>NW_022681470.1:65047573-71047573 GCF_009764315.1 Trachypithecus francoisi | reverse complement strand
CATATCATTTGAGGTCAGGAGTTCGAGACAAGCCTGGCCAACATGGTGCAACCCCGTCTCTACTAAAAAAATACAAAAATTAGCCAGGCGCGGTGGCATGCGCCTGTAATCCCAGCTTCTTGGGAGGTTGAGGCAGGAGAATCGCTTGAACCCAGGAGGCAGAGGTTGCAGTGAGCTGAGATTGCACCATTGCACTCCAGCCTGGGTGACAAGAGTGAAATTCCGTCTCAAAAAAAAATTGAATAAAATAATTCTATTATTTGAAAGAGTACATTTTACTAAAGTTAGGAATTTTCTCCTAGATGAATGTGGCCACGACCAAGTAGAGACTCGTGTCATTATAACAAGCATTACATGGTCCATAGATACATGCATATGTCTTGTCCAGATAAATGATGCAAGGTTTCATTTCTGAGAAGATCCTAAGTTCTCTTCCCCAGTTTCTCTAGTGATTTCTTGAATCCTGGCCAAAATAAAAGTTTGGATTGCATATTCATATATAAAGAAATATCTATTTCTTTCAGCCTTGCCAATAGACATACTTGTCTATCTGTATATCAATGTCTAGCTATAGATATGTGTATATGTGTATTGTGAATCCATGCACATGCACATATGTGTGTGTATATATTGTCAATATTCAAATTAGTGATTATCCTTAATATTGAAGAAATCCCAGAATGCTCTGCCATTGTTTTCTGTAAAGTCTCTGGACCACGTTGCCTGGACTACCTTTCCCTTTCTATGCATGACTTTCTACTCTCACCAGTGTAACCTCAAGGAATACAAATTCATTTATTACTAACCAAAGAAAAAACATAATTAGGAAAGTTTAAAATGTATAATTCCTTCCAAAAATAAAAGGGAAGTGACCTTCAGTGATTTTCTGCTTTGCCTGATATGTCCTACTGTTTCCTCTCCATTAGAGTGGATAATTGGTATGTAACCAGACTCACATATACTTTAACAGCCTTCTCTTCCAGTATGGATAAGGTATGGATAGAATCAACAATCTGAATATTAGTGCTTTTGAAAATAAAATATTCACCCAGGCATTCCATTGTTATCTACACAGAGTCAGTGGTCATTTGCAAAGCTGAATTGCTAGGAGCATTCTAGAGGAATGGGAACAGTTTCTTGTTGGTTTGTATTGCATGGTATTTATAAAGCTACAGATCAATAATCTTCCCCACTTTTCTTGCCACCACATACCACACACCTGTGCACATGCATGAACTCTCAAAAAAATGAATGTTTCTAATATTGACATCTACTGTTGGGTAGTATTGTTGGCTCAGAATGGCTACTGTTTCCCACCCTCCAGGTGGCTGTGTTTCCATGGTGGGTGAGTGATACCTGTGTGTGCAGTTGGTAAAGCTCTTTGGCCTCCTTCTGGGTGAAAAGTGCTATACAAAGAATATAAGGCATTGTCATTATTATTTCACAACACTGCAGATCATTGCCCTAAAAGGAATGAGTAACATGGACATCTGCACACACAGACACATACACACATATATGTGCACACAATAACCCTTTCCTCCCTGTCCTCCATGTCCCCTCTTAGAACTACAATGTTGGGAGGATTCCATGGAAGACAAAATTTACCAGGTTCTACCAGACTCTAGAAGCTGGTCAGTCCTCAACCAGGTGACAAATTGCCTTCAATTTGTATACTCTAGATTGTCCTCCACAAAGTCCAAACCTTTTTCCTGGCCTCTGTGTCACTCAGCCTGGTTTGTGCTTACTTAGTCTTAACCAGACATTTACACGATGGACTTTCCCTGCCTCCCCATCTTGCCCAGTTTGTTGGCGCCGAATGAGGAGAAAACAGGCCTTCCACTTAAGAAGCACAGCCAGGGAAGGAGAAAGATAAAAGGCTGAAGTTGATACACAATTCAAAAGCAAACAGGAGGGAAAACAGAACTTTTCTTATAAGGCCAAATAAAACATCAGTGAAGGAAACTGAAATGAGTTGGCCTGCAAAATGGGGCCAATGAAGCCACTTGGGCATCAAGCAGAAAATGAGCTGCGTGCAGGGAGCGGTGGAAGAGCAAGCGTGTTTTGGCAGCTTGTGAGTTCTCCATGGCAGAAAGAAGAACTTGTACATATGGGGGTGGGCAGGGGAAGGGTGGGGAAAAACACCCACCCCTAATAAACTAATCTCAGCTAATGTAGTGTTTATCAAGTTCCTGGGATAATGATACCATGTGTGTCATTATCATCATCAAAACCCAATCTATGTTTTAAAAAGTTACAGATGATTAACACAACATCAAGTTGATGCAAACAATTACTTAAAACCCACACACAGACACAGACACACATACGCACACACACACACGCATACACACACAGAGAACCAGGAGGTCCCAATATTCTGTAGAATGAGGGAGGCTGCAGCTGTAGGCCGACAGCTTTCATATCCTCATTTGAATAATGTGTCCTGAATCTGTCACTTTATTCATTCTCCTTATGCTCAGTGTACTCTACATCAACAACAAATTAAGTTGTAAATAAGAGACAATCATCACTTTTGTTTTTAAGCAGCTACTGCATAGAGAATTTCAATGTACGCTCCTTTTCGACAGGGGGAAAAAGAGGTGCTAGAGTTTGCTTTCATAAGCACAAATATGGGGAAACCAACAGAAACAAAAACAGAAACAGTTTACTGTTGCTGAGGGGAGGGAAAAACATTCTCTAAAGCACATCCATCCATTACCAGCTGAAATTTCTTCAAAGAAGCTACTCAAACATATAAAGACAGAAGCTAAGTTTTTCAGATTACATTGGAAACCCATGCAACTTATTAACACCAGTCTTTCAGTCTTAATACACAAGTGGTATCTTTGCTTAACACACCTTTAGACAAAAGGACAAGTGCATTAAATCAATTATAACACAGGTGTAGGAATAAACCAATTCCATATTTGTCTCCATTAACTTCCGGGAGTTCAAATTACTGCCACATGCATAGAAAATGAAACAATTAAGAATAAAAAAAGTCCCTACCTTTACATCGGAGAAGTAGGTCTTCAGCATATTGGAGCTGGGATAACGGGTATAAAAAAACATGAGCTTTGCTTTTTTCAAGTGATTGGGTGACAATCCTTCCTGCATGTAGGAAGCAATTGGTTAAGGAAAAGAACTTCTATAAGCACAAGGACTCCCACCTCCCTCTCTCCAGTCCCCACCTCCATAGAGTCTGGAGGTCCACCAAGCTGCCGTGGGAGTGCTGGAAGGTATATGACACTGGCTATGGCATCTATTGCTAACTTGCTGCCGTTTGCTCAGTGACCGTCACCTGTCAGAGGTTGCCACATGCAATGGTGAGGATGTGCAATTGAGTTGCAGAATCTTGGCTACTTTAGGGGGAAGATGACAAAGTATTTTCCTTGCTTTAGGTGGGTAGGCTATCTATACATTCACTTGTTGCTAAGGAGACAAATGCACCCAACATGTACTGCACAATTCTTGTCATAAGAGGTTTTTTTTTCTTCCTTGCAATTACAGTTCTGTTTGTTCTTCTCTCCACACTCTGCAGTTTAGAGCAAATTATTCTACTAATGTACATGAAAATATAAAATGCATTATTTTGAACACTGTTACGCAAGTTTCACATTTTACCTTTCAGTGTTAATCTAATGGAGCATCTTGACTCACTTGCTTTTTATCTTATTATATCCTTTTAATTGTTTCCTTTTAAATAATAGCTAAAACTTGGGAAGAGTAGTTTTGGTATGGAGAGGACAGGGAGGGGGCTGTTGCTTTTGTGAAAGCAACGGTCCAAAACCAAATACAATTTGCCTGTCTTGGATTTATAGTTAACTCCTTTGAGAGTGACGCAGTAGTTGGGGCTAACAAATCAATACATGTGGGTTAGCAGATCAATAAATGGCCACTTACCCAAAATAAGAAAGCCTATTTATCTGGAAACATCATTACCTTTTAGATCTGTAAACAGCAGCAACTAAAACAGTTCCCAAGAGAATGTGAGGCTAACCATAACAATCCAGGCTTCCTGATTCTCCCCCAGATTCTTGGCACTCCTCAGCAGACTCAGAGCTGGGATGGCTCTGGTCACATCTGTGCCGCAGCCTGGCCCTGCCATTTCCTCAGCAAATTAATGGCTTTATAATTTATCAGAAATGAAGATGCACGTGGAGAAAATCAATGTGGTCCCCCACAAGGTCAATTAAGGGTCCTTCCTAGAAGCTTCTCTAAGGATTTTCTCTTAAAAGAGTGTCTGGGAAAAATAAGAAAAAAAAAGAAAAAGTGTGCATATGTGTGGAAACACACATACACACACACAACTACCCAACAAAAATTTCATACCTGAGGCAAAAATGTCAAATAAACACAGATATTTAGGAAAGGTAAAGGTTTCCAAATGACCTTCATCAAGTCTAGCATGACTAATCTTAAGAATGGAGAGAAACCGGAAAGTTACTAGAGAAGCATAATCAAATTAATATGGATAAGCTCTTGACTACTTACAACAGGGTGTTTAACCAAATATTCTGCTGCGAATTTGTTCAATTAACATTCCCTTTAATATCCCATGCAATTTTAAAAAGATCACCTTGGTCTGTAAATAGAAAAGTTAAGTAGTGCAGGTTTTTTTCTTTCTTTTTTGTTCAACTGAAAATAAACACTAAAGAAATAAATTTTGATTTTATATCTGTAAGCCAAAGCAGCTTAACTGAACTTGTGTTTTTGTTTGAGATTCTTAATGATTACAAAGACGATAATTTATGACTGACATACTTCTTGTGCCAAGGAGAGGGCTGAAAGGCCCTCCAGTAACCTCCATTAGACTGATACAGAAGACTAAAGGAGCCCAGCACACTTCAGGACCATCTGTCCAAATGGATAAGTGAAATAATAGTTGCAAGCTGTCTCCTACTGCCTTGTGATAAGAGTTTTAGGCAAGTTCAAACTTTGACAGACACTCTCAGATCTGGGTTCTAACCTTTTCTTTCAGATGGCTACATTAAGACAACATTATACATTTAATTATAAGTCGCAAATCTTTTAAAATTTGGTTTCATACAAAATACAAAGTGTTTTTCTGTGTTTCTTAGATGAGCACTGAGCTACCAAAACTTCCTGAAGCTCTTAATACATCTAAATTATGCTAAGATGTTTTCGTTCTTTTTATCCAAAAACAGTAAAATATCCATTTTATTTTGATCAGTATTTAGAGGCTTTTTATCTAATAAAAATTATTCCAATTTGGATTTCTCAAGTTCATTTTTGCTTTAAAATGTTTCCTGTTGGTAATACTTGGAACTGATCAGTTGAAATGGAACACAGAATTAATCTTTATCTCTTGCTTATTGTGTAATTAAGATAAAATTCCCATAAAATATATGTTTCTAATAAACTATTAAAAATAACTAATGAAACATTTAAAAGGCAACAGCTAGATAATCCTTTTTTTCTCCTCAAAATAAATCTGAACTGACCAATTGGTTAATTTCCCTTTTAAGTGCTTGTGCTGAAAAGCAACTGTTCTTCCAAGAAAGCACTAGCTGTTTCCAGGATACTTACACACGCACAATGACTCATGATGGAATAGATTCAGTAAACATACAGCTGTACTGAACACGAGCTAAGCTCCATTCAAGGCCAGGAAAGAAAATGAGCACAAATAAATATTAAGGAGGTAAAGGGGAGTGGGGTGAGGGGGGATGGAACGCAAACAAGATCTGTCCCAGCAGCTCATGTGGCTGTGCCTCAATTCTCTTAGCCATAGCTTTGTGAAGACAGATGACATTCAATTCTATGTGTAATGCAAAATAGACAATAACTGCTGAAACTTGAGACAGCTGCCAGGTGTAAAAAAAAAAAAAAAAAAGAAAAAGAAAAAGAAAAAAAAAAAAAAAAGAAAAGATGATAAATCCATAAATTAATGAAAGACATCTGCTCGGGAATATAAAAGATCAGAGAAGCAGGGTACTGCAGCTGAACCTAAAGCAGTGTTCAAACAACCTGAGAATCTAAGTGTTGTCTGTTTACCAAGTACAATATAACCTTACCTAAACAGCAGCCACGGGAGGAGCAGCGGAGGCAGCAAAAAGGCAAATGGGAGAATAATAGGCTGTGAAAGCAGAGGAAGAAAATTCTTTTTTTCCAACTAAACTCTGGTTTGTAGCTAGAGATTGTACGTGCTGCAGTTCCAAGCAAATGGGTTGAGACTACTTACATTTTCCAAAACATTTCAAAGCTAAAGAATTTTAGTTCTGCCTTATTCCCTAATTTGCTAAGTTTCTAAGCAGTTTTCCCCCTAGAAACTAAAATAGGGAGAAAAGATCTAAACTCTCTCACATAATGATAGTGATAGAGCAAATTGTTACTCCCACTAGGAAGTTCACCATAATCGGAGGGATGTGTAGTGTATGGAAATTTGTTTTTAAATTTACTTACTTTATAATTTTTTTCAGGGGAGGTGGGCAGTTTAGGAGCCCATAGTCTTTTAGTCTTTAATCTACATGTTTCACTCTAGCTAATATAAGTACTATAGCCTCCACAAGACTTCTAAAAATGTATAAGATCAATTTCTGTGGATTGTTTCAAATTTCAGAAATTCATTTCTAATCTATGTTTCCTGGTTGGATTTTAATTTCAAATTACTAAACCATTTCCTTTTCTAAACTTCAAGTCTTTCTAACAT
Source organism: Trachypithecus francoisi (assembly GCF_009764315.1). Classification (NCBI taxonomy): domain Eukaryota; kingdom Metazoa; phylum Chordata; class Mammalia; order Primates; family Cercopithecidae; genus Trachypithecus; species Trachypithecus francoisi. The sequence goes on along the minus strand of NW_022681470.1, from coordinate 71,040,897 downwards.
TCTCCCTAAAAGTTGAGTAGAAAAAGCCGGCTATTTCAGAGAATAGGCTCAATTTCTTCACCTGCACATCTTAACAGCTTATACTACTCCTCTTGTGCTTTAATTGGGTGCATGCAAATGTTTGGGGCCAAAACAAAGCTATTTTTCTTGAGATGCAAAGAGGATGAATGACAAAGAACATCATGAAGAAAAGCAATTGGCTGACTGTTTCTTTTGGAATTTGAATAAAACTTAATATTTGATTAAACAGATTCATTTGCAAAGATGCTGAACATATTTTTAAAATCCAAGATATGAGCCCTTGGAGCAGGTGCACTGAAATTCAGTTTAACTTGCACACACATTCACTATATCCCTTCTACTAGATGGGATAATGAGGTAGTGTGTTCTGTCCTACAGAATGTATATGTTTAATGTGGTGAGCATAGAATGGGTTGATCTGATAAGCTGGTGTTCTTAATGGTTCTTATCTTGGCTACTTTGTTCAAAAAACAGATGGTACCTTTTGGAGTGGGAGATAATTTTTCCTGAAGAATTAAATTATGTATAACAGTTTGGAAAGCCATGAACTAAAAATAAAACCCATAATAATAGCAATCACAGTGGTACCATTTCATTGCATTTCTGCTCATTTCTATTGATCTTTTCAAGGAATAACTGTACAACAGGTTCATATATGGCCCTGTGTCCCTAAAATTGAAGTAAAACATCACTCACTGTGATTCCCAGAGATTTCTTCAAAGTAAAAGCTTGAGAATGTTGCCTACGCACTATCAGTTAAATCAAGGGAAGAACACACCACCATACAGAGGTAGAGACAGGAGAAAAGTGGGCCCAATATCTATACAAACCAACAGATCCTCACTGGTTTCAGAATTGTGGGAACTATAGAAAAGGTTGTTTGCCTGTCTTACTCTTCCTAAGAAATAATATACCAATGAGAAAAATGGTTAAAAGTGCAATGTATTAATAGTAGAGGGGGGAAAAAGAATAGGAGCATAAAAGGCCAAAAGGTGGAAAATGTAATCACTAATTGCCACGAGAGGCTGACATTATTTAGCTATATGAAAGAAACAATTCTGGGTGTGAGCAGCTAACATTTCATATGAACACGGGTGTTTCCCAACGGAATCACCACGCTCAACAGAAACTTATGTTGACAGGAGAAAGGAGAAGTCATTCTTCTGAAGAAGAAGCAACTATATTTTCTTTAAAGACTTTGATATATATCAAAATAAAAGAAACTTCTTTGAATTCAAATCCTCAAAATTCCTCAGGGGATTTGGAGAGGTTGAGACAATGAACATAGCCAACACTTAAAGCACTCTAAAAGATTTTTTTCCTAGAAGACTAAACTTTAAAAAACATAAAGCACAGCCATAATTATAATGATCTGGTTATAATGAAAAGTCTAACTTAAAGAAAAACCATAAACTGGCATCTTGAACTAAAGAGCTTAGTGTGGACTTATAGGAGTTTTGAAACCTGGCATTAAATCTTTAAATATTCACCAAAATTGGCATGCATGTCACTTTACTCTGTGTGTGTGTGTGTGTGTGTGTGTGTGTGTCTGTGAGAGAGACAGAGAGAACCCACTATCACTACTACTTGGTTCAAAATGAAGTTAAGAGATCTCTGGGGTGCAATGGGGTCTTAGCCCTAGACATTAGCTTTACATGAACCTCTGAAGATGCTCTTTTTGCAAAGGGCACAAAAAAATTCAAGCCATTGTGTCTTCTTACTTTGCCTTTCTCATCACCAACAGCGATATTCCAATCATTTTGATCAATATTTACTGCCTGCTTATAATATGTAAGGCCTGGTGCTTGGTGCAGCTTTGATTCATGGCTGGTAGATTGAATTTTAGATTTTCAAAAGGTCAAAGTGAAATCAACAACTAAGCTAAAACTCCATTTCTATTTATATGGAGAAATCTCCCACATCTTTCTCTTCTCTTTCTGTTACAATGTTCGTCTCTTCTTGCTCAGTATAAGAGACTCCATATTTAACTGCCGAAGCAGGTCTCATGACTGGGGCTCTAGTAGTTCACCCTATCAGAAATCTACACTACTATCCTGAGAGCTGGCTTGAAGTATGACCTCCACTAACCAGGAAAACATATTTCCACCCATAGCTGGGACTTTGCACTTACGTGGCAGCCTCTGGAGTGGGCTTAGATGCGAAAATGTCAATCTCTAGTCATCAAGACAATTGCTCAAAGTCCTAAATTTAGTCACAGCCAACTTAATTGCTGAATTTTATATCCATCTGGTTATTTATTATATAAGAAACATGCCTCCACCTGCCCGCAAATGCTACTATTCTACTACCCCCAAAAGACCAACGACCACAAGATTTTTAAAAATTTACAGAAAGAACCAATATACAGAGAAGAAAAAAAAACCTTCAGTCAAAAATAGCTGGAGTTCAGGATAGGCCTAATAAAAAATATATAACTGTTATCTCTACATAAAAGTCAGTTTCAGAATTTAAACGAATCATAAAAAGAGCCATTTTTAAGTCGAATACAGCTGAGTTTTATATTTAATTGTGCTCTCTCGCTTTCCAAAATAATTTGCTTTGTGTATGTTGGGACAAAAGATTTCTGTGTATGGCTGAACAGAGGTTAATCATGCATAGAGGCAGCTGCACCAGACCCAAAGAACAGACCTTGGGTGAACGAGAGAGACAGACCAATGCTGTCTGAATAAATCAGTACCTGTATATTTCCTTTTAAAAAAAAAGTCTCACTTAAAGATGAAAGAGAGACTCTAAGTCCCCACCCACATCCATTTTTCTTCCTCCTCAACCTCCCACTTACAGAGTGCTCTTCCTAAGATTTCATCGGGACATCCTTAAACGAACCAGAAGCCTTGCAGATGGTTTACACTGAGAATTCTTCTTATGGGATCTTAGAGATCTGAAAACTGACTTTTCTCCCTATTGTGTTATAAAACTTACCACCTTTAAAAAATATCTGAAAGAATTCAATCAGTATTTACAATGAGATTGTTTTCCCATCTCTGAATCTACTCTTTTTTTTTTTTTTAAGAGAGAGATAAGAAGATAATACAGGAAGAACAGCAGAAAAAAAGACACTGCTGAGAAAGCACATATTAAATAGGAGCTCCTCGAGGCAGTGAACAACTTGTGGAAGCTGCAAAGATGTTGGTTTAGTTTTAAGCTTTTCTGCAATCAGGAATGCCACAGGCATGCTGATAAAAGCCTATTCCTTTAAATAATACGAAAGGTTGCCTTCTTAAGAAGATACTAATCTACATTACTCTAGATATTCTGTAAACCTAACCTTTTGGGAAACCTTTTTTGGCTTGTTTTTTTCACGAGGGGAAAATAAAAGGATATTGCACTTCCCGAATAAGGTGAGATTTCAGACATATCTTGAAGATCGCCGCACTCGGACTTTATGAGCGACAAGGAGAGCCCTTCGGCGGTGCTGGGCGGGTGTGCTGGTGAACAAGGGTGGTGGCTCAGGTGGTGAGATGACATCTTGGTCCTCAGACTCGTGGTATCCCTAGTTAAGTCTAAGGATTCAGGAGAGGCTCTGTCTTTTCCAGAGAAGGAGCCGGAGGGAGCACCTAATGGGCTCTGAAATGGATAGGCCATCAAGGGAAGGGGGAAAGGGTGGCGGAAGGTGGACGTGGTGAAGCCTGTAGTGGCAGAGAGAGGCGACTGGTGCAGGGGCTGGTGGTGGCCGCCAGCGGCAGGGCCGGAGGCAGACTGGTCAGAGGAGTTTTTGCGGACAACCAGGGGCAGTGCTTCTGTTTGGTCAGTGGAACTGGCCATCTGCACATTGCCAAAGGTGTCCAGGGGGTTCGGAATGATGACGTCGCCAAAGCACTGCAGGCGCTGGTTGGCTGTGTGGAAATTGTGGTTTTCCCCATTGACTGCAAATCTGGCCTGGGGGATCTGGAGAGGTGGGAAGACCTGAGGAACCTGGCGGGAGGGCTTGGCCGAAAAGACTTTGACCACAGTGTCCACAACTTGAGACATGGCAGTGTTCAGTTCCTGTTTCAGGGTTTCAGCCAAATGTTTGCCTTCCGGTTGTAAGGAGTTTGGCCCATGGTCTCTTTCTTTGTTGTTGCCTTCTCGCTTCGGTTTGTTTTCAGCCATTTCCTGCTCTCTGATCAGGGCTCGAGCTCGATCAATAAACTGTCCTGGGTCTAGCTCACACATCTCATTATCTGACCTTCCGACAGAGTCCTGGGCCCTGGCATCCAGGATCTCTGAGCGCATGCTGTCTTCAGACAGGTTACCATCTTCATCATTTTCCGAATCAGTGCTGTCATAGATTTGGTAGAACTTTTCCTGCAGCTGGCGCAGCTGTTTCTGCATGTCCTCCAGCTGCTGTTTCAGCTGTCGGCGCTCCTCTCGCTTCTGTTCTTTTCGGGCTGAAACCAGCTGCTGGAAACTCTGTTGCTGCTGCTGGGGAAGCTTTTGCTTGCGTTTGTTTTCTCTGTAACTTTCTCGGGGACTCACAGACTGCGGGGCCATCTCTCTTTCATTTTCATTGCCCCTTAATGCCACACTGGGGGAATGGCTCATACCCCGAATTATATTCTCAACCCGGGCGCGCTTTGCTCTCAGGTGCTCATCACATAAGCGATCCATATCAAACTGGCTCATAGTAGGCCTGCCAAAAGGGGAAAGACACTCTGGGGGGCTGTCTCTTGAAGAGTTGCTGCATATATCCTCCTGATGTACTTCGGAGCCTGTACTAGAGAGACCGCTGGCTTGGAAACTGGGCTCCGTGCCACCATTTTTGTTCATGTTATTTTTCAACAGCTGGGAAATTATGGTTGCTCCTGGAAAAGGCATCATGGCATCTTCATACGAGTTCGCCCTCTTCAGCAGCTTGCGGAGTACATTTGACTTTTCCCCATCTGCATGCTGCACCACTGAATACTCAACATCCTGCTCAGAACCTTGGGGATTCATGGCACTAAAAAACGTTGCTCTTGCCTTAGCAAAAAATGCAGATGCTGTCCCTACCGTCCTTTTCACTCCAATGTCAACTCTTCTCCTCTTGGTTTGCCGGCTTAAGAGGGCTGTGCTGTCATGGTCAGGCATCACTGGACGGTTATTGTGCCATCTTCAAAAGCTCGTCAGCTGGGCACAGCTCAAGAATCCCGGGACCCTGGCCAACAGAACAAAAGGACTGATGAATCATTTTCTTTAAATTTCTCCAAATTTCCTGACCTCAATCCTGAATCAAATGCAAAATGCATAGGCTCTGGGATTTATGGCACATTACAATTATTGCAATTTATTATGCACTCTGCTTGAAATGAAACATTTTTAAATATTTCTGCTCCACTGGTTTAAGATGGATTAAGATTAAAAAAAAATAAAGCAAAAACTGCTTAAGCACCAGTAATATGATTCTCTTTCACAAATGCCTAAAATGATACTGTTTATCTTCAGAAGAAACAGTAGATTATAAGAACACAGCCTCTGACAACCAATTGATTAAATTTTGGGCATTGAGATTCGTATTATAAGGAAGATGAAAGTGCTCTGTACTTAAGAAATATGGTTACATTTTCAGGCTGTGTGAAATTCACATGAAAAATTGCATTTCTGAATTACAATTATTGTGGTTTCAATGCTATTAAAGGAAAAGGACTCTAAAATAAATGCAAATATTTAATAGACAGCTTTTATTCTTGAATTCTAAAATATTTTTATCATACATAAAATGGGAAGGAGAACACCCTTATCAGCAGCATCTTTCAAACATAAATGGTCAGTTTAGCCTTGAAATAAATGCACAATAGTCATTTTACAAGTCTGCTTATTTAGCTTAACTATGCATTTTTTACTTGTAAAATCATACATGAAGCTGATATCTGTTGATATATCTTAATGTAACTATAAGATATTTATACATTTTCATAATGTCCTTTTAATGACAAATTATTACAAAGTTAGATTCACTGCAAAACAAGGATGTTACCACATTTTAGAAATCAGTATGAGGAATAATAAATTAGTGACCTAGATAAAGATAAATACATCTTCAGGACTAGTTTCCTTCTGTTTAAATCTGTCAAAATAATATGTCAAATGCCCAAAGAAACTCTTTAACATACGAGATTTGTGAATCTTATTTCCTGTGCCAAATTAAAGGAATAAAAAAAGACTGAAAGAAGATTTTTAAAGAAGACAGAAAATAATGTACCTCAAACGTGTAAGAAAGGGTAATATTTCTTTGTATATGAACTTCCATTGTTTCTTGGAAACACAATATAAAAAGAGAACATCCTTTTTGCATTTCATAAAAGGCACTTGACATATTGTGTAACTTATTAACTAGTGATGCTAATCCCAAATTTTGTAGACATATAAGATGTCACATCTTTTTGTTTATAAATAACATTTTATGAAGAAAATGAAAATATTTTTTTCACATTGGGTTTATCTAATATTAAACTTCACGTTTGCTTAACAGAGCACATCTTCACAATAACAGGGTCCATTGCCAAAGGCAGCGTGCAGAGTGTCTGGAACGGCTCCCATCTCTTTCGGTTCACCTGTAAAAACATCTACGTGCTCCCTAGGACTGCATCTGTGGCTAGCTTTAAAGAATGACTATCCATGCAAATAGGCATAATTTCAGCATGAAATAACCTGTAAAAATCAAGAAAATGCTCAATGCTTAGATGGCAACAATATGTATATTTTTTTAAGCGACAGTTATTTCATCATGCAATCTTTGCTCCTGGTTTCTATAGAAAGACAAAACATTTTAAAAGAGCCTGCTTTAGGGCATCATGAAAGCAAAATGATCTCTCTCTCTCTCTCTCTCTCTCTCTCTCTCTCTCTCTCTCTATATATATATATATATATATATTATATATATATATATTACTATTTTTTTTGGTATGCTTGAGCATGAAATACTTTTTGCATGCTTCGGGATAAAATTTCCTGAACTTAGAATGGAGATGGAGTTCTCAGTAACTTCAACATTGGGTTCAAAATTGAATTCAGAATGATTGAGACCCTTTCAAACACTAATAATAAAATTGGTTTCAGGAATACAAAAATGCAGTGACAAATACTACACAAACACATTAGATCTGATAAATTAGGTTAGCTGTCAGAAGACAGAAAGAACAAGGAGAGGCTGAGACAAGAAAAAGGATGAATCATTTCAAAGCTCTGTTAATCACAGAAACACTTACATGGGGGGCGGTTACAAGGAAGACTTTTTTGTGTGTGTCTATCAGCTTCCCCAAAATAGACCTTATTGCCCTTATTTTAAAATTTTACATCTTTTCTATTTGCATGCAAATCCTTTTCTCTTGACTACCACCTGCAAAGCACATGGATCTCCAATCAACACATTGAACAAACTTTTTGCAGTATTTTTTCTCTCCCTGTTCACCTGAACACCCGAACTGGACTTTCTGCCTGCCATCCTTGCTATGGGAAGAGCACCTCTGCCACAGAGGCTTGGAAAGGACATACTGGTGTCGCTGATGAGCACAAGGTCATCCCCAGGCATCCTTCCTCTTCCAACTGCCATTTACCTCTGCGTCAACTGCACTTCCTCTCATCTAGCCTAGGTATCAACAGCTGCATCCCTGCCCCATGCTGGAGCCAAGAGGAGGGCTGCGCTTTTCCTAAGGTGGAAAGAAATGCTTGTGGAGTCTGTTAAGAACAAGATATAACTCCTTTGATATTCACCAAACTAAACTAATTTGTAATTCTATTTCAGTCAACATTTTTAGATTAAACAATGATTTGTATCTGTCTTGGGCTAAAAGAAGTTAAATACTTTTAGGTCTTGTTGTAAAATGTCCAGCTGAAACATAATAAATAGGACAAAACAAGTGGGAAAAATAAGATAAATTATATAATCCAGGACAAGGCATTATATTAATAGGCACAAATAAATATATCTCTCCATATAGTTTAGACCTAAATTTAGAAATAAAAGTATAGTGGTAGCATACACTGGAACTATAGCCCATGGAGGCTATAGGCATGATTAAATAATAACAACCGGTTGACACACTTCATTACTGTCACATTTCATAAACAAGATATCTACATAAATATATTTACCACATAAGAAAATGTGCCATTACATTACCATAATATAAATTAAATCTCTTAAAAACATTTTCCAAGTGCTTCCATGATATTCCAGTTCAGAATTTAAAGGAAGCCATGGAATGACTTTATCACTGATATTTTTTAAACTCCTTTATTTCTCAAGATATGCATTAAGCCATCATGTTTCAACTGCAATTATGATTGATGCATATTATATTTGAATTTTAACATTAATTTTCAGTTTCACTAGGCAATATGAAGCTTTTGATCAGCACTGGTGGATGTCCAAACCAGCAAGGATGCAGAAAAATACTGATGAGAATTTGAACCCAAATGTATTATTGATTGGATACACTTACTCTATTCCTGTAAACCCCTCTTTAATTAATGTGAAAGTCTATACAGAGTTTTTCATCATTAAATATTTTGTTGCATATAACCTGCACAATGCTTTAGTAATTCTTACACAATGCATATCTTAACATAGCAGATTCCCCCCAGAAAAAGATATTATAAGAATAAACATCCAGGTATAATCAAAACAGGTTTTAGCTACTCCAAAAGAGTCTTCTTTAATATCTGAATTATCTGACATTCTCTTTAACATGGAAAATTCTAAGGAAACTGATGACTTAAGGTTAGGAGGAAAGAATTTTCAGTAAAGAATTTCAAAGGAACACTGCAACCTGAAGTATAAAGTGATTAAGTGCTCTACTTTAATAAAGAAGTTATTTCGGGGAGGAGGATTCAACTTTTACTGCATCTATCTGGAGTCCAGATTCTGGACAAAGAAGTGTTTCATTATGGTAATTATCCAGATAGTTCAGACAAATCTTTTATGAGACAGGGAGAGTGTAAGGTTGGCATGGTTTCCTGCTTGGATTATTTAGATGATCTGTCTTTGTTGATAAAATTATTTGAAGAAATTGTGCAAGCCTACACTTGACTTCTTTTAGAAAATCATCTTTGGATAGGCCTCTACTCTACTTGGGTCAACCCGGTTATGAAATTTCAAACAGAATATCATTAGTGAAGAATATTTCAAATCCATCTGGAAATTAGTGATTCAAAGGGAAAAATCAGATGATCTGATATAAGTAGCCCCTGAATCATTAAATTGTCCCCTTGACTACATTCAAGAATTTGTTTCTGCTAATTAGCAACTTTTTCTTCAGAGATATTGGATATATTTCTGCTCCCTATCATGTTAAGAAAACCTTTGATGTTTATTTTGAAGAACTCACTTGACATAAGTTAATACCTAAATTAACTAAGATTGCATTATCAGGTTTTTAAATTTCCTGTCATAATGGACTTCTCAAATCATTTAAGATTTCATTTAAGATTCTCCCATCCTATCAAAAATTCCACACATTTTTCACCTGCAAAACAAAAACAGAACATTTTCTGAGACATGCCTAAAATATTAAGTTCTACTTGTTTAAAAAGTAACAACTTATCAAATTGGTAAGTAAGAGAGTGTGTGAAATAATCTTAAGAAAATACACTTTTTTTTTGCAGAAAATTGAACTCTATAAATGTCATTTGAGAATGCACAGGCAATAAGTCTGATAAATCCTTATGTATATGTCCTTTCCAAGTTATACACATACTTAATTAAAATCCTATAATGATACATCATGCATAATCCATTTTCATATTATAACATCAGTCACATTTTATAATTTCTTTTGTTTCTGAAACCTAAAACTTCCTTATATTAACACTGCAAATTCAAGACAATCCCTATAATGATGTAAGACATTCATGAAAAGAGGTCTGTTTGAGTTTTAAACAAATAAAGAGGAAGTCTGGCAACTTATAGAATAAGCCAGCTTAGGTTTTAAGATAGCATGTGCTGCTTATAGAGGAATGATGCTAGGAAATGAATAAAGTGAGAACAAAGATGCATGTTATGTATGCATGACTTTTTTTTCCCACAAGGTGGTGATTAAACTAAATAGAATTCTGCATAATGGACACATAAAATATCAATAAGTGCCAAGCACAGATAACCCCTATTAAAAATAAAGCAAATGAACATAGCCATAGATGACATTTTAATTACCAAAGAACTTCAAAAGCATCCAAGGAAAGTATTGGGTGTGTGTGTGCTGGGGTGGGGGGAAGTTAACGTTGAAGTCTACAGAATAAATGACACATTACGATCTCATTTTCATGGAAACAATAACCACCCAAACACAAAACCAATGACCAAAAACCATTCGCCATCTAACCTATTCCTGTGCAACTCAGTCTACAGAAGTAGCCTGTTTAAAGACAATTCTAAAAGATCAAGTTTTAAGAAGCCAGATATATAGTGCTTACATTGAATTCCCAACAACTTTCTGCACACATCAAGACAGAGTCCTTAACTTCATCTATTTTACTATTATATATACATGTCTATGTTGTAACCCATGGACAAGTTAACATGAATACTCTCATTTTCCTCCTTCAACACACACACACAAAAATCCATTTCATTTTGGAAATACTCAGAAGTTCTTGCAAGAAACTCCCTATAGAACTGACTTCTCACATCTTGCATCAGAACAGAAAAGCAGTTACCTTCTCATGTACTTGAGATGTTCTTTCTCCATCAAATTCATATCTAGGACATTTGGCACATGTCTGGGACAATGACAGGCTCATTCTACTTTATGAGATTATTTAACATATGACTTGAAAGAGTTTATGTACATACCTATTCTTTCTGGGCAAGGAGAAAGCATACTTAAAAAGATAAGCTTTAACAACAGTAACACTTTCAAACTGACTTTGGAATTCTTGGCAGTTACACACCACTCATTGCTATCCAAAGCATACACCACACACACACACAGACACACACACAAACAGACACACACACACACACATACACACAGGACAGTTCTCTCTCTCTGCCAAGCACAGACCTGGGAGATAGGCATAAACTGGTAGGAAGCAAAGGAAAAGTCAGTCTCCCTCCACCTGCTGCCTAAAGTGGGGGTGCTTTGGGCTGACTGGCAGACAGAAGCCTGGGACACAGCCTCAGCAGTAGTCTGCCAATATCCTTAAGAAAAATAAACAAACACATACCAACTTGCCCCCAGCCACCACCCCAAGAACTCACATGGCAGGGCTCAAAACAACAACAGCCTGTTTCCCATTAGCCCAGACAATCCTATTAACCAGGACAACCATAAATTCATAAACCTCTCCAACCCTCGAGCAAGCATTGTGGTCTAGAGCTGTACAGACACACATAGACACAGAGGAAATTTGCACCTGTCTTTCTTGACACAACACACCTGTCAGGCCCTGCCCATGCGCACTCTGCTAATAGATTTCTGCCTACCTAGTTTAGGAAAGGAAATGAGTTCTTTCTTTCTTTCTTCCTTCCTTCCTTTCTTTCTTTCTTTCTCTCTCTCTCTCTCTCTCTTCTTTCTTTCTTTCTTTCTTTTTCTTTCTTTCTTTCTTTCTTTCTTTCTTTCTTTCTTTTTTTCTTTTTAAATAAGGGAGGGCATGAGTGGAAAAGAGAACAGGAAAAGGGACTCTTCTAGCCTTGACTTTGTGAGGAGGCCACCCTGTGCTTGCTCTGTTTTTATAAGCTCAAGGAGACAGCACAGACCTTCTCGGAAAAATAAAAACAAGCAGGTGAGTTTCCAGCCTTCCCCCAGGCAGAGTAGCCTTCTGGGTTGCCAAGAACAGCAGTTTCACACTCCAACCTGCCTCCTTGGGCTATTTAAGACTAAGCACCACCCCTACTTCTAGTTCTGCTCTCTGTCTGCCTGGAGGGCTCTCAATTTCCCAAGAAGCTGGGAAGGGGCCAGAGACCTGGGAGTCTGTGGAAAGCTACTTACTCCTCCTTTACCACCCCCACCCCCCATCACTCCACCAACCTTCGGCTTTAGCAGGAGGAGTAACGGGCTGGCACACCGGAAGAACCAACAACTTGCTAAACTGGACTTTGGGTGATGTCTCCCCCGCCCCCTGCGTCCCCCTCCTGGTCTGCTTAGGCAAGATAGCAGCTCTTCCCCCCTCTTCCCGCCCTCCTCACTAGTCTTCCCAGTAACAATTACTCTCACCTCTCCTGTCCTCACTCTCCAGTCCTCCTAACTGGGGCAAAACGGTAGGTACCACCCAGATGAGACCAGACCGAAGCTGCCCAACACCATAGTCTGCCAGCGATGGCTGGGAGATTCATCGCCTCCCATTTCTGCTGCCCAAGAACCCCCTACTCCTACCCGGACCGCGATCCTCCGGTCCTCCTCGCGCTGGTGCCCCAATCTCACCGCCACGAGACCCCCCGAGTCTCCCGGTGCCGCCTTACCCTACTCAACTTGACTCAGCCCTAGGTCCAGGAGCTCGGGAGAGGGGCGCCGCGCGCGTTTCCCGGGACCCATCACCGCACCGCTCCAAGCCCGATTTCCACAATTCGGCTTCGACAGCATTTTGAGAGGAAAGTAACAGAGCGTCCCCCAACCTCCCTCTCTCCTCCTCCCAGTTCCCGGTCCTCTGCTGGGGTTGAAAAGGAGAAGTGAAAGGTATGCAAATGACAAGCAAATTGGAAGAGCCGGGAAGAAAGGCAGCTATAATAAACAAGACAAAGAGAAAGGACGAGGGGACCAGCCCCGGAGTTTTAGCCGAGGGAGATCAGAAGAATGGGGTTTGGCGGAAAGCGGGGATCTGCACGAACAAAAAAGCGACCCGGTCCCCCTCGCGGTCCTCTCTCCTGAGAAGAGAGAGCAGGAGAAAGAAGGAAAGGGAGCAAACGCCTCCTCACACCCCAGAAACAGTACACAAAAGGTGACAAGATCAGCGACAAGTCCAGCAACATCAGCCTCCCCCTCATCGCCACCACCACCCCCAGTCACCAGCAGGAAAGAGAAAGAAATAAAAGCCAAGCGGATCACTTACTCTCAGGAACTGGGAGGAGCGGAGCGCTGAGTTCACGGAGGCTCCCGCTTAGAAACTGTTTAGAGGCTATTTTATTATGATTCATTTAAATAACACCATTTTCTCCTGGGGGGAAAATGTTTACACGGGTCTGAGTAATGGGAGGCTCTTTTCTTTCCTTCTCATTCAAGAACAAGCCAGTGCAAGTGATTCTGGAAAAGGGGAGGGACTCACGAGGGGAAGAAGAGGATACTTACGCGGTGCAGGGAGCAGTGGGGACCGAGCCTCTCTCTCTCTCTCTATCCCTCTCTCTCTCTCTCTCTCTCTCTCTCTCTCTTTTTTTCCCCGGCAGAGAGAGGAAAACACGCGCGCGCACACACGGTGATATCTTGCGGGTGATGAATATGATAATTGGACAAGAGACGGTGAGTCTGTGCGACAGCGAGCGAGCGAGAGAGCGGGGCGAGTGGGAGAGGGAGAGGGGAGAGAGAGGCGGGCGGGGAGGGGAGACGAGAGAAGAGCAGGGGAGAGGCGAGGAGAGGGAAGAAGAGGAGAAGAAAAGAAGAGCGAAGGGAAGAGGAGAGAGCAGGAGAGGAGGAGAGAAAAGAGCGGAGGAGAGGAGAGAGCAGCAGAGGAGGAGAGAGGAGAAGGGTAAAGAAGAGAAGAGGAGCGAAGCGGAGAGGGAGCAGGCGGACACGGCGAGAGCTCTTTTGCGCCGCTCTGCTTTCCCCGGCAGCAATGGTGTATTATTTCAGAGCGCTCCCTCAGCTGAGGGCTCCGCTCCACAACAAGATTTACTTTAAGACACAGCTGAAGGAAACAGGAAGACTGCACGTCACAGTCTATCTGACGTACCCGGCCCCAGCACCCAATCGCGAGGCGCCTTCGGATTCAAGGGGGGATAGCAAGGCAAGAGAACTTGGGAGGAAAAAAAAATATAAAAGGGGTGGGGGTGAGGGGCTGGGAAGAGAGGAGGGGAGAGGGGCCCTGAGCTCCCCCTCCCCGGCCTCCATCCCCGGCCCCCACCCCCACCCCCGCCCTGCCACTGCTTCGGGACGACTGGATCACCGCGCCTGGGCCGGAGCGAGCCATCTGCGGGCTCTATGCAAAGCGGGAGACGGCGCGAGCGGCGCCCGGCTCACACTCGCTCTTCCAGGACGCAGGTCCTTTTTTTTTTTTTTTTCTTTTTCTTTTTCTTTTTTCATTTCCCAGATACAGCTGATCGAGTTCGCCGAGTGGCCGAGCGAGTGAGCGCTCCTCCGACTTGGGTGGAGGAAGGCACGGAACAGTATACGGGAGAAAAAGTGGGGGTTTTAGGGGTGGGGGTGGCATAGGAGGAGGGAGTGGGGGGGAGATCTGCAAATCATTCCACTTCTTAAACGATCATAGGTAGTGTCAAGGATACGTGTCACCCTTGGTTCCTTTTAAAGGGGAGGTGGACAATAAGATACAGGTAGGTTTGGTATTAAAATAATGGGTGCCAGAGGTTTCACACCGGGTCCCCTGCATCTGTTATTAGACGAAGATCAACATTGGCTGAGTCCCAGTTAAGCTCCAGTCCAAATTATTAGGAAGAGAAATATTTACCCTTGGTTACCTCTGATATTATTTGGATTGTAGGTAAAGCAGCCTTTAAAAATATGTATGTTGCAAACATCTGGCGAATACCCTTCACTAATTCACTCACCCCACAAAGACCAAAGAAAGCCGTTCAATACAGGATTTACAATTTTGACGCCTGGGCAACAAACTTTAAAGTTTATTAGGCAAGAAATTTCAAACGCTTTAATCTCGGGCTCTAACATAAAGCCCTAGGAAATTTACTTCGGTTTGACATTTCTTGCTTGAAAAATAACCAGCAAAATTTATTTAGATAGTGTGGCTCTTAAAGATCTCCTTAGGCTTTGCAAGTTACAAATGCAAGCGAGCCTCCGGCCGCAGCTAGAACGTCCCTTTCACCGGGCATAGTAAACGGCTTTTAATAAAGCAGCCGCGTTTATGACCTAAAGATCCTATAAAAGCTGGGACTTGCAAGAGCTGCGAAGCAGAAACATTCATACACAGTCTATTAGACACTCATTTTTGTAGGTAGGAGGAGGACAAGTAGTTTTCGTGTGTCCCTCAAATTTAATTAGATCAAAGGTTGAATCATGCTGTGTCGTGACAACAGGGTATTTATGAGGTGTGTTACAAGTACACTGGCCAAACACTACCAATGCCTTCTACGACACACGTACACACACACACACACACACACTCCTTTCTAGGAAATTCAAAATTTCAGCCTCAAATTCACCAAACCGTAAAGAGGATATTAAGCCCTCCCTTTGAATAAGAATAGCGATGTTAGTATGTCCGAGTCTATCCCGGCAGGAAACTTTTGGCACGAATTTCAAACAGTGAAAAGAAGAGAAAAAAAAAAATCAGGTCGGTCAGGTTAGGTGTCCGCGATAAGAAAAGAGATTGCAGGAGCATCCCCAGCCGCCTTCTTTCCCCTTTTGCCGCCCCACAGACTCCCCCGACGCGTCTATCACGGAAACAACACAGAGGAGCGCATACACACCACTCACACCTCCAACTATTGACTGTTGTATCTAGTGTTATAACCGGGATGTGACAGTTTAGTCTGGGAGCAGAAATAACCAACATGCCCATTAGACACAGGATGGAATAATGCTTCTATTGGTTGGGTCCCTTCGAGGTAAGCGGGTGTATTGAGCGGGGAAATTTGGGATCTGAAAATGGATCAAAGCTACTTCCTTTCTTATTTTTCGTCCTACTGGTTTTCTTTAAGAATCTTGGTTTGTACATATAAGCTAGCGCCAGCCCACAAATAAACTGGTAGGAGTAAGGGCTATATACCTTTCCACACCTTAAAACCATCTGCTCAGTTTGACATTTAAAAGGGCGGAGAGCAGAGAAGGAGGAGGGGGGAGTAGGGGGAAGAAAGGAGGCAGGGACAGAGAAAAAGATTCAAACGCAAAAGAAATGGCTTATACTTTAGCCCACAAGTTTGTGTCAATTGCACATAGCGCTTGAATGCACGTTTTGCACACACCACGCCCGGGAACTGGCGGCAGGAAAAGTTCCCTGAGAACCCCAGTAAGTCCTGTGTCACGCCGTGGGGAAAGGCAGGCCTGAGTCGAAGTCGGAGTAACCCGCTTGGCGAACAAGGAAGCTTTCCCACCCCCAGCCTCGGCGGCGGAGGCTCCCGACTCGTGACGCTCTGCCGCGGCGGTTCGCAGCCCGCATTAGGGTGCAGGAGCGGCGAGTTGAAATAGGAGCGCGTGCGACACTAGGCGAGCGAGATCGGTTCGCAGCCCAGCTCCGTGAGCTGCCTCCGCGCAGCCCTGTCCGGTGTCCTGTCCTCTACTGTCTGGGAGGCGTACAGGCCACACTCCTGACAACCTCTCTTGCTAGAGTTGCGGCACTCTCCTGGGTCTCGGGCTGCCCTGGAGCAAGACTTGAGGCCCGAGCCCCCTATCTCGGGCAACTCCCGCTTTGTTTTCTGATAGGGGAGAAGCCTGGAGACGAGAAGTCGCCTAGATATTGGCTCCATCTCTGAAACCAGCCGCCAAGCCTAGGGTTAAGACAACTCCTCCCTTCGCCCCATTTCCAACACAACCCCAGTAACTTAAAAGTTAACGCAAGTTCTGACTGGTCTTGTAACAAACCCTATCCGTTCAGGTTGCATTTACTTGTTTATCTGAAGGGTGATCTGTGTGTTCTTAGACAAACTTGCAGTTATCACTCGTGCATCTGGTTCTGTGTTGAATACACTTCGCCTTGACATTTCTTCGGTGTACGCTCACGCCTCCTATTCTTTCTTAAAGCCGTTAGGTGGGGGCAGGAGGGAAGACAGTGTGTATAAGTAATTTAAAACCTTACAAACAATGGTTATCAGATCCTAAACAAACCAATTCTGGGAATTTCAACCAGATTCAGTTGAGAGGCAAACGTGGACGTGGATTTTGGAGAAGGATGCCTAAGGACTTCCAGGTCACCCACCCACCACCACCACCACCACCACTATCAGCACCCTGAAGAAGGGAAGAGAGGAAAACCAACCCCAGGGTGCAGGCCTGCCTGCTGCAAGCTTTCCAGAGGCAAAACTGACTGACGGCCTCTCTCTCACTCTCATCTCCTGTGCCCAGTGTGACGCCAAGCCCAACCTGGATTTGTTCTGAATGGGGGGGAAGTGAAATACCACAAGATCAGTAGCAAGTAGCAGCTGCAGCGTTTTCTCTCCTGGGAACCCCACTGCTTAGAAGCCTCCCGAGTGATGTTTGTTTAACCAACAGCTTTCAAAGTAAACAGAAGCCAATCACTCCAAAGAAGTTGAAATATAACCCTTACAAGAATTTGGTTCCAGGGGTGCTGGCAGAAGGAAAGTAAATTTTTAAAATGAGAAAGAACCCACTCCCAAATAAAGAGTCTGCCACATTGCTTTAAGGAATGAAGAATTGTCATGAAAATATAAATTCATCGAAAGGGTTCATTACAATAAGTTGGCCTCGAAGAAAATCACTCTTCGCCCACAAAGACACACCCGCGGGGATGAGGGGGTTGTCAGTGATTGAAGGGACACACTACTACTTGATTTTATGAAAGTGGGCGAAAACAATCAAAGGGAAGTACATTCCCTGCCCTGGAGTAGAAAAGTGTAGGCTGGGAGCTCTTCGCCGCCAACTCTGGCTTTGCCTCAGGCACCGAACTTTCCAATACCAAGATATTAACAGATGGTGATGAGCACATGGAGGACTGCTACTTACATAATCCAGCCACTCCGCCCGGCTGCCCAGAGCCCGGCGAGGAACCCGCCAGGCCGCGCGCACTCGCCTTCCGAGGGCTGCTCCCTGACCTAACTCGCCTTTCTCCAACCCCACCCAGCTTTTGAGGGTTAGCATTTGGAGAGGCCGTAATTGAAAAAAACCAAACAAAAACAAAAACACCCAAAACATTGATTTGGCTGTGCTTTGTTTTCTTCAGTCCATAGTAGTGAAGAAGCTGGAGACCCAAAGGCCGAGAGAAACGGAGGGGATGCCTTCGGGAAGAAAGGGGTGCTCTCCCCACGTATCTGGGGGTGCCCGCGAGTGGAATTTACACAATTTACAACACTCGTGCCCACCATCTTTGGTTCGAATCAGCATATCTTTTGCTGTCGCTTAAGTACAAAGGCAGCCTCGGGCCGCAGCCCAAGGGGAGTGGGGTGGGGTGAGGGTGTGAGTGTGAAGGGGACGCCTTTGCACGCGGGGGCGCAGTGGGCAAAGTTACGCAAAGCCTCTGGGCACCGCTACACTTCCGAGCTGTGGCAGGGTTTTAAGCGCTCGATTCCGCTCGCGGGGAGTCCCTTTCGGATGTGTGGCCGACTGCTGCCTTCACACCCTCAGCCGCCTCCCAAGAGGCCCTGTCCCTCCTGGTGTGTCTGTGTACCTCCTCTAGTGTGCCAGGGCACGTGTGATTCCCGAGCCTCCTCCCTGACTGCGACTCTGGGCCGCCGAAACCTGCGAAGAATACGCCTGCGTGTGTTGGAAAAGTTTCGGGTTGGGCGGAAAGGCTGGGAATCTCCTCTCCAGGCACTCGGCGGGAGCGGGGCTTCCTCGCCCGCGGCTTCCTCCCTGTGCCTTCCTCCCTCCTGGACCTGCCCTTCCTAGCCTCGGCCCCGCGCTAGGTGTCGCGGCCTCTCCCACCCGAGAGAGCGAGCGCGAGATGCTGCGGCTGCCGCGGCGCCGCGCTCCGCAGAGGGCGCGCCCCTCCTGCCTGAGCGGCCAAATGGGGCTCCATGCCGCCCTGCCAGTCCCTCCTCGCCCCGGCCCCGTGGCACTTGCCTCTTCCCGGGCCACCGCAGGGGCTGCAGCCTTGCTCCGCTAGCCTGGGCTCAGTGCACGCCCGGGACGCAGAGGGCAACCACCTGCTCCCGGCGCGCCACAGAGCGGGGGAACGTCGTGGCGACTTGGGGACGTCGGCCGCCGCCAGGCCTGAGTTGCCGCCGCGACCTCCGCTCCCCCGCCTCCCGCCTGTTGCTGCGGGGACAGCCGGTGGACGCACTCGACCTGGGAGGGGGCACTCCCTCTCGGGACCGCGGGAGGGGCGTGCACGTTTGAAGGGAGGGAAATCTCCCTTTCTGCCCACCCCCTTTCTTTTGTCAATTACTCTAAGGATGTTTGGCCGTTACTCCCAGCTTCCCTCTTTTTGATTTTTCATGTCAAGGGTGTGAATTCGGGGGTGCTCCATTTTCAGGGGTTTTGGTGATAGGACTGAAGTTTTCCACATTGTCCATCTTACCAGAAGCTATTATTCAGGGTGAGGAGTGGGCTAGAAATAAATAGGTGTAGGCCTGACCCAGCGGAAAGAGAAAGACGCTCCCAGTTTGGATGCATTTGGAGAGAGAGTAACTGGCAAGTTGCATTTTGTTTAAATTAGAGCAAGATGAAGTTGAAAGCCAGATTTCTATAATTTTTCTGGTAATATTTCTTTTATGAAGTATCAAAGTGTCTGTTTGTCATCATTTTGAGATCAAAAGGAAAATCCATATGCTGTATAGTTTTTCAAAATTGCTATTTAAATATGTTTTAAATGTTTTGTCCAACGTGGAGTAGGCTGCTTGGAGGCAAGGCTGATGACAGGAACAGCGGGATGGTTTACTGTGGAGTGGTGCTTCCAAAGACCTAGTGAATCATTGGAATCACCGAAGGCGCTTTTTTTTTTTTTTAAATGTAAAGATTTCTGGGCCCACCCCACCGAGGTAATCAGAAGAAGGACCTGGGAATCTGGGGGTCACCCTGTGTCTTTAATTACTGCTTAGCTGGTTTGTTACTGACTCTGTGACCTTGATTGTGTTACTTAATCTGTTTGAGCCTCAGGTTTTATCTGTGAAGTGGGGATAATATCCAAATCATAGATTTATTGACAAACTTCTACATGACTAAACTTGTTCAGCACATGACTAGTGCTCAATACTTGGAAGGTATATTGCCCACAAATGTGTGATCGGTACACTCAAGCTGACTGATGTGTATTCTTATAAGGACCTGTCCCTACTCCCAACGTTTTGGTGAAGCAGCTGGACTGTCATGGGATATGTAAGTGTATGCACATTTTAGCTCATGCATAGTTGTCACCTTTATATGATTTCTCCTCCTCTGCCTTTTAGGCCATAAAATAGATTAGAATTGCCACATTTGGAAGCTAGGCCCTGTGCTCTTGGACCTAGAACTGTCCATGAGGCCTATTGGCAAAGCGGGGCATTTACCAATCTGAAGTCTGCTTCCTCTTCCACCCCACCCCCACCTTTTTTGCTCTTTCACCTTCCTTGCTTTATAGATGGCAAACATTTCCTAAAGAAACCGCTGGTCAGACCAATGAAGCCACAGGACAAAAAGTTATCTTCAAAAGGGAACAACAAGAAGGAAGAAAAAGTCAGCATTCCTAGGTAAAACAAAAGCAAATGTAGATCATATGTTATGTGTTTTTACATGTTTGACTCAACAACCTCCCCCAAATCCATGTAAAGTAAAATACAACCTTTCATAAAGTTATGTTCAAACCAATGAATACAAGCATATCCCAAGGTGATTAGGGGAGATCCCAGCCAAGGACAGCTGTGAGAAGGGAAAGGAAGCTAGGCAGGAAGGTGCCATGCCTGGCTGTGACTGCAGTGATGGGGGGAAGAAAGCCAAGGAAATGGAACCGGCTGAAGCAGCAGACAACAGATCAAGAGGGTTGACAGTTTTTCAACCGCGGAGGCCTGTGAGCAGTTTATTAAACATCCTGAGAAAGGTGTTTTGCTGGTAACCTCAAAAGGCTTGAGACAAAGTAATCGTAGATTCCTGGGGGCAGGAGGGGGGGGTAAGGAAAGGATTGCCAGCGAGGGGCAGCGATGGGCCCAGCCCCTAGTGAATGGACCCCAGGGGTCAGGGCGGGGGCACTGCACTCTCTGAATCAGGAGAAGAGGAAGCATCACCCCTAGATGCCTGTCCTGCTGTCTGTGGTCTTTGGGCAAGTGCAGAAGGTTCCTGCTCTCTGGCTACTCTCTCTGTACTTAGGTGGGAAAAGTCCGTGACTCTAGGGGACAAAAACAAAGGGCGCCCCCCAAAAACTAGAGAGAAACATATTTGGGGTCAAGCTGTACAAAAATGGATGGCAACTTCTGGCTTCTCCTCCCCAAGCACCTTCCTGGTGGAAAGAGCTCTGTTCCGTCCACTTGCAGGTGGGCAGGGGGCAAAAGCTGAGTGGCAAAGGGTGTTGGTGGGTGAGTTGGGGGAGAATGGGATGGGGAGTGCTGGGGGAAGTGTGTCTGCAGAGTGTGAATGGGCGGGACAGGGGTAGTGTGTAGCTGTGTGTGGTGGAGGAGCAAGGGAGTGGAGTTGGGGGAGAGAGTGTGGGTGGGGTCTGCTGGGGGAACTTGGAACTGGGGGGGGCGGGGGAGGTGGGTATAGAGGGATGTTGGGTGGGCGAAGAGTGCCATTTTCCCCGGAGGAGGCCCGGGAAACAGGCTGGGCGGGAGGCGTGTGGAAGCCTTGTTTGAGCGGCGGAGGGGCAGGCCGGAGAAAAGGCGAGGCGGGAGGCTAAATCTGGCAGCTGCTCCAACCCCGGCGAAGGCCGAAGCGTCTGGGCTTCCTCTCGCCTAGACTTTTGAAGCGGCTGACTAGCTAATCCCGGGTTGGCGGAAGGACTTGGACCCGCAGCCTCGGGGGCCCTGCGTCCGGACTCTCTCCCGGGGGACGCTATGGGTGGGGAAGCAGGTCTGCCTTGACTCTCAGTGCGGGTCCCCGGCGCCCTCTCAGCCAACTGGAGGTGCGGGCTGCGCCTTGGTGTGTGCCCCCCTGCAGCGCCTCGACAGCGCCTCTCACGCCAGCTTCCTTCTTCCTCCCAGCTCCATCTTCCTCCGTCCCCTCTCTAGGCCCTGCTGCTCCTTTCACTCCTCTGGGTCCCTGTCCTCTGCCCCACCGTCCTTTTCCCACCACCATCAGGCAAGTTCATCCCCTTCTCTCTCCATTGCTAATCTTCTGACGGCGGTGCTGCGGAGAGCGGGAGGGGGTGCTTAACCCAAAGTGGACTCAAAGAAAATGGAAGAATTCAATTCATCAGATAATTACTGTTTGCAAGACACTGCTAAGCATGGCAGTTGGTGACCCTTTGAGGAAGCAGAGTGGACCGAAGGATTCTGGTTCTGACCCAGTGTGGGCAATTATGATCTGTGTTTGATTTAGGCAGATCTCTGAAACCTCAATTAGTAACTCTAGTCTAGCAGGATCTGGATGAGGGGCAGAAGTGTCAACACCTTCTTCTCTCCTATTCCAAAGTGATCTTTCCGTGGGAATGCGGCAAGGAGGCAGCAGGCATAGTGAAAATGGGCGGCGATAGATACTCCCAGCACTTCCTGAGCACTGCTATGCCTCAGGACTGGGACAGGTGCTTTACACCCCGCAATTCCCGTTTCTTGATTCCAAAATGCAGTAGATTATAAAATACACCATTTAAAAATGGCCTTTAGGAGAAAAGGAAAACACGAGGATCTTAAATGCACAATGGACTGTGAGACACTGATTTCAGGAACATAAAATATGAGAAAAAGTTAATCTTAGAAGTGAGGAAATAAAGTATAGTGTATGTAATTCTCCCAACAGCCCAGAGACGAATTATCCCTGTGTTTGAATGAGGGAACTGAGACTGGGGAAGGCTTCACCACTTGCTCAAGGCCGCAAGGCCAGTAAATGGCACAGCCAGAATTGGAATCCAGGTCTGCCTGTAGTCTGAGCTAGAGCAATTTCCCTTAGGGCACGTAGCTTCTGCAGGGATTGGGCTGTGTCAACCCTTTTCGAGAACACTGTTTTTGTCTTGGCCCTTTTACCATCAACACCTTCCCCCACCCCCAAGCTATGGCTATTGGGGGGAAAGATAGGAAATAGTTAAATTACATTTTTCACATTCAAAATAAAGTATTTAAAGGGTAAAAACCATGCATGCCAGGTTTTGCTGTGCACCACAGGAAGTTGATGAATTCAAGGATCCCTGTATTGCTGAAAATAGAATTGTAAAAAATAAAAGGGGTGGGGGGAGAAAGTGAACGAAACTAATCCTATTAAACGTGGTAGCATGTTTTTGTGGCACGCAGGGAGAGATTAAGCACAGGAAAGGGGATAAGTACTGCTTCAGTTTCACTAAACTAATGTGACAACTTGTCATTGGAGATCTTTACAGCTTGTTAGTAGATGACTAGCTGATTCAGAAGTGTTTTCTATCATTCCCTTTGTGTCCCCATGAGTTTTTTTAAATTTTCTTTCTTTTCCTGTTTCTTTCTTACTCATGCTGCTCTATTTTGCTTTATAATCCTCAGTGCCTCCCTCAAGTCAAAACATTTAGCTGGCTCTAATCAAGATTTGGTTTTGAAAATGCCCCTTGACCTGGGGTTGCCCGGAGAAGCCCTTGTTCTTCATCCTCAGCCCCAGGAAGGTCCTGTGGCTTGAGAAACTGAGCTTCTGGGAGAAAAGCTCCCATTTCGGACTTCACTTTTCTGCAGTCCTTCTCTTTTGCCCTTCCTCCTTTTCTTTATTTTTTGTTCTATCCTTTTATTCTTTTCTTTTTACCTTTAATTTCTATTCCTCTATTCTCTTTTCCCCTTTCTTTGTTTTTCTCTCCAAATTTCCTCTTCTCACTTACTTTCCTTCCATCTTCTCTTCCTTAGAATTCCTTTCTCTTCTTTCATTCATTCCAATAACTATTTTCCCTTTTCTTCAGATAAGACAGTTACATTCGTAGAGAAAAGCTATGAATATTTGATGGTTTCCAAGTTGAAGTAGCTCCCGGTGAAGGGGGCAGTGGTGTGGGGAGGGGCAGGGAGCCCATCACAGACCTGCAGGGAACAAAAGGCTGATCAAAGTGAAGAGGGAGCCAGAAGTCTAGGCTCCACCACTGTCTTTCCAAAGCAGGTGTCTAGCTTGTTTGGAAACCTGGCTGACCGTCCCGCTCTTTTGCTTTGGCATCACTCTCTCCCACTTTAACCCTCCCCCGCTGCAACTTTCCCCATCGGCTTACCACCAGGCGAGATGTTGAGTCAATGGAAAAACAACATTCACCAACATTAAAGGGAGACTGTTTAGAAAAGGAAGGCCCTGCTGAGGTGCAGAGGAAGCCTGTGCATTAACACGGGCCACCTCTTATCTGGGGCAGCTGGGCCTGAGCTGCCTGTACTCATTCCCTGGCTTTGCCAAGGGGCCTTAGGGAGTGAGGGGCGGATTCTCACCCACGGGCATCACCAGAACTTTTAGAGACAAAAAGCAAGTGCTTTTTTTTTTTTTTTTTTTTTCTCCGAGGGACTTAACTGGAAAACCTTGACACATAAACACTGTTTTGCAAAAGGCACATTTCTCTAAGCCTCTGTCTCTGGACGCTTGTCACGTGGACCTGGCCCCTCTCATTTTCGGTGCTCTTGAGGACTCCCATGCCTTGTAAGGACTGGCCATTCGGCCCTGAATGTGAATTACGGGGAGGGGCAAGCTAAAGTGGCCCAAAGGGAAAGAAGAAAAAGGCATGTGTGTAGGTTCACTCTGGCTCTAAATTGCTTACCGTTAAGTCTTGAGCCAGCTCCTGACGGAAAGATAAGGTAAATCCCTAATCAGTCAATAATTAACCATAGCTCCATTAATGATCCAGTCAGCCAAATCCTGCTGACACCTTTAGAACCTTGCTTTGGTGGGAAGGATTAGGCAGAATCTTTCGACAGAAAGGCTGATCTGTTCAGACTGCCATAGACCCCACTCATGGGCCATCATAGAAGGAGTAAAGTTATGCCTGTGTCTGCCAGTAAAGTCCTTTCTGGGGTTAACTCTCTAGGATAACTTCTGGAAATTTCACTTTTGGAAATCTCAGTGTGTGTGTGTCTGTGTGTGTGTGTGTGTGTGTGTGCGTGTGTGTACACAGAACAGCTTGGAGATCCAATCTGGTTCCAGATTGGTTTAAATCAAATCCCAGATGTGCTCTGATTGTTGCTACATTATTCTTTTGAGAGGATCATATTTTCTCTCCCTTGCCCGTGTTAGTTTGTAGTTTATTCCCAGTTTCTCTAAATATTCTGGTTCCTTGTTTCTCAATGTTAGTTCTTCTTCGATTTGTGATAAAAGGAGAAGTGCTTTTGAAATGGTAAACAACCCCACATTCCTATCAAAGCATGAAAATTAGTTTTGAATTTCAAATACGTAGAAAATTAAAAGACTAATAAATATTTGATTTTGGTACTTCTGGTGGATCTTTTTTCTTTTCCTTTTCTTTCTTTTTTTTTAACTTCTTACAGAAGCAAATGTTTATAAAGGTGGGCTTAGATCTTTTTTTTTTTTTAATTTTAAATTGTGGGCTTTTGGTTTGCTTTGCTTTGTTGTTCTAGACAGCATTTAGTATGTTACCAGATGCATATAGTTATAGATATTATACCATTAGAAGAGAAAAATCTGTATGATCAGTGTGGTTTAAGTGTTTCCTAAGGTCAAGTTGTAGGTCATGAGCCTATGCCAACCAATGAACTTTGCTCTTAATTTTATGTTTAAACCACTTGAAAAACGCATTCTTTTAGAAAGAGAAATAGAGTACAAGAGTGTGGTATGATATGAATCCATCTCTATCCCAGGAATAAAGAACAAAGATCGTTTGGCTGTAGGGGAGCTCTTCCTGCATGAGGAAGATGGTTCATTCAGCTATACTTCTGTTGGTTCCACATTTCAGCCTCTGTAATCACCAACACACTATTGTTCTCCTCTCCTCATAGAACCCAGTAGTCTGGGTGTTCAATTAATCTTTGGCTGCTTCAGGGAGTTGCCAATGAGTGGAAATTCTGCCAATGATCTGTGACACCCTTTTCAACAAACATTAATTGAATGACATTTCTTTTTTCCCCAAATCATCCATCTGTCCTTTCTTATGCAACTTTTGAGTTTCAAAGGATAGAAGGCAAGCTTTCTTTTGGTCACACATGTGGCCTGAGAAGACAGTCTATGTATCGAACACTATAATCTACTGTAGCCTTGTAAATAATCTAAATATTCACCAGTCTGAACCAACATGCTAAATATAAAATGAATTTATTCAGCCTTCTTTTCCATTTGCCCATGAAAACATCTTGCTTTTGTGAAGGCCTTTGGAAAATGTAAGATCCATGGCTTCTGTATGCTTTTTAATTGTTTAGGGGTACAAACGGGAGTGGAAAAGTAAGGTGAAGGCAGTAAGAACATTTTCAAAATTCATAGGTTAAAAAATGTAAGATCCAGTTTTTTTCATTTATATATAATTTTTAAAATTGTTTTAAAGTGTCAAAAAGTATCTCACTTATAATAGTGTTTTTTAGTAAAGCAGAGGACATACATCAAGTTGTCTTTGAAATCCTGTTGCCTGGATATTAAAATGAAATTAAAAAAAATGGAACTGGTATCTATTTTTCAGAAGGTCAAAAGGCATTTATAATTACACTCATGATTTTTGAGTATCATGCTAATGAGGCTAGGAAAATGTAGACCTTAACATTGCCTTGTTTAGTTATATTCACTATGAAAAAAAATGTTGTTTACCCGTCGGGAATTTTCTTAAGGAAAAGAAAAATCAATCTCTATCAATGAGCAATATTTTTCTCCCCAAGGGATATTGATTTGAACATTGACTTCACAATGGGTGAGTTATTTTCCTCAGACTCTCTACTATGAATTGTTAGGTGACATGTCTTTTGTGAGCCAATAAACATGTTGTTTCTAGTGTAGTAATGTCATCTGGGAGATGACAATTTCTGTAGAGTGGTTGGTTTGTAGTATTTCACCTTTTGCATGTCTGCATTACATATTCTTGAGAAGTATATTTCAAGTTTAAAAAGCATTACCTCTCATATTCTCCTTGGGAGAAGAGTTGGCAGTGAACAGTTTCTTTCCTATATGCTTCTTAACTGTATGCCCTGTATGCCCTCTAGGCTTGCGCATAGACCCATGACTCATGAATAGTGTTATAAATGTCTTCATGATTCCCTTTTCTCTCTTTATGCAATGGTATAATATTGGCACCTTTAATTTTGAAAATAAAACAGATATTCAATTCACCAGATAAACCATTCTTTAAAGGAATGCTGTAATGGGTGGAGATAAGAGCAAGGATAAGGACTGTGGAATTCTTGTTAATGGGAGTGATCATACTCTATCTGTTGGATTCATGTATAATATGTTTTCTTCACCTGTAATTCCAGCACTTTGGGAGGCTGAGGTGGGTGGATCACTTGAGGCCAGGAGTTCGAGACCAGCCTGGCCAACATGGTAAAACCCTGTCTCTACTAAAAATACAAAAAATTAGCCTGGCATGGTGGTGCACACCTATAGTCCCAGCTACTCAGGAGGCTGAAGCAGGAGAATCGCTTGAACTTGGGAGGCGGAGGTTGCGATAAGCTGAGATTATGCCATTGCACTCCAGCCTGGGCTATAGAGGGAGACTATCTCAAAAAAAAAAAAAAAGTTTTCTTTATTAGTTTTCTTAAAGAACACATTTAGAGTTTATATTAGATTACTTTGAGCTGATTTCTTTATTCACTTATTCTTTGAAAAATATTAATTTACAGTTCTACCAAGTGCCAAATAACTGTACTTAACACTGATGATACCAAGACCCACCAGAGACACTAACAGTGCCAGGAAGAAATTAGGTAGGATGGCTATGGACACACATTGACACAAAATACTTTAGGAGTCCTGAGGCTTAGGTTCATGGTAATTTGGAGTATCAAGGAAGCCTTCAAGAAAGAGGTGAACATAAGCAAGTAATTAGTCACACTGGGGGCTTAGGAGAGGAGCAGAAGTGGGTTTATGTCCCTGTTGCAAGGTGAGAGAACTCTTAAGCAAGCCTCTGTACCTCTCTGAGCCTTAGTTTGGTTGTCTTGTCTGTACACGGGGGATAGTAACAATGTCTGCCTTACGAGATTGTTGTGAAGATGAAATCAGAATGCATGGAAAGGCCTCAACACTGTGCCTGGCACAAAGCAGGCACTCAGGAAGTGTGCACTAGAAAGGTGGAATAAGGGTGACATTTTAGCTCAATCCCTAACATTTATTCAACAGATATTTTTTGGGCACCTGGCACATGTCATGTACTCATGCTGGGTCCTAGGCAGAAGACCAGTTGTGAGCGTGAAGAAGGATAGAATGACAGGCAGCTCATGCAAAGGCATGGAGGATATCTGTCCCATGTTTGGGGGGCCTGGGGTGGCCTCTTGCTGCTGGAATTCAGAAAACCAGGGTAGACTTGGTGGAGGTGGAGGTAGCAAAGTGTTGTCCTGCCACACTAGGAAGGGCCTTCTGTGGTAGTGATGGCCTTCAGGCAGTCAGGAAAGAGACAGTGAATCAGTTCATCTGTGGTTTCTCAGTTTCCTCTAACTTTTCCACGGGTGTGTATTGCCTTTTGGTAGCAGGCTGGCTAGGCTACATTCTCTTCAGGAACAGAGGCTGCTAACTTTTTGTGGTCACCACCCTCCCCACATTGCCTATTATAATCAGGTGCTTCTGGCTGATACTCAATAAATACAGTTAAGTTTTTCTACTTCTCTACATTCTGAAATATTCCAGCAGCTTCTCATACCCAATTTCAGAATGCTCACATGAAAATGCTTCAATTTGTGCTTGTCAGAGAGATTCATGAATTAACAACTTTGGCCATGTCACTGCTTAAAACTCTCCATATTGCTCTTGGAATAAGTCTACAATTTTGAACATGTCCTACAAGATTTTGGATAATCTGGCTCTTGTTCATAGCTTCTGCTTCATCTCTTGACTCCCCTTTTCCTCAGCATGATTCCATATCTCTGGTCTTTTCCCCTTTATTTCAACCCCACAAGTACCATTATATATGCTGGTGTCTCTCCTTGAAAGGCCTCCTAACCCCCTCTCCAGACATGCTCTTCCTCATTGTTCAGAGTCCAACTTAAAAGTCATTTGTTCAAGAAAGACCTCCCTCATTTCCTAGGTTAGAAACCCTAATTATACATGCTCATAACTATAGTTTTCTTTTATTCTGCTTTTCCTAATGGAAATGAATAGTCTCTTTGGACATAAGCCTTATTTATTCAACAGCATTCTTTGAGCTCTTAATGCGGCCTAAATGTTGGGTACACCACACAGGAAGGCAGTCAAAGTGCCTGCTTCTTGGAGCTAGTATTTTAGTAAGTGATGCAATGAACAAAAAACAAATACAGATATGATATGATGTCAGATAGTGATAAATACTTTGGAGAAAAGCCAAGCTGGGTAAGGGCACAGAGAGGACCGAAGATGAGTTGAGGATGTTAAGAGAGAAGGTTATTCTGTGTAGAATTCCCATTGTCTAGCATGGTGTCCTATATCTAGAAAGTACCTGACAAATATTTGCTGAATGAGAATCACATTGGTGCAAGTAGACCCGAAGGAGTAACAGAGCTGTGAATAGGGCTAAATGGGTTATATAATTGTGCTTCTTTCTCCCCAAGTTCCTTAATTACATCTGAGAAAATATAATCTGTGCATTAGTTCTGTATTCAATATGAATTATCCACCTCGATTCTCTGCTAAAGTTGATTACATTCACACCTGTCCAGTGGTAATATTGCATATTTTCTTAATTGCCACGGGCGAAATCACAACTGGTTGGTGAATGAAATATTTATGCTTTGAAGAATTGGTGTTCTAATTCCTTTCTATTTATACTGATGATCAATTATTTCTCAGTGAGGAGGAGGCGAATTTTTTCTGTGATCTATGTGCTTCTAAATGACTAATGAAGTCAATCTGGGCCTGGCAGATTTTGCCACCACTTGGACAGACGTAGCACTCGTGGACATTGTGTTACTTCTCAGCTTGCTGGTTCCCTGTTTCCTTTGCAATGATCTCATTATTGGCATTTTGTTTTCAAAGTGTTATCATTCCCATTTTGCATTATGCCTCTGTGTGCTGTGTGTGGAGTAGTCTTTTTTTATTTTTTCAGATGGAGTCTTGTCTTGCTCTGTCACCCAGGCTGGAGTGCAGTGGCATGGTCTTGGCTCACTGAAACCTCCACCTCCCGGGTTCAAGCGATTCTCCTACCTCAGCCTCCAGAGTAGTTTAAGTCACTGCCTGCCACTGTTCTTTCAACAAAGTTTACTTTCTTCAAGAATATTCTGAAGATTAAATGTCCTTGATTAGCAAATTTATTTTGTTTTAATTGGGAGAGGGGGGACTTATGCTTTCACGAACATCTTCTTTAGTTCAATAAAAAACTGGACTTGGGGCCAATTGGAATGGGGATCAAGCCAGTGTTCATTTTCTAAATTTTGTTAAAAAACTGAACAGCATGAGGGAAACAAGTGACAAGAATGATTCCTTTCGTCTTCTCCGGACCCTAGCACCCCTCTATGTGCTGTTACCTGGTCCCGCTTCTTCGATGAGATAGTGTCTTTCCCTACCCCAGAGACCTTTTCTGGTTCGGCACTTCTATAGCTATCAGTCCGTTTCTCTGTTGTATCACTGTTTGGACAAAAAAATGCCAATCACGTCCATATTCTTAAGTTAATTTTCATTCTTATCCACGCTATTTGGGGCTGTCCCACCTCTCTTTCTGTGAATCTCTTTATCTCCGTGACCAGATCCCAAATTCAACTCCCCAATAGAAAATCACATATTTTGTATCTGCCATTAACCAGCTGCCTTAGCCACCCCTTGCCCTTGCAATGAGGTCTTCATGTTGCTACTCACAGGATTGGTTAATAAAAATACTGAAAAGAACTGGAATCTATCTCCATCACGGTGTTGTTTCTTTTAATGTTAGCAGTTTGTAAATATATATATATATAACTTATCAGCTGCTCCTCCTTTCCTCAAAGTATAAGCCCTATAACATTTGGGAAACGTGTGTGTTTTGTTGACCAAAATATGCTTGATGCTGTCCAGAGTAAACATGCTGAATGAATCTCTACGGAATATAGGAGTGAATGTAGAGGAAGAGGAACTTATTTAGGAAGGATTTTCACTCGCTCTAAAGAAGTGAAATGAAAGCAAACTTTGGTGAGTTTTGTCTAACTGTGGGCAAATTGGTGTGGACTGAGAAATTCAATTAACTGTATCCATCAATTTTTGTCTTTGGGGAAGAGTCATGAGACTAAGACCCAGAATTCTTGGTCCCACCCCTTTTGTGGCATTAAAGAAAAGCCCAAACTTGGCATATTATACCAACCAGATTTTTTTCTTTGTCTCAAAAAGGCTCAGCTGAACACTAGATTCTTCACCCAGTGCAACAATCAAAAACTCAGAAAACCTCAGCTGCCTCAGATGATGTCACAAAACCTTTAAGAATGCTCACTGCTGAGTTGGGCACAGGTCCAGCAAACAATTCTTTCTGCCAGTTATTCAGGGTCTTTGACAGATTAGGTGGTCTTTTTTATTCTTCTTCATCTTCTTTTTTTTTTTTTTCCATCCTCTTAAAAGGCAGTTCAGTTTACCTCTAAGCAAGACATTAGCTCTGGCTACCCCAAATAACATTTTAATTGAAGTCTCAGTCCAAACAAATGCCCGGCCTCTTTATTAACCCCAACAGTGTAATTTTTCAACCTAAGGCTGATTCAGGGGGAAACTGTCTCACTTAAACTGCCATGCAATGGAACATGGCAGTTTTCCTCAATCAGTCTCTTTTCTGACCTTAATTTGAACCTTAATCTCTTTTAACCATGTTCTCTTTATTAGCTGCTCATAGCCGTGGCACAATACTAATTTTCCTGTTTTTAGACTATCAGTTTACAAAGGTATTTCACTCCTCCTTCTACCGCCAAATGTAACCATTAGGGTTTCATGAACATTTCTGAGAAAGGAAAGTTAATACTTATTCTTGCTTTTGTTGTTGTTGTTGTTGTTTTGGTTTAGTAATTTAAATAACTGCTTTGCAAAATGTTCTGTAGAGTTTTAGATGGCTTATTCCTGAGGTATATAAGATTTATGTACCAAAACCCCTATATATTTAATTGTCATAAAAACCTAAAGAATCACTTAAGATGATTACAAAGGATTTTTTTTTTATCAACAGACAGACCCACACCTATAAAATAAAGTAGAAAACTAAGGGCATTATCTGAATAATTCAGGTGAAAATAATATATTTTCATTAGAAACCTCATCTTTTAGGAGAGACTTGTATTATCCAAATAATTGCCTCAATTCCTTTTCTTAATTTTTATACTTAAATAAAAACTGAGTAAAAACAGGAAAAATTTTTTTTTCTTAATTATACCTTCCCATTTTTTGACATTGGTCAAATTATCCAAAGTGAAAAGAAAAAAAGCACCCTTTTCAATAACAATGAAAAGAAGTGTTTCTTTATTTGGAGTCTACCTTAATACAGCAAAACTATGTAAGTAGAAAAATAGTGCTTATGATCATGTGCACAATTAAATTTATAATAGGTTTTTGTACTTTTTGGCATTAGCCTGAAAACATATTGGTTATTATTCTTTATAATCTAATTGGGGGCTTTGTATCTAGTTACCCCTCCATTCTCTGCTTAATACAATAGTTTGTTGATTGCAAAAATTACATTTCTGTGACTTTAAGGTCCTAGAACTAGGCTTGTCATTGAAAGTTGGAGATTCAGCTCGGTGTTTGGGGCAGGGACCATGTGCCCCCTCTGTGTGAGGAGGTAGGCAGCTGGGAACAATTGTCTGTTCCCTGCGGTGTTCAGTGGCATTAGCAGCATGTTGGCATGGTAAACTTTGCCTTCCTTTCACTGGCTCAAACAATTAGTGGGATTGAATCAGAGTTCTCCTGGATCATAGTTTATTATATGTTATTAAATTCCATTATTCAAGAAGTTGCTGCTATGATGGTAAAAACTTCTCAGCATCTCCCACAAAACCTCCATCTCCTTTCCCATGTATTTTCTTTTCAGTTTATCATTTGCTTCTCTGATAGACAAGGTGTCTTTTTATTTCCTGTTGGTACTTATTTAAAGAGCTAAGAGCTAATTTGAAAATACATCTTTCAAAGGACAACAAAAATGAGATGTGAAAAAAATGGATGAAGATTCTTAATTAGTCCATTATTTGACACGCACGATTTAACATGGTATGCTTAGCATTGTGCATTCCCCAAAAGAACAAGGCTCTTTTTTTATCCCAAACTTTAACTCCCTCTCATTCATTATATCCCTTCTTGTCACTTTCCATTAGCTGATCATGACATCCTTTGCTGGAAGGGCGAGCAAGCAGATTACTTCCAAACTGGTGTAAGTGACACTCAAAAGACTGGCCTAAAGGGGCTTCTGTGATAGCAGCAAGCTCCTCGGGCCCTGGAGTTGGAGAATGTCACTTCAATAATATATTGGAGTCCATTGTCACATCATTTCTGCAGCAACTTGGCAACCATCCAGGAGTGGCAGGAATGGGTCTTCTGCTGCAACTCATGGGTAATAGTATCTAATGTTATTACTGTTGCTGATAACAACAACAACAACAACAACAACAATTTATATTGCTAGTCCAATCCTCCTAGCATCTTGCATTTTACGGATGAGGAAACTGAGGATCAAAGAGATGAAATAAATTGTCCATGGTCATACAGCTGATAAGCAACAGAGCTAAGGGTTTAAGTGAGGTCTGGTGGATTCCAAACTCACATCTGTTTCTATTAGAGCAGCATGCTGACTTCTGGAAGACTTCAGCACATCTCCCTAAATCTGAAAGGGAAAGAAATGATCAAAAGACTAGTCATTTTGACGCAAGTGTCACCAGGCAATTCTAAATGTGGCAGAGGATGATGGAATGAGACAGTCACGATCAAATACACATATATAGATTGTGCTGACTAAGAAAAGAAGTGGAGAATCTGATGCTCTGATCAGATCAGTCCTGGAGAAATGAACCGTTCCTCATCCTGGCCCCCCACAATCCCTCCCCTACTCCCGATTATCTGACCCAGGGAACAGATCCTCGGCCTTGGAATGGGATTGACATGGAAAGAGACAGCAGCAGACTCTATTGTGAACAGCACCAGCACTAATCCTAGGTACTATTCAGATCCTGACACCAACCTCTGGCCTTATATGGTTTTCTGCTCCTAAGAAAACCAAGTTTTCTTCATTCATGAAGTTTCTGTTTCTTTTTTCCATTAAGCAAGTTTTAGTTTCTTATCCCAGTAACCTTTGAAAAGTTCTGATTATAAAAAAGGGAATATGGAAATACAGAGTAATACATTGGATAAAATAAAAGTTACCTGTTATTCTATCACCAGGAGAAAGCAGCCTATGGTGTATATCTTTCTAGTCTTGGGTTGTACATACATATGCTGGGCAGTAAAATGTGGTGGTTATAGGGATAAACTCTGAAATCAGACTATCTGTATTTAAATCTAAACACCTCCTCTAGCAGTGTGACCTAACCTCTCTGGCCTCCAGTTTTCTCATATGCACCGTACTTTCCTCCTATAATTGTTGTGACACTCAATGATCTAATGGATGTAAAGTAGCTAGGCCATGGGAATCCCTTATTGCACGTTAGCTACTGTTCCTTGTGTTTTGGTCCAGTGTTCTTGTCTTGATCGCTATTTCTGACTGTGCCCCAGACTCCTTGATTCAAAGACCATGGATAACTTCATCCTCAGTGGTGATTCTGTTCCTTCTCAGTGCATTTGGTGTGATCAGCCCTCCCCTGACACTGCATCAGTGACTTTTCAGGTCTCAATTCCTACCCATTTAAACATAACTCTTTTTTTTTTTTTTTTTGAGATGGACTCTCACTCTGTTGCCCAGGCTGGAGTGCAGTGGACGGATCTCAGCTCGCTGCAAGCTCTGCCACCCGGGTTTACGCCATTCTCCTGCCTCAGCCTCCCGAGTCACTGGGACTACAAGGGCCCGCCAGCTCGCCTGGCTAGTTTTTTGTATTTTTTAGTAGAGACGGGGTTTCACCGTGTTAGCGAGGATGGTCTCGATCTCCTGACCTCGTGATCCGCCCATCTTGGCCTCCCAAAGTGCTGGGATTACAGGCTTGAGCCACCACGCCCGGCCTAAACATAACTCTTAACGAAGCATTGACAGCATCTTACCTTATTTTTGTTCCTGTCTGCTGGACATATTTCTGACTGGATGCCCTGCTTACTCAGCCTGGCACTAAGGCAAAACCTAAGCAGCCCTTCTTGTTCTCATCTGTCTTGAACTCCTTGAGGTTAGTGCAGATGGTGGCAAGATCAGGAGTTTGTGATCACAGAGACACCAGCAGTATCAACCCCCAATCTTGGGCCTCTGGAATGTCAGTGACAAACTAGGTTCCAAGTTTATATAGGCAACACAAAGGCAAGTTTATTTGTTTAAACCATTTTAAACGTGAAAAAGAAGGTAATTATGAAGGATATTTCTTTATTATTTTCTTTAAAAATCCTCTGTTGGTAAGCCTATCTCTCAGAGACCTTTTCACCACTTAGTAAAAAATATCTGTCTATCTATCTATCTATCTATCTATCTACCATCTGTCTATCTGTCTACTTACGTATCTAATTTTTTAAAATGGGGAACTATGTGTGATGGGTGAGTGGATGTCAGCAACAGTAATCGGGGTTGGGGGGCAGGGTGAATTACATTTAATGAAGCTGGAAGTTCACATGGACCTTTCAGACTTAAAAAAAATGTTGATTTTACATGCCAAAGTCTTGAAAGGGGCTTGACGGCTCACGGCTTTAGTGTGTTTTTCCAGATGGCAGATGCCATTTTGTGTTTTGCATAAACTGACTAAATTTGCTTGCTCTTTGTACTTATTTCAGAGAGAACCATTCTCTGCTTTCAATAGGACAGAAGAGCTCCTTGGCACTGGATGCCTCCGGGTCTGGTTGAGAGAGGAATGGTTAGGAGACTGTTCTGAGGATACGCAGACATCATCCAAAGCTTCCTACATTCAGATGAGGACAGAGGTTGGGCCAGAGCATGGCATGCTTGTTACCTAAGGACAGTTTTTGACCATGTGAGCAAATCACAGAAGGTAAGCCATGCTGAAGAACTTACAATAGTTATATTTCCAGTTTGTCCATTTTTATCTCCATGGGTGACAAATAGGTTCATGAGGCTCTTATTTCAACTACTTTATGGCTAGTTGTGTGATCCTGTAACTTAATTTCTCTGTGCCTCAATTTTACCTGAAAAAAAGAGAAAGATAATAGGACTTAGCTCTTAGGGTCATTGTTGATCTTTTCAAAAAACCAGCTCCTGGATTCATCGATTTTTTGGAGGGTTTTTTGTGTCTCTATCTCCTTCAGTTCTGCTCTGATCTTAGTTATTTCTCGCCTTCTGCTAGCTTTTGAATGTGTTTGCTCTTGCCTCTCTAGTTCTTTTAATTGTGATGCTAGGGTGTCAAATTTAGATCTTTCCAGCTTCCTCTTGTGGGCATTTAGTGCTATAAATTTCCCTCTCCACACTGCTTTAAATGTGTCCCAGGGATTCTGGTATGTTGTATCTTTGTTCTCATTGGTTTCAAAGAACATCTTGATTTCTGCCTTCATTTCGTTATGTACCCAGTAGTCATTGAGGAGCAGGTTGTTCAGTTTCCATGTAGTTGAGCAGTTTTGATTGATTTTCTTTGTCTTGAGTTCTAGTTTGATTGCACTGTGATCTGAGAGACAGTTTGTTATAATTTCTGCTCTTTTACATTTGCTGAGGAGTGCTTTACTTCCAACTATGTGGTCAATTTTGGAATAACCCAGAATTTCATATCCAGCCAAACTAAGTTTCATAAGTGAAGGAGAAATAAAATCCTTTACAGACAAGCAAATGCTTAGAGATTCTGTCACCACCAGGCCTGCCCTACAAGAGACCCTGAAGGAAGCACTAAACATAGAAAGGTACCAGCCATTGCAAAAACATGCCAAAATGTAAAGACCATCGATGCTAGGAAGAAACTGCATCAACTAACAAGCAAAATAACCAGTTAATATCACAATGACAGGATCAAGTTCACACATAAGAATATTAACCTTAAATGTAAATGGACTAAATGTTCCAATTAAAAGACTTATACTGGAAAATTGGATAAAGAGTCAAGACCCATCAGTTTGCTGAATTCAGGAGACCCATCTCACATGCAGAGACACATATAGGCTCAAAATAAAGGGATGGAGGAAGATCTACCAAGCAAATGGAGAACAAAAAACAGATTGCAATCCTAGTCTCTGATAAAACAGACTTTAAACCATCAAAGATCAAAAGAGACAAAGAAGGCCGTTACATAATGGTAAAGGGATCAATTCAACAGGAAGAGCTAACTATCTTAAATATATATGCACTCAATACAGGAGCACCCAGATTCATAAAGCAAGTCCTTAGAGACTTACAAAGAGACTTAGACTCCAATAGAATGATAATGGGAGACTTCAACTCCCCACTGTCAACATTAGACAGATCAACGAGACAGAAAGTTAACAAGGATATCCAGGAATTGAACTCATTTCTGCACCAAGCGGACCTAATAGACATCTACAGAACTCTCCACCCCAAATCAACAGAATATACATTCTTCTCAGCACCACATTGCTTTTAGGGGTCATTGTGAGGATTCCATGAGTTAGTCCAGTCAAAGGCTTTAGAATAGTGCCTGGCATACAGTAAGTGCTCAAGAAATGTTGGTAATTATTTATTGCTGATTCATTTCCACAAGAATTTGCAATTTTTTCTTCTTTTCTGCTGATTGACTTTGTCCAACTCCCATCATAATTATGCAAACTCTTTGGGTCATTTTTATGGAAATAGACTGGAAATTGAGTGGTTAAGTTACAGGCTTTCTAGTCAAATAGAGTCAAGTTGAAGTTCTCAAGGCAGTATTTAAGAGCCATATCTTCTTGACTTACTTTCTCCAAGCCTCAGTTTCTTAATCTACAGAATAAGAAGGATTATAAATCATTCTACTATAAAAACACATGCACACGTATGTTTATTGCAGCACTGTTCACAACAGCAAAGACTTGGAACCAACCCAAATGCCCATAATGATAACCTGGATAAAGAAAATGTGTCACATATACACCATGGAATATTATGCAGCCATAAAAGGATGAGTTCATGTCCTTTGCAGGGACATAGATGAAGCTGGAAACCATCATTCTCAGCAAACTAACACAAGAACAGTAAACCAAACACCGCATGTTCTCACTCATAAGTGGGAGTTGAACAATGAGAACACATGGACACAGAGAGGGGAACATCACACACCGGGGCCTGTCAGGCGGTGGGGGGTGGGGGGGATAGCATTAAGAGAAACACCTAATGTAGATGACAGGTTGATGGGTACAGCAAACCACCTGGCACGTGTATACCTATGTAACAAACCTGCACGTTCAGCACATGTATCCCAGAACTTAAAGTATAATAAAATAATTTTTTAAAAGGATGATAATAATAGTTGCCTCTTAACACTTTAAGAGTATTAAATGGGACAATACTTGCACAATGTCTGACAAACATATAAAGATTATAAAAAATATTATGTGTTAGTATTATTTTTGCTGCCCCGAATATACAAAACAGTGCTCGTATTCTCAAAAGTGCTTCTAGAAGCTTGTCCAGTTTCCAGGGTTCTAATGTCATGTCAATATTCCACCAGAAAAGAGGAAAAAATCCACAGAAATAGAAAGGTGCTGGATGCTGTGACTTTACTAGGACGCTTTGCCAAATAATGAAGTGAAATTGAGAGGGTTGAGTCTTGCTCAACATAGATTTAATTCAAGCTAGAAAACTCAAATTTCTTTTTAAAAATTGAAATTGTGTATTTTTAAGATGCACAGTGTGAGGTTTTGATATACATATACATAGTGAGTTGATTTTAAAATCAAGATAATTAATACAAGCATGTCTTCACATAGTTACCTTTTTTGTGCATAGTGAGAACACTTAAGATCTACTCTCTTAGCAAATTTCAAGTATACAATACAGTATTATAAACTACAGTCCCTGTGTTATACATTAGGTCTCTAGAACTTTTTCATCCTGCATAACTGAAACTTTGTATCTTTTGACCAACATCTCTCCATTTCCCTTACCCCTTTGTCCCCAAGAACTGCTACTCTTCTCTGCCTCTATGAATTCAACTCTTTTAGATTCCCCATATAAGTGAGATCATTTAATATTTTTCCTTCTGTGCTTGACTTATTTCATTTAACATAAGTTCTCCAAGTTCATCTATGTTGTCACAAATGACAGGATTTCCTTCCTCTTAAAGGCCAAATAGTATTCCAGTATATACATACATATATATGCATGTATGTATACATACATATGCATATATACACATATGTATATATATGCTTATATATGTATGTGTATATATGTGTAAATATCACACAATTTATTTATCTGTCAATAGGCAATTAGGTTTTTTCTATATCCTGGTTATTGTGAATAATGCAGTCATGAACATGGGAGTGTAGGTATCTCTTTGAGATGCTGATTTTATTTTCTTGGATATATACCAGTAGGGGAATTGCTGGATTATATTGAAGGTTTATTTTTAATTCTTTGAAGAACCTCCATTTTGGAAAACTCAAATTTCTGAGCAGACTGATCCTGGACTCAACGTGGGGAATACTTTGAAAGGGTAGGAAGTAAAGCCTTATTCTTCTGTCCTAAACCAAAAAGTGAAGTATAGGGTGAGGTAGCTTGTAGGGAAGAAATAGTTACTTGTGCTGGTTGCTTCTTATGGGGGATGTGGCAATTGCAAATGATAAAATACTCAAATCTCACATTTAAAAAATGTGTATTTCTTTCCCCAAACTAAAAATGGATAGGAGTTACATCTATAAATGAAAGAAAAGTGTCTAAATATTATAATTGTGTTGTTAAAGAGTTGAAAATGATTTCAATCACATTTGCCATTCTCATCCAGCAGTAACGAGTGGTCCCTATTAATAATTGAATAAAGAGAAAATAACTCAACACTGGAAACTTTTACTCCAAAGCCAGCATGAAACCTGAAAAACTGAAGAACTTGGATCATGGAAGCATAAAAAACATCAACAGTCTTGCAAATATCTTATTTGTCATGTAGATTTGTTTTGACGTCTCCCTTCCAATGCCTATCACTCCTAACAGAATCAGACGGTATTTGAGTTGCAGGAAAAAGTACTAAAGTAACTTCCTCCCACAAGATGACAGCCCCATCTTTTTCTCTCGACCTCATGCTTAGAAATTACTCAGAGTAGAGAGTAGGATGCTGTGGTTAATTTTAGTAAAATAAAAGAGAAAAGCAAGCAAGATCAAATAAGAGATGAAAGGGAAAGTGCATGTCAAAAGAAAAAGGAAGAGAAGTTGGAAAGAAAAGGAGGAAGCCGTATTATTAAAGCGGGGAAAATAAATTACATGGCAGCAAAAAGGAAACAAAAAGAAAACTTCAGAGTCCAATGCAGAAATGGCTAGCTGACCAGTGAAGATTTATCCTCCTCTCCTTCCACAGTGTAGAGTTCCTTCTAGGAAACAATTGCTCAGCCAGAGAGACAATCTCTCTCTCTCAGTCTCTCTCTCTCTCTCTCTCTCTCTCCCTCTCTCTCTCTCTCCTTTCCCTCTCTTCATCTTCTGACTGGATAATGCCAGGATAACCCTGATGCCAGAAGACATAGAACCATAACATGAAAGAAATCTGGATTGCTGAATCCCTTTTCAGAGGAATATCCAGATTAGACTTTTTGTGAGTAAGAAATAAACTTTTAGATGTTAAGCCATTGAGCTTTTGGGGATTGTTTGTTATGGCAGTGAACATTACTTTTGCTAACTAATACAGAAGTTGATATCAAAAGGGAGCTCTAGAAGTAGATGCTTGTCCTTTTTATCTTTGCTCAAAAACCAGTTAATTATTTCCTGATAGCCTCTTATTGTTTTGCTGTGTTCCCAAAAGCAGTCAATAGCAACCAACATATGTTATTTTTCACCTACAAGCTCAAGAGTCATGTGGTCTTTCAGGTTACCAAACGCAACAATGTTGCCAAGTGTTTTTCCACTCCATGATATGGATCTCCAGCCATCCAGTCTATTATAACTGTTTCTAGAAACACTGCTAGACTATGAAGTCTATGCCACATATTTTAGAATTTTGTTACAGGACACAGCATTTAGTATCAAATATAACCAGCAGATTTAATTTAAAAAAATAGAAACCTGATAAGATGCAATGTGTTCATCATACCATTTCCTCCCTCTGGGCACAGAGGAAGACCATAGTCTCACCCTTCTTTACAATTTAATTGGGGCCTTGAGACCAGTTCATTTTTATTTTTTTTGTAATGGAATGTGAGTAGAAGTACTGTGTCACCTTTATTCTAGGATGCTTTCTCTATGTACTGTCTTCCTCTTCCACAGAGATCTTAGGTACAAGATGGGAAGCCAATCAGCCTACGTCCCGAACAAAGAATAACTTTATCTTGTTATTCTATTCAGAGTTGGGAGGGTGTTTATGACTGAAATATATCTATCCCATTCTGACTAATATTCTCTAAGTATTTTAGTCCCTTAGGAAGGAATACAACATATGGAATTAGAGGTTTTATGAAATCACTGGGAGGGCTGGGAGTGAAGGTCAACCTCCAGGAAATATGAAGTGTTGGAATCCTTGGGAAGCCAAGTTGCCACCAATGGTCTTAGCTGCCTACAGCACTGAAGTGAATGATTCTCAGAAGATTGCTCAGAAGCTGACACATAGCCCCATGTCTGCTATCTGCAATGCGTAACAAACCCACTTGTAGCTACTGAAAAATGTCTTTTTCTCTTCCATTTTCTAGCGATTGCAAGACCACCTCTCAATGGAAGATTATACCAAGAACTCCATGGGCAAGAGAGCCTGGGAAATGTAGTTTCCAGGCTTTCAGTCCTTGTGATATGGGAGGAGCTTAGGGTCAGAGATGGTACTTACTGAGTCTCAGCAACAACAACAAAAAATGCGTGGCACACGTGGTCCTTATCCTTCTTA
Source organism: Trachypithecus francoisi (assembly GCF_009764315.1). Classification (NCBI taxonomy): domain Eukaryota; kingdom Metazoa; phylum Chordata; class Mammalia; order Primates; family Cercopithecidae; genus Trachypithecus; species Trachypithecus francoisi. Next base: position 70,999,001 of record NW_022681470.1, on the reverse strand, counting down.
TGGGAAATTCAGGTGTCATACTTCCATAACCCATCACTCTGGAAAGCTCCTTGAGGACAGATCTTACAATTCTCCATCCTCAGTGCCAGACAATACCAGACAATAAATCATTTTGAATTGATTTGAATAAAATGACAGTAGATTCAATAGGAAATAAGATTTTCCCATGTGTTGAAGCTAGATTTCAAGAACTTTGTCCATCAAATCTGATAATTCTTCTTAATGACTGCCCTAAATTCTGTTAAAGCCATTTTGCTCCCTTGCCTGCTCAGAGTGACCATGAAGGGCTGCTTGCCCAACAGGTGACCCTGAGCTTCCTCTGGATCCTGTTTGTACAGACAAATTTAAAAAATTTCATGATGGTCGGTTTATTGGATCCATGGAGACTGTCAATCATGTCTTTTTTGTTTTAAACTGCATTGTGAAGTTGATTGTGTAGAGTTAGTCAAAGCACTTCTATGTTTTATTCCATGTGCCATCTGCCAATGCCTACAAACCCGCCTGTGGCTACTGAAAAATGTCTTTTCCTTTTCCATCTTCCAGTGATTGCAAGAGCACCTCTTTTGAACACAACATTTGGGATCTGACAAAATTGGAATCTCTTTGGGAATGGGGAGTTTGCGTATTCATGTTGGGGCAGGGTGGGGAGTATTCTGTAACTGAGAAGGAGGTACGATGGGTTTGTGCACTGAAAAGGACTTATTCTGCCATAAGAAATGGATACTCAGAAAAGAGAGGACCAGACCCTGATGTGGTTTCATCTGAAAAGGCACAAAGTTAAAACACCAAGGAAGATTAAATACATCCTCTTGATGTTTATTTTCCTCACCAAAAAACAAAAAAGAAAAAAGAAAAGCAATTGTGCCTGTGGTAAGAATGATGGTAGAGTGACTCAGACTTATTTGCAACCATCAAAACAATGAAAGATGTGGATCAGGTCATTAACTGATCTTCTTATCATTACGAAATGGTGACCATACCCAGCTGAAGAGCTCTGTGTGCATAATGGCACAATTATGGGGGATGTGATGAGGTAAGAGCTGCTAGTGTCCAACATTTAGCCTCTTGTTTCCATTCCCACCCACCCTGATCTCTGGCTATATTTAGTTGCTTTACACAGTATTACCTAGCACAAAGTCTCTTCTACAAAATTAAAGGAAGAGAGAGAAGAGTGAGAGTCTTCATAGAAAGATCAGGCTCCCCAAAGTCTATTTTCCCTGTTTCCCCATGTTCCTTCTTGGTTAATATGTTTTCTTCTCCTTTGTACCTAGGATCATGGCTGAAATGCAATTGTGAGTTTACTTTGTGGAAAGGGAAGTAGGGCACTGAGCAATCATCTAATGAATATGGTCAAGATGGTTAGTGAATTTGGAAAATTCCACTCTCAAAAAAATTACTTTCTCTATTCTGTAGCAGATTTCCTCTTGGCCTTAATTACCCACAGAGTTGTCCAATTTTCTGATAGTCTTTACTGTTGTTGACATCACCTAAATAATTTATTTAATGGATTTCACTGGGTTCTTTTGGGAACCCTTTATTCTAAGTGGCTTTCTTTTATCAATCTATTTACTTATTCAATAAACATTTAACACTGTTTCAGTTATCTATAGCTGTGTAATAAGCTACCCTAAATCTAGTGACTTAATGAAACAATTTATTACTAACACTCATGGTTCTTGGGACTGATGGACTCCTGTGGGCAGTTCTTGTCTCTCATTTGGTTGTAGTCAGATTGTAGCTGAGACGGGAGCCATCTAAATGTTTCTTCACTCATACGTCTGGCATTGGGCTAGTCAGGAATCTCTCTCTCTCTCTCTCTCTCTCTCTCCACGTGGTTAGCAAACTTTCTGGTCTCTTGGTAATCAGGCTGCTTCTCTTGTGACAGACTTGCTCAAAGCAAGTGTTCCAAGAAATCCAGGTGGAAGTTGCAAAAATTCTTAAACCTAGCCTTGCAAGTCATACAGATCACTTCCTCCCTCTTGTATATGCCAAAGCAATCATGGGAGAACCCAGGATCCAGTAGTTGGACAAAGAGATTCGGTATCACAAGAGGGGAATAATTTGTATATTCAACTAGGGAAAGAATTGATGTGTTCATCTTAATGCGAAGCTGCCATAAGCACCCACTGTGTGGCAGACACTATGCTATGTGCTGGTGCAACGTGTTGACAAAACGGGCACACTCCCCTTGGTTTATGGAGGTTAAAATCTAGTTTAATTAGCTTTGACTTGACAGTTTTCACAATCAACTGCTATGCAATACATTTCAATATTAAGTCTAGTTATGAAATGTGCAAAACATCTATTCTGGTCATTTGTGGTTTGGTCGTTTTGACTTTTTCCATAACCAAACTGAATGAAATTTGTGGGTATCTGATCCATAACTTGATGATCACCTTGATGAGCTGATTCATTCATGAATTCTTTTTTTAATGCATTCTTTAAAACACAGTCTGAGCACAACTGGGGTGTTCACCTCTTGCTTAACAAGCATGTTGAGTTCCTGATGTGCATGGGGGCTGAAACTGAATTCGTTGACTCATAATAGGGAATATAAAAGAAATTGAAAAGTCAGATTTTGCTCCAGATGAGCTTCCGTTCTTGTTAGCAGTTTGGGTAATACGCAGGTGGAGAAGCTTGTGACAATGACAAAGAAAAAAGTGAACCCAGGCAGTGCATGATAAACTAGACAGGTGGTATCAGTTTCCCTCTGAGAATTATCTTTTGGAGAGAAGTAATTGCTTATGTGCCTCCACTTTCTTCTCTCTTGTGCCATAAACACAAAGTGATCTAAGTTTGTTAAGTAAAAGGAGATTTCAGGACAGGAATGTTGACAGAAGAATTGGTGGTGTTCAGCAAATCTCAGGTCTTATCGTTTCTGGCATAGTTTATGTCCATTCAGTGGTACAACTTTGGGGGGCCAGGGGAGGAGGTTCACGATGACACAAGAGATACCTTGATATTTCAGAAACAAAGGTCAAAGGTTGAACAGGTCCAAGAGCATGCACAATTCTTGTGCACACATGTCAAGTTCCCTGACATGAGGTTAGTATTATTTTGTGTCTTCTTATGTTGGTATCTTTATGTTGTCTTACATAGCATAAAAGGAAATTATGGGATATTTTAAGGAAAACAACAACAACAACAATATGAATGTTGCCTTACTTACCTGGATGTTTCAAGCAAAACTAAAATTTGGCTTGTCATATCAATTGTCCTTTATCAATCCATTAACTTTAATTTCATAGGTCATACTCTTTCCGCATGGGTCCTTTTCTCACACTAGTGAAACGCGTGTCCTCAGGGTGTGATTTGCTACATTAAACTTCTTTCCATTTATCATGCCAATTTATTTTTCTGAAATGTTTGCCCCCATTTTTCTCTGGAAATTTGTAATAATCAGATTTTAATTATATGCCACTCTTTTCTGCCTGCACATAGATGTTTGATATGTTTTATGCTGTATTATTTTGTGCCTGCTGATAAATCACTTTATAATTTTTCATGGGTATGCAATTTGCCCAACTACATGGTAAACTGAATGGCAGGAGCTTCTCCATACATACAAATTTACATGTATGTGTTTATATATATATGTGTATGTGTAGTATATGTACCCATACATACATAAGAGACACTTCTCAACAGCTGATCAGCTCTTTCCACTCTCCACTTTCCTTTTGTTTTTATAAGTTAGAGTCAAGTAGACTATTTTGCGGTTACCTGGTGAATTGGATCAATGCATATGTTTGATGGATAATTCAGACTTCTCAAAAAATTTTCAACTTCATATCCACTAAGATGAAAATAATTTAGAATATCGCTCATCTTTTCCCCTGGGAAAATTATTTTCATAAATTCATGAAAAATATAAGTACTTGAGCTATGCAAGTGCTTGTGATTGATTATTTGGGACAAAAATGATTTTTTTATTGAATTAATAAAAGTCTTTATCTAACTCGTCAACTCAGAAAAATTTCCTACCCAACATGTTAACCTTACCTTTTCTAACCAATTTGCTGTTCTTAAAACCTTTTTGTTTACTAAGTTTGCTTAAAACCTTTGTAATTACTAAGTTTGCTGCTGCCACTTTATATGCAGGTATGTACATTGATGGAGAGCTTCCCAACTTGTCCAAGATCAGGGCCACCAGGAAACATTTTCAGTCCTCCAAATATTGTGAATTATTTTGGCATCCTTGACATTACATGAAAAGAAAATAAAGCTTTCTTTTCATAATTAGACATACACTTAAAATGCAGATACTGCTAGAAGCCTCACTATAATGATGGGTCCTTTTTCACAGAAGATGATAATGATTAATAGCAGATATTTTCTTGAAAACAGGTTTTTGATTAGGCCAAAGTGGTGATTGGATTTGGGAGAATGACAGCTCACTGCATTTCTTAAAGCAGTGGGCTCAGATTTAGGATATCCAACCTCATGAACATTCCAAAACGATCCATTGGTGTACAGAAAGAATATATTTAACCTTCTATTTATTTCAATGTTTTGTTTCATCTTAAATTTAGATTTTTTTTTTGGTGCATGTGTTTTTGATGCGTAGAATAGAGTAATATATACGTAATTTATAATAAAAATACATAGCATGGACATGCTCGAAAATTTTTATGATATGTGATCTAAAAATTTAGAAACCACTGCTTTCCAAAGGTGAACTGAACATGAATAAGGTCCTCATGATGCTCTGGGGAGGAACGGGAAATGGTTACGGAACAAGTGTTTGTAATCTCGGAATTCTGACTCTGGTTACTACTGGTTCCAGTTATTTGATCAATAGGGAGTTCACTAACTCTTACTCTGACGCCAGGACAGTCCCTTTTAAGATGTGAAGAAATTGCTCAATGTTAGGATGTTGACCGAAGAAAGTAGATTTCAATCATGCTTTTTTTTTTTTTTTTCATTTTGTTTTCTCAAGGGTCCCATGGGAACAGAAAGTTTTGAGGGAGTTTACTGTTTGTGCAAGATGACTGGTTGGGTAAAGAAGTCCAAAGTTTTTTATCTGCAGAACAAATAAAGCCTGGGCAAAGGTAACTGAAATGAACGTCTCCCACCTTGTCCCTCTTGCATGTCTAAGGTGATGTTTGTGCCGATGGTTGCACAATGGAGAACCTAATCTATGCACGTCAAATGGAGAGGAGGTGCATTTTAGAGTCCTCATGATTAAAAAGAGTCAGTGACCTTTATTCTTCTTAGTTTGACAGGTAATTATTGGATGACAATGCCTATATAAAAATCGTTTAAAAAATGAAAAATCTATTTTTTGTGAATTATTGCCAAATACCCAGGTGTTGTCAGACAGCCTCTGGGTGGCTGAGTTAGAGTTTTTCCTCTTTCTCCAAAGATAGACACGCACAGGTCTAAGGAAGTATTAAAATAAATTTATAAATTCATGGTTACTTTGGACATTTGTTGTTGCTGGTTAACAACAACAGGGACAACTGGATTGTCTTTATGATTACTCCACAGCAATTACTAAAAAAAATTCTGAATAAACAAACTTTCTGAAAATGTGAATCACAGTGTGAGGCTCAGCTTGTGTTTTAAAAGATAAATTTCTATGCATAAATATTGACGAGAGTGGGATATGGCTGAATCGTTGAGGTTAAGCATTTATTATGGGGAAAAAAAATTAAAATGCTTTGGAGCTCAGTGATCCTTACTGACCAGATATTTACTTAACCATTCTTTTCGTCTTGACTCTTTGTTATTGTTGTTTCTGTTGGAACTTAGGTTTATAAGTCTCATTAAAGTGACATTTTATATGGGATAGTCACAAAGTATGATAACGAATGAGCCAGCAGTCAATTATGGATAGAAACTAAGTAAATTGCAGAGCTGGGTTTTCATTTTTAAATTAGTTGCTATACAGTTTTACAAACCTTCCCCAAGACATTTATCATCCAATAATTTTTCCTCAAGGAAATATCTAGGAAAGGGTTTAGATATTAAGAACAAAATGGTAAATGTGAACCCCTCCGCCTGTTTTGGATATTTGAAAAAAAATCCTAATGGGACTGAAATTGTGAGGTGGGAAATTCACAGGGAATTGTCTTTGTCTACGTGAGTTAGTATGGATAGATGTATAATATAGAACAGGTGTCCCCAACCCCTGGTCTGTGACCTGGTAGGATCTGGGCCACAGAGCAGGTAGGGAGTGGTGGGCCAGCAAGCAAAGCTTCATCTGTATTTTCAGCTGCTCCCCATCACTCGCATTACTGCCTGAGCTCTGCCTCCTGTCAGATCAGTGGTGGCATTAGATTCTCATAGGAGCTCAAACCCTATCATGAACTGCATATGTGAGGGATCTAAGTTGCATGCTCCTTATGAGAAGCTAATGCCTGATGATCCATCACTGTCTCCCATCATCTCCAGATGGGACTATTTAGTTGCAGGAAAACAAGTTCAGACTCCCACCAATTCTAATTATGGTGAGTTATATAATTATTTCATTACATATTACATTGTAACAATAATAAAGTGCACAATAACTCTAACGTGCTTGAATCATCCTGAAACCATCCCCCGACCCTGGTCTGTGGGAAAATTGTCTTCCACAAAACCAGTCCCTGGTACCAAAAAGGTTGGGGATTGCTGGTATAGATAACAACTAAAACTAATGTCCAGATTATCTGAATAATCACAACATTTACTGGCATAATTGTTTAAAATTTAAAAGAAAAACTGAAATTTTCCAGTATGGACAATATAAATTACGGTTTCTAAGCTTAAGCCTGCTATGACCTGTGGCTTGGAATTTGGTGTGAGCAGCTATTCAAGTAGAATAACTAATTGTAGTAAAAACTTAGTTTAATTATCTGGAAGCACTTCTACTCTAGACTGTGAGCCACTGAACCAACCTGTAAATGGGGATGAACTCTTTCAAGGTCCAGGGTAGACTACGACCTTTCTGAGATTACAAATTTGTAGTTTTTCCTGAAGAAACACACACACATACACACACGCACACGCACACACGCACACACACACAAACACACACACCTTTGGAGTTTCCATCAAGCTCTAGGATTCTACCAGCCACACACCCAGGGTTTGAAACATTGTGTGTGTGAATAATCTGCCCTGCCCTAAAAGGAGCTACTCTGAGGAAGGTTGTTGGCTGTGGGGAGATGGGAGTGTTGAGAGACAGAGTGAGCTGCATGAGTAGAGATGGTAGAAGAGTCTGTGATTCAAAAATGGCCTTTGAAACCTCTGGAGCTGATTAGATTAGTCAGTTAATGGTTGTATGCCCAGGACCACTAAGTCACTTGAGTGAAGAAGATTACAGAATGGAAGAAAAAAGACAGAGAGAGAAGGAAAGAGAGGAGAGAGACAGAGCCACAGCATGCGTGAGGTGTGCGGCTGGAAGGCCTCATGCTTCAGCGCCTGGATTTCCAATCTGGCACTCAGCTTGATGAGTCTGTTTATTCAGCTCCAGTATCAGACGTTCCCTTTTCCTGCCTGAAGAAGTCCCCTTTGAAGAACGGCTCTGCTGGGGAGCAGTTTCCCCTTGGATAGGCTACTCCTGTTTGCAGTCCTAAAGGAAAAGAACTGGAAATGCCACAAGAATGTTCTTTAAAGCGATATTCCAGTGCCACGTGAGGGGAGGATGAAATAGCTGTAAAAGATGTATTTCCTGGTTGAGGTATTTTTTTCCCCTCTCAAGTGAATTTGGCGCTGAACAAAGGTGTCACATGAATGCGATTGGGGTCATATGTTCTTGGGTGCCTCCAGATCTGTGTGGGCAGGTGGAGGCTGGGGGTGGGAGAGTACTGGCCAGAGCAATAGCACTTCAAGCTTCTGTAGGCCTGGAGATAGAGATAGAGAGATGAAGAGAGGGGGGAGAGAGAGAGAGAGAGAGAGAGAGAGAGAGAGAGAGAGAGGAAGACATAGAGAATTCCAGTAACCTAGTCTTGCATGTCTTTATCTGTAAAGGAATTAGTGTTGGTGACTTATCAGAGGACCAGCCTATACTTCCAAAGCAAAGCCACAAAACATTATCTAGAGAATTGAGGCACAATATGCATAATCAAACTGGATATTTCCAAGGTTGACTATTGTACTTTGGGTTTGATATTAATTTCTTATATCTCAGGGACATGTTTTCCTTTTCCTTTTTTTTTTGAGTCTGAGTTTTGCTCTTGTTGCTCAGGCTGGAGTACAATGGAGCAATCTAGGCTCACCACAACCACTGCCTCCTGGATTCAAGTGATTCTCCTGCCTCAGCCTCCCGAGTAGCTGGGATTGCAGGCATGTGCCACCATGCCCGGCTAATTTTTTTTGTATTTTTAGTAGAGATGGGGTTTCTCCTCGTTCATCATGCTGGTCTCCAATTCCTCAGGTGATCCACCTGCCTTGGCCTCCCAAAATGCTAAGATTACAGGCATGAGCCACTGCACACGGCCATGTTTTACTTTTTCAAAAGAGTTTTTCATCTTATGAAGTAGTTGGAGTAGATGCTAATCTCCTGAATTTTCCTCCTTAGAAAAGGATGTGGCAAAAGAAAGAGAGATGGTTTCCTAGCCTGTTATTGGTAGGGCAGACAGGCAACCCAGGCCTCTTGTCTCTTGGACCAGGTCTCCTTTCTCTGTGTTCTTGAACCTGTACAAAGGGACAGTGGGAGTTTCAGAAGAAAGGAAGGTGACATTCTCTATCTCCTCTCAGGCATGTAGAAAGTTACTGTGACTTTGAAGCCACAGCTTTGCTGTGCCCAAATGCTCTCTCGGGGACTAGCCGTAGGGAGGAGATTCAAAGTGGATCCTTCAGAGGGCGAGTCTCATGTGGTAGTCACTGTGACTGCCCAGGCCTGTGGTTGGTTTATTCAGTTTGCACCTAGGCCTCAGAAAACAGGAGTTCTCCAGAATGAAAATGGTTCTTTGTTCAGAGATGAACTTTCTGAGTGAGAGAGATGCCACTTCATGGTGAGGCCTGGTTTTCCGGGAGAGAGGATGGGGTCCACACTCTCTCCTGTGGTTGGTTTATTCAGTTTGCACCTAGGCCTCAGAAAACAGGAGTTCTCCAGAATGAAAACGGTTCTTTGTTCAATATCAGAGATGAACTTTCTGAGTGAGAGAGATGCCACTTCATGGTGAGGCTGGTTTTCCAGGAGAGAGGATGCGGTCCACACTCTCTCCCTGGTTCCTGGCTGAGACTTCTAGGACTCACATTGACTCTTGAGGCCTAGGAGTGAGGTTCATGCCTAAGGGACCAGAAAGCACTGACAGTGTATACTTTATCTAGGAGTAAGAGTGAACCAGAATTTCCTTTCGGGGCATATGAAACCTCTTCTAGGTTCTGGTTCAAGGGGGGAACTAGAAGAGGTGTTACTCATTGGCTGCTTTTCTGCTTTGGCACCCAGAGCTTTATATTTTATCTATTTCTGGATATTTGTCATCTCTCTATATGTAGAGCCTGAGTTGCCTGACATTTGAGCAGTATCTTGTAATTATTTGTATCCTCTAAGGCTTCCTAGTACTTAAACTATCTGATGAATGCATAGGAATCAATTTTCAGCCTATCCCTTATCCCAGTGTCTCTCAGCCTGTAGTTCGAATCGGCCTCACCTGGGAAACAGGCATGTGTACTTTGAAATGAAACCCGAGGTGAATCTCGTGTGCACTGAAGTTTGAGAACTGCTGTTTTATCCATTTCTCCCTTGGCTTTAAGAACTTATTGTGACTTTGAATAATGCTATAAGCACAAACACAATCCCAGGTTTGTGTAATGTTTCATGACTTCCTGTAAGGCTTATTTTACATGTTTGTCTAATTTAATCCAGATTTAATGGGGCTAATTTAATAACAGGCCTATGATGCGAGTTCTTTCTCCACCCATTGTACAGAGGCTGAGGCAGAGGAATGATATTCTTTCGATCCTGTTTGTGGCAGTATGTGCCAATTTGTGGCAGAGCCTGTACTCATCCCACCTTCTGAGTCCAGGGATGGTGTTCTTTCCCCTGCAACCCCTGTGGCTCTATAACTCTTTCAGGCATGGCTGTTCTTTCTGTGGAAGTGTTATTATTCCTGATAATGCTTGCTGTCCACATAGCTAGGGCTAGTTACCATGATATATATGTGAAACCAGCAGAAGCTAACACAGTCTGTATTCCTAATGAAGTCTATAGTAGGATAAGTGGATAAGACTATGAATGAAGTGTTCTTTCGTGCAAATATTAGAGTACATTTTTGTTCATTATCAGATTGGAAAAGCACAACTGGGAACTGGGGCGAGGTGAAAGTTCTTTCAGAGAAGGACAGCCCATTTGGTGATGTGTGATTTAAATTGTGCTCTCCTGACTTTTATTTCCATCTTGTTGTACTGGGAATAATGGAGAAAGAATGAGAAGTGAGCTGAGACCGTTGAACTTGCTCTGCCACCTGGAATCCCAGTAGGGTTAGCTCTACTGAGGCTCACTGTTTTAGATGTCTGTGAGGTACATAGCTAGAGCCAAACAGGACTCCTGAGGAAGTAGAGTAGACCTATGGAATGCTGTCAAGGTGACTAGCTTATATCTCCCTTAATTCAAAAGATTGGAATGCTCAAACATTCACTTGATGTTCAAGGCAACATGTAGTCATGCTTTCAGTGGCAATTTAATGGTTGCCAGAGTATTCTAAACAGAACTTTCTGGATGGCATTTTTGCTTTTATTAATTGCAAAGTACAGACAGCCATCAGAAACTGAGACTTGTCAACTGAAAGAGAAGGTGGGCCTGAAACTTCTGCTGGTAACCAATTCTCTTCCACTTAGCTGGGAAAGGACCTCTTCTTTAATCATGGAGTAATGGATGATTGATATGACTGTACTCTGATTAGAAAAGGTTTCATTTTACTTGTGCGTGGTACATGGAATTAGTTAAGAGTTGCATAGGAAAAGAAGTGATGGACTATTGTTCACATTAAATTATAATGACAGCCTTCCTAACCACTGTGTATTTATTATGTAAGAAAAGAAAATGTCTGGTAAAATTCTGTATAGGTTAATAACACCTTCATAATATACTCCTTCTTTTCTATTGACTTGAATAGCCCTCCTACTGACTTTTAATGGATTATTAGAGTTAATTACATCAATTGCAATATAATTGATTCTTAAATACTATGTAGAAACCTCATACAATTATGGAAAAACAAAAGTTATCTAGACATCTCAAATCAAAAAAGATTTGGAATTCCTGCACATTTAATTTCTGATAATCACTAGTCAGTTTGGACATTAAGATTGCATGGTGTCTTGTTTTCTATTTGCTAGGTTTTGACAGAATTGATAGTTTTACAACATTTAACTCAATATGCATAGAAATATAAGATTAAAGCTGTGAGTGCACTTTTTTTTTCTAAAAAAAAATCACTCCATGGCTTAAAAGCTGAAATGTGTTACCTGCCTAACATTGACAGAAACAAACTCAAGGGAAAATCAAAAGTAGATTTGATGTTGAGTTTTATAAATCTCTTCTCTGCTGGTGTAAAGATTCCTGTGGGTCTTAGGGTTTGTTACCTGAGGGCTTTAAAATATGACAACGGGATGAATTGTGTAAAGGGGCAAAAAAAAAAAAAAAAAACCCTCCCATTTTATTACCTAGATATAGGCTATATGTTTTAATGTCAAAACCACTGGTTGAAAAGTGAAACATCATTAATATCTGGTATTTGATGTCATATAGATGAAAAGAAATCCCTGTAATGAAGTTATCTGAATGCAATCTTTTCTTTTCTTTTTTTTTTTAACTGATTTTGAAAAACCAGTTTGTGAGTACTGACACTGATAAGTGTGAGTTTTATTTGATGTGGTAGACAAGTCAGTGGGATGAGAATCAGCAGATCTGATGTTTTCTGTCTACTTGGCTCTGTGACTTGAAATGTCTGGGCCTTAAACGTTCTCTTTTGTAAAATAAGAGAGAGACTCTAACTTCTCTGCCTTGACTCTCCTGCCTTTGTGCTCTTAGTGCTCTTATTTTCTACAGTAACTCATTTGATTCCTCATAAGCTGAAATCAATATGCTGCCTTGTATCAATATGCATTAATCAATATGTCTTATATGTATGTGTGTGTATATATATATATATATGTTTTATTTTCTTAACTAGGTTGTAAGTTTTCAAGGACAAAGATCATGCCACATGTATCTCTGTATTCTCATAACAGATACTAGAGTTTTCTAGCATAGAGTAGGCTACTGTTTGGTGGACTGAACAGTTAATCAAAAGGAAGTGTTTCCATTTGTATCCCCTGAAAGTTTTGATATGACATAACAAAAATAATATGACATAAAAAATATAATAACTAGTATATCCTAGTTATTATAATAGTTTAATTTGTAAAGGGATTGTAAAATGTGTGATTTTATTTTATGAAACATTGATTGTGCTTTAAATCAGATGAATTTAAGATGTAACATTTCACTCAGTTTTTATCAATTGAAATGCAATGGGATTTTTAATAGAACTTAAGCAGCCTATTCTGAAGTTCATTTGGGCCAGGCTGTGGCTCACGCCTGTAATTCTAGCACTTTTGGGAGGCTGAGGTGGGTGGATCACTTCAGGTCAGGAGTTCGAGATCAACCTGGCCAACAAGGTGAAACCCATCTGTACTAAAAAACAAAAATGCAAAAATTAGCCCAAATTGCTTGAACCCAGAGGTGGAGGTTGCAGTGAGCCAAGATCGTGCCACTGCACTCTAGCCTGGGCAACAGAGTGAGACTCCATTTCAAAAAAAAAAAAAAAATTCATTTGGAAGGGAAATACATGACAGTAGTCATAAAAAAAAGTTTGAGAGAAGACTTGTGTAGTAGTTACCGAACAAGCTACACATCCTAAGAAATCTAATACACAAGTGTTGTGCTAGAGAAATCAACTAGTCAAAAGGGCTAGAGTCCAGAAGCAGAACTAAGAATATAGAGGAATTTAACAGATAATATGGAGGCATTTCAAATGAGTGCCTAAATAGAGACTGTTCAGTAAATGGTGTTGGGACAACTGGCTCTCCATCTGGACTCATACTATACACAAAAGTAAATTCCAGATGGAATAAAGCTCTAAACATAAAAATCAAATCTATACCAGTATCAGAATGAAATATAAATTAATAAAAATAATCTTAGGTTAGAAGGTCTTTGTAAACAAGGTGAGAAATCCAGAGGCCATTAAGGAAAACCTGACAGATTTGACTTCATAAAAAAAAAAAGTTAAAGAAGAAGTGACAGATTGGGACAAAATATTTGAATTATACATGACAGAAAAAAAGGGTTACTATCTATTATTCAAAGAATGCCTTTAAGTTAATGAGAAAAATGTAACTAACACTTAAAAAATGGGTAAAAGATATAAAATATAATTCTCAGAAGAAATGCAAATGTCTAGCAAACATTTGAAAAATATGCTCAACCTCAATGGTAAAAGACATGTAAAATTTCAAAAAGTATATGTTTCCATTTTCTACCTATCTGGTTGGCAAAAAATTAAGGGAGTTGATTGGATATATCAATTAAAATGAATGAATATACTGTATAAACTGTCAAGGACAGATGTCAGTAAGATGTTGTTAGGTGAAAAGGTAAGTTGTAAAACACTGTACATTATGTTATGTCATTTTGGAATACTTTTAAAAAACTAGTATATAAAATATATTTTAACAATTGTTTATGCATTATAAACATATAATACAGTAGTTATCTTGGGATGCTGTTAAGATAAGTAGAGCTCTATTCTTGGATTACTTTTCAGCTGGAAAACATTCTTTTATTATGCTTTATTTTATATTCATCAAGCTTTATAACCTATCTTTAGGAGGTAGTTACAACTCATTAGTTCAGAGGATTTAACTGAATCAAGTTTTGTATGAATACTGTGTAGCATTTTATGGAATATCGGTCAATTCTGATCAAATTCTTCAAATCGCCTTGTTGAGTTGGGTGAATTAAACAGGGTTCTGTCCCTAAACTGTGGCTTCAGTCAGATCTTGTCTTCAGTCTTTTAGGTTTCCAAGGTTTGTGCAAGGGCTATCATGCATCCGCCTCCTCTGTCAGCTGTCCTTATTCCATATGACATCCAAGTACACTCCTCACCCCAAGTGTTAAATGGATCCCAACATCCCAGAATCCAGGCCCTCAGCAGGGTTAAACAAGTCAATGTAAATACAGTCTTGTGATTCATTTGAACTTGTTTTCAAGTTGCTTGTTAGCAGGGAGTTAACAAGTTCAGACCTTCGATCAGATGGGTCTTTAAGGAAAGCTTTTTTTCCCATTCCAATGACTTCCTGTTCATGGGAAAATGAGAGGAAATGAACCTCTAACAGGAGGATGGACCCACCCTTTTCCAGTCGTGTGGCTAATTTGTCAGGTGTAATATTGGCACCTGGTGGCTTGTGTTGGCTTCCTTCCCACCCTTGGTGGGGAAGTATCCAAATACTTGTAACAGGCAGTGGAAGACTTCAAAGCCATTTGTAAAAGAAAAGGATATTGTCATTAAAGAACTCAATGGCGAATACTCCCAATCATTTAGTGATGTCAAGATAAAAGGAAAAATTTAAAAACACATTATCTGGAATTTTTTCTGATGTATCCTATGACCTGTTAAAACAAAGCAATGTAGTTGATTTGGTAATAATAAATGTTCAAATATATAAAAACAATATATATTTATTGATTGTTTAGTTTTCTTTTTTTGCAAAATTAGCACAGGTATCAATTATCTATAAGATGATTATGAGTTATTTCTTTAAGGATATAATTCTTTTTTCTTAAATTTACCTTTGACTAGGTACTCTCTTTGTGCCTGACAATGGAACTGTTTCCTTTGAATCAAGAGGAAATAATTACAATAATATTGAGTGGTTCAATAAATGAAAAGGGAGGATATGAATTGTCACAATTTATTGGGAATTTTGACTGGAGACACCTAGTTTACTTCTATACCTCTCAATTTTTAGCTAAAAATAGTTACTGCCTTTTGAACCATTGTATGGTTAATTGTCCAGCAATTCAAAGTAGATCTGTCCATAAATGAGGAGTAATTGAACTATAAGCAGTGGTCATTAAACCATAATAAATTTTGTAGAACAATGGAACTTCCTTCAGTTTTTGTAATTAATATAAGCTATATAGGCTTAGTGTGTCTGAAACTCTCATGGCAAAGTCAACAGTCATGGGTATGGATAAAAAGATTAGTCTCTTAAAACATACATTCATGATGTCATCATCTGTAAACCTCAATCAGCTAATTGTTTCTATCAAATGATCCATGAATATTAATTGAATTTTTTTCTTAACATAGTATCACGCAAATTTAATAAATTATTAAATGAATAAATATTTGTTGAATATCTGCTCTGTTGAGGGGTATATCATTGGATATGATTTGGCAGAGACTGGATGACTTTCACAGGGAACAGCAAGGATGAGTTGCATAGGACTTCCTCAATCTTAAGAGTTGATGGCAAACTGGTTCCAGTTTTCAGAGACCTTAGAATAGTTTATTATCTACCTGGCTGGCAAGCTTGAAACACATAAATAATTAGAATTAATACACTGTGTACTCTAAACCGTCTATGGGATAGAATTTGGGCAAAGAAGAGATCAGTGTTGATTAAAATAATCTTGGAGGAAGAGGTTAGTTTGCTGAATCTTGAGAATGAATAGTATGTAGACAAGTAAAAAGGGAAACAGTGGATATTCTAAATGGGTGGGAACTGGGAATGAGTGTAGAGTGAGGGAGGGTCTTGGGGAGGTCCAGATGACTACAGCATTGGTTTCAGGTTCCTGTGTGGTAGGAAATAAGGTAGATGGGTAGGATGGCAATAATATCAAAGGTCTTATAAGCTTAGCAGAGGAAATTCCAGGTTTTTGAAGGGTAGGGGTAGGGTAATGTGATTTAAGTAATCATTCAGGAAGATTTTTCTGGCAGTGTTGACTACAACAGGGAAAGGCTGTGGTGGGGAGATTTGTTAGACTCTTTTGGGAAGCAGAGTGAAAAGAGCCACAGATGGTGATGGTAGAAAAGGAGAAAGATAAATGAATTCAAGAGACATTTCAAAGGAAGGAAGGATGGGATTAGGTGGCACTGGATATAGGGGTTGGGGAAGGAAAAATAAGTCAAGATAACGCCAAAATTTCTACCCTAGAAGCCTGGATGGTTAATAATGCCACTAGTCACTTGGTGAAGGAAAATGGTGAGTTTTATTTTCAGACAAATTAAATCTAGATTCAATTGGGATATCTTGTAGAACTCTCTTATATGCAACTAAAAACATGGGATTATAGAGTAGCGAAGGGGCCAGAAAAAGACATGAAGAATTAATGATGAACAGTTACTCCCTGCCCATAAATCAAATTTCACAGTTGGATTTTCAAGGCTGCTGTCACCTAGTTTCATACTGCTTATTCGACTCATCTTCAGCTGCCCCATAGTCTGTCCTCCTCCTTCTGGGTCAGCTAGTTAGCAATTATGCTTTTCTTCACTGCGTGACACAATCCTTGCTGTTTTTCTTGCCTGGAATTCTCTTCCTAGATCTCTAGTTATTAATGTCTCCCCAAGCTTTAGGACAAGCACAGGTCCCTCCCACACCATGAAAATGTTTCTTCAAAAATTCTAGTCCACACTCTTCTCACTCTGTTTTGAACACCTGTAGCATTTAGAGGTTGCATTTGTATAAGCATTCACTCCTATGCAAGTCTATGTTGTTTAATTAGGTCAAACCTAAATGTCTACCTTGTTTTGTCAGAACACTATAAATGCCTTGAGGGTAAGGATCAATGTTCCTCTTGCATCAGTTAGGAATTATATTTGACTATCAAGAACAGAGGCTCCTAATCAGTGGCTTAAAAATCAAGGGTTTTATTTTTCTCATATTGTGAGGTGTACAGAGGCAGGTAATCCCAAGCTGATTGATGTGGCAAACCTTGGTAAGAGCAGAGACTCAGCCTCTCCTCACCTTCTCATTTAGCCCTCCCTAGCATGGATGTGTCACTTCAAAATCACAATCTGGCCAATCCTCTTCTAACACAGCATCTGTGCAACAGACAGAGAAAAGTGGGAAGGCAACGGGGCAAATGGGGCTTGCAGACTGAATCAGCCCAGCTTTTCAACATGCTGCCCTAGAAGCTCCATCCCATGATTTCTGCTTACCTTTCATGTGTCAGCAGTTAGATATAGAGCCACCCCTATTTGCAGGCAATGCCCTAAATATTTTCAGTTAGACATATTGCTATTCAACAAAGTCTGCAATATTTTAGTAAAAAGAAGGGCTATTGGTAACTAGTAGGTAACCAGTTGTCTATGCTCTCTGTCTCTCTATGTACATCTGTTCAAACATGCATATGTACATATGGATGTATATACATATAAACTTTTATTCAAATACCTGCATGTTTAACATTATATGTTATATATGCATATATTTTTATATATTTAGAAAGACAGAGAGACAGAAACAGAGGGACAGAGATTATGCTCTATCCTAGTATCTGTATCTCTCTATTTGAATAATAATATATATAATTTATATATGCATATATATGGAGAGAGATTATGCTATAGTACTCTCTTCATCTGAGCAAAATCAAATAAAGATTACAATAAAAATAATCTGATATATTAAATACTGTGCTGATTACCATGCCTATCATAGACACAGTGGAGATATTTTTTCATAAGTCACCATTGCTTTCTTTACAGAATTAAACCAAGTATTTCTTCTTTAATGTCATAGAAGCTTTAATTGGTTTCCTATATTTGGCATTACTGTTTTTTGTTTGTTTGTTTGTTATTTTGAGACAAGGTCTCACTTGGTCATCCAGGATGGAGTAGTGGTGTGATCACAACTCACTATAGCCTCAAACTCTCAGGTTCAAGCGATCCTCCCACCTCAGCCTCCTGAGTAGCTAGGACTACAGGCACATACCACCAAGACTGGCTAATATTTCTTTCTTTCTTTCTTTTTTTTAAGAAATGAGGTTTTGCCATGTTTCTAAGGCTGGTCTCAAATCCCTCAGCTCAAGCCACCCTATCACCTTGGCCTCCCAAAGTGCTGGGATTACAGGAGCGAGCCACTGCCTCTGGCTCAGCATTACTGTTGGCAGGAATCTCTGAAAACATTGATGCCTCACATTTCTTAGAAGTTAAAAGTACTGAATTAGTGATTAATGTCTGCATTTTAGTTTTCCCCTTTTGCTCCCTTCTATCTCTCTGATTTAACCAGGTGTCCTCAAACTATGCTTGTGACACATTTTTGAATCTTAGAATTATTATCAGCACATACGAAAAGATGAAAAGACTTTAGAGTAAAACCAGAGAAAAGATATCGGAGTATTGTGTGATAACACTGCACAACAATGGCCATTTTAACAGAGTCTCACAGAGCCTGTAGAAGCATCCCCCTAGAAGCGTCTCCCAATATTGGGTCTTTTACTTTGTCACTGTATACTCTCTTATGTACTCCCAAGGAATTGAGTTGATCAGTTTATGAGCAAAGCTGTGATTAGGACTCAGGTCACTTAACTCCAGGCTCAAAGCTCTTTCTACTACATTATTCATGACAACAACAATAACAACAGCATTTTACATCTGTGCAGAACTGCACAGAGTGCCTCACAGATCATGCACTAGAGACAGAATGAATATTATTGAGCCCCTTTGGTAAGGAAACATTATACACAACTCATGGCAGGTAGTGGAAGAACAGCTATTAGGATGTTCTTTCACGCATGTTGGTCATTGTAGGGGCTTCCCCTGATAGATTACACATATCCTTGGTGCCTGTTAACCAGGCCAACAGATCAGAATGCCCCAATCTGAATCCCTTGGATTAATCTGTTGGGATAAGGTGACAGTTGCTTGCAGGGCCATTTCCTAGTCATTCTTCCTATTATTTAGTCTTCCTATTATTACATTAGTCTTAGACAATGTAATTGTGTCTTGGTAGTGAAACAACCAAACCAATAAAAAAAGAAAATCTGCTATATCCCGTTGCTACACATCATTGCCTTCAATATGGCACTTGCACTTCTAATTTTCCAAGACAACATTATCACTTAGGGTTTAGGCACATCTTAATCTGCTGACTGATGGAGTGTGTGGCAGGCATTTTCACACTAGGACCATATGTGATATAATTACCTAAGCATTGCAAAGGAGATAGGTGGAGGGTCTATTGCATATCTATTAAGAAGATGACAATGCTTAGGATAATAAGAGTGGTAGCCTGGATGGATGGCAGTGAAATAGTTAAAGACAATCAGCATTAGTTGGAACTTCCTTGTTTGTTTTCTTTTGAAACTTTAAAGTTATCCAAATGGAGTGTTAATTTAAGAAAAAAAACAAGAAATGTTTTCTTGGGAGAAGACAATATTTTGAAATGTTTTTAATTTACAAGAGCCTGTTTCTTTCAGTCTCCCATTGCTGCATGAGGTTGAACAAATGTTAGCTACAATGAATTAATTAAGTTTGCAGAAAGTAGCAGCAGGGGATTGGAAACTTCAAGTGGAAGTGAGCATTTTGACTGTAAACATGTTGCCTGCCTGAGACACTATATCTGGATTGAGTGGTTGTGGAGTTATCCAAAGAAATGCAGTATCTCTGGGAAAGTAAGTCTTGGCAGGGAGAAAAAATAACAATGTCTCTTGCTGGCAAATCTATTCATTTATTTCCTTGGATCCTTGGATCATCTCGTGTGTTTTGTTTGGTTCTAGCCAGGCACTATTATTCTACTCGCTGCAAATGAAGGTGATGCTACAGACTTGCCCTCAGAAGGAAAGGAACTAATATTTATCTGTGCCAGCCTCTTTATATATGCCATTTCTTTCTGAGGGCAGATATAATTTTCTTGTTTTATCACTTCTTGGCTTTTTGGTGAAGATCAAGTATAATATCTGTTTTTATCAGTTTAATTTTCTTATTTTACAGACAAGGAAACTAAGACTCAGAGAGTTTAGGAACTCACAATCAGTTTAGAGGAAAGGGATTGGAATTTGAACCCAAACTATTCTGATACTACAGCTTTTTGAGGTACACCAGGATGCTTTCTCATGGTATAGGGTGGGGAAAGGGCTGCAGGGATCCCTGGCAGCTTATTGCCTGGTTTCCCTTATGGCTGAGGGAAAGGGAAAGGCCTGGGGCTGTGGAATATGGAAAGGTGATCCTCAGATTTGAAGGTGATCAGTGGATTACACCTTGAGAAACAATGGATTAGAGAGATTTCTCAGCATGATCCCTGAACTAGGGCCCTCATAGGCTTCTGGCTATGTTGGACTAGTCATGCTCCTTCTCTTAGGAATGTGAACCCAAACATAATACCAAATGAGAGGAAAGGACTAATAACAGAAATGAAATCTGAATTAACCATGATACGGAGGGGCCAGCCATAATGGACTTTGAGAGATCTGAGGTTGTGAGGAGAACAACCATAACTAATCAAAGGAAGCCTTTTCTTGAGAGTGGAGGCAAGAGCAGAGGCACAGAGAGAAGAAAGGGCATGGCAAGGTGGGATAGACTCAACCCCAAGTCCTTAGAGCTGTTTCAGCAACCAAGGTCTTTGTGTTCCAGTCATGATGCAAGGCATGTTGATCTTGCCATTACAAACTTACTCCTTCAGTTTCATCACTTTGCTTTCTTCACTGCCAACACTAGACATTATTACTCTATAAAGACAGGCTTGTGCCAGAAATTTGTTAAGAATGCAATAGACCAATTCACAATTCACACCGAATAGACCAATATGTACTACAAAATTTTTAGAATATCAGAGAAGAATTGCACACAATTTTCTTAGAGATTAAATAAGACTTAAGTACAGACCATCATCTTTTTGTTAAGTTTGTAATAGATGTTACTGGTAAAAATAATCAATACAAAATAAAAATTACAATATCTGAAAGTACACACTGTACTTGGTAAAACGTATTACCGTCTAAAACTTGTCTGAAGAATGTAATCTTGACTAAGTTTAGATATGCAAAATATGAAGGTGTAAAATTAAACTTGGTCACAGATGAAAATTCTATGGTCACACATGAAAGAAAACTCACAATGGCAGATGCTATGAATGATGGAACTTCATATGGTCAAAGATACTGATCAATAAACCACATCTTGGTTGTAAATATACATGGTGAAAAATTGAACTAGATGAAAATCATGTTAGTAAAATAAGAATGAAATGCAAAAATACCAGGAAAAGCCTGACTATTCTATATAGAAAATTATTTGTGGAATTAATTTGTAATAATGGGGGCTTGTGTGTTTCTGAGTAGAAGGTTGAGGCAGGTTGTGGTTTTCTGCTGTAATAACTAGAAAAATGGGATAAATTACAAAAATTATATTTTTAAAGACATGGGAGATGTAGGAAGCAAAAAGTTATAGATAAGTTAAGATTCCAGAGAGATGCTCCCTTCACAGATGAGCTGAGGTCACTGACCATTTCCTTCCCTGGGGACAATTGCAAGTGCGCTCACAGACTGAGGATTGGTCAAGGTTGGCTAGACCGAGGGACTCTACCAGGAAAAGACAAACCTGCAGAGGATGCTGATAAGCTGGAATCTGGGGGATTTTAAAGGCCTTAGCTAATTTTCCCAAAGGACATTTGCTGAGTGCTGGGGTCTGGGGGAGGGGATTCTAAGAGACTAGGAGGCTGAGTTGGAAAGCCGAGTTAAGTATCTCACTCTCTCACTGCCTCAAAGCACTTGGAAAATCCTTGAGACGAATAGCTACAACAAACACACATGTCCTTGAGATTTTTGAAAGCAGAAGTGAACTAAGTCTAGCTGAAGCTGCAATCTAGCTCTAAGCCAGTTCAATTTCTGATTGGATGGAGGTGATTGATAGATAGTCCCTCTCCCTATCTGTTTTTCAAAGGAAAGCACAAATGCTCTGGGGGAAATAACAAAGACAGCAGTCTCTAAGATTATCTTACACATAATGTTCACCATACAATTAAATACTACGAGGCATGTGAAGAAGCAGAAAAACATGACTAAAAACTTCTTAAAAAGCAATAGAAGCAAATCTATAGATGATCCAGATATTGGAGTTACCTCGAAGGCCTTAAAATAACTATTATACATATGTTAAATAAAATGCAGAAAAATACATACAAAAGAGATGAAAAGATGAAGGTCAACTAAGAATTTGAGTCTATGTAAAAGGATCAATCAGATATTATATAACCTAAAAATATTATGGCTGACATTAAGAATTTGTTGGACAGGTTTAGCAAGAGCTTGGCCTGCGTATGGCAGAAGGCAGGATTAGTATACTCAAAGATAGGCCCAAAGAAAATAGCAAAATTAAATCTCAGAAAGAAAAATAAAATTGAAAGACTGGAACAGAGCAAAATAAATATATGGACATAGTGAATGGTTCTAACATATGTGTAATTGGAATCCCGAAAGGATAGGAGAGAGACAATGAGGAAGCAGCAAATATGGAGATAACTGTTGAATACTTTCTAAAAACTGATGAAAGACATTAAGATTCAAGAGGCTCAGCAAATTCCAAGCAAAGTAAACATGAAGAAAACCACACTTAGGTACATCATAGTGGAACTGCTAAAAACCAGAGATACAGTGCCCAGAGACTGAACACTGAAAACACTATGAAATTGAAACGCTGAAATGCTGAAAAACAATAGAACTTGCTCCAGAAAATTGTTTCTCAATGAAAAGTTTTTGATGTTGCTGTTAACTCTGATTGAAATGTTTACATTCACAAACACAAAGTCAACATGTTCTTGAGGTCAAATTGGAGGAGTTAAAACAAACCAAACTAAAACAACAGCCATGGTTAAAGCATCATTTTTTTTTTTCTTCGTATGAGTGGTTGAGTTTGTTCCTTGCAAGAAAAGAACCTAACTGAAATCTTCCTCCAAGCATTTCTGCCTTACCAAGCCTCTTCTTCCCTTACCTGATCATTCTACCTTTTTGGTGGAAGATAGGGCTTTTAATTCTGCTCTTTTGTTTAATTGCTATCTGCAATCCTGGAATTCCTAGATTTTCAAAGTTGCCTCTCTCGCCATTGCTTTTTCACCAAGCAATGGCCAGAGAAGGGAGGGAATCGCTTGTGGGGTTCTGATAAGACAATCAACTTGTTTTCTGACCCTGAAAATCAGCATCCAGCACCATTCACTTTTACCTTTGGCATCTATTTACTACAGTAGAAGCAGTCAGTCAGTAAGGAACAGTACAATGGATTTTACTTCATGTTCTGGATTTATTCAAGTGATTTTTAAAAATAGATGCGTACACAAATATCACAAAAGGGGCTGTTCTTAAATTGGAGACAGATGAATAGTGGGAACACACTAAAGCACCTGGAGACTGATGGATTTCAGTTAGTGTTTTGTCTTTTATGCAGATGCAGGGATGGATCGATTTTGCCTGGTCCACGTATATGTCAGCGCCTACATGTTTCCAGTTATGTTCTGCTGCAGGTCTTAAGGTTATTTCACCTCTTTTCTTTTCCCTTTCCAGTTCCTGAGCCAATACTTGTCAAACCTGGTACTGTATCAAGATCCTCATGACCCGTACCAAATGCAGTCTGGAAGTGCGGTTGGCTGCTCGAATCAGAGTCAAGTGTTCATATACAAACCCCTGCACAAACCCTCCCCTACCACTCCAGTTCTCCCACAGAGTCTGGAGTACAGTCAGCACTGAGTTTTTTTTATTTGGGGCCCAGATTTTCTTCCCGAACCTTGTTATTCTCTCTCCCAGGAGATAGACTCTGATCTGGCATCCCTGACTGTTATCTGGAGTTCAGTCCTATGTGTTACAAGATTATTAGTTCATTCATTATTTCTTTTAATGAGTTTTTATTGATTACTTACTTGTGTGTGGCACCATGTTAGGTGCTGAAAATATAGCGATGTATAAAATGACGTAAGTGGAGTCCTCAGAGAGTAGTTTATTATTCTGGTGGGAAAGAAAGGCATTGAATAAATAAACAACTAAATAGCTCATTAAAAACTGTGATAAGTACTATGAAAGACAAGTACAAAAAAAAAAAAAAGCGCGATCTGAGTTTGGGTCAGGGAAAGCCTCCTGAAGTCAACCAAGTGAAGACCAAGGGAAAGAGTGCTATAGGTAGAGAAAAAGCAAGTGCAAAGACTTGGAGGTAGCACTGAGGCCTTTTGAGGACTTCAGCAGAGGCCAGTAGAACTACAGTGGCTGTTGCTGACCCGCTGAATTAGTTTCCTTTGGCTGTCATAACTAATTACTACAAATTTAGTGCCTTAAAATAACAGAACATATTTTATCATAGAATGGGAGGTTCAGAAGTCTGATATCAGAATGTCTGGGCTGAAATCAAGGTGTTGGCAAGGAAATGCTCCCTCCAAGGCTCTAGGTGAGAATCTTTTCCTTGCCTTTTCTGGTATCTGGTGGCTGCTAGCATTACCTGGCTTGTGGCCACATCAGTCCAATTTTCAAGGTCAGAACTTTCAAATCTCTCTGTGCTCCATCTTCACATCACCTTTCCCTCTGTGTGTGTCACATCGCCCTCTGACTCTCTTTTATTAGGATGCTTGTGACTGCATTTAGAGCACATCTGAGTAATGAAGGCAATCTCCCCATCCCAACATCCTTAACTTAATCCCATCTGAAAAACCCAGTTTTGCCTTAAAAAGTAACACTTACAGGTTCCTGGAAGTAGGACCTGATATAATATTTTAGGGGGCCTTTATTCAGCCCACTACAATGGCTTGCAATGCAATGCCCAGGAGAATGTTTTAAGATGCAATGCTCAGGCTCCACCCCAGATCCGTTAAGTCAGAATTTCTCGGTAAGAGCTGGGCATGGGAATTTTTTTTAAAGCTCCCCAGGTGACTCTAATATATAGCTAGGACTGGGAACTACTGGCCTAGAGCATAATGAGGGAAGGGAAGTTGTCATGGCAGGCAGGGTATCACCCCTGGAGATTTTTGCTGTCCCATTAAGACCCCTTAAATATCAATGCTGTCTGCATGAAGCTGTACCACTTAATGTACCACTTTGAACTGTTTTGTAGCCTGGTTTTCTTGGGGTTCTTGGCCCTTTCTCCTTCAGTTCTTGATTCTTCTTCCTCGTCAAACTGACACCGAGTCCCTAGAATGTGTGAAACATGAGTCCATTCTTGTTGTGAAGAATACGCTAACAAATCAATAGAGAACACACTTATCTGACTTCACACAAAAATGTTCCAGTTCTACTCTAGAATTGGAAGTGTAAGTCTGCAGAGCATGCAGTAAGGGAAACTAGTAAATTTGTTAGAAAAAAAAAGATAGTTTCAGTCTGAACAAAAACTACCTAGAAGCAGGCCCAGAATTAGGAAAACATACCTGAGACCTAGGACCTCCAGCATTCACTACTTGTCTTAGTCATAAAAGAAGATGTCTTCTTTCCCACTCTTCCCACTTCTCTATGAAAATATTGAGGTTTTTTTCAGTGAATATATTCGGAACATAATAGGGATTTGGCCTATGAAGATCTATCAAGATCCCTAATGGTTATCAGTAGCTTTGGTCCTAAGGACAAATTTGGTCTCACAGCCACATAGGTACATCATTTGGGAGTTATGAAAATGACCATATAATTTGCTGAGAATTTGGTAATAGGAGGGAAAAGAGGCAATTTAAGGAGTTTCTACAAAGCCTCAATAGCTGCTTGCTAGTAGAGAGACATTTTTAAATGCCAGTTTGGGGGAAATTCCCAAGCTCAACTTACCATTGGTCCATCAGGGATTAATTTAAGGGCAGCCATCTTGGCTTTTTCAAATCACTAAATTGTCTCTGGAGAAGTAAAGATGCAATGACTTCACTTTGTAGACTACAGTGTTTTCACACTCAGATCTACTAACAGACCCCATCCACAAGGGAATATTGGTATCGCCTGGGAAATGTGGGTTGTGTTTCTAAGTACCAAGAGTGTTGAACTGGAAGTTCTTTGTAGATAGGTTCAAGGTCTACATAGCATCATTCTTTTGACTCTAACCTGACATCATCCCTAGCACGGCACCATATTGTTTGCTGCTCTTTGCTGCTAACCATCACCTCGACTGGGGCTGGACATCATGAAATGATTCAATGAAAGCATGATGCTTCTTTTGGGAAGTCCTTCTACCACCTTCTTCCCTTCTCCACCCATAGCTACTCTCTTCTTGTTTCCATAATTACTTGCACCAAATTATTTAATATCTCTTGGTAAAAATATTAAAGTATGTCTGCTTACTAGTGAGTACTCCTTTTGGAAACTCTTTTAATATAGGGAGGCTAGGTGGTGGTGTTCCTTTCTAGGTCTTTATGGCTAAACATGCTCACTGCTCAAATAAAGATCTGAATGAATGCGGGCCTCCTTTTCAGAACCCCTCTTAAATGCTTTCTACTGAACACATCCTTCCTTTTCCTAAACAACACTTGCACGTCTTGTGAATGTCTTGTTTTTTGTCTCTTGATTACCCCATCTTGGTGGAAACCTGTGATACACATGGCAACCACAAAAAGAATTCTCACCTGCTAAGAAGGTCTGGCGGGTGGTCCCAGTAATACCTTTCTTATCTAGGAAGTGGCTCAATTATTTTCACCTCTGACAAAGTGATAAACTTCAGAATACTCACCCAAGCAAGAGGATAGAGGGAATGGAACTGCTAGCTCCACCACCTCAATGTGGAGTAAGATGTCTGAACACAGCCTCGCTTTCAAGCATTAATTCCCCTCTTTCTCCAAAGAGCCGCAATGGCCGAGGTGTTGGCATGCAAATACTTGCAAAGTGAAAATAGATACACTTCCACAGCTCCTCATCCCTGACCTCCAGTGGACAGCCTGCCAACCATGCATGCATGTTGGTTTGGCACCAAGACAAATGTTCCCTGGAGCATAGACTGAAACCACCAAACTAATCTCTCTGTAGGTGAGTGGCTGTGGAATTAACCTGTGATGGTCTCCTGCTCCCACCTGGTTGGTGGCCTGGGTTTTTCGGTTCACTTTTTCTTTCTTTTATTTTTTAATGCCACGTTTGAATCTTGTTGTTCTCCCACTGCACTGGTATCTACCAGCCACAGACTACTCTCTTGGTCTTGGCTTGTTGACAGTGGGCAGCTACTTATTCCAAGAAATGGGCAAATGACAAAATTCCTTCTTGCCATGGGTTGTCTCGCCCCTTGAGAGGGAAGGGCCACCAATAGACTGCTTCAGAATCATACCCAGGTGGCAGAGCCTGTGGTCTGGCATCGCGGACATCTGTGATTGCTGTCTGTTCCTTTTGCATCCTCTTCTTCTATTTTTCCCTGCTGCTCCAGCTCCTCCCATCCCCCTTTTCTGTTTCCAACTCTTATGTATTCAGAGCTTCCAATAGTCTAAGTTTTTCATGAATTCAGGGCTTTAATTTAGCATGTGGGGTGCTGGCTCTTCCAGCAAGCTGCTTTGGTCATTATTTCCAACTTGAGGGGATAAAGAGGCAGCAGGGTGCAGTGGAAAGAGTAGGGGCCTGAAGCCAGAAGGCCTCGGGTACTAGTCCCAGCTCCGTTTCTAACTAGCTGTGGGACTCTGGCCGGGACACATCCTGGCCACGGGCCTCAGTTTCCTCACCGATGGGATGAGGAGTTTGGACGAGAAGATTTTGAATGCTTGTCTCATTTTATCATTCTATAGAGCTCACTGGTGATGTGAAATCTGTGTCGGGTTGTGCCAGTCTCACTTTTGTTTTTCTTTTGAAAAACTTTATTGTTGAATGGATGTTAATGAGGAGATGCGAGAAGAGTCCCTAAACTAGATTTCTCTAATGCAGAATATGAGGTGGGGGGAGGAATCTATTTTTAAAAATCACTATCTAGAGGTTTATAGCCTAGAAATAAAATTCCCTTTCCTATCTTAAAACGTGAGACAATATTTTCCACCAGGATAAGAAAGTGATTCAAGTGGCATTTGTTGCTTTCTGAGGATCCTATTTCTGTACTGTAGCATAAGAACATAGAATGGTTCAAGTAAAATTGTACTTTTGGAAGGAAAAGGTTAAAGTTGGCTACTGATATTCATCAGGAGAATGGATAATCTTTAATCTCTTGTCCTAGGCCTCTACTCTGGATCAACTCATTATCCCGAATAAACGATGTGTCATTCCCATTATTTATGTTTCACTGCAGCCAAAGTATCTGGACCTCGTTTTAGTAAGCGCCATTCATTTCGACCCATTCAGTATTAATCTCCCTGCTAACATCTTTCCTGTTCTATGTGCTGCCCCTTATTTGCTTTTATGTTTTCTGCAGAGTGTTTATAAAAGGATAATCTTTTACAAAGCAGACAGAATTTTTGTGTATAAACTGCTCTGTTTGAATGCCTCATTGATATACCATCTAAAAACTGAAGTGTTCAGCAAGATTAGCAAAGCCCTGAGCTATTGAGATGGGGGAAAACATGAGAACCAGGCTCTTCTCTATAGGAGGCAAAGGTGACGGAAGATGCCTTTGCTTTAGCAGTAGTAGCAAAAACAGAGCCATTGCCCCCACCAGGCCCCGATAGACCTAGTTGCTTGGAAATGAAAGGGGCACAAAGCAAGCTGCTTAGAAGTTGCTAGGGAAAAGGTGAAGACTGTGGTCGTATGACTTCTTTCCTAGAATTTTCTTAGAAAATGCCATGACTCTACAAACACTGAATTTACATGTAGTCCCCACTTCAGTTAACTCTTTTAAACTTTCATGAAGTATCCACATACTGTTGCTCAGTTGTTTATTGAGGTTGCATTACATGCATCAGTCTAGTCTGCCCTATGGAAAAGGCAGTACTATAGGAACCAAGTAAAGATCCAAAGAAGGAGGATGGTCTCTTTCTGCCATCTGCATTTTCTCTTTCCAAGGATCAGGAGCTCCCCAAAACAGCTCTCTTTTGCAGAGAGGAGGTAGAGATCACTTCATTTTACAATGGACAAAGAAGGGTACTTTGTGGAATTTTGCATGGCATGGGGTCCCAGATATGCCACTGATTAAAAAACTTAACAGATGGACTCTGAGAATAGGAATATGTTCAAGAAAATTAAAAAAAAAAATCAGTGGAAAGAGGTTGCAAGTCTGGCCTCTGTGGGAGCTGAGCATGGGAAGCTTCACTGAGCAAACGCTTTGTACCTTAGATAGGGTGAGTTCAGCTGGTAGAGATGGGTGGAAGCATCTGAAGCACAAACTGTGCTTGGGTTTTTAGTTGGCAATGCTATGAGGGAAAAAAATCCCCAGATGAACAGTGCCAAAAATTATACGTGCCTTCAAAGAGTATTTTTTTCCAACAAATTGATCACTTTGATTACTCAATAATAAGGCTTGTTATTTTCTGAGGCGTGCCCTTTGTATACATGAGAATTTTTGCTTACACGTCCACATTTATTAGCGATAAATTCAAAACAGACATGTGGTTGTGTCATTTTTAATGGCATAAACCCCTAAATACTAAGGGCCTGCCAAATCTCTTCTGAAGATCTAAGCTATAAAAACACTCAGAATTTATCTGTCAAGACTATCAACAAGACACACTATTTAGGATTTTATCGTCACCAAATGGCAGCATTGTTGGCCATTTATTATGGTGTTAACTAGGATGGATGCCCTTGCCTTAATCTACAATCCCCACCAAGCTGAGGGCTGACAAACCTTGGAGAAGAACTTGAATCCGGCTTCCTCGGGGTGCCCCGTGTGGCCTTTGGAAAGATGACAACCTGATGACAGCTAGTTCTCACCACTTGGCAGGAAAGCTTGGTACTTGGGGTGGGGAGGGACTGGGGGAAACCGGGGAATTCTTACAGTGAGCCTGAGTGAGTTGCATTGTCAAAAGAACAAAGTGACTAGGTTTTCATGGTCAGTCTCTTGACTATGGGAAATTCGTGGTGTTGACTCCTTTTACTTTGTAGAGCCTCCTCAAGAATACACAAAATAAGCTCCTGAAAGAGCGGGGCTGCTTCAGTTAATCTGAGTAGTGCCTGGTTTGAACTTTATTTCTTCTATTTTTCACTCTTTTTCACTTCTGTAATTTTATTTCCTCTTCCCCCTGATTTTATCTTTAATTTTCCTTACTTCCTCCCTCCCTCCCTCTCTCTCTTCCACTCCCTTTCTCCATCACTTCCTTTTTTTGCCTTGGCACTATTGGAGACTACGAAGAGTGTAGAAGACTTGATCTTTGCTTCAAAAGGTTTACTGTGTGAATCGGTAAACAAGGCCAATACAAGAAGTGTTTAATGCAAGGATGGCCAATCGAGTTCATTTTGCATTTCAGCACCCATCACTCATTAAAGGCTGCCTGGAGCTCTGTGTTCAGAGGATTCTAACTTCAGAACCGGGCTCAGAGGGCATGAATGCTCTGATCAACTAGATGTGACAGCAAAGGACACAGGGAAACTAGGGAGGAAGAGCACTTGTGGCAGAAACTTGCCACCCTGGGTCTAAATCAGAGTTTCTCAACTGTGGCATGACTGACACTTAGCATTTAGGCTGGCTTGTTCTTTGTCATTGGGGGGCTGTCCTGGGCATTGCAGGAGGTTCAGCAGCATCCCTGACCTCTCTCTATTGGATGCCAGTGGCACCCCTGCAGCTGGGACCATCCAAACTGTCTTTGGACATTGTCAAATGTCCCTGAGGAGGGAAGGAGTAAAATCACCCCGGTTCTAAAACCAGTGGTCAAATAATTAACACGGAGCTAAGTATAGGGAAGTAAATGAGAAAGTCAGAGGAGCTGGAAGAATGCACAGCTTTGGGAAGCAGGTGAAGCTATGTAGGAAGTGTGGGAGGATTTGCCATGGCAGAGAAGAAATTCTCAGTCACTGTTGTTGTTATATTGGGCTGTATTTCCATGGTTCTAAGGTTGTATTTGTGACTAGACCAGGGCCCTGGGAAATAGAGTTTTAGACCACAGCAGGAAAGATTGAAGTTACACTATAGTTTATTAACTGTAAGATTGGTGAAACTCTGGGCTACATTTTCAGTGCAGGTAAAGGTTTCTGTGCTGGAGAGCTCAATAAACAAGATTGATGGTGTTCCTTAGGGCTGGTTAGATGGTAGAGGGGCCAGAGACAGGGAAACAAGAAGAAAAGTCCCCTGTGCAGCCCTAAGAATCTTAATGGGACCTGGGAATCTAGGAGAAGAGGGAAACTGGAATCACAGCCATTATCAACTTCCTTTATGCAGGTGGGTTTATTATTTAAATTTCTCGACTTGATTGGCATATCAGTAAACAATGAACAAATACTAACATATTTGATGAGGTTAGACGGTGGCTTCAGCACACATTCAAAGTATGCAGATCAGATTGACTCCAGGCTCTGTTTCCATTTATCGCCCTGGGTCATTTCATGGGATGTGTGATGCAGTGGAAAGTTCTGGGTTTGACTTTGAGCTCTGCTTCTTGCTCAGATGCTGTGAGACTTGTTTGGGCTTCCCATGGCCAAGTCAAATTGACACATGAAATTAACTATCTGTAGAATGGGGGTAGCAATAGTATTTACAGGATTTGTGATATGAATCCTCTCTTGATTCCATGAGTTAATGAAAATAGAGTGCCCCTCATAGTATCTCATTAAATATTGTATTATTGTTGCTGCTGTTTTTATTAAAAGCATTTATAGATAGGGACTAAGTTTCAGGCAGAGGGAGATATGAGGGAGAGGAGGGTCCTCGGGAGGGCAGAGAGAGGCAGGGCCTTGGCTTCATCGGTGTGCAACCCACAGAGTTACACAGGGCCCCATGCTTAGGAGGGCTCCATGCTTGGTTTAATGCCCTGCTGTTGCTATCTCCAAATACTTAATCATTTTTGACCAAGGTATCCTGCATTTTCACTTTGCACTGGGGCCCCACAAATAACATAGCTGGTTCTGGAGTGAGAAATGGAGGAATCTTTTAAAAAATGTCCAAACAAGTATTAGTGAGCTATCTGGCTTCTGCAACATTTCAGGTTCCCTTCCCTCTCTCACTGAATTCTGCAGGCATAAAAACTGCCACAAGACATTCATTTTTAATGACTTGTTATGGGCTTCTTAGCAATATATCTTTGGGTGTTAAGGTGTGGAGTCAGAGGCTTAAAATGATTGATGTCTTTGCTCTGCACAAGGGGTCTCCCACACTTACCTAGTGTCAGATATCCACTTGGGAAATTTATGAGAGCTCTTGGCAGCCTAAGCGGCCATCAAATATTAATCAAAAATATGTAATAACTAATATATACTTAAAGAATTGAAGACAATTAATATTCAAAGGAAGCATTCAGGGGCCCATAAAAATAACCAATGCTAAAGAGATTCAGTCAAGGTTGGCAGGTTCGGAACTCACTGTGCTCTTATGCTTGCTTTGAGATTCTGGGCTCACTGGTCCTTCTACAGATGCTGAGATGGCAAGAAGAGGGGCTTGGTGCGTTTTCCATCAGATCTGGACTTCTTCTAATGAAAGAAGCAAACTTCTACTTCGTAACACTGAATTTCTGAATTTCTACCCCCTTCCTTTGTCTATACATCTTTTCCATAGCACCAAAACACCCAATTTGCAACTAATTCTTTATGGGATTGTCTCCTGGTAGCCCTTGGAAGACAGACGCTTTCTTATCTTTATATCTTCAACACCCAGGACAGTGGCTTGCATAAAGGATCAGGTTGAACCATGTGGTTTCTGCACTTTTGTAAGTCACAGATCTGCAAATATCAACCATTTTACATGTTTCAAATTAATAACTGCTAAATAAAAGACTTAAATGAGCACATACTGAACCTGGCCTTTCTAGTAGAGCTTTTAAGTTAGAATCGAATAGCTGCCTCAGAGCAGGCTGGAAACATTTTCATAATTCTGTTTCGATTGACTGCTGGGACTCCTGGAACTTCTGTGAATCCCATAGACAGCAGACAAATGTTCAGTTGTTTTCTGGGAAAGTCTCCTTTTGCCTTTCCTTCGTCAACATAAAGGGGCGTAGATGCGGACCCGCCTGGCAATTGGCAAGGTGCGTTTAACTGTCTCCCATTGCTCCTTTTGGCTGAGGCCTTCCGGAGCCCTTGTCTCCGTTGCATTCTTGGCCATGAGCCCTTTCTCACCACCACTCTATGTCAGGTCTGCTCTCCGTGGCAGCATTGGGTACACAGAGAAGTTAAGTAATATATTTAATTTTTAAAGTATTTCAAATTTTTAATTGACAAATAAAAATTGTATATATTTATGGCATACAATATAAGGTTCTGATATATGCATATATTGTGAAATGGCTAAATCAAGCCAATTAATAGAGGTATTACCTCACATTCTTGCCATTTTTGGGAAATGATAACAGTTAAAATCTCTTAAAAATTGAAGGGGTTTGTTTTTATTTGCAAAATAAAAGTCATTTGGCAGCAGAACTCAGGTTAGTGGGGCTAGCTGTCTGTGGCTCCCCAGTTGATATATATGGAAAGACAGAGATGCAGAGCTTCACTAGCGACAAGGGACTGCTCTTTAATCCCTGTAAAGAAGCAGATATGGGCAGGCCGTGTCTGCTTGGAAGGGAGTAGTTTGTTCGGGTGTTGGACCACCATGGCAGTTGCTGGTCTCTTCTGTTATTGTGGAAAATCAGGAGCGGAGCCTGTCACTTGTCATCTGTTCTTCGAGTATAACCAATTTTTCTTCCATGGGCCATTTGGTGTGACTATGAATGATGGCTCTGGCTAAATGACACCATCCTGATGGTGGGGTAAACAGAAGTGATGCTGGAACAGGCGCCTTGGATCCGGCCTGTGTTTTCAGAGAGCTACAGAAAGGGCCTGGGATGGAGAGGAATGTGCAGCATGGTTGGGACAGAGACCTTGCATGAAACTCCTTTAGTCTCTACTGTGGTGTATGAAGATTAAACCCCCAAGCCACTGAAGCACAAACCAAGCTCCTGGTAGGAGAATAAATGTATATGAGCTCACTTGCATTTGATTCCATATAGCTATTTAGAAGGGGCATGAAACTGTAATGTCATTTAGCTCAATTTCTGCATTTTTTTTAAGTCAGGAGATACAGGTTCAGGGAGGCCAAGAGGCTTGACTCAGGTCACATGGCTGTTACTGGCAGAGCCTAATTGAGAACCAGATTTTCTGCCTCCCGGTTCTGGGCCCCTTCTACTCTGCTGTGCATATATTCCCAGGTCTATTTTCTCCATTCGTAGGTACCATCACTTTACTACAGCCATTTGTTTTCTGAGGATTAGAAAAATAAAAAACCAAATCTCTGCTACTATATTAAGTGTGCATATCAGTCATAAAAATTTGAAAATATTAAAATGGGAAGAAAATGCACCAAGAAGCAGTGTAGAGGCTAGAAAAGCAGGCTCTGGATTTCAGAAAGATTGGGCTTAAATTCTGTTTCTTTTTTAAGGTCACATCATTTTTTATTTTACTTTAAGTTCTGGGATACATGTGCAGAAAGTGCAGGTTTGTGACATAGGTATACATGTGCCATGGTGGTTTGCTGCACCCATCAAGCAGTCATCTAGGTTTTAAGCCCTGCATGCATTAGGTGTTTTCCTAATGCTCTCCCTCCCCTTGCCCCCCACCCTCTGACAGGCCCCAGTGTGTGATGTTCTCCTCCCCGTGTCCTTATGTTCTCATTGTTCAAATCCTATTTCTGAGTGAGAACATGCAGTGTTTGGTTTTCTGTTCCTGTGTTAGTTTACTAAGAATGATGGCTTCGGCCGGGCGGGGTGGCTCAAGCCTGTAATCCCAGCACTTTGGGAGGCCGAGACGGGCGGATCACAAGGTCAGGAGATCGAGACCATCCTGGCTAACACGGTGAAACCCCATCTCTACTAAAAATACAAAAACTAGCCGGGCGAGGTGGCGGGCGCCTGTAGTCCCAGCTACTTAGGAGGCTGAGGCAGGAGAATGGCGTAAACCCGGGAGGTGGAGCTTGCAGTGAGCTGAGATCCGGCCACTGCACTCCAGCCTGGGAGACAGAGCCAGACTCCGTCTGAAAAAAAAAAAAAAAAAAGAATGATGGCTTCCAGCTTCACCCATGTCCCTGCAAAGGACATGAACTCATTCTTTTTTATGAGTGCATAGTATTCCATGGTGTATATGTGAGGTTGGGCTCAAATTCTAATTCTACCACTTACTTCTGATCCTGGGCAAGTTATTCTCTCTGTCTCCAATTCATCATCTGGGGGCTAAAAATAATATCTATTCCATGGGTTGATGTGATTAGTAATTGAGCTAATATGTGTAAAACACTTGGCACAACCTCTGGCACATAGTCAGGACTCAAGAAATTTAGACTTATTATTTGTGTATGTATTTGTGTATGTGTGTGTGTGTATGTGTGTGTGTATGTGTGTGTGTGTGTGTGTGTGTGTGAATGTATAGTATTTGGGATGGACGAGGTGAGGGAGGAGTGCTTCAGAGGTGTCAGCACTGTGCTTCTGAGCATGGCTGCATGGCTCCCTATTTCAATCTGCCTGTGAAGATTTCCTGAGGCATATGACCCTTCCTGTCATGATCCTTGGTTTCCAGAGGCATGTGCTGGTCAGGCCCTAGGCAATACTTAGATAGGAAAACTTTTGCCTATCTGTTAATAAGACATGCTGATTTCCAGATATCTTAGTACCCTTTATATTATC
The DNA here is from genome assembly GCF_009764315.1 of Trachypithecus francoisi. Classification (NCBI taxonomy): domain Eukaryota; kingdom Metazoa; phylum Chordata; class Mammalia; order Primates; family Cercopithecidae; genus Trachypithecus; species Trachypithecus francoisi. The sequence continues at coordinate 70,963,448 of NW_022681470.1, read as the reverse complement.
TCTCTGCCCGGTGTTTAATAACAGTTAAAGGACATAAGTCATGCAATGTGCAACAAAGTATACTTTGTGTACATTTATTTGCTCTGCACATACCTGGCGTATAGTAATTGCTCAATAAATATCAGTGGCTATTATTATAATCTAGAGCTTGCTGGGGAGTTGTCTAAGTGAGAAAAGAACAAAAAATACCCATTTTACGAACAATTTTTGTTTCATCTCTTGATGGCATATTCCTTTCTGAAGCATCTTCACACTCAGTTGCTAAGAATAGGACATATTCTTTCCATTGTACAGATGGAGTAACCGAGAGACTGAAAAGTTACATCACCAACAGGCGGTGACCTAAAGAGTCAGGGCCAGAACAAGGTCTGGAATACAGACTTCCTGGCTCCTGACCCAGGTTCCCTTCTGCCCTGTGGCCTTCACAGGACGCCTCCTGGAGGGACCAGGGAAGTATCTGTTTCAGGTCTCTCTGAGTTGCCCTTGGAAGTTTATCATCTATCGACTGACTGTTGACCAAAAACACACTAATTCCTGAGGAGACCTTACAGGATGTCCTGTTGAGACTTTTCCTCCTCTTTTTGTCAGTGCTTTGCTGGCAGATTAAAATTCAGCGGACCCCATTTGTAGGAAGTCTGATAAAATATTCTCATCTCTATTGCAAACAATTTCTCCATCTGCCACTTGGCTGAGAGGATCCGACTCACACACCCTCAAAGAGGGGAGAGTGATAACAGGCAGAAGAAGGTACAGGAAGCAGCAAGGGTTTGTGTCTGAACATGTCTACCTGATCTATTGTCTAATGGAGCTGATTAGCCAGCTTTGTTAAGCTGCTGGCTTTTCTTCCCTAAAATGCCTGAATGCACCTATAATTACTTGCCCTATTATTTGGTATCTTATAGATGCGGCTGTATATATGCAGTGTATAAATCTCTAAGAGAAACAACACATTTGGCATTGGGCCTAGGATATAGATGAGCTATGGGAGGAAAAGATTGGAGAATATATGAAGTGAGATCAAAAAAGCTGATTCGAGAAAGGTAAGGCAGCTTGCAAATTGCAAAGCATTGAGGGAAGTCAGTGCAATTCACCTAAGAAGACATTTATACTAGTATTTGCAAAGAACTGTATTGGGATGAATAGAAAAATGAAAAAGACATGACCCTAGATTTAAATTAGTAAGGGTAACGTTCCTTCCTTCTACACACGCTCAGTAGGTACCTACTATGTGCAAGGCACTTTGCTGGATCCTGGAGGTATACTGGTGAACAAGAAAGACATGGAGTCCACCCTCTCAGAACTTACAACTTACTGGGAGAGAGCAACAGGGAAAATAAGATCACACTTTGGGATAAATCCTGAAAAGGTAATAAAGAAATTGGTGTGACAGAAAGTCTAAGGGTAGGTGGGGTGGGGTGATGTGGTGCTGTTTCAGATTGGTGAAGTCAAAGTCCTATCTTAAGAGATGCCCTCAAGCCAGATATATCAAGAGCTAGGCAAGAGCATTATAAGCAAAAGGAATTTCAAATGCAAAGATCTGAGAAGAGAAATCTTGGCACATTCTAGAAACTATATGGAGGACTACATAGCTGGAATGTAGTGGGGAGAAAGATGACAAAGCCAAAATGGGAATCTAGATGAGAAGTGATGGTAATGGGACTAAGGTGTGGCAGTAGGATGGAGACAGGTGACGCATTCAAGGTCCTTGGTTGCAGGGAAGGAGAGTGGCAAGATCAACGGCCCTGTCTGAGGAATTGAACATGAAAGTCAAATAATACTCAAGTTTCTGGATTAAGAAATATATGTAGCATCTGGTTCTGGTATATGGTGGTGCCACTTATCATGCTGTTATATGATGATGCCACTTATCATCATGGGAAGCCTAAAGGGAGAATATCTTTGCAAGGGGTGCAATCAAGATTTCCATTTGGAGGCTCATTGTTTGAGGGGAATGTCCAGTTGAACACACTAAGTACGCATGGTTAGATATGTGATTGTACCCAAACTCAAGAAGTCCGCTTGAAGACAAATGTGCTATGTGTGTTTAGGGGATGAGGCAGTTAATCCCGATGAGGGCAATACAGAAGACTTTAAGGGTACACCAAATTCAGCAAAGAACACAGGCAAAGGAGTAGAGAGTGGATAGAGGAAGAGTTTGAGAAATGCCTTTCTTTGTATGATGAAAGGAGAAGGTTGATGATTAGTGATATTAAAAGGTTTGCACTTCTACATCCTTCTCCAGAGAAATTTAAGTGGGAGAAGGGAGCGGTAAGGATTGCTGTATCATTAAGAGAATGAATAGTCAAACCACAGACTGAGAAAACAAAATGCAATACATATATGTGACAAAGAGTTCATAAGCATAATATATAAAAAACTCCTACAAATCAATGACAAGAGGACAAAATATGAGCAAAAATGTTTGAAAAGACACTTCATGAAAGAATATGTACAAATAGCAAGAAGCAGATGAAAAGTTGTTAGTCATCAGGGAAATGCAAATTTCCCTGCAGTCAGCTACCATTTCACACACATCACAATGGCTAAAATAAAAAGGACTCTTGGCTGGGCACGGTGGCTCACGTCTGTAATTCCAGCACTTTGGGAGGCCGAGGCAGGTGGATCACCTGAGGTCAGGAGCTTAAGACCAGCCTGGCCAACATGGTGAAACCCCGTCTCTACTAAAAATACAAAAATTAGTTGGGTGTGATGACGGGCACCTGTAATCCCAGCTACTTGGGAGGCTGAGGCAGGAGAATTGCTTGAACCCAGGAGGTGGAGGTTGCAGTGAGCCAAAATTGCGCCATTGCACTCCAGTCTGGGTGACAAGAGCAAGACTCTGTCAAAAAAGTCTAAAAACAAAAATAAAAACAAACAAACGAACAAAAGATCCTCAATACAAAATGTAAGCATGTAGAGCAACAAGAAGTTTGGTATGTTGTTGGTAGGCAGTGTAAAATGGCACCTATCATCAGTATCATTTTGGAAAACTATTCAGTGGTTTAAAAATTTGAACATATGTTACTCTATGGCCCAGCAATAGCAAATTTTAGGTATCTACCCAAGAAAAATGAAAACATCTACACAATATGACTTGTACACAAATGATTATAACGGTCTTAGTCATAAAAACCCCGAACCGAAAACAACCCAAATTTCCACTAACAAGGAAGTGGATCAACAAAATGATGGTCTATCTGTGTAAAGCAGCACTATTCAGTAATAGAAAGGAAGAAACCACTGACAAATGCAACATCATCTGAAAAACACCACTTGAGTGAAAGAAGACAGGCGTAAAAGAAGAACATGTGCTATAGGATTCCATTTACACGAATTTCTAGAATATGCAAACATAATCTATAGTAATAAAAACCAGAAAGCAGTTGCCTGGTAAGGGTCCTGAGGAATATTTCTGGGGTGATAAAATGGTCTATATCTTGTTTAAATGGTAGTTATATGGGCATATACAATTGCTAAAATGCATTGAAATGAACATTCAAGATCTTATGGTCTATGTATTTTATTATATGTAAGTTATGACTTAATTTTTAAAGAAATCTATATAGTGTAACTCCAGAGCCTGCATACTTAAAGTACCTCACACTCTTAGGGGAGAAAAACAGGAGGTGACTACTTGCTGAAAATGTATTGAGATAAAACTGATGTATTTAAATTATCAGGGTCTAATGGTTTGCTTTCTGAGAAACTCACACAGCTCTTTCATTGATCTGGACTCATGTGGACAGGAGTTGATATGTTGTCGAATTAGAGCCCTGAAATCATTTCAGTAGGTACAGTTAATTACAACTTGCATCTATGTAGCACCTGCTGTATGCTAGACCCTGATGTTTTGTGTTTTCTAAAGCAACCTGTTGGCTCCCCAAGGGCGAGGCCTTTTGACTTCTGTTTCTCTGGCCTCCCCCATAGCATGGCTTTGCTCTTCCCCTAATTCCTCAGAGGACGATGTCCAGCACAGAGTGGGTGCCAAGTAAATATTTATTGAATGAATGAATGAAGAAATGAATTAATAAATGTCAAGTGTTTGACTTAATCTGTATGACTATAAGGGCTAAGTGTCTCATTTTATTTTTTAGAAAATAAATGTTACATTATTTGACATTGAAAAAAATCCAGAATTTTAAAAAGCCGTCAACAGTTTCTCTTCACTCTATACTTAACAGCAGAATAAGGAAACACAGGAAATAAAATTAGTGGCCTCATTTTCTGTCACTTTTATACTTTTAATCTTAAAGGCCAAACTGGTGACAACTGGTCTAGTGGTTGGACTTTGGATTATTAAAAATATTTTGCAAGAAATAAGCTTGGCTAATGTGACCAACAGTGAGATAACCTCCTTTGGTAAGAATGACAGCAACAGTTGATATTTCTGGGGGAAAACACTAACCAAAACAAGAACCAAAAAAATCCTTTCCATTCTCAAGAGGCAGGGGGATATGAAGGAGATTAAATGTAGCTGCAGATGCCAACAGAGCTTCTGGAAGATGTGTTTAGTGAGAATCTTTTGTCAAAATTTACTAACTGCCAATAGTTTTTACATAACATACAAAGTGGCAAAGTAAAGCATTTAATGATTTTGATTTTGTATCTAGAATATGTTTATAGAAATAAAACAGAATTAACCTGGTCAAACGCTTCGTTCTGTGAATGCTTAACACTGTGAATTAGCTTAGTGAAAAAGAAAATAAGTTTCAATAATTACTGTGTTGAAAAATAGAATGTAATAATTTATGAGTCAACAACCTTAACTTAAAAAGAAAATCTATTCTAATTGTAATACATTTGATTTGAGATGGAAGAGAAAACTTGTTAAATATTTGAAAATTTATATAAAATTAAATGTTATGTATTGATTCTAAAATGTAAAGCCCAGGTAATAGGTATTTAGTAAGTGTTTTTCTAAAATTTTAAAATTAGTTTTTTGAAGACAATGAAAGAAAATAGAGGATGCATTTTATTTGTTTCTTTGTCTTTTCATGGAATTTATGATTTCTTGCAAGAATATATAGGCTACTGCAAAATAGAAAACAAATATTGTAGTCTTCAGAGTAAAAATAGGACAGAGGGCAGAGACAATGTTACAGAGTGAGGGCATGGTAAGAGAGAGAATTGCAAAAGAGGGAGAATTTGCAGATACACAGGCTTTAGCATCTTTTACTGTTTAACTGACATTGAACCACAGATTTGGTTTTGAGTTTTCTGATGCCCAAATCAAAAAGGGAAACATAATTTATTGACATGTTTACAACAAAATTAAATATACTGACCTTAAGCAAAACGTATCTAATCAGAAAAACAAACAAACAAAATTCTTAGGGCTAAAAGGTGCACGTGTGTGCATTTGTGTGTGTACGTGTATACATGTATGTTGATTTCAGTGGATTGAATAACAACATGGACAATATTCTCAACAATATCCCTTCAATAAATACATTAGATAATTTTATTCTGTAATTTTGTCTTTAGCATCAACTGTATATGAGGCTGAGACAAAAAGAGCATACATATATTGGTCTTTGATGATTTTACTTAAGAATAAAACCTAGACATCTAGCAGAAGGATAAATTGCATTTCAAACCACCTGCCAAGTTCCCCCAAACATCCTTTCCAAATAAGTTGAGCTGTGAAGAATTTAGAGTTGACTTCATTGATATGGGTCTTCAATGATGGTGTTGTGTCATGGTGATCAGTTAGCTTTATACATCAACTTAGGAGAGTGTTGCAGGCTAGTGAAAACTGAGAAGCCAAGTGAAGTGAGGATATGGCAAATGGAGAAGGTTGGGAAATGGCTGAGGACTGCAGGGATGATGGAGCCCTCCTGCCCCGAGAGTCCATATATGTAGATGTCACAGTGTCATTGGGCTTGGCATCACCTTTTACTAATTGGGTATCATGAGGGAAATCTCTTAACTTCTCTCTGTTGGTTTCTTCACCTTTGCAATGATACAGAGGTGCTTGTCCTCCATTCCTGATGTTTGTTTCCATGTAGAAGGTGTGGCATTCAGGACCCTCTTCATCTCTTTACCCACTTCCTCTACAGGAGGTAAAGTGACTTGCCTGATTGGCACAGTTAGGAAAAATAAATGGAAAATGTTTGACCCAACCCTCTCTTTTCCTCCTGGGGAAACAGCCATCTGCAAGAAGCAGGAGTTCTCTTCCTATCTACAGTGAGCAGACCCCCTCTCCCAGTTCAACATGGACAGTACCTAAAAGAGCAATTCTCCTAATTCTGCGGCTCTCATACTAAACAGTATCCTTCCGCTTGGTCTTTATTGTAATAAAGATTTTATTTTGCCTTCCATCTTCCACTCCTTTGCTTTATTTATCAATTGCAGGCATAGAGGGATGCCACTTATTAGCCCTCTCCAGAGACCCCCAACAGGATTGAAAATTTAGTCACACCCATCTTCCACTAAGTGAGAGGTTTAAAGAAGATGGTGGCATCGTGGTGGTATGGCATGGAGAGTTACGCTGTTGGTAATTATGATGTTGACCATTTCCCCCCAGATCCTGTTAGTCTGGAGGTATAATTGAGGAATACCAACCACACTATCCTTAATAAGACAGTCATCTCTGACACCACAAAAGCACTGTTGGAGTCTGTGTTTCCCACCATATCCTTATGTCCTACAGATACCTGCCAAGTGCTCTTTAGAGCAGCTGTCTCTCTGGGCTATCTATAGTGTTTTGCTCCTCTGGGGTGACACTGTTCACCTTGGCTGCAGCTGTGGCTACTCTCCTTGTAACTGCTCTCAGGATCCTTTCCAACACAAGCATCATGCCAAAGTAGAGAATGTACCTTCACTCCTGTTACTGCATCACCACCAAGATTCCTTGAGCTCTTAGCTCATGCTGGCCTTAAGGTGAAAAATATGGGATCTCTAGAAGTGGGCACCAAATTAACAAATATGTAATATTTCTAATATGTATTAGGAAGAACCATGTGTTAAAGGTCTGGTGGTCACATATGCGGGGCCCAGAGGATGGTGTGGTAGGCACTTCTGGTTCTTGCTGTTGAAGAACACGGCTGACATGAACACCATTCCTGGAAGCATGGTTTCCCAGCATGGTTTCATATGCCTTCTCCATCTGTTCCAGAAGCATTATTCTGGGAACCTTGACAGGAGGAATCCAAATGAAAAGCAAGAACAAAAAGGTACGTTTAAACATTTTTCTTCATATATCTATAGATCATGGATATGAATTAACACTTGCCTTGTGATCTTTCAGGTCTAGTACATTGGGTAGAGGAGGGTTTGAGGTGGACAGAAAAGATTTACACAAGACAGAACCCAAAAGCTATTAAAACGATGAAAGAACCATCTTGTTTCTTTTCTGTCCTCATTTGCTCTTTATTTAAAAGGGAATTTAAAACCCCTGGTATTTAAATAAACCTGTTGACTGGCAGTTTGTTTACTTTTATGTGACTTGGACCTCCTTTAGCAAATACTAAACAGTATCCTTCCGCTTGGTCTTTATTGTAATAAAGATTTTATTTTGGCTTCCATCTACTTTGTTTGTCAATTGCAGGCTAAGAGGGTTGCCACTTATTGGCCCTCTCTAGAGACCCCAACAGGATTGACAATTTAGCCACATCCATCTTCCACTAAGTGAGAGGTTTGAAGAAGATAGTGGCATCGTAGTGGTATGGTATGGAGAGTTACACTGTTCGTAATTATGATGTTGGCCATTTCTCTCTAAAACATAGAGTGAGACTGTGTGGCTTAACAGTGATGTAGAAACTGTTAGAGGGGCCTTCATCAGTTTCTTCATTATGGGATCTATCAGTCCATTTTCACGCTGCTATACAGAACTGCCCAAGACTGAGACTGGGTAATTTGTAAAGGAGAGAGGTTTAATTGACTCATAGTTCAGGATGGCTGGGGAGGCCTCAGGAAACTTACAGTCATGGCTGAAGACAAAGTGGAAGCAAGGCACCTTCTTCACAAGGTGGCAGGAAGGAGGAGTGCCAAGAAAAGGGAGAAGAACCCCTTATAAAACCATCAGATCTTGTGAGAATTCACTATCATGAGAGCAGCATGGGGGAAACCACCCCCATCATTCAATAACCTCCACCTGGTCTCTCCCTTGACATGTGGGGATTATGGGGATTGCAATTTAAGATGAGATTTGGGTGGGGACTACAAAGACTAACCATATCTTGGGATGATTATGTCTTGCTTTCAATCACCAAATACCACTTAAAATATTTCCCCAAAGCTCTGAAGACAGAAAGCACGTATAGATTCCTTCACTTACAGGTAGGCTGAGTCAACTGAAGACTGTAAAATTGACCAGATCCTAACGTGAAAAGAAAAGCAACTGCTAGATAAATCAAAGTGTCTGCTAAGTCAAGGACAAGGCAGGGAAAGACTCAGTGTTATCTGTTAGAGTCTGATATCTGGGACAGTGAGGAGGAGGAGGAAGAGGAGGAAGAAGAGGACGAGACAGAGGAGGAGGAGGGGGAGGACTTTCCTTCTCCCAAGGAAAACTTCCCCTGTCCTGATCCTTTCATGGGGCTCAAGAACATCATGGTGCTCACCTGATAATGCAGGTGACTCTCTTTCCTAGAGAGTAGGAGTTCTGCCTGGGATCAAAAGTGGTTAGGCCCACCCCAAACATCATAAGTGTATTAAAATTTACATTGGTATTAACAATAAGAAGGGGATCATGATGTTAGTATTTGATTTGGATCTAGCCTCACACAGGCCAATTTTAGGCAAACGTGTGAGGCTTATGTATATGTAGCAATGCCATATTTTATTTATAAATTCTTTTTTGCCTTTTTAACAGAACAATCTTAATTCCATCTTTCACAAGTTCAAAAACTTACAACAACATAAAGTGCTACTCCTCAGAGGGATATGTATATTTCAGCAGGAATTGAGACCTTCAGGAGTCTTTGGGACAGTGGGTAGAGGAGGGTTTGAGGCAGGTGGAGAAAGGTCCACATAGACATTGCCAAAGAAGTCCCACCACACAGAGACAATTTTCTACCTTTCCAGGGGGTAGGAATGTATGTTGATGATGAGAAAAGTGGCTGAATTTCAAGTTTTCAAGTTTTCTTAGTAATGTTTGTGAGAATATGAGTTTGGCTGCATGTAACAGAAAACCCAAAATAACAGAGACATTGTTGGGGGTATACGAGCCAGTGCCTGTGATGGTGGGAGAGCAGTGCCTGCTGTTCGTCCATGCTGCTGTGGAGCTCTGTCTAGCTCTAGCAGCAGCACTGTTGCCTGGTGGCTCGTCAGCATAATTGGAATGTGGTCTTGGTAGCCTACCTACCCTGGTTCCTGTGCTTTTTTTTTTTTTTTTTTTGAGACGGAGTCTCGCTCTGTTGCCCAGGCTTGAGTGGAGTGCAGTGCCGTGATCTTGGCTCACTGCAAGCTCCACCTCCAGGGTTCATGCCATTCTCCTGCCTGAGCCTCCCGAGTAGCTGGGACCACAGGCACCTGCCACCATGCCCGGCTAATTTTTTGAATTTTTTTTTGGTACAGATGGGGTTTCACCATGTTAGCCAGGATGGTCTCAATCTCCTGATGTTGTGATTTGCCTGCCTCGGCCTCCCAAAGTGCTGAGATTACAGGCGTGAGCCACCGCACCTATCTGGTTCACATCCTTTTTCTGGCCTGGTTCTTCGGCTTTTCTAGTGATTCTATGAATTACCTTTCAATAAAAGTCTTCTCTTTTTAGCTATTCACAGATCATCATCAGCCAGAGGTGACTTCTGTTGCCTGCAACTCAGAATCCTAGATGTTCCCGGTGGCACTGAGGAGCCTCTGCAGAAGCTCTATACCGTTTGCCATGTACAAAGGGAAATGAAATAATAACGCGGACCGTTTGTGGAGCACGTTCTGTGTAAGGCGCTTTACCTAGATTGTCTCTTAATCTTCAGAAACTCTTGAGTAGATACTGTGATTATCATCATCTACATTTGATACATGGAGAGCTGTATTTTGAACCCAGAAATTCTGTCTCTAGAGCCTCTTCTTCTCATAACAACCATGACAGAAACCCTGTCCAAATCTCTAATTTCCTTCAAGGCTGTGTCAACTGCCAAACTCCCAGCACAAAATGCTATCCTTCACCAAGTTTGCCTTGAGTACCCAGCAATCTTTTCCTTATTTTTATTTTTCCTCTGGCCCATGCTTTCAAGTCCTCATTTTCCTGTCACCCTGAAGTTATTTCAGATGTCTTTATATCTTCCTCTTCTAACTCTAGTGGGAGCTCCTCCAGTGTTCTAATCTTGGAAGTACCACTAAGGAGGAAGTGGTCACAGGCCAGATACTTTGAGAATGTAAATGTGACCTTACCACGGTGCTGTGGGTGCAGGTGGCCTTTAATAATGCTGTGTTTAATACCTGGTTCACAAGGGCACTGGCCAATCAGAATAGTCAATGGCTGTACATACCTGGGATGCCTGTCCCGTGCAAATGGACTGAATATTCACTTTGGTTGTGAAAAAGTAATAGATGTGAACAGTCTTTGTAAGTTGTACAGCATGATAAACATTCTAGGCATGATTACCTTCTCTCTCTGTCTCAGCTGCCACAAAGCCTAGCATATTCTTATGTACTTGGTAGGTACTTGATAAACCTCTGAATGAATGGATGAGTGGGTGGATAATCAGCATAGTCCATTTCCCCGACCTCCCAAGGTGAACATCAAAACCAGTAATTCCCTATTTTGGTGGAATGATGAGACCCTGGGTCATCTCTTTGATTATTTGGTGGGAAAAGTTTCATGAACTTATCAAGCAATTCTCCCACCGTACTTAACTTTGATTCACATATTTGATTGGACCCTAAGTGATGTATCATACTACACCTTCAGACAGATGGAGACCAGGGCCTTGCAATCAAACCAAGGAGGTTGCTGTGGCCAGTCCAGTCTCAGCTTTCCTGGGCTGCCTGGCTCAGGTGGGGTGATAGGTCTCCTCCTCTGCGCAGCCTTAGGAATGGCCTGGCTACTTACGGGCTCTGTGTGGCAAATCTTCTCTACGGAAAGCAACAGCTCCCCAGAACACCCAGTGAATCAGCCTCAACTACCTCAGAGCCTGCCTACCTGCCTGGTACTCAGAGCCTGTTGCTGAACGCTCTTTTCATCCTTCTGTTCTGTCTTCCGTTGCTTCCACGCCGACAGCTGCAGGAACACATGGAGGTTGCTTGGCAGCTGCTAGACACAGATGCTGGGCTCTGTAATGCACTTTTTTCCCCCTCTGCCACTGCTTCTGAGTGTTTCTCTGGCTGCCTGGATGTCTTCGTTACTGCCTGTTGGGGGAGTGTGCTCCGAGGTGCTAGTGGGGTGTGAAACCTCGGGGGATTGATTGGTGCTGCTGAGCAGGCAGGATGGCTAGGTACTTAAGATCAACTTTGCCTTTTCCACACTCGACATCAGGTTTTAACTGTTCTGCCTGCCTGAGAATCATTTCAAGCTGTCTAGGAGGAAAATAATGTTGGGGTGTCTTTGTGTCTCCACCTGTGAAGCTCCTGCCTTCCTCCAGGCCCTGGTTAGTTCCTGGTTGCTTTCTTGCAGTAGTCTTCTGTTTTAACTGGCCTCTTTGCCTCTGATTTACCCCTTTTCTTCTTTCCATAGTGCTCCCAGACTGATTTCCTGTAACTAAATCTTACCATATCTCCTCTTTTCTTGGAATCCTCCTAACTGGCAAGATAAAATTTACTTCTTAGTGTGGATGAAAGGTCCTTCATGACTGAGCTCTGCTCACCACCCAGCCTCATCTTTCATTCAGCCACGTCTGTTTTGACTGGAATATAACCAACTGTTTCTTAACTGGGTCTTGCCTTTGTGTTCATTTGGTCACCCCAAGAATTCTTTTCTTCCTCTTCTTGTCTATTCACCTGGTTCACTCTGTCTGAGCTAGAGAGGTTTCTAGGCATTCTCTTCTACCTTGACCTTATCCTCAGTGGGCCAAATTGTAGAAGTTGCCTACAAAGCCATCTCCATATGGAGACAATTATTTGAGCAAAGCTGCTGGTTAAACAACCTACTCTGTTCCAGGCACTGAGATGCAGACATGAATAAGAGACAGTGCCAGTCCTCAAGGAGTCAATAGATCATTGGACAGATGGATCACAAAGCACGCAAATACATTCAAAAATGAAATGAGTTCTATGATAAAGTTAAGTACAGGATATTGCAGGAATTAGAGGCCCTCCCGTGTGCTCCTGCAGCCCCCTGAACGTCCTTCTATTAGCTCCTTAGTACATTAGCTGTGTGTTTCAGTTTGTCTTTCCAACAGTCTCTGAGTTTCTTGAAGCAGGTATTGTATCTTTTGTTTTCTTCATGAGCTTGGCACAGTGGCTCATGCCTGTAATCCCAGTGACTCAGGAGACTGAGGCAGAAGGATCACTTGAGGCCAGGAGATTGAGGCTACAGTGAACCAGGATCACACCGCTGCACTCCAGCCTGGGTGATAGAGTGAGATCCTCTCTCTAACAACAAAAACAAACAAAAAATGAAATTGTAATCTTCATGCCCACCCAGTGCCCAGCACAGAGTAGGAGGTCAAAAAACACTTGTTGACAATGGCACTTGAATGATTGTGTCCTCGTGGAGATGGCCATGCAAGAGGCTGTCCACCTCTCCACTTTGGGCTACCACGTGTCTGTCCAAGTGAGTGGCAACCCCAAGGAAGCATCCTGGAATCCTGTTGGGTTGAAGAGCACAGTACAGACATGAGGAATTAAGAGGCTTGTAAGTTCTAGAAATCTTCTACCTTGCTTTACAACATGAAAATCTAGCTTTCAATAAGTTATTCAGGTCTGGGGGTTAGGAACCATGATCCCTCTGCTTGTTCCTCATCTTTTCCCTCTTCCTTGAGAAACCCTCTCCTCTGCTTTCCTTTTCTTTTGCTTCTAGCCAGAGAAAGCATCCACCAAAGAAAAGAGCATGCTATTTAAAAGTAAGATCTATATACATTTTAAAGAAAGTAATTTTTACATCAGCACTGGAGAGAGATTAGAAATCTCTGTCAAGCAAGAAGGAAAAACAAAACCTTGAGTAATCTTACTACCTAGAGCTGCCCAAATCATTGCTGAAGAGGTAATGGTGTATATCCCTCCAGAATTTTCTCTACATGTATTTATTAATAAAGTGTTTGAATGAAGACTCTGGATTCAGGTTGCTGAGTTTGAATTCTGGCTTCACTGCTTACTAGCTGGGTGACCTGGGTCATAATGCTTAACCTCTGTATGCCTCAGCTTCCTCAGGGCTCTGCGGAATTCCCAGAAAGACTTAGAGCATGATGCTGCTGTGAGAACGAGATACTATGCCATGCATTTACAACAGTGCCTGCTGCATAGTAAGCAGGAATTCATTTAATTAACAAATATTTTCTGATTCCCTATTTTATGCCAGGCACTTTTCAAGATAGCATTTAACACCCAGAAGGTCCACCGCTGTCATGCAGCTTTTATTTTGGTTAACAACTAAACACATGAACTATTTTTGTTACTACAAAATGCATTGTATTATATATTGTATGGAACCTGCTTTACTCATTTACAACATCTTGCTGTGTATTATGACATTTTTTTCTGTGTTATGAAACCTTATGTTATTGCTAAAAATGGTACGATAGTATTTCATTGAATGAGTATTATACTTTATTTAATAACCTACTTTTGCTACACATTTAGGTAGTCTCCAATTTTTCAGTGTTTTAAAGACTAGTCTGATGAAAATCCTTATATACACATCTTTGTGCATTTACATGGGTATTCCACCCAGACACGACTTTAGAAGTGGAATTGCAGATTAGAGGAAATGCACATGGTTAGGACTTTTGGTAGAAAAGGTCTCCTGCGAAGGTTATGCACCAAACTGCAATCCTACTCACTTCGTAACAGATACCCCATCTGAACCAACAAGGAGCTATTTTATTATTCCTAATTTTTGAAAATTAGGGCAAAAATGGTATCATATCATTTTTATTTACATTCCTTTAACTTTCAGCAGGTCTGGATTTAAAATATCTATACATTTCATTGGCTATTTGTGTTTCCTGTTTTCCGAGTTTACTATTCATGTCCTTTGAAGCTTCAGTCCTGACTTTGATAAGATGATCTTGGATATTGCTTGAGATTGAATAGCCTTTCTCTGTGAAAGACCTAGACCTGGGAAAAACTTTGTGAGGTAATGGTTTCAAGGGACATGTGCCCAACCTTCTCTGCTATGTATTTGCATTTTCCACTAACAATGTCTAATGTGTTATAAATTTGACTTTTTTGCACTTCGGCAGTGACACGGTTTAAATACTAATGAACGCTTTTCATATGACATCCCAGTGGGAGCAGTGGCCACTTTTGCACAGGCTGAAAGATGTTAAATGCTATCTGGTATGTGTAATGGATATGTGATTTGCTGCATGCCTGTATTTTCCTGTATGGTAGATGTTGGCATAGCTTAGGGCACATGTCCATATCTTGAGTTGAGGTCAGGAAACAGTGTATATATTTTTGGGTCTCTGTGAAATTATACAAGTTCTTCTGTATTTCAGTGTGCTGAATCTATCTCCCAAGAGATAGTTAGTTCAAAATTTGCTTCTTTGAGGAAGACTGCCTTGGTTACCCCCCAATCCTTAGATTACTTTCCCAACTCTGAGCTTTCTGAGCACATATATTTCACATCTAAATTTGCTAATGCATTGCTAAACATGTCCTCAAAGTAACTCGTGCATTTAGTTTTTCTCACAAGACAGGAAACATATTTCTTCCTCCTTTGCCTATGACCTTTTTAAGTTGGATTTGGGGCTTTATCATATCCCCTCAAAACAGACCCAACCCACAAGGTATTAATGAATGATGTAGAGTTGACTATGATTTCACGGGGAGATGGAGGAGAAAACTACATGATACAACACCCAACTATCCATAAAGACCAAGATATTTACCTTCTCTCCTCAAAGGTCCTCTTTAGCCATGGACCTCTGGGTGTCTCTGCTTCTCTTTCTCTCTGAACTCTTCCCCAAGCATTCACTGAATACCTCCTTCTTTCTGTTACAAAGAAATTCAGCTCTCTTCTGAATTTTCCAGTTAAAGGCACAAGCAGATACTAATGCCCAGGAAAGCTAGCATTTTTTTTCAACAAAAGTGAATTTCTTTCTATTGGGGAAGGTACTGCGAAGAGAAGGAAGGTCTCCTCCAGGTAGGTCTCCCAAGCTATTTCACAAGGATTGGTTTTGTCCCTTCAGCCAGTTTGATGACAAGGACCATGACTTGCACTTATTTTGTGTCTCATCTCAGCTGCCTTTTCTTCCCTTGCTTCCTCCCGGGCTGAGTACAAAGCAGGTTCTCAATAGATACTGGCCAGCCATTCTGGATTCTCCTGTCTATTTCCATCACTTTTGCATGGCAGTTGGTTCTTAGGAGACCCATGAATCCATGGACAAATGATGGAGCCTTAGTATACATCTATGTTTTAAGACCACATGTGTTTTCATTTTCTCCTTTAAAGGCCCCCGCTTGTAGGAACCATCCAGAAAGCATAGCACCTCTGCCTATGCCTTAATCAGAGGCCTCCTGCACCTCCTGGGCTGAAACTCATGCCCCTGCCCACTGTCTTGTGACAGGGTGTATGGAAGAGCTCAGAGAGTCCTTGCCTGCTTCTGCTGTGCCCATATTCCAGTCCCTTCCTGATAATTCACTAGCCTTCTGGAACCTAGAGTCTTGTTCCATAAACCTGTGGTGCTCACCTGATCTTTCCCCTGAGGCTGTGCCAGGCCCTACTTCCAGCCTGTCTGGCTCTGTGGGTCACACCTGTTCCCAAATCTTGCCTGCCTCTTGCCTATCCAGTGCTCCTCCCTCTCCAGGCATCCAATCCTTACCCCTTCTGCCCAGACCTGCCCTGCTGAGGCCCCTGCCTGGCAGGACATGGCGCCTCTGATGACCAAAAATAGAAGTTGTATAAAAGAACGGTGGGACCCAAATAAAGTTTGAAGCAGGAAATATAATGATCCTCCAAAAATATGATTCTGGTGCTTCCACAGGAGCCCTGTCCCTGCTTCAAAGCATGTGAACTATCTTTATTTTGCATTCAAACTATCTTTTGGGGCCAGGTTTCCTTCATAACAGCTTATTGCAAAACGGATCTGAAACCCTAGGGCGTTTATCTGTAGTTAGGTTTCTTTTTCTTTCCAGTAACTGTGGGTCGGAGGTATTCCAGCCATTATTAACTAAAGGACTACTCTGTTTTATGACATCTAATCAGGTGGATGTCCCACTGGGAGGACAGATTGTGCTCTTTTTTTTCCCTCTGGACTGAGGAGATAAAGAGATAAAACTCATACGTTGTTTTATTTTTTAAAAAATCAACAGCATATCCCCCTGTGAGATCTTCACGTGAGCCTGTTATGCATGGGAGCCTGGTTTTAGTGGGGGAGACCTAAAGGCTTGTGGGTATGGTGTTTTGTCCTCTGAATGGCTGGGACTGGTCTGGTCTACAAAAGTTTCTATTTAGGATCATCTTGGATCCTGGTGACTTGGATGAAAATGGCAAACTCTTAGTATGTCTATAGACCTGGGCTGTCCCTGGATGTCTCCACTTGGCTGAGAAACCAAGGTCACCCTCAGTTTGGAGACGGAAGATGTCTCAGTGCCATAAATACTGAGAAAATAGCTTCTCAGAGCTTCCATTTCCAGCTGCATAGAGTGTGCCTAATAATGCCTGCCTTGAGAATTTCCCAGGGACCTGATGAGCGCCCAGGCAAGGGTACATGTGAAACACCCAGCTCTATTCAAAGACAAAGTATTGATGGGGCCTTGGTTATGATGCAACTCAATCACCCTAGCTTCCCTATAGCTAGAGTTATAGAAACTCTAGCATTCCTACCTCTATGAAAACTCTTCTTGAAGCTACTGTACATGTGCTTTCACACTGGCTGCCTCTCTGCCAGTGTGTTGAAGTAGGATTCCCTTTTATTTGTGCTGAAACTTCTGCAAACCAGGAGATGTCCCCTGGGCTCAAGGCTTTGGGATTTGAGAACAGATCTGTTTTCACTTTGTCTGTACTTTTCATGATTGTGTAAGTTTCCCTCATCTTCCATCAGGGTTTGCCTATACAGTGTGAGTAGGCTTCAGTCCTTCAGACTGTGCACACACAAAGGTCCTTCCAAGGGATGATGATCATTTTAGAGTCTTTCCAAGTCTATGATGATTTTAGAATCTTTTTAACTCTATGATCATTTTAGAGTCTATCTGAATCACTGTCAGACCTTTGGCATTTCCACATGTGCATCAGCAACTGTCTTGTATTCCATAAGTGTAGGTTCTCAGAGGACAGGAAATACCCTCTTAGTAATGTCTTAGCCCAGGGCCCGCCACAAAGCTATGGTTCGAAAAATTCATTTAGAAAGTGAATTTTTGTGAATTTATGGCTAACGACTTTTAGGCAAATCAGTCAGTTTTCCTGGCTCTGGCTTATCAAGTCTCAGTGCTCAAGAAGCCTGTAGGAAGAGACCCCAGTGCTACCCAGATTTTTGGTAGAGAGTAGGAGATAGATTTCAAAGTGAGATTTGAGAGGCTTAAAAGGGAATCCTACCTGCAATCCACCTTTTCTACAAGGTCACAAATTTCTTTTATTCAAGGCCTACCTCTTGTTTGAACATAGGGACCATCGGGTTTAGTGGATAAACACATAGGCTCTGTGGCTGGGCTGCCCAGTTTTAATCTTGGCTCTGCCATTTGCTACATATTGACCTCACCTCTGCACCTCATTTTTCCTGCCTGTAAAATGGGGATAATAATAGTTCCTACCTACAAGGTTATTATGAGGATGAAATGAATTAATATTTCTTAAGTGTTAGGAGATGACTGGAAGAGAGTCAGTGCTGAATAAACAAACAAATGTTCCCAGGAGGGGCATAGGTAGGATTAACACAGGAAAATACCAGTATGTGAATAAATGTCTCCTCCCACCTCATGAAGGAGACAGCAAATAACAGGAGCTCTGGGTAGCACAAAGCAGTCAAGAACAGCCTTTCCAGGCTGAGGGTGGGTGGAAGTTACCTTTTCAGAAATAAGTGATAAAAATAAAAAAATTATCATCACATATGGAACATATATCCTAGGCTGGACCCTGAAGTACGGATCCTTTGTTACCTAGTTCAGTCCTTACGTCAATCTTAAAAGAAAGGTGCTGTTTTCTTCCTATGGATGAGAACACAGAGGGAAGGAGAGTTGCAGAGAGTCTTAACTTGTCCAACACCATTGGGCCAGCAGCCAGGAGTCAAAGCCTGTGCTCTTCATCAACAGATCCTCTGTGTTTTCATCTATGTATCCATCAGGGCAACTTCTGATCTTCATTTCATTTCTCCAGTGAGCATCCTCACTAGGATGCTGAAGTTTCTATTATCAGTTAGTCACTTGGCTTCTGGAAAGAGCACTGAATGAGATGGCAGAAGACTCACGTTCTGGTCTAGCTGACACGTACTCCACCAGCTTGGACAAGGTCTTACATCTGTGGGGCTATGGAACAGGAACTACTAATGCCTGCCCTGGCCATCTCAGGCAATGTGGTGAGGCTCAAATGATATCATTCAATTTAAATTCATCAAAGGAGTGTTCACTGTAGACTCAAGCTGTGTTTACATGTATCTTTCATTGTAAAACTACTTAGGAAACACTTTAAAATGCAAGATATTTTTCCTATGAGATTGGCAATGTGAACTAGTTTTTCTTAGGGCCTGATTGCTCTAGGTAAGCTAAATATTAAGGCTTCAGAGCTGGGAGACCAAATCCTGTATTTCAGAGAGTGAGCCTCACTCTTGAGACCTCCCTGGCTTTCAGCCTGCCACTTGCAACTATTACATGAATAATAGGTGTGTTTAGAGTTGCTTCAGAATGAAGATGTCAGCAAAGATGGAGGAGTCCATCTGAAGCCCCACCATGAGGATCTCTGCCAAGTTGGGGTCTTCATGGAGCATAGGGACTTCTATCCCTGCACCCATCCACTCAGGCAATTTTCGACAAGTATTTGTGATGTTGGGAAGTTGGGTTGGCTGTGTCCTTCACTGAGAAGAAAGATATCAAGACAGAAAAGAAGGATCTGAAAGGTAAGGGGATGGTAAACAATAAATCCAGGATTCACATTCGGATAGGATGCACAAAGGTAACAGCACTGATCAGTCCCAGCCAGCATCTATTCTGATTTATTAGTGCCCATGGTGGGAGGCTTATTGAAAATACTGACACTCACCTTGGATAAAGCCTGGCTGTTTTGGGGGCTTGTAGAAGGTCTCCCTGATTCTGTGCTCTGTCAGGTGCCAACTCTTTTCCCACCTGTCTCCTAGGAATATAGTAGTTGCACAGCAAATAACATGGTCTCGGGGCTGGCATCCTTTGCAGGACACACTAGGGCCAACACACAGTAGCTAAAGTGTCCATTCCCCTGACATCCAGAAGGATGGGAAGGTTTGCTTTCATTCCCCAAACTCTGAGAACATGACCAGATCTGTAATTCTTCAGCGACCACCCTGTACTGATGCTTAGAAGGTGCTCAGTAAGCATCCAGTGAATGAATGACTGCATCTTATCAGAAAGCATCCAGGGAGCACCAGTTTAGATGAGGTGTTGGGTTACTCAAGCTACAGAATGAATGAGGAAGACTAAGTCACAGCTCTCAGGGAATTCCCAGCTTATGGTGAACAATTCCTATGTGACCAGTGTAAAGAACTCACAGATACCCGCATTTTATTTGTTTAAATATTTAATTTTAAACTAAAATGAAAGGTTATTGTGGAGTGAAATGAAAGAAACAAGGGATCTTGAGCATGAATAAAGACTTTTTTTGGAAGTAAAGGCCCCAGGAAAGGCAAATTCCTTTGGAAACAGCCCAACATGTGGCATTTCTCATCCCTTCCTTTTTCAAAGGCTGGTTTTGTTGGATTTTTAACTGAGAGCCTCAGGATGGAGGAGAAGCTATCTTCTCAGCACAGAGTTTTCTCCCCCTTTTCCAAAGGGAAGGCAGATTTGGGAAACTGGCACTGCCCCTGCCCAGATGGCAGCCAGCAGCTGGCTCTGGCAAGGGAAAGTTCTCACTCTCGGCTGCTGGCTGCCCGGCCCCTCCCTTTTCCCCAGCAATGCCGGCCGGGCCATTGGAAAGGAGAGCCTGTGAGAGCCTGGTCATGCCAGCAGTGCGTCGTCACCCTGACCCGGCTGCTCTGGCTCTGGCACCCAGGCCTGCAGCAGGGAGCAGGACACACGGACCCAGCAACTCCAGCCAGCAGCTCCAGCCCTGCTTCCTGCCTCAGCTGCTGGCTTGGCCCTGTGCTCAACTGCACAATGGCTTCTGACATCCCCGGGGTTGCAGCAGGAGGGACAAAGGGTGGTGGGGATCTCAGGGAAAGTGGACTGGCCACACAAGCATAGGCAGATTTGGGGAACGGGCCCCAGATGATCAGGCTGAACCATGGCTGCCACCTTCCCACACCAGACACCTCTCTGCCTTTCAACTCACCCTATGTGTCCTAATTTCTGCATTTTATTTCCTTTCTTCTTCCCTCCATCTCCTCTCCCCTCCCTCCCTCCCTTCCTCCCTCCCTTCCTTCCTTCCTTCCTTCCTCTCCCCTTCCCTACCTTTCTCCCTCCCTCCCTCCCTCGCTTGCTCCCTCCCTCCTTTTCATTTTTCCCTTCTTTCTTTCTACCTTTCCTTTTTCCCTCTCTCTCTTCCTACCTTTCTTACTTCCTTTTCTTTCTCTCCTCTCATGATGTCTTTCCCCTACATTTTTGCTTTTCTCCTCCTTTTTTCTTTTATTCTTCAAACATGTATGGTTGCACATTATGTACCAGACCCTCAATAGGTTCTGGGAGAACAGATATCATAATGCTTGGCCCTGCCACCGAGGAGCTCACAACCCATTGAGGACATCTGCACATTGGGATGAGTCTATGACAATTAATGACAATAGACTGTGTTAAGTACAGCACTGTAAAAGCACACAAATGACTAATAATGCAGAAGAAAGAGCCATTAATTTCCACCTGACCCATTTTGGGGAAATGGAGCTGAGGAGCTGCCATTTTTTAAATTTAGTTGCTCATTCTTGCTTCTTATGCTTCTGAGAAAAAGGTTTAATGTCACTAGGTCTGGTTGGAAATAATGAAAGGTTTGCTTTTGTTTCAGCTCTTGCTTATGACTCAGGTCCTGAAGTTTGAGTAGGTAGTTAGGCTATCTGGGAATGGGGCCTGCTCTGAGTTTCTGAGTGGCTTTAAACTCAGATACCTCAGTAAATATTTGTAACAGAAAGAGTCTTGCTGTATAACTTTTTTACATGATGATCTTCAGCTGGGTTGATTGTATTGAAGTAAGTATTAGGGCTTTTAGTGAAATGTGCTTGCTTTCTTCAGTGATAACTAATGTTTGCTCCGAAATACAGTCAGCCCTCCATGTCCGTGAGTTCTACATCTGTATATTCAACCATTTTGCAGGTCAAAAATATTCCAGAAAAAATATATGATGTGTCTGTACTGTAGATCTTTGTATTAGGTATTGTAAGTAGGTATACAAGAGGATACACATAGACTGCATGCAAACACCACACCATTTTATATCAGAGACTTGAGTGTCCTTGAATTTTGGTATTTGGAGGGGATGCTGGAACCAGTACTCCACAGACACTGGGGAATAACTATAATCTTTGTGTATCTTTCCCTTTCCTCAGTTGGAAAATCATACTAAGAAAAAAAAAATACATCACCACTTAATTATCCCCAGCATTTTTTGGTGTATGCAGGGTGGCTATGGTGCTTCGCAGGACCAACTGAGTCTCCCAACATCGCTGGTACCCAGTGGATGCAGGCTGCAACTCTCATCTTGGTACTCTGTCTTGAAAACACAGGTGTCCTGTCCTGGAGCTTTAGGAAGTAGTGTAGATGCTTTGCTGTCATTAGCGTCAACCATGGTAACATAATTATTATGTACAGTTAAAGGTGAAGGGCAATATTTAAGAACATCAAATAATCCTTTTCACAGTTGGAGACAAGCAGAGTAGTCTGGAAAAGATTGCTTGACCACTCTGTGTGTGTGAGTTAATGAGAAGGTCAGGAATCCAGTGTCATTTGAGGCAGTTAGTGACACAGCAGAACATGACTTCAGATTGCACCCCAATTCGGGCTAGTTTTCTTGCAAAGGAAATGAAGTTTGTCCATATGAAATGTAAATACAATGTATTATTATGATCACTTACATGAAAACTTACGTTCACATAAAAACCTATACACAAATGATAATCTAGCTTTTATCATAACAGCCTTTGTTTTTGTTTTGTTGTGGTTTGTTTTGGTTTTGGGTTTTGTTGCCTTAATTTTTTTTTCAAATTTTAAAACAATATAATTCACTTTTGGGGGAGTGTGCAGATCTAAGGGTTTTGACAAATGCACGGCTATGGATCTACCACACGGCCATGATAAAGCACGGCTCCATCACCACCCCCAGGCCCTCGCCCAGTCCCAGCTCCTGCTTTCCAAATGTCCTGGGTCATGCTTTGATATCCAACCCCCTTCCTTACTCCCAAGGCCTGACAAGTACTGATCTGTTCTTCAGATCTTTTCTAGAGTGCTATGTAGATGGAACTATACAACACCTAGCCTTTTATACCTGGTTTCTTTCACTTGGCAGATTAGTTGAAGTTCACCCTTTTGCTGTTGCATGCATCAGGAGTTTGCTCCTGTTTATTGCTGGGTGGTGTAGGTGTGTGTGCAGTTTATTTATCCATTCTTGGACTCACTAAAGGACTTTTGGTTTGGGGCTGTTATGAGAAAAACTGAGATTAACATTTGTAGATTTTTATATAAAACTAAGTTTTTATTTCTCTTAGGTAAATATCTAGGAGTGACATTACCGGGTCATGTAATACATGTGTTTTTAACTTTGTGAGAATCTGCCAAAATATGCCATTTTGTGTTTCTGCCAGCAATATGTGAGAATTCCATTTGCTCCTCTTGCTGATACTTGGTGTGATTAAATAAATAAGAAAAAAATTAGCCATTTAAGTAGGTCTGTACTGGCATTGCATTGTGTTTTCATTTGTAATTTCTTAACAACTAATGATTTTGAACTTTTTAATGTGTTTATTTATTGTCTATATATCTTCTATTGTAAAGTGTCTATTCAAATCTTTTGCCCATTTCTTTGAACTGGGGGCTTTGTTTTCTAATTATTGCTTTTTAAAAGTGTTTTTTATTTGTTTGTTTGTTTTTTGTTTTGAGGCGGCGTCTTGCTCTGTTGCCCAGACTGGAGTGCAATGGTGGGACCACGGCTTACCACAACCTCTGCCTCCCAAGTTCAAGCAATTCTCCTGCCTCAGCCTCCCGAGTAGCTGGGACTACAGGCATGCACCACCCATGCCCTGCTAATTTTTGTATTTTTAGTAGAGACGGGGTTTCACTATGTTGGCCAGGCTGGTCTCAAACTGCTGACCTTATGATCCACCTGCCTCGGCCTGCCAAAGTGCTGAGATTACAGGCATGAGCCACCGCATCCGGCCTAAAAGTGATATATAAAAGTGATATATATATATAATATATATATGATAGATACAAGTCCTTTTTAGATACAAGATTTGCAAATGTCTTCTTCCAATCTGTGATTTGCTTCACCATTCTCCTAATAGTGTCTTTTGCAGAACAAATATAAAAAAGTAAATTAGATAAAGCCCCATGTGTCCATTTTTTTTTTTCTTTTATGGATAGTGCTTTTGATGTTGTATCAGATAACTCTTTGCCTAACTTAATGTTACAAAGATTTTCTCCTAGAAATTTTGTAATTTACATTAACATTTAGATATATGATCCATTGTTAGTAAATTTTTGTAGATAGTATGTGTTACGATTCTTTCTTTTCTTTGTTTCTTTTTTCTTTTGGCATATTGACATTCAATTGTTCCACTACCATTTGTTGAAAAAGCCTATCCCTTCTCTATTAAATTGCCCTTGCAGTTTTGCCAAAATATAAATAATTATATTTGTGTGCGTCTATTGCTGGATTCTTCGAGAGGGAATGTCTAATATGTCTAACATCTTATTTCACATAGTCTCTGTCTCTCAAAATAAATGCTTTCCTACTGGATAAATGGCACCCTATGTATGAACTAGAGTACTTTAGTACTTGACTAGGCAGAAGAGCAGCAGCTTTGGCAAACCTAGATTAGAATTATTTTTGCCATTGATTTTGCAGTGCGACTTTTGTGTTTAGGACTTTTTGATCCTGGAGAAACACAGGTGAGGCTCAAGAAAAAGTGTCATAAAGATTAATGAGGGCCATGGCTGGAAGAGGACCTGGGATTTATGTCATCAACACCCAGATATTGGTATGATTTCTTCTGTCTCATTTTACAGTGAAAATATTTGGAAGGGGGAGAGCAGTGGTGAAAATACCTGTAAGAATAAACGTGTTGTTAGATTATCAGCACTTTAAGAGGTCTTCTTTCGTAAAAAAAAGCAGCTCTTCCCATTGCCCGTAGAGTAAATAGGCAGTAAGCAGGTCTCAGTATCTCTTGTTTACTTTCTGCTGCATCAGGTCAAATACAAAAATTACACAGGAAATGGACTTAATGCCCGAGTCCCCATGACATTGCTTTGGCTCTCCTTTACCAATAGAATTATTCTTTTACAATTTTGGAATGAAAAACATGCAAAATAGTGTCTTCATATTGCTTCAATGTTTTCCACCCATGCCACTCATTTCTAATTTTTCATGGCCTTAAACTACCATCTGCTGGAAGGGTGGGAAGGACACTCGCAAGATCATTGTGTCCTGCCCTCCAGCCTCAGGCCTGGCTGCACTGGGGCCACACAAGTGAGAAGCATTTTTATCTTACTCTGAAAGGTTTTCCTATTGATGGACTAGGGTCCTGCATTCACACCAAAAACTTGGAGGTTTGACCATGGTAATAATTTTGTGTCTCATTGGGTACAGAGTTTACTGCTCAGATGATGGGTGCACCAAAATCTCAGAAATCACCACTAAATAATTTATCCATGTAACCAGGCAACACCTGTTCCCCTAAAACTCATTTAAATTAAAAAAAAAAAAAAGGTTAATTCCAAGGGGGAGAGAAGAGTAGATGAAGAGATTTGTTAAAGAATAAAACATAGCAAGACAGGAGGGATAAGTTCTGGTGTGCTATAGCACTGTAGGATGATTATGGTTAACAATAATACATAGTTTCAAATAGCTAGAATAGTATCAAATGTTCCCAACACAGAAAAATGACGAATGTTTGAGGTGATGGATATGCTAATTACCCTGATCTGATCACTATACATTATATGTACCAAAACATTACTATGTACTCCATGAACATGTACAATTCTTATTTGTCAGCTTAAAAAAATAAAATGAAAAGAATGTTGTAAAAAAATAAAAGTCTAAGAAAGTAAAAAATAATAATAATTATTTGTCTTTGGCCAACTTTGCTCTTTTTCCTTTATAAATCATTCAAATATCTGAAGTCCAAATACTAATACTAAGGACAGTTTGTGATTAACCTTTCCCTGCTCCAAGAAGTAGCCAGCATCAGGGATTCTTCCTTCTAAAATAGCTTAACCAGTTTTTAATACACCAGAAAGACTTTTGCTCACAGCCTTCCGGTCATTTATTTTCCTTAATAGCCTTTTATGAGGGACCTTATCAAAAGCTTGCAAGGAAATCCAAGTAAATTATGTTCCTTGGTTCACCTTTACCTACTATTTCATTAACTTTTTCAAAAACAATATGACATAGTTTTCAACATAATTAAAGGGGTTGGGAAAAAGGGAACTTTTAACTACTGCTTGACAGTTTCTGTGGTTGCTTAGGAGAGCTGGGTCACTGTTCATATTCTGCCTCCGCTTAAGGACACTAATTCATTTCTCAGGCTGTCTGGCGAGGTCAGCCACTAGTTCAAGGTGGAAATGACAAGTTTTTAGGCTTTCAAGTGTGCAGCACTCAGCTCTCCAGAGAGCACGAAGGAAGGAAACTGCAAGTTTATCCAGGTCTGACCCAGAGGAAGAGGAAATGATGGGAAGAACCAAGACAAGGGCAGAGGGAGGTGTCTCTTTGGAGGGAGAGTTACTCTGAAAGAGTCTCAGACACTCTCAAGTAACCTTTATTATTATTTTTTTTAGTGAGAAAAGGAGGGACTGATAACAGAACTCGGGAAAATGTTTAGAGTTCCACAGTGGGTATGCAAGGCCAGAATGCGAGGGTGAGCAGAGGCTGGCTAGAACAACAAGGAAAGGGTTAGGAACTCAAATAAGCTCACACAGCTAGTAGTAGCAGTATTTAAAAATCATCATCATCATCATCATCATCATCATCATCATCAATCATCACAATAGCAGCTGTATTTGTTGAGTGCCTCCTTTGTGCAAGTATGTGCTAGGTATGGGCACATGCCCATCTCATTGAAGCTTAGTAACCAGGGATGGGAGATATCATTGTCCTCATTTATAAATGAGAAAAATAAGGCACAGAGAGTTTAAAGGACCTGGTGCAGTTCACACATTTAATAAATTATCAGGTTTGGCATGCGATCTTCTCTTTTGAATTCTGTAGTACATGGATTTTCATGGTGCTAGTTAGTCAGTTCTTAGCACATTCCATAGCAAAACTGGCCTGTAAGTCAAATATTTAAGTAGATGTTCTAAACATTCTAAATATTAATTACCAGTTTTCATAAGTATTATTACTCAATGGTTTTTAAAAAGGCAGACCATATTTAATTTGTATTAATGATGCACCAAGGCATTTCAGGCTTGCAATTCTTAAAACATCTTTATGAATCTCCATTTTCATTGGCTTGAGAAATTGGAAGTGCTTGTTTACAGAAGACTCTGGATGACAAAATGCTAGTAAAATTGGTTTTTAATGTAGAAAGGAACTAGTAAGGAAAAGCAGAAATGCCTCCATTTCTTTTTGGTTTACTTCTTGGTTTCCACTGGCTCAGTGCCTGTTTTTCCTTATGTCCTGAGAAACGGGCCTTTTTTAGTCTTTTCCATGACTTCAGAAAGCCCACCATAATTGTCCTGCCACATGCTTCATGCTCCATAGGATGTGATGCCCAAATGTTGGAAAGCATTTGTTTTTAAAGTATCTTTTGAAGACTTACATCCTCTCCCGAGGTGCTCCTGCAAGCTGCTAAGTTCCAAGTGACCATGGCACCTTACCTTCTGGTCTGTCCATGGCTCTGGTGAAACACCCAGTATCTGAAGGGAGCAGGTAAGCACCTGAAGGCACCTCTGCCAGGCCAAGTGGCCCAGCTAGTAGGCTCCCAGCTCCTGGTTTGTCCAGACAATGACCATTCAGACCAGAAGCCTGAGAAGCTGAAGAACCAGAAAAGCAACTTGGACTTTTTGTCAATGAATGAATGTACTAATTGGAAAGAATGCAAATGTTGCAGACTGAGAGAAAGAGAAATATCCTTCAGGGGAGGAGGTGGATGTACCCTCATGGTGGTGGGGACAGGGGACCTTGGGTTTGCTTGTTACCTCCAAGTCTTTGGTGGTCTTTGCAAGGTCTCTGAGTCTTGCTGCAGGACGGGTTTGGTCTGTTGCCTGGGTCCCTGGGCTGGTGTCACAGACGAGTGGCTCCTTTGTTGTGTCTTTTAGAGTTTGCCCTTAGTCCTGCCCATGGTCCTGGCCATTTGCCTCTGGAGGTAGAATCCTTACACTCTGTAGCCAACGTCTTCTAATCCCAGGCTTCCATATGTCCTCCTGCCTCTCAGTACCATTATATCATGCCACAGGAGTATTTGGGAGCTTCTGGTTCCATGTGTACCAAGGACAGACAGACCTTGGGAAGCCAGAAACTCTATTTCATGGCGTCTAGGCAACTATCTGAGCCAGGTGAACTTACCTGGCCATAGTACCATGTTGCTGATTGTTGGATAATTCGTAGTGGGTCCCTTGAAACCTGTCAGTGTTTCCATTTTGTCTCATTTGTTAAATGGGAAATATTTTATTTGCATTAAATCCCTCATAAGTAATTTTAAAGTAAGTTGGACCTGTGCTTTTAATATAAAAATGTTATTTTTGAAGCGTCTAGTTGGTGACTGAGGAAAGAAAGATAAGAAAGATAATATTCTCAGTTTGTTCAGTCATCAACGAGGAGTCAAGTAAATGAATAACATATTGTAATACAACACAGATAGCCATAAAAATCACCAATCCCATTTCCTATTCCAGAGTATACAGGAAGACTTCGTTTTCTCCTTTTGCAGTTTTTTTGAGGCCACGTGGCAGGGTTCCAGTCAAAAAAATTAGGGCAGAGGGATATAAGCCACTTCTAGTCATGTCCCTTAAAAGCATCTTAAAGAATATTTCAGTTTTCCTTCCTCTTCTACAGTCAGCTAAGAGGCCATTGGTTTGAATTCCTGAGTCACCGCTTGGAAGAGAGCCTTCAAGGAGAGCTTCTAGACTTGCATTGGATAGCTACGTAAGGAAGAAATAAACTTGTGTGTGAAATCACTGAGACTGCTGTTACAGCAACTGGTATTTATTGCTGTAATATAGAAATTGGTACCAGAAGTGGGATATTGACATAACCAAACCATATTCCTTGACCTTTACACGATCCCAAGTATTTATCATTGGTTTAGTAATACAGCATCTGGCAGGAAGGAAACTAATACCAGAAAATGGAAAGATGGGGATTCATGTTATGTAGTGATAAATCCAACTATTGCTACTATTAATGAGAAGTTAGTCCATATGCCTGGTATATATCTTTAGGGGAAATGGTTAGCAAACAGAATTTTAATAGTGGTATTGGCTAATGTTGAAATATCTCTTTCGTATATTACAAGAAAGTTACAAAAAAGAGATGACTCAGGAAATAATTATTGAGTTTGTAAGCAGAAATAGAGTAGAATACAGAGTCAAGAAATTTGGCCTCGTAGGGTTGGAAAAAATAAATTTCTTTTAGACTCAAACAGTAAGATATGGCACCAAAAATGACTTTAAGTGATAAATATCTAGCAAAAGTTCTCAATTGAATGAAGTCACTTGAGGTGAAAATCAGATTAGTCGTGTGGTCTTCTCACCTATTGTTTCTTATAGCCTCAATGTAATTAGGTAATTACGTTGAGGAAAAAAAGGCATGGAGGTGAAGACACAAAGAAAAAAAGGTAAATTTGATAACAATGTTTAGAAAGTAACTCTAGGTATAGTTACTGGCACTTGGAACTGACTAAAAGCAAAGAGATCTACATCATCTAACATTTTGATAGTTGTATTACGATGAAACCAGGAGCCTGGACTTAAAAGGCCTTTGCTTGGTCCAGGCTTAAAACAACTTTTGAGTTCCCAACACATTGCAGACCAAGCACATGTCAGGCTTCTAGAACTGTACTGCTCTGAAGGAAAATGAGTTCCCCTGAGCCTACTTCACATGTAGCTAAGGAGAAGAACAAATACAGGAGTCCTTCCCAGAGTCAAGTCCACACATCTCCACCACACCCAGAGTATCTGAGCTTCCCATGTTGGCACAGAAAGGTTTCAGCATTGCCAAGGACCATGATGTGTCTTGTCTCTTATTTCCCATTACAAATAGTACTATTTATTGTAGTTTTCCCGTCATTTTTCCACCATTATGGTATGGTTTATGATGGTGGAGATCTGGAATACAGATAACTAATGTTTTACATATGAAGGTCACCGCACTGAGAGGGGCTGTGTCAGACTAATGAATAAGAAAGATGGTGCCTCACCCAGATATCCTGGACATTGATCTGGAGGTGGTGACCGAATGGGACTTTGGGTGGTCCCCTTGGCGTGGGGTGAGTGTGTTCTGTGAGAGAAAGTGGGAAATGAATATTTGGTGTTCAGAAGGGCAACCCATGGCAAGAGACTTTCAGCATTCACCATTTTTGAGTCTCTCCTTGGGCACGTAGGAAGATTACGTCTTCCAGGCGACCCTGCAGTTACACGGGCCAATGGAATGTGAGAAGAAACAATGACTGTCACTTGTAGAACAAGCATTTTAAACTTGGTGTGTCTTCTCTATATTTTCTCCCATCTGAACAGCTGGAGGCAAAGGATGTGAAGATGGGAGAGCCGCATAATGGAAGGATCCCAGATTTCAGAGCTGTCACTTGGAGGAGGGGCACCCAGTGAAGGTATCTATCTAACCCACACCATATCTTCATGAGTAAGAAATAACCTTGTCTCGAGGTATAATACTTTGGAGGTTGTATTTGATAGTGGCCTGCATTGATTTCCGTGACTAATATACTGTTCTAAACTAAAGACTGGTTCTAAAAGCTGGGAAAGCTCTTTCTCTTGGAAAGAGTGAAATTGTCCCCCTACCCCATCATCATCATCACCATCATCATCATCACATTTGGTTCAAAAAAAACTTTTTGAGTTTCTATAATGTGTCATGCACCGTGGCAGATCTTAGAATGGAAAAAGGAATAAGACACTATTCCTGGCCTTGTCCATAATCTGGTGAGAGAAACATATATAAACAAATAATGAAATAATTATTTCCTAAATGTGACACCATTAACATATGACACAACTAGCTGTTTGGAAGTTGGGGGTGGGCAGTGATAGGTAAAGGCCTTGCAGAGGAGGTAATGTATGTATCAACTTCTAAAGGATGAAGAGGGATTTTCTAGGCAAACAGGGCAAATGGAAGCCTTCCTAAGCACAGGAAGAAATGTGTGCAAAGGCATATAGGTATGAAAATCAGGAAAGTGAAATTGATTTCTACAATTGAAGATAAAAAGCATATTTATGACTCTCATAATTATTATCAACTTCATCATCCCACCAACATTATTTATTAATTTCCATGCAGAGTGACCATATAGATTTGATCCCTATCCTTCAGAGGTGCTCACCCCAAGGGAACACGGATTAAGCACTGACCAGGTGAGTTAAGCTCTATAATTTACTGGCTGTAATATGAGCCAAATCACTTGTCATATTTACTCTTTCTGATCCATAGAACTGTTGTGCAAATTCAGTAAGTAAAACATGTGAAACCTCATTTGAAAAAAATAACATAACGTATATGTTTATGTTTTTATAGTAATGAAGGAGGGTTGGGGCAGTAGGACAAGAGACCTAGAAACTTGTGTGCTATCACACAAAAAGGACACGTTGTACTTCTTTCTGGTGGTAGTTTACTGGTATCCTCAAACAAATCATACCTGTGGGCTGGGGTACACCTGGTGAGCTAACTATTCTCGGGGGCCAGGGGCACGCTGTTGTAGTGAAGCCCATGGGGAAGGCTGGGCCAGGTGGGATGTTTACTCAGTGTGCCTGAAGGTGGTACAGCCAGAGCAGGGGTCAGGATCAGAGATTAAGAAGAAAACATTCTAGTCAGAGAGTGGCTTGTTTTTGGCAGGGTTCAGAGGGCAGTGAGTGAGTAAAGCTGTAAAAGGAAAATAAATCCCAGCTCTGAAGCCAAAAAGATAAACAAGTTAGGATGTAAAACATAAGTGAGATAGGACAAGTGGTTCAGAACTAAGGCTTCAAAGAGCGAAATCACTGAAGGGACACCTTTCATTGTGTTCCCTTTCACGGCCTGGGTGTTTGGCAGGGTAGCACATTTTAACATGTGAGTGGTCTAGGTGGTGACAAAAAGGCATGGACCTCAGTCTTTTTTCTTTCTTTTTTTTTTTTTGAGACAGAATCTCACTCTGTCACCCAGGCTGGAGTGCAGTGGCGTGATTTTGGGCTCACTACAACCTCTGCCTCCCAGGCTCAAGCGATTCTCATGCCTCAGCTTCCCTAGTAGCTGGGATTACAGGCACGTGCCACCATGCCTGGCTCATTTTTGTACTTTTAGTAGAGTTGGGGTTTCACTATGTTGGCCAGGCTTGTCTCTAACTCCTGTCCTCAGGTGATCTGCCCACCTCGGTCTCGCAAAGTGCTGGGATTACAGGCATAAGCCACTGCATCCAACCCCAGTCCTTAAACTGAACATTATTGTTCTGGTCTTGAGACTTGAGAGCTCCAGGTGAAATAAAGATTTGGAATTTCCTGCCATCTACCTTCCTCTCAATTGCTAGGTATTTGACACATTTCAAAGCTTCAGCATAGCAGTGACTCTTGATCTATCAGTGGCACCTGAGGAGACCATGAAGTAGGCATGGGAATGTCATTGGCCCCCAATAATTGGAAATAAGTCCCTAAAATACCCCATTTTGTCTTAGTGATCCATCATGGAGTTGTTATCCATGCATCTCCTAAAACCTGTTTAAGCCTATTTTGATGGTCATAATACACAACCTTGCAAGGACACAAAGCCCTCATAGTCAACTGCTTTGTAAAATAGTACTTTCACATCTTTGAGATCCTAAATCTACCTCATTAAAGATTGAATGCTCCTAGTATTTTGAGATCTGATAAACCATTTCTTTTTTATCCATTGAGATCTTCAACATTCTGACTGAGGTGTAGAGCATTATCTTTATAACCTAAGCCTATGTGACATTACCTAACTGAAAGTTACGGGTGATGCATCTGAGAAGCTCAAACCCAGCGAAACTCATCCTAGAAACTTGGATGACATTGCAGCGTGTCCAACCCATCAATAAATCCTTGGAGCTTTAGCTCTCTGCTCTTCCCCTCCCCCACAATTACAGTGCCGTCTCTTTTGGGAGAAGGATGGTGGAATTACTTTGGATTGGAATTAATGGTATAAAGAGCTACCTTCTCATCTGAGTAATGCTGATTCATCTCCATCCCTGATCATTTGCTACCTATTAGAAATATCCTGACAGCCTGCATCTCATTACCACTGCAGCAGGGCCAGCTCCCAAGAATAACCTTCTAAGGAGGATGAAATGTACGCCTGTGGCTTCTAATACCAGGGCATTCACATTCATATTTTTAGCAGCATATATCAGAGTTAGCCCAACCTTTAGTGTACTGTATGTACTTTTAATAATCTCCATAAAAGCCTGATTTCCAATCCCTAGGCTCAAGCTGACAGTGTAAATAAAATCACCCAAATCCACAGGGTAAGAGAAATGAAAATGACATGGATTAAAATTTGGTCAAACCTCTTTCTTTTTAAAAATTCTGCTTCCCTTCCAATTGGATCACGACCCTCTGTGTGCTCAGCTTAAGACCAGACGGTATGCTTTCACTTTTATTCCTCTCTGCAGCAGGCTTACAGTATTTAGTGAGAGTCTGTAAAGAATGTGTGCTGGGTAGAGAGTTAATACCATAATCCCCCATCGCTGGGGTCAAATGCTGAATAGAGCAAAAGAATTAGAAAACATGTTACATACAATGGCAGGAAAAAATGCATCAGCACGCTGTTCTGTGAACACCAGCATTCATCACCCGCAAGTAATGGCCATGAGGTAATAGAGTGTATAAAGAGATGTGTACTTGAAGTGTAATGTGTGCACTGATGCAGGGATGGGAGACTTAAGCAGAAGTCTAAATACCCATATACTCTGGGAAGTATTTGTCACCATGTTTAATTGCTTCTTTTTAAGTACCTGCTTGGATTTAGTTCCTAAGTAACACATTTAGCCACTAAATTGTTTCACAGAGTGGAACCTTGAGCTATCTCTTTTCACTCTTCAGCAGTGGGTGTGAATATAGTTCTCAAAGTGCTGTAATACATCTGTCTCTGGAGAATTCTCTTAATGAACAAGTAGAAATTTGAGGCACCTCAGGAAAAAGAGTTGAACAGCTACCTTCTATTCTGTCTTGGGAAAGTCAACCAAACTCCCCTGGAGTAAGATTACTAGCGAATAAATAACTTTGTATGGAATTTCTACAAAGAGGAATGAGTGTGTGTGTGTTGTGTGTGTGTAGATGATTTAATCATAAAATGACAAGTTGGATTTATTTTAAATAAGATTATTTTGTCTTAGTCCATTTTACTATTGCTATAGCAGAATACCACAGACTGGGTAATTTATAAACAACAGAAGTTTATTTGGCTCATGGTTCTAGAGGCTGGGAAGTTTAACATTGTGGGGTTGCATCTGGTAAGGGCCTCCTTGCTGTGTTATCCCATGGGAGAAGATGGAAGGGCATGAGACAGTGCAACAGAGAGCAAACGAGAGCTGCATTTGCTTTTATAGAAAATCTGCTCTGGAGATAACAACATTAATCTATTCAAGAGGGTACAGCCCTCACACCCTCATCACCTCTTAAAGGTCCCGCCTCTCAACGCTGTTGCATTGGGGATTGTGTTTCAAACACATGAACTTTGGGGGACACATTCAACCATAGCATCCTTTGAAGTGGTAACTATTAAAGATTTATATTTTAAGACTTTTATTTATTTTTAAATTTACATATAGTAAAATTTACTCTTTGAGGTGCAGAGTTTTATAGTTTTGACAAATGTATAGAGTCATGTAAGCATCACTGTTATTAAGATACAGAACACTTTTATCATTCTCAACAGTCCTTTGTGCTATTGCTTTGTAGTTAAAATTTCCACCCCTCACCCCTGAAAGTCACTGATCTGTTCTTTGTTTCTATAAGTTTTGTCTTTTCCAGAATGTCACATAAATGAAATCATGTGGTATTTGCCTTTTAGGTCTGTCTTCTTTCACTTAGCAAATGCGTTTAAGATTAATCCATGTTGTAGTATCAATGTCTTGTTCATTTCTATTATAGAGTAGTATTTTATCTTTATAATTTTCTTTCTTTTTTTTTTTTTTTTTTGAGGGGGAGTCTTTCTCTGTCGCCCAGGCTGGAGTGCAGTGGCCGGATCTCAGCTCACTGCAAGCTCCGCCTCCCGGGTTTACGCCATTCTCCTGCCTCAGCCTCCCGAGTAGCTGGGACTACAGGTGCCCACCACCTCACCCGGCTAGTTTTTGTATTTTTAGTAGAGACGGGGTTTCACCGTGTTAGCCAGGATGGTCTCGATCTCCTGACCTCGTGATCTGCCCGTCTCGGCCTCCCAAAGTGCTGGGATTACAGGCTTGAGCCACCGCGCCCGGCCTATCTTTGTAATTTTCAATGGCATTTCAAGACTAAATGACTGAAAGCTAATGGCCCTAAGAATAAAACTATTAGGAAAATTATTAATTAGGGTTTTAGAGTTTTCTGTGAGGGATTATCTTTTGTTTACTTACATAAGACACCAGGATACATGAAAATACAGAGTGAGGTTGGATTCTAACCGGGAAGTATAAGACATACTATGAGTAATTTAGCATGTTAGCTTTTTCTCACAGGGCATATTGACTAAACTACTAAAGACATATTATTTCAAGTAAATAAGTTATTATTGCTCAAAACATAAATATTAATATGCCCTTAATTGTATATGTTATCTTTACATTTCTATTAGTCCACAGTCAGTCTCCCACTCTACTGGCTACTCCTCTTCTACCTGACCCATAAATGCTAATGTTGCTTTTCTCACACTACACCTGTTTTCATGGAGAAATCATTTATACCCATAAATAGATAGGGATGGCCAGTCTACATCTCCAACCCAGGTTTCCCTCATGAGTTACAGACATATACAACCCAAATACACACCGTTCCAAATAGAGCTCAGTATCTACCAAACCAAATGGTTCCCCCTTCGTAGGATTTTCCATACACTTCTCTTAGCTCTTATCTCACTTCCTGTTTCCTCCACCAGACTAAAGGCAACGAACATGTGTCTTTCCCCTAGTGCCTGTTATATAGTAGGAATTCGTAAATATTTGTGGAAAGAATGAGTGCATGTGATACTCATACGCATATAAATAGGGATTTATTTCTACTCCAAACTCCAATGTTTATAAATGGTTTTTATATGAACGAGTGACTAGGATACACATTTGTTTCTACCCTAACCACCAACCACCATACCTGCACAAAATCTAGAGGTCAATGTCTGTTTTATACAGCAGAGAAAATAGTCAGCACATTTCACTTTTCTTCCTATTACATTTTCTCATTGAAGTCATATTTTTTTATTCAATCTTATAAATACCTTTTCATGTCTTACAAAGTTCCCAGGTATGATTTTCACTGGTTGAATAATATTGCCTCTAAAAGGAGTCCTTCCTTTACCCTGAAAGTTCAGTTTGAAGCATCATGAGGACCTCGTGATAGAACTAACTCCATTCAACAGTCTGTACTTTGTACCATTGGTTCTCAAAGTGTGGTCCCTGAACCAGCAGCATCAGCAGCCTCTAGGGACTTGTTAGAAATGCAAATTTTGGGGCACCACCCCACACTTTCTGAAACAGAAACTCTAGTGTGAGATCCAACGATCTGTGTTTTAACAAGCTCTTTGGGTGATTTCAGTGCTTGCAAAAGTGTATGCAACTATTGTCATACACTTCCTAGTGATGGTCCGCTTGTCATATAGTATCATCCTGAATTAATTCTCACTCTTGTTATTCACTCAGGCCCCTCATCAGTCATAAATCATACTCATATTGAAAACAAGCCTGTGTATTTGACAATGAGTTTATAGAGCAGGGCCTGAGGTCTTTTTGTACATAAAACATAAGAATGGCAAGGATGTTTTTTTAAAACTTAGTTTTAGGAACAGAAAATTTCTTCAAATGAAATATTATGCAAAAGCCATGTGTGTGTGTGCATGCATGTGTGTGTGCATGTGTGTGTATGTGAGTGTGTGTGTGTGTGTTTGTCAGATGAAAGGGAATTACTATGGTTGACTGTTATGAAAGCAGTCTGCCTATTTGACTGGGCTTCCTCCTGGCTGTCCCCTTCTTCACAATACCTCCAGGAAACAATTTGAAAACCTCTGAGTCAGTGGAAAGGGAATTAAATATGGATCTGGGGACCTCGGCTCTAGCCTGTTTCTTTAGTCAATTCATTTAGCATTTCTGGGCCATACTTTCCTGATCTGAAAATGATAAGTTACCTTTAAAATTTCTCAACTAGTTGGAAGTTCGTTTTTTCTCTTCTGTATTTTTAGCTTCTGACAGAAAGGAGTATGGACTGTCTTGAACATTCTCTCTTCCTTGGAGACATAGGAAAGAGCTGTTGGCTTTGCCATTTGCTAGTCTTCTGACTTATTCTTCAGTATTGACTTAGAGGCATTAATGAATAAACAAGGCTAGGCTGCCACCATTTTGAGTGCCAATAAAGAGAAGGAAAGCTTCCATGAGAGTCACAT
The DNA here is from genome assembly GCF_009764315.1 of Trachypithecus francoisi. Lineage (NCBI taxonomy): Eukaryota > Metazoa > Chordata > Mammalia > Primates > Cercopithecidae > Trachypithecus > Trachypithecus francoisi. Next base: position 70,926,361 of record NW_022681470.1, on the reverse strand, counting down.
AAACATTTAACAGATTTTCAACCCCGGCATTTGACTGGGAATGTGGGCTGGTGATGGGGGATATGTGAAGAATTGAGAATATAGCAAAACACAATTGCATTGGCCTTCTCTGCCACCTCCTCCCACCTTCTCTCTCTCCTCTCCCCTCTTCTCCCCTTCACCCTTACTCCTCCTCTTTCTCCAAGAGCTTGCAAGTTGCTGGCCTAGAGTCACCCTTCCCATAGTACATCATCTAACTCTCTGTGTATCCTTGATAATCCCAAGGCCAAAATCTAAAGTGGGTAACATAAATTTTGGTTTACTTTGACATTCCCTCCCACAACTCATTGGGTTGTGGATTTCCATCTTCCTCTTTCTTGCTCCCTCCTGCTCCCCCATTTTCCCTTTCAGTTCCCCTGACCCTCCCTGAGGCCTCTTCTAAGGGACAACTCTAAGCCAGCTGGCCTCCTCTGAGTTAAAGGGAAGATGAGCGCAGGTGGGAACCGTGATGTCCCCCTCTGATGCAACAGTAGGGTTTACTGTTATGTGTCTTATGGGAGTAGGGGGTAGAACAATGGGGAACCTGAGGGGGCAAAGTGTACTGATCTTATCTTCTTGTAGCTTTGTCCTGCATAAACTCTCCTCTGAAGCCATCTGGAAAGAAGGCCTTTCTGTCCTCTGCTCAGCCAGTGGCAAGGGGCTGATTCTCAGGGGTTCTGAATGCTCCATCAGTCATTCCCCGGCAGAGATTTTGATAGAAATACCAGACATACTTTAATTAAATGTGTACTCCCAAAATGGCCTGGTAGGGAAAGCATACTGATAAATATCTATGCTATTGCTTACATTTGACAACAGACTGTACTATTTGTGCACATATAATTACTTTTTAAATGGGGATTTAAAAAATGGAATCTAGATATATGTTTTTCTATTTTCTTTTATTTTATGAAAAGCTAAAGTACAAGACTGCTTGGTCTGGATAGCTGTCAGCCCCTCTATGTCCCTTCCTTCTTTCTCCTGCATTTGTAGCTTCCCCGACACTTTGGTCTTCTTTCCTGCAGCTTGTAAATGGGTGCAAGTTTCACCTGTCTTTTTACTCTCATGTTCGTCTTTCTTTCCTGCTCTGCTCCTCTTTCTCTATTGACAGTCAAACTCACAGAGACCAGAGTTAACACGAAGGATCTGTGATGGTGCCCCACTTTCTTCCTCCAATCACCCATAAGTCCTTTGGATTCCACTGTCCTGTCCACACCCCCAACACTACTGAAACTGTCCTGCCATTTCAAATCCCATGCAGCTTGTCAGTCATTGTCACATTTGACCTCGCTAAGGGAAATTGACGATTTCCTTTGGAGTCTGTTCCCTCTTTGGGAGCCGACAACCCCTCCTCTTGCATCTTTCCTTGTAGCTCATTAATTTATGCTTCCCAACTTTTGCTGTTTTTTAAATGCGGGTGCTTCTCGTGGTTCTGTCTTTTGGCCTTGGCTTTTCTATGCTCTTTACTTCTCCTGGACAAAATGAGCTATGCCCTGGGATTTAGCCATCACCTGTCTGCTGGTAGTTTCCAAACCCACTTCGTCATTCCAGATCTCCCTCTCATGGACTCGACACATAGGTATTTTGGAATGTCTTTACTAATAGGTATCTAAAAATTAGGTTTGTTAACAAATTAAGATTTTCATTTTACCTTTAACTCTGCCCCTTTTGCTTGGTAGATAGCATCGTTTGGCCACCCAAGTGAGAAACAGAGATGCAGCCAAGTCTTGACTATGCCTAGATCCAATCAACCAAATCCCCCTGATCCTACATTAGACATTTCCTTCTAATGTTTCCACCAAGCATGATTACTATTGCTCCTGTTTTGGTTCAGGTTGTGATCACTTTTCATCTGGGCAGATGCTCTCTGGAATCCTGCCTTCAGTCTCCTGCACCTCCAAATTACCTTCAATTCACTCTCCAGATGATGTGTCCGGAATAGCATTATCCAGTACAGTAGCCACTAGCTGCCTACACCTATTTAAATTTAAATTTATTAAAATTAAATAAAATTTAAAATTCAGTTTCTTAGTTACCCTAGCCACATATTGAGTACCCAGTAGCCCATGTGGCTAAGTGAACAGTGCAGATAGGGGACATTTCATTCATTTTAGAAACTTCTAATGGATGATGCTGTTCTAGAACACAGTATGACATATCCCTGATTGCTTTACTGATGATTCCATGCAGACTCCAGATTAAACTCTAAATTCATCAGCTTGGCATGTAAGAGCCTGCCCTCCACCTCCAATATTTGAACCTTATGCTTCAGTCATGCCCACCTGCTGCCCCCACCTCCAAGCCTCTTTACTTTTTGTTGTGCTGTGTCCTGTGCCTCCAGTTGGATAGGCTGCTTCCCTTTGTCCAGTTAGAACACCTGTCTGTTCTTCAAACTCAGCTTAAGAACCATTCCATCTGTAATGCTTTTCTTTGCCTTTCTAGGCACACTTCAGGCTCACCTGTTTATGACTTCCCCTGGCAGTTTATGTGACACCCATCATAAACTCTCTTTAAAAATGTACTTTTCACTGTGAAAGGCTGAAAAATGGCTCCACATAATTGTGAATAATGGCAAGAGGGACTTGGCAGATATGAATAACGATCAAGAGATAGGGAGAGCATCTTGGATTATCTTGGCAGGCCCAATGATGCAATCACAAGAGTCCTTATAAGAGAGATGCAGGAGTGTCAAAGTCAGAGATGCAGAGAGAGGAAGGATGTGAGACTATGGAAGCAGAGGTTGGAGTGATGCATTTAAAGATGGAGGGCACCATAAGCCAACAAATGCAGGCAGCCTCTAGAAACTGGGAAAGACAAACAGATTCTTCCCTGGAGCCTTCAGAAGCAACACAGCCCAGCTGCCTCATTTTGGATGTCCGGCTTCCAAAACTATAATAGCATAACTTTGTATTGTTTTAAACCACATAGTTTGTGGTAATTTGTTTCAGCAGCAGTAGGAAAGCATACACTTACTTCTCTATTGCAGCTGAAATAAGAAACATCTTTTGCATCTATCCATCCATCTATCTGTGCCACATATCACTGGACATAGATTTGGTGAGTACCTGAATGTGCCAATCCTGGTTGTGTACTGATGTTAGAGTGTTGAATTAGACCTGGCATTACTGTTAGGGGAGGTATGAAATGGGAAAAGAAGAAGGCAGGGGTCCTGGAAACTTGGAATTTTATAGGTAACTGGGGGCTAGACTCTGAAGGACCCCTTAGACCACTGTCTAAAGTTGAGATTATTTTCCGTAGAAAATGCAGAGCCATTGAAGATATTTGCATGATGAGTTCATAATGAGATTTATGTCTGACCTAGTTTGGAAATGGATAGACGCTGAAGACAAGGAGACACATTGGGCTGCTGCAATTTTCTGGGTGAGAAATAAGGAGAGGGTAGTAAGGAAAGAGATCTGGTAATATTTGGGTGAAATTTCAGAGGCAGAATTGATAGGAGTTTGGGCCAGAGGCAGTGGCATTGATAGGAGTTTGTGATCAGTTAGACACTGTGCAGAAGGGGGCGGTGTCCAAGATGACTCTGCTCCAAGATGACTCCGAGAACGGATGACTCTAAGCTCAGTGCCTGGCACACAGTGGATAAGAAACAATTGTCTTGAATTGAATTATGCAGGAAAAAGACAATGGAGTAGATCATCACTGGGAGGAAAGGACGATGCCAATGAATATGAATAGTGGAGGAAAATAAATAGAAGAATAAGAGAGAGAGTGTGTGTGTGTGTGTGTGTGTGCGCGCGTGCCCCTGCAGGGTGCTGGGAAAAGAGGATGTAAAACATGTGCCCGGTTATCCTGCGTGATGTTTTCCTGCTCAGTTTAAGCTTTTGCCCTTTAAGCTAGAACCATGTTTAGAGAGTGAATTCAGAAAACTGTGTAACCACCTTGAAGATGCCAGATTTCTCTCAATGGCAGGCTTACCAACATTTTGATCTGGAATGGTTTTGAGAAGGGGAGGGAGAACAAGTGATTTGAATTGATTTTTGATGCATTTGTTGTTTCATTCTGGAATGAGGGAAGTACCTTTGTTTCCTCCCCCTCCTCAGCCTCCCATTGTTATGGGGAATCATGATGTCTAAACCCAGGAAAGGAATGTGCTCTGGTACTGTATGAGGTTATATAGGGCTCCCTTGCTCAAGACCTTCTGCGGGGGCTCATGGTGATGAATATTTGCTACATTGAAATGGCATTTATGATCTCAGCTCCTCAAAGTGTCATCCCAAGTTCACCACACTGATGGAGGAATAAGCACAATTATCTAGCAAAAGTCCTGAAACTGATGTTGCCTTCCAACCATGCTCTGCTGCATATGGACTGTGGTCCTGGCACAGTAGAACAGGGTCCCTGGTGGGCAGACAAACCTTTTCTTGTATTTGTGTTTCTAGAGAATGTTGTTCTAACTGATATTAATTATGACTTTGTAGACTGAAGGAAGGGGGAAAGTCTTTCAGTCTAATTAGTTTGGGAAATTCTGGGTTATACAAATATACCTGTCTTTAGGACTTCTCAGGACCTTTACTTTATGCATATGACCTGTGACTGTCTGAGAGTAGAATAAAGATTTTGCTGAACTTACTGGACTGCAGAGCCCTGTAACATTCTGTGGAACAGCATTCCACACACCAGTTTGGAAAGTGCTGTCCTACGAATACAGGATGACCAAGGTGTTCTGATATGCCAGGTACACTCAGCACGAGGCCACGACAAAAACATTTAGCCATTATCCATCTTCAGATTTTCCAGTGAACATGAAACACCAAATACAGACCAAAATGGTAATTGGACCAGTCTTTTTCTTCTGATACTTTTAGTTTAGGGTTGAATGAAACTTTGCTGATGGACCAGGACATAGGTATGACTCAGAGCCACTTCTATCACCAGCCCATAGCTTACTACACTTGAAGTTTCATTTCCTCCTTCCCCCAACCCCCACCATGGCTTCTATTATAAAGCAATTCATGTTCGTTTCCTTCTTTAAAATTGTTTTTTAAATACTTTGAAAATATTGGACAATTTTCTTTGGATATTGGAGGATAATCCAAGAGAAGCTAGTCATTTATGTTCTGTTTCTCTTAATTCCATGTAACTACTTTACAAGTGTGTAGTATTTTGCAGTTTTCAGGGATCTTTATCACCTACAATCTCATTTGATCCTTTAAACAACTGTATAAAGAGCAGAGGATTAAGCCCCATTTTATGGAAGAGTGAAGCGAATAGCATATTTGGATGCCTGCTTTGTGCCAGGTGTTCTGCGAAGTGTTTGGCATACACGAACATATTTAAAGCTCTATTCAACACTGTATAATAGGACATGTATTATCCTTATGTAGAAATGAAGAAATTGAGGCTAAGAGAGTGAAGTCACTTGCCTAGGGCCACATACCTTATAACAGGAAAGTCTGGCATTTAAACTCATGTTTGTTCTATCCACAAATCCACTCCCCTTCCATCATGCCACCCTTAAAGAGGAAGCTGGGACCAAGGGCATCTAAAGATCTGCCCAAGTTCACACAGGGAGTTTGGGAAAGTACTGGGATTAAGACCTAATTCACTTAACTTTTAGTCCAAGGCTCTCTCTGCTACATATTTTGCTGGCCCACAGGAAGGCATTTTCAAGAATAAGTGATGATTTGTGAAATGCCAGTAGCAACAATAACAACTGTATGAGAGCAATGAAGAAGAGGGAAAAGGCAGTGGCTCAAAGTCCCCACTCATCCTGCAAGACCCTCGATGTTGAGAGTAGAGGAGACCATGCGTTTCTGAGAGAAATGCCACCTGAACATCACTGTCTTGTCACATAGGAAAGGGTCTGGGACCACTGAAATATCTTAGGGGGATTTGGCTCTTCATGCCTCTTTTTTTTTGATGAACAAGTTCTATTCAGTTCTAGTGATATCTCTTTTTTTTTTTTTTTCGAGATGGGATCTGGCTATGTCGCCCAGGCTGGAGTGCAGTGGCACGATCTCAGCTCACTGCAAGCTCTGCCTCCCGGGTTTATGCCATTCTCCTGCCTCAGCCTCCCGAGTAGCTGGGACTACAGGTGCCTGCCACCTCGCCTGGCTAGTTTTTTGTATTTTTTAGCAGAGACGGGGTTTCACCATGTTAGTCAAGATGGTCTCAATCTCCTGACCTCGTGATCTGCCCGTCTCGGCCTCCCAAAGTGGCGATATCTCTTACTTTGACCAATCAGACGAATATAATTTAGTAACATTTAGTGAGCCTCTTCCCCATGTGAATCCCACATGCTGGTGTCATGGGGATAGCACTGAAGGTGAGTGGGGCACACTTTCTCAGAGCCTGCAGACTGCACAGAGAGGCGAGTGTGAGAAGCACTACTCCAGAAGTACAAAATGCCAGGAAAGCAAGAGGTGAGGTAATTAGAGGGATTAAGAGGGAATCCTGGGCATTTCTTTCATATAGTGTTCACCTTAATCACTTAGCACAATGACTGAAGGCATCTCTCTTGTAACTACCATGTACTTAGTTCATCAGGGACATTTACTGTGAAGCCCCTAAAACACAAGACTAGGGCACATTTTTGTTGCCACTCTTCCAAATCCACAGTCTTTTTAAAGTTTTCCTTGAAACCAGATTGGAACAAAAAGGTAGTTAACGCTTCTTTATCCTGATTCCACCCTGAGAGCTCCTTGATCCACACTAGACTGGAGAGGGAAGCAAAAGAGAGAAGTGATCTGGTCTTTATTTGGCTGCCAAGTCCCAGCCCTCTGGTTAGGAGTGACTGTATGTGTCTTGGCTCCACCTCAGTTTCCAAACTGTCCCTTTCACTCTCTGCAGTGGCAGCAGAATCTGAGTGTGGAGGCTTGTGCAGGATTAGTACTGATGGGAAGGGTGGGTGTTTCAGTTAGCTCTGGCTGCTATAACAAAATACCATAAACTGGGAGGCCTAAACAATAGAGATTTGTGTTCTCACAGTTCTGGAGGTTGGAAGTGCAAGACTAAGGTTCTGGCTGACTCAGTTTCTGGTCAGGGTTCTCTTCCTGGCTTGGAGATAGCTTCTTTTTCCCCATGTCCTCATCTGGCCTTTCATTGGGGTGGATTTGTTTGTGTGCATGCGTGTGTAAGGATGTTGCTCTCTGGTATATGGTCTTATAAGAACCCTAATCCTATTGGATCAGGACTCCACCCTTAAGATTTCATTTAACCTTAATTACTTCCTTAAATGTCTCACCTCCAAATACAGCCACACTGGGAGTTATGGCTTCAACATATGAATTTGGGAGGGACAGAAACATTCAGTTCACAAAATTTGCTCTCTGGCCCCACCCAAATTCATGTCCTTCTCACATGCAAAATACATTCATTCCATCCCAGCAGCCCTAAAAGTCTTAACCCATTCCAGCATTGATTCTAGTCCAAAGTCTTATCTAAACTTCATCTAGATCAGATGAGTGAGACTCAAGTTATGATTCATCCTAAGTCAAAATTTCTATCCAGTTCTGAGCCTGTGAAGCCAGATGAATTCTCTGCTTCCATAATATGATGGTGGAAGAGCACAGAATAGACATTCCCATCCCAAAAGGAAGAAATCAGAAAGAAGAAAGTGGTGATGGCTCCCAAGTAAGTTGACAACCTAGCAAGGCAAATTTCATTAGATGTTAAGGCTCAGGAACAGTCTTTGGTTCAATGCTCAGCCCTCCAGGTCTGTTGGGGCAACAGCATCACCCAACATAATTATAGGGTACCCTTTAGCTCCATGGAGGCAGCCTCGCCCTCATAGCACCAGACCATGGCCTTGCACCTGAGGGTCTTGACAGTGCAACCTGGTTCCCCAAAACTGAAGAGGCCCCACTAGGCCTGTGCTGGAAGTGTCAGCCCTCATGATCTCTGAATTTCCTTTGGGATCATTCTTTCCTTTTCTTGAAGAATAAAGCATATTATTGGCCAGATAACTCTATTGTCCAGCCCTGTAGAATCCCAGAAGTCTGGCAGTTTCTTTCATCTCCTACCATTTTTTCCATCCTCTTTAATCTTTTAGTCCAGCTGGCAGAGTTTCTGCTGGTATAATCCCATCTCTATTCCTGGGTTTGCTGAGGTGGCTGATCGAATTCGTGGTTTACACCCATACTAATCTCTTATTAAACAATTGTTCAGTCACACTTCTAGTGTTCTCTTCAGAACAAGCTTTCTCCTTTTATTTTCTTCAATGTAGATAAGCTGAGAATTTTCAAAACCTTCAAATTCTGGTTCATTTTTTGCTTAACAATTCCTTCAAATTTTCTTTCTCCTCTCACATTTTACTATAAGTGATAAGGAAAACCCAAGCTGCTCCTTCAACACTTTGCTTGGAAATGTCCTTAGCTAAATATTTAATTTTGTTGCTGGCAAGTTTTATCTTCCACAAAACATTAGAACACAATTCAGCCAAGTTCTTTGCCACCTTATAACAAGGATCACATTTCTTCTAGTTTTCAATAACCTGCTCTTCATTTTCATCTAAGACCTTACCAGAATGGCCTTTAACATCCATGTTTCTAATGGTCTGTTCATGATGATATACATATTCCATAAGATGATAGAGGCTGTCTCTGTACCTCCTGTCTTTTCTTACTGAGCCCATACCAGAATTGCCTTTAACTTTCATATTTCTACCAAAAATCCCTTCAAGGCAATCTAGGTTGATTCTAACATGTACCTCAAAACTCTTCTAGCCTTTTCCCATCACCCAGGCCCAAAGCCACTTCCACATACATTTTCAGGTATTTGTTACAGTAGCACCCCACTTCTGATGTTAAAATCTGTATTAATTTGCTCAGGCTGCCATAACAAAAATGCCATAAATTGGGTAGCTCAACTGGTTGTTCTAGAAGTTAGAAGTCCAAGATTAAATGTCTTGCAGGATTGTTTTTTGGTGAGGGTGCTCTTCCTCACATGGCAGAGAAAAAGAGATAGAGAGAGAGAGAGGAGAGAGAGAAAGAGAGAGAGAAAGAGAAATATCATGTCTCTTCTTATAATAAAGATACTAATTCTATCAGATTGGGGTTGTGCCTTTATGACCTTATTTAATCTTAATTACTTTCTCAGAGGCCCCATCTTCAATACAGCCATGCTAGGAGTTAGGCCTTCAACATATAAATTTAAGCAGGAGTGAGAGGTGGTCACAAACATTCAGTCCATAATGATGTGGGAAAGCATTCTGATTCTTTTCTTGCTCATTCAGGCTGTGGGGGTTGATTGAAATGGTGTATCCCAAATGGGAAAGCTAGTGGATGGAGCAAAGGCCTGGGAGTCAGGGGAAAGGAAACTACTTCTAACTTCTTTTGGATTATTTTACTATTCATATATTAGTTTCTTTAGCTATCGATTGAGAATCTATAAATCAGGCCTTCTGTGATAAAGAAAAAGTTTGAGGATTATGAGGGAAATATGAAAAATGGTTTAGGCTTCATAGAGAAGAAAAGGCACTGTGTAAATCCAAGGCAGTTACAGCCTCCTGAGTGAAAAATTCCAGCAGGTTCTTTCACATTGGCCATACTTATGTGTGCCAGTGCCCAATAATTTTCCCTCTTGCACATTTGGGCTTCCAGATCATTAGGCTGAGAGAAGCAAATTCTTCCCTTGAGAAAATACACAGTCACTACTTCCCCACTGTCCCCCCAGTCATAGGCTGAGGGAATCTCTGAGAATCTCTGGAAGGGACTTAAAAGTCATTTAGTCCAGCTGCCAATATATTCCCTTGATAAGCAGACAAGTGGGAATATAAAATAAAAGTGCAGTTAATTTTCAATTATTTGGATACAGATTCTTCACAGACACAGAGCGAAAGATTTGTGTATTTGGAGGTGGTGATTGGGTTTCCTCTTATCTTTTTCTTCTGCAAGCGAAAACAATCACAAATCATTCCAGTGTTCCTTAGAGGATTGATTTCAAACTTTTGAAATCACATAAATTGAAGCCACCTTCATCTATGTTGATGCTGCCTTCATTTTCATTCCAGAAACTTTTAGCTATTCCCCATTCAGAAGGGATTGACTGCATTTGAAATCGGATGACAGAGGAATTGCTCTCCCTGATATTACCCTTCAGCTACATCCCAGTACCGGGAGACTCTGCTAACTGCTATTGCCATAATGACTAGCAATCAAGGCACAATCACTGAAATGAATTAAATTATTAATTTCAATAGCACCCCATGGTGCATTTACAAATTCCACCATCTGGGGAACATAAATATGGAGGTCCACATTCTAAACTTGGAGGCATAGTGCTGGGTGCCAAGGGCTGTATCTTTGAAGGCAGTAAAGATTTTTCAAGATACTATATGTGGAGCAGCAAGCTGTGCATTTCAGAGAAGGCTGTGTCCCTGGGTCTCCATTAGTGTTACCATTTATTTAAGGCTCCCTCCCTCCTTATTTTTTTTAACCAGTTCTTATTGATAGACCCAAAGTATAAAAATATTAGTTTAGAAACGGTACAGGATAGGAAATAAAATACAAGTCTGACTTGAACTATTTAGTCACCTACCTCCTTTTCTCTTCATTAAATTTCCTTTCCTCCTCCCCCAAAGTTGCTTCTCTTATTGACTTTCTTCCAATATGTAAATCTCTGTGTTAAGAAGTATGTTATCCTGAGACTGCTAGTCTTGAGTTTCAAATGTTTTCAAAATCTGTCTAAAACTTCAAGATAATTGTTGTTGAAGCAGAGTGGATGGAGGATCCAGGAATGGTATGTAACCACTCAAATAAGGGATTTAACTCTCCTTTTTCAGGTGGAAACTTTTGACCAGATGTTGGGGTTCAGTGAGCCTTCCTTGTTTGCCATCTGTGACATCCCCAAGGGCTAGGAAGAGAGGGGCACTTCTAAAGAGCATATGTAAATTACTTCCATGGAGCCCTGCAGGGGCACCATAGGCCAGCTTTTTCCTAAGGTGGATTACCCACCTTAGGAAAGCCAAGTCACAGCCAAGTCACAGCCCCATCCTCGCTTGCTACACACCATTTCTTACCATCTACAGCAACTAGATTTGTAATGCATGGGTCCACTTAAGACACAGAAGAGAAATGAGAAATGCAGAGTTTTCTGAATGATAAATAATTCTAAAACATCAGTGGGGTTATGCAGCTCTTGATATTTTTGTTCTCTGTATTTCCAGAACTTTGGTGTAATTTTGGGGTCTTGACTAGCTGGTGAGGAAGATGACTGCTCCCTCCAGTGCCCCTACATGTGCACATCTAATTACACAGTTTAGCCAGCCCTAGAAATTAGTGCAGGTTTGCAAACCAGTGTGATTTCTGGTTGAGACTGAGGACATACTCCGAAGGTCTTCCCCTATCACCCATGCCACCTCCATTTGCTGATGTTCACTGGCCATTCAATGGAAGATACCTCTGGTATGTGAGGTTAAGTGAAAATATTTCAGGATGGGATGTTTTTAGTAATTGTATTTTAGGTTGATTACTTTCCATTCCCAGTAGAGTCAAACATCAGAGTAGCTTGAGATATAGTGGTCTGAAGTTTCGGGAATGGGTGGGTTTGGACTTGATTAGAATTTCATTTATGTACTGTTTTAGATGCCATTCTCATAACTTAACCAAATTAGCCTGTTATTAACAAGTTCGGACAAGAGAACAAATAGACTCTGCAATCACAATGCAGTTAAATGCAACCTCTGACCTTCATGGCAGGTCCTTGCCAGCAGCTTCTTTTTCCTTCCCCAGGTTGTAAGCATAAATGTACGCTGAATTTGAGGCACTGGGCCTCTAGTAACTGCCATGTCCTGAGTTTATTAGTGACAATGAAGGACCCAAAATCAGTGATTTATGCAATTTAGCCACGGCTCTCCCCAACCTCTATGGGAGTTAGTAGACTGGAATAATTACAGACTAAATAGTGATGATAAGGAGGAAATGTACTGTAGTTGGAGTTAGTGGGCTGAGAAAACAAATGTTTCCAGTCTCAGGAGAATCTGTTTGCTGTTGTAAAGGAGGAGAAAACTGGAAGCAAAGAGACCTTGCTCTGATCTGTATGAGTTCAGTAACTGGGGAAGACTATGTAAAGTTGTCATAAAAAATCCAGGAGGTGGTAAACACAAAAACCTTTAGCATCCCATTCTCTGTTCAGCCTAACACCCAGCAACAGGATACCAGGACAAATACTTGGTACTTTCTTTGAGGTGCAAATCTTAAACAGTTTCTGCCTTGCACTCAAAGCCAAGCTGGTGAGCCTGGAGGAGCTGCTGTAACTTTCCTTTGGAGCCTGAATTTTCTTCTGACTCAAACACAGGAGAAAACCTATCACACAAAAGAACTGAGAAACTTCCCGGGTTTGGGGGGTGAGCTGGGGTCATTCAGTGTAAGCCAGTCACAACAGTAGCTCTTGGTAATTACAGGGCTTCTTTTCTCTTTGAGTGTCAAAGTAGCTCACCCTAAACAACCAGCATTTCCACGTTTCCCAGCTGAATCTCTCCGAGGCCCATGTCAAGTGGCCTGGTCAAGGCCATGGTGGAAAGCCCAGGTACATGGGCACCTAGGAAGCATGGCTTCCTGCCAAAGGCAATGTCTCCCACGCACACCCCCGCCCGAGTCTCCTTGAGGCTCTCTACCTGGATAGACAATGCTACCAGACATTGCCCTGCAGCAGATAAAGAGAAAGAAGATAACTGGCACTTCTTTCTGACATGAAACCATATGGTGCCATTAAGCAAAGTGGGAAGAAGAATGCCTGGGAAAATTCAAAAGTATGTTGGTTATGCCTTAAAGGATAAGTAGTGTGAGAAAGAATTATTTTCTCACTTCTTGGGTAATATCCATGCAGCCTTCACCTCAGGAAGGCAGAAGCCTGCCTGAGTTTGGTTTGAAATAGACTCAGCACTTCCTTTTCAAGGGTATATGCTTCCCCAGGTGACATCCTTTCAGGTGAATTTTTTTTATAATAAGATTTGATGGCCAATTTAATTGGCCCCAGGACCACAGGATAGAAAAATAATAAAGCTCTATGGAGAATTATTTGGGAGAAATCTATATAAAACCCAGAGAATTCACAAATTGATCTCTTATATACCCTTCATTCTTCTACTTGATGCTTTGCCAAGTTTTTCACTGGGCAAGCAGCATCAGATCTTGCTTCTTTAGGGGGACTTTCTGAGAAGGTTTGGAAGAGATTGATTCCACTGCAGGGCTCTCTGGCTACTCCAGGCCCTGTGTCCCTGCTCTGCAGACTAAGAGAACAGTATCTCCCGGTGCACATCTGTAACCCATTCACGTGGGCGGGTTGTGATCCACCTGTGGGGAAGCGCTGCTATTCTGTATCCAGGTGTGCTTGTTGGGACTCTCCTAGATGAGAGGGACCCTGCTTTACTAATGCCTTTGAATGGCTGATTGCAAGCCTGCGTTGGGTGCTTTGACTTTTAGGGCTGCCTCCAAAGCTCCCAAGAAATTAATCACAGGAGTCCTCTACGTTTGAGAAAAATCCCACAACTCTGGTTCAAAGAGTTACACATGGATTCCTTGGGGCCTTGCCTGTGTGATGCTATGGGGTCATCATCGGATATTATTGTGTGTCCTTGGACATTACTGGGAATCACTGGAGAATCTACATGATTTTCATGTGGTTAGGTCAGGCCCACCCACACTTCAGGGCTACCTCTGGCCCTGGGCAAAGGTGGGTTGATCTGCTTCTGAAGATGGATGGCACGATGTATAGCACTATTTGGGCAGCCCAGAACCAGCTATAGATCCTGTCCTCTGATTGTTCAGATATTTCATATTTGCCCGGATCTCTGATACTTGGCCCCTAACTCTTTTAGGGGAGGTTCTCTGGGAAACAAACTTTGAGATGGGCATTTGTCTGCATGTGGCTTATTGGGGAATGCTGTCAGAAGGGACCAAGGGAAGCGGGATTGGGCAGAGGCAATAGTTGAACTGTGATACAATTTTAACAGGGGCTTGGCCAATCTCACAGTGAACTCTAGAGTTAGGATGGCTCTTTGGAGTTGTCCCAAATTGAGACAAGAGTGCCAGTAATTTTATGCTTCCTGGCTCCGAGTGAGGCAGGGGTGTTCAGCCTGAGCCAGTCATGAAGGTAGCTCTTGGCAATAGATGAAGAGCTGCTCCGGGGAAGGCAGTATAACCTTGGTGAGGCTGCTGTCTTCAGTTGAGGGCAATCCCCAGAAAGGAACTCACCTGTGAACTAATGGAGGGGAATAAGTGTCTTGGTCTTTAAGGAGTATGTGTGTATGTGTGTGTAGGTCTGAGTACACTTCATGGTAAACATTGTATAGTACACCCCTTGAGCCACTCAGATATGTTTCATTTGTCTGACAAATTTGCCCACTCTGGAAATAGCCCCTCCAGGATTTTGAATGGTCTCCTTGGGAAAATTAACTGCAGTTCCCACTGCAAGAACTGGTATTGAGGCTACAACTGGTGTTCATCATCTCCTTCCTCTACGACCCATTCATATTTTCCCTTACTAGCAACACCTCTGCCCTCAGTTAGCGCTTACACTACAATAGCTCATACTCCACAGACCAAGGAACCTACCAAGCGTATCAATTTCAGCTACCAAGTATGTCCGTTCCAGCTGCACCACGAGCAGCCAAGGAAATGACCACAGAGTGGATCCGTTGACCCAGTGGACTCACGGTGAGCCAGCCCTGGGCTAGGGCTCCATTTGCTACATTGTCTCTTTATGCTCCTGTTCTAAAAGGGTCCACAATGACATTTTGGACCCCCAGTTCCTTTTTGGGCACCTCAGACCTCGTATCTGACAGTTCTCACATATCTGAAAGTTCTCAAATATCTGACAGTTCTCAAATATCCCCCTTTGCCTAATGTGTGGTTACCTGAACAAGTAGCCACACATGTGGTTTTAAGGAAGGGTTTGGGGGAATTATTACTGTAAATTTTTGCCATGGTATTGCAGGGTCCTTCCTCACGGTACCTGACTTTTCCTTCAGGTGATGGCCTCAGATCCAGAAACCGGGCAAGGAGTCATAACTTACTGGGGCAGCTTCCCTCAATCCCTTCCTCCTCCATCCTTGATTTCTTTTGGTCATATAAACTACACAGAACCTTTGTTGGCTGTATATATTTTTATAGTTTGCTCCTAGAACGCTAAGTTCTATGAACCATCTCCGTGGCCCTCAGTCCTGCTTCCCTTGCTGATCTTGATGCTTATACTCTTATTGCACCCAGCTTGCTTCTGATTGTGACTTGCCATCACCTGACTTCTGTTTTACAGCCATCCTATCATCTCCACAGCTATAAAGGAGCCCAGTTTTGTAACAGCAACTCTTACTATCAACTCTGGTCAATAGAGGACAGCTAGCGCTGAGTTTTTGAATGGTGCCGGTGCCCCCTCTTACTAATGTACAGGCTTACTTTGGAGATAATTGCACATTTGACTCAAGACCACCACAGTAAAGCAAGTTACACATTTTTTTTTGGTTTCCCAGTATATATGAGTTATATTTCCACTATATTGTATCCTATTAAGTGTGAGATAGCAATATGTCTAAAAAATGTACATGCCTTAATTAAAAATACTTCATTGCTAAACATGCTAACAATCATCTGAGTCTCCAGTGAGTTGTTATATTTTTGCTGGTGGAGGGTTTTGCCTCAATGTTGGCTGCTGACTGACCCAGGGGGGTGGTTGCTGAAGGTGGGGGTGGCTGTGGAAAATTAAAAAAAAAAGAAAACAATGAAGTTTGCTCCATTAGTAAACTGTTCCTTTCATGAAAGATTTCTGTGTAGTGTGTGATGCTGTTTGATAGCTTTTTATCTATAGTAGAAACTCTGTCAAAATTGGAGTCAATCTTAGCTAGATCTTCTGGATAACTTGCTGCAGCTTCTCCATCAGCATTTGCTGCTTCGCCTTGCACTTTTATGTTACAGTGATGGCTTCTTTCCTTAATGTCATGAACCAATCTCTGCTAGCTTCCAACTTTTCTTCTGCAGCTTCCTCACCTAGCTCAGCCTTCATAGAATTGAAGAGAGTTAGGTCCTTGCTCTTAATCAGGTTTTGGCTTAAGGGAATGTTGTGGCTGGTTTGTTCTTCTATCCAGACCACTCAAACTTTCTCCATCCCAGCAATCAGGTTGTTTTGCTTTCTTATCATTCCTGTGTTCACTGGAGTAGCACTTTTAATTTCCTCCGAGAATTTTTCCTTTGCATTCACAACTTAACTGTTTGGTGCAAGAGGCCCTGCTTTGGGCCTATGTTGGTTTTTGACATGCCTTCTTCATGAAGCTTCATCATTTCTGGCTTTTGATTTAAAGTGAGAGATGTGCAACTCTTTCTTTTACTTCAACACTTAGAGGCCATTGTGGTGTTGTTAACTGGCCTAATTTCAATATTATTGTGTCTCCTAAAACAGGGAAGTACAAGGAGAGGAAGACAGATGAGGAACAGCCCATCAGTGGAGCACTCAGAACACACACAGCATATATTGATTAAGTTTGCCATCTTGTATTGGCCCAGTTCTTAGTACTCCAAAACAATGATAATAATAACAATGATCTCTGATCACAGATCACCATAACAGATACAATAATAATACATTTGAAACACTGCAAGAATTACCAAAACTACACAAAGACACAAAGTGAGCACATGCTCAAAAAAAAAAATGGTGCCAATAGACTTGCTGAACAAAGAGTTGCCACAAACTTTCGCTTGGTAAAAAACACAATACCTGTAAAGTGCAATATCATCCTGTGAGGTGACCCCCAAATTATCAAAAGTAGCCACCAAGTGTGACTGTGAGTCAGCACAATGCCAAAGACATTTGGGTTAAAAGCATTTCCCCAAATGTTCGGATGTTTGTAAATTGGTAAAAATGAAATAGTCAAGCAACTGACGGATTTTTCCACTTTCATTTTAAACCGAATTACATGATGTCTATCACATAAAGTGTTAGTGACTTTCAGAACTTAGATCTGTATATCTTAGAGACTGTGGACTCTTAAGTCAACAAACACGAACTTAGGAGGATTCCCTCTCAGAAGGTTCCCAGGGTCCTGCTAAACTCTGGTCCACCAGGCAGGTTTCAATCTCTCCTGCCTGGCCTTTGAAAACAGGAAGGAGAAGGAGGACCTGGTTTGTCCTATGGCTCCAGACTAGCAGGGGAAGGTGATTTGTGTAGGTGGCCAGGAACAGGAATCTTTGGTCGATGAGGTGGAAGTGTCTGTGTCCAGCCTATCACTGACGCGATTTCAGGACACAGTCACTCTGCTCACTCCATGGAATGGCATCAGTGTGCAGGTGACAGGAGATACCTACGTATTCGAGAAGGGCGATGATGTAATGGAGGTGCTAGAGAGGGCTAGTCAAGAAGTGTTGATTTCTGTGAAGGCCCTGATGCTTTCAAGTATGAAAGACAGTGGTTTCAAATGCTAAAAACCCAGGTTTGTTCTCAATCCAGGGTGGGGTTGTTTCACACCGTTTTGGGGCTAGTGTCTGTTGAAGTTGAAATTGCACATTCATCGAGAGTTTATTTCTTCATCCTATTGCCCCTTGGCAAGCTCTTGGAGCAGTGTGGTTACTTGCCCAAGGTCTCCCCAGATTTTAACCTAGGCCCCCTGCTTTTCAACCACTTCCTTTGCTTTGAGACCGCTGTCTTCTGTGTGAATTGTTCTGTGGCTTTCTAATTTCTACCCTAGCAAGTTTCAACTACTCTGCCTGGCAAGTGTTGCTACTTTCTGGATGGCCCACCTGCCCCGCCTTATTTTTACTGATCAACACCCCTATTCTCTCCACCTGGCTGGCCTCCTGCTTGTCTAGCACACCTGACTTCTAGGACCTTACTTGTGCTGTTTCTCTTGTCGAATATACCCTTCCTTTTGCTCTATCCAATTTCTACCCTTCCTTGAGGCCTATGCAAAATCTGCCTTCTTGTGAAGACTTCTTCGTTTTTTTCTAGCATTCCTTTCTCTCTTCTCTGCAATCCTATGGTATCTAGAGGCACATCAATGCAAGTTGACACTAAAGTACCTATTGTTTAATAATGCTTTCACAGTACTGTATTTACTGCTTTGGTACTAAAAATAAGGGCTCCTTAAGGAAAAGATCCAAATCTTCCTATACTTTTGGTGGCAGACGGCGAGTTCTTGTTGAACAATGGCAGACAGAGCTAATAGAGACTGGTACTCTCTCTTCATCCCTCCACCCCAATTTTCTAAGCTAGTAGCACTACCCCATGTATATACCCTGGGGGTTCAGGATATGCTAAAGTCCACACTTGGCACCCCCTCTACCAATCCAGAAAGGTTCCATTGATTGAAAACCTTGTCAACATCTGTGCAAGAGTTTGAATTGTTAGTTTTCACATCAGATTGTTTCAATCTGGAAATTTTGAGCCTTTGCTTTTCACAGTGGCCTGACCATGCTGCAAATGTGCTTCACTTCTGATGTCTCTTAGGTCCTGCTTGGTTCACAGCCTCTTTGTCTTATGTCAAGCGTCCTTAACCCCTATGCATAGGCACATCCTCTCCCAAACTCCAGGACAAACATTGTTTGCCCATGAACAATTTAAGGAATGACAGCACAGTCTTTTGTTATTCCAATCCCCCAAACCTTGGGCTAGAAAGCTGAATTGTTGACCTTGGCCTTGTTTCTGAGCCATGTGCTCGCATTTGCTTTGGGTCTGAGAGTTGGATCCAGTCTTATTAGCTATCTCAGAAATGCAACTGGTACTCCAACTTCTATCCATTTGAGGGTTTGTGCTGCCTTGCACACTTCTCTGACGTTGGCTGCTTCTCTGCGCCTCCTGGTATTGACCTCAATTTAGTTTCCTGCTAAAACTTCCCTTTTTATGCCACATTGTGTTTGACACCAACCATTTTTTTAATTTCCACCTAAGTCCACATGCCACCTGTTGGATTAGACTTCCTTCAGACCTGTTGTAGTCTCTGCTCCCTACCCACTCTACTGTAGAAGTGGAATTAGTTCTGGAACTTCATCCTTCTCAGGTTCGCCTGGGCTCATACATATAACTTAACCATATCCTGGGACATGGCAAAAGCAATTGTCTTCAAAACTCAAGTGGGCTCTGCATGAGATGCATCAACAACCGGACTACCAAGCCCTGAAGTGGGAAGGCAGACAGGAAGTGAGGAGCCTGTGGCTCATGCTATGAGGGCAGCACAGGGAAGATATGAAGGGAGCTTGCAAACCAGGAGAGACTGAGATGGGGTCTAAATTCATGCCAGGGGATGGAATCCGAGTACAGGTGACAGGCAGGAGATACCCAAAACTGTATTGATATTGCTGTTATGGCAGGGCTGGAGAAAGCTAGGCGTGAATAATGTCAAATCCCCACTCAGAGGGGCTGATGGTAAGGGAAAACTGAGGCATAAAACTAGTCATATATCAGGGCCAGTATTGAATGGAGATCCTTAGTGAGCATTTAGGTTCCCAGAACTCTTCCCAAGACTTCAGGCACCTGATCTCCACTGTCTGAATGGCTGAGAGGTTGAAGTGCTTTCTTCTTTCGTGAGGCAACTGGGCTAGCCTGTGGGAACAACCCCAAACTCTCAGTGGCTTAAAACACAAAGGCTGATTTCTTGCCCACCCTAACATCGAAATGGTGGTATAGGGTCAGGGCCATCTTTGCTCCATATTGTTGTCACTCAGGATCCCAGGATGACTAGGGATCAGCACTCCTAGTACTCACATCTCAACAGGAGGCCCAGGTTTGCCACCACAAAATTGAGAGAGTTGAATATAAGAACTTAAATGTTTTGAATGCTTCTGCTCACATTTCATTGGCCCAAGCTACTTACAGTGGACACACTTAACTTCAAAGGGCAGAGCTGTGTAATTTTCCTTGCACCTGGAAGTAGAGGAGAATGGGATTTTGAGATAATAGTAATGCCTACGAAATTGGGTCAGGATCAACTCATGACTTTGGCTTTGTGATGGCTGTAAATTTTATGTGTATGCTTGGCAGATGGGATATGGGGGAAGTTTAATTATTGTCTCATGTTGAGGAGAGGGGAAGAAAGCATTAGCAGCTAAATACATAGGGTCAACATATACTCTACAGAGTAAACCATATTCGGAAATACAGCTGCAGTCTGGAGTCTGGAACTGTGATTCACCTTTGTATGGGTCAAATCTAGCTTCTGGGCATGTGTCTTCTCATTCATTAATTAGTGCTGCCCTTAATATATGAGCATAGTATAAAGCTAAACCAATGCCATCAGAATTGGCCTTTTCTTTTCTTTTTCCCAGTAGAGACGATGTTTCTGCAATGAACCGTCCATGAGCTTTCCCTCCTTGTCCTCATTATGTAAATCACACCATGTGTGAGCTGGTTGGCCCTAGCTAGGGTTGTGGCCCATGGCTATAACTGGTCTAAGAGTCATGCCATTATTTTTGGCTTTACTAGCATCACATCTTAATTGACCAATTCAGTCATTGCATCACAAGAGCTCAATGAAATAACTTCAGTTTATATGAAAAAAAAAAAGAGCTATTTAGATGTAATTCAGTTTGTATTTTAAAAATTCCTAAACAATTACGTAGACACATATGCTTATGTACCCCCAAACATAAATCATACAAATCTCTTCTCTTTCAGAACAAGGAAGTTTTAAGAACAACTTTGAGGAATGTCTGTGTTTTCATAGAATAACAAGAGTTATTTCCATTGTCAAACTTGTTGTTGAAGTTTGTCTGCCATAGATCCCTCAGTAGACACTCCAAAGAATAATTCTGTTCCCAGACAGAGCTTCAAGTGTCAGGACTTACAGTGTGGAAGGGATTCAAAGAGGGAGCTAGGAATGGGGATCACAACTGCAGAAGATTCAACAGGGCATGTTTCTTTGGCGTCTTTGTAAGAAAGTATACTCCAGTATACTTCAGCACATTCGTTGTCTTGGAGTGATGCTCTCAAAGCCTTCATTGCCTTCCATACTAGACTACATTGTCAACAATTCTTGTTAAACTGAGCCATTCAAGGAAGGGACAATTTCAAGAAATCTCTTGTGGATGTCCATTCTGTGATTATTTGACTGGAGAAGCGTTCTCTTTTTAATAAACCAGCAGTTGTAGGCTTTTCTTGGCTCTAGGTGAAGAGGTGACTTCCCTCTTTGATTCAGTGTTCATAATTGGGCTGTCTGTTAGCCAAGGTGGTGAGAAAACAATGCTAATGAGGTCAGGGGTTCAATGCCCACGTGGGTCAGTTAGTGTTTCTTTGTTCTTTGGCCAAAAGTCTATATCCTCTAACTGTGTCCAGCCACTATGATAACAATAGAGACTGGGAGAGAGTGAGGGAATGTGGATGGCTCCCTGTAATATTATTCTTCCTACTGTGGAAAACAACTCCAAGTTCATGTCCTTTTGTCAGCAAAGTCAACTTCAGGGATGAAGGAGTACCCATTAAGAAGCAATTAAGAAAATAAAAGGTATAGTTCCAACAGCAGTGTCAAGGAGGCTGAAGCTACAAGATCAATTGTCATAGCTAGAAATCAGCTGGAGAAGGCAGCAGCAGTAAAAATAATTATTATCCAGGGCCAATTTTCAATTTCTTATCATCCAAAGTTTCAATGTTTTCTACACATTTGTGTAAGGTATAAAGTGTATTGGTTTGAGTCTCATCTCTCTCTCTTTTTGTTTTTCTCAGCCACAATCTATTGGAGATCCTAATGAGTAATAAAATGCCCATAGACAGCCAGAAAAAGAAGACTCAGATATTCCCATAGGCAAGACCTCAGCCCTGGAGTAACTTAGGTCTGGCTTTTTATCACAATTCATGATTGCCCCATGCTGTACACTACTTCCTCAGAATTACTGTGCCTTCTGTGATGCTATGTGGCAACATGAATCAGGGAAGGCACTAGCCTAGCATGATGGGAAAGACTATGGGCTTCTATTTTGGGCAGACTTGATCTTATGACCTCCTAGTACTGTGTGTGTTTGTGTGCCTGGGAAAGCCACTTAACTGCCTAGAGCTTCAGTTTCCTTACTTGTAAATTGGGGATAATGATGTTTACCTCATAAGGCCGTTGGGGAAGTATTCTATGGCCGTATATGAAGTCTGGCAAATCTAGTATGATACCTAGCATTTTGCAGGCATTTTCCCTGATGACTAGAAGTTTTGTTGTTAACATTGCATACATTTCTTTTCATTGTTTGGTAAATTTCCCTGCACTTAATTGCAGAACCATCTGTTTAGAGCAGCCATTACTAATATCTCATTGGCAGATGCTAGTAATGGCGTTCCTGTATCCCTTAGCCCACCTGAATTCGCTAGAGCTACAATAGACAGTTGACATCTTCCCACTTCAAGGGCCTGGGTCTGTCTGCTTGTTGGCATGAGAACTCTCCAGGGCATTTGCAAAACTTAGAAGCATAAGAGTTTATGCTCCTAGGGGCAACCCTCAACCAAAAGGAAGATGGAGATAAGGGGGACTTAACTTGCGACCAGGTGGAATGATTCTGAGACATATTTCACATGGCTTCTTAGAGGATTCTCAGCACAATGAAGCTCAAATTGCCCACAGCAGCCACCCATTAAGGCAGCTCTATTGGCTTTTCTCCTTTCTTTGTCTTGCTTTTTTCACTTTGTCCCCATTTCTTCACTTTTGATTCCTGAGTTCACCTAAAAAATAAATTTCTAGCACTTAATTTTTTTTATCTCAGGATTTATTTTGGGGAACCCAGACTAAAACTCCTACTTCATAAGGTTTTTTACTTTTATTTTTAATTTGTATACAGTAAAATTAGCATTTTCTGATGTGTAGTTCTATGAGTCTTAAAAATGTATATGTTCATGTAATTACCACCATCATCAGGATACAGAACATTTCCCTCACGCCAGAAAAATTATCTCGTACTGCCCTTTATAAGTCAAACCATTCCGCCTACCCTAACCTATGGCAGATATCCCTCTAATAGAGGTTTCCTTTTTGAGAATTTCACACGGTGTGTAACATTTTTAAGACTGGCTTCTTTCATTTAGCATAATGTCTTTGAGATTCATCTATGTAGTTTTTACCAGTAATTCATTCTTTTGCATGGTTGAGCAGTATTCCAGTTTATTGGTTCACTGGCTGGTGAACATTTGGATTGTTTCTAGTTTTTGAAGATTATAAATAATGTTATTCTATATACTTACAGACAGGTTTTTATGTGAACATAAGTTTTTATTTCTCTATTTTAAATACCTAGGAGTGGGTTTCCTGGGTCATATGGTGAGTGTATGTTTAACGTTTTAAGAAACTGCCAACACTCTCCACAGTGACAGTACAATGTTGCACTCCCACTAGCAATGTGTGAAAGTTCCAGTTGCTGTACATCCTTGCTAGCACTTGGCATTGTCATTATTTTTATTGTAGCCATTATAACACAGGTATTGGTATTTCACTGTGGTATAATTTGCATTTCCCTAATAGCTAATGATGTTGAGCATTTTTTCATTTGGTTATCTGCCATCGTGTATCTTTTGCTCATTTACTTAATTGGCTGATTTTTTTTCTGTTGAGTTTAGAGAGTTCTTTATATATTCTGGATACAAATCGTTTGTCAGATATGTGATTTGCAGATATTTTCTCCCAGTCTGCAGCTTGTCTTTTCATTCTCTTAATCATAGGGTTTTTATAAGAATGAATGTATTTACACTCTAACTTCTTTGAAAGCTAACTACACATGCAGTATACACATATGTCAATTGGGAAGGGGCTTTTGGAGAAAAGATATTGACTTGGAACTCATACAAACCTGGGCTTGAACTGTGGTTCAGTTACCTGCTAATTCCTTTGCCACAAACTAGCCTGTTAGTTTCCTCATTTGTAAAGTATAATAATAGTACTTACCACATAGGGTTGTTGTAAGGATTAAATGAGACAATATATGTCAAGGCCTTACCCTAGTGCCAGAACATTATAAATTGTTCAATAAAGGTCAAGATTTTATTCATATTATCATATTCCTTTTTGTCTCCAAGGCTTTGCTTTAGCTGCTCCTTCTGCTTGGACTATTTTCTGCCCTCATTCGTACTTCTTACTCCTGACTGTCACCATTTTTTGGCTGACTAAAATAATTCTTATTCAGGGGAGGCCTCCAGTGAGGGCCAGACTCCTTCTTGGTGCTGTCATAGCACCCTTTAATGAGCATCTATCACACTTTTTAAGCAATGTAAGCAGCAAGCAACTCGAGGGCAGAAATAATGCCCACTTAAAACAATCCCAGCTGTGTTGGATGAATGAATGAATGAACGAATGAATTTCACCTCGTGCTTTGTCTGAGGGTCCCAATTGACATTTCATCTGTGTATTGCCAAATTCAGTCCCTTAAAGACAGTCTTAAACACCCCAAATGGATGTCTATGACTAACACCAGGACCCTGCTTGGAATCAGCCAGACAGTGTGTCTTTGACAAGTTGGATGCCAAATGGAGAAACTTGAATGCTTTGCATCTATTTACTTTTACCACATGCCATAAAAATTAAAAATACATTGTACCACAAGTGCAGTATTTAGTGTCTCACTTTAATTACATTCAAGTGTGTTGCTAAATAGTCTTGAGAAAACCTTAATGACCAGCTGTTCTACCCTTTTCCCATATGTCAGAAATGGTTTCTGAAATCACATTCTGGGACAGTAAGGTTGTATAATTAGACAGTGTATAGTCAACACTTCTAGATTTTCCCTTTAAACTGTGGACCCTTTACACTAACATATTGTGTGATTCTGCCAGTTTGGCGCAATACAATTAAATAACATGCCAAACAGCAACCAAGATATGCAAACTCCATCAGACGTGTTATGATTGCATCATTATCTCCTCATATCTTTTTCATCGTTAGGACTGTATGCTTGTGTGTGTGTGTGTGTGTGTGTGGTGGGGGTGGGGGTGGGTGTAGGTGTGCTATGCAATATTCAGCATGTACGGCTGACAAATAAACTTAGTAAAAAGGGCTGTAAATTTTTAATATTCCCTTCATAATGCCATTTATCTCATTAGACTTAGATGTGAGAGTGGCTTTTGCATCTTTTCGAACAAAGAGCTATCACTCAAATGCACAGCAACCATTTAAAGAAACAAAACGAAACTAAAATTCCCCATGGTTATAATAGAAGCCAGTATTTTATATTGCATCTGGTGGAGAGATGAGGATTTTATCAATCCCCAAACTAGATTTGAGAGATAAAAGAAGTTGAATTTAGACAAAAATTGATTATTGTAAAAATAAGTCATTAGTTACTTGTAGTTGCTTGACTATGAGCTGAATAAGTTGTTCTGAAAACACAGTAATATTTTGTTTGATTAAGTCAGGCTAATTCTTTGATTTCTGAGTGTGGACAGAGACTGAAATAGAAATAGAAAATAAGGAAATGTGAAGATTCTATCAACTGGATAATATTCTCTGACTCTTCCTCTCCTTCTTCCCCAAGAAAATGTCCTTGATGCGGTGTTGAATCACAAGTAAAAAAATCTACCTTTGATTTCTGAATTCTGATCAGAAAGTGCCCATGTAAATACAAGGCCAAGTCATAGCTGAAGCTCTCTTGGGTCCTAAAGCATCAGATTTATTTTTTAAAACGGCTAAGAGAGAGAGCTTCACTGTTCTGCTAAGACCAATTTACAACATTTTTCTCTTTAATGCTTGAATTTCCAATGACTTATTTAGATGTAAGCACTGGCAGCTGTAATCACGTTTTAAATCTTGCTTTGTATCCTTAGTTATAATGTTGTTCAATTAATATTCAGAATATTGGAAGTGATGTGCCGTTTTGAAAACGACTTGAATACAATCCAATGCTTTGGGAAACTGACTCTCAAGAGGATTAATCAGCATTTAAAACTTGCATTAATAAAAATCTGATCTTCCACCATGGGGCACGCATAATACTTTTTGTGTTTAAACATTTTTGTTTAATACTATGTCATCCTTTGTCCAGATTTTTAAAGGGATTTTAAAATTGAGCTCCTTCACATCAGTTTTGCTCTGACCCTTGCACATAATTGAACACTTGCAATTTAAAAATATAAGGATGTTCTTCTGAGGAGTGTACCAAGCTGTATTTCCATTACCAAAAAGCAATAGTAGACGACAACATGATACTTAGCATTTTAGTAGTTTCCTCTGATTTATACCCAAAGAGTTTTCAGTCTTTCTTTGGCTATTCCAAAGCTCAGTTCTTTAAATTCAATCCCTGAGAGAAAAAGAGCAAAAAACCATGTTTAAATAATGAAAAGTGATCCATAGTAATAAGGGATCTTTTGCCAAAAATGGTATATTTCAAACAATTTTGATAATTAGTGGTCTCTTTTTATTTGTTTTTAAATAAGCATGAATAACAGTGAGTTATTTACATGTAAACAAGGATATGGGTTCTCAATGTAAAATAAAATGACATGATGGAAAATGAATGGGGAAGAGTGAACCGAGTACTCCTCAGTTATAGCTAAATGAGAATGAAATAAAAACGGAGAAGAAAGATGATTGCAAAAGCAGAGTAGAAAAAAAAAATTGCTGCTTTCTCCTAGTACAGTAATTGATTCCTTTATGACCAGAAATAAATCACGTGCTCTGGTACTTCTGGTCCTCTCCTCTCCCCTTAGACTAGCAGACATGCACTCTGGCCCAGGGCCTACGGCTTTTCTTCTGCTGAGACCCAGGGTGACCCTCCAGACCATCGGCAGAGAGGAAGGTCTCCCTCTTGGTAAATGGGCCTGGAAGGATTCTATTCTTCTCCTTGCATAGTTTTAGAAATTTTGTTTCCTAAAAGGAGAGCCACACGATCCTCTTCATTTCCACGCTATCGCAGTCAACACCATAGAGCAAATTCTTATCGTGGCTGTGCCTTATTAGGACTTCGTAGGATGTGCAGAAAATGGTCTATACGTGCTTATTGAAAGAATCCATTTCAAAGCCCTTATTAAGTGCCTGCCTGCCTGCCCCGGGTGTGCTGGCTCCTGTGTGGGAGAGACCTGCTCACCTGCCCCCTGCTTTCTAGCCGCAGGACCCCTGCTCTTCCTTGAGGAGCAGCCTCTTTTGATCTCCTTGAAGTCTGCTTCTGAGATGAAGTGCGAGGGAAGTGCAAAGAGGGCGATGGTGGCACTGGAAAGGGAGCCCGGGAAGCAAAAAGGCAGGGCTAGGAAATGGATGAGGTGCCAGCTTCGGACTCAGGTGTCAAACACGGGCAGGGCAGATATGCAAGGAAGCAAAAGCATTTATTAAGATACGACTGGACAGTAAAATGTTCACATCATGCGACAACTCTGTGCATCTTCGGTTAATGAGGATGTTTAAAACAAAATGTTGAAAAACAGTGGAGCCAAAGGTAGGCAGCAAGTCCAGTTCCTCCTGCCTGAGGAAGCAATGGTGGTGTAAATGCATATTCAGCTGTAAACTGTGCACATCTGCAGAGGTAGCTTGGAGTGGCTTTGCATTGAGAGTGTGTGATGGCCATAGCAGCTGTTTTGCTACTAGCAGAGTCTTGTGTTTTAAAAGCTTGTTTCTCAGGCTATTGAAAAGACTGGTTGGTCAGTGTGTTTGTTTTCCTTGCCCTGCAACATTTTTCTCTCCATCCATGTCCATGCTGTTCTTGAGAGAGGGAATAGAGCCTGGCCCTGGGCCTGGGTGTGCACCCAGCTTTCTCTTAGAAAGTGTGCAGTGATAAGGTGTGGGGGGCCTTCTCCCTGTATTCTTCCTGGATCCCGGCATTTGGGGAGTTTGTTTAGCTTCCTAGGGTAAGGTTGAACCACTCCTGTTTTGGGGGCAAATTGTGAACATTTGGGCAGGTTTAAGGCCCACTGTGACTCAGCCCACTATCAGCTTTCTAAACTCATCTAAGATCAAGTCAGCTCCTTGCTTTGAAACCTAAAGAGCTTCCCTCAGCCTTTTAAAATAAATTTCGAAGTTTTAGCTGGGCATGGTGACTCAGGTCTGTAATCTCAACATTTTGGGAGGCTGAGGAGGAACAATCACTTGAGGCCAGGGGTTTGAGACCAGCCTGGCCAACATGGTGAAACCCCGTCTCTACAAAATATACAAAAATTAGCAGGGCACGTTGGTGCATGCCTGTAATATCAGCTACTTGGGAGGCTGAGGCAGGAGAATCGCTTGAACCCAGGAGGCAGAGGTTGCAGTGAGCGAAGATCGAACCACTGTACTCCAGCCTGGGTGGCAGAGTGAGACCTGTGTCAAAAAAAAAAAAAAAAAAGAGAAATCCCAAAGCTTTAGTGTGACCAACAGTTCTTCACCGTGTGACTCCAGGCTCTGGCTACGTCTTCTGCCTTTCTTCCACTGTTCTCAGGCACCTTGCACTGAAGTCTGACTAGCCTAGACATCACTCCTTAAACATACGCCGGGCGCGGTGGCTCAAGCCTGTAATCCCAGCACTTTGGGAGGCTGAGACGGGCGGATCACGAGGTCAGGAGATCGAGACCATCCTGGCGAACACGGTGAAACCCCGTCTCTACTAAAAGTACAAAAAAAACTAGCCGGGTGAGGCGGCGGGCTCCTGTAGTCCCAGCTACTCGGGAGGCTGAGGCAGGAGAATGGCGTAAACCCGGGAGGCGGAGCTTGCAGTGAGCTGAGATCCGGCCACTGCACTCCAGTCCGGGTGACAGAGCGAGACTCCGCCTCAAAAAAAAAATAAAAATAAAAAATAAACATACAGTGCTATTCCTGCCTCTGTGCCCTTGCTAGAACACTCTCTCCTTTGCCCCTTCTCTGCATGCTGATCTCCTACTCATCCTTCAGTGCCCAGCTCAAATGCCACCCCTTCTCCGTGGTTCTTCCTGAGCTCCCATGGCACTTTCTTTTCCTTCCATTTCCTCTACCCTACTTCCACTCAAGAAGAATTGCTCCTATAGCTGTGAGATCTTATTATGGTATTTTTCACTTCTGCTATAGGTATTTTCTTGTTTCTCTTATACAATTTTGCCACTCAAGAATTGAAATAGTAGACCCAAAATTGTTATTTCATAAATATTTGTTGAAGTGAACTTACCCTTTAATAAGGGCTAAGTGTTTTTCAGAATCCTAGAGTTCAGAGTTTATAGTCAAGAATTGATTTTTTAAACATCTATCAAATATAATAATATAATAAAATTAAGAGCATAGGCCTACTCTTGATATTTAAGAACTTTCTTCATATATATACATGTACCTATATATATTCAGATATATATACACATATATACACATATATACACATATATATGTACACCTTTTTTCTATATCAGACCCTGAAATACAATGATACATCTAGTAACCAACAGAAATATTCATTTTTTCCTGATTTCAGAAAAACTTAGACTATAATTAGATTGATTTTTTTTTTTGTTTAGACTGTATATCTGGTAAAATTCTACTTCCAAAAAGATTGATGCTTACGTTATGCATCTGTGAAAAGTATTTGAACGGATTCAATGTAAGCATACATCAATTGCATTGAAGGAATGATTTAAAAATATGTAGTTTTCTATCCTATTGCATGGATGGGGAAAAGCAGTGTTATTATATTGATTGAGAAAAAGTTCCAAATGCAAAAGCAACCCCTTTTTCCACCATAGATAATGGCACCTGTGAAGCACTCTCCAAAGTCACAATATTTTCTGGACAACCAGATCTCAAGCACAGTTAATGATAATAAGGGTCATCTAGAACAGGAGTCAGAAAACTACAGCCCACAAGCCAAATTCAGTGCACTGCTTGATTTCATAATAATAAAACTTTATCAAAACACAGACATACCCTCTTTTTCTCATATTGTCTAGGGCTGCTTTTGTGCTGCAATAGCAGAGGCAAGTCTTTGCAACAGAAACTACATAACCCATAAAATGAAAAATATCTGGCTCTTTGCAGAAAATGTTTGCTGTTGCTTAACCTAGAAGCTTCATTTTGTTTTGTTTGAAAAATGATCCAGATGCCTGGATCCCATCTTGGATCTACTAGGAACTGCAGGAATAAATCATGTTAATAATGCCTTTGCTAAATGAATATGAATAAACAGGCAAGGTGAGGGTGTTCAGATTACAGATACAACTAGAACCAACTCCAAATCACAATACATTGCAAGTACCCTCTCAGGCCCTGAACACATGCCCTATTACTTTCTTGTGAGATTCTCTCTTTCTTCCATCTTTAACCTAACTTAGAAAAGCACAAATGCCACTGATTGCCTGTGGATCTGAAATTTTAAAAATATTTCATGTCAAATGATGCATGCCTTGGTCTGCACAAACATGGTCATCTTCTCATTGCTTGGGACATGCAGGAAAAAAAAATCCAGCTCATCATGAGAAATTATGCAGATGGCATATTTGGCATCACCAGCCTGCATAGATGAGAGATGCATTTATTTACATGACTTTGTTTGCATTGTGACCATTTATCTGGGCCCTTGCTCACATTTAACCTTTGAAAGGGTCAAAAGGAAGTGAGCCATTTTGCCCTTGGGATTGGAAGGAGTGAGCCTCCTGTAGGGGGCATGTTTGCATTTCCTCCTACCTGCAAAATACTCATTTCTTACAGCATCAGAAAACATTTGGTTATGTTATCTTGTGGGTCCAGGAGGAATGTGGAGTGTGCCAAATTTAAGAGCCATTGCCAAATGCCATAGTCTGTATTATGTAGACAGAGCATGCCAGTGAAACTGGCGCTAACTGGTTGTAGATTCCAGCTTTTGCCTCAGAGGCAAAAGATCCCTTTTAGTCATTTCCAGCAGGGATCATGTCCTTTGCTTTGGTTATGAGATGTGTTTGTGTCTGTGCAGCAATATTGGCCTATGGGTGAAGCTGATTGACCACTGTTACTGACCTCTTTGAGGTTGGGACAGTGAACCCTGAAAGCTGCACCAAACTGGCCTCAGACTCCCCAGGTGACTTGAAGATGCCAAAAAAAAAAAAAAAAAAATCAAAAGTCATGGTCCTTAGAAAGGGCCTTGAGGAGCTTGGTTCTTGACCTGAGAATAGCACTTGCCAGGTTAGTCATTGGAGTGCTCATCTGTAAAATGGGCACAAGTTAATCTCTTTGAGCTTTGGTTTCCTCATATTTCCACAGGGATAATCATACAGTTGTTATGACAATGGGGTAATCCATACAAAGTATTTGGCATGTAACTGGCATGGAGTAAGCTCCCAGTAAAGTTTTTTATTATTTGTTACAATTATTATCACTATCATTGTTATTGATACACGTATCTTACTTAATATACATGGTGGTTGAGATGATCAGATGAAATAACTGATATTGCAGTGCTCTGTGAATATGCAGAACTTGGCTGATGTAAGAGGGGAGGAAGGGTAACTGCTTGTAGAGCCTCTCTATTAAACCTGATTTTGACATGACATGAGCCTTTGGCCAAGAGTCCCACTCCTATTTGGCATGAGAAGCTACTTTTCATTTTGTTATACCCTTGGGAGACTGATGGCCTGTCCCTGGGTGAGCAGTGGTGCTGATGGGGCTGTACATCACCGAGGAGGTAGCTGATGTGCTGGTGGAAATTTTCCTGAGAAGAATCAGGCCAGGGCCCAGATGCTGCCCAAGCAGGATGTCCTGCTGTATAGTGGGGCAGTCTCTAGACACTGAGGGAGTACAATGGGACATCTACCATAGAAAGAGTGTGTGATAGCAGCAAGCCTTCTGCCCAGAACAGTGTCAAGACAGAAATAATAATTCCCTGGTTGGTTTGAAAGTTTGTTCCCTCAGTGGGCCTGTTAGCCTGGTGGTTTCACTCCACAGGAATTTACTGCTTTCCCATTGTATTTAAATCCGTGCAAAAAGGGGCTATGCCTTGAGGAGTCCTGGTGAAATTATCTGCCGTCTGGTTGCAGTGTGAAAAGAAGAAAGGAGTAAAGGCTGCCCTTGAGAATAATGGAAAGGTGTGGATACGTTAAAGTCCAGTATTTTTATAAGCACCTCACACTGTTTTTATAAGCACAATTTTCATGAAGAAAGATTCTTGCCCTGGTAGATAACTTGTATCATCTACTAGTTTTTCATGAGGAGTCTGAAATTCAATGGGAAGAAAGCCAAGATGCTCAAAATGGCAGACACCGGTCGTGACAATGGTGGCTCTCAGACTTTGGTATCACATGCCACACCACTGGGAAGCCCATGGGTGTCCAGCAGTGTGGCGCACATCACTCCAAAACACTCCCTTGGGTCAACCAATTTGGTAAAAAGTCAACAATAACTAGCTTATTTTCATACACCTCACCTGCCTGGTTTTAGGCATATAATATATATTCAATACAAATGTAAGACTAATATCAAAGCAATAGATCATATTTGTTGAACACTTACTAAAGGCCACTTTGTTATATGTGCCTTACATGTTTCGGTGAATTTTCTTCTCACAATAACTTAATGAGCTAGCTTATGTTATTATTACTATTTTTAGAGGTGAAGAAGTGAAGTCTTTGAGAACTTAACTGACTGGTTCAAGGTCACATCTAGAAGTGCTGGAACTGGGAATTCAGCCCAGACACACTGACTTCGAGCCCATTAAACTGTGTGCCTACACTGTAGACTTGGTTTAAAAAAGAATGTACAGCTTTTAAAAGAAACAAAACATAGAACTTAGGAAAGTGCCCACTTAGTGTTTCCTTAAGATTGCATCTTTATTCTTGGTGCAATACTTAGATTTTCCATGAGTATAACTTTAGTAAAAAGTATGCAAAACAAATAGTTTATAGCATGTAGAACAAACATTTGGTGATTGGGCTGAGGCCATAAAATAAAGGAAAGAAGGAATGGAGAAAGGGAAGGAGGAAGAAAGGGAGAAAGGAATAGAGGAAGGAAGGAAGGAAGGAAGGAAAGAAGGAAGGAAGGAAGGAAGGAAGGAAGGAAGGGGCAGAGAAATAGAAACACAGA
The DNA here is from genome assembly GCF_009764315.1 of Trachypithecus francoisi. Taxonomy (NCBI): domain Eukaryota; kingdom Metazoa; phylum Chordata; class Mammalia; order Primates; family Cercopithecidae; genus Trachypithecus; species Trachypithecus francoisi. The sequence goes on along the minus strand of NW_022681470.1, from coordinate 70,893,534 downwards.
GAGAGAGAAAGAAGAAGAAAGGAAGAAAATATATGAAACAAATTTGGTGGTATAGACAGATGTGTGTGTATATGTGCATGTGAGTGCATGCATATGTGTGTGTATTATAGAAGCAGTAAGAAGAATTAAAACACCTCTTCATTAGAAGTCCCATATTTTCTTTCTTTTTCCTCTCTGCTTTTCTTAGAGAGCTGTCTAACGGGGACCCGACACATTCCAGCCACCATATTCTCAGTTTGGTTTTATATCCTCCACTGTGTGTGTGTGTGTGAGGGGTCCACAGAGTTATAGTGAAAAAGACTGATAACAGTGTTTACCCTGTGAGTGACTCCACTCCAGGCCCCAAGGGAAAGCTTCAGCCGACAGTTTCCTTAAGCTTGGGAGAGGGAGTGAGTGACAGCCAGCCTCCCTCGTCACCTAATCACATCTCCGCCCGTTGGGATGTTCTCCACTCCCTGCAGCCTCTGCCCAGGCAGACAGGAGGTGTGGAAAAGAAGGGGAGTTTGTAGGCCTCCCGTGATACTGCCTGTATCCACACCAGCTACCGTCACTCTCCCGTAGCAATGGATGTGAAAAATCACACTGGGATGGAGAAACCCTCTTAAACCAGAGCCTAGTAGAGCATTGCCTGCAAGGCAGACCACACAGAGGTATGGCACGTCTGTCACCATGCCAGGAAAAGCTGGTTGTGGATGTGTTACATAGAGCTGAAGGGCTGAGGAGCAGTGATTTGCAGAGGACCCGGTAGCCAGCTCCTGGCTAGCACTGTGCGGGGTAATAAGATGGTCTCCACCACCTAAAAAGGTTGCAACAGAGGAAAGGGGGACTTCAGCCTGAGAGAAAGAAGCATGGCATGCACAAGGCCCCTGGAGAAGAGAGACAAAGGAAGGCACCCAAGGACAGATGCTAGACTAGTGAAGAGGTTTTCAGCTGTTCCAGTGGAGAGGGAAGAGTGTGTTGTCGGCAGAAGGAGCACATCTAGCCTATTATGAAAGTTCTCAGGCAGTGTCAGGTGACAAGGTTGTGGAGTTAGAGTCAGCCTAGCAAAAGAACTCCCCTAAAGTGCTTTGAAATACAAGAGAAGTGTTGTCAGCCTTGCTGAGTGGTAGCAGTAGTGGTGGATGATATAACCTGATAAGCCTTTTTCATAGCTCATATCTGGTACTGTGTAATTGACTGAAATACACATCCGCTGTGTTTGTGTTCATTTGACTTTGTTTCCTGGGAAAGTGCTATGAACTAAATTGCATCCCTCCCACAATTCATATGTTGAAGCCCTAACCCCCAAGATGACTATATTTGGGGTGGGGATATAATTAAGGTTAAATAAGGCCATAAGGAGGCATCCCTGATGGGGCCAGCATGCTTATTGGAAGACACACCAGAGCTTGCTCTCCCTGTTTCCCTACCATGTGAGGACATGGTGTGCAAGCCGGCCAGGAGGAGAGCCCTCACCAGAAACCAAACTGGCCAGAACCTTGATCTTAGACTTGTAGCCTCCAGAACTGTGAGAAAATTAATTTCTGTCATTGAGCCACACAGATTATGGTATCTTGTTATAGCTGCCTAAGTAGATGACTAAGACAGGGACCTGGGATAAGGTGGGACAGGGGCTGGACCCAGGCTCAGGGAAGACTGTAACCAAAGGCTGCTTGTAAAATTTTGGATTTCTGTACAATGCAGAGGAGTTATCCCCAAGTGGCCCATCTGAGTCCCAGGGTTTGCATTTTAGGGACTATCATTTATTTTGAAAAGTCTGTAAATGTTTCTGAAGATGAAAAATGCTGTCTGGAAAGTGGTAGCATTAAATCAGAGGGTGAATAGAAGAGTAGAGAAGGAACTCAAGAAAGAAAGAAAGAAAAAGATTATATTTGGCCGACAGAGAGTACAGTACTTTGGTACTGAATATTTCCTTTACAAATAAAATGCATGTCTCCTAAAACCTACTCCAAACGGAGTCATAGAAACTCAAGCACTAAACTCAGGGGAATTTGCCAGTGGGGAAAGAACATTTTGGTGATATTTGTAATTTAGTTTTCTCATAAAGAACTAGAAAGGGGGACGGAGCAAGATGGCCAAATAGGAACAGCTCCAGTCTCCAACTCCCAGCGCGAGCGACACAGAAGACCGGTGATTTCTGCATTTTCAACTGAGGTACTGGGGTCATCTCACTAGGGAGTGCTGGACAATCGGTGCTGGTCAGCTGCTGCAGCCTGACCAGCGAGAGCTGAAGCAGGGCGAGGCATCGCCTCACCTGGAAGTGCAAGGGGGAAGGGAATCCGTTTCCCTAGCCAGGGGAACTGAGACACACAACACCTGGAAAATCGGGTAACTCCCACCCCAATACTGTGCTTTAAGCAAACAGGCACACCAGGAGAATATATCCCACATCTGGCCGGGAGGGTCCCACGCCCACGGAGCCTCCCTCACTGCTAACACAGCAGTCTGCGGCGATCTATCCGCAAGGCAGCAGCGAGGGTGGGGGAGGGGCGCCCACCATTGCTGAGGCTTAAGTAGGTAAACAAAGCCGCTGGGAAGCTCGAACTGGGTGGAGTTCACAGCAGCTCAAGGAAGCCTGCCTGTCTCGGTAGACTCCACCTCTGGGGACAGCGCACAGCTGAAGACCAATAGGGGAAGCAGCGGGGGCCGGTGCAGACGCGAACAACTCTGTCTGACAGCTTTGGGGAGAGCTGTGGATCTCCCAACGCGGAGGTTGAGATCTGAGAACGGACAGACTGACTGCTCAGGTGGGTCCGTGACCCCTGAGTAGCCTAGCTGGGAGACATCCCCCACTAGGGGCAGTCTGACACCCCACACCTCACAGGGTGGAGTACACCCCTGAGAGGAAGCTTCCAAAGGAAGAATCAGACAGGTACACTCGCTGTTCAGCAATATTCTATCGTCGGCAACCTCTGCTGCTGATACCCAAGCAAACAGGGTCTGCAGTGGACCTCAAGCAATCTCCAACAGACCAACAGACAGTCCTTCTGACTGTCAGAAGGAAAACTATCAAACAGAAAGGACACCTATACCAAAACCCCATCAGTATGTCACCATCATCAAAGACCAGAGACAGATAAAACCACAAAGATGGGGAAGAAGCAGGGCAGAAAAGCTGGAAATTCAAAAAATAAGAGCGCATCTCCCCCTGCAAAGGAGCACAGCCCATCGCCAGCAACGGATCAAAGCTGGTCAGAGAATGACTTTCACGAGATGAGAGAAGAAGTCTTCCGTCCATCAAACTCCTCAGAGCTAAAGGAGGAATTACGTACTCAGTGCAAAGAAACTAAAAATCTTGAAAAAAGAGTGGAAGAATTGACAGCTAGACTAATTAATGCAGAGAAGATCATAAACGAAATGACAGAGATGAAAACCATGACACGAGAAATACGTGACAAATGCACAAGCTTCAGTAACCGACTCGATCAACTGGAAGAAAGAGTATCAGCGATTGAGGATCAAATGAATGAAATGAAGCGAGAAGAGAAACCAAAAGAAAAAAGAAGAAAAAGAAATGAACAAAGCCTGCAAGAAGTATGGGATTATGTAAAAAGACCAAATCTACGTCTGATTGGGGTGCCTGAAAGTGAGGGGGAAAAGGGAACCAAGCTGGAAAACACTCTTCAGGATATCATCCAGAAGAACTTCCCCAACCTAGTAGGGCAGGCCAACATTCAAATTCAGGAAATACAGAGAACACCACAAAGATACTCCTCCAGAAGAGCAACTCCAAGACACATAATTGCCAGATTCACCAAAGTTGAAATGAAGGAAAAAATCTTAAGGGCAGCCAGAGAGAAAGGTCGGGTTACCCACAAAGGGAAGCCCATCAGACTAACAGCAGATCTCTCGACAGAAACTCTACAAGCCAGAAGAGAGTGGGGGCCAATATTCAACGTTCTTAAAGAAAAGAATTTTCAACCCAGAATTTCATATCCAGCCAAGCTAAGTTTCATAAGTGAAGGAGAAATAAAATCCTTTACAGATAAGCAAATGCTTAGAGATTTTGTCACCACCAGGCCTGCCTTACAAGAGACCCTGAAGGAAGCCCTAAACATGGAAAGGAACAACCGGTACCAGCCATTGCAAAAACATGCCAAAATGTAAAGACCATCGAGGCTAGGAAGAAACTGCATCAACTAACGAGCAAAATAACCAGTTAATATCATAATGACAGGATCAAGTTCACACATAACAATATTAACCTTAAATGTAAACGGACTAAATGCTCCAATTAAAAGACACAGACTGGCAAACTGGATAAAGAGTCAAGACCCATCAGTCTGCTGTATTCAGGAGACCCATCTCACATGCAGAGACATACATAGGCTCAAAATAAAGGGATGGAGGAAGATCTACCAAGCAAATGGAGAACAAAAAAAAGCAGGGGTTGCAATCCTAGTCTCTGATAAAACAGACTTTAAACCATCAAAGATCGAAAGAGACAAAGAAGGCCATTACATAATGGTAAAGGGATCAATTCAACAGGAAGAGCTAACTATCCTAAATATATATGCACCCAATACAGGAGCACCCAGATGCATAAAGCAAGTCCTTAGAGACTTACAAAGAGACTTAGACTCCCATACAATAATAATGGGAGACCTCAACACTCCACTGTCAACATTAGACAGATCAACGAGACAGAAAGTTAACAAGGATATCCAGGAATTGAACTCATCTCTGCACCAAGCGGACCTAATAGACATCTATAGAACTCTCCACCCCAAATCAACAGAATATACATTCTTCTCAGCACCACATCGCACTTATTCCAAAATTGACCACATAATTGGAAGTAAAGCACTCCTCAGCAAATGTCAAAGAACAGAAATTATAACAAACTGTCTCTCAGACCACAGTGCAATCAAACTAGAACTCAGGACTAAGAAACTCAATCAAAACCACTCAACTACATGGAAACTGAACAACCTGCTCCTGAATGACTACTGGGTACATAACGAAATGAAAGCAGAAATAAAGATGTTCTTTGAAACCAATGAGAACAAAGATACAACATACCAGAATCTCTGGGACACATTTAAAGCAGTGTGTAGAGGGAAATTTATAGCACTAAATGCCCACAAAAGAAAGCAGGAAAGATCTAAAATTGACACTCTAACATCACAATTAAAGAGCAATTAGAGAGGCAAGAGCAAACACATTCAAAGGCTAGCAGAAGGCAAGAAATAACTAAGATCAGAGCAGAGCTGAAGGAGATAGAGACACAAAAAACCCTCCAAAAAATCAATGAATCCAGGAGTTGGTTTTTTGAAAAGATCAACAAAATTGACAGACCGCTAGCAAGACTAATAAAGAAGAAAAGAGAGAGGAATCAAATAGACGCAATAAAAAATGATAAAGGGGATATCACCACTGACCACCACAGAAATACAAACTACCATCAGAGAATACTATAAACGCCTCTACGCAAATCAACTAGAAAATCTAGAAGAAATGGATAATTTCCTGGACACTTACACTCTCCCAAGACTAAACCAGGAAGAATTTGAATCCCTGAATAGACCAATAGCAGGCTCTGAAATTGAGGCAACAATTAATAGCCTACCCACCAAAAAAAGTCCAGGACCAGATGGATTCACAGCTGAATTCTACCAGAGGTACAAGGAGGAGCTGGTACCATTCCTTCTGAAACTATTCCAATCAATAGAAAAAGAGGGAATCCTCCCTAACTCATTTTATGAGGCCAACATCATCCTGATACCAAAGCCTGGCAGAGACACAACAAAAAAAGAGAATTTTAGAACAATATCCCTGATGAACATCGATGCAAAAATTCTCAATAAAATACTGGCAAACCGGATTCAGCAGCACATCAAAAAGCTTATCCACCATGATCAAGTGGGCTTCATCCCTGGGATGCAAGGCTGGTTCAACATTCGCAAATCAATAAACGTAATCCAGCATATAAACAGAACCAAAGACAAGAACCACATGATTATCTCAATAGATGCAGAAAAGGCTTCTGACAAAATTCAACAGCCCTTCATGCTAAAAATGCTCAATAAATTCGGTATTGATGGAACGTACCTCAAAATAATAAGAGCTATTTATGACAAACCCACAGCTAATATCATACTGAATGGGCAAAAACTGGAAAAATTCCCTTTGAAAACTGGCACAAGACAGGGATGACCTCTCTCACCACTTCTATTCAACATAGTGTTGGAAGTTCTGGCTAGGGCAATCAGGCAAGAGAAAGAAATAAATGGTATCCAGTTAGGAAAAGAAGAAGTCAAATTGTCCCTGTTCGCAGATGACATGATTGTATATTTAGAAAACCCCATCGTCTCAGCCCAAAATCTCCTTAAGCTGATAAGCAACTTCAGCAAAGTCTCAGGATACAAAATTAATGTGCAAAAATCACAAGCATTCTTATACACCAGTAACAGACAAGCAGAGAGCCAAATCAGGAATGAACTTCCATTCACAATTGCTTCAAAGAGAATCAAATACCTAGGAATCCAGCTTACAAGGGATGTAAAGGACCTCTTCAAGGAGAACTACAAACCACTGCTCAGTGAAATCAAAGAGGACACAAACAAATGGAAGAACATACCATGCTCATGGATAGGAAGAATCAATATCGTGAAAATGGCCATACTGCCCAAGGTTATTTATAGATTCAATGCCATTCCCATCAAGCTACCAATGAGTTTCTTCACAGAATTGGAAAAAACTGCTTTAAAGTTTATATGGAATCAAAAAAGAGCCCGCATTGCCAAGACAATCCTAAGTCAAAAGGACAAAGCTAGAGGCATCATGCTACCTGACTTCAAACTATACTACAAGGCTACAGTAACCAAAACAGCATGGTACTGGTACCACAACAGAGATATAGACCAATGGAACAGAACAGAGTCCTCAGAAATAATACCACACATCTACAGCCATCTGATCTTTGACAAACCTGAGAGAAACAAGAAATGGGGAAAGGATTCCCTATTCAATAAATGGTGCTGGGAAAATTGGCTAGCCATAAGTAGAAAGCTGAAACTGGATCCTTTCCTTACCCCTTATACGAAGATTAATTCAAGATGGATTAGAGACTTAAATGTTAGACCTAATACCATAAAAACCCTAGAAGAAAATCTAGGTAGTACCATTCAGGACATAGGCATGGGCAAGGACTTCATGTCTAAAACACCAAAAGCAACGGCAGCAAAAGCCAAAGTTGACAAATGGGATCTAATTAAACTAAAGAGCTTTTGCACAGCAAAAGAAACTACCATCAGAGTGAACAGGCAACCTACAGAATGGGAGAAAATTTTTGCAACCTACTCATCTGACAAAGGGCTAATATCCAGAATCTACAAAGAACTCAAACAAATATACAAGAAAAAAACAACCCCATCAAAAAGTGGGCAAAGGATATGAACAGACATTTCTTAAAAGAAGACATTCATACAGCCAACAGACACATGAAAAAATGCTCATCATCACTGGCCATCAGAGAAATGCAAATCAAAACCACAATGAGATACCATCTCACACCAGTTAGAATGGCAATCATTAAGAAGTCAGGAAACAACAGGTGTTGGAGAGGATGTGGAGAAATAGGAACACTTTTACACTGTTGGTGGGATTGTAAACTAGTTCAACCATTATGGAAAACAGTATGGCAATTCCTCAAGGATCTAGAACTAGATGTACCATATGACCCAGCCATCCCACTACTGGGTATATACCCAAAGGATTATAAATTATTCTACTACAAAGACACATGCACACGTATGTTTATTGCGGCACTATTCACAATAGCAAAGACTTGGAATCAACCCAAATGTCCATCTGTGACAGACTGGATTAAGAAAATGTGGCACATATACACCATGGAATACTATGCAGCCATAAAAAAGGATGAGTTTGTGTCCTTTGTAGGGACATGGATGCAACTGGAAACCATCATTCTTAGCAAACTATCACAAGAAGAGAAAACCAAACACTGCATGTTCTCACTCATAGGTGGGAACTGAACAATGAGATCACTCGGACTCGGGAAGGGGAACATCACACATCGGGGCCTATCATGGGGAGGGGGGAGGAGGGAGGGATTGCATTGGGGAGTTATACATGATATAAATGATGAATTGATGGGTGCTGACGAGTTGATGGGTGCAGCACACCAACATGGCGTAAGTATACATATGTAACAAATCTGCACGTTATGCACATGTACCCTAGAACTTAAAGTATAATAAAAATAAAAAAAAATAAATAATAAATAAATAATAAATAAATAAATAAATAAAAGAACTAGAAAGGAAATTAATTCAATGATTTGTTAAAAGTAGCCCAGAAAATGAGTTGATTGCTAGTGTCTTAGAGTTTTGTGGGGAATCCAGTTCCTGCTGGAGGCAGCAATCCTCTGGTATGTTTGAGGAGATGAATTGTCATATTCTATTTGTGGTTGAGGTGGAGGAGCTGTCCCCTAGGTCGTATCCTGTAGAGACTAACAGTGACTACATCTCCCGCTTTCTTGCCATGTTGACTTTCCATTTTCAGTTTCCCCTTCTTTTCCAATTTCACTTTGTGTCTTTGCTTTTTGCCTCATCTTACAAAGGAAAATGTGAATCATTTTTAATAAGGGACAAAATCGCACCAGTCACCTTCTTCTCAATGCTGGTGTTATATTTGAACAAACCAGGGTCATTTGTGGTAAGGACAGCTGAGTAGAATCCCAAGTGAAGCATGTGGATTAAGGCAATATGAAGTGTTCAGATGAGAATTTAGAGCATCAGGAGTGAATCCAGTCACAGCAAACTCCAGCCGGCTCAGGCCATCAATCCAACCTGAATCCCCTTCTGGATTCATTGGTAAGATCACAAAGAACTGTAAGTGATAGTGATAATTATGGCCCCCTTGAATTCAATATTCAGTGTGTCTTGAAGAGAAGACAAGTGTTAAGCAAAGGGAAGGTAGAAGTCATAGGCATCATTGAAACAGAAGTGGAACAGTAAAACCCCAAAATCAAACCCACATAAGGGAAGTATGTCTTACGTTTCTTCTTACAGCATGGAGTATGCCTTCAATGAAAAGAAGCTACAATTATTTTGTGGTAGATACTAAGTGAGGCGTTTTTGATCACATTGTTCTGGATAGCAGCACTTTGAGAAGGTTATTATCCTCATTTGACAGATGAAGCATTTGGGGCTCAAAGGGGTTGAGGACTATGTGTTTATAGTTTCCTCAGGTGCTCATGGTCCAGAGAACATCTTGAATCATCTTGGCTCCATAATTTTTGGGATTACAGATACTTACAGAGATGGACAGTGGGTGTCGTTACCACACCGCGCTCCACCATGTGGCTGAAGGTCATGGCTTGGTTAGTTGTTTCTTAACATACATCTGCTGGCTGCAATTGCAAGCCAGGGGTGTGAGCTCCAGGCAGACGCAGAGGCTGGCAGGAACTTCCAGAGACTTACTGGCAGAGCATAGATTAGCTGTTCTCCCCCTTGACAATTGCCTTGGGCCCCTTGTGTTACAGAGGGATGGATGATCCAGATGCAAAATTGAGTGAAGATGAAGATACAGATTGGAGAGAAAATGGATTGAGTCCACGGGAAACTTCCTTTGGGACATTACATGAGCTGGCTGCTCACTCCTCTCTTTCCCAACAAACGATGATGCCCTCAATAAACTATACATATTTACCACGCACACTTTGAGACTCTTGCAATACTAACGGAATTAGATATTCTTTCTCTGTGCCCCTAAGATAAAAAGATGGTGAATATCACTATCAGGGTATTTGCTGTGTTACCTGTGTATATTTGTCTCTCTGCCTTTCGCTGTGTGTGTATTCATTGGGAGCTTAAATTATATTATTATTAATCTTTGTGTTCATAATGCTTAACGGAGTGCTTAAAAATGGTTTTTCAATAAAGAAATGTAGTTTTGGATAACGAGATGAGGAAATGGCCATAACAAGCTTGTGTACTATTATTTACAGGGAGACACACAGATCCGAAGACAGATCTGGCCATTAAAAAGGCTGTGACATAAGTCTATGCCAGAGTGCAAAAAAGAAGTAGTAGGTGATTTTTGAGATTATTTAAAAAACATAAATAGACGGTTTGCTAGATACTTAGGTAGGGGAGGAAGTTGTAGAAGCACTACCAGTAAAAAAAAAAAAAAATTAGGTAAAGATACATTCACAATAACATAGAATAGCAATGTGGATGACAGAGATGGGGTGATATGAGAAATTTTCTGTGACAAGAACACAGGACGTGGGCAGAAGTTTGGCGAGGGAAAGGTCTAGAGCAGAGAATCCGTATGCCATACTAAGGAGATTAAACTGTATCTCAAGGGCAATGGAGGGCTGTTAGAGGGTTTTAAGTACAGAAGTGATTTAAATAGAACTACTTTTTTTTTTTTCTTTTCTTTTTTTTTTTTTTTTAAAGAAGGTCTCAGTTGATGATTATGTTCAGGAATGTTTGACAAGGTCAAGATCAGGGCAGACAAGTGTTTTAAGGAGAGAGAACAGTGGGCAGTATGTGGGAAAGAAAACCCAGAGGTCAGAAAAAGCTTGGTTCATAAAAGAGAAAAACATACAGAGTAGAGAGGCTATACCAGGAGTTCCAAGAGAAATGCTTAGGGTCAGAGCTGCAGCAGGGACTGTGGGAGAGAGAAGAATGGCACAGGAGAATTCAAGGAGCAAAGACAGGCTGAATGGAGGCATTGACTGGATGTGCGGGAGAGGGAGAGACTGGGGTGGCTCCCACTCTGGTTTAAGTGACTGGGTGGACAGTGATATCACGCATGGCAATAACAGAGATGGTAGAAGGGCAGATTTGGTGGAGGAGGGAGGACTCTGATCATGGGGTTTTGTCTATGTCGTTTTGAGGTGGTCCAATAAACAGTGTGAGATTTAAGAGTGAGTTTTGAAATAGAAATGAGAACACTGGAGTCAGCAGCACATAGACAAGTAGAAGTTCAGGGAGTGAATGCGATTACCTGGGAGAAATCTCACTCAATGTGTCATGAAATAAAAGCAGTGCTAAAAGTAAAACCCTGGAGTCAAGAGAGGGTGTCAACATTTAAGATGGAGTCAGGGGAAGATGAGCCAGCAAAGGGACTGCTGGGTTTCCACATTTACGACTGGAAAGAGAGAGAGAAAGTAGGGAGAAGATACAGAGATTTAAATCTAGATTGAAGACTTAAAGGAAGGTGAAGTTTCCAAGCCTGCAAAGAGGGTGAGGTTGCTAATACAGCAGAGGTGGATGATACAGAGATGATGGAATGGGTGAAGATGGATGAAGGAGTTGGTCTTGTAGTGAAAGGTGAATATTTTTTGCATGAAACTGTAGGGAAGGGTGTCAACTAGGGAAAGTGGAGGGAGGACTCCAGAATTAGTCATAGATTTTAGGAACGGGAATTCTCACCTTGGTGTTCTCAGTGAAGTAGGAGGCAAGTTTCATTTGCTGAAAGAGGGGGTTGATGGTGGGAATGAAATAAGGAAATTGATAAAGAGGTAGACTGGCTACTTTGGGAATGGGGAGAGGCACCTCAGAAGGTATAAACACAGTTGAGAATTCGAATGGCTCCATGGAGTCCCCTGTACCTACTCACTTCCTTGAGGGAAAATATGTTTCTGACTGTCAGAAAGTAAAAAAGAAATTTCCACAATACATGAAATCAGCTAAATAGATTGTGAAACAGAAATCATATTTTATATTAAGGAAGTATGAGAATCCACAGAGTTTTTATATCAAGATTAAAAAAAAAGCCAAGTAAGCTAATCATTGGGAGATGTTGAGGCTGGAATCACCAGTGTCCAAAGATTGAAGAGGAGAGAAACAGCTAGCACGGATCATAGATATAAATCAATGTCATTGTGTCCCCTTAACTAACTAAGGAACAAACACATAAAAAATACTCTAAGCCTGAGTGTAAATAGGTGACCCTGCTATGCTGGTAAGCAATGTCGGTTTGGAGACCATAACTTTGAGGCAACACAAATTGAGACGTTGTGTGGGTGCTTAATAGCTCATCGGAAAGAGCAATGTCAGACTGTAGATGGCCTGATGACCCAAAGCAGGGGGTTTTAGTGTCCTGTGTAGCAGGGTAGAGCAAAACCTCCCTCTCCGGAGAAGCAGCTGAGTCCTAAGCGGCAGGCCAGAGTCCAGTTAAAAACATTGGATTAAAAACATGAACATCCTTTTCACAGTAAAACACACAGTGTTCTGGTAGGTCTAATCAAGACAAAAAATATAAATTGAATGTTGATGATCAATTGAAAAAACTCTTTGTGATCTAGTAATAGAAATGCGTTACCTTGATAGGATTTAAGATTTCTCTCTGAAACCAACAGCCAACATTGTACTTAAAAGTAAAATGGCAGAAGCATTCTTATTAAAGGTAGGAGCAAGATAAAGATTACAGTTATCACAATTATTTGTTTAATAATATTCTAAAGTTACAGCCAATGAAAAGGGGCAGAAAAAAAAATAAGAAATGTTACTATTGGAGAAGAAAGAAAAATGATCATTCTTTACAGACAATTCGATTGTCTGCCTAGAAAACCAATGAGAATAAACTAAAAAATTATTTGAACTAATTAGAAAGTTGAGGAAGATGGTTGGTTATAAAATTAATATAAAAAAGTTTACTGCATGCAATAAATTATCAATTAGAAAGCACAATGAAGAAAAAGTCATGTTCACCAGAGTAAGGTAATTTAAAATATTTAGGGATAAATTTAATAAAATTTTGCAGAAGCTACATAAAAAATGATTGGAGAATTTTACTGAGAGACCTCAAAAAACTTAAATAAATGGAAGCTTCTGCTGTATTCATGAAAAGTAAAACATAGCACAGTATTATAGATGTTGATAATCCATGAAGAGATATATTAATTCAATGTGATTTATATGCAGGTCCTCAATTGTCTTATAAAACTAGTTAAAATTATTATAACTTCACCTACACACATGATTTTATGAAAATAGCTGAGAAAACGCTTTGAAAAAAATGAATGAGGGAAATTGTACCACCAGAGAGCTAAAAAGTGTTGTAACTATACATTTGTACATTCATAGATAGAATCAGAAATAAACCCTAATATAATTAAGAACTTAGAATATGGCAAAGTTGGAATTCAAATTGGTAAAGAAAGGGTTGATTATTCATTATAGGATAAATGGCAATGAAAGTTACATCCCCAGTAGCCTAAGTACAGAAGCCTACCTGGACTGCCAGGCTCCACCCCTAAGGGTGTCTGCTGCTGTTGTTCACCTCCTAACAGCCCCTGTCTCTTGCCTCCTGGGCACATCCTCCATTGCTCCTGTCTGTCACAGTGGGAGCCACAGCAGTTTTAGAACCCAGAGGTGACCCAGCTGAGTCCATGGAACCCAAACTTTCTTAGCAGCTGCTTGGAGTGCTCAGGAAACACAGCTCAGAAGTGCAAACTTTAACCATTGCAAGAGAGAGTTGATGACAGATTCCTCACTCCTCATTCCCTCTCTGTGCCACTGGACTCATGCTTTGGTTCTATCAGCCTCTGTTGACATCCTGCCATAGCTCTGTTTCCTGAGAAGCTGTGGCCCTCTCAGTAATGACATGCCATCTTTGATCTTTGCCTCCTCCTTCCCTTCCTCACTTTCCTTTTTCTCTCACTCTTAATGCCCTGGGATTCCTCTCTCCTCAAACCTTGAACATGCAAACTTTGCCTTGGACTCTGCTTTGAAAGAACTACAATTAAGACACATTCCTTCTTCCCTCATACCAAAATAAATCATACATGGGTTAGAGCATTACAATGTAAAAAAAAAAATCAAAAAGAAATATTAGTTTGCTGTATATCTAAACATCTATGTTATTGAAGTGTGGACAATATAACGCAAGAATTTAGTAGATTTGACTTTATACAAATCTAAAACCTCTGCAGGTTAGAAATATTATACAGTGGGTTGGCGCCAAGATGGCAGAATAAGAACAGCTCTAGCCTCCAGCTCCCAGCATGAGTGACACAGAAGATGGGTGATTTCTGCATTTCCAACTGAGGTACCAGGTTCATCTCACTGGGGTGTGTTGGACAGTCAGTACAAGATAGTGGGTGCAGCCCAATGAGTGAGAGCCGAAGTAGGGCGAGGCATCGCCTCACCCAGGAAGCCCAAGGGGGAAGGAAATTCCTTTTCCTAGTCAAGGGAAACCATGACACACAACACCTGGAAAATCAGGTAACTCCCACCCTAATACTGCGCTTTACCAAGGGTCTTAGCAAACAGCACACCAAGAGATTATATCCCACGCCTGGCTTGGAGGGTGCCATGCCCACAGAGCCTCCCTCATTGCTAGCACAGCAGTCTGAGATCCAACTGCAAGGAGACAGCAAGGCTAGGGGAGGGGCACCTGCCATTGCTGAGGCTTAAGTAGTTAAGCAGCAGGGAAGCTCGAACTGGGCGGAGCCCACCACAGCTCAAGGAGGCCTGCCTGCCTCTGTAGACTCTACCCCTAGGGACAGGGCATAGCTAACCAAAAAGCAGCAGAAACCTCTGCAGATATAAATGTCCCTGTCTGATAGCTTTGAAGAGAGTAGTGATTCTCCCAGCACGGAGGTTGAGATCTGAGAACTGACAGACTGTCTGCTCAAGTGGTCCCTGATCCCCAAGTAGCCTAACTGGAGAGCCTAACTGGGAGTAGCCTAACTGGAGTGGACCTCAAGCAAACTCCAACAGACCTGCAGCTGAGGGTCCTGACAGTTAGAAGGAAAACTAACAAACAGAAAGGACATCCACACCAAAACCCCATCTGTACGTCACCATCATCAGAGACCAAAGATAGATAAAACCACAAAGATGGGAAAAAAGCAGAGCAGAAAAGCTCAAAATACAAAAAATCAGAGCACCTCTCCCACTCCAAAGGAACGCAGCTCCTCACCAGCAACAGAACAAAGCTGGATGGAGAATGACTTTGAGAACTGAGAGAAGAAGGCTTCAGTCAATCAAACTTCTCACAGCTAGAGGAGGAACTATGAACCCAGCGCAAAGAAACTAAAAACCTTGAAAAAAGATTTGATGAATGGATAACTAGAATAACCAATGCAGAAAAGTCCATAAATGACTTGATAGAGATGAAAAACAATGACACGAGAACTACGTGACAAATGCACAAGATTCAGTAACCGACTCAATCAACTGAAAGAAAGAGCATCAGAGATTGAAGATCAAATGAATGAAATGAAGCAAGAAGTGAAGTTTAGAGAAAAAAGAGTAAAAAGAAATGAACAAAGCCTCCAAGAAATATGGGATTATGTGAAAAGACCAAATCTACTTCTGATTGGTGTACCTGAAAGTGACGGGGAGAATGGAACCAAGTTGGAAAACACTCTACAAGATACGCCACAAAGATACTCCTTGAGAAGAGCAACTCCAAGACACATAATTGCCAGATTCACCAAAGTTGAAACGAAGGAAAAAATGTTAAGGGCAGCCAGAGAGAAAGGTCGCGTTACTCACAAAGGGAAGCCCATCAGACTAACAGCAGATCTCTCGGCAGAAACTCTACAAGCCAGAAGAGAGTGGGGGCCAATATTCAACATTCTTAAAGAAAAGAATTTTCAACCCAGAATTTCATATCCAGCCAAACTAACTTTCATAAGTGAAGAAGAAATAAAGTCCTTTACAGACAAGCAAATGCTGAGAGATTTTGTCACCACCAGGCCTGCCCTACAAGAGCTCCTGAAGGAAGCACTATACCTGGAAAGGAACAACAGGTTCCAGCCATTGTAAAAACATGCCAAAATGTAAAGACCATCGATGCTAGGAAGAAACTGCATCAACTAACAAGCAAAATAACCAGCTAAAATCATAATGACAGGATCAAGTTCACACATAACAATATTAACCTTAAATGTAAATGGGCAAAATGGTCCAATTAAAAGACACAGACTGGCAAATTGAATAAAGAGTCAAGACCCATTAGTTTGCTGTATTTGGGAGACCCGTCTCACATGCAGAGACACACATAGGCTCAAAATAAAGGGATGGAGGATGATCTACCAAGCAAATGGAGAACAAAAAAAGGCAGGGGTTGCAATCCTAGTCTCTAATAAAACAGACTTTAAACCAACAAAGATCAAAGAGACAAAGAAGGCCATTACATAATGATAAAGGGATCAATTCATACCATATAATAATTTAACCTAAGAGAATAACCAGAGAACTAAGAATTACATCTAAGGATTTTCAGAGAAACATTGTTTATAATAGCAAACAACTAGAAACAAGATAAACACCAAAGAAGGGGACTGGTTAAATACATTTTTGCATGTTAATAAGATGGTATTTTCTGTATCTATTTCAAATTATAGTTTCAAAAATATGAAAGGTTGTGGGACAATGTTCTCAGCATATGCTAGGATATAAAAAACTGCTTATAAAAATCATGTAAAATAAAATTTCAATAAAACCAGGCCGGGTGCGGTGGTTCACGCCTATAATCCCAGCCAAGGGAGGCCAGGGTGGGCAGACTCCTTGACCTCAGGAGTTCAAGGCCAGCCTAGACAGCATGATGAAACCACATCTCTACCAAAAATACAAAAAATTAGCCAGGCATGGTGACAAACACCTGTGGTCCCAACTACCTGGGAAATTGAAGTGGTAGGATTACTCAAGCCCAGGAGCCAGAGGTTGCAGTGAGCTGAGATTTTGCCAGTACACTCGAGCCTGGGTGACAGAACCAGACCCAGTCTCAAAAAACAAACAAACAAACAAACAAACCCAAAGTGCTTACATAGTATATTTAACCTAACCTCTTCTTTACTTTCACATCTTCTCCAAGACAAAACTAAACTAAACAAGAGATAGAAGCACAAATATTAAAAAAATTAATGGTGAGTCTCTCAGTGTTTTTTCCCAGAATATTTTTTGCTAACTTTGTAATCATAAAATATTATTTTGGAATCACTTTGTACCATCGATCTAAATATGGAAGCTAAAACTACAAAAAAAAAAAAAAAAAAAAAGAAGAAGGCTGCATAGGAGAAAATCGAAAATCTCCAGGACCTTGAGGCAGGCAAAGATTACTTAGATAGTACATAAAAAGGTTAAACCATTGAAAAAAAGACAAGTGGAATTTGTCAAAATTTAAAGCTTTTCTCTTCCAAAGATACCATTAAGAAATGAAAAGGCAAGTCACAAAATGAAATTATTTTCGATGCAGGCATTTAACAACATAATTGTATTCAAAATATATGAAGAATTCTTACAACTCAATAGTAAGACAACCTATTTTTTTTTTTAATGAGCAAAAGGTTTGACCACACACTCCACAAAAGAATGGCAATCAGCAGATGAAATGATGGTCAAAAATCACCTGGGAAATGCAAATTATTGCACAATGAGATGCTACCACATCTGAAATTATAAAACCTTGTAATATTAAATGTTAGACTCTGAAATTATAAAACTTGCAATATTAAATATTCAAGGATATGGAACAACCAGAACTCTCACACACTGCCAGTGGGACTGTAAGAAACTGTCAGTTTCTTAAAAAGGTAATATAGTGTACCTACCATACCACCAGCCATTCCACTCCTAGATATTTACCCTAAAGAGTGAAAATATATGCCCATGCAAAGTATCAGCATAATGATTATGACAGTTTATTTGAAATAGCTCTAAACTGGAAATCACACAAATGTTCATCAATAGGTGAATAAATAAACAAATTGTGGCAAAGCTATGCAATAGAATATTGTTCAGCCATTAAAAAGAATGAATTACTAATATACACATTAATATGAATGAATCTCAAAGTGATTGTGCTAACTTTGAAAGGAGCCAGATACAAAGAAGCACATACTGTATGCTTGCATTAATATAAAATTCTAGAAACAGCAAACAAATCTGTAACAGCAAAAAGCAGATCAGTAGTAGCTGCCTGTGGCCAGGAATAAAGGGAGGAATGAATGACATAGGGGTACATGAATTTTGGGGTATTTTGGAAATGTTCTATGTCATGATTGTGGTGGTGATTTCACAAATACATATGTTTCTCAAAACTCATTGAATTGTACTCTTTAAATGGATGTAATTAACAATATATACATTATACATCAATAATGTTAAAAATTATTATTTTCTGTATTCCCTCCTTAATGAGGTCTACCCAATCTGGATTACTGCTTTACTTTTGTATCTTCTTCTAGTTAATATTGTGTTGTCATAGGAGACTTAGAGACAAAACTGCAATTGCTTCTCTGTGTGTGTGTGTGTGTGTGTGTGAGAGAGAGAGAGAGAGAGAGAGAGAGACAAACAGGGAGAATCAAGGAGAAGAGATTGAAGATTTCAAAATACTAAGGAATTTCTGGGATCCAGAATAGAGATGGGCTTCAAAAGGAGTAAAAATAGGACACTGGGAAATTAGAGGTGGGCCCGTAAGAGGCTGAGGTAGCCATGTCTGATGACCTCAAATTTTTCTCAAATATGCAATGGCATCTTCTGAGAGAGGATCCTGGATGAGGCTGGTAGTTGACGAAAGTAGGGTGTACCATAGACATCAACAAGGGATGCATAAAGGATTCAAGAGAAACAGGAGAGGGTCAAGGGATAGGCAGAACATTTCAGACCAAAAGAAATTTCTGCACACTTTCAGTGGGTTTCAGCCTCACCTGTCCTATGATGTGCATGAAGGATGGTGCTGCTTCTCACTACTGATTGTCATCTCCATTTCAGTTTCTCATCCAGACCTCACAGATATTTGACAAGGACTTTCAATGTGGAGAAATTAGAAAATGGAGTTACTTATGCCCTGATCATGGATAGGTCTTTGTCTGGTTTTGCTAAGCACCACCACTAAATCTGGTCCCTCTCCAACAGATGGAGGCGTGGTACTCATGGTATAGATCTATCTCCATCAAGCAACCTCCAGGGTCTTCTCTTGCTAAAAGGATTATATTACGTTGAATATAATGTATCCATTAAGGACCCTTTCCTTTATATTGGTAGAAAATGTAGTCCTGCTAAGTAGAATCCCATGTGCCTACTAAGTGGGATGTTAGGTTGGAACTGTGACGGTGAAGATCTATGCCAAATAAATTTTATTGTTATGACTTTGGTCTGTATCATCAGTCTTAGATAATTGTACTGCAGCAGACATGACTTTCTTCCAGAGGCAGATTGTTAGAATGCATGACATAATAATAATTCCATGATTAATCCGACCTAGCTCTCACTGGAGGGCCAAGAGGTACAACTACTGTAAAATTATACATGGACACAGCATTTGGGAGTGAGGTATCAACCCAAAAATATGTTGTTTAAAATAACACCCAAAGAAAATAAGTGCTTAGGTCCCTGGACTCCTATAAAGAGGGAAATTCAAAGCTTATAAATTGGATAAATTTCTGATATTTTAATTGAGGATTTCATAATTTAAACTTAGGTTGCAGATGTTCATCATGGCATCATTATTGAGATGATTGAAAGACTCCCTTCCCACCTTACCATTACTCTTATTTTTCAAAACTAGATAGAAAATTGATATATGATATAGATAAGTGATATGTTCCAAATATTAGTCTCTGATTTCAACGCAATCAGTTGTGCATTTGGTTAGCTTTAATTGCCAGGATAGCAAAAAAGAGCACCTTTACTATATCTTGATTTTTTTTTTTTTTGATCATGGTTTAGTAGAACTAAAAGAAATTGGCTTCAGGAGAGAGTAATTAGCAAGCTAATTAGTTAAGATGTGCTTATATTTTTATCATCAAGGCATTTATTGGTCTTAACTAAAACATTCTATTTTCTTTTGAGATATTAGGACCCACACAGGAGTGGTGAGGCAATGAAGTGGAGGCACTGTTAGCGGGGAGCCCATTGGGTATGGAGTTCAGCAGGACTAACTTTAATGCTGGTTGAGCTCTACCCTCCCTCCCTCCCTCCCTCCCTCCCTCCCTCCCTCCCTTCCTTCCTTCCTTCCTTCCTTCCTTCCTTCCTTTCTTTCTTGAGTCTCTCTGTTGCCCAGGCTGAAGTGCAGTGGCATGATATTGGTTCATTGCGACCTCTGCCTCCCAGGTTCAAGTGATTCTCCTGCCTCAGCCTCCCGAATAGCTGGGACTACAGGCAAGCACCACCAAGCCAGGCTAATTTTTTTTTTTTTTTTTTAGT
This sequence comes from Trachypithecus francoisi, assembly GCF_009764315.1. Classification (NCBI taxonomy): domain Eukaryota; kingdom Metazoa; phylum Chordata; class Mammalia; order Primates; family Cercopithecidae; genus Trachypithecus; species Trachypithecus francoisi. The sequence continues at coordinate 70,873,396 of NW_022681470.1, read as the reverse complement.
TGAGATGGGGTTTTACCATGTTGGCCAGGCTGGTCTTGAACTCCTGATCTCGTGATCCACCCACTTTGGCCTACCAAAGTTCTGGGATTACAGGAATGAGCCACCCCCTGGCCTACCCTTTTTTCTTTTAGGCCTTATAAGAATGAAGCCAAAGAGTCCAAAATGGTAGGGATTACCAGGTGGAAGAGAAAAACCCTAGGGGTCCCTAAAGGCATAGGATTGAGGATCTACATAGAGGAATTCGCTTTGGAGAATACTATTTTAAGGGTTTTACGTTTAATCCTCACAATAACTCTATGAGGTAAGTAGTATTATTGTCCCTATTTTTCACATGTGAAAATTGAGGCACAGAAGGATTATGTAATATGTATTCACAGAACTAGAAAGTGGAGGAACCAGGATTTTTGTCCAGGCAATGTAGGCCAAAACTCTCGTAGGTGTATTACGATTAGGTAATACGTAGTACCTATCAGAACTTGCTAATATAATGTCCTTCATATAACAGATTCTTAATAGGTACCCCCAAAATGTTACACAGTATTAACTTATTTGGATTTCATAGTAGCAACAAAGCTCATTGGTAACTATAGATTTTAAGGTCTTAAACTAATGATGAATGATAGGAGCATAAGGAAGATATTAATAAATGTGCTCTTTGTTCTTCTCTACTGTAGTCAGTGTGGTTGATATAGGACCCAAATCAAAGTTAAAAGGTGTGTGTAGTGTTGAGAAGCATGGGGGTGAGGTGGCCAGGGAGGAAAGTATTCTCCAAAATAACAAAGGGATGAGACCCCAATTCTTTGGTTTGCCCTCCCAATTTTAAGGCAACCAGTTATATCAATTACTTTGGGGTGTAAGGGGGACGATTCAAATTTATTAAACACCTGTAAAAACCAATCACTTGGCTGACAGCCTACAGTCAATAATTGCAAAACTAAGAAAGGAATTTTAACTGATTATTTATTTTCTCGCAGACTCTAAATTCCTAGCTATTTTGTTAAAGAGATTTACTATAAGAACAAATGCTAAGCCTTTGTGCATGTAATTTTCCTTGTTTTGTCAGAGAGAGTGGGGTGGTGGTTGAAGTGTTGGACGGCAGAAGCCCTCTGTCTGGAGGATTGACGAGTTTCTTTAGGCTGAATGTACTAGGGCTCTATTTCCCATAATGTGGGGGTGCTGGGGGGATTCTCAAAGGCTTTAACATTCTGAGGTGCTTTGTGCAGATGGCAGGGAGGTAGGGAAGATGTGCCTCTTACTTCCTACTTTTTACTTTTGCAAGATGCATCTTGCTGGACTAGTTTCTGAAGAACCATACTTAGTGGTGTATTTGCTTAAGAAATTCCAGCAAATTTATATCCTCTCTCCAGTCATATAAAACTGAGCTTTTAAAAATCCATTCTCTTATCAAATTTGATACCTTTTAAACCATCATTACATAAAAAATGCCTGTGATTTTCAAGCAGATTTTTATTTTATGTTATTTCTTGCTTTTTAACAATTTTTATCTCTGGCTTGTAACTTTGGGAAGACCATATCAGGGCTTACATAGTAATAAAAGCAAACTAAAGCAAATAATCACTTTCTAGTACTTCTTTCAGCATATTCTAATTTTTTAATGGAGAAAATGCATTCTTAAATTAAATATGCATAATAAGGAATACTAATAATAAGAATAAAGTGGAATATGTGAGAATGAATCTAGTGTTGTAAGCAAAATGCATTTGATTTGCTAAGGATAAAAGCTGGCTTGAATCAGTAAGAATCAGTGCAAAAAAGAAAAGCCTCATAATGTTCCCAAATTGTCCATAATTGTATGAATTTTAAATATAAAAGTTGGCAGTGGCAAAAGCTAAAAGCCATTAGGAGAGTTACTATTGTGTAATGTACCAGGAACAGCAAGTCACAATCTTATGAAAAAAACCCTAGCTGGAGTTTTCTAAAATTTTGATAACCATACTTGAGACTTGTCTTGATGTTTACTACAATGTGTGCATTGTTCAGCATGGCATAGCCTAATGCATATATGAATCATATTTGAAAAGAGCTACTAATTAACATGAATACTCTTCTTCCGTGAAGGTCGTTTATTGCAAAGTTCTTTTTCTCTTCTTTTTTTTTCCCCCTAGCTGAATATCACTAAAGGAGTCCTCAACAACAGCCATTAGTTTGAGAGACTACTCTGTTCTCTTCCTGACATTGGGTCATAGTTTTAATGAGTCTTTTTCTTATGCCAAGAAGCCATAAAAACTAATATTTAAAGGCAAGAGAGAGAAAGAAGTGAAAAGAACAAGAAGGGTTAGAAAAGAAAGGAAGAAGGAAGATGGGAAAGAAAATCATCTTTCTCCTATTGAACAGTACATCTTACCTCCTAATCTATTCATTAAGCTTTATTCTATTATCAACTTCTTGTTATAGTATTTAAGAATTATTTTGGTGACATGATTACACTTTATTTCCAATGGGGTTGGTCAGGAGATCTTTTTCTTTGAAAACTGTGTTGGCCCATGCTTTTCTAAAGTTCACTGGAATGGTCTCTGAAATGTTTTCCAGATATATAGAAGCACTTAGGGACTTTGTTCTACCATTCTGCACTGAAGGAACTTTCAGAACTTTCCAGTGCTTCAAGTTGAGGCCCGGTAGGCTTTCTGGCTTAGTTGTTTCAAGAAACTTAGCCAGGATGAAGAGCTTCCCAAGGTTTGTGGGGAAACAATATTGCCCTATGCCAAAAATGTCTCTTAGCCAACCACCTTCAGTTGGAGTTTTGTTTCCATTTGTAATGGTTGATCTTATGTGTCACCTTTGGCTAGGCTGTGGTGCCCAGTAGTTTCTTCAGACACCAGTCTGGATGTTGCTGTGAAGGTGTATTTTAGATATGATTAACATTTAAATCAGTAGATTTTGAGTAAAGCAGATTATATTTAATAATGTGGGCAGACCTCATCCAATCAGCAGAAGGTCTTAAGAGCAAAGATTGAGGTTTCCCGAAGAAAATGCAATTCTGCCTAGAGACTGCAACATGGAAACCCTGCCTAAGTTTTCCGCCTGTAGATTTCAGACTCAAGACTGCAACACCAGCTTCTCCCTGAATTTCCAGCCTCTTGTCCTCTACAGATTTGCCAGCCCCACAATCATGTGAACCCGTTCCTTAAAATAAATACATAGATTTTATATCTCCAACCTATTGGAGCTGTTTATCTAGAGAACCCTGACTAATCTAATACAGTACACTAAGTAAAATTTGTAATAAGTGGATGGTATGAAAGATGTGCTTTTAACCAGTTGGCCTCTAAAATAGAACTGGATTGGGGGCCAAGTTTGCATAATGCAACAAATTGATTAAAGAAGTTATCACTTTGTTATTTTGTCTACTTGATAGCAGATAACCTATTTGATAAACACACACATTATTTTTATTGGTTAATCTGGCTAGAAAAAGTCCAAGATAATTTGTCAATTGCATGCATTTTTGCAATGTCTGAAGACCATGGAAGTGTTGTGGGGCTATTAGTAGAGTCAACTGAATCACGCCAGTAAGGATTGGCTTTGGAATATGTCAGGCAAAAGTTCTCATGCTGAATTTGTAATGTATACCTTTTTATATTATTTTAAGCTTTCAACCAGGTAAGTATTTTACAAGTCAAAATAAAATAAAAGCTAATAGTCCCTGCATCTTGACTCCCCCAAAATATCTCTCACTGCTAGTTAGCCAGTGAAAGGGGCACAGATATGGTGGTAGAGGGGAGGCAGGCCCTTAAATATCGCCTTTCCTGTCTTCCTGATACTCTCATGAATGGAATCAATCTACAAAATCATGTAGTTATTGATGGTTTGTCATGTACGAGGCACTGTATTGTGCACTAATTTGTTATGGGAGGTTCTTCTTGAGACCACAGTGTTGCAGGAGGCAGTGTCCATAACACAAGGCAGAATGTCATACATGCTAAAGTCAAGGACTATGTGACTGTAAGAAATGGAGCAATCGCATCCAGCCTGAAGATCAGGAGAAACTGGAACCCTCCTGAGGACAGAGCCCTTGAGTTAGATACAGAAGGGAGGTAGGATTTTGGTCAGTGATGGGGTAAAGAGAATTTCCAGTGTAAAAGCTGGTGTAAGCAAAACAGTGGGGAAAAGAACATGAAGATGGAAGTGGAAACACAGGCTGGTCCAGGTTGTCTTGAGCTAACCTGAAGTGAATGGGGATTGTTATCAGAAGGACAGACTGAGGCCAGGGACCAGAGGGAGTGAAATTCCAAGGGACTTGATTTGGAAGGCACTGACGAGTCATTGAAAACTTTTGCCTAGGGATATGCAGGTTACTTTATAGCCCTCCTTCACGTCTACTGAACACACTGTCTCAAACATCTTTGCTGGAAAAGTCTGATTTTATCATTAAGAAACTGTTTCCTTAAAAATTGGACCATTCCTCCTCCAAATGGAATCTTGCCCTTGTGCAGAAACATGTATATGAGGGATAAAACTGACCAGGGTTGGGAAGGCAATGGTGGGGATTGGGGGAGGAAGTGAGGAGACTCAGAATGAAGGAGTTTCCTCAAATGAATAGTAGCAAGAATGTTGGAGTGTGTTTTCCTGTTGGGGAGGTTTCATTCTTCATGGTTTGCTTGGCTGTCAGAATGCTTCACATTTTTATTTGTGAACATACATGGTGATCATCCTTAAGACAAGAAATCTCATGGCAAGTCCCCAGATACTGTTGTTCAGAGCAGATGTTGCAATCAGAGCTGGGCTTTCAATTCTCACCTCTGAGATGTTATAAATTGCATTAAGAAGCATCTCCTCCAACCTTCATGTTTTAAAAACAACTTACTAGGGTCATGTGGGGCATGTTGGAGGAAAGAAGTTGCAATAGGCAAACTTAACCGATTTATGGATCAACAAGGCAGGGCCATCTTCTTGGTGATGCAATCACCCATAGTTCATGTGACAATCACAGTAGACAAATTCAATTCAACAGGGGAGTCGTAAAAAGAGAGATGTACGTACTCAGATCATTAATATGGAACGGCTCTGTGGAGCCATCAGGCTCAAAGAAATTTAAACATTTATTTTTCTGTTGGGAGACCATAGAGAACTGATGAAAGTAGAGAGGAACAGCCCAAAGACTGTGTCTTCACTTAGAAAACAGTAGAGCTCATCGGCTTGTGGATCCTGAGCTGGGAAAAAAAGTTTTCTCTCAATGGGAAAAGAAGTTTTCTTGTCCCACTTCTTATCACAGTGAGATCTCCTCTCTAGCATCCCCAACATGGGGCCATCTCACCTCTCCTTGACCTCTTCCACAGGCTCAAGTTTGTACATTCCAACTTGCTGTTTGGGCCTTGTTGGACATAACCTAAGTCTGGATGGCAGGGTGAAAATTGGATAAACAGCCACACTGACTCAGGGGAGATTTTTTTTTACGCAAACATCTGTTTCTTGAATTTGGCCATGGTAAGACCTAAGGGAAGGGGGAATACCAATTGATGAAATAAGATCAAGAAGATCCTGCCTCATGTTTTCTTCTGTTTCAGGAATATAAATCCTGCCTTCTCTCAGCCTTACAGAGGAAGAAAACCCTTTCCAAGTTTCCTCTGATACTGGGTTTATGCCCAATTCTAGTTTAGGTGAGATCATGTGGATGCCTTTTCTGGTGCTTTGCTGCACTATAAATATAACCTGTTTTGAAAGAAACTTTTTATATACATATAAAAATATAAACTCAGAGTAAAGATGAGAAGGGCAATCAACACATATTGAATGAGCACTTATTATGTGCCCAGCACATACTGAGTGTAGAAGAATGAATCTTTGCACTTATGGAACTTAAAGTTTTGACAGGGAAACTGATAAGTGATAAAGAACAGTAAAAGACAACTTATCACTTAGTATTAAATTGGGAGGTACTGATATTAATAGTTATCATTATTTGTGACAGGAGAAGACAGGACGGACTACTGACATTAGAGAAGACTTCGAAAAGGAAGTTTGAATTAATGCAGGATATAAGGTGTTGAGAAGCTCCGAGCAGGCGGAACCTAGGCAAGAGGCACTTCTAGTGGGGGAACGTGCAAGAGCTGGCAACAAGAGTTACTTAGTCCGTGTATTGTCCACTTGCCGAGGGTTCGTCGTATGGGAGCATTTTTATCCCCATTTACAAATAGGCAGATGAAATTTGGTAGTAGGTAATTTACAATGGCAACACCAACAGTAATGGCTAACATTCATTCAGCACTGACAATGGTCCAGGAACTGTTCTAGGTTTTTTAACTATTTTAAGTTATTTAAGCCCCACAATAATCCTACTAGATCAGTATTATTCTTATATCTTACTTAGGCATGAAGAAACTGAAGCATGGAGGAACAACTAAGCAACTAGCCCAATGTCACTCAGGCAATAAGTGGACAGCCTGGATGAAATCCAGGCCTCTCCAGTTCCAAAGCCCATACTCTATGGTAATGAACACCTGGGGAGAGTGGTAGTGTGGTGAACAAAATGACATTGACCCTGCAGGAGGAATGAGGTTCCGAGGTGGGAGGGGTTGTGCACATGAGAGGCGAGGAGAGGTAGACAGGTGTTCTTCTCATTCTCAACTTTTTGTTTTAACTTGTGAGAGCCCATAATGAACTTAAAATGCGAGCCTGAATACCACAATTCAGAGTATGTGAACCATTTCAAGACATCACTATGACATAAAATATGCCTCAAACTCCTTTGGGAAGGAAGGAAACTCATTGGAGTGTTGATCGCAAGACATTCAAGAATCCCAGCCTTGCCCCAGGGCCAGGACGGCTGGAGAAGAGAGATACAAAAGCAGAGAGATGCCACTTCACCTCTGTGCATCTCCTTCTCCTGTGAAGTACCTATTATTAATTTTAAAATATTCCTTAGTTCTCTGGTTTTACCTTCTCCATAGGATTTGATCCCTGGTATTCAGTTACAACATAAGATTATGTCTGTGCATCTCCTTCTCCTGTGAAGTACCTGTTATTAATTTTAAAGTATTCCTTAGTTCTCTGGTTTTACCTTCTCCATAGGATTTGATCCCTGGTATTCAGTTACAACATAGGATTATGTCAGTCCTCTTTGCACCGCTCGGTAGAACAATGAACCAACCTAACTGGAAAAGTTATGTGATATCAGGTTGGTACTCAGGCCACGTGGAAAGACGAGAAAGTAATGGCATCAGGAGAGCATTCAGGCTAGACTTTCCTTATTAAAATGCCTTCATCTTACAGACACCATATTGCTAAAATCTCATCATTAGTGATTCATTTCTGTGGATTTCTTCCGATAAGAAAGCCAGTAAATCTTCTGCTTTAAGCATCTAATCCAGTGATTTTAACACGGAGTTTTGACAGAAGAATTAATTTCTCTCCAGTGAATTTTTACATGGAATCTCAATATATAAGATAAAAAAATGAACAAGTCTGAGGAAATCTGGTGCCAGTACAGGGAGAGTTCCTCCTGCCAGCTTAGCCTTTGCCTGGTCCTGTGCACCAGTTCCTGAGGCATTCTACAGAATTTGGAGGCTGTAGAACTTCATGTAAAATTTTGCATGCCTCTCATTTAGGTTGCAAGTAACAGGATACCTGACTAACAAATGGTTTAAACAAATGAGGTTTCATATTTTTTTCTCAGAAAAATACAAATCTGAAGGTAGTCAGCTGCTACTGTTGGTTCAGTGGTTCAGAGATCTCAGAGCCAATGTCTTTGTAATTTTCTTACTTTTTGCCTCATGATCTAAAGAAGATTGCTTCAGCTCCAGCCATCACTTCTTTGCTCAGGGAAAGAAGATGGAAGGGAAGTGGCAGCCATATCTGTCTCCCAAAATCAAGACCATAAAGACTTCTCTGAAAACTTCCGGCTGGCTTCTGCTTAGGTCTTGCTGGCTTGAAATATGTCACATGGTCATCCCAAGGGTCAAAGGAATCTGGGAAAACAAATATTTAGTCAGCTATATTTTCAATTCACAAAAAAAACTGAGGTTCTATTCTCAAGGAAAAATATAGGTGTGGCTACTGAATAGGTCACTAACTGTGTAAGCCGTAGCCTGATTGTTCGTTTCATGAAGGAACATATCCCACTTTAAAGTGTTCATGATATAAATTACACGCAAAATTCATTTATACTAGGAAACTAGTGACTTCTCTTTTAGTGGGAGCGAGAGGGTAGAGGTTCCTGTCATTTGCAGAAATGGTGAGGAAAAGAGAAAAAGGTGTAAAGAAAATGATAGTAAAATGTGAAAGATAAATTACTGACAATTCATCGGGTTTTCCATGCAATTTTGACTGAGTGCACATAAATTCATCTAGTAGGATATGAGATTTTCTGGAACAATAAGCCTATATGCAGCTTTGTTTAAAAGAAAAGATTTGTCTCAAGTGTAAGTGGTGTAGCTTCTTTAACAAAATATATTCACTTGATTATTCAGAAAACTGATTTGTTGAAGCAAAATTGAACTTAACAGATACATAATAAAATAGAGGTAAAGTTGACATAGTAAAAAGTGTACCAATTGCACATGTGCATGCACACACACACACACACACACATGCACACACACACACACTCAGCTGTAAAGATGAAAACCAGTGCAGGGTGCCTGTTCTGTCAGTGCCTTTCTGCTAAAAAGTAAATTCTGATTGTGTGTCTCTCCCTCCTCTTTCTTGGGCAGATAGTCAGGGGACAGTTCATCATGTCTGTCTTTGGGTACAGTTATGAAACATTTTCAGTGGAGAGCATGAATGAGTGGGGACTTGTGCTGAAAGACAGAACAAAAAGAAATTATTAATCATGTTTCTCTTTGTATATTTACTGTTTTGCTTCTGAAGAGAGTATTAGTCCACTAAGAGCTGCATAATTAGGAGATATGCCAGATGGATAATCAATGTGATTTTAAATTTTTATAGAGAGAACAGAGCTGTAGCTTGATTTTTTTTTTTCAGAAGGTGCTTCGGTTCCATGCAGTTAAAAACAAATACCTTGCCTTAGAGGATTACTGTCTTCCATGCAATGAGGTGGAATATGTTCTTTAGTCCCCCTTCTGTTTTTAAAAACCTGGCCTGTTGGAACAGAGGAGCTGAATGGGCCTACCAGATGGAAGAGAAAAGCTAACCACAGCCGAGATGGGAGCTGGGGCTCCCATTGAGGAACTGCTGGGAGCTTTATTTAATCATAATCATCATTACAAATGAACAAACAAACCATAAATTCCACTTCTCTTGTTTCCAAACCAGTTGAGAAATAATTGTTCTCTCCATTGTCAGGCTAGCAGGAAATCTAAATGAAGTGCTTCCTGAACTTACATTAAAGCAAACTGGGTAAAATATTCAGCCAAAGAGGTTGCTGATTGGGGTTGGTGACTGAAATCACCAGAGTCCCTGAGGTCAGTGTTTTTGAAACTATGGGTCCTGACACATTAGTGAGCTATAAAATCAATTAAGAGGGTTCTGACCACATACAATTTCTTAGCCAAATAGAGTTGGATAAAATAGAGTAAAAAATAAAAACATGAGCCACATATGGCAATAGTAGGTATTATTTCAGAAACGTTTGCTTCAATAATATGTGTATATTTCTATATACATCATATATTTACATGGTTGCAACCAAAAAAGTTTGAAAAACACTGCTGTAGTGTTATGGGTGAGAGGACACTTACTCTTTAGCTCACATCAGTCAGAACATGATGTGAGGGAAGGGGGATCTGAGGGAGACTAGAGTGAGACTGAGGGGAGTGGGAAGAAGAGGAGGGAGATGAAGAGCCTATGAGCTCTTCCCTTCCCTTTTAACACACATCATGGCTCCTAACACATTTAAGTGTGGTTGTACGTATCTCCATTATTTTCACATAGATATTCTTCCACATGAAGTTTAGAAGTGTTTCGCCAGGTTGCTCATTCAAAAACATTGTTTGGAATTTGATTAGGGTTGCATTATATTTATAAAAATAATTTGGGGAGAATTGACATCTTTACTGAGTTGAATCTGCCCATCCAATTGTGTAGGGTAGGCCTACATGCTTTCTGGTCTTGTTCTGTGTCCCTTGATTCTGTTGATACTATTTTTTATAAAAGCCTTCCATTTTATACTCTCTTGCTAAGATGACTCCTGTGTGTCTGGCATGTTTTGATTCTCTTGTTTCTTTTCTTTTTTCTGTTTGGAGTCCTTTTTCTCCAGGTATATCAAGTTCTCAGGCTCACTGAACTTCAACTCAGTAAAGATGTCAATTCTCCCCAAGTTATTTTTATAAATATAATGCAATCCCAATCAAATTCCAAACACTGTTTTTGAATAAGGAACCTGGCAAAACATTTCTAAACTTCACATGGAAGAATATCTATGTGAAAATAATGAAGATACACATACCCACACTTATATCTGTTAGGAACCATGATGTGAGTTAAAAGGGAAGGGAAGAGCTCATATACTCTTCATCTCCCTCCTCTTCTTCTTGTCACTCATCTCAGCCTCACTCTAGTCCCCCTAAAATGAGGAACTTGGCAATACATTTATAAACTTCATATGGGAGAATATCCATGTGAAAATAATGAACTTGTGAGCCTGGTACTGGTACTGTGAGCCTGGAACTGAGAGTTTGGTATACCTGGAGAAAAGGATCTCTTCCATGAGATCCTGCTCATGCTGTTCCTCTGTGCAGAAACCCTCTCCTGCATTTCTTGAGGGATGTTTGTGCAGTTATTACTGCTGCTCAGCTGTCCTCCCTGGCAAGGCTATCTCTCCAGGGCACTTCCGCAGCAGTCTCCTAACTGGTGGCCCAGTGCTTCCTCTTACTTGCCTTCCATCCCCAACGTAGCCATTGGGGTGATCTCTAAAACATAAAGCAGATGATGTCTCTTCCCTCCCTAAGACATCTAATGGCCTGTGTTACCACTTCAAGAATTCAAACATATTTCAAAACCCACAGAGCTCCCTGTGATCAGGTTCCTGCTCACCTCTGCGACCCCATTTCTTCAACTTGTCCTTGCCATTCAAAGACTTCAGCCACACTGGCTTTCTTTCGGCTCCTCACCATTCCAAGCCAGTCCTGCTTCTGGCTGTTGGCTTTTCCTAGGACACTCCTGCTCCAGATGCTTCCATGACTAGCTCCTTCTTGTCATGTGGACGCTGACTGCATTTTTAATTTAATTTCAATTTTCAGAGGGCTTTCCTGAACCTCAATATAAAATGGCACACTTCATACATCTAGTCACCACCCATCATCTACTTTTTAATAGGCCTTATAGTGTCTGGGGTTTTTTTATTTGCTCCTCTGTTATCTATTTCCTTCTCCTCCACCTCTCAGCACACACTAGAATGTCAATGAGGGACTTTGTCTCAATGGCTGCGATTTCCCCCAGCCCCTTACGTAAGCACTAAATAAATGTGTGATGCATCCCTGGATGGTCTCACTGAACTAGGTGATGTACCAAATACAGAGTGCAGAAAACAGTCTTTATCTTCAGAAAGCCTGCACTCTGAAGGCAGAGATACTGTGAAAATGACCTGCTCAGTTTTTCAGTTTTAGGAAATCATTTTGGAGTGTGTGTATGTGTGTGTGTGTGTGTGTGTGTGTGTGTGTATGTGTGTGTGTGTGTTTAAGAAGGGCTCTATGGAAGGGACCCCATTAGAAATTAACTTTGGAGGCCGAGACGGGTGGATCACGAGGTCAGGAGATCGAGACCATCCTGGCTAACACCGTGAAACCCCATCTCTACTAAAAAATACAAAAAACTAGCCGGGCAAGGTGGCGGGCGCCTGTAGTCCCAGCTACTCCGGAGGCTGAGGCAGGAGAATGGCGTAAACCCGGGAGGCGGAGCTTGCAGTGAGCTGAGATCCGGCCACTGCACTCCAGCCTGGGCGATAGGGCGAGACTCCGTCTCAAAAAAAAAAAAAAAAAGAAATTAACTTTTAAGAATATATTTTAACCATCAGGTGTACCTCTTAAGAATACGTTCATTGTTAGTGATTTTAATTTGATTTTGCAGTGTTTTTTGAAGACGTTGCTCTTGATAAACTAGACATTTTAGAGAGATACTTAGATGAATCATCTCCATCCTTAAAGGAGAATGCTTTTAGTGAGACAAAGAGACTTATAAAAACATAACAAGGCAATAGATTGGAACACTGCCAGAGAGGGTGCTCCTATGTGGGCCAGTTTTGGAGCACTGCAGTTAGGGCTCTACTTTTCCCGACATTGTGGTGAACAGTCTTTGCTTTTTCATATGAAGTCATGGCCAGCAGCGGTGGCTCATACCTGTAATCCCACCACTTTGGGAGGCCAGGGTGGGTGGATTGCTTGAGCTCAGGAGTTTGAGACCAGCCTGGGCAACCTGGTAAAACTCCATCTCTACAAAAAATTAGCCAGGTGCATTACCTGTAGTCCCAGCTACTTGGGAGGCTGAAGTGGGAGGATCACCTAAGCCTGGGGAGGTGGAGGCTGTAGTGAGCCATGATTGTGCCACTACATTCCAGCCTAGGCAATAATAGAATGAGACCTCATTCCTCCCCCCAAAAAAGAACGTAATAAACCATTATGGGCCTATCACTCTTTATTTAACCTCATTTTGGGTGAAATTAACATTTTCCATGTGAAAGAGGAATTTTATTGTAACTTCAGAAGCAAATCTAGAAAGTATGAGCCTTTCAAAGGTAAGTTCTGTGATATGCTCCAAAAACAAATATGGTGTAAATAAGACTCAGAAGCTTTCCACCCACACGGTAGTGGGCCACCCTGACTTGTCCCACCTCTAGTAGCTGAGACAGAAGTTGTAGCCCAGCCCGCTGCATGCATGCTGTCTCTCACGCATCAGGTGACGTTTCTGAGCAGAGTACTGCCAGGGTGTGGCGGGGTCAGGCCTATCTCCCTTCAGACCCTAAACTATTTACGAGGCTTCCATGTAAATTAAATTTATAAAAAGCACCGAATCTCCTCTGAAATACAAAGATCCTCTGTTGAATGAGTGTGGAGATCCCAGAGTCAAGATGCGGAAGATGCGGAGTCAAAGACACACAGAGAGAAACTCTTCTAGGTGGCAGGGAGGGTGTGTTAGCTCAGAACCTCATCCGTGGGTGAGGTCTTTCAAAAGCCTAGTTAAGGTCAGTTTCACAAACAAATAAATGAGCCACAATTTGAATAGCAATGATAGAAATGATTTTCACTTTCCTAGGAGAAAGAATGAGGGTATAATACCAGGCTCATTGAAGACCGTATAACCTCCTGGGGCTCCGGGTATCCATGGGGTACACTTTCTGATCTTGGCCCACAGCAGCACTTCTTGAGTTCATTTCAAGACCACGGCCATGAAGGCCTGATAGGAAGGCCTGCTGTGTTGCCATCACAAAGGGAAAAAAGTGGTCATGCTTTGGCCTTTCTGGTCCACAATTTCCCATTCTGGGGTTCTGTGAATCTAAAACGCAGCTCCAGACTCTGTGAGTTTAGTCCTCCCTCTTCTCTTCAGCATCCCCTGAAGCTTGTCTGCTGAAGGCTAGAGAGCTGTTCCCCCACATGGGTCTTCGGGTGTGTGGGCAGGGTCTGGGGCCTCTTGTTTCCACCCCTTTTTTCTCCCTGCTCCCGGACTCTCATACTTCTCATTACTATTCTGTCAGGCTGCAGCTAAGTTAGGAGTTCACAGGAAGGGGAGGTCTATGGGAAGGCCTCAGTGTGTAGCAGTCTGTACCTTGTCACTGCAGGCCAAGACTCTAGGCATAATTTTCCACTAGACTATGTTTATTCTTTAAAAAACCTACCTCGAAAGTTGTCACCAGAAAAAAATTGCTCTAATGCAATCGTGTTAAAGAGGTGAATAATATGATTTTCCTAAGTACTGCTTTTTAATAAATCACTCTAATGAAATGAGTTTTTAAGTCAGTGTTTAAGCCACGACCATCTTTATTTAGTTTTTCTCTTTACTCAGAGCCAGCCTTAACAATGGACTGATGGCAACCTAGAACATAAGCAGAGGAGTATACAGGATAGGAACTTGATGGTCTGGGGGCAGTGGACAGCCTGACTCAGGTAGCTCTGGAGAGAACAATTCGGTGGTACAACAGCAGGTGTTAAAGTGTGAATCAAATCCCCCCAGTCAAGCTAGCTTTTGATATTCACTCAAGAATCTATCCAAGGATGGCTGATGAATGTGGTTAAATATGGGGTATAAAGAGGAAAGACATAGGCCCCAGAAAGGGATGAACAAGTATGATGTGGGGTCCTATGGCCCCAGTCAATGGATTGGGTTGAGGATGTAGCTTCTAGTTCCAGAACAGGAGTCCTCAACAGGTGAAGCAAATAGAATTAAGGCTTCTTTGCCCTAAGGTTAAGGTCTCGGGTGAAGCCAACACAGTAGGTGAATTCACTGTAATTTCAGAGCTACTCAAACTCCAGTATCTTGTTCTCTAAACTTGAGACCCAGATAATTTTTGACTGTGAAGAAGACCTGGAGGTGATACAGTGGACCAAATTCATGGGTCTTGGTTACAGTACTCAGAGCCTAAAAGAGTAGGTATGTCAGGTTTAGGTCCACAAGACAAGAAACTACTGCTTCCTGCCATTCAAGAATAGGTGGGCTGCAGCCTGCATCTAGAGACCATTAAAGATCCAGTTGTGTGGACCTAGTGCAGAGGAAGCCAGGTAGGGGCTGACACCATCTTGGCTTATATTCATACTAAGACTCACTTTTGAGCTGTACTTTGTCAACTTTTTATTGCATATCTACTTTGGTCCACATATCCAACTGATTCTTTAATTCCCTTAGTTACCATAACATCCTCATGAGGATAGCTTATGATTTCAATCTTAGAGATAAGAGGAAAGATACTATTAATTTATATAAAATAATTATATTAATTATTAATGGATTGATTATTATAATACAAATACAAATCTTTAAGTTTCCATTGGAGAAGGCTATATTAGTTCCCTCCTGCTATTGTGACAAATTACCACAAATGTAGTGGCTTAAAACAATATATATTTATTGTCTTATAGTTCCAGACATTAGAAGTCTGAAATCAAGGTGTCTGCAGGGACAGCTCCTTCTGGTTACTTCAGGGGAGAATTCATTGCCTGGCCTTTTGCAGCTCTTAGAGGCCACTTGCATTCCTTGGCTTGTGGCCCCTTCCTTACATCACTCCAACCTCTTGCTTACATTGTCATAGCTCCCACTACTGACTCTTATCCCCCAGTCTTCCTCCAATAAGAACCTTGTGATTAGACTGAGTCAACCTTGATAATCCCCCCATCTCAAGATCTTTAGCTTAATCACATCTGTAAAGTCTCTTTTTCCATGTGAGGTGACATCACAGGTTCTGGGGATTAGTACATAAGCATTTTTTAAAGCAGGGTGGGATTATTCTGCCTACCACCAGAGAGAATGAAGGGAAGTGCTTTAAGCTGGGGAGTTGAAGGTGGCCAGACAAAAGGAAGAATCTTAACTTTCTCTGAGGCTGGTGTGGAGCAGGAATAGGAGCCCTCTGGCATGTAGGAATTTTAGTGGAGGATGGCTATAGGAGACTGGTCCTCAGCAAGGAAGGACCACCGGCAGGGGGATCTTTGAGCTGCCTGGAGCAACAGAGACCAAGACATCTGGCAGGACCCACTGCCAACAGCAGCATCTTGTAGCTAAAGAAATAGCCTGAAAGGTGATGACCATCCTGCAGACATGAGGGCCTACTTCCCGGGCTTTCTGAGGACATATAAGACAGGATTTTTGTGTGACCCCAGAGAGTAGGGGAAGGGATCTCCCAAACGACTAAAATAGAATATCTACTCACGTTGACCGGTGGGGCTGAAACAAGATTCAATATCGTTTCGAGAGGTTTTTTGTTTGTTTGTTTGTTTTTTTAAAGAATGTGACATTGGACCTTTCTATTGTCATTTAAAAGCTATGCCTCTTGGAGTTAGAAACTTTTCACCGTGGTTATTGAAGGTGGAAGAGCAAGTAAGGGAACAGAACAAAGAATTTCTGACAATATTCTCGAAGCAGTCTTTATACCAGGATTAGCAATGAAGGGGCACCTCACTCCCAAATGCTCCTTACTCAGAGGCTAAACCTAAGCCAAATGACCTGTTCATGAGTCAGGCTCCTTCAATGGCAGATATTATCAGAATAAAAATAACCATATTAATAAGTTTATCCATCGGGGGGATGAAAAGGTGGTAGGGTATTCCCAAGAGGAAAATTTATTTCTTTTTATAATCTGCTGTAGTTTATTTCACATATTCATGACCCGCCCAGTATGTTTTTTCTTTATGATGAGCCATAAAAATGACAAAATACATTAGCCAAGTTCTTCGTTTCTGCTAAAATGACCATATTCAAAAATAATAACAGAGACTTGTATCAGCGATGCAAAAGATGCATGAAGTAATTGGGGCTTAATTTGTACACAAACTGTCAAGGCAGTTTTCCTCACGGCCTGCATCTTCTGAATTCATTAGTCTCTAATTACGGCCAGTGGGGACCAGCAGTTAGAAGGTTAAAGAGGTTCTGACAGGCCTAATCATTGCTCAGGAAGCTGAAAATGTATGCAAAGTCTCGGCAGATGGGGTGAGAGCGGCTTCTGCCAAGTGATAACTGTTATTCCTTTGCACCTCCAAAGCTGTCATCCTAATAGGCACATTTTAAATTTATTAATGCTCTAGTTACAATGCATACACAGTCTCTAATGGTATGGCATTCTGAGTATATAAACTGAGCAATTAACACATATTACCTGGTAATGGTAAAATTATTTGTTGCCTGTTTGACTTTTTTGGGGGAGGGGGTGTCTCCTGTTGCAGTAACAATTGTCCCAGGGAAAGCTTCCCTTTGTTAAAATATAATCAGAGCTCCCTTGGAGATAAATTTCTCTCTTTACTTGGATACAACAAACCAGTCTGAATGTCTTGGTTCATGCTTTCCCCAACCTGCCTCGTCAATCCCCAATTTCTGACCTCTCATGCTAGAATCTGATAGTTAAAAACAATTCTGGTAAGATGTTTGGTTGGACTTTTGGGAAGAGGCAGAGCACTCCAGGCTTTGATGATAAGACCCTTTAAAGCGAGAAGAAACCCAGGCTCATATTTCTCATTGCTGATTTCTTACTAACACATGAAAGTAAAGGTATGCATGTACTTTCCAATTGACAATTCCACAGTCATCAATATCTTATCCTTCTTTCATGGCCTCCCTGACTTTAATCCTGATTGCTTTAACACTAACTAATCACCAGCAAGAGGTGCCTTTTTTTTTTTTTTGAAACAAACAAGGTCTCTTGTCTTTCCCGTGACTGTAGCCATGACATGGGAAGGGCTTTTAATTAAATGCTGCACTTAGTGCAACAATTGTTTGCATGTAGGAGGCTATAGAAATGGAGACAGCTGGAATGGATAGTCCCTAAATTGTAGGCTTCGTCGGGACTACAAGATTCATAAGCGGTCCTAATAGCATGATAAGGTGTTAATCTCAGCAACAGAGCAATTATCTGCCCAGTGACTGACTGCCACTCTCTGCACCCACTAACCCATTGCAGCTAATTGATTTACACTGTATAAAAGTAATATAACAACAACAAATGTCTCAGAGACTTTATGTTAATTAAAAACTGTGATTTCATTTCCCTACTAGGTGATCTGTTTGAAATTTTTACACCACATAGGAAAGATATCAAACTACTAGGTAATAAGTTTTCTTTGCCAGGGACCAAATTACACTTCCATTGTGGTTCTTTCAGTAGCTGCAAGAATAACCCTGGTTGATTAACAAATATGAGCTGTGTGACTTCAGGCAAGTGTCTTCATCTCTCTGAGCTTCAGTTTTACCATCCCCAGTGTGAGAGATTGGGCTAGACAACTTCTCTACGATCTTTTTCAGTTCTAAAAGTCCACAATTTTATGAATTCCAGTGCCATGTAGCCAGGAGAGGATTATACAATTGAACCGCAGCCCGGCTAGTTAGGAACAGGTCAGGCCTTTCATCTTCCACGTCTCATTCTCAACTTGGAAGTTTAATCTGGTTTCTGATCGTTCTGTTTATTTATAACTTTTTTTTAAAAAACATGTTCACAGTGGACTTTTCCGGCCCCCTTGCTGTATTCTTGCTATATGAGATGTCAGGCGGGTGTCAGCTTACTGGGTGTGATGTGGCACTGTGGGGAGAAGGGACATCTTTGGGTTGCATGAACGGTGAGTATGCAGGGTCTGCTCAGTGGCCTCACCTATGCATGTGAGTGTGGACCCCACTCTATGTCACTCTAGTCAGCTCTGGCCTTGTCTGGCTTTCAGTTTCCTGTCTATAGAGTAAAATCGCCGGGCTGAATGCTCTCTAAAGTCTATTTCATCAACAGCGTTTGATGACTCTGATCCATTCTGAGAAAAAGGAATTTCCTCAAAATTAGAGTTTTTCAAGCCAAATGGTATTTAGAAGAAACAGCAGGTAGAGAGAGAAAGAGGAGGCCTGAAAACCCTTTATAAGGAGAAAAGTTTGCATGGAAACCTTCATCATTTTGTGAATGGCAGGTCATGGTGGGGGCCGCAATTTATGCTCCAGTAAAAATAAAAATATTGATTAAGATCATTAGCCAAAGTTAAAAAGGAATGACCTGGGACTCTAGCATCCATGTAGAAAGCTGGGGGCTGCATTCCCTCCTTCAGGCGTCTCATCTTCTGACCTGCCTAAGCCCTGCTAGAAGTGATGGTGTAGCTGGCTCATCTCTGATGGTGAAAGAGAGGGGTCACCGACCCTCCCCTGGCAATGCTCCCATCACGTTAAGGTTATCCATTTTCTAGATGATGATTCTTGAAGAATGCGTCACCTACATCAGAAATCCTGGAAGGCTTGTTATATAAAAAGTAAGCATGGGAGCCGACTGTTTTTTTTTAAGTTGATCTTTATGCCCAACTGAAGTTGGAAAACCACAGTTCTAGAAAGCAGAGGGCCAAGCTGCCTAATGTTCTTCCCTCCAAGAACAGTGCTCTTCATTTTCCACTCTGTGTGGCTAACTCTGTGGCAAGGGTGGAGTGCCTAGCATGGAGGTTCCTCCTGTGGGACCTGCCCAGGAGCAAGGCCACAGCCGTGAGCTAGAAGTCAAGGTTGTTGCAGGCAAGCCCAGCTCTGCCCAGAGACCCCATCCTTCCAGCATGAAATGGAACTAGGCTTATTGGAGCCTGGTGGGCCTTCTTCGTCTGAGCCATTTTTACCCAGAGCCTTAGCTGTGAAGCTTCAGCAGGCTTTGACTGTGGAGGTTCAGTAACATGCGAGAGTCTAAGAAAAACTATGCCCAGCTCTCTGCATTCAGGCTTACTCTGCTTTGCCCATATCCATCCAGTCACACACATGCAAAAGGCCCCTAGCCATTACAGTTCCTTGGAACTGTGACAACCTCAGACTTATTCAAGCCCAGTGTTAATCTTAGGAGAGAAGAAAATTAAAAGACTCTGTGGAGTGGAAATCCATTAGTATAATTTCCAGATTCAGTTTGGGAGAATGACTACTAGAAGCAGCATAGTGTAGCAATGTGATGGGACCTGAACCCAGTCTGCCTCAAAATCCTGCCGTGAAATCTTGGCTCTCCATGGATCCATTCTTACCCATGGATCCATTCTTACCCATGGATCCTCTCCATGGATCCATGGGTAAGAATGCTTAACTTTTCTATGCCTTTGTTTCCTTGTTATAGGTAGAGAATAATAGTACTTCCCTCCCAGGGTTGTTCTGAGGATTAAAAGAGTTAATAAATGTACAGCTCTTAGAGCTGTGCTCAGTAGACAGCAAGAACTCATTAAATGTCAGCCATGGCTACTTCTGGATAATCTATGAGCAGGCCTCGACCTTAGAAGGGGCCCACACTTTGTTTAATACCCTGCTTTTGCCATCTTAAAATTCTTAGTATTAATAATTTGTAAACAAGAAACCCCACATTTCCATTTTGTACTGGACCCCACAAATTATATAGCCAGTTCTGTCTGCAAGGTTGTTGTGGGTAAAATCTCAAGTCTATATAGTATTGAAACTAAAATGACCAACCTGAGCATTATCTTAAGGAGAAAGATTAGATTTTCTCTAAACAAAATTTTGGCTACGGTAAATATTCTATGCACATTTGCAGGGCACCAGTGATTACTTGTTTATAGTGATATAATTTAGTGATAATAACATTGTACATTTTCATTTTTGCTTCAAAGGTTTAGCATTACCTGGATGTCGTACTTGTCAACATTGAAATGAACAGTAGTCAGTCTTAAACTTAAAAAAAATTCCATTATGATTCTAAATTTCCTGTATTAGTTTGTATTATTATAAAGATGGAGACAATAAATATTAGTTTTCTGCATTCTCTAAAGTTCCCACCATAGTCCTTGGCAACTAGTCATTATTTAGTAAATTGTTTTAAAGATGACCAATAAGATGATCATATGTCACTGACCTCATGAGAGATAGTGGATATATCTGGGTAATAATGAAATTAATATGCAATCAGCCCCTTCCCTCAGTACACATTTTGATTGTTTTCAGTTCATAGGCTTTGATTAAAATTTAAAAGCTAGGTTATGTGGGAGACTCTACTGCTTATTTTGTGGGACTTGCTTAGCAACCATTCCATGATAAGCAAAGGATTTTTTCCCAATCATATCCCACTATAGGTCTTTATTAAATTCCAGAAAATTAGACATAGGACCTTAGAAATCATTTTCTCAGTGCCTGATTTTGCAGATGAGGAGACTGATACCCACAAAGTCTGTGATTTCTGAAAGTCTCGAAGTTCATTGGTGCTTGGCAAGGGGTTCACCAACTTCCTAGGTTGTTAAACAGGGGATGATCCATGTGGAGGGGCAAAGTCTGGGGCAAAGATGAGTCACTCCAACTGGGGCAACCCATCAATAATGAGCTGGCCACCATTGGCTGGCATTAACCACCTTGTAGGACCACAAAAAGAAAACCTCAGTCACAGCTCAACTTCCCTCTAGCACCGGGTTCTTCCTGGGTCAGAGACTTGAGATTTCTTAAGCTAATATCTTCTGTTTCCCTGCTCCCTCCCTCTTCCTTTTCATTCCACTGTCTCTGGAAAAACTGCACTGCAAGTATGCCTTTAAATCTTTCTGTATCCAGGTTCAGACAAGCAGCTTTTGCACATAAAGTTTGAGTATTGGCAGTCTTTGTTTCTAGTGCTGTGGAAAGTGAGTCCTATCTAGCTGTGAGGAGGGGACCCTGGGGGTATTCCTGAAAGCATTTGGTGCATCCAAGAGCAAGGTGGGGTAGATGTGAAGCATATTAATTGATGCTTCAGAGTCTTAACTATAACTCAGGGGTCTTGCTTCCCCAGATGCCCTGTAACTCCTTTTGAAATTGGTTCCATTTATCTTTTTGCTTGCTCTCTTACTTGGAGAGACATCCCTCCCTCTCCCCCACTCTTTCTTCTCTGGCCTAGCACTGCCAGGGAGGGGGCAGAAGCCTGCTAGGAGCAACGCCCTTGTGCCTTGTCAGCTATCTCTGTGTGAGAAGCAGCAACCTCTAGGCAACTCATTGGTCCCACTGCCAGGATTACAGGAGGCGGGCATCAATGCATGTATTAGTTCATTTTCACACTGCTGATAAAAACATACCCAACAGTGGGTAATTTATACAGGAAAAGGGGGTTTAATGGACTTACAGTTCCATGTGGCTGGGGAGGCCTCACAATCATGGTAGAAGGCAAGGAAGAGCAAGTCATGTCTTATATGGATGGCAGCAAAGAGAGAGCTTGTGTAGGGAAACTCCCCCATATAGAACCATCAGATCTCGTGAGACTTATTCACTATCACAAGAACAGCACAGGAAAAGACCTGCCCCCATGATTCAATTACCTCCAACCAAGTCCCTCCCACAACATGTGGGAATTCAAGATGAGATTTGGGTGGGGACATAGCCAAACTATATCAATGCATGAGCCTGAGGGTTCCTTGTACTTGGAAGTGTGGGTGATGTGATTTTTTTCAGAAAGCCTTTTTCTTTAGGTGCTACCTGTTAGGTGAGGGGGTTGAACACCGGGGGCACCAGGACTCCTGTTTACCAGATGGAGCTGAGCTAACAAGGGAGGGTGAGGGACAGGAAATTGCTACATGGATTCCTGCTGTTCACTTAAAGATGTGAGGCAAACGTGTCCTTCAATTGGCCTGGGAAAGAGGGCCAGCTCTGAGTGACACAGAGCACCCTTAGAGGGTAAATGAGGGAAAAGGGCCCTATTGTGTCACTGCCTTGGTCATACTTTGGGTGAAAGCACATCGTCTTGGTGGATATGAGGACCTAGGGTCTTTCTCCCTGTAACACAGGAGGCCCTTAATGTTCATTGCCCTTGTCTTTATGGGATTTTCAGAATTTTGAGCAATCTGGACAGGAGGGACAGTAGGAGAGTGGGACTTTCTATGGACAGCATCACTAGAGATCTTATCCCAAACTGAAAACCTCAGAAACATTTGGCCTGTTCTCTTACTGGCTGTGTAAACTTTGGAAAGTTACTTAGTCCCTTTTGTGAGTCAGTTTCCTCACCTGAATGTGGAGATCCAAGATCCCATCTGCACCTGCTTTATAGGATTAGTAAGCCATCCTAATGAGATAATATATGTAAAAAGTTTAGAACAGTGCTTGGTTCAATGCAAGATCTTATTGAAAGTTTGCTATTATTTTTATCATTATTGGTGTGATGTGGTGTGGTGTGTGTGTGTAGTTGTGATAGCCAACACAAAGGATGTCATGGTCACTGCATAAAGAATAAAAACTTAAATGTTTTGGATGGAGAAAATGGAAAGGGAGAAGTGACTTCCTCGGGATCCTCCATCCTGTTGGAAAGAGGAGGTAGTGGTTATCATATATAAGCAAGTATTCTAAAAACTACAAACTCACATTGCAGTACAATCCTAATCCCACATCATTATTAAACTATTGGCTCAAAGTTCTTCTGGCTCAAGATTCTCAAGCATCAAATATGTATTGAGCTCTACAGGATATAGAGCTGGGGGCCTGGTACACTCATTCATCAATTCATTCATTCACTTAAACACTTGCTGAGCATCTGTCAGGTGCCAGGCACTAGGAAAGGACACTGAAAGAGACAACAATATTTGCCCTTAGAGAACTTAGGTTCTAGTTGGTAGGTAGATAATAAACATGTAAACAAATCGTTCTATCATATACTATCATGTGATCAGCATATTAAAGAAAGCAGGATGAAGGGATAAGTATTACTGATAATGGGATGGTCTATGAAAGCTTTTCCAGAGGAGGTGATACTGAACACACTTGAATGAGTGGAATGAGAGTGTCAGAGGCAGAGGAAGTGGGAAGGAGGAAGGCTTTGAGTTACAGCTGAGTGAAGCAGGCAAAGGAGATGAAGATTAGAGACACAGGCAGGGGCTGGGAAATAGGCAGGGTAAGGAGTTTAGATTTTATTCTGAGCATTATTGGAAGACATTGGAGTATTTGGACTGGAGAGAATGGCACAATGTGATGTATGCTTCAGAGTGTTCACTCTGACTGCTGTAAAGATAGTAGATTATAGAATGTTCAAGGGTAGAAGCAGAAGCAGAAACCAGTTAGGATATCATTACACTAATCTAGGAAACAACCCCAGGAAACTTGGCCTAGGATGATAAGAGCAAAGATGTGAGACATGAGGTTAGAGCTAAAAGAACTTACTTCTGTAACGTGGGAGAAAGAGAAGAAGCCAGGATGACTATTAGGTTCTTGATCTGAGCAACCAGAGGAGTAGAGTTGTCCTTAACGGAGATGGGGAAGATTGGGAGAGGAACAAACTTGGCAGGGAAGTCTAGAGTCCTACTCTGAACTGCTTTGGTTGATCTGGGCATACCAATTAGACAACTGAGTGGAGGTGTCTAAGTAGGCAGCTGGATAAGAGTCTGAAGTTCAAAGAGAGGTCGGGGACAGAGATAAAGATTTGGGAGTTATGCTATATAGTATTAGGTAGGACCATTGAACTTGTCATTTTTTTACAGGTGAAAAATATTGATCATCAGATGTTTCTTATGAATCAACCTGATATTTAAATCCATGAAGGAGAGCGATGACAAAGCCAGGTGGAATAGATAGAGAAGAGGTCCAAGGTCTGAGCCCTACATTACTCAGAGTGTTAGAGATTAGGAAGAAGAGGAAGACCTGGCAAAAGAATGTCCTGGGATGTAGAAAGAAAACCAGAAGTTTGTGGTCTCTGGAAACCAAATAAAGAAAGGGCTTCCAGAAGGACAGACAAAGTGTAGTGTGTCAAAGCTCCTGAGCAATCAGAGGAGAGCACCAAGGGGCTCACAGGACATTGGTAACCGGATCACCCAGTGACACTTCCTGATCATGAGAAACTGTCAGACCAACAGGGGCACTTTCTGTAACCAGCGGTTCTTCATTGCCCAAATGCAACCTCGATGGTTTGATTTTGGAGGATGGCAATTCATTAATAGCACTCCGCAGTGATAAATATGAAAACCAATAAAACTCCCCACCCAAGGCAACCTCTCCCAGCTCCTCACTTTGAGTGAAGTGAGTAATCTCCATTTCTGCCAACTCCTGTCTTGTCTGAAGCCACATTTCCCCAGCAATGTCACATATGCATTTTTTGATCCTGGTCATTTCTCCACTTGGGAGATGAATCATAAAGAAAATGAGATCTGTGTGCCCTGGTGACTACAAATGCAAGAGTCTGCTGCCCTGGAGGAAACAGCTGGAAAAGAAGTAGATGGTGAAGGCGGGTTGGGGGGAAACAGTGGAAAAGGCACCTTTGCAGGAGATCAAGGTGACAGAGTGATCAGTTATGTTGTTTGGACATGTGAGAACAGGGGGTTATAAAAATGGATACAGGAGGAGGGAGAGAAAGTAAGGACTAAAACATGAAGCCAGTCATGAATGTTTTTACATAAAAAGCAGCAGACTTAGAGGCAAATATGTGATGTTTCCACATTTTCTGCCCCCAGTTAGCAGGGGCAGCACAAAGAGCGTTACTGTGGAGCTGAGCTTTGGGTAAAAGATTAACAGCCAGGCCTTTCACTCTGCTTCCTTCTGGGCTTGCCCTGGGGGAAAAGGAGGGCTGGCATGGATGTGCCTGCAGCCCTCACCCTGAACATTCTTCCACGCCTCTCTGTTCATTCATTGCTTAGTCATTCCTCAGGCATGGATTGAGCCCACTGTGTATCCAGCATTAACCTGGCATAGGATGGACATAGAGATGGGAAAGCTACAGGGAGCAGGTGACAGAGACAAATGAAGGTCATGAGAATAGCAGAGTAGGACAGAAAATGAAGGCAGGGGATGGGGTTCTAGAGAAAGCAAGAGCAGGACTGACTCGTGTCTGCCTCACCTGTTACTGTTGTAGCCTCTTCTCCTTGGAGTATCCCTCCTGCTCTTGCATCACCTTAGGAACTTGGATCAGAGAGGAAAGTTATGGCCTGGATATGTTGTAGTAGGAGGGGACAGACACATTTGGAAACAGAAATGCTTGGGGAGCGGGTGCTTTTGGGGGATGAGACTTTCCGGGCCTCTCAATTCACACTATGTAGGTAGTTCACTGCACAGCTTAAATAAGAGACAACCCTCCGGAGTGGTTGGCTCTCATCCATAAAATGTGTTTTGGGCCTCAGATTTCCAAAGGAAGGGCTGAAGCATGACTCGCCTGACGTCAAGTACTGATGGTCACCTGCCCCTGCCCTATCAGGTGTGGAAATGCTGGGGTTGCTCTCTCAGAACCTACTCCCTGAGATGTCAAAATATACCCAGGAGTATTTCTGGACCTTCTCCAATACGAAATTGTTTGGCTTTTGTGTGTGTGTGCCTACTTGGCCTCACTAAAAGATGGAGGTGGCCTGGGTGAAATGCAGATTTCTAGAGGCTCTCTGATAAAGCTCAGGCCACCAGCCCCAGGCCAGCCTGTGGGTAGTCCTGGCAGACAGTCACTTCATACCTCACCTGGGCTTTTTGCCAAATTCAAAGTGTGTGTATGTGTGGAGTGCAGGGTTCCCACCACTGACAGTCTGTAAGTCATTCACTTAGCTCAATTTGTCTTACTTTCTTCTGGAATTTCTTCCTTCTTGTTTTCTTTTCCCCAGGAGAAGCAGTCCTAGGGCAGCCTCCCGGCCAGCTTTCCCTAATAAGAAGGCAGAGCTCCTCTTCACCCAGACTTCAGACCTATAGAGGCAGCCTGGGGTCCCAGGATGCACTTGCACTCAGAGATGTCCCCAGAGTCCTAGGGGAATGGAGGATGACTAGGAGGAAGCTGTTCGTGGCTGCGGATGGGGTCTATACATTCTTGTCTATCTCAGTGCTGTCTGCTATTGAATTTTTGTGCAGATCACATTAATTTAAAGCCAGTTCTCAAGAAGCCCCCCCAGCATGTCTACCAGTTGCTCCCCTTTCCTGCCATTAATCAGTGTCTGCTAATTAAACAACAAACTCCTGTTTGTCCAAACAGCTGCCAACACCCCCACCCCAAGGCAGTTAAATGAGGATAAATGAGTCAGTCTTATTAAAAAATGACTTAAATTTATCAAATTCTATTTATGTTTCTTTTACATCCCAATTTTCTATAGATTTAGTGACTCCAAATGATAAGGTCTTAAGCTTATAATAATTTATCCCTTGAGTAACACAAGGCTTGGTGGTATTTCGGTAATATTCATGACAGCAGCAGTCGTGCTAACAAGGACTGATGTCACCAGAGCACGTTCTATGTGCCAAGCACGGTGCACAACACTTTACATGCATTCTCTCATTTAATTTTCACAAAACCTCGCAGAGGTAAATATTATTATCTTCCTCTGCATATAAGGAAATGAATGTTCAGAAAGATTAAGTCAACTCACTGAGGTCCCATCCGTGGTCTTTCATAGGCCTCTGTTGCCGTCTCATTGAACTATTGAAATTAGAAAAACCTGGTGACCTTGTTAACCTACAGATTCCTGGGCCCCATCTTAGATGCAGGGAGTCAGACTTCCTGGGAGTGTGGCCCTAGAATTTTCATTTGTAAACACATTCCCTAAGAGACTTGTATACACGCTAAAGTGGGAGAATCACGATCTCTGGCTTTTGTGATGTTTTAAACGCACTATATAATTTCAATAGCAAAAGAGTTGGGCTTTGGGAAGGGAGTGTGTGGTGAACCCTGAAAGCTGAATGGACTTCCTTCCTGTGGAGGAGCAGTGGGAAAAATTGGAGGCAGAGAGCTGTGTTTCAGTCCTTGATTGAGCTTATGTGAGTTATTTAATCTCTCTCAGTCTCTATTTTTTTCATTTGTAAACCAGGAAGGATACTTTTATTTTCCAGGTGGTTGTGAGGTGTGAAAGAGATGAGAGTAGAATAAAATTTAAAGAGTTGAAAGCCCTCAACAAATGTATGTGGTATTAATCATGGGTTTCCCTGGGGCTGAGGAAGCCACCGCAAGCCTGTGCACAATGCCAGCCACCTTGTATGGATACAGAGGAGGCAAAGGGACTAACAAACACTCCCAGAGACTGGGTATCTTGAATATCTGTCCAACTTTCTTGGGAGGGGCCATTTATTCTGTAACTCAAAGGAATTTATTGTTTTTTAGCCAGGGAGACATGCTTTCTATCTGCTGTTGGTACTCCCAGACCAAGCTGTTGCATGTGGGACTGAAGTGTGACTTCTGCCTCAGTTTTGTCCACCTGTGCAGGGAAGAGAAAAATGCCTGCACCTTCATGGTCATACCCTCTGTTGGAACCACCTCCTTAAGCCAGAATTATTGAATGTTCTCTATGTGCCAGAATGATTATTATTTCATTTGATTCTCACAACAATGCCATGAAGTCTATACAGACATACCTTGGAAATATAGTGGGTTTGGTTCCAGACCACTGCAGTAAAGCTAATATCACAATAAAATGGGTCGCACAAAGTTTTTGGATTAGGCTTTGGCTTAAGGGAATTTTGTGGCTGGTTTGATCTTTTATCCAGACTGCTAACACTTTCTCCCTATCAGCAATAAGGCTGTTTTGCTTTCTTATCATTCCTGTGTTCACTGGAGTAGCACTTTTAATTTCCTTCAAGAACTTTTCCTTTGCATTCATAACTTGGCTAACTGTTTGGCACAAGAGGCCTGCCTAGCTTTTGGCCTATCTAAGCTTTTGACTTGCCTTCCTCACTGAGCTTAATCATCTCTAGCCTTGGATTTAACGTAGAAAATGTGTGACTATTCCTTTCACTTGAAAACTTGGAAGCTATTGTAGGGTTATTAACTGGTCTTATTGTGTCTCAGGGAATAGGGAGGCCCAGAGAGAGAGAGAGAGAGAGAGAGAGAGAGACGGGAAAACAGCAAGTCAGTGGAGCAGGCAGAACACACACATTTATTTATTAAGTTTGCTGTCGTATGTTCGTGCAGTTCATGGTGCCCCAAAACAATTACAATAATAAGATCAAAGATCCCTGGTCATAGATCGCCATAACAGATACAGTAATCATGAAAAAGTTTGAGATATTGTGAGAATAACACAGGTATTGTGAGAAATATGACCCAGAGACACATGCTGTTGGAAAAATGGCACTGACAGACTTACTTGATCCAGGGTTACACAAACCTTCAATTTGTAAAAAAAAAAACTGTAGTATCTGCAAAACGTAGTAACGTGTAATAAAATGCAGTCTGCCTGAACTTCAATTATTCCCATTTTATAGAAGAGGAAATGGATGCAGGGAGTTTGATCTGCCCGAACTAGTAAATGGTAGAACTCTGGGACTAACATTCTTATCCTCTATGCTACACTCCTAGGAAAGAACTCTCAGATAGGGTTGGACTGAGAGTGTGTTAAGCTTCGCGCTGTTCTGAGCCCTCTGAAGGAGTGTCCATATTTGAAAGCACCTCCTTCCTTTTGCTGGCCCTCCACAATGTGGCCTAAGTTATTCAATTAGGAAGGGAAATAATTGGCAGTGGAGAATGCCTCTAGCAGTGGTAATTACCTCCAGTGCCTTGTAGGAATAGTCAAGCTACATTTCAGTTTATGCTGTAAAACCTTAATTATAATATAAACAGCTGCCCTTCAGCCCAGTGGGGCAGCCTTCCCCCGCCTTCCTTCTCTGGCCTGGGAATGGCCCTGCCTCCTGAATGGTCAGGGAGGTCCAGGGGCGGAAGGAGACCTGGGAGGAGGGGAGCCGATGCCTGTGCATGCGTTGGGGTTTGGGAGATTAAGCTTAGAGGGAGCCACTTCCAGGGTCCCATCTTCAAATGATGAAGCCAAAGGCAGCATCCCCGTCTTGGTACCACTCACAGAGTCTCTTGGGGGAGCAGCCTTCAGCCGTTAGCAGTCAGCTCAGTGCCATTAGGCTAGGATAGGGTTTAGCAGGCTATGGTATCATTTCAGGGTAACATGTCTTTCCATTTAATACCCTGTGAGGGAGAACAGAGTTTTCCCTTCTAGATCCAGACTTCCTAGCCATGTAGGAGCCCTGAGGAGAAGGGGGAATAACACCAGAGGGGCTGAGATTACTGATTGCTGGGTTCACAGATATACCCACGACTGGCCCAGGTACCCCATGAGGGGCTGCTCTGTGCCACCTGACCACTGGATTGTAATCTGGGCTGAAAGAATCGGAAGTCAGTGTGCCGAGGCAGGAGTCCTCAGATGGTCAGGACTGACTCTTCCACTGTTAAGGGCAAAATGTGTGCCTGGTGCACTCTAGGTAGTATGCGAGGCATGGTCGCAAGGGTTCCCCACTTCAACTTCACAGCACTTGGATACACAGAAAATTAACATCCTCATTTGACTGTTGAGGAAAATAAGCCTTTGAAAGTTTAAATGGAGATAAGTCTTGGAAGACAGATAGATCTGTAAGCGACTTAAGTACAGGAAGGAGAAGGACACTCAATATTTTTGTTCAGAGCACTGGGAAGGAGAGAGAGGGATCAGTCACCATCAGGCATTTGAGAAGGTCCGGGAACAGGGAGCTGGTGAGGAGAAGGGGGAATAACACCAGAGGGGCTGAGATTACTGATTGCTGGGTTCACAGATATACCCACGACTGGCCCAGGTACCCCATGAGGGGCTGCTCTGTGCCACCTGACCACTGGATTGTAATCTGGGCTGAAAGAATCAGAAGTCAGTGTGCCGAGGCAGGAGTCCCCAGATGGTCAGGACTGACTCTTCCACTGTTAAGGGCAAAATGGAAAATGTGAGCTTGTTGTAGTCTTCAAAATAGAGTGAGCAATCCATGCCCCTGAAGAGCAGGGATAATTATAGGCATGCCATTGTTTTATTGTGCTTTGCAGATATTGCATGTTTTTACAAATTGAAGATTTATGTCAACTCTGCATACAGCAAATCTATGAATGCCATGTTTTTCCAATATCACATGCTCACTCTTTATCTCTGTCTCACATTTTGGTAGTTCTACCAATATTTCACACTTTATTATTATTATATCTGTTATGATGATCTGTGGTCAGGGATCTTTGAGGTTACTATTGTAGTTATTTTGAGGTGCCATGAACTGCACCCATATAAGACAGCAAACATAATCAATAAATGTTGTGTGTTCTGACTGCTCCACCAACTGACTGTTTCCCTGTCTCTTTCTCTCTCCTCTGGTTCCCTATTCCCTGAGGCACAACCATATTGAAATTAGGCCAAATAATAACCCAACAATGGCTTCTAAAGTTTCAAGTAAAAGGAAGAGTCACATCTCTTACTCTAAATCAAAAGCTAGAAATGATTAAGCTCAGTGAGGAAGGCATGTGGAAAGCTGAGACGGGCTAAAAGCTAGGCCTCTAACGCCAGTTACAGAAGTTGTGAATGCAAAGGAAAAGCTCTTGAAGGAAGTTAAAAGTGCTACTCCAGTGAACACAGGACTGATAAGAAAGCAAAACAGCCTTTTGCTGATAGGGAGAAAGTTATAGAGTGGTCTGGATAAAAGATCAAACCAGTCACAACATTCCCTTAAAGTCAAAGCCTAATCCAGAAAATTGGTGGGACTCACTTTATTATGATACTTGCTTTATTGAGGTGATCTGGAAACAAACCCACTATGTTTCCGAGGTAGATCTATATTTAAATCTCCTATTTTAAAATTTGTTTTCAATTTCAGTTTATAAGTTCTACATGTTTCATAATGGTCATATGCACAATAGGACATTTTTCTAATCCATACACAAATATATGTTCAGGAATGTTTTACAACTTGGGGTGCATAACCAAAATGTTTGGAGTCCACTGGGATAGAAGCCAATGACTACATGAATTTCTAGTTTGTTTTGTTTATTAACTATGCTCAACAGGTAGTGGCTTATATTAGTCCATTCTCACACTGTGTTGAAGAAACTGAGAAAGAGGTTTAATTGACTCACAGTTCCACGTGGCTGGGAAGGCCTCAGGAAACTTACAATCATGGTGGAAGGGGAAATAAACACATCCTTCTTCACAAGGTGGCAGGAGAAAGAAGTGCCAAGCAAAGGGAAAAAAGTCCCTCATAAAACCATCAGATCTTATGAGAACTCACTCACTATCACGAGAACAGCATAGGGGTAACTGCCCCCATGATGCAATCACTTCCCACTGGCTCTCTCCCATGACAAGTGGAGATTATGGGAACTACAATTCAAGATGAGATTTGGGTGGAGACACAGCCAAACCGTATCATGGCTCAATGTTAATAACTTGGAGTAATAAGAATTATTACTCATGGAGAACCTGAGTTTGCTGTCTCATTCAGTCTTGCAGAAACAAGGTAAAGTCATGTTCACAGCATGGACTCTGAAGCTGGACTCCCTGGATCCAAATCCTCGCTCTGTCATCTGTTAGCCTTGTGACTTGGAATAAGTTTCTCAGCCTTTCTGTGCCTTCATGTCTTCATCTGGAGAATGAAGCTCACAGATTCTAGTCTACGTTGTAAGGTACATATGAGGATTACATGAGTTAATGCATGTAAAGCCCTTATAATAGTGCTTGGTCCTGAATAACCTTTCAGTGAATAGTTAGTGACATGGATTTTACAGATAAGAAGATGGAGCTTCAGGGAGGTGAGTGGAGGAACTGGCATTCTGGCTGATTCCAAAGCGTATGTGTTGGGATCCACAATGTAAACCATTCTAAGTCCTTACCAACAACCAGATGGATCCAAGAAAGCATATCTGCTTCTCCTTTAATCACCTATGATTCTAACTCTCCTTGCTATACCCACCATATCCATTTCCCAGTCAGAACAGAGAAAAGGACATCCGTACAGCTCTTTCTCAGTTGGATGATACCCAGCAAGTTGGCCCTTTCTGCCCTCATTCCAACAGGTTTACTGCTCTCGTTGGTCATTTATGCTTCCCCCAAACCTCTCAGATTGTCCCTGCTCCAAGAAAGAATTCTAGAGCCTTCTGGAGTTGTAGACAGGGCAGGCAGGAGTATTGCAGAGCAGAAGATGCTGCAAAGGACTCAAGTAGCAAAGGATACATGTCAGCTAGACACACTGGGGAAGCTGTCTGGCCTGAAGACATGGAATTGGAACTCACATCACTGCCTCTGCTGTCTGGTTTTCCTTGACAGTCCTTGAGTATGGTATCCACGTTTTCTAATCCTGTATAAAACCAAGGAGCAAGATATATTTGCTCTAAAGACCTTAAACTCTGTGTGAGTTTTAGCAGTTTAATAGGCATCTCAGGTCTCTCTAGTCCCAGCTTCCTGCTCTGAGAGCAGTGGTTGGGTGAGATTTAGGTTCTTACAATCTATGAGAAACTTCAGATTTAGGGACTTCATGGTGAGAAGTGCTAATCACTATGAGGAGAGTAGGAAACCATAGTGATCTGGGCATCCTTTGCTATGGACTCCCAGAGACGAGCTTGCTGGTGGCAGCCTCCCCCCGCCACCCCCGCTCTACTCATACAGATTAGGTCCTTGCTCCTCCACTTCCAAAGCCATCTATCACTCTATCTCCCATAAGCACCACAGAACAGATTCTCCACCCTCCTTCCCCTGAAGAACACAGCCTTTGGGAATTTTCTAAAGGTTTTTAATGTTAGTAGCAGAAAGAAACTAACAGTAAATAAAATTTCCAGACAAAAACGGAAATTTGCAGTGTTTCATGACACTTTAAATGATGCACTTGAAATGAGAGGCTTGTATTAGGATGGAAATTAACGTCCTTGAGTGGCTTTTTATATTTTTTATTTCATGTTAATCTGACTACAACTTTCTCATCTTCATGTGTTTCCTAGAAGTTCTTTAATGCAAAGCTGAAGGATGAAGCCCAGGGTGACTCAACAGGCTGGGCTGGCTCCATCTCGTCAGTTATCTCTTGGTGGGCAGCAAGACAAGGAAGAGATGACTAAAATAATGGCGCTTTAAGACATCTTCAGCTGAGATCATGCCATTGCACTCCAGCCTGGGTGACAGCGGGAGACAGAGCCTCGTTCTGTTGCCCAGGCTGGAGTGCAGTGGTGCGATCTCGGCTCACTGCAACCTCTGCCTCCCAGGTTCAAGCGATTCTCCTGCCTCAGCCTGCCGAGTAGCTGGGACTACAGGCATGTGCCACCACACCCAGCTAATTTTTGCATTTTTAGTAGAAATGGGGTTTCACCATGTTGACCAGGATTTTCTCTGTCTCTCGACCTCTTGATCTGTTCACTTCAGCCTCCCAAAGTGCTGGGATTACAGACTTGAGCCACTGCGCCCGGCCAACATCTTTACCCAATAAAAAATTGCTTACAGAATTATAAAGCCTCTCTTCATGTCAGTTTTCTTAACCTCCTCAACTCAACTGTCCAATGATGGGTTTACAAACCCTTCGGGACTGCTGTGTTAAGTAAGAGGAATTTAGCTCCCCACATTCAGTGGGAGCTAAATATCCAGGGCCAGGCATAGGTAGAGGAGATACCTATCAGGTCTTTCATAGGAGCCAGTCCCTAAAGTAGAAAGAATAGTTCCCTCAAGGCTTGCTCTGTGGATTGCCTTACACGAGTTGGTTCATATTTATAAGCCAATTTGTCTGGAATAAATCTCTTTAACACGCGCAACTAACTCCTCAAGGTGTGTCCAATGGGAACCAGTCTTCCTAAATGAACTGTCTGTAAAAGGGCTTTAACAACAGCACTGTCAATCCTGGAATTTCCACCTGAAGAAAAAAAAAATATTCATAGGCTGCTTGGGCCCATAGAATACACAGAATTTAAGAAACTGCTAAATGAAATCAAGACACCTAAAAAATATTTTTTCATACACTGTGTTGAGGAGATGGCTATGGAAAGAAACAGACTTTTGCTTACAATCCTGAAGCTCAGTAATAGTGCATCTGACCTGAGACTAACTCAGACAGTAGTTGGCTTTCTCTCTGCCACAGTTTCTTCCCATACTACCAAAAAAGAGGACATGGAATCTTGAACATGTGAGGTCCATCTTCCTTCTTTCCTTCTTTCCTTCCTTTCTTCCTTCGTTTCTTCCTTTCTTTTTTTCTTTCCTTTTCCCTCCCTCCTTTTCCTTCACTTCTCCCTCTCTCACTCTTTTCTTTCCTTTCTTTTTTCTCAATTTCTTGAGGGTAAATAAGGGCATCTCACAAAAGTTAAAGTGAAGCTTTAGAAGACTGTTTTTTGTTTTGTTTTTTTTTTCTAAGAAATTGTGTACTACTTTATCTCAAAAATAGAGGTGTTTTATTACATATCTTTATTGAGATGTAATTAATACAATAAAACTAATTTACAAAGTTGTTTGGAGTCAATAATTAAATAAGATTAAATAAAAGAATATATATGAAGGTGTCTCACACAATGCTCAGTGGTTGAATTTCGATATGACATAACTGTTTACACCACCCTTGTGTTAAAAACCCTCAATGGCTTCTCATTTCCTACAGAGCAGTCTAAAGTCTAAAACGCAAAAACTTAAGGTTCTTAATAATTCAACCCCATCTTTCTGGTCTTGTGTGCTGCCACATTCTCTTACACACCCAACTTAGCAGAAATACTGGATGACAGGGAACTTTCTTGTCTCCAGAATTTTTTATGCTGCCTCATTTCTGCCCATCGAGGCTCTTCCTTTCCTTTAAGGTCAGGAGCCAACTCCTTCATTAGTCCTCCTGGAAGACGACTCCTGATCATTCCAGATGATTATTAACGTCCTTTTCCTACGGCCTATCCCATTATACTGCATTGTTTCTAAGATCTTTGCCACATTCTGCTTTGTGCTACTTATCGTGAGTAGCTCCTTTCTTTCATGTAATTTTGATGAAGATTCATTGAGCCTCTATAATACCTGGGCAGTGAAGTAGGCATGGGGATGGTCTGGGCAGAGGTGCAGAGATAAATGACATACTGTGTGCTCTGGAAAAGCCCATGTCCTGGTGAGAAGCATGGAGGTTGCAAGCCCCACCACGTTCAATTCTGTATCTTTAGTAGTGTCTAAAATGTCCCATGCAGAGCAGATACAGATGCTGAATAAAATCAGTATTAAAGGTGAAAAATATCAGAGTGTTAAATGTAATTGCCTCATTCTAGCAAAAGAGGAAATTAAGGCTCGGGAAGATTAAATAACATGCTCAAGATTGCCAGTGGCTCTGGAGTTGTAAGTAGAGTGCTATAAATAACCACAAACCAAGCTGAGAAGAGGCCAGCTGGGAAGATCAGGCATGGGGACTATTTTGTTTTGTTTGAAGTTTCTTTAAATCCAGAGTTGTCCTTGGTCATAGGAATCCTATTTTTGTCCATGGAAATAAACCCCATTTCCTATGCGATGCCACTCTCTGGCCTCAGTGGAAGCTGGGTTTGAATTCTAGACCAGCCACTTACCAGTTTGTTGCCCTGGGATGAGAGATGCTATCTCTGAACTTCATTTTTCTTGTGTGTAAAATGAGGATGGTAACATTTATATCATAGAACCATTACAAAGATTGCATCAATAATGAATTAAATAAATACACAAAAATAAATGAGTTCAGGCCCTGACTCCTGGAAAGTGTTGGTAGCAATGGTGATACTGGTGTTGGTGGTTGGAGTATATATTATAATTCAAACTCACCTAACAGAATTAACCTTCTACTAATGGTGTTTGTGTATTGATGTAGTCATTTGTAAACTTAGTCCCCTAGTTATTTGGGAAGCATCTGCAACTTTATTTTGTAGGGTTCCCACTTCCATATTTATCAACCAACACCTTGTAGCACGTTGATATGTCAGAAAGACGTTCATTCCTCATGGTCTTCTGTATCTTCTTCCAATTCAGCCAAGCTCTATGTCTTAACCCAGGGACCATTGCAAGGCCAGGTATGCAGCAAAGAATAAGACTGATGCTCTTATAAGAGTAATCATTTTGATACTTCTCTCCCCACCCTACCTAAGGTGTATTTTTCTACCTGTTCCTGATGTCCCCAGGAACTAGTCTTCTTCCTTAGATTATTGACCACATCTTCCCACTGATTTGTTGAGTCAACTGCCAGTATTACTTTGCTGGTTGAGACCCTCCTCCTCCTCAGGCTTGCTTCATACCCACTCCAAGCCTCAGTTTACTACTGCCCTAGGCAGCAACTTGCCTGATTTCACATTATTGCAGTCCTCCAGTAGCCAGGCCCTCCAAGGCTTCTCAACTGCAAGGATAAGAAATCAAAGGGTAAAGGTAGAGGATGGAAGTGATGGTGGTCATGGTGGATAGAGAGAGGTGAGAGGCTGGTCGTTGTGTATTTATGCCCTTTGCACACCAATATCCATAACACAATCATATTCTAGACAATCCAGCAGTGAAAATTTCACAACTATTCTCAGCTCTACTTTCATTAAGCCAGATAGAAATGGCAAGGGAAGATTCTGGTAATCACAATTGGTTTAGAAAAATAACTTCCAGAGAATGTGATAGGGTAACAGTAGATTCAGATTCATCTTGTTTATGCTGTCTATTTATAGCATTACTGTACCATGATCTCTGATGTATGAATCACTGCCTTATTCTTGAAAGGGTCCCCCAGTGCCTTCTGAATCATCATAATGCAAACAAATGAAAGGGTTATATTGCAATGAGTATCCTCTTAATATGGAAGATACTGTACATATGTTTAGTTTCTTGAAAATCAATTATTTGTGAGGGCGTATGTAGTAAAGTTTGGCCAACTAGAATATACATGTACTTTGTTTTATTGTACTTTACTTTATTATGTTTCATAAATAATTGCATTTTTTATCAGTGGAAGGTTTGTGAAAACCCTGCGTCAAGCAAGTTTGTTGGTGCCATTTTCCCAACAGCATGTGCTCACATTGTGTCTCTGGGTCTCATTTTGGTAATTCTCACAAAACCCCAAACTTTTAAATTATCGTTATATCTGGTATGGTGATCTGTAATCAGTGATCTTCGGTGTTACTATAGTAATTTTGGGGGTGGAGTGTCATCACCCATATAAGATGGCAAACTTAATTACTAAATGTTGTGTGTGTTCTGACTGCTCCACTGACCAGCCTGTCCCTCATCTCTGTCTCTTCAAGCCTCTCTATTCCATGAGACATTTTATGTAGAAATTAGGCCAATAAATAACCCTACAGTGGCCTGTAAGTGTTCAAGTGCAGGAAGAATTGCATCTCTCACTTTAAAGCAAAAGTTAGAAATAATTAAGTTTAGTGAGGGAGGCATATTGAAAGCTAAAATAGGCCAAAAGCACGGTCTCTTGTGCCAAACAGAGAAGTTGTGAATGCAAGGAAAAGTCCTTAAAGGAAATTAAAAGTGCTACTCCACTGAATACAGGAATGATAAGACAGTAAAACCACCTCATTGCTGATAGGGAGAAAGTATCAGTGGTCTTAACAGAGGATCAAACTACTACAACATTTCCTTAAGCAAAAGCTTAATCCAGAGCATGGCACTAGGTCTCTTAAATTCTATGAAGTCTAAGACAAGTATATGTAAGCTAGCAGATGTTGGTTCATGAAACTTAAGGAACGAAGCTGCCTCTGTAACATAAAAGTTCAAGGTGAAGCAGCAAGTGCTGGTGTAGAAGCTACAGAAAGTTCTCTAGATCTAGCTAAGATCATTGACCAAAGTGGCTACACTAAACAACAGATTTTCAATGTAGATGAAACATCCTTCTATTGGAAGAAGACACCAAGGACTTTCGTAACTAGAGAGGAGAAGTCAATGCCTGCCTTCAAAGCTTCAAAGGACAGGCTGACTCTCTTGTTAGAGGCTAAGGCAGCTGGTGACTTGAAGTGGGAGCCAATGCTTAATGACCATTCCAACAATTGTAGGCCCCTTAAGAATTAGGCTAAATCTACTCCACCTATGCTCTATCAATGGAACAACAAAGCCTGGATGACAGCGTATCTGTTTACAGTATGGTTTACTGAATTTTTTCTTTCTTTTTTTTGAGAAGGAGTCTTGCTCTGTCACCCAGGCTGGAGTGCAGTGTCGCGATCTCTGCTCACTGCAAGCTCCGCCTCCCAGGTTCACACCATTCTCCTGCCTCAGCCTCCCAAGTAGCTGGAACTATAGGCATCAGCCACCATGCCCAGCTAATTTTTTGTATTTTTAGTAGAGATGGGGTTTCACTATGTTAGCCAGGATGGTCTTGATCTCCTGACCTCATGGTCCACCCACCTCAGCCTCCCAAAGTGCTGGCATTACAGGCTTGAGTTACCATGCCCAGCCAGTTTACCGAATATTTTAGGCCCACTGTTGAGACCTCCTGCTCAGAAAAAAAGGTTCCTCTCAAAATGTCACTGCTTATTAATGATGCACCTGGTTATTCAAGAGCTCTGATGAAGATGTACAAGGAGATGAATGTTGTTTTCATGCCTGCTAACACAACATTCATTGTCCAGCCCATGAATCAAGGCATAATTTTGACTTTCAAGTCTCATTATTTGAGAAATACATTTTCTGAGGCCATAGATAGTGATTCCCCTGATGAATCAGGCCAAAGTCAATTAAAATCCTCCTGGAAATAACCTTTCCGGATGCCATTAAGAACACTTTGATGTGTGATTCAAGGGATGAGGTCAAAATATCCACCTTAGCGGGAGTTTGGAAGAAGCTGATTCCAACCTTCATGGATGACTTTGAGGGATTTAAGACTTCAGTGGAGGAAGTAACTGCAGATGTAGTGGAAACAGCAAGAAAACCAGAATTATTATAGAAGTGGAACTTGAAGATGGGCCAGAATTTCTGCAATCTCATGATAAAATTTGAACGGAAAAGAAGTTGCTTCTTATGGATGAGTAAAGAAAGTTGTCTTTTGAGATGAAACCTACTCCTGGTGAAGATGCCGTAAACATTGTTGAAATGAAAACAAAGGATTTAGAATGTTACATAAACTTTGTTGGCAAAGCAGCAGCAGGGTTTGAGAGAACTGACTCTAATTTTTGAGAGAAATTCTACTGCAATTAATATGTTTTTTTTTTTTTTTTTTTTTTTTTTTTTTTTTTTTTTTTTTGAGACGGAGTCTCGCTCTGTCGCCCAGGCTGGAGTGCAGTGGCCGGATCTCAGCTCACTGCAAGCTCCGCCTCCGGGTTTACGCCATTCTCTCGCCTCAGCCTCCCGAGTAGCTGGGACTACAGGCGCCCGCTATCTCGCCCGGCTAATTTTTTGTATTTTTTTAGTAGAGACGGGGTTTCACCGTGTTAGCCAGGATGGTCTCGATCTCCTGACCTCATGATCCGCCCGTCTCGGCCTCCCAAAGTGCTGGGATTACAGGCTTGAGCCACCGCGCCCGGCCTTAATATGTTATTAAACAACATTGCATGCTACAGAGAAATCTTTTGTGATTGAGTCAATTGATGTGGCAACCTTTATTATTGTCTTATATTAAGAAATTGTCACAGCCGCCCTAACCTTCAGCAACTACCATCCTGATCAGTCAGCAGCCATCAACTAGAGGTAAGACCCTCCACCAGCAGAAAGGTGCCGATTCACTGAAGGCTCTGAGGATCATTATTAGCATTTTTTAGGAAGAAAATATTTTAAATTAAGGTATGTACAGTGTTTCTTAGACATAATGCTATTGCATACTTAGTAGACTACAGTATAATATAAACACAATGTTTATAGGCACTGGGAAACCAAATAATTTATGTGACTTGCTTTATTGCGATATTTGCCTTATTGCAGTGGTCTGAAAGTGAACCTGAACTATCTCCAAAGTATGCCTGCATATGTAAAATAAACCCTCAAATAAACATTTTCTGTTCACTCAAGTGTCCACAGAATCACACCTCTCTGAGGATAGAAACCCGTGTGTTTCTCTCATTCATTCAATCACTATTTATTGAGAATCTATTATTACACAAGAGCTATTTTAAATGCTTGGGGGCACATCCGCAAATAAAACAGAGTAAGATCTTATCCTTAAAGATCTGAAGTTCTACTGGAGGAGATAGACGACAATAAAATCATAAAGTTAATTACATTGTATGCTAGAAGGGGGACAAGTACTACTGGAAAAGATATTAGAATTGGGTAAGAGGGATAGAGATGCCCGGAGAGATGGCAGGGAGGCTGCACTGAGAAAGTGGCACTGAGTAAGCCTTGCAGTAGGAATCTAAAGCAACCACACAGAAATGTGGGGAGAGAGCCTTCTGGAAAGCAGGAACAGCCAGGGCAAAAGCCTGAGAGTGCCTGGAGTGTTTTCAGAATAAAAGGAGGCCCTGGAAGCTAAGGTGGGATTCATTCTTGTTCAGTGAATTAATGAGTGAATGAAATAAGTGAAAGAAATGCCAGAGATTGGAAGGTCCTCTGACCTAACTCTCATATGGTGTTTTAGCACACTCCACAGCCATGTTTCCTGATTGTGTTCTCTGGAGCGTTGGTCCCTGAAAATATTCCAGGAGAAGGGGGTTTTAAGTTCAGATCCGTTCTCCATTTTGTAGATCCCCATGATATAGAGTCACAAATCACAATAGTATGTGAAAGTCTCAGAGAAATCCTCCAGGGAATGACCTGTTTCAACTTGATACTTTCAGAACTTTTTCAACCACAGAGCCCATTTTTTGTTCCCATTGTCATTTTGTCCCTGATACCTCTGCTACTCCTCAGACAGAGGACATCTGCTGTCAGCAATGACATGCTGAGTCAGCATCCAGCAGCCTCCAGAAAGACAACCCTGCCACCCCGACCCTGCCATCTCTGGACCACTCTGAAGTGCAGAAGCTCCCTCTTAGATTGAGTGGAATAAAAGCCACTGCATTGTTGGCTGGGTGTGGGGGCTCACGCCTGTAATCCCAGCACTTTGGGAGGCTGAGGTGGGCGGATCACCTGAGGTCAGGAGTTTGAAACCAGCCTGGCCAACATGGTGAAACCCCTTCTCTACTAAAAATACAAAAATTAGCCAGGCATGGTGACATGCACCTGTAATCCCAGCTACTTGAGAGGCTGAGGCAGGAGAATCACTTGAACCCGGGACGTGGAGGTTGCAGTGAGCCAAGATCATACCACTGTACTCCAGCCTGGGCAACAAGAGTGAAACTCCATCAAAAAAAAAAAAAAAGCCACTACCTTGTCATTTCCGTCCACTGGCCCTAGTTTTACCCATGGACCACATGGAATAATCTTGGGTTGTGGAAGAACTTTAGGATGTTTAGTCATATAGAATCAATCCTGGCCTTGCCACTTGACTACTAGCTAGGCAGTGACTAAAACTCTGATTTTTGGTTTCCTTATTTACATTACCTGCCTCATAAGGTTATTGTGAGGACTGAAGATATGGTCCCATGCCTAGCAGAGTTTCTGTTAGGTTGTCGTTACTCAGTAAAAGCTCCCTTATCTGTTTTCTTCCACAGTTCCTTCCACAAACTTAGATATAGTCACCATGTCACCTGGAATCCTGTCATCTCTAGGCTAAACATACCCGGCTCTTTCACTAGATACTAAGTATGAACTGGAGACATTTCACCAGTGACAAAAGGTTGGTAGCCTCCCTCACTCCAAGCATCCCGGGAGACACAGGCCAAAACAGATAAACCCATGTATCCTTCAAGGGTCAATTCTGTTTTTAAAATGGAAGTTTTAATAATCAAGAAATGTTCTTAGGATCTTGTGAGGAAAAGCACCACATTTCTACAAATGCTGTAGAAATGTCTTCTTTTCCTAAGTTATCATGAGAAAGATTTACATCTAATGAATGTCAAAAAAATCATCCCCAAACATAAAAGTCTATACCTTAAAAATGAGGTGCAGATCTGTCAGCCAGAAAGGTGAATGTTCACATTTTCTCTGATAGTGCAAGATGTGTCTCTATTGGAGGTCAAGTTCATTTTCTTTTATCAATGTTACTGGAGGTCTTACTGGTACTGAGAATCTTTACCATCAAATAATCTATAATAGCATTTATACTTTGCTTCACAAAGCAGCAATAGTAGATGGGATTTCTTAGCACCCTTTTTCTAAGTTTATTGGATTTGCTTTTTCCAGTAGGAGGTGATTCAAATAGGTAGAGTGGCAGCAGTTAAACTGAGTTGAATTCAGTAGAGTGTGTTTCCTTGACCCTTGTCTGGTTTACTCAATTCCATTAGGGATTCCTCTACAGTTGACACATAGCTTGTTCCTCACATTCACTTGCTTATTTATGCTTCTTAGAAATGTTAAAGAGGCATAGCAGGTCCTTCTTCACAGTTTACACCATTGTCATGGGCAGCATCCATACCTTTACTTATTCTGTAGTCAAATTCCCAGGTTGTGACATGACAATGACTGAAAAAAATAACTGAGTATACAAATAGCACATACCTTGTCCTTTTTTGGAAACTGAATTTGGGATAAGTAATCTACTGGGCAGTTGTCTTCTGTGTACACCTTCTTTTTGGTAAGACAGTGCCATTTGACCTTTAGCCAGCTACCTCTTCTCTCCAAGTTGCTCCATTCTCTTCCCAAAGGACCAGCTCAAAGAAGCCTGTCTCATACAATGATAGCCTTAACAAATCCCAAGTGCACATTAATCCACCTACCTGTCTCATTTTCTTTTCCTTTACAAAACAAGTTATTCCTATTGAATTTCATTTTGTTCTTTTTTCTTTCTTCATATGTATTTACATAAGTTTAATTTACAACATATATATTACTATACATTTACATGTTTCCAAGTAATCATAAATTTAATCAAGATTTCATTGAAAATACTACATTGGAAAGGAAATAGAATTGTAGTTGTGTCTTAGAGATGAGATACAGGGAAGATAAACTGAAATTTTAAAAATGTGTTTCATATGTGAGAGTATGTGCATACTTCTTTAAGAGTGAGGCTGCTTTTTTTCCCCTTGAATATGATTTGACCTCTTGGAAGAATATCGTAAGCATGTCAATGTCACCAGTCCATGCAGATGGGGCTGCATTTAGATGTCACTAAGATGACAAAATGACAGCAACTCCAACAGAGAAAAGCCAGGTGATGAAGAGAGGTCCAGCTCAGCAAAAGTCCCTCTGCACTTCACCTTAGCTCCTCAGGACAATGGAGTGGAGGCTGAGGCTGCAGAGATCCCAAACCTGAAAAAGAAAAGAGCCATATGCAATGAAAGCCAAGCTGAACTTGCCTTCTTTTCTCAGATGGCTTTCAATGTGCATTTCATGAAACCACCATATCTGTTCAACTGAGGTTCAATATCACTGGTGTGGAAAGCAATAGCTCAACTCTAATCAAAACGAGAAGCTAAATAAATAAAAACAGTAATAAAGGTTGCAATCACCTCACACCATAGTAGATACTGAAGTTTTTAAGTAATTTTGATGCTCTTAGATTTAAAAATAAAAGAAAAAATGAAGAATGTGAGATTGTTTAATGTCTGCTAAGAAACAGTGATGACTTATGACCAGGATACCATCACTTTCAGGCTTGTGGCTCTTCTATTCTTCATTCATGTTAGTCATAAGGAGAATTGTTCTTTCCTTACAGGTGACCAGGAGTCCTACTTATGGGACAGCGCAGTGAGGTTGTGACTTAGACATATGAAATTATGCTCTTTTCTTCCTAGGTGATTCCCATTCCTAGCAACAGATTTGTCCAACCTAACCAATATTCCTGACCATGAATGTCATCCATGGTAGTGATCCTTCCACCAACAACTTGCCGCAAATCCTTGGCTCCTATCTTTCCACTTCCACATTAAATCACAGAATAATTAAAGGAGCCTCATCTTAGCAAGGGAATATGGAAGCAAGTCACTCCAACATCTTATTCAATATGTGAATTTCTTCTAGGAGAGCTGTAACTGTGGTCTTCCTGCCTCTTCTCGAACACCACCAATGATGTGGAATTCCTTATTGCAGGAGCGCCTCATTCTGGTTTTTTTTAGTGATGGACTAAACGTTTGTTTCCCCTCACCCCTATCCTACCAAATTCATATGTTGAAACCCTAACCCACTATGTGATGGTCTTAGGAGTTGGGGCCTTTGGGAAGTTATTAGGTTTAGAGGAGGTCATGAGGATGGAGCCCCCAATGCTGGGATTAATGTCTTTAGAAGAAGAGGAAGAGACAGCAGAGCTTCCTTTTTTCTGCATGTGACGACACAGTGACAAGGTAGCTATCTATAAGACAAAAAGAGGGTGCTTACTAGGGCCTGACACGATGGTACCTTAATTGCCAGAACTTTGAGGGAAAAAAAGAATGTCATTTCAGCCACTCAGTCTATGGTATTTTCTTATGGCAGCCTGAGCTGACTAAGATACCTGCCTATTAGACAAGGCATCCTTCAGTGGAGCCGAAGCTCCTCTCACTGTGTCCATCATGGCTTACCTACCCCTGGCTCTGTGTTCTGGAACCACAACAGAATGCTTTTTATCCTGTTCTTCTGTCTCAGACTGCTCTATCTTTCAGTGTGCATTTATTTCCTCAAGACAAATGAGCA
The DNA here is from genome assembly GCF_009764315.1 of Trachypithecus francoisi. NCBI lineage: Eukaryota > Metazoa > Chordata > Mammalia > Primates > Cercopithecidae > Trachypithecus > Trachypithecus francoisi. Next base: position 70,828,664 of record NW_022681470.1, on the reverse strand, counting down.
CAGCTGAAGGGGCCCTTGAGTCATTTGCAGATTCCTGCTTCCAGAACTTTCCTTTACTCAGCTCCCACAGCATACCATAAAGTTTGACAGGGAAATTTCCTATAGTTTTCTTTTTTTAAGTAGAAAATTTTAACTATCATCCCATTCATCAAATATAGTTTAGTAATAAGACCTGTTAGCCAGCGTCCAGCCCATTCCTAGCATGGTGATGGGAAGCTCAGGTCAGGATGATATCTAGGCCCAGTGGCTCAAGTCAACATTAGCTGCTGCTTAGAAAAAGGCCACAAATACCATCCCTAATGATTTAACAGCTTGTCCCCGAAAGCACATTAACCAAGGGAGCTTTTAAATATTAAGAAATAATTACATCAACTCAGTGTTGTCCTTCCTCAAAATTACATCACATCAGGGCTCTGCTAGATAAATAAATTCCGTAAGAGAACACAGGTCTTCTTAAAATGAAAAACTGTACCCAATGAAATGTTATTTCCAGTTGATGACAGGAGGGCGGACAGAAGGAAGGAAGAATTAATGAAAATATTCTGACTACTTTCCCAAATGAACACTTAGAGTAACCTTACCCCAGCCAAATTAATTCTCCGTTATTGGCATTTCAAACTCTTTCTCACCATCTCCAAACTAGTTGGGGTCAGATTAGAATTGGGAGGGACCAGAGAATGCCCTGGGACCAATATGCTCCAGTCATGAGAGTCCATTTTAGGCCTAAGGAATTTGGCACTGACTTGGAGCTGTGGATCTGTATTACCTTAGGGTGAATAGAAATGGCTTTACCTTTGCCTGAATAGGAAATATGATTTGGGGATAAGCAAAGAAATCTTTGTAGGACTCTAAGACATTGCCCCCACATAGGGCACACTTCACCCAAAATTCTATCATTAAATATTGCCCTCTTTCTGCAGAACTGCTGAAATTTCAAATGAACCTGTATAGGATATTTGAGTCATTTTGATTTAAGTCTGATTGAGTTTAATAGCTTCTCCTCTTCTGCCCAAACAAGACACTGGGCAGTTTGAGGTCACTGGGCATGTAAGTGGGAAGGGCCCTGGAGGAAGGAAAGGAACAGGCATGCTTCACAGTTCAGCCACAGCTAAGGCTGGGGCGGGGGCAAGCTCTAGAACTCCCAGGTATCCTGGCCACCTGGGGAGTACCCTATGGGCCTCCAGCCCCTGCTATAGCTATGCGGTAGAGCACACCTCTGCAATAGTTAGCCTAGACCTGGGTAACTTCTAAGAGTACAGACCAAGCAGATGGGGCCTGCTTGGGCTGAAGCAGATTTTTGTGGAATAAACTCCCACTCGGGCAGCCCTTGGGTGTCATGTGACTTCACTTTTTCCATTGCTTTTTCCTCTGCTGCTAAGAATCTCTGCCGTTTGGTCACCTTTTGAAGTTAACGGCAGGGCGTAACTGCACATCCGTACTTTTACGGGCTTCCTAATGACCTGCTTAATTATTTGCTTTCTTTGGGGCCAGCTTTGCTTCTGATAGGCACCAGAAGACCGGGCACAGTTGCAGCCCAGTCTCCCTGATGGGTCCAGCACAGAGTTTCAGGCATCTTGATTACTGAATTCCAAGAGACTATCTCCCTGGGGCACCTGGGCTTGAATGTGAAGCTTTATTTGTATTTTATTTATTCATTAGATTGGCAGATGCCTTCTCTCTTGAGAGGTCTAGGTGCCTAATAGGAAATTAGTATCTCGATTTTCCAACAAAGTCAACTGCTTTGTAATCCTTTTCAGCCTTTCTTGTGTTCTGAGATTTTAAAGATTCAGAAACCAAGAGCACTTGGGTCCAATGACTCAGAATGACAAGAGCGTACCTGGTTTTCCATCGTGGTTCTATACCTTGCTCGCGGCAGAAGTTTTTTGTATTTTTCTTCTGAGTCTAGGCACAGCCTTAGAATAGTTCTTAACCTCATAATCAAGGCACCAACTAGGATCTAGCCAAGTAATTGTTGAAGTTGATCCCTCTTTGCCATTCTTCATGTAAATGCTTTTCCTTTCCATAGGCACTGGAAAGTTGTACCAAACCCTTTCTTAAGGACTTCTTGTGCAGAGGATAGACTTGGCCAAAGTCTATTTGGATATTTAATCTGTAGACAGTAGTATTTGATAGTGTACACTAAAGTTAGATCTGTGAATAACTTTCTGGGACTTCCTTTGAACCTTCCTACATTTGCATGTGAGATGTCTGGTGCAATACAATAGGCACTAAATAAAAGTAGTTACCACCTCAGCCCAGTAAAAATTAGCTGTGATGAACACAGGGTTCATTTGCTATATTTTTTTCTTCTTTTAGTTAACCTGTATTCTTTATCATGGAAAGAGGTCCTCTTTGACACAGAAATCTAGATCTACACGAAACAGTTTACTTCAAATTATAAGAGAGTAGTTTGTTGTAAATCAAGATTGGAATCCTGAGTGTTTAATTCTTATTTTATCAGGAAGTCTGAGGGTGTAAGACACATTGAAAGTGATGTTTTATGGTTTCTTCCTCTTGTCTTTTATTTTCCCTCTATTTCTATGAATTGCCATGGATTCTGTTGACTGTTTTCTGGTTGAATTTGACACTTAGTAGTCATCAACTGATTGTATCCAATTAACAGTCATTTTATTCTTCAGTTACTTTCTGTTTGGACATGCGTTTATTGATCTGGTAAGATTTTATTCTCCAGAAACATAAACAACATGCCATTTAATTTGGCCTCAGGACTGTCTCTAAGTACCAGGAGGGAGACGTTTAAAGATACAGTGCATGGGGGCGGGAGGGTGGGGAAGAAAAGCTATCTAGTTCCTCTTTCAAAGAAGAGGGGAAAGAAATTGGGTTAAACTTTGATCACTATCATTTCACCTTTGGACATTTATTACAGCTGTTTGACACAGCCATGTTGGCAGATCGAGTAGAAAGATAAATGTGCCTGTGTGAATGGGTTTAATATCAAAAGTGGATATGAGACATGGCACATTGTTTCATCTAGGAAATGTTCACATCTACAAGATTCAGCTGTGACTGTTGTGATACTTTCAGGCTCGTGGGGCCAAAAGGTGAACATGATTGAGGTACCTTTTGCTATGAATATTTCACAAACCAAGTATCCCTTTTTCTCTTGGGGCTGTGTGCTGACTGAGGGCTTCTTCGGGATGAGTCCTCAGTTGACTGATGAATACAAAACGCCTCTCTGAACAAAAGGCATTCAAGATTCACTGAAGACAAGACAACCTACTTTGGTTTCTGTGTCTGGTACCGGGGTATCAACAGAGATAAAACACTGAGTGACAGGGAAGCAAGATACAGAATAACACAATCTATTGTTCTCCCATTGACTGTAAATATAATGGGAAAGTTAGCGAGTCACCGTAATGTCATGGACCGCTGTGAACTTGGGAGAACTCAAGGATCAGAAAGTAACATGAAACAAGAAGGGAAATGAAGATAATATTGAGTTACTGAACATTCTCAAATTGTACTGAAACGCATCCCATCCCTTTGGAGGGGGCATGTTTTTGACAAGGAAGACAATGGGAAGAAACTGGTGGCTGTAACAATATCACCATTTTCTTTTACTACAGGCCGTAATGTGAACTTCTTAGAAGACACCTTCTTTCACCACACCTTTGTTGTATAGTCTATTGAGGAACCCAGAGACCAAAGTCACTGCCTTGTTCCAGGGCTGTCTAAAACCAAGGAGGCTGGCTCTCCCAGCCAATGACAGCTGCTCTGTTGTGAATTACAGAGCAGGTCTGCAGCCAAGGGCAGAGGAAAAGAACTGAGAGAGAACGAGAGAAGCTAAGAGAGGAAACTGGCAGGGTGGAGAATTTGGGGCATAAGCACAAGAGTAAGGAGAGAAAAATAAAGGTAGTGGAGGAGTAAAATGAGAAAAGGAATTTTCATGGTGGACGTTTGGGAGAGATGTGGATACTCTACTATTCCAGGGTCTGAGCAAGGTTCTCCTCAAATAAAATAAAACAAAACAGAAACAACAGAATAAAACCATGGAAACCACTAAATCACTTTTGGAGTGATTTTGTTGGAGCCAGAAATTCACCCTTGAATTACCTATTTTCTGGGACAAAATTAGCTAATGTTCAGTAATATTTTTTTTTTTAAATCTGTGACACTCTCACATTAAGCATTGTTTCCCAAGCACATACCTTAGAGAAAGCATCTATTCATTTAGGGTCCTGACATATGTAACCTCCAACAGTGCTATGAAGGCTATGTATGGGCTTTTTCTGTAGCAAAAGGAACATAAATATACAAACTTTTGCACACAGACACAGTGGATTCATACCCTGAACTCTGTTCATAGACCTCTCAGAAGAATTCCACAGCCCTAGGTTACGAAGTCCTGTTCCAGGATGTCTAACAAAGAGCTGGCATAGGGTAGGTGTTCAATAAACTCTCACAGCTTTGAATTATGCAAGCATTGTGATCAACTGAGTACAGGATGGATAGCTATACAGAGAGATCAATAGATAGATGGTAGCTAAAACATACACACATATATTGAGTTGAATATCAAAATAAGCACAGAAATTTAGATGATGGTCCAACTAATCGATTTAATACATCAGCTACTAAGGACAACTCATGTGCTTTGGGACATCCCTAAACTTAAATGGGAAGTCCTTATTGTCAAATCTTGCTGACATCACCATTAGAGGTCTGGAAGATCCAAGTCTGACCTGGACGTACATTTATGATCTATTTATATTTTAACATTTGGAAGGCCTAAATCAACTGGCAATGAGCTGAGTCCTAAAAATGTCGAGATGCTGCCTACGAAAGCTTCTAATTAAATAGGTTAAAGGTCACTATGGCTTGACTGTCACTTATGACTTTAAACATGGATGTGGGCACTTTGGGGGCTTATAGATCTATTCTCCCCAGGCAAGACAATAATACTCTGTCTTCCAAGTGCTGAAACAGCCCTGGGAAGCTCTCATCAGACACAGGTGAGCCTCTACACTTTTGTTTTTACTTACTGATCTTTCTGCTTATACATTTTTAGAAATCCATCCTTGTCATCGGACATGCAGATGGAGTGATTTTTTTAATGGAAATTTTATTTAGACCAGTCTAGGTTTTGATACAGGAAAATTTAATTTTTCCCTTCATTAAAGGAGGAGTAAGGCTGTGACTCCAAAATGGCTATCTCACCTTAAGCCACCTGCCCAATGCTGACAAAATCCCAAACCCGTCTCTGTGTGGACTTCCTGATACCTGTCCTTCTAATTAGCATTCTCAGCATCTGAGAAGAGAAAGGGCAGAAAGGAGAAGGTTTTATTCCAAATCTGGGGAAAAGTTACACATTATGAGAAACAGCAATCTCATTGTTGTTTCTACCTTTATGTTTATAGAATGGTTATATTTTGTTTTTGTATGCATGTGGCAATTAAAAATATATATAAGTAACAGACTTTGAGCGAATTAGAATACTTAATATGGGTTTTGAACTTCTGCCAGGAGTAGGCTCCAAAGCCAGTTCTTCCTATTTGCATTGTTGCATTTATCCATTTCCAAACATTAGAAGATCCATCTATCAGATTCTGTGTAAATCCAGCACACAGATAATTTGTAAAAAAGCTTTCTTTCAAAATGTTCTGCGGTTTTTCTAATCTCGTCGCTTTGCTAATTTTCTAATCACATAACCTTGAAGTCGAAAGACACAGCCTGTGATAATCTGTGTACACTGTCTTCGTTATTATCACAGACATTTCTGGGAAAAAAAAGAAAACACACACACACAAAACACACACAAAAAAAACCCTTTCCACCCCACACACATTCAAAGCTGCCTTTTAAGTCCTACTTTAGTCACAGTTCAATCAGATCCACATTAGTCCTACTCATCAGACAGAAAAGTGTTCATGAGCATAAGGGGGATATTGACTTTAAAAATTTACTGGCGAGGCGTTCAGAGCCTGCAGGAATGTCAAAACTCCAACCTGCATTTTGATGTTTTTGCCTCCGGTTAGTCTTGACTGACATGCTTGGAGCACTTTGGTCTGTGCTCTGGCATCCATTAACTGTCCTTGACTCAATGTTATCCAGGCCGTTATGGGCAGCTCGGTGCCTAATGGTTTCGGTGGATTAGACGCCCCAAGGTGTAAGGAAAACTCACACCCTGTTTTAAGGGATCACATTGGCTATTCTTGGCTTGCTTCATTAAGGGGGCATTGTTTGATCCTAAATAATGAGAGCCTGTTAATTATTATTCTGATAATTGGGCCTCATGTGGGAGCATGGCAGGCGCGAGGTGTTTTAAAAGGAAGCAAGTTTGGAAAAGGAGAAAGAAATGTCAAGGTTGAGGTGTCTTTGAGAGGAGTTTGTTTATATGCAAAGTATTTTCACCTACGTGAGGACCCAGTGCTGGATGGAGGAGAGAGAATGAGGTTGGGGCAAGTCCAGGTCTATACTTACTTCAGCTACAGTAGATTACAAAATTACTACTTTGGGCATGCCATTCTAAAAGGCTCACCAATGCCACGACTGAACCTGTAATTCCCTGGGAAGAGATTGGGAATTGGTCTCTCTTGGAGGAGGGAGAGATTATATGGAGACTGGGGGTCCTGGTGGAATCCCATTTGCTCTCTGGGGAAAAAATTTTGTTTCTTTATATGTTGTTTTTGCTATTTTATTTCTCATCAACAAATGACAACCAAGTCCATTAAGGGCATAGCAATAAGACTGCTACCTGGTCAGACAGTGGGGCTGGCTGTTCAGGATGCAAAAATATTGGGAGTGCTGAGGTGGCAGAGGCCAGATGACCTTTGTGTGAAGGATGGGGGTGGTTGTTGCTGGGGTGGGGTTTCCTTGAGTAAGTCAGTCCCAAATGAACCTCTGAGTTGCTGTGAAAATGTTGCTCTTTTAAGCTATATGTAAGTTGAAAGTAATGCTTTACAGTATTGACTCTGGACTTTGTTTCTTTGTTTTCAATGAGTACTGTGCTATAACATTCATATGCATTTTTCATTATTTCTTATGCCACTCACCCATGTAATTGTGGGAGAGAAAATTCCATAATCTAAAAGTCCACAGAATACTGTCATTTTCCTAGCATCCAAATAAGAGCCCACAGTGTCTCTATCCATTTGAGGGAAGAATTGGGTTTAAACAAATGTCTCAATTTAAAAGGAGGAGGGAGAGCTCTGGGAAGGTAAACTTGCATTTGAAGCTTTAACCTGGGTTTTTGTCAGACTTACTCATACTTCAGGTAGAGCTGGCCAGCTGAGATGAGAGCTGGCCTGCCTGTAGACCAGGTGACAGTGACCGACAGGAAGAGAAGGAATAGAGAGAAGGTCCATACTCATTTTGAGTTCTAGTGCTATGTTCACATGACTTTGCTTGCTTCTAAATCGCACTCTTCCAATTAAACTGGAGAGACTATCAAAAGTGCATGTTCAAAACGGTTACATACCCTGGAGTTTTGGACTTGCCTGAGCCTTCTTCATACGGCTCTGTGATTCTCTTTTGTATGTGTGAATGTTCTTTGAGATGCACCATGGGCGGTAGAGCAGGAGGAAAGGGTGGGAGGGCCAGGAGCACAGTATTGGGGAATTGAAGAGTTAGTGGCCAAAACAGGTGATCTTGCCTGTGATCTCTCAACTGTTCCTAACAGCTTCAATGCATCTCATAGGTCCATCAAAATGCCACTGCACTTTGCCTGAACATGGCGTACTATGTGCAGTTATTAGACAGCAGAGCCATCTTGGATTCTGTGCACAGGGAAGTATTAAAGTCAGGGTTGGCCAACAGTTTGGTAGGTAATGCCAACAAGCAAGTGAAGACTGGAACCTGACTTGAACATCATTCATTAGGTAACCTTGAGAATAACTAACTACCCTTGATCTGATTCCTCATTTGTGAGGTGGGGTTATATGCCTGCCATCAAACCTCATAGGGATGTTATGAAGCTAGAGTAAGCTTATAATCATAAAGCAATTCATAAAAGTGAAATACTATTGCAAACTTACAGTAATAATTTCATTTCCAGGTACATTAGGACAGCAGTAATCTTTGACACTATTCCTTCCTTCCTCTTTACCTCCCACCTTGTTTCCTTTGCAGTCTTATATTTTCATTACTGAATGGATCAGACTATTGAAATTCCCATAAGAATAGAAGAAATTTCTCCCATTGGAACAGACTAATGGTTGTTTAGAAATAATACCTAGACAGGTATTAACAAACATACTTGCATATGTTTGTTAGATTTACTGTAAATCATTGAACCTAATGTTTTGTTGGTGTCTGGAATACAACGAGTTTGTTAGCAAATAATTATGTCACTTTTCTGCCCAAGATCTTCCCTTTATAGGTAAGGAACATAAGGCTGGCTATCCTAACTTCCCTTTAAAAAATTCTATAAGAGTTATTCAAACTATTTTCCTATTTATTTATATTCTCAGCCTGTATCACTTCTTAGAATTTCCAGTTCTGGCTTATATTTAGCCTTTTTTTTTTTTTTTTTTTTTTTTGTCCTGAAAAAGCTACTTCATGCTTCTGTGAAAGACAGTGAGCCAAGTATTCCTGGGATTATTGAATGGGTGTAACATTGTCCTACCCAGATTCTTATATTTCATAGATTTGCTACCATAGTTCTCCAAGTCCTTGACTTTCCCTACTGAGGGATCCTAATCTTTTTAGTCTGTTTTTATACAGAAGCTCCTATTTCTCCTTTCCTGAAGAGCCAATTGCCACTTTGGTAAAGTGTTTCATCACCTTACAATTATCACAGAAACTACAGTCTCTCTCTGCAGAGCTCACAATGTGTTAAATTAGACAGATGATGTATCATCATGGGCCATGGGGTTAGAGACACACCTGGATGAAAACACTATTTAAAAGAAGGAATGAGGCTTGATTTATCCCCAGAGCTTCCTTATTCCAAACAGAAGATACTCCTCAGGTTTTTCAGTTTGTAGTTATGTCATCTTATGTCTTGACATTCACTAAGGCACATGATTGCCAAGGTCTGTGGTGCCTTTGAACTTGTACAAATATTTCCACTTCAGTGATGGTGACTCAGAAGCCACTCTTCACAGCTCTCTGTTCTCTGGATGGCAGAGTATTCATGTTTCGTGGATGAGCCCTGGATAGTGAATGATATGGCAAAACATTTTCTCTCTTTCTTCTCTTTTTGTCTCTTTCTCTCCCTGCAGTGCCCAATGCCTCTTCCTCTCAAAATAGTTATGAAGTTATAAAGTACTTCTTTCTTTCTTTCTTCTTTTTACCTGGGCTGATGTTGATAACTCTTCTAAATTTAACATTTCCTGTTGCACACAAAATATCATACATTTTTCTGAGTGCATGTTCGCTACGAACAAGGACTATGTCTACTCTATTGTGCCTCTAACTCTGTCTTCCTATGTCCTACTCACCAATGATGATAAAGAGAAAGTCATACATACTATTGACTGTAGGCTCTCTCAAGTCAAAGATCATCCAACTGATCAAGTGACCATAGGATAGATTAAAAGCTGAAGTAAATACTTAGAAGTAGGCATTTGGGGTAAATGAGAATCAGGTATAAGCAACTTGGAAGGTAGTTTATAGCTACCACTACCCCCACTCTACCTCCACCTGTTATCCACTTGGGGCACTGTTATGCAAAGAATCTGTGGTGACTTTGGAATGCTGGGTCGGTTCACTCCTTCCCAGAAACTCTCCTCCTCAGTCATCTTTGTATCCCAAGGAAAGTGATTAGGCTGGATGCTTAAAGAAGAAATCCCTTCTAGAACTTTTAGACTATAATGCTTTGGATTATCCATATCACCAAGTTCCTCTTTCATTACAAACCATTGAAAATGGTTAATTTAAGAGAAAATCATTTTTCCTGGCTTTTAACACAACACTTATTTAATAGTCACAAGTAGCAAAAGCCTATTTAAACGTTTGACTTGTTCAAAAGTCCCCAGTACAGAATGATGTCAGAAGCAAATATGGATGGCATTAGGCAAATTTGTGACAATGTTATCATGAGTCTTTTTCTCATTTTTCTTGTCATTGCTTTCTTGTCACTGTTCTAGTAGATGTATGACTTAACAATCAATTGGTCACATTGTACTATCAAGTAGACTTGATAGAGTACCTTATCGTTTTAAGGGATGCATTTTTATCCCATCATGTAAGTCAGAATGATTTTCCAAAGCTTGTGTGACTTTGTGAACAAATTTATCTAAGATTAGGAAGGGCTGACCAGGCATATGGGCTATGTGCTCACATGGTTACATAGCTACGTGTCAGGACAGATCATCTGAGTTACAGCTGTTAAACCCAGGCATAGGACTTTTGATTCAACCTGTGGTACCTTGACAGCTTATGAAGTAGCTCAGATTATTTATCAATAATTCTATAATACTAAACTCTTTCAGAGGCTGTGCCATCATGCACAAATATGTTCATTAATTAAACAAATATTTCACATCAAATTAGAATGTGCCAAGAAGTATCCCAGGTGCTGGAGTTAGGGTGGCTGAACAAAATAGACACTGTCCTGGCGCTTTTAGGCTCTTACTGTCTAGAAGAGAAGGCAGACATAATTAATAGTTGGTGTGCAACCAAAGAGAAAAACTACACAATCTCTACTGACTAAATTCCAACCTTTCTTTTTCTAAGTAAATTAATTCAACTGAATTCCACTCTTGGTCATCATTTTACCTAATTTCTCATGTCTCCTTCTCACTGGGTCTAGGGCAAGGTCCAAGTGGCTATCGGGAGCCTGGCTGAGCCCTGAGCCCTAGTTTTCTGCAAAAATGTGCTGTCCACCCTTGCCACCTTTTTCCCCTCTGCTCTGGAAAGCTTTTTGAGATACAGAAGGCTTTAGTATCTACTCTTATCAAAGAAACTTCGTGTGTGTGTGTGAAACTGAGGAATTAGTTATTATGTCTTACACAGAGAGTGGAAAGCTTAGAGATTATCCATACAACTTTGCATTCCAAATTCATGCTCCTCAACTGTCCAGCTGAGGCCAAAGTACCTACATCCCCAAGCTCTGAGAGTTCCTTAGCAGATTGGTTTGGGGGTCAGACCCAGGAATGTTAAGAGAGATTTTGTAGCTTGGACATCTGCATGGTGTCAGATGAGTGACCAGAATTGCCCTCTCCTGAGTATTTGTCACCATTTGGCATGATTAACTCTGAAGTTTCCTGTAGTTCTCATTTCCATCACAGCTGCTGCATGGAACTGATAAATGTGTGCTCAGGGTGTGAGGAGGGAGTCAGGGGAAGGAATGGAATTTCTGTGGTTTGTTTTTGGTTGGTTTTGCTTTTTTCATACTTAGAAGAACACATGACAGAAAATAGGTCATGTTTAGCAGATCTTGCTGATAGACCTAGAAGGCAGTGGCCTTTGATATTCATCTAAGTAGATGATAAGCAGTGACTTCTAACATTACTAGTTTGTATGCCTGGTTGACAAATAAAATTTTTGGCATAGATTTACTGCATCACAGAAGAACAAAAACCATTTGTCTTTTGGTAAGATGTGTTTTGCCACTGCTTAGAGCAAGCACATACCCTAAGCTGCATCTTCAGTATGGAGTGAGTTGTTTGGTGGTAAAGATCATTTCAGCATCTTGGGCCAAGGCAATGTCTTCATGACCTGCAATGTGCTGCTAAGTCAGTCAGTTCAATAAGAAAAATAAAAACCAATCTTTGTACAGAATGGACTATTGGATCTGATAACCTCTTGTATCAGAGGTTGTATTGATAACTTCTTAGTTTCCACCATGCCCCACTGGGTGGACTGAATGCAGAATGTGAAGCATTCAAACCAAGTCTTCAGTCCTCTCTTGCTTCTCCTGCTTATGCTTGGTACCATTCTACTGGTGTTCTGGCCTCCACTCCCTCATTATTGTGTAGTTTCTTGACTGTACAAGGATCAGTTCCACCCCACAGCTTGGTTTGACATTCCTGCTCAGTGTTCCATAGAAGTACAGTGTATTGAGCACTTGTTCCACATCAGATCCTGTATAGGCCCTTTCCACACACTATCTCATCCACTAGTAGAGAGGTTCTATCTCTATTTGTCAGATTTTTAAAATGTTACAAAAATTTTACAAATGTATTATGTCTAAAACAGAACTCTTACCTCCTCCCCACAATAAATCCCATCTTCCTTATCCACCTTGCTGTCAACCAGATCATCAGAGTTATCTTTGACTCTTCTCTGTCCCTCATTCCCACACCTAATCCCACACTAATAGATTTATCAACAAGTATTGTCAGCTCCATCTGTAAAATCAATCTCAAGTCTGACCATTTCTTATGAACTCCATTTTCATTCCTTAAATTTAAGAAAGACTTTCCATTGGTATTTCCTTTCTTGAATACTCTTCTCTCAGAATTTCCCCTGGCTCACTCCATCTTTTCATTAATAGCACCTCCTTGGAGAGCTTTCCTCCTCCACCTTATTCCCCCTTTTTCACTCTCTCTTTAACATGCCTAGTTGTTTTTATGTTAGCTTTCACTTTTCTTATTTTTTCTTAGTACTTACTCTACCATGTTTCTCCATTTACTATATTCTATCTACCCTGGTAAAATTCAAGCTTCATAAAGTCAAGGAATTTAACTTTCTTACTACCTAGGACAAGGCCTAACACAGAGAAGATGCTTGATAATACTTATGAATGAATAAGTAAACAGACAAGGAAACACAAGTCAGCAGAGATCTAATAACTTGACCAAGGTTATAAGGTTAGTAAGTGGTGGATCCAGGACAGAAGCTGTTGTCAGTTTATCCCTTAATTGCTTAATTATTTCATTCTCTTTGTCTCCCCATCAAATCTCCCTCTCATTCTCATTTATCTGTTCTGGTTTCTCAAGAAGTCCAATGACTAACCCAGTTCTTCCTAAGTAAATGCCTTACTTCTTATAAGACTGTAGACTTCTTTAAGAGGATACCTGAGGATGTCATTTGGTTACTCAAAAGAATAAGTCTCTAATTCCAATGAGAATTCAAATTACTGAGGAAAAGATTTGGGGAGATATTTTAGAAGGTTGTGAGGCCAGGGGCCACTGAAATAATGAAGAACATTCTTTCCTAAAATCCCACCAGAAAAGTGGATCCATGTCTGCGAAGCCTGGACTAGTTGTCATCATCCATTCATACATGCATCAAAACATACAGTTGACAAAGATGTTTCATGCATATTATCTTTTAGCTGTTCTTCTAATAACCTTTAAAGTTAGCAGATGAGATTTCCTTATCCCCACTTTATGAAAGAAGAAACAGTCTCAGAATGACTAATCCAAGGAAACCTGGCCAGGATATGGTTACACAGGAGATTACGCCTGTGTCTTCTGAGTTCTAGTCAGAAGGTATCTACTCACTGTACTGTGACAGAATTTCATTTTCATGTTGTCCTTTTGACAGTGGGGACCACAGAGATATGGAAGTATATGTTAACAATAGGGAAGCCCTAAGAAGTGTGGCTAAGGAGATGGGGGAGAATCTTTTTTTTATTCAAAATAGAACAATTTTATTATTGACCAGAATGCTGGGGCTAAGGCTTTTTAAAAAGTCTAAAAACAAATCTTTTTATACTTCAAGATGTCCGATACTTTGTCCCAGTCCTGTTCATCTCCCGCCAACATCCTGCTGCATCTGCCACTCTCCTATTCCATCACTGAACCTTTCTTTTCTCCCTCTTTCCTGTCTATTCTTCCCTCCCTAGCTTTATTCCCATCCTCACTTCCTTCCTTCTTTTTTAAATTGTCAGACTAAGGAGAAGAGTAGAAACATTTTTCCTGGCTCAAAATTCTTGCATCTCATTCCCTAGAGAATGATGCCAAGGGTTTCCTTTGCCTATTCTATAAAGTCTTAACTAAAGGGAAATAGTTTTATTCCCTCCATATTAGCAATAAAAGCTTCAATTTTATTGATCATCATCTACCGTACGGCACACAGTGGGATGATGGCTTTCTACTTATTGTGTCATTCAAATCTTAAAACATAGTAGAAGGTGTTATGCCCATTTTACAATGAGAAAACTAAATGATTTTTCCAAGGCACATAGCTAGTAAGAAATGAAAACTGGGTTATAAACCCACGGATAACTCCAAACTTATTTTGACCTCTCTATCAGGTCTTAAAGCTACATACATATATATCTCCCTATCCATGGCAGGCATTGCTAATCATTCATAATAGTTTTACTATTGAGTCCCAAATCCTTCTTAATTCAGTCCTCCAAGACATCACTAACACTCATTAAAAGTTGGCATGGAGATAAACTATTGGCCTTTGCTGTATTGTTTTATATCTTCAAAACTGACCTGATCTTTTGGGCTAAAGATCTCATAATTTTGTTTTGGGTTTATTTTCTGGGTTTTTTTTGTTTTTGTTTTTGTTTTTAGAGTAGCTGTCACAGTCCCAGTGTTTCAAGAACAGGTACAGGGACATCTCCAAGGATACTCTCCTTCATCTGGAGACCAAACCTCTGCTTCCTATTTCCAAAGATCTGTGAGGTGTCCAGGAACCACCACCTTAAGCAGACCACTTAGGGTTCATGGGTTGAAACTCCAGGCTATTAAGCAATCATTGATATGGCTAATTTGGTACAAACATCTTCATAAAAAGAGCTATAATACATACGATTTTTGATGCTACATCCAATGATGCTGTGTAATACAGCAGCAAGTTTGGGTTAATAGATTACAAAAGGAAGAAACAGATGATCAAGTGTGTTTGGCTCATTTCAAAGTGATGACACATCAGAGCAAGGCACAAATGAAATGTTTTGCACTTGATAACTTCTAAATGAGCAGCTTCACCTTTTTTTCCATTTTTTCACTTCTGAAAAGTTTGCCAGGGATCAGCAGTTGTTGCCTCCACATTTTAGTATAATATCTCAAGGCTCTAAGGGGCTAGGGAAGAAGGAGGATGTAAGAAACTCATCACTAATGGTATCTGAAAGTTTATGAAGAGTTTTGCTCACTTAATGGGGGTAAGCAGATGAGAAAAAGCTAAGTGAGGTAGTAACAAGAATTTGGGTTACTATGAGTGGCATCTTTGAAAACAGATGCTCAGCCCAGTACGTAGTGAAAAGTGCCATCCAGTTGGCACTCTCTAGCTTTCATCTGTAGGTCTACCATGGAGACGTGGGCATTGTTCTGGGATCCCATCACTTAGTCTCAGCCCAGCTCTGCCACATATTTGCTGTGCAACCTTCTACAAGTGACTCAAATTCTCTGATTCTCAGAAACCTCATCTGGAAGGGTTCATCTTAATCCTCTTTGGAAATCAGAATCATCAGGAGAAGTTTTAAAAATACAGATGTCTGCAGCACACTCTGTGATTTGTGCATTCAAGGAATGTGGGAAGGAGCTCAAGGAAGCATCAATATTTTTGCAAAAGTCCTTGGGAGAAAACAAATCACTGGATTGGGTAATCTCTAAGATTCCTTGTGGCTTTGACCAACTTCATGTGTGTGAGGTTCCAAGCAGATTACAGGATTCATCAGTGGGCTGGTGCCCCCAGCTTCCATGAACATGGTTAGAAAGTCCTCTTAGGTCCTATGGGTTTGACAAGAAAGCCCAGAGCTGCTAGTTCTTGGAAAAGAGCATAACATGGAGCAACCTTCTCCTTGGTGAGAGTTTGCAGTGTTTGCCTGGCTGTCAGCATCAAGTGGGTGCTCAAAGTGTTAGAAAGTCAGTGAAAGTGAGCTGGTAATTAGCTGAGCGGAGGCACAAGCAGAGGTCGTTTCAAACATTTCATGATAGCAGCAGCTTCCTCTTCTCTCTGCAGTAGCAAAGCCTTGTTGTGGCTTGAGGTTTTTTTCCTCCCCAATAGTCCTAACAACAAAAAGGAACTTCTCAAGGAAACTCTAAACTGGAATTCAAAAGGAACAATAGAATTGGATTTGATTTGTTTAATTCAGAAATCAAGGTCACTAGAAAGTACTACAGCTCTTATTTT
Source organism: Trachypithecus francoisi (assembly GCF_009764315.1). Lineage (NCBI taxonomy): Eukaryota > Metazoa > Chordata > Mammalia > Primates > Cercopithecidae > Trachypithecus > Trachypithecus francoisi. Next base: position 70,812,725 of record NW_022681470.1, on the reverse strand, counting down.
TGTGGTTTGGATTTTTTTTTTTTTTTTTTTTTTTTTTTTTTTGGCAACATCTTTCTTTTCATTTGATGGTCCTGTCATCCCCAGAACTGTGTATGTTACTGATCCTGCCTGTATTCAAAGCTGTTATTAAGTGGAGTCTTTTAGATTTTAGAGAAATGATAATGGCTCCAAAGATGACAGAAAGTGGCAGCTGGTGACAAAAAAAACCCCTTGATAAGACGACAACAGTAAATCAAACTACCGCCACTTTTTCGTTTCATGTTTGTTAATACCACCTCGCCTTTTGAAGTTTAAAGCAAGGTTCAAAAAAGCCAGGTGCTGAATCATAATATTAAAGCAAGGAAGGAGCTCCATGAAAGCGAGGAGATCTGAGGGGGGGAGGCAACAAACACAGCTTTCAACTGCCTTTTGTCGGCCTTTCTGCAGATGTCACCAGTGGTTATCCCAGCAGAGGGTTCGGCTTGTAGCAGCGCCTCTGGCTGATTCCCGCGCTGCGTTTCAAGTGTCAATCAAAAAGGAAGGACGCAGCTTAGGTCCTGGTCATTGTCCTGTGAAAAGAGCCAAGCATTTAACATTGATTTAGCTCCCTCAATATACAAAGATAGAGCCAGCTTTGTGCATCGAAAAGGGCCTTTGGCAAGGTTGCTTGTAGAGCAATTCCATCGCATCCGATGCGCCTTGGTTTAGCTGTCATACTGCGGTGTCTGGAGCCCTCTGAAAAGTTATTCAGGACTGAGTGAGCAAATTAAAAGGAAATAACACGTTCCCCAAAAGAGTGGGGCTGCTTGTGGAACAGGCCTGTTCATACCTCTTGGTGTTGAAAAGCATTTTAAATAATGGTAATAACAATAGTCCAGCGCTTCGGAAATGGTGAGTTACAGCCAGCTAGGAAGAAAGCCAGAGGAGGCCTGAGAACTCTGGGGGCAACTTGGGGTACAACATTTATTCCTCCAACTTCACTCCAGCCTGTTTGCGTCCCATGTGGCCTTCAGGGCTGCAAGTTTAGACCAGTTGCTGTTGTACCTTACCCTTATTTATGTTCCCATTTCCTGTGAGCAACCACTTGTTTGGCCAAATTTAGGGTGGAAAAATGATTATAGCAAAATTTGGCTTTGATGAAATGACCTCGTTGCTTTTGTGCATGTCCTTCTTTTTCTCCTCCTTCTTCCTCTTCTCCGTTTCTCTTTCTCCTCCTGCTCCTCCCTCTCTTCTTCCTCCTCATCTTCATTCTTCTTGCTGTCTTTGTTTTCCTACACAAATTCAATTAAAAATTAGAGTTTGGCTAGTCTTGTTTACTTTTTAACTGCTTGCTTTGGAGCTATGTGGACACTACGTGTCCCAAGTAATGTTCTACTTCTCACTTTCCAAGTCTTTTCTTCCTCATCACAAAATAGTCAGGTTCCCTGGAATGGTGTTTACCAGGGCAGGTTGAGGACTCTTGGTGGTTAACCCAGGTCAACAGAGGCAACTGATGCTCCCTGAATGCCTATGAACTCTCCTTCATTTCCTAGTTTTCTTTGCAGTTGATTTGAAGTCTTGGGATGCATTTGAGCTCATGGGAATGTGAACAAATTCTTGCATCTCTACATCCGCTTTGAGGTGTTAATAATCAGTGTGCCTAGTCCATCCTTTCTGCCCCTTCAGGGGCTGTGTGCTGAGATGGTGGAGCTGGAAGACAGAAGCAACTTCTATCCCTGAGTGAAGTCAAGTTGCCCTGGACTTTGCATGAGCAAGAAATACACCTTTGTTGTGTTAAACCACTGAACTCGAGTCTCACCCATCATGTTTGATATACCCAGTTTAGCTAGAAATATCTTGATAAGGCACTCCTCAAAAAGGGATGGTTCTAAAATTTTAGTCAGCTATAGAGTTTTTTTCCAACAGCTATTCTAACCTGTGTAAATATAGCGAGGTGATAAATGGAAACACAACAACACAAAAATGGTTCATTTTCCATTTGCCAATGTTCTGAGTCCTCAACAATGATTTGGCTGCCACACTGAACCACCCATTCTTCTGTGCCCACCCATATCCCCAGTTCCTTTGCCAAATTGTCCTTTAGTTGCCTCTGCCTGACCACACGTCAACTAAGAATTAACCAAATCATCTGCCTGTCTTGCTCTTGAACCCAGAATAGGGAGTGTGACTTATAGGAAATAAATTAGCCTTGCTGATGAGTGCCACTATTGAGTCTGGGTCTCCAGTCTCAGCTGTCCCTCAACAAAAACTGGCAATTCCATCACATGTCCTTAATTGGTTTCTTCCCATTCTCTTAACGGATCATATTACTTCCAAATTCACAGGGGAAAAAATGAGGCTAAATGATATGATTTCCCTAAAATTTCCATTCATACTCCACAAGCTTTTCTGTGTCTTTCTCCCTTGTCTCAAAGGAATCTTCCTTTCATCCAAGGATGGTCCACACACCTGCCTTCTGGATCCCATCTCCTAGGGCTTTGCTCTGTTAATTTCCACTCTTATCCCTGGAGTTTCCATCTTCTATGGCTTCATCTTCCCAGCACATAAATGAGCTCCCTCAGTAGGCTTCAAATAAAGTGATCCACACTCACATTTTCCTTTTTCTCATTCCCCAGCTATTACTTGATCCAAAATGATCTGCCTTTTATCTTTTCTGTTTAAACTGCTCTGACAAAGGAAATTTATAACCAATGACCTTTGTGTTATTGTGATAGGAACAGTTAGCACCTCCACCTGTCTGCACTATTTGTTTCCGTGATTTGCCATTCTTCTCTGACTTCTCTTTGTCAATCTAGGTTGAGATTATTTTTTGTTTGTTTGTGTTGAGACAGAATCTCGCTCTGTCACCCAGATTGGAGTGCAGTGGTATGATCTTGATTCACTGAAATATCCCCCTTCTGGGTTCAAGTGATTTTCATGCCTCAGCCTCTGGAGTAGCCGGGACTACAGGTGCACACCACCACATGCAGATAATTTTTGTATTTTTAGTAGAAATGGATTTCACCATGTTAGCCAGGCTGTTCTCAAACTCCTGGCCTCAAATGATCTGTCTGCCTTGACCTCCCAAAGTGTTGGGATTACAGGCATGCTCCACTGAATCCTGCTGTCACTTCCTAGATTCTCATTCCTTTGAACCTCATCCCTCCCTGAAATGCCATCTCTCAGGTTTCAGCTAGGGGCTTCTTCTTTTCCAACTCATGGTTTTCAAATAGCCTTCATGGGCCGGGCGCGGTGGCTCAAGCCTGTAATCCCAGCACTTTGGGAGGCCGAGACGGGCGGATCACGAGGTCAGGAGATCAAGACCATCCTGGCTAACACAGTGAAACCCCGTCTCTACTAAAAAATACAAAAAACTAGCCGGGCGAGGTGGCGGGCGCCTGTAGTCCCAGCTACTCGGGAGGCTGAGGCAGGAGAATGGCGTAAAACCCGGGAGGCGGAGCTTGCAGTGAGCCGAGATCTGGCCATTGCACTCCAGCCTGGGCGATAGAGCAAGACTCCGCTTCAAAAAAAAAAAAAAAAAAAATAGCCTTCATGGTGCTGCTTGGAATAAAGGAAAGGACTGGATTCAAAAACTCAAAATAGCCTATAAGAAGAGGAATCTTCTTGTCCCAGATTATGGCTCTGTAACAGAGTATTAGTTCCCCTAATATAATCAGGTTGTACAGTTTTGTACGTATATATGACTCAGACTGCACCCAGGGCTGGATCTCCTATTTGGGTGGCATTAGGCCTCTGCACAGAGCTCCTATAGATGAAGATTCTTAGGCTCCTGTCCCCACCTTGTGCTGTCTAGTGATTACAGGAGTAGAGCTGAGGGAAGAGGGGCAGTTGGGCAATTGGCTGCTGCATTTTGCCCCAGCATAATTTGGCAATGCGCTTGTTCACCTGTGAACTTGTGGACTCACGTACCTACCTGGGGGTTAAGCCTCAGGCAATTCCATGAGAGATAAAACTATACACCTTCTTTGGCTTTGCTCCAGAAGAGGATTTCCAGATACCATCTTACTTGATTCTTCTTTCTGCATTGCATGTTTCCTTCTGAAAAATTCTTTACTGCCTCTCAATAATTAACATTAGTTAGTAATTTTACATGTAAATGTTTTACTTCTTTTGACCCTAGACTCCCTAAAATAGGGAGCATGTTCTATCTTCCTTCTAACCCTTACACCCCCATTCCTTTGCACCCATGTAGACAAGTACTCAGACTCACACTAACAAAGACATCATAGGACACAGGGAGTGTCTCCTCCTCAATCTTCTTCCTTCTTACTATAGACATTTAACATTTTACTGTAAAGGTGATCTGATGTCTCCATACTTGAGAAAAAGAAAGCACGTTGGTCCCATCAGAAACCAAACTTATCTGTGCATTTCCATGCGGTAACTAGTTCCACCCTTTTGATTAAACTTGCCGGTCAGTCTGGTATATCAAGTCATCAACCTGAACTAACTGGTTCTCATGGTCCAAACGGTGACACTGGATCCACACTCAGATCCACGTTGATGTTGCGACTTCCTCTCAGCTTCCTAGCCATGATGCAACTCCACTTTGGATCTTATGTTATGATTCATTTTCAACCATCAGTCAAGTTTTTAAACCACAACAGGCAACAAAGAAACAAAGTCTGCAATCTGGGAAAGGTGAAGTCACAGAGCATTAAAAGAAAAAGAAAGAAAACTGCCATTAATCCATGAGTAAGCTAAAGCAAATGTCATATGACATGTGACTTTGTTTACCATCGCTGGGTGTGTCATCCCTGAGAACCAGGAGCTAGACAGGCAGGAGGGTGAAGGAGACTTGTTCAGAGATATGAGTCATCTACTTACTGAGTTTATTAAAGATTTAAGGGGCCCTTTGGGCCTTTCCATCCAAAGACTATTGTTTTTCCTCCAGGTGTTCAGTTGCTATGCCTCCTTATGGCACTCAGGGCCATGAGCATAATGAGTCTGATTTAGCCTCATCTCTGGCCTAGTTACAAGTTCTCATCCTCTCATTGTGCTCCTGAAATGGGGAATATTTATTTATTTTTCAGCAGCAATTGATCATATCTCTACTTTTTCTTTTCTCTACTTTTCTTTTAGATGCTCAGAATTCCTCAGGTGCTTAGCGTGAGGCCTGTGAAATCACAGAGAATGGTGGAACAAGAAGAGAATGGAGGTCACCACTCTCTTGACCCTTCCAAACACCCAAATAAACATTGGTGTGCTTGGGAAAGTGTTGGGAGCCTCAGGAGCCCTTAACAAAGTGTCAGAGCTTCTGCAGAGTGAGGAGGGGCAGCCTGGCAGGTGTGCTTTGGCTGTGGGCATCTCAGAGACTAGTCACCAAATCTAATCCTGAGCATGGGGGTTTAGGATCCTTCCCTTAGGACAATGAACCCCTTGGTAAGAAGACACCAAGTCACAGGTTCTGCTTGTCCTTGTCCTGGTCGGCTTTTTTCTGGGCTGTACTTCTTGGATCTCACTGATTCCAGCTTGTTGTACTCACTTGGCTTCCCTAGTATGTGTGGGTCTTGTGCCCTTTTAGTTCACAGACAATGAAGAAGTTTGTATTTACCTCTCACCTAAACAACCAGATGGAAAGTGAAAAAAAGAAAAAAAAAGGATCAGGTCACATTGTTGTAGTCATGTATATTTAAAAAAAAAAATCTCCCATAAGCATCTTGATTCAATCCAATTTTTTGAGTCCCCTGAAAGGAAATTTATATGGAGGGGGAGAAACCAAGTATGAAGAGAGGAGAAAGGAGATAAATACATTTTAGTACAAGTCACCATAAGCTGTGTCCACATGTCCCAAGACCTGGCCTTGCAGTAAATCCTGTTTGAATTATTGCAATTCATCAGAGCAGTCAAAATTGGTAGGAAAATCTGCATACCACTTGGCCTGGAATAAAATAGCCACCAGGGAAGTGGACAGATCAAATACTTTCATTCTTGTTCCATTTGGCCTTTGCTATATCAATATTTATTGAGGCAATCCTCTTGATAATTCCTGAAAACTCCTTCTACTTTCCACCTCTGAATATCAACTAAAAATGAAGACCATGAGGCTACACTGGTCCTCTGAGGAGAGAGGGCAGCTGTGGCATAATGTTATGATTGGGACTTCAGGTTCATACTGCCTGAGTACGCTGGCTGCAGCTCACGCTAGCTGAGTGGCCTTGGATTATCAACCACTGGCCACCTCATCTTCCTTAGCTGTGAAATAAAGATGGCAATAATGATAGCACCTGCTTCAAGAAGTGGTGATGAGGATTAAGTTAGATAACATACATAAAGCACTCGAAAGTCCCTAGCACATACCAAGTGGTGGATAAATATATAGCTATTACCATTATTTATATTGGCTTTTAGAAAAAGTACTCAATTCTTAATAGATGACTACTTCATTTGAAAATTAAAAATAGCCCACAAAAGACAAATACGTGACACAAAACGCCAATACAGGATTGCTATACAGGCATACTTCATTTTATTGCACCTTGCTTTACTGAGCTTTGCTGATATTGCGATATTGCGGATTTGGGGGATTTTTCTTTTACAAATGAAGATTTGTGGTAACCTTGCATTAAGCAAGATTATTGATGCCATTTTTTACATTATAATATTTCAAATATATTTATTATGGTGGTCTGTGATCAGTGTTCTTTGATGTTACAATAGCAATTGTTTTGGGGTGCCACGAACCCACTCATAAAAGAGCGAACTTAATCGATAAGTGTGTTTGTTCTGACTGCTCCACTGACCAGCTGTTCTTCCATCTCTCCCCCTCCTTACGCCTATTCCCTGAGAAACAACAATGTTGAAATTAGGCCAACGAACAACACTATAATGGCTTCTAAGTGTTGAAGTAAAAGGAAGAGTCAAACGTCTTTCATTTTAAAACAAAAGCTAGAAATGATTAAGGTTAGTGGGGAAGGCATGTCAAACACCAAGACAGGCCAAAAGCTAGGCATCTTACACCAAACAGTTACCCCATTTGTAAATGCAAAGAAAAAGTTCTTCAGAGAGATTATAAGTGCTACTCCAGTGAACACAAGAATGATAAGAAAGCAAAACAGCCCTATTGCTGATATTGAGAAACTTTGAGTGGTCCACAGAGAAGATGAAACCAGTCACAACATTTCCTTAAGCCAAAGCCTAATCCAGAGAAAGATCCTAACCCTCTTTAATTCTATGAAAGCTGAGAGCCACTAGGAAGAGGCAGAAGAAAAATTGGAAGCTGGCAGAGGTTGGTTCATAAAGCATAAGGAAAGAAGCCGTCTCCATAACATAAAGTACAATATGAATCAGCAAGCACTGATGTTAAAACTACAGCAAGTTATCCAGATCTAGCTATTGATGAAGGTGGCTACATTAAGCAACAGATTTTCAATGTGTATGAAACAGCCTTCCATTGGAAGAGGATGCTTTCTAGGACTTTCATAGCTAGAGAGGAGAAGTCAGTGCCTGGCTTCAAAGCTTCAAAGGCCATGCTGATTCTTTTGTTAGGAGCTAATGCAGCTGGTGATTTAAGTGGAAGCCAATGTTCACTGACCATTCTAAAAATTCTAGGGCCCTTAAAAATGGTGCTCAATCTGCTTTTCCTATGCTCTATCAATGAAACAGTAAAAGTGTGGATAACAGCACATTTGTTTACAGCCTGGTTTACTGACTGTTTTAAGCTTACTGTTGATACTTACTGATCAGAATAAAAGATTTCTTTCAAGATATTACTGCTCATTGACAATGCACATGGTCACCCAAGAGCTCTGGTGGAGACATGCAAGATGAATGTTGTCTTCATGTCAGCTAACACAACATCCATTCTGCAACCCATGGATCAAGGAGTAATTTTGACTTTCAAGTCTTATTATATAAGAAACACATTTTTATAAGGGTATAGCTGCCACAGATAGTGATTCCTCTGATGGGTCTGGGAAAAGTCCATTAAAAATGTTCTGGAAAGGATCCACCATTTTAGATGCCATTGAGAACACTTGTGATTCAGGAAATGAGGTGAAAATGTCCACATTAACAGGAGTTTGAAAGAAGTTGATTCAAACCCTCATGGATGACTTGATAAGTTGAAGACATTAGTGGAGGAAGTAACTTCAGATGTGGTGGAAACAGCAAGAGAACTAGAATTAGAAGTGGAGCCTGAAGGTATGACTGAGTTGCTGCAATTTCATAATAACTTGAATGGAAGAGGAGTTGCTTCTTATGGGTGAGCAAAGAAAGTAGTTTCTTGAGTTAGAATCTACTCCTGGTGAAGATGCTGTGAACACTGTGGAAATGATAAGAAAGGATTTAGAATATTCCATAAAGTTAGCTGATAAAGCAGCAACAAGGTTTGAGAGAGATGACTTTAATTTTTAAAGAAGTTTTACTGTGGGCAAAATGCTGTGGAACAGTGTCACATACTACAGAGAGATCTTTCATGAAAGGAAGAGTCATTCAATGCGGCAAACTTCATTGTTGTCTTGTTTTTAAAAATTGCCACTGTTGCCCCAATTTCCAGCAACCACCACCCTTGATCAGTCAGCAGCCATCAACATGGAAGCAAGACGCTCCACCAGCAAAAAGATTATGATGTGCTGAAGGCTCAAATGATCACTAGCATTTTTTAGCAATAAAGTATTTTAAAACTAAGGTGTTACATTTTTACTTAGTTATAATGCTATCACACACTTGATAGTGTAGACACAACCTTTAGATGCACCAGGAAACCAAACAATTGTGTGGCTTGCTTTATTGCAATATTGGCTTTGTTGTGATGGTCTGGAACCAAATCCATGGTATCTCCAAGATATGTCTACACAAAATGTAGAAGTATAAAAAATTTAGGGAAGAAAATTAAATTCGCTTGTGATCTCCCTGCCCAACATAACTCATGTTAACATTAGACCACATATTATTTGAGAAATACATATTTTACTATATATAAATTATGTATAAGTATACATTTATATTTATAAATAGTTTGATGGTATACACAATAATACCTACATATCAGCTTTTTATTTAATGGGGATTATACACAATATATTGTTGATTAGAAACTGCCCTTTTCATTTAAGGAAAGACAGTGTGTGATGAAGAACCTCTGTGCCTCATGATTCACTTTCTCCCTCTCTTCTGTCAATTCTCCACGTCCCCTCGGAGACCTTCCCTGATCACTCAAAATAAAACAGTACTCCATCCCCTTTCCTCCCCTGGCCCTATTTTGTTTCAGAAGAGGTGCTTCTACATGTTTGCCATCTTTATCCCCAGAGGACCATAAGCCTGAGTTGCCACGACATCTCCCACACCTAGTGCGGGCTGCCTCCTGCTCATTGCTCAGTATATATTTGCAGAATGAACACATATTTAATTCCAAATTATTTCTCTGCGGCACACATCCTTCTAGTAGCATTGGGACAAGTTTCTTTAATCATCAGTTAATGGGCTCTGAGGAAATGCAAACTAATTTCAATCTTTTTCCCAAGCAAAGCATAAAAGGGAAGGGGGCACTGCTAAGAAATACACACACGGACTATTCCACAGTTCACCGCACGTCTTTTTAATGCCTGCCGTGGTGGAGTTCCTTGTGCAATGTACATGAACTCTCTTACCTACGAAAAGGCAACTTCTTTCTTTGTACTTCTGTTTTTACTCCTATTTCACCACTTGTTTGTGTCCACCCTGCATTTTTAGTTTTCTGCATTCCTGTCTGTTCTGCCTTTAGAATACACGTCCTTGCGGTAGGGCCCCAGGGGATTCCTTCTGGATCTTTCCCATAGCTCTGCTTTTAGGAAGAGCTGACTAGAAGGGTGGATGAGGGATCATGTCAACCCTTTACTTTGTATTCTGAAATCACACTGAATCCATACCCAGATTGCAATCCTGAGGACTGGGAGCTAACATAGCTGGTTTAGCTTCAGCCCTAAACTCTCCTGTCTCCAAATATGAAAGGGTCACTCTGTAACCAATTTACCACAGCAGAGGTTATATTAATTATGGTTTTCTCATGATAACTTGCTGACTGGACAGTAAATTATTTCTAGAAGATGAGATCTTCATGTCCCCCAAACAGGGCAGGATAAACCCAGGGAGAAGGATTAGAAGCCCAAGAGGTTTGTGTCCAGAGAAAGAGGATATGAGTAAAGAAAATACATGGTGAGAGAAAGTGAGGAAAACCACACATACTCTGACAGGGTGGAGTGAGCAGTGGCTTAGAAATGCTTTACCCAAGAGATGGACTTAGGGAATCATTTGTGGAAAGTTGCTGTGACGGTTAGTTTCTTTGTGTCCACTTGGATAGTCCTGTTGAACTCAGTTATTGAATCAAAACACAGTAACTGTTGCTGTGATGGTATTTTTAAAATGTGGTTAACACCTGCAATCAGTTGACCTTAAGTAAAAGAGATCACCCTCTATAATGTGGGTGGATCTCATCCAATCAATGGAAGGCTTAATCGCAAAGACTAAGATTTCCCAAAGAAGAAGAAATTCCACCCCAGGTCTGCAACAGCAACTCCTGACCGCGCTGCTCACCTGGCAGCCTGCCTTATGGATTTTAAACTTCCCAGTCACCACAAACATGTAAGACAATTTCCCATAAGAAATCATGTATATGATATATGGATACACATACATATACATACATAAAGAGAGATGGATATCTATGTATAATATCTATATTATATATCGATATATAATAGATATAGATTTATATCTAACCGTTCTCCCTGCCCATAACCATCCACCACTCAGAAACCACTCCATCTTCCCAAGAAGGGATAGTGGTGTGGGGTGCGTGGTGAGAAGGAAACCTCCATGGTCACCTCGCTGACAGTCTCCCATTCTCTCCCTCTAAAGGGCCTGAAACAGGGAAGTTTGGCTGCAACAGGGAAGATCCCCTTGAAAGAGACTAAATGGTGTTTCAAACCACATCCAGCCGAATCAAATCAGGGGTCTGCCGTCACCCTCTTCTGCATCCACCTCTGCCTGCGATGGCTCCCTGCCCCTGTAAAAGACATTATCTGCTTGAGAATAATCCTGGAGAGAGGCCCGACTGATGAGAGATATCTCACGGGAGGACGGAAGGAGAAAAGGCTTTGCAGAACATGGTCTTTAGAGGGAAAGTTGAGCGGTAGCAACAAAAGTTACCCATCGGCGAAAACAGCTGAGGAGCCATCTGTCTGGGAGAAGCCTCCTGCCCATTTCATTACCCCCCTTTCTGCATTTGCGAGAGAACTGGCCGCTGACGGCAGGCGGTTTATAGCAGAGGGAACAGAAGGAAACCAGTTGGCCCTTGGATAACCTTGGCCTCATTAGCATCGAACCAAAGCCCACTGCGCTATTGACTTCTAGTAAATATCCACCCATCAAGAAGATGTCCCGGAGCCCTGCCTCCGGGGTGTTCAGACACCAGACAGAGCCTTCTTGCTCCTCCATCCCTAGCTTTGTGATTCAGGAGCGGGTGCCTAACCATTCTCCCTGCCCATAACCATCCAGCACTCAGAAACCACTCCATCTTCCCGGGAGGGGACAGTGGTGGGGGGTGGGCGGTGGGAAGGAAACCTCCATGGTCACCTCGCTGAAAATCTCCCATTCTCTCGCTCTAAAGGGCCAAACAAACCCTAGAAAGGCAGTTCAGCAAATGAAGTATACGCAATTATATTTCCAACTGCTTTGAAAACTTTTATTTTTCTACAGCAAATGACACATTATCTTTCTCGAGGTCAGGAAATAATGCAGTGGGAGTCTTGCGACACTGTGAGAGTTAATGTTTCTATTTGCCATTGTGTCCTGCGCAAAGAAAGGCAGCCGGTCACCTGGGGTTACCACAACACAGCGCGGAGATGGTAGAATTCACCAGAAGTGCTTTGATAATGTTGGACACTATTGTGCAGGCAATGGCTTCCTCCTTACCCACGCTGCATAATGGGCCTCTGAGTGCTAAGGAGATAAGCGATACTATCCTTGGAGTGTCAGAGGTAGGGCTCTCCAGAAGCTGCATTCATAATTTCTTCAACTTAAGGACTTCGATTTTTTAATAGTAATTGAAACATATAATTCAATAGAAGTGTCACTCTAATATAATAATTGCCAAGGAAATTGAACCACAAAGAAGTACTATAAATGGCAATTTACCTTTATTAGTGTACGTAGAGCTGGCAATGTTTTCTCATCAAGAAAGCGACCCCCATCCCCGCCCAGATATCCTCCCTTTCCATCTTTTGAATGTTCATCATCATTCATGCTGCCCTCTCAAGCAATACCTTCGCTTCTTCTTAGATTTCCAGTCGGCATATTTGGCCTCTCTTAAAATGCTTATCATTGCAAAGTGTTCATATTAATTGCTCTGGTGAAAGCTTTATAATACAAACTTCAGCTAAACTCTTTATTGTCAAATGTCAGCTTCCTGATGTTCTACCTAGAACGTTTGCTTTTGTGGTTATAAGTAATATAAAGGTGTTTTGTGTATTTAAAGAACTATGTAAGTATAAGTCGCTGTTATTGTGATTCTGCACATCTTTCTTAACATGAAACAATATTTACAGAGGATGTATTATACCACTGAACTAAGTCCGGGGCCCAGCATAGAACAAAATAAGAATCCATTTCCCTCTCCTCGGGAGGTGTTGCTTGGAGCCACCTGAATTACTAGTATCATTATTATTTCTGATTATTGATAGGCAGGGGAGCACTTCACCTCCTATTCCTGTGGGAATATACAACCTGCTCACTTCTTATCCCACCCCAATAATTACTGAGCCATTCTGTCATCTGTTTCCTACCCTGGATTCCGATCTGTGCTTATAACCACTCCCTCCCCTCTTTCCACTTACCTTCCTTGATTTACTTCTAGGACACATCTAGCAAGAGACTGACCCAAGACAAGATACCACTCGGGAGCTCAATGCACTCACTCTTTCCTGGAAAGGGTCTTTATTCACAGGAATCCCAGGAACCTGGGGCAAACTTTAGGTTTACTTAGAGGAAAAAAAAAAAAACAAAAGGAGAGAGAAGGAGACTAAGGAACAAAGAAAGAAAAACAGAGAGAGGCAGGTAGCAGAAGAAAAGAAGGGAGAGAAACAGGAAGGAACACAAGAGAGGCTGACATACACATCCTGGACAAAGCCTCTGGTGGGGAGTTAAGTGAGGAGAAGGTGAGATACAAGGTGTGTGTCCATTAGGATTGTTACTACGTGACAGCTATATTTATGAAGACAAAAAATAGCAACAGAATTTACCACAGTGAAAGTAGATATGCTTAGTTGTCAGGATTATGAGTAGTATTTTCTTCATTTTCTGAACTTCCCATTAGGCACTGTCTTTATAATAGAAAAGTAAAAGAAATGAGATTTGAAAGGATGGCATAAATTGTCAAAAGCATCCCATTACAGGGTGAACAAATTAATCAAGTACAAAAAGGCTGGCCTCTGAAGTCACCCAGATTGAGTTGTCATGTCTACCTGGCAACTGCGTTCATTAACCCTGCTGGTTTCCAGTCACCTCCATGGCTAAATGAGGGAGGGTCTTTCCACCACCTAGTTGGTTTGTTATGAGAATGAAAGGGACTTGTAATGGGCATAACATACCTTGTGACTCTCAAGTACTCAGCAAGTGTGGGTCTCACTTCCTTCTGACCCAAGTATTCCTATTCATTCCTATGCACTCCAGTGGACCACTTCTACCTCAAAAACATGTAGAATAACAACCTGAGACAACATTGCTTGTTTTAACATACATTTAAGTATGCCATTAGGTAAATCATGACTCCTAAAATGTTCTAACCACATACAATTGGTGGTGTAAAACACAATGACTTGACAAGTTCCAGTATCTACAGGGGGTGGCTGAGTGCTCTGAAGTCCAGATGCTCACTGGACCAAGAATAAGGAATCCCAAGCTTGAGTCCAAATTGCTGCAAACATGTTGGGGAAGACACTTTGCTTCTTATGGCCTTAGTTTTCTCATCTGTAAAATGAGGGGAAATGGCCAGAATCAGGAATTTTAAAAATCTATTTAGCAGCACTTCCATGTTCAAAGTGAATCTTACCCAGAATAGAGATGCTCTGGTTGTGACCGGGCAAGCGGTGGTAGCTGGTGACCTCTTCCCCACTTGGTGGCCCTGGCTCCCCAGTGTTGGACCTCAAGACTCATCTGCAAGGCCACAGAGAGCAGTGCTGGAAAGCCACAGATTTTTACAGTCTCTAGAACCACTTAACAACTAACAGTCCACAATTTTACATATTTCTATTCTACTTTGTCAACACCTGGTCAGCTGGCATGACTATTTTACTTATTTTTTTTTAAATATTGTCAATATATAACAACACATATTATTGCTTTCATTTGGGGACAGTTAAAAGCTTTTCTGCTCAGAATTGTGCACTGCTGTCATTTTCTTTTTCTTCCTCCTTTTCTTGATTGGTTGTTTTTCTTTCTTTCATTCCTGCCCTTTTCCAAAAGGACTTCCCCTCTTGCTGACACTATATGGAATTCCTCAATTTACCTCCCTGGATAGACTTGTGCATTTGAGAGTGAGGACTGGCAGGACAATTAGATTCTGCCTCCTTGTCATTTGGGAATCTCTCTCTCTCTCTCTCTCTCTCCTCTCTCTCTCTCTCTCTCCAGGTGGAGTTTCTATTTCAGATTTCTATTTCTAGTACCTCCCTTCTTCCTCCAGACATCTACACTGGTCCAAAAGGACCATCAGAGCAGCCTTACCTTGAAGGCATCTTAAAAGCACAGATTCCTGGGTCTCCTCCCATACTATTGAATGAAAATCTCTAACGTTTGAGTTTAGGAAAGTATGATAAAATTAGCTCCCAACGTGATTTTCATCTCCACTAAATTTCAAAAACGACCTTTCAAACCCCTTTCCCCAAATTCCTGTCCCCCATTTCTCCATCTCCCTCCTCTTAGCTTCCTTCCCCTCAGTTTTCATCCTAATTACCAGCTAACTGGTGGATGTTACTGCTACTTAAATGCACTCCCACTCTGGATCCCTAATCATGCTCATTGTGCTCCTCAAAGCTAAGTCAAGAATTGCTGCCTTTTTATTTCCCTCTCTCTATATATTGTAGAAGGAAGCAGGTCCCCGCCGCTTTTGTTGTCCCTACTTCTGGGCTGAGCTCCATTTGCTGGTGAACGGGGCTTATCTTCACTCTCCCCCTTTAAATACTGTAACATTCAGCATCCTTTCATGTCTGTGCTTTTAAAGTAAATCTTTGGACAATTAAAGATATGAAATGGCTAAATAGAGTTCTGCAGGCGTTGTTCTCTCCTTTTTAAAGGTTTAATCACACTTAATGGCTCTCTTCAAAACTTGAATTTTCCATTTTGGTGTTTTGACTCCATTGAAAGAGTTTACTAATATTCTTTCAAAAGTATTCTCTGCTCAAATGAGCTATTCAATAAAGTTTTGTGCCATGCTATAGGATTCATGCTAAATGGAAAATAATTTAAAGGGAGATCAGAGTTGGGAGTGCCATTCCTCTCTATAGGTTTTGTTAGCCAAACCATAATCATCAATATTGAGTCCATTAAAAGTTGGTGTGAAGGAACAGGAATTATCATTTGGATATAAGGAAGATTCTTTCAAATGCAATTTCTGTACCTCCTTTCCTCGAAGATAATTTCCTGTTTACCTTGTGATTCTATAAATAGGAGTTTGTGATAAATCCCCATTCCTCCCTCCCTCCCTTCCTTTTCCCTTCTCCTCATTCTGTTTTTTTCTCCCTGAAAAATAGTGGACATAGGGGTAGAGCAGAGTAAAAGGAATCCATTTGATGAGCTGTCTGCCCTAGATTGTTTTAAAAAGGTCGTCTTGACTCTTCCCAGTCTTGGTCCTGCTGAAATACATCTTGCTCTTTACTGGTCAGCACCAGGAGTATAAAGCCGTGTGGACCCTGAGTCCGCCCTGGGTCATACTCACAGTCCAAATGAGAATTTGCCACATGAAAGGGAAATTTCATGGAAAATAAAAGCCAATATTCCCTAACAGAATTTTTATTAACCCCCAAACTCTCTGGTGGTTTCAGTGATATAGATAAATATCCGGCACTAATGAGATATATAGGCTCAGATAAGGAAAAGTAAGGCCATGCCTATGACCAAACAGGGACACACCTTTTCCCTACCTGCTGTCTGCTTGCCTTTACTCGTTTTTCCTGCAAGTGACCTGTGAATGCTTGCAGCGTGACCAGTAGTGTGCTAAGTGCCAGGACAAATAATGACCTGACCTTGAGAAGTTTCCCAATGTAGTTAATGGGAAGAACACAGATGGCAATGATGTCTGACCCAGGCATCATCATTTACTAACCACGTGGCCTCTGGCCAGGCATCTGCCTTCTCAGAGACTTGGTGTTTCTCTTCTGTGAAGAGGGCTCCTGAAATCAAGTAGCATTTATGGTTTTCTGAAGGTATGGGATTACTTTGTTTATTTGTTATTATATGTCTCCTCTCTCCTTCCCAATGTCAGCTCCCTTAGAGCAGGGACTTTGGCTCTTCACCTCTGTACCCGCAGGGCCTAGACCAGCGACTGACATAGAGAGGTATTGAACAGAGAGCTGCTGAATGGGTGCACATGTTCTATGGGTAAAGAAGTCTTCATGAAGACTGAGCTACTGACATTGACCTGGGTTTGTAGGGTTGGTAGGATTTGCATAGGTCAGAGGAGGGGAAGAGTATTTAAAGAAGACAGCAGAAAACAGGGAGGAAATGGGGTTAAGGGGTAATGAGGATACTATAATGAGGTCAAACATACTGAAGACACCAGCCTGCTTTCAGGGGTAATGGCATATGCCCTGGGAAAAGTGGATTCAGACTAGATTTTGAAAGGCCTTAAGTGTCAGGATTAGCCAGTGGAGAGATAGTGAAGGGTTTTGACCAGGGTTGTTTCTTGAAGAAAGTTGT
Source organism: Trachypithecus francoisi (assembly GCF_009764315.1). Lineage (NCBI taxonomy): Eukaryota > Metazoa > Chordata > Mammalia > Primates > Cercopithecidae > Trachypithecus > Trachypithecus francoisi. Next base: position 70,795,859 of record NW_022681470.1, on the reverse strand, counting down.
TTCCTCTGGCCCTGGGCAGAAGAAAGTAATGTTTTGGGAAGCTTAGTTGGGAAGTGATACATAAAGCTAAATGTGGCAGAGAAATAAATTAGACGCAGAGTAACTGAGGCATCAGGTAACAAGGCCTAGATTAGAATCATGGGAGTGGGAATCTAAAGGGAGAGAGAATTGGGAGCACTTACAAAGCAAGGATCAATGGAACTAGATAGCTGAGGAGCTATGAAAAGGTGAAGGAGAAAAAAGCATTTAAAACATAAAAACCGGGGTTCTGATAGAATTAATAGGAATAGGGGAATGGGGAGGGGAGGTCATTTTTGAGAGAAAATGCCATCTCCTTGGAGGTGACAGAGAAAGCCATGGGAGGAAACGAATTCTTTGACAAAAAGAAAGCAAAGAGGTGGTCCAATGGCATAATGAAATAAAGAATCAGTTAGGGGTGAGAGAAAGGAGAGGAATAAGAGGTAGCAACAGAAGTAATCAGGGAGGTATAAGAATGACACATAATTACAATAGAAACTATGACAATAAAAATCCTTCTGAAGCATGAGGAAACAGTAAAATTAACTGCTGCAAAAGTGATAGCAAGGAGAATTAAAAATTAGAAAACGTGTATCTGCCCACCAGGAGGTCATTGAGAAGAACAGGAAAAAGACTAAAAGGTTTTCCTAAGTTGGAACTTAGGTCACAAGGTAATTTTACACATTTTCAGCCTTTCTGTAAGAGTGCATGGTGGAAAAATCCTGTGTTCCCTTATCATCTCCAATCCTCAAGGAGTGTTGCATGGGCAAGTCTTGCGTGCCATGTGATGGCAGCCTCTTGATGACAAGCAGGTCGACAGAGTTACCGATTAATTTCACCCAAATACAAGAAGAGCAACTGACTTCCTGTCCCAGTACCTTCATCACCACTTTCTTAGTTTTGCTTTCTTCTGGGACCAAGATCTGACAAATTGCATATTTTTAAGACTCAGGGGAAAGAAAAGCTATAATAAAACATTAAACAAGCCTTGGTCAAATGCAGGGATCCTACAAATGCCATTTCATCGCCAGAAAGACATGTTGGGAAGTTAGATACTATTAGCTACAGATCTGGTCTAACACTTAAACTTACTAGGTTGCTGTCTACTTGCTAACATTATGGATTGAATTTTAAAATATCCCCACCTCCAACTACCACTAATTTGTCCACTTATGCTGAGAATTCCTAAAAAGGAAACAAAGCCATCAATCCACAGGTGGAGATCAAGCTTAAAATACAAAAACTCTACAGTGTCTTACCCCCATCATCACTTGGTTTAAATTAACATGAAGAACAAAAAACTTACGGTAAAGTACAAAAACCACAAAATGATATTATAAAAAGATTTTTTATAGTGTTTCTAAAAGTTGGTGACAGGGAATGGTTTCCAGTTTCTTAGTAGCAGCTGACTTCGGTTACTTATTCTGCTACAGGTGTGGGTTGGTGGAGGGGTGGAGGGGAGTAGTGGGGAGAGGGGCGGGTGAGGGTAGAGGGGGTAAGGACTTAGGAAAGGGGGAGGAGTGGCCTTATGTACCTGAGGTTTATTTGCCTATTGAGTTGGGGGAAGTTTTGCAGTTCAACAAATATTATGTTTATGACAGGCCTGTACTGGGGGCTAGAGATGCAGTCATGAAAGCAATACCTTTGTCTTCAAGAGGATCTAATTCAGTAGCCCTGGGGCAGACTCATTAGCAGATCATTTCAAATCTAAGGGAAGTCCTAGGAGGGAGAAGAGCTGGCAATGCCCTAACAGGTGGAGCTCCTAGCCCTAACCGGAGGTGGGAGAGGTCACAACCGGTTTTATGAGGACTAGTTAAAGGGAACTTAGAGATGAGATTCCTGTCTTCTTCCCTGGAGAGGGATTGGAGCAGAGATCCCTTCTCAGGGGCGCTATGGAAATGTTCTGTCTCCATCTCTTCCTACGCCTATTCTCCCTAATCAGAAAGAGAGTGGAGAAAAAACAGTCACTGCCCAAGAAGGCCAAGGAAGGTTATGGTGCTTGTCAATATTTTCAGTCCAACTCCCGCATCCAGACTTAAACAGGGTTGGGATCCACCATCTCCCTGAAAGGAGCCTGGTGCACCAGGATGACCACTTTCCTGGGTGGCTGTGGAGAGGGTGTCCAAGGGCTGGTGGCCTAGGCCTGCCACAGAATAGATCATGGGAAGGCAATGGAGAATGGGCAGTGAAACAGACACCTCACCCCTGCTTCCTAGAGGGAGCTTTCATGGAAGGAAACGGCCTGCTTCTGACTGGTCTCTTGAGGAAAGCAAGAAAGTGGTGGGAGGGTCAAGCCCGACTTGACCAAGTCCCGAGAAAAACACTCGCCCGTCTAATTTTTTGGAGCCTTTCTTGGAGAGGCAGGGTTTCTAGCTTCAGGCTTGACTTGGTCCCTTCCACTTGCTTCCTCCAGGGTATGACTTTGAGAGGAACCAACATTCCAGCTTGCACCAGGCAGTTGCCTTTTGCATTGACTCCCCAACTCCCTGTCCCCAAGAGTGTCCACTGGAAAGCTGTCAGAGGCATCCATGTGGCAGAGGAGGACTGAGGCCAATGCCAGCTGGAATGGTATCGCAGAACTAGAGCTTTCGAGGTTGTAGGATTCATGAGGCATTGGGAAGAGATAGAAGAGGTCATTTGAGTCTCTTTCTGAACTTCATCTCACCTATATCTTTTGTTCCTTACACTCTGATAGCAGGGAAAACCTAAAAGAGGGTCTGACGGAGGACAGAAAGCAGGCTGATCCTGGGCCTTGGGTGCTGGAGGAGGAGGCCCCCTGAAGGGAGCAGAAGAAAGGACAGCAGAGGAGTGCTGAAATTCACCTTGCTGACTGCCCTGCCGACTGCCCCGGGCCAGCTGTTCTTGGCTCTAGGAGATTCAAAGTCTAAGAAAGATCCTTTTCCCCTGATCCGCCAAAGTTTTCATTTCCTAGAGAAATGGCTTCTCTCTCTGCGTGTTTCCTTCGACTCTCAGCAAGACCTAAACAAGCGCATGAAGGTGATAAACCTGCTACTTCACTGGGGCTGTTTATTTCCAGTCGACAAATATTGTGCCAATGTTCACTTCAATTAGGGGACACATTTGACAATCTGACTACTCCATCTGATGCCTCAAGGGCAAATTTCAGCTCTTTCAGGAAGGGATGGGCCAATAACGGATTCATATGAATAAAATATGCAGAGAAGGAACATTCACAGCAGTTTGGGGAAACCACCTTCTCCAGCAAGGAGAGCAAAATATCTACATGAAAATAAAATTCACATAAATAAAGCATGGGACTTAGACTGTTGGGATGCTGGGAATTCATAGTGAAGGCTCCTGTGCCTGCTTGCCCTTCACCTGCCTAGAGTTGGGAATTAAGAAGTGCAAATCAGCACTAAGGAGACTAAGACATTTGTAATTCTGTGGAAGAAAATCACTGTGGCAGACTTCAACTCGCTAAGAATCTTACTCATTTATTCCAGTTTTAAGAATCATCCTAGCCACCAGAAATTTTTCGTGGTGTTTAATTTTAATCCTTCTGTTTAATTCCCTTTCTTCTTTATTAACTTGAAGATAATCAGAAAAGCCACTCAGCATCCCCTTTTATACAGCTCTCCACATCCTGGAAGGCAGAGTCGAGGACCAGGTCCCATGAATGGAGCTCTTCCTGCTCGGAATTGACCTTGGGTCCATGTTACCCTTTTCCTGGCAGCAGCAAACTAGAGGACGAGTTAGGTCTTCTGCAGCACCTGCCTTGGGCAAGTGCCATCAGCTCGCTGGACTCCTGTATTCCCATCAGGGAAAGGGAAAGTCAGTTCCTTCCTCATCTTGGAAGGGTCTCCTGAGAATCAAGTCAGGTGATAAGAGTGGATGGAGTGAAAGTTTGATAGAAATGAAGGGACTCTCGTTGTTTGGTTCCTGTTTTTGGGGCTGACCTGGTCAGTACAAAGAACTCCCAGAGGCAGCTTAGTCACTGAGATCGGAAAACAAAACCAAAAATTACCTTTAAGACCAGGTGCAGTGGCCCAAGCCTGTAATCCCAGCACTTTGGGAGGCCGAGACGGGTGGATCGCCTGAGGTCAGGAGTTCAAGACCAGCCTGGCCAACATGGTGAAACCCTGTCTCTACTAAAAATACAAAAATTAGCCAGGCATGGTGGCGGGTGCCTGTAATCCCAGCTACTTGGGAGGCTAAGGCAGGAGAATCATTTGAACCTGGGAGGCATAGGTTGTAGTGAGCCGAGACTGTGCCACTGCACTCCAGACTGGGCGACAGCGAGAGACTCCATCTCAAAAAAAAAAAAAAAAAAAAGAGAAAGAAATATTACCTTTAGGTCAATGGCTCGCAAAGTGTACATTTGTCTAGTTCCCTAGTTAGTTAAGCCTGGGTTATCTTAAATACTTGTGTGTGTGTTGGTTTTAAAAATGTCCTCACACAGCTCATAAGCTTGTTAATGGCATACAATTAATTTTATATTTTAGTATGAATGACAGGTATTTTCTATCCTTAGAAAGGGCATTATAAACATCTATTGTTAGCATGGAAAGAAATCTCTTGAGAGTAACCATCTGCACCACAGGTTTGCTTTATTCTTACAACATTTTTATTTCAATTGTTATTACCAAATGATCACAAATGCAACTAATTGAAATTAAATTTCTTTATTATAGGAGAGTTCTTAGATTTACACTAGTATTTGATGCATCTCTAGTTATTGTTCACTTTTCTTATTTTCATTCATTCATTCAACAACATTTATGGGAACCCAGAATGGCGCAGGATGCTGGGGGAAGCTATGAAGTAAAGATGTGTTCCCTTCCTCCAGGAGACAGAAAGGCAAAGAGAAACAGTATCATGCAGAAAGGAAATGAGGCAGTGGGGAGAGGGGTGCACTTAGCTCTGTGCTGAGTTGTTAGGAAGGCTTGATCTGTGACTCAGACATGAGGAGGAGCTTTTGATGTGCAAAAGAGTGAAAAGCACGCTAGGCAGAGGGCACTGCTTGTGCAAGGCAGAGTCCCTGCCCGAGACAGCGCATCTCTGACTTTGAGAACTGAGTCTGGTTTTTGTCATCCTTTCTTCCTTCCCTCCCTCTTTCTCCCTTTCCCTCTTTCTTTCTTTCTCCTCTTTCCCTCCTCCCTTTCCCTCTCTCTTTCTCCCTCCCACCATGTTCCTCTTCATTCTTTTTCATCCTCATGACTCTAACAATCATTTTTGTCTCACCTTATCAAATCTAGAAACATCTGAATAGAACAATAATCAAAGATCTAAACTCCAGCCAACACCCAACTTCAGACATGGTTTCATCCCTCTAATAACACCCTCACCCCACCACGGAGCAGCTCTGAGAGACCCTTTCACCCACTGGATCACCCTTTCCCCAGGGGTCTGGAGAGACTCATCCTTCTTGCCTTCATCCCTGCCACCTGGCTGCATATTTTCTACACACTTGAAAAACTCGTTTGAAGAACCCAGGAATCTGGTTGGGCACCTAGAAGATGTCTGAGTGAGCGAAGGAGGCACTGAGCCATTTGGAAGCTCAAAGGCAGAAGTGTGTGGGCAGAAGCCATTTGCCTGTCCACCGCTCCTAGCATTAAATGCAAAGTGTGTGGACAGTGCAGTCATCACTGTAGCCTTTGCACAGACACAATGTCAACAGGACAATTATGATGGAAGTCTTATAGAACAAAGTCCTATTTAAATTATTGGAATCCTTTCCATCTGATCCACCCCACCCATACAGCCCCAGTTGTGAGAGATTATTAAAACTATACCCTCCTGCTCTGATTTTCAAAAGTCTGTAAAAGAGAAATTGCCCCAGATATTGGCTGCTGTGGCCACGCAGTGCAGCATTTCCTGTCACCAAAATTCATCTGGCTGTGCTTTTGAGCTAAACTACATGCATCCTCAGACTTCATAAACTGTCATTCCTCTGCCCATCCAGAGAGCAGGAATTCATGACTTGATCTCAATCAAACAGCGTAAAACCCCAAACAAAAATACATCTGGACAGACAAACGGGATGCCAGGTTTTTGCTTGATGAGAAGGGAAATAGCTCAACCCTGGCCCCTTGAAATGAAGGCTTTATCTCAAAAAATGTTCATGGAACCTTAACAGAGTCACCGAGACCAGCTTCCCTTATAATATACAACATAAACTAGATATGGAGCTCGTTTTGTTCAGTGCTTTGTGACCTGGAAAACATTTTGTTGGAGCCTTAAAAAAAAATTAGCCCATGTTCATTTTTCCCCCCAAATGCGATGATCATCATTTTCTGTTCCTTTAGCCCAGGTGAACAGCAGCCAGTGAGCTGGGGCAAAAAAGAAAAAAAAAAAAAAAGTACACTCACAATTTCCTGACACAGTTAACAGGGTGTTAAAATTCTGTCCTGCTCAGCCTTAGTATTAGTGTTTAGGGAATCAGAAGGCTAGATCTACAAGAGAAAAATAGAGGTTGATCACTTTCTGGCTAATATCTACACACAAAGTAGATTGAAGAGAAAACAACAACAAAACACTATTTACTGGTCAGTTAAATAATCCATTATCCACAGAACTGGTTACTAATGCCGTTTGTCTGAATATATATTTTCCTGAAACAAAACGAATTTATCTTGAATTGTGTAGGTAGATAGAAGTGTGGTATATTTTTTAACGGAGGGAAATCTTCCATTGAAAGCAGAAGCAAAGCTTGCTTGAGCTGAGATCTTACCAGATCAAGAGGGAAGCCTATAGTTGTGAACTCATATTGCTCCCGCAGTTTCTCTCTCCAGGGCTGACCTAGGGGAGGATGTCTCTGGGCAGGGACCAGCAGCAGCGTATATGCAAATGTTCCCTAATTGTGTCCCAGCCATTACTCTATTGTGGAGGCTTTTAAGATAATTTATGAATATTCTTTTTAACCACTGTAAAAGAAGCAGCGGCTGTGGGTGTTTGTGGTGTGTGTGTGTATGTATGCGTGTGATTTCTTCCTGAGTTATTTATTTGATAATGATATTAAATATTAGAAACTCTAACAGCTGGTGTGTTTATCCTGACTTGAGTGTATTAACCTCTTTAGCCCTTTTTTCCAGAAGAAGGATTCAGCATCACAGATTTGACTGTCAGCTGTGGTGCCTGGCGGCCCCACCGATTGGCATGCTGACAGAATCTAAAGTCCAGAGCAGCAAGTAAACATGGATGACATTGCAGGGAGCGAGGGGGAAAAAGAGCACATGATGACTTGAGGCACCTGCAGCTGCTTGCACCCAAATCAAAGTAAAGGCTGCACTCACTGGAATGGAAAAACACTGAATTTACTGGGAGTGCATTGGCTCTGTGCTAGGTGAGGGAGAAGGAGGGGGCTTGCTAGAGGACACGGGAGGGGAAGATGGAGCCCTGATCACTGGCATTTTGCCCACTCACAATACTGAGAGAGCTAAAGTACCTTAGGGGAAATCCCTGGGTCCTAAGGACCATTGCCTCCCACATGGTGGGTAAGGATCTACAGCTGCTGAGGCTGGGCTGATAGGTCTGTGGGACAAAGACAGGACAGGGTAGGCCAGGCCACTGAGTACTGGGGGCTGAGGGCAGAGGTGATGTGCACTTACCAGACAGGGTTCAAGCCCTTTTACTGGCTGTGTGAGCTTCAGCAAGTTGTTTAATCTCTCAGCCTCAGTTTTCACATCTGTGACATGGAAATAATGACGCGTGGCCATGTATGCTCAGGGTGGCCCACAGTCAATAAGATAATGAGCAAATGAAACAGAAATATATAAAGAATTACAGGCATATGTTGAAGAAATTGCAGGTTCAGTTCCAGACCATTGCAATGAAGCAAGTATCACAATAAAGCAAGTCACATGAACTTTTTGATTTCCCAGTGCATATGAAAGTTGTATTTATACTATACTGTAGTCTATTAAGTGTGCAATAGAATTATGTCTAAGAAACAATGTTCATAACTTAATCAAAAATACTTTACTGATTAAAAAAACTGCTAATGATCCTCTGAGTCTTCAGCAAGTCATAATCTTTGCTGGTGAAGGGTCTTGTCTCCATGCTGATGGCTGCTGACTGATCAGGGTGGTGGTTGCCGAAGGTTGGGGTGGCTGTGACAATTTCTTAACACAAGACAACAATGAAGTTTGCTGCACCAGTTGACTCTTTCTTTCACAAAAGATTTCTCTGTAGCACGTGATGCTGTTTGATAGCATTTTACACACGGTAGAACTTCGTCAAAATTGGAGTCAATCCTCTCAAGCCCTATCACTGCCTTATCAACTAAGTTTATAGAATAAATATTCTAAATCTTTTGTTGTCAGCTTAACAATGTTCACAGCATCTTCACCAGGAATAGATTCCATCTCAAGAAGCCACTTTCTTTGCTCATTCATAAAAAGCAACTGAATATTCATTCAAGTTTTACCACAAGATTGCAGCAATTCAGTCCCATCTTCAGGCTCCACTTCTAATCCTAGTTCTCTTGCTATTTTCACATCTGCAGTTACTTCCTCCACTGAAGTCCTGAACTCCTCAAAGTCATTCATGAAGTTTGGAATCAATCTCTTCCAAAGTCCTGTTAATGTGGATATTTGGACCTCCTTTCATGAATCATGAATCACTTTTTTTTTTTTTTTTTTTTTGAGACAGAGTCTCATTCTGTTACCCAGGCTAGAGTGTAGTGGTGTGGCCTTGGCTTACTGCAAACTCTGCCTCCCGGGTTCAAGCGATTCTCCTGCCTCAGCCTCCTGAGTAGCTGCGATCACAGGTGTGCACCACCATACTCAGTTAATTTTTATAGTTTTAGTAGAGACAGGGTTTTCCCATTTTGGCCAGGCTGGTCTTGAACTCCTGACCTCAGGTGATCTTCCTGCCTCAGCCTCAGTGATGGGATTACAAGTGTGAGCCACCACGCCCTGCTGAATCATAAATATTTTTAATGGCATCTAGAATGATAAATTCTTTCCAAAAGATTTTCAGTTTACTTTGTCAAGATCCATCAGAGGAATCACAATCTATGGGAACCATAGTCTTACAAAATGTTTTTCTTAAATAATAAGACTTGAAAGTCTAAATTGCTCTTTGATTCATGGGCAGAATGGATGTTGTGTTATCAAACATGAAACAACATTCATCTCCTTGTACATCTCCATCAGAGTTCTTGGGTGACCAGATGCATTGTCAATGAGCAATATTAAACATGTTTTATTCTAAAGAGTAGGTCTCAACAGTGGGCTCAAAATATTGAGTTAACCATGCTGAAAACAGATGTGCTGTCATCCAGGCTCTGTTGTTCCAATGATGGAGCACAGGCAGAGTAGATTCAGCATCATTCTTAAGGGACCTATGATTTTCAGAATGGTCAATGGCCATTGGTTTCAACTTAAAGTCACCAGATGCATTAGCCTGAAACAAGAGAGTGAGCCCATCCTTTGAAGCTCTGAAGCCAGGTATGGACTTCTCTTTAGCTGTGAAAGTCCTGGTTGTCATCTTCTTCCAATAGAAGGCGGGTCTGACTTTACTGAAAATCCGTTGTTTAATGCAGCCCCCTTCATCATTTATCTTAGCTAGATCTTCTGCTAAGATCTTGCTGCAGCTTCCACATCAACACTTGCTGCTCCACCTCGAATTTTTATATTATGGAGACAGCTCCTTTCCTTAAACTTCATGAACCAAGCTCTGCTCACTTCTAACTTTTCTTTGGCATTTCCTCACCTCTCTAGCATTCATTGAATTGAAGAGAGTTAGAGCCTTGCTCTAGATTAGGCTTTGGCTTAAGGGAATGTTGTGGCTAGTTTGATTTTCTATCTGGACCATTCAAACTTTCTCCATCTCAACAATCATGTTATTTTGCTTTCTTATCATCCCTGTGTTCACTGGAGTAGTACTTTTAATTTCCTTTAAGAAATTTTCTTTTGCATTCACAATTTGGCTAACTGGCGCAAGAGGTCTAGTTTTCAGCTTATCTTGGGTTTTGACATGCCTTCCTCACTAAGCTTAATTATGTCTAGCTTTAGATTTAAAGTAAAAGATGTACAACTCTTCCTTTCACTTGAACATTTAGAGGCTGCTGTGGAGTAATTAATTGGCCTAATTTTAACATTGTGTCTCAGAAAATGAAGAGGCTTGAGAAGGAGGAGAGAGATGGCAGAACAACCATTTGGTGGAGAAGTCAGAACACACAACGTTTATTAAGTCCCTGTCTTATTGGATGCCATTTGTTGTGCCCCCAAAACAATAAAAATAATATCAAAGATCACTGATTGCCAATCACTATAACAGATATAACAGATATAATAATAATAAAGATGTTTGGGCTTGGTGCAGTGGCTCAATCCTATAATCCCAGTACTTTGGGGGCCGAGGCAGGCAGATTGCTTGAGGTCAGGAGTTCGAGACCAGCCTGGGCAACATAGTGAAACCAGATCTTTAAAAATAATTAGCTGGGTGCAGTGGTATGTGCCTGTAGCCCCAACTACTTGGGAGGATGAAGTGAGAAGATTGCGTGAGCACAGAGGGTGAGGCTGCAGTGAGCTGAGATTGCACCACTGCACTCCAGTCTGGGTGACAGAGCAACACTTGTCTCAAAAAATGTGGGGGTGGGGTGAGGGAGCATTTGAAATATTTTTCAGGTATTCTCAAGAATTACCAAACTGTGATGCAGAGACATGTAATGAGCACATGATGTTGAAAATATGGTGCTGATAGATGTGTTCAACACAGGGTTGCCACAAACCTTCAATTTATGTATATATTTAAAAACCTCAATATCTGTGAAGCACAATAGCATGAAGCACAATAAAACAAGGTATGACTGTACTAGTTTCCTGTCTCTCCCTAATCCACAAGGATTGCCTTTGAACCCTTCCCTACAGACAGCCCTCAAACTTTAAGACACTAAGGCATTTCCAGTCTCCTGGAACTTGCTTCTCTTTTGAAGATTAAGTTAATATTGCACAATCCATTTCTGGAAGCTGGGCACATGGTTTTTTGCTCTCAAGGGAGCTCCTTATTCCATAATCTGGTCCAGAGTGTCCCTGGCATGATGACACGAGGATGAGGGATAAGTAGTAGTACAAAACAGTGTTCAAGCTCACAGGTAAGATTTCTTCCTTGGAAGGGATGCATCCTCTTCTAGGGCAACCCCACAGCCTTAGGGCCCTGTGGTGTGAGATTTGTGGGCGCCTTAACACTTCTTTGTAAGCCCAGCAGTGGGAATTGGCCCAAGTAGGAGTGGAGGTAGGGCTGGAGGGGACAGAAAGTCAGGGAGGAAGCCTAAGGTTGCTTGAGGGCGGTAAATAAGGTGTTTCTGTTACTCCAGAAAGCCAGGGTTATTTCTGTTTATCTCAGTGTCTGGCATATGGCAGAATGCACATACCTTAATGAAAACTACTTTATTGCTAAAGCACTCATGTCTTTGGGGTGGTACATGAACTGATTAATGAATGAATGGATAAATGAACTGTTGAATAAAGAGAAAATCTATGTCTGCATAAGAGCATAATAGAAAGTGCATGTTGGTGAGCAACCACACTCAGGGTGGAAGTTTCCATATATTGGACAAGTCTGATGCACCATCTTACATCCTCTTGCTTCACCTCTGTCCAAGGCTTTGGGCCCCTTTTCCCACTCCAGCTGCCACTACAGAGACCAGCGAAAGTACAGCCTGATCATGCCACCTGGCCCATACTGCATGACTCTCACCTTTTCACCGGGGGCTCTTCTGCTGCTGTGGAGGCATGACACACTGGGATCTACACATCTGCAGTACTAAAGTGTCTGGGAGTCAATGCCCAGTGGGGAGATATTTGACCAACGGGAAGCAGGACATGGTGGATTTATTCTTCTCCTTTCCCTGCTTCCTTCCCCATTGGACTCTCGTGAGACAAGAGTACGTAGGAGTTCTAGGAAACAAGTATTGAGACGTGGAGCTTTCAATTGTATTAGGTTGGTGCAAAAGTTATCAGAGTTTTTGCCATTAAAAGTAATGACAAAAACCGCAATTACTTTTGCACCAACCTAAATACATTATATTGAGCAGAGGCTAGCTTGGTCATCCCCCACATTCAAGCTCTCCCTCCTTTTCTGCTTTACTCCCCCTTTCTCTCTGTCACAATTCCTGGGAATTGAACTCCTTCCTGAAGAAGCACTTCCTAATAATGACTATCATCTTAAGTGTAAGGAACGAATCCTAGAATATTTTTCTGTCACTTAACTTGAGTATAGAAGAATTAATACATTCTTTGCACTGCAGTTTAAAAAGTTAAATTAAGCAAAAGATCATTGAACTAGATTGCTAAATCATCTACACTTGTGTCAAATCCAGCTGGAGGATTTCTGAAATGCCAGACAGGTTTCTAAGCTACTGTTATGGATTGAATATTTGTGTTCCCCCAAATTCATATGTTGAAGCCCTAACGCCCAATGGGATAGTATTTGGAAATGGGATTGTAGTAGTCTGTTCTTGCACTGCTCTAAAGAAATACCTGAGGCTGGGTAATTTATAAAGAAAAGAGGTTTAATTGGCTCATGGTTCCACAGTCTGTAGAGGAAGCATGGCAGCATCTGCTTCTGGGGAGGCCTCAGGAAGTTTTACTCATGGATGAAGACAAAGTGGGAATAGCCTTCTTACGTGGCAGGAACAGGACTGAGAGAGAGAGGTGGAAGGTGCTACACACTTTTAAAACAACCAGATCTCTTGAGAACTCACTCACTATCACAAGAACACATAAACCACTTATGAGAACTCTGCCCCCATGATTCAGTCACCTCCCACCAGGCCCCAACTCCAATACTGAGGATTACAATTAAACATGAGATTTGGTGGGGACACAGATCTAAACCATATCAAGGACCTTTGAGAGGGAATTTAAGTGAGATTATGCCATAAGGGTTAGCAGCCTTACAGGAAGAGGAAGAGGAAGAGGAAGATTGCTCTTGCTGCCATGTGAGGACGTAGAGAGAAGACAGCCATCTACAAACCTTACCAGAACTCAACCATGCTGGCACATGGATCTCAGACTTTCAGTCTTCTGGACTATGAGCAAATAAACATGTATTGTTTAAGCCACCCGATCTATGATGTTTTGTTACGGCAGCCTGAGCTGACAAATACAGCCACCAGGGCAGGAAGCAGCAGTGAAAAGGGGAAGAAAGGGTGTGCTGAAGGATTCAGAGCTCCCAGAAACTAGACTGCCATGTACTCCCACCTCCTCTCAGTGTTCTCCACCATCACAGGGCTTCAGGTGTGTGGTAGAGAGGTATTAGTACAGGCTTCTTCCCAGCCTTCTCCAGCGCTTGCCTCTATCCCCTCCACTGGCACATCACAGCAAGGTGATCCATCATTCATGTGATGTAAACGTTATAGTTGTCAATTGCGAATTAATTCCACACACACTGATGGAGCACCTACGAATACTTGGTGTTGGGTAATGTTCTGAGAAGGTGGGAGTTGTAGTGGGGAAGGAGCAGATTCATAGAAATAGATGTGCCTTCCAGCTACCAGAGGCCCCAGGAAAGGGATGTGGATGTTATCCTGTGGATACATGGAGAAGAAGCTGCCCTACAGCGTCAGGTGGTCCTGGAAAGGTTTGCATAAGAAGATATTGCAGATGTGCATACCCAAAGAGAAGGTGACACTGGGACACAAAGATGGTGAGCAACAGTTCTGTGATGGAATGAAGGTGGGACCTTCTACAGAACAGAGCACAGAGCAATCTAGTAGGGCCCTGGGAATGGGCTTCTTATTTTGTCCCAAAGGATGTGTCTGTAGCTGCCCTTGGGGAGCAAAACTGATTACAGTTTCTTGGACCAAGTGATTTCCACAACTAGATATCCTTCCTATGCCATCAGCCAGACAGTAATGGGAGATCATCTCCACTGCCCACTGTACCCTATACTTCAAAGATTAATCTACAGCTAATAGTCCATGCCGGATCCACAAGTGAAATTCCTATTTTGCCCATAATTTTGACCTTACACTAAAATAGCCTATGTCCCCAGGTCAACACTGAATTCTGATTCTTACTCCTATTTTTTCATCCCTGTCCCATGGCTACCATTGGATGAGTGGGATGGCAGTGGGGAGGGGGGGCTGGGAGATTGGAAAGGGAAGAGAAAGACTTCCATACTAGCATCGACATTAACCTGTGTCCCAATGCATGGAGTACAAAGAAATGTCCCCTTGTACATCTCTTCTAAGACAGGGAAAATCTGGAAACTGATGATGCAGGCTTTAGGAGTTGTTGAAAGCATCCTCCCACTATCTCAGAAAGAAGGGATGAAGAATCCACTCCTCTGGTTTGCTCTTTGTGATGAAGGGATCTTGGCTTGGAAGTGGGGTAGAACGTAAAAGGGGAGGGAGTCTAAGGGGACAGATTGGATGTGGAAGACCTGCAAGAAAGATCAGATCTGTTCCCCTTTTCCCATGCTCAATCCATTTTCAGTAATCCCCCCTGCAGGTGATGGGTGTCCTCCAGCGAAGTCAAGGCCAGTCAGCAGGAAGGTGCATTATATGCCACTTCAAATTAAAGCTTAATCTTTATCTATTATTCCTTTTATTTGCATTTTGATAGGCACTTCTTTTCTTCCCTCCATGGGTCAATGCTTGATTCAATGGAATGACTTTCTAATAGTGGAATACCTAGTTCTTGCCATCTTATGGAGGACAAGTATGGGAGCACGAAGGCTGTCCCACTTTTCCCCGACCATTCCACATCAACCAGCACCTACATGTGAGTTAGTTTATGACTAGGTTAAGAGTCTGGCAAACTGATTGCAGGCTAAACCTGGCATTGTTTTTGTAAACAATGTTTTACTGGAACACAGATGCACCCCACCTTTTTTTTTTCTTTTACATATGGTCTATGGCTGTTTTTGGTCCTGTGATGGCACCGTTGAGTTTTTGGGACAGAGAACTGTGGTCTACAAGGCCCCAAATATTTTTTTCTCTGGCCCAAAGGTTTGCATGCCCTAGTCTGGGTCAACATGCAGCTTAGATTCACTGTAGTTTAGAGATCTGAAGATGGTCCAATCAGAACCTCCTTCCGACCTATTGAAGGGTATTTTCTCTGAAAATACAAAGCATAAAATGAGCCCTCTGTTCAGATATCTTCAAAAATAATACTAATGCTATTATGAATTAAAGCTTTTTATTAATATTTTATCTTAAAACTCACAATAACCCAAAGGGTTAGATATAGTTAACCCAATTTTAGAGATCATAAAACTACTGTTCTAAGAAGTTAAATTACGTTCCCTATCACTCATAGCTGGTAAAGGGTAGTGCTGGGATTTGAACCTAGGTCTGAAGTGTGACCTTAACCATTTCTTTACATTCCTCAAATACTACCACTTATTGAGCATTTAGTAAATACCAGACATTATGTAATGTGATTTCCCTACATTTTCTCATTTAACCTCCAAACCAACTCCGTAAGATGGGAATTTGTACTTTGACTTCACATATAAAGTCTTCGGATCTTTTATAAAGGGCGCTCCAAGCTAACAACAACAGTGACCAGTGATGAAACTTCATAAACCTTCTGTCTTTCTGAGGGAAGGCAGTTCTCTCTCCCTTCCTAGCAGTTAATATCTGTTCTCCTCTGAGGCACTCACCTGCTCTGTTACCGTCTCCCAGGCTAGGAAAGCTCAACCTCCACCAACCCCGTCCACATCAGGGCAGCTGGACTTGTCTTCTAGAGCGGCAGGTGGTATGTGGACTCTGGATGTCTAATTGGGAGACGGGAGTGACAGAATGGACCAAAAGCGTGGTTTGGCTGAAAAGATGAGAGAAGTGTGGTTTCTCAGCTGTCAGCGTGCTCTGGCTCAGGAAAGGAATCATCACTGGTGTTTCCAGCTTCCCAGCTTCCCAACTTCCTGATATGTTGGAGCCACTGGGTCACAGAGAAGCACCACTCTGGGCAACTGCACAACCAATGCAACACACTCTGTGCATACTCTCCTGTGTTCCCAGCCCATCCTAGCTGCCAGGACTATTTTATCATCTCTCAAGTGACTCTGGTGATAACTCATTAAACCACCACAGGCACTTTGGGCCAGATGCACTCTGATAATCTGTTGTCTGTGTAGAAAATTCATGGTGGTAAATTGCTAAAATTGGTATCTATGACTTTCCCCAAGACCTTCAAGATGCTCGGTTCTGCCAGAGGGCCAAGAAGAAGAACAAAGAGCGACTGTGAGTGGCTGCAGTGCTCAACGGTTTGGATTTATTATTACTTAGTTCCTCCACTTACTATAGTTCTTCTTCAGTTCCACATTCTTAATTCTTCTTCTGACTTATCAGTAGGTTGTTTTGTCATGACTATTTCTGGCACAAAGGTAAAAGGTGGAATTATCAAAATGAACCTGTTTCCTTGGTGACACTGCAAACATTTGGGGGCAGAGGGCTGGAACTCGACCATATGTGGGTGTAAGTGCTGATGAAATCACATCTTTGACCCTATCAGTCCAACTCACTCCTGAACCCTAGACCTGCATAAGCAGCCACCTATTTAATCTCTAGCTGGATGCCCTGGAGGTACCTACACTCCAACAGGTTCAAGTGAGAGAGTTCCTTTTCCTGCTGCATGAGTGCCAGACCTCATCGTCTCTCTAGTCCTTTAAGCTAGCAACCTGGAGCCACTGTGGACATTCCCCTTCTCAGCCCATATATCCATCTTTATTCTCAGCACCCTGGGTGGGGTCCTCATCATCTCTCCTGGGCTCTTACAATAACCTCCCAACGTCCCTTCCAGCTTGTATTAAACTGTAGCCTCCTTGCCAAGCAAGAACAAACAGAGATAAAGATGTCAATCAAGAAAATAAGTCAACAGAGAGGGGGATAACTCTAGCAAAGGACTGAAAACAAAGATTTTCCCTCAGACTACCGATAAAATGGCTATTTGAAAACTGACCAGTGTATGAGACAGAAGATTCAGAAGACGTGAAAGTTTGAAGCATTGCCCTTCAGGGGTTGGAAAGCCTGCCAAGTATTGGCTGGCTGTGCTGCGGTTCCTTGTAGCCACGACTATGCTTGCTACATAATAATCATGGAGACATTGTCCCTAACTCCCAAACAAAGTAAACCAAAACCAGGAGACAAGCACTTGAATTTAACAGTGTTGGATTGTCAAATTTTTACAAAATATTGACTGTGACTAAAAAGGCTATTTTCATTTGACATGTGTCTTACTCAGTGTTTCATCTTTGGGAAGATAAGTCAGGCTTTGTCTAAGCAGCTCCAGAGAGAATTTTGAAGTTAAGTAAACAAATAAACAGTGACCATGGGGATGTTCCCCCCTAACCTTCCTGCAGGATCCAGTCTTCCAACGTCAGATGTAATCACTCATCTCCCCAGCTTACTGTGTTCGCTCGCCTCGTAGCACCATTATGATTCCAAGTGTGAGTTTGGGGACGCCAGCAGAGCCCTCTCCTCAAGTTCTCCCCTGAATAGAAAAGGTGGCAGTTAAAAGTGGTGCTGACAGTAGCTGCCACAATTGAAGTGTAGTGCAAAGTGGGCGGGAGGTGGGAGGTGCTCCCCGAAGTGCTCTTGGCACCCTGTAGTGCCCTTTTGGTTGTGGGGATGCAAGGAGAGTTCAAACACAAGTTAGATTTGTTCCTGCCACAGCCTTTCACCTACAGAAAAACTGGCAAGTAGGTAAAGACCCAGCAGGTAACCCACTGCATGCCCAGGGCATGTGCTTGGCAGTTGTATGCCCCTGTCTTTGGTTACCATTCCCTCTACTTAGAGTTCCTGTTCCCTCAATTACCAAAACCTCTCCCCACAATTCTATATCCAGAAATCTCCTCTTCACTTTCCGTGTATTAATTCAAGGCTCCCTTCCTGCCCTAGCGGCAGTAGAGTTGACCTTAGGCTTCTTTGATGTCCTACCTACTCCATGCACATGGCTGTCCCGACGCCTGCTAAACACTCTCTTACAGATGCTCATCAATGAATCTGAACCCCTACCTAGACTACCATTCTCTTGAGGATTTGCACTCATATGCCAAATGCCTTCCATGGACTCAGTGTGGAGTAAGGACTCATACACAGTAGATACTCAATTAATAGCTTCATAATTAACTAGTATTTCATCACCTAGGAAATGAAGATGCATATGGAACAATGAAAGCTCACCAAAAGGTTACAATATTGTCCATACCATAATTAAGTGCCTGTCTATTCTTTTGTAGGCACTTAGTAGTTAATCAAACAATGTCATCCACTGAATTTGAGAAATGTTGTCCCTCCTCTATTTGTTCTGAACTTCCATGACACCAGCAGAGTATACATTACCCACTTTCATTCCTGTTTATGGAACATTTTTATTGGGTGCCCCTATAGCTCTCTGATCTACTTTTCTAAAAGATTTCTGCCCCTGACTAGGTTGTAAAATCTTTGAGGGCAAGGATGTAGTTTAAATTTCTATTTCTTATTTAAGCTTCTAGCACAGTTCTTGGTACATAGCAAATATTCCATGTATTGGTCAGTTGATTGGTTATAGCTATATTTTTCTCACCTTAAAACTAAACTAAACCAGACAAAACCAAGCCAAACAAAACAGAAACTTGCCACAGTGCTATTTCTTCTGCTGGTTGATGCTCCAACTCTTTGATCTCCTTTGCAGTGGAATCTTTCAAAGAAGTTTTCTAAATTATTAGCAATTCCTCTCTTCTCATTTTCTCCTGGACCCCATCCAGTTGAGCATTTGCTTCTAATACTCTTCCAAAACTGCTCATGTCCAGGGCACCAGTGACCTCCATATTGCTAAAAACAATATTATCTTAGTCCTCATCTTCCTTGACCTCTTGGCAGCACATGAACCAATTGACTGTGATATGTTTCTTTACCTGGCTCCAAGGACCCTATAAACTCCTACTTCACAGGTTTGCCCCTTCTCACCCATCTTTGCTGGTTGTTCTCTTCCTCCTAGACTCTTAATGTTAGAATGCCCCAGGGACCTGCTCCCGGGAGTGCCCTGGGTCCTGTTCCCTTCTCCATCCTTACTTACCCCATCTCATGGCATTTAAATATCATATGTATGCAAATAGCTCCCAAATTTATATTTAAAACTCAGACATCTCTCTGGAACTTTGTACTTGTATCTCCAGTTGCACACTCAACATCTCCACTTGGATGTCTAACACAGACATCTCAGACTTAACATGCCTAAGACTCAACTCAGGATCTTCCCTAAAAAGCTCCTCCTCCATCTCAGTTGTGAGAATCTCAGCTCTTTCAGTGGCTTGAGCCCAAAACCTCTGCCTACTGCCAGCCCATCACAATCAACCAGCCCCTTGGCTCTATCTTTGAATGACATTTGGAAACTGACTTCTCCTCACTGCCTCCACCCTGCTGCCCTGCTCCCAGTGTCCATCTTCTCTTTCCTCCTGCTACCACTTCCTTGCTCTACCCTTGCTCTCTATTCTCAACACAGCAGCCCAAATTTTCCAAATCTTTGGAAAATTTAACTTAGATTGTGCCATTCCTCTGCTTTCAATTCTCCAGTAGCTCCCTATTGCCTGCAGAATGTAAACCAAAGATCTTACAATGACCTATAATATCCTACAGAATTCAGCTCCTCAGAACCCCTCTGACTTTATCCATGACTCACCCTCAACCACCCACACACATGCTGATTTAGTCACACTGGCCTCCTTAGTGTCCGTCAGACACCCCAGGTCCCCCACACGTTAGGGCTGTTGCACTTAACAGTTCCTTCTGCCTGGAGGTGCTGACTCTGTATCCCCACATAGCTGAGTTCCTCGCCTCCCTGCAGTCTCTGCCCAAATATGCCCTTCTCAAAGAAGCCCACTCCGACAAGTTGTAGAGCATTCCTACTCTGCCCTTTCAAATTTCTACTTCTCAACTCTATGTTTCCTTTTCCATAGTAGCCATCACCTGATAACATGAGAATGTGCTTATTTATTATTTTTATTGCTTATTGCTCATCTTCTCTCACTAGAATACAAGCTTCATGAGGGTAGAGATCTGTATCTGTTTTGTTCACTGAGGCAAGCTAATCTCCTGGCACATGGTAGGCTCTCAGCATTTGTTGAATGAATTAAAAACTCATTAATCAATCACTTGGAACCAGATATAGTCTATAGAATGAGGTCCAGAGTGGGTTCTTATCCATCAAGGAACCTAGTGGGCACAGGGTCCCAGGTATAAGAGAGGAGGAGGATTAATCATTTATCCACATACCCCTCTCCTAGTGGTGGTATAAATAGAGATTTAACCTGAGCATCCTTCAAAGCACTGAGCCTTCCCAGAAAAAAAGTGTTGACCAAGTGCGGGAGGATGGGAATCACTAAGGATCAGATTTTGATTTGCAGGATTGCAGTTTATTGCAAGAGCATGTTGGGATTCTTCCCTCATCATGGGACTGGCCTCTTTGTCCTTCCTCTTCCATCCATGCCTCACAGCTGCACCCTGCAATCAATCCTCCTTCCCTGGGGGACAGAGGTGGGGCTGGGCGCTCAGACGAGATCAGTAATACAACCCCAATCAATGCTGAGATCAATGCTGGTGTTTGAAATCCAAATCCACTGCGTTCACATCATCCGGAGGCATTTTCCTCAGCTGAGTTGGGACTCCAGGAGCTGTAGCCTTTTCCCCCTCTAAATTGAAAGTGTTTTTTTTTTTTTTATAAGTCACAGTAGTGGGTTTCAGAACTGCAAACCAGAGAGGCGTTTTGATTCCACAAACAGCCCCCAGAGGAAACCATTTCAAGCCTGACATTTTTCTTCTTTAGCCAAGGGACTCAATAGCATCATCTCAAAACTCTCCTTCCCTGAGGCCTCCCCCATCCCTTCCACACACATATATAAAGAAAAAAAAAACCCTAGCTTCCATTGAATTAACTTAAATGGGAAATAAAATCAGTTCCTTCAACCTATTTTTCTTCCATCAGAATGAGGGGGAAAATGTATTATAAAGAAGAGTTCTAATGACCTTACCTGCTTAGTGCTACAAACGCCAGAGGATCTTATTAGCTGAAAAATCTCCTTTGTGTTCGCATCTGTGTAGGTAGGGACACCACTGCCAGTGTGTTTGTGTTTGGACAGGGCCGCCCAGCCTCCCAATGTCCTGTGGTGAGAGGCACCTTGAAGGGCCTCATGCCGACATCACAGAGCCTAGGTCTGCTTATCTGGGTCAGCAGAGAGACTGTTCCCCCCAGGCAGCTGAGCACTTCTGGGTAAATTGAGTATTTGTGAAGAACTGCATATTTGTTCCTGTGCTTTTGTGAAGCCTCCACACTGACCAGCAGCACGCACCTTCCCTTCCCTACAAAGACAGAGAAATACATCTGGAAAGGAGAAGGGGTCTCTCTCAGAAAGCTGGAGTGTAAGGAGTATGAGTCAGAAGACATTACCTCTCACCTCTTCTTTTTGCTGTCTTGCCCAAAAGAAATGGGGATATCAGAGCTGGCAAGGATTCATCCCCTTCCCCAGCCCCATTTTACAGATAAAGAAACTAAGCAGCAACAAAAAAGGCTGCACAGCAAATAGCAGACCCTGGGTTGCCTGGA
The DNA here is from genome assembly GCF_009764315.1 of Trachypithecus francoisi. Lineage (NCBI taxonomy): Eukaryota > Metazoa > Chordata > Mammalia > Primates > Cercopithecidae > Trachypithecus > Trachypithecus francoisi. The sequence continues at coordinate 70,774,347 of NW_022681470.1, read as the reverse complement.
GTAGCACATTGCTTCAGAATTTCCACATCAGAAAGGCCTACGGGGGGACAATATTTTGGAGGGGGCAATAAGGAGACACATTTTGAAGCTGGCTTTGCACAGCAAGCATACTGCATTGTTGTTTTTGTTTTGTTTTGTTTTGTTTTGTTTTTGTTTTCCCTAAGATGCATGTTTATTTTGGAGGTCTTCTCTAGAGGCTGATAGAGGGATTTTTTTCTTTTTCTTTTTTTTTCTTTTTTATCATTATTTCAATAGTTTTTAGGGAACAGATGGTTTTTGGTTACATGGATAAGTTCTTTAGTGGTAATTACTGAGATTATGGTGCACCATCACCCAGGCAGTGTATACTGTACCCAACGTGTAGTCTTTTACCCCTCACCCTCCACTCCTCTTCCTCCCAAGTCCCCAAAGTCCATTATATCATTCTTATGCCCTTGTGTCCTTATAGCTTACCTCCCACTTACAAGTGAGAACATACGATATTTGGTTTTCCATTTCTGAGTCACTTCACTTAGAATAATGGTCTCTAACTCCATCTAGATTGCTGTGAATGTCATTATTTTGCTCTCTTTTATGGCTGAGTAGTATTCCATGGTGTATACATGCCACATTTTCTTTAGAGGCTGATATAGTTTGCAGGGGACACTAAAGACCCTCCTTCCTCAAGCACTGGCCCATCATAGAATCCAAAAATTCTGATTCCTCACTCAAACTGTGTCCATCACTTCTCATTGCCTTTCCAGGGATGTTTTAATCGAAGATAATCATCAGCATCTCCCCCAGCAGCATAGGCTGGGTGGTGCCTCTCCCATGATAATGTGCTTAGTTTGGAGTGTCTGATGGCCCTTCAAGCTGCTAGGCTTCAAGGAAACAAATGGCATTGAAGTCAGTCTTTCTCAGCAATTTCAAAACCCTTGGCCTGGCTTAGATTTTATTTTTTTTCTCAACTTTTATTTTAGATATAGGGGGTACATGTGCAGGTTTCTCACATGGGCATATTGCACTCAGGTAGTGAGTGTATTACCCAATAAGTAGTTTTTCCACCCATTCCTCTCTCCTTTCCTCCATCTTCTAGTATTCCGCAGTGTTTCTTGTTCACATGTTTATGTCTGTAGTTGTTCAATGTTCAACTCCTTTGTAAGTGAGAACACACAGTATTTGGTTTTCTATTCCTGTGCTAATTTGCTTAGGATAATGGCTTCTAGCTGCATCCATGTTGCTGAAAACAACGTGGTTTCATTCTTTTTTATGACTGTGTGGTATTCCAATGTGTGTATGTACCACATTTTCTTTATCCAATCTACCATTGATGGACACTGAAGCTGAGTCCATGTCTTCACTATTGTGAATAGCACAGCAATGAACATATGAGTACATGTGTCTTTTTGGTATAATGTTTTTTTTTTTTTTGCATATATACCCAGTAATGGGATTGCTGGTTGGAATGGTAATTCTGTTTTAGGTTTTTTGAGAAATTGCCAAACTGCTCTCCATAGTGGCTGAACTACTTCACATTCCCACAGTGTATAAGTGTTCCCTTTTCTCTGCAGCCTCCCCAGCATCTGTTGTTTTTTGACTTTTTAATAAGAGTGGCCTTGCTTCAATTTTTATCAACATGGAGAATCCTCATTTCTCTGCTCACTCTGACTAGACCTGCCCTGGCACTTTCTGTGCATACAGTCCTTCCAACTTCCTGCAACCAGGGGCCCTTTGGCCTGCACTGCATGAGCCTCATTCCAATAGAGCTCACTTCATGGGCAAGAGCCCCACATGGGTCTGGCAGCTTTGCCCAGACCATCACAGCCTGAGCCTACATATATTGTAACACGGTGAGCCATTGAAAGCATGCCAGTAAATGAGTGCTAGCTGTCCCTTCTCCTGAGAAAAGACCTGTAAGTTTTTACCTCAGTGATGGCAGGTTGGGGATCTTAATAATCAAACCGAAGGTATTCTTCAGCCAAAATATTCCCCTTTCCTCCTCTCCAAGAGAGTGACACACGTTGAGAATGGGTGTGCATGTCCTAAAGAACATTTCATAGCACATAAATCCTGTAAAATAGTCTTTGAAGAAAGATTCTAAGCCAAATAAGTTTTACACTGTAACAGTTTCATTCCGCATTAGCCAGCCAGAGCATTAAGTGTTAACTTGGCATGAAGAGCAAAATTATCTTGGATCTTTCTCAAAATACACGATTATACCCCCTAGAATCAGAATCTCTTAGTGCCTGTCGGGCTGTGTACGGTAAGAGCCAATTTTTAAAAAGTTGATTTCTTGTATTTTTTATTATATTAACAAGTGTGTTTGGTTCAAATAATCTAGGAGAACTCGTGGAGAAGATGGAGAAAAGTAACAATCCCTTGATCTCCTCCACCCCCTCCTGGCATTCCTCTAGGCTCTTATGCCAAAGACAACCAATTTGCACTGGTTCCTCCTCTAGGGATTTTGATAGCTACCATCATGAGTCTATATAACACATTTCTGGTATTCATTTTTATTTGTGTTATCAACTTTAGACTCTGTCTATAACGGATGAGGATGTGGCTCGTTTATTCCTCTTCTTTCCCTTCCATTTCTCCCAAAATGAGCATACTGCCCTTCCCAGTCACCCCAGCTCTGCTTCGGGACATGCAGAAACTTCCACTTCCCACCCCGACCCTCAGAGACTCCATCTGCAGATTCTGCAATCTTAAGGTGAAGACATGAGCACTGGAGAGAAGGGCGGAGGCACCACACTTGTCAATATGCTGATTCTAAAAGTTGAAAACCAATAGGCAGTATTTATACTATTATGCTCATGTCACTTTTGCTCTCCGCAGAACCAGGAACAGTTTGTTCTGCTGTAGAGGCAACTCATAAATAGAAGATAGCAGAACATGGAGGCTGTATTGGTTCAGACGATTTTTTTTTTCGCAAGTTGATGTTTGAAGCCATCAAGCATGCATTTTCTCACAATTAGGGAGAAATATTTGCCACTATAGAAAGATCTTAAGAAAACAAAAATTCTGGAGAGGTGCCTTTAATCTCTTCAAGAAGAGATGGGTTCAGTACCTTCTATAGTAAGTGATCAAGAGAAGCTACAAACACCGATGTGTTAGCTGCTGCAAAAACATTGCATCTGGTGACTATAATTATAATAATATATTGTGTATGTCAAAATTTCTTAAAGATTAGATTTTAAAATGTCCTCACCACATGCAAAAAATAAGTATGTGAGGTGATGAATATATTAATAGTTTGATTTAGTCATTCCACAATGTAAACATATAGCAAAACATCACATGGTACCCCATAAATAATATACAGTTATTACCTGTCAATTAGAAAAAGACATTGCCCTTGTGTTTCTCTCTACATACATTATTTATATATACTATATATTTTATATTGTCTATGCATACATACACATATGTGTGTGTGTGTATATATATCTGAAGAGGCTCTCTAGATGGTACATTTTAATTTTGAGGACCCTGGTCTCTATTAGGTGTTAAAGTCTTCAAGGACCAACCTGTCCAAGGAGGATGCTGAATCCCAAGATATTAACAAACAAGCAAACAGTGAGTCTAGCTGCAAATGCCAGCAAAGAGTTAACTGTGCTAATATTTTAATTATTTATTTAATCAATTACTTAAATATTAGCTAACTTTGCTAATATTTTTCTTGGGATTATCACTGTTTTTGTTAAGTATCTGGTTATATAGTTCCATAAATTTTGACTCACCAGTCAAACCCTATTTTTCTAATAAACCCTATTACTTTAATACCGCAATTTTTGTAAATCACAAAATATTTGAGAGATGCATAGATGATGTTATAGCAGAGATTTCCGATTGTGTTGGATTTCTATTTCCTTCTCAGAAGCCCTGATATGACCACTGTGATACTCAAAAGAAAATGTTCCTAGAGATCATTTTAAATAAATTATTTATTTCTCTGTTTCACCTTTAAAATGTCCATAAGTTTTTTCAACTCTCAATCATCATCTCTATTCTATTAATTATCCTCATTTCTAGAAACTTACCTCTGGTTTTCTCAATTTGCTCCACCCTGGATTGGTTGCTCTCTGGGACTGTTCATAGCTGTTGTCCTCAGACACAATTAAATTTTTTTTGGATCCCACATTTTCCTTTCCCTTGTTTTAATTGCTTTTATTCACAGGAATATATTCCTAAGCAACATCTTACAATAGAGCACGAGAGGCATACTTTTGGATCTTGCATACCTTAAAATACTGAATTTCTAGCACTTACCTGAAGATTCGGCTGGGTACAGAAATCCAGGTGCAAAACATTTTGCCTTTGAATTTTTAGAGAATTGATCCATTATCTTCTAGCACTCAGTGTTTCTGAGTAAGAAGTGTCATGCCATATAACTGTTGTTTCTGCTTTTTTCTAAAAGGTTTTAAGATTTTTTTTTATTCTTAATGTTCCAAAATTTCACATGCTGTGTCTAATCAAGGCTCTGCTTATTCAGTATGCCTGGAACGTGATGTCTTCTTCCATTTGAAGAACCTGTGGAATTCTCTTGTATGAATTCTTTGATAAGTTCTCACTTCTAATTGTACTACAGTTGACCCCTGAACAATGTAGGGGTTAGGGATACCAGCCCCTGCACAGTCAAAAGACCATGTGTAAAATTTGACTCTCCCGGAACTTAACTACTAATAGCCTACTGTTGACCAGAAGCCTTACCAACAACATAAACAGTTGATTAACACATATTTTGTATATTATATGTATCATATACTATATTCTTACAATAAAGTAAGCTAGAGAAAAGAAAATGTTATTTTTAAAAATCATAAGGAAATGAAAATATACTTACTATTCATTTCATAAGTGAAACGGGATCATCATAGAGGTCTTTATTCTCATCGCCTTCACACTGAGCAGGCTAAGGAGGAGGAAGAGGAAGGACTGGTCTTGCTATCTCAGTGGAGGCAGAGGTGGGAGAAAATCCTCACCTAAGTGGATTTGTGAAGTTCAGACCTGTGTTGTTCAATGGTCAACTGTATTCTCTATTTCAAGAATTCCTATTAATGAAATGTTGGGCCTCTGGAATTAGTACTAGATAGTTCTTCTATGTTCTCTAAATTCTTCCATTAAAAAAAAAAAACTTTTCTTAGAAATTTCTTCAGTTTTATTTATTGAGCTTTTTATAAAGCTTTTTATTTTTAAATTTTATTTATTTACTTATTTATTTTTTAGAGTAGAGGCGGGGTTTCACCATGTTGGCCAGCATGGTCTCAAACTCTTGACCTCAAGTGATCCACCCACTTCAGCCTCCCAAATTGCTGGGATTACAGGCATGAGCCACCACACCCAGCCTTATTTTAGTAATAATATTTTTAAATTCCAAGAGCTTTTTCTTATGGTTATTTTTGTTGTGCATCAGCTTTCTTTCATTTATAAAGACAGCATATCCTCTAATTTTTCTCAATATATTTATACATTATTGAATTTCTTTGTTCCATTTTGCTGTTCCCAGGTAAGAATCAGAATCCCTCTGATTTCCCTAGCTTCTCGGGGGCTCTAACCAGCTCATTATCTCCTTCTTCATAGGACATCCTCTAGTCAGCATCTTTCTAAACTCCGCCTGAATTGTCACTGCTACATCTACTTTCTCTCTTGCAAACAATTGTCAACAATTCTTGTATGTTTGTTTCTCTCTTTCATTGTCTTTTTGATATAGGTTTATACATGTTATTTTCTTTAATGAATTGTCATGGAGAAAATGCATCTGTGGTCATTTTAACATCTCATGAGAAACGTTGGCACCTAGAGTTTTAATAGCTCTGCAGGCCCCTGTGAGCAATGCACCCTGGCTATAAAGTTTCCTGATGTCTTTTGTAACTGAATATATATATGTGTGTGTGTGTGTGTGTGTGTGTGTGTGTGTGTGTGTATATATATATGTATATACACAACTAAAATTGCAGGGCTGTTCTGGCTAGTCTGGTTGTTTTTAGGACCAATATACAAGTGTCTAAGACTTTGGGGAAGTGAGGCCCTATTGCAAACTCTTCTACCAAGTAACCTTGGATAAATAGCTTCACACCTTGGAGACATTATATTCACTACCCTATTTAGAACACCCCAGGCTCAGTTTGGGGTTAATGAGGAAATGGTGCTAAAGCAAATCAAACTGTTCCAAGATTAGCATTCCAAGATGTGAGACCTATTCATCAGCCAACCTAGACTGTATGGTGTCAAATGACAGAAATCAGCCTGGCTGGCCAGGTGGAGAAGTGAGTTACTGCCCTGGACCTTTCTCTTGCCTGTAGGTATAAGTTGCTACTCCGTTTGATTGGTTTAGAGGCAGAGCTGGCTGCAGCAGTAGAGCTATGTTGATTAGTGAATTGGACCACCTTCCCTTAAGCAGTCTGAAACCACCACTCTCCTTGTCCACATTAACCTTGCCTTGTACTTTTCACCAGTTGCATAAACTTGCCCTCCTGCTGTGCTTATGAACTCTGTCTACAGTAGTTTAAATACTAGCTTGTGTTTTATGCTGAAAAGACTAGAAAGTCCCTGTCATCGACATGAGCTGTTTTCAACCTCAAGAATTCACACTTGTCCCCATGTTGCTTTGAAATAACATGTAACTCTAAGGTAAACCTACCTGTTTCCAGGTAGCTGAAATCACCATTTTGTTTCTTTGGTAACTGATCAAATCAGATAAAGCTGTCATGGTCATGGTAAGTATGTCCTAGCCTTAGCCTAGGTCTTCCCCAACGTGACTGGAAACAAAAACACAACAACCCCCCAGGACCTTTCTTCACTGCCTCAGCACCAAGTCCAGAGCTGTGCATGAGACAGATGGCCAAGAAATGCTCAACTCATCTGGATGGTGTTGTAGAAGAGGTCTGGCTTACATGTCAAGAGGCTGGATTCTGCCCCTAAGTTTTTTACAGACCTTGGCTTTTTATATGTAAAATGAAATTGTTAAGGCATCAACTTGTGGCTGTGGAAACCATACTTCACACAACAAATTACACCGAATGCACCATGTATGAGCAAGCGGGGAGCTGGTTTGCTTGGTGGTGGAACATGAGGAGGGAGCTAAAAAGCCCATCCAGTTGGCATCCCTCTCACCATCTCCTTCACCTCAGCACCCTCAAAGAACTCCTTGGAGAATAGTTTGGCCACCTCTGGATGAAACCTTTTAGGTCTCTCTTTCACCCCTAATATTGGCCTAAAACAAATGAGAGAAGGGATGTTATCTGTTTAGAGTGGCAAACTATCCTCATTTGCCTAGGACCAAGGAGTTGCCTAGAGTGCAGGACTTATAGTGCTAAAACTAGTCCAGGCAAACTGGGATGGTTGTTCACCCTACTGAAGATTAAAGAACACAGATTTGGCTGGTTTGCAAGAGAATCCCAGTAAGATTGGAATGATGAGGTTGACCCCCAGTGATTCTCACCTCCCAGCATTCATGCCTTTGTGTAACCTCCTCCCTTTAAGTGTGGGTAGGACCTGTAGCTTCCTTCTAACCAATAGAAGATGACACAGATGATGGCTAGTACACCTGTGATTAGGGTGGGTTATGAAGACTCTATGTCAGTAGACTAGAGCTGGAACTCTTCTTGAAGGCTTGGCATAAGCAATCATGTTGGAAAAGGCCCCATGGCAAGAAACTATTTGTTGTCTTCAGGACCCAGCCCACAAAAAACAAGGGCTTTCCAACATATAGCCAGAAGGAAATGAATTCTGCCAACAACTTGAATGGGCTCAGAAATAGACTCTTCCCCAGTGGAGCCTCCCCATGAGAACACGGACTGGCTGAAACCTTACTTGCAGTCTTGTGGGACCCTGACTAGAGGACCCTGTTAAGTTGTGCCTGGACTACTGACCCATGGAAACTGATATAATAAATGTGTGTTGTTTTCAAGGTATTCAGTTTGTGGTAATTTGTTACCTAGGAATCAAAAATTTTACAAGGTCTTTTCAAACATTTTGATAGGCCTGTGTTAGCTCATCCAGGAAATGGTTACTGTCCCTGCCTTACTGGGATGAGGTCTGCTCCTGGCATCCCTACCAAGAAAGTGGCAGAGCCAGTGGGTGTTAAGGTCAACCTCTGGCCCTGATTCTCTGCATCAGGGCCACTTCCTCTTTAAGCCTTGTTCAGTGCTCCATAGAGAATTTACACAGAATCTTTGACTGCCTTGTTCACAGACTACGATTCTAAGAGAATCAGGTTTTAAAAACAAGTCACTTCTGACTAGAATCACCTTCCTTGTACAGCACTGACCAGCTCACATTAGAATGTTACATTTATTTTTAATAAATTGTAAAGCCAGTAGTTAAAAATCACCCTTCAAAATGATTCTCTTTCTTCCTCTTTGTCTCTTTTTCTTCCTTCTCTTTCTCCCTTTTCATCCCCCCGCTTTATTTGTACTCATTTCTCTTGTTCAGATAAGATGGTAAAAGGATTAGAACATGCATCGTTGTACCAAATTGGTCTAATGGAAATGAGGACTCTGCTACTAGCAATGTAGGTGGGACATAAAATAGCATAATTAACAGTTTTCACATTGTAGGCCAACCTCAGAGTTCCTTTGTTTGACTGGCCTGACCCCATCTCAGTGTGATTATCCATTTTAGAACTTAGTGAGGGAAATAGAACAAGGGTGGTGCAGAAGTCTAATATGCCCACCCGTGGAAACTACAGAACATGGGAGTTGGCAGAGCCCCTTCTTAGCACCTGCTACCATACACCTTAGACTGAACATCCCCTGGCAATTGACTTGGTCTCAGATTAGCATATAGTGTCAGTAGCTGTCCCAGACACTCTGAGCTTAGGAGCAACATTGCCAGCAATTCCAGGCTGTTTCCAGTTGGAGAAGATCAGGGAAGCATTCTCCCGGGACAGGATGCACAGAGACTTCCCTTTCACGTAAGAAACTCACCTGACTTCTTGAGACCATCCTGGCTAACACGGTGAAACTGTGTCTCTACTAAAACTACAAATTAGCCGGGTGTGGTGGCGAGCTACTGTAGTCCCAGCTACTTGGGAGGCTGAGGCAGGAGAATGGCGTGAACCTGGGAGGTGGAGCTTGCAGTGAGCCGAGATCACGCCACTGCATTCGAGCCTGGGTGACAGAGCGACTCCGTCTCAAAAAACAACAACAACAACAAAATCTCACCTGACTTCTCAATTACAGGGCAGCTGATGCCACAGGCAATAAGAATGAGATAGCTTCAAAACCATGGCCTTTGTGCTGCCAATGCCTAGCTACAAGGGCAAAGCAGCTCTAGAGCTCAAATATTAATTACTTACGTTGAAAACTAATAGATGTATTGATACTCTCTATCACTCAAAAAACTATTTGAAATGAATATTATAGTATGTTAATCAGTGGCCCTGGCCAGCCATCTTTTTTCACAATATGGTACACAGGAATATTTTGGCATTTATTTTAGGGGTTGTTGTTTTCATACAGCTGCATAAGATAGGTCATTACTGCACAACCTTAATAAAGGGGAGAAGTCATACACACACACATTCACACATGCATTCACATACTCAGTGAAAAATCTCAACAGTCAAACTGCTCTGTGGCCTACTGACCGTACAACTGACAAAATCCCTAATGTTTTGGTGGGAGGCCTTGTAACATACTAGTAAAAGCTAAGAATAAAACATGGGTAATTATTCTATATACCCCATTACCAGCCACTCTCATGTGGTTGTTCTGATAACTTGAACGAACAATTGGCTTAAATGTCATCATTGAAAGCCAAGTCTATATGATATCTAATGAAGCTATTTCATGCCAGTTACCAAGGACAATGGGAAAAGAAGTGGAACCATAGACCCACAGCCATACAGCCACCCTAAGAAAACGATCTGGGCTGTGGTCATCTGGTCAGCTCCTTCTTTAACCTTTAGCCTCCTGGAAAATGGTGCACATGGCTAGTTTCTAAAGAGAATTGCAAATTAGCAATAATCACTTTGTCACTTGCTGAATCCTGCACTATATATAAATCACTGACAGTCATTTTTCTTGTGTGTTCTTTTTTCCATTAGGAAGATGGGTTTCTTCAAAGCGTTTTGCTATTTTAAGGCCTCAAACATTTCCAGCACTTGCACAGGGTTGCTGTGAGCCTTGACTTATTTGCAGAGAGATGTTGAACTGAGATAAGGCTACTTAATAATACACCAGTTCTTGCTAAACACAATTTCTTTCCACATTTCTCAGTGAAAGCCAAGAGCAAGCACTCTCTCATAGAAGCCTTAGAAGAATGCTACCTTATTTTTCTAGAGAAGGCTACTTGAACCTTGAGTTGTGCAGAATGGTTTCAATGAATGGATTTTAACATTGGTCAGTGTCTAGTTTTCAAAGGCTACAATTTAAGATAAAATCCACAAAAGGGGATTAAAAGAAATTGTCAAGTTTCCATCCTTAAAATAATCTTGCAATATAAATAATATTATCATTCCTTCAATTAGTATGGAAAAGAGTATGGAGGTTCTTCAAAAAAAAAAAAAAAAAAAGCTAAAAGTAGCCAGGTGCAGTGGCTCGCTCCTGCAATCCCATCACTTTGGGAGGCCAAAGCAGGAAGATCGCTTGAGCCCAGGACTTTGAGACCAGTCTGGGCAACATGGCAACACTTTGTCTCTACTAAAAAAAATAGAAAAAAAATGGCTGTGGTGTCATATGCCTGTAGTCCCACCTACTCTGGAGGCTGAGGTGGGAGAATCACTTGAGCCTGGGAGGCCAAGGCTGCAGTGAGCCATGATCGCACCACTGCACTCCTGTCTGGGTAACTTAGTGACCAGAGTGACACCCTGTCTCAAACAAAAACAAAAACAAAACAAACCCTAAACAAGAAATAGAAATATCATATGGTCCAGCCATCCTACTACTGGTTATATATGCAAAGGAAATAAGATCAATATGCCAAAGAGGTATCTGCACTCCCATTTTCATGGCAGCATTATTCACAATAGCCAAGATATGGAGTCAATCTAAGAGTCCAGCAATGGAATAATGGGTAAAGAAAATATGGTGTATACACACAATAGAATACTATTTAGCCTTTAAAAAGAAGGAAATCCTGTCATTTCAGACATGATGAACTTCAAGGACATTATGTCAACTGAAACAAGCCAGGCACAGGAAGACAAATACTGCATGATCTCACTTATATGTGAGGGGTAAAAAAAGTTGAAGTCATAGAAGTAGAGAGTAGAATGATGGTTACTAGGGGCTGAGGTTGGGGAGGGGAATTGAAGAGATTAAAAGTATATTTTCATCTTCGTATTACATAAAAGAAAATTTATGATCAAATTTCTCACTTGTGGCAGAACCAGTATTTGAACCCAGGCCAATCTGACTCATTTATATCACATCAGATACTCCCACTATCCCTATCATGCCATCAACCCACAGTGTCATAGGGATCCGGATGGAAGAGGAGGCAATCTTTTGCCAGCAGGTTCTGTAAATAATTGAGGCTCAAAAGTTAATTCATTTGTCAAATGTATATTAAGATCTTATTATGTGGCAGGCACTGGGCTAGGACCTGGGAAAATAAGGGTAAGTTATTGCCTGCCTTGAAGGAGTTGCTGGTCTAAAAGTTTAGACTAGAAACATCAATCAATGATAATCTACAATTAATCAACAAGGCAAAGGGCTAACTTCTTCTATCTTAGGCTTACACACACACACACACACTCACTCACTCACTCACTCACTCACTCATACATACATGCCATTCAGGCTAAATCTTTGTGACACCTTTTCCTCTTTAAAACCACACCTTGATTCACTGCAATCTGCATAAAGTAAAATTATAAATGGGGAAAATGTCCTCTCCTCCTTTCCCATCAGGGGTAGCTCAGAAAATGGTACCACCTAGATTTGAGAAAAGAAACCTGGACAATTCTAAAGAGTGGAGACTTAAACTTTTTAAACACATTTGGTTTTGTTTTTTTCAAAAATACTATTCATTGTAGAAAAAATGGAAGACATAGAAAGAAAATATTACATCACAGCCTCTCACCCCATAAGACAACCAGTATTGATATCTTGCTATTTATTGTTACAAACTTTCTTAGACACATACATATGAACACAGGATTGTATTCTAGATACTATTTTGTAACTTGTTTTTCTCTCTCACAGTACATCATAAACATCTTGCCATTCAGGTGTGTATAAATATTATGTAAAATAAGTATATATATATATTTTTTTCTACTGTTAACTCCATCATAATTTAGTTAATCAATTGCTACTGTTGGACATTTTAGGCTATTTTCAAATTGTTTGTCATTATAAATCATATTCCACTAAACATTCATGTGCATTCATCTTTGTGTATTGATCTGATTATTTTATTTTTTATTGATGCAAAATAGATGCACATTTTTTGGAGTACATGTGACAATTTAATTTATTCATATAATTTATATAGATCAAATCCAGTATATATTTCTAGACATAGAAGTGTTGGGTTAAAAACTAAGCATGTGTTAAACAATTTTGCTTTCCAGCATGTTCTTACCTGTAGATGAAGAAGGGGTTCATCTTCCACACTTTCCTAACAAGCACTGGAGACTTTTAAGATTTCATTGGAGTGACAGAAACCTTTAGGATGAAATGAGAAGCTTATTCCCAATTGCCAATCCTTGATAGAATAGGTCCTGCTGCAGAGATGACACAAACAAATGGAAGAACATTCCATGATCATAGATAGGAAGAATCAATATTGTTAAAGTGGCTATACTGCCCCAAGCAATTTATAGATTCAATGCTATTCCATTAAACTACCATTGAGATTCTTCACAGAACTAGAAAAAGCTATTTAAAAATTCATATGGAACCAAAAAGGCTGAATAACCAAGGCAACACTAAGCAAAAAGAACAAAGCTGGGAGCATCATGCTACCTGACTTCAAACTATACTACAGGGCTACAGTAATCAAAACAGCATGGTACTGGTACAAAAACAGACACACAGACCATGGAACAGAATAGACAACCCAGAAATAACACTGCATACCTACAACTATCTGATCTTCGACAAGCCTAACAAAAGCCATGGGGAAAGCATTCCTGATTCAATAAATGGTGCTGAGATAACTGGTTAACCATGTGCAGAATATTGAAATTGAACTCCTTCATTATACCATATACAAAAATTAACTCAAGATGGATTAAAGACTTAAATGTAAAACCCACAAGTATAAAACCCTGGAAAACAACCTAGGCAATACCATTCAGAACATAGGCACAGGGAAAGATATGACAAAGATGCCAAAAGCAATTGCAATTAAAGCAAAAATTGACAAATAGGATCTAATTAAACTAAAGAGCTTCTGCACAGAAAGAGAAACTATCAACAGAGTAAACAGACAACCTACAGAATGGGAGAAAATTTTTGCAAACTATGCATCTTACAAAGGTGTAATATTTAGCGTCTATAAGGAACTTAAACAAATTTGCAAGAAATAAAAAAGAAACAACCCTAGTAAAAATTGGGCAAAGGACATGAACAGACACTTTTCAAAAGAAGACATACATGCAGCCAATAATCATGTGAAGGAAAGCTCAACATCACTGATTATTAGAGAAAGGCAAATCAAAACCACAACGAGATACAATCTCACACCAGTCAGAATGGCTAGTACTTAAAAGTCAAAAAATAACAGATGCTGGGGCTGAATAGGAACAGCTCCAGTCTCCAGCTCCCAGTGCGAGCGATACAGAAGATGGGTGATTTCTGCATTTTCAACTGAGGTACCCGGTTCATCTCACTAGGGAGTGCCAGACAATCTGTACTGGTCAGCTGCTGCAGCCCAACCAGCAAGAGCTGAAGCAGGACGAGGCATCGCCTCACCTGGGAAGCGCAAGGGGGAAGGGAATCCCTTTTCCTTACCAGGGGAACTGAGACACACAACACCTGGAAAATCGGGTAACTCCCACCCCAATACTGCACTTTACCAAGGGTCTTAGCAAACAGCACACCAAGAGATTATATCCCACACCTGGCCGAGAGGGTCCCACGCCCACAGAGCCTCCCTCATTGCTAGCACAGCAGTCTGTTGCAAGGCAGCAGTGAGGCTGGGGGAGGGACGCACACCATTGCTGAGGCTTAAGTAGGTTAACAGAGCCTCTGGGAAGCTCGAACTGGGTGGAGCCCACAGCAGTTCAAGGAGGCCTGCCTGTCTCTGTAGACTCCACCTCTGGGGACAGGGTACAGCTAAACAAACAAACAAAAAAAGCAGCAGAAACCTCTGCAGACACAAACGACCCTGTCTGACAGCTTTGAAGAGAGCAGTGGATCTCCCAACATGGAGGCTGAGATCTGAGAATGGACAGACTGCCTGCTCAAGTGGGTCCCTGACCCCTGAGTAGCCTAACTGGGAGAAATCCCCCACTAGGGGCAGATCAACACCCCACACCTCACACGGCAGGGTACACCCCTGAGACGAAGCTTTCAAAGCAAGAATCAGACAGGTACACTCGCTGTTCAGCAATATTCTATCTTCTGCAGCCTCTGCTGCTGATAACCAGGCAAACAGGGTCTGGAGTGGACCTCAAGTAATCTCAAGCAGACCTACAGCTGAGGGTCCTGACTGTTCAAAGGAAAACTAACAAACAGGAAGGACACCCACACCAAAACCCCATCAGTACATCACCATCATCAAAGACCAAAGGCAAATAAAACCACAAAGATGGGGAAAAAGCAGGATAGAAAAGCTAGAAATTCAAAAAATAAGAGTGCATCTCCCCCTCCAAAGGAACGCAGCCCATTGCCAGCAACAGATAAAAGCTGGACAGAGAATGACTTTGACGAGTTGAGAGAAGAAGGCTTCAGTCCATCAAACTTCTCAGAGCTAAAGGAGGAATTACGTACCTAGTGCAAAGAAACTAAAAATCTTGAAAAAAGAATGGAAGAATGGATAACTAGAATAATCAATGCAGAGAAGGCCGTAAAGGAAATGACAGAGATAAAAACCATGACAGGAGAAATACGTGACAAATACACAAGCTTCAGTAACCGACTCGATCAACTGGCAGAAAGAGTATCAGCATTGAGGATCACATGAATGAAATGAAGCGAGAAGAGAAGTCTAAAGAAAAAAGAGGAAAAAGAAATGAACAAAGCCTTCAAGAAGTATGGGGTTATGTGAAAAGACCAAATCTATGTCTGATTGGGGTGCCTGAAAGTGAGCAGGAAAATGGAACGAAGTTGGAAAACACTCTTCAGGATATCATCCAGGAGAATTTCCCCAACCTAGTAAGGCAGGCAAACATTCAAATTCAGGAAATACAGAGAATGCCACAAAGATACTCCTCGAGAAGAGCAACTCTAAGACAAATAATTGTCAGATTCACCAAAGATGAAACAAAGGAAAAACTCTTAAGGGCAGCCAGAGAGAAAGGTCAGGTTACCCACAAAGGGCAGCCCATCAGACTAACAGCAGATCTCTCGACAGAAACTCTACAAGCCAGAAGAGAGTGGGGGCCAATATTCAACATTCTTAAAGAAAAGAATTTTCAACCCAGAATTTCATATCCAGCCAAACTAAGTTTCATAAGTGAAGGAGAAATAAAATCCTTTACAGATAAGCAAATGCGTAGAGATTTTGTCACCACCAGGCCTGCCTTACAAGAGAACCTGAAGGAAGCACTAAACATGTAAAGAAACAACCAGTACCAGCCATTGCAAAAACATGCCAAAATGTAAAGACCATCAATGCTAGGAAGAAACTGCATAAACTAACGAGCAAAATAACCAGTTAATATCATAATGACATGATCAAGTTCACACATGACAATATTAACCTTAAATGTAAATGGACTAAATGGTCCAATTAAAAGACACAGACTAGCAAACTGGATAAAGAGTCAAGACCCATCAGTTTGCTGTATTCAGGAGATCCATCTCACATGCGGAGACACATATAGGCTCAAAATAAAGGGATGGAGGAAGATCTACCAAGCAAATAGAGAACAAAAAAAAAGCAGGGGTTGCAATCCTAGTCTCTGATAAAACAGACTTTAAACCATCAAAGATCAAAAGAGACAAAGAAGGCCATTACATAATGGTAAAGGGATCAATACAACAGGAAGAGCTAACTATCCTAAATATATATGCACTCAATACAGGAGCATCCAAATTCATAAAGCAAGTCCTTAGAGACTTACAAAGAGACTTGGACTCCCATACAATAATAATGGGAGACTTCAACACCCCACTGTCAACATTAGACAGATCAACGAGACAGAAAGTTAACAAGGATATCCAGGAATTGAACTCAACTCTGCACCAAGCGGACCTAATAGACATCTACAGAACTCTCCACCCCAAATCAACAGAATAGACATTCTTCTCAGCACCACACCACACTTATTCCAAAATTGACCACATAATTGGAAGTAAAGCACTCCTCAGAATGTAAAAGAACAGAAATTATAACAAACTGTCTCTCAGACCACAGTGCAATCAAACTAGAACTCAGGACTAAGAAACTCAATCAAAACCTCTCAACTACATGGAAAGTGAACAACCTGCTCCTGAATGACTACTGGGTACATAATGAAATGAAGGCAGAAATAAAGATGTTCTTTGAAACCAATGAGAACAAAGATGCAACATACCAGAATCCTCTCTGGGACACATTTAAAGCAGTGTGTAGAGGGAAATTTATAGCACTAAATGCCCACAAGAGAAAGCTGGAAAGATCTAAAATTGACACTCTAACATCACAATTAAAAGAACTAGAGAAGCAAGAGCAAACACATTCAAAAGCTAGCAGAAGGCAAGAAATAACTAAGATCAGAGAAGAACTGAAGGAGATAGAGACACAAAAAACCCTCCAAAAAATAATGAATCCAGGAGCTGGTTTTTGAAAAGATCAACAAAATTGATAGACCGCTAGCAAGACTAATAAAGAAGAAAAGAGAGAAGAATCAAATAGATGCAATAAAAAATGATAAAGGGGATATCACCACCGACCCCACAGAAATTCAAACTACCATCAGAGAATACTATAAACGCCTCTACGCAAATCAACTAGAAAATCTAGAAGAAATGGATAATTTCCTGGACACTTACACTCTCCCAAGACTAAACCAGGAAGAAGTTGAATCCCTGAATAGACCAATAGCAGGCTCTGAAATTGAGGCAATAATTAATAGCATACCAACCAAATGGATTCACAGCTGAATTCTACCAGAGGTACAAGGAGGAGCTGGTACCATTCCTTCTGAAACTATTCCAATCAATAGAAAAAGAGGGAATCCTCCCTAACTCATTTTATGAGGCCAACATCGTCCTGATACCAAAGCCTGGCAGAGACACAACAAAAAAAGAGAATTTTAGACCAATATCCCTGATGAACACCGATGAAAAATCCTCAATAAAATACGGGCAAATCCAGCAGCACATCAAAAAGCTTATCCACCATGATCAAGTGGGTTTTATCCCTGGGACGCAAGGCTGGTTCAACATATGCAAATCAATAAATGTAATCCAGAATATAAACAGAACCAAAGACAAAAACCACATAATTATCTCAATAGTTGCAGAAAAGGCCTTTGACAAAATTCAACAGCCCTTCATGCTAAAAACTCTCAATAAATTCGGTATTGATGGAACATATCTCAAAATAATAAGAGCTATTTATGACAAACCCACAGCCAATATCATCCTGAATGGGCAAAAACTGGAAGCATTCCCCTTAAAAACAGGCACAAGACAGGGATGCCCTCTCTCACCACTCCTATTCAACATAGTCTTGGAAGTTCTGGCTAGGGCAATCAGGCAAGAGAAAGAAATCAAGGGTATTCACTTAGGAAAAGAAGAAGTGAAATTGTCCCTGTTTGCAGATGACATCACTGTATATTTAGAAAACCCCATCATCTCAGCCCAAAATCTCCTTAAGCTGATAAGCAACTTCAGCAAAGTCTCAGGATACAAAATTAATGTGCAAAAATCACAAGCGTTTTTATACACCAGTAACAGACAAACAGAGAGCCAAATCATGAATGAACTTCCATTCACAATTGCTTCAAAAAGAATACCCAGGAATCCAACTTACAAGGGATGTAAAGGACCTCTTCAAGGAGAACTACAAACCACTGCTCAGTGAAATAAAAGAGGACACAAACAAATGGAAGAACATACTATGCTCATGGATAGGAAGAATCAATGTCGTGAAAATGCCCATACTGTCCAAGGTAATTTATAGTTTCAATGCCATCCCCATCAAGCTACCAACGAGTTTCTTCACAGAATTGGAAAAAAACTGCTTTAAAGTTCATATGGAACCAAAAAAGAGCCTGCATTGCCAAGACAATCCTAAGTCAAAAGAACAAAGCTGGAGGCATCATGCTACCTGACTTCAAACTATACTACAAAACTACAGTAACCAAAACAGCATGGTACTGGTACCAAAACAGAGATATAAACCAATGAAATAGAACAGAGTCCTCAGAAATAATACCACACATCTACAGCCATCTGATCTTTGACAACCCTGAGAAAAACAAGAAATGGGGAAAAGATTCCCTATTTAATAAATGGTGCTGGGAAAATTGGCTAGCCATAAGTAGAAAGCTGAAACTGGATCCCTTCCTTACTCCTTACACGAAAATTAATTCATGACGGATTAGAGACTTAAATGTTAGACCTAATACCATAAAAACCCTGGAAGAAAACGTAGGTAATACCATTCAGAACATAGGCATGGGCAAGGACTTCATGTCTCAAATACCAAAAGCAATGGCAACAAAAGCCAAAATTGACAAATGGGATCTAATTAAACTAAAGAGCTTCTGCACAGCAAAAGAGACTACCATCAGAGTGAACAGGCAGCCTACAGAATGGGAGAAAATTTTTGCAATCTACTCATCTGACAAAGGGCTAATATCCAGAACCTACAAAGAACTCAAACAAATTTACAAGAAAAAAACAAACAACCCCATCAAAAAGTGGGCAAGGGATATGAACAGACATTTCTCAAAAGAAGACATGCATACAGCCAACAGACAGATGAAAAAATGCTCGTCATCACTGGCCATCAGAGAAATGCAAATCAAAACCACAATGAGATACCATCTCACACCAGTTAGAATGGCAATCATTAAAAAGTCAGGAAACAGGTGCTGAAGAGGATGTGAAGAAATAGGAACACTTTTACACTGTTGGTGGGATTGTAAACTAGTTTAACCATTATGGAAAACAGTATGGCAGTTCCTTAAGGATCTAGAACTAGAAGTACCATATGACCCAGCCATCCCATTACTGGGTATATACCCAAAGGATTATAAATCATGCTGCTATAAAGACACATGCACACGTATGTTCATTGCGACACTATTCACAATAGCAAAGACTTGGAATCAACTGAAATGTCCATCAATGACAGACTGGATTAAGAAAATGTGGCACATACACACCATGGAATACTATGCAGCCATAAAAAAGGATGAGTTTGTGCCCTTTGTAGGGGCATGGATGCAGCTGGAAACCATCATTCTCAGCAAACTATCACAAGAACAGAAAACCAAACACTGCATGTTCTCACTCATAGGTGGGAACTGAACAATGAGATCACTTGGACTTGGGAAGGGGAACATCACACACCTGGGCCTATTATGAGGCGGGGGGAGGGGGGAGGGATTGCATTGGGAGTTACGCCTGATGTAAATGACAAGTTGATAGGTGCTGATGAGTTTATGGGTGCAGCACACCAACATAGCACAAGTATACATATGTAACAAACCTGCACATTATGCACATGTACCCTAGAACTTAAAGTATAATAAAAAAATTAAATAAATAAAAAAATAAGTAAATGACAGACTCATGGAGGAAATAAATGCTTATATTTTTAAGACACTAAAAAAAAAAAAATAACAGATGCTGGTGAGGTTGTGGAGAAAAGGAACATTTATACACTGCTAGTGGGAGTTTAAATTAGTTCAACCATTATGGAAGACAATGCGATGGTTCCTCAAAATCCTAAAGACAGAACTACTATTCAACCCAGCAATCCTATTACTGGGTTACTCAAAGGAATATAAACCATTCTAAATAAAGACACATGCACATATAGGTTCATTGCAGCACTGTTCACAATAGCAAAGACATGGAATCAACCTAAATACCTATCAGTGATAGACTAGATAAAGAAAATGTGGTACATATACACCATGGAATACTATGCAGCCATTAAAAAGAATAAGATCATGTTCTTTGCAGGACATGGATAGAGCGGGAGGACATTATTCTTAGCAAACTAATGCCAAGAGAGAAAATCAAACACAGCATGCTCTCACTTATAAGTGGGGGCTAAATGATGAGAAGACATAGTCACATACAGGGGAACAACAGACACTGGGGCCTATTGTAGGATGGAGGGGAGGAGGAGGGAGAGGATCAGGAAAAATAACTATCAGACACTAGGTTTAATGAGTGGGTGATGAAATAATTTGTACAACAAACTCCCATGACACAAGTTTACCTATATAACAAACCTGCACATGTGCCCTCAAACTTAAAAGTTAAAAAAAAAAAAAAAAACAATTCATTTGGGCCTAAACTCAAAAAAATAAAAAATAAAAATAAAAAAAGAATAAGTCCTGCTGCAAAAACCAGGGCTCAGCAGGCTTGGAATAAAGGAATCACAGCCCAGAAGCAGGAGCCTGGACTTCATGATCTGCTCACAGCCATCTTGGTTGGAGGATTCTATGAATTGACTGATTTTGAGAGACCAACAGGTTTCCGGGAAGTCTTTTCCTCCTCTCGATCCTTTAATGGTAATAAAAACATGGCAAATAAGATGATCTTGGCCAGTTTATGCTCAAGGAAGCTATTTTTGCATCAGGACACAATAAATGATGCTGCATTTGAAAGCATAGGTACAGTTCTTGATCCCTTGTTACAAAGGAGCCTCACAGCCATAAATGGAGGGAAGTAAGCAGGTTGATTCACTGACCTCAGGACACCAAAGGAGTCAGTCTAAAGTTAGAGATGCTTGTTCTGGGCTACAAGAGGGAAATACTGCACGATTTCAAGCCCTCAAACCCGAGGATGTGGATGACAGAAGAGATAAGAGGTAACCTGCTTACTTCTGGAAAAGTCTACAGTCATGCTGACTCTGGCTCCTAGGGAAATAGTAGGTCAATGAGAAAACGCTGCAGGTTCCAGGACCTCTAGCATTGAATTGTCCGTTCACTATTGTGAAAACCTAACTGTCATCTTTTAAACTTTTACCTCTCACTAAGCACTTTGGACATATTTACTGATCTCCCCATGCTCCATGCTGACCTTTGCCCTCTGTTTTAAAATGTGCTTACCCTGCCCTGTGTCTCAGCATCGTCTACTGGTAAAAATCGCCTCATGTTCTAGGGAATAAGGAAACCTAAGTCCTACTTCTTACTGACATTAAATTTTCTGTGCAAACGTAAGTCAGCCCTGTAACTTCTCTGTGCTTCCCTTTCCTGAGGCACAGCGGAGGAGCTGTGACCTATATGGACAACCAAGATCTCAGAGGAGTGACACATCTAGATTTGATTGGTAGAAGTCAGAATTGCCATTCCCCCTCCTTCCACCACTGCCTCCCAAGTTCTCTGCCCTTCTTTCAACCCAAGTGTGGAGCTCTTTTTCAACAGAGCCAATGAGGAGGGAGTGGCCCTGCCTGCAAATGGGTGATGTTCACTCTTCCTCTTAGAGTACTGGGCAGTGGGTACTCTTATAATCCCGATTTATAGAAGAAGAAACTGAGGCACAGAAAAGTGAAGATGCTGTAGCGGATAGGGCTGGCATGGATGTTAAACGAGTTGTGGCATGGACCTTGCACATGGTAAACTCTATAAAGACTAGTTCTTGTTTACTGCTTGCTGTCACTTCGATTTTTATCACCATAAGCTCCACGAGAAGGGATACTTAATGTACCTTGGGCTGCTCTTGATACTTAAAAAGGATGCAATAAATGCAAACCGCTTTTATTATTAGCATAGCTTGGGACTTGGACTGTTTGATACATGCGGTACATTTTTTTCACAAATGTGAAGTTCCAAGATGCCCCAAGTACTCTAGCCCCTCAGGTAATTTCCTCCCAGACTCTTGGTCTCTGCGAAAGGCTTCTTCACTATGGGTTTATCTCACTCTTTCCCATTATTTTTCCCCCTCCTCACTGTGCACTGCTTATCACGCTGCTTCATATCACTCTGCTTTACTCCTTGGCTTCTCCACTTCCCTTTATTATCTTCTCAGTGGCCCACAATGGCTTCCACTTAGCATACAGCCACTGCATCCTGGCTTCTTCTCCCCTGTGACTCTCTTCCCTTTGTCTCCATTCTCCTGAGTCTGATAGATGAGTTGTCTGAAGGTCAGGCATTCCTCTTAGATACGCATTTTATCGCCTGCAGTTGGAAAACAATTATTGCTCTCCTCCACACACTTTTTCCCTTTACTGCTAACTTTTCCCTTTCTCTCCACAACCGTCTTTCCTAAAAATCACCAATAGTTTGTTTTCACCATTTTCTGTCCTAAATACCAACTTCATGATACTTTTTGCAGAATGCTTAAAGGCATTGGAGAATTGAAAATCTCTTTTAATTTTTTCTCGTATATCTTTGTCCTTTGAAAAATGCACGTGTATTTCTGACCTGGTCCCCTCCTCTTCTTCTGTGAACACAGCCTGGCAAAGAATTACTTTAATATTGTTGGGAATATATTCCTGGCCTATCAATACATCACTCCTGTGGCGTCTCAGCAATCAGTTTCTTTACAGACTTTGAGTTCCACTCATACTAGAAGTACTTCTTATTTTTTATCTGAAACTTCTTGGAATTCTTCCCATTGTCGTGCTTTGCTTTACTTCTCAAAGTTTCTACCCTCCTACCTGGAAATGAAAATCCACATAGTCTATGCTGTAACTGATGTTTAATGTTTTTTCTTCCTTACCTCTGATGACTTACACATTCTTGGCTTCCTCCCTGTCCCCTCGTCTCAGAAGGCACACTTTCTTAGTATTTGCACACAGGATATGATGACCTGTGAGTTTCAGTAAGGGCTCAAAATGTCAGCTATGGCCATAGATAATTCTCAATTATGTAGGTGCAAATTTTGTCGATGGCCTATTCATCTCAGACTGGCCTTCTGTGATGTTTAACGAGTGGTGTATCCACCCCTTCATATTCTCAGTCCCCTTGCAGTTAGGTGGGCCCAGCTGAAAGGGTCTGGTCAATGTGCTGTGGGTAGAAGTGATGGGCCCCACTTCCAGGCCAAAGCATACAAGAGTCAGGGCAATTCTCCAGCTACCCCTTTAGCTGCCCCCATGGCTGAGGGGGTCTCATGTTGAGATGGTGGTGCCCTAAGATTAAAGGTGCCTGATTTGCTCTGGACCCCTGCTTAGAAAGGAAAATAACATGTTGTGTTAAGTCACTGGGTTTATTTGCAACACATCATCCCATAGCTATTCTAACATTCTGTGCTCCCGGACTGAGTTGTCTTTTATGGGTTAGCTTCAATATGTTCTGAAAACCTACATTAATTTTAATGTTTCATTTAAGACATAAGTAGAAAAATATCAGTTACTAAGATACACACATAATGTGTGCCTACCTCACAGCTTAGGTAGATACAGGCATAGGCACACCAAAGCATCATGGATGGAAAAGATGATGAGAAAGGTGGCAGTATTCTTACATGCTTAAGCAATTGAAATTTTTTATTATTTAGTTGAACAAGAGGAGAAAGAGAGAGGATTCCCCACAGGTAAGACATAGATTCCAGAATTAGAGACATGTTTATCTTCTGAAAGCCAACAACACCATCAGGAAAGAGAAATTCCATTGTTGAGGAACACAGTCATAGGATCCAAAGGGAGATACCTCTTTTTTATGACAGTGTCATCTGCCTTTTGAAAATTATATTTAAAACAACAGGCCCGGCATGGTGGTTTATGCCCATAATCCTAGCACTTTGTGAGGCCAAGGAAGGAGGGTTGCTTGGGGTCAGAAATTCAAGACCAGCCTGGGCAACCCCATCTCTCCAGAAAAATTAAAATTTAGCCAGATGTAGTAGCACGCACCTGTAGTCCCAGATGTACCCAGGCTGAGGTTGAGAGGATCGCCTGAGCCCAAGAGGTCAAAGCTTACAGTGAGCTATAATTGTGGCACTGTACTCCAGCCCGGGTGACAGAGCAAGACACTGTCTCTAAAATAATAAAAATAAGAAAGAACAATCAAGGACAAAAAGTTTTTGTCAATGGAGTAAAACATGTGGAGGAGTATATATATATATAAATGATGTTTAAAACACCAAAAGCACATATCATGAAATAAAAAAGATCTGTTCCAATTTAAAATTAAAATTTTAGGGTAAAAGAGTGAGTCACAAATTGGGAAAACATATTTGTCAGCACTTAATTAGCAAGGGATTAGTGTTCAAAATATGTAAAGAACCCTTTAAAATAAGGAAAAGACCAAAAGAGTAAAAGAATGGGCAAAGGATATGAACTACAGACCCTTTTTTATGAAAAACGATTAAAATCATGTGAAATATATTCAACCTTTCTGACTGAAGAGGGTTCAATTTTTTCTGGTTGAGCAGGGTTATCAAACAGCGTGGGAATTTTAGCTAACCTCCAGTCTTCACACTTAGCAAAAGAGGATACTGTCCCCAAAGCAAAGGTTTACTTTGAAACCAACGAGTAAAGGGCTCTGGATTTCTGTGGTTGAAGCAGTACCCACAGCAGGAAGGCAAGAGGGAGGCCACGCCACAGGACACTGACCAAGAGTCCCCAAAGAGAGCCCGGAATGCCTTTGAGAAAGCAAACGTCTGAAACAAGGGCTTCTCTTGTCCCGGGCATCTGCTGGCTGCCGAATGGCCTGAGAGCACGGGGAGGATGTATGTGTTAAGGCTCCCTGCAACAGATGCCCGCAAGAAGACTTCATTGTAATTGAGACAGCCAGTGAAAACTTCCTGGAAACTGTTGTAAAATATTTCATGCTGCTGTCAAAGAATGTGTTGCTGGGCTCGTGCCCAGTGTTTTCCTCGCCACCGTGGACAGACTGCAGTAGTGCATGCCTCGTATCCAAGTAATGAGTTACAATTGTTGGGAAAATTTATGTTGAGAAATTTTGCATGTTTTAATGTTGGCAGTCGCTTGTTGGAAATAAGATTTATTAGTCCTCTGGTAAGATGTTAAGCTGGCAGCTTTAATAAAAGACAAAAAAAGTGTTAGAAAGTCAGTGAACATCAACTTTCAACTCCAGCTCTGACAGTGACCTGCCCTTCCCTAGACAGCTCAGCATGGTGCCAAGAGTGGCTAAGACTCTGATCCATCAGATGCATTTTAGGCAAGTTACATGTCCTCTCTGAGCCTCAGTTTCTTTGGCTGTAAATGTGAAAAGAGATGGCACTCTTTGGACTGTTAGAAGGATGTATAAGAGCAGGCACAGCCCAGTGCCTGACTTAACCAGACAGCAACCAATGTAAGCACTTGTTAGTAATGAGATTAATGGAGTTGTCAGATTTTCCTATGATTATTATTATTATTATTTTTTTAGAGATGGGGTCTTGCTATGTTACCCAAGCTGGTCTTGAAAACTCCTGGCCTCAAGTGATCTTCTCACCTTCGTGTCCCAAAGCACTAGAATTACAAGAACAAGCAGCCACACCTGGCTCAAACTGTCAGGCTTTCATTCATGAGGAAAACTGTGTGCCCATCTCTTAGGCTGTCGGGTGAGTGCCTTGAAGTGTTTCTCCACTATGGCCCTTGTTTGCTGCCAGTCAGTCACTGTCTTACTCACAGAGCCCCTTGTGATCTCAAGTTTGTTTTGGCAAGGCAAGTGACCAGGGTAGGGAGGAAAAAGAGCACACATTTGTGGCTTTAAACAAAGCAGAGTTAAGAAACCCACAAAGGGCTGGGTGTGGTGGCTCACGCCTGTAATCCCAACACTTTGAGGCCAAGGCCGGTGGATCACCTGAGGTCAGGAGTTTGAGACCAGCCTGGCCAACATAGTGAAACTCCATCTCCACTGAAAATTTGCCGGGCATAGTGGCACACGCCCGTAATCCCAGCAACTTGAGAGGCTGAGGCAGGAGAATTGCTTCAACTCGGTAGACGGAGGCTGCAGTGAGCCGAGATCACTCCAGCCTCAGCGACTGAGGAAGATTTCATCTCAAAATAAATACATAAATAAATAAATAAATAAAAAGAAACCCACAAAGGAAGGATTTCTACTCTCATGCTCCCACTGCATCCTGCTTCTGCTCCTCAATGTACCCACTTCATGGGCAATTTCACTCATTCCTGCCTGAAGGCCGGGGATGAGTTAAATGACACTGCCCCACCCCGACAACAACCACCGTACTTTAACTTCCTCCCTAGGCTTTATTATTATTCAACGTGTCATATATGTTTTCTTATTCATTCCATTTACCGTCTATCTCTGCACCAGAATATCAACTCCATGGAGATGTGGATTTGTGTCTGTTGTGTTCAGTGATATATCCCCAGCATCTGAGCAGGGCCCGGTGCAATTGGGTGCTCAATCTATCTTGTTGAATGAACTGAACGAAATTCCGTTGAGTGAAATTTGACTTTGCCCTAAGTCACTTTTATGGACTGAATTATATCTCCCCAAATTCATAGGTTGGAGTCCTAACAGCTAGTACCTCAGAATCTGACTATACTTGGAGATAGGGTCCTTAAGTAGATAACTAAGGTAAAATGAGGTCACATAGGTGGATCCAAATCCAATAAGATTGGTGTACTTACAAGAAGGAGAGATTAGGAAACACCCATATAGCAGGGAGACCATTGGAAGATAGAGCAAGAAGGCAGCCAGCTGAAAGCCAAGGAGAGAGGCCTCAAAAGAAACCCTGCTGACACCTTGATCTCAGACTCCCAGCCTCCAGAACTGCAGGAAATACAGGTGCGTTGTTCATGCCACCCTGTCTGTGATGCTTTGTTATGGCAGCCCTAGCAAACAAATACAGTCACTGAGCAAGATTCCTATCTCAGAACAAAGGTCTGAATTTCATTAGTTTGAAGCACTAACCCTTTGGAAAAAGAGAATACTCCATTTTTTTCTTTGAGATGGAGTTCCGCTCTTGTTGCGCAGGGTGGAGTGCAATGGCAGGATCTCGACTCACTGCAACCTCTGCCTCCCAGGTTCAAGCAATTCTCCTGACTCAGCCTCCTGAGTAACTGGGACTACAGGCACCTGCCACCATACCTGGCTAATTTTTTGTATTTTTAGTAGAGACGGGGCTTCTCTATGTTGGTCAGGCTGGTCTCGAACTGACCTCAGGTGATCCACCAACCTTGGCCTCCCAAAGTGCTGGGATTACTGACATGAGCCACCTTGCCCAGCCAGAATACTCCCTTAAAAAGCAGAGCAAATCACCATGGAGTTCAGGGACTGGAAAGAGTTTTCAGAGGACCTAGTCGTAACTCTTCCCATTCTTTACTGGAAATGGCAGAGTCCACAGTGGGACTCCTCTGGGAAGGCAGGACAGACACCTCTCATAGCTGCTCCAGTCCCCTGTAAAGGCCTCGCATGGCACTGCTGATTGCACAGATGGTGTCTCTTGTTCACTCTGGGTCTCTCTCTACTGGGGAAGGGAGATGGCCATCATCTGGTAGGAACAATGTGATTTAAAGACTTGAAACAAATAGAAGCACAAATACACCCAAGACAGGATCTGGTAATCCTCATTCTAAACTGTAGGCTAAAAGATGCCATAGTAATTCAGAGAAAAGAGTCTGAGGGCTGGAGTGGAGGGGAAGGCAGGCCAGGGACAGAGTCTCCTGTAATTATTGGGATGTGTAACTGCATTGTAACCTCACAGTATCAGGACCAATAATGGAGGGAAGATAGGGTGGAGAATTTCAATCCCAGAGAATAGCATAAATCAATGTCCAGAGGAAGGTTTGGGTACTGGAGGAGTTTGTCATGTTTCAGTAAAGATTTGAGACATGACAAGATCAGTCACCCTGCCCGTACTAGATTCCTGGAGGAAATGAGCAAAGCATGAGATCTGGGTTCTGGTCTTTTGCCCAAACTCTCATGTAGCCTCCTGGTGAGTTAGAGGGGACCACTATGGAGCTGCCTTTTTCTGCCTGGGATACATGCAGACTCCAGGCCCAGCATACTGGCTCCACATCTGAATCCTGGCCCTCAAGATCTGACCTCTTGGCAGCATGCACAGAAAATCCAGAAGAGAGGGAGTGGGCATGGAGGTGAGAAGCTTTTCTCAGTAAAGGAAAGCTAATGAAGTAATGAAAGCTACTGAATCACACATGCTAAGTCTTTCCAGGCAGGGTACAGTCTATGGTCTGCCTTTCAACACCAGTTGTGTATGAAGTGGGGCAGGGGCAGGGAGGGAGGGAGAGATAAAGAGAGAGATAAAGAGAGAGAGAGATTGAGAATTCCAACACACACCATGGATTTAGAAGCAAACTAACAATGTCCTTGGACCTCTCCCAGTCATATGAGAACTCTCTTGAGTGGGTGTGCAGTGGTAGGAGAGAAGGTAGGCAGAGATTTTAAGATGCCCTGAGATGTGACAGCAGTTTTGGGGCTAGTCTCAGAGCAGAAAAGGCATGTGAGCAACGACATGGTGTATTAGTCTGTTTTCATGCTTCTGATAAAGACATACCTGAGACTGGACAATTTATAAAGAAAATGAGATTTAATGGACTCACAGTTCCATATGGCTGGGGAGTCCTCACAATCATGGTGGAAGGTGAAAGGCACGTCCTACATGGTGGCAGGCAAGAGAGAAAAGGACAGCCAAGCAAAAGGAGTTTCCTCTTATAAAACCATCAGATCCTGTGAGATTTATTCACTACCACAAGAACAGTATGGGAGAAACCGCTCCCATAATTCAATGATCTCCCACTGGGTCCTTCCCACAACACTTGGGAATTATGGGAGCTACAATTCAATTTGGGTGAGATTTGGGTGGGGACACAACCAAACCACATCACATGCTGAAGAAGAAGGGGACACAGCAGGCTGAGTTAAGTTTTACAATTTGCCTCTAATACCCATGACTAAACTGCACCTTCAGTGCCTGTGACCTTCCCTCTTTTCCCTAGACAAGCACAGGTCTAGAAAAGCAGGCAGAAGCTGAGATAGGGATTGACTTTTTAATCTGTGGATTTCCATTATCTACACTTTCCTTTGCCCCACTACCATGGATGAAACATTATTACCACTATGAGGACCTGCTCAAGTACTTCCTCAATAGTTTCATAGAATTTTCTCCCCTGAAACCAGAATATTAAATTAACTCTTTACATATATACTTTTAACTCATTTACATGTATATTTTGGAGCTGCATTGGAGGATCTCCCTGTGCTTTGATGCATTATATTCTCTTTCACAGTGATGGCAATGAGGCTCAAGGAGGTCTTATCAGTTGCAGAAGATTACACAGTAATGTCACATGGTGTCAAAACACAAGGTGTGGGGGTAAGCAGTAGTCTCTTAATTTTTCTTTTGCAAAAGGGTTCTGAAGTATAAGCAGGTACAACTACAAGTGAAAAATAAAGGCATAATAGCCCTTAGCCTGAAATGGCTATGGGCTATGGGTCACCATCTCTAAGAACCTATCTCTAAATTCTCTGTACCTAAAACAAGTTCCCCTGACATTTTTTATTCTTTGGGTCACCATCTGTAGGAACCTATCTATCTCTAAATTCTCTACCTATAATGAGTTTTCCTGGCATTTTGATTTTTATCACTGTGCTGGACAGCACATGAATGAATTTATTTGAATGTATTTGAGTTGCTTCCTTCTTTCTAACTCTAATCAAACTGCAAGATATGTGTTAGAATTCCAATCAAGAACCTTTGGAACGTTGTAAAAATACCCTTAAGCCAGTTTTTCCAATGTCAAGAAAAATTTGTGATGAGCCTCCAGGCGATCCTCTGTTGAGTGCGTCAATTCTAATGATAGATTTTGTTACTAGTCCTTAAACACTCCCAGACCGCTCTTAATTGACTGAATTTGGCTCAGCTCCAAGAATCAGCTCCTTGATAGTCTTTGACCATGTAGACTGTTCAATACAGTGAAAGAAAGCTGGCGATTTCATGTGACTTTGAGCCCCATGCTCCCTCCTCACCACCACTTGGATCCAGCCTAAAGATCATATAGGAAATAGGATCCCTCTTGATATCTTGAACATCGAATCCTCACACCACCTTTTTACTAAAAGTGAGGGGAAAGAGGAAGACAGGAAGAGCAGGCAGAAAGGAGAGAGGGAATGACTGAGTGGGAAGAGAGGTAAAGAAATGGAAGATAATAGAATAGGATAGAATAGAAAATATCAGAGTATATCACATAAAGTAGGCATAAATATTTGGTCGGGCTAATACTCTCCGCTTGCCAACTCTCTCCTCCCTATCACCAACATTAATTCATCATCCTTCTCTTGACCGGGATACCACCTTCCATGTACTGTATGACACCTGGGCACCCTTGCCACCATGCCCCTGCCCCGGCTTCTGGTTCAGCTTGGCCAACAGGGATCACTGGCAGTAGGTCCTGGGGGACAGAGACCACATCCTTCTACACCTGCAGTTTGGTCACGTGGTCCCCTTCCATGCTCCAGGGCTTCCTGGATGTATAATTTACTTCCTCTTTTTGCCTCTTCATGTTCAAGAGATGTTCAAAAAAAAATAAAGAAGAAGAAGAACTAAGAAATGTTAATAAAATGTAAATATTATTTCCAGAAACTTTTGCTTCAGTGTTATATATGTATATACGTACACATGCACACATACCAGGTCACAGTGTAACATATACCCCTTATTGTGTTATTGTAGGTCACAGTAAAAAATCAATTTAAAGTCACTGTTCTAAATGGCAGGCATCACCCTTACTTTTGGTTTCCTCTCCACTTAGCACTTTGAGAGTACATGACCCTCTGATACTCAACCTTGTACTCCGGTTCCTAACATGTCAAATAGTAGGCACTCATTAAATGAATAAAATAAATAACTTTATTGAATAATGTAAGAAATCACATGTTTCATTGTTGAATTGAATTGTTCTTAGTCCCTAGTGATTTCTGAGCTCCTTGGACTTGGCTCCTGCCAGTTTACTCATGTTGGTTTGGAAGTAGGCACTGCTTTCTTGTAATTTCTCATTTGTTCAGCCAACAACCTTAAACAATGGCCATGGCACAGGCCTCTGTTAACTTCTGAGGCATGAACAAATATCTCTGCCCCTCAGGTGCTTGCTCCAATTTTGTTTTCCCTACAAGTCAGGGATCTCTTTGAAGGCGGGACTTCCTTTTTGCTTTCTCTTCTTTTCTCCACTGTCTTGTCACTCAAAGTGCAGTCAGCGCACCAGCAGCCTGAGAATCACCTGGTTGCTTATTATAGGAGCAGAATCTCAGGTCCCACCCCAGAACTATAGGATTCAAACCTGCGTTGTTAACCAGCTCTCCAGATGATTCATATGCAAGTGCAAATCAGGAAAGCACTCCCTCCCCAAAGCCCAGCCAGTGCTGGATGAGAACGAGGTGTTCAAGAAACAGAGGTTGATGGGGTAGCTTATGAGACTGGAGAACACAGTTACCAGCAGTTGGTGTGGAGTGAACCAGGTTCCTTGGGCCTTAGTCTCCCCTTTGGAAAAATGGAGAAAATAGCCATTGCCTCCCAATGACCATTGTCTCTCTCATTCTGTCAGCCTTTTATGGCAATAAACATGCAGACTTCAAAAAGTCCCTGAGATGCTACCATGTATCCCATAATACAGAGCTTTCAAAGCCTCAAAGAGGGTGTTACATATCCAGGAAGGAACCAGACCAAGTCTGGAAGGGGGTGAATAACTCAACCTCATAGGGCTCAGTTTTCTCATCTGTAAAGGAGGATAATAATGTCTATCCCAATACTTGTTATGAAGATCAAATAAAGCCCCAGCTGTGAAGAGGTGGGCAAGCCCCAGACTCATTATCTGGGCAATCACAGCTGCTGAGCTTTGTGGGGCTACAGCAGTTCTACCATTTTGCCACGAGTACCTGCTAGCGCAACAAAGGGTTTCCAAAGGCCTTTACAAAATTCTAAAGTGTGTCTTAAATAGAGAAATAGGTAATTAAGCTCATTAGTAAAAAATAATTTGCTCAGCTTGTTGAAGGTCAGTGGCTCTGGGCCACATGTGGAGCACAAGAGGCAATGGAGAAAGAGCTGGAATCAGAATAGACAGATGATGCCTGCCACGGCCTCTCTTTTTCCCTTTTCATATGCATCACAGAGGGCTGGTGATGGTGAAAAGATGGCAGAGTAGGGATCTGCTGTGAGAAATAATGGTGGATGAGTAAAGTCTCTGGGAAATCTCTCTGTATGACCATTGACCTAAGGAAAGAGGGTCTCTGAAGCTCTGGGAAGAGGCTCACATGCAGGCAGAATCTGGTCTACAAACTGTTCAGATACTGGCCTGAGAAAACATCTCTCTCTAAAATATACTCAATCATTCTATTCCATAAATATTTATTGAGTGCCTGCTCTTAGCCATGCATCACCAGTCAGAAAATATAATGCAGAAGCAAACACATCTTCTGCCTTCAAGTAGTGTATCTGATGATATCAATCCCTCTCTTAAAGCCTTCAGTGGCTGCCATGACTTAGAAGATGGAGTCTAAACTCCTTTGCTCAACCATTCAAACTTTGGCCTCAGTCTTCTACCTTTCTAGTTTCTTTTCTGGCCAACACCACTCCTGCCATCCCTCCCATATAAACTCAACACTTTAGCCAACTAATGTACTTTCCAATCCATCAGCTCAGTATGCTCTTTCAGGTCTAATTAACTGCATATATGTTCTTCTCTCTGTCTCAAATTACTTTTTTCCTTCTTGTTTGCCTTGTCAACTTTTATTTATCCTTCAAAGTCCATCACAGAAGTTACCCCTGCTGTGTAGTGCCCTTGACACCCTTGAGCAATGATAATCACATTCTCTCCTGTGTTTCTACAGTACACACCATGTGGTTCCATTATGCGATTTATCTTTCTGTTTCCATGCATCAGCCACCACTGGACTGTGAGTTCCCTGAGGGCAGGGCTATGCCTTTTTCATTTTCATATCAACAGCAGGACCTAAGCTTCTGAATCCAGTGCCCTATTCATTTTGCCATGCTGCTAGCTGACCAGCCTCACATGGCTGCCTCAAGCCTGTAGCAAACATCAGGAAAAAAGGATTTGGAATCAGCACAGAATTTCTTAAACCTTCTTCCCAACCTTTTGATTCTGAGCTGATAAATTTTGTTTTTTCTCTTCTCTCTGCCATAATTAGCTCATCTTGGAAAAATGACTAAATCTTTGTAGTTTGCATTGGTTTTCTCATAAGTTAAATAAACATAAAGAAACTTCCCCAAGTCTTTTTCATAGGGATGTTATAAATATTAGCCAAACATTTAATAAGCATCTGTTAACACCTATTATAAAAAACCCAGTGTAAAATTTTATCCAAAGGAAAGAAAGATAAAAAAGACATAGTCACTGCTCCCAAGTAATTTGTCATCAAATAGATAGGAAACTATATATATATACCCAAATTGAATAGTAAAATATAGAATGTACTAAGAGTCATAAGAGAAGTACAAATTATGAGCTGTACAAGTGTGAAGAAGGGAATTATCTAAATATTGTTAACATCCTTTGTTATATTTTAGAAAGCAAGATTTTAAGATTTTTTCCCCAGAAACTAAAATTATGTCAAAGTATTTTGCAATAAGATTCTGCTCAAGAACATGAAATACTTTATTCACAGGAGGCCTGAGATTGCTGAAGGAGATTGTCTACCTCCCAAGAATACCAAGAGGGAAGGGAATCAGTTAAGGACATATTACTGGGCTGAATTTCCAGGAGACTGAATATTCTGGAGCAAGTTGTCTTTAGGAGCATCAGAAAAGCTTCTCAGAATTGGGCAGGGAGCCCCAGGATGCCTCGTCCACAGAGGCCGCTGTGGTCCTCAGCACCATCCAAGTGGGTGATCAAACCATAGCCATGGCACCAGAGTAGAAAGCCTTCCCCGTGGGCACCTCCCACCCCAACGCACACACACAGAGCATCCACATTTGAGAAACTCCTATTTAAATAAACTAAATAGACTTTTATATTATAGAATTTCTTGGATTCTTTGATACAGTGATGTGTTTTAGAAATTTTGCAGAGAAAGTAAGCATTTCCCAAACTTACTAGACTATGAAATCTTATATTTTTCCAAAGCACTTCATGGAGCTTATGTTGCACAAATTATTTTAGAAAATGCTGAATTTTTCAAAAAAATTAAAACTTAGCAGTTAAATCTCATGTAAGTTTCCTTATTTAAACATGTTCAAATGTTAAGAGGGGCATTTGAAGACAATGGACTCTCCCTGCCTGTATCTTACTGATTCAGAGGAGGAATGAGAAAAAGGGCTTACAGGGAGAATGAATGGCTGATTCCTGAATCTCAAATGTCTTTCCTGGCTTTATTATATTTTTCCCTCTTACAAATGCCAACAATGATGAAAACAGATGATGGACTAATCTTTCTGATCCAATCGCATTACTGGGATCCAGGCTGGTTTTGAACAATTTAAGAAAAACACACACTGCCCAGACTTTACCTCTTCAGGAAAGATATCTTTGTTTTTAAAGCTCTCTGTGAATTTTCAGACAGCTAAGATCTGAACCACGAGTGTCAACTAGAATTCTCTGGGGATCCAGTTCTTATCTCATTCTGTTGCTTCTCACTTACTTGGAAGACCTGAACCAAATGCAAGGTTAGAATGTGCTACGTATTTGGATACATCAGTCAAGGATATCTTAGAAATTCACTATCTCCCCATTCAATTGACATATATAGAGAACCATCTATGACTCAGCATTGCTCCAGAGGGCAGAAAGATGGTCTTACCCACTATGAAGATAGGCAGACACACAAGTGCACAGTCAGCTAGCTATGTTAAGCGCTCAGATCTGCCTCTGACTCCCCCCAGCATCAGAGATGGCCATTCCTTATAAAAATAAAAAATGAGCTTCTGACCCTTTTATAACATGTATAGCCACTTTTGTGAGCCACCACACATCCTGCTTCCAACTTCTTTACAATTGTCCATGCCTCTCACCCACTGGTCTGTCTTCCCTTTCTCAGTCCTGCCTTACCACCTAGACCTAAATAAGAATCTCAGCAAACCAGCTCTGGCTCTTTGCTTCTCTCTTAGCCATGATCTGAACCATCCCTCCAGTTCTGCTGTCCTCTCACCTGTACTTCCTGCACCTGCTGACTTTGACTGGCCCCTCTATGCACCACCTTGCCCTCCTGCTCCTTCCCTACAGAGAATCCTGTGGATTGATGGCCCTCCCTCCCACCACACAGAGCTGCAGTTAGCCCTAATTGTGAGGACTGATTGGCAAACAGCTTGTGAATGGCTGCACTGTTGGCCTCCTCCACCCCCACCAGCAGCGGCAACGTTTATCTGCAGGTTGAATGGAGGAATACAGGAAATACACTCCAAAGAAATCAAGCCAATCTGCCTAGAAGAGCCTAGAGTTCCCAGGGTGGAAGTTGATGCCCAAGAATAGGGCCCTCCTTGTTTTGGCATTGGTCAGAGAATGGATTCAAATTTCTGAGAGAAATTGTTTCAGCCTAACTTCCACACAGTTCACAATACAGCCTTAAGGGAAGCTCACAATATGTGATGCCCTGCACGCCAGCCCAGAGTTGGCCATCAGGGTTCTCAGGACAGAGAAAGGTCAGAAATGACAGAGGAAAGCCATTTATTTTAATCAATTGAATCCTTCACTCCTATGTATAAATGAACAACCAAGGATAAACAGACATTGAGAAAAATAAGCAGCATAAAAGGGAAAGATAATCTACTGGTAGGAAAATGACTATTTAAATCAGCATTTTCTCATTCTTCTTGGAAATCATCCAAAAACTTTAAAATCCCACAAATTACATTTTTGGTGAGGATAATAATAACAACAAGAGCTAACATCTATACAACATTAGTGTGCCAAATACTGTTTCTAGAAATTTGCACACATTAAGTCAGTTCACCCTACACTATGGGGTAGAAACAACTACTATATCCATTTTTCTGGTGACATTATTGAGGAGCAAGAAATTAAGTAATTTACCTAAGGTCACAGAGATAATGAATTGAGAGTTAGGTCTAAAACTAGGATAGTTTGATTATAAAGTTCAAAGTCTTAACCACTATAAACTGTTATCATCTGCCAAGGCAAATAGAGTATACATATTCTAAAATATGTGTAAAGTCTAGTCAAAGCAGATTAAATCAGGCAGAAGATAAAGTTAAAATAAAGAAATGAAGAGAAGGATAATA
Source organism: Trachypithecus francoisi (assembly GCF_009764315.1). Taxonomy (NCBI): domain Eukaryota; kingdom Metazoa; phylum Chordata; class Mammalia; order Primates; family Cercopithecidae; genus Trachypithecus; species Trachypithecus francoisi. The sequence continues at coordinate 70,738,018 of NW_022681470.1, read as the reverse complement.
GGACTCAGGAAGGGCATATCTCAGAAAACACCAATGAAATTATACTTGTGGAAGGTAAAGAGTGCCTGCTGAAATGCAAAATACGTCTGTAATTTGCAAAAATTAGTAAGGATTCTAAGGTAAACAGTTCTAGTGACAGAAGACCTTCTGCATCTTCTGCATCTGCTTGGTTCAGAGATGCAGAGGAGGCTGGGATAGAAAAACATTCTCACACAAAACATGCATTTTCAAGAAGTAATCTGTCTCTGTGGCAGCAAGGAAAACTTTAGAAAAACTTTGTGTAAAACAGCTAGTCTGGGTGGCTTCCACACATTTATATACTCTACCCACCCACAGGGACCTAATTCTGTCCTAAGAAAATGCAACTTATGAAAAGATAGTAATTAAATAGGAATTGTCAAAGCATCAAACAAGTATCCAAGAATGACAGCATTTACTAATGTTGATAAGCAATGAACAATACTTACTAAAAAAAGTACTGCTGTGAAACAGACAAAAGTTGTGAATAATCACGCCTGTAATCCCAGCACTTTGGGAGGCCGAGGCGGGTGGATCACAAGGTCAGGAGATTGAGACCATCCTGGCTAATGCAGTGAAACCCCGTCTCTACTAAAAAATACAAAAAATTAGCCGAGTGTGGCAGTGGACGCCTGTAGTCCCAGCTACTCAGGAGGCTGAGGCAGGAGAATGGTGTGAACCCAGGAGGCGGAGCTTGCAGTGAGCCGAGATCGCACCACTGCACTCCAGCCTGGGCGACAGAGTGAGACTCCGTCTCAAAAAAAAAAAAAAAAAGGTTGTGAATAAGTTTTTCTCCAAGAATTAAAAATGATTAATGAAGCCATTGCCTCTATGAAGCAAGATCACAAAGCGGAAGTATAAAAATTCAGGGAGAAAAAGTGATAGGGCAACAGGAAGAAACAAAATATAAGCTGGCTGAACTGAGGGAAAAAACATTAATTTGGACCATATAAAATTGTTATACATTCAAAAATGGCCAAATATTGGCTATTTCAATTGGTTCATTTCCTATAATTTATCTCCCTCAATAATGGAAGAAAAATACAAAATAAAACCAAAACATCATAGAAATAAAAATTAAACTGGAAAAAGCATTAGAAATTACCTAGAGGAGGGGTGGACCAAGATAGCAGAATAGAAGCCTCAACTGATCCACGCCCCCCAACACAACAAGAACAACAATTTCACAACTATCTATTTTTAAAAAACACCTTTATAATAACCAAAAACCAATTCTTGGGCAAGATGGCCGAATAGGAACAGCTCCAGTCTGCAGCTCCCAGCGAGACCAATGCAGCAGTTGGGTGATTTATGCATCTCCAATGAGGTACGTAGCTCATCTCATTGGGACGGGTTAGACAGTGGGTGCACAGAGAGTGAGCCAAAGCAGGATGGGGCATCACTTCACATGAGAAGCTCAAGAGATTGGGGAACTCCCTCCCCAAGCCAAGGGAAGCTGTGAGGGACCCTGCAGTGAGGGATGGTGCTAACCCGCACAGTTACTATGCTTTTCCCACAGTCTTCACAATGGCAGACCAGGAGATTCCCTCAGGTGCCTACGCCACCAGGGCCCTAGGTTTCCCGCATAAAACTGGGCTGCCGTTTGGGCAGACACCAAGCTAACTGCAGGAGTTTTTTTTAATACCCCAGTGGTGCCTGGAAGGCAAGCAAGACGGAACTGCTCACTCCCCTGGAAAGGGGGCTGAAGCCAGGGAGCCAAGTGGTCTAGCTCAGTGGATCCCACCCCACAGAGCCCAGCAAGCTAAGATCCACTGGCTTAAAATTCTCGCTGCCAGCACCGCAGTCTGAAGTCAACCTGGGACACTTGAGCTTGGTGTGGGGAGGGGCACCTGCTATTACTGAGGGTTGAGTAGGCGGTTTTCCCCTCACAGTGTAAACAAAGCTGCCAGGAAGTTCGGACTGGGTGGAGCCCACTGCAGCACCCCAAAGCCACTGTAGCCAGAGTGGCTCTATAGACTCCTCCTCTCTGGGTAGGGCATATCTGAAAGAAAGGCAGCAGCCCCAGTCAGGTGCTTATAGATAAAATTCCCATCTTCCTGGGACAAAGCACCTGGGGAAGGGGTGGCTGTGGGTGCAGCTTCACTACACTTAAACGTTCCTGCTTGCTGGCTCTGAAGAGAGTAGTGGATGTCCCAGTACAGTGCTTGAACTCTGCTAAGGAACAGACTGCCTCCTCAAGTGGGTCCCAGGCCCCCATGCCTCCTGATGGGGAGACACCTCCCAGCAGGGTTCAACAGATACCTCATACAGGAGAGCTCTGGCTGACATCTGGTGGATGCCTCTCTGGGACGAAGTTTCCTGAGGAAGGAGCAGGCAGAAATCTTTGCTGTTCTGCAGCCTCTGCTGGTGATACCCAGGCAAACAGGGTCTGGAGTGGACCTCCAGAAAACACTAGCAGACCTGCAGAAGTGGGGCTGACTGTCAGAAGGAAAACTAACTAACAGAAAGCAATAGCATCAACACCAACTAAAAGGATGACCATGCGAAAACTCCATCTGAAGGGCACCAACAGCAAAGACCAAAGGTAGATAAATCCACAAAGATGAGGAAAAACCAGCACAAAAAGGATGAAAATTTCAAAAACCAGAATGCCTCTTCTCTTCCAAAGGATCACAACTCCTTGCCAGCAAGGGAACAAAACCAGATGGAGAATGAGTTTAATGAAGTGACAGAAGTAGCCTTCAGGAGGTGGGTAACAACAAACTCCCCTGAGCTAAAGGAGCATGTTCTAACCCAATGCAAAGAAGCTAAGAATCTTGATAGAAAGTTACAGGAATTGCTAACTAGAATAACCAGTTTACAGAACAATATAAATGAACTGATGGAACTGAAAAACAAAGCACAAAAATTTTGTGAAGCATACACAAGTATCAATAGCTGAATCGATCAAGTGGAAGAAAGGATACAAGAGATTGAAGATCAACTTAATGAAATAAAGTGTGAAGACAAGATTAGAGAAAAAAGAATGAAAAGGAATTAACAAAGCCTCCAAGAAATATAGTGAAAAGACCAAACCTACATTTGATTGGTGTGCCTGAGAGTGACGGGGAGAATGGAAACAAGTTGTAAAACACACTTTGGGATATTATCCAGGAGAACTTTCCCAACCTAGCAAGACAGGCCAACATTCAAATTCAGGAAAAACAGAGAACACCACAAAGATACTCCTCAAGAAGAGTAACCATAAGACACAAAATTGTCAGATTGACCAAGGTTGAAATGAAGGAAAAAAATGTTAAGGGCAGCCAGAGAGAAAGGTCAAGTTACTCACAAAGAGAAACCCATCAGACAAAGAGTGGATCTCTCTGCAGAAACCCTACAAGCCAGAAAAGACTGGGGGCAATATTCAACATTCTTAAAGAAAGTAATTTTCAACCCAGAATTTTATATCCAGCCAAACCAAGATCCATAAATAAAGGAGAAATAAAGTCCTTTACAGCCAAGAAAATGCTGAGGGATTTTGTCACCACCAGGCCTGCCTTACAAGAGCTCCTGAAGGAAGCACTAAATATGGAAAGGAAAAACTGGTACCAGCCACTGCAAAAACATACCAAAATGTAAAGTCCATTGATACTATGAAGAAACTACATCAACAAATGGGCAATCAAAATGACAGGATCAAATTCACACATAACAATATTAACCTTAAATGTAAATGGACTAAATGCCCCAATTAAAAGACATAGGCAGCAAATTGGATAAAGAGTCCTGACCCATCAGTGTGCTGTATACAGGAGACTCATCTCATGTGCAAAGACACACATAGGCTCAAAATAAAGGGATGGAGGAAGATTTACCAAGCAAATGGAAAGCATAAAAAAAAGCAGGGTTTGCAATCCGAGGCTCTGATAAGACAGACTTTAAACCAACGAAGATCAAACATGGATGCAGCTGGAAACCATCATTCTCAGCAAACTATCACAAGAACAGAAAACCAAACACCGCGTGTTCTCACTCATAGGTGGGAACTGAACAATGAGATCACTTGGACTCAGGAAGGGGAACATCACACACCGGGGCCTATCATGGGGAGGGAGGATGGGGGAGGGTTTGCATTGGAAGTTATACCTGATGTAAATGATGAGTTGATGGGTGCTGACGAGTTGACGGGTACAGCACACCAACATGGCACAAGTATATATATGTAACAAACCTGCATGTTATGCACATGTACCCTAGAACTTAAAGTATAATAAAAAAAAGAAAAAAGAAAAAAAGACAAAGAAAGGCATTACATAATGGTAAAGTGATCAATGCAACAAGAAGAGCTAACTATCCTAAATATATATGCCCCCAATACAGGAGCACCCAGATTCATAAAGCAAGTTCTTAGAGACCTAAAAGGAGACTTAGACTCCCACACAATAATACTGGGAGATTTTAACACCACACTGTCCATATTAGACAGATAGACAGAAGGTTAACAAAGATACTCAGGACTTGAACTTAGCTCTGGACCAAGCACACCTAATAGACATCTACAGAACTGTCCACCCCAAATCAACAGAATATACATTCTCAGGACTACATAGCACTTATTCTAAAATTGACCACATAACTGGAAGGAAAACACTCCTCAACAAATGCAAAAGAATGGAAATCATAACAAAAAGTCTGTCAGACTACAGTGCAATGAAATTAGGACTCAGGATTAAGAAACTCACTCAAAACCACACAACTACGTGGAAACTGAACAACCTGCTCCTGAATGACTACTGGGTAAATAATGAACTTGAGGCAGAAATAAATAAGTTCTTTGAAACCAATGAGAACAAACACACAATGTACCCATATCTGTGGGACACAGCTAAAGCAATGTTGAGAAGGAAATTTATAGCACTAAATGTCCACTGGAGGAGTGGGAAAGATCTAAAATCAACACCCTAACATCACAAATAAAAGCTAGCAGAAGATAAGAAATAACTAAGATCTGGGCAAAACTGAAGGAGATAGAGACACACAAAAATCAATACCATTGATTCAAAAAATCAATGAATCCAGGAACTGGTTTTTTGAAAAGATTAACAAAATTGATAGAACACTAGCCAGTTTAATAAAGAAGAAAAGAGAGAAGAATCAATAGACACAATATAAAATGAAAAAGGGGATATCACCACTGATCCCACAGAAACACAAACTACCATCCAGAGAATACTGTAAACACCTCTATGCAAATGAACTAGAAAATCTAGAAGAAATGAATAAATTCCTGGACACATACACCCTCCCAAGACTAAACCAGGAAGATGTCGAATCCCCAAACAGACCAATAACAAGTTCTGAAATTGAGGCAGTAATTAATAGCCTACCAACCAAAAAAAAGCCCAGGACCAGACAGATTCACAGTCGAATTCTACGAGAGGTACAAAGAGGAGCTGGTATCATTCCTCCTAAAACTATACAAAACAATAGAAAAAGAGGGTCTCCTTCCTAACTCATTTTAGGAGGTCAGCATATTCTGATACGAAAACCTGGCAGAAACACAACAAAAAAAATTTTCAGGCCAATACTCCTGATGAACATTGATGCAAAAATCCCCAATAAATACTGGCAAACCAAATCCAGCAACAGTTTAAAAGTTTATCCACAACGATCAAGTCAGCTTCATCCATGGGATGCAAGGCTGGTTCAACATATGCAAATCAATAAGTATAATCCATCACATAAACAGAACCAATGACAAAACCACATAATTATCTCAATACATGCAGAAAAGGCCTCTGATAAAATTCAACACCGCTTCATGTAAAAACACTCAATAAACTAGGTATTGATGGGATGTATCTCAAAATAATAAGGGCTATTTATGACACACCCACAGCCAATATCATACTGAATAGGCAAAAACTGGAAGCATTCCCTTTAAAAATTGGCACAAGACAAGGATGCCCTCTCTCACCACTCCTATTCAAAACAGTATTGGAAGTTCTGTTCAGTGCAATCAGGCAAGAGAAAGAAATAAAGAGTATTCAAATAGAAAGAGAGGAAGTCAAATTTTCTCTGTTTGCAATCCTAGGCTCTGATAGGATATAATTGTTTATTTAGAAAAACCCATCATCACAGCCCAAAAACTCCTTAAGCTGATAAGAAACTTCAGCAAAGTCTCAAGATACAAAATCAATGTGCAAAAACACAAACATTTCTATACACCAATAATAGACAAAGAGAAAGCCAACTCATGAGTGAATTCCCATTCACAATTGCTACAAAGAGAATAAATAAAATACCTAGGAATACAATTTACAAGGGATGTGAAGGACCTCTTCAAGGAGAACTACAAACCACCACTCACGGAAATAAGGGAGGACACAAACAAGTAAAAAAAATTGCATGCTCATGAATAGAAAGAATCAATATCCTGAAAATTGCCATACTGCCCAAAGTAATTTAGAGATTCAATGCTATTCCCATCAAGCTACCATTGACTTTCTTCAGAGTTGGAAAAAACTACTTTACATTTTATATGGAACTAAAAAAGAACCTGTATAGCCAAGGTAATCATAAGCAAAAAGAACAAACTTGGAGGCATCATGCTACCTGACTTCAAACTATATTACAAGACTGCAGTAACCAAAACAGCATGGTACTGGTACCAAAACAGATATATAGACCAATGGAACAGAACAGAGGCCTCAGAAATAATGGCACACATCTACAACCATCTGATTTTTTACAAATCTTACAAAATGAGTAATGGGGAAAGGATTCCCTATTTAATAAATTGGTGTTGAGAAAACTGGCTAGCCATATGCAGAAATCTGAAACTGGACCCCTTCCTTACACCTTATACAAAAATTAACTCAAGATGGATTAAAGATTTAAATGTAAGACATAAAATGATAAAAACTCTAGAAGAAAACCTAGGCAATACCATTCAGGACATAGGCATGGGCAAAGACATCATGACTAAAACACCAAAAGCAATTGCAACAAAAGTCAAAATTGACAAATGGGATATAATTAAAGAGCTTCTGTACAGCAAAAGAAACGATCATCTGAGTGAACAGGCAACCTACAGAACAGGAGAAAACTTTTGCAATCTATCCATCTGAAAAAGGCCTAATATCTAGAATCTACAAGGAATTTAAACAAATTTACAAGAAAAAAAGCAAATAACCCCATCAAAAAGTTGGTGAAGGGTATGAACAGACACTTTTCAAAAGAAGACATTTATGCAGCCAACAAACATGTGAAAAAAAGCTCATCATTACTGTTCATTAGAGAAATGCAAATCAAAACCACAATGAGATACCCTCTCAAGCCAGTTAGAATGCCAACCATTAAAAAGTCTGGAAACAACAAATGCTGGAGAGGATGTGGAGAAATAGGAATGCTTTTATACTGTTGGTGGGAGTGTCAATTAATTCAACCTTGGTGGAAGACAGTGTGGTGATTCCTCAAGGATCTAGAACCAGAAATACCATTTGACCTAGCAATCCCATTACTGGGTATATACCCAAAGGATTATAAATCATTCTACTATAAAGACACATGCGCATGTATGTTAACTGCAGCACTATTCACAATAGCAAAGACTTGGAACCAACCCAAATGTCCATCAATGATAGACTGTATAAAGAAAATGTGGCATATATACACCATGGAATACTATGCAGCCATACAAAATGATGAGTTCATGTCCTTTGCAGGGACACGGATGAAGCTGGAAACCATCATTCTTAGCAAACTAACACAGGAATAGAAAACCAAACACCACATGTTCTCACTCATAAGTCAGAGTTGAACAATGAGAACATATGGGCACAGGGAAGGAAACCACACACACTGGGGCCTGTCAATGGGTGGGGGGCAAAGAGAGGGATAGCCTTAGGCGAAATACCTAACGTAGATGACAGGTTGATGGGTGCAGCAAACCACCCTGGCACATGTATACATATGTTACAAACCTGCACGTTCTGCATATGTATCCCAGAACATAAAGCATAATATAAAAAAAAAATCAGGTAAGAACTCAAAGTATCTGGTTTTAACTACATATTGTTGAAGGAGGCAGTAAATAAGTAGGAACAACAGTCTTGAATCACTGACACCACCCCTCCCTCATCACCCATCAGAGGTGGCATGTTGCCAAGAGTGTTTCTGTTGCAGCAATTGTGAGGCACTGAACTCAGTGCTGTCCTGTTATAGCAGAAAACAAAACCAAACCAAACTCAGATGATGCCTGCTCACAGAAGGAGCGTTTAAACCAGCCCTAGCCAGAGGGGAATCAGCAGTCTCAGCAATCAGAACTTAAGTTCTACAAGCTTCATCACCATGGGTTAAAGTGATGTGGGGCCCTAAAACACTTGAAAGGCAGTCTAGGCCATAAGGACTACAACTCCTAGGAGAGTCCTAATACTAAACTGGGCCCAGAGTTAGTGGACTGGGGGCCATAGGACCTACTGAGACATCAGCCAGGAAGGCTAAGGAAGTGCTTACATCATTCTTCCCCAAACTCCAGGCCTCACAGCTCATGACTCCAAAAGAGACCCCTTCCCTCCATGTGAGGAGAGGAGAGGAAAGAGTAAGGAGGACTTTGTCTTGCATCTTGGATACATGCTCAGCTACAGCAACATAAGGTACAGTCAGAGTTGTGAAGTCCTTTTACTAGGCTGTAGCTTCTAGAAGACATTTCTAAATACACCTGGGCCAGAAGAGAACCTGTTGACTGAAGAGAAGAACTCAGTCCTGGCAATATTCATCACTTACCAACTGAAGAGTCCTTGGACCCTGAATACCCAGTGATACCCAAGTACTACGTCAGAATCTTGGATGAGATTCTGACCCTTGCTGGCTTCAGCACATCCCCAGCTGTGGTAGTTACAGGGCAAGACTCCTTCTACTTGAGAAAAGCAGAGGGGAAAATAATGGGGATTTTTTCTTACATTCTAGGTACCACCTTAGCCACAGGGGGATAGAGGTGATTCCAGGACTTGGCTCTCGGATGGCATTCCTGAATCTGCCCTGGGGCAGAGGGAAGTCCACTGCCTTGAAGGGTGAGTCCCAGGCCAGACAGCATTCACCACAAGCTTACTGAAGAGACCTCAGGCCTTAAGGGAACATTGGTGGTAGTCCAGCATTACTCCTCAAAGACTTGTGGTGGTGATGGCCACAGAGTGAGGATCCTCTGCCTTTGGAAATGGGACAGAAGAGTGGGAAGTACTATGTATTGTAGTTTGAGTTCAGCTGCAGTACAATAGAACACCAGGTGAACTTCTAACGTTTTTGAATCTAGTCCCTGGATCCAGGACAGCACCTCTGGACCTGCCTGGGGCCTAGGGTAACTTGCCACCTTGAAGGGAAGGACACAGGTCTGGCTGGATTTCCCACCTGCTGATTGTAGAGCCCCAGGGCATTGAACATCGGTGATAGCCAGGAAATGGTTACAGAGGGCCTTGGGCAAGACTTGGTACTATGCTGGCTTCAGGTCTGACCCAGCACAATCCCAGTGGTGGTGACCACAGGGCTGTTTGTGTAACTCCTCCTCCAGCTTCAGATGGTTCAGAACAGAGAGAGACTCCATTTGTTCAGGAGAATCTAAAAGAAGAGAACAAGAGTCTCTGCCTGGTAATTCAGAGAATTCTTCTGGATCTTGTCCTAAACCATTAAGACAGTATCTCTACAAGCCTGCAAGAGCCACGGCTTTACTTGGCTTGGGGTGCCCCCTAAAGCAGATACAAAATAGAGCACAACACCCAAGTCTTTTTGAATATGTGGAAAGCCTTTCCAAGAAGGATTCGTACAAACAAGCTCAGACTGAGAAGAATAAAATACCTAAGTCTTCACTGCAGACAGAAATGAACATTTACAAGTATTAAGACCATCCAGGAAAACACAATCTCACCAAATGAACTAAATAAGGCACCAAGGACCAATCTGGAGAAACAGAGGTATGTGAACTTTCAAACAGAGAATTCAAAATTGCTGTTTGGAGGAAACTCAAAGAAATTCTAAATAACACAGAGAAGGAATTCATAATTCTATCAGATACATCTAGCAAAGAGATTGAAATACTTTAAAAGACCAAGCAGAAATTTTGGAGTTGAGAAATGCAACTGGCACACTGAAGAATACATCAGAGTCTTTTAAGAGCAGAGTAGCAGAAGAAAGAATTAGTGAGCTTGAAGGCAGCCTATTTGAAAATACACAGAAGAGACAAAAGAAAAAATAATGAAAAAATAACAGGATCTAGAAAACAACCTCAAAAGGGCAAATCTAAGGGTTACTGACCTTAAAAAGGAGATAAAGAATGAGATAGGAATGGAAAGTTTATTCAAACAGATAATAAAAGAGAACTTCCTAGAACCTAGAGAAATATATCGATATCCAAGTACAAGAAGGTTATGGAACACCAAAGAGATTTAACCCAAAGAAGATTATCTCAAAGTATTAAGTAATCAAACTCCCAAAAGCAAAGGATAAAGAAAGCATCCTAAAAGCAGCAAGATACAAGAAACAAATAATATACAATGGAGCAGTAGACTTCTCAGTGGGAATCTTACAAACCAGGAGAGAATGACATGACACATTTAAAGGACTGAAGGAAAAAAAACTTTTACCCTAGAATAGGGTAAAATATCCTTCAAACATGAAGGAGAAATAAAGACTTCTCCAGACAAACAAAAACTGAGGGATTTCATCAACACCGGACCTGTTCTATAAGAAATGCTAAAGAGAGTACTTCAGTCAGGATGAAAAGCAAGTTAATGAGCAATAAGAAATTATTTGAAGGTACAGAACTCACTGGTAACAATAAGTACACAGAAAAACACAGAATATTATAACACTGTAACTGTGGTGTGTAAATGACTCTTATCCAAGTAGAAAGACTAAATAATGAACCAATCAAAAATAGTAACTACAACAGCTTTTTAAGGCATAGACAGTACAATAAGATATAAGTAGAAACAACAAAAGTCAAAAAGCAGGGCAATGAAGTTAAGGCATAGAATTTTTATTAGTTTTCTTTTAACTTGCTTGTTTATTTGTTTATGCAAACAGTGTTAAATTGTTATTAGCTTTAAATAATGGGCTATAAGATAGCGTTTGCAAGTCTCACAGTAACCTCAAACCAAAAAACATACAACAGATACATGAAAGATAAAAAGCAAGAAACTAAATCATATCGCCAGAGAATATCACTTTTACTAAAAGGAAGACATAGAAAGATAGAAGGAAGAAAAGACCACAAGACAACCAGGAAACAAATAACAAAATGGTTGGAGTAAGTCCTTACTTATCAAAAATAACATTAAATGTAAATGGGCTAAACTCTACAATCAAAAGACATAGAGTGGTTGAATGGGTTAAAAAAATCAATGATCTGTTGCCTACAAGAAACATACTTCACCTTTAAAGACACACATATACTGATAATAAAGGGATGGAAAAAGTATTTTATGCCAATAGAAACCAAACACAGCAGGAGTAGCTATACTTATATCAGAAAAAATAAATTTCAAGAAAAAATTATAAGAAGAGTCCAAGAATTACACTATATAATGATAAAGGGATCAATTTAGCAAGAAGTTATAACAATTTTAAATATACACACACCCAACACTGGAGCACTCAGATATATAAAACAAATATTATTAGAGCTAAAAAAAGAGATAGGCCCCGAAACAATAATAGCTCAAGACTTTAACACCCACTTTCAGAACTGGACAAATTTTCCAGACAGAAAATCAATAAAGAAATATTAAACTTAATCTGCACTATAGACCAAAGGGACCTAATATATATTTACAGAACATTTCATCCAACAGCTACAAAATACAAATTATTTTCCTTAGCACATAGATTATTCTCAAGGATAGACTGTATGTTAATTCACAAAACAAGCCTTAAAACATTTTTTAAAAATAAATAATATCAAGCATATTCTCTGACCACAATGGAATAAAACTAGAAATCAATAATGAGAGGAATTTTGGAAACTATACAAATGCATGGAAAGTAATCAATATGCTCCAAATTGACCAGTGGGTCAGTGAAAAAAAATAAAAAGAAAATTGAAAAATTTCTTGAAACAGATGATAATGGAAAAACAACATACCAAAACTTATGGGATATAGCAAAAGCAGTACTGACAGGGAAGTTTATAGCTATAAATGCCTACATCAAGGAAAAAGAAAAACTTCCAAAAGCAACCTAATGATGCTTATTAAAGGATTAAAAAAGCAGGAACAAACCAAATCCAAAATTAGTAGAAGAAAAGAAATAACAAACATCACAGCAGAAATAAATGAAATTGAAATGAAGTAAACAATGCAAAAGATCAATGAAACAAAAGTAGGATTTTTGAAATGTTGAATAAAATTGACAAATCTTTAGTCAGACTTACCAAGAAAAAAAAGTGAGAAGACCTTAATAAATAAATCCAGAGATGAAAAAGGAGTCATTGCAACAAATACTGCAGAAATTCAAAGAATCATTAATGGCTACAATGAGCAACTATATGCCAACAAATTGCAAAATATAGAAGAAGTGGAAAAATACCTAGACACATATAACCTGTCAAGATTGAACCAGGAAGAAATTCAAAAACTGAACAAGCCAAAAGTAATGAGATCAAAGTCATAATTAAAAGTCTCCCAGTAAAGAAAAGCCCAGGATCTGTTGGCTTCACTGCTAATGCTACCAAACATTTAAAGAAGAACTAATACTTGAATATTAATACAAAAATCCCCAACAAAATACTAGCAATCTGAATTCAGCAATACGTTAGAAAGATCCTTCATCATGACCAAGTGGGATTTATTTGTGGGATGCAAGGATGGTTCAACATATGCAAATCAATCAGTGTGATGCATCATATCAACAGAATGAAGGACAAAAACCACATAATTGTTTTAACTGATGCTGAAAAAACATTAGAGAAAATTCAACATGTCTTCATGATAAAAACCCTCAAAAAATAGGGTATAGAAGGAATATAACTCAGTATAATAAAAGCCATATAAACACATAGCTAGTATCATACCAAATAAGGAAAAACTAAAGGCCTTTTCTATGAGACCTGGAACACAACAGTGATGCCCACTTTCATGGCTACTATTCAATGTAACACTGGAAGTCCTAGCTAGAGCAATCAGACAAGGAATGAAATAAGGGGCATTCCAATTGTAAAGCAAGAAGTCAAATTATCCTTGTTTGCAGATGATACGACTTTATATTTGGAAAAACCTAAACACTCCACAAGAAAACTATTAGAACTGATAAACCAGTTTACTAACGTTGCAGTATATAAAATCAACATACAAAAATTAGTAGCATTTCTATATGCCAACAGTGAAGAATCTGAAAAAGAAATTTAAAAGCAATCCCATTTACCATAGCCACAAATAAGATTAAATACCTAGGAATTAACTTAACCAGAGAAGTGAAAGATCTCTGTAATGAAGACTGTAAAACACTGATGAAAGAAATTTAAGAGGGCACCAAAAAAATGGAAACATATTCCATGTTCATGGATTAGAATAATTAATATTATTAAAATGTCCATACTATCCAAAGCAATCTACAGATTCAATGCAATCTTGATAGAAATACCAATGACATTCTTCACAGAAATAGAAAAAACAATCCTAAAATTTAAATGTAATCGCAAAAGACCCAGAATGGCCAAAGTCATCTTAAGCAAAACAAAAACAAATAAAACAAAAACCTGTAGGGATCACATTACCTGACTTCAAATACAGAGCTATAGTAACCAAAACAACATGTTACTGGCATAAAAATAGACACATGGGCCTATGGAGCAAAACAGATAACCAAGAAATAAGTGCACACACATATATAAACTCATTTTCAACAAAGGTGCCAAGAACATTCACAAGGAAAAGACAGTCTCTTCAGTAAATGCTGCTGGGAAAACAGGATATTTATGTGCAGAAGAACAAAACTAAATCCCTATCTCTCACCATATACAAAAACCAAATCAAAAATGAATGAATGACTTAAATCTAAGACCTCAAACTATGAAATTCCCATAAGAAAACATCAGAGAAACTCTCCAGGATATGAATCTGGGCAAAAACTTCTTGAGGAATACCCTACAAGCTCAAGCAACCAAAGTAGAAATGAACAAATGGGGTCACATCAAGTTAAAAGTTTCTGCACAGCATAGGAAACAATCAATAAAGTGAAAAGACAAGCCACAGAATGAGAGAAAATATTTGCAAACTACCCATCTGACACGAGATTAATAACCAGAATATATAAAGAGCTCAAACAACTCCATAGGAAAAAAAAACGCAATAATCTGATCAAAAAATGGGCAAAAGATTTGAATAAACATTTCTTAAAAGAAGACATACAAATGGCAAACAGGCATATGAAAAGGTGCTCAACATCACTGATCATGCAAAAAATTAAAAATAAAACTACAACAGATGTCATCTCACCCCAGTTAAAATAGCTTATATGCAAAATAGAGACAATAACAAAGGCTGGCAAGGATGTGAAGAAAACACAATCTTTGTACATTGTTGGTGGAAATGTAAATTAGTACAACCATTATGAAGAATAGTTTGGAGGTTCCTCATAAAACTAAAAATAGAGCTGCCATTTGATCCAGCAATCTAGCTGCTGGGTATACACCCAAAAGAAAGGAAATCAGTATATTGAAGAGATAGCTGCACTCCCATGTTTGTTGCAGCACTATTCAAAACAGCCAAGATTTGAGGGCAACCTAAGTGTCCATTCGGCAGATGAATGGATAAAGAAAATGTACTTAAACACAATGGAGTACTATTTAGCCATTAAAAAATGAGATCCTGTCATTTGGAACAAAATGGATAGAACTGGAGGTCACAATGTTAAGTGAAATAAGCCAGGTACAGAAAGACAAGCCTCACATGTTCTCACTTATTTGTGGGAGCTAAAACTAAAAACAATTGAACTTAAGGAGGTAGAGAATAGAAGGATGGTTACTAGAGGTTGGAAATGGTAGTGGGGTGAGGTGTGAAGGAAGTGGGGATAGTTAACTGGTACAAAAAATAGTCTGAATAAATGAATAAGACCTAATATTTGATAGCACAACAGGGTGACTATAGTCAATAATAATTTAATTGTCTATTTTAAAATAACTAAAAGAGTATAAATGGATTGCTTGTAATACAAAGGATAAATGGTTAAGGGTACGAATACCCCATTTTCCATGATGTGATTATTGTGCATTGCATGCCTGTATCAAAATATCTCATGTACCCCAAAAATATATACACCTACTACATACCCACAAAAATTAAAAAGAAAAAATTATCTAGACTGTGGAAAACATAATACAAGACAAAGGGGATATTAATAAGAGAAATGAACAAAATGAAATGGAAACAAAAAGTAAAAACAAATAAAGAAAAGAAGGGTACATACAGAAGAAATGAAAAAGAAATACAGTATTCACATAATTGCAGTTTCCCAAAAAGAAAACCAAGAACAAGGGACAGAACACATATTTAAAGATGTAATGGGGCAAAATATTTTCTGAAGCAAAGGAAAATTTGAATCTATATATAGACAGGCACAAATGGTTGCCAGAGAAAATTGATCAAGGGCAGTCAACACTGAGTCATTCTAGTAAAATTTTGGACTTCAAAGATTGAGACTACTTTAGTCAGCAAATCAAAATGACCAAGTCATGTTTAAGTGGTATAAAAGCAAGGATAACTTTGTACATCTCTACAGGAACATTCAATCCCAGAGGATAATGAAACAATAGTTACACAACATTCAGGAAAAGAAAGTGTGACTCAAAATTTCATATCCACTTAAAGTACATATGATTAGTTACAGAAAAGTAGTTTTGAGGATACAAGAACTTAAGAAGTGTTATTTCAATGAGTCCTCTTGAGGAAACTACTAAAAATAACTTTGACCAGGCAAGTGACAGCAGAGGAAACCTCAGTAAAATGACATGCTGTGAGCATTAAATACATTTACCAATATAATTGAGACAAAAATCAAAGGTGAGAATTACAGATACTTCTCAATGTGTGATGGAGTTACATCCTGATAAACACAACATAAGATGAAAGTATTATAAGTCAAAAATGCATTTAATATTTCTATAAACCCATCATAAAGATGAATGATTGTAAGTTGGGGGTGGTCTGTACAACGACAAACTAGAATGCAAATATTGTTGGTCTGGCAATGTAGAAATGACCCAACTAATAAAATTAGAAGAGGAAGAAAGAAGGAAAGTGGAAAGAAAACTAATTTTATTGATTTAAAAAGGCAAGCTAAAATCATCATTAATGTTTCTACAATAACTTGAAATCAAAAATAATACAAAGATAAATACTAAAAATGATAATATTATTGGCTAATATCAGATAATAGAGGAGAAAAGTGGGTGGCAGGAAAGAAGAGGAAATGCACTAATTTCTTATGTTTGTCCCAGATGTCCCTATCCTGGCCCTTTAGCTCTTACTCTATACTTCAGCTGGCAACAGGACCAATGTATGGGCCTACATAGCTCCTCTGAAGACTTAGGATTACACCCAGAATCCAAGGCTCCTCCCACCACTTCTGAACTCTGATAAGGCCTCACACCACAAATTGGGGTATTTGACTTCTCAAACAGCTGCAGAAGGAGCCAAGCAATGCAATCTGGAAGCACATGGAAGTTCATCTCTATGGGGCTGACCAAAGAAGAGAGGAGACAGGAGATACAGTTCCTCTCTGGTCCTCTCTTGAGTAATCCACTCCAAAGCACGGTTGTTCCATACAAACTTTCTGAAGGAGTTCCTGAAGCTGAGTGGGTACATCTGTTGAGCTGCAGCTTTATTAGCAGCTTGTTGTGAAACAGGGACCAGTGCAGTAATGCGCCACACTGCATTTGCTTCCCATCTTCCTCTTCCTCACTTGCCTTCCACCTCACTCCCACTGACACTCTTCATTATATAGAGCTTACAGATAGTTCAACACACGGAGGTTCCTGGAGGGTGGCATGCCCAGAGAGGGCATGAAAGTTCTGTGCCTCCACCCACATATGCTGCCCCGTGCATCTCTCCCACCTAACTGTTCGTCTGCATCCTTTGTATTATCTTTTATAATGAATGGATAAATGTAAGTGTTTCCCTGAGTCCTGTGAGGTGCTCTAGCAAATTAATTAAACCTGAGGAGGAGGTGCGGGGATCCCCAAATTTATAGCCCTTGGATCAGAAGTATAGGTGACAGCCTCTTGTTTACTTGCGACTGGCATCTGAAGTGGGGGCAGTCTTGTGGGACCGAGCCCTCCACCTGTGGGAGCTAACACTATCTCCAGGTAGACAGAGTCAAATGAACTCAATTAGAGCATGCTCAGCTGGTGTCCACCGGAGAATTGCCTGCTTGGTGCATGGGGAGACATTTTGGTGACTCGAGGTTCTGTGTTGCATTGAGTGGTGAGAGAGAATAGGAAGAAACACTTTGGTTTTTCCCTCTCTACCCTTCAACTGATTAATTGAAGAATAATGGTAGCCATTGATGATGATCAGAAAAGCATGAAAATATGGGATTAAG
Organism: Trachypithecus francoisi; assembly: GCF_009764315.1. Lineage (NCBI taxonomy): Eukaryota > Metazoa > Chordata > Mammalia > Primates > Cercopithecidae > Trachypithecus > Trachypithecus francoisi. The sequence goes on along the minus strand of NW_022681470.1, from coordinate 70,720,468 downwards.
AGGTGTACTCAATTGGAAAAAGGAATATTTTAGAAGTCTTAAATAAGTCACAGACTGGACACATTCAAACTTTTTTCTCTGCCTTTTAGCTTCTTCCTTAAGAAAAGAGTTCCTTTTTTTTTGAGAGGGAGTTTTGCTCTCATTTCCCAGGCTGAAGTGCAGTGGCGCGATCTCAGCACACTGAAATCCCTGCCTCATGGGTTCAAGTGATTCTCCTGCCTCAGCCTCCCGAGTAGTTGGAATTACTGGCATATGCCACTATGCCCAGCTAATTTTTTGTATTTTTAGTAGAGATGGAGTTTCTTCATGTTGGTCAGGCTGGTCTCAAACTCCTGACCTCAGGTGATCCACCCGCCTCGGCCTCCCAAATTGCTGGGATTACAGGTGTGAGCCACCGTGCCTGGCCAAGAAGAGAGTTTCACAGAGAAAGAATAGCAGTAATCAAGGAAGGCAGAATCAAAATCCACTCCTCATGCTAAGGTGACAGTCAACAACTATAGATTGTTGCAAGATGACTGATTCTGAGTGGCAGAAAAAATGAAGGCAGTTTGCTAGAGGAAATTTATATTTTAATATACTCTAGAACTCTGTAAGAGTCCAAGTTAAAGGTTCATGATGACGTGAGATACCAACTTTTTCAACTTTAAGTCTAAAGTAAGGATTACAATAAAGTTATAAAGTTATTCACAGCAATTTAAGAGGTTGCATGCTTTACTTAATATGTACTCTTTGGATTTTCTACTCAGTCCTTTGATGAATGTCCCTAGCTGTTTTAACAAGAGTTATCTGTTTGTTTTTGTTTGTTTTTTGCTTCAAAACCAATTGTAATTGGGTAGAAATAATACGAATGTCTTTCCTAGGCAGACCTATAGGGCAGAATGCTAAAACTACAATTACCTGACAGCAGCCCCCTATCCTGAGTGAAGGCAAACTCCCCAAGAGGGACGTCCAGCCTATTGAAAGCTGGACCTGTGATCCTATAAGTCCTAGAATAGAATGCTGATCACATTGAGAGCATCCAGAAAAGGGAAGATAAAAACTCTTTAAAAACTCTTTTTTTTTCCAATGGGCTCTTCACTGCTCCCAGTAGAGGGGCCACTTTCTCACTTCTATCTCCTGACACCCTTTTGGTGACACCCAGTCAGCCCACCTGACTCTACTTCTTACTGTCCCCAGTCTCTAGTTTTGTGCCTGGCCCTCAGTGGGGTTGCCCTCCACCTCTGCACCACTCCTCCAGTGACTTCTTCACAGATATTGTACCTACTCACATCTGGCATTTTAAAGTCTTATTTCAATGCTGGCACCATGAAGGGATAATAGCTATTTTCTCCTATTCCCAAGACATTTCTAAGGCATCATTGAACACTGTGCCCACTGCAGGACATGTGCTCACACCCTTGGCCTTCTTCTCTGTAATAAGTCTTACTCATCTTTCAAGGTTCATCTCAAGTGTCACTATCATCTGTTCAACACATATTTATTGAGTGCCTACTATGTGGCAGGCAGTGTTACAGACATTAGGAATATAGCAGTGAATGAATCAGACATAACCTGGGCTTCACGGAATGTACATTCGGTGAGGGGGAGGACTCAACTCTTCCGAGACCTCCCATTTCAGGTCTGCTGCCCTGATTCTGGGATTCCCCAACACTCTCTGTGCCTCTACTATGCCGCTCTCACACTGGGCATCACTGTTGGCACTGCCATCTCTCTGTGAGTTTCTTAGGAGGCAGAATCTACCTTTTTGGTTTTCCTGCCATCCCTCATACCTGAAACGCAGTAGATGTTCAACAAATGCTTGTTGAACATATGAATGTTGAATAACACATTGCAGAATATTACTGGCTGCCTATCCAGCATTCATTCCCTTTATTCTTCCTCCTTTCTAAATAAACAAAACCAAATTAGTATTGTTCAGGGAATCTATACTCCTTCATATGGCCACGTGTTGCCCTAATCCAAAATCATCCAGATGATACAGAATTTGCACCAGGACTGGATGTTGTAAGAAACAGACCCTAAAGTTAAGCTGAATGGAAAAGGTTAAGGTGGGGAGCAGAGAGGACCCCAGCATCATAGTGGGAAAGTTGGTGACTCTTGTCATGTGGTGGGAAAATATATAGTTAAATTGTTACCTGCTGAACCCCAGGATATCAGCCATGGACTTAAAGTGACTGTAGTGTTAGGAGAAATGGCTGAGGGAAATTCAGAATATTGGCATCTCTTATTTCTTGCAGCCTTCAGTCAGGTTATACATGTATGAGATAAGCTCAGACTAAAGGTGGCCTCTGAAAATAGAGGGAAAAAAGGACAGTTTTGCTAAGGAAGGTACTTTCTGTCTGTCTGTCTGTACTCTGAAATCTAAGTTGATTGACTAAGAGTCCAATAGCTTGAACCCTTTCAGGGTTGAAAAAGCAGAATTCTCTACCCTTAAAGTCAGTGGCAGCAGAGGCAGAGGCAGGAGATTGAGCAGGAGATAAGATTGAGGCAAACTATAATCCCAATCCCAGCCTTTCCTAGCACCTCCTGTTAAGCATTCTCAGTTAGACAAAGGAGACACTCATGCTTATTGTGAAGATGCTGGCTGGGAAAAATCAGATTATGGGTGCTATCACACCACTGAGCTATTGTTTCAAATTGCCTCAAGGCAGAAGCCTTTGAACCCAGGGCCAGGGTGAGGGATGGAACCCAGAGGCCAGATGGTGGGGGGTGGGGGGGCAGGAATTCTGACTCAAGGACTGTGTCTAGACAGGATCTTTGCCCCCATGGAATTGACTGGGCACAAATAGATGAGAAAGTTAACCTAGTTTTTAAAGAGAAATATATTATTAACTTTTTAACACATAAGGCAATACCCAGGCCCCAAACTTATGCCAATAGGAAGTGGGCTACTAAATTTCCATAGCCCTCGAGAAAGGTATTCTTCTCAATGTCCTCCTCTGATTTGGCTTTGAAAGGTAATGGACAACAGCGATTCTCCAAAACCCAGGTCCTGGGCTGCCAGACTCTGCTGGGTCCCTTCCACAGCCAGGCAGGGTCGTCTCCATTCCTGCTGTGGCTCAGTGACCACTGTGTTGTTTCCCATTCTTCCTTTTTCTGAATGAGAGATTCGATTACAGCTGTTCTGTGCCTTGTCAATCACTGAATGTTGGGTGTTGGGTGCAAAACAAAGTTCCTACCTTTAAGGAGCTTGTAGTCCAAATTGGAGGGGGTGGGCAGACACGAAATGGACCACTGGGGTACTGGGCATACAGGGTGAGCCATAGCTCAGCATGGGATGGCGTGGTCAGTGAAAGCTTCTCAAACAATGTGAGTCTAAGCTGAGATCTGAAGGATGAATATGAGTCAGTCAGAAAGGAGACTGGGGGCTCAAGAGGAGGGTAGGAAGGAAGAGGGCAGCCAGGTGGCACTCTTAGCTTCTTTGGCTGCTGAGAATAGATTGAAGGAAGGCAAGAGGGAAGGGAGGCTAGAGACCAGAGAGAGACAGCGGATATAATCTAGGCTTGAATGCCAGATTTGGGTTTTTTTTCTTGTTTGTCTTTGGTGTCATATCCTGCTGTCCTTGTTAAGCCCTTTAGGGCAGGGACTCTGGTGTGTCCCAGGACTGGCCCAGGAACTAGTGTTACAGTAGGTAGTCAGGCAGACATGAGCAGGGCAGGCAATGGCCCCACCATCACCAGGAATATCAGGTGAACATCAGGTGATGGTCAAGCAGTTGTTATACTCTCTAAAATAATAATTGGTCATAGCCAGAGCCAAGGAAAGTCTCCCAATAGATAGAAACACCTGAAACTGGTGATCAGCAGCATCCTGATAAGGTCTCAGGAGGAGTTGGGTGAGTTAGCTCAAGCACGTGCATTAAGAGGCAAAATAGCGGAGTTTAACCCGTATATGACCTTCTAGGGACATTCGACTGGTAAGGGAACAATATCTCAAGTGAGCACATATACAACTCCAGTAAACACACTGCACATGTGGTCCCTCCCAAGCGCTGGCAGGCCACTGTGCATGTGGACAGCCCACCGTAAGGGAAGAATCAGGGGAGAAGTAAGGCAACCCCGGAAGCATGCCAACATATAACACCCCAAGTCAAAGGTCAAACCATGCACTTGAATCTCTCAAATTGCCTGCTTGGCCCTCTTCCAAGTGTACTTTACCCTCATTCCTGCTCTAAAACTTTTTTTTTTTGAGACAGAGTCTCACTCACAGGCTAGAGTGCAGTGGCGAGATATCAACTCACTGCAACTCCCACCTCCTGTGTTCAAGGGATTCTCATGCCTCAGTCTCCCGGGCACCTGGGACTACAGGCCTGTGCCACCATGCCCAGCTAATTTTTGTATTTTTAGTAGAGACGGCGTTTCACCATGTTGGCCAGACTGGTCTCGAACTCCTAACCTCAAGTTATCCATCTGTCTTGGCCTCCCAAAGTGCTGGGGATTACAGGATTAAGAGGCACTCAGCCTCTTAAAGCTTTTTAATAAACTTTCACTCCTGCTCTAAAATTTGCCTTAGTCTCTCCTTCTGCCTTATGTCCTTCAGTCAAATTCATTCTTCTGAGAACGCAAGAATGGAGGTTGCTGCAACAACCCGCATGGATTCACCACCACTAATGCTAGAGCCTCACAGAAAGTGCAAGCAGGCCTTCTGCAAATGTCCAGGCCTCTTCTGTGTCGCTTGTCCTTGAGCCTTCCTGCCCCTTTGGGAAAGCTCTCCAGCCAGAAGGTCAGTGCCTTCTGCTTGCGGAAGAGGCATTTCCATAAAGACTGGAGTCCTGATTAGCTTACTTCCTCACACCTCTGATGGAGGAAAGATTCCTTCCCCTGCATGCTTTCAGTACCCAGCCACCTCCCAGATTAACATCTCCACTAGTCAAATACTAGAAGAAAACACAATTTCCCCAGGGTTATTTTGTTCCCTGGATCTTTTCAATCATTATAACATAGAATAATTTCATGTGGGCTCCTAGGTCAACTACACAGTTTAGAAGATACTTTGGAGACCGAAACACTTCTCTGAGGCTGATTTCAACTAAAAGGAAGTATCCTTGAACAACTGCCTACCTAGATAGGAGCAGAAGTTTCTAAAATACAGAATCTAATAGAAAATCTTGCCTGAAATATTTATAAAATCTGTTTTAAGGGCACTTACCAACCCACTAAGGAGTCCCTTTGCACAAATGCATAATGTACAATTGCAGAGTCCTCTTTACTGAGACCCCAAGGTCTCACAAGAGGAGTTTGCTTCAGACAGGAAAGAAAAGCAAAAAGATAAGAGGACAGCATATCCGCTCAAGTATTTGCTTTTGGAGGTTTACATTAAAAAGAGAATCTATTTGTGCTGTCCTGATTGGGGATTTTCAATTAAAGCTGAGATCGCCAGTTTTAGATTAGCTGGGCAGAGCAAAAGATAGGGTACCTTGGGGGTGGCCCTGAGCCAGGGAGGCTTCCACTGGACAAGCTGACCAGAGGAAGGGAAGGGAAGATGGCCTGTTTCCTGGAGCTTGCAGGCTCAGTTTGTAAGAAAAGAAAATGGGCCACTCCTGAAGTGGGGCCCCTTCCTGGAGGGATGAGGGACTCCTCTCACACTCTCTCTTGCTGTTCCGATGATGTCCTCCAAGAGATGGAGGGAAAAATAAAACAATCAAGGAGGAGTTAGCAGGGTAATAAAGAAGACAACAGCCAGGAGTGCCTTGGACTTTCACAAAAGCAGAAAGCCCTTTTATAGCTTCTTCAGTGGCTGACGTTTTTGAGTGTCCACTTGGTGGAAGCCACTGAGCAAGTGTTTCAATTGCATTATTTTATTTAACCTTCCCCAACAAAACTATGTGATAGATACTGTATTCTTATCCCCATTTCCCAGCTGAGAAAACTGAGGCTTGCTGAGATTAAGAAATTTATGCAAGGTAAGTCAGCTGGCGACAAGTAGAGTCGTGATCGGAATTTATATCTGCTTGACTGTAAAGCCCAAGGTCTAAACTAGCAGGGTAGACAGCTTCCTTTTCAAAGGAGAATGAGGTAATCAGCCCACCCTACTCCACCCTCTAGGAAAGTAAGGCAGAAACTCCCTTTGATTGGCCAGTCAGTAAACTTGGTGACGATATTGCAGGGAGAGTCCCCCAGACAAGCAGCCATGTGCCTGGTAACTAATGAATGAAATGATGCAACTTGGAGGGATTTGGAAGGCTATGCAGCACTGGTTCTCTGCTTCCTCCTTGCTTTCCTTCCTCCTGCCCAGAAAAGTCTGCTGCTTTGCCTGCCATCAGGAAAATGACCTGCTAGGTAGAAGCAGAGTGTCAGTTGGTCAGCAGACAAACAAATAGAGAATATCTTTCTTGAGCATTGTTCTGAGCACAGTGAGAAGAACAAAAGAGAAGAAATAGATGTCCCTGAGGACCTTGTTGCCAGTTAGAGAAACATGATAAATATACAGGCTGAACCATCCAAAAGCCTTTGAAAGCCATGGACAAATAGGAGCCATTCGAACCAGTGCAAAGGAAACACAGAAAGCACTGAGCACAAGAGCCAGCTTGTGTGTGGTGGGCTATGCAGGGGTGAGATGCTGGGCGCCATGCTTAGAGAAGATTTCTTGCAGGATTAGTGCTTGGAAATGTGAAACTGGAGCGGAGAAAGGGGGACTCTTTGGGAAAGTCTAACAGCAACCAGACTCCATGGGACTGCACTCCTGTCCCTGGACCATACAGTGAGTGTATGTCAGTGGGTGTACATTGATCCCCAGATGCGTTCTTCAGAAGGTGTTCTCCAGATTTACGGTAAAATGATTTAGAAGTCTGTTTAAAATGCAGAGTCCTAGGCCCTGCGGCAGAACTGTGGCAACAGAATCCTGGCATCAAGGCCTGAAATCTGCTTTTCAACAGCTGTCAAACAATTTTCCTACACACAGGAATCTGAGTGCCTCTGATTTACTCTGCAGTTTGCCAATAAGGGAACCAAAGCTCTGAGAAGTTGGAGCTTGCCTTACTTAACTCGTCATTAGATGTGCCCAGTGAGGGCTTTCCTGAGTTTGATAGAATGGAATTGGACTGACTCTCATGTGCCCCGGTGTGAGAATACAGACCTTGAAATACCCTGTGGGGAGAAGACCTAAGAGGCAGAAAATGGCTTCTCAGCAATACTGGGGGTTTTGCTCTTAATCATATGCTAAACAAAAGGTGGATTATTCACGCCCTTTCAGCCAGCTGGAAGTCCTTGAAAGCACCACCAGAGCTAGCCCTAAGGGCTGAGGAGGGGCGTGGGGTGGGGTGGAGTAGAGGTGGTGCTTTGGAAGTACCAAAGCTGAAAAGGAGACTAAAGAGAAGGGACTTTGGGGACACACACAGAGCTTGGTCATTCCTCCCTTCCAACCAGTGTCCAGCCACCTGTGCCAGGGTTGACCCAGCTCTACCCCTCTGACATCCAGAAAGAGTGAAGAGAAGAGCTTCAGCTTAGTGGGGGATCCCTCCTCTGACTGCTTTCAGGAATCCAGAAGAGAGTGAACATTCGAAAAGGAATCTTCAACACACAGAGTAACATTTCTGTGAAGAATTATGCTACTTGGATTCACCTACAAGGTGATGAAACCCACTCTTATCCCCTTCTCTCCAGCCTCCCTTTCTCCCCTTCTCTCTCCCACAACGTGAAAAAAAAGTATTGTTAGTTAGAAGGAAAGTAGACTATACTCCTGGGGAAATCCCCAGCTTCTGAAAATCTGTTTTCCTACTAACAGACTAGGAAGGTTTACACAGAGTAGGTGGTGACTGTGGTGTGGTGCCTGGGTCATTGAGTGTATGGAATGGGGGACTTCAAAACAGGCAAGAAGCTGCCAAGAAAACACCACTTGCTTCACAGTTACACTTGGGGCTGAATCCAGAATCAACAGAATTTCATATCATAGACACATTCTTTTAAGAACCAGAGAGAGGGAAAGCAAGATGGCAAGGGTGGAGAAGTTGAATGTAAGGAGCGGTTGGGATAGTCATCCCAGGCAGGCTATTATCACAGTGAGGCGGCTTTTATTTATTAGGTCTAGCAACTTGCCAGTTTTCTAGAAAGTTTTGGAAACAGAGGCAACTTGGTTATTCCTTCCTACTTGCTTCCTACCTGGAGAGGTAAAAACAAATTGATCGGGGCATGTTCAGAAGTACTTCCTGGACTGTTCCCAGCTGTGGGAACTGAAAGATCAGAGAATCAGAGATAGTTCAAGGAGGGTGGAGAGTGAGGAAGAAGTTCAGTTGTGCTTATACAATAAAAGAGGTGATATAAGTATTATTTATGACATCTGGGAACCTGAGGACTGTCCCACGTAGGATAAAGCCAAGACAACTAGAAGTGACCTTGAATTGAGCTTGGGGAGGAGGAAGTGGGAAGGTACAGGAGAGTCAGACTGAGATGGAGTCTGACTACTTCCTCTCTAGCCAAGGCCTCTACATTCCACAGGGCGGCTTCCAAAAGGGTGGGGACTGGCAAAACATTTCTTAGAGACAACAAGAGCTATCTTTCCCTGGGCAAAGCTGAAGAAAGGGGGAAGCTAATTAAATGAAAATTGAGGAAGCTCAGGGCCCCACACCGACTGAGAGTCATCAATCTTCATAAACTAAGGCTTACTCAGCATCTTCCCGGCTAAGGGTGTGGGGTGCGGACGCTGGATAGAACTGAGGCCACTATGTTCCTCATCACAGAGAAAGAATGAAATAGGAAATCAGAACTAAGAATTCAAAGAGCGACCACTAAGCATATGGACCACTAACCTGGTGTGAACCAGCCCAAAGGCATTTCTCTCTCTACCCTTAGAGGGTAACAATAAGTTTATCAGTCCCCCTGATTATTGATAAACAATCATGGTTGTATTAGAGATTTTCTTATTAAAATTTTTAGTTTTCCATGTACTTATGCTTTGTCTCTCCCGCTAAATTGTAAAATCTTTGAGACTAGAGACCCCCTTGTATATTTCTCATTCCTCCAACCATCCACCCATCTACCATTGTGTGGCATTTCCCTCTATGGTTCTCACTGCTAAAAATGCAGAGGAAAATAGAATTCAATTCCTAATCTTGATAAATTATGATATTGTATAATATAAATGTATATGTATGTGATATTAGATATAATTCAAAAAATGCTGTTAAAAGGGGGGTGTTTAAGCTGTTAAAAAGTGGGTGTGGACATCATGGAAGAATCTCATAATAAACAGGTATACTAGACGGGGAAAGCTTAGACACTAGAATAAAAAACCCTGAGATTTAAAACCCCACTTTTCCATTCACTAGCAATGAGACCTTCTGTGAGTTATTTAAGCCTCTCTGTAACAGGGAAATTGTCAGAGGCATTCAAACCACAGCGACTCCATCTTGAATAGGGTCTGGGTGAAACAAGGCTGAGACCTGCTGGGATCATTCCCATGAGATTAGACATTCTTAGTCACAGGATAAAATAGGAGGTCGGCACAAGATGCAGGTCACAAAGACTTCGTTGATAAAACAGGATGCAGTAAAGAAGCAGGTCCAAACCTGCCAAAACCAAGATGATGACGAAAGTAACCTCTGTTATCCTCACTGCTCATTATATGCTAATGATAATACATTAGCATGCTAAAAGACACTTCCACCAGCACCATGACCATTTACAAATGCCATGGCAACATCTGGAAGTTACCCTACATGGTCTAAAAGGAAGAGGAACCTCCTGGAAAATCCCTGCCCCCTTTCCAGAAAACTCATGAAAAATCCGCCTTTTGTTTAGCATATGATCAAGAAATAACCACAAAAATAGCCAACCAAAAGCCCCAAGGGAGCTATGGAGTAGCCATTCTTGTATTCCTTTACTTTCTTAATAAACCTGCTTTCACTTTATGGACTTGCCCTGAATTCTTTCTTGCATGAAATCCAAGAACCCTCTCTTGGGGTCTGGATCAGGACCCCTTTTAGGTAACAAAATGATGGAACCTCCCTTAGGGAGATAAGTTGAGAATTAAACAGATAAAAACATGTTATATGCTCATTTATGGGGTCTAGCACAGATAAGTGCTCAAAAATTAGTAGCATTTAAAAAAAATAAGGAAGTTCATGAACCATGATGGCAAGTTTAGACATTCACTTCTCCTGATTCTCTACACAGAATGATTTAGCAAAACTATTTCCTTGGGGCATTTTCAAATTCTCTTAGTGAAGTTCACCTGGGTCGATGGGTGAGTGGCCAGGAATCTAAAGAGGGCAAGGCTACCAGGAGCTTGCCTTTGAACTACACTGACCTCAGTTTCCAACTCAGGAGTTCTTTCTCAGCTGGAACCAACAAGGAGCTAAGGCCACCATGCATTGTCCAAATATGCATGTAAAAGCTTTTGTGACTGCCAAAGAAGGCCTACAAAAAGGCTATAGAAATGCATGAATATCTTCCAGAGGGCAATGTCCTAAGCTGATCTTATTTCTCTGCTTGTACTTTTTTATTGTTGGGGAGGGCTGGTAAATGGTTGAAACTAGGAGGCGGGAGTGAGCAATTATGGCCTAAGATGTTAGACACTCCCTAGTCTAACTCCTCTCCAAAACCAGCTCTTATAAGGCAGTGCTCAAGCCACTATTGTGTGTAGTCTCATTGAAAACGGAAGAGCCAATGAGGAACCCTAGGCACAAATTTGCAAAAAAAAAAATCACTGAGGCATCTAAATGCTTGTTCCCAATTTGCCATCAACCTGCTCTTAAAGCACAGGATTTAAGCAATGTATGGCAACAAACAAAAGCTGAATTTAAAAGTTATTTTTATTTAGTTTTCAATTTAATAGACACTTTTAGGGTGCTTACTTTATGCCAGACACTGTTTTAAGTAATCCTTTACATTGGAATAACTAACATTTTAACAGTTTGAAAAGGACTTTCGTATACGCTACTTTATTTGACAGTTCTAATAAACGTGCAAGGTAGGTTTTTATGCTTAAAGTCTTATCTTTTTTTTTTTTTTGAAATGGAGTCTCGCTTTGTCAGCCAGGGTGCAGTGTAGTGGCACAGTCTCAGTTCACTGCAATCTCCGCTTCCCAAGTTCAAGTGATTCTCCTGCCTCAGCCTCCTGAGTAGCTGGGATTACAGGCTCGTGCCACCAGGCCTGGCTCATTTTGTATTTTTAGTAGAGAAGGTTTTTGTCATGTTGGCTAGGTTGGTCTTGCACTCCTGACCTCAACTGATCCTCTTGCCTCAGCCTCCCAAAGTGCTGGGATTACAGGTGTGAGCCACCATGCCCAATCTAAAGTCTTATCTTGCAGATTTTAAAAATGATTTTTGGCCGGGCGCGGTGGCTCAAGCCTGTAATCCCAGCACTTTGGGAGGCCGAGACGGGCGGATCACGAGGTCAGGAGATCGAGACCATCCTGGCGAACACAGTGAAACCCCGTCTCTACTAAAAAAATACAAAAAACTAGCCGGGCGAGGTGGCGGGCGCCTGTAGTCCCAGCTACTCGGGAGGCTGAGGCAGGAGAATGGCGTAAACCCGGGAGGCGGAGCTTGCAGTGAGCTGAGATCCGGCCACTGCACTCCAGCCTGGGCGACAGAGCAAGACTCCGTCTCAACAAAAAAAAAAAAAAAAAAAAGATTTTTAAGAAGAAATTAAAGTTATCCATTCAAGACCATTCATCTTGTGATAGAGGCAGGACTTATAGGTGTTCTGATTTCAAAGTCTGTGCTCCTTCCACTGCACAAATACAAGAGAACAGAATTAGCACAGTTCCTGTCTTCAAACTGGTTATAACAAAGCAGGAAGAAGACTCAAGCATGTGACGTTGACAGTATTTTCATCCAGGGCAACAGGTAGGCAGACCATACAAGGAGAAGATGTAGTAGCAAGAAATAAAAGGAGAATTGCCAAAAGGAGGGGGCGGGGTGAATTCCTTAAGACTCTGTTTTTTAATGCAAGTGACAGAAATGCAACTAAAACCAGCATTCGGGAACTGGGTCAAATTGGCTTCAGGCAATGCAGAATCCAATGAACTGAGCAGCATCTTCAGGATTTAGCTCTCTTGCAACTTCTTTGCTTTACTCTTTGTCAGCTTCATTCTCAGAAAGGCAACTCCATGTGGTGGCCCAGAAACTCCATGTTTACATTCTGCAGTTTTAGAATTTGCAACAGGAAGAGTCTCTTTCCAGACAACTCTAGCAAAAGGACCTGCAATTGCACCCCATTGTGCTGGCTGGTCACGTGTTCTCCTCTGAGCCAATCAGTACGGCCAGGGAGCCCCGGACTGTTCTGATTGGCTAGCTCTGTTTGTGTTCACTCACAACGCGAAGTGATGAGGTCAGTCCACCAAAATCACATGACCTGAGGGCATGCGGATGGTTCCTCAAGCGAAAATTGGAGTAGGGTAACCTAACAGGGATGGACATGATGGACAGGTGCAGGCAAAAACAACTACGGGTGATTGAGATGGGCGCAGGCACCTAGTGAGGTGTTTTAGGTGTAATGGGGACACAGTGGGTGGTGGTGAAGAAACACCAGGACTGGAGACACAGAGTTCTTGGTCTAATTCCTGCTCTTTCTGTGACTACTGATGTGACTTTGAACAAGTCATTGGGCCTCTCTGGGCCTCAGTTCCTCAAATGTAACAGGGAATAGTAATTTAAATAATAGTAATAACAAAAGCTCCCCGGGTTGCTGTGAGGATCACGATATGATCCAAATGGATGAGATCATAGACAGAAAGGCCTTTTGAAATGCTAAGCGAAAAAGATTTATAAATATCAGAGTGTATTTGAGGCAAGGGACTAGCATCAACGGAGACATGAAACAGGAATAAGTAGGGTGTGTACAGGGAATAGTAAGCAGACTGGACTGCTTGGAAGGAAAAGCCAGGGCAATGCATGCAAAATCTAATATGCAGCAACCCTACATGCTTCAAGGCTGAAACTGGGCTGGTCTTAGTAAATCAGGGTCTTCTTCCTTTAGATGGTGCTGGGAAGACGGCTCTTCATTATGGCTATAAAGTGGTGCCTGGGAAAGGTGCCCCAGGTAATTCCAGTTAGCGAGGACTTCCCAGTGCAGAGCCAGCTTTCCCAGGGTGAGGAGGGAGGGAGGCTGGCTCTGCCCCTGGCCAATATTTGGTTTCAGGGAGGCTCTTTCCCCTGCCCACCACCAAAGAAATCACAGCAACAGGTGGAGAATGGGGAGTTGGGAAGGGCCAGGCCAAGGTCCCTAGAGGGTGGGGCAAGGGGGATGAGGAGGATTAGGAAGTAGCAGGTGGAACTCCGGCAGTTGGGGCTCTCATGTGTGACCAGCCCTGATTAAGGAAAATCACTTTTGTTTACTAACCAGTTTCTTGGGCCCTTCCAAGTCGAGCTAAATTGCTGGGCTTATACCTACAGAGTTTTCTCGGTCCATGAGGACCTGCTGAGGGTGCTGGGCAGGGTAGGAGGAGGAATGTACTTTTCCAGGCTGTATTTTGTGAAAAGAGTACTAGCCTGGGGACCTCAAGATAGGGATTTCTCATAACAGAGGGTTTGGTAGGTGTGTCCCCCACCCCCTAACATCCTTAGGACAAATGCAGTTTGTCCATCCTTAGGACAAATACATTTTGGCAAGGACATTTTCTCAGGAAAATGGAGAGTCATGCCCATTAGGAAAATCATGAGAGGAAGCAACTGAGGAGATTCAGTTCCTAGCCTAGCTCAAAAACAAACTAGAGAGACTCCTGTCCCCAACAGTCCCCAGGCAGACTCAGATGAAATTCCAGAGAGAAATCAGCATGATGAACTTACTTGCTTGTAACACTTTACAGTTTACAAAAGACTTTCAAATACTGTATGTATTTTTAAGGATGTTTATTGTAGTCTTATTTGTAATTGTAAAAACGAGACATGATCTAATTGTTTGATAATGGTTAAATAAATGAAAAACACCCATGTGATAAAGTATATGCAGTTATTTTAAACGATGTTGCAGATGTTTGTGATTCACACACACAAGTGTGTGGAGATGTCTGTTGTTAATATTGGGTTATAAAACAGTATGTCTAGTAAAATCTCATTTTGTTTAAAATCTATATCTTCATTTCCACATAAAATCTGGAAGATTATATACTAAAATGTGAACAGTGGTTATCCCTGGGTGATGCTATAGTACATGCACCCAAAAACACCCATAAACATGTATAATATCCTAAATTTTCCAAAATTACCGTATATTACTGTTGCACTAAGAAAAAGCATGGATGTTTTCCTTCACAAATAGAATTATGAGTGAACTCAAAAGAATTTCCAGTTACCTTATGGATAATGCTAGTGAGGAGATATTAACAATGAAGACCTCAGATCTACAAGGAATTTTCAGAATTTTTAGAACTTTACCTCACTTTTCAGCAATTTTTCTAGTCCTAAATCTCTGATCTATCTTTGACAGTTTTCACTTTCCTCTTAATTTGTGAATAACCCTTTTAATGATTTATTCCACTCTATTATAAGTACTGAATTACCATTTCCCTCCATAGACTCTGAGTTCCCTGCAGGCGGGGTGCCCGACAGAAGACATGACACCTATGCATTCTCCATAAATGTTGGTTGAATGAATGCTGGGATAGAGAGAGAAGCATAAATGAAGGATGTTTGTTAGAAGTTTGTGGACGCAGATAGATCAGTGTAAACAAATTATAAAATGAGTGATGGAGAAGAATGGACTTTGAAGGATTTACAAAGGCACAGAGGCAGAAAGAGAGGCCATCCACTGCAAGCAGAGGGAAGAGTAAGGTGACCAACTGACCTGGAGTACTTAACACTGAAGTGTTTCCTGAGGTGTTCCACTTTCTGTGCTAAAACCAGTACTGTCCTCAGCAAACCAGGATGACTGGTCTTTCTATGGCAATCAAAGGCAGAAAGACAGAAAAGTAAATTCAGGAAACATGTCATGCAGTTTGGCTACAGTATGGCTTAAAGCAGGGAAACCATGGATGGCAAACCTAGGAAAGTTGGTCTGGGACTTATTGAAGAGGACCTTGAATATCAGAGTGAGACTTGTGTTGAATCTGGTGGAAACAGAAAGATCAAAGGCACTCCAAATCTTAATGCTCAACTCTTCCAGTACATATACACATGTATTTTAATTTTTTAATTTTTTTTTTGAGACAGTCCTCTGTCACCCAGGCTGGAGTGCAGTGCTGCACTCAAAGCTCATTGTAACCTCAAACTCCTATGTTCAAGCAATATCCTTGCCTCAGCCTCTCAAGTAGCTGGGACTATAGGCGTGTACCATGACGTCCAGCTAATTTTTTAAATTTTTTGTAGAGACAGGGTCTCACTATGTTTCCCAGGCTGGTCTTGAACTCCTGGGCTCAAGTGATCCTTCTGCTTCGGCCTCCAAAGTGCTAGGATTACAGGCATAACAGCACATCTATATATTTATCACCCTCTCTCTCCCTCTCTCCTGTCTCTTTCTCTCTTTCCATTATCTCCCTTCAAAGGCATCCTTACACATTTGGCTCTTATCCCTTGACATTGTTTCTTCCTCTTACAAAGCACACCTTGGGTTTTCAAATGCAATAATCAAATCCAAGCGAGAACTGCCTTGTTAGAGGAGAGGCTGTTTTCTACCGATGGGGACAGACTCTGCTGAGCCCTCCATCTTCACACCCAGCCCCACTGTGACCAGCGACATGTACGAGTGATGACTGGCTGAGATTCAAGACACGGTCGGCGGTGTCTGGGGAACAGAGCAGAGGTGGGGGCTCCTAGGGAGCGAGAGCTAGTGACCCTGGCCTCATTAGCACCATGCTGCTGAGCAGGAAGCCACAGGCCACGCCTGGAACATCAGAGGAGTGGCTCAGGGTGTTACAGCGTCAGGGTCTACACAGAAGGCCATTGCCACCCGCATCCTGGTCTGTCTGTCTGTGCACTATAAAAACTGACAAAAAGGGCCTCACCGCTGAGTTTCAGACTGAATGTTTAATGCAATTAATGCATATTTCATAGCACAATAACTGCCAGTGCTTTGCTCTGCCATCCTCCCTGGCGAGTTATTTACACAGCCATTTTGAGCCCAGTCACAGAGGAAGTTGACAAATGAGTGTCTGTGCAACATGTCTGGTTTTTTCCCATGCAGATCAGGGCCTCACAACTTCAGAAAGTCCCTGAGCAGCATCTCAAACCTGCCCTACTCAGCATACACCCCATACACTCACCTTGGAAGATACATTCAGTCCAAAATCTCTTGCCTTACATCCTTCCGTCCTTCCCCCTCCTGAGCCCCAAAAAGAGTATAAAAGGGAGGATTTAGGCTAATATTATCAGGTCCTAACATGGATCTTAGTGATTTTCTCATTGCAAAATTCTTAAAAATGAAGAGAGTGAGCCGTCCCCTGGTCAGTGACTTCATTTATTCATTGATCAGTTCTGACAGTCCTTTTGCAAGGCAGTTCTGCCCCGAGGATGGTCTGACGTAAATCAGGGGCCCCTCAGCTCACCTGCTCATCATGGGTGATGGATTTGGCAGGTTTTCAGGTTCCCGTGAAACAGATCTCTGGACAGGAGAGCCAGGCTGTGTGACTCAGAAGGCAGCGTTCAGCACTAGAGGGATTATCGACTGATTCACATCTCTTGCTGTTTTTCACTTAACGGGCACAAATCCAGCCCTTTGAGTCTATGTTGTAACCTCTGATTCAACATCAAGAAGCTTCAGGTGTCCTTCTCTTTGTGCAATAGTCGTGTTCCTGAAAAGTTGTAGATAACACGATTTCTTTGGGTAAACATGATCCCCTGTTTCCAGCGACTCTCATTATTATTTAGAGATGTTCTGGATCATTCTTTCTTTAACATGTGAAATTTTTCTGCCTCCCTCTTTCCGCTCCAGTCTCTTTGACAAATATTTAATAAAAGAAACAAATTTAGAGAACTCTTAAAAAAATTAAAGAAAATCATTCTATAATGTGTAATTATTCACCTTTAAATATATCTGTTTTGTCACTAAGGAGTCTTACATGCTGAGTTTTCCTAAATAGAGGCACATCTACAACTAAGCACTCTAGCAAATCAAAACAGCTGGCTGTGTTATTTTTTAATGAATGTACAAAGCTGAATTCATAAAGTTGATTTGATGAGAATTCCTTAAAGTACAGTCCTATGTAGCAAGCTCTCTTTAACATGCTGCTTTTAGGTTTTAAGTCTTGCCATGGGAGAAAGCAGTAGGATAATAGAAAAGCTAAGGCCTTGGATTCAAGCCTGAATTGGACATGGAAGAAAATGATACTTAGCATTCCTGGCCAATGGGAAGATTTAATTTGAGAAGGAACATGATGGGGTCTGGAACTCTGGTGGGCTGTGATGACATGAGGACTATAGTGGTTATGGCTATCTGTCTAGTCTGAAGTCTTACAGGTCTGGGTTTGAATGCCAGCTTCACCTCCTATTGGTAACCTAGAGTTACTTGTCTTCTCTAAGCCTTGCTTGTACTATAAAATGGGTACAACTTGGAACCTACTGATAATGCCATGGCATGCATGAAATAATGCACATACACCACTTAGCACGGGGACTGACTGTCACAAGCGTTCAATAAATATCTGTTTAAACAAGGTAGAACTGTGGTTTGGTGTGTTTTTAATCATCCTGGATTCTGTGAATATGGCAGGACATAGGGCATTATTATCTCCATTTTGCAAAAGGATTTTGAAACCCAGAAGTTCAAGGTCTTGCCAGATCACATTGCCAATGAGTGCTAGGAGAGCAAAAATTGCAGCACTTTACCTGGCTCATTTTACACTGGAAGACACTTTATAAAATGAAAGTTCTCACTTCCTTCCCCTGGTATTCAGTTATCTGTCTTGAACCAACCAGGGCTAGAGAGGGAAGGACCCACCTTCCAACTCCCTAGACCTCAGGCCACTGAGACCCATTCTCCAACATGGAAGGAATGCTCAAATAGCAATAGCTTTCAATGACTGAGCACTTACTTTCCGCCAGGAATTGTGCTAGTGTTTTACCCACATTAGAGCCACCCTTTGCAGATTTACAAATGACAGAATGGGCTCACAGAGTTAGGGTGACTTGCTGAGGAGGAACAGCCAGGAAGTTTTCACATCATGACAGAAATCAGTTAGTTTAGTCAGTGTGACTCCCAAGTAAAGATTAAATCACTTCACTATGTGGTGATTCAAGTTCAGGCTTAAAGTTTCCTCAAGCAGAAATTATTAAACCTGTCTGATGATCAGAATTGCCCAAGACACTTATAAAATAATGCAGATTTCCAGGTAGCACCCTTGGGAACCCTGACTCAGTGTGTCTGGGCCAGATCAAGAATCTATATGGTATTTTGAAAATCCCCAGCTGAGGCTTATGATCAGCCAGGTGTGGGAAGTTTGCTTTGGGGCACATGCCTAGCTGCCCTCTGGGGAGCTTCTGACCTTACAGATGGGCTAACTCACGACAGTTCCTAACTGTTCTATTAGATCATTTTTATTGCCAGTTCCTTCCTCAGCTTCAGGCTCAGAGTTTCAGTCCAGACATCAAGCATTTATGGAGTGCCTACTGTGAGCAGAACCCTGAATGACACCTTGGGCTTAAGAAGCCAATAATTCATGGCCCTTGGGCCAGCTGTGTTCTTAACCCAGGGGCTAGTGTGTCTGCAAGCTTCTGGACACGTTTCCTTGTAAAGATTTTATTTTGTTAAATAATATGCGATCTATTGTTTCAGAAATCAATGGCCTGTGTCCTTTTGTCTGTGTCTTCACAATTAATAACACCAAATTAATAACACCTAATACCAAGTTCCATGCCCAGCAAAAAATGGTTGATAGCCCTGTGCTGGTTTAAATGAAACAAGAAACTCCTTCAGAGGGAATTAAACATCCCTAGTTACGGATCTCTGGTCTGGCCAAAATATCTTTTTTTTGGAGTACAGTGGCGTAATCTTGGCTCACAACCTCTGCCTCCCAGGTTCAAGTGATTCTCCTGCCTCAGCCTCCTGAGTAGCTGGGATTACAGGTGCCCACCACCATGCCCAGTTATTATTATTATTATTATTATTATTTTGTATTTTTAATAGAGACAAGGTTTCACCATCTTGGCCAGGCTGGTCTCTAACTCCTGATCTTCTGATCCACCCACCTCAGCCTCCCAAAGTGCTGGGATTACAGGCATGAGCCACCGCAACGAGCCTGGCCAAAAGATCTTACAGAGTTCATTTCTGCTTCTCGATATACAACAACCCAGCTTTCTTCTCCGTAATTACATCTCCCCCCACATACAATGCCCAGTGAATCTGAACACAGTCTGGAAGGAAATTGCGTGCATTCAGTGATTCTGAACTCTGGATTTACATTAATGCCACCTGGGGAGTTCCTAAAGTCTACTTATGCCTAGGGTCTGGGCACAAGTTTTTTTAATTTTCCTTTTATTCTTCTTCTTAAGATCCCCAGATGATGCTAATATGTAGCCAGTTGAGAAGCTGAAGAGAACTGGGCTGGTAATTGGCAGATCTGGGTTCAACTCTAGCCTATCTGGCCATTTATAAATGGCTCTCCCAAGCTGAACTCTCTTCCACACCTGTAAAATGAGGATACTAGACTAGACCTCTTGTGGACTAGATCTTTTCAGCTGTCACATTCTAAGTTTTGATAGTCTGGGACCAGTTCAGGTGAGGAGTGAGGGTTGGACAGGGAACAACAAGAGACCTTGTTCCTTTAAAAGGGCCAGATGCTCTTAGGGAGGGAGAAAGCAAGAGAGAAAGAACATGAACTAGATGCTAATTGGAAAGGATAAGGGGCATGTCGAGCTGTCAGTTTCGTTCTCTGGGACCTGGTCTGTAAGTGCTGGAACTGCATCATATGGATCACAGGAAGGATCCTGGGCATGCCAATTTCTGTCCTCTCTCCTATCTATCTGTCTGTCGGCATGCTGCTCCTCAGCAGAGGGCCTGTTTGTTTTCTTAAGATGATTAAGTCCTTCTAAGTCTCCCTCAGCAGAGCCTATGATTGAAAGTGACAATTGGAGCCTCCTGTATTTAAAAGCTGCCACTGTGTATTAGCAGCAGAATCAATTTAGGTTGGGGGACATTTTATTGATGCATTTTAAAACTTGATCACAGAGAGGTGAGCAGGTGTACAAGGAGGTAGGATGGGGTATACAGAAAAGAAGTCTGGTTGGAGAAGAAGGGGCATGCCCCCATTTTTAGTTCCACTTTTAAAGGTAGCTCCACATGGTCAAATTTGTTGCCCTCATTCAAAAGTGCAAAGTGAAATGGAAGGCTGGGCAATGAAGAGGTAACTTGGTGCAGTGTGAACAGCTGACTGAGTGTACCTGAAGCCAATGGAGCCAGGAAGTATAGAGTCATCTGTCCATTGCTGAATTAGAGTTCAACTCCCAACTCAACTATAAAGCAAAACATTCTCAGAAGGCATTCTCTCCTCCCATCTGACATGAGGACTTCTCCTCCCACGTATGCAGTTTCTTTCTTTTTTTCTCCATTCCTCCAACAAAGCTTGCTGTGAGACATTTGTAGGGCGCCTCCTATTATGACAGATACTCTCCTAAGCACTGGGACACAAAGATGCATGACTAGGAGCCTTTAAAGGACCCCAAGGGCTCTACTAGCTGGGAGACAGAATGATAAGCCACAGTTAGAGTAGCATGTGACAGGTGTGAAGAGGAGGGGTCTTGGTGCTTTGGGGACACAGAGCTTGCCAGCTGAGAGAGTAAAGAGAGATACCAAAGCTGATTTTTGACATTAGCAAGAAGAAATTTGTTATAGCAAGAGAGAATAACACGTGCAAAGGTATGGAAACCCAGACATGCATGTTCTTCTCAGGGAACTGCATGTGTTTCAATATAGCTGGAGTAAGAGTTCCAGAGGAAGGGAAGTGGAAGGCAAGCTAGAGGGGAAGGTAGACGTCAGATCACAAAGGATGTAATAGGTTTAGCTGAGTTAGAACTTCATCTGAAAGGTAAAAGAAATCAGTGAAAGGCCTTAGCGAAGAATATGATATTAGATGTATACTTTTTTTAAAAAATTCTTTTAGATGGAGTCTCGCTGTGTCTCCCAGGCTGGAGTACAGTGGTGCCATCTCGGCTCACTATGACCTCTGCCTCCCTGGTTCAAGCGATTCTCCTGCCTCAGCCTCCCAGGTAGCTGGGATTACAGGTGCCCACCACCATGCTTAGCTAATTTTTGTATTTTTAGTAGAGACAGGGTTTCACCATGTTGGTCAGACTGGTGTCTAACTCCTGACCTCAGGTGATCTGCCTGCCTTGGCCTCCCAAAGTGCTGGGATTACAGGTGTGACCCACCATGCCCGGCCTTGACATATAATTTAGAAAGACCACTGTAAGAGCAGTATGCAGGATACCTTAGAAAGGGACAAGACCAACAAAAATAAGCAATGGGGCTGGGATAGCTGGCTAGCCATATGCAAAAGAATGACACTGGACCCCTA
The DNA here is from genome assembly GCF_009764315.1 of Trachypithecus francoisi. Classification (NCBI taxonomy): domain Eukaryota; kingdom Metazoa; phylum Chordata; class Mammalia; order Primates; family Cercopithecidae; genus Trachypithecus; species Trachypithecus francoisi. The sequence goes on along the minus strand of NW_022681470.1, from coordinate 70,699,087 downwards.
CCTTTTGCCATATACACGCCAAAATTAACTCAAATTGGATTAAAGGTTTAAATGTAAGACCTCAAACTATAAGAATCCTAGAAGAAAACCTAGGAGACACCATTCTGGACACAAAGATGAATGACTAGTAGCCTCCCGAGGAGTCCAAGGGCTCTACTAGCTAGGAGACAGAATGATAACCAACAATTAGAGCAGCATGTGACAGGTGCTAAGAGGAAGTCTTTGCATTGGCCTTGGGAAAGAATTTATGACTAAGTTCTCAAAAGCAATTGCAACAAAACCAAATATTGACAAGTGGGACCTAAAGAGCTTAAAGATTTTAAGAGCTTCTGCTCAGCCAAAGAAAGTAACTATCAACAGAGTAGACAGGCAACTGCAGAATGGGAGAAAATATTTGCAAATGATGCATCCAACAAAGGTCTAATACCCAGAATCTATAAGGAACTTAAACAATTCAGCAAGCAAAAAACAGATAACCCCATTTTAAAAATGGGCAAAGGACATGAACAGACACTTCTCAAAAGAAGACATACAAGTGGCTAACAAACATGAAAAGATGCCTCACATCACAAATAATCAGAGAAATGAAAGTCAGAACCACAATGAGATACCATCTTACACTAGTCTGAATAGCTACTATTAAAAAGTAAAAAATAAATAAATAAAATAACAGACTCTGGCAAGTCTTCAGAGAAAAGGGAATGCTTATACACTGTTGGTGGGAATGTAAATTAGTTCAGCCCCTGGGGAAAACAGTTTGGAGAAGTAAAATATAGCTACCATTCAACCCAGCAATCCCAGTACTGGGTATATATCCAAAAGAAAATAAATTGTTCTACCAAAAAGACACATGCATTTGTATGTTCATCACAGCATTATTTACAACAGCAAAGTCATGGATCAACCTAGATGCCATTCATCAGTGGTGGATTGGATAAGAAAATGTGGTGTATATATACACAGTGGAATACTACACAGCCATAAAAAGAATAAAATCATGTCCTTTGCATCAACATGGATGGAGTCATTATCCTAAGGCCATTATCCTAAGCAAACTAACATAGGAACAGAACACCAAACACTACATGTTCTCACTTAAAAGTGGGAGTTAAACATTGGGTACTCATAACCAAACATAAAGAAGGTACAAGCCAGGTGGAGTGGCTCACGCCTGTAATCCCAGGACTTTGGGAGGCTGAAGTAGGTGGACCACCTGAGATCAGGAGTTTGAGACCAGTCTGGCCAACATGGCAAAACCCTGTCTCCCCTAAAAATACAAAAATTAGCCAGGTGTGGTGGCATGTACCTGTAGTCCCAGCTACTTGAGAGACTGAGGTAAGAGAATCACTTGACCCTAGGAAGCTAAGGTTGCAGTGAGCTGAGATCATGCCACTGCACTCCAGTCTGGGCAACAGAGCAAGACTCTGTATCAAAGGAAAAAAAAAAAAAAGATGGTACAATAGACACTGGGGGAAGCCAGAAGGGGTAGGAAGAGAAAGGGTCAAGGGCTGAAAAACTATTGGGTACTGTGCTCACTATTTAGGAGATTAGGAGATGGAATCACTCATATCTCAAACCTCAGCATCATGCAATATACCCATGTAACAAACCTATACATGTACTCCCTGAACCAAAAAGACAAGTTGAAATTACTAAAATGAAAGAATAATTATTCTTTAAAAGAAGGGTATAAGATTGAAGAAAGGGAAAAAATAAACCCAAATCACACTAAACGGTAGATGCTATTCTAATGGAGCTATAGGCTTAAGAGCAGAAGGTTTTCCAGGACATTCTGAAACCATATAACACAGGCAGATAATTTCCCTTAGAACTAAAAATTATTTCTCTCTATTTGAGGCTCTATAGCTGGTCTTGGGATAGGCACTCTGGCCTCAGAATTTCTATAGATAGTGCTTGTAAGAGTTCCTGACCTCGATCGGGGAACACTTATTTCATGCCCTGGGATCACACCCGTCAAGGGTATGTCTTCAAGTTGTGGAGTCAAACCATCATCACTTCCAACTGCTAATGTCCACTGCAGTATCTCTAATCTGAGTTCTGCATGTCTGTCTTGTTCCTATCTGGCTGACAAATTCACCTCTTTTTTCTCTTCAGCCCTGATTAGGTTTACCAACATTAAAAATCTAGACAGTATCTTGGAGAAGCAATTGAATCCACTGTCTTTTAGAATATCTGATTGTGTGTAATCCAGAGACAACTTAACTACTCCTGACGTATTCCAGCTTATCTCCTGACAGTTGGGAAGTAGAAGCAATTGTTTCCATTGGGAATAACAGTGGGGGACATCTCACTGAGCTGCTGTGTTTATGGATCTATATGAATCCCAGTTGCTGTCCACCCTGCTTAGAGGCTCTAAATCAGAGTCACATGAAAACTTTGGTCTTTGTAGCTTCAGGTCCATGATATATTCTTAATGTGGAACCTCAAAAGCCCTCCCATGTAGAACTCTATCTCTTTTCCCAGAGTTTGGGGTAGGAAAGATAGTAAAGATGGGACAGATTTTGATAATTTTTCGTGTAAGGTACAACTGGAGGCACTTAAAGTTTGATGGCATTTGGGTGGAGGAAGATGTTTCTCGGGTCTCTGGCCTGATGATACCATGGATGGAAATGCCAGCAACTGAGATTGGAAATGGTGAAGAAAATGTTTGGGGATGAGATGATGAGTTTAGTATTGGATATGCTGAATGGTCCATCCAGGTAAAAACATCTAGCCCACTGTTGGTTATGCAAGTGTGAAGCTCAGGGGAAAGCTTTGGACTGGAAATAATTATTGAAAAATTATTAGTTTATATGTGAGAGTTGAAACACTCAGGAAGAGTGGATAAGGCTAGATAATAAGAGTGTAGAGTAAAACTCCAGAATGCTGAATTTTATGAGTGAGTAGAAGAGGTCCCCACAGAGAAGATAAAGGGGTAATAAGAGAGATAGCAGGAAGGCCAAAGGTGCGTGGAATCACAGAGGCTAACAAAATCTAACATCTGAAGTAGAATGGCATTTTCACTGTCTCACTTTCAGCAAACAGGTCCTGTGTGGTAAAGATTTGAACTTGGCAATTAAGATTTTCCAATGACTTTGTCAAGAGAAGTTTCAGTAGAGTAGTGAAGGCTGGAATCAGATTGAAATGTGTTTGAGAATGTGAAATTGGCCGGGCGCGGTGGCTCAAGCCTGTAGTCCCAGCACTTTGGGAGGCCAAGATGGGCGGATCACGAGGTCAGGAGATCGAGACCATCCTGGCTAACACGGTGAAACCCCATCTCTACTAAAAATACAAAAACGAGCCGGGCGAGGTGGCGGGCGCCTGTAGTCCCAGCTACTCGGGAGGCTGAGGCAGGAGAATGGCATAAACCCAGGAGGCGGAGCTTGCAGTGAGCTGAGATCCGGCCACTGCACTCCAGTCCGGGCGACAGAGCGAGACTCTGCCTCAAAAAAAAACAAAAAAAAAAAAAAAAAAAAAAAAAAACAAAAAAAAAGAGAATGTGAAATACAGAAATGGAGGCCCAGAGTATGGACAAGTCTTTCAAGAGTGGATGAGAAAGGGAGAAAAGAGATCAGGCTGTGGCCAAATATGGGTGTGGAGAAGAGTTTCAGTTTGCTTCATTTATAGGAGAGGATATGTTGAGTATGTTCCCAGGCTGAAAGGAAGGCTCGCCAGGTGGGCAAGAGGTTGAACATGACCAGTGGAACAAGGTTTTGGAAATGTGGGAGACAGTGCAGTTTAGGGCATCCTGGAAGCTTTGAGGAAGAGAAGGAACACCCTATCCTTGGATAGCAGAAGTAAGAATGAATGTGACTAAAGTGACCTGTGTGGGTAGGGTTGGGGTGGAGACCCAAGGACCATCACTCTTGCTAGCCTCAATTTTCTTTTTTTATTAGCTTTATTTTTAATAGACAAGCAATAATCACATATATATTATAGGACACAGGTGATGTTTCAATACTTATATACACTGTGAAATAATCAAATCAGGTTACTTAGTATATCCATCACCTTGAATAGTTATCATTTCTTTGGTTTTGTTTTGTTGTTGTTATTGTTGTTGTTGTTGTTGTTTAAAACAGATTTTCCCTCTGTTGCCCAGGCTAGAGTGCAGTGGCATGATCTCTGCTCACTGCAACCTCCACCTCCCAGGTTCAATTGATTCTTCTGCCTTAGTGTCCCAAGTAGCTGGGATTACAGGCATGTGCCACCATGGCCAGCTAATTTTTGTATTTTTAGTAGAGACGGCATTTTGCCACATTGGCCAGGCTGGTCTCATACTCCTGATCTCAAGTGATCTGCTTGCCTCGTATCATTTCTTTGTAATGGGAAGGTTCAAAATCCTCTTTTGTAGCTTGTTTGAAATATTCAATGCATTGTTCTTACCTGTAGCCAACATACTGTGAAATAAATCACCAAAACTCCTCCTGTGTGACTGAAACTTTTTACCCACTGACCAACATCTCCCCTTTCCCCTCCACCCCCAACACCAGCCCCTGGTAAACACCATTTGACTCTCTGCTTCTATGAGTTTGACTTTTTAAATTTCCACATATATGTGAGATCGTGTGGTATTTGTCTCTGTGTGCCTGGCTTAGTTCACTTAATATAATGGCCTCTGGGTTAATCCATGTTATTGCAAATAACAGAATTTCTTGTTTTTAAGGGTGAATACTATTCCATTGTGTATGTATACTACAATAACCTAGGTGTCTATTAATGGATGGATGAATAAAACTTCACTGATGAATAAAAAATTCTGGTTGCAACTGAGTGCCGTGGAGGGCTTGGGTGTTCTCCCTTCTTTTCTGTGCTTTCCAGTCAAAGCCACATGAATGACTCCTTTCTGATCACAAAGCAAGTCCCACCCTTGTCCTGACTGAAGCTCAGGATGGAACCCTTCACCAAACCCCTGAGAGGGAATAAAACAGAAGATTTGAAGCCACAAGACTGTTGAGGAAATCTAATTGAGCTATGGACTTGCCCAAGGTCACAGAGGAAATGAGTAGAAGTGCTGGAACTGGAGGCTGCCCAGCCCTGCCACATCCTCAGCCAATCCCCAAATGGAGAAAGGAAGGATATTCAAGGTTCAGTGCAACCCATCCCCACCACTGATGAACAACAGGAAATCAGAAGAGCAGGTGCACTTCGCAGCTTCCAGGTCAGTCCTTGCCTGGCAGGTGCAGCCCAGGTGCAGATGTTTGCAAACACAGCCAGGCCCCTATCCTGGCCTGGGGGAGGGTGGCAGCCACTCTCTATTGTTATGCTTAGCTCTTCTTGCAAGAGGAATCTTTGCTGTCTATTCCTGAGCAAGGAGCCTTTGATTCTGGAGGAGTGATGCATTTCCTGACTTTGATCTATCACAAATCAGATCTTTGCACACTCTCAAGAGAACACTTTTCATTTTAAAGGCTCTGAGCTGGCTGTCTCTGTTGATCACCTGTGGAGCTGCTCTTTCCCCTAGTGCTCATTCTTCCAGCAAAACAGGCCCCTAGGCAGCCTGCCTGGGACAGTCAATGAAAACAGGCTGCCCAAAAGGGTTCCCAAATGAACAGCAGCCCAGATCCCACGGACTGGCACAGTCCCCTCCCTCTGGCTTGGGGCTGAGGGGACCATCCACTGTTAAGGACAGATGAGTTGAAATAACAGAAAATGGGAAGCCTCTTTCACCTACAGGAATAGCATAAGGACCTCCTCAAAGGATTTGCACACTCTGCTCCCGAGCCTTCAATGCCCCCTGTAGGATGGAGTGGATGCATAATACCTGCTTCATTTTGCAGATGACAAAACTAAAACCCATAGCAAGTTTCCTGAGCAATTTGGGACTGCAGATCCAGGATAATAACACAACATTAGACTCCTTTCCCTGTACTCCACTGACCATTCCACAGGATCCCTAGGTGAGGCTGGAAGATCCCCGAAAGGCATTCCAGGGGAGGACAAGACTGGGCTGAGAAAAGTCTGAACATTATAGAGTTTCAGACACCATAGCAACACAGTACTGCACTTGGGAGTTAGAAGAATTGAATTCTGGCTTTGGCTGTCCCATGTATCAGCAGTCGGAATCTTGAACAAATTACACAAACTTTCTGAACTGCTTCTGTAATCAAACCTGTCTATTGTATCATAGGATAAATCAAATAAGGTGAATGATGGACAAATCTCATTTTATTGCTCTCTGCTTTATTGCGTTTACGGACATTGTGTTTTTTACAGATTGAAGATTTGTGGCAACTGCACGAAACAAGTCTATCGGTGTCATTTTTGAACATCATGTGCTCACTTTGTGTCTCTGTGTAACATTTTGGTAATTCTCACAATATTTCAAACTTTTAAATTATTAGTACATCTGTTACGGTGATCTGTGATCAGTGATCTTTGATGTTATTACTATAATTGGTTTGGGGCACCACAAACTGTGCTCATATAAGATGGTGAACTCAATCAATAAATCTGTGTGTTCTGAACACTCCACCAACTGGCCACGCCCCTTTCTCTCTCCCTTTGCCTCAGGCCTCCCTATTCCCTAAACATGACAGTATTGACATTAGGCCAATTAATAACCCCACAATGGCCTCTAGGTGTTCAAGTGAAAGGAAGAGTAACATGTCTTTCGCTTTAAATCAAAAGATAGAATGATTAAGCTTAGTAAGGAAGGCATGTTGAAAGCCACAGTAAACCAAAAGCTAGGCCTCTTGGGCCAAACAGCCAAGTTGTGAATGCAAAGGAAAAGTTATTGAAGGAAATTAAAAGTGCAACTCCAGTGCACACACGAATGATAGGAAAGCAAAACAGCCCTATTGCTGATATGAAGAAAGTTGGAGTGGTCTATGTAGAAGATCAAACAGGCCATAATGTTCCCTTAAGCCAAAGGCAAATCCAGAACAACCCCCTAGCTCTCTTCAATTCTATGAAGGCTAGGAGAGATGAGGAAGCTGCAGAAGAAAAATTAGAAGCCAGCAGAGGTTGGTTCATGAGGTTAAGGAAATAAGCTGTCTTAATATCACAAATGTTCATAAAGAAGCAGCAAGTGTTGACATAGAAACTGCTGCAAGTTATCCAGAAGATCTAACTAAGCTCACTGATGAAGGTAATTACACTAAACAATAGATTTTCAATGGCGACAAAGCAGGCTTCTATCAGAAGAACATGCTGTCTAGGACTTCCATAACTGCAGAGGAGGAGTCAATGCATGGCTTCAAAGCTTCAAAAGAAAGGCTGGATCTGTTGTTAGGGGCTAATGTAGCTTGTGATTTCAAGTAGAAGCCAATGCTCACTGATCATTCTGAAAATCCTAGGGTCCTTGAGAATTATGTTAAATCTTCTCTGCCTGTGCTCTAGAAATGAAACAACAAAGCCTAGATGACAGCATACCTGTTTACAGCATGGTTCACTGAATATTTTAAGCACACTATTAAGACCTACTGCTCAGGGTGGGGTGTGGCAGGGAAAGGTTCTTTCAGCAGATTACTGCTCATTGACAATGCACCTGGTCACCCGAAAGCTGATGGAGATATACAAGATGGATATTGTTTTCATGTTTGCTAACACATTCCGCAACCCATGAATTAAGGAGTCTGTCATGCACATCTGTGTGAAGAGACTACCAAACAGGCTTTGTGTGAGCAATAAAGCTTTTTAATCACTTGGATGCAGGCGGGCTGAGTCCAAAAAGAGAGTCAGCAAAGGGACATGGGGTGGGGCCGTTTTATAGGATTTGGGTAGGTAAAGGAAAATTACAGTCAAAGGGGGTTGTTCTCTGGTGGGCAGGGGTGGGGAGTCACAAGGTGCTCAGTCGGGGAGCTTTTGAGCCAGGATGAGCCAGGAAAAGGAATTTCACAAGGTAATGTCGTCAGTTAAGGCAGGAATGGGCCATTTTCACTTCTTTTATGGTGGAATGTCACCAGTTAAGGCAAGAACCTGCCATCTGGATGTGTACGTGCAGGTCACAGGGGATATGATGGCTTAGATTTGGCTCAGAGGCCTGACAGAGTCATTTCAACTTTCAAGTCTTATTATTTAAAAAACATATTTTGTAAGGCTATAGCTGTCATAAATAGTGATTCCTCTGATGGATCTGGGCAAAGTGAATCGAAAACCTTCTGGTAAGGATTCACTATGTTAGATGTCATTAAGAACATTCGTCATTCTTGGAAAGAGGTCAAAATATCCATATTAACAGGAGTTTGGAAGAAGTAGATTCCAACGCTCATAGGTGATTTTGAGAGACTCAAGACGTCAGTGGACAAAGTCAATGCAGATGAAGTAGAAATAGCAAGAGAACTAGGATTAGAAGTGGACCCTGAAGATGGGACCGAATTGCTGCAATCTTGTGGTAAAACTTGAACAGGTGAAAAATTGCTTCCTATGGATGAGTAAAGAATGTGGTTTCTTGAGATGAAACCTACTTCTGGTGAAGATGCTATGAACATTGTTAAAATGATGATAAAAGATTTATAATATTCTATAAACTTATTATAGTCAATAAAGCAGCAACAGGGTTTGAGAGGACTGACTCCAATTTGACAAGAGTTCTACTGTGGGACAAATGCTATCAAACAGCATCACATGCCACAGAGAAAGCTTTGTGAAAGAGAGAGTCAATAGATGTGGTAAACGTCATTGTATTATTTTAAGAAATTGCTACAGCCACCCTAACCTTCAGCAACCACCACCCTGATCAATCAACAGCCATCAACATCAAGGCAAGACCTTCCACCAGCAAAAAGATTCCCACCTGCTGAAGATTCAGATGATCATTAGCAATTTTTAGCAATAAATTATTTTTAATTAAGGTATGTACATTTTTAAAAAACACAATGCCTTGTTCCTATTAAGTCATACTTAATAGACTACAGTATAGTGTAAACATAACTTTTACGTACTGGGAAGCCAAAAACTGTGTGTGATTCACTTTAATATGATATTCACCTTATTGTTGTGGTCTGGAACCAAACTTGCAATGTCTTTGAGGTATGCCTATATATACAAATTTGCAAAAAATCAGGAGAATTTGTACTCCCTCCCATTTTCTCTCTGCTGTAACATCACAGAACTTGTTTTTTTCTTTTGTATTTTACTCAATATGTACAGCAACAAGATCCTTCAGGAAGCCCTGGGTTCCAGCCCCGGTTCTGTCACTTGTTGCTTTTGGGACTTGGGCAAGCCCAACAATGAAAGTGTAACTTACAAACCCGTTTTGTTTGCCCACCTCACTGATGAAACCATGTAGGAGTGAGCCCTTTGAACCCTGGAAAACAAAGAAGAGGCTTCTCCTCCATACGTCTTGGGTCTGGGCTTTTCTCTTCCCATCACTCACCAACAGGGAAACAAGGACACGTCTCACTAAGAACCAGCTCACGTGCCTCTCCCTGCAACATATGGAGATCTTCCTTTGGAGAGCCTGGTTGGCCAGGTGAACAGCTGTTGCCAGTGCCCTTATGAATAAGCGGCAATAACTCTGCTAGAGTGAGCTTAAGAAGACAGCTTAACTACTTTGCCGCAAGAGCAGGCTTGTTTTGGTTTTTCCTTAGCTTGTACCACCCCTGGATTTATTTCTCCTGCTTTTGTGTATTTGGTGATCATGCAAATCGGCATTCACTTAGAAAAATGGCCTTTGGGAACTCCAGGTACATTGTAACTTGACAAAATATATATTGGCTGGCAAAATGTACAGAAAAACTAGTTTTTATAAAATATAATTAGATAAGTAAACAGTATATATCAAATGCCTTTAAATATGTCATCATTTGCCCCAGGAATTCCATTGTTAGAGCTTTTATCCATCAGATAATATTGGAAAACTGCAGATACTATCTGTAATTAGAATATGTCTGGGATACTTTTGCATTGAGGGAGGTGATGGACTGCTGCTGCCAGGACTATCCGATGTGGAAGTTGTGAAATTCTGGCTGGCTAAGGACTTGGGGAGATAATTGGTCATGTACTTAGCACCACCTTGTGTTTCTAGACAGATCTCAGTTTGGTCATCTGATAAATGGGAATAAAATATTTACTTCTGAGAGTTTTTGTGAGCATGGAAATGCTTCATTCAATAAGTACCTAAGAACACCCTGGACCACATTGTTTATCCTTTGAGGTCCCAGCCAGCTTCATTTTCTCTCTTAGACTGTAAGCTCTTGAGAGCAGGGACTATCTGCAGCTATCCTCACACCCCACTGCCGAGAAGGGGTCATGGTTAACATTCCTATCTCATAAAATTGTAGCATAACATTATATATTTTACATTATTGTATATAATATTTAATAAACATATAGTTGTATATTAAAAGTTTTAATATAATGGGTTTACAGTATAGTTTTTTTAATCTTCTTTAAATTTAACAATATAACTTGGATGTCTTACCATGATGGTACATACTAGTCTTTCTTATTCTTTGTATTTACTACACAGTATTTTATAGCATGGAATAAAGTACCATGAATTAACCTTCCTTCTATTAATGGATTGTTAGATTTTTAGATTTATCACTCTTAAAAACAACAGTGTAGTGAAACCTTGTGTACCTATACCATTGTTCACATATATATGGGTTTATTTAGCGTCAAACCTAGAAGAAAACATTTAGGGTCAAACTCATGTATTTTTTGTATTTTGATAAATATTGTTAAGTTGATCTTCAAAAGGCTGCTCCAAAATATCCTTTTGAACACACGAGTAATTCTGTTTCATATAAACATATAGATCAGATTTGGATTTTATAATTCTTTTTCATCTTTGCCAACAGAGAGAAAAATTATGCCTATTGTCTTAATTTTATTTTTAATAGAAATTGTATTCTAATTTCCTTTTTTAATGAAGTTGAACATTTTACTGGCAATTTGTATTCATGGGTGTTTGTGTGTGTGTGTGTGTAAATTGTCTATGCCTGTTGTCCACCTTCGTATTGATTTTTTTTCCCTTATTGCTTATTTGAATATTTTCTACATTAAGGATCTTAACCTCTTTATCTACTTTTTGGATACTTTTGTTAGATTTTTAATTATTTTTATTTTAACATAGAAAAATGTGGTTTTTTTTTTTTTTTTTTTTGCTTGTTTCCACAGTTTTATTTATTAAGATGTTCCTTTATTCTTCCTGGCTTTGGCATTATGCCTTAATTGCCCTATTCTGTCATATCCTAATTAATGCATTCTATATCTGTAAAATGATAAGAATTGAATAAGATAATCTCTAAAGTATGTTTTATAAAACCCATGATTTCACATGATCCAAAACCTCATTAAATCAGACAAAATCCATGGCAGCCAGTATAAATGACTGAATACAATGTTTACCGAAGTATTCATTTTAACAAAAACATTTCATCCTTTTCATATATATAAGATCTTTCATATATAAAGCGTAACTATGAATTCAGCAACAAAACATTGCTACTTACAGGTCTCATTCGTTTTTTACAATTAAAAAAATCAAAATCACTGTTTCAAATATATTTACTCAACACCATACTAAAGATCTTAATTCTTGCTATCCTTTCATCAGCCCCACAAAGTAGTGCACCAAGGAGGCCATGCAACATGAATCTGCAGTCCAGGCTTCTTGTGACTGGGCCAGGCAGAGGCACCGATTCCACAGTAGCCAGCCTATTGGCTGTCCAGCAACCTATGGCCTATGTAATTTATTAAAACAAAACAAAACAAAACAAAAAACTAATGAACAAGAGTTGGGCCAATCAGATTTCTTCTTTAGTTACTTGTTGTTTGGAAACTGATAGAATAAACCTGTTAGGAGTAGCAGCTGCAGCAGAAGCAGCATAGTAGAGAGAGGTAGGCTGAGACATTAACGCTCTTTCATGTGTATGCTGCCATTTTAAAAAGTCCAGCTTCGTGGGCATGAGACCAGTGGTCAAATAAGGGCCTGTGTTTACAAGGGCCCCAGGCTTGGATTTAATGCTTTCTTTTATTTTAAACATGGGTTTTGCTAGTGAATTCCATGTGACAATGGAACATGCTCCTGAGGCTGGAGTTTCAGCAGCCGCAGTCCTGCCTCCCGCTGCCCCCTGTTGCCCCATGTTCTCAGAGTGGCTCCCCTTCATTTCTTTCTACCTTCTCCTCCCCTGCCTCTTCCCACACCACCCAGCAATCAGTGTGCTGTGGGGAGTTGCCCTGTGTGCTGTAGGGAGCTGGGTGCAGGCCAGAGATGGTCGGGCTGTTGTGACCTGCGGCATCTACACATGGGTGAGGTGGCTGCTGTCCCTGCCCTAGGCTGCCACATCACGGCTCATTTGGTAGGAGATTCAGTGGAACAGGCCTTTGGCCCTCCCCTGATCTATGTACCTAGTGCACCATGCGTGTAAGTTGCAATTCCATTGGGTCCTGGGGATTGCCTGTCTGCCTTGGACTGCAACTGTGGGCTCATGGGAAGGAGGGATGCCTGGCTTGACTTCCTCACTCCTTAGTGCAGAATGGCTTCTGTTTGGTGGCTGGCAAGAAAGGAGAACCCAGCTGTGAGTGCCAAGTCTCCGGGCCAGGCGCCTAGACACCTGTGAGAGTCTGCACCTGCCCTGTGAGTATTTCCATGCCCGAGAAAGGATAATATTGAGTAGCAAATAGGTGGAGACAGAAAGAGACAGACAGGGATAAAGAAAGAAAAGTTAATAACTTTAATGGTGCCTTTTTCTGCTTTTTGAACAAGGGACCCTTCATATTAGCAGTGGACCTAGAAAATAATCTAGGGTGTCTTGATTCTAAGTCACCAGCAGAAGTCATTCATAGGGAAAAGAGAACGGAATAGATGTAGAGAGAGAAACTGAAATACTGCAAGAGGAAGAGGTAGCCCAGGAACCTGATGAGTTCTCAATTCCAGTCCAGGGGTGTCTTATAATCAACACTCATCTCTTGAGGTAATGGAAGAGGGTCTCTGCATCTTGCAACCAAACAAACTTGCTTAAATGATTGAAGTAAACATTCTCTGAGAGACAGGTGCTAGAGGGGATACAGAGGTTTGTAGTCACAGCTCTTGTCTCAATGAGATTTCAATGAGGTATAAAAACACAATAAATAGTAAGAACAATAACAGGTAACCCAAAGAGCACTGATGTCATGCTAAGCACTTTGCATACATTTAATCCTCACAAGAACCCAATAATCCCATGAGAAAGGAACCAATAGTTTACAGATGGGGCAACGGAGGTTTAGACAGTGCACTAGGCAGAGCTAGGACCTGCCTTAAACCTCAGAGTGGTATAAAACACTAACATATTAGTGAGGGTGGACAGGCTACTTCCAGCTGGGAAATTCAGGGCATGCTTCTCAGATGCTGTAACTCACCAGTTGGTGGCTACTCATGGAAGGGTTACTGAATGAACAGGATTGAATAAGTAACTAAACGAAGGAATCAAATTGAATCGGATTGAAAGCAAAGATTTTGACAGGCAAAAATAGAGGCAGATCATTGTGATGGAAAAGGCCACAGTGAGCTTGGGCATTGGGAAATAGACTAGTCTGGTTGGAGATGAGGTTACTTAAAGGGAGCAGGAGGCTGATGAGATGGGAAATGAAGAGACCCAGGCTGACGGTTTCACTCTATTTGGTGGGGAATCTTGAGCCATAGAACATCTGTGTGCAGGTGAGATATGATTAAAGTCACGCTTTAGAAAAGTTAACTCTGGGCCAGGTGCAGTGGCTCATGCCTGTAATCCCAGCACTTTGGGAGGCTGAGGCAAGTTGATCACTTGAGGCCAGGAGTTCAAGACCCAGAACGGCCCACATGGGGAAACCCCATCTCTACTAAAAATACAAAAAAAAAAAAAAAATAGCCAGGTGTGACGGCACATGCCTCTAATTCTGGCCACTCTGGAGGCTGAAGTTGGAGGATTGCTTGAACCTGGGAGGCAGAGGTTGCAGGAGATCGTGCCACTGCACTCCAGCCTGGGTGAGGTGGCAAGACCCCGTCTCAAAAAAAAAAAAAAGAAAAGTTTACTCTGGTATTTCAGATTTTGCTATTTTTTTTTTCCTAGGCACACAGGCCAAGCACCTGAGAGCCATCTTTTATTATTTACCCCTTACCCTCCTCACACATCCATGAAACTATTCCTTTAAAGTGTGTCTTGAGGGGAGTGAGGGTCATAAAAAGGAGTTCCGGGAAAGATCTAGAAATGTTGGGTTCTCCCTCCAACATCCCTTACTTATACCAGTAAGAGATTTGGTAAGTGTTTTCTTAGAAATTTCAGTCCAGTTCTAGCCACATTAATAGGAATTCAGTAGAATCTATCTTTTAGGGGTTTTCTGAATATAGCTAGTCAGAACCTTAACATGAAAATAGTGATATCTCATTCATTCAATCTCCACTATTTTAGAATTTGTGATTCTTCTAACCATCTAGAAAATTTACTTTTATTTCAGCAAATTCATGCCTCATAAACTGGCATAAATTGCAAGTTTAAATGTTTTAAGGGGATATCTACCACATTTAATAGCGTAAAATAATTTCATCTAAGTCCTACATCCTTATAAACACTATTTGTGTAAGATGGCTGATGTGTCTTCTTTATAAATCCTTAATTGTTTCATTCAAGGAGGTCCTTTCGATACCAAACAGAACTCAGTTCATGTACTTGAGTTATCGTGTGCTCTCAAAAGTCATACAACTGCATTTCTTAAACTCCTCCCCTGCCTCTGACTTCCTCCTGATTCAGACTGACCTTTACCATACATCACTGTAAAGATGTCCCCTTGGGGTTAGTTATCATGGCGAGATGCTCGTCATCTGAAAGGCGAGGTCAGTGCCTTTTTGTAAGGTCTGCTTGCACTCTGAAAAGGGCTGCTGGAGGCCTGACAAGGAGGCTCGCCCAGTCCGTTCCACCCCACTGACTTCCAGGCAAGATCGCCCCAGCACACAGCTGAGTGTGTTGCTTTTAACTTCTCTCTACCTGAGATCCTGACACCAGTCCCTGGTTTCTGCAGTAGGACATGGCTTGGGCTCACCCAGTTCACGCACCAATAATTGGGTCAGTCCTACAGTTATTGACTTATTTATAATTTCAAAAAAGGCTGCATGTCTGGCAAAGGATTCCCCATTTGCTAGGGCAGGAAAAAAAAGGAGGCAGCTTAAGCTCTGGGGTCTGAAAGCTGAGATAAAATTAACGAATAGCCGAGGGACTTCAACCATATACAAACACTTTTCTTGAGATGACAATAGTTGTAGGCTGAAATAGACAACTCGAGAAGGCTGTGGAAGCATCTGCTGTCAAAATTCAAAATATAGCACACAGCCTCACTAGCCGGGTTTGTCTCTACAGGCAAAATGACCTCTAAAATCTAGCTGCAGGACTCAACGACTGGCGAATTTGCACACGACACAATCATAATCAATGGGAAGGGTTTGTTCCATTGCTCAAATAAAACCAGTTGCATTATTTCATCGCCCTACTGCATACACTGGGAGAATGGTGCTTTCTCTGCAAAACTACTTTGTCATTTTTGGGCACAGTTATGTTGTAAGATTGGCATGTGATAAAATGAAGAGTAAATAAAGGGATAAATAAACCATAATCTGTAGGCATGAGTCTCTCATTCCATTCTTTCATTAATATTATAGTTTTCGGTATATTTGAATTACTTTTATATATGCATCTGTGTTCCTATACTCCTTAAAATGAGCTACCTAGAATCTTCCACAATGTTTTCAGTTAGTTTGGCACACAGTAGGTACAACATAAATAAATTAGGCACATGAGCAATGACTGATTTTGGTTTTTCTAATTGGGGCTTGTTTTTCTAAATGGAGATCTTGGGGCTCCACTCATGGGTGAAGCATATCACTGCCTTTCCTTCTACATTCCAGACATGTGCCCGGAGGCCTTCCAATGAGGAGGGTAGAGTCTAAAATGAACTCACTGGCATTAAAATCCCCTACAGCTTCTGGACATAAAACTTGGACATTTTTTACATTCCCTAGAAATACTGGTTTACATTAAAATTTCAGTCCCTTCCCGTTCCTCCTCCCTGTCACTCCAACTAAAAGAATTATCTAAACATGTCCCTCACACATTTATTACAAAATAAACTTGCCTCCTAGAGAGAGGGTAGCTTTAGGGGCTCCTGTAGCCAAGCTAATATGCCCAAAGCTAATATTAAACCAGTAACCTCAGATCTCCAACAGAACACCTAGGGGCCACCACACCTGAGACAGCTTGTTCTCTCAGCCAAGACACACACCCGGCTGTAGGTATAAAGTGAATTTCCCATGTGAAATTTTTCCTGATGCCCTGACTCCTTTGCAACCTGACCTTAAAGGAATAAGTTAAATGCTTAATTGTGGATGTATTATCAGGTGTAAACAAGGAATGTAGATGATAGTTAGGCTGAGGTTAGATAAATGACTTCCCTTTTCCCTATCATTTTCTTTTTTTAAAACCTGATTGATCCAAAGGTATTTATTTTTGACTGCTGTTGGGAACGGTATGCACTTACAGTCACATATGCACCTCTGGTCTATTTACACATAATTATTGTTTGAGGAATAAATGCTAAGAGAGTTTCATTGTAACAAATCGAAACTTGAACATTTATGCCAGTAAGCAGTTAAAAAAAAAAAAGATCCTGAATACAAGAGAAATTCTTCCATGAAGGAATAGTCATTAGTTTTTATTTGAATTTAAACATTGTAGCAACTTCCCTTTTGGTCACTAATAAATAATAACTTAGTTGACTTGATGATGACTATTTTCTTTCTGAGAATATATTCTTTGGTACCTGGTAGTCATAGAGGACAGTATGTGAAGAAGAAATCAATCATTGGTTCCTTGAATCTATATTTTATAACATTGAAAAGTGCTATAAAGGAAGGATTCTTGGATGGCACGGGGTACCTGGCTCCTAGGACAGCGTGTCAGAAACAGGCTGGAGCAGGGTTTCAGTGATCCAAGTTTCTCATTCCAGCCCTTCCTCCCTATAAGAATATCAGCTGAGGCCAGGCATGGTGGCTCACACCTATAATCCCAGCACTTTGGGAGGCCAAGGCGGGTGGATCACTTGAAGTCAGGAGTTCAAGACCAGCCTGGCCAACATAGAGAAATGCTGTCTCAAAGTACAAAAACTAGCCAGGTGTCGTGGTGGGCACCTCTAATCCCAGCTACTCAGGAGGCTGTGACAGGAGAATCGCTTGAACCCAGGAGGTGGAGGTTGCAGTGAGCTGAGATCATGTCACTGCACTCCAGCCTGGGTGACAGAGGGAGACTCCATCTCAAAAAAAAAAAAAAAAAATCAGCAGAATGAGTTAGTCTTACTAGCACATGTAATACACGTTTGCCTTCAGGTGCAGAGGGCTGGAGAAGCAGAGAACCCCAGTCAAGGTTAAATTCAGTGAATAAAAACAATGGAAAGAGCAAAGTAGGGGATGAGAAAGCCTTAGCAAGCATTTCCCCCAGTTTCCTTGGTCAAACACTACTCACCATTTCCTTTTACAACTCTGAGCTAATTACCTTGGACTTGTTCACAGTCCCTCTATTTATGCAATCCAGAATAACGTTTGATTTCTTTTATTGCTCCAGAACCTGGTGCCAAAGACATTAACATTTTATCCGTCTGTGCACTCGGATTTATCCTCTCAAATCTATTGCCCATGACCAAGGAAGATCTGTCTTACCTCTAGATTTCTTGTCCCTAGCCTCATTACCTTATTTGTCACTACACTGAATTGGATAATCAAATTACCTGCCTCTCTTCAGCCAAGCACTTTGGAGTTTTATTGTCCTTACTGGCCACCTTTGATCCTCCTTCTGCCCCCTCAGTGCTGCTCTTCAACCCCTGCAGGGTTTCCCTTAATCTTCGGAGGAGGGCAAAACTGCTCAATTCAGCCACCTCACCTCTTTCCCTGTGAGCCAAATGTCACCCCCTCCCCGGATCTCAGGATCGGTAACACAACCAGTTCTCCAGGCTCACATACAAGCAGGTCCCCCAAGCATTTGCAGAAGTTATCCCACATAACGAATGTGATGATACAGGTTCCTAGACTGTCTGCCTCTGAGTAACCCACACCACTCATATCTGGCTCTTTAAACATTACACAAAACACAAGAAAACCAAACACTCTGGAAGGACTGTTCTTTACAGTTCGCACAAGCATTATGTCATTCATTTCTTCCCTACAGGTGGAATTTGATTGTCCCAATTCAAAATGACCTCCAGAGCCTCTATTTCTTGCACCCCTCAGCCCTCACAGTACCTCAGTATGTGGCTGAGTCATACAAACATTCCTGATACAGTATGTCCACTCTACCAAAACGCAAACTCCCGAAGGCGGGGCCATAGACAATATCTTATTCATCCATGTATCTCCCAAAATATAGCATAACGTCTAGAATTAGCAGGCTTTCAATAAATATCTGTGAAAGGAAACTGGGAGGCAAAAGAGGGAGAGAAATTAAGAAGATGACTCTAGTGGTGTAACAGCAGCAAAAAATAGCACCAACCATTTATCATGAAATTGTTTTCTCCCCAAAAGTTTGGTTTTTCAAATTCTCATTTCTTAAGTTCCTGTTATTCGTTATTCACCTGTGTTTGCATATGTTCTGCCTGGAATTGAATTATCTGACACTTTATTTCCCAAGTCTTAATTTCTGGATCTCTTGTGGTGATGTAATCGTGTTATTCATTGTTTCTTTAGTTCCTTTGGTTTCTTTTAGGAAATGCATGTCTGCTTCTAACATATGTCCCCCATCTTTCTGAGAATTCCAAGGCAAAAAAAAATTTAATTTTAAAAATAATTAAATAATTACATTATTTTTTTTTTAGCTACATCTACCTCTTTTTAAATAAATTACCCTTCCAATTCTTCACCATCCAACTGTCGCCTTCAATGACCCCTATGTTCCTTACACACTTGAAATTTTCCCCATTATTCATCTTAACCTTCAGTGCAATCTCTTTTCATTCACTACCTTTGCCTTCCTTATCTTTTTTTACACTCCCTGGACTTTGTTCAGTAATCTTCCCTGGCCGCCTCTGTACTCGATGTTTAATGCCTCACATATGTCTCTTTCTTACTTTTGATTACTTTTTTTCACTTGTTCATACACATTGTGGAGTCTCTTATTGCTAGGACTGCATGCAAGATGACCCCTGGGTTTACGTTAATTTATAGTTGAATACTTTTCATTTCCAACTATGTTCATCATTTCTTCCCTCTCTTCAGCCCACATGGTTTCACCTGGCCCCTCTGATGCTCTTTGGAAACGCATAGTATCTTTTTGATATGGGATAGTGACAGTGAATTCTGCTTCTAGCCTCTGCTGCATTATCTGCTCCCAAAAAAGTAATGTAAGGTAGAGAAGAAGGTACTGCTCTCTTCCCAGAAAATATATCTATAAGGAAATGATTCTTGTGAATAGTTGGAAGAACATTCTCTTACACTGTGTCATTGTCTAACCAAATACCATCCAGGCAGCAAACATTTACAAGGCAAAACACAAAGAGAAAAAAGCTTCCTTTTTGCTGAGCTTCCTCCAGTGCCTCAGTGAAATGGAGCGCATAAGAATGCTTTCAGAGGAACGGAGCCTGGACCCAGAATCAGGGCAATGGAGCACAGTCCTGGCTTGCCTACTGATCAGCTGTGAAATCTCAGAAACGTCCTTTCCCTTGTCTTCAGTCTGCTCTGTCAGTCTCCGTTTGACTCTTCTGTAAAAAGGAGGGATTGGACTCTATCACTAAGGGTCCCATTCGTGATTCCAAGGGTGACCATTATGACAATTCTCTCTCCACTGCTGTTGTAATTAAGATATAAGCAAATTTTGTCTTCATTATTCACACCTTCTCTTTTGTTCTTTTCATCCTGTTTTAGGCACCTCTTTCTACCCATCCACTTTATTTCTGCCCAGTGTTGTCATGTTTTGTAATCTTCTAACCCCTTCTTCCACCCTAGCCTTGTGCTAGGCTGGGGGAAGGTTCCTAAAATCATTTCGCCTGGTGCTGCCACAGACTGAGATGACAGTGCAGTGTGCTGGGGAAGGCAGCCAGCCAGCCTGGCTGCACATATGATTCTGTAACCTTCTTTGTGTTACGTGGCCTCTCTGTGCCCACGTTCCCCATCTGCAAATGGGGACAACATTGGTACCTAAGTCAGAAGCTTTCTGGGAGGATTAATTAATATTCATAAAGCATTACAGTAATGCCTGGCAAGAAGTCACCACCACATAAATGCTAGCCAAAGAAAAAAAAGAAGCATGTGTATTTCAGAAGTCTCCCAATCTTAAAATAGAGACTGAATTCTAATACATCAATTTCAAGAAACAGCAAACTGAAAGATTTAGAGGCTTAGGGAGGACTTCTGAGTTTCCTTAACATCACAATACACAGGCGGTCATCCTCTAAAATCACCTATATTCATCCTGGGGGGAGCACAGATCTTAGATTTAACCCAGCTACTGTATATTATTTTATATCAAAACTTTCGTTTCCATAGAAATATTCAGTATATATATTTTTTATTTTGAGTGTAAAGAATGTTTCACAGCAGGTCCCTTGAAAGTGAGGGTTCTCCACTAGGAAAATGTGTATGATCTCCGAGACCTTTTAGTTTCTGTTACAGATACAACTTGTAACCATGAGATGACCTAATTTTGAATTTCTCTCTGCCAGTAGAATCTGAAATGTATCTTCTCCATCAGGTAAACTTGGTCAACTCACAAAATCTAGCATGTTCTAGAATATCCTTTTCCACAAGTGAGGGGATAATGGATGAAGGAGAGGCCTTCTTATGTTGGATGTCTGAACACAGGGTAACGAACACATTAACTGTGGAATGTTTAGTGTTACTTACCTCGATTTAAGGGACAGATAGAAACATACCATAGACGGGGAACGGTGGCTCATGCCTGTAATCCCAGTACTTTGGGAGGCCAAAACAGGTGGATCACTTGAGACCAGGAGTTCGAGACCAACCTGGCCAATGTGGTGAAACCTTGTCTCTACTAAAAATACAAAAATTAACTGAGCAAAGTGGCACATGCCTGTGATCCCAATTGCTTGAGAGGCTGAGGGATGACAATCACTTGAGCCTGGGAGGTGGAGGCCGCAGTGAGCTGAGGTCATACAACGGCACTCCAGCCTGGGTGATAGAATGAGACTTTTTCCCAAAAAAAAGAAACACACCATGGTCTTCAAAGGCAAATCACACTACTCTGCAAGGCTGGGACACTTGGACAGTTTGTTAGAGATGTTGCTCCCATTTCACACATTGTATATTGACTTTGAGGGCTATGTAATTGTTCTGGAATTAGAACTCGTGCTCCCTATTGTTGTAATACATCTCTTCCCCATAAATTTAAAAAAAAAAAAAAAAGATGCGATCTTTTGTGAGATTTGCTTATAGTTTACTCAGTGGGTGAAAGTCATCTCTTGAAATGAAGGCAACGTGAATATCAGTGTTACAACAAAAGTACCTCACCCACTTTGTCTTTCCAGTACCTAAATATTTATGTTTGGAAACTTACAGGCTGATCATTTGGGGTAGAGCTGTTATTTAAGAAATGATAATGAGAAAGATCAGAGAGGCAGCAAAAGCTGGGGACACATTTTCAAGGCTCACTGTTAGTCATATTAGAAATATGACTTTTTCAGATATTAAAAATAAATCTTTAATTCCCCTCATGCCATTCTGAATCATTTCTACAAACATGTAGATAAAGGAATCACATCAAATCCTGGTGTTTTGAGACATTCCTGGAGCATGGATGTTCTTGAGATTATGCTTTTGGATTACTTGAATAGAAACAATAAATACTTTCAGTACTTAAAGCTGTAATGCTTTAGGTTGGATTTGGATTTTTGTTTCATTTTAGTAAAAGGTGGAGATTCAAAGTCGCCTCCTTAACCAGAAGGATATATTGGATGTGAATATAGTTTATTGCTTTCTGACCTACATTTCCCCTTTTTTCATCATTTGAAAAGTTACTTGACAAGTTGAACGCCTGCAGCTAAGCATTTCCAAACATCTGCCTTGAAGGAAGCACTTTGCTTCAGATTTTCACATAATGATCAAAAGTGGGTTTAACTTTCTCAGGTTAAATGGGAACAAGGGGGATGGTCTAACAGGGATAGAAATATATTTGAGAGCAACATAAAAGAGAAAAAAAAATACTTGGAGCTGTCAGAAGCTTAACCCTGGAGTCAGCTTGGGCACATGAAGACAGCCTTCAGCTGAGAGATAAGTAATCTGCCATCTGGCCTCGGTTCTAGTGCAGTTTGCCCATCTGTACAATGGGGGCTGTAGGGTCTACCCACTTTGAAAGAATGTAAAATCAGTGGCCAGTGAAGACATGACCTCAAGTCCTGACCCTGCTATAAACTAGCTGTGTGACAACGGGTGGTACGCTATCCTTTGAACTTTACTTCCCTGGAAAAGAGATGTTCTAAGTCCCTATCGCCTTTACCGTTCTCTGATTCAAAATTGAAGCAGGAAAATGTGCAAATGCAGATTAGAGTTTAATACCAACCTAAGGAAACTAGAAATTAAAATAAAGAAACCCATGTTTTAAATTCAGTCCATTCTGCTATGAGCCAGAACAAGGGTTACAACCATAAGCAAAATCAGACAGGGTCCCTGTCCTTTCAGAGTTTACAATCTAAGGGGGAGATAGATATTGATCAATTAATTATACAAACAAACATGAAATTACATCAAGATAAATTATAAATTATATTAAGATAATTTATAAATTATAAATGATAGGTTAAAGAGCCTAAGAAAGAACACAAAGAAAAATTTAAATGTCAACAAATGACTTTATAACATACTCTGAAATTAAGCTGATACAACTTGAAAGAAACTACAGAAAATTAAGAATGCTAGTAATTTTTTTTTTTTTTTGAGACAGGATCTTTCTCTGTCACCCCAGGGTAGAGTGCAGTGGCATGATCATGGCTCACTGCAGCCTCTGCCTCCCAAGAGCAAGTCATCTTCTCACCTCTTGAGTAGCTGAGACTACAGATGCGTGCCACCACATCTGGCTAATTTTTTGTACTTTTAATAGAGATGGGATCTTGCCATGTTGCCCAGGCTGGTCTCAAACTCCTGGCTCAAGCTCTCTGCCCACCTCGACCTCCCAAAGTGCTGGGATTGCAGGCATAAGCCTCTGTACCCAGCCTAGAATGCTAGTGTTTTTAAATTATCTTCTATTCCAGAATTTCAGAATATATCACATGGACTGTATTCTATGATATATCGTAAAGTTAGCCAGCATCTTCCAGGGTGTCTCCCTGGTTCCATCTCCTTTCTGTTTATTCACTCAGTCAATACATTTTTACTGTCAAAGTGCTATGTACCAGACATCTTGCTAGGCACTAGGGATACAGTATGAATCAGCAAGACAGTTCTTGCTGAGTTAGCCTTTGCTGCATGACAAACCTTCTCAAAACTTCATGGCTCAGAAAATGATGATTTATTAAATTTTCATGACTCTGAGGGTTGGCTGGCTGGTCTCCCTGCCGATTTTGCCTGGCCCAGTCATGTGCTTGCATTTAGGTGGAGGATTGGTTGGGCTGCAGAGTCTGAGATGGCTGCACTCACATATCTGGTACAGGCTCCTGGCTGGGGTACCTCAGTTCTTCTCCATGTGGCCTCACATGCAGGCAAAGGCCAGGCCAGCTTCTTCACAGGGTGGTCTCAGCACAGCATTCTGAAAGCACGGAACCAGAAGCTGCAAAGCCTACGGCCTACCCTTGGAATTCATGTAACATCACTTTTGTTGCATTCTGCTTGTCAAAACAAAACCCATGAGCATCCCAGATTCCAGAGGTGAGAAAGCAGACTCCACCTCTAAGGTGTATTTATATGAATTTGTGATCATGTTTTGCAGTCTGCCCAATATCACAGTTAACAGTGTGGATGCTGGGACCAAAGACCGCCTGAATTCACATCCTGCTCTGTCACTCGCTCATTAGCTAGGAAGCACAGGTAAGTTCCCTTACTTCCGTGTGCCTCAGTTACTTTATCTGTAAAATGGGGACACTAATGGTCACCACCTCACAGGACCACTGAAAGGATTAAAGAAGTTAACATATATAAAGCCCTTAACACAGTGCCATGCATGTAGAATGCACTGAATGGAGGCTAGCTATTAGTATTATTGTTAATATCATTATTATTATTAATCCAGTCTATCAAGAAGACATCCATCAATAAATTACATAAAAAGACATTAATTAGCATTCAATACTTATAAATTAACATTATAAAATTACTATTCATTAGCATATGTGCTAATTTACACAAATAGCATAAATTAAAAGCAATTAATTAGCGTAAGTATGCTGAAGGAAAAATGGAAAGCAATAAAAACAAATAGTACAGGGTGAGTCAGGAAGCATCTCTGAGAAGTGACCGTGAACTGAGGCCTGAATGGTACCCATGTGAATCCAAATGAAGGCAGGAGCTCAGGCCACATGGGAAGGAGCTCAGCACACAAGGAGCTGAAAATTCAGTCTCTTCCTTCTTTCCTGCTCTCAGCACTTGCTTACAAGAGTTGAACCTTACTAATTCCATGTTTTTCCAACCTTTACTTGGAAGTATAATGAAAGCTATTAGGAAAGCAACAGAAAGGAACAGGCTGGAGTCAGGCTGGCTAAGCCCTGATTCTGCCTCTTCAGTTTGCCAGCTGTGCAAACTGGAACAAGTGTCTCAAACTCTCTGAATCTCAAGCATCTCATCTATAAATTAAAATCAAAGTGCCTTTCTTTTAGGGTTGTTGTGAACAGGGCATGATATTAGAAATATCGAGCCATGAGAATAGACCCATGGGCATTGTGTACCAGTGTTGACCACAGAGTATTGGGCCTGGTTGCGAGGATTAAATAATGCAATATATTTGAAGTGCCTTCAAGGGTGCCTAAAACAGTGGGGGCTGGTACGCAGTTGCCTTTGTTATTATTGTTTATGTTTGTGTTCACTGTGGCTCTCCAGCTCCTCTGTGGGACTTTCTAGGGACCACATCTCCTCTCTCCTCCCAGTCTCCCCCACCAGGTGCCCAGCCCAGGCTCTACCTGCCAGTTGCTGACTGCCTGTCTGGGGTTTTTACTGGGGAGATGTAGCCTGCCCCACCCCTGTGGAGATGGTCGAAGATGAATCACATGGCCAGTCTTGCAATAAGAGGTAGGTTTGAAGTTGAAAGGTCTTAAGTAAATAGGGCTCCCCATTCTGGGGATCTTCTCTTTGCATCCCAGTTTTCTCCCTACTCTCTGCCTCACATTCCCAAACAACACTCCCTAAGAGGGCGATTCAGCTTCTGGGCTTCAGCCAGCCTCTCCCTTTCTCCCCACCTCCACCCCACCCCCACCATGTTTTCTCTTTCTCTCTCCCTCTCCCCGCCCCCCCTTTTTTTTTTAACATGCAAGTTGCCATGAAAAATTTGTTAATGAAATATTTGCTCAGAAGTCTGCTCTGGGCTAGGCTGATAACCTATCTGTGTTTGAGTTTGGCTTCCCATATTCTAAATACTCATCTTCTGTCTGTTTAGCTTATTGATTGGTTTGGCAGGAAAAGAAGCCTTGTCATCAGTGACCAAGGTCAAACTAAACAAAAACGGAATGGGGTGGGGAGGGGAAGATGAGCTGATGGGCTCAGGAGGCGAGGGAGACTTGCCCAAGTTTCCTTGAAGGGATAGATACCAATCCCAAACAGTTCTCTCCTCCCCAGGTTTCCATTCATCTGTAGCTGGCAAAAGAGAAACTCTTGGCAGAGGGTGCCCGGATGGGGATGTAGGTGCAAACGCTGAAAGGTGAGAGGCTAGCAGATGGTGTAAACTTAGAGGAGATTTCTTTCCCTGAGTGAGTGTGTCACGAAAAATGAGGGAGAGAGCTTGTGCCTCCATGAGTAGTGTTAAAAGGCTTTGCAGGGGATCACTGCTGATGGTTTTGCTGAAGGCTAGCATCTCACTAATGCTGACTATTTAGTTAAAGGCATGGTAGTTACTAATTTAGAAATAAAGCCACTGGACAGGTGATATTTGTTGCACAAATCCAGGGCCCCAATCATCACTGATAACACACAAGTGTGTATGAGTCTGCAGAGGTGTGAATGCATTACTTACTGCTTTTGCTTCTAACTCAGCATCTTAATCCTGTTTCTAAAGGGTGACAATTAATGGAGGTGACAGTCAGTAAGCACCCTCTGGCTGGGCAATGTAGGGAGTGCCTAGATGTATAGAAAGGGACCAAACCTGGACTGGGCTCCTGCGTCCACTACAATCGGCTGTATGACAAGGCCAAACTCACTTCTTTTTGAGCCTCAGTTTCCTCATGTGTAAAACAGGGGTCATAATACCTACTCAGAGTTGCTTTGAGGAAGAATGAGATGGCATCGATAAAGGGCTCGTGAATGCCGAGAGATCTAGAAGATATTGCTCGGGATCAAATGTCTGTTACAAGGACCATGACAAGGCAGATTCTCCCACCCTCGCCGCCACCATGAATAGCGAGAGTTCTCTATGCTTGTACAAGCTTCATTTGCTCCCTCACTGAACTCAAGTCATTGAGACGAGTCAGGTATTCTCGGTACTAGGAAGGCAGGTATAATTGAGACACAGTCCTAGCTCTCGAGGAGCTTACGATATTTGTTGGAGAAAAGCACGACAACATGGAAAGTCAACCGTCACAGACACTGTGACTCAAAGGACAGCTGAGAACACAAAGGAGGAGTGACCATTTCTACCTGGTGGGCGGGGGAGGGAGGGTTCGCAAAGGCTTCCCAGAGGACCTTTTGAAATAAGTGCCGCTTGCCAGGTAGGCAAGGGAGAAAGGGAGAGCAGGGAACAATAGCATCAAAGCAGGACTGCACAGCCGCTTCTGAGAATGGCCTGTGGCTCCTGTGGCCAGAGGGCTAGGTGGGGGCGGAATGGAGGAGAGACTGAGGCTGGAGAGGAGAGTCAGGGGCCCAGAGGCTGTTGAGAAGCAGAGGAGACAAATGTGGACTCTTCAGGGAATTGTCCCCCAATGGGAGGAAGACGATCAGGCATTAGTTACTGGAAAGATATTGTTGGAGACTCTTTTATTTATTTATTTTTTTTAAGTAGGAGACTTGAACATGCTCATAGGCTATATAGGAGAAACCAGTAAAAAAGGAGAAGTTGGAAATATGGGAGGGAGAGAAACCACCTGGCAGAGCCAGATGCTGGTCTGGGGATCATGGAAAGGGATGGGACCAAGAGCCCAGGGCAATGGTGAGCCATCAGCATGAGGATGCCGCCTCTTCCTCTGAGCCTGGAGTTCTGCGGAGGTGAGGCAAGTGAAAGGGTTGGTACAAAAGGGAGCGTTTGTAGGTGAAGACCGTGTCCTAGTGCTTGTTCCTGAGAGCGTGAATTTCCTCTATGAGCTATAAGGCAGGTTATCTGCTGAGCAAGAGAGGCTGGGATGAGAGAGGAGAGTGGAGAAACTGTGGAATGTTGGCATGAGGCAAATGGTTAGACTAATCCAAGGATGAAGTTGTGTAGGATTGTCATGGTGAGGACAGAATGTGAAGATGGGAAGACACTGAGGATGCCCGGGAAAAGAAGGCTACAGTGATATCTCATACGACTGGAAAGAGAAGTGAAGCCTCCTGAGGACATTAACAAAAAAATTAGTCAGGAGATGGCCCATCCCCATGAGGTCAAACAGCAAGTCGGATGGGAGCAAGGGTCTGGCCTGCTGATAGGTAGGAGGGGGTGACTGCAGATTCAGACCCTAGGGTTTCAGATGAGGATGGTGGTGAGCTCCAAGGGCTTACAAAGCCCAGTGGGTGGCCTGGGAGTTGTGGGTGCAGTGGAGTTAGGATGAAACTCTCTGGTCTCTGGAATGTCACCAGGAAACTTGACACTGGGGCACAGGTAGGTCATCACCTGGATGATTATATTAGTCATTAGGAGGCCAGGATTCAGCAGACATTGCACCAAGATTATGCAAACTATCTTACTCTGTGGTTGGTCTAGAGAGTCTGAAAATGTCTGCAACAGGGAGGTGCACATGGCTCTATTAAAAAACGAGAGGGACGCCCCATACTTTGCTTAAAGCCATAGTTCCCAAAATGTACCCAGGCACTCAAGGACAATGCAGCAGACTCACAGGGTGAGTTAGGGAAGCACCGCAGCACCTGTCAGACACAACACAAACTATTTGAGGTAGTTCATGGTTTCAAAATAAATGGTGCTTTGCTTGATGACTTGTGATATAGAAAAAAAGTAATAAATGGTACTACATTATTTTCAATGACATATCTTTTTCAAAGCTAAGTTGTTGGTGGTTGCCATGGTAACACGCAAGTATCCAGTGAATGTCAGTGTGGAGCAGGGAATGAGAGGAGTGGGGTCCAGGTTGACTCCAAGGTTGGAGAAGTTGTACAGTGCTCAACAGGTACACCCATCCACGAGTAAATAAACGTGCTTATAAAGGGATGAAATAAAATGATCACTTTTTCCTTCTATTGACATGTATTGTGTCTTCAAATGGCTACTAAATTATTAGGACATAGGACCTAGTCACTTAACAAATGGAACTTCGGGGTATTTCTTTTGGCTGAGGAGTGCTTGAAACAAAAGCATGAGGGACACTGTGAACAGAAAATGTTTGGGAGCCTTTGGATTAATGGATTACCCAAACTTGGGTTTCTGTTATAATGTTTTTAAATCCTAGAAAGTGAGAACTGAAAGGAACCTCAGGATTATTTAGAATAACTGCTGTCATTTTACAGAGGACATAGCTCAGCCAGGTTAGGGGGCCTTGTCTAAGGTCATCAGTTGTCGGTAGAACAAGAATCGGTACACAGGTCTCAATACTTTCTGTCTAAGGATCGCTTCTGCTGAACATAAGTAGCCTAATTCACTCATATTATTTCTGGAATAATAGTAATTTAAAGATTAATGTATTTTCTCCCAAAAACCTTATTTACAGAAGTGAAAAACAAATTCTAGCCATTCCCTCTTGATGTGAGCCACTATTGGGATTTGGCCATTTATGACACATTTTCACTTGTTGTCACAATGCAAGGACCCCGTAAGTAAGTAAAGTCAACCTCCTTCAAATCATGATTCAAAAATATTGTGGATGCTGACCAGGAGTGGTGGCTCACATCTGTAATCCCAGCACTTTGGGAGGCCGAAGCAGGTGGATTACTTGAGGTCAGGAGTTCAAGACCAGCCTGACCAACAGGGTGAAACCCCGTCTCCACTAAAAATACAAAAATTAGCTGGTGTGTATTATGGGCGGTACTGATGAATGACTGTAATCCCAGCTACTCAGGAGGCTGAGGAAGGCGAATCGCTTGAACCTGGGAGGTGGAGGTTGCAATGAGCCGAGATCATGTAACTGCACTCCAGCCTGGGCAACAGAGCAAGACTCTGTCTAAAAAATATGTATATATATATAAAATAAGATACAAACACATTATTCAGGAGTCACTTTTTATAACCAGGTGAACTAACTCCAGATTCTATCCCACATGCTGAGGGGGATTCAGTGCCTTCCCCAGGACCCCCGCTGACCTCAGGAGAGCTCAGGGAGGCAGCGGGCTAGGGGGTGCTCTATTTCCTTCCTCTTGCTCCTTCATCCTGCCCTGCATCAGTCAATGGCTGCTCGTTCTCTGCATCTTTCCTCCCACAGTGTTTCTTTCTTGCCTCTGTCTGTTCTAGGTGGTCCCAAGTGTAGAGTGCAATTCTTCTAAGTTAATCCCCCAGGAAAACAGCTGTATCCAACCTAGACTAATAGTAAGGGGCTGATGGCACCGCACATAACAGGAATCAACTTTAATTTAAACACTAGGAATCCCTGTCTGAAAATTGCACTAGGCATTTCTCCCCACAAGATACTTCTCACTGGCCATTGGCCTCCAGGCTCTACTTTCTATCATCTTCTACAGGCCACACTCCTGTCTCTAGACTATTTCTTCCATCTCTTCTTCCAAAGTCTAACTCCCAACCCCAGGCAGAAATTTCCAAATTGCTCTCACTTTGATAATTAGATAATTTAATTCCTTTTTGTTACAACACACTACACTAGCCCCAAAGCCTAGTTTCTCACAACCAAATAGACCTCTCCAAACTAACTAAGGTATCTATATCCCTTTCGGGGGAGGTTGCCCTTTCTTAATGTTTACTACAAGTTATAAAACTTCAGGTTTGCTTTAAAACATACACAACATTTTACGTTATGCTTTATATGCTAACAGAAAATGTATGAAAAACAAAGTGATTTTTAAAAACTTCAGCTGCAAATGCTGCTATATTTGTCTCTCTGTCTCTCAAGTTACCAGGGTTACTGTTTCCAAAGAATGACCAGGTTGTCTATGACAATTTCAGACCCAGAAACAACCCGCAGAAGTGTAGCCTGATTTCTTTCCAGTTCAAGATCCTGGGAGGTGTGAACCAGAAGCTGGAGCAGTGGGTCGGGCATCTGAGAGCTTTATGACGATATTCAGTGCTGCTGTTGACACAGGAAGCTTCAGTGGCCCAGCCAAACTGATCAAATACAAACCCAATTTCCGATTTGCAGGGTTGGGTGGACTAACAAATTGTATCAGAGGCTTTGCATCAAAGCCTTTAAGAAAACGGAGCTATTGCCATGAACCTGAGACTCCCTGCACCTCCCTCTGTCTCTAACACTTCATCATCACTATTCATATATAATCCAGGAGAGGTACAGACCCTATCCAGGACAAGTAGGTGACATGGAGTAGGGGAATTACAAACCCAGAGACAACAGCTAATGATGGTAATAGTGGCTACATTTTAAGGATCCTCTGTTTGGCTCAGACACCTTTACATACACAGTCTTAATTCTTGCAACAGCCCTAGCAGGTAACTAGTGTCGTTAGCCCTGTGGGTCAGGATGATATTATGAAATACTTGCCAATGAATTTCTCACCTGTAATGGTTTTTGTTTACCTTGTCACCTTCTGCTTGTCCAAAATACACCTTGGCTCTCAGAGCACTGGGAATAGAATTGGTATGGCAAAAACACAAGATCAAAAACAAAAAAACAAAAACATTCTTTTTGGCATACTCAGCAACCCACCTCTTTCTGCTCTGTCATCTTCAGCCTGTGCTCATCACCATCAGCAGGAGGGAAGAGAGGAAAGCCAAAAAGGCAGTTGCTAGGATGAGTCTACAACCTCCCTTCCTCTTAAATTACTTTCTTGGAAGCTATACCCAATCACTTTTTCTTACCTTTCGTTGGCAGAAAAATACCACATTGTCACCCTCTGTCTAAAAGGGATTCTGCAAAATGTCTAATTTTAGCTAGTAATAATGCCCTTCAATAAAAGGAATATAAATTAAAATTACACCGAAATACCTCCTTTCTGTACTGATCAGATTGCCAAAAATCAAAAGGTTTAATAACTCCGCATTGGAAAGCGTATGAGTAAAAAGATCTTAAAAACTCCTGTGGGAGTGTACATTTGTACGACTTCTATGAAGAGTAATTTAGCAAAATCTATCCAAATCCCAAGTGCATATGACCTTTGACTGAGCAATTCCACTCCTAGGAAATTTGCTGTCAAGTCATGAAAAGACATGGAGGAAACTTCAATGCATATTACTAAATGAAAGGAGCCAATCTAAAAAGGCTACATTCTTTATAATTCCAGCTATATGACATTCTGGAAAAGGCAACGTATGGCGACAGTAAAAAAATTAGTAGTTGCCAGGGTATGAGGGGTGGGAGGGAAGAACAGACAAAACACAGAGGATTTTTAGGGCAGGGAAACTACTCTGTATGATACTGTAATGGTGGATATGTGTCATGATACATTTTTCCAAACCCATAGAAAGTGCATTACCAAGATGGAACCCTAATGTAAACTATGGACTTTGGGTGATGATGATGTATCAATGTGGGTTCATTGATAATAACAAATGTACCACTCTGGTGGGGGAGGTTGATAATGGGGAAGACCATGTATATGTGAGAAAAGGGGGAATACTGGAAATCTGTGCCTTTTGCTCAGTTTTACTGTGAATATACAACTGCTCTAAAAGATAAAGTATATTTTAAAATATCCATATATGGTTTTGCTTATATGTACTTAAAATGTTTTTAGATGGATATATATAAAACTGAAAATGTTTATGCCCTGTAGTGAGACAAAATCCCACATCAATACCAGATAAAAGCCTTATAAGAAACATTTATAAACCAGTCTCATTTATGAATATAGATGCAAAACTTCTAAATAAAAGACTAGCAAATTGAATCTTGCTTTGTATAAAAGAAATTCATCAGGACATGGTATGGTTTATCCTAGGAAAGCAAGGATGGTTCATCATTAGAAAATAATTAATGGGTTTAAAAATTACAACTATCTGAATAAATCCTGAATAATCATTCTACTATATTTAATATCTGTTTGTGATAATTATTAGCTAACATAAATGCAAAAGACCTTACTGAACTTGATTAATGCTACCTACTAGAAATCTATAGCAAGCATCATACTTACTGGTAAAACATTAGAAGAACTTCCAACAAAATTGGAATAAAACAAAGGCCTTTTCTCTCCTAACTTCATTTAACACTATACTGATATTCTAGTCAACACAACAAAATAAGAAAAGGGGGTTGAGGGAGGGAGGGGAATACTAAAAGAAATAAAAACAGTCATTACTTATGAAAATGTAATCAAATATCAAAGCAATCTAAAAGATTTAACTGAAAATTGCTGAAACTCCTAAGTACATTTAGTAATATTCTGGATACCAGATAAGCATGAACAAAAATCAACAACATTCCCATATATTTACAATAACCAAACATAAAACAAAACAGAAATAATACCCTTCAAAATATTAATGAAACTATAAGATATCTAGGTAGATACCTTATAAATTGTATGCAAAACCTTCATAAAAATAAAAAAAGAACTATAAAGCTTTCTTTCCTGAAGAACATAAAAAGAAACTTGAATACATAAAGTTGTTCATGGATGAGAAGATTCAAATTGATTTGTAAATTTAATACAGTTCTAGTCAAATTCCCAAAGATTTGTTTATGTAGCTTGACAAATTGACTCTAAAATTCATATGAGAGAATATTAAATACCAAGAATAGTAAGGATAATTTTGAGAAAGAAAAATTGCCAAAGAAGTCCTTGACCCATTAGTTATTAAATTAGGTTAGAAAACCATATTTATTAAAATAATATATTTTTGAGTTCTAAAACTAAGTACTATATATATGGGAATTTAGTACTTGATAAAATCAGCAGATGAAAGATATATAATAAACGGTGTTGGAAAAATGATGAAATATTTCGGGAAAAAAATAAGCTATCTCCTGGGCGGGCGCGGTGGCTCAAGCCTGTAATCCCAGCACTTTGGGAGGCCGAGGCGGGCGGATCACGAGGTCAGGAGATCGAGACTCATCCTGGCTAACACGGTAAAACCCCATCTCTACTAAAAAAATACAAAAAACTAGCCGGGCGAGGTGGCGGGCGCCTGTAGTCCCAGCTACTCAGGAGGCTGAGGCAGGAGAATGGCGTGAACCCGGGAGGTGGAGCTTGCAGTGAGCTGAGATCCGGCCACTGCACTCCAGCCTGGGTGACAGAGCGAGACTCCGTCTCAAAAAAAAATAAAAAATAAAAAAAAATAAACTATCTCCCTACCATACATCATTCACAAAACTAAATTCTAATGCAGAAAATTTCTAAATGTGAGAAAATAAACTTAAGAGTATTACAAATAATAGATGATAAATTTGATAAATTTGATTAATTTATCAAAGTTACATTCTTCATTACAATAAAGTACACTAACAAATAACAATTTAAGTCCAAAACAAAGAAACAAATAATGGTAAAAACTATTTGTCACATAGATAATAATCAAAGGCTTGATATTCAGGATTAAAAACCTCCTACAATTCATAAGAAAAAAGCAAACAATGCAGGCATTAAAATAGGCACTTTCTTCTTAGTACTTTCCTGAAAATAATAATAATAATAAAATAGGCAAAAATATAAATATAATTTACAGAAAAGAATGCATGATATTAAATAATAAAAGATGCTCAATCTCACTGATAATCAGAAAAGTGTACATTAAAGCAAAGTAAGAAAACTGGTCCCAGGTAAGATAAAGCAAATACACACCACGTTTTTCCTTCAACTGAATGCAACTCTAAAACCTGGACAGAATGTCTGGCCCACTAGAGGACTCTGTAAAATAAATAGCAGTTGGTGGACCAGGGATGGGCACCAAAAACGAAAGTACTATCAAACTAGCAATAAGTTCATCAGTTTTTGACCCCTGTGTCCACCTGGCCTAACTCAGCTGGAAAATCTGAAATGAGCACTGTGCTAGGTAGGAAGAGCTTCAGGAGAAACCCTCTAGTCTTCACTCAAGGAGTCAGGGAAGTTCTAAAGCTCAGAGAGAGTGGGGTAAATTCTTATATTTCTCTTTCCTTTTGCTTCATTCTCTTGCATACCCACCAGGCATTCCTGTGGTGGTGGCCCTAGCCCCCAGTCATAGCAGCAAGGGTAGCCTTCAGGAGCCAAAACTCGAAGGGAGGATAACTTTCTTCTTTATTTAGTGGAGCAGAAGTTCCATGAAGATAAGGACAAATTTCATTGCTTTATTTATTTATTTTTGCAGGGGTTAGGGGTAGGTGGGGCAGTGGTGATGTCCTTCTATCACTTTGTCTCAGACACACTGTGACTGTAGAAGTGAATGGTTTCTGAATGGGGGACCAAAATGGACACCCTAGAGAACTGGGATGTACTGAGGAGATCACAGAGAGGGAGAAACTCAGGACAGTGACCTAATAAATTTTTAAACTTCAACCCACAAATGCTTGGATTTAATCCTAAGAAAATATATTGAAGACTTTGAAAACTGAGCTAATGAGTAGACCTTTACCCAGAATGACCACTTGGTAGTACGGACACGGGACAGAACTGAATAGCACTGCAAAACTAAAAGTGGAACTGACATTGTAACCACAATCTACAGAAGGCAGATTGAAACTTCGGGTCTAACTCTAATAACCAATTTATCCACTAAAACAAAAATATTAACAACATTAATACAATTCAAACAAAGCTCAGCCTTTCATAACTTAATATTCAAAATACTACAAATACAATCCAAAATTACTCAGTATATGACAACCCATAAAATTTTTAACTAATATAGAAAAAGACAATAGACACCAAGGAGATGAAAATGCAGATATTAGATCATCTAACAAAGAGCTGAAAGCAATTCTGAAAGTGCTTGAAAGAGCAATACAAACACTCTAGAAACAAATGGTAAAAGAGAAAGAATCAGTGGTTATATTAATATCAAAGTAGATGTCAGGTTTAAAAAAAATCTGAAAAGAGAGACATTACATATTTCTAAAAGTGTCAATTCACCAAAAAGACATGACAATTCTAAATGGGTATATACCTAACAATAGATCTCCAAAATAACGAAGCAAAACCAGACAGAAATCAAAGAAGAAATAAGCAAATTAGTAATTATAGTTGCAACTTCAAAAATAGCAAGGATAATGAAGAGCTGATTGACACCATCAACAAACTGGATAAAATTATTAACAAAAATCAGTAGAATATACATTTTTTTCAACTGAACATGAACCATTCACCAAGAGAAACCATATCTAGGATCATATAATAAGCATTAACATGTTTACAAAAATAGAAATTATACAAAGTCTATTTTTTTACCATGATGAAATTATACTAGAAATCAGTAAAAGAAAGGTAACAGGGGGCCTACCTGTGTAGACTCCTCCTCTGGGGACAGGGCATAGCTAAACAAAAAGCAGCAGAAATCTCAGCAGAGGTAAATACCCCTGTCTGACAGTTTTGAAGAGAGCAGTGGGATCTTCCAGCACGGAGGCTGAGATCTGAGAACAGACAGACTGCCTGCTCAAGTGGGTCCCTGACCCCTGAGTAGCCTAACTGGGAGATATCCCCCACTAGGTGCAGACTGACACCTCACACCTCACACGGCAGGGCACACCCCGAGACGAAGCTTCCAGAGCAAGAATCAGACAGCAACACTCGCTGTTCAGCAATATTCTATATTCTGCAGCCTCCGCTGCTGATACCCAGGCAAACAAGGTCTGGAGTGGACCTCAAGCAAACTCCAACAGACCTACAGCTGAGGGTCCTGACTGTTCAAAGGAAAACTAACAAACAGAAAAGGCACCCACACCAAAACCCCATCAGTACATCATCATCATCAAAGACCAAAGGCAAATAAAACCACAAAGATGGGGAAAAAGCAGTGCAGAAAAGCTGGAAATTCAAAAAATTAGAGCACATTTCCCCCTCCAAAGGAATGCAGCTCATTGCCAGCAATGGAACAAAGCTGGATGGAGAACGACTTTGATGAGTTGAGAGAAGAAGGCTTCAGTCAATCAAACTTCTCAGAGCTAAAGGAGGAACTACATAACCAGTGCAAAGAAACTAAAATCCTTGAAAAAAAGAATGGATGAATAGATAACTAGAATAATCAATACAGAGAAGACTTTACAAGAACTGATGGAGATGAAAACCATAACACAAGAACTACGTGACAAATGCACAAGCTTCAGTAATCAACTCGATCAACTGGAAGAAAGAGTATCAGCGAATGAAGATCAAATAAATGAAGTGAGAAGAGAAGTATAGAGAAAAAAGAGTAAAAAAAAATGAACAAAGCCTCCAAGAAGTATGAGATTATGTGAAAAGACCAAATCTACGTCTGATTGGTGGGCCTAAAAGTGACAGGGAAAATGTAACCAAGTTGGAAAACACCCTTCAGGATATCATCCAGGAGAACTTCCCCAACCTAGTAAGGCAGGCCAACATTCACATTCAGGAAATACAGAGAACGCCACAAAGATACTCCTCGAGAAGGGCAACTCCAAAACACATAATTGTCAGATTCACCAAAGTTGAAATGAAGGAAAAAATGTTAAGGGCAGCCAGAGAGAAAGGTTGGGTTACACACAAAGGGAAATCCATCAGACTAACAGCAGATCTCTCGGCAGAAACTCTCCAAGCCAGAAGAGAGTGGGGGCCAATATTCAACATTCTTAAAGAAGAGAATTTTCAACCCAGAATTTCATATCCAGCCAAACTAAGTTTCATAAGTGAAGGAGAAATAAAATCCTTCACAGATAAGCAAATGCTTAGAGATTTTGTCACCACCAGGCCGGCCCTACACCAGGCCTTTTGTCACCACCAGGCTGATCCTGAAGAGAGAGAGAGAGAAAGAAGTACTAAACATGGAAAGGAATGACTGGTACCAGCTAATGCAAAAACATGTCAAAATGTAAAGTCCATCGATGCTAGGAAGAAACTGCATCAACTAGTGAGCAAAATAACCAGCTAATATCATAATGACAGGATCAAATTCACACATGACAATATTAACTTTAAATGTAAATGAACTAAATGGTCCAATTAAAAGACACAGACTGGCAAATTGCATAAAGAATCAAGACCCATCAGTTTGCTGTATTCAGCAGA
This sequence comes from Trachypithecus francoisi, assembly GCF_009764315.1. Taxonomy (NCBI): domain Eukaryota; kingdom Metazoa; phylum Chordata; class Mammalia; order Primates; family Cercopithecidae; genus Trachypithecus; species Trachypithecus francoisi. The sequence goes on along the minus strand of NW_022681470.1, from coordinate 70,661,643 downwards.
CCCATGTAACATACAGAGACACACATAGGCTCAAAATAAAGGGATGGAGGAAGATCTACCAAGCAAATGGAAAACAAAAAACAGCAGGGATTGCAATCCTAGTCTCTGATAAAACAGACTTTAAACCATCAAAGATCAAAAGAGACAAAGAAAGCCATTACATAATGGTAAAGGGATCAATTCATCAGGAAGAGCTCACTATCCTAAATATATATGCACCCAATACAGGAGCACCCAGATTCATAAAGCAAGTCCTTAGAGACTTACAAAGAGAATTAGACTCCCATACAATAATAATGGGAGACTTCAATATCCCACTGTCAACATGAGACAGATCAACGAGACAGAAAGTTAACAAGGCTATCCAGGAATTGAACTCAACTCTGCACCAAGCGGACCTAATAGACATCTACAGAACTCTCCACCCCAAATCAACAGAATATACATTCTTCTCAGCACCACATCGCACTTATTCCAAAATTGACCACATAGTTGGAAGTAAAGCACTCCTCAGCAAATGTAAAAGAACAGAAACCACAACAAACTGTCTCTCAGACCACAGTGCAATCAAACTGGAACTCAGGACTAAGAAACTCAATCAAAACCTCTCAACTACATGGAAACTGAACAACCTGCTCCTCAATGACTACTGGGTACATAACGAAATGAAGACAGAAATAAAGATGTTCTTTGAAACCAATGAGAACAAAGATACAACATACCAGACTCTCTGGGACACATTTAAAGCAATGTGGAGAGGGAAATTTATAGCACTAAATGCCCATAAGAGAAAGTGGGAAAGATTTAAAATTGACACCCTAACATCACAATTAAAAGAACTAGAGAAGCAAGAGCAAACACATTCAAAAGCTAGCAGAAGGCAAGAAATAACTAAGATCAGAGCAGAACTGATGGAGATAGAGACACAAAAAACCCTCCAAAAAATCAGTGAATCCAGGAGCTAGTTTTTTGAAAAGATCAACAAAATTGATAGACTGCTAGCAAGACTAATAAAGAAGAAAAGAGAGAAGAAACAAATATATGCAATAAAAAATGATAAAGGGGATATCACCACCGACCCCACAGAAATACAAACTACCATGAGAGAATACTATAAACACCTCTACGCAAATCAACTAGAAAACCTAGAAGAAATGGATAATTTCCTGGACACTTACACTGTCCCAAGACTAAACCAGGAAGAAGCTGAATCCCTGAATAGACCAATAGCAGGCTCTGAAATTGAGACAACAATTAATAGCCTACCAACCAAAAAAAGTCCAAGACCAGATGGATTCACTGCCGAATTCTACCAGAGGTACAAGGAGGAGTTGGTACCATTCCTTCTGAAACTATTCCAATCAATAGAAAAAGAGGGAATCCTCCTCAACTCATTTTATGAGGCCAACATCATCCTGACACCAAAGCCTGACAGAGATACAACAAAAAAAGAGAATTTTAGAGCAATATCCCTGATGAACATCAATGCAAAAATTCCATTACTGGGGATATACCCAAAGGATTGTAAGTCATGCTATATAAAGACACATGCACATGTATGTTTATTGTGGCACTATTCACAATAGCAAAGACTTGGAATCAACCCAAATATCCATCAGTGACAGACTGGATTAAGAAAATGTGGCACATATACACCATGAAACACTATGCAGCCATAAAAAAGGATGAGTTCGTGTCCTTTGTAGGGACATGGATGCAGCTGGAAACCATCATTCTCAGCAAACTATCACAAGAACAGAAAACCAAACACCACATGTTTTCACTCATAGGTGGGAATTGAACAATGAGATCACTTGCACACAGGAAGGGGATCATCATACACTGGGTCCTATTGTTGGGGGTGGTGGGGAGGGATAGCTTTAAGAGATATACCTAATGTAAATGACAAATTAATGGGTTCAGCACACCAACATGGCACATGTATAGATATGTAACAAACCTGCACGTTGTGCACATGTACCCTAGAACTTAAAGTATAATAAAAAAAGTCAACCCAAAAGAATATATATGTTTTATATAGAGTTTATATACATATATATATATATATATATATATATTTAGAGAGAGAGAGAGATAGGGAGGGAGATTTATAGTAAAAAAAAAAAAAAAAAAAAGAAAGGAAAAGAAAAAAAATAATAATAATAATCCGTAGGTCAAAAAGGAAGTCTCAATGACACCGCATGAAAAGGCAAATGCAACACATGAAAATCTAGGGGACAAAACTAAAGCTGTGTTTAGAGGGAAATGTATAGCACTACAATGCCTATATGGTATTAGAAAGACAAAAAAAGTATCAAATAAATAATCTAAGCTTCCACTTGAGGAAACTAGCAAAAAAAAAAAACAAAAAACACACAAATCAAGCAGAAGAAAGTAAATAACAAAGGCAAGGGAATAAATCAATGAAACTGGAAACAGAAATATAATAGAGAAAAATCAATCAAACTAACAGCATACTGTTAGAAAAAAATCACTAAAATGGATAAGCATCTAAGAAGACTGACAAAAAGAGAGAGGGAGAGAGAGAGAGAGAGAAGACACAAATTACCAATATCAGGAATGAAATAGGGGATATCACTGCAGACCTCACAGGCATTAAAAGGAAATAACGAAATACAGAAGCAACTCTATGCACGATAACCTGACAATGTAGATTAAATGGGCCGATTCTTTACCAACCACAAACTACTACAATTCACACAAGATGAAGTAGGTAACAGTAGATATCCGAAAAAATACTGCAACTATCAAAGAAATTGAATTTGTAGTTAAAAGCCTTTCAGAACAGAATCTCCAGATTCAGATGTAATTCACTGGAAAATTTTACAACATAATAAAGAAAAAATAACACCAATTCTACAGTCTCTTTTGCAGAAAATAGAAGGGAAATACTTTCCAACTCATTTTACAAGACCAATATTATACTAATACCAAACCACAAAAAGACAGTACAAGAAAAAAAAACTATAGACCAATATTCCTCATGAACAGAGATGAAAAAAATCTCAACAAAATATTAGCAAATGGAATAGAGCAATATCTTTTTTAAAAAATCACCACAATTAAGTAGAGTTTATTCCAGGGATGAAAAGCTGATTCAATATTCATAAATAAGTCATTATAATTACCAATCTAAAGAAGAAAAACCATGTGATCTTATCAATAGATGCAGGAAAGATACAACATCCATTTATAATAAACACCCTCAGTAAAGTAACAAGAGAAGGGAACTTCCTTAACATGATAAGGAACATCTACCAAAAAATCCCCCAAAAACTCTTCAGCTAACTTGATACTGACTGGTAAAAGATTCTCCTCCCTCCCTGCTCCACCCCAGCCCTTGCCACCAAAAACCTTTCTCCCTAGATTGAAAAGAAAACTAGGATGTCCATCTAGGAGATCTGTTCTTAATACTCTCATTCAGCATCATACAGGAAGTCTTATCCAGTGCAATAATGCAAGTAAAAGAAATAACAAGCAGATAGATTTTAACGGAAGTCAATAAAGCCGTTTCTATGCACAGATGACATGATCACCTGCATAGAAAATCTCAGGGCTCTACCAAAACCCTCCTAGAGAAAAGTGAGTTCAGCAAGGTTACAGGATACAATGTCAACACAAAAATGTCTATTGTATTTCTATATAGTAATGACATACAATTGGAAACTGAAATTAAACCATACCATTTACAATAGCTCAAACAAAATGAAATACTTAGGTATAAGCCTTACAAAACATGTACAGAATATATATGCTGAAAACTGTATGCTGATGAAAGAAATCAAAGAAGACCTAAATAAATGGAGAGACAAAATATCCACGGCATGAAAGACTCAGCATACTAAAGATACTGACTTTCCCTAAATTGACATATAGATTTAATCAAGTACCAACCAAATCCCAGTATGCCTTTTTGCAGAAATTGGTAGGCAGATTCTAAAATACATATAGAAATGAAAAGGACCCAGAATGGGCAAAGCACCTTGAGAAAAGAATAAAGTTGAAGAAATCTAACTACATGATATCAATACTTACTATAAAGTTACAGTATTCAAAACACATGGTATTAGTAAAGGATGCCAAATAGATCAATGAAACATAATAGAGACCAGAAACAGGCCCACACCAATTTACCCATCTAATATGTGACAAAAGTGCAAAAGCAATTTAATAAAGAAAAAATAGTATTTCCAACAAATGGTTTTGAACCAATTAATTACTCATATGCAAAAAAAAAAAAAAACAAACAAAACAATCTTGTCCTATACCTCAAACCTTATGTAAAATGTAACTAAAAGTGAATCATAGATTTAAGTCTAAAATGTAAAACTTCTCAGAAGAAAACGTAGGAGAAAATCTTCACGACCTGAATTATGTGAAGACCTCTTAGACACGAAAACTAAAGGATAATCCATAAAAGAAAAACTGAAAGATTAGAGTTTATCAAAATTTAAGACTTTTGCTCTGAGAATGAAATGACAAACTACAAACTGGGAGAAAATATTTGCAAATAACAATTCAAACAAAACATTTAAATAATTTTCAAAACTCAACAGTAAGAAAAAAAAAATCCAGCTAAAAAGTCCGTAAAAATTTGAACAATATATCATCAAAGAAGGTATCTATAGGGTGAATAAAAGATGCTTAACATCATTACCTATTGGGGGAATGTAAAATAAAGCCACAATGAGGTGAGGCATAGTGGCTCACACCTGTAATTCTAGCACTTTGGGAGGCCGAGGTAGGAGGACTGCTTGAGCCCATGAGTTGTAGACCAGCCTGGGCAATATAGCAAGACCCCATCTCTACAAAAAAATTTTTAACATTAGCCAGGTGTGATGGTGCACAGCTATAGTCCCAGCTACTTGGGAGGCTGAAGAGGGAGGATCACTTGAGTCCAGGAAGTCAAGGCTTTAGTGAGCCCATGACACTGCCCTCCAGTCTAGGCAAAAGAGTGAGACCCTATCAAAAAAAAAAAAAAAAAAAAAAGCCACAATGAGTTACCACTATATGCTTATTAGAATGGCTAAAATAAAAAGTACTGGCATTATCAAGTGCTAGGTGGTGAGGATGCAGAGCAACTGAAAGTCTCCTACATTGCTGGTGGGAATGCAAAATTGCACAGCTACTCTGGAAAATAGTTTCACGGTTTCTTATGGTTAAATATATACTTGTCATTTCAACCAGTAATCCTGCTCTATCCCTTGGTATTTTCTATTTTTTTTTAAATTATTATACTTTAAGTTCTAGGGTACATGTGCACAACGTGCAGGCCTGTTATATAGGTATACATGTGCCATGTTGGTTTGCTGCGCCCATCAACTTATCACCCTCATTAGTATTTCTCCCAATGCTATCCCTCTCCCTGCCCCCCACCCCACGACAGACCCTGGGGTGTGATGTTCCCCACCCCGTGCCCAAGTGCTCTCATCATTCAACTCCCACCCATGAGTGAGAACATGTGGTGTTTGGTTTTCTGTCTCTGTGATAGTTTGCTCAGAATGATGGTCTCCAGCTGCATCCATGTCCCCGCAAAGGACGTGAACTCATCCTTTTTTATGACTGCATAGTATTCCAGGGTGCATACGTGCCACATTTTCTTAATCCAATCTATCATTGATGGACATTTGGGTTGGTTCCAAGTCTTTGCTATTGTGAATAGTGCCACAATAAACATACGTGTGCATGTGTCTTTATATAGCATGATTTATAATCCTCTGGGTATATACCCAGTAATGGAATAGCTGGGTCAAATGATATTTCTAGTTCTAGATCCTTGAGGAATCACCACACTGTCTTCCACAATGGTTGAACTAGTTTACACTCCCACCAACAGTGTAAAAGTGCTCCTATTTCTCCATATCCTCTCCAGCATCTGTTGTTTCCTGACTTTCTAATGATCACCTTTCTAACTGGTGTGAGATGGTATCGCATTGTGGTTTTGATTTGCATTTCTCTGATGACCAGTGATGATGAGCCTTTTTTCATATGTCTGTTGGCTGTATGAATGTCTTCTTTTGAGAAGTGTCTGTTCATATCCTTCATCCACTTTTTGATGGGGCTATTTTTTGTCTTGTAAATTTATTTAAGTTCTTTGTAGATTCTGGATATTAGCCCTTTGTCAGATAGGTAGATTGCAAAATTTTTCTCCCATTCTGTAGCTTGCCTATTCACTCCGATGGTAGTTTCTTTTGCTGTGCAGAAGCTCTTCAGTTTAATTAGATCCCATTTGTCTATTTTGGCTTCTGTTGCCCTTGCTTTTGGTGTTTTACTCATGAAGTCCTTGCCCATGCCTATGTCCTGAATGGTATTGCCTAGGTTTTCTTCTAGGGTTTTTATGGTTTTAGGTCTAACATTTAAGTCTTTAATCCATCTTGAATTAATTTTTATATAAGGTGTAAGGAAGGGATCCAGTTTCAGTTTTCTACACATGACTAGCCAATTTTCCCAGCACCATTTATTAAATAGGGAATCCTTTCCCCATTTCTTGTTTTTGTCAGGTTTGTCAAAGATCAGATTGTTGTAGATGTGTGGTGTTATTTCTGAGGCCTCTGTTCTGTTCCATTGGTCTATATATCTGTTTTGGTTACTGTAGCCTTGTAGTATAGTTTGAAGTCAGGTAGTGTGATGCCTTCAGCTTTGTTCTTTTGGCTTAGCATTGTCTTGGCAATGCAGGCTCTTTCTGGTTCCATATGAACTTTAAAGTAGTTTTTTTCCAATTCTGCAAAGAAAGTCATTGGTTGGCTGATAGGGATGACATTGATTCCTATCCATGAGCATGGAATGTTCTTCCATTTGTTTGTGTCCTCTTTTATTTCACTGAGCAGTGGTTTGTAGTTCTCCTTGAAAAGGTCCTTCACATCCCTTATAAATTGTATTCTTAGGTATTTTATTCTCTTTGTAGCAATTGTGAATGGGAGTTCACTCATGATTTGGCTCTCTGTTTGTCTGTTATTGGTGTATAGGAATGCTTGTGATTTTTGCACATTGATTTTGTATCCTGAGACTTTGCTGAAGTTGCTTATCAGCTTAAGGAGATTTTGGGCTGAGACAATGGGATTTTCTAAATATACAATCATTTCATCTGCAAACAGGGACAATTTGACTTCCTCTTTTCCTAATTGAATACCCGTGATTTCTTTCTCTTGCCTGATTGCCCTGGCAAGAACTTCCAACACTACATTGAATAGCAGTGGTAAGAGAGGGCATCCCTATTTTGTGCCAGTTTTCAAAGGGAATGCTTCCAGTTTTTGCCCATTCAGTATGATATTGATTGTAGGTTTGTCATAAATAGCTCTTATTATTTTGAGATACATTCCATTGATACCTAGTTTATTGAGAGTTTTTAGCATGAAGGGCTGTTGAATTTTGTCAAAGGCCTTTTCTTCATCTATTAAGATAATCATGTGGTTTTTGCTGTGGGTTCTGTTTATGTGATGGATTATGTTTATTGATTTGCATATGTTAAACCAGCCTTGCATCCCAGGAAGCCAACTTGACTGTGGTGGATAAGCTTTTTTGATGTGCCACTGGATTCAGTTTGCCAGTATTTTATTGAGGATTTTTGCATCAATGTTCATCAGGGATATTGGTGGAAAATTCTCTCTTTTTGTTGTGTTTCTGCCACGCTTTGGTGTCAGGATAATGCTGGCCTCATAAAATTAGTTAGGGAGGACTCCCTCTTTTTCTATTGATTGGAATAGTTTCAGAAGGAATGGTACCAGCTCCTCTTTGTACCTCTGGTAGAATTTGGCTGTGAATCTGTCTGGTCCTGGACTTTTTTTGGTTGGTAGGCTACTAATTATTGCCTTCACTTCAGAGTCTGTTATTGGTCTGTTCAGAGATACAGCATCTTCCTGGTTTAGTCTTGGGAGGGTGTATGTGTCCAGGAATGTATCCATTTCTTCCAGATTTTCTAGTTTATCTGCGTAGAGGTATTTATAGTATTTTCTGATGGTAGTTTGTATTTCTGTGGGATTCATGGTGATATCCCCTTTATCGTTTTTTATTGCATCTGTTTGTTTCTTTTCCCTTTTCTTCTTTATTAGTCTTGCTAGCAGTCTATCAATTTTGCTGATCTTTTCAAAAACCACCTTCTGGATTCATTGATTTTTTTGAAGGGTTTTTTGTGTCTGTATCTCTTTCAGGTCTGCTCTGATCTTAGTTATTTCTTGCCTTCTGCTAGCTTTTGAATGTGTTTGCTCTTGCTTCTCTAGTTCTTTTAATTGTAATGTCAAGGTGTCGATTTTTAGATCTTTCCTGCTTTCTCTTATGGGCATTTAGTGCTATAAATTTCCCTCTACACATGGCTTTGAATGTGTCCCAGAGATTCTGGTATGTTGTGTCTTTGTTCTCATTGGTTTCAAAGAACATCTTTATTTCTGCCTTCATTTCATGATTTACTCAGTAGTCAGTCAGGAGCAGGTTGTTCAGTTTCCATGTAGTTGTGCAGTTTTGAGTGAGTTTCTTAATCCTGATTTCTAATTTGATTGCACTGTGGTCTGAGAGACAGTTTGTTGTGGTTTCTGTTCTTTTACATTTGCTGAGGAGTGCTTTACTTCCAACTATGTGGTCAATTTTGGAATAAGTGCGATGTGGTGCTGAGAAGAATGTATATTCTGTTGATTTGGGGTGGAGAGTTCTATAGATGTCTATTAGGTCTGCTTGGTACAGAACTGAGTTCAAGTCCTGGATATCCTTTTCTTTTTTTTTTTTTTTTTTGTTTGAGACGGAGTCTTGCTCTGCCACCCAGGCTGGAGTGCAGTGGCCAGATCTCAGCTCACTGCAAGCTCCGCCTCCCGGGTTTACGCCATTCTCCTCCCTCAGCCTCCCGAGTAGCTGGGACTACAGGCGCCCGCCTCGTCGCCCTGCTAGTTTTTTTGTATTTTTTTTTTTTAAGTAGAGACAGGGTTTCCCCGTATTAGCCAGCATGGTCTCGATCTCCTGACCTCGTGATCCGCCCGTCTCGGCCTCCCAAAGTGCTGGGATTACAGGCTTGAGCCACCGCGCCCGGCCATCCTTTTCAACCTTCTGTCTCACTGATCTGTCTAATATTGACAGTGGGGTGTTAAAGTATCCAATTATTATTGTGTGGAAGACTAAGTCTCTTTGTAGGTCTCTTAGGACTTGCTTTGTGAATCTGGGTGCTCCTGTATTGGGTGCATATATATTTAGGATAGTTAGCTCTTCTGGTTGAATTGATCCCTTTACCATTATATAATGGCCTTCTTTGCTTCTTTTGATCTTGTTGGTTTAAAGTCTGTTTTATCAGAAACCAGGATTGCAACCCCTGCTTTTTTTTTTTTTTTTCTTTTTTTACTTTCCATTTGTTTGGTAGAGCTTGCTCCATCCCTTTATTTTGAGCCTATGTGTGTCTCTGCACTTAAGATGGGTCGCCTGAATACAGCACACTGATGGGTCTTAACTCTTTATCCAATTTGCCAGTCTGCGTCTTTTAGTTCGGGCAGTTAGCCCATTTACATTTAAGGTTAATATTGGTATGTGTGAATTTGATCCTGCCATTATGATATTAGCTGGTTATTTTGCCCATTAGTTGATGTGGTTTCTTCCTAGCATTGATGGTCTTACATTTTGTCATGCTTTTGCAGTTACTGATACCAGTTGTTCCTTTCCATGTTTAGTGCTTCCTTCAGCAGCACTTGTAAGGCAGGCCTGGTAGTGACAAAATCTCTTCGGGTTTGCTTGTCTGTAAAGAATTTTATTTCTCCTTCACGTATGAAGCTTAGTTTGGCTGGATATGAAATTCTAGGTTGAAATTTCTTTTATTTAAAAATGTTGAGTATTGGCTCCCACTCTCTTCTGACTTGTAGAGTTTCTTCCGAGAGATCCACTGTTAGTCTGATGGGCTTCCCTTTGTGGGTAACCTGACCTTTCTCTCTGGCTGTCTTTAACATTTTTTCCCTCATTCCAACCTTGGTGAATCTGAAAATTATGTGTCTTGGGGTTACTCTTCTCAAGGAGTATCTTTGCAGTGTTCTCTGTATTTCCTGAATTTGAATGTTGGCCTGCCTTGCTAGGTTGGGGAAGTTCTCCTGAATAATATCCTGAAGAATGTTTTCTAACTTTGTTCCATTCTCCCTGTCACTTTCAGGTACACCAATCAAACGTATATTTGGTCTTTTCACATAGTCCCATATTTCTTGGAGGCTTTGTTCATTTCTTTTTACTCTTTTTTTCTCTAAACTTCTGTTCTCGCTTTATTTCATTAATTTGATCTTTAGTCATTGATAGCCTTTCTTCCACTTGATCAAATTGGTTATTGAAGCTTGTGCATGTATCACGTAGTTCTCGTGCCATGGTTTTCAGCTCGGTCAGGTCATTTAAGGTCTTCTTTGTGCTGTTTATTATAGTTAGCCACTCGTCAAATCTTTTTTCAAGGTTTTTAGCTTCCTTGCGATGGGTTTGAACATCCTCCTTTAGCTCGGAGAAGTTCATTATTACCAACCTTCTGAAGCCTACTTCTGTCAGCTCATCAAAGTCATTCTCCATTCACCTTTGTTCCGTTGTTGACGAGGAGCTGCAATTCTTTGGAGGAGAAGAGGCGCTCTGGTTCTTAGAATTTTCAGCTTTTCTGCTCTGGTTTCTCCTTATTTTTGTGGTTTTATCTACTTTTGGTCTTTGATGCTGGTGACCTACAGATGGGCTTTTGGTGTAGATATCCTTTTTGTTGATGTTGATGCCATTCCTTTTTGTTTGTTAGTTTTTCTTCTAACAATCAGGTCCCTCAGCTGCAGGTCTGTTGGAGTTTGCTGGAGGTCCACTCCAGACCCTGTTTGTCTCGGTATCACCAGTGGAGGCTCAGTTGGAAATGCAGAAATCACCCATCTTCTGCGTCAATCACACTGGGAGCTGCAGACTGGAGCTGTTCCTATTTGGCCATCTTGGAATGGGGATACTCCTTGGTATTTTCTCTAGGGAAATGAAAATGTATGTTCACATAAAAACCTGACACAAATGTTTGCAGCAGCTATATCCACAATTTCAAAAACTAGAAACACCCCAAATGTCCTTCCTTGGGTGAATAAATAAATAGATGCTGATAAAAGTGTATGGTGGAATATTACTAGGCAACAAAAAGGAAAAAACTTCTTGATATTATCGAACAAGTCTCATGAATCTCTAGCATTATGCTGAATAAAATAAGCAAACCTTAAAAGATTACATACTGTATGATTCTATTTATGTGACATTTTCAGAAGGACAATACTATAATGATGGAGAAGAGATCAGTGTTTGCCAGGGGTTGGAAATGGGGAGAGAGAGTCCTAATTGTCCATGTGTTAAAGTTTCTAGAACTGTACATCAAAAAGAAAACAACTAATTTTACTGTATAATACTTATAAAATATAATTTTGTATGGCGAAAAGACCCTTTTTAAAAAAATAATGTTATCTTTTAACTTAAAACAAAAACAGAGAAGCCCCATTTTTATACCCATTAGATTAGCAAAAATCAACACACTTATCAAGACAAGATTTTGGGGAAAATCAATACGCTAGAAGGCTACTGGTGGAAGACTAAATTGGTAAGTCATTTAAAAAGAAAATGTTCCTATTAGAATATTAAATATACTTCATGGCCCAGTGATTATAATTTTTGTGTAAAAAACATTCATGTACATATTCAACGAGGTTTTTACAGGAATCTTCATTCTGACATTTTTTGTAATCACAAAAAATTGTAAACATCCTAAAGTTCATCAGTAAAGGAACAGCCAAGAAAATATACCTATTCACTAGAATACAATACGCCCTGTAAGAGGAATACAGCAAATCTATTTATTTATTTATTTATTTTTGGCATAGAAGGAGCCCCAAGACATATTTGTAAATGGGGGAACAAAAGCAAATTGCAAATCATTCCATACTGCATGTTACCATTTATATATTAAAAAGAATATTGCATAAGTACACACATATAAAAATGTAGTACAAAGTCTCTAAGACATACAGTGAATCAGGAACAGGACTTTCTGTGAGAATAGGTGGAATAGAAAACATCTAAAGAAACTGCTTTTTTTCTTTTTCTTTTTTTACACTGAAATGTTATTACTATATTACTTGTGTTTTAAAAATAAATAACCTTTGGCCAGGTATGGTGGCTCACACCTGTAATCCTAGCACTTTGGGAGGCCAAGGCGGGCTAATCGGGAGGCTGAGGTGGGAGAATCACTTGAACCCGGGAGGCGGAAGTTTGCAGTAATGGAGATCGCACCACTGCACTCCAGCCTGGGCGACAGAGTGAGACTCTGTCTTGGAAAAAAACAAAACAAAATAAAAAATAAATAACTTTTAAGAGGGAACATACTTAATCTATGCTATAGACTGAATGTTTATGTCCCCTCTCAAATTCATATGTTGAAACCTAATCCCCAATGTAATGGTATTTGGAGGTGAGGTTTTGGAAGGCAATTAGGTCTTGAAGTCAGAGACCTCATGAATGGGATTACTGCCCTTATAAAAGAGACCCCAGAGAGCTCCTTCGCCCCTTCCACCAAGTGAGAACACAGCAAAAAGAGGGATCCTGTGCACCACAGGTCCAGAAGCCTCCTTAGACCTGCTCAGTCTCCTGGCTATTAAGCGCAGTGGGTGGCTGGGCCTATGGGCAGGCTGTAGGCTGAGGCAGAGTTCCCCAGCCGGGCCTGACCATCCGGCCTGGACATCCCTGACTAGCCACTACTGAAAGGCTGGTTCAAATCTCACCTCCTCCAACAAGCTCTCCATGAGTGCTTTTGCAACCAGGAAGCCCTTCAATATTTATGAAGTGAGTTTGGACTGCAGTTAATCCTTTCAAGTCCCGCAACTCATTCAGCCCTTCCATGTACACTCTGGCAATTACTTTCATAGACTCCTCTTCTTGTTTCCTTTCTACTCATTCTAGCTTGCTCAACTGGATTCTAAGCTCTGTCAGGACAAAGATCATTTCATACAAACATTTCATACATTGCATTTACTCCAAATATGAAATGATCTTTTTCTCACCTGGCACAATGCTGAGTACACAGCAAGTGCTTAGTATGTAGGTAGCATCATATGCCAGTCCTTTAAAGTTAGTGCCATGCCCAAGTGCCTGTCTGGAGGTTAGGTCACAGAGCCTCAGTAGTCGCCTCTTGGCATCGATATCCAACCTCCTTGTCTGCTTACCCAGGCTCTGGCTCTGCCCTGAGGTTTTCGTTCTACCTCTGACCACTTCCCTATCTGTAATGAAGTCTCCATGAACCATCACACCTCGATTCTGTTGCCTCCCCACACACAATGCTGCTTCTTAGCTTGCAAATATTTTCTAGAACCTCACTGCTTCTTCAGTGTCCATCAGAAACCCTGGTTTCGCCCCTCACTGCCCAGTGAGACATCTCGGGCGGGTGAATGGAAGGAAAGATGACAGATGGATACACACAGCACCTTGCTGCCCTCCACAGACCTCAGTGGATGTGTTGCTAGCAGTCTTTGCCACCTACTGTACCTCTGCCTTGCCCTTGCCTCTGCCTATTCATTTCCTGGTAGACCTCTAAAACCCATATCCAAGCCTATTTTATTTGACAATTTTCAACATACACTTACTGAATAGCTAATATGCCTAATAATGAGTTCCTAATAAGGAACTGCATTTTGTAATTCTTCCAACTCAGTATGACAATTCTCTTTTCTGAATCTCTGAAATACTGCTGGTCAACTTATCTTGTTATATTTGTCATAGTTTGCCTGGTCTTATCTATTTATGTATTTGCCTTTGCCATCAGTCCCTCATTAGACTGTAAGCGCTTATGGGTGACTTTTTATACATTGCTATCTCTCTTTATATTTCTGGCATCCCTCGAGGGCAGGGTTTTGTGGCTAGTAAGGCTCAGTGGGTATTTCTGATTGACTCAATTCACTAAATTGAGTTAAATGGCGAGATAAATGGATGGATGAATGAAACTATTAATACACGGTTCTGCAAATCTCCCCACAGTGCCCATCCATGGTTCTTCACAGAATAGACCTTCAGTCAATGCTGTTGACAGACTGATTGATGTGTTTGAAAACGAAGAGTGATTCCTGGTGAGTCAGAGGTTTTCATTTACTCCATGTGTTTTGGCTTCAAACCCTAAAACAGTCATGCCCGATGTTTCAAAACCAGAACTGCAATCGTCTTCCTTCTACAGCCAGGTTGCCACAGAGATAGGGCCCGGAGAACAAAATGCTTCTGAATGGATCGATCGAGGCATATCTGAAGATAGAAAGTTCCAAAGGCTTTCCTGGACTGCCTCTAGGACGGGCCCTATTATTAACCTCCTCTGTGAGGCTGAGCTGCTGTCTGGCCTTGCGCGACTGAAATGATTTTCTCCTGGACTCACGCCGTGGCTTTGTAGGCCACAACCACTGCCTAGAAGCCAAGTCAATCTGAGAAATAAGGGAGGCCCTAGTGGTTTGTGGTTTTAGAAGGCGTTTCCTTTGACATTAAGCCCAGGAAAGGACAGGCAAGCCACAGCAGGTTCAAGAGAAAGGGAGCAAAGCCTAGTTTGGGGTGACCAGAGGTGACTTCCCAGCCCCGTCCCTTCTAGCAGCAAGACCCCCACAGGATCAAGTGCCTATAGGGGTCAGGGGGAGGGAATGCCCACGGACATATGTGCAGCTGACTGCAGGGGTGCGCTGGTATTCAGAGAGAGTGTCAAGGAAAGGGCAGCTCAGGAGTCGTGAGCTGTGCACTGTGAAACAGCTGAGTGGGCACTGGGGCGGGAGGGGCAGGGATGGAGGGAGACACTGAGACTACAAATATGTAACTGAATGGAATTTAGTCTGTAGATACTTCCTGTGGAATTGTTTAAGTATGCCCTACTGTCCAGCACACTGACATGGGAGAAAGGGTCTTGCCAGTTCCAATTCACAAAAGAGGAGGCTGCAACTTGCGTTCTCAGGGATATATGCCCCCGATAGCAGAAAGCCACTGGCCTCCACAACTGGGAAAATAAGTACATGCCTATAACAGTGTGATCTCAAGGGTGCTGCACAAACTTCAGAGCTTAAAAAAAAAGACATTACTTGTCCCCGGGCAGGGTGATGCGTAAAATTCCATTATTGCTTTTCCCTGAGGCTTAAATATTGGTGAAAGTACAAATACGTAGGGGGAGCCCTTCAAATACTTCGTCATGTACACCTCAGTGTCTGGAACCTTTTTAGATCCTGTCCTATGGGCAGGTTTTCTGAGGGGAAGAGATGGAGGAGGTGAGAGAGTTGGGGAACTCCAGGTAACAAGAAGAGGCTTAGAAGGGCAGAGGAAGGGGCATAAACAGAGCTAACACACTGATCCCAAACAGGCTGTCCCTTCCACAGTTTTACCCGGGGCCAGCCCTTCAGATCCTCATCAGATTCATTCATTGCTGCACCATCCTTAAAAGAAATAGGGCATCACGTTCTCCTAACCAGCACCGGCTTCAGGGTGTGGCACCTGCGCAGTCACCTACGGCTTGTGTTCAGAAGGGCCCACACTTTAATGCTCTGCAGTTGCTGTCTTAAAATACCGTATATTTTTGGAATAAAGGGCCCCACATTTTCACTTTGCATTAGGCCCTACAAATTTTATAGCTGGTCCTGCTCTTAACTATTCCCTAGCAAATCACAAAAGCCCTCTGAACAGAGGTCAGTCTAACCTCACAATTCTGTCTTCATCATACATGTTAGTTCCTTCAGTATATTTTTACACATCAGGGAATATTTGAAGAAATATCCTTAATTCCGAACACTTTAATTCACCTTCACCAACTAAGCCTCTTTTGAGGTGACTTAGGTACCATGTGATCCATCCTATTATTAGCACATGCCTAGCCATCCCCAACCCACTCGCCACCGACAAATTCCTGCTTTCCTTGCCCTTATATATATCTGTCTCTTAGCAGAAGAGAGGCACATGACCTCCTAGCCTCAAGAATACTTGGCATGGGTCCCTGTTTCTCAGCCGTATCTATTGTTCTAATCCAGAATGACACTGGCTTCTCCGCGTCTTCCTGACATTTCTGACTTTTAGTAGGCAATACCATTAATCAATCGGTTGCATCTGTTTTGGAAAAATTAAATAGCTCAAGTCAAGGCAAACATAGTAAATAATCCTTCAACAATCCAGGAGAGTAGTGGGGGCAGAGACGGCAGGGTTTTGTCTCCTCATTATTTGAAATGCATTTAATCTGCTGCTGGATCCTCTGCACCTGGGCTAGGGTTACTTACTGGACACAGAAAGAAGAGATCAAAAGCTCTTTAAAAATGTGAGGCCCAAACCAGGGTATTAAGAGTGTAAGTGTGCTATTCAACACATGTGTTGTGGACAATGAGTTAGCCAATGGGAGGCTGTGAAGTGGCTCTTCCCTGTGGTTTAAAACTATAGAAATACACTTAATTCTTTAGTAAGTACGGCCTCCCTATGGAGAGGTAGTAATGGTACAGTGGTTAGGTATGGTGGAGTCAAACGAGCTGGATTCCAACCTTGACTTTTTCTTTTACTAACCGTTGACCGTGGGGAAATTACTTAACCATACTGTGTCTCCATTTCTTTACATGCAAACTAAAAATGTAACAACTACGTCAGGGTTATTGGGAGAATAAATGAATTAGTGTCTATGTGGTGAATCAAAGATGGCTCCAAATTCATTGACATTCCTTCCATTGAGAGGTGGGATTTTATTCTCTCCTCCTCTTAATTCTGGGCTGGCCTGTTACAACTTTGGCTAGTAGAGTGGGGCAGAAGTGAAATTTGCCAGTTCTGGGCCCACCCTTGAAGAGAACTGGAAGTTTCTATCTTAGTCTCTTGGAGCCCTGAGCCAAGAACATTGATTTCCTCAGTAGAGAAGCCACATGGAGAGGCAGTGAGACTACAAGAGAAGTCGGGCACAACTGAACACAGGCTTCCAGTCCCTCCACCAAGGTACCAAGGTATGTGAGTCAAGCCACTTTGGATCCCAGAAACCAGCCCATCTACCAGCTGGAAAACACTGAGTGACCCCAATGTAAAGCTGAAGAAACACCCAGCAGAGCCCTGCCTAAATTTCTGACCCATAATATCAGGGAAATATAATAAAACTGTGGTTGTTTTAACATACAGAGTTTTAAAGTAGTTTGTTAAGCAGCCATACACAAATGGAACAACCTATACAGCACTATAGATGACAACCAAACAGAACATCAGGATAGGGACTGGAACACAGTAGGCAGTCAATGTTAGTTCTTCTACTTACTTAGCACTATACTCATATTGGTAATATTAGATGGATTAAATTTTCTGAACATTTAAAAAATTGGAAACTACATCTAAAAATTCACAACCCTAAGCTCATTGTGGTTAACTCCAAGTACTATACTACTTTTCCCTCTACTACTTCTATTCATGTAGTTCTCTCTTCTATTTCCTACCTCCATTCTATTTTTCAGATTCTTTCACCTGGTTTCCTTCCATTCATGCTTTATATCATTTTCTCAAATGTCAATGCATATATGGTTCACCTGGACATTTTGCAAAAAAGCAGATGCTGGGTCAATAGGTCTGGGACAGATCTAAAATATGCATTCCTAGCAAGCTCCCAGGTTATGCTGTTGTTATTGGCCTATAGGCCACACCTTGAGTAGCAAGCCTTTAGTCTCACCTCAGGTATTACCTCCTCCTGAGACCTTCCTAATCTCTACTCTCTCCAAGGCTGAATTAGTGAGATGCTGTTGCAGACTCTCTTGGCTACCTATCTAAAAGCCCACATTTATTTTCTTTAGTGCTGGCAAAGCTCCAGTTTTACTTTAAGGTCTCCTCTTGTCCCCAATGGCATGCATGGATTTTAATAGATGTAAATGCAATTCTTGGTGTTGTTCTTCCCTTTGTTGTTATTTTTTATAAGCAGCCAGGTAAGTTGATTCAGAAATGTTTGGAGAAGTCTGCTGTGAAGAGTAGGCACTTCTAGGAAAGTTTTCTTCACTCTTAAAAAGAGATGCACATGAGAGATACAGGCCTTTATCTGTCCTTGGAATGTTAGTCTGTTGTTATGTGATCCCTGGAGCTACTGCAGCCTTCTTGTGATCATGAGAAGATCTGGATAACGTTCTGAGCATTCTGAGTGAGGATGGTGGAGTGAAGATAAAAAGAACCTGGGTCTTTGTTGAGTCACTAATCAACTCTGAGCTTTCCTAAATTAGAGTTTCTTTCTATGGAAGATAATATATCTCTATTGTTTAAGCCATCTTTACTCAAGTTTTCTGTGACTAGTGACCAAGAACATACTATTGTAGATTTATATGTCCTTGCTCTCTTCTACTCAAGCCATGTGTGTCTCACGATCACTGCACTCCCCACATTATTCTGTGATTACACATCTTCCTCCTCTGGTCAGGTACCTCTTGACGTTTATTTTTTGTATCCCTCCAACCTGGTATATAACAAGTGACACAAACTTTTATGAACTAAAGTCAACTCACCATAAGGGTTTTCAATTACAGAAAAATTAAATTTTGGGCCACTTCAGCCATTTTCTCCTGCCAAGGTTTAACCTTGAAGAACTGCCTCTTGATACTTTGCATTCCTTGACCTTATCACCCACTAACATCAGTAGTCCTGGAATACCATCTCATTCTGATATTAACCCAAATGAAATATCATTAAGAAGGTTGCAGAAAGGCCACATGACTCATTCCAAGGCTGAATAAAAATAATAATAATCATTCTAGTGATTATAGCAATGCCTTGCCTTTGCATAATAATGGTTACCATTCACTGCACCCACAGTATCCTAAACACCTCTCTACATGCGTAACGCCCAACTTATAGGAATACATAACTTCCTAAAAGTCACAGGGTCAGTAAGTAATGAAGTCAGGATTTCAACCCAGGTGTCTGACCCCTGAGCCTGAGAGCTTCCCATTTTGCTCCCTGAAAATCCCCTCCTGAGCACTCCATACTTGCCAAAGTGCTTTTATGCACGTGATCTCATTCGGTGTTCTCAAAGGAGTTGTGGGTATGATCGGGCACATTGTTTTGATATTATTCATGCTGCTAACTAAATGTAAGTTACACTGGGATCATTGTAGAGCTTTTTTTTTTTTCCTATCCTCCAGTTTATTATTTTTTACAATCCATTCCAAATAAAGAAACACTTTTTGGAAGGGAAAATAACCTCATGTAACAACTTGGGGAAATTTTTTAAGTGCTAAAGAAAAAAAAATTAAGTTGGCCCAGTTTTTCACAGTGGCATGTTGATGAAATGTCATAAATGAATTGTGGGATGAATGAATGAAATACATCAAAGTGGAAAAATAAATCACAAGGAAGAACCAATTCCCCAAAGAAATAAGGCTGCAGATAGCAATTCCCTAATTTTCAATCCCTCTCACATTTTTCATTCTGAGAAGACCCCTCTGTCTAAATCTCTTTGATGGAGACATAGAGCTAGAGCAATAAGAAAAATCTCATTCTTTAGAGCATCTCTTTCCTTCCATCCTCGGCTTTAGGATAGTGAAATGCCTTTGTTCTCGTGAACCAAGTGGTCAGCACCATCAACAGCCACTCAACAGGTCCCTCAGAAGTGAGGATGGTGCAGGTACCAACAATGCCTATGGGTCCCTACTGAGGGACATACTTTCATCTGTCACAAGAGCATGTGAGTCTTCTACTCAACATTCCCCTTAAAAATAAAAGCCTCTTTCATGGATTATCTAAAGCATTTATGCTTTCATAACCCACTCATAATAAGCTTCCAATGTTTAACTATCTGATGGGTAAATGGCTTGTGTCCCCAATACAGCAGCACATAGGTAGCACGATTCTAAGCTGGAGAAGGCCCTTAGTATGTTTCAAATTAACAGAATAAGGCCAGGTTGATGTCCCTCCTTCTATCTCCACATCCAGGTCAATGCCTCACATGGCCTCTCCTATCCCTGGTGTCAGTTACATACATTTGGCTAAAGCAAACACAATCGACTTTAGTGGGGCCCATTTCTGGTGCCTGGCAGTGGGACCTGGCAGAATATGGTTGTCATCAGATGTGGTGACACCCCCCACCTGCCAGCACAGAAGGGAAATTATGCCAAGTAGCCACCATGTAGTGATCCCATGTGACATAGCCCTGGTTGACTGCCAGAAAGAGTGAACTTGACAGCAGCCTGTAATTTTGTCTTAGGAGATAGGGGCCAGGCTAAAGAAACAGAAATGCAGTAGTAAAATAACAGAAGTTATCCTAAGAATGTGTCAGACCTGTCATATTGACATGTGATAGGTGATTCACATGAGTTATTGTGCTGCGTCCCTTCTTACCAACGAGGACACTGAGCTCCACAGAGGTTAACAACGTCCCACAGCTCAAAACTGGCAGAGCAGGGATGTGAATGCAGGCCTTTCTGCCTCCAGAACCCATGGTCTCTTTATCATGCCCTGCTGCTGTTCACAGATCTGCCCTTCTGGGTCGAGTGCTCTCAATGCCCTGAGCCTCTGGAAGTTTATCTCAGTCCCATCAGATTTCCTACAGTAGCTTTCCTGCCACAGGTATCCCCTGCCCACCCTGGATACCCACCTCATGCTATGCTATGTATACCTGTTGTGTGCGCCATATATGCCACTATGTTACTTAGCTCTGGATTTCATTATTTTTTAGAGACAGGGTCTCACTATATTGCCAGGTTGGCCTCAAACTCCTGGGCTCAAGCAATCTTCTCACCTCAGCCTCCCAAGTAGCTAGGACTACAGGAACATACCACCGTGCTCAGCTAGGCTCTGGATTTTAAATTCCTTAAGGACATTTATCAGTTGGGCATCAAGGGTCTCCAGCAACTGCTTTGACCTCCAGCCCAACACCTCTTTACTCCCTGTCATGTATTAGCAGTGCCCAGCACAGCAGTCTTCTCATCCTCTGGACTCCAGCTCCAGGCTCCTGCTGCCCTGCCCTGCCCTTAGATGGCCTCCCTCCTTCCCACCAATGCCTCTGCAAGAAGCGCCTGACCGGCTTAGCCCCCACAGACCTCCCCTTCCTGATCTGCAGCATTTACATTCTGCCCCACTTAGCGCAGCATTTGCTTACATTCTCTCATGTACTGTGCACTAATAGCTTCCTGTTTTTAATATCCTTTTTCTGATTTGAGTGTAAGCTCCTTAGAAGCTGGGGCCATGCCTTGCACTTTGCTTACACCACCTTCCCAATCATGCCCTTTCCCAAACTCCAGCCTATTGCTGTGAGGGAGGAGAAGGGACACACAGTACAAAAGGATTCATTCAAGCACCTGTCCCACAAGGGGCTTTGCCCACTTTGGGTGGAGAACTAGAGTTGGTCAACTGGCTGGCCTTCCTTTTAGAAATCATTTTCTCTACCTACCCCTCCCCTCGAACAGTCACTAAGGTGGCATGCTTTCCCCCAACTTCTGCCAGCCACCCCCTGTAGGGAATTGGTCTCGCAAGTCCCCATGGAGACTGGCAGAGCCTTCTCAAAGGGAAGCAGGCTGGATGCCTCCCCCTGGACTCGGTGTACATTCTCACAGGGACACATTCTGTCTTAGCAGCAGCTCAGCTGGCTTGCAAAGTCCCAGCCACCTCCTGCAGCAAGGCCCCCAGATGGCGCGTTCTGTGGAACACACGGTGATGGAGGGAGGCACCAGCTAGGGAAGAAGGCTGCCTGGGGGCCAAGCGCCACCAAATCAGTCATCCTCCATCCTGGCCCTTCTGCAAGATGTCTTGCTCTTAACAGGCTTCCTGATGGCAAACGAAAACTTCAGCCACATCCAGCCTGCAGAGCTGAAGGCATGTCGGGCAGAGGAGGTGGCTGTCTTCTTTCTCATCAAGCCTTCCTTCCTTCCTCTCTCAGGCTGAGTTGGAAAGCTCTTGAAAGGTAGCAGATTGCAGGCACTGAAGGCTTGTGTCTTCTGTTTATCCACATAACAAGGACATTGGCCAATGCAGAAGCCCCTGTACTGTTCCTTCCATGTGCTGCTGGCTCCAGAGCCCCTGAAGCAGCCCGCCTGGGCTGTCTAAACTGCAGCCTCTCCCCTTGACAGCCTCCCACACTTCCCCATACCCCTTCAGGGGAGCTGAAGGTGCGTTCTCTGTGGCAGTGTTTCTCAAATTGCGTGGCTGTGACCTGTCAGTGCAACATAAAATCAATTTACCAGGTCACAAATAGCAATTGTTTTAACAAAATAGAATGGAATAGAAGTGTCAGTACATCACACATAGGAATGGTATGGTGTCATTAGGTTTTGGGGACACGCAATGATATAAAATCTATTTCCAGCTGGGTATGGTGACTTATGCCTGTAATTCCAACACTTTGGGAGGTCGAAGCAGGAGGATCATTTGAGGCTAGGAGATCAAGACCAGCCCGGGCAACATCATAAGACCTCTGTCTCAATTAATTAAAATAAAAAATAAATAATAAAATAAAATGCATCTCCTCCTGTGGCTCACAATCCTGCAGGTTTGCATGCTCCTCTTCCACAGGCTGAAAGGGCCCAGTCTTGCCCCTGACTCAGGTTCTACCGTGGCAAACTTCTAGGACAGTGTGGGACACTTCTTCCAAGCTGACCAGCTCTCTCCAATTGTCATCATTCAAAAGGAAACAGCTGCTAAGAGCAAGACACAAGGACAAGGACACAGGAAACCAAGAAATAAAGAAGTGATTTCTGCCCTCCAGGAGTTTGGGAATTGGGAATAATGCTGAGATGAGGCAGACCAACTGGAACAAGATATACAAAACATCAGATAAGACGATAGAGGAGGATGTTAATTTCTACTGCCAAAGAGACCCTCGGAGTTCTGGTTTTGAGCAAAAACAATAAAGGTGCTTTGCAACAGAGTCAGGCACTACTATCGAAGTTGTAGCTCTCAGAATTAGGGATGAACTGTTAACTTGTTCCCTTAAGCTGGGTTATTGGTCTTCTGGACTCACCCTCTGTAGAAGCCATAGTGGTGCACAGGACTCTCAAAATTTCTTCCCCTGGGGGCACCTTTCCTGGTCTAGGTCACTTCACATCCATGTAATTCCTAGAAAAACTAGAATAGGGATCCCAAGGACTAGATGTTACCTCTAGGACTGTTGTTATTTTGCTGCGTGACTTTGGGTGAGCCACTGCACCTCTCTAGGAGGCAGGATCTTCAGCTACTATTGCAGCTGTGGATAAAAGTGGCTGTACCTAGTCAGTGGCTTTGTGACTTGGTGAACTTGTCTGGTGACAGACACATGTCCGAAAATAATAAGGATCAAACAGACCGTCACTGGTCATCTTTCACATGGGAGGGGAAGATCTTTCCTCCACCCAACCCCAATAAAAGCCCCGGCTCTGCTGTCTTTTATTCCTTGCAGTTGTGAAAAAATGCCTGTTGTCATCTGGTGAAATATGAAAGCTTATGGAGCACAGCGAACTTAAGTAAGTGAACCAGCTGCACTAACCTTAGGGTGGTTTTCCTGGTACATGTAAGAATAGTCCCACCTGGGCAATTGAGGTGGGAGTCTCCTGTCTGGGCCCAGTCTACTCGCCCTTTGCCCTGCTTTGCCCAGACTGTGCGACTTCAGCACAGGGACACTGAAACACTGTGGTCACATGTGCAACAAGCTCATAGTTACTCCTCAAGCCTTTGTTTGCGAGTAGAGTCCTCTGCCTTTAAGTTCACCATTAGAGGATCTTAAGAAAGGGGAGGATAATAGATGCATTTTTACTGCAAGACTGGACACTGCCAATTATGGTACCAGTTCTAAGGCCAGTGATAGTATTTCATAAAGTAGACAAGAGGCTAGAGTCTGATGTCCACCACAGTCCCTTTCTGGGCCTTAAAAAGATTTTTTAAATATTTTGCCTCAACGTGTCTTAAGTGTTAACTGGAGCTGGCACACTGCTCCAGGAAACCTTACTCTAGTCCAAATCTAATCCACACGAGGAGGTAGGTCGTGACTGGTGCTTTCTTTTCATAGTGGACAACAGAAACGACAAAGATTAACCTATAGCAGGAGTGATCTGGTGGTGGAGGGTCCAGTACAAGTGATGCTGGTGCAATTTTGGGACAGAGAAAATTATCTCAAAAGTTATTCCACTCAGGCGCCATTGATTCCTCTTATTCACAAGGCCAACTTTATTCATTTCCTTCATTCATAATAATGACTGGTCCAGTGAAAATGTACTGATATCTTAATGAATTCTACACAGCAAATGTTTTCTTGGGTGGTTGGGGAGAGGGAGTTGGGAGAGAGTCAGTTACAACTGCTGATGACATGGGCAATCAATGCAATGCCCGCAGACATAAAAGCGATGAGAGTCACCATCCCAAGGGAAAGAAGTGTTGATTTCCTCAATTCTCATCACACTGGGCTCTGTTTGGAAAATGGTATTAAAAAGGCAGAAAATACATTTTCTTTTTATTCTCTGAAGGAGAAGGTAAAGGTTACAAGAAGAGCAAGTGGATAAAGATATATACACCTTCTCTTGCCGAGGCAAATATACTTCATGATGTATGTTAGAAAGAAAGGAGCCCCCAGAGTTCTCATTAAAACCCAAGTGGTTATTTTAATATGAAGTCTCAGGGTAAAAGCTATGCCTGAATCCAAAAGAACTTTGGATTTATACTGAGACTATAATTAATTGGAGAGAAATGGACTACATTTTGCCAAAATAAGATTCAAACAGTATTGACTCAAAATATGTCTTTACACATGTGAGACACTTGACAGCTGTTGCAGCAACTTTACGTACATTTTCTCAATTACCTTTTATATAATCTCATAAACCATGGAGGGTAGCCATTACTCTCTCCACTTTACTGAAGAGGAAAGTGAACTGAATAGTGGAAGGACCCCCAGCCACTGAGGCTTTACTTGGGCCTTCTATTTCAGGCTCTAGGCACTTACCCCTATGTCATATGGTCTCAAAATTTCTAAAATCCTTTAATTCACAAAATTCATGTTGAAACTAAATTGTGACCTGAGTAATTAATCGTGGAAAGGTGTGATGCAGGGATTCTAATTGAACTCTGCAGACTTTCCAACATGTTCCTAGTGCTGCTGATGCGTCTGGCTGAGGGGCCACATCTGAGAGCTGCTGACCTAGGGATTTTCTCACTCAGCTTAGAGCACCTTAAGGACAGAAGCTGTGTCTTCCCTCCTCCTCTGTATCTGATTGTGGCCTGGTCTATCCATCTGGCTTCTGCAAAAATTCATCACAGGCTTATTACCTCATCTCTCAGCCCCTCTGTTGCTGAGGTTTCTCCAGAAAGGAGACTCTACTATAAATGCCATTGGCCACCTTCTCTCCCACCTATTTCACACCTCATAATAGTGATGACATTTCACCATTATCAGTGAGATTCCAGTTTAGTGGCTCCAATTATAAATTCTTGCCTTTTGCAGTGTAGTCTGAGAATCATCCAAGACTTGAGGACAGAAATGAGGAATATAAGCTTAGGTCACAGGAGCAACTTTGCCAAGGAGCTTCATGAGCTAAATATATGACACAAAATGCACATTAGCACACCCAAGGCTCTGAGAAGTCCTGTGGCATGTACCAAGTTTAACTTTGTTTTACATAGCTCTTCCCAACTTGACATGGCTACGTAAGATCCCTCCTCTTTCCTGGATAACACCTATTGTCATGTCATGGAATAAGAGCATTAGGAGAAGCACACGTTAGGAAATACTCCATTGCAGAGTTAGTTGACAAGTCCTAGGGAGTGGGCTGGATAATTCCTGTTTCAGGTTTACTTCTTATCCACCCCTCCCCAACAAACACATGTGTGGAGGCTACCCTGTAAAAACAGCAGCAGGGGTGAGCAGACCAAAACATGTGTTTCATGGGGGCAGCTAGCTCCCAAGAAGATGGAAGAAATTTATCTCAATTTACCAAGCAGATGGGTTATTCCTGCTCTCCTAGAAAAGAATTCCAGTCTCTAGAGAAGAGACAGAGAGGCCAGAAGCATTACAAAATGTTGTTCCCTCCACATAAAAGAAAATAAGGTGGGAAAGAAGTATTCCCTTTGGCCCCACTACCAACAAAACTGAGGAAGAATAGAAGAGACAGAAGACCAGCCCCCAAAAAGCTTGCAATATTGTTGGGAAGCATGGCTTAGATTCACACATGACGCAATGAGTATAAGACATTATACAAGCATTTATGGTGTAACCCCACATAGGCAACCCCCTCAAAAAATTATCAGAAATAGGAAATGCTTCACACATTTGGATGTCACTTGAGTCTATGTATCCAGCAGATGGACTCAAGAACCGGAAAGGGTCTTCATTGTTCCTGCGAGCAAATGCAGTTGACTCCAATTGACTTGATCAGTTGAATCCTTGCAAAAACAAATATGTCCCACTGCAGCAAACTGACCCTCAGAGAATGATGTTTTCCTACTTGAATTGCTCACATGTATAGTCAGCCGACATATGTAATGTATTGTTTTCCTGCCATCCAGGATGAGGGCAGCCCCTTAAACAATTACTGCCCTGGGAAGCATGTTCCAGACTATAATCAGCTTCCAGGATAGGAATAAACTTCAAGGTCACAAGCCAAATTATATTTTCCTGAGGGAGAAGGGCTGAATCATTATATAGGAAACCCTAAGATGGCCAGGGGTCAGGAAACGAGTCGCCTGTGCTTCCTCTGTGGAGGCAGATCTCGTGTCCCTGATGGTCGAGGTTTCCGCCAAATCTCCTCCTCACTCTTGCGAACAGACGACTCGTTTCCCTGGTTTCCCTCTGGGGACTCTTCCATGTCTCAGTGCTATCAGGCAAAGCAATAGTTCTTGACCAAACAGGGATGGGGCATCCTCAGCTCCTCATCCATCATTTATCAGTTTCCACCACTAGTCTGCCATCGCTTCTCCTTTCTTCAGGCCTTCGAATGCACATTTGGAATGGCTTCCAATAAGTAGACAAAGGATGTGAAGAGCTGGTGCATGAAATAGAAAACAAACTGGCTCAGGAACATACAGAACCAGGTGCAACCTCACTGTGACTCCACAGTAAAATGCCATTTTTTGCTTATCATGTGAACAATGAAACAATATTAAAATGCTCACTGTAAACAAAGGCATGGTTTAAGACAAGGTATGGCTGATGAGAATGTAAAACCACACTGGAAGACACTTTACAAAATCTGACTGAAAGTACTCATGCACATATATTCTCAACTTAGAAATATGTTTACAATATCACTGGTTTTAACAGAAAATTATAAAATAACATACAGAGCAATCTCATGGAAAGGGTAGAAAAGCATCTGGAAGGTTTTACTCTCAAATTTTATTTTGGGTTTTCTTTGGATCTATATCACCCCTAGACATGGATCCATCCCTGTAATTTATTAGGTTGGTGCAAAAGTAATGGCGGGTTTTTGCCATTACTTTCGATGGCAAAACCCACCATGACTTTTGCACCAACCTATAGATGGCTTCACTCTGACCCTGCTCCAACCTGCTTCTCTCCACAGGGCAAGGGCTTTGCAAGGCCAAAGGGATAAACCCACCTGATGCCCTAGCCCATTTTCCTCCTATTGCACACTGTAGCCCCCAGCACCTGGAATTCCGTGGAATTCAAAGCACTGTTAAACCAGTTCCAGGGATGCACAAGCCTCTTTCCAGCCACCTCTTCCTGAGGGTGATTGTGTTGCTGGTGTGCATGCCCCAACCCAACAGGTAGCCAAGAAGGGGTTGTTTGCAGGGGTGTGGACAAAGCTGGCACGTGGGACTGAGTGTCAACACCTGCAACACGAACCTCTCATGTTGGACATGGGGACAAAGACTTAGGAGACAAGAGATGAGAAAGGAGGTGGCCAAGGCCAGAGGTCAGGTCTCCACATCCCACTGCGTTCTTTCAAGGACCTTCAAGGAGTCTGAGTTCTTCATTTGAACCTGAAATTCTAGACTATTACAAAGGTAAGAATAGAAAGTATTTCATTTAAAAATCTGTTTGTAGGATTTAGAACTCCTAGATATTTATATGTGGTAGATGCACCTTTACTTATACTCCTGCCTCAGATCATGACAATGTTAGGAACGGATCTGCTTTGGATAGTAGAATTAAGGATGATTTTAATTCTCCTCCTCCATTTCAATTTCTTCTCTGTGTTCTTATTTTTCTACTATATACTAAAAAATTGACATTCTGTATTTTAGTAATCCCACATTCATTAGTTTAGTGTAAAAAAATTATATGTGTTGACAAATATTTGTACACCTAAAAATGAAAATAACCTAAATGCTAAACAACCAAGAAATAGTCAAATGAATGATACATCTATGTCGTATGTGGATAAACATATTTAAATTCTATTAATGAACCCGTTTTACATTAATGAAGAAATTTAGTGAAACATGCTTAATACAACATTAATTGGAAAGCAAGTTACAAAATTATATAGTATTACTGTTCTATAAAAATATAATACATATACAAATGCACATATTAAAAAGATGGAAAATCACAAAAGTAGTAACTGGTGATTTATGCCTGGTGAAATTTTGGATAAAAACTTTTTTTCCTTTATGTTTTTGTTTTTTTTTTTCCTACAATGATCAGGAATTAACTTTTATAATCAGGAACTTGCTTAAAAATCTCAATATGTCTGTCATTTGTCCAGGTTTATGTTTCCACGAGGAAGCGATAGCCTAGTAACCTTTGACGTCATCCTCACACAACCCTCCAGCCTTTTGCCACTGTGGAATCCTGCTTTCCAAGCACTATTTCCCTTAGAACCTTCTGACACTTGAGTTCCCTAGTGCAGCCCTGGAGGCCTCATCCTAACTGTGAAGCTGCCTCTTTAGAGGGCCACCAGGAATGTACTTCCACAGGGGAGCAACATGGGTGCTTTTAAAAGAGCCAAGCAGACCCACCTGCCTTCCCCCTTCTGGGACCTGGCCCCACAGCAGGTGCAAATATGGCCCTCTGTGAGCTGTGGAATCCCGGGCCACCATCACCACCTCCCTCCCCACCTCCCTCCCCACGTCCCTTCCCAGGCTTCACCAGGCAGGTACTTTATCTCTTGCTTCCTGGGAGAGGCTCTGATCAATTACTTCACCCAAACACTTACCCTCTAAGAGTCTTCATTTTTAACAGGGAGTTGACAAACTTAGCCCAGGGAAGGAATCTCCAAAGGCAACATGTCCTGCATGTGACTTCTGAATCCGGAAGACATTTGGGGACTGAATCAGGATGCGAATCAAACCATGTTAACAGCCACGGGGTTCTCCTGTCAGCAAAGCCCACCACGATCCATGGATGGGAGAACTGAGAAGAGCCCCTCTAAGTATTAGAAAACTAAAACTAGAAGAAAAGTCAGGCAAGTCCCGCCAGATACCTTACCCTAACTAGAAATAAAATCTGCAAATTCAGATGAGAACTCCTGTGAGTTCCCAATCCCCAACATGCACTCAATACTTCTGAAAGTTGAGAGAAGGAAACAAAGCTACCTGTTTAGTGTGTGTGTGTGTGTGTGTGTGTGTGTGTATAATTGCAATTGTCATTGTTTTAAAAACACTGCCAAGTAACAGGCTAGCATCTTAAATGTTTTCCCCTGGCACGTGCTCCCTCTGGCCTTCTTTCTCCCACATAATACACAGAGACTTCGTGCAGAGTGGTAGGGAAGGCCTTTATTGGTTCTCATATTCTCCAGCTTTAAGGAGGAAGGCTGGAAGTCATGAGATAGTTTGGGAGTTAATAGTAAATGCTGGGATACAGACCACTAGAGACACCTCTCTTCCAGTGAAACCATGTGACTTAACCATTCTGAGACTTCATTTCCTCCTCTGTAAAAGAGGGAAAATTACACAAGATATCCAAATCCTTTATTACTCTAAGACTATATTGTTCTGTGGGCTTATATCCCATTTCTTTTCTTTCTAAAATCTGTGGATGATTTTCCAATTTGTAATAATATTGCCACACCCTGACACTCTTACTGAAATTGTACTTATTTCCGGTTTGGCCAGTTCAGCACCTAATATTATGCTTGTTTCTTCTGAGTTAGTTTTGTCTTCCCAATAAATTCCTTGAGAGAAGTTGCAGAGGAGAGCATGCCTCATTCTTCCTGAAAACATTGCTGAGCACGTAAGACATACTCAGGAAGTGGGAATACTAGCTAGGCTGAGTGGATGTCCCGGCATCACAGCATGGATGAAACCTAAGCTTTGTAAACAAGCAAACCCAGGTGGATCCTGCCCTCAGTTTCCTCATCTGTAAATGGAGATGATCATACTCTCATTATTGCTTACCGAGTTTTAAATGAGATTATACACAAGGTGTCTATCACAATGCCTGGTACAGAACAAGGACTCAGTAATATCAGTTCTTATCCTTTATCATTATTACGATAATATCTGTTCTCTCCTGGAAGTACAGAATTTAAAACCTTGATCCCCACAATGAGGAAAACAATTGGTCTCAAACATACCTCTGGCAGTTTGGGCATCTCCAGGGGGCATCTCACACGAATTCCCTTTTGGTGCAGGTTTTGACCTCAGAGCTGTAGCTGAGGCTCCAGCTTGAGAACAGCTTGGCTTGTTGCCTTGAAACTTATTGGCACAATAAGAGATAATGATTTCCCTGGACACACTCACTCAGAGCAGTTATTGTTTAAGTATTTCCCTTATTCCTCCTTTACCGGAAAACAATCCCTTATAGAAATCAGCTGAGGAAGACACTAATAGCAACTTCAAACACACGGCTTTCTCACTGCCCTGACTTGGCAAGGAAGCCTGTTTGGAGCAGTTTGCCTCAGACCCAGGAACAGAATGTGACAAAATAAGTCCCTGTGGACTGATGTGGGCACCGAACAGTTGGCAGCTTTGGGGCCAGCAGGGCCAGTGATAAGAGATTGGTTTCCTCATTTGATGTCCCATTTAGACCCTGTTTGCCAGTCCCGGAAGGTCAGAAGCCACACTACAAAAATAAGAGGTTTTTTTTTTTCTCTTTTTCATCCACCCTCCATGCTTTCCATGATATTTCTTCTCCATCCCTTGGGAAATTGTGTCTTTGTGAGATCTGTCCTCTGCCCTTCTTTTGTGAATATACCAAGGCAAAGATCCATTTAATTTTCAGAAACTATGTCTGTCAATAAATTGCCTTTGCTCTGTCTCAGAAGGGGCACTGCCACCATCCTCCCTGAGCAGATGTTCCTTATGTATGGGAAGTGTTTCTCATTATCTTCTTGACCTCTTGTGCAATCTTCTTTTCAAGTTCTCCTTGGGTTTTTCTTATCATGGTTTGCACTCCCTCAACCTCATTCTGTAATCGGCGGCATCCTTCTCAGCACCTGGCGTTGGCTCCCTTGCACACGTCCCTTGGTATAACCTTGGTCGTTTCCCCTCCTTATCCACCAGAGCCTCTGAAATTGGGAGTGTCGTCCTTGCTGTCACCAAACCCAGCACTTCAGCTATTTTGCTTCCGGCTCCTCCAACCTTGCCTTCTAAAGGCCAGGCTGGAGAAATTGCCTTTCCATGAGTGTTTATTCATTGAGCACCTACTATGTGCCAAATATGGTTCTAGATGAACAAGACAGACGTGGTCCCTGCCCTCATGGGGTTACAAGTAACACAAAAGAGACATGTAAACAGATAGTGCATAATGGTGAGCCCAAAGAGCCCAGACCAGCACAGCCACCTCGCAGTGGCTGAGTGGGGTTAAGTCTTTGAGGGCCACATTAGCAGTAATGTGCATTTCAACATTAAATCACAGAACATTCCGTCCAACAATGTTACATCTACAAAGCTGAATTTTCAGCAGTTGCTGGGATAAAAAGAAGCACAGTGTGAAACTCAGTGCAGTGTCCTGATGCCAAAACTTGAGAAGGTGTGCAGGGCCCAGTAGCTCTGTCCATTCCATGAGTAAGAAACTGTGACTTTTTAGGAATGAATTTTTAAAACTCTATTTTCATCCATTTTGTGAGAGTTGTTTTTCAAATGGCTACTAAGTGATGAGGGGATAAATACCGAGTACATTATTCAGCCCTAACTGCATAATGACAGTAACTTTCGGGATTTCTTTTGACCTCGAAGTGCAATAAAAGAAAATACCGAGAAGCTAAGGCACCATGACAGAGAATATTTGAGAACTTCTGATCAAAGCAAAGACCTGAAGGATGAGAAGGATTTGTTAGTTGGGCCTAGAGGAAGGGAAAGAATGTTCCAGACCAAGCAACAGGATAGCCAAAAACAAGATATGAGATAACAGGATGAGTTGGAGAACTAGAAACTGTCCAAAGGTGCTTATTTCTTAGTCCCCCAATGCAAGCCACCCTTCCCATCTCCTACTGCCCTCACCCTCACCCACTGACTCACACACTTGCCCACCCCTCCCTGGCCCCACAGTCCTGCCCTACTATCTCTCCTCCTATTCCCAGGCCTCCAAGGGCTGGGATCAGGCCTGAGCAGAGAACAGCAAGATCTAAGGATTTGGTGAGGCTACAGGAATGAGGCCAGGCAGATGGTCGCCCCAGGGCTGCAGGGTAGCAGGCAATAGTCAGGGTGTCGGCAGCCCGCGTGGCAGGTCTGGCAGCCTTGCAGGTCTGGCAACAGAGAGATACTGGATTTCAGGGACAGGACTTCAGTCCCTGGAAGGAACTGAGGCTCTGAGCAGGAAACCAAGCAGGGACACAATTCCCAGAAATGGGGCACAGGGCGGGAGTTCAATGACACAGAACAAATCAGGAGCCCAGTTACAAGAACAGGCACCAAACCACAAGGACTTGCTGAGAGGGTGCAGTTTATTGATAATAGGGAAAATCAGAAACAACTTGAATGTCCACAAATAGGGAATAAACACTTGATGGTAAGACTGCAGTGAGGAATACTATGCAGCATGAAAAACCCATGTTCTCTAAGCCCATGTGATAGTATGGGAAAGTTCCTTAAATCACGTGCACTAAGCTAGAACAACAAGCTGCAATCTAATTTGTAAAATGAAATTCCTGTTTGGTATATATAGTTAGAAATGGCAGAGAAGGAAGAAAAAATTGATAAATGCCTGGAAGGATATATAACCAAATTTTATCTAACTAGGCAGAGTCTAGCTGATTGTCATTTTTCTTTTTACTACTTTTCTGTGTTTTCTAAAGTTAAAAAAAAAGTATTGCCTTGATTTCCTTAATGAAAAGAAACAAAGTAAAGCCACTTATAGTAATAACCTTTCCCAATACAGACCAAAGTCATAGGAGAAATTGATCTCTCCAATTACTTTGGTTCTCTCTACAAACACGGGAAGTCAACAATTAGGGGTGGAGTGGGGAAACAGAAAAAAAAATTCTTTTTTCTTTTTTTCTTTTCTTTTTTCTGGTTGTTTTTTTTTTTTTTTCTTTTTTTTGAGATGGAGTCTCACTCAGTCGCCCAGGCTAGAGTGCAGTGGCGCAGTCTCAGCTCACTGCAACCTGTGCCTCCTGGGTTCAAGCGATTCTCCTGCTTTAGCCTCCCAAGTAGCTGGGATTACAAGCATACATCATGATACCCAGCTAATTTTTGTATTTTTAGTAGAGATGGAGTTTCTCCAGTTGGTCAGACTGGTCTCAAACTCCTGACCTCAATTGATCCACCTGCCTCAGCCTCCCAAAGTGTTAGGATTACAGGCATGAGTCACCACACTCGGCCAGATAAAAAAAAGGAAAACTTCTAAAAAAAAGTCAATCATTCGAAGATAGGAGATGAAGCCACTGGATGTTAGGTGTAACATCAAGGCCAGCTTGGAAATAGGAAGGATAAAAAATAAAAGACCAGCAACCTGACTTCACCTCTGCTGCCACCTCTTCTCATGGTTCCCGGTCCCTAACTTCTGCTCATGGCCAGGTGTTTACTCTCTCCCCAGGGGCAGTAAGTGCTCAAACTACCTCTGAAGCTTTGGGTGTCTGATGAGGGTTACCCAGGAGGTGAGGTCACATGGTGCAGTTGCAGTAGCAGCATCAGGACAGCAATCTCTGAACTAGTGACCGAGCACAGGGTCTGGGCCAGCAGCCCTGGCTCTGAACCCTGACTCTGTCTCCAGCCAGCTGTCTGGCTTTGGACAAGCTATGTCTGAGATTTCTTCATTTACAAAGTAGGGGGAACTAATAATATCTGCCATACTGGGTTTTCGTGAGGTAAATCTGCCTGGCTGTGCTTTGTAAGCTATAGCATGTGTTAAGTTAATGTTATTATCAGATAGTTGGAGGTTCCACTAACACAACAGGACACAGTTCTGGAGAGTGTCAGAGATCTCTCAAACTCCACAAACCATATCATCTTTACTCATTGCAGTTAAGCCTCTGTATTTGCAAGAACTCTCATACCAAGAGACCTCATGGCTCTGATCTCCATGGGGAAAATACAAAGCATACCTCTTGCTCTCTCCATTAGGAAAATTCTATGAAATAAAGCCCCCAAACTCTAAGGCTGCAAGAGAGCTAGAGAAAACTAATGAGAAAAGTCCTTTGCAAGTTTTGCTTGGCATCTGCTACCTCTGGCTAAGAAATGGATAAATCTTTGCTTCCCAAAGACCTTAATTTTGATCTGAGCCTCAGGTCATGACCTGGGAAATAGAAAACTCCAGAAAATTGAAACATCAACTCTAAGAAAACCTCTTCTCTTAGGGATCCTGAAGAGCCCCACAGAAGACTATAAAATGTTATTCTTCCATTGAATTTAGAGATTTTTATGTTAGAAAGACAGATGGGGCCAGGTGCAGTGGCTCACGCCTGTAATCCCAGCACTTTGGGAGGCCAAGGCAGGTGGATTGCCTCAGCTCAGGAGTTTGAAACCAGCCTGGGCAACATGGCAAAATCCCATCACTACTTAAAAAAAAAAAAAAAGGCCGGGCGTGGTGTCTCAAGCCTGTAATCCCAGCACTTTGGGAGGCCGAGACGGGCGGATCACGAGGTCAGGAGATCGAGATCATCCTGGCTAACACGGTGAAACCCCGTCTCTACTAAAAAATACAAAAACTAGCTGGGCAAGGTGGCAGGTGCCTGTAGTCCCAGCTACTCGGGAGGCTGAGGCAGGAGAATGATGTAAACCCGGGAGGCAGAGCTTGCAGTGAGCTGAGATCCGGCCACTGCACTCCAGCCTGGGCGACACAGCAAGACTCCATCTCAAAAAAAAAAAAACTACCTGGGCAAAGTACCTGTAATCCCAGCTACTTGGGAGGCTGAGACAGGAGAATCACTTGAAACCAGGAGGCAGAGGTTGCAGTGAGCCAGCCTGGGTGACAGAGTGAGACTCTGAAAAAAAAAAGAAAGAAAGAAAGAGAGAAAGGGGGGAAGGAGGGAAGGGAAAGGGAAAGGGAAAGGGGAAAGGAAGGAAAAACAGAAGGAAGAAAAGAAAAAAGAAAAGAAAAGAAGGAAAGAAAGAATAAATAAAGACTGGAAGTTTTGTTTGAAGGAATGAGAATTTTTCTCCAGTCACTTAGAAATTCAATATAGCATTAAATGGAGATGACCATTTAAACAACCAAAGAATCATAGAGAGAGGACAGAATCCATTGTGGAGGTATGAAGTTCTGAGAATCCTCGGACACCATTAAGTTTGTCATCAAAGGAGCTTCACCCTCAGTGAGCCACATGAGGCACCGAATGAAGCTGTCACTGACCCAACAGACCAGCCAACAGACCCACAGCCTCCATCCTGTGCTCCCAACACACAGTCTAGTCCTGACCTTCCAACCCCGGGCCAAGTGTGGGAGCAGCATGGTCCAGAAGCTGCTGCACCTGGAAAGGAGCTTTCTTCTCCATCCTAACTCCTAAGGCCCTGAGACCTGTGGCTGTCTTCCTAGTCCTTGACCATCTGAGACATTTTCATGTGTCTTAAGGAGTAAATATATAGATATATATCTCCTATTAAGGAGTAAATATGTATATTTTAATAAATACATAATATAAATATATGTTATACAAAATATATGAAATATACATTCATATAAATATAAGAAATATACATTTATATAAATATATAAGAAATATATATTTATATATAAGAAATATATATTATATAAATATATAAGAAATATATATGAAATATTTATATAAATATATGAAATATGTTTATATAAGCAATATATAAAAATATATATAAATAATAATATATAAAAATTTCATATATATAACATATGAAATATTTATATAAACATATGAAATACATGTTTATATAAACATATATATAAATATATAAACATATGAAATATTTATATATATTTAATATATATTTATGATAATATATAATATAATAATATTTATATAAATATATTTTTTCTATATTTTAATAAAATATATATGAAATATATTTACATATTATATATTTTCTATATTTTAACATATAAGCATATATTTATATATCATATATAGTAAATATGTAATATATACAAATATAAATATATAATATACTTAAATATGTTTATACATTTGTACATATTTAAATACAAATTTTATAAATACATAAATATATAATTAGGAAATATATATTTATTCTTAATATACTAAATATATATATATTTACTCTTTAAGACACATGAACTATATATATTCACACCCACACACAAACATTACATCAAATACAGGTAAATATGAACCACTGCTTCAAATTTAATTCATTTTGACTGAATCAGACCTTTGTTTTGGAAAAAGGAAATCAACTTGTTTTGTCGAACTTTTTCACCTGCTTCTGAAAACCCTGAATCTGGCACCATGCCAGGGTGCCAGGAATGAGGATCATTTATTTGTTCTTGCCTAGTAACTTCCTTCCATCTGGCGAAGCATGGCTTCACTCAGAGTGCTTCATAGGCAAACCCCACTGTCTCATCCTGCTTCCCAGCCTGAGATGCCACAAATCTTTCTCAGGCTTCTCACAAAGTCAGGTAATACTTAGGACCCTTTGGTGCCCTACCACTTATTCATTTGTTCATTCACGTAACAACTACCACTGAGTGGCTAATATGAACCAGCTATTACATTTGAGACTACTCCATCAAGGAAAGTAATCTTCTCAAAAACATGTACCCTATGGTTGTTTATTTTTAAAGTATGAGAAATTCAAGTCAAAGTTCTGGTGAACCTCTTGCTAGTGGGGAGAAGTGGAGCTGGTGGGGATTCAGAAATGATTCCCAGTGATCTTAAGGTGGGGATAGACAGGGGAAAGCTCCAGCTTTGCTTCCTCCTTAAACAGGCACCTCTCTTGTCACCATGGGCTTTGTAGAGAAGAAAGAAAAGGCTATGGGAAGACCTGAGGGTTTCAGGGAAATGGGCTCAGGGAAGGAGTTCAAGTGCATCTATCTCTGGTTCCCCCTATAGGCCTGATTAGAAAAACAAGTTACGTTCCCAGAACGGAATTACCAAAATGACAATACCTAATGCCTGTCTGTTCATTTAAAAAGTGATTTTGATGAAGGCAAAAGGATAGAGAGGGGCCTTCTCCAAGCTCTGTGGTGTGTGGACTGTTTTGAACTTTCTGTCTATTAAGTGGGAGCTTCTGGGATGCGGCCTGGGCATCTGTATTAGTCCATTTTCAGACTGCTATAAAGAAATACCTGAGACTGGGTAACTTATAAAGAAGAATTTTAATTGACTCACAGTTCCACATAGCTGGGGAGGCCTCAGGAAACTTAACACTCATGGTGGAAGGCAAAGGGGAAGCAAAACATGGAGGCAGGAGAGGGAAGCGCAAGCAGGAGAAATGCCAGATGCTTATAAAATCATCAGATCTAATGAGAACTCACTATCATGAGAACAGCAAGAGAGAAACCACCCTCATGATCCAATCAACTCCCTCCCTCTACACGTGGGGATTACAGGTCCCTCCCTGGACATGTGGGGATTACAATTCGAGATGAAATTTGGTTGGGGACACAGAGTCAAACCATATCAGCATTCTTCATCCTATAACTGGGATCCTGAGCACCTGAGCCAGGTCAGGGCTTCCCAGACCTCTTTGTGAAGAGGAGACAATGAAGGGAGAGGAGGCAGGTCATTCTGATCCATCTCATAAGTCACAGCCACTTTCTTCACCATGCCCTTCGAATCCACATTTCAATCAAAAAACTCCACAGTTGGTACAAGCGACAGATTTGAGGGCAAAAAAAAGTAATAATGCAAAACCGCCAGCTAGAACAGATTTTCCCGTGATTGAAGATGGCAATAATAAGACAAAAGACAGATTTTTGCCTTCAAGAAACTATCTCTTCATTGCAGCCAAAGCAACACAAAATTCAAGGCAAACATTCCATTATTTTGCCCCCACTGTTTGGAAATATGGAAAAAGAAAATCTTGCCATGAATTTTTTTTTTCCCCTCGTTCTACCAGAAGTGACACTCTCTTTTTTTTTTTCTCCAGTGTTAGCAAATGACTGGGTATGATTCTTCTGGTGCTTGGAACAGAGGACAGACCCAGCAAAGAAAAGAGCCTGGATGGGAGAGAGCCTGCAGGAAATTGTGAAGCTGCTAAGAAAACAGAGACCCCCTCAACAGGCTGTCTTCATAACATTAGTCTTTTTGAATATTATGAAAATATTATCTGCCTTATTGATCACCAGCTCCCTAAGTAGAATAGAGCTGTTTATAACAAATGCAACCAGCAATTGTAAACGTCCAAAAACAAGAACACACAACCCTCATCTTCTACCTTCATACCCACTGATAAATACCACACAGGGAAAAATAAAACACTATACATTTTGATTCTGTGAAATTTGGGAAATTACAATAATCTAAGACATCACTAGATTCCAAATGTGAGACGTAGTCTTACATTTTTACATTTTATGCCAGACATCTGTTTTGGTATAAAATGTTAAGTCTCTGTATACAATAGTGCAGTTTTTGTTTTGTTTTTGTTTTGTTTTGTTTTGTTTGAGATGTAGTCTCACTCTGTCATCCAGGCTGGAGTCCAGTGGCATGATCTCAGCTCACCTCAACCTCCACCTCCCAGGTTCAAGTGATTATTCTGCCTCAGTCTCCAGAGTAACTGGGATTTCAGGCATGTACCACCACACCTAGCTAATTTTTGTATTTTTAGTAGAGACGGGGTTTCACATGTTGGCCAGACAGGC
This sequence comes from Trachypithecus francoisi, assembly GCF_009764315.1. Taxonomy (NCBI): domain Eukaryota; kingdom Metazoa; phylum Chordata; class Mammalia; order Primates; family Cercopithecidae; genus Trachypithecus; species Trachypithecus francoisi. Next base: position 70,622,642 of record NW_022681470.1, on the reverse strand, counting down.
CTCGAACTCCTGACCTCAAGTGATCTGCCCGCCTTGGCCTCCCAAAGTGCTGAGATTACAGGTGTGAGCCACCACACCTGGCCTAAAATAATGTATTTTATACATTAAAATACTGAGTCCACAGATTCATATTTTTCCAGGAGAGTTTCTGATTTTGTCCTCATATTTTATCTATCTAAAAGCAGATTGGGGGATGTTGAAGATCATTCAGTCCAGTAGACCCATTGTATAGACAGGAAAACTGAGGCCCCAAAGAGAGAAAGTAACTTTTCCCAGGTCACATAGATAAGCAGAACTGGGATTGGAACTAAGATATAACTCTAGATTGTTTAACACCCTGGATAGATGAGTTAAAAACAGGTCCAATTTTTGGATGGGCTGAGCAACTTCACACAGACACACAGAAAGAAATTCTGTTTGTACGTGCAAGGTGGTGTACTCTTTTAACTAGCTGGTAACTTCCTACTTATGCGCTGTTGGAGAGTGTGACTTCCTCAACATCTTCTCTTTCCATTTCTAGAAAACACAAAAGAGGAGTCATGGCAATATCTGCAGCTCTGAAGGACAAAGATATGCTTCCTCACATAGTTATTCTCCTGGGCTGGTGACACCGTGTTTCTAAAAGTTGTGGGACTTTTTCCTTTTATGTATTTACATTTCTTGCAATGGCAAAACTCACAATTACTTTTGCGCCAACCTAATATCTCAAGACAAGTCATCACTCTGTTTTGGTTTTTGTTTCTTTTTTTCAAACAACCCTGAGATTGAAAGGAGACTTCTCTAGGAGCCGCTCACTCTGAGTCAGGCAAGTGCCTCTTTAAACACTCTACCCTGGGTGCCACATTTGCCTGACCCTAGTCCTGCTCTGCCCTTCACTTTTTACATTGCTTATTTACTACATTGTTCTATGAGTATCTTTCCTAACAACAACAAAACAAATGGGTCCTTCAGTCAGAGCAGTTCTGGGCTTCTTGGTATTGCACAAGGCCAGGTGACACAGACCCATGGACTCCTAAAGCCTTTAGAAGTCAGAGCTGCCTCTGTCACTGAGAGGTGGACCTAAATTGCCCACTGAGGGTCTGAGTGACTTAGTCATGAAGCCTCTCTGATCTTTGGTTTCCCCTTCCTTTCCCAAGGAATATCTGACATGGATCGTCCTGCTGAACCTAAGCATGGAGATTTATTCCTCTCTTGTCAAATCCCCCCTTCCCTGGTTTCTAGGGTGTTCTTCCCAGGTCCTCTTGCCTGACTACGCTGTTTCCTTCTTCACATTACCATCTCTGGATACCCTGAAAGAGTCTCGCTCTGGGATGTAGCCCACAGCCCCACTTCACTCACTCCTAGACTGACAGACGTGGTCCAAACCCATGACCCTGTGCTCGCCTCGGCCCTGCACACCAACCTGCATTTCTCCATGGCTGTGCAAGGATATCCCCTAAACGTGCAAATATCAGCTTAACATTTTCTTAACTAGAATAAAGTATAGGTGGATATGTATCTGTTTTCTAAAGATATGAATGGGAAAGGACCCTTTATACCTAAAAGCAATGAAAGAAACCACAAATGAACAACAGATTTAATTATAAAAATTTGAACATCCGTATTTTAAAGAAAAAAATAACCAGCATCTATTCACTTGTTCAGGTATGTATGCCATCCTCCTTGGTGCACAGTCTAGCCTCAGAATCAGTCACTTGGTTTTGAACTGTCTATCCTGACAGTGGCTTTGGCTGTGCTTCGAAAAATGTCTCTGTCCAGCCACAGTCACAGTGACTCCATCCACGTGGCCACCCTGGCTGACAGAGGCAGGGTACAAACAGACTGAATACTTAAAGCAATTAATAATTCTCTGTTGTTTTACTCAATATGTATCTCAGTATTTGACTTCACAAGGGCAAAAATCGTATTTCTGCTCTTGGCATAGTGCTGTATTTGAGAAATAAATAATGAACAGAGCCAAGAAAATGAAAGTTAGCCAAATGAGAGGAAAATAATGTAAGTATTAGAATTCTTCAAAAGTAAAGTCTTATGACCAGCTGTTAGTTATCAATGCTAAGAAACAGCCAAAATAATTGAAAAGATCAGACCAGGAGTGGTGGGCTCAAATCAGAAGCCCACTTACTGAGCAGCAAGATTCTCTCACCCAAGGGGGCCCTTCCTGACAAAGTGGACACATCTTGATAGTGACAAGCTGACCCTTCATTCCATCAAAGTCAAATCCTTGTAAAACCAGTGCTTTGGATGGCTGGTCTTACTGTCTTCTATTGTGCTACCTTGTCTTCTTCAACTGGACCTCATTTACTTGGCTGGTGGAGAAAGAACCCTTTGTAATAGAGGGAGGACAACCACTTTTTACTGAACTTCTGGAAGAAAGGAGTTGAAGGAGACAGGGAACCAGCAGGCAGCAAAGTCCCTCACGTTGACTCCTATCAGCTCATGGCATAGCCCCAAGGTATAGCTCCAGAGCATGACCAAAGAGGGGCAGAAAATCCTTTATCCCTAAGCCCTTCATCCCATCTTCATAGCCTGTCTTAATGGGCAAGTCTTTTCGGTTTACTTTGTGATACTGCCTTCCTCCTCTAATCAAGTGATCCTTTGCCACTTCCTATCATTTTCATAACTCAGGCAATATTAAGCTACCTGCCATTTATAACTAATTTACATTCTACAGTTATTTTTCCACGTCTTTTTCTCTCTTCACTTCTACTTTTCTTACTGGTATTTTAAAACTAAATAAAACAAAAAAACAGCAACAGCGCAAAAGAAATCCTCAATATAACAAAATTCTTGGGGAACTGGGCATTCTGCCAGGTTTAGTGATTCTTCAGGGATCACTAAAATGTGGGAGCCCCACTAGGCTAAGGCTCACATAGTTTCAGACATTGTTAAGTTAAAACCTATGAAATTATCATTTTGGTAGATCAAAAGTAGCTGAATTTTGAGAATGCCACACAGTTCAATGTCAAATTATAAGCACTCTGTTCAACACTGGCTTCACTATGATTCCCCTGGTAAAGGCATCCTGCAAAAAGTTAGCAGAGCTGCTGCCATGATGTCCTAAGCAAGGCATGAATTGCTGGGCTGGTCCAGCGAAACCACTGGCTTCCAAAAGCAGCTGAGGAGACCTGAAGGGGAACTGATGGTTTGTGTCCCAGCCATCCGTGGTCAGGAAGGGGACACCTGTGTGCCTGTCTGCTTCTTTCTCCTGCCCACCCTTTGCAACGGAAATGTGGTTGGAATGTCCTCTCACCACAACAATGAGAAGAAATGGACAAGAGGCTGTTTCATCACCTTTTCCTCTGCCCTGATGCTCTGGTAGGGAGTGGAGAGCAAGTATCCACTGTGTTTGGGAGGCTACAAGAGGAAATCACTGTCATTAACCCAACATGGGTCATTCACTCTGAGGTATAATGGTTGGAGGTGGAAATTTCTGCTGGAAAGGAAAAGAAGTTATTTGACCCATGAGCCTCTGTCTGGGTCTGTGAGGCCACATGTATACATTGGTGTCATTGTGAATAATACAGATAATGGTGGCATTTACCTTAAATGTCAACACAAACAAGAGGAAGAGTCTGGAACCGGTGTTTGTGGGTGTCATTGCAGTGCCAGAGTGGCGTCCAGTTTTATTTTAATAAACAGGAAATTTGTCTTTTTACAGCTTAAGATGGGAAATAAAGAAGTATTGTTCTGGAACGGCACTCCCTCCTCCTATTTGATGTTTCTGATGTATCCCTCCACCCACCTCTCTCCCAACCCCCAGTGCATAAACAGATTGCTCTTCTATGTTTTATATTCCCTAGAGGTAAAGCACCCATTTTTCTTGTCTATCCCCAGGAAATACAATATTGGTTAACGTAAGTAATATGTATGGCAAACTGTCTTCTCAAGTCAAGAAGGTCCTAGAAGTTTCTTTAATTCCTCACAAAAATTTACATTTTGTAATGTTATCTTCTCCCCCTCATTGCCTCTCCACACACACACACATACACACACACACACACACACACACATACACACACACACACCTACCTTTTGTCACAAGAATAAGGCAAAACACATGCCCACAAAAAATATATGTGAATTCCATCTTACTGCCCATCTTTCAGCCCATTCCCTGATAAACCTCAGGCTCTGGGGAGCAGGGCCAATTCCTATTCAGCTCACAGTTATTCTCTGATTCTGTATGACCAACAGAATCTTAGAAGGCTAACGGTGGTACAATGTAATGGAAAACATGATGATCTGAGGGCAAAGAGACCTGGATTTTAGTCATGATTATTCTGCTGAGGAGCCATTCTGTTTTTTTTTTTTTTTTAAACAGAGTTTCACTCTTGTTGCCCAGACTGGAGTGCAATGGTGCAATCTTGGCTCACTGCAACCTCTGCCTCCCAGGTTTAAGTGATTGTCCTGCCTCAGCCTCCAGAGTAGCTGGGATTACATGCACCCACCACCATGCCCAGCTAATATTTTTTGTATTTTTAATAGAAACGGGGTTTCACCATGTTGGCCAGGCGGGTCTCAAACTCCTGACCGCAGGTGTGCTGGGATTACAAGCGTGAGCCACTGCGCATGGCCCTAGAGCCATTCTTAAGCAAGGTCTTTGTTTCCCCACTTATAGAAGTAAGAGAAGAGTCCCTGACTGACCAACCTTCTTCCTAGGTCCATCAATAAGCTAAAGTAAAAACTTACATGTGGCAGTTAATAGAAGGAGACACAGCCATAATGGTGAATTTCCCTTTGGATTTTCTCTTCTGAACCACATGCTGCCTAAAGGAAACATCTAGAGCTAAGCAAGTGCAGGGGGCTGTGGTTCAGGGGTCCCAGACCTCCTGAGAGCCCTCAGGTGACCCACCAGGGAGGGGGTCCAGAGCACTAAGCCCCTGTTTAGGCCTCCCACTGCCTCTCTCCTCTGCTATAAGAGGCCAGAATAGGGCTGCGATTCCAGGAACTACTTCTCCATGCTCCTGAGAGATCTGTAAGAACGCTGTCTGTCTCTGGATCTCCCTCTCATTTGGTTTACTTTTGGGTGTCTGCTCTGAGATGTTCACCCTTTACAAGGCTCACGTGTGTCATTCCAGTGAGAGAGCTAGTGGAGATTATCACCTGCCATGCTGAGCCCTACCCCAAGCCAAGGCTAATGCACCTCCTGCAGAGGCACCTGCCCTTTATTTCCATTGGGGGAAAGAGAAGACACAGCATCAGTGACTAGAGCCCAGTAAGATGATGTTTTTGGGGCAGTTACATGGGAGATGTCACCCCCTGCTATTGTCTTAATGTTGTGTACCCCAAAATTCATATGTTGTAACCTAAGATCCAGTGTAATAGTATTAAAAGACAGAGGCTGGGCACAGTGGCTCACACCTGTAATCCCAGCACTTTGGGAGGCTGAGGCAGGCAGATCACAAGATCAGGAGATCGAGACCATCCTGGCTAACATAGTGAAACCCCATCTCTACTAAAAATACAAAAAAAATAGCTGGACATGGTGGTGGGCACCTATAATCCCAGCTACTCAGGAGACTGAGGCAGGAGAATGGCGTGAACCTGGGAGGTGGAGCTTGCAGTGAGCTGAGATCCAGCCACTGCACTCCAGCCCGGCGACAGAGCGAGACTCCGTCTCAAAAAAAAAAAAAAAAAAAGAAAGAGCATTAATTTATTTCCCTTTGGGTCTCTGGCACCCACCGCAGATCTGGCACTCAATAAATAGTGGACACAGATGAAATAACCCTGTTCCTCACCCAACTTCCATGCCTGCTTCAGGTGCTGTCAATCCCTGGGTAGGTCCTGGAGAAAATAAAGGCAAAATGTAAACGTCAACATCAAACATTGCAGATCATGGGAGAAAGGTGTGGAATAGATGAGTTATTGCTAAAGGTTTCCAGGGATACAGAGGAGTCTCCAAAAACCCTCACTTGGAACTGAGTCACCCCCAAAGGGCTTGGGGGATTAGGGCACATGTCCAGGCTAATGAGAACAAGAAAGTTTGGAGACCTGAGCCTGGCTGGCACACACCTTCCTTCTTCTGCAGCCCAAAAGTGTGGGAATGTGAAGTGGGTCAATAAGGCCAGTGTGGGAACCCCTGCTGGGAGCAGAGACTGGACCACGTGACCCTCTCAAGGTCACCCCCAGGACACTCTCACTGCCTGTCACTTAGCACCCAAGTCCCTGGGATCCATATCACCTACTTCCTTGTTTTGAGGCCTGAGGAGGTGGGAAGGAAGGAAAGATCACAAAGTCAGAGGATGAAGAGCCTGGAGCTTTAGAAGGATGGTGCCCTTCTCCTCATCTGTCTCACTCTTTTAAGTTGGAGTCTCTTCCTTCACTTTGCTAATAATGTAAAGTATCAGCTAAAAATTGCAATGCATGCATTTCATTTGAGTTTTATTGCCCTAACAGACAGCATTAGATTACAAAAGAGGACATTTTTCTTCTCAGTTTTAGCTTATTCTGATGATTTATGATTAGATACAGCAAGAGTTCATAAACTTCCCTGACCTGCTGACAGTTTTTACAGGCTCCCAGATTTATTTCCATCTCAAACTTAACAGCTTTCATGTGACTGATATTCCCAGCGTCGCGGTGTGGCTGAGCCAGGGGCTGAGAGAGCGCCTCTAATCTCCATGTTACTAATTTAAATGAAGTCTTGGTCTGTTGTTTAAAAAAGACATCAGTCATCCCGGGGAGGTTTACAGATCCTCTTGTAATGTAATGTCAGCCCCTTCTGAGATATGAGGTTTATAAAGCCTCACAATGTTGAGTGTTGGCAGACGTGCCAAGGTCACCATGAATGGCAAACGGGAAGGGAGGAGAGGGAAATGCAGTTTAGAGAGGGAGCAAAGAATCCCAAAGAAAGATTGGTCTCCTGGAGAGACTGGATGAAACTGTCAAGAAAGAAACCTCAGGGCTGGTATCTGCAGGGAACAGGATAGGGGAAGATGGAGTTATATTCTAATGGTAGGACCCCTTGCTCTCAATTCGGCATATCCCTTCTCCACCGGAAGCTGAGAAGCCCTGAGAATACAGAGCTCCTGGGTCCTTATCTGAAGATCATCCTGGGCACCCCATCTTTGTTTGCATGGGATCCTTAGCCATACCATGCCATGTGTTAAGCTGTGTCATGTGTCTGGGTAGAGAGACCAGAAGACTGTGCTGCCATCTCCACTGCAGACAGTCTCCTGGAGTTGGGAGGCCTCAGGAGGAGAGACACGCCATTCACCCAGCTGTGTGAGGTCCCCAGAGGTGGCAGGATAGAGGTAGGACTCCATCCAGGGATTGAGGCAGAGCTGGGAAAACACAGATTCCTTGCACCTGCCTGGGCTGTTCTCACACTTTCACACCCTGGTGTCTGAAGGTCACGTGGGATCAGGACTTCAGACTGGGCAGGAGTTGCCTTGGTGTTATTTGGAGATCAGATAAGAAGTGACAAGTAGCAATAAGCTCTGTCTCACTGGAGAAATGGGCTGAGGACTTGTGGGATGTGGGGGTGGAACACTTTTCATTCTCCTGGGAGCAGGGGAGAAGGGTGTGGAATAAATATTTCAGCAAGCACTCCTTTCTCAGGGGAGAAAGGCTGACCCCTGTGCATCCCTGGAGCACCAGCCTCTGCAGAGGGAAAATCTGTGTGATGAGGATTCACCATCCACAGCCACAGACCAACATGGGGCTGGGGAATGAGAGCAGGTAGCACTGCTGTTATCACCTGACACTGAGCACTAGCCGTATGCCAGGCTCTGGGCGGGCTCTCAATTAACCTCCACAGCCTTTGAAAATTAAGGAGGGTAAATGAAGTGGATGTTACAATTGCCATTTTACAGATGAGGCAACTGAGGCTTAGGGTATTACAGAACTAACCCAAGGTTACACAGCAAGTGATGCAGCTGAAGTTCAAGTTCAGGTCTGAATGTAAGTCCCAGTTTCTCACTCACATGCCCTAATACCAAGAAAACTATGAATTTAAAAAAATCCACTTTCTGTTTGTTTTTTTTATAAAGGTTTGGAACCCACACAGTTGACCACTGCCTTTTGCCCTAGAGAGACTAAGAAACAGTGGTTTATTTCAGTGTTTCTCAAAGTGTGGTTTGTAGTTTTCTGGTGGGGCCTGGCCCCCAAATCTCCATATTAACACATGCCCTAGAAGATTCTTCTGCACAAAATACCAGAGAACCATTCGTCTTCTCAAAGCATGTAGTTGGTGTCCTGAAAAAATTAAGCAGTGAAGGAAATTAAACAGTTTCCCTGCAATTCCTGAATTTTCTTCTTAAAATATAGCCTCTCTCTTTTCCTAACATAAATTCCTAGAGCATAATATTAGGAAAAAAATGAGGATAAACATGCATTTCAAAGTCACTTGAGGAAGATTTGAAAATTATCCACCATTCGGTGTCATTTTTCTCTGCACCAGAGCATCCATAGATAACCCGGTGATATAGAAACAGCTGGACCAGCCAGATGTTGGCATTTATTAACTGCAGCCATTTCTCTGTTAGAATACCAGATGTCCCTATTTGGGGGGATTTTCTCTGGAAAATCTGGTGAACCATATAGCAGTTTCTCAAAGAGCGTTCTAGGGACTGCCAGCATCCACAGCCTCTGTGGTGCTTGTTAACGATGCATATTATTCCGTTTTCATGCTGCTGATAAGGACATACCTGAGACTGGGTAATTTACAAAGAAAAAGAGGTTTAATGGACTCACAGTTCCACGTGGCTGGGGAAGCCTCACAATCATGGCCGAAGGCGAAAGGCACGTCTTACATGGCACAGGCACGAGAGAATGAGAACGAAGCGAAAGGGAAACCCCTTTAAAAAACATCGGAACTCACGACACTTATTTACTACCATGAGAATAGTATGGGGGAAACCACCCCGTGATTCAATTATCTCCCACCAAGTCCCTTCCACAACACGTGGGAATTGCGAGAGCTAATATTCAAGATGAGATTTGGGTGGGGACACAGCCAAACCATATCAAGATGCAAATTCCCAAGCTTCACTCCAGACCTACAAATCAGATATTCTGGGGGATGGAGTCCTGGAATCTGTAATTTTCTTTCTTTCTTTCTTTTTCTTTTTTTGAGACGGAATCTTGCTCTGTCACCCAGGCTGGAGTGCAACGGCACAACCTTGGCTCACTATAACCTCCGCCTCCCGGGTTCAAGCGATTCTCCTCCCTCAACCTCCTGAATAGCTGGGATTACAGGCACACACCACCACGCCCAGCTAATTTTTGTATTTTTCGTACAGACAGGGTTTCACCATGTTTGCCAGGTGGGTCTCGAACTCCTGACCTCAGGTGATCTGCCCACCTTGACCTCCCAGAGTGCTGGGATTGCAGACATGAGCCATCATGCCTGGCCTGGAATCTGTATTTTTAACAAGCTGTCTGAATTATTCTTACACACACCCAGATTTGCAAATAGATCTAGTGTCCATGGTAGAAAAGAGCAGGGCTTCCCAGTCAAGTGGACTCCCAATCTGTAGAGCTCAGAACCAAGCTCTGTAACTTGAACCTTCCTACACTGCTTGCCGTAGGAAATGGCAACTTTGCGAGGCAGTTTGACAGTTTCTTATAAAACTAAACAAACACTTACTATGCAGCCCAGCGATTCTACTTTTAGGTATTCACCCAAGAGAAATAAAAACATGTTCATGCAAAGATTTGTACATGAATGTTTATAGCAGCTTTAATCATAGCCCCAGACTGGAAACAACCCAAAGTCCATCAGCAGGTAAATGAATGAACAAATGTTAGCGTCCACACATTGGAATACTACTCAGCAATAAAAACAAACAACTAGTGATGCACACAACAGCAAGGACCAATCTCAAAAGCAATATGCTAAGTGAAAACAATCCAGACACAAAAGACTACCTACTGTGTAATGCCTTTTAAATGAATTCTAGAAAAAGCAAAACTAATCTATAGTGGCAGAAAGCAGGTCCCTGGAATCTAGACCATGCATGAGGGGGAACTGACTGCCAACGGGCTTACAGAAACTTCTGGGGGTGATGAAAATGTTCTACATCCTAATCTTGGTGGTGTTACAAAAGGGCATACATTTGTCAAAACCCATCAAACTGTGCATTTAAAATGAGTGTATTTTATTGTAAATAAATTATAACTCAGTAAAACTGATTTTAAGTTCAAAAAAGCACCATCATTTATTAGCTATGGGGCCTTGGCCAAATTACTTCTCTGCTCCCTTCTCTTCTTCCCAATCCAGAGTAGTTTTCAATCTTCTACTGTGCTTTTCACCCCAAAACTAACCTTTCTACTTTAAAATTCTAGAAGCCCCATTGATTATATAAAGCTAACTTTTTAAATAAAGAGGTAAATGTCATACTTAAAATGTTTATATCAATTTTTAAATGTTCCTGGTGTTTTAAGGACATATTCACCATTGATAATGTGATCCTGGTGACAAAGGATAGCAGTGAGGCCGCGTGCCGTCAGTAAGGATTTTAGGTGTTTTGACAAGTAGTAGTCAGAGGCCATCTTTGCTTGGGTTTCATTTTTGCTTGGCAGGAGGATGGTGAAGCCTCTGGAGAACAGAGGTTAGCTGGCAGTATCTAAGTGCTCACATATTTTACAGATAGTGAGCTATAACACAGAGGATTTAAATTACTTATCTCAAATCACCCAGACAGGTGGCACCCTATGTGAGAAATAGAGGTTTCCTTTACCTTTCAGTTGCAGCAATTTCATTCATGTATTCAATAAATTCCTATTTCACATGTATTTAGAATATGTGCCAGGACAGTCATTGGATGTTCAAAAATGAATTTTAAAAAAAGGTCCCTGATCTCTAAGAGCCAAAGTTTTTAGGTACACAAATACATAGCAAACTAAGCAAAAGGAACATTTTCAATGTTATAATGTGGGCAGGTACAAAATGCTGTGGGTCACAGAGTAAGTTCGACGGATCAGCTTTTGCTTGGAGGAAGTGAGGAAGGCTCCACAGAGGAAATGACATTTTAGCTGCACCTGAAATCATAATCAGGAGAAAGGTGGAAAAATCACTTCAAGCACAAGGAATAGCATGTGGAAAGGCACAGAAGCCTGAAAAAGCATAATACCAGTGAATGCAAAACCTTGATGGTGAGAGTTAAAACTGAAGTAGACAGCAGTAGAAGAAAGGCCTCTTATGAGGGTGTAGACACCCTTTGATATGCAGGACTCCATTTCATGCTTGCTGCAGATATTGGCGTTGAGGAGCTCCCACTTGCACTCTTTTCTAGAAGTTGTCCTTGGCTGGCTGGAGCCACCTTTCCTGGAGATGCCTGGGCATTTTTCCACATGGCAGGAATAATACCTGGAGCCAGTGGGTAACAACCACAGCTCTTGAGCCCATCCCCCTTGCCTCTGAGCAGAACAACCTCTGTGGTACAATCCCAGCTCTAGAGCTCTTCCTGGGATCCGACTGGGACTACAGGTCTCCTGAAACATCATGTCTCCTTTTTCTGAACTTTCGACTCAAGAAGAGACTATGTCTTGTGAACCAAAACAATGTGAAGAAGAGAGAATGACAGACTCTTACTAGCAACTAAGGAAGAATGCAACATTAAAATGTCATTTTAATGACAAAAGGGGAGTAAAAAGGGAGAGAGAGAGACAGGCTGGGAAAAGAAGTGGATCTGGTGAGGCTGCACGTCTTCCAGAGGGCATCAGTTGGACTCCAGTCACTGGTGCTTTGGAGCTGTGAGCCAGAAGTGAAGTCTTCAGGTACCAGAATTACTCTCCAGGGCCATGTCACTATGCCCTGCCATAGAAAACACAGCCCAGGCACAGTTCTCTCTCAGGATTCATGTGGGATTGGTTCCAAGACCCCAATTGGTACCAACATTTACAAAAAATGCTCAGGTCCCTTATATAAAATCATGTAGGATTTGCAAATAACCTATGTACCTCTTCCTGTATACAGGACTACTTGATCCATAAGCTATAGAATGGATGTTGCGTTAGCAGGCATGAAAAAAACATTCATCTCCTTGTACACCTCCATCAGAGCTCTTGGGTGACCAGGAGTATTGTCAATGAGCAGTCACCTTTTGAAAGGTATCTTTTATTCTCAGGACTAGTTCTCAAAAGTAGACTTAAAATATTCAGTAAATCATGCTATAAACAGATATGCTGTCATCCAGGCTTTGTAGTTCCATTAATAGAGCAGAGGCAGAGTAGATTTAACATAATTCTTAATGGCTCTATAATATTTGGAATGGCAAATGAGCATCGGTTCCAGCTTTAAGTCACCGACCGCATTAGCTCTCAACAAGAGAGTCAACTTGTGCTTTAAAGTTTTGAGGCCAGGCATTGACTTCTCCTCTCTAGCTAAGAAAGTCCTAGATGGCATCTTCTTCCAATAAAAGACTGTTTTGTCTACATGGAAAATCTGTTGTCTAGTATAGTATCATTCATCATTTATCATTTATCTAGCTAGATCTTCTGGATAACTTGCTGCAACTTAACTTCTGCATCGGCACTTGCTGCTTCACCTTGTACTTTTTTGTTTTGGAGGTGGCTTCTTTCCTTAAACCTCATGAATCAACCTCTGCTAGCTTCTAACTTTTCTTCTGAAGCTTCCTTACCTCTCTCAGATTTCATAGAATTGAAGAAAGTTATGGCTGTATTAGCCCATTTTTATACTGCTATAAAGAAATACCTAAGACAGGGTAATTTATAAAGATAAAGAGGTTTAATAGACTCACAGTTCCACATGGCTTAGGGAAGCCTCACAATCATGGTGGAAGGCAAAGGAGGAGCAAAAGCACATCTTACATGGCAGCAGGCAACAGAGTATGTGCAGGGGAAGTGTAATTTATAAAACCATCAGATCATGTGAGCCTTATTCACTATCATAAGAACAGCACAGGAAAAACACCCCCATAATTCAATTACCTCATGGGGATTATGGGACCTACAATTCAAGATGAGATTTGTGTAGGGACACAACCAAATCATATCATTCCACCCCAGTCCTTCCCAAGTATTATGTCCTCTCATTTCAAAACCAATTATGCCTTCCTAACAGTCCCCCAAAGTCTTCACTCATTTCAGCATCAACTCAAAAGTCCACAGTCCAAAGTGTCGTCTGAGAAAAGGCAAATCTCTTCTGCCCATGAGCCTGTAAAATCAAAAGCAAGTTAGTTACTTCCTGGATACAATGGAGTACAGGCATTGGGTAAATACACCCATTCCAAATGAGAAAAATTGGCCAAAACAAAGGGGCTATAGGCCCTATGCAAGTCCAAAATCCAGTGGGGAAGTCATTAAACCTTAAAGTTCCAAAATGATCTCCTTTGACTCCATGTCTCACATCCAGGTCATACTGATGAACCTCATGGTCTTGGGCAGCTCTGCCCCTGTGACTTTTCAGGGTACAGTCCTGCTCCTGGTTGCTTTCATGGGCTGGTGTTGAGTGTCTGTGACTTTTCCAGGTGCACAATGCAAGTTGTCGGTGGACCTACCATTCTGGGATTTGGAGGACAGTGGCCCTTTTCTCACAGCTCCACTAGGCAGTGCCCCAGTGGGAACCCTGTGTGGGGGCTTCAGCCTCACAGTTCCCTTCCAAACTGCCCTAGCAGAGGTTCTCTATGAGGACTCTGCCCCTGCAGCGCACCTCTACCTGGACATCCAGGTGTTTCCACACATCCTCTGAAATCTGGGTGTAGGTCCCCAAACCTCAATTCTTGACTTCTGTGTAGCCACAGGCCCAACACCATGTATAAGCTGTCAAGTCTTAGGGCTTGCACCCTTTGAAGCAACAGCCTGAGCTGTATGTTGGTCCCTTTTAGCCATGGCTGTGACACAGGGCACCGTGTCCTGAGACTGCACAATGCAGCAAAGCCCAGGGCCTGGCCCAGGAAGCCATTTTTTTCCCACTAGGCCCCCCAGCTTGGGGCTGCCGTGAAGGCCTTTGACATGCCCTGGAGACATTTTCCCCATTGTCTTTGTGAATAACATTTGGCTTCTCGTTACTTATGCAGATTTATGCAGCCGGCTTGAATTTCTCCTCAGAAAATGGATTTTTCACATATTCAGGCTGCAAATTTTCTAAATTTTTATGCTCTGCTTCCCTTTTAAACATAAATTCCAATTCCAAACCATATCTTTGTGAATGAATAAAACAATGCTTTTAAGAACAGCCAAGTCACCTTTTGAATGCTTTGCTACTTAGAAATTTCTTCCACCAGATACCCTAAATCATCTCTCTCAAGTTCAAAGTTCCACAGATCTCTACAGCAGGGGCAAAATGTCTCCAGTCTGTTTGCTAAAGCATAGCAAGAATCACCGTTGCCCCAGTTCCCAATAAGTTCCTCATCTCCATCTGAGACCACCTCAGCCTGGACTTTTTAGTCAAAACCATTCAGCAAGTCTCTAGGAAGCTCCAAACTTTCCCACATCTTTCTATCTTCTGAGGCCTCCAAACTGTTTCAACCTCTGCCTGTTACCCAGTTCCAAAGCTGCTTCCACATTTTCAGGTATTGTTATAGCAGTATCCCACTCTCTGTGGTACCAATTTACTGTATTAGTTCACTTTCATACTGCTATGAAGAAATACTTGAGACTGGGTAATTTATAAAGAAAAAGAGGTCTAACGGACTCAGAGTTCCACATGATTTGAGGAGGCCTCGCAATCATGGTGGAAAGTGAAGGAGAAGCAAAGGCACATCTCACGTGGCAGCAGACAAGAGAGCATGTGCAGGGGAACCACCCTTTTTAAAACCATCAGATCTTCTAAGACTTATTCACTATCACTAGAGCAGCACAGGAAAACCCACCCCTGTGACTCAATTACCTCCCACCAGTGTCCCTCCCGTGACACGTGGGGATTATGAGATCTACAATTCAAGATGAGATTTGGGTGGGGACACAGTCAAATCATATCAATGGCCTTGCTCTGGATTAGGCTTTGGCTTAAGGGAATGTTGTGGCTGGTTTGATCTTTTACCCAGACCACTCAAACTTTGTCCATATTGGCAACAAGACTGTTTCACTTTCTTATCATTCACATGTTCACTGGAGTAGCACTTTCAATTTCCTTCAATAACTTCTTTGCATTTGTAACTTGACTGTTTGGCTCAAGAGTCCTAGCTTTTGGTTGGTCTTGGCTTTTGATGTGCCTTTCTCACTAAGCTTAATCATTTCTAGCTTTTGATTTAAAGTGAGAGATGTACAACTCTGCCTTTTACTTGAACACAAAGATGCCACTGTGGGGTTGTTAATTGGCCTAATCTTAATTTTGTTGTGTCTCCAGGAATAGGGTGGCTTAAGGAGAGAGAAGGAGACTGGAGAGGAACAGTCAGAACACAAACAACATGTATTGATTAAATTTAATACGGGATTGGTTTGTGGTGTCCCCAAACAATTACAATAGTAACATCAAACTCCACTGATCACACACCACCATAAAAGATATAATAATAACGAAAAAATTGAAACACTACATGAATTACCAAAATGTGACAGAGACAGGAAATGAACACATGCCATTGGAAAAATTGTGCCAATAGACTTGCTCAAGTCAGGGTTGCGAAAAACCTTCAATTTGTTAAAAAAAAAAAAAAAAAACCCACAGTATCTGAAAAGCTCAATAATGCAAGGTATACCTGCATTTTAAATCATCTCTACATTACATATATTACCTCATACAACGTAAGGACTAGGTAAGTAATTGTTATATCATATTGTTTTTAAATTTGTATTATTTTTATTGTTGTATTGTTATTTTTATTGTTGTTGTAGAGATTCTTTTTAGACTATTTTCCATCCGTGGTTAGTTAAATCATTGGAGGCAGAATCTGCAGATGCACAACACAACTCGTGGGTATGGAGAGCCAACTGTATGTGTGCCACTATCCAACTTGTGCCCCCTCCACCCAACCCTTTAACAAGGTCCCACCTAAACCACTCCAGAGCTTCTGGCAATCCATTTCAGTCTTAGAAAGGGAGGGTCAAACAATTCCCATTTTACTCTTGGGAAGCAGATCCTGCAACCTGTACTTTTTTGTGTCCAGCTGCAGATTGTGCCCCCTTCTTTCTTCCTAAGTGGAAATTTGAGGACAGAACTAAAAATCATCATCCTCAAACTGAGCTGGGTGCTAAATTCCTCCATGAGTTATCTGTAGAATGTAGTGAAATAAAGGCTTTTGTTGACAAGGGTACATCCTGCATCATGCTTCTGGGGGATCTGCCCTTCTCAGCCAGTCCCCATGTCATTTCCCGGTGTATGAATCTGTTCTCACGCTGCTAATAAATACATACCTGGGACTGGGTAATTTATAAAGGAAAGAGGTTTAATTGACTCACAGTTCAGCATGGCTAGGGAA
Source organism: Trachypithecus francoisi (assembly GCF_009764315.1). NCBI lineage: Eukaryota > Metazoa > Chordata > Mammalia > Primates > Cercopithecidae > Trachypithecus > Trachypithecus francoisi. The sequence goes on along the minus strand of NW_022681470.1, from coordinate 70,606,317 downwards.
GCCTCAGGAAGCTTACAATCATGGCAGAAGGGGAAGCAAACACATTCTTCTTCACAAGGCAACAGCAAGGAGAAGTGCCAAGCAAAATGGGGAAAAGCCTTTTAAAAAACCATCAGATCTTATGAGAATGCACTCACTATCATGAGAACAGCAGCATGGGGGTAACTGCCCCCAATATTCAATTACCTCCTACTGGGTCCCTCCCATGACACATGGAGATTACGGGAACTACAATTCAAGATGAGATTTGCATGGGGACACAGCCAACCCATATCACCTGGGACTATGGAAAGATCCTCTTACAGGTCGTATTGCCTGTTCTACCAGCATCACCCTAGTGGATGCCGAGGGCAGGTGCTTCCTCTCCCCATGCTTGGATAACAGCTGTGAATGCTAACATGAACATAGCAAGTGCCATGTGCCAGGAACACATCAAGGTGCTTCACATGATTAAATATATATATATATTATATATAAGTATATATAATATATATTTAATACTATATATTTATATATAAATATATATAATTCTAGTATCCATCTTTTAAGGATCTCATGATGATGTCATGAGTTTATATGTGTGTATTTACATATATATTTACATACATATATGTATGTAATATACATATATACAATATGTATATACAATACATATATACAAATATAAAATGTACATATATATTTACATACATATATACGTAAATACACACATATAAACTCATGACATCATCATAAGATCCTTAAGAGACAGATACTAGTATCATCCATATCTTACAGAGGAAAGCTCTTTGATTCAGAGAGGCTAAATAACCTTCCCAAGTTCACATGGTTATAGGATGGCAGAGCTGAGGTTTAAGCTGGCAGTCAAGGTATACAGTAGTGCTCCCAACCACCACACCTGTCACACCTTTCCAGTCCCTTCCCCAGCCAGTCTCTTCACCTCTGCTCTTCACTCCACCTCCTCCAATCCAGCCAGCCTGTGCACAATGGCTCTCACCAGCCATGGACACCATTGTGTTCTTCTCCAGGCAGGAGCCCATTGTGACTCAGTCTTGCCAGCCCACACCCCAAGCATGGGGATCAGGGTCCTCGTTTCCCTTCCTTCACCCAGCACCCTCCCATAGTTTGACTCTAATACCAAATCAAGCCGGGCCATTTCTGGGGCCTTCGACTTCCCACCATGTTACCACATCCCTACAATCTGGGTCAGAACTGCTGACATCACGAGCAGGGAGATATGACCAAGCCTGCCTTGTCCCTCCTCGCCATTTACCTTTCAACTAATTGTGTCATTATGTGACCATGCCCTGGTTTATCTCATAAATGTTTCATATAAGAATTCTTGGATCTGTTGTTTTTTCTTCCTTATTAGATTGCAAGCTTTCTAAAGGAAAGAGATGTTTTTCTTTCCTCAGCAAGGCTAATATAGACCCTCCATGGTATAATTCCAGGACAATGAAGTTCTAGCCCATCAATGACTAAAATTCCACCATTAGAGATTCATTTCTTTGATGTGTCTTTGTCTTAAAACGAAAATGCCCTTAGGAGTAATGACCAATTGAACATTTCTAGTTATTTATTCTTAGAATTGGTAAGCTGATCAGATTCCAAATTGATATCAGAGTTTGGAAGGAGGGAGGGAAAAACAGAAACATGAAGAGCAAGAAGGCACCAGCCTTAGGAATTGGAGAAGATGAAAGACACGATCAAGGAAAGAAAGAGGGATAGAAAGGGGATGCTAGCACTGCCCCAGAATAACTTATCTGTCCAATGATTTTGTAGTTTCATGACACACTAACTTGCCCTGTTTCTGCCACTTGCATATTGAACTCAGCATTTTGGCAAAGATTTTCTGAGGGATGGGTCCATGTTGTTTTTCCTTCTGACTTGCATTCCTTACCCTTCTGACAGCTGATGCAGCAAATCTAGGGCCACAGGGTCAGGGCTTGCACTGGCCACCTGGGACTATCAGCCATTGGTCTGCTGTCTATCTGCCTGTCTGGCCACCTGCCCATCATCACCACTCCTTGGACCTTCACTCACTTCTGGCATTTCCCTAACTGGACTCTCTGAGAGGAAGGCTTTTATTGCAAGCTAGAGTTTGTGGCATAGAGCCTGGCATTTGAAGTTCTTCATACAATCTATTGTTTAGACGCTTTCATTTCCAGGAACAAAGGCTGTCCTACCCCCACCTCTCTGTCCCTTCAAAGGGCACCACCGTGTAGCAACAGAAGCACATCTTGATATCATTTCTGATATCCATAAGTTTCAACAATCAGTAACTGGGTTTTGTTCCAGGAAAAAGCAATATTCTTTGACAAATAAGCCATTTGCCGAGCAGTTTAAATGACATTGCAAAGAGTGACACTACAAACCGATGAGCCTGTTTTTCCCTGCTCCTTTTCACTGTGAAATGGCTAATGCCCCAGATAAAGAGTGCAGATCACATGTGACTTATAACATGAATACACAGCACTGTATAAACAGCCTCAGGAAAAGGCAACCCTAGTCAGTCATTCTGCTTATGAGAGTCCCAACCAAGCTGAGTCTTTTTCCATACAATCTTGAAATGAGAAAATATCAACCCTCATCCTTAACGCTTTTCTTCAATGGCTTCCATTCCTTAGACCATTCTCTTCTCATTATTAATGTGGCAAAACCCAGGTGTCTATAAGCCCTGGAACTATTGTGGCCGGCTTTAATGCGGGGCGTTTCCAGGAGGCAGATGTTTAGGTACCAGGGGAAAGAAAGGTCTGTTTCTTATTGACGGAACCCTAGCATGTGTAATAGAACTTCAAAGATGCGAGGCCAGATTGGGCAGGCAAGATCAAAAGCTTTTGACTGGTGCTGAGTAAACTTTGTATTCTGACATAGAAGTTCTTATCTATTCTGCTCCAGACTTGAGAGCGGGAGGCTGCATCTAACCAAATCACATTGTTTTTCCTCACAGCTGCCAACTTGGAAAAATATCAGGGCACAAAGGGACCATTAAAAAAAAGAAAGAGAGAAAGAGAGAAACACACACACAGAGACATGTTTTTGTTAGTTCCTAAGCAACACGATATTACCAAGATGGGGGCTCTCAGGAAAACGAGAAGACATTTGTTACACTTCCTAGTGGGGCCACTCACTTATCCCAATTTTTATCTCTTTATAAAGAAATTAACAGTACATGCTTGGATAAAACCTGCATCTCCTTACCATCCATCTCCTGTCACAATGGCTCCAATTCTTTGATAAAGATTTACTTTCTAATGAGGCCAAATCAATGGTTTAATTATATCTAAACTCAAACAATGAAGCTATTTCCTGTTTTTTTTTTGAAAAAAAACTAAATTTGTTTATTTTTAAAATTGTTTAAAGAAATTATATTCACTTTAGATAACCGGCCCTTTCCATTATTAAAAAAAAAAAAAAAAAAAACTTTAAAATGTGTTTCATTTCAACATAACTGGAATATAATAATATTTCCCCAGTCTGGGAACCAGAGAAAATCAGAAGAACCATCTTTTTATCAAAGATGAATGTGCTTCCCTCATGTGGGTTTGTTTCAAAGCACCAGGTTATTTCCTCTGAGCATGTCTATGTGTGTCTATCCTGCGGAAGGGAGGAATAGTCCCTCAGAAGGAAATTAGTTCTAAACCTGGGATTTTCCTCCTGCATTGGGAACACGTTGATTTAATCAGTGAGTCCTGAGTGTCTCGCGTGTGGGATCTGTCAGCAATGGAATCACAGCTCCAGCCTTCCCCTCCATGGGGCTTGGCCTCCGAGACCTCTCTGAAGCAGGCAGCTATGTCTGCCCATCCCTCCACCTTGAAACTCACTACTGACTTGGACTCCATGGCCCAGCCCCATCCTGATTTTGTCTTGCCTCTCTGCATCCCCTCGAGATGATGTTATCCACATCTAGGGAAGCCTAAACGAAACGTCACAGAAATCACTGCAGCGATGCTCAACCTCTGGAGAAATTCAGAAACCCCAAGGCCATGTGACGCTAAGAGTGGTTCAAGGCCCAGCAGCATCAGCATTCTCTGGAGCTTGTAAGAAATACAGAATATCAGGCCCTTCTTCAGACCTACTGAATCCAAAATGGCATTTTAGCAAGATCCTCATGGCTCGGGTGCTCATAAGGTTTGGGGAGCGCTGCCCCAGGCTTCAACCCTGAGGTATTAGTTAAGACCTAAAGTGACATTTTGAATTCTGCATCTCAAAAGTGCCTCCAGTAATTCTGCTCTGCCCTAAGTCTAAGAACTGTGGTGTGATGCCCAGATGCATCAGCTCTGGAGTCCAGCAAACAAACCTTACAAATTTGGCTTCGTCACTTATTAGCCAGACTGAGCTGGTGAGAAGTAAGCAAAAGGGACACAGAGATTGTAAACATCCAGGGAACTATTTGCACTGAGGTCCCTAAGAAAGCCTGGGGAGTGGCTATCTCTGAGGCCCCTTCTTTCCTTCTATCCTTCCCCATCCATGCCATATGCTTGACCCAGAAAACTCTACCCTATCTCCTCTCTCTTCCCAAGACCCAGCCATCTACAAGGTGTTTTGAGAATGCTGACAACTCAAGGCCTTCTCTACCTCTTATTGCCCCCAGACCTATCATAGCCCCTTCCCTTCCTAGAGGTAAGTTCCCTACAGGCAGGGATTGGCAAAGCTGTTTCTGTGCCCCCTTCAGTGACTGGCTCAGTTCCCTATGCTGAGAAGATACCCAATAAAAATCAGTCGAGTCAAATCAGTCTCGCAAGTTCCTTTAAATATCATTCCCAAAAAAAAATCCTCCATTTTACAGATAGAGACAGGGAAGAAAAAGGTATTTCTATTTAATATTTGTCTATAAAGGCCACATCTGTACAGGCAAAAGCAAGCAGAATATTGAGGCAATTCATCTCTTTGGTAAAGCAATTATTAAACCAAAAACCTATAATTGAGAGACACATATGCATTTAAAGACTGATTTATTTAACATATTCTGATGTCAAGCCTGATAGTATTAATTATCAGAGTATGACATTATTCTAACTTTGGTTTCCGACATAAAGAGATATTTCATAGCATCTTTTACTCACTGGTGCTGGAATAAAAGAAGTCCAATTTGGTCTGCCCCTTCTGGTTAGGCTGGCTTCATGGTGACAAGGAAGAGGAGATGAGATCAATGTGGAAGGGTGTTGTGCCCCTCAAGTGGTGCGAGGGTAGGGCTGGGTTGCTCAGATTCATTAGATAATTTCTCACCCTCCACACCATTTGACCTGGGTCAATACATTCCTGACTCATTTGATAAAAAGTGGACAACTTGCTCTGGGTGACTCACAAGCCAGATGAGACTCACCCAATGACCCAGAGGCCCTGTTTCAATTATACAGGAAATGAAAGGTTCCTCACTGGCAGAGAATGAAGTGTTTCCCGGGGGGATTAAAAAAACTGGTAGCACATGTTCTTCTATCCTGGACATAGAATGCCATGATTGCTACAACTCTCCTGCAAAAGTGGATGCTTCTTCAGGAACCATGAGGAAATGGGTCTGTTTTTCAGTTGGGGCATGGGTCAGTAACAAGGGCAGAATTAGACCCTCAGAGCTTTGGTCTTCTGAGCAGAGTGGAATGCTCTCTTTGGTCAGTGGCACCCAACTCTTCCTTTTTTTGAGTGATTACAGCACACCAGGCATTTCACATACACAATCTCACTTAATCTTTACAATAACCCTAAGGTTAATACGATGATTATCCCTTTTCGCAAATGAGAGAACTGGAACTCAATGAGGTTTAGTAATTTGCCCCAAATCATTCAGCTAATAAGTGACAGAGCTGAGTTTCCTACACACACAGGCTCCCCAGCTCTGCGTCGTAACTAGCCTTCTTGGGTAAAGTCGCCAGCGTTTGAACAGTGTCACCTTCTCTTCCTTACTCCACGCCCTCCTAAGCAAAACTGTACAGGTTACCCCTCACATTCCTGGCTCCAAGTCCAATTGCTTTCTAAGAGAGCCACTTCCCTTGCTCTTACATTTATCAATCAAAGAGCACAATGACTTCAATTAACTTCCTATAGGAAGGATTTGGGTGAAGTCTTTGATCTCCTTGAGGCAGTATGCTTTAGATTTCTTTGTAGCCCTGCCCAACACTTAGAAAACGTCTCAAACTCACCTCAAGTTCTCAATACCTGTTTGTTGAATGATTAAATGAGGGAATGATGGCTGAATGCTATTCAGGTAGTAATTCCGTGTTTCTGCCCTGACCACAAATGATCTATTTACTTGATTTTAGTGATTCCACAGTAGCTGTTATATTACCTCACAGTAAAATTACTCATTTCTTGTTTCTAAGACCTAGTCATTTATATGCTGAACATGTAATAATCTATTATATCAAACACCAACTCCTATTGAAAAAAAAATAGCTTGCTGCCGAGCATAACAGCCCTGGATACACAAAATAAGTACAGGTGACTTACGAGTTTACACAAAAGAGCCTTCTGTTCTGGATGCAGCTGTTTCAGAAAAACACAGCTAAGAGGATAGAAGGAAGCTGGGTAAGTAAATATTAGGAGAGGCCTTTAAAAGCAGCCTTGATCACTGGATCCTTAGGATGTGTTTGTTAGGCAAGGATGCCCTAATAATGCTTAATATTGAAACAGCATTTACGATACAACAGACAGGTAATGGGAAGGCTATTTTTCTGAAGATGAGCAAGTGGAAACATGATAGACCTAAGGTAGAGCTAAGACCCACTAGGTTTTAGCTCACAACCTTAGACCAGTCAGCAAGTCACCCAACAGCAAGGAGCAAAGACCCAGGCATCGAACGACTGAGACTGCCTGCCTGAGTACCTAAGAAAGCACAGCCAAAGGGAAGTGAAAACTTTATTCCCAAGCCCAGAGTCCCTGACCACTCCACCCAAATGCTACAGTGGGTAGAAGTATATTGGGGAGGGGGGAAAGAGAGTTAGGTGCTGGTTGAGGGCACTCTGTGCTCTCCTTCCCACTTCCCTGGATCTCTCAGGCCTGATGGTGCTGCTACAACAGTGGCCATGGCAGTTACTTCTCACTCGTAATTGTTGGCAAGGCCCAGGACAATTTGCAGAGTCTGCCTCTTTTCCATCTTTTCTCCTTGACTCACGATTCCCTAAATCAGCACTTGAATATGGAGCACTAGTCCCTGTTTCCTTACCACAGTCAAGGAGAAAAAGTCCCAGCTTTGGAGTCAGGTTCCTCTGGGTTTGAATGCAGGCATCGTTATTTGCTAACCTGTAACACTGAGCAAGTGACAATCTTGCAGGGCTTTTGTTTCCACCTCTTTAAAAGGGGCATGATGTTGTCTACTGCAGAGAGTTACAGTTAAATGGTACGAGACAAACTAAGAATCTAACCAAATACCTGGCCCTGGAGAACATGCTCTATAAATGGTAGTTCCCTTACCTGTTGGTCTGACTCTTTGTCCCCCCCTAAGCTGCTCCATCTTCTATTGGAGTATAACTAGGAGCAGCTGGGAAATACTTGACGAAGTTTTACTTTATTCCATATGTCCTTGAAATGAATCTTCTGTCTTCTATACTCCTCTTCTCACCATTAAGCCCCCTTCCTTTCATCTCCAGGAAATCTGGAAACCAGAGGATAGTCCAGCCTCCCATTGAAAAGACTGGCACTGATCTGGTTAATGACATCCCAGAGCGATCTGCAGAGCAAATAACATCCTAGTTTGCCCAGAATTTTCCCATTTCTAGCACTGAAAGTGCCATGTCTCAGGAAATATCTTATCCTAGGCAAACCAGAGCAACTGGTTACTCTATCTTCACAGTCAAATAGAAGGCTCATCATTTTTCTTAAGTAAAACTTAGTCAAAAATCAACATGAAATAGAGGAGTCCCATGTTCCTGTGGATGAGTGTTCTTGTCAGCTATCAGAGTGTCACTTGGTAGTGGTCCCATATAGGACATCAAATGCTGTTCTTCCAGCCAGTCTACAAGCTGGACCTGACAGGCAACTGGAGAAATCCAAAAGCCTCCTCAAAGACATACCCAGAAATGAGGTTATTACAGGACAAGTTTACTGACATTACTGACCCAGGTAGAATAACTTTCCCAGACCAGGGATGGGTTTCTCTAGCCTTGCAAGACAAGGGAACAAAAGCCTAAACATTGGAATCATTCAAACATTGGGAGAATCCCAAACTCCATTACACTTACTGGCTGGTAAGACCTGGAGAAGCTGCTAACCCCTCTACAGCTGGATTTCCTGCAATAATAATACATATATTACAGGGTTGTGAAAAATTAATACAATAATCCAAGTGAAATGCCTAACACAACTTTCATTTCTGCTATTGTGTGAGATCAGATTACTTCAAGACCCTCCAAATATTAAACACCTAGAAAATGCTGAATAGGTTATAATGAACCTTCTTTTAAAAGCAATAATTGGAAAGTGAGGGAAATTTCCAGAGACCCAAAACAAAGGAAGAACTGAAAACTAGAGAGGAACCCCAGAGGTGATACTGCAGCTACCTGTGGGAGAGCTGCCGGATTGTGTCATGTAAGGGCTTGAGCGTAAATGTCCACATAGAGTTGGGAGATTAGGTCTTGAGCCCACATGATACAAAGAAGTGAAATGCACATCTCATTTCCCCCCAATATAAAGCCAGAAGACTTGCAGCACTTCCTTAGATGTAGGATGAAATATTCACAATCCACACTCAAACTCAGAAAGATGTTCAAAAAGCTTAGCTGTCTCATACTAGGATCTGGATGAGGGAAAAAAATAGTCTCTTCTGATAATACATGATCACAGGTGTGACTTCATATGGGCTTGAGTTCAACTTTACTCTAGATGCATGTTCTAGAAATTAATATAAAAAGTAACTAGGACCCATTACCTTGATGTGCCTGATAAAAACAAACGAAAAAATTTCTCTGAAGGGAAATAATGTTTCTCAAGCTGGAGGAGTCCTTCAGATAAATGTCCACCAACCATACATTACAATCCAAATTAAAAAAAGAGCACACAAGGAAGCAATCCACAATGAGCAAAAGAGTCAGCAGACACAGCAAATAACAGAATTTTAACTCCTGATAACATCTACTTAAAACAAACTATCAGAATTCAGCTAAAAATAAATGTTTAAAATGATTAAACATTTAAAAGAATCAAAAAGACAACACAATTAAATGACAATTATACTGAGAAAGGAATTAAAGGGAATTTCTAGAAATTTTTAAAAAATAGTCATAGATTAACCAACAGACTAGACATAGCTGAAGAGAGAGTTGGTAAACTGAAAAACCTGAGGAATGAAAGATCTGAAGCTACCCAAATTGTAACACAAATTGAGGGCACCCAAATTGCAGAACAGTGAGGCAAAGAAATGCGAAGAAAGAGAGTCAAATATGAGAATGATAGGTTGAGAAATTTCACACAGAGTTAGTAGAAAATCCGGAAGAGAAAAAAGGCAATATCCAAAAAAATAAAATAAAATAAGGGCTTCTAGTTCCAAGAATTGAAAAAGGAGTAACCTTATGAGTGCTGAGAGCATTAAAAGTCTACCTAAATACATGTCAGTGAAAGTTCAGACCACAAAAAAACAAAGAAAATATGTTCAATAAAACCATGGATAAAGTACAGATTACTTTTTAAAAAGGAATAATTGTTAGACTGGCAACAGTTCTTTTTTCCCAAAATTTTATTTTAAAATTTTCAAACACAGAGCAGAGTTGACAGAATTTCATAGTGAACACTTGTATAAACACTATGTACATACTACCAATAACATTTTACTCCATTTCATTGTATTTGCTTTATCACATATCTATCCATCTCTGCATTCAACCAACAATCTCTCATTTGCTTTTCTTGTTGCTCTGTTATTTGGGGTGTTTGTGTGTGTGTGTTTCAGAGCAAATTACACACATTTCTACACCTTCTCTCTCTCTCTTTCTTTTTCTTTCTTTCTTTCTTTCTTTTTTTTTTTTTTTTCTTTTTTTTTGAGACGGAATTTCACTCTTGTTGCCCAGGCTGGAGTGCAATGGCATGATCTCAGCTCACCGCAACCTCCGCCTCCCAGGTTCAAGTGATTCCCTGCCTCAGCCTCCTGAATAGCTGGGATTACAGGCATGTGCCACCATGCCTGGCTAATTTTGTATTTTTAGTAGAGACAGGGTTTCTCCACGTTGGTCAGGCGGGTCTTGAACTCCCGACCTCAGGTGATCTGCCCGCCTCGGCCTCCCAAAGTGCTGGGATTACAGGCATGAGCCACCGCACCCAGCCTACACTTTTTCTTAAATCTTTCAGCAAGGATTTAATTAATGAAGCTCGATATTTGTTTGAGATGTTTTCTTTTTATATCAAATTTGCATGCAATGAAATATACTAATCGTAAGTGTACATTGGTATGCAACTCAAACACGTATCACATATAAAGTAGTACCATCATCCACAGAAAATTCCCTTGTGTCCCTTTCTAGTCAAAATCCATCCCTATTTCCTTCAAAGTCAACCACTATTCTAAAGTTTTTCCACTGTAGATTAGTTTTATTGCTCTAGAGTTGCACATAAATGGAATTCTACATTTTTGTGTAAGACTTCTTTCACTTAGTATACTGATTTTGAGATTCATCCATGGTGTTACACGTACCAGTAGTTCATCCCTTTTTATTGTTGAGTACTTTTCCATTATTTGAGCACACCAATTTTTTCATCCATCCTACTGGTGGACATCTGGCCTCTTTCTACTGTAAGGACATTGTCAATAAAGATGCTGTGAACTTTCTTGAACAGTCATTTTGTGAATGTATTTTTTTGTTTCTCTTACTAAATACCTAAGAGTAGAATTGCTAAGTCGTGGGGTAGGTGTACAATTATAAGAGACTGATCCCTTTCTCCAAATTTGTTATACGATTTTACTTTTCTAATATATGAATTTCTGTTGTTACACATCTTTGCCAACATTCACTATTAAAAACAAAATTTAGTCATTCTGGTGGAAGTTTAATAGTACGTCACTGTGGTTTAAATTTAAATTTCTTTCATGACTAGTAATGTTGAACACCTTTTTAATGGACTTATTGGACAGTCATATGTCTTGCTTTATGAAGTGTCTATTAACAACTTTTGCTGACAACACACTTTTGAACAGCAACACGATAAAACAGAAAACAAGAAAGTAACATTTCATCAGTCAGGGTCCAGTATGGAGACTAAAGCCATATCAGTAACTTAAACATGAAAAAATTATTATGGTGAATTTTTAACTAATAAAAGGTTGTTAACCATCAAACTGGGCAAAGCAAACCATAAGGTATAGGGAGGTAGGAACCACAAAAAGAAATTACTAACCTTTGGGCTGAGAGAAAAGTGAACAAGAAGAAACTTAAAAATCTCAGAGAAGGGGATCCTGCAAAGTTGAAATTTAGACCTCTGAGGAAAAGGGGTAGTTGTCATAGGAACATGGTGCCTGTTGATATGGTGACAAACTGACCACTACCGAGCTATGAGAGCTGAGAGCCACTTTCCAATGTGGCAACAAAGAAACTGACTGAAGGACACCACAAATGAACAAGACACCTACACCCTGATCTGCTCATTGCTGAACTATAAAACAGAACACCAGAAGGAACAAAGTTCCCTCTGCCTTCTTTTCCCAGGCTTTCAATGTCCCTCTTGTGCCCTCTATTGGCAGAACCTAACACTAAGCCATCTATCAAGAGAGAAATGTAATCTACACAGTTTAGGTCCAATATCACAAAGTGTGGCAAAGTAGGGTGGTTTCAGAGTTAGGAAGCAATAAATTAACAACAAACACTAATATCTTCAAAGTGCTGAGAAAAAATATGCCTGTGTACCCAGAATTTTATACCCAGTTAACTTATCATTTAAGAGTGAAGGCACAATAATGACTAAAAATGATTTTGTGTTATACTTTATACAACACATATAGGAGAAAATATGTAACATATAGGTAAGTGAAGACTTTTTCAGACAATCAAAATCTGAGAATTTATTACTAACAATAATAAATGCAAGAACTATTATGGTACTTTCCCTCAAAGAGAAAATTGAATCCAGAAAGAAAAAGCAAAATACAAAAAAAAAGCAAAAAAACTTGGTTAATGTATGAGTAAATAAATGGTAAGCAAAGAAATTGGTAAACTTATCAGTAAATATAAATGAAAAAGTGCAGTAGGAATAATTATAAAAATAATAATTAATTGAGTGTATAAAAGTAAAGAGCAATGAAAATACTGGCCAACCATATGAAGATGGAAAGAAATGATCAGAATTAAAATGTTTTAAGCTCCTTGTATTTTTGGAAGGCAGGTAGAACTCAAGGCCTTACTCCTTAACAATCTAGAAATATGACTGGTACTCCCTGGAAATGTACAACACAATCCTATATAATATTTTCCAAGTCAAGTCTTTGTGATATAATGTTATGTTTATTTCTAAAGAACAGAGGTAAAATGAAAAACCTTAAAATCAGTAGAATACAGAAAATAAAGTTTCATCAACTCCAAATAAAGTCAGAATGAAGAGTAAAAGAAAAAAAAAGTTTAGCCAGTTCAGCCACAACAAGTGAGAAACACAAACTCTTTGGAGAAATAAATCTAAATGTATCAGCAATTGTAATAAATATAAGTGAACTAAAATTCCAAAGTAAAAGACAGAGATTTTCTTATTGCTTTTTAAAAAATCAGATATATAATCTGTACAAAGGATTTGGCCAAAATATAGCAGCATAAAATATTAAAGTAAAAGAGTGGAAAAAAGATATAGTAGGTATATATCAACTGGTAGAAACTTGATGTCACCACATTGATATCAGATGAAATAGACTTTAAGAATTATTAAAGATGGGCTTTTTATAATGGTAAAAAGAACAATTTATCAGGAAAATAAGACAATTGCAAATGCTTATTCACATAATAACATAACTCCGAAATACATGAAACAAAAATTAATGCACTTTCAAAGAGAGATTGACAAATCCAGCAATATGGTAAGAGGTAGTATATTTCTTTCAAGGAGTAAATCAGGCAGACAGAAAAATGAATAAAGATATAGAAGATTCAACAACACTATTAACAAACTTTAAAGACATATAAAGAACTTTTCAGGGCAAGCCATGGTGGCTCACATCTGTAATCCCAGCACTTTGGGAGGCCAAGGCAAGAGGACTCCCTCAGACCAGGAGTTCAAGACCAGCCTGGGCAACATAGTGAGACCTTGTCTCTGCAAAAAATTTAAAACTTATCTAGGTATGGTGGCATGCACTTGTGGTCATAGCTACTTAGAAAGCTGAGGTGGGAGGATCACCTGTGCCCAGGAGTTCAGGATTACAATGAACTCTCATTGCACTACTGTATCTGAGCCAGGGTGACAGAGTGAGACTGTCCCTGTAAAGCAGAACTTTTCAGGAAATTTCATAGAATATATTAATTTTAAGCACATATAAAGCACTGATAAAACTTGATCATATGCTGGGCTGCAAAGCAAATTTCAATACTAAAACTGGGTATCAAATAGACCAAATGCCCTGACCATTATACAAATAAATTAAAAGTTCATTATAAAAAGTCTGATGACATCAAAAGCATGCTTTTTTTTTTTTTTTTTTTTTTTTAAGACAGCATCTCACTCTGTCACCCAGGCTGGAGTGCAGTGTCATGATCTCGGCTCACTGCAAGCTCTGCCTCCCGGCTTCACGCCATGCTCCTGCCTCAGCCTCCCGAGTAGCTGGGACTACAGGCGCCCACCACCACGCCTGGCTAATTTTTTGTATTTTCAGTAGAGACAGGATTTCACTGTGTTAGCCAGATTGGTCTCGATCTCCTGACCTTGTGATCCGCCTGCCTTGGCCTCCCAAAGTGCTGGGATTACAGACATGAGCCACCACACCTGGCCTCAAAAGCATACTTTCAAGTAAACTGCATAACACATCCCAAGACAGAGCATAAGACCTTTAACAATACTAGTCTTCATCCAACTAATTGACATCGCCAAGCCCAGTTCTTCATTTTACCAACAGCTAGCATTTTATAGATGCTGCTCAAGGTCAAAGTTAAAATTAGTGGCTCTACAACAGAAGGAAGGAATCTGGCCTCAAAGGATATTGAATGATATCCTTTGATGTCATTCAACCTTGACTCTACCGGGCTTGTACCCCCAACAACTGACCTTCAGGAATTTAAAAGTACTTTAATCTGGAAAGTTTGGCTTATTATATTTTATATTATTCCTGGGGTAGACATATCCAGGTAGAGTTTCCCTTCCGCTGTTCCAAAGGACAAAGTAACTCTCTCAAAGCTGAATTGGGCTATCTGCTCTCAAAAATATTTTAATGAAAAGGAGCTGCTCAGTGGGGCTGGGTATGTATTAATGGGTGGGTAAAGGGGACCCAAATACCCAAAAAGCTTCACTGTTTGTCCGAAGTTGACCCCAAAGAAAAGGGTACTAATCCCAGAAAAGAGAGGAGAGTGGCACATTGTGCACAGCTTGGACTCAGGGCAACGGTGGTAAGGCAGCCCAGCTCTCTGTACCCTCATCTGCATACACCTAACATCCCTTTGCTCTGAACACCTGACACACCAGAGGGCATCACTGTACAAATGACATAGGAAGGAATTCCACCTTAACTAAAATATCAGCCTGCTTCTGGTGAGTTTGGTAAATATGACTCTAGAACATCCATTCTCAATGAGGGTAATATCACCCCAAGAGGGCAAAATTTGGTTCAGCGTAGTTGGAAGGTCAAAAAAAATCAGCTATTACAATGGTTTATGGCTTTCCAAAGAACCACAGCACATAAATAGATATACAGTATATCTGTGGTGTAAAATTTCATGGGAAGGGGACACAATTCGGGAAAAAATTATTCAAAGGCTCTATAAGGGGGAGTCATGGGGACAAACATGTTGAGAAACACTGCTTTAGCAGATAATACTCCGGAGTACACGTATATTTGAGACTGGTGACCAGACCCTGCTCTGAGGTAATCCTATATGTAGGCCCCTAATCAACTAACCTCTCTTTCATTGCCAGTTTATAAATTTCAAGGAAAGGCATCAATCATATTAATGAGCGACCATAGAGCCCAACTCTCTATTTTCCAATCAACCTCTTAACAAATATTTATTTGGTACCTTCTGCAGCTATGCTGTACAATGTGGCAGCAACATGTAAGGATGAGCTAGTATCTCCATCTAGCACAAAAAGCAGGCTTGCCCACTGCTTACTATGAAAGGGTGAGTTACACAAGCTCAGTGTTCCCCCAACTGTGACACAAATCCACCTCATGTGCCACATTCATCTGAGTCCTTTACATCATCCTCCTGAGATTTGGTGGGGGGAGTTACATTCGTTTTCTATCACAGAGTAACAAATTATCACAAAATTGGCAGCTTAAAATGACACTGATTTATTAGGTCATAGTTCTGTCAGTCACAAGGCCAGGCAGAGTTCCCTACTCAGGGTCTCAAAGGCTAAAATTAAAATATTGCCAGGCGGTGTTCTCATACGTAGGCTCTGGGAAAAAATTTACTTTCACAATCACACAGGTTGTTGGCAGAATTTAATTCCTTATAATTGTATATCCAAGGTCCCCGTTTTCCTTACTGGCTGTCAGCAGGGTCCACACTCAGCTCAGAGAGGCCACCTGCATTCCTTGCCACATGGTCCCCTCCACGTCAAAGACGCCACGTCTTCTTTGACAGTAAGAAATGGAGAATTTCATATTGTCAAATCTCTGCCACATTTTTAATCTTTCTGATTTCTCTGTCTCTGACCTCTAAACCCAGGTTTAAAGGGGCCAGGTGAATAGGTCAGGCTCATCTACTTAATCTCCCTATTTTAAGGTTACCTGACTTGAGATCTTAATTATATCTGAAAAATTCCTTTACAACAGCATTTGATTAAATAATTGGAAGAAGGTAGGTGTGTATCAGGGGCTGGGAATCATTGGGGCCATTTAGAATTTTGCGTGTTACAGGAGACCAGGGGAACTAAAGCAAACATGTTGACGTTCATATTGCTTGCTGTGTCATGAGTAACAAAGTCCTTTATCTCTGAACCAAGAGTTTCATCATCTCTTCTGTCAGCATCCGTGAAATACTATAAGTAACTTATTAGAAGGATGAAGTAAAATACCTGCTATAACATACACATTGGATTTCAAAGACTTAATATGAAAAAAAGCCTAAGTATGTAAAACAGCTTATTAATAATTTTTATGTTGATTCCATATTGAAATGGTATTTTGGAATAATGGGTTAAGTAAAATATATTATTAAAATTAATTTTACCTGATTGTGTTTACTTTTTAATGTGGTCACTATAAAAAAATTAAATTACATATAGAATAGGCTTGTATTATTTTTCCATCCAACAGTGCTGATCTATCTGCCTAGACAATACTAAAGTCCCAAGTCCTCGGGCAAAGGTTGCAGTACAAAAGCCAAAGCCAACTGTGTC
The DNA here is from genome assembly GCF_009764315.1 of Trachypithecus francoisi. Classification (NCBI taxonomy): domain Eukaryota; kingdom Metazoa; phylum Chordata; class Mammalia; order Primates; family Cercopithecidae; genus Trachypithecus; species Trachypithecus francoisi. The sequence goes on along the minus strand of NW_022681470.1, from coordinate 70,589,871 downwards.
CTACAGATGTTTTGTTTGGCCAGCACAGTGTCCAAATTTTGTTCTTATTTAAATGCCTTCAGGTGAGGCATGTATCATTTAAATGCCTTCAGGTGAGGCATGTATCTCATAGTATGTTACAGATCCTATCATTCTCCATTGTTTTCAACTGGCTCATTTGCCAATTTATTTTATCTAACTGACTTCTGTACACACCTAAATGTTGTGGACCTCACAGTCACACTTAAACTTTTATTGGGCATATAACAAGATACTAACACAGGAGGACTGACAAAGGACAACATTCAAACAAATGTTAATTTGCATTGTTCCAAAAGGTTATCCAAGCTTCAGAACAAAGGGTCCCCACTGGGCGGTGTGGTGGCCAGGAGTCAGGAGAGCTGGTTCTAGACCAAGCTCGGTCGCTAATTCAGTGGGAGACCTTGAGCAAGTCAATTCCTTCCTGTGTGCTCTGTTTCCTCAATAGCAAAGTGAAGGATGAAGCTAGAGGGCATCCAACTTCCCTGTGAAGATTTCAATTTGATGGCTTTGCTGGCTATATCAATCAGAGAGAGTTTCCTAGAAGTACAGGACTTGAAGATATGTGCTTCTCTGTTCTTTGTACTGTTAAAAGAAAAAATTAGACTAATTACATTTAGCAGAGTTTAATTGACCAAAGAAAGATTCAAGAATCAGGCAGCCTCTTGAACTACAATATGTTTAGAGAGACTCTGGAGCTACTGCATTGTTTTAAAAGATTTATGGACAGAACAAGGATAGTGATGTACAGAAAACAGAAGTGAGGTGCAGAAACAGCCAGATTGGTTACAGCTCCGTGTTTGCCTTATTTAACACGGTTTAAAAAGTGGGCCACTTTTGATTGGCTGAAACTCAGTGATTGGCACAAGAATAGGTTACAGTCTGTTCACACATCCAGTTAGGGTGCAGTCCACTATGCATGGAGAAACTTTTAGGCCAAACTTAGAACATGTCAGAAGGCAGCTTCAGTCTAAACTTATTTTAACAGTACATGATTTCCATTGCTGTCATTGGCCAGAAAGACAGGGAAGAAGAGTCAAGAAGAAGACTCGAAGGCCTGAAAAGCTCCAATGGGTAGTTTGTGAAAGAACGAAGTCAAAACATTTGGCTACAGTGTTACTTTGTGCTCGTTACCGTTGTAGAGATCATTCGCATTTTGGCCCCATACCCCAAATGGTAGACAATCAGGTGCTGGCAGCATCCTGATACCTACATCTGCTCCTTACTCCCTTCCTCTCCTGACAATGGCATTTTGTAGAATCCAGAAGCAGATGCTGCAAGCCAGGGCTGAGTGAGTGTGAGCAGGGGTTTGTGGTTGGCAAGTTCCCATTCTCTCTACCCATGACATCTTTTTCATAACCTGAATTTCTTTAATTAAAAAACACCTGCCAACTCCTGTTATCTGCAAAGATGTGCCATAGCAACTCTCACTGCAAGCCCCTTATGTAGCTGATGCAAACAGGTGGAAGAAAAGCCTCTGTAAAGCCTCCCAAGTTTAAAGAAAGGGAAGAAAAGGAAGCTCACCAACATGTGTGTGTGTGTGTGCATATGTGCGTGTGTGTGTGTGTAACATGGAAGGATGCAGATAGGTAGATCTCTCTTGCAACTCATCCTTCTAAAAAGTTTTCCTTCTCTATCAGAGAGGGTTAGGGGAATTAGGCAACATGAGCAGCATATCACAAAATATGACGGGCACCTCGTAACAAACCAAACCCATTGAGAAACAATTCCTTGCGCTCAGCCTTATTTGTTAGGATTTTTATTACATTTTGATTAGAGTGAGTCTGATGGATGCAGTGGAAAGAGGCAGCCAGATCTCCACTACCTTTGTCCTCTGCCCCATGAACAATGACATCTAAAAGAAAATCCTCAACAATAACCTTAAGGAGGAGAGACAACACTGGCATGCCTAGAGCCACAGTACAAATGGAGGCCACACACTCCAAGTCTAGCATATATCAAGCTAACATATTAAAATGCTCACATATTAAATAAAATATTTTGTATCCTCATACCTCATAAATACCTTCAAATCAACCTAGAGGGCCAGTTTCACATTTCGAATTCTCACACTCCTTAGAGCTCTGCACTGGACACGGAGGTATGGCGTTAATCCCAGGGTTCTATCCTGCCTCCTCTTCCCTCTCCAGCATGGCTATGTCCTGCACAGCACAAGCCTCCCACACATGCAGATGCTGCAGCCCACACACCCAAGCTCCAAATATGCCCTCTACAAACAGCTGCCCTGTAGCCAGCATGCAGACTTTATGTGTCTTCCGACTTCTGGAGGCCTGACTTAGGAAAAAGGTGATGCCAGACCTGGAAACTCAAGAATTCTGGGTTGTTGAACTCAGAGCATACACTAGAAAGTGGGAGTGGAGAGGTATGAGCTCAAAGTGGGCACTCGTCCTTCATCCTGTGGTTGCCTCACCTTGCATAGAGAAGCAGTCAGAAGATGGCTGAAGCAGGCCCCTAAAAGTAGAGGGCTAAGGTGAGGAGCCGTCTAGTCTGGGTCTAAGACAGTGCTGATCTCATTCTCTTACTTCCATCCCTGGGCCTCCTCACGCAATAGATCCACAGGCCTCTACCTGCCCATCAATTCCTAGAGAATGCTCCTTTCTCCTACTGTTCAGTCCTAGGAAGACTGTCCCAGTTCTGAGAGAGGGAATAACCCCCCACTCCACCTGGATTAAATGAGCTCCATGACTGGCTCCACAAATCTACAATGGAAATATGACAGAAGTAATGAATGATGCCCTCTATCTCGGGGTTAGCCTCCTGACCTGAGAGTTTCCAGAGGGCAGAGGCCTTTGTGTGTGCTTGGGGCTTTCCCTCAGTACATTCTCTACCATGGCTCAAGGTGGACAATGAAATTTAAGCAATACCTTTTAAAACAATGTTTTTTAGAGGATGATAATGTCTGATGCCTGGCTTGTTTCGTTAGCAGTCCTTAGGACAAACCTCTAAATCTGTAGCCAAAAGATCACTTGCCTCCAGGGAAGCCCAGCAATTATCAGGCAAAGATAACTGCTTAAAAATTTATTCATATTCTTAATATAAGTTCCATCCACCAATTCTCTTCTGTTCTCTGCAGCGGCAGCCTAGGTAAGCCTGCTCCCTCTGTATAAATCTTAACAGCCCTTGTTCTTTAACTTCTCAAATTGCATGCAATAGCTTGTATAAAGAGACTAATGCTGTGCTTGTTACATACTATCCACTTAAATAATTTACTATTGTTACTATTGCTAATTTCTTTCCACTCTTCCCTAAAAGGCTTAAAAAAGTAAAAATCAATAAATACAGATAAACCCCATTCTTTACATGCTTCTCCACCTTTTTTCAACCCAGTCTGCCTCCCCTTCCAATTCCTCCCCACATATTGCAGGGTACAGCAACAGAATGGGAAAAATATGCACATTCTTGTCTTAAAATCCCAACTCAAACTTGACTAAGGACAAAATATTTACCCTAGTGGTAAAAACATCCAATAAATCCTCAATGATTTATTGGATTATTCAACTACAAGGTGTCAAATATTCTAGTTCTCTTCTCACAGCATCTTAAATTATGTCACCAACAGTGAAGACTTCATGCAATTCTAGGCAGTGACTCTGATTTTTGAAGAAGGAGATTAAGTTGCAAGGGGACTGAAGACATGGAGTCTCATACCCCATTTTGGCCACAGAGGTGAAGAAACTCCAAGCCAACCTTCCCAAGCATTCTTAGAGAAAAAGATGAAGGAAAAGGAGCCAGGGAAAGGGTTAGAAATAGAAAAAAGAGTTCAAGAGAAACAAACTGTGGTAGAATAGAAAGAAACTGTTGATTTTACTTGGAGAGAGTTAAGTGAAATTAGTTTATAGAAAGTCCAAAATAGTATCTCCTTGGATTCCTAAGCACACTTAAGAGTAAACACACTTCACAGTACCCAGCACAGCACTACAGCCTGTTGAAAGAGAAAGAAAAAGAAATATTACTATTCACGACTAGTAATCAACCAACTGATATAAACATTAATAAGAAATAGCACTACTCGGAAGGCAGAGATGGGAGGATCACTCAAAGCCCAGGAGGTTGAGGCTACAGTGAGCAAAGATCCACCACTGCACTTCAGCCTGAGTGACAGAGCAGGACCCTGTCTTAAAAAAACAAAACAAAAACAAAATACCAATAATGAAATATTCAAACAATCCCCAGAACTTCCCAGAGCTGCAAAGCGCATAAAATGGCAGAAATACATTCTTAACAGATAGATATCTTCAGCAGCACTACCTAAAAGCTCTACCATGTGCTTCCCTTGCTAACACTGTCAGCTGCCAAGGGCCTTGCTGCCAGGGAGGGAGCGGCCATGGGGGAAGTGGGGTCCTAGTTTGTTCTGACTCTTCAATGGCACTTCAAGTTGCAACATTTTCAAACATTTGTTCTTTGTAGTAGACTTTTGGATGATCTTAGCAAGACTTTCTGGGTAAACTGTCCTTAAAACAAGTTGAACACCTGATTTTATGATAGGAGCTTTCTTCTATGAATAGGTGTGCTTATGAATGGCTATCATGAATGAAATACCACTTCCCACTCCCAAAGCTAGTCACATAGGCTCATTCATGAATGTTGTTTTCTATACTTTGCACTTTAAAAAATTATATCCTTATATCATATTTGTCAGGATTCTTCTATAAAGGTGAGGGAGGGGTATGTCCAAGTCAGCAGTAGAAATTCTGAGTGGGAAAAAATGTATTAATACTTATTATGTTATAATGAAATGCATAATGGACCATTTGAGTATTAAAAGACAGACCCTAGAGTATGTTCTAAAAGGAGAGACCAGAGCAAAGGAAGCACTGAATGAATATCTCTGCATCAGGATATAAGAGAAATTTTTTCTGTACTTATAATCAGAACGGTGGTTAAACAACAGATTCAGAGACTGGAGACCATTCAGAAGATGTAAAGGAGAGAGGAACCAGGTACAAAAAGTGCAACATGCAACATGGAGATAGAAAAACAGGGTGGCTGCTGAGAATTCCAGGTTCTGGGTATGGCTGAACAATTTCAATCATGATATTCAGAATTAGAAAAAAATTCTAAAATTAATTTGGAACCAAAGAAAAGCACCTAAATAGCCAGTGCAATACTAAGCAGAAAGAACAAAGCTGGAGGCATCACTACCTGACTTCAGGGTATACTACAAGGCTACAGTAACTAAAATAGCATGGTACTGGTACAAAAGCAGACATATAGACCAATGGAACATGTTAGAGAAACCAGAAATAAAGCCACACACTGATAAGCATTTGATCTTCGACAAGACAATAACAAGCATGGGTAATGGACCCCCGATTCAATAAATGGTGCTGGGAAAGCTGGCTAGCCATATGCAGAAGATTGAAACTGGATCCCTACCTTTCACCATATACAAAAATCAACTCAAGATAGATTAAAGACTTAAATGTAAAACCTAAAACTGTAAAAACCATAGAAGAAAACCTAAGAAATACTATTCTGGACATCAGCCCTGGCAAAGACTTTATAATGAAGACTTCAAAAACAATTGCAACCAAAAACAAACATTAACAGGTGGGGCCTAATTAAAGAGCTTTTGCAAAGCAAAAGAAATTATCAACAAGTAATCAGACAACCTACTGAATAGGAAAAAATATTTGCAAACTATGCATCCTATAAAGGTCTAATATCCAGAATCTATAAGGAATTTAAATCAACAAGCAAAATACAAACAACCCCACAAAAAATGTGCAAAGAATCTGGACAGACACTTTCCAAAATAAGTTATACACACAGCAAACAAGCATATAGAAAATGCTCAATATCACTAATCGTTAGAGAAATGCAAATCAAAACCACAATGAGACAGTATTTCACACCAGTCTGAATGACGATTATTAAAAAGTCAAAAAATAACAGATGCTGACGAGGTTGTGGAGAAAAGAAAATGCTGATACACTGCTGGTGGGGCTCTACATTAGCCTAGCCGCTATGGAAAGTACGTTGAGTACTATGGAAAGCAGTCTGGAAATTTCTCAAAGAACTTAAAATAGAGGTGCCATTTGATCCAGCAATACCATTACTAGGTATAGTCTCAAAGAAAACATAAATCATTCTACCATAAAGACACGTGCATGCATATGTTTATTGCAGCACTATTTGCAATAGCAAAGACATAGAATCAACCTAGATGTCTATCAGTGGTGGCCTGGAAAAAGAAAATATGGTAAATATATACCATGGGATACTATGCAGCCATAAAGAATGAAATCACATCCTTTGCAGCAACATAGATGGAGCTGGAGGCTATTATTCTAAGCAGATTAACACAGGAACAGAAAACCAAATATCGTAAGCTCTTACTTGTAAGTGGGAGCTAAACATTGAGTGCACATGGACACAAAAAAGGGAACAGTAGACACTGGGCCTATGTAAGGGGAGAGGATGAGAAGAGAACGAGGATTGAAAAACTACCTATCAGGCATTATGCTGATTACCTGGGTGACAAAATTATCTGTACACTGAAGCTCTGCAACACACAATTTACCCACGTAACAAACATGCACATGTACCCCCTGAACCTAAAATAAAAGTTGGAAAGAAAAGAAAAAAAAATGGTAATATCTGCTATTACACTTTAAACCATCATGGGGTACCATACTGCAACCTCTCTCCCATGCCCCAAACCTCAGTGGATCAGTAGTGCTTGAAGGTAGAAGGGAGAGAAAGAGGGGTGGGAGATGAAAGGAATTACAAGAAAAAGCAGGCTACATTTCATGTTTGCACCTGCTTTCCTCAGAGTAGTGATCAAAGATTCACTGGACACAGGAAATTCTACCTAGAAGTGACTAAGAAAAATATAAGCACCTCCACTTCCAAAAATCTTCAGAGGCATTGATGGTAATATTGAGTGCCACATGGAGATTGAGGCTTTATGTCAGTTTAAAAATATATATTAAAAACAAGCCACAGCTGGGAGAAAATATTTGCAAACCATATCTAATAAAGAATGGTTACCCAAATATACAAAGAACTCTTCAAATTCAATATTAAGAAAATAACTGTTTTAAAAAATGAACAGATATCTCACCAAAGAAGATATATAGATGGAAAATAAGGTATGGAAGATGCTCAAAATCATATGTTATTAGGGAAATGTAATTAAAACAATGAGATACTACTGTACACCTATTACAATGGCCAAAATCCAAAACACTGACAAGACCAAATGCTGACAAGGATGCGAAGCAACAGGAACTCTATTTCATTGCTGGTGAAAATGCAAAATGACACAAACTCTTTGGAGACAGTCTGTCAGTGGTTTGTTGTCTGCCTGTTTGTTTGTTTGTTTACAAAACTAAACATACTCTTACCACATGATCCAGCAATTACATCACTTGGTATTTACCCAAAGGAGTTGAAAACTTGTGTCCACACAGAAACCTGCACACAGATGTTTATGGTGGTTTATTCATGATTGCCAAAACTTGGAAATGAATGTGATGTCCTTCAGTAGGTGAATGGATAAATAAAGCGTGACACATCCAGATAGTGAGATATTATTCCATGCTAAAAAGAAATGTGCTGTCAAGTCGCAGAGATGGAGGAATCTTAAATGTATTTTACTAAGTGAAAGAAGCCAATCTGAAAAGGCTACATGCTGTATAATTCCAAACTATGTGACATTCTGGACAAGTAAAAACTACGGAGACAATATAAAGCTTAGTGGGTGCCAGGAGTTGGTGGGAGAAAGGGATGAATAGGCAGAGCACAGAGGAATTTTTGAGTGATGAAAATACTCTGTATGATGCTACAATGGTGAATACCTGTTGTACATTTGTCCAAATCCATAGACTGTGCAACACCAAGAAAGAATCCCAGTGTAAACTATGGATTTGGGTGACCATGATGTGTCAATGTAGGTTCACCAACTGTAAGAAACGTACCACTTAGGTGCTGGGTATTGATATTGGGGAAGGTAGTGCCTGTGTCTGGGCAATGTATATGGGAACTCCCTGTACTTTCTGCTTAGTTTTGCTGTGAACCTAAAACTATTCTAACAAATACATACATATACATACATGTACTGTGCTTAAGAAGTGTAGAACACAGGAAGTCCCAGATGGCTGACACCTGGGTCAAGATACCAACACTCATGGAGAGTAGAGAGAAATGACTCACCAGTGGTCAAAAGTTCCCGAGCACTTAGACTTTACCCAGGTACCAATGTGAAGGGCTCCCTTACTTCCGGGTGCACTTTCCTTCCCTCTCTTGGCTGGGCTGAACATGTGACCAGTTCTGGGCAATGACATGTAAATGGAAACAGCCTGTGTCCTTGCCAGAGCCTTAAATCAGCAGTACCTGAATCTCCAGGCTTCTCTGTCCCTCCTGTGGCCACCGTACAAGTGCATACTGGGATGGAGATGCTAAAAGGTCAACGCAGTCTGGATGTCGGACTGGAGACCTGGAGGGCAATTGTTGTGGCTATTCAGCAGCACCTATGGCTTTGCACGAACAAGAAATAAAAAATTCTGCAGAGTTCAGCCCCTGAGGTTTAGGGTGGTTTGCTACCAGAGCCCAACCTGACCCAGCCTGACTGCTACCCCAAGTTACATTTTCAGTTCAAGTTCATTGAGGCCTGACTGGTGCACCTAGGCAGAGCTCTCTAACCTAGCAGGAAACCTGGGAACAGCAGAATGCTGAACCCATTGTGGAGAAAACCATAATAATTTTTAGGTGAATTCAGTTTTGAGATTTTTCTCCAATCTAAGCAACACTCAGGTCAGGGTTACGGTGCCCATTTCGCTTTTTCCGGTTTCCTGGAGAATGTATTTTTAGGGGGGAGCAGAGATGGTTACCATCCATCATTTTGGAAAGTCATGAGATTTACAGAGATAGATGCCTAAACAAAGGACAAGCATATTAACAAATCGAGCTGTCCAAAAGTCAGGGCTAATGTTAACCAAGATGAGCATTACTGCGATTCCATCAAGATGTCCTGTTATTTATTTAACTTTTCCATTTTCATTTTTTATTTGGGTAAGATAATTGCTTATGATAAGCCTCGGGTGTGGAGATCCAGTGCATACAGAGTGGTGAAGCAAGCTTCAGTTTGCAGTCTCGGGATGCACTGGGGAAGCGAATTGATGTATTAACATATTGAAATGATCTCAATTAATGTCCTTTAGTACTTTTCTTTAAAAAAGGAGGACCTCTCCAAAGTGAATGACCTACTGCCTACCAACAGGGAAAAGAAAGCCTGTTAGGAGAATAATATGCTTACCTGCCTGAGGAAAGAGGATCTCTTCTGAGTCAATTTCATAAGAAACAAAAATAGATGCAGTGTTTCTTCCCCCTGGATCTGAAACCACAATGTTACTCATGTATCTCACTTCATAATATCTATGCCTGTGCCTCCCATTGCTTCTTGCCAAGACCGTAAATTGGACAACACTAGGGCATTGGTGCCATAGGTCCTAAAATAGAACTTCAGTAAATGAGAGCTATTTATTTAAATGACTTCAGCACACAATTATGACTATTTCAATGGAAAAGGAACCATGACATTCAGGCTCTCATGTGCCTGCTGTGCACCCCTCGGCCCCTTATCTCCTGATGCCCCTCTCGCCACTGCCCTCTCTCTTCTGACCTGAATACCCCAGAAGCTTAAGTAGAAGCAAACCTGGGTGTGGTGGTTGCTTCTGTGAAACTGGCAATAGTTTGGGACCTATTTTAGTATTTTCTCGGATAACAATAAAAACAGCCACTGGAGTTGGGTGGTGCTGATCATGAGCCCCAGAAATAGTATTGTTATCCTCTTTCTTATAGGTGAGAAAACTGAGGTTTGGAGAGTGACTGCCCCAGGGTCACACTTCTATTGAAACTGCTGAAACCAACAAAAAAGATGGACAGGAGATATTGTTAGAGGCATTGTTCCTTCCTTAACATGCCCTGCCTACCAAAAAAATTTAAAAATAAAAAAAAAGAAGAAAAGAAAAGAAAAACTCCTGCCTCCTTCTTGCCCTACTTTGATGAATTAAAAGGTAGAAGAGAACATTTTTCATTAACACTTCTTTATACTCCTTCTGATAATGATTGACCTTAGCAAGGGACATGACCCAAAAGAGAAAACAAAGAAGTAAATCATATCAAAAGGATTTTGACTCTTCAATCATCTGTTCATCTAAAACAACTAATAATTTACAATCCAGCTAAAACCCTAGCTCCTCCAAGAGCCTTCCTTGGTTAGTCTATATGGAATGATTTCTCTCTCCACCGAGGGCCTTCCTTCACCACCTAAGATTTTCTCGGCTTTGGTGATCCATTGATTGAGGGGGTCCCTGCCTTCTGCACCCCAGAAGTCATGCCCCAGTCAGTTTTGGATTCACTGCACCACACACATAAAAATTAAGAGGGATGATCATAAATTCTAAGGAGGCACATTCTATCTCCTGAGCCCAAGGACTCTGGGGGACTCCCATTGTGGGAAATGGAGCCACCAGAAGCATGTATTCAGCCTCCCTTTGTGGTAGGAGCTGGAGCAAGCAAGACAGATACAGGCTAAGGGGATCTCACAGTCCATGAGAGTTTCCCTCTCATAAACAGGATTACATTGATTTGCTCTAACAGCATTTTATTTCTAGTTGACTTTAACTTACAACTCTCATGTGGCTTTGTATTTTTAAAAGTTATGAAATATATATTGAATGCAATAAAGTATATAAAGCATATATGTACAGTTTCAAGAATTATAATAAAATGATTTCCCATGAGCCCACCATCTAGATTAAGTCATACAATATTACTAATACCTGTGTGTCCCTCCTCATCCCAATCCTACTTCTTACTTCACTATCCGTGATTTACATTAACCATTTATTTGCTTTTCTTTTTTCTTTTTTTGAGATGGAGTCTTGCTCTGTCACCAGGCTGGAGTGCAGTGGCACGATCTAGGCTCACTGCAACCTCCGCCTCCCAGGTTGAAGCAATTCTCCTGCCTCGGCCTCCTGAGTACCTGGGACTACAGACGTGCATCACCATGCCCAGTTAATTTTTGTATTTTTAGTAGAGATGGGGTTTCACCATGTTGGCCAGGATGGTCTCGATCTCTTGACCTCGTGATCTGCTCGCCTTGGCCTCCCAAAGTGCTGGGATTACAGGCATGAGCCACTGCTCCCAGCCTGCTTTTCTTCATAGTTTTACCACACACATATGCATCACTGCAAAATATATTGTGTGGATTTGCCTATTTTTTCTACTTTTCTATAAATGAGAAATTAATTTATGTATATACCTTTCTATAAATGAGATGTCTTCTAACTTGCTTTCTAAAATTTATTTGCCCAACATAATATCTGTAAGATTCAACCACATTAAAAGTTTAATCACTTTTCTGTAGTTTAATCACTTTTACTGCTCTGTAACTTTGTATCATGTAAATACACCACAATATTTTTATGCATTCTATTTAATTGCAAACTTACTTGCAAAAACTGCAGTTACTTTTGCATCAACCTAACAATTCTGGTGGATATGAGGGCTAATTCTACTTTTTTGGCACTTACTATACCAACAATACTTCTATGAAAATCCTTGTACACATGTCCTGATGCATATATACTAGTATTTCTCTAGAGTGCTGTCTTACTCTGTGTTGCTATAAAGGAATACCCGAGGCTGTGTAACCTGTAAATAAATGAGATTTGTTTGGCTCACAGTTATGCCAGCAGTACAAGAAGCATGGCAACAGCATCTGCTTCTGGTGAGAGTCTTAGACCGTTTCCACTCATGGTGGAAAGTAAAGGGGAGCAGGAACCACATGGCAAGAAGAAGGACAGAAGAAAAAGGCAGGAGCAGGTGCCAGGCTCCTTTCAACAACTGGATCTTGTGGGAATTAATAGAGTATGATTTCTCTCACAACCAATAGGACAACCATTCATAAGGAATCTACTCTTATGACCCAAATACCTCCCGTCAGGCCCCACCTCCAACACTAGTGATCAAATTTTACTGTGAGATTTGGAAGGGACAAATATCCAAACTATATCAGGTGCATGCTATAGGCGTGGTTCTTTTTGTTATTGAGACAGAACATCTTCAATTTTGCTAGATAATGTCAAATCGTTTTCCAAAATAGTGGCAGAATTTGAGACTCTCCCTAGTACGGTATAAGAGTTTCTTTTATTCCACATTCTCACCAGCATCAATACTGCCTGTGGCGGGTATTTCTAGGTAGAAGCATTTAGACATGTTAAATATAATGAAAAAATATAGAGACAGGAAAATCAATCTGTAAGGCTTTAAAGTCAGACTCACATGTAAAAATATATCTGGATATGCTATTTTATTTATTAAAAGAGTATGGTTGAGGTCAGCACCAACAGTCATAAATCATGCTGATAGCAGGTACCCTTAATATGATGTAATGAAAATGGTACTTCACCCCTGCAGTCTTCCTCCCAAACTCCATAACCTCAGTCCAATAAAAAAAATTCTAATAGAGGAACATACTACAATAGACTTGAGCACCGTTTCTCAAAACTAGGAAAGTCTGCAAACCTATCACAGTGGAGAGGAACCTAAGGATAAATAAATGTAATGTAGTATCCTAGATGGGATCCTGGACAGTAACAGAACATTAGCTAGACCCACGTGTGCATGCCAAGGCCATGGCAAAGATCTAAATAACTGATCCAGTGGAAATTGAAATAAATGATGGACTGTAGTTAATAATAATGTATCAATATTGATTCATTAATTGGAACAAATGTACCATACTGAGGCAAAATGTTAATAACAGGGGAAATAGTGTCAGGGGTGGTAGGAGGAAGACATGGGAACTCTCTATACTATCTGTTCAATATTTCCATAAGTCTAAAACTATTCTAAAAATTAGGCCTATTCATATTTTTAGAAAAATAATGCAGCTTCAGCTGGGCACACTGCCAAAATCCTAACACATAAAATTCTAAATTTATATACTTAAGAGAAGTTAGGATAAACTTTTATGGTGCACAAGGACTCATTAGTTATACATATAAAATGTAATAACATATGTTGGGTACAGCCACATCTATCTACAGATACATTGGGTCTCTATGCAATGAGAAGCCTTTTTCAAACTCTCCCTCCTCTTTTGAATCAGTTACTTATCCATTCGTCCATGAACATGGAATGCCCACATGGATCTAGCCAAGTGAATCAGTGATGTCTCCATCCTCACTGTGCCTGCTGACAGTAGAATATTCTTCTCATGGTGAGAACAGACTCCACTGAGTGATCAGCTTTGTGCCTATGGAAAGGAAATTCCATGAGGGAGAGGCGATGTCTGCTTCCCTCATCACCATACACTTAGTTCCCAGTACAGTGCCTGGCAGAGGAAGTGCTCAACAAATTTTTGTTGAATAAATAAATTGCTACCCAAAAAACAGTACATTTCATATATTACTCTTTAGTTCATGTGTTCTGATTATGGGGGAGACATTTACAACGCTCCTGAATAAAAGAAGTGTTCACTGGGATCAAGCGCATGGCTACAGGGATCCCATGGAAGAAGCCCCCACCTGAGAGCTGTCCAGGAACAGACACAAGAGAAGTGAGACTGAGTGTGCACAGCATGGTAATAGTTGGGGGGTGGGGGAAGCTATGTTGGTTGTAGAGAAAGAACAGAATGTGGGAGAACTTAGAAGCAGATCTCTTCCTCACGGAGCCCACACAATCTAAGATACTCATATGAGTTGAATTGTGTCCCCCAAAATGGTGTGTTGAAGTCTTAACCCGGAGTACCTCAGAATGTGACCTTATTTGGAGATACGGTCTTCGCAGAGGTAATCAAGCTAAAATGAGGTCATGAAGGTAAACCTTAATCCAATGTGACTGGTGTCTTTACAAAAAGGGGAAATTTAGACACAGAGAGAGACACTCACAAAGGAAAGATGATGTGAAGAGGCACAGGGAGAAGACTTTCATCTACGTCATCTGCAAGCCAAGGAGAGACTTGAAATAGATTCTCTCTCTCTCTTTTTTTTGAGACTCCCAGGCTGGTGGCCTGATCTCAGCTCACTGCAACCTCCACCTCCCAGGTTCAAGCAATTCTCCTGCCTCAGCCTCCCAAGTAGCTGGGATTACAGGGGCCCACCATTACACTCAGTTATTTTTTTTTTTTTTTTGTATTTTTCATAGAGATGGGGTTTCGTCATGTTGGCCAGGCTTGTCTTGAACTCCTGACCTCAGGTGATCTGCCCACCTCAGCCTCCCAAAGTGTTGGGACTACAGGCATGAGCCATTGTGCCCAGCCGAAACAGATTCTCTCTTACAGCCCTGAAAGAGCCAACCCTATAGACACCTTGATCTTGAACCTCCAGCCTCCAGAACTGTGAGAGAAGACATTTCTGTTGTTGAAGCCACCCAGTCTGTGGTGCTTTGCCACAAAGTCCTCAAACACTCAGATACAAGTGTGATGCTGATGAACTGGCCACATTCTTCTGACTTTGCTCCACTGCTCTTCCAATGTTCTCTTTGGAGACAGAAAGACTAGGTCAAGAAGGAGTGAGAGAGGAGGCCAAAGGAGAATACCTTCTAAACAGAGAAGATCCTCTAAGGTGAATAGTGAAGGGGGCCACATAAGCTTTCTGAGAACCACAGTGCAGAAGTGGGAGGTCAGGAGGCTGACACCAGAGGAGGAAAGGGCTGCCATGAGATGCGAGCAGAGCCTAAACTCAAAGGCTCCTCAGAACCCAGGACAAAGTATGTTGTGAAAAATGTTGTGCGCAAGGATAACCAATATACAGCTCCATGGGAGGGAGATAGGCCAAGGTGCCAAGAGGGAACACACAAAGGGGTCATGGAAGGATGACTGGATCCTGGACCTGGAGCAAACAGCCACAGCAAGCCCTGAGCTGGCAATGGCAACAGAGACACATTCTAAGGTTTTATTTTTGCTTAGCCATTGTATCTTTAAATTACTTTATAGAAAAAGTGTATAAAGAGTCACCCCTAGTAATCTGTGAAATGACATTTCTGCTAGTGCTGTAATCATGTGCCAAATGTCTCCTGGAGGTTGTCCTTACTCTCTCCTTGACCTCACTCTGCCATCCTGGGTCACAAGTACCACTCTCCCTTCCCCCTACCTCCTGCTGTGGAAGGCTTCTCTCGCCTTCACTTTCTGCAGGCTTCCCTTCTGCTCTTTCTCAGGTCAGTCCTTCCATCCTTCCACCCAACCTTATGTGATATGTTTTTACTCTGTTTCTTTCCATTTCTTTCTTCTTCTCCTTCTCTTCTTCCCCTCCTCCTCTACTTATCATCTTTTCTTCCTTTTTCTTTCCACACTTGTCCTTCTCTTTGAGTGTGTGTGCATTGATGTGTTTTGTTGGATATGTTGCAGATGATGAACCAGTGTCTGCCAGACATAATGCACTGAAATGGGTTACTCAGCCCTTCGTTAATCATTCTAGTGCTGCTGGAAAGTTTAGCAGCTAAGTTAGATCTTTTGTAAAATATGTGCTTGGAGTTTCCTGTCACAGCCATCCCTAAGCCAAGTCTACACTCTATGTCTGCAAGAAGCAAAGAAAACAGGAAGAGGAAAAAGACTGGAACCCTGAAGTAACTTACACATAATAATCTCAAAAAAATTCTAGCTGAATAAAGTGGACTCAAGGATAGAGGAATTCTTTATTGGGAGAATTGTTCTGAGCTGGGTTGGTTTCCCAAAGAAGAGAAAAGGGATGATCTCTTCTGCTACACTTTTTGAATTGAATACATCCTCGTTTATCCTGGGTGCTTTAAATTTGGCATGGATGATGGCTAAAATCAGGAAGTTGGACTTCAATCTTCTAAGGATCCTCCCAACCCCAATTATTAGTCATCACCTCAATCTGAATACTTCCTCCTTGTTCAAATCCCAACCTAAGCTGGAAATCTGGAAGCCATGGGTGAGTTCTCCCTCCCACATAGCCCCAAAACAGTCAGTTAGCAGATCCTGACCTGTCTTCTGTCTTCTCGTGTTTTAAATTCTTCCTCCTCCTCCCCTGTTGCCTCTACCTTTGTTTAGCATCTGGGTCACTAAAAGGACTCCATGCCACTGGCCTCCAATCCATCCTTTGCTGCTGCTGCCTCAGTGATGCCATCATACCTTTCCTTGCTCACCTGCTTCTGCAGCTCATCGCTGCCCTCACAGCCAAGCCCAACACAACTTTTCAATAAGACTCAGTGTCATTTATGAGCATCTCTAGGCTCATCCGTAGCCACTTCCCAGCTCCCCTGGCTATACCCATGTGGATGTCTTGCAGTCCTGAATGGGCCATTCTCACTTTCCTCTTTGGCTTTTTATTTGCTGTCCCTTTCTCCTGAAGGTCATACAAATCTTCATCACTCAGCTATTGCCCCAGGTCAGCTGTCCCTGCTCCTCATTCTCCTTAACAGAGAGCATTAGCAAAGCTCCTGTCCCACTAGCATAAGGGCTGGTTTGCGTGGCCCCCTCCTCATCTGAAATTTGGGGGACCCAAGCTATATCTTTCCAGCGAATTACCTGTGGGATTTAACTGCCTGCTCATGCTGGCACATAATCGTGTATTACCTAGCAAATAGCATTCAAAATAATCACTATTATATGGTGTTAAAAATTACTACGGAATCTATACACATTGTTGAAATAGCATACTTTCTTAACTGTGTCCTGAATGCTTGCCCTGTTGCTCTGAAGACATTAAGAAACCCTTAAGAATGAGACAATAAGGGACTCTTAAGTTATACAGCATGCCTAGTTTTTTTGTTTTACCTCTCATCATCTCTGTAGCTCATGATGCCTCCTCTCACAGGGAGAATGAAGAGGACTCAAAGTCAAAAATTTAGAGAGAAAGAGCAGCATACCACTGAGAGAGAAAGGACACAACCAAAGCTGGAGATAGGAATTTCCACTTCTGGGGATGCCACCTGTGTTACACCACTCACTGCAATGGCCTATCCCATCCTTCTGAAGATAGGGACACTGGCTCTGTCCTTGTTCTTCCCCAGCAGGAGGGGGACTCTCCTCCCTGCAGAACATATGTGCCCAACAAGATGAATGAAGAGTGACTGGAATGGACATAGCAAATAACTTTTCCCTCATGTGCTGACTCATTGGTGGAAGCTTCCTGGAACACTGTGGTAAGAAAGATTTAGGGGCTGAGTCAGGGCTCAGCACACAACATATCAAGTTAATCAGCAATGCCTCCCATAGACTTACGAAGGAGATGCTATGCCACAGAGTCACTGTCCTCACGTGGAGACTTTTATAAGTGGATCAATTATTCCTGATCTTTCAACATTCTCAACGGAAACGTATTAAATCATGTCTCCCTATCCACAGAGGGAGGCAAACAAGGTGGAAAGGAAGAAGACGAAGTCCCAAATTTGAGGGCTAAGGGAGCAATCTCAAGAACACAACCTACTCTAGGCTCAGGAACTCCTCCATGAAGCTTTGACCCCAAAACTGGAGATCCCCTGCTCCACCTGGCAAACTTTTGCTTAGCCTGCAGTACATGTTCAAAGGTAAACTTTCCAATAAAATTTTGCCCAGGCCCTCCCTTTCATGCTGTCTGTTCATGGAGCACAGGCCCATGTTGCTAATACACAGCTTGTGCAATGGGTCATATACCATTCCTAGTCTCCACATAGCTGTCTCTCCCACTAGACACAGCATTCCTTGAACATGTGTCCTTTGTCTTATTTGACTCTGTGTTCTCCAAGATTCACCCAGGGCTCTTAATGGTTTGTGGTTATTAAATGTAAGTTTCCTCAAAGGATAGTAGTCTCAGGCATTGTGGATTTTTTTTTTAAATCAGCGAGCATTATGGATACAGGAATACCTCTTTTATTGGACTTCACATTTTTATGCTTTGTAGACACCGTGGGGTTTTTGCTGTTTGTTTGCATTTGCTTTAACAAATTGAAGGTCTGTGGCAACCCTGCATTGGGCAAGTGTATTGGTGCTATTTTTCCAACAGCACATGCTCATTTTGTGTCTCTGTGTCTCATTTTGGCAATTCTCACAATATGTCAAACACTTTCATTATTATATCTGTTATGGTGATATGTGATCAATGATATTTGATGCTACCAGTGTAATTGTTTTTGGGGCTCCATGAACTGTACCCGTATAAGACATCAAACTTTATCGCTAAATGTTGTGTACCTTCTGACTGCTCCACTAACCAGCCATTCCTTGTCTCTTTTCCTCTTCTTCAGCCTCCCTGTTTCCTGAGACACAACAATATTGAAATTAAGCTAGCTAATAACCCTACAATGCCCTTTAAAAGTTCAAGTAAAAGGAAGAGTTTCCTGTCTCTCACTTTAAATCAAAAACTAGGGATGAATGATTATGTTTAGTGAGGAAGGTATGTCCAAAGTCAAAGATAGGCTGAAAGCTAGGTCTCTTGCACCAAACTGTTAGCCAAGTTATGAATGGAAAAAAAAATCTCTTGAGGGAAATTAAAAGTGCTACTCCAGTGAACACATGAATGATAAGAAAACAAAACAGCCCTATTGCTGAAATGGAGAAAAGTTGAGTAGTCCAGATAGCAGGTCAAACAACCACAACATTCTCTTAAGCCAAAGCCTAGTCCAGAGCAAGACTATAACTCTCTTCAATTCTGTGAAGGCTGAGAGATATAAGGAAGCTGCAGGAGAAAAGTTGGAAACTAGCAGAGGTTGGTTCATGAGGTTTAAGGAAAGAAACCATTTCCATGACATGAAAGTGCAAGGTGAAACAGCAAGTGCTGATGGAGAAGCTACAGCAAGTTATCCAGAAAATCTAGCTAAGATCATTGATGAAGGTGGCTACTCTAAACAACAGATTTTCAATGCATATGAGATAGCCTTCTATTGAAAGAAGATGCCATCTAGGACTTTCATAGCTGGAAAGAAGTCAATGCTTGGCTTCAAAAAACGGGCTGACTCTCTTGTTAGGAACTAATGCAGCTGGTAACTTTAAGTACAAGCCAATGTTCACAAATCCTAGAGTCCTTAAGAATTATGTTAACTCTACTCTGCCTGTGCTCTATGGATGGAAAAACAAAGCCTGTATGACAGCACATCTGTTTATAGCATGGTTTACTGAATATTTTAAGCCCACTGTTGAGACCTATTGCTCAGAAAAAAAGTTATTCTTTTCAAATGATTACTGCTCATTGACAATGCACCTGGTCACCCAGGAGCTCTGATGGAGATATACAGGAGATTTATGTTTTCATGCCTGCTAACACAACATCCATTCTGTAGCTGATAGACCAAGGAGTAAAGTCAACTTTCAAGGCTTATTATTTAAGAAATACATTTCACAGAGCTAGAGCTCCCATAGACAGTGATTCCTCTATTAGATCTGGGCAAAGTAAATAGAAATCCTTCTGGAAATGATTCACCATATTAGATGTCATTAGGAACATTCACGATTCATGAAAGGAGGTTAGAATAGCAACATTAACAGGAGTCTGAATGAAGTTGATTCCAAACCCCATGAATGACTTTGAGGGTTCAAAACTTCTGTGAAGGAAGGACCTGTGGATGTGGTGGAACTAGCAAGAGAACTAGAATTACAGGTGGAGCCTGGAGCTGTAACTGAATTGCTGCAAAATCTCATGATAAAACTTAAATGGATGAGGAGTCGCTTCCAATGGAAGAGCAAAGAAAGTGATTTCTTGAGATGGAATCTACTCCTGGTTAAGATACTAGGAATGTTGTTGAAATGACAAAAAAGGATGTAGAATATTCCATAAAATAAGTTGATAAAGCAGTGACAGGGCTTGAGAGGATTGACTCCAATTTTGACAGAAGTTTCACTGTGGGTAAAATGCTATCTAATAGTACTGCATGCTAGAGATAAATTTTTTTGTGAAAGGAAGAGTCCACTGATGTGGAAAACTTCATTGTTTTCTTATTTTTAAAAATTGCGACCAGGCATAGTGGCTCGTTCCTGTAATCCCAACACTTTGGGAAACTGGGGCAGGCAGATGGCTTGAGCTCAGCAGTTCAAGACCCACACTGGCAACATGGCAAAACCCCATCTCTATCAAAAATTATTTTTAAAAAATCATCCAGACATGATGGTATGTACCTGTGGTCCCAGCTACTCGGGAGGCTGAGATGGGAAGATCACCTGAGCCCAGGAGGTGGAGGTTGCAGTGAGCCAAGAGCACACCACCACACTCCAGCTTGGGTGATAGAGGGAGACCCTGACTCAATCAATCAATCAATCAATATTGCTCATGTAGTCTGGACAACATGGTGAGACACTGTTTTTAAAAAACTTTTTAAAAGTTATCCAAGAACGGTAGTACATGCCTGTAGTCCTTGCTATTTGGGAGGCCGAGGCAGAAGGCTGAAGCAAGAGCATTACTTGAGCCCAGGAATTTGAAGTTACAGGTGCTAAGATTGCACCACTGCACTCTAGCCGGGATGACAAAGCAAGACCCCATCTCACAAAAAAAGGGAAGAAATTGCCACAGCCACCCAAATCTTCAGCAACCACCACCCTGATCAGTCAGCAGCCATCAACACGGAGGCAAGACCCCCCAGCAGCAAAAACATTATGACTCACTGAAGACTCAGATGATGGAAAGCATTTTTTAGCATTAAAGTATTTTTTAATCCAGGTACGTACATCTTTTTTTAGACAAAATATTATTGTACACTTAACAGACTTACATAGTGCAAATATAACTTTTATACATACTAGGGAACCAAAAAAATGTGTGTGACCTGCTTTATTATGATACTTGCTTTATTGCAGTGGCCCGGAACTGAACCTGCAATATTTCTGAGATATGCCTGTATTTTCTTACTGAGTAAACTGAAACTTGAATCTCTTAATCATTTTGCCCCGATCATTTTAACCAATGGGACTTATTGATCCAATGGATCCAGTCCAGTAGATCTACTCTCCTGCTGTTCCTCACTAGAGACAGCTGAGCATGTTGTGTAAGAACAACTCTTAATTTGTGCTTTACTATGTCTATTATTACTTGCTCCAAATAGCACAACCACAACTTTCCCCAGTGTGCATCTGCCTCCCATCTCACTCAGTGAGGACACCACAGGCAGAATTGAGAGCCCAGTCTGGAGCAGGACCCACAGAAAGAAGACCCCAAAAATCCTATTTACCTTCCAACTGGAACGGCTCATGGAAAAGAAACTGCTGTGCTTTGGGTCAGGCAAATGAAGTGCAGCAACAGCACCAGCCACAGAGAGGGATGTTAATTTCCCTAATTGACGGGGAGCTTCTATCGTTTCAGAATATGCTTATTTTTCTGCAATGAAACCAGGCCAATTTATTCCACTGCTTACAGTGTCAATGTGCATTTGTGAAGTGGAGGTTTTCTCTGGTCGCTGACTTCTGGTGGGTAGCCCATCTCCAGGAAGCTGGATGGATATCAAGGGTTGAGATGAGAGTTCTAAAGCTGGCAGTTTTACCAACGAGGGAGCAAAAAGAAACAGGCCTGCCTTCATGCAGACTGCATGCTAGAATAGGAAGCCTGATAAGTAGTCAGGCATTCATTGAGCATCTTTAGTTACCCAATATTGCAAAAAAGCCATGGACTGTGTCCTTTAGTCAGTCACCTCAACTTTCAAAGTCACTTCATCTGTAAAATGGGGATAATAATATCTGTCCTGGCTCCATCAAAGACTTGTGGTATAGATGAAATAGTCAATATAAGAACATACTGTAAACTACAACCCTAGCACTCTCTATCACAGAACCCTCTCTATTTCCTTCAAAATATGTATAGAATGATGATGGCCCATAAGTATTTTACATATTCCTGCCTTGTTTAATGTCTATCTCCCCCAGTAAAATGCAAGTTCCTCAGAGGCAGGACGACTACTAGTGCACAAAGCAAACTCATACTCGATGGGTACTGTCATTTTCCTCCTGCCCCTCCTCAAAACAAACTCATTCCTACCGGCACCCTCTGCCCAAGCTGACCTTCTGCTCCAGAAACACCTTTCCCTCATCCTTACAGCAACTTAACCCTATTCTTCCCAGAAGGGCACTTAAGAGTACTACCCCTTCTGTGAAATTATTTTCTCAATCTACCTTGAAATCCTCTTCTTGCCAGGCCATTCTTCACCACCACACACACCACCCACAGCCACAGTCACTGCTCCCTCAGCATAGGTGGGATCATTTGATAGGCTTTTTTCTTGTCTTCCTCAAGCCAATGTAAGACTCAGCTAGGCTCTGATTCTGTACTACCTAATAAGAGATTTCTTACACAAAGAAGAAGAGAGTATATCCTAGAAGAGTCATAATCAAAACTCCTAAAACATCCAGGGTTGAAGAAGATGCTGGGCCCAGGACTTAACGCTGCAAATTTGCCACAGGGTTGACATTTCTTTCCTCCTCAGTTATCTCACCAAACCGAGGTTTATTGACCCACCAAACCAGGGAGCCAAGGATCTTCTCAAAGGAAGGAAGTTATTCCTGCTATGGACCTGGGAGGGAGCTGACCTTCCCTGTTAATGGTCAGATGTCGGGATAGGAAAGACTCCTGGGAGTTCCAGTTCCTCCTGATAGGACCATGCTCTCTTCCCCCTTGGACTCCCTTGTTTCAGGTGGATCCACCCCAAATCAGAGACTGAGGCTTCCCTCCTGTAATGAGGTCCCAGCCTTATTATTCTTCATACCTAATCTCTTCTAACAAAGAAGAAAGCCAAAACGTGACCAAGTTCATGAGAGCTGATAGATTTATGCAAAGCACCTGGAACCTCATTTGCAGGTCATCAATAATCTGAACATCTCAAGCAGTCAGAACGTTTTTAAGCATGAAAGTTATGGGAAGCTCCCAGAGGTAAATATCTAATTGCCCCCAAACACAGCAGCCAGCTTGCCCACAAACTCACACACACACATTCCCTGTGGGCCTAGAATTCTGGGTAACTACCACCGGGCTGTGGTGGCTTCTACTGCATTAAGAGGAAAGAAGCTCACCTGGGACTCCAGCTCAGACTCCTGGTAGGTAAGATGACAAAAGGACCATGTTTACAAAGGTTTCTGTGTCAAGCAACAGGCATTGTCACATAATGTGTCTCATTGAGTCTTCATAACACACCTATGACATGAATGTTATGATCCCAGGTTTGTTTGCAAACAAGTAAAATGAGGCTCAGAGAACTGGACAACACACAGCTAGTATGCCGAGATTAAGGTTACAGCCAGCGTTCCAACTCTCAAGTCCAACCCCCTTCCAATTATGCAAACCAGCTGCAGGGTAAATGCTCCCAACAGCAATAACTTAAGCATAGCCTTAGAATGGATTGGCCCTGTATGGCAGACTCACCTGAAAGTGTTTTCCAAACTGGGGAATCCAGGAGTGGCCAACCCAGAGATTCACTCCTTGTCTATGAGGAACATCTGAGCCCCTGTCTATTGCCTGGAGCACAGCCGTACAGAGAACTGAGGCCCTGAGTTTTGGATTATATGAAGATTGCCAGGGGTAGGCCATTAAGGGGAGGGTTTGAAGTGAAAATATTAATATAAATTGCATGCTGTTTGCAAGCAGTTGCAGCTCGTCTGTCCAGTCCATTGCCACTGGACCATATGTAAGGTGGATGTGTTGTCCAGTCTACCACCAGTGGATTATAGGAAGGCAGATATCATGTCTAGCCCACCACCACTGGACCAATTCTGTATATCGGGTAGTTCTCCTGTTCAGCCTGCCCCCCTTGGACTCTCCCCTGTATGTGAGCCCCTAATAAAACGCCATGCCTCCTTTGCTGGCTCTGGGTCTTTTCTTCAGCCTCTTGAACGTGGTGCTTCTCTATTGAGGTTAACAGGGGTTTGGCATAACACCAGCCTCCTAGTTGGGGGCAGTGGAGCAAAGCCTGCGTATGTCAAGGAGGAAAGAAGATGGTAGCTAGCTCTCATATGCATTCCATCTGCTCTTACCCAACCTTCCGCCATCCAGGCCCAAGGTATAGACACACACACTCAACGGCACACCTTTTATCAAGGTAGGATGAGTTTGCCCCACTTTTCCTGTCTTACTCTTTGTTCATTAATTTATTCAGTATTTGCTGAAGGCTCACTATACCCCAGGTGTTGTCCTAGGCACTGGAAACCATGCACCACAGACCGAAGACCTCTGTCCTCATGCAGTTTATATTCATTAGCATGCTTTGAAACTGTTGTTTTGTTCATTTACTGATTTGCTGATTGTCTGCCCAATGCATACATTCCGTAATAGAAGGGACACTATCTTTTTCTCCACTGCAGCTCCAGTACCTAGAATAACACTGAGCCCCCAGAAGGTATTATGTAACATAACCTTCAAAAGGAGAGCTGTTATTTTAGGCTTTTCCCTTTAAAATCATCCTCCACCCGCTTTGGATCATTTACTCTGTTTTATGTAGCATAAACAGACTTGAAGGGCCGAAACACTTTGTATCATTTTTGATAACCCTGAACTTGATAGGAACGTCCAGAACTATCTGCCAGATTCTTTGGCTTCATCTTACATATGCCTCTAGCAGATGCCTCCTAAAACACAGACTGGAAAAAAAAAAAAGTGTTTATAGTATTTGACAGTGAAGGGAACACTATTGGCAGCCTTCTCGGCATCCATTTCCCTCCTCTTCCAGGCCGAAAGAACCTCCGCTTTGTTCTCGCTTGGTAAACCCAGGCAGCCAGGAGCCTCTTATCACCCCGCCCCCAGCTCTCAGATTGGTCTAAGGGCAATCCTATTCCACAGTAATTGGTTCAGGAATAAGCATGTGACCTGATCCTAGCCAGTGACACAAGAGGGGGACTCCTCATGCCTAAAAGAGACCCACAGGAAGAGATGTTCTCTGGTTTCCCTGGGCATTGTTGTCAGTGGTTGCCTGGAGCTGTTGCAGCCCTTTTGTGACCAGGCCAGGAGAAAGCCAGCTCTAAGAATGGCGGAGCAGAAAGATGGAAAGAACCTGGCTCCTCAAAAATATTGCCAAGCCACAGATCTACAACCCTGAATCCTATATACCCTGGGGATTACCTGTTTTATTAAGAGAAAATTTCCAGTGGGGTAAGGGTCAGAGGGAGGCAATCTGCAAAGATACTACGCTGAGGACAAGCCACAGAGGATATCAGACTGAGGAACTCCCAGGGCCCCAGGCAGGTGTGAT
This sequence comes from Trachypithecus francoisi, assembly GCF_009764315.1. Taxonomy (NCBI): domain Eukaryota; kingdom Metazoa; phylum Chordata; class Mammalia; order Primates; family Cercopithecidae; genus Trachypithecus; species Trachypithecus francoisi. The sequence continues at coordinate 70,564,728 of NW_022681470.1, read as the reverse complement.
GAATACGTGTCTCTAGACTTAGATGAGGTGGGGGGCCCTGCGGTGTTATTATGCTTTCTCCTTTCCAAGAATGAAAGCTGTATTACTCTGCTTTCCATTCTCTTCTGGCTACTTGGAAGCTCAACGCCAAACCTATTGCTGCATCACAACTGTTTTAACCTGTGTTGTTGGCAATATTTGCCTTCTCTTTGTCTCAGCCAAGATTTTTCTAGTTTTATTCTGTTCCACTCACCTTATTGTATATGGCCACTTCAGATTCTTCCTGAAAATAGATGTGGTATAAATAAATGAACTGATAACACAGCCATGGGCCCAATGTCTAAAGAGGAATTAATAAAATGAACCTCCATATGGAGCCTGCTTGACCTAAGTTGATCAGCTTTCTTAATGCAAAATGCACAAATCCCCCTGATGTCAAACCACTAGACAGTTTGCGGTGTCAGTAGGATGTAGAGTACCTTAGAACTCTTCTCAGTGTTGATATAGTATGTCCTCAGTGCGAACTTAATCATAGGATTAACCATGATTGGGGAGAAGGAAGTGGTAGTGACGCTGAGAGCATGGAGGAGGAGAATGTTACCAGCAGGCTCTGAAATCAGGGTAGCTGTAGCAGGCAAAGACTTTATGCATGAAGTGGGACTTCAGAAGAGCCTTTTCTATTCTGAAGTAAGAGCTTCTTAAGGACAGTGAATAATACTTATTTTTGACTGCTCAACTCCTAGCACAGTGCCAGGCATACCCTAAATAATAAATTGTTCATCTCTTAATGCTATTTTTTATTTTTCTCCCAAGTTTTGAGCATTGGGAAGCATATCAGTTCATATTTCCATGGAAGAAAAGAACTCTGGGCTAGAAATCAGGAGACCTGAGTCCTGGGCCCCACTGCTAAGGAGCTGTGTGGTTTGCACACAGGCAGAAGAGCAGCGGTTGAAGGATGCAGGTTAACTCAGACGATCTGGATTTGAAAACTCGCTCCTTTTTCTACTCTATCTTTAGGAAGCCTGGTAACCTCTCTGTGGCTATTTCCTCATCTATAAAATGAGGGTGAACACCAAGTGGATGTTGTAAGGATTAAATGAGTTACTATATAGGAAGTGTTTAGAATACTCCCTAGCACATACTAAACATTCATGTTAGCTTTTGTAATCTTCAATAAGGCTCTATGTTTTTCTAGGCCTTAAATTTCACATCTTTAAAAGTCAGGCTTGACCTGGATAAGAGACTTCAGATACACAGCAATCACTCCTTTCCCATTCTCTATCTGCGACAGACATCACTAATTGATCACAGCACTGTCTTCCACTGAGTCCAGTCACAAGCTTAAAATTCTTTTCCAAGACAATACACTAGGCAGCCACTGTCAGTTTTTCAGACGTTATGCAAGAAATGAAACCTATTTGCTATCCTGGAAAGAGATACTATAAAGATTCTGTGGTCGCCAAAGAACGTATCTGAGAAAGGTGGGCAAGTCACAGAACAGGAAAGGAGTCTGCCTGGATGAGACCTTCAGTGCCACTCCAGGTCCCTTCCTTGACTGACTGGCCCCCTCTAGGCACACAGTATTGAGACTTTGTTATTCCTCAGCTTCCCCTGGGACAAATGGCTGGACTGTTTTCTCCCTTTGCAGTGTAATTGCAGTGATAAAATGGTGTGTAGCTAATTGCTGGGTAGGCCACAAACAGAGCAGCCCCACATGTAATTTCAGACTGGCAGAGACTGTAAATTATTCAACATGATAACCAAAAGATCATAGCAACGTGTGGAAGTGGAGAGAACGTTTCAGGGAAACAAGAGGCTGGCTTTCAAGTGAGGGTAGTCCAAAAAACCTTGTATGAAAGTGAAGAGTGTACTTTGGACAGAAATACAATGGGGCAGCTGAAGCTCAGGCCTGGGAGAGTTCTGTGTGTTCTCATTTACCAGGAACGTTAGTTTCCTTGTGAGAATAATAAACTGCTACAGAAAGTTACAGTTATCCATGTTCCTTCCAGAGAGACAGGAATAGCCTGGATCACAAGAACCCACAAATAGTACAAAATAATATGTACCATATTGATTCCTGCAACCCACATGACAGACCTTCCATCAAGCTAGAACCTCTTGATTCTCATTTCTCTGTTAATGGCACCATTATTCTCTCAGTTCCTCAAAAGTCTTCTTTTGCTCCTCCCTCTGTCCAAGTTCTCAGCCTGTCATCAGTGCATCCTAGCGAAGGGCTTCCCACTCACCTTTTCTTTCCATTTCCATTGCCTCTGGCCTCAGTCTGGCGTGCACCATCATGGCAGCCCCTGGACCCTGACTCCCTGGTTCTGGCTCTTCCTGCATGTTGCCGCCTTTTCCTAATTTCTCAGGGAGAGCTCTGATCGAAGCACTCTGTACTCAAAAACCTTCCACAGCTCCCACTGCCTGCAAGTGAAGACTGAACTTCCCTCGGCAGCATCGGGGTCCTACGTAACACCGTTTGGGCCTCACTTTCTGCCACTTCCTTTCACTCTCCCTCTGCTCTCCCCGGATGGCCTATAAGCTGCTCCAGGGACACACTTTCCTCTCTTGGAAACTTTGCATGGCTGTTCCCCACCTCAACAGCCTTCCGCACAGTCTCTGTAGGCCAGGCCTAGGTGATTCTTTCGAGACATTGGCACATGCTGACAATCACCCCCTTGAGTTCCCAAATCCATGATGCAGTTGCTTGGGCACTAGGACACTGTACATCCCCCCTGAAGGCCTGCAAAGAGCCTGCTCCTAGATCTGAGATAACTGCTCACTTGTGTTACCAACCATCCATGGCAAGGGCTCCAGCCATGCTCTTATGGCCTAGTGGCAGGGAGGATTCTGTTAGTCTGCTGTTAGCATAGCTGGGGTGCAGTGGAGAATTGGGAGGAAAAGGGTTCATAGTAAGCAGAAACCTCTTTAGGATCCTTTCTTGTCCTTCTTTATCTCCTACTATCTTCAGTGTTGTCCCCTGATTTCTCAAATTACTTTTAAGGCCCTGAAAGTCAAAGCCACAATATTCCGATGGGTTCCAAACGACCTTTTTTTTTCTCCAGAAAACCAACCCAGCCAACTGGGTGTGGGCTAAACCGTAAGCCCCCTCCGCTCCCCCCTCCCCCTTAACTCCTGACCTATAAATCTAAGACAGAGAGAGTTATCCTAATGCATCCGCAGTTGGAAATCAAACCCTCCCCACCATCACTTTATGCACCTTCAGGATGGGGCTGCCTTGGCCGCTCCCCACCCCTTCTGCCCATCTGCTGGGATGGCTTGGTGCCCGCTCCAAGTTGGTTGGAGCCTATGGAGGTGCCAGGCAACAATGTGTTTTGATGGGCGGCCTGCAGAAGGTGGCAATTGCCATCTCTTGTGAGTGAAGGCCATAAGCACTGCCAGCCCTGGCATGCCAGGTCTCTGTACACTTGTTCACACCTGTTGACTCTCCAGTGCCAAGAAAAGCATACTCGAGCTGGGAACGAGGGTAGGGGGAGATGACACTCTCCAAGCACCAGCCTCTTTGGGTTTCCTTGTGGGGACAGATAGAACTTAGGGAGATTTGGTCAGTGAGTTTCAGAACCATACCTAGGTCCAGCACTGGAATTGCTCAGTGACTCTTTGTCCTCTAACGTTATTCTGTGCCCACTCAGGGAAAGGTGCCCAGCTGGGAAACCGCAGCACAGGTACAATTCAATACATACACAGCCTTATCTCCAAGCCAGAGAAAAGAGGAAAAGAGAAGGCCATGCTGAGTTTAGGAAACTTCTTTCCACTGGTAGCTCAAAATGTTTTAAACGCTGATATGTCTAAGTCATCAGGAGGCTTTCACTTTCTCACTCGTCCAGCTGTCCTGGAGAATTGCTGTTTTCTAGCAAGGACGGGGATTAGCTCACAGTCAGGCAGAACTGGTTATGTCACTGAGCTCCATTTATTGACCCAGTGACCTTGAGCAAGTTACTGACATTACCCAAGCCGTAGGCTCATCTCTAAAAATGGGGGTAACCACACCTGTCTCCTTGGATTGTTACAAGAATGAAATTGGACAACACAAGCGAAATGCCTAGGGTGGTGCCTGACACAGAGTAGGTGCTTGTCACATGAAAGCTTCCTCTCCTGTCCTGTCTTCCTTCTGCATTCCAAATAAGAAAGGTGTTTCAGGAGCCAAAATATATTACAGGTATCAGTCCAGGAATAGGTCATGGGACTAAATAGCAGAAGAAATTTCAAGAACAGTTGCGGCGGGGGGTTGGCAGCGGGTGACAGGAAAAGAAAGAGATGGAAACAGGAGAGGAGGGAACCAGGGTTCCCTTTCTAAAAGGCACCCCTCAATCTCTGCATTACCATGTCAATGCCTCATTCCAATAATGGCTTGGCTGTGAATTCCATCCCCACCTCAGCTCAGCAATGTCTTCCTATTCCTTCATTCTAAGTCCTCCATAACAGCTGCCTCAAAAAAATAACAATTAGCAAGCAACGTATATAGTGAATTCTCATGATCTAAGAGTCCAATCTGTATACACAAGACATTCCTCCCCAAAGCCCTTGACATTCTCTTGTTCATCATTCTGCTGTGTCTGCAAAGCATCAGTGGCAGGACTGAGCAGAGTGAGGGTGACACAAGGCATGCCTTGCCCTGCCTTTCAGGCTCTCGGGTCAGGAGGCAGAAAGGAGCTCAAATTAAACAGATGGAGGCTCCAAGCAAGTCACAAGCAAGCAGATCTGGGGAAACATGACGTTAATGGATCTCTGCCCTCCATGTTTGGCCAGCACTCATGTGCCAGTTTCAAGAATCAGGTCCTCCTCCTGCTATAAGGTCCTTGTGAAAGTAGGACCATATGCATTCCAGGAAGAGGCCATGCTTATGGATGCATTTATTAACGCTGAGAGCCTCGTCTGCATCAGAAACATGAGAAGCCATGAGAACTCTATTTGGTTAGCTGTTCTGACTCTACTAGAGCTACATTAGTGGAGGCCCATTGAATTTGAAGGTTAAGTGACGTAGTTGGTGACAGACCTGGAAGCTGGAATGTCATATATAGGAACAGGACCTTATGTCTACAACTGAAAGCCTGAGAGAAAATTCAGGTATGCCAGAGGTGCCCAAGGCATTTCCCTGAGTAACTGCCCTAAGTATTGGATGACGTAGGTGAAGAAGAAAAGCAGCAGCAGCAAAATACTGGAAGGAAATGCACAAGCAAAATCCTGCCTGCTTCCTAAGGTAGCGGAGATGGAAAAAGAGGAGATGTGGGACAGGCCAAGGGATGAAAATGAAAGAGCTAGTCTTAGAAGTGGAGGAAAATTCTTTTAGGGCCTGTTCCTGGATGCTCAGGACTTGCAATAGAATGTGGGCCCTCAAAGCTCTAAGGTGTACAAAAGGTGTTAAAATAGAAAAGATGGGATGAATCTCCCAGTCTCAAGCAAAATCTAGCTTTCAGTTCCACAGGAGACCCAGAGGAGAATTGGCCTACCAGAAACTAGTCAATTCAATTCACAAAACATTTAGTATATTCCTACTGTGGGTCTCATGCCAGGGATCAATGGTGAGCTAAAACACACACAGTCCTGACTCTCATGAAGCTTAAAGTAAGCCCAGGCCTAGATGAACCACGGAATAAATGAATGAATGCTTTAATTAAATTCCTACTTGATTCCTACCCTGATTCAGAAGTCACCAGGGTATTTTCCAGGGGACTTCTGAAGTGCTCATGGATAACAGCACCCAAACATTACTCCTTCAGTAAACCAGACCCACTGTGGTTTATTTGTTGCTCTGGCCTCTCAATCATGAGGCTACTTGCAGGATGCAGGGTGAAACCCTGTCCAAGGGTAGGGGAGCAGGCCTAGATGAACCACTGAAGTCAGGGCTGGCAGGATCTGAGATGACATTAAATCAACATCTTCATACTACCAATGCTGCTACTAAGGCATGAAAAGAGGAGAAAGCCACAGAGAGTGGAAGGAGCAGAATGAGGACCCATATTTCACAATTTGGGGCCAGTGCTCTTTCTACTCCTTTTTCCCAATGTCAAGAGCACGTTGTACCAAAAAATCAAATCGTACCCCCATGAATACAGTTGACCTTTGAACAACACAGCTGATATGGTTTGGCTGTGTCCCCACTCAAATTTCATCTTGAATTGTAGTTCCCATAATCCCCATGTGTCGTGGCAGGGAGCCATGGGAGGTAATGAAATCATGGGGGCGGGTACCTCCATGCTGTTCTCATGATAGTGACTGAATACTCACGAGATCTGATGGTTTTATAAGGGGCTTTTCTCCCCTTTGCTCGGCACTTCTTGCTGCTGCCATATGAAAACGGACGTGTTTGCTTCTTCTTCCACCATGATTGTAAATTTCCTGAAGCCTCTGCAGTCATGCTGAACTGTGAGTCAATTAAACCTCTTTCCTTTATAAATTACCCAGTCTTAGGCACGTCTTTATTAGCAGTGTGAGAACAGACTAGTACAACAGCTTTGAACTGTGTGGGTCCACTTATACTTGGATTTTCTTTTGCCTCTGCCCTGAGACAGCAAGACCTACCCTCTTCTTCCTCCTCCTCCTCCACCTACTCAGTGGAATGACAACAGGATGAAGGCCTTTATGATGAATCATTTTCACTTAATAAATAATAAATATAGTTTTCCTTATGATTTTCTTAACATTTTCTTTTCTTTAGCTTACTTTATTATAAAAGCACAGTATATAATATAACATACAAAATATATGTTAATCATCTATTTCTATCATTGGTAAGGCTCCTAGTCAATAGTAGGCTATTACTAATTAAGTTTTGGGGAAGTCAAAAGTTATATGCAGATTTTCGACTGTGTAGGGGGTCAGTTCCACTAACCCTTGTGTTATTCAAGGGTCAATTGTATGTACAATTACAATGTGTCAGTTAAAATTTTAAAAAAAGAAAAGCTAAAAAAATGAAAGCATCAAAAGGGTCTGAAGATTTGCAGAATGGGAATGTTCTGGGAATTGTGTTCAGTTTCTTTGAAGCACTCTCCATATTCTCCAATAACATATAAGCTTCCTTAGTATGATGCTACCCACCCAATGGTTGTAGGAATGAAGTCTGGGTTCTGGTCTCATTGTGATCACAAATCCCATGAGATCGTGGAAAGACAGTAGGTCTGGGAAGCACACCCTGTCACTGTAACTGTTACTGACTCTGGGGTTCTAGCCAAGCCTCAGTTTCCTTGTTCTATAAAGCAGGTTAAACCTCTCTGCTCTATATACTTGCAGATAATTGCAAAGATCAAACAAGACCAGAATTTAAAATGATTTATAAACCGTAAAACACTACAAACTGTAAGGTTTCCACAGGAGCAGTGCCTGACCCATCTGTTAACCCTCCTCTGCATTGTGCACAGGTAGTCATCAGGCAAAGCAAGTTAAAGAGATGCTATTCCAGACGTCTACGAGCTTTACAAATGCAGACTTTCCAAATATTCATTTGACTTTGAGCTGCTCAAATTTTGGAACCAAGTCTTATTCATATTTACAGCACCTTCCACTTTTTCTCCAATGACTTGCCCAAGGCATCTCTTTCTGACAAATGGGGTGAGGCTGTGAACAGATGTCGATTAAGCCATCCAATGAATTGGCTCAGTACCAGAAAACCTCAGGATGTCATACAATTGTGGAAGGGTTGCTAGTCTAAATTAAAGAAATATTTTTAAATCTGGAGTATTGTTTTAAAGAAATGCAATTTTTATTATTCTTAAGAACAAACAGTAACACAAATTAGGCTAATAACAGTATTTCCAAATAAAACTTTTGCCTAAATTTCATAAATTGCCTTTACATCCATCCTGTCCCCCTAACTGTCCTATGAGGTAGATTACAATCTCCACTTTATAGATAAGGAAATGGAGGCTCAGGGAGCAGAGGACTTAGGTTCACACAGTTTTAATGGTAGAATCAGGACTGAAACCCTCATTTTGGATCGCTGTGTCAGAATGATTTCTAAGTTATCATTCTTTCCAACAGATTTTATTATTTGAGCACACATACCTTCATGTTTCACACCCAATCTCCCTCCACTATGCTTGCTGGGCAAAATTCCAGCCCTAGTTAAATTCAATTCTCCTCCCCTCCTATGCTTCACCCAGACAGCTGAACCTAGCTGGGGTGAAACATCAACCATGCTGACTGCCTTACTCTAAGTTCTTAACTAACCAAGCTCAAGTGGGCCCTCAGTATGCCCAGCAATCCTGTCTACTACACTTCCTTCATCCAGCATGCTCTCTCGCTCCCAACCAACAATATCACATGTGCTCAAATCTGTCCACTTTCCAACAACCCTCTGGACTCTCTGGTGATAAATTTGGTTCACTAACAAAATACTGCAAATGGAAGAGAATATGTAAACATTCAGTCTATCACACCTTGCCATCTACCTGCATTTCCCCCAAGTAATCTGTGCCTTCCTCTCTTCCTTACTTTAGGTCATCACTCCTGGAATTATCCTTTTGTTCTCCTGCAGTTTTCTCACTCTACTGGACTATTTTTGCCAGCAATCAAGCATGCCATATTATCTCCCATTTTTAAAAAATCAACAAAGACCCTCCCTGGACCCCACATCTCCCTTCAGAATAGCCCCACCCTTTCTTCCCTATCAGCAGCACAATTCTTTAAATAAGTCATTTATACTCACTATTTCCACTTTCTGTCCTCTTGCTGTCTCTTGGACCCAATCTACTCAGGCTTGCCCCCATCACTCTACTGAAGAAAACCCTTTCAAAGAAACCAGTGCCCCCTCGCGTTGTCCAAGGGCAGCGTCAGTCCTCAGTCCTTACCGTCCTCAGGCATCAGCTCTGCATTTGCCAAGGCTGACAATCATAACCACTCCTTTTGTCGTGAAACCCTTGCTTTACTTGTAACCTGAGACAATGTTTTCTCCCTATTCTCCTCCTACCATGTGGCTACTTCATTTTTGTTTTCTTGGTGGATTTCTCTTCACCTTCTGACTTCCAAGTATGGCAGAGTCTGCAGGCTACCTTGGGACCTTTTCTCTTTATCCATCCCAGTCTCTGATAAGATTATCTAAGCTTCCTGGCTTTAAATACAAATGTATTATAACCCCAGCTGGTACCTCTCTTTAAACTCCAGACTTTCACATACAGCCGCCTACTTGATATCACTAATTGGACATCTAATTGCACAAAACATCAAAACTCCTGATTTCCTCCCTAACCCTGCTTTACTTTAGTCAGTAAATGGCAACTCCATCCTTCTGATTGCTAAGCCTTGCGCTTTGGGGTCACCCTTAATTCCTCTCTTTCTCTTACACCCCCACAGCTGATATTTCAATAAATACTGTCTCTCTACCTTCAAAACATACCCAGAATCCAAGTGCTTCTCTCCACCTACAGTGTTCCCATCCTGATTCAAGCCACCAGCTTTTGCCTGGTTTATTACAATACACTTCTAAGTAGCTTCTCTATTTCCACTTTGCCCTCATAGCAGCCAGAGGAATCTCTTTATAGCTCAGGTTAAAATCATCATTATCATCATAACATTTACTGGGTGTCAGGCACTTTACCTATGTTAAGCCATTTACTCTTCCTAACAACTCTATAGGATAAGATTTGTTATCCACATTTTGCAAATGAGAAAAGGCAAAAAGTGGTTTAAGTAACTTACCCAAGACCACACTGCTAGTAATGTAGGAGAAAATTTAGTGAGAATTGTGAGAGGCTCAAAGTGGGGAGTTGTTAGCTCTACCTTTCCAAGGTGATTAGCTCTTGCCATGTGTAGATCAAACAACTTTATAGGAATAACTATGCTTCATAGGAGCAGCCATCAGGTGCAAGTGGTAGGCACTGCATGAAGTGCTCTGCACACATGATCTCTTTTTTCATCTTGGGATAGTCCTGTGAGTAGGTGGTATTAACTCCATTCTACAGATGAGAAGACTGAGTCTCAGCATTCTGAGCCTTTATAGTAAGTGGCAGAGACAGGATACGTACTTTGGTTTTTGAGACTCTGAAGCCCATACTTTCCCCACTGGAGAGATAGGTCCTCAATGACAGAAGAAGGGTATCCAAGGGCTTTAGATGAAGCTTGGAAGGAAAGTGTTGTTTCTCAGTTCAGAGTTCTTCTCTCAGAAGTGAAACTGGTCGATCTGCTGAGCCAGAGGCTCAGGCCCCTGGGCTGGGGCTGGGGCTGGGGCTGGCTGATCCTTCTCGGGGGAGTAGGAGATCTGGCTGATGAGATCCATGTGACCTTGTCAGACAGCACCACAGAGCTGCCTGGCCTGGGGTAGGACAGGGCCTCTGCTTTCTGGGTGATGGTGAGGAGCAGGGAAGGAAATGCACAATGCTATTTTATTCCCAGGTCTGGCAGCATGCCTGGGCTCTGCTGGCACTCAAGTGGCTTGTGAGTTCCAGATCATGGTGGAGCTACGCTGGGTGTCTCCGGCAACCATGAACCTGCTGTGGGCAGAAAAGCTGGTTCTCCCAAGTCTTTTCTCAACCTCATTCTGACATAATAGGACCATACTGCCCCTTTTTCCTGCCTCCCCAAGCTTCCTCTTTCTGTCCTACGCTCTTTGGGAGTCACCAACAATCTTTAGGGAGATCAGCCTCCTGCCATGACTTTGTACTTGTCTGAGGGGTGTTAGACAAGCAGTCTCCTCTGCCTGCAATACGTGTGTGCCTTGCTCAGTCTTACCCCTGTTCCCTGGTGAATGCCTGAGAAGCAGCTCTTGGTTCTCCGCTCCAACCAAGCCTCTTTCCTCAGTGAAGCCCTTTCCAATCCCCTGATTAGATTGGGGTGCAGGTTTTCACTCTCAAGTACTGTAAGTGACTTCTGCTAATGGTGCTTCTTACTTACCACTTACAGCAGTTTGAATTACACTTTCTGTGCCTATATTTGATTAATTTCTGTAACCCCCACTAAACTTTGAAACTAGTAATAAAAAATAATGGTCATAAGGATAACAATGACAACAACAACAAAATTAGCAGCAAACATTCACTGAGCCTGTGTTCACAGTGCTAAGATTTTCTGTGCACTACCTGATTAAATTTTTAGAACAACCCTGTGGATTGTGTATTATAGGCATATTCCATTTTATTTTACTGCATTTTGCAGACATTGTGTTTTTTAGAAAGTGAAGGTCTGTGTCAACCCTGTGTCAAGAAACTCTCTTGGTGCCATTTTCTCAGCAGCCTGTGCTCATTCCATGTCTCTGTGTCATGTTTTGGTAATTCTAATATTTTTAATTTTTTCATTATTATTGCTGTTATGGTGATCTGTGGTCAGTCATCTTTGGTGTTACTAATGTAATTGCTTTATAGCACCACAAACCGTGCCCATATAAGACGATGAACTTAATCCATAAAAGTTGTGTGTGTTCTGACCACTCCACTGACCAGCTGCTCCCCCATCTCTCTCCCTTTCCTTGGGATTCTCCCTTTCCTAAACACAACAATATTGAAATTAGGCCAATTAATATCCCTACAATGGCCTGTAATTGTTCAAGTGAAAGGAAGAATTGTGTATCTCTCACTTTAAAGCAAAACCTAGAAATGATTAAGCTTAGTGAGGAAGGCATGTCAAAAGCTGAGCTAGACTGAAAGCTAGGTTTCTTTCACCAAACTGTTAGCCCAGTTGTGAATGAAAAGAATAATTCTTTAAGGAAATTAAAAGTGCTATTCCAGTAAACACACCAATGATAAGAAAGCAAAATAGCCAACTTGCTTATACGGAGAAGGTTTTAATGGTCTGGATAGAGCAAACAAGCCAAAACATTCTCTTAAGTCAAAGCTTGATCCAGGAAAAGAGCCTACTGTCTTCAATTCTGTGAAGGCTGAGAGAGGTGAGGGAGCTCCAGAAGAAAAGCTGGAAGCTAGCAGCCATCTCCATAACATAAAAGTGCAAGGTAAAGCAGCAAGTGCTGTTGTTAGAAGATGAAGTTATCCGGGAGATCTAACTAAGATCATTGATGAAGGTGGCCACACTCAACCAAAGATTTTCAATGTACATGAGACAGCCTTCTATTGGAAGAAGATGCTATCTAGAACTTTCACAGCTAGAGAGAAGTTAATACATGGTTTCAAAATTTCAAAACACAGGCTGACTCTCTTGTTAGGGGTTAATGCAGCTGGTGACTTTAAGTGGAAGCCAATGCTCAGTGACTATTCTAAAAATCCTAGGGCCTTTAAGAAAGAATTATGCTAAATCTACTCTGCCGGCCCACTAGCAGTGGAACAACAAAGACAAGATGACAGCTCCTCTGTTTATAGCATGGCCTAACTGAATATTTTAAGTCCACTCTTGAGACCTACTGCTCAGGAAAAAAGAGAGTCTCTTCAAAGATTATTGCTCATTGGCAATACATCTGGTTACTCAAAAGCTCTGATGGAGATGTGCAAATAGATGAATGTTGTTTTCACGTCTGCTAACATAACATCAGTTCTGCAGCCTATGTATCAAGAAGTCATTTGACTTTCAAGTCTTATTATTTGAGAAATACATTTTGTAAGGCTGCCGTAGATAGTGATTCCTCTGATGAATCCAGAGAAAGTACATTGAAAACGTTCTGGAAAGGATTCATCATTCTAGATGCCATTAAGAACATTTGTGATTCACAGGAGGAGGTCAAAATATCAACGTTAACAAGTGTTTGGAAGAAGTTGATTCCAACCTCATGGATAACTCTGAGGGACTCACAACATCAGTGGGGAAGTAACTGCAGATGTGGTGGAAACACCAAGAGAACTAGAATTAGAAGAGAACCTGAAGAAGTGATTGAATTGCTAAAATTTCATGATAAAGTTTGAATAAATGAGGAGTTGCTTATTATGGATGAGCAAAGAAAATGGTTTCCAGAAATGAAATCTACTCCTGGTGAAGACGGTGTGAACATTGTTGAAATAACAACAAGAATTTAAAATATTACATAAATTTAGTTGATAAAGCAGTGGAAGGATTTGAAAGGATTGACTCCAATTTTGAAAGACATTCTACTGTGATTAAAATGCTATCAAACAGACACATGCACACATATGTTTATTGCGGCACTATTCACAATAGCAAAGACTTGGAATCAACCCAGATGTCCATCTGTGACAGACTGGATTAAGAAAATGTGGCACATATACACCATGGAATACTATGCAGCCATCAAAAAGGATGAGTTTGCGTCCTTTGTAGGGACATGGATGCAGCTGGAAACCATCATTCTTAGCAAACTATCACAAGAAGAGAAAACCAAACACCGCATGTTCTCACTCATAGGTGGGAACTGAACAATGAGATCACTTGGACTCAGGAAGGGGAACATCACACACTGGGGCCTATCATGGGGAGGGGGGAGGAGGGAGGGATTGCATTGGGGAGTTATACATGATATAAATGATGAATTGATGGGTGCTGACGAGTTGATGGGTGCAGCACACCAACATGGCATAAGTATACATATGTAACAAACCTGCACGTTATGCACATGTACCCTAGAACTTAAAGTATAAAAAAAAAAAAAAAAAGAACCACAACTATTGATACCTGTGGAACTGGAGAGAGAAAAATAAAAACAATATAAGAAGAAGAAGAAAAAAAATGCTATCAAACAGTGTTGCCTGCTAGAGAAATCTTTTGTGAAAGGAAGAATCAATGGATGGGGCAAACTTCCTTATTACCTTTTTTTACAAAGTTGCCACAGCCACCTCAACCATCAGCAACCACCATCCTGATTAGTCAGCAGCCATTAGCATCAAGGCAAGACCCTCTATAAGCAGAAAGATTGGCTCACGGAAGGCTCAGATTATCATTAGCAATTTGAAGTATTTTTTAATTAAAGTTTGTACATTTTTAGACATAATGCTATTACACACTTAATAGACCACAGTTTAGTATAAACATTAACTTTTATATGCACTGGGAAACCAAAAAAATTCATGTGACTTTCTTTATTGTGGTAATTTCCTTTACTGTGGTGGTCTAGACCCAAACCCACACTATCTCCAAGGTATGCCTGTAATATTCAGTTGTTAAAGGATAATGAGGTAGATTTACATGCACTAATATGAAAAGATACATCATTAAGTTAAAAAAAACAAATTGTAGAACAGAGCATATAGAATGAAGATAATTTGCTTTTAAAATGTGTATTCATATCATGTATTCCGCATACTATATACAATACACTAAGTATAGAAACAAATCTAAGACTATACACATCAAATGGCTAACAATGGTTTACTCTGGGGAGTACAAATGGAGAGGTAGGACTTCTATGTTTTTCTTACTATTTGTCCCTAATATTTGAATGTTTTTTATAATAAACAACTATTTATTTGGCAATTTAAAAATAAATAAATGTTTGTTATATTTTGTTTTGTTTTAAGAAAGAGAGCACACACTCATCTTTTTGAAAGTCCACCAGTAAACCTAAATGAATCCCTAGGTTTGTGCTTACTTTGTTCAAGTAGACAACCATTCTAAATCAGCCCTCACCAACTACCTGTCCTCTTTCTTGCCTTATCTTCTCATGGGTTTGGTAAGGATGGAAAGTGGGTATGGGTCAAGTCTGATAAAAAGAAGAAAGGAAGGAAAGGAGGGAGGGCAAGGGAAGAATGGAAGGAGGGAGAAAGGAAAGAAAAGGAAAGAAAGAAAAGAGCCCTTTTAAGTCCCTTTCTCACCCATGTGTCCCTTCAAGGGTCACTGCGTGATACGGTTTGGCGGTGTCCCCACCCAAATCTCATCTTGAATTGTAGCTTCCATAATTCCCACATGTTGTGGGAGGGACCTGGTGGGAGATAATTGAATCATGGGGGTGGTTCCCCCATACTGTTCTCGTGGTAGTGAACAAGTCTCATGAGATCTGATGGTTTTATAAGGGTTTCCCCTTTTGCTTGCCTCTCATTCTCTCTTTTTGCCTGCCGCCATGTAAGAAGTCTCTTTGCTCTTCCTTTGTCTTCCACCATGATTGTGAGGCCTCCCCAGCCATGTGAAACTGTGAGCGCACTAAACCTCTTCTCTTTATAAACCCAGTCTCAGGCATGTGTTTATTAGCAGCATGAAAATGGACTAATACCCTGAGGCAGAGTCATTAAGAGCAAGAAAGAGACAGGTAATGGAATAGAACGAAGTTTGGACAGAGAATAGGAAGAAGCATTGGTTTGGATCTCTTACATACATAGCTCAAGATAAAGATGTTAATCCTTTATTCCATGTTTAAAAGGCAGAAGCTATGTGATCTCTCAAAACTGTAACCTTTCACCACCTCAGTATTCTCATCGGCAGTGTGGGAAAAACTTCCTAGCTCACAGACTTTTCTGGAGTTCATATGAGATCCCACATAAATACAAGTATTATTTATGCTACAATTGATATTGTTATCGTCACTTCAGCTACTGAGCCAGAGCTGACAATCAATGCTCACTAGCATGAAGTGCAGTCATCCAGTATCCAGTGGTTACCATGTGGCTGCTCTTTAGATCTGCTGAAAAAATGGTGACTGTGGAAATAATTTTAGTCCCATTCACAGATTTTAAATAACTGACTGTATGCAGGGGAGAGGATTTGGCTGTGGGGAGGGGTGGTCTCTAGTAACACGCAGCTGCTATGGCTGTGAAAATTTAACCTCAAGCAGCCTAAACATTCATTTTACAATGTACACTGCTGATTACTTAATTATGTCTAAAATATAAGTCAGACACACTACAAACCCCAGGGAGTAAATTACACAGATCCATGAAGCAACATCTATGCACTCATTCTGGTCTCACATTTCTGAATTATCTTTTCCCCCCAGTGAATTTGAAAAACCTCTTTCTTTTCTGCAAAACGTATGGCTACTGCAAACAAATGACCATTTTCTCAGTTTTATAAGCTCGGTGTGGGAGAGCCCATCCTCGACCTAACATTACGGACTCTTACCAACAGGTTCTTATCTTTGTGTATATTTGAACTAGGAGATCTACATATGCTTGATCTCAGCATGAACCTCCGTATGACCTGATTTTGTTACCATGGTCACCAATTAGATGAGTCTTGTTGACTGCAGAACAACAGTCAAAGGATTTCTATTAAGTTCCAGGGTGGAATAACAGTCATATTTTGTGAACACACTTTATAGGTTATTTTTCCCACTTGCTTGCCCCAAGGTCTACCTCCCTCTATCTGCTGAGAATGCAGTTGTTATATAAAATTTAGAGAAAATGCTTCCTGGAGCCAGTAATTAAATTTTCTTACAAAATGAATGGGTCGTCTGGGATATCCCTTCCCTTCTTCTCCTTCTGGGATGTAGATGTGCAGGTCTTACTCAGAACTCACCTACAATCATCCTTTCCTAAATAAACTCATCCCCATTCTATGGCCCCACATGGATACACATATGTGAAAAAGCACTATTTCCTTTATCAGTATCTACCATCTATATATGCATAACACTGAAGGGTATTTTTGAAAGGTTCAGCTGGCGAGGTTTTTCATACACTCATTCCAGCTGATGAGTGTGGTCCAGTGATCCAATGATCTCAAAAAATCCATGTCCAGTTATTCATAAATGTTAACATTAACAGGTCACAGGGGGGTACTGAATGTTTTATGATGTTTAGTTTGCAGTAGTTGCCATAACAAATCACCACAACATCAGCGACTTTAAAGAACAAATTAATTCTCTTAAAGTCTGGAAGCCAAAAGTCTGAAAATCAAGGTGTCAGCAGGGCAGGGCTCCCTGCAGAGGCTCTAGGGGAGGATCCTTCCTTGCCTCTTCCAGCTTCTGGTGGCATCAAGTGTTCCTCGGCTTGTGGCAGCATCACCATAATCTCTGCCTCCATCTTCACATGGTCTACTGCTTCGTATCTGTGTCTTCCCTTCTGTCTCTTATGAAGATGCTTGTTATTGGATTTAGAACCCACTAGATAATCCAGGATGATCTCATCTTGAGAACTTCAACTTAATTACATCTGCAAAGACTTTTTCCAAATAAGGTCATAGTCACAAGTTCTGGGGAACAAGGACATATATTTTAGGGGCCATCATTCAATCCATTATGACAACAACATAGACTTCTCTGGAGGTTTTTTAAAAATTGGAATTTTTACATGTGCAATGTCAGGTACTTATGATCAGTTTGAACTTACTACAATGCCAAAGACTACTTAGAAGAATATATGCCTTCCTCAGCATTTATTTATTAATCAAAGGCTAAAAATTTGATTTTAAGTTTGTGAATTAGGTGTAAGAATGCTGAGAAGTCACAAAGAAATTAAAATGAGACACTTCAGGATTTGTCAAAATAATCTAAGACCAAAATAAACCAGGAAATGTCAAAGGCATTCTGATAATAGTAAAGAATCAGAAGAATGACTGGAAATGAGAAAACTATTGAAACAGCACAGGGCTAATTAAATGGATGTGCTGGCTGACAACAACCAACAAACCATAAGCAACATGGAGACACAGCACTTGGAAATGTACGTGAGCACTCCACTGCAAGATTCCATCACAAAATCTATTCTACCCATGGCTATTAAGATGGCTAGAATGCTGCATATCACTGATAAAGCTGCGTATCAGTATTACTTTGTGTCATTGCACCACTTCTCCACTTTGTACGTTATTATCTTGTTCTTGTGATGGTTGCTTTTGATCATATATCTTTGTGTTTTAAGCTATTTCAGGTATAAATGTATTTATCCTTCTCTGTTAAAATGCTGTGCATGCCAGGCACTCAAATGACAAGTTTGGGTTTTGTGTCTGTTTGCTTGCTTTTGTATTTGTTTCTTCTCTCCTGCTAATGCCATCAGTCCCTGAGAATGGGATTAGATTGGGAGGCTAAAGTTTGTGTACTCTCCAAAAATTGTAGAGTCATTCCTTTTTGTGCCTATTTTCTGCCACCCTAAACCTTTAAGAGAAGGAACTGTGCTATCTCTTTCTTCAATAGTTCTACCACAAAGTCCCCTGACCACCTTGGGTACTATATTAATTTTCTCTTGTTGCTTATATAACAAATTAGCACAAATGTGGTACTTAAAACAGCACATTTATTATCTGGTAGCCCTGGAGGTCAGAAGTCAGAAATGGATCTCACTTGGCTAACAGCAAGGGTCAGCAGGACTGAGTTCCTTTCTGGAGGTTCTATGGAACGAATCCTTTCCCTTGCTCTTCCCACTTCTAGAGGCACCACATTCCTTGGCTCATGGCCCTCCTCCTTCATCTTCAAAGTCAGCAACAGTATGGAGGTCTCATCACTTTGCAACACTCTGACCTCCTCTTTTGCCTCCCTCTTCCATATTTAAGAACCCTGTGATGACATTGGGCACACCAGGATAGTTCAGACCAATCTCACCCATAAAGTCTCTTTTGCCATGTAAGGTAACATATTTACAAGTTCCAGGGATTAGGACATGCTTATCTTTGAGAGGGTCATTCTTCCTACCACAGGTACAAAACAGATCAAAGAATCAAGGTGGGCTGACTTTTTCCAGTTGACTCAGAGGCCACCCCTCCAGGTTTGGGCACATCTCCTCTGTCACCAGTGTTTTGAACGAATTTCTATGTCCTGGCAGGGTAACTGGGTGGCAACTAGAGATAGATGGTAAATGGTCAGGTCTTTGGCAGTTGAGTCTCTGTAGTTTACAAGGACAACACTACTTCTTCTCAAATGATTGCCATAAAAATTTCACCCCAGATAGAAAATGAAGCACAGGTGTGCCTCATGACAAGGAAATGCCATATAAGGAAATCTGCCCTTAACCACTTGGATAATTTGCCAAAGCACGGAATCGCAGCACTGAAGTCCACCAACCCTAATCCTGCTGGAACTCCAGCAGTTTGTACCATGTAAACGTCGACTAATGGGCTAAAGCAGTTACTAATGGGCTAATAAGATGGCCATTAACAGCTTCTTTTTTTTTTTTTTTTTTTTTTTTTTTTTTGAGACGGAGTCTCGCTCTGCCGCCCAGGCTGGAGTGCAGTGGCCGGATCTCAGCTCACTGCAAGCTCCGCCTCCCGGGTTCACGCCATTCTCCTGCCTCAGCCTCCCGAGTAGCTGGGACTACAGGCGCCCGCCACGTCGCCCGGCTAGTTTTTTGTATTTTTTAGTAGAGACGGGGTTTCACCGTGTTAGCCAGGATGGTCTCGATCTCCTGACCTGGTGATCCGCCCGTCTCGGCCTCCCAAAGTGCTGGAATTACAGGCTTGAGCCACCGCGCCCGGCCTAACAGTAGCAGGCTGGGAGAGCTGTGTGACTCTTATTACAGCCACTCAGAAACGGCTGAGTCTTCTCAGTTTATAAAAGACCCCAAATTGAGGTAAGAATGTTTTTCCCTAAAGGTTGATTCACTTGGCTCCACGTATGAAGGCAGCAATTGTTCAAGTTACCGAAGGCTTTCTCTTTTAATAAAGATATTCGGCTGGGCGCGGTGGCTCAAGCCTGTAATCCCAGCACTTTGGGAAGCCGAGATGGACGGATCACGAGGTCAGGAGATCGAGACCATCGTGGCTAACACAATGAAACCCCGTCTCTACTAAAAAATATTAAAAAACTAGCCGGGCAAGGTGGCGGGCGCCTGTAGTCCCAGCTACTCAGGAGGCTGAGGCAGGATAATGGCGTAAACCTGGGAGGCAGAGCTAGCAGTGAGCTGAGATCCGGCCACTGCACTCCAGCCTGGGTGACAGAGTGAGACTCTGTCTCAAAAAAAATAATAATAATAATAATAATAAAGATATTCACTCTGAAGTTCCTTGCCAGGATCTGAGCATTTAAATGTTGATTTGCAAACCACAAATTATTTCCAAAGACACAAGGAATTTTTAAGTGCTGTGGTAAGACAGACCCTCCAAAAATCAATCAGGAATGAAGATAGAGCCTCATTACAATTGTGAATGCATGTCCCCAAGCATAAACATCTAAAAGTGCAAATGAAGTCAGAGTAACATTAAAAGGTGACTATTGCCATGCTATCACTATCTCGTCAAGGCCTCACATGCTCATTCTGTCATTCAATAAAGACTTACTAAGCACATAGCGGGTGGTGTTCTGGCTGCAGGAACCTATCAGAGAACAAATGGGCAAAACTCTGTACCATTTATGGAGCTTACGTTAGTGGACAGACCGAATATAAAAACAAGTAAATGATATAATATATTAGAAGGTGACAAGTGCCTGGAAAATGATAGAGCCAGGGAAGGGGAATCAGGAATGCTGGGGGGAGGGACAATAGTGAAGGGACACCTCCTGGGAGAAGGTAACATTTAAACAAAGGCTTGAAGAAACAAGTATGAACCAGAAGGAAATCCAGGCATGGGCAGGACAGTCTCTAGTTTATTGAAGGAAAAGTAAGGAAGTCTGTGTAACTGGAGAAGGGAAAGTAGGTGAAGACAGAGGGGTGCCAAGGGCATGGATTATACTGGCCTTATTGTGACTTTGGCCATATCTCTGAAATGAATAAAAGGCTGCTGGAGGATTCAGAGCAGAGGGGTGAAGGAATCCCATCCCTACATCAGCATCTCCCCACTTGCTTTAGGGAACCCCAAAGCGATGCTTACAAGTTGGCTTGACAAGATACCTCTTCCCACCCCCACCATCAACACTATCCGCAAAAATGTCAGTGCCTGCTCAGTCTGCTGCTCCACAATGCTGCTGGATGGCCAGCCCTGGCTTGCCAGAGCAGGGCCATGGGGGCATCATCTCCCCTGCCCTCCGAGAACCGGTTCCCAAAGGCACACAGCTTCCACACACTTGCATAGTCTTTCAGGAGAATAGCGCCCCCAACTTTTGGTCTTTGTGTCAGGCTAGTGAGCCATTCCTATTTCTAAAAAAAAAAAAAAAAAGACATTCCTCAACATTTTAAAATTCATAACAGATTTACTAATCCTATACAAGATTGTTGTTGAGTTGTATCATCTCAAAGCTCCATTTTCTATATTATTCCTTTGAAGTCCTGCTACATGACTTCAAAATCTGGTGTCTGTTCTCACTTCTCTTTTGGATTTCTCCTATTTTGGAAACCCCTCTGGTGAAAGGGAATTTGCTTCCTTCCCCCAGTACTAAGCACCCATCTTTGCACAGAGTAGGTACTCAATCAATATTGGCTCAATTAGTGTTTATTAATTCCCTATGACTTCAGCCCTGGCGTAGGCACCAAAGCAGTCAGAGAAGTAAAAAGGCATCCCCACTCCACACAAATAAGGGCTTATATAGTATAAGGAAAGTCTGGAAAACAGCATCAAATGATGGTAGAATACAGTTAAGTAAAATAATTGGACATGACAAACTGTGGCTCCTACGAATTCAGGGAGGATATGGGTAGAGTCAAACAGTGAAATGGTTTCCTAGAGAAAATAGGGCTTGAACTGGAGACCATGAGTGCAGGGTCAAACCAGACTCACAGAGCCACTAAACCCCATTAAAGAGACAGACACAGAATAATTGTCAGCCACAACTTATATTGCTCAGTAACTGCAAAACCAAGGAGTTATTTTTACAACTAGCCCATTATAGCCTATGATTTGGCCAGTAAACCCTGCCTGGAGTTTCACAACATTAAGTTAGGGAGTATAGAATATACCTCCATGGAAACTCTATCAGTGTTTTATCAACAACAACAAACTACACAGTACTTAATCTTCATCAGATGAGCTTAAATGACAAAGATGAAAGTGGATCTAACTTTTGGATTAAAGAAGTCAGGCATTTGGGGACACTGAAGGGCTTACTGGAAGTACTCAGGATCTGGTGACTGGTACCAGGAATTACCACAAGTACATAATGGAGGAAAACTTAAAGACAGGTACAGGTAATGCCTGGGGCTTAGGATACAACAGAGCATGCAGTTGAAGCAGGCCCCTACCTTGACTGCTGTGCATTACATCAAAAGGCACAATGCTGCTATTCCACCATCCCCTCAGCAATTAGCCCTCAAGTAAATGAATTAGCACCCTATTGTAAGTAGGAACCCAACAAGTTGTTAGAAAACAGGCAATCAAAGATACTGGAGACAGAGTTGTGAGAATCAGTCTGCCCAGATGGGAAAGAGACCAGATATCTTGCTGTTTGATAAATGTATAAACTTACTGACATTCATCTTCATTCAATGAAAAAAATTTCAGAGCATGTGCTTCAATAAAAGAGATACATCTATCGACATAATAAAAGAGATAAAAATGGCTGCAAGAATCACAGGACACCAGTACCAAAACTAGTTATCTAACACACAAAAATGATTTTCATATGCTAGCATTAAAGTTTGTGTCTGCTGCAGGGGAGAACACTATAAAATGTATTAATCAAGGTACTGCTTACCCTTTGATACCTAAGAATTGGCATTTCTTGGTTAAATTCTACACGTGTATATTCCAAGAGTCATTGTTTGACTCTGTCGACTGAGCCCAAGTGGCTGCTAAGAAATTAAAGTTATATGAAGTGTAAAGACTTCGCATTTGTGCAACAGATACACTCTAGGCAAAGCTTGAAGAAATTAAATCCCATACAAAAACAGGTTGCTGGCTAGGAGTCAGGGAAGCCTTTTCATTATGGAATAATTATTTTGAAAATTGAACAATCATTCACTAATTTATCTAATATGTACGAATGAATTTCCACTTACTGTTTTATAAAAATAGAATTTATTTGCCTTTCTGGATTCTAATTCTTAGAAGAGAAAAAAAGGATCAACTATCTTTCTTTAAAGATAAAGCAATGACCAACCTCAAAAGACAGGTATAGACAGAACCCCCAAGGGGCTAGTTTTTCATTCTCCTTCCTTGCCTTAAGTCTTAGCCAGATTTGGTCTTTAGCTGCGTGATTTTAGGGTGATCATCTGTACTGGCTTGCCCAGAACAGTGCTAGTTTACATCTGATGTCCCAGCATAATTATTAAATACACCTTACTACCAAAATGTCCCAAATTGTGTGATAAATTACATGGTTACCTTACATATTATGGATTCGAAAGAACTAGGAATTTGTATTTCAAAATCGATTAGAAGGCAGTATTTTGGACATCATGACATCACCTCCAAGGATGAGGCACAGCTTTTTTACAACCCACCTGGAAGGTTTTACTAAGTACTCAAGCCACTATCCATGAATTTGCTGAGTTAGAATTTCCAGTCTCAAGTCAAGATCCTGCCATTACCCTTTTCTCTCCAGCATCCACCTGCTAAACAGAGTAGATATCATTTGCAGATTAGCAACTGAGACCAATCAACAATAATTTATTGAGCCCCCAAAAGACACACCTCAGATAACATGAAAACCCTGGTGGTGTCAATCATTTGATCAGATAATGATTCCTCACTTACAAAACTATTGTACTTAAAATGTTGTCTTCCTGGGTTATATGTGGAAATTGAGGCTTAAGAAAAAAAGGAAAAACTTACTGGGAGCATAGCCTAGAAGCAAATTCGAGCTCTGCCCAGCAACCATCACCCACAAACTCCTGTCCCAACACACACAGACACACACACATACACCCCTTACCGGTGATGGCAGAGAACGTTCAAAAGCAACACAGCTTCATTTTACAAATGTGCTATTTTCTGGCTCTCCACTTTTTTCTGTGCTGAATTGGTAATGGAGCTAATAAAGGTTCAAGATTGCTCTTTCTGGGGGCCAAATTTTTCTTTTCTCCATGTCGTGCTTTTTATTCAGAAAATCATTTTCTTTGCATTGTTTTCACAAAAGCCTTCCAACACCCCCAAATAATGCAGAGAAATTGGCTTTTATTTTGAACAGGCTTTTTCAATGCACACTGTATCTCTCTCAGCATATCTATTATATTAATCCAAGCCTTAATGATACAATGGGTAAAAACAGTGTACGGATGTGTATAAATGAAAAATTTAATAGATTTCCCTCTTAATGTAATAGAATTGGCATGAGGCATTGGGAACAGGAATGAAAGTAGTCACTCAAGCATTGTGTTTACATGATATTTAAATACAAGTGGCTGGGGTATAAGTACTGCTAAGTACACCTGAAAGGGATGGTGCCTCCTAATCATTGTTTCAGCAATTGACAGTTGTTTACACAACAGCAGCACATTCGCTGCTGATTTGAATAATAAACATGCTTAAATACCAGCTGGATAATAGAAGGATAATTGAAACATAGTTTAAAGCTCTGATTTACAGGCATTGTAGCAATACTTTTATTTGCTGTACAATGCTGCACTTCTGTACAGTTTCTGGAAAAAAAAATTTAAGGCATTGTTTCAAACATTGGGGTCTATTAAACTTGATTAATACACTCAGCATATGTATCCATAGCTCAAGCCATGCCTGGGCATACTTGAGACAGCTATTGTGCAATGTGTTTGATCAAAACACTCGATGCTATAATAGAACCATTCAGGAGGCCCGCAATGCGGTGCGTCCACCAGGGCTCTGAGCAGTGGATGGGACCACAGACACCTGATAAGTTTCATGCTTCACAGTTAAAAAAATGAGAGGGTTGACCTGAATCATCTCAGACTCTATATTATGCTTCTAAACTATCTCCAATTTGCCCCACTTTCTTTGCATGTATCCTTTTCCTTCTTTCCATGCCCCTTGCTACCACCTTAGTTTAGGCCAGTTTTACCTCTAACCAGGTCAACTGCAAGAGGCCTAACCTGGGCATCTGCTCCCAGGGTCTCTGTTTCAGCCCCCCACTCTGTGTTGCCAACACAATGGTCCCTTTTCAGGTAGGAGTACCAGAGCCAGGCGGGTTGCATGCTCAGGTTGGCCCTGTGGGTTGGCAGTACCTGACAAGTGTTAGCTGCCACTCCAGTCCTCAAATGTGGGGATCCTAAAACGTGACTGAACCTGTTCACTTGGAATAGGTTGTACTTGTGGAAGTTACTCGTGTAACCAAATTAGCAGGAGCCTAATTTGCCAACCAGAATGCTGATACATTCATTGATTTATCAATTTACTAGGGGAGATATATCTTACAGGATCATTCACATTGGTCATTCAGAACACTCTCTCCTGGAATGATTGCCTCAGAGGAGCAAATTATGTGTCAGAAAGTTGCTTAATGAACATAAAGTAAGAGCAAAAGGAATGGGATGAATTGCCACTTTCCACTCCAGGGAAAATGCTGCCTAAAAGTAATAGCACTCAGGCACCAAGCCAGACATCTATTATTGCTAATTCTTTTAAAATCCCCCAGGAATTATTATTCCTTTTTAAATATAAGGGACTGATCTAAGGCCACATCGTTGTTGAGTTATAGCATCGAAACCACGTTACTTGCTAACTAATTACGGATCATTAGATTGATGGCCAAGAATAATTACCAGACATAGATACATTGATATCCAGATCTCCCTCCATCTCTGTCTCTTTCTCTATCTTCTGGATTGACTGGGTTCAGTAAAAACAGAGAGGTGTTTATTTTCTCACTCCTTTTTTAGTGACTCACCTGCACAAGTCATAGGGGTCATCTTCCACCCCTCTGCTAGACCTGGTGGGTGACCCATAGATGTTGAATGAGTAACTGAATGAAAAGTTAAATGAACTTTAAATGATTGTTAATGTCAAACCTGTCTTTCTGAGAATACAGTCTGATACTTAGTGACAGAGTTTGGACAATCATGGCATCTCCAGTCTATTAAGATATGGTGTTGCTTCTGCAAATAACTAATCTCATCTGGTATGAGTGTTGCCCTAAAATTTAGTTTCCATCACAACCACATCCTGAAATTTAAAAGACCATTATCAGCATTCCTCCACGCACAAAATCCATTTCCTTCATCTTGTTACTTACCATTTCAAAACCAGGTACAAATGTAGGAGACTCATTTTCAGAAGAAACGACAGCAATGCCGAGAGTCTTTACTGTAGTACAAGATGGTCCCCATCAAACATGGTGCCATCTTGCCCTCAGAGCCCCTTCTGAGAGAATTTACCCCAGTCACAGTTACTGTTGAAGTAGCAACTCTCTACCCTACTCCGGCTCCAGCTGGGTAGATGTGTGGGCCCCTGATTCAAGGACAACAAACAAATGCAGATTCCAGCCAATAAGCTACAGGATGGCCTGACACAAAACAGAAACTAAGTCTCTCACTCTCTCTCTCTCTCTTTGATTAAAGAAAAATCAGGCAGTTGATAGTGAAGCCACTCCAGGTGGTGTTGCTTCTGCAAATTCTGAGAGAATGTACCCCAGTCACAGTTACTGTTGAAGTAGCAACTCTCTACCCCAGTCTGGCTCCAGCTGGGTAGACATGTGGGCCCCTGATTTGACGACAACAAACATATGCAGAAAACATGCATAAAGAGAGAAGCCATGAAGTAGAATAAGGACCACGAAGGATCAGAACAAGTCACAGTTAGATAGAAGGTAGGAAATATGAGGTAGAGAAACCAAAACAACTGTAGAGTGAAGTGGTCAAGAGCATGAACCCAGGCAGCAGCCTGCTCAGGTCTGAACCCCAGTCTGTCCTTTTCCTAGCAGTGTTACCTTGGGCTGGTTCCTCCACCTCTAACAGCATCTGGCCCATGATGAGTGCTGTGTACGTGCTGGCATGTTAGGTATTGCTATTGAGCACTTGTGATGTGCCAGCCAGTGTGCTCAATCTGTTACATGTATTAACTCAATTAATCTTCACAACAAAAACATGAAGATCTGTTATTATTCCCATTTTACACATCAGAAAACAGAGGCACAGAGAGATTAAGCAGATTGCCCAAGGTCATATAGCTGGCACATGGTAGGGCTGGGATTCGAATCCAGACAATCTAGGGAAATAATACATTCAAGAGGTCCTTTGGCCAGAGATTCAGTTCTAACACACAAGAATCCTCAGAGCTACCCACCTTCCTCTGCCCACAGTATCTGAGTGGTTCTTTTTTTCCTGAAACTGAAAGAACCTGTCTACAGCTGGAATCAGTACTGAATTGGGGAGAGTGAGTTGCATTCATAGAACACAGAATAGCATCTCAGGGGATACTTGGGGTAAGTGGAAGTGGATATTGCACAGTGACAGGGTGAAGGGAAACAAAGCCTCACAGGCTAGGTAAGTGATAAACACTGGGCTTTCATTGACAGACTCCAGCGACCCAGATCTTGAGTCCTCTAGATGGAGATTGTGGGGAACTTAGTGGCTTTGGCCCCAACTCTGGTTCACAGGATTAGGAATGAAGTAAAGATCACAAAGCAGATGAATGCTGTGCACCATATCAGACAAGTTACAATGGGAAAAGGGCACCTCCCCTCCTTTCCTAAATAAGAAATTTTATGTTAGATACTCAGTTTTGCAGATCTCTAAAGATTAGAAGATTCTAGAAGCTTCCAGAGAGAGGGGGGGAAAAAAGTTGCCTACAAAGAAATGAGAATAAAACTGGCATCAAATTTTCCAAAAGCAACACTAAATGATAGAAAATAATAGAAAAGAAAATACTTTTCAAAGTTCTGAGGGAAATTGAATTTAATGCCCAGTTAAACTGTTGACTAAGTGTGCCATTTTCAGATGTGCAAAGACTCTAAAAGTTTATCTCCCACACCCTGTACTAGGCAATTACTTGAGGATGTGCTCCAGCAAGACAAAAGAGTAACACAAGGGAAAGTTGTGGGGTTTAGAAAACATTGGGTATGAAAGAAAAGTGAAGTAAAGCCCAGAATAGCAACTATGGCACATAGAGAACAATACATCTGGATAAGACAGTAGGAAACAGAACACCAGAAGGGAGGAATCACAATAAAAAAGGAATTCCATATATTTGATATCATGCTTGAGAAGTTAAAAAAAAAATTGTAAGGATAAGATTAAGGCAGACAATGCAAAAAAAGCAATTATAAACTCAAAGAAAAACAAAAATCTATTTAAGAAAGAAATATAATCAGTTAACTACTTGACAATGATAGAATTGTTTCTGTTATGTTCAGTAAATCTTGGACCCACCTCCCTTTATATTTTTCTATGTTCAAAAAGATACCTTCTTAAAAGAAATTATCATAATTGTATATACCTGGCATTTTTAACATAATATTATGTGAAAACCATTCTATATATAAGTATAGTTCTAACGCATTCTATTTAGTAAGTTCATAAGAGTCCACATAAATCATGATGTATTAATGTATTCCCCTTTTGACTAACATTCAGATTGTTTCCAGATTTTTATCAAAAACAATGCTATATAAATATCCTTGTACATATTTTTTATACTGATACATTTATTTCTACAGAATAGAGTCTAGTAGTGGGGTGATTAGAATAAAGCTTTGTAATTTTAATAGATACTTTGAGATTATTTTTCAGAAAGTCTTAGCAGTTCACACTTGTACTGGCACCATACAAGGATATGCAGTTTCTGCATATTCTAACCAATGCTGGATGTCATCAATTTTTATTTGTCTGTTTGTTCATTTTTTCAATCTCTTGCATAAAGATTCTTGTTTTAGTTTTGGCAAGCAGACTTTGCAATGGCCCAATCTCTAGATATAGAAATAGAATGAGGATGTTTTTGGTTTTATGTCAATAGGCAGGAGATGTGAGAATAAGCGTAAGTGTGAGAGCAGGCAAGGGGTGAAGTGTACTACATATGTCAATCACAGTGACAGCAGTGACTGCTACAGGCACCTTATCCAGAGCCCCTGCTGAAGGGGAATGCCTTGTCACCATGCTTGGCACCACACGGTCACTCCTGCCTACACAGATTCTGTTGATTAAACCAGTGTGGATACCCGACCTAAGGACAACAGAGCCACAAGTTATCAGCTATCTCTACCATGGCTTGCTGGGAAAAGACTGACTAGGCTAAATAGATTTTTCACTCCCAGGAATTCAAACTGAGGAAACATGAAAAGAATCATGTAGCTCACTGTGGCAAGTGAAACTATAAGGCCAAGAGGTAGAGTTAAAGACCATGCATGGCAAACCAAAATTACAAAGGTGCTGCAACATATAAAGCAGAAGAGATGGAACAGCCATTAAGAAAAAAAAGTTTGTGAAGTAAAAAAAGACAAAGAGAATACAAAAGAAAAAAAAAAGCCACTTTTTAGAAAGAGGAAAATAGAGCATATGCAAAAAGGAAAGCAGACACCATAACTAGATAGCTGCTTGATTATGGGAATAGGCAGAATTAAGCCTACTCTGATCAGCCTCAATTTCATATGCTTTCCTTGCTCTCTATTTCTGTTCCAGTTTCAATCCATACTTATTATAATAATTTTATTGGCTTTATTACCAAAGTAATTCACATTTATTATAGAATATTTTAAAAATGAAAATGAGTAGAACAGAACAAAATAAAGACCAATCCATAATTCTGTCATCCAAAGATAACCACTAAATATTCATCTTTCTTCCATTAATTTTTAGTGGACTCTCATGGTTTATGTTATTTTGTAAAATGATTTTTCATATTTTGACACATGGAAATATTAATGTTAAAAATGTAAACATATTCCATGTAATCTAGGAAAATGTATTTTTAATGACTACATGGTTTTCCTGATTTATAGATGAACCATAATTTATTAAACCAGCTCTCCTATTTTGAATTTTTACAGTGGTTTGTCACTCAGTAAATTTGATACATAAAAAGTGATAATCTGTTTTAATTTATATTTGGTGGATTACTGGAGATCCTAAACATTTCATAAATTGTCCATTTTATATCTTATTAATGTCCTATTTATATCAGTTTTTACTGGATTTGTTTTCAATGATTTCTAGAAGCTCTTCATTTCTTAAGGATATTATCTTTGTCTTATATGACACAAATATTTTTCCCAATTTACTTGTCTTTCAATTTTGTTTATTGTGGATTGGACATCCAAAAGCCATTCTCAATCTGTCACCCCAGTCTCACTCTAAGATAGAGAATGGAAGGCACCATTTTCCCAGACTCTTTTGCAGCTAGGAGTGATCATGTAACACATTACAACCAAAAAGATATTAATGAAAGTTGCTGGGAAATAATCTGGGAATTTTTAAAAATAAGGGATAGACTCAACTAGCATGCCTCTTAGGTATTTTGCCTGTATGCCTTCTTTCTGCCTGGAAAATGAATATGAGCCTAGGGGTACAGCAACAATTATGCAACCATGAGGTAAATTCTAGGAAGACAGAGCTCTACACAGAACAGGAAATGGAAGGATGGAGGGAGTCCACATTTCCTGAGTAACGCTACAAGCTTGACTACAGACTTGCAGATTGCATGCTGCTTGAGATAAATAAATCAGTATCTATTTAAGATAGATTAAATAAGTTTTTCTGTTATTAACCATAAATATTGCTAATTAATAAATGTAGTTTTTGTAAAGTTAATTTTAAAATCCAACAATTCTTTTTTCTTTTTTTTTTTTTTTTATGGAGTCTCACTCTGTAGCCCAGGCTGGAGTGCAGTGGTGCAGTCTTGGCTCACTGCAGCCCCTGCCTCCTGGGTTCAAGCAGTTTTCATGTCTCAGCCTCCCAAGTAGCTGGGATTATGGGTGCTAACCGTCACACCTAATTTTTGTATTTTTAGTAGAGATGGGGTTTCACCATGTTTGCCAGGCTAACACTTTTTTCTTTATGAGACTACTAAGAGCCAAACAAGTACTAGAAAAGTAAATGGTTTATGCCTTTTAATCTGTGATACTTTCCTCACACCAGAGATTGTGTCAACATATATATATATATATTTGCTTCTAATACTTGCATGTTTTACTTTTAAACCATTAATCCATCTGGGAATATGTTTATGAAATGAATTGGGAAAGCATAATTTTTTCTCTAAATGGCAATCAAATTTTTAAAACACAATTTATAGACAATCTTTTGTTTTTCTCAAAATAAGATGTCATTCATTCATGTATTCAAACTTTCAATTATTACTTCAATTATTCAACCATTGTAATACATTTATATCTTGTAGAGCAAACCTAGTCTTACTCAGTTTTCCCCCAATCCTAAATTATTATTTCATATGTAATCATCGAGTTAACTTTAGAATTATTTTATGTTTCAAATATAATACCTTGGAAATTTTAATTGATATCAAATTAAATCTGTAGACTATTGATATCTTTAAATATTGATTATTTTCACCCATTCACTCAGGTGAAGCCTTTCAACAATACTTTATAGTTTTCTTTCAATAAGTTTATTGCTAGGTATTTTATAAATTTTGTTGCTCTTGTTGATAGGACTTTTTCTGTTTTCTTATATATTCTACAGTGGATATGAAAGCAAATAGTTTGTTTGCTTTACATATAGGCACCCTCTAAAGCCCATAATTCATTCTAAAATATTTTTATTTTATTGTTCGTATGTTTACATGTATAATCATATCTCCTGAAAATAGTCACACACCACATAAAGACATTTCAGTCAACAAAGGATCACATATATAACAGTGGCCCTATAAGAGTATGATGGAGCTGAAAAATTCCTATCACCTTTAGCTGTCCTAACGTAATAGCACAACCCCAATACTCACGTGTTTGTGGTGATGATAGTATAAACAAAACTACTGCGCTGCCAGTCATATAAAAGTCTAGCATATACAATTATGTATGGTACATAATGCTTAACAATAATAAACAACTATGTTACTTGTTTATTTACTCTCCTATTCTTTTTATCACTATTTTAAAGTCTACTCCTTCTACTTGTATATATATATTTTAAGTTAACTATAGAACATCCTCAGGCAGGTCCTTGGGAAGGTATTCCAAATGAAGGCATTGTGATCCTAGGAGATGACTGTGCCATGAGTGCTATTGCCCTTGAAGACCTCCAGTGGGGCAAAATGAAGGTGGTAATATTGGTGATCCTGACTTTGTGTAGGCCAAGACTAATATGGGTGTTCGTGTCTTAGTTTTTAACAAAAAAGTTTAAAAAGTTAAAAAAAATTAAATAGGAAAAAGCTTACAGAATAAGGATATTTTTAAAAATTGTATAGCATATAATGTGTTTGTGTTTTAAGCTAAGTTATTACAAAAGAAACAGGATATTGTAAGAGTAATTGATTAATGAAAGAAAAATATTTTTAATAAACTTAGTGTAGCCTAAAGTCTGTAGTAGGGTAATGTCCTAGGCCTTCACATTCACTTAACATTCACTCACTGACTCACCCAGAGAAACTTTTAGTCCTGCAAGCTCCATTGATGGAATGTGTTCTATACAGGTGTGCCATTTTTCAATCCCTTATATGGTATTTTTACTGTACTTTTTCTATGTTTAGATATGCAAATACTTTTCATTGTGTTACAACTGCCTACACTTTTCAAAACAGTAACATGCTGTACAGGTTTGTAGTACCAGTCCATGTCCTGTTAGGAACCAGGCCATACAGCAGGAGGTGAGCAGTGAGCGAGCCAGCATTACCTCCTGAGCTCCACCTCCTGTGAGATCAGCAGTGGCATGAGAGTCTCATAGGAGCGCAGAACACGATTGTGAACTGCGCATGCGAGGGATCTAGGTTGCACTCATTATGAGACTCTAACTATGCCTGATGATCTGAGGTGGAACAGTTTCATCCCAAAACCATCCCCCAACTCTCCCGCCACTCCCACCTGCCATGGAAAAATTGTCTCCCATGAAATCGGTCCCTGGTGCCAAAAAGGTTGGGGGCCGGGGCTCCATGGTGTTCACATAATGATGAAATCGCCTAGTGATGCATTCTCAGAAACGTAGTCCTGTAGCCAAGTGACATGAATATGACGATCATGTTGTCAACTCCATTCCAGTTGCATACCTCTAGTTCTTTATCTTCTTTTATGCTTTTTCTACAACTAGAGAACAATTACAAAATAGAAGTGGGAACAGGCATCGTAATCTTTAAAGGGCCTTCCTCAAGTGTTACAACACTGTTTATGATGCTGAATGTTGATACAAAAGAATTAATCTGGCCAGGCACAGTGACTCATGCCTGTAATCCCAGCACTTTGGGAGGCTGAGGCAGGTGGATCACCTAAGCTCAGGTGTTCGAGACCAGCCTGGACAACATGGTGAAACTCTGTCTCTACTGAAAATACAAAAATCAGCTGAGCGTGGTGGCAGGCGCCTATAATCCCAGCTACTTGGGAGGCTGAGGCAGGAGAATCGCTTGAACCCAGGAGGCAGAGGTTACAGTGAGCCAAGTTCATGCCATTGCCCTCCAGCCTGGGTGACAAAGCAAGACTCCATCTCAAAAAAAAAAAAAAAAAAAAAAAGAATCTTCAGCGTATGAAGAAAACACACTTATGGCCGGGCACGGTGACTCAAGCCTGTAATCCCAGCACTTTGGGAGGCCGAGGCAGGCGGATCACAACGTCAGGAGATCAAGACCAGCCTGATCAACATGGTGAAATCCTGTCTCTACTAAAAATACAAAAAATTAGCCGGGCGTGGTGGTGGGTGCCTGTAGTCCCAGCTGCTCAGGAGCCTGGGGCAGGAGAATGGCGTGAACCTGGGAGGCAGAGCTTGCAGTTAGCCGAGATCTCGCCACTGCACTCCAGCCTAGGCGACAGAGCAAGACTCCATCTCAAAAAGAAAACATAAGTAAATAAACAAAAAATAAATAAAACACACTTCTATTCTTAGGACAAGTTGCTTAATTTTATCAAAAGTATTTCTTGGTATCTTTTTATCTGAACTATTGGGATTAATTATATTAAGAGATTTTCTAATATGGAAAAACTACTGTATAACTGGAATGAAAATTCTTGGCCAGAATGTATTTTTTAACTTACTGGTGGATTTTATTTACTAATACATCACTTATATGTCTTTTAGCATCTATTCATCATATATATTCATAATGGGTATAACGTCAAAGGAATTAGTTGTTAACTTTGGTTGTTATCTTTGTCAGATATGATATAGGATAATGTTCACCCAGGAAATGAAATTTCAAACTTTCGAAATATCTTCAAGGTTAGAAGTTATTTAAAAGCATAGGAAATGTCTCTTCTTCAACAGTTTGAAAACAATCAACATAAAAAGATCTTCAGCATTTTTTTTTCCCCTTCACACAACTGTTTGAAAACTTTCCCAACCTTTTTGGTCATTAGTTTATTTAGTTATATCTTGACACAACTTTTATAATTATTAGCACAGAATTTTAACCAATAGTTTCTTATTTTTTCTACACATTTAATTATATCTCATCCTGATCCTACGTTAATGTGTCTTTTTCTTTATTATATTTTCCAATCTTTTTTTTTTTTTTTTTTTTTTTTTTTTTTGAGGCGGAGTCTCGCTCTGTCGCCCGGACTGGAGTGCAGTGGCCGGATCTCAGCTCACTGCAAGCTCCGCCTCCCGGGTTTACGCCATTCTCCTGCCTCAGCCTCCTGAGTAGCTGGGACTACAGGCGCCCGCCACCTCGCCCGGCTCGTTTTTGTATTTTAGTAGAGATGGGGTTTCACCGTGTTAGCCAGGATGGTCTCGATCTCCTGACCTCGTGATCCGCCCATCTCAGCCTCCCAAAGTGCTGGGATTACAGGCTTGAGCCACCGCGCCCGGCTTATATTTTCCAAGTCTTAACAAGTATTTGGTTTTCTCAAAATCCTAGATTTTGGAACTATTTACTAACTACTTTTTTACAGTTAGAGAATTTATTAATTTCTTCTTTTATTTAAAATTAATTCCCTCAACCTGCTCTCTTTGGGACTATTTTGTTAACTCTAATTTCTTGAGCTAAAATACAGTTCATTTATTTTCATTAAGTCTTAATACTAAAACCATTTAAGACAATGAATTTTAATCCTGTTACTGCTTTGGTTGCATCCAATGTGTTTGGATATGCAGTGTTCTTGTTATTTTCTAAATTATATGTAATTGAAATTGTAATATCCTCAGATGATTTAGAAGCTATTAAGGGAGGCTGTGTTATTTTCTTAATTTTGGGTTTGGTTGGAGTCTAATTGTTATTTGTTGTTTGGAGAAAATTTCCAAGTGTTTTTTTTTTTTCTTAAGTTAAACTTTCAACTTTTTATTGCTTTATGGTCACAGAGAATAGCCTGTACCATGTGTGCTCTGCAAAGTTTGTTGAGGTTTTCAGTTGAGACATATAGGTTGCATGGATGCTGGAAAAGAATGAACATATGCTATAGCATACACTGTTCAATAAAAACATATTTATTAAATCAACCAAATTCTTTATATAATTCAAATCCTCTATATGTTTATTGTTTAATGACTCATTCAGCCAAAAGAAGAAACATTGAAGTTGATTATTACTATTTTTCTCTGCTGATTTATGGTATTTCCAGCTTTATAGATTTCAATACAATGTTCATGATGCATAGAAATATATAATGCATATCTCCTTTGTGAATCTTATTGTTCATCATTATACGGTAACAAGTGGTTTGCTGATAAACTGGGTCTGAAGAAAATAATTGAAAAGCCCTGATTTGTAGCATTTGCAACCCTTGTGGTGTAAATGCTTCCACTGTGGCAAATTTCCAAGTTACTGATATAAGGTCATTGCACTCAGAGTTGGGGAAAGATGGACACAACTGGCTCTCAGGAGCAAGCTCCAAAACACCACTGATAGTAAGTTTCTTTTCTTTTTTTCCCTCCCCTGAGACTGAGTCTCACTCTGTCACCCAGGCTGGAGTGCAGTGATGTGATCTTGGCTTACTGCAACCTCTGCCTCCGGGGTTCAAGCAATTCTCCTGCCTCAGCCTCACGAGTAGCTGGGATTATAGGCATGTACCACCACGTTTGGCTAATTTTTGTATTTTTAGTAGAGACGGGGTTTCACCATGTTGGCCAGGCTGGTCTCAAACCCCTGACCTCAAATGATTCACCCACCTTGGCCTCCCAAAGTGCTAAGATTACAGGAGTGAGCCACCATGCCCGGCCTGAAAGTAAGTTTCTTATGCTTTCTGATCTCTGCCTTTCACTCTGTTTTAATACAAAAGATCATTTGTTTTTGTGTTTGTTTGCATCCACCTAATATATCTTTGCCCATTCACTCATTTTTAGCCATACTGTCACTTTTTATAGATGTCTCTTGCAAAGCATATTTTGTTTTAAAACCCATTCTGAGACACTTTATGTTTTAATAAGTAGGTTTAGCGTATTTATATTTATTGTTTGTGCTGAGATATTTGGTCTGACATCTTTTGCTTTGTCTTATGTTTTTTGTTTTCTTATTTTGGTCTTTTTTTGTAATATTTGTCATATAGTTCACATTTACTTCTCTAGTTTTTATTTCTAGTATCTGTTACCTTTATGTTTTTTTCAACAGCATGCTAAAGTGTGTATTTCCCTAATTGTCAGATTCAGAGATGAAAAGTATCTTTTGAGCTCCTCATATTTAAGGTCAGAAATTTAGGACCCAAGGAAGGGTTGTGATTTTTTTTTTTTTTTTAATGCTGAAAACAATTCTAAGAGGATACTAAAAATAATTGTCTTGGTATTTGGTTATATTATCCAAGTTTTAAACTCTAGATTATTACGATTACTTTGTATTATGTTTGTATTTATGTCTTTTAAGAGTAAGACATTTGTATTCACTTTTATAATTATGCATTTAAAAAGTAATTTATTCCTTAATTTTGGAGTTACAACCGGCCTTCTATAAAAGAAAGGTAGTAGAGAATAATGATTAGGAGAATGACTCTAATGCCATATTCCCTGAGTTCAAATTCTGGTCATGTAACCTTAGGTAAGTTACTTAACTTCTCTGTCCTTCTGCTCCCCATCTGTTAAATAGGTATATTAGGGCCAGGTACGGTGGCTCACATCTGTAATTCCAGCACTTTGGGAGACCAAGGCAGGCAGATCACCTGAGTCAGGCATTCAAGACCATCCTGGCCAACATGGTAAAACCCTGTCTCTACTAAAAATACAAAAATTAGCCAAGCACGGTAGCATGCGCCTATAATCCCAGATACTCAGGAGGCTGAGTCAGGAGAATCGCTTGAACCCGGGAGGTGGAGGCTGCAGTGAGCTGAGATTGTGCCACTGCACTTCAGCCTGGGCAACAGAGTGAGACTCCATCTTAAAAAAGAAAAAAAAAAAAAAGACGGGGTTAGCGTATTAGGAGAGCACACTTCATAATGTTGTATGAAGTTTAAATAAGTTAATGTGTCTTAGGACAGTGCCTGGCACACAATAAATATCTTATGTGTTCCCTTTTACTATTATTGAACTTTTAATGTTGCTCTCTAAAGACTCCCTCAGTAGAACATCTTTGAATAATCTTTCAAAATGCATCTATGTAGTGTATTTTCTAAACCTTGTGTATTTGAAGCTGTTTTTCTGTTACCTTTATACTTCAAAGACCGCAAGGCTGGGCTGTAAATTCTTGATCACAACTATTCCCCTTCAAAATCCTTTTCTATTACTTTCTGAAATTTAATGTGGCTAAGAAGTCTAAATCAAGTGTACTTTTGTTTCTTTGCAGATAATCTAGTTTATCTATGTGATTTTCAAAGGACTTTAAAATTATTGTTAAAATTTACCTTTTTTTCAGGATGTCTATGTGTGGCTCTCTTTTCATTAGTTTTATCTGAAATGGTCAGCCTTTACAAGATACCTCTTGTAGATTTCAGTTCTTCAGTTCAAAAAAATTTTATCACATATTTATACACTTGGGTTTTATTCTTTTCCATTTATTATGTCCTCTACTTCAAAGGCACCAATTACTAATGTTCTGGTTCTCCATTCTCTGTTATCCTGTTATCCACTTCAATCATTTTCTTGCTCATATTTTTGAGCGTATTTCTCCTTCTGCATCCTTATAGAGACTTTTAAACATTTGTCTCTCAAAACAATATGACTTTCCAATGTACCACTTAGTGTTCTCCATTGCCTCCTTTTGTTTCTAAGTACCGCTATTAAAATGTTAGGGTTTTTTCTGTCCTTCCATTTCTCTACATTTTTCTTTTTACCTCATCCTGCGAACTTTGCTTTTATTCATGTTGAATTGTTCTTTATTGAAAATGTCAAAGAATTTTTTGAATTTTAAATCTGGATCTGACATTGATAATTCTTAGCAGTATGCATTTCCTTGAGTCTTCCTTTATTCACAGTAGTTTAATAAGACTTTCTTGTCCTTGAACAAAGTGAACCATATCTGCCCTTAGAGTCTGTCAAAAGACATGATGAATCGATCGCATTAGTCCCTTTCTACATGTGTGTGAAAACCTAGTCCCAACCATTTCTATAGCCAGGGGACAGGCTAATGTGTGTAACTTCATATTTAATTCCTACTCCCTATGACTGCATCATATACTACAGTGGTTCTCACGTTTAGGATGCATCAGAAACACTTGGAAGGCTTGTTAACCTACAGATTGATGGCCTCTACACCCAGATTTCTGAGTTTTACATTTCTAACAAGTTCCAAGGTGATTCTGCTGATCCACGACCACACTTTAAGAACCATTATTCTATAAAATCCCTGTCCAGTTTCTTGAACTTCTGAAATGGAGGACATGACATGCCATGATTTCCAGCACACACTTCTCTCTAGAACATACTTGCTCTCTGCATTTCCCTACAGTGCTTTCCCTGTGAGGTCTTTCAAATACAATGTGCCTCGTCCACAATCCCTCATTCTGTTTCCTACGAAGTTATTGGCAGGCAGTTCTGACTTCAACTAGTTGTAAAATGATGAAGTGTGGGGAGCAGTAGAAGAAGAGAAGATATCAACTCCCCTAGTATCTACATTTTAGGTTGGCACTTACATACAGTCAAGCTCCAGAGACACAGGGAAGGGAAGAGCATTAAGTACATTTCTACCATTTTCCCGATTGTCTTTGTTTCATGTGGCCAAGACAACATCTGTCTTTCATGTGGCCAAGATAATGTCTGTGCAGTCCTTTTTTATGGCCAGTATAGCTTTACTTCAAACGTTGGCCCTTAGTTGTCTACTTCTCTACTTTTAATGTGTATAAATATTTCAGTAAATCTTTGGTGAGAGCTATATCTGAGCCTATTAGCCAGGCACTGTTTTGAACAAAGACACCATTTTAAACCAAAATTACTTTTGCACAACTTGACCAAAATAGAAAACTCAGGGATCCTGACTTCTTAACTTTCCAGCCATCCCATTTCTGACTTTACGACGTTAATAAGGAACCCAAAGTCATAAGCTTCATGCAACTGAATATTCCTATAGCTAAGCGCAAACTGCCACTAACTTCATTTCTGAAGCTACTTAAATACAAACCTTATGGACAAGGGAGTCAGATGTTCCTATGTTCCTACTGAACCAGGCTCTCGTATTATACAGGATGTGACTGACTATGAATAACGTTTCCTCTTGCATTTTAGACCTCCAACATCACAAGCACCATCACCACGATCTCCAGCAGCAGCATGCATTTCCTTGAGTCTTCCTTTCTTCACAGTTCACTTCTTCTAGAATGTGCTCTACTTTTAAATCACATCAACCAGCTCAGAGCAGCCCTCTACCCAGTGGTCACATGCTCAGCAGAGGCCTGGCTGGGGTCTGCTGAAGAAGCTGGACACAAAATGGTCTCCCAGGGGAACAGCAGTTCCCACACAGCATTCCAAGGACATACAAGCTTTAAAATAACATGGGGACAGAATTGTTCACAGCCAGTTTATAAAGAGGGAGAGAGAGCTCACACGTAAGAGGGAGAGTAAGCACAGGAGTGCTCAGAAACACGGAAAAGGACATTTCTCTCTCGGTGACAATGCCTATTATATGACATTCAAACACCACAAGTGCTATTCAGCTGCTTGTAAGTCACGGAAGGTGAGAGAAAACACTTATCTCCTTTGTAGAAAGGGAAAAGGAGGTGGAGAATCCTTCACACAAAGACCCTCTTTGACTTAAAATACAGGGTAAGCAGTATTAGAAATCCGTGTGCACAAAGCCCACCTATTAAGATTCTGAACAAACAGAAGCCTCTATACCACAAGGCTCTGTTGTTAATATGTGGTTAGTTATGTCAAGGACGCTAAACAAAGCTGCTTTTCATGTGTCCGTTTGAGCTCTCGCAGTTGATAACCACAGCGACTCCTGGGTCACAACCCTAAACGGGCAGCCATTGTCCAAGGAAAAGCAGCAGATGGGCTCCAATGCAGATAGCGCAACTGCGAATCCACGCCTGTGGCCACCTGGGT
This sequence comes from Trachypithecus francoisi, assembly GCF_009764315.1. Taxonomy (NCBI): domain Eukaryota; kingdom Metazoa; phylum Chordata; class Mammalia; order Primates; family Cercopithecidae; genus Trachypithecus; species Trachypithecus francoisi. Next base: position 70,524,772 of record NW_022681470.1, on the reverse strand, counting down.
GGGGTCTAGGCAAAACTCAGAAGTAGATGAAGTTTTACTTTGGGGTCTGTTTGCTCTCCTCCCCATGCCTCCTCTATGCACACAATGGTGTCATGCCAAACCCCTATTTTAAGAGGCCAAAGAAGAGGCTCTGAGCCAGCAAACAAGAAATGGAGTTTTGCTGGGGGCTTCGGAGGGAGCCCACTGACAGTGGGCTGAACAGAAGAACCACCTTACATACAGTTCAGTGGCAGCAGGCTGGGCAGGAAAGCCAGTCACTTGCAAAAAGCATGCAGTTTATATATAGTGTTTCCATTTAACACCTTCCCCCTAACAACCTCCACCTGGCGATTTTTAGTCAACCCAAAATGCGAGGACTCAATCCCCTGTTCAGCTCTTGTCCCACTGGATGGGCTGGGGACTCAGCTGTTCCTTATGGACAAGGAACAAATCTCTGGGTTGGCCACTGTTAAATTTCCTAACTCAGAACACACATTCAGGTGCATCTGCCACACAGGGTCATTCTAAGGCTATGCTTAAGTTATTGCTTTCAGCTGCATTTACCCTACAGTTCCCTGCTCGCCAGCTCTGAGTCTCACCTGGAGTCACCCTCTTCACAGGCAAGTCTTTGCTCCTGACTCAGGTGCCCCATTAAAGTTTGTTTGTTTGGCACAGTCTTGCTCTGTGGCCCAGGATGGAGTGCAATGGTGCAATCTCAGCTCACTGCAATCTACTTCCTGGGCTCAAGTGATCCTCACGCATCACCCTCCCGAGTAGCTGGGATCACAGATATACACTACTACACCTGGCTAATTTTTGTATTTTTAGTAGAGATGGGGTTTCGCCATGCTGACCAGGCTGGTCTTGAACTCTTGGCCTCAAGGGATCCACCCACTTCAACCTCCCAAAGCGCTGGGATTACAGGCATGAGTCATTGCACCTGGCCTCTCCATTAAAGCCTTCTTTCAGGCCCCTGGTTTCTACCAGCCTAATAACTTACTTAATGGGGAGGCACTGATGGCTGCTGATAGATTAATGGGCCTCCTTGCCAGATAACAGACACATTTTGTTCCAGGTAAGAGTAGCATTGTAACAGCTGTCCTCAGTGCCTAACCACCACCACGGGGCTGTGAGGTGAACATTGGAGTGGGCAAGGGGAGCACCTCAGTCCCTCCTCAAATGACACAGCTCCAAACTGTGCCCTAGAACAAGACAAATTCTGCTCCAGTTCCCATCGTGTAGCACTTTGGGGACAAGTTTCCAGGATCCTCTGCTTTGCTTGTGATGAGCAAGTCCAGCTGAAAAGTCTGTGAAGGTGAGAAACAGAAGGTGAGGTCCTATCCACGCAGCCATTATCTGAGCCATTTTGCAACCTTCCCCTCTCTGGAGAACACTCCCCTCCTCAATCCCAAAGACAAAGGCAAACCTGCTGCCACTTTTTCAGATCCTCTTTAAAGCAAGCAGCTTTTCAGATGCCCTTGAGAGCAATTCATTCTTTCACTGCACTTCTGTACCACTCACAGTCCTGCCATCTTGAACTACCCATCCTAGCCAGGGAGGCAAAGTGTGGCCTTGTCCAGGCAGCCAACAGCCAACACATCTCCCCTTCCTCTGGTGACCACAGAGCACTCCAGGCCTTTTTAGAAGGGGCCATCTGCTGTGCTGGAAGCCGAACCATTGTCCGACACCCAGGTACAATGGGCCTGAGAGTGAATGGATGTCCAGACGGAGGAGGCAGAGGCCCGCTTCACCTCACATGGAGTCAAGAGGGAAGCAGAAAAGACTGGCCTCCAAGAGCCCCTCCTAGCAAGTCAAATGTGCATGAAACAATGTTGGACTCTTCAGCTGGCACTGCTGAGAGCCCACCTCAGCTCTGCTTTACCACTGAGTGGGATTCATTGTATGTGTTGCCATATTAAGCCGTTTTCAACATCCATAGGGGAAAGAGAGGTGAAGGTTGAAGGAAAGGGACCTGAGTTTTCATTCAATAGGACATTAATGGGAAAAGAAGTGAAAGAGCTTCTTCTGAAAAAAGCAGAAACCACACCCAATGGGTCTTTAGAAATAACCCCTTATCCATCCTCACTGCCCAGCCCATTCTAAGCCCACTATTATTCTGTTGCCAGGATTGTCACAAACCCCTAACTCAGAGACTAACTACAGTCTTTGTCCTGGGTTTTGTCTGATTTCACTTCATGCTTCACAGCATTTCCAGAACTCTTATCCTGGAAATAAACTTGTTGCTTCCTTGTTGAGATCTCCCACCAGCTCCTCTGCCTGCAGCATAGAGGCTGAGTGTCTCCATCTGGCCCCAAAACTTCTTCTCCAGCTTTATGTCCAAATAACTTCCATTTTGTCCTGAAAGCTCCAGCCACCCCAAACTTCTTGCTTTTTCCATTGAACATATTAGGCTCATTTAGAATTCTAAGCCACTGAGATACCTTTATTTTTTGCCCAATATGCCTTTCTATATGTGGGATAACTATGCATCTTTCAGCCACATCACCTATTCTATGAAGTTGTTTCTGAGTCCCTGCCTCCCTGAGTTGCCACTGCACACCCTATATCCTAGGCTGCAGCAGACTGTGGTGTAATATTTTGTTCTTGTGTCTCGCTCATTCAACTGTGAGCTCCTCCAAAGTGAGGATGGCGTGTTATGCTCTTTGTATCTTTGGCATCTCTTTTATGGTCTGGAACGAAGTAGATGCTCAACAAATGCTTATTGAATGAAGAGGCCCAGAGGAAAATAAGCCCGTTCCATTCTTAGATCTCTGACATCATCCGCAAACTCAGCTTGCATATGATTCCTAAGCATTATGTCCCTGCCCCACAACCCACACTCCCATTAGATACTCTCTGCTGCAGGCTTTCCTGCTGTTCACCTCCCATCCAGCCCACCTGGGCCCTCCCTGGGACTCTCCTTCATACCTAGAGTACCAACTATTCATACCGAGAATGACACTCAAAATTCCCCTTCTTCCCAGCAGCCCTCCTTAAGCAACTGTACTCAAGTCTGATCACTCCCTCTGAAATGTTCTGCCAAATTAGGTAGCTTATTTCCCACTGCATTACTCTACCAGGGGACTTCTTGAGATTTTTTTTTTTCTTCCATGTATGTATGTTCCGGCTCTCTGGCTAGAGCTTAGGATCCCTAAGAGCATAAACTTCCACATTCTCCAATACCTTCTTGCAAACAGCATTATAACAGGTTTGATCATGTTAAGGGGAAAAGAGAACAAAAACCCATCTGCTCTTTACTTCAGATTTAATTTGGGGACAATTATAGGAATCACCAAAAGATACACTCCAGTGTTACACTTTTCTAGAGTATGTATGTATTTGTTTACTAATTTATTTGGATAGTTCACAAGGCAGAGAGCTCTAAAGTGAGTAAAGCATTAGAAGCCCCAGCCAAACTCAACCATTTCAAATAAAGATTGGAATCTTTGGAAAGATAATATGTCAATTTGGGACAAACGGGATTCCCAATTCCAGAATTAGTTTTTAGTTGCGACTTTGCAGGAAATGAAATATTCTTAGAGTTCAGACTCTAACCGCAATGTCCAGGTGCTTAGCAATTTGCATATTTCCTGCTTCAGTTCCCTGGGGTTTAGGGTCAGTCTACTCTAGAGGACATTTGAGTCCTTTTTTTTCTTGTGAAAGTTCACTCGTTAATCTCAGAGTTGCCAAAATCTGCTTGACATTAAGAAACAGATGCTATGATAGACAGCCCACCAACACTACCAAATAAAACCCTGCTGCCACCTCCTGCCAGTGGGAAGCCTAGGAGAAGGGCTGGATATCTGTCAGTAACTCCCAGCAGGATACTCTTTGCATTTTTGGACATAGCTGAACCTCTAGGAGGCAAATACCTGTGCTCCCATAATAGTTTATAATGGTCCTGTTGTAGCGTGTTATATTATGTCATAGACAGTTCAGCTACATTGTGTTAATACAGCCACCCATTGCCAGTTACGTGCCAGGCACCATGCATGAACTGAGGATGGTGAATGATGGTGAACAGCTGCATGGCACCCCTGACTTAGGGAGCTTGGCTCTTGCCAAGAAGACAGGGATTGTTTAGGTGACCATAGTGTGAAGACTGTTATAGAAGAAAAATACAGGTTCTATGAGCACACAGAAAGAAACTGGTCTAGGAAAGGAATCAAGAAGGCCACCTTGAGTACATGATTCTTAAATGGAAACCTAAGGATTAATAGAATGTAATCAAAGGAGTGGGGAGGGAGATAGGATTAGAGACAGCATCATCAAAGACAATAGCCAGAGGCTAGATGGAGAAGGGCAGCAGAAGGAATGGAGGGAAGGCAAGCATGTGCAGATAAAGTAGGAAAGGTAATAACATCACATTCTTACCACATTCCTGGTACAATTCTAGGTGCTTTACTTGTCTCATCTCACATAATCAATAACCTTAGATACCCTTAGCATCCCCATATGACTCATGAAGAAACTGGGAGCCCAGAGAGGATACATCTCTTACCCAGGACCCCCTTGCACAAAGTAGCAGAGCCAGGATTTAAACCCACGCAGCCTGATTCCAGATGCATTAACCACTATGATCCGATGTAGGGGCTCATACTGAGCAGGGCCTTGTAGGATTTTGTCCTAAGAGGATTGAGAAGGAATTGAAGAGTTGTGAGCTAAGAAATGGCATGATCATTCCTGGGCCTAAAAAAAAAAATCACTCAGGCTGCTATTTTAAGAATGGATTGGAAGGCAACAAAAATGACTTTGGGAAGACCACGGAGAAAACTATTGTAGTTAGTTTTCATTTATTTATTGAGACAGGGTCTTGCTTTGTCACCCAGGCTGGAGTGCAGTAGTACAATCTGGGCTCACTGCAGCCTCAACCTCCTGGACTCAAGCTATTTTCATACCTCAGCCCCTCCCCCTTCCCCAACCGCCAGGTAGCTGGGACTACTGACGTGGACCACCACACCCAGCTAATTTTTTTGTAGAGATGGGGATTCACCCTGTTGCCCAGTCTGGTCTCAAGTTCCTGAGCTGAAGCAAGCTATCAGTCTTGGCCTCCCAAAGTGCTAGGATTACAGGCATGAGCCACCATGCCCGGCCTATTGTAGTTATAAGGAGAGACAGCAGTGATTCAGACCAGGTGGAAGCAGTGGTGATAGATCAAAGTACATGGGCCCAAAAGATGTTCAGGTGTTCAAGATGGTGGACATTTCAGAACTGATTGACCAGATGTAGCTAGAAGGCAGGGGTGACCACTCAGCTAGATATTCTCTAGAATACCTTAGAACTTCCAACAGTTCTATATAATTATCTAATTTCAAGGCCAGAGAGCTGTAAATGGTGAAGACAGGGTTTGAATACAGATCTAAAACTTTTATATATAGGCCTATGTTTCTCACTCTTTGTAACCTGAGCCCATATCTTCACTACCTTGTATTCCCAGTCCATTGACCCATGCCTGGTACATGGCAGCAGCTCAATAAATTGTTTAATTAATGAGCAGGAAGAAAGGAGTCTAAGGCTCCAGCTCCATCCTGACATGGCCTCTTATGATGTCATCACACAGTGGGCATGTCCCACTGTCACCACCACCACCAGGCTTAATAAACACAGGATCTTCCGTTATTGTATATAGTATCTTGATGAACAGAGAGGTTCACCCAAAAGTACTCAAACATCACCCTTCTTTGCCTACCTGTCAGGTCCCAGCTGGTGACACCTGCTCTCTGGCCCTCTCTTACCTGACCATCCAGAGCCTTATGTCTGTACTTTAAAGCCTCGTCGGTCCCTTAGGTAGTAAAAAAATAAAAAATTAAAAAATAAAATCAAGCCAAAGTAAACTGGGCAGCTCAGGTATTTAAGTTTCTCCAAAGTCTTAATAAATTTTACAAATATTTAACAAGCAAATTAATTTATGTAAAGATCTGTACATATTTGATAAACTTGAACCAATTTAATAAATCCTGTCTTGTTTTAATAAATGCTGGATTAGGGTTAGACTTCCTACAAACAGTAAATACATAAAGAAAATATTTGTTATATGTGTATATATATATTGTACCTGCCTTTTCAAAGATCAAGAAAAGATTATCTTTGCCAAAAGGACTTGAAACCACTGTGTTGTGTGCGTGCCTGCTGGGAAGGAGAAAGGAGAGTGAACTCATGCATGTTTAGACTATCAAGCTGGTGATTACTTCATGGACAAGATGGTGGCCCAGAGACAGCAGCAAGAGCCTCGGCTTCATGAAACTTCTCTAGTAGAGGAAGCACAAGGGTGAGAGCAAGAGGATCCAGAGTGCCTATGCTCTCCTTTTGTAAATGACAAATGACCCTGCCACCCATTTTTTTCTTCCTGCACTGCTTCATGTATTATCTGACCAATAAAATCCTATCACAAAATCCTACTCATTTTTCAAGACTTAGCACACACATCTACTATTGTGTGAAACCTTCCTTAACCTCTTCTCCAACTGCTGGCAGAGTTGCTGCCCTGGACTCTGATAGCACCCCATGAATATCTACAGGAAAGCACTTATCCTGCTGTCTTATAGTTAATGGTGTGCAAGTCTGTCTCCTCACGGCACTGAGTTCCTTCATGGTACCATCAGCAGCAACTTGCACTCTTTCAACAAATACTTGAGCAACAATGTGTTTTAGGCAATATGCTAGATAATGCTGACGCAGTGTAGAGGAAATGATGGAAATATGGTTCTTGCCTTTGTGATGCTTGCATTCTAGCTGGCTACAGCAGACATTGTTGGTGTCCCATCAATTTCCTTTCAGTGTTTACCTCCATAGAAAGAAAGGATTGGGGGTGGCAGGTTAGGGGTGGGAGAGTATACTCTTAGCATATGCAGGGCAAGCAGAAGTGCCACAGAATTACTGTTCCCCAAAGCAGTCCTCAATCAATAATGGAGACAGAGTGGGTAGATAAATCCCACAACTTCCTCACTCATTGGTTGGGAGAACACTGTGGCATGTTCTATACCATTTTCCAGAGTTCCCCAGCAGGATTGAGCTCATAATTGCCCAGAATAGTACCTGGTTTGAAAATATTCCCTTAGGCCACTCATAGTGGTTCATACTTGCAATCCCAGCACTTTGGGAGGCCAGGATGGGAGGATTGCTTTAGCCCAGGAGTTTAAGACCAGCTTGGGCAACTTAGTGGGACGCTGTCTCTACAAAAAATAAAAAACAAATTAGCTTGGCATGGTGGTGTGTGCCTGTAGTCCCAGCTACTTGGGAGGCTGAAATAGGAAGATCACTTAAGCCTAAGAGGTGGAGGTTGCAGTGAGCCAAGATTGGGCCAGTGTACTCCAACCTGGGTCACAGAATAAAATCCTGTCTCAAAAAAAAGAAAAAAGAAAATGTTCCCTTAATGGGCTTCCTTATCTTTCCCAGCTTACTTCTCCATTTGCTGTCAGAGTTTCCTGGGATCATCTCCCAAGAAAAGCTATTTGCAATTGAATCCTTTCTTCACTATCTGCTTCTGAGCAAACCTAAACCAAGACACTGGAGGACAAACAATTAACTTAGAAGGCACATGATACCCACCTCCTGATATTCACACCCTTGTGTAATCCTCATTCCTTTAATGTGGGTTGATTGACTGACTTGTTCCTAGTGAATAGAGTAGAATATATCTGGTGGATATCAGTTTCAAACTGAGGCCATGAAAAGACCGCTATCTTTGGGGGTGCTCACTCTCTCACCTTCTTTAGGGAAAGCCATTTGTCATGTTGTGAAGCAACCCTGTGGACAGGTCCACATGACAAGGAACTGAGGCTTGCCAATAACCACATAAACAAGCTTGGTCACAGATCTTCTGAGACCTGCAAATAGCCAAGTGGGTGAGTACGGAAGAAGATCCTTCCCCATTTGAGCCTTCAGATGACTGTAGCCTAGCCAACACCATGATGGAAACCTTGTGAAAGATACTGAGCAGCATGGATTCCTGACCCAAGGGAGATAATAAATTTTGATGTTTTCATCTGCTACATTTTGGGTAACTGGTTATGCAGTGATAGATATTAGAGGTAAAATGACAGAATTCTAGAAAGATGGTGATAAAATTACATCATGGATTGTCTTCCTTCTTAATTCTCTCCCTGAGGCCATTTAATTAGTGTAAAATAAAATCTTGTGACATTACTGAAAAATAAGGAGAGAGTCTCACCTATATGTTTGAAATTTTGGATTCTAGGAAGACGGTATTTTAAGAATAAGAAGGAAAGTTTGCCACTGGCCTATCCCCTCTACACCTGGAAGAGACCCTTCTTGTATGTCAGATTTTTAGAGCCCCTGCTCACACTCTCACCACACCTGAGGAAAGTCTTAGACTCTGCCAGGCAAAGAATTTTAGAAAAAGGGACTGTTCACTCCAAAGGAGAAGTTTCCAAAACTGCCTAGCTTCCCTATGGGACTTTGTTTGAAGGCAATAACTCCGCTGCTGCCTTCTCATCAGGAGTCACTCTTTATGCTAGGAGCTGCATCCACTGGCTGCAGAGATGCTAACGGGGGCCAGGAGCTTTTCCCATAGCCTACAACTTATGTGAAATCTTTTGAAAGACACAAACTATCAAAGCTCATTCAAGAAGAAATAGAACTTTCATATACTGCTGTTGGGAATACAAAACTGAAAACCCCTTTGAAAAAGTTTGGTAGTGTCTTACAAAGTTAAATATACACTTGCTATATGGCTCATCAATTTCAAAACTTCATACATACAATGGCTTGCACATAAATTTTCATAGCATTTTTATTTATTATGTCCAAAACTTTGGGGGGATATCCATTAAGTGGTAAATAAACAAATTGTATTATATCCATAAAAATGAATACTACTTAGCCATATTGTGTTACAGCTTGGCTGTGTCCCCACCCAAATCTCATCTTGAACTGCAATTTCCATAATCCCCACATGTCATGGGAGGGACCCAGTGGGTGGTAATTGAATCATGGGGGTGGTTGCCCTCATGCTGTTCTCATGATAATGAGTTCTCATGAGATCTGATGGTTTTATAAGGGGCTTTTCCCCCTTTTGCTCTGCACTTCTCCCTCCTGCTGCCTTGTGAAGAAGGACGTGTTTGCTTCCCCTTCCACCATGATTGTAACTTTAACATTTAAAAAGGTACATTTAAAATTTCGCTTAAAATGTATATAATAAAGATTCTCGCTAGAATACAACTCAGATGCTAAAATTCCAGATCACTTTGTGCAGGTATGGAGAACAAAAACAAAGAGATATCATTCCAACAAAAGTTAGGAAAATGGAAAGATGGACAGTAAAATACATAATAAACAGAAGACTAATAAAAGACAGGAGCAATACCAGACATAACACTTATCCCAAAAAACACTAGGAGGTTGTTTACATTTCCTTATTAGAAAGCAAAGGTCACTTTGGGAGGCCAAGGCAGGCAGATCATGAGGTCAAGAGATCGAGACCATCCTGGCCAGCATGGTGAAACCCCATTTCTACTAAAAATACAAAAATTAGCTGGGTGTGATGGCACATGGCTTTAGTTCCAGCTGCTGAGGAGGCTGAGGCAGGAGAATCACTTGAACCTGGGAGGTAGAGGGAGCAGTGAGCCGAGATCATGCCACTGTGCTCCAGCCTGGCAACAGAGCAAGACTACATCTCAAAAAAAAAAAAAAAAAAAAGCTCTCAAGTTACGTTGAAAAAAAAAAAAATGAAGCCAATGCTAAATATAAGCTCCTTACAAAATATATACTCAAAATAAAATGACACATAAAGAAAATGTTTAAACTTTTTACTATACTCCAACTACAGAATGTTATAAGTTTAATTAAGTTTAAAAAGATTTACACACCAAAACAAATAAACTTCTCCATGGGCCAAAAGGAGAATTTAAAAATGACTGTAAAGGCAGAAAAAAGAGATTGAAACCAAAATAAAACAAAATTTCATACTTTACCAAACCAAGAAGAGCATCAAAAGAGAGGAAAAATAAATAATAAACAAAAATAAAGCAAGACGGTTGTATTAGTCTGTTCTTGCACTGCTATGAAGAAATACTTGAGACTGGGTAATTTATAAAGAAAAGAGTTTTAATTAGCTCATGGTTCTGCTGGCTATACAGGAAGCATGGTGCCAGCATTCACTTCATTTCTGGGGAGGACTCGGAGATTTACTCATGGCAGAAGATGAAGCAGGAGCAGGTGTCTCACATGGCAAGAACAGGAGCGAGAGAGAGGGAGGGAGGTGCACATACTTTTAAACAGCCAGATCTTGCAAGAATTCACTCACTATCACAAGGACAGCACCACAAGGATGATGCCAAATCATTTACGAGAAATCCACCCCCATGATCCAATCTCCTCCCACCAGGCCCTACCTGCAATGCTAGGGATTACAATTCAACATGAGATTGGGTGGGGACAAATATACAAACTATATCACTTGTAAATATAATTTATAATGTATGTATAATCATAGTATATTCTTAGTCTATTAAAAGACAGAAATCTCAAACTGGATTTTAAAAGTTAGCAAGAGCAACAAAATCCAGCTATTACTCTGCTTAAAAGATCTAGACCCAAACTAAAATAACATGTTTCAACAAAACAGGAGATAAAGAAAGATATACTAGACAAATACCAAAACCAAGCTGACTTAGCATTAATGCCCTCAGGTGAAATAAAATTTTAGATGAAAAACCTTAATAGGGCCAATAAAGAACACCCAACATATTGAAAAAGGAACAATACATAAATTAAATATAACAGTCATGATTCCTGAGTAAAGAGCCTAAGACTCATGAAACGAGTCATGGTCTACCTCCTTTAAAATTTGTGTTTGAGAGGGACACTTCACTTTGGCACACAATGTCTATTTTACATTCCTGCATCAATTAAAATTTCAATGTAAATATCTCATTACAATTCAAAGAGCCTTGTTTACACCTAGATTTTCTTGTCTTTTCATGGAACATTTACAACTGACTGTGCTCTAGATAATAGTTTCAAAGAACTGACATCAGATAAACTAGTTTTACCAAATCTTCAGGGACAGAAAATTTTACACAATTTGTTTAAAGAAAAATGGAATAATGGAATAAAGGAGAGTGCTTCACACTCATCCTATTATATGAGACTAACATAGCCTTGATAATGCAAATAAGAAGTGACAGAACAAGAAAGAAAAATATAGACCAATCTCACAAATGAAATAGAAAACAAATGTAAAATTCAGCAAGTTGAATCCATCAGTATATAAAATTATGTCACTGTCAAAGAAGGATCTGTCTCATAAATGCAATGTTGATTCATTTTCAGACTTTTCTAATACCCCATATTAACAGTTTAATAAAGAATAATATGCACAGTTATCTCAACACATACAGAATATGAATTTTATAACATTAAACACCATTCACAAAAGATTTTTAGCTATCTAGAAATAGAAAAGAATTCCTTTAACCTGATAAGAACCTATCTGCCAAAAAGGCTACTTACTATATAATATGGAGTAGTAGGAGATTGAATGGGGACTCTTTTTTCCTGACTTTAATAGAAAAGCATCAAAAATTTTACTATAAAGTTTTACCATTAAAAGTGATATGTGCTGTAATTTTTGGTATATGACTTTTATCAGATCAAGAAAATTTTCTTTTAGTCCTTCCTTTATAATTGTATCCTGATATTAAGTCTTAGCCAAAACAATAAGACAAGAATGAAACAAACTTGTCATTATTTGCAGATAAACTATTAGAACAGATAAGAAGTACCTCAAGATTGCTAAGTGTATAAGCACACAAAAATCAACAGCATTTGACCACAAGTGATAACCAATTGGAAAATGTAACCAAAAACAAGACAGAATTCACAATGGCTACAAAAATACACAGAATCTTAGGAACAGGTCACTATCAAAGTGAATCTAACAAACTGCATGTAAAACTTTAGGGGAAGAAATACACAAAGCATTATTAAAGAACGTAAAAATAACACTGGAATAAATGATGAGAGACATGACCACGATCATGGAGAGGAAAACTAAATATCAGAAAACGTTCCTCTTCAAATTATTCTTTAAACTCAATGTAATTCCAATCAAAATGCCAACAGAATGTTTCCTAGAAATTTAAACACTATTCTAAAATTTATGCAGGAAAATGAATGTCCACAAATATTCGAGATACTTCAGAAAAAGAACAAAGTTTCCTCTATGAAAAATCAAAATTCTTTATAAAATCGTGGCTTAACAATAAGAGACAGTATATTATTGGCAGAGAAACAGACAAATCAATGGAATAAACTAGGAACACCAGAAACATACCCAATTTATAGGGTACCTTTGTATAAAATAGAGGAGGCATAAAAATTAATAGAGAAATAACAAACCATTAAGTGAGATTGGAAAAATACTTTATTTTTGTTAAAGATCCTGTTTCTCCCATTATATATATGTTAAAAATTCTATTTAATTAAATATCTAAATGTAAACAAACAAATTTCTATAATGTTAGAAGAAAAATAAAAGAACATCTTTGTGAATTCAGTTTGTTCTAACTGGATATGGCATTTATTTTGATTGATAATTACTCATGCCAGTTTTTTTGTTTCATATTTTTAACATTATCTCTGACAATAAAAACTCATATTCAAACTACATGAATAACTCCTGTATATCAATAAAAATAAACAGCACAATAGAAAACAGGCAGTTAAATAAGAAAACGACCAATATATACAACAAGTATTTTGCCTCAAAAGTAAGCGGAGAGATGCAGTTTAGAAAAACAAATGAAAACACAAGATGCCAGTTTCCATCCTTAGACTAACCAAAATGTAAAAGCCTAACCACATCAATTACTGGTAAGAATATGACAAAATAGAAATTTCACACATCACTTGTGTAAATTGACACAACCACATTGAAGATAAATTTGGTAATATCTAGTGCATCTAGATAGACTCTGCATATCCTATAACTCAGAAATTCCGCTTTAGTTTCATATACTAGAGAATCTCTCTCATATAAGTACAATGAGACACTGAAGCTTCGTTAATAAGAACAAAAAGTTAAAAAGATTTCACATGCCCAACATAAAGGAGTGGATATGAAGTGTGATATATTCAGGTGATAGAATATATTAAATAATAAATCTGTATATATTAACATGCATAGATCTTTTAAAAACATAGAGAATGAAGTTTTGTAATTTGTAGTATGAGACCTTTTAAATCATTTTTCATGCACAAAATGACTGTTAGTGATTACAAAATATAAAATATATAAAAGAAAATATTTAAATGTCTAGACTGAATACTCATCAAATTCGTGAGAATTGTTCCCTCTGAAGAGAAATAGAAGGGAATTGGACTAGAGAAGAAACTACAGGGGATTTACACTTCGTCTGTGATATTTTATTCTTTAAAAAGCAAATCTGCTGCAGACTAGGATAAAATATTTACAAAAGATATCTGATAAAAGATTGTCTTCCAAAATATACAAAACTCTTAAAACTCAACAAAAATTTATTTTAATGGGCAAAAGACCTGAACAGACACCTCACCAAAGAAGATACACAAATAGTAAATAAGCTTATGAACAGATGCTTATCATCATACATAATTAAGAAATTGCAAATTAAAACAACAATGAGATACCACTATACATCCATTAAAATGGCCAAAACCCACTGACAACACCAAATGCTGGTGAGGCTTTGGAGCAACAAGAACTTTCACTCATTTGCTCGTGGGAATGCAAATGGTACAGTCAGCCACTCTGGAAGATGGTTTGACAATTTTTTTGCAGAACTAAACATACTCTTATCATACAATCCAGTAAGTACACTCCTTGGTATTTATCCAAATGAGTTTAAAACGTATATCCATACCAAAACCAGCAGAAGGTTATTTATAGCGGCTTAATTACAACTACCAAAGCTTGGAAGCAATCAAGATGTCCTATAATCAGTGAATGGATAAAGTGTGGTATATTCAGACAATGGAATATTACTCAGCACTAAAAAGAAATGAACTATCAAGTCATAAAAAGACATAGAGAAAGCAAATGCATATAACTAAGTAAAAGAAGCTAATCTGAAAAGGCTGTATACTGTTTGATTCCAACTATTCAGACATTCTGGAAAAGGCAAAACTATGGAGACGGTAAAAAGATAGGGGTTAGAGGGAAGAAGGGAAGAATAGGTAGAGCCCAGAGAATTTTTTAGGGCTGTGAAACTACTCTGTATGATGCTATAATGAAGGATACATGTTATACATTTATCCAAACCCATAGGATATACACCACCAAGAGTGAACTCTAATGTAAACAATAGACTTTAGTCAGTAATGTGTCGATGTTAGCCCACTGATTATAAAGCATGTATCACAGTAACATAAGATGTGAATGACAGAGAGGATTATACGTGCAGGGAGAGGGGATAGCTCTGTATCTCCCACGCAATTTTGCTGTGAACCTAAAACTGCTTTTAAAAAGCTTATTAATTTTTTAAAAATCTGAAGCACATATGAAAAGTAGTTAACATTTGTTCACTTTAGATGGTATCTGGGTTTTATTACGTTATCCTTTGTGGCTTGCTTTTTGTTTTTCATTTTCAAATAAAATGTTTTAAAGAAAAACATATCAGAAATATAGATCAGTAACTACAAATTTTAAAAAACGAAGATTGATATTTACAGTGATGAAAGGTACAAAGATATAACCATCATAAACATTTACACTTCTAAAACCTCAGAGAAATGTATAAAGTAAAATCTATTAGAAATATAACAAAATGCTAAGAAGACCATAATAGTAGGAGATTTTAACTTGCCTTTCAAAAAAAAAATCAATAGATGAAATAGATAAAAAAATAAATAAGGGTATAACAGATTTGAAGATCTCCATTGCAAGTCCAATTTAATAAAAAGATTTTGAACTTTGTAAAACAGAACACTTATGCTTTTCAAATATCCTTGGAACTTTTTTAAAAGTTATATTAGATCATAAATAAAACTTTAAATATCTTAAAAAATAGAAATATGAAGAGCCTGTGTACTGGCCCTACATTAGACCACATTAGGACAGGTGAGGCAGCCAGAGAGGGTTTGTCCTTGCCAAGTTCAGCTCCACAAAGTCATTCAGGATGACACTGGGATCTTTCATGAGGGGGAAGGTCTCACCACCACCCAGTGGGATTGCCAAAGATGCCGAGAGTAATTGTGTCCCTCTTTGGAAATTTCCTTTCCTGAGGAAGAATAAGAAATTGAGTTGAATTGAGAATGGCCACAACGTGGATTCTTCTTTACCTAATTTACATGGGTCCTAAACCCTATTATGTAAGTCTAAGCCCTGTCTCTTAGAGCAAACTGCAATGATTCTCTGTAAATCCTCTGATGGTTAAATTTCCCTTCGATTAGCTGGATTTGGTGGAGTGAAAGTGGCAAACAGGAAAACAGCACAAGGGCAACAGTCAGAAGAGAGAGAAGGGTAAGGAACAGGTGAGTCTCCAACACAAAGGAAGTCCTCTCTGCAAAGCACATTCCTCCAGCTTCCTGGGTGAAATTTCTCTGGCTGAGTTAAAACATGTGTGAGCTGGGCTTGCTCACCACTGTAAGCACAGCGTGTCAGGTTTCTATGGCATGAGTGAAACGGCTGAACAGGCTAGGTCTTCACCCTCCCCATAAACCTGAGCCAGAAATAAATGGAAAGATTTATAAAGGGGAGGTGCAATTCTTCAGCTACATTGGTTTAAAGCTGGTGAAATAAATGAGTTAAACCATTCACTCAGAGTGTTTCATGAAGCAGATCTAATGTGCAGTTTTGTGACCTGATACGACTTTAACTCCTCACTAAATCAAAAAGCTTAACAAATATTAAGATGGCAACGACTACCTGTGTAGGACAGATTTGATCTCTCATCCACTATCATTTAGGAAACAAGGGCTCTAGAGGAAAGCAGCCAGCATGTCATGTGACCAAGCAGGGGGCCAAGCCCAATCAAGATCCTCCGGAGGAATTCTGGTCTTTTCAGTCCTCCAAGGAGGATGCCTGAGATTTACAGAAGGGGAAGTTTTCAGAAAGTGGGGTCTGCTTCTTTGCTGGGTGTTTCCTGAGGGCCTCTCTCTCAGCATCCTGACACTCCTCAAAGCACACCAGTCACACCAGCCACTGTGGGCCGCAGATATGAGGCACCTCTGAGGGCCCTCTCCAGGGAAAAGATGTGGATGTTGCCCCAGGCCACCCCACTGCAATAGGGAATATGCCATGTGGGAGAAGATTCCCCCAAGCGTACAGCTCAATAGACTGGCTTAGGAGACTCCAAGGTTTCAAACTTTCTATCTGAAGAGGGTAAACTAGCAAAAGGGTAAGAGCCAGAGGCTTCACCCTCTCTTTTTCGTCATACACATCAGAGCCAATATGGAGGCCAAAGATGGCCATTTCCCGGTGAAATAGCTAGAACCTCCAAACTCTAGAGCTGGAAAGACTTGGCAGTCATCTCGTCCTGGAAGCTCAAACAGTGACCCTTGGAACCCCGAACTTTCATGGCCTTGTGGACCTTGGGGACCCCCGAAGTGACCGAGGGCCAGGCAGCGGGAGGGACGTGGGGTGGGAGGGGTGCTCCTCACTGCATGTAGCCGGGCAGCTCCACTGGCACCGTTCTTTTACTCTCTGAAATTTCAGGTAAGACTTCTGAGAGAAGGAAAGGCTGCCTCTGCTTAGTTTGCAGATGATAAAACCCAGGTCCAGAGAAGAGAAGAGCAGGGCACAGCACGCACCCAAGCTATAGACGTTTCAATGCAACAGGAATTTCAAGAAAGAAAAAAAGATTATGCAGCCAGAGGGTCCTAAAGCCCCTCTTAGTAAATATGCCTTTGAAACGGGAGACAAATGAAGAAAAGTCAAGCTTCTGGACCCCCAAGGTACACTGATGACTACATTTGGAAAATTGCACCAAAGTTTGGTGAGTGGGAAAAGGAGGCCCATGGCAGAAATCTTCTCCAAGTCAGACACCACTGTGTGCCTCACAGGTTCCCACAGTGCTGGGGTAAGAAGTCTGTCCAAGATGGCATGGCCCCTTGCTTCCCCAAAGTACGTGTCCAATAAAATGGACCCGCAATCACTCACTTTGCCAGCACAAATGCTTCCAGAATCAATGCTCAGAATATATCCAGTTGTTCCTCCTCACAGCTTCCGTGAGGCCCCACGTAGGGAAGACATTCTTGGTGATGATTGCCTAGAGGCCTCAGCCGTTTCTCAGAGCTGGGGGTCGGGGGAGAACTTTCTTGTATCCAGGGGCTTGCCTTGACGTTGTTAAAGGAAGAGAATGAGGAAAGACAGAAATTAGTTGTGAAGGTTTATACTGAACTTTGTTCTCATAGCTAACCAATGACCTTTTTTTTTTATTTGAATTTTTAAAGGTATTAGCCTCTGTTATTATTTGCCTGGGAGTCTGTAATAGCCTCATTTTATTGGATCCAAATTTCCTATTTAGACAACCGAGCCTAAGAGCCTCTTCAGAACAAGTAAATAATATGCATTTTCCAAAGTAATTTGCAGACACAGATACATATGTGCTCTGCTCAGATTACCAAAAGGATAAAATCACCAAGATGATGTTGTTTAATAATTTCAAAACTAAATATTTTTGCACCCAAACAGAAATACCTACTGTGTCCTGGAAAGGTCCCCTTCAGCCTGCTTGATAAATTACACCTCATTTTCCCACCTCCCATATGCCGTTTCTGATGGCTTTGAAAAAGCAGCTGGGAGAACATCATCTTCAAACCTGCACTATTTTCAGGAATGAATTTTTCCCTGTCCCTCTTCCTACTCCTATAATCAAACACATGAAATAGTCTTGTGTCCACCCTCGGAAACCAGGACTTAGAGCACCTGTTCACTGCAAGCTTCAGGTCCCTTCTGCTGGCTGTCCCCAGGCTCAGCTCTGCTTGGGAACTGGGATCCGGGCCAAGGAGAACCCAGCTCATGGCTGACATCCACAGAGCAATCCCAGACAGACCGATAGGAGCAGTTGCTCCATCTACCCCAAGCCCAGGAACAGTTGAGCTAAAATTAGTCAGGGACCCAAAGACAGACTGCTGGGAAGGAAAATGGGGGATAACAAGGGGAGAGGAAACCACAGCATGGAGGACCAGCTTTGGAGAAGCAGCTGGGTATCTCCTAGAGCTGCTTCCTTAAGGAGAGAGAGGGAAGTGCTTGGTTCTTAGGTAGGGGCTGGAGGGCAGCTGCCTCCAAACCTGAGGTCAGTGGCCTAAGGTCAGTGACTCCTTCATTGTCTACTCAGGCAGATCCAGTTCTGTGTCCCCCTTCTGAAATGCAGTTCCCACTCTTGCCTGCTAGATCCTAATTCTTCAAACCTCTGCTACCTTGTCTATAAAAACTTCTCTAAATGAATCCTGAGTGGTTTGGGAAGACTGAGTTATTTTAGTCCATAATCTAAAATGGTTACATGCAGCAGAAGATTGAAAGTCCTAAGTAGTACTTTTAGTTGAACATACTTATAGATTTATTTGGCATGGATGTCCTTTATACTTACTTATAAAGCGCTTCTGATTTCTCTATTAGGTTGTGTACTCCCCAGGGAAAAGATTCATGTTAATTTTTTTCTATAGCCATTCCACTTCATACTCATCTCCTGGGGCTCAAAACCTAGAATATGTTCTACATGGGTGCTCCAAGGAAATTGTCAACATTTGATAGTGCTTTCCAGCTCTTAAGCATAGTAGAGATTCCATTTCATGAAGATATGTGCACATAGAACCAAGGCCCTAAAAACTAATTGTAGATAAGGACACCCATTGACAAACATCAAACATCGCTAATTTCCCAAAGCCTCACGGGCTCCATCAGAGGGCCAGGAGAGTCACAATGGCTACTTAACGATGAAACTCTTCCAGGTGTTTTCATGTTAACATGGTCCAATGTAATGTCAAGCTGGAAAGAATAAAGGTTAATATATTCTATTAGTCCCAATTGTCACAAGAATTTTACCTAACAATATGGTTCATTAAATGCTGAATCCAATGATTATGTTCACCATAATAGAAATTATTCAGACAGATATGATCTGAATAGTTGTGATTTATTAATTTAGACACAAATTTAATTAGCAATTGATTTCCATTGTGTCTGCCTCTGAACAGTAAGTTCTGTGGAAAAGCATCCTAGAAAAAAATCAACTAAGAAATATCGAGTAACAATAAAGGAAGCAACCACTCCACTTTCAGAAATGCTATTATGGCTTTGCCCTGAAACAATAACAACAAAAATCATTCCAGGCAGCTTGAAGAGTGGCTATATTCCCTCCATCTGAGATGCCGCTCCTGACCCTGGGGATATGACACCTTGTAGAGTCCTATAGCTACGTTGGTGCAGACACACTCAGAGCAGACAGAGCCAGTTCTGGGTCTCTTGGAAACCCTCTCTCCAGCTCCAAGTCGAAATAGAGAAGGATTGCTGTGGCTGCCAACTCTTGTCCCTGCCCTCACCCTCTCCACAAGTTTCTGATATACTTGGATGCAAAGTTTTGCATTCCTTTTTGGGGGTTGAACACAAAAGAAAGGTATCCATAATCCGAAAAAATGAAGGCAGAAAAACAGAAAGAGGAACACTTTGTTTTTAAATGGGGAAAAATGGAATTTTCTTCTCAGTGGCCCTTTAGTCAGTTTCCTACACCCAACTTCATTCCCACCCCAACTATTTCTGATAGATGAGCAGCAATTCTGTTTAGAAAAGGGAAACATTTGGCTTCTCATGATGCTCAGAGACTTGGGATAGGAGGATGACACTAAGGGAAGCTAAGCGAAGGCAGAGGGAAAAACTGGACTGATGTCGTCCTTCTCTTTCCACTGACCTCAACTCTTACTGGTTACTGGTTCTGTGCCTTAGACTATCAAAGATTGTGAACCATATTCCTTTAATAAATAAGTGTATCAATAATGGAAGTAGACATTTGGGATTCTGGATTTAAATCTTTTTACACTCAGATTTTGGTTTCTAAATATAATTTTTCCCTAAAAAACCCCAGAGTTCTATGGTAGAATGACTGATTCTAGGTCTGGGGAAGGAAATACACAAGATGAGCCTGGAGCCTCCTTATACCAGACAGTAAGAAAGACAATTAGAATCTTGTTAAAGGGACTCACGTGCCCACTTAAAGGGGCTCCAACTGCAAAAAGTTGGGACTTTATTGAAACACACCAAAAACAGAATGAATCCATGATTTCCTCATGATATACACACACAAAAACCACCGCCACCACCTCCTCCTCCTCCTTCTCACCGGTCACCCTTGAAGAATAAAAGAAAATCAACTAGTTCTGGAAACTGTTACGTAAAGGGAAAGAATTAAGCATTTATTTTTCTTTTCTGTATGAACCAGTAGTTGATGAGGAGGTGTTTCTCTTTATAGAATTATTCCAGGTCAGCCACAGTGGCTCAGGCCTGTAATCCCAGCACTTTGGGAGGCTGAAGAAGGAGGATCACTTGAGGCCAAGAGTTCAAGACCAATCTGGGCAAGATGGAAAGACCCTGCCTCTACAAAAAGTTTAAAAATTCGCCAGGAGTGGTAGGTAGCACATGCCCATAGTCTCAACTACTCAGGAGGCTGAGGTGGGCAGATTGCTTGAACCCAGGAGGTCAAAGCATGATTGTGTCACTGCACTCCAGACTGGGTGGCACAGTGAGACCCCATCTCTAAAAATAAATAAATAAAAATAAGAATAAAAGAATTATTCTAGCTGACTGGAATAAAGGAAGAATAAAATTTGAATATCACTATTTTATAACCCTAATAAATAATGAATCCAGGCAACACTCTTTAATAGTTACTGACATCGTAAACAAGAAGACAACCAGGCTGGCTGGATGCACAGAACATCATCCATGAAATATCCTTGTGAAACATTCAATCCAGTCAAACCACTAGAATTACCAGTTTACAGGACAAGCTAGAGGTAGAAGAAACACAATGTGTTCCATAATTTTGCATGCAGAAAAATTAAGAATGTGGAAAGCTTTACAGAACCAATCACCTGCTTTTCTTTTAACTCATAAATTGCAAGGAAAACACAAAACAAAAATAGCAACGAAAAGAAGGATGAGGAAGCCAATAGATTGAAAGAAACTCTAAGCCATATCAACTAAGTGTGACATGTGAACCTTGCTTGGATCCTTCAAACGAATCAACCTAAAAAGGTATTGTGAAATAATTAGGGAAATTTGAATACTGACTGGCTATTTGATAACAATAAGAAATTGTTTGGGATTTTTTTGGCTTTGCTTTTGTTTTGCTTTAGAGACGGGGTCGCACTGTCACCCAGGCTGGAGTGTAGTGCTACGATCATAGCTCAAAGTGAGTAGGCTCAAGCCATCCTCCTGCTTCAGCCTCCTGAGTAGTAGCTGGGACTACAAGCATGCGTCACCACACTAGTCTAATTTTTAAATGCTTTTTCATAGAGATGGGGTCTTGATATGTTGTCCAGGCTAGTCTCAACCTCTTGGTCTCAAGCAATCCTCCTGCCTTGGCCCCCCAAAGACAAATTTTTTTTTTTTTTTTTTTTTTTTTGAGACGGAGTCTCGCTCTGTCACCCAGGCTGAAGTGCAGCGGCCGGATCTCAGCTCACTGCAAGCTCCGCCTCCCGGGTTCACGCCATTCTCCTGCCTCAGCCTCCCGAGTAGCTGGGACTACAGGCGCCGCCACCTCGCCCGGCTAGTTTTTTTTTGTATTTTTAGTAGAGACGGGGTTTCACCGTGTTAGCCAGGATGACAAATTGTTATTTTTAAGTGCGATAATGGTAATGTAGTTATGTGATTTTTAAAACTAAAGTGTGTCTGTGTTACAGAGACACATGCACACTTAGACACTTACTGTTGAAATGATACGATGCAGGACTCATGATGTCAGGGCTTGGGAAAGGCTAGTGAGGAGCCTGGGGTGTGACACTGAAGGCGGCCTCACTCTAGGTCCTTAAGTCATGCGAAGGCAGGGTCAGCACCTGCAAATCGGGGCTCCCTCCCTTCCATGTGTACCCCAGGCACCTCTTTCCTCCCCCTAGTCCTAGCCCGCATGTGATGCCTAGATTGGCTTCAAAATAATCCAGTAGTGAGGAGAAAAGGATGGATAGGCATATACATGAGACAAAAATAAAAACTTTTTACTATCAAAGAACACAGTTTTTAAAAACTTAAAATCAGTAGCGTCATTTTAAAAATTTTAAGCTAACAGTAACTTTTGAAATAATTTGCAATAATTACTGTTTTCAGGTTTACCGCCCCTCAGCTGTGAGCTCTTTCATATCAGATTTTATTCAGCTTTGATTGACTATAAATATACATCCTGCATCTCTCTGAGCCAGGCTGTGTTTGGAGTTGGAGATACAACACAGAATAAGAAAGTCCCTGCCTGCATAACCCTTGCACTCCAGTAAAGGACAAAGACAAAAGGAAACAAACTGGCATTAAAGGGGACAGCAGGATTACCAAGATAGCAAATCACAAAGGGCATATACTTTAAGAAGGGCAGCTGGGAAAGCTTACTCTGAGGTGTTGCTAAGTAAGCTGAGACCTAGAATAGAAGGAGTCAGCTATGTGACGAGTGATGGGCAACTCCTGGCAGCAGAAGTCAAGCATACAAAGGCCCAGGGTCAAGAAAGACCTGGTACATTTAAGAAAACAAGAGAAGGCTGGTGGGGCTGGCACATCGTGAGCAAAGGGCACTCAGGGGCAGATGAGGTTGAATAGGCATGAGCTAGATCATTTAAGTCTTCAAAGGCATCAGATGTTCATTTGCCTGTTTGCTTCTTTTTTAATCTTATATGCACTATAACAACCAGAATGTCTAGTGCATAATAAACTCAATGTATTGATCTGGATTAACCAGTATATTTGAAAAGTTCCTGCTGGAACCTCAGACAGATGTTCTTCATGGATTAATTCTTAAGTTTGTATTAACCACAATTCTGTTGATTTCTCAAGTCTCTCTCTTTACTTCAGGAAACCTATAGAAACTGATATATTTAACCCCTTCCCTGCTTCAGCACAGGTTTCACAGAACAGAGAATAATGTATGAATGAGCCTGAGAGTCCTTCATGCTTTTCCACAGCTTGAAGTGAGTTGCAAGGTAGAATTAATTGAGGTTGGCAGGACTAGAAATTGGACGTAGCCTCTTATTTGCAGGAGCATTAAGTCTTCCCAACTTGGCGTCCTAATTTAGTTTGAAATAAATTTTTGGAATGTCAAACATTCCTATATTCAAAGGTAAGAATACATGTATATTCCAAAGCCAAATAAAAATGTCTTTTGGATTATCTGC
Organism: Trachypithecus francoisi; assembly: GCF_009764315.1. Classification (NCBI taxonomy): domain Eukaryota; kingdom Metazoa; phylum Chordata; class Mammalia; order Primates; family Cercopithecidae; genus Trachypithecus; species Trachypithecus francoisi. Next base: position 70,501,486 of record NW_022681470.1, on the reverse strand, counting down.
CATTTTCTGTTACGCAAGATAAGGTTCCACTCATTTAGTGCCTATGATCAAGAATTAACCTTATACCTCAAACATAAATGATGGGAAAGGCAACAGAGGGGAAAGCCTTTCAAAATAGCCTGAAATGGAAATAATGTGTTTATGTCTAATTTGTTGAACAAAAGGACTTTCACCTATTAGGAGAACAAGGTAATCTAGTTTTTTATCTTAAAGGAGAGAACAAGTGAAGTGTTCTCTTTCTTCATAATTGTTTACCTTTAATGCCATTACATGGGTGTATAACGAAACTGAAAGCCATTTAATGAAAATGTATGCATATTGACTCATTGATATGTTCACACAGGAAATGAAATACAAATCTGTGGGGGAAATGAACACTAAAGAATGCACCAGGAAGCCTCGTTCATCAATTCACATGGAAGTGAGCCCTAGAAAATAATAGTCTGCAATATGTTCTCCCTTCCTGCAACCTACAGGCTATGGATGCAGGGAATTCAGGCAAATGGAGAAGAGAAGAGGATTTCTGTGATCTGAAACCACCACTGAAGGGAGCAAATCCTACCACGTGAAATTTATACCCCTATCCTCAATCCCAATCTATTTCATTTGCCAAAAACAAAAAACAAGAACCAAAGACCACATGTCAAATCCATCTTTAGCAAATCTTCCCTGATTAATCCCATCTAGATTGGTCACTGCACTTGGTTTCCATTTACATAAAGAACTTTTGCACATGTTGATGTATTGCTTCAAAGAACACAGTTCAATGATACATTGTTCCAGATCATTTCATCTCAATATTTTTGTGTGCATTTGAGAATTCAGGTGCCTGGAACTTTTCCCTTTCATTTGGGAATTCAGGTATAAAGTCAATTTTCTATAATTGCTTGTGGCGTTATTCCCAGTAAGGGAACTATTGGATGACATTTCCATCCAAGATGAAAACTGACCAACCATTTTGTTTAAACAGTGCTCGGTCACTAGAATTCCAATTCAGTTGGTATAATGTATATTGATTCCTTCCATATGTTCTTTAATCAGTTCTCAGTATCTCCACTTCCTTCTTTACCCCTTTGTCAGTAGGCTCTGGGAACACAGACATCTGCCCAGAGGCAGTCAATTCTGCTGCCAATAGGGAGTTTCACACCCACAGATGCAAGATGAAAAATAAAACAAAAATCTAAAACTAGTTAAAAATAAAAAAAGATTGGTAGATTGGCTTGGACCCCTTTCCTTAAGGCTCAGAGTCCTCCTTAAGGCTCTTAGGCCTGCCAATTTAATATTCTATTAAATTGGATAACTACTTTCCTCCAGTCAGCAGACAGGACACATGGTTATTTAGGTTCATGGTTGACTGGGCATCTTCACATATGAAACCAATGACCTGCCTGTCAGAAAAACCACAGCCCATACATTCTTATGGGCTTGCATATATTCTTATCTCAACCCCAAAATCTCAGGAGGGGGGAGTCTAAAACTCTGAACCAGAAAAACTGCATTGCTAATGATAAAGATACATTAAGAGTGACACTAGGTCTTATCTGGAGCAGATTCCAAGGGCCTTAGAGCATCTTGAAAAGTTGTGTATTTAGCATCCATTTCTCTGCATGAAGCATTAAACATGTACAAATGTATAACCAGAAACAGAATAGATAATAGCGTCTCATCCCCTCCTTCTCTTTGCCATTCTGTTGCCAGCTTGACTCCATTCTCCTCAGCGAGGGCTCCTCTGGCCACCCCAGGACTGGTAAGCATTTCATTCCTGGTCACACCTAAAGCACTCTCTCTAGATCATGCTCCCGGTGTTTGCTTTTATTCATTCGAGCATGTTTGCCCAATCTTGCCATCAGACTGTGTGCTCTGGGAGACAGAGTCTCATTCAACTTGTATTCCCATACTTAACAAAATAGTATCAACAAATTTTTTTCAATAAATATTGATCCCTTTAAAATCTTAACTTTTAAAAGATTTTTACTTAGGTTGCATGGCATCTCAAATGAAATATAACTATATAAATAAAAACAATGGAATGGGAATTGGTGAACATTGTTTCTAGATCAGTGAGTGGGAAATCCAAAAGAATTTGAGTTAGGTGGAGGTTGTGGGGGACAGGTGGGGAGAAGCAGTATCAACGAGAATGAAGAAATTCATCCCAATCTTTTCCTCCCCACTTCTGTGCATTCTCCCACTGAAAGCCTGACCCTAATCCCCTGATCACCATGAGAAGCAAAAGATTTCTTTCTCTAAGAAGAAGAGCAAGGATGGTCTCTAAGGCATGACTTCAGTATAGGCAGTGGGGGAATGAGGGCAGTGGTGGAAGGAGAGATGGGGACTGAGCCTGGGAATCACTAGCTGTCAGAGTGGGAGGGGCCTAGGAGAGTCTCTCAAACTTATATATTTAATAGATAAGAAAATATGAGGTCCAGAGAGGATGAAATTGAATCCAGGCCACAGAATTCATTGCAGGCAAAAATACCAATTAGAGTCCAGGTTTCCTAACCCATGGTTTATATTTTGAACTAGAAAAAGTTAATTGTATTTCTTTAATAAAAAAAAATGGGAATCAACATCCAGAATTAGTCTATTAAAGGTAGATACACAATGAACGAGTTTTTTTAAAACTACCTATCAGCTGTTTATGAGAGATACACCTAGAGTGACCTGTGAGAGCTACATTAAAAGGATGGTAACAAAGTGTTAGCAAGGATGTAAATACACAGCTGATTGGAAGGGAAACAGGCACAGCCGCATCAGGAAACTAGAGAGTGATACCTGGTGAAACTGAAAATGTGTATACCCTTTAACCCAGTGATTCTTCTTCCAGGTATAGAAACTCTCCTACCTGTGCATGCGGAAAAAATGTTCACTAATGTAAATTACATTAGAAACAGCAACCACAAGATAGCCCTGTCAAAGTTCAGGTTACCCAGGAAACAAACTCTGAGATAGATATCTGTGAACAGGAGGGTTTTGAGTAATATTCCCTAGAGCAACACCTGCAGAAGAGAGCGGGTGGGGGAGGAAGGCAGAGCAGAACTGGGAAGAGGGAGAAGGTGAACCACAGTACAGCAGCAACAGAGGTCTTGGATGATCCTACAAATAATTCTGGATCTAGGACTGCCCTTGAAGTTTTTGCGAACTGAGGCATGGAGGTAAGGCCTTTGTACCCCTCAACGAGTCATGGATGTAAGCTGCCCTGGAAAGGGGTGTGACTTTGAGTGAGCGGCTCCCTTTGGCTGAGGGCAATGCCTAAAGAAGGACTCAGCTGTGACCCATTAGCAGCCGACATTCCCTGCACCTGGGAGAATGACTGTCTTAGTCCTAAAGAGAGAACTATGTGACACACTACACCATCCACTACAGCACCCTCTACCCATAAAAATATGCAGCAGAAATGTAAATGCATTTCTGAAAAATATCTATGATTAAAAAAATAAACCTGCAAATAACAAACTATTTTGAAATGAAAAACAAACAGAATACGACATACCAAAATCAATGGCATGCACCCTAAATGAATCCTAAGAACATTTATAGCCTTAACTGCATTTGATAGAAACTAAAATTGTGAATAAACTACTTAAAAATCTAGAAAAGGAAAAGTAAATATGCCAAATAAAGCAGAAAGGATTAAGGAAGATACACCCAAAAACTGATGGAAGATAATATATTTTTTAAAAGCGCTGATCAATAAACTAAGAGCTAAGTCTTTGAAAATAAAATAAACTGAGTCTGATCAAGAAAAGAATGAAAGCTACAAGTAAATGGAAAAAGGTAATATGGCTACAATTTTTTAATTATAAGAGAATTCTATGTACAATGTTATGCCACAAATTTGAAAACTAGATTAATATGATTTTATGGAAAGTATAAATTATAACAGTGTGAAAAATAAACAATAAACCAATAAACTTTGGAAAAATTCTATGAAGCATTCAAAGAACAGAAACTATCCAATTCATATCAAATACTGACATAAAAAAAGGTGGAAAGCTACTAAACTCATTTTATGAAGCTAGAATAATTCTGGTTCTGAGATGGGACAAGGACAACACAAGAAAATAAAACTATCAGCCAATACCACCTGTAAGCAGAAATGCTTAAGTCCTGAAGAAAATATTAGCAAACTTAATAACAGCATACTAAAAAATAATCATCAAAATCACTTTATTCTATGAGCTTTTACATGTCTATTAATGTAATCTACCACATTCATACATTAAAGGGAAAATCAATATAATTATCTCAGTATACATCTCCCAAATTAACACCCATTTATAATGTTGATTATTCTGATATCAATGACTACAATGGCCTGTAGTGGCTTAAATGGCCTACAAAATAATCTAGCTAGCCTATTACCTCTCTGACTGCAACTTTTTTCAGATCACTGGTTAGAGGAAACAGAATAGTATTAATAGTTGCCTCAGTGATTGAATTCAAGGGGGGTGCAGAGTTTCAGGGAGGAGGGACCTGAAAAGGAGCCCCAAAAACTCAGCATAAAATTCACCTTGAGTGTTTGGCCAACTCTTGAGTGCAAGACCTCAAAAAACCTAGCAGAGAATATGCTGGGAAGCTAAAAGCTGATCAGAGAGTTCAGAGGACATGTACTGCTAGGGAGATACTGAGATACAGGTCCAGCTAAAGAAGATAGATCCTGGTGAATGTCTCAAGCTTTCAGTACTATGGTTTTGCAAGTGTTTACTTTCGGGGAAAACTGAGTAAAAGGTACACAAGATCCCTCTATACTATTTCTTACAACTGTACATGAATCTACAATTATCTCAAATAAGAAAGTTTAATTTCAAAAAACAAAGGCAAAAAGAAAAGTTCTCAGACAAGCCAAAGCTGAGAAAAATTGAGCAAATTCATCATTAGCACTTCTGCAGTACAAAATACACAAAAGGAAGTTATTTGAGCTAAAGATGACCCCAGTGGAAGCACAAAGTGCAAGAAGGATAAATAATGCCAGAAAAGGTAAATATTTTTGGTAAATATTAAACATATCTTAAAGCAAGAATAATAAGTCCAAAATAGCAAATGCACACACAGCCACCACCACCACGTTTATCCTATAACCCAGTAATTCCACATTTCAGTGTTTGCCCTAAAGAAACACATCCATGTACATACACAAAAAAAGGCAGGTACAAAGGTATTCATTGCAGCTTTGTTATAATAGCAACAAATTTAAAACAGTATGAATATCCATCAACAGGCAATGGCTAAACAAATTGTTACATATATATAATGAAAAAATACGCAGTGGTTGGCCAGGCCCGGTGGCTCATGCCTGTAATCTCAGCACTTTCAGAGGCTGAGGAGAGTGAATCACCTGCGGTCAGGAGTTCGAGACCAGCCTGGCCAACGTGACAAAACCCTGTGTCTACTAAAAATATAAAAATTAGCTGAGTGTGGTAGCACATGCCTGTAATCCCAGCTACTTGGGAGGCTGAGGCAGGAGAATCACTTGAACCTGGGAAGCAGAGGTTGCAGTGAGCCGAGATCGCACCATTGCACTCCAGCCTAGGTAACAAGAGCGAAACTCCATCTCAAAAAAAAAAAAAAACAAAAAAAAACTACACAATAGTTTAACAAAGAGCGGGATTATACAGTATCTAATTATGCTAACATGGAAAGTTTCTAAAGAGCAATAAAAATATATGTAACAGTATAATACCATGTATGCAAAACATAATTTTCTAAAATATGTATATATACATATATATATACTTTTGAGCACTTACTGTATACCAGATACTGTTCTAAGTGCTTTCACAAATTAACTCTTTAAACCCTCAGGAAAATCTTATGAAATAGGTACTATTATTGTCTCCATTTTTGCAGAGGAAGAAACTGAGGCATAGAGTTAAGTAGCTTGCCCAAATCACTCAGTTGATAAGTGAAGGGCTTGGATTCAAACCGAAGCACAGCCTACGACTTGCCCAAGCAGACAGGCCCCAGAGTCTGTGCTCTTAGAACTCTGCTGGATGAGCCCTTGGGACTCACAAGCAGCACTCTAAATTTTCAACATTGACTCTCTCTAGCAAGAAAAATGGGATCAGGTTGGCAATATGAAGGAACTTCAGCTTTGTGTTGTTTGAATGTATAACAAGAAAAAACATATATATTGTTTAGGAATTTAAAAATAAAAATTCAAGTTTAGGAGGACAGTGATGAACCTTAATAGGAAAAAAAGTTTGAAATGAAGTAAAAAGTAAAAGTTTAATTCAGTGCTGGCCTAATAAGAATAAGGCCTTTATGCAGAAACATATGTCTACATGTATCCACATGCAAATAAAAGCAATTTGCAAATTGGTATCTGAAGCAGTGTGAAGTTTGTTTTATAAATTATACTTTAAGTTCTGGGATACATGTGCAGAATGTGCAGGTTTGCTACATAGGTATACACCTGCCATGGTGGTTTGCTGAGCTCATCAACCCGTCATCTACATTAGGTATTTCTCCTAATGCTATCCCCTGCCCTAGCCCCCCAACCCCCGACAGGCTCCGGTGTGTGATGCTCCCCTCCCTGTGTCCATGTGTTCTCATTGTTCAACTCCCACTTATGAGTGAGAAAAATGCAGTGTTTAGTTTTCTGTTCCTATGTTAGTTTGCTGAGAATTATGGTTTCCAGCTTCATCCATGTCCCTGCAAAGGACATGAACTCATCCTTTTTGATGGCTGCATAGTATTCCATGTTGTATATATGCCACATTTTCTTTATCCAGTCTATCATTAATGGGCATTTGGATTGGTTCCAAGTCTTTGCTGTTATGAATAGTGCTGCAATAAACATATGTGTGCATGTGTCTTTACAGAATGATTTATAATCCTTTGGGTATATACCCATAATAGGATTGCTGGGTCAAATGGTATTTGTGGTTCTAGATCCTTGAGGAATCGCCACACTGTCTTCCACAATGGTTGAACTAATTTACACTCCCACCAACAGTGTAAAAGCATTCCTATTTCCCCACATCCTCTCCAGCATCTGTTGTTTCCTGACTTTTTAATGACTGCCATTCTAACTGGTGTGAGATGGTATCTCATTATGGTTTTGATTTGCATTTCTCTAATAAATGATGATGAGCTTTTTTTCATGTTTGTGCAGCATAATGTCTTTTGAGAAGTGTCTGTTCATATCCTTTGCCCACTTTTTGATGGGGTTGTTTTTTTCTTTTAAATTGGTTTAAGTTCCTTGTAGAATCTGAATATTAGCCCTTTGTCAGATGGATAAATTGCAAGTTTTTTCTCCCATTCTGTAGGTTGCCTGTTCATTCTGATGATAGTTTCTAGTGCTGTGCAGAAGCTCTTTAGTTTAATTAGATCCCATTTGTCAATTTTGGCTTTTGTTGCCATCGCTTTTTGTGTTTTATTCATGAAGTCTTTGTTTATGCCTATGTTCTGAATGGTATTGCCTAGGTTTTCTTCTAGAGTTTGTATAGCTTTAGGTCTTATGTTTAAGTCGTTAATCCATCTTGAATTAATTATTGTGTAAGATGTAAGGAAGGGGTCCAGTTTCAGTTTTCTGCATATGGCTAGTCAGTTTTCCCAACACCATTTCTTTAGTAGGAAATCCCTTCCCTCATTGCTTATTTTTGTCAGGTTTGTCAAAGATCAGACGGTTGTAGATGTGTGGTATTATTTCTGAGGCCTCTGTTCTGTTCCATTGGCCTACATATCTGTTTTGGTACCAGTACCATGCTGTTTTTGTTATTGTAGCCTTGTAGTATAGTTTGAAATCAGGTAGCATGATGCCTCCAGCTTTGGTCTTTTTGCTTAAGATTTTCTTGGCTATATGGGCTCCTTTTTGGTTCCATATGAAATTTAAAGTACTGTTTTCTAATTCTGTGAAGAAAATCAATGGTGGCTTGATGGAGACAGCATTGAATCTATAAATTACTTTGGGCAGTATGGTCATTTCCATGATATTGATTCTTCCTATCTATAAGCATGGAATGTTTTTCCATTTGTTTGTGTCCTCTCTTATTTCCTTGAGCAGTTGTTTGTAGTTCTCCTTGAAGAGGTACTTCACATCCCTTGTAAGTTGTATTCCTAGGTATTTTATTCTCTTTGTAGCACTTGTGAATGGGAGTTTACTCATCATTTGGCTCTCTGTTTATTATTGGTGGATAGGAATGCTTGTGATTTTTGCACATTGATTTTGAATCCTGAGACTTTGCTGAAGTTGATTATCAGCTTAAGGAGACATTGGGCTGAGACGATGGGATTTTCTACATATACAATCATGTCATCTGCAAACAGAGAGAAAGGTCAGGTTACCCACAAAGGGAAGCCCATCAGCCTAAGAGTGGATCTCTCAGCAGAAACCTTACAAGCCAGAAGAGAATGGGGGCCAATATTCAACATTTTTAAAGAAAAGAATTTTCAACCCAGAATTTCATATCCAGCCAAACTAAGCTTCATAAGCAAAGGAGAAATAAAATCCTTTACACACAAGCAAACACTGAGAGATTTTTGTCACCACCATGCCTGCCTTACAAGAGCTCCTGAAGGAAGCACTAAATATGGAAAGGAAAAACCGGCATCAACCACTGCAAAAACATACCAAAATGTAAAGACCATCAACCCTGTGAAGAAACTGCATCAACTAATGGGAAAATAACCAGCTAGCATCATAATGACAGGATCAAATTCACACATAACAATATTAACCTTAAATGTAAACAGGCGAAATGTCCCAATTAAAAGACACAGACTGGCAAATTAGATAGAGTCAAGACCCGTAGTTGCACTGTATTCAGGAGACACATCTCACGTGCAAAGACACACATAGGCTCAAAATAAAGGGATAGAGGAATATTTACCAAGCAAATGGAAAGCAAAAAAAAAGCAGGGGTTGCAATCCTAGTCTCTGATAAAACAGACTTTAAACAAACAAACATCAAAAGAGACAAAGAAGGGCATTACATAATGGTAAAGGGATCAATGCAACAAGAAGAACTAACTATCCTAAATATATATGCACCCAATACAGGAGCACCCAGATTCATAAAGCAAGTTCTTAGAGACCTACAAAGAGATTTAGACTCCCACACAATAATAGTGGGAGACCTTAACACCCCACTGTCAGTATTAGACAGATCAATGAGACAGAAAATTAGCAAGGATATTCAGGACTTGAACTCAGCTCTGGACCAAGCATACCTAATAGACATCTATAGAACTCTCCACTACAAATCAACAGAATATACATTCTTCTCAGCACCACATCACACTTATTCTAAAATTGACCACATAATTGGAAGTAAAATACTCCTTAGCAAATGCAAAAGAATGAAAACCATAACAAACAGTCTCTCAGACCACAGTGCAATCAAATTAGAATTCGGGATTAAGAAAGTCACTGAAAACCTCACAACTACATGGAAACTGAACAACCTGCTCCTGAATGACTACTAGTAAATAACAAAATGAAGGCAGAAATAAACATGTTCTTTGAAACCAATGAGAACAAAGACACACGTGCCAGAATCTCTGGGACATAGCTAAAGCAGTGTTTAGAGGGAAATTTATAGCACTAAATGCCCACAGGAGAAAGGGGGAAAGATCCAAAACGACATCTTAACATCACAATTAAAAGAACTAGAGAAGTAAGGGCAAACAAATTCAAAAGCTAGCAGAAGACAAGAAATAACTAAGATCTGGGCAGAACTGAAGGAGATAGAGACAGAAAAAATCCCTTCAAAAAATCAATCTATCCAGGAGCTGGTTTTTTGAAAAGATTAACAAAATAGATAGACCTCTAGCCAGACTAATAAAGAAAAAGGAATCAAATATACACAATAAAAAGTGATAAAAGGGTTACCATCACTGATCCCACAGAAATACAAACTACCATCTGAGAATACTATAAACACCTCTACACAAATTAACTAGAAAATCTAGAAGAAATGGATAAATTCCTGGACACATACACCCTCCCAAGACTAAACTAGGAAGAAGCCAAATCCCTGAACAGACCAATAACAAGTTCTGAAATTGAGGCAGTAATTAATAGCCTACTTGGCCGGGCGCGGTGGCTCAAGCCTGTAATCCCAGCACTTTGGGAGGCCGAGACGGGCGGATCACGAGGTCAGGAGATCGAGACCATCCTGGCTAACACGGTGAAACCCCGTCTCTACTAAAAAATACAAAAAACAAGCCGGGCGCGGTGACGGGCGCCTGTAGTCCCGGCAACTTGGGAGGCTGAGGCAGGAGAATGGCTTAAACCCGGGAGGCGGAGCTTGCAGTGAGCTGAGATCCGGCCACAGCACTCCAGCCTGGGCGGCAGAGCGGGACTCCGTCTCAAAAAAAAAAAAAAAAAAAAAAATAGCCTACCAACCAAAAAAAAGCCCAGGACCGGATGGATTCACAGCCAAATTCTACCAGAGGTACAACAGGAGCTGGTACCATTCCTTCTGAAAGTATTCTAAACAATAGAAAAAGAGGGACTCCTCCCTAACTCATTTTATGAGGCCAACATCTTCCTGATACGAAAACCTAGCAGAGACGCTACAAAAAAAGAAAATTTCAAACCAATATCCATGATGAACATCGATGTGAAAATCCTCAATAAAATACTGGCAAACCGAATTCAGCAGCACATCAAAAATCTTATCCACCACAATCAAGTTGGCTTCATCCCTGGGATGCAAGGATGTTTCAACATATGTAAATCCATAAACATAATCCATCACATAAACAGAACCAATGACAAAAAACACGATTATCTCAGTAGATGCAGAAAAGACCTTCGACAAAATTCAACACCCCTTCATGCTAAAAACCCTCAATAAACTAAGTATTGATGGAATGTATCTCAAAATAATAAGAGCTATTTATGACAAACCCAGCCAATATCATACTGAATGGGCAAAAGCTGGAAGCATTCCCTTTGAAAACCAGCATAAGACAAGGGTGCCCTTTCTCACCACTCCTATTCAACATAGTATTGGAAGTTCTAGCCAGGGCAATCATACAAGAGAAAGAAATAAAGGGTATTCAAATAGGAAGAGTGGAGATTTCTTAAAGAATATAAAACAGAACTACCATTTGACCCAGCAATACCATTACTGGGCATATATCCAAAGGAAAATGCACCATTCTACCAAAAAGACACAGGCACTTGTGTGCTCATTGCAGTGCTATTCACAATAGCAAAGGTGCAGAATCAACCAAAGTGCCCCGGTAGGCTCGATTAAAAACAAAATGTGGTACATATACACTATGGAATACTATGCAGCCTTTAAAAAGAATGAGATCATGTCCTTTGCAGCAACATGGATGCAGCTAGAGGCCATTATCGTAAGCGAATTAATGTAGGAACAGAAAACCAAATACCATATGTTCTCACTTATAAGTGGGAGCTAAACTTTGGGTACACACAGACATAAAGATGGCAATAATAGATACTAGTGACTTGTAGAGGAGAAATGAGGATGTGGCCAAGGGCTGAAAAACTACCGAGTACTATGCTCACTACCTGGGTAATGGGATCATTCACACCCCAAACCTCAGCATCATGCAATATATCCATGTAACAAACCCACAATGCACCCCTGGATCTAAAATTAAAGTTGATGTTATTTCTTAAGAATAGTTTTTGGAAGTACACTTACTGCTATAAAAATCTCGTTGAATCAGAGGTAAAATGTTCACAGAAGTTGAAAAGTCACAAGACAGGAATGTGGTTGAGGAGTAAGCCAAGAATCTTAAAAATTTTTTCATATTTATGAATTTGGGGAAGCACTTGGTTCTCAGACTGTATCTTTTGTGTATCTCAAGAGTCTGTTGCATTTATATATATATGAACTCAGCAACTAAATTATTGATCCAATTGTTCCTTGCAACAGACACATTATTTAAACCATTCTTTTGCCAATTAAGTTATCACTATATCTAGAATACATCACTTGCTGGATCACTTTGTACTCAAAAAAGAATTAAACAGGCTTCTACTTAACTTGAACCATACCTAGGACTTTGAAATCAGGCTGAGCTCCGGTGGCTGAACTAGATGGTCAGTCGCAGAAGTGAGTTGCCCAGTCAACCATGCATAACCAGTGAGTGTGAAAGGGACAAGGTAAAAGGCAGACAGCGTCCCTGCTCAGTGAGAGGATGCCCGGGAAGTCCCTGATGAGTTAACTAATGGAGGCAGAAGATCCCTGGAAGGGGTTCATCAGCTCCACCTGCCATCGGCCTTCCCTGGAAGTCAAACAGTCAAAGCAAATCAGAGGAGCCAATCAGCCCTGGCGTGGAATCCCCAGAGAGCACGGTCAGCCAGCTGGCTCAAGGTCCTGGGTTGCCGAGGGTGGTGTGGAGCTGGAAGTTTCTCACTCGGAGCTCAGCTCCAGCAGGCAAAGCTTGGATCAAAGACAGACAGCTGGAAAGAACAGAACAATCACATCAAAGAATCTTAGGGCTGAATCAGACCTTCAGAAGTCATTTAACTCTTCCCTCCAGCCCTCACAGATATAGGGTGACCTCTCCCCTCCCCTTTTAAAACTATTACTATTATATTATTTTAAACGAAACATTCTACAACCTTCCTGTGTCAGGAAGTCCTTCTTGAGTCCTAGCCCACATTCTTCTTGGGATATTTAGAAACTTTTGCCATCTCAAAAGGAGTTAGAAATGAAATATGAAACCCCCCAAAAATATTGACAAGCTTCCTTGGGCTAAAAAGAGATTCATAGCCATGTTAAGAAACTACATACAAAATTCTGTACTTAACAGAACAGATCAGTTGTGGGACAAGGGGTAGGTAGAGCAGGGAAGACAAGTTTCAATGTTACAAAGGGGAGTTATTAAAAATGGAATTATTGCATGATTTTTAAGGTGCATTATTATGGTCTATTTAAGTGATTGTTTATGGAATAGCAACTGCTTTATAGAATATTTTAATAGGCAAATTGAAAGAAATTACCCATTGCCCCACTGTATGTCTGTAAATCATGAAAGGGTATAAATTAATAGGTTTAATACTCCTCAATCCACCCAGCTAGGACATGAGCCTTACTGGGACCTTCATGTGGCAGATAAGAGTATGGTATAAGTGGGCATAAGGAAGACCTGCAGTCAGAATTAGAATACCTGAAGAAAGGTGACAAATGAAGATATGTTCAGGACAGACATCAGAATCAAAAACATCCAGTTGCCAAACAGGTAGCGTTCTTATGCCTCCTGGAAGGTTTACCCAGCAGGAAGCAGGACACAGCCAGAGGCTGGTCAGACTGTATCTTTTGTGTATGTCAAGAGTCTATTGTATTAAAGTATGTATGAATATATATAAATATATATATATTAATACAAGGACCCAGGGTTCAGCCTCTTCAACTAGACAGGAAGCCAGGCCTCCAGACCAAAGGAGACTAAGGCAGCAGCCCAACAAGAAGACATGCTGTGTGGGAGGCACACTCCATGGGAGGCACACTCCGTGGCCAGTTTTGAGCACAAAACTAATCCCTGACCCCATGTGCTGCTAGGAATGAGGCATGTGTGATACACAAAGCCTCGTTTCTCATTGGCTATGGGTCTCTGATGGCACAGGCTGGGTTCACCTAAGCAGGTTTAGCAGTTGTAAGGGCATGAGGGGCCATGAAAGTCTAAGGAGAAGCACTGGAATTATAAAAGAGGTTACCCCACGGGTAAGGTGGGGAGAGTGGCGAGGAAGGGGCTCCCAAGGGGCCTTCAAATATGTTCAAGCAGTAGAGTTTCATGGATGTCTGTCATAATTTTCTGGTCCATACCTTTTCAAATATCTGCAATATTTCTTGGTAAAAATAAATAAAATTATCAATAAAAATAAAAGGCAATGAGACGAAGATTCAGAATTGCTTCTTATTGTTGGTCAATTTCTGTCTCTTTAATCTCCTTTCATAGCTTATATTCCATGTCTTCCTCCTTAAGAACTGCTATTAATCAAGATTCTGCCCTGGGCCCTTCATTCCACTTAATCTGTACTCTCTCTGCATAATCTCATTTCAAGACTTCCTTCACCTCCCGTATGTGAAGGACATCTCAATTTTATATTTCTCACCTGGCCACGGCTCCCGCGCTAGAACCCATCCACTCAACGACTTATTTGACACCTCACTGAGGATAGACTATAGGTACCTGAAATTCCCGATGTCCAGACAGAACTCAGTACCTGTCCCGTACACCTAGCCTTCTTTTGTTTCCTACCTTGGTCTAGCATCACCATCCACCAAGTTGCTGAAATAAGAAACGTAGGCACTGTCCTGACGTTTCCTTCCTTCTACAAATCCAGTCACCAAGTTCTGTCAAGTCCACTTTTTAATGTTCTTAAATTGACTTACCCTATTTCCACTATGAATTTCCTGGCTACAATCCACCACCATTCCTCATTTGAATCACCAACACTCTCCCTCCACCTCCTTGCGGGGAAACGGATGTAGGACAGCCAGCACTCAATTTCCTTTGAAGTTCTAATTAGGAGCTTTTCTGTCACCTCCATCATTTTCTCTATCACTCTGAGTTGCCCCAAAATTTTCAAGGTTCTGGGAGGAATAAAATTTGGCTTTCTCCCCTCAAACTCAGTGTCCACATGGGAGTCAGACAGAACCAGATTAACTAGGTCCTCTCGGCCTGGAAGCTCCCTGAGGCACCTGCTGAAAAACAATCCAAGGCACTGCTAAAGTAGATCAAACAAATGTTGCCAGCTAACTCAGGTTCCTTGACAAAGGATAAACCGGTCCCAGTCTGGCGAAAGTAGATGAGTTCCCGCCAGAGCTGACCTAGCTCTGCCGAGTATTTTTAACAGTCACAGTGTGATTTGCTTAGTGCAAGGCTAAGAGACACCACCAGCCAGAGGGCGTGCCTCTGAAGGCACCTATCTCAATCAGCCAGAATTTGGAAACTGAGTTATTCAGGTGCAGTTCTGATTAGCAAGCAAGTGGTTTGTTTTATCTAAATCTGAAGGCCTTTATTAAGCCGCCCAATAAGTTACTTCTTTCAGAAAAATCACACACACACACACACACACACACATCAAGAAAAAAAAAAGGAAAAGAATTTGAAAAGTCAGAATTCTTTTTGTCTACATACATGCCAGGGGAAAGAAAAGAAATTTTAAAAATATATGTATCAAGATTGTCTAGCCACATTTTTGTGAATTACACCTGTGTGTGCACAACACCTTCCAGGTATAAGTTTAGACAGAAAAAAACATTTATCCAAATACGTTAAATTGTTACATTGCATGAGAGAGGTTAATTCTCTTATTTTGAACACAAAGAAAAATGTGCAATTTTATTAATAGAAAACGAGTTTATCCTTATCCTCTAAAAATATTAAATATTTTAAAAATAACCCTTGAAGGAGTGTCAGATTATTTGATATCCGTTAAGAATATTCATATTAATAAATTTCATGTGTCCTTTGTTCAAATAGCATGGTCTTTGTAAGCAGCTATGGCAGAAGGACTCTAAGATACGGTTGACCCTTGAACATAGAAATTAGGGATGCTGACCCCCCATGTGGTCAACAATCTGCATATATTAATAAACTTTTGACTCCCCCAAAACGTAATTACTCATAGCCTACTGTTGTCCAGAAGCCATGCCAGTAACATAGTGGATTAACACAGACTATTATCTACATATATTTTAGGCATTCATGACAAACCTTTTTATTATTTGACAAAGTTTTTTCAATATCTCTAGGCTATGCGATTTGTCCACAAGGTTTTTCAACTTGTTGCAAATCTCCAAAAAATTTTCCAATGTATTTTTTGAAAAATATCCATGTATAAGTGGACCTGCCACAGTTCAGACAAGGACCTGTGTTGCTCAAGGGTCAACTGTATTTGGATTTAGTCCCAGCATTACCACCAACTGGTTAGGCAAACTACTATGGTTTCTTCCCATCCTCAGTTCTTCAGTTACTTACCTGTAAAACAGAGAGACTGACTTGTTCAGCGACTTTCAACTTTTTACTATTACCCCAAAGTGCTTACCGTTTCTACAAGACCCGTCCTAAGCTCCCACACCTCCAGCATCTCCTCCTGCGCCTCCAGCCTCTGACTGAGCTCCAACCATGCTAATTGCTTTTCATGGTCTCTGGCTCACTATTCTGGTGCTCACCTGACCTGGCCCTTAGCACAAGGTACCCTCCCAGCCTAGAACACCCTCCCTCCAAATCTCCTGAACAACTCCCACCTGTTTTTCAGGTCTCAGGTGACATTTCTCCTCTCCTTAAAAGTCTCTGCTGTGCTCCCAAGAAGTGTCCATTTGGTGGCCCCACGAAGTGATCCTGGAACAGCCTGCTCCTCTCCCATCACAACCCCTACCACACTCATAAGTGTCTGTGGGCATGATTATCTTTCTCATATGTGTGTAAGCTCCATCGGCTCCATGATGACTTCAGAGTTGTTTCCCCAGTCCCTAGCGTAGTGCCTGATGTATAGGAGATATTCAATAACTATTTATTGAATAAATGAATCAATTGGTAAATCGCCTCTCCTTCCCATCCAGAAGTAGAAATGTGTCAAGAATACTGGAGTATACCCAGATGCTTTCAGTGGATGAGAATAACAAGGAGAAATGGCCACAAGATGAAACGATGGGAGGGCAGCCAGCTCAGTGATACCATACGTGGATTACCTTTGTCAGAGGCTCCTTCCCAAATTGATTTCCCTTCCACACCAGCATGTTAGCAGGGTGCTATCCTCACTAGTAATCCATGGACAGATTGCAAATGCTAACACTATTCACCCGAGCAAAACGGAACCGGCCAGGTAAATCTGTCCTGTACAAATCATACAAAGCATTCCAAAGCCAAGTAGAAATGAATATTGGATTAGCCCTCACTCATGCAGATAATTGAGAGTTAGTCCAGTTTGGGGTTTGTTTGCTTGTGTATTTTTATGTCCTGGCTGTGGGATCCCGCAAGCCTCGGAGGAGGGTGGGGCCAGCAGCACAGGACAGGGCTGAGCCTGCTACTGAGGAGGTCTCTGTGCTGTGGAGGTGGTGCAGTGGACAGTGCTGGCCACAGCCTCTACTGGGCTCTGGGATCTGCTGTATTGCAGATCCAAGAGAAACTAATTCTGTACCAAGTTCTTTCATTATTTCTCTGGACCTAGAGAAAATGTGGGGAGGAAAGACTTAACAGCCATTTTATCTAGGTGCTAGAAGCTCACATCAAGAAGCAATAAGAATTTGAATAACAAGTACATTGTCCTCAGAGAGAAAAGAAGAAAGGGAAAAAAGTAACCCACCCACCCGTGGATGCCAAGTCACAAAATTTAATTAGGAAGATAAGACGTGGGGGAGGGCGAGATAGGGTTGATGTTCCTTTTTTTTTTTTCTAGTTATGAGCTCAGAGAGAGGAGTGAGAGAAATAATTTAAACACAGAATTAACATCTTCTAATAATCTTAGACAAAGCCCGAGTCTGTTTTGCTTTGGTTTGTAAATTAGCTCATGATTAAAGTGTCTTTCAGCCATGCGCCATTGTCTTCCTGGGCCCATTTGCTGAATGCAGCCTGACCTAAACGCCCTTGTAGCTCAAGTACAAGATTCGAAAGCGTGAGGGAACAATTATTATAAAGTGAAGGATTTGCAGTTTTACTGAAAAATCAATGAACTTTTCAAGTGATTTTTATCATATTTTGCAGCTGTTCTGTTGGCTCTTGAGTGGGCTATCACACCGTCGGCCCCGGTGTTTTTAAAGAGACTTGTTCATCTGGAAGCTTCGCCTTCTCCTGGAATGGCAGCTGATGCCGCCCTGGCTGGAGCACCAGGCTGCTGGAGAGGGGATTTCCTGGGGATGGTGTGAGTGATGGCAAGCCTTCCATTCGGGACTCCCCTGACCTTTACCTTTTAGCCTTTGGGGCAGTTCCAGGCCTGGATTCTTGCCCCAGATCAGGTTTACTTGGTTCACGTTAGAGAAAAACTCCAGGAAAGTTGATCTTGTGTCTTCCAACATCACAAGCTAATGGGAATGGAAAGTACTTTTGAGATCAACTAGGCTTCATGTTGCTGATAGGAGCTGAGCCTCATGGAGATGGTAGAATGCATTCCTGACACTCTAGAAAAACAGGCCTTAAAGTCAGTGGAGACTCAGGGGCCACGCAACCTCCCCCACATCCACTGCATGGGAGCCTAGAAGACAACAAGGCAGGTGAAAGCTGCTGTGGAAAGAAAGAGAGGAGAAAGGGGAATCCCTGTTGTATGCAATCTTCTGTCAACTGGGCAGATGGACTAAATCATGTCCTTCAGGCCTGGAATAAGTTGAGCTTGAAGACACCAAGGAAGTAAAATCTATCAGGAATCTTTGCTTAAAACCTATTTGGTTCACTTTCTCATATTCACTGAGAATCCAGGTGACCCACATAAAATACTAAAGCTTCAATGCATAGGTTTCCTTAAAATGACTCCAAAATTGACCTATTTCAGAACATTAAATAACACTATATTTAGTTATAATACTGAATTAGTGAGAAATGTAGAAATGTGACAACTGTTTTCTCCTCCCTTACAGATTCTGAATTCAGTGGGCTATCACCCCATTAGAAGAATCAGAATGGGGGATTAGAATTGACCCATGGGTGAGTGCTCTTTTCATTGTGAACTAGGTAAGTATTTTTTCCAATAAACTTGCCCAAGATAATCTGATGGTTGTTATCAATAGCCAGTTAACCAACAAATACTTCTTTCTTTTTTTTGAAACAGAGTCTCCTCTGTCACCCAGGCTGGAGTGCGATGGCGTGAACTCAGCTCACTGCAACCTCTGCCTCCCGGGTTCAAGTGATTCTCCTGCCTCAGCCTTACCAGTAGCTGGAATTACAGGCACACACCACCATGCCCGGCTAATTTTGTATTTTTAATAGAGATGGAGTTTCAACATGTCAGCCAGCCTGGTCTCGAACTCCTGACCTCAGGTGATCCACCTGCCTCGACCTCCCAAACTGCTGGGATTACAGTCATGACAACAAATATTTCTGAAGTACTTACTATGTGATCAGTCCAGAGATAAGTTCTATGAGTTCCACAAAATAGGATAAAATTTAACTCCTGACTGCAGGAGACAAAGGACCAAACTCCATGGCACTTACTCTAAGAGGAACCTTGAGTGGTCTCTCAAGATGGGTCAGCTTTAGACAAGTGGAGAGAGGAGGAGGACAAGCCACCACAGGGACCCACACAAGAAAGGGTGAGGTTGGTGCAGGTAAGAGTAAGAGCATTCCACTTGGATTAGTTCAAAGATTTGCCTGAATTAGACTTTTCATTCCACCCGATGGTACTAATTTTGGGGTAAATTAGGAAAGTATTAATATGGTTATCCACAAAAAAAAAATCTACAAACTAGTTTATTGCTAGTCTTTGATGAAACCTGTTAGCTTTGAGAAGATACAATAGCAAACCAAGGATCACTTACTAGGGATTAGTTGATTGCTGGGGAAGAAAAAAAAATTGACCACAGTAATAGTGAACACATACTGCATTCTTTCTACATACCAGGTGCTGTCCTAAGTACTTAACCTTCTTTAAGTAGGTTCTCGGTTAATCCTGGCAACCACCTCATAAGGCAGGTACTATCAGCTCCGTTTTGCAAAGTGGAAGCTGGGTCACAGAGAGGTTAAGCAGTTGCAAACATGAAGGCAACTAGTTCCTGTTCTCCCTCTGAATCTGGGGCAATGGAAGGGAAAACAGGTCTCCATAGGAGAGAAGAGCAGGGAAATGGGTGCTGCATGCACAAAAATCAAGTTTTAAATAAAGCCTGGAATAATTTCTGAAGAAATTATAAGAAATAGGAGGTGAAGAGCAATCTCTAATAAAAATTACTGTTGCCCACAAAACACTCTTCTGAAAGCCAGCAATGTCACCACGGGCAGAATAGAACACAGCTATGAAGGCTGACCTCCTCCAGAAAGAGATGGTGTGCAAAGCAAACATTCATGGTAGAGGTGGGAGACAGAGCCGTCAGAAACCCAGAATGCAGAGAAAGTGGAGCAACAAGCAGAAAACAACTTAGTGGTTGTTATAGACTTAATTGTGTCCTGCAAAAATTCATATGTTGGAGTCCTAAGCCCCAGTGACTATATTTGGAGATACGGCTATTAAAGAGGTAATTAAGGTTGAATGAGGGCATAAGGGTGGGACCTTAATCCAATGGGACTGGTGTCCTTCTAAGAAGAGGCAGAGACAGAGACACTAGGAGCACACACAGAGATAAAAGGAAGGCAGTGTGAGGACACAGGAGCCTCTGCAAGCCACAGAGAGAGGCCTCAGGGGAACCCAAGCCTGCCAACACGTTGATCTTGGACTTCTAGCCTCTAGAATTGTGAGAAAATAAATGTCAGTTGTTTAAGCCACCCAGTCTGTGGTCTTTCACTGTGGCAGCCCTCGCAGATTAACACAATAGCATAATGAAATTTTGTGGGAAGAGACTAAATCGATCTCTAAGTGGGTACTGGGGCTTGATAGGCCGGGTCCCAGAGCCTAAAACAACTCCACTGGAAGAACCTCAAACAACTCCACCGCAGCACAGCAGAGGCAAAGGCCTCCATTTCACTGCAGAAATTCTGGCCTGAAGGCTGATTTAAAAGTTTCAAGCCACACAGCAAAGATCCTATGAGGAAAGCCTCACAGAGAGAGAAGATGACAAATTACAAAGGACATCTGTGATGGTTTATATAAGGAAACTGCTTCCGATATCATCCAATCACCAAGACTTCCCGAGTTGAGGCCACTGGGATTTCTATAGGGAGCCTTAGCCCAAAACACAGCAGCAATGAACCCTGGGGGTCAGGGACAAAAAATCAATACACGCACTGCCTTTGAAAGCTCAAGATGTTCTATAAAAGCTTTGAGCAAGGACAAGAAAAAATAGAGTTCCTTTAGCTCTGGAGATTTTTTTCCTTTTTTTTTTTGTAACAGATTGCCTGTCTGCTCCAAGAGATGGAGATTGAAAAGTCTTATTCTCTGTGTGAGGGATCAGAGAAAACCTTGAAAATCTCACTCTCCTAGAGGCTTCACACAGGGTCTCAAGAAGAAGCGGGACTCTGTGAGACTCATGCTCTGGCTTGCGTGGATGTCGGGTGGCACAGAGCTCCCCACCGGCGCTGGGACCAGATCTTTGAAGTCAGCAGAGCTGCCCTTGTTACAAAGACCCGCCCAGGCCAGAGGCTCTGTTTCTGGACACAGTAATTTGAGGGAAAATAAAATGAGGTCTATATTTCTTGGGGGTATGGGTCTAATTGCAGAAGGCTCAAACTTGGGTGTGCCTAAGAATCATCCCGGGGTTGCGAAAAACACACAGATTCCCAACACCCACCCCCAGAGACTCCGCTTCCATCCATCATCTAGAACTGTTGCTCAGACTGCCTCTGCTGAAAGGCCAGTTTTTATTTATTTTCATTCTACCACAAATAGTTTCTTTCTTTTTTTCTTTTTATTTTTGACAGTCTCACTCTGTCACCCAGGCTGGAATGCAATGATGTAATCATAGCTCACTGAGCCTCTGGGCTCGAGCAATCCTCCTGCTTTAGCCTCCCAAGTAGCTGGGACTATAGGTACATGCCACCACACCTAGCTAATTTTTTATTTTTCTTTATATTACCTCTCACTATATTACCCAGTCAGATATCAAACTCCTGGCCTTAAGCAATCCTCCTCCTGCCTCAACTTCCCAAAGTGTTGGGATTACAGGCATGAGCCCCCATGCCCAGCATGGATAATTTCAAAAATACAATACACATGCATTTATCAAAAAATTAAATTACAAAAAAACACATAACATAGTTCCTGATTTTTTCAACTGTTGGATTCAAAGAATGTAAAATTACTGTGTCAATTGTTATAAAACTTTCTAAATGCTAACTTTCAATTTCTATTTTTATCTCCCTGAGGATTGGTTATGAACAACCCAGGAACAAGAAGGCATAAGTCTGGGAATTGTATTCGGCGATTGTCCTAAAGTAGGGCCCACCCCAACCTGAGCCCCATTGATTAAGATGCAATTCTTTAAGAAATAGACTTGAAGAAACATTCAGCTAAACCCAAGTTATCCAACACAGTAGCCACCAGCCATATGCAGTTATGGAGGATTTGAAATGTGGCCAGGTCGAATGGTGATATGCCATGAGTATAACACATGTGCTGGGAAAATCATGTAAAATGTCCGCTTAATAATATTTATATTGATTACATGTTGAAACAATATTTTGGATATTGTTATCTGTTTCTTTTTTAATATACTACTAGGAAGTTTTAAGTTACATATGAAACTGGCATTACAGGCCAGATGCAGTAGCTTGCACCTGTAATCTCAGCACTTTGGGAGGCTGAGGTGTGAGGAGGCCGAGGTGTGAGAATCGCTTGAGGCCAGGAGTTTGAGACCAGCCTGGGTAACAAGGAAAAATCCCCATCTCCACACAAAATTTCAAAATTAGCCAAATGTGGTGCAGCGCTTGTTGTCCCACTTACTTAGGAGGCTGAGGTAGGAGGATCGCTTGAGCTGAGGAGTTCCAGGCTGCAGTGAGCTGTGATTGCACTACTGCACTCCAGCTTGGGCAACAGAGGCTCTGTCAAAAAAAGAAAAAAAATACTGACATCATATGTGTACTGGGCAGCAATGACCTAAGTCATGCTTCAAAGGACTTTGTTTTCACTTATGCATTCATTTCTTGATATATATAGAGCATTTATTCTGAGCTATGTATCAATCACTGCTTGCCCTCCAGGAGCCTACTACTACTGTGTTTCCACAGTTTAAATCCTGCTTTCATAGCAAACAAACATCCCCTTAGATGTGACGTATCCAAGTGGCAAATACCTAGGAAAGAAGCACAGGGCTTTTGTTGAATCAGTAGCAGACCAAAAAGCAAGACAAAAATTAAAATCACAGCAGTAATAATAACGTATCAGTGCTTACCACGTGCCAGCTACTGCACAGTATTTGACTTCATCCTCCTAACTCTCCTATGACAGAGTGTAACGGTCAGGCTTAGGTGTCAACTTGGTGAGGCTAGAGGACCCAGTTATTTAATCAAACACTCGTCTGGGTATTGCTGGGAAGGTGTTTTGTGGCTATGGTTTACATCTACCATCAGTTGACTTTAAGTAAAAGATTACTCTCAGTGATGAAGATGGGCCTCATCTAATCCTTGAAAGCCTTAAGAGAAAAACTGAGGCTTCACGCAGAAGAAGAAATTCTACCTCAAGACTGCAGCATCAACTCCCGCCCGAGATTCTAGCTGGCGTGCCCTGTAGATTTTGGACTCGCCAACTCCCATCATTACATGAGGCAATTTCTTAAAAATAAATCAAGAATCTTCTATGTATCATTCAGGGTCCATATACTTTTATTTAAATAACTCCAGGAGAAGTTAAATAAAATGGATAGAAAAAGAAATCTGGGGTCTGGGATGTGGGCAAAGGCTTGCCTGGATGTACAAAAGCAAGCAAGTCTTTTGCAGGTTCCCTTTGCAGCAGTAGACACCCTCGTGGGGAAGACATGAGGAATGATCGTGGCTGGAAGCTGGAGTGGAAAGTCATGCAGGCCCTTGAAGCCCAGACTCCAAAGTTTGGACGATACTCATTTCAACAGCACAATGAAGCCCAGACTCCAAAGTTTGGACGATACTCATTTCAACAGCACAATCCTCTCCAGAAGGCTCCAAGAGGCAGCACGGTCTGGGAGATAAAGCTCGAGTTTGGAAGCAGAGGACCTGGACTGCGTTCGTGCCACCACCGACTCACCCTGTGCACGCCAAGGGTGGGAGGAGGCGTGGGGGTGGAAGGCCCAGCTTCCTCCATGCACGGGGCTTCTCAGTCTGTAGAATGGAGATAACACCTCCCATTAGGAAAGCCTTGAGACGGCTTTGTGCACCGTGAATGTGAGGAGTACCTGGTACTTGGAGCCAGAAACTGGCCACTTAGCAGTCAGTCTGCAGCAAAATTCTGCCTTCTGTTGTGCTCCAGTCCCCATTTCCCAGGAGAAAGTGTGGGCCACAATAACGAGGGTGTGGCTTCCTCAGCAACTTCGGATTCCTGTTTTGTTGTGTTTTGTTTTCCCAGTAAAGCACAGGCTAGCCTGTTCCTCCTCTCTCGCATCTGTCCCTCCAGAGATGCAGCCAGCTTGACCCTGCTGTGTGCTTCCTGCACTCTAAGTCCCCTCCCCTTCTCTCCTGCTTAGATTTCCCGAATTTCATCAGTTTCTCCCTGGGCTGCTTTCCCCAGCCACTGAAAAGATAAATAAAGTGAGAATGTCACTTACTTCTATAAAGAAAAACATACATAGTATTGGGTAGATTTGGAATTATCAGCTTTGGGAGTATTGATAAGGATTCTGGTTCTTAAAAATAAAGTCACCACACAACCCAGAAACTCCACTCCTAGGTATATACCCAAGAGAAACGAAAATATATGTCTACACAAAGACTCGTACATGAATGTTCGCAGAAGCATTAGAAACAACCCTAACATCCACTAATCGATGAATGGAGAAATAAAACGTGCTATGTCCATAGAATGTAATGTTATTCAGCCATAAAAAGAATGAAGTGCTGATGCATGAGACAACATGAATGAACCCTGAAAACATTATGCTAAGTCGAACAAGCCAGATACAAAAAGCCACATGTTGTATGATTATGAATTCTCCAGAAAGGGCAAACATAGAGTCAAAGCAGATTGGTGGTTTGCTGAGAGCTGCAGGAAAAGAAGATAGGGACATTGGGGATGATGGCTAAGTGGCATGGGATTTCTTTTTGAGGTAATGAAAATGTTCTGAAATGGATTGTGGTGATGTGAATATAACTGTGAATAAATGAAAAGTCATTGAATTGTGCCCTGTAAATGGGTAAATTTTTTAGTATGTGAATTATATCTTAATAAAGCAGTTTAAAAAGAAATAGGTGAGTGAGCCCACAGTCCACCAACTTCATTTTTTTCTTTGAAACGGAGTTTTCACTCTTGTTGCCCAGGCTGGAGTGCAATGGCACAATCTCGGCTCACTGCAACCTCTGCCTCCCGTGTTCAGGTGATTCTCCTGCCTCAGCCTCCCAAGTAGCTGGGATTACAGGTGCACACCACCATACTCAGCTAATTTTGTATTTCTAGTAGAGACGGGGGTAACCTCATTTTTAAAATCTCACCCATATGATTGATACTCATAACGAAAACGAAAGAGACGTTATTATTAAAGCTTTTGCACCTGAGGCGTATGCAGTTCTGAAATGCAGCTCACATGGAGGAGACTCCAGTTTAGCCCAGGGAACAGTAATGTAGAAACCAGCTTAAATGGGGTCACTGTACCCCACATCGGAGAAGGAACATCCCAAAGAAAGTGTGATGAGTTGAACTGTGCCGGCCCCCCATCTGCCACAAACATGCTGGAATCCTAACCCTCGGCACCAGTGAATGTGACAGAGGCAATCAAGTAAGATGAAGCCACCAGGGTGGGTCTAATCCACTATGACTGGTGTCCTTATGAAAAGGGGAATTTGGACACCGACAGACATGCACAGAGGGAGCATGCCACATAAAGATTAGAATTATGCTGCCACAAGCCAAGGAATGCCAAAGATTGCCAGCAAACCACCAGAAGCTGGGAGAGAGACATGAAAATATTCTCCCTCGCAGCCCTCAGAAGGAACCACCCTGCTGGCTCCTTGATCTTGGACTTCTAGCGTCCAGAACGGAAAGACAATAAATTTCTGTTGCTTAAGCCACTGGTTTGTGATACTTTGTTATGGCAGCTCAAAAGGCAAAGGCAAAGCAGCAAAAACTTGGTTTTTTTTGAGACAGGGTCTCATTCCGGTTGCCCATGCTCAAGTGTAGTGGCGTGATCTCACTGCAGCTTTCAGGTGATCCTCCCACCTCAGCCTCCCCAGTAGCTGGGACTGTAGGCACGCACCACCACACCTGGCTAATTTTTTAAATATTTTTAGTAGAGATAGGGTTTTGCCATGTTGCCCAGGCGAGTCTCAAACTCCTAGGCTCAAGCAATCTGCCCACCTCACCTTCCCAAAATGTCATGATTACAGGTGTAAGCCACCACACCTGGTCATAACGAAACTTCCAACAGCTCACCTCCACCTGACAGCTACCCCCAGCCAGTCTCCCAATCAAAGGAAAGGAATGCCCAAGAACCCAGCCCAGCACGTTTCCATATAGACAAAATGCATGGTCTTTGAAGTATTAATTAGGACCCCTGGCTAAAATGGACAGAAATCCAAAAGGCCAAGAAGGAGCTTGTTCAATGTATAGCACCACTGTGATGAGTTGTGCAGGTTGTACACTGTACAACCCTACAAAGTGACATGTGAACATCATGGACAGCATAGATTTGTATATGGACTATAACAAATTTTTAGATGACAGTAATGTGTCTTGTCCCAACAATATTCAAATGATATGACAATTTTCTGACAGATAAAAGTGCATCATCTTGAGAAATAAAGACTTCCTCAAGTTACACAGTGGCACCATATGGGCTGGCTCTGCCATCATCATAACCTAGGAAAAGTAGAAAAGTAGCCGGATCTCAGGTAAGCATAGTACAGGACTCCTACTCTGCCAAATTGCTTCCATTTCCAACCTCCGCTTCTATCAGAATGTTGGCTTAATTCTTACTAGTAAGAAACATGGCCACCAACAGTTCTTAAATTCTCCATCTAATAGTGTCAGCTACCAGAGGGATAAAGAGACACCCCAATGCTCTTGTTGCAAGTCTTAAAAAAAAAAAAAAAAAAAAAAAAAAAAAAAAAAAACCTGGGAAAGGAGTCCAGTGGTCCAATAGGTTTTGGGTGCCCACTCCTGAACTGTGGCCAGAGGGCACCAATTTGATTTGTCCCAGATGGATCAAGTGCCTGGAAGGAAACAGCTAAGTGTGACCATAGGACAAAGCCATGTAGGAACATAGAGTCCCCAGGGGAGCCATTTGGATATTGAGAGAGCAGCTCCCAGGAAAACAGAGGTGTACAGAAACAACCCCATGGAAGTCCACCACCATAGCTAATACTAATATGAACACTGGCTACCTGCCAACCACCATGGCAAAACAAATTTCACATACACTGTTTTCATTTAGTACACTTCACACATATGTGCATTGTGTTAGTTAATCCTCACCACACTACAATTCAGGAGCAGCTTCCACTTTACAGATGAGGAAACTGAGGTTTAGAATGGTTGAGGAGCTCTGCCCGAGACATGTAACAGATCAGAAGTGGCAGGCTGGGATCCCAGTCCAAGTTTTCTACCCTAAAATTCATGTTCTTGACCTTCTGCTAGACTTTATTATTTTAAAAGCTCCCAACTGTTAAGAAGCTCATGGTTCAGTGATTCTTTCATTCTATCAAAAAAATGTCTGTGCCTACTAAGTGTGGGCACTGTTCTGGACACAGGAGGTAGAATTATGAATAGGACAAAGTGCCTGCCTTCAAAAGGGCTACGTGGTGTTATGGGAGCAGAGGGTATAGATAATGAGCAGATGAACAAATACCATAATTGGAGAGGCACTCCTAGGAATTGGGGTAGTGTCAGAATTGCCTGGCTTTCTTTTCCAAATCAGACAAAGTTCCTTTCTAAGAGATTCTGGTATGTCTTCCCTTAAGGAACATGCCTACCTCCCCACACACACATTCAAAATCATGTCTTAAAGAGCCACTGTTACTCATGGCAAAGTGTCTCCTCCCACGAAAGTGATGAGAAGTCAGCCTCTTTTTAAATTGAAATTTGAAAGTTTATAACTATAAGTTTTTGCGTACAAAGTAATGCTATAATTTGGAAATACAGTGTGGAATATTTAAATCAAGTTAGTTAACATAGCCATCACCTCAAATACTTAATATCTTTTGTGTTGAGAACATTTGAAAATTACTCAGCAATTTTGAAATGTATAATACTCTATAACAGATATTAACTATATTCACCACACTATGCAATAGAACTCAAAAAACCCATATTCCTCTTGTGTGAGATTTTGTTCCCTTTGACCATCATCTTACCCCTCCTCACACTCTTTAGCCTTTGCTGAGATCCATTTGTCAAAGACATGTCTGCACCCAAGGTTTGCTGCAGCACTATGTAGATAACCAAGCTATGGAATCAAATTAAGTGTCCATCAACAGATGGATGAAGCAAATGTGGTATATACACCCGAAAGAATACTATTCAGCCTTTAAAAAGAAGGAAGTTCTGTCACTTACAACAATGTGAGTGACATTAGAGAACATTATGCTGAATGAAATAAGCCAGGCGCAGAAAGACAAATACCGCATGTTCTCAATCACATGTGGAACCTGAAACAATTGAACTCATAGAAGCAGAGAATATAATGGTGGTTACAGAGGAAGTCAGTTTTTAAAAGAGACTAAGGAAATACATAAAAAACTCAAAATTCAGGGTAGTGACTCCCTGGTGAAGGAAGAAAGAAAGAGAGAGAGACAGAAGAAGCTGAGGAACTGTAAGTATATCAGTGGTATTTATTAAACTGGGTGTTAGGCTAAGGAGAATTTCTTAGACTTTCCTATATAATTGCTGATACCTTTAAAATACTGTTTAAAGGGGCCTATGCTAAGTATAGCACTGAATTTACTCTACATGAGCTAATTCCTTAACCCTCCCTGTTTATCAGAATCCCCTTAAGAGCTGTGTATGCTAGATGGCCAGGGCTGATCTCTACAGATTAGCTTCCACTTGAACAGGGGAGAGCCCAGACATGAGTGTTTTTTCAAAGTTCCTCAGCAATTTTCACATGCATCCAGTCTGCTCTGGCTGCTCCAAGTCTGAGCTCTCAAAGCTTCCCCTCTATAAATAAGGATGCTACTTTTACCCACCTCACACAATGCCTATGAGGCTTAACTAGGGTAATGGGTAGGAAGCCCTCAGCACAGGGACAGACCTGTAGTAAGATCTAGGTAAATGTAGTCATTATCGCTATTATCTGCAAACACTCGCTATCTGTGAGAAATGCTACAAGAAGCCTGTCCTACCCATTCTGACAGGGCCAACTCAAATCTCACCTTTTCCATGAGGCTTCCGTCTCTTGACAGGAGAAGAGGAGGCTTCTCCTCTTGCTTGAACTTGGTTTGTGCAACGCATCCGGTGTTATGAGATAATGGAGTTCTATAACGACTTGCTACCATCTGCCTGATAATGCTGTCACTTGCTTGTATGGCCTCCTTCCCCCACCTATCACCCATCCTATTACCACCTGTGGTAGAGATAAGAGATGTGCCCCCAGCCCCCTCAAGGAAGGACTTTCTGCTGAGCTATGGGGAGTGCCCAGACTAGACACATACCATGGCAGGGGCCAAGACCTTATCTCAATTATTTTTTAATGTGGCATTGTACTTTACACTCACTACATGCTTGATGAGAAAACTATATGATAACTAACCTGAGAGATCCTTCACCCTTCAGCTGTCTTCTCCACCTTCCTTGGCTTCTGTAGAAGCAGGCACCATCCAAATGTTTTCTTCTCTAGAGAAACTGCTACCTGAATTAAGAAAGAGTAAAACCGTGTCATATGGAACCGTTGTTGCCCAAGTTCCATTAATATGTATACCTAAAATTGCTTTTCCCTAGGTCATTGGAATGAGCACAAAAATAGCTTTATGATACTGTTTTTTAATCATAGCATTCATAAGATAGTTACTTGTCTATATTAACATTTTGCAGTTCAAATCTAGCACCTCCCCAAAACTTTTTAAGCCTAGAAAGAATTGAGTTACAAAGTTCTCAACCTAGGGGAAAAGAGAAAAGAGAAAGAAAGAAGTCTTCACATCCACCTCCCCATGTCCTTGCCTCTCTCTTTGTGACTCTTCTTACATCCTTTAGTTGTGACTTGTCTTCAAGTCTTCTGCACCTAGCCCTGAGCCTGACGCATAGGATGCTCTATAACTACTTTTGTTTTTGTGGTGCTTCTGCCAGCTGCGCTTGTCATTTTTGAGCTGGTAGGGAGTTACGGAAGGATGATGGAAAACGTTTGACTTCACAATGGACTAGTAAAGATTTTTTTACACCCCCTTGCTGTGCAATGCATCTAATTGTACACATAATAAAAACATTCCAAAGGAAGGTAATTCTCTCATGAACAAGGCAAGGCATGTCATAATCAAACCAACAGAAAACTGTCACTATGTACCATCGGCAGGAGATAGGTATTGCTTTCTACAGGCTGGTGTAAAAGCCCCTTTCAATAAATTAATGCCATTAACCAATAGCTTAATGGCATATTATTGCATCACTTGCCTCATTAATATTCTCTCTCTCTCTCCCTCCCACTCTTGCTCCATCTCTACCTCTCTCATTGGTCTTGTATTGATTCACTAACCCCTTCTTACAAATAATTCTGGCTGATCTGCACCCCATAATTACACAGTAAAAGTGATAACAGGATAATAAAAATCATTTTAAGAAGGGTTCATAATAATGAAACTATTTTATACCCATTCGATTGATATAAGAGAACAACCCTTTGCCCTACTCATGCATCACTAACTATTCTTGTATTTGAGCTCCATGAATTTTCCTCCAAGGCCTCACCCGATCCTCTCCTTGAAACATGTCCTGTGCTCTCCTGCCACCATTTGTGGTAGAAATAAGAGGTGTGCCACCCAGATGCCCCTTCAAGGTAGAATTTGCTGCCTGGTTATGGGGAGTGCAGGCAGAAAACAGCCACCAACTGTCAGCTCTTTCAGGGTCTGCCATGGTTGCAGAGAAGCACAAGATAATTTTGACAGTCAGTATTTATTCTCATTTCCTTGCCAGGCTTGCTGAGTCATTGTGAGGCCTGCCTCTGAGTTCAAATTTTCCCTCTTTTCAATCCTGCTTCCTGCCCCTTCCTTTCACAGCTGCTGCTCCTGAATAAACATCTGGCACTTCAACCTCTCTCAGTATCTGTTTCCACTGAACCCAAACCACAACAACACATTATGCCTTTGCTAGTTGTCTTAAACCACTTGGAGTCAGTGCTCACACCAATAAATGCTTCTTAATTCTCCAATAAGAATAAGCAACTCTTAGTAAGAAAATTAATCAATTTAACTGTGGATGAGTTGCTTTCATCAAACCAATGTGTCTGCCGAGAAGAATTATAAAACCTGGGTAGGGGGTGAGGCATCAGAAAGCAAAAATTAAGACTTGAGGAACTGAGATCCTGGAGAAATGAGAAGCACACATTAAAGTGAGCTAGACTTTCTGTGCTGCTTTTTCCTGTAAGGGCATATGCCATTTCACATCTTGGGGCACAGAGGCTGAGCCACTAGCAATGACCTAAAGCATTTGGAAACCCCATGGTGTTGGGAATACAAAAGTTGGAATTCAGGTATATTAAGGCAGTTATAACTTAAGAAACCAAGATTCCAGAGAAACGAGAGCCTCAAAGAAATAAGATCAAAATTTTCTATTGCTTTTGTTGTTGAAGTATTTGCTGAATCCTAAGCTGTACTTGAATGAGAGGCTGAGAATTCAAGTAGAAAATAGGTACTAACTGGCTACAAATGCAAGAAAAAATTTTGTAAGCTGTTTTTAGTATAAAGACAAAGTAGAATATGAGGCCCACTAAAGAGGAGCAGCCTCAATTAGATACCCAACTTTCAGTTGAGATACCAGAAAGGGAAACTAGAAATTAACCAACTCGTGTACACCAGAAACTGACTTGCACCATCTCAATTCACGATTGACTCAGAGTAATTTGCCCTTGTCTAATTACTGGTCAAAAAAAGAAAATTAAATCTTCTCTAAAGGAAAATAATATCATCAGAAACTCATGATTTTTCATATGCAATATCCAGCACTTAATCAAAAATTATGAGTCATACAAGGAGATAAGACCAAATGACTGAGACTATAGAGAAAAAACAGGCAATAGAAACAGACTCACAAATGATCCAGATATTTGAGGCATCAGACATAGATCAGAAATGATTATAATAATGTGTTCAAGAAAATGGATGACAAAATGGAAATGTCACCAGAAAATTATTTTTAAAGGAAACAAGTATAACTTCTAACACATCAAAAATACGATTACAAATGTTAAGAACTAAAGAGATGAGTTGAACAGCAGATTAGATATAGCAGAAGAAGTTATTCAACTGGAAGATAGATACACAGAAAACAAAGAAACAGGCACACAGTTAAAAAAATGAATTGAAATAAATTTATAAATAACATATAAGTCAAAGAAGAAATCAAAATGAAAATCAGAAAATATTTTGAATGAAATATAAAATATATTACTAAAACTTGTAAAATGCAACTAAAGCAGTGTTTAGAGGAAAACTTAAGCTTTAAATTCACATATTAGGAGATTGTAAAGGCTGAGAATTAATTATGTAAGTACTCAAGTCAAAAAGCTAAAAAAAAAAATCCAGCAAATTATAAATAAAAAATGCAAAAGGCAGAAAAATTAAGTAAAATCAACAAATTAATTTTAAAAAACAATACAGCAAATCTGACACAGAAGCAAATCAAAAATCTGAATAGTGTGTATCTATTTAGTACATTGAATCAATAGTTTAAAACTCACCCACAAAGAAAATTCTAGACCCAGATATCCTTATCTGTTAATTTTCTTTTTTTTTTTTTTTTTTTTTTTTTTTGAGACGGAGTCTCGCTCTGTCGCCCAGACTGGAGTGCAGTGGCCGGATCTCAGCTCACTGCAAGCTCCGCCTCCCGGGTTTCCGCCATTCTCCTGCCTCAGCCTCCCGAGTAGCTGGGACTACAGGCGCCCGCCACCTCGCCGGCTAGTTTTTTGTATTTTTTAGTAGAGACGGGGTTTCACCATGTTAGCCAGGATGGTCTCGATCTCCTGACCTCGTGATCCGCCCGTCTCGGCCTCCCAAAGTGCTGGGATTACAGGCTTGAGCCAAGAAAGAAACCCCAATCTTACACCAACTCTTCGAAACTTATAAGGTAAAACCAGTAAAACCTTGGTAGCAAAACCAAACAAGCACGTCGCAAGAATAAAAAAACAAGCTGTTATCTCTTATAAACTCAGAAGTCCTAACAAAAATATAAGCAAAAAGAATCCTGTGATACATTAAAAAGTTACATTACAACCAAATAATTTTATTCAAAGAATACAATGTTGATTTAGAATTT
Organism: Trachypithecus francoisi; assembly: GCF_009764315.1. Classification (NCBI taxonomy): domain Eukaryota; kingdom Metazoa; phylum Chordata; class Mammalia; order Primates; family Cercopithecidae; genus Trachypithecus; species Trachypithecus francoisi. The sequence continues at coordinate 70,468,401 of NW_022681470.1, read as the reverse complement.
GAACATCGATCAATGTAGTTTATCTCATTGACCAAAAAGATGAAAAATAAAACATATAACCATTTCAATAGATGCAGAAAAAGTATTTAACAATATCCAACACCTGTATATAATTTTTTAAAATATTCTTTGCAATCTAGAAAATTTAAAAAGAACTTCTTTAATTTGATAAAGGAAATCTTTGAAAAATTATAGCATACATCATACTTTTATAGTGAAATATTGAATATTTTTACTCTGAGATCAGAGACAAAATAAGGATGTCTATTATCATGAACAGTGTTTAACAATGGACTCCTAGAGGTCCTAGTCAATGTAATAAGGCAATAAAAAGACATAAACAGTCTAAAGATTTGAAAGGAAAATATAAAACTCTCATTATCTGTAGATATATAATTGGTTACAAATTCCAAAAATAATCCACAGATAAAATACTAAAATAAATGAATTCATCAAGGCCACTGATAAATGGTCAATTTACAAAATGTATTGCATTTCTATATATTAGAAACAAAAGATTAGAAAATGAAATTTTGAAAATTATGTTATTTATGAAAACAACTAAAATTTCAAATACCTAGAAGTAAATCTGTTGAAAAGTGTTTAAGACCTTTGCCAAGAGAGCTATAAAATATTATTACTGAGAAGAATTAGAGAATGTCTAAACAAATAAAGGAATAAACCATATTCATAAATAAGAAGAATATAAATTTTAAAGACATCAGGTCTCCCTACTTGATATATAGGTTCAATGCATTCCAATCAATATCCCAGAATGTTTTTTCCCTCTGGGAACTGATGTATTTAGTGTAAATGCAAAAGCCAAGGATAAACAACACACCTGGACATCCATGCTGAAAAAACAGTATTATCCTAACTCTTAATTTATACTATACAGAAAGATAGAACCAAGTACTTTTAGTAAAATAAATAAATTATAATTCTATCACAGAGCTTTCCACTTAAACTTTCTATGGTGATGAAAATGTTTTATATTTATATGGTGCAATGCTGTACATTAACCACATATGGCTATTGAACACTCAAAATGCAGTCATTGTGATTCAACAACTGAATTTTTTATTTAATTTTACTTTACCTTATTTCACTTATAAAATAATTCAAATTTAAATTGTCACAAAGACTGTCACAGAGGGACTGGAAAGCCAGCTTTACCCTTCTACCTGAGAAACTCCCATAAAGGACAAAACTATAAAGCAAAGTTTGTCTAAACACAATATCAAGCAACAAAGAATAGCTATCCCTGAAAGACATAACAAACAAGGGGAGCCCTACGACTGCCTCAGCATAATGCCTTGAGAGCGTTCCAGAATGTGCAGCAGGGAGGGAACTCAGGCAGAGCCCAGAGGACTCTGAGTTGAGGAGATGGAATTCAGATTCCAAGGAAATCAAGGCTGCTAGGGTTGGCAGAAAAGAGTATGGGGTGGGGGCTAGAGCAGAGAGATAGCTGTGTATAGAAAACTCTGTAGATCTGCACAAGTTCCCATCAAGTATTTGACAAAAAACTAATTAGCATGTGTGTCAGGAAATTACTCAAGTCCCAGGAAAGAACCATAAGAAAGGATTAGAAAGAACAGTACTCAGCATTGACACAAAGCTGGAAATAGTACCTGTTCCCACCAGCCAAACTGGAAAACCTCATAATTCACCAGGCATCAGGTAGAGTACTCACAGAGCCTTCCCTCATTAGTGAGCAAACATAAACTAAACACTGCTCTGTTTCTGCCTAACAAAGCTTACAAACAAGATTGAAAAGCATGAAACTGTTTCAAATAACTTGTCTACTTCCCCAAAGTCTAAGAATACTTATAGGAATACAAAAATATCTAGCACCCAATGAGGCAATATTTACAATGTCTTGCATAAAATAAAACTTTATCAGTTATGCAAAAACAGGATAAAACAAACAATAATGAGGATAAAAATTATTCAAAGCAGAACCAGAACTGACACAAATGTTAGAATTGGCAGACAAGAACATTAAAATGGTTATTATCACTATTCCACCTGTACAAAATTTAAGTAGAGGACTGAAAGATATTTTTTAAAGGATAAATTTCTAGAAAGAAAACTACAATGTCTGAGGTGGAAAATACTCTAAATGAAATTAACAGCAGAATAGATGTTCCAGGAGAAATATTAGTAAACTTGAAAACATTACAATAAAAACTATTTAAAATGAAGCACAGAAAAATGAATTTTCTAAAAATAAAGACAGCATAAGTATGCTGTGGCAGCACTCTAAGCAGCTTAATTATAGGAGTGCTGTAAATGGAATTGTAAAAGAAGAGGAGACAGAAAGAGAAAAATAACTTGAAAAATAATGGCTGAAAAATTTCCAAATTTGATGAATACCATAAACCCACAAATTTAAAACATTCTACTAGCCCCACAAAAAGAAACACAGAAAAAATATACCAAGGCACATTGTATTCTAATTGTCCTATACCAGTGATCGAGAAAACCTTAAAAGCAATCGGAAGAAGAAAAAAAAAAACAGTCAGGGCCGGGCGCGGTGCTCAAGCCTGTAATCCCAGCACTTTGGGAAGCCGAGTCGGGCGGATCACGAGGTCAGGAGATCGAGACCATCCTGGCTAACACGGTGAAACCCCATCTCTACTAAAAAATACAAAAAAACTAGCCGGGCGAGGTGGCGGGTGCCTGTAGTCCCAGCTACTCAGGAGGCTGAGGCAGGAGAATGGCGTAAACCCAGGAGGCGGAGCTTGCAGTGAGCTGAGATCTGGCCACTGCACTCCAGCCGGGGCGACAGAGCGAAACTCCGTCTCAGAAAAAAAAAAAAAAAAAAAAAAAAACAGTCAGTTAGACAGCAAAACAAAAATAGCCAGGTACAGTGCCTCTCGCCTGTAATCCCAGCCCACTGGAAGGCAGAGGCAGGTGGATCACTTGAGGTCAGGAGTTGGAGACCAGCCTGGCCAACATGGCAAAATGCTGTCTCTAATAAAAATGCAAAAATTAGCTGGGTGTGGAGGCATGCACCTCTAGTCTGAGTTACTCAGGAGGCCAAGGTGGGAGAATTTGTTGAACCCAAGAGGCAGAGGTTGTAGTGAGGTGAGATCATGCCACTGCACTCCAGCCTAGGTGACAGAGCAACACTCTGTATCAAAAAAAAAAAAAGAGAGAGAGAGAGAGAAAGAGAAACAAAGATAATAATGGTAGCAGATTTCTCATTGGAAACAATGCAAATCATAAAATAGTGGAATATCTTTAAGATACTTAAGGGGATTTTTTTTAAAGGTGCTAATCTAGAATTCTATACCCAGCAAGACTATCTTTCAAAACTGAAGGTGAATAAAGACTTTTTCAGAAGTACAAAAGCTGGCACAATTCATCACCAGGATATCTGTACTCCAAGAAATGTTAAAGGAAGTCCCTCAGGCAGAAGGAAAGTGATACCAGATGGTAATAGCAACTTTATACAAATAATGGGAGAACAGTATAAATGTTAACCAAATGAGTAAGTGGTTTTTTTTTGTTTTTGTTTTGCTTATCTGCATGTTGTTAAATGAAAAAACAAACACTAATACATAGTGAACAAAAGGTAACAAAAAATCTTTGTGACGTATATTAGGGAAAAATGTCTTAGATATACAACAAAAGCAGTTCTATAAAAGAACAAATTGATAAATTGGACTTTCTCAAAATTAAATTGTGTGCTTTTTGAAAGATAGTCTTAAGAGAATGAAAAAACAAGCCACAGACTGGGAGAAAATATTTATAAGTCATATATCTGATAACAGACATAAGTCCATAACATTTTCTAAACTTTTAAAACTCAATAATAATAACCAAACAATAATTTTTTAAATGGGCAAAAGATTTGACTAGATACTTATCCAACCACATAAAAAGTGCTCAACATCATTAATCATTTGGGAAATTAAAATTAATGTCACAATGAGATGGCACTACACACCAACTATAACGCTATCATCAAAAACACAGAAAACCAAGTGTTGGTGAGAATATGGGGCAACTGGAACTCTCATAAATTGATAATGGCAATGTAAAATATTACAGCCACTTTGGAAAACCATTTTTCAGTTTTATAAAAGGTTAAACACACACCGTATGATCTAGCCATTTCACACCTAGGTATTTACCTAAGGGAAGCTAAAGGACAATTTGAAATAGGCAAAATAATCAACACCAATCTTCCAAATGTTCACACTCTAATCCCTGGAAGCTGTGAATATGTTACCTTACACTGAAAAAGGGACTTTGGAGATGTAATTAAGGTTACTGACTTTGATGTGAGAAAATTATCCTGGATTATGAGGGTAGACTTGATCTAATCACAAGAGTTCTTAAAAGCAGAGAGATACTTGTTCCCAGCTGTGGTCAGAGAGAGAGGTGATCATATCAGACAAATCAGAGAGATGCAATATTTCTGGCTCTGAAGACAGAGGAAGCAGTCCATGAGCTAGGAATGTGGTTAACCTCTAGAAACTTGAAAAGGCCGGGAAACAGACTCTCCTCTAGGGTCTCTAGAAAGGAACTTAGCCCTGCTGAGACCTTGATCTTAGCCCAGTGAGACATATATCAGCCTTCTGAGCTACAGAACTTTAAGATAATAAATTTGAGCTGTTTCATACCACTAGATTTGTGATAATTTGTTATGACAGAAATAGAAAATTCATACATGTTCATAGCAACTTTATTTACAATAGCTAAAACCTGAAAACAACACAAATGTTAATCAACAGGTGAATAAACAAATTGTAGTACACCCATACAATGGAAAATTACTCAATAAAAGAAATGAAATATCAGTATACTGAACAACATGATAAATCTCTGAAATAATTATGCTGATAGGAGCAAGACCAGAAAAAAGGAAATGATTACATGCTGTATGATTCTTTTATGTAAAATTCTAGAAAATACAAACTAATCTACAATGACAGAAAACAGATCAGTGGCTGCCTAAAGATGGGGGGCTATGAAAGATTGGGAGGTGGGAGGTTGTCCCATTACAATGGGACACAAGGAAACTTTTGGGGGATGATGATTATGTTTATTATCCTGATTAAATGATTCCACGGGTGTACATGTGTCAAAACATCCAACTGTACACTTTAAAATGTGTAGTTTATTGTGTGTCATTTACACTCCAATAAAACTGTTGAACAAAATTTAAATAACTGCACAAGGCTAGTGGTTACTGAATTGGATAGTGCAGTTCTAGAAGATAAAAATAAGAGAATATATTTATCACACTGAATATAAGTAACTGTTTCTTTAACTAAAAGTAATAACCATAAAGGAAATGACTATAAATTGTACTTCATTAAAACTAAAGATTAAAGCTTACCAAAATATAGCATTAAGAGAGTGAAAAGGCAAGTCACAGAATGGGGAAAGATATTTGCTATGTAAATAGTAATAAATATGTGTGTGCACACAAGTGTGCATAGGACTTGTATCTAGAAAACATAAAGAACAACAAATCAAAAAAGTAGAGAACCCAATTTCTAAAATATGGGCAAAGACTTATACTGGCACTTCTCAAAAACACATGGAAAGGTAATCATTGTCATTAGGCATGTGGGAAATGAGAACTGAAACTGCAGTGAGATACAGTACACCCCTGCCATTTTAAGTAAAACTGGCAATACTCAATGCTAGTGAAGGTGTGGAGCAACTGGAATTCTTATACCTTGCTGTTGTCAACTGGTCCAACCACTCTGAAACACTGTTTGGAAATCTTCACTATAATAGATCTGAACATAGATAGTCCCTATAAATCCGTAATTTCATCTGTAGTGCATGCCCACATAATACACACAATATGTATTAAAACACATGTACAAGAATGTTCATAACACTATTATTCATAAAAGCCAAAAACTCAAAACAACTCAAATGTCTATCAGTAATAGAACGGATAAATAGTAACACACACACACACAATAGCATACAATAGAGCAGTGAAAATGAACAAAATACTGCCATACACTAAAAACAGAATGAATCTTACAAATGTAATGTTCATGGAATAAAAGAAGCAAGAACTAAAAGAATATATACTGAATAATGAATTAATGTCAATAATAATCAGAATATTAGTTAGCTTTAGGAGAGCATGGATAACGACCAGAAAGGGTAAGAGGGAGTGTTGTGAACAGCTGCTAAGTTTCTGCCTCTTGATGTGCCTGTTGGTTACACAGATATATTCACTTTGCAAAAAACAATCTCATATAACTATGAATTATGTACTTTTCTGTATACTTATTATTCTTGAACCTAAAAGTTTACTTTAAAAAATATCATTAAAAAATCTAAAAATGTCAAATAAGAAATCAATGACTTGTATACAGTCTTGCCATCAAGTCGTGAAGGGGGGCTTTTCAAGTGTATGCACCCATGCAGTGCTGGCCCGTTCTCCCCACCTGTCATCCCTCAGGAGCAGATAATATTCTCACCAGAAGAAAGAAATAATTGCAGCCACACAGTTTTTGACTTGAGATTTTCCTGGCTTTACACCTAATTTAACTAAAACATTCTCCTCCCCCTTCCCACACTCCCCCACCCCCAACCCATTTCTGTGTCCATTTCACTCAACTGAAACAACGGCAAGCACGAATTCAGGTAGAGTGCAGAGGCAATTATAAAACAGATACTTGTAAAGGCATTGCTGCCATTTGTGCCACTTGAAATATTATCCCTTATGAGTTTTCTCACTGAATTAGTGCCATTTAATGTGTGCATATGGCCAAGGGGAAAATATAAAATTGATCAATGAGAACAGGAAAATTACTCCAGAGAATCTTTGTGGCTTTGTGAATTGTTGCTTGACATTGTGGTTTTACCAGATATAATGGCATGATTTACAATTTACAACAGGGCTTGGGGGATGCAGATACAAACATTTTTACTTAAAATACCAGGAGCAGATGGGAAAAAAAAATACAGACTGGACTTCATCCAGATGCTGAGGATGTTGCACATATTCCGACTCCTACATGAAGGCATAAATAACACCAACTCCTCATCATCCACAGAAATGCAAGAGAGTCATCACATAGGTAATCCAAACAGTAGATAAACACAAAATAATTCCTTATGTCAAATCGTTATGGTACATATGTGCTACAGTCTCTGGTTCTGCTTGCTTTTTCTTATGGGGAGATCTGATGTCCTAGTTATTCATGATATTGCACACAAAATCATGAAATTGCACCCTGAAGAAAAACTACATGAGGAGCTGGGAAACTAAGAACTATCTCATTTTTCAGCTCTGTCCCATTATGAAATTCTGCTCAATACATTCCATGCTGGAAATGGGCAATTTCACCTTTAAGACAGATAAGTAAGAATCCTGATAGACTTGAGAGGGACCCAGAATTGGGTCTTTGTATTAGAACTTCCTCCAAGTAGCTCTCTGACATTTGACAAGCCTGTTACCTGATCAAGGCCTTAATTTCCTGTCAGTAAGCCAGTGGAAGACGACTAGGTAATTGCGAAAGCCCACCTGGCGCTAGGTAGCCCAGGATCAGTCTAAGCAGAGCTAACCCTTCCTTCATGATTGCTACCTTCCCCAGGCCTCAAAATAATTATTTTCATTTTAAAAGTTTCAAGCTTCTAGTTCCTGTTGAACTCCAATTTCAGTAGCAGATGGCAATGGTTATAAAAGCAATAAAGAAATTAAGTAAGCAACAGAGATGTTAACTAAGAGAGGAAAGCAAGATTTGCCAGAGATAAACTGCCACATAATCTACTTATAATCCACTGAAAGTTGGCTGTCTTTCTAATTATCTGGGTATTAGCATGATGCTCATCCCCTCTGGGGAAAGATCTAGAGGAAACCAGATAAAATGCAATAGGAGGGATAGTAGTTGGAGATGAAGAAGAACTTCCTGAGAGGTGTTCAAACTAACATTCATTATAGAGTTGCTTTGGGGGCCTGTTTCATAGTATCTCCTCCAAGTGTCCAGTTTTTCTCAGGTCTATGAGAATGGGGAAGAGGTGATGATACTGAATTCTCAAAAGTATTCTACTTATGAAAAGGCCAACAGTCAGAGAACATTTTCTAATAAAAAGGTAGGGAGGGAAAGAGCAATTTCAAAAACAATTGCTAGCATGTCCCCACTCCAGAAATGTTGGCCCAGCATGGTGGCTCACACCTGTAATCCCAGGACTTTAAGAGACAGGTAGATCGCTTGAGTCCAGGTATTAGAGACAAGCCTGGGAAATATGACAAAACTCTAACTCTACAAAAAGCACAAAACTTAGCTGAGCATGGTGGTATATGCCTGCGGTCCTAGCTACTACTCAGGAGGCTGAGGTGGGAGGATCACTTGAGTCCAGGAGTCAGAGGTTGCAGTGAGCTGTGACTGTGCCACTACACTCCAGCCTAGGCAACAGAGCAAGACCCTGTCTCAGAAAGAAAAAAAACATCCTACTTCAGGGGAGGTCTTTGAAAATAAACTCCCAGATTTTTTTTTTTCCAACCTGGGCACAAGAGAATAGCTCCTACAAAAAGGGTAGTGAGAAGAAAAGGGACTATTCTGATGTCAGTGAGGTGGTGACCAGGAAGCACGCCATCAACATTCACAAGAGCAGCCATGGAGTGGACCTCAAGAAGTGTGGCCCTTGGGCACTCAAAGAGATCTAGAAACTTGCTGTGAAACAGATGGGAATTCCAGATGTGCACATTGACACCAGAATCAACAAAGCTGCCTGGGCCAAAGGAATGAGGAGTGTCCCATACTGTGTCCACTTGAGGTTGTCCAGAATATATAACAAGGATGAAGGTTCAGCAAGCAAGCTCTGTGTGTTGGTTACCTATGCACCTCTCACCACTTTGAAAAATCTACACAGTCAATGGATATGAGAACTAATCGCTGCTGATTGTCAAATAAAGTTATAAAAGAAGAAAGAGAGAGGGAGAGAAAGAGGAAAGAAGAAAGAAAAAGAAGAAAGAGAAGAAAAAGAAAGAAAGAAAGAAAAAAGAAACGAAAGAAAGAAAGAGAAAGAAAGAAAGAGAGAGAGAGGAAGGAAGGAGGAAGGAAGGAAGGAAGGAAGGAAGGAAGGGAGGGAGGGAGGGAGGGAGGGAGGGAGGGAGGAGGGAGGGAGGGAGGAAGAAAGGGAAAGGAAGGGAAGATCTCCCATATCAGCCTCTGGAGAATGACTCTGCTAAAAGTAAGTAAAAACTAATAAAAGATGATTGCTATAGGCCTACCCTAAACAGATGATTCACATTTGGAGCTAAAATGAGAGCATGTCCAGGCAGCTGTTTGACAGGTCCCAGACTCTCTCATATAACTTGGTTTGAAAGGAGGCAGCCTCTGTGAGGCTCCTGAAAAGTCTGAGGCAGAAAACCTGTTCCCTGGTCTTCTGGAGTTCCTCCCTGAGAGAGGAAATCACTTCTTACCTCGACCTCAAGGCCATGCAGAGGCTGTGGCAAACCGTGACTTCTCAAAGTATAGCAGAAGGAATGGCAGGTACCACAACTGTGAAGACCAGGAAGTCAACCCCGCAGCACAGAAGGCCATGAGAGTATCTTTTCTTTTGCCTCAGTCCCTGGATGTTGTTGAATGGATTCCTACTGCTTGGCATCCTAGACTTTCAGGGAAGAGTAAGAAAGCTGTAATGGAGGCTAACAAATTATGTGAACCATGCCAAAGATAAATTTAGAAGTCATAGCCGATCACAAGGTAAGCTGATTTTAGCAGATTTCATAGCTAACATGAGAACATTTGGAAAAACCTGCTCTTGGCACAATAAAAATTTCTTGACGTCATTCATTCCTGTGTGACTTAGGCAAATGACTTAACCTCTCTGGTCTCTGCACTAGGACATTTTTCCACCGAGTATTTAGATACTATACAAAAATGCATATAATAATTCAAAACAATTTAAGAAAAATAAATATTTATAGAAGCCAGAGCAAAAAAATACGATTTATAAATGGACAGAAAAATAATAAAGTTTTAGTGACATTAACATGTAAAATATAGGCCATCTAGTCCTATCAAGCCTATGGATATGGGCTAAAATTTGGCCTTTGAGCTTCCTAGTAGCCAAAGCAAAGAGGAAAAGATGATCAGTTATAAAATACAGGGTGTGCGTACAGTTCAAGGGAAGCCATACCTTTCCTTAAACAGAGACCTACAAAAAATTCTTAGATGGTCTTTATAAAAATAAGTTCTGTATGATGCAGTGACAGCATCTTCCAAAAATTCCAAAACACAAAGAGCTACATATGGCTCTTAAGGTCCCCAGTTTTCTTATAGAGAAAATATCACAGATCAATCAAAACTCTTTCAAAGCAATATTATAAACAGATAAAAAGAACTGACTTCTGGAAGCCTGAGCACTATAAGATGGCAGTGATTTGGCTGAGGTGGGAGAATTTGTGCCATGCATCCACATGGAAAAACTCTGGCCAACATGGCAGAGCATTTAGCAAGACCAGATGACTCCTGAGACTTGGGATCTTACTTGCCTAAGGAACAAACTTGCCTTTTGTTTATAACTCAAAGCTCTATTAGACAGGAGCTACATCCAGTATACATAGTAGCTAGAGGGCCTGTCATCATAACACACACATAGTAGGGGTTTTATTTTATGTTTTTCTAGTTGATAGACTGAATATATAAATGTCTGTTCTCAGTCTAATACTTCAGTATATAAGACTCTCAATTAGCACAGTCTTTCAGATAATATCATAAATGTTGACTACAAAAGAATACACAAAAGTAAAATGCATCACTGTGTTAGCCCCAAAAGACTCCATTTGATAGGCTAGCCTATTTAAATCGCAGCAGTGATGGGCTAAATTAACCAACCATTAGAGAGTGAATACTGGTATCCCAACAGGCACAGTTCAGTGAACCTGAAATAGACGTTAAGTCATTAGGCATTAGTAGCCGAACCATATGTGTCCAGTTGGTCTCAAAAATTTTAGTCATAATCCTTTATTCAAGTAAAATTGACATAGAAGAATATACAAATAATGGCTGAGCTACTCTAGTTGAGGGGGAAGGAGACCCCAAAAACTCACTTGAGTCTGCACTAAATTGGCCCCACCTGCCTTCCCAAATACACCCACGTGCTGACCACCCCAGTCCCGGAGGGCATGAGATGGTCCGGCCTTTTCTCCCAGGTTATGAAGGAGGAGAAAAGAAGGCCTTTCACAACCTGCCCCAGGACTCACAACTTCATTCAGACTGCAGAAAAGCCTTCCCGCGGCCAAACTGAACCAAAGCGTGTTTAGAACACAATACCAGACACAAGGGAGCCAGGAGAAACCACAGCCAGTTGGAGGGGTCACCTGGAAGTCAGAATGTTCACACCCCGGCAGTGCGGAGGCCACCACTGATGTCCTCATCCTCAGGTTAACTCTCGCTCTGCCACAACGGGTACACCTTCACCCACGTGGGGTAAAAGGGGGCCCAACGACAGAAGAAGAAGGAAAGGAACAAAAAGAGGTATAAAACCCTCTACTCCAATCTTGGGAGAATCTTTATTCTCTCTCGAGGACACCCGGCAAACTCGGGGACATTCCTCCCTCAATCCAAGCGTCTCCTGCTGAGGCCACGGGAAGCCTCCCCGCCTTCCCGCTGGTCACCATCCTTCAGCATCCGCCCCGGCCACCACCACCGCCACTGCAGCAGCAGCAGCAGGGACAGCAATCCTGAACAGACCCCAAAAACTCTGACTAATTAAAGACAAATAATTAAACACATTCAGGCGGGGGAAGGTTGGCAAAGCCCTCCTGCATTGTGTGGCCACCTTGGCACCGAAATGGTTAGAGACCATATCCCTCCACGTCGCCTCCTCTCATTGTGGTGGAGAGCTCTTGAGAACGTTATTAGCTGGGTGTGCGCCTTGCCGTTTTTCCACACGAGGCAGATGGGTAATTACGAAGCTAATAGTCTGATTGAGAGAAATCAGATGCAGTGGTTTGCCCAATTAGATGATACATTAGCTTCCTTCTTTGTAAGCAGCTAATGTGTGAAGCAAAGTGGTATTTTCGAGGGTCAGAATCCTTAAACAAGTGCCGAGTTGCAGATTATTGTATCTCTCTTTTTTTTTCTAATGGAGGAAAAGTGCTAAGTCTTCATTACTAAAAGCATAGAAAATGCAAATCAGCTTCTGAAACAAAAGAGAGAAGGGACAGGCGAGAATATTTGGTGTCCGATGTGTCAACCTACAACATCAATTACATTGAAATGCAATGCATGGCAGCCTAATCAAGGATAGTATAATTGTAATAATTGCGTGCTTTTGTTGGAGAGCTGCTGCTGTTGTTATTTGTCAACCATTTGTTCCTCTCTATTGTTAAGGGGGGGAAAGATTTTTTTTTTAATGTAACTGAGAGATTGTGTAGGTAATGGGTGAGCGGGCGGCCGTCCTCAGAATGTGGATGAGGGGTCTTGCTTCCCTGCTACATGGCGGCTCCTCCGTGGCCCTGGTGAGTTGCTGGAACAGCGACATGAGCTTGGGGCAGGAAGGGACAAAGTGGCCGGCCATGCGAGGGTAGGCTTCAGCCTCTGTCCATGTCCCAGTGCCCTGGGGCAGAGGCAAGCTGAGGCACAGGCCTGAGGAGGTTGGGAGGAGAGCGGTGCTGGCAGAGGAAGTCTTTCACAACATCTTCTCTTGAGCAAACATAACAGGCGGGGAAGAAGGAGAGGAAGGGCTGCTACACCTCAACCTGCTTCTTGAAGTTTGGGCCTACAAAAGGACTGGGTTCATTTTGGTAAATGACCATTGCCTGCAAAATGCCCAACAGAAAGAGAGGTTGAAATCCCGCATAAAACAACAACAAAATGAAAGTCGCAGTAGCTGGTATTCCAGCCAGGAGAGCACAGTCCATCAGGGTGCGGACGGGAGCATGGGCACTAACACTCAAATCCAACTTGACCACTCGCTGGCCTGGGCCAGGCCCATGGCCTCGTTATCCCCTGGAGTAACACAAGGGCATGAGCCACCCTGAGCAGCGCCATGTGGAAAGATACAAACATCCAATGCTCTGAAGCCTTTGGCAGCTAGAAAGAGCTCTCGAAATGCTTTTAAGTTACCTAAACCCATCTCTTCCCCTCTCCCTCCCTACCATCCACTTTTTTTTCCACCATCCACTTTTTTTTTTTTCATGTGTATAGATGTTCCCTCAAATGTACTTATAGAGAAGGGAAAAGAGAGAAAGCCAGCTTAACAGCCACCTTTGGAAAGAATAAGAAAAGAAAACACAAAACAAAAACAAAACAGGGATGTTCGTAGAAAGCCGAAGTTGAGTTGGAAAATTCTTCTTAGGAGCAGCTCTCAGCATTCAGATCAGATAAGAGGTTTATTTTCTCACTTCAATTGGTCTTGCCAATAGGTTGAAACAGAGGCACAATGGAAATGGGCTAAAACATTTAACAGAGCAGTTAAATCTCATTCTCCACAGCTAAAAAAGAACAATCCCGGACCGTCTTTACCAAGGGGAGGCTTCATGGGCTGTAGGAGGCTTTGCATGTATCCCTGACAATCCTGTACATACTCCAAAACTCACACTAATTAAAAGCAAATAATCAAATACATTCAATTTGAAAAGTTGGCAAACTCGCGTGTATTATTGCGTTAGCACCTTGGCATGGAAATGCTCACATCGCGCTAATCTCGTTGTGCAGAAGAGCTCTTGAGCTCGCTATTCACCGAGCCCATGCCCCCTCCTCCCGCTGCCTCCCCTTTGGGCCTGCCTTCCCCACCAGTCCCCTGCCGCTCCCCCTCCAAGGCTCCCACTTTAACAGCAAAATAAGGAAAGAAACTGTGCCTCAAGATGAGCATTTGCTAACACTTGGAACTAACAGAGGCTTGATAGAGAAAAGAAGTCCTTTCCTCTTGCCGGCTTCTCAGCTACCTAGAGAGAGAAGGTCGGTGTGATGCTGCAGTTTTTAAATAGTTTTCAGCAGTGAGCCTTGGTTGAGCTATTTGCAATCGACATCCTCACCCCCCAGAGCCACCCTCCCAGGTACTCTCCTTGTCAAACTGGTGGCCAAATCTGGGCGATGAGCTGACAAAATGAGAAGAAAGCCTCAGATCTGATGCTGCTGCCTCTGGGACTTGAGTTTCTTAGGGGCTGATTGAAGGATGAGAGGAGGGAGTTGCCCAGAGAAATACAAAACTCCTGCCATCAAGAATGGGGTGAAATGAGCCCAGACTGGCCAGAATTTTTCTGGCAGATCTGCTACCTGAGGCGCATTTCTGTTTCATCCTGGGCTGCTGCCAATCACAGCCTCCCAGCATCCAGGGCTTGGAGGAAGATGGGCAGCTTGTCCTCAGCTCTGAACAAAAGAAAAACAAATAAAATCACACTCAGCCACATGACATTCATGTCAGATGGAAAAGGAGAAGGTCATGTGGGCAGTGCATGTAGCTGGTTCTGCAAGGCCAAGAAGATACACATGAAGTAGGCACAGGTCTGCAGAGCTCCTGGGAGTAGGTGCCTGAAGAAGTCACAGGGATGCCTTGCTGGTGAGACTCCAGATTTGTCTGTGGGTGGAAAGGCCTTCAGGGCTGTTCCCTGCAAGTCTAACATTTCAGATCAATTTCTAATGTGTCACTATAGTAATTAAGCAAGAGCATCAACCTTTTGGTACTTCTGTTACCTCTGGAAGAATTTTTTGAGGGAAGCATTAGGCAGGTGTCTTGGTTGAATCCTCACAGGTGTAATATGGCATCAATACAAACAATGTGTTGGACAGTTCTTGCAAAATCTGACCACTCCTTTCTCCTTCCTTCTAATATGGTCCATGGACTGCATGGCGCCCACTGTCAGGATGACTCCCTTTCTCCTTGCCTGGTTCCTCTTCATTGTTTCATTCCTTATCCAACAACTCATCCAATCACTCATTCCTTAACATATTCATTCAACAAACACTTAATTAGTAATAAGACTTTACAGATACTATAATCAACCCTTAGAATACAAAGGTAAATGAGGTTAGAACCAGCAATTCTACTTCTGTATGTTTTCAGAATTGAAAGCAGGGACTCAAACAGACATTTATACACCCATGTTCATAGCAGCATTATTCAAAATAGCCAAAAGGTGGAAACAAACCAGATATCCATTGACAGATGAGTGGATAAACAAAATATGGCATATACCTACAATAGAGTGTTCAGTCTTAAAAAGGAATGTAATTCTGATACGTGCTACAACATGGATGAACCATTTGAAGACGTTATGCTAAGTGAAGTAAAATAGTCACATAAGACACATACTGTATAATTCCATTTATATGCAGCACCTAGAGAAGTTAAATTCAGAGAAGAGGGCTGAAGGAAGGAGGGAAGTTGGTGTTTAATGGGTAAGAGTTTCCGTTCATGAAGATGAAAAAATTCTGGAGCTGGACAGTGGCGATGTGAATGTCCTTAGTGCCACCGAACTGGACACTTTAAAATTGTTTCAATGGTAACTTTTATGTATATTTTGCAACAATAAAAAATAATACCAAAAAAAGTGAGTAAGTTTAGTCACAGTCCTCTAGGAACTTGGGGTCTAGCAAGGGAAGAAGTAAGGTTAAAATGCATAAATAGTAAATGCAATCCCATGAAGTTGGCACTATTACCACACTAGGCAGAGGGAGACAGGGACCCAGGGTCTGACAGAGATGGCTGCAATGCTGCCTCTAGTTCAGGTCATCTCCAAGCCTGAGCGCCCTTATCTGCAAGCAGGGATGGTAACGACCTTTCTCTGTGCCTCACAGAACTGTTGGGACCACCTACCACTTAGCAGGTACCACACCAGGCCCTTTAGTTCATTCAACTTCACATTCAACCAATGAAAGAGAGATTTGACCAGTCATTTCCACTGAGGAAGCAGGGGTAAGAGAGGCTGAGGGGTGGGGGTTCCACCATCACAAAGCTGGCCAACTGGAGCCCCAGGGTTAGAACATAGCCCTGTATGGATGTCAAACCCATGTTTTTCTCACTACACTGTTTCGTCTCATTCAGATTTTACAGGCAGCTAACTGAAAAACACACACCTAATGAAAAGACGGACTATTAGGATTTAATTGTGTCCCCCTCAAAAAAGATATGTTGGAGGGCAGGGCACAGGGGTTCACACCTGTAATCCCCACACTTTGGGAGGCCAAGGCAGGTAGATCACCTGAGGTCAGGAATTAGAGATCAGCCTGGCCAATATGGTGAAACACCATCTCTACTGAAAATATAAAAAATTAGCCAGGCATGGTGGTGTGCGCCTGTAATACCACCTACTCAGGAGGCTGAGGCAGGAGAAACACTTGAACCCGAGAGGCAGAGGTTGCAGTGAGCTGAGATAGCACCACTCCAACAAGAGCAAAACTCCATCTCAAAAAAAAAAAAGTAAAAAATAAAATAAGGAAAAGAAAAATACAAAGATATGTTGGAATCCTAACCCCTAGTCCCTCAAAATGTGACCTTATTTGGAAACTGGGTCTTTAAAGCGGTGACTAAGTGAAAACAAAGTCATTAGGATGGGCCCTAATCCAATATGACCGGTGTCCTTATCAAAAGGGGAAATTTGCACACAGAGACAGACATTACCCAGGGATAATTCTGTGTGAAGACTGGAGTGATGCTGCCATAAAGCCAAGGAAGCACCAGAGGCCAGGAGAGAGGCCTGCATGGGGCCTGCCCTGCACATTCAGAGGGAGCATGGCCCTGCCAGCACCTTGATCTCAGATTTCTAGCCTCCGGAAGTGTGAGAGTAAACCCGTAAACTACCCAGTTCATGGTACTTTGTCATGGCAGCCCAAACCAACTAATACAGGGGTCAATCAAGGGAAATTGAGGAGGAGCCTTCTTTGAGGCTTTGAGGACATTCACCTGTGGGCCCTGGGGACTCTCGCGGCCCTCAGGAAGGGGCCCTGAGGCAGACAGCTGGGATTCCAGTTTTCCTCTCTCCTGCCATCCCTGTTCCTACTCACACCCTCACTACCCTCTACCAGGATAGGTCTCCTTAAGAACCGAACCCATGATGCTTTGCTTTTGTCTTTTTGTCTGGTCTGTAAGCACTGTTGGAGCTTCATGGGCTGTCCTGACAGCTGTTTGACAGTGTAGAGTTGTTTCCACTGTAAACTACAGGTGGGAGTGCATCCCTGCTCTGGGCCTCACATCACATCCCATATCCCACAATGCATGGCTGTCCCACTTTCTCCTACTTTTTCCTTTTGGGAACCTAGAACTCTAACCTGAAGACTACATACTCTCTGAGAAAACCAGGACACCTCTGATGCTATGGTTTCAGCACGCAGGTTTAAACAGAGCAGGGGCCGAGCTCTGGAAGCTGACAGATCTGGAAGCCAAGGGACCCAGGAAGCCACATTTCCTCTTCCAATTCCCCACGCAGTGGTGAGATTAAACAGGGCTTTGCAAAGGAACTCCAGGAAAATACTGATAAATTGAAGAGCAATCGACAAGGCACTCAGGCTCCCTCCCTGAGCTCCACCCAGCCCCCCAAATTTGTGTCAAATCTTTTCTCTTCTCTGCATCAACTAAGCTCATGTGTGAATGGAAATGTTTCCGTGCATTAAAGAAAATCAATGAAAATATCTCAAAAACAATTTCAAGCTCCTCTTCCTCCCACAGGGTGGCAAAGCCAGACCCTGCTGTGCTGTGCAGGGGTGCCAAGGACAGCCAAACCCATGTAGGTGGCAGATTTCCACTGGAACAAAGCCACAGACCCTGACACACACAGCTCACTTCTCTCTCCCAACACAGGACAGCATTCCACAAAGCCAACCAGCCTAGAAAAATTCTAGCTGTCTTCCCATACCCCTTTCTAGTTTCATTCTTCAGTTCTATTTGTGCATCGTTTTTGCCCCCGACCCCTGGGTAGGGCATCTTTGGTTGCAGTTGAATGTCAGCACTAAGACAGACGGGGGCAGTAGGTTGAAGGAAATTGCACAGATTTGGAGTCTGTAGATCTAGGTTTGAACATCAGCTCTGCCACTAACTAGTTGTGCCAGTCACTTAACCTCTCTGTCTCTCAAGTTCCTCCTCTTTAAAGTCAGAATTGTTAAACAGATCATGCCTGGTTATTGTGAGTAGAAAATGAGGTAATACTAGGTAGGACCCAGCACATAGTAAGTACTCAATCAATGGCTAATTACCACCATTATTTTTGTCACCAAGTAAAGAGTTGAGGCCCAACAAATTGCTTACTGATCCAAGTTAACGGCAGCCCCTTTGAGAGTAGACAAAGCCAGACAATGTGGACAACTTGGATGGGACCTTGTCCTGCTGGCTGATGGGGAGCACTCTGGAGCACCTCTAGGAGGGGCATCATGGGAGGTGAAGAACAGCACATTTCAGCCTCCAGAAGACACAGGAGAAGTTTATTTAACAGCCAAAGTAACTGCACTGAGGCGGTCAGGCCAGCGGGGCATAGAGGAAGAAGGATAGGAAGTCACACGTGGCAGATGTCTTGGCTGAGAGAGAAAGTTCCAGAGAATGTGCATGGGTTGGGGAACTGGGAGCTTGGGCTCAATTCAGAACAATCCAGCTCCCTTCCAGACGGGAAACGCAACACAGGAGCAGCATCCAGAGGGAGCCCCGGGAGACCCCAGCGAGCCCGGCCTGGCAGCCGAGCCGCCTGCTGCTGGGGGGAGCTGGACACACTCTGCCTGGCCTTGGAAGCAAAGCTGTTTCACCTGAGAGGGCTAGAAAACGCTCACCCCGGGAGAGGAAAAAGAAGATGGGATTTCTCCCGGGATCGGAACAGGACCCCGCCAGCCAGAGACAATGGCTCCAAGAGCCTCAACAACTCCACCCCTGTTGATGAGGGAACTCAACACCCTGGAGATCGCGTGTGAAATCTGTACTGGGGAAAAGAGTCCTCATTTAGCGGAGAAAGTGCTGCGCTATCTATGTGTGAAAGCTTTTTTAACACTGTTCCCTGCTCTCCATATGGCGAACTTCACCCAAATTAGGAGGAACCGATGAACAAAGCTCCAACGACTTGAAAATGAGAGCAAGTTCCAGGTGCCCATCCCAGAGGCAGCCGCCGCCCTGTGCTCAGGGTGGGTCTAGCAGTCCAGAGCACCCAGACGCCTCTCCTTGCACCCCTGCAACCTCACCCTTGATCCCCAAATGCTCTCCTCAGGGCGAAGCCGTGTTCCCTCTCGGGGGATCAAGTCACCATCACCAATAATTAAAATACTAAGAATCACTACCCCCATTTAGCGTACACACACTGTGTTACACATGACACTGGGCACCTTGCACATATTATTTCATGCACACACATCAGTTCATCCTCACAAAAACCCTGTGAATAGGTGTCTTTATGCCTGTTTAAAGTTGGCAAAACCCAAGATCCCACAGGAAGATTCAAATGCAGACTGGTCATTCAGTCAAGGTCACGATCACATTTCTCAGCATCACCCTCGTGCTCCAAGAGTAAGGCCAGGAGTGGGAGCTGGGGGTTTGCTCCAATGGACGCTGGGGGGATGGGGAGCTCGGTCCTTTCCCCTCAGTCAGAGGGCATGTGGCCGGGACCCCTGACAGTGTCAATTTGTGGGGGCTACAGAATAAATGACCATCAGGTCTGGAAGGGAATTTAACAACTGGTGTCACCTGCCTCATGGAAAAATTAAGATTCAGGGAAACAACACTGAGTCATAAAGTATGTTAATAAAACAGCCAAGACCCAACTGACCTGTGTGTGTTCTATGACAGCATAAAGACCTCCAGAAAAAAGAGCAACCTCTCCTGTTCATCCTCTACCCTGACTTCTCCCTAGTCCTGGCCAAATGAGGGAGCCCGCCCAAAAGCAGGCCTACTTTATTTGACCCATCCCACGCCCCCCAACCTATCTCTCCACTAGTCTCACCATCCCCGACCCCATTTGAACACAGCTGTTTCTGACTGCAGTTCCCACCACCTCCCTCCCTTCCCACATTGCCTCCCTCCAGCCGCACCCTGAGCCCCGACTGGCTTTCTCCCAGGGTCTGGGGGCTGCACCTTCCCCATTTCTTTCCTTCCAGCCTCCCTGGCTGAGTATAGCAGGACAAAATGAAGCTCGATGCAAAGATTTTTAGAATGTTTATCTCGGTTATTGTATTATTTACAGCAACTCCGCGCTGTGCCCGGGGCATTGCGTGGTTTGAAAGACGCTATACAAACTAAAATTGTGTGGCATTGTTTGTTCCTCCACATTCTGTGAGAGAGAACCAATCTAGTAATCACTGTTTTTGCTCCTCAAATCAGGGACGCTCCATTTTGTGTGCATGGTGACTAATCTGGAAATAAAGATTCATAGCAAATGTATAAGGAGCTCTGGAAGCAGTTGGGGCCCGGCAAATGAAAGAGAGGCAGCGAGGAGGAGGAGGAAAGCCTGTGGACGTGACGTCGATGAGGGCCCGATGGGCCCTCTGAGGAGGGACAGTAGCCCATCCCCAGGGGTTGTGGGAAGTGCCACATCACATATCTGTTCCTGGCAGACAGAACAGACTCCAGGGAGCACTTTGCCCCAAAGTGCACAGGGCCAGCTGCAGTCCACCTGCAAACCTCCCTGCGGCTGGCTCTTCACCCCAAGGTCAAATTCTCTGGACCTGAGGCTCACCCTTTCAGAACATAAGCCAGGGGAGGTGAGTGAGGAGAGGAGAGGATCAAACCATGGCTAGGAATGACCACATGCAGACCCCAGTCCCTCTTCAAGGGCATGGCACGAAGAGGGGAGTGGAGGGGCAATGCCAGGGTCTCTGGAGCCAGCCAGCTGGTTTCTGGCACCATCCTTCTGCTCTCAGGCCCTTGCCCAGCATAGCAGACCCCAGCCTAACCAGCTCATGTTCAGTCCCAGCTGAGGCACGACACCAGGGTCTGTGTGTGGCAGTGGGATTGTGAGAGGGGAGGCTTGCATTTGTGAATTCACTGGAAGCATTTCCTTGGGAAAGGGGTGAATCTGGCCTCACAGCCCAGCCCCAGCTTACCACCCCAGTTCCCTCTGATTTTCACGCTCCCCTTTCACCTACCCTCCCACAGCACTATCCAGCCACACTACTCACAGTCTGCCTTTGCTGGTCAAGCCAGGCCTCTTGGTCACTCTCTAGCTTTGCCCTTCAGCCTGCCCAAATCCTATGCATTCTCCAATGTCCAATTCAGAGATCACTTTCTCTGTTACACTTCCATCATCCCCCCAGCCCCAAGCCAAGATGACTCAGTCACCATGAAGCCCTAGATCTTCAATTTGTAGGTCTGCAGTGTGCCTACAGTGACCTGTGAAACAGAGGCCAGTGGGTTTGCCCTCATGGGAGCACATTCCTGCAGGATAAAGATGGGCACGTGCTTGTCTTCAGCATTCTTCCCCTCAGCATCCAGCAGAGTGCCAGGGACATGCGTGGGAGCCTGGGAGATCCCCGCTGGGCACTTTCACACCCACCTCAACACCCTCACCCCGGGCAACACAGGGCCAGGTCTGAAGCAAAGGGGAGGTGGTCATGAGGAATCAGCTCGTGGTCCAAGATTTTGCTGACTTCTCCTTTCCAGAGGCTTCTGCGACAATTTCCAGGTTGTGCTGTAAGTTAACAATTCCCAAACAGTTCACATTGTCTCCCTTTGCCAAGTTTGAGCATGTCATCTGCCGAGTTAAATTGTGACCAAGTCGTACAGCAATTTAACTATTCTGATGCATGAGGCCTCATCTTCCATTACCATGAGTATTTAGAAGCGAGGTAATTACAGGCTGCATTCCTGAAGCTCAAGGCTCCACAGCTACAATCCTGGAGTTTATTATAATAATGGTGATAGGGAGGGGTCCCAGGGAATCCATTTCCAGACTGTTCAGATTGGCATTAAAGAACCCCACAGGAAGGGACTGGGGACACTGCTGCCCCTCTCAAGGTCAACTCCACTCCTGGAGGAAGCCCTGGGCTGAGCTACCCTACCCCTACCGCTTCTCCCTTGAGGGGCTGGAAGTGAAGCTGCCCAAGGGCAGGAATGGTTCCTTCAATTTTTCTTGTTCCCAACCCCAGTCCTGCCCCACCTCGGATTGTACAGAGAAGCAGACCCCTTTAACTTGTCACCAACTGACTCAAAGCAGAACTAAGTCCTCATTGCTCCAGGAATGAGAAGCTGTAGGAAAAAAGAAGACTTACCCTCACCACAACAAAGCTTAAGCCCCAGCACTGGAGAGCTATTACAGAGCTTTCCAGATCCCACTTTCAAAATGCAAATACCCTCTTGAGAAACCCATTTGATCATGAGTAATACTATGATTAAGTTGGTATGAACTGCAATAGCAGCTTCTTTCCACCTCCCTGGAACAGTATCACCTTTAGGAAAAGTGTTTGACCCCAGATGAAACATAGAAGTAGACGCAGTAAATAAAAGGGAAGAAATAAATGACACAGCTTTGCTCACAGTAAACCTTGAGTTAGTAATGAGTTAATTGATCAGTGGATGACTCGTTGATTAAGCCAGTGAATGGGTAACTGGATAGAATAGGTCCCATTTTGCACTCTACCTTTTTCAGTGAAGAAGCCAATACTAAGCCCTCTGGCCCCCAGCCCCACCCCAAAAATCAGCAATCCCAGTGGTCTCGCTGTGCAAAGGACCACTGTGTGGGGGAGGCAGGAAGGTCTGGTCCTAACGGCCCAGGTGAACATGCTGTCCTGAGGTTTTTCAAGTTATGGAAAATGATCACCTCTGCCCCCACCCCACCTCCCAACTAAAACCCCCTCCTGCTTCTGTCTAAATCATGACTGGTCTTAGAAGATCTTTCAAAGATTTTATTTTTACTCCATTTATCCATCAGTTTCCTAGGGCTCCCATAACAAATGACTACAAACCAGGTGGCCTGAAACAATGGAAATTTATTCTCTCACAGCTCAGAAGACAAGAAGTATAACATGCAGGTGGTCAGAAGAGGCTGGTCTGTCCTGGAGGCTCTATGGGACAATCTGCTCCGTGCCTCTCTCCTACCTTCTGGTGGCTTTTGGCAATCCTTGGTGCTCCTCAGCTGGTAGAGGCATCACCCCAATCTCTGCCTCCGCCTCCTTCTTCACATCACCTCCTGCTCTACGGCTCTCTGTTCTCTCTCTCGTGAGGACACTCTCATGGGATTTAGGGCTTACTCCAACCTAGTATGTTCTCATTTTGATCCTTACCTTAATTATATCTACAAAGACCCTATTTGCTTTCCAAATAAGGTCACATGTGCAGTCGACCTCCAAGTGCACATGAATTTTGAGGGAGGACACTATTAAATCCACTCACCTTCTTAAAGCCAAACAGCAAGAGATGAACTTGGCAACATCATAACAAGAAGAGTTAATTATGAGGAAAGTTTCTTAGGAGTGAAAGGCATTGGTAAGGTCCCTCTGACAGAAGCCTCCCAACTCTGCTCAGCTCACCTTACCCCATCCCCACCTCCAGGCCTGTCAAAATCAAAGTATGAATGGCAGGGGTGAGGGAGATGGTCATTAGGTCTCACCACATCGGAAAACTGAAAGTGAAGACCCCTGGGTAAGGTCAACCACCGAGGACAGACAGACTTCCTGGATTTTATCCTCAGAGCCAGCCAGGCCAACATCATTTTTAGCTTCCGCTGTGATCTCCTAAGTATCTCACTGAGCTATGCCCTGATCCTGCAGATCCATTTCTGGCTGTCTGTGTGAGTCATGCTGTGAAACAGCCTCCAAGATGGCCTCAGTGACTCTGGGTTCCTGGTCTTTATGCACTGTGTGGTCTTTTCCATTGATAGAACTGACCTGTGTAACCAACAGGATAGCGCAGAAATAAAGAAGTGTGACTTCTGAAGCTAGATCATAAAAGATACCACCTACTGCTGTGTACTTTCTTGGTTCATATGCTCTGGGGGAAATCAGCTGCCATGTTATAAGGATACTCAAGTAGCCCAGTGAGGATGTATGCATGGATAAAAACTGAGGACACCTGCCAGTAACCAGCACTCACACTTGACAGTCACATGGGTGAACTATTTTGGTAGTAGATTCTCTAAATCTAGCGCAGTCTTCATAAGACTGCAAGCCCAGGCAACCATGAGTACAACCATTTAAGTGAACTACCCAGCTAAGCCACTCCAAACTCCCAGCTCCTAGAAATTCTGTGAGATAATGTGTTTATTATTGTTTTAAGACACTAAGTTCTAGGGTATTTGTTGTGCCTCAATAGACAATTAAGGAGACTACAATTAACAATAATTTATTATATATTTCAAGATAACTAAAAGAGTAGAACTGGAATGTTCGTAATACAAGGAAATGATAAATGCTTGAGGTGATGGACACCTCAATTACCCTGATCTGATCATTACATGTATACTTGTATCCAAATATTACATATTTCCCATAAATATGTATAACTATGCATCCATTAAAAAATTTTGAAAGTAGATAACTAATATACATACTCTGCCACATCGTCATTCATTCATTCATTCAATGAACATTTACAGAGCAAACAAAATGAGACAGACATTCTTGAGACAAAATGTTTAACATATTTAAGATCCTCAAGGATCTTAAAACATAGTTAAGAAGAAAAGATTATAGACCCAAGTCAGTCAAAGAACATTGACCAAAGGCTGCTGAATTTAAGAATATGGAGAAAGAGCACTGTGACTGGGGGGAGTGCTTCTCAGTGAGTGTGCTCGACTGCCAGCAGAACACAGAGACTTCAGTAGAAAAGACATCTGTGGGAAGGAGCATGGGAAGCTCACAGAGGTGACGGGAATAACAGAGAAGCAGCGAACTTGCAGAGCAGGAGGCAGGAGCTAAGGACGCAGCCACCGCATCCTTGGGTACAGTCAGGCCAGTGGCCCCGGGCCACTCCTGTCACGCACTGGACATGCACAGACTCCACTGGATGCTCATTGCTCTCTCCAGAGTGAAAGTCCATCAAAATGGCCAAGACTACATCACTTGCTTGTGCATCAATACCAAGAGACAGGCAGGGCACATCTGCCCCCACTACAGCTTCTGAAGGGGGAAGCAGGGACCGCTACAAAATGTGTTAATTGCCCCTAACCAGGAAATATACAGAAATGTCAAGAAGCCACTGCAGAGAGGGAAGGGTCATTTGGGGCGTGACATAAGATGGTCAGGAGTTAGACCATTCTTCTGCTTCCTTGGGCTGGGCCCCCAGCACGCTCAGTTTCCTCATCAAAGAAATGGCACAAAAGTGTCTTCTCGCTCTCTCCTTTTCTACTTCCTTGCTCTAATTGTAAAGCCTTCTTTCTCTAATAGAGAAGGATGGATCTAAGACAGATGGTTTAAACTAGAATTAGTTTCCACAGATGGAACTTAATAAAGACTTTTCTGATAGATAGGAATGCCACACCATGGCCTGTCAGGTACATAAGAAGGGAACTTAGTGGTCTCAGCAGGATAATATGATGGGCAGCAGAGCAGGCCCACCCTCTGCCCACCCAGGCTTCCAGGGGTGGTTGGTTGTGGCAGCCATTCTGTACCTGCTATGAAAACAAGTGGGAACATTGGAAGTGAGCAAAAAAACTTCTGAATACCCACAAAATATGCAAGAAGGCCAATATGATACACTGTGCCAATCTGCAGCGTAACCAACTCACCAAGCCTCTTGCTATCCCCAGAGGAGGGCTGCCTTACTCTCACCACACGCCCATTGGTGCAGCAGCCAGCAGCCAGAAAGGAGCCCTTAGGTCTAATGCAGTCCCTGGCTTCTCTGAAGCACTGCCCCCAGCTGTGCCCATCCTACTTCACCTCCACACCCAGGCTGTAGAAATGCACCCATTTTTAATTGCCCAGGTCCCCCAGGAACTCCTCTCTGACCACTTCAGCCTGAGAACCCACAGCACTATCCATCTGTGCCACTCGCTTCAGCAATTAATTACATGCCACCTTGAAGGCTTGCTGCATCATCAGCTAACCCACCCAGCCACTCAAGACCAATCTCTATCAGCCTGGATGCCCATGGTAGCCATCTCTCCATCAGGACACAAGCCAATCACATCTTACCTCTCCACTCAGCAATGATGCTGGCCAAGGTCAGAAAGCCTTGAGAATCCCAGTGTCTCCCATCCAGTTCACGCCACAACACCCCCTCCAACCTGGCAAGTCTGAGCTCTACAAAGGCCCAAAGCAATACTTCTAATGTTCTCTCTGCAACTTTGAGCAAAAGCCCAATGATATATTGTATCACAAGAGATGAGGGACATCATCTCCCAAGGGTTGGCAGCAACTCAGAAACAACTTCATGCCACAACACCTCCCTCTAGGCCCAGTGAGTCTTCACCTCTGCCAGACACCTGTGCGCACAGCTGCTTTGTGCTTCTTCCTCGTGTGACTTCCCTAAGCCTCTAAAATCTGGAAATCTTACCATTACATTAAGAAGGCCTTCCATAAAGACAGGACTAGTGAGTCAAGCAACAGGGGAATGAGCAGGGTGGGAAAAGAGAGGAGTGGATGGCAGCCATCAGGATGGAGGCTGCGTGGTCTAACCTCCTGTCACCCATCCCTGCTTATCTGGTGCCTTTCTCTCCATCCTGGTGCTGCCATCATCCCGGGGGACTTCACAGGTGTAAGGACAACCCTTTGATGCTTCAGTCTTATATCCCTTGACCATCTCCGTTCCATTGACTCTGACCCCTTCCAACCCTCATCTCATCTTTTCAACATCTTCAGTCTGAAAAGTCAATCCCCTGCTCTAATCTCTTATCCTTTTCCTCAATTTCCCTTAAAAAAAATCACTGGCAGTTTCTGTCCCTGACAAGTTAATTTCTCTCCATTGATCAGCTCCCTCTGGCTTCACATCCTTCCCTTTCTGAGACCTCACAGTCCACCCCTTCAATCACTTCCTCACCATTCTCTGTGAGGCCTGTGTCCTTGACTTAAAAAGTCTGAACTGGCATCCATCAAACTCCCTTGCTGAGGCTGGAGAAACCCACACCATCTTTTGAGCTGGACTCCCCATGAATCTCTAAATTCAATCCTACCACCAAGTCCTCCCTCTCCATCTTCTTCAACAACCTTTCTTGATATTTTCTCTCTCCTCAAAACCCCTCCGCTACCACTTTCCCCTCACTAGATCTTAGCCGCTTCCTCCCCATCACTGACCTGCCTCCACCTTAGCCTGGCCTTTCTCCTTCCCTCTCCTTCCCTCCTCCCATCCGAGGCAGACCCTTCCACCTGGGCTCTGGATTTCACCCCCTCTCATCTCCCCAGGGGCCACATTCTGTCCATCATTTCCCCCTCTCCTCTCTCTTTGGTCCCTTTCTGCTGCCTCTTTTCCATTGGTATGCATCCTAAACATGCTCAAGTCTCTCCATTGTCTTGTTTTGTTTTGTTTTGTTTTCTTTAAGTCACAGTCTCACTCTGTTGCCCAGCTGAAATGCAGTGGCATGATCATAGCTCACTGCAGCCTCAAACTCCTGGGCTCAAGCAATCCTTCCACTTCAGCCTCCCAAGTAGCTGAGACTACAGCCGCACTTGGCTAGTACTTTTTATCTTTTTAGAGACGGGGCTCTCACTGTGTTGCCCAGGCTGACCTCCAACTTTTGACCTCAAGCAATCCTCCTGCCTCAGTCTCCCAAGTGGCTAGGATTACAGGACTGAGCCACTGCACCCAGCTCAGCAATTATAACACTGTAGTATAATAAACAATGTCTTTCCCTGTTGGCTTATAAGCTTCTTGAAGGTAGGACCCTATATAAATTCAATTTTATATATTTCAACAGTTCCTGGAACATGACAGACCCAGCTCTATTACACAGAGCACACACTAAACACGTTGGAGCCACTGAGCAGACTGAACAGAAACGGAAAACAGCACCCGTTCACAAAGTATTGTCATTCTGCTTTGCACGTGATCCCAAATCTGAACTTTCAATTCAACTCTTTTCTTATTCAGGTCCACATACACTTGGTGTTCCTTTTCTTTCAACCACAAATCAGCTAAGCTGAATGCTAAACATACTTTCTGAGCTGCCTGAACCTGCCTCATGCTTTTTTTCTGCCTCTGTGCCTCCCTCACAAACAGTCTCCACACCCCTGTCTTTGCCCCTCTGGCCAAAGGTGAGTCTTCATCCAAAACCAACTACAACAGAGCCTCTGAAAAGGCATACCTGGCCCTCCCCAGTCAGAACCACCTCCCCTTCCTCACATTCCTTAGCACTTTGCCCGTGATCTGTCACAGCATCCCCACAACATATTAGGTTGGTGCAAAAGTAATTGTGGTTTTGGCCATTGAAAGTAATGGTAAAAACCGCAATAACTTTTGCACCAACCTAATAGTTTGCATTTCGTTGGTTGCATGAGCTTCTAGAGGACAAGCGTGGGACCTGCCCTGGAAAGGCAGTAATAGTCACGTGGCACTAGGTTGAACGGAAAGCAAAGGTGAATCCACTCCAACGTACTCTTTACAACTCCTCCACTCTCCACCTTCTCAAGCAGCTCCATGAGGCCTCTAAAGAGGCCTTGAAGGAGAAGTTCTTCACCTCTTGAGCAGAGGAAGACCTTCCAATAAAAATATCTGTGCTATGAGGGGATACACCAAAGAACAGGAGCAACAAGATGCGATATTCCTCCACTGTTCTGTAAGGCCCTGAGAGGGAAAGCCATGATTTTTCTTCCTTTGCCTCTGTAGTATATGGCACAGTGCAGAATATGCCTCTGCCAGATATCACACTGTGTGCTCAGTAAATGTGGTTACTGAACAAGAATAATAATACAATCTTTCCCTAAGAAATTATGAAAATATGTGTGTATATGTGTGCATATGTGTGTATGGAGAAACAGATTCCAGTGAACTGACTTATGCAATTACAGGCGCCGACAAGTTCAAAATCCATAGGGCAGATAAGTCTGAAATTTGTAGGTAAGGTCAGGAAGCTGGAAGCTCAGACGGTAGTTGGTGCTGCAGTCTTGAGGTAGAATTCCTCCTCCAGGATACCTCAGTTTCGGCTTAAGGTCTTCAACTGATTAGATGAGGCTCATCCAAATTTTCAAGAGTAACCCCCTTTACTTTAGGTGTTAATCACATCTATGAACCACTTTCACAACAATACCTAGATTTATATTTGATGAAATAACTAGGTACTGCAGCAGCCTAACCAAGTTGATACATAAAACTAACCCTCACACCCTGGAAGATGAGATGATCAATGGAAATATCCAGAAGGATATAGGGACATGCTACCAACCTTGCCCATCAGCAGTGAAGGGGTGTGAGGCCCTGCATCATAGTGAGCTACACAAGAGCACCATTTTTCCTGGCATATGGACCATCTGCTGAGTGCGACTTTAACCTTGAGCTTTCTACTAGCCACTGTCACCTAGCCTGATTGTGGCTAGATTGGGGAAAGATCTCCAAGTTTAAGAGAGAGCCAGGCATGTTCTCACATTGTAAGGACAGAAGAATGAATGTCCTGGTGTCTCCCTGTGCTTCCAGCAGTAAAAGGCGAGTCTTTGAGGACACTCAGATTCAGGTCACTATGGAGCTTCCACATCTGTAGTTATGGGACTTCATTCAATAAATTTTTATTAAGCATCTATTATGTGCCAGGCTCTACTCTAAGGGCCAGGTATACAACCATGAACAAAACTAACAAAGTCCTTACCTCATGAAGGTTATATGGTAGCAGATCAGGTTTTACTCACCTGAAAAATGCATGCAATCATATGGACAGTCCAGCCACAACATATATCTCTTCCATGCAGCTCATAGGACCTTTTACTCATCTTGAAGGGCCAAAGTCACGTAGACCAACACAAGGCAAGAAGAGCCCTACTTTGAAAATGAGATATTCACAAAGAAGACTCCAAAACACTAGAACAAAAAATGTATTTCAGAGGACCAATGTTAAATGCACAATATGTTTGCCATAATCTTGAGTAGTCAGTTAATCAAAGGGTGTTTACTAAGAATCTTCAATGTCTCAGAAAAAATAAAGTTCCCACCGTCTGCTTTCATTTTGGATACCTGTCAAAGCCTTGGACAACAACAGGCAAGCTATTTCAGGTAGTGCTAAGACCCTTCCAAATTGTGGTTGTGGATGTCAGGGATGATTTCCGTTCACTCTCAGTCCCTTCTTCTCCCTCCTTTAGTCCTTCACTTTCACTTTTACACAGAAGGGAATAAGCAAAACCTAGGCCCCCTTTTATCCATTCCATAGGGGTATAGGGGCTTCCCAAGTAATTTACTCCAAAGAATCGTGCTGCCCTTTGTGCCCTCTCTCGCTTGCATGCTCTCTCTCTCTCTCTCTCTCTCTCCTCTCTCTGCATGTGTGTGTGTGTGTGTAATGTACACATACACTCTATATCCCAAAAGTCCCAAATCCAGTGAGAAACCCAGATGCAGCCCTGGGATTCAACCACTGGCACTTGGTAGAGTGAGTTGACCTGTAGGATGTCAGGCCTCCGGGTAGGACCTTGGGGACTGGGGCCCAGGCTCCTTTCTCCCTCACCTGGGCCAGCAGAGGCACCTCAGCACCAAGACTCCTCACCCTCTGAGATGTTCCTGCCAGGCCGTGCAAGTGAATGAACTGGAAAAAAGTTCCAGCCCTATGTGACTTTGGGAAGTTAAGGTCAAGCCTCAGTGCTCTCATTTGTAAAAATGACAATAATCATGCCCTCTCAGGATCAACCGAGGACTCAGTGTGACAATGTGGCATGACACTCAGCCCAATACAAAGGGCCATAGCAATGACTCCATCAGTAGAGCTGCCTCATCATCATTCCTAAGTCATCCCCATCACAATAGCTTAGTGCTGTATTAAAGGGCTGTTGGGTATTTGGGGGGTAGAGGGTGAAGGGGTTGCTGTTGCTGGCTGTTTGTTTTTATATGACCCCTTCAACACTTGCAATCCATTAGAAGAGTTGTGATTACGCAGATAAGTCAGGGAACTGATTATTCTAGCAGTGCCCTTTCTTCTAGGGCTGATAAAACAAGGAGCTCTTTACACAGAAGCACCTCCACCTCTCCAGGGGCCTCCCATTCCACCTTTCCTCTGACCTCCAGGGAAAGTCTGGTGGCCATTTTATTAGTTCATGTGACTAGTCACATGCTCATTGATCCTCCCAGTTCTATAAAGTTTCTGACCACAATCTAAAAAAAAGGAAAGGAAAATCTAAAAAATCTTAAGAAAAAAAAAAGGAAAGAAAAAAATGCAATTGAAAAATAAACTGAGCAAATAGCCCTTTACCTGCTACCATCATCAAACTTCAGGTCCAGCTTTTAGGCCCATGCCCATGAGCGAGCATCTCAGGGTCATATCCCTCCTGCAGCCTGATCACCAGACTCCTAAACATTCCAGGTGGGTCACATACACTCCCACCCCACTGTGGAGCCAGTGGAAATTCACCAGCCCCATTCCTGCTCACTCTGGGTCACTGGCCCCTCCATCTGCGTCAGCTTTTCTGACTGGGCAGCTCCTGTTTTCCAGGCAGTGTGCAGAGGGCAGACACCTCGGGACTCACCCTGTGGTCTCACTTTCCAGCACCGGGCCCCTTGGATGCTCTCCAGCCCCAGCAGGTGAGGAGTGACCCTTGACTCCTCCCTTAGCCGGCTCGGAGGAGGCTTCACTGCCATGGCCCCACACTGCCCATTTCTTCCATATCCCTACCTCTCTCAGAGCCCTCCTATACACCCACCTACTTATGGCATGCCACAGGCTCACATGCCCATCATTCTGTCTGGCCACATGTTCCTATAGAAGAGGAAAGACGGGCAGAAAGAGCCCAGACTTTCACTGAAAAAGACCCCACAAGTCTCCCGAACCTCACTCCTGGCCATTCTTGTCAAATATTCATCCGAAAGAACCAGATTGCTGCTGCTACTGCTGCTGCTGAAATTAATGGAATCTGGCAGGAAAAGCTTTTGTTTTTCCAATCCAGGATTTTGCCAAGCAAACACAGGGATCTTGCTGAAAATGGCTGCTGTTGAGGAGTCGATTTCAGTGCGATATGGAAGCTCCCACCACACCACCCTAACCCATGCACACCACACACGCAGGCACTGAATCCTGTCCTCAGCGACGCTGGTGAATTTTTTTTAATGCAAATAAAATGTTAAACAGGAACCTTTCAGGATCCCTGCCATGGACAATAAGCAAGTGCCAATTCCCCTTCTCTCCAATGGCAGCGGCTCCAACCCGACATTTTGTGACTTGGAGATGCTGATTACAGGTTCAGCGGATTCGAGCCAGGGAACCTGGAGAAAATTCTGCTGCCTTGAAGGATTTCTATCCTCCGTATCCCAATGCCTATCAACCTGGCCTGAGGTTCTAGTGCCCAAATGGGTAGCCCTACTGGCACTAAAAGGATAGATAGACATGGATTGCATGAAAAGTGCACACTGATTTCCCAGGTGAAGAAAGAATCCTTTTTCCACATGCCTTGAATAGGTCAAAACTGCCATAGTCTCCTCCCCCTCGCTTTTCCACCTGGTTTCATCCCACAGATAGAGCCGAAAGAGGGATTGGGTTACGCCGCAGAATTGAAAGGTGGCGTTTGTGCCTCCACCTCACTCCACCACAATCTGTCCCCACCCTATTGTTTTAGGGGATCTGCAGAATCACCCCTATGGAGGCTTTTGTTGAAACAGAAACTCTGCATGGCTTGAAAGGAACTGAATTAAGTAGGAGTGTGAACTGAACACAGCATTTGTTTTCCATCGGTATCATTTGAGAAAAAAGAAAGAATCCAGCAAAGGGGAAATGAGAGGCCCTGGGTGCCATCTTTGGCACCAGTCAGTTCACAGGTGGCTTTGGAAATGTAGTTTTACCTTTAAATCCCTTGAAATAATCCCAGGCCTCACTGACCTCTAGGTACAGAAACAAAAGTGAATAGTCAGTTAAATGTTGCTTCACCCATCACCTGGTGTGGCAGGTCCGGGCATCCTGACATCTGTCATCCTCTAGGAGACAGAAAGAGCCTCCTAGGAGGAGACAGTGTCTTGAATGTCCCATTAGTCCTCACGTAGCATGGATTCACTAAATGTTTGTGGAAGGACGAAAGAAAAGAAGGGAGGGGAGGAGGAATGTAAGAATGAAAAAGATAAAAAATATTTGGTGATTTGTCAAATGAAAATACTGGTAATTATCTCTCACTGAACATAGCTAAGGAGAATCCTGTAGCATCCACACTGTTGGAGCTCCCCACTAGGTCCTCTCTACTTGGCCAGTGCTCTCATCCCCTCGCTGCTGTGAATATTGGCCCACAGCTGCCTCTTAGCTCAAAGAACTTCCTTCAACAGAACAGCACCCACCTCACCCCCAGTGTATACCCCCTCCCCAAAGGCAGTCCACGGCCAATACCTGACTGACATGAAGATGCAAAGGCAGCTCCCTTGCCTCAAGGTAGGCCCCACTCACTGGTGTTATCTACGTGCAGGTGCTCCCTACGGTCCAGGCTGAGGCAGGACTCCAGCTAAGATCATCCCAGCCCCCACGACCATTCACATCCTTGCTTAGGGCCTTCTCAACTCTACTCAGCCTCCCTCACCTGCCTTCTCCTAGGGCAGCCTCCAATTAGCCAGGTGTACCCAAATCCCAGTGGTAAGCTCTGCTTCATGGGAACCTGAACTAAGACAGAGAGGTCCAGTTAGGAGAGAGAAGGGGGCTCCCTTCTCCAGTTCAGTTTTCTCATGATAGGAAGGGCAGGCCTCACCCCTACATGGATTATTTCTAAATTAATTAATTTGGGGTATGATGGTGTGTGTCAGAATGATAGAACTGCCCCTTTTCCCCCAGATTAGTGTTTATGCATCTATAAAAATGAACTGGCACCTCCATCTTGACTGACATACGTGGTAGAACCAACTAGCCCACATACTATTAAGAAAATTAAGAAATGGGAGGAGCACATGAACAAGGGTGAGCTAGGAGAAACCCTCAATGAGTATCCATGCTATGAGCAGCTGCACCTATTTCATCAAGGCTGCAAATAACAAACAGACGGTACACTCAAATCAGCCTAATTTGATGAAGGTCTAATATAGGACCTTCATCATTTTTGAAGCGTGGGCAAGGCATTGGTGTCATAGCCAAGGCTTGTAACAGAGGGGCTGTTACTATCCTCGGCCTGAAGGGATGAAGGCAGAGGGCGTAGCTACAAGAAAAAAGGAGAGTCCTAGACACAGCCTGAGGGCACCCCTTAGGGAGAGAGCCAGGAAAAATACCCAGATCTCACCCACTTTCTTCCCTCTGTCTCTCAGCAGGACTCCCCAGTGAGAAGCCAGAAGGCCCAAAAAGTCTCCTGAGCTGAGAGGAGAGTTGAAAAGCATGGCGATTAGCTACAGAGAAACAAACACAAGAAAGCCAGCTTCTTTAATGTTTTATATTTTTTAAATATTTTTAATTAAAAATGTATTTTTTAATTACCCTATGATGTGTTCTCAAATCCAGAATGATCTCAAGTGCATTCTGTTATTTTCCAACATGTCAATATTCAACTCTTCAGACACCTATAGATCTCCTTATGAGTTTATTGGGAAGAACCCAATAAATCAATCCATTCTCAGGCACACACCAGTTCATTCAACATCATATGTATTTGCCATACACCAGAGCAGGATTTGGGGATATAAAAATGAACAAGACAGATACATCTCTTAACCCCATGGAACTTAGGGCTTTCCTTCTCCTGTTCTACCTGGAACCTCCCTACCTGTGAAAAGTTAGATCTCAGTTTTCCTCACTATTCCCAGAGTCATTTTAGGACCCTGAATATCATCAGGGTTCTAAAATGGGATATTGGAATCTGTGTGCAATGGGTAAGTTATGGGAGACAGACAAAGCCTAATGTGGAAGCCTGTGCCCTCTGAAGAGGTTGAGAAGCAGGTATGTGAGTATCTCCTGGGACTTGGAGGCACCATGGCCTCTGAGCGGCCAAAGGCAGTGTCAGCTCCTGCACCACCAGCTGGCGGCGTCTGGGAGGCCTGGTCACCTGGATCCTTGTCTTCCTCCCTTACTAGACTGTCAGCACATTGAGGCTGCCTGGCACCATGTTTGCTAAAAGAATAAGTGAGTGGCTCAAGGCCCAGTCCTGTCATGAGATCCGAAGAGCCATGTCTGTGACACCGCTCCTGGCTCCTTGGGAGGAATTTGATAAACACTCATGCGATTCTACTAACCTGAATTTTTTAAAAATACACTCAGGCCAGGTGTGGTGGCCTACACCTGAAATCCCAGCACTTTGGGAGGCTGAGGCCAGAATTCCAGACCAGCTGAGTTAGTATAGTGAGACCTCATCTTTACAAAACAATTTAAAAATTAGCCAAGCATGGTGGCACATACCTGTAATCCTAGCTACTCGAGAGGCTGAGGTTGGAGGATCACTTGCGCCCAGGAGATAGAGGCTGCAATGAATTACGAGCGCACCACTGCACTCCAACCTGAGTGGCAGAGTGAGACCCTGTCTCAAAAAAACAAATAAATAAATAAAATAAGCAAAAATAAAAATAAAAAATACACTCAGGAGACAAATATACACAAAAAGAGCTCTGACACAATGGTAAGAGCTCCGGGGTACCATCGCAGCTGTAAGGCAAAGTTGAAGGCCCAAGGAAGGAGATGGTAGAACAGGCTGGGCCCACTCTGCAGAGAGTTCCAGTGGGGAAAGGAGACATTTCATTTATTAGTAATTTAAGAGTGTGATGGGGCACATGGCATCTCCTCCCACACTTCCATCTTCAGGCTCCGTGAAAATTCAGGTTGCAGGAGAACATAGACAGCACATTCCACCGGTCAGGGGATCCACCATAGTGACCAACATAGTGACTCCAAACAACTCAGCCCCAACAGTATTGTGAAAACATCTGAATGTCAGTGGAAAGAGCCCTGGTCTTTGTGGCAGACAGACCTGGCTTTTAAGTCTGGCTCGGCCACTTGGCTGTCATTGATCTTGAGCAAACCCCCTTAGTCCCTCTGCATCTCAGTATTCAGATCTCAAAAGACAGGTCTGATGCCTTCCTTGCAGGTTGTTGTGAGTAATTCACAAAATAATCCATGTAAATGTACCCAGCACATGCCTTTGGCATAATAGGTGCTCAATAAATACCTACCCAAGTAGAGGAAAACCAAAACAGATAGCCAAGAAGGAAGTCTGAAAAACTCTCATGGCTCCAAGACTCTAAGCATGGCCCTGGACCCAATCCTCAGCCCACTTCCTGTCTCAGGCTTCTTATTTTGATTTGTTCATTAAGATAAGGAAAAAAAGGGGCCAGGCACAGTGGCTCACACCTGTAATCCCAGCACTTTGGGAGGCCAGGGCTGGTAGATCACTTGAGGTCAGGAGTTTGAGACCAGCCTGGCCAACTTGGTGAAACCCCACCTCTACTAAAAATACAAAAATTAGCCAGGCATGGTGGCATGTACGCCTATAATCTCAGCTACTCAGGAGGCTGAGGCAGGAGGATTGCTTGAACCCAGGAGGCAGAGATGGCAGTGAGCCAAGATTGTGCCACTGCACTCCAGCCTGGGTGACAGAGTGAGACTCCGTCTCAAAAAAGAAAAAAGAAAAACAAAAAAAAGGCAGGCAACATAGACGTTTCCAACAATGTAAATGTAGAACAACAGGGAACTTGGTGTCAGGACACCTGGGTTCCAGTCCCAAAGCTGCTGCTAATTAGTGTGACCTTGCGCGAGTCACCTGACCTCTCTGGGCTTCAGTTTCCTCATCTCTGGAAGGGGTGGGGACGGGGGGTCGGGCAGGGAAGAAAACTGGGGGAACAGATTAAGCTGGATGATCCATAGATCTTCCAGACCAAAAATTGTACATTGCTATAGCATCAATGAATAAATGGATGGGAAAACATTTGTTCATTCAGTCATTCCTTTGAATCAATCAAAATACATAAATATATATATATATATACACATATATATATATATAACGACAAATTGATTTCAAGTTTAAGAGAAAAGTTGCAACTTTCATTTCACTACCACCTGTTCTCTTATGGTCGAACTCAAGAAATATAGTTTTGTGGCTGGTAGTTCCTCTTTGGTAGCTCTTCAACCCCCAAGCAATTTCTTTCCTGCTCTCCCTTCCTTCCTTCCTGGGATCTACCTCCATGTCACCTGAACAGTCAGTTCTGAGAAGGAACAAGGAGACAAGATTAAAATAAAATAAAATAAAATAAATCCCACAAGACCTGAGGGTTCTGGTTATGCAGCCCCGCCCACCTCTTTTTTCTATGAATTTCTCAGCTGAGCCTGCTGATCTTTCAAGTGATTCGGCGCCCGGCCCTCCTCGTCCATGCCTGTAATTGGAAGAACACAATGCCCATGCCTGAAGCAGAATCTCTTCGCTAAAAATACCCTGCATTCCTGAGTGACAACAAAAGCTCTCTTGTCAAGCCAAGCTAAAAACAGTAACCGGCAGCTTCAAATGGCACAGGCTACAAAGGTAGAGGGCCTGAAAACAGCATGCCACTCCAAGCCATCTGCCATCTTGGCCCGCCCCAGATCCCTTCTTCCAACAGCGATGGACATCTTAGTGCCTGCCATTCATCGCCGAGCTTCTAAGGCAGTGGGCACCGGACAGTTAGCTCAGCTCTTCGGACTGAAAGAGCAGGATGGTCTGGTGCAGGGGAGGAGAGGGTGGGCGGCTTCATGCACCCACTGGCCCATGTGCTGTTACTTCGAGATCTGGATATATTTTAAGAAGAAGTGGCAGGGGTAGGGGAGGCTCTCAGTGCAGCTAGGGAAAGCCATGCTGCCCTCAAGCAGAGAAGCCCATAAGTTTAGGCAGTTTTGTAGTCAACATTCACCTCCTTAAGTAAAGCAAGAATTCATCCATGGTAGGTGAGGAGAGACTGCTGGACTCACTCAAGGCACAACAGCTAAGTCTCACATCTTTCTGGAAGAGGCCAGGGATGTACTCAACTCTACACTTGTCTGCTAGCGCAGTCTTACAACTTACTTCCTCCAGAAAGCTGCTCTAGTCCACTCCCTCCCAGGACTGAGTTGCACTCTGCCTGTGTGGACCAATGGCTTTATCACACATATTGTAATTGCCTTCTCGCTTGTTTCCCTACTAAGTAGAACTCCTGGAATGCAGGGACTATATCTTGCTCAACATTGCTGCATGGGGCATAACCAGGGCTTCATGCATAGTCAGTACTCAGTAATATTTCTTGGATGAATGAAGAACTAAGTGAAGCCTTTCCCTTGACAGTGCCTGTATAATTTTATAGCTAAACAGTTGTGTTAATCTGAATTTATCTGTTTTGTCTATGTCTTGGGACTAGAATCTCCTTGAGGACAGGCATTTGTCTTTTATTTAATATACAGCCATATATAACCCTTAGGGCCCAAGGTTGTTTGTTGAGATTTCATGCATTGATTTGCAAGCCATCCTATAGACTCTAAATGGACATTTATTCAGTGTTAGAGGCAGAATATTATGGGGATGGCTTTTATTTAACTCTAAGTCTGATGTCTCAAAGAACTGAGGAGGATTATATACACAGAGAGATTAGGAAAAGTAAGTGAGGAAATTAGAGTAAAGAAAATATAGGAGAAAAAATAGGATAAAGCCAAGGGTGAATTATAAATAAAATGATGCCCTAAAAGGCACACTTTTAGACATGCACTGCAATTTGGTCCTGAGCTTCCAAGGAAAAAGAGAAAACATGAGCAATTACACAAATTGCAGCGTCAAAAGTAAAATAAATAAAGGAAGTTCTCTGAGTCCAGCATGGCAAACATGCATCTGGGGTCACAGTTCAGGTGAAAAGGAAGTGTGACAGGCTCAGCAAAACCTACTCCCGTGAATGAAAAACACAGGCCAAAATAGCCTGTCTTCACCACCATGAAACAGACAGGTGGTGCCATATTTCTGTTTGAAGTATGGCAGGTTATTATAAAAAAATGTTCAGTCACCCACCGACCTGAAAAGAGGGTTCAAAATGAAAGTCAAAGCTCATGAGGCCAGCCACGGTGGCTCACACCTGTAATCCTAGCACTTTGGGAGGCCAAGGCAGGTAGATTGCCTGAGCTCAAGAGTTTAAGACCAGCCTGGGCAACATGGTGAAACCCCACCTCTACCAAAAATAAAAAAAGATAGCCAGGTATGGTGGCAGGTGCCTGTAGTTCCAGCTACTCAGGAGGCTGAGGCAGAAGAATCGCTTGAACCCAGGAGGTGGAGGTTTCAGTGAGCTGAAATCACACCACTGCACTCCAGCCTGGGTGACAGAGCAAGACTCCATCTCAAAAAAAAAAAAAAAAAAAAAAAACAGTCAAAGCTGATTAAAGTTTCTCTGTACCCCTGTCAATTTTGTCATTGTGTTCCATCCATGGGTCCCCTTCGGCCTAGCACTGCCCAGGCCCTTCTGTCTCCATGGCCTGAGCAGATTCACTCCAGCAGGAAACAGAGGATGCTTTGTTGGGATGGGAATGGCCCGGTATGAAGGGCTCCCCAGAGTGTATGTTCCAAACGGTGTCCTCTCCTGCCCCTGACCTGACCCCATTGGCTCTAATTACCCATGAGTAGTTCCCCTGCCTAGCTCTTTGAAGCTTGAGTCCATTTGCTTTTTAAATGTCTTTCGGGTTTCTTCTCCACCATTTTGCCTTGACCTCCAACATTTCAGATCATCTGCCAGCCTTCCAGGATTCTGATTGCCCTAACTCAAAGTGTGTGTGTACGTATGTGTGTATGCAC
Organism: Trachypithecus francoisi; assembly: GCF_009764315.1. Taxonomy (NCBI): domain Eukaryota; kingdom Metazoa; phylum Chordata; class Mammalia; order Primates; family Cercopithecidae; genus Trachypithecus; species Trachypithecus francoisi. Next base: position 70,428,784 of record NW_022681470.1, on the reverse strand, counting down.
TCATGTGCGTGTGTGTGTTCCTGACTCTTGAGCTAGCCTCAGCAGCCCTCACACCCCAGATTCCCCATCCTTTCAGGACTACCCTTGGTGCTGACAGATCCTCCTTCTTGGTGTAATGCAAGCCTACTGGCAAATTGGAACCAACACTTTGTTCTACAGGCTGAAAACAGTGCAAAAAAATATTTAACTAGAAATGAACAACTTATTTAACCCTAAGAACCACTGGGGGCTGAGTGGTGCCTAGCAGAGTCCTTTAAAGGTTTGAGGGGAGAAGAATTTTTTAAGAAAGAAAGAAGGAGAATGGGACAAAATATAAGAAAAGCAGGAGAAAGGAGAAGAAAGAGTAAGGGTAGAGTCTTCTGCCAAACGCTAACTGATGTAACAGTCAAGTCACCTAAGCAGTGGACTTCCAGGTGCTTATATGCAGCAGAATGAGCCACGATGGGGGACGGGGGAACCTGCTGAACCGTGAGAATTCTCAACCATTTAGTAGCATCAACACCTTATCTGATGTGTTGGGCACTTTTAGTGGACCTTTCCCAAAAGATGTAGATAAATTTTACACATGGATTTTCTTTAAAGGACTTAAAGGGTACCTTTCCTTAAAAGGCACAACGTGGAGCCTGGATGCATGCCTCTATCACGGCACGTAAACGCTGCACGTGCGTCATGGCACGGATGCACGCCTCTATCACGGCACGTAAACGCTGCACGTGCGTCATGGCACGGATGCACGCCTCTATCACGGCACGTAAACGCTGCACGTGCGTCATGGCACGGATGCACGCCTCTATCACGGCACGTAAACGCTGCACGTGCGTCATGGCATAGATGCAAGCCTCTATCACGGCAGGTAAAGGCTGCTTTATAACTGAGGCCCCACCCCACTGTCAGCTGAGACCCTGAGGGATATCTGTGTCGTATTCCTCTTGCTTCCCAGCGATGAGCACAGTGCCAGGTGCAGGAGCTCCGCAAACGCGTATGGAACAAACAAAAGGTCCTCCACACAGCAGCCCCTTCCTTAACGCTGCTGCACAGAGGAGAGCATGTACAGACAAGGAAGGTGCTCAAGGGGCAGTAGCCTCTCTGGAACTCTCGAGGTAACAGGCTCCACCATACAAAAAAAGGTAGTGAACCCAAACCTTTCAAAGCTGCCCCCTGACACCAGTGCAGGGAAGGGCAGGGAGGGGAGGCCGTCCACACAGGTCTGGTGGTCCAGCCTCGGCCCAGAGATGGGTCCTCAGTCAGAGTATGTGGACACCCAGAATGTGCCACACCCTGTGCCAGGCAGGAAGAAGAAAGAAATGGAAGGTGCAGTCTCTGGTCTTGGAGACACTGAAGCCTAGAGAGGGAGAGACTGGGCAGGTGGCAGTAGTAACAGCCACCCTTCACGGAGCCCTCACTAACTCCAGACACCACTATGCCCACGTTCTACCATCATCATCTCATTTAATCCTCACAACATCACTAAAGGGTAGATTGCATCTCCCCTTGACAGCACTAGGAAACAGAGGCCCAGAGAGGTGATAAACTTCCCAGGTATCAGTGATGCAACCAATATTCAAAACTGCCTTTCTCAGGCTGAAGAGTCCAAGATCTAAGCCCCCAGCTCGCTGTATGATCTTTCTCCATGCTATTCCCATCCCACCCCTAAGCCTGACTCTTCAGATTTCACCTTCAAGCCTTTGTCAATACTATTTGTCTCCTCTTAAAGATCTACCTGCCCTCTATCGAATCCTGAATCCTTTCACATCTGAAATGCCAGCCCAGACTCCGTTCTGAGCCCAGACTCCGTTCTGAGCCTTCCTTTTTATGGAATACCAGCCAGTGTAAATGGATTCTTTGCACTGCCTTGTGCTGCCTTGTAACTACTCTGAAATATTTGAGTGTTGGTTGTCATTGCTATTTACCAAGTGTGTTCCTGGAGCCTGCCTGAAAACCTGGTCTGCGAGCTCCCTGTGAATTAGCATCTTTTCCAGGGCTTTTCTGGATCCAGCTCAGGCTCGTGCCAATTATTAAATCTTTAGAAAGTTTGTAAGCCAGGTATTAAACCATTAGTAGCTTGAAATCAGACATGGTGAGAGAGTATTTACACTACAGAACTTGGCAATGGCTACACACCGGGGCCTTTTCCCCGTGGGATGCTGGTTGTTAGACAGTTAGCAGAAAACCACTGCTTTTAACTCTTGCTCCCAGCTCACTGCCCAGTTTCTTATACCATAAAATGTGTTAAGCCTTGAGTGTCAGCATGCAATGAAGCAAATGGACAAGGGGCATTATCAGAGGCATCAAGTGACTAGTGAGTAGGGGGGAGTAGCAGAAGTCCAGAAAGGTTTCCTAAAGAAATGCAATATTGAATTCATAATTAATCTTCCCCACTGACCCTTCACCGAACACTCTTTGAGATCCTACCGTGTGCCAGACTCTTTACAAACATGATCACATCTAATCTTTCACTACACAGAGGAGAACCCTGCAGCTGAATATTTAATATCTTGCCCAAGGACACCAGGAAATCACCTACCAGAGGCCAAACTCAATCCCAGATCTGTGGGGCTCCAAAGCTGGGATTCCTCCACCATCCTCCCTGGACTACAGACCCATGACATTCCATGTTCCGGGTTCCCAACACCTGATATTGGCCAATGGCAGCCAGGGCAAGAGCAGCTGTGGGAAGCTGCAGCAGGGGAAGGAGGGTGGGAAAGAGCACAGCCGCTCTGCTAGAGAACTGGGAAGAACAGAACTGTTTCTAGAAGCCCACGCCTGTCAGTAAGTTCCACACTGCCACTGCACTGATGGTGCACTGAGCCTCAGCACGAGGGGCAGCTGCACTGTTTCCTTCTGTGTGTGTAGTTTGTGGAGTGGGAAGGGCGGGGAAAATTCCTCTTCCTCCAACATGCAAGTACAGAAAGAAAACAAGCCAAAGTCTCCTAGACTTGTCAGTGGGTGGAGAGAGTAACAGCATATCCACAGAGGAGAATTTCTTCCAGAAAAGCACCCATGAACACCCTAATACAGCCATTTCCCCTGTGATGTTCATCCAACACCTCTCAGAGACCATGCTCTGCTGCAGGCATGGCCCATTTCCACCTGACTTCCCAGGCTGCAAAGACCTGGAGATAGAGGAGGAAGCTGAGGCACAGAAGAGCAAAGCCATCACATGCATGCTATGAGGCGTAGAGCAGTGCACCAAACCGAGGGAGGTAAGGAGCAAGAGTTGAAAGCAGTGCCGAGAGGCTGAACGTCTAGCAATCAGCATTCCGAGGCTGGCAGTGGAGGTGGGATGGAGGGTAGAGGGGCGTGGGGGTGCATTCACAGTGGGAATGCCCTACTTTGCCACCATTGCTAGTTTCTGTAGTGTAAATACTCCCTCCCCATGGCTGATTTCAAACTACTAATGGTTTAATACCTGGCTTGCAAACTTTCTAAAGATTTGATAATTGGCACGAGCATGAGCTGGATCCAGAAAACCCCTGGAAAAGATGCTAATTCACAGGGAGCTCGCAGACCAGGTTTTCAGGCAGGCTCCAGGAAACCACATGGTAAACAGCAATGACAACAGCCAACAGCATAGCCCCTTCCAGGACAGAACTTTGGACTCTGCACTCAGCTAAGCTGCCATGAGGTCACCCAGCTTCCTCCGTACCCCCTCTTCATCCTCCTCAACCTCGCAGCCTACTTGTCCATAGCCCCATGTCCCTTGGCCTCCCTTCCATTACATCTGTCTCCTTGCTCCTCCCCATCAGTATTTGAACATGCCTTGAGATCTTCCATTTTTCTTAAACGAACTTCTCTTGACCTTCCATCCCACTCCCAGGTCCTCCTCCTTCTCCTCACTTTCACAAGGAAACTTCCCGAAACCATTGTCTGCCCTTACTCAATCCCATTCATTCCCCATTTCCTACCTTTTGGCTCCTGTCACACCATTCCCCTGAAGGCTCAGAGAAAAGGCTAGCAAGGACTTTCTGCAGATATGACAATCTCATAGTCATTTCAAGGACCAAATAGCAAAAAGTGTAAACAAATGCTTGGATCATCAGCATGGAAAATGGCGATTATCCAAGTCCTTCCAGAAGGAATGCTAGTCAAGTCAAAAACGATAGTTGGTCTTTTTTGCTCAGGTGGTCTTTAAATTGCCTGTGAGCAGCAGCATGCAGGATGGTGATACATTGAGAGTGAGATTAAAAACTCCACAACAGCAAGGGGAGGAATTTGAACTTGGGAGTGAAGGGAGAAAAGACACAGGGTTAAAACCTATTGATGCGGGTAGACCAAGAGAGAAAGAAAAGGGATTCTTGGTGGAATGGCAGCACCAATATCTCCAAGAAACTGTTTTTGGACCCCCAGAGATATTTAAGTGGGTGACCGTGAAGTATGCAATGTCAGCCCTCTCTTGTGTCTCTCCCACGAGACCCTCAGTACATGCCACGAGGCTCACTAATGCATTAGTATGAGGGGGTTGAGGGAGGGGACACTCGAAGAGAAAAATAAGGGACAGCTGACATCTGGGTTACACCAGCTACAGCAGGGAGGAATGACAAGTGAATTCAGCAAAAATGTTTTATTTCCACATCTATTGTCAAGTCTAATTATTGGTTGAAATTAGAGGTTCTGCCCTGATCATGGCCATGAATAAATAAAAATATGTTTGAATTTCAGCAGATGTCGTTGAATTTCACACATATTTCTCTTTCCAGAAATGAAAAGAAAGAGCCAGCTAGCCCTCTCATACACCAACATCCGCACTTTAGGTACAGAAACTTACTCTGGAAATGATTTAACTGACCAAATAAATATCAGTTAAATCAGAATTCCTGAATTTCCTCCGGGCTCTGGAAGATGCATGCATTGGTATTGAATCCAAACTCAGCAAGATAATGTCAGTTTGTGGGAGCAGTTTTCCTTGGCACACTACACATGTGCAATACTCACATAGTCAAGCATTTAATCACATATAGCAGGAGGAAACTCTGGGCCAGGGAAGGCAAGTGGCATTGAAACAAATACAAGATGAATAAGATGTGGCTTTTGTTCTTGAGAAGTTCATGACTTGATGCCCATCCACATTTTGGAAGCTTTAATTCCATGTGTGACGAGATAATGTTGACATCTAAGTTGAGAATAAGGATGACTCCGTTCCTTTTCCTATAATCTACCCTAAAGTTTTACTTGACAAAAGCAGTATAGCAGTATCCACAGCCCTGACCCTCCTCCTCCCGCCTGCCAATCCATCTCTGCTTGTACCGTGCCACCCTGGTGCTTTTGCTGCCACTGTTTGCCAGCCTCTACCATTTGAGACCAGGTTATAGGTGCTGTGTTATTATTTCTCCTGCCTTCCCTACTCACACTCTTCAGCAGCTGTGCATGCACAGTGCTGCCTGCATAGTGGTGGTAAGTTTCAACAGCACAAGGAGCAGACCATTGGTTCTGCTGATAAAATTGCTTAAAAATCTACATGTAATGATTCAACAGAACCAGATTCCCAACTACATCAAAGGTGGGACCTTTTCTATACTGGGGGCTGTGCCTGATTAACCACTTCCTGCCTACCAATTCACCAAAAGGCACAACTCCCCTATGGCCAAGCCCTGCTAAGGCTTTTGAAGCAGAAGAATTCAAAAGATTCAAAAACCAAATTGCTAAGAGTGACTATGCGAGATCATGCAGCCCAGCTTCCTGCCCTCAGCTACATCATTCAAAGTGGGCCTCCCTTCTAGTGGAAAGACAAGAATCTTCCTTGTCAAGGATGATCCTAAGGAGGACAATTAACACATATTTGGCCCTGCATCTTAGACAGGAATAGAAACAAACATGAAGATAAAAGATATATAGAATAAAAATAATTCTTTGCACGAACATTTTTGGGCACATACTTCGTTTGGTGCTAGGTACTGTGATATATTCTGTCATTTAATCCCTAGGGTGAAATTACAAAACAGATGCTACGATTCTACCTATTTCACAGATTTGAAAACTGAGGCACTGAAAGATTAAAGCCAAAGATGTTTAAACAGTAAGTGGCAGAGCCAAGACTTGATCCATGTCCAGAGCCTCTTTACCATCTGTACTCCTCTACTAGGCCTACCAGACAGGTCTGAACTGCACATCCACCCTGACCAAAAAATTATTCCAATGTGTCAATCAAACCAGAAGCTAGTCACTCAAGGTCTGACACATTTAACAAATGTTCCACATGCACGGACTTCCATCTCATCTGCTTGTTTAGTTTACTTGTCGGGGTTTGATCAATCCATCAGCAAGTTGTACTGATCTGTTGCTCTCAGTACTGCATGGGGAGATGTAGCCACAATCAACCCTCCCCAAGAGCCGTGCTCTCATCTCACGTCTCACTCATCAACTCCCATGTGCATGGCCCTAGTTGGCTGTTTGTCTTTCTGTGTATTTAATTATTCCAATCAGGTCTCTACAAGGAAGTTTTTAAGCTGTACAAGGCAAAGACCACATTTCTGCCTTTCTTTGTTTCCCTCTATTACTCCCGGACTGCAAACAGGTGATGCTCAATAAGTATGCACAAAACTACTGAATCTCCATATGACCCCAAATCCCAGTGAATTCAGGAGTTGAGTATAGGCATGAGGTAACATCAGACAATTAGATGGGAAAAACAAAAACACTAGAATGATATATATCGGTATCACATATACCCAAAAAAGTCCACTTGGACCTTCTTTTTCCTCTGTATCCAGTTGTTTGAGCAGTATGGAATTATGGCCCTTTACCCCCACACATGCTATAAATCCCTTTGCTTCCCCCAGAACATAATGTATTTGGCTGCAAAATAAAGATCAAGGTCAATCCAGCTTTGCTCTGGGTCTGTAATTCCCAGGAGGGCAGGAAGCAATATTTCCAGGCAAAAATACAGAGCCCTCAAAACACGAGGTCTATAGATCCTTTGCAAAGTGCTTGTTTGTGTCGAGAAAATTCCAGCCCAATGAGAAACCAGATGGGTGGATGCACCAAATATTGAAGACAGGCCCCAAGGCAAAGCAGACACACACTCTCTCTGGTGCGCACTAAACTCAGGAGTGATCCTCCAGCCGTTACAAGCAGAGAAATGTCCCACCAGAGTTTTGCAAATAGCAAACTCTTAGTCCAATGATTGTTTCTATCATTTGCCATATTTTCTGTCCAAAAACCTCTCTCGTTCCTACATGGTTAGCAGCTTTTATAGCCCACGCTAAGTGTCCATCCCTTTTAATTTTCATTGTTGCATCTGTTTTGCCATTTCTCTGCAGCAGGTTGTATTACAACGGAAGGATTAATGAGGAAATGGATGCAAACATTTTTATTTCAAATAGCAGCTCTCAGACAAGATCTGGAAAACGGAATCAAGCCATATGATTGTAAAAGAAAAAACCCTCGCCATCCAACTATTGGGCATTTTGCCATTATTTGTGAATAGCATGTAAATACAAACAACTTAACTGGGGTGGGGGAGAGATGTACATTTTTCATTTGTGTCTGGCTAATCATTTTTTTATTATTAATTTGGTCCCTTTTATTTCACATAAATGTCATCTCAAGCAGCAAACATCAACAAATAAGATCGTTTATCTTGCTGGGGAAAGCAAAACATTGCATTGCCATTCAGAGAAGGCAGCTGACGTCCCTACCGCACCACTAATAAAGAAGGCCTTCAGTACGAAAAATAATCATTTTCTATTACTTTCCACCATGCCTCATCCATAAACACAGGGCCACTGGTAATTACATTTAGCCAAGAAGCATGCTCTGTGTATTACAATTTCCTGAGATAAAAAAAAAAAAAACCCTAAAGAACACCCCAGACTCAGGGCTGAGACGAAGAGCAGGAGAGAAACCCAGACTGCCCCTTGCTCGGGTGCCTCTGTGTGCTATTAAAGGGCAGAGGACTGGGAAAGAGGGAAAGGAAGGCAGCGTTTCCATGAGATTTTCTCTTTCGTCTTCTTGGCCTGGGTAAAAAGAAAGGGAAAGGAGCCACGGATGTTCAGGAGAGAGCAGAGACTCAGAGCACATGGGGACCTGGAGCCCAGGCCTCGGGGATGACACTGGTCTTGCTGCTGCCACAACCATGCCCAAGCCGCCATCAGTGTGCACGCGGACGCAGACACGCGAGACAGCCATGTCCACACGCATGTGCACATGAGCCTCTTGTGAGCAGGGAGGTGGCATGGCTACACTGATAAATCCGCTGCAAGCCCGCAGACTCCACGCTTCCCTGTCGCCCAAGCATTTGGCTGGCCTGCCCGCACTGCCTCCTCTGCCAAGCAAGGCACTGACTCCACAGGAGAACCGTCCTGTCGATCTCTGCAGGAATATAAGACCTTTTTTTTCCAAGTAAAATGTTCCCCAACTCTGCAAGGGAGGTTGGCAGTACATCTCCAACTCTGGCCTGTCTTTTTAATACCCCTACAATAGCTCGGTTGGACTGAGACCAGCTGTTGGTACATTACCATTTGTAAATGCTTAAAACAGCTACTCCTTGTTTTCTTGGCAACAGTGACTGTGGAAAAAAAAAAAGCTAGCTCCAGCCACTTCCATTCAAACATTAAGAACCACTGACTGCCAGCTTTGGCATGCACCAGCCATTGTTTGCACAGCTCCCTTCAACAAGTTTCTTGTCACCCCACTATTCCTCCCCAAACCCCCCTCCCTATGAAAAGAAGGAGAAAGAAAATCAGCAGAGAGCAGTCCAGTCCCCTTCCACTTCGTCCTAACTCTAGCTCTCACCACCCAGGTAGTCAGCCCTCATCTGAAAGGAGACAGGGGAGCCAAAGTGAACTCTCTTTGTTTGGTTTTGTCTTTTATTTGTTTCTGTACCCTCCCGTCCCCAGGGCGGTCATCATCTTACAGGCCCCCACCAAAGATCAGCATCTCCTGATGTCCTTGGGAAGTGATTCCCAGGGTGATCTCCTCCTCCTTTCCCGCCCTGTGACTGCACCTTGCCCAGAACTAGCACAGGGTCCCAGCGAGGGAGACAATTTAGGGATGACAAGGAGATGGCCAAAGTCCAAGTCTCCCCTCCAGATGGGGCCGCCCTGAAAAGAAACTCTTGTTCCTGGTGCATCCCTCACCTCACCAAAGCCCTCAGGTTTTCATTTGCAACCGGAGTCAGATTCCCAAAGTCAATACTTGTCTATGCAAAATAGAAGAAGAATTGCATGAAGAATGTGGGAGGCTCTTCCCTTCCCCCTACCAGGTCCCCACCTAAGTGGAGGGGCAGCATCCAGGGCCACATGCCTATCCAGCTCCCGTGCTCCACATGCCTCAAGCAGTAGCAGCCCAGGAGAACAGGCACTGAGGTGCCCCGCATGGCCGCAGCAGGGACAATAGGCTTCGTGTGCCATGTCTTTGTGCCCTTCTGTTCAATGACTTCCCCTCTCCAACGGCAGTGGTGGCTGCATCTGTCCTTGATCCTTTAGTGAGGTTTCTGGGCACAAGAGGGAGGGTCTGTCAGTGTCATGCATGCTCTTGGAGATCAGTGAATTCAAGTAGCCAAATGTCGCAGCAGGATTGAAATTCCACACACAAGCTCCAAGGGGAAGGAGAGTGCCCAAAATGGGGCCCAGGAGGCCAGCAGTTGGGCGGACAACTCAGCCTGAGATTAAAAACTCCCATGCTGGTTTGATGGAAATATGATACAGTCAGTTTCTCACACTGAGGTTAGGAACCCCGAACAGATAAGGCAAACCAACAGATAACCCAGACAGACTAGACAACTCATTTAGGAGCAGGGCACACAGGAAGGAGTGACGGACAATGAGCCTGGGTCCTGCCTCTTGCCAGCTCAGCCACCAGAAACATCTATGTCTTGTGTCAAGGTCTAAATCACCTCATCTGTAAAAATCTGGAAGTTGAGTCAGATAATTGCCTAGGTCCCTCCACTTCTAGAATGCTATGTCATTGTCTTCCTAATTTTCTTTAACTCCTGCTAATAAGAATGCATGTGTGTCCCACTCTAAAAATACTCAAGGTACACAAAGTCAAACACTAAATTTGAAGTTTCCTTTAAAAAGTAAACTCTCTTAGTACATTAGATATCAGATTTACAAAAACCAACATATGCTCAACTTTTCGGGAAAAGATAGTAAAGTCCTTTGAACTGAAGCTTTCAGTTTCCAGGCCTGGTATGCAATAGGCTCATTATGAATAATATGTGTTGAATGGAACAAATTTGATGTGCAAAGTGGAGTCCCCAGGCAGGCTGCACAGGTGACTTAAGAAAACAGAAGTGATGGTGATAGGTCAGTCTGGGACTAAAAATTGGCCACAGGCAATTGAAAGTCAGGCAATTACAATACAAATGAAAACCTTAAACCTATGGGTTTTATAAAACCTTGCAATGTGCTTATTATTACTAAGACAGAAAATGTCATAAGATTCCCTCAAACATGAGTCGGTCTGGCATATGGATACAACTCCCTCCAGCAACCCTGATACAGATAAAGTCTCAGTAGAGCTTTGTCTGGGATACCCTGATTAACTCTCTACATCCTCTTCATGGTTGTTGAACTGTCTTCCCTACTGGGCTGAAAGCTCTTTGTGGGCTGGTGCTGTGTCCAGCTTATCCATATTGTGTTCTCAAAGACTTGCACAAAAGGCGCTCTAGCAATAGTTGGTTGCTACTAAGGTAGTTTGAGAGAAAAAGATGCAAGAGCTGACTCTCTGCCCTCAGATCCCTTCCTCTCATTGTGTCTAAAGGCCTTGATGACTTTACTTGTAACATCTATGGAGATGGTTTAAAAAAATGACAAAGACACCTTCTGACACCAGAGAAAACAAGCAATTCCACAGTCATTAAGAGCCAGAGGTGAACTGAAGGACCAGGCCAGGCAGGGTCTCTGACCTCAGCTCTGACATATGGCAGCCAGCCACTGATCCCTCAGCTGGGCAGATCTCAGCTCCACAGAGCCATAGAGGAGACCTAAGGGAGTTGACTTTGCTGCATCCAAAATCCCTGCCGAGTCCCCCAATATCTGCCGTCAGTGATGAAGAGGCTGCGTGAAAGAGGACAGGTGAGTTAGCGGCATCCCTCCTGGATGTAGAAGGAAGACCTGCAAAGCCTTCAAGCCGCAATGGTGAGTCAGCTATAAACACAAAACAGCCAGCCCCGCTGGGATACAAACAGCAGCAAGAACAGTAATATGGGCACTGTGTGCGAAGCAAAGCTCTAAGCACTTCATCCATCTCATCCTCATCACAGCCCTGAGATGGAGGTATGGTAACAACCCACATTGCACAGATGAGGAAACTGAGTGTCTTTGTCCATTTGTTTGCCATAAAGGAATACCTGAGGCTGGGCAATTTATAAAGCGAAAGAGTTTTTTGGCCCACGGTTCTGCTGGCTGGAAGACTGGGCATCTGGTGAAAGCCTCAGGCTGCTTCCACTCATGGGGAGAGTGAAGGAGAGCCAGCATGTGCAGAGATCCTATGGCAAGAGAGGAAGCAATCGAGAGTGGAAAGGTGCCAGTTGCTTTTTAACAACCAGCTCTCCAGGGAATGACTGGAGTGAGAACTCCCTCCCTCAAGGACAGCACCAGGCCATTCATAAGGAATCCGCCCCCATGACCCAAACGCCTCTCACCAGGCCCCACCTCCAACATTGAGGATGAAACTTCAGCATGAGGTTTAGGGGCACAAACATTCAAACTACAGCACTGAGACACACAGAGATTAGTGACCTGCCCGCAATTAGACGGCCAGTAAATAACTGAGTGGATTCAAATCCCAGCAGCCTCCACTCTTAACCGCACTGTCTTCCTGGAAGGTCACCAGCCGAGCTCAGCACCTGTGAACAGCAGCAGCACTGAAGGGCTTGTTCACACCACACAGAGCCCTGTAGTGTCTAAGGAAGTGAAATAGAGGCCTCAGGAAAACGCCCCAAATTGTCAACTCAGTGCACCTGTCCTGGTGAGGTCTACTGTCATCAATAGCAATCTATTCAGTGAGCACAGAACTAAGAAGAAACCCCTCCAAGTTAGTACATAGGTCCATAATGCCACCAGATTCTTGGACACACAGGACATATGCAAACTACAAATCCCCACTCCGTCAAGTCCTCAGCTAGTGAGGAGAAATGCAATACCATCTTCTTTATTTTGCCTATAAAATCCTCCACCAGGTCAATGTTACCATATAGTCTCAAATCTCCATTGAAGGCAGCATGGTATAATGGCTAGGAGGATGGAGTCAGGAGTCAGACCACCTTGGTTCAAATCCTGGCTTTACCATTACTAACCGTGTGGCCCTGGGCAAGCTTCTTCACCTCTCTGTGTCTCAGTTTCCTCACCTATAGAATGGGAATAATAATAGCACCAACCTCCTGAGGATGTTGTGAGTATGAACCCACAACCTTCTCCTGCAAACACTGCTATGTTATTCTGTGCCCAATTTGTTGCCACACAGGCACAGTCCTGCCCCCAAAGGACCTAGACACCACCTCTTTCCTATGTTAAGTCACCTGTCATCATCTGTCGTCTTCTGTTTTTAATGTTACTGCTGCTGTTATTGCAGCAAACCCCCACTATTAAGAATTACACTGCTGACTCCAGAGCAGTATAACATCATGGGAAGTTTTGGAATCCAGGTAGAACCCAGTTTAAACTCCAGTCTGGCAATGTGAGATCTGAACCCATTATTCAGCCCTCTAGGCAGTAAAACATATGACCCTGAGCACAGACTCCAAAGTCTCCTGCCTGAGTTTTAAATCCCTGCACCAGCACCACTAACTGTGTGACTTTGAGCATGTAACTTAAAAGCACTGTGCTTCAATGTTCTCACCTATGAAATGGGGATGATGTAAAAAATGTACTCTGGGGTAGTTGTGAGAACTGAGTGAGAATATACCTGTACCTGGACACCCGTGCGTGGTAAGTGAGTGTCAGCTCTCCTTATTTGAAACCCAAGGCATTTCCTTGTCTGTAGAATGGAAATGGGGTGGCCTCCTGGGGGAGGGAGAGTGGAGAGCCAGGCAGGGGCATCTGTGTGAGGCTCTGGGCAAAGGCCTGGTGACAGTCGGCCCTTGATAAACTACAGTCCCCTCCTGCCTTCCATGCCTTCCTATGGTGGAGCCCGGGTCAGAAAGGCTTCAGTTCACCTCTGCCCTCCACAGGCCTCGTAACCATCGTGCAAGCCTCCGACCACCCCACCTCCTCCACAGTCTGCCAAGATTCATCTAAAGACATCTTGGCCCTTCCCAACCACAGACCTGGAGGCTCCTTGGTCCCTCACCCCACTTCCTCCTGGTCGCATGCCCTTGACCTCCCAGACCACAGATACTCAAGAAAAACGTCAAACCTTCATGATTTTCTTTACTATGTGCCGAACACCATGCTGAGATTTATATTTTTATATGAATTAATTCCCCTGTCTTAGTTCAGTCTTCATAACAAAATACCATAGACTGGGCAGCTTCCACAAAAGACATTTATTTCTCACTGTTCTAGAGGCTGGGAAGTCCAAGATCAAGGTGCTAGTTGACTCAGTGTCCCATGAGGGCTGTCTTTCTGACTTGCAGACAGTCACTTTCTCACTATGTCCTCAGATGGCCTTTCCCTGTGTGCGTGTGCATGCAGGGAAGGGTAGGGGTGGGGGTGGAGAGGAGTGTTCTGGTGTCTCTTCTTATAAGGACACTAATGCCATCAGATCAGGGCCCCACCCATAAGACTGCATTTCATCTTAATTCCTTCTTTAGGGCCCCATCTACAAATACAGTCATACTGAAGGTTTAGACTTCAACAGATGAATCTGGGGTGGAGGACACAAATATTTAGTCCATAATACCTCCCAATTAATTCTTGGAAGTGGGTGTAGAGTTTACTGGTGGAAGTGGGTGTAGAGGATATGAAATTCTTGCCCCAGAGCACACAACCAGCAAATGGGCAGTCATTCCAAAGGTCTACTTTCAAGGGAAGGGCCTCACACAGGTCATGTTGCCTGGGCTCAGAACTCCCAAAGAGAACTCCAAAGGCTGTGGAGATCCAAGATAAAGGGGGCTTCTGGTGGGATGGGAGGGCTCCAAGGAAACGCCCCTCTCACCTCAGACTTTCAGGAAGGTTGCAGATGACTCCATGAAAGCCTGTTTTAATTTTGAAAATATCCTTTCACATTCCATCACCAGTGAACCAGGTAGACCTAGTCCCCATTCGGGGGGTACGTTCAGTGTAGTGGAGGGTCACAGATGAAAAGACAAACACAATATAGTGCAGAGGGCGGAGGTGGGCGGCACTCAACTTGGAGGCTCTGTGGGTCAAGAAGGAGGAGACTTCGTTCTTCCAGGAGAGGCTTCGCTTATGCACTGGCAAAGGCTGAGTGCCAATCTAACCCACGAAGACAAACAAAACTGGCCAATCCGTTATTCGATTGATTAGACCATGATAACAGAGGTTAAGAGTACCGAGTCCTGCCTTCCACCAAAATAGCCGCAACTCAATCCATTTTGCCAGACCATCACCAGGGGCAAAGCCCCATGCTGGGCACCGGGCAAGCACTTAGGGATACTGAAAGGAGAGGCCCTCCCCACAGGAAAACGGCTCGAACGGGTGTCCAGCACAGCGATGAAAATGGCCCATACCTTTGGCGCCGTTTGATGGCTGAACTCTGAGATGAAAACCAAACTCAAACCTCAGGCTTGACCTTGGTTTGGCCTGCCGAAGGTCAGCAACCCCTCCTGCCCTCCCAGTGTGAGCTGGAGAGGTGAGAGGAACAAACAGAAGGTTTTATTATACCACCCAGGCCACGCCTGCCAAGTTCTCCCCACAACCGCTTCAAAAAAAAAAGATGGAGTGAAAGGGAATTGGAAAAATGGAACCCCCTACATCCCAGAAATATTACTTTCATGAGCTGTATGAATTATTTAACAGACAGCTGAAAAGACCAAACTCAACAGAAGAATACAAAAAACCAGCTCGCCGTACAGACACCTTCCCCGAAGCCCATGACAATGAAATGTATTTGATGCCACAGATCAACATGCCAGAGAAGGAGGCTTCAGAGACAGATGCCCACAGGGATCATTAGCCCCTTATCTCTCAACCCTTTGCCACCAGCATCCAGATCTCTGAGCCTGGGCAACCCGGGGGAGAAAAGCTGAAAAGTGTGTATATTGTAAGTGTTGGTTAAACAACCCCACCGTATTCTTATTTGCTGGAGGTTTTAGGGAGCAGATGTAGGACTGGCAGGGCTTGGAGCTGGCGATATTGTTCTAGCTCAATCAGAGCCAACACGGAAGGGAAAAAAGCCACACACACACAAACACAAAAAAAGCGGCATTTGGTGTGTGCGCCTGGGTGTGCACACTCGCCTCTGTGCCATTCCCTCGTCCAAGGTTCCTTGGAGTTGAGCTGACCGATGCAAAACCAGTCTGGGGCCCAGCCAAGAAAAACACAACTTCTCACAGAAGCTGCGCGAGGGTGTCTCTCCGTGCAGCTCAGCTCGCTGCAAGTCTCCCCTCCTGCAGGCGCGAGGGGGCTGGGGCGGCGACTCACCCACTGCAGGCTTGGTGCTATCGGTTGCTAGAGAAAGGGCAAACAAATGGAGAACCAACTATAAAGGCGGCCAGCAGCAGCGAGGCAGTGCTGCAGCTGCCAGGCAATAACTTAGATAGTTACAGCTGCCATCACCTAGTTCATGCAAGCTTTTTAATATCTTTTGGCAGCTCTCGGTGTCACAGCACAAAGGGAGAGTTGGCACTTCGCAGCACACTTTGTTTGACATAACTGTAGGCAGGACCCAGCTGATACCTTCAGTAATGTGGATGGGTTTGCTCTTAAGGTGCATTTCAGCAGATCAAACGGGGGTTTCTCCCCACCGCTGCCTCCCTCTCTCTCCTCCTGCCCCCCTCCTGCTCTCATTCAGGGCACACAACACCCCTAAATCACATGTTGAGAACTAGATCAGATTAATGGGGGAACTCGGCAGGTGCAACATAAGGTTGGCCCCATAAGCACCCCGCTAAGGAGGAGAGGAAAGCAATGCACAGAGGACAGGGAGCAAAGAAAAGAAGGAGCGAGGAGGAAGAAAAATACTGTGCTCCAGGACTTGTCCCAAGCCTCACCAGGAGATGCGGCGTCTGCTCTCCCACTCCTCCACACAGAATTTTAAATACATCAGAATCCCACCATCTTGCTTCCTGCTCGTTTAACGTTATTCGTCGCTTGGCCACACACCCTCTTCCCAGTCCCACAAGAACCCAGCCTGTTCCAGGTATCTCTCTGCCCAGTTGTGACTGTTCCGAGGACCAATTGCTAAGAAAGCAGTTTGCAGAAGCACTGCCCAAGCCCTACGAGTTGTCATGACAATTTCCTGTGATCCCTCCGTCAAGCCAGGCATCCTTGTTTGGGGATCCAGGCGCCTTGCTGGGGCTGGAAATGGTGTTCCCTAAGACCCCACGGCACAGATGGGCACGAAGAGAAGATGTGGGCAGAAGAGGAGTAGAACAGGAGCCCCGAGACATGAGAGGGAGAGAGGTGGGCAGACGCTCTGCCCAGACTGAGCTGCAGGTGGCGGAAACACTGAGACGAGGAAGGAGAATCATCACTGCTCTGGTCGCAGCACCCTGTCCTTTCACCCTGCGGCGCATTTCCTTTTGTTTTTCTTTTCCAGCCACATTAAGGAATAATTGACAAATATAAATTATATATTTTCAAGGTGTACAATGTAATAATTCGATAAATATATACATTGTATAATTATTATACAATTAAATTAATCAACACACGTGTCACTGCACATAGTTACCGTGTGTGTGTGTGTGTGTGTGTGTGTGTGTGTGTGTGTGTCTGGCGAGAGCCCTTAATATTTACTATTTTAGCAAATTTCTTTTTTTTAACTTTTATTTTAAGTTCAGGGGTACATGTACAGGATGTACAGGTTTGTTACATAGGTAAACATGTATATCATGGGGGTTTGTTATACAGATTATTTCATCGTCCAGGTATTAAGCCTAGTATCCATTAGTTATTTTTCCTGATCCTCTCCCTCCCCACTCCCTCCATTCTCCAGTGGGCCCCATTGTGTGTTGTTCTCCTCGTGGTGTCCGTGTGTTCTCATCATTTAGCTCCCACTTACAAGTGAGAACATACAGCGTTTGGTTTTCTGCTCCTGCATCAGTTTGCTGAGGATAATGGCCTCCAGCTCCATCCATGTTCCCTCAAAGGATATGATCTTGTTCATTTTTGTGGCTGCATAGTATTTCATAGTGTATCTGTACCACATTTTCTTTATCCAATCTACCACTGATGGACATCTGGGTTGATTCCATGTGTTGGCTATTGAGAATAGTGTTGCAATAAACATACACATGCATGTATCTTTATAACAATGAGAATAGTGTTGCAATAAACATACACATGCATGTATCTTTATAACAATGAGAATAGTGTTGCAATAAACATACACATGCATGTATCTTTATAACAATGATTTATATTCCTTGGGTATATGCCCAGTCATGGGATCACTGGGTCAAATGGTATTTCTGCCTTTAGGTCTTTGAGGAAGTGCCACACTGTCTTCCACAATGATTGAACTAATCTACACTCCCGCCAAGAGTGTGAAAGCGTTCCTTTTTCTCCACAACCTCACCAGTATCGGTTATTTTTTGACTTTGTAATAATAGACATTGTAACTGGTGTGAGACAGGACCTCACTGTGGTTTTGGCATTTCCTTCGTACATCCCTCCAAGCAGCTGCTCCAGTTGCCTGCAGGATACCCTTGGAGGAAGGCACCAGGAAGACAGGGAGAGGAGGAGCCACAGGGTTATCAAAGATGACAATGGTGTATGTGTTTGCTAGAGCTACCATAACAAAGTACCACAAACTGGGAGGTTCAAACAACAGATACTTATTGTCTCACAGTTCTGGAGGCTGGAAGTCCACGATCACGGTGTCAGCAGCATCAGTTCCTGCTGGGGGCAGAGGTGGAATCTGTTCGAGGCCTCTCCCTGAGCTTCTGTTTTGCTGATGATCTTTGGCATTCTTGGCTTGTAGTCACATCACTTCAATCTCTGCTTTCATCTTCACATGGCACCCTCCCTATGTGTCTGTCTCCAATTTTCCCCTTTTTATAAGGATATGGATCATATTGGATCGGGGCCTACCCTCCAATGTGACCTCATCCTAACTAATTATATCTGTAATGACTCTACTTCCAAATAAGGTCACATTAAAGGTACTGGGGATTAGGACTTCATCATATGAATTTGGGAGAGACAGAATTCAACCTATAACAATTGACCTACATGTACCAGGCCTTTAACAGTCCTGTAAGGTAGGCGTTCTCATTCCCATTTCCCAGAGAATGAAAGCAGGGCTCAGAAAGGTCAAGGGTCTTGCCTGAAGATAGACAACAATAGGACCATCTGAACACAACCACCCAACCCTTGCTGAGAACCTGGGAGTTGGCCACTGCCACACTTCTCCCCTAGGACCCTCGCAGGGAAGTCTTTCCCCCTCAGCCTTCTCTTGATCAGCCACCCTGTCTAGGGTAGCCCAGCCTAGGATCTCTATCAGATCCCAGCATAAATCACTCACCAAGCTGTTTTCTCCAGAATGAACATGGCAGGTGGCCTGCGAGGTGCAGCCACGGATGGACGTGGGAGGAAGGGTATGTTGGGCTAGGGCCTGGTTCTCTTCTGCACATGCTGCTCTTGCTTGGCAAGATTCTTCACTTCTCAGCTCTAAAGGAAACAAAATATTCTGTCCTTTATTCTCACACATTCATTTCACGAATGAATGAATATGGATATATAAAATATGGATATGCATATCCATATTTTATTTATAAAATAATAAAATAATGGTGGGGCAGTATCTGCTACATAGTTTGGGTTCAGTAAACATCAGTTTCCTCTTTCCTTTTCAACACATTTCCAAACTTTCCTCCCACTTTCCCTGCCCTCTGCTCAGGGAGCACTAACTTATTATATCAAGACGAGAAAAACACGAATACAATTTAGCCAGCACAGGCTATATGCCTGCCCATCCCGAAACAAATAACTAAATGTATTTATTGATCACTTACTTCATGCCAGGCATTTTTCTAACCAATGAGTTGAATTAATCCTCCCACCAGTCCCATAAGGAGGACCCATTATCATCCCTTCTTTACAGATGGGGAAACAGAACAAAAAGGCAAAGCCACGTGGCATAATTGCTTGAACAAAGCCAGTTATTCTAGAACTCTATTTTTATTTTACTAACTACAGTTTTACTTACTCAGAGGGAGAGCTAAATTAGGAGAGTCATAGTTGTGGTTGTCTGGTAGGTACTGCAATTATCAGCTTACAACAGCGTAACTCAGTTCCTCAGACGTCAATGCCTCTGTTAACCAAGGTTGCCGGGTGGAGGGCCCTCAGAGCTGCCCTAACGGGAGCTGGGGAAATAGGTCTCTTAAGGGGCTTAAACCTTGCTCCTGCTCTGCTATTTGCATTATTCTTTACTTGCCAAACCCTTTCTCCCTAGATCCTGTCAAAGTATAAATTGGTATCCCCAAATGCCAAGTTTTAGGACGAAAGTCCCAATGTGTAGGATTTTCCTATTTATTCAAGGTTTGTCGAGATGCTCTCAAGCTCAGAGGTAGGGCTTCCCCATGAAGAAAAGAAACATATTCAGCTGCCAGTTCTCTTCCTCCCAAACTGAGCAGGAATATTTTTATTTCCCTATTTTCCCACCCCCAATCAGAAATGTAGCACCTCTTAGCCTTGTTGTATTGAATGATTTTAGCAGTTTCCAAAACAAAATTAAATACAGCTCCAGCTTGAGAAATGTTCCACCTCCTGGAGTCATGGCATTTAGTATTATTATTCACTTATTATTATTCAAAACAAATAAGAATGATAAAACATCAGTTGGAGCCACTCCAGGACAGAAGGAACTGGAATATCTAATAAAAACCATAGTATTCCACAAATAGAAAGTGTTAGAAAATGCAGAAAAACAATGACAAAGGACATTCTGCACCTTCTCCTCAAACACAGATCACCTGAAACAATAGAGCAGCTCTAAATGACCAGTGAATCTGACACAGAGAGCACTGTTTAGGGTACTCCCAGTTCAAACCTCAGAAAGATCAAATCGATGGGAAGCGTGCAGCACAGAGTAGGGCATGATTTTTACTTTCCTTCCCTCTCTTGTGAATTTCAACAGAACTTCCTTCAAAAAGTCTAAACTTCCTGCAGCTAAGGAGAAAAGGTTATTGCATTCAGGAATTCTTTGCTCTCCACTAGAAAACATCCAATGACCCCCACGTTCAGGAAGTCTCAGGATGTTTAAAGCACATTTCAGCCTGAGCAAATGTTTAACTCCAACTTGGGAAAAGTCACAGGATGTTGAAAACCACCAGCATCCCAAGACTGACCTTCCCAGACCTGCCTTCCCAGAGGAGAATGTGGCAGATTAGTGGTCGGGCAACTCTTACTCGGTCCCCAGTGCAAGGTGGTCAGGAATGTCACACAGACTGAGAAGCCAACCTTTGCTGAGGTCCCCCTGACCACAAGCCCTCCACCTCATTCTTCTTCTCCCTGATTGTCTCCAGTCCTGTATTATCTCACACTACTTCCTCCAGCCTCATCTGAAGAAAGCCTTATTCCTGAGATGCCTAACTTGGGGGGTATTTATTATTCCTTACAAAGTAGCAGGGTTTACTTGTATGGTTCACTTTACCTAGATCTATTTCCAGAAAGAAAATAGGCAGAGATAAGGCAAACCTGGGGCCCCAGGGGACCCCCCAATTGTCTGTCTGCCCACTCTCTGCACTGCTCAACCATCAACTCCCACTGCCATTTCTGGCGTGGGGAAGGATAGAAAGGGAAAGAGAGGCAGAGCAGCAGGTGAAATCGGAGGAAGAGTTTGCATCAATTTTGAAATAGAATGAAGAACTGTGGGACCAAATCCTTTTTTTTTAACTCTCAATAATGTACCTAATTCTTGCATGAAATCAGGAAAATTGTCTTCTACCATCACATTACTAATGATAGCTGAAATTTTTTACACCTCAAGATTATTAAGTATGCAATTTTTTTTAAAAATGGAAACAACCTAAATACCTAACAATTGGGAATTTGCTAAGTAAATCCAAATTATTGAATACAATGCAATAATTCAAAATGTAATTTACAAAGATTTTAGGGACTGGGGAAATGCTAATGACATAACGTTTAGTTAAAAACAAGATTCATTTACATACAGTTTAATCTCAGTTATACAAATATGGAAAACATATACAGTGCTAAATATTGTTTTGTCTGCCAGTATCTACTTTCTCTGTCCTTGTTTCCAGCTTTTCTGGAAACTTTACACACACACACACACACACACACACACACAGTTGTCACAAGAGGAGCCATTATACACAATATGGCTGGCCCCCGGCCACAGCTGATTGGTCCAGGGTGGACATCTGACCCAAGCCAGGACAATTCTCTCCTTCCCCAGTAATTCTGGAATTGGAACTGAGGGAGTCTTTCTCTTTCCAGCAGCAGAAACGTTAGGACAGCATGCCTAGTAGTTGCAGCTGTGGGCCCATGTGTCTGGCCCTGTGGGCCAGAGACACCCCCAGCAGCCAATCCATAAAAGTAGAGCGAGGAGGAGGCAAATACAGAGAGGAAGAAAGAGTTAGAGAAGGAGTGTCCTGACAACACATAGTCCCCCTGTCTTGCTGTTTCTGAGCCCTGGCCACATTTCTGCCCTTGGGGTCCATGAGACAGACAACCCCAGACCCTTATAATCAAGACGCCATTTTATCTAGGTCCTTTGAATTGGATTTCTGTCACTCATAACCAAAAGAATCCTAACCAATATGTGCTCCCTCAAATGCCCAATTACTTACACAACCTCCTATATCCCTCAACATGTTCTTGGGGGTGGGGGATCCGATGGCAAGTGATTTCTTTTTGCTTTTCTGTGTTTCCCCCAAATTTTCTATTATGAACAGTGTTATTATCTGGCATTCAGCATTCACCTCAAAATCTACCACATCAATTCACTTACAACAGATATACACACTTTGCACAAGGTTAAGAGAAAACCTTAAGTTATCAGAAAATATGTATTTATTAAATATGTGTGTATATATGTGTATGTGTGTATGTGTGTATATATGAGTGTGTATGTGTATATATGTATGTGTGTATGTGTGTATATGTGTGTATATATGTGCATATGTGTGTATGTGTGTATATATGTGTGTGTATGTGTGTATATGTGTGTGTATGTATGTATGTGTGTATGTGTGTGTATATGTGTGCATATGTGTGTGTATGTGTGCATCTATGTGTATGTATGTGTGTATATGTGTGTAGGTGTGTATATATGTGTATGCATGTGAATATGTGTGTGTATATCTGTGTATGTAGATGTGTGTATGTGTGTATATATGTGTGTATGTGTGTATGTATGTGTGTATATGTGTGTGTGTAGTAGCAGCAGTTGTCGCTGTAGTAGTAAATATATGAGACATAGAAACCAAAAATCCTGGAAACTGTTCACATTTTAAATTTTACCTCCCCATCACACAGGTTCCTGGAGGTCCAGGGCCAAGGCCTCCTTCCCAGAGGCCTCTGGAGCTCTGTTGCAGGCCCTTCCCTTTCTGTCCCCAGCCTAGTCCTGACCTGGTCTTCAGGCCACATGTCTCATTCCAGCTATTTTGAGATCTCTACTGATTCATTAGCCGAAGGTCAGCCATTTGTATATCTCAACAGAAAGGGCAGGAAAACTTCTCCCACCTTTCCACGTGGTGTGACCACGTCTCTTTGCTTCCCTTGCTTCTCAAAGTCATTGCCATTTTGGAATTTTGGACTCTCCTGGCCTGCCCTCCCTCTCCACTGAAGCTTTCAAAAGATCTATTCTTTGGAAGCCCAGAGCAAACCCTCTTTTCTCACCGAGAATCAGAAAACTTGGCTGGCACACCCCCTAGTGGTGGCCTAATGAATCCCCCTCAATTACTAGAGGGTGCAACCCCTGGGGTTTCTCAAAGTGTGTTCCATTGGACCTTAGTTCTGCAGAAAAATAGCCTAAGAGAAAAGTATCTTATGTTAAGTCAGATTTGAAAACACTGGGATAAATAAAAGTAATCTGTTTGCTTTAGTGGAGGACGTCTTCAGTTCTTTAAATATACTAATGAACACTGTGAATCTCACTGATCCAGATTTATTTGATTGAACTTTTGTGAAATAATAGGATAACTACCATTTATTGAGCATTTACTATCAACCATAGCATTCACATTTATACATCGAAAAATTGATACATAAGGTGGTCAAATAACTTGCTTCAGTTAGGTTCACATGACACCAAGGCCCATGCTCTTAACCGTTACAAGATCCTGGCTTTATGTTTGCTCCAGGATGTTACTCTGCAAATTCTACTTATACATACCACTCTTATTCCCTATTTTACCAGTCATGCAATACTACAGATTACCTCTCTATGAAACAGGAAAAGCAGGCGCCTTCAAAGGATGCAGAAGTCTCCCTCACTGCCCTTGGGAAGCTTCTGGTTTCGGTGGCGATAAAGGGAAATTCACTGTCTAAATGCCACAAACAGATCCTTCTTGAAATTATCAGCAAAGGGGACATAATAGGGCATCGTGTTAAGGATCCAGATACATATTTTCCAATGATGTTATGGAAGGTGCCACAGGCTACTTTTTTATTTCTTCTAAGAGGAGCTTGCTTTCTTTTGAGCCCTAAATACTTGTTTGTCTGCTTTTATAAGCAATAGGATATTCTGTATGAATATCTGGTTTTATATCTGTTAAGAAATGGAGATAATAATATGCCCCCTCCTGTTTTTTTAAATTGTCAAGTACATAATATGTTGTAAACCTTAATTCTGACAGCATAGGTTGCTTATGGATGGGTTTTCTTTTTTTGTTGTTTTGTTCTGATTTTTTATTTTTTATTTCATGTAACAGAAACTCAAAAGTAGTTTATTGACATACATAACTGAAAAATGTAGGCTTCAGGAACAGCTGGATCCATCGGCTCAAATAAGACCATCATTAAATCCAAATGCATCGTACCGTACTTCGATTTTTAGAGAAAGGAAATAGCACATAGTGCTCTAAATATGTCCTGGTCCCTTGTCCTAATTAACATAGAAAAATGTTCAGAAAGTTGCATGGATGACAGGATTTGAGGATGGGCTATCACCTCCAACACTGGCCCTCCAGCTACCCTTGTTAAATATCTGTGTAAAGACTTGATTTTTCCATCTGTAAAAATGGGCACGCTACCCCTCCTTTTTAACTTCAGTGGAAGCTGAAAGATGTTGTAAAGCTTTCAAAAGCTTTTTCTTTAGAGGATTAGATATTGTGGTAATTTTTTCGCTATTAATGTTCACAGAGACAGCACTTCACACTGGCAAAGCATTTTCTAAGTATTTATTTGTTTTACAAATTTTTCATTTAAAACTCCATAATTAGCCTGTCAAACATACACCTTCAACATTACTACCACAGTCTAAAGCCAATCAAGGCACAAGGGGAGAGAGGGGAATATATAATTTATATATATTAAATACGTATATATTTGTATATATATCCTTCTATATTTAAATTCACATTGTGTGTGTGTATGTTTGCAAGACACATATAAATGGCAAATAAGAAAACTTAAAAAAAAAAAGAGCGATAGATGGATGGTCCCAGATTTTAATACCACCCCCAAGGTAGAACAGGTGGTGAAAATATAATAAAACATGTTGCAAGGAACTTGTCATGAATTTTAAAAACAAAAACGCCTACAGAACAAATAAACTGCTCTGACACTGGGCTAAATCTGAAGTTCCCAAACTATTTTAAATGACAAAGCAGAAGTTCCCAAGAGAGGGAGTTCAACAGAAATGGTTAGAGAGCAATTGTTACCTAACTCACAGAAAAAAGCTAGGATAGACGGACAGACACCCAGCCTGCTCCCCCTCGACAGGATGGGCCACACGCAGATGCCCAATCCCGTGGGGCCAGGCCTATCTATGTGCAGGACCAAAGGGCCTGTTAACAAAGGCCTCGGGGAGCCTCCTGCACCTACATCTTCGCCTGATAAGTGGTTTCTCAATGGATCTGAAGGCAAACATTTGGGGCATTTGTCCAGTAGCTGGGCTTATGCTTGTTAACAACCACTTTCAGGTGTCCTATTAGAAGGTGGGCTGGAGGCCCCGGCCTAAGTGGTACAGGCAGACACCCCTCTCTCAGCAGCACCCACCTGCACAGTCCCCACCCATTCATTCCTCACAACAAGCAGCCTATCCTTTATTTTCAGCCAACAGTTTATGAAGAGCTTCCACTTCCGCTGCCTGTGTACATTACGACAGAATTGCTGGGAGCTGCACAGCAAGGATGGCAGGACTCCATTTTGCAGTAAGGAAGAGGTGAAGTGATTTGCCCAAACTCACAGAGGTGGAATGACAGACAGCTCAAGATTTCTGATTCCCGTCCAGTCCTGTGACTACTGGAGTATGGCCTCCAACTCCATTTAATATCCCCATACTTCTTCCATTGAAAGCTATTCTCTCTCTTCCCATACTGCACTGTGATCATGTGTTGCCCCATGAAACTGGGGTCTCTCAGTTTAGGCTTGACCATTTTATACTTCCCAAAGTGCACAAGCCTGTAAGTGCCCAACAAATTTTATCAAATCAAGCAGTTGACCAGCCAGCTCACTGAGCATTAATTATGTGCCAGTCGTTCCACTAGGTGCTGAGAAGACCCACAAAACATCATGTTCTTAAAGATGCATCCTGGTTGTGGAGACAAGATGCACGAAAAAAAAAAAAAAAAACAGAAACAGGTGAGATCCAAAGTGTCTTAGTACAAGCTAGAGCCTGGGGTCCCACCACCCCTGAGAAGAAGGTAACAGAAAGAAGAGCTCTTTCCCTGTCTTTTACACAGCATCTTTTTGAGCTTTTCTTGGCCCTACAGGTAAGAAACTCATCTTCCTACATTGCAATTGCTTTGAGATAAGACCATCCCATGTTCTTAGCACAGGCACCATAGTGAGTGAGAGCAGAATTAGGGCAGTTCTCCTAGACAAATCTGGCACTGTCTTACAAGCTGGCCTAGAAGGTTTCTTGAGGAAAATGCAGGCTGGACCACTGTGGCATCTTCATGCCTATAAAGCCAGGAGGGCTGAAGCTCTCACTTCCCCCCAACCCAGGCCCTCAATTCTCACCCCTGATTAAATGGACAGTTCCCTGGGTTGACCAGGTCGTAAATATGTGCTAATTCTCTAATCTGGCTTGTCCTTGGAGGTTCCCTCCCCATCCTGCTGACCGCACCAGCTGCCTAGGGGAGCACAACTGAGAAGAGATCTGGCAATTATCCAGTTAATTTGATCAGTGGAGACAGCCAAACAAATAATCCAGGCCAAAAATGTCCAGATCAGCTGTCTACATGGATCAAATTCCACTTCACTGACACCACGCAGGTTCAGCCCTACAGAACGGGTTTCACTGAGAAACACATCCCAGTATCCCGGCATGCTAGGCTGCACCAGCCTTTAGTGGAATTGTGAGCTTGGCTGCATTTCTCTGTGACATCCCTTCCATTCCCATTCAGTGCTCTTCCCACCTCCAGGACCTTGGCCCCATAGGGCCAGGGGTCTTTGGTAGCTGTCAGGGGCTAGAATATTCTTGTGTCCATCTCCTACTCTGGATATTTGAAACTCATTAGGAAGAGACTTTCAACATCTGAAACGCCTTTGAAAATTAAAGGAATAGGAATGTAATGGTAGAATGTCAGGATACTAACAAGCCAAGGCGCAGGAAGGTATGAGAGAAGAAATCTCACTCATGCCCTGTAATTTCAACCATCTTAGAAGGTGCCTACTCCTTACCTTCCCCAACCCACTCTTCTCAGGTCTTATCTGTAATGTACTGACTCCTCAGCATGACAGAAGAAAACTTTGGATCAATTAAGATCAAGTTCTACTATATAAGCAGAAAATCCCAAATCTCAGAAGCTTATAGACGAGGACTTAATCTCTAACATAAAGTAAGTTCAGAGGCAGATAGTTTGCAACTGTGGAAGATAACACACCTAATTCTGACTTTGCCATGGTGAACCTCAGCCTTATTTCCTGCTAAGGTGTTGGTTTGGAGATACTACATGCTAATAACTCCTACTTCATCTTGCAACATAAAAACTGACAAAGCTTCAAATTATAGGAATCTCAATCAACTTAGATTGCAGGCCGCAGGCTGAGAACACCTTCTAAGCAAAGCAGCATTTCTCTCCATATCTGTCCGCAGACTGGCCAGCTCTCTTTTGCAGGACTTTGCTAGAAGTAGCAAGAAGGAGACAGCAAGCCAACACTCTTGCTGTCACTCTGAATTTTTGCTGCCATTTCCCCTAAAGCTATAGCTTCAGTCAACTTATGATTTGCTTTCCCAATTACAATAGGCAACAATTCAATCGAATGCTCTAAACAATGCACAGCAAGGGTCCCCAGATTTCTAATTTGCAAAACCTGAGCTCTAAATAGCTGCCTTCCCATCTCCTCCCCTGAGTCAATAGCGCACTTTAAGTTATGTTACTTATAGGAGCCCCCTCCCTAAGAATCAAATTCTCTATCACTTTAGGATGAGGTTCAGCTGTGTATAGCAGGAGCAGAACTCACAAGGATCTACCCTCTTGTGTAAAAGAAGCCCAGAGTTAGACAGGACTGAAGGCTCCACAGTCATCAGAGATCTGGGTTCCTTCTACCCTTCTGCCCCAAAACCGCTACAGCATAAAACCCCTATGGTTAAAGCCCCTTCATGCTGTGAGATGATTACTGGAAATCACATGATTAAGTTAACTGCAAAGGAGGCTGAAATACATGGTCTTTTATCTGAGGACATAGCTGCTGTGAATACCATCAGCATTCTGTTCCTAAGGTAAAAGGAGAGAATTATGTAGGAGGAGGCCACTAGCAGCCTATGCCACAATTTGTTACTCGTTTGCGTTTAAGACTCCCCAACCAGGACTCCGGCCATATCTTAGTTAAATTTGTAACCCCTCAGTTCCTAGCTCAATGCCTCTCACAGATTAAGAGATCAACAGATGTGCGTTGAATAATCACTGAAATCCAGCCCTAATTTTAGAAATAAAAGAAACTGAAGAGGTTTCCCATTAGGATCCTAACTTAGACTGAATCTCAAGGCTAATTTTCATCTAATCACCATAATCCTCTCTACTATTTCTGAAGATGTTTCTTCTTATCTACCCTCCTTAAGCCAGTTAGAGTTTCAATCAAGATCTTACAGAGTCCTTTAGAGCCCTACTAGTCAAAATGTGTGGTCTGAGAACCCCCGCTTATCTGCTGTCTGCAAATCAGCTGTGTCACGAAACACCATGTTTAGCTCAGCTGACATTTTATCCATACCAAGACTTTCCCAATGAAGGAAACAATGCTTTCATTTGCATTCTGGGGTAAGCTCCTTATCTTTTTGTAGTAGCACTGATTTAGAGGCTGTATCTTCAACCACGGCAGAACTCACGGTAGGCTATGTGAAGACGTGGTTGATTTCACATCAAAGTCAGCATTCTCATTAAGTCACAGACTACCCGAAGATCGAAAAGAAATGTAATCTCAATTCAAAAGTACTTTGGCCTTGAATACAAAACAGCCAACAGATTTTTACTGGAAATCCAAGTCATCCTGACTCTGCACTAGTCAGGATGGGGCAGCCATGACTTTGTAGTATGCAAGAAAAGGACTTAAAATCTCAGTCAACATCAACTCAGTAAAATACAGCACTGTGATGTATTTACCCAAAAAGCACACGTGACCTTAGGCTGCATTAACAGAAGCATTGAATCTGGAACAAAGGAGGCTACAATCCTACTCTATATTAGTTAGAACATGCATGAAATATTGTCACCGACAGTGGATATAGCATTTAGGAGGGATGCTGAGGAACTGAAACTTGTGCAGAGGAGAGCAACCTGAATAGTGAAAGGTCAAAACCATGTCATATAGAAACAGTTAAAGGAACCGCTGATGTTTAACCTGGTGAGGAGAAGACTTGAAGACTATGACCTCTATCTTCAAATATTCAAACAGCTGTCATATGAAGAGGAGATTGATCTAATAGTTCTGGGAAATGCTGAGGCATAGAACTAGGACAAATGTGGGGGAACATGCAGAAAGACAGATTTTGACTGAGAAACAGCGAAATTTCTGACAACCAAAACTGTATGAAGACAGATCAGCCAAGAAGATCATGAACTTGGCCACTGGAGGATTAAAACTCAAGGTGGACAGTTTCCCAGAAGGGTAGTAAAGAGTGAGCTCAAGACCCAGATGCCAGGTGGACTAACACCTGAAGGGGTCATTCCCATTCTGCAACTCTGTGATTGCTCTATAATCCAGCCCACTGCCAGTTTTTGTAAATAAAGTTTTATTGAAACACAACCACACCCATTCATTTATGTGATGTCTCTGGTTACTTTTGTGCTACAACGAGAGTTGAACAGGAGTGATGGAGACTGTGTGGCCCACAAAGCCTAAAATATTTACTATCTGGCCCTTTACCAAAAACATATGCCAATCCCTGCACTAAACAGCCATATTCTGATCTACCTTTGCCTTGCTATGGGACTCAGAAAGAAAATACTCAACTTATCAAGCAATATGTTAGTAGCCACAGCTGTTGTGTTTCTATTCCTTGATGGTTTACAGTTTACAGTTCACAGAGTCCTTTCTCATTCATTATCTCTGTGTGTCTTGCAGCTCTTTGGGACAGGTGGTAGAGGGCATTACAGATGAGAAAATGTCATCCAGTTAAGCATTCAAGTCAGGAACTACTCCAGGTTACCTGGTCCCTAGTCCACCCTTCTGTGGGGGGATTACTGTGAGAAACCACCCCTCTTAATGAGAGATGGACAAGCAGGGAGAGATTACCACAGATAGCCCAGTAGGAGCTCCTGGTGGCTCCTGGTGGCTCGTCTAGCCTTCTCCAGGTATTGCTCCCACTTTAGGGGGCCCAAATGCAAGTTAATTCCCCACCCTTTGAGATCAAGGCTCTAGACAGATGTTTGCAAACTTTAATCCATGGGCCAAATCTGGCCTGCCACCTGTTTACATAAAGTTTTATTGAAACACAATCTCACCCATTCATTACATATTGTCTATTGCTGTTTTCCTGCCATAAAAGGCAGAGTCCAGTAGTTAGGACAGAGTGCATACGGCTCACAAACCTAAAATACTTACTATATCTCCCTTTACATAAAAAGTTTGCAGACCTCTGCTCTAGAACATCAGTGTAGAATATGGGTATTAACTCATGTTCTCTATTATAATAGACAACAAAAAAAATGAGAAAAAGCCTGTTGGACTGGGAGCCCCATCCAGGAAGCAAAATTCATTTCACAACTACTTCCTAATGCAAGAGAAAAAGCGACAAGTCTTTTGTAGGCTGAAAGTTTTTGTCTTCTGTCTGTCGGGTTTTGATATACCACTCCCCTGGGAAACAGCTATTATGACTATTTAAAACACATAATAAACCAATTGTTCCATCACTGTGTCTATTTTTAATGAGCACAGACAATGCACTACAGCATAGTTATGGAAAAGAGCAGTGTAATTCTATAAATCAATATTAGGACCTAATTAGCCACTGAGCCCAGGCTGATAACAGCTTATCATACCTTTCAGCCCAAAGAAAGCTCAGGTAGAAGGGGGAGAGAGAGAGAGAAAGAAGAGGGAATAAATAGCTAATTATGATAAACTGGTTTCCTTGGTAACTCTGTTTATGACTGCAATGATGTTGCCACATTTTTAATGATAAATACAAAGGTTTGATGTGAGATTACCCAACGCATACTGTCTTAATACTAATTCTGCACTTGCAAAGGTAAAGTGTTGTGAAATTTTGTGAGGCTAGGAAAATTCGAGAAGATTTCTCTAACCCTAAATCCAAACATGTTATTGGTTTATTCTTTGGGTACCAAATTGCTCAAGAATATGGAAACAGATATTTATGGTGCTCAATGAATCCTATGTGCCCATTCAACCCTGAGATTTTTATTTTATTTTTATTTTCTATTTTTTTGATATGGAGTCTTACTCTATTGCCCAGGCTGGAGTGCAGTGGTGCAATCTCAGCTCACTGCAACCTCCACCTCCTGGGTTCAAGTGATTCTGCTACCTCAGCCTCCCGAGTAGCTGGGACAACAGGTGCCCGCCACCATGCCTGACTAATTTTTGTGATTTTTTTAGTAGAGACAGGGTTTCACCGCGTTGGCCAGGCTGGTCTCGAACTCCTGACCTCAGGTGATCTGCCCACCTAGGCCTCTCAAAGTGTTGGGATTACAAGTGTGAGCCACCACACCCAGCTGAAGTCTTAGGTTTTTAGTTACAGCATTTTTTACCCTCTCCTTTCTAACTGGGCACCCCCTGGTCATCTCTTTGACCAGACTTGTGGTTTAAAGAGGGATAGGCAGTGAGGAATGCAGAAGAGAGGGCTCCTCTACCAGGCTGTCGCCATCAGAGTCAACCCTGGGATCACCACAGTTGTGAACCCACCAGCCACAACCACAACCACAACCCAGTCTTCTCTGACCTCTTCCTCTGCCCAGAGGGTAAAGTACCAACTCCTTAGTATGATAGAAGAAAACTTTGTATCAATTAAGATCAAGTTCCACTATAGTATATCCATTCCTCACTCTCATCTTTCAAGGGTGCTGTACCTCAATCTGTGAAAATATTTTTGACTGAAATATTTGAGTGCAGTGGCAGATATTACATATAGGTCGAATCACTAAATTTGAGGTGGGCAAACGATGGCCCATCATCCAAATCCAGTCCACTGCCTGTTTTTGTAAATAAAGTTTTCTTGAAACACAGCCACATCCATTTGTTTATGCACTTTCTGTGCTTACTTTTGTGCTACACCACAGAGTTGAGTAGGCATGACAGAGACCGTATGGCCTACCAAGCCTAAAGTATTTAACATCTAGCCCTTTACTGAAAGCACTTGCCAATCTCTGCACTAAATAGCCATATACTGACCCACCTATCCCTTGATTTCCTCTGCTATAGAGGCCAGAAAGCAAAATATTCAACTTCAGCCTCCTTTGTGGCTAAAGAAAACAATGTGAAACTGTTTTGGCCAATGAGATGTAAGTAGAAGTTCCTGCAGAGGTTTTCCCTCCCTCAATCTCCTCATGCCACCAGGAAAAAAAAAAAAAGAGCAAGAGCTAAAGAATAGAGAAATTTTGCCCCTTGTTTCTCTCACTTCTCCCTTCTCTGCCAGGCCCCTTCTGCCTGGAACACAGACACAACACCTGGAAATGCAGCAGCCATCTTGCAACCATGAAGACCAAAGTCTTCCCTAATGATGGTAGAGTTGGAAGATGCAAGGAACTGGTCCTTGTTGACATCCTTGAGCAGGTGCCCAACGCTAAACTATGTTCTAAGTACCACCAGACTTTTTGTGATGTAAGAAAAATCAACCTCTTGCTCACTAAACTACCGTGGCAGGTTTTCAGCTCCTCACAATAGGAGTGAATTCTAACTGATCAAGGGGACGTGAAGAAAGTGAAGTCAGAACCTAATAAGTTGAATGATGATACATAGGCAGAGTAGGGGCAGGTGTAAGAGTCAGAGAGAGATTAACTGACCCACCAAGGAAACAGACTTCTGTCCCTGGGTAGACGAGGCCAAGAAATGCATTGTTAGTCCTAAAGCAGGATGCTGCTGACAGATGTGGCCCAATGATGTGATGACCAGATGAGGATGCTATGGAGCCATGTATTAGCCAGGATTTCCCAAAGAAACAAAACCAATAGGATAAAGAGAAAGAGAGAGAAATTATCAGGAGTTGATCACACAGTTATGGAGGCTGACAAGTCCAAAATTTGCAGGGTGGGCCAACAGGCTGAAGAACTAGGAAGAGCCCATGTTGCAGTTCAAGTCCAAAGGCAGTCTGTTGCAGAACTCCCTCTTGCTTGGGGGAGGTCAGTGTTTTTTGTTCTATTAAGGCTTCAACTGATTAGACAAGGCCCACCCACTCCGTGGAGGACAATCTGCTTTATTCAAAATCCCTCCATTTTAATCTCACCCAACAACACTCTCACAGAAACATCCAGAATAATGTTTGACCACATATCTGGACACTGTGGCTCAGTCAAGTTGACACATAAAATTAACCATCACGAGCCAATTGTGCCCCCAGGACTTAACGATATATACGTGATCTTCTTACTCATCTCCTGACCACATGTTCGCCCATGGCATGGCAGTGGAGGAAAGAGGGCTGACTTGACCCAAAATTCCTGGGATCTATCCTATCTGGCTGTGTGGGTTGGGGTAACTTAACTTCTCTGTGCCTCAGTTTCTTCATCTGTAAAAGGGAGCAATTCTATCTCATAGAATTAATGAGATATAAGAGCAAATGGGGTAAAGCACTTAGAATGTTGCCTAGCATATGGTAGAGTGCCTGGGCCCATTTCACAGCTGGAGATGTGAAGGTATTAGGCACTCTACCCTTACATAGCTGAGTAAAAATGTGCAAAATTTCTTTTAACTCTCCATGATGTTCTTCCGAGCACAGCATAAATCCCTCACTACTGTAGTCCACTGTACTTCCAGTTGGAAACTTTCAGCAAATATCTGGATGCCCAACTCCATCCTCTTCTCTGCTGTGCCCATCTCCTGCAGCACAAATGGCCCTCCTTGAACAGGTTCCAGTTCTCAAACCTGACATCTCTGATCCAGGCCTGGTACCTTGGCAATATAGCAAGCCTCAGGTGAAGGATGTATGCAAAAAGGGAAAAAAAAGGTTTTAAAATAGTTTACCATCTGTCAATCATTTGGGTGCAAGTTTCAAACACACAGAGAGACACTTGTGCACACAGGCAACTGTAGAGGGTATTCCATTGCCCTTCATAGCCAAAGCCTGCCCTGTCACAGACACACCCACAACCACAACAGCTTTTTGTTTGTTTCAAAAGAGTAACAGAACAACAGCAAAGACCCCATGACCAGCTTGCAGTAGAGAAGAAAACGTCATCTCCAAGTTGTCATTATAGAAAAGATCTTATTCCTGGAGTGCATCTTTATAAATTGGGGCATCTTTAGGTATGCGGCCGAGTGAGCAATAAGAACGACCAAAGGTAGCTTATTTGTATGCCTCATGCCAGGCTGTAACACCTCTACCACCCTGTGGAAGCCCAGGAGGAGGGTCCCGGCACACAAGAGCCAGTCAGGTTGTTTCTGGACTCAGCCAGAATCCACAACCTGGTTTGCCTTTCTCACTACCGTGCATTTAGCCACAAATGGAGCCAACCTCAGTGTGGCCCATCTGAGTGCTGAAAAAATAATTCCAAGTGCAAGCCCTACAGATGATGTGAATGGCACTTTCTTTGCTTTCCACAACTCAGACCAGGGGTGGCCCTAGTGAGAGGACCACCGTGGTCATACAAGGAGCCAGCGGCCTGCACGCTAGCCCTGGCCCAGAACCCTGCTGGTCAGACTTTCAGTACATCGCCTGACTGCCCCAGGTCTGATGTTTCACCTACAAAATAAAAAGTCGGCATGGACCCATCTCTAAGATGCTTTCCGATTCTAATCTTTTATGATTCTGTGATCCACAGAACCCTGCTCCAACTTGCCAGTCATTCCAACATCCTTATCCCCTCTCACCGTTCCTAGTGCATCTAGGCAGACCCAGAACCAGGTAGACTATGCACCAGGCTGAGGGATCTAAGAAAAGCTGGCAGGATGTAAATTGCAGGGCTAGAAGCTTCCAGTGTAGTGATGAAGGCAGAGAAAGAAGCAGACATGTCTATGATGTTATCTGGGGGCAGGCTTTTATTTTGTTTGTTTTTCTTGAAATGGAGCTTTGCTCTTGTCACCAAGGCTGAAGTATAATGGTGCCATCTCAGCTCACTGCAACCTCCACTGTCAGGTTCAAGCGATTCTCCTGCCTCAGTCTCCCAAGTAGTTAGGATTACAGGCGCCTGCCACCACGCCCTGCTATTTTTTTGTATTTTTAGTAGAGACAAGGTTTCACCACGTTGATCAGGCTGGTCTCAAACTTCTGACCTCAGGTAATCCGCCATTTTGGCCTCCCAAAGTGCTGGGTTTACAGGGGTGAGCCACCGCACCTGGCCTGGTGGCAGGTTTTGCTTGGGTCACTGAGATGGACCAGTGACCTTTGAAAACTCTTTTCAATCCTGGGGATTTATGATGCTAAACAAATCAGTCTATGTTAACAAGATGGGAAAAAGAAAATATCCAGCATATCTACAGAAGCCTGTAATTACTCCTGCTAGAGCACCTTGTACCACTCCTGTTATACCACATATCGCCCCCATTGTTGACTAATTGCCCCCTCTCTCGCTTCTCCACTAGACTGTAAGCTCGAAGAATTCAGGAACCTTGTCTATCTTTGGATTTCTATCCCCAGCTCCTGGCCCAGTGTCCAGCACATAACCAGACTGACCTGTACTGAATATTTTCCATGAGCAGGCACTGTTCTGAACACTTTATTCATATTAGCCCATTTCATTCTCATAACAACCTTATGACATAGGTACCTGTCTTACAGATTAGTAAACTGAGGCAGAAGATGGTTAAATAACTGTACAGGATTAAACAGCTAGTAAGTGGCAGAATCATGAATAGACCCAGACAGCCTGGCTCTCAGGGTCTCTGCTCTTACATAAGAAGTCGTGCTGGCTCATAGCAAGTACTCCACACAAGATTTGTTACTTTGAAAACATCTCTGAAGTGTTGTCGCTGAGTTGAAACAAGAATTACATAGAAGATCATCCAGTTTATGAAAACAAAAAGGTAGCCAAGTACAAAATAAGTTAATACTTTGTGTGTTCTGCAAGAGACAACTGAATTCAAGTTTAGGTAATTAAAGCTTTCATAATTTTTTTTAAATACAATACATTCATTTACGCAAAACTACTCCAGAGCATGATTTTTTGCAAGATGCTATGTGTCTCACTTCTCACAAAAAATGACTTCCGAGTCTCCCTGAGAAGTGAGAATATCAGATTGCAAACACTACCTTCAACTGCCCCATGCCCGCGCTAGTGTATAGACCCCGTCTAAGGCTGGGGGATCCAAGCAGTCCCCACAGCTCCCCATTCTGCACGGGGGCATGGGTGTAGCAAGAATGGGCCCTTCCAGTTGGTCCTGAAAATGGCACCACCTTGTACATCCTGCCAGCCTTCTTCCACCAGCCCCCTTCAGCCCATCCCTTCTGATTTCCTTCTCTCTCTCTGTCTTTTTTTTTTTTTTTTTTTTTTTTGTGAGAGAGTCTCACTCTCTCTCCCAGGCAGGAGTACAGTGGTGGGATCTCAGCTCACTGCAACCTCTGCCCCCGGGTTCAAGTGATTCTCCTGCCTCAGCCTCCTGAGTAGCTGGAATTACAGGCATACACCACCACACCTGACTAATTTTTGTATTTTTAGTAGAGACAGGATTTCACCATTTTGACCAGGCTGGCCTTGAACTCCTGACCTTAGGTGATCCACCCACCTCAGTCTCCCAAAATGCTGGGATTACAGGTGTGAGCCATTGCGCCTGGCCTGATTTCCCTCTCTTGCCAAGGGCTAGCTATGGTTTGAATATTTTTCCCCTCCAAACGTGATGTTGAAATTGAATCCCCAATGTGGCAATATTGAGAAGTGGGGCCTTTAAGAGGTGATTGGGTCATGAGGGCAAGGCTCTAATGGAATAGATTATAATCCATTTGTGGAATAATGAGTTAATGAATTAATGGGTTATCACAGGAGTGGGACTGGTAGCTTTATAAGAAAAGGAAGAGAGACCTGAGCTAGGACACCCAGCCCCTTACCATGTGATGTCCTGCACTGCCTTAAGACTCTGCAGAGTCCCCACCAGCAAGAAGGCCCTCACCAGATGCAGCCCCTTGACCTTGGACTCTCAGCCTCTATAAGAAATCAATTCCTTTTCTTTATATATTACCCAGTTTCAGGTATTCTGTTATAAGAAACAGAAAATGGCCCTTAGTGCTCACTTCAGCCTGAATTGACTCTTCAGAATAAAAATATCTCTTGGGGAAAGAAGTGACAAAATGATTTTCCCAGTTCAGGGCAGGTGGGCAGTTGTGAAGCTTCAATGAGTTCATACACATGAGAAGGTTCTTATTCCTGAGTTCTACAAAAGTGCAGGGGATCATTACCATCATCACCCATGAGCACTCAGACAACTAGGGTGGAAAAGAGCAGCAAGGTTATTGAGCACTCATGGTTCCAGGTGATGCTAAGGGCTTTGTCTACGTGACCACCTTGGATTCTTCCAACAAGCCCTTAGGGTAGATCCTATTAGCTTCTGTTTTACATATGAGGAAAGTGAGGCTCAAGGTGGTTTGACAAATGGGTCCCAGAGAGGAATGGTGCCAAGAGAGGTAAGGGTCTCAGAACCCATGTTCTAGACACATTCTTAGATTGCCAAAAGGGCAGACACACCAGGACTTAATGGACTTTCTGTTGGTCCTTGGGAGGAAGGGTTCTGTCTGTGAGGGACTCTGAGCAGCAACTAACAAAGGATCCTCTTAGATGGCCCTCTGTGCCTTTGCTCAGGCTGTTCCCTCTGCCTTTTCACGTCATTTTCCCATGTCTCTGAACCCAACCTAGGGAAGCAATAGCACCTTCCTCTGAATTTCCACAACATTTCTTTATGTCCCTTTCTCATGGTGACTCCATTTGCTACATATTACCAAAAAGTTGCTTGCAATTGTGTATCATCTTCCCAACAAGATGGAAAGCTTATACGTATGCCTGACTCATAATAAGAGCACAGCCCTGAGAAAGGCTGATTATGGAGTCAGGCTAAAAGAAACATTAAAGGCAACCTCCTAGGTAGAAAGAGCCAGAAAGGACTGGGCAAGTTCCCTTTGCTATTTCACAGTCACAGAATGCACCTTTGTGCTGAGGAGACATCTTGGACTCAAGTCCTGGAGAAGGAAAACAAAGTGATAGTGAAGATAATGGATATAAGAGCAAGGCTGCCTGGGTTAGAATCTGTTTCAGCACCTAGTGGCTGGGTTACCACAGGTAAGTTACTCCGTTTTGCTTCAGTTGCCTCTTCTATAAAATTAGAATGATAATACTAGTAGTTACATCAGAGGATTGATCAAATGAGCTAAGATATGTTAAGGGCTGGAACAGTGCCTGGCACATTTTAAGTGAGATATAGGTGTACTTATTTTTGTAAGTACAAATGGATGGGCATTCTTGGAGAAGCATACCCAGGCGTTCATTTACTCAGTAGATATTCAATGGATACTGAACATCAACTCTGGGCCAAGCATTGCTCAAGACCCTGTGGGGGAAAACAAGACAAAGATCCTCACCCTACTGAACTTACATTCTAGCTGGTGGAGATAGACAATACACATAATACATTAGTTAATTCTACAGTATGAGTGAGTACATTCGAGAAGTCCCAATGACGTTGCCTTGTAAATACCTGAGGAGAGCCCTCCCCTCTCACATTGTTCTGATTTCTCCCCATGCATTCACCTGGGGTCTCGAAGGGTGCTCAGCAAATTTAAGTTGGTTGACTGATTTTTAAATAGACAGCATACGTTCCTAACAGTACATATCTTGCACACCTTCTTGCATACCTTGTCAATGCCATAGGTGTTGATCTTAGGTAGAAGCAGCCATAGGTCCAGTATTGCATTTGTCTACACCCAGTTGACTGCTGGGATATGCCCAGGGTTAGCTTCTTACTGTTGTTCTTGCTGTTGTTGTTGTTGTCATCCGTGTCTCTTTAATCATCCAAATAGACTTTCTGTTTCTAACAGTGGTACCAAAGGATGGAGGTGAGAATGAGGAGTAAACTTAGTGAGGCTTTCAGCAATAGAGAATTTCTCTACAGATATAGATGATATAGATATAGACATAGAGGTAGACACAGACATAGATATAGATTTAGATAGATATATGGATGGGTCTCACTAACTATGCCTGACTGGCTGGTCTCAAACTCCTGGCCTCAAACAATCCTCCTGCCTCGGCCTCCCACTGCTGAGATTACAGGTGTGAGCCACGGCACCCAGCCAAGAGTTAGTATTAATCATAGATCAATCATAGGGAGACTTTATAGTCAAACACAACTGGGTTAAACTCAGATTGACAGTCACCTTTGGATCTGTTTTCTTGCCCAATCTCAGCCAGAAATCGTAGAAACCTCCTTCCAACTGAGAAGCTTCAAAGAGCCTATCTTTATAGTATGTGTTTCCTTTACCTTCTATGATTACTTCATCTAATTTCTTGGGAAAAAAGACCTTCACTCTGCTTGCCTCCTACAATATTTTGGCCCCTGAGAAACTCTCTGTTCCCAGAGCCTGTCTTACCACCAGTATCCCCTCCCACAAGACACAAAATTTAGAGGATAAATTTTAAAGCAAACATATTTAATTTTTCATCATTTGCAAGTTTCAATTAATAATTTGTATTTATTACTTGATACATAGCTTTTATAATATTTTATTTTTAAAACAGGTTTTTCTACATTTTAGAATTACAGTAGAGAATATTGAAGAATGCTTCAGTTCATTTTGCACCTTTTACACCACTTCCATGCACATTCTGTTTTGCTCATCAATGAACACATTGTTTATTACACTGAAAATTTTTCTTGCACCTGCAGTTAAAAGATAAATAAATAAAGGAATAAAGGAAGGAAGAAATGGAGACACTGATACTGAATACTGAAATAATTTCAATAAATTTGGAGCTAATTTTTGCCTTGCTTCTTTCCTCCATAGCTCTTTCCCCCAAAACTCTGTCTCCTAGCCCATAAGGGAAAGTCACCAATCTCCTCATTAAAAAAAAAAAAAAAAAAAAATCCTGAAGTGTCCTCCCACCACCTCCAGCCTGGAATAGCATTTGATATTAATAAACAGAATACTCAGCATGCCCATATATACATTTGGTTCACTTAGCCCTAAGAAAACCAAGTAGATAGTTAAATCCCTTCTATATGGCTAAGAGGACTCACAAAAGTGATGCCCCCTCCCAAAATAAAAGAGAAGAATCTTTCCCAAAGATCAATCTCTGCTTCCACCTTTAGAGTTCCAGAAGTCACCTCTGGCCTTTTGTTACAGTTGCCAGGTACCAGGTACCAGGGCTTCAGAGACCCTGTGATCCCTTCACTCAGCCCCAAGCCGCACAGTCAGAATACACATTCATGACCATGTGCCATGACTATAACATTCAGTTCTGGGTACTTGATGATACGACATCATAATGACAAAACTCCATTCACATAGTCGTTACCGAAAATCTTACAGAATCTGTCCATATTTTTAGCCAGTTGCCCCTTTTCAAGGCAAAGAAATGCACAGATCTTCTCTCTGCCAAGCAAATCACACCTTCTTTGCATTAGCTCCAAGGCTACCCTCACGGAATTCCAAAAATTGCTGTGTATCTGCAGTATTTTTGGATTTGGTTAGCAAATCTCTACTTGACCAATTAAAGCCTTTTGCTCTTTTATAGACTTCATCTGTGCCTCCGTTCAGCAGTTAGCTTTTCATGCTGACAAATCTTCAGCTTCTAAATTCATTTTGTGTGTCTACTAAAATCTAGCTACAACTTCAAAAGTGTTTAAAACCTAGCCCCGTAATTTGACATCTAAGAATTGATCCTGGGGAAATAATCAGAAATGTCCATGAGAATTTTGGTGGAAAACATTTCATTTCAGTGTTAATTATGAAAGTAAATATGTACATATACTTAATTAAATATAATCTAAAAATAAACTAAATCTAAATAATGTAAAAATCATCAAGTATGTTTTGTAGACCCATCAATTGCTACATTAGTCATTAAAACATTTTAGAAAATATTTGATGACAGGAAAACATATACCCAATCATATACAAAACATGTACCAAATAGGATACAAATTTTTATACAGGTGTGTGAATGAATAAATATAGGTGAATATAAACATATTCACTATACATACATATATATGATACCAATTTTGCAACACATATGTTTGTGTTCTAAGAAAAAAGACTAAAAGGCAATTGAGTAAAATGTTAAATTATCTCTGGGTGGTAAGATAACATATAATTTCATTTTATTATTTGCCTTGAATATTTTCCAAATTTTCTATAATGAATACGTATTACTTTTATAACCTGAGAAAAAAAGTGTTTTTAACAACCATTCCAACTCTTTAATTAATTCAGCTGCCCTATCCTGGATCTCTTCCAGTTCTATTATGTCATCCTTAAGAAGCAATAGCCAATATGGCACAGGATTTTCCAGGTGTCTACTTTTGGGAAATCTGATTCTAACACTCTCAGAGGCAATGCCCCACACCCCCACATCTCACGCACATGCAAATACGCACACACTGCCACACTGGCTCCAGAAGTGTCCGTCCTATTTACCAGGACTCCTCGATAGCTCTTTTGCTGATAAAAGAGAATTCTGTACTTGCACCGAAGCATTCTGATTTTCAAAACATCAGAATACCACCCACTACACATGCATGTGATAGACAAAAAGAACCAGGTCCGTTCCCATTGCAAGGCTGCAAGATTGATCTCTGATTTACTTTCCATCCACATGTGACCTGAGAGATGTAGGGCTTTAATTAGTGAGAGAGAGAGAACCAGGAACTTTCTGATTCATAACGTCACCGCATGCTGCTGCAAAGGAACAGAATCCAGGATGAAGGTTTTAGCCAGGTAGAATGAAGTGACATGCCATCCTATGACTTTTCCTGGGGAGTCTAAATCCATGCCTCCCAAGTTGCTTAGTTCCCAAACCCCTGGGGATTAAAAAGAGTATTCGGACCACCAAGTGGTGGTCTCAGCCATGAGTTGGGTGAGACAGGATATGGGGGAAGGCAGGATATAGAGTTATAACCTTCAATATGAAAACAGTCTAATACACAGCATAAATGTTGATATTTACCATAGAAAATTCTCTGTCTCTGGGAACAGAAATGTTAATAATTCCAGTCTTTAGCGCATGCTTATGGCCCTGTCAAGTTTGATCATGACTTCCAGGTCCAGTAGCACAGCACATCCTAAGCAACTTCACTCCAAAGGACAGAAGGCCTGTTTTTCCCAATTTATTTTTGAAATGCTGAAATACAATATTGATTGTTTCTCATGTGGTCTCTGCTTTTGTGTTTGAGAAGGTTTTCAGGTCTCACAAATCTGGGTTCAAACAAGAAGTAACTATGAATTATCCTCCTGCTTTTCAAGACCTGTTTGCCCATCTGTGATCCTCCTAAGTGTTGGATGAACTTTAGCATTTGACTTCGGCCTGAGTCCTGCCTGTTATAACTACAGTAAGCTGCAAAGTGTCCAGCAACCTGAGCAAACCCAGGGTGTGGAAAGTGAGGATGCTGCCTAAGCATGTTGAAGATGCACCCAAGTATTATGTCTTATAGCCTACATCATCCTACTTCTCTTTACTGCCCTGAATTGCCTCAGTGATCATGCATTACTGTCCCCCACATCAGCCCTCACAGTGACCAGTGGATAGGATATGGGCAGAGGGTTAGGAAAACAAGAAGGGAAAAGGAAACTACTTAGAAACATCAATAATATTTTTGGGTTATGTTCAAAGTGTGTTTCTGTAGTTTTTATAAAGGTAAAATAATTTACTCTTCTCTTTACTTAGAAAGGAAAAAACATTCATGAGACCTGCATCTGTTGAATAAAAATGTATAAACAAATAAGCAGATACTTCTTTTTTCCTAAACTGATAGAAATTTATTTTTTTTTTTTTATTATACTTTAAGTTCTAGGGTACATGTGCATGACGTTTATATCATGTATAACTCCCCAATGCAATCCCTCCCTCCTCCCCCCTCCCCATGATAGGCCCCAGTGTGTGATGTTCGCCTTCCCGAGTCCAAGTGATCTCATTGTTCAGTTCCCACCTATGAGTGAGAACATGCGGTGTTTGGTTTCTCTTCTTGTGATAGTTTGCTAAGAATGATGGTTTCCAGCTGCATCCATGTCCCTACAAAGGACGCAAACTCATCCTTTTTGATGGCTGCATAGTATTCCATGGTGTATATGTGCCACATTTTCTTAATCCAGTCTGTCACAGATGGACATTTGGGTTGATTCCAAGTCTTTGCTATTGTGAATAGTGCCGCAATAAACATACGTGTGCATGTGTCTTTGTAGTAGAGTAATTTATAATCCTTTGGGTATATACCCAGTAGTGGGATGGCTGGGTCATATGGTACATCTAGTTCTAGATCCTTGAGGAATCGCCATACTGTTTTCCATAATGGTTGAACTAGTCTACAATCCCACCAACAGTGTAAAAGTGTTCCTATTTCTCCACATCCTCTCCAACACCTGTTGTTTCCTGACTTCTTAATGATTGCCATTCTAACTGGTGTGAGATGGTATCTCATTGTGGTTTTGATTTGCATTTCTCTGATGGCCAGTGATGATGAGCATTTTTTCATGTGTCTGTTGGCTGTATGGATGTCTTCTTTTGAGAAATGTCTGTTCATATCCTTTCCCCACTTTTTGATGGGGTTGTTTGCTTTTTTCTTGTATATTTGTTTGAGTTCTTGGTAGATTCTGGATATTAGCCCTTTGTCAGATGAGTAGGTTGCAAAAATTTTTTCCCATTCTGTAGGTTGCCTGTTCACTCTGATGGTAGTTTCTTTTGCTGTGCAAAAGCTCTTTAGTTTAATTAGATCCCATGTGTCAATT
Source organism: Trachypithecus francoisi (assembly GCF_009764315.1). NCBI lineage: Eukaryota > Metazoa > Chordata > Mammalia > Primates > Cercopithecidae > Trachypithecus > Trachypithecus francoisi. The sequence goes on along the minus strand of NW_022681470.1, from coordinate 70,385,110 downwards.
TTTGCTTTTGCTGCCATTGCTTTTGGTGTTTTAGACATGAAGTCCTTGCCCATGCCTATGTCCTGAATGGTACTACCTAGATTTTCTTCTAGGGTTTTTATGGTATTAGGTCTAACATTTAAGTCTCTAATCCATCTTGAATTAATTTTCGTATAAGGGGTAAGGAAAGGATCCAGTTTCAGCTTTCTACTTATGGCTAGCCAATTTTCCCAGCACCATTTATTAAATAGGGAATCCTTTCCCCATTTCTTGTTTCTCTCAGGTTTGTCAAAGATCAGATGGCTGTAGATGTGTGGTATTATTTCTGAGGACTCTGTTCTGTTCCATTGGTCTATATCTCTGTTGTGGTACCAGTACCATGCTGTTTTGGTTACTGTAGCCTTGTAGTATAGTTTGAAGTCAGGTAGCGTGACGCCTCCAGCTTTGTCCTTTTGACTTAGGATTGTCTTGGCAATGCGGGCTCTTTTTTGGTTCCATATGAACTTTAAAGCCGTTTTTTCCAATTCTGTGAAGAAACTCATTGGTAGCTTGATGGGGATGGCATTGAATCTATAAATAACCTTGGGCAGTATGGCCATTTTCACGATATTGATTCTTCCTATCCATGAGCATGGTATGTTCTTCCATTTGTTTGTGTCCTCTTTGATTTCACTGAGCAGTGGTTTGTAGTTCTCCTTGAAGAGGTCCTTTACATCCCTTGTAAGCTGGATTCCTAGGTATTTGATTCTCTTTGAAGCAATTGTGAATGGAAGTTGATTCCTGATTTGGCTCTCTGCTTGTCTGTTACTGGTGTATAAGAATGCTTGTGATTTTTGCACATTAATTTTGTATCCTGAGACTTTGCTGAAGTTGCTTATCAGCTTAAGGAGATTTTGGGCTGAGACAATGGGGTTTTCTAAATATACAATCATGTCATCTGCAAACAGGGACAATTTGACTTCTTCTTTTCCTAACTGGATACCCTTGATTTCTTTCTCTTGCCTGATTGCCCTAGCCAGAACTTCCAACACTATGTTGAATAGGAGTGGTGAGAGAGGGCATCCTGTCTTGTGCCAGTTTTCAAAGGGAATTTTTCCAGTTTTTGCCCATTCAGTATGATATTAGCTGTGGGTTTGTCATAAATAGCTCTTATTATTTTGAGGTACGTTCCATCAATACCAATTTATTGAGCGTTTTTAGCATAAAGGGCTGTTGAATTTTGTCAAAAGCCTTTTCTGCATCTATTGAGATAATCATGTGGTTCTTGTCTTTGGTTCTGTTTATATGCTGGATTACGTTTATTGATTTGCGAATGTTGAACCAGCCTTGCATCCCAGGGATGAAGCCCACTTGATCATGGTGGATAAGCTTTTTGATGTGCTGCTGAATCCGGTTTGCCAGTATTTTATTGAGGATTTTTGCATCGATGTTCATCAGGGATATTGGTCTAAAATTCTCTCTTTTTGTTGTGTCTCTGCCAGGCTTTGGTATCAGGATGATGTTGGCCTCATAAAAAGAGTTAGGGAGGATTCCCTCTTTTTCTATTGATTGAAATAGTTTCAGAAGGAATGGTACCAGCTCCACCTTGTACCTCTGGTAGAATTCAGCTGTGAATCCATCTGGTCCTGGACTTTTTTTGGTGGGTAGGCTATTAATTGTTGCCTCAATTTCAGAGCCTGCTATTGGTCTATTCAGGGATTCAACTTCTTCCTGGTTTAGTCTTGGGAGAGTGTAAGTGTCCAGGAAATTATCCATTTCTTCTAGATTTTCTAGTTGATTTGCGTAGAGGTGTTTATAGTATTCTCTGATGGTAGTTTGTATTTCTGTGGGGTCGGTGGTGATATCCCCTTTATCATTTTTTATTGCGTCTATTTGATTCCTCTCTCTTTTCTTCTTTATTAGTCTAGCTAGCGGTCTGTCAATTTTGTTGATCTTTTCAAAAAACCAACTCCTGGATTCATTGATTTTTTGGAGGGTTTTTTGTGTCTCTATCTCCTTCAGTTCTGCTCTGATCTTAGTTATTTCTTGCCTTCTGCTAGCTTTTGAATGTGTTTGCTCTTGCCTCTCTAGTTCTTTTAATTGTGATGTTAGAGTGTCAATTTTAGATCTCTCCTGCTTTCTCTTGTGGGCATTTAGTGCTATAAATTTCCCTCTACACACTGCTTTAAATGTGTCCCAGAGATTCTGGTATGTTGTATCTTTGTTCTCATTGGTTTCAAAGAACATCTTTATTTCTGCTTTCATTTCGTTATGTACCCAGTAGTCATTCAGGAGCAGGTTGTTCAGTTTCCATGTAGTTGAGCGGTTTGGATTGAGTTTCTTAGTCCTGAGTTCTAGTTTGATTGCACTGTGGTCTGAGAGACAGTTTGTTATAATTTCTGTTCTTGTACATTTGCTGAGGAGTGCTTTACTTCCAATTATGTGGTCAATTTTGGAATAAGTGCGATGTGGTGCCGAGAAGAATGTATATTCTGTTGATTTGGGGTGGAGAGTTCTATAGATGTCTATTAGGTCCGCTTGGTGCAGAGATGAGTTCAATTCCTGGATATCCTTGTTAACTTTCTGTCTCGTTGATCTGTCTAATGTTGACAGTGGAGTGTTGAAGTCTCCCATTATTATTGTATGGGAGTCTAAGTCTCTTTGTAGGTCTCTAAGGACTTGCTTTATGAATCTGGGTGCTCCTGTATTGGGTGCATATATATTTAGGAGAGTTAGCTCTTCCTGTTGAATTGATCCCTTTACCATGATGTAATGGCCTTCTTTGTCTCTTTTGATCTTTGATGGTTTAAAGTCTGTTTTATCAGAGACTAGGATTGCAACCCCTGCTTTTTTTTGTTCTCCATTTGCTTGGTAGATCTTCCTCCATCCCTTTATTTTGAGCCTATGTATGTCTCTGCATGTGAGATGGGTCTCCTGAATACAGCAGACTGATGGGTCTTGACTCTTGATCCAGTTTGCCAGTCTGTGTCTTTTAATTGGAGCATTTAGTCCATTGACATTTAAGGTTAATATTGTTATGTGTGAACTTGATCCTGTCATTATGATATTAACTGGTTATTTTGCTCGTTAGTTGATGCAGTTTCTTCCTAGCCTCGATGGTCTTTACATTTTGGCATGTTTTTGCAATGGCTGGTACCGCTTGTTCCTTTCCATGTTTAGGGCTTCCTTCAGGGTCTCTTGTAAGGCAGGCCTGGTGGTGACAAAATCTCTAAGCATTTGCTTATCTGTAAAGGATTTTATTTCTCCTTCACTGATGAAGCTTAGTTTGGCTGGATATGAAATTCTGGGTTGAAAATTCTTTTCTTTAAGAACGTTGAATATTGGCCCCCACTCTCTTCTGGCTTGTAGAGTTTCTGCCGAGAGGTCTGCTGTTATTCTGATGGGCTTCCCTTTGTGGGTAACCCGACCTTTCTCTCTGGCTGCCCTTAAGATTTTTTCCTTCATTTCAACTTTGGTGAATCTGGCAATTATGTGTCTTGGAGTTGCTCTTCTGGAGGAGTATCTTTGTGGCGTTCTCTGTATTTCCTGAATTTGAATGTTGGCCTGCCCTACTAGGTTGGGGAAGTTCTCCTGGATGATATCCTGAAGAGTGTTTTCCAACTTGGTTCCATTTTCCCCCTCACTTTCAGGCACCCCAATCAGACGTAGATTTGGTCTTTTTACATAATCCCATACTTCTTGCAGGCTTTGTTCATTTCTTTTTCTTCTTTTTTCTTTTGGTTTCTCTTCTCGCTTCATTTCATTCATTTGATCCTCAATCGCTGATACTCTTTCTTCCAGTTGATCGAGTCGGTTACTGAAGCTTGTGCATTTGTCACGTATTTCTCGTGTCATGGTTTTCATCTCTGTCATTTCGTTTATGATCTTCTCTGCATTAATTAGTCTAGCTGTCAATTCTTCCACTTTTTTTTCAAGATTTTTAGTTTCTTTGCGCTGGGTACGTAATTCCTCCTTTAGCTCTGAGAGGTTTGATGGACTGAAGCCTTCTTCTCTCGTCTCGTCAAAGTCATTCTCTGACCAGCTTTGATCCGTTGCTGGCGATGGGCTGCGCTCCTTTGCAGGGGGAGATGCGCTCTTATTTTTTGAATTTCCAGCTTTTCTGCCCTGCTTCTTCCCCATCTTTGTGGTTTTATCTGTCTCTGGACTTTGATGATGGTGACGTACGGATGGGGTTTTGGTATAGGTGTCCTTCCTGTTTGATAGTTTTCCGTCTGACAGTCAGAAGGACTGTCTGTTGGTCTGTTGGAGATTGCTTGAGGTCCACTCCAGACCCTGTTTGCCTGGGTATCAGCAGCAGAGGTTGCCGAAGATAGAATATTGCTGAACAGCGAGTGTACCTGTCTGATTCTTTCTTTGGAAGTTTCCTCTCAGGGGTGACGCCACCCTGTGAGGTGTGGGGTGTCAGACTGCCCCTAGTGGGGGATGTCTCCCAGCTAGGCTACTCAGGGGTCAGGGACCCACCTGAGCAGGCAGTCTGTCCGTTCTCGGATCTCAACCTCCGCGTTAGGAGATCCACGGCTCTCCCCAAAGCTGTCAGACAGAGTCGTTCGCGTCTGCACCGCCCCCGCTCTTTCCCCTAATGGGCTGCAGCTGTGCGCTGTCCGCAGAGGTAGAGTCTACAGAGACAGGCAGGCTTCCTTGAGCTGCTGTGAGCTCCACCCAGTTCGAGCTTCCCAGCGGCTTTGTTTACCTACTTAAGCCTCAGCAATGGCGGGCGCCCCTCCCCCAGCCTCGCTGCTGCCTTGCGGATAGATCGCCGCAGACGGCTGTGTTAGCAGTGAGGGAGGCTCCGTGGGCGTGGGACCCTCCCGGCCAGGTGTGGGATATATTCTCCTGGTGTGCCTGTTTCCTTAAAGCGCAGTATTGGGGTGGGAGTTACCCGATTTTCCAGGTGTTGTGTGTCTCAGTTCCCCTGGCTAGGAAAAAGGGATTCCTTTCCCCCTTGCGCTTCCAGGTGAGGCGATGCCTCGCCCTGCTTCAGCTCACGCTGGTCAGGCTGCAGCAGCTGACCAGCACCGATTGTCCGGCACTCCCTAGCGAGATGACCCCAGTACCTCAGTTGAAAACGCAGAAATCACCGGTCTTCTGTGTCGCTCGCGCTGGGAGTTGGAGACTGGAGCTGCTCCTATTCGGCCATCTTGCTCCGCCCCCCAGAAATTTATTTTTAAAAGAGTAATGATTAGCAACAGGATGGTTGCCAAAGAAAGCCAAAGTAATCTTCAATCTTGATTTCAGAAAGAGACACCTAGAAATGAAGACCAGCATGTGGTTATGTTGTTTCCATGTTTACCTACAGCCTTTCAACAAATTCGATCACCCATTCACTCATTCATTCAATTCAAGGAGCTCTTATTAAACACTGACTCTGTCCAGACACTGTGCTAAGCACTTTAAAGATTATCTCATTGAATCCATTTATAAGCCTGCTCCATAGGGTTTATTGTTATACAGAGGAGAGAAGAAGCAAAGAGCTATAGCTTTCCTATTTTACCCATAAGGAGAATACGGAGCAGCTTGAAAAACCTATAGCCCATTCTTGCCATATCATTTAGGAATGTTTCAGCTGCAACTTGTAGCAATTCCAACCCAAATTAACCTTAAAGAGTATGGGAATTTATTATTTCTCTTAACAGAACATCCTAAGATAGGTGAGTTCAGGATGGATTAATTCAGTCACTTAATAATGCTAAGACCCACGTTGTTTGCATTGTCTGTACCTTGAAAAGGTCTACATGTCACCTCAAATCTCAAATATTAGGGGGTTTTGGCTATGGAAGCCAGGTTAATGCCTATTGTCACTCAGACATTGTCTCTATGTTTCACTGGCCAGAATTACATCCCCTGCCCACTCCAAAATGAGTCAATGGCAAAAGGAATGAAAACAACCATGGAGATAAGAAGAATTGAACAGTTTTCTTATGTTTATTAGCTCAGTCCTCTGTGTCATTTTCATCTGGTGCAAGTAGCCATAGGCTGTAGCTGGATCCCACTGCAAAGCATCTGGGATGCTTTAGAAAATATCTGTCTCTGGGGCTTTTCCTCAAAGCCATTGAATCAAAACCTCTTGGGCCCGGAAATGTCCATTTCAACAAGCTCCCCAGTTGGTTCTCACGTTCAGTGACTTTGAGCATATTAAAATCCACCCTCAGACCCAGTAAAGAGATGGCTGAGGTCATTAGTGGGGTCTATCAGGCCCTTCATGAGCAGCTCCCATTTTCCTCTCTCATTCCAATCACACAGACCTCCTTAAATATGCCAATCAGCTTCTCACCTCAGAGTCTCTGCATTGACGTTCCTGGGGTATGCTTAATAACCCCTAAAGATGGCCACGTCCTATTGCCATACTGGTGATACGTTTACTGCATGGCAAAGCGCACTTTGCAGATGGGGTTGAGTCATGTCTACCTTATCTTTCCCATTTCCCACCTCCTACAAGTTTTCTTTACTCTTTCATTTTTCTTCTGCTGATTTGAAAGCTAGACTTTTATTTATACTATTACTCTAATTACCCATACATTTTATTTGTTTATGTTTTAGGAACAGGGTCTCACTCTGTCACCCAGGAGGGAGCACAGTGCTGTAATCATAACTCACTGCAATCTTGAACTCCTGGGTTCAACTGATTTTCTTGCCTCAGCTTCCCAAGCAGCCAGGACTACAGGTGCATGCCTCCACACCTGGCTAATTTTTAAAAATATTTGTAGTGACAGGGCTAACTATGTTGACCAGGCTGGTCTCAAACTCCTGGTTTCAAGTGATCCTCCTGCCTCAGCCTCTCAAAGTGTTGGGATTTCAGGCATAAGCCACTGTGCCCAGCCAATCCATACATTTTAATATACATACATAACTGTATGTTTTCCTAATTCTGAAGTTGCTTAATGTCTCTAATCTCCTCTAAAATAAACCAAGAACTGTTTATCTCCTGAAAACCAGTAACAAATTTTCTTGTCAGATCTTTTGCAAAATAAAGAAAAAAAGTGTTTACAATAATTAATCTTATTACCAATCAATGTTAATTTCATTTTCACCACCTGTTTTGCATCCAGCTCCTTGCTAGGATCACTTCCTTTGAAGTATATTTACTAATTTATTCTGGAAAGGTCTTGAAGGGTTAATTCTCCCAGTTTTTGTACCTGTGAAAAGGTCTACGTGTCACCTCAAATCTCAAATATTAGAGGTTTTGGCTATGGAAGCCAGGTTAATGTCTATTGTCACTCAGCCCTTTGAAGGTATTATTCCTTTGTTTTCTGGTATGTATTGTTAATTATGAGAAACTTGTCATCACTGTAAAATTATTCTTAACTTCCACTAGTGGTAAGAGAGGACTAGGCAATTCTGATTCAGCCCAAATTTCCTGAAAGAAAGGAAGCCTCTGCTCCATGTGCGTCTCATCCTCTTCCTGAGACAAGCAGGCTAAACTCACAGGACAAGGGCGTGCTGTTTTCATAAGAAAGAAGCATAAGAGTTCAGATATGTTTACAAAATCACACTGCACATTTACATGTGCACATAGAGTTTTTATGTAAATAGTATCATATTTGTATTGTAATAATATAATGTATTAAACATATTATACTATGTCAGTACACACAGATTCTGCTTCATATGGTTAAAAAAAAACTAACAAACCAGTCTGAGTATAAGAAAATAATACAAGAATATAAGAAAAGCAGAATTTTTGTACCCTCATCATCTTCCATCCCATTACTCAGAGATAACCACTTTCAGTTCTAATTTCTGTCTTTATGATCATTTTCATGATAATTCTTATACTTCTGTATCTTGATTTATGAACTTGACTCTCCTCTATGAAAAAATGTAAAAATTTAACTCCCTAATACTACTTCCTACCTCGTATCTATTTCTGGAGTTTTATTGGTGACATTGTTTTTTATTATTCTACCAGTTACCTTTAGAATGTTGAATGTCCAATTTTGTCTTCCATGTCTTATCTATGGGTTAATTATTTAAAAATTTAAAATAAATAAATAGTATTTTTCTGATTATTCTGTTTCTAGCTGTGATGCATTAGCTTATAATACATCAGCCCTCATGCCAAAAATAACTAAAAAGCTGGACTTTAGAAAAAAATACATTTGTTAAATGTAATGCAAAAATTGAGGAAATTGGAATAAAGTCTGAAATTTTATTGATAGTAGTGTAGTAGTGTACCAGTGTTGATTTCTTAGTTTTGACAAATGTGCCCATGATATTGTTACCATTAGGGTGGGATGTATATGAGAACTTTCTATATTATTTCTGCAACTTTATTTTAAAGCTAAAATTATTACACAATAAAAAGTTTATTTAAAAAATTGAAGGCACTAGACAGCTGCTAAGACAGAAGGATTTGAGGAGCCAAGATCTCAAAAAGAAAAGAAGTGCAGAAGAAAGCCCAGGCCACTTTTAGCCTCAAAGTATCTGCCAATTCTTAAAGCTGCAGGCAAGAGGCCAAGGAGCAGAGTGTCAAAGGAACAGAACAGAAAGTGTCAGCCCTAAGTCTGAGAATCTAAGCAGAGTTTTAAGCCACCTCACGTGGCTAGAAGAATAAAATTGCAGTTCAGGGCCCATCAAAAAGGAGGAGCCCTGGAAAACATCCCAGTCATTCAAGACATCTGAAAGACAATTCCCTAGAAGTTAAGGCAAACCAAAATAGACTTGCCTTTACCAATACTGAAGCCTAGCTTCTAACAAACTTCATTCTAGTCTGTATTCAGGTGAACTGTCTGCCACCTCTGGAGGAAGAAACCACAGAGCCTCAGAGGATCTGTACAATTTTTCATTCGTAACATCCAGGATTCAATAAAAAATTACTTGGTATAACAACAGGTAAGCCCAAATGACCAAAGCTACAAGAAAAAGCAAATGATAAAGACAGACTCAAAGGAAGTTTAAATGTTGGAGTTATCAGAAAGGAACTTTGAAATAACTATGATTATTATGTTCAAGAAAGTAAAAGACAAGATGGATAACTTCATTATATTGAGAAGGTAATTGGGACATTTTTACGATGCTGGTAGTGTTTCGTTTCTTGATCTGGGTGTAAATATGCATCAAACTGTATCCTTATGATTTATGAATGTAGATTATATTTCAATAAAATAATTTATTCTTGAATAAATAAACTGTATTTACAATATTAAGTTGAGGCAAATATTATTCACTGCAGAACCAAATAGTATAATTGAACTCCAAAGGAAGATATATGACCCTCTGTCATTAAACGTGTACAACTTGAAGAAAAGTATACTAAAAATCAGGTCAAAAGAATTTGCATTTTCTTAATACATTCATTTATTCAACAAATACTGGAGTGGCTACTATGTGCTAAGCACTTTTCCAGGTGCAGAAAATACAACAATGAATGCAATAGGCTAAACTCTCTGCCCTCATGGAGCATACATTAGTTGGGGTATAAAAAACAAGCACAGGTTGGCGCAGTGGCTCATGCCTGTAATCCCAGCACTTTGGGAGGCCGAGATGGGTGGATCACTTGAGGTCAGGATTTCAAAACCAGTCTGGCCAACATGGCAAAATCTTGTCTCTACTAAAAATACAAAAATTAAGCAGGTGTGGTGGTGCACAGCTGTAGTCCCAGCTACTAGGGAGGCTGAGACATGAGAATAGCTTGAACCCGGGAGGTGGAGGTGGCAGTGAGCCTGAGATCACACCACTGCACTCCAGCCTGAGCAACAGAATGAGACTCTTGTCTCAAAAAAAAAAAAAAAAAAAAGGCATAATAAGTAGGTAACTTATAAGGAATGTTAAAAGATAGTAAGTACCATGAGAAAAAGTTGTACATAGAATTACTCAAAATTATGCCATATTTTAGCTGACTTCATATTTGCGCCATGATTTTTAAGATAGCTTTATATGTTTCTTAATACTTTCAAATTCTCTTCTTTTATCTTTTGAGAAGAAACACGTGTTTAAAAAATCATATCCATAGGATATTGCAGGTTTACAATCATACTACTTAGTGAATAAAATTTACTTTTTTCTTAAAAACATTCCTCTTGAAGTTATGTGACTTCCTTTTCCTAACTTGAACTGATTTTTTTTTAGGCCTGTTGCACAGCTGGCAGACTGGGATTTGTTCCTGATGCTCTCAAGGAATTGGGTTTTGTATCTTCCCCCTTCTTCAATTTTTTTCTTGAGTTTATGGGTTACATGCTGAAGGTTTTGTTTGTTTGTTTTGTCTTATTTTGTTTAGAAAAGCTATGTGAGAGATAAAATTTCTGGATCCTTCCATCTCTGAAAATTGCTTTTATTTAGACCTCACACTTGAATGATAGTTTGTCTAGGTATAGAAATCTTGGGCCAAAATTATTTTCCCTTAGAAGTAGAAAGGTATCATGCCATTTTCATCTAGCAATTAGTGTTGTGAGGTGAATGGAATGGCAATCTGATTCTTTTTCTTTCAGTGACAATACTTTTCCTCCCCCCAAAAAATCTTCATTTTTATTTTTTTCATGTTGTATATATTTCATTAGATTTTTGAGTAACAGGTAGTATTTGGTTACATGAAGAAGTTGTTTAGTGCCGATTTCTGGGATTTTGGTGCACCCGTTACCCAAGCAGTGTACACTGAACTCAATGGGTAGTCTTTTATCCCTCATCCCCTCCACCCTTTCCCCAAGTGCCCAGAGTCCATTGTGTCATTCTTATGCTTTTGCATCCTTGTAGCTTAGCTCTCACTTATGAGTGAGAACATACGACATTTGTTTTTTCTTTCCTGAGTTACTTCACTCAGGATAATAGCCTCCAATTCCATCCAGGTCAATGCAAATGTCATTATTTTGTTCCTTTTTATGGTTGAATAGTATTCCATGGTATACATATACTACATTGAAAAAAATGTTTCAGTTCCTCTCTTCAGCCTTCATTATTTCCTTTTCTTCATTTCTCTGTTGTTTCTTTCTGGAATTTTTATTGAGTGGAGGTTACATTTCTTGGTTTCATCATCCCTACCTCTTAACTTTTCACTGTGTCTTATTTTTTTTTTCTTTTTGCTCTATAAATAGGGAGTTTTTTTCAACTTTATCTTCTAGATATCCTATTGAAATGTTTATTTTACTATTCACATTTTTTCAATTCCAAAAATTATTTCTTGTTCTTTGACTTCTCCTTTTTTTAAAAAGCAGTAGTTATTTTACAATATAATATTGTCTTATATTTCAACTACAAAAAAAAATTTTTTTTAAGATAGGTTCTCACTCTGCTGCCCAGGCTGGAGTAAGGTGGTGCAATTACAGCTCACTGCAGTCACAGCCTCCTGGGCTCAAGCCACACTCTCACCTCCACCTCCTGAGTATATAAGATCACAGGCGTGCACCACCACACCCGACTAATTTTTGTATTTTTTTCTGTAGAGACGGGGTTTTGCTATGTTGCCCAGGCTGGTCTCAAACTCCTGACCTCAAGAAATCTGCCCACTTCAGCCTCCCAAAGTGTTGGGATCACAGATGTGAGCCACCACGCCCAGTCAAAAAAAATTTTAAGTCCCCTTCTGTTCTCTAAATTATCTCTGTGTTCTCTGGGATCATCTCTATCTGTGAATTCTTCTCTTTTGTGCTTTATGATTTTTCCCAAATATCCAGAAATTGTCTGGTGTCTCATTATTCACTTATGAATAATGGAATCATGTAGACTTTTGTGTTAAAAGTCAAATATAAGTGAATGAGACGATTTTCTTCTGATAGCGTGAAAAAAAAAATGGCTACAAACAGAGATTGCATGGAAAGACTGGCCAATGGCTATAGTTAGGGTACATGGAACGGAACATGTAAACAGGCTGGTCCCCAGCCCATGCTAAATTAAGAAAGGCTTCACTCTGAGGTACTAAGAGCCATATACTAAGAGCCTTTTTCTATTCCAGACAGACCATCCACATGTCTTAAAAGAACAAGTTTCTACGTACCAAATACTGCTGGGAAAGGTCTGTTTTATTTTCTCAAAAGAGTTAAAAGCAATTCATATATAAATCTGGTCAATACACAAGATGGTGAAACTTCTCCAGTAAAAACTGATGTGTGAATTCCAAGGAATCAGCAAATGTGACAGGAGGGGACAATGTCAGTCAGACTTTGGGTAATGGCAGCATTGTCAGATCAAGCAGGTGGCTTCCCTTTTGAACGTCTTTGAAAGGGCACCATTCGTCTGGTAGATCAGGTGGAATCTGACTCACCCCTTACATCCACATTCCACATAAGCAGGAAAGGCAACTTGGTGAGAAATTGACCAAGCTATAAACAATGGAAGGTAGTGGGAAATGAGGAGCATGGGAGACACTGCCTGGCCAAGAGAAGAATCAAACAGAGAAATGAACATGCACTGACACTTGGGCCAAGAGGGAAAGTTTGATAGAATAGAGTATTTACAATGTGCTAGCAATGAGCTAAGCACTCTACCCAAGCTATCTCAAATAATACCACAACCCCATGAAGTAGGTATCATGATCGCCACATCTTGCATTTGAAGATGGCAGAAAACTCAGGCTGTAGAGCCAAGCATTGAGATTCAAATCCAAGCTCCTCCTCTTACTACCTATGTGACCTGGGAGGGACAAGTTACTTAACATCCCTGTGCCTCAATTTTCTTATCCATGAGACAAAGACAATAATAGCATGTACCTTGCAGGGTTCTCATGAAGATTAAATTAGTTAATATTAGTTAATACAAGTAAGGTCCTTAAACCAGTCCCTGCAACATAGTAACTGATCAATACATGCTAGCATTTTCATTCTTATTAGAAGGACTAAGTAGTCTGCCAGTGCTAGAACCAAGAGCTTAATCCCAGGTGTCTGGGACTCCTATTCCATGCTCTTACCCCGCACTCTATGTGGCCTCTCTCATGTGAAAGTACAAATTCCTACATTGTGAGATATCATGAGTGCCCAGAAGTGCTCCTGGAGTCCAAACAGTTCATTAACTACCTGTTGCCTGGGAATTTTATATGTAGGGCAGGAGCTGAAAACTTTGCTTCCTATTACAATATAAACATACTCAATCATCCACCTACTCCCAATCCTTGGAGTCATCAGTCAGTCACACTTGAGTGTGAATGAGCTCCAGATCATTTTATAAAAGCTGTTCTTAATTGAGAAGGTGGTATAGGCAGCTTGGTGGGTATCTGAGAGCCGTGAAGATAAAAGGGACATGCTGAGAGGAGCAAAAGGCATAGAGGTCTATGAGCAGGAGCTTCAAAGACAAACTATGGCCAGTTACACAGGATGGCATTTGATGGTTTTATATCTGTTGCCCATGAAAGCCCTGACATGCAGGGATTACTATTATGCCCATTCGATACAATGAGGAAACTGAGGCTCAGCAATGCTAAGTGATTTCTCTGAGGTGGTTCAACTACCTGATAAAGGGCAGGGTAGGACTGGAGTCAGCTTAACTCTGACCATGGTCCCACCTTGCCCCTCTCCAGCTACTACACGGCTTGGCCCTGCTTTATTCCTGTCCCCAGTCACACAGGTGGAGTCAGGCAGGCCCCGCCTGCCCTCACATCTCATGCTTCTGTCCATTCACAGGAAGTTTCCATAGCAGGCCCAGCATTGTCAACATAGAGGAAAGAAGAGGAAAGGTCATTGTTCCCAACCATTTGCAAGAATATCTGAGTTAAAAATGAAAGACTTGCCATTTGCATGGTGAAGGGAGGCGGGGGAGAGGAAGCATTGTTAGGTGTTGGTAATGTAAAAACATAAGTATGCTGTTATTTATGTAATTAGTTATTGCTTTCATTATGGGTGCAGTCTTAATGGTTATAGTATTTATGTATAATTACCTTAATATTCACTGAAATTTCCAAGTAGCTCCCTAATTAACTGTCTCAAATATATAATTACATTGCATCTTTACGCAAGACTTGCCTAATTAATGTAGTTACACCACTTCTTTTGTGAATGTGCATTATTAAATGCTCTTTGCATCATTCTTCTGACTTCTTGTAATTCACGCTTTACAAAAATTAAGACCCCGAATTAGAAACCTTCACAAGCAACCCAATCCAGCAGCAAAGCAGAAGCTCTGAGCTACTCTGGAAAAAACAAGGACTTGCTAAGCCTCATTATGAGTTTCTCATTATGCAACCTTCCTACATGGAGGTGAGAGAAGTCCAGGATCACAGGGCTCATGAAAACAGGCAGCTTCAGCCAGGAACGGTGGCTCACGCCTGTAATCCCAGCACTTTGGGAGGCCAAGACGGATGGATCATGAGGTTAGGAGTTCAAGACCAGCCTGACCAACATGGCAAAAACCCATCTCTACTAAAAATACAAAAAATTAGCCAGGTGTGGTAGCGCATGCCTGTAATCCCAGCTACTCATGAGGCTGAGGCAGGAGAATTGCTTGAACCCAGGAGGCAGAGGTTGCAGTGAGCCAAGATCGTGCCCTTGCACTCCAGCCTAAGCGACAGAGCAAGACTCTGTCTTGAGAGAAAAAAAAAACAGGCAGCCTCAGAGTGAGGCCCTCAGCTCTCAACTTTCTCCTTCTAACTCAAGCTATTGCCTTCAGGGCTAACCTGACCTCAACAGGAAAAGCCACCGTGTGTCCTGGGACCATCACATCACAGTAGCCTGAATCCTACATCCTCTTCCAAGTAGCACATCTTTTTTTTTTTTTTTTTTTGAGACGGAGTCTCACTCTGCCACCCAGGCTGGAGTGCAGTGGCCAGATCTCAGCTCACTACAAGCTCCGCCTCCCGGGTTTACGCCATTCTCCTGCCTCAGCCTCCCGAGTAGCTGGGACTACAGGCGCCCGCCTTGTCGCCCGGCTAGTTTTTTGTATTTTTAAGTAGAGACAGGGTTTCACCGTATTAGCCAGGATGGTCTCGATCTCCTAACCTCGTGATCCGCCCGTCTCGGCCTCCCAAAGTGCTGGGATTACAGGCTTGAGCCACCGCGCCCGGCCCCCAAGTAGCACATCTAAGGCAGCCTCTGTGAGCCTTAATTTCCTGATCTGTAAAATAGGCACAATAACGATTGCTTGTCTTCTCAAATAATCCTGTAAGAATTAAATGAGGTGATGAACATGAAAGAGATCTGAAGTATATTACAAATGTAATCAAGAGATTATTTCTAGAACTACTTTGCCATGCTACCAGAATGGTCTCACCGAATGATCGCTTATCGCATGCTGCAGAGAAAACCACCCAAAACCCAGTTGCTTAAAGCAACACCACACTATTTAGCTCCTAACTGTGTGGATGGACAATTTGGACCAGGCTCAGCAGGGTTATCTTTCTGGTCTGAACCAGAATCAATTGTTCCTAACCAGCGTCACTCTCATGTCTGGGGCCACAGCTGTGATGGCCAAGATTTGTCTACATGTGGTCTCTCTCTTCTTTTTCATTTTATTTATTTATTGTCTTATTTTTTGAGACAGAATTTCGCTCTTGGTGCCCAGGTTAGAGTGCAATGGCGTGGTGTTGGCTCACTGCAACCTCTGCCCCGTAGGTTCAAGCCATTCTCCTGCCTCAGCCTCCCGAGTAGCTGGGATTACAGGCATGCACCACCACACCCAGCTAATTTATGTATTTTTAGTTGAGATGAGGTTTCACCATGTTGTACAGGCTGGTCTCAAATTCCTGACCTCAGGTGATCCACCTGCCTTGGCCTCCCAAAGTGCTGAGATTACAAGCTTGAGCCACCGCGCCTGGCCCTGGTCTCTCATCTTCTACTAAGCTAGCCTTGGTATGTTCAGGTTGAGAAGCATTTCCAGCCCAACGGCAAAAGGTGCAAGGAGCCAGACATGGGAGAACACATCCGTACTCTAAGCTACTTCCTGACACAGGAGGATCCCTTGAGGCCTGGGTATCAAAGCCAGCCTGGGCAACATAGTGAGACCTCGTCTCTCAAAACGAAAAAAAAAAAAAGAGCTGCAAGACTTCTAGACCAGAACTTGCACATCACTTCTACCACACATTCTATTAGTCAAAACGTGCCACAAAGCCAGCCCAGCTTCAACGACTGAGAAAATAGATGCCAGATCTTGATGGGAGAAGTCTGTGCCATTATTCCCAATGTACCACATCAGGTTTACCTCCAATCTATTCCTTTGGAGAAGAAAATAATTCTTCAGTTAGTCAAAATCCAAGGTTTACTGAACACCTGCTATGGACCTAGCTTTGTGGTAGGTCCCACAGAGGATCCAACAGAAGTTTAAAACATAACTCACTACAAAACTACTAAGCCTCAGTTGAAGAGACAAATCCAACAAATATGAATGAAAAAGAAAGAAACAATGTGCAAACTATGAAGTGCAGGCTGTAAGTACAGTAAGAATGCCCAGGAAAAAGAGATCAGTGGAGCATGAAGCCAACAGTCCTGGAGAGGCCAAGGGCAGGAGGGAATCAGAATCCAGGCCCCGTGGTGTAGTGAGATAATCACACGAAGGGGAGAGTGGAGTTCATGCTGGAAAGGCCCTTGGAGGTGTTTGGACTTGATGTGAGGTTCAATGTGAAAGCAAAGTGAGATTTGGACAGAGTAGGCCCAAGATTCATTCATAATTAATTATTTAACATTAAGGAAACATTTCCCAAGAACCTAGGAATTCAGCTCTTCCCCCAGTAACTGCAGAGTTCACTCCTCTTGGTTCAGGTCACCTCTCAAGGAGGCCTTCCCAATGGTCCCACATACACTCTCACCCGTACATGCAGACATGCACACACAGACACACACACCACTCCTACACATGCACACAGCCTCACCCCTCACTAGCCCCGCTTCACTGTCTTCAGAGAAATTGTCCCTACCCTATATTACTATATTGCATACTTTTGTGTTTCTTTGCTTCTTGCATATCTCTTCCTCTCTCCCCTACAGCATGATATGCTGCATGAGGGCAATGACTTGGCCCATTTTGTGTGGAACTGTATCATCCCTAACCCCTTGAATATACCTGCTACACAGCAGACAATAAATATCTGTTGAATGAAAAAATGAGTAAGTGGATGTATGCAATATACCAGGAACCAATCAGACGGGTCCAGTCATCACCAAGAAGAGCATCAACATCAGTAACCACAGTGACCATGAGATACTGGGAGAAATGTCATGGAATCTAATGATCACTCCCTGAGTGCAGTAACATGGGGTCAAATCAGTCAGCCTCACCCATCTGCTGCCCGTACCTCCTGTGTCCTCCAGAAGCCAACAGAGTGGGGTTCATATAGCATGTAATCAGCACTGTCTAGAGGCACAGAACTGAACACACACAATCTAATACGATAACCATACACAGTGGTAGAGCATCTCCTTCATTTACAGAGAAGAGAACTATCCCCAAGACCATATATCTTGTTAATGATGAGACAGAGATTGAAATACAGGTCTTCTGGCCGTAGTTCAGATCTAAGCACATCACTGCAGATGCTGCTGAAATAACACAGGCTGGCTGAGTGAGAACTCTGAGCCTTAGCCTGTATTAAGCCTGGAAGAACGAGGAGGGTGGGACTTAGAATGCAGGGAAGAGGGCAAAGTTTAACCCCTTGTCCTTTCCAGGCCTATGGTCTAATTAAAGAGACAAAAAGGAACACAAATTAAATTATTGGAAAATCTACTACACTCTGTAGTCATGCAATGCAGTTCATTCAACAACATCAATTGATATCCCTGGCCAGGTGCCTGGGATACAGAGATAAATAAATCATAATGCCCTCACTCAAAGAACTCCCAATGTAGAGAGAGATACTGTCACCGCTTTGCACAATGCCGAAGATACCACTGTGGTCTATGTAAATAGACCAAAACATAACTCCTTAGTTTACAGTGGGAATGGTACCCCCTAGAGTTGTGTAACACAGGAAAAGTCTAAATAAATGTATGAAAAACTCAATGAGCTGGGTGACAATAAAGAACAGAGGTCTGGATTTGGAGCCAGAAAACACAGATTTGGCTTCGGGCTCCACCACTCAGTTGCCTTGTATTCTTGGGCAACTCATTCAACTCCATGAGCTTCAGTTTCCTTACCTGTAAAATGGGAATAAGAATAATATCTGCTCTAATTATTTAATAGGTTTTGAAAGGATTAAATTGGAAAAGGTATGTGATCACACTTTATGAATATATAAAGAGCCAAACAAATGTTATGTATTGTTATTCCATCCATACCAAATAATGACTCTATGACCCTCAGGGCCTCTGTTCTCCTTAAGTAAACATACCCCATCATCATGGAAAAAGCCTTTCTCTTACCAACAAATATGTACTGGGCAGCCTCTCTGTACCCAGCAGTCTTCTAGGCAATATAGAGGGATTTAATAAGAAGTGCTTGGCACCTGTGCAATGTTGAAAACTTAGCCCATACTTGTTGACTCACAAACTTGATTTCAGCTGCATTCCACCACTGCCTAGCTCTGGGATGTTGATCAAAGCAGCTCACCACTTTGGGCCTCACAATACTTGCTGTACAACAAGATGTTTGAACTAGATTGGCTGTTTTCAAGCTCAGGTTTGAAGGGGTTCTGAAGCTATTGTATTGAATTTCATTATTAGAAGTGAACTTTAAGCTATTTATAAATCAGTGGAAACACACACACTCAAATGTATTGTGTAGCAAATATTAGTACTTTAGAACCTTTAACTTGACTCCATGTTGATTTTAAAAGAAGAAAATTCTATAACTTTGAATTTGTGAAATTACTTTTGATAATATATTGCTTTCATGTCTTACATATTGGAGTCTCCTAAAAAATTTCCTTTGAAAAATGAAATATACTGATAAAAAGAAGTTTGAAAATCACTAAACTGGATCACCTCTTTGGCCTTTTCACATTCTCTAATTCTGTAGATGAATACAGAATAGAATCCCTGCCTTCAAAGAGAATGCAATATTCTTGAGAAGATAATAAGTAAAATATGATGAGATACAGCACACGACAATTGTGCTAGCTATCTTCTTACATCAGCTCTGCTCCTTTGTCACAGTGTTATCTGTGAACACGGTTGCCTTGAATAAAGCCTATATTTCTCAATCTCCCTCATATCTTGGTGTGGCCACATGACCAAGTTCTTTCCAATGGGATTGTAGATAGGAGTGACAGGTGTGTGCATATATGTCTGTGGAAACACACACATACACAGTTCTCAGTAAGTGTAATTAAGGAGAAGAAATGTGTCTTTTTTTGCCCTTCTCTCCTTTCTGCTGGTTAGAATATAGACCTCATGGTTGGAGCTATAGCAGCCACTTTGGACCATGAGTTAGAAGTACATGTTAAGGATGGCAAAGCAATAAAATAGAAGTTGACCTCTGATGACAGTGGACCAGCTACCTGGACGTTCACATTAGTGAGAAATCAGTAGAAATCAGGATCCATCTGATGTAAACCACTGTTATTCAGGGACTTCTGCCACTCACAGCCCCAACTAATCTTAACTAATACAACAACCTATTATTATGTACTTAACTTCCCTAAGGAGCTATAAGCTTTCTGCCATCCTATCCTCTTGAGGCCATGAAATGTGATCCTTATTTGTGCTTTCTATACAAGCCATCATTAGTTCATGTGAGTGAAAAATGACTGTCAGAACTGGTTCTTCCCCCTGTGTGCTTCTCTAAGCCTTAGCTCCCATGTGTGCAAAATGGGAATAATAATTCCGATCTAACAGGATTGTTTTGGGGAGAGATGGGGCGGGGAAGTCATTTGATTTAAGCCTTAACATCACAAAGGACTTCACATTATCTCCAAGTGAGGCTTTATCTCTGTCACAGCAATACCCAACAGGACTGGCAGACATCCATCCAACACCTTCAGTGTGCATCCTGTTACCACATACAGGAAGAGAGAGATGTAGATGTATATATAGATATGAAATATATCTATCTCTAGATAGATACAGGAAATGGATAGATAAATATAGATGTCTATAGCTATGATGGATAAAGGAGAGAAAGAGAGATCTACATCTCCCATATCTACCTTAGGGCCAGGAACAAATTTATTGTACAGTTAATAAACAGAAGCTTCAGAGTCCCACCCTCAGGCAGACCCTGTCAAAGGCCCTGGGAGGAGACCTCGCAATGTGTTCACATGAGCATATGTTTTCATAAAATGTGCAAAAATAAGCTATTTTCGACTGAGTTGGTTAAGACCTCTCTCTTTCCACTCTGACTTTCATTCCTACTTCCACTTTGATGGTACAGGAATGGCTGAGGGTGTTTTGGGGATTCAGCTAAGGAAAAGCTGAGTTGCTGATACATTTCATTTGGATTTTGCAGGATATATCTGTATGGTCCACAATCCTGTGAGTATTTACTGCTGGGGGTCCTAGTGTTGAAATGGCTGCCAGGAGTTCTCCTAATATCATCAATTCATGCAGTATTTAAGAATAATATATGAGAAGAATATAATAAACGTGTTCCCAAATTTGACAAAATTTGGAAGCACCTGTACATCCTGGGGGAAGCTAATCAACCTCTCTGTGCCTCAGTTTCCTCATCCATAACATGAAGACGATAGACTGTACTTTATGATGCTGTTGTGAAGACTAAATGAGTTTATTCATGTGAAGCACCATTAACATGGGCCTGGCCTCAGTAAATGCTACTATTGTTATTATTATTATCATCCTGAAACTAGGAGAGGTTTCCAGTCACTGCCCCCTTGGAGCCCAGGAAGTACCAATCCCATTCTTGAAGTTCTCCACTTAGTGCTTCTTCTAGTTACTATTTAAAAGCCAGTCCTGGCCTGGCACAATGGCTCACGCCTGTAATCCCAGCACTTTGGGAGGCCGGGGCGGGTGGATCACCTGAGATCAGGAGTTTGAGACCAGCCTGGCCAACATGGTGAAACTCCTTCTCTACAAAAATTAGCCAAGCGTGGTGGTAGGTGCCTGCAATCCCAGCTATTTGGGAGGCTGAGGCAGGAGAATCTGAGGTCGGCCTTCTGGGAAGAAGTGTGATCTGTGGTCAGGGCAGAAAAGACACCCCCTCCACTCTAGAAGGAACCCATGACCCAGCTGTGCCTCTACCACAGCCACCAGCAGAGGAGCTGACTAAATGGTGTTGAAGCAAACAGTTTACCTACCTGCAAATGACAAGGAACGTACGAGACCAGTTGACTGGCTCCTTCCTGTTGAACCCGGGAGGCGGAGGTTGCAGTGAGCCGAGATCGCACCACTGCACTCCAGCCTGGGTGACAGAGCGAGACTCCATCTCAAAAAATAAAATAAAATAAGATAAAATAAAATAAAAGCCAGTCCTTCTTGTTACCGAAATGTCCCTGACCTGCAACATGCAGCACCACAGGTATATAGGGAAGAGCTTAGGAACAGTCCCCCAGCTACACCATACCTGAGGCACCAAAACCTGACCCTGAGCACCTCACAACAATTCCACACAGCTGGAGAAATCACTGGGGTTGATGATTCTGTAGATCAATGTATGTCTATAGGAATGGACACGAATGTTTCCACTAAACATGAAACAATCACCAGGAACTGTGGTCATAAAAATGACAAGGAATGTACAAGACCAGTTGGCTGGCTCCTTCCTGCTGTAGAGACTTGACGGTTTATACCCATTCACAAGAGAAATGCCAGAATAGCTATTTCTCCTAAATACGTTACTGTTAGCCCAAGAGTCACCTATGGATGGAATAGAAAGAAAAGAAACACATTTGAGAAATAGTTTGGCAGGTGGAGACAATAAGATTTTCTCACTGATTGGATGTGGAGTCGGGTGTTCACGAATAAGAAGAGACCTGGTGAGAAGTCCCATCAGGCATCCAGCCCATTGCTCTACCAGCTGTGCCACTTGGCCCCTTGGAACCCTGAGTTTCTTTCCAACCAAGTCATGTTCCCTCTTCCTAACTATGTGGTGGTCAGAAAAGCCACTGAGGGGCTTGTATCATTTTCATCAATTGTTATGCATCAGTAGTTATGCCTGGATGTGTCCTGCGGTGGGTATGAAAAGGTGGTATATAAGGAAGAAGTTGTCCTGCCAGCACCATCTGAGGCTGGCCTTCTGGGCAGAAGTGTGATCTGTGGTCAGGGCAGAGAAGACACCCCCTCCACTCTAGAAGGAACCCACGACCCAGCTGTGCCTCTGCCACAGCCACCAGCAGAGGAGCTGACTAAATGGTGTTGAAGCAAACAGTTTACCTACCTGCAGGATCTGGCCCACACTGAATTAGCTAATGAGACTCTTCCTATATAGGCCTCTCTCAGGCCAAATTCCTGGGCACTGCTGGCCGTTCTGCTGCCAGAGATGGATTAGAGTCCCCATCGGAGCAGCATATGTCTTCTGTGGCATTTCTTTTATTTTGCATATACAGACAAGCATGCCCTCCACTGCCATTTGATTGGATCACTGTATCAACAGCTTTTTCAAAATGACAGCTAATGGAGAAAAGGTATTTTAAAAGGTCTGTGAACCCTCCTACCTAAAAATATACCTCCAGAGAGGGTATAGCACTTAATACATTGAATTCAACGAAAGTTTTGTGGGTGCCAACGATGTACAGTGTGCCATGATGGGCCCTGGGGAGATGGCATAAAATGACAGAACTGTGAATGTTTTAACTGAATTGACTACATTTCAGTTGGTTGGCTCTGTCCTTGTAACACCCAAGCTATGCATCCAAAACATTGGGATGGTCCGTTATCCAACCTGGGACACATGTATGGAAATTTTTTTTCCAATATAGGATTTTTCCATTGTCTTTTTTGTTTTGTTTTGTTTTAAGATCTTGTGATGCCCCAGATAGTTACCAAAATAACCAGTGGCCACAACATCCAGGAGCCCAAACAGACACCGGAAAAATACAGCAGAAGGGGAAGATCCACAAAAACAGGAAACATGGAGAGGAGAGTAAAAAGATGTCAAAACAAAGGCAGCCTGGGCTGGCAGAGAGAGGAGGCCAGCAGAGAGGCCACGAGCTCAGCTGCGGGGACAAGTTCCTCAGGAGTCTTCAGAGAATTGCAGGGTGACGTAGGCCCTGGCCCACACAAAAGGACCCTGGCCTCTTCACCTCTGTTTTACACACAAAGTCATGGCCTCCTTCAAAACTAAATAATAGCAATGCCACCGACTTCCCTGTGCAGGCAGCTCTCCCTGCCTGTCTGGGTCTGGGTCTACCAGCCCCCAAACATCTGCAGAGGTGGAGCAACAGACAGGCGGTGCACAGGACGCAGGTGCAGAGGCCTGGCTCTACCTAGTCCTGGCCTCCTCACAGAGGCTGTCCACATGCCCCCATTCATCTCCTTCATCCCTGTATCTCTGCACCGGCCCTGGCCAGGCCCATTCATACTAGTGACTCAATTAACTATTGACCCATCAGAACTAAAATGGCTTTGACCCCACCATCCAATGCTCTTTACCATACTACTTTCATTTCTTAATCTAGGTTTTCAGCTCCAACTAGAGAAAAGTGCTCACCCATAGGTGAGAGGGCCGGCACAAGGAGACCCCACCTGCACAGAGTGGGCACCCAATGTTGTTGATTAACTCATAGACCAGCAGAACTTTAAGACTTGGATGGGGACCTAGAATTCAACGAGTCTAACCTATGAATCCTCCATACATCATTAAATCAACAGATAGAAAAGTTTTAGCTTACAAGTCTCCTGGGCCAGCACATTAGCCGTCAGAAAGGGGCACTGGCTCACCTCCAATCATGTACAATGCAATGGCTAAGTGCTTATTTCTCTCTTTATTTTTTTCTTTACTAGCAAAAAGCCAACCACTGCAACCTCTTCTTTCTTCCTTCTTCCATGCACCAGGATAAAATGCCACCTTCTCATTCTGCTTCTCCAGCAGATGGCCTGAGTTGTGAATGGCTCAGCAGAGATCTGATCTCCTTTTGCTTTAGTGATCACCTGCTGAGAGTAGCCACCAGTGCCATGAAAAGTTCTCCTTCTAGGAGAAAATGAAAACATTTAAATCCAAGAGCCAGTCACTTAAACCATGGACTCCTCACCGTTCACCTTCTCAAGAAAAGGAATGACCGTGGAGAGCAAAGTGGACAGCACCCTGTTCCCATGAGTTTGTGGAAATTTTCTTCTCACTTCTCCATGCTGGTCGCTACTTTGTATGAGTAAAATGAGAAGGGGCTCTATTGTTCCAGTGAGCATACTAACTCAGTTTTAACACCAACTTCCCTACGCTTGAGCCAAAGAAGGGGTGGAGGCATTGCTCACCATCAGTCACCAAGATCAATGAGGCTTTGACAACCCCTACTGCACACGGGTCTAGACTAGGTGCTGTACAGAGGGGAGTTTCTCTTAGGGAGCTTCTGGCATAAGCCACAGACATCCAGCCACCTGTCTCAGCACTGTAAGATCATTGTTCACATGTCTCTCTTCCTTACTAGACTCCAACAGAACACTGATTGAATTATCTCATATACTAGTACCCCGCAATAAATGTGTATTTGTGCTAACCCTGAGACATGAACAGAGAAGCCAGTTGGTGGCATTTACAGATAGAAGGTCGGTAATCTAACTTGGAGATGAGGGGAAATAAAGCATTTTGGGACTAAAATCCCAAGTCCATATCACAGATGGATGGGAAGGGAGATGGGAATAGGTTTCTCCTGTATCCCATGGGAATCTTTTTCTTTGAGCTGTTTAAAGTTAAAGTAATGGCTAAGGAGCCAGGGTGGACACAATACCCAGTGTGAATGGGCTTCCATCTCTCCAGTGCCCCTGTGGGAGGCCCTCCGCCAGGCTGGTGGAGAGGTCTGTGGCGGGAGCTTTTCCACACAAAGCGACCTCCCTCTTGAACCCTTCTCACTTCAGGTTTCTTTGAGAGGGTGCCAAGGTTTCACTTGCCGGCTCAGAGAGCAGTTCCTTCCTATGTGAAAGGAAGGGTAGGAGGAGCATTTGTCGCTTTGTGACTGGGAGGGGTTTGGGGGGCCAACGGTGAGACCCCAATAGAAGAAGGACCGCGGACAGCTGTCTGCCAAGGCGCAGAAGAATGTCTTTCTTACTTTATGAGAAAGAAAATAAACAAACAAACAAAAAGATCTAAGGAAATGGGAAAGAAAGGTAACCATGGAGCTTTTTCCAAGGAGCCTAAGACAGCTATCTCCGCCAGCCGGGGAGTGGGAAAGTTCAGCTTTGTTCTGATGAAGGGATATGAGGCTTATTTGGACCAGAAAAAAAAAAAAAAATCAACTGAATAATCAGATGCCTCTGGACGGGCTACAGAAGGCTCTATCTGGTGGCGTCCATTCTGCCTGCTGGCTTCCTGCAGAGATGAGAGCCTCCCCCAAGACAACTGCCATTCTCCAAAAGTCGAGTTCTTGGCATGGAGCTGGGGCCTTCATGATAAGGGATTAGATGGTCTGGGGCCTGCTCTGGCCTTCTCCCTGCCAGCTCCACATGGAATTAAAATGCCCAGAGCTGAGCTGTTCACCCAGAACCTGCACCCTACTCCACTTCCCACCCCCAATAAATCTGTGACTCCACGGGTCCCCTACAGTTGGAAATGGGATCAAGGCCATTGGAAGACACCTCACTGAGTTTCCTGGAAGAAAAGAATCATTCCGATGGTAAGACTGAGAAAAATAATAAATAAAGTTCTTCCCAGAAAAGTAAGAATTTGTTTTATTTTGTTATAAAATAAAATAAAAGCGGTACTCTAACCAGCAGAAAAAAATGTCTTCACTTCTCTGAAGAAAGGTACCACTAACACGATGCCCTGGTTGGGGGCTCAGGGCTAGGAGAGGGAACTCCTAGCAGCTGGAATCTTGATCTATATAACATGTACTTTAAAAGGGCATGATCAAAACAGAGAAATAAATGTTTTTCTGTGTGACCCTCTCTGTTTATTCAGCTCCTAGAAAAAGCAGTTAACCCATGTCCATGCACTTAAAAGGGACCACCCTGGCATTTCACTCCATATTCCAGCCATTGCGGGGTCCATTTACAGTGTCCTCTAGTGTCTGCAATAAGGCAGTAAATGACACCAGACAGTGTGTCAGGTCACACAGGGCCCACTTAACCCCCACTGTCTAGAACGTCTTTCCTTTCTCCTCTCTCCTTTCATTCTCCTCCTCTTCTCTCTCCCCACTTTTCTCACACTGCTGAGACCTCTCAGTGGTTCCTACCCACACCTAAAGGACCATACAGAAATATATAGCTGACTTTGTGTGTGTGTGTGTATGTGTGTGTAATATATATATATGTGTGTGTGTATATATATATGTGTATATATATATATGTATATATAAAATAATGGCTGACTCCCAGTTCCTACTAAGTCGAACACAGACGATGAATTCAGGAAAAGAAATGTCTTTCCTTTCTGTGAAGTCAGCCCCATGGTCACCCATCCAATGAGCACCAAACTTAGAAAAGTGAATTGCTCAAAATGTCTTTGTAGCTTAAGGATAACAAGGGCCTACATTTTAGCCTCCAGGAAGTGTTGTTATGGCATCACAGCACAGCAAAATAACTTGGGTAACCTTTCAGAGTCAACCGTTAACGTTTCAGGACCCTTAGGCAGCATTAGGTTTCAGAAGCAACTTGTTTAAACAATAAAAATGTATTGCATGCCTACTGAAAGCAGATAGAGATGTAGAAACTGGAGATATGGAGTTGAAACATACAGGCAATCCTGCCCTGCTCTCAAGAAACCTACTTTCTAACATGGGCAACAGCTACCATACATGTAAATTTAAAAAACAAATAATACTAGAAAGATAAATTTCAGATAATGCTAAGAGTTATAGAGGGAATAAAAATGTAGTCCCAAGAATCAGATGGGGTGAACAGGCGACCACCAGCTGACTTTTGGAGGGCAGAGCTGGGCCCTCTGAGGACCACATCATGGGATTGATGAGTAGATAACTGATGAGACCACCAAGACTTGGAATGATCTGGGAAAGGATTGTCTGGCAGAGGGAAGAGCAAAGCAAAGGGAGGTGGGATAGAGAAATGTCAGAACAAACCTGGGTGAATCCACTTTGCCAATTACTTTTCAATAGTACTAGAAAAGTTATACCTCTCTGAATGTTTTTTCTTCCCAAACAGAAATAAATCATAAAAATTTATTTCCCAATTTCTTCCCTGTCAGTGTCTCTTGTCTTGTACTGAAGCTTTCCCTCCCTCTTCCCAACCACATCCCCAAAACACACGCACACACACACACAAACACACACGTACACACAACTAGCAGCAATGCAGGAACTTCCCAGAGAAAATGAAATTCCGTCTTCAAGACCTTAAGACCACCCGCAAGTCGGGCACATGACCAAAAACCTGAGTGGAATGTGTGAGTCAGAAGCCCCATGGCTGGAGGGACATGCCACAGTGCCAGAGAAAAGAGAAGGAAGCATTTGTGAGACTGCTCTGCATGGTTTTGTTTCTTCTTCCTTGGTTGTGTATGAACAACACTGGTTAATATTGTGCTTTTTTTAATGGATTAAGAGTTAGTTTGAGGCAAGGAAGGTATCCCTGTGGTTGGAAAATAGAGCTTCTTTCTTTCTTTCTTTCCCCATTTGAGCAGCTTCTCCCTCCTCCTCCCTCCAGTCTAGGGCTCACACCCCCACACTGCAGGCCTGTGCAATCTTCCCATTTCCTGCATTTCATGTGAAGGAGCATTCAAGAGTTGGACAACAAGGGTTTAATTCAACTTGACCATCTTCTCAAAAAGAAAATTTAAAAAAAAAAAAAAGAAAAAGAAAAAAGAGGAAGAACAAAAGTTGGGAGAGGCCAGACTAAATGGATATGATCTGAATGCATATTTGTGTTACAACTAATACAACCAGCATCAGAGAGGGACCAAGATCAAATAAATGGTAAAACCTGACAAAGAGAAGAATAGATGGTATGTGGAGCCATCTGTTTTGGAGGACACCCAAATCTGTCTGAATCTGTGAGGCCAAACTACCAGCTATTCTAAGACACCCCATTCCAAGAGTGGCCTAATGCGTATCTACACAATCAGTTTCTCTCACCATCACTTTGGCTGCAACTTTTTTGTGCAATTAAGTAATTTATTCCTTTCTTCAGCCTCCTGATTCTAATGAATCCGAGCCACAAACAAGCCTCAGTTGCTCCTATTCAAGGAGTCTGATTGCATCTGGCAGTGATTGCTGAAAATCCTGAAGAGGAAACAGGGAAGGGAAGCATATTGTTTGGGGGGGTAATAGGTGAAGACCTGCCTCTCTTGACCTATAATACATTAGTGTCAGTGAACATTTGGCAGCCTTCAGATGATTAGCAATGAAGATGAATCAAGCAAAAAAGAGGTAGAAATCTGCCTCATCTGAATCACCAGAACTGCATACATTTGCATGCTGATTAGCTGTTCTTTTGTCTGTGTTCCTAATTATTATGACACATTATGTCTTCATCATGCAAGATTCTGATCTGTCTTGTTCAAAATGCATGTAGAAAAAAGTGCTGTTTATTGATTCAACATGTAACTTTTATTTTTATGTTTGCTTTAATTAAATACATATTTGATTGCCTTTGACTGCTGTCTTTTTTTCTTTTTTCTTTTTTTTTTGTCTCTTATTTATTTCATCTTGTTGACAAACACACAGGTAACCTTCCTCTATCACGCTCAGATCATTTGGTGCTCACAGTCTCTCTTCCCCCTCTGCCTCCCGCTCTTTCTCAGGTGCTCACTTTCATTTTCTTGAATGGGCAAAACAGAAGAGGAAAAGAAAACAAAACAGCATCCCTAGTAACACGGAAGAAGAGGGAGCTGAGGGGTGGGAGAAGCCCTGAGGAGGGAGGGGAAATGGCTCCAGCCTTAACAAGAGCGAACAAATGTTTCTGACTCTGGAGGAGGGCTTTCCAGGGGAACATGGGCAGCAGAAGGGAGTTGAAGATAACATGATCCTGTGAAAGAAGGAGACCCTCTGTCATTCTCAGTTGTCTTCACAGGTTACTGATGACCAAGGTTTGTTAGCAGGACAGAAACATGCCTGTCTCCCAGGTCAGGCTTCCAATTCTCCCATAGGGCCCAGGAGCGCTGCCGGAACTTCCCATAGGGAGGGGACCTGCTTTCCCAGCGGACTCTCCTTAGATCCACTTCCTTCCTCTTTCCCAGAAGCGGAAGTGGTAGGGGAAACTTACCATCTATCCGTGCCAGACCTCTCAGGCCCCCCAGGGCAGTCGGGAAACCAACATCTCCGGGGGGCAAGGGCACTAGACAGAGAACTCTAGAAGGAGAGACCTCCCCAAAAGATGCAAAATGCATGGAGCCCGTACCCTACTGTCTGCTGGGGCTATTCCCTGCAAACCTCTGCGGATTCTTTCAGTAGGAGGGCGGAAGGCAGTATGGGCAGAAAGCGAAAGGTATATGTTTCTGCAGGTTACAGCCAACTCAAGCCCTGCGGTCCTTATCACCTTCCACCCAGGGATATGCTAAACAGCTGTAGTTAGCACCAAGCTATTTGGCCAATCCAATCAAGACACTTAGAAAGCGAAAGTGGAAAGGCCGGATGCCGGAGTAATTGAGTGCGCTGAGGGTCCGTAGATGCTCAGAAAGAAAGCAGGGTCCAACCAAATGCAAATGGCTCCTCGCTGAAGAGAGATAATGCCCACCGCTCTTCCCTGCTAATGGGCAATGATTGGCTGGAAATGTAATCAACAGCTCTGCCCCCAACGTCTATCCCTACAGTGAGGGATGATGGAAATCCATATTCATGAGAAAGCAGGCCGGCAATGTTTACTGGGTGCAGAAAGGGGGCAGGGCTGGCCTGGGTGAGATCGTGGTCCTTGGAGAGCGATAATGAGGCTGGGAGCAGGGAAAACAGTACTGTTAGAGCCCCCACCCCACGGCAACCCTCCCCTCATATATCTGCCCCCCATGTGTACACATGTCCTCTGAACCTGAGACTCAAGAGAACTCTAAATGTGGCAAATCCATAATTCACCTAAGCAGAATGTATAGCTGGGTGCCGCCATCTCACAGCTTCCTGTGTGAAAACAGTCACTATCCCCCAACCCCCTCCCCACCAAGCACGGTAAGATAAGTAGGAATAGATATGAAACAAATGGTAACAATGGTACAGGTATAACACAGACATCTTGAAGTCCATCTTGGAATTCCTCCATCAAACGTTGGGTTATCTAAGCTTTTTTTTTTTTTTTTTTGGAAAAAAAAAGCATATCAAGCATTACACTGGGTTGAATAGTGTCTGTATTAGTATGCTAGGGCTGCCATAACAAAATACCAGAGACCAGTATTTTCCAATAGACCTAAGCAATGACATTTATTTTCTGACAGTTCTGGAAGCTTGGAGTCCAAGATCAAGGACTTTCCATCCTCAGATCATGTCCTTTTTAAATCTTGGATGTTTAAATATCCTACCTAAAATGAAATAAAGGCAATAAGATATGGTAAGAATTATTCTAATGCCCATTCTTAGCAAAATGAAAAGCTGGCAATCTTCTTCCTGGCCCCAATTAAAAAATAAAAATCCATGACCTGTTACTTCCTCCAAAAAGCCTCTCCACATTCCTCACTCCCTTTGTACTGATGCATAAATCTTAACATTTGATTTTTCACTTACTTATATTTAGCTCTGTAATTGTTCTCTGATTCCAAATGCATTGCAAGCTCCTGGAGATAAAGATCATGACTCTTATATCTTTTATTTCTGCTTTTATAGCACAAAGCAGTGCACTCAGCAGATGCCTAGTAAATGCTAAATGAATGAATAAAAGAATAAACAGATAAAGTTAGTAAAAACTACACCACAGAGGATTTTTAGGGCAATGGAAATATTCTGTATGATACTATAATGGTGGGTACATGTCAATAAACATTTGTCCAAACCCACAGAATGTACAATACCAAGAGTGAACCCTAATGATTATGATGATTATGACGTGTTGATGTAGGTTCATTGATTGTAAAAAATGTATCACTCTGGTGGGGGATATTGACAATGGAGGAGACTATGCATGAGTAGGGTCATGGAGTAAATGAAAAGTCTCTATACCTGCTTCTCAGGTTTGCTATATGAACCTAAAACTGCTCTAAAACAAAAATAAAATCTTGAAAAAAGAAATTTCCAATAAGTTTTCAATGGCCCCAGGAAAAAGTAGGAATTTATAAAGGGGCAATAGGGACTTGATAGCTTCTATGGTCCCTTCCCACTCCAACTGTCTATGGTTCCTTAGTTTGTGCACGAACCATTGGGATGAGGAACAGACGCTAAATCAGTTGAAATGATTACGGAAAGGGGGATGCCTTTGCCACAGGCCCAGATAATATGGAAGATTCCATACTGAAATTGGTCCAAGATGTGTGGCAGCGGGATACATCACCAGGATCCACTGTTTCTCACCATCTTTGCCCCTGCCACCTTCATCTTTCACCTGCATTCGTGCTTCTGCCTCTGTGCTAGTCTGAATGATGGCCTTACAAAGATGTTCCCAAATGAATCCCCAAAACTTGTGAATATGTTACCCTACATGGCAACAGGGACTTTGCAGATGTGATTAAGGATCTCAAAACAAGGGAATGATCCTGGATTACGGGGTGGGTCTAGTATAATCACAAGGGTCTCTATATGGTAAAGAGGAGGGTCAGAGTCAGAAAAGGCAATGGGGTGACAGAAACAGAACTCAGAGAAAGAGAAACATTTGAAGATGCTATGCTGCTGGCTTTGAAAACAGAGGAAGGAGGCCCAGCGCAGTGGTTCACACCTGTAATCCCAGCACTTTGGGAGGCGGAGGTGGGTGGATCACCTGAGGTCAGGAGTTCGAGATCAGCCTGACCAACATGGTGAAACCTTGTCTCTACTTAAAAAAAAAAAATAGCCAGGCATGGTCGTGGGCACCTATAATCCCAGTTACTTGGGAGGCTGAAGCAGGAAAATCACTTGAACCGGGAGGTGGAGGTTGCAGTGAGCTGAGATGGTGCCATTGCACTCCAGCCTGGGCAATAAGAACCTAATTCTGTCTCAAAAAAAAAAGAAAGAAAGAAAGAAAGAAAGAAAGAAAGAAAGAAAGAAAGAAAGAAAGAAAGAAAGAAAGAAAGAAAAAGAAAGAAAGAAAGAGAAAGAAAATGGAGAAAGGAGCCATGAGCTGAGGAATTCTGGCAGTCTTTGGAAAGGGGAAAAGTCAAGAAAATGGACTCTCCTCTAGATTGTGTTCAGAAAGAACACAATCTTGCTAACACCTTGATTTTAGGACTTTGACCTCAAGAATTATAAAATAATAAGCGGGTACTGTTTTTAAGCCACTATATTTGTGGTAATTTGTTAATAGCAGCAATTAGAAGCTAGTACACCCTCCTTACTGGTCTCCTGGCTCTGCCCTTGTCTTCTGTGGTCTATTTCTAAAACAATAGCCAGAAAGATCCTTTTAAAACCTAAATCACATTATGTACCTGCTCTGCCCAAAATCTGCCTATGGTACCCTATCTCATCGTGAACTACAAAGTTTTTAAAATCTCCCACTAGGGGCTCCCTGACCTAGCCCTCACAACTTTTTTTCTTTTTTGAGACAGAATCTCACTGTGTTGCCCAGGCTGGAGTACAGTGATGCCATCTCGGATCACTACAACTTCCACCTCCCGGGTTCAAGCGATTCTCCCGCCTCAGCCTCCTAAGTAGCTGGAATTATGGGCACCTGCCACCACGTCCAACTAATTTTTGTATTTTTAGTAGAGATGGGATTTCACCATATTGGCCAGGCTGGTCTCGAACTCCTGACCTCAAGTGATCTTCCCACCTCGGCCTCCCAAAGTGCTGGAATTACAGGCATGAGACACCACACCGGGCCAGCCCTCACAACTTCTGAGGCTTCCTCTCACTCTACCCCCTCTCATTCATTCCACTCTGGCCTTGTTGGCCTCCTTGAGGCCCTCGGCATCCTTCTGTCTCAGGGCCTTTACACTTCCTATGCTTCTGCCTAGAAAGCTCTTTCTCTGGACATCCCACAGCTAGCTTCCTCAGCTCCTTCATGTCTTTGCTCAAATGGCATCTTCTCAGTAAGGCTTTCCCTTAAGTGTCCCATTTCAAACGGAAACCCCTTCCACTTCCTGTCTTTCCTCCCTATCTGATGTCTCTATGGCACTCAAACTCTCTGACATACTACATATTTTACTCCCTGCTTATTTATTTCTTGTCTCCAATAGAACGTATACTTCATTAGGACCAGGATTTTTGTCTATTTTATCAGCAGCATCAAATCAGTGCCTAGCCCATAGTAGGTGCTCAATAAATATCTGCTATAATTAATAAAGGATCACTCTCTGGCAGTCTTTCCCAACAGGAGCAATACTAATATTGATCCTAGGCCACATGAAATGAGAGAACCAATACTGATAAAAACTACAATCATGCCAACCATGGTTATGTCACTGGGTACTGATTAAGTGCCAGGCACTGTGGTAAGTGCTTTACATGTATTAACTCGGTGACTCAGAGTTAATACACAGTGTTTCTTCTCGTGGGATCCTCAAGGGAACTCCTCAAGGAGCAACAAAATTCAAAATATAAGGTGGGAATTGCTGATTTCTGATTAAGGTCTCAGATGATTCAGGGCAAAAGGAAGAAACTGTCTACCCAGAAAAACTGATACCATCACAGGGCCTTTGATAAAATGAAGTTTGAGCCCATCACCCTCTGAAAGACTCTGAAAACTGTCTGGTCCATCATTGATGTGTAGTAAAAAATTGCTAATTAAAGTTGTTTTTTGTTTTTTTGACAAGAAATTCTAGTATCACCTGCCAATATGGAGAGAGAGGACATAAGTTGAAAAATGTGGAAAACCTCACAAAAATATGGGACTTCTGCTCAACATCCCACCCTTTTCCAAAGCCCCCAGGTCCTACCCACACTGTCAGGGGCCCGCATGGCAGAGACTCGGCAGCTAAGACTGTAACAAGAAACAAAGCAGGGGAAAGAGGGCCGAAACGAGGAATAGGACAGTCCGCCCATAAAAGGGCCTGTGCGATCTCATGCTCCCCAAAGACTCACAGATGGAGACACGTGCCTAATACTGCATAAGTGAGTGAGGCTGAGGTCAGGTGGGGTTGGCTCCCCAGAAGTCCCCTGTTTCTAACTCTACCCCCACGAGTCTTATCTGGAAAATGCGTTCTAAAGCAACTCCACTCACTGGCCTGATGATCCTGGAGGGAAAAGAAAAGGAATCCCCTTCGAGGCCACATTAAGGGTGGGGATTTTCCTTTGTTTGCAGTTGTAATCTCAGTAGTCACTCTAGTCAATAAACAAACAAGTGAAAAGATTCAGTGAGGTGTAAAAATAGATTTGCACAGGGCAGACAACTGCACATTCCATTTATTTACCTCCTCTAACAAACCAATACCTGGGGTGACATTTATTAATAAACGGCATTACCAGGTGCCTGATATGTGGCTCACAGAAATTAATTACCCAGCCCATGGTAAAACCATAACAAGCCCGCAGTGCTGTAACATTTGTGCTAATTGAAAATGAGATAAGTGCTGTGGGTGCAATTTGCATTCAATGCAGTGTATTAATTATCTTCAGTTCTCTTCATGATAAATATACCTGACTGAATCACTCTCCTAATTTGCTGGGTAATAAAGTCATAAGTGCATTCCCTTAGGTAACCAAGGGAAGGCATTGAGTTGTGGGCAAGATGGAGGCCTTCTGCTTTTCCAAGTTCTTCAACCAGGTTAGTTCTGGTACTTTTCAGTGTTCTTAAAAATACAGTGAACTCGTTATACT
This sequence comes from Trachypithecus francoisi, assembly GCF_009764315.1. Lineage (NCBI taxonomy): Eukaryota > Metazoa > Chordata > Mammalia > Primates > Cercopithecidae > Trachypithecus > Trachypithecus francoisi. The sequence continues at coordinate 70,350,498 of NW_022681470.1, read as the reverse complement.
CACCAAAACTCCCAGCCTCATGCCCTTATTCTTCCCTCTTCTGCTGCATAGGCTGACTGTGCTACAAGCTCAGAGAGGGATCAAAAGATTAAGTTAGAGGGGCTATATTTCTGTCTGTTTAATGACTCTACTCTACATGGAATATAATCTCTGCAAAGAAGCACCTTGAGCTATACACTGCCCCCAAATTAATTCTGGATCTAATTGCATTAGGTTCTGAATAGACATGAATTGAAACTTGCACTACAATAACAATCAGGAGAATCCAGATTTAAAGATATTGGGTAGGTACAGCAGATTAATGCTTAAAGATGTTGGTTTGGAGAGAGGGCTCAAATTAGGAGATGCATAGCTCCAATATGAGATGCATAGCAAATTTCCATAGTTCCACCCTACAAGCAAGGCCTATCTTTCGAGATGGAAAGAGTTAAATTCAATTACTATGAACTGAAATTTCCCAACCATCCAGTGCTGGTACATCTGCAAAGTCTTCATCATTTGTTCAAAATTCTGGCAATGTGTTCTTCTTGCCTTCACGCATTGTGCAGCATATAATAAGGGAAAGGTGACAACAGCAATAATAACCATAGTAACTATTATGAACTGAGAGCTGACCGCACATCAGGGATCAAGCTAAGGGCTTAATTTACATTATGTGAAGTAATTCTCTTCTTAGCTGTCTTCCTTGCCTACTCTATCTAAAGAGCCTCCTTTCCTCCAACACAGATCTTCAGTTACTCTCCATGACAGCACCTTGCTTGCTTTTTTTTTTTTTTTTTTTCTGAGACAGAGTCTCGCTCTGTCACCCAAGCTGGAGTGAGATGGCACAATCATGGCTCACTGCAGCCTCCGCCCCCCAGGTTCAAGCTTCAAGTTATTCTCGTGCCTTGGCCTCCTGAGTAGCTGGGATTATAGGCATCTGCCACCACGCCTGGCTAATTTTTGTATTTTTAGTAGAGATGGGGTTTCACCATGTTGGTCAGGCTGGTCTCGAACTCCTGACCTCAGATGATCCACCCACCTTGGCCTCCCAAAGTGCTAGGATGACAGGTGTGAGCCACTGCACCTAGTCACCTTGCTTACTTCTTGTATGACACTTGTCCCAACCTATAACTATCCTGATAGTTGTTTACCTGAGAAATTACCTCCCTAATTAGCATGCAGATTCCTTAGGAGAGAGCCCTAGCCTGTCGTCTTCATCCCTACTATGGACAGTGACACGGTTTGGCTGTGTCCCCACCCAAAACTCATCTTAAATTCCCACATATTGTTGTGGGAGATAATTGAATCATGGGGGCAGGTCTGTCCCCTGCTGTTCTCGTGATCTTGAATAAGTCTCATGAGATCTGATGGTTCTAGAAAGGGGAATTTCCCTGCACAAGCTCTCTCTTTGCCTGCCACCATCCATGTAAGACATGACTTGCTCTTCCTTGCCTTCCACTTGCTCTCCAGCCATATGGAACTATAAGTCCATTAAACCTCTTTTTCTTCCCAGTCCTGCGTATGTCTTCATTAGCAGTGCAAAAACAGACTAATACAGACACATAGTAGGAAACTCAACAAATATTTGTGGAATGAATACAAATTTATAATAATCCCCCAAAATAAGGAGACCAAAACTCAATTTATGATACAGTCCAAGCAGCGCATCAAATTACTAAATTTACAAGGTATCCCAGACCACCCATAGCACTTCAAGAGGCCAGGAATCCTGCAAGACAAGGGCCTTTAGGCCAGAAAATGCCTACCATGAACTCCCATCTACTTGCTACAGGAGGCTCTAATTTAATTATAAGCTAACAGTCCATAGGAAGAGGAAAATGCAGCCATAAATATCCATAAGACAAAACAATCCAGGGGTCCAAAGAAACCAAAATGATGTCTGATACTCACACTGAAGAGAAATTTCTTCTGAGGACAGAGAAGACATTATTTGATGTTCAATCAGACACTTGCAGTAAGGAAACAACTGCTGGCCCACAGGCACTTCTGTGAATCAGAAAAGCACGTCCCTCTCCAGGCGAACATAGCCCCTGCCCCCCCAGGTAGGCACAAAGCTGGGCAAGAGGTGCCCAGGCTGGATTTTCAGCCCTGCTTGCCCCGTGAGGCAGGTGCCTCTGTGTCATGCACAGTCGCCTGGGACAGTCCTGCTCAGGGGATGCAGGTGACCGTTTCTTCCTAAAGCCCTTCATGTTGAAGTGAAATCTGATAAATCATCTCAGGGAGACCCATGGGATATGTTCCTGGACCCCAGCTCTCAATCCCCTGGTAGATGCTACCACATCTGGCATGACTCTACTGCTAGGTTATGCCTCAGTATGAGCAATAATGGTGACCGCTGGGTTTCTCCTAAGAGAAAGGTGATAGATTTCATTTTAGCTCAATGCCACACTCTTCATTGTGGTAGAAAGAACTGAACTTATTGAATATGGCACTTCCTACCTGCTATAGGCTGAATGTTTTTGTCCCCCTCCCCAAATTCATATATTGATGCCCCACCCCTAATGTGACTATATTTGGAGATGGGGTCTTTATGGAAGTGATGAAGGCTAAGGAAGGTCATCAGGGTGGAGCCTTGATCCCAGATAGGATCCCTGATAGGATTCATGTCCTTGGGACGTGAGAGAGCTTGCTCCTTCTCTCTCTGCTGTATGAGGATGGAGTGAAAAGGCAGAAAGAAGAAGCCTCAGAGTGAACCTACCTTTTTCTTATGGCAGCCTGAGCTAACTATGACACTGTTCTCAACATCAGTGACGTTGAGTGGCCCTGGGAAATGGGCAGCTACAGATGGAGAATGTACAATAGGGAATTAGGGCTAGGGAAAGGAGAAAAAGGTAAGCAACGAATCAGAGATCGCCTTCTTCAGAAAGTTTTCTTTGAGAGCCCATTATCTCGATTTACACACACCCCCAAATTACATTTGTATTTTAATATCATATATTCTCAATACAGTAGCCAGCTTGGCCTTTCTGAAACATAAGTCCGATTTTATTGCTCCTTTGCTGGAAATTCACCAATGGCTCCATTTCCCTCAGAATAGAAGCCTAAATCTGCTATGGCTCCTACAAGACCCCCTCATCTGCCAGGCTCCCTCTGACCTCACCGCCACCATGATCCACCCCTTGGCTCACTCTGCCCCAGCCATACTGGCTTTTTGTAGCTTCTCAGATAACACCAAGCACACACCTACCACAGGACCTTTGCATTCCCCACTCCCTGTTCCTGAAATCTATTTCCTCATTTCCTTTCTGTCTCTACTCCAATGTCACATTATTAATGAGGCTCCCCCGCAATCACTCTGTGTAAAAATAACCCACAGACCTCCCCTCCAACACACAGACACACACACACACACACACACTGCATGCCCTACGTACCTTGCTCTATTTTTCTCTGTAGCCATCCTCAGAACATGACACACTATTTGCTTATTAATTTGTTCATCATCTGCCTCTCCCTAAAATGAAAGCTTTACAAGGCCAGGAACTTACTTGTTCTCTCTTATATCCCTAGCAATTTCAGTAGTGCCTAGCACATAATAGACACTCAATAACTATTTCTTTTTTTTTTTTTTTTTTTTTTTTTTTTTTTTTTGAGGCGGAGTCTCGCTCTGTTGCCCGGACTGGAGTGCAGTGGCCGGATCTCAGCTCACTGCAAGCTCCGCCTCCCGGGTTCACGCCATTCTCCTGCCTCAGCCTCCAGAGTAGCTGGGACTACAGGCGCCCGCCATCTCACCCGGCTAGTTTTTGTATTTTTAGTAGAGACGGGGTTTCACCGTGTTAGCCAGGATGGTCTCGATCTCCTGACCTCGTGATCCGCCCGTCTCGGCCTCCCAAAGTGCTGGGATTACAGGCTTGAGCCACCGCGCCCGGCCTATTTCTTAAAATCATCAGATTCACCAGAAAACACCTTTTAGATATCATCCCAATTTGGTAATATAATCTAGGAATGGTTTAACCTGCATTGGTCATTATTCTCTTCCTCAGACTAAATACCCTACTTGAGTGGAAACTGACTGTATTAGTCCACTTCCACACTGCTATAAAGAACTGCCCAAAACTGAGTAATTTACAAAGAAAAGAGGTTTAATCAACTCCATTCAGCATGGCTGGGAAGGCCTCAGGAAACTTACAATCATGGCAGAAGGGGAAGCAGGCACATCTTAGATGGTGGCAGGTGAGAGAGGAGAGCGGGGGAAACTGCCACTTATAAAACCACCAGATCTCGTGAGAACTCACTCACTGCCACAAGAACAACATGGGGAAACTGCCCCTATGATCCAATCACCTCCCACCAGGTCTCTCCCTCAACATGTGGCGATTATGGGGATTACAATTCCAGATGAGATACGTGTGGGTACACAGAGCCTGATGATATCACCTCCCGAATAAAGAAGTAATACCACCTTTGTCATAAAAAATAAGTATTTCTTAAATGAATGAAAAATGCGAATGATTATAAGGTAGCAGATAATAACAGTGGCAAATAATATACATGCTGGGCAGTAAGCTAAAATCTTTACATACCAGGAACAGAGTTTTAAATTCATTATCTCATTAATTCTCACAGTAGCCATTTGAGGCAGGTATCATGAGTCCCATTTTACAGATAAGAAAACTGAGGCTAATAGAGCAAGTCATCTGTACTAGCCCATGGGGGCAGCAAGGAATGAAGCCCGTCAGGATTTGAACTCAGGTCTGCCTGACTTAAAAACCCATGCTCTTAACCACTCTCTCCTATATACTAATATAGATCTGAAAATTGGTGCTGATATCAAATATTAAAGCTTAACTGCAATATACCAGGAGTATTCGCTATTTAAAGAGAACTTGCAATGAATTCCAAGTTGTATATTTTAAAAAACAAATAATGCTGCTTGTGAAATAGCCCTTAATATCTATGTGTGATAAATACATCAGTTTTATGTTAAACGAGGAAACATCCATGATTCTAAAAACCATTTTTATTTGGCTTTATGATATAATGTGTGGCATTTTTGCCAGGAGATTGACCTTCCTAATTTGGTTTTGCTCAGGCTAGTGTCAAAATGAATTCGCCCCCCAAATCATACCAATGACAGAGAGGGATGGGAAACAACCTCACAGGTTTGCTAAGAAGTTCACCTGGGATTCAACTTTTGCCAAAAAGATAGATGAAGAACTCACATGCTATTGAAAGGGTCAAAAAGAATATTTGTTGTTGTTGTTGTTGTTAGAAAATGATCAGTGTTATGTTCCTTTTAATGTAAGCAGAAAATCAAGTTTTCCCCAGGCAGCTTGCTATTCTATCACATCATTTAAAATCATTGTGATTGAAAGCACAGAATAGCAGAAGGACTCACTGACTTCACTGATTTTTGTGGTTGAATTACGGGGTTTGAATAGTAATGATGCGCTGCCCATTTTTAAGACCTATGCTTGTCTCCACTTTCAAGCGAGGGAGCACACCATACAGGGTCAGGAGAGGAGGCTGCGTGTGGGGGACTCGCAGCCATTCTATCCACCTCTCGACTGAATTGGAGTATCTCTCAGAATTAAGTCTTTAAAAAAAAATCCCTCCTGTTCTTCAGCACCCATTTCATGTTATAAAAAAAACTACTCAACTAAATGTCATATTATTCTGCTTACCTCATTTTGGGCAATTCATAACAGCATTTAATAGGCCTATTTCCCCCAAAGTATTTTCATCGCTGCTAATAGAGAAAACCCAGAAGAAAAAAAAAAAAAGCCACCATGGTCCAAAAAGCTGGTGAAAATCAGCTTGACTTAATCACGTGTCTTCACAGGATTCCTCAGAGCCTTTAATAGGCTAGTGAGCATCTCAAGTCCCCAGGTCAGGGCACAGGAACAGTGTTTCTCTAATGCATTTGACAATAGGACACTCTCTTTTAACAAGAATCTCAGGATTCCACTCTTGCTGTTCCATAGTCAAGGTGTTAGGAATGTTACCTAAGGGGGTTCACCAAACACTCCGGGCTTCAAGAAGACTACAATTTACTGGTAGCGTGGATGGGGTATGATCGAATTGGGTCCCCCAGAAAGCTATGTTGAAGTCCTAACCTCTGGTAACTGTGAATGTGATCTGACTTGGAAATAGGGCTTTTACAGATGTAATCAAGTTAAGATGAGGTCATTAGAATGGAATCTAATCCAATATCACTGATGTCCTTTATAAGAAGAGGAAAATGCCATATGAAGACAAAGACACCAGCAGATGCCACGTGACAGCAGAGGCAGAGGCGGGAGTGTGCGGCCTCAAGCCAAGGAAGGCCGAGGACCAATGACTAGCCCCAGAAGCTGGAAGAGGCGAGAAAGGACCTTCCTGGCCAGTGTCTCGGAGGAAGCAGGACCCTGCCAACACCTTGATTGTGAACTTCTAGCCTCCAGAACTGGGAGAGAATACGTTTCTGTTATTCTAAGCCACCTAGTTTGTGATACTCTGTGGCAGCAGCATTCTCAAACTAACTTACAAATGACTAAGACATACAAATGACTGACTGCAAAATGGACACAACAAAACCAAAACAGCTGTGTAGGAAACAGCAGGAGAAATGGCAAGAACGGAAGGAAGTGGCATAGAGGAAAGTGTCAAAAAAGGGACATAAACAATGAAAATGCAGGGCTTGACAGAAGAGTTCCTGGTCCCTGGGGTGCTCAGAGATGGTTTCAAGGAGGAGTGGCGGGAGAGAGTAGGGAGGAGTGAATATACGAATCTTCTGTATTATTAGGGGGAGTTAAAAAAAACAAAACTCACACACCTCAACTGAAGTAACTAGAAGAGACTGACACCTCCCTTCTGAGAATTGCCTCCTCTGGGCAGATTGGTGGCCACCTATCTGCCTTGAAGGCTGAAGGCATCGTGTAGAACCTGCTGATCTCTCACAGGCTCTTGCACAAGTTTTGGAAAATACATGTATTTTTCATTTTTGTGAGCTTTGGATTTCTGGGTCACCTGGCAGGTCATGAAAAGAACAGATAATTAAGAATAGCAAAACAATTAATGATTCTAGATCAAGGCAGCAACATAACCATCCAGTTTCAATAGGAAGACTCAGAAAAAGAAAAACATCTCTGAAACTTCAGAGTAAAAATCTTCATTGAATAAAACAGCAGGTAAGGGTCTATGTGGGGGAAGGGAAAGGAATCATGAGAACCTTAACTTTTAGCATGAAATGCATCTGTTAAACAGAACCTACTAATGGTGTTATTGTAGCTAAAAACAGTGACTTGAAAATGTTGTGTACATTATTACTGTCATTATCCACCAACTGTAAGAATGCTATGTTAAAACTAACTCAAAACACCTCGAGAAAGGTAATTGCTACTAATGGATCTGAAGTGTGCAAAATTGGACATCATTACCCTGTCCTCATATTGTGGAGCTGGGGAAGCTGCCGGAGATGGCAGTTCGTAGGCTCACTCGTCTTTCAATCAGGACCGAGGTTTGAGGAAAGGGCCAGGCTCGCTTTCATTCCACAGTGCAAGAGAAATGCCGCACTGCACAGTATTATAGGCAAGTGTTTACAGGACTGAGCCAAGGGTAGGAGATGGAGTTGCAGCATCACTCTCTGAACTCTCCAGTTCACTCGGTTCTGTTGTGGAGGAGGGGACCGGAGCTAGGATAGAAGCTGCCTGCCCTGAAAATCCCCTTCCAGGTGCCAATTTCTCAGATCAATAGCCACCAAACTGAGTTGTGTTGCTGACTCTGAAATTAAGGAAATAACCCAGAATCGAAGAATTAGAAAAGTCAAATGGGTCACCTCAAGTCGTTTTCTGCTCCCAGACACCTAAGCGCCCCTGAGAAGAGAGCTACTCAGCCTGCCGGTGGGGTGCAGTTGCCCCCCTGCACTGGGCGGTGCCCCAAGCCTCTCTTGGTGGGCAGAATCAGAAGATCCCCCTGATGGCTAGGCGCGGTGGCTCACTCCTGTAATCCCAGCATTTTGGGAGGCTGAGGCAGGTGGATTGCTTGAGGTTAGGAGTTCAACACCATCCTGCCAAAATGGTGAAACCCTGTCTTTACTAAAAATATAAAAATTAGTCTGGCATGGTAGCAGGCACCTGTAGTCTCAGCTACTTGGGAGGCTGAGGCAGGAGAATCACTTGAACCCAGGAGGCGGAGGTTGCAGTGAGCCGAGGTTGCACCACTGCACTCCAGCCTGGGCAACAGAGCAAGACTCCATCTTGGGGGAAAAAAAAAAAAAAAAGATCCTCCTGAGGCTTGGCCTAACTTCCTGGGCACTAAAATCTGCCCTTACTGTGGGCTGAGTTCCCCATCTCCCCACCTCACACAGCCCCAAAATTTCCCTTCTCCAGTGCTAATTGATAATAATGTTTAAAATCATCAGTCTTTAAATGTTGTTCAAACTTTCAAAGCTAATATCCCCAAACAGCACAGCCCCTTTACATGGAAGCATCCATTTTCTGCACAGCCCCCCATTACACCCCAAATGTTCACCCCCATCACCCACCCCTAACATGTACACACCAAAGAAATTCAAGAAGGCTGACTTTGTCCAGGAATTTCAACCTCTTTTCCCACTACAAGTCTGACGACTTAGACCAAATTTCTACCCTCCCTTCTGGCCACAATACAAGAGTATGACCAGAGGGGCCAAAAGACCAGAAACTGTATATGTAAACCTGATAGAAAGAGCACTGCTGGCCAGGCACGGTGGCTCATGCCTGTTATCCGAGCACTTTGGGAGGCCGAGGTGGGTGGATCACGAGGTCAGGAGATCAAGACCATCCTGGCTAACACGGTGAAACCCCATCTCTACTAAAAATACAAAAAATTAGTCGGGTGTAGTGGCAGGCGCCTGTAGTCCCAGCCACTCAGGAGGCTGAGGCAGGAGAATAGCATGAACCTGGGAGGTGGAGCTTGCAGTGAGCCAAGATTGTGCCACTGCACTCCAGCCTGGGCAACAGTGTGAGACTCCATCTAAAAAAAAAAAAAAAAGAAACTAGTCCTTCTCCCATGTAAGAGATTTCTTCTCAGCCCCAATGGCTCTGGTTGAGTGAGACTCCCAGCACCCTCCTAACCCTGAGATCCTGAGGCTCTGAACGAGTGACTTTGCCCCACTGAGTCACCTAGAACCTGAGAACCAGGAACCCAGATGGTCTTCTGGTTCCCCGTGTGAGGCTTCACCCTGGCAAGAGGGGACAAGAGCAGAGCTCAGGATGGATCCATGCAGTACTCAACAATGTGCTAGTGCGGAGGAGGGCCAGAAACACGTGCCACCAGCCCACTTGGCAAAACAGTCTGACTTTTAAGACAAATTCTTACACGAAACCCCAATATACATAACAAAATGTATGTGTTTCCATATTCATGCTATTTATTTCTTTGTTTATTCAAGAATTACTTATTTAGCATTGACCACGTTCATGTTCAAACAGTGCCTGCAAACAAAAGAGATACAATGCCTGATGAATACACTGAAAACATACGATGAATGCAGAACTTAGATTCTGATAGGGGAAGGCAGGTAATAAACATAAATACATGTCATTTCAGGTATTGATTATTTTTGTTATGAGGAAAAATTAAGTAGAAAAAGGTGATGGGGTAGGGTGCTCTTTCAAATAGCTTATGTACCTGTGAAAGAACCAGCAGGAAGGGAGCTATCTAGGGAAAAGCCTTCCAGGAAGAGGGAAAAAAGTGCAAAGGCCATGAGGAGGAAGTGTGCTAAGGGAATTGAGGAACAGAAAAGGAGACAGATGCCTGGAGCACAGAGAGGGAGGATGGGATACGGGTGACATCACAGAGGTGAGCAGGAGCCAGATTTGGTTGGACTTTATAACCTCTGGGAGGACCTGGGATTTTATTCTGAGGAAGATGACAAGCCACTGGAAGGTTTGAGCAGAGGAGGAATAAGGTCTGACCTGTTTTAAAAGGGTCACGATGACTGCTGTATGGAGAACAGACAACACAGGGACAAGGAAGGTAATGGGGAGACCAATTAGAAAGCCACTGCCAGAAGCCAGATGCAGGACACCCGAGGATGAGCTTGGGGGATAGTCAGGGAAAGGAGAAGGGGTCAGATCCAGGCATACATTGAAAGAGAGGCAACCAGGATTTGCTTATAGGTGGAATGCGGGAATGAGAAGAGGGGAATCTGTTGGGCGTGGTGGCTCACACCAGTAATCCCAGCACTTTGGGAGGTTGAGGTGGGCAGATCACCTGAAGTCAGGAGTTCGAGACCAGCCTGGCCAACATGATGAAACCCTGTCTCCACTAAAAATACAAAAATTAGCCAGGCGTGGTGGCAGACACCTGAAATCCCAGCTACTCAGGAGGCTGAGGCGGGAGAATTGCTTGAACCTGGTAGGCGGAGGTTGCAGGGAGCTGAGATCTCACCATTGCACTCCAGCCTGTGCAACAAGAGGGAAACTCTGTCTCAAGAAAATAAATAAATAAATATATAAATAAGAGAAGAGGGGAATCAAGCACAACTCTGGCTGGAATTACCAGAAGAACTGGCAAAGCAGACAGACCCAAGCTCCAGTCTTGCTCTTCACTAGCTTCGTGACCTTGTGCAATATGTTCAACCTCTCCAAGTCTTCTTCATCTCAAAAGTGAGATAGCTGGACTAACGATGTCTAAAGTTCCTATGAACTCTGACACTTTCACTTCATTTTTGCCACACAGTAAGATTACACAGCAGATCATTTTTTAAATACTTGGGTATTACATCAGTGTTCTTAGGGCTCAAATATTTCTCTTAGAAAACATCTATACTGTCCTTATCCATTTCCATTTATCTTCTTCAGTTTTTTTGTCGTTGTTGTTTGTTTGAGATGAAGTCTCACTCTGTCACCCAGGCTGGAGTGCAGTGGCACGATCTCAGCTCACTGCAACCTCCGCCTCCCAGGTTCAAGCGATTCTCCTGCCTCAGCCTCCTGAGTAGCTGGGACTATAGGCATGTGCCACCACGCCTGGCTAATTTTTGTTTTTTTTTAATAGAGATGGGGTTTCACCCATTTCACGAACTCCTGACCTCGTGATCCACCCACCTCGGCCTCCCAAAGTGCTGGGATTATAGACGTGAGCCACCATGCCCAGTCTCTCCTTCAGTTTTTAATTAATCCAGCTCTGCCAGATCTCTAGTTGCCAAATGCTTTGCCCATAACTGGAACAGTTCTGTAATCACTACTGACAACTTTATGAAAGCTTGGGTCTTCTACAAGATTTGCAAATTTACTTTTTCATCCATTTACATTTTATTTGTCTTAGTGTTGTCAAATGTTTCTCACACCCTGAAATTATCTGAAAGCCAAAGATGTAAAAGATATTGACCCAATGGGCAAGGTTAAAACTCTCGTGTGAAACAGGAAGAGATGTTCGAATAGCGACTGATTTTATAAGTGGTCACTTGTTAGAATGACTTTTCCTTCCATGTGCAAGTGGGGACTTGGATAATGAATACTTAGAGAATAAAGGATCCTTAAGCCAATGAAAGAGTCAGCTTCAAAAAGTTTTCCATAATTGGTCTGAAATGGCTTTTAGAAGATAGACATTGGTATTTTAATATCTAGTGCCAAATATGGTTGCATACATTATTATAATTATAAATGCTAAATATTCAGTGAGTCTCAATGGAGAAAATGTTTTGTATAACCTGTTCCTAGACTTATCATATTTGTTACATAGGTACAGAGATAATAAGGAAGAAGAAAAAATGTGTAAAGGTGTATTTCCTATTTTTCTTTAGAAACAGATTCATTTTTCTTCTCTCTCTCTCTTTTTTTTTTTTTTTTTTCTTCTTTTTTTTTCCGGAGACAGGGTCTCACTCTATCACTCAGGCTGGAGTACAATGGCTCGATCTCGGCTCACTGTAACCTCTGCCTCCTGGGTTCAAGGGATTCTCGTGCCTCAGCCTCCTGAATAGCTGGAATTACAGGCGCCCGTCACCACGCCCAGCTCATTTGTTTGTATTTTTAGTAGAGACGGGGTTTCACCATGTTGGCCAGGTTGGTCTCGAACTCCTGACCTCAAATGATCCGCCTGCCTCAGCCTCCCAAAATGCTCAGATTACAGGTGTGAGCCACCGTGCCTGGCCTCTTCTTTCTCTTTAAATTTGGCCATAGTCCAATATCATTAAACAGCCCTGTGACCACTCAAGGCTGGCACAGTCCTTGACTTGCTGCCCACTACAGGCCATGAGAGAGTCCCAAGCAAATACTGTGCTCTCTGGAATGAGGAAGACTGGGGGGAAAAGAGAGGTAAGCTGATGATAACAAAGAAAGACAGGAGACCGGAAATTGACCATGTCGGTCCTGGTGCGGCCTTCTCTGTGCAGTGTACCATTCCACTTGAGTTTTACCATACAGATACTATGGAGAAGCCACTCCGGGGCCCAGGCTGAGAAGATGCCCCTTGGGAGACCCCACTGGTCTTTGTATCACTTCTGTTGAAGGAACTGAAAAGGAAAGGTGGCAGTTCTCCTGTTCCTGTCCAGGGATGGGTTAAAGAATCATACTGATATCATTTCCATTTGCTAGCTTAAGTTTTCAAGAAAAGAGAAAATTATGTGTCAGGAAATAGGATATGGGACTTTAAGAATGAAAATACACAAAGTTTTACATAGAAGCCAGAGGAATGAGCTAGGCGGAGAGAAACATAAAGGGAGATGGTACGTCCTTACGCCTTCAGTTTCACATGTCATAGGGAAGGAGCATATGGTTAGTTCTATGGGATTCATTCTGACAAGAGGGAAACCCTTGAAAACCAGCATCCTTCTTATGCGAGTGCCTGTGAAAGACAGCAGATTAGCAATTACTTCTCTTACTTAGATCTGGCACCAAATGACCGCTGAACAGTCAAATTAGCTCAGAGGTGGAAATATGATGTAAATAACGTGCCTTGACTTCCCTAACCCACCACACACACACATAAGCACACGTCCCAGGACAGACGCTGCTAAATGTTATTGATACTGTAAGTTCCATGTGATCTGGAAGTATCAGCATCTGATATAGTGCCTACTACCTACTAAGTGCTTTGTAAATACTCTTTGAATGAATGAATGGATGGCTGAGCTCTTCCCCACTGAGCCTAAGTGCTGCTGTAGAGTCCTTCTCAACACAGCAGTTGAGTTCCAAGCAGTCTACAACCAATTAAGTAAAGGTGGCATGCAAATAGAAACCTACTTGCCATTCTTTCCCAATTAGCTAAATCATAACATTCTCCCTTTAAGTGATGCAATTTGTATCTCGAAATATTAGTAGATTACTGGGTTACCTTGAGCTCCATTATGACATCCAGGATAATTTGATGCAGTTGTTTTCGCCATGAGGCATACAGCTTCACATATTTGTAAACAAATTCTGTTGGAAACATAAAGCCTACATAATGGATGCTCTCTTCATTTCCTATTTATCAATGCTGCTTGCATATATTTAATAATGATGTTTTTCTCTAATTACTGTGTTTGGAATATAGTTTAAGGGTTTTTTTTGATAATTCAGGTGGACATAATGCTTACCAATATGTCCAGCTTCTTTCCTTCCTGGACATACAGAGGATTCACATTTTCCTGATCCCTGGCAATTAAGTGAGGTTATGTACCTAGTTTCGACAAAAACTGTGTCACTTCCAAAGTGAAGCACTTAAGAGAATGCTTAATTTTCTGTACTCTCATCACCTGCTATGGTAATCCCAAAAATCATGTCTTAAGATCAAGGTGCCATGAAATCTAAGCAGACTGGATCGTCAAGCCACACTCTCCACTGAAGGAGAGCTGCCTGAATGAGAAATCAACTTGATTATACAAAGGCACTAAAATTTGGATGTTGTTACCGTAGCATTACCTAACTTATCCTAATAACAGTAATGAATGAGGTCTGTCAGTTGTAGTGGAGTGCCTGTCTCCGGACCTCAGCCAACAGTAATTCAGGAGTGATGACTAGATTCTCAGAAGTTACACGGTCAAGTCAGTTGATGAAAAAGCAAATCGACTGGCACAAAACAGAGGTGGAAATGGAGAGGGCACGGCACATAGAGAGATGAGCTGGTAAGGACACGAAAACATGGACAGAGAAACTCATTACTGGGAAGTTTATAGTAATATGTTTGGCCAGTGGGATCTGTCCTTACCTTAGACACTAGAAACACTGATGCCATCTAATTGAATCCCTAGCCTTTACTCCTAACTCTTCTCCACTCCTCTACTCTGTGTTCTGATACCTCCCTTCTGCCCAGCCATGGGCACCATCTCCCTTCCACTGAGTGAAAATGAGCTAGGCAGAACACTCAGTTGAACGGAGTTGGGGTTTTTGACACTGCACTTTTCAAAGAACTGGTCCCATAAAGCCAGAGCAAACTGGAAACTTATTTCAGATACCAGTTGGGCAAATACACAGCAAGAGTCTTAAGCTTAAATCCCAACTTGATCCAGTAACAAAGACTGTGTATGTGGCCGGGCACAGTGGCTCATGCCTGTAATCTCAGCAGTTTGGGAGGCTGAGGCAAGCGGACCACCTGACCTCAGGAGTTCAAGACCAGCCTGGCCAACATGGTGAAACCCATCTCTACTAATAATAAAAAATTAGTTGGGTGTGGTGGCACACAACTGCAATCCCAGCTACTCGGGAGGCTGAGGCACAAGAATCACTGGAATCCGGGAGGCAGAGGTTGCAGTGAGCTGAGATGGTGCCACTGCACTCCAGCCTGGGCAACAGAGCAAGACTCTCTCAAAAAAAAGATTTTGCATGAATCTCAGACTGTTTCCCAAAGACAGGTTCTGGGAAAGGTGATTGTAGCATTACTTATAAGAGCAAAAATTGAAAATGGTCTCAGTGATGAGCAAAAGAGGAGTCATTGAAAAACAAACAACAAAAACAGAGGCCATCCATGTAATAGAACACTATAGGTAAAGCAAAATGATATTTTCAAAGAATGTTTAGTGGCACATGGAAATGTTCATCATAATGTTAGGTGAATAAAAAGATGCCAAATTGGCTGGGCACGGTGGCTCACGCCTATAATCCCAGCACTTTGGGAGGCTGAGGCAGGCCGATCACCTGAGGTCAGGAGTTCGAGACCAGACTGACCAACACGAAGAAACCCCATCTCTACTAAAAATATAAAATTAGCTAGGCATGGTGGCGCACACCTGTAATCCCAGCTACTCGGGAGGCTGAGGCAGCAGAATCGCTTGAACTCAGGATCCGGAGGTTGTGGTGAGCCAAGATTGCGCCATTGCACTCCAGCCTGGGCAACAAGAGCAAGAGAAAACTCTGCCTCAAAAAAAAAGATGCAAAATTTTCTATACAGAGTAATTTCAATTTCATATAATAATACATAATATGCATTAAAAAGACTAAAAGAAAATAGATTTAAAGTGTTACCAACACTTATCTTTGAGTGGTGAGTTATAGTGATTTTTGTTTCTTCTTTGAAAGTTTCTACATTTTTCAAATTCTCTTTAGTTAATATGTATTATTTTAAATTAGAGAAAGTATTTTTATTTTAAGCAAAATACATTCGTAATGAGGCTTCAGTGATCTTAATTATCCCAGAGTATGTCCTGGGTTAAGGAAGGCTTTGGCTCAAGCATCTATACCTTCTAAACGCAATTCAGGCAATGGTCATTAATGCTCGGTACAATGGCTCTATTGAGGGGATGTTTTATTTTTATATTTCTCAGTTGATATATTATTAATAAAATAAAATATTATTATAACACTATTCAGAGCCTCGTTGTTAAATTATTTATAAAACCTTTTGGTAATGTAAAGCTATCCTCAAGTTAGATCATTAGAAATCCTGAGAAGAAGAAAACCATGGGGGATTCTTGAAATAATTCAGCATGGCTGGGAGGAAGGTGCTGAACTCTCTGGGGTTTGGGTATGTCCTACCCTGGTGCCTTTGTCAGGAGAAACACAGCCAGGGTGCAGACCGTGCTTGGGGAAGAGCCAGGCCCCACATTCCAGTCCCCAGAAAAGCTCCTGCACCACCAGAGAGAACAGACCAGCAGAGAACACCCTGGAGTCCAGGCATCCACACAGCCATGACATCTGCTCTAATGTCCAAGTCACCTCAGAGCTGGGAAGAGTCTCAGATGGTGTCAAGTTTCTAGGATCGCCAAAGGAACGGAGAGATCCCAAAGGTCAGTTTCAGATGAGAAAATCCTAAAATGAATCTTGGAGGGAATACTAGCTTTCACTACCAAGGCTTCCAAATAAGTTACAGATCCCAGGCACAAAGCAAGGACATCTTTATCCTCTCCTCTCCCCACTCATCCTGAAACTGACTTGGAGATCCCTTTCTTCCAGCTGCAGCCTGGCTTGCTGAAGACCTAAGGCAATGACCAGCAGTCAGCCAGTCCACAAATACAAAACAGCCAGCATACACCAGACACTGTCACGGCACTCACAAAGTTGTGTGGTAACAAAGCAGAAAAGGCATACAGTCAAGTGCTACTCAACTCTTTAGTGTGCCCACACATTACCCGGGGATCTTGTTAAAAATGCAAATTCTGTTTCTATAGACCTGGAGTAGGGACTGAGATTCTCCCAAGCTGTCAGATGATGTTAATGTTTCTGGTACATGGGCAATGTTTTCAGTATCAAAGGTCCAGTGGATGAAATATATACAAAATACATAGAATAATATATATAAAATATACAAAAATAAGCTCCTGAATATTTACAGTGTGCCAAGCACCAAGAAGCATGTCACATGGGGTCTGTCCTTGAGTTTCTCCTAGTCTTGATCTTAGTGACACATGTCTGTAAGGACACCGAAGCCACTAGGACAGATAGAGGTTGCCTAGGGTCAAATCTGTGCCCACATGTGGATAAGCCACAGTTAGACCAGTGGGCACAGTAATCTTCCACTACACTTCAACCCCGCCTTTGGGCTCTCAAAAATGGGCCAGTAACCTCAGGAAGTATTGCTTAATCCACAGGAATGTAAGTATTACAAATGGCACTTTGCACTAGATATCTTTTTTTTCTTCTTCTTTTTAGAGAGAGAGTCTCACTATGTTGCCCAGGCTGGTCTGAAACTACTGGGCTCAAAGGATCCTCCCACCTTGGCCTTCCAAAGTGTTGCGATTATGGGTGTCACCATAATCACCATAGTCACCACACCTGGTCTAGACTAGGTCACTTCTTAGGTCTCTTTCATTCCTGAGATTCTAGGAGCCAATGAACACAATAGGTGCAGAAACCTACAAAAGGCCACTAACCAACTTCTGGCCAAGTAAAAACATTTTAAAAGCATAGACAGGCAGAGGATATTAGTAAGCATTGTAATAAAATTCATTTTTCACATTAGAGACTTTCCTCTGTTCACACTGAGAGTGAAGCACTCAGTGGTTGGGTTAACTTTGGGGGAATAAAGGAGAAAGGCTTCTCTATAAGTAGAATCTCAGGCCTTGTCCCAGATTTACTGAAACGGAATTCCATATTCTTATATTTTTATTTTTATAAATGGGGTCTTGGCTGGGCACAGTGGCTCATGCCTATAATCCCAGCACTTAGGGAGGCCAAGGCAGGCAGATCACTTGAGGCCAGAAGTTCTAGACTTGCCTGGCCCAGACGGTGAAACCCATCTCTACTAAAAATACAAAAATTAGCTGGGCATGGTAGTGCACACCTATAATCCCAGCTACTCAGGAGGCTGAGGCTAGGTTCAAGAATCACTTGAACCTAGGAGGTGGATGTTGCAGTAAGCCAAGATCGTGCCACTGCACTCTAGTAGCCTGGGCAACAGAGCGAGACTCTGCCTCACAAATAAATAAATAAAATGAATAAATAAATAAGTAAATGGGTCTTGCTCTGTCACCCAGGCTGGAGTGCAGTGATGCAATCATAGCTCACTGCAGCCTGGAACTTCTGGGCTCAAGGAATCCTCTCACCTCAACCTCCTGTGTAGCTGGGACTACAGGCATGCACCACCATGACCAGCTACAGAATTTGCATTTTTAACCAATCTCCAGATGACGTGAGAAGCACTGGACTATACACCTTTTCTGCCTTGTTTACCACTGCATCCCCAGAACGCTGACAATGCGTGGCATATACTAGTTGCTCACTATTTATTGACTGGCTGACTGTTGTCCATTGTCTATAGTGAGTAATGTGTAATTTATAGTGAAATTTCACATTAATTTTTATTTTTAAAGCAGCACAATTGTTGACCTCAACAGCTAGAAGTCCTAGGGCACCAAATGGCCTTGACATTCCTTCTGGTGGGCATTGTCATATTAGGCTATCTCTGCTTTCTCTTAGAATCCCACTAAAATAATAAGCAAAGAAATACACGAAACACAAAGAAAACAGGAAAGGAGAAGACAGCAGACAACAGATGTCTCCAAATATTTGGGGGATGCAAAGTGGATATATGAATGATAACTGGCTTAGCGGAGTGGAGAAAACATGAACCCTAAGAGCCTGTGGAGGGGGCGCCCCTGATATGGGATTACATCACAGTAGAGAGCCCCAGGAAGGCTCAGTGACCTTCCTCAGGAGGCAGGGTGAGAGTGGAGCATGAAGAAGAGGATCGGCTGATTCCCCACCCTACCTGTGGCAGTCAGGAGACCGCTCCTCCCAACCCAGCAAGCCCTGGGAGGTTGATTCTTTGCATAATTAGATCAGAGAGTCTCTGGTACAGACACCAGAAAGTTGTAAAATGATGACATTTGGTGAACATTTAAACTGCCTCTGCCTCCTCCTCTGCCTCCAGAACACTGACAGCCACGTTTATATATCCTAAGGAGACTGGCTGAGCCTTCTCAGAAGAAACTGACCTAAGAGAAATAACCAGCAGATGCTGACCTGTGGTGAGTTCCCAGCAAGATGACCTGGCCCCTGTCAATCACCCTTCCACGAAGCTTACCAAAGACGGACTTCAGCCCTACACAGAGCCTCCAATCAACGTCGAAGAGCTTCAGTCTCAATGTGAACACATTTGGGGAAAGTCTCTACCATGAAATATAGAGACCAAAGCAAATAAACCAGGGGAAAAGGGAAACTTAGACGGTGTGGCAGATTGCATTTTCCAAAAACAACCACAATACTTCTGCTTCTTTTCTTTAAAACATTGTCCTTCTCCCATTAAAAGCTGGAGTTTATCTTCTTTCCCCTTGAATCTAGGTGGGATTTCAACTGGCAGTCACACCACCCAATATGGTTGCTAGTGGCCATTAGGCACGTGTGGCTGTTGAGTAAGTGAAAAGTTGCTATTACAACTGAAGACCTGAAATAATAATTTTATTCAATTCTAAATAATTTAAATTTTAAAACTGAAGCAACGCAAAGTGTTTTTCTTTTAGCTTTATAGTTTTGGCAGGACTATATTTCATATTAACTACTGGAAATTCAGCATCTGAAAAAAAGAATTTAGCATCTGAATTGAGCTGTGTTGTAAGTATGAAACTTACACTGGACTTTGAAGACAGTATGCGAAAAGAATGTAAACTATCTCATTAACGATTTTCTATTCATTACATATTTAAGTGATATTAAGTTAAATATTAAAATTAACTTTATCTATTTCTTTTTATATTTTTAATGTGGCCACTAGAAAGCTTGAAATTGCACATGTGGCTCATGAAGTATTTTATTTATTTTATTTATTTATTTTTATTTTTATTTTTTTGAGATGGAGTCTCACTCTGTTGCCCAGGCTGGAGTGCAGTGGCATGATCTCGGCTCACTGCAACCTCTGCCTCCCAGGTTCAAGTGGTTCTCCTGTCTCAGCCTCTCAAGTAGCTGGGACTACAGGTGCATGCCACCATGCCCAGCTAATTTTTGTATTTTTTGTAAAGACAGGGTTTCACCATGTTGGCTAGGCTGGTCTTGAACTCCTGACCTCAGGTGATTCACCCGCCTTGGCCTCCCAAAGTGTTGGGATTACAGGAATGAGCCACTGCACCCAGCCACAGTGTATTTTAATTGGACAGCACTGCAATACAGAAAAAGGGAAATGGCAGTTATGCGACTTCTGCAGCTCGGTCATACAAAGAATGCAGCTTTCACTCGGCTCTTGCTTTCGTGGGATACACATCTTAGGAGCCCTGAATCGTCAAATTAGAAGTCTGATTCCCATGAAGCTTCCATGCTTTAGGGACCACATGTTGCTAGAGACAGATGCCCTAGCTGTTGGAATGCGTTCAAACCAAACACCAGACGTGAGTGAAGAAGACTTCAGGTGATTCCAGCCCTAGCTGACACTGAATAGATCAAAGATGAGCTGAACCTGCTCAGCCCCACTCAGGTTGAAAGTTTATGAGCAAAATAAATGATACTGTAAGCCATGAAGTTTCAGAGAGGAGGGGAGAAATGTGTTACACAGCACTTGATAACAACAATAGGGGGAATCACGCTGAAAATGGAAAAAATAAAAACTAAAATGGTAATTTCTCTCTCCTTAAAAAGATAAAAAATTACATTAATAAAACAAGAATAAGATGCTATAAAATTGGTATATTCAAAGAAAAGGAAAGAATTATTGAAATTAAAAAGATGATTGCTGAAAGAAAACTTTATAGAAAAACTGGAAGAAGAAGTTGAAGAAATTTCCAAGGAATAATAAAAAAAGCAGAGATAAAAAACAGAAAAGAAAAAAATTTAAAGATCACTCAAAAAGGCTCAAACTTAGCTAATAGAAACTCACAAAAAAACAGCAAACATAAGAAGTAATACAATAAACAGTCTCTAGGTTGAAGGACATGAGTTTCCAGGTTGAAAGGTCCTACCAAGGGCTCACGATTGGGAAATTTAGAATAACGAGCATTGAGAACAAATACTAGAAGCTTTCAAAAAGAAAAAAAATAAAGGGTTGGCCAAAGGGTCAGAAATAGAAACAGAATCCAAGATGATTGCCTTTAAAATTCTGAGTAAAATAGTTACAGTTTAAATGCTATACCTAGCCAAACTATCAAATTTGAAGGAAGTATATACATTTAGGCAAAACACACACACAAAAATGTATTTCCTACGCACCCCTGTTCAAGAAGTTACTAGAACGTAGAAGATGAAGGCGTGGGACACCGAAATTCAAGAATTCCCAGCATGATGCTGAAGCAAAGTCTCAGGACAGTGGCTGAGCTCCTGCAGCCAGGCTGAAGATGCCCCCAAGTTGAACCTCACCCTGTGGCTACTGGCCTGGGGGCGCTCAGCTTGAAGCAGGGACTGCAGTGCTCAATGGAGATGAGTAATGCAAAGTCTAAGAAAGAAGCAGTTTCTTAGCCAGGGAATTCATGAAGAAGAAGAGGAAATTAACATCAAAACCAAACCTTAGGGCCCTGCATGGTGGCTTACACCTGTAATCCCAGCCCTTTGGGAGGTGAAAAGATCATTTGAGGCCAGGAATTTGAGACTAGCCTGGGCAGGTAGTGAGATCTCGTTCCTACAAAAAAAAAAAAAAAAATTATTTTTTGTAAATTCGCTGGGTGTGGTGGTACATGCCTGTAGTCCTAGCTATCTGGGAGGCCCAGGAGGGAGGATCACTGGAACCCAGGAGCTTGAGGTTATCACTACATTCCAGGCTGGGTGACAGAATAAGATCCTGTCTCTAAAAAAAACACACATTAAAATTAAAGCCCAAACCACATATAGTTATTTCTAGGTATGTATACTTATACTTAAATTACTTATTCATTAAATGGCATCCAGTTCCTTCTATCATGTGGACTCAAGAATTCTTGGCTAATCCTTTGCATTGACTTTGTCCTATAAAAGGTAAAGAGACTGTTTCCAGTGACTATAAGCAGAGGTGCCTGGACTGGGTAGTCACAATGGACATTTGTGTTCAGATTCGCATACTTTGAGTGGCTAGGCCACAGTTCACACACAGGTACATGAACAAGGCCTGTTCCTGGTTTGTATTTCTCACATTCCATAAGCAAATGCTCATGTGGTAGTATGGCCCTAGCAGTACAACCAAAAAGCAGACCTGTTTTCAGGCATCATTTAAGCGAAGCTACATGATCGGACTGTGTGAGTTCTCAGTCCTCTGTCTGCAAGGGTGTGGGCTATTCTGGTTCATTACTGTGGCATTCTGGAAGCTTAAGGAGGTGTGGTCCTGAGTAGCACCCTCTTTAAGACTTTGCAAGCTATTGTCATCTGCTGCTGCTTAGATACGACTGCATTTTTCTCTGCTGCTTTGGTTGGTTTGTGAGACAAGCAGAGTAGAGATGGGGATGGCGCATCGAGAAGAAAGGAAGAATCAACAAACTCCTCTGCTTTTGTAAAGAAAACAACTTCTGAGCAGAGGGCCACCTGGAAGATTCCTCCCCGCCTTACTCTTTACTCATCACACTAGTGACTTCTTTTGTCACTGTAGTAAGCACCTTTGTTTAAAAAAACTCTAAAGAACTAAAAATGTTCACTCTGACCCTCACTTGACCTTAGTACATAACTGTCTGCCTGATCCCTTTTGATAAGCCTGAACTGCCCAACCAATGGCTGCTAAACCACAAGAATGATCCCTCCTGCTTCTGAGAACCGTCTCTGACCAACTAGTCCCCAAAACAGCTGAGCTTCAGCTGGCTCTTCTTACTCTGACTCTATTAGAAATACTACCCTTCCTCCCCAAGACAGAACATCCTTTAAAGTCTTCTCATGCTGTAGCATTCAGAACAAAGGTTTATGCTAATGATGCTCTGGCTGATTATCTTCTACAGTTTTTGATGCCAAGACACTAATCACTGCCTGGACCCACTGCTGAACAGCTTAGCCACTCTGATGAGGATAGAGAATGCAAGAGACCCCTAAGTCTCTTCTGTAAGTCCCAGGGACTGCACAGTAAAGTCCTGCCCCCAACTAGTACTTGGCTGTCTTTGTATTGAAGCACTACCTAAGCCTTTGTTCTTCCTCTTAATTATCCTTGGTGAAAAACTTTCATTCGATTTGTTACTTAACTCAGGGCTCTCAGCAACAATATGGGTGTGTATTGTCGAGATTCTGAGGGCCAATCATGAGCCATTCAATGAAATGCCAAGTCTTTGTCTGGCTTCTTACATGTACAAACATGATGCCAATAGCACCAAATATTTGAAGCTTTGATGGAATTTTACCAAGAACAATTTAGAACTTCAGTGGCCAATCTGATCAATTTGGGATATGAGTAAGATAATCCATTTGCATGGCACTTTACAACTGATTCAAAATTCCAAATATTCAATGACTGGCTTTTTTTTTTTTACTGGTATAAAAAAGCCTTTGAAAGACAGAAATATTCTAAAATTGCTTCCTTTAAGTCCTCCTTAAGAAAGGCTAATAAAAACCTGGATGATCTAAAATCTAAACTTAGAACTATCTTCTCCCTCTCCTAACACATCAATTGTACATTGGCCCCCCTCCAGTTCCCTGAATCTCGACTTCCTCTTCCCTCTTGCTCTGTTGTTCCTCCTTTTCCAGATCCTCTTTCCTCTCCTCCATTGCCCCTTCCTAAACATGTCCTTCTCACTGGACAATATATCTTCATAATGTTTTCCTAATATAAGTTGGAGTGAAGGTCACCTTCAAGGTCAATGACATGTTAACTTTAATCCTTGGTCAAGATCAGATTTGCATGATCTAGTTAAGGACTTCCCAACCCCTAGCAAGGAAAAACAAAAATTCATTTAAAGAATTAAGAATTGTCCTTGGAACATATATTCTGAGCTCCTTAGTCTCTAGCAAGTAATTTGATTTCCAAAACTATATCCAATATATGAAGCAAAATTTGACCATAATGGATATAAAAAGAGCATAAACATATGACAAGATATCTTGGCAGCTCTCCCTGAGATCCTTCACATCAAAAATCCAGTCTTACAAACTGGGAAAGAAAGAAGACATCCCAATCTTAGAGATCATTAACTACCTTACCTTCCAGGGTTACTCTGATCTTTATATGATCATATCACAGTTGCCTTATCTACTTCTTGTTGGTCGTGGTCTTACACCCGAGGGGCACCTCTTGGAGGAAACATTATCAGGTAACATAAAATACAAATACTGCAGTGAAATTCCAAGAAGTCATCCCATTGGATTCCTGTTTCCCAAGATGTACACCCTCATCCTGAACTTCCACATTGACAGGATATCTAAAACTGATTTCAGAATTATTCTGGAACAAATGGCATCACAAAGGAGACAGCTTTCCAAGGATTTCAAACCAAGTAGCAGACAGTTAGACATGGAATGCTTTTGCTCATGACCTCCAGTTCAAGACCCCCAATCACAGGGAGCCACTGAGTGCCATACCCTTAATTGTCTCTTACTTCTCCTCCTTTTCAAAACTATCTTTTCCCTTCTCCATTGGTTTAGCACTAAACCAATGCCTTCAAAAAGATAGTTTTGAAAAGGAGGAGAAAGAATAATTTCGAAAAGAAGGAAAAGAAGCATTTGTGAAAATGCTTATTTTATTTTAACAAATAAGATTCTTAAAACTCCTTCCTGTAACTATGCTATCCTGGATATCAGAGATTAAACCTTGGTAAGTCAAGAAGATGAACAAAGTGTTAGGTGAGTTTATTAATATCAAACTTCTCTTCTCTTTGGGTTGGGCATGGAACTGTTCTGGCTGATCCTAGGTAGGGCAGGATCTATCTAGGAATATGGGCATTATCCAAGGCCTTCTGGTAATTCTTTTAATAGGTGTTGTCCCACAGTTACTGACTGTGCTCTCTCCAGAGTTTTAAATGCTCTGGTCAGCTACTCACTCAAAAATGACTGAAATTCAACTATGAAGACAAAAATCACCAGCACGTCCAATAGGAGTCATTGCCAATGAGCCTGAGACTGCAACTGACATCAGTTATGTATTTGGAGGAGTGAACAAACCAAAATCTGATCAAATTATGAGACTTGGCCTCTCTATTGACCAAGAGATAAGAGGCCCTAAATGACTGACAGTGTTCCACTGTGACCCCTTGCAGCTATTTCTCCCACCCTCCTTGGCAAAACTCAGATTTCTCATCCAATGGATGATTGATAAACTACAAGATCAGTTCTTCCTCTTGTGAGAACCATCTTTGATCAACTACTACCAAAATTAGCTGAGCTTCAGCGAACTTTTCTTGCTAAAGGTCTATAAAAACATTGCTCTTCTTCCCCAAGGCAGAGCACTCTCTCAAGGTCTTCTCA
Source organism: Trachypithecus francoisi (assembly GCF_009764315.1). NCBI lineage: Eukaryota > Metazoa > Chordata > Mammalia > Primates > Cercopithecidae > Trachypithecus > Trachypithecus francoisi. The sequence goes on along the minus strand of NW_022681470.1, from coordinate 70,325,416 downwards.
TGCTTTGGCATCTGAATAAAGTGCTCTGCTGTTTAATGGTGCTCCAGTTGCTTTCCTTCCACACCAGCTGTGGTTTCACTGGTTAGCAATTTCAAGCCCAATATAGACAAAGAATGCAAGGGGATTATGAAAAATTAAAAACTGTCATTGTGTTACGGTAGTCAGATTATTAAGAATTGTTTACTATTTGCCAAATTTTCTCTAAGATAGTCATAGTATCTTAATAGTATCTCCTAAAGGAGAAGGATGCATTACTCAGTTCCTACATAATTACAACCAACTCCAAGAAAAGATTTCCAAGAAGATCTTTAACATTTGATATTTTCCAAGAAGATGAGTTAAGTCTTGAGTCACCTGGGGTATGGTTTCTTTCAACTTTTTCCTTTCTTTTCTTTTTGAGACAGCATCTCGTTCTGACACCCAGCTTAGAATGCAGTGGTGCAGTCATAGCTCACTGCAGCCTCGAACTCCTAGCCTCAAGCAGGAAACTTTACTTAAAAAAAGGGAAAAAAGAAAAATAGCCTATTTCCCTAGCAGATATGTGAGTATTTGGTTTAGAAATGACCAATGTCTCAAAAAGCTTTGATTTCCTGCCACCTACTCTTCTCAAAAATGCCAAATTAATGGCATCTGATCCTAACAAAGTGAGGCATCCACAGCTAAAAATGTCTTTATAATGGGGGTAGAGAGAAAGGGGGAAAAAGCAGGGGTAATTTTTTCCCAATATGTTTGTCATTATTATAGGTTATATATACAGAAGGAAAGTTAATTAAGCTTTAAAAAAATCCATCACACATCAATGGCTGCATTTTAATGAGTACAAAAAGTTGAGGTGTTTACTACCAATTAAAGTGGTTTTTAAATAAGCATTAATTAACACAGAAATTCAGAAGAAAGTTATACCTTGTCAAAGAAAGGCCAGTGCAGGCTATGCCCACTTCTGCTCCCATTCATATTCAGATAGTAATTACCACCAACCCTATATTTTCCATAATAATGAGGAGATGCTGTCATGTCTATCAAACAACAACACACACACAGACACACACACACACAAAAGTGGTGGAATTAGAAATTCTAAACCTGAAGTAAACTTTTCACATTTTTTTCCTTCTGGGTTTTTCCCTCATCCGTGTCAGAGTGATTCAAAGAGGAGGTTTGCCTGATTTTAACAGTGACTTCCTTTCTTTTTCCCCTTTTGTAGGAAACATTGTGGGGGAGCCCTCACTGGTCACAGAGGTGTTATTCAAGTCTACACCAACAAATCAGAACAATTACCCGATCATGGTTTAAGAGGGCCTGCAGTTCTTCCTTTGTTTCTTAATAATTATGTGAATTTGCATAATCCTACCGCCTCTATTCCACTTCCTTTTAGAAAATCACTGTCTATCATAAGTGGTAAGGAGAAAAAAATAAATAAAATCTTTAAAAACCCTCAACCTAACCAGCACACAGTCTGATGCACGGTCTCCTCCTGGAGTGGAAGGTAATGGGAAATGTGCTGGAATTTGGGGAGGCGCCTATGAAGATGCCAGGAAGGGTGTCGCAGGAAAGGGTTTCTCAAGCACCTCGAGGCAACGGGGTCCAGATGCTCAACCTTACTAATCAGACACTGGATTTTCTTAGAGATGACCTTTTTCTAACCAAATTCACATATGATTAAACAATAAATCAGCATATTAATTTACTCATTTATAATGAAGGGGTTCAGATATTCCCTTGCTGGAGCTTGGAGTTCCCAGGCTATCAAGGTGATCTTTCCAATGTCAACGTGTTTATGAAAGGAAGCTGGGTTACTAATCAGAAGTCTCCTTGGTGAACACAAAATCAGAAGAGGGAAGCAGAATTGTGTGGGAGGATTCTGCCCCAAGGAATATTCTCACTGCACAAGACGGAACCTCTTTATTGTTAGCAACTCACTCCGACTCCCGCACACGGAGTCCCTCTTCCTTATGCAGTGCTGCAAACACGCCAACTTTGGTCTCTCTGGGCTCCAATTTTCAGTGCAGACTCCTCCCCATTTCACTGACACATATTTTTCTTTACCTGACAGTAAAGCACCTCCCGTTGTGGTCATTTAATTAGTCAACTTCTCACCACGCGAGGAACCCTGTGCAGTCATAGTCTTTAAGGATCCAAGGATAGAACACCAAACAAGAAAGATCAATTCCAGGAGTCTGCGTCAGAAATGTTTCAAAGAATCAGGTTAGCTAAGTTGCTGTAAGGTCAGTTCTTGAAGATAAAGTGCGAGAGGCAGCAGGTGAAGAGATTTCATCCTCTTTCAGAGAGGGGCGGTTTCTCCTCAAAGTACAAAAAGGTGGTAGGATGTTTCCAGAACCTCACACAAAGAAGTTGGAAGGAATCTACCCTTCTTCTTAGCCTGAATTTAAGCCCTGCATCATACATGACCAGAGAAATGGATGAAGAGAATGGTTTGATTATGTGGTCTTCTAGTTGCTGGAGTACCTTTTCAGTGTATACTGGTAAAGCTGTGGTAGCTTCACAGTTGCTATTTACGCCAGGCTTAGGGGGCAATCTAGTTGGAAAGGGCTTAAAGAACTTGCCTGGAAGCCACATTTGCAAGGCAAACATCACATTTTTACTTAGGATAATGTTTCTTGGCGTGGCCTGGAGTGCTGGTGGAAATTGAAGGAGGAGGTAAACACTGCCATTTGCAGTGAGATGACTGAAGAGTGAGGGGGCCCAGCTCTAATTTATCTTTGAATCATCTACGCTGCCTAACAGGATGAGTACAAGACAGGTGGTCAAATGTTTAAGTGAATGAGAAGTGGGTTTTCATGTCCTACCAATAAGTTCATGGGGTTTTCCTGTTTCTTGACTAGTGACCAGACTCTTGCTATGGAGCAACCAGCTTGCATGTCTGCCCTTGTCACAACTAGACTGAGGAAAAGACTGAAAGTGCACCAGCAAAAAACTACAAACAAAAGTCTAAAAAACAAAAACAAAACAACAACAACAAAAAAGCCCTAGGAACTTAGTTTGGAAAGAGGAATAGGCTGAATTGACATACCAGAGAAGGAAGGGCTGGAAATCAATGTGGAGTCAGAAGTAGAGGCTTCCACATCACCGAGGAGCCACAGAACACAAACATCCTGCTACCCAATGTGCAGGCAGCCTGTATCATTCCTTGCTCCCCGCCTTTTAAAAATATGGCTGTTCACTGCTGGCCCTCACCTCAGTCTTACCTATCCATTTGTACAGAAATAAACAGCCTTCAAAGAACAGTTAAGTATCAATGTGCATCTCAGGAGAGAACAGTAAAAGGCTGACAACCCCAAATTCCAGAAGCAGGAAGATCTACTGCCTAACGTGGCTCACTTTGGCCTTTGCCTCTCATCCTTTTCACTGCTATTGCCTTTACAGGAAAATGCCCATTGAGGCATGACTGATTGATTCTTTATATATATATATATATATATATATATTTATTTATTTATTTTTGAGACAGAATCTTGCTCAGTCTCCCAGGCTGGAGCACAATGGTGTGACCTCAGCTTACTGCAACCTCTGCCTTCTGGGTTCAAGTGATTCTCCTGCCTCAGCCTCCTGAGTAGCTGGGATGACAGGCATGTGCTACCACGCCCAACTAAATTTTGTATTTTTAGTAGAGATGGGGTTTCACCGTGCTGGCCAGGCTGGTCTCAAACTCTGACCTCAAGTGCTCTGCCTGCCTCGTCCTCCCAAAGTGCTGGGATTACAGGCATGAGCCACTGTGCCTGGCCTGAGGCATGATTTAAATATGCAGTTCATTGTAATTCTTTTTGGAAAAGCACATTTTCCCCATAGAGTAGATAGAAGTAACATGCCTCCTTGGTCAAGTCTGGCAAAATGAAATGTCCCTTTTTCTGAAATTCTTCAGTTATGCTACACCCATTATCCTGCCTTATTAAAATGGAAAGAACTTTCCCCTATGCGTGTCCCATTCTGCCATTTATCTGAATTGGGATGGATGTGCCTTTCCACTCAGTTTGGACAATGAAGTGAGTTTCATTTTTATTTATGGGCTTCATAAATCCGTTTCACTCACTGCTTTTCACGCCCCAGTTCCACGCTGTTGTGTTGGGATTTCCCACCATGCCAGGCAATTAAACCAAAAAGTCGTGGAAAAAAAAAATTCTTTACAAAACTCTTTTAAATCCAAAATATACATAAATCATCTCCATTCCAGGTCAAATATATTTAAGGGATGGGATCTTTAAGTCTTTTTTTTTTTTTTTTTTTTTTGAGCATCTAACTCCCCAGATTAATTATTTTGCTGTCACCATCCAGCCCTCATTTGAGCTCCAAAGGTTAGTTCAAAATTCCAGGATGGAAAGAACTCTTTAATTTTAGATACTATGTTTCCAGACCTGGTGCCAGGCATGTGAGAAGATAATACAGTGGCCCTGTGGCTGTGGCTGGGGGCACCTGAGGAACAGCAGGGGGCTCACAGACCAGCATCGCCCATGTTCAGAGTAGGATGCACTTCGGAAACCTGAAGCAGCAGCACTAAGAGTTCCATGTTCTCTGCCAGATTAAAAAAACAGACAAACAAACAAACAACCAGCCAATCCCAATCACACAGACCTACAGCATTAAAGGAAGGGTGGAGAGATGAAGTCCTGTCTCTTGGTACTTTGCCACTCGCACAGGAAGTTTCTGTTGTTTCTCTAAATACAGAACTGAACAGCAGGCTTGTACCTGATAAGGCTACATCCAGCAGGATCCAATAGATCCAATCCAATCTGATAAAATGTAGGGATTGAGTTCAGGTATAGTTCAGTCCTGTTATACAACCACCCAAGGAAAGAAACTCAGTGAAACTTTACTTAGACAGAAATGCAATAATGTGAATTTTACAATAGTCCAGACACAAGCCAAGCCGAAGTTTATTTTATGGCTTTCTCTGATTCAATCACACCATATAGCTATAGGTATCAACTAGTGGAAGTAAGCAAGGAAAGTTTAAATCTGGCCCTACTGTTATAAGTTAAGAGCAGGAACCTAATAAAAATGGGAAAGGCATGTTTGAATCTGTTCCTTCTAGACCATAAGCTACTTAAGATCAGAAACCATTGCTGGTTCCTCCTTTTGGCTAGTCTATGGAAAGTGCTCCATGTGGGTTAGATTCATGTACCTGAAATTCTTTGTATGCAAGGTGAGCTAGTTGCTTCAATTGTCATGCCACTAATCACTAGGGTTGACCCAGATGCTCAGGCTGACTGGGATGGTATTCCCTTCCTCCCCCAGAATGAAGTCTGGGAAGATAAGCTGGCAAGTAAGAATGTGTAAGTGTGTGCACTGCACAATGTTGACACGGTTGACACAAGTGTTTTGGTCCAGGTGGCAGGTATCTCCCTGGAGTAGAGATGGGTAGAACAGAATAAGATGAGAATGTCACCAACCATTAGGATCATCCACCTCCCTTTGCAAACCACACAACATCCTGGCTTCAAAGCTACCTGCCTAGTACGGCGAGAACAGGGCTAACACGAGCACTCTGGTTCATTTAGCAGTTACTATTATTATGAAAGATTAATAAACAGATATTCTGATTTATATCACATCTTTTGAAATTTTGTTAATGTGAGTCTATCTCACTGAATCTGATTAATTATGGTGAATCAAGTTCTAGACTTAGCCAAGATGAGGTCTAGAGTCCCAATGGTGCTAGCCACAGCAGGGGTATGCCATGGAACTTCCTGCCTCAGCAGCCGGCCCGCCCTCTTAAACATTTGTAATACTACATAACATCTCAGGAAGTACTTAATTCTACCTCAGGGATATTGCATGCTAAAATGAACAAGAAAAATACTAGCTAGAAGAGCGCTTTGTGTATCCCACTGGATTGCAAAATCACATTGCCATAAAGTTCTTGAAAGAACAAAATGGTGCTTGCAAAAACCAATAAAAAAAAAATCCTTTCCTTGATAACACTGAACAGAGATGAGCTTGAACGAGAGACCCAAGTCCATTTCATAAAGTTGTACATGTGGTACACTGTGCAAGGACACCATCAAAGAGACCCAAGTCCATTTCATAAAGTTGTACATATTGTACACCGCACAAGGACACCATCAAAGAGGCACTTGTTACATTCTAGGTATTGTAGATTTGTATTTACTGGCCAATAGCAGTAAATGCCTTGAGGAAGGGTGGTCATTTCCTAAGTTGCACAAAGATACCAATAAAGGCTAGCAGTGGCCCTGTAGAAATGATGTCTGAGAAACAGACAAGATAGCCAGCATCCGGATGCCTTTATCTTTTCCACTTAAAAAAATACACACACACACACACACACACACATACATTGTATAGGCACCCCAGAAGTTTTTCATGTGCCCCAACCAATCATAATCTTCCTTCCCCAACTTACCAATTATCCTGTTATAGTTCTCATTTCTGTGCATTTTAAAAATCATTTTATCACCCAAATATGCATCTCTAGATACTATTGTTTAGTCTTTCACTTCTTAAAAATATCTTTCAATTCTTTCTTAATCTATTGGTCTCTTACCTACTTTTCATTTCTTTACAAATTATCTGTTAAAGAACCCAGACTAATTGTCCTACAGTTGCCTACAGTGTCTGTTGCCAACTGCATATTTATGGTGGCAGTCAACATGTTTCTGTGCCTTCTGTATTTCCTGCAAGCTGGCAGTTCAATCCACATCAGTTTCAAACCCAGATTTTATGCCTTTAGCAAGGTGGTGTGTGGCAATACTATAGGAGGCTCCTGTCTGATTGTCTTTCTTTTTGTGATCTTACCAACCGTTGATGCTTAATGCCTGTATCCATCCACTGAAGACTGCAAAATGGTAATATTCTATCACTTTTTTTTTCATTCTGTAGCCGGAATAGTTTTATAAAGACACTCTACCTCTCATCATTTAGATACTCAGTGGTATAATTCACATAAAAATCAGGATAAATGTTTGAATCCCTTTATTTCCCAGATTTCAAGATAGTGAATTGGTTCCCTGTAATTCTCCAAAGTTGATCAATTCCTTTTAATATCATTATCAAGTTGTGCATTTAAATATATAGGATGTATCAATTCTTATTATTTTTGAAGGTCAAACAGATCCATCTGTGGCCAGAGTCCTTTTGCCATGACCCCAAAAATCTTTGATAGTTTCTGTATTATATCGTATAAAATGTTTCGGCTTCATTTTGTAAACTTCCTGCACCACAGTTATTGCTCCAAGAAGCCCTAATTTCTTTTAGAATAAAAGTTATTTCAAAACCACAATCTGGGTTCTAGACACACTCTCTGCTAAGTTGGACACTGTTTCTAAGGGCTTTCAGTAGGATAAACTAGGAAATATTATTGATTCAAAGATAAAAAAATCTCATACATTTATATTGAGACTTTCTATTCAAATTCAATACTCAGTTTTTACGTAACCACTTCTTGACATCAGACTCTTTTATTCTGGTTCTTAAAAGAAGAAGAAATGGCAGAATTATGACATTCCAACATTACGTACCTGTTTTGTCCCACGTCAGACGGTTCCGCCTTAGGCTGGATAATTTACAAACAACTTAATTCTTTTGCTCACAGTTCTGGAGGATGGGAAGCCCAGAACCAAGGTGCCAGCAGATTCAGCATCTGGTGAAGGCTTGCTCTCTGCTTCAAAGATGGTGCTCTCTTGCTGCATCCTCACGTGGTGGAAAGGGCAAGGCAGCTTTCTTCAGTCTCTTTTATTAGAAGGCAAGTCCCATTTATCACTTAATTACTTCCCCCAAAGCCCCACAGCTTAATACTATTGCAATGGGTATTAGGTTCCAACATAGGAATTTTGTGAGGACACCAAGTTTCAGATCATAGCACCACATGACACAGCAAATCTCAGAATGACAATACCACCACCACCAAGATTACCAAAAACATTGCAAATCATTTGCATATACTCTTGCTACTTTCTCCATTAAGAAAAGCAGTTCTATTACATGGTCAGAGCATATAGCCATTACACACTGTACTGTCTCCTTCTTAGTCCTCCTTTAATGGTAGTTCTACAGGTAACTCTTTAATTCTTAAGTTTGTATGTTGATGTCTTTCTCATTTCAGTTGTCTACAACACATTGTCTACTAGGTTTCTTAGGAATAACTCGTGGAAACTGCAATAGACTGAATGTTTGTGTTCTCCCAAAATTCATGTTGAAATCCTACCCCCCAATATGACAGTATTAGGAGATGGGGCCTTCCAGAGGTAATTAGGATAGATGAGGTCATAAGGGTAGAGTCCCCATGAATGGGATTAGTGTCCTTGTAAGGGTCACAGAGAGCTTGCTTCCTCTCTCTGCTCTCCCCTATGTGAGGACACAGCAAGTCAGCTGTCTGCAACCCAGAAAGCAGCCCTCGCCAGAACCCAACCGTGTTGGCACCCTTATCTGACTTGCAGCCTCCGCAACTGTGAGAAACAAATTTTTGTTGTTTGTAAGTCATCCAGTCTGTGGCGCTTTGTTATAGTAGTCCAAACTAAGACAGGGAAAAATACTTTCTGAGTTTCTGCATGTTGATAACCACACGTGCCCTTTATACTTAAAAGTCAGTTTTGCTGGATATAAAATTCTTGGCTTTCTTTCATTACTTTAAATGTTCTTTTACTTTTGCCCTTCTATAAAATGCTGTTGAGAAGTGCAACTAGAAACGTTTTCCCTTGTAAATAATGTGCTTTTTTCTTCTAGAAGCTCAAAGTACTTTTTTCTTTTCTTGGTATTAGTCATACTGTAAACACGCTCAGGTATGCAGTGTGCTTTTTTCATATGGCACTTCTTTTTTTTTAAATTTCAGAAGTTTTCTCGAATTAGTTCTTATTAGTTCAGTTCCCTTGCTTTGGTTTTCTTTGTGATCTACTAAACAAGTGCCATCTTCTTTGCCTACTTCAATATCTGGCACTTTCTCTTGAATCCTTTTTACTTAAAAAATTTTTAATTCCTTTTCAACTTGTATTTCTGTTAAGGTTTATTTCTTTTGTGTTGATTCATATTTGTTGTGTTTATTCACTTTTTTGTTTTTCTGAGACCGAGTCTCACTCTGTCACCCAGGCTAGAGTGCAGTGGCAAGATCTTGGTTCACCGCAACCTCTACCTCGTTGGTTCAAGCTATTCTTGTGCCTCAGCCTCCTGAGTAGCTGAGATTACAGATGTGCACCACCATGCTTGGCTTTTTGTACTTTAGTAGAGACAGGGTTTTGCCATGTTGGCCAGGCTGGTCTCAAACTCCTGGCCAAAGCGATCCACTGGCCTCAGGCTCCCAAAGTGTTGGTATTACAGGCATGAGCCACTGTGTCCAGCCTATTCACTTTTTTGCCCTCTAATTTGTCTTCATTTCTGAAATAATATTTTTCTTTAATTTCTAATTTTTTCCTGAGTTGTCAACTCATTTCTAAGCTTTCTAATTTTTCTTGGTTCATATCTTCTATAATTTTTTAAATATCTTTCAGTTCATTTTGAAATTATTAGTTTTACTCTGTTTTGTGAACACATCTTTCTGGAATGCTCCCGTTGTTTGTAAAGGTAGTCTGTTCCTATTTCTCTTTTTTCCTTATCTTTGAGTGGCACTTAATGTTGATTCTTTTCTGCTGTGCATTTTACGTGAAATTAGCTTTTCTAAACTATGAGAATAAAGTGGGTTAAGTTAAAAAAAAAAAAAAAAAACTTTTCTAACTTTACCAAGCTCCTTCTTCGGTTGTTTTGGTGGTTTTTTAAAGCATGACATCTTGCTTTTGGAAATTTCCCAACTGCTCTTCCCTTCCTTTGCTCTGGACCCTTCTCTTGTCCCTAGACTGTTCCCTTTTAATTCCACTCCCAGCAATCTCTCCTAAGTGTAGGGCCCAGTACTAGAAGGCAGTGCTGGCAGGTCAATTTTGAGAGTTCAAAGGTCAGGCCTCTAATCCCCCTCTCGAGCTCTTAGCACTTACTAGGTGTTAAGAGTGGGCAAAACACCTTCCGCCTTCAGCTGCTGCTCTCAAAGTGGGCCACTGAGCTTCCCAGTGAACACCAGTTGGCTATTTGGGGTTCTCCTGTTCTCAGGTCAAGTTAGAAGCTGCACTATTGCTTCCTTTCCTCTCTCACATACCATGCAAGTCTTGCAGCTACAGGTATTTCATCCCCAACTGCTTGCACTTTGGGATTCGTGTTTTGTCACCTAGTTTTGTTGCAAATGTTGTCTATGAATTTATTTTGCTATCCAGTTGCTCTGTATGCTTTTATAGGGGATTACATGGGCAGTATGCTACTGCCCTCTTCACTATCTTCCCAGCAACAGCTGGAGCAGAAGCACATCTTTTAATTCGAGCTAATTTTTGCTTCTTCTTGGTTCCTTCCCTCAGTCTGTCACAGGCCTCAATTTCGCAGAGTCCCTGTATTATAGCGTGTACGTGTTTGGGAAGGGAGATGTACGAGCGACTGGAGGTTGTTAGTTGTGAGTAGAGTTGCAGAAAGTTAGACACAGTTCCTGCCATTAGGAATTTATAACCAAGAATTCAATGTACATCCACTTAGTGAAGCAGAACTACAACCATCTAGTTTCCAATCACAGGTCTCATTAGCTGGCCATGCCAACTGGAACAAGTCAACTTCCTAGGACCTTAGTTTCTCCATTTGTAAAACACAGAGCGTATCACTTGCCCTAATTGAACAGGTTGTATAGAAATGAAATAACGAAAGCATATGTTAATCTGGTCACCAATAACCTGCATCCTCGAATGTAGAAACCCTGTGTTCTTCATCTCTGTCTCTACCCCTCCATGCCTTGGACGGTGTTTGACACATTTCAGAGCACTCAGTGTTTGCACCTTGAAGGAAGTATTTAAAGCCTTATTATGTGCTAATTAATTTTAAAAGCTCCAGAGCCTCATCAATGATGACAAGAGTTAATATGGCCATGCTTGAGGGCTAGAGAGGCTAGCCTCGAAAAGACCCTTCGCATCGAAGAAATGGCCTTCACTCCGAAAGTCAACCATCAGAAGACACGGAAGAGCTGAGTTTTTAAAATGCATTTTTTATTATTCAGCCTTCAGCAGAAATGTCACCTTTCTAAAGCAAGCTGTTATCATGCGCTCCCTGTGCCAAGCAGGCGCCTCTGAGGAGCAGGATTTTATCTCAACATTTTTAGTGATTTGTGTTTCTCTTTCAAGGAGTTCCATGCCTTAAGGCACCTGAAACACTAACAGCACAAGAAGGTAAGGTTACACAAGGAACCGTCTCCACAACATGAAACAGAAATTTTTGCAAAACAGGTCCAGGATCAGCATCAAAGCTATAGTCCGCAGTCATCCTGCCCAATAATTCATGTCCTCTACGTGCAGCTCATTGTTTTCTAGTGGGCTCCTTGGTTGAAACCATATTCTCAAAGAAACTCCGTTTTGTGACAGGGCCCCCATCAGCAGGCTCAGCCACACGACAGGCCTAGGAGCAGCCAGCACAACTGCCGGCAATGCTTGCCAATAAGCCAGATGCTGCCACATATTGGCATCTGGGTCCTGGAATAGCAACCATGTTCTCAGTCTGGCTAGGGATTCTGACCCTAGCTACGGAAGGAGACAAAGGAAGGAAAGAAAGAGACGGAGCAAGGGGAGGGAGGGCAGACTGTGGAAGAGTCTCTTGGTAATTTCCCTACCATGGATTTAGAGCTTCCACAACAAAAGACTCGTTGGAAAGCTGCTACCAATGCTGCAATGGGCGGGAGAGGTAGAGACGGGAGCATTCTAAACCCAGCGAGTTGTTTTGGCACCTGGGGAGTGGGGGTGGTTGATTCAAAAGGAGACAGCTGCAGCAGGCAGCAACTGCTCTCCCCTCCTTTCCCTCAAACCATGATAGCCCACAGTGGAGATAAGCTACAGCATATAGCTTAAATCTGCAGCAGAGGGACACAGAGTGGCAACATCAGGATGGCTGTCGCTCCCTGCTCTCTGGGTGCCAAGATTTACCAGTGCCAGCAAGGCCAACTAAACGGCAAGGGCGAGATACAAATCACAGTCTATAATCTGGAAAGGTATGATCGGGGTGTTCTGATCACAGGAATGGGGTGCGGGCAAAAGGCAGCTCTGTGCCTTGCTGTGACTTCTGCTGGTAAGGAAGTACCGGCCTGACAGAGGCTTCAGGCCCTGCCCTAATCACATTAGGTGGAGGCATGGCCCAGAAAGGGTGGGCTGAACCCCAGTTTAGGGTTTGAAGGAAGAGATGACAATAAAAAGCATGTTCTCAAAATAGCAAACTCTATCCAGTGTCCCCTTTCCCCCATATCATGTTTATGAAGAGTTACTCGGAGCCTTACACTTGAAAGACAGGTATATGCGCAAGTGAGAATAAGAGACAGACTATATGGTGAAAAGCACCCGGGCCTCTGCAGTCAGAAGATGGGGGAAATAGCCCCTAAGGTCATTTACCAGCTGAGGGTTGCTTCTCCTAGGGTCAAACTGGCTTCTCTCTGTTCACCAGGTACTACATTTCCTAACCAGAAACACTTGAGTGTGCCTCTGGTCGCAATCAGTGTGTGTGTGGGTCGGGAGGGGAGGGGAAGGACATTTAGTGGGAATCCCTGCCCACCACTGGAAAAAAGCAGTGCAAAGCCTGTTCTATCAAATGGCGATTTTGGCAATAGTGTCGCTTTAAAAAAAGAACAGCACATTATTATTAAGGCTGAGTCCAGGCACAGCATAGAGACAGATGAAGCAACTGCTGACTCTGAAATCCTACCTGTTAAAGACACAAGATTATCTAAACATTTTGCAGGTGCCCATTGAGAGGTCAAAATATATTTTATTAAAACTCTCATCTAATAATCTTGACCCTTTATAAACAAAAGATCCATAATTTAAAGTGAAAGATAATCACCCACATTCCCCTCACCCCACACATACACACTTAACCTTCAGCAAACATCTAATTTCACTTTACTGCTATGAAGTCCATTTTTAAAAGGTAAAACCAAGCTTACCCAGAAACCATCCCCCGCTGAGTTCCCCAGTTTTAAAGAAAACACAGAGCAGCTCCGCTACAAGGTCAGAATCCAATGAGAACATTCTGGTATCTTTCCCAAACTTGGTTTTGATTCTTTGCATTCAGATTTTGAACAACGCAGGGACTAAATACTGAATTTCCACTGTGGTTTTGCTTAAGAAGCAGCAGAAAACCCAACACTATACAAGTCATCAAAGGAATTATAACTACAATTTGATGTTTATGCCATCTATTTCTGAAATGGATAACAGAAGCTGTCTGTAAAGGGTGAGTAATTTGATTACAAGTAACTCTGACAGACTGCCTGACTCTCTTTGGGGGAACTGAACTACTGCCCAAGTGCTCTTCATTTTGCCCCCTGACTTTCTCTTTAGCCAACTGCCTGATCCCCTTGCCTTTTCCCTTCCTCCTTGTCTTCATTATCTATCTTCTCCTATCACCCTTTCCCACTGACACAAGGAATCCTGGGCAAGCTTCCTAGAAAATATGATCAACACTGAAAATGTCTCCAAACTCAAAACATATACCACAGGGTAGGCTGCCCATGATCAGGCAAGGCAGAGGCAATAACCTGGATTCAAACAAAGCCATAGTTCCCAAACTTGAGCAAGCATTAGAATCATCTGAAAGGGCTTGTTAAAACACAGACCGCTGTGGCAGCCCTCAGAGTTCCAATTCAATGGGTTTGGGATGAGGACAAGAATTTGCATTTCCAACTAATTCCCAGGTAATCCTAATGTTGATGATCTGGGGATCACTTTTTTAAATTTTATTTTCCTAAAGCTTTTATTTGGAAATAATTTCAAATTTAAAGAAAAGTTGCAAGAAAAGGAAAAATCATCCATATTCCCTTGACCCAGATTGGGGACCACTTTTTGAGAACCACTGAGCTGAGCTAAATGTATGTCAGAGGTCTGGTACAAAGAGAGAAGTCACCTGGCAGGATGTAATGTCTTCTAAGAGCAAAGATCAGAACACTATCCAAACAGAAAGCAAACCAACTATTTAAAGCAAAATGTGGGAAAAAGTGCCACAAAATGATCAAAGAGTGAGTTGAGACCCAGGGGTTTTAAGCTCTGAATAGTGAATATCATTATCAACCAATGGGGGGAAAAGTGTATAAGCTTTCCTGGTTTGTCTCTCTCTGGTGATTCCTTGGGGGTGATTTTACAAACAGCAGTCCATAATCTCCCAGTATACACTGACTTCAAGAAAAAGGGAAAGCAATTATTTGATAGGAATACTCTACCTCTATACACTTGAGAGAAACAGACGAGTATGATTAAGTACCCTCTCATTTATATTCTACCACCTTAACTCCGGACTTTATCTCTTGCCTGAATTTCTGCAGTAACTCCAAACTGCTTTCCCTGCCTCTAATCTCTCTTTCTCCAATTTATTCTCCATTTTAACGCTAAAATTATCTCTTTAACTGTACGCTGCAATAATGCCAGCTCTCCAAGAACCTTCACTAGTTCCCCACAACCTAGAGAATGAAGTCCAAATGTCTCAGCATGGCATTTAACCTGGCCCCAACCTACCTTTTAAATTAACGTTATCTACGAACCAGCCAAAACAGAATACGTACAGTTTTCCATTTTCCCATCTCCATGCCTTTATACACAACAGTCTTTTTGTCCCCCCAAGAACTTTCCTTCTCTCCAAACAAAATACAAAAAAAGGAAAAAAAATTCTTATGTTTAAAAATCCTATCTACACTTCAAGGTCCTGCTCCTATACAGGAAGGCTTCCTGCAGCTCCTCAGATCTCTCCTTTGTATGCTCACCATACTCCAGTTGTACTTTATAACACTTGCCACATTCTGCCCTACTTATTATTTATGTTTCTTTCTTTCCCCTGTGTTTTATAAGATCCTTGAAGGCAGGTGCCATATCTTTTGTTCAGAGACCAGAGAAGCCCATAATGGGAGGGAGGGGTGGATGAAGAGGGGATGAAGAGAGAAAGAAGAAATGAGAGAGCAGTAGAAGCACACGGTCGGGGGAACAGTTCAATTTTGAAGAAGTTTTCTTAGTCATTTAGAATCCTTTTGCTAAAGACAGATCCTTCAAATATCTAACACATTTTCTTCCTATTACAATCCTGAGAGACTTAAGTGTTCTACAAATTATCTTAAATGTCTTGCAAACATTACCTCTCCTTTTCTTCTTGTTTTCCATTGGATCAATTTTATATGCATATCCCACATGAAAAGGGCAACAACACATTTCAGTCATATTGGCGCTGAAACAGACTGAAATTCTTCTACAGTCCCTTTTGACATGTACCTCTTGGTGGGGTTAATAAAACATCTGTCTTGTGGATTCCTAACCAAATACCCAAACTTTAGGAAGTTTTTTTATTTTTTTATTTTTATGTTTTAATTCTGGGTTGCACTCTTTTGCCCAGTACAGTGGTGTGATCATGGTTCACTGCAGCCTCGACCTCCTGGGCTCAAGCAATTCTCCTACCTCAGCCTCCCAAGTATCTGGGACTACAGGTTTACGCCACTGTGCCCAAGCTAATTTTTGTATCTTTTGTAGAGACAGGGTCTCATCATGTTGCCCAGGCTGACCTCAAACTCCTGGACTCAATCAATTCGCCTGACTTGGCCTCTCAAAGTGCTGGGATTTCAGGCGTGAGCCACTGCACCCAGCTTTAGGAAGAATTTGATCAACAGAGTTGATATGAAATTTTTGATATGTTTCAATTTGAGATTTACAAAAACAACATGCCAGCAATTCTAAATGTGCCTCAAAGCTGGCTCATTTGTCATTCTTTCCTACCACATCAAGAGGCATTCTTGCCCAAAAGAAATCACAGCAGCCCTCTGCAAACACTCATGGCCTCTGCCTTAACTACCAGTTGTACCAGCTGCCTTTAGCAAGGAGATGGAGATAGAACTGACTTAGGATAAGCATGTCAATTAATTCTTTCTTAAAAGGCAGGTTGGCCATCTCTTTTCCTGGGATAGTAGAAATAGTTTCAATTTTTGCCTCACTCTTCCTTGGGGAAGAACAAAGAATTAGACTTTAAATCCAGATCAATGAAGAAGGTTCTCTATTGCTGCAGGTACCTAGGCCAACATGCCTGCTAAGTGCTGTGCTGCATCTCCCTGGCCCAACTTACTCACTCAGGTTACTTTCTTTCTTACACCGCCACAAATTCTCTCTGCCTCCATTCCTCCCTGGGATGAGACAGCTAGATCAAGGGGGGAAATCATGTGATAGGGACCAAAAATACAAGGCCATACCATCTGACTACATTATCACCACGAGGATCATAAATCTTACCAAAAAGGAAGCTTGCTCTCCGGTTTCCTATTTATTGTCCTTGAGAGAGTAAGTGATGCTGAGTCACAAAAACTTGTAGTACTTTGCTTTCCATTTCCCTGCTGCTATTCTGTTTACAACTTTATTTAGAAATAGCTGACTTCACAGCTTCTGCCATTCAGTAACTAACATGAGGGCTTAATATGAAATCCTTAAAATGAGCCTAGTGGACATAAAATAATCAAAAATCTAAATTACCTAGACTGGTAGAGGTTAATGTTCTGCATTAAATAGGAACAGAACGTATCCATTTTTTACTCTGATTATGCCTGCCAAAGGACTGAGTCAAATAAACACACAAACTCTGATAGATGAGGGCAACAGGTGTACGAATACTACCATAGTTACTGAGAAAGGTCCAGGAAATAGGCAAATGTAGGTGTGGCCCTAACCTCCTTTCACTTCTATGTACTGCTATCCGGACTTTCAACTCTCCTTTTCCAGTGTAGAACTGAATGAGAAATAACCTTTTAATATCTCATTTTATATACAATTTTTATAACCATATAACCGCCAAGGGCTACATACACTACTGAGGAGGTGTACGGCAGCAACCCAAGCATCTGGGATTACTAGAAAAACAGTAAGAAAACAGTTAAGTACCAATTCAAGATTTTCATTAACCTTGCCTTTCCTATAATGTTGTTTTATCAAATTAGCTCTCTCTGAAAAACCGAAAATCCATCATATACATGCAGAGCTTAGAACTCATCTATCCTTTCATTCTACAGGTGAGGGAACAGGTCCAGGAGAGTGTTATTTGATTAAGGTTCTATGGCTAATCAGTCACAGAGACATGACCAGGACACCACTCTAAGACTGCATTATTGCACAATTCTTGAAGACAGAGCTTGAAATAACCAGGCTCCATTACCCAGACCATTTAGATATACCAGAGTTTAAATCAACTCCTCTAAGGAAAAAAGATGATCAGTTTTATGCTTTGGCCTTTACTAGAAAGATATCCCTAAGTGATTCCAATAAATATGCTCTGGGGAGCCCTTGCGAGGCAGAATCTCGGGGCTCTAGTCAGACCTCTTTCTATCTGGATTCCAAACTTGTGGGCAAGTGAATTCAATCAAGGCATACTAGATGTGGAGCTCTAATACAGTGTTACTGGTTACAGCATGAGTACTATCTATACATTTTATGCTCTTCAGTACATGCACCATTTGAAAGCAAAGGTCAATCTTGGTTCACACGGACCTTGAAGTAAATGAAGACAGGAAAAGCATGCAGGTCAAAACACAATAGGTATTGCAGCTGTTTAAAAGATAGGTTTAAATATATTATCAACAGTTCAGTTAATTAATAGAAGTAGAAAGTAAAATGGTGGTTACCAGAGGCTGGGGGCCAGTGGAGAATGAAGTAAGGGGAGACGTTGGTCAAAGGGTAAAAGTTTCAATTAGGCAGGAAGAATAGGTTCTGGCAATCTATTGCATAGCATGGTGACTACAGTTAACGATGTATTGTATATTTCAAAATAGCTAAAAGAGTGGATTTTAAATGTTCTCACCACAAAGAAATGGTAAGTATTTGAGGTGATAAGTTAATTAGTCTGATTTGATCATTCTACAAGGTATACATGTATAGAAATATCACATTGTACCCCATAAATATACATAACTATTATTCGTCAAATTAAAAAAAAAGTTATTATAACAAGTAATTTGAAAAGGTCCATGTCTCAAATAGTATTATTTCGTGTCACAGTTAAATTGCTAAAATGATGACATTCTTTTCACTGTTGGGAAGCTTAACTTATCCATCTTTGACATAGAAACAGTAGATTTTTATATTATATCTTAGAATAAGTGGCACTGCACCATAATGATATTTGCAATCTATCTGGAAAAACCCTTCTATAAAGATCATGGTAGAATAATAGTGAATGATATTGGTAATTTCATATAAAAATAAAACACAAAATTGAATGACAGAAAACAGAGACTCAGACAAATATCTGTACATCAATATTCACAATGGCATTATTCACAACAGCCAAAAGGTAGAAAAAATCCAAATGTCTATTGACAGATGAATGGCTAAACAAAATGTGTAATACATACAATGGAATAATATTCAGCCTTAAAAGGGAGGAAATTCTGATAAATACTACAGCATGGACGAACCTTGAAAACTTTTTGCTAAGTGAAATAAGCCAGGACAATAAAAAACAAATATTGTATGATTCTGCTTATATGAAGTACCTAGAATAGTCACATTCAAATTTATAGAGACAGAAAGTAGAATAGTGGTTGCTAGGAGCTGGAGTGTGGAATGGGCAGCAGTTATTGTTTAGTGGGTACAGAGTTTCCATTTGAGGTGATGAAAAAGTCCTGGAGATGGATAGTGGCGATCTCGCACAAAAATGTGAATGTACTTAATGCCACTACTGAAGTGTATATTTTTAAATGGTTAAAATGGTGAATGTTACGTATATTTTACCACAATAAAAAAAATCAAATAAGAAACACTCATGGCAACTTCTTGTATGATTTTGACCCCATATTCCACTCCTCCGCTTAAACAAACAAAATATAAAAAAACCAACCATAAAAATCAGTACCAATCACAGAATTACAGCTTAAAATATGTACACATCATCAAATAAAAACAGACTTTGGTTCATCACCCCAAAGTCATTTATCCTGTGTTTACTACTAAAATAATTCATGTCCATTCTAATTATGAATGATGTATTTACATTAAGCACAAGCTCCAACCAAACAGAGAGAAAGGGGGAGAAACTGAAGCAATGGAATTGTCAACAGACTGACATGGCAACCATCTGTTGACACTAATTTTCTTTGAATCCAAGAAACTCAAATCATGTGGTAAGGCAGGGATCTTCATCTCAGTTGTGAAGTCCTACTTTCATGTCACAGGGCACTTCTGGAAGGAAGTTCTGTAATGGCCAGCTCTAAGTACTTGCATATTTCCTACTAGTCCTACACAGGAAGTCATTCTTGTGTCTCACCTGCATAAGTTCCTGTTATGAGGCCAGGGGACTAGTGAGTTGAAATCTAGTTCCAGAGAGTGATGTCATCTTGACTGAACTATGATCCTGGTGACCTGCTCCCCAACCTGGTGTTGTTGCAGCCTTTCAGCTGGGGCTTGGATTATACGGGGGCCAAAAAGGAAAAAGGGAAATAGAATAATAGAAAAAGGAAAAATGCTTGCACATTTCCTTTGTTTCACTAGAGCATTTTCTGTTCCATTTAATTTGATGAGAGGACCTGGTCGATGGCAGATGGAAGCTGTACAGATGCTCCTGGAGTGGGGGTGGGTTCTCACACAGATCTCAGAAATACAAAGAAGATTAGAACATATCAAAAATTTCAGTTATTTCTGGTGGTTTCTAACTTGGAAATAGTGACTTCTTCTTTGGCTAAAGTTTAAAAAAAAACAGACATTAACACTTGTAAAACATTTGTAAATTTTTGCAACAATGTATAACTACAGGAGCTACCTTAGCAACAAAAAGAAGTAACAAATACAAATGTTTGGAGATGTGTGAATACTTACATTCTTTCTACATGATGTCAGATAGATTAGTTCAAATCTGAAAATCTCATCACCAAAGTAACAAACTAGGACTGCCATTCAATTCCATTTAGATGAGATCCTTTGCTTCTTAGTATACCAAGCCAAAAACTAAAACAAAGTCAAGCATGAGAAGCAATGGTAGAAACTGATAATATTTCACAAGGAAAGGAACGGAGGCATTTCTTTAAGAAAAACAAGAGGGGAGGGTTATTAAATGAAGAAGAGATCTAATGTTTCACCGTGTTTATTTGACATCATGATTTCTTAGTCCTTACACAATTTGGGGAAATAAGCACTTCCTTCCCTTTTTTGTTGCATGTGTGTTAGCAGGAGTTGGAAGAACAGAATATGAGGGAACAAGCAGAGGGTGCAGAAAATGGAACGATGGGGAAAGAAAGATGCTGTTGAAGACACAGAGTGAGTGTTTATATGAACCCTTCTCTAAATAAGCAATATCAACCAAGAGTACAAAGCTGACAACATGGAGTGTCTTCTCACAGAAATAATCTGGGACCACATTCAACATACATTAATTATATAGCATCAGGGTACAGGTTTTCTGTCAGAAATTACATGTATATTCTATTTTTCTCACTTTTAAGTTGCACTGATGACGTTGTTCATGAAGTACTTTTAGTGTATTATTAAGCAAATATTAATTTAATCATATAAACCAATCCTAGTCAGCAAAAAGCACTGTTAGCTGCCACGTAAAGGTCCTTTCAAGTAAAACTTCATTCTACACTTACAGCTTCCTACAGAGGAATATCTTGAAGGAACTCTTTCGGTTGGCTTTACAACTCATCTGCAACACCGAATGTAGACTAAATTCAGATCACACCTTGGTTGAAGGTATGTATATAACAGCCCCTGGCAAAATCAGCTAATATCTTGTAATTGTAAACGAATTGTTCTCTTTCAGCCATTCCCCCAACCCCCACCCCCCTTTCCTATAACGGTCTTTATCCAAATGCTTTGGTGCTCCATAAGTGACTGTGAGGCAGAGGTGCCTCAGTGCTGGAGATGCCTGTCACGGAGGTGCTCAGAATGTGTGAAGATAACCCTGCATTACATTCATCTCATCAGTTCTGCCCAATCCACAGGGGTAAAGAATGGATGAGATTTGATATCTTCAACACCAGCAACTCCAGCACCAAGTCGTTCCAGAGGATTGAACTGCAAGAGCTAAAAAAAAAAGACAGATTTAGTGAGTAACAAGAATCCAACTGGCAAATCAAAGGAAAACCAATATTTGAAAGGAAACAACTTCTAAATTCAACCCTGGTAACAAAGTCTTGATTCATACCCAAGTGACCATGTTTTCTTGAAAGGGAGCTGTATCTAATATCACTCTAGCTGTGGGGTGTGAGAGACACCTGAACTGAGTTTATGGCTTTTCAACTGATGGAAAACATGGCCTTGAGTAACTTCCTTTGTTTCCCTCATCCTCATGGAGTATATAGCTATACCTATCAATTTCCTACCCCAAAAGTACACCATGACATTAATTAGATACTGCACTAGATTCTGAGATAGCCAGTTACTTCCACCATGATTAGAAAATTTGGGAAGCACAGTAAATCTTTCGACCCCTAATGAACTATGTATATATTGAGACTAAACTTTACCTAAGTGTGAATATGCTTTTTAGTATTCCAAAATTACTAGTCTTTGGCATAGTTGACACGAAGGAAATAATTTAATCTAATGAATGAAACAAGTTTTGGTTTCTTCAGAAATAGGACACGGGTGTAAGATATGTAAAAACAATTTTGTGGTTTAATATCAAATTTTTGTGTTAACAACTTTACTGAGGGATAATTTATATAGCATAAAATTCATCCCTTATAAAGTGTACAATTTGATGACTTTTAGTAAATTTAAAGAGTTGTGCAACTAGCACCACAATCCAGTTTTAGAATATTTTGATTACCCTAAAAAGCTTCCTCATGCCATTTACAGTTAATCCCCACTCCCATCTCCAGCCCTCGGCAACCACTGACCTGCCTTTTTTCTCTATAAAGTTGCCCTTTCTGAACATTTCATATAATTGAAATCATAAAATATGTAGTCTTTTGCTGCTGCCTTCTTTCACTCATCATTATGTTTCTGAGATCCATCCACATTGTAGCAAGTATCAACAGTCCGTTCCTTTTTCTTAGTATTCCATTGTTTACATGTACCACATTTCATTAATCCATTCACTAGTTTTTAGATACTTGGACTTTCCAGTTTGGGGCTATAATGAATAATGTTGCTATTAACATTCATGTACATGTCTTTGTGTAGACATATATTTTCATTTTTCTTGGTTACATTCTTAGAAGTAGAATTGCTGGGTCACAGAATGAGCTTATGTTTAACTTTTTATAAAATTTCCAAACTTTTCTAAAGTAGTTGTACCATCTTACATTCTCACAAACATTTAAGTTTGAGGATTTCAGTTTCTCTACATCCTCAGCTCTTGGTACTGTCATTTTGATAACAGCCCTTCTCTTGATATGAGTAGTTCCTTATTATGGTTTTAATTTATATTCCCTAACAACTAATAATGTTGAGCATCTTTTCATGTGCTCGTTAGCCATTCAAATAGCTTCCTTGGTGAAATATCTAACTTTCCGCCCATTTTAAAACTGAATTGTCTATCTTACTGAATTACAAGAGTTCTTTATATATTCTGAATATAAGTCCCTTATCAGGTACATGATTTGCAAATATTTTCTCCCAGTCTGTGACTTGTCTTCATTTTCCTTCTTTGAAATTTTTATATTTTTATTATTTATTCATAGAGATGGGGTCTTGCTATGTTGTCAAGGCTAATTGCAAACTTCTGCGCTCAGGAGGTCCTCCTACCATGGCCTCCCAAAGCGCTGGGATTACAGGCATAAGCCACCACACCCACCCTATTGTCTTCATTTTCTTAATGGTGACTTTTGAATGCACAAGTTTTTAATTTTAAGGAAATCTACTTTATCAGCTTTCCCTTTTATGGACCACGCTTTTAGTATCACATCTAATACTTCTTTGCCTAACCCAATATCAAAGATTTTCTCCTTTGTTTTCTTCTACAATTGTTATGGCTTTAACTCTTATATACAAATATATGAGCTATTTTGAGTTAACTTTTGCAAATAACATGAAGGGTCTAAGTTCTCTTTGTTTTTAGCATGTGTATATTCAATTTCCCAGTGCCATTTGTTAGAAAAACACTGTGGTCTTAAAACTATGGTGGCTTTACAATCAGGTAGCGTTAAGTCCTCCAACTTTGTTCTCTTGCAAAATTGTTTTGGACATTATAGGTGTTTTGCCTTTTTACGCACAGTTTGGAACCAGCTAAAGGTTTCCCAATTTTGCTAATTTTTCTCTTATTCTTCTGTTCTCTATCTTACTGATTTCTGCTTCCTTTCTTCTGCTTGCTTTGGATTTACTTTGTTTTTTACAGCTTCTTTTCATAGTTTCTTTCTTTCTTTTTTCAAATTTAGAGACAGGGTCTTACTATGTTGCCCAGGCTGATCTTGAACTCCTGAACTCAAGTGATCCTCACACCTCAGCCTCCCAAGTAGCTGGGACTACAGGAACACACAACCATATCTAGCTTTGTTTCAGTTTCTTACGGTGCAAGCTAAGATTTTGATTTGAAACCTTCCTTTTTTTTTCTGATATAGTCATTTAAAGCTAAAAATTTCCCTCAAGAATTGATTTAGCTGTATCGTACACATTTTGATATATTGTGTTTTCCTTTTCGTTCCATTTAAAACTTTAGTTTTTCTTGATATTTCTTGTTTAACTCATAAAAACTTAGAAGTATACAGTTTAATTTTCAAATATTTGTGGATTTAGCAGATCTCCTCCTCTTGTTGATTTCTACTTTGATTGTTATGGTTATTATAATCAGTGTACAATGTAATTCAGAATAAATTGTATGAATTCAATCCCTTTAAATGCTAAAACTTGTTTTATGGCCTAGCATGTGATCTTTCTTGGAGATTGTTTTGTATGTACTTGATAAGAATGTATGTTCTGCAGTCACTGGGTGAAGTGTTATATACATGTCAGTTACAGCTTGTTCGAGTCTTCAATGTCCTTGCTGGGTTTCTATAAACCATGGAGAATGGAGTATTGAGCCTCCACTTACTATTACTAAATTGTCTGCTTTTCCTTTCAATTCAGTTCAATTTTGTTTCCTATATTTTAAGGCTATTATTAGTGTATATACATTTGTAATTGTTACAGCTACCCATGTACTATCACTACGAAACATTTGTCAGTCCCTAGTAAATCTATCTTAATACCCATTTTGTCTGATATTTAATATTGCTACTACAGCTCTTCTGTGGTTACTGTTGGTATGGTTTATTCTTTTCCATCCTTTGTCTTTCAATCTGTTCGTTTTTTAATTTAAGGTTTGTCTCTCACACACAGAAGATCCAGCTTAACAGAATCTGCCTTTGGTGTGGCATGTTTAGACATTCACTTTATTGACATGGTGGGTTTATATTTGCTATTTTGCTACTTGTTTTCTAGATTTGCTGTCTTATTTTTCTTCCTTTACTGCCTTCTTTTGTGTTAAGTGCTTTTTGCTGTACCATTTTAGTTTCTCTACTTTCTTTTTTGTTTTTAGGATTTTTTTTGGGGGGGGGTTGCTGTATCCCTACAATATGTATCTTATCACGTAATATATTACTTATCTTCTAAGATCATTTATCTACTTCAAAACAGTAGTAACTTTAATTTAGCAAAAGGTAGAAACTTTGCTCCACCATAGCCCCCTTCGTCTATTATCATCATAAATATTTATATATTGCTTCTATGTGTGTTAAACCCAATAGCATGGTTTTATAATTGTTACTACATGCAATTTTATGCCTTTTAAATAATATATATACACACATATATATACACATGCAATTTTATGTCTTTTAAATAAAATATATAAATGCAATTTTGTGTCTTTTAAATACACACATACAAATATATATGTATACATACATACATATGCATATGTGTGTATGTAATATATATTTTATTTAAAAGACAAAATGTATGTATATATGTATGTGTATATATATTTACTATCTATCTTAATAGTGAGATGGGACTGACAAATGTTTCATAGTGATAGTATGTGAGTAGCTGTAACAATTACAAATGTACATGCACTAATGGCCTCAAAATATAGGAAACAAAATTGAACTGAAAGGAAAAACAATTTAGTAATAGACAATGTATATATATATATGTATGTGTGTATATATATTTTATTTAAAAGATAAAATTGCATGTAGCTCTCTCTCTCTCTATATACACACACACACACACACACACACACACACACATATATATATATAGAGAGAGAGAGAGAGAGTCTTTTCTATGAACTCATATCTACAATTTTCAGTGTTCCTCATTTCCTCCTTGGACATATGTTACTACCTGGTGTCATTTCTTTCTACCCTGAAGGAATTCCTGTGGTATTTCTTGTAAGGCAATTCTGCTAGCAATAAACCCTCCCAGTCTTTCTGTATTTGGGAATGTCTTTATGCACCTTCATTTTTGAAGGATAATGTTGCTGAATTCTTGGTTCATTGCTGCTTCTTGATTTCAGCACTTTGTATCATTCTATTATCTTCTGTCCTCCATGTTTTGATAATTATTTAGACATTAATGCTTCCTTCTATGTAAGTTATTTTCCTTTTACTGCTTCCAAAATTTTCTTGTTTTTGTCTTTCAACAATTTGGTTAAGTGTGGATATCTCTAAATATGTCTAAGTGTAGACCTCTTTGCATTTTCCTACATAGGGTCTGTTGAGTTTCTTGGATGCATAAGTTAATGCTTTTCATCAAATCTGGAAAGATTTTAGCCATTATTTCTTTTTGCTGTCCCTTTCCCTTTCTCCTCTCCTTCTGGGACTATCATTATATGTATACTGGTACATTTGCTATTGTCTTACAGATTTCCATAGTCTGTTCATTTTTTTCAATTTTTATGTCTATTTTTCTGATTCAATAATTTCTATTAATTTAAGTTCATTTATTCTTTCTTCTTCTATCTCAAATTTGCTGTTAGCTACTTCAGTCATTTTTTTTCTAGTGAATTTTTCATGTCAGTTATTGTATTTTTCAACTTGTGACTTCTACTTAGTTCTGTTTTTTAAAAATATACTTTCTCCTTATTACAGAATCTCTTTGTTGATTCATTTTTGTCACTTGTTTAATTATTTAAACACAGTTTCATTTCGTTCTTTGGAAATATTTACAATAGCTGCTTTAAAGTCTTTGTAAATCCATTGTCTGGGTACACTCAGAGACAATTTCTCCTGATTGCTTTTTTTTTCCTGAATATGGGACATACATTTTTGTTTGTGTATGTCTTACATTACACTTCACTGAAAACAGGACATTTTAGATAGTATATTTTAGCAACTCTAGAGTCTGATTTTTTCCCCATGAAGTTTATTATTGCTATTGGATTGTTTGTTCTTTGTTTGGTAACTTGTTTCAGTTAGATCTATAAAGTTGCTAAGTTCCCTTCCCACTGCACTGTAATGTGCAGCTGCTGACAAGTTTCCACATTTTTTTTTTCTTTTTAAAGCTGGCTTTCTCAGGGTCACCCCTGTGTCTGCATAGCTTATGGGTCAACCAATGACTGAACAGAGGTTGTATTCAAGTATCTCAGCCCTTCAAGCTTCTGTTCTCTGCCAATGCATAGGAGAACACACTCAAAGTTTAGGCCACAAAACCACATCTGCCCTGGATTTTACTTTCTGCTGGGCCTATTCCCTGTTCCTGTGCACATTTATGCAGCCTCAGGATCAGTCCTCATGGTTTACCCCACCCTGGCAGAACCTTTGCACCTGATCAAGCAGGAAGGGGAGATTGAAAGCAGCCCTGGGTCAAGAGTCCCCACTGTTCTTTCCCAGAGTTCAGCTGTTTTTTGTTTGTTTGTTTGTTTGTTTGAGACACAGCCACACTCTGTTGCCCAGGCTGGAGTGCAGTGGCACGATCTCGGCTCACTGCAACCTCTACCTCCCAGGTTCAAGCAATTCTCCTGTCTCAGCCTCCCAAGTACTTGGGACTACAGGCACCCACCACCACGCCCAGCTAATTTTTGTATTTTTAGTAGAGACAGGGTTTCACCACATTAGCCTGGTCTCAAATTCCTGACCTCAAGTGATTCATCCACCTCAGCCTCCCAAAGTGCTGGGATTACAGGCGTGAGCCACTGTGCCTGGCCAGTTCAAGCATAAATACCTTTCAGATTGTTGTATCCTTTGATCCATTTCCAGAGCACTGAAATGATAGATTTTTCACCAAATCTGTCTAACTTCATACTTTTTGGGGGAAAGAAACTCTGCCAACTAACTTATGAAGCCACAGCCACTCAAATTTAAGAATACTCACAGTAAATACTTTTTTCCACAGAATGTAGTCAAGTGCAACTGAAATATTAAATTATTTATTTACAATATTTGTAGTCCAATATATAGGAAATTCCACTCTTGGACGTTAACCAAAACTTCTATTTCTTCTCTTTCTTTTTCATTATTTCTAATTTTTCTTTCATTCATGATTAATTCAATTATTTGTACAATAAGTGTCAATTGTTTGCTATTATATGCCAGTCCACTACTTTTTTAGAATTTTGTTGACCTGGCTGGGCGCGGTGGCTCAAGCCTGTAATCCCAGCACTTTAGGAGGCCGAGACGGGTGGATCACAAGGTCAGGAGATCGAGACCATCCTGGTTAACATGGTGAAACCCCGTCTCTACTAAAAAAAATACAAAAAAAAAAAAAAAAAAAAAAAACTAGCCAGGTGAGGTGGCGGGCGCCTGTAGTCCCAGCTACTCAGGAGGCTGAGGCAGGAGAATGGCGTGAACCGGGAGGCAGAGCTTGTAGTGAGCTGAGATCCAGCCACTGCACTCCAGCCTGGGCGACAGAGCGAGACTCCGTCTCAAAAAAAAAAAAAAAAAAAAAGAATTTTGTTGACCTATGCCAATAGCAGTAGCCTCATTCTTCATTAGCAGCCCTATAATTCCAATACATGCTTCATCAAATTGCAAATTACTGTGTCATGAATGTTCCTCACTGTCCCATCAATAATATTAACAAAGATATATATGACATTTACCACATGCCAGGTATTATTCTAAGTGCTTATGACAGGTTAACTCATTTAACTCACAATTCTATGAATAGCTACTATTATCTCCATTTTATAGATAAGAAAAGGGAAATTAAGTAACTTGTTTAAGATCAAACAGGTAGTAAGTGGCAAAGACAAGATTTGAATTCAAGCATTCTGATTCCAGAATCCATGCCTTAACAACAACATTACACTGCCTCATGAAAGTGAGATCTGCAAATGCTAAGAATCTATTACTTCACTTGGGTATAACTAAATCCATACGGGGAGTGAAGCATACACTTCAAAAGACTATACTAACAGTCTTTTACTTGATATTATGTCTAGCACTCAAACTGAATCATACTACACTGTTTATTAAACCTAATTGCTCAAAGAATTTTTATATTAGTAGTTGCTACGATTTGCTAAGAGAAAAGCTATTGTTACAAAACAAACATCATAGGAATATCCTACATGTATCAAATCCACTTTTACAATCAGACAATTTATGTCTACTGACTGAAATGTGGAAGGCATCAAACATTTTAATATAAATCTAACATTTCAAATATTTATAAGAATTAACTGCAATGACAGCATTATATTTAGTATTTCAGGAAACATATAAACATGTAAGTTCTTTCTTCTTCATTATAAACAACTGGTTTCTTTCTAAAATGTTACTTTACATGTGAAATTCTAAAGGTTCATATTTTGACTTTTACTAAAGTCAATTTAATTAGTTCATGAACTCCTCTATATATTTGCAAGTATAAATCTATAGGCAAAAGTGTAATTGTTTTAACCATGACTATCTTGCTTATTCTGCCGTTTTAAAGGCTATAATACATCTCAAGAGAGGTCACAGAAAGATTCTACTGCTTAAGAAAATGTCAGCCAGTGGCACATTCAAGTTAATGAATCCAAGACAGCAGCTGCCAACCTCCTTTCTCCTGAAAAATAGGCAACAGAGCTGAGCAATGAGGGCACAAAAAATTTGTTTTGGTCTTTTCCTCACACAATTTCCTAAAACTGACCAAGCAACTGTGTCATAATTAACTAATGTACATGCTAAAGCACAAACATACATGCTCTGAGGAATTTTTTTTAAGATTGCATTTAAAATGTAATTATGTTTACTTTGGCACCATTCGCTTGACTTGGACAGATGAATGAACCAGGGGTACAGGGGATTATGAAATCTAACAACAAAGCAAGGAGCTAAAAGACCAAAGAGGAGAAAATTTCCCCCAAGTAGAATTATTTCCATATAAATCATTTTGTGATTTTTTTTAAAAGTGACCTCTATGACCTGTGAGGTAGTGGAAAAGGAAAGTCAAAATGACAAATTGCTAATCATGCCAAGAGACCCCTTTTCCCTTTCCTGATGATGTTTCCTCAACATGAGTGGTAGTTTCCTTAGGCAGGCCAATGACATAATGCTGATTTACTATATAAGATATACATATCTGAGTTTGGAGACTTACTATACCTTAAGCCTAGATTCCTTTACAACATAACTTCTAATAAAGACAAAAGCAGAACTTGATAACTTATTATGGGGAATTCTATTTTTAGTATTAGATAATAATGACTACTTCTTTAAGGAAGAGAAACAAAAAAATAGCAGTTGCTAGTCTTTCCTAAATTATTTACTAAAAAATACTTTGAATTTATCTCATGCCACAACAAATAAGATGAAATCAAATGAATAGCTGCTCTTTTTTCCCATTAGAATGAAATGTTTTATGTATCTCTTCATTACCTCTTAATCTAAAGTGCTCTAGGTATTCTCATCTCAGCATTCCCAACCTGATTGTTTCTTTATAGTTTACGTACTCTGGGCAAATTAATCTTCCTGAAGTACAACTCTAAATCTTTTACTCCTCTCCACAAACTCCAAATCTCTTTTTTTTTTTTTTATTTTTTGAGATGGAGTCTCACTCTGTCACGTAGGCTGGAGTGCAGTGGCGCAATCTCGGCTCACTGCAAGCTCCGCCTCCCAGGTTCATGCCATTCTCCTGCCTCAGCCTCCCGAGTAGCTGGGACCACAGGCACCCACCACCACACCCGGCTAATTTTTTGTATTTTTAGTAGAGATGGGGTTTCACCGTGTTAGCCAGGATGGTCTCGATCTCCTGACCTCGTGATCCGCCCGCCTCGGCCTCCCAAAGTGCTGGGATTACGGGCATGAGTCACTGTGCCCGGCCAAATCTCAAATTTTAATGAATTAAATATTATCACTCTACTCTTGTGTTTGTGATGATAGAACCCCATAAGAGAACTCCAACTTATTTTTTTATGCTCACCTACTACCCATATCTTTACTTATCTCTCTAGTCCAGATAAATCAAACTTTTGTTTCCTAAACTTGGGTCTTTCAGACTCCTTCCTTGCCTTTGTCCAAACCATTCATTCCACCAAGACTGTTCTCCCCACATCCTGCCTTGCCATGCTGAAATTCTAAGGCCCAGCAAAAGTAGCATCCATTCCACAAAAACTTTCCCTAATACAACCACTCCACTGATTATATCTGCCTCCTTCTTTTGACTTGCCATAGTATTTTTTAAAACTCTTTGACAGCCTTTATTAATTTCCATGTGGTATGGTTATTTACGTGTCTTGCCTTTGTAGCTTATAGCATTGTGCCTTGTATATAATATTTGTTGAATGAAAGCAAAATCACTCTTCAAGAGAATACTAGTTAATTATCTTTCTAATATATGCTCCCCTGCCCTCTTTTCTTTCAACCCTGATTTTTAAAAACAATCCATGTTTCATTACATAATTTTAGTTCTTGATCTTTTTCAAATAACTTTTTCCATTATATTTTTCATCAAAGTATAAGGATCCCAGGCCTGCTTGTTCCAGCTGATAGCCCAGCAAAAGGCCTGTGGCACCAGAGTACTAACAACCCTCAATATACTCGGCAAAATTCACTATACAAAACTAGAGGAATAATTTAAGTATGGGGAATCAATCTAAGCAGCTCACTGGAGTTCCAAGCCTGTCTCTGGGATACTGAACTTTAATTATCAATGGTCTCTTTCTTCAAAGCCACCAGAAATGTAATCATTGACACCAATGCCCAAGTTCCACCAATGATGAAGTATCTAACTTGACAAGATTTTCTAATATGCCCCTCCTAAGCTACCTGAGTAGCTTTATAAATAACCTGAGTAAATTTATAAATAAGAATTAAAAACTGAAAACAGCCATTCATAGAAGGTTACAAAATGCAACTGCAAAATTAGAGCAGCCCCAGACAAGCTAAAAGCAATACTCAAATCACAGAGTTATACAAATATACAGAATTGACTAAATGTGAGTCCTGAATTTTGGAAAAAAAAATTAATACCAAGAAGTTTTAACTATACTCTCTGACCCAATCAATACTTTGATGATAGCAAAAGCCTGAAAATATACAGTATTAATTCTGAATGCATCTTTGTTTTAGGTTAAATGGGTTTTTCTTGCTCCAAACTAATCTCTTGTTAAGGTTTTGGAGGTGTGGGCTCTGCTAATCTGCATGGTTGATAAATCTGGCCAATAGGTCAATTAAATTACCTGTTGAATGAGTGAGCGAGCCTCTTCAGAGACACATTCTGGCATGTTCAAAGTAGTGTGAGTATTTATTCCTGCTGGATGGCATTCAACCAGAGTCTGAAACAATCAATCAGGCACACTTCTTATCCCAAATAACATCATATTTTGTTATATCATAGGATTTAGGGACAGCAAGTACAGAGAGCTCAACAACCATTTTAATTGGAGGTGTAGTAATCAACACAGTGCCGCCTAAGCTGTTTAGGATGAGGGCTATGAGCCTATAGAACTTTTAACTGAAATGAAGACAATCACCATGATCACATCATAAGCTTATGCTACTGTCCCATCGTCCTTGGTTATAAAATTAATGGCTCAGAATATTATAGAAATGCTTAAATTATATGCAAAACTAAAAAGGGATCTGATCCCTTTAAAATGTTTTAATGTTTTAAAAACTCTTCAAAGTTTAGAATTTGGTAGTTATAATACTTTACATACATATATAGCGCTTTACAGTTTAAATGTCTGTAAAGGTGATTTGTAAACTCTCCAACAATCTTAGGTCAGTATTATCTACACATGTAGGTAGATGACTATTTACAAAAGCGTAACTGTTCATTTTCTCTGTTTTCTTCCCAGGAAGCAATCTGCACAATACTTTATTAAAGTCTACTAACTCAAACATCATACTCAAAAGTCATTCATCTGAGAGTATAATTTCTGTCCTTAAGCTAGAACAGATAGGAAAAATTTATGGTACTGAGAAAAAGATAATGCTAACTTTAATATCTACATTAATTTTCTTAAATAAGAACTCCCTCCTGGTTTCAGACAAGATGTTTAAAACATCCAGAGAATTGTAATACATCCTTATATAAACCTTACAGATTTGACCCTGTTAAAGCTGAATCATGGAAAATTAAAAAGAAAAAAGGTTTAGTCATATTTCACTATGAAATATTGTGACATAAAATAATCTTACCATCAATTTATTCAATGTAATGCAATCCAACTTTAAAAAAAAATCTGGAATCTCGATAAACTTGTATTTCTCTACCTGCTTTCGGTATCAAAGTTTTTCTTGCTTAGTCCCTGATTTAAAAACTAAGGGTGAAGGCTAATATTCTCAATTTGAAATCAAGGTAGCACCTGAGTAAATTTATTAAACGTCCAGGTCACTGCTTACCTTGCCAGTGAGAAGTTCAAAGAGGACAGCACCCAAACTCCACCAATCACAGGCTTCAGTTTCTTCAGTGATTGCTCCAACCTCTAAACACACCAAAAAAGGTTGATATTAAAATTCCAAAGGTCAATTAAACTTTCAAAATTAACATGTATTAGCAAGGTGACCTTTTTAATGCTGAGAGGGCATATACTAAATACTACTGGGCTTTCAAAATTCCTGAAAGTTACTTATCCTTTTGGTCACCTACTGTGGTTGCATTTTTTTTTTTTTTTGATGCAGTCATATATTAAACTCAGACATTTGTTCTTCAGCTGATAGAGGGACACCTTCAAGATGCTTTACTTAAAAGTTATGTGAACCTACTAGATCAGCATTTTGCTTAATTTCTTACAGTTGAGAAAGTATAGCCAATTCTACCTCATGGGTGACATTTTTGTTTTAGAAATAAAGATTCTTCAGGTTCTAAAGGAACTTTAAAAATTATCTAAACCAATATTAATCATCCTTTTACTTGCAGGTTAGAAAGCAGAGAGATGAAATGCCCTGTCCAATGTCATACTGTAGCAGAATGAAGACCTAGTTTAGAGTATCATCTTCCCTTTCCTATGTAATCAGTTGTTTTCAACCAAAGGAGGAACATGTGAAATGCAAATCTACCCATTTTGCTAAAGTACAGATAGATACATTATTTTAAGCCATGGCTGAAATTATTGGCCAAGATAAGGGATTTTAGAGTATCTACAAATTACACTTTTATCTGTGTTATCCCTATCTCTTGCCAGCACAAGTTCCTGAAATGTAATTTGAGTTTTCAGGTCTCATCTTTCAGGTTCCTGCACCAATCAGCAACAACTCTTCATTTCACCATTTTTTTTTTTTTTTGAGGCTTTTAGCCCTTAAATTATCTTGTGCTTTCCTAATGGCATTGAATTAGTCCCTAAGCCTTGCCAATACCTGCCCTTTCATTTCCAATTGACTGAAAAAAAAAAAAAACCCTACTATTTGACTATAGGTAACCCACAATTCGTAACTATTTTTGAGTTTATAAGTAGTTAGGTTGGAACTTGGAAAGTACAACATGTAAGTGGTACTCAGGTGCCTAGCCTTTTAACCAGTGCTTAGTCAATCTATTTGTGTGGGAGAACCCCAAACTTACAAAATAGCCTGAGCAATAGTCTTAAAGCAAAAGTCACATGGACGAGAAAAAGAGTCACTCCTATGCAAAACACTGAAATTACTCCATTCAGCAACCTTTTTCTACATCCCTTTTTCCGAGGTTCAAACAGTCTATATGGAACTCTACCCCTTCACAGCCCTTTCTGAGCCCACTCTCTTCCTAAAGTGCTTCATGCCAAATCAGTTTCCATTCTCCAACTAGCCGCTCTCAACTAGGTAGTAAAAAGAAAGCAGATATTAACTAATTCAAACTAGTAAGTGAATGACTCGAAGTCTCCTAATGTTTTTAGAACTCTTTGCATTTATAAAATAGTTGCTTGTTTGAAAAACTGAGAACTACCTAACAATAGAGATTTAATCATATATGTTGTGGCACATCTGTATTATGGATTACTACTACATAACCATTTTAAATAGGGCCAGGCGTGGTGGCTCACGCCTGTAATCCCAGCACTTTGGGAGGCTGAGGCAGGTGGATCACCTGAGGTCAGGAGTTCCAAGACCAGCCTGGCCAACATGGCAAAACCCTATCTCTACTAAAAACACAAAAATTAGGCGTGTGTGGTGGTGAGCACCTGTAATCCCAGTTACCCAGGAGGCTGAGGCAGGAGAATCGCTTGAACCCGGGAGGCGGAGGTTGCAGTGAGCTGAGATCATGCCATTGTACTCCAGCCTGGGCAACAAGAGCGAAATTCCATCTCAAAAAAATAAATAAATAAAAATTTAAAAACAAAAAATAAAATAAAATAAAAACACATATACTTAAGTGAATGTTTGTATATAAAAACATATAAAAAGCTATAAAACAATAGCTTTTTAAAAAGCTGTAAAACAATACAATTCTAATTTTAAAAGTACACATTTAGAAAAAAGACTGGTAAGAAAATATGACAAGATGTTTTACTGATTTGCCTCCGGTGTGGTGAGATTTTTTTTTTTTTTTTTTTTTTTTTTTTTTGAGAACGAGTCTCACTCTGTAGCCCAAGCTGGAGTGCAGCGGCTCAATCGTGGTTCACTGCACCTTTCACCTCTGGGGCTGAAGCGATTCTCCTGCCTCAGCCTCCCAAGTAGCTGGGACTACAGTTGCATACCACCACACCCGGTTAATTATTTTGTATTTTTAATAGGCACGGGGTTTTACCATGTGCCCTGTGTAGTCTCGAACTCCTGAGCTAAGGCGATCTACCCGCCTTGGCCTACCAAAGTGCTGGGATTACAGGCATGAGCCACTGCACCCGGCCAGTGAGATTTTTTTATTACCTACATGAATATGTAATTGACACAAATTTTTAAATTTTTAAAGTACAGCAAGATGATATGAAAACACTGAGGCTTGTTGGAAAAGTTACTCTGGAGGAGGGGAGACAAAATTACGTAAACCAATCCTCCCTTCTGTTCACCTGCATGCTTTTTTCCACAACTTTAATGCATTAAAAAGAACAATGAACTAGGAATCAGGAGTCCTGAGTTGAGTCAAGAAATTCACTTGATCTCATCTATAACATGAGGGTAAGAGCTAGGGGCTCTAGGAGTTCTATGATTTGATACTCAAGGATTCTCTACAATAATGATACTCACGAAGGACATATCCCTGGATGCTCTCTTTCAAAGTACATATGCTACCCCTCCCAGATGCAAATACATTGCCCTCACCCCCATTCCCATTTCACAGGGAGCCACTATCACCTTTGGAAGTGTACTCTTAGACTTTATAAAGGGTGTGTGTTCTTAGAAATGTTAGCAAAGTAAAAGGGAAATTTATCATAGTTCTATCATAAAATACAACCTTTTGTACATTTCCTTCCAGTCTAAAACAAGCAATGAATGACATCATTTCCCTGCTCAAAATTCTCACTGACCATTAGATAACATTCAAATTTCTTGCTTAATCAGGTATTATATATAATTCGGTTTCCATAATAAGGTATCAACCCATCAAATTCATTCAACCAATACACATGAAGCAGCACAAACTAAGCACTCTACTAGGCACTATTCCTCCACAGAATTCTATGCCTTGGCCACATTGTTAAATAATGTGAAGCTATAATCAGTTTTCCTCCTAGTGTAGTTAGTGGTTTTATTTCTTAAGTATCATTTTGTTCAAGAATTTCATTTACTCCATTTTCTTTAATCATATCACAAGCAGTGTATACTTCTTAGTATTATAAGGATTACCTGAAGTCAGGAGTTTGAGACTAGCCTGGCCAACATGTCGAAACCCCATCTCTACTAAAATACAAAAATAGGCTGGGTGTGGTGGCTCACGCCTGTAATCCCAGCACTTGGGAGGCCGGATCATGAGGTCAGGAGATCGAGACCACCCTGGCTAACATGGTGAAACCCCGTCTCTACCAAAAATACAAAAAATTAGTCAGGCGTAGTGGTGGGCACCTGGGCAACAGAGCATGACTCCATCTCAAAAAATAAATAAAAAATAAAAATACAAAAATTAGCCAGGTGTGGTGGTGCGCACCTGTAGTCCTATCTACTTGGAGGGCTGAGACAGGAGAATCACTTGAACTCAGGAAGCAAGGGCTACAGTGAGCCAAGATCACGCCACTGGACTCCAGCCTGGGCCACAGAGTAAGACTCCATATCAAAAAAAAAAAAAACAAAAAACAGTTTTACCTGTTTACAATTCAAGATCCAAAGTTATCTGTCAGCTATCAGTTTTTAAAACTTTCCATTTATAATGCTGTTTTGTTCACAGTAGGTACACATTGTATAATGATAGCAGCAATAATAATACAGCAGCTACCGTTTCCTGGCTGTTCACTACATGTAAGAAACCATATTGAACACTTTACAGGAATTATTTACAATCTCTAAGCAACCTTATGGAAGAACTTATTTGGGTATGGTGACTTTGGGAGAGAATATTGTATTTATGTGTCCAGGAAGAAGTGGGACAGTTGATCCAGTTAGCTTCGAGAAATGTAAAAATTAATGAGATGGTTTATAGGGTCCAATAACATGTACTAAGGAGCTCTAGACTGAAGCCACATTCTTAAGTCTCTGCTCATGAGGTTCCCCACTAAAACTGAGCAGAGGATTGCCCAGATGGGTCTGTCTAATCAATGGCTAACATATTTATAAAGGTACCTTTTAAATTCAGCAAAAGGTCCAAAGTGCCATCAACAATGTAGCCTAGATCCTCAAAAGCTACATGTTTGTTTTCCACACCACTGCAGGGAACATGCACCCCAGACGAAATGTGTTAGTGGGGAGGCATAGGGGGAGTGTGTTCTTGAAGCCACAAGGTAAGCACAGTGCCTATTCCTGAGTCTCAAAGACTTTTGTTTGTGGGGAGGGGATGCAGTATTGTTTTACAATTACTATTTTTTAAAATAAATAGACCTATTATGGAACACAATGTAAAATTTGCATGGATTTGCAAGATAAAAAGGCTTCAAAGAAACCTCAGAATCTTATTTCACTGGTCCCCTGAGATACTCATTTCATATCACCTCTACAGTCAAGTACATAAGCAGAAAAATTTGAGAGGCACTTCATGAGACAGACAAGGTTGATTCCTGTATTGGTTTCTGTGAACTTGCTCAACTGCGGAGTCTAAGAACTAGGCTTTATGCTGCTTTGAAATCCCTAAGTAATCTTCTGCCAGGGTCCTTAACAGGCAAATAACGACCAGTGTCTGCTCCAAATGTGGACTGCCACAGTGTCTGATGAGCCCCAATCGAATGGGAGGCAACACAGACAGCAGGAAGAGACCTAAGAATCCCCTAGAGGAAGCCTGTGCGACCCACAGCCTGTGGGCTGAATGCAGCCCAATGCAAATTTGTAAACTTTCTTAAAACATGATGAGATTTTTTTGCGACTTTTTTTTTTTTTAAGCTTATCAGTT
Organism: Trachypithecus francoisi; assembly: GCF_009764315.1. Lineage (NCBI taxonomy): Eukaryota > Metazoa > Chordata > Mammalia > Primates > Cercopithecidae > Trachypithecus > Trachypithecus francoisi. The sequence goes on along the minus strand of NW_022681470.1, from coordinate 70,287,665 downwards.
ATCATTAGTGTTAGTGTATTTTATTTGGCCCAAGACAATTCTTCTTTCAGTGTGGCCCAGGAAAGCCACAAGATTGGACACCCCTGCAAAGTTTACTTATATTCCCACTCTTCAGTGGGCTTGCTAGCTAGTTAGTCTAAGAAGACACCAAGTGGCACCTGAGATAACTGTTGGAGACACTTCAGTGCTGTCAACCACAGTCTACCTCTGTCACTCCCCATTTTCCATCTTTCCTGATTCTTCATCTCTTCTCTCTTCTACAGACAGCCTGCTTCATTTCCTCCCCATTGACTTTCTTTCTTGCCTCCTCTTGGATATGATTAGTTCAGCTTTCTAACAGCACTTAGGTCTAAGGAGACTGCTGGTCCCATCTAAGAAAAACTGCTTTTGAAACTGTGAAGGCAGCTAGGCTGAATGTCTTTAATCACATTGGAGTAGTAGAGAAGGATAAGAACTGTAAACTGGTAAATTGGTTTTTCATGGAAACCAGAAAAGAAGACATTGAACAATTTTTAAATCTATCCCCTTAACAATGCAGCTTGAAACTGTTCAAAATGACTTTATATCAAGCAGGGATTCATTAATTAATGTGATATTGATATCACGACCAACTGTCCTTGATTTTCATACATGACTCTAAGTTACGACAAAGAGTTCTGTATTTAGGCTGTATTTAGGTAAGATATAAAGAAGAACTTCCTAACAGCTAGGAAGCTTAAATATGAGAACAGGTGAAGGTCAGTACTTGTAGAATTTCTTCTTTATAGGTGTTAAAACAGAAAAAAAATTCTTTCAATTATCAGAACAAAGGACTTTATTTGGTTGCCCTTTTAAGATCCTTAAATATCAGTAATTCTTAGATTAAAAATTTTAAGATATACACTGAAACCATATTGCCAAAAAGAAACCTGAGTTGTGTGGCTGTCAAAGACCACTACTCTAAAACTACTTTACTTGCAAACTCTATATAAAAAAACCCAAGCATAAACCAACAACACTGATTTATACATAAAGCAACATGATAGTTACTACAAACATCAGGTATATGTGCCTAAAATCAAAAGTAGAGAATGAAAAGAAATACCACGTAAGTCTCTGCGGCTATTTTAAAAGAATAACACAGTGAAGTTGAGAAATCCCCTTTAACTCCTACCTCAAATTTGAAAAATCTCTGGAAACAAGCAGAAAAACATTTTGTTTTGTTTTCTTTCTTTTTTTTTTTTTTTTAAAAAGGTTCTCATTCTGTCACCTAGGCTGGAGTGCAGTGGCAGGAAGATGGTTCACTGCAGCCTCGACCTCCTGGGCTCAAGCAATCCTCCCACCTCAGCCTCCTAAGTAGCTGGGACTACAGGTATGCACCACCACACTTGGCTAATTTTTTTATTTTTATTTTTTGTAGACAGAGGATTTCACCATGTTATTCAGGCTGGTCTCAGACTCCTAGGCTTAAGTAATTCTCCTGCCTTGGCCTCCCAAAGTGCTGGAATTACAGGCATAAGCCACCACGTCTGGCCTAGAAAAATATTTTAAAGGATAAACTCTACCGCTTTTTTTTTTTTTTTTGGCCAATTTTCAAAACATTTTTCCTATAAAACACAAGGTGTTAAGTTTCTGGGCATGCCCCATTCCCTACCACTACATTCTATAATTGCAATTTCTAGGCTTGGTAAAACAGTATCCTTATTCTCTACAAGTGCAGTGGCACACTACGGGCATTAAGAAACATGATCAGAGAAAAATAAACTATTACCTCAGAAAATAATTTCTCAGTTTATTCCCATAAAAACTCAAAAAGAGATAGTGATATCAAAGAATCCTGGATTTTTATCCTTAAGTCAAACAGATGTATTGCCAAGGCTCTGGTTATGCTGCTGTTTGAGCTTGGCTGAGTATATCACTATGCTTCTCTGAAAATGAGAACAGCCAGACCTCTAACATTCCTTCAACCTCTTATAATCTGTAATTTTATGATCCTGAAAGTGTTTTCAAAAGCACTCATGAGCCTTTCTCATAACTTCTTCTCCCTCCATTAACCTAAGATGCCCAAAGAGTGGATTATGCTAAGATGAGCAAGCATTCCTCAATCTTCTTCCTTTTCTCCGTTCTATACACAGCCACTCCTCTCTTTCCCTAAAAGACTAATTACCTGGTGGTAAGTGAAATGAATCAGGGTCACTAAATCTAACCATTATCATCTTTTAATGTAATGGAGATACAGAATCAGTTCCTGATTAAATTTCAACTCATCCATAAATTTTTAAGGACATCAAATATGTGCAAACTGTTGAGTCAAATTCTAGAACTTTCACTTCAGTATTCTGATATTCTAACTACAACATAGAATCTTACTGATTCATACTGATGATTCAAACTATCATATTTCACAAGTGAATAAACAAGATTAAATAAAACAAAGATATCACAACATAAAATGTGCTTTGCCTACCTTTGCTTTACTCATGTTTAACACCTCATAGAACACTCTTCAATAAGCCAAGATATTTTTCAGAAAAATAATGCTGTCTTGGTAGCCCATATTGCCAAAGAGCTTGCTAAAACACAGAATAACAAAGTTTTATAGTCCTTATGATATTCAGAGTCTTCCAAGTCTCCCTCTTACAGCCAAAATAATAATGTTTACCCTACATGCAACTATAATAATCTTAGCACCCAAAAGTAAAGGAGCAAAAAAGCAGAAAGCTTAAACTCAACCATAAGATGTCTATATAGCGATGAGAAAGGAAGGGAAAGAAGAACAGTACATACTCTCAGACTTGAGGAAGTTTGAAAGACATTGGAGAGACTATGTGATTCCAACATATTAAAATCATGATGTATGCTTCATGATGTATGCTTATCTAAGGGTACAGGCACTGCCTTTTAAGATTATACAATTTAAACTGCATAGATTTGTCAGACATGATGCAAAAATAACCAAAGACAGATCTAACATTATACTGGAAATTGTATACAAAATTGAGAAAACTAGAAACTGCAAGTTAAACTCAAGCTTTAAACAAAAATGTTTCCATAAAGTTTTATAAAGATGAAGCATCTTGCATTTTAAGCAACTGTGGGGCTTTCAACATCCCAAATTCAGAATTTGCTTTTCTTTAAAAGACATCACTTTTAAAATGCTTAATAAGGGAATCTGATATTCCACATTTACAGATACATGTTAAGACACACCATCAGACTGGTGAGCCATTTGACTCAGTCCCCTGGTTTTTCCACTAAAGAAGAACCACATAAATCATCTAATTCTTCACTTTACCTTTACTAACAATATAGTTACCCATCCCCATTCCAAAAATTCCCAGAGACAAGTCCATAACCTCCTTCTGGCAATATGCTCTGTTGTTACTATCTTCTCTCCCCATGAAACAGAAGGAAATACAGTATGTTCAGAATCTTCTTAGAAGAGAATTTCACTTATAGAGAAATTCTATTGTAATTTAGAACTCTTAAACTATTTTTCTTAACTAGGCTTTTTTAAATGAATAGAATCTTAAAAGCCTCATTCCTTTTCACTCTCAAAGTTACAGCAACTGTGGAACTGTTATTAAGAAGTCATATAAATTTAATTAAAAAGCAGCAATCATTGTAAATAGTGTTTATGTAATATTCTAAACCAACAGTTAGATGCTGGAAGAATTTATCACATAAGTAACATAATGCTTTATCCAAATATCAGAATGACAGGCCAATCTTAAGGCCACAGATCCATACAAAACATTAAAATGATAATCAGTAGTAAATACACTAGGGAAGGAGGTGAAAGGTAAATATAGTTTTCTAATGCCACAGGATTCTTTTTCTCAAAATAATAAAAATGTTCACTTTAAATATTTGACCTCAAGGATTCCAAAGCTCTCTTTTGGGGGGAAAAAAACCCATAAGGAACAAATAAGACAACATAAGAACAAAGGCAAATTCTTATAAACCTTAAAATTAGGCACAATGTATACCTTTATACTATCAGAAAGGAAGCTGGACCGTCTAAACTTTCTATAAATTCTTTAAGTGTTCAATTAGAAATGCTGTTACAATTGGTCAAGAATTTAACTTTCTTCTAAGGGAGTCAGACTTCATTAAATGGATTTAGGAGAAAGGTTAAAAAAAATCTAATCTGTCATTGGTGACAACTTTGACCAAGGAAAAGAACATCTTTCTTTTGCAATGAGCATTCCATGTCAGCTAGGGCACAGAAACATTAGTACTGTGTTCCTATACAGACAATCTTTCCCTGCAGCATCTGTTGCTAATTGAAAGGGACTAGAATTACAAAATCCTAGTCAATTTCTCTCACCAGCTCTTGCTGTGTATAAAGATTTTCTATGCAGGAGCTGAGCATTAGTCTTCCACTGCAGCTGATGACTAAAGAGCAAAGAGAAAGAAACACAGAAGAAAGCATTTTTTTGTATCCAACAATATATGGAACTAAACTGTGGGAAGGGGGACAGCTAAGCATGTCTTTTGTTAGCTCAGAAAATTACCATTCTATAAATACAACTATTCACCTATAAAGGTCTATTAACATCCTAGTTAACCAATTGTATATTTCTTCTGTTTGGGTAGACTCCTTTTCATGTAAATCTTCAAAAGTAACCGTCAATATTATACCAATTGTGTCTTTTATTTCTGGCTCCTAGGCACAGTGCCTGGGACACAGGAGGCATTTAATAAATGTTTGTTGAATAAATATATCAATCTTGTATTTTGTAGCACTGTCCATTCAAGGCACTCAAAGCACCACCAAAGCCCTCATCACATTCGTTTTCTTTACGTTCCATTGAGCATGCAGATCTACATCAAGTTCTTTTGCACTTTTACAAGTTGTAGGTTAAAAAGTTTAAAACATTATCTAAAGCATACTCAGCCGCAGGAAGAAACAAAGATTAGAGGATGAGTGGAGGCCAGTCAACTGACTACACTATTCCAGGCAAGAGATGAAGGCAGCCTAAACTCAGGTGGTGGAATGGACACCTTCCAGTGCTCCCCATGCAAAGCACAATGACTGCCTCTGGATGGTACAGTTTGCTCTGGCACAGGTGGCGTGTGCTACATCAAGAAAAGAAAGCTGGGCTGGGCATGGTGGCTCACGTCTGTAATCCCAGCACTTTGGCAGGCCCAGGTAGGTGGATGACCTGAGGTCAGGAGTTCAGGACCAGCCTGGCCAACTTGTGAAACTCCAACTTTACTAAAAGTAAAAAAAATTAGCCAGGTATGGTGGTGGCCGCCTGTAATCCCAGCTACTTGAGAGACTGAGGCAGGAGAACTGCTTGAACCCAGGAGGTGGAGGTTACAGTGAGCCGAGATCACACCATCGCACTCTAGCCTGGGTGACCGAGCGAGACTCTGTCTCGGAAAAAAAAAAAAAAAAAAAAAAAGCTGAAAAACCTTGGGGTAATAAAGAAGACAGAACAGGGAGATAACTCAGGGTTTTTTTCTATTCCTGTTCAATTAAAGGAATTTAGGCACCTAATTCCATAAAATGTGCCACAAATTTGTAAGCTGGTTCTATGTGACTGGTGGGCTGGTGAGATCATTTGTATCAATTAGAAATATTTTTTAAATGTTATCAAAAACAAATTCATTATTACATGCATTGTAGGACAACTACGCTACCTAGCCGGGGTACTATTTTAAATATAGAGACAAATTTGTTAAAGTTTTTGTATATGACAATAGAAAATGTTACAACCAAAAGCAAAACTAAAAGCCACAGCAACTATGACAATAAAATTTCATTTTAATTCCAGGTTTGGAATGCTCCTCTAATAGTTATAAACTAAAATATCAAAGTTTAATAGCTTAAAGTTTACAAGTTCAAAGATGCAAAGCTGTTCACAGGGGCCTTGTACTTGAAATGAGTCAAGTCAGACAGAAGAAACTTCCCTCCAGTCTCACATTTCCGAGGCAGATCTTCATTCTTAGGTGACAGACTAACTAGAGCCTGGAATTCTCATTTCCTAGCCCATCCTTTCAAATGGGCATTTTGCTCCTTTTTTCTTATTTTATACTATTTCAGAAAACATTGACTGCCTAATTATCCATTCTCTATTCCATAAAGTCCTCCAGCATTGTACTCAATTGCTTATTCAAATGCCGTATTTGTTGAGCGGGGTACACGAACTGTTTGAAAGTTCCTGGAATCACATTACTCTAATTAGCGTATTATCCAAAGAAGACCAACGACAGAGACTGGCACTGTCCAGAGGGAGAAGTCTGCAGCAGCTGGGGCCCCGTTCTTCTCCCAGTGCTGCAAGGTGACAGGGGAGATGTGGTGCTGCTCTACCCTACACACACGTTCGTTTTGGCTCACCTTGGTCTCTAGTCTCGCTTCCTGCCACCACCTCATTATTTATTCAGCTGGCTTTTAGGTAATTCAATTACCTGAAGCCCTGGGCCTGCTGTATTGTGGGGAACTGGACCTGAGTGCGGACCACACTCAGCTAGTTCAGGCTAGGCTTGGCTACATATCTAACTCCACTTTTCTCCCACTACCTAGCTCTGAATTTCTTGTTGTCGTGGTGACCTGGCAACCATGTTCTGAGCTTCCCTGCAATTATCTGTACAACTTGGGTCAAAACGCCTTAATTCCACTTGATTCAGCACTCCACAGCCAAGAATACTTGTTCAAGGGAGTTTATAGGTATCATTACTATACGGTTTTCTCGTGAGATAAAATAAGAAATGAGTAACTACCACATGACTTCTGGTTGACTGATTATAATTATAATTCTGAGCTCTAAACAATCTTGCTTACTCTCTCATCCTGAATTTCTAGTAGGAAAAAACCAACAGCATGCTCCATTTTCCATTGATCATATCACAACTCCATTCTGAATAGCCATCGGGTGTCGTAGTGTTACCCAACCAAAGCCATTACAGTTGATTGATGAGAAAAAGGCTAACTGAAAATTGTGAGAATGACAGGCATAGCTCTCTCGCTCACTTGCTCTCTCTCTGCCGCTCTGCTGCTGTGTTAGGCAGAGAACTACATGCATTGCTATTAAAGGAGCTTCAGAAATCCTACTTGCCTTATCCTCACTCATTTTTTAAAACCTTAGCATTTTTAAACATTTATTCGAAGGAAGAATTTGTGAAGAATTGCTTAGAAGGACTAAGACCTGGTAACCTAATGGAGATTAAAATTTATAAAATGTTATGGGATACAGAAACTGATGATTTGATAAAAGTAGTTAGCCAATTGCTCTAGTATATAATGTTTAAGACTCAGCATTACATCTTTGTTAAACATCAGAGGCAAAAGACAGTTCACTTTCTTCTTTATAATAATGCAGAGGTAAGGCCAATTACTGAATAGCTTGACAAAAGTCAATTGATATATGAAAAATAAAAAGCATTACACTGTAGCTAATACTTTATAAGTCTCTAGTCTCATGTTCCTCTTCTGAAAAAGAAATTTGCCCAAGATCATCAAGAAAAAGGTTGGGGTAAATAAAAGGTTAAGATTAACTTACTTTTAATAATCTAATCTAAAGTTTGACATAAACTCTCCACTCCAAATATCAGGTAGTACTATGAAATGTACAGAGATACTGTTTTTCACCTTTTCTGTATCAAAACATCAATTCATTGAACTTCTCTTGGGATGTGCTAATGCGTCAGTTGCTAAGATGCCATATAACAGGGACTGAACTCTTCACTCTTACTTTGTCTCATTCTCACCACTAGAGACATATCACATTCTGGCCTGATAGGAGAATCATGATTTCAGACTAGTCTCTTTCAATATGGAGCAACTTTAACTGAGATGTGATGGTGACTGGCCCATGGATTCCAGGGTTCTAGACCCTCACGTCCTCCTAAAGTGATCCTTTGATCTTCTTTGCACCACAAAGGCCTTGCCTAGACAATGTAAGACTTACATTAACTTGAAGCCTTTTTTGCTTGTACTCTATACTCATATTACAAGTTTCATGGATATACAGTGGTGAAGTGTATCAAATTTTCTTCAGTGGAAAAGCATCACTATTCTACGGCAAACTGAAAAATTAACTGATTCTCCTGAAGAAGAAATAGATTTGGTTTTTTTTGATGGTAAGAACTGAGGGCAAAGAATTAAACATACTTGTTAATCATTCAAGGAAAATATTAAAATACTATGTACAAGAGAGCTAGCTATTGCTGAAGTTTTGCTTAAGGGTAAATAAAACAGTTACTGTCTGAAACATAATATTTAAATATTAACCATAAATATTTTACTCAAAATTATTCCTACAGTTCCCTCTTGCTGCCACCTTCTTTCTGTTTTAGGAAAAAAAGTAGTACCTCCCGGTTATGTCATTATTATTTTGAAATATACATCTATATTTATTTGCTTTCCCTATCAATCTCACATTCTTAAAATTAGATTTCTCATGTTTGCTGAAATTATCCAGGTCCCATAAATTCTCATATCTAAATATTTCTTTCTTATTTAAACAATTTTGTTTGTTGAGAATCTTGACATTCAACTTTCACCCCAAACAAAAGTTGTTTTGGCTTCATTCCTCTAAATGAAAGTATTTTCCATAAATCCTTTATTTCCACATGATATACTTTATGTACAAATTCTATAAATGAGTAAAAATATATACTCAGAAAGTCGTCCAAAAGAAATAACTTTTTAACTCTACTAACATTAGATAAGAAATCAATATTTACCCTCGGGGGAAAAAGCCTGCCTTAATAAGATAAACTTCAATTTTGAGTACATTTTGTGTAAGGAGGATGTCAGATGATCTGACATCTGTGATTTTACTTACACCCAACAAATCTATTTTACTACTGTTAAACTGAGGCCTAGAAAGTCTTAAATAAATTTCCCGAGGTCAAGCAATGAGTTTATACCTGATCTGGGACAATATGCAGGTTTGGTAGTTCTCAATTCCGTGTAAATGTTCTAAACCTTAAAAACTTCTGCTAGCCTAAAGATATTTTAAACCATCCATGGTCTGAGTCCTAGTTTTAATTATCGGATACATAACTATTACATGGAGCTCCATGCCTATAAAGAAACAAATGCCATAGAAAGCATGTTTATGGAGAAGGGCAGGGAAAACTATTCCCCAAAACATATTCATGGATTATTTGATAAAGTCAGGCTAGAAGAACAAAGAAAAGTAGTCAATAAATGTCATGCTCTAAAACTGAATTTTTACAGATAGTTTTCAGCATGATTTTTCTATGTTTCACTTTTCACCGTCAGCTGTGAGCTGTTTCCAAGTGTGAAATTGCCTGAGAGAGGAAGCAAAGCTGTCATTTGACATCTGGGAGCATGGAGATCGGGCTGCAGTGAAAAGTATTTTGGACTTCTTCAATTTACACATATATGCACCTATAAATCCTCAAGTCTGAAAAGTATTCATGACAAATATCAATGTAAATTTCAAGCATTTCAAATTAAAGACTCATAATGGGGCAGAAAATAAAAGTGAAGGACACATACTGATAGGATACCATATCAACTTGTTCAAAACTAGAATGGGAAACTTAAGTGACTATATTAGGTTAACTAACACAAATAATTTTATGCACTTGTGTCAGATCGTATATTAAGCTTTCGAATATCATTTTCTTGTATTTTTGTTTAAGAGACAAGGTCATGCTATGTTGCCCAGGCTGGAGTGCAGTAGCTATTTGCAGGCATGATCATAGCACACTGCAGTCTCATATTCACAGCCTCAAGCAATCCTCCCACCTCAGAATCAGTTTTCTTTTTTTTTTGTATTTTATATGCTTAGTAGTACAGGTTCTATTTTCTAGCTGTTTTTGAATGATAAGAGTCAAGAAAAAAAGTGGTAAAAAAATACTTTCTTGACATTTTATTTTTCCTTTATACTTAAAACACTATAACCAAAGGTTTATTCTTTATCATAAGTTAATAAATTAAATGATAAAGCACATAAAATCTTTTGGCTAAAACTTTTGTGTTTATGTGTGTAAAAACGGATATAAAATCAGAGTAACCAAAAGAAAGTCCTCCAATGAAAAATAACCAATTTACTCCAGTTTTTATTCTCTAATCTCTCACAACAAAAAAAAAATACAAGAACCTGTGTAAAAGTATCCTAATAAAGTATCTAAAAGTCTCCTAATGTGGAAACCAGACAGTGTTATATTTACATTGTCATACTATACAATCTGTTCCTACTTTGTGGACTATTTCTTTTGCCTTTTCTCTTCCTGAACTCCATTCTGTGTTTCGGTGGTATGAAAGGAACCCATTTACCATGAATGATGTTTATTTAAAATAAAACCTTTCTAGAGAATCATCCTAGATAATCTAAGGATACAAAGTGAACCTAAAAGGAATGGCTTCTACTTTGAAAACAGGGCTGGGTTTGATCAGTGAATTCGTATTCTCAAGACCCTCTTGATGGGTCTGCAGCTGCAGCCATTTATGCGCTGGCTTTTTCACAGATGTAGACAGAGAAAGCTCCATGGTTTTTGTCTTTTTGTTGTTGGATTTGTTTTCTTTAATATAAAAAAGTGGCAACTTTTTAAAAAGTTCTCAGTTTTGTTATAGAAACTTGTGAATCTTGGGCATCCTTGGGAGTATACATTGTTGAAATAATTACGACTTTTTAAAATCTAGGATCACAAAGTTGGCAGAAACTATACTTAAATAACAGAAGGTGATCATTTGCATTTCAAAATTTATCTGTCTTGCTTTTCCCCTCAATTAGACCAAAACATGTTGATTCACAGGTTTCTGTGTGTGTGTTTTTTCTTTTTTAAACTTATTTATAGAGCAGAATAATGGCCCCCCTGCTAGTTTGGCATTTGCTCAAGTTTCTGTCCATGCAAATCGAATCTGTTACTGGAAATTTTTCTCAAAATATAAAGGCACATCATCCACAAGATAAAAAGATACACTGCTGATATTATAAAGTACAGGGCAGGTGGATAATGTTTTCAGGACAAATATGTGATAAGGATTCCCAGGAGGTGAAGTGGCAGGGTAGAGGGTGCACACTGTTTAAACAGAAGTGAGTTGCTCTCATCGTAATCTTGTGACAACTTTTCTTTCTAACCAAACGTCAGCTGCTTAACATGCTTTAGAGTTACTTGGACAATAATACTAAGGTTAGACTTGGGAAGTAAGAGGGAGGGGATCATAGGAGAGGAAAATACTTCAACCCTTGGTGTTCCTAAGGGTAGATCAAAAGGTGGTTAAACAATCTATGTCCCATGTAGTTACTGATTTGTATTTTTAAGCATTGAAATATTAACATATTATCATTGCTTCCATCCTTCGAGGAGAGGAAAACCTATTTGTAGTTTTGATTTATCAGTAGCACTGCTATCAACTTTTGGGGCAAACAGTAATTCACAAATTTTTGCTCTAATTCCCCTTGAGTTGTAAGTGAGGGGTGCGAGCACATAGACTTAACCGAGTTCTATAACTCTCTAGATTTAAGGTCATCTTAATTAGAACATTGGTGTTACTTTTCTGTTAAGGCCATTACTTGTTTTGTTTTACCTAGTTGCTAAAATTAACAGGCCCAATGAATGGAAAGCCTTTCCACATTGTTCACAAAGCATGCCATAACACTAGAACACTTTTGCAACTCACAAAGCTTGGAAGCACAATTCTTTTATGCAAATAATGACAACAAAGCACCTCTTCAGACTACAGCTTTTTTCAAATGCTAGTGAAGGACAACCTGGAAGAGGACAGCAAAATCCATTAATGGTAGACTGCCACCTGCTGGTCAACTAAGAGACTTGTAATTTCTGGGACAAGGCTTAAAAATTAGAACTTAGAAACTGATCTGTATTAAATTTGGTTTATTTCAGTATATGAAATTGAAAGTGTATATCTGTTGATGAATGTAATATGGTTCTGCTCTACACATAGTAAAACTCTCAGGATACCAACATGTTATGGACATTAAAGTAAATGTGACTGTGCTTGAGAATAAAGAAAAACAATCTGCTATAATGCTCAAGCGCAAATTTACAGATAGTTTCCAATAAGTAACAACATATACACTTACTAGGAACCAGGGGAAAAAAAGGAAAATAACAACAAAAATTAGAAATAAGGGCTACTTACAAATATTAAACAATATTCCATAAATGTTTGGTTTCGTTACATGGTTCCCACCAGACTTCACTTTAGGATGTAACAGGCTTGATTCAAAAAAACTCCCAAATTAAGTTTGATGCTAAAACTTTCAAATTCATTATAATTAACAAATATATTTCTAAGTACATTGGAACCTAAAATGTTATTTCTTATCAAATTAGAAAGTGGGGAGGATCTGGCTTTTTCTTAATCAAGTAACTGTAATAAAGTGAATTCAACATGACATTTTTTATCCTATTAACTAATATAATTTCAAAATATAGCATCACATTATCTATTTGAGAAAAAAAATGTAGGTGTGCTCTATTGTGTCTAAGAATAAATAAAAACCAAACAGTCTTAATTTGAAGGAAGAAGGAGGAAAGAAAATAAAACCCTAACAGTTGCTTTCAAGAATGTTTTGGGATATTTATTTTATAGGCTGGAAAACTTTGGTATTCTCTACTGCATAAATAATTCTTAACAATGAAAGTTGTAACTAGAAACAATCTAGCTCTTCTAATCCTTATTATCATCACTTCCCATTATGCAGAGAAACAAGGTTAGCATCAATACATTAGTTAGCTGGTAAGTATTAAATACTATATTGATCAACACCTAAGCAGATTATGTCAAAAAAATCAGCTTGAAACTCCTTTGAAGGCCAGTGGGGTGACAGGTGAAGTGACTCTGGCCATCCAAAGAGGCCAAACGGTAAGCAAAAGGTGAACAAACCTTGGATTCATAACACAGCCCCATCTGCACTGATGACTAAGAAAAACCAACTCAAATGCAATTCATATGCTTATGCTACCTATAATTGTCAGTAAAAGATCTAATAAATAAATTTTGCTTTATTTATTAGAATAAATCTAAATTTTTAGAATAAATTATTAGAATTATTAATAGAATAAATCTCTAATTTTTAAAAAATAAAGACAATACAGTAAGGGCAAGATAAAACTGTTGTGTCTACAAAAATCTGTTATAAAATGCCAGGCTGCCACATCACTAAAATCATATTGCATTTTTAAAACCTCCATTTTGCCAGGTGCCATGGCTCATGCCTGTAATCCCAGCTATTCCAGAGGCTGGGACAAGAGGATTGCTTGAGGCTAGGAGTTCAGGACCAGTCTGAGCAACACAGCAAGGCCCTGTTTCTACAAAAAATAAATAAATAAATAAATAAATAAATTAGCCAGGAGTAGTGGCATGCACCTGTAATCCCAGCCCCTTGAGCCCAGGAGTTCTAGACCAGCCTGGGCAACACAGAAATACCTCATCTCTACAAGAAATGCTTTAAAAAAAATTAGCCAGGCATGGTGGTGCACACCTGTAGTCCCAGCTACTCGGAAGCTGAGGCAACAGGACTGTTTGAGCCCAGGAGCTGGAGGCTGCAGTGAGCCATAACAGCACCACCGCATTCCAGCCTGTATGACAGAGTGAGATACGTCTCAAAAAAAAAAGAAAGAAAGAAAAAAATTACAAATCTAAAGAGGGTCAGGGTATTTAAAGGTCCTTGTAAACACTAAGTAGCTAAGACATTTCTAAGAATTCACTGCAGTTCTTAGTGAGATATAAACTCATTTAACAATAATAAATATATGGACACACATACACATATATACCTATGAATTACTTAATTGGTTCAGCCCCAAATTTTCTTTTTTTGAAGGGTTAAACAGATAACCCAATCCAACGCATATGTAAACTGCTAGTGAAAAATACAAAAATACAACTTCTATAAAGAAATGAGAGCTGCCGAATCACTTTTTCAAGTGAAACATTTTAGGAGATTGCTCTAACCTGGGGCACAGTACATTCTCTCTATGGCATCGCTGTCACAGGAATCTTCAACCTCACTCCACCTGCTAAAATACGTTAGCTGAATGTGTCCTAAAAACAAAACGACAGGAGAAATCAAAACATTTTTCTCTTCCATTTTCTGCAGAAGTGAACTGTAATTACTCCTTTTGTAGCTAAAAACAGTATCATTAAGAATAATGGCATCATTAAGTACTAGAAGCTATTACTGGGGGTGAATTTGCTGCACTGATAATGAAGCTCTAGACAGGAAATGAAGATACTAATTACAAGATAAAACGCCTACTCAGTTAATTGGAAGCAACAGCGAATAAAAAGAAATGCATTTGCAAAAGTTCCTGACCTCTATCATTCAATAAGATGTTGTTTGGGTTCAAATCGCGGCACACAATTCCCTCTCTATGTAAAGCATCAAGGGCTACCACCATTTCAGCTGCCCATCTTTGAATGCAGCCCTCTGGGATGTAAAACCTGGAGGTTAGTGCTAATTTTTTATCAAGGTCCTCAAAAATCTGATGGATTTCCTTGTCTCCTTCTAGCGCTAAACCACTTTCTCCCTTAGTCTCAGAGTCTCTCTGGAATAAAGAAGTTGGTTCCTCTTTAGCCAAATCATCAGTCTGATCTGTAAACAGCAATACTTCTTCTGTTTTTAAAGTGTCTGTGCTTGCAATATATTCATTAGCACCTGAGAGTGGACTACAAATATGGAATAAGCTTTCTTCTGTGTTGTTTGCAGTTACTGCTGACTCAACCACTCCAAGTCCTTGAAACCTAGGATCTGAGCTGGGTAACAAAGACATATCTCCTGAACTACTATGATCAACAGCTGCTACAAATAACATCCTGGGATCATCCCGTGCATAGTGTTTCTCTGTTATCCTATGGGATTTGGGCCCAGAGGGATCACTCAGCTCCTCCATGCCTTTCTCCTCATGTGCTTGGCATTGTTCAGTACTAAGTCTGAGGCATAAAACGTCAGGGGCTTCCAAGAGTTTATTTTCTATTATCCCTATATTAGTTTGTGTAAACTTAGTAGGTCCCATTGCTGCAGCTTCTCTTGTTGGCTCCAATTCACCAGGTAAATTGACAAGAAGATCAGGTCTTCCTTCATCAGTACCACTGACATCATCAAAAGCAGCATCTTTAAATGAAATAACTGGCACTGAGTCATCTGAGCCCCTGCTAATGGTGTCCTGAGCTTTAAACTCTACCT
The DNA here is from genome assembly GCF_009764315.1 of Trachypithecus francoisi. Lineage (NCBI taxonomy): Eukaryota > Metazoa > Chordata > Mammalia > Primates > Cercopithecidae > Trachypithecus > Trachypithecus francoisi. The sequence goes on along the minus strand of NW_022681470.1, from coordinate 70,272,546 downwards.
TGCTTTCACTAGTATTAAAACTCCTAGAAGCACTGTCTCCATCTGGAAGAGTAAAGAATGGTTTCAAAGGTTCTGATTTTAGACTATACAATTTTTCTCCAAAGTCAAGTCCCAGGAGTTCACTTGCGCTATCCTTACTGTCTATCCTAAAGAATTCCATGGGGCTATTTTTTGATCTACTGAGGGAATCTGATGTTCTTGGAGAACTAACTGCTTCTGGGTCATCGTTGGGGAAGAACTTCAGCTCGTGAGCTCTCAGCTGTGTGCTGGGGCTGTGACTGTCAGCAGCAAGGTGTGCTGGGAAGCTTTGAATAGCTTTAGTATCAACACCATTCCCTTCAGTCTTCATGAAGGGCTCCTCATTCAAAGACCCTGGTTCAATCTTTTCTTGCCCATATTCATTGCATAATGTTAAATAACTAGTAGTACATTCTTCTTCTGAACTCGAACCAGAATCTGGCCACTTCGGAGAGCTATCTTGGCCATCATCTTCCTGGTTGCTGTCATCTTGAGAACTTGGAGTAAGACTACTCTTCAAAGGCAGAGCTCTAAGCACGCTTCCACCATCACTTCCTCTGGATTCAAAGCTACTGCTGTCCTGAGGACTAGAAGTTGGCTGTTGCAGGTGAACTTTTGCAAGTGTAGATTTTTTTACTTCCTTGATATCAAAGCTTTCTTCAGGACTTCTGTTTAGAAATTTACTAATATATGACCACAGTTTGCCACCTGTGAACAAGTATAACAAAACAAACTTGTTAAGTATTAACATCTCCAAATTAACAGTTATTTATTTAAGCCATTAGAAAAGCAAAAGCTATCTTAAAAAATCAATCAAAACAAATCAATAATACTCATTAACATCAAGTGTGCCATAAGATAAGCATATTTAATAAAATGGTTGTTATTGCTGAATGGTGAGTATGGTTTCAAGCATATCTCCTGATAACAATTTTTTTAAGTGACAACCTATTTCTTCCTTTGAAGGGAAATTAGTTATAACAAACATTAATATGAAATTTCACAGCTAAAATTCTACTCTAAAGTTAAGTATCATTTAGTCTTAGAAGCATCTGTTTATGTTCTGCTCTGTTTACATAAGAATTTTTTCAAGCATGGCCCCTTGGTCAAAAGGAAATACATAAAGAAGTGCTGTTTAAATTGTATACTACAATGGGGGGAAAAATCAACAATATTATTATTCCATTTTGAAAATGTCCGGTCCAGGATTGGAGGAATTTGGCATGTGGTATATAATTATGCCTTTATAAATAACATATTAATAATATATTTCCCCTTTTATGCCCTGCCACATATGTAATACGTTGTATAAGTAAAGCTACTGAGGAAGATGAATTGGGCAACCATTAATGAAGCAAGTTATGGAAATCCTGACTGTGTATTCTGACATATATCTTTAAAACTAAAATCATAAAAATCACTTTCATGTAAATCAGAGAAATAAAAAAAAAATCCAGTATTTTACCAGCAATACTTGTAGTTATTATTTCACCATAGTTTTATTTTATTTTAACCATTAAAACACCTCAATCCCTTTTGTCAATTATAATGTTTATGTTAAACAATTATAGCTAAGTATCAAAAACTTGCTATAACAGTAGTGACTAGGAATAGTATTATAAGAAAGAATAATTAATTAAATTTGATCCAGAAATCTCAAAAACAGTAACTTCAGAAGTATACTTTGTGGAGACAGAATTGCAGTTGCAAAGAAATGAAAAATTAAGAATGATGTGTTCAATGATAGGCTGGATTAAGCAAATGTGGCACATATACACCATGGAATACTATGCAGCCATAAAAAGGGATGAGTTCATGTCCTTTGTAGGGACATGGATAAAGTTGGAAACCATCATTCTGAGCAAACTATTGCAAGGACAGAAAACCAAACACCGCATGTTCTCACTCATAGGTGGGAACTGAACAATGAGAACACTTGGCCAAAGGATGGGGAATATCACACACTGGGGTCTGTTGTGGGGTGGGAGGGGGAGGGTGGGGGGAGGGATAGCATTAGAAGATATACCTAATGTAAATGATGAGTTAATGTGTGCAGCACACCAACATGGCACATGTATACATATGTAACAAACCTGCATGTTGTGCACATGTACCCTAGAACTTAAAAGTATAATAAAAATAAATAAATAAAAATAAAAAAGAATGATGTGTTAAAAATAAATCCCTCTATTCATATAAAGAAGACAATTTTTCAGCACATATTTAGTGTAATCATTAAGCATCATATGCCAAGAGTACCTAAACCAGAAAATAATCATTGACAGTCAATTGCATGTGTAAAAAAGTCAACGGAAATATCAAAAATACCTCTTCCTACTTCACATTTCATTTCAAGAAATTCAATAAATACATATAGCACCTGACATGGTACCTAGCATAGAATAAATGCTCAATAAAGGCTAATGGTCATAATATTAATCATAGAATTCTCATACACCTCTTTGTAGCAGTGATGTAGTTAACCATCTTCCCTATTCTATTTATTTAACTTTTTTTTTTTTTTTTAAAAAGACAGAGCCTCACTCTATAGCCTAGGCTGGAGTGCAGTGGCGGGATCTCAGCTCACTGAAGCCTCCAACTCCTAGGTTCAAGTTATCCTCCTGCTCAGTCACCCAATTAGCTGGGATTACAGGCATGCACCACCACAGCCAGCTAATTTTTGTGTCATATTCCCCACTTTGATAACAGTTAGTGGTACAGGATGTTATGGCATTTAACTTTTTCCTTTCATTTTTTTCTTAGCTAATGCTTTCTGTCCTCTTTAGAGTATACTCAGTGTTTCACATTTCCCCATATTTCAACTGAAGTTTAAAAGGAGCTATGCATTGAGTCTATATTCTTTAGTCTGTTGACAACAATACTCACATTGTCTTACCACAAATACCTACATTGTGTCAGTCTAACAATGCTTGAACCTAAACCTAAGATTCCTGTGTGCAATCCAAATAAAATGACTTGGGTGGTTTTCAGTTCTCCTAGATGATGACTACTTTGAGGAAAGGATCAAGTCTTTTTCATCTTTGTATGTCTACTGCCTACACAATGTGCACGACATAAAAGTCACTGCTTGTTAAATCAGATGATGAGATATACCGTATAAGCAGTACCTGCATCTGTAAAGTTCCACTGATCAGCAAGGAATGGTATCTTTTAATAAAGTTCTAAGAAAAGCTCCATTCATTCCTAGGCCAATTCCACCTGAATAAACTACTGAAATCTAAAATTCAATGTACTTAAAGTCTTCATTTTTGGGGATAATGCTATAACTACAACTAGATCCTTACTTTAAGTCCCTCCTGTAGCATTCTACCCTACTAACTGCTACCTAATTAATCTTCTATTTCAGCACAGATCTTATGCCATTTCTGCATTCAAGAAGCCAAATTCCCTCCACCTACTGAATCATGTACCAACTCTGCATAGGCATTTGAAATCCTGAGTAATACAGTTATCAACCCATGATTTGGTCCTCTCCCCTTACTCAACACAGAATTCATGATGGGCTTTTCCTCATACCATGCTTGTACTTGGAATGTTTTTTTCCTAATAATTTCCCCAGTATCTGCTTGTGAAAATCTTACCTATTCTTGAAGGTCCTTCACAATCTGTTTTCTTTTACCAATTTATTTGTATCCCTTAACTGGACACAATATATACCTTCTCTGAATCCTCTATCATTCACCTTCATACCCTTTATGACATTTACATCATATTAATATTACCTTTATGCTTTTATTATCTCCTTTACGAGACTGAAAAGTCTTAATAGCTGCAGGCAGAGGATTCTATCTAGCTTGTAAAACAGGTATTAAATAAATATTTATTAAACTGAGTTATAAAAAGATAATATCTTTACAATTTTTTTGAAAAACTTTCAAGGAAAAGAATCTTAAGTAAGAATCTATAAGGATCTATAAGTATAACATCATTTTGGGGGTCATATGTTCTTCCAAAGATATACATTAACCTTAAAAAAAAACCTGTTATTGCTAAAGTACCTAAAATTTGTCTAATTTTAAGATTATAAATGATACTTTTCTAAGTCTTTTTGAAGGACATAAAATTGTAGATATTGAACCATTTTAAGATATAAAACTAATAATTCATAATGTTTAATTAAAACTCTTTGTCTCTCCTCAGATTTTAAATCTCTTGGTTTTCTATAAGATTGCAAAGTAAGTTTGTTAATTTGCTTGGTCAGAATTAGTACTTAAATTTCATATGTATAATAAAACACTACTATCGCAGCAATCAAAAATCATCTTTTGGCCAAGCAATTCAACATGAAAAAAATCTGTCCTACATATAATTCTCAAAAAATACAACAAACAAAAACATGTATGTATAAATACATGTATTTATATTGAGTACTGGAAACAATGTAAATATCAATAATAGCCATTTGCAAATACATAGTGCTTACCATGTACCAGATACTATTCTAAGCCTTTTACATATACAACTATTTAATCCTCACATCAACCCTATAAGGTAGGTAATTAATATTATCTCTATTTTACAAATGAGGAAACTGAGGCACAGAAAGGTTAAATAACTTGCCCAAAGTCACACTAGTAATGGTGAGCCAGCATTTATATTCACACAGCATGGCTCCATAGTGCTTATTTTTAATCCCTATACTGTACTGCCTCTCTTAATACATACCTAAATATACAGATATATTAAAGGTGTCCAAGGTACACTGTTAAGATGGGGGGAAAAATGCAAGCTCAAGGCAATATGTAACACCCATTTAAGTTTTTTAAAAACAGACAGGTAGGTAGGAAAGTTATTGGAAGATATATGATAACCATTAAAAGAGTGCCTATTTCTGGTGAATAGGTCTAGGCCACAAAGTGAATAGGGAGGGATAATTTTTATTTTTACTTTACAAACTTCTATTTTGTTTGAATTTATTTTATAAATTAGTTTTATAATTTTAGAAAACTAATTAATAAAAGGAGAATCATTTTACTCCTTGGGGCCTTAAGTTATGGAGAGAAATTCTTTTCTACCTCCTTTCTATTTTGTATATCCATAGTCAGAGACTTTTGCAACTTCTGTCTTTTAATTTGGTCTTTCATCTTTTCTCTGACTGACCCAGTATTCAACAATTATACACTGAGTACCTTCTAAATACCAAGTATTTTACTAATTCATCATATAGATGATGAATATTACACAATCCCTAAGCTGAGAAACTTAAACTCTCACGGCCTTGACTGAATACATTCTGCTTCCCCACCTTTCTCTCTCAAATAGTTTAAGAAAGGGCTTTATTAAAAGGAATAGTAAACATTTTAAACCTCTCTCCTAAAATCCTGCCTGATATATCCTAACTGTCTACTCAACATCACCCTGAATATTTAATAAGCATCTCAAATTCACATGTCCAAAACGGAAGCCCTGATTTTCCTTCTAAATTTACTTCTTCCACAGCTTAGTATATGGAAACTACATTATCTCAATTATTTGAGCCAAAAACTTTGAAATCATGTAAGACAGAATCATGCCCATTCTACCTTCAAAATACATTCAGATTCTAATAACCATTCTTCACCACCTATGCCAGCAGTCCCCAATCTTTTTGGCACCAGGAACCAGTTTCATGGAAGACAATTTTTTCATGGACAGGGACAGGGGTGGGGGTGAGGGTGGAAATTGTTTTGGGGTGAAACTGTTCCACTTCGGATCATTAGGCATTAGATTCTCCTAAGGAGTGTGCAACCTAGATCCCTTGCATGTGCAGTTCACAATAGGGTTTGTGCTCCTATGAGAATCTAATGCCACTGCTGATCTGACAGGAGGCGGAGCTCAGGCAGTAATGTTCACTTGTCCGTCACTCACCTCCAGGTACCTGTCTGTGGCCAGGGGACCCCTGACCTACACCACTAATGCCCTGTCCAAGCCATCGCATTTTCACCTGGGGTGCTGCAACAACTCCAAAATTGGTCTCCCTGCTTTTCCTTCTGCTCTCCTACATTCTGTTTTACACCAAGTAGCAAATGATCCCTATCTCATCAATCCTTTGCTCAGCATGACCCAATAATGTCTTAGCTCATTTAGAATAAAAGTCCAGTTCTTAACATGGCCTATAATGCTATACAGGATCTGCCTGCCTGCCTCCTCACTTCTCTAAGCATTCTTCCTACCGCTCTTTCTGTTCTGCTTCAGCCACACTGATCCTGCTGCTTCTTGAACACCAAGCACACTCCTGCCTCTAAGCCTGTGGACCTATTTGTCTCCTCTTGCCAAGACATCCTTTCCTTACATATCTACAATGCTCCCTCTCTCGCTTCCTGAAGGTCTCTGGTCAAATGTCCCTTCTCAATAAGATGACCACCCTATATAAAAATAGCAAACCACCCCTTCTCACCCCTTTAGCATTCCCTTCCCCTTTCCTTTAGTTTTTCTCCATAGCGTATTTACCTCCATCTGTCATATATTTAAATATTTGCTTATTGTCTGTTCTGCCTCTATAATATAATGTAATGTAAGCTCCATGCAGGCAAAGTCTTCTGTTTTGTTCACTGCCAAATTAGAACTATGCCTGTGTCCCAGCAAGCACTCAATATATTTCTAATGAAATGAATTAAAAACGGAAAGAAAGAGTCCAAGACACTCACATAAATCATGAGTAGTTCTGTAAGCAATGGAAAGCTAAATCTACAAATCATAAATATTCAAAGCATTCGTGTTATGGAGAAAACAACTGTTCAAGGTTTGCTTTCTCAGTAATAACTATTCGCACATATGAAAAGTTACTTTTCTATGACACAGACCAACTTCCTAATCTACGGAGGTGTCACTGATGTGTAAAAGAAAACACACTGTTCATCACCCAGTTCACTGCACTGCTGAAGCCAAATCTGAGAAATTACTGCAGATTTTCCTCTTCCTAATCTCAAATCCATCACAGGTCCCATGGACTCTATCCTCAAATATCTCCACTGGTGCCCCAGAAGGCTAAGCCAGCAGCACCTTTTGACTAGCCTCCAGTATTCGCCTTTTTACTGCTTCTAATCTTACCTTTCTACAACCTATTCCCCATACAAGAGCCAGTGACCTTTTTAAAATGTAAATCAGATTGTGTCACCCCTCAAGAAGTCCAATGGTTTCCCAATGCACTTGAATAAAAGCCAAAGTCCTTACTCTGCTGTACAAGGCTCCTGTCTACTTCTCCAACAGCCTCATGTACCAACAAGTGCCTCACATTGTCCTCGCTCTGCTCCATTCCAACCAAATGATGCCTTTCTTGGTCATCAAACATCCCAAGTTTGTTTTTACACTCATCCCCGTACCTGTATCTTACGTTCAAATGATTGTTTCTTTCGTCATTCAGAACTTCTCTTAAATGCCACCTTCTCAGAGAGAGCTCCCTCAACTACTTAATTCAACATAGTCCCCCAGTTGTTATCTGTTAGATCTCCCTTTGTTAAAGATCTGTATAGTTCCTTTTATTACCCAATGTTCTCTTGCTTTTTGTTTTTCTGTTTGACTTTTCACAACAAGAATTTAAGTTTCAGGCCTGGCGTGCTGGCTCACACCTGCAATCCCAGCATTTTGGGAGGCTGAGGCGTGAGAATCGCTTGAGGCCAGGAGTTTAAGACCAACTTGGGCAACACGGAGAGATCCAATCTCTACAAAAACTTTAAAAACTTAGCCAGGGATTACATGTTGCACGCATGTAATCCCAGCTGAGGCAGGAGATCACTTGAGCCCAAGAGTTCAAGGTTACAGTGAGCTATGATTGTACCATAGCACTCTAACTTAGGAGACAGAGCAAGACCCTGACCACCCCCAACCAAAAAAAAAAAAAAAAAAAAGAATGTTCTTGTCTTGTTCACCTAAAAAGGAGCCTACTATACAGTACATGCTCAATAAATTTGCTGAATATTTAATTAATCCAGAGTCTCTATTTGCATTATAATTTACTAACTTTATATTACAAAACCATCTTAAAATTAAACAATAGACACCTAAAATGAATGGTCAAAAGAGACAAATTTTATGGTCATGTGACCATTCAAAGTCAGGTATGGTTGATAGTAAAAAAGGATCTAAAATAGTAGAAAATTTAAAAGTCATAAGTCTATGACTTTAAAAGATTATAAAAATTTTCCACACTATTCAAGTAAAATCAATTGAAACATCAGCTTCAAGAGGTATAAGGGATAGTGAGAAGATGGTAGAAAAAAACTGAAAAATTATGTGGAGAAGGAAAAGGAAGAGGAAGAAGAGGAAGATACAGCTACAAATAACAGAGGTAAGCTAAGATTGAAAATTTTGCAATAGATAATCTCCAACATGAATAATCCACACTGGGTAATAGAATATTGACTATAATTACATTCATCCTACTGACCTTGTTCTAAATTATTATGGATTATTACTACGCAAGTTATTTTGTTCCACACCAGAGGTGGCTGTATTTTGCTATCAGATGACATGACCTCTAATTCAATAATGTCTGTAATGCACTGGTATCCTCAGATAAAAGCTGTCTATAATGTCTGAACAAAGGTGAATTAGTTATCCAATTCACACACACAATTAACTCTCTTAATACCTGAGAGACCATAGAGCCCCTTCTGAATTTCCTATTAAATACTGCATATGGAGGTCTTCCCTCCATCTGTAGTTATCTTGTGCTGTACTTCACAATAAACAATATTGTTTATTGCCTCCATCAAAAATCTTGCATTCGTTATCATATGAGACCTCATTCCAGAAAGCAATGACTTCTTTTTCTAAAAAAATGTATTGAATACAAATGTTATGCCTATTAGTAAAGTACAATAGTTATATAAAAATAATAATGCCTTCACGAAATATGGGAAACAATTAAAATTTTTTTACTATTTTACGAACACCTCTTAAAACTCAAATGGCAATATGTATTAAGTGAATTTATATTTATATGTGTTTGCAGTCATCCTAAATAAAAAACTATTTATTTAAATTCAGGTATTAAAGGGCAAAAAAAAAATCAAAACATAATATTTTTTGCCACCTGTTCCCTCTACAAAGAGCTGAAATTTCATAAATAGTTTGAAGGCAGAGAACTATGCCCCTGCTTTGTACCCATATGTGATGCCAATGGCTGTATTCATAAAAACTCAGATCAGAATAACTAGGTAACGTCAAATGTTAAGCAAACACCCTTGACTTCTAAAAGAAGGAGGTTATTAATTAATTCTTCAGGGGATGCTTTTCATTTTAGTCATCTAACATAATGTATCCTTTCAGCAGGGAACAAGCGAACAAAATATCACTAAAATAAAATCTAGCTCTCTTACCACACATTCACATTAAAGTTCTCATTATATTAGGTAAATTTCATGAGAAAGTAAGTAGTGAAGTAAATCTACAAATGGTACCATAGTTCACATGAAATCTGCTGTTCACCTGGGTTTTCATTTTCCCTCACAACTCAAAGTAGGGAGGTAGAGCAGAGGAATAGGAAATGGTTTCTTAAACATGTTTCATATATTCTATCTGCTCATGAAATGACAGAGAGAAACTGGAAGCTAAGCAGGTGACATTCTTCACTGCATAAACAATCCAAACTACAAACCAACCTTCCGCATGCTGCAGCACAAGAAATACTGACTCCTCAGAGATGATGTACTTATGCAGACACACCATGTTGGGCACACAGCGGGGGATGATGGTCTTTCTGTTCCTGCTGTATTCACTGCTTTTCCTTAGACCCTGACAGAGAACAAAAAGGTCAGTTGTATCCTCAGTTGCCTTTGGAGCCTGCTGTGCTCTGTGTTTATCAACCAAACTAATCTATCTGAGTTACTCTGGGCTTCAGAGAAACCACTCATCTGCTGCTCTATGCCCCCCAGTCCCTGGAGGCTCTGCTGATGGCATCTGGCATGAATCCAGAGAAGGAAGATGCCACAAAGCTGCCATTAAAATCAATTACGTGGGTCAGTGTTTTTATTAGAGATGCTCTCAAACTAAGTCATCAGGATGACACACAGTTATTTCTCTGTGACCTTTTCTTAAGCTTTATTTTACTTATCTATATCTTTAAAGCAGTAGACATTGTAAGACCAATGCAAACTCCTGAGACATAAAACGTATTCTTAGATTAAGCAGGCAATTTTAAAATCCTATCCCCCAGAAGTGCAAACAATATTAAGTCTTCTTACAAGGAATAAGGTTTGTCTATTTTCTGGTGTCATACTCTGTTTTTAAAAACTGGGGAAATGTCAATGATAAAGTATATTCACACACATACACACACACACACACGTGTTTCAGTACGTGTCAATGTGACCTACTTCCATGCCTTATCAGCAAAAGAAAAAGCATCAGAAAAAGAAATATAAAATTAATAAATTCATCTTCTGAATGCTGTGAAAATGCTTAAATTAGGCTATTTTCAGAATATGTACTAGCACAGCCCATTCCAAATACAATTTCAAAATTTCAAAATTGAGGGTTCTTTCTCTCCTGATTAATTTAGTTATAAATTACATTATGTATAGAATCAAAATTAAATTTAGATCAAAAAGAGGACCAGGAACGCAGATCATGCTTTCCCAAAATACCTGTAACAAGACTTTAAGGCAAAATTTTAGCTCTTAAGAACTGTAGTGATAATCGAAGGTGAGACTGTGTGTAGTCTTCACGACTATAAAAAATGTTCTTGAGATGTATTTACACACTACACATTCAGACAACATGAAATGATTCTTCAATTTATCCAAATTATTTCCTCCATACTCTGTATCAAAAAAAAATATTGTTAAATGCATGCTATCAACCATGACGGAAGGACAGAAAAAAAAAAAAAGTAAATAAATATCACCAGAAACAACATTAAAAGACATTCAAAACCTAGGGGGGAAATATTAACTACTTAGTTAGTATTAACTAAATACTAACTAAAATATTTTCTTTCAGAGGCATAATTTGAAATTAAAATTTTAAATTCATTAAACATATAAATTTTACTTACTCTTTTTTTTTTTTGAAACAGGGTCTCACTCTTGTTGCCCAGGCTGGAGTGCAATGGTGCAATCTTGGTTCACTGCAATCTCTGCCTCCTGGGTTGAAGTGATTCTCCTGCCTAAGCCTCCCGAGTAGCTGGGATTATAGGCGCCCACCATTACACCCGGCCAATTTTTGTATTTTTAGTACAGACAGGGGTTTCACCATGTTGGCCAGGATGGTCTTGAACTCCTGACCTTAGGTGATCTGCCTACCTCAGCCTCCCAAAGTGCTGGGATTATAGGCACCGCACATGGCTACAAATTTTACTTACTTTTAAAATGAAAGTCTGTTCTGTCCTTGTGTCCATTACAAGTAAAACCTACATAAAAGACATGAGTAATAATTTATTAACAATACAATGAAACATTAACTCTTAGCTTTAAAATAAACTTTAAGAGTGGGACAGGGTTGAAATTTAATCCCCTCCCCAAAATTGTTCATTTCTGAATAATTTTTTTAAGTTGGCAAATTATAGGATCAAAATAATCTTATCCAAAATAGGCTTTATTATGGTTTCCTTTTCTAAAAATGACATATTTTAGAAACATTACTGTTTCCTAAAGTATTTTTAAATGTATTTCTTAGAAGTAAAGGACATATTATTTTAAACAGAGTTTTCCCTCTTGGAACACATATGATCAACAGGAAGTGGTTCAAAAAAAATTGTTCAAGTCTCAATTTTCTTTCTAAAATCTCCTATGTAGCAACTTGCTATAATGTGGTCTCAATAACTCAGGCTCTAGCCTAAGGCATCCTTTTGGTACCACTTCACCCTGGATTCACCTTAACACCTCTTTCCACCAAATCCTGTCAGCTCTGTCTTCAAAATGTATCCAGAATCTGAACTCACCTTACCATTTCCACAGTTAATACTCTGATTCAAGCAAAGACCAACTCTCACCTAACTTGTAACTATGGTGTCCCAACTGACCTCCCTGCTTCCATCTGTGCTCCCCTGTGGTCTATCCTCAAAGCAGCGGCCAGGGTTTTCTTTTTAAAACATAAGTTAGAACATGGCACTCTTCTTATCTCACTGAGAGAAAAAGCTTAAGCCCATAAAATGACCTCAAGACCCTTCACAACCTCTCACACATTGCCCCCTTAAACTACTCATTCCCACCCCTCATCTTGATGGATAAAATAAATTAACAGAAGTATGAAATTATCCCACCCTATTAAGGCTTTATTATTTTGGAAATACTACAATAGCAAAGATTGGTAAACTTTTTCTTTAAAGGGCCAGGATGTAAATATTTGGGGCTCTGCTGGCCTATGCAGTCGCTGTTACAGCTTTTCAACTTTGTCATTATACAACAAAAGCAGCCGCAGACTGAAATTGGCCTTGGGAGGAGGATTTGTACTACAGAAATCAGCAAACACTGCAAATGAGCCTCTCCGCCCTACCAGAGAGCTGTCAAATATCTACCAGCCCACCACTGGATAAGGAGAGACAGAAATTAAGGATGAAAAAAAAAGATGTTAAGCTTGAAAAAAATAAAGAATTTTTAAAAGGTGAGAAGAAACAGGAAAGTTGAGATGGAAAACCAGTTTGAGAAGATGGAAAATTCCATTTTAGATAATCAAGTTGAAAAAACAGTGACAACTTCATCTTTGTCTTCTCTTCTGAGTGTCTGACCTACACTACTTAAATTTCCATTAATTTCAATACAATATTCTCACAGGTACCGAATATCCTCTTCCCAAGGCCCTGACTTCATCAAACAAACACACAAACAGCCTGCTCCTCCTCCTATGGTACTAAGTAACACCATCTTCCATTCATGCTCTGAAACAGCGGTCTGAGTTACTATGAACTCTCTCCTGTCTCCCACCTTCCGAACAAGTGACTGATCCAGTATTCAACAATTATACACTGATCACCTTCTAAATACCAAGTATTTAGAATCAATTCTAAAGCAATCAAATCAATTCTACCTCCTAAGCACTTCTCTTATCCACCCTCTATTCTCTAATCTGCCATATTTTAAGCATTTACTATGTGCTATACTTTACCCATGTGTAATCAATATTAATCCTCCTAACAAGTCAATGATTTATTTTGTTTTATTTTATTTTCATTGAGACTGGGTCTCACTCTGCTACCCACGCTAGAGTGCCGTGGTGTGATTTTAGCTCACTGCAGCCTCAACCTCCCAGGTTCAAACGATCCTCCCACTTCAGTCTCCCAAGTAGCTGGTACTACAGGCATGTGCCACAATGCCTGGATGAATTTTTTTTTTTTTTTTTTTGGTAAGACAGGGGTCTCACTGTATTGCCTAGGCTTGTCTTGAACTCCTGGGCTCAAGTGATCCACCTGCCTTGGCCTCTCAAAGTGCTGAGATTATAGGGATAAGCCACCAGGTCTGGCCCAGTGAAATAATTTGACCATCCTATTCTACATTAAAAGACATTACAGACATGTCTTCTTATGGACATAAGACATTCTTATTATGTAGAAGCTATAAAGGTCGGTAACAGTATCTAACAAATGTGAGGATTTCAGTAAGATAATCTTATAAAAGTACAGCCAGTTGCTATTACTGCTATCACTATTATTGCTTCTTTTTCCCTGAAATGTTCCCCCAGCCACTTATCAAACAAGTATGCATCTTTCCATACGCAGCACAAATGTCACTCTATCTCTCAGTAACACTGACTACTTTCTTCCTTTCTTCTGCTGTTTTACACAGCACCAACATCTATTGTAGCATCTCTAACCCTTCAATTTGGGGGTCTGTCTCCCAATGAGACTTCAAGCTCTTTATGTGCATGCGGTAAGGCAGGATAATGGGCCCCAAAGATGTTCATACCCTAAGAATCCCCAGCATTTGTGAACGTGCTATGTTACTGGCAAAAAGGCCTTTGCAGATATAATTAAGGTATGGACCTTAAAACAGAGAGATTACACTGGATTATCTGGGTGGGTTCCAAAATATCACATGAATCCATTTCAAAAACAGAGAACTATCTTCTACAAAAAGAAATGCAAAGCACAGAAATGATATGGCTGAAAGGAAAATCATATTCAAAGCATGAAAGGGATGCATGGCTGCTGGCTCTCAGGTGCAAAGGCCCACATGCAAGAACTGAAGAGAGGCTTCTAGGATCTCATAGCAAGCCTAAGAAGGAACCTAGGCAACTTCTAGGAGTACAGAGCAGTCCTTGGCTGACAGCCAGCAAAGAAACAGAGTTCAGTCCTACAACTCTATGGAAAGAACAGAATTCAGTCAACAACCTGAATGAGCTTGGAAGCAGATTCCTCTCCTGAGCCTCCAGTAAGGAATATAGCTTTGCCAACACGTTGATTTCAAACCACCAACTGTGTTAGACTTCTGACCTATAGAACTTTAATAATTTAGTTGTTATACACTGCCAACTTTGTGGTGATTTGTTATGACAGCAATAGAAAACCAATAGCATAAAAATTATTCTATCACATAATACACTATTCTCACACAGTGAACGTTTAATAAACATATGGTTAGTGAATTCAAGTCTAAAAGTTTGTAAGGTAAATGACGACATGGGAATAGAGCTTAGAAAATAAGTCGGTACTAATGATTTATATTTGAGCATTCTCCATAAAGATAAAAACTAAAGACACAAGAATGAATCCCACTGGAACACTTCCTTTATTTCAGGCACTGTGCTGGGCTTTAAGGAATTAAATCATGTAACTCTCTCAACAATCCAAAGAGGTAGGTAACTTTTATTAATCAAGTTTACAGATAAGGAAATAAACATAAAACTGATCGTATCTCTCTGGAGTGCACTCTGAAACACTGGAACTTCTTTAACCTCAGGACTTTGTCCATACTCACAAAGATAATAAGCGGTAGAGGGTAGTCTGGCTCCAGGTTTCTTTCTCTTTAACTGCTAAGCTATACTATTTATTTCTGAATTTTGAAAATATATATAGTTGAAATATTGTGAGTAAATAAGACAATAACCAAAAGTGTAGTGAGAAAAGTACAAAGAGAAAACATGGTGGTTCAGATGACAAAGAGGATGCTTAAGATGAGTGTAATCTATGCCAAACAACAGAGAGAAGCCACGAAGAATGAGGACTGAGAAACCATCACTGGTTAGGGCAGTTAGGAAGTCATATGTAACTTTCAATACAGCATTGTACAGTGAACTGCTGAGGATAAAAGCCAGATTGCACGGAGTTAATAATGAGTGATAAGAAAACAGAGGTGACATATATAAGCCTTTCAATAGCAAAGTATGTCAGAAGAAGGAAAAACACTGAAACGAAATAGTGGGATCATCAGTTGAAACAAAGAGTTTGACTTTTATTATTTTTCAGATGGGATAGACTTATTCTCTCCATAGCTGCCCTTTGAGTTATAATCAACACATATCTTGAGCCTCCAAAATATGAAAACACATCTGTGAACTTTAAGAGTTAAATCAACATATCAAGAATGTAAAAGGAGGCACCATGGCCCTCTTTCTGCAAAGGAGAGCTCAATAAATATATTTTGAACATCTGTTGAATCTGTGAAGACATTTAGTGTTCCTTCAGTCTCATTTGTTTTTATATGAGGTGTGACTTTTTTTTTTTTTTTGAGATGGAGTCTTGCTCTGTTGCCCAGACTGAAGTGCAGTGGCACGATCTTGGCTCACTGCAAGCTCCGCCTCCTGGATTCACGCCATTCTCCTGCCTCAGCTTCCCGAGTAGCTGGGACTACAGGCGCCCGCCACCACGCCTGGCTAATTTTTTGTATTTTTAGTAGGGATGGGGTTTCACCATGTTAGCCAGGATGGTCTCGATCTCCTGACCTTGTGATCCACCCGCCTTGGCCTCCCAAAGTGCTGGGATTAGAGGCGTGAGCCATCGCACCTGGCCTATATGAGGTGAGACTGTTAAGTCACTTACCAGAAAGCCAATTCTATTTGAACAAGACACATCTATATGAAGTAGAATACATCTCACTAGGTAAAAGGCATGGAAGCTGTACAATCAAAGGAAAGAACTTCTCCCTATAAAAAGCCTCTTAATTGACTCAACAAAATATACCTGCATAAATCAGGAGTGATACCTCTTTACTGATCTCACTTAGCCATGAAGCATGAAGCAGATCAGATAAAAAGGTCAAATTGGCTGGGTGCAGTGGCTCATGCCTGTAATCCCAGCACTTTGGGAGGCCAAGGTGGATGGATCACCTGAGGTCAGGAGTTCAAGACCAGCCATGGCCAACATGATGAAACCTCGTCTCTACTAAAAATACAAAAATTAGCCGGGCATGGTGGTGGGCACCTGTAATCCCAGCTCCTCGGGAGGGTGAGGCATGAGAATCGCTTGAATCAGGAGGCAGAGCTTGCAGTAAGTTGAGATCATGCCACTTCCACACTCCAGCCTGGGCAACAGACTGAGACTCCATCTCCCAAAAAAACAAAACAAAACAAAATTAAGATGGATAAACAAGGCTGGGAAATGCTGCTTTGTTTATATTTTCTTCTCCTATGAAGTTTGTGTGCAACTAGACAACGTTCACATTGAGGCAATAAACACAAGAACATATGTGATTTTTTTAAAATGTGCCCTTTGACTGTCAATTTCTCCCAAACAGGTGTTGGCTAAATGATTATAAATTGGCCTCTGGATACACCTCTTCAACTGAGCCGTACAGGGCTGGTGATAATATAATTAGACCCAAAAACATCAGGCTGGTGAATGCTTTCCATCTGTTTGGCAATAATGTTTAGTTAACAATAGTCTTTAAAAGAAGCACCTTCAACTTCATTTCTTAAAGTTATTTATAGAGCCATTCTTAACACACCAGCACTCCTGCTAACAAGAGCTTTAGCCGCTTGGAAATTATTAGCCATACAGCTGTACACAAAGAGAAACGACTGCATTTAACATCTGTATCTTTCCAAATTTACACGCTTCAACCTCATTTAAAGTCATTTCTTAATGAACAGTGCTATGGTGCTGCATTAATATTATAGTTGCATGCACAAAGATCATAAGGAGCCAAACATTTTTTTTAATGCCAACAGTAGGCCAATCTGTAATGGAACTGTCAGCATAAAGGACAAAATAATAGCTTCTTTAACCCTCAAACAGAATTTGTTCATTTGTAGACTAGAACACATCAATTTAAAAACTGCTCATGGGTTTGCTCACCTTTATAAAGACAAAAATCTAATTTGTACTAGCTTGATACAATTGTCTTTCCAATAAAAGCCTCCTAAAACCATCTTTTATTTCATGATAAAACAAGTACTATAACTAAAACTGTCATGAAATAATTATCTTGGATAGCATACCTTATTGAAAGAATACAATTAGTGTGTTTCTCCCTTTCATTTTTCACACTTACTTATCAGCCCTATATTAGCATATGGTCTAACAGAAGAGATTACTTCATCTTTGCCCATACTAATACATGAAATAACAGCTCCTAACTTGAGGGAGGGTGCAGGGGGGAAGCAGACAACTTATTCCTTAAGGATTAGACTCATCTGTTCTTCAATTCCAACAGCATAGTGAAACTTGCCCACTTTTCTTTCATAATAGTAGTAGGAAAAGCTCCAACTGATTACAGGTTAGAGTCTATTTGTTAACTAGAATTAAGAAAGGAGTAATATTTAAGTAGGCAACCATCTTTGCAAAGAAAAGAGGGAGAAGGGGTACACCAAAAGTATAAAATGATGATTATTTTTAAGCATAGAAAGAAAAATAATATGGAGAAGAGAAAAGAGATATGCTACTACGAAGAAACTATGACTGTGGTGAAGAAGTGTGGAGAGTTCCCTTCAGTGGGGATTAAGTGTCTCCCCATTCATGAATCTTAAGATATTTAATTTAAGTGTTGACGATGGAAGTTTGGAAGTCCCTGAAAATAACTTCAGCTCCAATTCCTTTTAAAAGAAAGATTACTTGGGTAATTTGAGGGAACGTCTGTCTCTACTTTGGTGCCAGTTACTTCATGGGACTCCAGAACAATTAATACTAGTTAAAATAATGCTTCAGTCTACAGAAAATTAGTACAACCACCATGGAAAACATTATGGAGATTCCTTAAAGAACTAAAAGTAGAACTACCATTCGATCCAGCAATCCCACTATTGGGTAGCTACCCAAAGAAAAAGAAGTCATTATATGAAAAAGACATGTGCATATACATGTTTACAGCAGCACAATTAGCAACTGCAAAGATACCGAACCAACCTAAGTGCCCAGCGACCAATGAGTGGATAAAGAAAATGTGGTATATATACTCCATAGAATACTACTCAGTCATAAAAGGGAATGAAATAATGTCTTTTGCAGCAACTTGGATGAAGGTGGAGGCCATTACTCTAAGTGAAGTAACTCAGGAATGGAAAACCAAATACCGTATGTTCTCATAAGTGGGAGCTAAGCTATGAGGATGCAAAGGCATTTAAGAATGATCTAATGGACTTTGGGGACACAGGAGGGAAGGTTGGGAGGTGGGTGAGGGATAAAATACTACGTATTGGGTACAGGGTACACTGCTTGAGTAATGGATGCACTTAAATCTCAGAAATCACCACTAAAGAACTGATCTGTGTAACCAAAACCACCAGTACCCCAAAAACTATTGAAAAAAAGAAAAGAAACAAAAAGACTACAGGACAAACACAGAGCATCCCTTAATGGTGTCGCATATAATCTGACTTGTGTTTGCTGCTTATAATCTGAATGAGATATCAACTGTGTTAAGTCATGCTCCTGGTAATTCATATATAAATAACGATAACAGAAAGAATAAAATCAACACAATAAAGAAACTAGAGAAAGTATTACAAGCCCAATTTTGCATGTAAGAGTTTTTCCCAACATACTTTCAAATGAACATGATTGCACTTACTATACTCTCTTTCAAAAATAGTCCATACTTGACTAGTATTAGATCTGAATTTTTAACTAGATGGGCAAATTTACAAAAGCTGGTAACGTTATCCTTCTATAGAAATGATTTTGAACAACAAACCTAGAGCATTAAAACTTTGCTTTCCTCCCCTAACACTATGCATGATTATCAAATGTTATTCATATTTTCTGCTAAAATAAAACTCACTTTGTATTCTTAAAACATCCAAAATGCGTTTCTACTCTTAATTCCACACCGTATTTTCATAAGGCATCTTTATAAAAATGCAACTACTAGAAAACAAGGAATAGTACTCGGCAACCTTTAATATCAAGAATTCTCCCAACTGCGGTCTAACTTCTCTTTCTTTGGCATTGGAAGGCCAGCAATGTTCCCTGTACCATTGCCCAGCAACTCCAAAAGCAAAAGATGTTGCTCCTACAGCTTTAGTCCATCAGAAGCTGCACCATCAAGAGCATCAGAATGAACAGACCATGCAGAGACACTTCTCTCATGTTATGCCATGAAACCAATCTGTCTTTGGTTTCGTAAGTTTTCCACTGATGAAAATGCAAGCTTAAAGAGTAAAATTTGACATGGATACTTATAACTCCAGTCTAAAAGATATTTTCAGCTACTACTCTCAAGGATACATTTTAAATTGAGAAAAATATATAAGGTACCCCTAAGATTTATGGGTAACAAAGAAAATCCTTTGGAGCCTTACCAATGTTTTATTTGTGCTAGAACTTCCCACATAGCAGATTATCATGAAGTGAACAAATGATCCAAAAAGGTTAGCAATGTTCCCTGTACCCACTGCTCAGTAACTCCAAAAGCAAAATATGTTACGCCTACAGCTTTAGCTCATCAGAAGTCGCTGCATCAATTTCTGCAAAGTTAACAAAGTTAAGAATGTCAGAGTCAAGAATCACCAACTAATTTAGAACAAAATGAAATATCTCTTTGAGGCAGGTTGAGTTCTTCAGGCTCCTATTTGATCCAGAAATACCTTCAAAGGTAGAAAAAACAGACCAAATCTACCAGAATTATATGAAGATTGTACTTAAAATCCACATCTCTTCATAGTTATTAAAATCCAAAATGCCATAATTCAAAATATACTCTGTTTATCCAAATACCTGGGATTCCTAAAAGCATCCTATTTTTCAATTTATGTAGTTATCTTATTTATCTTAACTACCAACGAATTGGGGCAGAAACAGGGGAAAAGGAACCAGGTTAGGAAGAATAAGTAACATAAGACTAAACTGGTAAATAACTACTTCTATAAGAACACAACGAATTGTAGATTTCTTTAAACTCCCAGACATTCACAAAGGTTTTAGTATGCTAATTTTTAATTAAAAGATATTTCAGCAGTCAAAGCTCTTTCATATGCACTACTGATTCTTCATCAAACGTTAACTTTCCAACTTAACACCAGTTTAGCCGGTGGCAGCCTGAAGGTTTACCATCTGCTGCTACCCAAAGTCACTGTGGCCACCTTCAGAACATATGCATCAAAGCCCCGAGATAAGAGACTGAAGAAATACTGCCTAAGTCAGCATAAGGGGGATGACGAACCCAGAGGCAGGCAACAGGCAAACTACCAGAAAATACAAAACATCATGAACCATCAGTTAGCCTATGGAAAAAGTACCCAAGGTCACAGGGGACTCCAATGGCTGAACAAAAAGACAAGAGAAATACTACTCCTAATGGAATAGATTTAAGTCATTATGTGATCTTTCTATTAAAAAAAAAAAAAAGTCTAGTCATATTTAAAATCACCTGCAATTTAATTGAAAATATGGATTATGGTGAATAAAATGAAATATAAAATGTAAGGTGTTTTATTTAGTCTATGGATAATAATAAAGATTGTATTTTTTACGAAGTCACAAAAGTAGAGTATTATGTTTTGAAAGGCTTGCTTTTCTGGTACTATCATACCCATACTTCAAACATAACATGAGAAAATAGACTTTGAGACAGATTTAACAAAATCTGCAAAATACCACTTTAAAAACCTGATGCCATATATTTAAGGTAATGATCATGTTTACCATAATACCTCATATAAAAACAAAATACTGTGGTGTCTTTTAAAAACAGAATCTCAAGAATCTAACTATATTCAATTCTAACACTGAATAACTGGCATGTATTCATCGTAAAAGAAATGTATTCATAGGAAATTTTCTTAGACTTCATCTTTGCTTTCTGCTTTTTAAAATGTATTTTAAATGTAGTTAGAAGAAAATAAGTATAGAAGATATTTTCCAGAAAATTACACAAAAGCATCTTTTAATTCTTAGTTTTAAAATGGCAACAGAAGGCTGGGCACAGTGACTCACATCTGTGATCCAGCACTTTGGGAGACTGAGGCAGGCAGATTGCTGAGGCCAGGAGTTCAAGACCAGCCTGGCCAACATGGCAAAACCCTCTTTCTATTAAAATACAAAAATTAGCTGGGTGAGGTAGCACATGCCTGGAGCCCCAGTTATTTGGGAGGTTGAGGTACAAGAATCACTTAAACTTGGCAGGCAGAGGTTGCAGTGAGGTGAGATCACACCACTGCACTCCAACCTGGGTGACAGAGCAAGACTCCATTTCAAAAAAGTAAAATAAAATGGCAACAGATGCATTGTTTTATGTTAATTCTGATCTTAATCTAGATTTTTAAAGATTCTTCAATGCTTCCACAGAGAATTAGTTATAAACTAACTTAAAAATAGGGCATTATTAAACATTCATGTACCATAAAAACTGTAGTAATAAAAGTAATAAAGCACATTTATCTTACCCTATATTTAAACTTGATTAGTACAAACATAGCCTGTTGAATGTTAATATCAATAGTTTCTATGACACAATACTGTATTGTGTGTGTATATCCCATGTGAATTCAATTTATACCTATAAATACTTAGTAATTTGGGTAAGTATGACGGTTTTTTAAAAATCAGTTTGTCATTGTGATAATAGCTGAAAACAGAGCAAATCCTACCGGAGTAAGTTTATCTTCCAAGATATGAATAGATTATGAATAATATTAGGAAAAGAAAATAAGCATATTTTGATAGTACTAAAACAGATTTACAAATAAAATTTACTCAAAATTCAAAAGCTAGTCATTCCTACATTGTTTCATTCCTCCGAGGGCCAGTGAAATATGATTGGCAAAGTTTTTTTTGACAGACTAATATCAGGATCATTAAAGATAAAGAAAAAATGTAAATGCTTTTCTAGTGGTTATCAATGAACTGATTCTAAACTACATGTAGAAATGCAAAAGACCCAGAATAGCTAACACAATACTGACGTACAAAGCTGGAGGACTGATACTTCCTGACTCCAAGGCTTCCTATAAAGCTACAGTAATCAACACAGTGTGGTATTGGCTAAAGAATAGACAAATCAATCAATGCAACAGAACAGAGAGCCCAGAAGGAGACCCACATAAATACACTCAACTCACTTTTGAAAAAAGAGCAAAGGGAATACAATGGAGCAAAGAGCCCTTTCAAAAATGGTGCTAGACTTCCACATGCAAAAACGTGAATCTAGAACAGACCTTACACTCTTAACAACAATTAACAAAATGGATCATAGAACTAAATGTAAAACATAAAAGTATTAAACTCCTAGAAGATAACACAGGAGAAAACCTAGATAACTTTGAGTATGGTGATGACTTTGTAGATATAATATCAAAGGTAGAACCCACTCATGAAAGAAACAATTGATGATAGACTTCATTAAAATTAAAAACTTATGCTCCATGAAAAACAGTGTCAAGAGAATGAGAAAATAAGCCACTACCAGAGAGAAAATATTTATAAAAGATACATCTGATAATGGACCATTAGCCAAAATATACGAAGAACTCTTAATAATTTTAAAAACCTGATTAAAAAATGGGCCAAAGACTAACAGACACCTCACAAAACAAGATATACAGGTGGCAAATAAGCATATGAAAAGATACTCAACATTGTATGTCATCAAGAAAGTGCAAACTGAAACAAGATATCACTACATACCTACTAGAATTGGCAAAATCCAGAACACTGACACCTCCAAATGCTGGCAAAGATACAAAGCAACAGACACTTCCATTCATTGCTGGTGGAAATGCAAAATAACACATCCACTTTGGAAGACAGCTTGGCAGCTTCTTACAAAACTAAACATACCCTCACCATAAATGAACCAGCAATTACACTACTTGGTCTCTACTCAAAGGAGCTGAAAATATATGCCCACAAAAACCCCCGCACATGGATGTTTACAGAAGTTTCATTCATAATTGCCAAAACTTGGAACAACCAACACATCCTTCAATATGTGAATGGATAAATAAACTGGGGTCATCCAGATAATAGAATACCATTGAGCATTAAAAATAAATGAGCTGTCAAGTCATGAAAAGCATAAAGAAACCTTAAATGCATATTACTAAGTGAAGAAAGTGTTTGGACGAACGGAGGCAAGATGGCGCACTTCCGGGTTCTTCATCACCAACTTTTCCTGCACGCGCGAAAATGCAGCTGGCACCCGGGAAGGTGCAGACCAACCGGGCATGCGCCAGGTGACATCAATCCGAAGAGACCAAGATTTACCTGGTCACACCTGCGGAACGCCCCCGACACGCCCGTGCCCCACCTATTGCCCTCCCACTCCTAGAAAAGCTGCTCCCGGCCAGGTGCGGTGGCTCAAGCCTGTAATCCCAGCACTTTGGGAGGCCGAGACGGGCGGATCACGAGGTCAGGAAATCGAGACCATCCTGGCTAACACGGTGAAACCCCGTCTCTACTAAAAAATACAAAAAACTAGCCAGGCGACATGGCGGGCGCCTGTAGTCCCAGCTGCTTGGGAGGCTGAGGCAGGAGAATGGCGTGAACCCAGGAGGCGGAGCTTGCAGTGAGCTGAGACCCGGCCACTGCACTCCAGCCTGGGCGGCAGAGCGAGACTCCCTCTCAAAAAAAAAAAAAAAAAAAAAGAAAAGCTGCTCCCGGCCAGCGCGCTGCGCGAACTTCCTTAGTCCCCCACTCCTGTCGGGACTGCAGGAACTTCGTCCGAGAGCTCACCGGGCGACTCTCTTGGCCTCCTTTGCCGGAGGCCGACAGACCTCTCCCTACCCACCTCCTTCCCTGAAGCTAGGTGACCAAAAATAAATTTGCAGTTTTGCTCCTACCCTTGCCTACTCGCTGGTTCTTTTGTGCCCACTCTGGTGGTCTTTAGAAAAACAAATCAGTTGGTGCTGAAGACCCGGGAGGAGACCCCTCCTCAGGCCTCTAAGGGTTGAGGAACCTCCTCCTGCTCCCAGGCCGCAGATGGACCAGGACCTGAGACCCGCTTCCCTCACTCTCACGGCCTCTCTGGGCTAAGTGCCCTTGTCTCCTCTTTACCTCCCTCGGCCAAAAGTCCTGCGCAGGTCCGAGGCCCACTTTTGAGCTACCAAGTGGCTCGGGAGACCCGTTCAGGACGGAGACGTCCGCCTGAAGGTAATCTCCACCTTGGCTCCAAGAGCCTCCAGTCTGTCTCTGCTGGTTCCAAAGGACGCTTTGAAGCCAGGCAGAGATCCACTTCCATTTCCATTGTGTCCATTGTGTAAGTAAAGAGGAAACAAATGGGAAACCGTCCAGTCCAAATTTCCAAAGAGCACCCCCTTAGGGTGCCTCCTAGCCAATTTAAAAATCTTACAGCTCGAACAAGACCTTAGGAGGAAGCGGTTAATTTTCCTTTCCACTGTGGCGTGATCGACCTCAGCAATTTCTGCCAGCGGCTAGGCAAGTGGTCTGAAATTAATTACATACAAGGCTTTTGGGCCTTACGCTCTCGTCCCGATCTGCCCTATACTCCTCCTTCTCTCCCCGCTCTCTCCACCCCCTCCCTTCCTGCCCAGACTCCTCCTCTTCCCCCCATCCAGACTCCTCCTTCCTCCTCCTTATCTACTAGTAATCCACTCGGTCCCGTGCCTCCTTCGGGGCCCCCAACTGGCTGTCTTGAGTCCCCTATCTGTGCCCACACCCTCCTACAGTGTTAGCACCTTTGCGAGAGGTAGCTGGGGCGGAGGGGGTAGTCAGAGTACATGTCCCTTTTTCACTGGCAGATCTTTCCAAAATTGAGAATCGTTTAGGTGATTTCTCAGCGAATCCTACCATATACATAAAGGAATTTAGATACCTTTGTCAGGCCTATGACTTAACTTGGCATGACCTCCAGGTTATCCTAACCTCTACCCTACACCCTGAGGAACAAGAGCGCATCCTAGCGGCGGCTTTACAGCCCAGTCATAACCCCAAACCAGAGAGCACACATCCCGCAGACTCCAAGGCTACAAAAGGAGCCTGCTATAAGTGCGGCAAGGCAGGACACTATGCCAACAGGTGTCTGCAAGGTCCCCGAGCCCCAACGCAGCCTTGCTATAAGTGCAAGGCATCAGGACGTTGGGCCAGTAAATGTCCTAACCCTCGTCCACCAGCAACCCCCTACCCTGCTTGCCAGCAGGGAGGACACTGGAAGTCTGATTGCCCCACCCTGAGAACAGGTGCTGTGTCTCCACGTGACCCCCTTTCCCAGGATTCTGGGAGCTCCTTCCAGCCCCCACATCTGGACGACGACAACTGAAGGTGCCAAGACTCAGGGACCCCCATCACCCTCACTGAGCCGCAGGTAACTCTCCTGGTAGCGGGTATGACAATTAATTTTTTAATCAACAGCGAGGCTACCAATTCTGTTTTGCCGTCCTTCTCTGGACCTAGACTTCCATCCAATATCTCTGTAGTAGGAGTAAGCGGAAAGCCATCCACTCCACGAAAAACTCCACTCCTTAATTGCTGCCCGGCCAACAACTACTTTGCACACTCGTTCCTCATTATACCCTCATGCCCTACCCCCTTACTAGGCCGAGAAATCAGTTCAACTTTTCCCCACTCGCCTCAAACTTACTAAATTTTCTTAACTATCTCATACTCCCCAGCCTTGCCAGGACTATCCTTCTGGGTTTTGCCCATATTCCAACAGATGCTTCCATTCCTCATTCCTATACTAATACTGTGCCTTATTTTATTCTTCATCCGTACGTCCCAATACCAACCATAGGCCCTGACCTTAAAGACGCCCCTTAACAGCAGGAAGTAGCCAGACAGACCACGGCACCCCTTATCACTATTATCAATAAAAGGTTGGTCTGTTTGGACGAACGGAGGCAAGATGGCGCACTTCCGGGTTCTTCATCACCAACTTTTCCCACGCACGCAAAAATGCAGCCGGCGCCCAGGAAGGTGCAGACCAACCGGGCATGCACCAGGTGACGTCAATCCGAAGAGACCAAGATTTACCTGGTCACACCTGCGGAACGCTCCCGACACGCCCGTGCCCCGCCTATTGCCCTCCCACTCCTAGAAAAGCTGCTCCCGGCCAGGGCGCTGCGCGAACTTCCTTAGTCCCCCACTCCTGTCGGGACTGCAGGAACTTCGTCCGAGAGCTCACCGGGCGACTCTCTTGGCCTCCTTTGCCGGAGGCCGACAGACCTCTCCCTACCCACCTCCTTCCCTGAAGCTAGGTGACCAAAAATAAATTTGCAGTTTTGCTCCTACCCTTGCCTACTCGCTGGTTCTTTTGTGCCCGCTCTGGTGGTCTTTAGAAAAACAAATCAGAAAGCCAATCTGAAAAGGCTACATACTGATTCCATACTGATTCCAACTATATGACATTCTGGAAAAGGTAAAACTGTGGAGATAGAAAAGATCAGTGGTTACCACATGTTGGCAGGGAATGAATAGGCAGAGCACAGAGATTTTTAGGGTGGTGAAAATACTCTGTATGATATAATGCTAGACACATGTCATTATACATTTGTCCAACCCCACAGAATGTACAACACCAAGAATGATCTTAATATAAACTATGAACTGTAAGTGATTATGATGTGTCAATGAAAGGTCATCAATTGTAATAAATGTACCACTCTGGTGGGGCCTGTTGACAATAGGGGAGGCTATGCATGGGTGAGGTCAAGGGGGCACATGGAAAAACTCTGTCTCTCTCAATTTTGCTGTCACCCAAAACTGCCCTCAAAAAACAGTCTTAAAAAACAAAACGCTTCTCTACTTCCCATCTAAAAATCACTTGGCCAGATCCTTGGATTACATATCTTTACACAAATAACTAAAACGAGTCCTACACTAAAGTGATGCAAAATCCAGGTTATTCCCCAATAAATAAATTACAAACACAAATTTAAAATCTCTCATATTCATATGAGCCAAATGTCAATGAACGTGAGTCATTCCTCAATGACGTCTCACACTAAAGTGTGAAGTTAATGATTCAGTGAACAATAAACCTACCAAAGAAATATCGTTTATGTAAAAAAATTTTTACTTTGTATAATTTTTCAAATTCTAGGCCTATACATCTATTACTTCATAAAACCTGCTTCCAAAGGACATGGTGTGTCTTTGTAAGGAAAATGGATATAAATACAGCAGAAAGCAGAATATAAAAGACAGAGAAATTGGGTTTAAAACAGAATTGCTAAAGAGCTAGGAAAAACAACCACTTAGGAGGCTCTTCTCAGATCCAAATGCTTTAAAAGCTAGATCTCTCTACACCTTTGTCATTCTCATTTTGATAGTCTGTTTTCTGTTTTTGTGAAGAATCTGCCCAAGGCCATAAAGGGATTATGCTAAAGAGAGGTTAAAACTCTAAAGTTCTGGGTTTATAGGCCCAAGTTCAGCTCATGCCATTCAATCCCATAATGAATCCATTTATTCTATTTTTCTAGTTTCAATTCTGAAGTTCACGTGGGATGATAACTTGACACTGTTAAATTTAGATGAAAATTAATTCAATTAAAAGTATAGTCTATTGTATCTAGCTTTAGCTTCTTATTTGCATTTGCTAGAAAAACCAAATACTCTGATGTTGATGTAAACTATTTCACTGTCCATTCATACCCTGGTTTAATATTTTCTGTCTGCTGATAGATGTGCTCTATAAATACGCTTAAAATAAGTCCCTAAAAAGCACCAAATACATCCACATAGTTCTCGTTTATAGAATTAGGGCAGTATGTAGTCAGGCAGTTAATAAATGTTGTCTCATAATGATAACAGACACAGAAACAACATTCTCAAGTCAATCAATACATATCCAACTAAGCTGTCAATGTCAAAGGTAGCCTAATTCCAATTCAGAAGAAAATGCCTCGAGGGCAAGGAAACTTTAAATGCTATTATTTTAAAATGTGTTTAATGAGTTTGTACTTTTGTAGCAGATGGAGCCAAACTTCTGGTATTGATTAAAATTTAACAGTATTTTTAAATGACCTAGAAAATTTATTGAGTATAAGAACACAATGTGTTCATGTTCTGAAAAATTTCAAAATGTTTTAAAGCACATATGAAACACAAAGGCACAATACTCATTCTCAAATTGACAAGTTCATCGACTGCAACAAAGTACTCTGTCAACAATCTACAGGTATATTCTGTGAGAAACGGTGGAAACAGGACAAGCAGGAATGTTTGGACGGTTTTCAGTTTGTAATATCCTCTTGCTCTGATGCTTGAAGTATATATTTTGAGACACAGATTTACAGATTATTTGAAATGTTAAGACTCAATTTCGTCTCTTTTTGTTACCTTCAAACTTACTCAACAAGTATACTTGGTCAAGTATACTTCAGAAATCTGAAGGCTTATTGCAAAAGGCACAGAAATAACATCAAAAACTACTGTATAATAAAGATAAATGTTAGTGTCAGAGGTGTTCAAACCAGAGCAACTCCATCTTTAACAGGGGTTGGGTAAAATGAGGCTGACTCCTGCTAGGCTGCATTCTCAGGAGGTCAGGCATTCTTAGTCACAGATGAGACACAAGGTTGGTACAACATACAGGTCACAGAGTCCCCACTGATAAAACACGATGCAGTAAAGAAGCCGACCAAAACCCACCAAAACCAATATAATGACAAAAGTCCCCTCTGGTCGTCCTCACCGCTCATTACACACTAATTACAATGCATTCGCATGCTAAAAGACACTCCCACCAGCACCATGACAGTTTACAAATGCCACGGCAATCCCTGCAAGTTGCCCTATATAGTCTAAAAAGGGTAGGAACATTCAGTTCTGGGAAATTCCCACCCCGTCCCAAAAAACTCATGAATAGTCCACCCCTTATTCAGTTTCTATAATCAAGAAATAACCATAAGTATCCTCAGTCAAGCAGCCCATGCTCCTACTCTGCCTACAGAGTGGCATTCTTCTATTCCTTGTTTTTTTTTGAGACAGAGTTTTGCTCTTGTTGCCCAGATGGGCATGCAGTGGCATGATCTCGGCTCACTGCAACCTCCACCTCCCAGGTTCAAGCCATTCTCCTGCCTCAGCCTACCATGTAGCTGGGATTATAGGCATGCGCCACCGCACCAAGCTAATTTTGTATTTTTAGTAGAAATAGGGTTTCACCATGTTGGCCAGGCTGGTCTTGAACTCCTGACCTCAGGTGATCCACCCACCTCAGCCTACCAAAGAGCTAGGATTGCAGGCATGAGCCACCACACCCGGCCTCCTTTACATTCTTAATAAACTTGCTTTCACTTTACTCTGTGGACTCATCCGGAATTCTCTCTTTTGTGAAATTCAAGAATCCTCTCTTGGGGTTTGGATCAATATTCCTTTCTGGTAACACTATCAAAGATAAGTTTGAGGTGGTAAAAGAATACAGATAAAAGATATTTAAATCAGACAGCAGATGAAAGCGAGGGGGGGGGCTATTAAGAGAAAACAACAATTAAGAATAAGAAATTGGGACGGGCGCGGTGGCTCACGCCTGTAATCCCAACACTTTGGGAGGCCAAGGCGGGCGGATCACAAGGTCAGGAGATCGAGACCATCCTGGCTAACACAGTGAAATCCCGTCTCTACTAAAAAATGCAAAAAATTAGCCGGTTGTGGTGGCGGGCGCCTGTAGTCCCAGCTACTCGGGAGGCTGAGGCAGGAGAATGGCGTGAACCCGGGAGGGGGAGCTTGCAGTGAGCCGAGATGGTGCTACTGCACTCCAGCACTCCAGCACTCCAGCCCTCCAGCCTGGGCGACAGGGCAAGACTCCGTCTAAAAAGGAAAAAAAAAAAAAAAAAAAAAAGAATAAGAAATTGAGGAAGAAAAGGGAAAGAAGGCACTCCAGGTAGAGGGGTACATAACGTGTGAAATGTGATGCATTTGTATCCCTCCAAGTTCCATGGGGCTATAGCAACATAATATGTTGTGGTGTGGTCTTAGTTCATCCAGAAGGGGGAAAACCAAGTTGAGAACCAATAGAGAAAGAAAGGACTAGATCACAAAGAACTTTATAGGCTTAGCTTGAAGTTTAAACTTTATCCTTAAAACTGTGAAAAGGTTTTAGATTTTAAGTATATCCTGAAATTATCTCCTAAAAACAGGAAGACATGAAAAAAGTATATACAATCTATGCCACCGCACAGCCAGCGAGATAGCCACCCTTTTCCACACAAGGAGAAGACTAAAGGTTCAACCTCTGAAGATGTGGAATGAGACAGGTACTACAAACAGCTAAAGGTGGGACTGAGGAGTGGTACTGAAAACAGAGGCATTATGTGAAAACCTGTACACCAAATGGTGAGGACATCATTCCTGCTTACACCACTGGGCTCCCACAATGATGCTGGTCTTAAACTAACTCCCTAAGTAGATTATGATGTTCTTCTCTGAGAAAACCAATTGGCCCAAGAGATAAAACACACAGATACTGACATTTGTTTGATCTCTCAACAAAACATCTAGATTGTTACTCAAATGGAAAAAAGATGAGCAAAGGCACAGCTCAAAAAATGAAAAAGAGTTCCACACTGCAACATCACTGTGAAATTATAGAATACCAGGGACGAAAAGAAAATCCTACAGGCCTCTGAAGAGAAAGGCCAAGAAGGAGAAAAACAAGTCACACACAAAGAATCAGGAATTGAAAAGTAATACAGAAGACTGATGAAGAGATTCCAAGAATAACAAAAAGTGGAAGTATAAAGAGGAGAGCTAGGTAGTATGCCAAGAGAAGAAACCAATGCAGACTTGAGCAGAATAATGAAGACTCCAGAAGAGGAGGCTCTGAGGAAACCACGTATCTGATGGATTATTTGAGGTGTCTGTACTTGAGAGATATTTTAAAGTTCTATCAGAGGGTTGGGAAATAGAGATGAATACATATAAAAATACAGCAAATGGGGGGAAAAGTAACGTATAAGAGCAAAGGAAATTTTAATTCCTCCCCCTTCTGAAGGTTTGATAATTTGAGTCTATAAAACAAACTGACAATAGACAGATGAGCAGAAGAAAAGGTATTCAAGGCCAGGTATGGTGGCTCACGCATGTAATTTCAGCACTTTGAGAGGCTGAAGTGGGCAGATCACTAGAGGTATGGAGTTCAAGACCAGCCTGGCCAACATGGTGAAACCTTGTCTCATGTCTTTTCATGTCTAAAATAGAAAAATTAGCCAGCATGGAGGTGGGCACCTGTAATCCCAGCTACTTGGGAGTCTGAGGCAGGAGAATCACTTGAACTCAGGAGGCGGAGGTTGCGGTGAGCTGAGATCACACCACTGCACTCCAGCCTAGGCAACTGAGTGAGACAGTGTCTCAAAACAAAACAAAACAAAACAAAACAACAACAAAAAAGGTATACAAATTTACAAACATGCACATGTGCAGGGGAGCCACACAAAATATGAGACTCTAAGAAGGGCCAAATGACTAAAGTTTGTATACATACAGAAAAGAGTCAGGGGCTTGGAGTTCCAGGGTGGGGGAAGGTAGTTTACAGGTTGTGGAAGGGTGAGGGGAAGAAATGCAAGCTAAACAAAAGCTATTTTGTATTGCAAATGAAATCTCTCAGGCAGCAGCCCTCAGAAAGAATAGATGGTAGCCCGTTGAAAAAGTTTCTCTGTCACACCTTCAACAGTGTCAGACTTTCAGTCTCTTTTTCCTGAGAGTTAGTTTTTTCCTAAATCCAAACAAGGCAGATAAGGGATTCTCAAAGAAAGTCCATTTCCGTCTGCTGTTTACTTTCCTAGTGTGGATTTCTACCAGAGATGCAAATCTCCCCAACAAATGGACAGTTTTTCAGAGCTATTCCTCTTTCTGTAGCTTTTCCGAATAGCCATCTCAAAATGTGCCAAAGCAGTATATTTTGGGGTGGCATATTTATTCCACAGAAGCAATATATATATTTCTTTTTTTTTTTTTTTTGATACGGAGTCTCACTTGATGCCCAGGCTGGACTGCAGTGTTGCCATCTCAGCTCACTGTAACCTCTGCCTCCTGGAGTCACGATTCTCCTACCTCAGCCTGCCGAGTAGCTGGGATTACAAGCACACAGCACCATGCCCGGCTAATTTTTGTATTTTCAGTAGAGACAGGGTTTCACCATGCTGGCCAGGCTGGTCTCGAACTCCTGACCTCGTGATCCACCTGCCTTGGCCTCCCAAAGTGCTGGGGTTACAGGCGTGAGGCACCACGCCTGGCCCTAGAAGCAATATAGTAACCCTAAGAAAAAACATTTTATACAAGGAAGACCCAAAAATATTTAACAAATTGTCATTTAGGCCAATTTTTAGCAAGATAAAATTTTAAAGAAATTAACACACAAACAATACCAATCAGAAACACAACCTAACTATCTTGAAATAACTGAAAGATGGTCACTGGAGAAGGGCAGTATTTAGACCTAAAGAAGCAGTATTTGGCTCAAGAGAAAAAAGGACTTTCTAAGACTTTGAACTGTGTAAAATGAAATGACTTTGTGACATTAAGTGGCTCTGTCTTTTTTCATGCTTTTTTATGGCCTCTTCTGTGCTGCTTTACAATTTATGTATTTACTTATATCTTTCCAACTAGACTAAAAAGAAAAACCATGTCTGATATACTGTAATATGTCCAGCACCTAACACAGTGCTTGCCCCAGGGCAGCATTCAAAAGGTATTTGTTAAATTGATAAATAAAAGGCCCTGAAGCTGAAGAGCCATTTAATGGGGCACTGTAGATAGACCACAAGATCTGTAATGCACTGGGTCAGATAACCTTAAAGCCCTTTCTAATCCTAAGATTATAAAACCCAAGCCCTAGGAGGTAAAAGGAAACTAGTCCTTTTATTTCAAAATTACTTAAAGGTTGTCCTATTATAAAAGTGTCCATACAATGCTATCTCTAAAAATGTTAGGAAACCATGCTTTAAATACTAAGGGAAGTTGAGCTCTTTGGAATAAAAACACCCACAAATCCAAATATAGTATCCAAATGCAAGTATAGAATGCACTGTATATACAAGTTGAACATTCCAAATCTAAAAATCCAAAATCTAAAATACAAAACTTTTTGAGCACCAACATGATGTTCAAAGGAAATGCTCCAATGAGCATTTCAGATTTGGGATTTTTGGATTTGGGACGTTCAACTGGTAAACATAATGCAAATATTCCAAAATAAGGAAAAAACACACCACAATCTGAAACACTTCTGGTCCCAAGCATTTCGAGTAAGAGATATTTAACTTGCATACTCTTAATTTTAAATAATATATACACTTAACTGATAAGGGTACAGAATAAAATATCAAAGCACTGAATTGAAGAAAAATAACTATAATTTATGTCAAAAATATGTGGTTGCACCTTATTTTCAAAATAAGTATATTAGATTTAGTCCTTAAGATGATATCATTATTATAATCAAACACTATACTGATTCCATATATATAAAACCTATGGGACTGCTACATTCTTTTGAAATATATATATATATATGATATAAGTTTGTTGTCATCAACATTATCTGCATAATGGTGGTATAGG
Organism: Trachypithecus francoisi; assembly: GCF_009764315.1. Lineage (NCBI taxonomy): Eukaryota > Metazoa > Chordata > Mammalia > Primates > Cercopithecidae > Trachypithecus > Trachypithecus francoisi. Next base: position 70,238,768 of record NW_022681470.1, on the reverse strand, counting down.
TAACTATTCCTTAGGTTCCTGGTTGTTCTTAAAGCTTTGATTAAGAGGGCTACCTCCCACCATCCACAACACAGTGACTCAAACTGCTTCATGCATTATTACCTTATCACTTTCTTCACTTCACAATGACTGAAGTTCCATGGGACTCTTAAAAGCATGAGTTATCTTTATCTAACTTGCTGTCCTTCCAGAATCTCAGTATGTAATAACTGTCTTCAGCAGAACATAACATCTCAAGTGTCTCACCATGGCTGTGTACTAATGAGTCAGTAGAGTATATTAAAAAGTAGAAAGTACATTCTGACTTTTTCTTGTTGATCCTCAAACAGACAAGTAAAAATTTAATGGACTAAGTAAAGTATACAACACAATTCTACTTAGAGCACAGATCCAAAAAGAGGTACCTGATACTATAACATACCATAAGCAGCCCAGGATTGGTAAAATACTCACAATGCCCAAAAATACTTTGGCCACTAATCGAAATGAGACGTATTCAAGTGCTAAACGCTAGGGTACTTTTAAAATCACCAAACTCATTTAAGTATATTATAAAAAGTGAGGCCAGGCATTGTGGGGTCAAGCCTGTAATCCCAGCACTTTGGGAAGCCAAGTGGAAGAATCTCGTTGAGCCCAGGAGACTGAGACTACCCTGGACAACAAAGAAAGATGCCATCTCTACAAAAAAAAAAAAAAAAAAAAAATTAGCCAGGAATAGTGGCATACACCTGTGGTCCTAGCTACATGGGAGGCTGAGGTAGGAGGATTCCTTGAGCCCAAGAGGTCGGGGCTGCAGTAAGCCGTAATCATGCCACTGCACTCCGGCCTGGGTGACAGAATGATACCCTGTCTCAAAAAAAAAAAAAAAAGAAAAGAAAAGAAAAAAGTGACAATTAAATTAGAAATTGTTGATTGGCAAATTATTAAAAAACGTTTTCTTTACAACATGTGCAGATTTAGGCTGCTATAAGTGAGAGTTTAGAGGTATTTATATCATCTATTCCAGTATACTCTAATAATACTAAAGTGAGATTTTTCAGGAATACCAACATGGAAAACTTTATTGTACTACAAATAAAGAAAGGATACAAAAAGGTATCTTTCGGGTTATTAAAAAGAAACTAATTAATAGCACCAAAAGCAAACCATAAAGGAAAAGAATAAAAAGATAAAAGAAAAAAATTGACATCATATATATATATATATATACTTGGATATACGAAGGGAAAGTGTGCAAATAGATAGAAAGGTGTCTAACCCTCCAATCGAGTATTAAAATTCAACAAAAGTCAATTCAACACATATTTACTGAATGCCTGCTATGTACATACAGATATCAGACATAAAGAAAAACCATGAACACAGCAGATAGAGTCTGTGTTCTACAAGAGCTTAAAGTTTAGCATGGAGGACAGGCAATTAAAAACAGTTTAAGAAGTGCTATGCTGAAGAATTACAGGTGCAACTGCAACAAAGAAGAGGGGTGTCTAATTCAGACATGGGACCATCAGGAAACTTCTGGAGGACTGGAAAATGGTGGAAAAACAGGAGCTTCCAGCAGACACACATTCATTCTCAAACTTATTTGAGACCATACTCTCAGAAATACTTACGGGATGGGAAAGGTAGAAAAGGACACCCCACTATTAACAGGTAAAAGCTACCAAGTTTTTATAATTTATATGTTAATGTCATTATGGCCTTATGTGAAAACACAGGCTAATGGGGCCTTAACAGTGTATATATGCACAGAAAGAAGACAGTAGGAGTATACATCGAAATGTAAAAATAATTCTCAGTAGGTATCAGGGTTATAGGTGAATTACATCTTTTTTTAGCTTATTGTTTGATTTTTCTACAGTGAACATGTAAGAAACAGAAAATTTTTGTCTTGAAAGAAAATATACCTGTATATTCAAGACAAAAGTTTACATATTCTTATAAAGAGAGAGCTCCTAAAAATTCAGTAAGAACATATAAACCTCTAATAAAAAAAATTAGGAAAAGGACTTAAAATAGGCATTTCATAAAAGAAGAAACAGTCAATAAAAATTTTTTAAAATACATCCTAATAGCAATTAAAATTGCACATTAAAATGATAGTGAAATCCAAATTTTCATCAGCAAATGGCAGATGTTGTCAGTAAGGATATGAGGAAGTAAACCTTCTCACATACAGGTTGAGCATCCCAAATCTGAAAATGCAAAATCCAAAATGCTCCAAAATCAGAAACTTTTTGAGAACTGACATGACACTCAAAAGAAACGCTCATTGTAGTATTTTGAGTTTCAAATTTTGGGATTTGGAATGCTCAACCAGTAAATATACATAATACAAATACTCCCAAGTCTGAAAAAATTCAAAATCTGAAACACTTCTGGTCCCAAGCACGTCAGATAAAGGACTCAATCTGTACTACTAGCAGAAGCTTAAAACAGTGTAATATTTCCGGAGAGGTTAAAATATGCATATATACTGTTTGACCCATAATCTCCAACTCTGAAAAAACATACTAAAGAAAACATAATAGAAGATGATTGACCTCTAAGAATATTCATCACAGGCAGGAAAAAAATAAGAAAACAACCTAAAGAGAATGAATTAAATAAACCACAGTACACAGTAGAAAACTATGAGACCATTAAAGAGAATAATTTAGAATAGCATAATAATGTTTCCCATTTTTAATTTTTTTAATCAATAAATATAATCATAATTAAAATACGTTTGTCTTTTAAAATGGTTGGAAAGCATCAAGGTATTTATAAAACATGCAATGATGGTGTCTAGTAAGGATAAAATATGACCCTAGCTCAGCCATTCAATTAACCCTATTTGTCATTGTAGGGGGTTTTGACTGCTTTTTTGGTGTGTTTTGTTTGTTTGTTTGTTTGTTTTTGTTTTTTTGAGACTGAGTCTCATTCTATTGCCCAGGCTGGAATGCAGTGGCATGATCTTGGCTCACTACAGCCTCTGCCTCCTGAGTCCAAGTGATTCTCCTGCCTCAGACTCCCGAATAGCTGGGATTACAGGCACCCATCACCACACCTGGCTAATTTTTGTATATTTATTAGAGACAGGGTTGTACCATGTTGGCCAGGCTGTTCTCGAACTCCTGATCTCAAGTGATTCACCTGCCTTAGTCTCCCAAAGTGCTGGGATTGCAGGCATGAGCCACCACGCCCAGTTGCTGTAGTTTTTCTAAATGCTATTATTCATATTGTAAATTCGTTAATTAGGGCACACTGATTTTTTTTAAAGGAAGCTTAATGAATAATGATATGGTAATACAGTAAGTTGAGAAGGAATATAAATGTTATAATCATCACAGAAATTCAGTTCTGAATAATGATACAGAGCTACAGTTTTGGAAAGAGACTTGAGTTCAAACCCTTGATCTGTAACTTAGTGTTTATACAAAACACTTAAGCTCTCTGGCTTCGGGGTTTTTTTAAATCAGAAAACTGATTGAGAGCATTAAATAATGTATGTAGAGAGCTTAGAATTGTGCATGGTGTACACATAATATGTAATCCTAAGACATAATATGTAATCCCAAGCAAACTAGAAACCACCCAGAAACTTACAGTGGTCGGTCCCACATCTGGAAAACCTAACCCGCTGTCTGGGACGCTCAGCTCAAAATTTCCCCTATATCTCTTAAAATTTTAACATCAACTATAGTATTACAATTTTAGATGAAGGCACACTGTTAAAGGTATCACATGCCTTTCACCAAACATGGTTAGTGACTGTATTGATTTTTCTCCTTTTAAACAGACTTCATTTTTTAGAACAATTTTAGATTCACACAAATGTTGTGCAGAAAATAAAAAGTTCCTTTGGCCTCAAACACGCACAACCTCCACAACTAAGAACATTCTGTACTAGAGTGGCACATGTGTTGCAACTGATGAACCTACACCAATGACTCATTATCATCTGAAGTTCACAGCTTCTGTTAGGGTTCTATCTTGCTGTAGTATATTCTATAGATTGGGACAATCCATCATTCTAGCATACAGGATAGTTACACTGCCCTAAAAATCCTCTGCACTCCACCATTCATCTCTACTTCCTGCCCAGTATCTGGTAACCACTAACCTTTTTACTGTCTCCATGGGTTTGACTTTTCCAGAATGTCATACAATTGGAATTATATAATATAAAGCTTCTTCGTGCTGTCATCTTTGAATCAGTAACATGCATTTAAGGTTTCTCCAAGTCTTAAGGCTTGATAGCTCATTTCTTTTTTACCAGTAAGTAACATTCCATTGTCTAAATGTACCACAGTCGATTTCCCCATTCACCTACTGAAGAACAACTTGGTTGTTTCCACACTTTGGCAATTGTTAATAAAGTGGCTATAAACATCCTTGTGCAGGATATTGTATGAACATAAGTTTGTTTTTTTAAAGTTCAGGGGTACATGTGCAGGTTTGTTACATAGGCAAACTTGTGTCATAGGGGTCTGTTGCACAGATTATTTCATCACCCAGGTATTAAGCCTAGTACCCATTAGTTATTTTTCCTGAAGCTATTCCTCCTCCCACCCCCCACCCTCTGACAGGCCCCAGTGTCTGTAGTTCTGCTCTACGTGTCCGAGTGTTCTCATCATTTAGCTCCCACTTATAAGTAGGAACATGTGGTATCTGGTCTCCTGTTCCTGCACAAGATTGTTGGCTGCATGTATGTCTTCTTTTAAAAAGTGTCTGTTCATGTCCTTTGCCCACTTTTTAATGGGGTTGTTTTTTCTTCTTGTAAATTTAAGTTCCTTATAGATGCTGGATATTAGACCTTCGCTGGATGCATAGTTTCCAAAACTTTCTCCCATTCTGTAGATTGTCTGTTTGTTGATAGTTTCTTTTGCTGTGCAGTTTAAAGTTTGCTCTTTGGTTTAAATAGATCCCATTTGTCAATTTTTGGTTTTTTGTAATTGCTTTTGGCATCTTTGACATAAAATCATTGCCAGTGCCTATGTCCTTAATGGTATTGCCTAGGTTGTCTTCCAGGGTTTTTATAGTTTTGTATTTTACATTTAAGCCTTTAATCCATCTTGAGTTAATTTCCGAAAATGGTGTAAGGAAGGAATCTAGTTTCAATCTTCTGCATGTGGCTAGCCAGTTATCTCAGCACTATTTACTGAATAGGGAATCCTTTCCCCATTGCTTGTTTTTGTCAGGTATGTCGAAGATAAGATAGTTGTAGATATGCAGTCTTATTTCTGGATTCTCTATTCTGTTCCATTTGTCTGTGTATCTGTTTTTGTTCCAGTATCATGCTGTTTTGATTACTGTAGCCTTGTAGTATAGGTTGAAGTCATGTAGCATGATGCCTACAGCTTTGTTCTTTTTGCTTAGGATTGCCTTAGCTATTCAAGCTCCTTTTTGGTTCCATATGAATTTTAAAATAGCTTTTTCTAGTTCTGTGAAGAATCTCAATGGTAGTTTAACAGAAATAGCATTATCTATAAACTGCTTTGGGCAATATGGACATTTTAACAATATTGATTCTTCCTATTCATGAGCATGGAATGTTTTCCCATTTGTTTGCATAATCTCTGATTTATTTGAGCAGTGGTTTACAGTTTTCCTTGTAGAGATCTTTCACCTCCCTAGTAAGCTTTATCCTTCAGTATTTTAAACTTTTTGTGGGAATTACGAATGGGATTACATTCTGGATTTGGCTCATGGCTTAACTGTTCTTGGTGTATAGGAATGCTAGTGATTTTTGCACATTGATTTTGTATCCTGCGACTTTGCTGAAGTTGTTTATTGGCTTAGAAGCTTTTGGGCTGAGACTATGGGGTTTTCTAGATATAGCACTGTACAAACAGGGATAGTTTGACTTTCTCTCTTCCTATTTGAATGCCCTTTATTTCTCTCTCTTGCCTGATTACCCTGGTCAAGACTTCCAATACTATGTTGAATAAGAATGGCAAGGGAGGGCATCCTTGTCTTGTGCCAGTTTTCAAGGGGAATGCTTCCAGCTATTGCCCATTCAGTACAAGGTTGGCTGTGAGTTTGTCATGGATGGCTCTTATTATTTTGAGGTACTTCCTTCAATACCTAGTTTATTGAGAGTTTTTTTTAGCATGAGGAAATGTTGAATTTTATCAAAAGCATTTTCTGCATGTATTGAGATAACCATGTGGTTTTTGTCCTTTAGTTCTGTTTATGTGATGAATCAATCATGTTTATTCATTTGCATATGTTGAACCAACCTTATATCCCAGGGATAAAGCCTACTTGATCATGGTGGATAAGCTTTTTAATGTGGTGCTGGATTTGGTTTGCCAGCATTTTGTTGAGGAATTTGCATTGATATTCACCAAAAATAATGGCCTGAAGTTTTCCTTTTTCATTGTATCTCTGCCAGGTTTTGGTGTAAGGATGATGCTGACTTCATACAATGAGTTACAAAGGAGTCCCTCCTCCTCAATTTTTTTGGGATAGTTTCAGTGGGAATGGTACCAGTTCTTCTTTGTACATCTGTAGAATTTAGCTGTGAATCTGTCTGGTCCTGGACTTTTTTTGGTAGGGAGGTGGAGTAGGCTAATTATTACGGCCTCAATTTCAGAACCTGTTACTGGTCTGTTCACAGATTCAGCTTCTTCCTGGTTCAGTCTTGGGTGGATGCATGCTGAGGGAACTGAAGTTTTAATTTTATTTGGGTAAATTTAAAAATTGGTAATAGAATAATGCTGGCCTCATAGAATGAGTTGGAAGTATTCCTTCTACTTCTGTCTTCTAGACGAGATTGTAGAGAACTGATATAATTTATTCTGTAAATGTTTGGTAAAACTCATCAGTAAAACCATCTGGTCCCGGTGCTTTCTATTTTGGAAGGTTATTAATTATTGATTCAGTTTCTTGAAAAGATATACACTTGGCTCAGTAGTCTATTCTTCCCGTTTGAGTTTTGACATTTTGTATCTTTTCTTCCTTCCTCCCTCCTACTACTCTCTGGCATTCCTGAGGAAGAAGAAAAACCTAAAAGTTTGGAAAACTTATTTTAGGGAATAATCCAAGAAAACTTTCCCAGGCTTGCTAGAGATCTAGACATCTAAATACAAGAAGCTCAAAGAACACCTGGGAAATTCATTGCAAAAGATCATCACCTAGGTACATAGTCATCAGGTTATCTAAAGTCAAGACAAAGGAAACAATATTAAGAGCTATGAGGCAAAAGCATCAAGTAACCTATAAAAGAAAACCTATCAGATTAAAAGCAGCTCAGCAGAAATTCTATTAGCCAGAAGGAATTGGGGAATCTTTAGCCTTGTTGAACAAAATAATTATCAGTCAAGAATTCTGTATCCAGCAAAACTAAGCTTCATAAATGAAGGAGAGATAAAGTATTTTTCAGACAAACAAATGCTGACAGAACATGCCCTACCAAGCCAGCACTACAAGAAATGCTAAAAGGAGTCCTAAATCTTAAAACAAAACATCGAAATACACCAAAATATAACCTTCTTAAAGCATAAATCTCACAGGGCCTATAAAACACTAACACAATGAAAAAAAGGCCATGGTTTTCAGGCAACAACTACCATTAGGAATAGAACAATACCTCATATCTCAATACTAACACTGAATGTAAATGGCCTAAATGTTCCATGTAAAAGATACAGAATGGCAGAATGAATAAAAATCCACCAAGTATCTGTTGTCCTCGAGACACTCACCTAACACATAAAGACTCACATAAATTTAAGGAAAAGGGATGGAAAAATATATTCCATGCAAATTAAAGCCAAAAGTAAGCAGGAGTAACTACTCAAATAGCAGACAAAACAGACAGATCATATACCTAGAAAACCCTAAAGACTCATCCAAAAAGCTCCCAGATCTGATAAATGAATTCAATAAAGTTTTGGGATACAAAATCAACATACACAAATCAGCAGCACTGCTATACACTAACAGTGACCAATCTGAGAATCAAATCAAGAACTCACCCCTTTTACAACAACTGCAAAAAACACATACATACATACACACACACACACACACACACACACACACACACACACACGAATATATCTAATCAAGGAAGTGAAAGATCTCTACAAGGAAAACTACTAAACACTGCTGAAAAAAATCACAGATGACACGAACAAATGGAAACACATCCTATCCTGATGGATGAGTAGAATGAATATTGTGAATATGACCATATTGCCAAAAGCAATCTGTAAATTCAGTGCAATTCCCATCAAAATGCCATCATCATCCTTAACCGAACTAGAAAAAAGAGTCCGAAAATTCATATGGAACCAAAAAAGAGCTCACATAGCCAAAGCAAGACTAAGCAAAGAAAATAAATCTGGAGGCATCACATTACCCAACTTCAAACTGTACTACAAGGCTATAGTTACCAAAACAGGATAATACTGGTATAAAAACAGGCATGTAGAGGCCAGGCACGGTGGCTCACGCTTGTAATCCCAACACTTTGGGAGGCTGAGGCGGGTGGATCGCCTGAGGTCAAGAGTTCGAGACCAGCCTGACCAACATGGAAAAATCCCGTCTCTACTAAAAATACAAAAATTAGCCAGGCATGGTGGCACATGCCCATAATCCCAGCTACTCAGGAGGCTGAGGCAGAAGAATTGCTGGAACCCAGGAGGTGGAGGTTGCGGTGAGCCGAGATCACGCCATTGCACTCCAGACTAGGCAATGAGAGCAAAATTCCGTCTCAAAAAAAAAAAAAAAAGGCATGTAGACCAATGGAACCTAGAAATAAAGCGAAATATTTGCAGCCAACAAATCTGCAACAAAGCAAACAAAAACATAAAGTGGGTAAAGGACACCCTAGTCAACAAATGTTGCTGGGATAATTGACAAACCACTTGTAGAAGGATGAAACCAGATCCTTATCTCTCACCTTACACAAAAGTCAACTCAAGATGCATCAAAGACTGAAATCTAAGATCCAAAACCATACAAATTCTAGAAGATAATATTAGAAAAACTCTTCTAGACATTAGCTTAGGCAAAGACTTCATGACCAAGTACCCAAAAGCAAATGTAATAAAAACAAAGAAAAATAGATGGGATGTAATTAAACTAAACATTTCTGCACAGCAAAAGAAATAATCAGGAGAGTAAACAGACAACCAACAGAGGGGGAAAAAAAATTTGCAAACTATGTAACCCACTAAGGACTAATATGGAGAATCTACAAGGAAGTCAAACAAATCAGCAAGAAAAAAACAAATAATCCCATCAAACAGTGGGCTAACGATACGAATAGACAATTCTCAAAAGAAGATATTCAAATGGCCAACAAACATATGAAAAAATGGTCAACATCACAAATTATCAGGGAAATGCAAATCAAAACCACAATGCAATACCACCTTACTCCTGAAAGAAAAACCATAATTAAACAATCAAAAAAAATTATTTTTGGTGTGGATATGCTGAAAAGGGAACACTTGTACACTGCTAGTGGAAACGTAAACTAGTATAACCACTATGGAAAATGGTATGGAGGTTCTTTAAAAAACTAAAAGTAGAACTAACATTTGATCCAGCAACCCAAGTACTGGGTATCTACCCAGAGGAAAAGAAGTCATTATATGAAAAAGACACTTGCACACACGTTTATAGCAGCACAATCTGCAATTGCAAAAATATGAAACCAGCCTACATGCCCAATACCAACAAGTGGATAAAGAAAATATGGTGTATACACACACACACACACACGCACACATGCGCCATGGAATACTACTTAGCCATAAAAAGAATAAAATAATGGCATTCACAGCAACCTGGATGGAATTGGAGACCATTATTCTAAGTGAAGTGACTCAGGAATAGAAAACCAAACATCATATGTTCTCACTCATAAGTAGGAGGTAAGCTACGAAGATGCAAAGGTGTAAGTATGATATAATGACCTCTGAGGACTCGGGAGAAAGGCTGGAAGGGCAGTGAGGGATAAAAGACTATACAATGGGTACAGTATACAGCGCTTGGGTGATAGATGCACCAAAATCTCAGAAATCACCACTGAAGAACTTATTCATGTAACCAAACACGACCTGTTCTCCAAAAACTATTGAAATAATTTTAAAAGACAGACCAATAAATACACTGCAAATTTTAAAAACTTTTTATTTCAGGAATAATTGTAGAGTCACTAGAAAGTTGCAAAGATTGTACAGAAAATTCTCACGTACCTTCCATTAAGTTTTCCCTAAGGGCTACATCGTATGTATCTACAGTATATTATTACAGTCAGAAAACTGACAAACAGAAAATTATGTGTGTACATATTAATAGTTCTATGGCATCTTATCAAATGTGTACATTCTCATAACCACAAGCACAATCAAGACCCAGAAGTGTTCCATCAGGATGATCACTCTGTGATTCTCTTGTTAAATAAATGTGTTTGCCTTTTCTCCAAAAGGAACAAAAAAAAAAAAAAAAAACTAGAAAATTAAAAAACAAGTGTTGCATCACCACAAACCTCTCCTTGCTGCTATCCCTTGAAAATCACCCTCCAACACACACACACCCTTCTCTCCTCCACCATCTCTAAACACTAGCATCCATAGATTTCTTCTCCATTTCCATAATTTTGTCATTTTAAGAATGTTATATAAATCAGCAGTCACCAACCTTTTTGGCACCAGGGACCAGTTTCATGGAAGACAATTTTTCCACAGACTAGTGAGGGTGATGGTTTTGGGATGAAACTGTTCCACCTCAGACAATTTCTCTTGGGGGCAGGGGGCACATGTAGGGCATGGTTTTGAGATGAAACTGTTCTACCTCAGATTATCAGGCATTAGAGTCTCATAAACAGCATGCAACCTAGATCCCTCACATTCACAGTTCACAACAGGGTTTGCACTCGTATGAGAATCTAATGCTACCACTGATCTGACAGGAGGCAGAGCTCAGGTGATAAATACTCACTTGCCTGCAGTTCACCTCCTACTGTGAGGCCCGGCTCCTAAAAGGCGATGGAGTAACACCTGTCTGTGGCCCAGCAGTTGGGGACCCTTGGGTTATAAGGCAGTACTTGCAAGCCTCATGGTAACTTCAAATCAAAAAACATACAATAGATACACAAAAAATAAGCAGCAAGAAGTTAAATCAAACCACCAGAGAAAAATCATGTTCACTAACAGGAATACAGGAAGAAAGGAAAAAAGAAAAGACCACAAAATCATCAGAAAACAAAATGGTAGAAGTACGTCCTAAACTATCAATAATAACACTGAACGTAAGCAGACTAAACTCTCCAATGAGAAGACACAGAGTGGCTGAACGGATTTTAAAAGACCCAATGACCCTTTGCCTACAAGAAACCTACTTCACCTATAAAGACACACAGGCAGAAAATAAAGAGCTGGAAAAAGATACTCCATACCAATGGAAACCATGCAGAGCAGAAGTAGCTATATTTACACCAGATAAAATAGATTTCAAGACAAAACTATAAGAAGACACAAAGGTAATTATATAATGATAAAGGGGTCAATTCAGCAAGAGGATATAACAATTGTAAATATACATGCACCCAGCACAGGAGCACCCAGATATATAAAGCAAATATTATTAGAGCAGTAGAAATAGACCCCAAAACAATAATAGCTGTAGGCTGGGCATGGTGCTTCACTCCTGCAATCCCAGCACATTTGGAGGCTGAGATGGGCAGATTGCTTGAATCCAGGAGTTTGAGACTAGCCTAGGTAACGTGGCAAAATCCCATGTCTACAAAAAATACAAAATCTAGCTAGGCATGGTGGTGCGCACCTATAGTCCCAGCTACTCAGGAGGCTGAGGTGGGAGTAGCATTTGAGCGTGGAGGCTGCAGTAAGCCAAGATCTTGACAACTCACTCCAGCCTGGGTGATGTAGTGAGACTCCACCAGAAAAAATAAAAATAAAAACTAAAAAAAAACTATAGACTTCAATACCCCACTTTCAGCATCAGACAAATATTTCAGACAGAAAGTCAACAAAGAGGCCAGGCATGGTGGCTCACACCTGTAAGCCCAGTGCTTTGGGAGGCCAAGGCAGGCAGATCACTTGAGTTCAGGAGTTCAAGGCCAGCCTGATCAATGTGGTAAAAACTCATCTCTACTAAAAATACAAAATCATTAGCCAGGCATGGTGGCATGTGCCTGTAATCCCAGCTACTCATGAGACTGAGGCAGGAGAATTGCTTGAACCTGGGAGGCAGAGGTTGCAGTGAGCCAAGATCGTGCCACTGTACTGCCGCCTGGGCAACAGAGCGAGTCTCTGACTCAAAAAAAAAAGAAAACAGAAAATCAAAAAACATAAAATTTAATCTGTGTTATAGACCAAATGAACCTAACAGGTATTTACAGAACACTCTTCCAATGGCCATAGAAAATACATTCTTTGCCTCAGCACATGGATCGTTTTCAAGAACAGACCATATGGTAGGTCACAAAACAAGTCTTAAAACAGTTAAAAAAAAAAAAAAAACTGGAATAATATGAAGCATCTTTTCTGACAATGGAATGAAACTAGAAATCAGTAAGAAGAGAAATTTCTGGAAACTACAGAAATACACACAAATTAAGAAATACGCTTCTGAATGACCAATGGGTCCACAAAGAAACTGAGGAAAAAACTGAAAAATTTATTGAAACAAATGATAATGGAAACATAACATCCCAAAATCTATGGGATATAGCAAATGCAGTACTGAGGGAAGTTTACACCTGGAAGTGTCTACATCAAAATTAAAAGAAAAATGTAAAATAAACCACCTAATGATACATCTTAACCAGAAAAGAGCAAACCAAAGCCATAATTAGAAGAAAAGAAATAATACAGATTAGAGCAGAAATAAACTTGAAATGAGAAAAATAATACAAGAGATCAACAAAACAAAAAGTTGGTGTTCTAGAAAGGTAAACAAAATGGACAAACCTCAGCCAGACTAAAAAAAAAAAAGAGAGATGACCCAAAGAAATAAAATTAGAGATGCAAAAGAAGACATTACAAATGACACCACAGATATTCAAAGGATCATTAGTGGCTACTAAGAACAACTATGTGCCAATAAATTGAAAAATCTAGTAGAAATGGATAAGTTCCTAGAGACATACAACCTACCAAGACTGAACCATAAAGAAATCCAAAACCTGAAGAGATCAATAACAAGTAATGAGATCAAAAGCATAATGAAAAGTCTCCCGGCAAAGAGAAGCCCAGGTCCCAGTGGCTTCACTGCTGAATTATCCCAAACATTTAAAGAACACCAGTCCTACTGAAACTACTCTGAAAAACAGAGGTGGAAATACTTCCAAACTCAGTCTATGAGGCTAGTATTACCCTGATATGAAAACCAAAGATAATCAAAAAAAGAAAACCATAGAACAACATGTCTGATGAATACTGATGGAAAAATCCTCAACAAAATACTACCAAAGGAAATTCAACACATTAAAAAAATCATTTATCATGACCACGTGGGATTTATCCCAGGGAAGCAAGGATGATTCAACATAAGCAAATAAATTAATCTCATACATCATACCAACAGAATGAAAGACAAAACCCTTATCATTTCAACTGATGCTAAAATGCATTTTACAAAATTCAACATCCCTTCATGATAAAAATCCTCACAAAACTGGGGATAGAAGAAACGTACCTCAACCAGGTACAGTGGCTCACACTTGTAATCCCAGCACTTTGGGAGGCCGAATCGGGTGGATAACCTAAGGTCAGGAGTTCGAGACCAGCCTGGCCAACATGGGGAAACCCTGTCTCTACTAAAAATACAAAAATAAGCCAGGCATGGTGACATGCCTATAGTCCCAGCTACTTGGGAGGCTGAGGCAGGAGAATCACTCAAACCCGGGAGGCACAGGTTGCAGTGAGGCAAGATCATGCCACTGCACTCCAGCCTGGGTGACAGAGCGAGACTCCATCTCAAAAAAAAGAAGAAGAAACTTACCTCAACGTGATAAAAACCATATATGATAGGCCCACATCTAGTTTCACACTGCATGGGGGAAAAACTGAAAGCCTTTCCTCTAAGATTTAGAATATAACGATGCCCATTTTCACCACTATTATTCAATACAGTACTGGAAGTCTTTGCTAGAGCAATCAGACAAGAAAAAGAAATAAAGGGCATCAAAATCGAAAAGGAAGAAGTCAAATTATCCTTGTTTACAGAGGATATGATTTTACATTTGAAAAAATCTAAAGACTCCCCTAAAAAACTATTACAACTCATAAACAAATTCAGTAAAATTGCAGGATACAAAATCAACACACAAAAATTAGTAGCGTTTCTATATGCCAAAAACAATCTGAAAAAGAAATCAAGAAAGTAATCCCATTTAAAATAGTTACAAATAAAATTAAATACCTAGGAATTAACCAAAAAGGTGAAAGATCTCTACAATGAAAACTATAAAACATTGATGCAAGAAAATTGAAGACACACAAAAAAAAGGGAAAGATATTCCATGTTCATGAATTAAAATAATCAATTTTGTTAAAATGACCATATTAACTAAAGGAATCTACAGATTTAATACAATCTTTATCAAAATACTAATGGCATTCCTCACAGAAATAGAAAAGGCAATCCTAAAATTTATATGAAACCACAAAGACCCAGAATAGCCAATGCAATCCTAAGCAAAAACAACAAAACTGGAAGAATCACATTACATTACTTTAAATTATACTGAAGAGCTATAGTAACCAAAATGGCATGGTACTAGCACAAACACAGACACAAAGATCATGGGACAGAATAGGGAACATAAAGTCATACATCTACAGTGAACCCATTTTTGACAAAGGTGCCAAGAAAATACACTGGGGAAAGGACAATCTCTTCAATACATGGTGCTGGGAAAACTGAATATCCATATGCAAAAGAGCGAAACTAACTCCCTATCTCTCACCATATACAAAAATCAAATCAAAACTGATTATTAAAGACTTTAATTCCTCAAGCTAGGAAACTAAAAGAAAACACTGGCGAGACTCTCCAGGACATTGGTATGGGCAAAAATTTCTTGAGTAATATGCTACGAGTGCAGGCAATCAAAGCAAAAATGGACAAACAGGATCATATTAAGCAAAAAGCTTTTGCACAGCAAAGAAAACAATCAAAAAAGTGAAGAAGAGACAATCCACAGAATGAGAGAAAATATTTGCAAACTACCCATCTCATAGGGGATGAATAACCAGAATATATAAGTAGCTCAAACATCTCTAAAGGAAAATAATAATCTAATTTTTAAAATGGACAAAGGATGTGAATACACATTTCTAAAAAGAAGGCATACAAATGGCAAATAGGCATATGAAAAGCTGTTCAACATTATTGATCATCAGAGAAATGTAAATCAAAACTATAATTAGACATCATCTCACCCCAGTTAAAATGGCCTTTATCCAAAAGTCAAGCAATAATAAATGCTGGCAAGGATGTGGACAAAAGGGAGCCCTCATACTCTTGGTGGAAATCTAAATTAGTACAACCACCATGGAGAACAGTTTGGAGGCTCCACAAAAACCTAAAAATACAGCTACCTTACCATGCAGCAATCCCACTCCTAGGTATATACCCAAAAGGAAGGAAATCAATAAATCAAATAAATACTTGCACTCCCATGTTTATTGCAGCACTATTCACACAGCTAAGATTTGAAGCAACCTAAGTGTCCATCAACAGATGAGCGGATTTTTAAAATGTGGTATATATACAAAACAAAGTATTATTCAGGCATAAAAAATAATGGGATTCAGTCATTTGCAACAACATGGATGGAAGCTGAGGTCAAATTACATTAAGTGAAATAAGTCAGGCACAAAAAGACAAACTTTGCATGTACTCACTTATTTATGGGAGTTAAAAATTAAAATAATTGAACTCATGGAGATGGACAGTAGAAAGATGGTTACCAGAGGCTCGAAAGGATAGTGTAGGGTTGGGAAGGGGAAGTGAGAAGGGTCAATGGGTACAAAAAACAGAATGAATAATACCTAGAATTTGCTAAAACAACAGAATGACTATAGTCAATAACAACTTAATTGTAGATTTTTAAATAACTAAAAGAATGTAACTGTATTATTTGTAACATAAAGAATAAATGCTTGAGGGGATGGATACCCATCTCCCTTGATGTGATTATTACACATTGCATCCCTGTATCAAAATATCTCATGTAACCCATAAATTCATACACCTACTATGTACCCACAAAAATTAAAAACAAAAAAAATTTAAGAGGTGTGAGGATTTGTCAACATACACTGCTTTTTTTTTTTTTTTTTTCTTTGAGACAAAGGCTCACTCTGTCACCCAGGCTGGACTGCACTGGCACGATCTCGGCTCACTGCAACCTCTGCCTCCTGAGTTCAAGGGATTCTCCTGCCTCGGCCTCCCGAGTAGCTGGGATTACAAGCGCTCACCACCATGTCTGGCTAATTTTTGTATTTTTAGTAGAGACAAGGTTTCACCATGTTGGCTAGGCTGGTCTCGAACTCCTGACCTCAAATGATCCACCCACCTTGGCCTCTCAAAGTGCTGGGAGTTCAGACGTAAGCCATTATGCCTGGCCAAGGTACACTTTTATTGCTAGAGAATACCCAATTACTCTAGCAATATTTATTGGAAATATTAACCTTCCTACATTACACTGCTTTCAACCTATGTCAAAAATCAATTAGCCATATTTGTGGGACTATTTCTACATTTTGTATACTGTTCTCTACGTGTGTGTCTCTATACCAACACCACACAACCTGGATTACTGTAAAGTCATGAAATCAAAAAGAGTGACTCTCCCACCTTACTCTTTTTTGAAAACTATTTTAGCTATTATAGTTCCTATAACTTCCTAAATAAGTTTTAAGATAATTGGGTCTATATTTATGTTTTTTAAAAAATCTTGCTGAAATTTTGACAGAAACTGTGTTTAAAACTGTGTATCAATTTGGAAAGAATTTACATCTATGGTGAGTCTGCTAATGAATATATTTCTCCAGTTATTCAGACTTCTGATTTCTTTCATCAATGCTATGAAGTTTACAGCATAAAAGCTCTGTATGTCTTGTTATATTTACACCTAGTAATTCAATATTATTATAAATGGTATTGTATTTTTAATTCCAGTTTTTATGTGTGCATTGTTTATAAATAGAAATATAAGTGTAAGCTGTTTTCACTCCTCCCTCTCCAATAGAAAAACAAACAAACAAACAAATATACAAGTGCCAAGATTTTTACCTGGAACTCAAATATGATAATGAGATAATTCCTGGGGCCACAGAGAAGTAAGAATAAAGCAAACAAACAAACAAACAAAAAACAACTCTGAACAGATGCTAAGGGAATCAGACCTCCACATCTGTGACACCCTTCCCCCTCCATTCTGCCTGGCATCGAGCAGAAATCTTGCCCCCTCCTCCACCCAACTCACATTTCTGTATTGGAAAAGGTAAGACTGAGGTGGTCAGCCAGGTTCCCCAACATCTTGGGTTCCCAAGCAGGAGACCTGTCCCCACCTTAATCCATGGGAAGCATCGTGACTGCCTAAAGGGAGAAATATTCCTGAGAACAGGTAGAGACAAAGACAGGAGGTGGGACTATCATCCCCAACCCTGGAAAGTCTGCTCTGCTCTTAAGCAAACAGAGGTGCCCAATCTGAGTGGCTGCTCAGCAGAAGAGGTATGTTCCACTGAACTCCTAGGCACAAACCTCTAGCTAGCCTTAACACACCACCAGCCTAGTCCCTTTGGGACCTCTCACCTTCAGAGCAGGCATCGCTCTGATCATTTACCAGAGCCGAGGTCAACCCAAGCTTAAGGTACCTCCTAGAGCTAAAAAGAGGCAGTAAGCTAGATGCAGAGATTCACTAAGCAAATATATCCAGGAGAAACCAAAACAAGATAGACAGAAAAAAAAACTAGAATAACTAACTATTCCATAAATATCTATAAATAACTATCCTTCAATGCAAAGACATAAAATACACCCACAAGAAACAACAGCAAACAGAGAACCATGACCTCCCCAAAAGGACAAAACAAAAATCCAGCAACTGATCCGAACAAGAAAGCAATTTGTGAGTTCTCTAACCACAAATTCAAAATTGTAGTTTTAAGGAAAGTCAGTGACCTCCAAGATAACGTAGAAAAGCAACTCAAAAATTTATCAAAGAAATTAAAAAAAAAAATTAGGCCAGGCATGGTGGCTCATGCCTGTCTGTAATCCCAACACTTTGGGAGGCCGAGGCAGGTGGATCACTTGAGGTCAGGAGTTCAAGACCAGCCAGGCCAACATGGTGAAGCCCCATCTCTACTAAAAATGCCAAAAATTATCCAGGCGTGGTGGCGCATGTCTGTAGTCTCAGCTACTCGGGAGGCTAAGGCATGAGAATCACTTTAACCTGAGAGGTGGAGGCGGCAGTGAGCCAAGATCACACCACTGCACTCCAGCCTGGGTGACAGAGTGAGATCCTGTCTCAAAAAAAAAAAAAAAAAAAAGAGAGAAAATTTTTAAAAATAAATTGAAATAATCTTTTAAAATCAAAGGCTAGGCATGGTATAATCTCAGCACTTTGGGAAACCAAGGCAGTAGAACTGTTTGAACCCAGGAGTTCAAGACCAGTCTGGGAAACACAGGAAGACCACCATCTCTACAAAAGAAAATTAGCCGGGCCGGGCGCGGTGGCTCAAGCCTGTAATCCCAGCACTTTGGGAGGCCGAGGCGGGCGGATCACGAGGTCAGGAGATCGAGACCCTCCTGGCTAACACAGTGAAACCCCGTCTCTACTAAAAATACAAAAAAAAAAACTAGCCGGGCGCGGTGGCGGGCGCCTGTATTCCCAGCTACTCGGAGGCTGAGGCGGGAGAATGGCGGGAACCTGGGAGGCGAAGCTTGCAGTGAGCTGAGATCCGGCCACTGCACTCCAGCCTGGGTGACACAGCGAGACTCCGTCTCAAAAAAAAAAAAAAGAAAGAAAATTAGCCAGGCATAGTGGCACAAGCCTGTGGTACCAGTTACTCAGGAGGTTGAAATGGGAGAATCACTTGATCCTAAGCAATAGAGGATGAAATGAGCCATGATTGTGACACTGCAGTCAAGCCTACGCAATATGGTGAGACGTTGTCTCAAAAACAAAAAATCAAACAGAAGTCTTGGAACTGAGAAACACATTTGCTGAACTGAAGAACTTCCTGGCGGCTCTCAAAGAAGATGAATGAAGCAGAGGAGTGAATTGGCAAACTCAAAGACTGGTTATCTGAAAATACAGGATCAGAGGAGAAAAAAGAAGAGTGGAAAAGAAAGAAGCTGCCTATAAGATATAAAAAATTACCTCGAAAGACCAAAGCTAAGAATTATTAGTGTTCAAGAGGGAGCTGAGCAACACCAAGGGCTAGAATGCTTACTCAAAAAAACAACAGAAATTTTTCCAAAAGATATACATATCCAGATACAAAAAAATTTCAGAACACAAAATAGGTTCAACCCAAATAAGACTACCTCAAGGCATGTAATAACCAAATTCTCAAAGGTCAAGGGCAAAGAGAGGATTCTAAAAACAGCATGAGACAAGAAGGAAATAACATATAAAAGACCTCCACATTGTCAAGACTTCTCAACAGAAAGCACACAGAGTGAAACAACATTTTCAAAGTGCTTAAAAAAACAAAACAAAAAAAAAAAAAACTGCCATCTGGGAATACTGTATTTAGCAAAATTATACTTCAGATATGAAGGAGACAATAACTATTTCTCAGACAAACTAAAGCTGAAAGAATTCACCACTATCATATCTACATTATAAGAAATGCTAACGGGAGTTCTTCAATTTGAAGGGGAAAAAAATGTCTTAAAAACTGGTGAAATTAAGTATATGAATAAACCCAGAATCCTATAATACTGTGACAGTGATGCAAAATCCACTCCTAACTCCAGTATGAGGCCCAAAAGACAAACTTATCAAAAATAATAATAGCTACAGCAACCTGTTAAGAACAGGTAACATAGAAAATTTAAAGTGAGACAACTAAAAGTCAAAATGTGGGGGTGATGATGTTAAATTGCAGATTATTTTTGTGTAGTTTTTTTTTTTGCCTTTGCTTCTATTCTTATTATTTGTGACCTAAGATGAACTGTCTCTTGTTATATCTATAAAGTATTTTTTGTAAGCCTCATGGTAACTGCTAACCACAGAACAAAACTTGTAAGAATCTACTAAAAATAAAAAGCAACAAATTAAAACTTACTACCAGAGAAAAGTACTTACCCACAAAGACAGACAGAACCACAAAGGAAGAAAAAAAGAAAGACAGGAATGTCAAAACAACCAGAAGCGAAAAAAAAAAAAAAAAAAAGATTGTTAAAAGTAAAGTAAGTCCTTACTTATCAATAATAATAACAATACTCAATTTAAACGATCTTAATTCTCTTTTTTTTTTTCCAGACAGAGTCTTGCTCTGTCACCCAGGCTGGACGGAGTGCAACAGCACAATCTCGGCTCACTGTAACTTCTGCCTCCTGGGTTCAAGTGATTCTCCTGTCTCGGCCTCCCAAGTAGCTGGGATTACAAGCACGCGCCACCATGCCTGGCTAAATTCTGTATTTTTTAGTAGAGATGGGGTTTCACCATGTTGGCCAGGCTGGTCTCAAGGCCCGCCTTGGCCTCCCAAAGTGATGTGATTACAGGCATAAGCCACTGTGCCGGGCCTTAATTCTCTAATTAAAAGGCATAGAGTGGCTGAATAAAGAAGTAAGACCCAACTATATGCTGTCTTCAAGAAACCTACCCTACCTATAAAGACACATAGACTGAAAGTGAAGGGGTGCAAAAAGATATTCTATGCAACCGGAAAACAAAAAAGCACAGGAGTAGCTATACTTAGATAAAACAGACTACAAATCTAAGATTATAAAACCAAGTAGATAAAACAAACATAATAGATCTAATAAAGACAAATTGCAATACAATAATAGGAGACCTCTAACTGCCACTCTCAGTAATGGACAGATCATCCAGCAGTAAATCAACAAAGAAACCACAGAGTTAAACTACACACTAAATCTAATAGGCCTACTGACCTTTTCAGAGTATTTCCCTCAACAGTCAGAAAATACACATTCTTCTCATCAGCACATGGTACGTTCTATAGAACAGACCACAAAAAGGCCATAAAACAAGTATGAACGCATTTTTTTAAAAATCATGTCAAGTATCTTTTCTGACTACAATGGGATAAAACTCAAAATCAATAACAGGAACGTCACAAATACAAAAACACATGGAAATTAAACAATATGTTCCTGACTGATCAATGGGTCAATGAAGAAATTGAGAAAACTGTAAAAACTTCTTGAAACAAATGAAAATGGAAACACAACATACCAAAATCTATGGGATATGGCAAAATCAGCACTAAGAGAAAAGTTTACAGCAATAAATGCCCATTTTTTTAAAAAAAGAAAAATTTCAAATAATCTAATAATGTACTTCAAGGATCTAGAAAGTAAGAACAAACCAAACCTCAAATTTGTAGAAGAAAATAAAGATCAGAGCAGAAATAAATCAAATTGAGACAAAAAAATACAAAAGATCAATGAAAAGAAAAGTTGGTTTTCTTGAAAAGATAAATATAATATGAATTTAATGAAATCAATGAATTTAAATAATAAATTCATGGTATCAAATTCATTTTGGATTTTGTTGCTATTTTCTAATATTTTGTTGAAGATTTCTGCATCTTCATTTATGAGAATATTGGTCTCTAATTTTCTTTCTTCTAATGTCTTGATATCAGAGTAATACTGGTCTCATAAAACGAACTGGAAACTGTTTCCCTTTTTCCATTTTCAGGAAGAATATGTGTAGAACTGGTACTGACTCTTCTTTAAAAGTTTGGTAGAATTCTCTGGTGAAACTATTTGCGCCTCAAGATTTCATCTTAGTGATATTTTAATTATAAGTTTAGTTCCCTTAATAATTAAAGAGCCATTCAAATTATCTATTTTATTTTGGGTGGTAGTTTGTATTTTTCTATGAATTGGTTCATTCCATCTGAATTATCAAATTTACATGTGTAGGGCTGTTTGTAGTATTCCCTTGTTATCCTTTTGATGTAGGCAGGATCCACACCTGTTTCATTCCTGACAGTAATAATTGGTGTATTCTCTCTTTTTGTCACTCTTGTTAGAGGTTTGTCAATTTTACTGATCTTTGAAAAGAACCAGCTTTATGTTTCAATAATTTTTGTCTATGGTTTTTTATTTTCAATTTCAGTGATTCCTGCTCTTTACCTTTATTTCATTCCTCCTGCTTGCTTTAGGTTTATTTTGTTCTTTTTCTAGTTCTTTTGAGTTAGGAACCTAGATCTGATTTTTCCCATTTTCTGACATAATCATTTAGTGCTATAAGTTTCTCTCTGAACACTGGCTTAGCTGTGTCCCATAAATTCTGATACGTTCTGCTTTTGTTTTCATTCAACTATTTGTTTTGGTTTTTTTTTAAATACCCTTTGAGATTTCTTCTTTAACCCATGAATTACTTAGGAGTATAACTATATTTCTAGGTATTTGGAGAGATTCCTGTTGTTACTGATTAATAATTTGATTCAGATATGGTCAGAGAACACACCCAGTATGATTTCAATAATTCCAAATTTGTTGAGGTTTTTCAGTCATAGAAATGGTCTGTCTTGGTATATGTTCCATGGGCACTGAAAAAGAATGTGTAGTCTGTTGTTCTTGGGTAGAGTGGTCTATAAAAGTCAGTTACATTTTGTTGGTTGATGGTATTATGGAGTTCTTCTGTATTGTTGCTGATTTTCTGTCTGTTCTATCAGTTTTTCAGACAGAGTGTTGAAGTCTCCAACTGTACCTGCCTATTTCTCCTTTCACTTTCTATCAGCCTTTGCTTCATATATTTTACAGTTCTGATGTCTGGTACATTCATTTGTAGGATTGCTATGTCTTCTTGGTAGATTGCCCTTTTATCATTATCTTATGTCCTCTCTGTCTCTCGTAATTTTCTTTGGTATGAAGCATATTTTATCTTGTATTAATATAGCCACTCCTGTTTTCTTTGATTAATGTTTGCATGACATGTCATTTCCATCCTTTTACTTTTTACATATATATATCATGGTATATATATGACATATACATCATGATATACATATATATATCATTATATTATGTTTGAAGTGAGTTTCTTATAAATACCATAAAGTTGGATCATATCTTTAATCCAATATTGATCTCTGTTTTTTTAACTGGCATATTTATAATGTGTTAGGGCTTAAGTTTGCAGTTATTTTTTGCGTTCTGTTTGTTCTGTTTCTATTTTCCTGCATTTTTGTGGGTTATTTGAACATTTTTTAGAATTCCATTTTGGTTTATCTATAGTATTGTTTGTTTGTTTGTTTGTTTCGAGATGGAGTCTCACTCTGTTGCCCAGGCTGGAGTGCAGTGGCATGATCTCAGCTCACTGTAACCTTTGCCTCCCAGATTCAAGTGATTCTCATGCCTCAGCCTCCTGAGTAGCTGGGACTACAGTCGTGCATCACCATGATGGTTAATTTTTGTATTTTTAGTAGAGACAGGGTTTTATCATGTTGGCCAGGCTGGTCTCAAACTCCTGACCTCAGGTGATCTGCCCGCCTCGGTTTCCCAAAGTGCTGGAATTACAGGTGTGAGCCACTGCACCCAGCCTATATAGCATTTTTGAGTGTATGCTTTAAAAAGCTTTTTAGTGGTTGCTCTAGTTATATTATATACACATAACCTATTGTAGTCTATAGGTATCATCATTTTACCATTTCAAGCTAAGCATAAAAACCTTATCTTCCTTTATGTCCCTTTACTCTCCCACATTTATAATTGCCTTAAACATTTTCTCTGCAAAAACTTAGAACTACATCAGAGAGTGTTAGAATTTTTGCTTCAACCATAAAAGATAATTTCCAAAGCTAGAGAGAAAGGAAATCCATTGTATTTACTTATATTTTACTCTTTCCAATGTTCTTTCTTTCTTCCTAATGTGACAAGATTCTTGCATGTATTGTTTCCATTTTATTTAGAGAATGCACTTTATTCTTTTAGGGTAGACTCATCAGCAACAAATTCTCTTTGCATTTCTTCATCTGAGAATACCTTTATTTTCCCTTAATTCTTGAAAGGCATTTTCACAGGATATAGATTCTGCGTTGATAGTTCTTTCCTTTTAGCACTTAAAAAATGTTGCGCTATGTCTTTTTGATTTAATCCAGTTCAACCCAGTGTTCCCTGAATGAGCAAATACCCAAATATTGATGCTTCTGTGTTCCAAATACAGAAGGTTTTTCCACATATTATCAGAGAAGATATTATTTAGGTACCTTAAAAAAATAAGTACCAGTCTTTAAACAGCTACTCAATTTGAGCAATTTCCGCACATTTTCTCAATTATATTTTAGCTCTAAAATAGAAATGCCTACATTTTTCCAATGGCAAGTGAGCTTAAGAATTCTGCCTGGCAGGCATCAGATAAAGTTGGGAAGCTATCTTGATTACAAAATGCCAAGGCATCTGACCTAGCAAATAGTCACAGACTTACAAAATGTGTGGCATCTCTTATATCAATGACTTGCAAAGCATCATATTTAAGTAGTTTTTCAGTGACAATTTTGGCAATCCAGATATATGATCCTCACTGATCTTCCTTGTGAATACCATACACACATGTACACACAGAATGATTCAGGCCACACACAAACCAGAAGAGTTAACTGACCATGAGGGAATCAAATCTTAGTATACCCTGAGTTTCAAGTAATCAATGTTCCCCTTACCCTTTTCTTTTTTTAACTCACAGGAGGCTGCAAAAACAGTACAAAGAGTCTCGTGTACCCTTCACCCAGCTTCCCCCAGTGGTGACACCTTATATAGTTCGAATTAAATATCACAACCAGGAACCTAACATTGGTACATTACTGTATACTAAACTATGGGCTCCTTTATACTTTTTATAGAGAAGTTATACAACAGTGACCTTTCTCGGAAACTCTCTTAGCACTTAGGCATTCTACTACCAGTCAAACTACCAATCTAGACTCTTCTAACCCAATTACAAATTATCATATATAAACAATCTTTATACACATACAAATATAAGCACATCCCATATATTCTTACCACATACATACAACAAAAAGAATTGCACCTGTGTCCATAAAAACTTATAATATTTTTCCACTAATTTCTACTCTCCCCTGCTATTGCTACACAAAGACTGTGTAAATAAACCTGCAGGATCAAAGAAATATTTAAAAGTTATCTAATGTAAAATTCCATCCAGTTCATTATATAGCATCCCAACAATCAATCTTTCAGCCTTCACCTGAATGTCTCAAATGACAAGAAACTCATAAGATCTAAAGGAATTCAGTATGCCTTTGGTCAATATGCTAATTCTCAAAAGGCATTTCTTATGAGCAGTAATTTGTTTCTCCTGAATTTGTACTAATTTGGTTCTACTTATAGCCTATGAGGACATAACATGCAAGTCTCTTCCCTAACTACCTTTTTCACAGAGAAACCAGGCATCCTGGTTTATCTAATTTTAGTTTATGCCTGTTGTTCTGACACAATTAATAGCCCTTTTCACCCTCAAGATTTGAGAAAACATTATATAGTTTCCCTATTCAAGACAGCCCTCAACTACTTGAAGACTACACAGTTTTTTTATTTAATCAGGTTAAGTATTTCCCTGTTTTCTGGCTATTCTTCATATATGATTTTTGTGTATCTATTTTAATGAGGGATTTTATAATCCCAATTCAAAAGCAGAAAGTCATTTACTTCTCTTTGAATACCAGATCAACATACAGCTATGGAATTACTATCCCTCTGGGTAAACACTTTCTGAGTTGTCACCTCATACAATGGTACCAATAGCAGTCTCATATTGTACCAGTAGGTGTCACTCTATATATACTTAAAATTAAATTAAGTTTTAATTATTTTATTCAACAAATATTTATTGAGCACCCATTATGTGCCAAGTGATTCTAGGTACTGAGAACATAGTGGTGACCAAGAAAGACACAATCTTGTTTTCACAGAGCTTACAATCTAGATATTAATAAAAAATCTGCTTTATTTTTTTCTACATAAATGTTTGTGAAATACTAATCCTAATGCAGTTCAATTCAGAACCGTGTTTTTCCTAAGTTAATAGATAACACTCAAAATAACTCATAAAAAACAAATACTGTAATGAAACAGAATCAAAGAAACTGTGTTCTGCAGGACTAGATCAATATAACCTGGGTATTTTCTAACCTTTTGAATTTATTCAACATTTCTCTTCCATACTTCAAGTTTCTAAAACCCAAATTTTAGGTAGTCCTCAGTAGAATGGAAAGTAACTTATCTTTTAAAAAACAGTTCAACTTTCAAAAAATATACCTGCTTTTTTTCTCTCTCTCTCTCTCTCTGTTTTTTGAGACAGGGTCTGGCTCTGTTGCCCAGGCTGGAGTGCAGTGGCACAATCTCGGCGCAACCTCTACCTCCCAGGTTCACACAATTCTCCTGCCTTAGTCTCCCAAGTAGCTGGGATTACAGGAGCCCACCACCATGCCCAGCTAAGTTTTATATTTTTAGTAGGATGGGGTTTCCCCATATTGGCTAGGCTGGTCTCAAACTCCTGACCTCAGGTGATCTGCCTACCTCGGCCTTCCAAAGTGCTGGGATTACAGGCATGAGCCACAGCTCCCAGCCTATACCTACTTATGTTTTTACAGGAATATGTTATAAATTTTAAAGACTTATTAATTCCCAAAGTTTCTTAATTCCCCAAATACATATTCCCTTATCTCTACTAAGAATAATTAGGCCAGGCACCATGGCTCACACCTGTAATCCCCGCACTTTGGGAAGCTGAGGCGAGTGGATGATCTGAGGTCAGAAGTTCGAAACCAGCCTGGCCAACATGGTGCAACCCTGTCTCTACTAAAAATACAAAAAAATATTAGCCAGGCATGGTGGTGTGCGCCTGTAAATCCCAGCTACTCAGGAGGCTGAGACAGAAGCATCGTTTGAACCCACGAAGTGGAGGCTGCAGTGAGCCAAGATTGTGCCACTGCATTCCAGCCTGGGCGACAGAGTGAGATTCTGTTAATTATAAAAAAAAAAAAAAAGTTAAATGTCACCTTTTAAACACCAAACACCTTTCCCAGCTAAGCAGAGTAAGAAAAGACAGTACCAAATTATTCCTCAGCAGAACTTAGGAATTCTTCCACTGTCAAAAGTCCTTCTATTTTCTTTCTTGGCACAATCTCGGCTCACTGTAACCTCTGCCTCCCGGGTTCAAGTGATTCTCCTGCCTCAGCCTCCCAAGGAGCTGGGATTACAAGTGTGTGCCACCACGCCCAGCTAATTTTTCATATTTTTGGTAGAGACAGGGTTTCACCATGTTGCCCAAGCTGGTCTCGAACTTCTAGCCTCAAGTGATCCACCCGCCTCAGCCTCCCAGAGTGCTGAGATTACAGGCGTGAGGCACCACGCCTGGCTTTTTTCTTTTCTTTTTTCTTTTTTAAAGACTTGATGTTTATTTATTTATTTAGAGACAGAGTTTTACTCTGTCACCCAGGCTGGAGTACAGTGGCATGACCACGGCTCACGGCAGCCTCAAAGTCCCCAGGCTCAGGGGATCCTTTCACCTCAGCCTCCCGCGTAGCTGGGACTATACACTCAGCTACTTTTTCTATTTTTTTGTAGAGGCAGGGTCTTACCATGTTGCCCAGATAGTCTCAAACTCCTGGGCTCAAGTGATCTGCCCACCTCGGTCTCCCAAAGTGCTTGGATTACAGGTGTAAACTACAGCACCCAGCCAAAAGCCCTTATTTAAACAAACCTGAGAGACTAATAGCTATTAGTATTAGTAACTAGGTAACTTACTTACACTTATAGTATAGCAATGAAAGGCCATACTTTGTCAAAGAAATAGATCTAAGAGAGGGGGCAGACACTGTACCTCAAGAAGGTATACTTGCCTGCAAAGAAATCTGAGAACCTAGAAACTACTCAATTACTATATTGTCTTCATCTACTCTCAAACTGAATGTTTTCCAAACTGGAAAAGCCACAGAAAACATGGTTATGGAAATATTTCAGGCTCTTAAAAAAAGAAAAATCCTACAGCTTAGAATTTTTTAAGTTCAAAATTCAGTAACATGAATGTGAGAAAAATGATCCTTGCCAGAACTTAAGACACTGACAGTTTTATATAATATCCAACTTAATGTTCCCTTGGGAATGCTTCAAACTATTACTGTCTAAATTGCTAGAGAATACTACATATTGTTCAATTTTAGCATGGACTCACATGCATACTTTACAAATACTTAATGAATAGTAAGTTAAAAATGAACATTAAGGTGCTTCATAAAAAACAGCTAATGGTGAAAAAATATCTAAATTAACCTATCCCTTAATATTAAATAAAGCATTTTATTTACTTTGAATGGTAAAGTGGTGGTTGAGCAAATACACTAAAAACATAGTTTGTTGTCTGTGGCTTTTAGTTTACACTTGTAAACCATCTGATAGGAACAGTACTGTTAACATTTGGTGTGAGATGTCACCAAATTTGCACATACACAATGGCAGATATCTCTGTGAGGCCAGTATTTTTACCCCCAAAATTAAAAGGCATGTGTGTGAGAAGTGAGGGGTTAGTGTACTAGAAAAAGCACAGCTTTTGAGTCACAAAAATTAATATTCAAATCCCAGCACCATCCTAAATTAGTTACGTGACTTTGGGCCAAGTTATTTAATCTGCTCTAAACATCACTTTTCCACCAAGGGATGCAAACAAAATTGTAAGAAAGATTAAGTTGCTTCATATAAAATGCCTAATATAGGGTCTGACACATAGTAGGTGCTCAACAAATGGTAGTTATAAGAGGATTCCACTTTTCTTTTTGACCATTAAAATGACTGTATTAATTAATGTTGAACAACTACTGGCTCACAATTGTAATTAAACACAAAGTACATCTTTACTCTGCTATAACACTTTCATAAAACCAAATCCCTTACTCAACTGAATGCCAACAAATATGCACCTTCTCCTTTAGCTCAAATATATTTTGCATGACCTTACATGAATTGCTCAGATAAAAGCTTTTTCTCTTCTGCTTTTGTTATTTTAAAGTGCAGATGCATTTGAGTCATTTTCTCCTTTTGTTTCATATCCTTAAGATCCAAAGCTTCAAAGACAGAATGTCAGCATGCAGTCGATTTATGACTGAACTCTTGAAGAGACACTGAAGAATTACCTTGTCAATCACCCCAAGGACTCTGAAGGCCTTCAGCTCCTCGGCAGGGCTCCTTAGGTTCCAAGGGGGCCTTGAACTTAGTGATCCTGGAGGCTAATGGAAGATATCAAAGATTATACATCAATCAGGGAGGTACTTGAAGGAAGGCTGCCTGCTGAAGCAAATGCCAGGCCAAAGGAAAGTAAATTCATCATAAATCAGAGAATGGAAAGATGAAAGGAGGAAGTTTCTGTTTGTCTGTAATATGAAATTTTTAAAAATAAAAACTAAAGAAAATCAAAAAGAAAAAGCAAGAAAAAAGTTGCAAGTAAATAAATCATAACATTGAAAAAAATTTTTAAAAGAAAAATTAATGAGCTGATAGTTGCTAGAGCAATAACTCAATTCAGACCATACAGCTATCATAAAACTTTGTAACAAATGGATAACTGGGCCAACAATCAATCCCAGTATTATATTTACCCCAGACACCTCAACAGTAATTTGGAAGTGGGGGAACTAAAAATAATAATAAGCACACATGGGTAGGGAGAGGCACAAGCCATTCTTTCTCATCATGAAGTTACAGCTCTATAATTGTTACTTTACATATTATGTGTTTTCAGAGGGACTGGTCCATCCAAATTCAACCAGAAAAATTACCAATAATGGAGAAAAATTAAGAAGCTTCATCATATAACCAATAATTACTAAAACTGAGCCTGCTTACGAGATGATTTACAAGAGAAATAAATTTTTCTTCGATGTGGAAAACAGTCTGTTAGCTACACACACAAAAAGATTCAAAAAATCAGTGAACATAGGAAGGAACACTTAAATTCTGCACACAATTTTAAAATAATCCCAACTTCCATTTATTAGTTTTAGTTTTTCTCTATCAGTAACATAAGCCATTAAATTAGATAAATTCTAAGGGCACCTCCATATGACATTTACAACTATAAAGTACTGCTATATTGATCCTATATTAAAATGGTGATGCTGCAAAGGACAACAGGAGACACAAAGCCTTACTACATACTTAAAGCAGACCTTCTTGCTATCAAAAATCTATTAGAATACAGAAGAAACATTCTGATTCTATGAACTGAAGATAAAACATCCTGATCAAACACCACGGTAAGGGAATTACTGAGATACCATTTTTGTCCCTGTACAGACCAACATCACCAGACAGGCAGCTCCTTGAGAATAGAAAATGTGTCTTATTCATCTCTATATTCACAGTGCCTCGCATATTGCTAGTATTTAGTTGGAAAACATGAGGGAGAGCAGAAATGAGGAGAGCAGGGAGAAAGGAAGGAATCTTGGAAAACTAGGTGTCACTTACAACTGGGAAAACTACCACTTGTGAAATTCTCTAAAAGCAGCAATTCTAATTGTTTTCCATTTTTGTTTTGTTTTTAGATTTAGCAAGAAAACAATAATTTAACTGTACCTGAAATGGTGTTTAAGTTATAAAAGAGACTTTTTATTTCTTAAAGATGCTTGAGAAAGTTGGTGATAGTGACAATTAGACTAGATAATAACCTTTAAACTAAGGGGAACCTTTTTAGGGATATAAAAACATTTAGCAAGGTATTTTAGTGTTATAATGTAAAGCATTCATTATATTCATTCAGTGTATACTCATTCAGTGTATAATGTAACATTATATTCATTATAGTCATTCAGTGTATAATGTAACCAACATGTAACAGCAATAGCCTTTTTTAAATTTTTTTTTGAGATGGAGTTTCCCTCTTGTTGCCCAGGCTGGAGTACAGCAGCTCGATCTTGGCTCACTGCAACCTCTGCCTCCCGGGTTCAAGCGATTCTCCTGCCTCAGCCTCCTGAGTAGCTGGGATTACAGGCACCCACCACCATGGCCAGCTAATTTTTGTATTTTTAGTAGAGACGGAGTTTCACCATGCTGGTGAGGCTGGTTTCGAACTCCTGACCTCAGGTGATCCACCCACCTCGTCCTCCCAAAGTGCTGGGACTGAAGGCATGAGCCACCACACCCAGCCAGTAGAAATAGTCTTTTCTATCTTCATTTACATTGTTTCATCTCTATTCTTCACCCCATACCAGGCGATGCACCTACAGGAAGTTAGTATTATATAATTCCCATTTTACAGATAAATAAAGGGATTCTCAGAATACTGGAGTGTTTGTCTGTGGTCAGAAAGAGAGACAGAGGAAGAACTCCAACTACTATTCTAAAGCTTGCAGTCCTTTTACTAACCAACACATTCTGAAAATTAAAAATTCTTTTCTGCTGCTGCTTCTTGCTACAAGAACAAGTAAGAACTGTTTGTGATTTTGGCAAAAGGAATGCTAAGGAAAAGTTGTAAGGAGGGGAAAAAAGAATACTTTAAATGATATTTAGTCCACTACATTTGTCTTAGAAAATATGGCCAAGTATCTCCAACATCCCTATCTCCTATTTATACCTTCTAATTCACAGATGTCACTGTTTCTTTCAGTTTCCAAAGAAAGTTACTGGTTCACTTTGGCAATTTAAAGAGCAAAGAAAGCAAACTACAAAATCTCTATCGCAACTTTCAACAAATAATTACTGTGCACCAACTATGTGCGTGATAACTGAAAGGGCTATAAATTATCAAAAGGCCCAGTCTAATCTCAAGAAGTTCACCATTTATTTGAGGAGATAAGACAAATACATGAAAAGTTAAATAACAATAAAACATTATCTTAAAAATATGGGACTACACAAATATGTCATTAGTGTATGAAAAACTGTGGTCTCAGAAAGATGTGGGATTAAAGGTGATTTTAAGTGTTATGTGGAAATTAGATTAGGAAAAAGTTATTCTATACTGTATACAACTGGAAAGCATTAGCCTGGTGGGCAAAAGTTGTTCAAATTGGAGAACAGAAGAAAATAAAATTATACACTTAGGGTCAGTTTTCGCAGGCCTCGAATGCCAAGAAGAAAAGTCTTGACTATACAGTCTCCGAAGTCTAGACAACAAGTTTTTCTATGAGAAGTAACCCAATGAAAACAGTGATTTAATAAGGTTACTCTTGGAAAGACGTGAATGGGGAAATTGAAGGGGAAATGACCAAAGGCAAAGTGATCATTAAAGTTCTCTTTCTACTTTAACCATCTATAAAAGTTTGAGATCACAGAAATGAACAAAGAAAGATCATGAAATAAAATCATCAATAAAAAAAATTGTATTTCTCATATGTAGTGCTTAAATTGGGTAGAATCCTATAGATCTACTCCTTTCTTCAGATGGCAAAAGGACATACAAATCCACAGAATTTTAAGAGCAGAAACAGACCTTAGAGATCAAGTCCAACTTTTTTTTTTAGATGAGAAAACTGAGACGCAGCAAGGTTAGCAAAAGTAGGTAATAGATAACAGAGAATTAAATCTCACTTATGCAATAAAAGAATGTTGTTAGGTGAAACTCAGCCCATTGTGCTATGAAGTGCAATGGGAGAAGCAGGGTATTTCTATGTAATATGATTGAGTTCCTTGATGGAAAAGTAAGATTTTCACTTATATTTATTAGCTATTATAGCAGAAGATGCCCAGAGAGGCAAAGAATAGTTGTATTCATCTATACCTGGTATAGATGGGAAGAGAGACAAGGGAAGAGACAAGAATACATCATGACCCAACAATCTTCAAAAGCAGAGGTGGCAAGTACATATCATTCAACTGGTCAAGTCCATGGCAGGAATCTCTGCTAATCCCACAGTCTCACAACTCTTCTCAATACAACGCTCCTGGCAGCCACTACTCATGGATTAGAATTGGCACACCAGTTAAAACCTACTTACTATTGTTGTTCTTGCTCTGTCGCTGAGGCTGGAGTGCAGTGACACGATCTCGGCTCACTGCAACCTCGACCTCCCAGGCTCAAACGATAGCCTCGTGCCTCAGCCTCCTGAGTAGCTGGGGTTACTGGCATGTGCCACCACACCTGGCTAATTTTTTTTTGTAGTAGAGACGGGGTTTCACCATGTTGGCCAGGCTAGTCTCGAATGCCTGGCCTCAAGTGATCCACCTGCCTCAGCCTTCCAAAGTGCTGGGATTACAGGCCTGTTGTACATTCTTTAAAAGGCTTTGTTTCTGTTTGGGGATTTGTTTTTGAAGTTGCTGTTCAGCCTGCCCACTGTCTTTTTCACTCGATATTATTTCCTGTTCTCAATGAGCTCTCTCCATTCTTCCCAATCTGTTGGTGCAGTACTTCTTAAACTTTCATGTGTATGTGCATCACCTGATGATCTTGTTAAAAAGAAGATTCTGATTCAGTAGGTCTGATATTCTGCATGTCCACCAAGCTCTCAGGTAATGCTAATGATGCTGGTTCACCAACCACATTTAAAAGAGGTTTACTTACTCCTCAAATAACCTGAGAGAGAGTAACCACTATTGCAGGAAAATACGCAATCAAGGGCAAAAGGAAAGTACCACAAAGAGTGTATCAAGAAACCACACTCTGAACTCTAATGTCTAATTATGCCAGAGCTCCTGAATTTGGCTTCATCCCTGAATTTTTGGCTTTGCAAAGACTTTCATGGGCAATCTACTAACCCTAATACCCAGTCTCCTGAGCTGCACTAGGTCACATTTCAAGCCTGACACTGAATTGTAGGCCTATTACTGACTTAAGCAAATGTCTCACTGAAAGCAAATTTAAAATATTTTCTAAGGAATAATGGAATAATATCAATTAATAATACAAGCAAACAAAATGCACAATAGAAAAACACTTTCAGTATTATTATATCAGTTGCATTCAAAATCTACAAATATTCAGGAAAGGTATACATTCTACATATTAATTTTCATTCACACCTTGTAACTGAATAAAAACATATCCACACCTTAAAAACTACACAATATTTTGTTCTAAATTTAGATCATTTATTGTATTTTTCTAAATTTGATCCAGAGTTTCAAATTCCTACAGCTAAAAAAAGCAAAAAAACTATTCTAAATCTTTTCCATGGAGAGCCTCTTTTAACATTACTTCTTAAATCATTCAGTGTTGCCTAAGATTTATTTTTTAAAAAAAGAAAAAAAAAGAAAGAAAGAAATCTGTCTCCTTCAGTTAAGATTCAACCTTTGCTTCAAAAAAACCTCATTTCTTTTTTTTCTGAAACCTGCTCCTAAATTTTCTTGGAACCTTTTAGTAATGAAGCAATGAAGAAAAAGAGTAAGAGAGTGCTTTTTTTCCTTTCTGTGCTTTTGCAAAAAGGACATTAACTTGAATGACTGGGAAACTTAGAACTTTTGTATTTACTATATAAGGATCTCTAAAGTTCAATAAAGCAAACACTTAAAACATCACCGAAAACCTGGGTGGAAGGAGTCATGACAGACTGTACCAAAGGAGAAAACAGTAACTAAGAAAAATTTAAAAAGTCAAAAAGGGTT
Source organism: Trachypithecus francoisi (assembly GCF_009764315.1). Lineage (NCBI taxonomy): Eukaryota > Metazoa > Chordata > Mammalia > Primates > Cercopithecidae > Trachypithecus > Trachypithecus francoisi. The sequence goes on along the minus strand of NW_022681470.1, from coordinate 70,204,031 downwards.
CCTCTATTGTCTTAATCAACCAGGCTAGAAAGAAATGTTTGCACACTGATTCCAGAGAGAAGTAATATCTGCTTTGCACCAAATTTGAGCTAAAGGGGCCTTAGAAATCATTTATATAAATCTTCTCATCGTGTTGGTTGAAATTCAGGCCCAAAGATGGTTAAAGAAGTGGAATAATAAATGCACCAAGCTAATCACAATCCTCTGAAAGACTTTTAAATTATACATAAGAAAATAATCAAGCATGCTCTTGGCCAAAACGGGCCAGGCTTAACAAAATAATATACAAAAGGAAAATTTAAAAAGCAAATGTTTACCGTGAGAGAAAAATACTGTGCCTACTCTCCTCTAGCCTCCTTGCCTAAGAACTGAAAAAATCCTACATGTCAAATCAGATTCAGATGACACCCCTTTTTATCCTTTCTGATAGAATTTCCCATTCTTCTACATGGCTCTTACCAGTGTAACTTTGTTTGCTCAACTATGTACATATATAGGTCCTCAACTATGCTACAGGATTTGCAAGAGCAGGCTGTGTCATCATCTTTTGTATAACTCCAAAGTATATCTAGTTTGATTCTATACACAGTCTTAACAGATGCTTAATGAGTTAGTGTATAATCAAATGTAATCACCTTTCCTATATTAGATCTCTTCTGTTTTATTCTCATTAGCAGTTATACTTGAAGAAATTCTGACTGATATACTTCATGGTTCTATTCTTCTAGTCTAAACTACACAGGAGGCTCAACGTACTTATTTACCTAAGAAATTATTGCTTCATAGACATGCCTATAGGAAACTAACAGGAATGCAAAAGTGGGAGGATTACATAAATAAGTATAGGTAGACCATTCAAATTTAATGTTATAAGAATGAATAGAAGACTGATAATTTTAAATCCCTAAAACTTTTAGAATATTAGCCAGGCGCGGTGGCTCACGCCTGTAATCCCAAGCACTTTGGGAGGCCAAGGCGGGTAGATCACCTTAGATCAGGAGTTCGAGACCAGGCTAGCCAACATGGCGAAACCCCATCTCTACTAAAAATACAAAAATTAAACAGGTATGGTGGCATGCGCCTGTAGTCCCAGCTACTTGGGAGGCTGAGGCAGGAGAATCACTTGAACCCGGGAGGCAGAGGTTACAGTGAGCCAAGATCACGCCACTGCACTCCAGCCTGGGTGACACAGCGAGACTCCATCTCAAAAAAAAAAAAAAAAAAATTTAAAAAGTAAACAATTTAAAACAATTTTTAGAATATTTATAAGACATATTTAGTAAAACAAGTTTGCAGGGAATTATGTTAATGCTTTTATCAATGCCCCCCTCCAAAATGAAATTGAGTACATATACACATTAGTACTACACAGGAGGAAGGTTGCCAATCCCATGGAAAAAGTAATGTTCACATAAATATTCCACTTAAAAAGATAAAATTCAACGGCAAAAAAGTAAAGGAAGTAAACTTAATAATATAATTAAAAGAACCATGATAGAGAATAGGATAGATTAGCAAACAGAATACAGACTAGAAGAGTCACAGTAATTCACAATCTGAAAATGAATCAGCAGAATAATGTCATTTAAAACACAATCATTATGTTAAAGCAACATAAGTATATTGCTTGCAAGCTGAAATACAATCCTTTTGTTCTATAAGACATGGTCAAACACTTAACATCAGAAATTCTCAGAATGTCTTACACTGATCAGTACTATCAGTACTAAGATCAGTGCTATCTTATCATTTTCAAAAAGTATACAAAGCATAAAAATGTGTGGGAAAAAGTATGTAAGGCGGTATATGAATGGGAAATGAAGAATGAGGCTAAAACTTAAGTTTTTGGCTTATGGGCTGATCTTTGTGCTAGAGAGGCATTTGATTTATGTGTATCTGTGTAATCCACATATGAGTGATTTTTTTTTTTTTACTTCATTTAATCCTAGTAACTACCCAGCAAAAAATCACTATATTCTCATTAATCAGATATAGAAACTGACATTCAGAAGCGGGATTAAGCATCTTGTCCAATCTTCTATGACTTCAAGTGGCAGAGCTGGATATGAACAAGGCTGCCTGACTCTTAGATCAATGAAGACAACAAACTATTTGGGAGGCCAAGGCAGGCGGATTATGAAGTCAGGAGATCGAGACTATCCTGGCTAACATGATGAAACCCCGTCTCTACTAAAAATACAAAAAAGTTAGTCCCAGCTACTCAGGAGGCTGAGGCAGAAGAATGGCGTGAACCTGGGAGGCAGAGCTTGCAGTGAGCCTAGATCGTGCCACTGCACTCCAGCCTAGGGGACAGACTGAGACTCCATCTCAAAAAAAAAAAAAAACAAAAAAAAACACTAAACCCTTTTCCCATCTCCAGAAGACACAATTCTTAAATTGCATCAGAAAAGCTTAGTGTGATATAAAGAAAAAAATAACAGAAAAGTTTCCTCCAGAAATTTGCCAAATCCAGGTTGATACAGCATAAAAACAATAATAACCTGCAATGCTTCTAACGTTTTCAGCATTCATCTGCCTTAGACAAGTCTAGGGGAAGTCCCAAATAACCTAACTATCCCTGCTAGAATTATGCTTTTATAATTTCAAGTGACCAATAGCATATACTTGTGTAAGTTATGCTTAAAATGAATAGTTTTAACATGAATCAATAAAACTGGAGAACAATTATACAAGAATCACAATCTAACTTTAAAAAGTCCAAATACAAATAGATATCATAACAGTATAAATTACTGTCAATCTACAGATGAGGAAATTAAGGGTACGGTAAGAAACTAATAAAAGACCAAGAAAAGGAGAAAGCAAGTGTCATTTTATTCCACTTTTGGTGGTTTGCTATAATGCTTTTCTCTCTACCAACAACCTTTATGAAAATTATTAATAAAATTCAAAAAATCAAAATCCTATAACATTCTAATTACAAATAAAGCTGACAGACTAGACAGCAAAAAATCACTGAAGAAAATACACAACAAAATATGAGACATACCTGAGATACATCATCAAGTTGAAGTTTCCCATAAAGACTAGAGATACTTTCGGCCCGCATGAGATACTCAGCTGTTCTTCTCTTCACAGCTTCTCGACGGGTAGGGCTTGACTCTCCTAAAAAAAAAATCTGAATATGTAAAAAATAAACTTTCTTCAGTTCAACCTGAAAATTAACTTCCTTGTACCCAATGTGCTGCTTATTCACGTTTCTAACTGAAAAGAAGAGATATTCAAAATTGGAAAAGACATGAAAGTTATTAATATCAACCAAGTCTAACTACTACCCCCCACTGATTTCATTTATCCAAATTCTAACATTCTCCTATTTAAATATGTATTGACAATTTGACGTATTTTAGTAGGAGTCAAATATATAAGAAATGTCTATCTGTAAAAAGCTCTGAAGACAAAAAGACTAGCTGTAGTCCAGACATTATACACCTAAGCAAACTCAACAAATAGGACCAAATGCAACAGATGTTTTGTGTGTGTGTGTGTGTCTACAACCTTGGTTTTTTCTAAAAACCAAATCCTATAAAATAATGTTTCCTAGTTTGCTGAACTGAAGTGAAATGAATTATAAAAAAGAGATAATTTCCCCCAAAAGACTACTAATAGAACCCTCTTCTTATTTCTGCCTGGAACAGCATCTTCTCCTGCTTCTGGGAAATGATCCTTTCTTCTTCCCATCCTATTCTTCTACCCCTTCCCCCCATCACTAACCAGGTGGTTTGAATGAAAGCTGCTTTCTTGTTTCAGATGTCAGTCCCTCTAATCACCAAGGTCCATTTAGCCAAGGGTGGGCCCCCCTAGTCACAAGCTGAGCCAATCATAGAATCCTATCCTCCTGGCCACAGTTTAAGAAGGGAGGAATTGGCACAACACAAACTGGACTGTCTTTGTTACTCAAGCTGTAAATAAGAGGAGTACGAACTGCCAACAGCCGGTTTCTGCCAATGCAAAAAAAAGGCCAATGTGAAAAAGCGAACTCGACTCAGAAAGCAGATATGGGAGACTTAAAAGGAAAATAGAAAGAAATCCCAGTGTTTTCAGGTGAACCTACATTCCTCTAACGTAACTGGCATCCCTGATTTCAGGCAAAGCCACATTCCTGCCCTTCTTTCCCTGAGGTAGTTCAAATTTGGATTTCCGCACATGCAAACCAAAGAATTCTGACTAAATACAGACCTCAACGAAAAGCTGCAACAAAGTTGGGATTGCAATTTTGCTAAATAACTTTCCTTTCACGCTTTTACATTACTATTCCACCTCTTCTCTTTTATGAGGAATTCACAAATATAACTGGTCTTGGTGGGGGAAAAAATTCTATTGCTTTTTAACCGTGGAACCATCTACATTTATGTATTAACTCTCCAACTCCTCAACCCACAATTAAAATGTCAGTGTACTTCTACCTCTACCCTTACAATCTGCTTACTTCTAAATGCAAGGTTTTAGAGGGCTTTTCTACTCAGTTGAAAAATGAGTATCTTCTGTGAAAATCACTTAAATAACTATAACATACTTTGAAGATAAATATGCCATATAATAACAGCTATTCACTATTTCTACACAATACTAGTCCTTTGGTTTAGGGTTTACTGTGTCTGCAGTCTGCTATTTCCATTCTCACCAGCTCTTCTCATTTCAGATTATGCCTTCCAAGCCCTAATTTAAATCCCCATTTAAGATTTTTGATCCACCTTAGGCTCAAATATAATAAAAACTATGGCAATTTACCTTTAAATTCAGTGTGTTTAAGCTTTAATAACGTTTCAAAATTTGCTTTGTGAAAAAAAATCAACTCATCTCACAAAATAATTTGGAATTCGAAAATGCCAAGATATGGAACACCTAGTTAAAGCTAGAGTTAAAGTCATATTTTATAATCAAATTACTATTTTTTAAACTTTTGGTTTTTCTGCCACTTTCTAGGCAGTCTCCATAGCAACAGAGAAACAAGAACCAGAAGCCAGAAGTTGAAATGGACTCCTGCTGAATATGGTGGTTCCACTTCCAAGGAAACTACAATGAAGTGATGGAAATACTGAAAGGCTTTTTAAATGTAGCCTTATACATAGGCCAGGTGCAGTGGCTCATGCCTATAATCCCAGCACTTTGGGAGGCCGAGGCAAGTGGATCCCCTGAGGTCAGGAGTTTGAGACCAGCCTGGCCCACATGGAGAAACCCCGTCTCTACTAAAAACACAAAATTGGCCAGGCACGGTGGCTCATGCCTGTAATCCCAGCACTTTGGGAGGCCGAGGCAGGTGGATCACGAGGTCAGGAGATCGAGACCATCCTGGTCTACTAAAAATACAAAAACTTAGCTGGGCATGGTGGTGGGCAACTGTAGTCCCAGTTACTTGGGAGGTTGAGGCAGGAGAATGGCGTGAACCCAGGAGGCGGAGCTTGCAGTGAGCCAAGATCGTGCCACTGCACTCCAGCCTGGGCGACAGTGTAAGAGACTCTATCTCAAAAAAACAAAAACAACAACAAAAAACATAAAATTAGCCAGGCATGGTGGCGGGTACCTGTAATACCAGCTATTCACTAGGGTAAGGCAGGAGAATCACTTGAACCCAGGAGGCAGAGGTTGCAGTGAACTGAGATCACGTCACTGCACTCCAGCCTGGGTGACAGAGCGAGACTCGGTCTCGGAAAAAAAAAAAGTAACCTTATACGTAAATACTATGGTTCCTTCCTTATCAGTCCCTTAAAAGGAGGTCATCATTACTGCTGATCAAAAGCAGCATTCAAGAATAAAAACTATCTCTTGAAGATTTCTGCTCCTGGATGTTTATTCAGGTTTGTCAGCATCAGCAAAAAAAAAAAAAAGATGACTCTACAGAGTTCCAGGATATTTCTAACTAGTCAAATTACTGACAAATGTGACTTTAAACAGATTTTAATTGACTAAAAAATGTTTACTTAACTCTAACCTGCTTGATTTCTTGTTCTCCATTTTAAAATACGCACACACACAGTCCACAATGATTATCTGTTAATCATTCAGCTAGAGCAAGAATTTCTACTGGGCTTACGCATTCAAAAAAGAAAAACTAGGCTGTGGCTCACTCCTATAATCCCAGCACTTTGGGAGGCCAAGGTGAGAGAACTGCTTGATCCCAGGAGTTCAACACAAGCCTGGGCAACACAGCAAGACCCCATGTCTGTCTCTACTGAAAATACAAAAACCAGCCAAGCATGTTGGTGTGCACCTGTGGTTCCAGCTACTTGGGAGGCTGAGGTGGGAGGATCACTTGAACCCAGGAAATCATGGCTGCAGTAAGCCATGCTCATGTCACTGCATGAACCACTGTACTCCAGCCTGGGGAACAGAGCAAGATTCCATCTTTAAAGAAAAACTGTTCCCATTATTCAATAACCTTTATGTTAAAAAGTTCTGGTGTATCATGAAAGATGTCTTAATGTGGATTGTGACAACCTGTGTTTCTTCACCTTCTCAATTTCTGATCATACAGGGTGATTACAGTGTGTGATCTCTGACAGGGAGTGGCTGAGTAGATGTGAGGAGAAAATCCAAAGTTGTTGATGAAATTTACAGAAACACTCAATTACCCATCCTGTGTTTCTCAGTGCACCATCTCTGACTTCAGTAACTAAGAAAAGTTTTATAGAAGGCATGGTATACAGATAACGGAATCCAGAAATTCTAACTTATCCAAGAAGCCATCACCATTTGGCACCCTTCATTATACTACATTCTATTTATAAGAAATATATTTCTTCTCTTTCATAAGAAAATTAAGTCTCAGGAATGTGAAATGCCTTTCTCAGCTACACAGTTACTTTAAGAGCCTGAACCTAAACCATGTCATACACCATACTTCAGGGTACTTGCCACTATCTTAAGCTACCTTTCAATATAAAGTACCGTAACTGAATTTGAATTTGATTATTCAACTGTTTCTGAATAGAACAAGAAAAATACAGAGCATGGGAGAAGCACAGGTGAGTATGGAAACAAAGATACAGAGAAATAAACATAAGAATTTGAGAAAGGTGCCTGTCAGGCAACAAAACAAAGTGGAATCAGAATGGAAAGACAAAGACAACAGACAAACATACAGGAGAACTGGAGCTACAAAGAGGTATATGTCATACCATGTAAAAGAGAATAGGCCTTTCTGGAAAAAACTGGTCTCTTGAACATCTTTATTACCCAAATATTTATTTGGAAAACAATGGCCTTTTCTCATTTACCCATTTAAAAAAAAACTCAAGGGGCATTTTTACTCATGGAACTAATACAATTCATTTAGCAACCTAGAATAAAAAATAGTTCTTCCAATTCTACCCCTAGTCACTAAAAAGAATATAACTAACAGCCTCATCATTTGTTTAACAAAAGAAAAGCCATGCTGGAGGAAGAACAAGCCAATTTAAACATCTTGAAAGACAATGTGTCTGTATCTGTGTTTCATGGGAAATTTTAAGGGGTTATTAAGAGTATTTTGACTCCATTTGATTTTTGCCACATGCACAGAACTTAATCCCCACATAAGACTCTACTTAGTCACATTTTATTATATTCTTATCTTTATTTCGCTACACCACAAATACTCTCCCAGTGGGCCCTGTGCTTAGTCGAGCATGCTTGATTTCATTCAGATTTATCACAATAGAAAGAACATCCAAATCAAACCGGGTTTGAGTTTCTGTTTGTTGCTGCTTTTTTGCTTTCTTTTTTTTTTTTTTTTAACAACTTTAGTCACATAAAAGAAAACTCACGCTTGAGATGGCCTTGGTAGTTATAGTCAGTTTTTTTTTAAGTGCTGATTTATTACGTATAATGGTGTTTTGTTCTTTTCAGGTACAGCCTACCATTTCTGCCTTATGCTAAGTGTTCTGACAACAAAAGGCAACCTTGAGAAGAACAGTAATTTATAGTTCTACGTGTCTACCACAACTCTGAAGCCATCAGCCTTTCCATGTATAACATGAACCAGTCAGGGAATCTGATTTCCATTTGCATTTAGTCAACCCCCTATTAACGTTTTTTCAAAACCAATTTCATGTGACCCCTAGAAATTCAGAGAGTCACCAAAGAATAGTAAAAGCAAAAGTCATAATATTGATGCCCAAGCAATGCCTCAATTATGATTGTTTTCAATGATGTTTAGCAGTTTTTCTGCTATCAGTAACACTAAATGAAAACACATATTATACATCATTATATCATAGAGTGTTAAATACCTACAGGGATAGTGTTCTTTTAGACTCAACAACTTCTTTCTGCTCCCTAACCTATTTTTCCTTGTTATGCAATTTTAAAGAGAGAATCCAGACTTATTTACTCCCTTCAAAGTAACATTGCTGGCCAAGTAGGGTGAGTCACGCCTGTAATCTCAGCACTTTGAGAGGCTGAGGTAGGAAGATGGCTTGAGCCCAGGAGTTTGAGATCAGCTGGGGCAATATAGTGGGACCCCACCTCTACAAAAAAATTTTTTTTAATTCGCCAGGCCTGGTGGTACACACCTGTAGTCCCAGCCACTGGGGAGGCTGAGATGGGAAGATTGCTTGAGCTCAGGGGTTCCAGGCTGCAATGAGCTGTGATGGCACCACTGTACTCAAGCCTGGGCAACAGATAGAGATATTGGCCAGGCAATAAAAATGGCCAGTCTCTTAGTGATGAGAAACTCTTGTCCAAATAATAATTTGCAGTCCAAACTCTTGTCCAAATAATAATAATAGCAATCCCTTAAGTTTCTCTTGTTCTAAAGTCAAATGGCTTATAAAAAATTAAGATTAAAACATCACAAAGAGCGAATGACAGACATCAAAGGAAAAAGAAAGGGCCAAAACTAAGGAACTAAAATTTTTCCTTATGAGAAGGAATAATAATATAATCAGAGAAAATTTGGAAATGAAACACCACGTACATTATGAATTTTTAATCTGCCATACTGTTAAATATGGAAAGTCTCCTGACCCCCAAAAAAGGATTCTGCTCATTGTTTCACTGGCCATAAGATACATCTTAAGAGAAGTAGCAAATCTACGGAAGAATCTAGAGTTCAATAATTGTTTTCTTGATGCCATGATATTAATTCCCATATTTTTCCTTTGAAATGATGTAAAGTGATCAAGAGAATTACTGATAACAAGCAGTTTATTATTCTCAACCCATGAAGTTTCAAACTCCTTTAATGCATCTCTACCTTAAAAATTAAATTGACTTAGTGTATTAATACATCAGAATTAGAACAGACCCCATTCCATCTTTCTTCAAATGGCTGTTAACATAAACAGATATATCTCCATATTTAAACAATTCAAAGAATGAGGGCAGGTAAAGTGGCCCACACCTGTAATCCCAGCACTTTGGGAGGCCAAAGCAGGTGGATCATTTGAGGTCAGGAGTTCAAGACCAGCCTGGCCAACATGGTGAAACCCCACCTCTATTAAAAATACAAAAATTAGCTGGGCATGGTGGTGCACACCTGTAATCCCAGCTACTCAGGTGGTTAAGGCAGGAGAATCATTTGAACCTGGGAGGCAGAAGCTGCAGTAAGCTGAGATGGTGCCCCTGCACTCCACCCTGGGTGACAGAGTGAGACTTTGTCTCCAAAAACAAAAAGAATGAGTCAAGTAATACTCTCAGACTATATCACATTTGAAAACAATTTCAGAGTAACAGAGAAAATCCTCCCCAACAATTAACTTTCTTTATATAAGCTACCAGAGTGAAAATGTTCTCTACCATTTATTCCTGCCCCTCCTATCCCCTTTAAAAGACGCCTAATAGTTTCTGAGTTATCTACTATGTTCCAGGCACATGGTCATCTCAATGTTTATAGTCGTCTCAGCACTGTCATAGAACATTACATGTAGAAGACCTTCAATAAAATTTTGTTAAACAAATGAATGGATAAGTATATAAATTACTTGCCACCACTATTATTATTTTTTTATTATACTTTAAGTTATAGGGTACATGTGCACAACATGTGCAGGTCTGTTACATATATATTCATGTGCCATGTTGGTTTTCTGCACCCATTAATTCGTCATTTACATTAGGTATTTCTCCTAATGCTATCCCTCCCCCATGCCACCACCCCACGACAGACTCCAGTGTGTGATGTTCCCCGCCCTGTGTCCAGGTGTTCTCATTGTTCAATTCCCACCTATGAGTAAGAACATGCGGTGTTTGGTTTGCTGTCCTTGTGATTGTTTGCTCAGAATGATGGTTTCCAGCTTCATCCATGTCCCTACAAAGGACATGAACTCATCCTTTTTTATGGCTGCATAGTATTCCATGGTGTATATGACTTGCCACCACTATTATAAGGTCTGATAACAATACCTTCATGCATACTGATGTATCAATTACCTCTTTCTACAATTTAGTGCCTTTCTCTAACTTAAACAATAGCTATATAAAATGCATGTCAGGGAAAGTATCTTTAATTATGGCCTTCATCATCTGTGTAGCTGAAATGCAAACAAAAGGAATACAGGTGAACATAGTCCAAAAGAAGCATGATTGGACTAAAAAGAGAATCTATATTTTGATTTAATTTTACGAAAAATTGTCATAACACGAGGAAAATATAGCATAGATACTCTAAGTAAGTATAAACCACTGTGTAAACAGAATGATGTCTAAAAAGCTATCTTTTTATTGTTTGACAGTTATAATTTTGAAAGATGTGTCCCTTAATATTTTGTAAAGGTAAAATATCTCTGTATAATGACCTGGCTATTTTTCAGATGAAACCCATTTTGAGAACACTAATGGCAACACAGTATGCTTCTGAGAAAAAGCAGATTTACAGTTTTAATACTTCATAAGACAGAAGAAATAAGCTGAACTGTGTAATTTACACATGACAAACTTTAATTATAAAGATATAACAAGCTATAAGTAATATAAAACTGCATAACTCAAGTAATTACAAAATAGCGATTAACTCTTTCTCAAGGTGCCTAATACCCTGTCAGTACTAAAATAATAGATTTTCATTTAGGGTTTTTTGTTTCATTTGGTTTACTTTAAAATAATCATAGATAATCACATTTCTTCTGATCAGAATCAAAAATTTTTTGAGTACTCACAGGGAATAAACCAGCCATCTCAAATGTTTTTAAACTGTATTGCTAAAGATATAAAAATGTGGTGATACTGATGACAGAGATCGGCTAATAAAAAACACTTCGAGAATCCTCATCTATCTCTCCGCTTTTGCTATAGAGCAGCTGTGCCTCACAGATTCACATGAATGAAAATATTTAGATGAGAAACCACCCACTTAGTTTATTTTCCATATGACTTTCCTGTAATTATTTTGTAAACTGTTCACACAACAATACATAAAAACATCTGCAAAAACAGGTAATTAATGTGTCAAGCCAAACTAATGCATTTTTTATGGTGTCCATGCTTCGTCAACTGTAATTATAACTCTTTTTTAAGCAAATGATGATGTGTTTGTTGCAATGTGCAAGTGGTTATTTTAGATGCTCTGTTTACTGTTCATAGAATCTGAATATAAAACTCCACAGCTACTTTACCCCACATCAATGCTTTACCTAGCTTTCTACTGAAGCAGGAAAGTGGCTCTCTTTTCCAAGCTATAATTTCCAGTAAACATTTTTGTCATTAAAACATGAAAACTCTCAACATAAAATTTGACACCAAAATAGCCAACAATTCAAGAAGCATATGCCAGGAAACTACTCATCCAGACTTTCTTCCTTCTGTGGTAACCCTGTGGGAAATTCAGCACTTTATGCCAATAGGCTATAGTACACTAAGCCTCCTGAGTTATCAACAGAAGTTTAAGGGTTCATTGTTTTTTTTAATGATATAAAATCCATTCCATCTAGATCCACCAAACATATATCTTGAAATGACAAATGAAAAAGCAAACATACTGTTTTGCATATGAACTTTGTCCTTCTTGAGTTCTCACTACATGAGAGATCATCATAACCATTATTACTACTACTACTATTACATAATAAGTAATAGTGTATACCAATAATCATTCCCAGATGGACATTCCTGGTGGCCCTAGGTAAGTAATCTCTAAAGCTCTATGTTTCCAGAGCAAATTAAATCTAAGATTAAGAAAGAACTACAAACCTACACTAGTTTTCTAGGGTTCCTTCTCTTCCTTAAAAAAGAGGGCAATTTTTCACATATCTGTGACTACTAATTTTAGCACAGAAAAACCTTGGTAATAAACAACTTTCAGGGAACACGACTTTTTGTCTACATGTTTTCAAAAAAAGTTAAAAAAAAAATACTGGAAAAGTAGCCCTATGTGTCCAAGTTTATTTAACTCTTTGTTTTGATGCAAATTGCTCTAAATTGAGCTACTCCTTTTGTAAGTAGAATAAACTAAAATTAATTAAACTTTGCTTTCCCTGAATATTAGCTACTGTGATGTTATGGGTATCTGTCTATCTCCACCTTGTTCCCACAAAGATTGGAAAAGTATTACAACAACTTAAATGAGAGTTTCCCAGCTGCCAAGCCTGAGTTTTAGGTCAAATGGTTATTTTCGGGAACCTGTAGGTGGGTCTGATCAAAACTGAACAGAGCCCTAGTTTCAAGGGTGCTGGAATAAGACACACATTGCCAAGACAAGGCAAGAGAACAAGACAGATCTTACCTGTTAAGGCTAGTAATCAAACACAGGGTGAGAGTAGCAAGAAGTCATAATACTGAGTTACCGGGCTTACACATCTACAAATGTATTTAACTAATACCATTTCAAACGGCTGAATTCTATACATTGTCAAACATTAAGCGTACATAAATTAAACATGTTAATCAAAAGCAGAGCTTACTTCTAAGACTGCATTTAAAAAAAACTATACAGGATCTAACTATATCCGGTCTACAGAAGATACACAGTGATTCAAAGAAGCAACCAGGTTATAAATAAAAAAATGGAAACATACTGTGCAAAAAGTAGTCATAAGAGAGGACAGCTCTACCGATATCTGACAAAATCTATTTTAAGAAAAAAAGTTACCACAGACAATAATAGACATTTTATAATGTTAAAAGGCTATATTAATCAGGAAACTGTAACAACTATAAACATGCATGTATCTACTAACAGATCTCCAAAACAGATGAAGCAAAAAATGACAGAAATAAGGAAATAGACAATTCAACAATACTCATCAGAGATGTCTCAATAATTGCTAGAACAGAGAGACAGAAAATCAGTAATAATGTAGAAAACTTGAACAGTATTATCAACCAACCTGAATTCTGAATCTACAGAATACTCCACACAAAAACGGCAGAGTATGTGTTCCTTATAAGCACACATAGAACATTCTCCAAGACAGACCAAACGAGTCTTAACACATGTAAAATAATTTAAATCATGCAAACTATATTCACTAACCATAACAATTAACTAGAAATCAACAATAAAAAATTGGAAAATTCACATATATTTGAAAACTAAAGAATGCGTATCTAAAAAATACATGAATCAAAGAAGAAACAAAGATAACTGGAAATTATTTCAAGCTGAGTGAAAATGAAAGCAATATATCTAAATGTATGGAATGTGAAAGCAGTGCTTATCCTAAGTAGGAAGTCTGAATGATAAACCAGTGAAAAACAGTAACTTTTCAAGACACAGGCAGCACAATAAGATAGAAACAACAAAATGTTTAAAGGCTGGGGGACAAAGTTAAGGTGTAGAGTTTTTATTAGTCTTCCTTTTGCTTGTCTGTTTATACAAGTGTTAGTTGTTATCAAGTTAAAATAATGGGTTTTAAGATATATTTGCAAGCCTCATGGTAACCTCAAACAAAAAAACATATAATGTACATACAAAAAAATAAAAAGCAAGAAACTAAATCCTATCGCCTTCACTAGAGGAAGACAGGAAGGAAAGAAAGAAGAAAGACCACTACACCACCAGAAAAAAAATAACACAATGGTGTAAGTCCTTACTTATAAATAATAACATTGAATGCAAATGGACTAAACTACAATCAAGACATAAACTGGCTGAATGAATGAAAAAACGAGAACCATGAGTCTGTTGCCTACAAGAAACACACTTCACGTAAAAAGACACAAACAGACTGAAAATAAAGGGATAGAAAAAGATATTCCACACCAATGGATACTAAAAAATATTTTCTGATATATTTATATCAGACAAAATAGATTTCAAAACAAAAACTATAAGAAGAGACAAACAAGGTCACTATATAACGATAAAGGGGTCAATTCAGTGAGAGGATATAACAATTTTAAATATATATGCACCTAACCCTGCGGCATCCAAAAACATAAAGCAAATATTATTAGAGCTAACAAGAGAGATAGGCCCCAATATAATAATGCTGGAGACTTCACCCCGCTTTCTGCATTGGACAGATCTTCCAGACAGAAAAAGCAACAAAGAAACATCAGGCTTAATCTACACTACAGACCAAATGGATCTAATAGATATTTACAGGACATTTCATCCAAGGGCTGCAAAATTCACATTCTTTGCCTCACTACATGGATCATTTCCAAGGACAGACCACATGTTAGGTCACAAAACAAGTTTTAAAACATTCAACAAAAATTGAAATTATTTCAAGGATCTTCTCTGACCACAAGAGAACTGGAAATTAATGACAATACGAATTTTGGAAACTACAGAAATACATGGAAATTAAACAATATGCTCCTGAATGACCAGCGAGTAAATGAAGAAGTAAAGAAAAGAACTGAAAATTTCTTAAAACAAATCATAATGAAAACACAACATCCCAAAACCTATGGGATAAAGCAAAAGCAATACTGAGAGGGAAGTTTAGAACTATAAGTGCCTACATCAAAAAAGAGGAAAAACTTCAAATGAACAATCTAACAACACATCTTATAGAACTAGAAAAGCAAGAGCAAACTAAACCCAAAATGAGTAGAAAAAATAATGAAGATCAGAGTAGCAATGAATGAACTGAAATGAAATAATACAAAAGATGAATGAAACAAAAAGATGGATTTTTGAAAACGTAAGCAAAATTGACAAACTTTTAGCCAAACTAAGAAAAAAAAGAACATACAAATAAACAAAATCAGAAATGTAAAAGGAGACATTATAACTGTTACTGCAGAAATTCAAAGGATCATTAGTAGCTAATACGTGCAACTATATGTCAATAAATTGGAAAGTCTAGAAGAAATGGACAAATTCCTACTTACATACAACCTACCAAGATTGAACCAGTAAAAAACACAAAACCTGAACAGACCAGTAACAGATAATGAGATTGAAGCCACAGTAAAAAGTCTCTCAGTAAAGAAAATCCCAGGACCTGATGGCTTCACTGCTGAATACTATCAAAAATTTAAGGAAGAAATGATACCAGTCCTGCTCATACTATTCTGAAAAATAGAGGAGGAGGGAATACTTACAAACTCATTCTATGAGGCCAGTATTACCCTGATATCAAAACCGGACAAAGACACATCAAAAAAAAAAAAAGAAAACCATAGGCCAATATTTCTGATAAATATCGATGCAAAAATCCTCAACAAAATGCTAACAAACTGAATTCAACAATACATTAGAAAGATCACACATCGTGACCAAGGGAATTTATCCCTTGAGATGCAAAGATGGCTCAACATATGCAAATCAATCAATGTGATACATCATATCAACAGAATGAAAGATAAAAACCAAATAATTATTTCAATGGATGCTGAAAAAGCATTTGATAAAATTTAATGTCCCTTCATGATAAAACCCCTCAAAAAACTAGGTATACAAGGAACACACCTCAACCTAATAAAAGCCATATATGACAGACCCAAAGATAGTATACTGTATGCAGAAAAATTGAAGTCTTTCCTCTTAGATCAGGAACACAAGAAGGATGTCCACTTTTACCACTGTTATTCAACATAGTACTAGAAGTCTTAGCTAGAGCAATCACACAAGAGAAAGATACAAAGGGCATCTAAACTGGAAAGGAAGAAGTCAAATTATCCTTGTTTGCAGATGATATGACCGTGTATTTGCAAAAACTTAAAGATTCCACAAGAAAATTATTAGAACTGATAACAAATTCAGTAAAGTTGCAGGATACAAAATCATTGTACAAAAATCAGCATTTCTATATGCCAACAGTGAACAATATGAGAAAGAAATTTAAAAAGTAATCCCATTTACAACAGTCACAAATAAAATTCAGTATCTAAGAATTAACTTAACCAAAAAAGTGAAAGAGCTCTACAATGAAAACTATAAAACACTGATGAAAAAAAACTGGAGAGGAAATCAAAATATGGAAAAATATTCCATGTGCATGGATTGGTAGAATCAATATTGTTAAAATGTCCATATGACCCACAGCAATCTACAGATCCCATGGAATCCCGATCAAAATACCAAAGACATTCTTCACAGAAATAGAAAAAAACAACCCTAAAATGTATATGGAACCACAAAAGATCCAGAATAGCCAAGGTGATCCTAAGCAAAAAGAAAAAAACTGGAGGAATCACATAACCTGACTTCAAATTATGCTACAGAGCCATTGTAACCAAAACAGCAAGGTACTGGCATCAAAACAGACACATAGATCAGTGGAACAGAATAGAGAACTCAGAAACAAATCCACACACCTACAGTGAACTCATTTTCAACAAAGGTGCCAAGAACGTACACTAGGGAAAAGACAGTTTCTTCAATAAATGGTACTGGGAAAACTGAATACCCATATGCAGAAGAATGAAATTACACCCCTATCTCTTGCCATACACAAAAATCAAATCAAAATGGATTAAAGACTCAAACTCTAAGAACCCAAACTATAAAACCACTACAACAAAACATTGGGGAAAATCTCCAGGATACTGGTTTGGGCAAAGATTTCTTGAGTTATACCCCACAAGCACAAGCAACCAAAGCAAAAATGGACAAATTGGATCACATCAAGTTAAAAAGCTTCCGCACAGCAAATGACACAATCAAAAAAGTGAAGAGACAGCCCATAGAATGGGAGGAAATATTTACAAACTACCCATCTCACAAGGGATTAATAACCAGAATATGTAAGATGCTCAAACAACTCTATAGGGAAAAAAATTTAATAATCTGATCAAAAAATGGGCCTAAGATATGAACTGACATTTTTCAAAAGACATACACATGGCAAACAGACTTAAGGTGCTCAACATCACTGATCATCAGAAAAATGCAAATCAAAACTACAATGAGATATTATCCCTGCCCAGTTAAAATGGCTTATATCCAAAAGATAGGCAATAACAAATACTGGTGAGGATGTGAAGAAAAGGGAACCCTGGTACACTGTTGGTGGGAATGTAAATTAGTACAAGCACTATGCTGTACATAGTTCAACAGTTTGGAGGTTCTTCAAAAAAAAAAAAAAAATTGCAATCCCACAGCTTGGCATGGTAGCTCACACCTGTAATCCTAGCACTTTGGGAGGCCGAGGCGGGCAGATCACGAGGTCAGGAGATCAAGATCATCCTGGCTGACAAGGAGAAACCCCATCTCTACTAAAAATACAAAAAATTACCCGGGCATGGTGGCGGGTGCCTGTAATCAATCCCAGCTACTCAGGAGGATGAGCAGGAGAACTGCTTGAACCCAGGAGGTGGAGGTTGCAGTGAGCCAAGATCACGCCACTGCACTCCAGCCTGGGCGACAAAGCAACACTCTGTCTCAAAAAAAAAAAAAAAAAAAATGCAATCCCACTGCTAGGTATATAATCCAAAGAAAGGAAATCAGTATATCAAAAAGATATCTGTACTCCCATGTTTACTGCAGCACTATTTACAATAGCCAAGATTTGGAAGCAATCTACGTGTCCTACGTATCCACTGACAGATGAACAGATACAGAAAAAATGGTACATATACACAAAAGGGTACTATTGAGTCATGAAAAAGAATGAGATCCTGTCATTTGCAACACCATGGATGCAACTGAAAATCATTGTGTTAAGTGAAATAATCCAGGCACAGAAAGACAAACACTGCATGTCCTTACTTATTTGTGGGATCTAAATATTTTTTTTTAAAAAAAAAATGAATTCATGAGCACACAGAGTAAAAGGATGGTTACCTGAGTCTGGGAAGGATAATTGGGGGTTGCAGGGAGGTGGGATGGTTAACATGTACCAAAAAAAAAAAAAACAGAATGAATGAATAAGACCTACTATTTGATAGTACAACAGGGTGACTATAGTCAATAATAACTTAATTGTACATTTTTTAAAAAAACATAGGGTGTAATTGGATTGTTTGTAACTCAAAGGATAAACGCTTGAGGGGATGGACACCCCATTCTCCGTGATGTACTTATCTGACATTGCATGCCTGTATCAAAACATCTCATGCACCCCATAAATATATACACCTACTATGTACCTACCAAACAATTGGAAAAAAATAAAATTATATATTTTTTAAATTCTTGTGGGAATGGGCCTAATTATTATTCCACAGTATTATTATTTCTTCTATGTATTCTATCTAATGCCACATACTTGAGGTTTCTGAGACTACTTCTTAGGAAGACATTATTCCCAGCCCTGTGTGAGCAACCAGAATTGAGTCTCGGAATCCTTTTGGGATATCTTTTTTGGTCTTGAATAGCTTCCCCACATGCATACACTAATGAGTACTCTGTGTATATTCCAGGAGACATTACCAATCTCTGTACTATTATCTCTCCTCTAGACAAGACATTGGACATCAGGCAATAATTCTAAATATCGTATCCTGGCAGCTCTAACTACAAACTCTAACTTCATTCTTCCTAGCCTCTCAACTTCATCTTCTTAACTCAGAGGTTCTGCCAGGATCCAAATGGCTTACTTCTCCCTGCACCACAACCTAGAAATTCAAGACAGCAACCTGAGACAATCGTGAGCCTAACTTCATCTGTTTCCTCTCAGAAATCACTGTCTTTCATTACCTGACACCCAGTGTCTTGAAAATCATTGTTAAATATATTGTCTGGTATTTTTAGTTACCCATCTTGGTCAGTAGTATAATTTTTTTTTTTTTTAGATGGGAGTCTTGCTCTGTCACCCAGGCTGGAGTGCAGTGGCACGATCTTGGCTCACTGCAACCTCTGCCTCCCAGGTTCAAGTGATTCTCCTGCCTCAGCCTCTCGAGTAGCTGGGATTACAGGCACCCACCACCATGCTGAGCTAATTTTTGTATTTTTAGTAGAGATGGGTTTTCACCATGTTAGCCAGGATGGTCTCGATCTCCTGACCTCGTGATCCACCTGCCTCAGCCTCCCAAAGTGCTGGGATTATAGGTGTGAGCCTCTGAACTCGGCCCTAAATCTTTTTTTTTTTTTTTTAATGTGACTACTAGAAAATTCAAAATTACATATGTGTTGATATGATTTTTCTATTGTACACTGCTGTTGTAGACAGTTATTAAAGTATGTAATCCTGAAATCACCTAAGGAGAATAGGGTAAAGAGCCTAAGAAGGTTGATAACCAAGTCACGATGAATTTCAGCATTTAAAGATCAGGTGGGGAAGAAGAAGCTGGCAAAGTAGACCTAGTAAGGTCAAGAAAGGGGGCCAGGCGCAGTGGCTCACACCTATAATCCCAGCACTGCGGGATGCTTGGGCTGGAGTACTTTTTGAAGCCAGGAGTTCAAGACCAGCCTAGGCAACACAGTGAGACTCCCATTTCTATGAATTCTTTCACAGCTGCAATCCCAGCTACTCTGAAAGCTAAGGTGGGAGGATCACTTGAGTTCAGGAGTTTGATGCTACAGTGAGCTATGATCGTGCCCCTGTACTCCAGCCTGAGCAACAAGGCAAGACCCTGTCTCTAAAAAATAAAAAACTAAAGAATTCCAACTGCCAGAAAATTAAACAATATGCTTATGCTAATTATGACATACTTCTAAGTAATTCACAGGTACAGGAGGCAGAATAATGAGTGGACTCTTGAAGATGTTCATGCCCTAAGCCCAGAACCTGTGTCTATGTTATTTTATGTGGCTAAAGAAACTTTACAAATGTGATTAAGGTTAAGGGTTTTGATATAGGGCAATTATCCTAGATTATTCACATGAGCCCAATCCAATCATATAGCTCCTTAAAACCAGATAAACTTTCCTGGCTGAAGATCACTGTGAAATGTAAGCATGAAAGAATGGTCAGAGCAATGCAAAACTGCTGGCTTTGAGATGGACAAAGGGGACCATAAGCAAAGGCATGCAGGTGGCCACCAGAAGCTAGAAAAGGCAAGAAAACAGTTATTTTTACGTGCAGTTCCCAGGGAAAAAAAAAAAAAAAGGTGCTGCTCACACCATGATTTTTGCCCAGTGTGGTTCATGTCAGATTTCTAACCTACAAAACCATAAAATTAAAAATCTGTTTCGAAAATCATTAAGTTTATGTTAAGTAGTTATAGCACCAATAGAAAACTAATAAAATGAGATTTAAAAATCAAAACAAAAAATGAAAAATATTTTGAACTGATAATAACTAAGGTTTGACATATCAAAATCTATAGGAGGTAGCTAAACAAATACTTAATGGAAAATTTAATAGTCCTAAATGCATACGGAAAAAAAGGCTGAAACTCAAAGATGTAATCTTCTAACTCAAATATAAAAAGAATACTCAGACTTCATGTAAGTAGAAGGAGAGAAAGGAATACAAATCTGTAAAACAGAAAACATAGAACAGCAAAATAAATGTTAATTCTTTTGAACATTAAAAAAACTGATAAAATGCTAACATGAGTGACTAAGAAAACAATATGTAACAAATAAGGGACCAAAATCCAGAAAAACTCAACAGACATCCAAAAGATTAGGAGATACTATAAACTCTTCTACAATTAAATTTCACCTTTTATGTGAAATAGACAAATTTCTTGAAAAATAAAACTTGCTGAGTTTCACAAAAGAAGAAATATATATAATAGCTGAATATCTACTAAAGAAATTGAATCTACAATTAAAATCCTTCCCATAGAATATGTTAAGTATAATAAATACATTGTTGATATGAAGAAGAATGACCCTATAGTCTAGAGATATAAAATACACAGGGGTAGTAAAGGCCATGATGCCTTTAATTTACTTTTAAATTTGCTAAATATACATAATCTATGAAAAATAAAAATACATATACAGGCATATCTTTGGAGATATTGTAGGTTCTGATCCAGACCACTGCAAAAAAGTGAATATGATAATAAAGCAAGTCACACATTCTGTTTCTCAGTGCACATAATAATTACATTTACACCATTCATAGTGTACTATGTGTGCAATAGCATTACATCTTTAAAAACAATGTACATACCTTAATTTAAAAATATTGCTAAAAAATGCTAATGATCATCTGAGCCTTCAGTAAGTGGCAATCTTTTTGCTTGTAGAGGGAATACTGCCTCTATGTTGCTGGCTGCTGACTGATCAGGGTAGTGGTTGCTTAACCGCCATCTACTGGATGGCAGCCCAAACTTCAACATCAAAAATAATTTGCAACCTTGTGAAACCAATGCCAAGAATTCAGCCACAAGCAAAGACCCTTTACAAACTTTCATCCACCTGAAAACATCCAGAAATAAAGCCAACTGACCATACTCAAATTACACCACAGTTAAAGGAAGATCAGCCCACACAGACGAGAAAGAACCAGTGCAAGAACTCTGGCAACTCTAGGAGCCAGAGCGTCTTCTTACATCCAAAAGACCGCACTAGCTCCCCAGCAATGGTTCTTAACCAGAAGAACGTAAACAGATTAAATGCCCCAATTAAAAGGCACAGAGTGGCAAGTTGGATAAACAGCAAGACCCAACTATATGCTATCTTCAAGAGACCCATGTCACATGCAGTAACACCCACAGGCTCAAAGTAAAGGAATGAAGAAAGATCTATCAAGCAAATGGAAAACAAAAAAGAACAGGGTTCCCATTCTCATTCCCAAAAAAACTGACTTAAAATCAACAATGATCAAAAAGGACAAGGAAAGGCATTACATAAGTTCGATTCAACAAGAAAACTTGACTATCATAAATACATATGCACCCAACAATGGCGCAACCAGATTCACAAAACAAGTTCATAGAGACCTATAGATTTAGAGAATCACACAGCAATCCTGGGACACTTCAACATTCCACTGACAGAACTAGACAGATAATTGAGGCAGAATATCAGCAAATATAATCAGAACCAAAACTCAACATTTGACCAAACAGACCTAACAGATATCTACAGAACACTCCACCCAACAAAACTAACGAAAAAAAAAAAAGATACAACATACCAGCATTTCTGGGACATAGCTAAAGCAGTGTTAAGAGTAAAGTTAACAGTGCTAAACATCTACATTAAAAAGTCAGATCTCAAATAAGCAACCTAATGTCACACCAAGAGAAACCTGAAGAACAAGAACTAACCACTCCCAAAGGTAGCAAAATAAAAGAAACAAAATCAGAGCAGAACTGAATGCAACGGAGACAAGAAAAACCACACAAACTATTTTTTTAAGTTGGTTCTTTGAAAGAGTAAGATTCACAGACTTCTAGCTAGACTAAAAAAGAAAAAAAGGGAAAAGACCCAAATAAACACAATCAGAAATGACCAAAAGGACATTACTACTGACCCCACAAAAATTCAAAAAATAAAAATAAAAAACCTTCAGAGATTATTACCAACACCTCTATGCACACAAACTTAGAAAACCTAGAAGAAATGGGTAAATTCCTGGAAACATACCACCTCCCAAGACTGAACCAGGAAGAAACTGAATATCTGAAGAGATCAATAATAAGTTGCGAAATTGAATCAGTAATTAAAAACCTACCAAACAGAAGGCCCTGAACAAAATGAATTTATAGCCAAATTCAACCACATGTACAAAAGAGAGGAGGTGGCCAAGCATGGTGGCTCAATCCTGTAATCCTAACACTTTGGGAGGCTGAGGCGGACAGATCACCTGAGGTCAGGAGTTCAAGACCAGCCTGGCCAACATAATGAAACCTCATCTCTACTAAAAATACAAAAATTAGCCATGCATGGTGATGGGCACCTGTAATCCTAGCTACTTGGGAGGTTGAGGCAGAAGAATCACTTGAACCCAGAAGGGGGAGGTTGCAGTGAGCCAAGATCATGCCATTGCACTCCAGCCTGGGCACTGAGTGAAATTCTGTCTCAAAAAAAAAAAAAAAAAAAAAAAAAAGGAGGTACCTATCCTACTGAAACTATTCCAAAAAAAAAACACAAAAAAATCAAGGAGGAGAGACTCCTCCCTCATTCTATGTGGCCTGCATCATTCTGATACCAAAACCTGGCAGAGACACAATGAAAAAAATTTGAAACCACTATCCTTGAAGAATATAAGATGCAGAAATCCTCAATAAAATACTAGCAAACTGAATCCAGCAGCACATCAAAAAGCTAATCTACCATGATCAAGTAGGATTTATTTCTGGGATGTAAGGTTGGTTCAACATATGCAAGTCAATAAATGTGATCATCACATAAATAGATTTCAATAGACAGAAAAGGCTGTCAATAAAATTCAACATCCCTTTTTGTTAAAAATCCTCAATGAACTACTCATCGCAGGTACACACCTCAAAATAATAAGAGTCATCCATGACAAACCCACAGCCAACATCATACTGAATCAACAAATGCTGGAAGCATTCCCCTTGAGAACCAGAACAAGACAAGAATGCCATCTCTCACCCCTCCTATTCAACATAGTACTGCAGTCCCAGCCAGAGCAATCAGACAAAAGAAAGAAATAAAAAGCATCCAAATAAGAAAAGAGGAAGTCAAACTATCTTTCTTCCCAAGGTACTACACCTAGAAAACCCCAGTCTCTGCTCAAAGGCTCCTACATCTTATGAACAACTTCAGCAAAGTTTCAGAATACAAAAATCACTGCACAAAAATTAGTAGCATTTCTATACATCAATCATGTCTAAGCTGTGAGCCAAAACAAGAATGCAGTCCCATTCACAACAGCCACAAAAATAATAAAATACCTAGGAATACAGCTAACCAGGGAGGTAAACGATCTCTACAATAAGAATTACAAAACACTGCTGAAAGAAATCAGATATGACACAAACAAATAGAAAAGCATTCCATGCTCATGGATAGAAGAGTCAATATTATTAAAATTACCATACTGCCCAAAGCTATTTACATATTCAATGCTATTCCTATCAAACTATTAATGACATTTTTTCACAGAATAAGAAAAAAAATTCTAAAATTCCTTTGGAATAAGAAAAGAGCCTGAATAGCCAAAGCAATCCTAAGCAAAAGAACAAACCTGCAGGCATCACACTACCCAACTTCAAATATACTACAAGGCTACAGTAACAAAAACAGCATGGTACTGGTACAAAAACAGATACACAAACCAATGAAACCCTTCTTTATTTCTTGGTTATGGAACCCAGAACACCTATAACTATCTGATCTTCAACAAAGCGAACAACAACAAGCAATGGGGAAATGATTGCTTATTCAAAAAATGGTGCTGGGATAACTGGCTAGCCATATGCAAAAGATTGAAAATGGACTCTTACTTTTTACCATATATAAAAATCAACTAAATATGGATTAAATACTTAAAAGTAAAATCTAAAACTATAAAGACCATAGAAGAAAACCTAGGAAATACCATTCCACACATAAGCCCAGGAAAAGACTTCATGACAAAGACTCGAAAAACATGTGCAACAAAAACACTGACAACTAGGCCTAATTAAACTAAAGAGCTTCTGCACAGCAAAACAAACTATCAACAGAATAAACAGACAACCCATAGAACAGGATAAAATATTTGCAAACTATGTATCTGACAAAGGTCTAATATTCAGAATCTATAAGGAACTCAAATCAACAAGTAAAAAACAACCCCACTGACATGAACAGACACTTCTCAAAAGAAGACATACAAGCAGCCAACAAACATATGAAAACATGCTCAATATAACCAATCAGTAGAGAAATGCAAATCAAAACCACAATGAGACAGCATCTCATACCAGTCAGAATGGCTGTTATTACAAAGTCAAAAAATAACACATGCTGGTGACATTGCAGAAAAAATGGAATCCTTATATACTGCCGGTAGGAATGTAACTCTTATATACTGCTGGTGGAAAGCAGTCTGGAGATTTCTCAAAGAACTGAAAATAGAACTACCATTCAATCCAACAACTCCATTACTGTGTATATGTCCGAAGATATAAATTATTCTACCACATGCACATGTCTTTACACATGCACACGTTTATCACAACACTATTTACAATAACAAAGACATGGAATCAAGCTAGATGCCCATCAATGGTGAACTGGATAAAGAAAATATGGTACAGATATACTACAGAATACTAAGTAGCTATTTAAAAAAAAATAAGATCATGGCCTTTGCAGCAACAAAAGATGGAACTGAAGGCCATCATCTAAGTACAAGAACAGAAAACCAAACACTGCATGTTCTCACTTATAAGTGGAAGCTAAAATTCAGTACACATGGACACAGAAGAGAACAGCAGACACTGGGGCCTATTTGAGGGTAGAGGGTGGGAAGATGGTGAGGACTGGAAAACTAACTACCAAATATTACACTGATTACCTGGGCGACAAAATTATCTGTACATCAACCCCTGTGACACACAATTTACCCATGTAACGAACCTGCACACGTACCCTTTGAACCTAAAATAAAAGTTGTGAAGAAAAAAAAGAAAATGGCCCCAAAAGACTTGCCCAATACAGTGCTGCCACAAAACTTCTTTTTGGTTTAAAAAAAAAAAAAAAAAATCTGCAAAGTGTCACAAAGTACAACAAAACAAGGTAAGCCTGTACATAAATGAATAAATATTAGCAATTAAATCCAATGAAATATAAAAAGGATAACGCATATCACAACAAAGTAAAGTTTCTTTTAGGCATACAAAAGTTGTTGAACATTCTGAAATCAATCTGTGTGAACTCTTGGGCCTAGAGGACAACAGTGGTCACCAAATTTCAAATGTCTCCACATAACCTCTAAGAAACAAACAAAAAACCAAGAGTGCAAATAAACCCATATATGACTCATATTTTCAGCACCACTAGAAAACAAAGATACCATGACCTTTGAATTATCTGTAAACAGAAAAACAAACCAAATTACAATAGCACTCCCAGGGCCCCCCATTGCAGGCCAATGGATGTGGTGACCAGAGGAAGAAAAGTTTAAGAGATTCCTTGGTGGGTAGGGGAAGAGAAGGAAAGAAAAAAAATATATATATATATAGAGAGAGAGAGAGAGAGAGAGCAAATTGAACTTAAACCAACACAGGTTGGCATTTGATAGTTAAAAAACAGGCTTTGGCCGTGCGTGATGGCTCACGCCTGTAATCCTGGCACTTTGGGAGGCCAAGGTGGGCAGATCACCTGAGGTCAGGAGTTCGAGACCAGCCTGACCAACATGGAGAAACCCCGTTTCTACTAAAAAACCAAAATTAGCTTGGTGTGGTGGCGCATGCCTGTAATCTCAGCTACCTGGGAGGCTAAGGCAGGAGAATCCCTTGAACCTGGGAGGCGGAGGTTGTGGTGAGCCGAGATTGTGCCATTGCACTCCAGCCTGGGCAACAAGAGTGAAACTCCATTTCAAAAAAATAAATATATAAATAAAATTTTAAAATAAAAAAACAGGCTTTATAGACTCGAAAGTAAAGAAAATAAAAAGTGAGAGCCTTGGTAAAGCCTTCCTACTGGGGAAAATCAGATATATAGAAAATGAGTGATACCTCTTCAAGATGTGGCAGTAAAAGGCCAAAGGGAAAAAAGAAAATGAGAGAAAGGTCAGGATCCTACAGAAATAAAAGAGAAACAAGACACCAACCCATTCCCCATCATCATCATCCATAATTGCAGAGAAGAGGGTGGAAACAACAGAAAGCAGGTTCTCAAAACCGGAACCCTGCCCTTGTAAGGAATGGGAATAGAAAAAAGCAGACCTGAGCCAGGTGCCATGGCTCACACTGAAGTCCTGGCTTTTTGGGAGGCTGAGGCAGGAGGATTGTTAGAGGTCAGGAGTTCAAGATGGTCTGCGCAACATAGCGAGACTCCTTCTCCAAAGTATTTTTTAAAAGAAAAAGCAGACCTCTTCCACTCAACACTGTTAAAGATCAGAATAATAATTACCTTTGAAGAGGGGAGATGAGGAAGCTTCTAGGGTGCTGGCCAAATTCTGCTCCTTGATCTGGATGCCAGTCACATGTCATGTGTGTGAAAATACATTCAGCGATATGGTTACGATATTTACTTTTCTGTATATATACTATACTTCCGTTAAAAGTTTAAAAAAAACAGATATCATGCCTGTTCTCTAGAGAATTATCATCTAAGAAACATATAAGAGAACACACATGAACAACCAAAACAATCATTTTTGTTTTTTAACAGCAGGGGAGAAAGGATAATAAACAACACTGTTGGGCCATGACAGATAAGTAGAAGATAACATTTCAATGTGTTTTGTTTGTTTCTGCCTAACATCCCTTCCTCATTTTGATCCACTCCTTCCACATTCCATGGTTATGCTGTTCAGTTCATGCAGTTCATCAGGGATAGCTCTGTCCACCTTCCCAGGGATGACCAAATAACCTATGCCTAATCAGGTTACAAAGACAGAGGTGAAAGCTATGTGATGCATGCCAGGCCAATCCTCCCTGGGGCTTTCATTGGAGCTATGAGAGAAGAAACCCTCTTCCTCCAGGATCCTAAGGACAAAGTCTTTGTAAACCTGGAGCTAGTCGGGGGTTATCTTTCATGCCATGAAGACAAAATCAAACAAGAGAAAGGCGATAGCAAGTACAGGGTGGGAACAGAGACAGGCAAATAAAAAGACAGACCTGTTGGCATTTCTTGAACACCTGAATTGAGCTGTATGTAATCATTCATGTGGAATAAAACACTCTTTTTCAGATGGACTAAAACAATGTTTTCTATGTGAGCCTCTTTGAGTTGGTTAGGTTTTTGCTACCTGGAGCTGAAAATCTAGTCTTAACACAAAACCTGAAAGAGAATTACCTGAGTATAGGATAATTTAAAAAGCAACTCTCTTTTCATTTGTGAATATCGAGAACACAGAATCTAAAGTCTTCTCTCTGAACCTATGAAATAGTTCCTTCTGAGTTCTCTGCATTAGTAACTGCTTTCTCCTATTGGCAGACACTTCCTGGATCAATTAAAGAAAGGAAAAAACAGAATGCTGATGAGGAGGGAAGACAGAAGACTAAGTGGCATATTTCAATCATTTCAAATCTCTATTTTTAAAAATCTTAATTAGACTGATTTAAAATGCTTCCTTCTAGCCAGTTTCAAAACAGTTAAGATCTGAAAAGTTCTCAACTAAGGCAATTTATTAAATCATCGTGAAAAGTACACATTTTATTTTAAAACAGAAAAGGCTGCAGAAAATTTTCATGACATTCAGGTCACACGTCACAACTGAAGGAAAAAATAAAATAAAATAAGAAATATTCTGTATTTGTTTAATACTCCTCCCTATTGAAAAATAAGATCTCAACTTCCAGACGGAGACGGATAGAAGGCTCATACCTCAATAAGTAGTCCCTCTTTTCCAACTGTATTACAATGATAAACAAAATACATAAGAGATACCAAAAGGCACAACTGGGTTCAAACTTAAGATAAAAATCTCTGTGGCAAGTGAGATTTATCCTAGGAATTCCAGAGTGGTTCAATATAAGAAAATCAATGTAATATACCACATTAACAAAACAAAGAAGAAAAAAAGCATGTGATTGTTTCAAGTGATGCAGAAAAAGCATTTGTCAGAATCCAACACCCTTGCAAGAGAACATACAGAAAACTAGGAATAGAATAGAACTTCTTCAACATGATAAAGGGCGTCTATGAAAAACCAACAACTAACATCATATTCCATGGTAAGACTGAAATCTTCCCCCCTAAGATATCAGGAACAAGACAAGAATGTCTGCTTTCCCAATGTTCTTGTACATTGTACTGGAAGTTCTAGCCAGAGCATTAGGTGAGAAACAGTAATAAAAGCCATCCAAATTGAAAAGGAAGAAGAAAAACTACCTCTAGTCTCAGAATTATAATCTTATACAGCTGCCCTTCAGTATCCACAGGGGATTGGTTCTAAGATCCCCTAAATACCAAAATTATATGACTTGCTTCCCTTTATCAAACCTAAACTTACTACCTTTTCATATATCCATCTATTTCCAAAGCCAAAAACTTTATCCTTTGGGTTTCTAAATATTTGAATAACTCTTATTCATGGAATAAATCAATGGTCCAAGCTCCACATAAAATCATGGTGTTTGAAATACGTCTGGACATCCCTGACAGCCTAGCACACATCTACCCAAGAATAAACTATAAAAAAATGGTTTGGTACTGCTTATTATACCATTTACCAGAATGAAAATGTTTGCATCTCTTATCTGAGTACTAATATTAAAAATAGTCTCTCTGGTCAAAAATACCAATAAAATCTTCAAAGAAAAACTGGATATCAACAATATCCAGAAATATATTATGAAATTTCACTCATAATGTATGCAAGAGAAGAGAAGAGGAGGGGAAAGGAGGTAAAAGGGAAGGAGAGGAGAAGGGAGAGAATGAGAGAAGAAGAAAAGAAAAAGAGTGAGAAGGGCAGGGGGAAATAATGGGGCATTTTTTAAGTGGGGCATCAACATCAAGTTAAGTGAAAAGCAACAGGTATGACTATGGCAGCAAATCTACCAGATATTTTCAACAAGATATACAATACAAAATCATGGGTCCTATTAGCATGCTATTAAGTTAACAGAAACATCTCTTCTTGAAGGGCCATTGCTCAATTTTATTTTATATTCTTAGAAAATAACCATTTTATATTCCCTATTACAGGGCCAGGTACATACAAGAAATAAATACTTGTTGAACAATCAACTAGATGAATAGATGGCTGAGTGAAAACAAACAAATCGATAGAAGAAAAAATGACAAATACTCAAAATAAGAAAGTTTTCAAATATTCGACAATGGAGAGGATTTCCCACTTCTCCATTTTAAAACGCTAATCTAATTAGGGGGAACATGTGAGAGGTAGTACAGCACAATACGAAGAAGACACGATTTAGGCTCAGAAAGGCCTAGATTAAAATCCTAGCTCAACTTTTACTGGCTTGTGTCCTTGAGCAAATTACTTAATTTATGTAAGTCTTAGTTTTCTCCACCTATAAAACAGGGATCACAACATCTACCTTACAAAGACATCAAACCAGTACTTTTGGCACCTGGAACAAACTACACAAAACCAGCTCTCAAATCAGCTCTGTAATTCATAATGTAGCCCACAGATGGGTGTTACTAACAATGCTCGCCATCTGGTAGCTTCCTGTTTTAAATAATTATTCTTGCTAACTAGGTGCCAAGCTTTTAGAATCATTATATTAAATGTTTGCACCCTCTAAATGTTGGTGTCCTTAGACAAAGTCCAGTATGGCCAGTCATAGTTCAACTTACAGGGTTCTTTTGAAGATTAAAAATAATGTAAGAAAAATACCTTGTACAGTGACAGGCATGTAATAAATTACTTAAACATTTTATTAATACCTTTATGTAACCCATTTATCACTTTATATTATCACAACGACTCCAATAAGCCCACACATAGATTAATCATATCAGCCACTTTCAGTAATATATAAACAAGATGGACAGGAAAGTGTGATATATATTGCAATATCCTTTTCAAAAATTCAAGTTGATTCCTTCAACTCTGACTTTTGGATTTTCTGTCTTAAATCCATAAAGACTTGAGAATTTAGAAGAGTAGACAGTACTTTCATTCCAAGAACCATTTCTAAAAGGGAGTAAGTGAAGTGTCAGGTTCAAAGAGAATTCAAAGTTACCACTATCAGGGTATACTTATTCTCTGCCGGATGGGCAAAGAGAGCTGTTGCTATTGTGTTTTGCATGTGGTCTCAGCTGTGCAAATATCAGTTAAATAAGAAAAACATCAAGCCATCTTTATCAGACCTACTAACAACCCAGATAAACTTCTTTAGGATGAATAGTTTAGTAACAAAATAACAAAATTTGCCAACCCACAAGAATCTTTGTATAAAGCACTACTTAGCTCTGAAAGATTCTTTTCTCTGAATTATCAGATATCCAGAAATACTTTTTTTATTATAAGGCATGCCAATCCATGTCAATAAAGGTCACAAGAACAAATGTTATGAAGAGTTAAATTTAAATGATTCATAGGTTTTACTGGCTATAGAGATATTTAACTAATAGTTTGGTCACCCTAGAACAAACTTCACCCAAGGAAACATCTCTTCTGAGCATAAAGGTCAAATCAAGCTCACAACTAGAGCCCCCCGTTTCCCCAGAATTGAAGGATAATGTCCATATGTCTGTCAGATGGTGACTAGTATGCTAGTACAGAACCCATGGACTGGAAGCACTGTCCTGACCTTACATTTGACACAGGGTCAAATGTGTAACCAGAAGGACTGAAACAAAGGTTCTTTTATATACTGGTTAAAAATTAGATTTCTATGATTGTGGTTCCCATAGTTTGTCTGAATAAAAATTGATCACATTATGAATAAACAATAAAAGACTAAAATCAATTTAGTCAGTTATTAACTTCTGGAATTGTGACATATTAACAACAGAAACCAATCCAGAGCAGGAATGGATATTGTGGTTTCAAAAAGACAAACATGCATTAAATAGGAGATATATGTTTAAATGGTAATGCTCCTTACAATAGCAGTCTAGTAGGTTTGGTATCAAGTTCTAGTGGAGAAATAATTCACTACCATAATCAGCAAAGTAACTAACCAAATGACACATTATTTGTTATTTTCTGACATGCATCTATAATTCTCATTCTGAAACACAGATTTTTATTTTTCTGGTGCCATCAAGTGGTAACATTATGAAATGTTCTAAAATTAAATGCAAATAACTTAGAAAAATGTCACACTGACCACACTGATGTGTTTTATTTGTCAGTTAAACACCCGTGATGTTTTAGCACATAATTATCTGAAAAGAAACAGAAAAATGTCAGAGCAGAATTTTTTATAACTCATACCGATTTTAAACTCCCAACCTAAAATGAGAGTTAAGGCAAAGAATAAAAATGAATAGATCTTTAAGACCAGAATGCTCCACTAGCAAACAAAAAACCCAACAGATGGCCGGGTACGATGGCTCATGCCTGTAATCCCAGCACCGTGGGAGGCCGAGGCAGGCAGATCACCTAAGGTCAGTAGTTCGAGACCAGCCTGGCAAACAAAGTGAAACCCTGTCTCTACTAAAAATACAAAAATTAGTCGGGCATGGTGGCATACACATGTAGTCCCAGCTACTAGGGAGGCTGAGGCAGGAGAATCACTTGAACCCCAGAGGCAGAGGCTGCAGCGAGCTGAGATCATACCACTGCCCTCCAGCCTGGGTGACAGAATGAAACTGTATCTCCAAAATAAAATTAGGATGAAAATGATCTTTCCATCAAAGCATGAAAACAAGTAACTTCAAAATTAGATTATCAATTAGAAACCTTAAAAGTGATAGCTATTATATAATCATATCAAGATGACAAAATTAATGAGAAATGAATTTAGAATCAATTATTTGAAACTGTGTTAACAGGTTCCAAATAGTTATATCAGCAGCTTCAGGAAGACAATAACTAGTGAAAAAAGAAACAAGACTCCAGCTCCTCTTATTGCTATACACACAAAACATTAATAGCTGTTTGATCCTCAGGCCCACCAAAATTAAGTAGCAATTGTGAAATCTGAATTCCCAGTTGAAGATGGCAAATTGAACACATTTCTTTAGCTATTCTCCCTCCAGAAACTCTATTAACATGGCAGTCAAAAAAATTATTTAAGACAAAACCCCACAAGGACAAAGAAACTGAGAAGGTAACAGCGACAAAATTTTAGAATATAAAAGCTGCCATGGGAATATAATTTAAAAAAAAAAAAAAAGGTAGATGGATGAGAGGTTACTAAAAGAAAATCAAGAGAGGTGCCTGATTTACATGGCATGGTAAAACTCTCCAAAAATTCAGGAATTGGTGGCATCAGGAAGTGGGAGTGAAACCTAAAAATAAGAGAAATGGTCAAAATCTTGGTTAAGAAGCAGTTAGGACCCTCCATAAACAAGCAGGTACACCATTTTATAAAACTGAAAGTTTATACTCCAGAAATTACAAAAGGCTTCTGGACTACAGGATACTAGGCATAGTGAGAAGTACTGTCGTTAAAAAATGTTAGCAGTACAGGAGACTGATAATCTGAATTGTACTGACAAATCCAAGACCACAGAACAATGAAAATGATGATTTTCTGTAAATGAAACCACTGGAAGAATGTCAGTATCAATCTTTGAATACTGCATCTAAAAAGTCATGTAACTAAACGCAGAATGCTTAACTCTGCTTCTATAAGGAAAAATTTAAGGGTTAAAACAATAGCTAATACTTCAAAAAAGTAAGTTCTATATATAGAGGCTTGGTTACATTCAGCTCTACATGTCCCACATCACTTCCATTAATTAAATGAGAATTTACTACAACTACAGAGAACAGAATAGTAGGCAAACCCAAGAACCTTTTATGCTCTTAGTTTAAAAATCCATTTCATTTTGTCTCTTCAGGTCATCAAGAATCTCTGTGAATTACTCCTGAGAGAGATGAAGGCCGGTAAAACACTGCCTTTTCAAGTCAGAAAAGAAAGATTATTATTCATACAAGAGACTTCGAGACATGTTGACTTTTTTTTAATCCTGTTTTTGTGGATTAATTGATTAAAAATAGAGGGTTAAGCACCTCCAATAATGTCTAACATCTCATGGAACTTAAAGTATATACCCATACATAGGTCTTTTAAGCTTCAGTAATTTCTCATTTTCAGTATTATTTCCATAAGACTAAACAGAAGATATATGTATGTAATTTTTTCCCATGTACCAACAAAAGAGCATGCCAAAACGTATTAATATACATAAAATCATACCTTGAACACCTTCTAGGAGTAAATCAACTCCCTTCCTATAAAACTCAGAAGCAGCTTCATAGTCATCTTCTTCTTCCTTTTTTAAAGCCAGCTTTATTAATTCTCCTGCTTTCTCCAAATAATCTCTCTTGCCAAGCCTGGGTTTTAAACTGCCAGAAAAGAGGCTACGACTTTCCCGTTCTTCTTCTGTTTTGCTCTGTTCACTGTCAGAAGCAACAGCCCCTAGTGCTGAAGAATCCGAAGAAAGATTGAGACCAAAAGTTCTAATGGGAGAATTTTGATTGGAAGCCATTCCATCATCTAACTCAGCAAGAGAATCCACATCAACAGTAAGAGATATCAGATCACTGTCACTGGAGAAGCCTAGAAATATGATCACAATAGTAAACAGATATTAAATTGAGAATCAGCCAAACGAATACAAATCGTACTAATTATTCATTTTTCGTATTATCCAAGTCAATTTGGAAGGCTGTAATTTACTGATGGAAGTCAGTGCCTAGCAATTTGTTTCGGCTTAGTCCATTCACTTTACGGTCTCTCTGTAACTCTGGAAGACAACTTCTTGCCTTAACCATCAAACTAAAATTGAAGACAAATCTTTATCTAGTTTGGTTGCCAAAAAGAACCTTTACCACAAGATCCTGTAAGCTATTTACAGAAAACTGCTGCCTGTACACACAGTTGCTATAAATAATAGCATTTTGATAAAGGCAAAAGTACTTGAATCTCAGTGCTCTCTCTCTTTTTTTTTTTTTTTTTTTTTTTGGAGGACAGCACCTTGCTATGTTGTTCAGCTGCACTCCAACTTTTGGGCTCAAACAATCCTACTTCAGCCTCCTAAGTAGCTTAGATGGCATAAGCCACCAAGCCCAGCTCCAACTCTTAAAACTCACTATGTGACCAACAGCAGGTTACTCGATAGTATTACTCATTATGCAAGACTTTAAACGAGGAATAGAATGAATGCATATAAAGCATAATAGACTATCATTATATTATAACTTTTATAACAATTATATAAACAGGTTGAATATCCTTCATCTGAAATGCTCGGGACAGAAGTGTTTCAGATTTCAGATTTTCAGATTAGAGATACTCAACCTGTAACTATATAACAACTATACAATGCGTCCTCAGAAGTGTGCTTTTAGGTAGCCATCCATATCTGGAAAATGTATACTGTTTAGCATTTCTTAAAGACTGAATTTTTAGACATTTTATCTTAACCTCTTCTACAAGCTTTTGGAAAGATATTTTTCCACCTTAGTTTTCAGACAAAAAATAAGTAATAGGTGCTACTGAATTATTTAGCAGTGAAAATTCCTTCTCTTAGTTCATATAACTGACATCATGGTAAACGAGCATGATCTATAATACATATCAAACTTTCTGCTCTCAGGACTGCCTTTTATATTCTTCAAAATCACTGTGGACTCTACAAAGCTTTTGTTCATGTGAATTGTATCTGTGAATATTTATTAAATACCAATATTGATATTTAGAAAAGAAGTCTAGAAATGTTTCAAATAAAGCATTAAAGCCCCATTACATGGTAACATAATTTTTATGAAAAATTACTATATTTTCCAAAACAAAAAAAGTCAGTGAAAGAAATGGCATTGTTTTACATTTTTGCAAATTTTGTTAATGTCTGGATTAACAGAAGATAGCCAGACTCTCATATCTGATTCTGCTCACAATCTGTTGTCATATGTTGTTTCGGATGAAAGATATGAAGGAAATGTCACATAGATAATGTAACTGAAAAAGAAACAAGTATTAGCCTTTTCAAATAATTATGAATATTGTTCTCTGATACTACACCAAAACTCAACAAGTGACAGTTTTTTAAAGCTTAGTTGTAATGTGGAATATAAAGTCCTATGAATGAAATTTTTGTTTCTGTTACATTCAGATCCACTGGTCTCTCTTACACACTGAATGGATCTTTCACCTGTGCATGAATTTATAACATCACCCATTGGTCATCCTGAAAATATTGGTTCCCTTAGTTACAAAGATCTTCTAAATGTTGACAGCACATTTCATTATCCAAAAAAATTATATGTCAACATTTCATTATCTACTAATCTCATCAGAAAATTCTTTAGTATTGGGAAACTGTCAAACCCAAAGTGGCAGACAGAGGTTATCGGAAAATCCTAATTTTGAATCGAAACTCCAATTTTATTATTGGCAACAAATAATATCAGTTGTTTTCCTTGAAGTGTCAGCTAACTTCACTCCCTTTCAAGAAAAAATGGGCCAAATACACAAGTCTGAATAATGACAGTTTGTCAATTGTTCTTTTAAGCAAAATGGTGTCCCATGAAAAAACCAGCTAGTTCAGCTAATGGCTCAAACAACTGCACAAGTGCTTTTCCTCCAGATGACCATGGTAGTTCAGGATGCAGGGTGCTTTATGTATAATTCTCGTTCTTTCACACAGCATATTAAAAAGACAAGTAACAAGGGTTAAGATTTAATAAAATTAACAGTTTCTACTACTTAGGAAAAATTAGCATTGGTTTTATAAGTATGTGCAATGAGTACTGTTACAGTTTGGTGACACTGCCTTGATTCATGCCCAAGCACAGCAGTTTCACCTACCACGGCTTTTGCATCATCGGGGCAAATGTCAACATGGTGAAAAGACAAAGAATGTTCTGGCATTATGATCAAAATAGTTTTGCTTTATGAACTCCCTGAAAATATCTCGGAAACACCCAGAGATCTGAAGATTACATTTGAGAGTCAGTGATCTATATCATTAAATAAGATTGACAACAGTTATATAAAAACTAGTTTAGAAATAACTATGAGATCCGCATTCACCACTGAACATTATCTGCCAAGTTTCTCAGAAGAAAAAATTAAAAAGAAAATGATTTCCTCAGGATTATATACTAAATCAAAATTAAAAGTGAATTAGACTATACAATTCTCGATCAGGGATTAGCAAGCTTTTTCTATAAAGGGCCAGAAAGTAAATATTTTAGGCTTTGCAGGCCATATGTGGTCTCTGTCACTACTCAACACTGCTGTTATAGTGCAAAAGCAGCCATAGACAATATATAAATGAATAAGCATGGCTCTGTTCCAGTAAAACTTTATTTAGACAGTGAAGTGTGAATTCCTTATAATTTCCCCATCACAAAATCACAAAATCATATTCTTTTAATTTTTTTAACCATTTAAAAATGCAAAAACCATTCTTAGTTTTCAGGCCATACAAAAACAGGTGGCAGGCCAGATTCAGCCCATAGAACACAGTTTTGCCAACCCCTATTTTAAATTCAAATTGCCTACTTCATATCGAATAAAGTAAGTTAGGGTAAAAACATGTTACTGGCCACTAAGCTCAAATTTCCAATCAGCTTTAGATGCCGCTTTGGTACCCTGTCAATATATATCCTCATTTCCAACTTTTTTCAAGTCCTTAGAATGCCCAAAAAGAACAAATTCTATTCCCCAAAAGCAACAGATTTCATTAAACCGATAATCTCAAATGAGATTCATTGAGCCTAGTGAAAATCTTTTCAGTTCTCTGACATTTCAACCATACAGACAGTAACAGTACTTCATAATAAGAATCTTTTGTAGCAATCTACAAAGTTATTTACCTATTATCCTAAGAAATATATATAAATTTTATGAGATTTTTCTTAAATCCTTTTAAAACATGTTATGTATCTCAATGTAAACTTGTTTCCTAAAATGATGCCAATATATAACCTAGCCCACTGAAACTAATAAACAAATAGACAAGGTTGAAAAAAGTTCCGGTTTATATAGCTAATCACAAAAGAAAGGAAATGCTGTATTAGAGATCTCTTTTGTCTGTTCTCTGGTGTCTTGTCACTACAACCTTCACATCATCTATCACATTGTTCTGTTTCATGTTTTGCCCCATTTTTCCTTTTAACAACAACAATAACACCAAAGTGCAAGAGGGCAAAGTTATGTATACTCTGTTTCTTGGCTTTTGACCACAAAAAACTAGTACCATAGTCATAGTTCCTCTTACTTTTCAAATCATATTTTATTAGCAATGAGAATCATAATTAAATGAGATTAGATCAAAAAAGTAAGACGATTAAAATACCTAGAAAGACAGTAAGATTAAGTAAATAAACATTCTATACAAAGTGTTCCTTTTTAAATTCTAAATAATTTCTTAATTCAGCATCTTTAAAAGCAAGCACACATACACCCCAGAAGATAAAAAAGAGAAATTTATATAGCCAAACCAGAAGAAGCAAAAAGAAATAAAAAGACATTTATTTTAACCTTTTTAGAGGACAATTTGCCAATGCATATCAAAAGTGCAAAATTGCTTCTATCTTTCACCCAGAAATTCAGCAATTTATACCAAAACCAATCAGAAATGTACAAAACAGATCTACATACAAGAATGTCCATCTGTCCATCACAAAAATTAGTAAAAAGGTGGCAATAACAAATTCCTAACAATAGATTATAATATCTCCTTATGATAAAATATTATACAGCTATTAAAATCATTTTATAGAATATTTAATGCTAAAGTGTCTTTTGATATATTATGCAAAAACAACAAACTACAAATGAGTATGTATACTATAATTCTACTTTAAAAAAAACACACATAGAAAAAAGGCTTGAAAGACACACTAACTATTAACAGTGATTTTCTGTGTATGGTAAGATTATAGGTAATTCTATAATATAGATTTTAATAATATACTTTGTGTATTTAGTAAGCCCTTAAGCTCAGTATCTGAAAAATATCAAAAGAGATGCATCAGGGGCCAATATTGGGAATTTATTTGAGTAAAAGAAAGTTATACAGACATCATTTGTGAAATATAAACCTATATGGATCAACCAGCAGCTAGTGCCAAGAATCCCAAACTTAAAAAAGGAGTTAGACATGAGTATAAAGACAGATCTGTTTAAAGCAGGCAAACCCCGGACACCTCTTCCTTGCCCACCTTATTCCTTTAACTCTCCTCTTGAAGTTGCACCTTACCATGCCTGAAAAGCCTAACCCTACCATATCTCCTCAACCATACAATGCAACTAATCATCTTCTAGTACTCACTGGTATCTTTCTCTTCCATGTTTAAGCAGTTTCTAAATTCCCTTCTTCTCAATGAAGTATTTTCCAGCCAGTTCAAGGAAGATAACATTTAAAAACTCCCTTCACCACCACAGCAATGAATCTTATTTATAAACATACTATACGTAAATATTCAATGCCTAATTTATATTATATACTTAACACATCTGCTTAATACAGTGCTTGTTCAACTCCTAGAAATCACACTACGATTCAACTTATTTTATACAAAGCTACATATAAATATCATACGAAGCGCAAACTAGCTCCCTAAAGCCCAGAAAAAAGTTAACTAGTAAGATACAGGGAGCAACAAGCAAGTGACAGGTTCTCAGTCCAGGTAGGAAGGATACTGTGGATAAGGCAGGGCAACTACTGACATTTGATATAATATAGAGACTATTTGTCAAAAGTTAAACCAACCTGAAGTCAACCCCATACTTAAAGAGGCCCTCTGGGCCATCGCAAGAGTAAAAGGTGCATCCTTCACCAACACCATCAAGGCAAAAACCTAAGCTTTTTTTGGAAGTGATACAAGGGGAAAAAGTCAAAGGTTCTATGAAAGCGTTCTGCCTCCAGGTTCATATCACAGAAATTCAAGTCTCAGGGCTATTAGAGGGCCCCAGGTGACTTGTTAAAAAGCAGCTACAGACATAGGCGTTTATTTAGCATCCCAGTTCACCTACCTACCCTTACCTCTGTGCTTTGAACTGCTCAGAGTAGGGCAGTATAGTGAAATCTGTCTAGGACACCATCTCTGAAAGACAGGCCCCAGGGGAACAGGTTGAGTTGCCATAGAATAAATCTTTATACTATAAACTATCAGAAATCTGTATTTGAAGACCATCTGTAAAAAGAGATCGGTTTCCTTTAGAACAACAGGTGGTCTCTCATGGGTGACTATATATAAAATACATGGCCTCATTATTATTAGCTGATAGCTTTCACTGAGCCCTGAGGTTCAAATATTGCCATAGTCAACAAAAAGGAATTTCTATTTTTCCTAGTAGCAATGACTCATGCTCCATGCACAAAGCAAGTTATCTAGCCAGCAGAACAAAGGTTACCCTAAGGTAGAAGACACACATATCAGTTTCCATTAAGAAAGAAGCCCTTATAAATATGATTTTAAGTGAATACCTAAATCTAAAACTTAATGCTAGTTAAGATTCCTGTATGTAATTATCTATTCATCATTTAGTAATAGCTATTGTTACAAAAAAGAACGTTTCCTTTGAAGTTTCACATTTTTATAACGTTCTTGGGTCATGTCTATGGTTCCTTGAAAATGTATGAAAAGAGCATCAGAATATCTCATACAGATCTGGTAAAACAACAAAATAAGCCCAGAAAACAACACAGCAATCTTAATTACAACCCTAATACTGCTATTTTATCATAATAAAGATCCATTGCTTGGCTTCATTTTTTACCAAATGAACTTTGTACTCTGCTACTCTCCATAACTTTCTCTAGACTCCAGGATATCAAGCCCATTACCAGTATGCAAGTAGCTCATGCTGAATTTTCTATACCAAATACGCCTTCTCCCTGCCTCCTCTCCATAAAATGGAATCTCTTCATAGTTCTGTAAGTGCTATCAAATACCTGGAGTACCTTAGGCACATGGCTAAACTTCTCTGAAATTCAAACTCTGTATTGTAAAACAAGACATTTATGTATATCATTTCTAATGATTCCCATAGCATACCATGATAATCTGCTATTTGTCCCACCTAACCCCCAAACTCCTAATATCCAATATTATCCTCAATAGCCCTAGAATTTTTAAGAGTCAATATTTATCATCGGTGTCATGTGTATAATTTACACACACTGGTACATTCTCATTTGTGATTATCTTGGGGAAAAAAAAAATGACCTATTCTTTTTTGTCAAGCTCCACTACCAAAGAAAATTCAATTAGGGGCAGAGAATAAAACTAAGTTGGGTAAACAAGCACATAACAGAAAACAGAAATCTCTTTCAGCGGAGTATGCAAGAGATATTCTAATACACATAACACCAAAGGGCCTAGAAAAATGCCAGTAACAAGATTTAGAGTTCTCATGGTGCCACCTAGTGGACATTTGCACTTAATTTTACTTTTAATTTTTTTTTTTTTTTTTGAGACGGAGTCTCGCTGTGTCATCCAGGCCGGAGTGCAGTGGCCGGATCTCAGCTCACGGCAAGCTCCGCCTCCCGGGTTCACGCCATTCTCCTGCCTCAGCCTCCCGAGTAGCTGGGACTACAGGCGCCCACCACCTCGCCCGGCTAGTTTTTTGTATTTTTTAGTAGAGACGGGGTTTCACCATGTTAGCCAGGATGGTCTCGATCTCCTGACCTCGTGATCCGCCCGTCTCGGCCTCCCAAAGTGCTGGGATTACAGGCTTGAGCCACCGCGCCCGGCCACATTACTTGCACTTTCTATACATTTACATTTAAATTAATATTTAATACTTTCTATATTTTGTCAGCTTAAACTACACCATGTAGTAAATAGACTTTAAGTTTGTCTTGAAAATAGATTTATGTTATTAAGTAACCAATCATGTGACAAATATTCCTATTTAAAATAACCTTCCTCAAAGTGTCAAAGTTTAAATCTATTAAATGAAAATAACACAAATAATAAGACATAATAAATGGTATTTTGATACAGAAGATTTTTTCAAACTTAAATAACTATACACCTTTCCAATTAGACCAACCAGTGCTTTAAATATAATCAACACCATTCAATTTAACACAGCTTAATCACAATCTTCATGTCTACACATGGGAAAGAATTATTAGGTGACTGTAACCACAAAGACAAATTGAGTGATCAGCTTATTGTATGCAGCAGATCTTAAGAACTAATATTCTTAAATGTCTCCTGGAATAACAAAATCTACCCCCACCTGCCATCAGATAAACATACAAATCTTGAGCTTAATGTCATTTAAGGGATCCGTAACAAAGACCAGCAATAGATGCTATCCTCAAAATGTACATTTCATTTACTTTAAAATGGTTAACTCAAGACAGTTTAATAGATCCTTTTGTATCTCTACAATTGTTACAATAAGCATCTGGGGAGTTCTTAATCCACAATTTCCAGCCAAAAAAAAGTGGGGGTAGATTTTGTTATTCCAGAAGACATTTAAGTATATTCATTCTTAAGATCTGCTACATACAATAAGCTGATCACTGAGTTTTTCTTTATGGTTACAATTATCTA
This sequence comes from Trachypithecus francoisi, assembly GCF_009764315.1. NCBI lineage: Eukaryota > Metazoa > Chordata > Mammalia > Primates > Cercopithecidae > Trachypithecus > Trachypithecus francoisi. The sequence goes on along the minus strand of NW_022681470.1, from coordinate 70,161,615 downwards.
ATTATTTTCTCTCATTTGCTGCATGAACCAGAAAAAATGTCCCTCCTCAAACTGAAAAGTAATGTGTTAGGAAGAGGAAATGACACAGGTTGCCACATGAGACTCTACCAACATCCAAGTCTCTGATATCGAGGCCAGCATGGCAGTGAAGCAATCTACGCCCTTCAAAAAGGCCAACAGGTGAGAGAAATATGTCAAGGAGCTCAACTGATAAGCACCGATTCGGGCAGGTTTCCACAAATGTCCTAGTAACTTCACAGCTAAATTTAATTCAAGGAAAAGACGTCAGTTGAAACAGACATAATGGAAATAAGATGTTAGCAACAAATTACATCTTCTTTCATCTTTGAAAAAATATAGTTTAACTTCTTTGAACAAAGGAGATCAAGAGTAACCAGGATTTCATTTTTAAAATGTAAAACAGTATTAACTTTCTGTTTAAAAACCTACTAAATAATTTCCTAATTTTTGATTTCATATTAAACAAAATATATTTACCAGTTTATCACCAAATTATTTTTTTACAAAACCTTAAAGGGGTTTCTCTATCCCATGCTACTACAAAGTAACCGTGATTTTAAAAAACAGGCCAGGCACAGTAGCTCACACCCATAATGTCAGCACTTTGGCAGGCCAAGGCAGGAGAATCACTTGCGTCCAAGAGTTCGAGACCTGCCTGGGCAGCATAGTGAGACCCCCATTTCTACAAAAAATTTAAAAAGAAAAATTAGCCAAGCATGGTTGCACCTGCCTGTAGTCCCAGCTACTCAGGAGGCTGAGGAAGGAGAATCACTTGAGCCCAGGACATCAAGGCTGCACCCAGCCTGGGTAACACAGTGAGACCCTATCACAAAACAAATAAACAGAAATCCAGATCTTCATGTTTTCCTCAGAAAACTTTCATTTCAAAGTATATTAGGATCTGTCAACTGCATTTTTAAGGTATTAACAAAAATAATGATCACTTCACCTCTACATCTTTTCTCTGAGAAGTGATCAACTTGCCGTGTCACTCTAACTATAACTAAAGAACATTGAAACAGCAGATTATATATTAAGATTTACCCCCTCCGGCTCACTCCACCAGCTAGCTAATTCACAAATATGAAAAATGACAATCCACCTTTAAAACACGGCTTAAAACAGTAAACTTAGAGAAGTTTTCAAAGGGTGAATCACTTCCTCACATTTTAGCTCTAAATCCAAAACTAAAGCATTTGTCACCACGATCCCTCTAACAACCCTCCATTTTGTGCATACCTGTGGGGCTTGGCTGGCTGCTGACTTTCCTGCTCTTTTGCTACTAGATGTTCCTCTCCCTGGTTGTCTCCAGAGTTTGCAGACCTTTTGGTATTAAGTATATCTTCCACTTTCCCACTATGCCAAACAACCTCAGGATATTTAAAAGCCATTTTCCCTCTAAAATAACAATGAATTTGCAAGCTGTCTGACACATTGATCTATCTGTATTTATCAACCTAGCATCTTTCCGCAGGATTAATTTGCCAGGCATACAACTTTTAAAGGGAGGGGAGAAAAACAACATAACCATTAACAGCATTTCCAGTTCCACGTTTTTCATTCTTCATGGATCACAGTGTGTTTCAGAGATGGTAACGTAGTTGAAAAACTAAACCACACTGACAGGATAAAATGTCAACATTCTTTTTAAATGTCATAAGTCGTTTTCCGTGTTTTTAACAGAAATGTTGGCCCCACTTTCTCTCATAAAAGCACATTCCTAAAAGGTAAATCCTTCCAAAGAAAACACATCTTTTTGAAACTTCAGAGGTAAACTCTGAAACAACTGCTTTAGGAAGGGTCACCCTTACAGCTCAATTTGCCTGAGGCTGTCCTGTGTCACGTTCGCGGCCTTGGTATAACTATTCATAGCACTGTCTATGATTCTCAGAAGTGTCCCAGTTTGGACAATAAACTACATGCTGACCCTGGCTTTAGGTTGTGTCTCCTTTAGCATTAATACAGCCATCTGTTCACCTTGAACAGCCATCAATATTTTAGAATACCATCCCAAGCAAACTCATTCCTAATAATTATGCTTCTCCCCTTCTGGCCTAGACTAGAGCAAAGAACAGAAAGATCTCTGCAGAGCTTGCATCCATGATTGCCTTACACTAAAATAGGCTCCCGAGATACTCTTCTCTCACCATGGTTGACTCCCACCTAATAAAAGAAGCTTACAGTAGGTATCAGAAGAATATAACTACTCCCGTATCACAAAACCTTTGATTCTTCTATCAAAAAAATAGAGAAAAGAAACATTCTGCATTTCTGACTATTGTACTCTTCGTTGAACACTCTCATAATTTTTTTTTTTTTTTTTTTTTTAGACGGAGTCTCACTCTGTTGCCCAGGCTAGAGTGCAGTGGTGTGATCTTGGCTCACTGCAACCTCCACCCCCATGGTTCATGCAATTCTCCTGCCTCAGCCTCCCAAGTAGCTGGGATTACAGGCACCAGCCACCTTGTCTGGCTAATTTGTGTATTTTTAGTAGAGACGGGGTTTCACCATGTTGGCCAGGCTGGTCTCAAATTCCTGACCTGAAGTGATCCTCCTGCCTTGGCCTCCCGAAAGTGCTAGGATTACAAGCATAAGCCACCATGCCCAGCCTCTCCTACAAATCTTTCTAACTCTCCTACTTGTTCTCTACTGGGTGTCACAGAATCAGTATGGAATCAAGTGGAAAATGTGTACTCCTCTTTCTCAGGAGTAGGGAAACTGAGGCAACAGCCAGCTTAGGTTATCCAGAAAAGTCACCTTCCAAAGAAACTAGTTCTATTAAAATCACATTGGGATCCCAAGCAGGGACTAGATTTTCCAAACCTTCACAAGGATCTCTGATTAAAATAGGTCACAAAAAAGATTATTTTACCACCACGCCCCCCAAAAAAACCCATAATAGATTATAAAGTAAAATTACTGTCAACAATGTTTTTCTATGACCCTGGCAGAATCAGGGTGGAGTCAAAGGTATTGAGAACTCAATGAAGACCCCTGGGCATGTGGGCCCTATGCATTACACAGAACACAAAGTTTAAATAAATAGATGTTAAGTCAATGGAAAGTACAATGAAAAACAATAAAAGCTAACCACTTCTCAATATGGTAGTACCAAAAGAAAAAAAATGTAAGTGCATCAGCCCACATAATAGATAAGAACATGTTGCTATTACCAAATCACGAAGGAAATTTACTGCAACAGATTTACGTCAGCGTGGCTGCTGCTGTATGACAGAGTACATACTCTCACAAAAATAGCACTACAATGAGATGATGGCTGCCTCATCCTCATAAAGCATCCTCCTCCACCATAAATTCTTACTGAGATAAGAAATACTATTTAGTCTATTATTTTTACCTTTAATAAACCAAACCTAAGCCAGCTAAAACAAATCTATCTACTTTGATTTTAAAAACCCCTCCTACCCGCCCCCAAATCTTTTTATAATACTGTAACCTTCCCTGAAAAAAAACTAGTTACAGAAATCCAAAGGCTGAAATGTACATATTTTAATCTTCCTATAAATTCAAGTGTGCCTTAATAGAGGAATAAAACAAGAGATTAACCATTCTTGAATGAAAGTGATTAAAATTTGATTTAGACTCATTTTATCTAAAAACATATCAAAAACACTAAAACTGCCTTAGGGTTTATTCTTTCTGGATAAATGACTAAATCTCTAAAGCCAGTCTTGAAATTAATTGTCTAAAAGTCAGATGCGCTAAAGAAATGAGTAAGGCTTTTTTCTTTCTTTTTTTTTTTTTTTTTGAGACAAAGTCTCGCTTTGTTGTCCAGGCTATAGTGCAGTGGTGCAATCTCGGCTCACTGCAAACTCCACCTCCTGGGTTCAAGCGATTCTTGTGCCTCAGCCTCCCGAGTAGCTAGGATTACGGGCGCCTGCCACCACGCCCAGCTAATTTTTCTATTTTAGTGGGGACAGGGTTTCACCATGTTGGCTAGGCTGGTCTCAAACTCCTGACCTCAGGTGATCCACCCGCCTCGGCTTCCCCAAGTGCTGGAATTACAGGCATGAGCCACCATGCCCGGCCAGGTAAGGCATTCTTACACTAGACAACACAAATTCAGAACTACTCATTACACATTTCATCACCTCTAAGATGCCATTAATTGGAGGATTATTTTATATACCACTAAGACAAAAAGCTGTCAAATAAATATGATATCACTGTACCCAATATCAGTGACGGTAAAATGTGAAGAAAAAAAGTATCTTAGAGTCAGTGAAATACCCCCACATTCCTATATACATCTGTGTTTTTGCAATGCAGATATGATTTATAGTCTTCTGCAATCAAAACCTTCGAAATGCAAAAAAATTAAAATCTCTTACCTTCCGCACTACATTCAGGAAAGGTATCAATGAGGGAATCCGAGTGAGCTTCAGCAGGACCAATTAACTCAGAACTATCACTAATTATTCCACCCTAAAAAGATAAGAGCAATTGTGCTTCATTAGCATTAAGAGCATAAACTATACTAAATTAAAAAGTTATCCCAATTAAGTATGTGTAAAAATTTACAGAAACGACTATACTAATCTATTAAACTAGATGACAAGTGTTTTCAAAAAAACAGTAGGTATATCAATATTGGTTCATCGACTGTAACGAATGTACTACACCAACCCAAGGTATTTAATGGCAGAAACTGGGGGCTGTGGGGGAAGAAGAGATACATGAGAAAACTCTGTACTTACTGCACAATTTTTCTATAAACCTAAACTGCTCTAGAAATAGACTATTATTTTAAAATTCAATAGGAATATTATCATGTTTATAATAATATGTTGTTTTTTATAAAAGTATATTATGTTAATTCTACCCAAGTACTCATTAAGCAAATGTAGAAGAAGAAAAAAAAAAAAAAACACGAACTAAAGAATATTGTTCAGTATCCTTGGGGACTGGTCATTTTAATTAGTGATAAATGATGGGCCATCAGGAATTCATTGAATTTTATCAAATTATACCCTACAACATATCACACAGCACCTCAGGTGATCTGAGAAGCCATTTAAAGTTTGAGAACCACTTGTATACAATATAGGTAAAACTAAAAAAAAATTAAGGTACTTTTAGTAGAGATATTTTTTAAAGATATAAAAAAATATAAAATTGATTTCTCTATGTGGCCATCATTTTAATTCCCTATTTAGGTTTGCAAATTCACGCCTCAAAAAGTTATCTTACTCTACATGCAGCTAGAGAATGATACCATCAGACAAGTAGTAGTGGTATGATGTTGTGCTATGGCTTTATGAAGTGAATGCTCCAATCACGATATAAGAGTTTATAATCCTTAAATAATTAAAACAATAGCTCTTCTGCTCCTTAATATCTTCCCTTCTACCTTCTACCAACAGTTCTATCCCTCCAAACACTACTAACAGAATAATAAAGCTCAAAAGAATTACAAGCCCCCATTTCCTCTCTACTTCAGCACAAAAATATTCAATGACTATCTTTTTTTTTTTTTTCTTTTTTTTTGAGACGAAGTCTTGCTGTCTCCCAGGCTGGAGTGCAGTGGCGTGATCTTGGCTTCCTGCAAACTCTGCCTCCCAGGTTCACGCCATCCTCCTGCATCAGCCTCCCGAGCGGCTGGGACTACAGGCGCCCGCCACCACGCCCGGCTAACTTTTTTGTATTTTTAGCAGAGATGGGGTTTCACTGTGTTAGCCAGGATGTTCTCGATCTCCTGACCTCGTGATCCGTCCGCCTCGGACTCCCAAAGTGCTGGGATCACAGGTGTGAGCCACGGCGCCCGGCCATCAATGACTATCTTTACCTAATCAGAAGTCCCTTCTCTGTCAACTTAATTTTAAGGAATAGAAATTGGAAATGGTCCCTCTCAAATTACCAAATTTTACTTCCCTGAGTGTTATGTGAACTAAAACTTTAAAAATGATTATTCTCTTTAGGAACAACAATTTGTATTACTTTATTCTGCCCTTTGTTACAATATTCAGATTACAGCTTATATTTGAACTTTTCTCCAAAAAGAGTATCTATTGTAGACTAAGTCATCTTTTAAACAACATCCAAACCAAATCAAGATTTTCGAGTATTCTAGAGAATGTTAAGAGACAAAATAAATTTTAAAAGAAAGTATCTTTCAACTATTAACTACCTCTTCTACCACTAGGTGTGCGATTTAAGTTACCTACCTATAAAATGTCTTCTAAGACATTATTTTATTTTACATATTTCATGCAAAATAAAAAATACAAAGTATTTACAACAATGTAGGCACTCAATAAATGTTTATTATTAGTTGACATAAGATCTTCCTGTAAGATAAAATTTAAAATGCAAAAAGAGTATCTATTGTAGACTAAACCATCTTTTAAACAACATCCAAACCAAATCAAGATTTTCAAGTATTCCAGAGAATGTTAAAAGACAAAGGTAATTCTAAAAGAAAGTATCTTTCAACTATCAACTACCTCTTCTACCACTAGGTGTGCGATTTAAGTTACCTACCTATAAAATGTCTTCTAACTAAGATGTTATTTTATTTTACATATTTCATGCAAAATAAAAAATACAAAGTATTTAGAACAATGTAGGCACTCAATAGATGTTTATTAGTTAACATAAGATCTTGTAAGGTAAAATTTAAAATGCAAAATGTTTTAGCTCATAATCCTCAATATTTTATTTACCTAGTTTAATAAACACTGTTATAAAAAATAAATAGTAAAGAACAAATATTTAATGAAACACAACAAAAACCATTATACAGGAACTAGAGGGATGTAGCAGTAAAATAATGCCACAATCCTAATTTTAAATTTCTAATTCAAAAATAACCTTTTGGGTGTTTCTGAGTATGCAGTAAAAAAATTTCACAGAAATTTTGGGATACATAGTATTTTTTTTGTTAATGAAGAGTCTAACAGGGAAGGACTTCTGGTATAGTGAAGTTAGGAGATCCAGCAAATGTTTTCCCCAAAAGGCAATTATAAATCTGGAGAAATCTGTCAAAACCACCATTTGAGGGCTCTGGAAACTGACTAAAAGCATAAAGCAAATGAAACAGTGGCTACTAAGAAACTACGGAACCACAGGTAAGAACTATGGAAGTCTGTGATGTTCTTGCCTCGGTTCTTCCCAACCCCCATGCCAGCTGGGTGGTGACAGTAATTATATAAAGGCAAGGCAAGTCTTGAAAACCAGCAGGTTCACTTTTGAGGAAGCTAACATGATTTGGATTGAAGTACAGAAAAAAATAAAAATCCACCCCAAATATTATTGTCAATAATAGTAGCAATCTCAGGGCCAAATATATAGCAAGGAAAAGTGATGGCTCAGCACACCTGAAGCTGCAGTCAGGAAAAGACCAGACAGCAGGGTGATCCAGAAAAATAACATAGCCACAGGGAGTCTTCATAAAGCTCACTACGCATCTATGTAGGGACCAGAGAGGGGTCAAGCTATCCACAAATACCTGGCAAACCATGAGACAGTGCACAGGCACAGAGGAAATTAGAGACTTCAGAGGAAAGTAAAAGCCAGGGCAAATTTTAAAACAGCTGAGACTTTGAAAACACATTTAAAAATCATCAGCATTAAAAGGAAAGCATACAATGCACAGGCATTTAAGCACAAGCAATGACCGAGCACTGGCTGACCACAAAGCTATGCTGACACAGGTCTAACCCCTACATAGCCTGGCTTAAAAATAAAATTAAAATTAAATATTGGGCAGAGATATCAGCAGTCACACACTTCACAGGAAATGGACTCCACAGATTTACTACGGACTAAACACACTAACAAAAAGTGTTAGTTACTAAACACACTAACGTAAAATGGCAAGAATCCTCAGGGAGAAAAGAACATCAGAACCTAGGGTTCTATAGTATATTATCCAAAATACAGATTTTCCAACAAAAAAAAAAATTACAGGACATACAAAGACACAGGAAAGTATGTGACCCAAACATGGGAGGTAACCAGTCAATCAAAACTATCTGTGAGGGGACAAAGATGTTGGACTTGGCAAAAACTTCAAAGCAGCTATTAAAAATATGTTCAAATTATCACAGGAAAACATGATTAAAGAATTAAAAGGACTATGACTCATGAAATAGCAAATATAAATAAATCAAAATTCCTGGGTTAACCTTCAAAACATAAATATATGTGGCCAGGCACGGTGGCTCACACCTGTAATCCCAGCACTTCGGGAGGCCGAGGAAGGCAGATCACGAGGTCAGGAGATCAAGAGCATTCTGGCTAAAAAGGATGGTCTCTACTTAAAAAAACCCCGTCTCTATTTAAAAAAAAAAAAAAAATTAGCCAGGCATGGTAGCGGGCACCTGTAGTCCCAGCTACTCGGAAGGCTGAGGCAGGAGAATGGCGTGAACCCGGGAGGTGGAGCTTGCAGTGAGCCGAGATTGCACCACTGCACCTCCAGCCTGGGTGGCAGAGTGAGACTCTATCTCAAAAAAAAAAAACCATAAATATATGTACACACATACACACCCTCTAAATCTCTAATAAAAAAAAAAAAAATTCCCACCTAAATTCCACTCCTAGTATATCTAAGAGAAACAAAAATACATATCTGCACAAGAACTTACATGTCAATATTCATAACGGCACCATTCATAATAGCCAAAAGGGGAATAATCCAAATATGCACCCACACACATTGTAGATAAACAAAATGTGGTATATCCATAGCCACACAAAGGAGTATTATACAATCACAAAATAGAATAAAGTACTGACGCATGCTACAACATGAATGAACCATTAAAACATACTACTACATGGAAAAAAAAACACAGTTTCATTCAAAATAGCATCATAAGATTAAAATGCTTACAAATAAGTTTAAGGCAAGAAGCTCCAGATTTATACCCTGAAAATAAAAAACATTGCTTAAAGAAATTACAGAATATTGGGCCAGGTGCAGTGGCTCACGCCTGTAATCCTTGCACTTTGGGAGGCCGAGGCAGGTGGATCATGAGGTCAGGAAATCGAGACCATCCCGGCTAACATGGTCAAACCTTGTCTCTAATAAAAATACAAAAAAATTAGCCAGGCGTGGTGGCGGGCGCCTGTAGTCCCATCTACTCGAGAGGGTGAGGCAGGAGAATGGTGTGAACCTGGGAGGCGGAGCTTGCAGTGAGCTGAGATGGCACCACTGCACTCCAGCCTGGGCGACAGAGCGAGCCTCCATCTCAAAAAAAAGAAAAAGAAATTACAGAATATCTAAATAAATGTAGAGTCATTTCATATTCATGTATTGCAAGATAATATTGTTAAAATGACAACTTTCCCCAAACAACTACAGATTCAATACAATTCCAATCAGAATTCTGAGGCACCAGCCAAAATAGCTCAGCTGGGAGAGCATCAAACTGGAGGATTTTAGCAGGTGTTTCCAATACCTTCGGCCAGGTGTGGTGACTCACACCTGTAATCCCAGCACTTTGGGAGGCTGACGCAAGAGAATTACTTACGGCCAGGAGTTCAAGACCAGCCTGGGCAACACAGTGAGAACTTGTCTCTACAAAAACTTTAAAAATCAGCTGGGTGTGGTGGTGCATGTTCCAGCTACTTGGGAGGCTGAGGTGAGAGGATCCCTTGGGCCCAAGAGCTTGAGGTTAAAGTGAGCTATTATTGTGCCACTGCATCCCAGCCTAGGTGACAAACGTGAGACTCCAATTCTTAAAAAAAAAAAAAAAAAAAAAGGAAAATAATAAAATAATTTTAAAATTCTATGAGAACTTTTTGTTCACATGGATAAGCTGACACTAATAATTTTTACGGAAGTTCAAATAACTCAAAACTGTCATAACAATTTTGAAAAAGTAAAGTAGGCAAACTTACACTAGCTGACTTCAATACTTAAAAAGCTACAGTAATTAAGACAGTATCGTATTAGGATAAGAATAGGCACATAGATTAATAGAACTTATCAATAGTCCAGAAATAAGTAATCATATTTACAGTCAATTTATTTTCAGCAAGAGTCCCAAGGCAATTCAATGAGGATAGTCTTTTCAACAAATGATGCTCAGAATATTAGATATACACATACCAGAAGATGAATTTAGACTGTTCCTTCACACCATATATAAAATGAACTAAAAATGAATCATAGGCCTAACTGTAACATTAAAACTTCTAAAAATAAACACAGAAGAAAATCTTCATGATCTTGGCATACTCAAAAAGTTCCTGGGTATGACAGGCATAACCCAAAAAAGAAAAAAAATATATAAATTATACGTCATCAAAGCTAAAAGCTTTTGTGCTTCAAATGACACCATTAAGAAAACTAAAAGGCTACACAGATTGGGGAGAGAGTATTTACAAATCACTCATCTGATAAGACTGTTTATACAGAATATATTCAGAACTCTTACAACTCAGTGACAACCCAATCAAGAAAATGAGTAGATTTTAATGGACATTTCACCAAAGATATATGAAAAAAGCATAGGAAAACATGCTCAGCATCATTAGCCATCAGGAAACTGAAATTAATACTATGGTGAAATACCACTGCACACATGCTAGAATGGCTACAGTTAAAAAATCAGACAATACCAAGTGTTGGTGAGGTTGTGGAACAACTGGTAAGTTCAGACATTACTGGCTATTTTCCATTTGGAAAACAGTTTGGCAATTTCTTAAAAACATAAACTTATCAGAAGACCCAGCAATTCCTCTCCTCAGGAATCACCCAAGAAAAATGAAAACATACATCCACACAAAGATTTGTATGCAAATATTCACAGTAGCATTAGTCATAACAGCCAAAATGTAGAAACATCCAAACATGTCCATGAATTTATCAATGAATGAAGAAAATGTGGTATTATCTATACAATGAAATACATTTCACAACATAAAATAACAAAATACTGATACATAACATGAATGAAGCTCAAAAACATTATGCTAAGTGAAAGAAACCTATATACATATGTTGTGAACAAAACGTTCATATACTGTGTAATTCCATATATTTGAAATGATGAGGAAAGGCAAATCTACAGACAGAACAAGGTGGTTGCCCCAGGCTGGGATGGGAAAGGGGATCACCATAGCAAGCAGATACAGAGGTGAGGTAATGGAAATGATCTAAAATTGGATGTTGGCCAGGCACAGTGGCTCACACCTGTAAACCCAGCACTTTGGGAGGCCAAGGTAGGCGGGCCACTTGAGGTCAGGAGTTCAAAACCAGCCTGGTCAACATTGTGAAACCCTATCTCTACTAAAAATACAAAAATTTGCCAGGTGTGGTGGTGCACTCCTGTAATCCCAACTACTTGGGAGGTGGAGGCAGAAGAACCGCTTAAATCCGGGAGGCAGAGGTTGTGGTGAGCCGAGATCCTGCCACTGCACTCTATCCTGGGTAACACAGCAAGATTCCGTCTCGGGGGAAAAAAAAAAAAGGAATAAAATAAAATAAAATTGGATGTTGGTGACAGGTGCAAAACTCTATAAATTTACTGAAAATCAGTGAATTGTACACTTAAAATTAGTAACTGTACTAATACTAATAAATAACCAACCAGTGAAGAGTATGGGATGGAACGGTATAGATAAAACAAGTTTGGCAATATACTGATAATTTCTGAAACCAGGCAATGGGTCATAGAAGTCCATTATACTATTCATTCTACTCTTATATATGTGGTTTTTTAAAGTAAGTAAAGTTTTGTAAGCAAGTGGCTATATGGTCATTTGCATGTGGCATCATCAATGTCTCTAAAGAGAAAAATAAACTATGATACTATAGCACACCCTGTGAATTAGCTACCCCAAACCTTCCCCGCAACCTTCATCCATGATCAGAACTAGAAAGCTAAGAGTCACCTTCTCAGACTCCTTCAAATTAAGGATGGGCATGTGACCCAGTTCTGGCCAATGAGATGTAAGAAGGACTATCTCTAGATCATGTTTCTGGGAAAGCTTTTAAAAACTGGCATGTTTCTTTTGGACTTTTGCCTTTCACACCCAAACCCAGAAACCTATGTCATTGATGACATTACTGAGCTCTATACCAGCCCTGGACTACCTTCCTCACTCACCATCTTGTCATATGAGAAATAAACACCTTTTTTTTTTGTTCAAGCTAATGGAACAAGTTGTGTTTTTGTTTTGTTTTGTTTTGTTTTTTCTTGCTTGCTTTATTACCTCTATTTAAAATGACTGAATACCACTGTTGTGATATTCTCAAATCAGTATGCTGTTCCTGCCTAGCACACTGTTAAAGATAGTTCTAAGATACTTTCCAAGATTAGTTTGACTTCTCTTAAACTGTCCAATCTTTCACAAACCCTGAAACTGACAGTCTCATTTCCCAGTGACTTCCAGCAATGATTACAATCACAAATTCCCAGATCCAGAAGAAATAACAATGAACACATAACTTTTACTTAAATTGTTTAGTCTTCAAAAGGACTTTCGTAATCCCTAATTTTTTTTAGCCATATGGCATGTGGTAATTTGCACGACAGCTTTTCACAATTTCTATAAAGCAATATTCTTGTTTAATAATAAAGTCTTTTTCCATAAAAAACATACTCCCTGACACATAGAAACAATTGTAACAAAGAATAGCAAAGAGCTAAATACTCTATCAATTTGACTTGGCCTTTATCCTAAAGATCTGCATAGGGCCATAGGCAGAAATCACATTTATTATCTCAGCCTAATTTGCAGAATGGTGAAAAATTAAGCAACATGGTCAATCATCACAAATGTTATTTTTACTCTTCTATTACTAACATTATTTCTATTACTGTAAATTTGCAATGTCTTTCAAAAGAACTTTCTTCAGTAGATGAAACAGATCATAAAAAATAAATTCCTGGGTGACGAAGCACTGGCAAAAATAAATAAATAAACAAATAAATAAATAAATAATCTGTGTAGATCCACTAAAATCAGAAAAATTAAATATCCCACCTTTCATACATATCACTGGTTACACAGTCTAAGAAATTTAACTTATACAAGTGAGTAGATTTTAGTTAAAGAAGTAAAAACAATTACAGCACAATCACTTAGATTTCTTTTTTTTAGAAGGCTAACTCAATGCAACAGGAAAAATGTGGTAATTAAATACAATGATATCAACTGACAACATACACCGATTCAGTTCAAAATAAATTAGAAAATTATTATTAAAAATGGTGAAAAAAATAGAAAACTTAAAAGAAAGCATTACATGTCTAGGAACTTAAAACACTAATATCTAATGATCTCCAGCAATATAATTTGCACTGGTCTGCTCTCTAAAACTGTGCAGTTTTATATTTTTGTTATATCTTTATACAAGTCAATATAATTATAACAAATTTAACATAGACTTACGGTGGCTTATATTCCAAGAGTAATCTGCCACTGAAAGACCCTTCAAAAAGTGAAGGTAAGTACTGGAGTTTCATGATACTTCATTTTTTTAATGTATTTCAATTATGACAGAGTGAGTTAAATAATCTCTAAGCTCTTTGCACCAATTTTTTAAGATCCATGAATCAAAAATACTTGGGAGTGTGAGGCAACAGGAGGCTTGAGCCCAGGGACTCAAGGCTGTAGTATGCCATGATCACACCTGTCAATGGCCACTGAACAACAGGCTAAGCAATAGCGCAGAACCAGTCCCTTTAAAAAAAAAAAAAAAAAAGCGTAAATTTCTACACAAAAAATAGGAGATATGCCATAAGCATTATTATAGAGCTATTAATTTCTACTTTTATAGTGAATAATGAAATTCAAAAGTAAATGGCATTTTTTATTTTACTTTACTATGAATTACAAAACAAAAGTATTTAATAAAATAGAAAATATTCCAGAAAGACTACCAAACCTTGAAAAAATCTTCAAGCTGTTTACTATTGTAAAGAGCAGGAATATTGGCAGAGAACTGTAGCAGGTCTTCAGCACATTGTCTTCTCTCTTCGATAACAGTTTCATCAAATCGCCCTACAATTAAATAAGAATCAACTCTTAAGGGAAGAATGATCAAAAACTGGTTTATGATAGTTTATGTCCACAGATCAGAAAGTAGCAGCAGGCCTATCACTTGGTTGCTTTGCTTATTATGCAAACTTCTGAAGTCAAATCTAATCTCTACAATTAGAATCAGCAGTACTCTCGCTAGAAAAGAAAATGTTTCTGATAAAACAAGAGGCAAAGGTGTCAACTGATAAATAAACGGTACGTTCATAATTTAGAGCCTGTCAATTTAAGTAAGTGATTTAAGAAGATAGTGATTTGAAACTAAAGTTGAAAAGAGAATTTTAAAGAAGTGAAATGGTTTTCTATAGTAATCTAATACTGTAATTACTCATATAATTTTCCCTTTTCTACTCTTTTTGATTTATAACGGGGCTGAAGAGAGGAAATTATGAGAACATCTGTATTATCAGCGGGGTCAAAAACCTCAGCTTGAAGCAAAAAGCTTTTATGCTAAATTCCATGTGTGATGCTGTCAGCATACATAACAGCATGCTTGTGAGAAAAAAAGAACACACATACAGCACCAGCCAGTTCTGCTTTACAAGGTGATCAAAAGGTGGTTTCCATAGAATTTTTAAATGATATATACAATTTAAATGCTGATAAGACATTTTCAAATATGATCATTTTGTAGTACTCTTAGATTACCAGTTGACATTTATCATATGCCATGTATCATACTGATTGCAATAAAAAAATACAAAATCAGAAAAGTAGCATCATCACATACTTAAACATTTTAAGTGCCTTTGAAGAGTATTAACAGAAAACTGAGGCACAAAGAGATTCCTAATTATATAGGCAAGGCAAGTGCCTATATGACTGGCAAATGAAACTGAACCACTAAAATATCCTCTGCCCAGTGTGTCTCATGCTTATGGTTAAGTGTCTATTTCATGATAACTAAAAGGGCCTGAGTTCAAATATTACCTTTATCATTTACTAGCTGTAAAATCTCAGGCAGATTATTTCCTTATTTGTAAAATGTAGGAAATGAATAATGTACTTAAGGTTCCCAGTTCCATGCCAGGCACACAGTAAGCATTTAACAGAATATTACGGTTTGAATCTTCAAGTTCTATCATAGTGACTAAAATACAGAGCATGCTAGCAAACTTTTATTGACTGTGTGAGTGAATAACAAAAACTTTTAAAAGCCATGTAAAAATAAATAAATAATTGACTTAGAGTAAAATGTTATCACAGACAATCTTTTTTTGTTTTTTTTGAGACACAGTCTCACTGTGTCACCCAGAGTGATCTCAACCTCACTGCAGCCTCAACCTCCCAGGCTCAAGCAATTCTCCCGCTTCAGCCTCCCAAGGAGCTGGGACTACAGGCACATACCACCACAGCCAGCTAATTATTTTGTAGTGAGAGGGTCTCACTACACTGCCCAGGCTAATGTCGAATTCCTGGATGCAAGTGATTCTCCCATCTAGGCCTCCCAAAGTGCTGGGATTGCACTGCAGGCATGAGCCACCATACTGAGCCTATAGCAGGAAATCTTTACAGTGGATCCATACACAACCTCTTAGGCAATGGTTCATGGATGGGTTCCAGAGACAATAATCCCACAGAATTCCATGCATATATATATATACACAGGTGCATTTTTCTAAGGATAGGGTCTGCACTCCAGCCTGGGCGACAGAGTGAGACTCCGTCTCAAAAAAAAAAAAAATAATGACCAAATAAAGGTCAGCAGGCAAGTGGCAGCCAATTAGAAGATCTCTAACATTCTGTATACTGCTTTACTTACTATAGAATAGGCTGTCCACTGCTATCCAAATATTTGTTCTTGCTTTCTTCCTCAATTTTTTTTTTTTTATTATTTTTTTTTTGAGACGGAGTCTCACTCTGTCGCCCAGGCTGGAGTGCAGTGGTGCGATCTCGGCTCACTACAAGCTCCGCCTCCCGGGTTCACGCCATTCTCCTGCCTCAACCTCCTGAGCAGCTGGGACTACAGGCGCCCACCACTGCGCCCGGCTAATTTTTTGTATTTTTAGTAGAGACGGGGTTTCACCGTGGTCTCGATCTCCTGACCTTGTGATCCGCCCACCTCGGCCTCCCAAAGTGCTGGGATTACAGGCGTGAGCCACCGTGCTCGGTCTCTTCCTCAATTTTTATTCAAATGGGTACATGACAGCCCAGGGGTGGGGGTGGGGGTGGGAACTGTAATTGCCAGCTTGCTTTGCAGTTAGGCATACATATAAACTAAGTTCTGGTAAACAGCACATAAACAAGTTATACTGTAGCTTCCCAGAAATCTTTTTAAAAGACAAATGACATACAACCTCTCTCTCCTTTTCTTCTTTGTCTCTTCCCCCTTCCAAGAAGAACCAAGAAGTGGAAGGTTAAAAATGACACAAACAGGGTGCAGTGGTGCAAACCTATAATTCCAGATTCTCAGGAGGCTGAGGCCACAAGGATCACTTGAGCCTAAGAGTTCAAGTCAGCCTGGGCAACATAGCAAGACTATATCTCATTAAAAAATGACAGAGCAACAAGACAGGAGCTTGGATTCCGGGTCACTGTGCAGCTGCCATGCTTGAGGCTACCTCCAAACCTTCTGTCATGAGGAAGAAATTGACTTCTATCTTAAGTTTCTCACAAATAACCAAACCCAACATAATCCATTATGCTACATTTGTTTTTGTTAGTTCTCAGTTCAAGTGCAACAATTAAATTCAACCCTCCCAATAACAATACCAAATCTAAAATGACACTAGTCACTTACCTATCACTAATATTATCTAGAAACAAATTTGCAAGAACCCCAATAGGTAAAACCAATTCTCTGGCTTGAAAACAATCTAAATGAGTTAATCTTAGGAAAAAATCTACTGGCCAGCTAGATTAAATGCTCATTATTCCTTATTTTGCCTAAATAAGAAAGTATGAATCAGTGTTTATGATTATAGTACAACATATTTATCCCTTAAAAAAGTAAATTCAAGTGCCTATAAATTAATATTAATAATTGCGTAAATATCTAAAAGCTTAGAACAGTAACCCAGAAAATGCACACATTATTTTATGCTTTGACCCACTAGACTACCTGAGAATATCTTTAAATGCATTAACTACTTGTTGAGAAATCTTAACGGAAGTGTTCTTAATATTTAATAGTATCCTAAAAAGATCTTATTTCTATCTGAAACAAATACAAAAAAAAATTGGAAGCTTTACTCTTCCCCATTAAGCTAGAGTAAAACACTTAAGCAATGGAATAAATGCCAAAAGCATATCCTCTTGTACTTCTCTTGATTTATTGTTTCTATTCCACTAAACTTTGACAAGCAGATATGAATTGAGACATTTTTTTCAGAATAGTGCACAACCAAAAATAAAGGGTTATGCATTAAATAAGCTTCAATTACATTGAATCCTATTATCAGAACAAATACGATAAAGGAACAAGCTCATTTCTTTGTTCCTAAAATACTTCAGAATAACAACAGAAGAATGGTATTAAGTGGGCAAAGGACATGAACAGACAGGCACTTCTCAAAAGAAGACATACAAGCAACCAACAAACATGAAAATATGCTCAACATCACTGATCATTAGAAAAATGCAAATCAAAACCATAATGAGACACCACCTCACGCCAGTCAGAATGGCTATTATTAAAAAGTCAAAAAATAACAGATGCTGGCGAGGTTGCACAGAATAAGGAATGCTCACAAACTGTTCATGGGAGCATAAATTAGTTCAGCTCCTGTGGAAGGCATGTTTGAGATTTTTCAAATAACTAAAAATAAAATTACCATTTTACCCAGCCATCCCATCACTAGGGATATACTCAAAGGAAAAATAAATCGTTCTATCAAAAAGACACCTGCACTCTCATGTTTATCATAGCACTATTCACGATAGCAAAGACATGGGATCAACCTAGGTGCCCATCGACAGCGGACTGGATAAAGAAAATGTGGTACATATACACCGTGGAATACTACATAGCCATTAAAAAGAATGAAATAATGTCCTTTGCAGCAACATGGATGCAGGTGGAGGCCATTATCCTAAGTGAATTAACACAGGAATAGAAAACTAAATACCACATGCTCTCACTTATAAGTGAGAGCTAAACACTGGGTACACATGGACACAAAGATGGGCCCAACAGACACTGAGAACTCCAAAAGTGGGGATGGAAAGAGGGAGATAACCGTTTAAAAAACTATCTATTGGGTACTATATTCATTATTTGGGTGGAAAGTTCATTTGAAGCCCACATCTCAACACCACACAACATACCTAGGTAACAAACCTGCACACGTACCTGCTGAATCTAAAAAGAAATAATGTTTTCTCATTTCCTGATAATAATAAAAGTTTTAAGAGACCATTAACACATGAATTAGACAAACAACTGACTGGGAGAAAACATGTGCAAAACATCAAACTACTGGTATCTAAGATATACAAAGAACTCCAGCCCCACAAAATAGGCAAAAGATGTAAACAGATAACTCAGAAAAAAAAAAAAAAAAGATATATTAGTGGCTAATAAGCATGTGAAAAAATCTTTAGCTTATTAGTAATCAAGGAACTGAAAAGTTAAAACCACAATAAGATACCATTACACATGCCCCAGAATGGCTAAAATTAAAAAAGCTGATAACGCCCAATGTTGGTAAGAGTGTGAAACAGCCAGAAATTTCATACATTGTTGATGGGAATATCAAATGATACAAGCACTTTTGGAAAGTCTCTTAGTTTCTTATAAAATAAAATATACACCTATCTTATGATCCAGAAATTATATTCCTAGCTATTTACCCAAGAGAAACATATGTCCACATAAAGATGTTTATCATAGACTTACTTAAAAATCGCCCCAAACTGGTAACATTCCAGGTGCCCATTGACAGGACAGTGGATAAACAGACTGTGGTACATTTAAACCAAACAGCAGTAACAAGGAATGAACCTCTGATGAACACAATAGTATGGATGAATCCCAAAAACATGTTGCAGGAGGGAAGCCAGATACAAAAAGTTTGTATAGCATGATTCCATTTAAAATCCAGGACGTACAAAACTAATACACAGTAGAAAAAGTTCCTTCTGGGGAGCTTGAGGGCAAGGATTGACAGGGAAGGGGCAAGAAGCAAACTTTTAGGTGTTGGTAATGCTCTATATCTTGATAGGGGTTTGGGTTATATAGGTATATGTTTGTCACACATACAATGGGACACTTAAGATTTGTGCATTTAACTGTATGTAAACTTATCTAAACAAAATGTTAACAAATATTGAACCCTTATTAATGATAATATGTTAAAGTATTTATGGGTGAAGGACACTTGTATCTGCACTTCATGCTGAAATGCATAAAAACCAGACAGATTATGGAGAGACATATGATAAAGAAAATATAGCAAAATGTCACTGTACACATCTTTCAACTTGCCTATATGCTTGAAAATTTTCACAATAAAATGTTGTGTAAATAAAGTCCACCACAAAGAGAAAAAATAGTAATGGTAGCATAAATGAAAAAACGCAGATGAATTTTAATGAAATAATTTCTACAATTAATATATTTAATAAAGACAACCTAATTTGAAAATTTTCAAAAAAGTAGCAGCAAGATTCAATAGTCATCCTAATGACAGACAATAACCTTGCAACTACTCTGTACTTGTGTATCCTTCAACATAATCAAAATTTCACTTGAAAGGCTGTAACAACATGAGAAATCATAATCAGGTGCTTCTCCTACTGCAGCTTTGAATTTCCATTCGTAGTACCAATGTTTATTTTCCTGTGAACAGAGTAGAAAAATTATAGGTAAACACAGAAAATGCAGAACAAATTGTTTCCAAGGTTTACTGTGCAACATTATATACCTCATCTTATTGAATTTCAATTTACTGCTCTTCACAGATACTGCATTTTTCACAAATTGAAAATCTGTGGCAACATTTTTCCAACAGCATGTGCTCACTTTATGTCTCTGTGTCACATTTTGGTAAATGTCACAATCAAACTTTTTCATTATTATTATATCTGTTGTAGTGATCTATGATCAGTAATCTTTGGTACTGGCATTTGCAATACAAGAACATTGTTTTGAGGCACCACAAACCACAAGAATATAAAACACAAACTTAGGTGATAGATGTTGTATGTGTTCTGACTGCTCCACCAACCAGCTGTACCCAATCTCCCTTTCCTCAGGCCGCAGTATTCCCTGAGACACAACAATAATGAAAGGACGCCAACTAACCTCTACAATGGCCTCTAAGTATTCAAGTGAAAGGAAGAGTTACAGGTGTCTCACTTTAAATCAAAAGCTAGAAATAAGGCAGGGTGCAGCGGCTCACACCTATAATCCCAATAATCTGAGAGGGTGAGGTGGGCTGATCAGTTGAGCCCAGGAGTTTGAGACCAGCCTAAGTAACACAGGGTGAAACTCCATCTCTACCAAAAAAAAAAAAAAAATTAGCCAGGCACGGTGGCACATGCCTGTAGCATGACTGTAGTCCCCTGTAGTCTCAGATATTCAGGAGGCTGAGGTGGCAGGACGCTAGAGTCCCAAAGGTCAAGGCTGCAGTGAGCCATGATCATATCACTACACTCCAGCGTCGGAAACAGAGCAAGACTCAGTAAGGAAGGCATAACACAAACGAAGAAATGTTGAAAGTCAGGCCTCTTGCACCAGTTAGCCAAGTTGTGAATACAAAAAACAAGTTCTTGAAAGAAATTTAAAATGTTATTCCCATGAACACATGAATGATAAGAAAGTGAAGCAACCTTATTGCTGATATGGAGAAAGTAAACCAGCCCTAACATTTCCTTAAATCAAAGCATACCCCAGAGCAAGGCCCTAACTCTCTAATTCTATGAAGACTGAGAGAGGTGAAGAAGCTGCAAAAGAAAAGTTGGAAGCTAGCAGAGGTTGGTACATGAGGTTTAAGGAATGAAGCCATCACCGTAACATAAAAGTGCAAGGTGAAGCGGCAAGGGCTGCTCTGTAGAGGCTGCTTCAAGTTATAAAGAAGATCTAGCGAAGATCATTGACAAAGATGGCTACACTAAAGAATAGATTTTTAATGGAGACAAAACAGCCTTCTTTTGCAAGAAAATGCTATCCAACACTTTCATACCCAGAGAGGAGAAGTCATGCTTGGTTTCAACACTTCAAAGCACAGGCTGAGTCTTCTGTTAGAAGCTAATGCAGCTGACTTTAAGTTGAAGCCGATGTTTACTGACCATTCTGAAAATCCTAGGGCCTTTAAGAATTAGGCTAAATCTACTCTGCCTGTGTTCCATCAACAGACAAAGCCTCAATGACAGTACATCTGTTAATAGCATGGTCTACTGAATATTTTAAGACCACTGTTGAGACCCACTGCACAGAAAAAAAAGATTCCCTTCAAAACAAATTTTTTTGAGACAGTCTTACTCTGTCCCAGGCTGGAGTGCAGTGGTGTGATCTCAGCTCACTGCAGCCTCTGCCTCCCGGGTTCAAGTGATTCTCTTGCCTCAGTCTCCTGAGTAGCTGGGATTACAGGTGCATACCACCATGCCTGGCTAACTTGTATTTCTAGTAGAGATGGGGTTTCACACCGTTGGCCAGGCTGGTCTTGTACTCCTGACCTCGTGATCCACCCACCTTGGCCTCCCAGAGTGCTGGAATTACAGGTGTGAGCCACTGCGCCCTGCCCTTTCAAAATATTATTGCTCACTGACAATGAATCTGGTTCACTCGTAGCTCTGGTGGAGATGTACAAGGAGTTAATGATGTTTTCATGCCAGGTAACACAACATCAATTCTGCAGTACATGGGATCAAGGAGTAATTTTGTACTTGCAATCCTCCTTATTTACCTATATATTTCTGTGTGTATATAAGATATATAAGCCTCTCCCTCACCCCCAATTACCCAACATTGATTTATTATTTATTATTTAAGAAACACATTTCATAGGCTATAGATGACATACAAGTGATTCATCTCACAGATCTAAGCAAAATAAGTTGAAAACCTTCTGGAAAGGATTCACCATCCTGAATGCCATTGATAACATTTGTGATTCATAGCGGAAGGTAAAACTATCAACTTTTTTTTTTTTTTTCTTTGATACAGTGTCTCATGCTGTCACCCAGGATGGAGTGTAGTAGTGCAGTCTCAAATCACTGCAACCTCCGCCTCCCGGGTTCAAGCAATTCTCCTGCCTTAGCCTCCCAAGTAGCTGGAATTACAGGCATGTGCCACCACGTCCTGCTAATTTTTCACCATGTTTGCCAGGCTGGTCTCGAACCCCTGACCTCAAGTGATCCACCTACCCTGCCCTCTCAAAGTGTTGGGATTACAGGCATGAGCCACCACACCTGGCCAACATTAATAAGATTTTTGAGGTTGATTCTAACCGTCATGGATGACTTTGAGGGGTTCAGGACCTCAGTGCTCAAGAAGTAACTGCAGATGTGGTAGAAATAGCAAGAGAACGAAAACTGGAAGAGAAGCCTGAAGATGTGACTGAATTGCTGCAATCTCATGATAAAAGTTAAACGAACAAGGAGTTGCTTCTTATGGATGAACAAAGAAAGTGGTTTCTTGAGAAGGAGTCTATTCCTGGTGAAGATGCTGTGAACACTGTTAAATGACAACAAAGGATTTTGAATGTCACATACACTTAGTTGGTAAAGCAGTCACAGGATTTGAGAGGACTGACTCCAATTCTGAAAGAAGTTCTACTGTAGGAAAAATGCTATCAAACACCATCACATGTTACAGAGAAATCTTTTGTGAAAGGAAGACTCAATGGATGCAGCAAATCTCATTGTTGTTTTATTTTAAGAAATTGCCACAATAGGCCAGGCGCGGTGGCTCAAGCCTGTAATCCCAGCACTTTGGGAGGCCGAGGTGGGTGGATCACGAGGTCAGGAGATCGAGACCATCCTGGCTAACATGGTGAAACCCCATCTCTACTAAAAAATACAAAAAACTAGCCGGGCAACGTGGCGGGCGCCTGTAGTCCCAGCTACTCCGGAGGCTGAGGCAGGAGAATGGCGTAAAACCCGGGAGGCGGAGCTTGCAGTGAGCTGAGATCCGGCCACTGCACTCCAGCCTGGGCAGCAGAGCGAGACTCCGTCTCAAAAAAGAAAAAAAGAAATTGCCACAACCACCCCAACTTTCAGCAACCACCACCTGATCAGTCGGCAGCCATCAACATGGAGACAAGACCCCACCACCAGCAAAAGATTGCCACATACTGAAGGCTCAGATGAAAATTAGCATTTTTAGCAATATAGTATTTCTTAATTAAGGTATGTATATTTTTTAAGACATAGTGCTACTGCACACTTAATAGACTACAGTACAGTATAAACCAAAACTTTTATATGTACTGGGAAACCAAAATATTCTGTATGACTCACTTTACTGTGATGGTCTGAATCCAAATCTACAGTGTCTCTGAGGTATACCTATATATTTGTGTGTGTGTACAATATATATAAACCACTCCCCTACCCCCAATCACCCAACAATGGTTTATCAAAAGCTGTGGAGGGGAGGGAATTAAATCCAAACATTCTAACTAAGCTCATTAGTCACTAGAAATAAAGTCTCTCTGTTTGATTTATAACCTGTCTTTGGAATCTTCCCTATGTTGTGTTTATTATTTAGAACAACTCCTAAATAGCAGAGTTTACAACTTTTTAAAAATGCACATGTTAGTCATCAAAAGCTAGTTCATGGAACTAAAACTTATTCGTGACCAGTATGAAATTATCTAGAAAAGCTTAATGCTGACGAATCTTAACTATATCAAAAGTTCATTCACAAAGTAAAAAGAAAGAGGTCAAGATTCTCTGCATTAAATTATCTCTAGCCAAACTGCACCAGGAACATACTTGTAGTTAAACAAGCTGAATTTATTACTTCTTGCAACTAAGGAGAATACATACCATTGGGAACACTGGGGCATTTCACCAAGAGGGTATCAGAAAGGACTTATAGGGCTTTGGCCTGTGTTAGCTACTTTTGGGAAGGGTTCAAGAATGTGGGGTTCTGTCCTGGATTGGATGCTGTCAGGAAATGGAGGTAATCCTGTGATTCTCTCAATTCTAATTCTATGATTCTATGATTTTTAATATATCTTACTATGAAGCAGGAAAAATGAAGCAAGGCTAAGGCTGATTTATAAAGAAGCAGTAGTCATTCATTGTAACCAGAATGAGGATATTTGGTCATTTTTGTGACTTGAACAATGTTCATGTTTTTGTCTGTGTTCAGACATGACTACAGGATGGTCTTGTTTTTGTTGTCATCCAAGGACATGGAGTGATCTTGTCTAATGTTCATGTTCTATGAAATTGTTTGTGTTCAATAGGAGAACAACACAGCCTAATTGTGAATTCCAGGCCAACTCTAAGAAACACCAAGGTCAAACCAATATAGTGCCCGGCCAGTTCTCAGCTATTGGGAGCTGCCTGTCTCTTTCTCACAGGAAGTCATACTCTGATGACAGATACAACAAACAATGATCTATTCATGAGAAAACAATCAGACAGACATAGCTTGTGAAACTGACAAAACTATTGTTCTACACTCTTTAAAAATGTCAGTGTTATGAAAAATCAAAAAGAAAAAAAATAAGGACTATTCTAGATTAAAGAAACAAACTAAGAGAGGCACGATTATGAAACAAACAAACAAAAAAACAAGCTAAAAGGGACATTTCAAGGACAACTACAGAAATCTGAAGATGGACTGCCTATTGTATAATATTGCATCAATGTTAAATTTCATAGGTGCAATATGGTATTATGATCATAGCAGAAATATCGGGAGTAGGCATGAAATATCATAATGTCTGCATTTTATTCTCAAATGGTTCAGGAAAAAATGAGAGACACACATAGAGACGGAAATGCAGAAAACGTGGCAAAATGTTAACAATCCGTGAATTTGGGGGAAAAAAGGTATATATGTGTTCACTATACTATTCTCTTGGTGGGGAGGTGGAGCGTAAATTTGAAATTTTGTCAATTTAAAAACAAAATACAGAAAAATACATGAGTTGAGTGCTATACTGATGAGATGAATAACCAGGAAAGGTAAACAGCTAATTCAGCTGAAAAGAAGCATGGCAAACTTCCTAGAAGAGACATCTTCTGAAAGCCTGACCAGAAACTCCACAATGGAGCAACATAAAACTAAAGAAGGAGACACAAGAGAGTAAGGCATGTTAGGGAATGGCAAACTCACTGAGCAACAGGTAATAGTTAACATTAGCTGATATGAGTCTCGCATGGAGCTAAATATAATACAGATATAATTGTCACAACAGTAAGGTATTATCCTTACCTTACCAATAAGATAACTAGACTCAGATGTTAATTTGTGTAAGATCACACTGGTGGTAAATAGTTAACAAAAGATATGGGTCTAAATCTATCTGACTGCAAAAAATAAGTACTTCTCACCATACCATTAGAAAAATAACTACATCAGCTCGATGATATGTAAAATTACAATAGGACTCCTTTGCTGCTGAAGTTTACCTAATGTAAGAGGACCTATAAAAAGGTAGATGATTGGCTGTGTGCGGTGGCTCACACCTGTAATCCCAGAACTTTGGGAGGCTAAGGGGGGCAGATCACCTGAGGTCAGGAGTTTGAAACCAACCTGGCCAACATGGTGAAACCCCATCTCTACTAAACTACAAAAATTAGCCAGGCACGGTGGCAGGCATCTGTAATCCTTGCTACTCAGGAGGCTGAGGCAGGAGAATCGCTTGAACCCGGAAGGTGGAGGATTCAGTGAGACGAGATGGTGTCACTGCACTCCAGCCTGAGTGACAGAGCGAAACTCCGCCTCATAAAAAAAAAGTAATTATTAACCAACAATTCCTTCCACACAACCACAACTGCTGCCTACAAGGTTCATTACAGTTATCAAATATTACAAATGGACTGTACCATTTATTAAAAGAGATAAATTGCTTACTTACTAAGATTATAAACTTTCATTCTATAATATGGAAGGATGTGGAGAAAAGTTTAAGATAATCCATTAGCAGCTGATAATAACAGCTAAGAACTTCAACCAATTTAAAAGCCACTCTCTTTCACCCAGTGACAAGCTTCTTTTTTAAGAAGCCAGCTATGTATCCTCTAACATTAAAGATAAATGTGATAAATTCCACAGTATACAAAGTGCGATGCAAAAAGTAAAAATATCCCTCCTACCATTCCTTCAGAGGTGACAGACACTATACAAATGTGTATAGGTATGACTCAAATATGTTTATTTACACATACACAGGATCTTACTAAACATCATTATATGCAACATTTGTTTTGTTTAGCTTAAAAACATATCTTGGACATTGTTCCACACAAGTGTCTTTTTTTTTTTGAGACGGAGTCTCACTCTGTCACCCAGGCTGGAGTGCAGTGGCATGATTTCGGCTCACTGCAAGCTCTGCCTCCTGGGTTCAAGCCATTCTCCTCAGCCTCTCAAGTAGCTGAGAGTACAGGCGCCAGCCACCACGCCTGGCTAATTTTTCGTATTTTTAGTAGATACAGAGTTTCACCATGTTACCCAGGATGGTCTCGATCTCCTGACCTCGTGATCCGCCCGCCTCAGCCTCCCAAAGTGCTGGGATTACAGGCATGAGCCACTGCGCCCAGCCCATACAGGTGTATTTCAAACAGCCCCAGAATCCTATTACTTGGCTAAATTATGGCACATCCATATAATCACAGATTGAGAAACAGTCAATTTTCAGTTTTCTTCTACTGAATATAATGCTGCAATAAACACACTGTGTATGGGTATATATGTGTGCATATGTGTTCTCTATGGGTCATCCACAGACTGCAGGTAGTCCCTGAAGGGCCTTTCAGGCAATTAACAAGGTCAAACCATTTTCATAATAATACTACAAAAGCAGTTGCATATTTTTATTGCACTAACATTTGCACTGATGGTCTAAAAGCAATGGTAATAAAACTGCTGACCTCTTAGCATGAAATCAAGGCAACAGCACCAAAGTATACTTACTTGCAATCATTATATTCCTTACTGCCATTCACTCATATTTAACAAAAAAAAAAAAAAATGTCATGCCAGTTTCACTTCGAATGTCCTTGATAAAGCAGTAAAAATTATTAACTTTATTAAATCTCAACCCTTGAGAACATTTCTTTTTTAAATTCTGTGAAATGAAACAAACTATAACTATTCAGATTTGGATATCTGACAGACATTTTCTCAAACATAAACATGGGGCTAACAATTCAAGGAAAATAACCAACAGTATTATCAGTGATAAAATTCAAGCTGTCAAACCACTATGAGCTTGACAGCTTCCCAATACTTTAAAATTTCTTCCTTAGAAATCTGTGACGATATTAATGATTTTTAACACTGTATAATAAAATAGGTAAGCATTTACAAAATCTGCATAATTCAGGAAACCAATATTTTTCAAATGACCAATACATGATGTTACAAACTCATGCCCAGGTAAAAGATACATATTCAAATCTAAGACAGACAAATGGATTATAATGTAACAAAGTACAAAAGGTTCATTTATAGGGTTCTGATTCCACAATGCAACTAGCCTTCATGAAATTACCACATATCGTTTTGGTGTATCAAAGAATACCTTTAATTATCTGAAAATGGTATTAAAACCCTCCTCCCGGGCCGGGCACAGTGGCTCATGCCTGTAATCCCAGCACTTTGGGAGGCCGAGGTGGGCGGATCACAAGGTCAGGAGATCGAGACTATCCTGGCTAACATGGTGAAAACCCGCCTCTACTAAAAATACAAAAAAATTAGCCAGGCATGGTGGTGGGTGCCTGTAGTCCCAGCTACTCGGGAGGCTGAGGCAGGAGAAAGGCATGAACCCAAGAGGCGGAGCTTGCAGTGAGCTGAGATCGCGCCACTGCACTCCAGCCTGGGCGACAAAGCGAGACTCCCTCTCAAAAAAAAAAAAAAAAAAAAAAAATTCCTTTTTCAACTGCATTATCTGTGTAACCCTGAATTTTACTCATATACTTCAACCAAAACAACATATCTCAACAGGCTGAATACAGAAACAGATATAAGAATCCAACTATCTCCTTTTAAGCCAGACATTAGAGATTTGTAAAAACATAAACCAACAGTACTCTTCTTGTTATTTCTTTTTGCTTTGAAGAATCATGTTTCATAAAAAGGTCCTTTTATGTTAACATGTAGTTATTTTTTAATTTTATTTAATACATTTTTTAAAAGTTCTAGTATGGTAAATATTAATAGCTATAACCTATATAAACAACAGTCCTTTGAAGTCCTCAATTTTTAAGAATATAAAGAGCAATTCTAAGACCAAAACATCTAATACTCATTGATACATATCTCCCATGTAGACATGAGAATAGATGTGTATAAAAATTAATTAAAAACAGAATAGAAAAGGTTTATTTCAAATTGCCCTCCAAAGAAACTGTGTGAATTTATACTCTTCCTGTTGTATATCTATTGCTCCAAACTAGGTATATTCAAACATTTTAATTTTGGCCTTGGGATTGACTTCCAATGACATCATTACCTATAACTACTCTACCTTTTAAATCTTAGCTCGTACTTTTAGTTTGCTCAACTTATTTTTCAAGTATTTATATGTCAGGCAGAGTCCTACATGCTGAAGATACATTCATAAGACCAAAGCAGCTTGGGTGTTGTCAAGGAATCAAAGAGAAATGGAGAAAATTATAATTAAAGGGCAAAGGAGGGTTCTCACTTTTAGAACACAAGAAAACAATACTGGCTGCAGGTTTAGAAGCATGATTCTTAAAACTCCTCAGACTGATGACTTCTTAAAATTATCTTCACCTTCACATTTAGAGTGCCACAAGTGTTAAAAACTTGACAGTGAGGATCCCACATCCTGAAACAGTTCTCTTTCTCAACTCTGGATCCAATGTTCACTTCTTCAACCATAAGACTCTAAGTTTCTTAGAGGAGCTCTTTGCATCATGATATCCTCAGTGCCAATTTTTAGAAAGCTTCTTGAATTAAATGTGCCCATAAAATTTCTAGATAATTGATAACTGGACTGAAATTAGTCAAAGATTATTAATAGCTACATGATCCAGAGACTGCTTCGGTCTTACAAATGTATATTCAGCATGTAGGACAGTACCTGACATATAAATACTTGAAAAATAAGTTGAGCAAAATAAAAGTATGAAGTAATAGATTTTTGGCATGTAAACATGCTTGCCAGGCACCTTAACAGCAAAATGGGGCCAGGCGCAGTGGCTCACGCCTGTAATCCCAGCACTTTGGGAGGCTGAGGTAGGTGGATCGCCTGAGGTCAGGAGTTCAAGATCAGCCTGGCCAACATGGTGAAACCTCGTCTCTACTAAAAATACAAAAATTAGCCGGGCGTGGTGGCATGCGCCTGTAATCCCAGCTACTTGGGAGGCTGAGGCAGGAGAACCGCTTGAACCCGGGAGGCGGAGGTTGCAGTGAGCCAAGAGTACGCCATTGCACTCCAGCCTGGGTGACAAGGGCGAAGCTCCATCTCAAAATAAAACAGCAAAATGGCGGTCAAAAGCGGTAGTAGCTGCAATGGCAAAGAGCACATACATCTTTAAATGGGAAAGGTATCATGAAAAAAAGTAAGGAACCATTGATATTGGATAGTAACTAAAAGAGAAAACAGAAATGTGAAGCACCATGGAGTATAAGATTAAAAGACATAAGCAGGCAGTCACATGCTAACAGCCCACAATAGTAAGAGTTCACAAACTCCCTAATGCTTGGTAGGGGAACAGAATGGATTGAAGACCCCATCAGAACTAATGGTTCTACTGCTATTGACCTGTTGCCCACATCCCTCAATTGCTTTCACATAAGAAAATATAAATGCTTTTCTTTTTATTATGTGCCCAAGTTACCACTACTACATATATCTCAAGATATTAAAAACTCATAAATCGTTACTATTAAATATTTGTTAAAATTAAAGAATTGTAGCAATAAGCTTTTGACGATCACTTCATTCTGGCACAAATGCCACTGATGTTGCTATACTATGTAAGATTCTCTGTATCTTGTCCCCAAATCTCAAAGAGGTGTGAAACGTAAAACATTCTGAGGAAGCAAGTGTCAAGTTCCATGAATATTGTAATCCTGCAATCAGCCTGGAGAAACCCCTGTTCCGTGTAGACTACCAGCCAATGGAAACAGGTCATTCAGAATCACTTCAGATCATTCAGAACTCTTCCTAAATCAGAGTATCAATATAGGGTTCACTCAAGAGACAGAAACCACACAGTAATTTGAACAGGGAAAAGTTTAATATTAAAAAATGAGGCCAGGCGCAGTGGCTCACGCCTGTAATACCAGCACAGCACTTTGGGAGGCTGAGGTGGACGGATCACCTTGTGCTCAGGAGTTCGAGACCAGCCTAAGCAACATGGCAAAACTCCGTCTATACTAAAAATACAAAAATTAGTTGGGCATGGTAGCCTATAACCCAGCTACTTGGGAATCTGAAGTCAGAGAATTGCTTGAACCCAGAGGTGGAGATTGCAGTGAGCCATGATCACACCACCACACTCCAGCCTGGGCGACAGAGCAAGACTCCATCTCAAAAAAAAAAAAAAAAGTATTAGTCATGAGAGTGGAGTAACAATAAAGGTAAAGAGAACTCTGAAGAATATCCTAGGGTGAGGGAGAATACCCAAAGAAGGAACAACTTAGAAAGGGGAACTCTTCTCCAAGGCTGGGATTCGGATCTCTGTAGAGAAGGTGTGGCTGCAGCCACTGGATGGAAAAAGAGTTTGCTAGGTTCCCTGGGCCAACCTTGAACCACAGTTGCCAGAAAAGCAGGAAAGACTCCTCTAGAATTCAAGCATGCCAAGGCTGGCAGGTGAGCACACAGTCACGGTGTGAGGAACGAACTCACCAGCAAGATAATGCAAGTCCTGGGGTACCTAGTATCTGCAGTGGGAAGACCATAGGAAACAACTTTCTGCGGTTAAAGCAGGCCAAGGCTAGCAGACAAGCATGTAGAAGGAGAGGGGGTTATTAGGAGCCCACTCTCCAGAAGGGCAACCAGGTCTAGAGTTCAAAATGTGTTGCCAGGGAGGGGGAACAGGGGACACAGGAAACAACTCTGCAGGGTGCTAGTAGGCCAAAGGTGAGGGGCAGATACACAGACAAATTCCAGGTACACAGAAGGAGTCAGAGAGTTAGTAACTCAGTCTCCAATAGGCCTGTGGCACCTTGGTGTCCTTAGCTAGGTGATCACCAAATGGGCTGAGCCTGCAAGCTTACCAAGAGATTGCGTGGCCAAGGCAGAATGGCTCTGGCAACAATGCAAAAAGAGCAAGAAAAAAAAATCCACATGACTCTGGAAGAAGGAAGACCAGCCCCCTATACTCAAAAAAAATGAATATACATTGCACAGTAGTCTGAAAAATGGTCCCCCAAAGCCAATCCCTGGAACCTTAGCAATGGAGTGCCCTCCGTTGCTAAGCTTAACAGTGCATTCACCATAAAGAAAAAATACTGAAAGAATCCTACCATTAACCAAGCAGTAAATGAAGAGATTTGAAGCTAAGAAGCAATAAAGGGATAACTGGCACAGCCTCTTAAAACAAAGAATTATCACTGTAGGAGCCCCAGGAACTCCAGACTGATCTTGAAAGGCAACAATTTCCCCAATGTTGATGAGAAATACAGCTAGTATTAGCTATCAGAACATACTCTGTAAAGCCACTGCCCAAAAATCAATGTGATATAGAAATAGGTATTTATATAAGAATAGACAAATAAATGCCAAAAAAGGAAAATCTTTAATTAGTGAAAACTCATATGAAGTCTATACATAACAAATAGTTCAACTTCTTTTGAGAAAAAGGTGAATTATCTAACAAGTGATCTTATAAGTTCATCTGTAAAAAAAAAAAAAAGTGAAACATCATCTGACACCCTGTTCAAATATAAGTTCCTCAATAATTACTTTTTAAACTTTTTTAAAAATTATTACTATAATAATCATTGAAAAACATGTAGACATTAGGAGACATTTCTAGTCAAGACCAGAAACCCAAAAGCAGGGGGTGGGAGGAAAGAACTAAATATATAATTGAACATATAAAATGTTGTTTCACTAAAGGTATTATAAACAATTCTAAAATATATGTATGTCTATATAATACACATGCACATATACATATATATACATGAGGTTTGAAAATTATTAGAGGTATGTATAAATGTGTGCATTATACCTATGCATATAGATAAATGTATTACATTTCCTAACCCTGGCTGTTGAAAAAAAGCTTAGAAGCAAGTTGCAAGGAGCATACCTACTGCCCAGGTAGTGATCTCAGTAGCAGCTAGGGTCCGGATAGAAAATGAAATCCATACAGCAATTTGAACAGGTAGTCTTATAAAGAAGTATTTACTATTTACAAAGTATTAACTACTAAGAGGAAATAAAAGACAACTCTTAGGAATGCCTAGGTTGAGGAGGAGAACCAAAGGAAATACCTGAAAGAGGTGCCTCCTCCCCAAAGCTAGAATTCAGATCTCATTGGAGGCAACGTGGCTGTAACCCACTGGTTGCCCCTGACATAGCTGTTCTAATATAATACTAGGAGGGTCAAACTTCATGGGCAAGGAACTACAGGCCGAGAATGGCAAGCAGGAAACTCTGCTGTGGTGCCAGCAGATCGAGGTTGGAAGGCAAGGAGCCACAGGCAGTAACTGACAACAAAATTTCCTAGGGGATGAGTACCACCAGGCATCCCACACATGCCACTGGCAACACAGAGCAAATAGGAACAGAAGCACACCAAAACCCTACTTCCTACAGCATCCATCCAACACCTTCTACTGACTAAGCTCATCCATACCAGCTGGAAAAGGAGGTCTAACAAGGCAATGAAGGATGGATTTGGAGCTAAAATACAATAAACTGAGAAGCAGCATAGTCTTTAACATCATTATCCACAAAAAGCAACCAGGGTTCCTTGAAGAAATGGCAGATTTCAGGGCAGGAGCAGAATAAATTCAAGACGAGCACTGAACATCTTGTTATGCCTAAAAATAGTAAGTGCTGAAATAAAAAAAAAGAAAACAGGATGAGAGGAAGTTACAAGGACACAGAATCCAGCTTAAAAGGGCTCCTACTGATCAAAGCTGGGATAATTTGTGCATCAAAATAATTAAATGTATTAATGAATTCTAAACTACTAGAAAAAAAAAGATAAGTGAGTCCAGATCAATCAGGGATAGATGGACAGATTCATGGATACAATATATAGATATACAGATACAGATACACAGCTGTATAGATACAAAGAGAAACGTAGATACATAAACACAGACACAGATAAAGGGAGAAGGAAGGGTAATAGCAAAGGTGGTGGAGTACAGGAATTGGAAAATCATTATTCCGTAACTATCATATAAACATTGGGTTAGGCAAGAATCATCAATGGATGCTTCCAGGGGATAATTTTGTAGAAGAGCAAGATGTTTTCATGACCTTACAAATGTCTCCCAAAAGGTTACTTATTAGCTTCAAGAAAGAAAAAAAGATGAATATACATTGTATAGTAGTCTGAAAAATGGTCCCCAAAAGCCAATTCCTGGAACCTGTAAATATTACCTTTTTTGGAAAAAGAATCTGCAGATATGATGAAGGATTTCAAGATGGGGACATTATCCTGCATTATCTGGATAGGCACTAAATGTCTCACAATGTCCTTATAAGAAAATCAGAGGGAAATTTCACAAAGAGGGAAATATGAAGATGGAGCAGAGTGAGGTTTGAAGTTGAGGGCCCTGAAGACTAAAGTAATGCTGCCACAAGCCAAGAAATGTAGACAGCTACCAAATGCTGAAAGAGGCAAGGAATAGTGTCTCTCCTCTGAAAAGAGGATATCCCCTGCCGACACCTTGATTTCAGCCCAGTGGTACCGATTTCAGACTTCTGGGCTTCATAACTGTGAGAAAATAAATTTCCATTGTTTTATGCCACCAAGTGTATGGTAATCTGTTATGGCAGCCCCAGGAAACTAACATAGTGGAAAAGCTGGACAATACCTTGACCAAGTGACATAAATTCATATCACTAATGAGGGGCAGACAGACATCACGTGCCTTCAGATGAGATACTCTGAGGACACCTATGTAGTATCCAGCCAGGAAGAATTCATAACCTAGAACAAAACATGAGAAAACATCAGAGAACCTAAAATGAGGATCACTCTCATTAAAAGCGGGGAAAAGGATATGGATAGAGAGGGAGAAGGTATTCTTCAAAAATGCCAACATAGGCCGGGCGCAGTGGCTCACGTCTGTAATCCCAGCACTTTGGGAGGCTGAGGTGGGTGGATCACGAGGTCAGGAGATTGAGACCATCCTGGCTAACACAGTGAAACTCCGTCTCTACTAAAAATATAAAACATTAGCCGGGCCCAGTGGCGGGCACCTGTAGTTCCAGCTACTCAGGAGGCTGAGGCAGGACAATGGCTTGAACCCAGGAGGCAGAGCTTGCAGTGAGCCAAGATAGTGCCACTGCAGTCCTGCCTGGACGAAAGAGCGAGACTTCCGTCTCAAAAAAGAAAAAAAAAAAAATGCCAATATAATGAAAAACAAAAAACAGCTATATTAACATTCCAGATTAGAGACTAAAGACAGCAACTAAGTAAAATACCAATCCTAGAATGGATCCTATACCAAAGAGAAGAAAAATGACATTAAAAGGTCAACTAACAAAATTGGAATACAGATGGTAAATTATAAAAATGTATTGTATCAATATTAAATTTACTCAAATTGATAAGTGAACTTCATCGACGTAACAGAATATCCCTTTTCTTAGTGAAGAACTGAAGTGCTTAGGAGTAAAGGGACATGAAATTTGGAATATAATTTGGAATAACTTATTAAAAAATTATGGCCAGGTGTGGTAGCTCACACGTGTAATCCCAGCACTTAGGGAGGCTAAAGTGGGAGGATCACTTGAGCCCTGGAGGTCGAGGTGCAGTGAGCCCTGACTCTGACACTGCACTCCAGCCTGGACAACAAAGTGAGACCCTGTATCAAAAAAAGAAAAGTTAAAAATTTAAAACTTAAAATAATGTAAAATTATGTGCATATATTTTATACGTGTGTGCTGGGAAAGAGAGAGGAAGAGGGAGAGAGAGAGGAGATAGAGGAAGAGAGGGAAAGGGAGAAAGGGAAGGAGAAAGAGAGAGACACCAGCAAATAATAAAGTAAATGGGACAAAAGCTTAACAATAAGTGAATCTGGCTGAAAAGTATACAGCGGTTCTTGTACTATTCTTCTTCTTGCAACTTTCTATAAGTTTGAAACATCCCTCATCTCCACAGGCTGCCTGAGTGTTCTCACCATACAGCAACCAGTTTCCTCAAAACATGTAATGACACTTGGAGGCGAGGTGGGAGCATGAGCACACAAGATGGAAGCTACAGTCTTTTTTTATAACCTAATCCTGGAAGTGACATACCATCCCTTCTGCATATGCTACTAGTCATACAGACTAGTCCTGGTTCAATGTGGGAGGGGACTTCACAAGAACATAAATATCAGGAGACAGAGACCACTGGGGGCCATCTTGGAAGCTGGCCAACACAGACCACTCTTTGGCCCTCAAAGATTCATACTCCTCCCATATACAAGATCTCCTCACCCTCCTCCCAAGGTCCCCAAAAGTCTCATCCCATTATGGCAGCAATTCAAAGTCCAGGATCTCATCATGTAAGTCAGATCCGTGTGTGACTGAGGTTCTTCAGGTGTCATTCCCTAAGAGGAGCCCCTTAAATACAATCTTCCTAACCTGTGAAACTATAGACAAGTTACCTCCCCTCTACCCACTCAATATACAACAGTGGGACAGGCATGGAATAACTGCTATAGACATTCCTGTACAAAAAGGGGGGGACATGCAAGCCCCAAAGAAATCAATGGGTCCACAGTAATTCTGAAACCCAGCAGGGCAAATGTTAGAAGTTTCTGATTAAGGCTCACAGGCTGGGAATAAATTCTCCAAGGCTATGGCTCTGCCCTCTGAGCTACTGGTTCCACCCTCCGAGTCATACCTCCTTTTCGATGAAAAAGAGCAAGATGTATGGCTTCATGGTTGTTTTTAGCCTTCCTGCCAGTAAAATTTGGGGGAGACAAAAGTCTCTTTTCACTTTGTACTGCTTTTGTGCTTGTCAGTCCAAGCTAACAATGTTTCTGCATATATACTTTTAACTTTTTTGGGGGGGTCACCTATGACTCTTATTGGGGTTTACTCAATTAGACAAAAGTGATAGCCACAAATCTCAAGTTAAACCCTTCTGTAGCTTTGGCTTCTACTGAGCTGGCTGAGGCTTACACTTCCACGAAGCCCTATTTGAGAGGCTCTGTAAGGCACAACCTTAATCTCTACTGAAAGCATTTTGTCTGACTGAGTCTTTCTGAGGTCTTAAGAAACATTTTAGTTCATACTGGGCTTCATCTTTAGGCCACATTTGCTCAGAAGTCATTTCTTAATTTTAGTACTCTCTGCTATCCAGAAAGACAGCACTTTCAAAACAAGTCCCAGGTCCTTTTTGTTTAACAATCCTTCCTTTAGTTTCTCTCTCTCCTTTGACATTTTACTATGAGCAGCAAGAAGCACCACACTGTAAATACTCTGGGTGGGAATCTCCAGCTAGCTTACCCAGTTCATCTGGTACGTTTTCAACTTTCCACATAACTATAGGCAACAATGTTGCTAAACTTTCTGCAACTACATAAGAGGGATCTTCCCTCCAGTTTCCAGTAACAATTACCTAACTTCCTTGGGAATCCTCACTTGCAGTCTTACCAAATACCATGAGGCTCCAGTGAATCACTTCTTTTTTTTTTTTTTTTTTTTTTTTTTTTTGAGACAGTCTTTCTCTGTCGCCCAAGCTAGAGTGCAGTGACGCGATCTCGGCTCACTGTAAACTCCACCTCGCGGGTTCACGCCATTCTCGTGCCTCAGCCTCCCGAGTAGCTGGGACTACAGGCACCAGCCACCACACCCAGCTAATTTTTTTTTTTTTTCGTATTTTTAGTTGAGACGGGGTTTCACGATGTTAGCCAGGATGGTTTCGATCTCCTGACCTCATGATCTGCCCGCCTCGGCCCCGCAAAGTGCTGGGATTACAGGCATGAGCCACTGAGCCAGGCCCAATTAATCACTTATTTAAGGTACTTCAGGCACTTATCAACACTTTCCTCAAAGCCCACAGCTCATTTCAAAACCACTCTCTACATTTTCAGTTTTGTTACAAAGTCTATTAAGTAGTTATTGCTGTGTAACAAATTATCCCAAAACATGGTAGCCTACAACAAACATTTACTATCTCAATCAGTCTCTGAGGGTCAGGAATTCAAAAGTGGCTTGGCTGGGTGGCTCTAACTCAGGCGTCTCATGAGATCGCTGTTAAGTGTCAGTCAACGCTGCAGTTATCTCGAAGTTCAACTGGGACTGGAGAATCTGCTCCTAAGTTCATTCACATGGCTGTGGCAGGTTTCATGCTTACTAGTTTTTGGCTGGAAGCCCCTGTTCCTCACCATGTGGGCCTCTTCATATGCTACCACAATGTTCTTACCATAGGAAAAGCTGGTATCCCTCAGAGCAAGTTATGAGAAAGAGAAAGGGGAAAAAAAAAAAAAAAACCTTAAGAGAGATGCCACAGTATTTTATAAACAAATCTCAGGAATGAGATATATCATCACTTTTGCTATTGGTCACACAGACCAACCCTGGTACAATCTGGAAAAGTGCTATGGTTTAGATATGGTGTGTTTGACCCCACCAAGTCTCACGTTGAAATCTGATCCCCAATGTTCAAGGTGAGGCCTGGTGTGAGATGTTTGGATCACGGGAATGGATGTCTCATGACTGGCTTGCTGGTTCTCACTCTTAGTTCCCGTGAACTAAACCTGTTGGAAAAAGCCTGGCACCTCCTCCTCTCTCTCGTTTCCTTCTCTCACCATGTGGTGGCCTCTCATTCCCCTTCTGCCATGAGTGGAAGCAATCTGAGGCCCTTCCTAGATGCAGATGGAGGCCTCATGCATCTTTTACCTCCTGTAAAACCATAAGCCAAATAAACCTCTTTTCTTTATAAGTTACCCAGCCCCAGGTATTCCTTTGTAGCAACACTACACAGACTAAGACAGAAGGGAAGACACAAAGGTGTGAATACCAGGAGGCGAGAATCATAGGAGGCCATCTTGGAGGCTGGCTATCACAAAAGGCATGGTCCAAATATTTAGCAAACTAAAATGTAGCATGATTTCAATTCCCTAATGTAGTATAAGGAAAACAGAGACTTCACTTACACATTTTTCTTATGTTGGCACAGTAATTGTAACTATCAAACCTTGCAGAACAAAAGGTAATTGTGGTACACAACCTGACTTTATAATGAACAATATTTGCTCTGTCATAATAACGTTATAAGGCGGGGTGCAGTGGCTCATGCTTATAATCCCAGCACTTAGGAAGACTGAGGCAGGAGGACTGCCTGAGCACAGGTGTTAAAGACCAGCCTGGGCAATATGGTGAAAACCTGTTGCTACAAAAATTACAAAAATTAGACTGGCATGGTGGCACGTGCCTGTAGTCCCAGCTTCTCGGGGGGCTGAGGTGGAAGGATTGCTTTAACTCAGGAGATGGAGGCTGTGTGATCACACCACTACACTCCACCCAGGGTGACAAAGTAAGACTCTGTCTCAAAAAATAATAATGTTATAAATGAAGTTTATTAAATTCCAGCTTTGAGAATTATTCTATACATTACAAGCTTAATTATAACCAATAAAAAGAATATAAATATCACCACCTTTGACAAATGTTAAAATATAAGTATAGATTTCAAATGTTAAGTGGTGAAGAGAGCTAAAGAGGTAGGAGGAAGATCAAAAATGCTATTAGAATCATCTTAGACAAATGATATTGTCCACAGTTACGGAATGAGAAAGTCAATAGAAGAACTAAAAACATTATGTAATAATACAGAGAAACAGGGTAAACAAGCTAAATACCCACCAGAGTAGTGAGTCAATAGATATGTAAAAGTTGTTAAATCAAGAAAAAATGGGCCAGGCGAAGTGGCTCACGCCTGTAATCCCAGCACTTTGGGAGGCCAAGGAGGCCAGATCACCTGAGGTCAGGAGTTCGAGACCAGCCTGCCCAACATGGCAAAACTCCGTCTCTACTAAAAATACAAAAAATGAGCTAGGTGTGGTGGCAGGTGCCTGTAATTCCAGCTACTCGGGAGGCTGAGGCAGGAGAATCGCTTGAACCCAGGAGGCAGAGGTTGCAGTGAGCCGAGATCACTCCACTGCACTTCAGTTCGGGCGACAAGAGCAAAATTCCATCTTTAAAAAAAAAAAAAAGAAAAGAAAAAAGAAAAAATGGTATAGGCTTATTACAGATACAGAAATAAGTACTTGAAAAACAAAAAATAGGAATAAAATTCAGTTATGTCTAGAAGCAAAACTGGGTGGAGGGAAGGAGCAGGAAACTTGTTTTTATTGTATATTCTTCAATACTACCTTTGTTTTGTGTTTTGTTTTTATTTTACTTAGCCACATGCCTCTTCATAAGTTATCTGCCAGGCGCAGTGCATCACACCTTTAATCCCAGCACTTTGGGAGGCTGAGGTAGGCAGATCGCTTAAGCCCAGGAGTTCAAGACCAGCCCGGGAAACATGGTGAAACTCCATTTCTACAAAAACAGAAAAATTAGCCAAGCATGGTGATGTGCGCCTATAGTCCCAGCTACCTGGGAAGCCAAGGTAGGAGAATCCCCTGAGCCCAGGAAGTCAAGGCTACAGTGAGCAAGATCACACCACTGTACTCCAGCCTGGGTGACAGAGTGATACTCTGTCTCAAAAAATAATAATAATAATAATAATTTAAAAGTTTTTCCAATGTATAAAGGACAATGATGTTACAATTATTTAAAACAACGAGGCAGATAACACACAGGGGGTGGAGCAAGATGGCCGAATAGGAACAGCTCCAGTCTCCAACTCCCAGCGCAAGTGACACAGAAGACCGGTGATTTCTGCATTTTCAACTGAGGTACTGGGGTCATCTCACTAGGGAGTGCCGGATAATCGGTGCTGGTCAGCTGCTGCAGCCCGACCAGCAAGAGCTGAAGCAGGGCGAGGCATCGCCTCACCTGGGAAGCGCAAGGGGGAAGGGAATCCCTTTTCCTAGCCAGGGGAACTGAGACACACAACACCTGGAAAATCGGGTAACTCCCACCCCAATACTGCGCTTTAAGCAAACAGGCACACCAGGAGAATATATCCCACACCTGGCCGGGAGGGTCCCACGCCCACGGAGCCTCCCTCATTGCTAACACAGCAGTCTGCGGCGATCTATCCGCAAGGCAGCAGTGAGGCTGGGGGAGGGGCGCCGCCATTGCTGAGGCTTAAGTAGGTAAACAAAGCCGCTGGGAAGCTCGAACTGGGTGGAGCTCACAGCAGCTCAAGGAAACCTGCCTGTGTCTGTAGACTCCACCTCTGGGGACAGGGCACAGATAAAAAACAACAACAAAAAAGCAGCAGAACCTCTGCAGACGCAAACATCTCTGTCTGACAGCTTTGAAGAGAGCAGTGGATCTCCCAACGCAGAGGTTGAGATCTGAGAAGGGACAGACTGCCTGCTCAAGCGGGTCACTGACCCCTGAGTAGCCTAACTGGGAGACATCCCCCACCAGGGGCAGTCTGACACCCCACACCTCACAGGGTTGAGTACACCACTGAGAGGAAGCTTCCAAAGTAAGAATCAGACAGGTACACTCGCTGTTCAGCAATAGTCTATCTTCGGCAACCTCTGCTGCTGATACCCAGGCAAACAGGGTCTGGAGTGGACCTCAAGCAATCTCCAACAGACCTGCAGCTGAGGGTCCTGACTGTCAGAAGGAAAACTATTAAACAGGAAGGACACCTATACCAAAACCCCATCAGTACGTCACCATCATCAAAGACCAGAGACAGATAAAACCACAAAGATGGGGAAAAAGCAGGGCAGAAAAGCTGGAAATTCAAAAAATAAGAGCGCATCTCCCCCTGCAAAGGAGCGCAGCCCATCGCCAGCAACGGATCAAAGCTGGTCAGAGAATGGCTTTGACGAGATGAGAGAAGACGGCTTCAGTCCATCAAACTTCTCAGAGCTAAAGGAGGAATTACATACCCAGCGCAAAGAAACTAAAAATCTTGAAAAAAGAGTGGAAGAATTGACAGCTAGACTAATTAATGCAGAGAAGGTCATAAACGAAATGACAGAGATGAAAACCATGACACGAGAAATACGTGACAAATGCACAAGCTTCAGTAACCGACTTGATCAACTGGAAGAAAGAGTATCAGCGATTGAGGATCAAATGAATGAAACGAAGCAAGAAGAGAAACCAAAAGAAAAAAGAAGAAAAAGAAATGAACAAAGCCTGCAAGAAGTATGGGATTATGTAAAAAGACCAAATCTACGTCTGATTGGGGTGCCTGAAAGTGAGGGGGAAAATGGAACCAAGTTGGAAAACACTCTTCAGGATATCATCCAGAACTTCCCCAACCTAGTAGGGCAGGCCAACATTCAAATTCAGGAAATACAGAGAACGCCACAAAGATACTCCTCCAGAAGAGCAACTCCAAGACACATTAATTGCCAGATTCACCAAAGTTGAAATGAAGGAAAAAATCTTAAGGGCAGCCAGAGAGAAAGGTCGGGTTACCCACAAAGGGAAGCCCATCAGACTAACAGCAGATCTCTCGGCAGAAACTCTACAAGCCAGAAGAGAGTGGGGGCCAATATTCAACATTCTTAAAGAACAGAATTTTAAACACAGAATTTCATATCCAGCCAAACTAAGTTTCATCAGTGAAGGAGAAATAAAATCCTTTACAGATAAGCGAATGCTTAGAGATTTTGTAACCACCAGGCCTGCCTTACAAGAGACCCTGAAGAAAGCACTAAACATGGAAAGGAACAACCGGTACCAGCCATTGCAAAAACATGCCAAAATGTAAAGACTATCGAGGCTAGGAAGAAACTACATCAACTAACGAGCAAAATAACCAGTTGATATTATAATGGCAGGATCAAGTTCACACATAACAATATTAACCTTACATGTAAATGGACTAATGCTCCAATTAAAAGACACAGACTGGCAAACTGGATCAAGAGTCAAGACCCATCAGTCTGCTGTATTCAGGAGACCCATCTCACATGCAGAGACATACATAGGCTCAAAATAAAGGATGGAGGAAGATCTACCAAGCAAATGGAGAACAAAAAAAAGCAGGGGTTGCAATCCTAGTCTCTGATAAAACAGACTTTAAACCATCAAAGATCCAAAGAGACAAAGAAGGCCATTACATAATGGTAAAGGGATCAATTCAACAGGAAGAGCTAACTATCCTAAATATATATGCACCCAATACAGGAGCATCCAGATTCATAAAGCAAGTCCTTAGAGACTTACAAAGAGACTTAGACTCCCATACAATAATAATGGGAGACTTCAACACTCCACTGTCAACATTAGACAAATCAACGAGACAGAAAGTTAACAAAGATATCCAGGAATTGAACTCATCTCTGCACCAAGCAGACCTAATAGACATCTACAGAACTCTCCACCCCAAATCAACAGAATATACATTCTTCTCAGCACCACATCACACTTATTCCA
Organism: Trachypithecus francoisi; assembly: GCF_009764315.1. NCBI lineage: Eukaryota > Metazoa > Chordata > Mammalia > Primates > Cercopithecidae > Trachypithecus > Trachypithecus francoisi. The sequence goes on along the minus strand of NW_022681470.1, from coordinate 70,118,833 downwards.
AAATTGACCACATAATTGGAAGTAAAGCACTCCTCAGCAAATGTAAAAGAACAGAAATTATAACAAACTATCTCTCAGACCACAGTGCAATCAAACTAGAACTCAGGACTAAGAAACTCAATCAAAACCGCTCAACTACATGGAAACTGAACAACCTGCTCCTGAATGACTACTGGGTACATAACGAAATGAAAGCAGAAATAAAGATGTTCTTTGAAACCAATGAGAACAAAGATACAACATACCAGAATCTCTGGGACACATTTAAAGCAGTGTGTAGAGGGAAATTTATAGCACTAAATGCCCACAAGAGAAAGCAGGAAAGATCTAAAATTGACACTCTAACATCACAATTAAAAGAACTACAGAAGCAAGAGCAAACACATTCAAAAGCTAGCAGAAGGCAAGAAATAACTAAGATCAGAGCAGAACTGAAGGAGATAGAGACACAAAAAACCCTCCAAAAAATCAATGAATCCAGGAGCTGGTTTTTTGAAAAGATCAACAAAATTGACAGACCGCTAGCAAGACTAATAAAGAAGAAAAGAGAGAGGAATCAAACAGACGCAATAAAAAATGATAAAGGGGATATCACCACCAACCCCACAGAAATACAAACTACCATCAGAGAATACTATAAACACCTCTACGCAAATCAACTAGGAAATCTAGAAGAAATGGATAATTTCCTGGATACTTACACTCTCCCAATACTAAACCAGGAAGAAGTTGAATCCCTGAATAGACCAATAGCAGGCTCTGAAATTGAGGCAATAATTAATAGCCTACCCACCAAAAAAAGTCCAGGACCAGATGGATTCACAGCTGAATTCTACCAGAGGTACAAGGAGGAGCTGGTACCATTCCTTCTGAAACTATTCCAATCAATAGAAAAAGAGGGAATCCTCCCTAACTCTTTTTATGAGGCCAACATCATCCTGATACCAAAGCCTGGCAGAGACACAACAAAAAAAGAGAATTTTAGACCAATATCCCTGATGAACATCGATGCAAAAATCCTCAATAAAATACTGGCAAACCGGATTCAGCAGCACATCAAAAAGCTTATCCACCATGATCAAGTGGGCTTCATCCCTGGGATGCAAGGCTGGTTCAACATTCGCAAATCAATCAACGTAATCCAGCATATAAACAGAACCAAAGACAAGAACCACATGATTATCTCAATAGATGCAGAAAAGGCTTTTGACAAAATTCAACAGCCCTTCATGCTAAAAACGCTCAATAAATTCGGTATTGATGGAACGTACCTCAAAATAATAAGAGCTATTTATGACAAACCCACAGCTAATATCATAGTGAATGGGCAAAAACTGGAAAAATTCCCTTTGAAAACTGGCACAAGACAGGGATGCCCTCTCTCACTACTCCTATTCAACATAGTGTTGGAAGTTCTGGCTAGGGCAATCAGGCAAGAGAAAGAAATAAAGGGTATTCAGTTAGGAAAAGAAGAAGTCAAATTGTCCCTGTTTGCAGATGACATGATTGTATATTTAGAAAACCCCATTGTCTCAGCCCAAAATCTCCTTAAGCTGATAAGCAACTTCAGCAAAGTCTCAGGATACAAAATTAATGTGCAAAAATCACAAACATTCTTATACACCAGTAACAGACAAACAGAAAGCCAAATCATGAATGAACTCCCATTCGCAATAGCTTCAAAGAGAATAAAATACCTAGGAATCCAACTCACAAGGAATGTAAAGGACCTCTTCAAGGAGACCTACAAACCACTGCTCAGTGAAATGAAAGAGGACACAAACAAATGGAAGAACATACCATGCTCATGGATAGGAAGAATCAATATCGTGAAAATGGCCATACTGCCCAAGGTGATTTATAGATTCAATGCCATCCCCATCAAGCTACCAATGAGTTTCTTCACAGAATTGGAAAAAACTGCTTTAAAGTTCATATGGAACCAAAAAAGAGCCCGCATTGCCAAGACAATCCTAAGTCAAAAGAACAAAGCTGGAGGCGTCACGCTACCTAACTTCAAACTATACTACAAGGCTACAGTAACCAAAACAGCATGGTACTGGTACCAAAACAGAGATATAGACCAATGGAACAGAACAGAGTCCTCAGAAATAATACCACACATCTACAGCCATCTGATCTTTGACAAACCTGAGAGAAACAAGAAATGGGGAAAGGATTCCCTATTTAATAAATGGTGCTGGGAAAATTGGCTAGCCATAAGTAGAAAGCTGAAACTGGATCCTTTCCTTACTCCTTATATGAAGATTAATTCAAGATGGATTAGAAACTTAAATGTTAGACCTAATACCATAAAAACCCTAGAAGAAAATCTAGGTAGTACCATTCAGGAAATAGGCATGGGCAAGGACTTCATGTCTAAAACACCAAAAGCAACGGCAGCAAAAGCCAAAATTGACAAATGGGATCTAATTAAACTAAAGAGCTTCTGCACAGCAAAAGAAACTACCATCAGAGTGAACAGGCAACCTACAGAATGGGAGAAAATTTTTGCAATCTACTCATGTGACAAAGGGCTAATATCCAGAATCTACAAAGAACTCAAACAAATATACAAGAAAAAAACAAACAACCCCATCAAAAAGTGGGCAAAGGATATGAACAGACATTTCTCAAAAGAAGACATTCATACAGCCAACAGACACATGAAAAAAATGCTCATCATCACTCGCCATCAGAGAAATGCAAATCAAAACCACAATGAGATACCATCTCACACCAGTTAGAACGGCAATCATTAAAAAGTCAGGAAACAATAGGTGTTGGAGAGGATGTGGAGAAATAGGAACACTTTTACACTGTTGGTGGGATTGTAAACTAGTTCAACCATTATGGAAAACAGTATGGCGATTCCTCACGGATCTAGAACTAGATGTACCATATGACCCAGCCATCCCACTACTGGGTATATACCCAAAGGATTATAAATTATTCTACTACAAAGACACATGCACATGTATGTTTATTGCGGCACTATTCACAATAGCAAAGACTTGGAATCAACCCAAATGTCCATCTGTGACAGACTGGATTAAGAAAATGTGGCACATATACACCATGGAATACTATGCAGCCATAAAAAAGGATGAGTTTGCGTCCTTTGTAGGGACATGGATGCAGCTGGAAACCATCATTCTTAGCAAACTGTCACAAGAACTGAAAACCAAATACCGCATGTTCTCACTCATAGGTGGGAATTGAACAATGAGATCACTTGGACTCGGGAAGGGGAACATCACACACTGGGGCCTATCATGGGGAGTGGGGAGAGGGGAGGTATTGCATTGGGAGTTATACATGATATAAATAATGACTTGATGGGTGCTGACGAGTTGATGGGTGCAGCACACCAACATGGCACAATTATACATATGTAACAAACCTGCATGTTATGCACATGTACCCTAGAACTTAAAGTATAATAATAAAAAAAAAAAAAAAACAACGCGGCAATATGCATCAAAAGTCTCAAATATATGCAGACCCCTTGAATGAGTAATTCTCCTCCCAGGAATTCACCCTACTGTACACCAGCACAGTAATGTATGAATAAGAATATTAACTGTGATGTTATTTATAACAGCAAAAGGCCAAAAGTAATATACCAGTAGACGATTGGTTAATAAATCAGTTCAAAAACTGGAATACTATGTACGTATTAAAATTAGTAATATAGATCTTTTTATTGACATGAAAAGACAATCATAATATACTGTCATATAAAAAATAAAGAAAAAATATATATACTGTTTTATAAAACCAGGTTACAAAATCATACATAGCAAGACTCCATTTTTGAGGTTTCTATACATAGATGGGTAAATAGGCATACACATATTCATAAGCACAAAAATACGCCACACACACACACTCACAGTCTACAATAATATGCCAAAATATTATACTATCTAGGAGATGGTATTATTGTTGAATTTCTTTCTATTTAAGTTTTAAGTATTTTTTTGCACCATCTGAGTTATTTGCATATACTACTTTCATAATCTGAAAAAAAACTGTCTAGTTTGAAAAATAAATGTGCATATACATTGACTCTGCAATTCCATATGCAGAAATTGGTTGCAAAAAGTAATAGGATAAAATGTTCTGGCTCATGTCTGTAATCCCAGCACTTTGGGAGGCCAAGGCAGGCGGACCAGTTAAGGTGAGGAGGTCAGTTTCACCATGCCTGGCCAACATGGTGAAACCTCATCTCTACTAAAAATACAAAAATGAGCCGGGCGTGGTGGCAGGTGCCTGTAATCCCAACTACTCGGGAGGCTGAGGCAGGAGAATCACTTGAACCCAGGAGGTTGAGGTTGCAGTGAGCCAAGATTGCATCACTGCACTCCAGCCTAGGTGACAGAACAAGACTCCATTTCAAAATAAAAAAATTATGTCCCTATAAGAACATTCACGTTAGAGTTATAGAAAAAAAAACACATGAATATTCTATATTCCCAGTCAAAATCCAGACAGGGGACAGAAACTACACCAATTATTTTGACACACAAAATTTAATATAAAAAACTGTTACCTAGGTATTTGAAAATTGATGAGGCCAAAAAAAAAAAAAAAAAGAATACTAAGGCATCAAAAAGAAGTTGCAAGAAGCAAAGACTAGAAAACCATACCATTCATACTATAAGCAAGGTGTCAGGGAAACGTATAAAACGAGACAATTTTAAAAAAAGAAAGAATTTTAAAACTAATAAGAATAATTGAATATCACCTTTTCTTATGTTCCTACAGGGTTTTTTATTTGGTTGGTTGGAACTGAAGTTGTTTTGTTTCACAGATGGGAAGAGTAAATATATTCTGGGTACACAAAACTATAACAAGAAGAAGAAAAGACAATTTCAAGTGCTTGCTGAACAATATGAATTATCTCAATAAGCAAAGGGGCTTCTGACTTCATAGTGTAGTTACGTTAGAGTTCAGTATATATACAAAATGAATTATCACTTTTTTAAATTACAATTTCAAAATAATCACTTACCAAACACTATTCCTTTAGCAAATGGAGGAAACAATTCTGAATGTCGGAATAAGTTTTTGTGAATTTGCCATAGTTCTTTGTGTAGTTTCTTAAAATCACTATATCTCTTCCATACAATTATCTAAAGAGAGAAAAAAATTAAACATGTATCTCATAACCATTTAGGCTCAGATATCTGAACAACAAATAATCTTTTCATTAAAGTATTCAAAATTGTCATGCAAAGGCAAACACATGTCCTAACCAATATGATTAACTGACTGAAATTAACTAATAGTATTTGCTTTAAAAATATAAGGCAGATTCCTGCTGACCAGGGGCACAAAAAAAAAAAAAGTAAAAATATATTACATGTAAAGTGGCAATTCTTCCTCAAACTATTCTGTTTTGGTTTCAAATTTTCATTTTAAACAAGTATGGTTTTATTCACACTGGAAAAATATTCAACCCAATATGGAGAAGATGTATTCTATATAAAATGTCACTTCATCTGCTCAAAAACCAATTACAATTGGCCTACAAATGAGTTAGATGTCAAAACATGTATTCTTTCTCAAAATAATACATTTATAAAGATAAAACAATTAATTTAGGCAATTTTTAAACAAAAGTACATACTCAGTATTTGCCTAAAAGGATAAACTGAGTAACACCGAAGAAATAGCTATGCAGTAAGCAATTAACATGGACTTTCATGTCATAAATCTTAATTTACACTAGTAATAAGATGTCTGCAGGCAAGCTGAATCCTGACCAGAACATCATTAAAATTAGTATATTTTAAAAAACAAAACAAAACTATCACCTAAATTAGACAACATGTAAAAGTGTGTTTTCCTTCATTAGTCTGAATTATTATTTAACCTTACTCAGATTATATTTAAAAAAATCAAAAAACCTTGTAAAGAAAAAGGATTTGAAACATGGCCTTGATATCACAGATTCAGCCCCTCGATCTCTAGAAAATAGGGTAAAATTGAGTTTTAAATCCCATTACTTCAGATACTGGGGTCTTTACTTCTGAAAAGCTTAACCATCTCAGTTCTAACAAACTTTTCTAACAAGTTTTTCATGTACAATAGAGTATAATGCCAATGAGCAAATAACAGGTCAAGCAGGTAATCAGGTGTGATTTAAGAGATTCTTGCCAAAAAACCTACCCTCTGCATGTATAAAATTCTTCAGCAAACTTTTTCATGCTGCCAAAAATTCTACCTTAATGTTTATTGTTTTTAATACAGTTATAATCCTAGGAGGCTAGGCAGACTATAATATGAATTCATTTTTTAAAAACTGCTTCCTCCTGATGCTTCCCTTGTACTCATTTACTCAACAACAAAAAGAGTCACCAAAACAAATATTTCTATGGCCCTACTTTCCACTAAGCATCATTTTGTCACAAAGTATGAAGACAAGGGAAATACAGGCCCTGCCTTCAAACAGTTCACAGCCTAGTTAGGAAGAATAAGCCAACACATCATAAAACAACAACATCATAAGATGGCTTGAAAAATGCTGAGAGGGGCAGCTCAAGAGTGCTGCAGATGTAGTACCTAAATCAGACTTGTACGTCTGAGAAGCCTTCACAAAAAGTACTACCTTAGAGAGTTCTGAAGGGAAGTGGTCAGTAGACTGATAAAAATTTTTTAAAAAGGGGAGGGAACTGGGGGTGAAGTTTCTAAAAGGAGAGTGAGATGTCAAGTATATATTACTAAATGAAGGCAATTAATTTAGGCAATTTTTAAACAAAAGTACATACTCAGTATTTGCCTAAAATGATAAATAAACTGAAGAACACTGAAGAATAAATAGCTGTGTAGCAAGTTTTGCTACAGAATGGTGGTGCCATGCCCTGAAGTGAAGGAAGAAGCAGCAGTTCCGAGGCAAGAAAAAGGTTCAATTTTCAACACATTTAACTTAGGAGTTCGTGAGGGAGCTGCTTGGAGCTATTCAATGAGATAGACAGGTTTAGGGTTGAAGAGCAAGAACTGAGCAGGACCTATTAACCCGCAGATTAAAAGATCAGTAGCAGACAGGCAGTAATCACTCAGGAAAGGGTTCTCAGCATGTGCAATGAGATGTGAGGATTCTAACAATGAAATGATGGGAACAAAATATTGTTATTTTTGTATTTTTAAAATATATCAAAATACAATCGTACTACATTGCCAAGGAATTAAAGGAGAAATGGTTGATGGGCTTATGTAAGCAGTACCTTATATAAAGTAAATGTCATTATAAACCGGACATTACATAAGGTTAAGGTCATTATGACCTGGACATGAAAGTTATTCAAAAGACTGTAGCTCATGGAAACAATTAGATTTGCAGATAAATATTTTATTCTAGTTAAGGTCTTTTTTAAATACTGCAAGAGAAACGTAAGGGGCAAAATTCAACAATTTAATCATGATAATCATTAAAATACCATGGCATATGAACCAGTAGATAGTCTGTCAGAGCAAGAATTAGAACCCCCAAATGAGAATCTGTGTTTCTTCACCATGCCCTAATTTATTCACTCTCATATTCCTTCTTCTCAACCCTATGGCTGCAAAACCAAAATACCTAACAGCATCGCAAAATGTCACATCCACTGCCTCCTTTTCTTCTTACTTCTTCTGAGTTTTGAAGTTTCCAGAAATCTTCAAAATACAAAAGTGAACAAAGGTATACTTCCACTACAACAGCAAGTACTGACGTTCATATCTGGACCATACGAAGTCCTCAAAGACACATATAGAAATTATTTTCCCTAATTAATGTTCAGTACTTTCCCATCGGGAAAAATAGGTCTATAACACCTATTTCTTTACTGAACCAAGTCTCCACAAATTCCTTATTTATTAAAATCACTCTGAAGAAAATGTCTCAATGAAATATTAATTCAGTGATAACCATATAAAAAATACAAATAAAAGCTTAATTTTCATTAAAAACATTCCCTTAAATATTTTTTACATAAATATTTCCTTTTCAGATAATTACACTTAATAACACCAAAAACCTTTTAGATTCCTGTATTTTACAGAACCACCAATTGAATTAACTTTGTCCTTTTCACTCTCGCATAGTATTAATATTTAAAGTTTGCTGGATTATCTCTTCCTACAATCAACAGCACTACCATACCATTTGCTTACGAATTTTCTTTTCCCTCTTTTCAAGAGCCTTTCCTTTCCCTTGATATATTTCATTGATATATGAGTGTGTACTTATTTTCTAAAATGATTTTTTCTCACACTTGTAATCACAGCATTTTGGGAGGCCGAGATCACCTGAGGTCAGCAGTTTGAGACCAGCCTGGCCAACATGGTAAAACCCCGTCTCTACTAAAAATACAAAAATCAGCCAGGCATGGTGGTGGGTGCCTGTAGTCCCAGCTATTCAGGAGGCTGAGGCAGGAGAATCACTTGAGCCTGGGAGGCAGAGGTTGCAGTGAGCCGAGATCATGCCACTGCACTCCAGCCTGGGTGACAGAGCGAGACTCCATCTCAAGAAATAAATAAATAAAAATAATAAATAAATAATAAAACTATTTTGTTAAAAAAGGATTTAAAAGTTAGAGATTTCCAACACAATACATAGGAAGTCCTATTTCAGTTCTTTTCCTTCCCCAAATTTCACCAGTGAAATACCCTACCTGTAGAAAGAAACAGGTATAGGTTAATTTGTTTAAAAAAGGGTGAGGGGGAGCAAAACCATCTCTTCTTTTCTGCTGTCTATTCATGTTCTACACAGTCTACTGAATGAGAGGTCACAGATTGTTTAGCATTCTTAGGAAGATAACACTGATATGTGGTGGCATGTGCCAAGGTATAGATAAAAGAAAAACAACAAAATTTCTCCCATTTTATAAGGCTAGCGTATTACTAGCCCTACATTTGGTTGAACTATCAGTACATCTAGTCCTCACTAGCCCTTGTGAAGCCTTACTATAGTCTAAAGCAGTAATACATGAATAAGTTAATGGAAAGGGAAAGTGAAAGGAAGTGAAAAACAAACTCCACGGGGTGAATTCCTCTCCCAAATGAGAATTCCAATGTTTAAATACACTAAATGGGAAACGAAAAAAAGTGCTGTTATAATTTCAAGATTATCCTATATTTTCAGAAGCCAACTAAATAGAAGACTTTTAAAAATTTATACCACTTCTAACAAAGAACCATGCAATTGTCTAACTAAAAGACACTTACAAGAGTTTTCTGATGAAAGGTTCACCAACAGTTGTTATTATAAAAGAGTTTTCCCGAAAAAAGGACTAAGAAAATGGCAGAGAGTATGTTCATGGATAGGTTGGTTCAGGATTCTCCCTGGAAAATGGGAACATCAAGCTACAAACTACAGCACAGCAATCAGACAGTGCATTCAAAGGAAATACACCCATTTTCAATTTTAAGAGTTGTAAACTAGAAATCTAAAGAATAGTTCACACTCATCAATTGATACAAGACAGAAAAGTACTTTAATCAACAGTGCAAATTACTTTCACTGATACATATATATATATATATATTTCTTTCAAAATAACAATATTACAATATTCTTCCTGTTTCCTGATGAAGGAATTGTCTTAAAACCCATCAGGAAAATTCAGGAAAATCATATTAAATCTTTTCTTTTTATTTACTTATTTTTTTTTTTGAGACAGTCTCACTCTGTTGCTCAGGCTGGAGTACAGAGATGCAATCTCAGCTCACTGCAACCTTTGCCTCCCAGGTTCAAGCAATTCTCCTGCCTCTGCCTCCCACGTAGCTAGGATTACAGGCACCTGCCACAGTGCCCAGCTGAATTTTTGTATAAAAATATGTCTGTTTTAAATCATAGGACAAAAACAACTATGAAATCAGACATAGCCAGAAATGATAACGTATAAAATTTAAATATTATCAGCCGGGTGTGGTGGCTCACGCCTGTAACCCCAGCACTTTGGGAGGCCAAGGTGGGTGGATCACAAGGTCAGGAGATGAAGACCATCCTGGCTAACATAGTGTAAACCCTGTCTCTACTAAAAATACAAAAAATTAGCCGGGCGTGATGGCGAGCGCCTGTAGTCCCAGCTACTTGGGAGGCTGATGCAGGAGAATGGTGTGAACCCAGGAGGTGAATGAAGCTTGCAGTGATCGTGCCACTGCACTCCAGCCTGGGCGACACAGTGAGACTCCGTCTCAAAAAAAAAAAAAAAAACATTAAATATTATCTAAACCTGGGGCCATACACTCATACCAACCAGTACCAAAGAGTCACCTTAAATGTATGAATCAAGCCAGGTATTTTCTGTAGAGTAGTGAGACCTGTGGCTAAACAGAAAGAACCTACCACCCAAAGACATTCATATTTAATTGTGGGGAAAAAAAACACTGTTGCAGAATCAGCACTGTAAACTTAAAGTATCTGTTTTAAACACATTAGGGAAGGGGGAAAAATTCCTATATATTTCCTTCTAGTCTTAGTGAAAATGAGCAGGGACTAAAATGAAAGTAAATCAAGAAACATTCAATGCAGCAAGCTCCTCAGTAAGGATTCCTAAAGATGTACAACAAGCGCAAAGTAAATACAGAGAATTCCACAATTTTAAGCAAAGCATAACATGTTGGTATCACTATAGAAAGAAGGAAAAAATGCACAGAAGAATCTGCAAAAGAACTTACTAACTTAAAAAGTTTTAAAAAAAGAAACATCTATGCCTAAAGCAGTTTTCCAAGATGTCAGTATGTCAATTCAACATAAAAGTGAAAGTAGTTGGAGACCCATAATTTACTGTTAGAATCTTTAAAATAAGTATTAGTTACCAAATACTTTTTATTACACAGGCATTATGATCTTGAAATGGGTAAATAGGGACCCGTGAGTGATACCCACATCTTGTAAACACCAGTTACCATAACAATTATCACTTAGTAAACAGCACCATAATTCATTAAATTCTTATTTATATAACTTAACACCTACTAAAACTTAACACTTTTAGTAGGTCTCAAATAGGACACTTCAGCTACTGTTTTGTGAACTGAAGACAATCTTCACGCAAACATATAAAGACTGATGTACAGGCTGGGCACAGTGGCTCACATTTGTAATCCCAGCACTTTGGGAGGCCAAGCGGGTGGATCACCTGAGGTCAGGAGTTCGAGAACAACCTGGCCAACATGGTGAAACCCCGTCTCTACTAAAAATACAAAAATAGGCCGGGCGCGGTGGCTCAAGCCTGTAATCCCAGCACTTTGGGAGGCCGAGACGGGCGGATCACGAGGTCAGGAGATCGAGACCATCCTGGCTAACACGGTGAAACCCCGTCTCTACTAAAAATACAAAAAAAACTAGCCGGGCGAGGAGGCGGGCGCCTGTAGTCCCAGCTACTCCGGAGGCTGAGGCAGGAGAATGGCGTAAACCCGGGAGGCGGAGCTTGCAGTGAGCTGAGATCCGGCCACTGCACTCCAGCCTGGGAGACAGAGCCAGACTCCGTCTCAAAAAAAAATACAAAAATAGCTGGGCGTGGTGGCAGATGCCTGTAATCCCAGCTACTCAGGAGGCTGAGGCAGGAGAATTGCTTGAACCTGGGAAGTGGAGGTTGCAGTGAGCCGAGATCGTGCCACTGTACTCCAGCCTGAGCAACAAGAGCGAAACTCCGTCTCAGAAAAAAAGAGATTGATGTATAAATGATTCAAGCGATTTCCTCAAAAAAGCATTTAATTAAATTTTTATCAAATACATAAAATAAAATCTGCATATAAATGTTACCTCCTGGACATCCTCTGGATTTCTTCGAGAAACAACCTAAAACAAAACATACATAGAAATCTCTAATCATTATCAAAATTTAAGATTTCACATTTGTATAATTAACCTGCAATAGTATTTGTATGAAAAATTCATTTTACTTTTTAAAAAAAAAAAAACTATATCATTTATCCAAAACTCAGCTATATAATAACTTCACTATCTGAAATACATACTGTGAAATCAAGCTTAACCTAAAGTTACCTCCCTTAGGCTACATATTTTAAGTTTGGCCTAAAAGTTTCTCTGTACATAATGAACGGAGAAACAGATATATAAATAGATGTGTAAAAAGACAGTAACCTACTCTGGTGCCAATCACCAAGTTTTGGCCAAAGGGGGCCAACTGTTCGAACAGTGTTCAAATAAAGCAAATGCTTAGTTGGGACCAATGCAGCTGTTTCAGTTTCGGTTTCTGTACATCACTTTCCTTTTTCTGTCCATAAATTTTCCACCACGTGGCTGTGCTGGCGTCTCTCTGGACCTAAACTGACTGAGGAGACTGACCAATTTGTGAATCATTCTTTGCTCAATTAAACTCTTTAAATTTAATTTGGCTAAAAATGTTATTTTAACAATACTAAAAATTAAGCAAAAAAGCAGCTAAAAGTAAGTCCACATGCTAAAGTTCATATATTCAGTATATTCTTAAGAAAAAGTGTCCGGCCTTTACTCTTAATTAACATAATTCTAACAAGCTTGTTTACATCTCCCATTCCCAGCAAGCCTACATACAAATTAGAAGCATAAAAAGCAGCTGCACTTGGGCAAAGTGTACAAGGAATCTCTCTACATTATTTCTTACAACTGTATATGAATCTACAATTAGCACAATAAAAATTTCAATTAAAAAAAAGCAGCTACAATGCTCACACGCACTATGTGAGAAGTATGAGAAGTAATTACTGGCTGCCTAATGATGAAGAAAACAAAAGTAATATAAATTATTTACAAATATTCAGGGACAAATAATCCTTCTATCAATACTCCCTAAGCAAGAGGAAAACAGGAGATTCTTTCAGACTTCTCTGATTACAAAGGCCAAAAAGTCTAACACCAGGTAAAAAGATTTTTTTCACAAAACTTTTGAAAAGGCTAGGTGTTTAAATCATCAAACAGCATCCTAAATTAGGAAAATCTCAGATTATATAATACAGTACCATCCATGTAAGTGTCAAATTAACAGTTTTGAAGCTACAATGGTGTATCTTGCAAAAATAAACAAAAAGATAAATCGGGCTGTTCTGCCTATGGAGTAGCCATTCTTTATTCCCTTATTTTCTTAATAAACTTGCTTTCACTTTAAAAAAAATTTTAAAAAAAGATAAATCAAACATGCATTAAAATGGTTGCCTATGAGTGTGAGGAAGAAAAGGGTCTTTGATAGCCAATGACAATACACCATGAACTAGGGATTAGAATCCATTCAGCACCACCCCTAAGTCCAAAACAAGAACAAAAAATGGAGGATTTACACTCAGACAAACCTTGGTTCAAATTACAGTTCCTCCACTTACAGGTTTGATCTCATCTATGAAATGGAGATAATACTAACTGCCTGGCCTGGCTGTTGTGAACAACAAATAAGAACATAGCAAGAACTCTATAATTTAAAAGTTCCCTCTGTCCCCTACCAGACAGGTTAACCATTGTAAACGGTCCCACCTAAGAATTCCGGAGAACAAGTATCTTGCACTCTATTCTCCAACTTTAAGAATATATAAAGTTGGTGAAATCTTGTAGCAATTTTCATTAATTTATACAAAAGTGCTATGCAATAGAACTTTCTGTGATAATGGAAAAAAATGTTCTCTATTTGCAGTGTTCAACACCGCCACCACTAGCCACATGTATGTGGCTACTGAGCCCATGAAATATGGCTACTTTGAGAAACTACATTAATTTTATTTCATTTAAATTAATTCAGAAAAAACTTTTTTTAAAGAGACAGGGTCTCACTCTCTCACCCAGGCTACAGTGCCATGGCAGGATCACAACTCACTGCAGCCTCAAACTCCTGGACTCAACTAATCCTCCCCCCTCAGCCTCTTGTGTAGCTGGAACTACAGGCACACAACACCACAGTCGGCATACACACACACACACACACACACACACACACACACACATATATACACACATTTTTTTTTTTTTTTTGGTAGAGATGGGGGTCTCCCTATGTTGCCCAGGCTGGTCTCAAATTCCTGGGCTCAAGCAATCCTCGCACCTCAGCCTCCCACAGTGCTAGGATTATACGTGTGAGCCACTGCAGGCCTTAATTTAAATTTAAATCAAAATAGCTACATGTGGTTAATGGCTATCAAATTAGACAACACAGATTTAGTATTAGAGACTACAACAGGTAACAACTATACATTATTCAAATATTTGATTTTAACTATTACTTTCAAATACCAGCCTGTCCCCTCACACACAGCTTTCCAAAAATATAGTATTTCACATAGTATGACTAATTTTGCTTCTTATAAGCATTTCTTTCTTTTTTTTTTTTTTTTTTTTTTGAGACAGTCTCGCTCTGTCGCCCAAGCTGGAGTGCAGTGGTGCGATCTCAGCTCACTGCAACCTCCGCCTCCCGTGTTAAAGCAATTCTCCTGCCTCAGCCTCCCAAGTAACGAGGACTACAGGTATGTGCCACCCTGCCCAGCTAATTTTTGTATTTTTAGTAGAGATGGAGTTTCACCATGTTGGCCGGGATGGTCTCGATCTCTTGTCTTCATGATCCACCTGCTTCAGCCTCCCAAAGTGCTGGCTGGGATTATAGGCGTGAGCCACTGTGCCCTGCCGTTTCTTACATTTTTATGAAATGTATTGAGAAGTCATGGATAACCAATCCACTAATAATCCACCCACCAAAAACAACATATGATCATTCACAGCAAGATCTATTCAAATGTACTTAAAATTTCACAATTTATGTTTTTCTCAATTTAATACATTTCCTGAATTTATAAATATATTAAGGTATCTTAACTATTTTAAATAATCTTCCTTAATAGAAGCAAATGATATTTTTGAGACGGAAGAACTTATTTCTTAGTTTGGCATACATATTAGAAGTATCACATTTTGGGTGTTCTTCAGATGAGCCCGTCCTGGAAATCAAATACATGTGTATTGCACAAACAAAAACACATTAGCCATCCCCTAACAACAGCCATAATATTAAAACCATCTTATCAGAAATAACAAATTTGATTACTATTTCTCAGCTGTCCTCTTAGTGGTTTACATACATCTATGTGCTGGATTACATCGGTGAGCAAGTCCCTTTCTTCCTGGAGTTCACAATCTAGTGGTACACAGCGGTGGGGTGGGAGGGAAGTGCAGAGCGGAGGAGGCTGTATTTCCCAAATGTATTTCCATACCTCAGATAACAGTAGTGTGCTAAGCAACCGATTGAGAAACACTTCATCCTAGATCCTTCCCATGACACTGAATCCTCACTGTGCAGAGCAAAGTGGCATCCCAAAAGCAGTCAACCAGTCACGGTTTAGTGATGTAAGACTTTTAATAATCTTCTTGATAATAAAAGTGAAACTGACCCAACAGTCCCATGGACAGGTTTTTTTGGATAAACATGGAAACTGACCCTTCTGGTAATAAAGCTTGAAACTTAACATTTGTTTTATCAGAGTTACCTTCAGGAAAGGGCCTTCAGGCTTCTCAAAAAGTATTAATATTGTGAACCCCGAAAATCTGAGACAGGTCTGAGTTAATTTAGAAAGTTTATTTTGCCAAGGTTGAGGATCTGTGCCCGTAACACAGCCTCAGGAGATCCTGACAACATGTGACAAGGTGGTAGGGGCATAGCTTGATTTTATACATTTTAGGGAGACATAAGACATGAATAAATATGTGTAAGATATACACTGGTTCAGTCCAGAAAGGTGGGACAACTCGAGGTGAAGGTGGGACAACTCGACGTAGGGAGGGAGCTTTCAGGTCGCAGGTAGATAAAAGACAAATGGCTGTATTCTTTTTTTTTTTTTTGAGACAGAGTCTTGCTCTGTCCCTCAGGCTGGAGTGCAGTGGAGCGATCTCGGCTCACTGCAAGCTCTGCCTCCTGGGTTCACGCTATTCTCCTGCCTCAGCCTCCTGAGTACCTGGGACAGGTGCCCGCCACCGCACCCGGCTAATTTTTTTTTTTGTATTTTTTACTGTAGAGACGAGGTTTCACCGTGGTCTCGATCTCCTGACCTTGTGATCCGCCCACCTCGGCCTCCCAAAGTGCTGGGATTACAGGCGTGAGCCACCACACCCGGCCGGCTGTATTCTTTTGAGTTTCTGATTAGTCTCTCCAAATGAGGCAATCTGGTATGTATTAATAGTTATCTCAGTGAGCCGAGGGGTGAATTTGAAGAGAATGGGAGGCAGGTTGGCCCTAAGCAGTTCCCAACTTGACTTTTACCTTTAGCTTAGTGATTTGGGGGCCCCAAGATTTATTTTCCTTTTACAGAATCAAATGAACTGAAATTCACCAGATCACTGCATCCAAACAATGAGATGCCAGACCTCTCATCCATCACGATGGCTTCCTTAACCCTTCGTAGTTCCTGTTTTCCCATACATAATCACATTTCCTCCCTGCTATATAAACTCCTAATTTTAGTCAGTCAGGGAAATGGATCTGAACATCTCCTTGGCTGCAGCACCTGATTAAAGCCGGCTTCCTTAGCAATACTCATTGTCTCAGAGATTGCTTTCTGTGTGACAAGCAGCAGGACCTAGATGGAACCCCTGTGTTTCGGTAACAAAAGTAACTCATGATTATTAAGCAACATACAGAAAATCAAAGTTGAAGTATAACTACCTAAGTGAAGGTCTTTAATTTTAGGCTTACAAAAGAAACTACTCTGTGCTCACCAAATACTTCACAAAGAAGGAGGAAAGTTAGACAGGGTTTGGAATATCAAAGCAAAAGCTACTCAGGTATTACCTGACAAGCCTAAAGTTTAGTGAAAATTGTGTCTTAAAAGTACAGGGTTATACTTCCCTGATTCTCCTCTTTCCTCTCTAGTGCTTTTGCTTCTCTTTTGCAGGTTATTCTTCATCCTTCTGCCCCCTAGTATTCTGTGAGCACACCAAGAATCAGCTTTAAACTCTTGTATTCCAGCCTCCTTTTTATTATTAACAGTCTATATTTGTGCTAATACTGTTCAAGGCACTGTGCTAGGCATAGGGAAAACTTGACTTTGTACATTTACATTTGCAAAGAATTTTATATTAATGAATCACTTCATTTTCTCAACAACCTATGAGTTAGGCAGGAGTAGTTATTATGACTTCCCCTTTTACAGATAAGAAAACAAGGTGGTTCAGAGTCCTGTCTAAAGTCACATGGCTATTCACCTTCAAAGTTAGAATGAGATCTTCGACTGTCTGACTCCTGGTCTAGTGCTCTTTCCACTACATTACACTGCCTCCCTCTATTTATCTCTGGTATTTTCAGCAATAATGAAGTTTACTTATTTCCATAAAATTCCATCACCATTAGGTTTTTGTTTATTTCACCTATTCATTCAACACATATTAGTGCCTACTCTGCTGCCAGGTACTGCAGTACAATGGAGAATATACTAGGTCTGATTCTTACGCGACTGCATTATAAAAATACAATCACTTCCCAAATACATTATCAACTTCAACCACTTAGTACCCCACTATTAGGAATTCAGTATTCCCAAATGTGTCATCTCATTTTTAATACTTTACAAATGTGTCCCCCAAAATGGAAACCAAAACCACAAAATGGTTAGGATAATGTGAATTGAGTGCAAACATCCATGAGTAACAACTCTTTCTGTGTAATTATCTTCCGTGACTGAAAAGTTAATGAAAAATAAGAATATCAATCAGAAATCAGAGGGAAGAATATAACCATACTGACAATGAATAAAACTGAGCTAGCACTCAGTGATTTTTCTCTGGAAAAATTTCAAGAGAGTTTGTCATAAAGTTCAACCAATATATTCCACAAAAGTTGGAATTTAAAACAGTGATTGTTTTCATTAAAAGTTCACAAAGGGCTGGGCGTGGTGGCTCAAGCCTGTAATCCCAGCACTTTGGGAGGGTGAGGTGGGTGGATCACGAGGTCAGGAGTTCAAGACCAGCCTGGCCAAATTAGTGAAATCCCATCTCTACTAAAAATACAAAACTTAGCCAGGCACGGTGGCAGGCGTCTGTAATCCCAGCTACTCGGGAGGCTGAGGCAGGAGAATCGCTTGAACCCAGGAGGCAGAGGTTGCAGGGAGCCGAGATCGCACCACTGCACTCCAGCCTGGGAAACAGAGCAAGACTCTGTCTCCAAAAAAAAAAGACCGGGCATGGTGGCTCACGCCTGTAATCCCAGCACTTTGGGAGGCCAAGGCGGGCAGATCAGAAGGTCAGGAGATCGAGACCATCCTGGCTAACATGGTGAAACCCCGTCTCTACTAAAAATACAAAAAATTAGCCAGGCGTGGTGGCGGGTGCCTGTAGTCCCAGCTACTCGCGAGGCTGAGGCAGGAGAACGGCATGAACCCCAGAGGCGGAGCTTGCAGTGAGCTGAGATCACACCACTGCACTCCAGCCTGGGCAAAAGAGCGAGACTCCATCTCAAAAAAAGAAAAGTTCACAAAGGCCGGGGGTGGTGGCTCGTGCCTGTAATCTCAGCACTTTGGGAGGCCAAGGTGGGAGGATCACCTGAGGTCAGGAGTTTGAGACCAGCCTGACCAACATGGTGAAACTCATCTCTACTAAAAATATAAAAATCAGCTAGGCGTTGTGGCATCCATCTATAATCCCAGCTACTAGGGAGACTGAGGCAGGAGAATCGCTTGAACCTGGAAGGTGGAGGTTGCAGTGAGCTGAGATCGCGCCATCGCACTCCAGCCTGGGCAACAAGGGCGAAACTCTGTCTCAAAAAAAAAAAAAAAAGTTCACAAATTTGGCCAGGCCCAGTGGCTCACGCCTATAATCCCAACATTCTGGGAGGCCAAGGCAGGTGGATGACCTGAGGTCACAAGTTCAAGACTAGCTGGGCCAACAAGGTGAAACCCCACCTCTATCAAAAATACAAAAATGAGCCGGGTGCAGTGGCATGCACCTGTAGTCCCAACTACTCAGGAGGCTGAGGCACTAGAACTGTTCGATTCAGAGAGGCGGAGGTTGCAGACAGCCAAGATCACGCCATTGCACTCCAGCCTGGGTGACAGAGTAAAACTCCGTCTCAAAAAAAATAAATAAAAATAAAAATAAAGTTCACAAATTTCCACTGCAAGCATTAACTGCCACTGACTCAGTTAGTACTATGTATCTTGAAAAGCTTCTTGCTTTTTAGAAATTTATCACCAAGTCATCTTAAAAAGTATTACCTTACCCTCTACTAAAAACACAAAAAATTTTTAAAAAGTATTACCCAACAACAGCAGTGCTTCACAAACCATGTTACATGGAATACCAGTATTCTTTAAAATCAGTGATCTCACAGGAAGGGCTTAATAATCAATTCAGTTTACCTCTGTTTAAGAAGGGAATGTTGTTTACAGAATAATTCTTCAAACCTTTAATACACTAATATGCCTAGTAAATCCCCAAAAGGAAGATACATAGTATTTCCCAAAGACATCTAGTCACTAAACTTTTTATTTTTATGTTATTTATTATTATTATCATCCTCATTATTTATTTAGTGCAACACCCACTAAAATTTGAAGCACTAGAGAAATACTACCACAATTTTTGTAGTCCATCTGCCTATGTTCATGAACAGCAAATTATGAATTTAGAAAAACATGTCTCAAAGCAAAAGTAACTATCTCTTACTGTGCTAAGAAATTAAATACTCTACTTTATTCAAAAATCACAACAACCATGCTTGGTAAGATGAAATAACCAAAGACCTAGAAAAGAGACTCAATCAAATAACAGAGGCAGGACCAGATCTCACAACTCCATGACTCCAAAGTGTTCTCTCTAGAACGTAAGTCACTTGGCTCTCCTCAAGATTAAAATTCCAAGTATTCAGGTAATATTCCTGACAAAATATCTCTGACAAAATGCCTACAGGCATTACAGTTAGGTAAACCCTGTGTCTTATAAGTCAACTAAAATACAGAAATTGAAGAACCACTTTGGAAAAGCAGAAAAAAAAACAAGGGGCTTGGAACTAAAATGAATGGGGTCTTAATAATGATGTTGGCACTGCCCATGAACTGCTTTTTCTGCCAGCTCAGTACTAAATCAAAGTAAAATAAAAGACCCAAAGTCAGCCCCCTTGCCTATTCTGAAAACAAAGATCAGACTTTGAGGCTTGGCCTAAGTCAGTTCCATAACAATCAACAGGTCACATTGTCACTGGGTCTCTGAAATCGTTTCCAGTATGCTAACTTACTCTATCTATTTCTTAATAAATATCTCCAGGTTTCCTTAAAAGTCAGGTCAAAAGCACTGTCTTGGCCAGGTGTGGTGGCTCACGCCTGTAATCCCAGCACCTTGGGAGGCCAACGCTGGAGGATCACAAGGTCAAGAGATCGAGACCATCCTGGCCAACACGGTGAAACCCTGTCTCTACTAAAAATACAAAAATTAGCTGAGTGTGATGGGGCGTGCCTGTAGTCCCAGCTGCTGGGGAGGCTGAGGCAGGAGAATGGCTTGAACCCGAGAGGCGGAGGTTGCAGTAAGCCAAGATCACACCGCTGTACTCCAGCCTGGCGACAGAACAAGACTCCGTCCAAAAAAAAAAAAAAAAGATTCAAAAGCACTCTCTTATCTGATTACCACCATCACCATAATGATGATTAGAAATCACACTGTTAACTCAGACATATACAAAAAGCTGCATTCTTTGTTAAGATTAACAAAGAATAGCCACAGGTGGAATATCCTTTTTCCAAAATGCATGAGACAAGAATTGTTTCAGATTAGGGATTTTTTTTGGATTTTGGAATATCTGCACATACATGAAATATATTGGGGATATGACCCAAGGCTAAACACAAAATTTATTTGTTTCATATATACCTTTATATACATAGTCCAAAAGTAATTTTATACAGTATTTTTAATAATTGTGTGCATGACTACAACCTATCACATGACGTCAAGTGTGAAATTTTACACTTGTAGCATCATTTTGACACTCAAAAAGTTTCAGCTTTTGGAGTAGTTTGGATTTCAAACTTTCAGAATAGGGATGCTCAACCTATACTAGAAAACAAAACTACAAAAATTATTCAATCTTATAATATTTCCTAGGAAAAAAAAGATAAAACAAGCCCCTTTAGAAACCAGTATTGATAAGAAGTTAAATACAAAATTTAAGAAGCTACTTTCATGAGCAAAGTATTGTAATCAAGTCTTCTGAGGGCTACTTCACTATCACTGTTCAGCTGCTAGTTTAGGGTAGCAGAGCTAAGAAAAAAAAGTGACAAAAGTAATACTTAGTAATTACACTAAGTGTCAAGCTACAAATAATCAAACATGGAAAACATGTCCACTCTTTTCATTTTCCAAAGATATCAATCTCTGAATGTGGGACAGGAATAGTACGATATGCAGAAATGGAAGGCTACACTATTCTGAACATTTCTCCTTGTGGTGATTAGGTATACCAAGTGGCACATTGGTCAATATAATGCAAGCAGTCCTGATTTTCAGACATTAACTTTCATAAAATCCATACTTTCATGTAAATATACCGACATATCTAAACTGTACTTCATACATTAAAAAAAAAAAACAAGTCTTGCAGGAAAAGTAGGTCAAAGCACCCAACTCACATAGGCAATTGTTACCTTACCAAACTCAACTTCCCTTTCACGACT
The DNA here is from genome assembly GCF_009764315.1 of Trachypithecus francoisi. NCBI lineage: Eukaryota > Metazoa > Chordata > Mammalia > Primates > Cercopithecidae > Trachypithecus > Trachypithecus francoisi. Next base: position 70,097,212 of record NW_022681470.1, on the reverse strand, counting down.
ACCTGCATCTCAGTTCCACTCTCCCGCTTGTCCCTGCAGAGCCACAGGTGGCACTGGTTGGCAAGAAAATTTGGGCTGGTTATTACCCACCAGCCAGGCAGTCTGGACCCAAGAGGCAACACCTGCACAAACCATAATTAGACATTTTATAATTTTTAGTTCTCTGGAGTGACAGAACTCCCATATAAGATAGATAAGTCCATGGGACAAATTTTAGACATTCACCTTTCTAACAAGTTTTCATGAAAGCATTATGTCAAAAGTACTACAGACTGAATGTTTGTGTTCCCCCTAAAATTCATATTGAATTTCATGTTGAAACTCTAATCCCCAAGGTGATGGATTTGGATGTGAGGCCTTTCAGAGGTAATCAGGTCATGAGGGTGGGCCCTTCATGACGGGATTACTGCCCTTACAAGAAAAAGACAATGATCTCTCTCAGCCATGAGACCATACAGCAAGAAGGCAGCTGTATGCAAATCAGGAAGAAATCCCAGCCTTCAGCCTTCAGAACTGTGGGAAATAAATGTCTATCGTTGAAGCCATCTAGTCTACAGTATCTTGTTATAAAAATCCAAACTGACAAAGACAGTAAGGAGTTGTGGCTTTCTATATTATTAAAATCCCAAAATCTCAGGGAGAATAAAGAAGCTAAAACTGCAAATTATCTCTAGATACTCAATAATGTTTGCTAAAGTTATTTTTCTCACCTCAAATTTTACCAGTTATAGCAATATTCTAAACTATTTTCCAGTCAAGGTTCAAGGAAAATCAAAATCCTTAATGTTAAATAAAGTTTGCAGTTTAACATAAAATCTTAATATCTGAGATCAAGTTGTCAACAAACAAGATGAAATCAGGAATGATTTACATTTTTTAAGTTCCATTTACTGAAATTTTTGGTATATTAGATAGTTTTCTACTAAACAATATTACAATTCAAAAACAAAGGAAGAGTAGAATAAAACTAAACTCCAGAAAACACAAGACACCTTGAGAGCCGTTTTTCAAAAATTTTAAGCATAAATATATTTTACAACAAACTAATTGCCCTCCGTATCCTTATGATTATTTTGTTTGTTGAAAATATCTCCAGATTAAGCCAAAACTAAGTATTTATTCAAGAAATCTTCAAGAAACTACTGATTTAACAACTGAAATCTAACAATTCCCACTGCTTTAATACCAGACATTTGTTAATAATCCTAACAGATTAAGGATTTAAAATTCAGTAGGTTCTTTTTTTTTCCTTTAAAGTGACTTAAATTATTGCTTGAAATGTGTATGACTATATACTACTTTAAAATTTAAAAGCTAACAAAACTAAAAATTAAAACATGCAGGCTGGGCGCAGTGGCTCACGCCTGTAATCCCAGCACTTCGGGAGGCTGAGGTGGGCGGATCACCTGAGACCAGGAGTTCGAGACCAGCCTGGCCAACATGGCAAAACCCCGTCTCTACTAAAAATACAAAAAAAAATAGCCGGGTGTGGTGGCACATGCCTGTAATCCCAGCTACTCGGGAGGCTGAGGCAGGAGAATCACTTGAACCCAGAAGGTGGAGGCTGCAGTGAGATGAGATAGCGCCACTGCATTCCAGCCTGGATGACACAGTGAGACTCTGTCTCAAAAAATATATATAAAAATAAATAAAACATGCAGCCTCCCATATACGAAAACTCTACCATGAAAAGTATACTAGAGGAGGGCCGGGCGCGGTGGCTCAAGCCTGTAATCCCAGCACTTTGGGAGGCCGAGACGGGCGGATCACGACGTCAGGAGATCGAGACCATCCTGGCTAACATGGTGAAACCCCGTCTCTACTAAAAAATACAAAAAACTAGCCGGGCGAGGTGGCGGGCGCCTATAGTCCCAGCTACTGGGGAGGCTGAGGCAGGAGAATGGCGTAAACCTGGGAGGTGGAGCTTGCAGTGAGCTGAGATTCGGCCACTGCACTACAGCCCGGTCGATAGAGGGAGACTCTGTCTCAAAAAAAAAAAAAGAAAATTATACTAGAGGATAAATGACTGAATGCTTTCCTCCTAATATCAGGAACAAGGCAAGGAAGTCTACTCTCACCACTCCTATTCAAGACTGTGGACTAGAAGTCCTAGCCAGTGTAATAAAGCAAGGAAAAGAAATAAAAGAGATACACATTGGAAAGAATAAATAAAACTATGCCTTTTGGCAGACAACACAGATTGTCTATGCAGGAAAAAAACAAGAATTCTACTAAAAAGTCTTAGAACTAGTAAGTCAGTTTGAAAGGTCAACATGATATAAGGGCAACACAAAAATGAACCAAATTTCTATATACTAGCAAAGAAAAGCTCAAGACCAAAATTTTTAAAAATACTATTGACAATAGCTACAAAAATACGAAATAGTGAGGAATAAATCTAACAAAACATACAGAGAATCAATTTGCTCAAAACTACAAAATGCTGATAGAAGAGATCAGAGAACACAAATAAATTGCAAGACATACTGTGTTCATAGATTTGAAGATTTAACATAGAAAAGATGTCCATTTTTCCCTAAAGTGATCTACAGATTTAATGCATTCCTAATCAAATCCCAAAAGGATTTTTTGTAGCTATAGATAAACTGATTCTAAAATATATATGAAAAAGCGAAGGAACTAGAGTAGCCAAAATAATTCTGAAAAAGAATAAAATTGGAGAAACAATATTGTCTAATTTTAAGATTTAGTATAAAGCTATAATAATCAAGATAGTATGGTATGGAACAAAATAAGAGAATCCAGAAACAGCTTTACACATATATATATAGTCAATTGACTTTTGGCAAAGGAGTAAAGGCAATTCAATGAAGAAAGGTTAGTCTCTTGAACAAATGGTGTTTTGTTGCAATGGGACAACCAGAGGCAAAAACAGAACCTTCACCCAAACCTTACACCTTATACAAAAAAAAAAAAAACACTCAAAATGGGTCATAGAGCAAAATATAAAATGCAAAGCAATAAGTTATCTAGAAGAAAACATTGGGAAAAATATTTGTAACCTCAGGTTGGGCAGAGATTTTAGGTATGACACTAAAAGCATGGTTCACATAAGAAAGAACTGATAAACTGGACTTCACCAAAATTACAAATTGTGCTTTGCAAAAGATACTGTTCTGGGTGCAGTGGCATACCTGTAGTCGTAGCTACTTGGAAGGCTGAGGTGGGTATCGCTTGAGCCTAGGAGGTCGAGGTTGTTGCACACTATGATCACACCTGCAAATAGTCACTGCATTCCAGCCTTGGCAACACAGCGAGACCCCATCTCTGAAAAAAAAAAAAAAAAAAAAGGCCAGGTGCACATCTGTAATCCCAGCACTTTGGAAGGCCAAGGCAGATAGATTGCTTGAGACCAGGAGTTTGAGACCAGCCTGAGCAACGTGGTGAAACTGGGTCTCTATTTAAAAAATACAAAAATTAGCCGGGCACAATGGCACATGCCTGTAGTCCCAGCCACTCAGGAGACTGAGAGGTGGGAGGATTGCTTGAGCTCAGAAGGTTAAGGCTACAGTGAGCCATGATCATGCCGCTGCACTCCAGCCGGGACAACAGAGGGAGACTCTGTCTCAAACGGAAAAAAAAAAAAGATACTTAAGAGAATGAAAAGATATGCTCTAGATCAGGAGAAAACACTTGCAAATGTCATATCTGACCCCCCAAAAAAGATACCCAGAACATAAAGAACTCTCAAAACTCAAGAGTAAGAAAACAAACAACCCAAAGAAAAAAATAGGCAAATTATCAGTCTCAAAAGGCTAAATACTGTATGATTCTATTTATATGACATTCTCAAAAAGACAAAAGTATAGTTGTAGAGATAGATCACTGCTTGCCAGGATATAAGGGGTAGGGGGAAGGGTATGAAAAAGAGACAGCATGAAGGAGTTTTTTGGGATGATGAAACTTCTGTTTCTTGATTATGGTGGTAGATAAATGAATTTATACTCATGTTAAGATTCAAAGAATTATACAACAGAATAAGTCAATTTTATTGTATGTTAATTTAAAACTCAACACTTGAAAGCAAAGTGCTGCCTCCTTCCAGCCTACCCTCAAATCCCTACTATAGTCCAGGCTCTGTGCCAGACACCAAGAATACACAGTTAAAAAGACAGAGTCGGCCAGGCACGGTGGCTCACGCCTGTAATCCCAGCACTTTGGGAGGCCGAGGCGGCTGGATCGCTTGAGCTCAGGAGTTCAAGATCTGTCTGGGCAACGTGGTGAAACCCTGTCTCTCAAAAAACTACAAAAATTAGGCAGGGGGGCATGTACCTGTAGTTCCAGCTACTAGAGAGGCTGAGATGGGAGGATGGCTTGAGCCTGTGAAGTCAAGGCTAGAGTGAGCCATGATCATTCCACTACACTCCAACCTGGGTGACAGAGTGAGACTCTCAAAAAAGAATAGAGTCTGCCATCAGAAGAGGTGTCAAACAAGTACATTATGATAATGGAAGAGATACAAGACATACAGAGAGCAACGCGTTAAAAAAAAAAAAAAAAAAAAAAGCTTCTGGAACACAGGATATAGCTGACACCTGAGATGAGATGAGCAGAGATTGCCAAGACAAAAGGAAAGAGTATTCCAGACAGAGAAAATGGCATCTAACAGAGAGATATGGAAGAACGTAGTATTCTAGCCTAATTTGGAAACTACAAATAATTCCTTTCCCAGGCACAAGCAGGCTACTCAAGAATATGGTCAGGAATTAAGGACAGGTTCCCTCCAAGCAATATAGTGTTTTGATTTGAAGCTTTGGAAATGGTAATTTTTCACACTTATGTGAAGCTCAGTACTTCCCATTAATTCCCTTACTCCCCTTTGTTCACATCATCACAGTCACTTGTTATTCATGTGTATCCATCACTTGCCAAACTATAGTAATGCCCTTGTGGGGACACACAGGTGTCCCCATATGCACACTCACAGCACCTAATGAAGTGTTTTATAACACAGGTATTCAGCAGCATTGCATTAGGATTAAAAGCACTGTGATTGGGACCAGTCTACCTGGGTTCAAATGTAGACTCTACCACTTGCTGGCTATATGACCCTGGACAAGTTACTAAATGTCTCTGTGCCTCAACTTCCTCATTGAAAATGTGGAAATGATAATGGCACCTACTCACTGGGCCCCTGTGACAAACGTCTTAATTTAATATAAACTGCTTGACTCAGTAAGTGCCATGTAAGTGTTTACTGTTATTACTCAACAAACACTAGCTATGTATAATAAAATGAGGATTTATACATTCTCCTGGTTTCAAAATAAACTCAGACTACTTTAAATATGTGCAAAGCCAATGAGGTAGCTTGTGCCCACAATCCCAGGCGGCAGAATGAGGAGGGAGTAACACTCGAGCTCAAGAGTTCAACCAGCAGTAAGCTATGATTGCATTACTGCACTCGAGCCTGGGCGATACAGTGAAACCTCCATCTCGGAAAAAGATCAATAAACAAAAATAAATATGTGCAAGACTGTATTCTGAGAATTACAAAGCACTGCTCATACTGAAGAGCTAAATAAAAGGGTAGATATATATGTTCATGGCTCAGAGACAATACTGTTAAGATACCAATTCTTCTGAAATTGATCTACATTCTCAACATAATCCCAATCAAAATCTGGACAAGTATTTTTGGAGAAACCAGACAAGTTGATTCTAAATTTTATACACAAATGCAAACAATCTAGAATAGCCAAAACAATTTTGAGAAAGAAAGTTAGAGTACTTAGAGTACCTGATTTCAAAACTTAGTATAAAGCTACATAAACAAAGCCATGTGGTATCACGAGAAATAAAACCGTATGTCCATACAAAGACTTGTATATGAATGTTCATAATAGCTGTATTCATAATATCCAAAAACTGGAAACAACCCAAATATCCATCAACAGGTGAACAGATAAAATGTAGTATAACCACACAATGGAATATGAGTCAGCAATAAAAGGGAATGAAACACACAACAACATGGATAAATCTCAAATAATCATACTGAGTGGAAGAAGCCAGACCAAAAAAAAAAAGTGCATACTGTATGATTCCTTGTATACAAAATTCTAGAAAATGCAACCCAATCTACAATGACAGAAAGCAAACCAGTGGTTGCCTAGAGATATGGGATGAGGGGGAGTGACTGACTGTAAAGGAACATGAGGGAACTTGTGCAGTGATGAACATGGTGTAGTTACACAACTGTGTACATTTGTCAAAACTCATCAAATTGGACACTTAAAATGGGTGAATTTTACTGTATGTAAATTATGACTCAATGTAAACAAAGTAAGTTATACTGCAGCACTATCTTTTGAGAATAAAAACATACTTTTTATACTCATGGAATGAATACAGGCAAGAACTGCCATTCACCTACTGTTGCTGAGAAATCTATACTACATTATGAGAATTTTGTACACTTAGCATGAAATAACTGAAAACATTGCTGATGGTTCTCGTATGCTTGTATCTCCTTCAACTAAAGAATCAAAGGGAACTTATGAAAGAACTTTCCAATTCTGAATAGAGGTATTTATTCTAGATAAAAATTAAGAAATAACACAGAGTTTAACTGTGGAATCTGTTAGAACGCTTGTAACTGGCCTCAAAATCATCTAAGCTTGCCAGGTTTCAGAGAACTGCAAAAAAGCACACAGGAGATTTAAGAAGATGAAAAAGCTCTTTTGCTATCCAAAATTTAACTCTGGTACTTCCAATGATTAAAACTCTACTCCTACAGAAATAATCCTGCAAGGATTAAAAATATAGAAAATTGTTCCTTGAAGCTAGAAGTAAACCAGTAGTAGAAAATATACAGAAGCCATTCTTAATTTTTATCTCATGAAGTTCTCTCAAGAGAGCACTATTTACCTAGTTAATTATCCTGAAAAAAGGTGTTTTTCTCCTTAACTCTCAAGAAATATTTTATAATACTAAGCACAGTTATTTTGAAAGTATGCCTCCATGTTGACTCTCAGATGTTACATTTTAAAAACAAAATCGGTAACATAAGCAATAAATGAAGACATAAACATATACGGGAAGAAAAAAGGCAGTGTGTGCAATTTTCAAGTTCAAATAACCACAGCAATATGTAACACGCATATATATAAATTTGGTTACTTCTAAGGCAATGTGCTACTTTATCTTCCAGTTTATATTGTCAAAACTTAGTTCAGTAAATAGGTCACAGCTTCAGATATTTAAGATCTGAATTTGGCTGGCGCGGTGGCTCACACCTGTCATCCCAGCACTTTGGGAGGCTGGGGCGGGTGGATCACCTGAGGTCAGGAGTTCGAGACCAGACTGGCCTACATGGCGAAACCTCGTCTCTACAAAACATAGAAAAATTAGCCAGGCATGGTGGCGGGTGCCTGTAACCCCAGCTACTTGAGTGGCTGAGACAGGAGAATCGTTTGAACCCAGGAGGCGGGGTTACAGTAAGCCAAGATCGTGCCACTGCACTCCAGCCTGGGCAAGAGAGTGAGACCACACCTTGGAAAAAAAAAAAAATCTGCATTTGGTTAACCTTCCCTTTTGTAAAGTAACAATACAAATAATTATACTCAGTGCTTCCAATTCAAGTTCCACACACATTCACACCTCCAGGTCTTTATGGACTCTACCCCTTCAATCGTCTACCTTTCATACCCTCTCCTTTTCTGGATTCTTCCCCTCTTTCAACTATCTTGATTGGTACATATTCCCCAATCTCTTGATCCAGAAGCAATCTGTCTTCCCACAGCCCTTTTCTGTAGTGTCTGCTGGAACTTCCTGTGTTATATCACATTTCTTTAAGTATCCTAAACTCTCTTCTACTATGTGTATCCTTGAAAGGAAGATCCATGCTTTATTCAGCCTTATGTCCCTCACAGTATTTAGTGCCTGGATCTAAACATTTATTGGGTGTGCTGCCTACAATGAAGAGGAAAACATTCAACAATGTTTTTCAGGCACTGTGTGCCAAGCACATGCATCTTCTTTTATCTATTATTCTATATAAGCAGAAACAAATGTCAATGATAGAGAACTGCTCTAAATCCACTAAGAAACATAGACACGCAACTAAATTAATACAATATAACTTTCTTGTTAAATTAAGGGATAAGTAGGATGCTGTGAGAGAAACATTACATATGTTGAAAACTGTTCTGATTCCATACACTATGTGTTAGGACACTAAGTCTGGATTTTCAAAGGGCCCAATGACTAGAAGGTTTCAAGAGTGGTATGATAAGGGCCCCTCAATCTCACAAAATTTCTTACACAACCTGAAACTAACATTCCACCCATATAACAACCTTCTGTGCAAACAGGGAGCAACAAACTTCCCTCTATTCTCCTTACAGCAATCGGCAACAGCAGGTCAGATCTTCTCCTTATCCTTATACAGACATGTTCATCCATACCTCCTTCTCACATTTATCTGAACTGTGCACCATTTCCATACACCACGTGCCACTCCCATGTCCCAAACTGATCTATATCTATTTAACCGTTAAGATTCTTCTCAGGCTGGGAGCAGTGGCTCACGCCACAGGCATGAACACTTTGGGAGGCCAAGGCAGGCAGATGGCCTGAGGTCAGGAGTTCAAGATCAGCCTGAGCAAAACGGAGAAACGAGGTCTCTACTAAAAATACAAAAAATTAGCCGGGCATGGTGGCACATGCCTGTAATCTCAGCTACTCGGGAGGCTGAGGCAAGAGAATCACTTGAACCCGGGAAGCAGAGGTTGCAGTGAGCCAAGGTCATGCCATTGAACTCCAGCCTGGGCAACAAGAACAAAACTCTGTCTCAAAAAAAAAAAAAGATTCTTCTGAAGGCCTACTTTACATCCTCCAAATGTATATTGAACTATTATTACTTAATATGTACCTCTCCTCTTTAAAAATTGATAATGATAAAGTTAATTCTTAACATTTTATATAACTTGGAGTCAGGCAAAACTGGTTTCGGATCCCAGGCAGATCTGCTATTGCCTTGCAATGTAAAGTTGGGTAAGTTACTAAACTTCCTTTAATCTGTTTCCTCATCATTAAAATGAGAATTAAATTGGGTGATGTGTACAAAATGCCTGCTATACATATATTCATGCACACATACGTCACATATATATATACTTACTTAATTTTAATTTATTCTTACTTTCCTAGAAGATGCAGACTCTCTTTAAAACTCAAGGCAAAAGCAATGAAACATAAAGTGGTTGGACCAGTTAGTTGATGTAAAGAAGCCTCCCAACTTTAAAATGTGACCTTATGGTAGCTCACACAAGCCACCCTCAGCAGATCTTTTTCACGTCTCCTACTGAAAAACGTGAAAAACTTAAGGGTTTGACAAAGCCCGGATCCACAGCTCCTAGGTTGGTGGCCTAACACTGACATCTGTCCCAAGAGTCTGTCTTCCTCACAGCAAACCTGATAAAGGTCAAGAGAAAAAATAACTTACATTACATAAGCCAAAGAATACATAAATTAACACTTTTAAGTCTGCATTATCTTCCTGGAGCAAGCAAAACCACTTCTGCAAATTGCGAACTCAAAAGAGAAAGTCCAAACGGGATGGGAACTGAGTCATCAATTTAAAACCATCAACCAGTGACTACCCCACCCCCAGAAAAAAGGCTCTACCACGACCTACTACCGTGAAGCCCTGGGCATACCACACTCAGCCACTACTCCAGAAATCCCAACCTCCGACACGCAAGTCCCGCCAGTAGGTGCAGCACCCAGTCCCACCCTCGGCTCTGAGCCAGAGTCAGGTACCCTCACACCAGGGTCCCCACCCCAGATCCTCAGGACCCAATCCAAGCTCCTATCCCAACCCCGACACCCGCACTCACCCGGGCGGTGACCTTATATACTGTGTAGCCCCTCGGGTGTCGCTGGGGCTCGGTAACAGTGTAGAAACGGGCCAGATCGGCACTCCGCTCCCGGTAAGAGGTCATCCTCCCGCCGCCTCTGCCGCCGCCACCGCCCGCCCGGGATCATCAGGGCAACCCGGCGCCGCCGCGGTCCAGGTTCCCCAACGCAGCGACGAGGCGGCGAGGGGGCGGTGGCTCCAAGGCGGCTCCACGGCGGCGCCTCAGCTGCACAGCTCTGCTTCCGGGTCAGCAAAGAAGCTTCCGGGCCAGGCCGTTTCCCGCTTCTAGGGGGAGGGGAGACTACACCCTTAGATTCTAACCCCTTTGGGGCAACTGGGACTGGCCTGTAGTTAAAGATTAAGGGGTCACGCTGCCATCCCCGTCACTGCGGAGACCTCAGGCCTCTCCACCAAAGACGACTTCTTGTACGCTAGCTCCGTCACCTTCTAGATTTTGTGAGAGTTGGTATAGCCACCCCACACCAGGAGAGTGTGGTCCTCCCTGCCTCCGCCCCGCCGTAGTACAAACTTAACGTGGAGTGGTGAAGGGATGGAGAGATACCATAGCCTAGCACCTTCTTTCCTTACCTATTCACGGTCTATCATTTTAAATACCCACAGCAACATCTCATTCTCTGAGACATATTCATTACTTCTTTCTAAGACGAATTTCCTTCCATTGAGCGCCTTTCTGTAACACATCTACACAGCAAGCTCCCAACCCAAAAAGCTCCCAAGCCAGTATCAATCTTTTTAAAATCCCCTCAGGTTCGAAAATCTGGAGTCTGCCTCTGGCTAAAAGAAAGAAAAAAATATATATGTCACTAGAACTCTCCAAGCCACTCACTACAGTTTCCAATTTCAGCTGAAGTTGTTATCAATACTTGGCAATTCCTTTATCTTTTTGTGATTGGGGTTCTTTTTCATTCCCCAAAATATTCATTCCAAGTCTTTGCCATTATCCTAAAGACTCTGTTCCTCTTCCTTTTGCCTCCCTACTCTCTGCACCACCACCCTTCTTTACAAGGAAAAAAGAAGAGGAAGAAGTAGCTATAACCATTAGTACCAATTCCTTCATCTTCTCATATTTCCATGCCAGTCTGAGATGTGCACATATTGCTTGCTCATTTTTACAACCAATGACTCCACCTGTGATCTGAATCCCACCCTCTTTGGCCGACCTTAAGACTGTTTCAATGACATTCCAAATTTCCTTTCTGTATGTTTAATCTCTTTCTCACCACTGGCTCCTTCTTTTCAACCTACATATATCTAAGTCAGTCTATTAGTCATTCATTAAACCTGAATTCACCACCTACTATGTGCCACACATGATGCCAATTTGGCATTGGAGTTACAAAGATAGTCCCTGTTCTCTGACCGGGCACAGTGGCTCATGCCTGTAATTCCAACACTTTGGGAGGCCAAAGCAGGCTGATCACCTGAGGACAGGAGTTCGAGACCAGCCTGGCCAACATGGTAAAAACCTGTCTCCACTAAAAATACAAAAAATTAGCCATGCGTGGTGGCAGGCACCTGTAATCCCAGCTACTTGGGAGGCTGAGGCAGGAGAATCGTTTGAACCCGGGAGCGAGTTGCGGTGAGCCGAGATCCCGCCATTGCACTTCAGCCTGGGGGACAAGAGCAAGACTTCTCTCAAAAAAAAAAAAAAATGTAGATAGTGCCTGTTCTCAAGTACCATCTAGTAGGAAAAATAAAGACATATATTGTGATAAGTACCACGGTGAATGTATATACGGAGTGCTACAGATCATACCAATTCAGAATGAAAGATCGCCTAAGGCTTTCTGATAGAAGACTGAATGTTGGAAGAGAGATGGGAGTTAGCCAGGTGAGAAGGGAGTAAAGGGCATTATTCATTTTGCCTTCTTTTCTTCCTTTCTTTCTCCTTCCACTCACTGTCAAAGTTGTTTAAGTTGATTTTAAAGTAATCTACATCAATATTGCATCATCACCCATTTATTCCCATGTCCAATTCAATCTGGTTTCACCTCTTTATTGCTACTCTGAAACTGCTCTGAAAGTCGTTTCCAATGACCTCAATTTGCCCAATATTTCTGGATTTTGAAAGTCTGACCATTTCTACTTTTTAAAACTTTTCTGTGTTCTTAGCACATGAGTCAGCATTATTTCTCTTTTCTCTTTTATACTCAGATAACTCACTCTTTTTTCAGTCTCCTTTGCTGTTTTCTCTTCCTTCCAGAAACTTTCAATATTCTCAAGATTTTGCCTTTGATCCTTTGTTCTTTATTCCCATTGACTTGCAAATGTCTATCTCCCAGCATATCTCTCTTCCAGGACTTGACTTACTTTACCTACATCTTTATTATATATCTACCACTGGAAACAGAACAAATCAAAAGCTCAACATTTTTTCCCCTCATACACCTATTTCTATCTCCATGACTGGTTTTCCTCTCCATTTAATTACATTAGTTAGGTACTTGAGATCATCCTTAGCAACCTCCTTTCCATGATCTCTGAGTTTCTTTGATTTACCAGATACTATTGATTAAAAATTTAAAAAGTGGAAAAACGTGTGCCACGAAAACACTATCAGAAAGACTTAAGACAAAGAAATATGATCAGGAATAAAGGAGGACAAAACTTAAAGAATTCAATTCATAAAGAAGACAGAGCAATTCTAAATGTGTATATACCTAATAATAAAACTAAAAATGTAAAAAGCAAAAACCATTAGAGCTAAAAGAAGAGATAGATAAATCCACAAGTATAGTTAAGATTTCAACACTCAGGCTGGACTTGGTGGCACATGCCTGTAATCCTAGCACTTTAGAAGGCTGAAGTGGGCAGATCACTTGAGGCCAGGAGTTCAAGACCAGCCTGGCCAACATGGCAAAACCTCATCTCTACTAAAAATACGAAAATTGGCCGGGTGTGGTGGCACATATCTGTAATCCCAGTCGCTTGGGAGGTTGAAGCACAAGAATCACTTGAACCAGGGAGGCGGAGGTTGCAGTGAGCCAAGATCGTGCAACTGCACTCTAGCATGGGCGACAGAGCGAGATTCTGTCTCAAAAAAACAAAAAAGATTTCAACACTCTTCTCTCAGTAATTGACAAAATATGTAAACAAATAAATGAATAAGGATACAGAAAACCTGAAATGCTCTATCAACCAACTCTACCTGATAGACATTTATAGAACACTCCACTCAATAGTAGCAGAAAATGTTTGTTTCAAGCGTACGGAAAACATTCAACAAGTCAGGCCATATCCTGGACTATAAAATAAATGCTAACAGGCTGGGCACAGTGGCTCATGCATGTAATCCCAGCACTTTGGAAGGCCGAAGGGGGCGGATCACCTGAGGTTGGGAGTTCGAGACCAGTCTGACCAACATGGCAAAACCCTGTCTGCACTAAAAACACAAAATTAGCTGGGCATGGTGGCACATGCCTGTAATCCCAGCTACTCAGGAGGTTGAGGCAGGAGAATCACTTGAACCTGGGAGGCGGAGGTTGCAGTGAGCCGAGATCGCACCATTGTACTACAGTCTGGGCAACGAGAACGAAATTCCATCTCAGTAAATAAATAAGTAAATGTTAACCAATTTTTTAAAACCAATATAAATTGGATTTGCTGTGTGACCTCAGGGAATTAAACTAGAAGTTCATAATAGAAAGTTACCCATAAAATTCGTAAATATTTGGAAAGTAAATACAATTCTAAGGACTCCTGGATCAAAAATAAATGACAAGAGACTTTTAAACATATTTGGAATTGAATGAAAATGGAAGCATGTCATAATGTGTGGGACACAGCTAATGCAGTGCTTAGAGGGAAATGTATAACCTTGATGGCTTATAGTAAACAAGAGGAAGGGTCATGAATTAAGCTTCTACTTTAAGAAGCTAGAGGCCGGGCGCGGTGGCTCAAGCCTATAATCCCAGCACTTTGGGAGGCCGAGACGGGCGGATCACGAGGTCAGGAGATCGAGACCATCCTGGCTAACATGGTGAAACCCTGTCTCTACTAAAAAAAAAAAATACAAAAATTAGCCAGGCATGGTGGCGGGCGCCTGTAGTCCCAGCTACACCGGAGGCTAAGGCAGGAGAATGGCGTGAACCCGGGAGGCGGAGCTTGCAGTGAGCTGAGATCTGGCCACTACACTCCAGCCTGGGTGACAGAGCGAGACTCCGTCTCGAAAAAAAAAAAAGAAGCTAGAAAAAAAAATGTTAAACCCGAGAGCAAGAATAAGGGAAAAAAACATAAACAAAAGAGTAATAACTCAATGACATTTTCTAAAAAAGAGAAAAACAATGAAGTAGAAAAAGAGAAAAGCAATAAAGAAAAACCAATGAAACCAAAAACTGATTCTTTGTTGGGGGGATCTCCAAAAGTTCACTGCTCCGCATAAACTATGAAAAACCTAACAAAACTCTCAGGATTAACTCTTTCAGAACTCTGGAAACTAACCAAAAGCTTACAGCAACCCAGGAGCACTTACTTAAGAAAATAGGCTGAATCTCAGCCGGGAACAGTGGCTCATACCTGTAATTCCAACACTTTGGGAGGCCGAGGCAGGTGGATCATGAGGTCAGGAGTTCGAGACCATCCTGGCCAACGTGGTAAAACTTCCTCTCTGCTAAATATACAAAAACTTAGCCAGGCGTGGTAGTGGGCACCTGTAGTCCCAGCTACTCAGGAGACCGAGGCAGGTGAATCACTTGAACCCGGGAGACGGAGGTTGCAGTGAGCTGAGATCACACCACTGCACTCCAGCCTGGGCGACAGAATGAGACTCTGTCTCAAAAAAGAAAAAAAAGAAAAAGAAAATAGGCTGAATCTCTAAGAACAGCAAACTTTCTGGCATTTTGACTTACCCTAGGCCCATCCCCTGCTCCTCAGCTCAGGGATATCCTTGAAAATAACAGCCAACATTCCTAGAACCAGTTCTGAGGGAGAAGAGACCTCATTTTTATAAAATAGTAATGATTACTATAAATAAATAAATAAATATTTGGTCTTATTTGTCTGGTGGCTTTCAGAAAACCAACTCAAAAGGCTTATCTTCACCTTGTCCCAATGCTGAAGCCGTTAACCAGGAGACATTTTTCCACAATATTTATAGGTAAATGTGTTTGTCATTGCTGCCTGAAGTAATGAATGACAGCTGAGCAAACAATCAACTGCCTAAGAAGCTTGAGAGAAAAGGCTGGAGAGTGAAAAGCTTTGGAAGAATAAGGGCCTTGAAAAGTTCCAATATATTCCTGAGAATCTAGAAGACCATGCACATGACCAGAGCTATGTGGATGCTCAGGAAAGACTTGAGAAGGCTTTAAGCTTTCACATCTGGCCAACCTTGAAGCTCTGTACAAGCAAGATGAGAAGGCTAAGGCAGGGTTATAAACTGCAGGTTGAAGATGCACACCTGCATAAAAACAGGGCCTCTGCTGGGTGCGGTGGCTCACACCTATAATCCCAGCACTCTGAGAAGCTGAGGCAGGTGAATTACTTGAGCCCAGGAGTTCGAGACCAGCCTGGAAAACATAGTGAGGCCCCATCTCTACAAGAAAATGCAAAAAATAATAATAATAAATTGGCAGGGCATAGTGGTGTTGGGAAAAGGGCTTGTGGGGTGCCTGTATAAACTGGCCATAAAAATGTGGACAATAAGTCATGGAAAGCCACAAGAGGCCTCTGAGGAGGAAAGCCTCCTAATTGCCATCATGTTCCCATGCTCAGAGCAAGACCTACTCTCTTCTCTGTAAACACTGTGTTCAAGGAGAAAGACACTCCTTTGAAACACTGCAATGTGGACAGACATGCAAGCTCCTAGGTAAGCCCGCTCCCACTAGCTACTCTCCAATAAGTTAAAGATGTGCTGTTTGAGCACAAAGGTGATTCATTTAAACAGCTATTGCTCTAAATTACACCTATGACGCACTGCCACCCTTTCACTGTTTCACCGTGAACATCTGCTTCTTAGATCTAAGTGACTGTACTCAATAAATAGTGTGGAGACCAGAGCCCTGAACCTTTTGCAGCCTCCATTTTGCAACTGGCCCCCTGGCTCCCACCTTTATAAACTCTTAGCCTGTCTCTTCTCATGCGGGAAAACAGCTTGTGGGGTGCCTGTATAAACTGGCCATAAAAATATGGGACAATAAGTCCTGGAAAGCCACAGGAGGACTCTGAGGAGGAAAGCCTCCTAATTGCCATCATGTTCCCATGCTCAGAGCAAGACCCGCTCTCTTATCTGTAAACACTGTTTTCAAAGTGAAAGACACTCCTTTAAAACACTGAAATGTAGACAGACATGCAGGCTCCTAGTTAAGTCGCTCCCACTAGCTACTCTCCGATAAGTTAAAGATGTGCTGTTTGAGCACAAAAAGGATTCATTTAAACAGCTATTGCTATAAATTATGCCTATGACACACTGCCACTCTTTCACTGTTTCACCCTAAACATCTGCTTCTTAAATCTAAGTAATTGTACTTAATAAATAGTATAGAGACCAGAGCTCTGAACCTTTTGCAGCCTCCATTTTGCAACTGGCCCCCTGGCTCCCACCTTTATAGACTCTTAACCTATCTCTTCTCATTCCTTTGTCACCACCAGACTTTGAGTACCCTACGGGTGTTGTTGAGGCTGGTCCCCAACATAGTGGTGTACACCTGTAGTCCCAGCTACTCAGGAGGCTGAAACAAGAGAATTGCTGGAGCCTGGGAGGCAGAGGTTGTGGTGAGTCAAGATCATGCCACTGCATGCCAGCCTGGACGATAGAGCAAGACTGTGTCTCAAAATAAATAAGTAAATAAAAACGAAAACTAAAATAAGGCCAGGCATGGTGGCTCATGCCTGTAATCCCAGCACTTTGGAGTCTGAGGTAGGTGGATCGCTTGAGCCCAGGAGTCTGAGACTAGCCTGGGCAATACAGTGAGACCCTGTCACTATAAAAAATAAAAATAGGCCAGGCGCGGTGGCTCAAGCCTGTAATCCCAGCACTTTGGGAGGCCGAGACGGGCGGATCACGAGGTCAGGAGATCGAGACCATCCTGGCTAATATGGTGAAACCCCGTCTCTACTAAAAAATACAAAAAACTAGCCGGGCGACGAGGCGGGCGCCTGTAGTCCCAGCTACTCGGGAGGCTGAGACAGGAGAATGGCGTGAACCCGGGAGGCGGAGCTTGCAGTGAGCTGAGAGCCGGCCACTGCACTCCAGCCTGGGCGGCAGAGCAAGACTCCGTCTCAAAAAAAAATAAAAATAAAAATAAAAATAAAAATAAAATAAAATAAAAACAAGGCCTCTCTGCAAAGACTGGGCGCTATTTTTTTGGTTCCAGCATCTAAGGAAATCACTGGCCAATCATTTGCTGTCCAATCTCTGCCTAATTAATAAGCCAACAGAACAGAGACTTTAGTGGCCACACACAACAAATAACAGACTTAACGAAATTAGTTCAGAAAACTAAACAAACAACTACTACAATAAGCACTAACAATGAACTCTGGGAAGGAGAGATACTCTGACTTTCAGAGTTGTCATATTAGAACATGTAAAATAATTAATTTTCAACAAAAATTTATGAAGCATTTTAAGAAACAAAAAGTATGACCCATATACACAGATAAAAAGGCAGTCAATTAAAACCTATGTCCATGAGGAAGCTCAGATGTTGGTGCTGTTAGACAAAAATTTTAAATTGGCTATTTTATTTTATTTTATTTTATTTTTTTTGAGACAGAGTCTCGCTCTGTCACCCAGGCTGGAGTGCAGTGGCCAGATCTCAGCTCACTGCAAGCTCCGCCTCCCGGGTTCACGCCATTCTCCTGCCTCAGCCTCCCGAGTAGCTGGGACTACAGGCACCGCCACCTCGCCCGGCTAGTTTTTTTTTGTATTTTTAGTAGAGACAGGGTTTCACCGTGTTAGCCAGGATGGTCTCGATCTCCTGACCTCGTGATCCGCCCGTCTCGGCCTCCCAAAGTGCTGGGATTACAGGCTTGAGCCACCGCGCCCGGCCTTAAATTGGCTATTTTAAATACATCCAAAAAGCCAAAGAAAACCACATCTAAAGGAACCAAAGACAAAGACAAAACTGACTCAAGAAGAAAGAAAAGCCAGAATAGACCAGTGAAGACATTAAGTCTGTATCCAAAAGTGTCAACAAAAACCTAGGATTAGAAGCTTTTTCCAATGAATTCAGTGAAACTGAATGTTAAAAAGAATTAACGCCCGTCTTTCTCAAACTCTGTCAAATAAAAGAAGAAAAGAGAACACTTTCCAACTCATTTTATGAGGCCAGTATTACCCAGGTAACATAGCCAAATAATCAGAAGAAAAAAATTTCCTTGTGAATATCCTCAACTAAAAACTCGCAGACCAAATCGAGCAGCATAGTAAAAAGATTATGTGACATGACCATGTGGGATTTATCCCTGAAATGCAAAGTTAGTTCAATATATGAAAATAAATCAATGTAGTACACCATATTGATGGTATAAAGGGAAAACATACAGGATCATCTCAACAGATGCAGAAAGGACATTTGACAAAGTCCAACATCCTTTCATGATAAGAAAACACAACCAACTAGGAATAGAAGGTGAACTTTCTGAAACTGAAAAAAGGCATTGATGAAAAACCCACAGCTAACATCATTCTCAGTGGTGAAAAACTGAAAGCTTTCCCCCAAAGCAGGAGCAAGACAAGGATGTCCACTCTTCCACATCCATTCAATATTGTATTGGTACTTCTGGCCGAGGCAATTAGACAAGAAAAAGAAATAAAAGTCATCCAGGTTGGAAAGGTAGAAGTAAAACAATCTTTATTGTCAGAAGATATGATTTTTTTTTTTTTTAATTGAGACAGGACCTCACTCTGTCACCCAGGCTGGACTGCAGTGGCGCAATCTTGACTCATCACAACCTCGACATCCCGAGCTCAAGTGATTCTCCCACCTCAGCCTCCAAAGTAGCTAAGATTACAGGTGTGCACCACCATGCCCAGCTAATTTTTGTATTTTTTGTGGAGATGGAGTCTCACCGTGTTGCCCAGACTGGTCCTGAACTCCTGGATTCAAGCAATTTGCCTGCCTTGGCCTCTCAAAGTGCTGGAACTACAGGTGTGAGCCACAGCACCCAGCCAAAGTTGTTTGTTTTTAGTTTTTGTTGTTGTTGTTGTTTGTCTTTTTAAAATCATGGCTCACTGAAGCCTCAACCCACCCTCTCATCTCCCCCAACCCTCTACCTCTGCTTCAGGTGATCTTCCCACCTCGGCCTCCCCAGTAACTGGGACTACAGGTACGCACCACCATGCCCAACTAATTTTCATATTTTTTGTAGAGATGTGGTTTTGCTATGTTGCCCAGGGTGGTCTCAAACTCCTGGGATCAAGTGATCCACCCACCTCAACTTTCCAAGTGCTGGGATTAGCGTGAACCACCAAACCCAGCCAACATGATCTTATATACAGAAAACTCTAAAGAATCTACACACACTCTCAAAAAGCTTTTAGAGCCAAAGAATAAGTTTAGCAAAGTTGAAACATACAAGACCCCTATATGAAAATTAATTATATTTCTATACTCTAACAATGAACAATCCAAAAATGAAATTAAGGAAATAATTCTACTTAAAATACTGTCAAAAATAATAAAGTATTTGGAAATTTATTTATTTATTTATTTTATTTATTTTGGAGACGGAGTCCCACTCTATCATCCAGGCTGGAGTGCAGCAGTGCAATCTCAGCTCAGTGCAATCTCCTCCTCCCAGGTTCAAGCGATTCTCCCACCTCAGCTTCCCAAGTAGCTGGGACTACAGGCATGTGCCACCACACCCGGCTAATGGGAATAAATTTAACAAAGGAAATGTAATGCTTGTACACCTAAAATAATAAAATATTGAAAGTCATTAAGATGGCAATACTCCCCAAACTGAATACATATTCAGTGTGATCCCTATTTTCAACTTTTCTTTTTAACAGAAAGGAGCAAGATAATCTTTAAATTCATATGGAAATGCAAAGGACTCTGAAAAGCAAAACAATCTTAATAAAGATCGGAGAATCTACATGTCCTGATTTCAAAACTCACTACAAAGCTACAGTAATCTCGGCAGTGTGATATTGGCATAAAGGTAACTGTATAGATAATGGCATAGGGTTGTGAGTTCAGACACACATCCATACATTTTCAGTCAAGCGATTTTCTTTTTTTTTTTTTTTTTTGAGACGGAGTCTCGCTCTGTCACCCAGGCTGGAGTGCTGTGGCCGGATCTCAGCTCACTGCAAGCTCCACCTCCTGGGTTCACGCCATTCTCCTGCCTCAGCCTCCTGAGTAGCTGGGACTACAGGCGCCGCCACCTCACCCGGCTAGTTTTTTGTAGTTTTTAGTAGAGATGGGGTTTCACCATGTTAGCCAGGATGGTCTCGATCTCCTGACCTCGTGATCCGCCCGTCTCGGCCTCCCAAAGTGCTGGGATTACAGGGTTGAGCCACCGCGCCCGGCGCAATTTTCAACAAAGAGCAATCAATAGGAAGGAGAGATGGGGAGAGCAGAGAAATAGTCTTCAACAACTGGTGCTGGGAAGACTAGATATTCACATGTAAAATAATGAATTTAGACCCCTCCTAACACCACATACTAAAATTAACTCGGCCGGGCGTGGTGGCTCAAGCCTGTAATCCCAGCACTTTGGGAGGCCAAGACGGGCGGATCACGAGGTCAGGAGATCGGGACCATCCTGGCTAAGACGGTGAAACCCCGTCTCTACTAAAAAATACAAAAAACTAGCCGGGCGAGGTGGCAGGCGCCTGTAGTCCCAGCTACTCGGGAGGCTGAGGCAGGAGAATGGTGTAAACCCGGGAGGCAGAGCTTGCAGTGAGCTGAGATCCGGCCACTGCACTCCAGCCTGGGCCGCAGAGCGAGACTCTGTCTCAAAAAAAATAAAATAAAATAAAATTAACTCAAAATAGATTAAAGATGGAAATGTAAGAGGTAAAAGCAAAAAGCTCTTAGAAGGAAATGTAAGTATATCTTCATGGCCTTGTAATAGGAAATGGTTTGCTATGACACCAAAAAGCACAAGCAGCCAAAGTAAAAATAGATAAATTGGAATTCATCAAAATTAAAAGCTTTGTGTGTCAAAGAACACTATCAAAGTGAAAAGAGAATCCACAGAATGGGAGAAAATATATGCAAATCATGTATCTGACAAGAGTCTAGTATCCAGAATATATAAAGAACTCTTTCAACCCAACAACAGAGGGATAAATAACTCAATTTTAAAATGGGCAAATGATCTGAAAATGTTTCTCCAAAGAATCTATACCAATGGCCAATAAGCACATGAAAAGATGTAGCATTTGTCATCAGGGAAATGTACATCAAAACCACAATGAGCTACACATTCACATTCATTAGGATGGTGTTATGGGCTGAACTGTGTCCCCGCAGAATTCATATACGGAAAAGTTCTGCCTGCAGTACCTCGGAATGTGACTGTATTTAAAGATAGAGCCATTAAAGAGGCAATCAAGGTAAAATGAAATTATATGGATGAGCCCTTGTCCAACATGACTTATGTCCTTACAAGAAGAGGAAACTAGGGCACAGAGGAAAGACCATTTGAAGACACAGACGATAGGCATCTATGGGCATGTTGTACCCCAATTAGTATTAGTAAATTAAAAAGCCAGGAAGAGAAGCCCTCAGAAGAAAACAGCTCTGCTGACACCTTGATCTTGAACTTCTTTTTTTTTTTTTGAGATGGACTCTCACACTGTCACCCAGCCTGGAGTGCAGCGGCACCATCTCGGCTCACTGCAACCTCTATCTCCCGGGTTCAAATGATTCTCCTGCCTCAGCCTCCTGAATATCTGAGATTACAGAGGCCCACCACCATGCCCGGCTAATTTTTTTATATTTTTAGTAGAGATGGGGTTTCACTATGTTGGCCAGGCTAGTCTCAAACTCCTGACCTCGTGATCCTCCCGCTTTGCCTGGAATTACAGGCATGAGCCACCGCACCCAGGCTTGATCTTTAACTTTTTTTTCTTTTTTTGGAGACAGGGTATTGCTTTGTCAGCCAGGTTGGATCTTGAACTTCTTGTCCTCCAGAATCATGGGAAAGTTAAGTTCTATCGTTTAACACACCCTGTCTGTGGTACTTTATGACAGTCCTGGGAAACAAAATACAGGTGGCTTTTTCTTTTTCTTTGAAAAAAAAATGAGGCTCACTCTGTTGCCCAAGCTGGAGTGCAGTGGGGCCATCTCAGCTCACTGCAACCTCCACCTCCCAGATTCAAGTGATTCTCCTGCCTCAGTCTCCTGAGTAGCTGGGATTACAGGCGCACACCACAACGCGCAGCCAATTTTTTTTTTTTTTTTCTTCCTCTGTCGCCCAGGCTGGAGTGCAGCGGCGCGATCTGGGCTCACTGCAACCTCCACTTCCCGGGTTCAAGCGATTCTCCTGCCTCTGAGTAGCTGGGATTACAGGCGCCTGCCTCTGTGTCTCGCCTGGCTGACATAGCTGACCCTAACTCTTCTCCTGGTCAGGGCTGTCCTAGAAAGTGGCTCTCATGATAGGAATAAACTGGACACAGGTCAATCATGGAGCCACATGGGCATCTGCAGTATAAACAAGTTTCCTTTCAGAGGGACACATTGCAGACCAGTCATTTAGGTGTTAGGCTGCCTTCCAGGATAAAGAAGTATCCCATGAAAGGCATACTGTAAATACCCAAGAGCAAATCTCTTGGTTTTCCACCAGGACAGGGCTAGAATTCATAGCCACTCTGCAGAGACAACCTCAAGACCAAATTAGAGGAAAATACATCAAATCCAGTTTTAGCAGAAATGGATGCTTTGTCACTCAGGTGAGTTTTGGAGATATTTGGACCTACATGCTCGCTCTAAGCTCTCTTTTTTTTTTTTTTTTTGAGATGGAGTCTTGCTTTGTTGCCCAGGCTGGCATGCAGTGGCACGATCTTGGCTCACTGCAACCTTCGCCTCCTGGGTTCAAGCGATTTCCCTGCCTCAGCCTCCTGAGTAGCTGGGACTACAGGCATTTACCACCAAACACAGCTAATTTTTGTATTTTTAGTAGAGACAGGGTTTCTCCATGTTGGTCAGGCTGGTCTCGAACTCCCAACCTCATGATCTGCCCACCTTGGCCTCCCGAAGTGCTGGGATTACAAGCGTGAGCCACCGCACCTGGCCCAAGCATGCAATTTTAAAACATAAACTTACTAGTCAAACAAGTTTTATCTCCTAGATGGTTAAGGTCATAATACTATAAATTCAACCTAGGAGCTGTATACATGATGAAAATAAATTGGTTAATGCATGTCATTAATGAAAGAAAAACAGAGGGAAAAATCATACTTAACTTTTTCATTTATTTGCTTCTGTGATATTCTTGATACTTGCCTGACTTGTTAAAAAGTAATCATGGCAATCATCTGAAGTTTGCCATGAGCAATTCAAACATGATTGGTAAGAATGAGTAAATTAGGCTAATGTAATAATTACAGAATTCTTTTTCATAACTTGCAATCTTAGCTATATTATATGAGATAGATATTCATGAAATGTCTGAGTCATTTCTGAGTAAGTTAAAATACTGAAACATTAATTATTGAACTTAATTTAAAAATATAGGCCGGACGTGGTGGCTCACGCCTGTAATCCCAGCACTTTGGGAGGCCGAGGCAGGTGGATCACGAGGTCAGGAGATCAAGACCATCCTGGCTAACATGGTGAAACCCTGTCTCTACCAAAAACAACAAAAAATTAGCCGGGTGTGGTGGCGGGCGCCTGTAGTCCCAGCTACTGGGGAGGCTAAGGTAGGAGAATGGTGTGAACCTGGGAGGTGGAGCTTGCAGTGAGCCGAGGTCGCGCCACTGCACTCCAGCCTGGATGACAAAGCAAGACTCCGTCTCAAAAAAAAAAAAAAAAAAGAATTTAAAAATATATACTGGCATCTTGTTTTTGTACAGTATAAAGAAGCTAAACATATTTGGATCTGTTAATTAACATGGAAAATGGCGGAAACATATTTCTAGAAATTATGAAAATGGTGAATGCTGATATAAGACAGTGTACAACTGTTAAATGAAAATTATAGAAGGCCATGGGAGGTTGATGACTTCATGCTTTAGCTTTTCCCAAGACATCAGAAAAGACTCCCCATCATAATGAGACTCTTCCCTCTCTTAATTTTTCTTTGCTTATACCTACCTCTTTCACTTGGCAGGACAATGTTGTAATTAGAATTTCACAATCAGTAGATTCTACAGACAACTAGAAGTGCTGGATCTGTCATGTCAAACCTGAACCTTTACATGGCTTTAAAGATCCATTAGTTCACCCATTGGCTAACTTTAGCAACATCCCTAATGCCACTGTTTTTTTCAAATTGTACTCATGGTCTCTCTTATAGAGTTAAACTTCTGGATCCACTTGTTCTCATTCCCTGTTTTAATTTAACCCTGTCATAGGGTGCTAGATTATCTGCTAAATGAATAGGATGAGTCTGTGCAGTTGCTGACATTTCTTGTTGCACATGGATAAATACATCAGATATTGTCGAGCCTTATTTGCAAAATTTAACAAACAGGCTACTTGGTTAAAATGAGTAGACTCCTCATCTGGCTCGCTCTGTGATCTAATCGATTTTAGTTGGTTTGGTTCATGGGGACCCTGGCTCAAGCGCATACTCCAAACTTTCGGATTACTCTTCTGATAATCATAATAGAAGTATCTCTAGTATGCTGTATTCTCTCAAAAGCTTTAAATGTTTGCATGCAGTCATCCATCAAACGTCAAATAATCTCTCTTTGGCTGGAACAAAGAAATGTATGATCATGAGGACATTGTAACCTATGAATGGTGTATTGAGACTGGAAACCCAGAGTGGTGGTAACTGAGAGTAGCACTAACACCCTAAGTTTTGGTCACAATCCCACCTAGGAGAGAGCCTGACCAAAAAGGGAAGAACTGTTGAACAAGATTATGAAAGGTCGTTGTTTGAACTGAGCTCCTGCAATGGGCCTAAAACAAACGAAACCAAAATGGAGTCACTCATCCTCAATGCCACCTAACCAAACTGAAACTTTAAGGAAGTAGATAGGTTCCAAATAATACCAGTTTCTTTTCTGAAAACAAGAGATTCTAGTCTGAGTCATCATAGTAAGGAAGTCTCTTCTACTTTATCCTTTACAAAAAAAGTAACCTAATGTTAACCATTTAGGTTTTTTGTTGTTGTTGTTTGCTTGTTTTTTTTCCCCCGAGACGGAGTTTCGCTCTTGTTGCCCAGGTTGTAGTACAAGGGCGCTTGTACTCCACTCAGCTCACTGCAACCTCCACCTCCCGGGTTCAAGCAATTCTCCTGCCTCAGCCTCTCGAGTAGCTGGGATTACAGGTGTGCACTACCATGCCCAGCTAATTTTTGCATTTTTAGTGGACAAGTGGTTTCACCATGTTGGCCAGGCTGGTCTTGAACTCTTGACCTCAGGTGATCCACCCGTCCCAGCCTCCCAAAGTGCTGGGATTACAGGTGTGGTCTTGAACTCCTGACCTCAGTTGATCCACCCGTCCCAGCCTCCCAAAGTGCTGGGATTACAGGTGTGAGCCACCACGCCTGGCCAAGTTTTTTTTTTCTATTGTTCTTGTTTTGTTTCCTTGTTCCCATCTTACAAAACCATTTTTCTGGGTTTTTTTTTTTTTTTTTTTGAGATGGAGTCTCGCTCTGTCGCCCGGGCTGGAGTGCAGTGGCCAGATCTCAGTTCACTGCAAGCTCCGCCTCCCGGGTTTACGCCATTCTCCTGCCTCAGCCTCCCAAGTAGCTGGGACTACAGGCGCCTGCTACCTCGCCCAGCTAGTTTTGTATTTTTTAGTAGAGACGGGGTTTCACCGTGTTAGCCAGGACGGTCTCGATCTCCTGACCTCGTGATCCGCCCGTCTCGGCCTCCCAAAGTGCTGGGATTACAGGCTTGAGCCACCGCGCCCGGCCCCCATTTTTCTGTTATTGGCCAATGGAAGCTCTTTTTTTTTTTTTTTTTTTTTTGAGACGGAGTCTTGCTCTGTCACCCGGGCTGGAATACAATGGCGCTATCTCAGCTCACTGCAACCTACGCCTCCCGCGTTCAAGTGGTTCTCCTGCCTCAGCCTCCTGAGTAGCTGGGACTCCAGGCGTGCGCCACTACGCCCAGCTAATTTTTGTAATTTTGGAGAGATGGGGTTTCTCCATGTTGGTTGGTCAGTATGGTCTCGTTCTCTTGACCTCCTCATCCGCCGCCTCGACCTTCCAAAGTGCTGGGATTACAGGCGTGAGCCACCGCACCCGGCCGGAAGTTCTAATTGTATTTTGTAGAATGAAGGCTGTCCAGATTAATGAATCACAAATAAAAGGCAATTAATGCATAACTAAATTAAATATATTACAATAATATCATTTGTTTTTGTTTTTGCCAATTGAAGTCATTGATAGATCTGAGCTTCTGACCAGAATAACAAATCTTACCATATTAAGCTTATATGTTATCAATCAAAAACGAAGACACTTGAGGTTTTGGTGAACTTTTGCTTTATGGCTGTGAATTTTTCTTCAATTTCTATTAGATTTTTTTCAAAATATTATAATAACTCAAAGAATCCCTTAAATCACTTTTTTAACCTCCAGTATTCCAGACACCCAAGGTTTAGATATCAATAAACGAAACACTCATTAAAAGGAACAAAAGGATACATACCTTACTCCTTGATGTTAATCGTCCTCAAGAACATACACTACTTCCAGATCAATATCTAGCTTTGGCATGGGCAGAGGCAGAATAAGTGACCACCAAATAGCCATTTATTCATTCATTATTTAACAAACAATACACATGGTTTCTCTCCTCAAATGGGTATCAGACAATCACAGAAAGCACTTTTGCTGTTTCTTACATGCAGCTTTCTCATTTCTCCTCTGACTTTCCATTGCTCAGCCTCTTCATTCTTTCCTGGGTCTAAGGAGCCCCTTAGACTGGCTCCTGCTCCTTAATACCTTCCCAGAAAAACCATTTTAACCCTAAAACAAACCAGGCCAGGCACTAAGGTCATCTGCTAGAGACGAGTTCAATTACATAACATCCACAAGTCTCTGTAGTATAAGTTGTCACAAATCTGCAAAGCACCATTCTGGGGCTGAGAAGAAGAAAGGGTTGGCCAGGCACGGTGGCTCACACCTGTAATCCCAGCACTTTGGGAGGCCGAGGCGGGCAGATCACAAGGTCAGGAGTTCAAGATCAGCCTGGCCAACATGGTGAAACCCCATCTCTATTAAAAATAGAAAAATTAGCCGGACGTGGTGGCACATTCCTGTAGTCCCAGCTATTCGGGAGGCTGAGGCAAGAGAATCGCTGGAACCAGGGAGGCGGAGGTTGCAGTAAGCCAAAACCGTACCACTGCACTTCAGCCTAGGTGACAAAAAAAGAAGGGTTTAGGGATGGAGGAAAGAGAAGGGTTAACTTAAATTTTATATCCTGACTACCAAATTTCTATCGTTGTTCTTCAACGATTTTAAAAGCCTGGACATCAAAAGTTCTTAGCCTACACATGTTAGAGAAAGAAATTAGACATTCTAGCAAGGGCTAAGTGTTATGATGTTTTCATCAAGGACCACTGCAGAACACATACCCATGGAGTACTCTATCAGCGTTACAGACTGACTTACTGATGACTGTAAGACCATTGGTTAAATCTGCCCTACTTCAAATTAAATCTATAATTTGCTACCACTTCAGCAAGCCTAGATATAATATTCAGCTGGAAAAATGAGAAACAGTACCAAAAAGAAAGAAAGAATTCCACAACCATAAAAAATTAGGAAACTACCATAACAGACTATAAGGTTCTGTAGGGGAAAAACTATGTCACCATGACAACCTGGGATATTTTATTGAAAGAGTTGGTAGGTTATACAGAACATTTTCCAGAATTTGGAGGCTGAGAGCGAAGTACGAGTACATGTGTGGGAGTTGAGAGACATTCTGAATGGGCTTTTCATCCTTATTTTTTAGCTTTTCCTTGCAATCTATATTTTGCCAAATTCTGTTTTATAAGAGGTACTGTGGTCCCCTCCAAAACTGATGCTGAAATTTGATTCCCATGACTGGGCACAGTGGCTCACAAATCCCACCAAGGCAGGCAGATGGCTTGAGCTCAGGAGTTTGAGACCAGCCTGGGCAACATGGTGAAACCCATTCTCTACAAAAAATACAATTAGCATGATATGGTGGTGTGTGCCTGTAGTCCCAGCTATTCGGGAGGCTGAGGCAAGAGAATCGCTGGAACCAGGGAGGCGGAGGTTGCAGTAAGCCAAAACCGTACCACTGCACTTCAGCCTAGGTGACAAAAAAAGAAGGGTTTAGGGATGGAGGAAAGAGAAGGGTTAACTTAAATTTTATATCCTGACTACCAAATTTCTATCGTTGTTCTTCAACGATTTTAAAAGCCTGGACATCAAAAGTTCTTAGCCTACACATGTTAGAGAAAGAAATTAGACATTCTAGCAAGGGCTAAGTGTTATGATGTTTTCATCAAGGACCACTGCAGAACACATACCCATGGAGTACTCTATCAGCGTTACAGACTGACTTACTGATGACTGTAAGACCATGGTTAAATCTGCCCTACTTCAAATTAAATCTATAATTTGCTACCACTTCAGCAAGCCTAGATATAATATTCAGCTGGAAAAATGAGAAACAGTACCAAAAAGAAAGAAAGAATTCCACAACCATAAAAAATTAGGAAACTACCATAACAGACTATAAGGTTCTGTAGGGGAAAAACTATGTCACCATGACAACCTGGGATATTTTATTGAAAGAGTTGGTAGGTTATACAGAACATTTTCCAGAATTTGGAGGCTGAGAGCGAAGTACGAGTACATGTGTGGGAGTTGAGAGACATTCTGAATGGGCTTTTCATCCTTATTTTTTAGCTTTTCCTTGCAATCTATATTTTGCCAAATTCTGTTTTATAAGAGGTACTGTGGTCCCCTCCAAAACTGATGCTGAAATTTGATTCCCATGACTGGGCACAGTGGCTCACAAATCCCACCAAGGCAGGCAGATGGCTTGAGCTCAGGAGTTTGAGACCAGCCTGGGCAACATGGTGAAACCCATTCTCTACAAAAAATACAATTAGCATGATATGGTGGTGTGTGCCTGTAGTCCCAGCTACTCGGGTGGCTAAGGCAAGAAAACCACTTGAGCCCCAGAAGTGGAGGTTGCAGTGAGCCAAGATCATGCCATTGCACTGCAGCCTGGGCAACAGGAGTGAAACCTGTCTCAAAAAATAAATAATTAAAAAAAAAAATAGACAAAAGAAATTCAATTCCCAATGTGGTGGTGTTAGAAGGTGGATCCCAGTGGCAGGTGTTTGGGTTATGGGGGCAGATCCTTCATGAATGGCTTGGTGCAGTTTTTGCAATAGTTAGTGAGTTCTCAGTCTTACAAGACTGCATTAATTTTTGTGGGAAGGTCCCATGGGAGTGAATTGCTGTAAAGCCAGTACGCCCCTGGGATTTTACACATGTTCCCTTCCCCTTTGACCTTCTCTGCCATGCCTTGAGCCAACATAAAAGCCCTCACCAAAAGCTGAGCAGATGGTGGTGCCATGCTTTTTGAACCAAGCCCACAGAACTGTGAGCTAAATAAACCTCTTTTCTTTATAAACTACCCATAGGTATTCTGTTATAGCAACACAAAACAGACTACGAAGAAAAGAGCAAAGTAATTTTTATACCCTATAATTATATATACATGTTATCAGCATGTATATATGATTATGTAACTGCTAACTAGGGAAATTTTTATTTAACAAAGGATACTCATTTTCCTGATGGACAGAAAGATTAACATCAGTCTTCCAAAGGAGTATGCTAATGTACAATAACCAAAATAGATAACTTTTCAGAAAAATCTGAAAGTATCACATAGATACTTCTCTTAAGTATTGAATCTATATGATATTACATCTCATTTTGTATAATTTTTGTCTTCTGTTTTTAATTTTTCTCTGTACTATTTTCCAAAGGAACAGAACAGCAGAAAGTTCTGTTATATGTATAGTATCCACTCATTATATGCTACTTTATTTTTCTTTTTTTTTTCTTTTTTTGAGACATTGTCTCACTCCGTCACCCAGGCTAGAGAGCAGTGGCCCAATCTCAGCTCAGTGCAAGCTCTGCCTCCTGGGTTCATGCCCTTCTCCTGCCTCAGCCTCCTGAGTAGCTGGGACTACAGGCATGCACCACCATGCCCAGCTAATTTTGTGTTTTTAGTAGAGATGGGGTTTCTCCATTTTGGTCAGGTTGGTCTCGAAATCATGACCTCAGGTCATCCACCCGCCTTACCTTCCCAAAGTGCTGGGATTACAGGCATGAGCCACCGCCCCCGGCTATGCTACTTTATTAATCAAGTTCATGTGATGAAAAAAGTTGCACATAAATGTGATTTTAAAAAAAAACAAATATTTCTGCCCCTCTGCATCTTTTGACAGGTACTTTACAACTATCATTTTATTTATCTTCATTTTTATTTATATATTTATTTATTTAATTTGAGACAGAGTCTCCTTCTGTTGTCAGGCTGGAGTGCAATGGCGCAATCTTGGCTCACTGCAACCTCCGCCTCCTGGGTTCAAGAGATTCTCCTGCTCCAGCCTCCCAAGTAGCCGGGACTACAGGCACATGCCACCACGCCCGGCTAATTTTTGTATTTTTGGTAGAGACAGGGTTTCACCATGTTGGCCAGGATGTCTCGATCTCTTGACCTTGTGATCTGCCCGCCTCAGCCTCCCAAAGTGCGGGGATTACAGGCATGAGCCACTGCGCCCAGCCATCTTCATAATATTTTATAAGTACTATTATCCCCATTTTACAGGTAACTGTGACCAAAGAGGTGATATGTTTGCCCAATGCCACAACTGAGAAGCGTCAGAGTCTGTGTAAAACCGAGGTCTAGGCCGGGCGCGGTGGCTCAAGCCTGTAATCCCAGCACTTTGGGAGGCCGAGACGGGCGGATCACGAGGTCAGGAGATCGGGACCATCCTGGCTAACACTGTGAAACGCCGTCTCTACTAAAAAATACAAAAAACTAGCCGGGCGAGGTGGCGGGCGCTTGTAGTCCCAGCTACTCGGGAGGCTGAGGCAGGAGAATGGCGTAAACCCGGGAGGCGGAGCTTGCAGTGAGCTGAGATCCGGCCACTGCACTCTAGCCCAGGCGAGCGAGACTCCATCTCAAAAAAACAAAAAACAAAAAACCGAGGTCTATTTGACTCAAGAGTCTTCCAGCCAGGTGCGGTGGCTCACTTTGGGAGGCTGAGGTGGGAGGCATGAGCCCAGGAGTTCAAGACCAGCCTGGACAAGATAGCAAGACACTGTCTCTACAAAAAAATAAAAAATCAGCCAAGCATAGTGGCGCTCAGATACTTGGGAGGCTGAAACAGGAGGAATGCTTTAGATCACGAGGTTAAGGCTGCAGTGAGCTGAGATCACACCACTGGCACTCCAGCTTTGAGACTCTGTCTCAAAAAAGAAAGAAAAAAAAGTCTTCCCATTTTACTGTGCTACACTACATCTCAATAATTCTTGAGGAACAGACTTTCAGCTTATAAAGAAATTATTTCTGGATATTACATAATACTGTATATTTGTACTTCTAGTGAAGATACTATTTAAATTCTTGCATTGAAGACCTTCTCTGCTCCAAACACGTAGCAGTGAGAGATAAAAATATAAAAAGAGAAATCATAACAAAACAGAACTGGAAAACACCATCATGCTCAAAAGCAATATTAACTTTTTTCGAGGCCCAGAAACACCAAAGCTGAGACATGCTGGGCCTCCTATCTAGGAATTTTGCTACTAAAAGTTAACAGGAACTAAAAGTCTTCCCAAGAAAGAGAAGGGATGGATTCAGGCTCACTGTTGAAACTAAGGGCCACTTTACTCATGAAGAAAGGCTGAAAAGTGCTGCAGTGACTACTTCTATAGCCATGGCCTAGGGAGGCAGGAGAAAAGGGATACAGCTTCCCATCCAGTACCTGGGCCAAGCTATCCACTAGCTCACAGACTGGAAATGTAACATCTCTGATAGCATAGCTAGACAGACCCAAGCCACCAATATAAGACCTGACTCTGGTCTAGGAGTCCCTTGAGGGGGAATGGAGGCAATTAAGACAAACAGGGTCAACAGAGAGAAAAAATAAAAATCTCCTAATCAGGATGTTTGCACATGAAAGTTCCAAAACACATGAAGAAATTCACACTCAGAACAGCCACCAACAAAATCAAAATAGGGAAGATAAATTTACTCCAGACAAAATGAACATAACAGAATAATCAGAAAATGAGCTTTAAACAAGCGTGGAGGGTCGGTCACGGTGGCTCATGCCTGTAATCCCAGCACTTTGGGAGGCCGAGGCAGGCGGATCATGAGGTCAGGAGATCGAGACCATCCTGGCTAACACGGTGAAACCCTGTCTCTACTAAAAATGCAAAAAAAAAAAAAAAAAAAAAAAAAAAACTTAGCCGGGCGTGGTGGTGGGCGCCTGTAGTCCCAGCTACTCAGGAGGCTGAGGCAGGAGAATGGCATGAACCTGGGAGGTGGAGCTTGCAGTGAGCCCAGATGGCACCACTGCACTCCAGCCTGGGCAACAGAGCAAGACTCTGTCTCAAAAAAACAAAAACAAACAAACAAACAAAAAAAAAAAACAAAAAACAAGCATGGTTAGTATCGTTTGAGAGACTTAAAAGAAAAAAATAATAAGGAATTTTGTTGTTGTTGTTGAGATGGAGTCTTGACCTCTCACCTAGGCTGAAGTGCAATGGTGCAACCTCGGCTCACTGCAACCTCTGCCTCTCGGGTTCAAGCGATTCTCCTGCCTCAGCCTCCCAAGTGGCTGGGATCACAGGTGCACCGCACCACCATGCCCGGCTAATTTTTTGTATCTTTAGTAGAGACGGAGTTTCAGCATGTTGGCCAGGCTGGTCTCGAACTCTTGAACTCGTGATCTGCCCACCTCGGCCTCCCAAAATGCCGGGATTACAGGCGTGAGACACTCGCCAAGAATAAGGAATTATAAAAGCAAGCAGAAATAAAACAAAAAAGGAGGATGCAGAAAAAATCAACAAAGAAATCCTGGAAATAAAAAAAACATAGCAATTGAAATAAATACTGAATAGACAAAATACAGTGTAGACTGGTCTCAGTTAAGGAAAAAATTAATGAATTAGTAGAACTGAGGAATTCATCAGGGTCTTAGCATAGAGATCATGAGAAGGAGGAGAGAAGGAGGAGAAATACTAAATGTATATCAGCAGAATAAAGGATTAATAAATTGTGATTTGTATTTGGAATATAGTAGTGAAAAATGAATTAACCAGAATTGCAGGTAAAAACATGGTTAAATCTTAAAACATAATGTTGAGACTGAAAAGCAAGTTGGAGAAAGATACAGAGTATGATACCATCTATATATAGTTCCAAAATATGTTATATAAAATTTTTGTATATTGTCTATAATACTTACACACATAAAAATATATAATGGCACACATGAGAATGAAAAGCACTAAATTTAGGATGGTAGTTTCATCTTGGGAGATGGAGGGAAAAGGATTTGCAGATGGATGCCAAGGCTTCAACTGTATTTGTAATATTTTATGTCTTAAACTAGGTGTGGGGATAAATAAATAAATGACTGAGTGAATGAATTTTGAATTTGCAAATGTCATTGGCGTCTATCTGGTATAGAGATAGAACTTTAATAGTATCTGGAAAGATTTTTTAAATTGGAATTTAACAAATTGCTAAGTGCTAGGCTCTTGTTATGGTTTTTCTGTGGGGGAGAAGGAGCAGGGGTGGGGTCTTACTTCGTCACCCAGGCTGGAGTGAAGTGGCATGATCATAGCTCACTGCAGCCTTGACCTCCCAGGCTCAAGTGATCTTCTTGCTTTAGACTCCTGAGTAGCTGGGACCACAGGTGTGCATCACCATGCTCAGCTAATTTTTATTTACTTTTTATTTTTTTAAAGACAGGGTCCTGCTATGTTGCTCAGGCTCGTCTTGAACTCCCAACCTCCCAAAGTGCTGGGATTATAGGTGTGAAGCACTGCACCCAGCCTCTTGTTGTGCTATTAATATTAACTTGCGACTCCTGCCCTGTAGAAACTAATGAAGGCCTTATATAGGCATGTCAAAATAAAATGTTTCTTTTCTAGTCTGTTCTGGATTTTTCCTCCATCATAAACCTGGCTCTGCCTTGTCTCCTGAGTCAATCTGGATATTCTAGACCAGATAGCTGAAATGGTCACTCTCTTGCTCAAGGATCTGAAAAACAATCACTTTTCAGATAATTCTAAGGGTCTCTGCTATTTGCTGAAAAATTCATATGCTGAGTTTCATCCTCTGTCACATTTCAGTAGCTCTAGCCTTCTCTATTTCTAGTCGTACAGTCCTTAATGAGATTCCCTGTATCTCGGTCACACTCTGAAAGTACCTCCACTAGTGATTTATTTCTCAGGACGGGAGACACACTGACTTCATTCCGCTGTACCTCTCAATCCTCCTCTCTTTTCTGTAATCAGCTCTGGCAATACCAGTAGAAGAGAGGACAGTCTTACCTACTTTAGTTTTTGCCAGGGAGAACAACTTCCAGAGAGTGTCCAAGCTCTCTCCATTTCATAGAAATGTGAGTTCTGAAGTACTTCCATTTTCTTTCAAACCTCAGTCCTTCTGAGTGAGGTTTAACTCATACTTTTGCCATATTGGCTACCCACACCCCAGCCAATTCAAGTTCCTGAATCCCATCCATAGTAGATGAATCTCCGTGTGATTGTCCAAAATACTTGCCTTCTCTTTAGCAGAGACCTTGGTCTCTGAGGTTTTTATGCCCACCCTTCTTCATTGTCTCAATCCCTGACTAGATATGCAATTATGGTGGAATGGTATTCTAAAATCAATGCTTCTCCCTACCCATTTCTTATTAACATTACACTACTTCAAAAAAAGAAATCACCTTTCACTACAGATTGACCTTAATGATGTAAGCTTGAATTCTTTAAATATTTCTGAGTTAGTTTCTATATATTTTTCTTTTTCTTTCCTTCTTTCTTAGCTTGAATTCTTTAAATATTTCTGAGTTAGTTTCTATATATCTTTCTCTCTCTCTTTCTTTCTCTTTCTTTCTTTCTCTCTCTCTTGCTCTCGCTCGCTCTCTCTCTCTCTCTCTCTCTCTCTCTCTCTCTCGACGGAGTCTCGCTCTCCCGCCCAGGCTGGAGTGCAGTGAAATGATCTTGGCTCACTGCAACCTCTGCCTCCCAAGTTCAAGCAATTCTCCTGCCTCAGCCTCCTGAGTAGCTGGACTACAGGCGCAAGCCACCACGCCTGGCTAATTTTTTAAATTTTTAGTAGAGACAGGGTTTCACCGTCTTAGCCAGGATGGTCTCTGTCTCCCGACCTCATGATCCGCCTACCTCCCGAAGTGTTGGGATTACAGAAGTGAGCCACCGCGTCCGGCCATCTATTTTTCTTTAAAGTATATTACATTTGGAATGTCTTGATTTACTGATTTTCAGGTAATTTTAGAAATTAAATTTATGTAAGTGCTTATTTATCTCTATAAGCCAATCAGAGCAGAGATCCTTTGACAAAAATAAACTAGATTTTAATTAGTAATACCTTACAGAGGCAAGACAATATCTTATACTCACATAGAGAGGTATAAAGATGTTTATAAATTACAGACACACAGACAGATATATGGAGAATTTACAGCTTCAATTCTACCATTTCAACCATGGGTCAAGAGTAAACACAGGAACACGAAAACTCACCAGACCAGATATTAATGAGCTGTTCTCCTTCCAATGGGCACAAAATTCTTGAGTTGAACTCAAAATAGGCAAATAGACAAATAAATAAAAATAACATACCAGGTTTTCTGTTATTTCTCACTCAACAGAAATTATATCTCTGTAAACCACTAGTCCTTGTATAGAGATCAGCAAATAGTTAGACCATATAACCAAACTCTTAATCATTGCTCCCAACACAGGGAAATAACTTATTGGCCATGTACAGGCATATCTCAAAGATATTGTGGGTTTGGTTCCAGATCACTGCAATAAAGCAAATATTGCAATAAAGTAAGTCATGCAAAATTTTTGGTTTCCAAGTGCATATAAAAGTTATGTTCACACTATACTGTAGTCTATTCAGTGTGCAATAACATCGTGTCTAAAAACAAAGTATGTATCTTTTTTTTTTTTTGAGACAGAGTTTCACTCTTGTTGCCTAGGCTGGAGTGCAATGGCACGATCTGGGCTCACTGCAATCTCTGCCTCCCAGGTTCAAGCGATTCTTCTGTCTCAGCCTCCCGAGTAGCTGGGATTACAAGCGCATGCCACCACACCTGCTAATTTTTGTATTTTTAGTAGAGACAGGGTTTCACCGTCTTAGCCAGGATGGTCTCTGTCTCCCGACCTCATGATCCGCCTACCTCCCGAAGTGTTGGGATTACAGAAGTGAGCCACCGCGTCCGGCCATCTATTTTTCTTTAAAGTATATTACATTTGGAATGTCTTGATTTACTGATTTTCAGGTAATTTTAGAAATTAAATTTATGTAAGTGCTTATTTATCTCTATAAGCCAATCAGAGCAGAGATCCTTTGACAAAAATAAACTAGATTTTAATTAGTAATACCTTACAGAGGCAAGACAATATCTTATACTCACATAGAGAGGTATAAAGATGTTTATAAATTACAGACACACAGACAGATATATGGAGAATTTACAGCTTCAATTCTACCATTTCAACCATGGGTCAAGAGTAAACACAGGAACACGAAAACTCACCAGACCAGATATTAATGAGCTGTTCTCCTTCCAATGGGCACAAAATTCTTGAGTTGAACTCAAAATAGGCAAATAGACAAATAAATAAAAATAACATACCAGGTTTTCTGTTATTTCTCACTCAACAGAAATTATATCTCTGTAAACCACTAGTCCTTGTATAGAGATCAGCAAATAGTTAGACCATATAACCAAACTCTTAATCATTGCTCCAACACAGGGAAATAACTTATTGGCCATGTACAGGCATATCTCAAAGATATTGTGGGTTTGGTTCCAGATCACTGCAATAAGCAAATATTGCAATAAAGTAAGTCATGCAAAATTTTTGGTTTCCAAGTGCATATAAAAGTTATGTTCACACTATACTGTAGTCTATTCAGTGTGCAATAACATCGTGTCTAAAAACAAAGTATGTATCTTTTTTTTTTTTTGAGACAGAGTTTCACTCTTGTTGCCTAGGCTGGAGTGCAATGGCACGATCTGGGCTCACTGCAATCTCTGCCTCCCAGGTTCAAGCGATTCTTCTGTCTCAGCCTCCCGAGTAGCTGGGATTACAAGCGCATGCCACCACACCTGCTAATTTTTGTATTTTTAGTAGAGACAGGGTTTTATCATATTGGTCAAGCTGGTTTCGAACTCCTGACCTCAAGTGATCCACCCACTTTGGCCTTGCAAAATGCTGGGATTACAGGTGTGAACCACTGCACCCGGCCTAAAGTATGTATCTTAATTAAAAAGTACTTTCCTGCTAAAAAATGCAAACGATCAACTAAGCCTTTAGCAAGCCATAATACTTTTTGCTGGTGGAGGGTCTTGCCTTTATGCTAATGGCTACTGACTGATCAGATTGGTGGTTGCTGAAGATTGGGATGGTTGTGGAATTTCTTAGAAAAAAATGAAGTTTGTTGCATAGATTGACTCTTTCTTTCATGAAAGATGTCTCCATACATGTGATGCTGTTTGATAGCATTCTACACACAGTAGAAAATGTCTTTCAAAATTGGAGTCAATTCTCTGAAATGCTCATTCCACTTTATCAACTAAGTTTATATAATATTCTAAACCCATTGTTGTCATTTCAACAATGTTCAGAGCATCTATACCAGGAGTAGCTGCTATTTTAAGAAACCACTTTCTTTGCTCATCCATAAGAAGTAACTTCTTATTTGTTCAAGTTTTATCATGAGATTGTCACAATCCAATCACCTCTTCAAGCTCTAATTCTAATTATCTTACTATTTCCACTACATCTGTTGTCACTTCTGCCACTGAAGTCTTGAACCCCTCAAAGCGAACCATGATGGCTGGAATCAGCTTCTCTCAAGCTCCCGTTAATGTGGAAATTTTGACCTCCTTCCATGAATCAAAATGTTCTGAAAGGCATCTAACATGGTAAATCTTTTCCAGAAGATTTGTATCTAAGATGGTGACTCCTTTCTAGAAGGTTTTTAATTTACTTTCTCCAGATCCTTCAGAGGAAACACTTCTGTGGCAGCTATAACCTTAGAAAATGTATTTCTTGCCGGGCGCGGTGGCTCACGCCTGTAATCCCAGCACTTTGGGAGGCCGAGACGGGCGGATCACAAGGTCAGGAGATCGAGACCATGGTGAAACCCCGTCTCTACGAAAAATACAAAAAATTAGCCGGGCGCGGTGGCAGGCGCCTGTAGTCCCAGCTACTCAGGAGGCTGAGGCAGGAGAATGGCGTGAGCCCGGGAGGCGGAGCTTGCAGTGAGCCGAGA
This sequence comes from Trachypithecus francoisi, assembly GCF_009764315.1. Classification (NCBI taxonomy): domain Eukaryota; kingdom Metazoa; phylum Chordata; class Mammalia; order Primates; family Cercopithecidae; genus Trachypithecus; species Trachypithecus francoisi. The sequence continues at coordinate 70,058,681 of NW_022681470.1, read as the reverse complement.
TCGTGCCACTGCACTCCAGTCTGGGCGACAGAGCGAGACTCCTTCTCAAAAAAAAAAAAAAAAAAAAAAAGAAAGAAAATGTATTTCTTAAATAAGGGGACTTCAAAGTCAAAATTATTCCCTGATCCCATGGACTGCAGAATGGATGTTGTGTTAGCAGGGATAAAATAACATTCAACTCAGAGCTCTTGGGTGACCAAGTGCATTGTTAATGAGCAGTAACGTTTTAAAAAGAGTATTTTTTTCTAAGCAGCGGGTCTCAAAAGTGTGCTTAAAATATTCAGTAGACCACGGTATAAACTGATGTGCTGTTGTCCAGGCTTTGTCTTCCATTGATAGAGAACAGGCAGAGTAGATTTAACAGAATTCTTCAGGGTCCTAGGATTTTCAGAATGATCAATGAGCATTGGCTTCTAGTTAAAGTCACCAGCTGCATTAGCTCCTAACAAAAGAGTCAGCCTGTCCTTTGAAGCGTTGAAGCCAGGCATTGACTTCTTTCTAGCTATGAAAGTCCTAGATGGCATCTTCTTCCAACAGAGGCTGTTTCATCTGCACAGAAAATCTGTTGTTTATTGTAAACACCTTCATCAGTAATCAAAGCTAGATCTTCTAGATAACTTGTGGCAGCTTCTCCATCAGTACTTTCTGCTTCCCTATGCACTTTTATGTTATGGAGACAGCTTCTTTCCTTAAACTTCATGAAGCAACTTCTGCTAACTTCCAGCTTGTCTTCTGCAGCTTCCTCACGTCTCTCAACCTTCATAGAATTGAATAGAGTTGGGGCCTTACTCCGGATTAGGCTTTGATTTAAGGGAATATTGTAACTGGTTTGATCTTCTATATAGACCACTCAGATTTTCTCCATATCAGCAATAAGGCTGTTTTGCTTTCTTATCATACCTTCATATACTGGAGTAACACTTTTAATTTCCTTCAAGAACTTTTCCTTTGCATTCACAATTTCATTAACTGTTTGGTGCAAGATGCCTGTCTTTGGGCCTATCTCAGCTTTTGTCGTCCCTTCATTCAGCTTAATAATTTCTAGCTTTTGATTTAAAGATGTGTAACTCTTCCTTTCACTTGAACACTTAGACACCATCATAGGGTTGTCAATTGGCCTAATTTCAATATTGTGTAGGGGATATGGAGGCCTGAGAGGGAGAGAGGCAGGGAACGGTTGGTCAGTCAGTAGAGCAGTTAGAACACACACAACATTTAAGTTTGCCATCTTGAATGGGTGCAGTTTGTGGTGCCCCAAAACAATTACAATAGTAACATCAAAGACCACTGCTCACAGATCACCATAATAGATATAAGAATGATGAAAATGTTTGAAGTATGTGAGAATCACCAAAACGTTACACAGAGAAAGAAAGTGAGCACATGCTGCTGGAAAAATGCTTATCAATAGAATTGCAAAAGGGAGGGTTGCCACGAATCTTCAATTCGTAAAAAACAGAGTATCTGTGAAGCATAATAAAGTGAGGCACAAGAAAACAAGATATGCTTGTACAAACCAAAGAAAAACACACAATTAGGGGAGAAGAAAATAAAAATTAGAAAAACAAAGACTCAGCAACATTCTTTTGCAGTTTTAGATTTATCTCTGGCAGCAAGAAAATTGCCAGGACTCAGGCAACCCATGAAGTGTACTTTTCCAGTGATAAAATTCACCTGTCAGATGAATACATTGGGCATCTTGGTGGGAACTACTGAACTTTTAAAAGATAATTTGCAAAAAAAAAAAAAAAAAGGTAAAATAATGACTCTCAAACAGATATAATATGAGCACATCAGTCATTTTATTTTATTTTTCTTTCTTTATTTATTTTCAAATGGAGTCTCACTCTGTTGCCCAAGCTGGAGTGCAGTGGTGCGATCTTGACTCACTGCAACCTCTGCCTCCCAGATTTAAGTGATTCTCATGCCTCAGCCTCCCAAGTAGCTGCGATTACAGGCATAAGCCACCATACCTGGCTAATTTTTGTCTATTTTTAGTAGAGACGGGGTTTCACCATGTTGGCCAGGCTGGTCTTGAACTCCTGACCTCAAGTGATCCACCCGCCTCGGCCTCCCAAAGTGCTGAGATTACAGGCGTGAGCCTCTGCACCCAGCCATTTTATTTAACTCATTACATAGGTGAACCAGACAAACGCTATCACCTGTTCAAAGGAGAATCCAAAGAGCAGACATGTTTACAGATCAGAAATATTGAACCTGCAAATGGTGCAAAACTGGCTTTTTTGTTGTTGTTTAATTTATTATTATTATTATTATTACTACTGCAATGGAGTCTCGCTCTGTCACCCAGGCTGGAGAGCAGTGGCGCCATCTCGGCTCACTGCAATCCCCGTCTCCCGAGTTCAAGAGATTCTCCTGCCTCAGCCTCCTGAGTAGCTGAGATTACAGGCGCGCCACCATGCCTGCTAATTTTTGTATTTTTAGTAGAGACGGGATTTCACCATGTTGGTCAGGCTGGTCTCGAACTTCTGACCTCGAAATCCGCCCGCCTCAGCCTCCCAAAGTGCTAGGATTACAGGCGTGAGCCAAAACTGGCTTTTCCATAGAGGTGGAGAGTTCACCCCCCAACCGGGTAGAATTATTTCACAAGTCCATAGACAAGAATCATTTGCATTGCCATGAGCACCCTGCAAGTTAACTTTAATCTTTGCAATAGTCTAGGTCCAGATAAAGGCAAATATCTTTTAAGATCAGATAAACCCCCAAATTCCAACACTGCATGAAAGGATATCTACTAATTTATTTTACTTATTTAAAAATGTTACATTTCTCCTTACCTTTTTTTTATTTTTTTATTTTTATTTTTTTTTAATTTTTTTTTATTTTTATTTTTTGAGACGGAGTCTTGCTCTGTCGCCCGGTCTGGAGTGCAGTGGCCGGATCTCAGCTCACTGCAAGCTCCGCCTCCCGGGTTCACGCCATTCTCCTGCCTCAGCCTCCCGAGTAGCTGGGACCACAGGCGCCCGCCACCTCGCCCGGCTAGTTTTTTGTATTTTTAGTAGAGACGGGGTTTCACCGTGTTAGCCAGGATGGTCTCGATCTCCTAACCTCGTGATCCGCCCGTCTCGGCCTCCCAAAGTGCTGGGATTACAGGCTTGAGCCACCGCGCCCGGCCCTCCTTACCTTTTAGGGTATGCTAAAGGAAAAAGTTTCTGGACATTCACAAGTCCTAAGTTCTGGCCCACTGTTAACCATTCATTCAAAATATTTTTAGTAATATATAGTAAATATATATTATATTTTACTTTATATACTATATATTAAATATATATTATAAAATATAATATATACTTGGCACAGCACTAGGTCAAGTAAATTTTGGAAATAATGAGTCATGGTCTTTCCTCAGAAGTTATTTACAATCTCATTATAGAGACAAGACATACAGTAAACTACTAGTCAATTAATTTAATGAACTACAAAATTGTGAGTCCAACTAGAAAATAGGGCAGTATAAAACAGAAATACAGTCTTTCTCCCTTATTTGTGGATTCCATATTTGCAAATTTGCCTACTTGCTAAAATTTATCTGTAACCTCCATGTATTTTTGGACATGTACAGAGCAGGGAAAATTTTTAATTGCCCAAAGTGCACATTCCCAGCTGAGGCTGAACAAGGTATCCTCTGCCTTCTTGTTTCAGCTCTCATACTATACCGTAAACAGTGTCCCTTGTTGTCCGGGCTGGAGTGCAGTGACACTATATTGGCTCACTGCAGCCTCGCCCTCTCGGGCTAAAGTAATCCTCTCACCTCAAACTCTGGAGCCACCATACCCGGCTAATTTTTGTACTTTTTGTAGCGACGGGGTTTCGCCATGTTGTCCAGTGTGATCTTAAACTCCCCAGCTGAAACAATCCAGCCTCCTTGACCTCCCAAATTGCTGGGATTACAGGCATAAGCCATCAGGACCAAGTGTCCTTTTCACATTCCATTTAGTGATATGTTTTTCACGTTTTTGTACTTTTTGTTGATGTCGCTGTTTAAAATGGTCCCCAAGCATTGTGCTGTATAGTGCTCCTAAGCACAAGAAGGCTGTCATGAGCTTTGCAGAGAAAATAGCAGTGTTAGATAAGCTTTGTTGAGGTATGAATTACAATGCTGTTGACTGAGTTCAATGTTACTGAATCAACAATATATATTACATAAGATGTCTTTAAGTGGAAACACACACATAACAAAACTATGTATTGATAAGTTGATAAAAATGCGACCAGAGGCTTACTGGATCCTTATCCTGTATTTCCCTTAGGAGCAATGATTCAGTATTTACTAATTCATTGTTTCCAGCAACTTTACAGAACCTACCTACTGCAAATAACAAGAATCAATTACATACTCAAGGAAAGGGTTTTTTTCCAAATACACTTGATTTCCTTTTAAGCACCAGGGGTAAGAAAAGCCTTCCCAAGAAACTACCACTGTTTCAAAGAGCCTATAAAAGCAGTGCTCCTGCCTTCTAGTATCCTTTTCCTCTCTACTCTCTACACTTTATTCTTTCTCGGTTTCTTTCTGTTTCTTGTGGGGTCTCCACTTAAATAATGTCTTCCAACAATCTACAGTCCTATACTACATTTAATAAAGGTGGACACACAGTACATACACGTACATTTTAAAGTGAGAGCTATGGCTGTGCTTCCGCAAAATTAATTGCAAAATTCTGTGGTACCTCAGTTCCATGGGCACCCAGAGGATGCGTTGTTCAGCCTCAGCTGGGAATCTGCAGTTTGGGCAATTAAAAATTTTCACTGCTCTGTACACATTATTTCCTCAGCCAGTCCTGTTAAGCAAGTTTATTTCTGCCAGGCGCAGTAGCTCACTCCTGTAATCCCAGCACTTTGGGAGGCCGAGGTGGGTGGATCACTTGAGGTCAGGAGTTCGAGACCAGCCTGGCCAACATGGTGCAACCCCGTCTCTACTAAAAATACAAAAATTAGCCGGGTGTGGTGGCTCATTCCTGTAATCCCAGCTACTTTTGGGTGGCCGAGGCAGGAGAATCGCTTGAATCCGGGAGGCGGAGGTTGCAATGTGCCGATATCATGCCACTGCACTACAATCTGGGCGACAAGAGCGAAACTCCATCTCAAAAAAGAAAGAAAGAAAGAAAGAAAAAGAAAACAAAAGTTTATTTCATTCTGTTCCTTTAAGACGAAGGTCGGGTGTTTTGCCCTGTTCAGAAATGGTTGCTCGCGCTTCCCACGCTCTGCGCATGCTCTTTGAGCAGAATTCCGGGTTAAGGCATTCAGGGACTCTCACTGCGCAAGATGGAGAGTAGGCCGGCTGGCGGCGAGACTGCACCTCCCAGCATGCCTTGCAGCCGGGACTGGAGTCGGTACTTAGAGTGATGGGGTTCCCTAGGTACTTTAGGCCACCGCATCGGTTTAGAGATTGAGGTGGAACCCGGGGCCTGGGAACTGGACGCACGCGGAGGGCGAAGATGGAAGCCTGGCGATGTGTGAGGAAGGGTTACGGCCACTGTGTGGTGGGAAGAGGACGGTCAGTAGGGCTGGGTACTTGGAGGGAGGAGAGAGGGGCGGGCGGCCTGAGGGCGCGGGCGGGCGTCTGGGACTAACCCGGGGCGGGGCGGGCTAGGGGAGGAAGGAAGAGGAAGAGGGTCTGGGCGATGGTGTATCCGGGAGGAGCCTCCAGAGACCAAGAGGGATAGGTAAACCCGGCGCGCAGCCGGCGACACGCTGGGCCAACGAAGTCTGGGGTCTTGGCGCGGAGTTCATGGGCCGCTGGCCAGGCTTGCGCCAGTGGCTTTGGATCCCTGGCCCGCTTCCCCCCACCCAGCCTCCAGAGCAGCGCTGGCCTGCTCCCCACACTCCGCAGCACCGTCCCGGGAGCCGAGCGTCGGCGGGGAGGCCGCCTCTCCTCAGTAGGTCTCGGCGGTCCTGATCCCCTGGAGGCGCGCGTGTGGCACACGCCCAGGAGGGGCTTGATTTTTGTTGATGTGTTAGTGTCTCTCAAACTTTAGTCACTTGTATGTCATCCCTTACTGTTAGGGCCAAGTTCTTGTTCCACCTTTTTATTTACTGGATATTTTTCTTTAAATTGACTCAGTTTTTTAAAAAAGCACTTCAGTAGGTGCGGCCCACATTAGCTTCGCCCTAAGCAGTGTCAGCAGTCTTGGATTTGATGTGCGATTATGTTTTTTCCTAATAAACTAACAAATATTTAGATATTACAATCAAGTAATTTAACTGTGTACTCTATGAAATGACTCGTGTACCACCCACCACGCTTTGGAAACACAGCATGTATTATTGCATAAGTGATGGGGATTTGGTTTTAACTCCCATAGGCCTGGGACTTGATGGTAATTCAGTTCAACAATGTTTCCTGAGTACCAGCTGTTTGCCAGGCACTGTGCTAGGCACTTGTGAAGAGAACGTTATTAAAATGAGTAAGACGGTTCTGGTCCTGAAGGAGCTTAACATCTTAAGAGAAAAAAAAGTCTGAATAAATAACTGCAAATATAGAGAATTAACTGTTGTAGTACAAGTATTGTATTTCAATACAGTGGCTTATTAGGATAGAAAATGCGTGGACCATGTGCCCAAATTCCTATGGCTTTCACAGTTATCACAAAGCAGTGTAAGATACCCATGTTTTATGCTTTTAAAGATTTACAATTAAGTTGATTTTAGAGAACAACTAGGGAATACTTAAACTGTAAAAATATGCAATAAAAATTTAAATGCTGTTAAAAGGAAAATAACAGCGTATAAAGTTAAATAACGGTAAATGCAACTTAAACAAAATTCCCTTAGGGATGGGAGGGCACATTATTGATGCTGTGGAGGAAATGTAGGTGTTAAGACTTTTGGAGGAAAGAATAGAAGTCTTCAGAATCTTAACATTTTGCCAAAGTAGTGTAGTGAGAGGAACATGGTGCTTTATTAAGCTGAAGTGTCTCTTGAGAGCCTGAGAGCAACATATCTGTTAAAAATGTTAGCGCCGCTTTGGAGATATTTTGGATGGTGGGTTAAATTGAAGCTGTTGGTTTGGAGTGTTGGTGCGTTCTTAGTAAGTAATCCCCATCCTCTTTAATTTCCCCCAAGGAGAATCATGCTTAAAAAAGGATGGAAAAATAAATTATCCACCCGTTGATTAGTAAGAGAAGTAGTTTTGTGAATTTATGAAGTTGTGGATAGGCTTTTGTTTTCCTAGCTTATACAGGTGTTTGGAAAAATCTGCCCTTGGTATAAAGAGCTGTTCAGAAACTTGTTATCGCTCCACGTGGGAGAAGAGATTTACTTTGATTGTAGTGTGATAAGAGTTCCTTATTCGGTTTCAGTATAATGTTTGTTGTGTATTTTATTTTCTCATTGAGTTTTTTAGGTGCTTGAAAGCTACTCTGAATATCATTTTGATAGTTGATTCATCTCTCAGTTGAACTATGTACATTTTGAGGGGTATGTGGTGTTTTAGGAGCCTGGGAGGCATGCTGTGTTAAGTATTGAGAATACCATTAATGGTTTTTTAGGACGAGAGTCTTGAGACATTGATGCTAATAGGTAAATCATGGGTGGTTTCCCCTTCATCCTTCACAGATTTAGAAGTCAGATTTTAAATATTAGCCATTACTTTCCCTTGAGGAAATAGACTTAGATTTTGTAAACTATAGCTGAACAAAAAGTGGTGCCTCAAGGAGTGTATTTATTTCTTTTAGATACCCCATGTTTCCCCATCACTCGAGGAGTCTGGGCAGAGACTGGACTACACCGTGGGAGAATCTACAAAGGTGTTGCTGGAACAGACATATTTCTAGTTGTATGAGGTGGCCTGGACATTACTCTCAAGCTCCTTACCCATACTTCAGTAGTAGGCATTTTTCACTAAATTGGAGACCACCCTGTTTGTTTGAGTCTAGAACTCAGTTCCAGTACTGTAACTGGAGACCTGACAACCTGAGCCAGACATCTTTGATTCATCTCTCTAGTTACATCATGAACGCTGAGGGAGATGAGCCTTCATCAAAACGAAGAAAACACCAAGGTAAAGGTGACATTTATCTTGGTGTAGAAATAGATACAAGTGATAGACTAAATTGAAACTTTCATATCTAATCCTTTAAACCTCCTAAGGTTTTAGAGGTATTTGGTGTTGATTTTTAGCCAGTAGTTTTGTGTTAGAAAAAAATGAATTCTTGGCCGGGCGCAGTGGCTCACGCCTGTAATCCCAGCACTTTGGGAGGCCGAGGCGGGCGGATCACAAGGTCAGGAGATCGAGACCACGGTGAAACCCCGTCTCTACTAAAAATACAAAAATTTAGCCGGGCGTGGTGGCGGGCACCTGTAGTCCCAGCTACTCAGGAGGCTAAGGCAGGAGAATGGCGTGAACCCGGGAGGCGGAGCTTGCAGTGAGCTGAGATCATGCCACTGCACTCCAGCCTGGGCTACAGAGCGAGACTCTGTCTCGAAAAAAAAAAGAAAAAAATGAATTCTTCCTTAAATGAAGTCTTTATTTTTATTCAACTAATTGTGTACTTCTGGCTGTAAAAATAGAAATGAGTCTACAGATAGAATAAGATTGGCAAAGAAAGGAGAAATAGATTACAAAAGTAAGTTTTATTTAAGGATAATTTTTAAATCCAATGTTTTTGAAACAAAAGCCCTTAGACTTCTTAGAAATTGATGGCTGTATGCTTAGAAGTCTAAAGATCTAAAAAAAATTTAGTGTTTTCATTTTTAAGCCAACGTTTTTATGTAAGACAAAAGGACTCATAAATAGAAGCAACCATAAATGAAAGACATGGTCTTATAGGATAAGATTTTTGTTTATTAAATCTGTATATCTCAAATTGGGGTCCACAGATATCTTGAGAGTTTGCTAGAAGTATTATCTTTTAGAAGGGGAACCACATCTTACTCCACTTTGAGAAAGTTTTTTAAAATGTGTTAATTTACTTCTATTTTTTCATATTCTTTCTACTCTGAACAATTTACTAGACTCCCTCTGTGCTGCCAGTCTTGCCCCCACCACAACCCCATCTCCTGAAAGTATAAATGAGATGTTTAGGTAGAATTTGGATTTGGAATTGTCTTTCTTATTAAACCATAATTTTCAGTGAAGATAATTCCTCTGAAGATATTTGAGAGAAGGCTGTGTGGGTGTTAAATGTTTAGGGAGCTGATATATAAGTTTGTCGAAGGAAGACATTCAAGGTGAGTCTCGTCTGGAAGCCAAAGCTAGAATTAGTGCTCTTCAGATTCCCTCTGGTTTATCAGATAGTAGTCTACAGGCTTCAGCTGGGTCCCAATCAACTTTGCTAAGCTAATATTCAAATAAATGTGTAACTTATTGCTACACAGTTACAAAGAACCTAGTCAGAAAAAACAAACACTTGTAGAAATTCTTAACTATCCAAAAGTGAAAATCTGTTTGTGTGTAGTACTTAACCACAGCATAGGGAGATAAACAAGAAATATTTGAATGAATGAAAGGTGTATTTAGAGGCATTAAAATTAGGTTTCTGAGAACAATCCTAAGATCTATAAATCTAGGGCTGTATGATGATACCATATTGCTTTTCACTCATGTAATTTGTTCATCAGGTCCTCACACTCCTCTTTTGTTTAGCCTCTTATAAATCTGGGGTGCTTTCAGATGGAGCTGTGGCATAGCTTCATAAGCATTGATTGAGGAACCATTCCCTGCTTTCTGCCCCACCACTAATTATATGAACTTGGACAGCTTACTTAACCTCTTTGCTCCTTGATTTTTTCATGTAAAATAATGCCTACTTGAAAGTCTGTTGAATGAAATGAGATACTGTATGTCAAAGTGCCTAACACACTGTTGGCTTCATAGTAGGTACTCAGAAAATTATGGTGTTGTTTTCCCTTTATGGATGGGGAATTACATTTACCTACTGATAAAGCTTGATTACAACCTGACTTTCTATATGTCCATTCTTCCTAGGTGTTGTGAATAAGGAAAATGCTCTTCGTTAAGCCATATTTGTGACTTCCGATATTTCACTAATACTTTTCAATCAAGAAAACAGCATTGCTAACTTGCCTATCACTTTAAAGTGGTATTTGAAGGATTTGTGTGATACAATTATGACTTTGTAATTAGGCACCCTAAAAACCCGATCAGGCCTATTGCTTACTTTCTTTGATTCATCTGTCTTCTCTGCTGTGATCACCTTGTTCCTCCTGATATGGAAGGTATATAAGCTTTTGTAGTGTGAATTTATGTTGTGAAGCATATGAAGGCCAGAGACTATCCACTCTATCAGTGGTTTTCAAATTGTCTTCCATGGAACCCTCACATTTGAACACATTTTTGTAAGTTTATTAAAAGCAAATGTGGTCAGTATAAAATGTGTGTTCACTCCATCATCCCAGCCCCAGTCCCAGCATGCCAGGGATTGGTGTTCCATGACATGAAAAGTAACACAGAAGGGTTCTACAAGCTGTAGAAGTTTGAAAGCCACTGTATTAACCAGATAATCTAATGGTCCTGGTTGTTTACAAAATGGAATTGCAAAAAGAGTTGGTTATAAGCTTTAATGACCAGGACAATAAAAATCTTAATGCATTTATATGCCATTACATGTACATGTTTTATAAGGAAATATTAATAAGGTTTTTAGACCTTAATTTTCATATTTTAATATGGCAGTGACACCAGGGTAGTGCTCCATCTATGATGATAGCTTGTATATTGTTTGCATGACTAGAACCCTTTCCATCTTGCATACGTAAGAAGACTTTGATTTGGCTAAAACCATCATAGACAGTCTCCAGTTTATGAATGAATTGTGTTCTACACATGATCAGTTTTTTTGTTTTTTTTTTTTTTGGAGGGGAAGTCTCACTCTGTTGCCCAGGCTGGAGTGCAGTGACACGATCTCGGCTCACTGCAAGCTCTGCCTCCTGGGTTCACACCATTCTCTTGCCTCAGCTTCCCAAGTAGCTGGGACTACAGGTGCCCGCCACCACGCCTGGCTAAATTTTTGTACTTTTTAGTAGATACGGGGTTTCACCGTGTTAGCCAGGATGGTCTCGCTCTGCTGACCTTGTGATCGGCCCTCCTCAGCCTCCCAAAGTGCTGGGATTACAGGTGTGAGCCACCGCGCCCGGCCAATCAGTTCTGTTTTCCCTATAGCAGTTTTGTTACAAACCTGAGTGGCTCTGCAGAGCCCGTACAATTAGCCTTAGTTCTGAGCTATTGGGGGTAGGATTCCTATCTTCAGTGAATGATAGGGAATAGTTTCCTTTCCTGGGCATAGGATAGGCTCTAGGCAAAATTCTTCATAGTTGAAGACTTGTTTGGTTTTGTGTCTATCTTTTTTTTTTTTTTTTGAGACGGAGTCTCACTCTTGTTGCCCAGGCTGGAGTGCAATTGTGTGATCTTGGCTCACTGCAACCTCTGCTTCCCGGGTTACAGCAATTCTCCCGCTTCAGCCTCCTGAGTAGCTGGGATTACAGGCGCAAGCCACCACGCCTGGCCAATTTTTGTATTTTTAGTAGAGACAGGGTTTCGCCATGTTGGCCAGGCTGGTCTCAAACTCCTGACCTCAGGTGATCCACCCGCCTCAGCCTCCCAAAGTGCTGAGATTACAGGCGTGAGCCACTGTTCCTGGCCTAATCATTCTTTAATTTTTTTTTTTTTGAGACGGAGTCTTGCTCTGCCACCCAGGCTGGAGTGCAGTGGCCGGATCTCAGCTCACTGCAAGCTCCGCCTCCCGGGTTTACGCCATTCTCCTGCCTCAGCCTCCCGAGTAGCTGGGACTACAGGCGCCCGCCTCGTCGCCTGGCTAGTTTTTTGTATTTTTTTAAGTAGAGACAGGGTTTCACCGTATTAGCCAGGATGGTCTCGATCTCCTGACCTCGTGATCCGCCCGTCTCGGCCTCCCAAAGTGCTGGGATTACAGGCTTGAGCCACCGCGCCCGGCCTAATCATTCTTTAAAATGATTACTTCATTGGCATTTTTACATAGCATAGTGATATTTTGATTGTAAGTGTATTGTGCAGAAGATTTGCAAAAATATTTCATAGTCCTAACACTAAGAGATAACTACTCTTAAAAAAAGTGGTGTATTTCCTTTTAGTCTTTTCTTTCACCCTCTGTATAAGTGTATAGGATATTTTAACTTCAATTTAATTTTTGATTGGTGGAATTCTAGGCATTGTATTCCAGTGAAGTGAAAACCTTTGCAGGATAGAGGGAGATATTCTAGGACTGAAATTTTTTTGTATTATTTAATCATACTTAGAAGTCCATTTCCAAATCTGTTTTCCCATGTTCTTCCCATTTTTTGTTTTCTCTTTCTTTTGAGCTCATAAATTCTCTAAAAAGTCCGTGTTTCTCTTCATGGTTTCCATGGCAATAAGAGCATCCTCTTTAATGATAGGGTGTAGGAGGCAAGATCAAAGGTGAATACACAGACACACATCACACACGCGGTTATTTCTAAGTCAGGGACTGCCTATGACTGCAAAGTCTCATTTTTTTAATTCTCTTTTCATCACTTTTGCAGAATGCATGATGTGTTTGCAGAATATGAACTATGACACACTCCTGGTTGTTGCATGCTAGGTTTGTTGGTTAGCCATCATTTACTAGCATTCTGTAGCTATGTCATATTTAACTTTTTCTTTATTGTACATTTAAAAGATTTCTTTTGTTTATTTTGTTTGCATGTTCCACTTTAGTGTTTTAAACACTAAAACTTCTTCCATATATTGCCATGATATACGCTTCTTGCATGTATAAACTAGAATTCTGAACCAAGGGTTGCTACTGGAACTTAGTTAATCATTTGATGATCTTATCCCACTAATAGGGAATAAAACACAATGTAAAATCATCTTATTGAAAAGCCAACTTTGACATACAAATATGTTGTTATAGTTATAAAAGTGTCAATCACATCTGTGGCAGAGCCGCTTCTTAACTGTAGAGAAGTGAGAAACCACAACCTCCGTATAGTCTTAGCTTTATAAGCACGTATTCTCAGCCTCCAGAATGACTTGCAAGATTATTTTAAACCTGTTTTAAACCTGTTGGTCAGTCAGTATATTGTGTTACCACATTTTTACCAATTTGATAACAGTTCTAATTATTCAGTGCTATATTGCCACTTCCTAGGGAAAAACATTCTATTTATTGCTTATGGGAATTTTTAAGAGGCTGAAAAATACATATATGTGGAGAACTATATATGGTCTGCTTTTGATTAATTCCTTATATTTGTGCAATATATTTTTAACAGGTGTGATAAAGCGGAATTGGGAATATATATGTAGCCATGATAAAGAAAAAACGAAGATCCTAGGAGACAAAAATGTTGATCCCAAATGTGAAGACAGTGAGAACAACTTTGACTTTTCAGTGATGTCCTATAATATACTTTCACAAGATTTACTGGAAGATAACTCTCACCTTTATAGACATTGCCAGCGGCCAGTATTACACTGGAGTTTTAGGTTTCCTAATATTCTGAAAGAAATTAAACACTTTGATGCAGACGTAAGTGCAAAATATTATTGAAATTCTTCACATAAGAAAAAGCTGGGGCCGGGCACAGTGGCTCATGCCTGTAATCCCAGCACTTTGGGAGGCTGAGACAGGCGAATCACCTGAGGTCGGTAGTTCGAGACCAGCCTGACCAACATGGAGAAACCCTGTCTCTACTAAAAAATACAAAATTATCCAGGCGTGGTGGCGCATGCCTGTAATCCCAGCTACTCAGGAGGCTGAGGCAGGAGAATCACTCGAACCCAGGAGGTGGAGGTTGCGGTGAGCTGACATTGCGCCATTGCACTCCAGCCTGGGCAACAAGAGTGAAACTCTGCCTCAAAAAAAAAAAAAGAAAAGAAAAGAAAAGAAAAGAAAAAGTTGGGTTACATGTTTCATTTGTGCATTTATGAACTAAATGGTTTTCTCCGTTTTGTTTGTGGGGTAAGAAAGGAATGTGTTTTAACAATAATGATGGAATAAGTCTTAATAAGGTATGACTTTCAGAGAGGCATTTGTTAGTGGTTGCTGGTGTGAATAATCATCTAACTTTTCAAAAAGGGTCCAAAACGTTTTTAAGTATGGGTCACTTTTGAGACAGAAACTGGCAGCATATTAAGTATTCAGTAAATATTAACTTTGATTTAAAGTTTCAGTAATTCCTGCAAAAATGTCACCTATCTGATAACATTCAAAGAAATCAGCCTCTTAAGACCTGAAAGATAGTACCAATGAGCACGTAAAACCCGAAAAAATACCCTGACATGTAAGCTAAGAATATTTCCTTTTGGATATAATAATTTTGAGTACTAAGGGAGCTCCATGTGATTGAGGGCCAGAGTTTTGAGATTGATCAAAATTCAGAAACATTAATTTGGTAGATATATAACAAGAAAAAAGGATGTCTTTTATTTCAATTATTATCAGGTGTGGAATTTTAGAAGCCAGCTTTTAGATATTTTAAGATAAAAGCACCAGGAAATTCATATTTGCATCCCTGTGTTCTAATTCAAGTTATTTTTTTCTTCCAAGGTACTTTGTTTGCAAGAAGTTCAAGAAGATCATTATGGAGCAGAGATCAGGCCAAGTTTGGAATCACTGGGTATAGTGTAACTCTTTTTTTTTTTTTTTTCTTTTTTGAGACAGGGTCTCGGTCTGTCACCCAAGCTGGAGTGCAGTGGCACAATCATGGCTCACTACAGCCTCAACCTCCTGGGCTCAAGTAATCCTCTCATCTCAGCTTCCTGAGTAGATAGGACTAGAGATGTGTACCACCATGCCCGGCTAATTATTTAATTTTTTTTTATAGAGACAAGGCAATGTAACTTTTATCTTAGCCACATTTGCTTTTGAAAATTCATGTGTCATTAAGATATAACTTGCTAACAAAGATGTGTGGCATATTTTGGCTAAAAATCTTAATTTTAAAAAATTAATTTCAAAGAGTCAGGAAAAGGTTGAGGTACTCTCCGGAAACTTTTGTGTTGGGGTATAATTTTAATTCAAACAGAAAGATGTGTAAAAATCTCTTAGTAACTCCCTTTCCTAGGAGTTGTTCTGTCCACCTCTAGACCTATTGGACTCTGAGCTCCATGAGGTCAGGGACCATTTTGTCTCTTTCATCATTATAATACCAGTGCCTACTAGTGTCTTCCTAATGGATAGATGCCAAAAACCTGTTTGATAAATAAGCACTTCTAGAAACAAGTTATCTGTGGTCCCATATACTTGAGAAATGTGCCTGCTTTGCATTCATAAATTTAGCAAATTTTTTTTTTTTTTTTGAGACAGACTCTCTCTCTGTTGCCCAGGCTGGAGTGTAGTGATGCAATCTTGGCTCACTGCAAGCTCCACCTCCCAGGTTCATGCCGTTCTCCTGCCTCAGCCTCCCTAGTTGCTGGGACTGCAGGCGCCCGCCACCACGCCCAGCCAATTTTTTGTGTTTTTTTAGTAGAGACAGGGTTTCACCGTGTTAGCCAGGATGGCCCTGATCTCGTGACCTCGTGATCCACCCGCCTTGGCCTCCCAAAGTGCTGGGATTATAGGCGTGAGCCACCGCGCCCGGCCTTCATTCAGCAATTTTTTTTTTTGAGTGTCTACTATATACCATGCACTGTTCTAGGGAGTGAGGATATAGCACTGGGCAAAAAAGATGTAAAAAATTTCTCCCTCATCTGGAGTGTACCTTCTAGTGGAGAAAGGCTAACCAAATAAATGAGTAAATAGCATATTAAGTAATGATAGTTTTCTGGAGAAAAGCAGGAAAGTGGAATGGAGAGGTTTCAGTTTTAAACAAAATGATCAGACAAGGTGACATTTGAACAAATACTTGAAGGAGGTGAAGGAATAAGCTATGCCTAGAACATTCTAAGCAACAGAAATAGCAAGGGAAAGTCCCTGAGGTTGGAGTGTGTTAAGGCAAGTGAGGAGGCCAGTGAGGTTGGAATGAAGTGAGGGGGAAGGAGTTATAAGCAAAAAGATCAGGAATATAGGGTGGAGAGAGTGTAAGAATAGATTATTGAAAGGCTTTACTGTTATTGCCATGACCAAGTTTTACTAGGATGGCAATGGGAGACTGATAATACACATTAGCATATCAAGGGCTGAAGTCTGCATATAAAGAGGCCTGTTAGACCCAGTGTCAAACATTTTTTATTCCAATGTTTATTGACATCCTACATGACTAATAGACCCAGTGTCAAACGTTTTTTATTCCAATGTTTATTGACATCCTACATTACTAATGTTTTGCAGAATACAGTTTGGTAAACATTGTTCAGAAGTATCAGGTGAGCTGTGTTTTGACAAATATATAAAAGCAGTCATTTGTTTTAAATTCATTTGTTTCTTATAGGTTATCACTGTGAATATAAGATGCGGACAGGAAGGAAACCTGATGGCTGTGCTATTTGCTTCAAGCATTCCAAATTTTCACTCTTGTCAGTGAACCCAGTGGAATTCTTCCGCCCTGATATTTCTCTGTTGGACAGAGACAATGTTGGATTAGTTTTACTCTTGCAACCCAAAATTGCATGTGCTGCCTCTCCTGCGATCTGTGTAGCAAATACCCATCTGTTGTATAATCCAAGGCGAGGTGATATTAAGCTGACCCAATTGGCAATGCTACTGGCAGAGATTTCCAGTGTTGCCCACCAGAAAGATGGCAGCTTCTGCCCTATTGTTATGTGTGGTGACTTTAATTCTGTTCCTGGTTCTCCACTATATAGTTTCATAAAGGAAGGAAAATTGAATTATGAAGGACTTCCCATAGGAAAGGTAAGTGCTTGCTCCATAGTTAGTAGGAAGTGGACATAGTTGCTCCACTCATGATAATGTGAAGATAGTTATTACATGACTGTTTAAAAACCCTGGATGATCCAGTACCCTCACTTTATCAAACTGATTTTCCATGACTTCTTTTTTTTTTTTGAGATGGAGTCTCCCTCTGTCACCCAGGCTGG
Organism: Trachypithecus francoisi; assembly: GCF_009764315.1. Classification (NCBI taxonomy): domain Eukaryota; kingdom Metazoa; phylum Chordata; class Mammalia; order Primates; family Cercopithecidae; genus Trachypithecus; species Trachypithecus francoisi. The sequence continues at coordinate 70,041,724 of NW_022681470.1, read as the reverse complement.
AGGCTGGAGTGCAGTGTCATGATCTCAGCTCACTGCAAGTTCCGCCTCCCAGGTTCAAGTGATTCTCCTGCCTCAGCCGGCTGAGTAGTTGGGATTACAGGTGTGCGCCACCACACCTGGCTAATTTTTGTATTTTTAGTAGAGACAGGGTTTCAGCTTGTTGACCAGGCTGGTCTCGAACTCCTTACCTCGTGATCCACCCGCTTCGGCCTCCCAAAGTGCTGGGATTACAGGCGTGAGCCACTGCGCCCAGCCACATCTAATAAATAATTATTTTCATTTGGTTGATTTTCATCTCTTTCATCTGTCTGTGGCAACATACTGCTTGGAGGAATTAACAGGCAGCAAAAAAAAAAAAAAGTATTGACAGACATGGATACTTCACAAATAAGTAACACAAGGTGGCAGGATAGAATTTGGAAAGCTGGATGTGGGCAAAATAGTAATTCAACATTTATTATATAAGTTTCCCTTGTATAATAATAAATATTTTCTTTAGCTTAGCACAATTTAGCTCATGTAATTATTTTTATTGTGCTTTCCTTTCCTTACTTTAGATCATTTGATTTTCAGTATATTTACCAAAATAAGCTCTCCACCACTAGAGTTTTCAGTGATAGTTTAAAATTATTTATTTATTTATTATTATTTTTTGAGATGGACGGAGTGTTGCTCTTTTGCCAGGCTGGAGTACAAAGGTGTGATCTTGGCTCACTGCAACCTGCGCCTCCCTGTTTCAAGCAATTCTGCTGCCTCAGCCTCCCGAGTAGCTGGGACTACAGGCGTATGCCACCACACCTGGCTAATTTTTTGTATGTTTAGTAGAGACGGGGTTTCACAGTGTTAGCCAGGATGGTCTCGAACTCCCAACCTCAGGTCATCTGGAGGTTCACCTCGGCCTCCCAAAGTGCTGGGATTACAGGCATGAGCCACCACACCCAGATAGTTTAAAATTTTATAAAAGTTAATCTCTGTTAGTACAGGTATACCTCATTTTATTGTGCTTTGCTTTATCGAGCTTCAAACATACTGCATTTTACAAAATTGAAGTTTCGTAGCAACCCTGCCTTAAGCAGCTCTATCGGTGCCGTTTTTCCAACAGCATGTGCTCAATCCCTGTCTCTGCCACATTTTGGTAACTCTTGCATTACTCAGACATTTTCATTATTATTACATCTGTTATGTTGATCCCAGATTAGTGATCTTCGATATTACTGTTATAATGGTTTTGGGGGTTATGAACTGTACCCATATAAAATGATGAACTTAATCGATAAGTGTGTTTTGACTGCTCCACTAATCATCTCTCTCCCCCTACTTGGGCCTCTATATTCCCTGAAGCGCAACAATATTGAAACTAGGCCAAGTAATAGCCCTGCAGCACTCTCTAAGTGTTCAAGTAAAAGGAAGACTCACATGTCTCACTTTGAATCAAAAGCTAGAAATGATTAAGCTTAGCAAGGAAGGCATTTTGAAAGCTGAGAGGCCAAAAGCTAGGCCTCTTGCACCAAACAGCAAAGTTGTGAATGCAAAGGAAAAGTTCTTGAAGGAAATTAGAAGTGCTACTCCAGTGTATGAAGGCATAATAAGAAAGCAAAACAGCCTTATTGCTGATATGGAGAAAGCTTGAGTGGTCTGGATAGAAGATCAAACCAGCTACAGCATTCCCTTGAGTCAAAGCCTAATCCTGAGAAAGGCACTAAGTGTCTTCAATTTTATGAAGGCTGAGAGAGATAAGCTGCAGAAGAGAAGTTGGAAGTTAACAGAGTTTAATTTGTGAGGTTTAAGGAATGAAGCCATCTCCGTAACATAAAAGTGCAGGTAAAACAATAAGTGCTGCTGATGTAGAAGCTACAGTAGGTTATCCAGAAGATCTAGCTAAGATCATTGATGAAGGTGGCTACACTAAATAATAGATTTTTTTTTTTTTTTTTTTGGAGACAGAGTCTCACACTATTGCCCAGGCTGGAGTGCAATGACACAATCTCGGTTCACTGCAACCTCCTCCTCCTGGGTTCAAGCGATTCTGCTTCAGCCTCCCAAGTAGCTGGGATTACAGGTGCATGCCTCCATGCTGGGCTAATTTTTTAATATTTTTTGGTAGAGATGGAGTTTCACCATGTTGCCCAGGCTGGTCTCGAACTCCTGGGCTCAAGCAGTCCTCCTGCCTCAGTCCCCCAAAGTGTTGGGATTACAGGTGTGAGCCACCGCACCCGGCCAACAATAGATTTTTAATGTGGATGAAACCACTTTCTGTTGCAAGAAGATGCCATGTAGGACTTTTCATAGCTAGAAAGAAGAAGTCATTGCCTGGTTTCAAAGGACAGGCTGACTCTTTTGTTAGGAGCTAATGTAGCTTGTTACTTAAAGTCAGCGTTCATTGACCATTCTGAAAATCCTAGGGCACTTAAAAATTATGCTAAATCCACTCTACCTCTGCTCTATCAATGGAAAAACAAAGCTTGGGGATGACAGTGCATCTGTTTATGGCATAGAATATTTTAAGCACACTGCCAAGACCACTACTCAGAAAAACAGATTCCTTTCCAAAGATTACTGTTCATTCACAAGGCAGCTGGTGACCCAAGAGCTCTGATGAAGATGTACAAGGAAATGAGTGTTTCATGCCTGCTAACACGGCATCCATTCTGTAGCCGGAATCAAGGAGTAATTTTGTATCTACGGGTCTCCTTATTTAAGAAATACATTTCATAGGCTATCGCTGCCATCGAAGTGATTTCTCTGATGGATCTGGGGAAAGTAAATTGAAAACCTGGACAGGATTCAGCAGCCTAAATGCTATTCAGAACATTCGTGATTCATGGGAGGAGGTCAAAATATAACCATTAAAAGGAGTTTGGCAGAAGTTGATTCCAACCCCCATGAATGACTTTGAGGGGTTCAAGACTTCAGTGGAGGAAGTAACTGTAGATGTGGTGGAAGTAGCAAGAGAACTAAAATTACTAGAATTAGAAGTGGAGCCTGAAGAATTAACTGATTTGTTTCAATCTCACGATAAAACTTAAATAGATGAGGAGTTGCTTCTTATAGATGAGCAGAGTATTTTCTTGAGATGCAATCTATTCCTGGCGAAGATGCTGTGAACATTGCTGAAATGACAACAAAGGATTTTAAATGTTACATAAATTTAGTTGATAAAACATTGACAAGGTTTCCAATTTTGAAAAAAGTTCTACCATGGATAAAGTGCTGTCAAACAGCATCACGTGCTACAGAAAAATCTTTTATGAAAGGAAGCATCATGGCTACAGCAAATTTCATTGTTGTCTTATTTTTAAGAAATTGCCACAGCCAACCCCAACCTTAAGCAACCATCACGCTGATCAGCCAGCAACCATTATTATCTAGGCAAGACCCTCCACCTGTAAAAAGATGATGACTCACTGAAGGCTCAGATGATTGTTAGGATATTTTAACAATAAAGTATTTTTAAATTAAGGTATGTATTTTCTTAGGCATAATGCTGTTGCACACTTAATAAACTACAGTATAGTATAAACACAATTTATATGCACTGGGAAACTGAAAAAATTATGTGACTTGCTTTATTGAGATACTCACTTTATTGTGGTGGCCTGGAACCAAACCTGCAGTATCTCTGAGCATGCCTGTATTTGATACAATAGGAACTATATTTTAGGTAGTAAAGAAGGATGAGTAGTATTAGTCCAAAGCAATAGATCATTTGTATGTCCAAATTAAAGAAAAACATGTATGGGAAAAAGATTGTCATTTTTATGTAAATGATAAGTGCTTTCTGAATTGTATTTGAAGAAAAGAAGATTTTATAAGGCCAAAGAACCACTTAATATAATGAATAAAGGGTAATAATTTACCACTTTTGGATTACCTTTTATTTAAGACACAAACTTTTCAATTCATAAACTCTTTAAAATATTTTCACTTAAGATACCTGTTGAAATTTTGTTTAGGTATCTGGCCAGGAACAGTCTTCACGGGGACAAAGAATTTTATCTATTCCCATTTGGCCCCCAAACCTAGGTATCTCACAGAACTGTGTGTATGAGGTACAGCAGGTACCAAAAGTAGAAAAGACAGGTAAGTGTTTGTAATACATTTTGGCAGTCTGCTGGGTAATCATGTTCCCTTTGAAGACATAAAACTTAAGTTTTTAAAAAGATAAAATCCCAGGAATGAATATTCATATATATAAATATATAGTTATTGATTCTTTTTCTTAAGATCTCTAAATTTACCATTTTAAAGTTGAACTTCCAGAATTATCTGTGCATGATTTACTTGCATGTTGCTTTGGAATTGTTTGCATTTTTTTATTTTTCCTAATTCTGGAGGCCATCAAAATATATAGATTCCAGAATGAAACATGTAACTAGGCATCTTTCTAACCTAGATAAGTCTTAAATATTATTTCTGGAGTAAGATGACGGTATTAAGGCAAACTAGAACAAAACTATATTAATAAAATTAATATATTTTCCTCTATTCTTACAGACAGTGATCTGACACAAACACAACTGAAGCAAACAGAGGTCCTAGTGACAGCTGAAAAGTGAGTTCTGGAAAGTAAAAGGAGACATTTGCTAACTTTAGTTGAATAAAAAACTCATTTCTCAAAAATCACTTGGATAAAAAAATTAAGGTGATAATATTCCGTGCTGGTGAAGAGTGCCGGCCCTTAAGTCAAATAGGCCTGAGGTCCAGTCCTGACTCTGCTGTGTTTTAGCTGAATAATTTTAAGCAAGAAACTTAACATCTCTGAGGTTCAGTTTCTTTGTCTGTAGTTCGGGTTGTTGTGAGGATTAGATGAGACAAAGCATATAAAGCACAATGTTTGAAACATAGTTAAGTGCCTAGGTAGTGTTAGGAAGGGAAACAGCTTGTCTGTGGACCTGGACCAGCTCAAGTACTCTTTAAAATTCACATACTTAAACAAAGGTCAAGATCACAGAAACATCTCTCTCAGATATCAAGAGGATCTTTAGTTGTCTTTGATTTACTAAATCTTAAAACTGTCTATAAGAGAATTGATCCAAAAATGAATATGCCAGTTGAAAAGATGATCATTTAAATGTATCTCTTGAACTGTAGGAAAAGATTGTCAGAGGGGTAAAGATGCTGGGATTCTTCATTAAAGAAATAGGAATATTTGGGGCTATGGTTGAGAAATGGATACATGTTAATAAAACAGGACAGAGACTTAAGTCTTGGGGAGATTCTTGAAATATCTTGATTGTTTTATATTGTGGCTATTTTATAGGTTTTTGTTTTAACATTTAAATTTAGGAACAAATTCTCATTCATTTTATCTGCCTCTCAATCTTTATTTTGTATACCTTGTTTTGAGAAAATATTACTACATAAATAAGAACTAGTAAGAATGGAAGCAATTTTTTAAAAAAATTTTTAAATATTTAAAAATTAATGATTAAATCTTTCAGTAGAGTAAAAACTTCTTTGAATAAGATTAATAAGGAGGCTAATCTAACAAGTACTTAGTTTTGAGTAATCCTTAAATCTTTTTATAACAATATAGGATATGAAAAAAGATACTGGCTGGGCGTGTTGGCTCATGCCTGTAATCTCAGCACTTTGGGAGGCCAGGGCGGGAGGATTGCTTGAGCCCAGGAGTTTGAGACCAGCCTGGGCAAGACAGTGAGACCCTGCTTCTATTTTAAAAAAAAGAAAAAAATAAAACATTCTGGCCGGGTGCGGTGTCTCATACCTGTAATCCCAGCACTTTGGGAGGCTGAGATGGGTGGATCACGAAGTCAGGAGTTCAAGAGCAGTATGGCCAAGATGGTGAAACCACATCTCCACTAAAAATACAAAAAATTAGCTGGGCATGGTGGCAGGCACCTGTAATCCCAGGGAGGCTGAGGCAGAGAATTGCTTGAACCAGAGGGGTGGAGGTTGCAGTGAGCCAAGATCGTGCCACTGCATTCCAGCCTGGGCAACAAAGCAAGACTCCATCTTAAAATAATAATAATATGAAAACATAAAACAGATACTTTGCCCTTGGTGTCTATCTAAAAATTAAAAGAAAAAAAGAGGCCAGGCACGGTGGCTCATACCTTTAATCCCAGCACTTTGGGAGGCCGAGGCGGGCGGATCATGAGGTCAGGAGATCGAGACCATCCTGGCTAACATGGTGAAACCGCATCTCTACTGAAAATACAAAAATTAGCCGGTTGTGGTGACGGGTGCCTGTAGTCCCAGCTACTCGGGAAGCTGAGGCAGGAGAATGGTGTGAATCTGGGAGGCGGAGGTTGCAGTGAGCTGCGATCGTGTCACTGCACTCCAGCCTGGGTGACAGAGCAAGACTCTGTCTCATAAAAAAAAAAAAAGATACTTTTTAGTATCTATATATAAATGCAGAGTGTTTATATGCATAGCTTATATTTGTAAACTGAAAAATTGATAGTAAAATAACAGTTTGCAGAAGACCTATTTTTATTTATTATTTTTATTTAAGAGTCAATCTCACTGTCATCCAGGCTAGAGTGCAGTGACATGATCTTGGCTCACTGCAGCCTCCACCTCCTGGGCTCAAGCAGTTCTCCTACCTTAGTCTCCCAAGTAGCTGAGACCACAGGCATGGGCCACCATGTGCAGCTAATTTTCTTAGTTTTTTTTTTCTTTTGTAGAGATGAGGTCTCACTGTGTTGCCCAGGCTGGTCTCCTGAGCTCAGTCTTCCTGCTTGGCTTCCCAAAGTGCTGGGATTACAGGTGTGAGCCACCGCGCCCGGCCCTATTTGTGTTTAATATTATAAATCCTTAGACATAAAAAGTTGCTAAAACTTAGAGGGCATTTTTAAGGATTTACCTTTGTTCCTGGCAGATGAACACTTTAAAAGCAAGGGAAACATCTTCATCTACATATTCTCAGCACCTGAGATAGTGCCTAGAACTTAGAAGGTGTTTGGTAAATGTTTGTTGGATAAGTTTTTTAAGATTTTATTTTCCTTCAAGGCGTAAAAGATCCTTATGATTCATAAAGTATCACTAGAAAATTATCTTTAAACCTTTTACTCATAACATCACATGCATTATATTTGTGCATGGGGCAAATGTAATAAACCATTAGAGAAGCTGTTTTAAGATGTAGTACAAAATTATCTCATATGTCATAGCAAGAAAAATTAGAATATGGCCTCTCTGTCATCAGAAGTCTAGGGGATTCCAAATAGTGTTCCTGAAGACCCCCTTGATTCTCTTTCTTAAAAACACAATAAAACTTGTAAGTGGTTTTAGAATACATGTTCTTTAGTAAGTGGAGGCATTCACACATGTTATAAATAATGAACACATTAGTATGCTAATTATAGAGCTTTTTTAAAAGCCACATTAATGATGGCTTTATTGATGGGTTTTAGATATCACTGCATAAGTAAACTAATACTAAATTATGATATGGTCTATTTAAATAAAGCTTGTCCTAATGTCTGGTCTTAATCTAGAAATTAAATAAAAAAGAACTTCAGATAGAAGGAATTCTTGAAATTACAAAAAACTTGAATACTAAACACTTCTTCTTTTCTGTTTAGATTATCTTCAAATTTACAGCACCATTTCAGCTTGTCATCTGTTTATTCACATTACTTTCCTGACACTGGAATTCCAGAAGTGACCACCTGTCATTCCCGAAGTGCCATAACTGTGGATTATATTTTCTACTCTGCAGAAAAGGAAGATGTTGCTGGGCACCCAGGTAAGGAATGCATGTAATCCTAAATTCTACTAGAGAGCACAGTAGCTAAAACCTCAAGGTTAAAGTTAAGAAAGCTTTCTAAACATACAGTTGAAGTTCTAGATCTAGAAGGTAAAAATATTTCGAAATAGACAGATTGGTAATATATTTGAATAAATCAGTTGATTACTTGCATATGAGGGAGGCAATAAAACACATCCAAGCAAATTATTACCCAAGAATGACATTATCAGTCCTACCCTCCAGTTCCAGTCAGCCTCTGAGTTATAGGTCTTTCATATTGCCCTTTCTTTTTACTTGCCATAAATTTACTGTTTTTCCTGTGACAGGAACTGAGTATGTTGTTAATGGTCATCATAGTTTTGTGCTTAAATTTTACGGAGGCATGCTGCCTTCATTGGAGGACCATAGTTACACTGCCAGCAACACAGCTTACGCTGTCATGTTGACTCTGGAATACTGGATTTTTCTGAAGAGGAAAAGTGTGTGTGTGTGTGTGTGTGTGTGTATATATATATATATATATATATATATATATATATATACATACTTATTTTTTTTTTTTTTTGAGACAAAGTCTCACTCTGTTACCCAGGCTAGAGTGCAGTGGCGTGATTCTCAGCTTACTGCAACCTCTGCCTCTTGGGTTTAAGTGACCTTCCCACCTCAGCTTCCCGAGTAGCTAAGACTACAGGTACGAGCCACCATGCCTGCCTAATTTTTGTAATTTTTGTAGAGACAGGGTTTCACCATGTTGCCCAGGCTGGTCTTGAGCTCCTGGGTTCAAGCAGCCCGCCCATCTCAGCCTCCCAAAGTGGCTTGGATTACGGGCATGAGCCTCCACATTCGGTCAGAAAAGTCTATATTATTACTAGGTGTTTTCAAAAAGTGAAGGTGATAAAAGTTTTCTTTGTGTGCTTCAATGAAAATCAGGTTGTAAACATTAGCCAAAGGATTTAAAGTGGAGAAGAATAAGAAAACTTGAATGTGGGCGGCTTTTTCTTTTCTGATTTTTTCATTTTTTTTCTCTTCCATTTTTTTTTTAATGCTACTTGTTCTTTACCCTTTTCCCCTCTGTTTGTTCCCCCCCTTCTTTCTTCTGGGAATAACCTTATTAGTAACACTCAGGAGATGACTTACCCCTGCCACTAGATCTACTTTACAAAATATGCCTGCTGCTTTGAATTTGTAGTAAGGTTTTCACAGTTGTCATGCTGACAGAAGTTCACTAGGTGGCGGGAGAGTGTTACCGATCAGCATTTCAAATTTCTTAACGATTAAGAGCATGTCATCTTTTACTCTACTTCTGTGGGTGCTGACTCTCTGGGACTAAGTTATACTAATTTATTCTCCATTCACCTTATAAACTTCTGCAGGGCTGTGGCCCGGTGTCTCTGGCTTTATGCAATTACAGAATGGTTGCTGGATGAGTTTCTTAGGTAGTTGTCAATGACAAATTACTCTTAACATTCTTAAGTATTACATTTATATTTTCTTCTAAAGATTGCTTACAGTTACAGAGCTGGAAATAGAAACAATATCTCAACTGCTGTGTGTTTGGTAATTACAATTAGGTTATAACTCAATAAAGCTTAAATATTCTAAAAACTGTTTCATAGTTTTTAGTCTTCTGGAGGGGCCTCTCAAGTTCTATATGTGTTTGGAGAAAAGACTTGTATGATTAATTTACAATAACCTGTTGACAGTTTTACTAAATATGTATGTGCTTCTTTAGGAGCTGAAGTTGCTTTGGTTGGTGGCTTGAAACTTCTAGCTAGACTGTCACTTCTTACAGAACAAGACTTATGGACTGTTAATGGACTTCCAAATGAAAATAACTCTTCAGATCATTTGCCTTTATTGGCAAAGTTCAGACTTGAGCTCTGACTTCTTTGATCACATACTAATTTTCTTTCCAGTTTGTATTGTTTTTCAAAGAATGTAAAGTTCTTAAGTGTATGCATGTTGTTTATTTTTGCACTGTGGAGTTTCTCAGGAGGTTATGTTAGATGCTTTGAAACTCCATATCAGAAGAAACAACTTTATAACAATTTTTTTAATAATGAAAAATATTTTTCTGACAAGTGAGATCTAAATATTCTTTATTGTAAAAGAGATGTAAAGGTTTTGTATTCTAAATCCTAGTAAAATTGACAGTGATTTTTAAATATAATGCATCTTCCTTTGTCTGCTTGTAAAAAATTTCATTTCATAAATTTTGGTGAGCTCTATAGTGGATCCAAAATATCTTTGAGTTCTTGCAAACTATAAGTGGTTTCTTTCTAGAAGGCTTGATTTCATTAGGAGACCCCTCTATTGAGTTCTAAATAGTTTATCTTAGAAATCCTTGGGTCATTCACAGGTATCCAGCCATTGTTTAGTTTGTTTTTGAAGGGGTTTGATAATGCTTTTTAAGTTGTACAGAATGTTTAATCCATCATATTACTGTCCTGAGCCATGTAATATGCCTGCATCATGTTGGGGAAATGTTTGGGAAATGTAAGTCAGCATAACGTGTAAAGCTCACTCTTTCACCCTGGAACAGACAGAGGTGGGCTTAATAGAGGCAGAGACTGGGGATATACCTTTGTTTCCCTAGCATTTTTATTTATTTTTAATTATTTTTTTTTCTTTGAGATGGAGTTTCACTCTTGTTGTCCAGGCTGGAGTGCAATGGTGCGATCTCTGCTCACTGCAACCTCTGCCTCCTGGGCTCAAGCAATTCTCCTGCCTCAGCCTCCCGAGTAGCTGGGATTACAGGCATGCGCCACCACTCCCGGCTTATTTTGTATTTTTAGTAGAGACGAGGTTTTTCCATGTTGGTTAGGCTGGTCTCAAACTCCCGAGCTCAGGTGATCCGCCCACCTCAGCTTCTCGAAGTGCTGGGATTACAGGCGTGAACCACTGCAGCTGGCAGCATTTTTTAAAAATTCAGTTGTAAGATCTCTGGGTTAGGGGAGAGATTTTATTTTACTGAAACAGTTCTGTAGAGATTTATTTTATTAGGAAATTTGTCTTTGGAACAAAATGGCAGCTATAAAATTGTTTTTGTTGTGCCTCAGAAATATGAGGAAGCCTGTAAAACTCTAGTGGGAAGATATTAACTTGGAGTCCTAATACTCTGTAAATAGTCATTAAACTGTTGGTTTTAGTGGTTTTGTTTCTAAAATGTTTTCTTTCACAGTGATGCACCAGTGTGAGATGGTGCTGACACTTTCTATGAAGTGGTTATGAGTAGGTTTAATAAATCCTATATACAAGTGTTTGAATCGATTTTAAAACATAAAAAGTGGAAATTTCCTTTTTTTGTAGACAGTAGGAACAAGGAATTACATGCATTTTTACTAAGTAGTAATTTTACACTGAATTATAAATGTTTTTACAGTGTTTTATTAATAGAATGCTTCACCTTAAATTGGAAAATAATAATAGTCTTGGACTAAGTCTTTGTACTAAAGCATTTGCTATAATTATTTTTAAAAAAACAGATGAAAGCCTCAAAGAAGGCATGTGGATTATAAGATTTATCTAGTAAAAATTGTAATTGAATATGTTTAAATATTTAATTTCTCACTTCGGGGGGTTTTTGTTTTTTAGACGGCATCTTACGCTGTCGCCCAAGCTGGAGTGCAGTGGCGCGATCTTGGCTCACTGCAACCTCCGCCTCCTGGGTTCAAGCAATTCTCCTGCCTCAGCCTCCCAAGTAGCTGGGATTACAGGTGTGCACCACCACGACCAGCTAATTTTTGTATTTTTAGTAGAGATGGAGTTTCGCCATGTTAGCCAGGCTGGTCTCGAACTCCTGACCTCAGGAGTGATCCACCCGCCTCAGGCTCCCAAAGTGCTGTGAGTACAGGCATGAGCCACCATGCCTGGCCTTTGGGGGGATTTTAATTACAGTATTAACTGTAGTTCCAGCATTTCCCACATTTTATAGTAGTAGTTATCATGTGCCCTAATTAGCAGATACAGACATTATCAAATTATAATGATAGTATAATTATCCCTTTTTAGTATTGGGGAAAGAAAAATGAAAATTCATTAGTTAATTACTGCCTTGTGTTGTGTGAATTTATTAACAAATAACATTATTACATATAGGTCATTGTTAACAAACGAACATCACTGAAAACCTCTGTGAAAATTTTTTATATCCTGATTAATATATTCTGGCCCATTTTTCATGTGCTTCACTTTGATAGAGTTAATCCATAAAATTGCTCCCTACTTTAGCTTATCAAATGAAGTATTATTTTGTGGACTGGAGGCCAAAAAGTCAATATGAGCTTCTCACAGGTTTTTAAACCTCCACTAAAAATAATTATCCACTTGTCTTTACTTTTGTTGACCAGAATAGTTGATAACTCTGCTGGAGCCTCTACTTACCTGCCAAAAGCAATTAAATCTGGTTAATGCCTGAAACCAAATCTCTCAGTCTCAAGTGTTATACTATACAAGTTTTACATGGAAAGGTAAACTGTGGAGTAATGAAATTTTGGTTTTACTGTACATTTTGTTATCAAGATAATATGCATGTTTGAAATCTTGTCTTTATTTGTAATTAAGTTACTGTCTGCTTTTAACCATTTGCTTTCCTAAAGAAAGTTTGAGATCCAGAGAGTTCAAGGGATTGCGGAAAGAGAGGCGTCAAGTCATTTGCACTTTGTACCTGTAAGTTATGTAATAAACTATTATACTCGTACTTCTGTGCCTGAAGGTTTTGTGGTAGGTATACTGAGATGTATAAGCTGTCCTGTTGCCTTTACTAACTATTTCATTGCTCTTTTCAGCCATTTTTACTTAGGGTGGTGCTAAAAGATGAGTGAATTGAGATGTATCAAAATAGAGTAATAGAGTAGTTTTTAATATAGAGTCTGCAGATTGTGAAAGAAGGGTGAAAGAATGATAAACAGGTTCACTAGAATAAGTATATAATAAGATGACCAAAAAAAATCACACCGTCTTACTTTTTTTTCTTTTTTCTTTTTTTGAGACTGATCTTGCACTGTTGCCCGGGCTGGAGTGCATCGGCAGGATCTCAGCTCACTGCAACCTCCGCCTCCCAGGTTCAAGGGATTCTCCTGCTTCAGCCTCCCAAATACTTGGGATTACAAGTGCCCGCCACCATGCCTGGCTAATTTTTTGTATTTTTAGTAGAGACGGGGTTTCACCATGTTGGTCAGGCTGGTCTCGAACTCCTGACCTCAGGTGATTCACCCGCCTCGGCCTCCCATAGTGCTAGCATTACAGGCTTGAGCCGCTGAGCCCGGCCGCAACTTACATATTTAGAAGAAAAACAATGGTTAAGTTTCCAGGATGGTTTTATTAAAGTCCCATGCTGTGTTAGAAACATACAAGTGATGAGAAAAACATTAACTCGAAACATGCACTTATCTGGCATTCTCTAAAATACCATTATACAAGTTTTCATTTACTTAGAAAAATACCCACTAAAACAATCACAGTTCTTCTTAAAGATTTAAAAAAAATGTATTGGCCAGAACAAAGTCCAAGAGAATAAACAAAGTTCTGAATTGTATGTCAAAAAAACTGTACAAGGTTGTACATAAAACTATAGCTTACAAAAGCCTCAGGTATAGTAAGAATTCTGAATTAAGATTTCCAAAGTTCTATTTACCAATATCTATTAATAAAATCCTTATGAAATAATTGACTTAGAAAAAGTGAAATGCTCATGATTTCAGAGTGTATAGAAAATACTAAATATCACTTTCTGAAATAAAGTGTACTCAAAACAGCACAACATACAGTCTAAAATCAAGATTTCTGTCATTCATTTAAACTTTGCATATATTGCCATGATGGCTTAAACATAAAATTTATCTTGCACTAAGAACTTTTTGAAACTGATTTCAAATCACTTCAGTTGTATTTTTTATATTTTGAATTCTAGCCAGTCTTAAAATCAACTTTGGGAGGGGGGTGCACAAAACATGTTGGTTTGTTTTTTTTTAATTAAATTATTGCACTAGAATTTAGGGGTTTGGTGCATTTCCCTTTTTTTTTTTTTTGAAATTAGCATATTTCATAGGCAATAAAAGTAGGATGACAACTAAGAACGTTATAAATGTACTTTCATGTTTGTGTGACTAAACCTTGCTTTGGGGCGGGAGCGGGTGTGGGAGAAATTAGCTTACTAATTGAACCATCAAGCCAGTTGGCAGTTCTAAGGCTTCTATATCAGCATATTACAGAGTTTATATTCCTATCTTTTCCTCCTTGTTGTGAGAAACAAGCTATACAACCATTTGACATTCTGTATTTTAGATGTAACAGTACTTAATACTTGGGCAAAAATAAATTCCAACTCTTAGAATGGATGCAGTGTTATAAAAGGTGTATTTATTAGATGTAAGCAAGTTTCAGATTGACAAACAGAAGGTATATGTTTAAGTCAGTATTGTTTTATAATGAAAATGAAATGATTCACTGTTTCAAACATCTGAATACATGTGACCAAGAGGCTGCAAATGGGTTTGCTGTGTGAAGATAGACAGAGATAACTCATTTTAAACTCTGATAATACTGTTCTTAAAGAGATTAAACTGAGAATGTTTAACCCTGTGCTACATTTTAATCTAATGGAGATGTATACTTGGTCTTGTTCATCTACAGGACATTAGACTTCTTTTTTTAAGAAAACAGTACTTTTCATTAATAATACTGATTTTTAGGGTAAAGTAAGCTCTTGTGCACATAGCTAAAGGATGAAGTCCTTTTGCTTTCCCTGTCACCCCCAGAAATCTTGTAAAGAATTGGTAAAGAATCTCAGTGAGGATATATTTTTTTAACTTCCTTCCTATAAACACCTTCAGTCAAAGAAAGCCAGAAGAGATGCACTGAGACTGAAATAACATCTGTTGACTACCAGACTTCACTGAAATCGGCCATCTGGTCTCCTGAGTTGGCATTGTTGCTAAGATAAAGCAAATGAAATCGAAGCTGTACTCTTGATATTTATACCATACAAGACTATGCTGTTAGAGTTGTCCTCTGTGGTCTGCAGCCAGAGGTTACACTGTAACTACCATATGCAGGCCAGACATTCATTCCGTGCTTAGGGACTGAATCACACTATAAGGTTTAACACTGGACCGAAGACTTCTCCATTAAAAAAAAAAAAGTGCTGCTTTTCTAATTCGTTATATTTTCCAACACTCATTCCTAAAATGTCATGAAGTGGTACGTAAAAGCAAAAGTACTGGAAGATAATCACATTATGTCACATTTGGTCTTAATATAAGACATCAGAACACATCTTTAACAACAGTGAGTCCTCCCTTAGTTTGATTCTTTGCGTCCTTCAGAAGAATCAAAGCCTGCTTCAGTTTAAAAATCAGATGAAATATGAATAGAAAGGATTTTTGGTTCTGAAGACCTGATGATCACTCCTGGTTTCTTTGCCTGAGTGTGTTAGTGTCCAGAGGTAATCCAGTACTGCTAAATTTGTATAATACATGACCTCTTGTGCTTTTTGCTAGAGTCTGCAAAGTTTAAATGTTAGTGACAGAACATAGACTAGCTTCTCAATGTGATATTTTTGTTTCATTTTGAAAAAACATCAGTGAATGCTTTAAGAAAGATTAAGAAGGAAGTAACTCCAAGATCCTGAAAATGGTTCTTGTATTGCCAGAAGAATTTCAGTGCTTTTTAGTAAAACACTTGCATATAATACCTTAAATCTCATCACATGTGTGCCCCAGGAAAAAACTTCAAGCTTGTGGAGATCCCCATGGGAAATACTGGGGAAAGAATATAAATAGAATATAAAAAAACAAACCGCCATTAAGTTTGCATATCTGATGTCAAAATGCTGAGGTAATATTAACTGCTTAAAAAAAACCCACCCATTTTTGCTTTCTGTTATTGCTGAAAAAGACAGTAATACTGTTTGAGTTACCTTACTATACCAAAAGTTCAAGAGATTATTTCATGAACATTTACTATTGGTGAGGCATAATGTTCAAAGCAAGTGAAAGAAAGTAGGTAAATGGAAAAATATAAAACTTCAGTTATGGTTGTTATCCTTAAGATCTTGAGTGAGGGACATAGTCCAACCCCAGTGGGGTTTATTCAGCATTTTCATGGTGCCTCTTAGTGAATTTTTTAAAGCTAATGGTTACCACCCACTCAGATTCTATTTCCAGGTGAATCCTTAAAAATAAAATTCACAAGTTCTTAATAAATAGTTGCAGTTCCTCCTGAAGATGCTGGGTAAAGTGCAGAGAGAAGCACCACAGAAACCCTCTTGCTGGCCGGTATGGCTTGGCTAAATTCGGATTTGATAGCCCACTTCATTCAGAGTGCTTAGATCAGCCACCTTCTTTTCAGGCAGTGCAGGCCTAAGGGTAAAAGACAGAAATATGGTGGAGGAGAGGGGATGGGACAAAGAAAGATAACTGAGCATTTTCAATGGCCTCTATTTGGTTTTCCTAATCCTGATACTTGTCTCATCCTCCCATTCCCCCAACCTGCCAGCCTTAGCTCACAACTCTACTACTTGTTCTTAAGTCCACCTTTAAAGGTTTTAAGGAACATTTTAACAGACTTTCAGTGTAGAGTTCAGGAGAGTTTTCAGAGTGTTGAATGAGCTTTTGCAGCTTTAAGCCTGAATTTGGTCACACTAAAACTTTTGAAACCCAGTACCCTTGAACCTTGCAAGGATCTAAAAGTCACATACACTACAATAGAGCCAACAATCGGAGTCGAATTCTCCTTGAAACATTGGCTTCCTAGTGTTTGTGCCCTGGAGAAAGCCAAGGAATCAAAGATGACTCACATTCCCAGGGAGAGGGTTAATGTTCCAGGCTTGAATGTATAAAATCAAGGTGAATCTTAGGATTCATCTGAAAAAGCATGTCAGTGTGGAAACACTCAGTGGTGAAACATCTCTTCCCTAAAAACATGCTAAAGTCACTTCCAACATAAAACTACAACTAAGCAATTATGCAAAGTCATGTGAGAAAGTACTTCAAGCTGGGAAATACAACATTCAGTAGCACATCATCTGTCTTCATTAAAGATGCATCCTAAATGACTTCCAAAATACAACTGTGCCTAAACAATCTCACGATGTATCTTACAACTTTTCCATTTCTTAATCAGCCTCTTCTCACCTTGAATAAGAGAGAACTGAGATGAATCAAGATTAGGATGTTCAGTATGGCTAGTGAGTTCTAATTCAAAAGTTTCACATCCATTTTTGTAAGAAAAAGACATGTTTAGGTTACACATGAACATCGTTTTTGTTTTTGTTTTTTTGGGACGGAGTTTGCCCTTGTTGCCCATGCTGGAGTGCAGTGGCACAATCTTGGCTCACTGCAACCTCTGCCTCCCCAGTTCAAGTGATTCTGCTGCCTCAGCCTCCCGAGTAGCTGGGATTACAGGCACGTGCCACCACACCTGGCCAATTTTGTATTTTTGGTAGACACAGGGTTTCACCATGTTGGTCAGGCTGGTCTCGAACTCCTGACCTCAGGTGATCTTCCCGCCTCGGCCTGCCACAGTGCTGGGATTACTGGCATGAGCCACACTGCACCCTGCCAAACCTTGTTCTTAAGTATTTAAAAAAAAAAAAAAAAAGACCAAAAAGAAAATGTAATTGTTAGAAGCTTTCTTAGTTGATGCCCTTGAAAGATTGCCTAACAGCTAATGGTTTTTCCTTGGCATAAAAGTGGTCCAACTAGTTCAATGTTTATAGAACTAGCTTCTATCTAAAGCACAGCTCAGTAAATGGCATTAATCTCTGCCAGCAATTCCACTACTCTCTCTCTCTCTCTCTCTCAAATGGGGAGGAACAGTCATCAACAGTCTGATCATCCCTTCTGAAGCCTGACTACTCAAGGTGGTCAAGAAACCGTCCCTGACTAGGCCCTACTCAAATAACTTGAAACCTTACTTATCTGTTGCATGAGCCTTATTTCTTAGCTTGACCATGTCCCCTCCTTTATCGATCAGGAATTATGCTTATTTCTTTGTGTGTCTCCCCATGGTGCCTGGGACATACACATGATGCTAATTAACACAGCTGACTGCCAGTAGAAATCCCTACACTTCGGTGTGTAGACTCCAGCTCACTGTATCAGAGCTCAAGGCTTCTGGCCTTCAGGGTATGGTGTCCTCCAGCCTCCGCATGCCCTGGAGGTTAGCCATTCCCTTAAAGCCACTGCCACAGGCCTGGAGGAGTGGCCCCCAGAGGACACTATGAGGACCATTCTTGGGTTGACAGGAAAAGGAACACACGTTTGCTTGGGGTTTCAAACTTATATTCCTACCCTAGCCCTCAGCCCACTAATGTGGAGAGAACCAGGGTTCTTACACACAAGTCAGGTTTAAAGAGTCCATGTGCATCTGGTTCTCTCATAAAGCCTGAAGTGAAGCCTCCATTTTGTCTCCTTGCCTGAGGTGGTGTCATCTTTACAAATAGCTAATTTGAGACTTTCTCAAGTAGACTCCCCATACATTAGCATCAGCCTGACGCAAATGTGGTTAGAAAGTAAATCACTTCTCCACAGTGTGCCCCACGTGTAGAAAATTCAGCAATCAAAAATTCAGTTTGCCTGCAGGATGTGGCAAAAGGATAAACCTGCAATACCTATGCATTCCTTGCTTTAGAAAAAGATTAAATGCGGGTCATTTCCTAGAGCTAGTAAAATACTATTTCCACACTAGCTTTCCTGGTTTTGTAACTAGGTAAGCATATATTTCTTACCCAAATATAAGCTACATTTGTATTAGGTAATTTTCATAATTGATTTATCTAACGATCTGTGTGTGGCAGCGTCTACTAGTTGCCCCTCCACATTCACTCTTCCCTTCTTTAGTAAACACCCCTGTCTCCCATCCCTGACTTTTATGCTAGGTGCATAACTGCCTTGAATACAAAGTACATCTTCCAGCCTCCCTGTACCCAGGCATGGCCTCAGACTAAGTTGTAGCCAGTGAGATTTAAATGCAAGTGTGATGTGGCAGTTCGCAGACACGTCTTCAAAAGACAACTCGTATGTGCCCTTCAACTTTTTCTTTCCTTTGTTCTTCCTGCTGATGGGAACATGGAAGTGATGGCTGGAGTGGGGACCTCAAGATGATTTCTAGGGCTGGGCATAGTGGCTTAGGCCTGTAATTCCAGCACTTTGGGAGGCTGAGGTGGGTGGATCATTTGAGGTCAGGAGTTTGAGACCAGCCTGACCAACATGGTGAAACCCCATCTCTACTAAAAATACAAAAAAATAGCCAGGTATGTGGTGCATTCCTGTAGTCCCAGCTACTCGGGAGGCTGAGGCAGAATCGCTGGAACCTGGGCAGTGGAGGTTGCAGTGAGCCAAGGATGCGCCACTGCACTCTACCCTGGACAACAGAGTGAGATTCTGTCTCAAAAAAAAAAAAAAAAAAAGATGGGTTCTAAAGATGGCAGCGCAGCAGGAAGCCGACTTCCACCACCTCTGTTGAGCTGCTTTTACATAAAAGTGAATCATGGCTGGTGCGGTGGGTCATGCTTGTAGTACCAGCACTACAAGCTGGGAGGCTGCTAAGGGAGGATCACTTGAGCCCAGGAGTTTCAGACCAGCCTGGGCAACATGGTGAAACCCCATCTCTACAAAAAAAAAAAAGAAAATGCAAAAAAATTAGCCAGACTTGGGGATGTGCACCTGTAGTTCCAGCTACTTGGAAGGCTGAGATGGGAAGATTGCTTGAACCAAGGAGGTGGAAGTTGCGGTGAGCTTAGATCGCACAACTGCATTCCAGCCTGGGCAACAAAGCAAGACCCTATCTCAAAAAAAGGAAAAAAAAAAGTGAATTATGTTTAAGCTACAGCTTACACCCAACCTTAGCCAAATCTGTTCCACTAATAGTGGGTGCTAAGTCAACCTGAGGAAGGTTACTGTGTGGAGTATGGAGAACATGTTCCTAGCAAGTTCTAACTCGGACGGAATGGCCACAGTCCAAATGAAGTCAGGAGTCATACTCACTTCTAAGAGTCAGTCTTCTTCCCTGTAACCCTGCAAACTATGTAGGACCTAAGCCATAGTAGCTCTTTAGATCTCCTTTTGTCTCTGAAAATTAAGCAGTGCATGTGCTTAACAAGAGACTCTCTTGTTCCATGGTCCTTGTAGGACCTACCAGTTAGCTCATCCTAGCTTCTGAAGCTTTCTTACATATGCTCCCTTCCTGGCCTGGCATCTTCCTCAACACCAAGTCACACCTCTCCTCCTGAAACTCTAAATATGCTGCCCTTCATTTAAGGAAATAAGACACTAGCTTCATAGTATTTTCAAGTTGTTGGACTAGATCTGCACTGACCTGTTTTCTCTCTCTCAGTCCTGTGCCGGACAGTCTATCCTGGAAAGTCAGTGGCCAGGAGAGCCTACAGGGTAGGCTCAGGGAGAAAACAAAACCCACCCGCTCATCCCTGTCATGGAGGCTCACTGGGATCACTGTAGCTAACTAGCCACAGGCCTGCCACCTCCTCGAGAAGCCACTTTCTGGCCACTCACCTTAATTCCTCACTTTGGAGCCCCTTAGCCCATAAATTTTTTGTAGTTCGTGTGTTTCTTAAACTTCACCCTTTACCAGTACCTGTGTTCTGCTATTGGCACCTTTGAAAATAGATGAAATTTAACTTGGGAACCTTTGGACTCTTTTTTTTAGTCTTTCCCTGGCACTTGCACCAGTTTTCCTATGCCTTCCAGGTACCAGGAAATCGCCATTATAAATAGCTTTTATGTATTAGGCACTTAACGATGTGCCAGGCATTGTTCTGAGAGGTTTCCGTGGATTAATTAATCCTCACCATAACCCATGGGGTTGATACTGGTATTGTCCATTTTATAAAAGAGAAAGTGGAGGTACTGATAGGTAGGGAACTTGCTCAAAGCAAAGTCACACAGTTATCAGGCGTTGGAACCAGAGTTGGTCCCCAGAATCTAGAGCCCATACCCTTAACCACAATGCAAACTTCCCCCTTCCTCTGCCAGCTCAAAGCATCTTTCCAAGCATCTGAGAAGGACACCATGGCCACTCCTGCCTCTGCACCTTGGCTTATGCTGTCTCCTGTCTAGAATGGTCTCCCCGACATCTCCTCATCCTTAGAGGGCAATCCCAAATGTCACTTACCTCAGAAGTATTTTCTGACTCCCTACCGTCACAATCCACTACTTGCTCTGTATGCTCTGTCATTTTCTTTGGTACATTTGCTGTGGCTTAAATGTGTCCTCCAAAGTTCATGGGTTTGGAAACTCGATCCTCGGTGCAGTGGGGTTGGGAGGCAGGGCTTAGTGGGAGGTGTGTGGATCCTTTGGAAACTCGATCCTCGGTGCAGTGGGGTTGGGAGGCAGGGCTTAGTGGGAGGTGTGTGGATCCTTTGGAAACTCGATCCTCGGTGCAGTGGGGTTGGGAGGCAGGGCTTAGTGGGAGGTGTGTGGATCCTTTGGAAACTCGATCCTCGGTGCAGTGGGGTTGGGAGGCAGGGCTTAGTGGGAGGGTGTGTGGATCCTTTGGAAACTCGATCCTCGGTGCAGTGGGGTTGGGAGGCAGGGCTTAGTGGGAGGTGTGTGGATCCTTTGGAAACTCGATCCTCGGTGCAGTGGGGTTGGGAGGCAGGGCTTAGTGGGAGGTGTGTGGATCCTTTGGAAACTCGATCCTCGGTGCAGTGGGGTGGGAGGCAGGGCTTAGTGGGAGGGTGTGTGGATCCTTTGGAAACTCGATCCTCGGTGCAGTGGGGTTGGGAGGCAGGGCTTAGTGGGAGGTGTGTGGATCCTTTGGAAACTCGATCCTCGGTGCAGTGGGGTTGGGGCAGGGCTAGTGGGAGGTGTGGATCCTTTGGAAACTCGATCCTCGGTGCAGTGGGGTTGGGAGGCAGGGCAGTGTGGAGGTGGGTGGATCCTTTGGAAACTCGATCGCCTCGGTGCAGTGGGGTTGGGAGGCAGGGGCTTGGGAGGTGTGTGGATCCTTTGGAAACTCGATCCTCGGTGCAGT
The DNA here is from genome assembly GCF_009764315.1 of Trachypithecus francoisi. Taxonomy (NCBI): domain Eukaryota; kingdom Metazoa; phylum Chordata; class Mammalia; order Primates; family Cercopithecidae; genus Trachypithecus; species Trachypithecus francoisi. Next base: position 70,020,018 of record NW_022681470.1, on the reverse strand, counting down.
GGGGTTGGGAGGCAGGGCTTAGTGGGAGGTGTGTGGATCCTTTGGAAACTCGATCCTCGGTGCAGTGGGGTTGGGAGGCAGGCAGGGCTTAGTGGGAGGTGTGTGGATCCTTTGGAAACTCGATCCTCGGTGCAGTGGGGTTGGGAGGCAGGGCTTAGTGGGAGGTGTGTGGATCCTTTGGAAACTCGATCCTCGGTTGCAGTGGGGTGGGAGGCAGGGCTTAGTGGGAGGTGTGTGGATCCTTTGGAAACTCGATCCTCGGTGCAGTGGGGTTGGGAGGCAGGGCTTAGTGGGAGGTGTGTGGATCCTGGGGCATCACCCTCATGAATAGATTAGTGTTGCTTTCTCAGGAGCGGGTTTCTTATAAAAGAATGAGTTTGGCCCCTTTGCTCACTCGTGCTTACTCTTTCCTCTCTCCTTCTCTTTGCCCTTCTGTCATGGGACAGTGCAACAAGAAGGCTCTCACCAGATGTCAGCCACTTGATCTTGGGTTTCTCAGCATCCAGAACCATGGGCCAATACATACATTTCCTGTTCATTATAAAGGACCCAGTCTCAGGTATTCTGTTACAACAACACAAAATGGACTAAGACAACATCTGTTCAAGAATCCTGCCAATTCATAACCCTTACCCCTGCCTTGGAGATTGTGAACAATTTGAAAGCAGGGACCAAGGAAATTCATCTATGAATCCCACTGTGGAATATGTATCTATCAATCGAATTCTCACTAACATGTAAATGGATGATAGGGAATCATCTGTTACTTTCATCATGGGATATCTTATTTTAGAGACAAAGTCCTAACAGGGATTCAAGTTACCATGACAACATTTTCAGAATTAACAAGCAGGAAGAACATTTATTTTCTGTATTGGAGCGGGTTTGCTTTACCCCTGAAAGCCATGTGGAGAACGTGCCTACTCAATAAGCTGAATGCATCAACAGCTTGAGTGCCTCCAAAGGAAAGGGACTAGGTCATCTTCTTCTGTATCCCCACCCCTGCCACGTGGCCTTCCACCAAGTACCCAGAACCCAGGAGAAGAAAGGGGCTAATATTGGCAGAAAATGAGCTAAACTGAGATTCCTGGTGAACTGCCCAGAAGATGAAATCCTTTTCTTTTACAGCAACCACGGCTGCAATTTCCTTGGCTGGCATAGGGCAGAAGTAGGTTATCACAGCATGCCACCTGCCTGTGGGGCCCAGCCAGAAATGCTGTTCAGTCCTTGCCAGCTCATCTCAGGACCAGAGCTGGGTGAGCTATTGTGTGTAGAGAGGCCTCTTCCAAGTGCTCCCCCAGCTATAATTAGAATATTGCAAGGGGGTTTGTTTTTAAGAAACACGAGCACTAGGATGATGATTCAGCCGGGTCTGCACTTGCCCAGAACTCTCATCAGATCCAGGGTTATTATTTTAGACTAATATATTTCTCCAACCCCACACTCCTGCCATCCTCCTCCAAACAAGGCAAAGAAAGGAAAGAATTTTCTTTTTTCAAGATTCTCAGGCAACATTTTGTCTTGGGGAAAGAGAGTAGAAAACTTTCCTTTGACTCACTTTGCAGGAGGAACGATATCCACATGCACGGATGGTCCCAGCCTCACCTGTTGTGAAGTGAATGGACTCAGAGTGAGCTAGGGTGAAAGCTTGATGGCCTGGCCCCAAGGCTACGCTTAACCCCAGTGACAGGTCTGCATTCCCGGAGCCAGGTGGACGGAGGCTGCTCAAAGCAGGAGGCAGGCTGGGGAGAGCAGGGTGGTGGCTCCACAGAGAAGTTATTCTGTGAAAAATCCTACTACTCTCCGCCACTGCTACCTCAACTTTGACAGTTGCACACCAAGTCCTTCACACTCTGAGGCAGCCTCGGTTTGGAGGAAGAACTCGGCCTGTCCAGATGGTGCCATCTGTGCAGCCACAAGAAGCCTCAGAACCAGAAAGTGATGGAGTGGAGACATCAACACATCCCAAGGCTGAACATGCATAGCAGTGTATCTGGAAGAGATGAGATTTAAGAAAAGAAATAGGAAGAGGAGAGGAAGTTCACCAGGTTCCCTCAACCATCCAGTCTCTCTTCCGCACCTCTGACCGAGGGCCATGTCTGGGCACATGTGCTGGCAAGCGCTCACCCTCACACAGAAACACAAAGGCCAGACTGGCAGTACAGCCTGCAGGCTCGGGAGTCCAGGAAGGGATGTGTGGGAAAGGTGCCACTGTAACGTTAGACTCTTAATCCCGATGTTAAGAGTGTGGAAGAAATTAAACCACGGGTGCTCTCGGCCCAGCATTTACAAGTTTAAGCTAAGACCCCAGGGCCCCCATTCTTGTGGAGTCTGGCTGGAATCAGGTCAGACCAGGCCCCGATTTAAGATACACTGCCTATCTGGGTAGGCTGCAGAGGCAGAGCATGGCCTCAGCTAGACCGACATGGGGATGAAGGAAGGTTCATTCACACCGGTCACCCTCATTCCAGGCCAGTCCACTCCTCCCTCACATTCTTTGCTTCTCTGGATGGAAGGCACCGCTGCTGGCAGCTGCCAGGGCAGAGAGCTGACATTGCTGTGTAAACGGAGGCCTCAGCCAAGACGGATTCGGCCCAGAAGAGCCAGTGCCCATCCCTTTGAGCTCTCCCCAGGCAGGAGACTCTGGCCATAGGCCAACTGTTGGAGATTCCAGGGCACAGTTTCCAGGCTCTGATGTCACTTCTCCTTTCTGGGACAAGAACCCCTCAGCTCTAGGAAACCTCACCCTGTCTGCCCTTGTCTGACCCTGTGTGACCCTGGAGAGCGCACAGAGGCTCCTGGCTCACTCTGCCTGAGGTGGTCTTTTCTGATGAGGCCCATCATTCCATCAAGCATCCCTGGGGACTTTGGGCCACATGAATTTCCCTGGGGGAACTGACCAGGCAGTCATTGGAGTAGAAACTGCCCCTTCACCGTCTTGGAGGTTTAGCTTTTCCCTTCATAGCCTTCCTAGTGTTTTTTGTTTTTTGTTTTTGTTTTGTTTTGTTTTTATTCCCTCTACTTTCCACCCTAAGGAAATCTCCTTTTCCCACAGGGGATATTTCTCACTTGGGATCTAAGGAGAATTACTTCTTGGTCACCAGTCAATGTGATTAGACAATGGAATCAAATTTTCTCGATGACCTCATTAAAACAACCTCTGCCCTCACTCAACCAGATGTCTGGACATACGTAATCCTTCCTGACACAATGGAGCAGGAATCCCATTGTCCAGCTAGAGGCCGTGCAGTGAAAGGAGATGGACTTTCAGGGCTTACTAACCTCTGGGACCCCCAGGATGTCCAGCAGGGCAGGCAGAGCCTACTGGAGCCATGAACTGCCACAGAGATTGATGATGAAGAAGGGAAATCAAAGAGGAAGAAAAGGGGAGGCAAAAAAAGATGACCAGCAAAGGAAACAGGAGGAGGGACAGTGGGAAAAAGCAGCCACACAGGGGAGAGAAGAAGAAGAGGTTCTCATGGGTCCTCAGGAACACTGGCCTCAATTGAGAAGAATGTTCCACATGGTCACTGGCTGCAAAACCAGAAAATCACTATCTGCTCACTCCAATTCACCCAGGGCCAGGTCATAGGCAACAAGCCAAGAGTCATGAACTGTCGGAAATGGAAAGGACCTCAGGGAGTGCTGAAGCTTCCCAGCAAGGGCGCTGTTGGCATTTGAGGTGGAACGGTTCTTTATTGGGCAGGGTGGTCCTGGGCTTTGTGGGGCATTTACCGTCTCAGACCCCCAGCCCTAACAAGGAGCTTCCTCACTTTACCAAGATGTGAGAAGCAAAAACTTCCACCTCCCACCACATTTCTAACCCTCCTCTCCCAGAGCTGACCCAGTTGAGAACCCCTGGGAACACCCCTCAGTGAACAGCTGCAAGGGTTCTGTGGCTCAGGGCTGGGAAGGAGTTGGTTTAAGTTCACAGATGGCCTTTGAAACATGAATCTCAACCTCCCTCTCCCTTCCTCTTTATGAACCACAGGAAAAAACTTGACAATTCAGTGTAGTAGGTGCTTTAAACACTCCCAGGGGAGCAGAGTGTGAGAAGGGACCCGTGGGTGGAAAAGTAGGGGAGTCCTGGTTTCCCTCTTGAAACTTGGTCTCAACAGATGCTACACAGTCATCTTCACCTGCCCTCCCACTCAGCTGATTCTTGTCAACCCAGTGACACTGATCCTTCTTTCAAAAGGGATTATTTAGACAAGTGCAAAAATGGAGAGGAATTCAAGGCTGGAAGTTGCTCCAGCTGGAGGGAGGAGGTGGATGAGGATATAATGCCACTAAAATTATCCATGGCAGACAGGGACTGGGACCCCACAGCTGATGGGCCTCTCGCCTGTTATGGTAATTTTCCACCCTTTGGGCCCCTCCCAGGCTTCCTTATGACACCCAACACATTTAGAAATGACGCGATGGCCTTATGTAATGCTGACAGAATAGCACAGCGACAAGAGTCACCAAACCCTAGTCCTGGCATCTCACAGTAAGATTCCCAGAGTTTGTGCAGTGATTGGGTCAAGACCATATTTGTCACTTTCTCATTTCCTCGCCAAAAGCAAGATTACCTGGAGAAAAGCCTGCTTGGCGAAGGCCACGGGTGGAAGCTGACAGGCTGCCTCTCTGCAAGCATACCTCCAGGAATGCGGCTGCCCTGGGTGGAGTGTGGTAGGATGGCAGGAGCTGCAATCTAGAGAGGGAAGCTGGGGCTTGGCGCTCCAGTTCTTGTGGCCTCTCACAGCCCTTCTTATTCTCACGTCCCGCACCTCTCTTCCCTCTCCTACACGGTAGCCCCTGCAATCCCTTCCCCAGCCCTGCAACTCAGAAGTCAAGGTTTTGGAGGAATTAGGGAGAGAATCTTCCCTCCTGGAACACCTCAATCCATTCGAAACTTCAGCTGAGATATCTGCCCTCTAGAGTTCCCTCCCAACCTCCAAGCGCTAGAGAAAGAGAAAAGAAGTGGCAGGGGTTTCTGCCACCAAGAATAACCATGGCCTTACTGGATTTGCTCATACAAAATTGTCCACGGGCACCTACAAGCCAACTGGGCTCTGTGGATGGTCAAACTCTTCCAAGGCCACTCAGCCCTAGCTGTGGGGAAAAAAACCCCAAAGACTCTGACCTACTGGGAGCAGTTTAGGAAGGAGGACTTTTGGGAATCAATGTTTACCTGGGAGGAAGGGCTCCGGGGCTGGGGCATGAGTCAGGGGGATTCTGAGGCAGGTGGCAGTCACTCTTCACCTTTTTTGAAAAGTTTATGATTTCACTGAACCATGAGCCATCACCTCCATGCTCCTGAGGCTTTCCCCACTGGGGCTGGGATCGACTTTGGGGCATGGAGGGAGGAGGGTGATGGAAGAGAATTCCCATCTTCCTGCAGGTCTTCCTTCCTGATCTCAAGTGACAGACCGCTCCCTTCCCCTGGTCTTTCTCCCCATTCCCAGGTCCAGTCTGATGTGCCAGCAGGGTAGGAGGGGAGCAGGAGAGCTTTGCACTCACAACTGGCGCAGTCTAACAGCTGTCCTCTGCAGGCGCAGGGGTGGTCACTTGCCTTGGCTGCATGACAAAGTAGTCAGAGATTAGCGTATGGGCATGGCCTAGGGGATGAAGGATTGGAGGCCCCGTCTGGCCCCCAGGAGAGTGACCAGTGGGCACCTCCTAGAATGACTTTACTGGAGCCCAAACATGGGAGCCAGCGCAGGGTCAGACCCCCTAACTTCGCCTCCACAACCTCATTATCCAGAGATCCGGGTGACACTGGACAAGGCTGAGCCCCTAAATCACACCCAGTGGCTTTATCTGACCCTCTCAACAGACCCAGTACTTTCAGCCAGTGACTGTTATTTTTTAGGGTCAACTACCAACTCAGTTTTCCCATTCTGATTCATCAAACATAGGTGGAGGCCTGCGGCTGAAGCAAATGGTAGATGTCAAAGTGTGGTCCCCGGACCAGCAGGATCAGCATCATTAGAAACACAGGTTCTCAGGCTCCATCCTACATCTGCTGACTCAGAAGCTCTGGGAAAGGGGTCCAGCAGTCTTCTGTTTCAACAGACCCTCCAGGTGATGCTGGTGCACACTCAGAGTTGAGAACAGGACTGCAGGACCTATCTATCAGTCCTCAGCTGGGTCCTTTCTTCAACTCCTTCATGGCAGGATAAAGGCTACTTAAGGTACAGTCCTTCAACTTCTACCTCCTCATGTATATCAAGCTCTCCCTAATGTCCCCCATTCCTTTCTTCCTTTGCTCCTACCCTCTCCCTCACCCACCACCTTCTAAGCTCTCTCTGTAGCCTTCCATCCCATCTGACCACAGCTGCTCATATATCTTGCTCCATTAATCCCTTTGTTCTTGAACATTCATTTCTTTCTCCTGGTTATTTTCTCTACGTGTCCAAAGACACTCTGGTCTCTTCTAATTCTAGAAAGACAAAAGCCCCAGGGGAACTCTACAGAGTTTACAAACTACCTAGAATAATCTGCTCTAAGTCCCCTGTCCCCTTACACAGGTGAGGGACAGAGAAGCAGCTTGCTCAAAGCCACAAGCTGGTTCATGCAGAGTTGGAGTCAGAAATCAGGTTGCTGCATCTCTGTTCAGGGCTCCTTCTTGAAAAACGAATCCTGGCCTGCTCCATCAGCTCCATCAGCTCTCATTCTCACTCCCTTTCCCAGGCTGGTTCCAGCCCCTCAGCCCTCTCAACACTGCCTCTCTAAATGTCACCCCAGTCCATAGCGCTTCTCCTTCCCCCACCACTTTCCTCCCTCCCCCTTGAAACCCACCCCTCCTCACCTTGTTGCAGCCACTTCTCATCGTTTTTGAAAAGCTTATGTTTTCACTGCTGAGCCACGAGCCATCACCTCTGTGCTCCTGTGCTTCCCCCAGGGGGGCTGGGGTCAACTTCGGGGCATGCGAGGCAGGAGGAGAATCGCCCTCTTCCTGCAGGTCTTCCTTCCTGACCTCAGGTGACCACTCCCTTTCCCTGGTCTTTCTCCCCATTCCCAGCCCACTCTGGTGTGCCAGATGGGCAGGAGGGCAGAGGGCAAGTGGTGCCCCAACACCAGAAGGTACCTTTGCACTCACGGTAGCTTTGCACTCTTGACAGCTGTCCTCTGCAGGCACAGGTGCGCTCACAGTCCTGATCCATCCTCTCCCTCTCTGACTGTTCCTTTTCCATCTTCTGCTCTGGCTCTTTTTCTTGGGCTTCCTCAGGACCTCGTCATCTTTTTTTTTTTTTTTTTTTTTTTTTTAGAGGGCCTCACTCCTTCACCCAGACTGGAGTGCTATCCAGGCTTGAATTGCCAGGCTCAAGAGATCCTCCCATCTCAGCCTCCCAAGAAGCTGAGACTGCAGGTATGCATCACCATGCCTGGCTAATCTGTTGTTGTTGTAAAGACAGGGTCTCCCTATGTGGCATAGGCATGCTGGTCTCAAACACCTGGGCTCAAGCAATTATCTCTCCTTAGCCTCCCAAAGTGTTGGGATTACAGGCATGAACCACCACGTCCAGCCATTTCTTTTTTCTCTACTTTCTTTGCTCACAGACTTATCCGGCTGTCATTTCAACTGGCAATTCTAAGTAGATGGCTCCAATATGACCTTTATCCCCCAGCTTCCTCAAACTCCAGGTCTGCATTTTCAGCAGCTCCCCGATGCCAAAGATGCACCCCACATTCCATCATCCAAACTCAAACTCTCCTTCCTCCACATTTCCCAAACAGCCACCACCACCTCCTGACTCCTGACATCATCCTGTTACCATGGTTTCTAGGATCTTTACCACGCCCTCGCATTTATGATCACATTTCCTGGTTAAAAACTCAACATGGCCCTGTGAATGCAATGTCCCTGTGGATCCGAGTAAAATGGATCCAGCAGGACTAGTCTTCAAAATCAACAGCCGCCATTCTGTGCAGGAATCCATGGCCAGGCGGAATGCTTGGGCCTTCATGTGCTCTGGATTCTAGAATCTAAAGGGAAGGGCAGGCTTTTATAGACATTGGCTGAAGATTGGGAGCTCCTCAGGGAATGACTCAGCCCTTCTTGGGCAAAACAGATAATAAATCAGACAAAATCAGTTGTTTTATGAGCAACTTGCTATTGCTGGATCACTCACTCTATGCTAAATGACCCTCTGGGAAGGGTTTCTATGTTCATAGTCCTCTGAGACAACCACTACTTTGTGCAGTGACAGCAATTAATGGATGTTTGAATCAAAGCGAGAGAGAGAGAGTAAGGGCTAAGGTTAGGGTCAAGGGTCAAGGGCAGTGGCCAGCATCAGGGGGAGGATTGGGGTCAGGAGGCCATGTGTGAAAGGTCGGAAGCCATCCTGCTCCCTACAAGGACAAACCTATGCCAAAGCCATTCTCATCTTCAGCCTCTCTTGCTACTGGGAACACGTGACCTCTCACTGCTTCACACCCTCCTTTCCAGCCCAGAACGACAGCCATTGTCACCAAGGCCCTTGTGGCAGTACCTGCTGAACCCAGGACTGGCTTTAGGATGTGGAATGGGGCAAGTAAAAAACCATCCTTGGAAATGAAAGTACTTCATCCCGTCCTGTTCTTCTGAAAACAGAACCCTCCTGACTCTGCCCTGCCACCTCCCAGAATCAGATGACCTGGGTTTCAGCCCCACTTCTCACTGACCAGCTACAGAACTTACAAGATAACAAGCCCTTTTTGGGTCCTGGTTTCTTCACCTGAAAACAAAACTTGTAAAATGTTCCCTGCTCACTGTACAGGATTGATGTGGCGATGATAATGTGCTTGTGTGAACACAGTTCACTGTTGACAAGTCACTCTCGTTACATCATCTGCCTGGATCTTTACAAACCACCCTGTCAGATAGGTGAGGAGAGCATTTTGATATTCTTTTATGGATGAGGAAACCAAGGCTCCCCGAGGAGGAAGGATGTACCCAGCTACATAACTAACATGTGACAGAGTTGGGATTCAACCAAGCCCGTCTGTGCTCTGTGCCACATGGTCCCAGCATGGCAAGAGGCTGGGTGACACAGCATGCTGCTACTGTTAAGAAAAGCAGTGTTTTTTCCCAGGATGGCTATCGTTCAAATATTTGCCAGCAGATAATCACTGGTGAATTTGGGCATCCCCAGCATCTCCAATCTGTCATTGCTTAAGTGGGTTATTTTGACCTAAGAAGTAAATGTGGGATCACTGGCCTCAGGGCTGAAATGGAGAGGGTAGAGTTAGCCAAGGAAGAAGATGAGCTGGTGGGTGTTTCTGACGCCACCGTCCACTGATGGTAATCACACTTTCTGCTGGGTACAGAGGACTACAGAATTTTAGGCAAGTTCATAAATTCTAACAATCCCATTTTATGGGTGAGAAAAACTTATGCCCAGAAAGATAACAAAGACATCCCCAAGCAGCTGAGCCGGTTCCAGCCCCAGGTTTCCTAATTCTAAGTCCGAAGCTCCCTCCGGGCTGCCTACATTTCAGGCTATTCTTCACCTCATTCTGCCTAGGACTTATCCCTCCATTCATATGTGCAACTGACAGCAGAGAAGTGGCAATGGGGGTGATGTGCACAGCGGATCCTTTTCCATAGACGTCCCCTGAATGAGGGGCAGTCCTCTTGGAGATTGCTGTCTGGTTCAAATGCCGGGCCCAAGACACAGCTTTGTCCCCATGGGCCAGAACAACCCCTTGAATGTGTGTGTTGGGCTTTGAGTTGGGGAAGAGGAAATATTACTCACGACTTGTCTCGCCTGCCAAGCCTCCTCGGGGGGCTGGCCTGTCTTCTTCTGGGGGACAGGGATTTTCCCCGGCTTCTCACTTGGGTCGGAGAGTGGGCACTTGCAGGTTTCAGGATCTGAAGGAGATGTGAGGAGTTAGTCACCCTGGTTCCTAAAGGATCTCCAGCCTCACGTCTTCTTCCAGCACCACATCCCACACCCCCAGCCCAATCATGACGCCATGGATTAGAAGGCACTGAGCAGGAAGATTTCTAAAAAAAGGAGGCTGGAGACACACACGTTCCTCTCTTGTCCTGTACTGTCAAGCAGCAAGGGCACCACTTCTAAGACGGATATACAGATGGTCACATTGTGCCCCGTGTCGTGTGGAGAGAGGAACACAGCCCAGTGCCTCAGCCCCCACAGTGGGGCTGTGTTTGTCTGCTTGGCAAGTTCCTCTCCTCACGAAGGCAAAATCCCATCTACATTGCCCCAGAAACCAGCTTGTTCTTCCTCTGATGCTCCCAACCCACACATTTGACAGAATGGTTTTAATTGATCAGGAATCGCCACTCCAGGTCCTGCAGACTGAAGATGACAAGTCCACAAGTGCTAAACACAGCCAGGCCTGAAGTCAGCATAATCCTTTTCTATTAGTGACTGCACAAGCCCTGGAGGGACATGGACAAGCGAGAATCACATCACTTTGGAGGTAAAAACTGAGAGAGGGAAGAGGGACATATGAGTATAGTCTATATAAGGCCAGCATGTAAGGTTTTCCAGGTTTTAATACGGGAAATCTCTTGTCCTGGGAAAGCCCGCAGTTCCAGGCAAACTGGAACAATTGGTCACCCTATTACATCAACAAAACAGAACAAACTAGAGCTTCAGTATAAAATGACTAACACTTTAGATCTGATTTCATAGAAGGAATTGCAGGACAAGACATTATTTTAAATGTCACATCTAAACTGATTTTATATGGTTTTCTTTGCAGTAGTATGTGCAAAGAGAGACTTTAACCTCAAGAAATTTTTGACCATCCTAGAAAAATGAGGCCTGGAGCAAGAGGCGGAGAGAAAGGAATGGGAAAATAGCTCTCCTGCATGGCTTCCTTGTCTTCCCAGCACCCACCTTCATTCTCATGTCCCTGGCGTATTTCTCCAGCTCCTTCCTTATGTCAGCTCTCAGCATCTTTGAGACGTTGAGGACCAGCTGCTTCCACTCAATGGGCTGGAAGCTATGAGGCTCATGGGGGACGTACAGTCCAATCTTGACCTTCTTGACTGTGTGCAGGTATTTCTTGTAGGAGTCCTCAAAGTCAAAGATGAGGTCACTCAGAGTCCGAAAAGTCAATGGCTTGTCCATCAGCTCAGCCCTGCGGCTCATACCCAGTGAGCCATAGCGGCCATTGCAGTAAATCCCCAGCACAACGTGGTGAAAGTAGTTTCCTGAGAAGTAGGTTTTAAAGCTGATGGGGAACCGCTCGATGGAAGGCTGTCCATTGGTTAAGTAGCTTAGACAATCTGAGTCAAGGAAGAGAAAGGAGGCCTTGAAAATTCGGAGCCTGGATGCACAGGAAGGGAAAGTGTCTCATAGGGGTCAGTGAGTCCATCCCCCTGCCTCTGCGCAGGCCCACATCTAACTTTTCCAGACTAATCCTTTTATAAAGCATTCGCTTATCTTTGACTATCTACTATATGTTGTATATCCAAACCAAGTTAATATGAGACAAAAAGAAAAACTTGTCATTTTCTTCAGTAATTACATACCTGCAAAACAAAACAATAAAAAGGCACTTTTTCCTCTGCTCCCAGGGCTCACACAGGCTGCATCCCAGCCTGGAACAGCCTCATGACCATCCCTTCTCCTTTCCTGGGTGTCATGCCTCCCTGACTTTCCTCGTCCTAGCTTAGGTATTCTTGCTCCCTGCCCCACCCCAAGTCATTGGTAAATCCTTTGGACCTGGAGCCATTGGGAATGCAGAGAGAGGTGGCAAGAAAGTGTGAATGCAAGCAGGGGAGTATAACCTGAGTTTTTCCAGGGAAGGGGGAGCAGCAGCACCAAGCCTGGGATCATCTTTCCAAAACACACAAGAACCCCCATGGCACTTGGTGCTTACCCATCATGTGTTGCAATTGTGAGGGCAGGGCTTATGTCTCACATCCTGGCATTCCCTGGGCACAGCACTGGCCTGGTACACAGACAGACTCGTTTAATGCTTACAGAAGGAATGAACCTTAGATTGTGGATGCGCACTGCCTTACACTTAAAAGGACTGCTCTCGGTGCAGAGCTAATCCAGGTGTCCTGAAGGGAAGGATGCTGACAGAACCCATCCACAGCACTGGCAGCAGCCTCGTCCTCTGCCCTCGGTTTAATCACGGATGGCTCCACTCTCTAAAAATGTTCTGTACCTGCTTTCTCTTCACTTTATCATGTGAGATCAACTGGCAGTTAGGGAGTGAAATCACATCCTTCTGAGTCCTCTTACGTAAATTCCTAGCTGCTTTCTGGGGCAAGCTCTCTGGGGCTGGAACAAGGGCATTCCTTAGCTGTTTAAGTCAGTGTAACAAACACTTAACCCTGAGTGTCTGCTGTGCCCGACAGCCTGCCAGGTAGGGCTGTGGAGCCAAAGATAAGAACACAGCCCTTCCCTGGAGGTCTGGTGGGAGATGGACTCAGAATGCACACAATGAAATCAGTATGGCAATTCCTCAGATAATTCAACAGGATTACCCTAGGACCTGGCAATTCCACTTCTGGGGGCATAACCAAAAGAGTTGAAAGTAGCGACCCCAACAGATATTTGTACACCCATGCTCTGAACAGCATTATTTGCAACAGCTAGAAGGTGGAAGCAACCCAAATATCCATCAATGGATAAAGAGATGAACCAAATGTAGTGTATACATGCAATAGAATTTATTCAGCCTCATAAGGGAAGGAAATTCTGCAATGGGCAGGATGAGCCTTGAAGACATGCTGAATGAAATCAACCAAATACAAAAGGACAAATACAGTATGATTCCACTCATCTGAGGTACCTGAAGTAGCAAGTGCAGAGATGGAGAGTAGAACGGTGGTAGGCAGGGGCTGGAGGGAGGAAACTGGGGAGTGCTGTTTAACGGGTATAGGGTTTCATTTCTGGGGAGGAATGGTGGCCTTCCTTCCTTCCTTCCTTCCTTCCTTCCTTCCTTCCTTCCTCCTTCCTTCCTTCCTTCCCTCCCTCCCTCCCTCCCTCCTCCTTCCTTCCTTCCTTCCTTTCTTTCCTTTTTTTTTTTTTTGAGACAGAGTCTCACGCTGTCACCCAGGCTGGAGTGCAGTGGCGCCATCTCAGCTCACTGCAGCCTCTGCCTCCCAAGTTTGAGCGATTCTCCTGCCTCAGCCTCCTGAGTAGCTGGAATTACAGGTGCCCGCCACCATACCCGGCTAATTTTTGTATTTTTAGTAAAGACGGGGTTTCACAATGTTGACCAGGCTGGTCTCAAAACTCCTGACCTCAGGTGATCCGCCCTCCTCGGCCTCCCAAAGTGTTGGGATTACAGGAGCAAGCCACTGCGCCTGGTCGGAATGGTGGTCATTTTGTAGAGCATTATGAATGTACTTAATGTCACTGAACTGTGCACTTAAAAATGGTTAAAATGGTAAATTCTGTTATAAATATTTTACCACAATAAAAACCAAAACACAATATGATGTGTGCTATAAGAAAGGCAAGCCCAGCAACCTCTGGGTGGACAGAGGAGGGGCCTCAGCAGGGTAACACTGGATTCGTCTTACAGGATAAGTAGTCAGCCAGGTGGAGAAGTGGGGAGGAGACAAGAGAGAGCACCAGTCCCTCATGTCATGAGTCACTGATTTCGAGGATTTGTCCCATCATGACATCAACTGGAAAAGCCTTGGGACCTGGAGCAACTGGGAATGGAGAGGGAGGTGGCGAGGTAGTATGGAGGCAGGCAGGGAAGTAACCTAAGCTTTTCCAGGGAAGCGGGAGCAGCAGTGCCAAACCCGGGATCATCTTTCCAGCATCCAGCCTCCTGGGGCTATTCCCAACCTGCCTCTCATAATGAACCTGTTACTTTAATAAACCACAGTGCTTTAGTACCACCAGCAAGCCCCACTATGGCCAGTGAGGTCCCCCAAAATACCTGCCATAGTTCACAAGATAATTTGGAAGCAAAGGTCTACCTCTCTAGCATGCATGTAAAAGCACGCGCATGTCCTTAAGCAAGATAAAAAGAAGTGGCTCAGCACTAATGAATCCTGAACTCTGGGCTAAAGTCAAAAACAGGGAAAGCAAGGAAGGACAGGCCGATGGACACAGGTGTCCAAGCAACCAAGCCAACCAGTTTCAAAGTTGTTGAGCCAGGACCTGCAGAAGAGCCTGTGGGAGACACAGACGGATGACCCCATTCATAACCTTCACTATCTCCGAGTGGAAAGCAGGACCCAGGAATGCTGACTGGCGCAAAGAGAAAAGACAAAGATGCTGTAACCTTTAGAATCCAGGTCTCTTTGGGAGGCTGAGGCGGACAGATCACCTGAGGTCAGGAGTTCGAGATCAGCCTGGTCAACATGGTGAAACTTCATCTCTACTAAAAATACAAAAAATTAGCCGGGCGTGGTGGCACACACCTGTAATCCCAGGTACTCGGGAGACTGAGGCAGGAGAATCGCTTGAACCCAGGAGGTGGAGATTGCAGTGAGCCAAGATCACGCCACTGCACTCCAGCCTGGATCACAGAGCAAGACTCCCCGTCTCAAAAAAAAAAAAAAAGAAGAATTTGGGTCTGTGTTTCCTGTCTGTATGCAAGAGTCAAATTTCCCTGAGTGCAGCAGTGTGAACTGAAGCTCTCCACCTTCCCACACTTTTCTGAAATGTCAGAAGGATAAGAACAAAGGAAAACCACGAGCACACTGTCTCTGATTTGGACAGGCTCAAAGGCTGTTCCTGGGTCTATCCCCACAATTCCAAAAGGTTGTGGGTGATTCCAATGGCATGATGTTCGAATGTATAAAATTGTGCAGGGATGAGACTATTGTGTAAGGGAGGTGGTCATTTCAATGAACTAAATCCAGAGGCACTCAGACACACCTCAACAAAGAGTCTGAAGTTAGCTTGTCCACCCCATGAAGGGCCTGGGCTTGTGTTCCCCTTCGTTGATCTCATCCACCAGCGAATCCTCAGCCAATTGTCTGCCTCCATTAAACTTGCAGGAGGCTTTGCTGAACAGCTGTGGCTGACTCCTGCCACTAAAGAGTTGGGGCCCTGAGCCATCTGCTGCCCCGACCCCCATTCCCAGCCTCCTGCTGGGTTCCCCAGGCACATGTTTCATCTCCTTTGTGGGAAACTGGGAGGAGGATGACAGGAGGGTTGGAGAGGGGCCTCAGTAAGGTTCAAGTTTCCATTTTTCAAATGTCAGCCAAGGCACCTGTGGTTAATCTTGTTTCAGATCAGGCCTGCAAGTGTTTCCACAGACTGCAGAAAGACACAGAGATTCCCCTTCCCGCAAAGATGTCCAGGAGACCCAGAAAACAGACTAGACCAATCCTCCTGCCCCCAGTCTAATTTTGAGCCACATGTCCTTACACTGACTTCTCCATCTCCTTTCTCTCCTGATTTTCCTTCTACCTCTCTGACTTTCCTTCTTAAGTCTCTTTCATGGGCTCTTTGTGCCAAACTAGACCAAAAAAATACTGATTTCATCTTTGATCTTTTTCTCTTCTCACTTGTTGAACAGTAAGCACAACCCTCTAATCACAGCTCCTAAATTCGCATTTCCAGTACAGATTTCTCTGTGAGCTCCACACTGCAAATACCTCATCCTGACATCCCACAAGGCACCTCAAATTTAACATGTCCAAATCTGAGCTCACCTCTCCCTAAATCTGATCCTCTCCTTGAAGTCCTTCCCTTGGACTGTGGCATTATCATGCAAGCCAGAAATATGGAGTCACTGCCGTTCTCCAATAACTCCTCCCATCTAAGCAGTCCCCCGGTGGTGTGATGATATATGCCTCCATCTCTTCCCTCCACCTTCACTGGCACTGTTTTAGTTCAGGTCTGCATTGACGCATCTCCTTTCTCTGCCACTCTCATTCCTCCCGCTAATCCCGCAGTCGATTGCCCAATTCAGAAACCTGGAGTTGTTGACTCCTTCCTCATCAACTCCTGCATCTTGTTGGCCTAGAAGTCCTATACATTCTATCTCCTTGATAGCCCTTAAACACATTCCCTGAAATCCATTCCCATCCCCAGGGCCATCAGTCTAGCCTCACCATTCCCTCATGTAACAGCTCCCAACGGGCTTTGCTGACCCAGCCCAGCCTTCCCCAATCTGCCCTTCAGCCTGTCCTTTGGAGAACTACATCTCTAGAACATATACCAAAGCATGCCATACCTCTGCTTCAGAGTTTTCATCTGGGTTGCCCATTGCCTTTTGGAAAACAGTCATTTTTGAGCACAGCGCTCAAGGACCTAACTGATCTTGCCTGGGACCGTCTCTCAAGCTCCTGTCTTGCAGTGTTTCCTTTTCCACTGTCCCTTCCAGCATCCATCCCATAGGACTTCAGAGCGTCTTTGCTTTTCTATCTGATCGTGTTCAATTGCCATCACCACCAAGATGTTGATGCCATCACAATTTCTCTGCACCATATTCCTCTCAGGCTGAAGAGCCAGGAGTCTGGTGAAAAATGGAACAGAAAGTGTGAGAGAAGCTAGACCCTTGTTTTAGCTGGAGGTTCTGTCAGGTCAGGATATACCAGCACTGCTTGGTCTCCTCCACACACCACTCTTAGAATTTTTCCTGACAGGCCAGGCGTGATGGCTCCTGCCTGTAATCTCAACACTTTGGGAGGCTGAGGTGGGCGGATCGCTTGAGCTCAGCAGTTTGAGAACAACCTGCTGGTGAAACATGGTGAAACCCCATCTCTACCAAAAATACAAAAATATTAGCCAGGCATGGTGGCATGTGCCTGTAGTCCCAGCTACTCAGGAGGCTGAGGTGAGAAGGTCACTTGAGCCTGGGAGGCGGAGGTTGCAGTGAGCTGAGATCACATCACTGAATTTTCAAAGACTTTTCCCTGGAGATGGGTTTGGATACTAGCACTCTTGGCTCTGATTGCATTTCCCCTTGACTGTCTTTCCTGCTGCAATGTCATATTAATGCAGAGAACAGTCACATACGCACTCTCTGTAGTCGCTCCAAGTTAGAATTCTCCTTGTGATTAGTGAGTATTAGTGAGTCTGCAAGGTCACTGGCCTGAGAGCTGGCCCTGATGGAGGCTGCAGCTCACAGGTGAGACTAATATTGGTCCAAGAAGCCAAGCATTGATTTGGTTCACTTCTCCATGGTGGAAGTTAAAGAGAGGAACCAGAGGAGTCTGACACTTTCCTCAAAGGAGATAATCATCTCTGTGGATTTACAATGTTAAAGGCACAACCAGCCCCATTGTGAAGCCACCATTTATGCAATAAACTAAGCATACATAACTTAAAGGATACATGCCCAGGATGACAGCTTCAAGGCATTTGATAGGCAAGGACTCTCGGGTCATTTCTTTTGCTGTTTCCATTAACCTGTAGGATAGAGCACAGCAGAGGATCTCAGAACCTATTTAATTACACACTCGGGTCAGTCTGTCAATCCATCAGCATGCCTATCCCCACACCAGGAACCACGCAGGCGCACAGAGGGAAAAGGGAGAAGTCGCCTCATAGGAAGGCACCAAAGCACAAGAGTTAATTCCTGGAGTTAGTGCCAGTATTCCATAGCACCCTCCCAATGCCCCAGGACAGAGGGCATTACAACAGAACAAATAAAGGAAGTCTCATGAGGCAGAGTTTACAAGCCTCCTCCATCCTGGGAGTTAGAATTCACCACTGAGCTCAGTCCTCAGTCCCACCTCCAACCTGGCCTTGGGGCACCCTCCACCTCCACCCCTTACAGACTAGGATACCTGAGCCCTGGGCTACGGGAATAGAGGTTGGGAGAGGAAGATGGCAGCTTGAGGGTAGGAGAGAGGTCATCTGGCCCATAGATCATGCACCACTTACCCACTCAGCGGTCTCATTTTCCTAATTTCAAAGAACTGGGTCCCTGTGTGATTATATCTGTGTAAAGTATGTAAAGGGAAAGTGACAGAAAACTCCAAAGGTCCCAGTAATGTGTCAGAGAAAGCTATGCATTCTGATTTCTCAATGAGATGAGGATGTGAGGGCTTTTCAGAAGTCACCAGCACCCGGAAGGTAGCCAGTAGCCTCTAACTCTTCACTATCTTACCCTGGAAATCTAATTTCTAACTTGGGCTTCAAAGTACCACAGACCTTTTTTTTTTTGAGACAGAGTCTCACTGTCACCCAGGCTGGAGTGCAGTGGCCGGATCTCAGCTCACTGCAAGCTCCGCCTCCCAGGTTCACGCCATTCTCCTGCCTCAGCCTCCCGAGTAGCTGGGACTACAGGCGCCAGCCACCACACCCGGCTAGTTTTTTGTATTTTTTAGTAGAGACGGGGTTTCACAGTGTTAGCCAGGATGGTCTCGATCTCCTGACCTCGTGATCCGCCCGTCTCGGCCTCCCAAAGTGCTGGGATTACAGGCTTGAGCCACCGCGCCCAGCCTACCACAGACCTTTATAATAGCTCTTTTCAATCTGCTCTGTATTCTGGGTAGTTGAATATTTGTCTTAATTCACCTACTAGACTACAAGCTCTTCGAGAGTTGGCACTATTCTTTTTTTAAAAAACAATTTTTTTTAAGACATGAGCTTTCTGTGTTGCCCAGGCTTGTCTTGAACTCCTGGGCTCAAGTGATTTTCCTGCCTCAACCTCCCAAGTAGCAGGTATACACCACCATACCTAGCTAGAACTGTTCTTTCATTATCTTTATATCACTCATAAAACCTGGCAGAAGGCCAGGCACAGTGGCATATGCCTGTAATCCCAACACTTTAGGAGGCTGAGGTGAGTGGGTCACCTGAGGTCAGGAGTTCGACACCAGCCTGGCCAACATGGCGAAATCCAGTCTCTACTAAAAATACAAAAATTAGCCAAGTATAATGGCATGGGCCTGTAATCCCAGCTACTCAGGAGGCTGAGGCAGGAGAATCACTTGAACCCAAGAGGCGGAGGTTATGGTGAGCCGAGATCGCACCACTGCATGTCAGCCTGGGCAACAGAGTGAGACTCAGTCAAAAAAAAAAAAAAAAAAAAAACTGACAGAAACCCAACATATGCAAGTTAACAAATATTACTAAATGAATGAGGAATACATGAATGGATGGATGAATATATGGATGGATGGAAAGATAGATGGATGAATGAGTGGATGGATGGAATGGAAGGGCGGATGGGGATAGATGGAAGCAAGGATGAAAGGGTGGATTGATAGCAATAGGGCTTTTCTGTAGTGCACAGGCTCTATAGCAGGGCTTACTGTGGTGATGTCACTTTTTTTCATGCCTGTGCTGGCACTTGGCATTGATTACTAAATCTGAGAAGCTGCACCATTATTGACTATCGGGGATTTAGCTGACTACCCAGAAGGTCTCAGGAACTGACCAGCTTGCACCAAGTTGTTCTGAAGGAGATGAAGAGTTTCCCGATGCTGTGCTCTCTGAGGGCTGGGTTTTTATTTTTCTGAGTCTAGTGAGAAGTTGCTTTGTAGGTTTTGCTCTTCTGCCTCGAACAAGAGCCTATAGGAAAAGTGCACACTGGGAAGGTGCTAATGAAGCCTGAACTTCCATGCCCAGAGCTGCTGCAGGTCAGGTGGGTGTGGGAGAGTCAATGGGTGCCCCACAGTGATAAGGGTGCCCAGAAACACTTCGATGCCTCCTTTTTGAAAAGGGCTGGGATTCCTCTCCTGGCACAGCTGTGCTTGGTCACTCAGACAAGAGCACACATAACCCCCTGAAGAGCTCGGTATAAGATTTTGGGGCCGGGCGTGGTGGCTCAAGCCTGTAATCCCAGCACTTTGGGAGGCCGAGACGGGCGGATCACGAGGTCAGGAGATCGAGACCATCCTGGCTAACACTGTGAAACCCTGTCTCTACTAAAAAATACAAAAAACTAGCCGGGCGAGGTGGCGGGCGCCTGTAGTCCCAGCTACTCGGGAGGCTGAGGCAGGAGAATGGCGTAAACCCGGGAGGCGGAGCTTGCAGTAAGCTGAGATCCGGCCACTGCACTCCAGCCTGGGCGACAGAGCGAGACTCCGTCTCAAAAAAAAAAAAAAAGAAGATTTTGGGCACCAGCCCTGGAGAGTCTGACTTCAGGCCATGGTTCATAACCCCAGATGCTACTCAGAGTCACCTCACCTTAGATGACTGAGCAGGAAGCTCCAGGGTGAGGGGCTGGGGGGCCTCTGAAGATCACCAGTTTGAGGGTTACTGACCTGGGCCGTAAGAACAACAACTAACTTTACAGGTTTGCCCAGTTTTTAAAGCGTACAACATACAAGATCCTAGAGGTAAAAGACAAAAATGAAGGGCTAAATATTCTCATTGTGAAGCGATTTCTTTACCTCACCAAAAATGTATACAAGCAATGAGGTTCCTGGTACATAAAGTAGAATTCAGTTGGCAAAAATTCACTTCTATGCCCAACTTTCCTCTGCTCACATATCTAATGTATACATCTAGTGTATCAAGTTAGACAAGCATATAGTAAAATAACTTTAAAAAGTGTACCTGAACGTCTTCTTTTGGTTCCTTAATCATTGAGCCCCTGAAAGTGGGCTGGGGAGAAGTGTGCTCTAAACATGCCCTGAGGGGGAGATACTCATTGAGCCTGAATTTGCTGTTAGAAGGCTTCTCCCCTAGTCCAACAGAGCTCATGTGGCACCTCTCTCTCCAGAACCCCATGCAACACCAGCACTCCTGTTGGCTGCTGCTCTGAGGATGTCCAAGGGGAAAGCAGGATTTGTCCTTTCCTATCCCCACTGCCAGCTGAGCACATCCACAGTCAGGACTGACACCAACCAGTCCCCATATCCTGGCACCTGTCACTGTGTCCAGGACAAAGCAGTAGGGAGTCCCAAGGAACTAAATAAAAGTCAGGTCAGCAGGTAGAAGAGTGGGTGCCCTGCCTTCCTCGTGCAGTGGCCCCAGTGGGCAGGGGACCGGGAGCAGGTCCCCAACCTGCTGGTGCTTCCCTTCTCTGGCCCTCTCTGTAGTCAGTGATGCTGTTGGTCATTGACCTTTGCAGTCATAATGGGTCAGAGAAGAGAAAAATGGAAAAGCAGATCCTTCAGGGCAACCATGAAAAGGTGGCAGAGAATGTGCTGACAGGTTTACAGCAGTGTGAGCAAATGATATGTAAAGCACATGCATATTTGCCCCATCAATGCATTTCCAGTTAGGCTAATTCTCTTAACTCTCAGCCAGATGATCCTTGTAAAGACCATGTCCTAGATAGAAGAGGGAAGCCTTAGGCCAGGCGCGGTGGCTCACGCCTGTAATCCCAACACTTTAGGAGGCTGAAGTGGGCAGATCACAAGGTCAGGAGATCGAGACCATCTTGGCTAACATGGTGAAACCCCATCTCTACTAAAAATACAAAAAATTAGCCGGGTGTGGCGGTGGGCACCTGTGGTCTCAGCTACTCGGGAGGCTGAGGCAGGGGAATGGCGTGAACCTGGGAGGTGGAGCTTGCAGTGAGCCGAGATTACATCAGCCCGGGTGACAGAGCGAGACTCCGTCTCAAAAAAAAAAAAAAAAAAAAAAAAAGAAAAGAAAAAAGAAATGGGGAACCTTAAAGCCTATAATCAGTTGACTTTAAGTTAAAAAAAAAAAGAGGTGGGAGGCATTCTAATTGCTGTCACCTTCTAGAATAGTCTATGAGGAGTCAGTCACATCCAGAAAGGGCCAGCTCTTGGGTCCGAGTCTGCTCTGGCAGGAGTTGGTGCCTCGGGACCACGTGGAACTCCCCATGTGGGTCCCAGGGTGGGGATCAGCACAAACACCAGACAGCCGTCCAAGGGCCAGGGCCGCCAGCCTCACTCCTGGAGACTGGCACTACCTGCTCCTCCTAATATTGCCTTAGGATTTACTGGGAAGATGCCGGTTGGAGAGCTGATGATCCATGAAGTGAAAACAGAGAAGCCAATCAAGTCATCTCCCGACCCAAATGAGCAGAAACTGGTGTTTTCCGATCTAGTAATACCAAGCCCTATGGGCAGGGGTGGGTGCTAGTGTTTGGTGCCTGCAGGGAAGACACAAAAATCCACCCAGAAGATTTTTGCCATAACATAGAATGGACGGGCTTTTCTGGGACACGTGGGGCATGTGTGCAGTGTCCCCTGAAATCCCTTCTGCCTCAAGGCTGGGTATGGACAGACAAACAGGAAGCCGGTCAATGTGCCCGGGACCTTGTAGAACAGGCTATGTTTTATACATTTATGGAGGAAGGATAGCAGTCCACAGAAGCTTGACCTCCTGGACTGTGCGCTGGGGTCCAGCTTCCCATCTGACTCCTCTCTCTATAAACTACCAGAAGGGGCAGGTGGACCATCCACTCCTGCCCCTCTGTCCCTACAGTGTTGCTCCCGGAAGTCCTCAGAACTGATCTAATCCTGACTACAAACAACCTGTGGACGCGGAGGAGAAAGGGTCCAAACCGGCTGGTCTGAACTCGGACTAAACCCAGTGAGTTTCTTAGGTCTTCCTCAAGCTCGAGTCGGGGGAGAGGGCCCCCAATCACAGAAGCCCAACCATTCATGTAGAACTGGGCAGGTCACCAGCCTGGGTCACCTGGGGAAACAAAGGCAGCACCAGGTGGGCCTCTTGTAGATCATGAGCAGTTAGGGATGAGGGCAAAACAGAGAAAAAGAAAAGGAATGGAAGAGTAGGAGGGAAGAAGGCAATAGAGAGTGAAGGGCTGGGTGCAGTGGCTCACGCCTGTAATCCCAGCACTTTGGGAGGCCGAGGCGTGTGGATCATTTGAGGTAAGTTCGAGACCAGCCTGACCAACATGGAGAAACTCTGTCTCTACTAAAAATACAAAAGTTAGTCAGGTGTGGTGGCAGACGCCTGTAATCCCAGCTACTTGGGAGGCTGAGGCAGGAGAATCGCTTGCACACAGGAGGTGGAGGTTGCAGTGAGAGCCAAGAGTGTGCCAACACACTCCATCCTGGGTGACAGAGCGAGTCTTCATCTAAAAAGGAAAGACACTGAAGGAGAACAGGAGGAGGGGAACAAAGGTGACCAAGAGGAAGGAAGTGGAGAAAGAGGAGAAGACAGAAGGAAGAGAGGTGCTCAGGGGAAAAAGGGAAAGGACAGGGAAGAGAAGGGAGAAAGAGAAGCCAGAGGGGCTCAAGGTGGACCAGCCTGCTTCATTGGGTCACTGCAATTACATCCTCCATGCACACTCTTTCTAGACTCCCACCTGGGGCATCTCTCCATGCCTGGCCTCACCAACCTTAGAGAGCTTTTGATGACCAGCTGGGGACAGATTTGCCACCATGCTTGCGATCACCATGCCTGTCCCCTGGCTGGGTGTGCTCAGACCTTGGTTGGAAGGATACTGTAGGGTCTTCATGTAATTCTGGATCGCCTGGAGCCAGTCTGGGATCGTCATCGAGAGCCTGTAGTTTGGGACCTGGGGTATTGAAGGCTGCAGAGAAATAGAGAAGAGGAAGTGTTTATTAAGGAGGTGCTCTGGGGCCCAGCTTCTGGGGACAGGCAGCGGGCTGAAGCCACCAGAGAGAGAGGTGCTCCTGAGAGCCAATGGCAGCATGGTCACCTTGGCGTGGTCACCTGATTGAGCAGTGCCTCCTCCATGAGGTCTCCCGGGAACAGTGAGTCCCTCATTGATGCTCTCCCTCTCTGAGTTCCCTCTGAGTCATAGTGGTTCTCTATGGCCCTGGGTGCTGTGTGAATACAGCTTTCTTCCCTGCAGGAGCCTAACGCCTCCCTGAGGCAAAGGACCATGTTCTATCGTGTCCCCCCGCCGAGACTGGCCCAGGACGGGCATGAAAGCACTCCATCAATGATTGCATAACACCTTTTGCTGTGTGGCCAGTGGTGATCCACTACAAGTGCTCTACTGCAGGGCAACATTTACACAGAATATAAAGTGAATGGATGCCGGGCGCCGTGGCTCACGCCTGTAATTCCAGCACTACAGAGGCCAACGCAGGTGGATCACATGAGTCCAGGAGTTTGAGACCAGCCTGGCCAACATGGTGAAGCCCCATCTCTAAAATTTAAATAAATAAATAAGTAAATAAATAAATAAAGTGAATGGTGCCCTAGAAAATTGCAACATGGCACCAACAGTGCCACATCTCAATACCACCCTCCCTGCAACGCCCAGTGTGTCCCTTTTCCTGAGTCCTACCCCAGATGGATTAGGGAAGATCCCTCTTCTTGCCTTAACTCTCCCCAGGCAAGTGCAGCTCCTCTGACTCATGAGTCATCTTACCACTTTACCCCTCACAGCAGCTCAATCAACACGTTCACCTCCTAGTCTGCCCCTCAGTCAACACTCCCTGAATGTCTACAACATAGCAGACGAAGTCCTGATCCCTGCCAGGAAGAGAAAGAACCAAAGGCAGGCAAGGACTGGAAAGGGGGAAGCAGCCCTATCCTGAAGGCCAAGAGCAAGAACGGACAGGGACGTCCAGTCAAGTCACTGCTGAAAAGCCAGGCACGGTTTGGGATTTTCTTGGTTGGTTTTGTTTTTTGCTTTATTTCCCCTATATGTCTCTCGGTCTTCTGACCTCTGTCTTCCTGAGGTCCTTGGTGACAGAGAATCTCAGCCCACGTGGGTGGGGCTCCAGCAATGCTGCTGCTGGGAAGGAGAAAGGAGGCTCCTTCAGGCCAAGCCACTTAAGGAGAAGCAGAAAGGGCCTGAGGACGGGTGACGCCCACCCTCAGAGCAAACAGGGCAAGGGCGGCCCTGGGGATTTGGTGTTCCGCTGATGGAAGGGGACTCCGCTGGGGAGACGCGGGGATGGCCCTGGGCAGCCAGGCCAGGCAGCAGAGCCAGACACTGCCTAAGGCTGTTCCGGGCTCTCTCCCTGGCTCTCCAGACACCAGCCCCAGTGTGAGGCTGAGGGCACGCTGTCTCCTGCCTGGCATCAGGCTCTTTCCATACTTCCACCCCTCTGGCTGCACTTACTGCAAATACTCCTTGACATTCCTTTCCTCTCACTGCCTCAATTCTCTCTTGGCTTTGAAATGTCCTACTTCACAGCAACTGCCTCGTCAGCTGGAAGGAAACTCATCAGAATTACACTGCCTGCATTACAGCCAAGGTATTATGTGTGTGTGCATGAATGTGCGTGTGAATGTGAGTGTGTGTGTCCATTCAGGCACAGCTATTCTGCAAGCTCCATTTTGTGTATGACATGTCAACCCAAATCAATCACATTTCTGTCTGTGAGTGTCATTTCGGGGGCAAAACAATGAATATTTGTTCCCATCACACACACACACAGACACAAACACACACACACAAAGCAAGTCAAAATGTAAAGTGTATCCTGTGTGTTTGCCCTAACATACACTAGAAAGTGTTTTATGTAAAAAAATGTGCCAGAGATTTCACAAGGTGAGGAGAGAAGGGGAGACGCGAACAAATATGTCTTTAGCACCTCCTATGTTTCAAACTTTAGGCCCTGTATGAACGGGAGAGAAAGCCCAGGAGCAGAGGCAGAGAGGAGAGGAATTCTAGTTTATGAAGACATATGCAGGTTGGGTGCAGTGGCTGATGCCTGTAATCCCAGTACTTTGGGAGGCCAAGGTGGGTGGATCACTTGAGCCCAGAAGTTCGAGACCAGCCTGGGCAACATGGCAAGACCCCATCACTAAAAAAAAAAAAAAAAAAAAAATTAGCCGAGCATGGTGGTGCAGGCCTGTAGTTTCAGCTACTCAGCAGGCTGAGGTAGGAATATGGCTTGAGCCCAGCAGGTCGAGGCTATAGTGAGCCATAAATGAGCCACCATACTCCAGCTTGGGTGACAGAGCAAGACCCTGTCTCAAAACAAAAGACTCAAACATTTCTGCACAGAAAAACACAGTCTGAACCTCTTTAATAGAAAAGCTGGTAAGTGTGGGAAAACGCCCTGAAGAATCACCAGCCACCTAAGAGATCCCCAGAGAGGTGTCCCTAGGCCAGAGCCTTGCTGGAGCCAGTAAGACTTGGCTCAAGAGTCTGCTGAAGGACTGACCACCAAATTATTTCAACCCCCCTCAAGCCCAACAGAGCCCACAAGAGCTGGATGGCAGGGTGGGAGCCGACGGCAGCTGGTCCTCAGAATAGCAACCCAATGGCGCCCAAGGGCTTTTAAAAACAGCTGCATGGTTACCTCAGCCTGACTGTGAGCAGAGTGCAGGAGCTGAGGCTACACTTCCTGCCCATTGGGAGGACAAACGTATACATTCCCCAAGTCCCAGCTGGGGGCAGGGCTGTGGTGGGGAGGTGCAGAGACCGCAGACGGAATGATGTCATAGGCTACAGCTCACTCTGATGTCTGGGAGAGATGGCTGGGCTCACCCTGGAGGGTCCACTTCCAACCAGCGCCTCAGGCTGCCAACATTCCCACTGGCCATGGACTGTAAACCAGGTGGGCTTCCTGGAGTGTCATTAGGAGACACACACAACCAGGTCCAAAGCCCTGCTCTGCCGCCTACTAGCTGGGGGCCCTGGTCAAGCTGCATGACCTCTCTAAGCCTCTGTTTTCTTCCTGATAAAATAGTATCACCTACTTCCAACCTTCCAAGCTGGTTGTAAGCATTACATGACCTAATGCAAAAGTAGGCAGCTTGGGACTTGGCCTATGGTGCTCATTAAGTGTAAGCTGTGTTGGCCAGGTCCTGTGGCTCACGCCTTTGGGAGGCCATGGTGAGTGGATCACTTGAGGTCGGGAGTTTGAGACCAGCCTGGCCAACAGGGCGAAACCCCATCTCTACTAAAAATACAAAAATCAGCTGGGCGTCGTGGTGGGCGCCTATAATCCCAGCTACTCAGGAGGCTGAGGCAGGAGAATTGCTTAAACCTGGGAGGCGGAGGTTGCAGTGATTGAACCACTGCACTCCGGCCTGGGTGTCAGAGCAACACTCCATCTCAAAAAAAAAAGGTGTAAGCTGTGTTATTATTAATCACCAATATATTGTCGGGGGTCTAGGCTGGGGAAACCTGAATGATCCATACTTTTCTGGAACTGGAAAACAGAATCAGCAGGAGCAGAGTCCCTGGACACTCAACTTGGGAGCTTCACATCATGAAGATACCTTCCCACCTTAATGGAGAGGATGAAAACGTTCACTGCTCCCTGGGGATGCACTGATGACGATGAGTTAATATCCTTAATTCATTATGAGTTCATGCAAAGTGACAAGAAAACTCTTTAGGCCTCAGTGAAAATAAAAATGGCCCCCAAAGGTAGAAGCAACCCGTGTCCATTGACAGGTGAATGAATAAACAAAATGTGGCATCCCACGGAATACACGATGGTATACAATGGAACATTATTCAGCCTTTAAAAGGAAAGACGTTTTGACACATGCTATCACATGGATGAAACCTGATAACATTTTGCTAAATGAAATAAGCCAATCACAAAAGGACAAATATTGAATAATTCCTCTTACATAAGGTTCCTAGAGTAGTCAAAGTCATAGAGACGCAAAGTGGAATGGTGGTTGCCAGGGGCTGGGGAGAGAGGGAAATGGAAAGTCAGTGTTGAATGGGTACAAGGTTTCAGTTAGGAAGATGAAAAACGTCTGGAGATAGATGGTGGTGACGGCTACACAACAATGTGAAGGTACTCAGTGCCACAGAGTTGTACACTTAAAAATGGTAAATTACATGATATATCTCTCTCTCCACAATTTTAAGAGCCATGAAAAGACAATTCACAAAACAAGAAAAGCAAATAGCAACCAAATATTTGAAGAAATTGTTTAAGTGCTCTAATAATATAAGAAACGCAAATTAAAAGCCACTGCAAAATGTCATTTTCCACCTCTCCAATTAGCAAAAACACACTGAAATGCAGATACCCAATGCTGGTAAGGATGCTCTCCTACAGGACTGAGGCAAACATAAATTGGTACAAGCTTTTTAGGAAAAGCTCAGGGCACATCCCTTTTTTCTGTTCGTGACTGGGGCCCGCAGAGTCCCTTCTCATGCTATTTTCCTGCCAGATTTCATCAATTGCTGTACTACCTGAAACTCCAGCTTTGATTTTCTGTGCCCTTCCCCTCAAGGGTCTCACCACCTGCTGCCTACATTAGCCCCACAGCCATGGCCAGGCTGATGAAGGCAGAATCTAGAGGAAACAGATAGAAACCAACCTCTTCACACAGGCACTATACTATGCCTGTTTTCTAGGGGTGGAGGCCCCAGAAAACTTGGGGGCTAGGGGGCACAAGGAGGGAGTGGAGTGGACAGAAAGATGGTGCTCAAGAGAAAGAATAATGAAACAAACCACAGGCAAAGCTCTTGTGAGGAGCCTCTCTTCCACTCTGTTCTTGTCAAGCACAACTGACCTGTCGGAAGAATGCAAGGGAAGTGATACGGACCGGCACAGTTGTGTAACTGACATTGCCGTGTGGGAGAGAAGGGAAAGACCAGGAAAGGAGCCAGGGAGGCAGTAAGAACCCTAGGCACTAGGAATCTTTAACAAGAGCAAGGAGAATTCAAAACCTTTTGTCATCTCTACTCTGAAAACACTATGCAGGTACCAGGCAGAAGAATCTTCTCTGGCAGCTTGGGAAGAGAAGCACAAAACAGCACCCGCGAGCCCAGGATGAGCCCCAGGCTCCTGCAACAGAGGCAACCAGGAATCTGTGAATGACCTGGGATGGAGGTGCAGGACAGACAGACAGACAGAAGGTTCTCAATCCAGGACTGGGGAGGGAAGGAGCTGCCCACAAGAGCTGGCAGCGGGCAGGGACGGCCCTTAACTGCAGCCAGGTCTCTAGTACCAAACACGCCCGTGTCTTCACTCAGGTGAAACTCAGTCCTCTAAATGTGAATTATTTTCCAACTGGGAATCAACACGAGAATAAGGCACAAGAAGTGGGGTCTGCAAGAAACTGACTGCTGTTTCTTGCTGAATCCATCCTGGTTTTCTGCTCCAAGGAGAGTCTAGTTCCAGGCTGTTAAGAAAGAGGAGGATCGTCCTAGAATTTTCCTAGAATGCCCACTGTTTTTTCGGGGCTGGCCACTCTCTCTGAGCCTCGCTTCCCATCTGCTATTATCCTCCAACTGACTCTTGCTGTTTCCTTAAAGTCTCTCTGAAAAAATCATGCCTCTGACCTGGTCAATTGCTATCTTCAGACCCAACAACCACCAGGGGAGAGAGGCCTGGAGTCAAAAATTTAGAAGGAGGATCTCAAAGCAGGGGAATGCCTGCAAGGAGGGGACATCTGGACCCTTCAGGCAGAAGTTACCATGGCTACTAAGGGAATGTCCTGTAGTCAAAGGAAGTGTCATTTAGTCCTCCATGCAGGTCCTTGAAAACCTCCCCCATCCACTTCTTTTGCTTCTTAGTCTATATTCAATGGCCAAAAATGATTAATCCCCCTGAAGCCCGCCAAGCTTTTACCACTGCTGCCACCCTACCACCCTTCTTCTGTACAAATTCCTCAGTAAGATATTGATTTGGTTGATGGAGAAAAGGACTCGGCCCCAGAGGAAAGAGTCTGCCAAGCTGAGCACAGGAACAATCCTCTAATCCGAGAGGAGTAGCCCCTGGAAAAGGGAGCTTTTGAGGTTCTTCCCATGTTAAGGCCTACGCAGGGGTCAGGGCTTGGGGAATGTCAGGGCCAGGGGAGACACCATGATAGGACTGGGGATAGAGAACCAACCATTAAGATGCAATGTGAGAGAAATGTTAAGTTCTTTATATTGAGGGCCAAAAAGCTGATTGTCCACATTTGGGCTGGGGATTCCTGGTTTGGAAGCAGTTTTCATGTGACCTTTTAGCTACTATGAAAAGTACAATATGATATGGCCACTGTATAAAAAAGGGAAGACTGGCCGGGCGCAGTGGCTCACACCTGTACTTTGGGAGGCTGAGGTGGGCAGATCATGACGTCATGAGTTTAAGACCAGCCTGACCAATATGGTGAAACCCCGTCTTACTAAAAATACAAAAAATAGCGGGGTGTGGTGGCACATGCCTGTAATCCCAGCTACTCAGGAGGCTGAGGCAGGAGAATTGCTTGAACCTGGGAGGCGGAGTTTGCAGTGAAGCAAGATCATGCCACTGCACTCCAGCCTGGGCGACAGAGCAAGACTCCATCTCAAAAAAAAGGGAACACTTTCTTAAGAACACAGCATTCAGGCCGGGCGCGGTGGCTCAAGCCTGTAATCCCAGCACTTTGGGAGGCCGAGACGGGCGGATCACGAGGTCAGGAGATCGAGACCATCCTGGCTAACACGGTGAAACCCCGTCTCTACTAAAAATACAAAAACTAGCCAGGCGAGGTGGCGGGCGCCTGTAGTCCCAGCTACTCGGGAGGCTGAGGCAGGAGAATGGCGTAAACCCAGGAGGCGGAGCTTACAGTGAGCTGAGATCTGGCCACTGCACTCCAGTCCGGGCGACAGAGCGAGACTCCGCCTCAAAAAAAAAAAAAAAAAAAAAAAAGAACACAGCATTCAGCTACAATAATGGAAAAATCAGGTACAGGTCTCAGGAAGTAGCAGTCTGTGTTCTAAACTGCTCAGACATGATTTAGAATACTGTGTTTCATATGTGCTTGCAAATGACTAATGACAAACTAGGAATTGTCTCGGAAGGAGGAGGGTGAGTTGGTCTGGGAATCATGACACATTAGAAAGGGCAAAAGAGGCCAGGCGCGGTGGCTCAAGCCTGTAATCCCAGCACTTTGGGAGGCCGAGACGGGCGGATCACGAGGTCAGGAGTTTGAGACCACCCTGGCTAACACGGTGAAACCCCGTCTCTACTAAAAAAATACAAAAAGCTAGCCGGGCGAGGTGGCTGGCGCCTGTAGTCCCAGCTACTCGGGAGGCTGAGGCAGGAGAATGGCGTAAACCTGGGAGGCGGAGCTTGCAGTGAGCTGAGATCCGGCCACTGCACTCCAGCCTGGGCGACAGAGCAAGACTCCGTCTCAAAAAAAAAAAAAAAAAAAAAGAAAGGGCAAAAGACCAGGCGCGGTGGCTCATGCCTGTAATCCCACTACGTTGGGAAGCCAGTGCAGGAGAATCGCTTGAGCCTAGAAGTTTGAGACCAGTCTGGGAAACACAGTGAGATCTTGTCTCTACAAAAAAAATTTTTTTAAGTTAGGCAGGTTGAGTGGTATGTGTCTGTAGTCCCAGCTACAATCAGGAGGCTGAGGTGGGAGGATTGCTTGAACCTAAGAGGTTGAGGCTGCAGTGAGCCATGATCACACACTGCACTCCAGCCTGGGTGACAGAGGAAGGCCTTGTCTCCAAAAAAAGAAAAAAGAAAAGGGCAAAAGGAGCTATCTATGGACAAAGAAGGCTAAAGGAAGAAGCAGAAGCAGAATGATAGAAAAAGTCACCGTCCTGAGGGCTCATAGTCCAGCGGACCTCTAGCATCACACAGATCAGCATTAGCGACCTGGAGACTCAGGGGTCATAACATCATGAGATTTTAGAGTTGGAAAGAACTTACAAAGTCTGCTCTATTCCCATTTTATAGATGAGAAAACTAAGGGCAGAGATTTTAAGTGAATGACCTCACTTAAGTGAGGCACAAGGGCTGGATGTCATACAACCAAGACTAGGATTGATGTTTATTCCAAGTCCCTTCCACCCGAAGAGCACTCTCTCATAACATTCAAGGGTGCTGTGAGTAGCAAAGGAAGTTGCCAATGCTCTGCCCTGATTCCAAAGGCAGCACGATAATCAGTGATGAAATGTGATTTGGGGGTGGGAGGGTGCTGCGAGGAGGATTTATGGTTGGTCTAAGAGCTTCCTAACAGTCAACTCTGGCCAGGCCTGAGATCAGCTGCCTGGGAAGCAGCAAGCTCCCCATTCCCAAGAGGTCTTCAAAAAGAGGAGGGGATTCTGTTGAGAGGTGGGAGACTGGTCTCTACAAATAGGAAAATTCCATGATTCCCACATAGAGAATGCACCCCCCCACCCGCCCCCATACATGGTTGGGGGAAGGATGAAAGCACAATTAGAGGCAGGGTTGGTGCTGGTGCTACTAAGGAAGGCAGCATGGGACAGTAGGAACAGGAGTGTTTTTCCTCGTGGTCACTTTTCTTCCAAGTTTAAGGGCTCTTGGCTCCTCACTGGAGGAAAAATTCTCAAGTCAGAACTGCAAACCAGGAACAAGGTTGTTCTCATGTTCAAGAACTCAGCAAGGGTAATTATGGTTGACACTAAAGCAGGCAAGATTCTAGCTGGGCACAATGAAGATCTCCTTGACCAGCAGAGTAACAGAACACTGTAACTGACTGCAGCAGTAAGTTTAGAGGCTCTGTCACTTCCCCAAGGACACACACAGCTTTCTGGCCTGCAGGCTCAGATGCTCAGCTGTCACCAGGCTGGGGACTCAACCAGATGGCCTTCCGGATCTCAAGTCTGGCATTCCTAGACCTGCCCAGGAATCTTCTCAGCCGTACCAGCGTCCCCAGGGTCCAGGGGAAACCATCCATCATGCTATAACCCCGAGGCTTGGCAGCATTTCTCCCCAGTTTGCATTTTGATGTTTCATATAACGTATCTACTCCCACCAGGGGACATCTCCCTCCCTCGGTAACGATATCCTTAGCCACCAAACCCAAATGGCTCACTGGCTTCTCTCCAAGGCAAAAAGAGAGTTTCACTCCTCAGCCTCTTTTTCTATCCAGTGAGACTAATTCATCATGTGTACTGGAAAGTCCCTTTTAAGTCTCAGCCAAAAGTCTTTCTTTTTTCTTGGAGCCCAAATAAGCTGGGAAGAGAGAGAGAGAGAGTTCACTGTTTTGCAAGTTTCAGAGGTGAAAGTCACTGTCATAAAAGAAAAAGAAAAGAAAAAAAAATTGGCAAAAAGTCTGGAAATGATTCACACTGAGAAGTCTGACTGGTTGATTTCAAATTCATTCACAGCTTAATAAATCATTTGCTGGGGGAAGAGGGGAGCAGAGGAGGAGCAAGACACTCCAAAGAGAACAAGCAGAGTGGGATCCCTGAGGTCTATGCATTCTTTGGCATCGCTGGTACCTGCTGGCTCTAGCTTTTGCTGAAGGAGGATGTATGTGGGGGTGAGTAAATAATAGAGTTTGGCTGGACGTTCAAAGACACCTTGGCACAATCCAATTACATAGTCCCAGGATAGCAAGCCCACTACCTCTCCCTTCCCCATTTCTTAGGCTTCCAATCTAAATATCTCAATTAGAAAAGGGCTGGCAGGGAGGAATGGGGAGAGGAAGGGAGTTTGTAGCAGGACCAGGAAAATGGAGATTGCCTCTATTTGCTATGTACAGGCTGAAACGGTCCCCTCTTTGCCTACCTACCCCCAGCCCCCCAACCCCGCCCTGGAAGCCACTGACCTTTGCCAAGAAGGCGGCGTTCCTGATGGCGCCCACCATTTCTCCCCCCTTAGGGTGCACCTTGGCCACGTGCATCCACATGCGCTCCCAGGTGTGGCTGTCGATGGGGAAGCCGCTCTTGTTAACGTGGAACAGCACCCCGCCGTCTTTGTCCTCCTCCTCTGAGCCCCCGCTGGTGACGAGGCTCACGGGCCGCGCGTGGCTGCTCCGGGACCGGGTGCCTTTGGCGCCTTTGGGGTGGGGGCAGCGGTGAGTGTCGGCCGCGGAGCCGGTCATGGTGGGGCCTGGGCGGGGAGCGAGGTACTGGGGGCGCGCGGCGGCGGCGGCGGCGGCGGCGGCGGCGGCGGCGGCGGGGGGCGTGTGCGCGCGGGCGCGGCGCGGGGATCAGCGCCCCGCGGGGGCGGCCTTCTCCATGCCTCTCGCTGCCGCAGGACGCGCCAAGGGGGAGCGGCGGCGGGAGCTCCGCGGAGACTCCCTGCTTACCGGCGGTGCCTGAAATCAGCGGAGACACAGCTGACTCTACAGCTAAGTGGACCCACAGAGGAACCGAGTAAGGGGCCCCGGAGTGTCTGCACGACACCCCCCGCTTCCCCCTGCACGCTGACAATCTCCCTGGGAATCGATGACCGGTTTCCAGCCCTGCTATTACCTAGAAAGGCAGCTCAAAATGTGCCACGAAGCTTCACATACATCTAAACCCCGGGGGTTGGAGATGGAGGGGCACAAGGAGCGTGGGGGATGCGGAGCGCAAGGTGTGGGGAGAAGAAAGACAGCTTGTGTAGCGTGAAGGAACAGGAGGTTCCCGCAAGGCTCCACACATTCCTAGGTCCCCAGATGTGGCCGAGAGAGGAGCGGAGCCACGAACGTGCCGGCACGTGAGCGTCCAGGGCTGGCGCGAGGGCGCTGCAGCAGCCTTGGCTTGCAAGGCGGCCCGCTTTCTTCCAGGAAGCCCTCCCGGACCCCGGCGGGGACCTAGTGGAAAGAGCTCCATCCGCCCCCTTTTCCCCGAGTTCCAGCGTCTAGCACCGGGAGGGACTGGTTGCAGGCGGGCGAAGCGCAGAAAGGGCGCGCGGCAGCTCCAGCATCCTACCTTGGGACGGTCGGCTTCATGGCTGCAGAGCCTCTCCGGGCGGCGGGACAGTGGGGGCTGCTGCTGCTGCTGCTGCTGTTGGGCCTGGGACTAGGGCTGGGGCTGGGGCTGCTGGGGCTTGCTGCGGCCGTCGCCTCATTCCATGTCCCATTCTCGAATGTTATTCTGTGACATATAACCGAGTCACCCGGGCAGCCGCCGATGTTCCGAATGCGTCCATTGGCCACCGCAACAAAGAGGGGCGGGTCCTGGCTTCGGGACTCTACAACCCCGAGCTCCGCGACGCTCTGATTGGCTCCAGGGGTTCCCTGGCGGGAGGGGACCGGAGTAGGGGGAGCCTGGCTGCCACGCGAAATCCGATCGCTATCGTGTCCTGGGAGCCCCGCGGGCTGGAGCGTTTGGCCATGGGACTTAAGATCGAGTTTCCCCAGGGGTCGTGCCACTTTGAGGGTTTGCAACTGTGGAAGCAGAGGACAAACAAAACCACCCAAGAAGTGACCCCGCGGAAGCAGAGGGTTGGCATCAGAACAGCATTCCCTGAGGGACGCTGGACACACTTACCTGCCTCTACCCGGGATGATGAGTGGTTCATCCTCTACCCGGGATGATGAGGGGCTGTGCATACCTACGCGTGAAATTAAATCTTTTTTTAATCCCGCATTTACAAATTCCTCAAAATTAACAAGTGGGTGCAGCTTTGGATCCTCTGGTATTAGTCACGGTTAATAAAGTCCCTTTAAGCCCAAGTTGAAAGGAGACAATAAAACCCAAGAGGTCAGGTAGGCCCTGACTGTTCTGCCACAGCTGTCCAGTGAGAGGAGGGATGGAGAGATGCTTCCAAATCATGGTGAAGTGGGTGGCTGTCCCACACTCACTACTGAAACGTCTTCTCTTTCTTTTTCCTTAAGAAAGAGGAGAGCAGGTTGAGGTGGGAAGAGCACCAGACTGCTGACCTGAAGGCTGGCTCCAAGTCCAGGTTTGTCACTTTGCTCAGCTGTGTGACCCTGGACAAGCCACTTCCCTGCTCTGCGCCTTAGCTTCTCTTTCCGAAAGGAGAGCAGACCTCCCGCTCTCCAGGGTCTGTTCTGGCTGTAAGGTTCTGTGATTCCCTGACTTCCTCTCTTGTGACACTGAGGATCCTGGCCATAGCATCCTTTCTCTTTAAACTGCAGGTCAGCAGGCTAGCTCTGAGCGAAGCAGTTATGAGAGCTATGCTAAGTGAACCTTGAATTAAGAAGACAGTTGTCAGAGAGCCACTGAGGGAGGATCAGTTTCTGAATGCTTACCCTGATAAGTTGCCTGTCATGGAACCGGAACTTCTCTTCCACAGGAGGGCAGAGACCCCTGAAGGGTAGTTGAGAGCCAGAGCTTGGGTGAGAAGACCTGGATTCTGGACTTAGCCCTCCACTGCTCCCTGAGACAGAGTCCATGCCAAGGACTTTATAGATTCAATAATGAGAATAGGGCAGACACGGTGCCTCACACCTTTAAACCCAGCACTTTGGGAGAAAGAGGAGGAAGGATTACTTGAGGCCAGGAATTAGAGATTGGACGAACATCGCGAGACCGTGTCTCTACTAAATAAATAAATAAATAAATAAATAAATATTTTGAAATTAGCCAGATGTGGTGGCACACGCCTGTAGTTCCAGCTGCTCAAAAGGCTGAAGCAGACATGTAGAATGAAACTGGATCCTCGTCTCTTACCTTACACAAAAATCAACTCCAAATGGATCAAAGACTTAATTAAATCTAAGACCTGAAACCATAAAAATTCTAGAAGATAACATGAGAAAAACTCTTCTAGACATTAGCTTAGGCAAAGAAATCATGACTAAGACCTCAAAAGCAAATGTAACAAAAATGAAAATAAATAAACAGGACCTAGTTAAACTAAAAAGGGTCTGCACGGCGAAAGAAATAATCAGCAGAATAAACAGACAATCCACAGAGTGGGAGAAAATATTCACAAACTGTGCATCTGACAAAGGACCAGTATCCAGAATCTACAAGGAACTCAAACAGATCAGCCAGATAAAAACAATCTCATCAAAAAATGGGCAAAGGACATGAATAGACAATTTTCAAAAGAGGGTATACTGTCAACAAGCATATGAAAAAAATGTTCAACATCACGAATTATCAGGGACATGCAAATTAAAACCACAAAAAGATACCATCTTACTCTTGCAAGAATTGCCATAATTTAAAAGTCAAAAAATAATAGATGTTGGTATGTATGCGGCAAAAAGGGAACATGTCTAAAACTGCTGGTGAGAATGTAAACTAGTACAACCACTATGGACAACAGTATGGAGATTCCTTAAGGAACTAGAAGTAGAGCTAAAACTACCATTCGATCCATCAATCCCACTGCAGGGTATCTACCCAAAGGAAAAGAAGTCATTATATGAAAAAGACACGTGCACACGTGTGTTTATAGCAGTACAATTTGCAATTGCAAAAATATGGGACCAACTTAAGTGCCCATCAACTAATGAGTGGATAAAGAAAATGTGGTATATATACACCATGGAATACTACTTAGCCATAAAAAGGAATGAAATAATGTCTTTTGCAGCAACTTGGATGCAGCTAGAGGCCATTATTCTAAATGAAGTAACTCAGGAATGGAAATCCAACACCAAATATTTTTATTTATAAGTGGGAACTAAGCTATGGGAATGTAAAGACATAAGAATGATATAATGAACTTTGGGAACTTGGTGGGGAGAGCGACGAAGGGGAGGAGGAGGGTGAGGGATAAAAGACTACATATTGGGCCTGGTGAGGTGGCTCATGCCTATAATCCCAGCACTTTGGGAGGCTGAGGTGGGTAGATCACCTGAGGTCAGGAGTTCAAGAACAGCCCGGCCAACATGGTGAAACCTGGTCTCTACTAAAAATACAAAAATTAGCTGGGCGTGGTGGCACAGCACCTGTAATCCCAGCTACTCAGGAGACTGAGGCATGAGAATCACTTGAACTCAGGAGGCGGAGGTTGTGGTGAGCTGAGATTGCACCACTGCACTCCAGCCTGGGCGACGGAGTGAGATTCTGTCTAAAAAATAAAAATAAAAAAGGCTACATATTGGGTATAGTATACACTGCTCAGGTGATGGGTGCACCAAATTCCCAGAAATCACCACAAAAGAACTTATCTATGTAACCAAAAACCACGTGTACCCCCAAAACTATTGAAATTTAAATTAAAGTTTTTTTAAAGGCTGAGGTGAGAGGATTGCTTGAACCTAGGAGTTCAATCACACCACTGCACTCCAGTCTGGTTGGCAGAGTGAAACTCCATTTCTAAAAGTAAAACAAAAATAAATAATGGGAATAATACCTTAGGTTCATAGAGACAAAGGAAATGGGCCAATTCATGAAATTGACTCATTTGATTGCAAGAAGAACACCTGGAAAGAAAAAGCAAGAACTGAAAGAAAAGTATCCGCTCACCATATAATTGCCTCAGTTTTCATTTCCTGATTAACAGAAAACATGCCTCAGAGAGTGATCTATTTTCTCATCTTGAACATTCTTCCTCCCTTCTTTTTGCATTCACCTCTCAAATCCACCTTTTTCTCCACATTTCCCAGGAGTCTCACGTCCAGGAGACTAGAATTTCAGGATGCGGACCTGTATGCAGAGAATGAGGATTTGACCTGACAGTCCCTCTGGAGAAAACTGAACTCTCAAATCTCAGGTGAACAGACCAGTTGGTGAACATCGAAGAATGTCTGGCAAGGGTCATCTTCCTTGGAATCACTTCCCAGTGTCCCCACTCAGGTCAAGTCCGAGCTCCTACAGTTACCCTGTTAAGCCGGAGCCTGCATCCTGCTTTACCTGAATTAAAGTCCTGGGGACCTGAAAGGGTTATCAGTTCATCTTCCTGCCTCCAAGCACCTCAGGACTCCCTGACAGTTGAAGGGAAGAGCTTTTGCTGTTCATCTCCAATATTCCAATTGTCTTTTCTTCTCTTCCCCAGCAGTGGGATGGCGTGGAGGGACAAGTGGCATGGCACATTAACATAGTCAGGAGATTTTGCTACTTCTCCGAAGAGCTGGTAAGGAAGCTTCTGAAGTGAATTGTGCTGTCTCAGCAAGGGCATTGTCAGGCAGAAGGGCGCTCTTCTTCAGAATTGCTTCTCATTGGACAGTTGCACTAGGCTGCATGGGCAGGCCAACTTTGTTCTTCATTTCCTTGTGTATTTTGTGTTATATGACACTCCAGTGAACCCAGGCCAGTTAGATTAAGGATTTTGAATGTTCTGGTAGTTAGTAAGACTGTCACAGCCACATATACACACCGTGGGACAAAGCCAATTTGCAGTTTGAACAAGGACTTAGTGACTGGATTCTCAACCTCTGAGAGAAAGGCCACCTGTATTTGTTGGCGTAACTGCTGGTATAGCAGGGAAGCGTAGTGGAAAAGTTTGGAATGAGAAGAACTGGATTCAGATAAGATCTCATTATTCAAATGCCAGCTGCTATCGTGATGAGAAATAAGACAAAATCCTACCCTGATGGTTCATATTTCTAGCTCTACTATTTATTGATGGTGCAATTTTGGGTAAGTTACTCAACATCTATGAGCCTTAATTTCCTCATGAAGAAGATACAATACTACTCTAGAGGGATGTTATGAGGACAGAGAGGTAAGGTAAGTGCTTAGCAAGGTAACACTAAGTACATGTAAGTTGGGCCTTCATCTGAATCTGAGACAGTGACACAAACAGATTTGGAGACATCTGTTCCCAGACATTTTACTGCCTGGGAGTCAAGACTGAGAAATTACTGCAGCTGCCCAGGGAAAGGGATGTATATTTCAAACAAGCCATGGGTGTATGGAGGGGAAGAGAAAAAGCTGGGAGACACAGGAGTAGGCGGGCAGCGGCACACAGGAACAGGAAGAGTTTGTTTCTGCCTCTATTGACAGCACAGAGGAAGATCTACCCAGTCACGGGTTGAGCCGTGTGTCCCCATCCCCAAATTCATATGTTGAAGTTCCAACCCCTAGCACCTCAGAATGTAACCTTATTCAAAAATAGAGTCGTTGCAAATGTAATTAGTTAAGATGAGGTCATACTAGAGTAGGTTGGGCTCCTAATCCAGTAAGACTGATACCCTTATAAGAGGGAAACTTGGATGCAGAGACAGACATGTGCACAGAGAGAACACCATGTGAAGATTGGGTGATGCTGCCACAAGCCAAGGAATTACCAGAATCCAGGCGAGAGGCCTGGAACAGACCCTTCCCTGCACCCTCAGAG
Source organism: Trachypithecus francoisi (assembly GCF_009764315.1). NCBI lineage: Eukaryota > Metazoa > Chordata > Mammalia > Primates > Cercopithecidae > Trachypithecus > Trachypithecus francoisi. The sequence continues at coordinate 69,980,480 of NW_022681470.1, read as the reverse complement.
GGAGCCTGGCCCTGCCAATACCTTGCTCTCGGACTTCCAGCCTCCAGAAGGGTGAGATGATAAATTTCTGTTTAAGCCACTCAGTTTGTGGCACTTTGTTTTTTGTTTGTTTGTTTGTTTTGGGACAGAGTTTCGCTCTGTCACCCAGGAGTGCAGTGGCACAATCTCAGCTTACTGCAACTTCTGCCTCCTTGGTTCAAGTGATTCTCCTGCCTCAACCTCCCAAGTAACTGGGATTACAGGCACCCACCATCACGCCCTGCTAATTTTTGTATTTTTAGTAGAGACGGAGTTTCACCACATTGGCCAGGCTAGTCTCGAATTCCTGACATGAGGTGAACCACCCTCCTTGGCCTCCCAAAGTGCTGGGATTACAGGCATGAGCCACTGCACCTGGCCAGTTTGTGGCACTTTGTTATAGCGACCCTAGCAAACTAATATACCCCGTATGAGGCTGATATCCACATGGGACTGATGGAGGTTCAGCCCATTTTTTTAGGGCCTATGATCATTCTGATGAGGAATGTTACCACTGCACTGAACTAATGAACTGACTTTTTCACTAAATATCAACACTAATATTCTGTAATCATGAGATTTAGCAAACCTGGTGTTGTTCTAGGACCACAGAAGAGAATGCCAGATGAGGAACTTAAGCGTCTTTCCTGGAGGTCTCAGAAAAATCAAATAGCTTCTTCATCTCTCACTTCCCTAAAGGATATTTTGCATATATTCCATGGTAGTATCTGAATCACATGAATTGTCATCTATTCATAGGCCCAGGCTGGAGTGCAGTGGCGCAATCTCAGCTCACTGCAGCCTTGACTTCCCAGGCTCAGGTGATCCTCCCACCTCAGTATCCTGAGTAGCTGGGACCACAGGTGCACATCACCACATCCAGCTATTTTTTCTTTGTATTTTTTTTTTGCAGAGACAGTATGTATTCATCCATTCTCACATTGCTATAAAGAACTGCCAGGCCAGGCACGGTGGCTCACGCCTGTAATCCCAGCACTTTGGGAGGCCGAGGCAGGTGGATCACGAGGTCAGGAGCTCGAGACCAGCCTAACCAACATGGTGAAAGTCTGTCCCTACTAAAAATACAAAAATTAGCCGGGCACAGCGGCGCGCACCTGTAATCTCAGCTACTCAAGAGGCTGAGGGAGGAGAATCGCTTGAACTCGGGAGGAGGCAGAGATTGCAGTGAGCTGAGATCGTGCCACCGCACTCCAGCCCAGGCGACAGAGCAAGACTCTATCTCAAAACAACAAAAACAAACAAAAAAAGAACTGCCTGAGACTAGGTAATTTATAAAGAAAGTAAGTTTAATTGGCTCATGTTTCCACAGGCTGTACAGGAAGCATGGCTGGGGAGGCCTCAGGAAACTTAGGATCACAGTGAAAGGTGAAGGGGAAGCAGACACATCCTACTTGCTGGAGCAGGAGGAAGAGAGCAAAGGGAAAGATACTACACACTTTTAAACAACCAGATGTCATGAGAACTCACTATCACGAGAATAGCACGGGGAAAATTCACCCCCATGACCCAATCACCTCCCACTAGGTCCCTCCTCCAACACTGGGGATTACAAAGCGACTTGAGATTTAGACAGGGACACAAATCCAAGTCATATCACGGGGTTTCACCATGTTACTCAAGCTGGTCTCAAACTCGGGCTTGAGAGATCCACCAGCCTCAGCCTCTCAAAGTGCTAGGATTACAGAAGTGAGCCACCATGCCTGGTCTGTTTTGTACCATTTCTAATTTGTTTGGATCTAGGTTTTGCCATAGAAAGAGCAAACCAAAAAGTGACACTTATCAAGTACTTTATGCCAAGCACAATCTAAGCACCCCACCTGCATTCTGTCATTTAATGCTCACAAGAAATATATGCTGTGAGTTTTAAATTGAAACTGGAAAAGGTTAAATAATTGCCCCAAGGTCCAGCCAGCAAAGGAAAACCACAAAAATAAAATGTCCATTTCAGCCTCAGCTCTGAATAGAAAAAAACATAATAATAAAAAAGGTTCCTTCAAGAGTTCGTAACTGTATTGTCTGGCCTTGCATTTAACTTACACTATCTGGATAGTTCAGGAAAACCCAAGCTGAAAAATTATGTTTAAATAGTGCCAGGTTGATAATGTCCTTAGGTGCCCGGAAGCAGCAAATGTACATCTTCTCTGGATAAACACATCCTCAACCCAGGCCCACAAGTAATCCTAAAGAGCTCAGGCAAAGAGAAATCCATGTCTAAAAATTACCAAGTCATAAGGAAGCAAGCCACCAAAACCAAGAGTCAGCATACACAACTAGAGTTAAATCTCTAAAGACTTCAGATACTAAAATTAGATGCAGGCTGGGAGTAGTAGTGGCTCACGCCTGTAACCCCAACAGTTTGGGAGGCCTAGGTGGTCGAATCACTTGAGGCCAAGAGTTTGAGATCAGCCTGGCCAACATGGCGAAACTCCGTCTCTATAAAAAACACACAGAAAATTAGCTGGGCATGGTGGTACATGCCTGTGGGCCCAGCTACTCAGGTGCCTTGAGGTGGGAGGATTGCTTGAGCCTAGGAGTTCAAGGCTGTGAGTGGAGATTGCAACACTACACTCTGGCCTGGGCAACAGAGTGAGACTCTGTCAAAAAAAAAAAAAAAAAAGAAAAAGTCACTAGAACTTATCAATTACACCTGAGAAACAAGCATTATAAAGTCTGACCTAAAGGATAGGGAAAGTTCCTTCATTAGACCCTGATTCTGCATTCTGGAAAGATTCTTTATCCTGTGTTATCATGGCCCCTCATTCTGCTCTCTGGTTCTTCTATGGACACATCTGAAGTGGCTACATCCTTGGGAGGCTGCAGAACTCTTATAGCCAATGCCATAGTGGTGTGAATTTAAAGACTTTAGAGTTAATTTGAAGTTTAAATAGTCAAAGCCTTTTTCAAAGGTGCATTTGTGTTTTCTTTGGTTAATCGATTCCTTACAAATTTAGTAGGCTTCTAACTTACTTGCTTCTAGATAGTTCCATATGCCAACAAGCACATCCAAATTTCTCTTTTAAATAAAATTCTTCCCAAGCCTGATTAATTTCCTTGTCCCCATGCCTTTCTGTTTCACCTAATAATGGTTATTTTGACGCCGTCTGAAATAGCAGGCTTGAGTGAGAAGTCTCAACTTCCAATCCGATCTTTGCCATAGACTGAATCACTTTGTATTTTTTCAGAAAGTGTTAATTGGCTTCAGTCACTCAAAACTTTTATCAGTCTTACTTTGTATTTGGGGTCTAAAAGCAATTTTTTTTCTAACACAAGAAAGCCCCAAATATCTGTGCTCAGTCCATTCTTTTCCATTTTTCATGTATTAGTCAATTCTTTCCAGTGATCATCTCTTTATATAAAAACCTTGCTAAACAAAGCAAAAGGCAACCAACACATGCTAACACTGGCTCTTTCCAACAACTTCCTTTGAAGCAACTGAATCAGTATCAGGCACTTGATCAGATTTGCAATCAAATCACTGCAAGCAGCCATTTTACCAAGTGTTTTGTTACTACATAACCTAGGTTCTTATATTCCCAGCCTATGATGTATATTTCCTTGTCATGTGCCAATATATCACTGTGATAGGATCACGTGTTTAGGATCCCACTTCTAGTACTGATAGGAAAGGCTAAAAAGTAATGAGTTAAGCATGCAACATGAGAAGTTACAAAACAGCAACTGAATTAACTTAAAGAAAATAAAAAGGGAAATAATAAAAGAACAGGTATAAATTTTGAAAAAAGAAAGAAAGTTATGGGAGACAGGCTCAACAAAACCAAAAGCTGATTTTTTTTTTAAAGACTAAGACTAATGAGCTAAAACAAAACCTCTGATAAGACTAATAAGAAAAAAGAGGAATGACTTAAGCAATAATAGAAACAAATGAAGTTGGAAGAGAAATTATAGATATGACAGATTAAAAAGAAAATAGAATACTATGAAAACATGCCAATGAATTTGAAAACAAAGTCAACAATTTAAATTTCTTCCCCCCCCCCCCACATCTCTAGTAAAAGTAAAACAATAACAAAATTAGCCGGGCATGGTGGCATGTGCCTATAGTCCCAGCTACTCAGGAGGCTGAGGTGGGAGAATCATATGAGCCAGGGAAATCAAGGCTGCAGTGAGCTGTGATTGTATCCTGTACTCCAACCTGGGTGACAGGAGTGAGACCCTGTCTCAAAAAACAAACAAAAAACAATTTTAATTTTTTTTTAGATGGAGTCTTACTCTGTCCCCTAGGCTGGAGTGCAATGGCACAATCTCGGCTCACTGCAACCTCAGCCTCCCAGGTTCTAGTGATTCTCCTGCCTCAGCCTCTCGAGTAGCTGGTATTACAGGCACCCATGACCACATCCAGTTAATTTTTGTATTTTTAGTAGAGATGGGGTTTCACCATATTGGTCAGGCTGGTCGCGAACTCCTGACCTCAGGTGATCCACCCATCTCAGCCTCCCAAAGTGCTGGGATTACAGGAGTAAGCCACTGTACCCAGCTAACAATTTAAATTTCTAAGGAAACATATTTTCAAAACTGACTTGAGAAAAAATAGAAAATCTTAGTAGTCCTGTAACTATTAAAATTTACCCTCCAAAAAAAAATCACCTGACCCAGAGAGTTTTACTTGAGTCACAACAAATATCGAAGAAACAAATCCTCTATGAAATATTTGAGAAAATAGAAAAAGAACCAGTCCCCCATTAATTGTATTAAGCTGGTAAAATCTTGGTATAAGACAAAGAAAGTACAAGATAGGAACATTACTGATAATCTTACTTTTGAACATAAGTGAAAATATCCTAAACAAAATATTCACAAATGGAATCCAGCAATGTATAAAAGCTGTCATGCCTCACAACCAAGTTGAAGCTGGATTCCTACCTCCCACTATATAAGAAAATTAATTCCACATGAGTTTGTCAGTCAGAGCATCATCACTATGAGCCTTATGGTGTTGTGCCATAGTAAGTACACAGTAGCACCTATGAAGTGTTCTTGCCTTAAAAAAACACCATTGAACCTATAATTAAGTGTCTGGATCTAAAGAACAACTTTTAGGAACTAAAAGAGATATCTGAGGAGGGCGAATTGTTTGAGGTCAGGAGTCTGAGACCAGCGTGGCCAACATGGTGAAAATCCAACTCTACAAAAAAAATTTTTTTTAAATTAAAAAAAAAAATTAAAAGGTGGGATAGAAGAAACAGTTGAGTGACACCAGAAGGAAATAATTGGTCAAATTCAGAATGTGAGACAAATGTTACACTATCTCTAACAAATCAGTGGCAAACTGATGGCAATGGGGAAACAAAAGTGTGGGATGGGGTGGGGAATTAACCAAATAGAACTGAAAAGATTTAAGATACATAGCAACCAAACGCAATGTGTGGACTTTGCTTTGATTCTATTTCAAATAAACAGCTATAAAACCAAAACCAACCAAAATAAAACAAACTCCTATGAGAGAATTAAGGAAATCTGAATATAGACTAAGCATTATATAATGTTACAAAACTATTGATAATTTGTTAGTTTCATTAGTGACATGGTGGTTATGTAAAATCTCAGAAACACATAATATTTATGGGTGAAATGACACAATGTTTAGGACTTGCTTTACAATGTTGCAGTAAAAAAACAGTTGGTAAAATGATCATAATTGTTGAAACTAAAAGATGGGTACAGAGAGTCACTAAACGATTTTCTCAATTTTTATGAATGTTTGACATTTTCCATATAAAACAAAGACAACTGTAATCCCAGCACTTTGGGAGGCCGAGACGGGTAGATCACGAGGTCAGGAGATCGAGACCATCCTGGCTAACATGGTGAAACCCCGTCTCTACTAAAAAAATACAAAAAAAACTAGCCGGGCGAGGTGGTGGGCGCCTGTAGTCCCAGCTACTCAGGAGGCTGAGGCAGGAGAATGGCGTAAACCCGGGAGGTGGAGCTTGCAGTGAGCTGAGATCTGGCCACTGCACTCCAGCCCGGGCCACAGAGCGAGACTCCATCTCAAAAAAAAAAAAAAACAAAAACAAAAACAAAGACAATATGTGTATTAATAGTTTATTAATAAATGTATCAGACACATCCCATGTGCTGCCTCACATTCCTTAGGTCTAGCCTTTCTCCTGGCTCCACAGCTACCTTCATGGCCAACTAGATCTGTGCATTCAGTCACCTGAGACTGACTAGTCACTTGCCCAGAAGTGCTCAACTCTCCATTTGGCTGCTCCTGCGTAACAAGGCTGGCCAGCCACCTGTCTGGAGTCTCTGGTCCTCCACCACTTCTGGACTCAGATGAAATGCCACACTGCAGGATGTGGGATCTGGCTTCCAAGCAGCCAGAGGAGCTGGAGGATGCCACCTAGGGAATTAATTCCCTATGGGGAGCATATTGACCAATGAGAAATAAGAAGGGAGGGAGGCCAGGCACAGTGGCTCATGCCTATGATTCCAGCACTTTAGGACCCTGAGGCAGGTGGATCATTTTGAGGCCAAAAGTTTGAGACCAGCCTGGCCAACATGGTGAAACACCATCTCTACTAAAAATACAAGAAATTAGCTTGGTGTGGTGGTACACCCCTGTAATCCCAGTTACTCGGGAGGCTGAGGCACGAGAATTGTTTGAACCTGGCAGGAGGAGGTGGCAGTGAGCCAAGATTGCCCCACTGCTCTCCAACCTGGGGGACAGAGTAAGACTCTCTCAAAATAAATAAATTAAAATAAAATAAAATAAAAATAAAAACCAACAAACCAGGAGGGGAGAGAGCTGGTCAGATAAATTCCCTTTCTTCCCTCCTATATACTGAGTTATGATTTTCCAAAACAGCCTGTCCAGAGATGTCCTGTATGGCTGAGCAGACATAGCTACTAAGTAGCCTACCATGGCTCTTTGCCACTGGTCATGAAGCAGTTGCCTATATGATAACACACCACCTTGCATTGCTTCTCATCCTAGCCAATGTCATTTCCCTTTTTACTCTCTCTGTCTACTTTCCCAATCAGCATTTAATCTTTGTTTCAGATTCTATTTTCTAGAGAAAATGAGTTAAGACAACTGGGTCCACAAGTAGTTCTAGAAAGCAAATCCTCAAGATAAATTTTGGGTTTGTATGGCTCACCTTCCTGAAGTCAATAGAGACCTCTCTCTAAGGCAGACGGTGATAATCCTGATATGCAATAGCACCAAAGCTTTCACTTGGGTTTATTTGGGGGTAAACTGTATGAAGAGCAAGACTTTGGAAGATCAAGTAGCTGTGATAATCAGCTCAGAAACAATGATAATTATAAGGCACTGGAGATCTTGGAAACAAAAAATAGCAGGCTCGGAGCCAAGCCATGCAATGCTTTAAAGCCAGAACGCCTCCATGGAAACTTTAAGAGAGAGTCTTATTTCCTGTAGTCATAAGATAGGCTCTTAAAATCAAGCCCAAGATCAAAGGGTAGCAGAATGGCAAAGGAAACTAAACGCATGCCCTTGACAGGCTGCCATTTCAAATTGAGAGCCCAGATAGGAAAAGAGTGGGACCCTGAGACCTGGGACAGGGATATCAGAGTTGATGAGCATCATGACCATTCAAATGCCCTGAAGTCTCCTGCCCAAGGAAGACCCCCTTCCCCATGACTTGTTCTCCTCAAGACCTGGCCCCCCCTTTATTGCCTCCAACAATGCCAGAGTCAGGTTGTAGCACAGCCCATACTGGGAAGAAAATGCCCTGCTCCAGGGAGAAAAAAGCATACTTGCCAAAGATATTACAGAGCTTGGCTAATGTGGACTGGCAGGAATTGTGAAACGTGTGTGGACTTGACTAGGTGTCAACTTGACAGGGTTATGGGTTACCCAGATCTTACTCCCTGGACTGAGTAAGATCTGCCCTCACCCAATATGGGCAAGCATCATTCAATCCACTGAGGGCCCTCATAGAACAAAAGGCAAAGCAAGTGCAAACTCACTCTCTCTCTTTTTGAGCTGGGGCATCCATATTCTCCTGCTCCCAGACATCAGAACTCCATGTTCTTTGGCCTACAGACTTTGAGGCTTATAACCAAGCTGCCCCCACCCCCTCTTCTCAGGCCTTTGGACCCTGGACTGAGAGTTACACCATCAGCCACCCTGGTTCTCAGACCTTTGGACCCAGAACTGAGAATTACACCATTAGCCACCCTGGTTCTCAGGCCTTTGGACTCAGGCTGAATTACACCACCAGTTTCCCTGGTTTCTCCAGCTTGCAGACAGCAGATTGTGGGACTTCTCAGCTTTCATAATTGCCTAAGCCAATTCCCATAATAATTCCCTTATATATCAGTGTGTATATCCTATCAGTTCTGTTTCTCTGGAGAACCCTGGCTAATACACACATACAGAACATGAAAATTAATGTTCAGCAGGGAAGGCTGGAGCTTATCTTAGCTGTTTTCTGGGATGGCTCTTGAAAGCCTGGTCTCAGCAATGGCCTACAATAAACAAAGTGGAGAAGCCAGATTTCCTTGTGTATTATTGAGGAAGGAGTCAGAAGACTCAGGGAGGTGGGAGTATTCAAAGTGTTTCCTAGGTATGGCTCAAGAACCCACCAACTGCCCTGGGCTGGCCCAGAGGACACTCCCTGCTAAGCCAATAAAGAATGCACTATCGGCCAGGCACGGTAGTTCACACCTGTAATCCCAAAACTTTGGGAGGCAGAGGCGGGTAGATCACCTGAGGTCAGGGGTTGGAGACAAGGCTGGCCAACATGGCAAAAACCCGTCTCTACTGAAAATATAAAAATTAGCTGGGTTTGGTGGCACACACCTGTAATCCCAGCTACTCAAGAGACGGAGGCAGGATAATTGCTTGAACTCCGGAGACAGAGGTTGCAGTGAGCTGAAATCATGCCACATTAGTCTCCAGCCTGGGCAACAGAGTGAGATTCCATCTCGAAAGAAAAAAAAAAGAATGCACCATGGAGAAGACTTTTGAAGGCATTGGGTGGTACTGGCTCTCCTTTATAGTCCAGAGTTGTTGCTAAGGAAAAGGCTGCTATGGAACTGGGTTCCCTATTGGTAGTGGAGATGATAAATATCCCAGAATTGCAGGTGCCAGGAGGGAGCACTTCACCATAAAGGACAAGGCAGTCATACTTACCATACTTACCACAACAGACAGCAAGGCAGAGGGGCAATCAGGATGACCTTCTCTGCAGGGACTCATGGTGCTCGGCTAACATAGCATGGTGTTCCTAGGGGAAGGGTAACCACGGAATTTACTGTCCAAATTGGGTCACTGTTGAGAGCAAAAAGGAATGCTAGTCATGATTACACAGGAGCAATGGGTAAATACCCGTGGGTGTAAACCAGGACCATCCCAATCAAACTGACACCTATGGTCACCCTACCAAGGGGTGAGGTAGAAACACAAGGGGTAAGATATAAACACATATGTTAACATAAACATAATATATGAGTTTGCCTTTCCTGCCACAGACTTCAGATGTACCACCATCTGAGAGCTCATAGACACCTTATCCATTGACATATCAACCCAAGCAACACTTCCTCCACACAAGAGAGCTGTTTTATGGTGAAAGAGGGAGTGAAAATGGGCTGATGACCGTGGTCTACTGGCCTTACCATGTACCACACACACAAAACAGCAGCTGACCTGATAATATTGTGGAAAAGCCTGTTGAGACTCAGATAAGGCAAAACGAGGTGACAACATCTCACAGGGTTGTAGCCCAGTCCTCCAGTTTATAATATTCTTTGAACTAAAGACCAATATATGGTACTAATCTGTAATGACTAGAAAGGATGAATCCAGAAAGCAAGGGATGGAAGTAGAAGTGGCCCCTTTCACTCTTATACCCAGTGATACATTTGAGAAATTTTTGCTTTTTGTTCCCAGAACTTTGGACTCTTATGTTAGAAGTTCTGGTTTCCCGGGAGATATCTCTGTGAGGGCACACACTCATGTTCCACTGACCTGGAAGCTGTAACTACTTACCTGGCTGCTTTGAGCACTGCAAGTCGGTGGGCAAAGAAAGGAGTTAAAGTACAATAATTATAATAATTGGCCAGGTGTGAAGACTCATGAATGAGCCTATAATCCCAGCACTTTGGGAGGCCAAGATGGGAGGATTGCTTGAGCCCAAGAGTTCAAGACTAGCCTGGGAAACATAGTGAGACCCTGTTTCTACAGAAACATTAAAAAATTAGCTGGACATGGTAATGTACACCTATAGTCCTAACCATTCAAGAGATTGAGGAAGTAGGATCGCTTGAGCACAGGAGTGCAAGGCTTCAGGGAGCCATGATCATGCCACTGCACTCCAACCCAGGCAACAGAGCAAGACCCTGTCTCCAAAAAAATTATAAAACCTTTAGCAGCCTGGATTATTCCTCTTAGATTGCAGGAAATCCAGGGGATTCACTGAGATACCTCCTGGTACTTCCACTCCTGGTAAAGCAATTATAACTCAGAAAGGGCTGTTCAACTAAGAGCTTCAGATCCCTACTACCTCCCCTAGGTATGAAGATCATCCAATCAGGCAACCAATCTAGACGATCAGCTGAAGTGTTGGATAAGAGGGAAGTCTAGCATGGGTGGTGGAGAAGGGAGATGATGAATATCAATTATGGCCTTAGAACCAGTAACGGTAGCTTGAATCAAGCCTTCTGTAGCTTGATACATCTGTCTCTTCCACTAGGCCTTCCAGAAAATTACAACTGGCCACAACCTTAAAGGGAACTTTATAAATAAAAGGATTTGTATTTCCTCTCTTAGAAAAGAGGTGAAGAGTTTTATTTTTTTATTTTTTTAATTTTTTTTAGGACGGCAGCTCCGTATTCTAATGTGAGAACCATCTGTGATGGAAAGCCACACCTTCTACTCTGGGGCAGTGATTTATTTTTACCAGAATCAATATGCATAGCATATATGAGTTCGCTTTCATTGTCTACAGGGCTTCAACCAACACCACCATCTAAAGCTTACAGAAGGTCCTATCCATTGGCATGTTACTCCACACAACTTTTCTGACTGGCGAATGGGTAAGCTGATTGGATATGTCTTCTGACGTCTTCTCAGATTTCTTTGGCCTTGACTGCGGCTGTGGCCAACCAGCTCCACCCAGTCCCACTGCCCAGGCCCTTCTCTCTGGCTGCTGTTGTATAACCAGAGTGACTAGCTGGTGGATGCACTTTCTGGCTCCTCCTGCCACTTCCACACTTGGATAAAATACTATGCAACAGGATATGTAATCTGGCTTCTGAATGGCCACCAAAGGGTCTGACTTACGTGACCCAGAAGCATAAGGGTTAACCCCCTGTGGAGCAACTATTGGGACACAGGAGATGGGAGGTTCATGAGGATAATTCCCTCACCTACCTCTTATGGTGGATTTCTCTTAGGCAGGGTTTCTCCATACATCCTGTCCAAACACTTGCCACATGGTCAAGTGTGCACTCCTGCCAAGCAACCTGCAGTGTCTTTTGAGGCTCATTACAAAGTAGAGGCCAGAGTAGAAACCCACCACCATGCATTACTTCCAGTTTTCCTTGCCTCAATTCTCTTTTTTCCCTATATTGTTATTCTGAGTTAACAACTGCCAAATAAAGCATCAGTACTTAATCCTTGCTTCAGACACTATTTTTAGGGCAGTGGTTCTCAAATTTTACATCCCCTAGGGGGCTCATTAAAATGCAGATTCTGATTCAGTGAGTCTGGAGTGAGGCCTAAGCTTCTACATTTCTAATAAGCTCTCCCTGATGCTGCTAGCTGAGGACCCCACTTTGAGAAGCAAGTTTTAGGGAACCTGGGTTAAGACATAGCCTTAAGAAAAAAAGTTTAAGGGCTGGGCGCGGTGGCTCAAGCCTGTAATCCCAGCACTTTGGGAGGCCGAGACGGGCGGATCACAAGGTCAGGAGATCTAGACCATCCTGGCTAACACGGTGAAACCCCGTCTCTACTAAAAAATACAAAAAACTAGCCGGGCGAGGTGGCAAGCGCCTGTAGTCCCAGCTACTCGGGAGGCTGAGGCGGGAGAATGGTGTGAACCTGGGAGGCGGAGCTTGCAGTGAGCTGAGATCCGGCCACTGCACTTCAGTCTGGGCGACAGAGCGAGACTCCGTCTCAAAAAAAAAAAAAAAAAGAAAAAAAGAAAAAAAGTTTAAGGCTAGGTGAGGTCATGCCTGTAATTTGGGAGACCAAGGCAGGTGAATCACCTGAGGTCAAGAGTTGGAGACCAGCTTGACCGACATGGTGAAACCCCATCTCTACTAAAAATACAAAATTACCCAGGCATGGTGGCACGTCACCATAATCATAGTTACTTGGGAGGCTGAGGCAGGATATTCGCTTGAACCCAGGAGGCGGTGGTTTCAGTGAGCCGAGATCGCACCACTCCACTCAGACTGGGCAACAAGAGCAAAACTCCATCTCAAAAAAAAAAAGAAAAAGAAAAAAAGAAAAGAAAAGAAAGTTTTAAAATTCCAGGTAAGTTAATTATTTAAATGAAAAACAAAGCCGGGTGTGGTGGTTCATGCCTATAATCCCAACACTTTGGGAAGCCAAGGCAAGCACATCGCTTGAGCCGAGGAGTTTGAGACCAGCCTGGGCAACATGGTGAAACAATGTCTCTACAAAAAAATACAAAAATTAGCTGGGCATGGTGGTGCGTGCCTGTAGAGTCAGCTACTTGGGAGGCTGAGCTGGGAGGATGACCTGAGCCTGGGGAGGTTGAGGCTACAGTGAGCTGTGATGGTGCCACTGCACTCCAGCCTGGGTGACAGAGTGAGACCCCATCTCAATGAAAAAAATAACAACCAAATAAAGAAAAACAAATGTAAAATTTTTAGAGGAAACTGACCCATGATCAGAAAAATTTATGGGGCAGAATTCTTCATAATAAGCTTCAAAGCTGACTCTGTTTGCCCATGTAGGAAAAAACATTACTTATTAAAGAATGCTGAGTAGCTCACAGAATTTCTGGTAGGGCTAGAGAACTATGCTTTAGGCTAAGCTTCCAAGGTCAATATCCAAAACCACATTTCAGCACTAGACTGATGAGGAATTTCTGCTACCACCTTTGATACTAGACCACGCAACTTGCATTGCCTCCAACTTGACTTTGCTGGAGTGGCCCTTACTGCCACCTCCAGTGCCATTCCTGTGTAGAGCTCCACCTAACACACTCAGTGAGCTCTGAATTCCATACTTTTCAGCCATCAGCCATTCTCACCAGATAAATAGATGTTTAGGGCAGAGCCTGTTTCCTCCCATTGCTTTATTGTGGACCAGCATCCCACATGGGTGAATGTGACTGGTGGAACCCAGGTAACTTATTTGTGCCTATCTACAAAGAAGACTGGGAAGGTAGTTTTTTAGATTTTATCTTAGGGAAAAAAGACTCACATGGTGGGAAATTCCACAGACATAAAAAGAGTGTGTTCAAAAGAGGTTGCATCCCATTATGGGGTTTTTATATGAAAAAAAATACATTTAAAAAAGGAGGTTGCACAATTCTGAAACTATTTTAGATGTCTTATAGGATTGAACAAATAAGTAAATATATTGATTTTGTTGGGAGACAGTGTTCTCACTATGGAAGAAGAGATATACAAATATGGAATGAGGGGAAACAAAAGAAAAAAATAAAGCAAAATCCTGTGGCTCTGAGTCAAGCAGCAGAATCAGAAATTTTTTAAGGAATTTAAAATTTAGAAAAAAAGAAACCCTGTAGGATGAATTGGAGTTGTAGGTATTGATAAGAACTCATTTCTAAAATATGTATATATGCATGTATATATCTACATATTTATGCATGTTTGTATGTATTATATATGTACATTTACTAGTGCCATATGCTGAAACAACCAAGAAGCAAAGATGCCCCAGTAGAAATGAGCAAGCCTGGAACCCATATCTTGGTTTTTAAATACCATTTCCCACCCACCAAAAAATGAAACAAAACCCAGGGCTCCTTGGTGAAATGGCCAGTTCCAGGGCCAGGCGCGGTGGCTCACACCTGTAATCCCAGCACTTTGGGAGGCCGTGGTGGGCAGATCACGAGGTCAGAAGTTCGAGACCAGCTTGGCCAACATAGTGAAACCCCATTTCTACTAAAAATCCAAAAATTAGCCAGGCATGGTGGCGCGCGCCTGAAGTCGCAGCTACTCAGGAGTCTGAGGCAGGAGAATTGCTTGAACCCAGGAGGCGGAGGTTGCCATGAGCTGAGATTGCGCCACTGCATTCCAACCTGGTGACACAGCGAGACTCCATCTCAAAAACAAAAGAAAAAGAAAATAAAGAAAAGGCCAGTTCCATGGCTGGTGCAGGGTAAACACAGAATGAACCCAGATTGCCTTTGTATTAGGGCTCTCCAGAGAAAAAGAACCAACAGGCTATGTAGAGATAATATTAGAGGCTATTGATTAAAAGAATAGGCTCACATGGTTATGGAGGTCAAGAAGTCCCATGTTCTGTTGTCTGCAAGCTGGCAAACTGGTAAAGCAAGTGGTATAATTCAGCCCAAGTCGGAAGGCCTGAGAATTGGGGAGCTGATAGTCTCAGTCCCTGTCTGAGTCCAAAAGTCCAGGAACCAGGAGCACTGACATCCAAGGGCAGGAAAAGATGAACGTCTCAGCTTAAACAGAGACAGGCAGATTCACCTCCCCTCTAACTTTTGGTTTCGCTCAGGCCCTTGGAGGACTGGATGATGCTACCCACATTGAAAAGGGCCAGGTGCTTTATTCAGTTCACTGATTCAAATGATAATATTGTCCAGCAATAACTTCATGGACATACCCAGAAATAATATTTTATCAGCTATCTGGGCATCACTTAGCCCAGTCAAATTGACACCCAAAATTAACTATCACAATCCTATTCTGTCAGAAATTAGCTGCTTAAAAAATAATAAGGGCATTTCGCAAAGGCACAAGGACAAAGAGTTAGCTTCAAATCTGGGACATTTTGAGTGTAAAATAACAACAGTAATGAATTACAAACCATTGGGGAAAAACATAGGAATTCGTAAGTCCATATTGGTTATAAATAAACAAACAAATTGGGAAGAAGGGAAGAACCTTGTGTAGAGTACAATGCCAGTGTGGAGAGAGTGCTAGAGTTAAAAAAATCATCATTTGGCAACCATTGCAATAAAGATTAGTTCAGGCAAGAATCAGGAACGGATCCTAAATCTAGGGGGGATATTCAGATGAAGAGCAGGCTACTCATGATATTAAAGTGTCTTCCTCCAGATTTCTTATTAGTTGCAAGGGGAAAAATAGTAACTATTCAGTTGAGTAGTAATACAACAGGTGTAACTTTTGACCGTGTAATCAAAATTAACATCACTGTTGATGGACAGATGGACATCGTACACAGAAGTGATGTCCTGAGAAGAACACAACACTCCCCATGCAATATTCTGGCTGAGAATCCATAGCAGGAATCTAACCATGAAAAAACATCAGACCAATCCAAAATAAGGACTTTCTATATTTTTTAAAAAGTGCGTATTTTAAAACTATCAATGCAATAAAAGACAAAAGCTGTCGAAATGTTTCAAACTGAAGAAGACTGAAGAAAGATAACTGAATGTAATAGATAACCGTAGACTGGATCCTGACCCGCAGGAAAAAATATAAATGATATCATTTGACCAGTTGACAAAAATTGAAATATACATATTAGATTAGATAAAAAGTACTGTGTCCATGTTAACTAGTAACTATCCATTTATTAATGACAGTAGTGATATAAGAGAATATTCTTAGTTGTAGGAAATACACACTGAAATATGTAGAGAAAAAGGAGCATGACATTTGCAACTGAGTAAAGGATATATGGGGTGTTCTTTGTACTATTCTTATTCTTGCCTCTTTTCTGTAAGTTTTAAATTATTTCAAAATGAAAAGTTTTAAAGGGTGGGGACTGAAAATACATAATAAATATCCACTATAATAACCCTGTGAGATACATATTATTCCTGTTTTACAAAAGAAGAAACTGAGGTTTAAAAATTTGTGTAACTTGCAATGTAATGTAACTAGTAAGTGTCAGAACTGGGAATTAGACCGAATCATTTTAATATAATTATTTCCTGTTTCCTTGTCTTTCTTTTCCTTTTTAATAGCAGGAAGAACATAGATTTAAATGGTAATAACAGACACTTCCCAGACATCCTGATGATCAAAGAGTTTGTACTGCCCTGTTGCTTCAAACTTTTGCTTCCAAGGGAAGTGCCTGGAATTTCAGATTCATCTACATCTCTCGTCTATCTCTTGGAGGGGGGATACCAGAGGAGGGGGGAAATGGTAGAGAATTAGAAACTAAATGACCACGGGCCAGGGGAAAGAGCCAAACTAGGATCTGAGTAATCCACTGGAGAGCCTCGGGCCTGGGTAATGGTCCTTCCTGCAGGTTTAGGGTTCTAGGGTGCTTTGAGGACATTTGGCGAGAGGGAGCAGAAATTTAAGCCTTTCTTGGATGACAGCTCCTCTTTGTCCAGAGAAGAGGATCATCTGCTGTAAAATGACTGCCTTCTCTTACAATGGCAGCCTTCAGGGAGAAACCTGCTGTCACCTTTTTAACAGTGCAGCCGCAGGCTCTGTGCCTGCCCTTCCTAGGAAAGCGGCCATCCTGCAGCTGCTCCAGGCTGGCCTCTGCGGGGGTTTCCTGGACAGAGTTATACAGAGAGGAGCTGTTGCCGGATACCTTGGGACAGCAGGGCTGGTGTGGGGAAGTTCCCCCTTTGGGCTCCCTGCCACTTCAGAAAGACAAAAATGAAATGAGCTTAATAAGATAGCATCTTTATTCCAAGGGAAATGAGAACACACTGCTACAGGCCTGTCTAGTCAGATGAGCAAGACCTCAAGCAGTTAAGCTGGAGGCATGGCATTGGGATTGTACAGGAGCCACACTGGGGAGTTTCTGAAGGGTCGGGAACCTGTGTGCTGTGAAGGGAGCTATACTTACTTGTCTCAGCTCAGCCTGCAATGTCCTGGGCAAGGCAGGTAGCAGTCCCTACCTATTTAGTGAATGCCAGAGGATTTGTATTATGAATAGGCAACAAAATTAGAGTCAGAAACTCTTCCCTGAGCACAATGGGTGCACCCCCTTCATGTCTGGCCACTGAACAGCATTATCTGAATTCAGACTTCTCCACTATTCCCCAGAAAACTATATACAGCTCAGATTCCTCCTGTATCAGTCAGGGGGCAAGCAGGGTGCAGGTGGAACTCTGAAAAGGGTGTAAGTGAAATAACTTTGTGAACGGAATGTTAACAGAGGTATAGGCAGGATGAAGGGAAACACCAAGGATGGGGAAGCATCCAGGACTGGAAACATCTGGAAAGCTCTCCCACCCAGGCCTAGAGGAGCCAGCAAGGGCAGGAGCCCCAGGAGCCCAGCCCGCTGAGGGCAGCCTCCTGTGCACAGAGCAGGGAAGAAAGTGGATTTGGGGAACAGACAGAGACTATCTCATGCATCCCCAATCTTCAGGACACTGGCACATATCCCATGCCTTCTGGGGGTGTTTTACACACAGAGATAAAAGGGAAAAACAGATCAGACGTCACAGGGCTGAATAATACATGAGGGACAACAAGGCATTGGTGTGTTCAGACTGTCAGCGCCAGCACATTCAGAGGTTGAATCTGCTCCTTGGTGTACTGGGTTGAGACTATGAGCCCATGGCTCTATAAGAAGGGCATCCAACCTTCTTTCTTGATCCTCCCTGAGCATCCGGTTTGAGGAACAGGTTCAGCAGTAGAAATGTGCCAACAGGCTGGGCACAGTGGCTCATGCCTGTAATCCCAGCACTTCAGGAGGCCAAAGGTGGGCAGATTACTTGAGGTCAGAAGTTTGAGACCAGCTTAGCCAACATAGTGAAACCCTGTCTTTACTAAAAATACAAAAATTAGCCTGGTGTGGTGGTGGGCGCCTATAATCCCAACTACTCAGGAGGCTGAGGGGGGAGGATCACATGAGCCTAGGAGGTGGAGGTTACAGTGAGCCGAGATCGTGCCACTGCACTCCAGTCTGGCTGACAGAGGGAAAATCTGTCTAAAAACAAAAGGAAAGAAATGTGCCAACAGGTCTTTCTTAATCGTAACACTTTTCTAGGCCTCATGAAAGATGGCAGCTATTTGGGGAGCAGAGTGAGCACCCAGGACAAATACATCTTTTGACAGAAGAGGTGCTGCAAAAGGCTCAGGAGAAAACCATTCCCCTCGATATGACCAGCATGTATTATTGCTGACATTCACCAAGAACGTACTGCATGCCAGACATGGTTCCCGTGCTTCTCACGGACTCACTCTATTCTCACACAACCTCCCTAGGAAAGGGTGCTGTTGTGTGCCCTCCCCTACCCCACATTCATGTGTTGAAGCATTAACCCCAGAGCAACTATATTTGGAGATGGACCCTCTAAGGGAGTAATTACGGTTAAGTGAGGTCATAAGGGTGGAGCCCTGATCCAATAGTATTGGTGTCCTTATAAGAAGAGACACCATAAAGCTCTTTCTCTCCTCTCACTGTGCCTCTCTTTCTATCTCTCCCTCACATTCTTTCTCTCTCTGTCTCTCCACACACATGCCATGTGAGGACATAGTGAGAAGGTGGCCATCTACGAGACAGGAAGAGAGCCCTTAACAGAAGCCAAACCTGCCAACACCTTGATTGTGGATTTCTAGCCTCCAGAACTGCGAGAAAGTAAAAGTCTGTAGTTTAAACCACTCAGCCTGTGGCACTTTGTTATGGCAGCCTAATACAAGCACTATCAATATTCCCCATTTATTAACGAAGAAATTGCAGCATAGTGAAGCTAAGTAGCTTTCTCAAACTCACCCGTTTGCCTTAGATTTTGGTCTCTTCGTCTCTCAGGGTCCTGCTTTTCTTACAGAAAAGGGTTGGGTGGAAACAGTTCAGGGGTCATAGCCCCAGATGTCAACAGGCAGGCAACGGATAAAGAAACAAGCAAAGTTGTCTGCACAGGGGTGTGGCAAACTGGAGAGGGGAGGCCCCCTTAGAAAGAGACGGTCTTTGGCCAGGCGCTGTGGCTCATGCCTGTAATCCCAGCACTTTGGGAGGCCGAGGCAGGCAGATCAACTTGGGGCCAGGAGTTCAAGACCAGCCTGGCCAACATAGTGAAACCCCGTCTCTACTAAAAATACAAAAAAAAAAAAAACAACAAAAAAAACCAGGCTGGATGTGGTGGTGCACGCCTGTAGTCCTAGCTACTCAGGAGGCTGAGATATGAGAATCACTTGAGCCTGGGAGCTGGAGGTTGCAGTGAGCCGAGATCGTACCACTGCACTCCAGCCTGAGCAACAGCACGAGACCCCGTCTCAAAAAAAAAAAAAAAAAAGAGAGAGAGAGAGAGGCAGCCTCTGGTCAGCGTCAACCAATCGCGGGCCAAGTGCGTCCTGTTCTCAGAGCTACACTTTTTCAAGACATCTGGATCTTTTTAGGAATTGTTCTGGTTTTTCAACTGTTAGCAAGGAATTCCACCACAAAACAGCGTACAGGCCAATGAAGACACATCTATGGGACTTCTCAGTGTGCAGTGGCCAGTTTGTCCTTTCTGGGCTAGATTATTTTTCTATACACCTTTCTCTTATTGCCTCTCCCCTTGGCCATCATTCTCTGCTTTCAGCATTATTCTTTTTTTCTTTCTTGCTTTTTTTTTTTTTTTTGAGATGGAGTCTTACTCTGTCGCCCAGTCTAGAGTGCAGTGGCACCATCTCGGCTCACTGCAGCCTCCACCTCCCAGGTTCAAGTGATTCTCCTGCCTCAGCCTCCTAGGTAGCTGAGATTACAGGCACCTGCCACCACGCCCAGCTAATTTTTGTATTTTTAGTAGAGACGGGGTTTCACCATGTTGGCCAGGCTGGTCTTGAACGTCTGACCTCAGGTGACTTGCCCCCCTCAGCCTCTCAAAATGTTGGGATTACAGGTGTGAGCCACTGCGCCCGGCCTCAGCATTATTCTTGCATGCAGATGCTAAGTCCCTGCCTTTGGGGAAATGAGAACCAAAATGATGCAGACTTGTTTTAAGGCATAATCAGTGCAAGCAGTAGACTTGGCCATGCCAAATGTCTTTGAGTCTGCTTCCTCTTTTAAAAGTTGGTGCAGTAACACCCACTTCACAGGAGTTCCATAAAGATTAAATAAGGTGCTGCAGAGGGAAGCAACTGGTGAACAATGAATTCTCCACAATACATAGACATTGCGCCTGCTGTATATCAGAGACATTGCGCCTATGCTTTCCATACATCATTAGGTGTCTGAGCTACGTACGTACAGTTGACTCCTGGTTTTTTTTTGGCTGTAATATGCTTGAAATAGACATGACTGACAAAGTTGTTTTTTTCTTTTTTTCTTTTTTCTGTTTTTGAGATGGAGTCTCACTCTGTTGCCCAGGCTGGAGTGGAGTGGTATGATCTCAGCTCACTGCAACCTCTCCCTCCTGGGTTCAAGTGATTCTCCTGCCTCAGCCTTCCAAGTAGCTGAGATTACAGGCACCCACCACCATGCCCAGCTAATTTTTGCATTTTTAATAGACATGGGGTTTCGCCATGTTGGCCAGACTGGTCTTGAACTCTTGACCTCAGGTGATCCTCCTGCCTCAGCCTCCCAAAGTGCTGGGATTACAGCCGTGAGCCACCATGCCCAGCCATGATTGGCAAAGTTCTAAAAGGCAGCAGGAGGTGTTCTACCAAGCACAGGGGCATGGTTGGGAGGTGAAGAAATTGTCAGGAAGGGGTGAGAGCAGCAGTGATCTCACCCATGGAAGGCAGGCACAAAACAGCCTCCTCCTCTGCTCATGAGGGATTGGGAGGCAAAATCAGTAAGAGCGTTTGTAATAACACACTCAAAGTCCTACTCAATGCTTAATAGCTGGGTGCAGAAATTCCAGTGGGTCCATTTTTAGTTGGGGCTAATGAGGGTTAAAAACTGTCCAGGCTGCCCAAAATACCCTCAGCAAGGCTCCCCAAGAGGGGTTTTATTTACCGCACTGCTGATTAAGGAACAGTTTATCTGCTCTGGATAATCTTTCACCAAAGCCTTTATCGGTGTGTTGTTTTGGCTGCTGATGGTTTGTTTTATTTTTTAAATAAATGAGAACAGATTATTTGTGTTCCAAGGCCATGACTCAAGTTAGCTGTTTGCCAGCTGTGAGGGAGACAGAGCCGGATCCTCTGGGGCCAGCCCTCCCTTTGCAGAGCCAGAGGGAAGTCAAAAGGATGAAGGAGTGAAAAATGAGGAGGCAAAAATTCACTTATTTCCAGGTCTTGCTGGGGAGCAGCTCAGTGGGGCAGTGATGATCTGGGGGGGACTAGCTCAAAGAAGAACGAATGGGTTAGAGGCCAGGTGGAGGAAGGAAGGCCAGAAACAAAGTGGCAAGGGACAAAGAGGTAGAGCAGAGGGAGGCATCCAAGGAGGCACATCATCGGAGACTTCTCCGAGAAACTGAATACATCAATGCACAGGATTTTATTTTATTTTATTTTTGAAATGGAGTCTCGCTCTCTCACCCGGCTAGAATGGAGTGGCGCAATTTCGGCTCACTGCAAGCTCCGCCTTCCAGGTTCAAGCAATTCTCCTGCCTCAGCTTCCTGAGTAGCTGGGACTACAGGCGCCCGCCACCATGCCCGGCTAATTTTTTGTATTTTAAGTAGAGACGGGATTTCACCGTGTTAGCCAGGATGGTCTTGATCTCTTGACCTCATGATCCACCCACCTCGGCCTCCCAAAGTGCTGGGATTACAGGCGTGAGCCAACGCACCCAGCTATGCACAGGATTTTAAAGGGAGGACAGCACTGAGCAGCGGGGAGGACCTGAGTGAAGCTGCACTCTCTGCTGGATTCAAACTAAATCTACTCTGGGCAGATCAAGGAAAAGCTTGAAGGCTGTGACTTAAAGAAGAACCTTCTACGGAAAGAGCCAGGAGACCCTAAAATGCATTTTCTGGACAGATAATGGAGATGCCTTTTGGGTAGAGAGCAGCATTTGCTGGATTTGGAGTCAGCCCCGTCAATAATCCGTGGATAATCCTGGGCATGCCCCTCCCCTCTCTGAAGTTTGGTCCAGAAAAGGAGGGGGCTGAACGACATCCCTTTTTCTAAAGCTTGGCTGCACATTAGAATCACCTGGGAGCTGCTAAAAAACTCTCGATGCTTAGGCTGCAACCCAGACCGTTTTGATCAGAATCTTTATGAGTGGAGTCCACAGCAGAGCTGGATGGTATCTAAAGGTCTCCATCAGCCCTGACATTCATTAAGTCTTTTTTTTTTTTTGAGATGGAGTTTCGCTCATGTCACCCAGACTGGAATGCAGTGATGTGATCTCAGCTCACTGCAACCTCTGCCTTCTGGATTCAAGCAATTCTCCTGCTTCAGCCTCCCACGTAGCTGGAATTACAGGCACCCACCACCATGCCCAGCTAATTTTTGTATTTTTAGTAGAGATGGGGTTTCACCAGGCTGGTCTCAAACTCCTGACCTTGGGTGATCCACCTGCCTCGGCTTCCCATAATGCTTGGATTAGAGGCGTGAGCCACCGCACCCGGCCTCATTAAGTCTTTAAGAAAAGGAAAGAGGGGGTGGCTGGCAGGCAGTCCTCAGTAGAAGCAAAGCATGGACCAAATGGCTTCTTGAGTGTTCCACAGTCCATAAGGTTCAATGATTTGAGACTCTGAGTGGATGGGAACTAGCTGACAAGTTCCAGCCAACTGTTTCTCCCCATTGATTCACTCCACAAATATTTACTGAGCATCTACTGTGCCTGGCACTGTCGTAGGCTCCAGGGATACAACAGGACTCTCTCCTGTGTTCAACTACTGGGAGAGACCTGAAACCATAAACTTAAAGAAGTGTGCAGGGTGGTGCAGAGAATGGAAGGGAAAGGGAAATTTGGGGATGTGAGTCACACGGACTTTTTCAAACTTGTACATTATTTTCTCAAATCCCTAAGGTTACTACGGACCTGTCCTCGTCCCATTAATCTCATTTTCCTTTCCTCCTTCAACTCTAGGGTCATATACATCTGAATTTAGCAAGCAACAGTAGGGTCAGAAAAATTCTGCTCCCTGATCCCAAATTCACGCTCCCAGGTATGTATCAGGTCTTCCCAATTGAAACATAAGCTCCTCACAGTTGAGGACTGGGCCTTGTGTCTTTGGGGAGCAGATGGTGTAGTTTAGCACGTGAGGGCTACAGACAGATGGCCTCTTACTAGAGACTATCGCTGTGTGACCTTGGGCACAATATCTAACAGCACCCAGCCACCTAACTCAGCTTGCATCTGCGAAACAGGGATTGTGATAGCACCACCTTTAACTAACTTTTAGACTGTTGTGAAGAGAATTGCCTGAATTAATACAGGCAAAACAGTTACTAAGAAAGGCTGACACATGATCAACACTCAGTTCGTGGTGACTGTTATTATCCTGGAGCAGAAGATGTTAAATGTGCTTGTGATGAAGCTAATGAAGTATGTCATGGTGGTATCTGCTCTTTCTCATTTCCCATCAGAGCATGGGGCTGATAATGTTGGTTAAGGTAATGGCAG
The DNA here is from genome assembly GCF_009764315.1 of Trachypithecus francoisi. Classification (NCBI taxonomy): domain Eukaryota; kingdom Metazoa; phylum Chordata; class Mammalia; order Primates; family Cercopithecidae; genus Trachypithecus; species Trachypithecus francoisi. Next base: position 69,956,886 of record NW_022681470.1, on the reverse strand, counting down.
ATGCTGTAAGAGGTAGGCCATGAAATCCCAGTGGCTTCATTCAACAGGAGTTCACTCTTCTCTCATCTAAAGTCTGATGTGCCTGGGGAGGGGGTGCTGGGCTTCATGCAACCATTTAGGGTGCTGAGGTACCATCATCTTCAAGGCATGAATCCTGATGCATCGCAGGGCTTTGACATCCCAGTGACACACCACATGAGGGAGTGAGTACAGAGTCACACGGAAGGCCTTGGCAGGCCAGGGAGTGGCATCGTTTCCACTCACATCCCACCAGCCAGAACTCAGTCGTATGCCACAGGTGCCTGGGAAAGGTACCCAGGAGGAAGTGCAGGAGGGGCCGCTGTGGTCTGAATTTTACATTCCCCCAAAATTCACATGTTCAGATCTTACCCCCAATGTGAAAGTAGGGAGAGGTGGGTGTCTTACGGGGTCATGAGGGATTAGTGCCCTTATAAAAGTGATCCCAGAGAGCTGGCTCACCCCTTTTACCATGTGAGGATGCAGCAAGAAGCCTCTACGAGGAATGGGCTGTCATCATGCACCAAAGCTGCCAGCAACTTGATCTTGGACTTCTCAGTCTCCAGAACTGTGAGAGAGAAATGGCTGGTGTTTATAAGCCACTCAGTTGGCGGTATTTTTGTTACAGCAGTCCAAACAGACTAAGACAGGGGCCTCTAGGACTCGACCTCCAGGGTCTTCTTCGTGGGCCAGACTGTCTCCCATCTCAGGCGCCCAGACTCATGGTGGCTGTGCTGTCTGCAACTTGCTCTAGGGCCACTGTCCATGTGTGGGGCTCACTGCTCCAGTCTCCTTCTCTGGCCTTCTCCAGTTACTTTTCTCCTCTTCCTATTCTCTCTCCAAGGGCATCTACCCTCTATTGAGCTCCTGTGGTTGGAGAAAGGTTCATTGTTTGGCCATGGAGGCCTTTGGTGGAGAGGCGCCCTAGGGATTTAGCAACAAGGGATGTTGAAGGGTGGAGCTGGTAGAGGAACCTTCCAGGGAGGAGAGCCATAGCCACCTCCACCTGCTTCCTGTGAGACCAGGAGAGCACAATCCCAGGCTGCCAGGCTCCCAGGAGCCTGCAAGGGGCTCTTAGCCTCTGATGCCCTCCCTGATCCGCAGCAGCCGTATCACCAAGGAACTTAAGAATGCAAACTCTCAGCCCCCTCCCACACCAGCTAACTCAGAAACTCAGCTCAGAAAAGTCAGTAACCTGCCCAAAGTCACACGGCAAGTAAGAGACAGGACAAAAGCATTTGAGCAAGACTTTCAGGTGATTATGGTACACGCAGATCTGACAGTTCCTGCTGTGGGGATGGATGAGGCCCACGGGAAGGGTGCAAATGGAGAAGTGCTTCTTACTGCCCTCCAGTGGCCTTTAAGTGAACAACAGTCAAGCCTCCAGCTCTGGGGACAAACTTGGGGTTGAGGTGGCAACAATGATAACACGTAGATTAGGAAGTAGATTCTGGAAGGCACTGGAAACCCCACAGTACACAGCATGGGGCTAACCTGGGTCTGCCTCTTGGACAGTTTTTAAGATTTGAACTAGAGTCCAGCCCAGAGCCAGACCCAAAGTCTGTTTCCAGAAGGGTGAACCCACCTATACATTTACATTTCACAGGGACCAGGCACAGCTGGGTGGAAGAGGCATCTGTGGTTGGACCGATGAACCCATCAGGGGCCAGGCTTCAAAATGCTGCCGTCATCCTCGGGGGTACCAGGGCAGGCAGAGTCCTCTCTTCTCTGGGAGAGCACAGAACTCCAAGCTGGGGATGCAGAGTAGAGCCTGGGATGGGAAGCAGAAAGAGCAGAAAAGCTGCTGCCCAGCTCATCCAGAGGAAGGATGGATGGGGCCCCTGTAGCAGCATTCGGCAGCTCGGCCATCACAAGCCCCAGATGCCGGTGCCCATCCCCTGTGAGCCTGGGATGGTGGTCCTCGGATGCCCTACTGTTCTGGGTGCACCACGTGGGCCACAGCCCCTCAGAGTAGAGATCACTCAAAAGTAAGGTGGTTTTTAAAGATACATTTCCAGCCGCAGACTTGAAAGTATTTAACAGTTGTTAAAATAAACATGAGAAAGCATGAATGGATCTGTGCTTTAAACTTTATCCAACACAAAATTGTCATCAAAGAGCTTGACATAGATAACCTCAGGTTCTTTCCGGGTATCTGACTCAGGAGTTAGTAGGTATGGCATGCTGGCTTTTTGCCTTGCCAGAAGATCCCAAGGACCCTCCAGCTTGGGAATCACCAGTCTGGCTATTGTCATCATCATAACCAGAAGCCCGAAGTGTCCACCTCTCTACCCTGGTGTGTCTTCCCCAGCCCCTGTCACTGGCCAGATCCTCACTGTGAGTCCCCAAAGATGAGGTAGGCACAGAAAAGGGGGCACTTTGAGGGCACCAGGGTGGCTGCCCAACAGGTTGGGTGCAAAAGACCTCTCTTAAGGGTCTACACAGGCCCCTGCTCCATGGAGTAATCCAGGCAATCGTGTCTCAGGTCTTGGGAGGCAGAAGAGCCAGCAGCAGTTCCTTGCCAGGTGGAAGACAGCATACATCTGATGCCCTCAGATTGGTCATCGGCGCAGACTCCTCCTTGAAGACATCCCTCTGTGTCGTGGGTATTGACTGGCACCTGCCTGAGGCTAAGGCTGCTGCCAGCCACTCCCTGCTCAAGGTTGATCCAACCTTCCCTTTCCCAAGGAAGCCAAATGGGACAGGAAAGTCCTCCCCTGGGAATCTCAAGAGTGGGGCCCTTGTTCCGACTCAATTCTTTTCTAGTCATGCATCTTTTGGTAAGCCTGGGTCTGAGTTTACTTTTCTGCAAAATGGTTGTTTGAGTGAGGCTCCAGGCTTCTTTATAGGAGGCACTTATGAACACCAATGTACCCTAAAGAAGGGGAGTGGGGTGCTAGAAAATGATTTGGAAGCACAGGCACACTCTTTTGCTTAGTTTTTTTTTTTTTTTTTTTGGCTTTGCCATTTCTTTTTATTACAGATTGTTTATTATTTTTACACCAATACATCTGGTACAGGTGAGTCTTCAGTTCTTCAGAGAAACAGTATGAACATCAAATGCAAACAACATTATTCTATTTATGATTTGTTTTCATAATTGAATTCTAGATCATCATAACATTGCTGACATTTAGGCACACTCAGTATAAAATAGACATTCCAAACATTTAGGTATAGCCCAACAAGATATCTCAGTAGACTTATCTTTTGCTTAGATTATAGGCTAACTAGAGATGGCTCGGGAGCCTTGGTGACTGGGAACCAGGGCAATACTGAGCCCCTTCCACACATCTCTTGGTGCTGCCACTGTTTACATGACTCAAAGCCTGCCTCCCTATGGTCAAAAGAGATCATGCAGATGAAGATGAAGCCCTTCAGGCACTGTCATGCTCTCCACAGACAGAGAATATGCTTAGCCCCTCCTACAAAAGGATCCCAACCCTCTAGCCAAGAGCCTGACCAGCATTGCTTACTGATGGCACAGTGAATGATGTCCCCTGGGACCCCTTCTGCAGAAGAGTCACCAATGAGCACTTTCCCAGCCCTGGACCACACACCAGCTTGTTGCCTGGGGGCTTCTTCCCAAGCCAGGGACTTCATCAGATCTGCCAAGCCCCCAGAGCACTATTTTCAGGAGGAAACTCCCTACTCATCAACAGCCCAGGCGGTCCTCCAAATAGGTGACCAGAGCCTTCAAAAGCTTGAGGGCTTTATTCTAATGAGTCAGTAGTCCTCAAAAGGTGACCACTGCCCAATTATTGCAGGAACATGGATGCTGGTGAAAAATGAAATTCCAGGACCCCATCCTCGGTCTAAGGAATCCATTTTTGGGAATGAGCTTGAGCGATCTGTGTCTTTTTTTTTTTTTTTAATTATAAGCACTCCTGTTTATTGTTGTGCACACTTGGAAAGGAACTGTCATGAGATCTGGTCCCCTGCCCAGAAGAGACTTCTTGTGAACCATTCAAATTCCAGAGAATTTTTCCCATTTCTAAAGAGCCCACCTTATTTTGGAGGATAAGGAAGCGACGGGAATGCATAAAACTTATCAGCCAAGAGTCCCTTTGGGAAGTCAACTGAGACAGTGCAGGAAGAAAACATGAGATAAAAAGGAGGACTAGGGAGGTCAGATTTTAAATGCACTTGCAGCTTTTGTTAAGGGCAGAAACTCCTGTCTGTGGTAAAAGATAGAAAACTAGAAGAGGTCTCACTAGGGGGACAGGTGGGTGCCCCATCAGACTCAGACCAAACTTCAGCTCCGCCATGCCATTTTCTCCATCACTCCCTCCCCAGCACACTCACCCTTCCACAGAGCCGTCCTCGCTAATGTGCCACAGCGGGCCGTGTGGCCCCTCCTTACCACTTTCTCACCTTTGAAGTTCTCCACATGTCTGTCCTCACTAGGCTAAAAGATCTAGCGGCCGGGCGCGGTGGCTCAAGCCTGTAATCCCAGCACTTTGGGAGGCCGAGACGGGCGGATCAAGAGGTCAGGAGATCGAGACTATCCTGGCTAACACGGTGAAACCCCGTCTCTACTAAAAAATACAAAAAACTAGCCGGGCGAGGTGGCGGGCGCCTGTAGTCCCAGCTACTTGGGAGGCTGAGGCAGGAGAAGGGCGTAAACCTGGGAGGCAGAGCATGCAGTGAGCTGAGATCCGGCCACTGCACTCCAGCCTGGGTGACAGAGCAAGACTCCGTCTCAAAAAAAAAAAAAAAAAAAAAAAAAAAAAAAAAAAAAAAAGATCTAGCATGAGGTCTTGCTTGGCTCTGCAACCCCAACCCCTGGCCCAAAGTGCTATTAGATGTGTGTTGAAAGAACAAATGAACCAATTCCATAATCAACTTGTAGGATGAACACCCAAAGGAGAGAATCAATTTTAAGAGATAATTTAAAGAGAGAAAGAAGGTTGGGCGCAGGCGCTCACACCTGTAATCCCAGCACTTTGGGAGGCCGAAGTGGGTGGATCACCTGAGGTCAGGAGTTCAAGACCAGCCTGGCCAACATGGTGAAACCTCGTCTCTATTAAAACTACAAAAATTAGCCAGTCGTAGTGGTGGGTACCTGTAATCCAAGCTACATGGGAAGCTGAAGCAGGAGAATTATTTGAATCCAGGAGGCAGAGGCTGCTGTGAGCCGAGAATCATATCACTGTACTCCAGCCTGGGCGACAGAGCGAGATTCCTTCCCAAAAAAAGAAGAGAGAAGAATAAAAAAGAAGTCTTTATCATACAACCCATTATCTTTATAAATAGCATAATGGAAACAAACAAATCAAGGAAGGGTTAGACGAACCCATCATCAATAGTTCTAGAAGCAAATAATTCAGGGAAGTAGTGTCCTGTGAGTCTGGCCCAGTATGGCAGTCCTGGGGATCTCTAGGTAATTTGTGGAGGAAAAAAAAAAAAAAAATCAAGACTATGAACGTCTGTCTTTCCTGCCTCTACTCTCTCAGAAGAACGAGGGCTGTGGTTGAAGCGTAGGAATGCTCTCTGTTGGAGGCGGTGGATCTCCTTTGCAGTCTGGGAGGCAGAGGCTCTTCTCTCCTTCCCTGCGTCTTCTCCTTTTTGCTGCTCCCTCACTTGGTGGCCATCCCGGGACTGCATGGAGCGGATGTCAGTGCTGCCTTCACTAGGTGGGAAATCACTTTTATTACCTGGAGGCCAGGTTTTCCAACCTGCCTTTCCCCATCCTCCACTCCCTTCTCATATCCACTGTACCATTTCTGAATTGCCCCAGAGGATAGGGGAGGGGAGGAAGGTAAGGGTAGGGTAGGGGAGAGTGCTGGGCAGGCCCAGCGCCAGCCACTCTCGAGGAATCAGCCCGGCCCATGCGGGGGCGCCCGTGGGTGGCTGAAGTTTGTTTCTCCACAGAAACAGACGCCAGTGGCTTGTGGCTTCCACAGTCTGGAGACCGCCTGGCAGCACCATCTGTGTTCTTTCCCCACCACAGTCACAGATATACCCACGGCTTTGGAACAGCAGGGCTGCCTGGAAACTGAATCTCTATATTGTTCCTCTTCATGGGGGAAATACAAAAGCTTTCCGTAAAGAAAAGAACAGCCCGGTCATCTTTCCAATCAGGCCAGAGGGAATGTTTCTGGGACAGCCTGGGAGCCACGGTGGGGAGAGGCAGTGGCTGTTCTTGGCTGCCTGGGGCAGCTACTGCAGGAGGAGGCTTTCAAGGTGTGGTCCCAAATCAACAGCTCCAGCAAGATCCCAGGGTTCTTTGGGACCTTGTTAGGAATACAAAGTTGGGTCCCGCCTCAGACCTACTGTGTTCCTACAGGCCTTCCGGGTGATTCCAAGGCAGCTACAACTTTGGGAACCTCTGGGTTAAGGGATGCCATGTAGCGAGCCCTCGGCCCTGGGGTGGGAGGCAGGAGGTGGGGTACTGGAGATCATGCTAGGGCTCCACTCACAGGCCTCATCCGTTTACCCCAGTGTTGCAGAAATACACAGTACTCGTGTGTGTGTGTGTGTGTGTGTGTGAGAAAATCGTGTCCTTTTCTCCCTGAGAAGCATACAAAGGGGGAGAAACACTGAGCTGAGGAATGGTGCTTTCACTCTTCCAGGCACAGGAGAGCATCTCTCCAGACTTGGAGAGCTTGTTTTCACAGATTCCCAAGTAACCTGGCTCCAAGGCTAACACCGTGTCCAAATCCTGTTGCCCCACGTGCATCTGCTGTTTCAGCGCAGGGCCTCCATTTCTTGCTTGTTCATCCCGGGGACCGGGAATGGAGAAAGCATGCGGGTGTGACTGAGGGGTTCCTGTGGAAGGGAGCCGCTCACTGGGCCACTGGGTGGGGCCTGGAGCAGCACAGCCCAAGGGCACCCAAGGGATTACACAAAGGAGCAGCCTTTGGTGAAAAACAGCATGCTGTCTCCCGTTTCACAGAAGTGGTGTCCTGGACAACTTCTACCTCCAGTTAAGCTGAGTCACTGGGCTGTTCTCGCATAGACCATCCCATGATTTGGCTTCATGCGTCACTAGAAAGGTCATTGATGGCTAATGTTTCACCACTGCCCCATGCAATGTGACCTTCCATCCAGGCAGTGGCAGGTCTCTGTGTGCGTGCGTGTGCGTGTCTGTGTTTGGGGCAAGTGACTGCTACAGGTTTCATGATATGGCTGAAATGAACTGGCACATCCCTGTGCCTTATCCTCAACACCCCCCAACCCCCTCACCACAATCCAGTGAAATTTCAGCAATGAATCTGTAACAGTTCATGAAATGACCAGTAGAGAGGGTGCTTTCCCCATCTGTGGAATGGAAATGGCTCTCTCCAGGCACAGTGCCAGGTGAGGGTCTAGCTGCCAGATTTTCAGGGCTTAGAAAAAGTCAGATGTACTTGCAAGCCAAAGAGGCACTGGTCTAAGGCAGAGTAATTTTAAGGACACAAGGAGAGCCAAAACCTCACCCCGTTTGTCTTACTGGACAATGGAGGCTGGCTGAGCTGTATCTGTTCAGCCTAGATCACATTAAAATGCAAATACAACTGGGATTATATTTGAGGTTGTTGCCTGTCTTTTGTATCTGAGATGAAAGGAAATGAGAGAGTATTTTGACAAACTAGAAGGTGAGAATGAGTTCTGGGATGGACAGAGGAGCATAAGGAGCATAAAACAGTCAAACTGGGGCCTCCTGAGCAGCGCAATCCTCTGCTCAAATGATCAGAAAAGCCTTGCCTGATTCCAACACTGAAAACTGAGTCTGCTCCTGCATGTCTGTGTCTAGCAGGAGGGGCTGCTGTCCCCTGGGGCTCCCGTTTCATTTGCACGTGTATGTCCTCTTGGCAAGTGCTGTGGACTGAAATGATTTCTTTTCTTGTCTTTGAGCATCTTGAAAGAGGAACACTGTCTTTGCATTTCCAGCTCCTATCACAAACTGACAAAATTCTAAATGCTCAGTGTTGAATAAGTAAATGAATAAATGTCCACGAGTAGACAAGCATTAGGTAATGATGTTATGTCAGCTTATTGCAATACTATGTAGTTATGTAAAATAACGGTTCAAAAGGACAATTGGAAAATGCTTATGGTCTTATGTTAAATATAGAAATTGCTTTATTCTTATGTAAAATTATGCATGCATATAAACTAAAAAAGAACAAAAATTGAGTTGTGTATGGGTAGTGGGCTTGCTGGCACATCCCTGTCCCTTATCCTCAACACCCCCAACCCCCTCATCACAAAAAGTTTGTTTTTTAATTTCCTTTGTTGAGGATTGCACAATAAATATAGGAACCATTTTTCCTGCTCACAAAAGCAACTCAGTTTTGTTCTTTTGGTGCCCAAATCCCTTGGCTACTGTATCATTTGCCCATATCTCCCCTGAATTCAGGTATCTTCTGAATTCATTTTGTTTCACCATCTTTGCACAGTGCTCAGCACTGTACCCACATGCACATGCAAATGACAATATTTTGGGATAACAATAATTGTATTGGCAGCTGCTTATAAATAACGTCAAGTTTAGGCCTGGGGCGGTGGCTCACACCTGTAATCCCAGCACTTTGGGAGGCCAAGACGGGCGGATCATGAGGTCAGGAGTTTGAGACCAGCCTGACCAACATGGTGAAACCCTGTCTGTACTGAAAAAAAAATACAAAAATTAGCCGGGTGTGGTGGCATTCTGTCACTCAGGCTGGAGTGCAGTGGTGCAATCTCGGCTTACTGCAGCTTCAACCTTCTAGGCTCAAGTGATCCTCCCAACTTAGCTTTCCTGAGTAGCTGAGACTACAGGCGCATGCCACCACACCTGGCTAATTTTTAAATTTTTTTTGGTAGAGGTGAGGTCTTACTATGTTGCCCAAGCTGTTCTCAAACTCCCAGCTCAAGTGATCCTTCCACCTCGGCATCCCAAAGTGCTGGGATTACAGGCAGGAGCCCCTGCACCTGCCCTGTCTTTAATCCATTTGAGTTGATTTTTCTGTATGATGTAAGAATCCAATTTCATTTTTTTCTTTTTTGCATGTAGTTATCCAGGTTTCCCAACAGTATCTATTGAGGACTATCCCTTCCACATTGTGTATTCTTGTCACAGATTACTTGACAGTATATGTATGAGTTTATTTCTAGGCTTTCTGTTCCACTGGCCTATATGTTTGTTTTTATGAGAGTACCATGATCATGCTGTTTTGATTACAGTAACTTTGTAATATAATTTGAAATCAGGAAGTGTGAATCAGCTTTGATCTTTTCTCAAGATTGCTTTAACTATTCAAGTTCTCTTGAGATTCCACACAAATTTTAAGATTGTTCTATTTTTATGAAAAATGCCATTGGAATTTTGAGAGAGACTGTGTTTAATCTTAAGGTTGCTTTGGGTAGTACAATATTGATTCTTCTGATCCATGTACTTGGGATATCTTCCCATTAATTTGTCTTCAATTTCTTGCATCAATGCATTATAGTTTTCATTGTACAGATTTTTCACCTCCTTGATTAAACTTATTTCTGAGTACTTTATTCTTTTTGATCTTAGTGTAAATGAAATTTTTTGCTTAGTCTTTCAGATAGTTCATTAGATAATAGAAATGCAACAGTTTTCATATGTTGATTTTGTATCCAGCAACTTTCCTGAATTTATTATTTTTAAATGTTTTTTCATAGAATCTCTACAGTTTTTTATACATAAGATCATGTTATCTGCACACAGAGACAATTTTAATTATTCCTTTCAGATCTGGATGCCTTTTATTTCTTTTTCTTGTTTAATTACTCATGTTAGAATTTCCAATCCTACTAAATAGAGTGGTAAGAGGGGAACTCCTTGCCTTGTTCTGTATCTCAGAGAAAGAGATTTCAGCTTTTTCATCATTGAATATAATGTTAGCTGTGGGCTTTTCATAAATGGTCTTTATTGTGTTGAGGTAAGTTCCTTCTATGTCTATTTTTTTTTGAGGTTTTATCATGAAAGGGTGTTGAATTTTGTTAAATACTTTTTCTGCATCTATTGAGGTGACCATATAATTTTTACCCTTATGGTATATCACATTGATTGAATTGCATATGTTGAACCATTCTTATATCCCAGGGATAAATCCCATTTGATCATAGTGTATGATCCTTTTAATGTGTTGTTAAATTTGGTTTGCCAGTATTTTGTTGAGGATCAGGGATACCGGCCTGTAGTTTTGTTTTCTTACAGTGTCCTTGACTGGTTTTTGTGTCAGGGTAATGCTGACCATTAGTTTGGAGTGTTCATCTTCTGAAATTTTATGGAAAACTTTGAGAAGGACTGGTATTATTTTCTTTCAATGTGTGGTAGAATTCACCAGTGAAGCCACTGGGACCTAGGTTTTACTTCTACGGACAATTTTTGACTACTGATACAATCTGCTTACTTGTTATTGGTCTACTCAGATTTTCTCTCTCTTCATAACTCAGTCTTGGTAGGTTGTATGTTTCTAGAAATTTATCAATTTCTAGGTTATCCAGTTTGTTGAAGTACAATTGTTTCTAATAGTCTCTTATGATTCTTTGTATTTCTGTGGTATCAGTTGTAATATCTCCTCTTTCATTTACAATTTCAATTATTTGAGACTTCTCTTTTTCTTACTCTAAGGTTCATCAATTTTGTTTTTCTTTTCAAAAAATAAAACTCCTAGTTTCACTGATCTTTTATATTATTTTTCTAGTCTACATTTCATTTATTTCTGTTCTCATCTTTGTTATTTCCTTCCTTCTACTAATTTTGGGCTTCGTTTGTTCTTCTTTGTCTACTTCCTTCAGGTGTAAAGTTAGGTGATTTATTTAAGATATTTCTTCACGTAGGCATTTATTATTATAATTTCCCTCCTTGAACTGTTTTTGCTGCTTTCCATCAGTTTTGATATGGTAATGGAAATAGAAAGTATTTCTATTTTCATTTGTCTCAAAATATTTTTTGATTTCCTGTTTGATTTCTTCTTTGATTCATTGGTTGTTCAGAATCTGTTGTTTAATTTCTACGTATTTTTGAATTTTCCAATTTTCCTTCTGTTGGTGGGTAATTTCATATCATTGTGAAATAATATGTAGTTGTGTAATTTCCTATCATTGTAAGCATCAGAAAAGTTGCTTAATATGATATTATGTCTTAAGGAATATATGATTATTTCAATTGTATTTCTTATTTAAATGTATTTTAAAGACATTCTTTTGGGCCTAACATATGATCCATCCTGGAGAATGTTCCATATGTACTTGAGGAAAATGTGTATTCTGTGCTATTAAATGGAATATTTGATGCATGTCCATTAAGTCCATTTGGTCTAAGGTGTAATTCAAATCCAATGTTTCCTTATTGATTTTGGCTGGATGTTCTATCCATTGTTGAAAGTGGGGTACTGAAATCCCCTATTAATTCTACTGCTATCTACTTCTCCTTTCAGATCTGTTAATATTTGCTTTGCATAATTTTAGGTAGTCCATTGTTGGCACACACACACACATGCACATGCAACTTGTTAGATCCTCATAAAGAATTGACCCCATTAAGGCCAGCTGCGGTGGCTCATGCCTGTGATCCCAGCACTTTGGGAGGCCAAGGTGGGCAGATCACGAGGTCAGGAGATAGAGACCATCCTGGCCAATGTGGTGAAACCCTGTCTCTACTAAAATACAAAAAATTAGCTAGGCATGGTGGTGCAGGCCTATAGTACTGGCTGCTTGGGAGGCTGAGGCAGGGGAATTGTTTGAACATGGGAGGCAGAGGTTGCAATGACCTGAGATCACACCACTGCACTCCAGCATGGCGACAGAGTGAGACTCCATTTCAAAAAAAAAAAAAAAATTGACTCCATTATCATTATATGATAGTCTTCTTTGTCCTTTGTTAAAATTTTGTGGGGTTTTTTTTTTTTTTTGACAGAGTCTTGCTCTGTTGGCCAGGTTGGAGTGCAGTAGCATAGTCTTAGCTCACTGCAATCTCTGTCTCCCAGGCTCAAGTAATTCTCCTGCCTCAGCCTCCTGAGTAGCTGGGATTACAGGCATCTGCCACCATGACCAGCTAATTTTTGTATTTTTAGTAGAGACGGGGTTTCACCATATTGGTCAGGCTGGTCTCGAACTCCTGACCTCAGGCAACCCACCTGCCTTGGCCTCCCAAAGTGCTGGGATTATAGGCGTGAGCCACCATGACTGGCCAAAGTTTTTACTTAAAGTCCGTTTTGTCTGATTTAAATATAGCTACCTTGCCCAGGTGCATTGGTTCACAACTGTAATCCCAGCACTTTGGGAGGCCAAGGTGGGCGGATCACCTGAGGTCAGGCATTCAAGACCAGCCTGGCCAACACAGTGAAACTCTGTTTCCTAAAAATATAAAAATTAGATGAGTGTGGTGGTACACACCTGTAATCCCAGCTACTTGGGAGGCTGAGGCATGAGAATCATTTCAACCCAGGAGATGGAGTTTGCAGTGAGCAGAGATTGCACCACTACACTCCAACCTGGGTGACAGAATGAGACTCTGTCTCAAAAATAAATAAATAAAGCTACCCTGCTCTATGTCTGTTTCCATTTGCATGGATTCTCTCTTTCCATCCCTTTATGGCCTATGTATATCTTTAAAGCTAAAGTGACTCTGGTAAGCAGCATACAGTTTGGTTTTTAAATCCTTTTAGCCAATCTATGTCTATGATTGGATAATTTAACCCATTTACATTTAAAGTAATTATTGACAGGCAAGAACTTATAGGTGTTTTGTTAATTGTTTTCTGGCTGTTTTAAAGATCCTTTGTTCTTTTCTTCCTCTCTTGCTGTCTTTTGCGATTTGATGATTTTTCCTTAGTAGTATACTTAGATCCCTTTCTTTCTTTTTTTCTTTTTTGAGACAGAGTCTCGCTCTGTTGCCCAGGCTGGAGTGCAGTGGTGCGATCTCGGCTCACTGCAAGCTCCACCTCCTGGGTTCAAGTTCACACCATTCTCCTGCCTCAGCCTCTCGAGTAGCTGGGACTACAGGCGCCCGCCACCATGCCTGGCTAATTTTTTTGTCTTTTTTAGTAGAGATGGGGTTTCACTGTGTTAGCCAGGATGGTCTTGATCTCCTGGCCTCCCAAAGTGCTGGGATTACAGGTGTGAGCCAACGCACCCAGCCAGATCCCTTTCTCTTTAGCTGTGTGTGTCTACTACAGGTTTCTGCTTTGTGGTTAAAATAGGCTTACATAAACATCTTATTGTCTATTTTAAGCTGATAACAACTTAACTTTGTTCACATACAAAAACTCTACACTTTTATATGCCCCCATTTTATGCTTTTGCTGTCACAATACTCATCCTTTTATATTGTGTATCAATTAATGAATTACCAAAGCTAGTTATTTTTAATATTTTTGTCTTTTAGCCTATACATGAGTTAAAATGATTTACACATAACCACTGCAATATTAGAATATTCTGATTTTGACTATATATGTATCTTTACCAGAGAGTTTTATATCTTTTTATGTTTTCATATTAGCATTAGAATTAGCATACTTTTGTTTCCGCTTGAAGAACTCCATTTAGCATTTCTCGCAAGGTAGGTCTGGTGGTGATTTAACTCCCTCAGTTTTTGTTTGTCTGGGAAAGTTAATCTTTCCTTTTCTGAAGGACAGATTTATCAGGTAATGTATTCTTGGTTAGCAGTTTTTTTGTTGTTGTTATTTTTATCTTATTTAATTTAATTAATTTATTTTTTATGAGATGGAGTCTTGTTCTGTCACCCAGGCTGGAGTGCAGTGGCACGATCTTGGCTCACTGAAAGCTCCGCCTCCCAGGTTCACACCATTCTCCTGCCTCAGCCTCCCTAGTAGCTGGGACTACAGGCACCCGCCACCACATTCAGCTAATTTTTTGTATTTTTTAGTAGAGACAGGGTTTCACTCTGTTAGCCAGGATGGTCTCGATCTCCTGACCTTGTGATCTGCCCACCTCGGCCTCCCAAAGTGCTGGGATTACAGGTGTGAGCCACCATGCCTGACCCTATTTTTTTTTTTTAATTTCAGCATTTTGAATATATCATCCTACTCTTTCTTGGCCTGCAAGGTTTCTGCTGAGAAATCTGATAGCCTATGGGGTCTCCCTTGTATGTGGTAAGCTTCTTTTTCCTTGTGCTGCATTAAAAATTCTCTTTGATCTCTATACATTTGTCTATTTTAAAAATTTTTATTTATATATTTTTTCAATATATAAATTTTTATTTATATATATATTTAAAAATTATACTTTAAGTTCTAGGGTACATGTGCACAACGTGCAGGTTTGTTACATATGTTGTTACATATGTTACAACATGCATGTGCCATGTTGGTGTGCTGCACTCATTAATTTGTCATTTACATTAGGTAAATCTCCTAATACTATCCCTCTCCCCTCCCCCTAACTCCATGACAGGCCCCAGTGTGTGATGTTTCCCACCCTGTGTCCAAGTGTTCTCATTGTTCAATTCCTACCTCTGAGTAAGAACATGCAGTGTTTGGTTTTCTGTCCTTGCAATAGTTTGCTCAGAATGATGGTTTCTGGCTTCAACCATCTCCCTAAAAGGACATGAACGCATCCTTTTTTATGGCTGCATAGTATTCCATGGTGTATATGTGCCATATTTTCTTAATCCAGCCTATCATTGATGGACATTTGGGTTGGTTCCAAGTCTTTGCTATTATGAATAGGGCCACAATAAACATATGTGTACATGTGTCTTTATAGCAGCATGATTTATAATCCTTTGGGTATATACCCAGTAGTGGGATGGCTGGGTCAAATGGTATTTCTAGTTCTAGATCCTTGAGGAATCAATGAGGTGGTAGATGAAGGCATAGGGGAGTGATAGCTATGGGGTAAGGGATTTCTTTTTGAAGTGATGAAAATGCTCTGAAGTTGACTGTGGTAATGGTTGCATACATCTGTGACTATACTATAAACAAAGTTTTTAAAAAGTATAAAATTAACATATGCTTTAAATAGGTAAATTGTATGGTATGTGAATTATATCTTCATAAAGCTGTTAAAAATCAAAAAAATAAAAAATAAAAATAAATAAATAAATAAAAATTCTCTTTGATTTTTGGCTGGGCACAGTGGCTCATATCTGTAATCCCAGCACTTTGAGAGGCCAAGGCAGGTGGATCACTTAACGCTGGGAGTTTGAGACCAGCCTGGCCAACATGGTGAAATCTTATCTCTATTAAAAACACCAAAAAATCAGCCAGGCATGGTGGTGCATGCCTGTAATCCCAGCTACTTGGGAGGCTAAGGCATGAGAATTGCTTGAGCCTCGGAGGAGGTGGTTGCAGTGAGCCAAGATCATGCCACTGCACTCCAGCCTGGGGACAAGAGTGAGACTCTGTCTCAAAAAAGAGAAAAAAAAAAAAAAAGGAAAAATTTTAATTCTTTTACTTTTGACTGTTTGAGTGCAATGTGTCTTGGCAAAGTCTTTTTTGGGTTGAACCACATTGCAGACCTTTGAGCGTCATATACCTTAATGTCTGTGTCTCTCCCACATTTGAGAAGCTTTCAGCCATTTTTTATTAAATAAGCTTTCTGCTCCTTCTTTCTCTTCTCCTTTATTATTTCCATAATGCAAATGTTAGCTCTTAATGTTGTTTCATAAATCTCATAAGCTCTCTTTAATCCTTTCATTCTTTTTCTCTCCTCTAGCTGGATATTTTCAAATGACCTATCTTGGAATTCAGATTCTTTCTTCTGCTTGATCAAATCTGCTGCTGACTATTGCATTTTTCCTTTCTGATTGTATTCTTCAGCAGCAGAATTTGTTTTTTATTTCTATCTCTTTGCTGAACTTCCATTTTGTTCATGCATTGTTTTTCTGATTTCACAGAGCTGTGTATCAGTTCTCTTATAGCTCAGTGAATTTTCTTAAAACAATTTAAATTTATTGTCAAGCAATTCATAGATCTCAATTTCTTTGGATTTGTTACTGTAATATTACTGTGCTTCTTAGGTGATATCATGTTTCCATTTTTTGTTTGTTTTCTTGAAGTCTTCCATTTCTATCCTTGCATTTGAAGAAAATCACTTCTTCCAGTCTTAATTGACTAGCTTCAGGAGAGAAATGCCTTCATCAATCTGCCTGGCGAGGAATTCTGAGGCTCTCTCCTACCTTTCCTGTGGATTCACCTGCTCCACAACCCGTTCCCACTTGCAGCAGGGGATTCTTAGAAGTTATATACCTTCTCTCAATCCCACAAAGCCAGGCCAGGTCCTGACAGCCTACTATTTGTTTCCCCTAGGGGGGTGCCCTTAAGTACTCAAGTTTGTGTACCTTGCTCCAGTTCCACAATCAAGCCATCTGTCTCTATATTTGATGCTTGCAGTTGCCATCCAATGTGGCATGCTTGGGAAGCCAGCCTCACGGAGATGGGGGTGAGGTGCACAGAGCATTTGGGGTGGCCATAGGTCATGTGGGAGGTCCATATGCAAGGTATCCCAGTGGCTGGTGGGTATGCTTCCTGATGGAGTCTGTGGAGTGCTGAGCATGTTTCAGAGCCTTTCTTCCCTCCTCCCCGCCTTTCCCAACACTTAGCTATGCCAATCACCTCAGTATTTTAATTGGGGCAAGAAAGAGGTAGGGTTCTTAGGCAGCATCCCACACAGCTAGGGGCTGAGCACTCACTCACTATGCCATCACCTTCTCCTATGGGAGAAATCGTGGACTGAGGGGAGTCTCTCTTGCCACTAAGCTGTGCTAACTTCAAGGAGGAGTGATGCAGATAAAGTGAAAATGTTCTTTTTCCTTTCTTTAATGCATTTATTCTCAGATATTTCTGCTCCAAGGGTGTGCTGGAACTTCTACATTGGACTTCTGGATTCCTACAAAAGAACTATCATCTGAAAGTACTGGTAAAAATCAATGCTTCTGTGGAAGAATGATGATACAAAGCTCCTATTCTGCCATTGTGCTAACATCACTCTCTAAAGTTACTTTTAAAGGAATAAAATAGTTTAGTATCTATTTTAGCCCTGACCCTGGTAGACTTTGTTTCCCTATTTTATGTTCCATGCACTACCTCATTCCCTCATTCCCATTCTGAAATTTTGTAATCCCTTTAAACTCCCCATGTGTACCTAAGCATCAGAATTTTTCAAAAAGTCATAGCAAATTAACATAAAAAAATAAATTTATTTTGAGTCTGAAATATTGAAGAACAAGCATACAGATAAACAGTACAAAGAGCAAAAATTAGAACATGAGTAATGACTTACGACACAGGCATTTTTCGAGCTATTGCATACAGACACATTTTTACATATAAATTTTTTTACAGACATCTCTCCAACATTCTCAATAGGCAAGAGCTGTATTTGTGACATTTATAATAAATGCAACAGCTTTTAAAACATCCAGTTTCTTTCCTAAATCATTTGATTAACATTCACACAAGTGATGATTACCTATTCCATTTTCTGAAAATATGACATACAGTCATGTGCCACATAATGATGTTTCGCTCAACAATGGACCACATATGACAGAGATCCTATAAGATTATAATGGAGCTGAAAAATTCCTATCACCTAGTGATGCCACAGCCATTGTTACATTGTAGCACAATGTATTATCTGTTCTGTGTTTAGATTACACAAATACCATTGTGTTACAATTGCCTAAGGTATTCAATACATGAACATGCTGTACAGGTTTGTAGCCTAGTAGTGACAGGCTTTGCCATATAGCCTAGGTATGTAGTAGGCTCTACCACCTAGGTTTGTGTAGGTACACTTCATGATGTTCACACAATGATGAAATCACCTAACGACAAATTTCTCAGAATATAGCTGTCATTAAGCCACACATTACTGTAGAATTATAATTCTTGTTTGATATATTACAGACAACTTTCACTCAAAATACAGAAAAATTATCAATTCATTTTGCATTCTGTCACATATTTCACCTCCTTTCTAACAAGGAAAAATACACAAACATATATGTATATGCTTTTCAGAAATAAAGTATTCTAAATTTCATTTGTAATTTGTTCAAAACCTCAGGAACTCAAGTACATGATTAGTTTAAACAACACTGATAGTTTAAAAACAAAAACAATTATTTGGGGAGAGACCTTAAAATATATTTTTGGCTGTTTTTACCTGTAACGTAAATGTCAAAAGAAGTAATGATTGGACATACTCTGCTTGAGTTACCCTCAACTGACTGTTGTCCAGGGAATTTTTCTCTGGCTGGATTCAAGTTCCTGTGATATAATAATTTGGTCTATTCCATGATTAACAGCATTTAATATTTTGAAAAGATCTTTGAGATCAAACTGAACACATCCATTTCATGGATGAGGAAAATGCTGCCCAGAGAGGTTTAATGACTTGTCCAGAGTTATAGGAACGTACAAAAACACATTCAGGACATGGACACAGAGTTCCTGATTCTTAGTCAAATTCTTAAGGTAACACATTCCCCAGGGTCAGATTCTACATAATTTACAGTAACTTGATTATAAAGAATGTTATAATTTCAATATATATCAATGCATATATTCTGCCTGATATAGTTGGGATACTTGTCCCTCCAATCTCATGTTGAAATGTAATCCTCAATGTTGCAGGGTGGCCCTAATGGAAGGTGTTTGGGTCCTGGGAGTGAATCCCTCATGGCTTGGTGCTATTCTTGCAGTAGTGAGTGAGTTTTCACAAAATCTGGTTGTTTGAAGGTGTATGGCACCTCCCTGCTCTCTTGCTCCTGCTTCGCCGTGACATCTCTGCTCCCACTTAGCCTTCCACCATGAGTAAATCTCCCTGAGGGCTCCCCAGAAGCCGAGCAGACACTGGTGCCATGCTTACACAGCCTGCAGAACCGTAAGCTACTTAAACCTTTTTTATTTGTAAATTACACAGTCTAAAGTATTTCTGTTCTTTTTTTCCTGAAACAGAGTCTTGCTCTGTCACCCAGGCTGGAATGCAGAAGTGCAATCCCAGCCCACTGTGGCCTCCGCCTTCCAGGTTCAGGCAATTCTCATGCCTCAGCTTCCCAAGGTGGGACTACAGGCGTGTGCCACCATGCCCGGCTAATTTGTGTGTGTGTGTGTATTTTTAGTAGCGATGGGGTTTCACCATGTTGGCCAGACTGGTCTTCAACTCCTGACCTCAAGTAATCCACTCACCTCAGCCTCCCAAAGTGCTGAGATTATAGGTGTAAGCCATCGTGCTCGTGCTCAACCTCAGGTATTATTTATTTATTTGAGACAGTCTCACTTTATCTCCCAGGCTGGAGTGCAGTGGCGTGATTTCAGCTCACTGCAACCTCTGCCACCCGCATTCAAGTGATTCTCCTGCCTCAGCCTCCTGAGCAGCTGGGATTACAGGCGCCTGCCACTGTGCCCGGCTAATTTTTGTATTTTTAGTAGACACAGGGTTTCACCATCTTGGTCAGGCTGGTTTTGAACTCTTGACCTCATGATCCACCTGCCTTGGCTTCCTAAAGTACTGGGATTACGGGCATGAGCCACAGCCACAGCGCCTGGTTTATTTTATTTTATTCATTTTTTTTTTTAGTAGAGATGGGGTTTTACCATGTTGGCCAGGCTGGTCTTGAACTCCTGACCTCAGGTGATCCACCCACTTCGGTCTCCCAAAGTGCTGGGATTATACGCGTGAGCCACCACGCCTGGCCCAAGTATTTCTTTATAGCAATGCAAGGATGGCCTAACACACTGCCTAAATCAAAACTGCTATTCACTTCAAGGGTATTCGTTACCTGACTAGCTTTTTTGGGTGCATATGAACATAATGTAAATTCTATGGCTGATCAAATGTCATTACTATAAAGATACTCCCCATGAGCTCAGAGTCAGGACATCAACAATACTTAATCTCTCACTGTAAACATGACACAGTGGTAGGCACTGTGGAAATATATTTGGTCCTATTTTCCCTACCTGAGCATGTAAAAGAGCAGACAACTCCAACAGTGTGATGACGCTGCAGTGAAGAAAAGAATCCACTCCCTGGCACACTGATGGAGCATGTACCTGGAAATAGTATTCCTCAAAGGAGAATGGTCATAAAAATGATACGGCAGAATTCAAACAGCATTCAAGAGATCTCCACTAAATGGAGACATGTAGGCTATCTGAAGTTATTACAGATTTCCTTATTTCAGGAATCTTCAAAGCAAAATATAGGATGTGATACAAGAAATCATGAAATAGCCAGTAACATATATGATGAAATTGTCTTACTAGAAAGTTACACATCAGGAAAAAAAAAGAAGCAAGTTTAAGATAAAAAGGCAATGGGTACAAAACTATCTCAAGTTGGATGAAAAAAATACAGTGTTAGCATTTATCCATGATAGAAAGGCAGCACAGAAAAGAACTCAAGACAGAACGAGCCTATAATCAGGCTCCTTAATGAGAACATAATTCTAATACCAAAGTCTGGGTAGAATCTGTACACAGAATAGTTTTTGTAGCCATTGACTGCATGTGTTAAGAAGTACTTTGTAACAAGAGTACAATAAATGGGAAAAATCGTAGAGGTCATCTGAAAGCCTGATCCCAATGCTGTCCTTTGTGGGTGAGTAGTGTCATGTTGGTATGTTGTACTCATATGAAGTGGCTTGAACAGTTGGTCAGCACAGTGAAAAGGCAGCCAATTAGGAATATATTGTACATTTAGTTCCACTGGATATTTTAATATATAAACTGCATGAACAATTATATCTTATGGGGACTGAACACCCCATATTATCACTTTAAAAAGTCTTCTAAGCTTCCATTTTCTACAAAAAAGAAAAACATCGACTTTTAAAAAGCAAATGTCAAGAAGCTTACTTTCAGATACAATATAAGACTAAAAACTGGACACTGATTAGATAAACAATAGTGTTAACATGATGTAAACAGAAGAATTTTAAGAAAATTTCCCTTAAATTAACAATTAAGCAAAATAATAATGACGCATTTAGAGTCCATATGGTAATTTTCAAGTAAGTGTGTCTATTCCCCCACCACATACAAACCCAGTCTTGGTGCTCATATATCTCTCCAAGGATGATCACATTGTCCCCAATTACTACAGGATAGTAACTTTTCCTTTCTCTTCAAATTGCTGATTCTGACTGCGTGGACAACATAACCGTTTTTGATTCTTGGTCTGTGGGACTGTCAGCTGGTACCTATAAAAATAATCAGAAGATTAAAAATGTATAGCATCTGGCATATCCTATTATAACAGATCAACAGTTGACTCGGGGGAAAAATAGCTAAATAAAAAAACATGGTTTTACATTTATTCTATACATATTTCTCAACAGTATAATCATAAAAATATTCATTACTTACAGCTTTAACATCAACATTTGTAATTCCTATATTTATGTTGTGTCTTCGCAGATCCGACTTGATTAACGCTGAAACAGAGAGGCATCAATGGAGTTACTATAAACTGTTATGTGAAGATTTTTTCTAAAAGCAGCTCAAAGTCTTTCTTGGTATTGTCAAATTTAAAACACTGTAGTGTCATGATATTTAATAGCATCCCAATAGCCTGAAAAATAATAGTACCTCTCTAAAGTTGTTAACAATTAGTAAGTCATTCATTATTGAACAAACATGGGAATGCTAGCAACCAATGATACAAAAATAAAAAGTAATTCTTTTTTTGAAAGGACTCTCCAATCTAGGGAAACTTTGACATGTAAATAAGTATAACAGTGTATGATAATTGCAAGGTATGGTGGGGAAGTGGGAGCAAAAAAGTCTATGTCAGCCAAAGGAAATTAGAGAAGGTTTTCCAGAGAAGACATATTTGATACTGGAAAAAACTGAGTAATAACTTGTCAAGCAGACAAGAGGAGAGGAAGACATTGTAGGCAGAAGGGAATGCAGGTATATCTCAGAGATATTGTGGGTTCAGCTCCAGATCACCACAAAAGAGTGAATATTGCTGGGCACGGTGGCTCACGCCTGTAATCCCAGCACTGGGAGGCCGAGGTGGGTGGATCACAAGGTCAGGAGAGTGAAACCCCATCTCTACTAAAAACAAAAAGTTAGCTGGACATGGCGGCACGTGCCTGTAGTCCCAGCAACTAGGGAGGCTGAGGCAGGAGAATCGCTTGAACCTGGGAGATGCAGTTTGCAGTGAGCCGAGATCACGAAACTGCACACATTTTTTGGTTTTCCAGTGCATAAAAAGTTATGTTTATACTATACTGTAGTCTATTTAAAGTTTGCAATAGCATTATGTCTTTAAAAAAATCAATCTACATGCCTTAATTTAAAAACACTTCACTGGCCAGGCACGGTGGCTCATGCCTATAATACTAGCACTTTGGGAGGCCAAGGCAGGAGGATCACCTGAGGTCAGGAGTTCGAGACCAGCCTAATCAACATAGTGAAACCCCCATCTCTACTAAAAATACAAAAATTAGCCGGTATGGTGGTGGGCATCTGTAATCCCAGCTATTCAGGAGGCTGAGGCAGGAGAATCACTTGAACCCAGGAGGCAGAGGTTGCAGTGAGCTGGGATGGCACTATTCCACTCCAGCCTGGGCAACAAGAGCGAAACTCCATCTAAAACAAAACAAAACAAAAAACACTTTACTGCTAAAAAATGCTAATTATTATCCAAGCCTTCTGCAAGTTCTCTTTTTGCTGGTGGAGGGTCTTGCCTTGATGGTGATGGCTGCTGACAGATCAGGGTGGTGGTTGCTAAAAGGTGGGAGTGGCTGTGACAATTTCTCAAAGTAAGACAGTGACGAAGTTTGCCATATTAATCAACTCTTCCTTTCACGAAAGATCTCTCTGTGTGCAATACTTTTTTGATAACATTTTACCCACAAAACTTCCTCAAAATAGGAGTCAATTTTCTCAAACCCTGCCACTGCTTCATCAACTAAGTTTATATAATATTCTAAATCCTTTGTTGTCGTTTCAACATTTACAGCATCTTTACTAGTAGATTCCAACTCAAGAAAACACTTTCTTTGCTTATCCATAAGAAGCAACCCTTCATTTGTTCAAGTTTTACTATGAGATGCAGCAATTCAGTTACCTCTTCATATTCCACTTCTAATTCCAGTTCTCGTTATTCCCACCACATCTGCAGCTATTTCCTCCACTGAAGTCTTGAACCCCTCAAAATCATCCATGAGAATGGAATTAACTTCCTCCAAACTCCTGTTAATGTTTAGTTTGACCTCCTCCCATGAATCAAGAATGTTCTTAATGGCATCTAGGATGGTGCATCCTTTCCAGAAAGTTCTCAATTTACTTTGCCCAGATCCAAGAGAGGAATAATTATTTCTGGCAGCTACAGCCTTTTGAAATGTATTTCTTAAAGAACAAGACTTGAAAGTTGAAACTACTCCTTGATCCATGGGCTGCAGAAGGGATGCTGTATTTCCAGGCATGAAAACAACATTGATTTCCTTGTACATCTTCATCAGAGCTCTTGGGTAAACAGGTGAATTCGTCAAAGAGCAGTACTATTTTGAAAGGAATGTTTTTCTGAGTAGCAGGCTTCAACAATGGGTTTAAAATATTCAGCAAACCATGCTATTAACAGATGTACTATCAACTACAGGTTTCAGGTTCATTGTTCCATTGATAGAGCTTAGGCAGAGCAAATTTAGCCTAATTCTTAAGGGCCCTAGGATTTTCAGAATGGTCAACAAGCATTAGTTTCAATTTAAAGTCACCAGCTGCATCAACCCCTCACAGGAGAGTCAGCTTGTCCTTTGAAGCCAGACATTGATTCCTCCTCTATAGCTATGGTAGTCCTAGAAGGCATCTTCTTCCAATATAAGCCTGTTTCATCTACATGGAAAATTTGTTGTTTATTGTAGCCACCTTCATCAACAATCTTAGCTAGATCTTCTGGATAATTTATTTCAGTATCTACATCAGCACTTGCTGCTTCGCCTTGCACTTTTATGTTATAAAGACAACTTCTTTCCTTACCTCATGAACTGACCTCTGCTAGCTTCCAGCTTTTCTTCTGCAACTTTCTCACCTCTTTCAGCTTTCACAGAATTGGACAGTTAGGGCCTTGCTCTAGATTAGGCTTTGGTTTCCGGGGATGTTGTGGCTGGTATGATCTTCTAACAAGACCACTCAAACTTTCTCCGTATCAATAGGATGTTGTGCTTTATCATTTGTGTGTTCAATGGAGTAGCATTCTTAATTTCCCTTAAGAATTTTTCCTTTGCATTAGCAACTTGGCTAATTGTTTGGTGCAAAAGGCCTAGCTTTTGGGCTCTCTGGGCTTTTGACATGACTTCCTCACTAAGCTTAATCATTTTTAGCTTCTGATTTAAGATGAGAGATTTACTATTCTTCCTTTCGCTTAAACATTTAGAAGCCATTGTAGGGGTATTAATTCAGGGGTATTAATCAGGACCCTGATGTCAATATTGTTGTGCTTCAGAGAATAGGGAAGCCCAACAAGGGGAAAAGAGATACGGGAATGGCTGGTCAGTGGAGCAGTCAGAACACACAAAACCTTTATTAAGTTCACCATCTTTTATGGGTGTAGTTCATGATGTCCCCAAACAATTACAATAGTAACACCAAAGATCACTATCACAGACGACCATAACAGATACAATAATAACAAAGCTCTGTAGTAAAATACTCAACATATGAGAGAAATTAATTAGCATTTGAGATGGTAAAAGCATCAATGTAAAACTAATTTTAAAGACTTATTCTCACTTCTTAATTTTCAAGACTTGATTTGTTTGAATTAGAATTCATGAATCTCTTGTAAAAGTAATTTGAAAGGGGATTACAAAACTGCTCCCTTCTTTGGTATAACAATAATACTTTTTTTTGAGACAGAGTCTCGCCTTTGTTGCGCAGGCTGGAGTGCAGTGGTGTGATCTTCACTCATTGCAACCTCCGCCTCCCAGGTTCAAGCAATTCTTCTGCCTCAGCCTCCCAGGTAGCTGAGATTACAGGTGTGTGCCCCCACACCTGGCTGAATTTTTTTGTATTTTTAGTAGACACGAGGTTTCACTATGTTGGTCAGGCTGGTCTCGAACTCCTGACCTCAAATGATCCGCCTGTCTCAGCCTCCCAAAGTGCTGGGAATATAAGCGTGAGCTACCACGTCCAGCCAATAGTAATAGTCTTAGATAAGATATAGTACTTGCCTGGAAATTAAGAACCAACATGGAATTACTTATGAAAGAACAATAGTTAAATATTACATATTTATTTAATATATTGTTAATATATTACATATTTCACAGTTTTGTATGTTTTATTGTACTAATTGGATGGGGGAAAAACTCCCTTGTGATAAGATGCTTTTCTTTGAGGAAACAGACTGCACTCACTTTCTTTTAGCTTAATGAATGAATGCTCAGGTTCCTATCATTCATACAATAATGAGTGAGCAACCTTAGGTAGTTGTGTATATCCAAAATCTTTATCACTGGTGAGATTTCATATTGAAGGTTTCACAAAGAATGATCAGGTATTCAACAAACAGTAAAAGAAATTCTGATTCACATCTTTCTGATAGATTCTGTCCTCCAACTAAGTTATAACCAGATCAAAGAAGCACAATCTTTCTTGGTATCTGCAAGGGACTGATTCCAAGACCCCGCCTCAGATACCAAAATCCATGAATGCTCAATTCCTTTATATGAAATGGTGTAGTATAAGCTTGTTCAGTCTGTGGTCTGCAGGCCATATGTGGCCCAGGACAGTTTTAAATGTGGCCCAACACAAACTCATAAATTTTTTTAAAAACATTATGAGATATTTTGCAATTTTTTTTTTTAGTTCATTAGCTATCATTAGTATTAGAGTAGTTCATGTGTGACCCAAGATAATTCTTGTTCCAATGTGGTCCAGAGAAGGCAAAAGATTGGACACCCCCGGGTAGTATTTATATATAACGTACACACATCGTCCTACATACTTAAACCATCTCTAGATTACTAATATCAAATACAATGTAAATAGTTGTTATACTATAATGTTTAGGGAATGATGACATTTTAAATGTCTGTACATGTTCAGTGCAGATGCAACCATTCATTTTTTTTCCAATTAATTTCAACCCACAGTTGAATCCACAGATGAAGAACCCACGGGATACACAAAGGGCTGACTATAATCTCTCCTGAATATCCAAAGCTTCTGTCCCTCACGATGGTAAAGGGATACAGAAGGAAATTCACAAAGTAAAATAATACTACAAGCCAACATGCACCTGGAAATACTTCTGAACATAAGTCTTGCTTCCAAATCTATTGTATACCCATGTGCATGGGCAAACTATGGATAAAAATTCTTTGACATTCTCTTTCTCTGGAGATTGAGCACTATTTTCTTTCCTGCCCATGTCTATGATGACTATACCTAAGAAGTATAAGCACTAGCTAAGGATTCCACATACTATTTCCACCACTACCACTTGACTGCTTACCACCTCTACCACATTGTAACAGTAGAAACACGTGTTAGGCACCTCCCAGGTGCCAGACACTAGGAACTTTTCATGAACCATTTCAATTAATCCTCACGGTAACCCTATAAAGGAGGCTTTAACGCTCTATTATATAAATGAGGAAAGGAGGATGTGAGAGGTTAAGCAACCTGCTAAAGTCACACTCCTAGTGTGCAGCAGAATCGCAATTTGAGGCCAGGTCTTCCCAACTCCGCGTCTTTACTACTCTTTTTCTTGAGACAGAGTCTTGCTGTTGCCCAGGCTAGAGTGCACTGGTGTGATCTTGACTCACTGCAACCTCTGTCTCCTGGGTTCAAGCGATTTTCCTGCCTCAGCCTCCCAAGTAGCTGGGACTACAGGTGCGCGCTACCACACCTGGCAAATTTTAGTAGAGATGGGGTTTTGCCATGTTGGCCAGGTTGGTCTCAAACACCTCACCTCAAGTAATCTGCCCGCCTCTGTCTCCCAAAGTGCTGGGATTATAGGCGTGAGCCAACGCACCCGGCCTTTACTCCTCTTTTTACAACAGTTTTGCTTGCTATGCAGAGTAACTGTATTGAATTTGAAATCTGCAAAATGAATAGATTCATGTCCTTAGAAGAAAACAAATAATGTCCTGCTTTTTACCTCATTTTTTCCCCTTGAGTTCTGCCAAGCTATTGAGAAGCAATATACATGAAAATTAACACATGACACAAATCCTTTTGCCAGGCAAACGCCCTAATTTACCTGTTAAAATGATGCCTATAAACATCCAGACACAGAGAAAAATGTTTCCTGCCTTAGGACCATAGTCTGATGTGAGCTTTCCTTGAGCCAATGTGAACAAAATTCCAAATATCTAAAATACAATAAGAAAAATAATTTATTATTAAGTTTACTTATTTAAAACAAGTATAAAGTTTTCACCAGAACTTTTCTTAACTTATTGTTTATATGATTTGTTTTCTAGAAACATTCATTGAAAAGTTGAATTATTAAACAAAAACCATGGTCAGGCTGGGCACAGTGGCTCACACCTGTAATCCTAGCACTTTGGGAGGTTGAGGTAGGCGAATTGCTTGAGCCCAGGAGTCCAAGACCAGGCTGGACAACAAGGCGAAACCCCCTCTCTACAAAAAATAACAAAAAACATTTAGCTGGGCATGCTGGTGTGCACCTGTCATCCCAAATACTCTGGAGGCAGAGGGGGGAGGATTGCTTGAGCCTAGGAGTTTGAAGCTGCAGTGAGCCATGACTGCACTACTGCACTCCAGCTTGGGTAGCAAAGCAAGACCCTGTTTCCAAAAAACAAAATAACAACAACAACAACAAATAAAACCATAGTCAAACTCATTACTCACTAGAATATCTGGTATAATAATCATCTCAGGTTTAGAGAAATCAGAGGTTTACCTGTGCAGAAGCATTAAGAAGACCAGATGAAGTACCTTCAGATTCAGGGTAAGTGATTTCAACAGCAAATTCAAAACCCAAAGGGAGGTAACCAGTCATGAAGAAGCTAGGAAAATAAATCCAGAATTACAGAAAGAATTATCAGAAGGTCACAATCACATACTGATGCAATCATTTTGCATCTTAGGCTTATTCTAATGACCAAATAAGTGAATATTTTGAAGTTGTTACGTCAAAGTAAGGAACTATTATTATTGACCAATCAGCTCAAGATTACAGAACTGGAAGCAACTAATACCAAATTTTTTTCTGAGAAAAATTTACTTCCAGTTTTATAAGTCAACTGTCTTTGTAACCAAATAAAGTTACACAGATTAAGTAAGGCTTATCCATTTTTTTAACCTATGGTATACCAAAAACCAATTTAAAGAATTTTAATAGTTCTTAAGAATTACACGTTTATATGCACAGAATGAATCCTTAAAGTTTAAAATATTGAAGAACCTTTGGATGAACTTAAAAAATTAGAGACCAGAGTAATAATACTTCAGAATTATAACAGCATGCTATCACTCCTCCTAAACACATCTGATACTTACCCAAGCACCCCTCCAGTAACAAACACGATGATAATGTATCCAAGGTCCAATGTGAAAGTAAAGATAACCATTCCAATAAAAGACAAAATATAAACTATCAGAGTAGTCTGTCTAAAACAAAAACAACAAAGCTGTTAGTATTTTGTCTAATTCTCCTAGACATAAAAATCATCACTCTTATCTGTTCAGTAATGAATCTTTGTTTTTCAAATTTCACCCCTTCTTGTCTATGGAAAATGTATCCACCAAAGCATAAATTTTAAAGCATTTTTAATTTAAGATTCAGCAGCATCAGGAAACAAAACCACACCATATCGAATGCTCAGATGGGGATACTTTTTTATGAATAAAATCATTTTTATGCCACCAAATGGGATAGTTCCCTATTCACATTTCAAGATTCAGATCAAATTCTACCTCTTCCAAATGCCTTCTGTAACCACACCAGCTTATTAGGGTCTCTCTTTCTTCCAAATTCCTTTGTCATTTTGGTACTATAAAACTGATGACATCTATTTTAGTTTGTTCTGTTATTTAACTTTTCACATGTGAATGCCTTATTTGCTCCATTTAGACTACAAACATGTTAACAACAGGGATCATATACTGCTTGCCATAATTGTCATCTAAGAGAGATGCACACAACAGGAGTTTGGCAAATGAATGGCAGTTACCCTGAGAAGAAAGACACAGTGGCAAAGAACACACGTCTATGCCTATCAAGTTTTCTAAATGTAAAATGGATGAAAAACTTAAGGAATTTAATCCTTTACATATGCTTCCTTCATCTATAAATCAAGTAGGTTTCACTCTAAGCTATCAGTTTACAATAATGCTAACTAAAGCTAAGGTAAGTGTTATCTTAATTTATGGAAAAATTATCTTGGAGAATTTCAAGATTAGGGAGAATTTCAAGATTAGAGATATTTTTGGTAGGGTTTAGACTAATAATATCAAATATATCTTGAGCCTTGAAAGGTGCATGGGACACAGTTCCATATTTCATTCATTTATTCATTAATAGTTTCATTCATTCATTTCCAAGTACAGTGGGAAGTTTTGGCCTGTTAAAAAATGTGGTGATTCTTTTAACTCCCAGAGCAAAATATGCTGCCTCTGAAACCCTTTCTTAGTCTCCCAGTTGGTATCATTTATTTTCTTTGGTATTAGCATTTTGGTGGCTCCATATAATGTACAATTAACAGAATATATTCTTGCTTTCTTTTCTTTTTTTTTTTTTTTAGACAGTGTCCATGCTATCTCAGCTCACTGCAACCTCTGCCTCCTGGGTTCAAGCAATTCTCCTTCCTTAGCCTCCTGAGTAGCTGTTATTACAGATGCTCACCACCACACTCAGCTATTTTTTGTATTTTCAGTAGAGATGGAGTTTCGCCATGTTGCCCAAGCTGGTCTCCAACTCCTGGCCTTAAGCAATCGACCCACCTTGGCCTCCCAAAGTGCTGGGATTACAGGGGTAAGACATTTTATCAAGCCAGCACTTTCACATTATGCATTATATTACAGTTAACTGGTACTATAGTCTGGGGGTACTTTAGCCAAAAAGTTCTTAGCAAAATAAAGCCTTATGCTCAACGATAATTTTTTATCGGAAAGAATTACTTTTTTGTTTTTGTATTTAAGCCCACAACATAAGAAAAGAACAAGATAGGCCAGGCATGGTAGCTCCTGCCTGTAATCGCAGCACTTTGGGAGGCTGAGGTGGGTGGACTGCCTGACCTCAGGAGCTCAAAACCAACCTGGGCAACATGGTGAAACCCTGTCTCCAAAAAGTTAAAAAATTAGCTGAGTGTGGTGCTGCACACCTGTGGTCACAGCTACTGAGGAGGCTGAGGCGGGAGAATCACTTGAGCCTGGAAAGCAGAAGCTGCAGTGAGCCAAGATGGTACCACTGCACTCTAGCCCGGGTGACAGAGTGAGACCCCACCTCAAAAAAAAAAAAAAAGACAAAGTCTATCAAAAGTCAAATATTTCTCAGAAATGGCTCTTTTTAGAATAGAAATAATTCCTTCTGAAGTGGTAGGTATAAGTATTGTTAGAAAGAAGGGGTTCATAAGGTATCCAAGTTCTCAAAACTGAAATAAATGTGACCAATAAAATAATATAATACACAGAGTATTGAAACACTTAAGTGAAGAGAACCTACTAGTGTTTAGAATCCATATCTAAGTGATAATATGTTTTAAATTTCTTAAAATAAAAAGCAAATTGTCTTTTAAAATCAAAATACCTTTGGTTACACACCATACATGTATTTACTTTCACTTACTTGTATGTTTTGGTATAATCCAGCCATAAGCCACAAAGAATAGAGCCCACCATTCCAGCTACTACTAGTGTTAGCCCAGTCCTTCCAGCATTGACTTCTTCTCCCTGAAAACAATTTGCATCAGAAGTTGATCAAATAAATGGATTAACTGATTCAGACTCTTCACATTCCCACACCTTTTCACAGTTAATGAAAATAATTAGATAAAACTAAGCACACAGTAGGAAGATTTAGTACACGTGTTAGGGTGGGAGGGGAGAGCAGGTAAAGAATATACATAAGCATTACATTTTAAAACCAGAAAAGAAGCCTAAAATAATAGAAGAAATAAAAAAGGAAAATTTTCCTTAATCCTCTGTGGTTAGAAGTACAATGATTTTTGTGAGGATTCTTAAGTATAGATAGTCATGTGTTCCATAATGACATCTAGGTCAACACTGACTCATATATACAGTAGTGATCCCGTAAGATTATAATACCATATTTTTATTCTACCTTCTCTGTTTAGATATATTTAGATACACAATACTTACCATTGTATTACAACTGCCTACAATATTCAGTAAAGTAACATGCTATACAGGTTTGTAACCTAGGAGCAACAAGCTATACTACACAGCCTAGGTATGTAGTAGGCTACACCATCAGGTTTGCCTACTACACTGTATTATACTCACACAACAATGAAGTACACTGTATTATATTCACAACAATGAAACTGCCTAGTGAATTTCTCAGAAGGTATCCCTGTCACTAAGCAAGGTATAACACTGTATATATGTCTCAAAAGGAGGTTAATCGATAGCTTTTACATAGTACAACTGCTTTACCCTTTCAAAAGCAAAGACACGTCAATCGGAACTTGATATTTATTTATCTATATTTATGCTGAGTTCCCTTAAAATGTTTTGTCTTTTTCCATATAACCAAACATATTATTTCCTAAAAATAAACTTAGGTATCGTCACAGGGATAGTAACTTCTGCTTTCCACATTGTGTGGGTTTTTTTGTTTGTTTTTTTGAGATGGAGTCTCACTCTGTCGCTAGGCTGGAGTGCAGTGGTGCTATCTTGGCTGAGATTACAGGTGTGGGCCACAGTGTCTGGCGTGTTTTTTGTTTTTTTTTTTGAGACAGGGATTCGCTCTTATTGCCCAGGCTGGAATGCAATGGCACGATCTCGGCTCACCGCCACCTCCACCTCCCAGACTCAAGCGTTTCTCCTGACTCAGCCTCCCGAATAGCTGGGATTACAGGCATGCGCCACCATGCCCAGCTAATTTTGTATTTTTAGTAGAGACGGGGTTTCTCCATGTTGGTCATGCTGGTCTCAAACTTCCGACCTCAGGTGCTCCTCCTCGGCCTCCCAAAGTGCTGGGTTTACAGGCGTGAGCCACCGCGCCTGGCCATACTGTGTGTTTTATAAACTGGATTAAATATGTTAAATTAAAATGATAGGAGGCCATTGTTTTGGAGTGAGCTCCCACACTAGACCCAACAGACCAGACCACACAGAACAGTGTCACTAGTGCTAGGTGCCACATAATCAAACTGAACTTTAAAATGGGCCACTTTTCCAAACAAAAAGAGATACATAAGCAACCTGTCAGATGGGGCCTAGTCCCCTTTGTTTTAATCCTATAAGGAAAGTAACTTTGTAACAACGAATCTGCTCTTTGCTCCTTGTTTCTGCTTTCTTCAGTCTTTTTCTGTCTATAAAGCCCATCTCCTCCACTCAGCTCATCAGTACCTTTCCAAATTTAGATGGGATGCTGTCCAATAAAGGAATTGATAATAAAAGCCAATCAGATCTCTAAAGTTGTGGAAATTTCATTTTTTAACAAATATATTCTCAATTAAAACAAACGTAAATATTTGATAGCAACAATGTCATAATCCTTAATCTCATGACCCTGCTAACGACAGTTATATTGCTAAAGAAAAATTCTTGGCCAGGCATGCAATCTGACACAAGCAGAAGCTTACCTCATAATATGTCAATATCATTTGATTTAATAATGTTGAGACTGAATAAAAGGCACCAGTCATGATACCTACAATAATAAAGATGATGTTAAATCATGATATCTACAATAATAAAGAGAATACTAAAAGTGTGTCATTTACCAGTTCATGAAGTGACATGGAATATTATATGACAATTGTGGAAATATATTTCTTTTCTTTTTTTTTTGAGATGGAGTCTCACTCTGTCGCCCAGGCTGGAGTGCAGCAGCACAAACACAGCCCACTGCATCCTTGATCTCCTGGGCTCAAACGATTCTCCTACCTCAGCCCCACAAGTAGCTGGGACTAGAGGCACAGGCCACCCTGCCTGGATAATTTTTGTATTTTTTGTAGAGATGAGGTTTTGCCACATTGTCTAGGATGTGGGTCTCCTTTTATACCTTTCAATGTTTTATAATTTTCTCTATGAAGTTCTTTTGGTATATTTATTCTAAGATATCTTTATAGTTTTAGTTGCTATTATAAAAGATATCTTTCATAGGAATACAATACTTATAAATACATAGGAATGCAATTGATATTTTCACATTGTCAGCTATTTAGTAACTTTGCTAACTCATTCTTACTAGTTTTAATAGCTGTCTCTAGGTTCTTTCGTATTATTTTAATAGATGGATGATCACCAAACATTTTCTGTAAAGGACCAGGTAGCAAACCTTTGTTAGCTTTGTAGGACATATAGGTCTCTAATGTAACTAATGTAACTACTCAACTCTGCCCTAGTAGTTCAAAAGCAGCTATAGACAATATGTAGACAAACAAAACTTTAATATAAAAACAGGCAATGGCCAGATTTGGCTCATGGGTCACGGTTTGCTGACCTCTGATATGCATAATTATAGTATGAGCAGTAACATCTGTTTTCTGTTTCATATGCCTTTTATTTCTTTTTTCTTGTGTTATTGAGCCAGCCAGGACCTCCAGTTAGATGTTGAATGGAAGTGATGAGAGTAAATATCCTTAAGGATACTTCTTATTGATTCTTAGGGAGAATGGCTCTAACGTTTGCCTTTAGTATAATACTTGCTATAGGGTCTTTGTAGATAAGCTTTATCAGGTTCAGAAAGTTCATTTGTTGGCACCTAATTAAACTGAAGAGCCTCTGCACAGCAAAAAACAAAACAAAACAAAACAAAAACTATCATCAGAGTGAATAGACGACTTACAGAATGGGAGAAAAGTTTTGCAATTTATCCATCTGACAAAGATCTAATATCCAGAGTCTACAGGAATTTAAATTTACAAGAAAAAGACAACCTCACTAAAAAGTGGGCAAAGGACATGAACAAACACTTGTCAAAAGACATTCATGTGGCCAAACATGAAAAAAAGCTCAACGTCACTGGTAATTACAGAAATGCAAATCAAAACCACAATGAGATAGCATTTCATGCCAGTCAGAATGGCGATTATTAAAATGTCAAGAAACAACAGATGCTGGCGAGGCTGTGGAGAAAAAAGAACACTTTTACACTGCTGGAAGGAGTATAAATTAATTCAACCACTGTAGAAGACAGTGTGACAATTCTCAAGATATAGAAGCAGAAATATCATTTGACCCATCAATCCCATTACTGGGTATATACCCAAAGGAACATAAAGCATTCTGTTATAAAGATATATGCACATGTATGTTTACTGCAGCACTATTCACAATAGCAAAGACATGGAATCAACCCAAATGCCCATCAATAATAGACTGGATAAAGAAAACGCAGTATGTTTACACCATGGAATACTATACAGCCAAAAAGAAATGAGATCAGGCTGGGTGTGGTGGCTCATGCCTGTAATCCTGACACTTTGGGAGGCTGAGGTAGGTGGATCACCTGAGATCAGGAGTTCGAGACCAGCCTGACCACCATGGTGAAACCCTGTCTCTACTAAAAATACAAAAATTAGCTGGACATGTTGGCACATGCCTGAGGCAGGAGAATCACCCGAACCTGGGGGGCGGAGGTTGCAGTGAGCCGTGATTGTGTGCACTCCAGCCTGGGCAATAAGAGTGAAACTCTGTCTCAAAAAAAAAAAAAAGAAATGAGATCATGTCCTTTGCAGGGACATGGATGGAGCTGGAAGCAGTTATTCTCAGCAAACTAAGGCAATAACAGAAAACTAAATACAACACGTTCTCACTTATAAGTGGGAGCGGAATGATGGACTCATGGTGCACGAGGGTGGAAACAACAAACACTGGGGCATTTTGGGTTTGCGGGAGGAAGAGCATCAGGAACAATAGCTAATGGATGCTAGGTTTAATACCTAGATGATGCCTGAGGTCAGGAATTCGAGACCAACCTGGCTAACATGGCAAAACCCCATCTCTACTAAAAACACAAAAATTAGCCAAGTGTGGTGGCACTTGCCTGTAGTCCCAGCTACTCGGGAAGCTGAGGCAAAATAACCGCTTGAACCTGGGAAGTGGAAGTTGCAGTGAGCCAAGATCACACCACTGCACTCCAGCCTGGGTGACAGAGTGAGAAACCAACAAGACCAAGATTGCAATTAACTTAATCATTTATGTATAGTCAAGGTTTTTGTTTTTTTGTTTTTTTCTCAGATAGAGTCTCGATCCATCACCCAGGCTGGAGTGCAGTGGCACGATCTCAGCATACTGCAACCTCTGCCTGTCGGGTTCAAGTGATTCTCCTGCCTCAGTCTCCCGAGTAGCTGGAATTACAGATGCACACCACCATGCCCAGCTAATTTTTGTATTTTCAGTAGACACGGGGTTTTGCCATATTCGCCAGGCTGGTCTTGAACTGGCCTCAAGTGATCCACCCACCTTGGCCTCCCAAAGTGTTAGGATTACAGGTGTGAGCCACTGTGCCCAGCCCCAGTAAGTATTAAGCGATATGGTACAAAGACACCAAAACTCCACAGATACCTGAGTGTTCACTGAAGGCACAATCTAACACCTTCGCTGGTGCTATTTTCTTCCTCCCCTTTGTCTGTTCAAATCCAACCCACTCTTCAAGGCCCAGCTCAACCACTCCCTTCTGTGAGACACTCCCTGCCATCCCTAGGCCTTCCTTTCATTTATCCTTTCTCAACAATAGGCCTCAATGAAGGCCTTCAGCATGCACTTGCCATACAACTTATCTTGTGTTGTTATCCTTTTGATAAATATCGACTATATTGTTGCTTGCTTTTCAGACGTTTATATTATCTCCCCAGTTAGATGATCAATTTCCTATGGGCAGAAATCATATATCATGCCTCTTTCTAGCCACAAAACATCTAGAGCACTACTATACATTTAGTTGGTATTTGATAGCTATTGATGGAATAAATAAACAAAAGAATGAACACCAAAATGAACAATAAGTGAGGCAAAGATTAAGCTAGCTCTTGCAGGATTGCTTACAGAAAAAAGCACATTTCCGGTAAAAGAAATATTGGCACAAAATTACAGAGACTAGAATTAACAGTGTATATGCATGTGGAGATGTGTCTGTGTGTGTGTGCTTGTGTATGTCTGTGACAGGGGGTTGGTTATAAGTGTGGTTAAAGAGAATTTTGTATTGGGAAAGTGAGTGATAAAAGAGTGATAACAAAAAGCCAGGCCAGATGCGGTGGCTCACACCTGTAATCCCAGCATTTTGGGAGGCAAAGGTGGGCAGATTACGAGGTCAGGAGTTTGAGACCAGCCTGGTCAACATGGTAAAACCCCGCCTCTACTAAAAATACAAAAATTAGCCAGGCATGGTGGCATGCGCCTGTAATCTCAGCTACTAGGGAGGTTGAGGCAGGAGAATTGCTTGAACCTGAGAGGTAGAGGTTGCAGTGAGCCGAGATTATGCTACTGTCCTCCAGCCCGGGTGACAGAGCGAGACTCTGTCTCAAAAAAAAAAAAAAAAGAAAAGAAAAAAGCCACCTTAAATGACAGGCAAAAGAAATTAATTTGCTCTACTATTTAACAATAAGTCACTATATTTTCTCTGTATCTAATTAGGAATTTTAGGTTTAACCTAAACAAGGAGGTAACCAGCAAAATTAAGAAAACGAACTATGTCATGCAAAAGTATTAATATGTAAGGATGAGATGATACGGCATCTGGGATTTGCTTTAAAATATTCCAGGAAAGGCTGGGTGTGGTGGCTCACGTCTGTAATCCCAGCACTTTCGGAGGCCAAGGCGGGCAGATCACCTGAGGTCAGGTGTTTGAGACCAGCCTGGCCAACATGGTGAAACCCTATCTCTACTAAAAATATGAAAAATTAGCCAGGTGTGGTTGCGGGCACCTGTAATCCCAGCTACTCAGGAGGCTGAGGCAGGAGAAGTGCTTGAACCTGTGAGGTGGAGGATACGATGAGCTGAGATCGTACCACTGCACTCCAGTCTGGGCAACAAGAGTGAAACTCCACCTCAAAAAAATATATTCCAGGAAAAAAATGGAGGAAATAGATGAAGCAAGAATGGCAAAATGTTGATAACTGTTGAAGCTGGGTGATGGCATACACAGGACATAGGTATATAGGAATTTATTAGATTAAATGTTCAACTTTGGTGATGAGCAATTTCTACTAAAAAAAAAAAAAAAAGAACTAATCCTGGTAAAAATAGTTTAGGTCAGGACTTAATCTGCTATAACTTGTAAAACATTTAT
Organism: Trachypithecus francoisi; assembly: GCF_009764315.1. Classification (NCBI taxonomy): domain Eukaryota; kingdom Metazoa; phylum Chordata; class Mammalia; order Primates; family Cercopithecidae; genus Trachypithecus; species Trachypithecus francoisi. The sequence goes on along the minus strand of NW_022681470.1, from coordinate 69,919,551 downwards.
GTACCAGGGTTTGTATCCCCAAAAAATGTGAAACAGAGAATAGCAGTGAGTGATTTCTGGAGGCAAGTAAGACAGAAATAGGGAGTGCTGGTGTTCATGTAAATGGTGTTAACACAAGAAACAAAAATGAACTGTCAGGAAACTCTGAAGAAAACCAAGTGTGTTGGTGTCTGCAGTCAAACCTACAGTGTCAGGATGAATACCTGTCAGCTATCCCGAAATCTGGAGAGAGAGAATTTTCTTAGATGTCAGAACTGGTTAAGGTGAGTTCCTTAATGTCTAGTTTTGACTGAGTCGTCAAAACAGATGCCAGCTTGCAGTGTCAAAGAAAGGTATTGCTGACAGCATTTCCCACATGCTTACACCAGTATAACTATAGTTCACAAATGGCCTAAAACACTCCATGAGAACTTACAAAAGAAGACTGAGTTTCTCTATTTGAGAACTACTTTTCTTTCTTTCTTTTTTTTTTGAGATAGTCTCACTCTGTTGCCCAGGCTGGAGTGCAGTGGTGCAATCTTGGCTCACTGCAACCTCTGCCTTCCAGGTTCAAGCGATTCTCCTGCCTCAGCCACCCGAGTAGCTGGGATTACAGGTGTGTGCCATCACGCCCAGCTAATTTTTGTATTTTTAGTAAAGATGGGGTTTCACCGTGTTCACCAGGCTGGTCCCAAACTCCTGACATCAAGTGATCCACACACCTTGGCCAACCCGAGTGCTGGGATTACCAGCGTGAGCCATCATGCCTGGCCAAAAACTACTTTTTAAAAATTATTATTTTTAAAAACATGTAAGAAGATCCATCCTGGATTTTCTGCTTTTAGTTTAAAATTTAAATTCATGATTATGCTATCGAGTTAACAGGCCAATCTCATTGAAGTTCAGACCACTAGGTTAAATGAAAAGAATTCACAACGCTGAAAGGCTCACACAGACATTAAAGAAAGTACAAGAAAACCACTTACCATAAGTGATCAACAGAAGGACAAAAGGAATGTTTTTAAACAGGTTTGTTATTGATTTCTTATAGGAGTACTCTTCAGGGGGACTGTCTTGAAGAGCTGCTTGAGCCTGACTTGGTGGATACCGAGGTTTTTCTTTGAAGGCTGAGAATATACATAAAAAGGATTATGTATATTTAATATATGTACAATATGTTGTTACATATTACAATAAGTAATTAATTACATGTATCTTCCTTAGTGAGCAGACAGAACACAGTCTAAGTTTAAAGAGGTAGTATAAGTCTTTTATGGTGAGGGTTTTCATTTTCACTGATTTCTAAGTGAAGAACAGTTTAACACTGTCATCTCAGTTCTCTGAAACTGACTAAAACTCAGAGATATGGCCAATTTCACATAATGAACTGCAAAACCATCAATAACATGCCACGACCTTGCTGACTGATTATTCTATTTACCTAAGAAAGACTAATTTTTACTACATCAAACATTCAACAACTCTACTTTTAAATTCAGTTCAATTTGTAATTAGAGATAAACATGAAGGCTGGGCACAGTGGCTCATGCCTGTAATCCCAGCTCTTTGGGAGGCTGAAGCGGGAAGAACCCTTGAGCCTGGGAGGTCAAGGCTGCAGTAAGCTGTGATTGCGCCATTGCACTCCAGCCTGGGCAACAGAGCAGGATCGTCTCTCTCAAAAAAAAAAAAGGAAAATAGAAGAGAGAAATAAAAAATCAGATATGAGGAAGCCAATATACTACTGAACTTTTAAAGGACTTGAGTTAGTAACCATTTTCTTCTGAAATTTGATATAAAGTGTATCATCTGATCCAATTGCACCTCTGGGATTGAAAAACTTCAGGTGGATTCATGGAAGCAGAGCTAGGTCTTGCTAACTCACTTGAGCTGCATATGGAAAGGACAGGGGTACAGCTAAGAGACATAAAAGTGTAGTATATGGTGTCTGATACTGTAAGTTTTAGCACTGTCCATTTCTAGTTAGAAATTTCACAGCCATCCCAGGCAGACGTCTAGAGACCACCTTTTAGCTGTGCAGGAAAGGATCAACCAACTTTCCACAAAAGATGGCTAGAGAGAGATTTCTTTAGGATTAGACTAACCAGAAGTCAAGACTAATTCATAGGCCAGGCATGGTGCTCACTTTGGGAGGTCAAAGTGGAAGCATCACTTGAACAAGACTGTTGCTAGAAAAAAATTGTTTAAACTAGCTAGGCATGGCAGCATGCACCTGTAATCCTAGCTACTTGTGAGGCTGAAGTGAGAGGATTGCTTCAGTATCGCTTCACTGAGCCCAGGAGTAAAGGCTGCAGTGAGCTGGGATCATCATATCACTACACTCTAGCCTAGGTGATAAAGCAAGACCTTGTCTGTAAAAAACAAACAAAAAAACACAAAAAACTATTTACAGAAGGGCTGAACTGCTAAAATATGGTACAGCAGAAATTAAAATCTAGTCTTTGTATTGACTCCAAACTTTAAAGTGTCTCAAAATTGTTAACTACAATAGAAGGAAAATACTGTACTTCATTGAATCTAAAATACTCTAATGCTTGCAGTCAATGATCTTGCCAGGTATCAATAGAAGGTTTTCACATAACCATGTCTCAATTACCACAAATGTTAGATGCCACTGATCATTAAAGGCATCTTGATTTCAGAGATTTCATGAAAAAAGTATACCTCAGGATTGATGAAACAGGGTAAATTCAAAAAGAAAAAAGAAGGCCGGCACAGTGGCTCACACTTGTAATCCCAGCACTTTGGGAGGCCGAGGTAGGTGGATCATTTGAGGTCAGGAGTTCGAGACCAGCCTGGCCAACATGGTGAAACCCCATCTCTACAAAAAAAATACAAAAATTAGCCAGGCATTAATGGTGGCACATGCCTGTAGTCCCAGCTACTCAGGAGGCTGAGGCAGGAATTGCTAGAACCCAGGAGGCAGAGGTTGCAGTGAGCCAAGATTGTGCCACTGCACTCCAGCCTGGGCAACGGAGTGAGACTGTCTCAAAAAACAAAACAAAACAAAAAAAGAAACAGAAAGAAAAAAGAAGGTAAATGGATTCAGAAAATAATATTGTTTAGGGATATTTTTTAGAAATTAGGATTTTTCTGCCATCCTCAGCCAGACAGTAAGAAAAAACAATTTTTTAATAGAAATTAGGATTTCTTTTTTTTTTAAATTGGCTATTTCTTTCTTCCAACAAGGAAGACCTACTTTGTAGTTTGAAAGAGGGTTAGATCTGATGGACCTATCAACTGGAATCATTTGGAAATTTAAAAATAATAAAGATTTTGAGATTCTACCCAAGGCTCAATGAATCAGAAACTCCAGGATGAAGCCAAAGACACTGTTTTAAACACAAAACTCCCCAAATGCTTTTGAAAACCAACCAGGGAGAAACAATCACTGGGAAAGTAAGAAATGACCCTTAAAATTTCCATGAAATACTATAATTCTCTAATTTTCCTGTTTGCTGCTAAAAAAGTTTTTAAATTACATTTCATTGCTGACCAACACATTAACTGTGATATAACTAAAACTTACCAAACTAAAATATACTTCTATTTTTACAGATCTCACAACTAATTAAAGTGGAGATATAACTCATAAATATTTACTTTTTAATATCCTTACATTGGAAGGCTGGTACACATAAAAGGTTTAAGTTGCAAATCCTCCTCTTCCTTTCATTCTATCTGATCTTGTACTGTTAGGATGTCTGTTGTCCTTTCCTGAGTCTCTTTGTATCCTAATCAGATAGGAAATATCTCTTTTTACTAAGATTGGTAATGCAGAACTCACATAGTTATAAAACGAAGTTTCAGAAAGTAAAAACTATGCTTACTAAGTAGTCATGGGTACTTAATGAATCTTAAGTCTCTTACTTTCTTATTTACCATGGCAAAATAAATCTAAATGGCTCAAATCTGAACTGAAATGTAAAAATGAAAATACTTCTGACTTCTGGCTGGGCGCAGTGGCTCACGCCTGTAATTCCAGCACTTTGGGAGGTCTGAGGCGGGCGAATCACCTGAGGTCAGGAGTTGGAGACCAGCCTGGCCAACATGGCAAAAACCTGTCTCTACTTAAAACACAAAAATTAGCCAGGGGTGGTGGGCGCCTTAATCTCAGCTACTTGGGAGGCTGAGGCAGGAGAATCGCTTGAACCCAGGAGGCGGAGGTTGCTGTGAGCTGAGGTCGCACCACTGCACTCCAGGCTGGTTGACAGAGTGAAACTGTGTCTCAAAAACGAAAAGAAAAGAAAATACTTCTTACCAGTCTTTTTTTTTTTTTTTTTTTTTTTTGAGGCGGAGTCTCGCTCTGTCGCCTGGACTGGAGTGCAGTGGCCGGATCTCAGCTCACTGCAAGCTCCATCTCCCAGGTTTACGCCATTCTCCTGCCTCAGCCTCCCGAGTAGCTGGGACTACAGGCGCCGCCACCTCGCCCGGCTAGTTTTTGTAGTTTTAGTAGAGGCGGGGTTTCACCGTGTTAGCCAGGATGGTCTCGATCTCCTGACCTCGTGATCCGCCCGTCTCGGCCTCCCAAAGTGCTGGGATTACAGGCTTGAGCCACCGCGCCCGGCCTTACCAGTCTTTAAATCCACTACACTTATTTTTTTTGAATACAAGAGTTATCTTTTAGTTTCAGGAAGTCAAACTATCTTTCGGCAAAAATCAAGCCTGTATTTACCAGCTACATGTTGTAGGAAAGTCGAACTTAAGTCTACTTGAAGAAAGAGAAACAAAAGCCATGGATCTATGACCTTGTTTACGCCTAGCTGCTACTTTTAAAGGATGAAATATGGCTTCTTCTTTCTCCTTTGAAACAGAAAAATAATAGCTTTCTATTGTCTTCTCCCAACCAAAAATTTGCACCAATAAAACAATTGATTATTTGAAGCAGTTATTCTCCACTTCTGGCATTAGTCTTATAAAGTAGCCAAAATATTCTCGAGCACCACATTCAAACTTTTCCTCCTGTGATGAATATGTTGTAAATCTATTGCTGTTTAGGGCCACTTTTACTTCTTAAAATCATATTTTAACATGTTTTAAATTTCATTATTTGTCCCTGTGTGATTCAGGCATATATTACATATATTAGGTTATTAAAAGACAAATAAATGTTTGAATCCTGGCTCTGCCTCAGCTCACTGTATGACTCTGAGGAAGTAAATCCCTGTCTCTCGCCTTTACAGCTTTCTCATCCATAAAATGTAAATAACAATAACAAGCTGTTATGAAGATTACATGATACAATATATGTAAAATAATTCTGTAATTATCAAGTGCAACACAAAATATATTGTCTTTTTGGACGAATATTTATTTTAAAAAAATCAGAGACTGCCTCAGGAGCTTGAAATTCTTACAGACTAAGTTAAATTTATTTCTGTTAAAAGTATGCAGCCGGGCCAGGCATGGTGGCTCACGCCTATAATCCCAGCACTTTGGGAGGCCAAGACAGGCGGATCACCTGAGGTCAGGAGTTTGAGACCAGCCTGACCAACATGGAGAAACCCTGTCTCTACTAAAAACACAAAATTAGCCATGTGTGGTGGCACACTCCTGTAATTCCAGCTACTCAGGAGGCTGAGGCAGAATGGCTTGAATCCAGGAGGCAGAGGTTGTGGTGAGCCGAGATCGTGTCACTGCACTCCAGCCAGGGCAACAAGAGCTAAACTCTGTCTCAAAATAAAATAAAATAAAGTTTATTTGTTTTTTTTTTTGGGGGGGGGGAAGGGGACAGAGTCTCACTCTGTCGCCCAGGCTGGAGGGCAGTGGTGTGATCACGGCTCACTGCAAGCTCTGCCTCCTGGGTTCAGGCCATTCTCCTGCCTCAGCCTCCTGAGTAGCTGGGACTACAGGCACCCGCCACCACGCCCGGCTAATTTTTTGTATTTTTAGTAGAGACGGGGTTTCACCGTGTCAGCCAGGGTGGTCTCGATCTCCTGACCTCGTGATCCGCCCGCCTCAACCTTCCAAAGTGCTGGGATTACAGGGGTGAGCCACTGCGCCCGGCCAAAATAAAGTTTATAGATATCTTGAATTAAGAATCAAAAGCAGCTGGGCATGGTGACTCATGCCTGTAATCCCTGCACTTTGGGAGCCCAAGGCAAGCTGGGAACAGCCTGGGCAACATGGTGAAACCATGTTTACAAAAAATATAAAAATTAGCCAGGCATGGTGGCGCACACCTGTAGTCCCAGCTACTCAGAGGGCTGAGGTAGGAAGATTGCTTGAGTCTGGTCAGGAGATCGAGGGTGCAGTGAGCTGAGATTGTGCCACTGCACTCCAGCCTGGGTGACAGGGTGAGACCCCATCTCTTAAAAAAGAATCAAAAGTAAAATTATACACACATTATATGCTTATGTGTTTAAGTACATTAATATTAAATATTTTTATTGTGATTACTTTTGGCTTCTGTCATCCACTCAATTTAGTGAATCAGAAAAGTTTTTTTTTTTTATTTTTTTTGAGACAGAGTCTCACTCAGTCGCCCAGGCTGGAGTGCAGTGGCCCGATCTCGGCTCACTGCAAGCTCCCCCTCCCGGGTTCATGCCATTCTCCTGCCTCAGCCTCCCGAGTAGCTGGGACTACAGGCGCCCACCACCACGCCCAGCTAATTTTTTGCATTTTCAGCAGAGATGGGGTTTCACCCTGTTAGCCAGGATGGTCTCGATCTCCTGACCTCGTGATCCACCCGCCTCGGCCTCCCAAAGTGCTGGGATTACAGGTGTGAGCCACCACGCCCGGCCTGACAGGAAAGTATTTTAATTGACACATGAGTTAAATAACATAGTTTACTGCTCTGCTGCACAAGAACAGCTTTTAAATACAACAGCATTACCGCTAATGCAAGAATCTGAATTCGAACAAAAAATAGGCTCAGTAAAAATTAAAATGATATATTTTTATCTGTAACTTTTATATATGGAGTTAAATTGTCTAGGCTTAAATCTGACCTTCAGTGTTTACTATGACCTTGGACAAATTAGATTTAACTAAATTCTGTGTCTCAGTTTCCTCGTCTATAAAATGGGAATAATATTGGTACCTTTCTCATGGAGTCATGAGGATTAAATGATATACAGCATGTAGTAAGCCTCTAAACATGTTAGGCTATAATAGAGTTCTCCTAATAGGAATAGTATTAGTGTGAAATTCAGTGGAATACTTGGGTTAATTCCTGGAAACACTAGATGGATTATACTCAATATAAGCTCCATGAGGGAGAAGAACAGAATTACATGGCATGAACCTTTGAGACAACATTTTAAGTAGACTGCTGAGTATCAATTTAGTACATGTCACATTGCTGAAAAACCTTAACAAAATTAAATTATTTTGTAAGAATTTGGTGGGACTTCCAAAGTAACTATGGGTAGAATTTAGAGAGAAGTAAAATCACCTTTTAGTAATTAAGGAACTTTGTTTGGTATGGATTTTTTAAATAATCCAAAGTTTGTTCAACAGCAAATATTTGGGAACGAGGAAAACAAGCACATGTTCTATTTAAATGTCACAATTTTCAACTTAAGACTTTCATATCACAACTATATATTATCTTGCTTTTATAATATGTTTTGATCATAAAATTAAAATTAGAGTCCTCCAAGCAAAAATTGACCAAGAGCCTTTTTTAAAAGGCATTTTTCCCATTATTTTCCCCTCATTTCTATTTCCATTCTCTACCTGTAGGCCATGAGTACATAATTAGTTAAGTACATAATTAGCTCTCTCTTTTAATTTCTCAAATAACAAAGGGTAATATGCCAATAGTCATACCTATTATTATAATAACATTCTTGGTCTCCCTCCTTCAACAAGTAAAAATCTTATATTTGTAGTAGTTTAAACATACACACATCACATGTATGATTTTGTGATATCTTACATGCAATCTCTTACTTTCTCACTTCTTTCTGAGACAAGCAATTGAAGAGGATTAAAAAAAAAAAAGGAAAACTGGAATTTATGTGAAGACACAAAAGCAATCAAAAGAAAGAGAATTTTGGCCGGGTGCAGTGGCTCACACCAGTAATCCCAGCACTTTGGGAGGTCGAGGCAGGCGGATCGTTTGAGGTCAGGAGTTCGAGACCAGACTGGCCAACATGGTGAAACCCTGTCTCTACTAAAAATACAAAAATTAGCCAGGCATGGTGGCATGCGTCTGTAATCTCAGCTACTTGGGAGGTTGAGGCATGAGAATTCCTTGAACCTGGGAGGCAGCGGTTGCAGTGAGTTGAAATTGTGCCCCTGCACTCCAGCCTGGCTGACAGAGCAAGACTCTGTCTCAAAAAAAAAAAAAAAAAACCCCACAAAAAATTAGCCAGGTGCGGTGGCAAACGCCTGTAATTCCAGGGAGGGAGGCTGAGGCATGAAAACTGCTTGAACCCAGGAGGCAGAGATTGCAGTGAATCCAGATAGCGCCACTGCCCTCCAGCCTGGGTGACAGAGCAAGACTCCGTCTCGATTAAAAAAAAAAAAAAAAAGAGAGAGAATTCTATACTTTAAAAATCCCTATTGCTGGCCGGGCACAGTGGCTCATGCCTATAATCCCAGCACTCTGGGAGGCTGAGGCAGGTGGATCATTTGAGGTCAGAAATTCAAGACCAACCTGACCAACATGGTGAAACCCTGTCTCTACTGAAAATACAAAAATTAGTTGGGCATGGTGGTACATGCCTGTAAGCCCAGCTACTCGAAGGCTGAGGCAGGAGAATCACTTGAACCCGGCAGGTAGTGGCTTCAGTGAGCTGAAATCATGCCACTGCACTCTGGCCTGGGTGACAAAGGGAGACTCTGTATCCAAAAAAAAAAAAAAAAAATCCCTATTGCAAATGGAAGGTCCATTTATGCAAAATGTATTTCCTATTTTACCTAGCAAATCAAACATGGCTACCAGAAAAGTAGACTTAATAATTTTGGTGTTTTTTTTTTTTTTTTTAAGAATACAAATTTCTTTTAAAACTTTGCTAAACTGCTAAAATAGGATAGGAATAATGTGTCCTTTTTAGTAGTCTGCATATCACAAATATGCCATTCCCTAACTAACTGAAAACAAAAACCAACAAATGGATAAGACATGTTGGAATACTTCATATGATACCAAGAGAACATTCTGCTCATTATATTAAGGGAAATTAAGTACGTGGGCTGACCTTCCTGTACCTGGATCCTGTAGTTCATCTACCAAGGCAGTCTCTATTCAAACACTCTAGAATGTTCAGCATACATTTCTTTGAAAACTAAGGATTTTATATCTGGAGATCATAAAATATGAATTTTCCATTACTATTAGAGCCATTGTAAAAACGAGTATATAAATTTTGAAACTCCAGCTATAATGAAATTATAAATTTGAATGATTAAAAGATAGCATTTCAACTTTATTAGTTCTTTTCCTCTTCAAATCAATTTCAGATATGAGTGCCTAAAGGGCAATATTATAGTTATGCTAGCAGCTATATTACTTATATAAACCTTACCTATCCTTTTCCCTGAAATCAAAAGTTTCCCATTAAAAATAAACTTTAAAAAGCAGACCTTCCCAAAGCTTCTTCCAAACTGATGATGGCTGCTTGCAGCTGATTTTGACTGACTGCTTCAAGAGACAGGCCCAGACGAGAGGACTCAGTGACGGGTGGTGGCAGCCGTGCTTTGCTGGAGTGGCCTAACAAGTAGATAGTTGCCACAGTTTGAAATTCTGCTGAACAGCTGCTGCCCAGGACCATTCACTAGTCAACATTTTCAGATCCAGTTAATTGTTAAATTGGAAATCCTTGGGAGAATTTAGTATTACCAGAAAGACCATAGCCTACGGGCATCACTTCAAAGCATGGCAAGAACTTTTTCCTGGCTAGGTAGGCATAAAAGGCATAAAATGCAGATCATGTAGGCGAATATGGGAAGAGGAGGCAGGTAATATATTTGAAACCAACAGTTACCAAGAAGAAAAGTTAGTAGAGAGATAAATGAATTAGTCTTCAAACCCTTTACTATGTGAAAACAGATGTAGTGGGCCATAACATCCCTAGGGCTGTAGCATTCATTACCTGAGCAAGACAGGGCATGGAAGAATGAAACAAGCACATGACACTTGAGATATTATCAACAAAAATTTCCAGAGTTAGTTATCCTCAAATTTCTATCATGCATTCATTTAAGCTTTAGGGAAAGTAATTCACTTACCAATTGCTGTTAAAATAAATAAAAGTGTGGCAACAGCTGATGTTCCATAAAACATGGTGCTGATATTATAAGCCAGGAGATTTGTGTCATTCTGTGTGTTGGGTACTAAAACTGGTGGTAGCAAAAAGCCAACTGCAGTTCCAAGCTGAAAAACACATAGTCCTGTTAACAGCTATTATCATTAGAGAAAAAAGTAAATGCTGGCAATTAACAGAACATAAAGAGGACAGCAGGTGTTTATAAAGGTGCTTTGAAAATTAAACTATTATGTTCTCTTTTTTTTTGAGACAAAGGCTCACTCTGTCACCCAGGCTGGAGTGCAGTGATGCAATCTCGGTTCACTGCAACCTGTCCCTCCCAGGTTCAAGCGATTCTCCTGCCTCAGCCTCCTGAGTAGCTGGGATTACAGGCGCACACCACCATGCCCAGCTAATTTTGTATTTTTAGGCTGGTGTCGAACTCCTGACCTCATGATCTGCCTGCCTTGGCCTCCCAAAGTGCTGGGATTACAGGTGTGAGCCACTGCACCCAGCCTAAACTACTATGTTCCAATGTCTTTTTTACTATTGTATTGTTAAAGAGAAATTGCTGACCAATAGCTTTCCTATTCAAAAAACATTTACTGAGTTCCTACCATGTGAGTGATGCTGCTCTCAAGCTGTGTAATATACAGTCCTTGCCCTGTAGATGCTTACAAAAGGGGAATAAGAATACGCAAAATAAGGCTGACAAAAGATGACCTACAGAATGAGAAAGTATTTGTAAATTATATATCTGATCAGGGTATAGCTTCCAGAATCTATAAATAACTATTACAACTCAACAACAAAAAAGCAATATCCCAATTTAAAAATTGGCAAAAAACTTGAAGAGACATTTCTCCAAAGAAGATATACAAATGGTCAATAAGCATTTGAAAACATGCCCAAATCAAAACTATAATAAGATACTACTCCTCACCAGGTAGCATGGCTACTATAATAATAATAATAGCAATAGAAAAGTGTTGGCAAGAATGTGGACAAATTGGAACCCTTGAATACTGCTGGTGAGACTATAAAATGGTGCAGCCACTGCAGACAACAGTTTGGCAGTTCCTTAATAAGTTTAACATAGAATTACCATATGACCTAGCAATTCTACCCCTAGGTATATGTCCCAAAAACTGAAAACAGAAATTCAAACAAATAATTCTATATGAATGTTCACAGCAGCCCTATTCACATTACCACAAGAACCAAAAGGTGTAAATAACACAAACATTTATCAACAGATAAGTGGGTAAACAAAATGCTGTATATTCATACAATGAAATTATTCAGCTATTAAAAAGGAATGAAGTACTGATACAGTGCTACAACATGGATGAACTTTGCAAATAAGCTAAGTGACAGAAGCCAGACACAAAAGGTCACCTACTGTATGATTCCATTTATATGAAATATCCAGAACAAAACAGGTCAATCCACAGAAAGAGAAGGGAGATTAGTACTTGCCATAGGCTAGGGGAGGGGGCAATGGTGGCGAAGTGACTGTTCAGTAGGTATCGGGTCTTCTTTGGGGGTGGATAAAAATGTTTTGAAACTAGATAGAAGTAACAGTTGCACAACACTGTAAATGCACTAAATGCCACTGAATTGTACACATTAAAATGGTTAGTTTCATGTTACGTGAATTTTACCTTAACAAAAAATATGGCTAAATATCATAATCACAACAAGAATTAAAATCAAACTATTAGGAAGTTCAATGAAGGAAGGTTTTTAGGAGGAAGATTTTTAGGAGGAAGGGCGTGAAGAGGAAGGGCCCAAGAAAGGAGTCTGAGGCACAGAGAGTCACAATTATCATATATTTCATTTGCTGCCTTACAAAAAGCTGGATAGAGAGAATACAACTGGTAATTACAAGACAGTGTGGTAATACAGAACTGTGATTGAGACATAAAGAGTGCCAAGACTGGGAAGACCACGTAATTTACTATCCATCTAGAGCACTCTTCAGAATGAAAGGGACTTCATTAGTAATTATACCAGACAACAGGTGTACCACCTGGACTATCCCAGGCAAACTGGGACATATGATCATGGTAGCTAAGAGAGTACTTTGGGGGAGCACCTTACATAGAAATATTATTCAGCTATCAAAAAGAATGAAGTAAAAGAAATGGGGTTCAGAAAAAGTTCCTGGAAGAGCAAAGATCTGAATAAGAAATTGGAGTTAGTCAAGTGAAGAAATATTCCAAGCCAATAGGACATTACATACAAGGCCAGGAGGGAAAGGGCATGACTTTGTGAGAAACTGTAAGTATGCATAGTTCTGCATAGAGCAGAGAAAGCACACGTCTGTGGGGACAGGGGTTGTGGAGACAGATAAAGCGGAAGGGCTGGCAGGAGACAGATCTGGAGGGTACCATATGTTGCATTAGTGTTTGAATTTTATCCTAAGGACAACGGAAGCCACTGCAGGGAGTAAGGATGTGCCCTGAACAGATTCACACATTGTAAAAGACCACACTGGATGAATGTGGAGAACAGAGGGAATAGGGCAAGGGCTACAGATAGGGAGGACAATTAGCAAGCTCCGGCCCAAACCAAGACAGTGGCATTAGAGATAAAGGGAAATGAGCAAGGAGAAAGCAATTTTGAGTGATGTGTTCCCATGAGATATCCAAGTAGACTACCCAGCTGGCCAGTATCCGTATGAGTCTGAAGCTCCTTTATTTATTCAACATGGTTTTAAGGAGAGTAATAAATGCCGGTGATACAGTTGTGTACATTCAGACCACATGCCTATTTTCATGAAACTTACAATCTAATGGTGGGGATGAGAGAAGAGTAATAGGTAAGTGACATAAACATGTAAACAATAACATATAAGACAGGGATGAGTGCTATCAGGAGAATTAAAATAATGTAAAGAGAGTGACTGGGCAACTCTAAATGGGATCAAGAAATGCTACTGAATATTTAAAATGAATTTAAACTGAGAGATGTGTGACAAAAAGAATGTAATCATGGCCAGGCGTGGTGGCTCACATCTGTAATCCCAGCACTTCGGGAGGCAGAGGTGGGCAGAGAGCTTGAGCTCAGGAGTTCGAGACCAGCATGAGCAACATGGAGAAACCCCATTTCTACAAAAAAACAACAACAACAACAAAAAAACTTTATAATAGCTTCTGTCCAAACCTGCAGATGCAACCAACTCAAGTATCAGTCATAAATTGTTTTGGACACACAAACAACCATAGTTCAACCTACTCCATCTTCTGTACTTTTAGATAAGGGAAATGACCATAAAGCAATAAGCATGTAGATTCTCGTGCTTCGGCCACCTGAGTAGCTAGGATTACAGGCATGCACCACCATGCGCCGCTAATTTTTGTGTATTTGGTTTTGCCATGTTGGCCAGGCCAGTCTCAAACTCCTGGCCTTGGTCAAGTGATCCACCTGCCTCAGCCTCCCAAAGTGCTGAGATTACAGGCATGAGCCACCACGCCCAGCCCAGAACTGTTAGTTAGCAGTCATTTATGTGTTTCGTATGTGCCAGGCACTGTGTTGACTGCTAATATATGACATTAAAAGGGAGCTGTTCACAATGACCTCTCAAAATGGAAACAATCTTCCCAGAATCCAATACCTTCCTTTCACAAAGAATACACTGGTGACAAAAATAATACCTACCCAAGTCTTGGTCATTACTGCATTGACAAGTTCTCTATGTTAGGCATAAACAAGCCAATACAGTTAATTATTATTATTATTATGGTTACAGTTTATTATTATTATTATTTGAGACACAGTCTCACTCTGTCACCCAAGCTGGAATGCAAAGGTGCAATCTCCACTCACTGTAACCTCCACCTCCCGGATTCAAGAGATTCTCCTGCCTCAGCCTTCTGAGTAGGTGGGACTACAGGTGCCTGCGAGCAGGCCCGGCTAATTTTTGTATTTTTAATAGAGACGGGGTTTCCCCATGTTGCCCAGGCTGGTCTGGTACTCCTAACTTCAAGTGATCCACCCACCTCGGCCTCCCAAAGTGGTGGGATTACAGGTGTGTGCCACCGCACCCGGCCCAGTTAATTATTTTATAGGTAATTTTCTAAGCAAGATGACAAGGTGGTTTGGAAAATTATGTCCTTACAAAGAAATTTATAGCCCTCTTCAATCCAAGACCGTCCGGAAGTCTATTTAACGGCCTTATCTCCTCTTTTATGGCCTCCTGGGGCAGTTCATCCATACAGGCCATAGTTCTCACGGCCTATGACATTTTCTGTCTTCTAAGGATCTTTCATCTACCACTCCAGTCCTTACCTGATTGCCCAGCACGGCGGTGGCACAAGCTGTGGACACCTCTTTGGGCCCAAACCACACTGAGGCGATGCGGGAGGGCAAGCCCAGGATGAATACCTGGGCCACGGAGCACAGGCACTGGCCCAACATGGTGACCCAGAAGAGATGCTGCTGCACACTGCCGCACTTGATCCAGGCACCCAGGCAGTTGAGGCCGGAGCCCAGCAGGGCGGTGAGCCGCAGGCCTCTGGTGTCCAGCAGCCAGGTGGCCGGGAAGATGAGGGGCACGTAGGCCAGCATGTACACCATGGACAGCCAGTCGATGCGCACCAAGGTGACACCGTAGAAGCCCCCGAAGACGTTGCTGATGATGCTGTACTGGATCCACTGAAAGGCGTTTACCAGCGAGTACAGGCTGAAGATCAGGAGCACCACGAAGCGCTGCGGGGAGAGCGCCGTCCGGGGCAGCGGGGTGCTCTCCGCCCCCGGGGTCTCCGCTCCCGCGCCCGCAGGCAGCAGCCGGGCCTGGGTCTCCTCTTCTGGAGCCAGCGGAGTCTGAGGCCCGCCCAGAATTCCCGAGGCGGCAGCGAGGCTGTCCCGGGGGCCCCCGTTCACCGGGAAGGTGCCCGCTTTGGGCCCGTTCTGCGGCTCCACGCTCTCCTTCCCAGCGGGCGCGCCCCTCGGCAACGGGAGGTATCCTTTCGCGAGCGGGTGTCCGGGCGCCACCGCCGCCCCCTCCTCATCGTCTGGCCGCGCCATATCCCTGGCTCCCGGGCGCCACCTCGCTCCCCCGCCCCACTCCCCGACTCCGCTCCCCGGGTCCACAGCCCGCGGTCCTCCTGGGACCCCACCTCCACCCCCTCGGCCCACCGCTCCTTCCCCGGTAGCGCGCGCCACGAACCGCAATCCGCGCTGCCGCGTGAACAGGTGAAGGTGTCCTCCCCGGCACCGCGCAGCAGTCACCCCTTGTCTGGTCCCGCCCCTAGAGTCGCGCGTCCCGCATGACGACGGCCCTCCGGCCAGTCAGCGCACACCTTTGCCCGGCGCGAGAGCCAATCGGGGAGCTGCCGGGCGCGAACTGAGGGAGGCGGGGGAGGAAAGCGGGCTGGGAGCATTTGCTGACGTTTCCCTGCCCGGAAGAATGCGTGGCCCGGGGTCCCTTGCACCTGAGGGTGGGCGGGAGGTGGCCCCGCGGGTTGTGTTGCTGGAAGAAGGGGTCTCGATCCAGACCCCAAGAGAGGATTTTTGGGTCTACCGCAGGGAAGAATTGGAGGCGAGTCACAAGGCGCAGTAAAGGAAGCAAGTTTATTGGCATCTACTCCGTTACAGAGTCGCAAGTCCTCAGACTGCAAGAGGAGGAATTCCCGTCCTTCCGTAGTGTCACTACTTAGAGGCAACTGTGAGGTGCTGTGATTAAACGTGGAATGTGCTGATGTGCCCACTAAAGGTAGGGGCTGTTGGTGCACTAATGACCATTAATCCTTCAACCTAAGCCTGCGCATTGACGTTGTCTCTGAGTAGAGGGCTGGGTCGGGCTCAGTGGCCACTTCTGTAATCTCAGCACTATGGAAGGCCGGACAGGAGGCTCCCTTGAGCCCAGGAGTTCGAGACTAGCCTGGGCAACATACTGAGATGCCATCTATTTGGGAAAAAAAAAAAAAAAAAAAACCCAGCCAGGCGTGGTGATGCATGCCTGTAGTCCCAGCTACTCGGGAGGCTGAGGCAGGAGAATTACGTGAACCTGGGAGGCGGAGGTTGCAGTGAGCTGAGATAGCAACACACTGCCCTCCAGCCTGGGTGACAGAGTGAGACCTTGTCAAAAAAAAAAAAAAAAATTAGGACATCTGGACATTTCACAGACTTGGTGGGAGAAGTCCTGTATGGTCATAAATATTGTGTAATTATAATTGCTGGTCAGCTTAGAATGCGGCTATTTTCAGACTTTTAGCATTAACCTTATAGGTGTCCTGTGAGTGCCTAGTTATTCACTTTAATATGCAGTCGCTCTGGCTGTGTTTTATTAAACCAGATGCCTGGTAAGCAGTGGCTTCTCTAACAAGTGGGCAGCTTGGAACTGGGAACGAGAGAGCCACCGAAACAGAATGAGGGAGACAAAGAAGTGGGCATCACCCTCAGCTCCACAAGGGCTTCCCAAGGTCGCTGTACCGTACGCAGGCCCAGGACGAATTTTATTCTTGCCCCAGCATCGTTGTCCATCTCAGTGAGACCCTGGCTTTAGGGCAGACAGGACCACGTTTCATAAATTCATACTGTCCCAGCAGAGGAATAATGCCAGAAAGCGTTCCAGTACAACCAGAGAGAGAATCCATGAGAAATCTGCCCTTGTGAAGTTGGAATCCCCTCAACCTCACCCCACTGACTTGAATGAAGTGACTGAGACGGGCTGTGATGGAGCAGATCTGTTTGCTCGAGCTTCTCCCTTGGACCAACACATGTAGTTAATAGTTATTGGACATGCACATTCAGTGGGTCCAGTGGGTTCCAGGTACCAAACTTGTGTTGAATGGTATGTGCCAGACACTGTCTTGAGATCTGGGGAACAAAAAAATAAAAATGAGACATCCAGAGCACAGTAGCCTTGCGGTCTTCCTGGACTAGAGAAAATTCAGCCCTTCTGCTTCTTAGGAAGCTTTGTTCGGGAAAAGAAAAAAGAAAGAAAGAAAGAAAGAAAGAGACCCCAAAGAATTTGTTATTAAATTGAAGTTGAAACTAGGTGTATATAGTACAAGAGTTCTTACCATGCATGCATTTAATCTTAAAAAGTGCTGATATCTAGAACCCTAAAACCCTGCACTTTTTTATTGCCTCTTACATTATTATTTTGGTCATGTATGAAATATTTCAGGCATCTCTCGGTACAGGTGAAATGCTACATGTTCTAAACTAAGGAATAAGTGCATTATAATGTCTTCCTTGGCCAAACTGTATAAATTGCCACCCCCGACCCCCGCCCCGCCAACATCCCTTCCCTGCTTTTTTTCTTTCTTTCCTAGTGCTTACCTTCACCTAAAATGTCCTATATTTTTACTTATTTTTTTCTAGTTATCTTCCTTCCTTCCTTCCTTCCTTCCTTCCTTCCTTCCTTCCTTCCTTCCTTCCTTCCTTCCTTTTCTTTCTTTCGTCTTGCTCTGTCACCCAGGCTGAAGTACAGTGATGTGATCTCGGCTCATTACAACCTCCGCTCACTGCAGCCTCTGCCTCCCAGGTGCAAGTGATTCTTCTGCCTCAGCCTCCCGAGTAGCTGGAATTAAAGGCCTGCACCATCATGCCTGTCTAATTTTTGTATTTTTTTTAGTAGAGATGGGGTTTCACCACATTGGCCAGGCTGGTCTTGAACTCCTGACCTCGTGATCCGCCCGCCTTGGCCTCCCAAAGTGCTGGGATTACAGGCCCGAGCCACCATACCCGGCCTCTTTCTCTCTCTCTCTCTCTCTCTCTCTCTCTCTCTCTCTTCTCGGCTGACCACCAAGCCTGAGTGCTTTTTGTATTTTTTGTAGAGATGGGGTTTTGCCACATTGCTCAGATTGGTCTCAAGTGATCAGCTCACTTTGGCCTCCCAAAGTGCTAGGATTACAGGCATGAGCCATTGTGCCAGTCCTTTTTCCGGTTATTTTCTCCCTGTCCACTAGAATGTGAGTTCCATAAGGGCAGAGCTGAAAGTTTTGTTGCTTTTTGCTACCGCTACTATTTTTCAAGAATTTGTAACCAGTGTACTTTGTGCGAGTACCTAGCACATAGTAGGTGTTCAATAAATATTTACTGAGTACAGCTAATGAGCACTGAATTACCGTGAATATTTTAAATAATTACTTCCTTTGTAAAGAAATGTATTTCATCTCTCCTCCCAACTGCTGCTGCATTGTCATCATGGACACCAGCCATGTGCAGCCTGTCTAGCTGACCAGGGTCATCACGGTCCTGGGCAGAACCAGCTCTCAGGGACAGTACACGCAGGAATTTGTGGACGACACAAGCCACTCCATCATCCACAGTTTAAAAGGCTCCGTGCGCAAGGGCTGTGTGCTCACCCTGTTGGAGTCAGAGCAAGAGGCCTGGAGGTTGCACTGAGCTTGGCTGCTCACTGGGTCTTGAATATTGGGTTCGACCACTTGGTCCATGAGAGTGCTGTGCCATGACCTGCTCCTTTATTTATTTTTTGCCAGCCACACAGGAATTGAGATATGCATTTAAATAAAGTGTTTGTGTTCCAAATTAAAAAGAAAAGAGAAAGAGAGAGAGAAAGAGAGAAAGAAAGAAAGAGAGAGAGAGAGAAAGAGAGAGAGAGGGAGGAAGGAAGGAAGGAAAAAAGGAGGGAGGAGAGAAGGAAGGAAATCTTTTTTTTTCTTATTTTTTATTTATTTATTTTTTTGACACGGAGTTTCGCTCTTGTCACCCAGGCTGGAGTGCAGTGACATGATCTCAGCTCACTGCAACCTCTGTCTCCTGGGTTCAAGTGATTCTCTCTCCTTAGCCTCCCAAGTAGCTGGGATTACAGATGCCCACCACCATGTGCAATCTATTTCTTAAAAAAAAAAATATCTTGGCCGGGCGCGGTGGCTCACACCTGTAATCCCAGCACGTTGGGAGGCTGAGGCAGGTGGATCATGAGGTCAGGAGTTCGAGACCATCCTGGCTAACGTGGTGAAACGCCGTCTCTACTAAAAATACAAAAAATTAGCCAGGTGTGGGGGTGGGTGCCTGTAATCCCAGCTATTTGGGAGGCTGAGACAGAATAGTGACTTGAACCTGGGAGGCAGAGCTTGCAGTGAGCTGAGATTGCACCACTGCACTCCAGCCTGGGTGACAGAGCGCGACTCCGTCTCAAAAAAAAAAAAAAAAAAAAAAAGTCTTGCAAACTTCCAGAAGGAAGGGAAGGAGGAGGGAAATATCTTTCTTTCTCTTTTTCTTTCTTTCTTTTTTTTGACAGAGTTTTGCTCTTGGAGTCCAGGCTGGAGTGCAATGGCGAAATCTCAGCTCACTGCAACCTCTGCCTCCAGGGTTCAAGTGATTCTCCTGCCTCAGCCTCCCAAGTAGCTGGGATTACAGGTGCCCGCCACCACACCCGGCTAATTTTTGTATTTTTAGTAGAGACAGGGTTTCTCCATGCTGGTCAGGCTGGTCTCAAACTCCCAACCTCAGGTGATCCACCTGCCTCAGCCTCCCAAAGTGCTGGAGTTACAGGCGTGAGCCACCGTGACCGGCCGCCATTCTAATTTCTTAATCTTGTCTTCTTTCTCTGGCTTCAGTGGTAGATACTTATTAACCAGTTTAAACATGAGTCATAATTTATATCAAATGTTTGGATGTATAACATAGAATGAACCTTAATCTCTGTCAAAAAAGATACTGCTGGGAGCATCCTTTGGCTAGGAGTCAAGATGAGATTGAGCTACTTTATGGGTGTGGAATGCCAAGTTAGAGAGATCTGAATAAGTAAGACTTCAGCAATATGAGACCTGGACAGCATCCAGGAGCCAAGGTCCAAGATGCTAATAGGAGTGATGTAGCTGTCCCTGAACAAAGGTTTCCCACAGTTTACGAGCCTCAGAGGTTAAGATACAAACCAGAACAATGCTATTGGATATGCAATCCGTAATGTTTCATGGGGAGGTGGGTAGATTTGGGCAGCCTTGCCTTCAGTTTACTCCTGCTAGCACCAGACTTGGTCCACCTGAGCAGCAGAGGCTATATGGTTCTATTCTGTGAAAAGACCAAGTTGGAAATGGAGGAGTAGAGGAGAAGGCTGGAAATCAGAATTCTCCCACATGTATTCTTCCCTCCATTGAGACATTTTATTTGTATGTATTTATTTATTCCTAAAAAAAAAAAAAAAAAGTCCCAAGATTTTTTCTCCTATGTTTTTGTCTTGTTTCTTCTCGGTCCATGATGCCAGTTGAGGTCATCAGTACAGCAAAACCAAACTGGTGAGATGGCAACAAATTATTCTGTCACTTTTCTAATTTTTTTTTTTTTGAGACGGAGTCTTGCTCTTGGCACCCAGTCTGGAGTGCAATGGCAAGGTCTTGGCTCACTGCAACCTTCGCCTCCCGGGTTCAAGAGATTCTCCTGCCTCAGACTCCCGAGTAGCTGGGATTATGGTGCCCACACCATGCTCAGCTAATTTTTGTATTTTTAGTAGATATGGGGTTTCACCGTGTTGGCCAGGCTGGTCTCGAACTCCTGACTTCAAGTGATCTGCAGGCCTCGGCCTCCCAAAGTGCTGAGATTACAAGTGTGAGCCACTGCGCCCGGCCCAGTTTTCTAGATCTTTGAATTGCACATCAAATCTGAAGCTGATCACTCCACACTTGTTTAACCTGCCTATGAGGTTCACAACAATTTTCCCAGCTCTGAGATCATCAATGACTTTTAATTCACCAATATAACTATGCTTCATCATCGCAGTTAGAAACCAGACCATGACTTTGGAACATGACCTGATAAGAACCTGGCATTTGGGTATCTTTTTGGCATTCATGCACACCATTATGGTGGCACAGAAAGATGATGGAAACTATTTGTACGTTTTTGTGTAAAGCTACTAGAGATTTAATTCTGCAACAGCAGAGCTTCCTGCCCTAAAACATCTCTGAGGATTTGCTAAGGCAGATCCTGCCTTTCATGTCTGCTTAAAATTTACCTGTCGCGTTTAAATATAACCAATGTCAAATCACAACTAAATTTTCCATGTTACATCTGGTTCTTATTCCTTTGGGCATTATTTAATTTATCACATTAGCTAGTTGACATGTTGGCTTTAAAGATCATGAGATTCAGGCTGGCCAAGGTGGCTAACAGCTGTAATCCCAGCACTTTGGGAGGCCGAGGCTGATGGATCACCTGAGGTCAGGAGTTCAACACCAGCCTGACCAACATGGTGAACCCCTGTCTCTACTAAAAATACAAAATTAGCCACCCAGTACTAGCAATTTTAAAACTGTCACTTTCTTTTACAATTTTTAATTGCTTAATTTGAATGGATTGAAACGTACTATCTCTCTTCAACCCCACTTCCCATATCCAGAATTGATCCAGGTTTTTAGAGCCTAAAGGCTTAATTTGGGGACGGAGGTGTTATTTAAGAAACTAACATCAAAATTAAAATTTTAAATGAGGTTGGGTGTGGTGGCTTACGCCTGTAATCCCAGCACTTTGGAAGACCGGGGCAGGTGCATTGCTTGAGCTCAGGAGTTCAAGACCAACCTGGGCAATGTGGCGAAACCCCTTCCCTACCAAAAAAATACAGAATTTAGCTGGGTGTGGTGGCACATACCTGTAGTCCTAGCTACCTGAGAGTCTGAGGTGGGAGGATCGCTTGAGCCCAGGAGGTCAAGGCTACAATAGGCTGAGATCACGCCACTGAGATCACGCTACTCCATCCTAGGTAACAGAGTGAGGCCTTATCTTTAAAAAAAAAAAAAAAAAAAGAAAAGAGGTAGAGAGAGATACAAGCCTTCAGAGACCCTCATACTAACTTAATGGTAAATCTGCCTCTGCTCACCCCTCCCACCTGTAGGAACTAATGTCTTCATTTCCAGATTTACTCTGAAAAAACTGTGCAACTGCTTCACATGTTTCCTCTTCATTCACTACTTTGGAACTCACTGAAACTCTGATGAAAGAATTGAGTCAAAAAAAAAAAAAAATAGACCTCCTTCCCAGCCCTGGCCCCGTCCAGAGCATATACTACAAAGGAGTCTTTTTTTTTTTCTTGTATTTTAAGTTCTAGGGTACATGTGCACAACGTGCAGGTTTGTTACATATGTATACATGTGCCATGTTGGTGTGCTGCACTCCTCGTCAGCACCCATCGACTCATCATTTACATCAGGTATAACTCCCAATGCAATCCCTCCCCCTTCTCCCGTCCCCACAATAGGCCCCGGTGTGTGATGTTCTCCTTCCCGTGTCCAAGTGATCTCATTGTTCAGTTCCCACCTATGAGTGAGAACATGCGGTGTTTGGTTTTCTGTTCTTGCGATAGTTTGCTGAGAATGATGGTTTCCAGCTGCATCCATGTCCCTACAAAGGACATGAATTCATGCTTTTTTATGGATGCATTGTATTCCATGGTGTGTGTGTGCCACATTTTCTTAATCCAGCCTGTCACTGATGGACATTTGGGTTGATTCCAAGTCTTTGCTATTGTGAATAGTGCCGCAATAAACATACGTGTGCATGTGTCTTTATAGCAGCATGATTTATAATCCTCTGGGTATATACCCAGTAATGGGATGGCTGAGTCATATGGTATTTCTAGTTCTAGATCCTTGAG
Organism: Trachypithecus francoisi; assembly: GCF_009764315.1. Taxonomy (NCBI): domain Eukaryota; kingdom Metazoa; phylum Chordata; class Mammalia; order Primates; family Cercopithecidae; genus Trachypithecus; species Trachypithecus francoisi. The sequence continues at coordinate 69,896,790 of NW_022681470.1, read as the reverse complement.
GAATCGCCATACTGTTTTCCACAATGGTTGAACTAGTTTATAATCCCACCAACAGTGTAAAAGTGTTCCTATTTCTCCACATCCTGTCCAGCACCTGTTGTTTCCTGACTTTTTAATGGTTGCCATTCTAACTGGTGTGAGATGGTACCTCATTGTGGTTTTGATTTGCATTTCTCTGATGGCCAGTGATGACGAGCATTTTTTCGTGTGTCTGTTGGCTGTATGAATGTCTTCTTTTGAGAAATGTCTGTTGATATCCCTTCCCCACTTTTTGATGGGGTTGTTTGTTTTTTTCTTGTAAATTTGTTTGAGTTCTTTGTAGGTTCTGGATATTAGCCCTTTGTCAGATGAGTAGATTGCAAAAATTTTCTCCCATTCTGTAGGTTGCCTGTTCACTCTGATGGTAGTTTCTTTTGCTGTGCAGAAGCTCTTTAGTTTAATTAGATCCCATTTGTCAATTATGGCTTTTGTTGCCATTGCTTTTGGTGTTTTAGACATGAAGTCCTTGCCCATGCCTATGTCCTAAATGGTATTACCTAGGTTTTCTTCTAGGGTTTTTATGGTATTAGGTCTAACATTTAAGTCTCTAATCCATCTTGAATTAATTTTCATGTAAGGAGTAAGGAAAGGATCCAGTTTCAGCTTTCTACTTATGGCTAGCCAGTTTTCCCAGCACCATTTATTAAATAGGGAATCCTTTCCCCATTTCTTGTTTTTCTCAGGTTTGTCAAAGATCAGATGGCTGTAGATGTGTGGTATTATTTCTGAGGACTCTGTTCTGTTCCATTGGTCTATATCTCTGTTTTGGTACCAGTACCATGCTGTTTTGGTTACTGCAGCCTTGTAGTATAGTTTGAAGTCAGGTAGCGTGATGCCTCCAGCTTTGTTCTTTTGACTTAGGATTGTCTTGGCAATGTGGGCTCTTTTCTGGTTCCATATGAACTTTAAAGCATTTTTTTCCAATTCTGTGAAGAAAGTCGTTGGTAGCTTGATGGGGATGGCATTGAATCTATAAATTACCTTGGTAAGTATGGCCATTTTCATGATATTGATTCTTCCTATCCATGAGCATGGTATGTTCTTCCATTTGTTTGTGTCCTCTTTCATTTCACTGAGCAGTGGTTTGTAGGTCTCCTTGAAGAGGTCCTTTACATTCCTTGTAAGTTGGATTCCTAGTTACTTTATTCTCTTTGAAGCTATTGTGAATGGGAGTTCATTCATGATTTGGCTTTCTGTTTGTCTGTTACTGGTGTATAAGAATGTTTGTGATTTTTGCACATTAATTTTGTATCCTGAAACTTTGCTGAAGTTGCTTATCAGCTTAAGGAGATTTTGGGCTGAGATGATGGGGTTTTCTAAATATACAATCATGTCATCTGCAAACAGGGACAATTTGACTTCTTCTTTTCCTAACTGAATATGCTTTATTTCTTTCTCTTGCCTGATTGCCCTAGCCAGAACTTCCAACACTATGTTGAATAGGAGTGGTGAGAGAGGGCATCCTTGTCTTGTGCCAGTTTTCAAAGGGAATGCTTCCAGTTTTTGCCCAATCAGTATGATATTGGCTGTGGGTTTGTCATAAATAGCTCTTATTATTTTGAGAAACATTCCATCAATACCGAATTTATTGAGAGTTTTTAGCATGAAGGACTGTTGAATTTTGTCAAAGGCCTTTTCTGCATCTATTGAGATAATTATGTGGTTTTTGTCTTTGGTTCTGTTTATATGCTGGATTATGTTTATTGATTTGCGTATGTTGAACCAGCCTTGCCTCCCGGGGATGAAGCCCACTTGATCATGGTGGATAAGCTTTTTGATGTGCTCCTGGATTCAGTTTGCCAGTATTTTATTGAGGATTTTTGTGTCGATGTTCATCAGAGATATTGGTGTAAAATTCTCTTTTTTTGTTGTGTCTCTGCCAGGCTTTGGTATCAGGATGATGTTGGCCTCATAAAATGAGTTAGGGAAGATTCCCTCCTTTTCTATTGATTGGAATAGTTTCAGAAGGAATGGTACCAATTCCTCTTTATACCTCTGGTAGAATTCGCCTGTGAATCCGTCTGGTCCTGGACTTTTTTTGGTTGGTAGGCTATTAATTATTACCTCAATTTCAGAGTCTGCTATTGGTCTATTCAGGGTTTTAACTTCTTCCTGATTTAGTCTTGGGAGAGTGTAAGTGTCCAGGAAATTATCCATTTCTTCTAGGTTTTCTAGTTTATTTGCATAGAGGTGTTTATAGTATTCTCTGATGGTAGTTTGTATTTCTGTGGGATCGGTGGTGATATCCCCTTTATCATTTTTTATTGCATCTATTTGATTCTTCTCTCTTTTCTTCTTTATTAGTCTTGCTAGCGGTCTATCAACTTTGTTGATCTTTTCAAAAAACCAGCTCCTGGATTCATTGATTTTTTGGAGGGTTTTTTGTGTCTCTATCTCCTTCAGTTCTGCTCTGATCTTAGTTATTTCTTGCCTTCTGCTAGCTTTTGAATGTGTTTGCTCTTGCTTCTCCAGTTCTTTTAATTGTGATGTTAGGGTGTCAATTTTAGATCTTTCCTACTTTCTCTTGTGGGCATTTAGTGCTATCAATTTCCCTCTACACACTGTTTTAAATGTGTCCCAGAGATTCTGGTATGTTGTATCTTTGTTCTCATTGGTTTCAAAGAACATCTTTATTTCTTCCTACATTTCGTTATGTACCCAGTAGTCATTCAGGAGCAAGTTGTTCAGTTTCCATGTAGTTGAGCGGTTTTGATTGAGTTTCTTAGTCCTGAGTTCTAGTTTGATTGCACTGTGGTCTGAAAGACAGTTTATTATAATTTCTGTTCTTTTACATTTGCTGAGGAGTGCTTTACTTCCAACTATGTGGTCAATTTTGGAATAAGTGCAATGTGGTGCTGAGAAGAATGTATATTCTGTTGATTTGGGGTGGAGAGTTCTGTAGATGTCTATTAGGTCTGCTTGGTGCAGAGTTGAGTTCAATTCCTGGATATCCTTGTTAACTTTCTGTCTCGTTGATCTGTCTAATGTTGACAGTGGGGTGTTGAAGTCTCCCATTATTATTGTATGGGAGTCTAAGTCTCTTTGTAAGTCTCTAAGGACTTGCTTTATGAATTTGGGTGCTCCTGTATTGGGTGCATATATATTTAGGATAGTTAGGTCTTCCTGTTGAATTGATCCCTTTACCATTATGTAATGGCCTTCTTTGTCTCTTTTGATCTTTGATGGTTTAAAGTCTGTTTTTTCAGAGACTAGGATTGCAATCCCTGCTTTTTTTTGTTCTCCATTTGCTTGGTAGATCTTCCTCCATCCCTTTATTTTGAGCCTATGTGTGTCTCTGCATGTGAGATGGGTCTCCTGAATACGGCAAACTGATGGGTCTTGACTCTTTATCCAATTTGTCAGTCCATGTCTTTTAATTGGACCATTTAGTCCTTTTACATTTAAGGTTAATATTGTTATGTGTGAACTTGATCCTGTCATTGTGGTATTAACTGGTTATTTTGCTTGTTAGTTGATGCAGTTTCTTCCTAGCATCGATGGTCTTTACATTTTGGCATGTTTTTGCAATGGCTGGTACCGGTTGTTCCTTTCCATGTTTAGTGCTTCCTACAGGGTCTCTTGTAGGGCAGGCCTGGTGGTGACAAAATCTCTAAGCATTTGCTTGTCTGTAAAGGATTTTATTTCTCCTTCACTTATGAAACTTGGTTTGGCTGGATATGAAATTCTGGGTTGAAAATTCTTTTCTTTAAGAATGTTGAATATTGGCCCCTACTCTCTTCTGGCTTGTAGAGTTTCTGCCGAGAGATCTGCTGTTAGTCTGATAGGCTTCCCTTTGTGGGTAACCCAACCTTTCTCTACAGAGGAGTCTTAAGGGGTTTGTATGCTTAGAGTTGAGAAATCAAATAGCTCCTGAAAACTGTAATTAGAGGAAATTCCATATGGAGACAGGCCACAAGGAGAACTCAAGCCCTTGTAAACCAAAAATGAAATATTCTAAGCCCCCAATTTACTAAACAGGTTCAACCTCCCAATTCCACCTCCCAAATAGCTGGGATTACAGGTGCATGCAACCATGCCCGGCAAATTTTTGTGTTTTTTGTATAGATGGGGTTTCGCCATGTTGGCCAGGCTGGTCTCAAACTCCTGACCTCAAGTGATCTGTCTGCCTCACCCTCTCGAAGTGCTGGAATTAGTGAGGCACTGCAACAGGCCTCTAAGACTTATTTCTGAAGTTTTTTTCTTCCCTGCTTCTCAGAAGCCCCTTCCTCCCTCTCTTGTTGCCTTAAAATACCTCCACCCTGGCTGGGCCCTGTTGCTTTTTTATGGGTTTTTTTTGTTTGTTTCTTTAGCCTATGTGTGCTCTTCCACCTGGGTTATACAAATGCAAAGTACATCCTAGTTCCATGCTGGGCCTTATTATTAGCAAGAACTTTCCTGAATCTCTCAAGATGTAGTGAAAGCAGGTACACGTGAACTATGTTGAACTATACTGTATTTCCTAAAAGTAAATAAATGTGTTGACTGGGAGCTATGGCTCAGGCCTGTAATCCCAGCACTTTGGAAGACTGAGCAGGAGGATAGCTTGAGCTCAGGAGTTCGAGACAAGCCTGGGTAACATAGTGAGACCCTGTCTTTACAAAAAATACAAAAATTCACGGGGCCTGGTGACACAAACCTATTCTTCCAGCTACTCGGGAGGCTGAGGTGGGAGGATGGCTTGAACCCTGGAGGCAGAGGTTGCAATGAGCCAAGATCATGCCACTGCACTCGAGCCTGGGCAACAGAGCAAGACCTTGCCACCAAAATAAATAAATAAATAAATGTGTTTTTAAAAATGCACTGCCCTCCTTTGAAGGCAGCAATGGCTCTATGAATGATCTGTAATTTCTTGAGTCAGCTTGTTTCTTGAGTTGTTCCTCCATGTAGTGAGTTAGTCAGTTAGTTTTGCCTTGCCCCCTTCCTCCACATTGGAAACACTCCAGAGTGACCTGAAGATTAAAAAAAAAAAAAAAAAAAAAACAACGAAAAACCAAACACTGGAGACCTCCTCTTCTTAGAAAAGAAATATATGAATAAAATAACTTTCCATGTAGCCTGGGCGATATGACAAAACCCCGTCTGTATGAGAAATTTAAAAATTAGCCAGTTGTGGTGGTCCATGCTTATAGTCCCAGCTACTCAGGAGGCAGAGGTGAGAGGATCACCTGAGTTCAGGAGGTTGAGGTTGCAGTAAGCCTCAATCACACCATAGAACTCTAGCCTGTCCGATGGAGTGAGATCATGTCTTGAAAAACAAAACAGGCCAGGGAGGCCAAGGTAGGCCGATCACCTGAAGTCAGGAGTTCCAGACCAGCCTGGCTAACTTGGTGAAACCCCATTTCTACTAAAAATAGAAAATTAGCCAGACGTGGTGGCGCATGCCTGTAATCCCAGCTACTCAGGAGGCTGAGACAGGAGAATCACTTGAACCGGGGAGGTGGAGCTTGCAATAAGCCAAGATCGTGCCGCTGCATTTCAGCCTGGGCTACAAGAGTGAAACTCCATCTCAAAAACCAAAATAAAACAAAAATAAACAATGACAACAAATTCCCCATGTAAAATATAAAGTTTTAATAAAACCAATAAAGTAGCTACCACTTACTGAGTACTTACAATGAATCTTTAGATTAGAACTCTTCTTCATGGGGGCAAGGACCTGTTTGTCCCCAGTATCCACAACAGCACCAAGCAGAGTATGTGCTGAAAACATATCAGTGCGTGTAATAAATTCATGCCAGGCACAATGCAAAAAGCTTTACATGCATTCCTAATTTAATCTCAACTCCCTCCTCATCACTTACCACACATACAAACACACAGCTTGGTGAAAGCAATATCTTTAGACCCATTTTACAGGAGATGAAACCAATATTATGAGGGTCGAATGGCTGGACCTGGTGATGCACACCTGTAATCCCAGCATTTTGGAAGGCCAAGGCAGAGAAATCGCTTGATCCCAGGAGTTCAAGAGCAGCCTGGCTGACATAATGAAACAGTGATTGCACCACTGCACTCCAGCCTGGGTGACACAGCAAGACCCTGTCTCCAAATTAAAAATAAAAGAGGATTAAGTAATTTATATTTATCCAAGGTCACCTGGCTGGTAAGTAAATGATCTCTCTGACTCCAGAATCTCTCTTAACCAGGCTTCTATGAATAGAACAAATTTGGAATGTCACTGATCAGAATATTCCATCACCAAGGCAGCATCCCAGTGGGCTAATCCACACCAGTGGACTTGAAACACGCTTTGGGTTGCTGTATGTTAGTATGTTAAAGGTAATTTATAATAATATACCTGTAGAAATAGTAATGTATTTTCTCATACAGTCAATTCTCATTATTATATGTTTATATATATAACAAATATATAATATAATATATAATTATATATTATATATTTGCATATAATTACATCACATGTATATATAAATATATAATGTATAAATATATGTAATGTATAAGTATATATATATTTATATATAAATATATAATGTATCATATATACATTATATATAATATAATGTATTTATATATAAATAGATATAATGTATTTATATATAAATAGATATAATGTATTTATATATAAATAGATATAATGTATTTACATATAAATATACATAACATTTATATTATATATATATCATATAGTCTATAAAGTTGCCACAAACATTAAATTAGCAAATAGTGAACCATTGCTCCTAGAAAGAATACAGCTGGCCCCCCACTCACAATGGTTTGACATACAATTGTTTGACTTTACGATGGCACAAAAGCAATATGGATTCAATAGAAACCATACTTTTGATCTTTTTCCCAGGCTAGTGCTACTAGTGCTATTTGGGGTAACAAATACGTTTTAGGGAGTAGCCACATTTGCAAATATGTAATCAATGAATAATGAGGGTCTACAGTATATACATGTTTATTATTTTCAAAACCTGGGCTGGGCACAGTTACGTTTGTAATCCCAGCACTTTGGGAGGCTGAGGCAGGAGGATCACTTGACCCCAGGAGTTCAAGACCAGCCTGGGCAACATGGTGAAACCACATCTCTACAAAAAATACAAAAATTAGCCAGGCATGGTGGTGTGTGTCTGTAGTTCCAGCTACTTGGAAGGCTGAGGTGGGGGGATCCCCTGAGCCCAGGAGGTTGAGGCTGCAGTGAGCTGTGATCAAGTCACTCATAGCACTCCAGCCTGGGTGACAGAGTGAGACCTTGTCTCAAAAAATGAAAAAAGAAAAGAAAAGAAAAAACAGTTTCAAAGCCCCTTTCCATCTAATGCTCTCCCAACTAGCTATTTTGGGCAGCTCTTCAAAGCCCCTTTTGTCACGCACATCCGTGTGAAGAGACTGCCAAACAGGCTTTGTGTGAGCAGCAAGGCTGTTTATTTCACCTGGGTGCAGGTGGGCTGAATTCGAAAAAGGAGTCAGCAAAGGGTGGTGGGATTTTCATTAGTTCTTATAGGTTTAGGATAGGTGGACAGAGTACATTCTTAAGGGTGGGGAGGATATTACAAAGTACCTTTTTAAGGGCGGGGGAAAATATATCCTATCAGGATGGGGCAGGAACAAATCACAATGGTGGAATGTCATCAGTTAAGGCTATTTTCACTTCTTTTTTGTGGATCTTCAGTTGCTTCAGGCCATGTGGATGTACACGTGCAGGTCACAGGGGATATGATGGCTTAGTTTGGGCTCCGAGGCCTGACATTCCTGTCTTCCTATGTTAATAAGAAAAACAAGGCCGGGCGCGGTGGCTCACACCTGTAATCCCAGCACTTTGGGAGGCCGAGACCGGCGGATCAGGACGTCGGGAGATGGAGACCATCCTGGCTTACATGGTGAAACCCCGTCTCTACTAAAAAATACAAAAAAACTAGCCGGGCACGGTGTCGGGCGCCTATAGTCCCAGCTACTCAGGAGGCTGAGGCAGGAGAATGGTGTAAACCCGGGAGGCGGAGCTTGCAGTGAGCTGAGATCCGGCCACTGCACTCCAGCCTGGGCGACAGAGCGAGACTCCGTCTCAAAAAAAAAAAAAAAAAAGAAAGAAAAACAAAACAAAATAGTGGTGAAGTGTTGAGGCAACAAAAATTTTTGGGGGTGGTATGGCAAGATAATGGGCAATGTTTCTCAGGGCTGTTTCAACTGGGATAAGGGGCAGTGTGGGAACCTAGAGTGAGAGAGATTAAACTAAAGAAAGATTTTGGGGTAAGGGGTGATATTGCGGGCTTGCTAAAAGGAGTATTTGTTGTATAGAATGATTGGTGATGGCCTGGATGTGGTTTTATATGAACTGAGAAACTAAATGGAAGGAAGACACAAGATTCAAATAAGAGAAGGAGAAAAATAGATATTGAAGGACTAAGAATTGGGAGGACCCAGGATTTCCAGTTAGGGAGTGCCCAAGGGGGTTCAGCATAATTGTTTGCTTGGTTGGCAAGTTTTTGGGCTCTATACGTGATTTTTTTTATGTTGTCACATACCAGGCCAGATTAATTTAGGTAAAAACAACACTCTCTATTAAAAAATATACAGATTCCTCTTTTTTTAGCAGTGAGTAAGTCGAGGCCTCAGAGATTTTGGAGGAAAGAGAAATGCAAAGCCAGCAATTGTTTGTTAAAGAAGGATTAGAAACAGCTAGGAGACAGTGAGATTGATAGTATGGTGGAGAAAGCTGGGGAGAGGTAGAGGGTGGCATAAGAATGGGAACCAGAATAAGAGTGAGTATAAAAGTAAAGAATAGGACTTCATCAGGGTGAAAGTATGGAGCGTACCTTGCCCCTGAAGATCTTCTATCCACTTCAAGAGAGACTTAAGGGTGGCGATTTGAGGTAAAACCAGGAGCCACTAAATACCAAGAGCCTGAGAAACAGCTTGGGTGATTTGACTAATAAAGGCCATCTGTTGTCAGCCTGTATATAGGTGGGAAGGCCAAACCAAGGAATTATGTCTGACAGAAGGGAAGAAATGACTGAGGTGGCCTTCTCAGACCCTGTGGGAAAGGCCTCTACCATCCAGTAAAAGTGCCTACCTAGACCAAGAGGTATTTTAGTTTCCTGACTCGGGGTACGTGAGTAAAGTCAATTTGCCAGTCCTGAGAGGGGGCAAATCCCTGAGCTTGATGTGTAGGGAAGGGAGGGGGCCTGAACAATCCCTGAGGGGTAATAGAATAATAGATGGAACACCAAGAAATTATTTTCTTGAGGATAGATTTTCAAGATGGAAAGGAAATGAGAGATTCTAAGAGACAGGCTAGTGGGCTTGTAACCTACATGGAAGAGGTTATGAAATGATGACAGAATAGAATGAGCCTATGAGGCTTGAAGGAGATATTTTCCTTGGTCCAAGAACCATTTGTCTTTTGTGGGAAGAGATTGATAGGTGGAAGTTTCAGTGGGGGAGTAGGTGGGAGTGACCGATGAGAAGAAAAACTGACCCTGAGGGACAGAAGTTGGAATGCTAGCTGCTTCTTTAGCTACCTTATCAGCATAAGCATTGCCCTGAGCAATGGAATCTGATGCCTTTTGATGGTCCTTGCAGTGAATGACTTCAGCTTCCTTTGGAAGTAAAGCAGCCTTGAGAAGAGTTTTTATTAAAGAGGCATTAATGATGGAGGACCCTTGCATAGTGAGGAAACCTCTTTCAGCCCATATCACAGCATGGTGGTGCAGGATATGGAAGGCATATTTAGAGTCAGTATAAATATTGATGTGTAGTCCCTTTGCAAGAGTGAGGGCCCGAGTTAAGGCAATGAGTTTGGCTTGCTGAGAGGTAGTGGAGGGGGGCAGAGAAGTAGCCTCAGTGACAGATGTGGAAGATACTATTGCATAGCCTGCCTTTGCTGGTAAGTGGCAATTAGGCCTGGTGGAACTGCCATCAATAAACCAAGTGTGATCAGGGTGAGGAACAGGAAAGAAGGAAATATGGGGAAATGGAGTGAATGTCAGGTGGATCAGAGAGATACAGTCATGGGGGTCAGGTGTGGTATCAGGAATAATGTGGGAGGCCAGATTGAAGTCCGGGCCAGGAACAATGGTAACTGTGGGAGACTCAACAAAGAGTGAGTATAGCTGAAGGAGCTGGGAGGCAGAAAGTATATGCATCAAATGTGAGGAGGAAAATAGATTTTGAAAGTTATGGGAACTGTAGAGAGTAAGTGGAGCATAGCTTGTGATTTTGAGGGCCTCTAAAAGTAGTAAAGCAGCAGCAGCCACTGCATGCAGACATGAGGACTAGGCTAAAACAGTAAGGTCTAGTTGTTTGGACAGAAAGGCCACAGGGCGTGCTCCCCGCTTTTGTGTAAGAAGTCCGACCACACAGCCCTGCACTTTGGCTGTGTGTAATGAAAAAGTTGGGATGAGTTAGGGAGAGCTAGTGTGGGAGCAGCTTTTAGGGCTGTTTTTTAAGGAATGGAAAGGGGAGTGGGGAAAGGATTTAGGATTTATGGGGTCAGCTAGGTTTACCTAGAACAGAATAATGGGTTGTGGAGGGAGGTATTGAGGATAGGAGAGTATATGGGTTTGGCACTATGGGGTGGATAGGCAAGACAATTTGGTTGATAAGGTGCAGATCCTAAACTAACCTGTAAGACTTGTCTGGTTTTTGGACCAGACCTTTCAAAGTCATGAATTAAACATATTACTTTCTCCACTTAAGAGATTGTAAAATTGAATACATTAGCAGTTGAAATTGGCCTGTTCCTATGTCACACACAGGACCAGTTTCACAGGCTTGAGACCCAAACAGGCACATAGGGCCCTTTGCTCAGAAGGGTCTCACAATTGGCTTAAAGTTTTACTGTCATTACCTTGAACGTCTCCATTGTTTGTTAATAAAGGGTCCAGAAATTTTATTTTCACTGGACCCTACAAATTATGTAGCCAATTCTAGTCACACAGCTAGTAAACAAGATTAGAAACTGGGGAGAAAAGAAAATGCTAAATTATTTACTTATCGAATTGAACAAAACTTTTTTCAAAGTGCCTATTTAATATGATAAAGTTACCACTTACTGAGGGTTGGTTGTATTAAGCTCTTGATATTTATTAGCTCATTTAGTCCTTATGACACTCTGTGAGTTTGATATTATTTTCTTTTTTTTTTTTTTGAGATGGAGTGTTGCTTTTGTTGCCCAGGCTGGAGTGCAATGGCATGGTCTTGGCTCACCACAACCTCTGCCTCCAGGGTTCAAGCAATTCTCCTGCCTCAGCCTCTGGAGTAGCTGGGATTACAGGCATGTGCCACTGCACCAGCTAATTTTGTGATTTTTTTTTCAGTAGAGATGGCTTTTTTTTTTTTTTTTTGAGACGGAGTCTTGCTCTGCCACCCAGGCTGGAGTGCAGTGATGTGATCGCAACCCACTGCAAACTCTGCCTCCTGGGTTCACGCCATTCTCCTGCCTTAGCCTCTGGAGTAGCTGGGACTACCGGTGCCCACCACCATGCCTGGCTAATTTTTTTTTTTTGGTATCTTTAGTAGAGACGGGGTTTCACCGTGTTAGCCAGGATGGTCTCGATCTCCTGACCTAGTGGTATGCCTGCCTCGGCCTCCCAAAGTGCTGCGATTACAGGCGTGAGCCACCGTGCCCGGCCGAGGTGGGATTTTACCATGTTGCCAGTCTGGCTTCGAACTCCCGACTTCAGGTGATCACCTGCCTAGACCTCCCAAAGTGTTGGGATTACAGGCGTGAGCCACCATGCCTGGCCTGGATATTATTTTCATTTAACACATAAGGAAACTGAGGCCCAGAGAAGGTAAGTAACTTAAACAAGATCATACAGTTAGGAGGCAGCACAGGTAAAATATTAATCAAATCTTTTTTACTTAAAAAATATGCTTGTACCACTAGACTCTTACTGTGTCTATTTTGTTTTATTTAGCTCCAGTTGTCAGGCAGCTTGTAATAAGAGTTTGAATTTTGCAATCTTCATGGTGACCTTTTTTTTTTTTTTTTTTGAGACAGAGTCTCGCTCTGTCTCCCGGGCTGGAGTGCAGTGGCTGGATCTCAGCTCACTGCAAGCTCCGCCTCCCAGGTTTACACCATTCTTCTGCCTCAGCCTCCCGAGTAGCTGGGACTACAGGCGCCCACCACCTCGCCCGGCTAGTTTTTTTTGTATTTTTTTTTTAGTAGAGACAGGGTTTCACCATGTTAGCCAGGATGGTCTCGATCTCCTGACCTCGTGATCCGCCCGTCTCGGCCTCCCAAAGTGCTGGGATTACAGGCTTGAGCCACCGCGCCCGGCCATGGTGAACTTTTAACTAAGGCATCGATGTTTTATTTGCAGTTCACCTATAAAATGGGCTTTTATTTTATTTTATTTTTGAAACCAAGTCTCACTCTTGTTCCCCAGGCTGGAGTGCAATGGCGCAATCTCAGCTCACTGCAACCTCTTGCCTCCTGGGTTCAAGTGATTCTCCTGCTTCAGCCTCCTGAGTAGCTGGGATTACAGGTGCCTGCCACCACACCTGGCTAATTTTTGTATTTTTGATAGAGACCGGGTTTCACCATGTTGGCCAGGCTGATCTCAAACCCCTGACCTTGGCCTCCCAAAGTGCTGGGATTACAGGCATGAGCCACTGCACCCGGCCTAAAATTGACTTTTAACAAAATATAAATTAACTCAAGCCAGGGGTGATGGCTTACGCCTGTAATCCCAGCACTTTGGGAGGTCAAGGCAGGCAGATCACTTGAGGTCAGGAGTTCAAAACCAGCCTGGCCAACATGGTGAAACCCCCTCTCTACTAAAAATACAAAAAATTAGCTGGGCATGGTGGTGCACACCTGTAGTCCCAGCTACTCAGGAGGCTGAAGCACGAAAATCACTTGAACCAGGAGGCAGAGGTTGCAGTGAGCCAAGATTGCGCCATTGCACTCCAGCCTGGGTGACAGAGTGAGACTCCATTTCAAAACTAACAAACAAAAACAGGCAATTGACAAACTGACCTTTTTATATTTTATTATTTTATTTTATTTTTTTGAGATGGAGTGATGCCCAGCCTGGGCGACAGAGCAAGACTCCTTCTCAAAAGAAAAAAAAAAAAAAGGTACCTCTCTTCTTTGCTTATTTAGGAAGGAAAAATTGATGGCTCTGGTAGCTTTCCTAAAACAATGTGTGTTTGTGTGATTTCTGTCACTTCAATGTGTTTCAAAGCGTTATTATAAAAATAAACTGAAAACAACCTAAAGTCTAGCAATAAAAAGAATAATTAATGTCAGGCACAGTGGCTCATACCCGTAATCCCAGCACTTTGAAAAGCTGAGGTGGGTAGATCGCTTGAGCTTAGGAGTTTCAGCCCAGCCTGGGCAACGTGGTGAAACCCTGTCTCTACCAAAAGTACAAAAAAATTAGCTGGGCATGGCGGTGCACGCCTGTGGTAGTCCCAGCCCCTCAGGAGGCTGAAGATGGAGGATCACTTGAGCCCAGGAGGCAGAGGTTGCAGTGAGCCAAGATCATGCCACTGGATTCCAGCCTGGGCGACAGAATGAGGCCCCCATCTCAAAAAGAAAAAAGAAAGATGGTGTCTCCCACTCCAAAAGAATTTAAAAGGACTTACAAACATTAGCTGGGTGTGGTGGTGCATGCCTGTAATCCCAGCTACTGGGGAGGCTGAGGCAGGAGAATCACATGAACCAGGGAGTAGGGGCTTGCAGTGAGGCGATATCACTCCACTGGACTCCATCCTGGAAACAGAGCGAGATTCTGTCTCAAAAAAATAAAAAAAATAAAATAAAGAATTTGAAAGGCGAGCGCAGGGCTGGCACCGTGGCTCATGCCTGTAATCCCAGCACTTTGGGAGGTCAAGGCGGGCGGATCACGAGGTCAGGAGATCGAGACCATCCTGGCTAACATGGTAAAACCCCCTCTCTACTCAAAATACAAAAAATTAGCCGGGCGTGGTGGCTGGCGCCTGTAGTCCCAGCTATTCGGGAGGCTGAGGCAGGAGAATGACATGAACCCGGGAGGCGGAGCCTGCGTGAGCCAAAATTGCACCACTGCACTCCAGCCTGGGTGATAGAGTGAGACTCTGTCTCAAACAAAACAAAACAAAACAAAAACAGGCGAGCGCGGTGGCTCACGCCTGTACAATAATTAGTTGGGCATAGTGGCGCACCTCTGTAATCCCAGCTACTTTGGGAGGCTGAGGCATGAGAATCGCTTGAGCCTGCACTCCAGCCTGGGCGGCAGAGCAAGACTCTGTCTCAAAAAAACAACACAAAATAAAAACAAAAGAATTTAAAATTAAAATTAATTTTGTTTGTTTGTTTGTTGCTTGTACCCCCTCCTGAATAGCTAGGATTACAGGCAGGTGCCACCACACGTAGTTAAGTTCTTGAATTTTTTGTAGAGACGAGGTCTTATTGTGTTGCTTAGTCTGGTCTTGAACTCCTGAGCTCAAGCAGTCCTCCTTCCTCAGCTTTCCAAAGTGCTGGGATTACAGGTGTGAGCCACCATGCCTAGCCTAATATTTCCTAGAGTTTATATGCATGAAATCATACACTATACATTCTGATTTGTCTGGCTTTTTTTTTTTTAACTCAGCCTAGTTATTTAGAGATTCAGCCATAATATTGTGTTTATCAACAATATATGAACACAACTCAAAATATAAATATTGATGAATTAGCATCTCAGATAAAAGGAATATATTATATACATACTATATATATAAAAATATATTTTATAACTCAGTGTCCATTGTGTACATATACCACAATTTATTTGTTCTGCTGTTGATGGACATTTGGATTGTTAGAACTTTTTGGCTCATGAAAATAAAGCTTTGGGCTGGGCCTGGTGGCTCTGCTCACACCTGTAATCTCAGTACTCTGGGAGGCCAAGGCATGAGGATCCCTTGAGCCCAGGAATTCAAGACCAGCCTTTGGAACATAATGAGACCTCATCTCTATGAAAAATAAAAACAAAAATAGCCAGGTGTGGTGGCCTGCGCCTGTATCCCAGCTACTTGGGAGGCTGAGGTGGGAAGACGACTTGAGCCTGGGAGGTTGAGGATACAGTGAGCCATGGTCACACCACTTCATTCTAGCCTGGGTGACAGAAAGAGACCCTGTCTCAAAAATAAATAAAAATAAAGCTGTGTAAAAAAAAAAAAAAAGTTTTTTAGGAAGCTGTGATGAAATTAATGTGTTAGTTTTCATATGTACTGATACATTTCTTTATGCATGTGTGTGGAGAATTTCATTGCTCTAGGGTAAATACCTAGGAATGGATCAAATAATAGGAGTATATTTAACTTTTTCAGAAGCTGCATGATTATTTTCCAAAGACATTGTTCCATTTTACATTCTCACTAGCAGCATATGAGAATTCCAGGTCATCCATATCTTTGCTAACACATGGTTTGGTCAATCTTTTTCATTTCAGTCATTCTAGTGGTATATAGTGATATCTCATTGTAGTATTGATTTACACTTTCCTAGTGACTGATGATAATGAATGTAATTTTTTTTTTTTTTTTTGAGACAGAGTCCTGCTCAGCTGCCCAAGCTGAAGTGCAGTAGCATGATATTAACTCACTACAACCTCTGCCTCCCGGGTTCAAACAATTCTCCTGCCTCCGCCTCCTGAGTAGCTGGGATTACAAGTGCATACCACCATGCTCAGCTAATTTTTTTGTATTTTTAGTAGACACAGGGTTTCACCATGTTGGCCAGGTTGGTCTCGAACTCCTGACCTCAGGTGACCCACCCACGTCGACCTCCCAAAGTGCTGGGATTACAGGTGTGAGCCACCACACCTGGCCCCATTTCTTCGTCTTCTGGCTTATATTTTTGCTTGTTGAGGAGTCAGCTGTTGGTTCAATTGCCCCTTCTTTTATTCTTGGTTGCTTTTAAGATTTTCTTTTCTTTTTAAATTCACTGTAATCTCAGCGTGGGCTTTTTAAAAATCCTGACTGCTATTGTTTGAGCTTCTTGAGACTGTTAACTATATCATTTGTCAGTTCTGAATATTTCTCTCTCTTTCCAAATCTTGCTCTGTCACCCAGGCTGGAGTGCAATGGCACAATCTCAGCTCACTGCAACCTTCACCTCCCAGGCTTAAGTGATCTTCCCACCTCGGCCTTCCAAAGTGTTGGGATTATAGGCGTGAGCTACTGTGCCTGGTCACTTTTTTTTTTTTTTTTTTTTTGAGACGGAGTCTCGCTCTGTTGCCCAGGCTAGAGTGCAGTGGCGCGATCTTGGCTCACTGCAAGCTCCGCCTCCTGGGTTCACACCATTCTCCTGCCTCAGCTTCCCTAGTAGCTGGGACTACAGGCGCCCACCACTGCGCCCAGCTAATTTTTTTTTTTTTTGTATTTTTAGTAGAGACAGGGTTTCACTGTGGTCTCGATCTCCTGACCTTGTGATCCGCCCGCCTCGGCCTCCCAAAGTGCTGGGATTACAGGCGTGAGCCACCGCGCCCGGCCACTTTTTTTTTTTTTTGAGACGGAGTCTCACACTGTCACACCAGCTGGAGTGCAATGGCATGATCTCGGCTCACTGCAACCTCTGCCTCCTGAGTTCAAGCGATTGTCATGCCTTAGCCTCCCGAGTAGCTGGGATTACAGGTGCCTGCCACCATGCCCGGCTAATTTTTTGTATTTTCAGTATAGACGGGGTTTCACTATGTTGGCCAGGCTGGTCTTGAACTCCTGACCTCGTCATCTGTCCGCCTCGGCCTCCCAACATGCTGGGATTATAGGCATGAGCCACAGTGCCTGGCCACCACTTTTTAAAAATAAAATCCCTTTGGATACTTATTGGGAAAGTAATACCCAAAATATTAATGGATGTCTCTGGAAAAAGAGTAATTTTAACTTTTCTACTTTATGTTTTTCTGTATTTTCTAATTATCTACCATGAATATGTATTATTTTTTATAATCATGTATTAAACATGTATTTTTTATCTATTACATTATTATTATATGTAATAAACATGTATTATTTTTATAATCAGAAGAAATAATAAATGCTTCTAAAAGCAAAGAACAATGCATAGTATAATTTACAAAAACAATAATATATCCTCTTACCATATCTTTTTAATCTTTGTTTCCCCTGAAGAAAACCTAAAATACAAAAAATTAAACCCTTAAGAAACAATAATAAAAAGTGAGGTGTGGCCGGGTGCAGTGGCTTATGCCTGTAATCCCAGCACTTTGGGAGGCCGAGGCAGGTGGATCACAAGTTCAGGAGTTCGAGACCAACCTGGCCGATATGGTGAAACCCCGTCTTTACTAAAAATACAAAAAAAAAGTAGCTGGGCGTGGTGGTGCATGCCTGTAATCCCAGCTACTTAGGAAGCTGAGGCAGGAGAATTGCTTGAACCCAGGAGGCGGAGATTGCAGTGAGCTGAGATTAACCCACTGCACTCCAGCCTGGGCGACAGAGTGAGACTCCGTCTCCAAAAAAAAAAAAGTGAGGTGTGCTGACCGGGCATGGTGGCTGTAATCCCAGCACTTTGGGAAACTGAGGTAGGCGAATCACCTGAGACCAGGAGTTCGAGACCAGCCTGGCCAACATGGTGAAACCCCATCCCTACTGAAAACAGAAAAATTAGCCAGGCATGGTTGTGCACGCCTGTAATTCCAGCTACTTAGGAGGCTGAGGCACAAGAATCACTTGAATCTGGAAGGTAGAAGTTGCAGTGAGCTGAGATCATGCCACTGCGTGCCAGCCTGGGAGACAGAGCAAGACCCTGTCTAAAAAAATAAGTACATAAAAAAGTGAAGTGTGGGGTGGGGGGCTTGGTGGTGGTGGTGGTGTTATTGTATAGAAGGAAAAAAGAGAAACTGGTCAATGTGATTGTGAATACTGGCTTCTGAGTCAAAAAGACAATCAAAAGTATTTTTTCTTTTGTTTGTAGGACAGCAAGAATCGCTTGACAATTGGTTTGTGAGCATAATGGCATCTATAAACAGAGCCACTGAAATAATTAAAAAACATGGAGTAAGCAAACAACATCTCCTGGAGGAGATAAACAAAAAGCGTGAATCCAACTGCTTGGTGGAACGAAGCAATCAAGTCAGCTTACTGAGAGTTCAAAAGAGGCACTTCCCGGGTGCCTGTCAGTCCTTTACTCATACCACAACCAAAGAGCCTATTCCCGACAGTGGCAGGAGCTCCTGGGTCAAGCTGAGTCTCCTTGCTCACATGGAGAGAAAGCACTTTCCACCAAAAAGTAAGAAGTTATAATAGGAATTTTTTTTTTTTTTGAAACGGAGTTTTGCTCTTGTCGCCCAGGCTGGAGCGCAATGGCACCATCTCGGCTCACTGCAAACTCCACCTCACGGGTTCAAGTGATTCTTCTGCCTCAGCCTCCATGGTAGCTGGGAATACAGGCGCCTGTCACCATGCCTGGCTAATTTTTTTGTATTTTTTAGTAGAGACGGGGTTTCACCTTGTTGGCCAGGCTGGTCTCAAACTCCTGACCTCAGGTGATCCACCCACCTCGGCCTCCAAAAGTGCTGGGATTACAGGCATGAGCCACCACACCCAGCCTATGATAGGACTCTTTTTTTTTTTTTTTTTTTTTTTTTTGAGACAGAGTTTTGCTCTTGCTGCCCAGGCTGGAGTGCAATGGCACGATCTCATCTTATCGCAACCTCCATCTCCCGGGTTCAAGCCATTCTCCTGCCTCAGCCTCTCAAGTAGCTGGGGTTACAGGCATGCACCACCACATCTGACTGATTTTTTTATATTTTTAATAGAGACGGGGTTTCTTCATGTTGGTCAGGCTGGCTTGAACTCCAGACCTCAGGTAATCCGCCCGCCTCGGCCTCTCAAAGTGCTGGGATTACAGGCGTGAGCCACCACACCTGGCCTATGATATGATTCTTAACCAATTTATAGGAAGGATTTGTAGGTATTCCTAAGAATTAGGAATAATTTCTGGGATTTAAAGAGGTACCTGAGTATTGCCCTGGTATAGCATAAAGACAATCTGTTTGAAGGTAAAAGTGTCATTAAACAGGCTAGTGGATTGTAAGATGTATTATAGACCAGAGACTCTCATTTTTTTATGCATACAGAGTCCCAGGCCCCAGCTTCAAGCCATCTCATTCAGTAGGCTCTAGGGAGATGCCTGGAAATCTGCATTCTCAGCAGACTAAGGTGATGCTGATGCCGATGGCCTGAGAACCACATTTTGATAAGAGTTGTTACAGTAATTACAATAGACCACAAAAACTTCAGAAACCTGCTATCTCATCAATTTTTCTGGCCTTTACAAACATTTCATGTGCAAAACTGAGGTGCAGTGGAGATCCTTTTTATAATAAACATCATACAAAAAGCCCTAATAAAATGTGGAGGGGCTGGGCACAGTGGCTCACGCCTCTAATCCCAGCACTTGGGGAGGCCGAGGCAGGCGAATCACCTCAGGTCAGGAGTTTGAGACCAGCCTGGCCAACATGGTGAAACCCCGTCTCTACTAAAAATGCAAAACTTAGCTGGGCATGGCAGCAGGCACCTTTAGTCCCAGCTACTTGGGAGGCTGAGGCAGGAGAATTGCTTGAATACTGGAGGTGAAGGTTGCAGTGAGCCAAGATCATTCCAGTGTACTCCAGCCTGGACAACAAACTAAGACTCCTTATAAAAAAAAAAAAAAAAAAAAAACCATGGAGGAAGGTTGTTGGGGGCAGGGGATGGCATGGTGGTGATGGTGGTGGTATTATTTTATAGAAGGAAGAAAGGGAGCTGATAAATACCTTCATTGTGAATACTTGTTTCTTAGTCTAGGCAGGCAGCTGAGATAGCATTTTTTCATTTATTTGAAAAAAAGAGAAGGGGATGTGTAACCATATCTAATACAACCAACAAGTTACTAATTTAGATCAGAAACAAAAGAATCACCACATTTGAGATTTCACTTATTTGATGTGGCTGTGACTTTACCCTTGCCCAGTGCTCTCAGGAAGTGGAATAGCATGTGATACAGTGTGGTGTAGAAAGCTGAAATTCTCCACTGTGTTTAGAGTTCATCTGTAAGAGTCATGTGTTCGTTTTATTCAAAAATAACTCTAGGGCTGGGCATGGTGGCTCATGCCTATAATCCTAGCATTTTGGGAGGCTGAGGTGGGCAGATCACCTGAGATGAAAGGAGGAAGTATTACATCTCACTTTAAATCAAAAGCTAGAAATGGTTAAGCTTAGTGAGGAAGGCATGGCAAAAGCCAAGATAGGCCAAAAGCCAGGACTCTTGTGCCAATCATTTATCCAAATTATCAATGCAAAGGAAAAACTCTTGAAGGAAATTAAAATTTTCCTTCAGTGAACACACAAATGATAAGAAAGCAAAACAGCCTTATTGCCGATAGGGAGAAAGTTTCAGTGATCTGGACAGATCAACCCAGCCACAATATTTCCTTAAGCCAAAGCTTAACCCAGAGCAAGGCCCTAACTCTCTTCAATGCTGTAAAAGCTGAGTCTCTCTGTCGCCCAGGCTGAAGTGCAATGACGTGATCTCAGCTCACTGCAACCTCTGCCCGCCGGGTTCAAGTGCTTCAGCCTCCCAAGTAGCTGGGATTGCCTGCCACCACGCCTGGCTATTTTGTTTGTTTGTTTGTTTAGTAGAGATGGGGTTTTGCCATGTTGTCCAGGCCAGTTTCCAACTCCTGGCTTCAAATGATCCACCCACCTCAGTCTCCCAAAGTGCTGGGATTATAGGCTTGAGCCACTGCGCCCTGCCAGAAGACCATTATTCTAAGTGAAGTGACTCAGGAATGGAAAACCAAATATTGTCTGTTCTCACTTATAAGTGGGAGCTAAGTCATGAGGATGCAAAGGCATAAGAATGATATAATGGACATTAGGAACCCCAAGGGAAAGAAAGGTAAAAGAGGGGCGAGGGATAAAAGACTACATATTGTGTACAATGTACACTGCTCGGGTGATGAGTGCACCAAAATCCCAGAAATCACTGCTAAAGAACTTAGCCATGTAACCAAAATCCACCTTTACCTCAAAAACTACTGAAATAAAACATAAACAAAAGAAACCACCCTATCTAAGCAGTACTCCTCAACACTCTACAATCCCTTACCCAGCTTTCTTTTTTACCACAGTGTTTTTTTTTTTTTTTTTTGAGGCGGAGTCTTGCTCTGTCTCCCAGGCTGGAGTGCAGTGGCCGGATCTCAGCTCACTGCAAGCTCCGCCTCCCGGGTTCCCACCATTCTCCTGCCTCAGCCTCCCAAGTAGCTGGGACTACAGGCGCCCGCCACCTCGCCTGGCTAGTTTTTTGTATTTTTAGTAGAGACGGGGTTTCACTGTGTTTGCCAGGATGGTCTCGATCTTCTGACCTTGTGATCCGCCCGTCTCAGCCTCCCAAAGTGCTGGGATTACAGGCTTGAGCCACCGCGCCCGGCACCACAGTGTTTTATCACTCCCTAATGAAGGCTAAGCTCCTTGAAGGCAGGGATGGTATCTGCTTTTTTCACTACTTTATCCTCAGTCCCTAGAACAGTATCTGGCACAAATTAGGAACTCAGGAAACGTTTCCTGGCTGATTGAATAAATGTTGGGACATGGAATATACTTTCCCAGAAGTAGTGGTAGAACTTACCTCATTCCTCTCGAGACCAATAGCTATGTCCTTGGGCAGTGGCTCACAAACTTAAGAATTTCTCGCAGCAACCTTAGTTGGTTGCTGTGGAATAATCTTTAGAAATGCAAGAGGATAATAATACAGTATATTTATCCAGCCTGACCAACATGGTGAAACCCCGTCTCTACTAAAAAATATAAAAATTAGCCAAGCATGGTGGCACATGCCTGTAGTCCCAGCTACTTGGGAGGCTGAGGCAGGATAATTGCTCGAACCCGGGAGGTGGAGGTTGCAATGAGGTAAGATTGCGTCATTGCACTCCAGCCTGGGTGACAGAGTGAGACTCCATCTCAAAAGAAAAAAAAAAATACAGTATATTTTGCTGGACATATTCCATAAGAATTGGAAGGCACTATATTCTTTTCCTTTGCATACCTGTGCGAGAGGAAGAAATACTCATTTACTCTTTATTCTTTCAACAAATACATGTGAGTGCTTACTTTATGTCAGGCACTCTTCTACGTGCTTGTCAATACAGTGATGAATAAAATTTTACCTCGGAAAGCTTAGGTTTTGGTGTGCTGGCTCACGCCTGAAATCCTAACACTTTGGTAGGCTGAGGCAGGAGGATCCCTTGAGCCCAGGAGTTTGAGACCAGTGTGGGCAACATATAGAGGCCCCATCTCTATTTCTTAAAAATAAACTTACATTTAATTGGGTAGAGCCGGATAAACAAGTTAAAAAATAGTAAATGTCAGCCGGGTACAGTGGCTCACGCCTGTAATCCCAGCACTTTGGGAGGAAAAGGCGGGTGGATCATCTGAGGTCAGGAGTTCAAGACCAGCCTGACAAACATGATGAAATCCCACAAAAATTAGCCGGGCATGGTGGTGCATGCCTGTAATCCCAGCTACTCTGGAGGCTGAGGCAGGAGAATCGCTTGAACTCGGGAGGAGGTGGTTGCAGTGAGCAGAGATTGCACCACTGCACTACAGCCTGGGCAACAAGATCAAAACTCCGTCTCAAAAAAAAAAAAGTAAATGTCAGATCAGATAGTGATACATGGGTAAGAGCTATGGGGAAACAGAAAACAGCAGGGTGGGGGATAGGAAGTGTTGGATGGAGGGTGTATTGCTGCCCATAGAACTTACTATTACTATCCAGGGCATGAGGGATGACCCAGGACTCCTGGGGTCCTTGAGGAGTCCAGTGTAAACAGGGACAAGGGACAAAATGAGATTAGTCCTGATGGTCGAACCTAGCAGTGGTCTAACTTGGTGGGGAGGCTTGTGTGTTGAGGGGAAGGAATGTTACAGATTTTGCCTAGAGTATTTGGAGTTCTGGGCGCTCCTCTTTGCTTCTATTAATAATGGCGTGAAGACTAGGAAAGAAGTTCTTCTAGAGATTTCCAGGCTCTCTTTTCAATCTTCCACTTGGAGATGTGGAGCCCCAAAGAGGGGCAGTTTATTTAAATACATAGAATTAAAAACACCTGGGTTCAAGTTTTGCCTCTGTCATTTGCCTCTGTTCAAGTGCTGGGATTACAGGCGTGAGCCACTGTACCCGGCTGACATTTACTATTTTTAAACTTGTTTATCTGGGTCTACCCAATGAAATAAAGATACTATACTAAAAGCATAGTATCATGCTTTTAGTAATTTGACTTTTTTTTTTTTTTTTTTAGGAGGCAGAGTCTTGCTCTGTCACTGGGGCTGGAGTGCAGTGGTGTGATCATGGCTCACTGTATCCTCAACCTCCTGGGCTCGAGTGATCCTCCCACCTCTCAGCCTCTCGAGTAGCTAGGACTATAGGCATGTGCCACCATGCCTGGCTAACTTTTGTATTTTTTAAATAGAGACTGGGTTTTGCCGTGTTGCCCAGGTTGGTCTCAAACTCTTGACCTCAAGCAATCTGCCTGCCTCAGCCTCCCAAAGTGCTGGGATTACAGGCATGAGCCACTGTGCCCAGCCATTTGGTGTTTTTTGTTTTGTTTTTTAATTTATTGAGTCTCACTCTGTCACTTTGTCACAAGCTATAGTGCAGTGGCCTGATCTTGGCTCACTGCAACCTCTGCTGGCCGGGGTTCAAGCGATTCTCCTGCCTCAGCCTCCAGAGTAGCTGGGATTACAGGTGTGTGCCACCACACCTGGCTAATTTTTTTTTGTTAGTTAGTTTGTTTTTTGAGACAGAGTCTCGCTTTGTCGCCTAGGCTGGAGTGCAGTGACGTGATCTCGGCTCACTGCGAGCTCTGCCTCCCGGGTTCAACCGATTCTCCTGCTTCAGCCCTCCTGAGTAGCTGGGACTACACGTGTGCGCCACCACGCCCAGCTAATTTTTGTATTTTTTTAGTAGAGATGGGGTTTCACCATGTTGGCCAGGATGGCCTCGAATTCCTGACCTCAGGTGATCCACCTGCCTCGGCCTCCCAGAGTGCTGGGATTACAGGTGTGAGCCACCACGCCCGGCCCATTCGGTGTTTCTAAACCGTAGTTCCTGTATCTGAAACACAATACTCTGCCCTCCAGGGTTATTTTAAAAACCATGAAATGTATTATAAGTTATATAACAAATACTTTTTATTTTTTATTTTTCAGATAATGCCATATTTGGATAAAGTGCATCTCCAGAGACAAAGACACACAGAAATACATTCTCTTTGATTCTTCTTCAGTGTCTAAATTATTTACAAATTATTAATTATAAACAAAATTAAACAAAAGTATTCACTAGATCCCTCAAAAAACATTAAGTCACATAAAACATATTACATCTTTATTCATTCCATTCTGTCATTTAGACTTAGATGATTTGAAGAGAGGATTTGAGTTTTTTAGATACTTTCAAAGATGAATACCTAAGAGTTTACTTTACAGTGATTTCCCCCTCCCCTCCCCCCCTTTTTTTTTGAGACGGAGTCTCGCTCTGTTCCCCAGACTGGAATGCAGTGGCACGATCTCGGCTCACTGCAACCTCCGCCTCCTGGGTTTAAGCGATTCTCCTGTCTCAGCCTCCTGAGAAGCTGGGACTACAGGCTCATGCCACCACGCCCAGCTAACTTCTGTATTTTTAGTAGAGATGGCATTTCACCATGTTGGTCAGGCTGGTCTTGAACTCCTGACCTCAGGTGATCCACTTGCCTTGGCATCCCAAAGTGCTGGGATTACAGGCGTGAGCCACCACGCCTGGGCGATCTTCTCCTTAGTAATCTAAAATGTTTAAATAATAGTTTATATTTGTTTCTATAACTCAGTGGAATATATTGACCAACCCCACTGATCAGGTTGAAGGCTAAAATGTTAACACTTGCTTCTAAATGATAGATTAACTTCCTCTGTTAAAGTTATAGTTTTGATGATTTGAATAAGGAGATATTTGAGAGGCTAATATAAGGTGCCTAGAGACAGGGCTTTCCGTTACATTACATTGTCCATCCCCACAGTGGTGACGGTTAGAATTATCTCATGGCCGCATCCTGTTTGGCTATTATCACATCTGTTTCATTGCTCCTTGGATCACAGTCTTTTCAAATCTTTTTTTTTTTTTTTTTAGACGGAGTCTCACTCTGTTGCCCAGGCTGGGGTGCAGTAGTGTGATCTTGGCTCGCTGCAACCTCTGTCTCCCAGGTTCAAGCAATTCTCATCTCAGCCTCCTGAGTAGCTGGAACTACAGGTGTGTGCCACCATGCCAGGTTAACTTTTTATATTTTTAGTAGAGATGGGGTTTCACCATGTTGCCCAGGCTGGTCTCAAACTCCTGACCTCGGGTGATCTGCCTGTCTCAGCCCCACCAAGTGCTGGGATTACAGGCATAAGCCTCTTCAAATCTTAACTTGGCTTATGTTCCTTTGTGTGGTTAAGAACCTAGTCCATATGCCAAGCAGAGCACTGCCTGGCCTGGAACCCAGAGCTTCTTGGCATTTGTATTTATTTCAATAAGACATTCACTTTTTATTTGGTTGCCCTCTACTTCCACAGGAAGCTCAGATTCATAGAAAGCCAAAGCATTCTGATATTTGAAGGGATATGGATAAGTCAGCTGGCTTAAAACCCTATGTCAGCCAGAACTATATAGTAGGGCACAGTGTGGATAAGACTCATCCACCATGAGAATATGTTTAAAAAAAATCATAATAAACAACACAGAACTACAGCTAATTTTTCACTTCCCAAAAGGCAAATACCTAGCCAGGCAGTGGTGGCAGATACCTATAGTCCCAGCTACTCAGGAGGCTGGAGTGGGAGAATCCTTGAGTCCAGGAGTTCAAGGCTGTAGTGTGCCAGGATCATGCCTGTGAATAGCCACTGCCCTCCACCCTGTGCAACGTGGCGAAAGTCTGCCCTTTGTTTTTTTTTTTTTTCTTTTTTTGAGGCAGGGTCTCATTCTGTCACCCAGCCTTGAGTGCAGTGGCATGATCATGGCTCACTGCAGCTGGACCTCCCAGGCTCAGATGATTCTCCCACCTCAGCTTTCTGAGTAGCTGGGATTACAAGGGTATGCCTGGCTAATTTTTGTATTTTTAGTAGAGATGGGGTTTCGCCATGTTGCTAGTCTTTAACTCCTGACCTCAAGCAATCCGCCCTCCTCAGCCTCCCAAAGTGCTAGGATTACAGGTATAAGCCACTTTGGCCTGTTTTTGTTTGTTTGTTTGTTTTAAAGCAAATACCTAGTGTCAAGAACTGTAAAGGATTATCCTGGCATGGCGGTCATGGGCACCTATAGAAGACATGCGGCTCCTGGTTCAGAGGCAAAGGATTTTACTACTTAGAGCATAGCAAGGAACATAAGCCTCATGTTCGGGTTGGTTCCCCTTGCCCTCCCCCACTCCCTCAAGATTCATGGGGCGATGTGAAGATATCCAGGTAGATGCCACACACGTGGAGGTTGTGCCTCATAGCTGAGGAATCCTGAGCTTAAAGAAACCCAACCTTTGCCCAGAAGGAGACATTATCTTCATTATAGTGGATGGTAAACAGACCTGCCCTCTGCTCCAGAGGGTCACGATCTTCCAAAGAGATTATCTGGAACAAAGTTTGTCAGTGCCTTTGCTCCCTAGATGTGCAGAAACATGGAAGTCCTATAGAGAATTATCTCCCCACACTCAGAAGTTCAAATAAAGACTATCAAATACAGTATTATTTCTTTGGCTCTAGCTGGGATGAATAATAGGAAATAAACACATAGGTGGTAAAGGAGTGTCAGGGTATGGACGGTACATTTCTTTTTCTATTTGAGACAGGGTCTTACTCTGTTGCCCAGGCTGGAGTGCTGTGGAGTGATCATGGCTCAGTGCAGCCTCAACCTCTACTGCTCAAGCAATTGTCCCACCTCAGCCTCCTAAGTAGCTGGGAAGACAGTTGTGCACCACCATGCCCAGCTAATATTTTTACTTTGGCTATGTTGACCAGCCTGGTTTCAAACTCCTGGCTTCAAGCAATCCTCCCACCTCAGCTTCCCAAAGTGCTGGGATTACAAATGTGAGCCACCACACCTAGCTGGACAGTACAATTAACACATTCTCTAACCTCAGCTCTCTCTAACCCTATCCACCCTCCTCCCCTATGTGCCTCTGGTTTTACAGAACTACTTGTGACTCTCTACTTGTGAACTTGCCTTATTCTGTTACCTCCTCTTTACCTAACTTCAATTTGTGCAAGATTTAATTTGATACCACCTCCTTCTGGAAACCTTCCCTCACCCTGATCCCACTGTTAAATGTAATGAACCCCAAGTTTCTCTTCAAAGAATCAGTATGTTAGCATGGTTTTTTTTTTTTTTTTTTTTTTTTTTTTTTGAGAAGGAGTCTGGCTGTATCGCCCAGGCTAGAGCGCAGTGGTGTGATCTTGGCTTACTGCCAGCTCCGCCCCCGGGTTCACGCCATTCTTCTGCCTCAGCTTCCCAAGTAGCTGGGACTACAGGTGCCCACCACCACACCCAGCTACATTTTTTTTTTTTTTTTTGGTATTTTTAGTAGAGATGGGGTTTCACAGTGTTAGCCAGGATGGTCTCAATCTCCTGACTTCGTGATCCACCCACCTTGGACTCCCAAAGTGCTGGAATTACAAGTGTGAGCCACCGTGCCCAGACTGTTTTTTTTTTTCTTGAGATAGAGTCTTGCTTTGTCACCCAGGTTGGAGTGCAGTGGCGCAGTCTTGGCTCACTGCAACCTCCTTCTCCTGGGTTCATGCAATTTTTCTGCCTCAGCCTCTCAAGTAGCTGGGATTACAGGCATGTGCCACCACACCTGGCTAATTTTTGTATTTTTAGTGGAGACAGGGTTTCACCATATTGGTCAGGCTCGTCTTGAACTCCTGACCTCAAGTGATCCACCCACCTCAGCCTCCCAAAGTGTTGGGATTACAGGCGTGAGCCACCGTACTCGGCCGAGTAGGTTATTATGTTCAGCTCTCTTATTCTTTGATTCTCCATTTTAAAGTTTAACTTCCTGGTTCTCTTCACCCCCTTGCCTCTAGTTTCAGTAAACAACTTTCCCGCTGGTCCTAGTTAGTGGTTCACATCTGTTCCCCTGGTCACCTGCTTCATCCTGACTCAAGTCACCTTTAGTTACTTGTTCCTAACCATCTTTCTTGCCAAACTACTTACCCTGCCACTCCAGCTCATACTCCTGCTCTTTTTAAAATAGCCAATTGTAATTAGCTTAGACTGTGCTGTCCAACCCTAGGCAATAGAGGAATGACACAGCAGTAAGGGCTACCTGCATCAGGAATAAGAACTCCTTCCCTTCCCCTGTCCAGGTGTGCTCTCGCCATTGTTCCATCTGTGAGGGGCAGCCTTTCTGCAGAAAGTAAAAATTGCTTTGCTGAGAAAATTAAATTTATGTTGGAGTGCTATTTCTTTGCGGCACTGGGGAACAAGCATTTGCATTTCTAACACCACCTTAGGCATTTTCTACTTTATCCTCCTCTATACACCCTACAACAGTCTCAGGCTAAAACCAGAAACTCAAAAGTCACAAGACAATATATCTGTTGGGACTCTGACCTCACCTGAAATGGCAGAAAGTCCACATACTCTCTACCCACTCCCAGGAGTGTTTCATATCTGTCAATGCATGGGTTTCCTCAGTAGTACTAAATCACAGACACTTTCCTCCTTTTCTGCCCTGGCTCCCTGAGAAGCCCAAAGGCAGTCTGCTGGCAGAATTCCTTCTTGCTTGGGGAGGTCAGTCTTTTTCTATTTCTAAGGACTTCAACTGATTGGATAAAGCCAACCCACTTTACAGAGGGTAATGTGCTTCACTCACAGTCCACTGATTTAAACGTTAATCTAATTTACAATATACCTTCACAGAAACATCTAGAATAATGTTTAACCAACTAGCTGAGTAATGTAGCCTCACCAAGTTGACACATCAAATTAACCATCACAGAAGCTGTCCCACAGAATAACCCTTTACCTTATACTGGGAGATTCTCTGGCATCTGAAAGACCCAGGCCAAAGCTTGTGATTTCCAATTCCCCTCTCTCTGAATTCCACTGGGGTGGATGGACTCTAGCCTTGAGAACCAGAGAGGAGTAGAGGGGGCCCCACATGAAACCCATTATCCTCAGCTCTACCATGTGACTCAGGAAATCCACAGGGCAGCCTCGGTAGGCTTCTGGGAAATTTAGTAAAGCGCAAGGCTGACTGGCACTCTGGAGGAATCGTAAGAAATTTGCTATTTGTGGCTGGGTGTGGTGACTCATGCCTGCAATCCCAGCACTTTGGGAGGCTGAGGCTGGAGGATGGCTTGAGGCCAGGAGTTCAAGACAAGCTTGGGCAACACAGCGAGACCCTGTCCCTAAACATAAATTAATATTTAAATAAAAACAAATTTTGTGTCTGGCCGCAATGGCTCATGCCTGTAATCCCAGCATTTTGGGAGGCTGAGGTGGGATGATTGCTTGAGCTCAGGAGTTCAAGACCAGCCTGGGTAACATGGCGAAACCCTGACTCTACTACAAATACAAAAATTAGCCAGGAATGGTGGCCTGTGCCTGTGGTCCCAGCTACTTGGGAGGCTGAGGTGGGAGGATGGCTTGAGCCAGGGAGGCAGAGGTTGCAGTGAGCCAAGACGGCGCCACTTCATTCCAGCCTGGATTGTCCATCTGTCGAGTGAGATCCCATCTCAAACAAACAAACAAACAAACAAATAAAAAACATACCCCCCCAAAAAACCCAAAGTACTATTTTATTAACAGCTTTAGATCTTTCTCTTTCTCTCTCTTTCTTTCTCTCTTTCTCTTTCCTTCTCCTCTCTCCTCCTCTCTCCTCTCCTCTCCTCTCCTCTCCTCTCCTCTCCCCTTCCTTTGTCTTCTCTTCTCTTCTCTTTTTGTGGGGCTGCCCCAAAGGGCCTCATGAGCGCCTGTGCACAAAGGCCAGATGGCCTAATTCACACAGCACAATGGGGACACGTCCACAGCCTCTCATCTCACGGTCCAGGCTCAGCTCGCCCAATGTTTGTGGAGTCCTCCTGGGGACTACTGTTGATAATGGCGTTCACCAGGACCTCCAGAGAATCCTCTCCTGTGAGCAGGTGAATGGTCTCGAAGGCATGCTTGGCGATGCGCGAGGTCACGAGTTTCTTGCCGTTGTTGTGGCCGTGTGTCATCATGGAGTGAGTGAGGTACTCCACAATGGGGCCCTGAACTTTGCAGAAGCGTTTGGCAGCATACTGCCCTGCACTGTGAGGCAGGTGCTTGGCATACTTCTTCACTGCAGTGTAATCCTGTAAGGAAACGTCGTCGATCTGCATGCACATCATGGGTGCTCCACTTGCCAAAGAGCTTGATGTCTGGGCTCTCTGTCCCCACAGATACTGCTCTCTCCTATTTGGTCCCTGAGGGCACAGCCTGAGCATCTCTATTGCTTGGCATGGACCGCGTGCTGCCCTGGCACAGACAGGAAATTAGATATTTCAATGATCGCTTTTAGGCTTCTTAACTTCTATCAATAATAAACGTTTCCATTTGGGTCTCAGATAAGAAAGTGAGAGGAAGCAGATTCAAATGATATTTGCATGTAGAGTCCTTCTATAGGGAGCTACTGATTTCAGAAGGCCCCTGTTAAAATGGACTTCCCTGATAATATGTGTTCGTCAGTCCAGTAAATTTCTGTTTGGTGACAGGATTGCATTGACAAGCTTCGTTGTGGTGGTGGAGGTAGCTGTGTGACATACCTCAAATCCAGAGAGGAACCTTGGTAAATGGGGTTATTGGAGATCTCTTGCGACCTTTGGGGATTGGGGAGAAGTTCCCCTAGGACTTGTTTTGTGTGGGGTTTTAGGCTACAATTTCAGACTCAATCCTTTGTTTGATTCCAGTGGGTGTATTCTTTCTGGTCAAATTAATTCCTGACTCCTGACTTTTCTTCTGAATTTCCAACAAAAGGATTTTTTTTTTTTTTTTTTACAGAGTCTTGCTCAGTCACCCAGGCTCAGGTGCAGTGGCTTGATCTCATCTTACTTCAACCCCACCTCCCGGGTTCAAGTGATTCTTGTGCCTCAGCCTCCTGAGTACCTGGGACTACAGGCACACCCACCATGCCTGGCTACTTTTTGTATTTTTAGTAGAGATGGGTTTCACCATTTGGCCAGGCTGGTCTAGAACTCTATCTCAAGTGATCCTCCCACCTTAGCCTCCCAAAGTGCTGGGATTAGAGGCATGAGCCACCACTCCTGGCCTCAACAAAAGGGTTTTTTATAATGACATGAGTATTACATAAGCAGTGAATTGTGGCTATTGATGAATTGCAAGGCATAACTACCCCTAAGGGTTTAATGGCTCAAGACCATCTCTGGGGTTGAGGTTAAGCAATTCCTGGAAAATTCAAAGTTCTTATTCCCTATCCTGACATTTTAAAATCAGGAAAGAAGCCTCAAAATACATGAAAGATGGGAGTGAAAGAGAAGAAGGTAAGTTTTGATCTTAGGAATGGTGGAGTTTTGTGGACTGATTGCCTTCTCTATCAGTCAGAGTTTAGTTGTAAGAAACAGAAACCAACCTTGACTAATTTAAGCATACAAATTTATTAAATATATTAGGTAGCTCACATAATCTCCAAGAGGGTCAAAAACCAGGTTTGTAGGTTATAGAGCTAGAAACAGTGCCCCAAATCAGGTCACAGGGCTGGTCCATGAAGACTCACTGCCTTGGGACACTGGATACAGCTACTAGGATCAATGCCACCACTGCCTCTGAAAATGGGTGCAGTTGGTACTTCCCACACCAGCACAAAGTCCCATGCAGTTGGTTTCTTTATATTCCTGGCTTCTGACTCAAAATCTGGGCTGGGTACCTCTGATTGGTGGAACTTAAGTCGTGTATTTGCCATAATAGTGAGTAACACTGGGAAAGTAAGTATTTGGCATTTTCAATTTCTAGGGTGGAAGATGGGTTCTGCCTCATAAAATGAGGGCTTTCTCACTTTATTATATGAAAAGTAGAACCAAAATATTAAAAAATGTTCATTGTAGTGTATCCCTTGGTTGCCCCCAAGTCAATATGTATCCTTCTTGCCATAAGAATTTAAGATGCTTTCACAAGTTTGATCAGCATCTTCCACAGCCTTCCAGTGTCACATCCTTTAAATTAATTGGAATTTTGCTGCCTGGAGACCTATGCAGGCCATATAACCAATGCCAGATTTCCCTGTCTTCCTTCTTTCCTATTTTCCTTCATTTTCCTAAGGGTCTCTTGATGACAACTACTTCAGGGTATTGATTTTTTCATTAAACAGGGTTCTTAAAAATGCAAGCATTGGCCGGGCGCAGTGGCTCAAGCCTGTAATCCCAGCACTTTGGGAGGCCGAGACGGGCGGATCATGAGGTCAGGAGATCGAGACCATCCTGGCTAACACTGTGAAACCCCGTCTCTACTAAAAAATACAAAAATTAGCCGGGTGAGGTGGCGGGCGCCTGTAGTCCCAGCTACTCCGGAGGCTGAGGCAGGAGAATAGCGTGAACCTGGGAGGCGGAGCTTGCAGTGAGCTGAGATCCGGCCACTGCACTCCAGCCTGGGAAACAGAGCAAGACTCCATCTCAAAAAAAAAAAAAAAAAAAAAAAAAAAAATGCAAGCATCATGACTGGGCATCACGCCTGTAATTGCAGCACTTCGGGAGGCTGAGGCTGGTGGATCACCTGAGGCCATGAGTTCGAGACCAGCCTGACCAACATGGAGAAATCCCATCTCTACTAAAAACACAACAATTAGCTGGGCGTGGTGGTGGGTGCCTGTAATCCCAACTACTTAGGAGGCTGAGGCAGGAGAATTGCTTGAAACCAGGAGGTGGAGGTTGCAGTGAGCCAACATCATACCAGTGCACTTCAGCCTGGGTGACAGAGAGGGACTTTGTCTCAAGGAAAAAAAAACAAACAAACAAGCATCAGAAACCAAATTTGGCTTTTTTTTTTTTTTACAGAATCTTGCTCTGTCACCCAGGCTGGAGTACAGTGGCACATCGCTTAACCTCCTGGGCCCAAGCGATCCTTCTACTTCAGCCTCCCAAGTAGCTGGGACCACAGGCATGCACCACCATGCCTGGCAAGTTTTTAAATGTTTTGTAGAGACAGAGTCTCCGTGTGTGGCTCAGGCTGGTCTTGAACTCCTAGGTTCAAGTGATCCCCCTGCCGTGGCCTCCGAAAGTGCTGGGATTATAGGTGCAAGCCACTGTGCCCAGCCAAATTTGGCTAATTTAAGCAGAAAAGGAATTTACTGAAGGATATTGAATAGTTCATAAAATCTCCAGGAGGGATGACAAAACAAACTCATGCCAGTAAACAAAAACCATAGAGACTCCACTGCCACAGACACTGGGCATAGACTGTGTGGCTAACACTGCCAACTTCTGCAAACTAGGCTCAGAATGTTGCCATCAAAATCCCTGCCACACTGCCCACGCTTGTGAGCATGGAGTATGCTCAGTCCTGGCTTTTAAAAATCAGTGTCCTGTTTGCAAGAGAGGCTGGAAAGTGATTGCTTGGCAGTTTTAACTTCTATAGTGGGAAGCAGGTTCTGCTTAATAAGGTGAGGCATTCCCCACACAAAGGGAACTCATATATGGGGTGACCAAAAACAAAACAAAACAAAAACAACAAACCTGTCTAATGTCCATCCATGTGAACTGCAAGATCCCTTCTCCCTCCCTAATACTTCCCTCATTTATTGCCTGTACACTCAGAAGCCAGCCCCCCAATTCAGAGTTCCTGATTTGCAATATTCTAAGGATGGCCTGTGAAGGATGTCACTTAAGCTCATGTAGATAGCAGACTGGGAGGCATTGTGATACTTAGAAAAGAGTGCTGGGATGGAAGTCAGGGTATTATATTTCTAAATGTACAACACATTAGCTGTGAGAATTTATACAATTTAAATTACTTGGGCCTCAGAAGTAATCCACAGAAAAGTCTTGTGCACGAATTAGGCTCTTAGTACTTTCTGTTCTTACATGCTATGCATGGTTCTCAACATGTACAACTTTTTTTGAGACTGAATCTTGTCTTATTGCCCAGGCTGGAGTGCAGTGGCACAATCTTGGCTCACTGCAACCTCTACCTCCTGGATTCAAGTGATTCTCCTGCTTCAGTCTCTTGAGTAGCTGGGACCACAGGTGCATGCCACCACGACCAGCTAATTTTTGTGTTTTTAGTAGAGGCAGGGTTTCGCCATGTTGGCCAGGCTGGTTTTGAACTCCTGACCTCAAGAGATCCGCCCGCCTCAGCCTCCCAAAGTGCTAGGATTACAGGCATGAGCCACTGTGCCCAGCCTCAATATGTATAACTTAAACTACTGAACTGAGAAATGAGACGTTATTTGTACCATTTTTAATACCTAAGGCATAAATACTACAGATTTTCATGAATTACAGGAATGCTCACCAAATAAGTCATACTTTTTGGAGATATGTGTGTTTCAGAATTAGCCAAAGAGGAAGGGTTTCCGGAGGTCTTATTAGGGTATGTTTGCTTGGAGTCCTATGTTTAAACTTGTAGCACTGGTAATCCTTGAATTATCTCATCTCTTTCCATTTTATCTTTTTGACTGACTCTGTAATTATCAGTACTGACTTTGTCATCATTTATAAAGGACAGTGAGATTTGCCTATGCTTGAAAAGCTAAGCTTTAACAAGCATAGAACAATCTCTGGAAACCCTTTCTAAGTTACTCTGATCCTATAAGTGAAATGAAAATTCACATACGCTGCTTTGAAGTATTCTGTCAAAAGCACAAAAGGGCAAGAAAGGGCAAAGGCAAGAAATTAAACTCTAAAGTATGAGTGTAGCTTGACCATGCAAAAACAGGATTCCTCTTTATGTTTAGTTTAGAAGGCGGGCTTGGAGAGGGGAAGGAAATGTATAACAGCAAAGTATGGAAGGGATTATGAAGGAAAATAGTGAACCAGAGGTAAAGAGCAAGCAGCAAAGTGATTAAATGAACAAAATAATGAAAGAAAGTTACAAAATAATGAAAGAAAAGAGCTGATAACACTTCTTTAAAGAAGAATACAATTTCATCTGATTCTTACTCAAATAAAGACAAGAGCTAGAGTAAGAGGGCAACCCATCTTTCTGGGACCCCTCTCTGATCCAGAGAGCATTCTTCCTTTCACTTATTAAACTTCTGCTCTAACCTAAAAAAAAAAAAAAAAAAAAGCTAGAATAAGAACCATTTTCTTTAGTAAGGAAGGTCACCATATGCTGGGGCGTGTGGGGAGGGAGGCAGCAGATCCCTTTTTGCCTTTCAGTTGAGGGGAGAGGATGTTCCTATAGAATGCAGAAAGACTTGTTCCAGGCCAAAAGAGTTTATTCCTATTTTTCAGAATGGTTCAACATTAGGAAATCTCTGGATGGTATTTAGTAGATTTACAAGTTAAAGGAGAAAAATATGTTTCTCAAAAAACTGTGGAAAGGAGGCCAGGCGTGGTGGCTCACGCCTGTAATCCTAGCACTTTGGGAGGCTGAGGCAGGCAGATCACCTGAGATCAAGAGTTCGAGAGCAGCCTGGTCAACATGGTGAAACCCTGTCTCTACTAAAAATACGAAAAATTAGCCAGGCGTGATGGTGGGTGCCTGTAATCCCAGCTACCCAGGAGGCTGGGGCAGGAGAATCACTTGAACCCAGGAGGTGGAGGTTGCAGTGAGCCAAGATCATGCCATTGCACTCCAGCCTGGGTGACAGAGTGGGACTCTGTCTCAAAAAAAAAAAAAAAAATTGTGGAAAGGTATATAATATCCAATATCCATTCCAAAGAGCAGATTGAAAGATAAAATATTTTTCTCAATTGCAGTCAGTTTAAGACTTACTGCTTCCATTCACTTATTTAAAAATATTTGAGACCAGATGTGGTGGCTCATGCCTGTAATCCCAGCACTTTGGGAGGCCGAGGGCGGATCACAAGGTCAAGAGTTCAAGACCAGCCTGGACAACATGGTGAAACCCTGTCTCTACTAAACATACAAAAAAATTAGCTGGTTGTGGTGGCGGGTGCCTTTAATCCCAGCTACTCGGGAGGCTAAGGCAGGAGAATCACTTGAACTTGGGAAGCAGAGGTTGCAGTGAGCCAAGATCGCACCTTTGCACTCCAGCCTAGGTGACACAGCCAGACTCTGTCTCAAAAAAAAAAAAAAAAATTGAGAGCATATCATATTGCAGGCCTTGTTTCAGACTATATAGAAGATGCAAAAACAAACCAAAATTGGTTTGTTCTCAAAAGGCTTGTAATTTCTAAAGTTGGAAAATACATACACAAGGTAGCTATAGTCAAAAGGATTATGTGATAAGTGTCAACGAATTGGTTTATAGTACTTTGTTGTACATTACTATAGTGTTGCTGGAAAAGAGACTCCAAGGGCCAGTCCTTGGGTCTAGCACAGGAAATAATTGGAGGGGTGTCACAGAGCACAGTGAAGGAAGCAAGTTTATTGGAACTACTCTGTTAGAGAGTAGCGAGTCCAGCTGAGTGCAGTGGCTCACGCCTGTAATCCCAGCACTTTGGGAGGCTGAGGCAGACGGATCATGAGGTCAGGAGTTTGAAACGAGCCTGACCAACATGGTGAAACCCTGTCTCTACTATAAATACAAAAATTAGCCAGGCGTGGTGGCGCACACCTGTAATCCCAGCTACTCAGTAGGCTGAGGCAGGAGAATCGCTTGAACCCAGAAGGCGGAGGTTGCGGTGAGCTGAGATTGTGCCACTGTCTTCTAGCTTGGGCGACAGAGCAACACTCCATCTCAAAAAAAAAAAAAAAAAAAAAAAAAAGTAGCCAGTCCTTAGAAAGCAGGAGGAACACACCATCCTTGGGTAGTGTCTCTACTTAGAAGAAACTATAAGGAGCTATGATTAAACTTGGAATGTGCATGCTCACTAAAAGTCAAGGCTATTGGTACTATAATAAACATTAATCCTTCAAACTAAGCCTACTCATTAATGTTATCTTTGAGTGAAGTGGGCTGCACTCAGGATATCTGGACATTCTGCAGGCTTGGTGGGAGATGTCCTACATGACCATAATTTTTTTTTTTTTTTTTTTTTTTGAGACAGAGTCTCACTGTTGCTCAGGCTGGAATGCAGTGGCGCCATCTTGGCTCACTGCAACTGCCACCTCCCAGGTTCAAGCAATTCTCGTGCCTCAGCCTCCTGAGTAGCTGGGACTACAGGCATGTGCCACCACACCCAGATTTTAAAAATATTAATATTTTAGTAGAGAAGGGGTTTTGCCATGTGGGCCAGGCTCCTGGCCTCAAGCGATCCACCTGCCTCGGCCTCGCAAAGGGCTAGGATTACAGGTGCGAATAGTTTGGAATTATAATACTTATGGCTATTTTCAGACCATAAGTATTAATATTATAACCGCCTTGTGAGTGCCTAGCTACTCACTTTAAGATGGGGTCATTCTAGTCATGTTTTTTTTTTTTTTTTTTTTGGCGGAGGGGACAGAGTCTTGCTCTGTCATCCAGGCTGCAGTGCAGTGGTGCAATCTCGGCTCACTGCAACTTCAGCCTCTTGGGTTCAAGTGATTCTCGTGTCTCAGCCTCCTGAGCAGCTAGGATCACAGGTGTGTTCCACCATGCCTGGCTGATTTTTGTTTTTTTTTTTGTATTTTAGTAGAGATGTGGTTTTGCCATGTTGGCCAGGCTGGTCTTGAACTCCTGACCTCAAGTAATCCGCCCGTCTCAGCCTCCCAAAGTGCTGGGATTACAGGCGTGAGCCATTGTGCCCGGCCTCTAGTCATGTTTTATTAAACCAGAGGCCTGGTAAGCAGAGGTTCCTCTAATAATAGCACTTCTAACATTGCTTTGAGATTACTTGTCCAGTTGGCTATCTCCTTGATTAAATTGTGAACTGAGGGCAAAGACCATATCTTATTCCTCTTTGTAACCTAGGGACCTAGACTAGTGGGCAACCTATAGGAGGGGCTTAATAACTGAAACAAACAAATGGATGAATAAACGAAGAAAATGGCTAAACAATTTAGAGGGCAAAGATCATGTCTGGCTGGGGTGATGAGGCAAGATGAAGTAATTTAACTTGAACCTTAAAGGATTTAATGGTAAGAGTCTGACAAAGGGTATGTGTACAGGAGGTAGGAAACAGGAAAAAGAAATAGAGTTGGAAGAGAGCTTAAAAGTCTGGTTTTAATATAATTTCCTGTTAAATGTAGGAATTTCATTTATAATCGTGCTGATGAGTCATGAAATACCTCATAAAATACCCTATTCTGTTTCTTAGTCTGGTTTGGACAATCTGCCCTAGTTTTGATTCTTCGATAAATGACTTCATTTCAAAATATTTATTGAAGATCTATTTCATAAAATCACATTGATTTAGGAAGTTTATTTTTTTCTATGACAGGTACTTTTTCCAGCATTTGCTGCTTATATAATTTAACAAGATTAAATACCCAAATTTTGATATTGACTACACCTGTTAAACTATATTTTTAAAAAAATTGTAGTAAAATACACATAACATACAATTTATCATCTTAATTCTTTATAAGTGCACAGTTCAGTGGCATTAAATACCTTCACATTGATGTGCTACCATCACTACCATCTATCTACAGAACTGTTTTTACACCTGAGATTTTTAATTTTTTTGAGATTTTTATTTATTGACTGTTTTTAGAGATAGGTTCTCACATCCCACTATGTTGCCCAGGCCTGACTCAAACTTGGGCTTAAAGGGTCCTTCCATCTCAGCCTCCTGAGTAGCTGGCACTACAAGCGAATGCCATTGTGCCTGGCTTACACTAACATTTTTAAACTTAAAAATACAAAATACTACTGTTCACAGAGAAGTAAGAAACACTTTAAATAATGCCATTTACATTCTAAATATGTTGACAAAATTCGGACCACAACTTAAAATTGGTGTATTAACTAAATATTTGGGCTTGGTATTTAATAATGATTGTTTAAACCATTGGCCTTGTAAGTCAAAAATCTAAGATCAGTGTAAAAACTTTATGCATTTTTATCTTAAAGAGAAATAATTCGAAGTACTGAAAGTTCAATTTTACAAACCTAGAAAAGAGATTTCTGATAGCATAGAAAACCAGACATTCTCCCTTCACTGGCTAAATCCTATGGGAAGAAAATTGGGTGGTAAGATCACACTTTAGGCCGGCATGTTGGCTCATACCTGTAATCCCAGCACTTTGGGAGGCCGAGGTGGGCGGATCACCTGAGGTCGGGAGTTCGAGACCAGCCTGACCAACATGGAGAAACCCTGTCTCTACTAAAAATACAAAATTAGCCAGGAGTGGTGGTGCATGCCTGTAATCCCAGCTACTTGGGAGGCTGAGGGAGGAGACTTGCTAGAACCCAGGAGGTAGAGGTTGAGGTGAGCCAAGATCATGCCACTGCACTCCAGCCTGGGCAACAAGAGCAAAACTCCATCTAAAAAAAAAAAAAAAACCATACTTTAGCCTACTCCATTTTCATCACAGGAGTGCTTATACTCTTCCTGTGGGAGCCACCCTTCCCATTCCCAGAAGCAATGGTTTCCAGTTCAGATGCTGGTTCTATATAAAAGGGCAATGTAAGAAGTAGCAGTATTTCCCCAATATCCTGCTAGAACTTAGCTAATTGAAAAGCAGCACAAGGCTAGAATCAGAACCCAGGGTTTCAGGATCCAAGACCAGTTTTATTTCTAAGAGAAATATTTCTCTACAATTATAATCTTCTATAACCCTATAAAACAGCTTTTTTAGTTCAGATTCTTCATCAGAACATTTCTATTTTTCAAATGCTGCCCCCTGCAGTTGATTAGATTTTGTAATGGATGGTTTTGAAGCTATTTCTGGAGCAAGTGTCGGAGCTTAGGAAACAGTTTGAATGCATTCTGTGTCGTCACTTCTATAACTTCTTCCACTGAGA
Source organism: Trachypithecus francoisi (assembly GCF_009764315.1). Lineage (NCBI taxonomy): Eukaryota > Metazoa > Chordata > Mammalia > Primates > Cercopithecidae > Trachypithecus > Trachypithecus francoisi. Next base: position 69,856,828 of record NW_022681470.1, on the reverse strand, counting down.
TCCCTTTCACCTGGGCGATATATTCTGCTGAAATAGAAACGTTCCAGGGCTCATTCCGTACCTGAAACAAGACAGCAGACACACCCTGTCAAACATGACACTGAAGGAAAGCAGATCCTTGGAGACTATAGATAAAACAGAAGAAAATGAGTTTGGTAAAAACAACTGATGGGTTCCTTTTTTTTTTTTTTTCTTTTTAGATGGGGATGAGGGCTGGGAGGGAGGCATGGCTGCAATGTTGATTGTAAATCTACGCCACTCCTGAAAAGAACCCTGAGGTATTAACAATTGAAGTCCCTAGCTCCTAGCACATGAAGCAGTCTGCAAACAGTGAACACTTGGTAACTTGCCTGACACACGGATTAACTGTCCTTTGGTTTGTTGCTTACACGAATGCTTGTAAAAGGTTACTGCTCTGCTGCTTGGCCACCTACCTCACAGGCTACATGACAGTTTGATTCAAGAATTGCCAACATGTATTGGAAAGATGAAATAGATTATGTACTGGTGTTTCACTGATTCTAAGATGCATTTCCTCCCCTATTTTAACATCTCTGAAATTGATATAGTATATTTCATTTAGATTCAGTGGTATTTCATAGTATAACTGGCAGTGTTTTTTCTGTCTTAATGGTCATAAAACAATGGTAAACAATGGCGCCTCTACAATCAGTAGCATTTAGATTTGATGAAATAAATTATTATAGTTACTATCAATAAGTATCTACTCAGGATGATAATGTTCAGAGGAATAACATTACTGTTAAAATTTTTAAAAACCCACTTTGGTAATGTAGCCTAAAAAAAAAATTAAAAATGGGCACAAAGATTTATGTTAATCATGTTGTTTATAATACAATCTAGATGACCAATATCAAGTAAAATATGGTAAACTCACATACTGGAATATTATGCAGTTATTAAACATAATGAAGAAAAGTATGTTTATTAATATACACAGAGGTTCAGCCAGGTGCAGTGGCTTATACCTGTAATCTTAGCACTTAGGAAGGTTGAGGTGGGAGGATCACTTGAGCTCAGGAGTATGAGACCAGCCTGGGCAACATAGTGAGACCTTGTCTCTATTGAAAAAAAATTAACAAAAAGATATATATACAGAGGTTTACCACATAAAGACCAGTTATAAAATAATGTCCAAATTAATCCTGTTTTTATGAAATATATGTGCATACATAAATGAACATAAAAAAGTCTGAAAGAAGGCTGGGCGTGGTGGCTCATGCCTGTAATCCCAGCACTTTGGGAGGCCAAGGCGAGCAAATCATGAGGTCAGGAGTTAGAGACCAACCTGGCCAACATGGTGAAACCCTGTCTCTACTAAAAATACAAAAAATTAGCTGGGCAAAGTGGCAGGCACCTGTAATCTCAGCTACTTGGGAGACTGAGGCAGGCGAATCGCTTGAACCCGGGAGGCAGAGGTTGCAGTGAGCTGAGATAGTGCCACTGCATTCCAGCCTGGGTGACAGAGTGAGACTATGTCAAAAAAAAAAAGAAAAAAAAAGTCTGAAAGAACACACAAACTTTAGTGTTTTCTGTAGATGAGGCATTGTTCTAAGCTTTTCACGGAATTTCCCATTTAATCCTCAAAATAACTCTGTGGTACTATTATTAATAGTATCCCTATTTTCATAGATAAGAAGGAATCCCAAACAGCTAGTAAGTAGCCTGGCTGGGGTTTAAACCCAGGCAATCTGACTTCAGAGTTTATGGACTTAGCTACTATATTATAATGGTAACCTTTGGGTGGCAGATGATTTATTTTCTTGTTTATGATTTTCTGTGTTTTCTAATTTCTGTAACAGACACATTTTACTTAACAAAAATAATATGCAGTTAAGAAATTCATTTATCAAAAATATTTATTGAGTACACGTTGAGTATCCCTTACCCAAAATGCTTGGAACCAGAAGGGTTTCAAATTTAGAATTTTAAAAATATTTGCATATGCATCTCAAGATATCTTGGGGATGTGGACCAATTCTAAACACAAATTCATTTCTCTCTCTCTCTTTTTTTTTTTTCTCTGTTGCCCAGACTGGAGGGCTGTGGTGCAATCTCAGTTCACTGCAACCTACACCTCCTGGATTTAAGTAATTCTCCTGCCTCAGCCTCCCGAGTAGCTGGGATTACAGGCATGCACCACCACGCCCGGCTCATTTTGTATTTTTAGTGGAGACAGGGTTTGTCCTTGTTGGTTAGGCTGGTCTCAAACTCGTGACCTCAGGTGATCTGCCCGCTTTGGCCTCCCAAAGTGCTGGGATTACAGGCATGAGTCACTGTGCCTGGGCTCATTTATGTTTCATATACACCTTACACACATCGCTTGAAAGTAACTTTATACAGTATTTTAAATTATTTTGTGCATGAAATAAAGTTTTGTTAAGTACTCATTTGTGGAATTTTCCATTTGTAGTGCAACACTGATGATCAAAAACTTTTAGATTTTGGAGCATTTTGGATTTAGGATGTTCAGATTAGGGATGCTCTCAACTGGTACCTACTTTGCACAAGGCACTATGCCAGAAACTCACATTTTTTGGTCAAATCAACTAAATATAAATATAAAACTGACTTACAACAGCCATCAAAATTTATTCCTGTTTAGGAAGAAAAATGCTAGGTCCTTTCCTTCCATTTTATACTAATCAAAGTGGCAATTTTGTACCATTCTGTTCTACACCAAAACAGGAAAAACTAGTGTGATCCTCTACTTTCCCATTCCTCTATATTTTACATTCTTTTTTTCTTTCTTTTTTTTATTTTGAGATGGAGTTTCACTCTTGTTGCCCAGGCTGAAGTGTAATGGTGTGATCTTGGCTCACGGCAACCTCTGCCTCCCTGATTCAAGCAATTCTCCTGCCTCCGACTCCTGAGTAGCTAGGATTATTGGTGTGCGCCACGACGCCTGGCTCATTTTGTATTTTTATTGGAGACGAGGTTTCTCCATGTTGGTCAGGCTTGTCTCGAACTCCCGACCTCAGGTGATCCACCCGCCTCAGTCTCCCAAAGTGCTGGAATTACAGGTGTGAGCCACCACACCCAGCTTTACATTCTTATAATAGCTGATTTATAAAAATATGTAATTGACCAGCCTGGGCGGCTAATGGAGGTGGGGGCTGAGGTGGGAGGATCACTTGAGCCCAGGAGGTGGAGGCTGCAGTAAGCTATGATTGCGCCACTGTACTCCAGCCTATGCCACAGAGTGAGAGCCTGTCTCAAAGAAAATAAAAATAAAGGTCGGGCACAGTGGCTCACGCCTATAATCCTAGCACTTTGGGAGGCCAAGACAGGAGGCTAGGATTCCTTGAGGCCAGGAGTTCAAGACCAGCCTGGGCAACATGGTAAAACCTCGTATCTACAAAAAATATAAAAATGGCCAGGTGCAGTGGCTCATGCCTATAATCCCAGCACTTTGGGAGGCCAAGGCAGGCGGATCACTTGAGGTCAGGAGTTCAAGAACAGTGTGACCAACACGGCGAAACCCTATCTGCACTAAAAATACAAAAATCAGCCAGGTGTGGTGGCACAAGCCTGTAATCCCAGCTACTAGGGAGGCTGAGGCAAGAGAATTGCTTGAACCCAGAAGGTGGAGATTGCAGTGAGCTGAGATTACGCCACTGCACACCAGCCTGGGTGACAGAGCAAGACTCTGTCTCAAACACAAAAACAAAAAAAACCAAAAAACCCCAAAACAACTAGCCAGGCATGGTAGCATATGCCTGATGGAGAATCATCTGAACCCTTAAAGTCAAGGTTGCTGTGATCACGCCACTGCACTACAGCTTGAGTGACAGAGTGAGACCCTGTCTCAAAAAAAAAAAAAAAAATTATTGAACATCAATTAGTAAAACTCACACTGCAATCACATATAATCATAGTTTCTGAATAAACTGATAATAACTGCTACTGTTCCCAAACCTCTAAATTTTGAGTGCCAATTCTCTGAATTTGGCAGGCATAGAGACACATCTGATGGGTAGTCAGAGGCACTTATTAAACTGCACATTGGGAGGTCATTGTAATAGGTATTGCCTAAAGCAAATAAAGCATATACTGTGGCTTACTTTCAGAAAATTATAATTTAAAATAGTAATATTAAAGAGAGTGAAATTTAAAATATGATTCTTTGTGGCTTACAATAACAAAAAGAGATACTAACAGCAAAGATCATATAAATAAACCCATGACTGTATCAATACTTGTATTGAAAGAAATAGAACTTCACTATAACATGCTAACTAAAAGAGGAAAAATGAACATTCCTTGAGTACCTACTGTATACCAGATACTGCTAGGCACTTTCACATACATTACGTCATATAGTACTTACCATAATTTTTTTTTTTTTTTTTTTGAGACAGAGTTTTGCTCTTGTTGCCCAGGCTGAAGTGCAATGGCGCGATCTCGGCTCACTGCAACCTCCGCCTCCTGGGTTCAAGCAATTCTCCTGCCTCAGCCTCCTGAGTAGGTGTGATTTCAGAGGCATGTGCCACCACACCCAGCTAATTTTTTTGTATTTTTAGTAGAGACAGGGTTTCTCCATGTTGGTCAAGCTGGTCTCGAACTCCTGACCTCAGGTGATCCGCCTGCCTTGGCCTCTCAGAGTGCTGGGATTACAGGTGTGAGCCACCGTGCCCAGTCCACCATAATATTTTAATGTATTTATTATTTTACCCACATTTTATAAATGAAAAAGCAGTTTCAGAGAGATTAAGTAGCTTGCCCAAAGTCAGCTAGTAGGTAGACAAGAGGATTTGAATTTGTCTTTCTGACTGCATACACTGTGCTTTTTACTATACTGGTTTGACTCTTATTATTACATACATTAGGACATGCTCCATTATTAAATAATATTCTCTGGAGCACAACAGCTATATTTAGAAAGACCTGAAATAAAGTTAATATAAGCCCTTAATCTAGCACTATATGAGGATTCCACTGTATTTACACTATAATGAGAAACACAGCTAAATTGAAAAGAGCTCAAAGGAAAGATACAATCTAAATAATACAGAAATTAGAAAACCATTTACCTGTTTTTCTGGTCCTAGTGCAGGTGAATCTGTTTCTAAGCATATAGAAGTTAAAGGCAACTGTTTCACAAGTTTCTGCTTCTTAGAGAAAAGAAAAAGCAGGTAAGTTTAAAACATGAGAAATAAAGAAAAAGAGCATTAAATTGACATGCTAATAATGCATTTTATTCTGCAAGAACTTAAAATTTATGCTTTAGGCTAGGCGCGATGGCTCACGCCTCTAATCCCAGCACTTTGGAAGGCCGAGGCAGGTGGATCATGGGGTCAGGAGTTCAAGACCAGCCTGACCAACATGGTGAAATCCCGTCTCTACTAAAAATACAAAAATTAGCTGGGCGTGGTGGCTCACGCCTGTAATCCCAGAACTTTGGGAGGCCCAGGCAGGCAGAACACAATGTCAGGAGTTCGAGACTAGCCTGGCCAACATAGTGCAACCCCGTCTCTAATAAAAATACAAAAATTAGCCAGGCATGGTGGTGGGCACCTATTAGTAATCCCAGCTACTCAGGAGGCTGAGGCAGAAGAATCACTTGAACCCAGGAGGCAGAGGTTACAGTGAGCCGAGATCATGCCACTGAACTCCAGACTGGGCAACAGAGCAAGACTCTGTCTCAAAAAAATAAAAAAAAATATAAATACAAATACAAAAATTAGCCAGGCAAGGTTGCAGTGAGCTGAGATTGCACCACTGTACTCCAGACTGGGCAACAGAGTGAGGCTCTGCCTCAGAAAAAAATTATTTTTTACTATTCAATTGATAGGCCGGTTGTGGTAGCTCACACCTGTAATCCCAGTACTTTGGGAGGCTGAGCTGGGTGGATCACTGGAGACCAGGAGTTTGAGACCAGCCTGGGCAACATGATAAAACCCCATCTCTACTGAGAATACAAAAATTAAGCTGGGTGTGGTGGCACATACCTATAATCCCATACTTTGGGATTTCAAAAAAAAAATTATTTTTTACCATTCAATTGATAGGCCAGTTGTGGTAGCTCACACCTGTAATCCCATACTTTGGGAGGCCAAGGCAGGCTGATCACTTGAGGTTGGGAGTTTGAGACCAGCCTGGCCAACATGGTGAAACACCATCTCTACTAAAAATACAAAAATTAGCTGGGCGTGGTGGCGGGCGCCTGCAATCCTAGCTACCTGGGAGGCTGAGGCAGAATCACTTGAACCCAGGAGGCAGAGGTTGCAGTGAGCTGAGATCACGCCACTGCACTCCAGCCTAACAAGAGTGGAAAAAAAAAATTAAAAAATTAGTCAGGCATTGTGGTACATGCCTGTAATCCCAGTTACTCGGAAAGCTGAGGCAGGAGAATCACTTGGACCTGGGAGGCGGAGATTGCAGTTAGCCAAGATCACATCACTGCACCCTAGCTTGGGCGACAGAGTGAGACTCTGCTTCAAAAAAACAATTCAATTGATAAATGCTAACTGGATGTTCTCATAATTCCACTACTAAAAGTTATGTTAAAATATAAACACTAATTCCTAGAAGTTATCCAAAGCTTCTAGGGAAACCAAAAAATAGTAACCACAGCAAAAATGAGGTACACCCAGCAAGCAGAAATCCAAACATCTGTTATCACATGCCAACATTAACAAGGAAGTGATTTCTGTTGTTTCTCCACCCTCATCACATTCAGTGTTTCTTTCTAACATCCACTTTAAGGCACTCAAAGCTTTATGTTTATAAATCTAAGATTTGTTTGTTTTTGAGACACAGTCTGGCTCTGTCACTCATGTTGGAGTGGAGTGGCACATTCTCCCCTCACTGAACCCTCTATCTCCTGGGCTGAAGCCACCCTCCCACCTCAGCCTCCTAAGTAGTTGGGACTACAGGCACACATCACCACACTTGGCTAATTGTTTTTGGTTTTTTTTTTTGAGATGGAGTCTCACTTTTCGCCCAGGCTGGAGTGCAGTAGCGTGATCTCAGCTCACTGCAAGCTCCGCCTCCTGAGTTCACACCATTCTCCTGCCTCAGCCTCCCAAGTAGCTGGGACTACAGGTGCCTGCCACCATGTCCGGCTAATTTTTTGTATTTTTTAGTAGAGACGGGATTTCACCGTGTTAGCCAGGATGGTCTCGATCTCCTGACCTTGTGATCCGCCCGCCTCCCAAAGTGCTGGGATACAGGTGTGAGCCATTGCGCCCAGCCTAGTTTTTTAAGTTTTAAAGCTGTAATTCACATACCATAATATTCACTCTTTAAAAGTATACAATTCAGTGTTTTTTGCTATATTCACAAAATTGTACAATCATCACCATTATCTAGTTCTGGAATATTTTCATCACCCCAAAAAGAAACCCCATACCCATTAGCTGTCACTCCCTATTATCCTTCTCCTCAAAATTCTGGAAACCACTAATCTATTTTGTGTCTATAGATCTGCCTCACCTGAACATTTCACATGAATGGAATAATACAAGATGTGGTTTTTTTATCTGGTCGCTTTCTCTTAGTATAATGTTTTCAAGGTTCATCCATGCTGTAGCATGATTCAGTACTTCATTTCTTTTCATGACTTTATTCCTCTTCATTCCGTTTTATGACTTTATATTCTGCTGTGTGGATATAGCACATTTTATTTATCCATTGATCAGCTGACAGACATCTAGGTTGTTTCTACTTGTTGGCTATTATGAATAATGCTGCTATAAACGTTTATGTACAAGTTTTTGTGTGGACATATGTTTCAATCTCTTTTGGGTATCTACCTAGGGGTGGAATTGCTGGGTCACGTGGTAATTTTATTACGTTTCTAAGGAACTCCCAAACTTAGTGGTATAAAGTGGTATCTCTCACTGTACCTTTGATTTCTATTTCCATAATGGCTAATGAGGTTGAGCATCTTTTTATGAGCTTATTGGCCATTTGTATGTTTTCTTTAGAGACATATCTAATTTAAATAATTTGCACATATTTTAATCAGGTTATGTCTTTTTATTGAGTTGTAATGGTGCTTTATATATTCTGGATACTAGACCCTTATCAGATACATGGTTTGAAAAGATTTTTTATCTTTCTAAGGGCTGTATTTTCACTTTTGTGATAATGTGCTTTGAATTATAAAAGTCTTAAATTTTTTATGTGAAAATTTTAAATTTTGATTATGTCCAATAAATTTTTTTCTTTGGTTATGATTTTAATGACCTATCTAAGACACCACAGCCTAATCAAGGAGTCACACAAATTAAGGCCTGTTTTCCTCTAGGAATTTTTACTATTTTTTTTTTTTTGAGATGGAGTTTTGCTCTTGTTGACTAGGCTGGAGTGCAATGGCTTGATCTCGGCTCACTGCAACCTCCACCTCCTGGTTCAAGTGATTCTCCTGCCTCACCCTCCCGAGTAGCTGGGATTACAAGCATATGCCAACACGCCCAGCTAATTTTTGTATTTTTAGCAGAGACAGCGTTTCACCATGTTGGTCAGGCTGGTCTCAAACTCCTGGCCTCAGGTGATCCACCCGCGTCAGCCTTCCAAAGTGCTGGGATTACAAGCGTGAGCCCCTGTGCCTGGCCTTATTTTGGTTTTATGTTTAAGTCTTTGATTAATTTCTGAGTTCATTTTTATATATATGTGAGGTAGAGACCTAAGATTAATTTTTGTAAAGTAACTAGAATAGTATCATAAGTATGTAATAAAAGCTCATGTTTTAAATTTTATTTCATAAAGTGTTAGATGAGTTTCAATGACAAAATTTACCTGTCCACTTCTTATGATAGAAGGGGGAATTGAGAAGAAGTACCCAGCTCTTACTCCTTCCATGGCTACAGATGGCCGACCATCAAATGCATGCAGTAGTACCTTGACAGCACCTTTCAAAAATGAAAGATAAGGCAGAATTCCATTTTATTTCCCATTAATCAAATTAAATAACAGAAGTCTGAAATTTTAAGTAAATGTTGGTCACTAGGATATAAACAAGAGGTTTTATAACTTCTAAAGGGTGGATAAATGTACAGTGTTCAAAGAGTGGAATAAAAATATAGTAAATTTTAAGCCAGGCACAGTGGCTAACACTTGTAATCCCAGAACTTTGGGAGGCCAAGGCAGGTAGATCACTTGAGCCCAGGAGTTCGAAACCAGCCTGGCCAACATAGTGAAACCCTGTCTCTACAAAAATACAAAATTTACCTAGGCATGGTAGTGCAGGCCTATAGTCCCAGCTGCTCAGGAAGCTAAGGTGGGAGGATCACCTGAGCCTGAGATGTCGAGGCTGCAGTGAGCTGCAATCGCACCATTGCACTCTAAGCTGGGCATTGGAGTGAGACTCTGTTTCAAAAAATAAACTAATAAAAATATATATAGGCCGGGCGTGGTGGCTCACATCTGTAATCCCAGCACTTTGGGAGGCCGAGGTGGGCGGATCACCTGAGGTCAGGAGTTCAAGACAAGCCTGACTAGCATGGTGAAACCCCATCTCTACTAAAAATACAAAAAAATTAGCTGGGAGTAGTGGTGGGAACCTGTAATCCCAGCTACTTGGGAGGCTGAGGCAGGAGAATCACTTGAACCTGGGAGGCAGAGGTTGCAGTGAGCCGAGACTGCACCACTGCACTCCAGCCTGGGCAATAGAGCGAGACTCCATCTCAAAAAAATATATATATATAGATAGATAGATAGATAGATAGAGAGAGAGAGAGAGAGAAAATTCTTAATCTTCAAAATAAAATTGAAATATTCAATAATGTTGGCCAGACACAGTGGCTCATGTCTGTAATCCCAGCACTTTGGGAGGCTGAGGTAGGAGGCTCTCTTGAGCTCAGGAGTTTGAGACCAGCCTGGGCAACATGGTGAAACCCAGTTTCTACTAAAACTATACACACAAAAAATTATCAGGGTGTGGTGGTGTGTGCCCATAGTCCTAACTAGTTGTGGGGCTGAAGTGGGAAGATCTCTTGAGCCCGGGAGGTGGAGGTTGCAGTGAGCAGAGATTGCCCCATTGCAATTCAGCCTGGGCAACAGAGTGAGACCCAGTCTCAAAAAAAAAAGGAGAAATATTCAATTTTAAAGACAAATATAAATTTCCCGCACCATCAGATCTTTTCTAGAAGTCTGTGAGCTGTCTAATTGTTTCTCACAGGAGGGTTTTAGGCAGTCAAATGGATTATCTTAACAAAAATGCTAGTGAAAGAAGAAACGGGGAACCAAGTGACACAAATTCCATAGAGTGGGCTTCATAAAACTATCCCCAGTTCTTAAAGGGTAGCTGCTCAGCCTGCATAAAAATCATGCTTTCAGTGACTTCAGAACTATTCATCACTGATTTCTAGTTGCAGGCAATTACATTTACTTTATTATTTGACAGAGTTTTTTCAAATGTTATGAATGACCATTAGAGAGTTATGACCATAAGTAAGTTATGAAACCAACTTAGTAGGTCACAACCAATAATGAGTGCTTATATGTATATATGTGTGTGTGTGTATGTAGCACACACACATACCTATACATACACATATATGGATTGCTTGTTAAACTTTTGTTAGCTTTCTTTAAGTAAATATGAGTCTCAAAATAAACTATATTTCTTACTGTAGATGGTACCTTTAAAATCTTGAAAAATAATGCTATAAGATGTAAATTTACTTTAGGAACAAACAAAAAAGACTGTGTTTATGTATGATGGCCAAAATCTGTATTTCTGTAAATTCTGCATTTCTGAAGCAGCACCTGGAAAACATACAAAACAGTGACCCAATGTGATTGCTGTGTGATAGCCCTTCTTTTTTTAACCTTTTCCTCATTAATCAGCTGACTGAGCTGATTAAGAAACTGGAGCTGCTGGCCGGGCACAGTGGCTCATGCCTGTAATCCCAGCACTTTGGGAGGCCGAGGTGGGTAGATCACCTGAGGTCAGGAGTTCAAGACTAGCCTGGCCAACATCGTGAAACCCCATCTCTACTAAAAATACAAAAATTAGCTGGTTGTGGTGGCGCACACCTGTACTGCTAGCTACTTGGGAGGCTGAATGAAGCAGAATAGCTTGAACATAGGAGGTGGAGGTTGTAGTGAGTCAAGATTGTACCACTGCACTCCAGCCTAGGGAACAGAGCAAGACTGTGTCTCAAAAAATAAAATAGGCTGGGCACGGTGGCTCACTCTTGTAATCCCAGCACTTTGGCAGGCTGAGGCGGGTGGATCACTTGAGGTCAGGAGTTCAAGACCAGCCTGGCCAACATGGCGAAACCCTAGATCTACTAAACATACAAAAATTAGCTGGGCGTGATAGTGGGTGCCTATAATCTCAGCTACATTAGAGGTTGAGGCAGGAGAATTGCTTGAACCCAGGAGGCAGAGGTTGCAGTGAGCCGAGATTGTGCCACTGCATTGCAGCCTGGGTGACAGAGTGAGACTGTCTCAAAAAATAAACAAATAAATAAATAAAAGAAATTGGAGCTGCTAATTTTGCTTTGCTTTGTTTTTTATGAAGCTGCTAATTTTTAAATTCAGGGACATAAATTATTTTATTCAACTTTTCATTTAATCTGTCTGGGCCTGGGAAATATGATAATTAACTGAAAACCTTGTAAACAATAGCCTGACCTGCAACATCATCTTAGATGATTTTCACCCCCCTTCTTGCCCCTGCCCTTCAAGAAATCAGATTAAAACATGGCTTGCTTTGTGAGAACATAAACTGGAATTGTCAAACTTGAAATTAGGCCTATTTTTCTCAGGAAATGAAATACCTTGCTCTTGTAAAAGGTTGATGGTAGGTCTTCCAGCAGAGCGTGAGTGCACATTTCTGTTTAACGACAACAACATTTCTTTTAAGTACCACCCTGAAAGTAGTGTTTTTGATCTACTAAAGTAGTTCAGAGAAAGATAAATGTAGAGTTCCATTTCAGGAGAACTCTGATCATTATTTAATTTGCTCTATAGCTATTAACATAAAAAAAAAATTAACCTACACAGGCAAATTTAGTCTTTTGGCTAATTGGATCTGTCTGATTAGGACTTGTCTTTGCTCTTCCTTCTGTTCATCAGTGCCAGCAAATCTAGGGGAGAAATCTAGTCCAACCTAGAGCAGAAAAATAAAAGATATTACATATTTAGGTTTAAGGAACCTTAAAGGAGATCTTTGGATTGATGCTATCCAATAGAAATATAATGTGAGGCAGAAAAGCAAGCCACATAAAAATATTAATTCTAGTAGCCACATTAAAAATATTCACAAAAACAGGTGAAATTAATCTTAAGATACTTTAACCCAATATATCCCAAATATTATTATTTTAAACATGTAGCCAATATAAAATATTGAGTTATTTTATATTCCTTTTTTTTTGTTTTGTTTTGTTGAGATGGAGTCTGGCTCTGTCGCCCAGGCTGGAGTGCAGTGGCGCGATCTCAGCTCACTGCAACCTCTGCCTCCCAGGTTCAAGCGATTCTCTTGCCTCAGCCTCCTGAGTAGCTGGGATTACAGGTGCCTGCCATCACGCCCAGCTAATTTTTGTGTTTTTAGTAGAGACAAGGTTTTACCATGTTGGTCAGGCTGGTCTCAAATTCCTGACCTCAAGTGATCAGCGTGCCTTGGCCTCCCAAAGTGCTGGGATTACAGGTGTGCCCAGTCTTTTTTCTTCCTTTTTGGTACTAAAACTTTGAAATACACAGTGTATTTTACACTTATAACACATCTCAATTCAGAGCAGTCCCATTTCAAATGCTCAGGAGCTGTTAAGTGGCCACTATATTGGACGGCACAGACTACAGATGACTCCTTCTCCTGGGACTATTTTGGCATGCATTCTATAATCTATATTTTGAATTTAAGTGTTATTCTTATCTTTTGTCTTTAATTAAAAATGGAATTTATTACCAAGTAATAAAAATATTTCACAATTGGCCAGGCGTGGTGGCTCACGCCTGTAATCCCAGCACTTTGGGAGGCCAAGGTGGGTGGATTACTTGAGGCCAGGTGTCCAAGACCTGCCTGGCCAACATGGTGAAACCCCGTCTCTACTAAAAATACAAACAAATTAGCTGGGTTGGTAGTGCATGCCTGTAATCCCGGCTAGTAAGGAGGCTGAGGCAGGAGAACCACTTGAACCTGGGAAGCGGAGGTTGCAGTGAGCTGGGATTGCACCACTGCACTCAAGCTGGGATTGCACCACTGTACTCCAGGCTAGGTGACAGAGCAAGGTTCTGTCTCAAAAAAAATAAAAATAAAAAAATAAAAAATCACAATTATGAATATTTAAATAAAAAAGTTCTTTAATGACAAACTCTAGCCCATTTAAAGTGTGTTTCTAAATTACTTATCAAGAATTATGGATACTATATTAACTCACCAGAGCAAGGACCCATATTTAAGCACAAGAAAAAAAAGCAAAGTATTTAGAAATGCTATTATTTTTCTCCAATTAAGGTAGGCCTATGGCAAGGCTTTTGATTGTTTCATCCCCAAGTTTTCTTGCTTATTAAAGAAGTATCAACAAATTATGATTTGGCTAAGTAGGGTGAACATAATTATACAAGTCAGTTATAATCACCAATACTGAACTAAAAATTATTTTCATATATCATATAGAAGTCTGATTAGAAGTCGTTTGATCAGCTAGTGGGTATTTACCTCTCCAATTGCCAACAACTGATCCTTATAATTCTCAATAATGGGCAAAGCTACATCCAAATCCTGGGAGAAAAAAAAGTAAAATTGTTAAAATGGAAGAAGGGAACTGCTATTTCACAAGCTCCTATTATGTGCTAGGTGCTATGCTATCCTGGTGCTTTACATACATGTAATCCATTTAAGCAGTCAAAGAACTAGCAATAGTAATCTTTCTATAATGGTGAGTACCTCTACCTGTAAATTTGAGTAGAAACATATCCCATACCCATTCAGGTTACAAGAATATGACTTTTTATGAAGAGCACCACTTAAACATTGCCTTCTGTTTAGGGGTTATTTCCTGACATTTAGGAGGCATTTGGACATTCTGAAATCACTAAGAAAAAGAGAGGCAAACCACCAGGGAGTCATCTTTGCATGTGAGCTTTGCGACTGCATTGTTGTGTTCTCCCCTTAGAATTCGTCTGGTTGGTGAGTTTATAATAATAATCCAATACTTTCTTTGCACTGTTTTCACTGATTTCATTTGTCTTTAGTCCTGCTTTGACTACTTGTCCTAAATGCCCAGCAATATAAACAATGAGTATCTCATATATGTTTGTTAAATATTGAAGTAGCTGTGTACCATTAGTTTCAATGATATTACCTTCTCCACTGAGGATAATTTGCCCTGTGAGGGTTCCCTTCTTAGGTAGGGAAAACAAATATATGGAAAATTGCTTCTAGATACCTTTTAGACTACATTGCACATTTTAGTTTCAGGATATATAGATTGCAAAGTATTTCTCCTGAGGATAATCAGAACAAGACAGAATTAAGAAAAGGAAGGTAAAGCAGATGATAGAGGAACCGGAGTAGATTTTACAACTATGAGAGAGAACAAAGATGAAGGAGGGTAAGTTAAGGCCTTGAAATATATTCTAGTAGACTTGAAATACATTCTAGTAGACTTGAAGAAGAATTAACATTGTCATGAAAAATGATGAGTATATGACCCTAGATGTCAGAAAAGCTATTTGACAACAAGCTAAGTAGGTTAAACAGTTCCAGGCAAAGCTTTTTCCATATCACACATCCAAACTATTCTATGTCTCTGAGATCTCAGAGGGACTGGAGAAGTAGGAGAAATCATCCAGGAAATGTCTAACACTTAGAAAGCCTGAGTCACAGAAATTACACACTTGGAGGAAGATCAGATGAAGAAAAGACCATGCCTCTTGGAATATGTATTATCTATGAAAAAGCAAAACAGATTTATAGTGAGACTATTCAAACTCCTAATAAAATAGATTTGGAAGCTTTCAGCAAGTCAAGAATGATAAATAAAAATTAATAGTAGAATATAATTCATATTACTTAATATGTACAAATGCATTTGTGTGTATGGTCTTTGTCGTTTCATTTTAGTAGGTGTAAACATATTTATGAGGCTATTTGTAGGTCTATTTCTGCCCTCAGTTCTATCCCCACTCCCTTCAGAAGGTCTCAAGTTCCTTAACAGCTAATGGTTCTATTATACTTTTGTGTTTTTTTTTTTTTTAAGATAGCGTCTCAGCTTGTGACCCAGGCTGGAGTGTGCAGTGGTGCGATCATAGCTCACTGCAGCCTTGATCTCCTGGGCTCAAGCGATTCTCCTACCTCAGCCTCCCGAGTAGCTGGCGCTACAGGTATGTGCCACCATGCCTGGCTAGTATTTTTAATTTTTGTGTAGAGATGGGGTCTCGCTATGTTGCCTAGGCTGGTCTCCAACTCCTGGCCTCAAGCAATCTTCTCACCTCAGCCTCCCAAAGTGTTGGGATTACAGGAGTCAGCCATAGCACCCCACCCTATTACGGTTTTTGTACAAAAAAGATTATATACCCCTATACTTTATGATTGGGCGTAATACTACTATATAATTATTCATCATTTATAAATGAGGAAATTCAGACTTGGTGAAGGTAAGTAATGTGCACAGATCACAGAAGTCCGTAGGCCAGGGCCCTCTGACTTCAAAGCTCATGCATGCTGTTTCCACCATGCTGCTGAAGGAAGAATGGAAGAAGGGACAAAAAAGGGAATGAATGAAAGAAGGAAGGAGGGCAAAAGGGATCAAAGCAAAGAGATTTATTCAGAATGATTTTAAATAATTACAATAGATTTTTTTATTATAGAAAATGTTTAGTCTTCAGAACCTTTAGAACAGGGATCAGGTGTTTAACAGAAATTAGTGAAGTGGGACAAATAGAAACAGTGGCTAACCAGAGAGCGAATACCCTGCACGCAGGTGCAGCAGAATGCCACCAGCGAATTGTGGTTCACCACAGTTCATTGTGGTTCATCCCCAGTGCCTAAACTGTGCCTGGTAATAATATTTATTGAATGAATTAATTAATTCAGGAATATGTTAAAATGATTTGTGTGATGCTAGGCAATTCATCTTATAAAACAAGTTAATTTGATGAATACTTACTACATACCTAGCTTTGTACCACATATTTTAGAAGCCTGTAGACGTGCAAAGAGGCATACTTCCTGTTTTAAAGGGGTTTATAATCTAATCAGCAGGAGAAAACTAAACTGCAGTATGGACTACAAGTGCAACTGGAATAAAACAGGGCTAACTCTGCTCATCTCTAGTCTATTCCAGAGGATTATCACAACATTTGATGGGTTCATATCTACTTTGATAATCAAGAATTACCTATCGGCTGGGCATGGTGGCTCACATCTGTAATCCCAGCACTTTGGGAAGCCAAGGCAGGCGGATCACTTGAGGCCAGGAGTTCAAGACCAGCCTGGCCAACATAGCAAAACCCCATCTCTACAAAAATACAAAAAATTAGCTGGGTGCAGTGGTGCATGCCTGTAATCCCAGCTACTCAGGAAGCTAAGGCATGAGAATCACATGAACCAGGGAGGCGGAGGCTGCAGTGAACTGAGATGGCGCCACTGCACTCCAGCCTGGGTGTCAGAGCAAGACTCTATCTCAGAAAGAAAAAAAAAAAAAAGAAAAAGCAAAACAGATTTATAGTGAGACTATTCAAACTCCTAATAAAATAGATTTGGAAGCTTTCAGCAAGTCAAGAATGATAAATAAAAATTAATAGTAGAATATAATTCATATTACTTAATATGTACAAATGCATTTGTGTGTATGGTCTTTGTCGTTTCATTTTAGTAGGTGTAAACATATTTATGAGGCTATTTGTAGGTCTATTTCTGCCCTCAGTTCTATCCCCACTCCCTTCAGAAGGTCTCAAGTTCCTAACAGCTAATGGTTCTATTATACTTTTGTGTTTTTTTTT
This sequence comes from Trachypithecus francoisi, assembly GCF_009764315.1. Classification (NCBI taxonomy): domain Eukaryota; kingdom Metazoa; phylum Chordata; class Mammalia; order Primates; family Cercopithecidae; genus Trachypithecus; species Trachypithecus francoisi. The sequence goes on along the minus strand of NW_022681470.1, from coordinate 69,839,902 downwards.
TTTTTAAGATAGCGTCTCAGCTTGTGACCCAGGCTGGAGTGTGCAGTGGTGCGATCATAGCTCACTGCAGCCTTGATCTCCTGGGCTCAAGCGATTCTCCTACCTCAGCCTCCCGAGTAGCTGGCGCTACAGGTATGTGCCACCATGCCTGGCTAGTATTTTTAATTTTTGTGTAGAGATGGGGTCTCGCTATGTTGCCTAGGCTGGTCTCCAACTCCTGGCCTCAAGCAATCTTCTCACCTCAGCCTCCCAAAGTGTTGGGATTACAGGAGTCAGCCATAGCACCCCACCCTATTACGGTTTTTGTACAAAAAAGATTATATACCCCTATACTTTATGATTGGGCGTAATACTACTATATAATATTCATCATTTATAAATGAGGAAATTCAGACTTGGTGAAGGTAAGTAATGTGCCACAGATCACAGAAGTCCGTAGGCCAGGGCCCTCTGACTTCAAAGCTCATGCATGCTGTTTCCACCATGCTGCTGAAGGAAGAATGGAAGAAGGGACAAAAAAGGGAATGAATGAAAGAAGGAAGGAGGGCAAAAGGGATCAAAGCAAAGAGATTTATTCAGAATGATTTTAAATAATTACAATAGATTTTTTTATTATAGAAAATGTTTAGTCTTCAGAACCTTTAGAACAGGGATCAGGTGTTTAACAGAAATTAGTGAAGTGGGACAAATAGAAACAGTGGCTAACCAGAGAGCGAATACCCTGCACGCAGGTGCAGCAGAATGCCACCAGCGAATTGTGGTTCACCACAGTTCATTGTGGTTCATCCCCAGTGCCTAAACTGTGCCTGGTAATAATATTTATTGAATGAATTAATTAATTCAGGAATATGTTAAAATGATTTGTGTGATGCTAGGCAATTCATCTTATAAAACAAGTTAATTTGATGAATACTTACTACATACCTAGCTTTGTACCACATATTTTAGAAGCCTGTAGACGTGCAAAGAGGCATACTTCCTGTTTTAAAGGGGTTTATAATCTAATCAGCAGGAGAAAACTAAACTGCAGTATGGACTACAAGTGCAACTGGAATAAAACAGGGCTAACTCTGCTCATCTCTAGTCTATTCCAGAGGATTATCACAACATTTGATGGGTTCATATCTACTTTGATAATCAAGAATTACCTATCGGCTGGGCATGGTGGCTCACATCTGTAATCCCAGCACTTTGGGAAGCCAAGGCAGGCGGATCACTTGAGGCCAGGAGTTCAAGACCAGCCTGGCCAACATAGCAAAACCCCATCTCTACAAAAATACAAAAAATTAGCTGGGTGCAGTGGTGCATGCCTGTAATCCCAGCTACTCAGGAAGCTAAGGCATGAGAATCACATGAACCAGGGAGGCGGAGGCTGCAGTGAACTGAGATGGCGCCACTGCACTCCAGCCTGGGTGTCAGAGCAAGACTCTATCTCAGAAAGAAAAAAAAAAAAAGAAGTACCTATCATACTGTTGGCATATTAATTGCTTTGGTAAGTTAAGCAGTCCAATCAACTCTATATTAATGCCAAATATATGCCAAATCCAGTCATTTCTGTACCTCCAATGCTAGTACTCTGGTCTAATCCACCATCATTTGTAGCCTTCTAACTTTTTCCCCTTTTCATTTTTTGCCCTCTTCAAAACTCACTCTTCATACCAAAGCCAAGGGGATCTTTTTTTTTTCTTCACCAAACTCATTTTACTGCCAGAGCCAAGGGGATCTTTTTAAAACATAAATTACATCTTGGTACTTCTCACATTAAACCCTCCACTGCATGTAAACTAAAATCCAACAAGGTCCTGTATGAGATCTCCGCCCATCCCTCTTACCACTATCACTTCCTCTCTTCCTCTAGCCATATCAGCCCTCTTTCTGTTTCTTGACTACACTGAGCTTATTCCTACCTTAGGACCTTTGTGCTTTGCTGTTTCCTTTGCATATAACACCCTGATCCTCTCTCTGCATGGCCGATTCCTTTGTAACATTCAGGTTGCAGCTCAATTGTCACTACCAGAGAGTCCTTCCTTGATGACATCATCTAACAACTAGCATCCACAACACCTACTACATAAACTTGTTTTACTATCTTCAAAGCACTTAGTGCTATCGAAAGTTTTCCTGTTGATGTAATTGTTGACTGTCTGTCTGCACCATCTAGAATCTAGCTTCCATGAGAGGGATCTTACTCATTATTGGGTCTGCAGTGCTGACAGCAGTGCTTGGCATGTAGCAGGTGCTCAGTACACACTGGTTGACTACCTAACTAAATGAATGTCTATTAGTATAAATCCCCACATAAATGAAAGAAGCGCTGCCTTGCTATGATTCCACATTTGTAGAATTGTGACTATCTGGCAATGTAGCTAATTTTATCATATTTAACAATTCAGGATAGCTACAGGATAAGCATTTTTACCTGAAATGAATGGATTTTATTTTGTTTATTTCTATTTTATTTTTTTTGAGAGATGGAGTCTCACCATGTTGCCCAGGCTGGTCTTGAACTCCTGAGCTCAAGTGATCCTCCCACCTCGGTGTCCCAAAGTGTTAGGATTACAGGCGTGAGCCATCACACCCGGTCATGAATTTTATTTTGAAATAAGTAGAGCTACCTAAGGTATCTTAATATAGGAACAGAGATACATTATTATTATTATTATTGTTATTATTATTATTTTTTTTTTGAGATGGAGTCTCACCCTGTTGCCCAGGCTGGAACGCAGTGGAGCAATCTCGGCTTACTACAATCTCCACCTTCTGGGTTCAAGTGATTCTCCCACCTTAGTCTCCTAAGTAGCTGGGACTACAGGTGCATGCCACCACACCTGGCTAATTTTTTGTATTTTTAGTAGAGACAAGGTGTCACCATGTTAGCCAGGATGGTCTCAATCTCCTGACCTTGTGATCCACCCACCTCAGCCTCTCAAAGTGCTGGGATTACAGGCATGAGCCACTGCATCCGGCCTACGTGATTATTTTTTAAATGGCACTATATCTCAATTTATTCATAGGTAACAAAAAGTCATTACTTCTTTGAAATGGGGCTATCAAGCCCATTATGCAATAAAGCACTCATGAAACTGTGGATCTTCCTGATGCTGAATCAAGAGACAAGTGTGAAATATAAGACATATCGACTACTGTGAGTCAGTGAGACCGTGCAGGTAGGATGTTTTTAGAGCAGGTACAAAATCAGTACAATTTAATAGCTGGAGAGCAATCCTGTAACAATGGTTCTATGTTCAAAGATAATACTACTTACTTGAACTCATCTGTTCCCTAATAGTATATGGCACCTCTGAATTTGTATCTTTCTTTTTCTAGATATTCTATCACTTTTTTTGCCAAAGCAACATGACTACAGTACCAAAAAAAGTGAAAAAAGTTACACATATTTCTAACAGATCATCACAATTACTATCATTTCTGTGTTTTCTCTCCAGTCTTTTCCTTATGAATACATGCTTATGTAGATGTCACTTATAGTGAATATGCTATTTGGTATCCTGCTTTTCTCCCTATATTATACAGTAAGCATTTTCCATGTGCTATATACACTTTATAATCCTCATTTTCTATAAATGCATTATATTTAACACTCTACGACTTAACTAATGATTCCTTTATTTCTGAACCTCTAGGTTGTTTCTACTTTTTCTCTATTACGAATAATGTTGAAACAAATATCTTTGTTAAAGAACGTAGTGCTTCCTTCTTTTGGATTATTTCCTGAGAATATAAATTAGAAAGAGGAGGATTACTGAGTCAAATAATTCTTTTGTTTGTTTGTTTTTAATGGTTCCTGTTTTGTATGACTGTTACCTTTAGTGTGACACTTCTTTGGTCTTCTGGTGAAAGTCCTTGAACTGGATGAACACCCAAGCATGGCAGGACAAACCCATTATACCTAAAAATGTAGAACCAATTGAGAAAGCAAGAATAGTAGACTAGTATATTACAATGTATTCTAAAGAATAAGTAGAGGCCAGGCATGGTGGCTCATGTCTGTAATTCCAGCACTTTGGGAGGCTGAGCCAGGTGGATCACTTAAGGCCAGGAGTTTGAGACCAGCCTGGCCAACATGGTGAAATCCTGTCTCTACAAAAAACATAAAAATTAGCCAGGCCTGGTGGTACATGCCTTAGTCCCAGCTACTTGGGAGGCTGAAGCAGAGAATTGCTTGAAACCAGGTGGCAGAGGTTGCAGTGAGCCGACATTGCGCCACTGCACTCCAGCTTGGGTGACAGAGCAAGACCCCATCTTTCAAAAAAAAAAAAAAGAATAAGTAGAAAATAATCTCTTTTCAGGGCTATGCTAAAATGCTTTTTCCTCTTTATTCTCTTTACAAATGGATCTTTTATATTATAAACTGGATGTCATAACTGTGTTCTTATTAGCAACCCTTTAAAATCCTAATTAAAAGTAGCACCTTTCTGAAAGTTGCATAATCTTTTCAAATTCTCCTGAATGTTCGGCAACTGCCACAAGGGCCACAACATTGGCCTGAAAAAAAAAAAAAGAATAGAGTTCCAAACAATATACATTTAATATAAATATATCAAAATTTAACGTTTTCTCTGCATTTTAGTTATCCTTGTTCACCCATGCTTCATCAATACAATCAGAAGGGCTATCATTGAGTATTTACTATGTTTCGAGCCCTACGTTCAGTCAATATAAATATTGCCTCATTTAATTTACAGAAACCTGTAAAGTAGGCTGTAGTCTACTGTATAGATCAGGAGACAGAGTTCTGGATGTCAAATAACTTGCTCAGGGTCATCAGGTCTATATATGTCCAAAGCCCACATTCCTAATTAAGTGCCACAGTGGAAGTTACCTGTATGTAAAAATGCACTACAACCATTTCTGGCTGTATTATTTTCTGAGATGGTCACAGAATGCTAGTTACAGTGAATTTCATAAACACTTCCAAAAAATACTTTTTCTAAGCAAATCAAAACATTTCAGAAAACTTTAATAATATAACCCAGATCTCCAGAATCATTTGAATTTAAAAACTGAAAGATGGACCAATTTGTTCCATAGCGTGGTAGCTATAGGCACATGTTTTGAATTCAGACTAACTCATCTCTATCATTTCACTAGCATGTGTCTTCGGACCAGTCACTAATCTCTAGACCACAGATTCCTCATCTATAAAAATGGGGAATGGTTGGCTACAAATTAGTAATTTCCTCAGAAGGTTGCTGTGAAACATTGAATGAGGTAAAGTCGAGAAAGGCCTTAGTTCAGTGCCTGGCATGTAGCAAACACTTAATTAATGCTACTTAGGCTGGGAGCAGTGCCGCATGCCTATAATTCTAGCATTTTGAGAGCCCAACGTGGGTTGACTGCTTGAGCTCAGGAGTTTGACACCAGCCTGGGCAACATAGTCAGACCTTGTCTCTATTTTAATTATAAATAATAAACATTGGCTGGTCATAGTGGGTCACGCCTGTAATCCCAGCACTTTGGGAGGTTGAGGTGGGCAGATCGCCTGAGGTCAGGAGTTCGAGACCAGCCTGACCAACATGGTGAAACCCTGTCTCTACTAAAAATGCAAAAATTAGCTGAGCGCAGTGACATGTGCCTGTAGTCCCAGCTACACAGGAGGCTGAGGCAGGAGAATCCCTTGAACCTGGGAGGTGGAGGTTGCAGTGAGCTGAGATCACGCCACTGCACTCCAGCCTGGGCGAAAGAGCGAGACTCCATCTAAATAAATAAATAAATAAAATAATAAAAATAAAAAATGCTACTTACTATAAACTACTGAAACAACATCAAGGTAGTATATCTAAATTTCAAGCTATTTTTGCTTGAAATGATAGTTAAAATAAAAAACCAAAAGAGCAATTACAAATACTGACTTACCTTCTTGGCTTTCTCCAACACATCATCCAAATCCTAAAACAAGCATAAGAAATCACCATTATTTTAGATGAATAAGCAACTAATCTTGGACTGTATATGTCAATGACATATACAAAGAATGACAATGATAGCAACGAATGGAGTAGTGGAAAGCAAAGAGCCTACATTGACCCACCTCCTGTTTACTCCTGCTCTCAGTAAAGTCTGGCTTCTGTTCCCACCACTAAAACAGAAGCCTCTATTGTCAAATACACAGGATATTTATCTGTCCTCATCTTACTCTACTCCTCAGCAGCATTTGGAATCCCTCATTTGCTTACTCCTTCCTTCTTGAAATGGTTTCCACTCTTTGCTTCTGCAATACCACTCTCTCATTGGTGGCTACTTTTCAGTCTCCTTGACTGGCTCCCCTTCCTCTTTCTGGATTCAAGAACCTCTGCTCCTCTCTCTGCACTTGCCTTGAGTGATCTCACTTCCTCTCATGGTTTTAATATCATCATTATGCTGAGTCCCCAATTTTTTTTTTTTCAAGATGAAGTTTCATCTTGTCTCCCAACTGCAGTGCAATGGTGCGATCTCGGCTCATTGCAACCTCCACCACCCAGGTTCAAGTGATTCTCCTGCTTCAGCCTCCAGAGTAGCTGGGATTACAAGCGACCGCCACCACACCCAGCTAATTTTTGTATTTTTAGTAGAGATGGTGTATCACCATGTTGGCCAAGCTGGTCTTGAACTCATGACCTCAGGTGATCCACCACCTCGGCCACCCAACGTGCTGGGGCTACAGGCGTGAGCCACCGCACCCAGCCTGAGTCCCCAATTTTTATCTTTAGCTTATAATTCTCTCCTGAACCTATGACTCACATTAAAAAATTATGACATCTCCATTTGGATGGGATTAGGTTTCCCAATATGCCCCAAACATAAATCTTTATTTTCTCTTCACAAACCTATTCCTTCTGCTGACCTCCCCACCTCCACTTCAGACCTTGGTCTTCCCTTTTCTCAGTAAACCAGCACCACCATCTTCCCTATAGCACAAGCTAATAATCTGAGTCATACTTGATTCCTCCCTTTCCCTTGCTATCCACATTCAATTCTTCAGTACTTATTGTGGATTCTCTCTCTAAAATGTATCTTGAATCCATGCATTTATCTCAAACTCACCTGCTATCATCATAGTACCAACAGCCAATATCTCTTGCCTATATACTGCAAAAGCCTCCTAACTAGTCTTGTAGCTTCCACTCTTCTCCATCCATTTGCCATACAGCAGCAAAATGGTGTTAAAATGGATAGCATCATGCCTATCCATTTTTGTGTAATCTCAGGACTTTGGGAGGTCAAGGAGGGTTGATCACTTGAGGCCAGGAGTTCAAGACCAGCCTGGACAACATGACGAAACCCTGTCTCTATTAAAAATACAAAAAATTAGCCAGGCGTGGTGGCGCACACCCAATGATCCCAGCTACTTGGGAGGCTGAGACGGGAGAATTGCTTGAGCCCAGGAGGCAGAGATTGCAACGACCTGAGATCATACTATTGCACTTCAGCCTGGGGAACACAGGCAGACTCAATCTAAAAAATAAAAATAAATAAAAAATTTAAAAAGCCCTTTAATGAATCCACATTGTGCTTCAAATGCAATCCAAACTCCTTACTGACCCACCTCATCTATCCCCTGCAAACCTCCCCAGTTTTGTTTTATGCCTTTCTCTTTCTAGCTCATCAAGCTCCACTCAGCTTTTTGGCAACTGAAATGTGCCAAATTCTAGCTTGCCTGGGGGCCTGCAACCTGTTTCGCTAACTAGCATACACTCAGCCACTTGCTTGGGTGGCTCCTTGTCTTCTCAGCCTTAAGTGTCAGCTCCTGGGAGGATTTCCCCCTGAAATAAAACCCCCCTTACTCCTCTATTGTTAGTCTCTAGTTTCCCATGTAATGGGTAAAACAGTTTGTAACTGATTTTATGTGTGTATTATTATTTTAATTGAGGCAGGGTCTCACCACATTGCCTAGGCTGGTCTCAAACTCCCGGGCTCAAGCGATCCAACCGCCTCGGCCTCTCATAGTGCTAGGATTACAAGTGAGAGCAACCACACCCGGCCATGTATTTTTTTTTGTTTGCCTCTCTCCCCCATTTGTGAAATTTTTCCCCCTTCCCCCTTCCCCCTTTTTCTTTCTTTCTTTCTTTTGAGACAGGGTCTCATTGTTACCCAGGATGGAGTGCAGTGGCGTGATCTCAGCTCACTGCAACCTCCACCTCCTGGGCTCAAGCGATTTTCCCACCTCAGGCTCCCGAGTAGCTGGGACCACAGGCAAGCGCCACCATCCCCAGCTAATTTCTGTTTTTTTTTTTTTTTTTCTGTAGAGACTGAGGTGTCCACATGTTGCCCAGGCTGGTCACGATCTCCTAGACTCAGGAGATGCGCCGCGCCCCCCTCGGCCTCCCAAAGTGCTGGGGTTACAGGCGTGAGCCCGCGCCCGACCTCTCCCGGATTTGAACGCGTTTCGAGGACCGCTTCCCACGAAAAGTGGCATCTCAGCCAGGAGGTGACAGGCCCGAGGGGAAAAACAGGCCAGCCAAGGGCAGGTGGGAGAACGATTTCAGGAACTCAGAAGAGCAAACAAAAGCCTTGTGGAAAGAGCTTACCGCGACTGAATCAGGAAAAAAAAATCGGTATGTCTGAGGTTAAATAGGGAATAGGGAAATGAGGGGCAGGTCATATGGCCATAAACAACGGTCTGGGCGGGGGATATGGGGTTTCGTCCCAAGGGAGGAGAGCAAAGATAACACGAGGGGAAAGGACGGGGTCCTCCCCGCTCCCTCGGGCCCCGTATCGCCCTCACATACGCGGTCAAAGTCCGGGGCGGAGATGTGGCAGTGACAGTCCACCAACCCTACGCGCGCCGCTCCCATTGCGCCCCCGTGGCTGCGGCCTTAGACGCGCCCACAGAGCAGGAGCCAGAACGTTTCAGCTGTAGCGTTCTGAGTTTCCAGCCGGATGCATGCTAGTTACACCAGTGGGAACCCACTTTTCCGCTCCCAGAGTGCCCCGCCCCCCGTTCAGACGAAAAATGGCGGGGTCTTCTGAGTTGGTGGTCCTTGACCCGTCATGGGACAAGGAGCTAGCGACGGGGACAGAGAGTCAGGCCTTGGTCTCCGCCACTCCCCGAGAGGACTTTCGGGTGCGCTGCACCTCGAAGCGGGCTGTGACCGAAATGCTACAACTGTGCGGCCGCTTTGTGCAAAAGCTCGGGGACGCTCTGCCGGAGGAGATTCGAGAGCCCGCGCTGCGAGATGCGCAGTGGGTACGGGACCAGTTTGCCACTTCTTTACTTATCACCCCCTTACCCAACACCCAGGATCTTAGGATTCAGAAAGATCCCACGCCAGGCCTTGGCAGAATTAACGGTGTCCCAGACTACCGTAGAACCAGTCGGAGAAACGCTAGGGGAGAAAGAAATCTATGCTAATGTCACCTGGGTCTTATTAATTACTTAGACCAGCGCTGTACAGTGAAAATACGAGGCAAGCTAATCCTTATGTAGTTTTAAACTAAAAGTAAGAAATAGGTGAAGTTAATGGATATAAAACATTTTGTTTAACCCAATAAATCCAAGATATTTTAACGTGTAATAATATCAAATGAATGAGATATTTTACATTATTTTGTTCGTACTAAGCTTTTTCAAATCTGGTGTCTTGCATTTATGGCACATCTTTTGAACTAGCTACATTTAAGTGCTCAGTAACTACAAAGTGGCTGGTGGCTCACTTGTTGGACAGTGCAACCCTAGACAATGAGGAATTCTCCTGGAAAGGGTAATTCTGGAAGTCAGCCATTCACCCAACCAGCATTTGGTCTTTCCTTTTGCCTGATTGATTGATTGATTGAGACGGAGTCTCGCTCAGTCGCCCAGGCTGGATGTCGGCTCACTGCAAGCTCCACCTCCCGGATTCACACCGGTCTCCAGCCTCAGCCTCCCGAGTAGCTGGGACTACAGGCTTCCACCACCATGCCCGGCTAATTTTTTGTATTTTTAGTAGAGACAGGGTTTCACTGTGTTAGCCAGCATGGTTTTGATCTCCTGACCTCGTGATCCGCCCGCCTCAGCCTCCCAAAGTGCTGGGATTACAGGCGTGAGCCACCTCTCCAGGCCTATTAACCTTTATTTTTAATGTTTGCACTGTGGTCTTTCATAACTCACAAATGTGCTGTATTATGAGCTTTTAATTTTTTCCCCTACCGATAAGTAGATTGATGCCTGTTATAAGAAGCACACAATCCCTTTCTTTCTTGTCTTCCCAAAAAACTACCACCTTCAGGGCTTTGCAAAAGTATTTAAGAAAGGCTGGGGAAATGCAGTATAAGGGCAAATATGTAATCGTAGATAATAGAGTTTTCAACCAACACAATTTTTTTAAACGTATTTTAGTCTTGTAAAGAAAGTGTTTTCACTCTAAAACAGGCAAAAGGGGTCGTGCGGTGGCTGACGCCTGTAATCCCAGCACTTTGGGAGGCCAAGGCGGGCGGATCACAAGGTCAGGAGATGGAGACCATCCTGGCTAACACGGTGAAACCCCGTCTTTACTAAAAAAAAAAATAATAATAATACAAAAAATTAGCCAGGCATGGTGGCGGGCACCTATAGTCCCAGCTACTCGGGAGGCTGAGGCAAGAGAATAGTGTGAACCCGGGAGGCGGAGCTTGCAGTGAGCCGAGATCGTGCCACTGCACTCCACCCTGGGCAACATAGCAAGATTCCGTCTCAAAAAAAAAAAAAAAGGCTAAGTGGAAAAATGAAGAAACACTTCCTGGGTTGTGACTCTGTATGTAGTTTTGTATATAGTGACTCTTATGTCATTCCCTCCTTGCAAGCAAGGCAAGAATAGGGATATATCTCAGGACATCTGTTTTTGGGAGAAGACTTTTGTTGTATAATGATCTTAGAATTTGTCTGATTCTAGGAAGTGCTACGGTATTTAAAACATTTAGGTATCTTACAGAAAAAGAGGAACTTGGCTTAACCTATTATATCCTATTTAGTGGGATGATAAAGTGAATTACAAGATTAAGTTTCCAGGGCTTAGACTACCACAGGAATTCACTTGTGTTTTATTTTAAATAAAGCAGAAGCTTTATGTTGTATCTCTGTTTAAAACTGCATATTTAGTAGCAGATTTTCTTTAAAAACAGTATTGGTAGCAGTCTGCAATGAATATTACAAAGACAATATATTTTCTCAGCAATTCTTGAAAGTACTTCTAAAACATACATAGGCCGGGCGTGGTGGCTTACACCTGTAATCCCAGCGCTTTTAAGGCCGAGGCGGGCGGATCACCTGAGGTCATGAGTTCGAGACCAGCCTGGGCCAACATGGTGAAACCCTGTCTGTACTAAAAATACAAAAATTAGCCAGGTGTGATGGCGCTTCCCTGTAATCCCAGCTATTCCAGAGACTGAGGCAGGAGAATCACTTGAACCTGGGAGACAGAGGTTACAGTGAGCCAAGATTGTGCCATTGCACTCCAGCCTGCTTTGCTTGACAAGAGTGAAACTCCATCTCAAAAAAAACAAAAAACAAAACCATAAAATAAGGAATTTACTTTATGAAATCTTTGAAATGTAGAATATGTACTTTAACTTATAATTATCAGTCATTTGGTTTATGTTATTTTTAATTATACAAAGGGTACAAAATCTATGCTCATAAAAAATTCAAACAATAGCATAAAGCAAAATTCTTCTTTGAGTTCCCCTTCCCCAGCCCTCTTCCTTCTAGGACATAATGTACTATTTTGGAGAGTACCTGGGGAGAGAAAACTTTCTATGCCCCCTTTCTGTGGCTTTACCTCTTTCTCTCTGTTTATGTTTGTTTGTCTCCATTAACAGTGTCATGCTGATGAACTGTTACTGACCCGCCTTTTTTGAAACCAAACGTGTCTATTACTTGTTAGTGTTATGTAGAGATTGTCTTCATTCTTTTTAGGTACTGTGTGGTATGAATATTGTCTGTTTAACTCATCTAATTTTGAATTTAGGTTTTTTCTCACAATTAAAAAAATTTCAAACAGTGCTGAAATGAACATTTCTAGCACATTCTCTTTGTGTTTTTATGAGAGTAGTCCTTTAGGATACATTGCTAGAAGTGAAATTATTGGCTAATAGGAAATGTGTACTGCCAAATTCCTTTAGTCCTTCATTATTTAAAAAAAAATTTGATGAAGGCCAATTTGTCTATTTTTTGTTTTTGTTTTTTGTTTTTTAGTTCTTTATCTTTTAATGTATCGCGAACATTTTCAACCTTATAAAAAATTAGTTTAGTACAGTGGACACCCATATATCCACCACCAAACTCAACAGATGTCAAAAGTTTGTTACAGTTGCTTCTCCCTCTGTCTCCCAGGCTGGAGTGCAGTGGCAATCATAGCTCACTGTAACCTCAAACTTTTGGGCTTAAGTAATCCTCTAGCCTCAGCTTTTCAAGTAGCCGGGACTACAGGCATGTGCACCTGTGCCTGGCTAATTTTTAAATTTTTTGGTAGAGAAGGGTGTCTCACAGTGTTGCCTAGGCTGGTCTGGAACTGGCCTCAAGCAATTCTCTTGCCTTGGCCTCCCAAAATGATGGGATTATAGGCGTGAGCCACTGCACCTGGCCTACATTTGCTATTTTAAAGCAAATCTTAGATTTCATGCCATTTCATCCCTACATAAATGTTCATCTCTCCAAAATATAGCCCTTTATAAAATATAAATTAATTTTATTTTTAAGCATGTATATTTTTCCTCTTGTTAACATCAACAGTCATTCAGCAGCATATATAGTACTTATACTCTTGAGATTCAACTGAGCCTAAATTTGTTAGATTTTTTTCTTTCATTCTAGGAGTACTTTTTTTTTGTTTATAAGACTATTCCAAATTTTTGTATCAGATTTTCTCTTGGGTAGCATAATGGCTATGAGACCAAAAGTGCAGGTGGAATCAATGATTGAACTGGAATCTTCATTGAAAAGAATAAATATACTAATTAGCTATTCTGCTACTTTTCTTTATTTCCTCTGTCACAAATCTGGAAGTGTTATTTTGCCAAAACGTTTGAATTTAGTATTTAAAATTATTTTTAGTGACTTGACTACTGTGAATTTATTGCAGACTTTTGAATCAGCTGTGCAAGAGAATATCAGCATTAATGGACACGCATGGCAGGAAGCTTCAGATAATTGTTTTATGGGTATGTGACTTTTTCCTTCTATTATTAATTTCTGGGTTATTTTTGCAGCTAATTTTGTTTTGAATGCTGTTTTTTAATCTCCGTATTTAGTGTTATTTATTTTCAAGAAGTTCTTTACTAGGGGAATAATAAAGAACTGCGATTGTCTTTCGGCCGGAACTTCCATCTTCCAATAATTTGCCAAAATGATGAACACAAAGGGAAAGAGGAGAGGCACCCGATAAATGTTCTCTAGGCCTTTTAGAAAACATGGAGTTGTTCCTTTGGCCACGTATATGGGGATCTATAAGAAAGGTGATATCGTAGACATCAAGGGAATGGGTACTATTCAAAAAGGAATGCCCCACAAGTGTTACCATGACGAAACTGGAAGAGTCTACAGTGTTCCCCAGCATGCTGTTGGCATTGTTGTAAACAAACAAGTTAAGGGCAAGATTCTTGTCAAGAGAATTAATATGCATATTGAGCACATTAAGCACTCTAAGAGCCAATATAGCTTCCTGAAACGCGTGAAGGAAAATGATCAGAAAAAGAATGAAGCCAAAGAGAAAGGTACATGGGTTCAACTGAAATGCCAGCCTGCTCCACCCAGAGAAGCACACTTTGTGAGAACCAGTGGGAAGGAGCCTGAGCTGCTGGAACCTATTCCCTATGAATTCATGGCATAATAGGTGTTAAAAAAAATAAATAAAAGACCTCTGGGCTGGAAAAAAAATAAAAAATAAACTGAGATTATGACGTCAGTAGTCTTCTTTGTCAATAGTTTATTGGAAAATACTGTAGAGCTATCTCCAGATGACAAAAGAGGCCCAGGGAATTTCTGTAATTATTTACAAAGCAAGTTGTATTTTTGTAAGTCATCTCTAGAGTGAATAGTGAAATACCCTTGAAAGTGTGAAGTTAAGTTATACAACTACCATGTAAAGGATGTGGTTACATCTTTGTAGAAGGCTCCTTAAAAAGACAATTTTTTTTTTTTTGAGATGAAGTCTCACTGTCATCCAGGCTGGAGTGCGATTTCACAGTCTTGGCTCACTGCCTCCTCTGTCTCCCAGGTTAAAGTGATTCTTGTGCCTCAGCCTTCCGAGTTGCTGGGATTACAGGCATGCACCACCTTGCCTGGCTAACTTTTTGTATTTTTGGTAGAGGACAGGGTTTCATCATGCTGCCCAGGCTGATCTTAAACTCCTAGCCTCAACCTCCTAAAGTGCTGGTATTACAGATGTGAGCCACTGTGCCTGATCTTGTTCTCAACTCTTGGCTTATCGTAGGCACCTATGAAATATATTGAATTAATGAATAATTCTTTCCTGTTCAATTTTTCTTTTCTTTTTAGACAGAGTCTCACTCTTACCCAGGCTAGAGTGCAGTGGCATGATCTCAGCTCACTGCAACCTCCACCTCCTAGGTTCAAGCGATTCTCATGCCTCAGCCTCCCAAGTAGCTGGAATCACAGGTGCTTGCCACCACGCCCAGCTCATTTTTGTATTTTTAAGAGAGATAGGTTTTACCATGTTGGCCAGGCTGATCTCGAACTCTCAACCTCAGGTGATCTGCCTGTCTCGGCCTCCCAAAGTGTTGGGATTACAGGTCTTTGCCTGGCTCCTGTTCAAATTTTGTTATGCATTTTAGTTGTAGCTTTATCATTGGGTGGTGTTAAGAAAGGATTTCCCTCTCTACAAGGAAGATTTAGCTGGGAGACCTTTTTTTTTTGTACTAATTGTGAAATAGTACATTATTTTCTTCAGGCTAATTATTTAACTTTTTCAATGGATAAATGAAAATTTAGGGAGGGCTGCTTATATAGATAATTATTCAAAGTAAGAAATAACTGTTATTTCTTGCCCTCAAAAGAAGGGTACTTTCACAATGTATACTACTGGGTGATGAGTGCACTAAAATCTCAGACTTCCCCACTGTACTATTCATTCATGTAACCAAATACCACTTGTACCCCAAAAGCTATTGAAAATCAATCTGTGTGTCTATCTAGGAAAGAAAAGAAGGAAAGGAAGGGAAGAAGGGAGGGAGAATGAATGGGAAGGAAAGGGAAAGAAAGAAGGAAGGAAAGAGAAAGAAAAAGGAAAAAAAGGGTACCCTCGAACTAATTCAGTTAATATTTGTTACATGAATGAAAGACTATACCTGATATACTTGATTATCTTTATCTGATATGTATATACCAAAACATATCAGCAGTTTCTCAAAATGTTTCAAAAAATTATGTTTCAGATGTTAGATTTCTTCCTAATAAAGCTTGTGATCAATAAAATAAATAAGTCCATTTCTAGCATAGACTTTGACACAACAGGGCAATATGAGGACCATTTAACCTGAGAACTTCGCTCTTTAGTATTTGTAATGACTTAATATTTTTACTGTTTAAAATGATTTTCAAAATAAAGTTAGATGGCTCACCTACATTCCTTTCATCTAGGGTGCTTCGTTTCTGGGCCCCATCTCAGACTTACTGAATCAAAATTCTGTACTGCTGAAAACCAAACTGCATGTTCTCACTCATAGGTGGGAATTGAACAATGAGAACACTTGGACACAGGGTGGGGAACATCACACGCGGGGGCCTGTCGTGGGATAGGGGGAGGGGGGAGGGATAGCACTAGGGATATACCTAATGTAAATGACGAGTTAATGGGTACAGCACACCAACATGGCACATGTATATATATGTAACAAACCTGCATGTTGTGCACATGTACCCTAGAACTTAAAGTATATAGAAAAAAAAGAAATCTGTACTCCTAACATACTCGTTAGGTGTTTGTTTATTTATTTATTTTTTTTTTTTTTGAGACGGAGTCTCGCTCTGTCACCCAGGCTGGAGTGCTGTGGCTGGATCTCAGCTCACTGCAAGCACCGCCTCCCAGGTTCACGCCATTCTCCTGCCTCAGCCTCCCGGGTAGCTGGGACTACAGGCGCAGCCACCTCGCCCGGCTAGTTTTTTGTAGTTTTTTTTTTTAGTAGAGATGGGGTTTCATCGTGTTAGCCAGGATGGTCTTGATCTCCTGACCTCGTGATCCGCCCGTCTCGGCCTCCCAAAGTGCTGGGATTACAGGCTTGAGCCACCGCGCCCGGCCTAGGTGTTTCTTCTAACGTTTGAGAATCACTGTTTTAAAACATGAAAAAGCATATGAGAAAGTAGAGTTAGCTAAATGAAAGAAACTCTAAACTCACTGTGTCTTTCAGTTTTTCCTACCATCAATCCAGTTGAGTCCTATTTCAGATCTAGTTACTCCACTCACTGCTACTGTCATAGCTTTGGTTCAGTACATGATAAGTCAAAACTTCTTAGCATCCCTAATATTAAATACCCTTTACAGCCTGATTCTTATATATTTTATCATCCATTTTTCTTTTCCTTTATTCTGAAGCCATTTAGAACTTTTCTCAGGTCTCCAAAGATTAGGATCTTGCAAATACTGTTTCCACTGCCTAAAATGCTTCTCCTTATTCCTTTTTTCCCCTACCACTTTTTATCTGTTGGACTTACATTTCTATTTCAAGCTCAAATGTTACTTCTTTAAAATCTTACCTTTCCCAGTCAGTCAGTTTTCCATTGTTCTGTGTCCTGATGGCATTTTGTTCATACCTCTATTGCATTTCTCAGTTTGCTCTGCAATTATCTGTTTCTTTCAGCAAACTGTGAACTCTTAGAGAGTAGGAATCATGTTGTGCTTATCTTTGTATTTCTCTTGTTTAGGCCTAGCTTCTTATAGATGTTCAATAATTGATTGTTCAATGCATAAATAAATTAATTACCAAAGTGGGGGCATTCATTAACTTGTCATATTTGTTTTCCTTTATTATTTTGTGTTTTCTAAATTTAGTTTATAGCACATTTCCATACAGAATATAAACAATGAGTTTTAGGGAACTTTTTATATATACATTTTTTTCTCAAATAGATTCTGACATCAAAGTACTTGAAGATCAGTTTGATGAAATCATAGTAGATATAGCCACAAAACGTAAGCAGTATCCCAGAAAGATCCTGGAATGTGTCATCAAAACCATAAAAGCAAAACAAGAAATTCTGGTAAGATGATTTGCTTTTAAAATGTTATTGTATATTTTACCACAATAAAAACATTAAAATATAAGGCTCTACATGGAGATAAGTGACATTTTGTTGTCTTTTTCTTTCCTGCCTCAATTAGTATTGTTTGTCTCTTAAAAGACTTTCCTTTTCTAAATTGTACTATGACATAGTATAGTCATACTCTACTGTGTTTTGAACACACTGGTTCAAAAATGAAAAAAATGAAAGATATAGTGAGTGGTTAAAATTGAAATTGGCGATGGAAGACTGACAATGACTTTATGATTCTGAGACCAGGATGGAAAAAGAAGCTTTTCTTTCAACACTTTTCTTTGTTTGTCTTTGTTTTTGGCATATATTTGTATGTTTGTATATTTTGGAAGGCCCTTTAGTTAAATTGATGATGAGATTGTTTTAGTACCTATTCATAGCACTGAAATTTGCTTTATGAATTGGGCGTAATTTGTTTTGCTGCAAAAATCATAACCATCTGGGTCACAAGACCAGGAATTCAGCTCCTTCGGCATGAGCTTTTTAGACAAGCAGAGTCATAGACTTCCTTCTTATAATTACTGTAGATACCAGTGACCAACCATATTACACCCTCATCTTTTCAGATTTGTTAGGAAATCTGATAAAATAATCAGTAGGAAATAGGAAATCCACATGTAAATTGGACCCAAATCTTCCCTTGGTAGGGAGGGGAGGTTTGCTGGGAATAGCATTGTCCCTCTAGTGAGGTACATGTTGTGTTTAGATTATGCTATACTATTGCCTTTAGTTTTTGAAATTAGTACATACACATTCACATATAAATCTTCTAGTTACCTCGGTTTCAGGATTGTTTCAGGGCATTATATGCCCGGTTTAATATTGTGTCTAAAACATATTAGTTATTCTGTGAAAAACAAATTCATGAGCAGAATTTTTAACTTTTTTTTATAGCAGTTCTCAAATACCCCATTCCATCACTTCCCCCACCCCTCCCACTTGAAAGTTTTTTTCAGGAAAAACATTCAAAGTGTATTTTTCAGTGTCTCGCTTGTTACTGCCCCACTGCCCCCAAGCCCCCAAAGCTAGTCATCAATATTGCAGAAAAGAAAGATGGTTGACCTAGGTGAGGTACTGCTATGGTGGTTTAAAAAGTAGTGCAAAATGGATGAGGTGAGGATACCAAAGACCTTTTTAAAATTTTTTCCTGCCCTGCCCTGCCCTGCCATGCCCTGCCCTGCGTCTTTCCTCCCTTCTTCCCTGCTTGTTGCCCATACTGGTCTCAGACTCCTGAGCTCAAGACATTCTCCTGTGTGGGCCTCCCAAAGTGCTGCGATTACAAGTGTGAGTCACCACAGCTGGCAGAAGACCTTTTTTTCTTCTTTTCTTTCTTTTAACCTTTTTGGCTTCTGCTGGCTTTGGGCAAGAATAAGGAAGAGCACTTTCCTCTTTCTTTTTGCCTGAATTGTAGATTCTGTGCCAGTAATTCTGCTACTATAATTTCAGTGTGTCACAGGATATATGGGCTTAGTGTGGTGGTAATGTAGCCTCGCCACCTTTTAGAACCAAGTTTTCATGGAAATATGCATTTTGAGTTCCAAACGCTTGTCCTGAATGAACTTTTGAAACACAGTCAGTTCACAGTTGGAGACTACCCTGTACTTTAAACATAACATTCAGTCTCTGTGCTTTTATTTTGCTTGATTGCTTCTTCTGATACTTTTTTGTGGTGCCACTTTTCAGTGTATGCAGTAGGTGGCAGTACTGTAAAAGACGTAATTCAGACTTAGTTTGACTGGTTTTACCTTCTCTCCTCCTCTTCCCCGCAGACAGTAGGATTTAATTTTTTTCCTCAAAAGAATGGTACTATTTACTCTAGTATATTTGCCATATTAGCTGAAAGAGATGTTTATATGAAGCATTAAGTGATTAAATCTGTTTTAATTTATGTTATGTTTAGAAGCAGTACCACCCTGTTGTACATCCACTGGACCTAAAATATGACACTGATCCAGGTGAGTCGGTATCCATTTGTGGTAAAAATGAAGCATCTGCTTATAATTTTTATGGGTTTCTGATACTCTTCTAAAAGGATCAACATCAAGGATATTCTCCCTTTGATGCTTTAACTTCCTACAAGTTATTGATGTTTAGCATTTCAACTAGAATTAAGAGGACTAGCTTTACACCCGTTGACTCAGAATTCCAGGGGTGTTACCCCGGAATCTGAGCTTTTATAAAGTTCTCACCTGATGCAGACTATTATAACACATACCCATTTCTAACTTCTAATACCCTCCTCTCTCTGTGATGGTGCTTTTCAATCTTTGCATTACAGCCAAAGCTATACTATTAAAGCATTCTCTCATAGTGTCACACCTGGTGCAGTCATCATCATTGGTTTCTCATTATTTCTTTTTTTTTTTTTTTTGAGGCGGAGTCTCGCTCTGTCGCCCAGGCTGGAGTGCAGTGGCCGGATCTCAGCTCACTGCAAGCTCCGCCTCCCGGGTTTACGCCATTCTCCTGCCTCAGCCTCCCGAGTAGCTGGGACTACAGGTGCCCGCCACCTCGCCCGGCTAGTTTTTTGTATTTTTTAGTAGAGACAGGGTTTCACCATGTTAGCCAGGATGGTCTCGATCTCCTGACCTCGTGATCCGCCCGTCTCGGCCTCCCAAAGTGCTGGGATTACAGGCTTGAGCCACCGCGCCCGGCCGGTTTCTCATTATTTCTAAAATCAAATAAAAATACATTGAATTTAAGAAGAGATAAGTATACTCATTATGCCTTTGAACTCAGTTTTGTTTCCATTTAGATGTATCCCATACAACAGGGAGAAAGAAACTTGACACAAACAAATTTATGTAAATCCAGCAACAGAACTAGCATTGCTAAAAATGTAGATTATGTATATTTTCAAATGCCTGTATTCTCACATTTAAAAATTTATTACAGTTTTTCTAAGAGTCCTTTTGGAATTTCTCTTTGACATTCAAAAATGCCATTTCTGAACTGTTAGGATAAAACAGTTAAATCCCCGATTTATTTATATGGGATATTTATACTTAAAGCTTTGAGTACTTTGTTGAATTCTGAATTACTCTTTAATATGTTCCTCCACCTTTCCCAAATATCCTAAGCTAATGGGATAAACTGGGTGGGGGGGGGGAAGTATAAGCATAAAGCTACTCTGAAGTTGATTAAAATCGCATCACTTACTGTGTTTGACATTAAAAATTGACCTAGGACCTAACACTTATCAATTTCCATGGTTCACTAAAAAGGGGTAGTTGCCAATATACAGTGGTTGACATATACTTGTTTTGGTTTTGAATAACATAAAAACAGTAATTGAAACTTGTGGTATTATGATATACTGAAGTATTACTTTTTAGATACAGTTAATTTCCCTCTAAAGAAACTTGGTTACCTTTTTATCCTAGGTAAAACACACTTAGTTAAATTATCCTTTGAAATGTGATTTTACTTTCACTGTTCTGATTATGTAGTATTAGTGGAAGAATCTTCTGTATCATATGATTCAGACTTCAAAAGTAAGCAAAAGAATTAGAGTCTATCTTTTGGATAGATTTTGAGTTTTTTCATTATGTATTTTCATAATGTTAACAAGCTTAGAATAGCATCAGTTCCTTAAGGACAGCAAAATTAGCTTACAGTTATTAACTTTATATCTTTGGCCAAGTCCCCTGACTTCTTCAAGCATCAGTTTCATTAATAGTAAAATGACGAATTATAGATTTACCGTCTAATGCTTTCGGCATGAATTCCAGCTCTGCACTAAATATTACAGAATGTCCTGCCTACTTATCAAGGTTGTAGTATAACCAAACCGCATAAGGGACTGTATAAACTATATAACCAAAACAATACATAACTAGTAGTTTATAAGGATATACTGTGTAATAATAACGCTATTATAAATTGCATCCCATTTATAATAGTATACTGTGGGGAAAAGAGAGATCAGACTGTTACTGTGTCTGTATAGAAAGAAGTAGACATAAGCGACTCCATTTTGTTCTGTATTTGAGATGCTGTTAATCTGTGACCCTACCCCCAACCCTGTCCTTGCAAGAGACATGTGCTGTGGTGACTCAAGGTTTAATGGATTTTGGGCTGTGCAGGATGTGCTTTGTTAAACAAGTGCCTGAAGGCAGCTTGCTGGTTAAAAGTCATCACCATTCTCTTAATCTCAAGTACCCAGGACACATACACTGCGGAAGGTCGCAGGGACCTCTGCCTAGGAAAGCTAGGTATTGTCCAAGGTTTCTCCCCATGTAATAGTGTGAAATATGGCCTCGTCGGAAGGGGAGACCTAATCGTCCCCCAGCCTGACACGCATGAAGGGTCTGTGCTGAGGAGGATTAATATAAGAGGAAAGAAGGCCTCTTGGCAGTTGAGATAGAGAAAAGCATCTGTCTCCTGCCCGTCCCTGGGCAATGGAACATTTCGGTGTAAAACTCAATTGTCTGTTCTACTTACTGAGAAAGGAGAAAACCGCCTTAGGGCTGAAGGTGGGATGTGCTAGCGGCAATGCTGCTCTTTATGCACTAAAAAGGTTTATGGAGATGTTTGCATATGCATATCAAGGCACAGCACTTTTCCTTAAACCTATTCATGTCACAGAGATCTTTATTCATATGTCTTACTGCTGACCTTCTCCCTATGATCCTATTATCCTGCCACTTCCCTTTTTCTAAGATGATAAAGATAATGATCAATAAATACTGAGGGAACTCAGAGACCGGTGCTGGCGTGGGTCCTCTGTATGCTGAGCGCCGGTCCCCTGGGCCCACTTTTTCTTTCTCTATACTTTATCTCTGTGTCTCATTTCTTTTCTCAAGTCTCTTGTTCCACCTAACGGGAAACGCCCACAGGTGTGGAGGGGCAGGCCACCCCTTCAGTATACATTATAGTATTGTATACCTTATAATCTACCGAACTGGTAGAATCATATGAAACTGATTTAAATGGCTTAGTAAGAAAGTGGAAAGCATAAATTTCTATGGGCCTTAAAAGTCTGAATCAGCAGCATAGGAAAACTTTTTGGTGGGAACTTCTTGAAAGGTTTTTTTTCCTTTATTGTGATATTAAGTGATACAAAATTTCTTTGAAAACTGACACTCTTAAAGAGGGTTGTCAGTTTTTCAAAACTATTTAGGCAGTGTGTATAACATTGACTCAATTTAGTTATATTATGAACTTTGGGGAATACAAAGATAAAGTAGACAGATTCTCCCCATAAAGAGCTTATGTCTGAGCAGGAGAAATAAAAGATGAACATAAAACAGGATTCAGTTAGGAACCCCTAACTGGTTCCTTTCCCAGCTTTCCCTGTTTGAGTAAGTGGCATCTATACCTACATGTTGCTTTAGCTGAAGTTAACCTTGGTTCCTTCTTCTGTCAAGCTCCTCATACCCAGTCCATCAATAAGTCTCATAAATTGTTCTTCATATAATCTCACATTCGTTGACTTCTCTTCATTTTGCTATTGCCATCTCTATTCTAGGTTACCATCACTCTAGCCAGGATTTCTACAAATGCTCTCTTAGAAGGTCTTCTTGTTTCACTCTTGCTCTCTTCCATTTCATTCTGCATACATAGGGCAGAGTGATTTATTTTATTCTTTGAAATATTTCAAACATATAGAAAATAAAGAATGCAGCATAATGAACATCTCTGTTCCCACCACCCATATTTAAGTGTTAATCACATTTTGTCATACTTGTTTCAGACCTTTTTAGAAACTAAAATGTTCAGATATAGTTGAAACTTTCTTTGTGTCTTCCACTATTCCATTCCATTCCCTCTTACCTCAGAAGTATAACCAGAATCCTCAAGCTGTGTAAATCCTTGCTATTCATGTTTTTACACTTAATTTATAGGTACATATCCATAAACAATGTATGGGACTTAAATTTTTATATAAATTGTATCATACGGATCATATCATTCTGCAACTTTTTTCTCCATCAACATTGTGTACACACAGAGCTCTCTATTCATTTAGCTATTGTATATAGTATTCCAGTTTATGAATATGCCACTGTCCGTTCCTCTATGAGGGGACTAACTTAGATTGTTCGTTTTTTTCTTGACATCTTGTTCTAGGTTCCATTTTTTTTTGAGACAGGCTGAAGCCACCCAGGCTGAAGTGCAGTGGTATGATCATGGCTCATTGCCACCTCAATCTCTTGGGCTCAAGTGATCTTCCAGCCTCAACCTCCTGAGTAGCTGGGACTTCAGGCGTGTGTCACCATGCCTGGCTAGTTTAAAAAATTTTTTTGTAGCGATGGGGTCCCACTGTGTTACCCAGGCTGGTCTGGAACTCCTGGGCTCAAGTTCTTCTCCTGCCTTGGCCTCCCAAAGTGCTAGGATTACAGGCATGAGCTACTGCACCAGCCTAGGTTTTGTGTGTGTGTGTGTGTGTGTGTGTGTGTGTGTGTGTGTGTGTGTGTGTGTGTGTGTTTTTTACTTAGTCTTTTCAGAGAGTCAGCTTTTAGTTTTGTTGCCTTTCTCTAATTTTTTTGTTTGTTTGTTTTCTGGTTCCTTGATTTCTGATCTTTAGTATGATCCTCCTGTTTTTGTGGGGTTCCTGTTATTTTTAGTTTCTTGAATTGAGCACTTAATTCATTTTTTTGTCTTATTTTTTAATAAATTCATTTAAGGCTACACATTTATCTCTAAGTCCTGATTTAGCTACATACCACAAGCATTGACATGTAGAACTTCCATAGTTCAGCTCTATTTTTTAGTTTCCAAATACTGTATCAAAAGTTTTTGTTGTTGTTGGTTTTTGTTTTCTTCTTTCTTTTCTTTTTCATTTTCCTTTTATTGCTTTCCATTGTGTTGATTGAATTTTCTTTTTCCTTTTATTTTTCTCTTTCTCATTTCGGAAACTATATACTATGTTTCTATTCCATTTGTGTTTCCTGTAAATTTTATTTTATTTTAATTTTATTTTACTGAGATGGAGTCTTGCTCTGTCACCCAGGTTGTAGTATAGTGGTGCAATTATAGCTTCACTGCAGTCTTGACCTCCCAGGCTCAAGCAATCCTCCCACCTCAGCCTCTCAAGTAGCTGGGACTAGAGGTGCAAGCCACCATGCCCAGCTAATTTTTATTTTTTATTTTTGAGACAGAGTTTCTCTCTGGTTACTCAGGCTGGAGTGCAATGGCGTGATCTCAGCTCACTGCACCCTCCGCCTCCTGGGTTCAAGCAATTTTCCTGCCTCAGGCTCGCAAGTAAGTAGAGACAGAGTTTCACCTTGTTCATCAGGCTGGTCTTGAACTCCTGACCTCAGATGATCCACCTGCCTCAGCCTCCTAAAGTGCTGCAATTACAGACAGGAGCCACTGTGCCTGGCCTAAGAAATATTTTAATTTTCTTCTTAGTTTCTTTATTGACACAGTTGTTCAGGAGCATGTTGTTTAATTTCCATGTATTTGTATAATTTCCAAAATTCCTTTTGTTACTGATTTGTATTTTTTTTCCGTTGTGGTCTGAGAAGATACTTGATATGATTTTGAATTTTTTTTTTTTTTTTTTTTTTTTAAGGCAGTCTCATTCTGTTGCCCAGGCTGGAGTGCAGTGGCATGTGTGATCTTGGTTCACTGCTGCCTCCTCCCCCTGGGTTCAAGCAGTTGTCATGTGTCAGCCTCCCAAGTAGTAGCTGGAATTACAGGTGTGCACCACCACACCCAACTAATTTTTGTATTTTTAGTAGAGACGGGGTCTTATCATGTTGGCCAGGCTGGTCTTGAACTCCTGGCCTCAAGTGATCTGCCCACCTCGGCCTCACAATGTGCTGGGATTACAGGTGTGGGCCACCATGCTCAGCCTGATTTTGAATTTTTAAAATGTATTGAGACTTGTTTTGTGGTCTAACATACCTATCCCTGTATGTCAGAATGTTTAATGTGCTGATGAAAGAATGTATATTCTATAGCAGTTGTGTGAAACGTTCTGTCCATGTCTGATAGGTCCATTTGGTCTAAAGTGCAGTTTAAATTCAATATTTCTTTGTTGTATTTCTGTCTAGATAATCTGTTTTATGTTGAGAGTGGGCTGTTGAAATCCTCAACTACTATTGTGTTGATGTCTCTCTTTAGATTGATAATATTTGCTTTAGTCTGGATGCTCTAGTGTAGGGTATATATATATTTAGAATTATTATATCCTCTTTCTGAATTGATCCCTTTATCATTATGTAATGATCTCCTTTGTCCTTTTTTACTATTCTTGACTTAAAATCTCTTTGATCTGATACAAGTATAGCTACTCCTGCTCACTTTTGGTTTCCATTTGTGTGGAATATCTTTTTCCATTCTTTCACTTTTAGTCTGTATGTGTTTTTACAAGTGAAGTGAAGTTCTTGTAGGCAGCATATAGTTGGGCCATGCTTTTTTATCCATTAAGCTATTATTTGTCTTTTAAGTGGATAATCTATTTACACTCAAGGTTATTATTATTGATATGTGAGGGCTTATTCCTGTCATTTTATTAGTTGAGTTCTGGTTATTTTATATATCCTTTGTTCCTATCTCCCATTGTTTATCATTGTGGTTTAGTGGTTTTCTATAGTGGTAACATTTGAGTTTTTTTCTCTTTCTCATTTGTATGTCTGTTCTTCCAGTGAGTTTTATAATTTTATGTGTTTTCACATGATGGTAGATACTGTCTTTTTGCTTCCAGATGTAGAACTTCCTGAAGCATTTTTTGGAGGGCTGGTCTAGTGGTATTGAATTTCTTCAGTTTTTACTTGTCTGAGAAAGACTTTATTTCTCCTTCATTTTTGAAGGATAGCTTTTCTGGGAATAATATTCTTGGCTGACAGATTTTTTTTCTTTCAGCACTTTAAATATATCATTGCATTCTCTCCTGGCCTCTAATGATGCTGCTGAGAGATACACTGTAGTCTGAAGGAAGCTTTCCTTCTATGTGACTTTAAACCTTTCTCCTGTTTTTAGAATATCTTTCTTTGCCTTTTGATAGTTTGAGTATAATGTGCCTTGGTGAAGACCTTTTGGGATTCAATCTATTTGCAGAATTTTGAGCTTCCTGTATCTGTATATGTATATCTCTTGCAAGATTTGAGAAGTTTTCAGCTACTATTTTGCTAAATAAATTTTCTTTTCCTTTACCCATCCCTTCTCCCTCTACAATACCCAGAATTCAAGTATTTGGCCAGTTTATGCTGTCCCAAATGTCAGTTAGGCTTTCTTCATGTTTTTTTTTATTCCTCTTCCATTTTATTGTCATTGTTTGTTTGTTTTGAGACAGGGTCTCACTCTGTCACCCAGGCTATAGTGCAGTGGAGTGATCATAACTCACTGCAGCCTCGAACTCCTGGGAGGCTCAAAGAATCCTCCTGCCTTAGTCTCTTGAGTACTGAAGTTCTGAAATTATTTATTCTGCTTGATCTAGTCTATATTTTTAAAATTTTATTTCAATAGTGTTTGGGTCACAGGTGGTTTTTGGTTACATGGATAAGTTATATAGTGGTGATTTCTGAGATTTTAGTGCAGTCCTCACCCAAGCAGTGTACTCTGTACCCACAATGTAGTCTTTTATTCCCTTAACCCTGCAACCTTCCCCCAAAGAGTCCCTGAAGTCTTTATCTCATTCTTATGCCTTTGCATCCTCATAGCTTAGCTGCCACTTATACATGAGAATATACAATGCTTGGTTTTCTGTTCCTCGGTTACTTCACTTAGAATGATGGACTCCAACTCCATCCAGGTTGCTGTGAATGCTATTATTTTGTTCCTTTTTATGACTGAGTAGGATTCACATTTTCTTTATCCACTAGTTGGTTGATGGGCATTTGGGCTGGTTCCATATTTTTGCAATTGCAAATTGTGCTGTTATAAACGTGTGTGCATGTCTCTTTTTCATATAATGACTATTTTCCTTTGGGTAGATATCCAGTAGTGGCATTGCTGGATCAAATGGTAGTCTTGCTTTTAGTTTTTTAAGGAATCTCCATATTGTTTTCAATAGTGGTTGTACTAATTTACATTCCCACCAGCATTGTAAAAGTGTTCTCTTCTCAATACAGCCATGCCAACATCTATTGTTTTTTGACTTTTTAATTATGGCCATTCTTGCAGGAGTAAAGTGGTATCTCATTGTGGTTTTAATTTGCATTTCTCTGATGATCAGTGATGTGTTGAACATTTTTTTCATGTTTGTTGGCTGTTTGTACATCTTATTTGAGAATTGTCTATCCATGTCCTTTGCCCACTTTTCAATGGGATTATTTGTTTTTCTTCTTGCTGATTTGTTTGAGTTTCTTATAGATTCTGGATATTAGTCCTTTGTCAGATACATAATTTGTGAATATTTTCTCCCACTCTGTGGGTTTTCTGTTTACTCTGCTGATGATTTCTTTTGCTCTACAGAAGCTTTTTAGTTTAATTAGGTTCCATTTATTTATTTTTGTCTTTGTTGCATTTGCTTGTCATGAATTCTTTGCCTAAGCCAATGTTTAGAAGAGTTTTTCTTTTCTTTTCTTTTTTTTTTTTTTTTTTTGAGGCAGAGTCTCGCTCTGTCTCCCGGACTGGAGTGCAGTGGCCGGATCTCAGCTCACTGCAAGCTCCGCCTCCCGGGTTTACGCCATTCTGCCTCAGCCTCCCGAGTAGCTGGGACTACAGGCGCCCGCCACCTCGCCCAGCTAGTTTTTTGTATTTTTAGTAGAGACGGGGTTTCACCGTGTTAGCCAGGATGGTCTCGATCTCCTGACCTCGTGATCCACCCGTCTCGGCCTCCCAAAGTGCTGGGATTACAGGCTTGAGCCACCGCGCCTGGCCGAGTTTTTCTTTTCTTTTCTTTTTTTTTTTTTGAGACAGAGTCTTGCTGTGTCGCCCAGGCTGGAGTGCAGTGGCCTGATCTCGGCTCACTGCAAGCTCCACCTCCCGGGTTCAGGCCATTCTCCCGCCTCAGCCTCTGAGTAGCTGGGACTACAGGCGCCCGCCACCACGCCTGGCTAGTTTTTTGTATTTTTAGTAGAGACGAGGTTTCACCATGTTAGCCAGGATGGTCTTGATCTCCTGACCTCGTGATCCACCCGCCTTGGCCTCCCAAAGTGCTGGGATTACAGGCTTGAGCCACCGCGCCCGGCCTAGAAGAGTTTTTCTAATGTTATCTTCTAGAATTTTTATGGTTTCAGTTCTTAGGTTTAAGTCTTTGATCAATCTTGAGTCGATTTTTGTATAAGGTGAGAGATGAGGATCCAGGTTCATTCTTCTACGTGTGGCTTGCCAGTTATCCCAGCACCATTTGTTGAATAGGGTGTCCTTTCTCCACTTTATGTTTTTGTTTGCTTTGTCAAAGATCAGTCGACTGCAAGTATTTGGCTTTATTTCTGAGTTCTCTATTCTGTTCCATTGGTCTGTGTGCCTATTTTTATACGAGTACCATGTTGTTTTGGTGACTATGGCCTCATAGTACAGTTTGAAGTCAGGTAGTCCAGATTTGTTCTTTTTCCTTAGTCTTGTTTGGCTGTGTGGGCTCTTTTTTGGTTTCATATGAATTTTAAGATTGTTTTTTCCAGTTCTGTGAAGAATTATGGTGGTATCTTGATGGGAATTGCATTGAATTTGTAGATTGCTTTTGGCAGTATGGTCATTTTCACAATATTAGTTCTACCCATCCATGAACATGGGATGTGTTTTCCATTCGTTTGTGTCATCAGTGGTTTCTTTCAGCAGTGTTTTGTATTTTCCTTGTAGAGGTCCTTCACCTCCTTGGTTAAGTATATTGCTAAGTTTTTGTTTGTTTATTTGTTTTTGCGGCTGTTGTAAAAAGGGTTGAGTTTTTTATTTTGATTTGATTCTCAGCTTGGTCATTGTTGGTGTGTAGCAGTGCTATTGATTAGTGTACACTGATTTTGTACTTTGATACTTTACCAAATTTATTTATCAGATCTAGGAGCTTTTTGGATGAGTCTTCAGGGTTTTCTAAGGTATATCATCATGTCACCAGCAAACAGTGACAGTTTGGCTTCCGGATTCTCTTCATTTCTTTCTCTTGTCTGATTGATCTGGCTAAGTACTATGTTGAATAGAAGTGGTGAAAGTTGGCATCTTTGTCTTGTTCCGGTTCTCAACGGGAATGCTTTCAACTTTTCCCCATTCAACATGATGTTGGCTGTGGGTTTGTCATATATGGTTTTTATTACTTTGAGGTAAGTCTCTTCTATGCCTATTTGTTGAGGGTTTTTTTTTTTTTTGTGATTGTCATATATGTTTTTATTACTTTGAGGTAAGTCTCTTCTATGCCTATTTGTTGAGGGTTTTTTTTTTTTTTGTGATTGTCATATATGGTTTTTATTACTTTGAGGTAAGTCTCTTCTATGCCTATTTGTTGAGGGTTTTTTTTTTTTTTTTTTTTTTGTGAGATGGAGTCTCACTCTGTCGCCCAGGCTGGAGTGCAGTGGCGCGATCTCGGCTCACTCAAAGCTGCGCTTCCTGGGTTCACGCCATTCTGCTGCCTCAGCTTCCCTAGTAACTACTAGGTACTAGGGTACTAGTACTACTAAGTACTAGGGTACTACAGGCACCTGCCACCACACCCAGCTAATTTTTTGTATTTTTAGTAGAGACAGCGTTTCACCATGTTGGCCAGGATGGTCTCAATCTCCTTACCTTGTGATCTGCCTGCCTCAGCCTCCCAAAGTGCTGGGATTTTACAGGTATGAACCACCACGCCGAGGGTTTTTATCATAAAGAGATGCTGGTTTTTTTGTGTTTTTTTGGTTTTTTAAGACAGAATCTCACTCTCTTTCCCAGACTGAAGTGCAGTGGTGCAATCTTGGCTCACTGCAGCCTCCACTTTCCAGGTTCAAGTGATTCTCCTGCCTCAGCCTCCTGAGTAGCTGGGATTGCAGGTGTGCTAATTTTTGTATTTTTAGTGAAGATGGGATTTCACCATATTGACCAGGCTGTTCTCAAATTCCTGACCTCAGGTAGTCCTCCTGTCTCACCCTCCCAAAGTGCTGGGATTACAGACATGAGCCACTCTCCCCAGCAGAGACACTGGATTTTGTCATATGCTTTTTCCATCTCTGTTGAGATGATCATATGGTTTTTGTTTTTAATTCTGTTTATGTTATGTAGCATATTTATTGACTTGCATATGTTAAACCATGCCTGCATCCCTAGTTTGAAACCCACTTGATCATGATGTATTATCTTTTTGACACGCTGTTGGATTTGGTTAGCTAGAACTTTGTTGAGGATTTTTGCATCTATGTTCATCGGGATATTGGTCTGTAGTTTTCTTTTTTTGTTATGTCCTTTTCTGGTTTTGATATTAGGGTAATACTGGCCTCATAGAATGATTTAGGGAGGATTCCCTCTTTCTCTATCTTTTGGAATAATTTTAGTAGGATCGGTGATAATTCTTCTTTGAATTATCTGATAGAATTCAGCTGGTCCTGGACTTTTTTTTGTTGACAATTTAAAAAATTGCTGATTCAGTGTCACTGCTTGTTATTGGTCTGTTCAGGGTTTCTGTTTCTTCCTGATTTAATCTAGAAGGGTTATATATTTCCAGGAACTTATCTACCTCCCTAGATTTTGTAGTTTGTGCACATAAAGGTGTCATAGTAGCCTTGAATGATCTTTTGTATTTCTGTGGTATCAGTTATAATATCTCCAGTTTCTTTTTTTCCTTTTTTTTTTTCTTTTGAGGCAGAGTCTTCCTGTGTCACCCAGGCTGGAGTACAGTGGTGTGATCTCAGCTCACTGCAACCTCTGCCTCCCGAGTTCAAGCGATTCTCCTTCCTCAGCCTCCCAAGTAGCTGGGATTACAGGCGCCTGCCACCATGTCTGGCTGATTTTTGTATTTTAGTAGAGACAGGGTTTCACCATGTTGGCCAGGCTAGGCATGAACTCTTGACCTCAAGTGATCTCCCTGCCTTGGCCTCCCAAAGTGCTGGGATTCTGGGCGTGAGCCACTGTAAACTGAGCTTATTTGTATCTTCTCTCTTCTTGGTTAATCTTGCTAATGGTCTATCAATTTTGTTTATCTTTTCAAATAATCAGTTTTTTGTTTCATTTATCTTTTGTATTTTTTTTTCTTTTTTTGAGATAGGGTCTCGCTCTGTTGCCCAGGCTGGAGTGCAGTGGCACAATCTCGGCTCACTGCAAGCTCTGCCTCCTGGGTTCACGCCATTCTCCTGCCTCAGCCTCCTGAGTAGCTGGGACTACAGGCACCCGCCACCACACCCGGCTAATTTTTTTTTTGTATTTTTAGTAGAGACAGGGTTTCACCGTGTTAGCCAGGATGGTCTCGATCTCCTGACCTTGTGATCCACCTGCCTCAGCCTCCCAAAGTGCTGGGATTACAGGCGTGAGCCACTGCTCCCAGTGCTATCTTTTGTATTTTTTGTTTGTTTGTTTGTTTCAGTTTCATTTAGATCTGCTCTGATCTTTGTTACTTCTTCTACTGGGTTTGGGTTTAATTTGTTCTTATTTCTCTATTTCTTTGAGGTGTGACATTAAATTGTCTGTGCTATTTCAGAGTTTTTGATATAGACATTTAACAATGAACTTTCCTCTTAGCACTGCTTTTACTGTATCTCAGGTTTTTATATGTTGTGTCACTATTATTCATTTCAAAGAATTTTTTAATTTACATATTGATTTCATTGTTAACCGAAAAATTATACAAGAGCAGATTATTTAATTTCCATGTATTTGTATAATTTTGAGAGTTCCTTTTAGAGTTGATTTCCAGCTTTATTCCACTGTGGTCTGAGAAGATACTTGATATGATTTTGATTTTCTTAAATTTATTGAGACTTATTTTGTGGCTCATGATATCACCTATCTTGGAGACTGTTCCATATGCTGATGAGGAGAATGTATATTCTGCAGTTGTTGGGAAGAATGTTGTGTAAACATCTGTTAAGTTGATTTGTTCTAGGATATAGTTTAAGTTTGTTGTTTCTTTGTTGACTTTTTGTCTTGATCT
Organism: Trachypithecus francoisi; assembly: GCF_009764315.1. Lineage (NCBI taxonomy): Eukaryota > Metazoa > Chordata > Mammalia > Primates > Cercopithecidae > Trachypithecus > Trachypithecus francoisi. The sequence goes on along the minus strand of NW_022681470.1, from coordinate 69,807,743 downwards.
ATCTAGTGCTGTCAATGGAGTATTGAAGACCCACACTATTATTGTGTTGCTGTCAGTCTCATTTCTTAGATCCAGTAGTAATTGTTGTATAAATCTGGGGGCTCCAGTATTAGGTGCGTATAAATTTAGGATTATAGTATCTTTATGTTGGGCTAATCCTTTTATCATTGTATAACTTCCTTCTTTGTCTTTTTTACTGGTGTTGCTTTAAAGTCTGTTTTGTCTGATATAACTATTCCTGCTCACTTTTGGTTTCCATTTGTATGGAATGTCTTTTTCCACCCCTTTACCTTAAATTTTTGTGAGTCCTTTTATGTTAGGTGAGTCTCTTGAAGAGAGCAGATATTTGGTTAGTGGTTTTTTATCCATTCTGTCATTCTGTATCTTTTAAGTGGAACATTTAGGCCATTTACATTCAATGTTAATGTTATTGTTTTTTAGGCCTCGTGAGATTTATGCTTTCAGGAGGTTCTATTTAGGTTCATGTCAGAGCTTTTGTTTCAAGATTCAGAACTTCTCTTAGAACTTCTTTAAGACCTCAGGCTCCTGGGATAATGTGCCAGAGAGTAGTTAACTGCATCTGCTGCATAGAAGAGTTCCCCAAGGGAGTGGAGAGTAGTGGGCAACAGTGAGCCTCACCCAGCTCTTTCACAGTTGGTGAGGCTAGTCTCACTCCCGCAGTGCTTCGCTCACTGGATTTAGATCCAGGCAGTCTGCGCACAGAACTCAGACCTGCCCAAGGCCGTAACCATGACCCTCTCCATCTGCCCATAAGGCCGGATGCCCAGCTCGTCTTTACACTCACCCCGTGGGTTCTGTTCAAGAGAGCTCATCCCTACTAAAGATTATATTACAAAATTCACCTGGGAGCTTCTTTCACCCTGTGACCCCTCCCTGAACTCATTGACTGCTTCTCCGAGGGCCCCATGAGATACAGTCAGGAATGGCTTCCCTCAGTTCATGCTAGAGACTGGGAATGCCTACAAGGCACTTCATGCTGCTGCATCTACTTTTATATTTCACATAGACTAAATCCATTCCAGCTCTAGGTAGGGTTAAGGCTTTCTCCCATGGTCTGGGTTTTCAGAGTGCAGGTGGGGATGTGTGCTCCGAGACATGCTCATTCTCCTGCTTACACTCTGGGAACTTAGTTTTTCACCTGTCTTCGTGCAGTAGGCTCCAGCCTGCTGCTTCTTTCAAAGGGTTTTTGGATTCTTTCTATCTTCCTGTGGTGGTTCTTGGAAAAAAGAAAATTCACAGTGTGACTCTCTAGCCACTATTCTGTCCTTCCAAGTGGGAGAGGCATGCTAACACTGCCTCTTATCTGTCATCTTGGAAAATAAATAAATAAAAGATCTAATTCAAGCTTATCTAACCTGTGACCCATGGGCCATATGCAGCCTAGGACAGTTTGAATGTGGTCTAACACAAATTTGTAAACTAACTTTCTTTTTTTTTTTCTTTTAAGACAGAGTGAGACTCTGCTGCCCAGACTGGAGTGCAGTGCAGCGATCTCGGCTCACTGCAACCTCCACCTCTCGGGTTCAAGCGATTCTCCTGCCTCAGCCTCCCAAGTAGCTGAGATTACAGGCATGTACCATCATGCCTAGTTAATTTTTGTACTTTTAGTAGAGACATGGTTTCACCATGTTGGCCAGGCTAGTCTCAAACTTCTGACCTCAGGTGATCCATCCACCTCAGTCTCCCAAAGTGCTGGGATTACAGGCGTGAGCCACCATGCCCAGCTGTAAACTTTGTTAAAACATGATTTTTTTAATGTGTTTTTTGTTTAGCTCATCAGGTGTCATTAATGTTAGTGTATTTTATGTGTGGCCCAAAACAATTCTTCCAGTGTGGCTTAGGGAAGCCAAAGGATTGGACACCCCTGATCTAGTCTCAAACTCCTGACCTCACGTGATCCACCCACCTCAATCTCCTTAAGTGCTGGGATTACAGCTGTGAGCCACTGTGCGGGGCAGGTTAGTGGCAGTTTTTTTCAGCCTCCTTTTCAGGGTCGTTAAACTCTGTCTCAGCCCTCGGTTTCAAACAGTGAATCTGACTCTTTGTTTCCTGTTCCTGTGGAGCACTTTGAACACCTTTTATCTTGTAGGAGGCAAATTCCTGGCTACTTCTGCCTACCAGTAGGCCTGCAGCTTTAGCCTGACTTGCAGCTTTTTCTCTTCTCCTTTTTTCTGGTTCACTGAAATGTTTATTTTGTATATGCTTTAGGATATGTCATTTTAATTTTCTATATTTACTGATGCTTTTGGACAAAGGAAGGGAGTTTTATGAACTTCTGAAATCAACTTGACTAAGAAGTTTAAGATACTTTAAAAAAATGCAAATCAGTTTTCAGTCCTCTGCTTAAAATCCTAAACTCTACTTAAAATCCTAAACTGTAGAGTTTTAGCATTCCCTTAGGTGATCTGGCCACTACCTACCTCTCCAGATTTACTTCAAGCACTTTCCTGTTTGCTGCCAGACTTTCAGTTCTTTGAAAGTGCCTAGCTGTCACACATACATGCCCCCTCGCCCAAGTTTGACATCTTCCCAGTTTTCTTTTCTCATTTAAATGTTACCTCCTCAGAGAGATCTTACCTAACCACCCTCATTAAAATACTTCCCCCATGACACCTGTTTATTTCCTTAATAGCACTTGTTACAGCTTGTAAGTATTTGTGTTTATTTTCTTGTTTATGCTCTCTCACAAAACTGAAAGCTCCATGAGTTTTTTAATATTATATTTATATTATACGTAGCCAGCATATAGCAGCATGCCCAATAAATACATTGTGAGTGACTGTTACTCATCTGTCCATTCAGTTGTATATATTGAATGTCTACAGCATGGCAGAACTGTTCTCAATGTGCAAGATGTAATATTAGTGAGCAGCACAAAGTTCTTACTCTATATTTTAGTGGGAGAAGAAAAGCAATAATTATAAAAATAAATAAGTGACATCAGTGCTTTAGGGTGGTGTGTTTAGGTGATGGGGAAACACTTTTCTGAGGTACTAACAGGAAGGAATTTATCTGGTGATGATCAAGAAAAAGAGCTGTCAAGCAGAGGGAAGAGCTAGAATAAAGTTCTTAAATCAAGAATGAGCTTGATATTCATGGAACAAAAGACCACAGAGGCTGTATTGGAGTGAGTAGAAGGAGCATTGCAAGACAGTGTCAAAAACTTGGCTGAGGCCAGATAATACGAGCAAGGGTCAGGAGTTGGAAAGTGTGCCTTAAGAGAGGTGCAACATGGTACTGAAGGAAGTGGTGAGGTGTAGGTGGGAGGGTGTGCTGCAGAGGATTTCATCTACTAAGCAAATGGGTTCAACACATCTCTACGTCTCTATAAATTGTAGCAAAGGGTTATATTTCAGAAAATCATAAATCACTGCTGAGTTTTTGGTTTCATTTTCACCAGGGATGCTGCTTTCCAATTCTTGGTTCTAATGGCTTAGTTACCTCTTTTTTTTTTTTTTTTTTTTTTTTTGAGATGGAGTCTCGCTCTGTCGCCCGGGCTGGAGTGCAGTGGCTGGATCCTGGCTCACTGCAAGCTCCGTCTCCTGGGTTCACGCCATTCTCCTGCCTCAGCCTCCTGGGTAGCTGGGACTACAGGCGCCCGCCACCTCGCCCGGCTAGTTTTTTTTTTGTATTTTTTAGTAGAGACGGGGTTTCACAGTGTTAGCCAGGATGGTCTCGATCTCCTGACCTTGTGATCCGCCCGTCTCGGCCTCCCAAAGTGCTGGGATTACAGGCTTGAGCCACCGCGCCCGGCCGGCTTAGTTACCTCTTTAGAAACCAGTAGAAGCCACACATCCGATGCTGTGCGTGTTTGCTTGTTTATATTCATAAAATACATTGGAAATAGAAAGGAAGTAGTCAGTGTTTTGTGTTTTTTTTTTGCTGAATTTCTGAATTTGGGCAGGCTTTTGCAAGTTCATGTTTCCTAGTTTAGTCAGTACAGTGACCTGAAAGCAAAACTAGGTTGATTACTCAATCTTTCATTTCCACTTTTTCATTTCCCTATGTTTTAGAAAGCAAGTGACTAGGGAAGGCAGTGTTTTCAAGAGTGCCTAACTTCCACATTTTTAAGAGCAAACTCTTTTTAAAAATATCCTTATAGCAATCTCCTGTTGAGCTGTCTACCTATAAGATGTGGTCTCATTTGACAGTTACAACCTTTTATAATTCTATTGTAATGAATAATTGCTTCCATATTGTCTTTTTTTAAAGTTCTTTGAAATTAACTGAAGAGACTCCCTTTTTTCCCTTGTCCTTCACTAAACACGTAGCGATGGCAAGGAGCTATTTTAAGTTTCTGTATGGTAAACTTAATGATACTTCCAGTTCTTTTGCTGACCCTACAAGCAGAGGACTCAGAGGCAGTTCCTCTTCTTTCCTAATAATGCTGTCTTGCTTAAGCCACTGTCACAATATTTACAGGTAGCCACTCACAAATAGTTATGTTTTAAAAATTCATATAAGTCTGAGTTTTGGAATTTGAAATACATTTCCCACTGGGAAAAAAAAGTACAAATAAATAAATAAATATGTTTCTAGGCAACCCTTTACAGGCTTATTAAACCTTAATCTATAGTGTAGCTGAAATACTATACATTTATGATGAAAAATTAGGAAAATCATATTTCAGATGCATATTAGTTCCACTATACAACATTTAGGATTTTATATGGAATAGTTTGGCTCCTTTAACACCATTTTTGGTGGTGAGAAGGGTAAGTAGTGGTGTCATGAGGTGCTAGAGAGAAGGCATTGAGAATGGTCCTCGAGAAAGCCCATCCCATCTCCTGCATGGCATGGACCAGCCATCTGCATGTGAGACATTCTTAAGTCACGTACTTGTATATCAGGAGTATTGTATGCTCTTACTAGTTGCAAAATGTGAAAAAAATCATTTAGAATAATCTTGAGTGAAGGAGTGAAAAGTATATATATTTTGAAATTTCCTAAGCAGATATTGTTGGAAAATGGCTTTTTCATGCATTTACAGACAATATATTAATATATTTAGTGACCATTTTTAGTTGTGTGTGTTTTCCTTCTTTTGTCTTAAAAAAATGGTTTTATTAATAAAATTATTGGTGCTACTTAGTTTTAAATGCAAAGGACTTAATTCATTCAACTAAAAAGAAAAAAAGATACCATAAAGTTAACAGTTAAAACATTTAACTCTATAATTGTTCTAGAGTTTTAATGTTTTAATTCTTTACCAGGCACAACTATTTTTATTTCGAGAGATTTTCATTATGTTGAAGCTAACTTTACCGTTAGTTAACTTACATTCTTGTGAGGACAGTATAATTGCTGACAAAGCAATATTTTAGAAAGTTATAGAATGTAGAAGAGTGTGTGCTTTGGATTCTAGGAGGGAGATGTGAGTTCTTATTCAAGTCTAGATACATTTCTCAGCTTCTGTTTCTTTATCTACAAAAGGAGGCTGATGAAATCCACTTGCCTCCCAGAGTTGCTAAAATTGGGTAAGATTGATTAAGAATGTATGTCAGCCCATACTACTATAGGAATGGGCTGTCCATGGAACAGGTAGGGAAAGCTTTCATGCCATTGTGTTTTTCTTCCTTGTACCCTTCTTCCTTTTATAACTAAGTTTCTCAAATGAATAATCTATACTCAGTAGCTTCACTTATAATCTCTCACTCTTGTAAAAAAAATCAGTAGTATTTCATATTTACATTGTTATGACTGTATAAGTGTTCTTCAATCTGAGTCAGGTAATTATTATTATTTTGTTCCTGAGTCAGATAATTATTACTATGAGTGTATTCTTTCTTGAATAGCTTTCTACACCTTTTGGAACAATAATTGCTTTATTATTATTTTTTTCCTTTGAGACAGAGTCTTGCTCCCAGCTGGAGCGCAGTGATGCAATCTCGGCTCACTGCAACCTCCACCTCTCCGGTTCAAGCTATCCTCTCGCCTCAGCCTCCCTAGTAGCTGGGATTACAGGCGCCCGCCACCATGCCCGGCTAATTTTTTGTATTTTTGGTAGAGACGGGGTTTAGCCAGGCTGGTCTCGAACTCCTGACCTCAGGTGATTTACCTGCCTCTGCCTCCCAAAGTGCTGGGATTACAGGTATTTTTCTATTTGCTTTGTTTTCTGTTGTGTCTAACAGAACTGTAAAATTCATCTCAATATGGCAAATACTTAAGGTTATCTCTCAAATCCATTTTTAAACTTTTTCTTTTCCTTGGAGATGCTTCTCTGGGAGCCCTCCATCTTCCTATTGCAGTCTGGACTGGCTGCTGTCTAGGCCTGGTGCAAAACTTTTATCCTGCCTGTTCCTTTCATCATCATCCTGGGAATTTCCCTTCCTTCTCTCATGTTTTGAATCGTGTTTCCTGGTTTCCTGGTTTCTCCTCTTTCTTGATTTATTCTCTTGTCTTTGATGTAGCACTTCCTCTACCACCCACCTCCTACTCCAACGGACCCCCAGCTCACCTAGCACCAAATCCTCTATTAAGGCAGTTTTCTTACATCACCTATGAAGATTTCCTTCTCCCTTCAGTTCCCTTGTTAGATTGATCTCCCCCTCCTTTGTGCCTCCATGGCACCCTCTCTCATAGCCTTGGTCCATCACGACTATTGAACACCTACTATACACGTCAGGCACTGTGTTCAACATTAGGGATTCTAAGATTAAAAGAACGAGGTTCCTGTTCCCAAGGGAGTTCTGGAAGATAAATAAGAACGCCAGGGTTCTCACTGGAGTTAGTACTGCCCTCTAGTGGACCCTTTGAAAAAGTGAAAGAAAGTTTTTGGTTGCCATATTAATGAGAAAGTGTAGCTGGCACTTTGTAGTCAGGGGCCAGGCATACTAGATGTCTCATATGTCCAGCACAACTTTAGAATATCTCACTAGACATTCATGTGTTAAAATATGTTTATAATTATTCAGCCTAGGACCTAATTCCATTTTACACACAAACCCAAACTACTCAGCACTTTTTACATTGTCATTGCTTGTACAACCGATAGAAAACAGCTGTTGTTCAGCAATGTGAGTTTATAGACAACTTTCTTTTTAAGGTAGCATGAGATATTTTAGGAATTCTTTATATTGGTCATTGATAGCCCTTAGTCTCTAAGAATCCTAATGAGAGGCTTCACAAATCAGTGAATATAGTTATCAGTGCTGTTAATTAACAAATAAAGCATAGGCTGGGCATAGTGGCTCACGCCTGTAATCCCATCACTTTGGGAGGCTAAGGCAAGAGGATTGCTTGAGTCCAGGAGTTTGAGACTGCAGTGAGCTATGATTGTGCCACTGCACTCCGGCCTGGGTGACAGAGTGAGACGCTTGAGCCCAGGAGCTTGAGGCTGCATTGAGCAGTGATCACATCACTGCACTCCAGCCTGGGTGACAGATGGAGACCCTGTCTCAAAAAAATAAAACAAAAAAAACCCAGAATCCCTTAAGTGATGGATTATTTTGTAAAGTTTGTAATGTAAACAATGTAATAACAATGAAGAAGAATATTTTACCTTACCCTATTCATAAAAGATAACTTTTCATATTAAATGTTAAGAAATATTTTGTTCATTATTTGTGTGTGTGCACATATATTGCAGTATAACACATAATGTACAGTTTTATGAATTTATATACATGCATACACCTACGCAAATGTAACTGCCACCATGATCTAGAAATAGAGTATCTGTGTAGTTGGAAAATACAGGACAAACTTATTTTTAAACAGTATATTGGTTATATTTTTTAAATACTGTGCCTATTGTGTTTTCATGTATACAATAAATACAATTCAGAGTGTCCAAAAAACCTGGAAGCATAAAGAAAACAGTGTGTTTATTGTATTTTTAAAAATATTCACAATTGGGGCCATTGCTTTAAATTTAGAAGTATTTTACTTGCAAAATATATTGAGGTTGAAGAAAAAGATATTGAGCATATTATTTGAAAATGTAACTAACACATATTTATCCTGTTCTCCAGCCTTATGGATACCCTGTATAACGTTTCCAGTACCCCAAAATGTTGCCCATACTCCTTTTTAGTAATTATACCATTTCTACCAGGTATAACCACTATTCTGACTTACATCATCATAGATTTTTGTCTTTTCTTGAACGACATGTAAATGGAATCATACAGTATGCATTCTTGTGTTACCTTCTTTAAATCGGTGTTATTTCTATGAGATTCATCCACATTTTGAGTGTAGTAGAAGTTCTTTTTTATTGTTGTGTAGTATTCCATTGTGCGTCTATAGACAATTTATCTCTTCTGTTGTCACTTGGTTTGTTTACAGATTTTGGCTATATGAATAAAGCTACTATGAACATCCTTATACCACATTTATACTCATCTCTCATAGATATATATCTAGAAATAGAATTTTGGGGTCACATGTAGGCATATGTTTGGCTTTTATAGCTACTACTAAAAAGTTTTCTGAAGTGGTTATTTCAATTTATACTTCTAACAGCACGTATGATAGTTACAGTTGTTCCATATCCCTAACAACACTTTATAGTGTTATTATATTACATAATATTCAATCAGTGATAAGTAAAAGTTTAACAGATGTTATCATATCATTAGATATATTTGAAACTGCAAGAAGATGATATAAATCACATTAAAGTGAAGGAATTATAGTATTTATCTACAATCATATATTATTTGAAAGTAAGGCTGGTCACAGTGGCTCATACCTGTAATCCCAGCACTTTGGGAGGCCAAGGTGGGAGGATCACTTGGGGTCGGGAGTTTGAGACCAGCCTGACCAACATGGTGAAACCCCATTTCTACCAAAAAATACAAAAATTAGCCAGGCATGGTGGCATGCACCTGTAGTCCCAGGTACTCAGGAGGCTGAGACATGACAATTACTTGAACCAGGAGGCGAAGGTTGCAGTGAGCCGAGATCGCACCACTGCACTCCAACCTGGGTGACAGAGTGAGACCCTGTCTCAAAAAAAGAAAAAAGAAAATAAATCTCACTAAGAGTTTTATTTCTACCTAAGATAGGCCTAAATTTATTCCTTTGAAAATATATTGCTCTCATGTTGTATTAGTTATCTATTGCTGCCTAACAAATTATCCCAAAGTTGAGCTGCTTAAAACAATAAATGTGTTATCTCTTGCTGTTTCTGAGGGTCATTAATCTGATAGCAGCTTAGCTGGGTAGTGCTAGCATAGGGCTCTCACAAGGTTGTAGTCAAGATGTCATCTGAAGCTGCAGTTATCTCTCAAGGCTCACCTGGGACTGTAGGAAATCCACTTTCAAACTCACTCACATAGTTGTTGGCAGTACAGCCCTGGCTGGTTGTTAGAGACTTTAGTTCTTACAACATGGGCCTTTCCATAAACTTCTTGTAACGTGTCAGCCTACTTCACTCAGGATGAATGATCTGAAAGGCATAGAGAATGAATGAATGAATGAATACCCAAGACAGAAGTTGTAGTCTTTTTTATAACTTAATCTTGGAAGTGATTTACTATTACTTGAGCTGTTAGTTACTGGTCATGCAGGCCGACCTAGTACACTGTGGGAGAGGACTGCACAAGGAGGCATAAATACCCTGCACAAGGCAGAGATCACTGGGGGCCATCTTTTTTTTTGCTCTGTCACCCAGGCTGGAGTGCAGTGCGATCTCAGCTCACTGCAACCTCTACCTCCTGGGTTCCAGTGATTCTTGTGCTTCAGCCTCCCTCATAGCTGGTACTACAGGCACGCACCACCATGCCTGGCTAATTTTTGTGTTTTTAGTAGAGATGGAGTTGTGCCATGTTGGCCAGGCTGGTCTTGAACTTCTGGCTCAAGTGATCCACCCACCTCAGCCTCCCAAAGTGTTGGGATTACAGGCCTAGGCCGCCGCAACCTGGCCACAGGGGCCATCTTGAAGGCTAACTGCCACACATATGGATACTTATTTTTTGTTGTGGCAGTGGCAAAGTACACATAAGATTTACCATTTTAACCATTTTGAACTGTATGATTCATTGGCAGCACATTCATAAAGTTGTGCAACTCATCTAAGCAGTTTCTTATAAGACAGCAATGAAGTTTGCCACATCAATTGACTCTTCCCTTCATGAAAGATTTCTCTGTAGGATGTGATACCATTTGATAGCATTTGTACCCACAGTAGAACTTCTTTCAAATCTGGAGTCAGTCCTCTCAGACTCTGCCACTATTTTATCAACTAAGTTTATATAATGTTTTAAATCCTTTGTTGTCATTTCAGCAATGTTCATGGCATCTTCAGATGGAGTAGATTCCATCTTAAGAAACTACTTTCTTTGCTCATCCATAAGAAGTAACTCCTTATTTGTTCAGATTTTATCATGAGCTTGCAACAGTTTAGCCACCCCTTTAGACTCCACTTTCTAATTCTAGTTCTCTTGCTGTTTTCACGACATCTGCAGTTATTTCCACCACTGAAGTCTTCAACTCGAAGTCATCCATAGAATCAACTTCTTTCTTTTTTTTTTTTGAGACGGAGTCTCGCTCTGTCACCCAAGCTGGAGTGCAGTGGCCAGATCTCAGCTCACTGCAAGCTCCGCCTCCCGGGTTCATGCCATTCTCCTGCCTCAGCCTCCCGAGTAGCTGGGACTACAGGCGCCCGCCACCTCGCCCGGCTAGTTTTTTGTATTTTTTTTTTTTTTAGTAGAGACGGGGTTTCACCGTGTTAGCCAGGATGGTCTCGATCTCCTGACCTTGTGATCCGCCCGTCTCGGCCTCCCAAAGTGGAATCAACTTCTTTCAAACTCCTGTTAATGTCAGTAGTTTGACCTCCTTTCAGGAATCATGAATGTTCTTAATGGGATCTAAGATGGTGAATTTTTTCCAGGTTTTCAATTTGCTTTGCCCAGATCCATCAGAAGAATCATGATCTATGGCAGCTACAGCTTTATGAAGGGTATTTCTTAAATAAGAAGGCTTGTAAGTCTAAATTACTCCTTGATCCATGGGCTACAGAATGGATATTTTGTTAACAAGCATGAAAACATTCACCTCCTTGTCCATCTTCATCAGAGCTGTTGAGTGACCAGGTACATTGTCAATGAGCAGTAATATTTTGAAAGGAATCTGTTTTTCTGAGCAGTAGGTTTCAACAATGGGCTTAAAATATTCGGTAAACCATGCTGTAAACAAGTGTGCTGTCATCTAGGCTTTTTTTTTTGTTCAATTTATAGCACACAAGCAGAGTCAATTTAGCCTAATTCACAAGGGCCCTAGGACTTTTGAATTTCTTTCAAGAACTTTTACTTTGCATTCACCACTTGGCTAATTGGCACAAGAGGGCTAGCTTTCAGCCTGTCTTGGCTTCCAACATGTCTTCCTAACTAAACTTAATCATTCTAGCTTTTAAGTTGAGAAACCTGTACTCTTCATTTCACTCAAACACTTAGAGGCCATTGTAGGGTTAATTGTTCTAACTTTGATACTGTTATATCCCAAGACATAGGGAGGCCCAAGGGGGGGGGGGGGAGAGAGAGAGAGAGAGAGAGAGAGAGAGAGAGAGAGAGAGGTCGAAGAACAACTGGTAAGTGGAACAGTCGGAACACACATATTTGTTGATGAAGTTTGCTGTCATACAGGTGCCATTCTGCTATGTAGCTGACACCCCAAAACAATTACAGTAGTAACATTGAAGATCACATATCACCATAACAGATATTATAATGAAAAAGTTTGCAGTATTGTGAGAATTATCAAAATGTGACACAGAGACATGAAATGAGCACATGCTATTGGAAAAATGGTGCTGATAAGACTTGCATGACACAGGGTTGCACAAACCTTTAATTTGTAAAAAATGCAGTATCTGTGAAGTGCAATAAAATGAGGTATGCTTGTATATTTAGGGGCTCTGTTGTCAGGTAGATGTTTATAATTGTTAGATCTTCTAGATGGATTGGCCCTTTCATCAGTATATTGTCTCTTGTAACAATTTTTTACTTACAGCCTGTTTTGTGTGATATTGGTTACCTTTGGCATGGAGCATCTTAGTTTATTTTTTCATTTTCACTCTATGTTTGTCTTTGGATCTAAAGTGAGTTATAGACAGAATATAGTTGGAATCATGTCTTTCGTATCCATTTGCCAACTTTGGTCTTTAATTGGAAAGTTTAATCTATTTACACTTACTGATAAGGAAGGACTTTTGCCATTTTGGTATTTGTTTTCTGTACTTTTTTACTTCCATAATTCCTCCATTACTGTCTTCTATTTTGTTTAATTGAGCTTTTTGAAGTGTGCCACTTTTATTATTTTCTGTATATTCTTAGGGTTTTTTTAGTGGTTTCCTTGGGGATTACAATTTGCATCTGAAATTTATAACAATGTAGTTTGAATTAGTACCACTTTAGTTTTAATACTGTATAGAACTTCTGCTTCTATACAGCTCTGTTTCTCCCGCTTTATGTTGTCATCATCACAAATTTCATCTTTATACATTATATATCCATGAATGTAGATTTGTAATTGTTGTTTTATGCATTTGTCTTTTAAATTATGTAGAAAAAAAGGAGAAGTCACAAGCAAAAAATACAGTAATGCTAACTTTTATATTTACTTATGTAGTTACCTTTATTGGTATTCTTTATTTCTTCGTGTGGCTTCAAGGTGCTGTCTAGCATCCTTTCATTTCAGCCTGACACACTGTTAGCACTTTTTTAGTGCAGGTGTACTAATTATGAACTCCCTTAAGTTTTTTGTTTTGTTTTGTTTTGTTTGAGACGGGGTTTTTCTCTGTCACCCAGGCTAGAGCGCAATGGCGCCATCATAGCTCGCTGCAGCCTCAACCTCCCTGGGCTCAGGTGATCCACCCACCTCAGTCTCCTGAGTAGCTGGGACTACAGGCCTGCGCCACCATGCCCAGCTGATTTTTTTTGTATTTTTGGTAGACATGGGGTTTCGCCGTGTTGCCCAGGTTGGTCTGGAACTCCTGGGCTCAAGTGATCTGCCCACCTCAGCCTCTCAAAGTGCTGGGGTTACAGGCATGAGCCGCCATGCCCAGACAATTCCTTTAATTTTTATCTGGAAATGTCTTAATTTCACCTTCATTTTTGAAGGATATTTTTGGCAGATAGTGAATTCTTGGTGGACAGATTTTTTAAAAGTCTTTCAGCACTTTAACCATATCCTCCTGCTGCTCTGTTCTTCATAGTTTGTGATGAGACATTGACTGTTAATCTAATTGAGGATGTCTTACATGTAATGAATCACTTCTCTGTTGTTGCTTTCAGGATTCTGTCTTTGGCTTTCAGCAGTTTGATTATTATGTGTCTTGATGTGACTCTCCTTGAGTTTTTCTGCTTGGAGTTTGTTGAGTTTCTTGAATGTGTAAATGCATATATTATCAAATTTGGGAAGTTACTGGCCATTATCTCTTCAAATATTTTTTCTGCCCCGTCTCTTCTTTTCCCCTTCTGAAACTCTTGTTATGCATATGCATATATGTATATATTGTTTGTTTGTTTGTTTTGAGATGGAGTCTCACTCTGTTGTCCAGGCTGGAGTGCAATGACGCAATCTTGGCTCACTGCAACCTCGGCCTCCCGGGCTCAAGCAGTTCTCCTGCCTCAGCCTCCAGAGTAGCTGGGACTATAGGCATGTACCACCACGCCCAGCTAATTTTTGTATTTTTAGTAGAGACAGGGTTTCACCATGGCCAGGCTGGTCTCGAACTCCTGACCTCATGTGATCCGGCTGCCTTGGCCTTCCAAAGTGCTGGGATTACAGGCATGAGCTGTGGTACCCGGCCTTGTTATGCATGTATTGATGGGCTTGATGGTGCCCACAGATCTCTTAGACTTCATTTGGCGTACCTTCAAGTTCCCTGATTCTTCTGCCTGCCCAGATCTGTTGTTGAACATTCCCCATCTCCCCTCTGAGTTTTTCATTTCAGTTATTATACTTTTTAGCTCCAGAATTTTTTTTGTTCCTTTTTATAATTTCTGTCTGCCATTGGTATTCTCTGTTTAGTGAGACACATCATTATTTAGGATTTCTTAGTTCTTTGAGCATATTTAAGATAGTTGATGGAAAGTCTTTGTCTGTCTAGTCAGTCCAGTGTCTGAACCTCCTCAGTGACAGTTTGTTCATTTCCTTTTTTTCCTGTGAATGGACCATACTTTCTTGTATTTTTGCATGCCTCATAATTTTTTGTTGAAAACTGCACATTTTAAATATTTGAATATGGTAAGTCTAGAAATGAGATTATTCCATCTTCCCAGGATTTGTTGTTGCTGCTTGTTGTGAGTTGTTGTTTAGTGACTTTTCTAAACCTTTTTTGGAAATATTATGTTTTTTGTTGTTTGTAGTCACTGAAGTCTCCATTCCATTAGCTTAGTGGTCAGCTAGTGATTTGTCAGAGATTTCCTTAAATGCCTGGAGCAAAACAAAACATTAAACTCTGTAGGTGTATGTTGGGATATGCCTTCAGCTCTCAGCCAGGCAGTTCATAACTGCCTTTGCCTTCCCATCCTGCTTGTTTGGAGCTTTTCAGCAAGCAGTTTGTTTGTCCCAGCTGATTTCCTGTGCTCCATGCTGCATCTGCTGGTTCATTACCTTTCAATGTTTTTAACAGATAACCTCCAAGTAGCCACTTTGCCACCTGAGAGAGTTCCAAATCAGGTGAAATAAAGGCAAGCCTTTTACATTAGTCCTTCCAAAGAGCCACTCACCAGGTCAAAACAAAACAATTCTTTGAGAGCAGAGTCTACTCTGTTATCTCCAGCACCAGTAACCCACTCTGAGAATTATTGCCACCGAGCCAGGAAGAAGGGAATGGGGCAAGGGTAAATTAAAATACACCAAGTTCTCCTATCAGATTTCACTTGCTCTTGCCTTGATTAAACATTCTCTTGATTGGTGAAAACCCTTGACTGTTTTCCAGATTTTTGATAAAGTTGATTGTGACAGATTTTGCCAGCTTTTTTCTGTGGAGGGATGGGCCTTTGGAATCTCCTGTGCCACCATTTTTGATGCTGTCACTCCTATGCACGCTATTTTTAAGATAGGGTGATTATATTTAAAGATTGTATGTACAAGGTATTTAAGAGTAAGAGACACATGAATTTGAAGTAGACATGGAACCTGTTAATGAACATGTGGAGGAAGGGAAAATTGAGCTAAAAAAAAAAAAAACAAATAGGCCAGATGCTGTGGTTCACGCCTGTAATCCCAGCACTTTGGTAGTCCGAGGCGGGCGGATCATGAGGTCAAGAGATCGAGACCATTCTGGCTAACATGGTGAAACCCTGTCTCTTCTAAAAATACAAAAATTAGCTGGGCGTGGTGGTGCGTGCCTGTAGTCCCAGCTACTCGGGAGGCTGAGGCAGGAGAATCGCTTGAACCTGGGAGGCGGAGGTTGCAATGAGCTGAGATCACACCACTGCACTCCCCGCTGGCGACAGAGGGAGACTCTGTCTCAAAAAAAAAAAGAAAAATAAAACACAAAGTAAACAAAAATCTTTGCAGCTAGAGCTGCATTTAATTAGTAAATGTTTTAGATTCAATTGACTTTCATACCTCTTTTTTCCTAATGACATTGAATTACTTAGAGCATTTCTGACAATTTTAATTAAAAGGGATTTTAATTAAATGCAGTATTTAGTTATTGCAAAAGCAGCAAAGCTGATGGAAAATATGTAACAAAGTTTGAGAGTCCTTTTCTTAGGACTAGAAACAGATGTTACTGAATTAACAGAAGCACACAAAATACAGGGATCTCATTTTTTTTAAAGCAAAAGTGGTTTAGGTATATTTGCTATTGTCAAGCTAAATATTAAAAATTATATTTTTGTACCACAATGATAAGAAATTATGTGAAGATTTAAAATGTTTAAAGTATTCTAATTATAGTTTTGAATTGCCTGTCTTGAGTCTTACTCAGATTAACTACAGAGGTCAGCCACATATCATCTCTATAGTTTCTTGTATTAATATTTTTGCCTAATCCATCCTCTATTTCTCATCACCTTTCAACAGTATGATCTCTGAAGTCTTTTTAAGTTAATATACATTAACTTAATGTTGGCTATAGTCTAAATTATGAGAATTTTGAAGCAGGAGATATGTTTTCTGTTAGACTTTAATCTTGCACTTTTTCATGTTATAGAGGATAATTTTGACACTGCACTTTTAATAAGGCCATCTCATTTGTAGAAATAATGTACATCCTAATTTTCACCATTTCAACAGTCAGTACTTTGTCTTGGTATGTTATCTTTGTTTCAGTTTTTCTTCCTCTAATATTCAAATCTAATCTGTTATTTCTTATGTAACATTAAGTTTTATTCAAGTTCCATCCATACTTCTGGTCTTCTGTTTTCTGTATAGAATGACTTCAAATGTAAATTTTCTTAAGTCCAAGCTTACTCACTATAAGTAGGCCCAAGTCTGAGAGTACTTCATTATGTTTTCTGGTATAATTGGGTCTGAGCATATTTAAACATATTAAGTACATATTTTGATGAATATTATTTCATTTATATTTATATGTGTAGAAATATTACCTATGAATTTTGCTTTAGAATAGTAATGGGATCTTTACAAAATATGTTCTGAAGTGGGGGGTGGTGTTGGGTTGGGTCTGATAGGGTTGAGAAATTTATTCTAAACAAATTAGTGCAATGATGTCTTCCAGGCATTGTACTAGAACTGTGCAGGATCCAGTGGGAGCCTGTAGCAAGGCAGGGTCCATACAGGCAGGAAGTGAGGTATGTGTTAACCGAGATCATGGAAACATGAGACTACCCAGGAAAAGTTTGAGCTAATTTTGAAGAACTTCCTGTGTGTTTCTGTGTGTTTGTCTCTTCTAAACTGAATGTTCCTTGAGGGGCAGGGACCATTTTTACTTATTATAAGTACCTACTGCTCAGCTGTATTAGTCTGTTCTCACACTGCTGTAAAGAAATATCGGAGACTGAGTAATTTATAAAGAAAAGAGGTTTAATTGGCTCACAGTTTTGCAGGCTGTACAGGAAGCATGATGCTGGCGTCTGCTTAGCTTCTTGGGAGGCCTCAGGAAACTTATAGTCATGGCAGAAGGCAAAGGCAGAGCTAACACCTCACATGGATGGAACAGGAGGAAGCTGCTTTGGGGGTGAGGTGCCACACACTTTTAAACAACCAGCTCTCACGAGAACTCATTGACTATCATAACACAGTACCAAGGGGGAAATCGCCCCGTGATGCAATCACCTCCCACCAGGCCCCACCTCTAACATTGGGATTACTATTCGACATGAGATTGGGTGGGGACACAGATCCAAACCATGCCATAAGCCTAGCCCATGGAAGATACATCATAAATGTTCGTTGAATGGATAGCTCCTACACAGGTGTGCAAGCTTGAAGAGAGAGTAAGTGTGGGCCTGGGTAGAATCCATATTGCCACAGGAGAACCAAAGGATGAATTATTTATTTGCCATACCACAGAGAAAATTTAACAATTGTTATGCGCCTGAGTACTTTTGGAGAATCTCCTCAAATCGTAAATAATAGAAATTATGATATTCCAAGGCAAGGGTCCTTAGAACCCTCCTGTGAACTTGTATAGGAAAAAAAGTACATTTTTATTTTTACTAGCCTCAAACTGAAATTTAGCATTTCCTTCCATTTTGAATGTAGGTAATAGTGGTGATGTTATCAGTATCACTAACTTTCTTTCTGTTACTTAAAGCCACAGATATTTTCATTTTCTGTTGTTGTAGATACCTCACACTGTTGTTTACACTCATTGTTTTTATATTATGGCAATCATTATGCCATCAATTTTGTTATTTAAATCATCAATAAAGAAGCACATGTATTACCTATCACAATTTTCTACTTACATTTTAAATTTTATTTTAAAACATTCTGAAATTTTAGAATAAGCAAAAGTAATATATAGTGATTAAAGTCAGATAAATGGTTGCTTCTTATGGAGAAAATTGATGGGGAATGGGGCACAAGAGAACTTTCTGGGGTGAGGAAAATGTCCTGTGTCTTGGTATACACTTGTCAATTGAATGCTGAACTTACTGTCTATACATTTCACTGTATATAAATTATACCTCAATTTAAAAAACAAATACATTAAAAAATTTTTCTGAGAAGGTGTTCATAGGTTTCACCAAATTGCCAAGAAAATTTCTGATACCAAAAAAAAAAATCCTTTTCTGAGATTATCCTGTTTCCATTGTCTGTCTCCTTTGAGTGCCGTCTTTCAGTAAGCTGTTTTTGTGGTTCATTTCCATTTTTCTGAATGTGTTCTCACTTTTTAAAGATGAACCTAAGACAAGTCAGAAAAGAAAAAGAGCAGTTATGAAAGAAATATTTTGCCTGGCTCATTGACCATTCTCTTCTAGCCCAGAACTGTGACCCTCCTGATGTAGTTATATACTTGCTTTGACTCTAAGAAATTTCTAATGAGAACTACTCTTCTAAAAACTAATTCATAGATCATTTCATAATGGAATGATTTTTTCTTATTTTCAGTTTTGTTTGGAGTTTTAGTAAGATTTTTACCCTCTGTATCATTGAATATGCAGTTCTCTTATGGAATAACTATAAACATTTATAACAAAGATTGGAAGAAGAAAATATGTATTAGGAAGTAAGGAAAGAGAAAGTAATATTACTGATAATCTGTTCCAGATTAATTCCGTCTAGGCATGATCTCAATGCAGTGTGATTGTATATTCTAAGATCAAATATATGTTACTTTTATAAAATTCAGAGTAATATAAAAAGTATTAGGTTATATTTATTTTAAAATGTGATGATAGTGCTCAAAGATGTTAAACATAGTGGTAGGTAATGCATAGAATGAATATTAAACTGTCTTTTAGGGGCACACAGTGTTATGACTACTCACAATAGAATTTTGTCTGCCATCTTATGCTTATAACTTTTAGTTTTACTCTATTATTATAATGGTCTCACTCTAAGAAAGATTAAGCTGAGGTGAATCGTCCTAGCAGATTTTTGTCCAGATAGCATCTATATGCCTTTCATGATTTGCTATTAGATAAAAACCTAATATACTGTTTGGCAATTTTTTTGCAGCCCCTCATATGGAAAATTTGAAATGCAGAGGGGAAACAGTAGCAAAGGAGATCAATGAAGCCATGAAGGTAAAAGCTATGTGCTCAAAAATTATAAAATGAACAAAATGTATGGCTAGGTATTTGCATTCAACATTCATGTTTTTAAATCTGCTGTAACAGGGATTCTCAGCGGTCTTTTAAATCTTTAATGAGTGTATTAAGCAACAGTCACATTCAGAATAGCTACCATTTATCAGGTGCCTACTGTGTGCCAGGTAATATACCTGACTTCTTTAAAGTTTGATTATATTTTTGTGTTCTGGGTGTTAGCAGTTCACCAAACAGTTTTGGATAATAATACCAGCTAAAATGTATTGAATAATTGGTATTGCCTCATGTAATCCTTACATCCTGTGAGACAGATACTGTTATTTCTTCTGTAGATGAGGAAGCTGAGGCACAGAAAGGCTAAGCAGGTTGCCCACATAAGTAACCTACGATCCAGCATTTAAAACCTAATTTGGCAAGGGCACAGTGGCTTATGCCTGTAATCCAAGCACTTTGGGAGGCCAAGACAGTCAGAACACCTGAGGTCAGGAGTTCAAGACCAGCCTGGCCAACATGGTGAAAGTCCACGTCTACTAAAAATACAAAAATTAGCCAAGTGTGGTGGTGCACACCTGTAGTCCCAACTACTTGGGAGGCTGAGTTTGAGGCAGGTGAATCGCTTGAACCTGGGAGGTGGAGATTGCAGTGAGCTGAGATCGCACCACTGCCCTCCAACCTGGGCAACAAAGCAAGACTTCTCAAAAAAAAAAAAAAAAAAAAATTAGAGTATTGTGTCCATCTTTGTCTGTGTTTCAGCCTGAGATTAATGTTGAATATTACTATTTGTTTGTTTGAAGTCCTTGCCTGCATTAATTGAAAAAGGCGAGGGATTTTCCCAAGTTCTCAGGATGCAGCCTGTTATCCACCTCCAGAGGATTCACCAAGAAGTCTTTTCCAGTTGTTATAGGAAACCAGATGCTAAACCTGAGAACTTTATAACACAGATAGAAACCACACCAACAGAGACTGCTTCCAGGAAAACCTCTGACGTGGTACTGAAAAGAAAGCAAACTAAAGACTGCCCCCAGAGAAAATGGTATCCATTGCGGCCAAAGAAAATTAATCTTGATACATGAGCTCTTTCTGTTTATTTTGGGAGTTGAAAATAGACGCCATCAACATTTAGATTACAGCCTAATTAATACCTAGATAAGACTTCATTTGAAACAAGAAATAACTCTTTTACTAGTGATTCATTTATACAAATATAGTGTCTCTGTGCAGGGATATGATATAATATTATATTTCCTTGCTGTTTTATCTATTGTAAATAAAAAGCATTTTAAAAAATATTGACACAAAGCCCATCAGTGGGTATTAAAAATATTAAAAGTGCAGCCTTTTACTGTCCTTAAGTGTTATCAACTCTCAGCTCCCTTGTAGCTTTTGTGGGATTTAACAAGTAACAAATTCTGTTGTGTTTCCCTGGTATACATCTTTCCAGGAAAAAAAATAAAAGAGAGAGAGCTGTATAATGATATTTCATTTACGTACTGAAAAGTAGTTATCACTTCTGCGCAGCAGCGGATGCAGTGTTTTTTTTTAAAGATGTAGTGTGATTTATCAAATTAATGTGCAGATGATAATACTGGCTTTGACTTTGTTACTCCATGTTCAGCTCATTTAGGTTTGTGAGATTAATTTTAGGACTTTTTGTTGTGTAAGACAATGATGACTATTATTTGTGCAACATTACTCTTTGAAATAAAAATTGGCATGTAGCCAATGTTTCCTGCCCGCACTTTTTCCTATAGACCATTAACATAATTTGACTTGGAACTAATGATTTCTTTTTAGGGTTTCTTATTTCTTTCTTTATAGATCATTCCAGTTCAAAATATATATCAGATTAATACACTGGCAAAGTGTCATTGTGTTATTGAACTATTTTACATTTGAAGATGTTTATATATCAGGTATATAATCACTGGGAGAAGTCTGAGAAAGCGATATTGCCTTTACTTCTAACATTTAACTGTAGTTTCTTATAGCTCTTATTGTGTGTCTTACATTATACAGTGTAGGCAGGGCCATCGAACTTACCAACTGTTTCCCCTTTTGATGACTCTGATACCTTCATTCATTTTCAAATGAATTTACTAATCATGAGGTTAGAAAATCTGTATTTCTCTTGCTTATTATATATTAATAGTCATAAATGTCTAGATTCACCAGAAGTCACCAGAAGGTCTGTCTCAGCGAAGAAAACTTATACAGCCACTTTACTGCATTTTGTGTTTCAATGTTACAATTTGAGATCTGTGTATTTGTACACAGCCATGTGTTTTTCATTAAAATAATGTACAAAGACTGATCTTGATGCTGTGTATTTTTGTGAGTTGTCTTAGGCATTCCTGAGCTCAGCTTCAGTTGGATGGGGGGTCAGCACCCTGCGTTTCTGAACATACTAGACTACAGTTTAAAACTGCATAATATGTTGCTGTTCTTACAGTGCTAACGTTTTGATGGTATTAAAATTCTGTATGATTTGTTTCACTTCAGAGGTCCCCAAACAAAAGAATTATTGTTAATTCTATTATATGAGCTAATTGCATTTTGATTATATAAGAACATGGTCCCTCCTCCCTTTTAAGAGAGGTATATTGTGCTTCATAGAGTTTTTAAATGACGTGATAGATTTGCTCTGAAATATTCAGCAGAGAAGCAAGAAAAGGAATCAATTAAGGAAATGTGACAAAAATCCTGTATGTTGAATCTGTGTAATGAATATATTCTACTTTGTGTTGGAAATTTTTATAATTTTTTAAAAAATGGTTATATTTTAAAGTCCCCAGGCAGACAGCTGAGATTTGAAATCCTCTTGAGAGCCCAAAGTTTTACTCCACAGTTATAGCAGAGTTTAAAATAGAAATACCACTGGGAAAGACAGTACATATTAGCATTATTAACTAAGAAAAGTATGAACAGTAGCAGTAATAATATTGAATAAGTATACTGTGTAAGAGGAGAAGTTGCATTTCTGCATAGGCCAAGAACTAGTAAGCTAAGAGGATTAAAAGCAAGAAAGTCTGTAGTTTTAGGGAACTGGAAAGGTTGAAGGAGAAAATTGAAAATCAAATCTTGATCTGTGATAAAAAGAAGCCTGGATTGAATAGGGTCTTAAAATTCTTTTTCAGAAAAGAAATAGCCAGGTGCGGTGGCCTCATTCCTGTAATCACAGCACTCTCGGAGCCTGAGGTGGGCAGATTACTTGAGCCCAACCTGGGCAACATAGTGAAACTCCATTTCTACAAAAAATACAAAAATTAGCAGGGTATGATGGCACACATCTGTAGTCCCAGCCACCCAGGAGGCTGAAATGAGAGGCTCACTTGAGCCCAGGAGGCAGAAGTTGCAGTGAGCCAAGATGGCACCACTGTACTCCAGCCTGGGTGACAGAGTGAGACCCTGTCTCAAAATAAGAAGAAGAAGAACACAAGAAGGTTAAATCTAGTCCCAAAGAATAGAGAACACTGTCAAAGCTGGTTTCCGAAAACTGGTACCAAAATCTACTTAGTTTATTTAGGCTACTATGACAGAATACCACAGGCTGGGTGGCTTAAACAACAGATACTTATTTCTCACAGTTCTGGAGGCTAGAAGTCCATGAGAAGGTGCTGGCAAATGCAGTTTCTGGTGAGGGCTCTCTTCCTGGCTTGTAGATGACCACCTCCTTACTATGTCCTCACATGGCCTTTCCTCGATGTATGCATGTGGAGAGAGCCAGAGTACAGGCTCTCTGGTGTCTCTTCTTATAAGGACACTATATCTATGAGATCAGAGCCCCGCCCTTATGGCCTCATTTAACCTTAATTATTTCCTTAGAGGCCCCATCTCCAAATAAAGCTACAGGCACATGGGAGTTAAGGCTTTTGGGGGGACACAAACATTGAGTCCATAACACAAGCCCATAGAAAATCTTATACTAGACCTCTTTCTCTAGCCCTTTATGGCTTGGGCTCTGTAGAAAACAAAGTGAATAAAATAAAATTTTTTATTTGCTTCAAACAGTATGATTTCATCTTATAAGATGTACTTTTTTTTTTTCTAAGACTAAATTTGTTTGATTTCCATTGAACACCTATCTTCCCTATCCACCTTCATTCATTTATTCAACAGTTCAACACATACAGTTGGACACCTGCTCAGATCAAAAGTCAGAAATCTTAAGAGCACAGCCTCTGAGCCACATCATCTGGGTTCAGATTTCAATTCTACCATTATTAGTTCAGTGACATTGGACAAGTTACTTAACCTGTCTATGATCAAAAGTCAGAGATCTTAAAGAGCGTAGCCTCTGAGCCAGATCATCTGCATTCAGATTTCAGTTCTACCATTATTAGTTCAGTGACAGTGGGCAAGTTACATAACCTGTCTGTGCTACAGTTTTCTCATATGCAAAATGGAGATAATAATTATGCCTACCTCATAGCGTTATTCTGAGAAGTAAATGAGTTCATAATGTGAAGGCCTTAGACTAATAATTGGCACATATGAGTACTCTATGATCACTGTTATTACTTCTTTTGATAAAGGAAATGAAAACAGGGCAAGTGTTGTCTTCAGGAAGCTCATATTCCAGTGAAGAGGATGAGTGTGCAAACAATGATAATGCCATGCAGCAAGTGGTATGATAGATGTATGTGTGGAACTTAGGGGAGAAGTCATGGAAGTCTTTGTAGAAGAGGTGACATTTGAGCAGTCTTGAATGTTTTAGGCAAGTAATCAGGGAAGAAATATAGAAATAAAGAAGAACAAATTACTGTTATAACAATGTGGATCAATATCAAAGATACTATATTGAGTAAAAGAAGCAAAGCCAGGCACAAGAGAATACATACTGTGTATGGAATCATAGAATGGGCAAAACTGAGCCATGGTGGTTCCCTCTGGGGAGAGGGGAAAAATTAACTAGGAATGGCACGG
Source organism: Trachypithecus francoisi (assembly GCF_009764315.1). Taxonomy (NCBI): domain Eukaryota; kingdom Metazoa; phylum Chordata; class Mammalia; order Primates; family Cercopithecidae; genus Trachypithecus; species Trachypithecus francoisi. The sequence continues at coordinate 69,783,657 of NW_022681470.1, read as the reverse complement.
GAAACATTTTTGGGTCAGCAAAATGTTCTCTATCTTGATCTGAGTGGTGCTCACATGGCCATATGCATATGTAAAATTTTGTTGAACTATACACTTAAAATTTCTGTACTTTATTTAAGTTTTGTATTTTAAAAATGCACAAAACGGATTCACCAAATATTTGAGGAGAGTCTCCAGCATCAAAGACAGACCAAGAAACTGTGAGTCCCTTAATGGCAGGAATCTTTGTGCCATCCATCTGGAATAATTGCTGGCACATGATGGGCCCTTGATGCATAGTGGTTAACTGAGTGAATTAAAACAAAACCCAAAGAGAATAAAGGAACTCAAAGAAAACAGATACATACAAAGCAAAATCTCAGAATGACGACTGTACTCCCAGAAAGAAGAGAAAATCATACATTGTTTAGAAAACCGGAATGCTATTAAATAATGTTCAGTAAATAAGAAAAAGGTTTTGAAAATTAAAAATTAAAAATATGAAAGTTGAAATAAAAATGCAGTGGGAGGGCTGGGAGAGAAAATGAAATTTTCCCAAAACTAAAACACAAAGATTAAGAAATGGCAAATTAGAAAAGTAAGAATAAAGACAATAAGTTCATAAAGTTCAAAGTCTAATTGATACCCATTCCAGAGAGAGCATGCAGAAAAAGCAGCAGAGCCAAAATTATCAGAGATCATGCAGTTACCATATGGCCCAGCAATTTTACTCCAAGTTCTAAACTAAGAGAATTGAAAACATGCTCACACAATAACTTACACACAAATGTTTGTAGCAGCAGGTGGAACGTTTATCAACTGATGAATGGATAAATAAAATGTGGACTATCCACTCAATGGAATATTATTTGACAATAAGAAGTGAGGTACTGGTAAAGGCCACAGTGTAGATGAACCTTAAAACATGCCAAGTGAAAGAATCCTCTCACCAAAGACTGCTGTCTTTTTGTAGACTCCATTTCAATGAACTGTCCAGAATAGGCAAATATACAGAAACAAAAACTAGATCTGTTGTTGCCTAAGGCTGGAAAGATGGAGAGGGTGGAAGGAATAGGAAGTGACTGCTAATGGGTGTGGGACTTTTTTTTTTTTTTTCCTGAGACAAGGTCTTGCTGTGTTGCCCAAGCTGTAGTACAGTGGTGCTATCTTGGCTTACTGCAACCTCTGCCTCCCCGGCTCAAGCCATCCAAGCCTCCCAAGTAGCTGGGACTACAGGCACACACCATCATGCCTACCTAATTTTTGTATTTTTTTGTAGAGATGAAGTTTCGCTATGTTGCTGGTCTCAAACTTGTGAGCTTAAGCGATCCACCCACCTCTGCCTCCCAAAGTGCTGGATTACAGGTGTGAGTCACTGTGCCTGGCCTGGGATGTCTTTTGAGGGTGATGAAAACCCTCTAAATTGATTATGGTGATTCATGACTGCTTGTTGAATATACTGAAAACCATTGAACAATACACTCTAAAAGGGTGAGTGAGATGGTAAAAAGAGAGTAAAGAAGCAGAAATAATACAAGAAACATTCCCAGACCTGAGGAATACCAAGAGGAATTGGAATGGTATCAGATTACTAAACAACAATCCTAAAATCTAGAAGCATCTGGAGCAATATTCTCAGCATAAACGATTTACAACCTAGGATTTTACTCACAAACTAATAATCAAGTGCATGATTAGCTAAAAGATATTCTCAGATATGCAAAGCATCAAAAAAAAATTACCTTCAAGGCATCCCGTTTGGGGGTTCTACCAGGGGCTGTGCTCTATTACAAAGGGTAAGCCAAAAAAGAAGCAGCCATGGGATCTGGGAAACTAAGGCTCCCAAAACACAGCACACTCAAGTCTACAGGCTACTAACTAATCAGCAGATTTGGAGAATAGGCAGACCAGGTTGGAATAAGACTATGTAGGCCGGATGCGATGGCTTAAACGCCTGTAATTCCAGCACTTTGGGAGGCTGAGATGGGCAGATAACCTGAGGTTGGGAGTTCGAGACCAGCCTGACCAAAAACTAAAAATACAAAATTAGCTGGGCGTGGTGGCACATGCCTGTAATTGCAGTTACTCCGGAGGCTGAGACTGGAGAATCGCTTGAACCCAACAGGCAGAGGTTGCAGAGAGCCGAGATTGCGCCATCGCACTCCAGCCTGGACAACAAGAGAGAAACTCCGTCTCAAAAAACATAAATAAATGAAAATAAAAAATAAAAAAGACTATGTAGGACTCCAAAAGAGATATTTTCAGAAAAAAAATAAAAGTGATAACACCAGTGACAATGTTTAACTATGAAGAAAATTGCATAAAGGAGATATTTTGTAATATGATTAAGATGTTCAAAGAAACAAAATATCAGGCAATTATTCACTACAGTAAAGGTAGAAAGCTATACAAAAAAAGAAATGTAATCAGGGTTACAAATTAGTTCTCCAGTGAACAATATTTAGCCATAATAATAAAAATCCTGAATCTGAATTCAGGAAAAAAAAAAAAATTGGGGCAGTTACACTGGGAGGCTAAAGGATGGGAATTAGCAATTAGTACAGCACAGGCACTGAATGGTCAGATGGACATTGGTTAGAGCACTAAGATGGGGTGTGGAGGCCCTTATAGCTGCTGGGTCCTGGGGCAGTGTAGTGTGTCCGAGGACATGGTGCTGGAGCAGAGTGGCAGGGATAGTGAGGAGGCTTCTATGCCAACCAGTGCAATCCATATGGTTGTAACGGTGTGACTGTCTGAACACCAGCTTTGACATGGCAGTGTTGGGGAGTGAAATCTTCATCCACCACAATTGGAAGTCAGTGGATAATGTCTAAAAAGCTGATTCAAGATCATACAATATGGATATTATTTAGTGTAGCAGAATAAAGAGCTGACAAAGTGGGAAGTATTAACTCCATGGATGAACTTAGGTGGGGAAAGTGGGCCAGGTACTGATAACTTTTGATAGAGACCTTATAGATTTGATTTTTAAAATTAAGTGCATATGGTAATGAAGGGAAAATAAATTTGGTTTTAAAATCATTGTAGGACTGTCTCACAAATACAAGTTAACATGAATGACCTTCTCACTATCTTTCACTCTTCATATCATTGAGAATTAGGAGACAAATCATCCCCTAGAACCTTTCTCAGGGTTTCAGTTTTTCAGGGTTTCAGGTTTTTCAGGGTTTCAGAAGCTTTCTCAGGGTTTCAACACAGGCACGTGCCACCGTGTCTGGCTAGTTTATTTTTTTTTAGAGATGTCGTCTTGCCATATTGCCCTGGCTGGTCTTGAATTCCTGGGCTCAAGCCATCCTCCCGCCTCAGCTTCCCAAAGTGCTGGGATTACAGGAATGAGCCACTGCACCTGGCCTATCACAGTATATTTCTGATGAGACTTCTATTCTCTGTTTTTGGCTGATAATTGTAGTTTTGGTTTCTTTGTTTTTTTTTTTTTTTTTTTCTCTCTCTGACCATTTGTTTTGCAAATAGATTATATTATGAAAGCCTCTGTTTACAAAACTGAAGAAAACACTATCTCTCTAGAGAACCACTGAAGGGGGTTCTTGGGGATTTTATATGAAAAGATTTGAGAAAAGTAATGTTATATTCATTTGAAGCTTCAAGGGTGAAGAATCCCTCGTAATTCATTGCTGTGTCTCTACATTGCTTGTACTCTGCCCATGGGATCCCCACTAATATTAGTTGAACGAATGAGTTCATATTGCAAATTTCTAACTTGTCAGTTTCGCTGGATCACAGTCTCACACATTAATGGATTGTGGCATTTATATTAGTTAATTGAACTTAGAAGGTGAGTGTGGGGAGGGGAGAGGTAAAAACCTGAGGAAAGATCACTGGGAAACTGACCTGAATTAGGACTCCAGAGTCTCCAGGCTACTAGAAGTAGGTCTAATTCCCATACCCCTGCAGGACTTAAAAGCAGAGGATGGCATTGACATCCCTCAGTGACATCACAGTGCTAGCAGGTATGGTTGCCTTCTGATCACCTTTTCCTTTGGTCACATCCTCAGACTTCTGGGTGGCCTGGGATAGCTAGAGAAGAAAACTCGACTTCTCCCTGCAGGCCTTCTGCTCAGCTGACTCCTGTGCCTGTGTAAAAGACTGGGCATTTGTATCATCACCTTGACTAGCCTTACTCAGAGAATGGCTCCAATGCCTTTGGGCTCATACTGAGTTGCAGATTTTAAGACCTCCCTTGGTGCCCATTCATGTGGCTCTGTGACCCACATCTTCCACAATGATGGCAGTAGAGTTCTTTTGTCCAGTTCTGCTCCTGATGCCACCTCGATGGAATGCTACCCTCCACGCAACTCTTCACCAGTCCATAAATACCTGAGACTTGAGCATTTAATTCTTTTTTCTTTTTTGAGTCTCTGTCACCCAGTCTGGAGTGGAGTGGAGCGATCTCAGCTCACTGCACCTCCATTTCCCGGGTTCAAGAGATTCTCGTGCCTCAACCTCCCGAGTAGCTGGGATTACAGGTGCGTGCTACCACACCTGGCTAATATTTGTATTTGTAATACAGATGAGGTTTTGCTATGTTGGCCAGGCTGGTCTTGAACTCCTGACCTCAGGTGATCCACTCGCCCTGGCCTCCCAAAGTGCTGGGATTACAGGCGTGAGCTGCCACGCCCAGCCTATTTCATTCTAGAAAAAAATAAAAAAATAAAAAATTCCTTCTGGAGGTTTAGTTCCTCCACAAGGCAGCTTCTGGTTACCTGCCCCCTCAGGGTCCTTGCTGGCTGGGTCACCCCAGCAACCCCTTCATCCATACATCACTGCCCTTTGCAGCACCAGCTGATTACATTGCTTTTTCCATGTTCCAGCTGTTTTTCTTTTGAGCCATTTCATAGCCGAGCATCTCCACCAGAAGAGCAGATAGGAAAAAGGAAAAGAGAGGAGGCTTTGAACTTGGTATCTTGCTTCATTTCCTTCTCTGACAAAAATTTGATGAAGACAAGGTTAAAATAAGTGTTCGAATTCTCTCTGACTTGTCATATTCTGTCTATGCCCTGTGTGCCTGCCTCTGATCCTGAGGAAGTGTAGAAATGAGGGGATGACACTGGCAAAATAATAAAAATGAGCAAAGTTGTAGGGCACCCCTGCTCCAGGTCCCACACACCCCAGCCCCAGAGCCTCAGGATCTTTCCCAACCACGTGCCAAACAATATTGTAAAATTATTTTTCATAGCTACACCTTTTATTACACAGATACTCGATGAATCTAAATACTGTGCTTAGAGTTGTGTGGATGTACACCTGTAAACCAAGGCACAGACCCTGCCCTCAAGCAATTTGCCATCAGTTATGGGAGCCCTCAGTAGTATCTAGGGATCCATTAGAGGGAAAAGAGGGAGCTGAGGGAGAGGCTAGGAGCCCAAGCAAACCTGCATTTCTGCTCCTAGAGGGAACCTGAGAGTGAAACTCATGGGTTTGGAAACTTCTGTGGAATTAGCTGCTTGCAAGAAATGATTTTGTCTGGTTTTAGAAACTATGATGGAACACTAAGCTATTCCTGTAATTGGCAAGTTTTAACACTTACTGCAATTTATTTTTTGTTGTAAGCCCAACCTGAGAATTCTTCCTTTAAAAAAAAATTTCAGATTGACAAATGACTGCTTCTTTAGAAATCCTCCTACTAAAATTACTCCTCATTTCTTTTTCTTTCATATTCAAAGGGAACAAACTTTCAAACACACAAATAAACACTGCTCATTGCCAGAGTGGTGGACTCTGTGGCCTCGCCACCCCCAACACTCCCAGTCTTGCCCTCCTGCAAACACTAGACTTAATTTTCTCTGCGCTGAGGGCCCTCCTTGAGTCAGAGTGAGAGGAAACAGAGAAGGGAGAAACTGTGAGACGTGGCAACAAAGGCGACCGTGATCAGGTTTATCCCCAGTGTTGTCTGTGAAGGTATTCCATTCTCCAGAGATCTCATCAAATGGTATATGTGATGTACAGATAAGCCTGTGGTTCCCTTCACTCATCAGGTCCGAGCCTCAGGATTCTCAGAAACCATTTTTTTCCTAACACAAAACTCCTTTTCTCATTTATATCCCTCTGTAAATCTGATTTGAAAAAATTGTTTGAACAAACCCACAATGTCAGATTTGTTCCAGCTATATGAGCTCATGATTCATCTACTCTTGGTAGTTCAAGATAAAAGATTACCCAAAGAAAAGGAAGAGATTGAGTAAAGCCACAACTGTAATAGTGTCCCAGATTGGGTAAAAGGCCATTAATAAATAGCGTGAATTGTAGAAGTGTTTAAAACAGCATATTTTAAAAACAGGCATATAAAGAATCCACTTTATGCCTGGAATTGTACAAAAATACTTTAAATAAATGTTTACATATATAATGTTATCAACTTATTTGCTGAAGGTAATAGCAATGTAATACCAGTAGTTACCATGTATTGTGCTTACTACATGCCATGATCATGCTAAAAGCTTCACGTGCATCATCTCTTTTAAGCCTCAAGGCAATCCATGAGTTAAGGGCTATTATCATGCCCATTTCATGAGAAAGAGGTGGAGATGAGAAGGCAAGTGCCTGGCCACCTTCCCAATGGTCCATAGACCGTGTAGATTAGAGTGAGGCCTTTTGACCGCAAGCTCTGCTTCCACCTTCTCCCTGTGGTTTACAGCAAAGGCCTTGTCCAGAGTCTCAGACGCCCTCGCCACTACACCACAGCGACCTCGCTGGTTCTTCTTATTTTTTTTAATGACACAGCGACAGAGAGTATCAACAAACATTTTAAAATTTCCCAGCAGTTAATGAATAGTGAATATTACCAGGTAATACCAGCATCTAAGAAAGTTCCCAAAGTTGTTTAAAGCAATTTATTATCTTAATGAGGTTAAATATGAACTTTTGCTGTTAATTTCTTGGGAAATATAAATCATCATAGCTAGTCATTCTTTCATAGTGGGAAGTTAACAGTCCTGACTGTTCAGGATTATAATTATAATAAATTCTGAATTGGTGATGTGTGAATTTAAGAAGGTTACAAAACAACTTCCAGACAACTGAGTCATATAGTTTTTGAGAGAAGTATGTGCCACATGTCTAATTCATTGTCTTTTCTCTCCAGTGGCATAGTTACGATATTAACCTAAATTGCAAAAGAAATCATTTTAGTTGACTGCTGCTTGAAATTGTATCACTTTTCCAAATTTAGGTAGTGTCTGTTACAAGGAGAATGTTTTGGAAACATTAACTTCACTGATATTCATTTCCCCAGTTAAGGGACCTTCCTGCCACGTACCGAGCACCGTGGCTCACTGCCCCTCAGTAATTTGGAAGGGGATCCTGGACCCTGCCTGGAACAAAGGATTGTGAAACAGCTCTGAGTCTCAAGGCAAGTCTTGAAAGCCATGTATAGTTTTCAGAAAAAGAGATTTTCTTTTTTTTTTTTTGAGACGGAGTCTCGCTCTGTGGCCCGTGCTGGAGTGCAGTGGCCGGATCTCAGCTCACTGCAAGCTCCGCCTCCCGGGTTCACACCATTCTCCTGCCTCAGCCTCCCGAGTAGCTGGGACTACAGGCGCCCGCCACCTCGCCGGCTAGTTTTTTGTATTTTTTAGTAGAGACGGGGTTTCACCATGTTAGCCAGGATGGTCTCGATCTCCTGACCTCGTGATCTGCCCGTCTCGGCCTCCCAAAGTGCTGGGATTACAGGCTTGAGCCACCGCGCCTGGCCAGAAAAAGAGATTTTCTAAATTCCATTTACCCCCATTTAACACATTAGGAGCCAGGCCTGGTGGACTAGCTCTAGGGGCAGTCTAGGAGAGAAGGGGATGGGGGAACCTTCATCCCTTCTGCCACTGGTGAACTGCGCAAGAAGAAGAGGATGAAGCTGGGTGACCCAGAGCCCGCCCTCCCTCTCTGGACAGTCATCTCTAAGGCCAGAGTAGACTGGACTGGAGGGTCTCTGAGAGGACACAGCCAGAAAGCACACTGTCTCCGTGCTCTGCACCCACCATGAAGAGACAGGACAGGAAAGTCCATGCTGTGCTGGTGTCCATCAGAGGGAGGGACACCATTCAGCCCCTGGGACCGGCCTCAGCTCTGTTGTTGCACAGAAGGCATTTGGAGATCCCCACGTGCCACGTGGAGGATTGTGGGAGGAGCCCACCGAGGTGGCCGGCAGCCTCTCGTGGACACCACAGAGAGTGACCCAATCATCCTGTATTTGAGGGCTGCAGAGTGGCTCACCGGTCTGGACATTGAAGAGGAGCCAACTTCAGGAGTAATGCAGTGCCGCTGGGAGCTGAGATGAGCCAGGTGGTCGGTGGGGGACACAAGCCCAGAGCAAATTCAATAAACCAGCCACAGATGTTATCATCAGATGTGCCCAGAGACAAGGTGGACAGGGGCATTTTGCTATGGAGACCAGAGGGCCAGAGAGAGTACAGGACCTGGGTAGATGGCTCCAGCACCTCCTCTTCTCCCTACACCCATATGCCATCTTGATAAAGAGCATGGGAAATCTGAAAAATACCAAGTCTTCCAATAGAGACAGTGTTACCTCCCAAAAACTGTTTGAATAATTGGCTTGAACTGGATTTTCTGAACTGAACTAATGCTATTATTTTTGTGGGGTTTTTTCTTCCTGCTGAGTAGAGTAGTCGTTTATGGGGGACATCTGATCCTTTCATTTTCTTCCAGAAAGTTAACCACCTGTTCTGACACCATTCTGGTACCAAATAGTACCTCTTTTACTCCACTGATGTGAGAGGCCACATTTTTCATCTAATAAAATCGAATATATACTTACATCTATTCCTAGCCTGTTCTTTTCATATGCTCATACCGTGCTGCTTTAACTTGTATAGCATCATGATAGATTTATTTTTTCTTAGGACTATCTTCCTCCACTTGTTATTACTATTTTTCCATAAAGTTCCTGGCTACTTTGGCTTATTTATTTCCCTATATGAAGTTTAATATCAGCTTGCCTGAGATGCCAAGGATATCCTGTTGGTAATTTTGGGAGATTGCATTAATTTCATAGTTTATTTTAGGGAAGGTGGAGTTGGTAATTCTTATCTAAGAACTTGATATGGGCTAGGGTTTTGTTTTGTTTTTTTTTGTTTTTTGTTTTTTTGTACAGGCGAGGTCTCACTGTGTTGTATAGGCTGATCTCGAACTCCTGGGCTCAAATGATCCTCCGGCCTTGGCCTGCCAAAATGCCTAGGATTACAGGCGTGAGCCACCACACCTGGCCTCTGCTTGATTTTAAATGTCTACACATGTATTCTATCAAAGTATCTTGAAACTACTTTGGAAGATCATATATTCCTTGCTTGTCTTCAGAAGTAATGAGATGTTTAAGTTACCAGTTGCTTGTATTTAAAAAAAAAACCCAAACTAGTGGCTTAAAACAACCAAATGGTTATTTGCCCACAATTCTACAATCTGAACTGGGCTTAGCTGGATGGTCTGCTGGTCTTGCTGGTGTTCACTCATGTGTCTGTATTCAGTTGGGTTGGCTGGAGACTGAGTTCTTTGGAACACTGGAATGTCTGAGCTTCTCTCCCTTTCCCTGTAGTCTCAGGGCCACTCCCTTTCTGACTGGACTCCCCACATGATTTCTGCAGCAGAGTAGCAGGTCTTTGCTCATGGTAGCTAAGGGATCTCAAAATCGCAAAAGCAGAAACTGCCAGCTCTTCTTGGCCTTACACCTGGAATTGGCACAACACCACTTCTACTATATCCTGTTAATTAAAGCAGATCACAGCCAGCTCAGATTCAAGAGGGGTAGGAGATTACACAAGGGTATAAATACTTAGAGACACAGTGTGGGCGACCAAATTGGTGGTCCACTACAATAATCTTAAACATTTCAGCCGGGCACAGTGTCTCATGCCTGTAATCCTAGCACTTTGGGAGGCTGAGGTGGGTGGATAACTTGAACTCAGGTGTTTGAGACTAGCCTGGGCAACATGGTGAGACCCAATTTCTACTAAAAATACAAAAAAAAAAAAAAAAAATGCTGGGTGTGGTGGTGTACACCTGTGGTCCCAGCCACTTGGGAGGGAGGATCACTTGAGCTGGCAGGTGGGATGGGGGAGTGGGGGGAGTGGAGGTTGCAGTGAGCCAAGATCACCCCACTGCACTGCAGCCTGGGTGACTTTTATATATAGATGTGTTATATGAAATTTGCCTGAAATTACTTACTTTAAAAATGACATAAAGTTCTAGGTCTTGGGAGCTTGGTAAAAATAAAATTTCTCAAAGAAAAATTCAATGGTCACTACATCTCCAGTACCTAACAGTGCTTGGCTCATAGAAGGCTCTCAATAAACATTTGTTGAATGAATACAACTGAAGGATCTGGCTAATGTTGCATGTATAAGCAGCACCACTGGAAAACAGAACAGGTTCTGAAGGCAAAGTCTGAGCAATTACTTGTAAAGTCACACCTGTGGCAACAGCCTTTGTTTGCTGCTGATATGTTGGGGTCATTTGCACATTAAGCTGGACACCATCCTACTTCTCAGAAGTCATCATCTGCAAGTATATCCTTCCTGAGAGTCTAAAAACACGTGTTAAACTAATAAATAAATTGCAGCATCTATGTTCTGTGAAAACAAAAAGGGAGTTATTTAAGGAGAGTGATTAGTGTAGAAGGAAGCAAGGAAGTTTCATTATTCTTCTTAGTCAGGGAAGATTTCCTGGAAGAAGTAGTTTCAGGAGCCGTGAGAATGATAAGAGAAGATAGAGGTTGATTGGGGGTGTTCTCAGCAAGCGGTATGAGCTTAAATAAAACGTCAGAGACACAAGAGCAAGATGAATAACAAGGGAGGGGTGAATAACTTTCCAAAGAATAAAAGGCCAATTTTGGAAGGTGTTTGACAGACTAGTCCAGGCACTTTCTGCAAAAGTAAAGGCCTTGAGTTCTTCTGTAAAGGTTGAATATTGATGAGCCTGAGCTCTCAAAAGATGATCATTTTGGCCCCATCACTCCACTGCTAGGGCTCCCTCCCACTCTGGCTTCCCAGTTACTTCTGGAGAGATTCCATGTGAGGCACAGAGTGACCATTTCATAGGTTCACTGGCACTGGGGTGCAGCAATACACAGTCTCAATGCCATCACACTGAAAAGTGGCTTCCTTAGAAAGAAACGAGCAAATGAGGAGTCCACTTGAGTGAGCCCCTCTACCTAGATGCTCCCTTCCAAGTTGAGTGAAAGCTGCCCCTAAGAAGCCTGAGCTCCTTGAGGAACATAATCCGCAGGACACGCTCCCTGCTAGGGAACACGTTGCCTGGGGTCTCTGGGGTCTGTCATACGGTCTTTGTGACCATGCCTCTGTGACCAGGTGCATATATGGAGAAGTGGCTAGGAAATGGGCAGGAAGCCTGCATTATTTTCCCTGCTGCATCCACCACTACTGAGTAACCAGCAAATTCCTGGAACTGCTTTTACTGTTTTTTTTTTCTGTGACTGTTATTAGGAACCACACTCATGAGTCATACAACCAGTAAGACTTACCAAATATTTGCCACAAGCAGAATCCTAAGCCAGGTCCTGAGAGGGCCCACAAAAAGTCAGAACTGAAAGGAAGCCCCCAAAGTTATCTGATCCAGCTTCCTGCTTTCAGGTAGGTGAATGTCAATACAGTGAGCTATTTGTTAGAAGAAATATGCCTTGCGCTCAGCCTCTCAGAAGGTTCAAGGGATGCCCCAAAGTGGTAAAACAATTGGAGAATGAGACTCACATGCCAAGAGGAAAGACACTGAATTGATTCACCCCTGAGGAGAGCAGGTTAAGGTATGGTAGTTTAGTTCTGTAGAAAAATCATAGGCAGAGCTCGAGGCCAGTGCTTCTCTGCCTCTGTTGGGGAAAGAACAAGAGGAAATGGGTTTGAAGAACAATGTGTGGGACCAAAAATAAACACAAAGAACTGCCAATCATCAGTGTTGTTAAGTTCTAGAACGCTGAAAGCAGTGCAGAGTCCTTCATTAAAAGAAAAACAAAAACCAAACCTCAGGTATACTCTTGCCTAGACATAAACCAAAAAAGATTTAGGACAATCTCTCTAAGATCTATGTTATCAGCAGTTGTCTCTGGGTAAACAGATTATTGGTGGTAACAATAACTTAATTATTTTGACTATGTATTAATTAAATAATAAATTATTGTTAATGATCAATAATTATCTTTGCTGTTTTCTGAATTTTTAAATTTTCTGTAATGTCCCTTTTTATAATAAGATGAGAATCTCTGTTTTTAGGAATCTCTTCTAGTCTTCTGTGACTTAAAAATTTATGATTCAATTTTTAATAAAGTCTGGAATTGCCTGGTATGTAAAATTGTACCCATGCAAAATATAAAAATTCATGGCTACTTATATATATAGATATGTTGTATGAAACTTGCCTGAAATCACTTACTTTAAAAAAATGACATAACATTCGAGCTCTTGGGAACTTTGTAAATAATAATAATAATAAAATAATAATGATATAAAGGTGTATTTAGACTTATTCTTTGTAAATCCCTTTATATTATGCAGACCACTGAAACTATCAGCTAATAATCACTCCAAAATCTGCCACGAACTAACTAGCTTGAAGATACAGAAGTTCAAAATTCAGTGGAATGTTGCCCACTTTGACTCACAATAAAAGTCAGACTTTGTTTTTGAGACAGAGTTTTGCTCTTGTTGCCCAGGCTGGCGTACAATGGCGTGATCTCGGCTTACGAGGATCTCGTGACCTCTGCCTCCCGGGTTAAAGCAATTCTCCTGCCTCAGCCTCCTGAGTAGCTGGGATTATAGGCATGCGCCACCACGCCTGGCTAACTTTGTATTTTTAGTAGAAACGAGGTTTCTCCATGTTGGTCAGGCTGGTCTCAAACTCCTGACCTCAGGCGATCCACCTGCCTCGGCCTCCCCAGAGTGCTGGGATTACAGGCGTGAGCCGCTGCGCCTGGCCAAAAGCCAGACTTTTAAAATAGCTTTTTTGAAATGCTCAATACCACTAATCATCAGAGAAATGCAAATCAAAACCATGATGAGATACCATCATCTCATACCAATAAGAATGGCTACTATTAAAGTAAAAACAACCAGATGTTGGTGAGGTTTCATGGAAAAGGGAATGCTTATACACTGTTGATGGGAATGCAAATTAGTAATGTTCCTGTGGAAAGCAGTTTGGAGATTTCTCAAAAAACTAAAAGTAGAATTAGCATTCAACCCAGCAATCCATTACTGGGAATATACCCAAAGGAAAATAAGCCATTCTGTCAGAAAGCTATTTGTATTCATATTACCACAGCACTATTCACAATAGCAAAGACATGGAATCAACCTAGGTGCCCATTAATGGTGGATTGGATATTGAAAATGTGCTACATACACACCACGGATTACTGTACAGCCATAAAAAAGAATGAAATCACATCCTTTACAGCAACCTTTACAGCAACATGGATGCAACTGGAGGCCTTTATCCTAAGCAATTTAATGCAGAAACCCAAAATCAAATGAATTATCATGTTCTTACTTATAAGTGGGAGATGAACATTGGGTACATATGGACACAATAAAACCTGGGGATTCCAAAAGGAGTAGGGGAGGGAGGGGGAATGGGCTGAAAAACTACCCCATGTACTATGTTCACTACTTGGGGGACGGGATTCTTAGAAACCCAAACCTCAGCATCATACAATTTACTCATGTAACAAACCTGCACACATACCCGAATCTAAAATAAATAAATACACATATAAAATACATTTTTTCAGTTGTTTTGCTACTGATAGTTCATCTCCCACATCTAACTGACATGTATGTGGAAATCACTTCATAGCATGAGTTTATCAGCATTCTGAATAATTTATTCCTCCAGTCTATCATATTAGTAATATTTCTGCTGAACAAGCTGGCAGTTTGCCCAATACAACACTTTTGGTGGATATAGTCATTTGAGATGGAATTTTAACAATGTTCACTACATGAGTTAGAATATTAACAAAAGAAGCCAGGCAGCACAGTGGCTCACGCCTGTAATCCCAACACTTTGGGAGGCTGGGGCAGGCAGATCACCTGAGGTCATCAGAAGTTCGAAACCAGCCTGGCCAACATGGCAAAACCCCATCTCTACTAAAAATACAAAAATTAGCAGGGCATGGTGGTACACACCTGTAATCCCAGCTGCTCGGGAGGCTGAGGCAGGAGAATTGCTTGAACCCTGAAGGCGGAGGTTGCAGTGAGCCGAGATTGCACCACTGCACTCCAGCCTGGGCGACAGAGTGAGATTCCATCTTAAAAAAAAAAAAAAAAAAAAGAATATTAATAAAGGAGAGGCACTTTGCTACAAGCCAATAAAATAGATGTAAAGAAACAATAAGACACTTCTGTTCTGAATCACTGAGACCACCCACTGGTTTCCTAGATGTGTGCATTATGATACCAAACCATGCAGTCATTATACTACAGATGTTCTACAATCTGTTGTTAAGAGGAACAAGGCAATCACTTCCAGCTGGAATGATCAAGAAAGTCTCCATAGAGGGAGCATTTGAGCCACATTTAAAGCACAAATAGGATTTTGGTTGACAGCACTGTAGTCAAAGAAAATGACATGGCCAAAAGTGTGGAGGCAGGAACAAACTGAGCTGGGAAATAGGGAGGCATTGACGCAGCTGGATTAGATAAATTTATTTTTATTTATTTATTTTTTATTTTTTATTTTTTTTGAGACGGAGTCTCACTGTGTCGTCCAGGCTGGAGTGCAGTGGCGCGATCTCGGCTCACTGCAAGCTCCGCCTCCCGGGTTTACGCCATTCTCCCGCCTCAGCCTCCGAGTAGCTGGGACTACAGGCGCCCGCCACGTCGCCCGGCTAGTTTTTTGTATTTTTAGTAGAGACGGGGTTTCACCGTGTTAGCCAGGAGGGTCTCGTTCTCCTGACCTCGTGATCCGCCCGCCTCGGCCTCCCAAAGTGCTGGGATTACAGGCTTGAGCCACCGCGCCCGGCCTGGATTAGATAAATTTAAAGTGTGCCATATATAACTTAAAAGTCAGCCTAAAGTTTTGGATTATTTTTGTCACAATATGGGGAATAATTGAAGGGTTTTGACCTAAGTATGTATCTAATTGCTTGTAGCACTGTCCCAGATAGAGATACACAAGGAGAATTACCCATCTCTATTCAGATCCATTGGCAGAGGTCACTACATATGTAAAAACAAGAACAAAAACAAAACAAAAACAGGAAAAAAAAAGGAAAAATAAAGCAATAAATATGAATAATTATTAGGTTGGTACAAAGTAGTGTGGCTTTTGCCATTACTTTCATGGCAAAAACCGCAATTACTTTTGCATTAACCTCATATCATTGGTAAAGTATCAATGATATATTTTTAAAAGTACAATTAGGGATAAAAATATAATTTGATAACCAATCTCACCAGAACTCAAGGAAATGCAAATTAAGATCACAATAAGATAAGATTTTACACCTCCGAGATGGGCAAAAATGAAGAAATCTGACAATGGTTGATAGAACCACTAAACAAAAAAACCAGCAAGTCTATAGATCTCAGCAACATCATCAACAAACAGGATCAAATCTATATTTATAGAACACCCAATGACAGAAGAATACACATTCATTTCAAGTACCCGTGAAATATATACCAAAATAGACTATATCCTGGGCCATAAAACAAACCTCAATAAATTAAAAGAATTAGAATCATACTGAGTGTATTCTCTGACCACAATGGAATGAAACTAGAAATCAATAACAGAAAGGTAAGAGGATAACAAGATAACACTCTTCTAAATAATCCATGGGTCAAACAGGAAGTTTCAAAAGAAACTTTTTATAAAATACCTTGAACTAAATGGAAATGAAAGCACAATATATCAAAATTTGTGCTACAGCAGTGCCAAGAGGGAAATTTATAGCACAAAATGTTTCAAAACGTTCACCACAAGAACCTAGAAAAAGAAGAGCAAAATAAGCCCAAAGCAAGCAGAAATAAGAAAATAATGTTAAGAGCGGAAAGCAATGACGTTGGTAAAAAATAAATAAATAAAGCAAACCACTGAAACAAAGAGCTGATTCTTTGAAAAGATCAATGAAACCTCTAACAAGATCAACAAGGAAAAAAAGAAGACAAAGGACACTAATATCAACAATAAAACAGGGACTATCACTAGAGAACTTGCAGATAACAAAAGGATAATAAAAAGAATACTAAGGACAATGAAACACACATAGATTTGACACCTTAGATAAAATGGACCAATTCCTTGAAAAACACAAACTATCACAACTCACTCAATATGAAATAATTTTAATAGTCCTATTACAGCTAAAGGATTTGGGCAATACATATAGAATTCAGCAGTATATATATATAAACTGGCCGGGCGTGGTGGCTCACACTGTAATCCCAGCACTTTGGGAGGCCGAGGTGGGTGGATCACCTGAGATTGGGAGTTCGAGACCAGCCTGACCAACATGGAGAAATCCCATCTCTACTAAAAACAAAATACAAAATTAGCCAGGCATAGTGGCGTATGCCTGAAATCCCAGCTACTCGGGAGGCTGAGGCAGGAGAATCGCTTGAAGTTGGGAGGCGGAGGTTGCAGTGAGCCGAGATGGCACCATTGTACTCCAACCTGGGCAACAAGAGCGAAACTCCGTCTCAAAAAGAAAAAAGAAAAAAGAAAAACAATTTGTAATCAAGCAGAGTTTATTCCAGGAATGGAAGTGTGGTTCAATTTTTGAAAATCAGTGTAATCTACCATATTAATAGGCTAGAGAGGAAAAATCACATGATCATATCAATTGATACAGAAAAAGCATTTGAAAACAAAATCAACAATGATTCATGATAAAAATTCCCAGAAAAGTAGGAATACAGGGGGAACTTCCTCAATTTGATAAAGGACAGCTACAAAAACCCCCACAGCTAACATTATTATACTTAATGATAACAGATGGGATGCTTTCCCCTCTAAGATCGGGAACAAGGCAAAAATGTCCACTCTCAGAAGTTTTATTCAACATTGTGCTGGAATTTCTAGTTGGTGAAATAAGGAAAGAAAATAAAATAAAAAGTATATAGATCAGAAAGGAAGAAATGAAACTGTCCTATTTGCAGAAAACATGATTATCTATACAGAAAATCCCAAGGAATGCACCAAAAACTCCTAGAACTTACAAATGAGTTTAGCAAGGTCACAGGACATAAGATACACCTACAAAAATCAGTTGTATCTCTCCATACTAGCAATGAACATGTGGACACAGAAATGAAAATACAATACCATTTGCAATCACTCAACAAAAAGTGGTTAGGTGTAAATCTAACAACACATGTATAGGACTTAACATGCTGAAAGCTACAAAACATTGATGAAGGATGTCTAAGATATAAATAAGAAGAGACACAACATGTCCATGGATGGAAGACTCAATCTGGCCAATATGCTCCAGATTTAGACACGTTTAATGTAATTTCTATCAAAATCCCAGTAAGTAAGTAAAATCCCAAAATATACACACACAAGATTATTTTAAAATGTATATGGAAAGGCAAAGGAATTAGAATAGCTAAAACAATCTTGAAAAAGAAGGAAGTAGAGGGAATCAGTCTATCCAATTTCAAGACTTCTTATATAGCTATAATAATGAAGACTGTAGGATATTGGCAGAGCGGTAGACACACAGATCAAGAACACACAGAATAGAGAACCCAGCAGACTCACACAAATATGGCCAGCTGAGTTTTGTCAATGGGGCAAAACCAATTCAAGGAGGAAAGATAAGTCTTTTCAACAAATGGTACTGGAACAATTAAGCATCCATGGGTAAAAGAAACAAACAACCGCCAGGTGTGGTGGCTCATGCCTGTAATTCCAGCACTTTGGGAGACTGAGGCAGGTAGATCCCTTAAGGTTAGGAGTTCAAGACCAGCTTGGCCAAAATGGCAAAACCCCGTCTCTACTAAAAAATAACAAAAATTAGCCATGTGTGGTGGTGCATTCTTGTAATCCCAGCTACTTGGGAGGCTGAGGCATGAGAATTTCTTGAACCCGAGAGGCGGAGGTTGCAGTTTGAGCCTAAATCAGACCACTGCACTCCAGCCTGGGCAACAGAGTAAGACCCTGTCTCAAAAAACAAAAACAAAAACAAAAAACAAAACAGTAAGGAACATCCACCCAAGTCTCATGCTTTATGGAAAAATTAACATGGGTCACACAATTAAATATCAAATGTATAACTGAAACATTTAGAAAAAAATGGAGAAAATCTTCAGGATCTAGGGCTAAGCAAAGAGTTCTTAAACTTGACACCAAAAGCATTATTCATTTTTAAAAATTGATAAATGGGATTCTTTAAAATTAAAGATTTTGCTTTTTGAAAGATGTTGTTAAAAGGATGAAATGACAAGCTATAAAGTGGGAGAAAATATTTGCAAACCATATATCTGACAAAGGATTAGTATCTTGAATATATAAAGAACTCTTGGCTAGACGTGGTGGCTCATGCCCGTAATCCCAGCACTTTAGGAGGCCAAGGCGGAAGGATTATTTGAACCCAGGAGTTCAAATAGTGAGACTCTATCTCTACAAAAAGTAAAACAAACCAAAAGAAAATTAGCCAGGAGTGGTGGCACACAGCTATAGTCCCAGCTACTTGGGAAGCCGAGGTGGGAGGATCACATAAGCCCAGGAGACTGAGGCTACAGCAAGCTGTGATTGCACCACTGCACTCCAGCCTGGGCAAAAGAATGAGACCTTGAAAAAAGCAAGCCTCTCAGAACTCTGAACTGCAAAACAGCAAGCAACATAATTATAAAATGCACAGCAGACATAAACATTTCATGAAAGAGCATATATGGATGGGAAATAAATACATGAAAAGATGTTCAACATTAGTAGTCAATAGGAAAATGCAATTTAGAACCATAATAAGATGTCATTACACACCTATCAGAATGAATAAAATAAAAAATCATGACAATATCAAATGCTGGAGAGCATGTAGAGAAATAGTATCACTCACATATTGCTGGTGGGAATTAAAAATATACAGCCACTCTGGAAAACACATTGGCAGTTTCTTAGAAAACTAAATGTTCAACTAACAAGTGTCCCAGCAGTTGCACTCTTGGGCATTTATCCCAGAGAAATGAAGACTTATGTATACACAAAACTCTGTACACAAATTTTTTTCAAGACAGAGTCTCACTGTGTTGCCCAGGCTGAAGTGCAGTGGTATGATCATGGCTCACTGAAACCTCCACCTCCTAGGATCAAGCAATCCTCCTGCTTCAGCCTCCTGAGTAGGGTCTCCAGACACACACCACCATGCTTGGCTAATTTATTTATTTATTTAGTAGAGACAAGGTCTCACTATATTGCCCAGGCTGGTCTAGAGCTCCTGAGCTGATAAAATCTTCCTACCTTGGCCTCCCAGAGTGCTGGGACTTACAAACATGAGCCACCATGCCCAGATACACACAGGTTTATAGCAGTTTTATTTGTAATAGCCAAGGACTAGGAAACAGCCCAGATGTCCTTGACAAGGTTAAACAAACTGTGGTATATCCATGCCATATACGGAATACCACTCAGCAACAAAAAAGGAGCAAACTATTGATACAGGCAACAACTTCCATGAAATCTTCAGAGAATTGTGAAGAAAAGCCAATCTCAAAAGGTTATGTGCTGTAGGATTACATTTATATAATGTTCTTGAATGACAAAATTACAGAAATGGAGAACAGATTTGTGGTCACCAGGGGTAAAGGAGCAGATAAGCAAAGCATGAGCAAGAGGTGGTTGTGACTAAGAAAGGGCAACAGGAGAGATCCTTGTGGTGATGGAAACATTTTCCATCTCGGTTGTATCAATGTCAATATCCTTTCTGATTGTGATGTCATATGGAACACAGGTTTGCAAGATTTTACCATTGGGGGAAACTGAGTATAGGGCATGTGGGATTTCACTGCAAGAGAATCTACAAATATGTCAAAATAAAAAAGTTTAATTTTTAAAAAGTGACAAAAGTATAAACACAAAATTTAGGATAGTCAGATGGGGAAAAGGCGCTGGAATAGTGAAGAGAACAGAGGTAAATAAAAGGGATTGTCGGTGTTCTGATTCTTGGATTAGGTGATGGGTTTGGAGATGTCTGTTATTAACAAGCAAATGAGTAATAAACACAAGAAGTACATTCATGAAACAACGATTTCAGAGTATCAGGAACCAAGGATAAAGGTTAATTCAATTTTGCCTACATGAGGTCTATTAGAGGGAAATAACAAACTGGCTCTGCTTTTTTTGAAAAGAAGACTGAGATGCTCATTTTTTTTTTTTTTTTTTTTCCTGAGCCAGAGTCTCTGTTGCCCAGGCTGGAGTGCAGTGGCATGATCATTTCCTCCAACTCCTGGGCTCAAGCGATCTCCTGCCTCAGCCTCCCAAGTAGCAGAGACTACAGGTGTGTGTCATTTTTTTGTAGAGATGGGGTCTCACCATGTTGCATGGCTGATCACAAACTACTGGGCTCAAGCAATTCTCCTGCCTGAGCCTCTGCAAGTGCTGGGATTACAAGCGTAAACCACTGGCCTAAGGCTCTTTCTGTCCTAAACTATCAAAGAGCACGGGTTATTGTTAAGAAAAAAAAGAGATTTCTTGAAACAGCCCCAGTCATCCACTTAGAGTGTTAGGAGGACCACCAAAGTTGTTAGTGTGTTTCTAAGGAAATCTGCTGCCCGTAGAAGTCATTCGTGGTTTATTCATTCAGTAGATGTGTGACCAGAATTGTGAGCTCAGCTCTGTGCCAGGCACAAGAAGTTGAAAATGGATCCAAGGAAATGCAAATCAGTTGTAGGTGGTAGTAGGTCCTACCAGAAATGAGTGAAATTAATTTTTTAAGTACGTCAAAAATGACACGTCTTATTCATAGTTTAAAACAGAATAACGAGCAACCTCTTCAGATACTACACTACCATAATTCCTATGGTGTGACATTATTTAGGGCTTCAGTAGAAACCAGCATTGCAAGACTTTAGCAAAAACACGTTTTTGCTAGGTGCCTCTCCCTTAGAAACAAAATTGGGGGAAATAAGAACAAATAAGTTATTGCTGGGTGCGGTGGCTCATGCCTGTAATCCCAGCACCTTGGGAGGCCGAAGAGGGTGGATCTCTTGAGGCCAGGAATTCGAGATCAGCCTGGCCAACATGGCAAAACCCCGTCTCTACCAAAAATACAAAAATTAGCCAGGCGTGGTGGCACACCCCTGTAATCCCAGCAACTCAGGAGGCTGAGGAACAAGAATCACTTGAACCTGGGAGGAGGGGGCTGCAGTGAGCCGAGATCCCACCACTGCACTCTAGCCTGGGCGACAGAGCAAGACTCTGTCTCAAAAACAATATAATGATAATTTCTTAATTTTTGAATGAAGTATGCCACTGTGATGCATGTAGAAATCATTAAACATTCTCATGTGTATTTTGATAGTATGTGCTGAACCTCTTTTTGGGGTGACTCTTCTACTAATCCAAATGTTATTTACTGCAACATGACTATGTATTCATTATCGACCAATTAAAACTTTATTAAGTGCATGCTCTGTCTAAGTTTGGATCCCAGCCCAGTCACTTCTCTGGGTAACCTGGGCAAGTTTCTTAAATTGTCTGTGCTTCAATGCCATCATTTCTAGTGCTGGTTATTACCACAGCTAGCACTGGGTTGGGAGGGGCCAGCGTAATGAAGACATTGCTTTTTCCTCATATGGTTTGTAATCTGGGAGGAGGAGACAGATTTGTAAATGAGGAGTGTGTGTATATATATATATATATAATATAAAATCTGGAAGGATACACACCAAATTAATGACCAGAATTGAAAGTCATGATCATAGCTGGGCACGATGGCTCACCCCTGTAATCCCAGCACTTTGGGAGGCTGAGGCAGGCGAATCCCTTGAGGCCAGGAGTTCGAGACCACCCTGGCCAACATGGTGAAACCCCGTCTCTACTAGAAATACAAAAATTTAGCCGGGCTCGGTGGCGGGCGCCTGTAGTCCCAGCTACTCAGGAGGTTGAGGCATGAGAATCGCTTGAATCCGGAAGGCAGAGGTTGCAGTGAGCTGAGATTGCACCACTGCACTCCAGCCTGGGCAACAGAGTGAGGCTCCATCTCAAAAAAATAAAAAAGTGCTGATCACTTTCAATTTATCTGTAATAAATTCCATTTTATTCTGGGAATGCATTAACATATTTATTTTTTTAAAATGTTTTCTGTACTTGCTTCCTTCACATATATTTCTTATTAAATAAAAACAAAAATTTTAAACTTTATAACAAAGTAGAGTAGTGGAAAAAAGAAATATGTGGTTAATTCTACCTGATTGTCAATGAAAAGCTTTCTGGAGGGAGAGATGTTGAAGCTACTTCTTCTTGAAAGAGGAGTACATGTTCATGAAGCCGACTGAGTTGGGGTGGGGAAGAGATAAGCGCAGAGAAAAGAAGAGGGACCGAGAAAAACAAAAGCCATAGAGAGTAGAGACATCTTGACGAGGTCTGGAGGTTCCCAAGCAGTCGTTCTATTTCATGAGCATGAGGGTGAGGCGAGTCAGGGGAAGGGAAAGTCTCTAGAGAAAGCCTTGGAGGCCAAGCAGAGCTGCTGGGCTACATCCTGGCGACAAAGGGGGAGCCATGGAAGGGTTTTAAACACTGGAGTCACATGACAAATTTGGGATGGTCCAGAGGCCCTTGAGAGCAGAAGGAAGGCCTGTCACAGGGCTGTTGCTGTGGCCCAGATGAAAGGAGGAAGGAAGGAAGGAAGGAAGGAAGGAAGGAAGGAGATGAAAGGAAGAGGAATACAGATGTTGTGAAGATAAAAGTGAAGATGGACTCACTGTGAAGCTACTCATGTTTAAGCTTCAGCCCATCCATCACTTAAAGCCACTTTCCAGGCCCTGGGACAAAAATTATTTTTGCAAAATTTGCAAAAGAACGATACTTTGACTACAACAAATTAAGACTGCTGTCTCTTTCCACTCCAGCTTTCCCTTTGACATATATTCTTTCAGGGCAGGTGGCATGGGTGGCCATGGGCATTTTTGAGAGAGTGAAGGGGAGTTGAATTGGTATGCAGTGAGTTTGGGTTTCACTTGGGAGTAGAGCTGCTATTGCTAGGATACTGGTGAAAGCGAAGCTTCCAGGATACATACTCCTAATGAGAGGTGAAAATGTGCTAGCAGCCCTCACTCTCAGCGCCTCCTTGGCCTCAGCATCCACTCTGGCGGCGCTTTAGGAGCCCTTCAGCCCGCCACGACACCGTGGGAACCCCTCTCTGGGCTGGTTAAGGCCGGAGCCGCCTCCCTCTGCTTGCGGGGAGGTGTGGAAGGAGAGGCGCGGGTGGGAACCGGGGCTGCGCGCCACGCTCGCGGGCCAGTGCGAGTTCCCGGAGGCGCGGGCTCCGCGGACCCCGCACACGCAGCCGCCAGAAGGTGCCGCGGGCCCAGGGCAGTGAGGGGCTTTCCGCAGCTGCTGGCCCGGGTGCGGCACTCAAATTCTCGCTGGGTTTAGCTGCCTCCCAGCGGGGCAGGGCTCGGGACCTGCAGCCCGCCAAGTCTGAGCTCCTCCCGCTGTGGTGGGCTCCCACGCGGCCTAAGCCTCCCCGACGAGCGCCGCCCCCGATCCGGTGGCGCCTGGTCCCATTGACAGCCCAAGGGCTGAGGAGCGTAGGTGCCACTCGGGACTGGCAGGCAGCTCCGCCTGCAGCCCCAGTGCAGGAGCCACTGGGTGAAGCCAGCTGGGCTCCTGAACGGGATGGGGACTTGGAGAACTTTTATATCTAGCCGGAAGATTGTACACGCACCAATCAGCACTCTGTGTCTAGCTCAGGGTTTGTAAATGCACCAATCAGCACTCTGTGTCTAGCTCAGGGTTTGTGAATACACCAATTTGTACTCTGTATCTAGCTAACCTAGTGGAGACTTGGAGGAATAGCACTCTGTGACTCTGTGTCTAGCTCAAGGATTGTAAATGCACCAATCAGCACTCTGTGTCTAGCTCAGGGTTTGTAAATACACCAAGTAGTACTCTGTATCTAGCTAACTAGCACTCTGTGACTGTGTGTAACTCAAGGATTGTAAGCGCACCAATCAGCACTCTATCAAAACGGACCAATCACCTCTCTGTAAAGTGGACCAATCAACTCTCTGTAAAATGGACCAATCAGCAGGATGTGGGTAGGGCCAGATAAGGGAATACAAGCAGGCTGCCCGAGCCAACAGTGGCAACCGGCTGGGGTCTGCTTCCACGGGGTGGAGTCTTTATTCTTTCGCTCTTTGCAGTACATTTTGTTGCTGCTCACTCTTTGGGTCAACACCGTCTTTATAAGTTGGAAGACTCACTGCAAGGGTCTGCAGTTTCATTCCTGAAGGCAGCGAGACCACGAACCCACCAGAAGGAAGAAGCTCCAGACACACCTGAACATCTGAAGGAACAAACTCCAGATACCATCTTTAAGAACTGTAACACTCACCCTAGGGTCCGTGGCTTCATTCTTCAAGTCAGTGAGACCAAGAATCCACCAATTCTGGACACATTGACACACCAAGCCAACTTACCTGGCATGGAGATGCCGAGGTGCAGGGCCAGAGATGATTGGATATGAACGTGTCCTGCAGTGCCAAAGCCAGAAGTAAGCGGGCAGTGGAGGTTTGAAATATATGTGGTGGAAGTTAGCTGGTGGCAGAGGCTTCTAATAGCTACGTAAAAATCTAGGATTCTGATTTTTTTTTTTTTTTTTTTTTTTTTAAGATAGAGTTTCACTCTGTTGCCCAGGCTGGAGTGCAGTGACATGATCTCGGCTCACTGCAACCTGTGCCTCCCAGGTTCAAGCAACTCTCCTGCCTCAGCCTCCTGAGTAGCTGGGATTACAGGCACCTGCCACCATGCCCAGATAATTTTTGTATTTTTAGTAGACACGAGGTTTTACCATGTTGACCAGGCTGGGCTCGAACTCCTGACCTCAAGTAATCCACCTGCCTCCGCCTCCCATAGTGCTGGAATTACAGGCATGAGCCACCACGCCTGTCCTAGGATTCTGTTCTCATGGAAGCCTAAACAGCAAAAAAGTTCTCAGTTGCCTGGGATACACTTGACAATGTAGCTGATACAATTATAAATGCATATACTTAAAAACATTTTATTTTTAGACAGGGTCTTGCTCTATCACCCAGGTTGGAGTACAGTGGTGCAATCACGGCTCACTGCATCCTTGACCTCCTGGGCTCAGGTGATCCTCCTGCCTCAGTCTCCTGTGTAGCTGGGACCACAGTTGCGTGCCACACGACACCCGGGTAAGTTTTTGATTTTTTTTTTTTGGAGACATGTGGTCTCACTTTGTTGCCCAGACTGGTCTCTGAACTCCTGGGCTCAAGCAATCCTCCTGCCTCAACCTGCCAAACTGTTGAGATTATAGGTGTGAGCCACTGTGACTGGCTTGTATATACTCTTTGATGGCAATCATAGAAAACAGCATTGATCAGAATTCCTGAATTTTGGTGAGTGAACAGCAAGCATATCTCTGGGTAGAATCAAGCACATGATTTATGTAATCTCAAATATCAAAAATACAATTTTAATCACAAGAGTTATCTTTCTATTCTCTCTATAAAAATAACTTTCAAAAGCATTGTTATGTGAAGAGGTGTTCAAAGAGTGTGCAGCCAAAAACAGACACAGTGGAGTGTGTTAACCATTAATGAAAAAAAAGTATGCAATCTTCTGGAATTTTATATTTGCAATATTTTGTTAAGATTTGTTTTTCCATTCTACTTAACATTTGACTTGAATATCCAGATTTGAATGATTTTTCTTAAAGAGGCGGCTCCTGGTAGTATCAGCTTTAGGCCCCACAAAACCTGGCTCAGCCCCAGAGTAGGTGCCGTAGCTATAGAGACTGAGTGTGGGGTCCACAGAAAAATGTGGCCATGCCCTCTGCCCTGGTGGTGGGCAGCCGTTGGCACAGGTCCCTGGGATGGTGCATGAAGAGGAGCGTATTTGGTTTGATAATAAACTTAATGCTGAGCATGCTGAGTCTGAGATGTCGGTGGGATATCCTAGGAGAGGCCCAGGAGAAAGGTCAGTCTCCTTGGAGACAGGGAAGGAGAGAAAGAGGAAGGGAAGGAGAGGGAGGGGGAGGGTCAGAGGGAAGGAGGGAGAGGGAGAACACCAGGATAGAGAACCAGTCACTTAAACTTCCCAGTCTCTATTCCAGAACTTTCTATGGGCCAGGTAGAGTCACTTGCTGGCATCCCACCATGAATACCTTCTTTACTGTCTTCTTCCCCCCCGCCACCCACTTTTTTCTCCTTCAGATTTTTCTTTTTTCTTTTATGCTTTTCCATAACCAATGCAATGCATAGAAGAGGATAATAACCTGACCTAATGTGATTAAGTGTTCTTCCCCAAGTCCCTCCCCCATTCTTTAGCAGAGGTGAGATGAACACCCAGGTTTGACTTGCTTTCTTCCTAGTCTTTCCTCTGTGAAAGTGGGAGAGAGAAGCCTGCCAGATAAGAAGTTTGGATGGAGCAAATGTGATGCATTTTGGATTAGGCTGCAGAACTGAGAGAGTCAGCCTGGGTTGCCTGCCCCCCTGGGAAATCCTGGGCTCCAGGGACACAGCCTCAGGGAGTCAATGTAGAACTGCCTGTGGAAGTTGGATGGGGGCGGAGGGTGGGGAGGTCCCCATCGTGTATTTATCTGTTCCTGTTTTCTTCACCTTCATCAAGATTCAACAAGTGATCTGAGAAACAAGTTGAGTTCTTCTGATCTTGAAATGTAGCCCACCTAAAAATGTTACCTAATTAGCTAGTAGGATTTTCACACAGTGCTGGCAGGACTCTTAATTCCAAGGCCGTTTGGTAATATGTGTCCAATACCTTGAAAATACAAATATTCCTTATTCTCAGCAATTCTATTCCTAGTGATTAAACCTAATGCTTGCCTGGGTGTGGTGGCTCACTCCTGCAATCCTAACACTTTGGGAGGCTGAAGAGGTTGCATTCCTTGAGGTCAGGAGTTTGAGACCAGCCTGACCAACATGTCCAAACCCCGTCTCTACTAAAAATACAAAAATTAGCCGGGTGTGAAAGCATGTGCTTGTGATCCCAGATACTCAGGAAGCTGAGACAGGAGAATTGCTTGAACCCAGGACAGTGGAGGTTGCAGTGAGCCAAAATCATGCCACAGAACACCAGCCTGGGTGAGACTCCGTTTCAAAAAAATAAATAAATCCCAGCACTTTGGGAGGCCAAGGCTGGCAGATCACAAGGTCAGGAGTTCAAGATCACCCTGGCCAATACAGTGAAACCCTGTCTACTAAAAATACAAAAGTTAGCCGGGCATGGTGGCAGATGCCTGTAGTCCCAGCTACATGGGAGGCTGAGGCAGGAGAATCACTTGAACCTGGGAGGCAGAGGTTGTAGTGAGCAGAGGTTGTGCCACTGCACTCCAGCCTGGGCAACAGAGCGAGACTCCATCTCAAATAAATAAATAAATAAATAAAATAATTTTTTAAAAACCCCTAAGGCCATAATCAGACAAGTGCAGACATATGTGAGTACAATGATATTAACAATGTTGTTTCATCATATGTAAAAATTAAAAACAGAATAGTAAGGACTTAGACCATCTATGACATATCTCTGCTATGGAAACTACATATTTAAAATAATGACAGATGTATATTTATTGTCATGAAAATATGCTCTATAACACTAAGTGAAAAAGCAGCTTAGAGTATGATTTCTTTTCTTTTCTTTTATTGAGATGGAGTTTCGCTCTTGTTGCCCAGGCTGGAGTGCAATGGCGCGATCTCAGCTCTCCATAATCTTTGCCTCCCCAATTCAAGTGATTCTCTTGCTTCAGCCTCCCGAGTAGCTGGGATTATAGGCACGTGCCACCATGACCAGCTAATTTTGTATTTTTAGTAGAGATGGGGTTTCTCCATGTTGGTCAGCCTGGTCTCGAACTCCCGACCTCAGGTGATCCACCTGCCTCGGCCTCCCAAAGTGCTGGGATTACAGGCGTGAGCCATTGTGCCTGGCCTAGAGTATGATTTCATGCATATAAGTACATATGTAGTATATACTTACATAGAAAAAAGTGGGAATGCAATAAAATATTAGCAGTTATCTCTGTGTGGATGCTTGGATTATGGAAAATCTTTTTCTTCTCTATGCTTTTCAGTTGATTCTAGATTGTACTATTAGGTATAACCAAGTATCCTAAAAATATGGACCCTTATGGCTCACATCTGTAATCCCAGCACTTTGGGAGGCGAAGACAGAGGGATCATCTGAGGTTGGGAGTTCGAGACCAGCCTGACCAACATAGAGAAACCCCGTCTCTACTAAAAATACAAAATTAGCTGGGTGTGGTGGCTCATGCCTGTAATCCCAGCTACTCAGGAGGCTGAAACAGGAGAATTGCTTGAACCCGGGAGGCGGAGGTTGTGGTGAGCTGAGATCACGACATTGCACTCCAGCCTGGGCAACAAGAGCAAAACTCCATCTCAAAAACAACAACAACAACAAACAAAAAGAATTGTCAGATTTGGAAAAAACTTCCATTACTTTTTTTATTTATGAGTTGTAACATTTCAGGGTATTTCATATTTTTCTTTTCCAGTGATTCATTTTAAATATGCTTAGAATTGATGACACTCATTAACCAATTTGTTATAAATGTCCTCATTGTGTTCGCATATTATGAGCTTGGTATTATCCTCATCAGTGTCAGTATTTCAGCTGAGAGCAGTAATAATTGTAAGTATTTTCCCATTGTGTTTATATGATCCATCCTTCCTCATTATCGAATCATCAAACAACCCAAAATCCTGTTCATTGCTTCCATTTGACATTTATCTTTTTCCCTGAATAAAGCAGTGCTTCTAGTATAATCTGAAATATGTTACAAATTGTTTATTAATATCAGACATATTTCTATTGATTTTAATTGTTTATCCTTAGCTCTTTCTTACATTTCATTAATTACATATGTTTTTTCTTTCAGTTCTTTAACACACACATACATTTAGAGATGAAAAAGGATGGTGTTCTTCATATATGAACAAATGTTTCACAACACATTTCCAATAGCGGTTAAAATTTCAAATATGCAACTCCAGATAACAAAGAAAAAAACCCTCTGGGTTTTTCAAAATGCAATTTGTAATTGTATAAGTTGTATTGTTGCTTTCATTACCGACAGGAGATAATTTGGTTTTGACTAGATGCAAACAAGAAATGAATCTTCTGTTTAGAACTTAGCACGTATGTTGATTTGAAGGATTTTCACAGACTGCTTCTGGGGCTCCCCTCCACCACCTTGATACATATATGTGTGGTGCAGGGCAGTGTAGGATATATTTATGTCTTAGTACAATAGATGTTGTCGAGTGAGTTAGCACAGTGGGTAGCTGGAATATTCCTGGCGGTCATACAAAATGTGTAGCAAACATGTGACCGTATACAGGAGTTCCTGAAACCCACATACCCTACTATATTAACATATCTGATTAAACTTTCCTTTGCTGGGTCCCTCAAATGTCCATAGCCATTGCAATACCACTAGATACGAAGAGACTGGGGGATGCTGGGGTGAAAACCAGTGGCCTTCACAGCTTATGGTTTAAATATCCTGTTTTTGCAAATTTTATTAAAACATATCACCATGTGGACACATTGCTACAGCCCCTTCTGAGCTGTCGTGACAGGGGCCTGTGTAAGTGAGGTGCCCGGAAGCTTAAGCTCTTTAGCTTCCTGGCAAATTTGCCTCGGCCTCTCCATTCCCAACATCTTCCAAGCCCCTATCCCAGCTATCCTGGATTATTGCTGTCATTTCCTGTTTCTTCCTTGCCCCTCTCAGTCCGTTCTTAACACTGCGACCAAAGCGATCTCATAAAAAACTCAAGTCAGATCACGTCATACCTCAGCCCAAAGGCTTCCAGTGTTTTCCATCTCATGCCCAGTAAAAGCAAGTAGCCCAGGAGGCTCCTCAAGACCTGGCTCTTACTGCGTTTTTGACCTCATCTCTTGGCCTCCACCCCTTCCTCACTCTACTTTCAGCCACATGAGCCTCCTGCAGTTTCTGGAGTGGCCAGGCAGGCTTTCACAGGGCTTTTGCATTTGCTGTTGGTGCAGCCTGGACCACTTCTTCCAGGTATCCAAAGGGCTGCCTCTCTCACCTCCTTCACAGAAGCCTGGCTGGACCTCCCTGTTCAAAAATGCACCTCTCCCCACACCTAGTCCCTATTCCCTGCTTTGTATTCTGCCATAAAATGTACCACCCTCTGACACACTACTAAATTTTGTTTATTGTCTGCTTTCCTCCACTGAAACGAGAGCTCCGGGAAGTGTGGATGGTTTTTTGTCCACTGCTGTATCCCAGTGCCTAGAACAGGGCCTGACACGCAGTGGCTGATTTCTGTCAAACACAGCGGATTCTGCCTTCAGCTTTCTATTCTCCATCCCCACCAGCAGCCCACAGGACCACCTTCTAAGGAAGGGCAATGAGAGTACAATGACTGAAAGGCCAATTTTCCTAAAAGAGAAGAGCAAAGGTGAACTAGTGACAGTGTTTGCTAGCACTGGAGTGATGCATTTTTATAAAGAGCTGTCTTTTGTGAAGTGAATCACCAGAGGGTTTGGTCACTGAGCTATAAACCTCTGGCACTTCCTCCCCGCCTTCCCAAAGATGTAATCCAGGGTAATTGTGGTATTAATCAGAAATTGCCAAATCATATAATTTCTCTTCCCGGTTCAAGGAAAATAATACAAATTAAAAGAAAATAAAAGGTAGAAGAAAAGGAGACTTTTTTTTTTTTTTTTTTTTTTTGAGACGGAGTCTTGCTCTGCCACCCAGGCTGGAGTGCAGTGGCCGGCTCTCAGCTCACTGCAAGCTCCGCCTCCCGGGTTCACGCCATTCTCCTGTCTCAGCCTCCCGAGTAGCTGGGACTACAGGCGCCCGCCTCGTCGCCCGGCTAGTTTTTTGTATTTTTTAGTAGAGACGGGGTTTCACCGTATTAGCCAGGATGGTCTCGATCTCCTGACCTCGTGATCCGCCCGTCTCGGCCTCCCAAAGTGCTGGGATTACAGGCTTGAGCCACCGCGCCCGGCCGAAAAGGAGACATTTGAAATGCTTATTCTTTATCTTTTCTTCATTTTTTTCTCCTTCTGACTAAAGAGAATAAAACAAACCAGAAAACATTACAGAAAAGCAAGGAGAAGTCTGTTATTAGAGCAAACCACTTGATCAGAGAAGTGCTGGCATTCTGGTGTGGTCAATGAGCTTAGTGCCATACAAATATATTTATATCGCTTATACATATGAAATGTTTTAAGATGCTAACAAAATAAAAACAATTTTTCAACAAGGACAGGTAAAAGAAATTATAATGTCAACATTATGCGAGAAAGGCTACCTTCAGGGTACGTTTTCTTCCAATCTTTTCATGCATACATTCGTACATACTGTTCCTGTCATATATGTGCTTTTTGTATCCTGATTTTTTTCTTACTTCAGATCAAATAAACATTCCATGTGGCAAATTTGTCTGTATGTTTGTAATTTTTTTTTTTTTTAAGAGGGTGTCACTCTTGCTCAGACGGGAGCGCAGTGGTGCAATCATGGCTCACTGCAGCCTTGAACTCCTGGACTCAAATGATCCTCCCACTTCAGCTTCTGGAGTAGCTGGGACTACAGGCGAGAGCCACTGCATCCAGCCTGCATGCTTGTAATTTTAAAGATGCATAACATTCTATCCTGTGGCAATAACATATTTTGTTTAGCCATCCAACTATAATTGGACATTTATGTTGCTTACATTTTTCACTCTTAAAATGTTATTATGAACTTTTAGTACATATAGTATTTCTCTCCCTAGTATTTTCAATGATCTTCCTAGGATGATTTTCTAGTAGTAGGAAAATTGAGTCAAAAGTGATGACTCCTTTATGGTTCTTGAAAGTGAGAGTAAAACTGCTTTCCAGCAGGTTTGTGCCAATTTACAATGAAGCCAGTGAAACGTGTGAGTACAAATTTCACCATACTCTCGCCAGCATTTGATATTACTACTTTTTATTTTGCTAATTTAAAAAGGATTCTTATTTTAATATGTATTTTCCTGTATCTATTTTCCTTGATTATTTCTTCTGCTGGGAAATGCCATTTCATGTCCCTTCTGCAATTTACCTTTGCAGGTTGTCTCAATATTCTTATTTTTTTAATGGGCTGTATATTAATCCTTCCTCATATGCACTGTATTTATTCAATCTGTTTTACATTTCTGGTTATACTGTCATCTAAAACAATTTAGCCCTTTTACACAGTTCAGATCTTATCAAGTCAGTTTCTCCTATTACATGTATTCTTTTAAAATCCTCTCCTTATCTCCACAACTTTATTTTATTTTATTTTATTTTATTTATTTGAGATAAGGTCTTGCTCTGTTGCCCAGGCTGGAGTGCAGTGGTGCAATCATAGCTCATTGCAGCCTCAAACTCCTGAGCTTAAGTGATCCTCCTGCCTCAGCATCCTGAGTAGCTGGGACTACAGGTGTGCACCACCACACTCCGCTAGTTGATTTCTTTTAATTTTTGGTAGAGATGGGGGTCTCACTATGTTGCCTTTGCTTCCGTGACTTAAATAAGAATTTAATTCTGCTTTAGCTCTCTGATTTTCATTTCTGTATCTACCTATTTAATCCATTCATTTTGATATATGATCTTTACATTGATCTCTATCCTAAGTGCTAACTAGTTAACCAAGACTAAATATATTTGAAGAAACCCTTGTATAACACAAGACAGTAGACTATGCCTATATAAAGAGTTCGTGTGTGCTGGGGCATGGTTCCAGGTTCCCTGGGGAGAGACAGGGAAGAAGCAGCCCCCAAGGACTTAAAATGTGATGTTCAGTGAGAAAAGTGGGTATGACTAGAATAAAGCATGGGAGTGCACGGGAATGTTCCCGAGGTGTTTCTACCTTGCCCTTCCGTGCATAAACAACACTGGAGAATGAAATCACTTCCGAAAATGATAACTCCTTGACCCAGAGGTTTTCCTAGCTCGGTAGAGTCCTTTTAGTGCTTCAGGAATGAGGGCTCTCAGCTGACCGAGTGCAATACATATACTGAGCACCCATTGAGTGTATGTAGAGTGCTATGCTAAGGACCTTGTGTGGGTACCTTGTGGGATGCAAAATAGTCCTGGGGCAACCACGAATGAAGCTGAGTGATGAAATAACGGAGATGAGAAGATTAATCCGGGCAGATAACCCAGCGTAGCGCTGGCTCTGCTGCGCAGCCTTGCTGGTGTGGAGTGAGTGTGGCGCTGCACCTCTAAAGGGCTGCGTCCACCCTCTTGTCTTCCTAACTCTCAGTTGGCCGAAGCTTCTCATCACACAGACAAGAATCTTTCCTGCTGGCCGCCAGGAAGCCAAGTTCACTCAAGTTCTCTCAAAGCTTTTGCAAGAGTGGGTCTTAAATCCTGGCGGGGGGCACGTGTACTCATTTAAGATTTAAAAAGGCATCGGAAATGCCTGGCCCCCATGCCCACTGCTGGCCACAAACCTGAAGACCCAAGCGACCACACTTGGTAGGCACTTCTGTCCTTCTGGTCTGGTTCCCACCCGCCCATCCCGAATCGCGGTTATCTTTCCCGGTGCTCACAGCATGCAGACCGCAGCCTGTGGCCGCTAGTGTTTCCTTTGCTAGGACCACGTGTAACTGTCTTGGCTTCACATCTTTTGACGGGCAGGCAGGTGGACAGGGACTTGCCCTATCTCAACCCGGTCCCCAGTTTGGCAGGAGCGGATAAATCTTGAAAGAAAAAGGATCTGAGCCATTTAACCGTGGCATGGCGGGTCCAGATCCCCAAACCTGTCACCAGTGACGTCCCACGTGGCAGATTCGCTCTCGGGGAAGCCCGTCACCGTTTCTGTCCGGGACACCCTCCCCCTGCCCACCCTCCGCTCCGGGAATTCACCCTCGGGGCCGCCCCGCCTCGCTCCCTCACACAGCCCAGCGGACCGGGGACGAGAAGGGCAGGCGCTCCCTGCAGAGTCCCTGGGGCGCCCGTGGCTCGGGGTGCGCGGTGGGACTCGGTGAAGCCGCCGTCCTCGTCCCAGAGCCGCGGCTCCGGGGCCGCTGGAGGAGTGAGAGTGGCACCCGGATGACTGATCGCCGCGGAGAAAGTGCCCCGGGACTGTGACCCCCGCGCCGGGAGGCGGGCGCAGGGCGTGGCTGAGACGCAGGAAGATGCCGCGAGGGGACTGGGAAAAAACCACCGACCCCAAAACACCCACTGTGTTTCTCAACCTGACTTCCCCGGTAGCGGCCGAAGGACCCCAAAGGCTGCATGGCGCCCCCCTGGCCCCCACCCGCCTGGGCGTCGCCTCGCGTGGGTGGGCTTCGCGTTCCCTCTGGGGTTTCAGAGCCACCACGTGACTTCCACGAAGCTCAGGGCGCCGGCGGAAAGTCGCAGCAGGGGTGGATTTGGGACCCCGAGGTGCGGAGAGAGGGCGGGCAGAGGAGGAAACGAGGCGGGGGTGGGAGAAGGAGGGCGGGGCAGACGTGGGACGGGAAGGACTGCTGCCCGGACTGGCGCGCTGGGACACCCGGGCCACGCGCGGAGGAGCTGGGAGAGCGGGAAGCCCGAGGGGGCGGGGCTGGCGCGGGGCCGTGGGTGCGGCACGAGGATGCCCGCGGCGGGACAGCGCCCGTAGGCAGCCCCGTGGGCAGGGCGTGCTGGCGGGCCGGGCCGGAGGAGCGCCCGGCATGTCGCAAGGGCTCCCGGCCGCCGGCAGCGTCCTGCAGAGGAGCGTCGCGGCGCCTGGGAACCAGCCGCAGCCGCAGCCGCAGCCGCAGGTAGCGGGCGGGAGGCTCAGGGAGGGTCGTGGGGTGCAGGGAACAGGTGCAGGGAACAGGCGCGCCGCGGGGGACGAGGAGGTGGGTGCCGGAGTTCCGTGGTGGTGACTGCGGAGGTGCAGAGGTTGCTGGTGCGGCCGGAGACAAGCAGAGGTAAGGGCGTGGGGGTGTGGGGGTGTGGAGGCGTGGGCGCGTGGGGGCGAGCCAGGGACCCCGGCGTGCGCACAGTGTCCGCGGCGCCTGGAATGGCTCCTGCGCCGGCTCTTGCGCCCTCTGGGAGGAGAAGCCCGAGGGCGCCCACGCCTGGCTGGGCCGGGCATGGCCGGTGCTCCCCGGCACGTGGGCTCCGCACTGCCCTGGGGGCCGCCCCATCCTCGCGCAGCCAGCGACTACCACCCCACCGCCCGCTACTGTAGCCCCTCCGGGCTTCCCCAGAGGTGGGCTGCCGATGGAATGGAGAAAGCGGGACTGGTCAGCCTGGGCGGGGGGACCTACAAAGGGCCGACTCCGCCCCCAGCTGGTGGAAACCCTTTGCCCCTTCCCAGTTCGCTGTCCCTTAGCAACGTTTACAGCTGAGCACTCAGGAAACAGACCAGGCTGGCCACAGGGACGGCCATCTGGAAACTTTGCCTGGGTCTTGGCCACCTGCCTTACGACGAAGACTGGGTCTTTTCATCCTTACTCCCCACCTTCCCAATTCAGCGCTGGGCACATGTCATCAGGTGACGCTGGAGTGTCACAGAGATCTGAGTTTGGGCTTCGGCTTTGCCACACACAGGCTGAGCAGCCTTGAGCAATTTGTTTAACCTCTCCGACCCTCCGTTTCCCCATCTGTAAAATGAATATAATAACATCGATCTCTCAGGATCTTTGAGACTGAATCAGATACGGTTAATAACGTAATACTATCTCTAACTTTTGCTCACCTCTTTCTGTGTTGACTAAATGTTTCTGCTGGGTTGGCAGGTGTGATCATGGTGATGAGTCCAGTTTAGAGTCAGCTCCCCGAGGGCAGTAGGCAGGCTGCTTTCTTGTGCTAGTGACTTTTTGATTACAGAGAGCAGAGGCATGAAAAACACTATGCAGAATACATTTTTTTTTTTTAAGTAGCAACTTCAACAAAGGCAGGTAACTTCTTGAGGGCATACTGTGTGCTGGGAGCTTTAGGACAAAATCTCATTTCATCGTATCCCAATCCTAAACATTAGGCTGTTAGCACCAAGTCTGCAGAGTTCACTGACCCTTTGTTTAGGGCTTGTATCCCCAGTGTCTAGGACAGTGTCTGGCACATGGTGGGTGCTCAGTTAATACCTATTGAAAGAATGAATGAATTATGCCTGCAATAAATGAGAAAACTGAAAATTTAGAGAATTTAAACCATTTACACAAGGCCATGTTGACACTAAGAGACAAAACTAGGATCGGTGTGATTCTAAAGCTAAAGAGCTGTCTTCTAACCACATGTTCCCCTGTAATGTTCTGGTTTTGTTTATCAAGACTTCTTTGCCTCTCTAGAAGATTGTATTTTCATACTTTGTCTCTGTTCCCTTAAGCTTCTATTTGCTATGTATGTTATTTATTCTTCTCCTTTTTATACTGTTATAAAAAATTCTTACCTGCAGTAACTTGGGAAGATGTGTGTCTTATTTGGAATACAGGACAAGATCAAATGATAACTGAAAATATCCGTTTTTGTGTTATTAACATTTGCATTCCATGAATATTAATAACTGAGTGGTTTTCCTGTATTTGTACCTCTTGGCTCTTAAACTCTGTAAGTGTGGTATTTTTCCCGCTTGGTGATGTCTTCTCATGGGGTTCTAGAAAGCAAATACTGCTCTACTTTTTCATGTTTTCTATAACTGGAGTGTTTTTACCACGGTTGGTACATTTTTCCGCCTGCCTGTTTCATGATCACTCTTGAGGGATTTGACTGAATTTGGTTAAATCTTATGTATAGCTAACAGCTTTCAAGACACATCAAAAATTTGCTTTCTGATTCACTCTGACTTCTGAAACAAAATGTCAGCCAAGCATTGTTCAAATGAGTACATTGTCAGTGGGGTTTAAGATCATTTGGTGTGTTGGTAGAGTTATGTGGTTGCAATTAGTTATAAGTGTAATCATGATTTGCATGCAGCATCAAAAGTACCTTTCATGTGTGGTGGTGTAAGGACTGGCAAACAGCAAGTTCCAGATAGCAGATCTCTCCACCACCCCCTGCCCCCGCCCAGCTTTCCAGTCTCAGATGGACAACATTGACACTACAGCTCTTCCAGGCACACGCCCTGTGGGCTAGAGGTTTATGAACGTTGGTTTGGAGACCAACAGACCTGAGTTCCACTTCCCACTCACCCACTTGGTGGCTGTTATACCTGGAGCAAGGTCCTTAACCCCTCTGAGTTTCTTATTCCTCATCTTTTAAACAGCAGTCACACCACACACTTCACACACTCACATGGTGAGTGCTCCTGGGCAAGGGGCTGTTGTGAGCCCATTGGTGTAGCAACGAGTGCTGCTGTCTACTGCAAAGCAAATGGTGAAACTCTGTGAACAACGCTGAGTGACGAGACAGGGCAGAGAAGGGTAAGGCGAGGGGCCACGACATCACGCCCACCCAATGTTTTTCCCCAGAGCCCTGAGGATGATGACAGGAAGGTCCGAAGGAGAGAAAAAAACCGAGTTGCTGCTCAGAGAAGTCGGAAGAAGCAGACCCAGAAGGCTGACAAGCTCCATGAGGTGAGACTGTGGTAGGGACAAGCCACCTGAGAACCACACCACCTCTGCCCTTGCACGGGAGTGGGGGTGATGGTATCACTGTTCTCTTTATCATGATTTCAGCAACATTCATATCTAATTTCTGCCAGGTCCTTCCAGCCCAGTGTTCTCACTGTTTGCTCACACACATGTTCATTTCTCCCTCATCCACCAGGTGCTTCTCATGTTCAAGTTTCTTTCATTATAAAACAAAACAAAGCCTCTTCTGGACCCTGATTCACTTTCAAGTTCTTGCTCCATTTCTTTCCTTCCCTTACATCCTTGCTTCTTGTTTTGCTTTTTTTTTTCCCTCCAAAGTAATCCCTTAACATCCTTGCTTCTTAAAAGAGTAGTTACACCTGTTGTCTCTGTGTCCCCGGTTCCTGGTTATTCCCCAATCCTCTGTGATTTAATTTCTGCTACCTCCTCTCCACCTGACACACATATATGCACACATAGACACACACATCCACACATGTACCCAACGTGCATGTGTACACACACACACACCCTACAGAAGCTGCTCCCACTGCAGCCACCTGTGCCCTGGCACTGCCCTATCCAGGACCCTCTTTCTGGTCTCATCATCCTTTACCTTGTTAGAACATTTGACACTTTGGACCCATCTCTTCTTAAAGCTTTCCCCTCTTTTGCTTCTAAAAGACCACATTTCCTAGTTTTCCTGATCCTCTTCACCAATTTTCTTTTCTCCATTTCTTTGTTAGCCTTCTACCCTCTATTTCCTTAAATGTTGGTGGTGACGAGTGTTTCAAACTCTGCCCTTTGTTTTTTCTCACCCTGGGAGACTTAATCTATTAATCTGTTCTCCCAGCATCAGCTCCCAACATTGATTACTCCAGGCAGGCCCTCTGTCCTGGACCCTAGACCCCATAACTTCAGCGTCTGCTGAGCTGTTTCCCCATGGGTCCACTGCAGGCTGCTGTGATGTACCACATCCATAAAAGAGTGTTATTATCCATTTACCCGGAGACTTTCTCTTTTCATTGTCTTCAAACTGTAATTAATGGAGCGAACCATCTTTCTTATCACTCAAATCAGAAGCCTAGGATTTATCCTAAGCCATTCCTTTTCCCTCCACCCTCATGCGTACACCTGCATAATCCTGCAGTTGGGACCTGGGGCTGCTCCATACCAGGAACTGGCCTCAAAAGCATCCAAGGATCTTTTTGATTGGAATGGGCCACGGTTCCATGTTCTTGTCTTTGTCGGGGTTGGTGTGCATAATTAAAGATTTTAGTTTAGCTCTTTCCTGCCATACTTTATTTTTTTGAGACAGGATCTTGCTCTGTTGCCCAGGCTGGAGTGCAATGGCATGATCATGGCTTGCTGCAGCCTTCACCTCCCAGGCTCAAGCAATCTTCCAACCTCTACCCTTAATTTTGTCTTTTGTTTTGTTTTGTTTGTTTTGAGACAGAGTCTCACTCTGTTGCCCAGGCTGGAGTGCAGTGGCACAATCTCGGCTCACTGCAACCTCTGCCTCCTGGGTTCTAGAGATTCTCCTGCCTCAGCCTCCCGAGTAGCTGGGACCACAGGTGCCCGCCACTATGCCCAGCTAATTTTTTGTATTTTTAGTAGAGACGGGGTTTCACCATGTTGGCCAGGCTGGTCTCGTCCTCCTGACCTCATGATTCGCCCACCTTGGCCTCCCAAGTGCTGGGATTACAGGCATGAGCCACCGCGCCTGGCCATTTTTGTAGTTTTGTAGAGATGGGGTTTTGCCATGTTGCTCAGGGTAGTTTCAGACTCCTGGACTCAAGTGATCCACCTGCCTTGGCCTCCCAAAGTGTTGGAATTACAGGCATGAGGCATTGTGCTAGGTCTTCTGCCATGCTTGTCTCAGCAAGGTCATTCTGGGGCACTGGCAACGTGAAGACTCTGAGATGTGTTGGGGAGAGGAGAGGAAAAGGGCAATCTTAAAACTCTAACAATAAACAAAGAACAAATTTAGAATGCACATACTCCACGGAGAGGTGACCTTCTGATATAAATTCACAGTGTGGCATAAATCATAAATGTCAGATTCTTTCCTGAAGTAAGAAGGCTGGGCCCTCGAAGGAGGCTGGGATCTCTAGACTAGTGTCACGGAAGGTCCCTCCCAGCCTTCATCCTGAAGAATTTCCACAGAAGAATGGTAATGCCCTTTGCCTCCTTTCTTTCTTCCCCATTGCTCCTGAAGCAATTGTGATTCTAGCATCATGTTACCAAAATAGTCCCCAGAGGGGACCTGTGGCTTCCAGTTAGTGCATGGCCCTATATTCAGACCACATGTGCTGCTGGATGGCCACGGCATTACTCCTGAAGAAGCTCCTAGTCCCAGCCAGGTGCATTAATATTTTTAAAAACTAGTTTTAAAAACATCAGTTGTAAGTCTGGACTGAATATGTATCCAGAGGACAAGGTCTTGGACAAGATCTTTCATGGAGCACGGTCAAGTAGATCCATTTCACAAATACCAAGCATTGCCATTGGGTCACAAAGAGAAGAAGAAGATCTCATGCCTTGCCTGTCGGTGGGAAACCTAGAATTTCCCAAGGAAACGATGTTAATTTCCTACTGCTGCTGAAACAAACTGTCACACATTGGGTGGTTTAAAATTTACTGTCTTACACTGTCTTACAGTTTTGGCAGTCACACATCAGAAGTGGGTCACATTGGGTCAAAATGAAGATGGCAGCAGGGCTGCCTTCCTTCTGGAGGTTCTGGAGAAGATTCGTTTTCTTGCTTTTTCCAGCTTCTGGAGGCTTCAGTGTTCCTGGGCTTATGGTCTCCTTCCATCTTCAGAGCCAGCAATGGCCGGTCGCATCTTTCTCAGGCTGCAATACTCTGGTGCTGTTTCCATTGTCACATCTTCTCTGACTCCCCGACACCCTCTTTCACTTACAAGGACCCTTAGGATTGCATTGGGTCTGCCTGGATAATTCAGGATAGTCTCCCCATCTCACGCTTCTTAATCATATCCGCATAGTCCCTTTTGCTATGTAAGGTGACATAGTCACAGGTTCAAGAGATTAGAATGTAGACTTCTGTGAGGGGTGGATCGATTATGCTGCCTGCCACAGAAGGTAATGTAAATACAGAACTTTACCACATTATCAAGAAAAGTACCTGTATGAAGCGTTGGCTCTCTCGCACTTTCTGTCACTGCTGCATTTGATAACCAAGTGAACCAGGTGCCTGGGAACTTCAGAGTGGTGCCACATTTACCCCTATCTGATCCCTCTTGGAACTGTGGGGTGGAGACCCCTTCTGTAGGGTCTCTGGCCTGCTCTCCAACCCAGAGACTGTGTTGCATGACAGTCATGCCAGCTGCCCTTTCCAGAAATGGGGCGGGTTGATCTGAAGCCCAGACCCTCCATGGAAGAGCACCCCTTCACCTGTCTCTCTGTGGGGCTGAAAGAATGGGTCAGGATTACGCGCCACTGGCAGATCACCTCAGCAAGGCCAGTTTTATTGAGAAACACAAGGTCAAAGAGGCTAGGACAGTGGCTCTACCTGTATACAGACCCCAGAGCTGTAGCCCTCACCTTAGCTTCACTAGCTCCACACAAGTGTCGCTGGTCACAAGTGGGTGTGAGGAAGCAGGCAACTGGCTTAGGAAAATGGAAATATATCCCAAACCTTCTGCAGAACCAGAGGAACATCATTTCTGAACCGAATCATTACTCACCATGTGAGTAATCCCTTCCCTGTTCCTTCCAGGAAAGCATTGTAGCTGTAGGGATCATTGGATGATTAAATCTACTATTGGAGGCAAGGTATCTGGTTTAAAAATGGTGTAAAGAACCCTTTTGCCAAGCTCCAGTGAGTTGAGCACAGAGCGCCTTGCACACTGTTTCTGGCCATGACAGCTCCTTAGGACCCCTGGACCTCCCAGGCCAATCTAGCATGGGGACACCATGCATAGGAACCTCCTCCTCAAATCTGGAGTGAGGCCAGCTCATTGGGAGACACCAGAGGGCCCAGAAAACAGCCACTGACAGCCACTGCCTACTGCTCCCTGGAGACTGTGGTGCATCAAAAGGGCTTTCTTCAGCTGTTCCTCTATCCCACACTGCAGGGATTGCATTTCTGAATATCTCAAAGTAACTCAAGCTCTTTAGTTGCATTTCTTGCATATCGTGAGGGGGGATATTTGGAGCAAACGTGTTTAAAGTTTCCAGTTTTTGACCAGGCACAGTGGCTCATGCCTGTGATCCAAGCTCTTTGGGAGGCTGAGGTGGGTGGATCACTTGAGGCCAGGAGTTTAAGAC
Source organism: Trachypithecus francoisi (assembly GCF_009764315.1). Taxonomy (NCBI): domain Eukaryota; kingdom Metazoa; phylum Chordata; class Mammalia; order Primates; family Cercopithecidae; genus Trachypithecus; species Trachypithecus francoisi. Next base: position 69,741,701 of record NW_022681470.1, on the reverse strand, counting down.
CAGCCTGGCCAACAGGGCGAAACCCCATTTCTACTAAAAATAGAAAAATTAGCCAGATATGGTGGCGTGTGCCTGTAGTCCCAACTACTCGGGAGGCTGAGGCAGGAGAATCGCTTGAACCTGGGAGGCGGAGGTTGCAGTGAGCCAAGATCGCGCCACTTCACTCCAGCCTGGGCAACAAGAGTTTCCACTTTTCTCTGCTCACCTCACTCACATACTCCACCTGCACTTGAGCCTCTGGTTTTTGGGGTTGTTTTTTACTCTTTGGTCTTCCTGGTTTTTAAAAAAAAAATGGAACACTTTATGAATTTGCATATTATCCTTGCGCAGGGGCCATGCTAATCCCTGTATCATTCCAATTTCAGTGTATGTGCTGCTCAAGTGAGCACTTGAGCCTCTGTTGCCTCCAACGCCCTGAGAAACTTGCTCCAACTGCAGCTCTTAGGAGTTTTTTGGCCACCTCCCTCCCCTCCTTGTTCTCCATCTCCAAAGGCCTAGGAGTGTCCGTCAAGGCGAGACCTCTCTAGAGGGAAGGATGGGGGAAGAGGCTGCACAGGCCAAGCCAGAGAGGCAGGGGCTGGGGTTCCCCTTCACGTAGAGTTTTCTGGGCAGCGGTTGCTGGCCGTTGGACTATGGTGATGAGAAGCGGTTCTTAGCATGTGTCTGTAGACCTCAGAGTTCACTGTGGGCTTTCAAATCATCCCTCCAACCCGCTCACACCTCCTGTGGGGATTTCGACCTGCATTCATCTCTGAACACTAGGCGCATGCCAAAGTCCACACTGACAAATGAGAACCAAAGTGAATAGGCAGGGTCTCCTCTCACCCAGGCTGAAAGGTGGCTCAGAAGTGGGTCAGACTGGTTCGACCAGACACCCCAAAGGTGTAAGACTGAGAAAGAATTTTGAGTCAGAAAAGGAAAGCAGCAGTGCCATCCTGAGGAGCCCCAAATGTCACAAACTGATGAATGACTTGGGCAATGTGATTGTGTTGTGTGTCGCCATGGTTTTTTCAGGTATTGCATGTTCTAAGAGGAAGCTTCATGCCAGCACCCATGTGGCTTAGAAACTGATTATGACGCTCATTTTTACAGCCCTTGCTGGTAACACAGTTTTTCTGCTGGGAAGTGCATCAGTGAAGGCTTGGGAGTAGACTTATTGTAAAGTACTGAGATCTTACAGCCTCTTACTTCTGGTAACCATCATGGGGAAATCTGGACCCAGACCCTGCCAACTAAACGCAGAATTGTTGATGCTACAAGAGAGCTGCAGTTGACCTTGAAGTTAGGAGTCAGATCCCAAGTCTGTGTGACCTTGGAAAAGTCACTGTACCTCTCAGAGCTTTAGTTTTCTAATTTGTGAAATGGGGTCTGTGTGTGGCTGTGGTCTCCTGGTGGCCTGTTCCTACTTCTTTCCTTATCACTGTAGTTGTCATCTCTGCTCCCTGGTACTCACTTCTTTACCAGTCTTTGATCCTGTCTTTAGCCTCAGAGGCACCCTGGACCCTGCGTATCCCTAGACAGCCCCTTGATCCCAGTCACTTGCTCCTAGATGCCCAGAACAGGGTTTCTCAGCCTCAACACTGTTGATGCGTGGGGCAGCATAATTCCTGGTTGTTGGGGATCTGTCCTCTGTGCTGTTGGACGTTGAGCAGCATCCCTGTCCTCTAGCCACATGATGTAGTAGCACCCCCCACTAACTGTGAGAACCCAAACTGTCACCATACACTGCCACTGTCCCCTGCTGACTGCCACAGTTGCCCTACTTGAGATCCACTGCCTTAGGCAGCTTCATTTCTGAGGCAGAACTGGGATCCACAGTGATTTCACCACCTCTAATTTTTAGGTGTCTGCTTTGAAACTGTCCTGGCAAATACCCAGAGAGGGAGTACAGCAACCTCAAACCCTCGTGTAGCAAAGGATTTGGAACTTGGCAGAATTAGAGCTAGATGGGTCATATTTTTGGAAATAATGAAGGGTTTAATGTTCTTTGCTTGCTTTTTGTTTGCGTTTACTCCAGGAATTTCTTCTGGGTGTGAGGTGGGTTTCATTTCTTCCCCCTTTTGCTGCTATTCGGTGTTCTCTGGCCTCTTCTTTCTTCCCTCCCAGCTCCTCTTTTTGTTTTCATAGGACTGGTCTCACCTATTTTGACTTCTTCTCTTCTTGTTATTCCCTCAGCTCAATAAAAGTCCCTTAGCCGGTTTATAAGTAAAGCTTAAATCCTGGAAGAGAAAGTCCCCGTGGAGAAGGCAGATGAGGGGCCCATGGGGCACCTGTGACGGGAAGCTCTGACGACTCTGAGCAGGGGTTGGGGGAGGGCAGGGGACCTCAGGGAAGCCTCAGGCCACAGGGCTGCGCACACGGCTTCCAGAGACAAAGCTGCGAAGCTCAGAGCCTCTTGCTGTGGAATTCAGTATATGTAGAAAGGCAGCTTGGAATATTCTACCAAAGGAAGAGGGCTTCTTGTCCTTCGGAATCTACTTAAAATGTTAACATGTTGGAACTATTCACATGTAGTCTCCATTTTACTTGAAAGTGAAGGGCATTTCCAGCTGCAGGGTGGAGTGTATGTGAGTGTGAGTGCTTATGTGAAAGTGAATGTGTGAAGTGTGGATGTGAGTCTGTGTGTGTGACTGAGTGTGTGAGGTGTGTGTATGTGTGTATGACTGTGTGACTGTGTGACTGTGTGTGAGTGTGTACATGTGTGAGAGTGTGTGTATGAGAGTGAATATGTGTTTGCGGATGTGTGTCAGTGTGTGGCTGTGTATGATTGTGTGTGAGTGTGTATGTGTGCGAGAGTGTGTGTGTGTGAGAGTGTGTGTGTTTGTGGACACATGTGTGACTCTGTGTATGTGTGTATGAGTGTGTGAGTGTGTGTTTGCAGATGCGTGTGTGTGCTGCAGCTTTTCTCATCCCTCTACTGCCTGCAGGATTCCCTTGACGCCTCAGCTTCCATCCCATCCTCCCATCCAGACTCTCCCCTTGCCCATGGAGGGCTTGTTGCTGGGTTTGTAGACAGAATTCTGACTCCAGAACTAGAGCTTGTCAGAGGCCAGAGGAGGGCGTGAGGGCTTGGGAGTGGGAGGCAGGGAGGAGGATGGACGCAGAATGGGGCCGGTATACTGGTGAAGCCACATGTTCCCAGAACAGCCTGCTGCCCTGGAGAGTGCTCCAGAACACCCTGGGAGCCTGCCTGGGGAATGGCTCAGATAGACTTTACAGGCAGCCCTGCCAGACCCCTTGCTTCTGAAAGGGAGGAAGATGCCGAGAGTCCATTATGAAAGGAAAGGATGGAGTTAAAGAAAAAGCAGAGGATGAGGGCTGAGGAATCACTGAGCATGTAGATGCTGGTGGTGTGGTGCATCAGGTGGAGGTAGAGGAGAGGAGTAGCAGAAGTTCCTAGGTCCTTTACATTTCTGATCTTTGGGGAGAGACATTACTTAATATGAGTGAGATTGAATATGATACAAAATAGAATAGAACACATAATAAAAGATGTGGTTCCTGTAGGTACTGTGGTCAGGGAAGCCTTCCTAGAGGTGGTGGGCTTGAGCTGAACCCACGCAGAAAAGGAGGAAGGCAGTCCAGTTGAGGATAACTGCATGAGCAAAGGGGCAGGATTGATAATTTGCATGTGTCTTTGGGGGCTATAAGATCAGATTTCTTTAGTGATACTCCCTTAAAATTACTACTCAGAGAGAAAGTGTGAAGAGTAACACAATTGGGCCCTGAGTTTGGGAAATGCATGGTGTGCATGATACAACAAAGCCTTACTATAAACTAGAAATGAATGAAAACATTTCAGCAAGATTTAAATGAGATTGCCAGCCTAGAGAGGGTCTCTATTGGCATGCCGTAGAGCTCTGCTATTGGCTATTTATTGTAGAACTTATTAATGACTTGGATGAAGAAAAGGAAGACCTGCATGTTAAGTTAGTGGATGGCTTAAAGCTGTGTGCTATCATCATTCATGAGACAATGCAATTGAGATTCAAAAAGATTTTGCGATTTTGCTGGGCTGGAAGATGTCCAAATAAGGAATGAAATTCAGTGGAGATGGATGTAAAACCCTACCCTTAAGCCCCGTAGCATCCATCATCATCCAAGGACAGACAAAGAAGCAGCACAGGCAGACAAATCTTGCATTTCTCTGCAGGCTCAGGGAGAATCCTCAGCAGCTTGGGCCCAGCACAGGAGAGGTCACTGCCACACGTTTGCCCTTGGCATGGTCTCCAGAACCATGCATTGCATCCTGGGAGCAACATTTTCTGAGATATTCTGGCAAATTGGAGTGTGTGTTGGTGAGGGTCCCCAGAAGGGCAAAGAAAAGCCTGATGCAAGGAACTCAGAGGACCTGAGACAACTGAGTTCAGAGAATATGTAAAGGGAAGTGGTACGGGGCTGTATCCTAACATTTTAAGAAGTGCGATGTTGAAAAAAGCATTGGATCTACTAGGTGTGGTTCTATTAAATAGAACCAAGCCCAATAGGTACATTTGAAAGTGGGAGAGTTTGGATCAGTACAAATAAGAGCTTTTTCTTTTCTTTTCCCTCCCTCCCTCCCTCCCTCCCTCCCTCTCTCCCTTCCTTCCTTCCTTTCTCTCTCTTTCTTTCTTTCTTTCTTTCTTCTTTCTTTTTTGTGTTGCGAACTTTCTCTGTTACCCAGGCTGGAGTGCTGTGCTGTAATCATGGCTTATTGCAGCCTCGAAATCCCAGGCTCAAGCAATCCTCCTGGCGGAGCCTCTCAAGTACCTGGGACTATAGGTGTGCATCACCATGCCTGGCTAATTAAAAAAAATTTTTTTAGAGATGGGGTCCCACTGTGTTGTCCAGGCTGGTCTCAAACTCCTGGCCTTAAGTGATCCCCCCACCTTGACCTCCCAAAGTGCTGAGATTACAAGCTTGTGTCACCATGCCCAGCAAAGAGGATTTGTCTTTTTTCTTTTCTTTTTTTTTTTTTGAGACGGAGTCTCGCTCTGTCGCCCAGACTGAAGTGCAGTGGCGCAATCTCAGCTCACTGCAAGCTCCGCCTCCCGGGTTTACGCCATTCTCCTGCCTCAGCCTCCCGAGTAGTAGCTGGGACTGCAGGTGCCCGCCACCTCGCCTGGCTAGTTTTTTGTATTTTTTAGTAGAGACGGGGTTTCACCGTGTTAGCCAGGATGATCTTGATCTCCTGACCTCATGATCCGCCCGTCTCGGCCTCCCAAAGTGCTGGGATTACAGGCTTGAGCCACTATGCCCAGCCCCTAAAGAGGATTTTTCTAGTAGAGCAGCCCAGAAATGACAGTCTGTCCATTGAGGGCAGGAGTGCCCAGAACAAGCTGGATATGGATGGTTTCTACATTGTGTGGATTGGGCTAAGGTTTCTCTCTGATCCCCTGCAGTTCTACGCCTCTGTAAACTCTGATGGGGAGGACACTGAACAGGTGAGTGCTGGAGCAAAGCCAAGGCAAGGGATGTTTTCGTTTGTTTGTTAGTGCAATCAACAAACATTTGTTGTGTTCCAGGCACTGTTCTAGGTGCTGGGAGTACAGCTGTGAACCCAATAGAGATCTTTGGAAGCACATCAGCATTTGGGGGAACTAACTGCACAGGGGCATGAGGGAGCTTTTTGGAGTGATGGCAATGTTCTGTGTATTGATCAACACAGGTGTATACATTTGTCAAAACTCACTGGATCATACTTAAAATAGATACATTTTATTTTATGTAAGTTATACCTCAATAAATAGTTTCTCCCAGTGGGAGGGGAGAGACACTCATCAAATAGACAAATACCTGAATATCTGAGTGGTGGAGGGGACATGCGTAACGAGACAGCTTTCATGGGCAAGAGGCAAGCAGTGCAGCACAGGAGGATGGAGGAAGGGAACACCACATCAGAAATGATGTTGCTCATTCTTTGTCTCCTCCAGGAATATGAGTGCCTGGAGCAAGAAAACACCATGCTGCGGAGAGAGATCGGGAAGCTGACAGAGGAGCTGAAGCACCTGACAGAGGCACTGAAGGAGCATGAGAAGATGTGTCCGCTGCTGCTCTGCCCCCTGAACTTTGTGCCAGTGCCTCCCCGGCCGGACCCCGTGGCCGGCTGCTTGCCCCGATGAAGCCAAGGACACTCCCCTGCCCAACGAGGAGCCTTGGTCATTTTCATACCAGGGAGGAAGGGTTTCCCTTCACAATTGTATACAGGGGGCACCTGTGGCCAGGCCTGCTCCTGGGAGCTCCAGGACTAGCCAGCTGTGTCCCCTGCAGACTGGGCTCAGCATGACATCCAACAGGCGCAAGACTCACAGAGCCCTTGTGCAGATCCAGCATGGAGGCCACCCTCAGGAATGACTTCTCATCCACCCTGGCAGCTATTAGGTTCTGCTGTTATGCAGAGCCATTTCCTCTAGAATTTGGATAATAAAGATGCTTATTGTCTCTCCCTTCTCCAGTTCTTGGAATTTAGAGGCACAATACACTTCCTTTTCCTGGAGAGGTCATCTTTTGTCTCCTCCGGGTGTTCTGTGGCTCATGGGTCTTGCTTCCCTGCCTGGCTACTCTCCCACAGCCACCTCCATGGCAGACAGGGGAGGTGGCTTTAGGGGGCTGTGTTGGAGCATAAACCAATGGGACTTCCTCGCCACTTCTAGGCCTTCAGAAGTCTTTGACCCAGCTGGGTCACAAAGGTGCATGCTGGGTGTGACCCGTGTCTTTGTCATGCTCTGCACAGCCTTCCACCTTGGCCAACTCTCACACCCATGCTGGACTTGCGTGGGACATTTTCTATTCCAGGTTGGTTTTCTCAACTGCACCGTCCACTCTCAGGCCACCTTCTTGTTCTATAGTAGGTGTAGCATGGGGGAGAAACTTTGTATTAGTCTGACTCACAACTGAGTGGAGAAATTTGTCTCTTTATTTAAACAAATATTTGGGTGGATGAGAAGAGCAATTTCTTTTCAAAAAGCCCTGTCTGCCCGACTCTCGTCTTTTGGGAAAAGCAGAACCAAGCCAGGTTGAAGTTGGCCCCAGCAAGGAAAGCCAACTGGGAAGACACTTCCCATCCTCCAATTCTCTTTTTCCCTGGAAGAGACGTGGTTCTGGAGGGTGGAGCCATTCCATCATAGAGGGAACAAGAAATGGGAACAGAAAGGAAAGTGCTTGGTTGTAAATGTAGATGGTTAAAGAAGAAAAGAAACAAGAAAGAAATAGAAGGCAGCCCCCTCCCAGGGGTGAAGGACTTGCTGACTCTGGGCTACTCCTCTCAACGCCCCCTTTCCTAGGGAGAGTTCCCCTTCCTACTGGAGGCCTGCCTGGTCTCTAACACTCACAGGCTGAAGGCTGCAAACTTGCCCTTGTCAGGCGTGTTGGAAGGCTGCTGTTAGCGAACAGAACTCTTGCCTGCTGGGAGTTCAGGGGCAGAAAGCATGATGCAAGATTTTAAAACAAGAGACATTAAAATAATTCATTCTGAACCCTCCACTTTGCAGAGAAGGGACTCAGGTGCAGCGAGGGGAAGAGACTTGCTCAAGGTCCCCCATGGGTGAGCAGCAGAACAAGGCTGAGACCTCAGGTGGTCTGCCACCTGATCCTCTGTGAATTGAGTCAGGTTGATGCAACAAGGAGATAAACTGGGTGCAGCTCAGCTAGTGTCGAAATGTGGCCTGTCTTTCCTTCTGCACGGTTCAGATGAGCACCCTGTCTGTGGTGGTGGACTTAGAGCCAGGGCCCCGGGGGTCTCTGCAGCGGTGAGTAGGAACATACGAAGTGTGCCTGGCACATGCAGGAGTTTTGCTGCTGTTGACTTTCAACTCCAGGAATTTGTGGCCTCCAGGAGTCTCAACTTGATCCTGCAGAACTTCCAAGTTCTCTAGGCTTGTGGACCCCTCTGACTGACCCGACTTCCAAAATCCAGCTGTCCTGACTGTCCACTGACCTGCTCTGACCCTTGTGGTCATTGCTGTTCTACTGTATGCTCTCCTACTCCACTGCTAACTCCAGGGTGTCCAGGCCTGCTGGCCCCATTGGCCTGCTTGTCCATAAGCCCTATCCAGCCTGACCTCAAGTAATCCCCTGGCTCCACGTCATAATCCTCATTAGTCCCCTAGCTTCCATTTGAGTAGAAGGCCTTGCCGTCCCCCAGCTCCTCTACTCTGGCTGGGAGGCTGGGGAGGAGAGGGTCCATGCGGGATGAGGCAAAGGACTATGTCCTGGAGGTGACGGTGCATCACTTCCCCACAGTTCAATGGCCAGAACTCGGTCACCTGGCCCCATCCAGCTACAAGGGAGGTCAGGAAATGAAATTTAGCCAAGCGCTCAGTAGGAGGAAGAACTGGGTTTGGTGAATATCTGTCAGGCTCTATCATAGGTTCCAGCCTTTTCTCCCACCCGCTCACTGAAATTGCCTCCTTGGAGTTTACCAGTAAGCTCTGGTTAGTAAATCTAATGGTCACATCTCACGTCTTATTTTCCTTTACTTCCCAACAGCCTATGACAACGGCTTTTACCTTTGTTCTTTGTTCTACCTGCTTCTTCTTAGCTACCGTCTATCTCTACGCTGATAACTTTCCCATCTGTATCCAGAGCCCAGTTATCTCTCTAGGGGGCAGCCCTGTGGATCCATCCAACTGCCTGTTAGGTGTCCCTCAGAGGATGTTTCACGGCACATCCCACTCAATGACTCAACATGGCCCAAGATACACTCATGATCTCATTGTCTTCCCCTCAAACATGCTTCTTAATCTGTTTTTACCTATTTAATCAAGGGTCCATCACCCACCTGGCTAGAAACCTATTGATTTCTCTATGTTCCCAAGCTAATCTACCAAGTCCTGTCCAGTGTGTCTCCTAAATGTCTCCCAGATCCAGCTACTTTGCTGCAATATGTTAATTGCTTTATCTGTCTGTGGTCAAGAACTTTATTCAAATTGGCCACTGAATCAGGCATCCTCCTCCCTAGCTGCTGTGTTGAGCTTGAGGTTGAGCTTGAATTTTGGGAGGATCAAGACTGCCTCTACTTTCAATGTGAAAACAATACATTTGGAAGAAGGGAACCAAAACTAAGGCAGCCCATGGTGCTGAGGGTCATATCCCCTCCGAGATAACTGGAGACGGGACCAGAGTCCTAAAAAACAAATGTCCCCTGGGCTACTCCTACCTGAAAAAGTAAAAATTCTGCAGAGTATAAGCCTGAGAAGGTGCTGTATTCTTCCAGGAGGGACTAGGGGAGTAGACAAGCCGCTGAGGACTGGATTTGTGTGGTTCTATTCGTACTGCCGCTGGGCACCAGGCCTTGTGCTGGGCATCTGTATCTCAAGTCTCAGAGTGGCTGCCTGCTGGGTTTGGAAGGAAGGCAGCCTGAGAAAGGCCCCCTCGGCATAGAAAGTGTCAGAGAGGGAGGAAGTCCTTCCTTCACACCCACACAGTCACACCACTTCCTGTCCGCAATCCCGCCCTATATTGCACCAGCCAGCCTTGAACCTTGGGGTTTCCATTCAGTAATCAGGACCCAGTTTTGACCCCAGATCTTGGTAAAGAATGATGACTCTAACAGACAGGAAAGCGAGAGTCCCAAAAGCCCCTCTCTTCTTTCCCACCAATGCTAGGGTCTCCGCCACCCGGGGAGGTATTTACTGACACAGGGCTGTGGGCTTTGCCCCAGCAAGAACTAGAAAAGAAAAAAGAAAAAAAAAAAGGGAGGCCCCAGCTCTCAGTGAAACACCTTCCCTCCCTTGAGGTCCAAGAAGTCCTGGCAGGGTCATCTGTGCTGCATGAAGGAGGCTTGTAGAAGAGAGCCAGGGAGCAAAAAGAAAGAAGGAAGAATGGAGAGGAGGAAGGGAAGGAAAGAGGGATGGAAAAGGGAAGGAGGGAATGGGAATCCTTGTTCTCTGAATCTAACTCATCCCTTCTCCTGGGGAGGTTTTGCTGAATCCACAAGAGGGTGTGCTGGGGGAAGTTCCTCCACACTCCCATAATGCTGCATAATTTGAGATTTGAGGATGTGGCCAACCAAGGCCCGAATCTCTGGAAACTGCTGTATGCTTGGAGTCATGGGAACTTTTCTGGAGTGCCCATTTGGAAATGGACTACCTTGATGAAAGTATCCCACCCTATCTATGTGAGACAAAGGAGATAGGTGTGGTCAACACCACCACCATGGACATCGTCGCCATTAGCGTGATCCACACCAAAAGTTTGTATTTAGCAGTGGTGGTGCTCTTGGCATGGTACGCTTGAAGGGCTTGAACCCCTAAGTCCAAGGCTGTGTTCATTACAAACTGCCCCTTGAAACAGCTCACCTGCTTTCTTGGCTGTTCTAGCATCACCTTTTTCTGGTATGATATTCTTAAGAAGACCGGAAATATCATCACAGATCAGAACAAAGGCTACTAGACCAGAATTCTAACCACAGCCCTGAGGGAAAGTGCAAGGGAGAGTCCATTGTTTGCATTCTACCACACCGTCCTGAAAGGCCAGAGATGGGCTCTGGAACTTCCCTGATTTCCCTTAATAACCTGCTACTTATCTATTCATTTCTTCGTCAAGACTCATCTAGAACTGGGTTTTCAGTTGCCTTGTGTAGGATATAAGCTTCTGCTGTGCTCTGAATTGGCCCCTGTGTTGTCTGAACTTGAGGGTGGCAGGTTATTGGACAATGTGTAATCATTACTGTTGCCCAGAAGCCTGAGAGGAAGGACCATTTTCCAAGCATCCTCAGCTTTCACAGAGCTTCCTTAGGCTTTCCTTCATGCTAATGGTAAGACCAAAAAGTACCTTCCAGAATGTCACAAACCCAGAGAAGATTCAATTCACCAGGCAGTACTTTCTGAAATTGAGAAAGCAAGAAAGTTTGAGAAACAACAGTGGCGGCCAGCAACCTAAGGCTGAGAGTGGAAAGAATAAATGAAAGTACCTCCCAGAAGTTATTTAATGGTTACAGCTAATTTGCAAATTAGCTGTAACCATCTGGAATATGGAATCTTTATTAGTAATAAATTATTTATGCTAATCATAAATCATATTAATTATAAATATTTAAATATTAATCATTTATGCAAATTATAAATAATCATATTACTTCCAATAAACTAATTTTTATAAAAATAAATACTAATAATATAAAATAGTTAAAATACTGATTAGTTATTCATTTACAAATTACTGTTCAAACAATGAAAGGTTAAGTCCCCATTGTGTACATCATGGGGAAACAAGACACACAAGATAAAGACACATCCCTCACCCACATACACCTGAAAGGGCCCCTTGTCATACCGCTTCCAAAATCTCACCTCCAGACCTGTCTCATTTTGATTAGAGGAAATCTAATGCTCTCCACCATCTGGTCTGAACAGGGAACATGCCTACTGAGATTGTAAGCGACAGGTCAGAGAGTGTTTTATTCATTCCTATATGCCTAGTTGCTTAGCACCATGCCTAGCACATGGTAAGCACTAAAAAAAAAAAAAAAAAAAACTGTGTGACTGACTGACTGAATGGGTACTCCCTCCCTAGTTGTCTTCATCCCCAGGTAAGCCTTTACCCCCTACTCCAACCCCTACAAAATCACTTTCATATTTGTGATATGAATTTCTCATTGTTGTTTCCCCATTTAAGAGCATGGACATAACCTACTTTCTTTGCTCCTAGAATTCATCATCCAGGTCAGTTTGCCTGTTGTAAATGTGGCGTTCCCATAAATTAGCGAAGACATTGCTTAAGAAAGGCCTTGTAATAACAGTGACGAAAGTGACAATAGGCTGATGATGACGATGGAGATGTGAGACAGAAATAGACACAGGACACAAATCTCTTCAGTTGTTAACTTTAATTTCATTTAAATGCTGTAAATACAGTTATCACATTTCTATCTGTTCTACATCATTACCGTGTAAGTCCTTAATATTTGCTTAGGATTACTTCATTTATCATGTGTGCACAGAGGAGTTGGGTACACAAATCACCCATTGGTCCTGGCCAGAGGAGACAAAAAGCAAGAGAATTTGACAGGCTGGCCATGTAGGGAAAATGTGCAAGAGGTAACTATGCATTGTCTAGAGGACACCCCTCAAGTTATCTGATAAGAGTCTTGCAGTGTCTTTGAGCTTTGACAACTCTGTCAATTGTAGCTGATTCATAACAATGCAAAGTCATTATCTATAGACATGCAAATTATGTCCTCCCGTAGATGATCAATTTATTTCCCTTCCTCTCCCTTGGAAAGACCAGTTTGCCTCCATTTGCACATTCATGTTGATATTCCAAATCTGGAAACATGCCTGTTTTTCAGATTATCTTTTGAACTGGTTACAACTGCTTGGCTCCCTCATTGATTAATGATTTCCAATAAATAAAAGTCTTAACACTTGTATATTTCTTATATAAATAAGAGCATGATTTTGCCTTTTTAAAAACATATTTTTAAACAGTGTCAAATGAACCTAGTGTTTTTGGAAGATGTTTATTTACCCCCAAATGCACAGAGACACCGAGAAAGTCAGGGCATCATGTATTGACTGTGTAATTTCCAAGGAGCAGAGAGTCCCTGGGCCACCTCACCTGTTCCGCTGTCCTGGGTTGCCTTATCCTGAATTAGGCCCTCCTGTCTGCTATTCCTCCCCCTCATTTCTGTCCAACTCCTAAGCACCTTTAGGGCACAGGCTAGACGCTGCTTCCTCAGAAGACTTCTGTGATCTCTGACAAATTTGATCAGAGGCTTTTCCCATGTGCTTCCCTTGACTCTGAATCACAGCATGCATCCCATTATATTGGTTGGGTTTTTTTGTTTGGTTTGTTTTGCTTTGTTTTGTTTTGTTTTGAGACAGAGTCTTACTCTGTCACCAGGCTGGAGTGCAATTGCACGATCTCAGCTCACTGCAACCTCCACCTCCCGGGTTCAAGCGATTCTCCTGCCTCAGCCTCCCAAGTAGCTGGGACTACAGGTGCGCGCCACCATGCCTGGCTAATTTTTGTATTTTTAGTAGAGACGGGGGTTTCACCATGTTGGTCAGGCTGGTCTTGAACTTCTGACCTCAGGTGATCCACTTGCCTCAGCCTCCCAAAGTGCTGGGATTACAGGCTTAAGCCACCGCACCTGGCCATATTGTTGTTGTTTATTTAAGTAAATAAGTAAACAAATGACTGTGTCCTGATGTGAAAGATGCCACAGCATCTTGTATCCACCTCTTCCAGTGTCTGGTGTCTGACTTCAAGGAGAAAAACGCCTTGGGCCTCAGTGAAATCTTTGTGGTAGCATTTCCCTTTCCTCTTCCTCAGGGGACGCATCACCTTCTTTGTTTATTATGTATTTCCACATGCTTGGGAACCCTTACTAATCATCTGTTCCACCTTTTCTTTTTCTTATTTTTCTCTTTGTTGTTCTTGTTTCCTTCCTTTATCCTCTTTAAATAAACTGCAGAACACATATTCGAACATGTATTTGTGACAAAATACTTTGAAGGCAGCAAGATCCCAGTCTCTGTCTGTCCTCCCAGAGGCCAGGGACACTTCATGGGCACAGTAAAGGAGCGAGCAACTCCCTGAGCTCGGCCTGTGAGTGACCTTGAAGCCAGTGTGAACAGGCCCTTCCCACCTGCAAAAGAAAACAGTAGCATGTGCTCCTGTGAGGCATCTGACCCTGTAGAAACTAGGAAGGTACAAAATTGGAGAAAACTAAGAGGCTCTCTGGGACCCAGAGCTGACTTAGCAAATCTGTGCACTTACCTGGACCAATTCTTTACATTGATAAGGAGAAAGATGACACATTTTAGAAATATCGGGACCCCCTTTCAAACCGGATTCCAGAAAGGCTCTGCGGTGCAGCCCCATTTCACCCCAGGGCTGTGCAAATGTGGTTGGTGGTCACTGAAGCTTCTTTGCCTCCAGCTTATTGGGTGAGAAAATATGGAATCCTGCGTCTTTAAGAACTGAAACCATCTAGAAACAGGATTTGATACAGGAGACTTCCCTTTTGCTGTTCAAGTTTCATCTTCAGTTATCAGGAACTGAGCGGGGGCACCAGGACTTGGAGCTACAGCAACACAGGTCTGTGAAGCTGCTGCTCTCTGGAGATGAATACTCTTGTTTCTTTTTGAATGTACCTCACCACCATGAAAAGTACGTTTAAGAAAAGTCCCTGGTTGACTCTGCATGTCCCATGGGTTTGCTGGAAAAGAGGAACATCAGCTCTAGTCCCAGATGCTGGCCAGTCCCAGGCCTCCCTGGCACTCCCCTTGCCCAGCACTACTCCTGTCTGCCTGGGGTTGAGCCACAGTCTGTGCTTGGTGGGAAGGCCAGCTGACTTACAGCAGAGTCAGGGGACTCTCTGTGGAAGGCTACAATGTTCACTCAACTGAATGGTCCAGCCTACTCATTTTGCAGCCAAAGCAGTCGAGGCCTAAGATGCCAGCAGCATGCCTCCCAGGACACTCAGTGTGCGTGGGGGTGGGGATCCAAGAGTCCTGACTTCTGTGCTATGGTTTTTCTGTCATTCCTCCAAGTTACCCATGCCCCTGCTTTTACACAGGCTGTGTTCCAGGGTGGCTGTGTTGGTATCTTGTTTGCCCCTGACCCTACACACCTGGTCCATTCTCCACTCTTCTTTGCTCATGCTCCCCTGATCGCTGGCTTCCAATCACCATTAGCCAGTGGGAGGCACCAGTTGGAGACTGAGGGATAAGGAGGGTGGTGATGGGGTGTATTTTTTGTCTGCGCTCACTTGATTCAGAGGCTTGGCCTGGCAATGGCTGCATTCTTCCAGGAGCCCAGCTCCTCCTCTATGGCTCCAGTCTCCACTGGGCCTCAGTAATACCATCCTCTCCCTCTGCCCCTTCTGGCCTCCATGTGGTAATAGCTTCCACTGTGGAGAGCTCCTGGGTGCCTCCACATCCCTGGTCGGCTCCCTAGCCTGGCTGTCATCCCTGGAAATATCCCTTTATTAAAATCTCTTCAGTGGAACAATGTGAGCAGAATCCTGGAACTAGACTCCACGGGTCAAATTTGTTCCGGCATTCTAAACCAAGGGACAATTGTCTAGGGGCTAACAAATTCTATGCTAAACAACAAAACCATGGAGAAAATTGCTTTATAGTAGCTCAGAGCCCTAATATTCAGCAGCTGTCCAACAAATGCTCAGAGCACACCTTTCTCAGCAGCAGGATCTGCCCCATGGAGGCGAAACCTAAAGGGCAGCTGGGGTCAGCCTGTCTCCAGCTCTCTGCCCTGCTGGACCCACTTGGGGGGACTGAGTTTCTGAGCTCTCTGGAGGGTGTGTAGAGATCATTTTTCTCTCAACCTCTCTCTCATCCCCACTGCCATGCATAAAACTAATCTGCTTTCCATTTCCCAAATCCTGGAATATGAAATCATTATCTACCCAGCTGCCCAAGCTGGAAACCAGAGTTAATTGGATTTTTTTCTTCCACCAAATCCAGTTGGTGTTCATATCCATCCTCTCTTCCAACTGTTCTCCCTTCTCTGTCCCCACAGGCACCACCTTGTTTGAACCCGTAGTTCTCAACCAGGATCAAGCAGGAAGTTTGTTTTTTTTGTTCAAAATTCAGATGCTTACCTGAACACCCAGATGCCGGCACTGTTCAGTCATCTCCTTTGAGGCGCCTCCCTTGAGTCACCTAATCAGAGCTATTCTTTCTTCCTCTGTGCTATTGCAGAACCTTATGTGTGTCTTTGTCACAATCTTGGTCTTATTTTTTTCTATTTTAGATTCATTGTATTATTTTTAAAATTCTATGTAAATTTATATGTCAGAATCAGCTTGTCAATGTCTAAAAACTCCAGCTGTTTTCACCCAGGATTATGTGAATATAGATTCTATATTGAATCTATAGATCAATGTGGGGGAAACTGACATCCTGCTAATAGTGAGTCTTCACTATTCATAGACGGTGATACAGTTATTCGTGTATTTAAATATTCTTTAATTTTTCTCAGTGATTTTTTTTTTTTTTTGAGACAAGTTCTTGTTCCGCCACCCAGGCTGGATGGAGTGCAGTGGCATGATCTCCTAGGCTCAAGCGATTCTGTCGTCTCAGCCACCAGAGTAGCTAGGACTTCAGGTGTGCACCACCATGCCTGGCTAATTTTTGTATTTTTTATAGAGATGGGGTTTCACCTTGTTCGAGACCCAGGCTGGTCTCGAACTTCTGTGCTCAATCCATCCACCCACCTTGATCTCCCAAAGTGCTGTGATTACAGGCATGAGTCACCATGCCCAGCCTCAGTTATATTTTATAATCTTCAGTGTAGAAGTCTTACAAATCACTCATTAAACGTATCCCTAAATATTTCATGCTTTCCAAGGCTATTGTAAATGGGATTTATAAAATTTTAATTTTTCAGTTGTTTGTTGCTAGTATATTCATTTTTGTATATCACCCTGGTATCCTTTAACCTTGCTAAATTCTCTTATTAATTCTAGAAGGATTGTGATTTTTTTTTTTTTTAGATTCCATAGGATTGTCCATGTAGATAATCATTTTAACCTGTAATTAGAGAAAGTTTTACTTTTTCTTTCCTATCTTTTATGCCTTTTATTTCTTTTTGTTGCCTTAGACATTGCTAGGGGTTCCAGCACAATATTTCATAGATATGTTCAAAGCAGTTATCCTTTTATTGTTCCCTATCTTAGGGGAAAGCATTCAGTCTTTCACAATTATGTTGTTAGCTGTAATTTTTTTCAGATTCGCCCCTTGTCAAGTTGAAGAAGTTCCTGTCTATTCTTAGTTTGCTGAGAATTTTTATCATAAAGAAATATTAATTTTGTCAGATGCATCTTCTGCATCAGTTGAGATGATTATTTGATTTTCTCTTTTATTCTGTGGAGAATTATTAATACATTGATTTTTTTTTTTTGAGATGAAGTCTCGCTATGTTGCCTGGGCTGGAATACAGTGGCAGTTCACAGGAGTGATCATAGTGCACTACAGCTTCACACTCCTGGGCTCAAGTGATCCTCCTGCCTCAGCTTCTCAAGTAGCTGGGACTACGGCCATTGATTCATTTTTTAATGCTGAGTCAACCTTTCATTTGGTCATGCATATTCATTTTATATATTGAGGATTCAATTTGCTAATATTTTGCTGAGAATTTTTGCATCTCTGTTCGTGAGGGATATTGGTCTGTAATGTTTTTCTTTTTCTTTCTTTTTTTTTTTTTTTTTTAGACAGAGTCTTGCTCTGAAGCCCAGGCTGGAGTGCAATGGTACGATCTTAGCTCACAGCAGCCCCTGCCTCCTGGGTTCCAGCTATTCTCCTGCCTCAGCCTCCTGGGTAGCTGGGATTACAGGTGCACGCCACCATGCCCGGCTAATTCTTGTATTTTTAGTAGAGACAGGGTTTCGCCGTGTTGGCCAGGCTGGTCTCGAATGGACCTCAGGTGATCCACCCACCTCAGCTTCTGAAAGCACTGGGATTACAGGCGTGAGCCACCGCGCCCAGCCTGTAATGTTTTTCTTAAACGGTTTTTGTCAGATCTTAGTATAAAGTTTTATTTTTTATGTTACAATTTAATTTTTGATCAAAAAATGCATAATTTAAAAATGCATTAAGGCTTATGAAATAATTAGAATTACTTTTAGCAACAAATAACAGAAAAACCCAAAATATTTGTGCTTAAACAAGATATGTATATATTTTCATATAAAAGCAGACTAAGAAGAAGAGAGCCAAGCTGGGAGGGCAGCTCCACTGTGTCATTAAAGGCCCAGGCTCATTTTCTTTTCTGTTCATCCTTAAGGTCACTACATATTCCAAGATGATTGCCAGAGCTCCATCCATCAGGTCTACATTCCAGGGCAACAGCAAGAGAAAGGAGAAGAAAAAGAAAAGGGTGTCTGCTCCTCACTTTTACAGAGGCTTTTCCAGAAGTCTCACATGACATTTCTATTTATGCTTCATTGGACATCATTTTGTCATATGGCTACATCTAGTTGCAAGGAAGGCTGGGAAGTGTAATCTTTCAGCTGAGGATATTGCCCAGGATGCAGTTTCTAAGGAAGAAGGAGAGGATGGATGTGATATTATGCTGAGCAAAAGGAGCCAGGACACAAAAAGAGTACATAGTATATGATTCTAATTCATAGTGACAGAAAATAAAATCTAACTTATAGTGACAGAAAACTCATCGTTGATTGCAGACCAGGATTGAATGAGACAAAGTACAAGGAAACTTTTTGGGATAATGGAAATGTTCTGTGTTTTGATTGTGGTGATGGTTATATGACTATATTAATTTGTGAAAATTCTTCCAAATGTATACTTAAAATAGATGCATTTTTGCATATAAACTATACCTCAATAAAGTTGATTTTTATAACTATGGAAAATCCCAATGCTGTAACATAACTACTCTTAAATTTTGTTCATTTTTCTTTAAGTCTTTTTAAAATTTGCTTATTTTTACATAGTTGAAATTGGAATGCACGTACTGACTACAGATGTTTGCTTTTCTCACTTTACATCATAAAAATTTTTCATGCTGCCATATTAATCTTCATAACCATAATTTTTAAATGACTGTATAATCCTTTGGGAATTTAAAATGTAATATATACATTGCATTTATATTAAAAAAAATCAAAAGTACCAAATAATACACTGTGAAAGTAATTCTCCCAGGTCCGGCCTTTAAGACCCTTTACTTTGTGGCTCACGACTGTAATCCCAGAACTTTGGGAGGCTGAGGTGGGTGGATCGCTTGAGCCTGGGAGTTCAAGACAAGCCTTGTCAACATGGTGAAACCTCGTCTTTACCAAAAATACAAAAACTAGCGGGGTGTGATGGCGTGTACCTGTAGTCCCAGCTACCTGGGAGGCTGAGGTGGGAGGACTGCTTGATTCAGGAAGTCGAAGCTGCAGTGATCCATGTTCATGCTCCTGCACTCCACCCTGGGTAACAGAGTGAGATCCCATCTCAAAAAAAAAAAAAAAAAAAAATGCCCTTAACTTAGAAGCAGTGGCTATTCCAGGTTCTAAGATATACAACCAGCAATATTCTGTGCACATAAAGACTATACATGAAGACCATTTCCTCTTCTTTTAGGCACAAATAAGGTGATACTAGATACAGTTGGCCCTCTGTATCTGAGAATTCCACATCTGTGGATTCAACCAACTGTGAATTGATAATATTTTAAAAATCCAATATAATAATAAATAATACAAATAAAAAACAACATAGTATAACAACCACTACATAACATTTACATTGTTTTGGGTATTATAAGTAATCTAGAGATGATTTAAAGTATATGGAGGATGTGCAGAGGTTATATACAAATAGTATATACCATTTTATATAAGGGACTTGAGCACTTTCAGATTTTGGTATTCTTGCATTGTTCCTGAACCAATCCCATGTGGATAGGGAGGGACGACAGTATTTGCTTTCTCATGTAATACATCCTGGACACTATCTCATGTTCACACATCGAGACAGGCCCTATTCTTTTTAACTACTGCCTAATACTCTATGGCATGGACATTCTATAATTTATTGAACCAATAATTGGTAAACATTTAGGGTTTTCCCAGTTCTTTTTCTGTTATACATGCCACAAGACATAATATTGAAGTTTTGAATCAGCTACCAAGTTATAATAGATGCTACTTTCTAAAGGAAGTGCTAGGCTGTATACAAAATTTACTACAAAAGAAGTTTAAGACTGGTTACCTGACTGTTGAAACCTCTCAGTTACACTGAAGATATAAAAGAGTGGAGACAGGAGAAGATTGCAAAGAGATTCGTGAGGGCTTCCTCCTTTCCCTGAAGTCAAGAAAGGGGTATCCAACAGGTAGCTCAAGAAATATCCTTGTTGCTCCTACTGATCTGGAGGCCAGCTGCCAGGGTCACGGTGTGTGAACCCACCCACTTGATCTGTTTTTGAGGCCAAACCCCAACAAGGTCTACTACCAGCTGTCCTCAGAACACTGCCACTTGCTCAGAGAGAACCAGCCCTTCTAGCATCATTGGGAGCAAAGCAAAAACTCTGCAAGTCAAGTCATTGCCCATGAGGACAATATCCAACAGGTGCTTCTTGAACTTCAATGTGCCTTGAAAGCACCTGGAGATCTTGCTAAACTGCAGCTCCTGGCCCATCAGAATCAGGAACTGAAGAGTCTGCAGTTCAATCAAGCTTCCAGGTGATGCCAATGCTGCTGGTCTGCAGACCAAACTTGGAATGTAGAGGACTTACAAATAATCCCAAATAATACATTCCAAAGCCAAAGTCACTTTATAAAAGCATTCTTTTGGGTTATCTCATTCATTCAGAATAATTGAGGTAGGGAAGATATTCTGAAAATTTGAGGAAGTAAATTATTTAAAAATTGTAAAACACAAGTGCCTTTATTTTATTTTTTTTGAAGGCTATGTATTTTCATTGCAGAGAGTGACAGAGGTTGACAAGAAGGGGGTTCTGTGAATCTACCTCAATAAAGAGAAAAGAATTATTTGAAATTTCTAAGTCTGTTTTTTTACTAAACTCAAGACCCTTGAAACAACTTGAAAATGCCAAATTCTCTCCCACAGGCTAAAGTGCTACAGCTGATATTTCATGCTAATAGCCATTTTTAGGGTTGTTTTTTTTTTAAGCTCTCCTTTATTGTGTTCGCATGTACACATTGAATAAATGAGCAAATAGTTGAGATCCTTTGCTTATAGATTAGTTCCCTCATAAATGGCACAAAAGTAAGCTTTGGTTCCATCACTAAGTTGTTGCAAAGTCTGTGCACTGTCCAGATGAATGACACTTTTCTAAGACCTGAGCCAGCCTGACACCAGTTTCCTTCCCATGCCCCACACCCCCAAGAATTAGCCAGGGATGGGAGAGTGTGTTCTCCTGAACAAGGCTGAGTAATCATTTTTGCTGCCCCTGCAAAGACAGCTGGTAAGAGCCTGCTTATTATCACCTCCCCCTGCCTGTGTGGGGTGCGGGTGGGTGAGGTGGGTTGGCAGGGAAGTGAAGAGGCTGCTTCTGGAGCCTGCTAGGTAGATTACTGTGTGGCTTCTCCCTGAGTCATCAGGGCAGGGATGAGGCTGGAGGAGTGGGGTTTTCCTACTAGTATTTGAGTTTTCTTTAGGTGTGAGAGGACACAAATGGTTCCAGCAACCAGGCCCACAGCTGCTGCCTCATTTGCATGATGATTTATATGGAAGCCCAAGGGTAGGCATTTTTCTAGGGTGTTTAGGCAGATTCATCCTTTATGCATATGTATACAAGTTAGGAGTTGTTGGGGGTGAAGAAGGATCAGGGCACTCTGTTTTTGACGGTTTCCCCATTTCTGCATTTCCACCAGCAGTGCCAGCTGCTGATGTCATCCTAGCTGTGAAGCTCAGCATCCAACCAGAGCCTACCTTACCAAAAGCTTTATGTGGGGCTCTTGGGGTTAGAGAGGAAGGACGTGAAGAGAACTAGTGAGCACAGCCTTGGCTTTTGAGGAACTGACAGGCGGGAGCAGAAGCAAATACAGATCCTGAGAACCCTTATGAAGGAGCTTCTGTGCAAATGGGTGTAGAGAGCACAAGGGTGGTGACCACATAGAAAACTTGGGTGCTATGGCCTGGGGAAAAGCAGAGATGAATTCACTGTGGCCTCTAGGTCTCAATTTCCTCCTGCTACAGTGAGACTAATAATACCTACTTTGCTCTGTTGCTTTGAGGATTAAATAAGATCATGAATGTAAAATGCCTGGAACAGTGTCTGGCTCTAAGTGATATCTGTCATAATATTAATTATTATTAATAAGATGAAACCATAGAGAAACCAAGATCCTGTCTTGCATATCCTACTTCTTTGCTGCCTTTTCTATTGTGAGAAAAGCCTGCCCTGCGCCCTCACTCCTTCAAACCTTGGGTTTTCTTTGGGATCTGCAAGTATCAACAAATGGCTGGACAGACTGCAAGGTGCCATCTGTGGCCCCCAAACAGGACAGGCCAAGGTGTGACCGAGTGGCTCACTTGAGGGTAAAACCTGGGACTTCAGCCTCAGGGACAGCGTAACTTCCCACTCTGCAACCAGCAGGCTGTAATGAGTTGGGAAATTGGGGCTCCATGGGTAGAGTAAAAAGAATGCAGAACCAAACTATATTCAAATCTCGGCTCTGTTACCAGGTGTATAACTTTGAGCAAGTTGTTTAACCTCTTTGTGCCTCGATTTCTTGATCTGTTAAATGGGGATGATAATAGTACCTACCGCAAAGGGATGTTGTGTGAATCAAAAGTGTTAACACATACAGTTGTCTCTCAGTACCTTCGGTGGATTGGTTTCTTTGGGTAAAGAGAACCCAAAAACTGGCAGGAAAACCTCGCTCCTCCAACTTCATCCCTGCCCTGATGACTCAGGGAGAAACCACACAGTAACTTACCTAGCAGTCTCCATGGACATCAAAATCCAAAGATGCTCAAGTCCCTGATATAAAATGGCTTAGTATTTGCATTAACTTATGCACATCCTCCTGTTTACTTTAAATCAACACCAGATTACTTATAATTCCTAATACAATGTAAATGCTATGTAAATAATTGTTATACTTTATTGTTTAGGGAATAATGACAAGAAAAAATGTCTGTAGATATTCAGTACAGATGTTTGGTTTTTAAGAAATACTTTCTATCCACAGTTGGTTGAACCCACAGACATGGAAGGCTGAATGTATGAAGTACTTGGAAAGGTACCTGGTCCAGAGTAAACGCAAGACAAATGATCAAATTTGGCTTTTGAAAATTTTTGATTGAGGGGTGATTAGGGTGTGAAGGATGTGTGGTCAGAGGACTGAGGACAGCTGGGTGGGCAGACAGAGACCTCCACTTGCCATGGTTTATGCGTCTTTAGGGAAGGAAAGGACAAAGATGGTGGCTGGGATGGAGAAGGATGCGCTTCTGCAAAGTCAAACAAAACTCCAAGGGATTCTCACTAATATCCTAGGAGCTTCCACAGGATATCAGGGCTCTGCCCAGGCCACCATCTCCTCATCCTGCAGAGGGAGGATGGATTCTGTCTGTGTGACCCTTCTGTGAACCACACCTGCCAGCTGCAGCCTGTGCCACCCAGCCCCGCTGGCCTGCTCCTCCTCGGGTACATTGGTGCATGAACCTTGCCCTGGGGATGTCTGACTTCTCTACCACTATTTTTCCTTCTTTCCATTACTGCTTTGCTTAAAAAAACTTGCTGAATGATTTGTATTAATATTTGTATAAGCCATCTTAAGTTATTCCTGGAATAGGCAGAGAAATAAAGAAATAAACCACCTAGTTCCTAGTGTTTTTAACTTTCTTAAAGTTTTTATAGCAGTGGTTTTCAAATTTATTTTTTTCAAAGGATCCCCCTTTTAAAACATGAAATCTTTTCTAGAAACCCTAACATGTAAACAACCTGATCAGGTTAAAGCAGGGAAAAGGACCTCAGCACCCACCCGCTGCTCACCCACTGGCCACTCCCTGCCCGCCTTGCCTACCCCCTTGTCTCCCAAGGCGTCTTTACCAAGTCCTATCTCTGAGGGGCACTGTTTGTAAACCATGAGTCTCTTCCATGGAAACCACACTGCAATGTTTGGTATTTCATTTTGGTGCAAAAATAAGGAAGTGAGATGGTTTCCTATGACCTTTTGGACAATTTCCTAATTATTGCTGCTAAACAGCAATATCTATACCTGCTATGTCTATGTCTGCTATATAGACATTAACTGCTAAAGAATGAATATTAGTTAACCTCTAACAGGAAATAACAAAATGAACAAAAGCAAAAGTCCTGTTTACCTTTCTATTACAGAAGATAATCATTTGTGAGTTTAAGTAACAATTGAGCTTTAATTATCACTGACAGAATGAAAATAAGTAACAGCTAGATGCAGATCTTCAATGTGAAATACAAACAAAACACAATTCAAAAGTAGTTTAGAAACTGAGTTTTAACTAATAATCAGTACAACTTCTACATCAGCTACCCCCAGTCTCCACCAGTACAGGGAATTCTCCATTCCTCAAATTGTCTCTACTTTCCCATCCTTTCGTGTTTAACCCTTTCCTCAAATCCCAGCTTCTTCGTGAAGCCTCATGTGATCTACCTAGTCCAAGCTCAGTGGCACTTTATTAAATACAGTCTGCTCTAGCTTAGGGTGTGGGCTGGGTCCCCTCACTGAGGGGGCTGACTTGGCATCCGGGCCACTTTCACACAGTGGTCAGCCCTGCCGAGCGCAGTGGACACCCAACCACTGTTCCTTCCATTCTCTCTCTCATTCTCCCTGGTACTCAAGACGGTGCCTGCTTCCGAAACAGTTAAACTTTATATGACTGTGTTGGTAGAAAGACAAATACGTTAAATTCTCTTTCAACATCAAGTTCATTTTCTTCTGATTTTAAAAGAAGTTAAAATATTTACATAAGCCCCTAAAAGCATGATGGGCCCTTGGTGATGCTACTGTGCACGTATATAAAGCTGCCACTTTACTAGCTATGTGGACTTGGTCAATTTACTTAACCTCTCTGGGCTTTAGTTTTCTCATTTGTAAAATGGGGATAATGATAGCGCCCAATCCGCAGAATTAAATGTCAGCTATGACTTGCCTGCATTGCAAAGTTAAAAATAGGGAAACACAAAGGATAATATCTTCTTGATTTCTTTTTATGCTCTGATCCAATATCAAATTAGCTTTTCAGCTTATTTTTGGCAAACATAAACTTCCTATTTCAAAGGAAAAGCACTAGAAAGAACAAATGAAACCAAACCAAAAGCTCTTCCGAGATATCCAAGGACTCTCGCCAAACTGCAACTTGATGAGTTCACAGCAAATGAATCAGAAACATATGGTTTAGATTCCCCGCTCAAAGTCCTCAGAGGGAAACAGGAAGGCCAAGGACTCCAGGGAGCAGCTGGCCGTGTCATCCCCACTCTGCCAGCTGAGCAAGAGATTACAATGCCCTGGAGCCTCTCAGGCATCTCCCGGATGGTCCTTTCCCCTGGGCTCAACTCATGTTTCTCATTTGACTCTGTCTTCCTCCGGAAAGAAGATGTCACCCAGGAACTCTAACTGGAAACCGGATAGTTACCAGGGCACCCAAAACCCAGTATTTGATTATTACTTCATCCTTGGCCTTCATTCCATTCATTCCCAGCTGCAGACAGTAGGATTTCTAAGGAAGAGTTAAGAGGGTAGAGGTGGTAGACTGTCTCTCCGTGACTGTTGTTTTCCAGGAACTCAGCTTGTTGCCAGAGAGAGGTCACACACTAGAATGTTCCCAGTTACCAGCAAGGGAACTCTGGAATGACTCATGTGAGGACCTGCACCAGGAAAGGGAGGGTTATGGCCTAAAACCGCACCACCCCCCTCATGGTATCAAACTGCATCCTTTTCAGTGACAACTTCAGCCCCTGCCCTTCCCCCACCAGGAAGCCTTCCTAGATGAACCAGAAGCACTTTCTACCCCAAGCCACCCTCACACCTCCAACACTTCATTTGCATATGTGGTTAGCTTTTTAATGATATCAGAGCAATCTGTGAACAGCTTCAGCAGGGGGCCCTCCGACATAATTGAATAAATTGGATGGTTAAAGATCTGATTGAGGCCAGGTGTGTTGGCTCACTCCTGTAATCCCAGTGCTTTGGGAGGCCTAGGAGGGAGGATTGATTGAGCCCAGGAGTTTGAGACCAGCTCCAGGCAACATGGCGAGATCCCCATCTCTAAAATACAAAATAAAAATTAGCCAGGTGTGGTGGCAGGCACCTGTAGTCCCAACTACTCAGAAGACTGAGGTGGGAGGATCGCTTGAGCCCCAGAGTTTGAGGCTACAGTGAGCTATGATTGTGCCACTGCACTCCCGCCTGGGCAACAGAGTGAGACCCTGTCTCAAAAATTAAAAAAATATATATATGACTGAGAGCCAGCTTGGTAAAGCCTTCAGAGCCAATGAGTCTGGCAGTCAGTCAACACACATGGAATGATTGCGCACTGGGGAACTGCAGTGCAAGACAGAGATGTGGAGGAAAGACCTGACTCTCAGAGATAGAAAAGTCAGGAAAGACACAAATAAAAACCCCAAAGAACTCCCAGACACAGACCTCTACAAATTGACTTGTTAACCTTTTGGACCCGATCACAGCGGAAGCAAGGGCTTCACACCATAGGAAACTGGGTCAAGGCTAAGGTGTCGGGGCAGGTTCTTCTCTGCTCTAGCAGGCTTTATGTGGCGCACACTCTCTCCAGGACACAAAACAAGCACCATACCCCCACCACCCTGGCCCCCGTCACCCTCTCAGAAGGGGCTCCCTGGCCTAGCAGAGAGCAAAAGGCTACAGCTCTCACCACTCAAAGCTGGGCACGACCCGCCCCAAAGCAGAGAAGTGGAGGTGAGGACACTCGATAACTGCGCCAGCAGGGCTGTGCACGAAGCCAGCACCTGAGAGAAGACAGGAGGGAGGCAGAATTGAAGCCAGAGGCTGTGGTTTGTGGTGGTCACTATGGCCCACTCTGATTACTATGCACCAGGCGAGAGCCTGTGCTGGGTGCTCCTAAGCATACAGATATGCAAGACACGGCCCTTGGGGGTGGGATGTCCTATAGGAGAAATTAGCCAAAACACAAGGCTGCCTGCATTGAATGCCAGATGATGGACACACACCGTAACTGTCAGAGGAAAAGAAATAATATTTACTGAATACTTACTACGTGTCAAAGCACCTCTAAATGGTTTAGATGTATTTAATTTTTCCAACAGCCCATGAAGTGATTACTAGTATTATTTCCACTTTATGGATGAGAAAATTGAGGCTCAAAGAGTCCTAAAGAACTTGCTTGGTGTCACACAATTTTTCATGGTAGATCCAGATTTTCAACTCAAAATTCTACCTCTCCATGTGCGCGCGCGCGGACCCACGCACATGCATGGTTTTCCTGATGGGAGAGGACTCTGGCTTCTACGCATAATTTATTTTTGACACAGAGGGGGAACTTCGATGGCTGAGTTTTCAAGCAGAGGTATGTCTTCTTTTTTTTTTTTTTTTTTGAGGCGGAGTCTCGCTCTGTCGCCGGACTGGAGTGCAGTGGCCAGATCTCAGCTCACTGCAAGCTCCGCCTCCCGGGTTTACGCCATTCTCCTGCCTCAGCCTCCCGAGTAGCTGGGACTACAGGCGCCCGCCACCTCGCCCGGCTAGTTTTTGTATTTTTAGTAGAGACGGGGTTTCACCGTGTTAGCCAGGATGGTCTCGATCTCCTGACCTCGTGATCCGCCCGTCTCGGCCTCCCAAAGTGCTGGGATTACAGGCTTGAGCCACCGCGCCCGGCCCAGAGGTATGTCTTCTAACGAAGAGTTCATTTTTGATGTTTAGTTGTGCAGTCGTTAAGTCCGCGAGTTGCGATCCTGCTTCAGCCGTGCTGTGGGAGAGCAGTGGCCCAGGACTGACTGGCAGGGCTGGGGAGGAACACAGGGAAAGAGGAAGGGAGGGCATGGGAAGGGAGAAGCAGCTGTCCCCGGCTGCCTAGGAGTCACTGGGGAGTCCCAGCCCGCCCTTGGGCCTAGGGCTCCCTGATGGTGCCTCCACTCTTCGCAGGGCCAGGCGGCGAGGAAGGAGGAGGCAGGGAAGAGGAATCCCAGTGGGGAGTGGGAGAGCGTCCTCCGCAACCGCTTGGGTCCTCCGAGGGGCAGCCTCGGAGAGGGTGGCTGCAGCGCTCGGAGTCTCCTGGATCTCAGCGCCATCTCGTGGCTGCTGGCAGGTCTGCCTTGGGCCCTCTTGGCGCACACAGAAAACCGGAGCTCTTCCCATCAGCGGCAGATGCTCTCCGACCAGCGGTGAGTCCCAGGGGGCTTTCTCCTGCGTCACGGAGCCAGGAGGGGAAGCGGGCATGGGTGCTGGGACCAGATTTGCCTGGCTCTGTGCTCCTGGGTAAGGACTGATTGTCAAGAGTGGGCCTCCAGTTCTACCCCAGGCCCTGAGGGCCTCTTGTCCTTTTGCTGGGAGCCCCCACCGTTCTCCCCTACTCCCTCCTGTCTTCTCAAAGGATAGCATAATGGAAGAAATCATCCTTCGAGTACGCAGGCCAGAACCCTGCCCCGTTGCTTGTAAGCTGTTGTTCGCGCCTCTCTCTGGGTCTCAACGGTGTCATCTGTTAAAGGGCATAGTAACACCAGGAGGAGAATATATTGTAAAGCCTCTGGCACAGTGCCTTCAAGTAATAGGAACTTAATCCATCCTTGAAGGCGACATCATCTTCAGTGGTTACAACAGGTCTCAGTGTTGGGGAAGCTCATGCTTAGCAGATGGTAAGTGCTCTGGGAATATTGCAAACGAGTAGCCATGCCTTCTTGGCTCCAGCCCAGGAATGGGACAGTCCTAGTGCTAGATGTTTGCCTAGTCCCATAGATGATAACAGTCCAGCTGGTCTTGCAAACCTAATAAAAATAGCTGTCTATTCTACCCATCAGCCCGGGAGAATGCTCCAGTGTCACTAGTGACTCCTGCTCCCACATCTGCCTGCAGGAAGCCCTCTTGGAACAAAAGCGTCTCACTTCTAGGAGGCATCAAGGTAGTGAGGGGAGAGGGCAGTGGTGTGGGTTACATAGACCTGGGGCTCCCTTACCAGGTGAGGACCTGGGACAGGCCACTAACCTCACCAAACCCCATGTTTGTCCTCTGTAAATCAGGGATATTATTATACTTCCCACCTCTTTAGGCTTTTATGGAATTAAAAGAGATTATTCATGTAAAACACTTAGCATGGTAGTTTTAGTGTGCATCAGCATCACCTGAGGATTTATTAAAACAAGAGTTGCTGGGCCCCACCTCAAGTTTCTGAAGCAGTAGGACCGTGGTGTGGCTCAATAATTTATTTGCACTTCTAATTTGCATCTCGGGGGATGTTGGTGTAATCTGTCCAGGAACCAGGCTTTGAGAAGGACTAATCTAGCACATACTAGACCTTCAATGAATTTTTATTGTCATTCCCCACTTAAAAATCAAAAGAGAAAATGAGGACATACAAGGAAATGCAACCCAAATCCAGTCAAGTAAAACTATGAAACCCACATCTAGCTAGACATAAGAACAGTTCAATTTACCAAATGTTAGTTGAATGCCTTTTTCTATTTCTTCCATATATTTTGTTGGGCAGGGATTCACTCACATGCCCCATCTCTTCAGATGCTCATAACAATCTTGTGAAGTACATTGAGAGGTGAGTGACTTGCTTACAGGCACACAGCTCTGGAAGGCAGAGTACAGTCTCAGTTGGAATCTGCTGACCCAGCTGGGTCCTTTGTAGTGCGTCTCAGACACCTCTGCATGCTGGTGGAGGCCGGCTGGGCTGATGTCAATGTGTCTCAGGCACTGTCTTCTGAGGGCTTCCGTCTTGACTGACTTTCCTGGCCAAGCTCACTCTCTTAACCAGCTCACACTGCTTTGGGGTCAAGTGTGGATTGGTTTATCCTTGCCAGGCTCACTTGTTCTCTCTTCTCATCCACTGAACACTTGGTACTTTCAGAGCATGGCTCCCAGCAGAAGGATGCGGCCATCAGGGCCTGGGGTAGACTGAAGGCTCACCCTTGACAATCATTCCTTATCCAAGACCTCTAGGTTTCAGGAAGAGTCCCCTTCTCCCCCATCCTGGGCATCTAAGAGGCCTCAGTAGCAAGCCACCTGGAGACGTGGGAGGAGCTGCCATCCTTCCCTACTCCGTGCCTCCTTTGCCTCTCCTAAGTGGGGTGAAGGAAGGGAAGTGCACTAAACCTGGGTGGACTCTGGGATGCCAGGATTTTCTCTTCCAGTTTCCTCCTACAGAACCCAGATGGTTTGGGTATTTATGGTTGGTGGAACGAAATGGCCTTAAGAGCAAAATGACCTGATTTGAACCAATGCCACGTCTCTGCTACCGAAATACTTGGTGGTCGTTAGGAAGTCCCTTAACTTCTTTATGTTAGTTTCATCAGCAAAAATAGGCACAGGAGGACTTGCCTTTCAAAACTGCTGTTTGGTTTGAGTGGCATCTGTGTGTTAAAGTTGCTGGCACCTAACGAGCAGTGTCTTAGTCCATGCAGGCTGCTGTAACGAAGTACCATAGAGTGGGTGGCTTACATAAAACCGGAATTTATTGCTCACTATTCTAGAGGCTGGGAAGCCCACAGTCAAGGTACTGACAGATTCAGTGTTGGGTGAAGCCTGCCTTCTGGCTGTGTCCTCACATGGTAGAAAGGGTGAGAGGTCCCTCTTCAGCCTCTTTTATAAGGGCACTAATTCCATTCAAGAGTGCGCCACCATAATCACCTCCCAATGGCCTATGATTGGGAGGTAATCACCTCGATAAGGCCCCATCACCTAATACCATCATATTGGGGTTAGGATCTCAACATATGAGTTTTTTGGGGGGTGGAGGGCACAAACATTCAGACCGGAACAAACACCAAATAACTCTATTTTCCTTCATTTGGTATTTACTAAGCACTTACTGTGAGCCTATCTGTGGGGGTACACAGGTGAGTAAGCCAAAGTCCTTGCCTGCTGGGAGCTTCCACCCCATACCCTTGGCCTGTGTGGACAATGAGGCAGGCCTGAGACCAGATCTCACTGGGGGAGTTGGGTGTAGGAGGCAAGGCTGCCGGTCTGGGGGTGGGCGCTCAGGGTGTGAACTCTGCAGCCAGGGCAACTGAAGCTTGCTCTGGGCCTGCTGGACTTGATTCACAGCTAATGGTTTTCACAGCTTTGCCTTGGAGGCATGGAGAGCCCCATGACTCACCGAAGCCTCCTCCACTCAGCAGGCTCTGCTCTGGCATCCTTTGTTACATGTCCATTTTCCCAGTCATTCATTCATTCCTTCCACAAACATGTGTCAGGAACCCAAAGTGTGCTGGACCCTGGGGTCTGGAGTGTGGAAGACAGACTTGACAGGGAGGCTGAGCGGGGATTATACCCCACGCATCTTACCTCTCCTCACCAAGCCCTAAGAGGGGTTGGGGGTAGGGGAGTAGGAGCTTGTCTCCAAGTTCTCAAGGCTCACCTCATGGGGTTCAGGGAAGCCTGATGAAGGAGAAGTTTCTGAGGTTAATTGGGCTGGATGTGGCTCTAGAAGGGATATGGGATGAGGAAGGAGGAGGCATCGTGCTGGGGGACCAAGAGAGGAAGGTACCACTGACACCTGGCTTGGAGGAAAGGAAACCAATTTGGGTTCAGTGTAAGTGTTCCCTTGAATTTCTTTTCTTTTAGAAGATGAAAAAAGAGTGAAGAGGCACAGAGTGGGGAATTGGTGGATAAAAGTGAGCACAGAGAGAGGGCGAATGCTTCCAAGGCCCTGCTCCCTCGAGCCCTCATGCCCTGTCCCTCTGTCTCCTCCACCTCCACAGGCCATCCTCTACTCTCTCATCTCGTCAATGTCCCCCCTACCCTCCAGACTATGTCTGAAGCTCCCAAGGAATAACTGAAAAGTGCAGTGACCCCTAAACCTGCTCCCTCCCATCCCACTCCACCTCTGCATCCAGATTTTGCTTCAAAGTTCTGTCCCAAGACTTATATCCAGAAAAGAAGTCCTACTAAGAAAAACAAGTTGTCTTGATCAGAGGGTGGAAGGAGCAAACAGCCTCCTTCACACTGAGTTACGGGTTACTCTGCTAGTGAGCTTGTGAGCTGTTGTTAGTGGGTTGTCAATGCCAACTCCAAACCCCATTTAAATCCTGGGGAATAGGGAAATTGCTCTTAGAGGTCTCGTTCAAGGTTAGCTGACGGATGGTGACAGTTGAGTGACTTGTCTAATGATATGCCATAAAGATTCGTTCTCTCCTCTTCCTTCTCGAATTTCCTTAGGGAGGTCCCAGCCATTCTTAAGAGCTCCCTTGTTATCTCTGTGGCCACAGACCAGCTTCTGACCTCTTCCCCAAGCACCAGAGCCTCATGGTGCTTAGGAGTTTGGAGTCAGGGGCCTGGGTTCTTATTAGCTGTGGGAACTTGGGCAAATACTTAATCTCTTGGAGCTGTAATGTCCTCATCTGTAAGATGGGGATAAAAATATCTACCCTTTGGGATGTTATGAGAATTAAATGGGATAATGCATGTGAAGGGCTTAGCATGGTGCCTGGTAGAGAGTAATCTCTTAATGTTTGTCAGCCAATACTAATGACAGTAATAACATCTCCACTTGGATGACCTACAAGTACCTTAAACTCGGTATTTCTTCCCTATAAACCAGCTTTCTGGCCTCCCTTTCTAGTTCCCTGTGAGGGAATCAGCATTCTTCCTACAAGTCTTTGGGGACAAGGTCACCTGGATTCTACTTTGTGCCTTTCTTGTGACCTTTCTACCATTCCTTTATCGCCATGTTCAGCCCTTCATTATGTCTTCCCTGGAGTCCCTGATGCCAGTCTCTCCATTCAATCCTGTCCACATAGCCACCATATTTGGCTTTTGGATTATGTCGCTCTCCTCTTTAAGAACCTTCAATGGCTCTCTAGTGTCCACTACCAAAGTAACCACATACTTCTTACACTTCTCTCCACAATATGCCCCAATACACCTGACCACCCACCTCCATGCCCTTCCCCTTGCCCAGCTTTTCTCCCTGGAAGTTTATATAATTGTCTCCACCACCCTCTTGTTCTCCAGTATGTGCATCACCAGCAGGACAGACTTGCAGCACCTATTCTGGGTGAAAAAGAGATTCTTTTGGGGGTACCCTCAACCAACCTGGTCCTTTCTCCACTTGGATTCTTCTCAACATTGACCCTCTTGAAAGGATCATAAAAACTCACTTTAAGGCATATATGAGGAGTTTTGTCTCCCAGGAAGGTTTGCATTGTATCTCTAATGGTAGAGTCTCAGGCACTGACTTCCCAGGTGAAGGAAGGGTGCTTTTGGGCTGGGGATGCCTTCCTGAAACCTCTGAAGAAACAGCACACCAGCACCTCAGTCAGCCAGCTGCATCCAGGATCAGTGTTCCCCCTAGATCTGGTTCACTCTTTTGAAGCTTTGTAAGTACCAGAAGTGAATTCCTAGCCTTTCTTTGAGCTGTCTTTGTCCAGGCATAGCTGTAGAAAAAATTGTGAAGTGGCGTGAAAAAAGTGAAGGGTTTAGTGTAGTAAATTCTGCAATTTTTCTTTAAAAAAAAACACTGCATTTTAAAAAATAAAAATACTATGTCCTATTGTAAGGTAAATGTATTTCTACATACACATATACACAAATATACTTAAGGGATAATTCAGTTGAGAGTCGTTATACATCTTTACCATAAAAATCCTTGGTTTACCCAAATTAATGTTTCTCCTGAAAATGAGAATTCTTGAATTACATTGGCTTTGGGGTAACAACTACTAATCTATAGGATGTGAGCATCTGGTAGGTGCCCAATATATTTTTTATACACCTGCATATAAAGTGCAAATACGCTGGGCTGGACAACATGGTTTTCAGTTGCCCGTGTGCACATGTGCGCGTGTGTGTGTGGTAATACATTCTTATGCATTCTATCCAAATGGTATTCTGAAATAATACTGTGGCTTTATTTGATGCACTTGTATTTTTTTCCCATTATGGTTGGTTTTGGATATACCCACAATTACCGTTGTCAAAGCAGTTCCCATTTCACTCTATAAATGTAGATTCATACAGTGGTGAAATTTATACAGTTGTGATTTCACAGTGATGAAAATCGACACTGAAGAGCTGTTTCAGCCCTGTTCATCTCACCTGCTGACTACAGGTGTACAGGAAGAGTGCTGATTTCCTCTGTGCCAGCCTGGGCATGACTGGTTATCCAGACTGGGCTTCCAAGGCAAACTCCACTGGTTCTAGTTTGTAAACTGTAAATGGAAACGGCTTTACTTCCTTACATATACATTTTCTAAATAAAGCCCTAAAAAGTGGAAAAAAAGAAAAAAATAAAGGGCATGAAACCAACCAGAAACTACAAAAAGTACTCATCCATGAGAGGAAGAGGACCTTGCTGCCAGGCTGTTGGGGAAGCAGGAGATCCTAGAGACTCAGGGATGCTGAAAACTGGAACCCAGGGCAAAGGTTGGTGTGTGTCCACGTGCACACACACACATGCACACACTCAGGCATACAACAGGAGCCCCGATAGAAAGAGCTGGAAACACAACTCTGGCATCTTAGGTGTCTCAGCCCACAGCCTTGCCCAAGCCCAGCAGAGGCTCACTCTGCCCCTTCTTATTTGCCCCATTGCCCATGATTCTCAGATGCCAGAATCCAGGCTCTATCCCCACGGCTCCCTGTGGAACGTCCTGGGCACCTCCTCAGGGTGCTGGGGAGACCACCATAGGGCAAGGCTCATCACAGGATAAGACTCAGGAGGCCTGGGCTCTCCCTCTGTTTCTGCCTCCATATCCGACTCAGATTCTTCTATTACAAAGAAACTCAAAGATCTCCCAGATCTCTTCCAGCTCCAACAGCAGATGATTATTTTGGAAAATAGTGAAATTCAGAGAATCCGTTTTTCAGAATGTTTTGGCTGCAAATAACAAAACACTTAGTATAAGATAACTAAATGACAAGGGCCGATTCATCACAGAAAATCCACAGTTCAGAGGGAGGTGATTCCAGGGTCATTGTGGTGGCTCTGAGAGATCAAGGACCCAGGCTCCCTCTGCCTTCTTTAGGGCTGCTGCTGCCTTCCTTCGTGGTGGCACGATGGCTGCAGTGGCTACAAGCTTCTCTTCTCATGTGGCGGCTTCTCAAGCAGGAAGACAATCAGTGAGGAAAGCCTTTCCCAGAAGCTTCCAGTGCTTCCCCTCAGGTCTCTTTGGCTAGAGCTGGGTCACATGCCTAACCTTAGACCTGTCACTGGACAAGGGGATAGGACTGACCAGTCATGGTCCCTATACTTGGGCCAGGTAGAGATATGAAGAAATAAAAACTTGGGGTTCTATTAGCAAGAAAGGGAAGGGGAGCAGCCATTGGGTGACCAACAGTGCCTGCCATAATCAGGGGGAATGCGTTCAGGAGCAAGAAACCAAGAATATCTGGTTGTTGTAACCAGGAAGGACATTTATTGGAAGAAACGTGTCGTGTGAGTCTGGAGGAAACAGTCTGGAAAAAAACCAGGAAGCACAATAAATGCCTTTTAGCTGGAGTGGCTTGGTGCAGATTCCTCATCACAGTGGAAGAGTTCTAGTGCTTCTGGGCTATGTGTCACTCATTCAAGATTGAAGTCTTGGCAGCAATATAGTATTGGCTCTGGCTGGGGTTCAGGCGTATGACCTGGATAGCTGAGTGCAGAGAGAAGGAAGACTTGGCCTTTTTAGTGTCCAAAGTGGCCACCCACCAAGACCTTATATAAAAGGAGATTTCCCTCCAATAGGAAAGAGGAGTTGGATACTACTCGGCCAAAACAAAGCCAGATGGCCCAGCTAATATCCAGGAATTTGAAAAGCCCTTATTGAGCCTGTGGCCTGGGAAATGGGAAGGCAATGGCTGGACTTACTTATGGCCACCATGATTAATTGCCAGGAAGCAAGTCATGACTATATGCTTCATACGATTTTGCAAGTTTTATTAACAGCTAGGTAAGTTTACTTTGATTATAACATGACTATCTGTGTCCACCAACTTTGTAGTGTGGCTAGTTGTTTACAATTTTAAGAAATTATAAGAATACAGTTGTTAAACAAAAAAAGACTTAGAAGGAACATTTAAAAAGTTACTTAGTCTCAGAGCTTGCCAGCTGGATACATCACACCTGAGTGAAGCTGTGGAAAGGCTCCGAGACACCAAAGCTGGAAACAATGCACTCAGCTCCTGAACACGCTTGTGAGTCCCTGGAAGATCTGTGGTTCCTTTTTAAGCGAAAGGATAAGTAATGCCTTTTCACCTCAAAGTAAGGCCATTAAGCTCCAGATGATCCTCAATAAGGGACACCGTCCTCTCAATATTCAAGAATCACCTTCTACAGGGG
Organism: Trachypithecus francoisi; assembly: GCF_009764315.1. Classification (NCBI taxonomy): domain Eukaryota; kingdom Metazoa; phylum Chordata; class Mammalia; order Primates; family Cercopithecidae; genus Trachypithecus; species Trachypithecus francoisi. The sequence goes on along the minus strand of NW_022681470.1, from coordinate 69,705,828 downwards.
CCGCTAATCTGCCCATTGTGGGATATGACCTAGGTGAAATCCTGCTTCTGTATTCTTTGGACCTGGCTGCATACCACTTTCAGCAACTCATGGAGCCAACTCAGCCTAGACAGTGAAAGGCTAAGACCTACAGAACGACCACCGCCCCTTGTCAGCAGGAAACAGTTACAGAAGACTGGACTTTATCCACTTTCCACCAAAGATTTGGGGTCTTGGACTCTTAAGGCAGGGGTAAATGTTACAGTAGGTAGCTAGTCAGGTATGAGCAGGGCAGGAGAAGGCTCCCCACCCACACACACACCAAAGTGTTGGGCAACCATCAGTGATGGCCAGGTGGTTGTTAACAGTTTGTTTAAAGTAGTAATCGGTCACAGCTGGCGCCAGGGAAAGGCAGCCTCCTGATAGATAGAAAACACCTGAAACTGATCAACAGCTTCCCAATAAGATCCTGGAAGTATGCCAACAAATCAAACCCCCCCCCCCCCAAGTCAAGATGTCAAGCTGTGTACTTGGTTTCTTGAGTCGCCTGATTGGCCCTCTTTCAAGTTGTACTTTCCTTCTTTCCTTTCCTTTTTTTCCTTACTGGCCTAAAGCTTTTAAAATAAACTTCCACTCCTGCTCTGAAAAAAAAATTGCTTAGTCAAAATTTATTTCAAGGCCTGAAAACATTCAGACTAATCAAAGTGGCACTACTGTAACCTCTTTTTTTTTCTTTTTCTTTTATTTATTTATTTATTTTTTTGAGACGGAGTCTTGCTCTGTTGCCCAGGCTGGAGGGCAGTGGCGCGATCTCGGCTCACTGCAACCTCTGCCGCCTGGGTTCAAGTGATTCTCCTGCCTCAGCCTCCTGAGTAGCTGGGATTATAGGTGCACGCAACCACACCCGGCTAATTTTTTGTATTTTTAGTAGCGACAGGGTTTCACTATGTTGGCCAGGATGGTCTTGATCTCCTGACCTCGTGATCCGCCTGCGTCGACCTCCCAAAGTGCTGTGATTACAGGCGTGAGCCATCGTGCCCAGCCTTGTAACTTCTTATAGTAGATAATTAATATAAAACTTTCAAAAATGTAGATACAGTTAACTAACCTCTACTAACCTCTATGCACCATACCATCCATCTTAAAAGCAATGGCTATTTAACAAAATGGAAGGTGACAATAAAGTATCAAAGAACATTCACACACTTAAAGAGAACATAATTAACAGCAAGCTAGTCAGACTAAACAAACACAAATGTTTTCAGATTTTTCGTGTTTATTTTTAACTTTGCTTCATGAAGCCACGTATAACTGAGACTTCTTTCAAGTATAGGATTTCTAATATTAAAAATAATATTTTCTACATAGCTCTATAAAGAAATGAAAAAAGCCACAAGCTGCATTGTTTGCCGTAAATTCATACACCAAAAAGTAAAACGCAATCCAATTAAATTTATACATGTTTCCCTTTTGTCCAACAACTGCTTCAGATGTTTTTCTATGTACTTTCAAAATATTTTTATTAAAGTCAGTTCAAATTCATTTATGCAGATTAGGAAAAAAATGATCCATAGTGAATTATTTTTAAAATTACCTTCTATATACTTCTATCCCTCCACCAAACCAACCACCAAATCTATTACTAAAGTGAACAATAATGCAATATACTGTTTGAAGGGGCCCAACGCAATCTGTAATCTTAATTTTCTAAATATCCAAAGATTTCAACTTTCTGCCAATATCAACAAAAAAACTCAAGTGGCCAAAAATCACAGTCAGTAGGAGGAAAAAAATCTACAGTATGAAGACTGTTTAACAAAACCTATGCCTTTCTCTCAGACTACAAGCATTCTTAGACTAGCATTAAATTACATTGTGTGTATACAACTACACCAGTTTAGATTTGTCCTGGAACATATAGTTACATTAACAATAAATAATTTTCTAAGTATTTTATAGTTTAATTGGCTCTTAGATAGTTAGGCTAGAGGGAAAACAAGCATTTTTGTGTGTGTGTGTGTGTGTGTGTGTGTGTGTTTTTAAGAAACTGGTGCATATAAACGAACGGCTATGTGTTCACTTAAATCTTTTTTTTTTTTAATGTGTTCACTTAAATCTTGAGGAAACCTAAGGATGAAGTCTGTTGTGTCTTTGTTTTTCCTAAAAAAGGAAAAAAAACAAAGTCAACGGGAGGCTGAGGCAGGAGAATGGCAGGAACCCGGGAGGCGGAGCTTGCAGTGAGCTGAGATCTGGCCACTGCACTCCAGTCCGGGCGACAGAGCGAGACTCTGTCTCAAAAAAAAAAAAGAAAAAAAAAGAAAAAAAAAGTCAAGAAAAATGTTAAAGTCTTACAGATATCTACAAGAATATCTACTCTGAAGAAGAAAGAAGTATTATCCAACAAAAAGGAGATCTATAGATTAAAAAAAGTTTATCCTACTGTCTTAACAACAATAAAGATCTGCAGAGGGAGTCCAGACCACTTAGAACTGAGGCAGCTCTATACAGAAATGAAAATGGTGCAACGATGTGACTGCCCAGATAATGACTAAAGCCAGGTGCAGTGGCTCAGGCCTGTAATCCCAGCATTTTAAGAGGCTGAGGTGGGAGGATTGCTTGAGCCAAGAGTCTGAGACCAGCCTGGGCAACGTAGGGAGACCCTGTCTCTACAAAAAGATTTTAAAATTTAGCTGAGCACAGTGGCTTACCCTGTAGTCCCAACTACTCAGGAGGCTGAGGTGAGAGAATTGCTTGAGCCCAGGAGGTCAAGGCTGCAATAAAACCTTGATCACCACTGTACTCCAACCTGGGTGACAGGGCAAGACCCTGTGTCAATAAATAAATAAATGAAAGAAAGAAAAAAAAAAAGAAAATGACAAAAAACAAAATTTCACAAATGTCTTCATGATTATAATAATATATTAATGCATCATCTATCACAAATACAAAGTCTGTAGTTTTCCCCTTAGGCTTACAATAAACTATAAAACTCCTATTTAATATATTTACTTTTTAAAGTCTTCTCTGTTTAGGAGTATATGCTATACAAGTACATACATGCTGGGTTTTTGCCATGAGAACTATAGTTCTCATCTCAGATTAGTGACTTGCCTTTTAACCCATACTTACATACATTTCATTTCCGTTACAAGACACTTAATACCCTTCTAGTGGTACATTCTAATCAACACATTTTGAAAATATTGATTTTTAAATAAAGCTTGTTATGTATTTAAATAAATGAAATCTGTTAATAATTTAACAGTTGAAGCACAATACAGTCACTATGTTGTTTTGTTTAAACTAGTTCACAGCTGTAGGAAAATGTTTGATTTTACAACTGTAACCGAGGTGAGACTGGACAGTTGTAAGCAGTGAAATACTAGAATACAGTGAATGAATAAATAAAATTTTTAAAAAATCAGTGGCCATTCATTATTTTGTTTTTAGGAACCTGGAAGAAATGGTCTTCTTTAAGTTTCAAATGTTCTGGTAAATGTAGGCGTTTCTTAGCTTCCTCAATATCACCTTGAATTGCTGAAAAAAGTGACTCTAAAGAATCAAAGTTCTTTCAGGTCTAGGTAGCCAAGGATGGCCACATTGAAGATCTCGCCGCGGAAGTCCTGTTTGAAGATACCCACGATATGCGTTTCCATGGCCTTATTTGTGTTCTTAGAGTATGGGTTCCATCCTATCCTCATGATCATCTTACAGACATCTCCACTTCCAGCACTGGCCCAACCATAATAAACGCCAGCGCATGCATCAGCTGGAAAAGTACTACTTGTTCAGGAAAGTTCGCTGTGGCCATGCCCAGTGCTTGGATCCACAGCACCTGGCCTGGGCAGAAGTAGAGCTGGTGCCTCAGAATGCAGTCCACTCGCTCGGGGCACAGGCTGTGGCCCAGTCCACGCGTTGCCCAGACCCCCGCACAAGGGGGTCCATTGGGGGACTGGGTGTGAACTCTGTGCTGGGGCAGACGCCCACGACATGCAGTGGTGGGTGGGTCTCTCACGCCGCCGACCCCAGGAATAGTTTCTGAGGCAGCTGGACTAGGGAGTACTGTCATCTGCACCTGCTTCTCCCACACACTTCTCTGATGGGGGCCCCCAGGGACGACACTGATGGGAGCAGAGGCTTCTCAGGGATGATTTGGGGGTGATTTGGATGGGGAAGGCAGAGAGAAGAAACAAGTGGTTTTGGATTATGCAAGTTCTACTGTATTGATGCAAAACTTCAATTCGTCCGCACCACCTCCATTTAAACCGAATCAAACACGTGTTCGCACAGCATCAGTTTCACCATGTCTGAGGCCCCGGACCCAGGTTGGGGAGAGGTTTGCCTGAGCATGCTGCAAGACCAGGCACAGCCAGCGATGTGCAAGTGCACACCTGCACCCACACAGGCGAACACAGCCCAAACATGTGCAGGCGCACAGTGCCGTCTCTCCGCGGACAGACTGCGAAGGGAAGTGAAGTGAGACCCGAGCCGGGTGCCAGGCCAGTGAAAATCCTGAACTGGCTGCTCCTGGCTCCGGAGAGTGCAGATTCATAGGGTATGTTCAGGTGAATGCATGGGTTTTAATGCGTGCTAAGTGACCTCTTTGATGGAGGTTTCAGGGTAAGATTCAATCTTTACACTTCATGACAGCCCTGGCTCCCACCCCAGCCATCATCTTAGGACATGTCAAACGTCCTCTCCAACAACCACTACAATTCAGACACTTCAGATATTTAAGTTCTTCCCCTTGGTGCAAACAAACCCAGCAATGGCAGTTATTGCATCATCTAAAAAGAAACATTCTCTTCACAATTAAACTCATTCTTGAGTATTCAAATCCAGTGACTAGGCAATCTTAATCATCTTCTCTAAAGCAAACAGAAATTTCCGCCAGATTATCAGGCCCACTTAACTTCCTGAAGCCAGTCCCTGAGGGAGCATCACCAAGTCTCCTACTTAGACCACCGGGCTTGAGGCAGCTCTGGACACCTTGGGCACAGTCAGGGAGAGTGGGAGAAGGGAGTGGAGGGGCACCACCTGCTTCTGCCATCTGGGTCTCTCTGCGTCTCAGTCCCCTTCAGCTAGAGCCCTCCCACTGCTCTCATACACCTCATACTCAGATTTCTGACTGAAATCCTCTTCCGCATCTCTGGCCAGGCCACAAGCTCTTTCTTGGCTTGGTGAAGCCACAGGTGTGTGACAGCTTGGTCTCCATTTGCCCACCAAACCCAGCCTCCTCACCACTGGCCCCTCAAGTCCTTCTCTCCTCAAGACTTCTTTCCTGACTATCCTGCCCCCAGTCGACCTTGCACCCCAACCTTGCTCTCTTCTCCACCATCACTAAGGAAGGCTTTTCTTGCCTACTAGACAACAAGCTTCTTCCCCAGGCAATTTATTTTCCCTAGCTCAAAGGTTACCATTCACCCTTGGTGTTTATTGACATGATTTCACTGAACTACAGATGTAGCATGTGTGGCAGCTGGGGTGTGGGGGAGAAACAAAGGTGACCTGTACCATCTACATGTGACATTCCTTTCAGTTTTCCTTCCCAGTTCGTTTGTTTCTTTGTTCTTGCATCAAACATTGCCCATTTATCATTTGTCTGGTATTGTGAAAGACATTGAGCATAATAAGATAGATAAGACACAATTTCTCCCCTCAGTCCCCAGGGAGCTCGGAGTCTAGTAGGACAGTAGTTAGAGGTTCACAGCAGATAGCTACAATACAGTGTAGTGAGTGCAGTGATAAGGCATTGTGGGAGTGATGCAGAGGGGCTCCGAACCTGGGTGGGAAGGAGGCTCAGCTGAACGTTGAAGGATGAGTAGGCAATAGCCAGGCAAGGTGGGGGCAGGGGGAGGGAGATCGAGGGATAGTGGTGTAGCAGGGAAAGGGAACTGTGGAAGGCACCATGACGTGTGCTGAGAACTGAGGGTAGTTTGGAGTTGCTGGAACTGAGGTTTGAGGCAGAGAGTGGTGAGCGATGAGGCCAGAACTGCTCTAACTCTGGGAGGTGCCATACATACTGCAGTCGTCATGATAGGTAGCCCCTGTTGTGCACAAATTTTGTGGCCTTAGTCCATGGCCCTGAATGTGGCTGAGAGGTAAAGCTAAGCTTGGTGATAAGGACTACAATCTGATAAGGACTGAAGAAATTGAACTTCAGCCTCATGCTATCCCCAGGTGGCTGAGCCCCTACCATGCTGTGTCCCTCTGGGCACCCATATGCTGGTCTTTTCCTTCTCACCCCTTCCTCTTTAGATCACAGGCTGTTAGAACTAGAAGAAACCTTAAATGCCATCAAGGGCAATCACTTCTTTCAACAAATAAAATAACACGAAAGCAAATAAAGTCCCAGAAAAGGGATTGGTTTGCCAGAGGTCACATAGTCAGTGGTAAAATCTTCCAGGTCTGTTCTTCCCCCAGACCCACTTACCTACTGGCAATATCCCCAACATCCACCCTGCCCCCCACAACTTCTCCTGGTGTTTTCTTTCAGGCATTTGGATGTGGCTGAGGCTGATTTGTCAAATCCCCTCCCTAAACCTTATGGTTAATGAATTGGGGGTGGGTCCTGGCAGTTGGACAATGAGGCCCCTGGAGAGGTTTACTGGGGAACTGTAGGAAATGCACTTCCTTCCTGAGCAAACTTCCAGAAGTGCCAGGTGCTCCTGGATGTGTGGGAAGGACCTGCACACAGCCACTGGGTAGAAATTCTCAAAGGAAGTTTGGAAGAAGGGGAGCCTTGGGAGACACACAAATGTAAGGCAGCAGAGCTCCCATCTTTAACATTCCCCCTCACCCCTTTGGGAAAGACTGCCAGAGACACCTGTACAGCCTGGTGTGTGGTCTGGGGTGACTGTAGAGAGGGGCAGTCAAAGGAAGAGAGACTTTCCTGTTGCCACCTACTTGGTAGTGTCATCGGGGTTGGGGTCGGGGGCAAACACTTGGAATTTCAGGCCATGATCAGGGAGGGAGCAGTGGTCCCCCCACCCCACCCCCGTGATGCTGGGAGGCCTGGAAGAAGCCTAGAATGCTCACAAGCCCCTGCTGCTTGTGCAGCTGTAGGCCTGGGTTGCACGTGTATCAATTCTGTGTATCAACAGCAGGTATTTATCCTCTCTTCCCCTATTTTCTCTCCCCTTGATGTAAGCTGTCTTGTGACTTGTTTTGGCCAATGGAATATGAGAGTAACACTAGCAGGAGCTTTAAATGGGTTTGTGTGTTTTGGCTTCATCTCCTGAGCTTTCCGGGTTATGAGGAGAGCTTGTCCTGAGTGTCTGCTAGAGCTTGTCCTGAGTGTCCACTAGTTCCAGGACGAAGACCCACAGTCTGAAGCAGAACCACAACATCCGATGTGCAGGCTATTGAATGAGAAATAAATACAATTGCCATCTGAGATTTCAGAGTTGTTTGTTAAGCAGCATGGTCAGAGCAAACCCTAGAATACAGTTATTTTGAGAAAGACTGAAAACACAAACGACCAGTGACAACACGAAAAGGTTTTCTTCTCTCATGTAAAAGTCCAAAGGTAGGCCATCCAAGGAGTCACCAAGACCCAGGACCCTTCCAGCTTTCAGTTCCATCCTCTACAGGTTGTGGCCTTCATCTTCACGATCCAAAGTGGAGTGAGTGATTGGAGTCCACATTCTAGCCAGCAGGAAGTAAGGCTGAAGGATGGCAGAAGGACATGCCTGTCCCTTTAAGGAGACTTCCCAAAAGTTTTACACCGGCAGTAATTTCGAAAATATTTAATGACCAGTAAGGCATGGGTTTCAGTTAATCAGAATGAATGCCAGCTATAAACAACAGGTACATCTCTACCTGGGCATGTGGGGTAACTATCAGCCCTGATCACATCTTTCCACTTACAGATTTCATTGGCAGATCTTAGTCACATGACCACACATAGCTTCAAGGAAGCCTGGGAAGCACAGTCTTTACTCCAGACAACCTTGGATCCAAACACAAGTTGGAGGTTCTAGTATGGAGGGAGAAGGAGAAGGTATTTACAGTGGGACAGCTAGTGTCTCTGCTACGCAATTAAAGACACTTAGCAGAGCTCTTGGTACAGGTCCATAAGCCCTTTCCACAATTTAAAAAAGAATTTTCCAAGTTTCTCTGAAAACTTTCATGAAAAAGTATTTTTCATAAATCATTAGTCATCAGAATCTGACCTGATGTGTCTATTCAATTTGGGGCAAATATTCATACATTTGCTGCAGAAATATAATGTGTTTGATTATGAGGTACTACCCTGGATCCCCCTACATACATACAGTATGTATACACATACACATATATGCACGTACACAGTATTACCTTTATAAAATCTAAAAAAAGCCTGAACTTGAAGCACGTTTGCAGGGTTTTGGATAAATCAGGTGATCATACATCCCAGTTTTACAATTGTAGTCCTGGTGAAATTATTGATAGCTCCCCCACCCCTCCTTTACACTTTCAAAATTGCCTGGTTTGCATGATAAATTATATGGTCAACCTGTGGATAAGGGATTGTGTATCTGTACAAAGTTAAGCTCTCAATAAACGGCAGCAGTTATTACAATTCCCAAGTCGAGCTCTTATGGCCCCTGTGTATATACAAGAATATACTAAAATTTTTTAAGGTAGCCATTCAGTTCCTCACACCTAAACAGTACCCTCATCTCGATTTTGGCACCATTCTTTATGAATTGGCTTCCAAGACTGCGTGGCAGCCAACTTCATCCCAGCTGCCTCTTAGTGGTCACAGGGTTGGAAGTAGTGAGCACTAAATCAAGGCTGTTTTATTGAAGCAGAAAAGGGAGCACATTTTGAATGTTGACAGGCTTTTCTTTCTTTATTTATGGTGAATTTAAAAATAGGCCTGGAGATGACTTTTCACAGCTGAATTCTGCACTCATGATATCTCCTTTCCACAGGAGAGATGTGGAGAACATCCGACTGGAAAGTCCGTTTCTTGATTTGAGGTTCTTCCTCCAGGTTCCACAGTCAGGAGCTCAACTCCTGGGACAGGCGCCAGTGTCTGTCTAAGCAGGGCCAGGCCTGAGCAGCATTGTAGATGGTCCCTTTCTGTTCCCTCCTCCCTGCATTCCCTCACCATCCCTGCTCGACTTACCCTCTTCCAATTTCCCACAGCAAAGCACAGTGTGATATTTCCCAAACTTGGCTCATCTTCACTTGCATCTGGGGGTGTTGGAAAACACAGATTGCTGAGCCCTGCCCCCAGGAGAGTAATCGAGGAGGCTGGGGCCAAGGCCACGAATCTGTATTTTTAACTGTCCCCTTGGTGATTCTGAAGAGCACCCTAGATCAAGAAACACTGGGCTGGCGGCTCACACCTGTCATCCCAGCACTTTGGGAGGCTGAGGTGGGAGGATCACTTGAGGTCAGCAGTTCGAAACCAGTCTGGCCAACAGGTTGAATCCCTGTCTCTACTAAAAATACAAAAATTAGCCAGGCGTGTTGGTGTGCACCTGTAATCCCAGCTACTTGGGAGGCTGAGGCACGAGAATCACTTGAGCCTGAGAGGTACAGGTTGCGGTGAGCTGAGACCACGTCACTGCACTCCAGCCTAGTTGACAGAATGAGACTCCATCTCCAAAAACAAAAGAAAAAAGAAAAGAAAGAAACACTGGCATAGTGCAATGAGCAAGGGCTTTGAAATCAGACTGGAGTTCAAATCCAGCTTCTGCCACTGTGGTCATGGGCCATTACTAAGCTTCTCTGAGTCTCAGTTTGCCCATTTGTAAAAGGTGAAAATTGAGAAAAAAAAAACAACTATATATAGTTGTTGTTATTGTTGTTTTGAAGGGTAGCATTTTGCTCTGTTGCCTGGGCTGGAGTGCAATGGCGTGATCAGCTCACTGCAACCTTAAACTCCTGGGCTCAAGTGATCTTCCCGCTTTAGCCTCCCGTGAGTAGCTAGGACTACAGGCACCTGCCACCGTGCCTAGATAATTTTTTAAATTGTCGTAGAGAGAGATTCTCACTATGTTGCTGAGGCTAGTCTCGAACTTCTGGCCTCAAGCAATCCTCCTGCCTCAGCCTCCCAAAGTGTTGAGATTATAGGTCTGAGGCACCACACTCAGCCAAACAATGTATTTAAAGATCCTGAAACCATAATTGGTAGATTAAAAGGACTCAATAAATTATAACTTCCCCCAAGTTCTGAATCACAATAAAGCATAATTGATTAATAAGACAGTTGTGGGTTACTCTTCCAGAGAGACCAGCCCAGCATTTAAAGGGGGAGGGACAAAGTGTTAAGACCAAGAATCAATTCTCTTGCGGAGTACAGTGGCTCAGCACTCATAATCCAAGCATGAGGGGTTGCAGTGAGCTGTGTTTACACCACTGCACTCCAGCCTGGGCAACAGGCTGTCTCAAAAAAAAAGAAGAAGAAAAAAAAATTAATTATTCCCTAGACCTTGGTGGAAATGTTTGAGGGGAACAGGAGAGATCTTCCTAGCCCCTGTAAATTATACCTAAAGGATTTCTTCTTCTATTTTTTTTTTTTTTACTTTAAAATATTTTTATAATAAAGGGGAAAAGGAAGGTATTGTAGAAGTTAGATTTTTAGAAGTTTTAGTCATTTCTGCAAAAACATTGCTCAGTCTCATTAGATTTGACGTAACATATTGTTTAACTTGATATTTTACATAATTCACTCAAAACTTTCCCCTTTGTTGTCTCTATTATTAAACACACAGGTTAGATATAATGTATCTGCTGGTTAATATAGAAAAAATACTTTTTTTTTTTAATGTCTTTTTTTTATTATACTTTAAGTTCTAGGGTACATGTGCATGACGTTTATATCATGTATAACTCCCCAATGCAATCCCTCCCTCCTCCCCCTCCCCATGATAGGCCCCAGTGTGTGATGTTCCCCTTCCCGAGTCCAAGTGATCTCATTGTTCAGTTCCCACCTATGAGTGAGAACATGCGGTGTTTGGTTTTCTCTTCTTGTGATTGTTTGCTAAGAATGATGGTTTCCAGCTGCATCCATGTCCCTACAAAGGACGCAAACTCATCCTTTTTTATGGCTGCATAGTATTCCATGGTGTATATGTGCCACATTTTCTTAATCCAGTCTGTCACAGATGGACATTTGGGTTGATTCCAAGTCTTTGCTATTGTGAATAGTGCCGCAATAAACATACGTGTGCATGTGTCTTTGTAGTAGAGTAATTTATAATCCTTTGGGTATATACCCAGTAGTGGGATGGCTGGGTCATATGGTACATCTAGTTCTAGATCCTTGAGGAATCGCCATACTGTTTTCCATAATGGTTGAACTAGTTTACAATCCCACCAACAGTGTAAAAGTGTTCCTATTTCTCCACATCCTCTCCAACACCTGTTGTTTCCTGACTTCTTAATGATTGCCATTCTAACTGGTGTGAGATGGTATCTCATTGTGGTTTTGATTTGCATTTCTCTGATGGCGAGTGATGATGAGCATTTTTTCATGTGTCTGTTGGCTGTATGGATGACAATCCTAAGTCAAAAGGACAAAGCTGGAGGCGTCACGCTACCTGACTTCAAACTATACTACAAGGCTACAGTAACCAAAACAGCATGGTACTGGTACCACAACAGAGATATAGACCAATGGAACAGAACAGAGTCCTCAGAAATAATACCACACATCTACAGCCATCTGATCTTTGACAAACCTGAGGGAAACAAGAAATGGGGAAAGGATTCCCTATTTAATAAATGGTGCTGGGAAAATTGGCTAGCCATAAGTAGAAAGCTGAAACTGGATCCTTTCCTTACCCCTTATACGAAAATTAATTCAAGATGGATTAGAGACTTAAATGTTAGACCTAATACCATAAAAACCCTAGAAGAAAATCTAGGTAGTACCATTCAGGACATAGGCATGGGCAAGGACTTCATGTCTAAAACACCAAAAGCAACGGCAGCAAAAGCAAAAATTGACACATGGGATCTAATTAAACTAAAGAGCTTTTGCACAGCTAAAGAAACTACCATCAGAGTGAACAGGCAACCTACAGAATGGGAAAAAATTTTTGCAACCTACTCATCTGACAAAGGGCTAATATCCAGAATCTACAAAGAACTCAAACAAATATACAAGAAAAAAACAAACAACCCCATCAAAAAGTGGGGAAAGGATATGAACAGACATTTCTTTTTTTTTTTTAAGACAGAGTTTTGCTCTTGTTGCCCAGGCTGGAGTGCAGCGGCACGACCTTGGCTCACTACAACCTCCACCTCCCAGGTTCAAGCAACTCTCCTGCCTCAGCCTCCCAAGTAGCTGGGATTACAGGTGCCTGCCACCACGCCTCGCTAATTTTTTTTTGTATTTTTAGTAGAGACGGGGTTTCACCACGTTGGCCAGGCTGGTCTCTAACTCCTGACGTCAGGTGATCTGTCTGTCTCGGACTCTCAAAGTGCTGGGATTACAGGCATGAGCCGTCTTGCCCAGCCGATTTCCTATCTTAATGGAAAAATTTTAAAACCTTTACCCTTTATTTGTCCCTTCTTGCCAATAATCCTTTTCCTGTCCCTCATTTCAAAATCAGATTGGTCTGATTCTATCATGCCAAAACTACTGATTAATTTTAGCTTATATTTGATAGAATGACAGCCTGTAGGGGGAAAGTTGATTAAGTCTGTTTCTTTTGTCATAATCATAGTATAGTCCCTATATGATATTTACTGAGCTCTCTTTGGCTTGGGGCAGGGATAACAGGATGCAATGGTGAGCTATCAATCACTGATAATGGCTTTGGTAGGCTTTCATGATGGCCACAACCATGTTCCATGTCCTGTAAATTCATAGCTCCACATCCATGGGATGGAGCCACAGGTGGAAGTGGTTCTTGGAGGAAGGTGGTGGAGAGGACTCTTTTTGGCATGAATGCCGAAAGGGTTTCTCCAGCTCTCCAATAACAACAAAAGCAGTTTTGTCTCCCATGTTATTGTATGCAGTCAACAAATATTTATCAGTTGCTTGCTTGATTTTATGTTACTATATATGCAATTTCTCTAAAATCTTTAGGAATCTAAAGTTCTTGGTTCTAGGAATCTAGTTCTTGGTTATGGGAGAGGCATGGAGGGGGAGAGATGAAGTGTGACATTAGATAACATTTTATAGTTTAACTTTTACATTTCTGCTATATTGTGTGGCTATATGGCTTAAGGAGAGAAGATGGTCTTTGGAGTTTGACATGCTTGGTTTCAGATCTTGCCCCCACCATGCTATTATTGAGGATAAACTCTTAGTGGCATAACCCAGTGAAACTTTATCTCATCTAAGTCATAGTCTAGTGCAGGGGGCAGAGGCAGGATGAAGGGTGCTCTGCTCCATGTAGTCATTCAGGGATCCAAGCTCCTCCCGTCTTCATCACATGGCTCCATGGTACCCTGGGTCATCCAGATAGTGATGTGAAAAAGGGAAGTGGAAGCTCATCTGCAAAGTCTTTACGGGCCAGGCCTGAAAGTGGAAAAAATCACTTCTGTCCCCATTTCAGCGGCCAGAACTCAGTCATGTGGCCTGCCTAACTGCAAGAGAGCTAGGAAATATAGTTGAGCATGTGTCTAAAAATGAAGAAAATGGATACTAATGAGCATTAAAAGGTTCTGCCACAGCTATTCATCAGCTTTGTGACCTTGAGCAAATGACTTCAACTTTCTTAGCCTCAGTTCACTCATCTGTATAATGGGAGTAATACAGATCTCATGGGACTGTTGTGAGACTTAGAGGAAATAGTATACATGACGTGCTTGATACCCAGTGCATCCTTCCCATTTTAAATATACAGATAAACAGTTTTTCCTTCCTCTGGGCAACTCGAAATATTGACTAGTTGAAAGTTGGCCTTCAGCAAACTTTTATGTCATTAGGGGAATATGGATCAGCACACACAGCTCCTATGCCCTGGGAGTAGAGGGCTGAGTTTGGGTGATCTCTCAGGGAGGCAGTAAAGTGGTCCCTGAATCTTGGGGGAGTTTGTCTTAAGGTATTTTCACAACATATGTGAAGGTTTTGCTGAGCTATTATCTGAATAACCAGGAACAGTGGTTCTCTAGTTACCTCAAGGAAAGTACCAGAACAAAATGATTTCCATGCAGCACCAAGCATTTATGTTAATAGAAGTAAAAAAATCTGATGGAACTACTGGACTATTACAAAGACTTTGGAAGAATCTTTCCTTCTCTTGAGATCTTTAAGAAAAGGTCAGTTTCTTTTTTCTTTTCTTTTCTTTTTTATTTTCTCCTTCCTTCCTTCCTTCTTTTTCTTTCTCTTTCTTTCTTCTTTCTTCTTTCTTTCTTTCTCTCTTTCTCTCTTTCTCTCTTTCTTTCTTTCTTCTTTCTCTCTTTCTTTCTTTCTCTCTTTCTTCTTTCTCTCTTTCTTCTTTCTTCTTTCTTTCTTTCTTTCTTCTTTCTCTTTATTTTTTTCTCTTTCTTGACAGGGTTTGGCTGTGTTGCCTAGGCTGGAGTGCAGTGGTGTAACCTCAGCTCACTGCAACCTTTGCCTCCCAGGTTGAAGTGATCCTCTTGCCTCAGCATCCTGAGTAGCTGGGATGACAGGTGCCACCATGCCTGGCTAATTTGTTTGTGTTTTTGTAGACCAGGTTTTGCCATGTTGCCCCAGCTGGTCTCGAACTCCTGTGCTCAAGAGATCTGCCAAGTGCTAGGATTATAGGCATGAGCCACTGCTCCTGGCCAGAAGAGGTCAGTTTCTATATTTTGGGGCTGTTCAGCACATTTCTTTTTAGGATCAGAAGAATGGGCTGAGACTTCTGGGGCCACCTTCATCCCTCGTGTCCTTTCACGGAGTGGTCCTTTTCTCCCTTCTTCAAGAAATGAGGCACCTAAGCCTTTGTGGTTGAGTTGACCTGCTCCTTAGCCTCTGAGGCCTGCTTTATAGGAACCTCCAGAATGCTTAACCCCGATCGGGTTCCAGAACAATGTCCTAGAACATACTGTGCACTCGATCAGGCATACCCAATGAGAGCCAAGTTCAAGAGGGTCAGCGTAGGGAGATGCAAGGAGAGGAGAATAGTGAAGTGCTGTCATGGGAAGAAGATATAAATAAAATGCCCCTGTTTCCAAAGAGGCAGTACAGCCCACAGGCTCTGTTCTCGGGCGTGCCGTGGAGCTAAACCAGAGCTCAGAGTCAAGACAGGAGAAAGAAGGCACAGGCTTGGCAGCCAGACGCTTTTTCTTCCTCTGCTCTCTGTTGGGTGGCTTAGAGGATGCACACGGAACCCAGACTATGCTCTTTCCTCTGAATGACTTCCAGCCACATCCCTCCCCGACCCCAAACTGAAAGCCATTCTATTTTAATATTTCTCTTGGGAAGTAGATTCCAAAATTTCCGTAAGTCTTCCCGTAAGAGGAGACTCTGATTTCCATTAAATCCAGGGTCACATAGTTTTCTATATTCATTTGCATTTGGTTTGCATAAACTAGCATGCTACCAAGTCCTGGACTCTGAGTCAAAGCAAGCCAGGGAATTAATGCAAAAAGACTCAAGCTTCTGTGCCCCTGGGAAATGGCAGAGGAAGACAGCTTCAGCCTCAGAGCACACAGCACTGAGTTGTAAGAAACAGGTCTCATCATTCCCTTGG
This sequence comes from Trachypithecus francoisi, assembly GCF_009764315.1. Taxonomy (NCBI): domain Eukaryota; kingdom Metazoa; phylum Chordata; class Mammalia; order Primates; family Cercopithecidae; genus Trachypithecus; species Trachypithecus francoisi. The sequence goes on along the minus strand of NW_022681470.1, from coordinate 69,690,241 downwards.
CCAGCAGATTTTCACCCTGGGCCCACTGAGAAGCCTGCCAGGGGGTCCTCTGTTGTCTGGACCCTGAGGCTTCATCCTCAATGTGTTGGAGCCTAGGAGAGAGGATTAGAGTTATGCGGTAGGTGTGGGAGCTGTGTTTGATGGGATAGGAGTTGGGTGAGGAGGGATCCTCGGTTTTGGGTAAAGGCAAAAAGGCAAGGAAGCCAGGAAAAAGCAAGGAATTGGAATAAAGACAGAGTGTGGGAGAAAGGGAGTGAGCTGGGTACAGGGGTGGGAGCAGATGTAGAAGGAGGAGGACAGAGAGTCTGAGTCGGGATTGAGACAGCCCGTGGGAAGTGGACCCCTAGTGTAGAAACAGGACAACCAGAAAGGAGAGGTAAGAGGGGGCAAGAGTTGGGGAAGTTAAGTAGAGGCAAGCCAGCAGGCAAGCACTGCATGGCTAGTTGAGAATGGAAAGGGGACGTAGTGATCTAGGAAGTTTCTGTTTAAAGGCAGAGAGTGTATGGTCAGGCAGTTTCCCCAGGGGCTGTATCTATTTTCTTGTTTGTTTTTTGTTTGTTTGTTTGTTTTTGTTTGTTTGTTTGAGATAGAGTTTTGCTCTTGTTTCCTAGGCTAGAGTGCAATGGTGCAGTCTCCACTCACCGCAACTTCTGCCTCCCAGGTTCAAGCAATTCTCCTGCCTCATTCTCTCGGGTAGCTGGGATCACAAGCATGTGCCACCACTCCCAGTTAATTTTGTATTTTTTTTTTTTTTTTTTTGAGATGGAGTCTCGCTCTGTTGCCCAGGCTGGAGTGCAGTGGCGTGATCTTGGCTCACTGCGAGCTCCGCCTCCTGGGTTCACGCCATTCTCCTGCTTCAGCCTCCTGAGTAGCTGGGACTACAGGCGCCCGCCGTCAGACCCGGCTAATTTTTTGTATTTTTAGTAGAGACAGGGTTTCACCGTGTTAGCCAGGATGGTCTCGATCTCCTGACCTCGTGATCCGCCTGTCTCGGCCTCCCAAAGTGCTGGGATTACAGGCATGAGCCACCGCACCTGGCCTGTTTCTATTTTCTTTTGCCAGACAGGTTATGTTAGACTGGGGTTTCTTGCTGAGGTCTGTCCTGGGACTGTCTGAGGTGTCACGAAGAGCCCACAGGTACAGATGACAGATTTGAAAGTGACTCCAGGCACAGCAGGTTACAGCAAGATGAGGCTCCAAGTTGTTTTTCCAGAAGTAACAAGCTGCTCCACTACCCACACATGTAACTCATTTTCCCTGTGGCCAAGACACTCCTGTGCCTGAGGGAAAGGCAATGTCTGCAGCAGAAATGGAGCTGTCCCCCAGCCAGGGGAGAGAGTGGCACCTGGTATGGTATCCAGTGCTCTAAGGCATGGAGCTTATTGACTGCTGACTGTAGACCAGCCACTCACCACAGTGTAGGTTGGAAGCCTCCTAAGGCCATGCATTTTGCAGAGTCAGCCTGTGGTGGGGCCAGGAGTGTGGGCTCCAGTGTCACCCCTTTGGGATTTAATCCTGGCTCCACCTCTGAGGGCCTTGGATAAGTTCTTGTAACTCCTCTATGCCTCAGTTTCCTCATCTGTAAAATGGGAACAATAATGCCTACTTCATAGAGTTGTGGGGAAAGAACTAAGCACGATAATCCCTGTAGAGTTCTTAGAAGAGTGGCTGGCAGAGAGGAAACACTCAGTACAGGCTACGATGACACACGGCAGCCCTGATAAGATGCAATAGAAAGATTGCAGAGGTTGGAAAGAAACACCGGATGGGCTCCCAATTGCTTGGCTCCATGCCCGATGTGGCAGCTGCTCTTACAATTTCAACTTCAGTTGCTGCAGCCACGGCAGCAGGCTGTGTGGATGATGGCCAGGTTCAGGCGCTGGCCAACCACAGGTTGGGAAATGGCACTGTTAGCTCATGATGTTTCATCTGGTTTAATGATATTTCTTCCTGTTTTAAGTTTTCTTTTCCTTTTTTAGGGGAGTGTAAGGGAAAGAAATTGCCCCTTCCTTTCTTTGGAGAGAAGGAATCCATGAGCTGGAAGGAGGGACCCTGGCACGAAGAAAGGCGCAGGCCCCTCCATAACTTGTTTCTACCACTCCCCTTCGAGGGCCCCTGGGGAGGGTTTGTTAGTCTTGAATCTGTGGCCAGGAGAAGCCAAAAATCCTTCGTGGGGTTTCTGCCTGTCCTAGGCCTCCTGTCAGAGCTAGCGGAGATCTGCTGGAAGGAGGCCAGGAGGAGGGGATGTATGGATGCCATCATGCCTGGATGGGGGACCGGAAGGTCTTTATAACAAATATAAAAAATATTTGTGGCGCTCCTAATATGTGGCAAACTGTGGTACACCTGGATACCCAGAAACACGGCCACTCGCCTAAAGGAGGTTGCAGGCTATACTAATTAAAATAATTATTTCAGTACCTTCTTATCAACAGAGTCCTCCATGGAGACTCTTTCTCCCCCTGCCCCAGGCACACAGAAGCCTTGAGGTTCTCATTGTGGCCCCACAGTGACAGCACACCCAGGTGGGACTCTCAGCTTATCACTGATTTGCAGAGCTGCTGTCTTGCAGCTAAAAGCAATGTGCTGGTGGATTAAAAAAAAAGTTCTGGGAGGCTTCTTAGAAGGTCATTCTCCACATCATTAACTATTCAGATTCTGGAGCACAGTGCCAACCCCCCTCTGTTTACCACAGCCTTGATCTTCCTCTCAAGATCCAGTCGCTAATGCTATGGGATGTCTGGTGGCTCCACTAGGGCTCCCCCAACCCCCACCTCGAGCCTTAGCTTCCCCCTGTTTGGAGCTGTTATCAGAGGAAACAGACTTGAACATGACGGAGTTGCTGTCTCTTGGGCCTGACCAGAGAGTTGTGTTTTTTTGGCCTATATCACCTCAGATTTATCCTCAGCCTGACCGCAGTCGTTATCAGCTAAATTCACCATCTCTAGATGCCCAGAAGATTTCAAAAGTGGTCTGTAGGCAGCCGGGCGCGGTGGCTCAAGCCTGTAATCCCAGCACTTTGGGAGGCCGAGACGGGCGGATCACGAGGTCAGGAGATCGAGACCATCCTGGCTAACACGGTGAAACCCCATCTCTACTAAAAATACAAAAAAAAAAAAAAACTAGCTGGGCGAGGTGGCGGGCGCCTGTAGTCCCAGCTACTCGGGAGGCTGAGGCAGGAGAATGGCGTAAACCCGGGAGGCGGAGCTTGCAGTGAGCTGAGATCCGGCCACTGCACTCCAGTCCCGGCGACAGAGTGGAAAAAAAAAAAAAAAAGTGGTCTGTAGGCTGCCAGTTGGTGTTAGAGTTCAGAGAATCCCTGGACTTCAGCATTAGAAAGGAGCAGCTGCTGTGTCGGGGGTGTCAGGGGCTGGATGCAGGGGCTGTTGCACTGATTCCAACTTCCTCCATTCACAAGCCCCTCATCCATCTCTGAAGACTGGACCAAAGCCAGGGCTGGGGCAGGCCTCTCTGGGCACAGGGTCCTGTTAGCATTAGTTTCATTCCTTCACCAAGAGGCCTAAAGACATTGGAATGATGAGGCAATTAATGTGAAACGGAAACAAGTGGCTTTAGTTCCAGGCATTTGAAACTGAAAGGAAGCTGTTGACATTCTTGGAGACCCACTCTAGGCTATGCTTTATGCTGTGCTAGCCAGAACTCTGCTACTTACTTGAAGTAGGACCTTGGGAAAGTCCCTTCTCTAGGCCTCAACTTCCTCATATGTAAAAGTGCATCTGGGATTAGTCAAGACCCTTCCAAGCCTGACATGCTATGGGTCTAAGTATCCCAGTAATCTCTCTGTCACCCAGGGATCAAAGATTTACAGATGTGTAGGAGAGATGGGGAGGAACGGACTAAGACATGTCCTTATGAGTTTAGTTAACTAAAAGGGTGGGGGAAAGAAAGGGAAGTAAGAAAATAAAGTGAAAAGGTGGAAGAAGGCAGAGTGTAAAAGAGGGAGTTAAGGAAAGTACAAAAGATAGAGATGTCTGCTGCAATTTCTCAGTACTCTTCAGATACATTCTGGCCAGGTTTACTTTCTTAGGGGGCAGGATAGATTGTGAGGGTGTGGAAAATGGTATTTTTTCTAGGAGAGTCATAATAGTATTGCCATCCCACATGCTCTTATACGATGTGACCTTGTCATTTCTCTACCAAGATAAATGCAGTCTAATTTATCTCCTTTTAAATCTGAGCTGGCCTTAAGACTTGCATGAACAACAAAATGTGGTGGAAGTTATTCCAAGTGACTTCTGAGGCTTGGTCAGAAGCAGCTTTCCCTTAGTTACTTTAAGACGTTTGTTCTGAGGGAAGCCAATCTGACCACCTGAGGCCATTGTGCTGGAGAAACCACACATAGGCATTCCTGTGGACAATCCTAGCTGAACCCTGCCTTCTAATAATTTCCCTCAAGTCTTATCAAATAAGAGAATGAAGCTATCTTGGACCCTCTAGGCTAGCCCATGCTCCAGCTAAGTATTACTGATCAATTTCACTTTATACCACAGGGAGCAGAAGAAACACCTAGCTGAGCCCTACCCAAATTCCTGCTGTGTTTGTGCCTAGATTTTTTTATAAAACAAAAAGTACTGGAACAGGATGGTAGGAGATTTTTTGGTTTGTTTTTTAAACCCTTGTTTCAAACAGCAATGAAAAATCCTTAAAAAATGTATAAATAAGACTTTGAGGTTTTAGAGGTGTGAAATTTCAAAAGAAATCTGGAGGCCGGGTGCAGTGGCTCACACCTGTAATCCCAGCACTTTGGGAGGTGGGCAGATCACGAGATCAGGAGATTAAGACTATCCTGGCTAACACAGTGAAACCCCGTCTCTACTAAAAATACAAAAAATTAGCCAGGCATGGTGGCAGGCACTTGTAGTCCCAGCTACTCATGAGGCTGAGGCTGGAGAATGGCATGAACCTGGGAGGTGGAGCTTGCAGTGAGCCAAGATCACGCCACTGCACTCTAGTCTGGGCGACAGAGTAAGACCTCGTCTCAAAAAAAAAGAAATCTGGAAGCCAACTTTTCATTTGCCCACTAAGGACTTTAGTACAAAACTACCATCTTCTGTAGGTCATCATATCGTTTTTGTTTTTGTTTGAGACAGAGCCTCACTCTGCCACCCAGATTGCAGTGCAGTGGCACAATCTTGGTTCACTGCAACCTCCCCCTCCCAGGCTCAAACCATCCTCCCACCTCAGCCTCCTAAGTAGAGAGGAATGCAGGTATGCACTACCATGCCCAACTAATTTTTAAATTTTTTTTAGTAGAGATGAGGTCTCACTGAAGCAGTGTTGTTGTCTGGGGTAAATACCCAGGTTCATAATCTGGAGCCAAGAAGATTAAGGACATGAACACACACGAGGAGTAAGTTTAGTAGCAGAGGTTTAATAGGCAAAAGAAAGAGAAAGGAGGGCTGGGCACAGTGGTTCACATCCCTAATCCCAACACCTTGGGAGGCCGAGGTAGGAAGATCACGAGGTCAGGAGATCGAGACCATCCTGGCTAACACAGTGAAACCCTGTCTCTACTAAAAAATAGAAAATTAGCCAGGTGTGGTGGCGGGTGCCTGTAGTCCCAGCTACTCAGGAGGCTAAGGCAGGAGAATGGCGTGAACCCGGGAGGCGGAGCTTACAGTAAGCCCAGATGGCGCTACTGCACTCCAGCCTGGGTGACAGAGGGAGACTCCATCTCAAAAAAAAAAAAAAAAAAAAAAAGAAAAGAAAGAGAAAGGAGAACAGCTCTCTCCCTTGCGAAAGAGAGGGGCTCCCAAAGGGGAAAACCCAGCCTGCAGTGGACTACACCCGATTTTATAGGCAGGCTTGAGAAGGCAGTGTCTGATTTATGTAGGGCTCACAGATTGGTTTGACCAGTATGATGTTTACATAGTATTGGGGGAAGGCTGCGTGCCCCACCCTAATCTTATTATGTAAACGGGGTCTTTGCCTGGCTGGTGCTGTACTGTCTTCTTACTGCACATGTGGTTTGACAAAAGGAAAGGAAGATGGAGCTGCCATTTTGAACATGCCTAGTCCCAGGTAGCCTTTTCCTACTGGCACAACTGCTGGCATTCACCTGTACAAGCTTCCAGCTTGCTTGTCTATGTCTGCAGCTCGATTTTACAGGCTGCTCTTTGTAGAAAAAAAAAAAAAAGAAACTATTTTGGGACTGCTTTTCATGAAAAGAGAAACCTTACCAAGGACTCGCAGTTAAGAAGAAATTAACTCCTATATCATTACTATATTGCCCAGGCTGGTCTCAAATTCCTGGGATCAAGTGATCCTCCAACCTCATCCTCCCAGAGTGCTAGGATTACAGGCATGAGCCACTGTGCCCGGCCATATTGTATTTTTTAAAGTACATTTTATCATGAAAAAGGGAGAAAAGGGACTACATCCTACCAGAATGGCTAAAATGAAAGAGATAAACACTACCAAATTTTGACAAAGATATGAAACAACCAGAACTCTCATATATGCCTAGGGGCAGCGTAAAATGGCATAGCCACTTTGGGAAATAGCTCGGTAGTATCCACTAAAGCCGAAAATATGCATATATTCAATTCCATTCTTAAGTATACACCCTACAAAAATTTATGAGCATTTTAACCAAAAGATCTGTGTACAAATGTCCATAGTAGTAATCTTTTCTTTTTCTTTTTTTTTGCTCCAGTCAAGTGAGAAGCAGTGATGTTTTAGTATCCAAATGCCCATCAACAGCAGAATGAATAAATAAATTGTACCATATTCACACCATGGAATGTTGTATAGCTAACAGAATGAATTAACTATTACCAGAAAAGACATGGACAAATCTCATAAACATGATGCTGAAAGAAACCACAGTCAAAAAAGTACATTATTATGTGATTCCATTTATATGTAGTGGGAAAAGGAAGCAACATTAATTTATGGTGTTAGAAGTTAGGATAGTGGTTACCCTTAGGGGTAGTGACTGAAAGAGATCATGAAATGGTTACTGAGGGTGTGCCGTGATGTTTTCTTTCTTCATCTGGGTGCTAACTGCCTGGGGTTGCTTACTTTGTGAAATACCGTTGAGTGGTATGCTTCTGACCTGTGCACTGCTCTGCATGTGTGTTATACTTCAAAATAAAACAGTAAGATACAGGAGGAGGGACATAGTCTCAAAGCAAAGGACAGGTTGTTTTGTTTTGTTTTGTTTTGTTTTGAGACAGAGTCTTGTTCTGTTGCCCAGGCTGGGGTGCAGTGGCGGGATCTCGGCTCACTGCAACCTCTGCCTCCCAAATTCAAGCGATTCTCCTGCCTCAGCCTCCTGAGTAGCTGGGATTACAGGTGTGCACCACCAGACCAGTTAATTTTTGTATTTTCAGTAGAGACAGGGTTTCACCATGTTGGCCAGGCTGGTCTTGAACTCCTGACCTCAGGTGATCCACTTGCCTCAGCCTCCCAAAGTGCTGGGATTACAGACGTGAGCCACCATGCCCGGCAAGAACAGGTCTTTAAAAAATATATTTAACTTTATGAAAAGTTTTATGAAAAATATACTATATTTGTTCACATTTTTCTCATCTCTCCTTGAACCAGTATAAATTGCTTTAAGACAGGGCTCTGGGGCTATGCCAATGTCAGTGGGAAAAGAAAACAGGGGTGACAAGATTGGCATCAATTGATGCTGTGAGGAACAGGCCAGCTCTTTAAGGAAGGTGCCTCTCAGCTGCTCCTGGCTTCTGCGCTCATAGTTCACACGCACTGTGTTGTGTGCATGTCTAGGAAGATGCTTCCCAACCTTTTGCAGACCATGGCATACGCAGAAAATGACAACATTGGAATGGCACACTGGCGTACCAGTTGGGGCTCCTTGCAGTCAATGCTGACTGGCCTCATCCTTCAGCCGCCCCCGGGAAGAGAGATCAGTACATTGGCACATCTGTGGGAAAGCTCCCATTAGAGAGTGTGGGGAAGACATGGGCCTTCATGACACATTTCAGGTTCTCTAAACTGGCAAAGGGGAAGAGTCTGGGCTTCCTTTGACCTTTTGTTCTCGAAGAGCCCAGCTGTGCACACCCCTCACTCCTGCCCCTGCACTATAGCTCCCATTTGGGTAGTGAAAAATCACAGGACCCAGGGGAGTTATGCAGCATTTGGGAATGGAGACCTGGAAAGCCATACGCTCCTCCTTGCTTTTCCATGAGCCCCTCTTCTTGCTGTCCCCTTTACAACCAACAGTCCCTGCAGGGGGAGGGCGCTCTGCTTTAGTCAGTTCCACCTCCCTTCCAGATCTCATCCTCCTTGCAGCCTAATTTTCCTCACACTCTCATGCTTCTTCCCACTGCTCACCTCCCACCCCTGGCTCTCCTCCAGCACATCACACACTGCGCCCAGGCACGCTGAGCTTGTCTGCCATCTATGAACAGGCCCATGTCGCCCAAGCCCTTCTCTTTCCCTGTCATGCCATAGCCTCTTCCAGGAGTGCTCAGCCTGCTGTTTCCGCTCAGACCTCCCCTCCTCAGCAAAGCCTCCTTCTGCGTGCTGCCCGAGAGCCATCCCTGCTTGGGTTTGTGTTACTGCTGTGTATGGCAGCATCTTCACAGTGCCTGAGTTCCCATCTTGGCCCATCGTAGGTGCTCAACAAGTGTTTCTCAAATGACCACCAGCCTGCAGAGGGACCCTGACACTAACTCCACCCCACCCCGACTCTTGGCAGTCACTCACTGTCCCCTTGATGGGAGCCCAGCCTCTCGGGGGACCTGTCTTGTGGCCATTCCATGCTTTGTCACCTCACTGCCAGGAGACTAGAGCCACACTGCCTGGTTGAGACTCATCTTTACCAGCTCGCAGCTCTGCCCGTTGCCTGCTCTGGGGTGGCTGCCAGCTGAGGGATTGAGCTGATTACAAGTGAATCAGCACCAGGCTGATTGTGGTGTGAAAAAAGGGAAGGGTGACTGTGTCTTGGCCTCAGTCCTGGCTCCCCTCCTTCTAGCCCTGACCTGCAGTAACAGCACATGGCCACCAGAGGCTCTACTGGGCGACTCATGCCGGGCGGAGAAGAGCCCAATGGGAGAGCATCTCACCCAGCTTCCAGCAGATGAGAAAGGAAGGGTTCAGGAGACCTCTACTCTCAGAGGTCTCTAGAGCTGAAGCCCCGCAGCCCCACCCAGCTGCCCTATCCTTGTGTTTTGCCCCTCATGGGTCTAGAAGCTGTTTTCTCACACCTTAACATCTTCCTCCTTGCTTGCCATGAGCTCCTCTGCTTGCTGCCCCCTTTGCAGAACAACAGTCATAGTAGAGGGAAGATGTCTCCACTTTTGTGAGTTCTGCCTCCTTTAGGAGAGTGTCAGGCCTAACCCATGTGTGCTCTGTCTTTCAGAGCATGGAAAAGACAATTATCCTGTTTCATCTTTTCAATACCTCTTGACTCTCTCCCCCAGTCTCCTAACAGCCAGTTAGGTTCAGGGCCTCCTATCTCTGGCCAGGATTAGTGCAATGGCTTTCTGAAGGGTCCCAGGCTCCAGGAAGCCCCTTGCCCATCAAGTCTCCACCCTGGAACCAGACAGCCCTCACTGCCATCAGACATCAGCCTCCAGTGGCTCCCAAAGGCCAGACATCCACATAGCACCCCACGGCCCCAAGATCTGGCTGCTTGATTTTCCTGCCCTGTGTCCCTCCTCTCCCCTGGTCCTCTACCCAACAATCGCCCCAACACACTGTGATGTTTCAAGTCTTTGTACTTTGCACACATTTTCCTGAGTGGCCTAATTCACCTCTCTCCACCCCTCACTCCACACCTCCTCTACCTTTACCTTTGCTCCCCATTCTTCCTTCACCTGGCACACAGCCCTACTTATCCTTCAAAACTGCCACTTCCTCTGCGAAGCCTTTCCTGACTCGTGTCCCAAAATCCCTCCTCTGAACAAATCCTGTTCCCTAAACGTGCATCTGTCATTGTATCCGTCACTCAGAGTTGCAATAATTACTCACACACATGCCTGTCCTGTGTCCTCCAACGGCTCTGTACCTCCATGTGGGACCCGTGGCCAGCATACGTCGGTGGTGCCCAAAAGCTGTTGCACTGGAGTTGTTCCCTTTGTCCCATCACCTCCCACCTTGAGCAAGTCCTTTAGATAACCTGAACTCCAGTTTGTTGATCTGCAAAATGGAGAGATGTGAGAATCAGAAGAGAACACATAATGAAAGGGTGTTATAAACTGCTAAGGGCTGTACAAATGTTTGTATTGCATTTTTGTCTTCCAGACCAGTGTTTACCTACAGTTGCCTATGTGGAAATCAGAAGATTAAAGGAATGCGATGTGATCTTTTTGTAATTTCCCCACTTGGGCCAAGGGAAAAGCTGGTCGAGAGTAAACCATTAATTCATCTCCCTGCAGGCCCCCCAATCTTCTCTAGAATTCTGGGTTAATGATTCTGAGGTTGTTTTCCTCACAGAGCCAATTCATGTCTAATCTTTGGCATGTTCTCCCCTTTGTTAAGAATAACTTGACTCACTCCATTAATTCCTCATCTTGGGGTCAGGAGCCTTGTTTTGCAGAAGGAAATGATGACTGCATGTAGGTCTTGGGCCTTCTTTCTTTTTCAACCCCCTTTCTTTTATGGATTCATGCCTACAATTCCTTCTATGGACAGAAGAGACCTCTCCTTACCTGCATAATGAAGTGTGTGACTTTTCTCAAAAGTAGCTTTAGGAATTAACTATGGAGGTCCAAGTAGCAAGGATGCTGTGACCTAACTGGTAACCCCCTCATGTGTGGTTTAATTGCTTTTGGAATCCCAGCAGAAGAAATTTTCTGAAGATCTGGTATGGAGAAGCCATTCTGGGCCTGGCTTTTAAGTGTTTTATTAGCAGCTGGGTGAGGACTGGGCTGCAAAGAGATACAGCCCCCATCAGAAGCGGTCCCTTGTGGGGAGCAAAGCCTGGAATTCCAGGAGGAGGTCTGTTTCTAGCTGAGGCAGAGGCTGGGGAGCGAAGCCTGGGAACCAGACATGGCTTAAGGGTGGTCTGGACACTCTTGAGATAAGGCCAACTAAGGACTCTGAGCTCACTGAAGTTCCAAAGCCAACTCACAGCAGCTCACCACCAGGCATCTCCCCTGCCCCCACATTCCCTCCTCTCAATCCAGGAATTTTGGTGCTCATCTCTATAAAGTTTAGACCATGGTGGTAGGAACGTGGTAAGTCTCAGGTTCTTGTGTTGCCTGATTCTCCTTGGATTTGCTAGTTTTGCTTCCTTCCCATGTCTCAGGCAGGTCTTTGCATAAAGAAGTGGGCTGGTAGATCTGCAAAGGTCCCTGTGTGACAGGAGCAACTTACCCTCTTGAGCCTCAGTGTCCTCTTCTGTAAAATAGGGATATCATTCTTTCTTTCCCAAGGCTTTTTGTAATAATGTCATTCACATCTGAATCTTAACCAAATGGGCCTTTCAGACTTAGATCACGTTTGTGCATGCGTAAAAATGAAAGCATCAAGGAGAAGGAATTGGTGAATATATGTCTGGAGCAATAACTTCATCAGAATTGCCATGGTGATTGTAGGACCATTCTGATTCCAGAGGTATTAACATGCAAAACTCAATATTGAAATGCAAAACCCAACAAAATAATAAACATCCTTGTACCTACCTCCTTGCTTAAGAACTAAAACAATTCCCAACGCCACTGAAAGACTGTGTTCACCTCCTTGATCCAATCTCTTGCCTTCCCACCCCAGAAAAAGCCACTGTCCTGAATTTTTTCCCACTCCCTTGGTTTTGTTTTACCAAACACGTATCACATATGTAACATATTATTTGTATTTGGTCTTGTTTTTGAACTGTCCTTTAGGTAGAATTTTATCTTATTCTGCAATTTGCTTTTTAAAGTTTTTGAAAGAGCAAAAGTTATCTATGCATATAATATGTGTAGCTGTCATTTTTTGTCACTGCATATACCCCTCTCAATTCTGTTGTCAGAAATTTAGGCACTTTCCAGTATTATTTTGCTATAAACATTCTCATGACTGTCTCCTGGAACATGTGCGTTTCTTGGGAGTATACTTAGGAGTGGAATTGCTAAGTCTAGACAATGTGTCCTCCCTGCTCTGGTAGCCAACACATGCTGCTGCTCCCTTACTCCCTCCGCTGAATAGTGCGAGGGGATGAGAGTTCTGTTCTTGCTTTGTCTTTGGATCTTCCAGGGTTGGGGGGACAAGTTTATAAAAAGGATGGGGAGATGGTGGAGGTAGAGCTTCCAAGCTCCCAACCAGACTTTCAGCCATAGTCCTGGCAAACCAAAGCGAGGAAGAGGTTGAGGAAGGCTGGAGCACTCATCTAGGCTCTACTGAGCATGGGTGTGAGGTGGGGCTCCCCTTGACTGGATCCTGGGGTCTCAGGCTGTAGCACAGTTGACATCACAGAATCCACTGTGAGGTCACTGCTGGGCTGTGGGACACAAAAATTCAGCCAGCAAGCCACTCTCAGATGTATGGTTCTTTATTTAAACGGCAGTAAAGAACGCTGGAATAGGCTCTCCAGGGACACTCCTATGAGCTCTGGGCTCCTTTACAGCTTTCATCTCTGGGTCTTATTTAATGGGCTTCAAAGGTCACTGTCTCCATTATGTCCGATGTCATAGAACCAACCATCTCCAGCCCCTGGCCACCTTCTGCTGTCTCGGCCATGGCCACGTTGGTGCTCCTCTCTACCGTCTTAGCCATGATGTCCACATCTCTGCCATGTGGTATGCCCACTGCTTTTGTAGTCAGATTGGCTCTGACATTCCTCAGGAAAGAGCTGATCCTGCCAAGTCTCTTGCTGGATTCGGAGCCGGTGGTCGATAAACTCCTCCCAGATTTGTGAGAGGTCCTGGACTCCTTTGAGATGGGCGTGTGGCTGACACCTTTATGCGAGTCCCCGTGCCTGCTGCTCCCCGGGCTGCCACTGCCTTTCTCCTTTTTGTCATCTCTACTGGCTCTGTGGCTGAATGAGGACCTGCTGGGGGACTTTAGGGCAATCTTGTCCCCCCTTGTTTTGTGGTGGCTTTCACCTGTCCTGCGGCGATGGCAACTCCTTCCGAGAGCCCTGTCCTTTTCCCTTCTTTCCCTCCCCTCCTTGCAAGCTTCAGCGCTGGCCTGGGTTCGCTCCCTTCCATGCTGTCCACTCAGGCTGCCCTTGCTCTGCCGGGTGGAGACAGGAAGTCCCGCTGCTGCATCCATGTCTGTTTCTGCAGCAGTCCTGCTGGTCAGTTCTACTCCTGCAATGGCCAGGCTCACGCTGCCCTCTCGGGAAAGGCTCATGGACGTGCTGGAAACATGCTCTGAGGACTTGCCTGCAGCCCCTGCCACGGCCACCTTTGTGCTGTTTGGAGCCATGCTGGCAGTGCCTGCAATGGCCATGTTGCTTTTGCTTCCTCCTGCGCCTATGGTGGCCACCCCAGCTATGGCTGCGCTCACCTGTCCAGGGGCAGAATTGGCTGCTGCCACACTCAAGGCACCTGCTATGGTGCCTGTTGCTGCCCCTGCAGCTGCCCCTGCTGCTGCTGCCTCTTTAGTCGCCCCTGTTGCTGGCTCCTCAGCAAGCTCCGTAGATGTTTTGGGGATGGATACATTGAGCACGTAAGTGGGTTTGTGACAGTCATGTTGGAGTCTCTCCCCTCCAGCATAAGCAGCAGAAGTGGCCCCACACACCTCAGAGACCATGTGGAGGCTCCGGATGCTGACCTGGTCCTGATCCCCCTTTCCTTGAAGATCCACGGCTTCCAGGCTCCTCCTGTCTTCCTGAAACACAGGCATCCACATCATGTCTTCAGCTGGAATGCCACAGGTACTGCTGTTACTCTCCATGGGTGGCCGCAAGAGGTAAATTAGTTTTTCCCAATAAGCAAAGAGGTCATCCCGTGTGTTGAGAGTGGGACACAACTGCAGATAGCAAGATCTGCCAGTGGCAAACTTCAGGCGCAGCTGTTGTTTCTCATGGTCGTGAACAGAGATCCGTACAAACTTCAGGGGGAGGAGCCTGGTGAGCTCTAAGTTCTTGGCTGCCTTGCGTTTTTTTCTCTTGGTGGCCTGGCCATGTCCAGCATACTCTTCGCAGCCGGTGGCTGGTCGTGCCAGCAGCATGACATCTGGGAGTGGGAGGATAGGGCTGGTTCGTGCAATGCCCATGGTCACCATACGGACGCGGTTGTGCACATCAATCACTTCTCCCCTTTTGGTGATCTGGATAAAGTCGCTCTCAAATATCGGTGCATATTTGAATATATCATACTCCCCCTTGTATAGTTGTCGCTGCAGTCTCCCCATTGTGGTGTTGAACATGCTCATGCTGGAGCCACTCTGGGCCGTATAATACGGCAGCAGAGAATCACCATTCATGGCTGTCTTTCAGCGCAATGGCAGGGCTCGTGGGGCAGGTCTCTGGGTCTTCCTTGGCCTCGGTGGCAGATGAGGGACCAGTGGTGCTCCTGGGTCACAAAGATGGCTCTGCAGCTTGTCTCTCAATCCCACCCCACCCCACAGGCCTCTGCTGTTGCCTGAGAGCCTCCCAGAGGCCGGGGTGGGGGTGGGAGTACGGATGATTGCTGTGGGGGGTTCTGTAGGGTGCCTGAACTGCAGACTCTTCCAAGATGTAGAGATGAAGGGTGGGCTCCAGAGAGGTTTGCTTCTGGGTCTAACCCCCTGACCTCCACCTCCGATTTTTTAAACTACAGTTTGTAGTCTCTCTCCCTGAGAGTCTACAAACTGTAGTCCTAGTGACAGTAAGTGATCACCCTTTCTGCCTAAATCCCCTTTGCGGCCATATTTATCTTCTGCTTCCCTTTGTGACCTGTTGCTGTCACATACACCTTTGTTGTCATCCCTCAGGCCAGGGCCATGATCCCCTCACTAATACTCCATTGCCCTCATAGAGGACAGCCCCACCCTACCAGGTACTCAAGTGGGTGCCAAAATAAAAATTTTTCAAATTAGAAAATGTTGTGTGGTTGCTTCCCTTTCCTCACTCCCAATTCAAAAGATTCAGTAACTAGACAGGGTCTATAGGAATGCAAGATAAGGGGATAAATTTGAACCATTTGAGTACATGGTTTAAAATTTCTTTTAACCTAGAATTGGCAGTCTTGGTTCTTAGCCCACTCTTCCATAAAGATCTCAGTTCATGCTGACAACGGAAATCTTTAGTAATAACCTCAACCTTTAATCATAACATGAGAGATTGCTTCTCCTAGGTGCCCTACTATGTATCAAACGCCATTCCAGTTTGCTACTATTGCAACTCTTCTCATCTTACAGGTAAAAAATCTGAAGTTGTGTAACTTACCTACATTCGTAGAACTTGTAGGCAGTGGAGGCATTATTTGAATACAGGTGTTGCTGCTTTTAAAGTCTTCCTTCTGAACCACTACAGAACTTACAAAAAAAGCTTGGGCAAGCCAAATAAGTTGCATAATTAATTCTGTGTGTGTGTGTGTGTGTGTGTGTGTGTGTGTGTATGTGTGTGTGTGCATGTTATGGAGAATCCAGGACAACCACTTCAGGGAGGGGCTGCGCTGAGTTGGGGATTAAATTATCCAGGGGGCCACCTCTATTCCTCCCCTCCATCATGTTTATACCAACATCCTGTGTCAGGGAGCCCAGATATTTTCTCAAGGCCCCCAGTGTTTGCCCCATGCCTCTTCTTACCCCCTACCCTGTGAAATGCCAGGAGAAGAGGGTAGGATGGAAATTGTAAGCTTACATTCCAGGAGCTTATCAAAGGCCCTCCTCTACTCACCTCTCTACCATGCAGAAGTAGTTTGGAAGCCATTTACACCCATGGGGAGCAGGTGCCACTATACCTCCTGCCTTGCTGTGCTCGCAGAGCTAGCCCAGGAATAAGTTATTTCCAAGCTGTTACCTGGAAGTTCTGAGAAGGAGCCCCTGCTTCCAACTATCTTTTCTCCCGGCTTGACATTAGGCCCGAAATCCTACCTTAGAGATTCAGTCCTTGAAGATAAAGGCTAGCTCTTTCTTAACATACACACACCTGTCTATCAACTGATGGATAAACGAAATGTAGAGAATCCATATAACAGAATACTATTCAGCCATAAAGAGAAATAAGGCACTATTACATAATACACTGGGCTGACACTTGAAAACATTATGTTAAGTGAAAGAAGCCAGCCATATTGTTTGAAAGGTCACATATTGTATGATTCTATTTACATTAAATATCCAGCACAGGCAAGTCCATAGAAACAGAAGACAGATAAGTGGTTGCTAGAGGCTGGAAGGAAGGGGAATGAAGAGTGACTCCTTAATGGGTACAGGATTTCCTTTGGGGACAATGAAAAAGTTCTGAAACTAGATAGTAGTGGTTACACAGCATTGTGAATGTACTTAATGTCACTGAATTGTACACTTCAAAATCGTTACAATGGCAATTTTTTTGTATATGTTACCACACACACACACACAAATGTATATACTCTTGTTTGAAACCATTGCGGTTGAAAAAAAGCATAGGCTTAGCTTTGGAAAGATCCACTGTGAGACCTCGAGCAAGTTACTGAGCTCTCCACTCCCTCATCTATAAAGTGGGGATAGCAGTTGTTGTGAGGATTAAATGGGATAATACATGTGAAGTGTTTAGTGTATTGTCCTACTCAATAAATGTTAGCTTCTGTTAGCATTAGTCCTCAACAGTCCTTTTAAGTGTAAATTCCTTCCTGAAAGCAGTGTTTGATGAGACCGTGTTAAAATCTTCTGGAGTGAGAGCCACCATAAGAACACAGGATGCTCAGTGGGCAAATGTGGCCTCATTTCAGGCAGATTCTAATTGGAAACACTGTTCACTCCACAAAGAAACAGTATATGAACCCAATCAGAGGTTATGGGACAGGAAAGAGAGGAGAAAGCTTGATATGGGTTGGCGTGTTGAAGGTTTATTCAAAGCCCCTGAGGAGAAATTAAGATACAGATGGAAAATAGTATTTCAGTTAACAGAAAGTGGAAAGATTCCATTCCAGAACTCCTGTCTTGGGCCAGAACCCTTTAAAAGCTCTTGACTCTGAAATAGGTATCAGGCCAGTTCTCAGGGAAAGCCAAGGGGGCAGGTGGAAGGCAAGAGAGGGAAGGGAGGGTGGCTTTCCACACGCTGGCAGTGTGACATCACCACTACCAAGAGGAGACAGCTCAGTGCAAAGACACTGTCAAACCGGGTGCTTGATAATGGTGGTGGCCCCATCTAAGCTTATTCTCTCAGATCCCCCCACCTTCCCTTTCCTCTAAATGTGAAACAAAAGAAACAAAATAACTTGATGGTAAATGCATAGTCATCATCCTTTTTAAAATTCAAGCATCAAAACATAACCTTGGCTACATAAAACAATTTTTAACGCATTTGTGACAGAACTTCATTTACACTTACCATACACATCAAGTTTTCTTGCCATAGCCACCATCCGCCCCCAACTTCCTTCCTCTCTAATCCATTGTTGTCCATGGCAGCTTACAAATTGTCTTGTGTTTCATAATGGCTGGTGGCTGGTGCCTCTACCCATAACTAGAAGGTAAATGCAAGGGACGTTTTCCCCTCCACCAAGAAAAGGAACATAGATTATCTCCTGAAAGAAGTGGTGAATGGTATTAACATCAGATGGCTCTTGACAGATTAGGAAAGACCCCTGATGTGCGATTAAGAGAGTAAAATGAAGACACCTGTGTCATAAGTGATCATTTAAAGGAACCACACATGAGGTCAAAGAAGTAGGCACAGAATTCGCACGAATGAATCTGACATTTAACGAAGACAGTGCCTCTCTGAAGAATGGCACCAGTGGCAAGTGGCCAGTTTTTATGTCTAGCCTGTGAACGTTATAGAGAAGCACAAAAAGCAAGGGGGCCTGGCTCTCTTGCAGGCCTAAGGAATCATATGCCATGGAAATTCCAGGAAATTCAGTGGAATACCTTTCTTTGAATGATCACACCCATGCTGTCTAAAATGGTTATCTCTTTCTTCCTCCAGTACCCCTTCCCTTTCTTTTCTGATATGTATTTGCCAACAATGAGACACACATTTAGACATAACAGATGTAACTCAAGTGAGTAACTCTCTGAGAGGAGTTCTGTGGCAGAATGTTAGGGGTCAAAGGTTCAAGCTGAACAGCAGGTGTATGTTTCAGGTGTTTGTACATTCTGAGAAAATAATTAAGGTATCTAGCAATTCAGATTTTATATCAAAATTCTAAACACCAAACTGTTGATCTAAAGGATATGTTTGGTGCCATGTTTCAGGGTTTGTCAATGAGAAATTGAGCATAAGGTGCCCGAGACTAAGGAACAGGACTGAAAGTCAACTATCCCATCTAGTGATGCCCCAAAGAGCAAAGGATGACATCTGGAGAAGTTTAAAGCTAGGCAGCCCCCATAATGGGGAGGGAAAGGCAGGGAATGGCTAGATCTCAACAACCAACAGATTTAAATGAACAGAAACCAACACAACATGTGTTTACCATGTCTTGGTTCCAATATTTATTATTCTGTCAGGTTAGGAATACTAGGATAAATAAGTAATATTTTCTCTTACAGAAAATTGTAATGATATTATTGAGTACAATTAAACACTCTGAGAATTTCACAGAAACATCAGAATTTTAACAGACAGTAGCCAGCATCCTTGTGGCCAGTGTGAGTGACTTCTCACAGCTGCAAATGCCCTGGGCCAGATTTCTTAAAACAGCTACATGACAAAAACAATGCTATTGACATCCAATAATGCTGAAGCCTGGGCACCACCTAGGCTCCACTGACTGGGGTTTCCAAATATGTCTCCACTGACTATGGTTTTTAACCACAAGGAAAGGAAAATGGAATATTCTTTGGCTTTTCCAGCCTAGACACAACTCCTGACCTAAGTCATTGAGTGGAGAGTCCTAACCCTTTAGAAGTTGAACTTTCTGCTTTCTTCCTGTGACTTTGGAACTGAGTTTGCAACAGAGGACCTGCCATCGTGCTGTCCATGGATTTTGTGTTAACACTGGGAGAATTCTGTTCTCCAGGGGCTGACAAGCTCTTCTGGCCACCTGAATATCTTGAGATACTGCACGTGGTGACAGCCCCGCACTCCCCCAAAACTCTTAGAAACCAGATCTGAGAAAAAGCATATAAAAGTCACTTCAGTGTTGTGTGACACAAACATCAAAAGAGCACATTGCCTAGTTTTCTCGCACACAGAATTTCTGGACATAACAGCATATTTGCTAGAAAGCACAACCCTGGCCATTGCACAACTTCACTAAATGCTGTTCTCACTCCACATCCCCTACGAGTGACAATTGTAGCCACAGTGAAGGAGATGGCCCCATCCCTCCCACCCAAGGTACAGACACTTCTGCATGAATCCTAAGGGTGGGCATCCTGTTTTTTTGTAGGATCCAGATGAAAGGCAGGCAGGACACTAGCTGGGGGCCATCTGGAACATAAGAATGGCCAGCATGTTAAGGCCTAAATCCTGGAGTTGAGGCAAGGATGCACTTGCCCTGGTCTGAGACCCACTCTGGGGCAGAATGGGAAGGGCCCATTGAGTCATTTCAGGACCTCCCGCCTTGTTGGTTCTCTGCTGCTGGGATTCTAGAGGTACACAGGAAGACAGCTCTCCAATGGCTTCAGGGTTTTGGCTATAAAATGAGGATTCAATGAGGACTCCCCAGTTGCCCCCATACCACGGCTGCTTAGCTCTGCAATGTTCCTTCTTTTATCTGTTGGATAAAGAGGTTTCTCTCATCTTCTGGAGTCCTCCCATTCTGAGCCCGGACAATACACGTGGGCCGATGAAGGTTGAGCATGTATATCAAATGCTGCTTCTCATTCTTGAGTTCCTCAATTTGAGCCTTCAGTTCAGCATTCACACTTTCCAGCTTCTCTGACTCCTGGGGGACAAGCAACAGAGGCATCAAGAAAGGAGCCAAGGGCCAGTGAGGAAGGAGTGGCCTGGACTGCTGCCTGGATGCAGGGGTGCACCTGGGACACCCTGGGGCCCATCAAGCTGGGAGAGGAAGATGGGAGATGGGAGAGCAGCACTAAGTTTAGGAAAATGCAGACCCTCTTCTTCAGAGAAGCCCTGGTGATGCCACAGAGGCGGCCTGTGACTCTACTAATACTGAAGCTGCAGAGGAACCAATAGTTCAGATACCTCATTTGCATGAGTCAACAGCCCATATGCAGGTCTTCTGGAACCCAAAAGGGCCTTGGGAGCTGGGGAGAAATCCAGACTCATGGAGGCTTAGTCGATTCTGAGTCACGATCTCAATGAGAAGCTCATCTCCCCAGAAAAACATGTATATGGCAACACATGAAATTCCCTAATTTTCACTGATCCCCTGAAGCAATCAACATAACCCGTTGGGGATCTGTGGGACCTGGGTTAAGACTCTGCCCTGGCCTAACCACATTTGGAGGAGGGACACAACCACTGGAAAGACTGCTGGGCACCACCGGCCACCCTGCCTACCTGCAAAAGCAATAACCCCTAGTGTGTCTCAAGGCGGGCCGGCTGAACGCAGCCAGGGGCTCAGCTTGCTGGCTAAGCCAGGGAGAAGGACTGTAGAGTTAGGAACCAGACAAGAATGCAAAGCAAATGTAACCACTGCTTGTGGATTAAGGAAATTACTTGTTTGAAGAGATTAATTAAAGGCTTTTCATAGTGAGCCAAATGAGAGCTGGCAGCTTCCTTTTCTCAGGAAAACAGTCAAGTGAAGCCTCTTTAACTGGGTTGGCATGTCCTGCAGCCTGGAAGCTGATGGACATGTATGAACCGGCCGAGGCTGCTGGGAGTCGGGCATCAGACGAATTCACACACCTGCTTTTATACATCCACAGTCACATCCATTGTGTTTACTGCTTTGCCACCTCCTTATTCTGCAACTGGCATTTCTGCTACCAGCTACAAGGCCCTTCTTGGGAAATTATAACCAGGTAAGGGGTTTTCTAACTCTTCTTCTGATAGCCACATGAAGCTGGTGAGGACAGGCATGAGTGAGAGGAAGGAGAAGGCTAGAAGGCACTTACCCTCTGTAGGCACTCCGTCTTCTCCTTCTTCTTATTTCGGCACTTGGCGGCTGCAATCTTATTTCTTTCTCGCCGTCTCTTTTTCCTTTCATCTTCTTCAGGGGCTACCTATAAAATCCAAAAGGGACACCTTTAAAGGGTAGTAAGAAATGCCACCTATCTCAAATACACTGCCTTTTACTGCCAGCAAAAGCTGGCAGACAAGGTCCAGTGCTAGTGCTAAAGGACCCCGAAAACATAAAGCTCTAGACTTTTGTGTGAAAACCCCTACACACACACACACACACACACACGTGAGTGAAGAACAAAAGTCAAAGTTAAAATTATACCAGCAATATATTAGTAAATTAAAAGTTAGCCAATTTTGAAAATGCATTTGGATTTTGAGATGAGGATAATATGCAAATTGATAACTATTGGTACTAACTGTAATCATTTAAAGCCGAAACAGATTCTGTTTGGTAAACATCTCCTTTCTTTGGGAACCAGGAATGACCTCAGGATCATCACCTAGCCACCCTCTCCCGGCCTCTTCTTCGATTCAAGACCCAAGGGCAAACCCCATTCACCTCTGACTTCACCTGGAGCATCAGAGCACCAGCTTCCCAAAATTGGGAGAAGCCCATGATGCTCCTGCAGAGAAGGCACCTAAGCCCATTCCCAACCAAAGTGGCATTAATCGGCCCATGCTGGGGTGCCACCTGCAAGTGGTGAACTAGGACCATCTTTTAGGTCAGTCTCACTACTCCTTGCCCAAAGGCTGCAGTCATGCCAGTTTAGTAAGCGTGAAACACTTCCACTTGCCACCACGAGGAAAAGGCCAATAAAATGGTGGAACCTCAGCTCTGACATCCTTAAGCCACTATGACATCACCAGAAGCCGCCTTCCAGACTTCTCACCATGTTCATTATTCCAGGGGTCTTATGCAAGGTTGCCAAGTGTGGAACAGTGCAAGTGTGTAAGACAGAAGTGAACTTGGAGCAACACCTGGTCCCAAGGCTGTGAATATTGCTACAGGGAAGGGTGGGGCAGGCTGCCTGGTCCTTGCTCTACTGTCTGGGTGCTTGGGTCCTAGTAGTGATAAAAATAGGGACCACCACACTCCATGCTTCTTCAGAACAACTGGACACAGAAGGTGGCCTCATCCTGACTCACGGCTTTTAAGTGCCATCTATATGCTGATAATTTCCAACTCTATTATCTCTAGCCCAGACTCTCCTCTGAACTCCAGACTCACATATTCAACTGCCTGCTTGACATCTCCACAGGGGTGCAGAATAGGACAGATCTCCTGCTCTTGTCACCACCCCAACCACTATAATCCCAAATCTCAGCAGCAATGGATGCTCCATTCTTACAGCTGTGCTGGCCAGAAAACTCGGTCACCCTTGAGTCTTCCCTTTCTCTCATACCCCACATCCAATCTATCAGCAAATCAGCTTTACCTTCAAGTCAGATCCAAAGCCAACCACTTCTCCGCACCTGCACTGCTCCCTCCTGACGCAGCCCCCCGCCACACCCACCCATGTGGATTCCTGCCACAGCCTCCGTTCTGTGCACTTAGCTTCTGTCTTGCCCCTACTGCCCATTCTCAACATGACAGCCAGGGTGACCATTTAAAAATATAAATCAAGGCTGGGCGTGGTGGCTCATGCCTGTAATCCCAGCACTTTCGGAGGTTGAGGGAGGTGGATCACCTGAGGTCAGGAGTTCGAGACCAGCCTGGCCAACAAGGAGAAACCCCATCTCTACTAAAAAAATACAAAAAATAGCCAGACATGTGGCGGGCACCTGTAATCCCAGCTATTTGGGAGGCTGAGGTATGAGAATTGCTTAAACCTGGGAGGCAGAGGTTGCAGTGAGCCAAGATCATGCCACTGCACTCCAGCCTGGGTGACAGAGCAAGACTCTATCTAAAAAAAAATGTGGGCCGGGCGCGGTGGCTCAAGCCTGTAATCCCAGCACTTTGGGAGGCCGAGACGGGCGGATCACAAGGTCAGGAGATCGAGACCATCCTGGCTAACACGGTGAAACCCCGTCTCTACTAAAAATACAAAAACTAGCCAGGCGAGGTGGCGGGCGCCTGTAGTCCCAGCTACTCGGGAGGCTGAGGCAGGAGAATGGCGTAAACCCGGGAGGCGGAGCTTGCAGTGAGCTGAGATCTGGCCACTGCACTCCAGTCCGGGCGACAGAGCGAGACTCCGCCTCAAAAAAAAAAAAAAAAAATGTGCGTGTGTGTGTGTGTTGAATCTTGTTGCTTCTCTGCTCAAAACCCTTCTGTGGTTTCCCACCTCACTCTGAGCACAGGGCCACATCTATACAACAATAGTCTGTAAGACCCAATATGACCAGCCCCTATTTTTCTTCCGCCCCCATACTCTGCCCCACTGCACAGCCCACCAGGCACCAATACTCCCACCTCAGTGCCCTTAATTTCTTTTACCAGATACCCACATGACTTCTTCCCTCTCCTCTTTCCTTCTTCCTTTCCTTTTGACCTCTGCTCAAAAGCCACTATCAGTGAATCCTTCCCTGACTTCCTAATTTAAAACAGCAACCCTGGCTGGGTGCAATGGCTCATGCCTGTGATCCCAGTGTTTTGGGAGGCTGAAGCAGGAGGATGGCTTGAACCCAGGAGACTGAGGCTACAATGAGCCGTGATCACCCCACTGCACCACAGCCTGGCTGATGGAGCAACACTGTCTCTAAAAGCAAAATGAGTCTTATTCCATCACCCAGGCTGGACTACAGTGAGGTGATCATGGCTCATTGCAACCTCAACCTTCTGGGCTCAAGCGGTCCTCCCACCTCAGCCTCTCAGGTGGATGAGACTACAGGCATGTACCACCCTGCCCAGCTAATATTTTTATGGAGACTGGGTCTCATTGTGTTGCCCAGGTTGGTCTCAAACTCCTGGACTCAAGCGATAATCCCACTTTGGCCTCCCAAAGTGCTGGGATTACAGGTGTGGGCCACCATGCCTGGCCTGAAAAGTTTTTAAACCCACCAACCCCACCCCTACCTGTTCTCTCTGCCTCACTCCCTGCTTTTTTCTCCTTTGCACTCATCTCTTAATGTATTCACATGTTATGTATTGTCTGTCTCCTCCCAGGAGAAGGTAAGCTCCCTGAGGGCAGGGGTTTCATTTGTTTCACTCTCAACAACAGCCCCCTGCCTAGAACATGCCCAACACACAGTGGCTGTGAGCAAAACATGTGCTAAAAGAATGAACACCTGTGGTAGAACCCACCTCGGCTTTTGTGACAGACACCCCAAGGGGTCTGTCACTGACCGTGACTGACTCCAGCGCAGAGGACATCCGGTGGCAGAGGTGCTTGTTCTGGATGGCAAACCTCAGCTCTTCCTTGACAAAGGGCGTCAGGTTAGCAAAATCCTCAAACACCAGTGACCCAGGAGGGGACAGGCAGGGGACGATGGCAGAAGCACTCACTTCCGAGGCAGAGACCTGGCCTGGGTGTTGAAGCATCATTTTGCTGAAAGACACATTGAAACCCAAACTGTTTCAGGGGCTCTGGGGCATGGGATCAAGTCCCTTTCCTCCACCAGACCTCCAACACCAGAACCCCACCCTCAGAGAAAAGTCCCATAAGCCCTTGGGTTTCTGTTTTGTTTTCGTTTCGTGCCATCCTCATCTTAAGTAAAACAGGTTCTTAAAATACACACAGCTCAGTGACATGAACAAAATGCTTATTTGAAGTTTATAAGGGATGATGTTTCAGGCTACTCTGAATTCACAAGAGCTATGAGTTTTGGCTGGTGTGCCTATGTGCAAATGTGGCCTCAAACAGTCCTGAAAGAGGAAGAACAGTTTTTAAAAATCAGTGAGGCCATTTTAAAAATCATGAGTAACCTCATTTTCAGCCTCTTTTGCAAAGAGGCTTGACATCAAGTTGAAACTATCAGTGAGTGGAAGTAAAAGCAAAAAGTGGGAAATCCTTGAATTTAGCAAATACATCTCTGAAGCTTCTCTCCTGGAAGTTGGGCCCAAGCAATGGGAATGAGAAAGGTAACTGTAGCCAGGTGCGTTTCTTCACCCCAGACTTTGGCAGGGGATGGGGAGGTGGATTCTTAAGCTTAAGGCTGGCAAAGCAAAAGGCCTTAAAGAAAAGTAAGGTGCCGTATTGTGGGGGAGTTGTTCAGACCTGTGGTGTAGGGAGAGACTTAGGCTGGGTGTGGGGACAGAGAACCCTGGGGCTGGCTCTGGCACTAAAGAGCAGTGACTTGAGCCAGTCACTTCAGCTCTCTAGGACCCAGTCTGTGTCTGGTAAATGACTGAGAGCTCCTCCAATGCAAGCATTGAGTCTACACCATTGCTTTACCCAGAGCCTGGCCCAGCACCTGACTCGACATGCCTCACTGGCCAACTGAATAAATGAAGTGGGGATGGGGCCATCAAATCAAGTGCCCCCCATAGTCCAAGGTTACTTTTCTCATTCCCATTTCTTGGGCCCAACTTCTGGGGGAGAAGCTTCAGCGATGTAGTTGCTAAATTCATCTCCCTCTATTATTCTATAGCTTAGTGAACCCAAAAGGATGACAAAAGGAAAAAAAAGAGTAGAAGTAGTGACAGTTACATGGACCCAATTTGGAAGAGTCCCCCATAAGTCTTGGCCTGCTGTGTACTCCCTCCAGCAGTGGCCATTCCCCCTCCTCCCTGCAGTTGGTTCCCAAGTGGCAATGAGTATAGGGATGAGTGTAGGATGAGTGTGGTCTGGGCATTCCTCTCACCAGGGAGTCTGTGGTCATTAGCACAGTGCAGACAGAGAAGAAGCCCTCTGGCAAGTCTCAAACATTTAAGGAGTGCCTCCTTCATATCAGAAGCCTTAGGGGCACTATCTCATTTAATCCTCATGAGAACCCAGTGGGTTAGGATTTAGCCCCCTTTTATAGATGAGATAACTGAGGTTTAGACAAACTAAGTCATTTGTCCAAAGTCACAGAATTAATATGGGGCAGCATCAGGATTTGGAATTAAGTTAGTTTGGCTCCAGGATTCATGCCCTTAATTTGTATATTGCAAAAAACGAGCAAATATTATTATACATTACAAAAACAAACCAGTATTATGTTATATTGCACAAACAAAACAAAAAACCTGAGCAAATATTTGGGGGACAGGCCTTAAGGTAGGTGGGAGGCCTGGAAATGAAGTGATGGAGGCGAGGCTAAGTAAAGATTCCTGGGGATAACTTGAACTCTGTTTAATGAACTGCTAATCTTTATGTCAGGGTGCACACCCAGGCTGCTTGCTACCTGCCCTCTGGGAGTGTGAGCAAGTGGGTCTCTTATCCACAAAATTCTCATACTGGGGTCAGAAGATGAAAATCTGAAGCCCACTTACTCCATTATGTGTTATCATTGTACCTCCCAGTGGCTTTTTCTCCTCTGTTAAAGAGGGCTTGTAACAATCACCCTATTTTCCCATAATATCCTATGAGGAATTGAGGAACTAATACATGAATATGCCCTGGAAAACATTCCTTTGGCCAGGAGCTCCATGATTACTAGGCCTCCCAGAGATCTCTCCAGCCCAGGGCTGGCTCTCTGACAGAGGCTCTGTGGGGTCCAGGAGGGAGGGTGGCTGGTCACCCTCTTTGATCTCAAAGGCTTCTGAATAGAATACCCTGACTTCAACTCCCCCTGGAGATCCAACATACACCAATGGAGGCAAGACTTCCAGGCCAATGAAAGCTGCCCTTGACTAGTCAAAGAAACCCAGGCTATATATGTAATTCTTTTCCCAAAGCCCTGTGTCATGAGTCAGAACTGAAGTTCTTCTCTCAATTTAATCCTATAATCTTAGGATGCTGGGAGGATACTTGTCGCTGTCAGGCAATAAACTCTGAGAAACTAGATTTCTAAAGCCAGAGGCTTAAGATTCTCCCATGTATTCATGTTTCCCTGCCCTTTCCAACTTTATTAAAAACCCAGTGATTCAGGGATGACATTCAGAG
The DNA here is from genome assembly GCF_009764315.1 of Trachypithecus francoisi. Taxonomy (NCBI): domain Eukaryota; kingdom Metazoa; phylum Chordata; class Mammalia; order Primates; family Cercopithecidae; genus Trachypithecus; species Trachypithecus francoisi. The sequence goes on along the minus strand of NW_022681470.1, from coordinate 69,663,247 downwards.
CTACCACTGGGCTAGTCTTTGATCGGAGGCCTGAATGGCTCCCTTCTACATGGGTACTTTGAATTTCACTGCAGTAGACTGTAGTTCCATTTCACCACCCAACTAGGTTTATTAATGAGCTCTCAGGGCTTGGGGTCTGCTGTTTGTGACTCCCATCCCCGACCCTTCTTCTTATGTAAAGTCAGCAGTCCCAATGAAAGAAGCTGAAGAATGTCAGTGGTATGGAATGCTTTTATGGAAAACATTGGGTGGGCTTACTTGGGGACAGAAATGGTTGTAAAAATGTTAAAAGTCTTTCAGAAAATAAAACAGATGTATCTGTAGAGATCTGGGTTTTCTTGGCACTAGGCTAAAGCTTAACTTCTTGGGATACTTTCTAGTTATTCCTTTACTCAGTCTCTTGAGTTATGATTCAGCCTAGACTCAGGCTGTGTCCCCACAAGAAAATGAAGTTAAATCGTCAATTTTTCAGAAAGTTGAGATCCTCAAACATCCTGATCATTGAAAAAAATTGTTTGGGGACCTCAGATCAGAGTTGACTTTCTATGCTGATCATAAAATTGTTCAGACTTGCTACCAAGAACTTGCATTTTGTTTCTGCTTGATTATTTCCAATCAGAAATCATGTTGTATCATTGGTAGTTTCATCATTTTCAAGAAAGTGAAACTTTACTCATGTATTCCTTTAACTGGAAATTCAGCTCCCAGATTTTTATTTCCTAGTAGCTACAGCTACATTGAATTTTCACTTTTAATTTTCATCCTCTTTCCACTAAGCATTGCTCGCTAACCATCTTATGTTACTAGGAAGCCAATACTGGCCTTTTACTAACTCTTCATATCTTGGTCTTCCTCCCAGACCTCTTGAAGATTGTAGGTGCAAAGCTGGGCATCAAGGGCCAGAGACAATGTTTCTAAACCTATCAGTGCCACTCACAAACTAAGCACTCACCAACAAATCACTTAGGCTTTCTGGGCCTCTCATTCTCTTCCTCTGTAATTTGAGATCAAAACTGCCTGCCCCAAAGGGCTGTTAAGAAGAATATATGAGATTTACATACACACTGGGTAGTCATTATTACTGTGACTCCATCTTCTCCATTTCAGGAAAAACTCATTCTGTTGTTATCAATTCAATAAAGCCCTGTGAGTGAGGAATTAACTAAAACCTTCAAGAAATTCAGGTCATTCAGAGCCTCTTTTGTACTCTGATTGACCCCAGGTTCTTCACAGACCAGGTAGATGTCACCCCACTATTTGCTGACACCAGCATTTCTCCATTACATATTTGAAAGAAAACCAATTCTCACTTATAAACCATTTCTCCCTTGGAAAGCTTCTGTGGCATCTTGACTATGTCCTTCCTCCTCCCCTGGCTGGGTAACACCTGAAGCCACTGGCCTTGTCCCATGCCCAGCCAATTTTAAAAAGAAAGGAATCATGGACTCTATCTAATGGAAATCACGCCCTCTCAATATAGAATCATCTAGGTCAGATTTTCATTTTGTAATGAGTACACTGGTCCAGGGAGGTAAAAATGACTTGCCTGAGGTCATAAAGCTGGTGAGTGGCCCATCCCATGCCAAGCTGCTGACCGCCCACCAACTGCTCATTTTGGTCCATCACCAATAGGTATCACCACCTCAAGGGATCAAGCAACAAGGCAACCAGAGAACAGAGTCATTAGCCAGGTAGATAAGGGGTCAAGAGTCCTGGCACTTGGTACCAACCACAGAGGAGACTTTGACAGGACTGAGGCAGGGAGGGGCTATCAAAGAAAAGAGCCATGGAGAGAAAGGAATTCTATAATGGCTAAAGGGCAAGGAGGAAGAGAGAGAGAAAAAGAAGGCTCCCAGCACTGTCACAGATGCTGGGTGCTGTATCTTATCCCCACTGCGGGCGTGGGGTGCTGCCTTCTTTGCTGCCTCTGAAACAATTCTGACAGTAACTGCAATCCTCACCTCATCCCATCTTTGACCAGGATATCCTCAAAGCAGGAGCCTGTATGCTGTAGCATTATTCTACAACCAATGCGAACTGCAAAACAACGGGGACAGTAATACCAATTTTTTGCCTTCACTTGAAGTTGTGGAGACAGAAACTTCGAACAGAAGATATGACTGTCACCTACAACGAAAGAGGTACATTGAGAGAACATCCAGATTTTCTGGCTCTCCTTTTTTTTTTTTTTTTTTTCTGGCTTCATCAAGGATTTAGTAACTATTTTATTTGTAAGAAAGCATATGTGACCTATGCAGTGAAATTAGGAAATAGAAAACGTTTAGGAGGAAAGGAAGTAGATGAGAGACGACAACGGGGGTGGGGGAGCAGAGAAGGAGAAGGAATCCAGTGGAAAGAAAACTGGAGGGAAAAGATGCCCTGCAGAAAAGTCCCCTTTCCCCCAGTCTGGACACCGGTCAATGACATTAGATAGAGACCCATACCATTCAAGTCCCCCCACTGGCTCCTTTTCTTCCCACTACACCACTCCAGAATCTGAAAATCTCCAGACAGAAAGGACCTTAGCAGTTATCTGGTCCAACTACTGCATTGTGCCCTCCAACACGCAGAGGGGGCCGGTACTGCCCATGTGCCCTTATTTCCCGGCTCGACATACTGGGGCTCAACGACATCGATTGCAGTGTAAGCGCTCAGAGCCCTGGCACTAGACCACAAAGCCATTCTGTCAAATATCTGCACAACTGGCTCCACACCCTCGCTTCCCCGCCACGGTGGGTCTCCCGCGGACCCGCCGAAGGAAAAGCCAGAGTGAGAGTCCCAGGTGTGTGGGAGTCCCGGGCTCGGGTTCCAAACACCAACCGGTGCCGGGAGCCCTTCCCGTCGTCCGCCCTGGGACAGCGCGACACCAGCGCTCTCCACTTCCAAACTTATCCCAGCTAACTTTTTCTCGGGGTTGCCTTCACGGTCCTGCCGCCAGCGCTCCGGGGTGCCCAGGACGACCCCCAGCGGCCGCGCACGCGACGCCGCCCGCCCTCCTGCCCCTTCCCCATTCATTCCTCTCGGCGCGTGGGGCAGCCCTCCCGCAAGCCTCTGGCCTTCGTGCCTCTCTGCCGACCCCGGGAAGGATCGGCTCCCTCAGTGCCGTGTCTCGGAGCGAGGGATGCAGCGGGACGGCGAGCTGGGCAGCCTCGGACACCCCAGCGCACCCGCCCACCCACCTCACGCCCTCTCCCAGCCCGGCAAGCCAGCGCCGTCTGCGGAGAGAAGCGGCGCTCCAGGCTGGCGGCAAAGTGGACGCCCGACCTCCGTCACCAGGAACCTTTCGCGCCCCAAGTCAAAAGAGAAAGTTAGTTATTTCGCTTTGCGGGAAACTTTTCGAAGCGCCGAGGAGCAGCGGTGGCTTAGAAGAAGTTCAAGCCAGAGTTATTTCCAAGCCGGAGACTGGGGGCGCGGATCTGGGGTGGGTCAGGGGTCGGCGGACTGGTTACTTAGAGGGGCGCGAAGGGAATGAAGGCAAGCCGCCCTCGTCGCGCTCACTCCCTTGGCTTCCAGCGCTCACCTCCAGGCTCCGCTCGGGGCGGCCAGGGTCCGGAGGACGGGCAGGGTCGGGACGGGGTCGGGCGGGCTGTTTGTCTGGCCGGCGGGCGAGCACCAAGGACTCACGGCCGGCGCGCGGGCTGAAGGGTGCGCTCGGGCGGCGGCGAGAGAAGAGAGCTGTGCAGTGCGCGCCTGGCTGCGTGCGACTGTGGCTTGGAGAGCGTTGCATCACCCCTTTTATAGCCCTCAGGCTGACGGAGCGGTCGTTTACTCCGTGTTGCCAGTCCCAGGCTGACGTAATGCTATTAATAGCTTCCCGGGAGAACCGGCCGAACCGAGCGGAGGAAGGGGGGTGGGGGAGGGGCCAAGGCGGGGCGGAAGGCGGGTGGAGATGGGGGAGCACTGGTGATGCAAGTTCGGGGAGGAGCCAGCCGAGGCGCGTTCCCCCAGCCTCGCTCACTGAGACACACACCAGCCCGCCCTCTCTCTCCATATCAGGACCGGAGTCGCCCGGGATAGCCGCCAGATGTGCGTACTCGCTGCTGCGTGTTCCAGGCATGACCAATGGTGCCCAAGCCAGCGGCATGACTCCACCGCGCTGGCATCTCTCCCTCCGCTAGGTTGAGGAGCGGGGGGGCGGGGAAGGTGGGGAGGCGGGTCCCGGCCCCAGCCCAGACTAGGTGAGGCTGGGAAGCGGGCACGACCTTTCTCTAAAATGCGTGGTCATTTTCTGGAGCTTCAGGAAAATACCCCCTCCCCCACTGGCCTCCTACTTCTGTAGCAGGGACAGAGTAGTGGCAGAAGCGTTAGTCTGTGATGTGGGGAAGGTGTCCAAAGTCACCCTTCGGTGTATCCACGCCGTTACCCGCCGGGTGTGACCTCCGCGGCGGGGACTACGAGAAGCCCGCCGGTTAACACAAAAGAGGAGGACAGCCCTCAGCTGGCACCGTGCGCCGGAGCCCGCGGCCCGGGACCCTCCACATAGACGCACACGCAGCGTAGCTCCGGGCTCCGAGACTAGGGCTAGTGGTAGGACAGTATCGGTTCGATTTTTCTTCTTCTTTTTTTTTTCAATCACAAAGCGTTTGAAATCGACAAGAACGTCTCAGTGAAACCAACAAGAGCGTGAAAAGATCGGAGTCCCGGAGGAATCAGAGGCAACCCGGTGGGAGCGTAGGAGGGGGCAGAAGCCAGCGGCCAGGACGAGGGGGAAAGAGAAGGTGCTTTGGGGTTCGCGAACCTGCCTAGGCCTGGGGGTCACCCCGCTCTCAGGCAATATTTAGGGAAAACCCATCTTCAGCTTTCACGTGTTCTTCTGCTCCCAGAGCCTACTGGACTGGGACCAGAAGGCCCGGAATGGGGACGCACTGACCACAGGCGGAACCCGCAGCAGAAATCCCCTCTGCCCTCAAGCCAGGGTGGCGGGAAAGGCGGGGCCCCGTAGCCGAGATTCAAGCTGAGACCTCAGCAGAACTGGGTTTGAACCTTAAAAATGATTTCCTGATTCTTATTCCCCGACCCCAGCAGTTTCTGCTCAGAGAGTGGCAGAACCAGGAACCTTCTTGACTGCCTGTGGATGACTCTTTGTGGACACAAGTGTGGCCCGGGACTTTCGCACCTGCCTGGGAGGGAGACTTGCGCGGCCGAAGGGTGTGGGGGCACGGCGAAGGGCAGAAACACCTCCTTTCCACCTGCCACTGGGAGAGAGGCGGCCGAAGGTCATAGTTTGGTAATTTGGGGTAGAAACTAGAGGTGTCTGGAGCCCGGGTCTCACTTGAAGTCCCCAGTTCCCCCCCACCAGGGTTCCTCGCCGCCAAGCCCGACCTCACTCAGAGCACCCCTCTCCCCAGGGGCCTGGGAACACGCGAAGGGCGGCCTCCGAAGTCTTTGCGCCCCGGCGGGCCCTGGAGCCCTGGGGTTCCACGCGGGATCCTCAGAGATCCTGCTCTGCACCTGACCCGATTTCCAGCGGCGTCGCGCGGGAAGTGCAGGGCGGGTGTTTTCGCTTTACTTTTTGCCCTGGTAACGGCTCTCCCGGCCCCACCCTCCACTCCCACGCCCTCACCCCCGCGCGCCGCGCAGCACACCTCCACAACCCGCCCTCCCGCTGGAGTGCGCGCAGGTAAACCCCGGGCGTGTCGGAGCAACCCCGAGAACACCGGGCGGAATTAGATGGAGTGTTTGTGCATTTGAATGAAGTTATTTGGTATCTCTACTTAGCTATTTTATCTACTTATAGATTGTCCTGGAATCAATAGCACCATTATAAAGTGAAGCAAGGAGAGGAGGGAGAACACGTGAAGCTTTTTACTCTTTTTCTGCTGTGAAGCAGAAATCTTTCACCAGTTTACAGGTTGAACTATGATTCCATTAATACACCTAAGCCAAATCTGTGGAGATCTGGTCCCGTCCTTAAGGGGAAATTCCAGTTAGGTCGTCAAGTACATAAACAGCCAGACCGGCCTCCACAAAACCTCAGGGGCTCTGCCTTGGGAAGGGAAGGGTAATTGGGGTGGGGGGAGAAGCCCCTAACACCCTGGTCAGGTTATTTTTATTACCATTGTGCCTCCAGTTCCTTTTATCAATCTCGCTTCATTCTAATTACTCTTAGTTTGGAATCTCCAAGTTACACCTGGATAGAAATGCTGTCCGCTGTTCACAGAAGTCTGATCCTGACATTCTAAACCCTAAAAGTGATAAGAATCTTGACAGAGAACTAAGTCCACTCCCACTTGAATGAAACTCTTGTCCAAGGAAAACAAAAACTACTGCCTGCCTCCCTTCCCTCAGCCCCCAGGAGAACCGTGAAATGCCTGCTGAATTGAGAGACTGGAAAAGAACAGAGCAAGGCAGAGCCCCTGAGGTCTTTGCCACAGGAGAGTGATCAACATCTGAGTCCTTTGCATCCTCATTTTACCCTGACTTAAGTTAATGCCACCAATGTCCAGTGTGCACACTCTCAGCACACACACAGGCAGTGCCATGCAGAGGAGGGCACAGAAAAACTTTCCACACCACAACTCCTCTGGATGCAAACCAAAGAATGGCTGTCTTGCCTTAGAAGGAAGCCCTGTTTAGGGTGATTTCAGGGGTTAATCCTCAATGAAAGAGGGTTAAGCAGAGACTTGAAGATTGCTGAGGTTTTATGCTGGTGAACGGCCTGGGGAATCCACATTCAGATCAGCCTTGGTATGTTTTGCTGCGTGAGATAAGAGTTGGAGACTTCATGCTGGGACATGTGCAAAAGGAAGGGAAAAAATTAAAAGGGGAGGGGAAGGAACTAGGTAATTAAAAACAGCCCACTCGTGGCAACCAAATCTAAACAGAAAAACATTGCAGGGAACCAACGCAAAAAAAAAAAAAAAGTTCGAGATACTTAATAGTTCTAGCAGTTTCTTAGTTCAGTGCACAATCCCTTCCCACATTCCTCTGCCCCATTACTCTGTTCTGTAAACCCTAAGACTGTATTCGCGCCCAGAATGCTAGAAACACAAGATAAGATCCGCCAGAGAAGCGGCAGAGTACTAGCAGCCCTGTCTGCCTGGCTCAACCTACTTCTTTGCTTTGGAAAGGGAATGGAGTCGATTTTCTTATACTTTATTCTGTTCCTGAAGCCCACTCTTTCTACAAAGTAAGTTTGAATGTGGGGATTGCTAGTTTAAAAGCATCCAAAATGGGCATTGTCAGGAAACAGGTGCAGCATCACACAGTAGGCACCAAAGTGTGGAAGGCACTTGGATTCTGGATTCAGCACTTAGATGCTGTGTCACCTTAAGTAAGTTATTTCTTCAAACGAAAAATGGCACTAACAATAGCGCCTAATGCGTAAAATTGTTGTGACATTTCTCTGAGGATGTGGCACCCAGTCAGCCCTCAATAGTGGTATCGTTAATTAATTATGAATCAAGAAAAGCTTTCTGAGGTACCCCTGAATCTCTCCAGGAACTCATTCAGTACCCCTTGTCAGTGCAAATAGTGGATGAAGTCGAGCAATCTCCAGGAATGACAATCATAAGGGGGTGGGAATGAAAGCCCAGGCAGACACCAATGAGAGCGGTCCCCATTCCCCATCACAGCAACTCCACCACACACCTGGGGCTCTCCTCAATGCTGGGTGGCCCTGCCAAGTATCCTGGACTAGGAGCAGGGGATTTGGGTTCACGGTCTGGTTCTGTCTTTGATATTCTTGAGCAAGGCACTCCCCCTTTCTAAGGCTCCCAGCTTTTCTGAAGTGAGGAGCCTTGGACTGAGCTCTGATGGTCCTGAATGGGGACCCTCTGCCAAAGCCACCCTATGGGCCTCTGGCAACTTACCCTAAGAGAGATGGGGAGAGAGAAGACATCACAGGTAAGGCACAGAATACCACAAGGACAGACCCATTTATGCAACCTTTCTTCCCCTCCAAAAACTAGAGTTAAGAAATGTTGTCCAACTTAAACACAGCCTGTCCTTCTCCCACCTCCAATACTTCCAAGAGTTTTCATCCCCATGGACTAGGTGCCTTGTGAGAGAAGGGCGTGGCAGAACACCCCAGGCATGGATTACATCTCTGGGGACTTCTTACGTGTAGCCCATCATCAACAACCATAGACATCTACCTTGGTCTACAGGGCCAAAACCCAGGTGGCAGATACTCCCATTTGAGAGATTAAATCCTGGAGACCCCAGAATCCAAAATGAAGTCCTGGAAGTCAGGGGATTAGTAGGACTCAGGAGACCTGGGATTCATTCACAGGTTTACCTCCAGTCAACTGAGTAAGTATACAGTGAGTATACAAGTCATAAACATGATGTCTCAGTTTCCCAGTCTATAAAATGGAACTACTTAGCATTGACTCTCCCTAGGTTGTTGTAAGAATCAAATGAGATAGTAGATGTGAAAGTAATTTGAAAATAAAAGATGTCTTTGGGGAAAATTTTACTATAATTTTTTTGTCATTATGAAAATTTGGGAAACAGACAAGAAAAAAATATTACCCACAATCTCAACACTGTCATCACTGTAATGTGTTTCCCTCTGATCTTTTTTCTCATGTACATGATTTTAAAATATAGCTATGATTTTAGATTACATGCACTTTTGAAATTTGCCCTTTTTCTTTTTACCTCGAATGGTATATGGTCTTTCTTCTTAAAAATATGTCATTATAAAGTATGCCATATATGCAAAAGATTACATAGAACACACACATATATACGTATACATTTTGATAATAAAACACATTGGTAACCCACCACTCAACAAGTAGACCTCTTTGCCTCCCAGAGGTAACCACTATGCTGATTCTTATTACCATAACTTGCCAATGGATGTTGTATGATTTGTTTAATCATTTCTCTACTTTTAGAATTTAGAGTGTTGCTAATATTTGCTTGAATGCTATACAAATTTAAATCTTTTTATAAGGGAAGGGGCGTCAAATACCATCATTGCTCAGGATGCTTAAATGGGGTTAAAGAATGAGTCTTGATGTCTACCTTCAAATGCTACACAGGGCATATATATGGTAGAAGATGGAAGGACCCCCAAAGATTGTGACCACTTGTGCATTTTCCTTGTTTCCTAACATCCAAACAAAAAATCCTGCAGGCGCTTTTCCCTTCTTTTTTAATCCCTGCCCCTCTCTACTTCTCAACCTCCTTTATTTTCTCTTCATCTACCTTGAAACAGAAAATGTAGTCTGCATGGGCTAGTGGTACAGAATTAGAGCAGCCAGGCTCTGCTTCTCCCTGTGCCTTCAGGCAAAATTCTCACTGTAGCTTGGGTAGCTCTAGCATCTCTATGCCAGTTTGGTGACATGAGTGGCTACCAGGTAGCTGGTCACCTCAGTCTGTGCCTGAACAGGTGCAGATGTTTGGTGATTCTCAGAACTAAAAGACACCATAGCAAAAAGGACCCTAGAAGTCATTCACTTCCATCTTTCTCAAACTGGACATGAGCACACACAGGTGTACCAGGGCCGTACGATAAACAAAGGAGTTCTTACTTGAGTGTCTGCCTTAAATAAAAAATCCTTAAAATGTTGTGTTATATTGAACATATATAGATACGTGGAATTTGAATGTAAGTCATACAAGGATTTCCAAGGAAAGAGAGAAGATATCAAATACATTCTCGGTTTAGCATCGGCTGCCAAAAGTTTTATTCCTGGGATCTTGAGAGGATTAGTTCCCTCCCTTCTTTCTAAGTGTAAAATGCTGCTATGTAGCATTCTGGGTGTTCCAGGCTATGTACTAAGCCCTTTACATACAGTTAATGCTTTTAATTATTGTGGCCACCCTTTGATGGACCTGTGAACATCTCCATTTTATAGATGAGGAAACTGAGGCACAGACAGGGTAAATAACTTGCCAGAAGTCACCTAGCTAGTGAGCAGTAGAGCAGGATTCAAACCAGGCAGTCTGACTCCTGAGTCTGAGTGCATAGCCACGATACATACTACCTCCTGGCAAGTGCTCACGGGAAACTTGGGATGCTCTGATGCAGTTCAGGGACCTCATTTGATGGATGAGAAAACTGAGCTTACGAGGAGATGTGGCTCTCCATGGTGTCAGAATCATAAATTTTCATACCAAAAGGAACCTTAGCAGCCATTGAGACTCGTGAACCCCTTTTTTGCCCTCCGCCCGGGGAGATGCTGCTTTTGCTAAGATTAGGGTCAAGGTGAAAAAAGCTGATTATAAGAAGAGCACCCTAAAACATTTCAGGGGCATCCTTAGCTAGTGGCTGACAAGGTATACTATCCCTGGGGCTGAAAAGGGGGTGGTGCAGGGTAGAAGCCAGGGATGGCAGAAAGAACCTGTGGTCAGATAGAACTGAGTTCAAATCCTTCTGTTGCCACCACTTATTTTGTTTTGAGAAGGACCTATAACCTCAGTTTCTCCTGTAAAATGAGGTTAATATCTATTTCCTCATTTATATCTGTTTCCTTAATCATGAGATTAAGGAACAATGCACCTTCATTATACATTGTATACCTGTATCAAAATATCTCACATACCCAATAAATATATACACCTACTATATAACCCCCAAAATTAAAAAACAATTCACCCTCAAAAGTGCCATTAAATAAATATTATGTTTTTCCCTCTTCATGCCTTATCCTTGAAGCTACCAAGTCATATGGAAACCTGAGACACCAAAGTGTCTAGACCCTCATGGAAAGTTCCGTGCCTCAGGCTGACGTACTGACTGATTTGAAAACAAATTTTAAAAAACTTGATGTGTGGCCAGGTCATATTTAGTAATTACTATTTACTGAGCACATACTACATGCCAGGCACAATAGTAAGCACTTTAAAAATACCCAGTATCTTATTTCATCCTTATAATAACATGTGAGGTAGGTTTTTTTTATCTTGGTTCTACAGATGAGGAAACCAAAGCACAGAGAGGTTAAGAAAATTGCTCGCAGGCACTTGATTTAAACACAGCTCTGACTTATTTCAAAACTTATATTAAGCGATACTGTCCTCAGAATCTTAGAGAGCATGACGTGTGTTTACTTTTCTTTAGCCTTGCCTCCCTTGTTGAAAATGAGCACCCTCGCTTTACCGAAGTCTTGCTGAATGCACAGATGCTTCTAGAGTTGACCTTACCAGAAAATTCTTACTCCTGATGTCCCAGAGGATTCATGCTTAATAAATTCCAGATCCCTGTGCCCTCAGGGATACTTTCCCCTCTGCCAAATTTGCAATTATTTCATAATTTGCTTTAACCACAAACATAAGCCCTGTTATCGACTGAGTGAACTGAGTAGAGCTTTTTGGACTTTTATTCTTTTCCCAAAATACGATGAACTTGAATCATCAGATGATGAACTTGTACTTGAAACTAGAGTGGCAGAGGGCAAAGTGAGTCACTCCAGTGAGTTTATGCCTATCAGTCAATGCATCAAAATTGTGTCCCATTACCAGACACTGCTCTCAGCAGTCTACTTAGACACCTTGGGGATAGAAGGGCAATATAAGAGCGTTTCTTGACCTGAGGAGTTAAAAATCTTGTTTAGGTGGCAAATTAATATACATGAAGCAGATGTGCAGCAATATAGTGGGTATTATATATATTATATATATGTATGTATGTATGTTTAGTCCTCCAACATTTTAACGAGCACCAGCTATATGCTGGATACCGTGTCAGAAGCTGCAGGTACACGGTGATGCATATCTGCCTTCCAGGTGCTCACAGCTCATGGGGACACAGACTTGACAACAAATAGTTACAGCTTGATGCAGCAAGGGCTAAAGTGGGGCAGGACGGCTCTGCCCAGGAGAGCTGGCAAGAGCTGATGGCTGAGGTGACTGTGGAGCTGGATGTTGAGCTGACCATTTTCTAGGCAAGGGAAGTGGACAGGCATTCCAGGCATAGAGAAAGTCATATGAAGAGGCTGTGAGTGCCAGGAAGGGGCTGTGCCCTACTCATCTCTGTCCTTAATTCCAGCTCTTTGCACAGTTCCAGGCACATGCCAGACCCACAGTGAATATGCATTCATTCAGTGGATGAAAATACAGAATGGAGAGAACATGCAGCGTGTTTGGAGAACAGTGAGGCAATTGCTGAGCAGGAGTATTCGTGGAAGAGAGTGGACGTTAGGGAAGCAAGTCGGGGAAGAACAGATTGTGATAGGCTTTGAAGATGTAATAATCAGTTTGGACTCTATCCCCAGAGACAAAGGGAGGGGGTCACAGGGTCTGTCAGTGGCAGATGGACACAAGCAGATGTTTTCCAAGAAGACTGCTGGTAGAGGGCTGAGGGTGGGCTGGATGGGAAAGGAAGAGGCCCATGGAGGGCCATCAGGAGGCTGCAACACTGGTCAGGTGAGGCCATCGGAGGCCGGATGAACTGAGAAGATGGTGGTATCCCCACTCTCATATGTTGTTCACTCAAAATAAAAATTATTCACAAAACACAATGCTCTTATGCGTAGTGAAATTAAAATAGCCTTTTCCCCCTGGATCTTTTCATTGAAAAATTCAGGATTGCTTCATTAAAGCTGAGCTTCCCTCACTTTTGGGGGCCCTCCCCATTACAGGTACCCTAAGCAGGTACCTGGTCAGTCTTGGGAGTACAGCAGTGTTGCCTCACCTGAGGCAGGGCTGGTGAGGAAAACAGGAGGGGATGATTTGGGGAAACTTCCAGGCAGACATCTTTGGATTTTGGCAGCAGCTTGGTTGTTAGGGTAGATGGAGAGGGGAGGAATCCCCCTATCTCAGATGTTATATAGCATAGCATTGGGGTGGGAAGAAACCGACTGGGTATTGTAGGGAGTAGAAGTGGGAAGAGACTAATAAGTGCATTTTGGGACAAAATGCTTAGCAGTGGGATGTCAAAGAAGGGAATGGTCCCTAGCCATCAGCATGTTGGGGATATCAATGTAATGGAAAGACTCAGGGGGGAGAGGAGAGAGAGGGAGGAAGGACAGCCAGGCTGGGGCCTAAGGCGTAATGCAGGAGTCAGTGTGGATTATTGGAAATTTACAGATAATTACCAAGTACTGTGAAAATCTACCTCACTGGTTCACAGCTGTAATCTGTGCTTTCCCTCAGGCTTTGGATAACAATATTTGCCCCAGCTAGCTTTCTTATAAAGTGATTAATGAGGACCAGGAATTGTCCCTCAAGAACCAGGAAAAGTCAATGATGCTCAGCCTGACATAATTGAGAATTGACAAACTAGACACTTATTTAAATAAGTCTTTTTTCAGTGCTATGCCACTATTTTAAAAGATAGTCACAAAGAGGTTACAACTTACGGAATGCTGTAGAGATAATGTGAGTTTTAAATGCAAGATACATATCGTCTCACCTCAGTTAAAATGGTTTTATCCAAAAGACAGACAATAACAAATGCTGGTGAGGATGTGGAGAAAAGTTAACCCTCGTACACTGTTGGTGAGAATGTGAATTGTACAGCCATTATGGAAAACAGTTTGGAGGCTCCTCAAAAAAACCAAAAGTAGAGCTACCATATGATCTAGCAATCCTACTGCTGGGTATATACCCAAAAGAAAGGAAATGAGTATATCAAAGAGATATCTGCACTCCCATGTTTGTTGCAGCTCTGTTCACAATAGCCAAGATTTGGAGGCAACCTAAGTGTCCATCAACAGATGAATGGATAGAGAAAATGTGGTACTTATATACAGTAGAGACTACTCAGTTATAAAAAAGAATGAGATCCTGTCATTTGCAACAACATGGATGAAACGGAAAGTCTTTATGTTAGGTAAAATAAGCCAGGCACAGAAAAACAAACATCATCTGTTCTCACTTATTTGTGGGATCTACAAATGAAACAATTGAACCCATGGACAGAGAGAGTAGAAGGATGGTTACCAGAGGCGCGGAAGGGTAGTGAGGGTGGGGGAAAGTGAGGATGGTTAATAGGTTACAAAAAAATAGAATGAATAAGACCTACTATTGATAGCATCGCAAGGTGACTGTAGTCAAAATAATTTGCTTGTACATTTAGAAATAACTAGAAGAGTATAATTGGATTGTGACACAAGAGATAAATCCTTAAGGGGATGGATACCCCATTTCCCAAGATGTGATTATTACATCTTGCATGCCTGTATCAAAATATCTCATGTACCCCATAAACATACACACCTACTATGTACCCATAAAAATTAAAAATAAATAAATTTTAAAAAACAAGATGCATATGAACACAGAACAATCATAACTCAATAAAAGCTATAAATAAACAACAAAATACATAGAATAAGGGAAATAAAGAAATTTCCATAAAATATTAAAAGTAGTTGTTGGAAGTATGAGTGGGTAACCTTTTCTCTCTTCTACTTATATATTTCTGAATTTTCCAATTGTTTTATAGTATGGCTGTGCTAATTCTTAAAAGATGAAAGTATAAACTTTCATGAAGGCAAAAACTAATATTACTGTGTGTCTTTCAAAGACTGTATTTGTCTACTTTTTTCCAGTCCTGCCATTAAGGGGTACTTAAGACTGAGATTCCATCCAAATCAAATCCTAGCTTAATTAAATGTATCAAGCACCCCTTGAACGCCTACCATGTGCCAGGGGCTAAGATGGAATCCAGGAAATAACAAAAGCGTTTCTAAGGTAGGAGAGGGAATGATGAATTAATATTCAATAAGCTCAGTTTTTGTCCTGCTAAACCTCACAGTGACTTACATAAGCGAAACAGAAAGAAATCCAAAGTGTTCTAATCTACACTGAGAACACTGTGGTAAGTGGAAACAACCCTGGGCCAAGGTTCAAGTGCCGGTTCTGCACTAGCTGAGAAACCTGAGGTCCCTCTCTGAGGGTCAGATTCCTCCCGTGTTAGTCAAGGAGGTTGTGCTAAGGGAAGGGCTCCAGAAGGCAGCAAGAGTCTCAACCTCTGCCACTTGCTGGCCTGGGACATTGAACATAAAGCTAGTATGACCCACCTTGCACAGTTGATATGGGGCAGGGGGTGAAAAGATAGATAGATGATTGCTAGATAGATGAATGGATGGATAGCTAGCTGGCTAAATAGAGAGAGAGAGAGAGAAATAGAGATAAGTCAGTACCCAGAATATAACAACACATTAGTAAATGGGAGTTTCTATTATTATAAATTCTGAAATTCCTTACAGTTCTTCAATTTTGTGATTATAAGCGCTGTGTCTACAGTCGATGATGGTGGTGAGGATGGTGATCATGATGGTGGTATTACTTTCTCAGGGCCCCTTTTTTCTTATAGTCATTCCCTATTGACCAAGGTTCTACAGACGAGACACATACCTGGTCACATAAAAGTGAGTCACTGAAGAGGCCCCGTATTTTCTCTGTGTTGGATGTGCCTTGCTGGACAAATCACCCCTTTCCCTCAATTTCCAACACTTAGTCTCTGTTTTCTTATCTGAAAATTTGCCCCCACAACTTCCTCACATAAAAGTGCTGTGAGGAATAAATTCATACACTTATTAATCACGTATTGAGTGCCTACTGCATGCCTGGCATTGTTCAAAGAGCTGGAAATCCAAGAATGAACAAGACAGAAAGAGGCTCCACACTGGGCACTTAGCAGTTACCCCAACATTAATTTCTCCTCTTAGGCTTCATTTAAATGGAAATAAGACAGCAGTGAGAATTCGAAGAGATTCTCAATTCAGAAGAACGAGTGTTATCTCTTCAGCATTCCTTTAAAGAATTTGGGAACAAATCACTGACTGTTAACTAGTTCACCATTCATGTGCTAGAGGGAAGCCACCTTCTTTTTCCCCCTTCGCATTGGCCTTGAAAGGAAGCCAGTGGGTGAGAGGGGACCTTGTCCTTTCTTTCTGACATACAGAGCGTTAGCTTTAACTTTCACATTCCCCACAGCACTCTGCTACCTTGGCTCTGTTACATGTCCTGACATGTAGAACCAAAGGAAACACAAAGTGAAAATGAAACAAATGTTCCACCTGAGTCACTGTCTGTGTTTCTCTTTTATCACCAAAGCAATGAACTCCCACACAACTGAGGCTTGTTCTATTTAGGTTGTAAAACATCATCTTTGTAATTAAAGCACACTATTATTGTTATAAAGTAAACAATTGGAAAACATGTTCTTAGAAACATCTCTCTGATTCATAAATATTTGGGTGGTGAAATCACAGAAGTGGAATGCTAACCTTGCTAACACGCTAGTGATAAGATCAGTAGGCACTTACATGACACAGGGGAAAGTTAGCCTTAGTGTGCAGTAGAAAAGTGAGATGGAAAAGAGGAATTATCTTGTAAAGGCCATTTGGAATCATGGAAGTTTAAAAAATATGAACTATTTTTTCTCATGTTAAATTTCACTTCACTTGTGTTGAATATCAGTTCACTGAAGGAATATTTTGTTCCCACTCCACTGGGGCCACACCCCACAGGCACTTTAAGCCCCAACCGCTTGAGGCGCTAGTGGTTTCACTTTCTCATCAAGCCTCTCACATCCAACATTCTTGTCGATGACGGAATTTCCTCCTCCTCCTGCCACCCAAACCTTTCCATTTGCAAAACTACTGTTTCATTTTATCTTTCAAAATCCAGTTTCAAAGTCACTTCCTTGTGTAGGTAAAATAATGTTAAGTCACATCCAGGACTAACCATGTAATTAGCGGGGCCTATTACTAAATGCAAATGTGGAGCCCCTTGTTCAGAAATTATTGAGAATGTCAAGTCAGTGACAGCAGAGCATTAAGCCAAAGTGAAACTTGTTAAGGGTGGGACTGAACAGGTCATCCGGCTTGTGAAGGTGGCCATGGACACACCTTTTCTGTGTTCCTATAGTTCTTAGAGGATATTTTTGTTTCTTGGCCATTCAGCATCTATCCATCCCAATTCAAGTAATGGTTTCCCAGTTTTCCTCTGGGAAAGCCACTCCCCTCACATTTCTGGTCCGTGTGCATTGGGTGACCAGTCAGAGCAAACCAGGCCAGGGACCACTGTGGTTGGTCCAGGAAGGGGTTCAGGATCCATGTAGAGCCACTGTGTTGCGGGAGTACTGGGCTGGGGCTGCTGGAGGCAGCTTACTAGCTGGACTTGAAGGCAAGGGGCTGTAGCCTGGGGCTGCTGAGGTTGCCATGTGCAACTGGAGAAAAAGGACAGAGTCAAGAGGTTCTACATCAAACTGGGTGGCAGCCACATTTTCTGCAGAGTTTTCAGTTGTATGAGCCAGCAAGTCCCCACTTTTTGTTAAGCCATTTTATACTGTGTTTTTCTAACCAGCAAAAGAGTCCTAGGGGCTACACATCTATTTGGTCTTTATGTACATATTTTTATACATGTGTTTCCCTATAGTTTTATTAACTCCTTGGGAGTGAGTATCCTATTTTGCTCATCTTAACATCCTCAGTGGTTGAGATACTATTAAAATATCCTTTTACTTTTTAAATAAATAGAATTGTAATAGTAGATGGCAAAACAATAATTGACAATCCTGTAATTATCCTCGATTTCTATTGTGAAACTTAACCAGTCTGTAGAATCGGAATGGCTGTGAGCCCCTGCACATGTATTCAGTTCAATACATGCTAAGTCCAGGTGGCCAGGCAATCAACCACTGGGTTAATTCTGGTCACAGGTGCTGGCAACACTCTATTCTTTCCCCTGACCTGTAGGCCTGTAAGGGGCCCAGTAGCTTCAGCCCACAAAGCACATTCACACCCATTAGCTCATCTGCATCTCCCACAACCCTAAAAAGGGGTCAGGCGGGGCACTTCATCTCCATTTTACAGACTGGAGATTGAAATAGAGCCTGGGCAGTTTCAGCAACATGTTCTGTTTGTGTCTATAGACCCAGGCTCTCCTGTACCCCCTGACACCCTCATCTGAGACTCTTCTGCCCTCTGTCTCTGCTCTGTCTTCTCCCTCCTTGCTCTTTGACCCTTCTACCCTAGTAAGGCAAATGTGTAAGAGGTAGAGTGACTTTTTAAATCTGACACCAGTAGGACTCTGTTTATTTATAATGGCACAAAATAAGCACAATGCCAACTCTGGAAAATTGTTAGTCTGTCTGTTTGCTTAGTTCATAGTCTCTGAATATTTACTTTTTATAAATAAGTTACTTGTATTTAATTTTAAAAGAAAAATAATGAATCCCAGCTAGAAACTTACAATAACATATGCTATAGTCCTTGCCAATCTTCCATTACATTCATGAAGCATGTAGACTACCTAGGATGTGTCTTAGCCTCATGCATCATTTCTCCAGGCCTCATCTACAGGGGCTGCTGGCCAGCTGCTCTTCAGCTCCACCGAGCCCCAAATGGGAGGAAATGGAATTCAACTTCACAGGGAGGGCTAGACCAGACAGAGAGAAGACTGATGCTCTGTGAGTGCTTAGACATTGGAGCAGGCTACCAAGATGGGTGGGTGACGATTCCTTCTAGGTGGATGTGTGTGCCTGAGTGGGCAACTCAAGGACTAATTGGAAATAGGGAGCTATCTTACGTGAAATCTGAGAGCTCAAGAATTCTGGGAGTGGCTACTGAACATCACAGATTGAACAGGGACTTTGGGGAGGTTGTAAAGATCTACAGAAAAATAAAGACAGCCCTAGGGCTAAGAATGGTGACTGATATAAATAGAGACGCAGACACATAGGTATGCTTACCATCATTTACAAAGTCTTAAGAACACTTTTTTTGTTTTTAAAGAGACAGGGTCTCTCTCTATCATCCAGGCTGGAGTGCATTAGGGCAATCATAGCAGCCTTATCTCCTGGGCTCAAGTGATCCTCTAGCCTCAGCCTCCCAAATAGCTGGGACCACAAGCACATGCCACCATGCCCAGCTAATTTTTAAATTTCTTTTTTTTTTTTTTTGGTGCAGATGGGATCTCACTTTGTTGCCCAGACTGGTCTTGAATGCCTAGGCTCAAGCCACCCTCCCACTTCAGCCCCTCAAAGCACTATGGTTACAGGTGTGGGCCACCAGAAGCAAGAACACTTATTTTTAAATGCCATATTATCAATGGATGTATTGGGTTGGCAGCACCCAAACTCATAGATCTGTTTTAATATCTCAAGAATTGAGGCCATCAGATACAAGGGCTTCTTGCTGTGATGTAATAGAAAGTGCACAGCCCACCAAAGGGGTTGAACCTGAATGAAATCCGGACCCTAGATCTGACCATTTGTTTTTGTGAAATTCAGAGAATAGAGGAAATGGTTAAACAATGCTGAGGATGTAATCAGCCAAATCCAGAATGAGGGAAATTCTACAGAACAAATTACCTCATTTCTTCAACAAATAAATGGCATGAAAAATAAGGAG
Organism: Trachypithecus francoisi; assembly: GCF_009764315.1. Taxonomy (NCBI): domain Eukaryota; kingdom Metazoa; phylum Chordata; class Mammalia; order Primates; family Cercopithecidae; genus Trachypithecus; species Trachypithecus francoisi. The sequence continues at coordinate 69,643,985 of NW_022681470.1, read as the reverse complement.
AAAGAATATGGTAGGTTAAAATAGACTTAAGAGACATATCAACCAAATATAGTGTGTGGACCTTGTTAGGATCCTGATTCTGTCAAACTAACTGTAAAAGGACATTTAAAGACATACTTTTGGAAACATGAACCTAGGTTAGCTAATTCAATGACACTAGAAAATTATAATTAAATTTGTTAGATATGTTGTGATTATTATCTTAAAAGCCCTTATCAGTCTTCAAAAGTAATAAAATACTTAGATGAACGTTGAAAACATTATAAGTGAAATAAACCAGATTTTTAAAAATGCTGTATGATTTCACTTAGATAAAGTGTCCAGAATGGTCAAATCCAGAGACAGAAAGTAGAATAGTGGTTACTAGGGGCTAGGTTGAGGGAGAAATGAGGAGTTATTTTTCAATGGGTACAGAGTTTCAGTTTATGATGCAAATGTTTTGGAGACAGATGGTGGTGATGGTTGCACACAATGTGAAGGTACTTAATGCCACTGAATTGTACACTTACAAATGGGTAAAATAGAACATTTTATGTTATGTACATTGTACTGCAATTTTAAAAGAAGTCCTTATCTGTTAGAAACATACTCTGAGATGCCTATGATTTGCTTTAAAATACTCCCACCCGACAGAGGTTGCAGTGAGCCGAGATCCCTCCACTGCACTCCACCCTGGACAACAGAATGAAACCCTTTCTCAAAAATAAATAAATAAATAAAAATAAATAAAAATTCCCAGCCTACCCTACCACCCCATAAAAGAAAAGTGTGCGGAAGGGGAGATGAAATAAGATTGGCAAAGTATTGATAATCGTTAAAGCTGGATTTCATGTATATGAGGATTTATATATGTACGTTTGCAAATTCCCATGATTAAAAAGTTTAAAAATGACTGCAGAATGCCTCACTATCAAGGATAATTGAATACAGTGCAAATCTGCCCACAAACGTAGCTGAGCCCAGCTGATTGGAGGAGTGCACACAATGGACTGGGGCCAAGGGATGGAGAGTATTTCCCATGGCCAGTCCTTGGCCGTCGGGTGTCTAAAGAGCACCTACGTTTTCAAAACTACATCCTGACCTCTGCTCTTGCCAGAACATCCCAGTGACCTTCTCAGCTGGTTTCCTGAGCTTCTGGATTATTTTTTCCACAGACATAAGCCAAGATATCACTTTAGATTTTCCCCCTTGCAAGAGGAGTCTGGTGGCAGTTGTTGAATATAGTTGAGGAACAGAATGGCACAGGCTGGTGAGAACACTCATGAAAGGTCCTGTCTGTCTAAGGAGATTGGGGAGACTGTGGTGCAGGAGGCTCCATTAGGAAGAGGGGTCTTAACAAATGCCCTTAAGAAGGTGGGGAAAAGTATTCCAAGTAGAGGACTCAGAATATGCAAAGATAAGGAAGCATAAAAAGGAATATGTCTCTCTCCAGAAAGGGAGAGCAGCCACATGTCCCTGGTACAGGATACAGGGGAAGAGACAGCTGAGAAAGTTGGGATCAGATGGTGGATGGTCTTGTATGTATTGCTATGAATTGTATTCTTTCAACAAACTGACAGGCTACCAAGGGCTGTGTTCTTTGCAAAGATGTACAAGAAACCAGGCCCATGAGAGAGGAATATTTTTCACTTCTGGGCAGTCTTTCCTCCTCATCTATGTGGTTGGTGCATTTACCTTATAGTAAGAGCCATGAAAGTACATTATCCTGCTCCCCTAATGCTGCCCATATCCAATGCTAACTCGGTAAGTCTTTCAACAGGAGACTCATTAAGCTTATATTACCACTCAAAGTGGTGCCCAGGAAATGTGCAATTTCTGATGGCACAATAATACAGATGGCCACTGCAAAATGAGTATCTGCATTTATGGCTCCTGTGTTCACACTGAATTCAATTTTTGAGTATTTCCACCTGTTACATTTTAAAAATTGAAGTAATACATGCACAAGATAAAAGAAATCAGATAATAAGGAAGTGTTTATATTGAAAACTAGCAGGGCTCACCCCACACACATGCCACCTGCCAGAGACTACTACCTTTAACGGCCTCTTTTTAAAATTATTTGGATGGTGAACTTCCTAACTCCAAAAAATATGCTTATGTGACTTTTAAAAAACAGTTTCTTGGTTAGTTTAAGACATTCTTTTGTTATTCTTCTTCTTCTTTTTTTTTTGAGACAGAGTCTCACTCTTGTTGTGCAGGCTGGAGTGCAGTGGTGTGATCTTGGCTCACTGCCACCTCCGCCTTCCTGGGTTCAAGCAATTCTCCTGCCTCAGCCTCCTGAATAGCTGGGATTACAGGCGCTCTTTTGACTCACCTCTATAAAATAGAATATAACTTCCTGTTCCCTTCCCCCAACTTTTTTATTTATAATTTACTTCTTCTATGGGCTTCTGCTGTACACTTATATGATATACTTAATCTTCTATTTCTTCCTCCATCTAGAAAGTAACTTTTGACTCCCTAGTACGTTAGCTGAGGATATCAGCACAGTTCCCTTCTTTCTGTCTGTCCCTTCCTCCCATTATCTGCTTTTTGTACCTTTAATTTTGCATCAAGAATGAAAACATTTACAATGAGCTCTGTTTCCATTCTCATGTCTTCCTTGCTTTGTGGGTAGGTTGATTTTAAGAGTGGAGAGCTAATAGACAAGGTTTGCATTATTATGACTATGTCAACCCAGGATTGCTGTGATGCCGAGGAGTATGCTAGGATCACATTTCTCCACCCGGCCACAGTCACCACTCATGGCCACTTCAAGGAGAATGCGCCTGGTGAAAGCAGAAAAACAGACTCTCTCTTATGATCTGGGTTCAAATGTTCAAAGTGATGCTATATTTTAGATGGGTTCAGATTGGGACAATAATTTTGTTTTAAAAATGTAAATACATCTTCATATTCACAGAAAAAATGTATATACATGTATTACTTATATTTTTGAAAAGGAAGTTATTGCCAAGTATGAAGGTGACTAAAATGTGGCATCATTTCGAGCATTTGAAGGAGTGATTACGTGGATGGTAGAGGAAGAAAGCAAAATTCAAAGTGTCCAAAATGAGAAATAAAAAATGTCCAAATGGAAAAAGCAGGAAATGAGCAGTATACACACATGATTTATAAATATGGAGAAGAAACAGTGAAAAGAATAGAAAACAACTGCCTTCAGGGAGTGGGAATCAGGTGTGGGGTTGTATGGGCTGGGAGACTGGTTTTGTTTTGTTTTTTTTTTCATTATAAGCCTTATAGTATTGTTAGAGTTTTTAAGTTTTGTACATGTATTACTTTGATAAAAAGTAAATTAAAATTTAAAAAGAGAATAATCGTCCTTCTCATCCTACCCACAAGGTAATTACTGCTGCCCCAACATGATAGGCACTGGGGCACTAAAAAGATAATCCAAAGCTCTTTGTGCGAAATGAATCATGTCTCCCGGTGGTGACACCCTAGGGTGATGAGATGTGATTCTTTATTGGTAGACACAGTGTCCGTAAACCTGTCTTTACTCTTGAGCCAACTGGGTCTACCTTTTCCCTGGTGGGACCTGGTGGAAACATGCTGGGTTAGGGCTGTTTCTGAGCAGGGTGGGGAGTGGAGAACGTGTTGTTTCAGTTAGTCCCCTTGACTAATCCATGCCCTGCCTGGAGTCTCCTAGTCCTAAGCCTCTTCTCTTGGGTTTCAATGTCTCCTTAAAACAAGCTTCTCAAGGCGAGAGGGATAGACACCTGGCTGCAGGGGTAGAAGAAGCTACTGAGGACAGCCCTCTTGAGTCAGGCTTAATGGCTAATTTTCCCTGATCTCAACATCCCCCTTCTCACTCACCTCCCACAATCACTGTCACCCCACACACTGAGTCTCACAGGGGTCTACAGATGGACTGCACCACCCCCCGCCCCGCCTGCCTCTGCCGCCCCAGCAGGTGCCTTGCTTAGACTGCTGCATTGCTAAACTAAGTACCGGCACCCCATTCCACACTCCCCATTTTCCACAATTCTGTTGACATCTCTTGTCTGCTGTTATCTGTCTTCCTGTCCTGTCATTTAAGATAATTCATTTTTTAAATGCCTGCAGTGGACTTGGGAAGAAAGAGAGGAGATACACACATATGTATGAATGAATGGTTAATGCTTCATTTTAACTGAAGTTACAACTGACTTTCAAATGGAAAGGCTGGATTTTATTTGCTGTTTTCTGCCCTCTGTTTTAAGTTCATATTCTGGGGTATTTCCATGTTAGCAAAACTTTGTCCTTTGACCAATGGCAGCATCCCTGAGTCCAGCCTGTGGGCTTCTAAGCATGTGGGTTGGTCACAAGAGGTGCAGACTAGAGATTGTGGTTTGCGTCACATAACCCAACCCCATGGCAGCAATCCCGACTTCTGCAAAAGCCCACTCACAAGTCAGTTGTTTGGAATGCAAAACATATTTTCCCATAGAAACAACATCATAAAGGAATATTTTAGTTCTCAGGTCAGCTTTCCAAAAAGTCTATCTGATGCAGATAAAAGCTCATAGGTACAAATATTCTTCATTTATTAATGTATTCACCCCCAGCATTTATTGAACACCAATTATGTGTAATTTAAGCATGACATTATTATTGCAGGATTCTATCAAACACAATCTTTTAAATACATCGCTTTCCTCTATTTTTTAGCTTCCATTGTTTTTAACTTGGAAGCTCTTCTCCAAAATGTAATCTTCTTCTCCCGCCTTCCCTCTAATTCACCCATTCCACTTTAAGAGAAAAAGGCAAAACTTGTGTCAGAGTCGGTAAAAACGTTCATTTGGTTAGTGACAGAAAGTTCCCAGAACTTCTCTGCACCTAGAGGGCTCCTGTGCCCTGCGGAGGGCCCAGCCCAGTGTCACTTTCACAGTAAGAAGCTGCTCATTGTACTTTCCCCAGGGCCCTCCAGGGACTTGGGTAAAATTGAGAATTGGCTCTCCGTCAATTATCTTTGGGATTCCTAAGGTTGCAGCACTGACCTGAACAAAAAGTCACTTTTTAAGGCTTAACGTGATAATTGTTGGCTATTTTTTGCCTTCCCATAAAATTCAAAGGTAACTGGAGCATGTTGCCAGTTCAGTGCTTCACATGTTTATTTTCTCCTATGTCAATTCATGTCTGGCTTCCAGAGGGCTCATGCTGTCCACTCATGAGGCACGGGCGACAGCTACTTTGTGGTGGAGATTGGAAACTCTCACCAAATGAAGTTCTTTGGCACTTTCTTCAAAGTTATTCAGGGCAGGAATATTATTCAAGATGGTAAACTCATACTGATGTAGTCATTCATTCATTCACCAAATACTCCTTTAGTGCTTACTGCATGCCAGGAACTGTGCTTGGTGCTGAAGATGTCCCATGGAGTCACTGCTACATCATTAACTCTGCACTTTGAGCAGCAAAGACGAAGAAAGTGCCATGTCCTAAGAGGAGTATTCCCTCCCACTGACTTGCCCCAAATAAAAATTCACCAGCTTAGGAGAAAAGGGAGAAAGGGGAGAGGGAGAAATAAGGGAGCTGCCTGTGTGGGTCCTCCTTCCCCAGTCATGCTCTGGGTCAAGAGATAATAGAAACTTCATGACAAATTAGGGAACCCCAGAATGGAGGTTCCCTGAGCCCCCTTCCACAGGTAACCTCCCCCAGAAGCCTGTGTGTGAAGGTAGAAGAGGCATGGCTGAGTGAGGCATCCAGGCAGATGGGCTGAGGACAGACTCACAGTCTAGTGCAAAAAGAGGAGCCAGGACCTCCCCTGACCACGGGCAGGACCCTGGAGGGCCGAGAGAGGCTACAGGACCCAACAATTTTGGGAAAAGGAGAATGCCAAGGCCACTGGAGACCACAACAGATCCTAGGTCATTTGGGAGGAAGTCAGGAGGATGGGTGCCAATGACCAAAGGCCCAGGGGACTCCACACTTCAACAAAGCTACTGTGGACAAAGAGCAACAACCATAGAGCAGGTGCTTCTCTCTCTTGGCACCAGGGCAAAAATAACCCTCGTTTTACACACACACACACACACACACACACACACACACACACATCCCCCTATAAATGAGAGCCCCTCTAGGAAGAATGTGAGAAAATCTGCCTAGGTCAATAACCGGAAATGACCCTGTAACCCTTCATTTGCCTGAGGTTATCTGAAGAAGACTCTGTTTTCTGTGACAGAGGGAGGGTTCAGAACTTAAGAATTACAAAATATAATCTATTACAGTTTTGCACACACGAATATGTGGCCTATGAAACTTGCTCCTGCTTCACACACAAATAAATGTTTAAAGCCACATATCGGGCCGGGCGAGGTGGCTCAAGCCTGTGATCCCAGCACTTTGGGAGGCCGAGACGGGCGGATCACGAGGTCAGGAGATCGAGACCATCCTGGCTACCACGGTGAAACCCCGTCTCTACTAAAAATACAAAAACTAGCCGGGCGAGGTGGCTGGCGCCTGTAGTCCCAGCTACTCGGGAGGCTGAGGCAGGAGAATGGCGTAAACCCGGGAGGCAGAGCTTGCAGTGAGCTGAGATCTGGCCACTGCACTCCAGTCCGGGCGACAGAGCGAGACTCCGTCTCAAAAAAAAAAAATAAAGCCACATATCTTCACAAATTCTCAGGGAAAGCAAACAGGTGCTGAAACAGAGGGAAGCCCCTACATTGGATGGGGTGGTTTGAGGTGGCCCCTCCACGGAGAGCTCCCCTGATGGTGAAGTCTGAAGGAGAAGGTGCCAGCCAAGCAGAGAATCCTAAGGAGAGGGCTCTGGGCAGAGGCAACAGCACCAGCCAAGGTCCTGTGGCAGGAAGGGATTCAGCTGTTTGAGGAATTGAAGGAAGTTCACCAGGACTGGCCATGGGGGCAAGACAGAGCCAGGCTGAGTCTGGAGAGGTTGACAGGCAGGAGGCTCCAGCAGCACCTTTGCGTCCCCAGGGCTCAGCAGCCCCAGAGCTGCCACAAACAGGAGCCCCACTTGCCTTTCACTCCCCGGCTGTTAGTAATCCTTCCTCTCACCATCTTGTGGATCGGCCTCACTATTCAGGCACTTCTCCCTGTCCCCTTAGAGGCTCCCTCACCCCCTCGGCCCTCAGAATACATCTTATCTTGTAGGGTTTCTCTTCTCCTTTTGGTATCTGACACGTTGGAGAGGGGACACCATAAGGTGATCACAGGACTGGAGAATGGGCAGCCACAGGGCTGTGTTTACCATGCAGATTCCTGAGTCTCTGCCCCAGGTATCCTCACACACAAAGCCTGCCTGGGGTCCTGCGATCTGAGTGACCAGAAAGTTCCCACAAGAGTTCCATACAGGTGGCCTGGGAGCCACACTTGGAGAGACTCCAGGTGAAAGAGAGAGGCCATGTTAGGCAGAAGGGGGAAGTAAGAGGCAACTTTATAAAGAATTTTTTTTTTTTTTTTTGAGACGGAGTCTCGCTCTGTCACCCAAGCTGGAGTGCACTGGCCAGATCTCAGCTCACTGCAAGCTCTTCCTCCCGGGTTCACACCATTCTCCTGCCTCAGCCTCCCGAGTAGCTGGGACTACAGGTGCCCACCACCTCGCCCAGCTAGTTTTTTGTATTTTTTAGTTGAGACGGGGTTTCACTGAGTTAGCCAGGATGGTCTCGATCTCCTGACCTTGTGATCCGCCCGCCTCGGCCTCCCAAAGTGCTGGGATTACAGGCTTGAGCCACTGCGCCCGGCCTTTATAAAGAATTTTAACTCCAGCATAGCATGATGATGAATTTTATGTGTCAGCTTGACTGGGCCATGGGGTGCCCAGATATTTGGTCAAGCATGATTCTGGGTGTTTCTGTGAGGGTGTTTTGGATGACCTTAGCATTCACACTGATGAACCAAGCGAAGCCGATTGTCCTCCCCCATGTACGTAGGCCTCCTCCGGTTATCTGAAGTCCTGAAGACAGCAAAAAGACTGAGTAAAAGATAATTCCTCCTGCCTGACTGCCTTTGAGCTGGGACATCAGTTTTTTCCTGCCTTTGGACTTGAACTGAAACATCAGCTCCTCCTGGGTCTTGAGCCTCCCAGCCTCAGACTGGAACTGCACCGTTGGCTCTCCCCAAGCTTGCTGACTACAGAGCTAGTGGCCCATCAATCTCCGTAATTGCATGAGCCAAGTCCCTTACAATAAATATCTTTTTTTTTTTTTTTTTTGAGACGGAGTCTCGCTCTGTCACCCAGACTGGAGTGCAGTGGCCGGATCTCAGCTCACTGCAAGCTCCGCCTCCCGGGTCCCGCCATTCTCTGCCTCAGCCTCCCGAGTAGCTGGGACTACAGGCGCCGCCACCTCGCCCGGCTAGTTTTTTGTATTTTTTATTTTAGTAGAGACGGGGTTTCACAGTGTTAGCCAGGATGGTCTCGATCTCCTGACCTCGTGATCCGCCCGTCTCGGCCTCCCAAAGTGCTGGGATACAGGCTTGAGCCACCGCGCCCGGCCACAATAAATATCTTATACACATGCGTCTTATTGGTTCTGTTTCCCTGGAGAACCCTAACTAACACAGGGAGTAATAGCTGTTTTCTGCTTTCAGGACGCTCAGAACTTTGTATTCCAGTGGCAGAAAATCTGTCTGGATGGTAAAAGTTGTTCATAAATACATACTGGTATAAGAAATCAAGAAGTGGTATGCAGCATAGGTCTTTTTGGGGGACTTTAAGAAATAATTATAGCTGCTATTTACAAGTACTATGAGTACCCTGTGTGTGAGAGGTGATATTTTATCTCCTCCCCTTGTAAATACTTATGTAACGTCTGGCTTTCTTGCGTTTCACCTACCATGAGGGCAGAGATACGGTCTGTTTTGGTCATCACTGTGTCTGTGGGAGAGAGCCCAGGATATGGTAGGTACTTGGAAAATACCTGTTGAATGCGTCAGTCCTTGTATTTCTAATATTTACAACAATGCCACATGGTAGATACTATGATCCCCATTTTAAAAAAAGGAAACTGATGCCCAGCGGGAGTGTTGTTATTCTCCAATTACTATGCCCCACCCCTTCCATCCACTTCCTGCCTTCCTCTGTGCCCTGAGGGGCTCAACTCTACAGACTTATAACCTGTACTCCTGGCTAGGGAAAGAGAGAGGTCAAGGTTAGGACCCCTGTTCCAGGGCATTGTTCTGACAGTGGCTGTGTTTCTCCAGGGCCACAGCCCCTGTCAGGTGGCTCTTGTCCATGATGCCAGCTTTCAACAGGATCCAATAAAATATTCCCTCCTCTTGCCCTATAGGCCTGGGTGGTGATGGCTTTCTGCGATTACTAGTTCCTCAGTGCTTCACCATCCCCTGTGGGTTCCTGTAATCCTGCCCAAGCCTCAGTTAATAGTCCCTTGCTAAACTCTCCTCAGTTAAACCTGCTGTGTGTGCCATCAATTTCCTGCTGGCATCCTGACTGATAAACAGAAATGAAACCCGGGAGGCTGAAACAGGAGGATCACTTGAGCCCAGGGGTTCCAGAGAGTAGTGCACTATGAGCATGCCTGTGAACAGCCACTGCACCAGCCTGGGCAACATAGCGAGATGCCATTGCTTAAAAAAAAAAAAAAAATAGAGAGAGAAACTAGATAACAAAGTCACACAGCTAAAAAGCAGTGGAGGCAGGTGTCAGACACTGAAGTGTCTAGATATGAAGCCAATTTTCATTTTGTTATGCCTCATATTCTTCTCTCAGAAACTGGTTAGGAATGAGCCTGCCCCATGACAGTCTATGTTTTCCTCTAGACCATTCCATAACCTTGGCATTCTTTAGCACTCTCCCTTTCCCTAGAGAGACGAAGGATGGCAGCATGGAAATAGGGCTCAGCCTTTTGCCACCCAAGAGACCTGGATTGGAATCTAAGTTCTGCTACTGATTTTGTGACTCAAGGCAAGGGCTTAACTTCTCTGAGCCTCTGTTTCTCGATATGTAAACTGAGAGTCATACTTCAGCGGGAGCTAATGAGGATTAAGTAAACAAATGTATTTCTATCAAGAGCTCAGTCAAGTTGGCCTTTCTTCTCCTTTCTCCTAAGCACAGGTCTCATGGAAAGGCCGGAATACTTGCCTGAAATCACTCAGTCTCTGGTTTAAAAGTGCTGCTCAATCCCTCTGCAGGGAGAGATGTCAGGAGCTTTGACTGTTGAAAAAAACGCACAGGCATGTTTCAGAAGGTGGATTCCAGAGCGCTCAGTGCAGGGGACGGAAGCCCAAGCCTTCTTTCAGGCATTGTTTTACTGACTTTCTTGCGACATGGCAAAAGGTGAATCTCATGACCAGTGTGTGTTTTCTCCAGCACTAATGACTGTGACTAAAATAGAGCTTTGTGGGGGAGAACCCACACAGCCCTCCCCTTTGAGAAGTTCTGAAGGCTGCCCTGCTTTGCTTTGCCAGGGTGCATTGGGTTTGAGAGCCATTGGTTGGCGACTTCAGTCTCTCTATAAGCCTCAAAATGTGCAAAAGAAAACGCGTTAATACAGGCTCACCAATACAGTATTTACAGAGGCTGGCCTGGTTCCTTTCCAAAAGGTGGTGCACAATGAAGGTTAACTTCTGAGGTGGGAAGGGTTCCCAGATAAAGGATAGGGTGCCCAGGTAAGTGTGAATTCCAGATAAACCGCAAATATAAGTCTGTCCCACTCAGTGTTTGGGATATAGTACACTAAACATTCTTTGTTTCTATTTGAAATTCATGCTTACCGGGGCCTGGTATATTTTCATTTGCTAAATTTTGCAATCCTGTAAGTGAGGGGAAGGGAGATGTTTCACTGGCTTACAAAACATTGTTTTCAAGCATTCTTCACACATTTCAGAAGCTTCATTTTACTCAGAAACCAATGTGCTTGTTATGAATTGCTTTTTTATACTCGTTAAAAGAGGACTCTAAATAGCATCCTATCAACTGAGTTCTGATGTCTACTCCTTGAAATAATAAAACTGTATTTCCTTAAGAATATGCAATTATATCCTTTATCTGGAAGCCATGTATCTGAAAACTTCAAATATCAAAATGCTGACAAAGTTTTATTATATCTATGTGTAAGATATTTCACATGTATATATTAAGTATGTCTTTGAGTACTCAGTAATTATTTTATGATTTTCATTTTATGAAAATCAAAGTCACCGTTGTGTGGCTTGCATTTTCATAGTATGGACCATATTTTGTTTATGCTGTTTATTTCTCTTCAAACCATTAATAATTATATGATAAAGTATAATTTTTTATTGCAGTGCAAGTGTCTAAGGAACCACAGTTTTTGTATTTTAAATTCCATAAAACATTCTTCCATTGACAAAAACAACGTCAACAACAACAAAATAAAACTCCTACGACACCCATAAGAAATGCCATGGGGTTCATGCAGTTCACTCAGGGCACTGCTGAGCTTTTCTTACATATCTACTCAAAAAGTTCTTGGTTTTTGGACTTTCCATCTCAAGCAGGTAGAGGGGACCAAACCAGGAATGTGGCTAGGACTTCCACTAAAGTGAAGTACACTGAGAGCATAAGAGCAGAACCCCACTGAGACACAGGACCAGGAACTCCAAGAGTCCTGCAGGGGCCAGCAGATCTGCGCACGCGCCAGCCCTTAGGCAGCACTGTGTTACTGAGACACATAATCATGTTGCATGTCCTCATGAAAACTTTACATTACATCCAAGTCAATAGTTTTGTCTTCCCATCCCTCTCTGGAAAAGGTACCATAGCACTTTAAAATATATTATTCTATGGCCAGGCGCAGTGGTTCACGCCTGTCATCCCAGCACTTTGGGAGGCCAAGTTGGGCAGATCACTTGAGGCCAGGAGTCCAAGACCAGCCTGTCCAACATGGTGAAATCCTGTCTCTACTAAAAGTACAAAAATTAGCCGGGCATGCTGGGGGGCACCTGTAATCCCAGCTATTCAGGAGACTGGGGTGACAGAATCACTTGAACCTGGGAGGTGGAGGTTGCAGTGAGCTGAGATTGTGCCACTGCACTCCAGCCTGGGTGACAGAGCGAGACCCTGTCTCAAAATAAATAAATAAACAAAGAAAATGTATTACTATAGTTTTGGGAATCCTAGACAATGTCACAATTTTCTCAGAAAATTAGAGTGCTGCAAATGTGCGGTAATTAAAATTGGATTTTAATATGCTTGTCCTTAGTAGTGAACATAGAGTGAAGAATGACTATCACATATTACATAAGCAAGTGAAGGCTGGGTATGGTGGCTCACGCCTGTAATCCCAGTGCTTTGGGTGGTGAAAACAGGTGGATCACTTGAACTCAGGAGTTTGAGACCAGCCTGGCCAACAGTCTCTACTAAAAATACAAAAATTAGCCTGGTGTGGTGGTATGCACCTGCAGTGCCAGCTACTCGGGAGGCTGAGGTGGGAGGGTCACTTGAGCCTGGGAGGCGGAGGTTGCAGTGAGCGGAGATCGTGTCACTGCATGGGCAACAGAGCAAGACCCCATCTCAAAAAAAAAAAAAAAAAAGTGGAAATTTGAAAGAAAACGTGAAAATGAAAGCATTTTCCTCCCAATAGAGTTCACACTGTATTGAGAGGAAGAATACAAGTAAGTAATTGTATCCATCAGGATAGCTTAAATTATTTTTTATTAACAAAGAACTCTACAATTGTTTCTTTCTTTTTTTTTTTGAGAGGGAGTCTAGCTTTGTCGCCAGGCTAGAGTGCAATGGCTTCCTGCCTCAGCCTCCCGAATAGCTGGGATTACAGGCACACACCACCACACCCAACTAATTTTTTTTTTTTTTTTTAGTAGAGATGGGGTTTCACCATGTTAGCCAGGATGGTCTCAATCTCCTGACCTTATGATCCACCTGCCTCGGCCTCCCAAAGTGCTGGGATTATAGGCGTGAGCCCGGCCTACAAATCTGTTTCTTAACCAAGGTAGTTTATTTCTCATTCACCCTACTCCATATCGGCTGGGATCTGCTCTGCTTTTCTTGGAGCCCAGGCTAATGAAGCAGCTATCACATCTGGATACAGCATTGTCATTCTTCCATGAGATGCTCATTTTATAGAAGAGGAATCCTGGATTTAGGATGATTAGGTGGCTTAACTAGGCAAGGGCAGAACCAGCCCTGAAACCAAGGTCTTTTAATCCCTACACCAATGCTTCTTCTCTTCTACAGATAAGTTGTGCTGTGTACTAGGCTGACTGTTTCCCAGAGGGACTGGGAGTAAACAAAGCTCCAGGTTAAACTCCAAAGGTTCAGTCCTTCAGTTTTTGATATGTTAGCCATCATTCATTGACTCAGTTTACCATGTGTTGGCACTATTTTATGCACTGGGGATGCGATGGTGATAAAAAAAAGATATACTGCCCTGGTCCTTGTGGTGCTTAGAGTTTTATGATGGGGAAGGTACATGGAACTGAGCTTCCCAAGCTTGGAAAGGAAGGCTAAATAAAATGGCTCCAGAAGGCCGGGAGCAGTGGCTCATGCCTGTAATCCCAGCACTTTGGGAGGCTGAGGCAGGTGGATTGCCTGAGGTCAGGAGTTCGAGACCAGTCTGGCCAACATGGTGAAACCCTGTCTCTACTAAAAATACAAAAATTTACCAGGCGTGGTGGTGCACACCTGTAATCCCAGCTACTTGGGAGGCTGAGGCAGGAGAATCGCTTGAATCTGGGAGGCAAAGGTTGCAGTGAGCCAAGATTGTGCCACTGCACTCCAGCCTGGGTGACACAGCGAGACTCTGTCTCAAAAAAAAAAAAAAAAAAAAAAAGGTTCCAGAGAGTTGCCTGGGGCTCTAGCTCCTAGAAGTTTCTTGCCTAGGGGTGTGGGAGGACACAGACACAGCCTGGTGGGTGGGAATGAGTCCATGACTGGGTCCGCTCTGTCCCTATCATCACTGAGCAGCAGTAACCCTGAAATCCTCCCAGAGACTCTGGTTCTGGGTTGGGGAGCTGGAGGGCTGAGTGGACCATTGCAATAGTGGAGAAGAGGGAGGGATGAGCACCGAGTGAGGAAGAAAAAGACAGAAAACCAAACCAAACAAACATCACTTTCCCCTGAAATGAGCCGGCAAACTCAGCTTTCAAAATACATGAAGAAATCTAATGCTAAGGAAGACAGCCAACAAAGTGAATAGTCAGGACAGGATTCTACTCCCGGTTAAAAGTAGAAAAAAGAGCCAACTAAAAAAAAACCTCAGAAATGATTAGTATAAACATTGGAATTTAAAATGCACCAGATAGAACATTTCTGGCCTGGATAAAGTTGAAGAAGGCATTAGTGAAGTGGAAAAGGGTGCAGAGGAACACACCCAGAATGCAGGCAAAGATGAGAAAGTACAAAGAGACATGGAAGATTGACTGATCACATTGTACACTATAAATACATATCATTTCATCTGTGAGTTAAAAAAGATTAAAGAGTTAAATGAATTTATCTACAAAGGAATAAAAATTAGTCTGACAGCAAGCAGCCTTCTCATAGATACCAACCCTCATGTAATAAAAATTCTGAAAGAAGAGAAAAGAGGAAATGACAGTGATGCAATATTTAAAGAGATAATGGCTGAGAATTTTCTAGAAGTGAAGATACATTGCAGTTGAATTGCAGAAGACTGTGGATAAAGAGATAATCGTAAATTAACAGGTATCACCTCACACATCAGAATGACTATTATCTACAAAACATAACAAATGTTGGTGAGGATGTGGAGAAAAGGAAACCCTTTCACACCATCGGTGGGAATGTAAATTGGAACAGCTATTATGAAAAACAGTATGGAGGTTCCTCAAAAAATTAAAAATAGAATTACGATATGATCCAGCAATCCAACTACTGAGTAATAGGTTCAAAGGAAATGAAAACAGTATGTTAAAGAGATATCTGCACTTCATGTTCATTGCAGCATTATTCAGAATAGTCAAGATACGGAATCAGCCTAAGTGGCCATTAACAGATGAATGAATAGAGAAAATGGGGTATATGTACACAATGAAATACTATTCAGCTGTGAAAAAAGAAACAAATCCTGTAATTTGCCACAAAATGGATGAATCTAGAGGACATTATGTTACGTGACATATGCCAGGTACAGAAAAACAAATACCACGTGATCTCACTCATATGTGGGAACTGAAAAAAGTTGATCTTACAGAAGTAGAGAGCAGAATGGTGGTTACTGAGAGCTGGGGCCGTGGTCGGGGTAGGATGAGGGTGGGGCTGGTGAGTTGAAGAGATATTAGTCAAAGGATATAAAGTTTCAGTTAGAAGAAATAAGTTTGAGATCTACTGTACCACATAGTGACTATAGTTAATAAGAATATATTGCATTCTTGAAAAATGCTTAACAGAGTGAATGCTAAGTGTTGCCAGCACAAAAATGATAACAATGTGAGGTACTGTACATGTTAATTAGGTAGATTTAGTCATTCCATGTTATAATTTTACTCTGAAACATCACATTGTACACTATAAATATGTATCATTTTATCTGTCAGTTAAAGAAAGGTTAAAGAGATAAATGATTTTATCGACAAAGGAATAAAAATTAGTGTGATAGCAGCCTTCTCATAGACATCAATAGATTCTAGAAGATAATAAGGGTAATAAGTTGAAAGTGCAGAGGGAAAACAAATATCAGTCTAGAATTCTATACCCTGAAAAATAAAGAATTTCAGGCATCCAAAGATGAAGACAGTTTACCAACCACAGACTGTCACTTAAAGAACTACTAAAGAATATTTTATTTTGGGCCGGGCTCGGTGGCTCACACCTATAATCCCAGTACTTTGGGAGGTCGAGGTGGGCAGATTACGAGGTCAAGAGATCAAGACCATCCTGGCCAACATGGTAAAACCCTGTCTCTACTAAAAATACAAAATCCATCAGCCGGGTGTGATGGCACGTGCCTGTAGTCCCATCTACTCAGGAGGCTGAGGCAGGAGAATTGCTTGAACCCGGGAGGCGGAGGTTGCAGTGAGCCGAGATCACACCACTGCACTCCAGCCTGGGTGACAGAGCGAGACTCCGTCTCAAAAACAAACAAACCAAACAAACAACAACAACAACAAAAACTTTTTTTTTAAATAACTTTTTTATCTTTAAAAACTTTAACTCTGGAATAAAAATAAGATGGGGAACAGGGTCCACATGTAATTAAAAAGTGCTGAGGTCCTTGCTGTGGTCAAAAGGACAAGTAAAGTTCTACTTAAGAAAAAAAACAGTAAAAGCAAAACGAAAAAACAAATAAAAACAGCACAATAAGTAAGTGTTCAACTTTAAAAACTAGGCAAGAACAACAAAGAAATCCAAACTAGAAATAGGAAAATAATATAAGAGAAGAATGAAAGAAATTATATTTAGGGAAGATGAATAAAACACAAAGTTAGTTTTTTAAAACAGCTTACAGAAAAAGATAAACCCTGAGCACAACCAGTAAATAAAAAAGAGAAAAACACAAACAGAAAGTGGGAATAAAAAGGGATAGAAATAGATACAGTGGAGATTTTAAAATACATAAAAGAATACTATTAACTCCATCTGAATAAATATGGAAACTTAGAAGAAATAAATAATTTTCAAGAAAGAAATTAAAATTTGGTAATTTATTCAGATAAAACCAGAACAAAGCCTTAGCTACTAAAGACATTAAATTATTAATCAAAAGTTCTTCTATCTCCGAAGACACCAGGCCCAAATATTTACCAGATTTTTAAGAAATAGATAAGCCCTGCTTTAAAAGACAAAAATTCTTTCAGAGGATGGGAGAAAAAAGGAAGAGAATTTCCTAACTTATTTTTTGAGATATTAAAGCCAGACAGGGACAATCCAAATAAGGAAAATTATAACTTAATCTCATTTTTCATGTAGATACAAAACCTTAAAGAAAATATCATGACCAAGTGGAATTTCATCTCAAGAATGAAAGAATAATTCAAGATTCAAAAACCTATTAAATAAAAAAGGAAAGACTTTTTCCTTTTTTTTTTTTTTTTATCTTTTTAGTGTCTCAATAAATGCAGAAAAGGTATGGACAGAATATAGCATTCATTCATGGTTTTAAAAATCTTAGCAAACTAGGTATAGAAGGCAACTTTCCTTACCTGACAAAGGCTATACATCAAAACTCTACAAGCAAATATCATATTAACTGGTACTATTTTAGAGACATTTTCATTAAAGTCAGAAATTACAGAAGGATGTAAGTTCTAAGCCTCTATTCAGCGTTATACTGAAGTTCTTAACTGATGTAATATAAAAGAATGGAAAAAGAGAAAGATTAGAAACCGTTATCGTTTGCTGAAAATGTGATTGTCTACATAAAGAACTCAAGAACATTTACGTACTCTTAGAACTAAAAACTATCCAGCAAAGGTTGCTAGATATAAAAAAAACATGCAAAAATCAATAGCATTCTTAATAGTAATAACTAATTAGAAAATATATTGGAAAAATCCCATTTATAATAGTAACAGAAATTATATGGCACCTAGAGATAAATGTGTTAAAAGGTATGAAAGACCTCTAAGAAGAAAACTACGATAGTATTATTGAATAAAATACAGGATCTAAATAAATGGAGAAAATTACTATGTTTATTGATTAGAGTACTCAGTAATATAAAAATGTTAGCCATCTTGGTGGCACCTCTGGTGTAGTGGTATCACGCAAGATTCCCATAAAAATGTTAGCCATCTCCATATTTATTTATAGATTTGATGAAATTTTCATATTAAAAATCCTCAAAATGTGCACAATTCTTAAGAAGCTAATTCTAAATTTCATGTGAATGGGCCAGGAAAAGCCAAGAAAATTTGGAAGAAAAAGAAGAGAGGGCAGCAAGGCTTGTCTTGTTAGATATTTAGACTTACTGAAAAGATTGTGGTAGTATTGGCATAGGGAATAGAAATAGATTAATGGAACCGAACAAAAGCCCATAAATATCCTATGTACACGAGGAAGCTCTGTACGTGACTGAAATAGCCTCACAAAGCAATGGGAGGAAATTGAGGAACTGGGACAACTGGTTATCCATATGGGAGTAAGTGAAATTAGATTCTCACTCACATCAGCCATAAAGATTAAAGACACAGATGTGAAAAGCAAAACTTTGCAACATTGAGAAAAAAAAATATACAGGAAGATACACTCATTATCATCAAGGACAGAAATTTTTTATATAAGATACAAACATACAAACAATAAAATAAGAGGGATATATTGGATCACATTAAGACAAAAAACTGTGTTAAAAAAGACAATATAAACAAAATGAAAAGATATTATAGAACAGGAGAAAGTATTTGGGATGAATATAACAAAATGGGAAGTATTTCAAGAAACAAAAATTATATAAGCTTGATTATTTGGTCACAGTTCAGTATAACTAGCTATTAATAATAGAAATTAAAACAAAAAATAAAGCATAAGGACAGAACAAAAATTAAACAAAACAAAAATTAAAGTATAAGAACACAGCAGTTAGAAGATAATTAAAATAAGAGCACAATATATCAAAAGGTGTGAAATATTGTCAAAGTTGTACTAAAAGTTAAAGTTACAATCTTATTTGTTTTCATTTTCAAGGAAAGGAAAAATAAAAGCTTTCAACCCAAGAATTTATAAAAACAGCAATGACAACAAAATCCCTAAGAAATCAGTAGAAAGAAAAGACTAAAGGCAAAACCAAAACTAACTGAATTAGGATACAGGAAAACTTACAGAATTAATTTGAGAGCACTTTTTAAAAAAAGTAATAAAGTAGACAAATATTAGAGAAACTAAAGAAGAAAAAAAACCCTATGGATAATAAAATTAGAAAATAAAAAAGGGAGGTTCAGCACCAGATAAGGAGATATTTTAAATACAAGACAATACTTTGCAAAATTATAAATTATAAATCTGAAAACCTAGATGAAATGAATAGTCTGAAAATATATACATTATCAAAATTAGAAGTATAAAACCTACATATGCCAATCATGGCTGAAGAACTTAAAAAAGAAAAAAAGGAAAGATTTCCCTCCAGGAAAAAAATGTGTCTAGGCCTAGAAAACTTTATAGGAAAAAAAAAAAAAGAAAACTCTATAGGAAAAAAAAACTTTCAATTCTTAAGGAATATGTAATCACTATGTTTCAGTAATTTCAAACATTGACAAATATGGAAAATTTATCTCATTTACTTAACAGAGATAACCCTGATGTAAAACCCTGAAAAAGACAGCTCAAAAAAAGAAGATAATAAACCTATCTAAATTGTGAACATAGAAAAGAAAATCCAAATTCAGGTAACAGTATCAAAATAACCCAAGGAGGGTTTAATCTAAAATAAAAGATTTTATGTTTTAGTATCTTTAAAATCCAACAGTGTAATATATGACATCCACAGGCTAAAAAAGAAAATCCAAGTAAGATTCTCAATTAATGCAGGAAATACATTAGAATTCAACAGCTGGTCCCTATTAAAAAATAATTACAACTTTAAGAACTTTTATTAACATAACAAAAAGTGTTTATTTCAAACAAAGTCATCTTTAAGGATGAAATACTAATGCAGTATTATTAAAATCAGGATCAAAACAAAGATATAGTTTGTTGCCATTTTTACTAAATTTTGACCTGAAAGTTCTAACCAATTAAATAGGGCACTTATAAAAATAAGATGCACAAACACTGGAAGGGAGAAAACAGATTTGTAATTACTTGTATATGATATAATTACATTCCCAGAAATTCAAAAGAACAATTCAACTAAGAATTATTAGAACCAATATGAGAGCCCAAGAAAACTACTAAATATAAAAAAGACACAAAAGTCAGTACCTTTTGTATACACAAATTTTCTGTATAAAAATTTGTATATAGAAATTTGCTACATTGCTTTTCTATATAGAACTATTATCCAATTAGAAAATATAACTTTTAGAAAAGATAAAATGACAATAGCAAAAATCAACAATGATAACATTGGAAACTTCTATGGAATGCCTTGGAAAAGCTATAATGAGAATGTGAAGGACCCATATAAAAAAATTATACAATGCTTTTGGAAAATGTAGAAGATTTGAATACTAAGCTTTATGGCAACGACATCAGTGCTTTGCAAATTAATTTGAATGGTCAATATAATTTCAATAAAAATCTCAATAGTGTTCTTTTCAGAATTTCACAAAATCATTCTAACATTCAACCAAAAGAATAATTAAGCATGAACAGCAAATAAAATGTGGGGTTTTTTTGTTTGTTTGCTTTTTGAGACTGAATTTCACTCTTGTTGCCCAGGCTGTAGTGCAATGGTGCAATCTCGGCTTACTGCAACCTCCGCCTCCCAGGTTCAAGCCATTCTTCTGCCTCAGCCTCCTGAGTAGCTGGGATTACAGGCATGCACAACTACGCCCAGCTAATTTTATATTTTTAGTAGAGATGGGGTTTCTCCATCTTGGTCAGGCTGGTCTCCAACTCCCAACCTCAGGTGATCGGCCCGCCTCAGCCTCCCAAAGTGCTGGGATTACAGACATGAATCACCACGCCCAGCAGCAAAGAAAATGTTGAACATGAAAAGGAATGATGAGACAGGGGCCTTGCCAGCTCTTAAATCATTTTTAAAAGCAAGTATCAATAAGAATATAGAACTGACAAAAGAACAAGTGTAAAAATGTACATATCAAGACATAGAATAGCTATTCTGAGACCACAGTACATAGGAGAACTCTGTGGTAAATAAAGCATCACAAATTAGCAGAGAATAAAAGTATTGGCCAGGCGCGGTGGCTCACACCTGTAATCCCAGCACTTTGGGAGGTCAAGGCGGGGGAATCAACTGAGGTCAGGAGTTCAAGACCAGATGAAAATGGCCAAAATGGTGAAACCTCATCTCTATTAAAAAATACAAAAACTAGCCAGGCATGATGGTGGGAGCCTGTAATCCCAGCTACTCAGGAGGCTGAAGCAGGAGAATTGCTTGAACCTAGGAGGCAGAGATTGCAGTAAGTCAAGATCGCACCACTGCACTCCAACCTGGGCAACAGAGTGAGATTCCCATCTCAAAAAATATATATATAATAATAATAAAAGTATTACTCAATACATTGTTCTGGGTTAAGTGATTATTTAGAAAAAAATTAATCTAGAGATTTACCTCAAATCATAATCAAAATAACTTTTGATGGATAAAGAGATATAGTTAGATGTAAAATACATACACATTAAAATAAAATAAAGAAAAATCAGAAGCACATGAAAAAATGTTCAATAACTTTATCAAGGGAATGCAAATTTAAATTACAATAAGCTACTACTGCACACTTAACAGAATGGCTAAAATAAAAATGTCTGACAACACCAAATGTTGACAAAACTTTGGAGCAACTGAATTCTCATGCATTGTTGGTGAGAGTATAAAATGGTATAACTCATTTGGAGAAAAGGCTGGTAGTTTCTTATAAAATAAAATATACATCTATCCTATGCCCAGAAATTCCATCCATAGGTATTTAAGAAAAATGAAAGCATATGTCTATAAAAGGACCTTTACAAGAATGTTCACAGTTTCATTATTCATAATGGGACTAAACTGGGGACAGCCTGGTGTCTATCAATAGAGGAATGAATAAACAACTGCCATGTAGACATACTATAATGAAAGCTTACTTTTAGTAACAAAAAGACACAAATTTCTGAAGCTTACCAACACAGATGAATTTCAAAAACATTATGCTGTCAAAGAAACCTTATGCAAAAGAGTTCATGCTGTGTGACTCCATTCCATATAAAGGTCAAAAACAGACCAAACTAATGATGAAAAAACTAAAATCTTTGGTTGCCTATATGGGTAGTATGGGAGTGAGGACCAGCCGGGAGAGAACACGAGGAAGCTTTTCAGGATGATGGTAATTTTTATTTTTTAAAAAGGTCTATAGATATGATTTATATAGCACACTTATTTAAAGGGTACAATTCATTGTTTTTTCGTATCCTCATAGATATGTGCAACCATCACCTGAAAAAGTCATACCCTTTGAGTTCTATGTCTTGAAAAGCATATGCATCTGTCATTTGTCAAAACTCACTGAATAATCCATTTAAGATTTGTGCATTTCCCTGTAATTACATAAAATATGGAAATTTTACCTTTAAAAGGCTGTTTTCTATTAGAAGAAAATATGAAATAGTTTTTAAAGTTCTATATGAGAAAAAGTCATTCTCCAGAAAAAAAAATTGACAGATTTGATTACTTTAAATCTTAAAATCTCTCTGTGCCAAAAATATATAACTTCCATTCAAATGTAAATGTCAAGCCAGGGAATTATTATTATTTGAAAAAAATAATAGATAAGGAGGTCTTTGTTGATATATCTTATATACATATAAAACATTTTAAATCACTTTAGATATTAAGATTCCAACAGATGTACAGGCAAAGGCTCTGAACAGAAGATTCATAAACAGAAAATAAACTAGTTAACAAACATGGAGAAAATTTCTTTGTGTTTATAGAAATTAAAATTACATCAAGAGCTACATATATCAAAGACTGTATGATTCATATATTATTTGGTTTATTTATTTTTGAGAAATATGTTGATTCTTTTTGAGGAAATATATTTAAAGTAAATAAGAATTGCCATGAACACAGATTTAGCTACAATAATGTTTATTACAGTACTATTTACAATATTGATGAATCAGGTATTACCCAAATATTTAACATAGAGTATTAGTAAGGTAAACTACAGTACAAAAATATTACATTAACTTGGGACTCTTGTACAATCATTAAAAATTATGTTGTAGAAGAAGAAGAATTCTTATGAGGTGGAAAGAATGAAGTGGGAAGATGTTTACATTTCAAATGAAAAAAAAAAAAGCCAAAAAATATGTATTGGTTCTGTTACACTAGCTCTTTCCCCTGCGTCTCCACTGTGGACACACAGGCATTGAGCTTCTGTCTACTGTCTCCCTTCTCTTTTCCCCATTTCCCTTTGGAAGCCATTCCTGTCTTTTATCCTAGTAAGAAGGAAATAGGCTCGCATTAGAAAAGTGGCAAAATGAAAACAAGAAAGATATACAACTCTGTTCTGGTTAACTTTTTTATTGGGGAAAAAGTATTGCCATGATTAAAAATTCAAAGTCAGAAAGTGTATATGATGAAAAGTCTCTCTACCTCGTCCTAGGCTCTTTAATTAGTTTCTCTTATCTCCTTCCAGACATACTTTTTAGAAAGACGTTTAGCAAAAGCAACAAACAAACAAATGAAACACAAGATAATAAAAAGAAAAGAAGGCAGGGAGGAAAAAGATGGAGGGAGAGATGGGAAAAGAGGGAAGGAAGAAAGAGTAGAAGAAATAAAGAAAAGGGTACCAGGGGAAAAATTCAAATAAGTTTATTCTGTAAGGGCTCTAAACAGCCAATGTTTATTTTAGAATATATGTTAAACATTTGGATCCTTCAGCAACCTGCTACTAACTTAAAAACACTATTAAATTAATATTAAATTGTTTACAAGTATTTTTAAAATAAATAAACCAGGTTCAGAAGGAGCCTTTTTACTTGAGATGCCTTAAGGAATAGCCGTCCACACCCAAATTAGGATGCCGGTCCAACAAACATTGATGAACTACAGTAATGACGGAGTTGGGGAGGTGAAATTACGACTGTATTGGACATGCAATTTTGAGAGAAAGAGAGCAGTGGAGGTTTAGACATTAGAAATGCCCAACCCTGCATTTACCCCATTGGAGAATCGGCCTCGGACAGAAATACCAAATGACAGTCACCAGGAGGACACACTAAATTTGCTTTCTGGCATCATCTTCAAATATTTGGGATGGGACGACAGATCCTGACTCTCCTTAACGGCCATTTTGTATTGATTTGCCGTGAATGGACTGGCTTAGATTTACTGCTTGAAGTAAGCCTAACAATAATTATTAACGGGTCCAGGAGGAAGGGATCACTCAATACAAGTAGTCCACAAAAGCACACCTGAGCCTCTTAGTTCAGGGTAGGTCGATGTTTTTGGCGTGCTCTTTCTCCGGGGCCCCTTCTTTTTCCATGAGGGAGCAAATGTGGAGCATGAAAAAGATGTATACTCAAGGGACAAGGCTTAATAAAATTGTGTTGGTCATCAAAGACATTCTTAAGTAAACAGAAATACTTTTGTGTGTAATTCAGCTTGGTAGCCCCAAAATAATAACCAACTTGTTTATGAATAACTTATGTATAAGTGAATGTATAATTAGTTCACGATTTTTTTCTTAACACATTAAAAAAATTATTGACCACTCTCCATGAGAATGACACCTTGCTAGATGCAATAACAAACCACAAGAGCAGAGCTCTGGCGTTTATAGCTTTTATCTCATTCGTTAATTCTGCAAATACTTACTGAGCACCTTCTATGTGCCAGCTCTAAGTTAGACACTGGGGCTACAGTAGTGGGCAGACCCTGTCCCTACCCTACAAAAGTTCAAGGCTCTTCTTCTGATGTAGGCAGAGAAAGTGTTATTAATATTCTCATTATGAAATGAGGAAATTGAGGCATTCCCATTCCAATATTCAGTTCTGGAACAGGATTGGAGCCCAGCTTTTCGCTCCTGAGGTCTAAATACTTGGCACACTGCACTCCATGTCTCTCAGAACTTTTTCCATAATAATGAGACAAAGGAGCTTTAAGAAGACATTCCCCATCCCCCTTCCCATGGGCTTCTGCCCCGTCTTTAAAACGGGGGGAAATGATTTTTGTCCTTGTTCCTGTTTTAGAAGCAGCAGCACAACCTTAGAATATTATTATAATTATTAATACTGGTAACATCATAAAAATAAATAATTCGCTAAAGTCTTTAAATCTACCTTTCCCTAGAGTTGGGTAAACGGAAAATAAGCTATAAACACATTTTTTTCCCCATAAAAAGATCAGACATGAAGGCATTCAGATAACAATGCTAGATCTGAACTGGTCCTTGGAGAACTCTAAGTTCACCTGCCTTTCATGACATCTGAATCCTTTGCACAGAAACAGAGACGAGACAGAAGGGCTGTTTTTCCTGAGAGCATTTTCTTATTCCTTCACTCATTGCAGCTGTTAGCAGCAGCTGGTTACTTGAGTGTGCTGAAATGCCCACTGCCGTGTAAATACTCTCTCTAACACCCTGCATTACTCATAGTTTGAAAATCACTTTGACTCCTGAAACATAATTATGTTAATGTCAGATGAGTCAGCAGGGGGACAGCATGCTGCTCCTATGGCAGCTGCACCTCCTGCCAACCTCCGAACGTATCAGAGCCTGGGGCTTCAAAAAAAAGAAAGAAAGAAAGAAAAAAGAAGGAAAGAAAGAAAAAGAAAACCCCTTTTTGTGGGTGGGAAGAGAAATTATATTTATGGCTCAAAGAACAGCTTCAAAGAAGTGGCCAATTTCACTTTCGCTGCAACAGGAAAGGAAGAGTTAAGTAAAATCGCTACGCCTAGGTTAATCTGTTTATGTGAAGAATAAACAGGAATTTGGAAACTTTCTCTAGGGAATCTGTGACTTTCCCTCAGAGACGGTTCAAGACAAGTCACTCTGGTCACTGTTCAGTCGTGATCCATTAGTCGCCGTACGAGGAGTTTTCACTTTCCCAGGAAGTGATGCCAGACAGTGCAGAAGGTGCATCCTCTTGGGCACCAATAGGAACCAGGAGGTTGCTCAATTTTCAGGGGTCCCCAAACCCTGGATGGCTTCCCCGCAGATGCTTGTTCCAGCGGCATGACCCCCTCAGACAGTTTGCAGCCACTTTTGTGAGCTGTTTTCAGCGTCATTTATAACCTCTCAACTATTTCCCCTCCCTCGGCTGCTGGGAAAGGAACAAGAACTGAGTAGGACAGGGTCAGAGGTTTCTATGGCCTGGCTGACAATGACCTCTACCCTATCTATGCCCCTGGTCACAGTTCAACCTGCCAGTAACCCCAAACATCACTCCTCAGCCTGCCTTACTCCACCTGCCCTGTCCAAACTCAGGGTGTTGCTTTACATCCACATCGTGCCTCCGAAAAGGCTCTCAGCTTCCTTACCTCACTGATGTCTCACAATAATCCATATTTTATAAATGGGAAAATTGAGTTTCAGAGAAGGGGTGTCTTTGTCTAAGGTCACACAACAAATGGCAGAGTCAGACACTCAAACTTGTGCCCTTTCTGGTCTGCCAACAACAGAACCACAGATCCACACTTAAAGGATGGAAGAGGACCAGTGGGGCGGGAAGAACCCCAAGTGCACACGTTTTTACAGATGAGAGGAATAACCAAAATCTAAAGAGAAACAGTGACTTGCCCAAGGTCACACAGCTTTTACTTGGCAGAACTAGCTGCCAAACAAGATCTCTTGACCCTCATTCCAGGGCTTTTCCTCTCTAATATCTTTACTCCCTCACTCTGGACTTATTCCAGTTTAACCACAGGAAGAACCAGCTCTTCCCATATCCAGCCTATATCCAGTTAACCTATCCATGTTACACTGCTGATACAAAGCATTCTATTCCCAAAACACAAGGGCCCCAGAAGAGGTAGGAATGTCAAGAAGGAGAACACACTAGAAGGAAGGTGTTAACCAACTCCAATGGCTTCCTATTATGAATAATCCATGCCCTACATTGACTACAGCACTGACTAATGGTATCCCCAAATCACAGTTTCATCCAGGATGAGACTGAGACCACATCACTGCCTCACTGGGATGCCACAAGTCATCCCACAGGTGTTATGTAACCCGAAGAGGGGTCAGTAAAAACCTTAATCCAACCTAGAGATTCTGCAGCACTCTAACTCCTGGACTTTTCGATCCCTATCCCTCAGATCACTTCACTGGGTGCCATATGCACCGAACTGCTCACTTTCCCACCCCTCTTCCGGTGTCACCCACCCAGCAGGGCCACAATGGGTAGTCCCCCAGCTGGAGGCTTCCCGACCAAACACCTTTCTCCTGTAACATTTTTCCCACTTAGCCCCAAAGCCAGAGAAAAAGTCAAGACTCACATTTTGGGGCGAGGTGCTGAAAATCCTTAGGAAATGGCAAAGCATCCTATATAGAGGAGGATTTCTCTTCTTGTCACATCTTCCCATCTGATCCCATCCAATTTATCCTCAAGGCATGGTTGGTTAACTAAAGCTAACCCCACCTCTGCCCCCTAAAGCAACCAACAGCTGTTACTATATTGAGTGGCAATATGATGTCATATCATAGGTGACTAACCCACCAAGGCTTCCCTGCGAGCCATCATCTAAATATGACAGCCTTCCATCATCCTGACCTTTTCACAGGAGAAAGCTGAGTGAGGGGCTTGACACTGATCCGGGGCTCTAGTGCATGTCTGCCCTTCTGTATCCAGCACCTCTGGGGACACACATGAGCAAATGAGGACACACAGGCCCCCCATGCACAGATTCTTTTCTAGCAGAAGACACTTTCACCCAAGACAGCTTTCTTCCCCTGGCCTGACTTTGAAAATAGTAGCCATCAGAATAGACAAGAATCACAGTCATAGGGAGGAATGAGGAGGCCTGTATATATTTACCATGCTATATATCCAGGTGCTGGATTAGATTCTTTACATAGAGTTTTGCATTTAGCTCTCAAAACACTCTGAGGAAGGCATTACAATCTCTGTAAAGTTAGAGAAACTAAGATTAGAGGGGTAATTAACTTTCTCCAGGTTACAGGGCTTGGCTCAGAATCCTGCCCAAATGTGTGTGACGCTACAGTGGAATGAACTCTACAGAAAGGTGTTAGCACCTCACTTGGCTTTTTCAAACATCAACTTTATTGTGTAGAACAGTCTTAGATTGACAGCAAAATTGAGTGGAAAGTACTCAATTTCCCATAGACTTCCTCTTCCCATACTTGTATAGCCACTTCCTTTATCAATATCCCCCACCAGGCTGGTATGTTTGTCACAATCAATTAACCTAATTAACAAATTATTAATACATGAAATCTACCGTTTACACTGGGGTTCACTCTTGGTGTTGTACATTCTATGGGTTCAGGCAGATTTTTAAATACAAGTATCTACCATTATTGTATCCTACAGAATAGTTTCACTGCCCCAAAAACCCTCTGTGCTCCATCTGTTCATCACCCTCACTCCTCAACCCCTGGTAACCACTGATCTTTTTAGTCTCCATAGTTTTGCCTTTTCCAGAACATCATATACAGTCATTCATCACTTAACAACAAGAATATGTTCTCAGAAATGTATCGCTAGGTGATTTCATTGCTGTGCCAACATCATAGAGTGTACTTACACAAACCTAGGTAGTGTAGCCTACCACACACCTAGGCTGTATGGTATAACCTATTGCTCCAGGCTACAAACCTGTATGGCATGTTACTGTTTTGAATACTGTAGGCAACTGTAACACAATGGTAGGTATTTATGTATCTAAACATATCTAAACATAAAAAAGTTAATAGGTTGGCTGGGTGCAGTGGCTCACGCCTATAATCCCAGCACTTTGGGAGGCTGAGGTGGGTGGATCACAAGGTAAGGAGTTTGAGACTGGCCTGGCCAACATGAAATCCCATCTCTCCTAAAAATACAAAAAATAGCTTCACATGTTGGCAGGCGTCTGTAATCCCAGCTACTTGGGAGACTGAGACAGGAGAATCATTTGAATCCAGGAGGTGGAGTTTACAGTGAGCTGAGATTGTGCCATTGCACTCCAGCCTGGGCAACAGGGCGAGACTGTGTCAAAAAAAAATAACATTAGTATGTTTCACTACTATGTTATGACAACTATATCACTAGATGACAGGATTATTTGAGCTCCATTATATCTTTTTGCTTTTTTTTCTTTTTAAATTTTTATTGTTGTTGTTTTGATACAGAGTCTGGCTCTGTCGCCTAGGCTGGAGGGCAATGGTGCAATCAGCTCACTGCAACCTCCACCTCCCAGGTTCAAGCTATTCTCCTGCCTCAGACTCCAAAGTAGCAGAGATTACAGGCATGTGCCACTGTGACCAGCTAATATTTGTATTTATAGTAGAGACAGGGTTTCACCATGTTGGCCAGGCTGGTCTTGAACTCCTGACCTCAAGTGAGCTGCCTGCTTTGGCCTCCCAAAGTGCTGGGATCACAGGTGTGAGCCACCACTCCTGGCCCATTATATCTTTTGGGACCACTGTTATAGCTGCGGTTCATTATTGACTGAAACGTCATGTGGCACATGACTGTATGTCCATGTGTTTTCTATCCAATTATCACGCAGGTTTACCTTTTTTTATTCCATCCATTCATACATCCAATATTTATTGAGCACTGAATAAATGGGATGAATGTTTGTGTCTCCTCCAAAATCATATGTTGAAGCCCTAACCCGAAGTGTAATGGTATTTGGAGGTACAGCCTTTGAGAGATCATTAGGTTTACATTAGGTCATGACGATGGTGCCCTCATGATGGAATTAGTGCCCTTAGAAGAAGAGGAAAAGATAGGAGAACCCTCTCTCTTCACAGGCACAACACCAAGGAAAGGCCACACGAGGACACAGCAAGAAGGCAGCTGTCTGCAACCCAGGGAGCCAGTCCTCACCAGACACTAATCTGTTAGCACCTTGATTTTGAATTCCCCAGGCTCCAGAACTGTAAGAAATAAATATGTGTTGTTTACACCACCCAGTCTTTGGTATTTTGTTATAGCAGCCCAAATTGACTAAGATAAGCACCTACCAAATGTTGATCTTAGATAACAAGTCCTTAGAGGATATTGAATCTGTTTAGGTAAGTCTCTGTGCAGAGTTGCACCCATTACAGCACTTCATTCCATTAATAAATGCTTCCCCCACCCCTTATCTTCACTATGACACTTAAAAAAAATTTCTGGCTGGGCACGGTGGCTCACACCTGAAATCCCAGCACTTTGGGAGGCCAAGGCGGGTGGATCACCTGAGGTCTGGAGTTCAAGACCAGCCTAACCAACATGGAGAAATCCCGTCTCCACTAAAAATACAACATTAGCCAGGCATGGTGGCACATGCCTGTAATCCCAGTTACTCGGGAGACTGAGGCATGAGAATAGCTTGAACCTGGGAGGCAGAGGCTGTGGTGAGTCGAGATAGTGCCATTGCACTCCAGCCTGGGCAATAAGAGTGAAACTCCTTATCAAAAAAAAAAAATCTTTAAAAATTGAGATGAAGTCTCACTGTGTTGCCCAAGCTGGTCTCAAACTCCTGAGCTCAAGCAGTCCTCCTGCCTCGGCCTCCCAAAGTGCTGGGATTAAAGGCATGAGCCACTGCACCCAGCCAAGAGATTCTTTTTGATTGGGGTTGGGGAGAGATGGGTGGGGGGATAAACAGAAAGCTAGTGAGTGGCTGAAAATATGAAGTCTGTGAGGCCATCTGCATGAATAATTATCATCAAACTGTAATATAATATTTGTTATGTATAACAATACAGATATCAAATTATGTGATTATTATTATAATAAACCATTATGCAGCACTTCCTGTGTTTTAGAATTTAAGAGTTTTTACATAAATGGTAAATCCACTTGTTGCCTGAAAAGGCTGTACAGGCTGAAATATAAATAGAATAAAGAAAGTTTCAAATAAATTCCTGGAGGGCAGATCCAGAACAAGTTATTAAAGTGGAGTTAGAAATAATCAGGGTGCATTCCTAACCTATGAGAATGATGTCATGAAGGGCAAGTGCCACAATCCAGCCCAACCCATGGTAGTGTCTCCACTGGAGGCAGAGCTCATGGCCATTGCTAAGGAGTTACTATGGAACTGGATTCCACCAGGGACCCCCGAGCTTCCAGCATGCAGGGAAACCCTTCCACCTCTGTCAGGGTGCAGACCATGTGTGTCTCGCTGCCCCACGGCTCTCCCTCCTTAAAACTGGAGCTTTGCTTTGTGTCACACAATGAGTCACAGGCACAGTTGGACACTGACCCAGGATTCCTGTTCTTTTGCTTGCCAGGGCTGTTTGCCGGAGATCACAATCCTTCCACATTAGTGGCCAGTTACATTTATGGTTCTTAATGACATTTAATGGGGCTTCTGGGATAAAGAAATGATGAAGAGTAAAGACTGGAAGATAAAAAATTAAAATTGAAATGACAAACAAGATCTTTATTACTGAAGGTTTAAAAATGGCAATCCACTTCACTGTGTCATTCCACTGGGAAATGATTCCTGGGTCTGAGGAGGAACAACTCACCTGTCTTCAAACAAGGTGGGAGGCAGAAGGAAAGAGGAAGTGGGAACAGCCGGTGGTCATCAGAAATCGTGTTCTCCAGTTCTTCCCTATGATTTCATGTCTATATTTACTTCATGTCATTTGTCTTCCCTTTCATCGTATATATGACATGTTCCCATTTGCCATGCACATTCATGCCCTTTGTCCTACCTGCATCTTATAACAGTGGTGTGTGTGTGATCCATGGAAAAGAAGCAGGCTGGAAGTCAAGTAACTAGAAATATCTACCCCTAACAGGCCGTGGGACCGGGGAGGCCACCTCACTTAGACCTTAGTTATAAAACAGGGGCTTGCCTGGTTGGCCTGGAGATAGCATACCACTCTAAGTTTCCATGTGTGTGTGTCCACCCCGAATACAGAGGAAGAAGTTCCTGTCCCCACAGAACCCCCACTCCCCCAACCCCAACAATACCTGAGGCTGCCAGCAGTTTTTCTCTCCTGAGGAGCACACACTAGGTGTTTGGTCACAGGCACCAGGAAACCTGTAAGAACTGGAAGAACAGTGGGCAATGCTTCTATCAGCGTGAGGGGCAGGAGCTGGGGACACCAAGGAGAGAGCTTGCTGGTGGCTGGAGACTGGGGGCGGGCAGGGAGAGGAGTCAGCTCTAAACACCTTCCAGGAGTCAGCTGGAGGCGGAAGGTGCTTCTGGTACACCTGGCATGTGTAGCCTGAGGAAGGGGCTGTAATAGTTAGCCAAGGACCAGTAGTGATTGTCAGACGGTAACGGTGACAGTGGCTCACTCACTTTGCTTCATTTCCAGGACACAGTCACCATCATTTTGCTCAAAATTTTGCGAAGTTGTTGTTTCTAATTTGTTTTTGGCACAATCATGCTGTTCCAATGGGAAACTTTATGTTGTTTTATGCTTGAGAGGGGACGATGACAGAGGAGATAAAAAAGTGTTTCTTCTGCACTTGGGCACATCTGGTCGCTGGTAGGCCAGGTGAGGACTCTTTAAGTAGAACGGCCTCTCGAGTTCCCAGAAAGGAAACACAGAGTCAAGGGTGGGCCTGGCAGGGCTGGGACGGAGAGCCAAGTGGGGTGCCTAAGATGCAAAACTGAAGGTGGTGCTCATGGTCAGGCTCTGCAAGCAAAGGGTGGGCGCTTGATGCGATGCCTCCTCATACACCTTCCCGTGTCTGGGCCCTGAGGTCCGCCACCTCCATCTCTGGAGATCTGGTCTGGCGCGGGTTACCTGCTGAAAGGCACTGAGATTGTGTTCCAAGTGGAAAAACTGGGTCTAGGGGACTCACATGCACAGAATAAGACATACATTTCACAGCCCACCTTCATCACCCAAACCAAGAACTTTGGAGCCTGATGACCTGGGACTGACTTCCAGCTCGCCATTCATTAGCTGTGTGACCCAGCGAAAGACGCTTAATCGCGAGCCTCGATTTCTGTCCTCATCAGTAAAATGGGGAGGACAGTACCTACCTCAGAGAAAAGGATTAAACGACAGGAGGACGGAGGCTCATGAAAACACCTGGCACAGAGCAAACCTCAGTAAACTGTGAGTTCCCTGTAAGGCTGTCATGTTGTTTACGACGATGTGTTTGCCAAGGATCCTGGCCTCTGGAAACCTTCATTGGCAACATTAGCATAGTAGGAGGGTTTGGAGATCAGTCCACGAATTTACCACCCAGAGATATTAACTGGTTTCTGGTCACACCACTAATGATAGTTTAGACATAGTTGAAACAGTGATAAATGGGCCTAGTTGGCCCAAGTTAATGGATTTATAAATAAATATTTAAACTACAGCTTTTCTCTGACAGCAGAGGCATCAGACAGCAGAGATGCCATAAGGGAAGGGTTAGGGAGTCAAGGGCCATAGAAAACTTTTCCTGACACTTGCTTCAGGCTCAGAGGGCAACTGAGATGTCCACCTATTAACCAAGGAGGGCTTCCAGGAAGAGGTTCTGGGACTTCAAAGGGCCTCCAACTAGGCTCAGCTGTTCTCCCGTGTTCATCATCATCTCAACAGTCAACTCTCTTTAAGTATAAAAGGGTACAAGATGGGTTCTGAGCCTGCAGGTGTGTGAGTGGAGTCATCTCCCCAGAAGTTTCACGATAGCAAGCCTGGTCCCTTTAAGGCATCGAAACTCAGAACATTCTATCAGCTGCCTCGGACTCCCCGTGGCGCGCTTACGTCACCCTTCGGGGAAACGGCTGACGTCAGCGCGTTCTTGGCGAGTGGGGCGGGGCCGGTGACTCACCCGGACCGCGCCCCTTGCTCCCCGCCCCCGCCCGGCGGCGCGCACGTGAGCGCGCGTCGCGCGGGTTGCTAATTTTAGCTCCAGCGGCTTCCCTGGGGTCCCGTGAGGTGAAGGCGGACAGAGGGGACGAGGGGGGCAAGGAGCGCGGCTTTCCTCGTCCCTTCCTGCTCCGCCGTGGGTCTTCCTCGAGGACCGGGTCCAGCCCGAGGGGTGGGGGCCCACGGGCGACTCGAGGTGCTGGAACGCGGGCGCTTACCGAGGCGAGAACCGAGGGGTCTCCCCGCATGGAAACCCCTCCCCTCCCTCGGCCCTGGACACAGTTGGCGCTCAATAAATGAATCGAAGTTTCTTCCTGGATAGCTACCCTGGGCTTTCGGAAGAAAGCCAGAGGGGCAGGGTTCTGGAAGGTTCCCTGGCGGCTGGGGTGCGGTGCGGGCTGAAATCCGAGCAGGAGCGGGGCGCGGCCCTCGGGGACCAACTGTGGGGGGCCGCGCCGCGGGAGTGGGGCAAGGGCGGGCCTGGACCCATGGGGCCACCGCGTCAGTTGGTGGGGCTATGGGAGGGACGGTGCCCGCCCGCTGTGAAGGGCGGTGGCCCTTCTAGGGTCAGGCCAAGCTCAGAGGCCTGAAGGTCACCGGGTGAGGAGCCAGCGCGGGTGCCGCAGAAGCCAAGCGCCCCGTCCCGAGTCCTGCGCGAACCAGGATGACCTCCCAGGAACCAGATGAGAGCTGCATATTCAAGAAGCAGTGCCAGACACCTTGGGAAATCGACACTCTCCTGTCCTCGAGTGGGGGTGGGGGTCCTGGAAAGAAGCTCCGTCAGCGTAAAGTGAACTGCAGTTTTGACTTTGCAGAGGGATGCGCCATGTCACAGTGACCCGCATTCCTATGATTGGTGTGGTGTGTTTCACAGTCACTGCCTCCCTAGGTAGACTGTAAAACGGCGTTCGTAGAGCCTTTGACCTCCTCATAAGACTATGTTGGAAATTACATGATAGTAAACATAATGATAAACGAGGAGTGTTAAATGGTAGTATGGGAACATTTTCTAGTGGTTGCATCCTTGAAATTTTCTATTTTCAAGTTTTTGAAGGCTATAACCTTAAAAAAAGCTGACCGTAGGAAAATGGTGGAAAGAGTTGTGGAATAAAGGTGGCTCTATTTATGACACGAATAAATGACAGAAATTGATATGTGTCATTTTCCTTTGTTTTTCAAAAATATCACATTGGCCTTTATAAATTGGAAGTTTTTCAGATGTCAGTGTGGAATCTGCAAAATTTTTAGGGCTCTATATCCATCGTAAAACTGGTTTTAAGGGATTGGCAGTTACAATCTAATACTGGTATTTGTAACAAATACGTCCAGAGGTAGGCATACTGGTTTTTTTTATATTGTTATATAGCAACAAAGGTCTCTTTGTCCTAAGTTTTAGGACAAAGTTGCAACCATATTTTCCTCAATGTAATGCTTATGGGAGAAGGGTCTTAAATTGATTTGAAAGCAGGTTGTATTAGGGTTCTCCAGAGAAACAGTACCAATAGGATATACAGGCATGCCTTATTTTATTGTGTCTCACTTTATTGCACTTTGCAGATAATGTGTTATTTACAAATGGGTACCGTTGGTACCATTTTTTCCAGCAGCATATGCTCACTTTATGTCTCTGTGAGCATGTTTTTAGCAAGAAAATATATTTAAATGAAGGTATGTACTTTTTAAAGACATAATGCTATTGCACATTTAAGACTACAGTGTAGTATAAACAACATATATTTACTGAGAAACCAAAATATTTGTGTGGATCCCTTTATTGTGATACTTACTTTACTGAGGTGGTCTTGAACCAAACCTGCAATATCTCGGAGGCATGCTTGTGTGTGTGTATATATGATTTATTATAAGGAATTGACAAGCAATGATGGAGGCTGGCAAGTCCCAAGATCTGCAAGGTGAGTAAGCAAGCTTGAGACCTAGAAGAGCTGACGGTGTAGTTCTAGTCCAAGTCCAAAGGCAGGAAAAAGCCCGTGTCACAGTTAAAAAGTGGGAAGAATTGTCTCACTCTGGGGAGGGCCAACCTTTTCATTCTATTCAGGCCTTTAAATGGTTGGATAAAGCCCACCTACGTTATAGAAGGCACTCTGCTTTATTCTATCAATTGAAATGTTAATCTCATCCCAAAACACCCTTACGAAGATACCCCAGAATAATGTTTGACCAAAATATCTGGGCACCCCATAATCCAGTCAAGTTTGACACAGAATAAACCGTCACACTGACCTGTCTGATTTCCAAAGATCTTGGCTGTAAAATTGTGACTTTGGTCTCTAAGGCAATTATGAGGGTGAGTTCTTCATAAATGATTTCTTGGATGTATTTGCTTCTATTGAAACCTTAAGAGGACCCATCATTTAATTACCTCTTCCTATGTTCTTGATAGTCTTTGTTTTTAAAATCTAGTTCAGTTGAATGTAATAATTTGTTTCACCTTTTTTAGAAGCTGAGCTACAATTATGTTTTAGGAAGCTGGTTGATCCATCAAGTAATCTATCAAGTAATGTTGATCTATCAAGCAAGTTAATCTATCAAGTAATGAAGCTAGCTGGTGTTAAATAATTCTTTGTTTTTAACTATTAAATATAGGGCTTTCAGTATATAATATAAGCAGCATTATAGTAATATTCTGGAAGTTTAAATCATTGCAATGATTAACAGCATTAGAGTGTTATTTTGTGTTTGAGATATTTTTAAAGATAGCATTGCTTCAGCAACATTGTAGTCATAATAAATATTTTGCAGTCTAAATCCTTATTTTTAAAAATCTCATAACTTTTTATATCCTATTTAAAAGTATTCATATTGATATATTGGATTGGATTATTAGCTTTATAAATAAATACAATCATTGGACCTCTGTCAGTCCTGAAAACAAAACTTGTTTTGCACCTAAATTGTATATTTTATTTTTAGCTGAGTAGTTAAGATTTCAGGCCTTTTTAAAAAGTCATGTTTAGTCAGGTATAATTTACATGCAGTAAAATTCACCCTTTTAGGTTTAAAGTTCTGGAATTTTGACAAACATAGTCATGTAATCATTACCACAATCAAGATAAAACATTTCCATCACCCCAGGAAGTTCACTTGTGCTTCCTTGCAGTCAATCCCATTCCTGAAAATAAAATTTTAAATAAAATTAATAAATAAAACTTTCTAAAAAACATGTCTGGTTCATGCCACTCTCTGTCACCATCATAAATTGACTTATTCTCAATATGGAATTCACAAGTCATAGCATCACATCAGTTGAATAATTCTTTATATTCTTGCTGATCTGGTCAAAGTGAGATCATTCAATGCTCAATGGATGGCTGCATAGAAACGTTTAAGACTTGAGAGGATACAGCACACCGGGGGGACTATCATGATGACTATTAGATAGGATTTGGTATTTAGGATAATACCAAAAAACTGAAGCATGTTCCTTAACAGGAGCTCCAAGGGACCAAATTGATTCAAATCAAACAAGTCAAAGCTTCGGTAAGTAATATCGGCAGTTCAACAGTATTTGAATCCAGTTGGCCATAATCCTTATTCAAAGTGTGATGGTGGCCGGGCGCGGTGGCTCACGCCTGTAATCCCAGCACTTTGGGAGGCCGAGGTGGGCGCATCACGAGGTCAGAAGATCCAGACCATCCTGGGCTAACACGGTGAAACCCCGTCTCTACTAAAAATACAAAAAATTAGCCCAGCGTGGTGGCGGGTGCCTGTAGTCCCAGCTACTCGGGAGGCTGAGGCAGGAGAATGGCGTGAACCTGGGAGGCAGGGCTTGCAGTGAGCTGAGATCGCGCCACTGCACTCCAGCCTCGGCGACAGAGTGAGACTCCGTCTCAAAAAATAAAAAAAAATTAAAAAAACAAAGTGTGATGGAAATTAAGGACCACAGCTTGCTATAGAACGATCTGATTTAAATAAGTATCCAGTTTTGTCATTAATTTAATAATACAAGCCATAGTAACCTGGAGACCCACTAGAAGAACATAAAGATTAGAAACCTGCAACCTCTGCCTTCCAGGTTTAAGCCAAGCTTGCCATCCACCACTCAGGATTCCTGCAAACCAACTGTTAGCTGCTGCCCTGGACACAGCATTTGTTCCTTTCCCTTAGGAAATTTCCTTCATGTATTTGATGGCAGTGTCTAAAGAAACAGCAGTTTCAGTCAGCTTTGTTTTCAGTTAAGCTTCCTCTACTAACAAAATTAGGGGAGAGATAGGCACAATATTCAGTTTTGTCAATGCTATATACAAGCCTCCAAGTTGAGCAAAAAGGAGCTCTAAAACCACATGATGTTCCAGTAAATATTTTTTCTCAAAACATATATGCTGGCCGGGCGCAGTGGCTCACGCCTGTAATCCCAGCACTTTGGAAGGCTAAGGAGGATGGATCACAAGGTCAGGACTTCAAGACCAGCCTGGCCAAGATGGTGAAACCCCGTCTCTACTAGAAATACAAAAATTAGCTAGGCGTGATGGCACGCATCTGTAATCCCAGCTACTGGGGAGGCTGAGGCAGAGAACTGCTTAAACCCGGGAGGCAGAGGTTGCAGTGAGCCAAGATGGCACCACTGTACTGCAGCCTGGGTGACTCCATCTCAGAAAAAGAAAAAAAAACAAAAAACATATATGCGTGCTATCATCTACCTTTCAAAGGATGACTTCTGCCCATTTGAACCTCTGGGAGTTCTGGTTAACCACAAAGTCCAGGATTTTCCCCCAATTTATGGATTAGTTTCAAATTCCATGTGACTGATGCGCTACTACTGCCAAGAGTGGGCCCTCAGGAACCCCATTGGAATCATTCCTCAGTGGAAACTAGCTTATCTTCATAAACCTAACAGTTGCTCTGGTTTTTTGCTAGAGCATAAGCCTTACCTAAAGCCATCCATAGATTACAGTTCCATGGATTTTCCTGTAAGGAAAAGGAAGTAGTTAGGACACAAGGAAACAGGGGAGAAAGGAAAAAGATAGACCACAGTAAACAATTGCCAGCTGAGAATAACAAGACTTCAAATGTTCATGGTTAAAGATCTGATGAGAGTTCATTATGATGATAACACAATTGAGAAGAAAATTTGGTTATTTCTGTTGCATGCAACATTTTAAGATAGTAACCAGAATTATGACTGATAATGTTATTCCAGACTATCAAATTTCTATGAATTTCATACAATTTCTGAAGCATATTAATAACACATTCACACAAATATAACCCAAAGAAGGTTAGCATTACTTATTATTTGGTAATGCTTCCCGTATAATTTAATATACCAAGTAAGCCCAATTAGCTCAATATTTCTCATTTCATAAGGAGAAAATCAACTTACAAAGGGCAGGTTAATGGGAGAAAAAGCATACAAACTTATTAGCATGCATGGGGGACTATCACAGAGTGATTACGTCACCACGCAATGGGGCACAGATGCTTGTATATACCCTTCTTCTTAGGAGAAAGGGAGATGGGGGAAGTGTGGATGATTTTAGGGTAGCAGTAAATAAATTTTGGGGAATTCAATAGGCATGAAGAACATACAATGGCCTGAGACAAAGTCTGTTGGGCCCGCAGAGCAGACAATGGTTTGTGACAAAAGTCTGTCCAGATTTGTTGACAAACTTCAGTTTTTCTTCCTGTGATATGAGTTCGGTTACTGAAAACTCAGGGAAGGGACCACAGGTAATTGTTTTCTTCTTTGGTGGGTCCAGACTTTAGGCCAATCAGGGAACTTCAGAGAACAGATTCGCCCTGTGCTCTGGGAGAGCGAGTGCGGAGAGGGTTGGGGGCATGTCAGAGAGACCCCGAGAGGCTTCATCTGAAGTTCAGCATGTTAAAGTGCCATACTTTAGGATGTTGGTTTCTGAACCCCAGTACCATTGAAGGAGTTCAGGAAATGCCATCCCAAAATATGTATATTGGTGTATATATATATATATATAGGTATATTGATTACTTTGAGCTAAAGGCACTTGAAAAACTGCAAAACAGAGAGGTTCTCTGAGTTTCCCTCCATCTGCCTAAAGACACATCCTACAACATGAAGTCAGTTGTCACCAAATCTCTGAAGATTAACTCTTATCACAGAAGAGGAGGCCAGAAGTCCACCACACCCAGACCTTGTCACAAACCATCATCTGTTCATCTAAGGACTCATTCATCTTTCCCCAAAACCATTGACTCTGAAGATCTTTCTTTTCTTTACCCGCTGGTCATTTTACCCATTCCAGTAGCGGAGTTGAGCCAAGGGACCCTTGCTCTTTTTTTCTTTCTTTTCTTTTCTTTTCTCTTTTCTTCTCTTCTCTTTCTTTCTTTCTTTTTCCTTTCTTTCTTTCTTTCTTTCTT
This sequence comes from Trachypithecus francoisi, assembly GCF_009764315.1. Lineage (NCBI taxonomy): Eukaryota > Metazoa > Chordata > Mammalia > Primates > Cercopithecidae > Trachypithecus > Trachypithecus francoisi. The sequence continues at coordinate 69,604,199 of NW_022681470.1, read as the reverse complement.
TCTTTCTTTCTTTCTTTCTTTCTTTCTTTCTTTCTTTCTTTCTTTCTTTCCTCCCTCTCTCTTTCTTTCTTTCTTTTTCTCTCTTTCTTTCTTTCTTTCGTTCGTTCGTTCAAAACAGTTTTGCTCTTGTCACCCAGGCTGGAGTGCAATGGCGTGATTTCAGCTCACTGCAACCTCTGCCACCCGGGTTCAAGGGATTCTCCTGCCTCAGCCTCCCACATAGTTGGGATTACAGGCGCCTGCCCTCATGCCCAGCTATTTTTTGTATTTTTAGTAGAGACAGGGTTTTACCTTGTTGGCCAGGCTGGTCTTGAACTCCTGAACTCAAGCAATCCATCCATCTCCACCTCCCAAAGTACTGAGATTATAGACATGAGCCACCAGGGCCTGGCCCTTCTTGATTGGCCCTTTTCTTGATTGGCCTGCCTGATTATTGCCCTACGCGATTATTAGCTAGGCTGCTCATTGTAATCTCCGTCTTTGGCTTTTATAATAAAATTTGTCCACACTGTGGCAAACAGAGCAGACTGAGTTTGGGGCTCCCTCTCTGCCAAACTTGGTTTGGCAGTGACTGTCTTCCTCTACCTAAGGTCACCCTACCCACACAACTATAGCTCGCTCTGGCTTCTGAGAAGAGCTCTTTCCCCTGGCCTTTTCAGACCTGGGGGTGGAAAGGCTTCTTGCTCTAAGGACTCCATGGCTGTTCCACCATATATAGTCGGTTTTCCTTAGCCCTAGCCTCACCTTTGTAAACAGTCACTTAATTGAATCATTTAAATCACACTTGAGGAGTTTTCTCTTGTAAGCAGGGCCTAAAGCACTCCTTTCCCGTCCATGTCTATCATTCCACAGAAAAAGTTTCATTAGGGACCATGGAGCAATAAAAAGCACTTTTATGTTTGGTTTGGTTTGATTTTAAAACTATTAGGTTGGTGCAAAAGTAATTGCAAAAGTAATTTTGCCATTGAGAGTAATGGCAAAAACCGCAATTACTTTTGCACCTACCTAATAATAAATGTCTAAATTCACTAGTTGGAAAGCTAAAAGTAGTGCTTGCTTTGGCAGCACGTATAGTAAAATTGGAACAATACAGAGAAGGATGAGCAAATTCAAGAAAACTAAAAGTAAAAAGTATAAAATGTAGCAACTGTGAAAATAGAGAATACTTCAAGTCTTTACTGTGGTCATGTAAGTGGGGAAGAGAGAAAGGAGGCAAAGCAAATATGAAGGGGAAAGTGACACTTCAATAAAGGTAAAGAGAGAGGAAAGGGGATAACAATAACCCCAAGACAGAAGCACCCAGGCTTTGGAGTGTTAATTAAATGATTTAACTGTACCTTGCTGTCATCACTCTGAAATGCTAGTTCTTTATCTGCTTTTTACCCTCAAAATCTTCAGGAATTACCTTTAAATAGAATATCACAGCTGCCCCTGGTAGAGGAGAGTAGAATTGCCTTTTAGAATGCAGATGCACGTGACTGAAACTGGCTTGTGGGCTCAAGGGGAATAAGCACTCTCTGATTTTTCTTTTGGGTAAATACAGGTTTTCATATATTGGAGTTTCTCAGAGTGAGAAAAGAAAGAGTGACAATGAAGAAAAATGAAACAAGATGGAGAAATTGAGCAAGAGAATTGTTTATTGAACCAATGATGAATGAATGAGTAAATTGTGAGGGCAAAACACCAAAAAATAGTAACATCATCCTACAACCTACAATATATGCCATTTTGTCATATGTCACTCATAATAAAAAGAGAAAAGGGACAGGTGTAGTGGCTCACACCTGTAATCCCAGCATTTTGGGAGGCTGAGGTGAGAGACTCTTTTAAGGCTAGGAGTTCAAGGCCAGCCTGGGCAAAATAGCGAGACCCTGTTTCTACAAAAAAAAAAAAAAAAGGCTGGGCGAGATGGCTCATGCCTGTAATCCCAGCACTTTGGGAGGCCAAGACGGGTGGATCACGAGGTCAGGAGATCGAGACCACGGTGAAACCCCGTCTCTACTAAAAAAATACAAAAATTTAGCCAGGCAAGGTGGCAGGCGCCTGTAGTCCCAGCTACTCGGGAGGCTGAGGCAGGAGAATGGCGTGAACCCGGGAGGCGGAGCTTGCAGTGAGCCGAGATTGTGCCACTACACGCCAGCCTGGGCGACAGAGTGAGACTCTGTCTCAAAAAAAAAAAAAAGAATATAATTTTCATTTGTTTGAACCTTGTATTTTCTGCCTCCAGAATCTCTCAAATTCTGTGCTATGTAAAAAATACCACCTAATAGAGCGATTAGTTAACTTGTATGTAAATCTATAGCCACAGGATATTAACAGCAAAAAAACGGACTCGTTGCCTTCCACAATTCCATCAATATTTAAAAGTATATACTAATGCTTCAATTTAACTGGCTAAAGACTCTTGTATATATTTATGTCATCTAATTATGGGGAGAACCAATATTACTCCTTGTTTGACTGACTTAGTTTCTCAGTGTTAAATTCATTTTGTGGATGGAATAGAAACAAAATATTCTAAAACATTTTAGAAACTGGAAATTTGAAGAATTGCTAAGTACAATGTTTAAAAAGGTTTTGCTTTCTAAAAGTCAACTGTCCAGTTAGCTGTACTTTTAGCATATGACACCAAATCTGCTTGTTGCCTGACTTACTTATATCTTCCTCTAGACTGTGAGCATCCTGAATGGGAAATTATATCTTTTCATATTTGAATACTTAGTGCTTAAGAATCAGAAAGCACTCGATAAATTCTTGTTGAGTGAATTTGACTAGCAAATCACTACAAAAGGTGAATTATAATCAGCAGTATTTTGAAATGAATCAAATAAGACTCTCTACTCTTATCCTTTCTCCTACACTCTCTATTTTATACCCAATAGGCATGGTCTGTTTCTGTCTATATGGTGTGTGTGTGTGTGTGTGTGTGTGTGTGTATGTGTGATGTGAATGTTTCAATGCCACCCTTACAGTCTTGGATCAGAAAGATTTAAGGGACAGCCATGATTTTCCCATTTCTAAAATAAGTGTTTTCACATAATTTAGATGTCCGTTAAACACTTTTCTCACGTAAAGATACGTGATTCTGATTCCTTTGTGTTAGATGTGCAATTTCATACAATTAGAAGAGAGAAAAGATGAACATAAAGTCATTGTTTTAAAGAGAGTGTTGCCATGAGATGAAGTAAACATCAGATGACTGGAAATAAATGCTGTATGCGGGGAAGTTCAGTAGTACAACCCAGGCACTGACTGGGGAGATCTGGATTCTAGTCCCATGCTCCTCTGACTTGCTGTGAGAGCTAGACTAGCCTCTGGGTGCCTGTTTGTTTCTTCATCTGTAAAATGAAGATGCATCGTGACCTTTAAGATTCCTTCCACTTCTATAGTTCTATGCTTTGAATGACTTTTAAATAACAGACCACTTGAATTGCCAAAATTAGGCCTTAAGTCTTTTTTTTTCTTTGCTCTATTGTGCCTTCAGTAAATCATTATGATGCAAACGTGAGTTTTTCAGAATTTCCATTTTTCAGATGGGAGTCTGAGCCGCCTGACTTTGAGTCATGTGATAGATTGCCTAACCTCATCTAAGGCAGTTAGCTCCCTTGGAGGAGGAAAACAAGCTAGACTCCTCAGGACAAAAGAGCTTATTCTACATCACTGCAATGCTGGCTCAATCTGTTATTCACCAATTTTTTTTTAGATCAAATTGAGTAATTTCATTTTTCAGATTTTCCTCCTGCCTGTCTTATATTCAAACAAACCAATGTTTTTTTGGAACAAATGCAATGTAAAAATCACTGTTCACGCTTCCTGGTATTCCAAACTCCTTCCATAATTCCTTTTAGTCTCCTCAAGCAGCTCCCAACTTTTGTTCCCTTTCCGACATTAGAGCATTCTCCTGGATTCTTGATGTTTACCCACCTCTTTTCTATCCTGAACACTGGATCTCCACTCCTTCCATCAGCATTTTAAAGGCTTTGAGGTACAGACACCCCTAGGTAAAACACAAGGACACCAAACATTGCAAAATGACAAAGATACTTTTAAAACTTTCTTCTCTAAAGGAAAATTAAAAACTTGTCTCCTTTGAGCAGTATATACTACCTGATTTATAACCATCATCTAACACCATTACATACCATACTTTAATTTTTAAGATAAACAATAAATATTGTCAGAATTACATTAGAAGCAAAAAGGATTAAAGGAGTACCAAATTGAAAGCAAAGATTTGGTTTTGGTACAGGCTCTGCCACTTGAACCAAGCAATCTGTAAGAGCCATCCCCTCAGAAAGTCTATGATTCTGTGACTTTCTACATCTGTGTCTACGCATGAATGATAGAACCCTCCAGAATCACAATACATGTGCAGGTGACTCTTCTGTTAAAGAAAGGGAGGAAGGAAACTAATATTTTTGAGAGCAGAATGTACCCCATATCTGGTGTTGATCATGATACAGAATTATCTCATTTAGGTGTTTGTTTTGTCTTGTTTTGTCCCCCAGCTTGGAGTGCAGTGGCACGATCTTGGCTCACTGCAACCCCTGCCTCCTGGGTTCAAGCAATTCTCCTGCCTCAGCCTCCCGTGTAGCTGGAATTACAGGTACATGCCACCATGCCCAGCTAATTTTGTATGTTTGGTCGAGATGAGGTTTCCCCGTGTTGGTCAGGCTGGTCTTGAACTCCTGACTTCAAGTGATCTGCCCTCCTCGGTCTCCCAAAGTGCTGAGATTATAGGCATGAGCCTCTGCACCTGGCCTCATTAGGTTTTTTTAGAAGAACTTTAGCAGATAAACCTGTTCACTGTGTGATGACATACAAATATCTTCAAGATGAATTGTTTTTAAAAATGGTAAGATACATATGAGCATCCATGACATAATCTCATTAATGAAAAAAAAAAGTAGGTCTTGCATATGCCTAGAATATTCTGGAAAGTTACACTAGAAAATATTAATAGTAGTTAACTCTGATAAATATTATTGGGGGTTAGGAATAAAAAGAAGAGTTTTACTTTTTCATTTTATATTCTTTTGCACTTTTTAGAAAACCCTAGGGCAGGCACTAACCTTGTTCTTATATCTGCTTTAGGAGAAAGGAAACAAGAGGAGGCTTTGAAGATTAAAGAAAACCAGTATTTGTAGTGTAACTTATTTTATTGTTTTCTTCATCTGTGATGAGAATACATTTGCCTAACTGTAGATAAACTCATAAAGTTTTCTTTTACAGGAATAAGTGGGGAGATACTAAGTTGTCTTTGCTCTGTCTTTGGAATGTAATGTTCAATTTTTTGGTTAATGTAGCTCAGAGATAAATGAAAGTGGATGAAATAAAGACTTGTGTGTAGGATGTGATGCAATTACAATCATACTTTGCTTAATGACAGGGTTATGTTCTGAGAAATGCATCATTAGGCAACTTTGTCATGAAGTATCCTAGAGTGTATTTACACAAACCTAGATGGTATAGCTTACTGCACACCTAGGCTATATGGTATAGCTTATTGCTTCTAGTCTACAAACCTACGTGGCATGTTACTGTATGTCTTCTGAAAAGGAGTTTAGATAACCTCTAAACAAGGTATTTGATTCAGATATAATCACAATTGTGAAGGGACATTACAACAGAATTTTACCATTCTGTAGAAAATAGCTGATATGCACATATGTAGGGAACTTAGAAGTATTAGTTGCCAAGATCTAACTAGGGCAAGGCTGGAGTTACTGATGGTCTTCCTCACCACAGATAACTTTCTTTTAGTAATGAGAATTTTCCAAGTTTTTACAAGAAAGAGGGAAAATGTGTTACACTGAGAACTATAGTGTATGAAAAGTTTAACAGTAGGTTATCTAATCCTTTCCACTCATTATACTAGGAAGAAAACACACTCAGAGATAACTCAAAGATAAGATAGATAACTTGCTAGAGATCACACAGCTGGTTACAGGAAAACCAGTACTTGGTCTAGGTCTCTGGCCCTGAACCCAGTATTTGTTTCCATGCGCTCTGCTGCCATGGCCACTTTACTGAACCATTTAGAACCTGAATTTCTGATAAGGACCTAAAACACACTGGGTAGAGGAACATCCTTACTTCCAAACAAAACAAAACCTAACAAAATATCCAATATTGTGATGATGATCATTTCTGAGTTCTATTATTCTGTGTTCTGCAATAGTACAAATAGTCCAGAATTCAACTAGAATGCCATCAGTGGAAGCCACCAATTTTTCTCTCTCTTTCTCTCTCTCCCTTCCTCTGCATCTCAGCAAGATAATATTCCAACCCCTCCATCCGTCTTCCTTCTGTCATTGTTTGTTCTTTCTTTATAAAAACAAAAAGCCTGTAAGCACTTTATAATCCTTCTCAGTAAAATATTCAAATACACTACAGCACTTAAATCAGAAACTTCTTTTTGAAGTCTAACCTAGAGCACTCCAAAGGAAACCCCTTTCAGATAAGTATATGCATATCAAAAGAACACAGGAAAACTAGAAAACTTCCAGTGAACAGAAAAGGGATGTCAACCATAGAAGGTAACTTCACTTGGCTTCGTGCAGGCTATATAAGGAACTGAAACATAAAGGAAAAGGCACAAAAACTGGAACTTAGGTCAAATCCACCAAGAAGAGAAATGAAGCAGGGCAGAACAGAAGGCTCCGTGTGAGAGAAGCAGAAAACCCAAAATAGGAAATGAAAGTCAAATGACAAAAGACAAAGGGAAATTAAACATTCTTTACATAAGGAACTAGAGGAAGAAAAAGGAAAATATTGCCTTATTAGGTGTTGGAGGAGGACATACATACTCACCAGCCTGGTCAACACAGAGAGATTCAGAGGGAGTTACACTGCTCTACGGGAACAGGTGGGCTGCCTGTCTCCCAAGAGGACTTTCAGCCTGCCATTTGTTACTCTTGCGGAATTATTTCAAAAAGCTCCAGTTTCCTGAACTTTAAGTTGAAGGTAGTAATTGTGCCTTCCTACAAGGTTATTCTAAAGGGCCAATCATACGACATTTAAAAAGCACTTATCAAAATGCTTGGCACATAATAAATGCAGGGTAAATAAAAACTGTTATTCACAGCATTACAAACTTATTAATCCAAATTTTTAGTTTTTCCTTATGTTATTATTTATTTGTTTTTACTTTTTTTTTTTTTTTTTTGAGACAGGGCCTCTCTGTGTCACACAGGCTGGAGTGCAGTAGCATGATCATGGCTCACTGCAACCTCCAACTCCCAGGCTCAAGTGATCCTCCTACCTCAGCCTTCCAGATAGCTGGGACTATAGATGCATGCCACCATGCCAGGGTAATTTTTGTATTTTTTGTAGAGGCAGGGTTTCACTATGTTTCTTATGCTGGTCTCAAACTTACGAGCTCAAACCTCAGCCTCACAGGTGTAAGCCACCAGACCCAGTCTTCCTCATGCTATTATTTATTATAGACATGGTATTATAGCTATAAGACCTATAAAGACACAGGTAACTGCCTTCCCAGTATATAAGGCCATTGTTTCTAATAATCTGTTTTAATCAACAACCTGATGATAAACCATTAGTGACAAATTTTACTATCTCAAATTCATAAACAGGGAACAGATGTGGCTTAAGCCATTTCTCAATGAGATACAGCAAAGCAGTGGCTTAACTGAATGCAAGACCTGCATCTCAGAGTCCCGTACTGTGGCCAGGAAGTCCTGCTAAGACAAAAATAGCCACTTTGTTATTTTACATTCTTATTTACCATCTGTATCATGTAAGCAGTGACTTAGACTGATTTATTTATAGAAAATCTACATTTGCCCTATGGTATTAAATATTTTTTGAGAGGAATGTCTAAAGTACCACTTATGTCTGCAAACTAAGGGCAGCAAAAGTTGAAAGGACAGAAGCATGCAATTTTAAAAATTTGTTCATATTATCACAAAACAAATCACTCACAAGTTGATATACTCATTAGAAAAACTTCCTTCTATATTTATCATTCTAAAAAATTGTATGTTTTATTTGGCCTTATTTTCTGCCCCTCTGTAATACCAACATAAATACTAGTGATATTAATATTAATAGTCGGCCAGGCACGGTGGCTCATACCTGTAATCCCAGCACTTTGGGAGGCCGAGGCAGGCAGATCACCTGAGGTCAAGAGTTTAAGACAAGCCTGACCAACATGGCGAAGCCCTGTCTCTACTAAAAATACAAAAATTAGCCAGGCGTGGTGGTGTATGCCTGTAATATCAGCTACTTGGGAGGCTGAGGCAGGAGAATCACTTGAACCCAGGAGGCGGAGGTTGCAGTGAGCAGAGCTTGCACCACTGCACTCCAGTCTGGCGACAGAGTGAGACTCCGTCTCAAAAAAAAAAAAAAATTAATAAAATTAAATAAATAAATAAATAATAGCCATTATTTATTCCTGCTTCCCTGGCATGCCCCTTCTCTCTCTTTCAGGTCTCCAGCTTTCAGTTGTAAGATACCACATCAGAAAAGGGTGTAAATTGGTAAAGGGACTACAGAGTAAGCATTTACCCATCCCATATACTACAGTAGGGACCAGAAAGGCCAGAAAACTAGAGACTGAAGCCATTCAGATAGGGGTTTCCAGATTCAGAGTACTAGGCTCTGTAAAATTTCAAAAAATTGGGGGAAGATTGGCTTAGAGATAATTAGAAAGACTTTCTTCCATATTTTACCCTTACTTTTGCCGCAGAAGGATATTTAAACCAACAATTGCTACCATACACTGACAACATTCTTTATTAAAAGCCAGAGTGTGTCAACTTTGAGAAAAACCTGGTAGGCAGGACAAAAATATCAAAGTCAAGGCAGTTCATAAGAAGTGACCAGTGATCACTTTAAACCATCTCACATGTATGCATGAATGTTTACTCAATTATTTCAAAAAATAGTTTCTTCTCTTTTTGCTGGAGACCAGTAAAAATGGGCTGGCCTAGTTCTGTGGAATGCTGTTTGGGAGCTGCTCTACAGACTGCTAACTAATCCATTTGGGGGCTAGGTAAATGTGAAATCCAGTCAAGTAGATGACCTTCATTGAGGGGTTACTCTAATTCCAGGCCCTGTGCCCAGTGCTTTGCTTGCCTGAGGAGGGATGAGCTCCCCGTCGTATGTGAGTAGAGGAGTCTGCTCCTGCCTTTGTCTGATTCTGATCACCACGACAACCATCACAACCCAGAAAAACTCACTGGTGAGTTGCTCTTTCCAAAAACATGATCACTATGTGAAATTTTAAAACTCCAATATAACAAAGCCATGAGCAACCTTTTGGAGGCTGCCACAGCAGAATCTAACCACACTGGGATTCGATGTTCCTCTTTCACAAAGGGACAGAAGGTTGCCAGGTTTTTGGGCACAAGCTTCTGTGCCGTGTGACAAAGCACTGCTTTGACCATTGTGCTGGGCCTGGTCTGAGGCCACAACAACCAACCAGTTAGGACAAACCCAAAATAGCCCCATCTTCTAAATCAAGAGGCAGAGAATGACCACCCTGAGTCACCCAAGTTCAATTGTTACACATTTTATTTTTGGGTAGCTTTAGTGGGCACGAAAAGTGTTTCATTTGCTGGTTCTCTCCAATAAAAGTACAAAGAAAGGAACTAAGTCATGTGGTTCTGTTTGACTTACTAGTTGACTTACTATGAGTCAACTATAAGTCAACTTACTTCTAGTTGACTATGAAGACTACAACTAGTATGGATGATGTGATTCCTCAGCTTTGGAAAGCCCATGCTAATTGTTTAGGACAGTATGTCTCTCTTAACGTACTAAACTGTCAAAAAGATCTTGGCTCACAATCTGTTGCATAAGCAATTTTACCCCCAGGAATGCATGCATGTTATCATTTCAAGATCTTTGTTGCCATTCAAAGTGACAAAACACAAGTATATGAGAGGTGGGTGTGAAATAGAATGGAATAAAGAGCTTATTTGCCTTATTTGGGCATTTTTCTTGTCTAAGATATTCAGTTAATTTTATGTGTTTATAATTTGCACTGTAAATTTTCTAAATGTATTTCATCTTATCAAATGTATTACTATCATCCTTAAAAATTATTTTCATGAATACATGTAATCCAAATTATTCACCATCATCTGGTCCTCCTACCACTCCAACCTTATATTTTATTGTTCTTCCATTCACTGCTCCTCATCATTCTCTTTGTTCTTGTAAAATGCCAAGATAATTGTCACCTTAGTGTGTTTGCATTTGCTATTTCCTCTGCCTGCAATGTCTCTGTGATCTTTACATAGCTGGTTTCTTCTTGTCACTTAGGTCTCTGTTCAAATATCATTCCTTGGAGAAGCCTTCTCTGACCACTTTCGCTGAAATATCCCATCTCCGTAAGTCACTCTCTAACATATCATTTTATTTTGTTATCTTTATAGCATTTATGAATATCTTTTTTCTTTTTTTTTGAGATGAAATTTCACTCTTGTTGCTCAGGCTGGAGTGCGGTGGCACGACCTTGGTTCACTGCAACCTCCACCTCCTGGGTTCAAGCCATTCTCCTGCTTCAGCCTCCCAAGTAGTTGGGGTTACAGGAGCCTGCCACCATGCCAGAGTAATTTTTGAGACAGGGTTTCACCATGTTGGCCAATCTGGTCTTGAATTCCTGACCTCAGGTCCCACCTCGGCTTCCCAAAGTGCTGGGATTACAGGCGTAAGCTACCGTGCCCGGCCATGAATATCTATTTTTAAAAATCTTGTTCACTTATTTGTTAACTTGCTATTTGTTTGCCCTCTCTAGACAGAAAGGGACTTTGTCTTGTTTATTCTTTTTTTTTTTTTTTTTTTTGAGACAGTCTCGCTCTATAGCCCAGGCTGGAGTGCAGTGGTGCAATCTCGGCTCACTGTGACCTCCACCTCCCAGGTCACAGTTCAAGTAATTCTCCTGCCTCAGCCTCCAGAGTAGCCAGTATTACAGGCACACGCCACCTTCCCCAGCTAATTTTTGTATTTTTAGTAGAAACGGGGTTTCACCATGTTGGCCAAGCTGGTCCTGAACTCCTGACCTCATGATCCGCCCACCTCAGCCTCCCAAAGTGCTGGGATTACAGGCATGAGCCACCGTGCCTGGTGCTTTTTTTTTTTTTTTTGAGACAGAGTCTCTGCAACCTCCGCCTCCCGGGTTCAAGCAATTCTCCTGCCTCAGCTTCCCGAGTAGCTGGGACGACAGGCGTCCGCCACCACACCTGGCTATTTTTTTGTATTTTTAGTAGAGACAGGGTCTCACTGTGTTAACCAGGGTGGTCTCAATCTCCAGACCTCATGATCCACCCACCTCCACCTCCCAAAGTGCTGGGATTACAGGCCTGAGTCACTGCACCTGGCCGTCTTGTTTATTCTTATAGCTCAATGCTGGAATAGTGTTTGGCACATAGCAGTACTCAACAAATATATATATATATATATATATATATATATATTTTTTTTTTTTTTTTGAGACAGAGTCTTGCTCTGTTGCCCGGGCTGAAGTGCAGTGGCCAGATCTCAGCTCACTGCAAGCTCCGCCTCCCGGGTTTACGCCATTCTCCTGCCTCAGCCTCCCGAGTAGCTGGGACTACAGGCGCCCGCCACCTCGCCCGGCAGATTTTTGTATTTTTAGTAGAGACGGGGTTTCACCGTGTTAGCCAGGATGGTCTTGATCTCCTGACCTCGTGATCCGCCCGTCTCGGCCTCCCAAAGTGCTGGGATTACAGGCTTGAGCCACCACGCCCAGCAACAAATATTTATCAAATGAATGAATAGATGATGATGAAAGGATAGACGAATTCATGAGCATTTTCATATTTTGTCACCTTTTCCCAGAGATTTTGTGTCTAAATGGCACAAACGCTAATGTAGGTTCACCAATTCTCTTGATAATTTTATCAGTAAAGATAGACCAAATGACTCATGATTTAAGTTATCTGGCTTGGCACTCTATAACTGATCCCATCACCAAATAGTTGCCAAATCTCCGCTTCACTTAAGTTATGTAGTTCAGTTTGACAGAGCAATCTAATAAGTGTACAAATAAAGTTTTAATATAAAAAGAAACAATTAGATGTGATTTCGTGATTTAGAATAGACGAACGCTTTTCAAAAGTGTTTATTTCAAACCAATAGCTAACATAATAATTGCTAGTAGGAAAATTAAAAAAAAACTCACTAAGGCAAAAGGCTTATTATTCCCATTTTTAAAATATTGATCTGGAAGTTCTAACCAATGCAATAAGATAAGAAAAAGAAAGAAATGATATAACTATTTTAAAGTAGAGACAAAATTATCTTTATAGATAATGATAATCTATCAGGAAAACTCAAGATAATTTTTTTTTTTTGAGATGGAGTCTTGCTCTGTCGCCCAGGCTGGAGTGCAGTGGTGCGATCTTGGCTCACTGCAAGCTCTGCCTCCAGGGTTCACACCATTCTCCTACCTCAGCCTCCCGAGTAGCTGGGACTACAGGCACCCGCCACCACGCCCGGCTGATTTTTTTATATTTTTATTAGAGACAGGGTTTCACCATGTTAGCCAGGATGGTCTCAATCTCCTGACTTTGTGATCTGCCCACCTCGGCCTCCCAAAGTGCTGGGATTACAGGCATGAGCCACTGCACCCGGCCACAAGATAACTTTTTTAACGGACCAAGAATGGAATTTAACAAGGTAGAATTAAAAAATAAGCCGATAAAAAGTGATAGCCGATAAAAAGTGATAGAGCAGCAATAGTTGCTTATGAAACTACAAAGGCCAAAAAATAGCTAACGAATTTTATGGAGGCTGGGCACAGTGGCTCAGGCCTGTAATCCCAACACTTTGAGAGGCCAAGGCAGGCAGATCACTTGAGGTCAGGAGTTTGAGACCGGTCTGGTCAACATGGTGAAGCCCTGTCTCTACTAAAAATACAAAAATTAGCCGGGCATGGTGGTGTGCATCTGTAATCCTAGCTACTCTGGAGGCTGAGGCAAGAGAATCTACTGAACCTGGGAACCAGAGGTTGCAGTGAGCCGAGACTGTACCAATGCACTCCAGCTTAGGCAACACAGCAAGACTCCATCTCAAAAAAAAAAAAAAAAAAAGAAATTTATGGATGTTAATATACCAGCTACAGGTTTTTCTTTTCCTAAGATCCAAAATGGCATTATCTTAAACTGAGGAATACAGCCATGGATTTTAATTTAATATTTATTTTTCTATGAAAAAGCTTATCTTATCACTTATTCATTTGGCTAATATTTATATTCCTCCTCTATTTATAGTTCTATACTAAGAACTATGGAGAAAACAAAGGGAAAGGAAGAAAACATTGCCTCTGTTTTTAAAGATTTTGTAATCCAGGCCGGATGTGGTGTCTCACCCATGTAATCCCAACACTTTGGGAGATTGAGGCAGGCAGATCGCTTGAGCTCATGAGTTTGAGACCAGCTTGGGCAACATGGCGAAATCCCGTCTCTACTAAAAATATAAAAATTAGCCGGGCCTGGTGGTGGGCACCTATAATCCCAGCTACTTGGGAGGCTGAGGCAGGAGAATTGCTTGAGCCCGGGAGGTGGAGGTTACAGTCAGCCAAGATCACACCACCACACTCCAGCCTGGTTAACAGAGCGAGACTCAACCTCAAAAAAAAAAAAAAAAAGATTTTACAATGCTGTCAGAAAGAAATATTGTAATGTATGCATGCAAAATGACTAGAAAAACATTTCTGACAACAATTATTTGTCAGCAATAAGCATTTACTTATTACTGACAAAAATAAGAAAATACTTATTAAGCATCTGTAATGAGAAGGTTCCCTTGCAAGTTGTATGCAGAGTGGTGAGTAGACTTACTATAAATATACGTAGAACCCAGTCCTTGCCATTGGTGCAAGATATTAGGGAGAATAAGGCACAAATTTTTAAGTTATAAAGCCATTAAACTGAACTTTGAAAGAGGATAGAAGGCTTTCAATGAACAAACCACGTGGGATTCCAAGTGGAAAGCATAACTTTGGGTAAAAAAGCATGGGATGTGTTTGTGAACACAGAGTAATCCTGTTTGACTGGAAGACAGGTAAACATGAAAGGGGATTAGGAGATAAGACCAGAAAGAAAGATGGGAGGTCAGGCCTCAGATGAGGTCTTGAATTCTTTTTTTTTTTTTTTTTTTTTTTTTTTTTTGAGACAGAGTCTCCCTCTGTTGCCAGGCTAGAATGTAGTGACGTGATCTTGACTCACTGCAACCTCCATCTCCCAGATTCAAACGATTCTCCTGCCTCAGCCTCCCGAGTAGCTGGGACTGTAGCTGGGACTACAGGCATACCACCATACCCAGTTAATTTTTGTATTTTTAGTAGAAACGGAGTTTCACCATGTTGGCTAGGATGGTCTCAATCCCTTGACCTCGTGATCCGCCCACCTCGGCCTCCCAAAGTGCTGGGATTATAGGCGTGAGCCACAGCGCTCAGCCTTGAATTCTTTACTGCAACTAATATAAGAAAGCAGCCTTACAGGAATATTCATCTGGTAGTGGCATTTGGGCTGAGTTGAAATGTAGAGAGACTGTTAGGAGGGGCCGTTAGGAAGCTTGAAGAACAGGGAATAGGGACCTGTACTGTGCTGGAGAAGCCTTGAGAGGCACTGCAGAGGTGGGCTTGACACTTTGGCACCCAGACAGTGCTTGGCCTTTAGTAGATAGTCAATAAATATTCATCAAGTGAAAGAATAATTTTTCTGTCCTGCCTTTAAAATAAGTTCTCAGAGCAGTATCTAGCTTTCTTTCAAGCACTATTTATATGTGATCATAAACTTATTTGTGAAATTGTTTGCTGAATGTCTTTTTCTCCCGTTAGACCATAAGCTCACCTTATCTCTCTCTCTCTCTCTTTATTTTTTCCACACTACATCCCCTGAGTCAGGCATATAGTAGGCATTCAATGAATGCATGTTGACTCTGTAATTAGTCAACTCATTAGATATGGGCTTAAGAAAGATGGAGGAGTGAAAGAGGTTCCATTTTAAACCTTATTTCAATGTTAGCGGCTTGTGTTCTTTTACAAATATTAATAAGGAAGTTAGCAGGAGAGCTGGTTGGAGGGACAAGATTATTTGTTCTCATTTTAACCCCTGCATTTGAAAGACTAGGAGGATCATCTAGATGAAGCCATCCAGCAGACAACTGAAAATACGAGCCTGAGCAACATGGCAGGACTCCATCTCTACAAAAAACAAAAACAAAAATTAGCTGGGCATGGTGGTATATACCTATAGTCCCCGCTACTTGAGAGGTGAGGTAGGAGGATCACTTGAGCCTGGGAAGTCGAGCTGTAATGAGCCATATTGTGCCACTGCACTCCAGTCTGGGCAATAGAGTAAGACCCCGTCTCTAAAAGAAAAAATAATACAGGCTGGGCACAGTGGCTCTCACCTATAATCCCAGCATTTTGGGAGGCAGAAAAGGGCAGATCACCTGAGGTCAGGAGTTCGAGACCAGACTGGCCAACATGGTAAAACCCTGTCTCTACTAAAAATACAACAATTAGCTGGTTATGGTGGTGCATGCCTATAATCCCAGCTACTCAGGAGGCTGAGGCAGGAGAATGGTTTGAACCTAGGAGGTGGAGGTTGTAGTGAGCTGAGATCGTGCCATTGCACTCCAGCCTGAGTGACAGAGTGGGACCCTGTCTCAAAAAAAGAAAAGAAAATTTGAAACTAGAACTCTGTAGATATTTGGCCTAGGGATAAAGATCTGGACTAGGATAACATCTGCATGGAGGTGTTAATTGAGATAGTATGGGTACTTGAGATCATCAGAAAGGAAATATAGAAAATGAAGAAAAACAGAATTGAGGAGAAATCTTGGGACACACCTGTGTTTTAAGTAAGGCACAGATGAGCCAACAAGGAGAGAGAAGTAAGTTAGTGAGAGGTGAGAGGCAAACTATTTTCCAGTCACTCCAAAGATAAGAGAAGAAAATTTTCAAGGAAGTCGTGAACAGCTGCATCAAACTCATTAGGAAGATTAGCAATGATAAAATTCAGGAAACGCTATTACATAGGTGTGAGCAATTTCAGAGTTTGCATAAGTGTGGAGGGAACATGGGAAGTGAAGTCGGATTTAAATGGACAAGGTATGAGATAAAGGCAGTAGATACAGATTACTCTCTCAAGAAATTTGGTGGGAAGGGGTGGGAGGAGAGAGAAAAGATAGAGTTGTCTGACTTGTTGTTTTTGTAGACATCCATTATTAGGTAAATAATTTGCCAAAAGTATTGAAACTACACACCAGTCCAGGTTAGGATCTGTCTGTCACGTAACTTCCTGTGACGCGTTCTGTTCTCAAGGGCCAGTCAACAAACAGTTGCTAATGACCTCCTAAAGCAGCAGCGGAGACTGGGAGCTGTGGAATGAGATGCAGAGGTGCAGACATAAAGGGGTGACAAGAGACAGCAGGTGGGAAAAGACCACCTATGTAACACTCACCTTTCTAGAACAGGAGGAAGGAAAAGAACTGTGCCAAGGGTGGAGCCAGAATTCATCAACTGGGTTCACCAACATCATTGACCATTGTTCTGTGCCAGCTTTGGTATCTGGGTAAAGGAAGATTTGGGGGAGGGATGAATCAGGTCTCTGCCTAGTGGTGGGATCAGTCTACTTGTTATCGGTGGAGGGTGTCCAGATTCTTGGCGTTTTGAACAAAGAATTGGACGAAACGCACAAAGCAAGGAAAGAATGATGCAACAAAAGCAGAAATTTATTGAAAATGAAAGTATCCTCCACTGGCTGGGAATGGGCCCAAGCATAGGGGCTCAAGAGTCCCCTTAGATAATTTTTGGGGGTTTAAATACCCTCTAGAGGTTTCTAGTGGTTACTTGGTGTACACCCTATATAAAAGAAGAGGATGAAGTAAAGTTACAAAGTTATTTACTCGGCCCATGCCCTATGTAAATGGAGATATACATGACCCTGTCATAGCTGAAGTATTCCCATTTGATTTAGTTTTAGGAAGTCCTTATGTTCCTGTCTCCAAACCCTATTCTCCTGCCTCATACTGACAGGTTCTCCATTGGAATAAAGAGGGGCTGGAATAAAAGGGGGAGGCATCCATCCCTAAGATGAATTTGAAGATTGGCTTGAAGGAGTCAGAATGAGTAAGAGAAGGCAACCTTCAGCCTGGGGACAGACTTGAAGACAGCGCAAGCATGAGGACTGCCTTTTGTGGGCAGTGAAATCGCCTGGCTGCAGGGGCCTAAGGGCAAAGGAGGTTACAAAAGTGATCTCGAAAGTCATTCGCTGACCTGCGGAGGGAGCTACCCTTCCTTAAAGCCTGAAGAAAAAGTTTATTTTCTCCTCCTTCCATGTTGCTCCCACACTATTTCTCTGAGCTGGAGGTGGAAATAGACTTCTGTGTCATGATCACACTACTAGTTAAGAAAACATTTTCCACCAAAAAAAAAATACAATCGCATAAGATCCAATCTGCATAGATCTTCACAATGTCTGATATTCATGTGAAGGACACTTTCTAGACCATACAACATCCGGCCACTCACCTTTTTAGAATAGGAGGAAGGAAAAGCTCACCAGAGTCATCAGAATCAACCCACTCTCTCACCCACTGACTGCAAGGCAGATACAAACAGCCTTCCCAGATGCCCTGTCATCTTGTGTCATCTGTGTCATGAGACCAGGGACGGTGTCCCTCAAAGATGCATGTGACTTCAGACCTTCTCCTGCCACATAGCCCTCATCATCACAGTTGTAGTTTTAAAGAAACTGGTTGAACTTTGTCCAGTTTACTCCATGACGAAAAGCCTAAAGATACAAGGAAAATAGGCCTTCCAAAACTTATGGAGAGCATAGTTATAAAGAGTGACTTTATAATTCTACAAAGGGCTGTTACTTCCTGAGGGCAAAACAAAGGGAAGCAGAAAAAGGAGATCCACTGAGGTTGAGGACTGTAGGTACAGACAGCAATTTAGAGGACCAATGGGAATTCCTTTCAACTATGATATTCCAGGATGATTAGCCTTGAGTTTAATGCAGTATTTTGCACATATTCCCTGATTAAAAATTTACTAATACGTGCAAATTTGCAGAAAAGTCCTGAGGGCTTAGAAACTGTGTAATCAGTATGAGATATTCACAGAGGAATGGCAAAGGATCCTGTCATCCAAGGAGTCTGTAATAACCATGAAATGGATGGGCTAACAGCCGCTCTCTGGAAAATCATGACCACTCCGACAGAGGGGTCAGGCTCATGAGTTCTGAAACATCCACAACGTGACACTTCCATCCACTCTGGCTTGGAAACTACCTTCTAGAAGCTCTCTGTCTAGAAATAGACAAGTTCTTGTTCACTTGGGAGTTTTAGTCTATAAAATCAGGGAGCAGATATAGGAAAACACCTAATGTCTAGGAACAGAAACACAGTCTTCTTAGTGTATTTATCTCAACTGGCCTCTGAAGAAGGGACTAGGTGGGTGTGTATTTGTTTTTATTCTTCAAACTTACCAAGCAATCTATATCAATGACTCAAGAACAAATGGTGTAGTTGTGCTATGGTGATAAGCACTCTGGAGACAGATGCAAAGAACAGTTTCTTTTGGCATAGTTGTTTTTGGTGACTGTAGCCTCATGGCTGAGGTATGCAGGTTGCTGTGAATGAGACAAGTGATACACTTTGTTAAAACTAGCCACGGTTCCCAGGTAGAGTTTGGATTTGGATTCCCTTAGCAGAGACTGAAACCAGGAAGAATTCTCACTTTCATTTATGACATGGCATTTCCTGATTCCTTTACTTTATTTTTTTTTTCTCCTTTGTACAACAAAATACAGTCATGTTTTGGTATTTGTGGGGGGTTGGTTCCAGGACCTCTTTAGATACCAGATATCAGAATCCGCAGATATCAAGTCCCTGATATAAAACGCACATCCTTCTGTACACTTTAAGTCATGTCTGGATTATTTGTAATACAGACATGTATTACATGTACCTAATGTAATGTAATTACATGTACCTAATACAACATAAGTTCTAAGTAAATAGTTTTCATATTGTATTGGTTAGGAAACAATGGCAAGAAGAAGGTCTGTACATATTCAGGACAGGCGTGCTCTTTTTTCTGAATATTTTTGATCTGCGGTTGCTTGAATCCACAGATGCAGAACCCATAGGTAAGGAGGGCGAACTTATTTGGGATAGTCAACCACAGAGACTCAAGGTTCTTCCTCACTTTGTATTATGAGTTTTTCACAGTCCCTCATGTTTTACAGAGGAAGCAGGACCAGAGAGAAAACCACACATGTGAAAGGAGGTCACACAACCACACATGTGAAAGGAGGTCATACACATATGTTAATCCCTCAGTCATTCACCCTACCCAATCACCACTAACCTCTCCATTCCACAGACTACCCAATGACCTTGTGTTATTTATTTTCTCCCCAAAATTGGTGCTTGAAGTTTATTTTAACCCAATTTCACCTAGATACAAGTGTTATTGAGAAGAAAGCCAATTTCTAAACGTGAGAACTTGAATTTTTCTTTAATGACTCAAAATTTATCATTTATTTGATACACTTGCTTTTTCTATATATACATTGTTAAAACAATGATTAAAGTAAAACATGAACACACTGTCCTTTTTAAAAAGTATTAGAACATTACAGATAAAGCTAAGTGCTCTTTTCCTGTAATAACATAGTCACTCCTTACCTCCACCCACCTCCTTTCCATTTCTTTCTCTCCCTCTCTCCAAAACTGCCACATATAATCAACTTTGTACGTAGTCCCACAGTTCTTTAAAAAATGCTTTTACATCTGTGTATGTCCAAAGGAGATATGCATTATTGATTTTTATTTTTCAAGAACTTGAATTTTTCATACTGTCCAAATCTAGAATTTAGGAACCAATGGAGATATAGAAGGGGACAGGTGTAGTCTGAGTGAAGCTTTCCTCATTCTCAAAAAAATAAAAAGGGGGCAACTCTTGGGTATACTTCAACCCCTGGGTCAAGTCTGGAGTCCTAGGGCTTTACCTTACCACCCACTTCAGTATAAGTTTGATAAATCTACAATAGGAGTCTCTGAGAGATTACCGAGGTTCTCAGCCACTCAGTTTCCACCAGCATAAAAGTGGGAGCGCTATTCCTCCTCTCTTGTGGTTATGATGAAAATCGTGAGCCAAGGTGTTTGGCAATGCCTGCCATGATGCTTCTCGAGAGTCTGCTTTGTCTGAGAGCCTCAGTAATCTCTCAGAGACTCCTATTGAGGATTTATCAAGCTCACACTGAAGTGGGTGGTAAGGTAAAGCCCCAGGACTCCAGAATTGACCCAGTGGCTGAAGCAAACCCAAGAGTTGCCCCCTTTTTATTTTTTTTACTTTTTTTAGAATGGGGAAAGCATCACTCAGAGCAGACTTGTCACCTTCTACATCTCCATTGGTTCCTAAATTCTAAATTTGGACAGTATGAAAAATTCAACTCTTTGTCAGCTTCTCCTTGAGCTGCTGAAGGCAATCTTTCTCCTGAAAAGTGCTTGTGATGCTGCAAGTGCAGAGTGACACATTGTCTTAGTATCCGGAGGAGTATGGCTAATGGGAAATGACTTCAGTTTACTGCATCTTCTAGTAATCCTGTGATGCCATCGCAAAACAAAAAGCACATGACTACTCGTAAGCCCACTGCACCTGAAAAAGAAATTGGATTCTACTCGGAAAAACAGGCTGTAAAGCTAATCACTCTGATCCAATAACGTGGCCCTGCAGAGTGGCATCATCAGCCCAGAGACGCAGAGAGGAGGAGGGCGAGCAAGGAGGGAGGGAGAGCACTCAGGGAGGCAGCTGCCCAGCTCTCCAGACACTCAAGCCAATAAAAAATTCATAAGGAGATGTTTTATAGCCAATGTCTAATACGCCTGCTGGGTCACAAGCCTATCTGAGCCAATCAATAGTATTCATCATGCTGAAAGGAGCTAGTGATTGCATGTTGATGAGAACTGGGAGGTTTTCCAAGCCAAGGCCAGTTTCTGGTTACTTGGTATGTGTCACCCTTAAAAATATAGAACTTATTTTGAAAATGGAACCCAAGACCTTTTAAAAAATACAGAGTGGGGAGAAGGAGACATACTTTTCAAATCTAGGGGGAGAGGGATGTTTGAATTCTTTTTAAGTCAAACTAAGGACTACTTTTAAACTGGAACAACTTTTTTGTTTCAATCCAGGTGGCCATTCTTTGTATATGATTTCTTTTTCTTTAGCTCCAGAATTTTTTTTAATAACACTTAAATAACAGCATCTGTGATAAACCCCTTCAAATACAAATGGGAATATATGACAATGAAGTCATAAGAACGAAAGTAAATGGAGTCAACAGTCAACTTTGTCATTACATACCACTACATTCCAGGCTGATTTTATCTCTAAAAGCTTTTAAAATCATAGCAACTTCAACTTGAGTTTAAGGGTTTGCTTTCTACACAGGTAGTGATGTAAGGGCAGAGTGAGGTAGAGAGACAGCAGGATGAGACTTAGGGGCTGCGTGCTCAGAGATCTGCCGAGGATTTCAGGGGAATCCACACTTTTCCCTGGTCAGATGGGAACAGCTCAGGGAAACTTAAAGCTTTCACATGTGTGTTCCAGGCGTGGGTAAATTATAGCCCTCTCTGAGGTCTTCAAAGCAGATCACATTGGACATCATCTCTTCCACTCCCACCAAAATTGTTTTAACAAATTTGAATGTTGAACCCTTGATGTTGAATTAAACAGCAAGAGCTCACAAATGGAAAGTCTTGGAAAATCAACTTGTGAGCTGGCAAGACAGGAGAGGAGGAGGGTCAATGGGATAAAGAGAGGTTCATCCTTTCCCTGTAAATGGTATCAGGAAAAAGCTGTGCCTTGCATCTTTGTAAGCAAATAAGATCTCTTTTCATAGCTGTAAAGGTACCATTCAATGTGTTTGAGATACAGAAAAGTAAAATCAGAAAACAAAAATCATTTATGAGCCTCACATCCTGAAAAATCCACTTAACAAGATGGTGGATTTTCTTGTAGTCTCTCTCTCTTCCACACACACACATACACACACCTCTACCAAATTGGCATCTTGTTATATACAGTTTTATATTCTGAGTTCAATGTATATTTATTTTGCAATCATTTTCACATCTCAAAATAGTGAGATGTGGCATTTTATTGTCCAGTTAGAACTGTAGTAAAGGAATGTGTCATTCGGTGCCTTTCATCTCTTGACAGACAGATCATGCATTTTCAAACCCTGGGACTTTGCTGATGCAGGCCTATGGCATGGCCTGCCTACCCTCCCACCTCTGTCCAGTGAACCCTGCTTGATGTTTCGTTCCAATGCCAACTATGCTGAAGCCTGCTCCATTTCCCTGGCTGGAAATCATCATTTGGAAATCAGGGGTTTTGGGCCTTGGAGGCTGACAGGCTTGGACTCCATACCTGGAGCAATGCTTACCAGCTATGTGACCTCGGGACACCTTTTAACTAAGCTTCAGTTTCCTCACCTATAAAGTGGGGATAACACTCCCTTCCTTCAAGTGTTAATATAATGATTGAGAGGAATATATGTGTTTGTTTTCTCCCCTCCATCCTTTTTTGTTTTCTGGTTTCTCTCCAAAGCAGCTATAGAGTAGTGGTTAAGAGCTTAAGAGAGCTTGAGCAAATAACCTAGTCTCTCTGTGTCTCAGTTTCTTCATCTATATTATGGGGATAATAGTACCCATCTCTGCAGGTTTTTAGGGAAGATTAAATCAGATGCTCAATGTAAGACCTCTTTTTTTTCTCTATGAAAATGCTTTAATAGAGGTGTCTTCACGGCATGCAATGTGAAGACACGGAGACCAGCAAGTGCACACACAATGAGACGTGGCTACCAGAGAAGAGTTTGTGGGTGAATGAAGAGTTCTCACCGCTTCCATCCTTTGCTCAGTAACAGAGGCTGTTACTCCTCAAACTATCTCTCCTCAGCCAAGGCATCCTGGTACTGTCGGTGCCTGGCACAAGTAGGAGCACAATCTATGTCGGTTCTTCTTCTCTTACAGTCTTACAGGCCCTCGCGTGGGTGTTCTTTTATTGTCATCAGAATGTGGCTTTGCAGTGGACAATAAGGTCTTCCCTGTTGGCTGCCTCTTGGGGTCTTTGTCTGGTGAGCTTCTGAGCAACCAATGCCTGGGATGGGGCCCTTCGTCCCTGCTGGCCATACCCTACAGAGGGCTTGGGTCACCTAGATGTCCTTGCAATCCCTGCTTGATGGATACCCTGGAATAGAGGAGCCCTTCTGAACTAGTAGCCTGAAGTGGGAAGAACCTCCTCAACCACTGCTCAGTAGCTAGGTATCACACCAAAAAGGAAAGTTTGACTGTGAGAGAACTGCCAGAGAATTGATTCTTTTCCCAGAAGAAGGCAGTGAGAAGAAGGCTGTCTCCAAAAGTGCCATGTACAATCAGCTTTGTACATAGTCTCACAGTCCTTTAAAAAAATGCTTTTACATCTGTGTATGTCCAAAGGAAATATGCATTATTGATTTTTAGTTTTCAAGAACTTGAATTTTTCATACTGTCCAGATCTAAAATTTAGGAACCAGTGGAGATGTAGAAGGGGACAGGTTTGCTCTGAGTAAAGCTTTCCTCATTCTCAAAAAAAATAAAAAGGGGGCAACCTTTGGGTTTGTTTCAACTACTGGGTCAAATCTGGAGTCCTAGGGCTTTACCTGATCACCCACCTTGACCTCTGAGTGTCCAGGTAACCTCCAGCTGCTCACCTGGCCTCCCTGGGCCTCATTTCCTCATGGGCGACATGACAGTAACTCTCCTACCTTGAGGGCTTTTTTTTTTTTCGCTGTTTCCGCGAGTTCACATGAAGAATCTGCAGGATAATTCCAGGTCTGCTCCCGTGGCTCTGAGGCTGCTGGGAGGGGGTTAGAGCCACATCTGTGCTGTGACCTGGCCAGTACCAGTGCAGAGGAGGCAGAGCACGCTGCTGCTTGCTTAGGAACCCAAGTGGGTCGCTGGCATCAGGCATCAACCCTGGCTGGCAACCGAGGCTGCTGCCTCTGGCCTGCCTGGCTCAGAGGCTGGCCAGACCTGGGCTGAGCAGTGGATTTAGCAGCTGAGCTGGGGAAGTAGAGAGAGGTTGAAAAGCGAGGAGGGGGCTAGCATCACAGGCCGAAAGGATAGGAAACCAGGCCGAGTGAGACTTGAGCACCCAGCAGGATCCTCAGGCAGGAGATAAAGGTTTGGTCTTCTTTTTCTCAAGGGTAGGTTTGGACTCTTCATTTGTGGGTGGTGACTCATCTCCACAAGTTCTTGCGGCTCTACGCTGGTGTGTTCCATGGTCACTCAGATATCCGTTCTCATACTGTTGTATTCACAATGGCTCCCTAATGCCACAGCAGGCCCCCAGCCTGGTCATTTTCAGGGGTGAGAGGTGCTTACCCCTACACACACATTCCTTCTTCTCACACCCAGCTGGCTGTTCTCTCCGAAGCTTTCTTGTTGCCAAGTCCTGTCCTCAAATCTTGGGATCCACCTTTATTGGAAAGTACATCATGTTCAATATTACCCAGCTAATCCTCCAAGCCTGTCATTCACACTTGCATCTCAGGGAGATTTGGCAGCACAGCACCTCCCACACTCTCACAGCTGCCCTCTGACATAGTCATCTTTGTCGCAGGCCATGTGCTTAATCGGGCTGGGGGTTGCGTTTATTCGTCTTTCTGTCCATCGCAGATTCTAGCTCAGTGCCGGTCCCATAGCAGGTGTTCAGTACGCTGTGGCTGGGTGCGAGAAAGAGGAGGAGCTGGGCCAGACACTGCGGAGGGGTCACCCAAAAGCCTCTCCTGGCCTTCTCCCCTAGCCTTCTTCTACCGGCGTGGAAACAAAACCTCAATTTCCCAGCTACTCTTGCAGCTAGTGAGACAACTCTGGCCAATAAGCTATAAGTGGAAGTCTTTGAGGAACACTTTCTTTCCAGAATAAGAGGTAAACTTCTCTAAGAGAATGCCTTGGATCCTTTTGCCATCCCCCTTCCTCCCACCTGGAATGCAGATGTGATGCCTGAAGGTGCAACAGTCATCTTGCAACCATGAGGCAGCAAGCCACAGTCAGACTGGCCAAGGGGAAAAGAAGAAAGCACCTTGGTTCCTGATGGTGAACTGATGACCATTACTGCTAGGCTGGCCAACCGTGTGGAGGTTTCCCAAGATGCTAAAACAGGAATAGTCCTGGGCAAACCTGAACATTGGTCACCCTACCCCAGCCCTGGACTTCCTGACTCCAGAAACATGTTATACAGTGAGAAAAATAAGCCCCTATTTATCCCAGCCATCCGGTCAGGTTTCTCCATTATTTGTGGTCAAAAGCATTCCTGCACATGAAAAGTCGTTATTTCTAAGATTCAGCAAACAGACACACAGAGAGTTGTAGGTCACAGGTGCCAGCTGGCTTCCCAGAGGTTATCCTGGTTGGGTCCAATAATGTTTCTTTATACAAGTTTAATTATACTCATTTTACAGATGAAAATAACTGAGACACCAAGAAGTTTAGCCCAACTGGAATCTAAATCCTGTCCATTTCATGCCATGCCCTTTCCCTCTGCAAAGCTACTGTGACTCATTTACTTTTAGTTCAATATGTGATCATCTAATGTTATCCTAGGCATAGGCCTCATGCTTTTCCGTTGAATAAAACTACTGTGAGACATAATCACTGCCTTTCTTTTTATGATTTCTTGACACCAAAACATCCTGATGATCTGATTTGTCTATATATGATTGAATAATAATGAGTAAGTACATGTGAGAACTGATTTACATAAATTTACAGAATTTTTTTAAAAATTACTGTTGTGGCCAGGAGCAGTGGCTTACACCTATAATCCCAGCACTTTGGGGAGCGGAAGTGGGCAGATCACTTGAGGCCAGGAGTTCAAGACCACCTAGCCAACATGGTGAAACCCCAACTCTACTAAAAACACAAAAATTAGCCGGGCATGCTGGCACATGCCTGTAGTCCCAACTACTCCGGGGGCTAAGGCTAAGGTAGGAGGATGGCTTGAACCCAGGAGGTGGAGATATACACACACACACACACACACACACACACATATATATAGTTGAATGGTTCAAAAGGTACAAAGGAGAAGGTGGTAAAAACAACGATACCTGTTGTTTTACAGATGAATACCAGGAAAATTTCCATCAGTTTTAAATGGATAGTTTTGATTGTGGACAACAGTGATAGTTCCATAAATTTGTATTCCGTTTTTGATATTACAGAATACTTTCAAAGACACTGTCATTTTCTCTTGCCAGTGGGTTGGGAAAGTTTTCTTCAGATCCCCTTCATAGTCACAGATCTTCCCCTGAGCCCCTTCGGCCCTTGCTCCTGAGGCTGACTTCCCCCTGGGTCCCCTGCCCCTTTTGTAGTGATGCCCTTGTGGCCTCCTGGGTACAGCTGTAGGCTCTTCTCGCTCTCTGTCCTAAGAACAGGCCTCTCCCAGAAGATGCTGGGGGTGGGCTGCTGAGGCTGTCCTGCTCTTATAGGAGTGCAGCAGAGGAACCCCTTCACTCAGTGTCCCTAACCCCCATTTTCTCTAACAGTGTACATATTTATTTACATTTTGCCCTTTAATGTTTGTGAAGATTCTATAATAGCATATAGTTTATAATAGCATGAAAGATAGTTATTGCATTAATTGAAAAAGCATACTATTTCAATTACATTAAGTAACCAAATTAATTAATTGAATTACTGCAGTTATACTAATTGGAAAACCATTTATATATATCATATCATATAATCAAGACCCTCAACAAAACCTATGTTTAGAAAAATTCCTAGAAATAACTTATTCTTTCCTCCCTCTCATCCCAACTGTACCTCTTCCCACAGATTCTCTCAGTTGAAATCCACCCAGCTTCCCAAGCCAGATCCCTTAGCATTATCACCCTCGACTCCTTTTCCTAGACTCCCACCACCAGCACCCTCACCACCCACCAATCCTGACTGTCACTAAGGCGTGTCCATTCTACCTCCTTAACCTCTCTCCAAACCCACAGCTACCACCCTAGTCCAGCCCCCACCATCCCATACCCAGGTTTCTGCAACATCCTTAAAACCAGCCTCCCAGCAGCCTCCAGTCTTATTCTGCTCCAACCATTCTTTACATTTCAGTCAAGGTTCTCTTTCTTTTCTTAAAAAAAAAAAATATTGCAACACACCCTGCTTAAATTAAAGGTTCTAATTATATCCTACTGTCCTCAGGAAGCAGTTGGATTCGTTTGGAGTTCTGGCCCCTGCTCGGTTCTCCGGCCTCCTCTCTTGCCTTTCCAGATTCTGCTCATGGCCTATGAGCTGCTGCTGAACCACTGGCATTGAGCCCATGCCTTCTCTCCTCTAGGCCCTGCACAGGCTGTTCAGCATGCTCTGCACCCTACCCTCGATGAACTCCTCCTGATCCTCCAGGTCTCAGCCTCACCGACTTCAAGGGAAAAGGTTAAAACAAAAATGTCAACCAAGTCAGCTGAATAGTGATGATGTGTTTTCACTCTCGTGTATATATAACTCAGTCAATTCATCAATCATTCACTGCAGAATCATTAATTCTGTACAATTTATTAGGCATATTTCATCTAGTGGCCCAGGGCACCACTGGTTGTAGGTGATCCTATAGCGAGAGTATCTTTTTGCAGACTTATTCATTCATTCATTCAATATTTCCATCTTTTGTTTATATTTATTCAACAAATACCATACAAAAATTAACAGAAAGAAGTCTCCGTTCTCAAGGAGCATGATCTGGTGGAGGACACAGACTCACTAACAAAACATTGCTCCACACGGTTAGTGCCACAAAGAGGAAGACAAAGCACCACAGTGGGTCAGCGACAGTCTCATGGTAGAATCGAAGTTGAAGCGGCAGGAGAGAAGAGTTTAACAGGTAAATGAGGCATGAGAGATGGGGGACAAAAACACAAGGGAGGGAAGCTCTTTCCAAAAGAGGAAATAGCAGGTACAAAGGCTGAGAGTTAAAACCTGGCTTGTACAAGGACCTAGGTAATGTATGCAGAATGACCAGAGTGCCAGGGGTGTGGGCAGGGTGGCCCTGGGAGCCATGCACCCCCAATACCCTTCTGCTGCTTGGTATACCCTCATCCTCCATCAGACTGGAAACCCTTTCTCCTTCCTCTCCCTCTAAGTCCTACCCATTCTCAAGACCTACTTCAAGAAGCCTTCTCAGGCTAGGTACCAAGCAGATGAGCATTCAATTCCATTCCGTTTTGTACGTGACCATGCAAAGATTTCATAATAAACCTTACCTTCCTGACAAATTATAAACTCCTTAAAGTGGAGGCTGTGATTTACACTTATTATTTTTCTTTAATTTTTTTTTGGGGAGGGGACAGAGTCTTGCTCTGTCACCAGGCTGGAGTACAGTGGCGCAATCTCGGCTCACTGAAACCTCTGACTCCCAGGTTCAAGCAATTCTGCTGCCTCAGCCTCCCGAGTAGCTGGGATTACAGGTGCCCACCACCATGACTAGTTAATTTTTGTATTTTTAGTAGAGACAGGGTTTCACCATGTTGGCCAGGATGGTCTCGATCTCGACCTCGTGATCCACCCGCCTCGGCTTCCCAAAGTGCTGGGATTACAGGTGTGAGCCATTGCGCCTGGCAGATTTACACTTATTCTTAAATTCCTCTGGACATTTGGGTAAGAAAACGAGTATTGCTCTGTAACTACTCATAGAGACAACACCAGCCTGGACTCTCTTAAAGTCAAAGTCCTGGACAACGCCCATGGACCCAACAACAAGCAATGGCTGGTGAGTCTCTTAATACGTACCTCTCATCCGTCTTCATGTACCTGCTATAATATTGGATGACAGGTTTGTGGTGAGCATCAGTTAGATGCCTTAGCCTAATTTTCTTATTCTTGGAGAATAGATAAGTAATAATGTTATGGAATTTAAAGCAATTCTCATTAGAAGTCCTTACTTTTAATCAACCTTTGAATTTTGTCTTTTGTTTTTTCGAGACAGGGTCTCACTCTGTTGCCCAGGCTGGAGTGCAGTGGTGTGAACATGGCTTATTGCAGCCTCGACCTCCTGGGTTCAAGTGATCCTCCCACCTTAGCCTCCTGAGTAGCTGGGACCACAGGTATGCATCACTACACCCAGCTAATTTTTTAATTTTTTGTAGAGATGGAGTCCGACTATGTTGCTGGTGGACTCAAGTGATCCACCCACCTCAGCCTTGCAAAGTACTGGGATTACAGGCTTGAGCCACCACGCCCAGCCTGAATTTATTGTTGATTAACTTTTCACCTACGGAAAGTAACAGCTGTTGCCATCTGTGAAGCCCTGGACTCTTAGAAGAACCAAGTCTTTGTTCCATCTCTATTGTGTGTCAGCCTTGTGACCTTGGGCAAGTCATCTATGCACTTTTAAACCAAAGTTTCCCCTATATTTCAAATTGAGCTGATAATACCTCACAGGGCTATTGTAAGGAATAAATGTAGTAATGGACGTGAAATTAATTGGTAGTATATGAAGAGTTATTTTAAACATCAGAGAGTATTTTAATCTTTATTGTAAACTAATACTCTCTTTCCTTTGTTTTATTCCTAGCATTCAGAATCCCAGTGCAAAATTCCCTTTCCACAGGGAAGTGAGTGGACTGTACTGATTTTAAGGAGAGAGAATGTTCATCATCTCATATCTGGGAGATCTAGGAAATCACCTTCTCAGGCAATCTATACATTTTGGAATAATTATATCTGCCTTACTGAGGGTGGCAGGTTCTCTTGGTAGAGGGAGCACAGGCTAGGTAAGGAGCCCTGCCAGGTGCACTACCCCAAGGGCATGGCACCAGCTGAGGAAGCTGCCCAGGCTAAGCTCTTAGAACAGTAGTCTGTCCCAGAGAGAATTCTGTATTCCAGGCTGTCCTCGTCAGAAAGAGGGTTCTGTTTAGACTTGTCAGGGGAGGTTGGTTAAACAATGCAAACAAAAAAAGTGGGCTCCAAAGCAAAGACCCTAAGAAAAAGGAGGCGAGGATGGAACTATGGAAGGAGAGAACAGTCTTATGTACACAGCAAACACCAAGCTAACCTGCAGTCAGAGGCCTGAACTCAAAGCCTGTCTCTGACACTAACTGGCTGTGTGACTTTGGGAAATTCACCCATCCTTTCTGAGCCTCTGTGAAACTGTGCTCTGTAACATGAGCATAACAATTCCTAGCTTTTGGTGTTATTTAAGGACTACATTTGTGGGAAAGAGCTTGACAAATTGAAAATGCTATATGACTATAAGCTGACTATAAATTACACGCCAAGTAATAAATTACTATAATAATCATTCAGACAGCCCATATGACCTGTGTGTCTCTGGGCCTCCAGGGACTTGTCCATTAAGAGGTCTCAAGTAGAATTCCAACAACCCCAGGGACTGAGAAGGCATCTCCTGTGGGTGAGGTGTGTGCATGAAAGCCAGTTGGTTCCCACTGGTAACTCAAAGGCCACCCCCAGGGAGCTTGTCATTGTTTCTGATGCGCATCCCCACCCTGGGGGGCACTGCTGCATCCCCCTCATTCCTACCTACACTTCACACTTTAGGGTGCAAGGCCCTTCCTCTTGCTCTACCTCTTTTTCAACTTATTTTTATTTATGTTTTATTATTGTTTTTTAATTCTGGGGACAGGGTCTCACTCTTCCCAGGCTGGAGTGCAGTGGCAGGATCATGGCTCACTACAACCTCAAATCCTAGGTCAAGTGATCTTCCCACCTCAACCTCCCATGTAGCTGGGACCACAGGCATGTACCACCATGCCTGGCTAATATTTTTATTTATTGTACAGGTGGGGTCTTGCTATGTTGTCCAGGCTAGTCTTGAACTCCTGGCCTCAAGCGATCCTCCCACCTTAGCCTTCCAAAGTGCTGGAATTATAGGCGTGAGCCATCACACCCACCCTTCCTTATCTTTTTGAGCCTCCCAAGAAACCTGTAGCTTAGCAGAGCAGATAACAAGCCCTGCCTTCACCCACACACACTTTTTATAAATGACTTTCCTGGGGCCACAAAGCTCAAGAGGACAGCTGGAGATATTTTAGCCTCTGCAGCCTGGAACCCACAGCGTGGAGGATCAGCTGAGATTTGAACCCAGATTCCTAACAGCCTTGCTCTGCTCATAGCCCAAGCTGCTGCCTTCGGGGTAAACAGAACCCCCATTAGCACAAAATTCCCTGGCAACCTTGACTAGGCCTGGAGACCTGCTTCTACCCACAAGTGTTTATTTTCTTGTGTTGTCTCCAAGGGGACCAGTAGGCACTTGCTCTCCTGCTTTGGTCCTCACTCCCGGTGTGTAACTGGGGAGCCCTGTTGGCCTCCATTGTGATGCATGGGCTTCCTCAGGCAAGCAGGCAGTGACTGAAGCCCTGCCAGCCGCGTGGGCCGTTCCTCTGCAGCACCGCACTCAGATGCCATTAGGCCTGTGTGTCACAATGCTTGGCAACAGTTCCGGGAGGCAGGAGACCTTTGCTCATGCCGTTGTCCTGTCAAGTGACTACAATTTCATTTGGTGGTCGGCTAGCTTGGCCTTTTGCATCATCCTGTCCTGCCCCCTCCTCCCTCAGCTAATGGTTAGTCCATCATTCCAGATTGTTGAGGGGGCACCCTGGGTGGAAGTGTGACGTTCCCACGTCTTTCCCCCTAAAGCAATTTCAGAATGAGCACTCCGGATAATGAAAAACTGCTACATGTTTTAGGAGGAGACTTCCTCGGAATTTCCTGTTCCTGCCGTGGTAGACTTTAACCCCAGCATCAGGCACTCTGAGCTAGCTGTAGAGCAGGACAGGGATTCAGACGTTCATTCATTCAACAGTTTTTATTTTTATTTTTTGAGACAGAATCTTGCTCTGTCACCCAGACTGGAGTGCAGTGATACAATCATAGCTCACTCTAACCTCTGCCTCCTGGGCTGAAGAGCTGGTCCCACCTTAGCCTCCCAAGTAGCTAGGACCACAGGCATGCACCACCATGCCCAACTAATTTTTAAATGTTTCAGAGACAGAGCACTGAGATTACAGGTATGAGTCACTGTGCTTGGCCCATTCAACAAATTTTAGTTGAGCACAATCTACATGCCAGTCGCTGCTCTAGACTCTGGGAATACTGCCGTGAACAAAACAGATTAAAAGCCTTGCCCTCATGGGGCTGACATTCAGGGGTGGGGAAGGGAGTGAAGAGAAGAGACAGGCGGCCAGATGCGGTGGCTCACACCCGTAATTCCAGCACTTTGGGAGGCCAAGGTGGGCAGATCACAAAGTCAGGAGATTGAGACCATCCTGGCTAACATGGTGAAACCCCATTTCTACTAAAGATACAAAAAATCAGCTGGGTGTGGTGGCACATGCCTATAATCCCAGCTACTCAGGAGGCTGAGGCAGGAGAATCGCTTGAATCCAGGAGGCAGAGGTTGCAGTAAGCAGAGATTGCACCATTGCACTCCAGCTTGGATAACAAGAGTGAAACTCCATCTCAAAAAAAAAAAAAAAGAAAGAGAGAGAGAGAAGAGACAGGCAAGCCAACTAAAAAATAGATATGTTACAAGATTCTGGGAAGAAAAATTAAACAGGATAACCTGACCATAGAGGATGGTCTTCCCAGCACCCACACAGTGCCCAGCACAGAGCAGGTCCCTGACTCTAACTGACCTGGCCAGCTCCTCAGGGTCAAGTCTAATTTCCCCAAGCCCCTGGCACAGCTGGTGAGGGGCTGCTAAAATGGAAAGAGCCCCTAGAATCAACCACCAACACTGATGGCAGAAGTATCCCCAAAGAGCCAGATTCCACCCAGTGTAGCCACCTCCATCCAACCCTGCCAGGATGTCCTCTCTTCCACATCTTCCTCTACCCTCCTCCAAATCCTGGCTACCTGAACCCAGTCTTTAGGACCTGCATAGTCCTAATGTTTTGCTGGGAAACCAACCAGCAAAAAGACCGTGATAGTACAGAGACAAACAATCCGCAAGGCCTGTGCAGGGGCTGTGGGAGCCCTGAGGATGGGGGAAGCAGTTTTTGTAGGGTTCTGCCCTTTGCATTGTAGGATGATAAGCAGCATCCCTGGTCTCTTCCCACTGGATGCCAGTAGCAACCCACCCCCAAATTGGGACAACCAAAAATATCTCCAGACATTGCCAAATGTCCCCTGGCTGGGTTGGGGTAGGAGAGCAAAATCAGCCCTAAGTGGAGAATCACTGGTTTAACTCAAGGTCAATTCAATTTATTTTACCAAGAAGGACTTTTTTATTTATTTTGGAACTTTTTTTAACGCTGCATTTAACCTATATTATTCTCAACACTCCAGGAAGTGCTGGCTTCCAGATAAAGCTCATGTTCCCTATCCCAAGGTGCAGGACCTTGGGATCTGGGCCCTGCCTGACCCTCTGGCCACACCCTGAACCACCCTTTTTGCTTCTCTACTTTTGGCTTCAGTCAAGGCCAGCTGTAGTTGCCTTCAAACACTGCATTTGACATTCTGGGCTCAGGCTGCTTCTGCTGTCTGGAATGCTCTTCCCACCCATCCTCACCTGGCTCACCGATCCATTCTTCAAGTCTCCACTTGGGCATCATCTCATCAAACTCCCCTGAAGCCCAGGCAGGGCTGAGCAACCCACACTGCTCCTGAGCTCCGGTAGCATCTGAAGCACTACAGTCCTACAGTATGCATAGTTTAAGGTTATGGACTCATTTCTCTATTTGACCCGCAAGGCAGAAACAAGGCAGAAACCCTGTCTTTTCATCATTGTTAGCTTCAGAATCTGGTAAAGTGTCTGGCACAGAGTAGATGCTCCATACAGGTCAAAATGAATTGAAAAGCAAATAGAACTTTGGAAGGCCAAGGCAGGAGGATCACTTGAGGCCAGGAGTTCAAGACCAGCCTGGGCAACACGGCAAGACCCCATCTCCACAAAAAAATTAAAAATTAGCCAGGTGTGGTGGCACATGCCTGTGGTCCTAGCTACTCGGGAGGCTAAGGTGGGAGGATCACTTGAGCCCAGGAGTTGGAGGCTGCTGTGATGGTCATGCCACAGCACTCTAGCCTGGAAGAGCGAGATCTGCTCTCGGAAAAAAAAAAAAAAGAGAGAGAGAGAGAAAAGTAAATAGAACACAAAGATGCTTGAGATAAAGATACAGGGAGTGAGGGCCGGAGAGCGCAGGCTCGGGGAGGAAAGGAGCCCAGGGGTATCTTCTTCATGCAACATGGGAAGAGATGATTAAGTTGCCTGCTCCTGCTCCTCATTCTTTCCTCCTTCTGGCTAAACAGTCCTAGTTGCCTTAATCTTTAATCTGACGTCCATCTCATTTTCCAACCCTCTAATCATCTTCGTCATTGGCATCACTCCGTGCTTCTCCACATTTTCTAGAGCTGCTTTTGTGTGTAAGACGATGCGTTCAGAGCCGCAGGAACACACAGCCCCAGGAGGACGGCTTCCACTTAATTAGCTTGATTCCACAATTCCCTGAGCCTCAAGTCGCCTGACCTGGTGGCTGTTTAGAGGAGCCCTGCCTCTGGGCACCAGCAAATTATTTTCACAGGGAAGCTAGTGGAGACAGTGTGATTGATGATTATGCTAATTCCTTCCTTTTCTATGTCAGGGACTGCTCCGCAACAGGCTCCCGGGCGGGTGTGTGTGAAGGTCTAGCAAGTTCTAGGCTCCTTCCTCCACTGCAGCCCTCCATGTCACAGGCCCTGAAGCTGTGCGGAGGCCGCCCATTGGTGAAAGGACCTCCGCAGGGTCACCCTCGGAGGAAAGACACTGCCCGCGTGCGGGGGGGGGGCGGGGGGACAGTCCACCCTAGCTTCTGGAACTCCAAGCTTACACCTTTCCCCCACCCCGCAGCTCCCTCTCGGGGTGTCGGTGACAGCAGGGGAGGCCAGTCCCTTAGCAGCTCTGAAATCCTGTGACATAGGCCGGGCAGCCTTGGACTGCCCGACGGTGGCCCCTGGGCGGTCTGTAGCATCTAGGGCCCGCCGCCGCTGGAGCGGGTGCTCTCCTGAGCCCCTCACAGGAGCCCGCCTTCGGAGCCACTGGGCCCCTCAGCTTCCTCCGCCCGAGCCCAGCACAGTCCCCTCAGCTTCCTCAGCCCGAGCCCAGCACAGTCCCCTCAGCTTCCTCAGCCAGAGCCCAGCACAGTCCGGCGGCGCTGGCTCCCGATGTTCCTGGCTGGGTCTGGCGCCTCCAGTCCGCGTGGACCTGGCGGGGGCGCGCGGCTCGGAGCGTGGAGATGGAGGGGCGCTGGGCACGGCGGCGAGCTTGGGGCCCCGGTGGCGAGGGCTGGGAGACTGCGGCGGTACAGGGCACTGTGAGGACCTTGCCGGCTCCAGGACCCGCCTGGTCCTCTAACGAAGTCCCGGCTTCATGGCGGACACACAGAGGGAGCCTTGAGGTGTGGAGTCTTGAAGACACTGTCCCAGGCTGATGCCACCTCTGTGTCCCCAGGATGCGTGGCGGCAGCAGGAGAGGCCCCTCCCTGACCCCCAACGCAGAAGCTGAAGGAGGCTCTGGCCTGCTTGGTGAGAGGACCAGAGGCTGCTGCAGGAAGAGGGCTGCGGCGCCCGCGGTGGTGGGGAAGGGTCCTTTGGCTTGGATGTGGATTCCAAACTGCCCTGGCCGGCTTTATCCTCCCGGATGGAAGGCAGTAGGGCAGCAGAACAGGTGGGCGCCAGGGCAGGCGGGGGCAAGGGGCGGGAGCTCTGTGACTCGTTTGCCTCTGGAAAACCGGGACGGCATGAGGCCTCGTCTGCAGCAGTGTCGCGTGCATGGGCGAGAGGTGCAATGTCAGCTCCGGAAGCGACAACTCGGCTGCCTACGCCCTCCACAGGAAGTCCTCCTTCTGCCTTCCCCTTCACACCTCCTTGGCAACTGTCCAGAGTCCAGGGAGTGAGCTGCCTGGGAAGAATGCAGCGACAAAAATACTTAGCCGTATTCGGAACTTCCCTGGGGGCAGCTGGTCCCCGACCATGGGCTTCCCCTGGGAACTGTTGTGTTGGGGAATGAATTCCCAGTCTGACCCTGGCTCTGGCACGCCCCTGGGCAGGGGGGCTTGGAGAAGTCACCCAAACTCTCAGCCTCAGTTCCCATCCCTGTCAACTAGGGCTAATAATACCTCCCCCAAATGTCCCCTGGGGGTATTAAACAATACAATGTTGATGGCCACCTTTCTTTTCAGAAGAACAATGAGAGGATAGAGTGCCACAGGAAGCACGCAGGGCGCCCAGTAGAGGCGCTGAGTGAGCTACCGGAAGGCACGTGGCCCTTGCCTGGAGACTGTACGCCAGCAAACAGCCACTCAGGGGCGCTTCCTGGGCGCCGGCACTGTGCTGAATCTCTAGGTAAGCCCCATTAGTTAAGCATTATCCCCATTGCGCACATGAGGGAAGGAGACCCTAGAGAGACTAAGGAACGTGTCTGAGATCACCCAGGGCCAGGATTCAAACCCTAGCTGTCTGCTGCCAAGGCCCCCGCTGCCAGCCACTCCACAGTGCTACCCGCTAGGGGTGAGGTGCCAGGGTCTGTCCCAGCCAGCCCTGAGGGACTGAGTCACTAATTCTTCCCATATGATCTCCCTGGGACTCCATGCCCTCTTCTGTAAAGTGGGCATGATTGTGCGAGCTCCAAATGGATGTTGTGACATTAACTTGGTGGTCCTCACCCCTCTGCAGTGCGCAGCAGGAGACACTTTATAAACAGAGGATTACCTCTGCTGCCTTGAGCCAAATGGCTTGCCCTGCCAAATTGTTGGAATGATTCAGTGACAAGTGTGCTATTAGGAAGAAATTTATGATGCTTCATTCAGAGTGAGTCACTGAATCCCCGCAGTGAGGGTCATCAGCTAACTGGGGAACCCTGGCCCCAGCTGCCTTGGGTCTGGTTACCTCCCCACCAGAGGGTCAGTAGTGGCCAATGACAAAGGTAGGTGAGGACAGTTGGAGAGGGCAGGCAGCCTCCAGCAGCGGAGGAGGTGGTGCCTGCAATGGATCTGCTTAGACCTCACACTACGTGCCACGGGCTCCAGAATTCCCTTTCTGCTTGCCACCAGGTGTCCCAGGATGCCCAAGTGAGGCTCCAGGCCACTCTTCTGCTCCTCTCCACCACATATGCTCAGCCCTCCCCAGGACTGGGTCAGCCAACAGATATTTCAAAGTGTTTGGGTGAATTCTCTTCTCTCTGCCTTTGAGTCACAAAAGAGGACGATGATAAAGAACTAAACTTCAGGGGCAAGAAGATTTAGCTCAGATATTGCAGTTCTAATGGGATTGTTTTTTGTTTTGTTTTTTTTTCCTTAAAAACTACAAAACACTATGTTCATGAGAAAATCTCCAGCCTTAGAAGTTGGTCATAAATGTGACTGTATGAGAAGAACCAGTGTAAGAAAACACCTTCCGGAATTGTGGGTGATCTTAGACAGATGTCACTGCAACTCGCCAAACAAATCTGATCCTTCCCCATCTGCTCCCTGGGGCAGTATGAGGGATTTCTTTGATATACCCAAACCCAAAGGTTAGGATGGAGTATTCAAATAGGGCTCAGGACACATAGACTGCCTGACAGACACTTAAATATATCTGTAGTATGGACAAGGTGAGAACCAGCTCCCTTCACTGGTGGTTGTCTTTCTAGTCAACCACATTTTCCAAATGGCTAATGGCCAGGCAGGTTGCAAAAGCAGGTGGCTAGGCAGTGAAATGGGGTCTGTAATGTTATTCACTGTGAAGCACACTCCCCCTCCCTGACAGGAGAGCCCCTCTGGCTCTTTCCCAGATCCCTTTGACTTCTCCTTTAATCTTAGCCCCATGAGGCTCACCTATGGGACACAGGTTAATAACCAGAGCTGTAGATGTAGAGACAGGCACACCTAGGAGCTGACTGCCTGAGAGTGTGAGAAAGAGTAGAAGAACCCTAAAGAAGAGACAAAATGGCTTTTCACACTGTGGCTGATCCCTGTGGGAGAAAATGCACCCCACACCTGACAGGTGCCATTCATCACAATGGCCCTGTTGGAGCCAAGCTCATGCCTGGTGCCGTGACCTAAGAAATCAGGGATGCACACAAAGCATGTCCTGAGCATTTGTGATGTGCCAGGCATGCTTCTAGGTGCATTTTCTGCTTGAATTCATTTGATCCTCACAGCAGTCCTGTAAGGTATTACGTGATGGAGCCTGGATTTAAATTAGACTCTCAAATTCCATTTCAAGTGGTTTCCAGTGGTTACATTATTAGAGATGTGAATTTGTCTCCAAAAAAACACTTAACAATACTACTATTATTTGATCCCTTTCCCAGTGCCAGACAGTGTGCTAAGTATGCATTTTACATATGTTAATTCATTTATTATATGCAAAACCTTTTTTTTTTTTTTTTTTTAGACAGGGTTTCCCTCTGTCACCCAGGCTAGAGATAGTGACTTGATGGCAGCTCACTGCAGCCTCAGCCTCCTAGGCTCAATCGATCCTCCCACCTGAGCCTTCTGAGTAGTTGGGACTACAGGGGCACACCACTATGCCCAGCTAAATCTTTGTATTTTTCGTAGAGATGGGGTTTCGCCATGTTTCCCAGGCTGGTCTCAAGCTTCTGGGCTCAAGTGATCCACCCACTTCAGCCTCCCAAAATGCTGGGATATAGGCATGAGCCATTGTGCCCAGCTGCAAAACCACATTTTATAGTTAAGGAAGTTGAGGCTCAGAGAGATTACTTACTCAAGGTAATAAGGCTAATAAGTAGTGAAACTGGGACTTGAACCCAAGTTTCTCCAATTCCAAATCCTTTAATGGAATTAGTGTGTTCTGCTTCTTTCCTTAGTATGAGATTATGGTATATGTACTTGTAACTACCTAAAGCCATGAGGGGTTGGTTAACAAAATTCTATAAAAGGTCATATATGAGCATACAGGCAATACAAAGAGCATGGGAAGACCTCCCACTAAACGTGGTGGATTGACATTCTGCATGTATCTTTTCTCACTTTCTTACAGATTTTTCATAAAGATAGCTGCAATAATTTCTCCTATTCCTGAAACAAGCCTCTTTACGTGTGATTTTGTCAGTCCTCCCATCAAGATAAAAAGTCTTGAATCTGATCTGACTTGCTTTGACAAACATAATTCAGGGGATGTGATGTTGCCTTTAACTTTTTGGAACACTGCTCTGAGACCACTCTTTAAATAAGCTAGTCTAGCATATTAGAAGATGAGGAGCCAAGGCGGGAGAGCTGAGGAGCCCCAACCAATAGCCAGCACCAATCACTAATCATGTGGACAAGACCAACTTGTATTTTCTAGGCCAGCCAATGCTAACTGAATGCAGCAGTATGAATGAACTCAGGTGAAACCAGCAAAGGTGTCACTCAGTCAGTTCCTAGAATCATGAGAAATCATAAATTACAGTTGCTTTAAGCCAGGAATTTTGGCGTGATATATTATGTAACAATGGATAACTGATACATCCTTCCAAATCCACCTCACTTGCCTCTCTGCAAAAAAAAAAAAAAAAAAAAACCCACTAATAATGGAATTACAAATCCATTGGATCAAAAGGATGAAGCGATAAGAAGACAACCACTGGGGAGGAAAGACTTCCAAACATTTTTATCAATGGGCAGGTAGCTAGAGGAGCAGTCTCTGCACAGAGCTGAGGAAGTCACACTCCACATGCACACAAGAGAAGTGTATAATGAGAAGTGAACTAAGGTGCTCCACGGAATCTCCAAAAATTTGATGCTTAAAGGCACCAGGTACCACAGAAAGCAGGAGTGAGACACAGGGCTAAGCAATAGGAGGCCACCCCCTCCTCTCTTTTTGCATGGAAGAAGCCAGAAATTTATTATCTGGGGAAGTTGACCTGGAGATGCTGTGAGTCAGGTCTGGAACTCAGGACACTAGTCACAGCACAGCATGACAGTGAGGCAGGAGTTTGAAAAATGGGAGAGTAATTTAAATATATATATAAACTATGGACTCTCAGATTCTTTGGCTAGTGTTTGGCTCAGATTCTTTGGCCAGTTCTAGTGTTCCCAGAACACTAGCAGCTAGGTGTCACTGCCTTTCCAGGCAGGTAATTGGAAGATTCTTCTCTAGATAGATTGAGCTTCTTCTTCACCCACATCCTCCACTCTTAGGAAAAGATCTCCACAAAATAATACTTGAAAGTTCTCAGTAAAACAGCCTTCTAGCCATCTGGTCACCCTGCTATGATGCTCACTAGCCTACAAGACTTCCTTGCTCTTAAATATGAAGGTTCACCAGATATTTGAAATGAGACAGGTCAAAACAAACAGAAAGGCCGGGCACCGTGGCTCACGCCTGTAATCCTAGCAATTTGGGAGGCCAAGGCGGGCAGATCACCTGAGGTCAGGAGTTTGAGACCAGCCTGGCCATCATGGTGAAACCCCGTCTCTACTTAAAATACAAAAATTAGCCAGGCGCGGTGGCGGGTGCCTGTATTCCCCGCTACTCGGGTGGCTGAGGCAGGAGAATCGCTTGAACCCGGGAGGCGGAGGTTGCAGTGAGCCGAGATTGTGCCATTGCACTCCAGCCTAGGAGGCAGGAGTGAGACTTTGTCTCAAAAAAAAAAAAAAAAAGACTCAGAAGAATCAGACACTGACAATATACAGCAAGTAGAAAAACCTTTAAAAAACAAAAAGGAAGCTATAAATTAGTAATCTTGGAAAAATATGACATAAAAGGAACAGTCAGAGAAGAAAGCTCTTTGAAGCTTAAAATATAACTAAAGCAAAAAATTTTAATAGAAGCTGTCCAGTACAGGGAGTTAAAAAAAAAAAAAAAAAAAGGTTCACACCAGAACACATCAGTATCAAATTTTAGAACCAAATGATCGAGAGAACATCCAGAAAGTCCTAGGAAGAGAAACACATCTAATAGACAAAGGAATGAAAGCAGGAAGGGCATAGAACTTCTCA
Source organism: Trachypithecus francoisi (assembly GCF_009764315.1). Lineage (NCBI taxonomy): Eukaryota > Metazoa > Chordata > Mammalia > Primates > Cercopithecidae > Trachypithecus > Trachypithecus francoisi. Next base: position 69,563,226 of record NW_022681470.1, on the reverse strand, counting down.
TCAGAAGCAATAAACAGAACACAGTGGAGAAATGCCTTCAAAATTCTGAAGGAAAACGATTTGCAACTCAGATTCAACCCAGATATAAAATTCAACCCAGAATTTTATATCCAGCCAAATGATCAATCAAATATGAAGGGAAAATAAAACGATTTCTGGAATACAGGACTCAAAAACTCAAAATGATGAAAGAGGAAGCCAAGGCATCCGAGAACATGGGCGGCAAAAGATAAGTAAAATCTCAGGGCAGGGAGAGAGTAGCCAGCTCAGCTACTACAGTAGGACAGAGAACTGGGGAGGGAAGTCTCGCTAAGTGACCGGGAGATGGGAAGAACTGGTAAATTATATGGTATGTATAAGTAGTGGGACATTTTATTGCTATACCTTTGATAGACCCAATAAAGGAATTAGGGGAAATTGCAATCAGTAAGAAATGGGAAAGGGAGTGATGGTGTCTTACTTAGTCCAGAAAAAAATTGTCTGAGAAATGGCACTTAACTGAACATTTTGAAATCTAAAGTAGGGCCAGGCGCGGTGGCTCACGCCTGTAATGCCAGCACTTTGAGAGGCTGAGGCAGAGGGATCACCAGAGGTCAGGAGTTCAAGACCAGCCTGGCCAACATGGTGAAACCTCGTCTCTACTAAAAATACAAAAATTAGCTGGGCGTGGTGACGGGTGCCTGTAATCCAGCTACTTGGGAGGCTGAGGCAGGAGAATTGCTTGAACCCAGGAGGTGGAGGTTGCAGTGAGCCAAGATCATGCCGCTGCATTCCAATCTGGGCAACAGAGTGAGACTCCATCAAAAAAAAAGAAAAAAAAAAGAAATCTAAAGTAAAGACAGAAAAAGACATCTGCCTAGTGGAAAGTGGTGCTTCAGAGGAGGAGGGCAGAGGAGGGAAAGAGTTGGGGCTGTCAGTTGCTGGTTTTTTTGCTCTGCCTTTTAGCCCTATTTGATTTTTAACTACGGGTATGGGTCTCCTTAATAAAATATAACATTAATTTTTATGCAAAAATAAAGGGCATGGGCCTGAGAGTCATTGCCTGGATTCAAGTCCCACTCTGCAACCCTTATTGGTGGCAGAGCCTAGGTCAAGCCACTGGTCTTGCTGAGCCTCAGTTTCCTTATCTGCCTTGTAAAATGGAGGTGAAGATGAAATATAAGTGAAATATAAGGTGTAGATGAAATGTAATGAACACAATGACTGTTAAGGGCCTGGCACAGGATATGTGTTTAGTAAATTATAGTCATTGTGATTTTTAAGATTTCTGAGAAATTCCAGGGTATAAAATGAAAGCAAAATTTCACTGTCCAGGGTTTGGGAGGAGTCGAGAAAGCCTGGTTGAATGTCACCCTTGCATTTGTCAGTAAGTTCGCTGGCTCTTAAGCAGCAGATATTCTGCAGCCTCCCACCCAGACCCTCCATATCAGTTAACAGTGATGTCATAGTCATCTTTCAGAGTGGGTTATGAGGAGCTAGGATTCCGCAGAGAGTGGCTCTTCACATAAAGGCCCAATTCATGCCCAGGGACATGCTGGAGGGTTTTCCTTCTGACACAATCATCCCATACAATAAGCCACCTCCAGGGGATGGATCAAAAGCAGCTCCAAGATGGGCATTTCGTGCAAAGCTGGAGGAAGGCAGCCCCAGGCTCAGCTGGGGGCTGGGGAGCACAGTGGAGTCAGGCAGAAAGGTCCTGCCCCTGACCTTCCAAGGTCCTGTGCTCCGAGCAGCCAACAGTGGTCTTATGCCCGACCCAAGGAACAGGCCTCTATGGAAGGCCTAAGGCTGAGAATACTGACCCCTTGACCTTAATATATGTATATGTATATTTAAACAAATTTATTGAGTGGGGAAATTTCTATAAAGAGACAAACTCTAAAATGTTAACGATAGTTCTTTCCGGATGGTGGTATTGGGCTGATTTTAATTTCTTTTTATTTATCTGTAGGTTTCCATTTTTGTACCAGGATTATACATTCCCTTTGAAGTTCTGATTAATAATAGCAATAATGAAGTAAGAGGTGCTGAATCCCTGAGCATGGGGAAGGTAGGAGGGAAAGTTCCAGGGCCCCTAAAAGGAACAAATGACAGTCAGCCTGAGAGACTCCTTAACAGCAGGGAACATGTCACTCCTCTTCCAGACAGAATTCTTAGAATTCAGAGAGGCTAAGGGTTGGGGTGTGCAACGAGGCAGAATAATAGAAAACAGCTAATGCTTTGATAACAACGCATGCAATGTGTTGTTCTATTCTTTAGCTCCTTTAATCCTCCCAATGGCCTCATGAGATAGGGTCAATTATTCTCTCTATTTGACAGATGAGAAACTGGGGTCCAGAGAAGCTAAGCGCTTGCCCAAGGTCCCTGCTGGGGAACCCAAGCATCCCACTGTAGGGTCTTGGCTGGTAACTGCTACGCTTTAATGGCAGCAGCACCATTATAATCAGAGAGAGTGAGAGAAATGCTTAAATCACAGGGGCTATCACTCTTTTCTGAAAGAAAAGCTACTTTTTATTTTCTGGATGTCTTTACTAGTACCCCTCTTTCTGTTTCACTGCCTAGGCCCCCAGAGAGGAGAGCAAGGTCACAGCCGTGGACTTAGAAATCAACCACAGCGATATGAATGAATGAATTAATGGTATTTGCAGCAACCTAGATGAGATTGCAGACTATTATTCTAAGGGAAGTAACTCAGGAATGGAAAAACCAAACATCGTATGTTCTTAATCATAAGTGGGAGTTAAGCTACGAGGATGCAAAGGCTTAAGAATGACACAATGGATTTTGGGGACTCAGGGGAAAGGATGGGAAGGGGATGAGGGATAAAAGACTACAAACTGTGGGCTGGCCCAGGTGGCTTACACCTATAATCCCAGCACTTTGGGAGGCCGAGGCAGGCAGATCACCTGAGGAGTTCAAGACAGCCTGGCCAACATGGTGAAACTCCATCTCTACTAAAAATACAAAAATTAGCTGGACGTGGTGGCGTGCACCTGTAATCTCAGCTACTTGGGAGACTGAGGCAGGAGAATCACTTGAACTTGGGAAGCGGAGCTTGCAGTGAGCCGAGATCGTGCCACTGCACTCCAGCCTGGGAGACAGAACAGGACTCCATCTTAAAACAAAACAAAACAAAAACAAAAAAAAACCCTACAAACTGGGTGCAGTGTATACTGCTCAGGTGATGGGTGCACCAAAATCTCACAAATCACCACCAAAGAACTTATTCATGTAACCAAACACCACCTGTTCCCCAGTAACCTATGGAAATTTTTTTTAAATTTTACATATGAACACTTAAAAAAGAAAGAGAAAGAGAGAGAGATCAATCACTGCAACCTAGAATTTACATTCCACTGATACCTTCCAAGCACACCCCATTGGACAATTTTTAAATGCATTAACAATCGCTATCTATTTAATCCTTACACATACCCTGTCGGGTCGACTTTGACACTTGGTTGGCCCCTTATCACCCTTCTTGTGCTAGTTTCGTGTTTCTCTTCCCCATCAGACTGTAAGTTCCCTGAAAGCAGGGACCTGGTACCCCTTATTTGCCTCATATCACAGGTGTCTGGGACTTTGTCCTGTGCTACCCTGATTGTAAACACTGGCCTCATTTTGCCAGCAAGGAAACTCAGACTCAGAGACATTAAGGATTTTGCTCAAGATTCCACAGTGAGTAGCACTGGAGCTGGGCTTCCAGGCTGGAGTCTGAACCTGTGAACCATGGCTCACACTCACTCTTCTAGATAGTGCTGTTTCAAGGCACATGTATCACAAGAGAGGTGCACCTGTGGCCATCTGGGAGCTGCAATAGTGGCCAAGCCTTCCCAGTGGGCAGCAGCTGGGGTAGGGAAGGGGCAGCCAGTCCGTGAAAGGGCTGAGCACAGAGTGAGGCCAAGAAGCATCACTGACAGGAGGTAGCATAGACTCTGGGCTAGACGTCCAAATTCTGGCCCTACTTAGGAACCATGTGACCCTGAGCATCTGCCTCTTCACGAATAGGTCAATTTCACTGACTAAAAGTAAGAGACAGCTAAACCCTCGTGTGGCCATTCATTCAAGTGAGTTATTCTGAGCTTCAGTTTCTCATTTGTAAAATAGGAACAATTCCTCATGGGGTTGTCATGAGGATTAAATGGATTAATACTTATAGAGTACTTGGTACAGTAACTGGCCCACGATAGTAGGAGGTTGGGTGGAGTAATAGACAGCACCAAACAGGTAAATATCCACAGGATGGAGTGTGCACGCACACAGACCAGCCACCTCAGCATTCCCAGTTATGAAGAGTGAGAACATGTATGGAAATTCCCAGTGATAGACCCATTAGCCAGATATACTGTATCAGCCTTTACTGCATAAAAATCCACCCCAAAATTTAATGGCTTAGAACACTCACTGTCTTATTGCTCATAATTCTTAGGCTGGCATCAGCTGGGCAGTTTCTGTTTGTCTCACCTGGGCTCACTCACAGGGCTGCAGTCAGCTGGGAGGTCAGCTGGGGGCTGGTTGGTCTAGGGCAGGTTATTCAGCCTCAGCACTGCTGACATTTGGGACCAGGTAATTCTTTATTATGGGGGGACTGTCCTGTGCATTATAAGATGTGTAGCAGCATCTCTGGCCACTGCCCACTAGATGCCAGTAGGACAGCCAAAAATATCTCTAGTCATTACCAGATCTTCCCGGGGGGAACAAGTCGTCCTTGGTTGAGAATAACTGGGAACTAGTGGAACTCAGCAGGCCTGATTTGTCTTTGTTCCCTGGTTTCACCTTCCAGCAGGCCAGCCCAGACTTCTTCCTGCAATTGCAGAAGGGGTCCCAGCAGCAAGAGGGAGCAAGCCCTGATGCACCAGTGCCTGTCAAGCCTTTGCTTGTATCACATGTGCTGACGTTCCATTGGCCAAAACAAATTCCATGGTCAAGCCCAGAGCCAGTGTGGGCAGGGACAACACAATGATGTAGAAACAAGGAGGCGTCTTGATTGGGAGCCATTGCTATAACGATCTTCCACAGTCATTTTTCCACCATGACAAGGATCCGTGTTGCCAGTGAGCACATGGTAACAGGGAAGGTGCCACGTGACCTAGGCTCTCTATCTCTCTGTGAGCTCATCTGCATAATAAAGGAGGGGCTGATTCTGAGTGGTCCCTGGGCTCTGAGACATGGCTGATCTCACACAGCCAGTGGGTGCCACCCCAGGGGAGCGCTAGTCCTAGCACAACCCAAGCTGGTGTCACCTGCCCCACTGGCCCTTCCAAACAGCCTTCTCAGACTGCAAAACCTGGGATTTAAACACAGGAGCAGTCTAAAATACCTTATAGTCCTACACTATCTTAGAGTTCTTAAAAAACTTTACCATGCTTTCTGAGGTAACATCCATATTCTCTGAGGTAACATAATGCTTAAACCCCCAAACTACAGAGGCTTACTACAATACAAAAAAATTTTTGTTGAGACAGAATCTTGCTCTGTTGCCCAGGTTGGAGTGCAGTGGTGCAGTCTCAGCTCACTGCAACCTCCACCTTCTGGGTTCAAACAATTGTCCTGCCTCAGCCTCCCAAGTAGTTGGGACTACAGGCTCCTGCCACCATGCCCAGCTAATTTTTGTGTTTTTAGTAAAGGCAGGGTTTCACCATGTTGGCCAGGCTGGTCTTGAACTCCTGACCTCAAATTATCCACCCACATTAGCCTCCCAAAGTTCTGGGATTACAGGCATGAGTCACTGTGCCTGGCCCACAGTAAAATCTGATGTAGCTCACTGCATGGTGTAGCTGACCCTGGTTGTGGGGAGAAAATGCTGTCATTCAGGAGCCCAGCCTGAGAAGACACTCCCCTTTTTCATACTTGAGCAATGACATCCTATGGTCAGACAAGAGGAAAAGGCTGAGAGCCACACGGGAAGCTACCGTGAGTGGGACAGGCCCGGGAGTGGCCACCTTCCTTTCCCCACATTCCACAGGCCAGACCTCAGTGAACAGGGGGCAGGAGGCTGGAAATCAGAAAAAGGAACTCAGAGCTCCTCAGAGATGTTTCTACCATGAAAACACATTTCCTCAATGTGTCCCCACAAGATCTCTAGAAGGAGGGCATGTTCCTACATGTGCCCGGCTGTGGTCTCAGTGTATGGAGAGAGTAGAGACTGAATCCAAAAGCCAAGACAGAGCTTCTTTGTCTTTCTACCTGATTAAACACACACACACACACACACACACACACACACACACACACACACACCCGTATGTATGTATGTATGTATGTATGTATCCAAACCCTGTAGGATTTCTTTAATTTCTGTGACCTGGTTTCTGGCATGTTCACGTCATCAGTTTCTTCTGTGCTCTGGGGTGAGGCCTGGGTTGACTCCGTGGAGTGTGGTATGGCTGGGAAACGGGCTGGGAGGGGCCATTTCTCTTGGTAGCACTCCTGCTGTCCCCTGCTCAGGCTTAGGATGCCAGTGCTATCGTTGTCCTTCCTTCTTCTCCTCACCCTTGAGATCTGGGTGATTTCATCTCCTCAATACTCCTGCCTCAGCCATCTCCTCCATTCCCACTGCCACTGTTCCAGATCACACCACCATTATCAACTCCAATCCACCTTCCTCCCAGGCTTTGGAGTCAAGTATCAGCCCTGCTGCTTGTTATTTTCATTGTGAGCCTAGCAATAGAGAAAGGCCTTTAGAATGTGCTAATAAGGAGAGGAAGCAACTCTGAGTGCTGCAGGGAGGTGGGTTGGGGCAGGCGGGGAGGAGATACTTCCCAGAGCAGGTCAAGAGAGCCAGGCCTTGAAAAGTGCTTGGAATCTCAGCAGGTGTGGTGGTGGGGAGGCAGTTGGGGAAGGCAGGAGGTGTGATGCCACACTGTGGTTCAGGGAGGGTCAGCGGTATATTGCTGAAGGGCAGGATTTCCACTGGCTCATCTCTGCCTTCCCAGATGAGTTCCTGTCTGTCCTGCCCCATGCTGAGTGTCACAGGGCCACTGAGCATCAAGGGCACCATGCCAGTGCTCTGCCCTATGGTATCTCCACCTCCCCACCATCTCCCTGGGTCATGCCCATGGTGCATACTTCAAGAGTTTCCATTAAATAGCTGTGGGCAGCCCACAAATGAACTCCTGGGCCTGGTTCAACTCTGTCAGAGGCCTTCTCCTCTGTGGGCCTCGGTTTTCCCAACTGTCAAGTGAGGTGACTTCTAAGGCATAAGGGAGTCCTATGCCAGGAGGGTGAAGCCCACAGGCTACAGAGTCAAGATATCTAGGTACAAATCTCCAGCTTTCTGAGTGACTTTGTGCAAGTAAATTAATACCTCTAAGCCTCAGTTTTCTTGTTTGCAAAAGATACCAATACTCCAAAACCCAGTCAGAACACCTTAAGTAGGAGCCAAAGAATTCAGTTGCACAAAACTTGGAGTCTCCTTATGGTGAGAATAAAGAAGAGATGTGGAATATGGAGTCAGTTGTGTTGTATCTGAATTCAATTATTATAAGCTTTTATAGTTGGATTCTTGTGGATAAAATGTGTTATATGTCAAATGCTTGACACAGTGTCTTAGTCTGTTTCCTGCTGCTCTAACAAAATACCACAGACTAGGTATTTTGTAAAGAAGATAAATTTATGACTTCTGGTTCTGGAGACTGGGAAGTCCAAGAGCATGGGACTGCCATCTGGCAAGGGTCTTCCTCTCGTGTCATCCCATGGCAAATAGGCAGAAGAGCAAGAGAGAGAAAGAGAGAGAAAGGGAGAGAGAGCATGCTTTTTATAACAAAGCCACTCCTGAGATAACTAAACCATTCCCATAATAAGGGCATTAATTCATGTATGATGATGGAGCCCCCATGACCTAATCACTTATTAAAGGCCCCGCCTCTAAATACTATTGCGATGGCAATTAAGTTTCAACATGAGTTTTGGCAGGGACATTCAAACCATAGCATACCGTAAGTATGCAATGAAAGTGACTAATTAGTGGTAGTAAGACCAAGAGCTTTCCAACTGAGCTGAAGTGTGGGCACACTGAGAAACAATTCAAGGTTCCATTTGGGATCAGGTCAGGCTCAGACCTTGGCAGGGCCAAGCTGGCACTCTCAGTCCCAGAAGCCCGCAGGACTGACACTCCAGTTGTTTCCAGCTGCTCTGTCCATGATTAGATCCTAGAAGTCCTCAGGAAAACCCTGACTTGGGCATTATCTGGGCAGGCAAAGAAGAAAGGTTTTTCAAATTCTCAAGGTGTTGGGGGGAAGTGAAGAGAGATATCAGTTAGAAACCACTCTGCTCCTTTTTGTTAAAAACACTCAGAACTATGTTCATGGTTAATAACCTAAGCAGTTATTCCCCTTTTGGTTTCTGTCACAAGAGAAAACCTAAGCTTCTCTTTGTCCAAGGGGGAAAGCAGTATCAGGACAAAGCCTCTCCAGCCCTAGTGAAGCCCACCCCTTGTCCCACTAGCCTGGGGCCCTCTCCCCTCCACAGGAGGAACAGGGCTGCCAGCCTCCTACTCCCCACACTCCTCATTGTGACCAGCTGTGGATGCCAGCACACCAAGGGACACCTTAAGTTAGGAGCCTAGGTCCCAGGAACATCCCAGAGAAAAATTGGGAGGGAACCCTGAAGGCCCCCTTTGTTACAGACAAACTGAAGCCCATGCTTCCCTGGCTGATTCTTCTCTCCCTCTTTGCTGGTTTCTTCTCACCTCCTCACCTGCTCTCTGAATGTTGATGTGCCCCAGAGCTAGTGCTTGCACACACACACACAGCCCATCTCAGCGATCTCACCCAGGACTGCGGCTTTATGTACCATGTATAGGTACATGCAGATGACTTTCAAATGTGTATGTCCAGCCCAGACCCTCTCCCGAACTCCAGACTCATTCATCTAACTGTCCACTCATGGCCTCCACAGGGAGGTAGAAGAGGTATCTCCCACCTCACAGGTCTAAAACAGAGTTCCTGATCTTTCCTCCTCCTACAGTCTTCTCTACTAGAATTTGTGGCATTTCCACCATTGCTCAGGCCAAAATCCTTGGAATCACACCTGGCCTCTGTTACTCTCATCCCCACACCCAATCTGTCAGCAAAACCTTCGGCCTGCATACAGATTCTGACCACTTCTCCCCATCTCCCCCACCACCCCTGCCTGGTCTGCAATATTCTCCTTACAGGTCTCTCGGCCTCCACGTTTGTGCTTCTGCAGTCGGCTGTGAACTAACTCAGCTGCCAGACCACCCTGGGAAGGCGAAAGTCAGCAGAGGTCCCTCCTCAGCTCACAGCCCTCCAATGGTGTCCCCTTCCATTTGGAGTAAGAGCTAATGTCATCACAACAGCCCATGTTCCCTCTCGCTTTCAGCATCTAGCACTGTCTCCCTGCTCACTCTGCTCCAGCCACAGTGGCCTCAAATCCACCAGGCTCACTCCTCCCTTGTGGCCCTTGGCATTGGTGTCTCCTCTGCTTGGGACCCTTCCTCCCTGTGTCTGTGTGGTTATCTCCCTGCACTACTGGGCACAGCTTCATTTCATGTCTTTAGTCAAATACCACCTTTTGGCCAGGCACAGTGGCTCATGCCTGTAATCCCAGCACTTTGGGAGGCTAAGGTGGGCAAATCACTTGAGATCAGAAGTTTGAGACCGACCTGGCCAACATAGCAAAACCCCATCACTACTAAAAATACAAAATTGAGCCAGTTGTGGTGGCGTGTGCCTGTAGTCCCAGCTATTTGGGAGGCTGAGGCAGGGAAATGACTTGGACTCAGGAGGCACAGGTTGCAGTGAGCTGAGATCGCACCACTGCACTCCAGCCTGGGTGACAGAGCAATACTCTGTCTCAAAAAAAAAAAAAAGAAAAAGAAAAAGAAAAAAAAACCCACCTTTTGGTGGGGACTTCTCTAACCTCCTTAATTAAATTGCACCCTTCTGCTATACCCCCCTTTTGATTTTTCTCCATGACATTTATCACAATCAAACATACTAAATGCTTACTGCATTTTTTTATTTGTCTCTTCTGACTTGAATGTAAGTTATAAGTTATCTGAGAGTAGAAATTATTGTCTCACACATAGCAAGCACTCAATAAATATTTGTCAAGTGAATGAATGAACAGAAATCAATGGCTCTGGTGTATCTGTGTTGAGTTTTCCCTTGAGCACAATTGCACTTAGCACGTCAAGCTGGGTGCCAATGAATAGAAGGACAAAAGAAACACCTTATACCATCATGTGCAGTTGTTCCTTTGGTTGAGGGATGCTGAGGCCCTGCAAGGGGGAGGATATCCCAAAGCATCACAGCACGTTGCCTTTAGAGCTGGGACTGAGACCTCATCCCCAGGTTTCCCGGACAGGGCCTGTCCTCCGGTCCCCCTCCTGCCCATGACCACAGAAAGGTCACTGCTTTCTGACGACAATTTCCAGTCTCCTGAGCTATAAATTTAGAATGAGGAACCTACAGAAAACAAGTAAATTAGGTATGAGTAGGGGGTATTTTTAGCTTTGCTGGTTTCCAAGTGCATGCATCTATACAAAGCTCTGTAAGTATGGCTATATATAGGCATACTTATCAGGAAACCAGTTGAGTGAGTGGTGGGTCAGCTTTTCTGGGGGTGGCTGAGTGAGCCTGTTGCAACACAGATGGTTTTGAACCAAAGTGGCTGATTCCAAGGAACTGGCCCTGCTTGAGTCATCTGGAAGCTCCACACCTCACTTCAGGAGTTCAGAAAGAGTGAGAGGAGTTAGATCCTCTTTTTCCTTCTCAATCAGCCAGAAGCACCAGTGAAACCCCAAAGTCCACCCAGCTAGTGACTGACAAAAGCTTTTATGGTCAAAATCTCCCTAGTGTTCAATTGTTCTTTCCTTGGGGGCAGATGAGGATTCTGAAGCAGGGGTCTGAGCAGAAACCTGGAGCTTCTGCATCCCTGATTGACCCGACAAGCCTCTCTGGGCTTTGGTTCCTTTGGCTACCAGGACATTTCTCAGATTTCAGATCAAGCCTGGGTAAGCATGGAGTACTATCTATCAGCCATGCACTCTGTCTGCATATGTGAACTCGTTTCATACAACTCTACAGGGAGATACTTTTATTACTTTTATTATTGTCCCCATTTTACAGTTGGAGAAAGCATGGCAAAGAGTAGATGAGTAACATGCCCACAACTCACAGCACAAGGGCAGACCCAAGCAGTCTAGCTTCACAGCTGCTGCCGAGAACTATCAGCATAAGCCCCTGACTGCAGGGCACGCAACCTGAGTCAAAGTCCAAACTATATGCGGCCTTCATTCCTTCAGCAAGTGTTTACTGAGCATCTACTATGTTGTAGGGCATTTCTGAGGCTCTGAGATTCATGGCTGGATCCAGGGTTGGATGCTGCAAACCTTTGGCTGGACACTGAGCTAAGTAATGCATGTGGAACAATCCCATTGGCTGCTTGTGGAAACTGAATGAGGGTAGGACTAGTTCCTCTCATTTGGGGCAGCCTGAGCGAGGTATCCTGACCAATGCAGTAGAAATACAGGCTAGTTCCCCCTGTGCAGAGCAAAAGCACCAAGCATTGAGATTGGAGGAGACTTATGTTGGATATAGTGTGGGGAGATAGGATACGAACACAAACAAGTAAACAACATACTTAAAGATGATTCTAAAGGCCGTTAATTAAATGTAACAAGGAAATGAGACTGTTATGGGTCGAACTATGTTCCCACAAAATCTTTTTATGTTCTGCACGAACCTCTAGTACATTTATTTGGAGACAGGATCTTTCTTTTTCTTTTCTTTCTTTTTTTTTTTTTTTTTTGAGACAAAGTCTCACTCTGTCGCCCAGGCTGGAGTGCAGTGGTGCGAAAAGATAGGGTCTTTACAGAGGTAATCAAATTAAAATGAAGTCAGTAGGGTGGGCCCTAATCCAATATGACTGGTGTCCTTATAAAAGGGAATTTGGAGACAGACATATGCCAAGAAGAATGCATGTGAAGATGAAGGTGGAGACTGAAGCGATGTGTCTACAAGCCAAGGCACACCAGAGATCGCCAGCAAACCATCAGGAGCCAGGAGAGAGGGCTGGGGCAGATTCTCCCCACAGCCCCGGGGGACCAGCCCTGACCTCGGACTTGTAATTCCCGGAATTGTCAACAGTACAGTTCTGTTGCTTTTAAGTAACTCAGTTAGTGGCAATTTGTTACAGCAGCCACGACAAACTAATATAGGGACAAAGAGTGTCAGGGAAAGAACAGGATTTTGGCTACCAGATCACATAAGGTCTATCTGAAGAGGTGACACTGGGGCTGAGACCTGACTTTTGAGAAGGAGATGGCCGTGGGAAGAGCTGAGGAAAATCCTCATTCCAGAGATGTAAACAAACCTGCCCAGACTGCAGCAAAACTGGAAGGTGTGTGTCTGGAGCCAGATGAGGGAGGGTGGACAGGTTCAAGGTGAGGGCAGAAGGAAGGCAGGGCCCCGGAGCAGGTAGGGACTTTTATGGGTCATGCTGGGAAACCAAGGCAGGGAGTGGTTTTAGGCAAAGAGTGATGTGAGACCCTACTTTCCCCTTGAAAAGATCCCTCTGGCTGCCCCATGGAAAGCGGACTTGAGGGTGAGGCAGGGGAAAGCCAGCTGGGAAGGTGAGGCTCAGGTTCAGCTGCAAAGTGATGGAGGCTCAGATGAGGGGTCTGGTGGAGGAAAAGGGAAGTGGTCTGGTTGGTGATAAACTCTGGACGCAGAATTCCAACAGGACTTGTTGGTGGACCCACTGTGTGATGAGATAAAAAGAGGAGTCAACTGTGACCCTTACAATTTAGGTCTGGGCAACGGACTGGACAGCACTGCCTTTTACAGTGGGAATTAATGAAGGGGTAGAGTGGAGAGTTGTTCTGAAGAGGGACAGCTGGCCTCAATCCAAACATGACTTCTAAAATGAGGCCAAACTGAAGATTGAAGAAACAGAGTTCCTGTCCTAGAACTCAAAGCCTGAGGGACACAGATGTGTAAACAATAGCAACACAACATGTGAAGGAGCAGGTGACACTCACAGCTGTGGGAGTGATTCTGGGGAAGTTGGACAGAAGAGGAAAGGTTTTTGTTTTGTTTTGTCAAAAACCATTTCTGAGTTACATAAGTGTTGCAAAAACAGTACGAAGAATTCCCAATACCCTTCACCCACTTTCCCCAAATGTTAACATTTTACACATTTACAATGCATCATCAAAACCAGGAAATTGACATTAACTACAAACCTCATTCGAATTTTGTCAATTGCCCCACTAATGTCCTTATCTGACCAGGAGCCGATCCAGGATCACATAGAGCATTTAGTTGCCAAGCTTCCTTATCTCCTCTAGTCTGGGATAGTTCCTCAACTTACACTTTCATGACCTTCAAACATTAGTTAGAAGAACACTAGACACTTACTTTGTAGAATGTCCTTCAGTTTGGGTTTGGCTGGTATTTCCTCAGGTTGTGAATTATTTAGTTATTTTTTTTTATTGACTCATTTATTTATTTTGAGACAGGGTCTTGCTCTGTCACTCAGGCTGCTGTGCAGTGGCACAATCTTGGCTCACTGCAACTTCTGCCTCCCGGGTTCAGGTGATCCTCCCAATTCAGCCTCCTAAGCAGCTGGGACTACAAGCATACTCCACAGCACGCTACAGCTAATTTTTAAATTATTTATAGAGACAGGGTCTCCCTCTGTTGCCCAGGCTGATCTCAAACTTCTGGACTCAAACGATCCTCCTGCCTCAGCTTCCCAAAGTGCTGAGATTACAAGCATGAGCCACCACGCTCAGCAGGATTTTTAAGAGCACCACAGAAGTTTGTGTTGTGCCTTTCTTGGGGCATCATATCAGATGGTACATGAGGTTGATATGCTCTATTATTTATTATGTTAACTCTGATCACCTGGTTAAGGTGGAGTCTGCCACATTTTTTCTACCATAAAGTGACTACTTTCCTCTTTGCAATTACTAACCATCTTATGGGAAGGCACTTTGAGATAACGTAAGCATCTTGTTTCTCTACAGTTTCACTCATGAATGTTTGTTTCCATTGATGATTCTTGCTTAAAACAACTATAATGGTGAGTGTTTGCCAAATGTTTTCTATTTCCATCATGCCTTCTAATTCCTACTAGTTATAATCCTGCGTTAAGGAAGAACTGTTCCTTCTCCCCTGTTTATTTACTTATTCAAATATTTACCTCTATTGGTATAGACTCATTACTTCTTGCTTTATCCTTATGCTATAAGTTATAATCTATATAACTTTAGCCCCTTCAGGTTGGCTCCTGGGTTCAAGAGGAAAGTTTTGAGCTAGGTCATGAACAAGGCATGGGGGCTGGTTAGAGAAGAGGGACAGGAAAGGCTTCCAGGCCTGAGGAAGCCTTTAGGACAGGCAGGGGCTGTATAGCTAGCACCTTCTGAGGATATTGGCTGCCTCTGAGCTGGCTGGTCCTCACTAAAAGGGCCAGGAGGATGCAGCTCGGGTGGACACATCTTGCTCGGGTGGACAGAGCTCCACAGAACGCCATGTCCATGTGGGCTTCACCCCCAGCAGGACTTCCTCAAGGATCTTCTGGAGCTGCAGCCATGAATTCCCAGCACTCAGGGTGTTAGTGTATCTACCTGGATTTGCTCAAGAGAAGCCCTCCACCGTGTCCACGAACCCCTCCCACCACCTCCTGCCTGCCATTGCTTTGCCAGACTGGATATCACCCAGGGCTGTGGTATCCCCACTGCTCTGCCTGTGTCTGAAGGATGTTTCCTGGACTTCTTTGCCTGAAGAACTTGTACAAGGGGAGGCCATGGAGTGGCAGAACCATGTGTCCTATAGATTATTTAGCACACTGGCTGTTGTTTTGACTTGTACGTTGTCATTTTCTCAATCCAGGGCCTCTGTGAAGTCTTGAGTCGTTGCCCAATAGGCTAAACAGAAGGGAGTGACTGAAGGGGGTGGAGGAATGGCAGTTGCAGGACCACCAGTCTGGTCAAGGCCCCAGTTGGTAGGGATGGAGCTGGGCCCTGGAGGGAAAATGGCTTATCTAAGGTCACAGGGACAGTTGGTGGCTAAGCAGAACTAAAAGCCAGTGTCCAGGTCCTTCTCACCATTCCACATTCCCAATCCACTCTGCTTCTTGCTTATCAGCTACTGATGAGGCCACAGTCCAGGTGTACGGGTCCATTTCTCTTGTTTCCCCTGCAGGCAGAGAGATGGAGGCCAATCTTCTGGCCCCTTCCTGGGCCAGGGCCTCCAGGCACATGGGCAGCGCTGACCACTTGCCCACAGGGAAGGGGAATGTCCTGGGTCACGTAGCAATCGCAAGGCTGAGGGCAAGTCTGGGATCACCTTGTGGCCTCTCCACTGTAGGCCCATGACCTCACCCAGACCAGCACTAAGTCAGCCACCCCTTCTTCCATCTCTTCTTCCTCTTCCTTCCATCCCAGAAGGGAAATGGGGCCCATCTTTTTTTCTTTTTAAATTTCAAATTAAGGGCTGGATGCTGTGGCTCAGTTATAATCCCAGGAATTTGGGAGACTGAGGCAGAAGGATCACTTGAGGCCAGGAGTTTCAGAGCAGCCTGGGCAACATAGCAAGAACCCATCTCTATTTTTTTAATTTAAGAAATTAAAAATAAATAAATAGATTTCAAAGTAAGCTTACAGTAGGTTAAACATTCACATGATTCAAAATTCAAAACATACAAAAGTTATGCTGTGAGAAGTCTCCTTTCTGACCCTATCCTATGGATACTCCCTTTCCAGCTGTGGTTAGTTTCTCCTGCAGCTTTCCAGAGATGTCTGCATAAGGCCTCACAAATGGTTTCTGTAAAGGGCCAGGTAGAAAATAAGTTCAGCTTTGAGAACCATAGGCTTCCTCTCACAACTTTTCAACTCTGCATGGTAGTACAAAGGCAGCCGCAGATGACACCTAAACTAATGAATGTGGCTGTGTTCCCATGAAATTTTTTTATGGACACTGAAATTTGAATTTCATTAATTTTCATGTATCACAAAATATTATTCTTGGCCAGGCGCAGTGGCTGGCACCTTTAATGCCAGCACTTTGGGAGGCCAAGGCAGTCGGATCACCTGAGGTCAGGAATTCCAGACCAGCCTGGACAACATAGTGAAACCCCATCTCTACTAAAAATACAAAAATTAGCTGGGTGTGGTGGCATGCGCCTGTATTCCCAACTACTTGAAGAGACTAAAACAGGAGAATCCCTTGAACCTGGGAGGTGGAGGTTGCAGTGAGCCGATATCAGCCACTGTACTCTCTAGTCTGGGTGACAGAGTGACATTCTGTCTCAAAAATATATGTATAAATAAATAAATATTATTCTTAATTTTCCCTTAAACATTTAAAAATGTAAAAACCATGCTTAGGTCAAGAACTATACAAAAGTATAATATTTCAATGTATGGATTAGACATACAATGTCCCGTTAATGGACTTTTAGGCTGGTTCTAGTTTTTTTTTTTAATCACATCTAATACTGCAGTGAATAAACTCACCCACACATAATGTTACGTGCAGGTAATGTATCTATAAGATAAACTATGGGACATTTGATCAAATCTGAACAGACTTCCAGGCTCCTCCATTTCCCTTCTCATCTTGCTCCCTTGGTACCTGCCAGTTAACATCAAATGTACTAAGAGCCTCACAAGTTCTAGCCACCTTGCCAGGTTCTGAACACCAGCCAATAGCCCAGCAGGACTGGTTTCTTCTTTCCTCATGTCACATAAAGCCTGAAATCTGGTGGACCAGAACTTGCGTTGTAGCTCCTCACCACACCTCAGTTTCCCAGGCTTCTTCTACCCTTTTGCTCGCCATACTTAGGATGTGATGTGACTTCCATCTTCAAGGTTGCCATATGGTCATGACAAGGCCACTGTGGCTCCAGACACCATATTCTTATCCCATAGAATAAAAGAGAAAAGAGGATAAGAGGCAGCAGAGCACACATCCGTTGAGTCAGCCTCCTTTAAAGAGCTTTCTCGGAAGTCATTCCCAGATGATTCCATTTTCATCTTATTGGCCCTACCTGTGACCCATGAGCCCCCAAATGGCAGGAAGCCTGGGAAGTTTGTTAGCTGAGCACATTGCTCCCCAAAGCAAAATTGGGATTCTGTTAGCAAAGAAGTGGAGGAAGTAGATACAGGATGGTTAGTTAGCTGTGTCTACCACAGTTGGGATAATCCAGAAGACTTCGTGGAAGAAATGGGCATCAGTAGAATTCAGACAAGAATGTAGCACATGCCAAGAATTTTATTACATGCTAGATACGTGGGGGAGGGGAGGCTCCTTCTGTTCAACTCACATGTGAGGGAACAGTTTCAGTTCCTGTTTCCGATACAAGGCAAACAAAACCTAGAGCTGTCCACTCACTCACTCAGGGTCACACGGCAAGTAAACGGCAGAGTCCAGCTTCCAACTCCAAAACCCAGCAGACGTCCTTTTCCCTGCTGTGCTCACCTCCCCATTCCAATGAGTGTATGTAGAGGGGAAGGAAAAAGATTCTAAGATGGGGAAGCTCACCATGTATTTCCAGGACACACTGACGGGCTCTAGGCCTCAGAAGGGAAAGGAAAAGCAGAGTCTCCAATTGCCCAAAGCAGGAATTTCTGAACACAGAGACCTTATTTACTCATGGGATAATTCCCAATAGGATTGAGTCTTTTTTATGTTTACAAAACGAAAGTCAAAAATGAAGTGGAAAATGGAAGGAGACATTTTGGTGGTGGGGCAGGGGGAATTGAGAGCCTTTTTTGGAGACCCCGGAGGCAGGGCAAGGCAGGGGGTGGGAGGCAGACCCCAGGCTAGGAGGCTGGGACTGGTGAACAGGGGGTGTCCCTGCTCAGGACCATTGCCCTCTGCCCTCCGGCAGCAGCCAGCAGAGGCTGACACCTGCCAGGAGCCGGGCAGAGGCCAGACGGGTAAGGAGTGTGGCCAGGCTCTTCTGAATCCTGGGGACATCCTCACCTTGGGTGAGGTGCCATACTCCTGCTCTCAGGGTCATCTTCATGCCTCAGTGAGTGGAAAATTGCCTTGAGTTTCACCCCAGACTTGGCAGCTCAGGGGGTTAGAGAATGTAAGGGGGACAGCAGGAGGGGTGGGGATCCCTGGGCAGTAGGTGTGGCCAAGCACCCCACCACCACCCCCCAAGAACAACAGGACCCCGGGACTGTAAGCAGAGCGAGTTGGGGTCAGATGCGACTCCGCCCCTTAGGAGATAGGTGACCTACAAGGTAAGTTAACCTCTCTGACTGTCACCTTCTGAATCTAAAAACCTAAATAACTAATCCTACCCTGTAAGGTGACGTACACAGAGAGCCAGAATCCTAGCAAGTGCTTAGAACAGGTAACACACTCATTTGACTAAGGTAGCTATTATCTTTGTTGTCAACATCTTGCTGTCTGGTAGATGATACCCCATTAACTAAAATCTGGAATATGGAAAGAGGAACAGGTCAGTGGGTGCCAGGGGAGCCTAGAGATATCAGTTATTTCAAGGAGAAGATGGAGCCCATCCTTGACCTCAATCAGTTAATGCATACAATGGTTGAAAATGGAAAACAGAACAAAGCATATTCCAGTGCAGTACAGATTCATTAGTAAACAGGGATTTGTTAAGCCCTCCTGATGTGCTCAGCATGACTCTAAGCTCTCTGTCAAATACAAGAGAAGTAGAGAAAAACTCAGCTAATGCATCCACTGGGAAATCGTGGCAGAGGAATTTTCTGGACACTATCCACACACACTTTTAACAGAATTTTTGAAATGTTACATATTTTGGATGAAAATAGTTTTAAAATGTGCTGCGCTCATCCCTGGCATCTTAGAGGCCATTGAACATATTTGTTACAAACATCATCTATTCTGCTGTCTTGTAATGTGGTGATGGCCTTGGGGGTTGTGGCTGTTTGCTGCCCAGCTAGGTAGTCCCCGGGTGTTACTTTGTCTTTGCATCTACTTTTATACTTGTTTCTAGGTGTTACCTCACCACCAGGCTTTCACGTGTGAGTTTTCCTTGCTGTTTTTGAGCTGCCTTTCTAGTACTTTCACTTTATTGCTTCTAATTTGTTCTGAGATTAGAGACCAGATATAAATGATTAATCTGTTGATAGCACATCTTGGCCCAAAAAGGAATTAAGGCTACTATAATGATTTCCTAAGTACTTACTATGTGCCAGGCATTTGACCAGCTGTTTTGCAGCCATTATTTCGTTTTTCACAACAGCCCTGTGAGTTGGGCATTTTTATCTCCATTTCAGAGATGTGTAGACCGAGGCTCAGAGAGTTTGAGCAACTTGCCCAAGGTTGCACAGCTGCTAGTGAGTGGCCAGGCTAGAATTCAGCTGCATTGGGAACATCTGTGCTTTTCCCCCATGCGGCATTGCTGCTCCAGTGTTTTGGTAGATTGCATGCTGTTCTCTATTGCTTGTTACTGTGTTGGGCTGTGGCCGTTTTATTTTCCTGAGTAGACCTTAAGCTCCTTGAGGACAGTGACCTGGCTGTCCACTTATGAACTGCTCACATCACTGGGTCCAGTGCCAGGATTCCAGGTGGTCAACAGCTATTTTACAAAGAGCGGGAGTCTGGAAGAATGGGGGCAAGAGAAAGAGGTGGGCTACAGCCTGCTCCCATCGCAATGTCTCATTACCTTTCTGCTTCCTAAAATTCGCAACTTGCTACCAGGCATTTTTCTGAGCAGAATGCTCTGTCTGCATAAATCCAAACCCTTCCCTTGGCTTAAACTAGTAACCATTGAAGCCTCCACGTGGGACACTCTGGTCTGGGATGAAGGAGTGGCTGGTTCAGGCTGCCTGCCTCTCCCTGGGGGCAGACATGAAGGCCAAGCCCACACAAGGAGACAGCAGCCCAGTAGGGAAGACTGGGGTTGAGTTCAGGATTTTTGCTAAAGAAATTCTAGAACTGGTGCCTCTGAGAAAACCCTTTCATAGAGAGCTTCTTTCCTGGAAGGAGAGTGGCTGAAATTGCAGTGGAGCTGACTTTCCAGCCAAAGCAAAAAGCAGGCCAGCATCCCAGCAGAGCCAGATTCTGCTAAGTAATGCTTGCTCTCAATCTTTGCTCTGTGGCTACAGCTTTGAAGAGAAAAACTGTTCCATCACATGACTTACAGAGTTTATTGTGACAGGACAGTTTCTGTTGTGTCTTGGTTGTCCATCAGAAACACTGAGCTCAGTGGGGAAAGCCCCCATGTGACCTGGGCCCACGGGCCAGGTCACGTGGCCAGAGATGCCTGTGAGCCAAGCATTTCTCCGGATGACATCACACCCTTGCTGATTGCCCAGGTGTTTCACGGCCTCCCAGGGCTGACACGGAACTTGCATCATTTCTGATGCTTGGCTCTTTAATTTGTTTGTTTTTGGTAAACAGTAAACCCAGACTGGGATGCGGGGAGTTTCCGAGATAAGTAGGCTGTAAACATATTCTACAGAGGACTTGGCAGGACTTGGACGTGGGGCCATCTCATTTCTTGTGGGCTGACACCCTGAGGCAGAGGAAATGATGGTGTCCAGCCCCTCTTGTGTCAGTCCCTGAACATATTTAAGATTCTGAACCTCTCTGGATCAGCTACAAAGGCCCAGGGCCAGGCCCTGCTACCTCATATGGTTCTGTTTACCTCTTTTCCCCTTTCCCCTCTTCAGGTGGGCTGGTGCCGGAAAACCCTGGATTCCCCTTCTTCCCTCTGCTTTTGTCCATTTATTTTCCTGGAATCAAAGCATAGCCTTGAACCCACATAGTCACTTTGGGTCCATGAGCAAATCATTTCACAGGCCTGTGGAGGGCCAGGATGGCGGTGCTCTGCAGAACTCCCACCTCCTCCACGACCTTACAGGAGAGGAGACTAAGGCTGGCAGGGCAACTTTCCCAAGTACCCAGAATGAACTGCTTAACCCTGGGCAGGGCTCTGGAATGCTCTGCTTCAGCCTATACACTGAACGTGAACTTGGGCTGGACCATTGATGGTTTCTGAGCAGGAGTGCTGGGACCAGAGCTGTGTGTTAGAAAGTGGATTCTGCCCGGGTGTGGTGGCTCACGCCTGTAATCCCAGCACTTTGGGAGACTGAGGTGGGCGTATCACCTGAGGTTGGGAGTTCGAGACCAGCCTGACCAACATAGAGAAACCCCGCCTCTACTAAAAATACAAAATTTGCCGGGTGTGGTGACACATGCCTGTAATCCTAGCTACTCGGGAGGCTGAGGCAGGAGAATCGCTTGAACCCAGGAGGTGGAGGTTGCAGTGAGCCGATATCACGCCACTGCACTCCAGCCTGGGCAACAAGAACGAAACTCCATCTAAAAAAAAAAAAAAAAAAACAGAAAGTGGATTCTGAATCTGCAGGGAGGAGGACGCAAGGGGACAGAGCCAGGAGGCAGACACTAGTTAGAGGCTGCCTGTGGAAGACATTACTAGGCCACAGTTGGCAGGCCTTTGGCACCAATGGGCTGGGAGCAAGGAGGAGGAGAGAGGCAACACAGTTTCCTCAGGGCATGACCCCAGGGGGCCCTGTGCAAGATGTGGCCAAGGGCACTGGCTGTGGGGAAAGGAAGGGAGGCCCCTGTGAGAAGTTTGCTGTCTGAGACTCCTTAGACACTGGTTGGATATAGAGAATGGTTTTAACCTGGAATTCTCTCAGTGCTTTGGGGAAGAAGAGACATTTGGTGTAGGGGTTGAGTGTGCTTAATCTTAGGGGCAGGTGGGACATGTGGACATCTAGATGACCAGTTGGTCATTCCACAATGTATCATGTATCAAAACATCACATTGGCCAGCACAGTGGTGTGCACCTGGAGTCCTAGCTACTCGAAAGCCTGAGGCAGGAGGATCACTTGAGCCCAGGAGTTTCAGGCTGTAGTGAGGCATGAAGGTACCACTGCACTCCAGCCTGGGTGACAGAGCAAGATGCCAACTCAAAAAAAAAAAAAAATCACATTGTACCCCATAAATAGATGTAATTATTATTTGTCAATTAAAAATTAAATTAAATTTTAAAAAAAGATGTCCAAGCCAAGTGCCCTACATAGAAAGTGCCCAATATGCACTGGAAGAGTAAAAGCAAGGACTGGAGAACCAAAAAGTATCAGGCAGAGAAGGCTGAGATGCCCAAGCCTGTAAGAGAAGGCAGTGCCCTGGCCCCCAGCGGTCACCCCAGGATCCAGATTGTACATGTGAGCATGGTGCTACACTTGGTTAGGGCTTCCTGGGGAGTGGAGAATTCTGGTCCATTCCACCAAACCCCATCCCCTCCCAGAACCTACCTCCCAACTCCTTCCCTACTGATCCCCGTGATTCCCAATCTTTGCTAGGAGTGGGACCTAATAGGACTGTTCTTGTATGTGCCCTGTCCCCTAGCAGACCAGGTGCTTTCTGAGCCTGGAGCACTGTCCCCCTTCTTCTAATTCCCCACAGTGTCCAGGACAGAGCCCACATGTGCTGCGGTCAGGCGCACAACAGGATACTCAGAATGTCCAGACAGGGTGCCTGAGGCCCCATTTCCTCCTACCAGGAATTTGTGCCAGGTCCTGCCAGCATAGACAGTGACTTCCCTGACTTCCTAGTTTGGACAAGGTCGGTCAGTTCAGGTGGCTGCATGGTTCCCCCTAGGCTATTTACCTAACCTGCTGCAAATAGACCAGATGCCTGGATTCTGGGTGAAGGGGCAGGAAAGGGTTGTTTTTATTCAGACCTGCTCAGCCCACCTGTCCCAGAGGCTCCATGTTATCAAATGTTTTCCAGTTCCTATGGCAACAAAATCACAGAGCCAGGCTGTGTTATTGTTCCGGGGAGAAAAGGGAAGGGCCACACCATAGGACTGACGTCCATTGTCCATCTGTCAGCCAGCAGCTGAGTCACCCAGCCATGGTCTGGTGCATCCACGCAGTCACTCCTCTGTGGTCTGAGGCTCCCACGGGCCTTCTCTCTTTGGCAAGAGGTTGGTCCCCTGTCTGTGACTGTCAGCAAGCATGCAACAGAGCACCCCTGCTGTGCCACATGTTGCCCTGGGCACTTCAGGGAGGCTAGCAAGGTAGGGAGGGAAGCTACTTGGGGGGGGCACAGTCCTACTTTAGAGTCAGAGCTTATGGGGAGGCATGGTCCCTGTCCTTTCAGAGCACACATATATATTCACAGTTTCTAGAGCCACCTGTCAATTGGCTTACTCAGTGACCTCAGCCAAGCCACTTGACCTCTCTAAGCCTTCATCTCTTTATGCACAAAGTAGGGAAAGTAGTACCATTTCATCAGATGGTTATGGGAAAGAAATGAGAATGCCAGGGAAGTGCTTAGCCCGGTCCCCAGCATTCTACAAAACACTCAATCAATAGCCGTGTATGGTTGTTGCTGATGGGTAGACCTGGACTACCTGGAGGTAAAGCAGAGGGAGTTCCTGCTACTCCCCAAACACATGTGCCACCCACCTCGCCTGCAGGGCAGCCATGGGAGGCCACGATGCGCACAACCAGCCCCATCGCCCACCACCAGAACTTGAAATAGAAAGCTTCAACTGTGCGGACATAGATGAGGACAGAATAAGAGATTTGACAGGTCAGACAAAGAGGTGGGTCAGCACAGGTGGTGAGGACAAAGGAGGCTGGGAGGCAGGCATTTCGAGAGCATCCTGGAGAGATGCTCAGGCCTCCCAGGTGCGCAGCAGGTATCTCCGGGCTTCTCCTAACTCCCTTGCTCCAACACTTGTGCTGGCCAAGCACCTTCTGATGACAGTTTGGCCTTCTGGGTAGAATTCCCTACCGGAGAACAGGTGTTGATGGGTGAATACAGCCCACTGGGTGGCTGGATCCTCACCGTGAACAATTGAATCAGCACTCTGATATTTACACTTGGGCTGCAGTGTGACTCACCCCTGAACCTAGCCACCTCCAAGGTTCCTAACCAACTTGGATTTCTAGGCCTACAAAGTGGAAAACTGGCCCCTGGAATGTGATGACTACAAGGAGGAAATACCCTCTGGGGAACCCCCCCAAAAGGAGCCTTCCCCAAGGAGAGCCCCAGAATGCACTCAGGGCCATTTTCCATAATGACCTCTGCTACATGCTGTAGCCAGCCCAGCTAAGGCCACTCAACCTGGACTGGCCCTAATGCAATGCCCTTCAGACTGTGGATCAAGACCCACAAGAGGGTCATGGAGTCACTTTAGTAGGTGGGATAAGCATTCTTTAAAAAGTCCACAGAATAGAATAACATATTAGAGGGCAGGGCGTGGTGACTCACGCCTGTAATCCCAGAACTTCGGGAAGTTGAGGTGAGTGGATCATCTGAGCTCAGGAGTTCAAGACCAGCCTGGCCAACATGGTGAAACCCCGTCTCTACTAAAAATACAAAAATTAGCTGGGCGTGGTAATGGGCACCAGTAATCCCAGCTACTCGGGAGGCTGAGGCAGGAGAATCACTTGAACCCTGGGAGACAGAGGTTGCAGTGGGCCAAGATCATGCCATTGCACTCCAACCTGGGCCACAAGAGTGAAACTCTGTCTCAAAAAGAAAAAAGAATAACATATTAGAGTGTCTCACAGCCGAATAAGGGTGAGCATTACTTCATGTGTATATGTATGTGTGTTGTATGTATGTATGTACACACATACACAATACATGGATACACTTGAGCCAATGCCCCTGAAATAGAAAAACAGCACATTCTAATTGAATAGTTTCTCGGAGCATTTGATAAATACTATTTACAAAGATGGGACAGGGTGTGGGTAAATCATAAGGGACAGTGGGGCTCCCTTATCACCTTTAGGCTTGAAGGCTTGAAGGAGGAAAGTGTTTTCAGAATTGGAGGCAGAGAATGATGTGGAAAGAGCGGCGATCATCAGGTGAAGGACCAGCCAGCCTATGGCAACCCCACTGGGGAGTAAATACTTCCTCCTTCTCCCTCAACCAGGCCTGCCCCCTCGCTGAACCCTAGGGAAGCTGAGAGCAGGGGAGCCGGGGAGGAGGTCGTTCAGTGGAAACATCCAGTATATAATATGTGCACGGGGTGCAAGATGAAATGCAAGTGTTTTTCACTATGGGTTTCAGATAATGACGTTTATTTATTTATTTATTTATTTATTTTGAGACGGAGTCTCGCTCTGTCACCCAAGCTGAAGTGCACTGGCCAGATCTCAGCTCACTGCAAGCTCCGCCTCCCGGGTTCACGCCATTCTCCCGCCTCAGCCTCCCGAGTAGCTGGGACTACAGGCGCCCGCCACCTCGCCCGGCTAGTTTCTTGTATTTTTTAGTAGAGACGGGGTTTCACCGTGTTAGCCAGGATGGTCTCGATCTCCTGACCTTGTGATCCGCCCATCTCGGCCTCCCAAAGTGCTGGGATTACAGGTTTGAGCCACCGCGCCCGGCCTATTTATTTATTTATTTATTTTTGTTTTTGAGACGGAGTTTCGCTCTTCTTGCCCAGGCTGGAGTGCAGTGGCGCCATCTTGGTGCACTGCTATCTCTGCCACCCAGGTTCAAGCGATTCTCCTGCCTCAGCCTCCCAAGTGGCTGGGATTACAGGCATGTGCCACCACGCCAAGCTAATTTTTGTATTTTTAGTAGAGATAGGGTTTCACCATGTTGGTGAGGCTGGTCTTGAACTCCTGACCTCAAGTAATCCATCTGCCTCGGTCTCACAAAGTTCTGGAATTACAGACATGAGCCACTGTGCCCGGCCAGTTAATGACATTTGAAAAACAATACCCTAGAGGCCTGTGTCTGACACTGAAATTACTGCCAGGAAGAAGCCAGGCACTTCTGAATGCCCCAGGTCAGGGTCAGCCACGTTCGGGAAGGCTTTGGGTGGCAATGCTAATGCTGGCCAGGAAATGGCAACTGAGAGGGAGCTCACCACCACATTCTCCAGATGTGCCAGCACTGAGCAGCCACCTTCACCCAGACACCACCCAGTGGCCCTGAGCCCTGCCCACAGTCTCCATGGGCCAAGGGCTGAGGGTCACAGACACAAGGAAAGAGCGGGAGGGTGAGTGGGAGAGAGGAACAAAGGGGCCCGCGGTCACGAACACCCATGCCACACCAGGCAGTTGCCTCACCTCCTCGAGGACAAAGGGCAGAGTTCTATTTCTAGCTCCCTGGAGGAGCAGAAGAAAATGATGCTCTTGTATTCCGTATACTTGCGGTTGGCTCACTAATCCCTGGGCTACGGGTTGTGGTTCTGGGCTCCCACCGTGCTATCTCTAAGCCTCCATGTCCACAGCCCACATGGCTGCTTGAGGCTTGGTCACATGCTGGGGATCTCATGTGTTCCTGACCAAGCGTGGCCAGGCTCAAAGGCTGAGTCACCTGGTGCCAATGGCTGGGCCCAAACACATGTAGGGTTGGAGAACCTTAGACCATCAACCACAAGTCCACTTCACATCCTTGCCAGGTGGCCCAGTCCAGAGCTGGGTGTGGAAGGATCGCAGAAGAGAGACTCTTCTGGAAAGGAAATAATTTCCTCTAATGATTAAAAAAAGGGAGAGGGGACAAGAATAATCCATGTTCAGGATAACAGAGAAATCTCATTTTCCCTTGCTGTTTCCTAGGGCAATAGAATGTAACTCTGCCCGTAATAGAGTCGAGTTCCTCCTGGGTTACTCATTTGTCCTTAAGGACGAGTTGTTTATTCAAGAGTTAATAAAGTTGAGAACTTTTTGCCCTTTGAACATTCCTCCTCCTTCAGAATCTCTTGGTTTCCCTCTGCCATGCTCCTGTCGCTGTTCAGGGCTGGCAGAAGCCTTAAGACCACAGGTAAAGGTGGCTCCTGGACCATGTCATCTCCTCCCCTCAAACCCACAGGGCCTTGGGCTGGATCCTCCAGCCAGATCCTGAAGATGCCCTGAGGAAATGACTCACCCATGCCACGTTTTTGAAGTCAACCAAACAGAAAATAGTTGCTTTACTACTTAATCAGTCTTAACCAAGACAGGATTAAACAATATAGTAAGGGAAGAAGTCCAAGAGGACCAGTCTCTTCCGGTTGCCACTGAAACCAGAGTGTCCGGTGTCAACATCTGGCTCCCATCACTTACAGCCTCACTTTATTCTTCCCTGCTCTGCCAAGACCCAAGCGATAGCAACTCCCTCTCTGCACCTTGCACCTCCGACCACACATGATCTCTCCGTGTGGTCTGTCTGCCCCAATAAATTGGAGAGACCCATCAGACAGCAGCAGCTTTGCCTTCTTCACTTCATATTGTCCCCATCATCTGCAACAGTGCCTGGGCTGTGATAGAGGCGCTGTAAAATATGTACAGGGAGGGCCGGGTGAGATGGCTCATTCCTGTAATCCCAGCACTTTGGAAGGCTGAGGAGGGCGGATCACTTGAGGTCAGGAGTTCAAGACCACCTGACCAACATGGTCTCTACAAAATACAAAAATTAGCTGGGTGTGGTGGCACGTGCCTGTATTCCCAGCTACTCAGGAGGCTGAGGCAGGAGAATTGCTTGAACCCAGGAGGCAGAGGTTGCAGTGAGCTGAGATCTCATCACTGCATTCCAGCCTGTGCAACAGAGACAGACTCCATCTCAAAATATATATATATATATATGTACAGGGTGAAATAATTAATTAAATATTCATTACAGCTAAGCTTTTCCATGTAAAGAGGAAAAAAAGGAAGAGTCAACCTGACTTTCAAAACTTTTTTTTTTTTGGCAGTACAAACCTTTCCTTCCATGCATAGCTGCATTTTTATAAAACAAACAAAGCAAAACAAAACACCGTTCTTATTCCAAGAAAATCTAACCTAAGACCCAAAATAAATTTTTTTCTTTTCTTTTTTCTTTTTTCTTTTCCTTTTTTTTTTTTTTTTTTTTTTGAGACAGAGTCTCACTCTGTTGCCCAGGCTGGACTGGAGTGTGGTGGTGCAATCTTGGCTCACTGCAACCTCCACCTCCCAGGTTGAAGTGATTCTTGTGCCTCCGCCTCCCAAGTAGCTGGGATTATAGGCACGCACCACCACGCCAGGCTAATTTTTTTGTATTTTTAGTAGAGGTGGGGTTTTGCCATGTTGGTCAGGCTGGTCTCAAGCTCCTGACCTCAAATGATCCACCAGCCTTAGCCTCCCAAAGTGCTGGGATTACAGGCATGAGCCACCACACCCAGCCTAAGCTCCAAAATAAATTTTTAAAAAGCAGCATGCTCAAATAAGGTTGCCATATTTAGCAAACAAAAATACAGGAATAAAGGAAAAATAGAATGGTTTCTCTATTCACTTAACACTTCTGACATCAAATGTGTGAGGTTTTCACACCAAGCAATTCTCTAAGTCTCTGAGGACACCGAGTGTCCTACAATTTAATTCAATTCTGACACTATGCAAAGTCAACACAGACCCCACAGGCTAAGGACTCAGTCCCACAAAACTGTGCCCAGTTCCGGAACCAATCACAAGTACTGGGTCCCTACATTATCCACACTTGGCTGCAAATCAGGAGTTCTCACAATCCCTTCCTCAGGTTCAATAATTTGCTATCATGGCCCACAGAATTCAGGGAAACACTTTACTTACCATAATGGATTTATTATAAAGGATATTATAAAGGAGCAGCCAGATGAAGAGGTACTGTATATATCACCTCAGTTACTCAGGAGGCTAAGACAGAAGCATACCTGAGGCCAGTAGTTCAAAACCAGCCTGGGCAGCATAGCAAGATCCCATCTCAAAAAAAGGAGGGAAGGTACTACACATACAGGGAGGTCCAGGGTCCCAAGCACAGGAGCTTCTATTCCGTGGAATTGGGGTGCACCACCCTCCCAGCATGCAGATGCATTTGCCAACCCAGAAGTTCTCTGAGCCCTGTTATCTAGGGTTTTTATGGGAGATCCACTATGAAGGCATGATTGGTAAAAATTATTGGCCATTGTTGACTAACTCAGTCTCCAGCCCCTATCCCCTTCCCAGATTCGGGAGGTAACTGAAAACTCTAATCATTCTTTGGTCTTTCTGGTGACTGCCTCCCAAACTGAAGCTATCTAGGGGCCCCCAGCCACTAGTTATCTCATTGACATACAAAAAGACACTCATCATTCTGGAGATTTCAAGGGTCTTAGAAGCTTTGTGTTAGGAACTAGAGACTGAGACCAAATAGTACAAGAGATGCTCCTATCTCCCCAGTCACTCAGGAAATTACAAGCGTTCAGGAACTCTGTCCAGGAACTGGGGATGAAGACCAAATATCTATTTCTTATTATATCACCGTGTCACACAGGACATCCAGTTAAGTTTGAATTTAAAAAAAAATAAAAAATTTGTAAAGATCCCAAATATTGCATGGGACCTATTTATACTAAAGTTTTATCTGATTTTCAAACGTAACTGAGTGTCCTGCTTTATCTGACAGCCCTCTACCCAGGGCTGTGCATGCCCGGGGTCCCAGAGGTGCCTGGGGTCTGTGCAGTCTGGTTTCTAAACCACAGTTATAGGGAAAAGTGTGGCTCTCTCATTCTACTTCCCTTTCCTGTCCCTGGAGCCATTCTGCTCCTGAGCAGAGCTAAGGCTTCCTTCCCCAGCAGCAGTGCCTGAGACCCCAGCATCTGTGTGGGCTTCCAGTGGAGGAAAATCTGTGAAACAATGGACTCAGTTTCCTGAAGTGTTGCAGTGTTTTCTTTTTTCTTTCTTTTTTTTTTTTTTTTTTTACCTGAGACAGGGGCTCACTCTATCACCCAGGCTAGAGCTCAGTGATGCGATCTCAACTCACTGCAGCCTCGACCCCCCTGGTTCAAGCGATCCTCCCACCTCAGCTTCGGGAGTAGCTGGGATTACAGGCGTGAGCCACTACGCCTGGATGGAGTGTTTTCTAAGGGTCAGAATAACTCCATACGTAGCCAACATTTATGACAAACAACTATATCAGTTCACACAATCACTTCAAGTGAAACAGATTGCTTCATACCCTGTTGCCACGGAAGTCCTCCTTCTCCCTGATGGACAGCCGCCTGTCCTGGGCAGGCACATTAGAAAACTGCAACTGCCTTACTTTCCCCTTCCTGCTCCCCAGCCCTCTCCTTCTGAGGTGAACAGAGGAGTGACCACACTCAAACCATTCATCCTGGTTCTGTTGGGTGGATAGTGATGACTTCTGTAGGAACCAGTGCTAGAGATGATGGGGCAACTGACTCATCTCTCTCTCTTCACTCCCCTCACCCCAACAAAGCAGCAAAAGGACTTTTTGGATACTCAAATGAACTCCTGAGTGCCTTCCAGATTTAGCTCGTTCTAGAGAGGGAACCAGTGAATCTCATAGAGGACATCTGTTGATTTTTGTCTGCCCACATTTGAGTCCTTCCTATGTGGAGGAGTCCTCCAGGGGGTGGTCTTGGCAGGAAGCAGATAGTTTTCTAGGGCCCATGTTTGACCCAGGCTCAGCCCGTGGGGTACTCAGGCTGAGAGCTTTGACTCTAGAGGGAGAGAAAGGTAATTAGAGATGGTGCACATCTGTAGTCCCCGCTACTCAGAACTCTAAGGTGGAAGGATTGCTTGAGTTGAGACTGGGAGGTCAAGTCATGGCAATGGGGTTGAGAGTCCAGCAGTCCATGGCAACCAGTAGCCGAACTCACACGGGCATCCTGACCCCGAGGCTGAGTGGCTGTGACTACGTTCTTAGCTACCTGGCCTTCAGGGTGTTCCCTGCCCATTTTCCCAAACCTGGTTTGCCAGACACTAATCAATTCTGTAAACCATCCAATATTCTTTCTCATCAGTTCGTTCTTAGCTTGAGTTAGCCAAAGTGAGTTTGCAGCAAGAGCACTCACAGATACGACCTACATACAGGTTGTCGCACTTCACCCCTCTCACTGACTGCCCCGCTCCTTGGTGATGTTAAATAAAATGTATAGGAGCCCATTGTTTTGGACTGAGGTCCTGCACTAGGCCCCAACAGACCAAGCCAAACTGGAGTCACTCTTGCTAAGTGCTGCATAATCAACCTGAAACTTTATGAAGCAGGAAAATCCCCTAACAGATCACATTTTCCTAAAAACAGGAGATTTACAGCAACCAATTGGAAAAGGCCCAGTCAACCTGAGCTGGCATGATAAGACAGTCCTCTTTCCTTTAACCCTTATAAGGAAAGCAACCTGATGTTAACTCATCTGCTTTTTTGTGGTATTCTGTTTCCTTGTTCCTGCTCAAGCTACCTTACAATGGATCTGTCGTGTCGAGTGGAACTCCCTCTATTTTGGAAGAGATGCTGTCTGATTCCTGGATCCCTAATAAAAGCCAATTAGGGCTGGGCACAGTGGTGCATGCCCACAGTCCCAGCTACTCAGGAGGCTGAGGCAAGAGAATCACTTAAGCCCAGGAGTTCAAGATTGTAGTGAGCTATGATTACCCCATTGCGCTGCAGCCTGGACAACAGAGTGAGACTTTGTCTCAATTAAAAAAAAAAAGGTTGGGTGTGGTGGCTCACGCCTCTAATTCTAGCACTTTGAGAAGCCAAGGCTTGGCAGATCACTTGAGCACAAGACCAGCCTGGGCAACATGGCGAAACCCCTTCTTTTGCAAAAGAAATAGCTGGGCTTTGTGGTGCACACCTGTAGTCCCAGCTACTCAGGAGGCTAAGGTGGGAGGATCGCTTGAGCCTGAGAGGTCAAGGCTGCAGCGAGCCGAGATGGCACACTGCACTCCAGCCTGGATGACAAGACAAGACCCTGTCTCAAAAAAAAAAAGCCAATTACATGTTTCACTATGTTGAAATTTTATTTTTTAACAGTGCCCTTGGTTGGCCAGCTCTGTGCATAGAAGTGAAGATGGCGTGGCAGATGCCAAGAGACCCGCAAAGGGACTGTTCAGATTCCAGGAGTGACATGTGGCGGTGTCGGGAAGGAAAGAGCAAGAAGAGCAGGAAGTCTGGGGTTTCCCAGGCCAGATGCTTGTCTACCCTCTACTGCTCTCTAGTGGCCAGAGTCCGAAGCTGGGCAAACCTTTCAGCTTTCCTCCTTAGAACAATGTCAGAGCAAGTGTGGAGCACAGAGGAAAAGCTCCCAGCTCTACAGGTCAGAGGACACAGTGCTTCCACTGAGGGTCATAATTCTTTATAATGGGCCCAGACCAGCTGGCAGGGCAGTGACAGGCAAGGCGCAGGGAATGGCATGGGCAAAAGCATGGAGACTTGAGATTATATTGCACCATCAGAGAATGCAAATTATTTGGTAGGACCAGAAGGTAGGGTATGGAGAGGGTGGTGAAGAATGGGCCTGAGACCAATGGAACAGAACAGAAGCCTCAGAAATAACATCACACATCTACAACCATCTGATCTTTGACAATCCTGGAAAAAAAAAACAAGAAATGGGGAAATGATTCCCTATTTAAATGGTGCTGGGAAAACTGGCTAATCATAGGTACAAAGCTGAAACTGGATCCCTTCCTTACACCTTATACAAAAATTAATTTAAGATGGATTAAAGACTTAAATGTAAGACCTAAAGCCATAAAAACCCGAGAAGAAAACCTAGGCAATACCATTCAGGACATAGGTATGGGCAAAGACTTCATGACTAAAACACCAAAAGCAATGGAGACAAAAGCCTAAATAGGCAAAGGGGATCTAATTAAACTAAAGAGCTTCTGCACAGCAAAAGAAACCACCATCAGAGTGAACAGGCAACCTACAGAATGGGAGAAAATTTTTGCAATCTACCCAGCTGACAAAGGGCTCATATCCAGAATCTACAAAGAACTTAAACAAATTTACAAGAAAAAAACAACCCTCATCAAAGAGTGGGCAAAGGATATGAACAGACACTTCTCAAAAGAAGACATTTATGTGGCCAACACACATGAAAAAATGCTCAGCACCACTGTTCATTAGAGAAATGCGAATCAAAACCACAATGAGACACCATCTCACACCAGTTAGAATGGCAATCATTAAAAAGTCAGGAAACAACAGATGCTGGAGAGGATGTGGAGAAAGAGGAATGCTTTCACACTGTTGGTGTGAGTGTAAAGTAGTCAACCATTGTGGAAGACAGTGTGGCGATTCCTCAAGGATCTAGAACTAGAACTATCATTTAACCCAGTAATCCCACTACTGGGTATATACCCAAATAATTACAAATCATGCTACTATAAAGACACATGCACACGTATGTTTACTGGAGCACTATTCACAATAGTGAAGACTTGGAGCCAACCCAAATGTCCATCAATGATAGACTGGATTAAGAAAATATGGCACATATACACCATGGAATACTATGCAACCATAAAGAAGAATGAGTTCATGTCCTTTGCAGGGACATGGATGAAGCTGGAAACCATCATTCCCAGCAAACTAACACAGGAACAGAAAACCAAACACCGCATGTTCTCTCTCATATGTGGGAATTGAACAATGAGAACACTTGGACACAGGGCGGGGAACATCACACACCGGGGCCTGTCGTGTGGTAGGGGGCTGGGGGAGGGATAGCATTAGGAGAAATATCTCATGTAAATGAAGAGTTGATGGGTGCAGCAAACCAACATGGCACCTGTATGCCTAGGTAACAAATCTGCATGTTGTGCACATGTACCTTAGAACTTAAAGGTTAATAATAAATAAATAAATAAGAAGAGTGGGTCTGAGAGATGGCCTGAGGCTTTGCCTCAAAGGGACTGTAGAATGCATCATAGACCATGGAAAGCCTTCCAAAGGTTTAAGCAGGGGTATAGCACAGGGATTCCTCCTAGAAAGAAACATTATCAGATTTGCACTTTAGAAAGATCATTCTAGCAAGAGTGTGAAGTATGGAATAGAGAGGCTAGTAGCTGAGGCCCCGCTCTAAGTAATGTCAGTGGGGACAGAGAAAAGAGAATCCATTCATCCTTTATTCATTCATTGAAGACATATGCTGAGCATGCTGGAATTGCAAAGCTGCACCCGGAAACCCACATTCTCCCCTTTCTGCACAATGTGGAAGAAAGCCACGGACCTGCCCACATACTTGGAGCCCCAAAATCTTGACCGTCGCTGGCAAGGGTTGAGCCTGATTTGTGTGGGCAGTTCAGCTGCTTTCTTTTTTAGCATCAATAACTGGCATACTGATTAGGTAACAACTCTAAGAATTGAATACTATTATATTGCCATTTTATAGGAATAAGGAAATTGAGGCATAGCAAGGCAGATTCCACCCAAGGCCAGCTGGCTCCTGAGTCTATCCTCTTAACCATTTGCTATTCCTGCCTCTTTGTGCCAGTCACACAGCAATGCTCACAATGCTCAGAACAGCTTTGGGGAGTGTTTTGCCTCTAACTGTCCTCTACCTTGTTCTCTAGCCTCATTCAACCTGTTTCCTGTTCCCTGGAAGTCATTTTATGGCTAAATAAATCTCAACGAAATGTTAACTCTGAAGACAGGCACCTCCTGCCTTCTCCCCTGGACCCCCCTTTCTGCTTGGAGTCCTGGTGTTTGCCACAGTGTCTGTATTTTCAGAAGGTTTATGGGTGCGGGATCCCACATTAGGACTCACAGGGAGGGCTCAGCCTCTGACCTCGGAAAATTCAGGTCCCAGGGGGAGTCAAGACAGATGAACTATTCAGTCTGTTCCTTACTCTAACGATCAGCATCTTCAGCTAACCTGGTGTTTTACAATGTAGTTTGAGATTCTCTAAATTGATTTCATGACCCACTAACTAGCATCTCAAATCACATTTTATTTGAATGAAATTGAATGAAATACAAAATGTGAAGCATATTGCATATAGTACAATTAAGAATTGTTTCAAGAAAATTTCTGTTTTAGTTGTGTGTATCTGAGCGTATATGTATGTGTGTGTGTGTGTACATGCTTGATTACAATATAAAATACATTTCTTACTGTGAGACCAGTCAAAAAGTTAAAGCACTACATATCTTCACGTTTTCTCCCTCTGGCTTCGCAATAATTGTTTGCAGCAGTTTTACAACCTAAGGTTTGTTAAAGGAAATACGAAAAAAGAGTTTTGATCCAAGGACCTGTGAAGGAGCAGAGGGGCCAGGCTGAGCCAGCACACGAGGGAAGCTCTTGGCTCCAGACACTGCAGCAGAGCCAGGGCTGGCCAAAGGGCTGCATGGGCAATAACTGGCTCACACTGAGGGCCTCGCTCCTCACCTGCCTATCTTAAGCCACCTGTTCTCTCTCTCTCTCTCTTTTAATAGACATGGCATCTCGCTATGTTGCCCAGGTTGGTCTCAAAACTCCTGACCTCAAGCAATCCTCTAACCTCAGCCGACCAAAGTGCTGGGATTACAGGCATGAGTCACTGCACCTGGCCCAGTCACCTGTTCATGAAAACCCCAACGCTCGCTGCTACCCAACCTGAGGTCAAGACTGGCCAGAAGGCGTGCAGATGCTCTCTTGCCTGTTCAGCTGTTGCCTACTGGAGCCTGGTCTGCAGCTCCCACTGCATCGCTCAGGCTGCCAAATGGGGAGGAAAAACCACGGAGTGGTCATAAACTGTTCTTCCACAGGCTCTTAAGCATTTGTCTCTAGCCAACCAGGCCTGGCATATGTATTGACTTTATTTATTTATCATTATTATTGTTACTGTAGAACTGGAGGTCTTGCTTGTTGCGTAGGCTGGTCTCAAACCTTCTCACTCACTGCTTGGACCAGCTGGCACCCCTCGGGTGTACCCCCAGCAATCCTCCTGCCTCAGCCTGCCGAAGTGCTGGGATTACAGGCATGAGCCACCACGCCTGGCCTTGAATGTATTGAACTTATTCTTCCATGTATCCCTGGCACGCACCCACTTTCTGTGAATGGGAGAGTTGTCTGGCCATGGCTCACTGGCCTGTGGGTTAGCAGGACCCATTTGGCTGCTTCTCAGAGGCCCATCCAACCAGAGCTGCATCTTCATTCAGGGAAGATGACCTTCTCCAAAAGGGCCCCTCTCCAGACCCTACAATCACAGGTATGCCTCTGTGTGGAAACCACATAAATGCACTCATATTTCCTCCACAAAACTGAAATTCCTGACACCCCCCCACTCCCCACCAACTGGGCAGGGTGGTTTTATTTTTTTCCAAGAAGCAAATATTCTAGAAGTCAGAGAGAGTGGGGCCCGGAGTCAGGCAGCCTGGACTCTCATCTCAGATCTGCTTGTGAGAGAATGTCTGTGGGCAGGTTGTTCAGCCTCCCCAAGCGTCAGCGGCCTCCCCTGTAAAGCAAAGGATAATAATAGCTCCTATTTCAGCAGGTTGCCATGAGAATAAAATGAGGTAATACAGGGAGGCAGGTATCCCAATACTCAGCATATAGTAAGTGCTCACTAAATCCTACCTACCATCATTGTAATTGTAATGACTGTGGTTATTATGACAGTCTCCAGGCAGCCCTAAAGTGGCCATAGGTCTGACAGCCCCACAGGGCACCTCCTGGTTGATTCCCCAAATCCACTTCTCCATCACCCTCACTGACCTTCCCCCACTGTGAGGCCTCCTGCCTCCCACAAGACCTGCCTGCTGTCTCACCTCTTCGTAGCTCACCTCTCTTCTCTACCCCAAGGCTGGCTTTGAGGGATGCTGGCTCCACAGTCCTTGCCACAGTATGTACAAGATAACGTGGGGTCTGGCATGAAAGAACCTGGGTTAGAGTTCTTGCTCAGCTGTTGCCTGCAGGGAGGCATGGCTGTGTCCTTCAAGTAAATCGGGATGGACCAGAGACGGGTACCAAGTCTGAGACCCCACCAACGAAGATGGTCTCACCCATCAGGCAGGCCCTAGGGCCTAAGGTGTGTGACCATGACTCCTTGCTGCAGATGGAAGTAGCAGCTAGCGTCCGGCAGGCAGAAGGATGTGTCCTGGGACTGGGGAGTGGAACTGGGAGCAGGCAGCCTCTGTCCATCTCCAGGACTGGGTTCAAGGGGCACACAATGGGAGCAGGACCTCAGATTGAGAGAACTGAGGCTGGAGCCCAGACATACAACCTGAGTGGGGAGAGTTTCTGTGATGTCTTGTTTTTGTGGAAAGGTCTTGGACGCACACACTGGTAGCTGAAGGTTCGCCATCTGTGGAATCCACATGGGGACAGTCTATGAGCACAGGTGATGATGAGCTCAATGCGGGGATTTGCTGCAGCAACTCACCCGGGCCCTGAGCCCTGGGTCAGCCTGGAGGGGCTGAAACCCTCCCTGCTAAGGCCGCTGTGTGGGGAGGGGCTGTTCTGTTCCTGGGGCTTCCTGCCCGAAGATGGGTGTGGGCCAGTCAGAACAGAGCCTGCAGCTGGCTCTGCACTCCCAGAGCCAAGAGGCCGGCATGGGAAATAGGCTCACTGAATACTCACTGTATACTGAGACGTTTGTCTCCTGAGCCCACTTTTACTCTTCTAGAAGGCGGGAATGGCAATGATTTCCAATATATAAGTTCATAGGCATGTTGCGAAGTGAATACAAGGAGTAGTTTGCAAACAGCTAAACTAATGTTCTTATAGTGTTATTAATTATCCCTGGGGTAAGTACACAAACCCTTTTCATGTTAAGGATTTTACAAGAATCACTACAATCTAAAGATAATACAACAAATTGGGAAAGTGACAAAGGTTTCTGAAATCAGAAAAGGCTTCCGAGCAAGAACAGCATTGATTATTACTCCAGCCATGGTGGGGATGGGTGCCTGCATGGGGGAGGAGGCGGCAGAGTTATTTTGGCTCCAAATTGGTAACAAAACAGGGCTTTTAGTTCTTCTGAACCAGATGACTGCCGGCCCAGGGCTTGGCTAGTGTTCAGGGATGGGGTCTCAGTGGTCAGTCAGAACCACAGCCTGAGACCTCCCTGCCCTGAGCCAATCCTAGGACGTCTGGGGAAGGCCTTCGGCCAACATGGGCAGGGTCAATGGTGGAGCAGGGGAGCTGGGCTCGACACCACCCTTGGGGTTAAATGAGCTGAGGCAGGGAAAACGGCATCAAGCCAGCGCTTCTCATATGTTGAAGCGATTTTTGTGATGTTGCAGTTATTTTCATATCTCCCCATGCCTTTCACCCTCTCAACAAGTCTGCCCAATTATTATCTCTTTTTTATTATTTTATTTTATTTTATTTTTTTGCAACAGTTTCACTCTGTCGCCCAGGCTGGAATGCAGTGGTACGATCTTGGCTCACTGCAACCTCCACCTCCCGGGTTCAAGCAATTCTCACACTTCAGCCTCCTGAGTAGCTGGGATTATAGGCATCCACCACCATGGCTGGCTAATTTTTGTATTTTTAGTAGAGACGGGGTTTCGCCATGTTGGCCAGACTGGTCTCAAACTCCTGACCTCAGGTGATTCGCCCGCCTTGGCCTCCCAAAGTGCTGGGATTCCAGGCGTAAGCCACCATGCCCAGCCCTATTATCTCATTTTTAACTGAAGAGACAAATAAGACTCAGACAGAGTGATTTGCCTAAGGGCACACAGCAAGCTAATGGCCAAGTTGGGATGAGAACCTCTCCTCGTGGTGTTTGGAAGGACAGAGTCCCAGGACCAGGGCAGGAACAGACCTGGGCTGCAGTTAGGAACTCAATGGAGTTCAATGGACCGGAGCCTGGCAGGTCCGCACCCAAAGGCAAATGGAAAATGTCTCACTGGATTAATACAGCATCTGGTGGTGGCAGGTGGGAGATATGTCCTTTCTTTTTTATAGTTTTCTGTATCGATCTGGAATTTTGTATAAGCAAGCTTTCCATTTACAATCAGACAAAATAATCAGATTACACTCCAGGGGTCAAGGGGGTGGAGATCCCACCCACACGTGGCCAAGGTAGGGCCCTTCACCCACCAGCAGCTGCCCTTGTGGGCAGGTCTCCGGTCTCAACATACCAGAGCCCCCTGGAACACTCTTTTCCTGAGACGACTTCCAACCTCCAGTTCTCTCAGCTCAATCTCCCTCTTGGCAATCATGGCTGCCCTCCCTCATTCCTCGAGGGTTTTCCAGCAATCCTTTGCACACAGTTCCTTGGCAGAAGATTGGGAGATCACATGGCTGAGTGACGGTGTTTTCTGACTCATGGAATGGAAAGAAATACTACACACAAAAGCAGCACACAGGGCCTCTGTTGCGAGTTGGGCTAACTAGTCAGTGTGGGGGAAGTGATTCATCTGAGACTGCCTAGCGAATGCACGTGCTTTCAGGGCAAGGGCAGCACAGCACTGGGCTTCTTAGGCCAGGCCCCTCCCAGACAGACCAATGAGCCCAGCAGCGCTGCCCGCAAGGGTCTGGAGCTGCCACTAGCTGACCGAGAGGTGTCTGAGGAGGTTGCAGACAGTGGCTGGAGATGGAAGGTGAAAAAGTTAGAAGATCCAGGTTGGCAAAATTTGAGGAAGAAAGTAGTCAGATAGGTGTGAGCAGAATAGGTTCAAACTCTCCTGCAGACCAGGACACAGGCTCTGACTTCTCCACACCACACCCCAGGCCCACCAGGTACAGCGAACACATGCTCGCCATCGTTGGAAAGTTTCTAATAAAACATTGATTTATTTATTATTATTTTATTTATTTATTTATTTGAGACGGAGTCTCACTCTGTCACCAGGCTGGAATGCAGTGGCATGATTTTGGCTCACTGCCACCTCTGTCTCCCAAGTTCAAGCGATTCCCCTGCCTCAGCCTCCCGAGTAGCTGTGACTACAGGCATGCACCATCATACCCGGCTAATTTTTTTGTGTGTTTTAGCAGAGCGGGGGTTTCACCATGTTGGCCAGGATGGTCTGGATCTCCTGACTCCATGATCCACCTGCATTGGCCTCCCAAAGCGCTGGGATTACAGGCATGAGCCACCACACCCAGCCCATTGATTTATTTTTAATACAAAGGCCAGAGGCTATCTAAGTCCTTGACTTGTGCTATCCCACTTGATCATCCTAACATCCCCATGAGAACATCAGTGAACCCATTTTGCAGATGAGAAAACTCTATCCAGAAACACAAAATAACTTGCCCAAGGTCACACAGCTACTAAAGAAAATCCTAACCCAAATCATTTGGCTCCAGAATCTGTGCTTTAAACACAATGCCTCTCCACAATGCCACCTAGAGAGCTCCTACTGTGGGCCAGACACTGTCCTTCACATACCTTACTGATTTAATCCTCACAGAGACAATGCAATCAAAGTATTATTGCCCCATTTTATTTTTTATTATTATTTTATTTTAATTTTTGTTTGTTTATTTGTTTTTGAGACGGAGTCTCACTCTGTCACCCAGGCTGGAGTGCAATGGTGCCATCTCAGTTCTCTGCAACCTCTAACTCCTGGGTTCAAGAGATTCTCCTGCCTCAGCCTCCTGAGTAGCTGGGACTATAGGTGCCCACCACAGCGCCCGACTAATGTTTTTGCATTTTTTAGTAGAGACAGGGTTTCACCATGTTGGCCAGGCTGGTCTCAAACTCCTGACCTCAGGTGATTCACTTGCCTCAGCTTCCCAAAGTGTTGGGATTACAGGTATGAGCCACCATGCCCGGCCATCCCATTTTAAAGATAAGAAAACTGAAATTCAGGCTGGGGGCAGTGGCTCATGCCTGTAATCCCAGCACTTTGGGAGGCCAAGGCAGGTGGATCACCTGAGGTTAGGAGTTCAAGACCAGCCTGACCAACGTCGCGAAACACCGTCTCTACTAAAAATACAAAAATTATCTGGGCCTAGAGGCACACTCCTCCAGTAATCCTAGCTACTCGGGAGGCTGAGGTAGAAAAATAACTTGAACCTGGGAGGTGAAGGTTGCAGTGAGCCAACATCGTGCCACTGCACTCCAGCCTGGGCAACAGAGTGAGACTCAAGAAAGAAAAGAAAAGAAAAGAAAAGAAAAGGAAAAGGAAAAAGAAAAGAGAAAAGAAAAGGAGAAAACTGAAGTTCCAAGAGGTTAGGTATATTGCCCAAAGCCAAAGCCACACAGCTAGTAAGTGGTGATGGGGAGACTCACCCAACTCAGGTAAAGTCCGTGATCTTCACCACAGCATCTGTGTTCTTGTCACTTTCTGGGACAGTGTTTCTCTTTTCTGAGTCCTCCACCCCCTCACCTGTGGTTTGGATTGGTTGGAGTTCGACTGAGTAGTAATGGCCACTTGGTTGGTTTCCATGGCCTGGCATGTGCTATAGCTATATGAGAGGGTTGCCTGTATCCGTGAGAACAAGGAAGCCTCCAGGAGAGGACTCAGCCACTGCCACACCCCAGTCCTTTAGGAGGCAGTCAGGCTGCTGACAAAGGGACCTCACGCTCCTCCCACGCATTGCCTGGACCAGCTGGCAGCCCATGGGGATGGCTTCAGGCGGCCTCCCCAGCAAGGAGGAGAGGGATGGAAGGCTGGCTGGAGGAGCACATGGGGAGCACTCCTCAAACACTTCCTAGAGGTCACGGAGCCAGTGCCAGAACCAGTTCTTATTAACCCAGAAGAAGAGACTTCTGGCAGGGGAGAGATGCCTCGGGACAGCATGGTCTTTTCTCTTTCAAGTCACTTCCTGCTGCAGAGTCCTCACTCCAGCTTTCTCACCAATCCTCCACCTACACCAAAAGATCGTCTCTGGGTTCGGGTCACCCACCCAACTCCACTGATGGATTTAGACTCATTTAATTCAAACTCAACTCCATTTCAGCCAGAACCTGGCATCTCTAGAAAGGTAACTTTGCAGCAAACAAAAATATATGAAATCAAATAATGCAACCCACAGGAAGAGAGCTGGCTTGAGATTACCTGTTGCTTGGGTTATCTCAGTCACTGATGCCCACATTCGTGGAAAATTAACCCCTGAGTGTGTGATTTGGACTGTCACCTGGCAATGCATGTTAACAGGCACGCCTACAGGTAGAATGACACTTCAACAGAAGTCCTTGGCTTTCCCAAGTTAGGAATTCTTTACTGGGCCTGGTTTCAGAAGGGGCCAGAGGCTGTTGTTGAGCAGGGAGGAGAACTTCATTTTCTTCGTACATTTG
Organism: Trachypithecus francoisi; assembly: GCF_009764315.1. Classification (NCBI taxonomy): domain Eukaryota; kingdom Metazoa; phylum Chordata; class Mammalia; order Primates; family Cercopithecidae; genus Trachypithecus; species Trachypithecus francoisi. The sequence continues at coordinate 69,521,365 of NW_022681470.1, read as the reverse complement.
TTGTTTGCATTTTTTCCCCCTGCCAGCACGTATGACTTGTGTGATGCAAAGATATTTTAAAGACGCCTGACAGAGACAGCAGCCCTGGGTGCATGTGCGGCCTGCAGCTCGCTGATCTCCAAACCCCTGTCGGCAAGGCTGTCAGGCCTTCTGTAGGGAGGAAGCGGGAAAAGCAGCCTAAGAAGGAACTGCACGTCTGCAACTCCCTCCTGGGACCTGCAAACCCGTTCTTTTGCATTCCTTTGCAGGTCACCCTAACTGCCACATCCAGCTCCTGATCTGCCATCTGCTTCTTTTCCATCTCTTGTGGGGCATTTCCCAGCCCACCATTAATGTGAACTCCTCCTGAGTCAAAGGTTCCCCTCTTGCAGGCCTCCTGCTCAGCTGACATCCTGGACCAGGCAGGCCACCCTCATTCCACTTCCCCTGGGAAGACACCTGGGTCTGGCGCCTGCCCTGGATTAGGGCTGGCAAATTAGTTCATCCAGGACTAGAAGAATGGAAATAAACAGACTCACGTCTTGGGGCTGACACTGAAAGGTCCAACGTTACGCCCAACAGAAAAGCTCACCTTCCTCCAAAGCTCCTGGAGCCATCTCAGGATGCCCAGGGCCGCCTATTCCATTCCTGACAAAACCCTAGACGCCCACACACTGCCCAGGTTGGTGGGTCTGGCCATGCTACCGTTTGGATGTGGGTTGTCCCCGCCAAAACCCATGTTGAAATTTGATCCCCAGTGTGGTGGTGTAGTAGGAGGTATTTCTGTCATGGGGCAGATCCTTCGTGAATAGATTCATTGGTGCATTCTGGCTCTCATAGAATAGATTAGTTCCCGAAAGCAGGGTTGCTTTCTTTTTAGATTCTTTTTAGAATCTTGCTTCCTCAGTTTCTCTCTCTTGCTTCCTCTTACTCCATGTGATCTCTGTACACACACTCACTCCCCTTTCTTTTCCCCATGAGTTGAAGCAGCCTGAATCTTTCACCAATGCAGCTGCCCAATCTTGAGCCTTCCAGCCACCAGAATTGTGAGCCAAATAAGCCTCTTCCAAATAAGTCTCTGTTTTTTGTTTTGTTTTTTTGTCTTTTTTTTTCTTTTTGGAGACAGAGTCTCATTCTGTTGCCCAGGCTGGAATGCAATGGTGCGATCTCAGTTCAGTGCAACTTCACTTCCCAGGTTCAAGCGATTCTCCTGCCTCAGCCTCCCAAGTAACTGGGACTACAGGCACGTGCCACCATGCCCAGGTAATTTTTTGTATTTTAGTAGAGACAGGGTTTCACCCGTGCTGCCCAGGCTGGTCGCAAACTCCTGAGCTCAGGCAATCTGCCCACCTTCGCCTCCCAAAGTGCTGGGATTACAGGCATGAGCCACCACATCTGGCCTCTTTTTTTTTTATAAATTGCCCGGCCTCAGGAGTTCTGTTAAAGCAACACAAAACGGACCAAGACAGGCCGGGACCTCCCAAGCGAACCCTGCCCATGACTAAGTTGGTGACCCTCCCATTCTTCTCAAGCTCAGCCCAGAAGCACCAGGCCAAGGACTGCCCCAAATACCCCAGGAGAGCCCTGGCCCTCCTCCTTAGCTGGGGACTGTGACAAGAGCCACAGCAGCACCTTGCATGTCAACAGCATTCAACAGTTTTCAGAGCACACTGGCAGCTTCAGAGTATATGTAACCCAGTGAGGAAGGAGAAGCAGGTGTGTCACCTTCATCTACACAGTGAGTAAACTGGCTGGTGAGTGGGAGCCAGACTCGAGCCCGTGCCTTTGGACTCCTAGGTGAAGGCTCTTTCCTTCAGAAGTGGCACTTCCTGGTGTATGTCATGCATCTGGGATCCCAGCCCCCTGGGTCTGAGGCCAGGGAAGTGCCAGGGTCCCAATTCTCCACACTCTTCTGGTGTGGCTCCCATGAGCGCTTGCAGCCGTGAGCTAGCCCTGAGCACTGCCTTCTCCAACTAGCGACAAGCAGAGGCTCAAGGCTGGATTCCTGCAGAGACATGGCCACTGGTGTCCCAGCTTCCAGAAGGCGAGCATGGGCTCCTCCCTCCAACCCTCCAGCCCCTGATTGACAGCTGTGAATATGGCAGGAATAGAAGGCTGTAGGTTTAGGATAGAGTGAACGTTTTCTAAGCTTTGAGGCCACAGAAGTACATTTTTCAAGTTCAACTAAGCCCAACAGCCTAAATAAAATTGGAGGAGCTGCTTGACTGATGTAGGTTTGGGGCTGGGCCCTGCCTCCCCCACCCCAACAAGGCACCCCCTCACTCCCCAGGCCCTGCAGTCACCTGCAAGGAATCCGTAGACCACGTCATTGCATAGTTTGAAAACCATCCCAAAGTCCTCCTGGCCGAGAGCTCCCTGCCTTGGGGGAGCCGTGTTTTGTTTAGGTTCAGCAGCTCCTCTCTGCCAATCAGAGTCCTTGAAACCCCATTTGGGGTGACCTCCTTGGGCAAGCCAGGCCGCAGTGGGAGAATGATAGAAAGTCAGGGGGTGCGGAGGGGGGCAACTTGCTAATTGTTCTCCCCCATAAATCCTGCCTGTGGCCCAACGTGTCCCTTCAGCCATGACTTCAGGACTGTCAGTCAGGACCATAGATCAAAGATCCAGAGGGAGGAAAAGAAATGATGCTTGCCCCTAGGAAGCTCCGATGATGATGGAGAGTATGCACAGGCACAGGCACGCACACACACACACACCAGTTCAAACAAGAAATCCCACAGAAGCAAGCCCAGAACCCAGAGCCCGCAGGGCAACAAGCCTCCGAGTGGGCTGCTGACGCAAAGGCAGGGGCTGAGCCAGGTGAGGCAACTGGAGAAAAGTCTTCAAGGAAGAGGCATAAGGTAAGAAAAACAAAAATGCCTGAGGCCGCCCCGGCTACCAGGAAGGCAGGTGCTACACATGGCCAGGGCCAGAGCATGCCAGGCAGAGCGTGCCCTGTGCCGGAAGTGAGGTGGAGCACTTTCCGGGAGGTGTCCAAGATGATCCCAGTTGGGATGTGTGAGGGGCAGCAGTAGCAACTAGGCAGACAGGGCAACTAGGCAGAAGGGACCACAAGCCAAGGCATTTATCTGGGGGAGAAATCCACTCGCACCCAGCCCCTGGCATGGAGCAAATGGAAATGAAATGATGTTTGAATGGGGGAAAGCAGAGAGGGAGGGAGGGAGTGGATCCCTTAGCCGGATAATCCTTGTCCTTGAGGGAGGGAAGGAGGAAATTAAACCATTATCAATGAGGATTTATTTTTTGCTGAATGACTTTACTGAATAAGCTGTTTGGAGCTTGTAAAGATTAAACCCTTTAAAAGAGATAGAAGGGAGAATTCTGGAGAGATAGTTCAGGGAGTTTCCATTTTGGTGTCAGTTCCCTGCAGCTTCTGAGTAAACACCTCACCCTCCCCAGAGGATAACCATAACCCAGTGACAAGGGCTTCCCAGATGAGCCACCCCTTTCCTCCCACACAGGTAGCTGGGGGCCCAGGAAACCGGAAAGGTAATCTGACAGGAATCTGAGCTTCCTAGGAGGACAGGCCGCAGATGTCTCCAGAGGCACTGACTGGCAGAGCTGGCATACATAGAGCAGCTCAGAATCCCCCTTCCCCAGCTGAGCTCTGGGGCCTTCTTACCCTCACACCTCCTTCCTCCCCAGGGCTGGGAAGACCCTAGTCCTCCTGGGAGCCAGTCCTCAGCACTACCTGGCCGGGACCCATGTCCTCCCTTGAGCTTCCTGGAGAAAGAATGTTCCCTATGAACTCTGTTTATCTACTTTCAGAACAGGCTGGGTCAGGTAGAGGATGAGGAGTCAAGTCAAACTTGAGGTGCTCCTAAGGGCAAGAAGGCTGCACTGTGCCTTACAGAGAGCATCCGTGGGTTAGGTAAGCTTCGATCAGGCATGAGTTACAGCCCAACGTTCATGAGCCAACAATAGAGAGTAAATGAGGTGTCTTTACATGGAAACACACAAAGCAAGGTTAGGTATTGATGAGTAGTCAGTGTCTCCTGGGCCCCAAACCACAGGCTGTGCCTCATGCTCCTTCTGAGCCACTCTCCATCCTCACTGCAGCTGGACCTGTGGGGACAGGGCAAACAAGAGTGTCTGAGGCAGGCGCAGGGTGTTCAGCCACCTGTTAGCTCTGGGTGGGAAAGGGCATCTCAGCGATATTGTGTCCAGCTCCAGTGGCAAGAGTTAGCAAGGCTGTGAAGAGTTTGGCCTCAGCTTCAGGTCTTGTGTGGATCCAGATTTGCAACCTGGGAAACTCCTACAGAGCTGCCCTGAGGCTGGGGCTCTTCTGCCCGTGCCATGACTTTAGACGATGTGTACGGCCAAGTAGGGCAGCAGGTGGAGAGAGGCTTGTGGCTGCAGAAACCTTCCTTTCTTTGGCCCCTCCTCACATATTCCTATCCACTCCCCGCCGCCCTACCCTAGATGCCTGTAACCTCCCCACTGAAACCCTGACTTTGGCTTCCACCCCATCTTCCACTGCCTGTCCAGTACTCCTGCCCTCACCTTTCCCTAGAGATTCCTGGAGGAACCCCTCAGTCTCAGGACCCCAGGAGAAGCAGAGGGAGCCCCTCCTTCTCACAGCCTGAGCCCTGAGCCCTGCAGGGGAGGCTTGCTGGGGTGGCTTCAGGTGTCATGGGTCCCACAATGCCTCACTGACACGTGAACCAGGTGTGACATGGGCCTCTGTGACCCAAGCTGAGGACCAACCCACCACTCATAACACGGTTTCTATGGGAAAACCAAGTTCTGAATTTTGAATCATCAGCCCACTGAGGGTGGAAGTCCAAGATCTGTGGTGATTTGCGTGCTGATGCAAGGGCAGAAGTCACAGCCCAGAGCCCGCAGCGGCTGCACCGCTGGGTCCCCAGTCCTCGATGGCACCAGCCAACCTGCCCTCTTGACCCTCCACAGCAGCTCAGGCCCCCACTCCATGGCTCCCCTGCACCATCCTCATGCCCAGCCAACTCCTGCTACCAGTTGCTGTGAGACCCAGCACACTGCTGGGCCAACAGCTTGCAAAATGCAGCCCATGCTCACCATTCATGGATTCTATACATACAAATTCACCTACTTGCAAAATTGTATCTGTGACCCCAAAATCAACACTGGCTGCACTTTTGGGGTCATTCTCAGAAACACACAGAGTGGGGAAGAATGAGGGCTGCTCAACACGCACATTCCCAGCGGGGATGGAACAAGGCCCGCTCAGCCTGCTGGCTTCAGCTCCCACAATGCAAACAAGTGTCTTTTTTGCAGGCTATTTGGTACCACATTTTTCATGTTTTTGTGCTTTGTGTTGGTGATTTCACTGTTTAAAATGTCCCCTAAGCATATTTGAAGCAACCTGGATGAGACTGGAGACTATTATTCTAAGTGAAGTAACTCAGGAATGGAAAGCCAAACATTGTATGTTCTCACTCATAAGTGGGAGCTAAGCTACGAGGATGCAAAGGCATAAGAATGACACAATGGACTTTGGGGACTCAGAGGAAAGGGCGGGAAGGGGATGAGGGATAAAAGACTACAAATTGGGTTCAGTGTACCCTTCCCAGGTGATGAGTGCACCAAAATCTCACAAATCACCACTAAAGAACTTACTCATGTAACCGAATGCCACCTGTTCCCCAATAACCTATGAAAACAAAAATTTTAATGTCCGCCAAGCAGAGTGCTGGTGTTTGTTCCTAAGCACAAGAAGGCTGCGATGTCCCTTACAGAGAAAACACGTGTATCAGACAAGCTTCTTTCAGACACAAGTTATGGTGCTACTGGTCATGAGTTCAGTGTCAATGAATCAACAGTAGAGAGTAAAGAAGGTGTGTTTAATAGAAACATACATAAAACAAGGCTATGTATAGGTTGTAACCAGAGGCAGGCAGGAATCTAACCCTGTGTTTCCCCTAGGAGCAAAGGTTCAGTATCTGCTCATTTAATGTTCACAGAGACTTCATAAACATAACTACCATGAAGAATAAGAATTGACTCTACAGATACCTGTGCACCTGAGCCCACCTGGACTTAGTGAGTCAGAATTCCCTGGGCTTAGGCCCTGGCACCTGAGTTTTTCAAAGTTTCACAGGCAATTCTGATGCTGGGCCTACATGGGAAGCACCACAGTCCAATGTCAGAACAGCCTGTCCTGCGGGTCCCTGGACAGACCCAGGTGACAATCTCAAAGCATAGCTTCTGGCCACAACCGTGAGGTGGTGTGTAACACAATGTTGTGTGGTGAGCATAGGGCTGACTCAGTGTTAGGGATCTGGAGACTCTGAGTGACCTCAGGCAAGTCATCCAACATTCAGTCATCCAACACTCAGTTTCCCCACCCACAACATGAGGATAACAACCCCTGTGCACAGTGGGGTGTTTGCATAGCGAAGATTCAAACATGTCTTATGGGCTGGGACCCCAGGAGTACACTGGTGTGAGAGACTAAGGATGAGAAATAACTCATCCCAAGAGAAAGACTAGAGGTCTTGGTCCGAGAGTGACGAGCACCTCGCTGGGGAGGTCCAGGAGGAGGGACAGCTTGGAGGACCACTTGGTGCTGGTCACTCAGGTCAGCCTCTAGCCTGATCCTTGAAGGCTTGAGCCTAAGGAGTCTACAGGGAAGGCTGCTCGCTCAAGAATCTTGGTGAGACCCAGGAAGCACACGGCCACGCAGCGTCAGAACTGACATGTGGCCGAGGGCAGGTGCATGCGTCTCCCCTCCAAGGAGGGCGCCATGCACCACAGCAGTCCGGGACACTCTGTGGGGGAGGAAATCTTCACAGGCAGCATTCCTCCATCCACCTGTGATGTGGCACCTTCTCGAGCTTTGGAGGCACTGAAGGCAGGTGCTGCAGATCACCCCAGATCGCTGGAGTTGGGCAGGTGAGGAGTGAGCTCAGGTGGGATGCTTGCTGGGACAAGCCCAAAAGGGAGACCTGGAGACCCTGCTGAGAGACTGGGACAAGTGCAAAGCCTGAGAAAGGCTGTAGTTCCTGTTTATGTGACCAGTTTCTACCCCAGACATGTATGGCTGGGGAGTGGGGGTCAGAATCAGCCACCTGTCAGCTCTAAGTGGCTGATTTCCACCTGATGCCTTTAATAACTGCACTGATCGCTATTGAAGAGTTTTAAAATGGTACAGAGAGGGCCACACACCGGGGCATTTTGTATCAGTCCTTTCGGACACACCCCTGGCAGAAAAGGCAGAATTGACAGCAGGCTCCGAACTCCCACTGGTGGGCCTGCATCCCACTGCCTCCCTCTACAAACCAGAACCAGACGGGACCTATGGGTCTGCAAAGCACTGACAAATTCCCCCAGTGAGGCTAGTGCTGGCAGAAGAGGTGTGCCTGGGGCGTCACGGTTCTCTCAGAAGCCTGATCTGTGCTGTATGCCAGCCATTGTTTACCCTCCTAGCCTGCCTTTCTGTCAACACTTATATTTTGCACAATACTTCTTTGTTTGCTTTGGGTTGAGAAACTGTATTTTTTTTCTTATTCACAATAGCCAAGATAGGGAAACAACCCAAATGTCCATCAACAGATGAACAGATAAAGAAAATGTGACAAATACATACAATGGAATATTATTCAGCCTTAAAAAAGAAGGAAATCTTGCCAGTTGCAACAGCATGAAGAACCAAGAGGGTATTATACTAAGTGAAAAAAGCCAGACACGGAACGACCAATACTGCATGATTCCACTTAAATGGGTATCTAAAATAGTCAGACTCATAGAAGCAGAGAATAGAAGGGCAGTTTCCAGGGGTTGGGGGAAGGGGAAATGGAGAAATGTTGCTCAATGGGTATAAAGTTTAGTTATACGAGATGAGTAAGTTCTAGAGGTCTGCTGTACAACATGGGGCCTGTAGTTAACGATACAGAATTGCACCCTTTAAAATATGTTAAGAGGATAGATTTCATGTTTAATGTTCCTACCGCCAAAAACAAACAAACAAACCAAAACACAAAAGAACAGAAGAAAAGTTTTGGAGGTGGTATTTAGTACCTAAATTTTGGTGATGCTATCACAGGTGTATGTATATGTCCAAACTCATCAAGATGTACTCTTTATATGTATGCGATTTTTGTGTGTGTCTATTATACTTCAGTAAAGCTTTAAAAATGATCAAAACAAAACAAAACTGTGTTCCCCTCCACACACACACCACCCCCACACAAACACGGAAGAGCTAGGCAAAAAGACAATCTATAATGGCAGGGAACTGCTCTGATCCTACCTGGTGGGCCACCTGCTGTGTGGAAGTTTTCACATCTAGTGTTCATTATTCTTTCTTCTGAGACTGTCCTCCTAGCCCCTCCCCTCCTCCTCCTCAGCCGTGCCCCATCAGCCAGAGCTGCTCAATCAGTCCTCAAGGGCCATACATGTGTGCAGGGCTCCCAGCACTTCCTGCCACATAGCAGGTCCTCTGTGGATGTTGGGTTCCTTGTCCTTTCTTTTCTTTTCTTTCTTGGGTTCACCTTGCAGAGGGGAACCAGTCAAAGATTCAGTCAAGTTACTTCAGGGAAAAGAGATTTTCTCCGTGAGAAAGACACTAATGGGGAAGGAAACAGAAACCCACTCTATCCGAGGCAGCCACCTTCTCTGTACCCTCTCCCAACGGCCCCAAGGTCTCCCACTCGAGTTTCTCTCCTTCCTCGGCCCAGCTTCTCCATCAGTTCTGCTCACACTTGAGGGGGGGCATGGAGAAGTCCATGGCTTCTCCTCCTGGGAGCATTTTGAGGCCAGGCCAGGCCACAGGTAAGGTGCAGATCAGCAGGGAGGCAGAATGGGAGGCGTGTGCTAAGATGACTGGAACTGAGATGGCACTTGTCCTTTCTCCCTGAGATGTGGAGGCCCACACATGGAAGAGCTGAGAACAGAATTACTCGCCTTTCCAAGGATAAACCAGCCCTTCTTTCTCAGAGTAGAGCAGTTACTAACTACCGAGGGGTTACACAACTGCTTTTGATCTCCCCAGGGCTCGCAAGGGCACAAAAGGCCCCCATAGTCCAGGAAATTCATGTTAGGGGTTGGGATCCCTTAACACTAATGTCAGAGAATGTTAAGGTATCATGGAGGAAGCACTACCACCCCAAGGGCGAGGCAGTAAAGGGGTGCATTTGCAATAATTAAAACTTAGAGACAGGAGCATCTTGTGGAGCTGGAACTAGACATCTGGTGAGGTAGGGGGTGCCTGCCGGCTGGTGTTGGCCTCTGATTTGGGGGTGATGAAGTTAGTTCTACAAGTGTTAGAAAGATTGTAAACTGAATCTAGCTGCCGCTATGGTAAAGAACTGCTGCTGCCAGGGTGAAGAAGTACTACCGGAACGCTTACAAGAACAGAAGTAAACAAGAAATAGAAGGCTTCCCTCCAGCTTTCCAGTACCCCTTCTAGCGCCCCCTGCTGGCTGAATCCGATAGGAAGCTGCCGCCAATGCCAAAAGTGGTTTACCAAGTCCCAGCCCTACCATCACAGAAAAGAGAAGAAAGACTAGTGTGACCAGGAGCTGAAGCCTGAGCCTGCTCCCATGCACGTGTGTGTGTGCGCACACATGCCTGTGCTCACAGGTATACACCCACATCTGGATCACAAGCGCCCTCCCCACAGATTTCATTGTGGGTCCTATGCCTTGGGTGTCACACAAAGTCAGCAAACCTCAAGGCTCTGACTGCAGAGACTTTACTGATTCTGAAACTCCAGACTCAAACATCACCCATCATTGCCCCACCCCCAACCAGCCACCAGTTTGAGTCCTTTCTGTAAAAAGGAAGCTCAGAGTTCTCCATCTCTAGAGAGATACCTGGGCTTTCAGGGAGAAAATGTCAACAGCAACCACCCCATGTCCTGGAGGGGACTCCAGCAGAGGCCCGGGGAAAAGCAAGCTCTGCACCAAACTGCCCAACACATAGTGAACACAACAGAGCTCATTTCCAACAAGAGGAACACACTAAAAACATTCTTCTGGTCTCTGTTTAATCCCAGTTCATTCTGTCTTATTAAGTCCCTCTGCTGTCCTGTTGTTTTCCACCACTGTGCATTTCTGTGTCTTTCAGAGCATGTGTCACAGTGTGCATTTTTTTTCATAATGTGCTGACTGCCTATCTCCTCCTCTATATTGCCAACTCACAAGAGTGGGGCCATGCCAGCTTCTTCCACCCTTATAGACTCCAGGCCTGGCACATCATAAGACTCAAGTGTTTGTCAAGTGAATCTATTAAAAAATAGAAAATGGCTCTAGAGGCATTGAGATAAATGGACAGGTGATGGATCTGTAGATTGGGGTGTATGTGATATAACGAACTCTGAGGAATGTTGTGGAAGGCAATTGCTCTCCTGTCCTACAAACCATCTCCAGATAAAGAGGACAGCAGGCAGGATGACTGCTCTGCCATCATGGTGTTTCTGCTGTGCTGTGGCCCTGTTCAGCCCTGCACACCCGTGGAGATTAGGGCCTGAACCCAGGCTTCTCAACTCATCCCAACTTCACCTCTGCTTCTTGGAAAGCATGGGGCTCATTGAGTGTTAGAGCTGCTGGGACCCCATAGATTACAAAGGTGGCTCCACATCACCATCACCTGAGGAACATTTAAAAACATCAGTTTCTGGACATTACCACTAATTTCCAATTCTTTGAGGTCCATAGTTCAGTGTAGCATAGTGGATGCCCAGAAACATGAACTCAAGTCCTAACTCTGCCACACACTGTATGATCTTGGCCAAGTTGACTTCTCTCTACCTTGATTTCTGTAAAGTGGAGATGATAGCAGTATCAATCTCATAGGCTTGTTGTGAGGATCAAAGTCAACAATGTATGTGAAGCTCTTGGTGCAATGTCTGGCTCAGAGTAAATACTGAATAAATGTAGCTATTATTGAAATTATTATCTCACAGCTACTTAGCGGCTGGCGTGGGACGAGCCTCCTGATCCTGGATCCAGTGTTCTTTCCGACACGTCACTGTGAATGTGCACACAGCCTGAGGTCAGACTCGGCAAGGCAAACATATAGTTGCTATCCCTGGAACCCTTTAATTAAACCGTATGGAATAGAGAACTGCCCCTGAGAACCAAGAGCAGATCTGACCCCGGGAAGCAGAGAGCTGGAGAACACAGGAGTTTGGCAGTGCAGCTTTCAGGTCCTTTGGGAAGCCATTTGGCTGCCTCTGTTAGCATTTCATTATGGAAATACTGGGAACCAAAAATAGAAGTTCTTGAGGGAGCTTAATCCTCTGGGCTTTACAAAACAGCTGCTGGAGAGTTCCAGGAATTGACCACCAGGAGGCACTGTCGTCCCATGCAGGCAGCTTCTGGTGGGTCGGACCAGGACAGAAGTTTCCGAGAAAAACCCAACACCCTTCCGCAAGCTCCTACCCCAGCCTGCCTTGCTCAGGACTCTGTAGCTGGGATCCCTGTAGATCTCCACAGCTCCTAGTCCTAGATAAACCACTTTGCAACTCAGCCCACTGCTCTCCTCTTTGGGGACCCTTAAGAGCAGAGCAGGTTCCTACATTTACTTAATCAATCCTTCCTCCCCACTCACCCCAAAACCAGGACCTAGGGCAGTGCTGGACATATAATAAGCAAAAAATATGCATCTTCTTTGTTGATTAATGGATATGTGAAATCGGCTGTGATTGATAAATTGTGGGACATATCAAATAACAATAATTGAACTGTAAAGGTCTAGTTTGCCTTAATTAGCAATTCATGAACAGGGCAGCATCCAGTCTACAAAACAAAAAGGAACTCCCATGAACTGAGCTAAGGGCTGAGCTTTACAGGCAGAAAGGCTGAAGGAAGCCAAAACAAGGAATAAGATGCAGATTGGCCGCTTCAAAGTTACTTTCCTTATTGAGGATCTTGTTAGCTTAATGGGATATGACTATCAACTCTCTCCTGATTTCTCAGAAGCTCAGATCTTACAAGTAAACAGCTTCATTTTTGGTTTCGTGGTGTGGAACCTTAGCATGAGTGACTCCATTTTGAATGGGTCTGTTGGAGCCTAATGCAGGAGGTCAATCCAAATAATGGCCTCCCATACATTTTGTTTAACAGAAGGAAACTGCTTGATCTTTGAAGGAATGGTGGAGAGAGTGCAGTGGTATGAATCAGACAGAGGTTATGAATGACAGTTAAGGGGAGGGTCATGGATAAATGGGAAAGGGGAAGAAGTGAGAGGGCTCAGGTAGGAAGGCAACAGATGTATTTCAGGGATCCTGAGTAGTAAGAGATTCCTCAATGTGAAGGCCAAATCCAGAAATATGGGGGAGATTAGACAGAGTCCCAGCCACAGCTCGCATGGCCTCCAGGTGGGCATCACTGGCCATCACAGCCACTATTATCTCTCGTATCTTTGGGGTGGCTTGCAGCTGCCACCAGCAGGTTCTGAGCTCCCACAGATGGGCCTGGGTCCCACGACCTCCCTCTGGGTGATGCCATGGGGCTTAGTACCCTGAGCCTGTATCACACATCCTTAGTCCGAGAGAACCTCTCTCAAATGACAGCAGATCTTGTTCACCACAGAATTCTGTGAAGACTAGAGTACAAGAAATACTTGTTAACTAAAGGATTAAATTATGTGTTTAAAAAAAAAAAAAAAAACAAGGCCGGGCACAGTGGCACATGCCTATAATCCCAGCACTTTGACAGGCTGAGGCAGGAGGATCACTTGAGGTCAGGAGTTCAAGACCACCCTGGCCAACATAGTGAAGCCCCGTCTTTACTAAAAATACAAAAATTAGCCAGGTGCGGTGGCAGATGCCTGTAATCCCAGCAACTTGGGAAGCTGAGGTAGTAGAATTGCTTGAACCCAGGAAGCGAAGGTTGCAGATTGTGCCATTGCACTCCAGCCTGGGAGACAGAGAGACAGACAGACAGACAGACAGACAGACACACACACACACACATACACACATACACAGAAGTAGAGTCTCTCTCCACAGGACCTCCAGGTACCTTCTCTTGCTATGATTTTAGAATATCTGCCACCAGCTCAGCATGCCACATCCTAATTCCAATGGCCCTGGGGTAGGGCTCCCTGGAAGTCTCAATCTTCAGGCACAACATGGCAGAATGGAAAGTGCCCAGGCTGGAAGGAAGACTTGCCTTGGAATCTCAGCTCCAGCACCTCTCCTGTCAGTTGTCAGAGGTGTAATTTCCATTGCAAGTTACTAATGCTTCCTAAGACCCAAGCGAATGTTAGTACCTCCTTGAAGAGAATCAAATTAAGCCGCAAACATGGCATGCCAGCACCTGGCTCATGCTAGCCCAGTGCCACTATTGCAATGACCATCAGCACCGACTTAGACGAGAGGCAGGGGTAGGGGCAGTGAGGCAGGAAGTAGGCTTCAGTTGGGAGAGGCAAGGACAGGGTAGAGGTAACCACAGCCAAGGGGAGGCAGCGAAACTCAATATTCCAGGAGGTTGGGGGATGGCAGGGGAGCAAAAGCCTTGCTCATGCACAGGGAAAAGACAGTAGTAGCCTGGCTGATCAGGCTACTCTGAAATAACTGCACCCACCAGCCACCCACTGGAGACCTTAGGCTTCCGCTCCCTGACACCTCAGGGTCACACTCACTCCAGGTTCTGCCTCCAGACATGCTTAGTGTCTCAGCTGCTGGATTTTCCCTCTCTCAGGATCTCCTAGAGCCTGGCTGCCTGTGGACAGTTTGCAGCAAGCTTGGCAATGCTTTCCAAGCACCCTCCCAGCCCGTGCTCCCAACTCTCACCCCACGGGTTTAGCATGCAGAAGACCCATGCCCTCTAATAATCCCAGAGAGGAGGTGGTGGTGACAAGATTCGAGCCTTGGGCAGCGCCTAGACTAAACCTTGGTGGAGGGGTAAACTTGCAAGAGCCAGGCCATGAGCCCAGCTGGAGGGCAGGGAAGCTGAAGACCTGGACAGAGGCCAAACTGTCACGAAGGGGCTTGGTCAGCCCAGCACAAGGGGTGCACACAGGCACACATGATATTAGACCCTGGCAGCAAGGCTGAGTCTCCCGCTGGCAGCTTCTGAAGCCCTCTGACTACCCAGAGAAGGTACTGGACACAGCAGGGCAGCCAGAAGAGGCCTTTGGTGACCCAACAGAGAGGGCGCAGGGGTAGCAGCCCAGGAACTGATGGGGCGGATGGTCTGGCTGATGGAGCAGCTCCTCCAGCCCGTTACTTCCCTTTGGGCTTCAGAGCAGGTGGTCTCCAGGAAGCCATGAGACTAGGTAAGGCAGCTCAGAGGGCACGCTGGCCAGCCAAGATTCGGTGAGTGAGCAGTGAGGGCGGAGTTTGTTTTCCTCCCAGCCTCGAGGCTTTCCTGGACCGCCCACCGTGGTTACCATTTGCTGTGGTGGTTGCCAGGGGAACCACTTACTATTTTTATATATTCCCCAGATGATGAGGCTGCAGAAATGCTCAGGCGAAGTTGGTCCAGGAGTAATCCTGGAAGCGATGCCCAGGCAGGCTCTGCTGGAAACTTGGCTGGAGAGTGGGGAGCCACTCTGATGCTTCAGGAATCAGATGCACATCCCTGAGTAAGGGGTGCAAGAGGGTTGCAAGGAAGGCATGTGCCCTGGGTGAGGGAGCACCAATCCATTGACTCATTCATTCATTCACCGCTTGTCCATTGGCCTATCCATTCATTTTATCTCACATCAAAGGTGCTGGGCTTGTGCTACATGACCCAGCAGTGAATAGGGCAAGTGTGTCCCAGCCTGGTGGGGAGGAAAGCACAAAGTAAATACAATTACAGTTCACTGGGATCTGATACCAAAGGGCATGTCAGATACTGTGTGCCCACCTTGGCAGAGAAGGGTCTGAGAAAGCTTCCTTAAGGAAGTAATATCTAAGCCAGGATAGGGTTTTACATGCAATGACAGCAAGTAGAAAGAACATTGCAGGCAGAGGAACAACAGCATGTGCAAAGGCCCAGGGGAGACTGTGAATACAGCACCTTCTGGAACAAAAGTCACTTAACTTCTGGAGTCAGGGCTAGGGCCCAACCCAGTGGGAGGAGGAAAGCTGTAGAGACCCAAACCATCAGGGAGTTGGGGGTGAGACAAACTGCACCACAGTGGTACCCCCAGGCACACCTGCTATTAGGCCTCCGGCAGCAAGACTGCAGTCCTGGCAAGGCCTCTGGGGGAGAGGAGCAGGCTTCCCCATTGCCCTTGGGACTCTGGGAGAATCTATAGGGCATCAGAGAAACCTGAGACTCTGAAGCTGTAAAAGGGAGGAGCTGGGTTAATGCTCTCAATTCTGGGCTGGGCGGGATGTGTCCAGGGATGAGGAAGAGAGGGGGCACTGTAGCTGCTTATCCCGACTTCTTACAAACTCCAGCCTGTTGTCAAGACCCTGGACACGTGCCTAAATCCTTTCTGCTCACTTACGTCCCTGCATCTGCTGGAAAGTCCAAGATGCTCATTAGTGTAGGAGGTGGGAGGTGGGATGGAGTAGAAGAGGAAGAAACAGAGGCTGATCCCGCAGGTGTCAGCAGCCTGCTGAGCATGTTACACACACAACTGCATCAAATTCTAGCACCAGCAAGGGAAATGAGTATTTTGGCCTCATTGTGAAGATTGGGAAACTGAGGCTTAGAGAAGCTAAATTACTTCTCCATGATCATACAGGTACTAAGTGATGAAACCAGGATTCAAACGTAGATCAGTCTGACTCTAAAACCTGTCTCTGTCCACAAGGCAAATGTGATTTACTGCATGCACACCTGCTACTTGACCTCAGCACTGCAGATTCAAAGATTAGATAGTGTCTTTTGTGAGAATCAAAGGAGATAACATGGGAAGTAACCACAGTGGATTGTATTTTCCCAAAATGGCCCCCCGCCCCCTGACCTTAGGTGGGACTTTGTGCTTGCCTGCCTTGGTGAATAGAAATGATGCTGCCTGACTTCAGAGGCTGAGGAGGGACAGTCCTGCCGCCATGCTGTGAGAAGTTACCCATGGAGAGGAGTAGAGCTTCTGGCAGCCAGCATCACTCACCAGAAATGTGAGGGAGCCCTCATCATTCCATCTGACACCTGCCACAGACATCAGGGGCAGAAAGGCTATGCCCACTGCACCCTCTCAGTCCCCGGTACACAAAATCTCTGAGCATCATGAGTGGCTCCATCCTGAGTGATGTCATCATAGTGATGCCACTGAGTTCTGGGGCAAATGGTTACACAGCTGGAATGAGAACTTTGTAAGCTGTAAAGTGCTATACATGTAAAACGTTATTAGTAAACCTGAGTTTGGCACAACAGGAGTGTGTCCGTATCTGAGGAAGTAATCTTGTGTCTCAGGCTGAGTTCTTCCCAAAAGCAGAAACTGCAACAAAGGTTTGTGTGCAGGAACACACATTTAGGAAGTGATCCATGGGCTCAGGCATAGGGAACTGGGAAGAATGAAACTGGGAAGGAGGCTCAGCCAGTCCAAGGCTGTGTTGTTGAGCTGACACCACTGTGGGCAGCTGAGGCTCAATATCACGGAGGCCTTCTGAGGAACCTGTAGAATGAGCCTCAGGGCTATGGGGAGACTGTGTCTACCCATCCGCTATCAGCTGTAGGTTGCCCCCAGAGGATGTTAATTCCTTGCACCTGCCGGTTTGCAGATGTCCCAGAACAGCTTGAGCAGCTCTGCCTGGCAGGGAAGCCCAGGGAAGAAAGCTAAATCAGGCACTGAGAGATTACAGCTGGACTGACAGGCTGTGAAATGGAGCATAAAAGATGACCAACACAATTTGGCATTAAATAGTCCTTCAGGCAATGATTGCATTTGATGTCCTGGACAGAGGCTCACAGGGATAACTTCTGCCTGGTCGGTCACTTTGCCCACTGGCCTGCTCAGGCCTCTCCGGTCAAGCCTGTGCAGTTCCAGGCCTGCCTGAGCAAGGCCCTAGTGTGGCCCTAGTGTGCTGGAAGCCACCATCCATCAGAAGGGCCAGCTGCCTTCTCTGGGCCCTGCGGGTGATCTCTGGTCATCACAGTGATCCGGGGGAGGGCCTGGAGCCAGGGCATTCGCTGCCTCTCAAGGGCCAGGCTCCAGCCACAGATTTCCAGCTTCAGCCCCTCACAGCAGTATCTCGGGAGGCTAGCGGTGCCCAGTGGACCCTGCTTTTTGGAGACTGGGGCTTGAAAAGCAGCCTTCTGAAGGAAGTCGATGTAGAGGATGAGTTTGCTTTGTTCAGACCCTTGGGTAGTGGTGGTGAGGAAACCCCCTGGAGCAGGTGCCTAAAGTAGGGGGTGAGTGTCTTGGGTCCAGGATAGGGCTGAGGCCTGGGCCAGACCTTAGATAAGGCAAACTCTGCACAGCCTCCACCTCTAGTGACCCGGTCTGCCGGTCAGACCCCTCTGCCCTGCTCTTCTTTGGGATAGTCAACTCCATCACTCACCCTCTGGGGCATTTAATTCTCAGCAGTCTTTGTTTGTTTGTTTGTTTGAGACACAGTCTCATTCTGTTGCCGAGGCTGGAGTGCAGTGGTACGATCTCAGCTCACTGCAACCTCCGGCTCCCGGGTTCAAGTGATTCTCATGCCTCAGCCTCCCGAGTAGCTGGGATTACAGGCACGTGCCACCATGGCTGGCTAATTTTTTGTTGTTGTTTTGTTTTTTGTTTTTGAGAAGGAGTCTCGCTCTGTCGCCCAGGCTGGAGTGCAGTGGTGCGATCTCGGCTCACTGCAAGCTCCGCCTTCCGGTTCACACCATTCTCCTGCCTCAGCCTCCCAAGTAGCTGGGACTACAGGCACCCACCACCACACCTGGCTAATTTTTTGTATTTTTAGTAGAGACGGGGTTTCACTATGATAGCCAGGATGGTCTCGATCTCCTGACCTCGTGATCCGCCCGCCTCGGCCTCTCAAAGTGCTGGGATTACAGGTGTGAGCCACTGCGCCCAGCCTAATTTTTGCATTTTTTAGTAGAGACAGGGTTTCACCGTGTTGGTCAGGCTGGTCTCAAAAACTCCTGACCTCAGGTGATCTGCCTGCCTCGGCCTCCGAAAGTGCTGGGATTACAGGTGTGAGCCACCTCGCCCAGCCTAATTTTTGCATTTTTTAGTAGAGATAGGGTTTCACCGTGTTGGCCAGGCTGGTCTCGAACTCCTGACCTCAGGTGATCTGCCTGCCTCGGCCTCCCAAAGTGCTGGGATTACAGGCGTGAGCCACTGTGCCTGGCCCTTAGCAGTCTTATTTCAATAGTTTGAAATACAGAAACGGGCTCCACGCAGCAAAACCTTGTTTCCTTTTCTCCTGTTACATGGCATGGGGACTGACCCCCAGTCATCTGCAAGGGGGAAGGCTCTGTGCCCCAGGCCCCAGGAGTTCAGAAAGGGAAGGGTACCGATCAGCATTCTGGGTTCAAGGAAACACGTTTCCTCTGAGAGGTCAGGGAGGGGCTATATCTCAGCAGAAGGAATTTAAATGTGGAGAATTTCACAAATTACACCAATATCAACAACACTCCAATGCACCAAGCACATACTGCAGACAAGGCATTGAGCTTCCTGTTAGAGATGTTGAATTGGAACTTGTCGGGACTGGCTAAGAACCCAGCCCCCTGCGCTCTCCCAATGTCTTCCCTCCTTCTTCATCCCAGGGTGGCACGTGGTCACCCTAGAGTCCCCCAGCTGGGAGGAGGCTTTGACTCTGCTGCTGGTGCCCGTCAGTCCTCAGGTTTGCCCAGGACAGAGTGGTTTTGTTTTCCGGGATGCAGGACTTTCAGTGCTAAAACCAGGAAAGTCCCAGGCAAATCAGAAAGTTTGGTCACTGTAGAAGAGTGTGCTGGGCCCGCAAGATGCCCCTGTTTGAAGGAGACAGGCTAACAAACAGGCAATCACAGCAAAGCAGGTGAGTCTAGGCTAAGGAGATCACACAGGAGGGGGAAGGCTTCCTGGTACACGTGCACCTAGGCTGAGTCTTAAAAGGAGGATATGAGCCTTCAGAGAAAAGAAACCATTATAGACATAGGAGCAGGAGGTGCATGAGGCAGACACTTCAGGCCCCCCAGGATCTGTGTGAGACTTTCTTTAGGCCCTGCAGACCTCAATGATGCAGATGCTAAGGCTGATCTGTGCCCCCTCCCCTGGGGTTGCACCCACCCTTTCTGGAGCCCACACAGGCTGCCGATTTCTTTCATACGGTCCTGGCTGGCTGGCAGCCCTTGATGTGCACTCAAGGAACTGGGCAGGGTTATCCTGGGAGAGGTGGTGAGCCTGAGACCATGAGGGAAAAGTGCCTTCATGGGGGCAGAGTTTGGGAGTGGGGCCAAGAGCGGTGTTGGAAAATTCCCAGAGCCTGAATTTGGAGACCTTGATCCACTGCAGAAATCTGTGTCTAAGGAGTGGAATTCTACCCACCCTCCCGCCCCTACATTACATGGTGATGTAGGGAGTGGTAGGCACGTAAGTAAAAGAAGTCATCTCTCGACTGTTCCCAAGGACTTGTACACTATTTGTATTTATTTGTACATCCTGTTTTGGGGCCAAATGTCCTGATACAGACAACTTTGGCTTCTAGAATTCTAGGCCAAAAAGTCCTATCTGATAAGATCCAGGCATGTTACTCTTGGATGGCCATCAAGCTCCCACCTTCTTGAGTGCAACCCAGAGGTTTACCATTGGACTCCCCAGCCCTGAAACACATTAAAGGTCAAACCTTGTCCTCAAAAAGTCTCTGAGTTCTCTTTGTGATGACTGATAAAGCAGTAAGGTGGTGTCTCAAAGTGTGCCTGGGCCCGTTTGTATGGCAACTTCCTGAGTGGCTCACTACAAGCACTATTCCAGGCCATGTTCTAGAAATACTGAATCATAAGCGCTGGGGGTGGGGCCCTGGAATCAACATTTTGAACAATCACCTTAACAGATTATTCTGCTTAATGTGAAAATTCTTTCTTGGGGACAGTTGCTATTTATTTTAATAAAATACAAGTTTTATGTCAAGGAAATTCATCTCCACTGTAAAATGTCCAGGATCCATCTCAGCCTCAGCATGAATGAAATTTCGAACCAGATAATGCTTTGTCAGGTGCATTACAGAATGTTGACCAGCATCCCTGGTCTCGAGATGCCAGTAGCATCCTGCAGTCATGACAACCAAAAATTAAAAAAAAAAAAAATGTTGCCAGACATCACCCAATGTCCCCAGAGGGAAAAATCCGCCCCCTCTAACTAAAGGGGCTTCCTCCTAAAATCTGACGTCAGTCCAGCGTAAGGAATATGCCTCCCCATTCTTGGAATGACCTCCACCAGGCTCCGCCCACAATGACCCTGGTCCTCCTCACCAGTCTCCAGCTGCACATGCGCTGAAGCCAGTTCCCATCCTCACTCCAGCCGGGTTTCCTGCCTCCCTTCCCATCGCCCACCCTCCCACCTCACCACTCTCCTTTCCTGCCCCATCGCCAAAATGCCCCACCATCCAGCCCCGTAGGACTATGGAAGAACAACACAGCCCACCCACTTACGTGGGGTGCTGACGGGGCTCCAAGGAAATGGCCTCTGGGGAAGAATTCTCCTTTTGTAAAAATGGGATGTTTACTTTTGTTTTGATTATAAAGTGAACATGGTCACAGTTGAAAATTTGGCAAGTATAGAAAAGTATAAAGGTCGCTCAAAATCCCACTGCCCAGCCAGCTGACACTGATGTCTAGGTGTACCACTTTGGCTCTTATTGATTCCTGGTGTGCGGACAGGGGTCCCCAGGTACACAGAACCCCTGACCAAGGACAACAGGAGGCATTTGCTCTTCCAGGGTAAGCATCTGTTTTATTCAGATCTGTGTGGCTCAGGGGCTCCAGGCAGCCAGTTTTGCAGGAGATTCAGCACCTAGTGTCTTCCTGCCTCATTCTTCCAAGAACCTGCTCCTGCAGGTGGAACATCAGAACTCGTCCTTGATGTCAAAATGGGGCTGGTCTTCAGGCTTGAAGTCCAGGTTAGGGCTGCCATCCTCATTGAGAATTCTCCGGGCTGTGTAGCCAACGATGGGGTATTTGGCTTTGTACACTTTGGTGAAGACCTCATCCAGGGCCTCTAGTTCCTTGGCCGTGAGACCCGTCTTGGGGAGAAAAGCATAAGAAAGACAGGAGATGGGGTAAGTGGATGGTGTTTGGCACTGGCCTTTCTCCATCCCTGCCTTGCCTCCCAAATCCCTAATTTAAGAGAAAAGGCATCTCAACAAACCAAATAATGGACAAATGGCTTAAAAGACACTGCTGTGTGGGGCGGGTGGGAGGGTATAACATACGGGGAGCAATGCTTCATCACACTTTGCAGTTTGACTGATGCAAGGATGAAAGACTCCAGAGAGCACCATGACCATGCTGGGGTGGGGCAGGGCGTGCCCTGCTGCATCTGCATCCCCTTCCTTCCCCCACTTAATTCTCCCTCTCTCTACACTCCTCCCATTATACATTTGGCACCTTCCCCTTTCTTAAGTTGTTCATTCATTTTTGTAATATTGTTACATTCATTTTGTTATAAGTTTGGCTCATCTCAATTTATCTCAATGTCAGTTTGATGTTGAGCATGGTTGGGGGAAATTCTAGCCTTACTGTTGGGATTATTTAGACCTTGAATAGGTTTTAAAAAAAAATTTTTTTTTTTTAGATGAAGTCTCGCTGTTGCCCAGCCTGGAGCACAGTGGCACGATCTCAACTCACTGCAACCTCCGCCTCCTGGATTTGAGCAATTCTCCTGCCTCAGCCTCCCAAGTAGCTGGGATTATAGGCATGCACCACCATACTCAGCTAATTTTTGTATTTTTAGTAGAGACGGGGTTTCTCCATGTTGGCCTAGCTAGTCTCAAACTCCTGACCTCAGGTGATCCACCCACCTTGGCCTTCCAAAGTGCTGGGATTACACGCATGATCCACCACTCCCAGCCTAAAAAATGTTTTAATGCTATCTTCTCCTTCACAGAAATATGAGCATAGAGGGAGACCTTTCTTCCCAACCTAGTTCATCCACAAAGCTACCAAGCATGGCCTAGGGAATGGGTCTCAGCGACTAATAGCAAGACTGTAAGGGGCTGAGGGGACGGGGTGGCAGGTACAGATCATAAGGAGCATTAGTTTGCCAAAGCAGGTTGGGGCCAAATTGTGACGATCACTGAGTTGGATCACAAGTTTGTAAGAGTTTGGACTTAACTCTAGGCAACAGACAGCCATGGAAGGTTTCTGAGTCAAGGTGACACGGCAGGATAATCTATTTCAAGAAAATGCCTGGCCACCACACCAACCGGACCACAGGGGTAAATAAGCCAGTTAGGAAGCCTTGCTCCTGCCCAGAGGTAAAAAAAAAAAAAATGAAAAAAAAGAAATAAAGAAAAAGAGAAAAAGGCATGGACAAGGAGGTAGAGCATTTTAACAAAGGCTTATAATCTGGCTCACAATGTCATGGGTGAGGTCTGCAGGATCCAAAGACATCTTGGCTACCCCTCTAGTGGAGTCCTTCCCGGTCAAGGCATTGTAAGGGGCTCCTCGTCCATAAAACTCTGTAGTGGGGAGGAAGGAAGAGATGTGAGTGTGGGTTTACATGCAGAGTAACCAGAAGCCTACACGTGGGGGGGCTCCCAAGGCCCCCACCCAATCCTAAAAAAGGCTCCAGGCTCACGGAGAGGCCAAACAATGGCGACATAAAGTCCAGTAAGCCACCCCAGCCAATTCCAATGGAATCAGGTTGGATTCCATTCATTCTAAATGTGAAATAAGTCACACATGCAGGCTGAGCAGGGATTTTCAGAAAATACAAAATGAGAATAGTCCCCCTAAAACTTTTTTTTTTTTTTTTTTGAGAGGGTCTCACTCTTGTCCAGGCTGGAGTACAGTGGCACGATCTTGGCTCACTGCAATCTCCACCTCCCAGGTTCAAGCGATTCTCCCACCTCAGCCTCCAGAGTAGCTGGGACTACAGGCATGCACCGCCATGCCCGG
The DNA here is from genome assembly GCF_009764315.1 of Trachypithecus francoisi. Classification (NCBI taxonomy): domain Eukaryota; kingdom Metazoa; phylum Chordata; class Mammalia; order Primates; family Cercopithecidae; genus Trachypithecus; species Trachypithecus francoisi. Next base: position 69,498,470 of record NW_022681470.1, on the reverse strand, counting down.
CTAATTTGTGTATTTTTTGAAGAGATGGGGTTTCACCAAGTTGCCCAGGCTAGTCTTGAACTCCTGAGCTCACATGATCCACCCACCTTGGTCTCCCAAAGTGCTGGGATTACAAGCACGAGCCACTGTGCCCAGTCCCCCTCTTGCTCTTTTTTTTTTTTTTTAACCTAAGTGTTAATACTGAGAAAATAGTCTCTTAAAAATATAAAGAGACACAGGCTGGGCATGGTGACTCACACCTGTAATCCCAGCACTTTGAGAAGCCAAGATGGGCGGATCATTTGAGGTCAGGAGTTCAAAACCAGCCTGGCCAAGATGGTGAAACCTCAGCTCTACTAAAAATACAAAAAATTAGCTGGGCATGGTGCCGTGCACCTGTAATCCCAATAACTCGGGAGGCTGAGGCAGGAGAACTGCTTGAACTTGGCAGGTAGAGGAGGTCACATCACTGCACTCTAACCTGGGCGACAGAGCGAGACTCTGTCTCCAAAAAAAAAAATTAAAGATGCAAACAAGAAAAATGTTCCTTCTTCTTAAATGTTGGTGGAAGCCAAATCTATTTCCATTCAGCAGTGTTTGTTATCAAATAATAGATGAACCAGTACAAAACTACCTCCAAGATATCATTAGTAGTTACACTAAATGGCACTAAAATGTTCTGTAATGTTCTATAATGCCAACTCTTTACTAAAGAACACTTATCTCATTGCTTCAACTAGGGTAAATCATCAAGTTTGAATTTAATTCTACAGGCAATGGAAAGCCATGGAAGGTTTTTGAGTAATATCATTATCAGGGGAAAAAACCCCTGCTGAAGTGAAACACTTCAATCAAAGATTAACTCAATCTGCTCATTTAAAATGGAAGGAAGGCCAGGCGCAGTGGCTCACGCCTGTAATACTGTAATACTAGCATTTTGGGAGGCCGAAGCGCGTGGATCACGAGGTCAGGAGTTCAAGACCAGCCTCGCCAAGATGGTGAAACCTCATCTCTACTAAAAATATTACAAAATTAGCCGGGGGTGGTGGTGGGTGCCTGTAATCCCAGCTACTCAGAAGGCTGAAGCAGAGAATTGTTTGAACGCGAGAGGCGGAGTTTGCAGTGAGCCAAGATCGTGCCACCGCACTCCAGCCTGGGTGACAGAGTGAAACTCCGTCTCAAAATTAAATTAAATTAAATTAAAAATAAAAAAAATAAAATGGAACGAAACAGACTTACCTAATGTTCCCTCCCTTTCCTCACACCTCCAAGTGCTGCTCACTCTGGCTTCTGTGCTCTCTGGAAATGAAGATTCAAAATGCCACACCACTTACCCTTTCCGGAGGTGACATCAAACACCACTCCCTTCACTGCCAAGTAGATGGGCTGATCTTCCTAGAAAGCAGGGGAGAAGCTGTGAAGAGGAGGGGAAGAGCCGGCTCTTCCAGTGCAACTTAGTTAAATCTTCTCCCATCACAAGCTGAGCAAAGAGCAGTGGGTCAAGTCCCAATGGCCTTCTGTTAAGCCTGGCCCTTGGCGAGCTTGCCACCTGCCTGGGCAGCGTCATGCCCATGCACAGAAATTTGGAAAAGTCATAAAGTCTCATGACAAGAATGTGGCAATCCTCTCCTTTATAAAAAAAAATCAGGGGCCAGGCACAGTGACTCCCACCTGTAATCCCAGCACTGTGGGAGACTAAGGCGGACGGATCACCTGAGGTCAGGAGTTCAAGACCAGCCTGGCCAATATGGCGAAACCGTACTTCTACTAAATATACAAAAATTAGCCAGGCATGGTGGCGCATGCCTGTAATCCCAGCTGCTCGGGAGTCTGAGGCTGGAGAATCACTTGAACCCTGGAGCCAGAGGTCGTAGTGAACCAAGATCATGCCACTGCACTCTAGCCTGGGCGACACAGTGAGACTCCGTTTCAAAAAAAAGAAAATCAGGAACTGAAGCAACTTCATGGAGATGAAAATTCAAAAGAATAGTAAATGATGAATTACTTATCAGTCCAAATTTCCTTTCCTCTTCATCAATAGTCATACATTGATGTAACTGATACGAGCAATCTATTTTATATTTTGCTTCTTATAGGTAACATTTCTTTATATAAACATTCCCACCAAAATGACTGTCATTTAAACAGCTCCATGGGGCACCATCTTTTTTTTTTGAGACGGAGTTTCGCTCTTATTGCCCAGGCTGGAGTGCAATGGCACAATGTCAGCTCACTGCAACCTCCGCCTTCAGGGTTCAAGCGATTCTCCTGACTCAGTCTCTTGAGTAGCTGGGATTACAGGTACCTGCCACCACACTCGGCTAATTTTTTGTCTTTTTAGTAGAGACAGGGTTTCACCATGTTGGCCAGCCTGGTCTCGAACTCCTGACCTCAGGTGATCCACCCACCTTGGCCTCCCAAAGTGCTGGGATTACAGGCATGAGCCACTGCACCCAGCAATCTCCTTTTTTTTTTTTTTAACAATAAAACCTTTATCTCCTCCTTAAACTACTTACTTGAAGGTGTAAGTGCTAAGAGGAAGTCATATTAAAGGGGAAGAAAAGAATGTTTAGTGTTTCTGAGGCCTCAGAGTGACATAGCTACCTCACACACATGCCACGCAGAGGAATGGCCTTATCAGTAAACAGAGCATGCTGTGGTGGTGAGTTCTGACTCGGTGTAGATGGACATCCATGGATAGCACAGTCCCCAGGGACAGACTCTCAGGCCCAGGAAATGGCAACTGAGAAGGAGGAGGGTGGGTGGAAGGCTTGGGAGTATAAATGCAGATGCAGGAATAGAAGTGATACAGAGACAGCCAGGCACGGTGGCTCCCAGCACTTTGGGAGGCTGAAGTGGGCAGATCACTTGAGGTTAGGAGTTTGACACCAGCCTGGCCAACATGGTGAAAACCTGTCTCTACTAAAAATACAAAAATTAGCCGGGTGTGGTGGTGGGTGCCTATAATCCTAGCTACTGGGGAGGCAGAATTGCTTGAACCCGGGAGGAGGAGGTTGCAGTGAGCCAAGATCACACTACTGCACTCCAGCCTTGATGACCGAGCAAGACTCTGTCTCCAAAACAAACAAACAAACAAACAAAAAAACACACACACACAAAACAAAACAAAATCAGCCACTGCACTGCAGTCTGGGTGACAGAGTGAGACTTTGTCTCAAAAACTAAACGTAACTAAAATAAAATAACCTTGTGAGGCAGGTATTACTATACTCATTTTATAGGTGAAGAAACTGAGGGTTAGAGTTTACATACCCTGTCAAAGGTTTCTCTGCTGGTAAATAAAAAGTCAGGAGACTCATACCTGTCTGATTCTAAGCCTTTGCCCTTCCTAGGGCAATTCTTCCTTATGGAAAACTTGAATGCCAGTCTCTGGCCTGCAATTTGTAGACAGTGAAACTCTGCTATCATAACAGGTGTGTGACAAGGCAAAAGCTACCGGTGAACATGTGCAAGCGATATCTCTACCTATCAGGGCAATTTTGACAAGAGTTGAAGAAAACAAGGTCCAAAGAAAGGCACTCTGGAACACACTATCTTTTTTCCCCTATTTTCATTTTTGTTCAACACACTCACTCTGTAACCTGTTATCTACAGGAGAGGTCCTTAAAATCACCTCCTCTATACAACCCTTAGTAGAATTACTGGGAGAATGGAGTTTTAAAGAAGCACCAAGGAGATGCTGTCCAGATTTTCTTTCTTTTTTAAAATAGAGACAAGGTCTCACTATGTTGCCCAGGCTGGTCTCCAACTCCCAGGCTTCAGTGATCTTCCCAGCTCGGCCTCCCAAACTGCTGGTACTACAGGTGTGAACCACCACACCCCGCCCAGATTTGTAGCAAGCATTCAAAGAGGACTAATGTATACCAAAGATTTTTCTATTCCCATATGTGAATGATTTAGGGAGCCATGCTATGGGATCACTCTGAGGCCCTATGATGCCTAAAAGGAAAGAACTGGCTCTTGGTGTGGTAGATCCAGAACACAGTGTGGTTCTGTGAAAGACACCAGCAGCCAGGACACCCATGCTTCACGGATTTCCCATCTGAAGCTGCCACTGGAGAACTACACAAACTCCTGCATGGGTGTCTGAGCTCTCTCACCTTGAACCACACAGCGGGATATGTGACTGATAGAGGCGGGTCCGCCTTGGCTCTCATCCAAGAAAGAAGGTTTTATATACAGTAGAAACAAGTCACTCATTGCTAGATGTTTCAGAAAGACTTGTTACACAGTCTTGTTATACAATCCCACAGCAGAAACTCTTGGGGATCAGATATGTTTTCAATATGAGAATTTGTCAGATTTTAGAAAGGTGTTATGGGGAACATACCAAATATTATGCAATACCTCTAGGGAGGTACAAGGCAACACCCATAATCAAATATGTTAGTATTTCTTCAGTAAAACATGAACATTCACACTAAATGGGATAAAGACTAACGTAGACTCATAGCAGCTCCAACAAGGTTCTGTCACCAAGTGATTTCAGATCAAGTTGGGTTTTGCTGTCAAATGACTTGTGAAAAACAAAAATGTCTAGGTTTCAGAACTTATTAGATTTCTGTAGTGCATGAAAGGACTGTGGACCTGTTATAATGACTCTTGCTTATATCTTTAATAAGATAATAAAACTAATAGTAGCTAACATTTATTAAGGCTTACGGTGCTAAGCCCTATTCCAGGCTTATGCTAAGCCTGTGCATACCACCATCTCATTTAATGTGGCATTCACAAAACACCTGCTTAGAGGGGGAACTCTTTTTTTTTTTTTTGGTAGCGGTGAGGTCTCGCTATGTTGCCCAGGCTGGTCTCAAACTCCTGGCCTCAAGCAATCCTCCTGCCTCGACCTCCCTAAGTAAGTGCTGGGATTACAGGTGTGAATCACCACACTCAGCCAAGTAGGAACTCTTATTATAACCATTGTGATTATTTATTTTACGTGTCAATTTGCATAGGTTACTGTACCCAGTTATTCAATCAAATACTCACCTAGATATTGCTGTGCAGGTATTTAGAAGTGTTTAACATCTACAATCAATTGGCTTTATATAAGGAGATTATCCAAGATGATCTGGGTGGTCCTAATCCCATAGTTGAAAGACCTTAACAAAGCTGGGTGCAGTGGCTCACGCCTGTAATCCCAGCACTTTGGGAAGCTGAGGTGGGTGGATCACAAGGTCAGTTCAAGACCAGCCTGGCCAAGATGGTGAAACCCTGTCTCTACTAAAAATACCAAAAGTAGCCGGGCGTAGTGGTAGGCACCTGTAATCCCAGCTACTCGGGACGCTGAGGTGGAGAAATGCCTGAACATGGCAGGTGGAGGTTGCAGTGAGCTGAGATCGCACCACTGCACTCCAGCCTGGGAGACAGAGCGAGATTCTGTTTCAAAAAAAAAACCAAGACCTGTGGGCTACAGCATCTGCTCCTGCCTGAGGGCTTCCAGCCTGCCCCTTCTGATAGCCAGCCCTATATATTTCCAACTTGCCCAGCCAGCCCCCACGATCGTGTAAACCAATCCTTATGATAAACCATTTCTCTATCTATATATAGTTGACCCTTGAACAACACAGGGTTTGAACTGCATGGGTCCACTTATATGTGGATTTTCTTCCACCTCTGCTACCCCTGAGATAGCAACACCAACCACTCCTCTTCCTTCTCAGGATGCAGACCTTTATAATGATCTACTTTCACTTAATAGTAAATATATTTTCTCTTCTTTATGATTTTCCTAAGAACATTTTCTTTTCTCTAGCTTACATTACTATAAGAATACCGTATATAATACATATACAAAATATGTGGTAATTGACTCTATTCTTGGGCCTTGTGGTCAACAGTAGGCTATTAGTAGTTAAGTTTTGAGCCAGGCATGGAAGCTCACCTCTGTATTCCCAGCACTTTGGGAAACTCAGGTGGAAGAGCTGCTTGAGCCCAGTAGTTCGACACCAGCCTGGGCAACACAGGAAGACCCCATCTCTACGGAAAATTAAAAAGATAGCCAGGTGTGGTGGTGCATACCTGTAATGCTAGTAACTGGGGAGGCTGCGGTAGGAGGACTGCTTGAGCCCAGGAGGAGGCTGTAGTGAGCTGTGTTCCTGCCACTGCACTCCAAGCTTAGCAATAGAGTGAGATCCTGTCTCAGAAAAAAAAAAAAAAAAAAAAGAAAAGAAAAAAGAAAAAAAAATTGTAGTTTTGGGGGTAGTCAAAAGTTATACATGGCTGGGTGCACACCTGTAATACTAGCTGCTTGGGAGGCTGCAGCAGGAGGATTGCTTGGGCCCAGGAGTGCCAGGCTGTAGTGCACCATGACTGTGCCTGTGAAAAGCCACTCACTCCAGTCTGGGCGACACAGCAAGACCCAGCCTCCAAAAGAAAAAGTTACATGCAGATTTTTGACTGCATGGGTGTCGGTACCCCAAACTCCTGTGTTGCTCACAGATCATCTGTATAGATATAGATATCCAAATGGTTCTGTTCCCTAGTGAAACCCTGACTAATGCAAGTATAGTACAGATGAACAAAGTAGAGACTCAGAGAGGTTTAGTAATTTGCCCCAAATCACACAGCAGAACAGGAACTCAAAACCAGGTAGGATCCAATGTATTATACAAATTGTGACACTTCTGAGTCAAAGGGGGTGTTATTAATAATTATCCCTGGATAACAGGCATAGACCAGAACAATCTAGGTCAAACAGCTCAGCATAGCTTGAACCCACTGCACTCAACTGCCTGTCTCATCCCTCACTTCCCTCCTCTCTCTGGCTCCTTCCTTCCACCTACAGAGATCCTCAGGCTCCACTCCCAAAACAATTGTTTCCTAACCCTGTTTCCATCTCAAGGTCCTCTCTCTGTTTCCCTCAGTTAAATTTCAATCTATAACATCAACATCAAAAAACCAAGCGTCTTTTCTCAGTCCTCATCTTGCAGTTCTGGCACTCTTGCTGTAACCTCAGTGGTGAACTCTCTCTTTCCGTAGATTTTGTGCCAGCGGTCCCAAAGATCATCGGGTCAGTTGGAGAGTCCCTAGAAGGAAGAGTCCAAGAACTCAGCATATAGTTCTACTCATAGCTGGCAAGGAAAAACACAGAGGTAGAATCTAGGGGAACCTATGTGTAGGTTTCCTATGCTCTCTCCTTCCCATGAGGAAGAGCACACTCCTCCCCCAGGAACAAAACTTGACAACATGTGCCATTCTTCTGGCAGAACATTCTTCTGCTAGAGATGCCCATAAGACTCAGCACCCGAGGTTTTCAATGGAGGCTGGTCACATAGGGCACACTCTGCCTAGCACATACAGTGTTCAATACTAACCTCACCATCTGTATATAACAGCCTAGGCAAGTGAGCCCACCCTTACTGGGTGAGAAATCCAGACACCAGACAAGTCCTATCCTTGCAAGCAGGATTTTCTAAGGAGAGCAGGCCTGTCATGTTAACTCTTTTCTGCACAGATGCCTGGACTCTGAACCATCTGGTTCCCTCTGCTAAAGGCAAAAAGGCATCCCTTAACATCCTCACATCCCAGCCATGTCTCCCTCCCTCGGTGTCCTCACTGACTCATGGTTCTAAACAGCCTCTTCACAAATGATGCCCAAACTGGTGTCACTGCCTAAGGGCCAGGTTTCTGATACCCCCTTGCAATCCCAGTCCATATAAGGCCAATTAACTCAGGAATTAGGGAGACCAGGCCAGAGGGTTTTGAAAAACATCAGGCCCCTTCCTGTTCTACCACTAACAGGTGGCAGGCCTCAGTTTCCTTATGTGTAAAAGCAGGAGATGGGTTCCTGCCAGCTCTGAAATGCTATGGTACTATGACCTCACCCCAATGCTGTTCCCCCGCTCCGCATTTAATATCAGCACCCCAGTGGTCCTTGTCATGAGCAGCATCTTGCTGCCACACGACACAGCCATCGCACCAGTCCCAATCAACCCAGGTGGACAGGTGGTTGTGAGTTTTCTGGACGCCTCTAGACTACTGATTGACGTGTGTGGGTGTCTGTGTGTGTGTGTGGTGGGGGTGTCTCTATTGACGTGGGTGTGTGTGTGGCGGGGGGGGGGGGCGGGGAATCTCTAACCTCCAGTTCACCGTCTATGCTTGCTTCCAGCTTTGGGTGAGCCCCAGGGGCACAGGCATAAAAGTGGGTTTGAGGAGTCCGAGGCAGAGGAGGCCTGGGATACAGGAGCAGGAAAAGGAAGTGCAGGCAAAGACTGGTTTATCCCAGAACCTGTCCTAATTCCTACCTAACCCAGGGAGCAGACTTTGCTTCCCTCCCTCCGTCCCCCGCCACTCCCCACTATGCATGGGCACAGTAAACACCTCAGCTGATGCTAACATGAAAACCAGAAAGTTCTGAGGTCTGTACGCAGATCATCAACGAAAAGGCGGCTAGAGGGGTAATTTCCCGGGGACGGAGGGGGAAGCTCAAGGTGGGGTATGCGGGCAAAGCGGGGCGCTCCGACTGTTTAGGACTCGCCCTCACCCCTCGGCCATCCGTCCGGGCCTAGATATAGGAGGCCCTGCCGGCCCGGGCAGAGCGCGGAGCCGGGGCTCCGGAAGGGGGCACCCGCCGCGGGCCGCGCGTCCCCCAGGCTTCCTGGGCCGCGGGCGCCTCCTGGGTCCCAGCTCGGCTCACCGCAGACCGGACGCGACCCCGGGTCCCTCGGCCCGTGCCGCCCCGCCTACCTCCTCCCCGCCATAGCGGGCCAGCTCCTCCTCGGTGAAAAGCCGCACTGGGGGCCCCCGCTCGGCAGGGCGCGGAGTCTCCCCAGCCCGGGCTGTGGGCAGCCGAGAGGCCAGCGCTAGGACCAGGGCCAGCGCGGTTAGCGGCCGCAGCCGCCGCCCCGGCGCGGGGCCCGCCATGGTGAGCGCGCAGCGCTTGGCAAGGCCAGCCAGGGCGGCGGGGTCTCAGCACGCCCGCCCGGCGGCCCGGAGTCCCGCCCCGCGCCCAGAGCCGGCCAGAGGGCGGGGAACCGAGAACCCCCGCCCTCCGCGCGCCTCCTGCGCCTCGGGGTGGGGCTGGCAGGGCTATTTGGGCCGCGCTGCTGGAAACCTGGGAACTAGGATTGCAATCCTGAACTCCTAAATCCAAACTGCAGACTGGAAGTTACCAAAAAAATGTCACAGTAGTTCCTTGATCAGATACAAAGATGACAGAACCCGACATATCAGGACCTGGAAAGGTATATTTCTAAAATAAGACCCCTGCTTTTATTTTTGGCTGACGTTTTTTCTTCCTAGTTGTGTTTAAGTTTCTGGTTCCCAAGGACATTTTTGCAAAGGGTAGGGTGCTGTCACCGATATGCCCTGAAATAATAATAGCTAACATTTGTGCCAAACTTTGCTTATTACTTTATGCAACAAATATTTTTTGAGTACCTCCATGTACCAGGTCACTGGGGACTCATCACTGAAGAAGACAGATCCATTCCCACGTGGAGCTTACATTGTGTGGGCAGATAGACAATAAGATTCTAAGTATTATGTTAGATGGTGGTGAATACTAGGGAGAAAAAGCAGGGCAAAGAGATAGGGAGCACTGGGATGGCCATTTTATTTTATTTTATTGTTATATATTTATTTATTTTTGAGACGGAGTCTGTCACCTAGGCTGGAGTGCAGTGGTACCATCTTGACTCACTGCAGCCTCCACCTCCCGGGTTCAAGTGATTCTCCTGCGTCAGCCTCCAGAGTAGTTGGGATTGCAGGCACCCACCACCATGCCCAGCTAATTTTTTTTTTTTTTTTTTAATTTTTAGTCAAGATAGGGTTTCACTATATGCTGGCCAGGCTGGTCTTGAACTCCTGACCTCAAGTGAACCATCCACCTCATCTTCCCAAAGTGCTGGGATTACAGGCTTGAGCAACGGTGCCCAGTTATGGGATGGTCATTTTAAATAGGCAGGTTAGGGAAGGCCTCACTGAGAACATGGTATTTGCCTAAAAATCTACAGGAGGCGAAGGAGGGGGTCTAGAGGGAAGAGCACTTTGGCCAAAGTAACAGGCGCATAAATGCGGAGAAATGAGGATACCCGGCTTGCTGCAGGATCAAGGGAAGGTAAGAGGGGTAGATGAAGTCAGGAAGGAAGTGGGTAAGGGAGTGGGGATGGATCTTGAAGGCCTTACAGGTCATTTTCGAGACTGGCTTTTACTCTGAGTAAATGGAATAGAGGAATTAACAGAAAAGGGGTCTCATTCCAGACCCGAGAGCAGTTTCTTAGATGTCCACGGCAAAGAATCAGGGCAAGTTGTAGAGTATAATAGTCAAAGTAGTTTATTAGAAACTATTCCATTTCTAATAATAGTACTACTCTATTTCTGAGTAGTATCCTTGCTTGCAAGTAGTACTAAGCAAGTATTGCTTATATAGGAGCACCCCTGCCTTCAATGTAATGCTTGCTTTTATAGGGCTACAACTAGTGTACTTTATTACAAAGGCCTATGATCAACTTGTGACAAACTATTAGTATTGTCATTCTCTTGTGTAACTATTGATTTCAGGGAAAATTTATGGGTGTACTGTTATCTCTAGAGTGAAATTCATTATTATTATTATTTTTTTGAGATGGAGTCTGGCTCTATCACCCAGGCTGGAGTGCAGTGGCACAATCTCCGCTCACTGCAAACTCTGCCGCCTCCTGGGTTCACGCCATTGTCCTGCCTCAGCCTCCCTAGAAGCTGGGACTCCAGGCGCCTGCCACCACGCCTGGCTAATTTTTTTGTATTTTTAGTAGAGACGGGGTTTCACCATATTTGCCAGGATGGTCTCGATCTCCCGACCTTGTGATCCGCCCGCCTCGGCCTCCCAAAGTGCTTGGGATTACAGGCATGAGCCACCGCACCCGGCCTAGAGTGAAACTCATTTTTAAACTAAGAATGCCTTTTTTCCATTATCTCATTTCCTCAACCATAAACATCTTGTGAAGAGTGCCTATCTTCCTGGGAAAGTCACCCAGCAGGTTTGGCTTTATCTGACCTTTATTCAAGGTGGAGTCACTCTGGTTAGGACACTTCTGGCATAATTCCCTCCTCCTTTTTACAAGGAGACCCTTAATCCTAAGGGATGTAGGGGGACAGAAATCCATCTTTAATAACTTCTTCAAGCTGAACAGAAGTGATGATATTCCTGCCTAACCATTAGGATCCCTTTGCCTAAAGTAGAGAGCTAGCCAGTCAGAAAGCATCTGTGTAGTGAGGACCAATCCTACATAATTCTAAGTCCTGGAAAAAGGTGAAATCTAGAAAATTAATGTCTTAAATTTAAAGAAGCATTGAGTAAGCATAACTTTTATTCCTACATAAAAAGTACAATGCAATATATTCCACAGCACAAAACAGAATGGAGAGAATTATCCCAAGCATGCTAAACAAAAAAAGTTTCCCAAGGACTAGACAGCTGTTAGAACCAAGCTGATATGGGGTCAACTGACAACGTGTCAATGGCAGAGATGTGGGTGTCTAAGTCTTTTGTGGCCCGAGTAATATTATGTGAATAGTCTGGAATATATAAATAGCATTCTGTTTTGATTATAGTACAAGTTCCCCCTTTGAGTTGCTGTTAACATGTCCAGAGCCATAAGGCTATCTGTCTAATTTGAGATGTTTCTTCAGTCAAGAGGGTAAGGACATGGGGTATATTATTGAAAACTGCAGCTGTGTTTAGCTACAGCTTTGACTTGAAGTTCCATGTCAATTGTGGCTGCCTGTGGGGAGAAGATAGTGTCAGGCCTCTGAGCCGAAGCTCAGCCATTGTAACCCCTGTGACCTGCACATATATGTCCAGATGGCCTTCAGGAGCCAAGAAGTCTGGAGTAGCCAAAAAAACACAAAAGAAGTTAAACAGCCAGCTCCTGCCTTAACTGATTGACCAGTCTTACGACATTCCACTGTTGGGAGCAAGCCCCCCAAAATCTGCCCATAAACTGGCCCCAAAACTGGCCATAAACAAAATCGCTGCAGCACTATGACATGTCCATAATGGCCCTAATGCCCAAGCTGGAAGGTTGTGGGCAAGGAACACCTGGCCCACCCAGGGTGGAAAACTGCTTAAAGGCATTCTTAAGCCACAAACAATAGCATGAGTGATGAATGTCTTAAGGGTGTGTTCCTGCTGCAGTTAACTAGCCCAACCTATTCATTTAATTGGGCCCATCCCTTTGTTTCCCATAAGGGATACTTTTAGTTAATTTAATATCTGTAGAAACAATGCTAATGACTGGTTTGCTGTTAATAAATATGTGGGTAAATGTCTGTTCAGGGCTCTCAACTCTGAAGGCTGTGAGACCCCTGATTTCCCACTTCACACCTCTATATTTCTGTGTGTGTGTCTTTAATTCCTCTAGGGCTGCTGGGTTAGGGTCTCCCCAGCCGAGCTGGTCTCGGCAAGTGGCACCCAACGCGGAACCTCGAATCCAGGCCGAAGGGTCGCCAGAGCCACGGTTGGAATGGAAAACTAGCTGGAGGACACCTGAGTACTCTTAAAGTAATCCCTGTGGTGAGTAAGAAGGGGAGCTCAGAAGCATCAGGGTAACAGTAGGACTGGTTTGGGTTCTGGTTCATTTCACCTTTGAACTTTTTAACACTGATAATGAAGAGGAACAAGAGTATAGTGAAGTAGCAGAAGAGATTACAGAGCATGTTTATTTGCCAGCTGAAGCTAAAGTGGCAAAGGAAGGAGAGGTTCATCCCTACCCTTCTGCACCCCCTCATTATTATTTTGAAGAAAATGACCCCCCAGATCTTTTTTTTCCAGAGGACACAGGGCAAAAAGTAGTTGCCCTAGTGACTGTTTGAGCAGCACCTTGAGCAACTGCTCTTAGTTCTATTCAGGCAGCAATTCAGCAAGCTAGATGAGAGGGTGATTTAGAGGCCTGGCAGTTACCTATTAGAATACACCACCCAGATCAAGAGGGAAATATTATAGCTACATTTGAGCCTTTTCCTTTTAAATTACTCAAAGAATTAAAACAAGCAATAAATCAGTATGAACCAGGTTCTCCTTTCATAATGGGACTGTTAAAGAATGTTACTGTTTCCAGTCAGATGATTCCTACTGACTGGGATGCTCTTACTTGAGCTTGTCTAACTCCTGCTCAGTTCTTACAGTTTAAAACTTGGTGGGCAGATGAAGCTTCCATTCAGGCTGCTTGCAATGCCCAGGACCAACCTCAAATTAATATAACTGCAGACCATCTTTTCGGGGTTGGTGGCTGGGCTGGTTTAGATGCACAACCGGTCATGCAGGATGATGCTATAGAACAGCTTAGAGGGGCGTGCATTAGAGCTTGGGAAAAAATCACTTCAGGTGGAGAACAATACCCTTCCTTTAGTGCTATAAAACAGGTACCCAGAGAACCATATGTTGATTTTATAGCTCGGTTACAGGAGTCTCTTAAAAAGATGATTGCAGATTCAGCTGCTCAGGATATAGTGTTGCAGTTATTAGCTTTCGACAATGCTAATCCTGATTGCCAGGCTGCTCTGCAACCTATCAGAGGGAAAGCACATTTAGTTGATTATATCAAGGCCTGTGATGGTATTGGAGGTAATCTGCATAAAGCTACTTTGTTGGCACAGGCCATGGCAGGACTGACAGTGGATAAAGGAAATACTCCATTTCCTGGAGCTTGTTTTAACTGTGGGAAGCATGGTCATACTAAAAAAGAACGTAGAAAAAAATTAGCAAGTCAGGCCACCAGATAGGGGAAAAAAGAAAACTGTTGAGCCTGAGATATGTCCAAAATGTAAAAAAGGAAAACACTGAGCTAGTCAGTGTCACTCTACGTTTGATAAAGATGGGAACCCGATTTTGGGAAACGCCATGAGGGGCCTGTCCCAGGCCCTGTTCTAAACCAGGGCATTTCCAGGTAAGGCCATTCCCTCACCCCTGTACAATGTCTGTCCTCTGCTACCACCTGTAGTGCCACAGTAGATTTATGCTGCACAAAAGCTGTGAGCCTTCTGCCTGGGGAACCCCTGCAAAAGGTCCCAATAGGAGTCTGTGGACCCTTGCCAGCAGGGACAATAGGATTACTTTTAGGAAGGTCTAGTGTAAGTTGAAAAGGCTTACAAATACATACAGGAGTCATTGATTCAGATTACAATGGGGAAATTCAAATTGTTATATCTACTTCTGTTCCCTGGAAAGCAGAGCCAGGAGAGCACATAGCACAGCTCCTGATTGTGCCATATGTGGGAATGGGAAAAAGTGAAATTAAACGAACAAGGGGATTTGGAAGCACAAATAAACAAGGCAAAGCAGCTTATCAGGTAAATCAAATTACTGATAAACATCCTACCTGTGAAATAACTATTCAAGAAAAGAAATTTTAAGGTTTGGTAGATATGGGAGCAGACATTTCAATAATTTCTCTGCAGCACTGGCCATTCACATGGCCAATTCAATCTGCTCAATTTAACATAGTTGGAGTTGCTAAAGCCACTGAAATATATCAAAGTACTTACATTTTGCATTGTGAGGGGCCTGATGGACAACCTGGGACTATTCAACCAATTATAACTTCTGTACCTATACATTTATGAGGAAGAGATTTATTACAACAATGGGGAGCACAAGTTCTAATTCCAGAACAATTATATAGCCCTCAAAATCAACACAGAATGCATGAAATGGGGTATGTCCCAAGGACTAGAAAAAAATTTGCAAGGTTTGAAAGAACCGCTTCAAGCAGAAAAACAAAGTTCCCACCAAAGATTAGGAAATAATTTTTGATGGCAGCCACTGTTAAGCCTCCAGAATCTATGCCTTTAAAATGGTTAACAGATAAGCCAATTTGGATAGAACAATGACCGCTAAGTGAAGAAAAACTGGAGGCTTTAGAGAAATTAGTTGCTGAACAATTAGAAAATGGGCACATAGCTCCAACATTTTCTCCTTGGAATTCTCCAGTTTTTGTAATTAAGAAAAAAATCAGGTAAATGCAGAATGTTAACTGACTTAAGAGCCATCTATTCAGTTATACAACCTATGGGAGTATTACAGCCAGGATTGCCTTCTCCTACTATAATTCCAAAAAAATGGCCTTTAATTGTCATAGATTTAAAAGACTGTTTCTGGCTGGGCGCGGTGGCTCAAGCCTGTAATCCCAGCACTTTGGGAGGCCTAGACGGGCGGATCATGAGGTCAGGAGATGGAGACCATCCTGGCTAATACGGTGAAACCCCGTCTCTACTAAAAAAATACCAAAAACTAGCCGGGCGAGGTGGCGGGCGCCTGTAGTCCCAGCTACTCGGGAGGCTGAGGCAGGAGAATGACGTAAACCCGGGAGGCAGAGCTTGGAGTGAGCTGAGATCCGGCCACTGCACTCCAGCCTGGGCGACAGAGCGAGACTCCGCGAGACTCCATCTCAAAAAAAAAAAAAAAAAAAAAAGACTGTTTCTTTACTATCCCTTTAGCCGAGCAAGACTGTGAACGGTTTGCATTTACAATTCCTGCTGTAAACAACCTGCAGCTGCTAAGCATTATCGTTGGAAAGTGTTGCCACAGGGCATGTCAAACAGCCCAACAATTTGCCAGAGGTTTGTAGGGCAAGCAGTTGAACCTACTCGTAAAAAATTTTCACAGTGTTACATTATTCACTATATGGATGATATACTTTGTGCTGCCCCTACTCGAGAAATATTATTCCAATGTTATGATCACTTGCAAAATTCGATTTCTCGTGCTGGTTTAATTATAGCTCCTGTCAAAATTCAGACTACTACTCCCTACTCCTACTTGGGGACCTTAGTAAATGACACTCCCACTATGCCACAGAAAGTAGCCATATGTAGGGATAAATTAAAAACATTAAATGATTTTCAAAAATTACTGTGGGATATTAATTGAATATGACCTGCTCTAGGCATTCTTACCTATGCCATGAGTAACCTGTTTTCTATCCTTAGAGGAAATCCTAGTCTCACTAGCCGTCGGCAATTAACAAAAGAGGCTGAGGCAGAGTTACAACTGATTGAAAAGCAAGTCCATAAAGCTCAGATAAATAGAATAGGTCCAGAGAAGACTCTAGATTTGCTAATGTTTTCAACTCAGCATTCACCTACTGGTGTTATTGTCCAAGAAAAGGACTTACTAGAGTGTCTTTTTCTTCCACATATTACTTCACAGACTCTAACTACTTATTTAGATCAAATCGCTACTCTGATAGGGATTGGGAGAACTTGGATTGTTAAATTACACGAACATGATCCCGGAAAAATTATTGTCCCTCTCATGAAAGCACAAATACAGCAAGCATTTATAAATAGTCTTACTTGGCAAGCCCATTTAGCTGACTTTGTGAGTATTCTCGATAATGGTTTTCCTAAAACGAAGCTGTTTCAGTTTTTGAAATTAATTGTATTCTCCCTAAAATAACTAAATTTAAACCAATTGAAGGTGCTGAGAATGTTTTTACAGATAGGTCTAGTAATGGTAAAGCTTCTTATTTTGGCTCAAAAAGTAAAGCTTTCCAGACGTCCTATACTTCAGCTCAAAAAGCAGAGCTTGTAGCAGTGATTGAGGTATTGACTGCTTTTTATATGCCTATTAATGTGATTTCTGATTCTTCATACGTGGTTCATTCCACACAGTTAATTGAAAATGCTCAGTTATGATTTCATACAGAAGAACAATTGATGACAAAAACAAAAAAAGAGGAGAAATAGGGATTATAGGACAGCCCATACACAATTGAATCTAGCATTATTTGGTGAAAAGATCCAATAACGAAAAGGTCCAATAATAAAAAAAATTAAGAAATAGGTAAAATAATAACTTGGGGTAGAGATTTTGCTTGTATTTCTCCAGGCCAAAATCGACAGCCGATTTGGATACCATCCAGACACCTAAAACCTTATCATGAGCCAGATGCCAAGGAAGAGACTCCGGGAGCATCCCGAGGACCCCCCAGTTGCAGCCATGTCGAGACTAACGCTGAGGAGGACCCCAACTGTCACGAGCAACGTGCGTCGAACACAGCCACCCACCTGGGACAGATCAAGAAGCTGTCACAGATGGCAGAAGAAAACCTAAGGAAAGCCAGACAACCAGTCACAATGAATAATTTAATGGTAGCTATGATAGTGGTTATCACCACTGCCGTGAGCATTCCTTCAATAAGGGCTGGTAATAATGCCTGGATGCAATCACTCTGACACAGTTACACATGCTTTCTGATCTCAGTATTTACCATAATAAATCTGCTCCTATAATTGAGGCATACTGCCCTTAAAAATCTATTTTGTAAACAGGATTGGACCCAGTGTAATGCCCAGACCCGCGATGACCCGAAAGCAACCACCGGAGTCCAGAGACAAAGCCAAGCGGCAGGGATCGCTTTATTTCGAGTTCGAACTCGGTTCCCTCCAGCTAGGTATCAGATCCTAGGGAGAGACCCCGAGCTCGGTGTTCAGCCATCTTTTATAGTCAGACACAAACAAGTTACAGCAAGTTACAGAGTCACTGGGGATTTTTACAGTTGTAGGTTTACAATCGGCTGACATTTAAAGTTAAACATTAGTCGGTTGTTCATTGGTTCCCGCCCTTTGACCAAACCACAAACGGCCGCTTGCCCTGCTAGGGGCTTTCCAGATAACCTTGTTGTTTTAACATTAAGGGGAGTTTCCTGACTTTTCTGACCTCTGATATTCAGTATTTTTCCACTCCTCATTCCCCCCTCTCTCTAGTATCTTGAGAGCCAATCTTGGGTCTTATATGTCTGACTCGGAAGTCTCGGTGAGTACAGGTTGGTACTGGGCTCTTAGGACCATAAGCTGGACAGTGTTGAGTCTTTCTTTTACAAAGTTTGTTAATCTGTTTATTATACATGGTCCTATAGTGAGTAAGAGAAGTATACTTATGAATGGTCCTATGAGGGGCACTAGAAGGGAGTACATGGAGGAATTCCACCAGCTGTTGGCAGCAGAGGTGAATTGTTGTTTCTGCAATTCTAGGCTGAGTTTATGTAGTTGTTGAACTCGCGTTTCTACGAGTCCAGATTCATTTATGTAGAAACAACAATCTTCTCTGAGGAAAAGACAGGTCCCTCCTTTTTCGGCCATTAGCAGGTCTAGTGCACGGCGGGTTTGTAAAGTAACTTGGGCAAGGGAAGTCAATTGTCTCTGTAATGAGGCAAGGGATTCGGCGGAAGCTTCCATAGCTATGGAGAATTGATGAGAGAGCTTTGCAGTGCTGATAAGGGAGTGACGTAAAGCTCCTCCGGCTAGCCCTGCAGCAACTAAGGACGTGGTGAGTGAGACTCCGGCTACTAGGGGGAGGAATATAGCTCGTTTTGGTCTAGGGAAAGGGGCGGAGTCCCACCTGGAAAATTCTGCAGGGGTGTGCAAGGTTAGTTGGGGGACTAGTGTGACAGGGAGACACAGTAGGGTTATAGTGGCCTGAGTGGAAAGGTTCTTATATAGGGTACCATTGCACCAGAAGAAAGAACCGGGAGGGGCAAAGAGGGTTGAGTTGGGAGTGGAAGTTGTATTACAGAGGGTAGTGCCGGCATTTGAATAACAAAAGGAAACTTGTGTCTGTCCAGGGTTTAGGAACAAGGGGACGTCAGGGATCGGGGGTGGTATGTGGCTATTGTTAGGGTTTAGGCTGAGAGAAGCGTTAGACGGGCCTGGAAGTGGAACTGCGGTTAACGGCGGTTGCCCTAGAGCCGCCCAGAAGAAGCAGGGGGAGAGATTGCCTAGGCCAGTGGCGTTTGTGATTTCTAACCCTTCTCTTAATAGGGATAACCAGGAAAAGGGGCGGGTAGGAGTTAAAGTTGAAAGCTGGACATTTAATTCCCTTTCCTGGTTCTGTATAGCTGCGTGTAGGGTGGTCTGGATCTGAACAAGGGAACGCCAGAGAAAGAGACGGCTACTAGGCCAGGTAGTTCCTGAAGTCAAGTACATAGCCCCTTTTTGCTGGGAAGTCCAGTGGGAGTCCCAGGGGTCCCAGATAACCCATGTATAGCCTGATGTGGTTTTAAAGAAATTGTGTGACTGCCACGTTTAACTGGATAGGGACTCAGAAGTTTTTAGGATTTTAACGGTGTGGATTTTGCAGGACCTATATGGACAGGCGACACTTTGTTCTACCCGTAAGTTATTACAATAAGAGAGTGTTTGGTCAAAGAGGAAACAAATTGCGGGTGCTGCTTTTCCTGGCTGGTGTTTAAAATCAGTGAAATTTAGATGGATGGGAGTGCTACAGCCCCCAGGGGGACAGTCAGCAGTGCCTAATACATAGCCCTTTTGTTCTGTCTGAGCATAATTGGTCCAGTTCTCAGTCAGGAAGAAACGCCAAGTGAAAGGGGATGTTGCCGTGTTCGCTTGGGTCTCCCCACAAGGGATCCATAAGAGTAGAAGAGTTATAAAGGAGGTAGGTGTCATAGTTACAGTTTAGGTTGCTGACGGCGTAGAACAAGTTTTAGAGGGTTTTCTTTGGTCCGGTCAACTGTCCAGGTTGCTGCCTCTCCCGTCGAGGATGTAACAAGGTCCGAGAGCGGGTCTATAGGCTTGGCGTGGGTGTGATGAATCCAGGCGGCGATGCCTTCCACTTTGAGGGCCGTAGGCATAGTCAGGATCACCTGGAATGGTCCTTTCCACCGGGGTTCTAGGGTTTCTTGTCGGTGGCGCTTGACCAGGACCCAGTCTCCGGTTTGTATTGATGTGGAATGGGTGGAGGCCCAGCTTCATATAGTTCTTTTAGCTTGGGCCAGACTTCCTCATGAACTCTCTGTAGGGCTTGTAAGGAGAACAAAAGTTCAAGACCATTATCTGTGTCAGCTTTGAGGAGATTGTCTTTAAGGTTAGGGAGGATAGGGGGTGGTTTGCCATACATTATTTCATAAGGGGTAAGTCCTAGTTTATAAGGAGAGTTACGTGCCCGGAACAGAGCGTAGGGGAGGAGGACTACCCAGTTAGCGCCAGTCTCCATGGTCAATTTAGTTAGGGTCTCTTTTAATGTTCTATTCATTCTTTCTACCTGACCTGAGCTTTGGGGTCGATAAGCACAATGTAGTTTCCAATTAGCCCCAAGGATGGAAGCCAGTCCCTGACTTACCTTTGCGGTGAAGGCCGGCCCATTATCCAACCCTATCATGACTGGAAAGCCGTACCTGGGCAGGATTTCTTCTAGGATCTTTTTGGCCACAATCTGTGCAGTTTCTTTTTTTGTCGGAAAAGCTTCTGCCCATCCTGAGAATGTATCTATAAAAACTAGTAAATATTTGTATCCATATTTTCCTGGCTTTATTTCAGTAAAGTCAATTTCCCAATATATACCAGGTCTATCTCCCCTGTGTCTTTTTCCCGTGGTCTGGGTCCCGTGACTGGCGTTATTGAGTTGACATACTACACAGTTTTTAACCGTGGCGTCTACTTTTTCAGGGGCGTTTTTAATTTTTAGTCTGGCGTGTTGAATCAAATCTAACATCCGCCGAGGGCCCAGATGAGTGCTTCGGTGGATTTGTGCTATTACTCGCTGCCCCAAAATGTCCGGGAGAATGGTATTGTTGTTAGAATCTTTCCATCACTGATTACTGACGTGTGTTCCTGGGAGTTTACTTATCCACTGGAGGTCTTCTTCTGAGTATTCTGGGTGAAAGGGCAATTCTCTGGGCCTGGGATCAGGCAGCTGGAGGGCCAGCAGCTGAGGAGTGGTTTTAGCCACGTCCTTTGCAGTCTGGTCAGCCAGGTTGTTTCCTCGAGTGACTGGGTTAGTGGCCTTTTGATGTCCCGGACCGTGGACAATAGCCAGCTTTTTGGGTTCCCAAAGGGCAGCCAGAAGATTTAAGATTTCTTCTTTATTTTTAATGTCTTTTCCTTCAGCTGTGAGAAGCCCCCTCTCTTTGTATATAGCCCCATGTATGTGGGCAGTGGCAAATGCATACCGGCTGTCAGTATATACTGTCAGTTTATGGTCTTTGCCTAGTTTCAGGGCTTGTGTCAAGGCTATTAACTCAGCCTTTTGAGCCGATGTTCCTGGAGGTAAAGGCTCAGCCCAAACTATCTCAGTCTCTGAGGTTACCGCCGCCCCCGCATACCTCTGTCCTTGGTGAAGGAAGCTGCTTCTGTCAGTGAACCAGGTGAGGTCTGCATCTGGTAGCAGTCGGTCCTGGAGGTTTTCTCTGACTCCATGTACCTGGGCTAGTATTTCAGCACAGTTGTGGAGCGGCTTACTTAAGTCTGGGTCTGGCAGCAATGATGCTGGGTTTAGGGTTGTCAGGGGCTTAAATGTTATTCTGAGGGGGTTTAGTAACAGCCCTTGATAATGGGTAAGCCGAGCATTGCTGAGCCATCGGTCAGGGGGTTTTCGGAGGATGCCTTCGACAGCATGAGGGGTGGTGACTTGTAATTCTTGGCCCATGGTCAGTTTGTTAGCGTCTTTGACCATCAGGGCCGTTGCAGCAATCATCTGGAGGCAAGGAGGCCATCCTGCAGCTACTGGGTCCAGTTTCTTTGAGAGGTATGCAACCGGTCTGCACCAGGGACCTAAATTTTGAGTTAATACTGCTTTCGCTATGCCCTGGCTTTCGTCCACGTATAAGTGGAAAGGCTTAGAGACATCCGGAAGACCCAGCGCGGGGGCCGAGAGCAGAGCAGTTTTGATTTGCTGGAAAGCTTGCTCAGCCTCTTCAGTCCAATTGAAGGGCTGCTGCTCTTTGGTAGCCTGATAGAGGGGTTTTGCCAGTTCAGCGAAGCCAGGTATCCAGAGTCTGCAGAACCCTGCAGATCCCAGGAACTCTCTTACCTGTCGTGTTGACTGCGGTCTGGGGATCTGTAGGACAGTTTCTTTTCGAGCTTTTGTTAGCCAGCGCTGTCCCCCTCTAAGTAGATACCCCAAGTAGGTTACCTCCGGCCTGCAGATCTGGGCCTTTTTAGCTGAGGCTCGATAACCCAGGTTTCCCAAGGTTTTCAGGAGGTCTTTGGTTCCTTGGATGCAGGCCTCTGGGTATGTTGCCGCTATTAAGAGATCATCAACATACTGCAAGAGAGTTATACTGGGGTGTTGGCATCGGTATTCACCCAAGTCTTCGTGGAGGGCTTCATCAAACAGAGTTGGGGAGTTTTTGAATCCTTGTGGCAGTCTGGTCCACGTCAGTTGGCCACTTATGCCTCTCTCAGAGTCTGTCCACTCAAAGGCAAAAATTTCCTGGCTTTTGGGGGCTAAAAGCAGGCTAAAAAAAGCATCTTTTAGGTCTAGAACAGTATACCATTGATTTTCAGGACTCAAGGTACTCAGGAGGGTGTATGGATTTGGCACCGTCGGGTGTATGTCCATTACCCTTTTATTGACTTCTCTTAAGTCTTGTACCGGCCTATATTCTTTTTTTTTTTTTTTTTGAGACGGAGTCTCGCTCTGTTGCCCAGGCTGGAGTGCAGTGGCCAGATCTCAGCTCACTGCAAGCTCCGCCTCCCAGGTTCACGCCATTCTCCTGCCTCAGCCTCCCAGTAGCTGGGACTACAGGCGCCCGCACCTCGCCCGGCTAATTTTTTGTATTTTTTAGTAGAGACGGGGTTTCACCATGTTAGCCAGGATGGTCTCGATCTCCTGACCTCGTGATCCGCCCGTCTCGGCCTCCCAAAGTGCTGGGATTACAGGCTTGAGCCACCGCGCCCGGCCACCGGCCTATATTCTTTACTGTTGGGTTTTTGTATTGGTAGCAGCAGAGTGTTCCATGGTGAGTGGCAGGGGCGTAGGACTCCATGATCTAGGAGTCGGCGGATGTGTGGTATAATTCCCTCTTTGGCTTCCAGGGCCATTGGGTATTGGCGCATGCGAACAGGGTCCATCCCGGGCTTAAGCTCAACAAAAATGGTGGGACGGTGCTTTGCTAGCCCTAGCCCTCCTGTTTCTGCCCAAGCCTCTGGGAAGTTCTGGAGCCAGGAGTCTATATTTTGGTTAGGAGGCGTTAACTCCTGGTGAAGCTGGTACTCATCCTCTAGAGTTACGGTAAGAACAGATAGTGGCCTGTTTTGGGAGTCAGTCACTTTGGGCCCTTCTGGTTGAAAATGGATTTGTGCCCCCATTTTAGTTAACAGATCTCTCCCCAACAGGGGACAAGGGCTGTCAGGGATGACCAGGAAGCTATGGGACACTTTCCCGGTTCCCAAGTTTACTGCTCTCTGGGTTGTCCATGGATATTTCTTGGTTCCTGTGGCCCCTTGAACCCAGGAGGAGTTGGAAGATAACTTTCCATAGGGCTTGACTAAGACCGAATGTTGTGCCCTGGTATCGACCAGGAACTGGACCGGGGACCCCTCCACTTGTAAAGTTACCCTAGGTTCGGGGAAGGGATCTGAACCCCATCTCCCCTAGTCTGTATCTTGGGTAACTAGTATCGGCATAGATTTGGGCTGCCATTGTCCTTGGCCTGGCTGGCGCTGTTTCTTTTTGGGGCAGTCTTTTATCCAGTGACCAATTTCTTTACAGTATGCACATTGGTCTTTACTCAGATTGCACCTAGGGGCATGCGTGGATTGGGTGCTTCCTGGCCGTGGTTGTTCTTTTTGGACGACCGCCGCCGCCAGGACTTTGGTCATTTTCTCAGTGGCCCTAATTTGTCTTTCCTCTGGAGTGTCTCTGTTGTTGAAAACTCTCTGTGCTATGCGAAGGAGGTCCTGGACCTGTTTTCCCTCCAAATCTTCTAATTTTTGTAGCTTTTTTTTAATATCTGGGGCCGCCTGGTTGACAAAGGACATAACGACTGCTGCCTGATTTTCAGATGCCTCTGGATCTATAGGTGTATACTGTCTAAAGGCTTCCATTAGTCTTTCTAGCTAAACAGCGGGACTTTCTGTTTTTCCCTGTAAAACAGAATATACCTTAGCCAAATTAGTGGGCTTGCGAGCTGCAGCCTGGAGACCCGCCATTAGAGTCTGGCGATAAACGAGTAGCTTTCTCCTACCTTCTGCTGTATTGTAGTCCCACGTTGGCCTGGTCAAGGGAAATGCTGCATTAATGAGGTCGGGGTTTGCAGTCGGTTGACCGTCATCTCCAGGAACCAACTTTCTAGCCTCTACTTGGATTCTCTCCCTTTCCTCTGTTGTGAACAGAATGCGGAGGAGCTGTTGGCAGTCATCCCAGGTGGGCTGATGAGTGAACATGACACTATCTAGAAGGGCTGTTAGGTCCTTGGGGTTATCAGAGAACCGGGCATTCTGAGTCTTCCAGTTGTACAGGTCACTGGTAGAGAATGGCCAATACTGGAGTCTAGGGTTACATGTGTCATCGGGGGGTCCTATTTCCCTTAAGGGGAGCGCTACAGTGGAATCGGGAACTCGGGAGTTGCCTCACACTGGACACGCCCGCGCGTTCGCCCTGCCGGCCCTCCCGAGCCATGTTCACTTTCAGTTTCTCCTGGTGCCGCGGTCGCTTCTCGGCCCTCATGGCTTCCTGGGAGTGCGGCTGGTTGGGCTTGGGCATGGGGTCCGGGAGGGGGAGGATAAGGCGGGGGTTCCAAGGCTGCGAGGTCCTGGCTGTCAGGCAACACAGGGGGCAAGGGGGCAGTTGGAGTTTTTGGTCTTTTGGTGGTCCCAGTTGGTTGCGCGACTAGGGTTTTACAGGGTTCAGAGGTCAGCAGAAAGGGAGCTAGCCATGGGGGCGGATTTTCCACCAGGTCTTGCCAGACTAAAATGTAGGGGATCTGATCTGGGTGTCCCAAACGACCTGGCAGGAAAACCCTTGATTTTACCTGGAGGATAATGGGGAGGCAAAAAGTTCCCTTGGCTGGCCAGCCTACGCCGAAGGTGGGCCACTCAGAGTGGCAGAGGGTTATTAATTTTCCCTTTTTAAGTTCTATACTGAGATCATGTCCCCTTGCTCTCACATCTTTAAAATTATTGACAAGGAGAGAAAGTGGTGTGGTCTGGGAGTTGCCCATTCTGAGGAAGTCCTGCTGATAGAAGATGGGTGGTAAGGGATGTTAGTGCCTGGTACAGGACTGGCTCTGAAGCTCCTGTAAATCAAGGTAAATTAGTAAGGGGCGTGCAACAGATAACTTCCAACAACCAAGATATATTGATTGCTAGCATGTCTCGGGCTTAGGACCCGACCAGAAGCAGATGGGCCACGGAATACAGAGCCCCAGATGAGTACCGGAGGACGTCTCCCACCGGCCTCCACTGACTGTCCTATAGCGCATCCGCCAGGACTAGATCAGTCTCATATACAGACCCCGCGGGATTATTCAGAGGCAGACAGACAACATATAAACAGAGCCGGCTTACTCACTTTTGCGATGACCTGTTGGCCTGGGGTCTGGTGGGCTTAGGGGCAATCCCGGACGAGCCCCCAAGATGTAATGCCCAGACCCGCGATGACCGAAAGCTACCACCAGAGTCCAGAGGCAAAGCCAAGCGGCAGGGATCGCTTTATTTCAAGTTTGAACTCGGTTCCCTCCAGCTAGGTATCAGATCCTAGGGAGAGACCCCGAGCTCGGTGTTCAGCCATCTTTTATAGTCAGACACAAACAAGTTACAGCAAGTTACAGAGTCACTGGGGATTTTTACAGTTGTAGGTTTACAATCGGCTGACATTTAAAGTTAAACGTTAGTCAGTTGTTCATTGGTTCCTGCCCTTTGACCAAACCACAAATGGCCGCTTGCCCCGCTAGGGGCTTTCCAGATAACCTTGTTGTTTTAGCATTAAGGGGAGTTTCCTGACTTTTCTGACCTCTGATATTCAGTATTTTTCCACTCCTCACCAGTTGGGGAAAATGAACATACTTGTTTAGGAAGATTGCATTGCAGAACAGGCAGAGTTGCTGCACAATGATTCCTATGGGATCATTATTAATTTGTCCCCTAAGGGGATGTTTAACTTGAATTGCACCTCTCAGTCTGCATGCGACGGTCACACTATGTTCAGATGATCTGAACAAAATGGTCAGATGGTAGAAATGGTACAGCAAAAGTTCCTATTATCTGGAACCATGGCGATATAGTGGTACCTCAACTTCAAATGATATGGCCCACTCTAGCGCTTAACATAAGGATTTGTGGAAACTATTAAATGCTCTTAATAAGATCAAAATTTGGGAAAGAATAAAAAAGCATCTAGAAGGACACTCTACAAACTTGTTTTTGGATATAGCAAAATTAAAAGAACAAATATTTAAAGCATCCCAGGCACACCTGACCTTAATGCCAGGCACTGGAGTGCTTAAAGGAACTGCAGACAAATTAGCAGCTAGTAACCCATTAAAATGGATAAAAACACTTGGAAGCTCTGTGATTTCCATGATGATGGTGCTTTTAATCTGTGTTGTTTGTCTTTGTATAGTCTGCAGATGCGGATCCCGATTCCTGTGAAAAGTAGCTCACCATGACAAAGCTGCCCTTGCTTTTATCTCGTTGCAAATCAAAGAAGGGAGACATGTTGGGAGCAAGCCCCCTAAAACCTGGCCATAAACTGGCCCCAAAACTGGCCATAAACAAAATATCTGCAGCAGTATGACATGTCCATAATGGCTCTAACGCCCAAGCTGGGAAGGTTGTGGGTTTATGGGAATGAGGGCAAGGAACACCTGGCCCACCCAGGGTGGAAAACTGCTTAAAGGCATTCTTAAGCTACAAACAATAGCATGAGTGATGTGTGTCTTAAGGGCATGTTCCTGCTGCAGTTAACTAGCCCAACCTATTCATTTAATTGGGCCCATCCCTTTGTTTCCCATAAGGGATACTTTTAGTTAGTTTAATATCTGTAGAAACAATGCTAATGACTGGTTTGCTGTTAATAAATATGTGGGTAAATCTCTGTTCAGGGCTCTCAGCTCTGAAGGCTGTGAGACCCCTGATTTCCCACTTCACACCTCTATATTTCTGTGTGTGTGTCTTTAATTCCTCTAGGGCTGCTGGGTTAGGGTCTCCCCAACCGAGCTCAACATTCCACCATTATGACTTGTTCCTGCCCTGCCCGAACTGATCAATCGACCTTGTGACATTCTTCTGGACAATAAATCTTATGATCTCCCCACCATGCACCTTGTGACCCCCTCCTCTGCTAACAATAGATAACCACCTCTAACTGTAACATTCCACTGCCTACCTCAGTCCTATAAAGCTGCCCCTCTCCTATCTCCCTTCGCTGACTCTCTTTTCGAACTCAGCCCACTTGTACCCAAGTGAATAAACAGCCTTGTTGCTCTCACAAAGCCTGTTTAGGTGGTCTTCTATATGGACACACATGACAGATAGCCAATGGGTAAAACAACCAAGAAGTCTGCTTTTGTCACTTATGATTAGCTCTTACAGTTTCCCAGTTAGATGGGAGAGATTATAATCTAGTGAGGATACGTCCTGGGAGATGAGGATGACCCTATGTACATCATCCAGTCCAATTATAAGGCATGTATGGCCAGCCATGTGACCCACATGCCCATAACCAACCCCAAGGAGAAATATAAGCACCTAGCCATAAAGACTCATCTTGCCATCCCATCCACATTTGGCTAGTTACAAGAAGTGTGCAATTATAGTGTTGGGGTAGTAACCATTCCATATTACAGGTTTCAGTGTGGTGATCACTGCTATTGTCTTTCAAAGCATAGGGGCACTCTGCCTAATACCTGAACTTATACAGCTGTCATCCATTCATCATGTACAGTATAACCAAAAGTCAGAGTGGAGTTTAATTTTCTGATCAAACAAAAAAGAGGCTTCTTTGTTTCACGGTGGGAAGGGAAAGGGCTGGGCCCTGTTTTTCAGTAGAAGGGAAAAAGCGTTGTCCATTTACCCCAATCATAATAATTTCCCCATATGCTCATAGTGGCTGGCAGGATGTGCCAGGGCAGCCTGAGGTGGAGGAGGCATTAATTCTGTGCATACCCAGCAATCCGTTTTGTTGTGTAGGGAGGCTAAAGTTTGTGCCCATTTGGCAAAGAGATTGCTTCTTAGCTGGTTCCAATACATGTGCAGAATTAAGATGTTAATCCACATCTTTAAGTTACTCATCATTCTTGTTTCTCCTGAGCAGGCACCAGAGATCAGTGGTTGGTACACAGGAATAAGTGAGATCAGTCTCTTATGTTCCGGCAGCCTGTGGGACTTCATAAGAAATGGGTTTAATTTGAGATGAATGAATCCAGCTGCTTATTCCTTGAAGTTTAATTGCAGTTGGGGTACTAAGGAGTACTTGGTAGGGTACTTTGTACAAGTACTTTGGGGAAAGTTGATCTAATGGAGACCCTTCCTTCCAAGTTTTTAATAGAACCCAGTTTCCTGGCTGAATTATAACATGATCTTCTTCCTTAATTGGGGGAGGAAGTCTCTGATTTCCATATTCAAGAGCTTTTTGCAACTAACCTAAGTTAATAACATAGTTCTGTAATTTGAAAGTATCTGTATCTACTGGGCGCAGTGGCTCATGCCTGTAATCCCAGCACTTTGGGAAGCCGAAGGGGGTGGATCAGGAGGTCAGGAGTTCAAGACCAGCGTGGCCAACATGGTGAAACCCCATCTCTTCTAAAAATACAAAAATTATCCAGTCATGGTGGTGGACCCCTGTAATCCCAGCTATTCCAGAGTTGAGGCTGGAGAATCGCTTGAACCTGGGAGGCAGAGGTTGCAGTGAGCTGAGACCACGCCATTGCACTCCAGCCTGGGCGACAGAGTGAGACTCCGTCTCAAAAAAAAAAAAAAAAAAAAAAAAGTATTTATATCTACTAGGAAATCTGCAGTTAAGAAAGGACTTCCATACATATTTTCGAAAAAGCTGAGCTACAAGTTTCCCTTAGGGGCAGCCAAAACTAGCAACAAGGCCACGGGCAATAGAGACAAATAGGTTTCTGATGTTTCCTGGCATAACTTGGCAAGAGTTCTCTTTGAAGTTTGATTGGCCCTTTCTACTTTTCCTGCAAACTGTGGCTTCCATGCTGAATAAAGGTGATACTGAATTCCTAGAGCCAATGATATATTTTGGGTTCTTGTTGCTGTGAAAAATGGGCCATTGTCACTCTGTAAGCTTTTAGGCAGCCCAAACCTAGGGGTTATTTCCTTTAATAAAAATTTAGAAATATCACTTGCCTTTTCAGACCAAGTAGGAAAAGCTTCGATCCAACAAGTAAAGGTATCAATGAATACTAATAAATATTTGAATCCTTCCCATGGGGGTATTTGAGTGTAGTCTATTTGCCAATCTTCACCTGGGTATGTTCCCCTGTGCTAAACAGGCTTTGCTAAAGGAGGAGATAAAGGTTGATTATTTGGGTTATTTTGGACACATAGTTCATAGGCCCAAGTCCCTTGTTTTACTGTTTTAAGAAAGTCTTTTCCTATAAAAAGACAAGACATCAATTGAAGTAGGGAATCTCTTCCCAAATGAGTAGAGTCATGCACATGTTTAACTACTTTGCATTGATCAGCCTTTGTACATATAGCCTGTCATTTTCATTAATTAGCCATCTGGAAGGGTTTCAAGTTAATCCATGGGTTTTAGCTCATTCCTGTTCTCCTTTAGTGTACTCTGGCTTTGTCATCACCAGGGCAGGGGGTACCAACATGCCCACAAAGTTGATTGGCTCCCTTAATGCCGCTGCCTTGGGTATAGCACCTGCAAAAAAATTTCCTTTTATTATAGTGGAGTCTCCTTTCTGATGCCCCCTGCAGTGACTCACAGCAACTTCCTTTGACAGCAGGACAGCATCTAGTAGATTTAAAATTTCCAAGTGGTATTTTTATATGGGAACCCTTAGCAGCAGTTAGGAATCTCCATTCCTTCCAAATGATAACATGAGCGTGAAGACCAGAAAGGCATACTTGGAGTCAGTGTAAATGTTCATTCTTAAATCATTTCCCAATTGAAGGGCTATGGTAGGAGCCACTAACTGCTTCTTTTTTTTTTTTTTTTTAGAGATGGGGCCTCACTCTGTCACCCAGGCTGGAGTACAACGGTGCAATCTTGGCTCACTGCAACCTCCGTCTCCTGGTTTCAAATGATTCTCCTTCCTCAGCCTCCCGAGTAGCTGGGATTACAGGTGCCCGCCACCATGCCAAGCTAATTTTTGTATTTTTAGTAGAGACTGGGTTTCATCATGTTGGCCAGGCTGGTTTCAAACTCCTGACCTCAGGTGATTCACTCACTTCGGCCTCCCAAAGTGCTAGGATTACAGGTGTGAGCCACCGCACCCAGCCCATTAACTCCTTTTGAGCTGAGCTGGAAGCTGTTAGAGCCTGGGCTTTGTTTACCTCATGCTGACTGGCAACAACCTACCTGGCTCTTCAGTTTCCCTGATACATAAAACTGCCGCCATTGGTAAACCATTCTATTTCAGGATTACCTAGTGGCTCATCTTTTAAGTCTGCCCCAGCTGGAATAAATTTGCTCCATAACTTGCATACAAGAATGACCTAGAGGGTCCATAGCATCAGGCAGATAAGTAGCCAGGTTTAAGGTTTGGCATCCTTGAAGAGTAATAACAGGAGTGTCTACACAATAAAGCCTGATACTTTAATAAGCATATCTTGGTTATCTATAGATGTCCTTTAGCTTCTAGAACCTCTTGAACTTGGTGTGGTGTCAAAACTTCCAGATCTTGCCATAAAGTTAGCTTCATCTACCAGAAAAGCAGTTGCTGCAACTGCTCTGAGACATCTGGGCCATCCTGAAGCCACATGGTATAATTGCTTAGAAAAGTATGCCACCAGTTAAGGGATATCTCCTAGTTTCTGGACAAGAATGCATAGGGTTGTTTATTGTTTTTCAGCCACTTAAAGGAAGACTGGTTTGTCAAGACTGGGGATTCCTAAGGCTGGAGATGTACTTTTAGAGAGTATTAAAAGCATGTTTATAATTGTTATCCCATTCAGAAGGATCTGAGTCTGCTCCTCATAGAGCCTCATCTAAAGGCTTGGCCATATGCCCAAATCCGGGTACCCGCAAATGGCAGAATCCTGCCATCCCTAGGAAAGCCCGTAATTGTTTTCTAGTTTGGTGTTCTGGAACACCCAAAATAGCTTCTTTTTGTACCAGGGCTATTGCCCTAGTGCCAGGAGTTAAGACGTATCCCTAATATTTAACTTTTTGAGTTGAAATCTGGGCCTTGGCTGGGCATAATAGCTCACACCTGTAATTGCAACACTTAGCATTTCATTTGTGTGTCCTAGCTATTCCCAAAATCCATTGCTTTTCTTCCACTGTACAGCAGGTGAATAACAAAATATGCAAATCCTGCCAGGCTAAATTATGTCAGAGTTAGTTTCTCAAATTCATCTATAAATTTTCCTGGGTCTTCAGAGAAACAACCAAATTTTTCTTTGCATAATGCCAAATCAGACATAGAAAAAGGGACATATACCCTTATAGAGCCCTATTCCCATTTGCCACTTTTCTAAGCAAAGATTTTCCTTTGAAAGTTGCTAAGAGGCTCTACTATGGGTAGTACTGGTGGGGCTGGGTTCCTCAGGGAGTAACGGGTACAGAATAGGACTGAGCCTCTCAGAAGGAGGTAGATGTAAAATAGGGCTAGAGGGTAAGGAGGAGGAGATGAAGAGGCCTCAACGGAACTACTAGAAGGGCTAGAAGGGACAGGGGCAGATACACCTGAAGCATTGGAACTGACCGAGGCTTGCATTGAAAGATCATCCAGAATATCTAATTATTTTTCCTCTTTTGTTTTCATTAAACATGCACATGCTTGTTGTAAAGTTTTAGCCTGACTAAGCAATAAAAATGCTTGAACGTATGGTATTTCACCCCATTTTCCCCCCTGCTTGCAAAACAAATCAAGTTGAAGTATACTATTAAAGGCTGTAGTTCCATTAGGTGGCCATTTTTCTTGACTTTCCATATAACATTATTATTATTTGGAATAATAACATTATTATTTGGCCCTATTAGGGCCAAACAATATTACATAAAAATAAAAATTTATTTTTCTTAAGCCCACCTAATTTAAATTGGTCCCAGTGCTCTAATATGTTACCCTAGTGGCGAGCTTTTTAGGATTCAGGCTGTGTTACCCATGGGGGAGCAGGTAAAGGCGAAAGTAGAGATCATCGTGAATGAGATTGTACTGCCACTGGCCGAGCTCCGCTAAAAAGGATGAAAGAGCTTTCAGAGCCAAATGAGCAAGGGAAAATGATCCTGTGGTCACTTTTTTTTTTTTTTAATGAAAATAGAGACAAGGTCTTGCTATGTAGCCCAGGTTGCTCTTGAACTCCTGAGCTCAAATGATCCTCCTGCTTTGGCCTCCTAAAGTGCTAGAATTACAGGTGTGAGTCACTACACCCAGCCCCTGTGGTCACTTTAATTCAGCTATTCATATTACCCAAATAATGAGTTGAGCCATTTGCACTAGAGAGACCACAATAGGGGACTTGACAAAAGAAATGTCTCACTAAGCAAGGGAAATGACACAGACGCAGAAAGGAATGTCCAGGCTCAGGACAGTGATGGCAAACAGGAGGAGACTTACATGGTCTTGCTATCCATAACCAAGAAGTAAAAGTCATTTGATTAATGAGCAGATGAAGAGAAACTGCTAAAAACAAATCTCCAATTCCCTATCCTAAAGCTGTTTATCTGCAGGGGACTGGCATAACTGCTGCCTGGCTCAATCATATTACCCTGGAATTTTTCATTTAAAATGTGTAAGTACTGGCTGGGTGCAGTGGTTCACGCCTGTAATCCCAGCACTTTGGGAGGCCGAGGTGGGTGGATCACTTGAGGTCAGGAGTTCAAGACCAGCCTGACCAACATGCCGAAACCCTGTCTCTACTAAAAATACAAAAATTAACCAGGCATGGTGGCACACACCTGTAGTCTCAGCTACTCGGGAGGCTGAGGCATGAGAATCGCTTGAACCTGGGGGACGGAGGTTGCAGTAAGCTGAGATCACACCACTGCACTCCAGTCTGGGCGACAGAGCAAGACTTCGTCTCAAAAAAAAAAAAAAATTGGAAGTACCAAGTTTCAATTAATCTTTTGAGAGAAGGGGAGGCGATAAATAATCCATGTAAATGGGCTACATATAGGGAAGTAAATCTTGCAAAACCGTTCATCCCCAATGTATCTTAACAGTATGCTGGAGCGGACAGGTGAAGAGCCGATAATCCGAAGGCAAATGAGGAAAGTGAAAGTAAAAAAAATATCACGACTGGTCAAGTGAGGCCTCTGAAAAGCAGCAGTAAAACACAGCAGTAAAGCATAGACAGCAAGCCGGAAACTGGCAGGTAGCAGCCTTTAATGAGCAGCCACGTGTTTGCAAGGAGGGCTAATCTAAAGAGAGTAATGGTTAATATCCTGTCACGCTGAATCCATATCCAGCTATGAGGATGTGGAGGGCCTCCAACCCTTCCTAGTTGGACCTCTAACCCAGTTTTAGACAGGTGCCCCTGTCCTTTACCAGTATAAAAACATATTCTGGCCGGGCGCGGTGGCTCACGCCTGTAATCCCAGCACTTTGGGAGGCTGAGGTGGGCGGATCACGAGGTCAGGAGATCGAGACCTTCCTGGCTAACACGGTGAAACCCCAACTCTACTAAAAATACAAAAAAAATTAGCCGGGCGTCGTGGCGGGCGCCTGTAGTCCCAGCTACTTGGGAGGCTGAGGCAGGAGAATGGCCTGAACCTGGGAGGCAGAGCTTGCAGTGAGCCAAGATCTCGCTACTGCACTCCAGTCTGGGTGACAGAGCAAGACTCAGTCTCAAAAAAAAAAAAAAAAATATATATATATATATATATATGTATATATATTCCAACACTTACCCAAAGTTGGCCAATTGGTGCTGCACAGCGTATTTCCTCTGGGTTGGCGGGGGTATCTCACCTCATTAAGGTTCCGGTGGAGATGCAATGGGAAAATGTTACCAGAAAAGGGGTCTCATCCAAGACCCCAAGAGCAGGTTCTTGGCTCTTGCAGGGAAATAATTCAGGGCAAGTCACAGAGTATAGTAAAGTTTAAATAGTTTATTAGAAACCACTCTATTACAGAGTAGGGCATGCTCAGAAAGCAAGAGGGGGAATGCCTGTACCTTAATGTAATGCTAGCTTATATAGGATATGAGGGCTAAGAATAGTGTACTTTATTATAGAGTCCTGTGATCAGCTTGTGACAGGATATTAGTATTCATATTCTCTTGTGTAACTATTGATTTCAGTGAGAATTTATGGGTATAGTATTAATAGTATCATTAGAGTAAAACCCATTTTTAAACTAAGAATGCCTTTTTCTGTTAACTTGTTTCCTCAACCTTAGACATCTTGTGATAAACAGTGCCTAACTTCCTGAGAAAGTCACCCACCAGTTTTTTTTTTTTTTCTTTATCTGGCCTTTATTCAAGATGGAGTCATTCTGGTTAGGACACCTGTGACAGAATAAGTTTAAATGTTAATGGAACAACTCTGGCTGAAGCCGAGAGGCTACTGCAATAATCCAGGTGGGAGATGATGGCTGCTTGGACCAGGATGGTGCCTGGGGAGGTGGAGAGAAGTGGTTGATTGTGGATATGTTCTGAAGATGTGGCTGATAGAATTTGCTGACAGATGAGACTTGGGATGTGAGAAACAGAGAGGAGTCAAAGGTAAGTTCAAGGTTATTGGCCTGAGTAACTAGAAAGATGGAATTGCCATTTATTGACATAGGAGCAGATTTTGGAGGAGAAAATCAACATCAATCTGGGGCTTGTTCAGTTTGTGACGTGTGTTAGACATCTAACTGAACATATCAAATTGGCAATTAAATATACAAGTCTAGAATGAGGGGAGAGTTCTGGGCTAGAGATAGAAATTTTGGAATTCACTGGCATAGGTGTTGTATGTAAAGCCATGGGAATGGATGAGATCGCCAAGGGAAGTGCATGTGGATGGATGGGACTGAGCTCCTAACATTTGGTGGTTGGTAGAACTGGCAAAGGAGACCAGAGAAGGGCTCACTGTGTGCCAGGTACTGGTTTCAGCACTTCGATGTTTATAAGCTTATTTAATCCTCACTTTAACTCTGGAACATAACCATTACTATGTCAGGGGACCTTAAGTACCTCGCCTAGTTCTCACAGTAGGTGACAGAGCCAAGTCAAGCATAGGCCATGTGTCCTACACCCTGCCCTAATCATCAGGCTATCCTTCCCCCCAGCAACCATACCAAATGTTTATACTTTTACTTATTTAACAGGATGGGCTTCTAGTGCAGAGTAACTTAAACAGAATCTGTGTCCATTAACTTTACTCTGAATCTCAATTTCCGCATTAGTAACATGCCGGCCTGCCTCTTTCATAGGACTGTGTTAAAACTAACAATGGTAGTAGACTTGTGAAGCTCAAAGTGCAGTATCTACATTACAGTGTGTCACAAGATCTCTGGGATGGAGGAGGCCTTTGAAAACCCCTGAATAGAATATCATCCCCTTCCTGATGCATGTCACGATAACATCCCTATCATACCTTGGGCTGCTTCTCTGCTTGGGCCCTTTCTCTTTCTACAGTTCTGTTTGTAAGGAACATCTTTAAGCCAAAAGACCCTTCTAATTTCTACTGCTCCCATATAGCTCCCCACTTCCTGAGATGCTGAGATGCATGAATAACATGCTCATATGCCCTTGGATTTCTCCAGGCACCACTCTGATTGTCATTTTCTACTTGAACCCAGACATATTTTTCCAAAGCACTTGGAATCAGTTAGTCACCAGCAAGAAAAATGGAAAGTATTCTTTTAAAAAATATTTTATTTTATTTTAAGTTCCGGGATACGTGTGCAGAATGTTCAGGTTTGTTACATAGGTAAACGTGTGCCATGGTGGTTTGCTGCATCAACCTGTCACCTAGGTATTAAGCCCCGCATGCATTAGCTATTTATCCTGATGCTCTCCCTCACAAAGTAGAAACTATTCTGAACAGAACAGAATGGCTGAATGCAGGGAGCCAGTTACACAGGTGACGAAAGAAGCTGAGACAATAACCCTGAGGCAACCCAGAGAGTATCAACAGCAGTAGTCACCATTCCAGCCAATGGAAGGGTAACAGTGGCGTTTATTTATTTTTATTTATTTATCTTTCTTGAGATGGAGTTTTGCTCTTATTGCCCAGGCTGGAGTGCAGTGGCACGATCTTGGCTCACTGCAACCTCCGCCTCCCAGGTTCAAATGATTCTCCTGCCTCAGCCTCCCAAGTAGCTGGGATTACAGTCACGCGCCACCACGCACAGCTAATCTTTGCATTTTTAGTAGAGACAGGGTTTCTCCATGTTGGTCAGGCTGGCTTCAAACTCCCGACCTCAGGTGATCCGCCCACCTCAGCCTCCCAAAGTGCTGGGATTACAGGCATGAGCTACCACGATGGGCAACAGTGGTGTTTATTAGAGTCTACGGGCCTGGGTTAACCTGGCTGAAGCTAGGACCACAAAAAGCCTTTGTATCAGAGGCTGGAGCCATGGAAGGGAAACTGCGAGAGGCAGAGAAAAGGGAAAGAAAAGCCTCGGCTTCTCCCTTGCCCTGACTCCTGAAAGTGCCTCCTGCTAAGGTACAGATGTAAATGATTGCCAGCCATTATTCTAGAGGTCACAAGACATTGCAACTTCCCCAATTACTCCTGCAGATAACAACATTATTGTAGAACCTCAGTTTGGCTTTTTGAAATATCTTTTCAGGTTTTTTGCATGTCTGACACTGATGGCTCCACCTGGACCCATCAATCACTCCTGTGGCCCCACCCAGCAGTGACTAAGCTCACTGGAAGACCATTTCCCACACCCCTATGATTGCAACCCCAACCAATCAGTAGCAAGCACCCACGGCCTGGCCACCCGTACCCCATCCCACAAACTACCTTTGAAAACTCCTGGCCCCCAAATGCTCGGGGAGATTAATTTGTGTAATAACTCTGTCTCCCTGTGGCCTCAGTCAAACTCTTTCTTTACTGCAATGCCATGGTCTCAGTGAATTGATATTGTCTATACAGCAGGCAGGAAGAACCCATCAGGTGGTTGCACTATGACCCCAGTTGTCCTCTCCACTGACACTGCCTTCTGCTTGTGCTTCATCCTAGAGCCTGTGTGTCGTACCTGTGCCTTCTGCCTGTACCCACACAGACCATCATGTGCTGGTGGTCCCTTCTTGTCATTCAGGTCTCAACTCAAAAGTAACTGCCATCAAGAGGCCTCTCTTGACATCCCCCAGATATATTAGCATCCTACCACCCTGGCCCATGCCTTCTATCTTTTTATAAGGATGAGTCATATTGGATTGAGAGATCACCTTACTCCAATATAACCTCCTCCTAATTACATCTGCAATGACCCTATTTCCATCTAAGGTCACATTCTAAGGTACTGAGGCCTAGGTCTTCAACATATTTTGGGGGGACACAAGTCAATTATAACAGGAATCTTTAGGGTATAGATGATAATTCAAGCCATGAGGCTAGAGGTGACCACTTCACTAGCCCCTACGGAGTTCACAGAAAGGAGATGGAAAATTAGCTTTGGGGCTGGGCATGGTGGCTCTCGCCTGTAATTCCTCCAGCACTTTGGGAGGGTGAGGCAGACAGATCACTTGAGGTCAGGAGTCTGAGACCAGCCTGGCCAACATGATGAGACCCCGTCTGTACTAAAAATACAAAAATTAGCCAGGTGTGGTGGCAGGCACCTGTAATCCCAGCTATTTGGAAGGCTGAGGCAGGAGAATCACTTGAGCCCAGGAGGCAGAGGTTGCAGTGAGCCAAGATCGCCGCACTGCACTCCACCCTGGGTGACAGAGCGAGACTCCATCTAAAAAAACCAAAACAACAACAACAATAACAAACTTAGCTTTGGGAAAGGCCACCCTGTAGAGTTGAGATGAGGAGAAGCCAGCAGAGAGGTTGAGAAGGAGCAGTAAGTGTAACTGTAATAGGCCTGTTGCCTGATGTGTGCAGCAAGTCAATATGCCAAGACAGGGGGTTGCAGTAGAAAAAGAGGCTTACTAATAGGGCCTCCAATCAAGGAGATGGAGGGAAACCTCAAATCCTCTCTCAAGGAGTTTGGGGCTTTTCTAAGGGTTTTTAAGGAGTAGGCTGAAGTATGGAGACTGCTGATTGGTCAAAGAGACCAGGACAAAATCATGGGACAGAGAGAGAAGCAGCTGTATTCTCATGCTGATTCCATTCCTCTGTTGGTGTCTTCAAACTGGTTGGTGTCAGCTGTTTCACTGGAATTTGTGATCTGAAAAACATCTTAAGCAATTTTTTTTTTTCTTTTTTGGAGACAGAATTTTGCTCTTGTCGCCCAGGCTGGAGTGCAATGGCATGATCTTGGCTCACTGCAACCTCCGCCTCCCAGGTTCAAGCGATTCTCCTGCCTCAGCTTCCTGAGTAGGGAGGCTAGGGAGGCTGGGATTATAGGTGCCTGCCACCATGCCTGACTAATTTTTGTATTTTTCGTAGAGATGAAGTTTCACCATGTTGGCCAGGCTGGTCTTGAACTCCTGACCTCAGGCAATCTGCCCGCCTCAGCCTCCCAAAGTGTTGGGATTACAGGCATGAGCCACTGCGTCCAGCCTTAAACAATTCTTAAACAAAAGCCTTATGATTCTAATGTCAGAAATCCTACCTATAGGAGCAGTGGAGATGCAAATGGTCAGTATCTAGTGCCACATGACTTTTGGTTACAAGGAAGTGGGTCAAAATACAGCCTGATTAATGCTTAATTATAATTCTGTTTCTCTGCAGAATTCATGTTAACCCTGTGAGGAGGGCTTCAAAGTGAGGTAGGAGCAGGCTGGGAGTGTGTGGTGTCCTGGAGGCCAGGGAGGAACATGTATCAAGGAGGAGGGAGGATTAACCAAGTCCACTGTGGCTGATAAATCAAGAAAGAGGAGGATGGGAAAATGGCCATCTGATGTGACAACACTGAGGTCACTTGTGACCTTGACAAGCACTGTTCCAGTGGAGTGGAGGGGAGTAAAGCCTGACTGGTGTGTGCTCATGAAGGAATGGGAGAGAGGACCTGGGGGAAGCAAGGACAGAACACTATTTACATGTTCATGGTCTGTCTCTCCACACTTGCGTGAAAGAGCCACAAAAGCCAGGACCCAAGCGTATCTTATCCATTTCTGTATCCCAGTGCCCAGCACATTGTATTTGTTAAGTCATATTTTATATTTTATTAACCAGTATCTCCTTCAAATGTGGGAGCCCATAATCTTCCAGTTTGGTCACACCAACAAAGACTAGAGAGGAATGACAGGGTTGGAATAGAATTCTCTGGTTCCTTCCAGCTCTAATATTCTATGATTGTGTGAACTTGTTCTATCAAGTACCATTGTAATTAATAGAGTAAGGAATTTAATTAGTGGCCTGCTGTTGTTAATTTGGTAAGCAACTGTTAAATGAAATGACTGGAATCAGTGTTCCATTCATACATTTAACAAACATTTGTCCAGTGCCTACAATGTGTTAGGCACTATATATATTGTCCCATATAATATATGTAAGAGCAGAAGGCCTGGGATAGGGGCGAGTGGTCAGGAGAGGTGATGGGGACCTCCCACTGCTAATTCTGCAGGAGGTCCAGGGTTCTTTGATGCGGCTGGCGCTACTCTGCTTATCACTGAGGAGAGAAGAGGCTCCCAGTGGCCTGAGTGGAGGGATTACCAAGCTGCAGCTGCAAGGCACACAGAGCAGCATTCACCAAGGCACAACAAGCAGCCTCTATCTGCTTCACCACTGAGGAGCCGAGGGCCCCCACACAACAGCTGTTTCAGGCAGTGGGAGGAGAGGAAGATGTGGTCTTCAGGTCCACCCTGCCACAGGACCAACACCAGATTTTACGCCACATCTAGGGCTTGAGGCTTCTTCTGTGACTGAACAGCGCGTTTGGGCTTTCTCTGCACAATCCTTTCTTTCTGCTTTCATAGGCTTTGTCAGGCAGGGCAGGGTTTAGCAGTTGCATTCTAGAGGCGAGGAGAGGAGGGCTCAGAGCATTGTAAGACCTAAGAGGGTCAGAGCCAGGACAAGAACCTAGGGGTACTCCTGGCCCTGGAATAACGGAGAGAACATGGGCCTCGCAGTCTACCCCTGGATGAAATAATCTTCATTAGATTACCGCTCCACCAGCATCCTTTCTGAAACAAAGTACCTCAGTTTCCTCATTTGTAAAATAGGGGGAAAAATGTCCTCCTTACAGGGTTCCTTGCAGAATCAAGGGCATAATGTGAGTGAGAGCGCTTTGTAACTAACATACAAAGTGCTCTCCAGACATTTGTTACGGTTTTAAATCGCCAGGCAAAGCTTCCTCTTGCAGTTACAGATTAGGGGCTCCTACTCATCTGACTTTGTTCCACTTTCCACTCCTCTGTGCCTCCCCCTCCAACAAAGAGAGGAAGTGAGAGACGCAGAGGCACGCGTCTAAAGACCAGTTTAGCTGGCCCAGGGTCACATGCAAGATTTGCCGCCCCATGGGGTGAGAGCGGGTGTGAGGGGCGCCCCCGTCCAGAACTACATTTCCCATCAACCCTTTCGCGGCTCCCGCGCGGCAGCGACCAGGCGCATGCGCCGAGTACCGCCACGCCTGGTCTCCGGGACACCCCTCCGGACCGGTTTCGCCTAGCAGTGCGGGTAGGTCCAGGTGCAGCGGCCGTAGTGCTGCCTCCCGGCGCCGCGGGCTGTGGCGGTCTCAGGTGTGCCGAAGCTCAGGTCTGTGCCATGATCCGGCAGGAGCGCTCCACATCCTACCAGGAGGTACGAGGTTGTGAGAGACGGAAGGGAAGTTTGAGGCGGAGGAGCAGGGTCCCGGGGGTCTGGGCGGATGCGGGCCGGGGTTGTCGGGGCTGCGCGGCAGAGGGCTCTTCCGAGGGACGGGCGGGTGCGTCGGGGGAGGGCTCCGGGGTGCAGAGGAGCGGCCCAGGGGCAGGAAGGAAGCGGGGCGGCGGAGCGGGCCCCCAGCCTTCTCCGTATGCTGCGGGTCGCATGGCCGAAGTCTAGAGTAAGGTCCCCGGCGCCGCGACCCGTAACCAGCAGGTGAATGATTGAAGCTACCTGAGGCCCAGCCTTCCGCGCTCCGGGGCGGAGCGGCAGCCCGGTGGCCCCGAGGAACCCGGCGTTCTTTCGTTCTTTGCAACAAGTGGAGCGCCCGCGCCCTCCTCCCAGCGAGAGCTGATGCGCGGTCGGCATCGTCGGCATCCTCCCCCTCCAAACCTAAGGCCTCGCGGTCCCCGCGGCTGGTGACAGGATTGATTACCTGTTTTTTGGTGACCGCCTAACTTTGAAAAAGTGCCTTCATGGACTTTGCTGGTTCTCGCTCTTCTTCGTCTCTCGCTCCAGCCTCACCTCCTCCCACGACTTTATTACTTTCCAGTTCTTTGTCTCTACCGTCCTGCGCTGCAGGCTGTGCGTCCAGCGCTTCCTCCAGGCAAGCCCTGCCTCCTGACTTCTCCAGCTGTGTTAGCGAAACTGCTCTCCTCCTCCTCCTCCGCTTCTCGGGCCCCAAACCTTGGTCATCTTTGGCACCCGTCCTCTTCTGTGCCCCTCCACCGTGCCCCCTCAGTGGCCAAGGTCAGGCAGTTCCAGATCGGTCCTCCTCCAGTTTGTGTCCTTGTGTTTGCTGTAACCTCTGAGTGTGATACTGTGTTACCATCGCTCCCTTCAGTCTCTTATACTCTCCAGATTTACCTTGAGGCCCTGCCTTGACCTCGGAGTATTCCTTTTTTCTCAGACCTGACGCTGCCCTTCGTCTGCCCAGAACAGTCCAGACTTCTCAGCAAGCTCCCAAAGCTCTGTACAGCACGGCAGCCGTGTCTCCCATTACCTTTGCCACCTCCTTACCCACCTAGGGTCTGGCCACAGTGGAAACTCAGTTTTAAAATGTGCTTCTGCCTCTGTGCATGCCCTCACTCCATTTCTTCGTCAACCCTCCGCCAAGCTCCACTGGGTAAAATGCCCCCAGAAGTCAAGGGCTACCTCAAGTTCCATGTGCTTCATAGGGGTCCGCTTTCTAGACCCGTCTGGCATTTCTGTCCTCATACGAACCTGCTGCCTTCAGTCTTAGTCAATAGTTACTGCTGTACATATCTCCCTTTGTAAAAGACTGTGATTCACAGAAGGGCTTTGTGGACTATATAAAGCAGGTGACTTAGCCCTACAGTGGAGGGAGAAGCCAAGTTGAAGGTAGATAAGATCTACCTAAGGCTTGCCATTTTTTAGTGTAGGATCTTGGCTGGAACCTGGCCTTGGACAAATTTCTATATTTCTCCTCCCATCCCCTTTATTCCATCTGTTTTCTTTGTCTGAAAGGAGTCTGAGGGATTTTAACCATTGCTGTGGATTCCATGGCCCCTAGATTCTGTACCCTGAACAGCGGGAGAATCCTGGGGAATGAGATGTGTCTGAAAGTTTTTAGGTTTATGGGGTGTGGAGCACAGTGGATACATTAGGGATTTCAAGTCGAAAGCCCATGTTCGTGTCCTGGCTGTGCCTCTTGCCATTTGTGTGACTTTTATTGAGTCACATAATTTTCTGAGCCTCAGTTTCTTTGTCTGAAAGATGAAGATGATAAAAGTCCCTACCTCCCAGGGTTGTTTGGGGATTAGATAAGTTGGTGTGGAAAGTGCTTGGCTCCGTGTCTGGCAGATAGTGACCCCACAGTGAATGATAGCTCTTGTTAACAGGGTGTGGGCAGCTCCTGCGTCTAGGGTGCTTTGGGGGTCCTGGCTTAGCAGGAACGTGTGCCTCACTATCCACACATAGCCGGCCTAGCAGGGCTTATAAAATGTTTATTAAAATATAGTCACTTATCCCGCTTGGAGGGCGAAGGCCCAGGGTAGACACAGTTTCTTTTTGGAGGCATTTTCAAGGTGGAAGGCACTGGAAGGGTGCCCTCCGCTTGCCTTCTTCAGAGGCCTGTTCTGTGGTGCCTGTCTCTCCCTTCTTCAGAGAAAGGGGCCACCCAGAGAATGGCCGGCATCTTTCTTGCCTGAACTGTTCTGTGAGCGTACCTAGCTCTGAGTAGGTTTATTTGCTGAGAGGGGATTTTTCCCTGGGGAGGGTGGGATAGACTGAGAATTTGGCCCGGGGCAGACAAGGTTGCAGGCTCATTATGGCTGCGGGTAGTCAAGAAGGGAACTCAGTGGGAGTGTGTTAACACCTGGGTAAGGGTCGACCTGGATGAGGCTTGGATCAGGGAACTTTGAGACTTCCCAGGACTAACAGCCTCCTCTCCCTTTGGCCAGTGAGACCTCTGGGGACCTCTTTATCTGTGCTCCCACTAGTGGCTTATATCTCTTGGTGCCTTCACCAGCCTCCCTGCCCTTTCCCACTGGTTGCTTTTCTTTTCTTTCTTTTTTTTGAGATGGAGTTTCACTCTCGTCACCCAGGCCGGAGTGCAATGGCGCAATCTTGGCTCACTGCAACCTCCGCTTCCCGGGTTCAAGAGATTCTCCTGCTTCAGCCTCCCAAGTAGCTGGGACTACAGGTGTGTGCTATCATGCCCAGCCAATTTTTATATTTTTAGTAGAGATGGGGTTTCACCATGTTGACCAGGCTGGTCTCAAACTCCTGACCTAGGCGATCTGCCCATTTTGGCCTCCCAAAGTGCTGGAATTATAGGCATGAGCCACCGTGTCAGGCCCCGCACCCGGCCTTTTCTTTTGTGCTTGGAGGGCTTTAAACTGGAGGTTTTGCCTGATTCTAAGGGGCAGGAATGGAGTCGTGGAGAGGGAGATAGAAGAATAGATGTGTAAGAGCTGTTTTTCACTTGTCTCTTGGAGGTGAGTTTTTAATGAAAATGTCTTGAAACCTTAAACACTGATGCTGTGAACCTGAGAAAATGCTTGGGAAAACTGTCCCCTCTCCCTCCCAATTCAGGGATGGCTTCTCTTCTAAGCTCTGGTCTTGACCTCTCTTGCCCTCCTCCTTAATCCTACAGAGACTTGTTGATTATCATGGTATCCTTTCCGTCCTTCTACCCTTCTCAGTGGTATAAT
Organism: Trachypithecus francoisi; assembly: GCF_009764315.1. Lineage (NCBI taxonomy): Eukaryota > Metazoa > Chordata > Mammalia > Primates > Cercopithecidae > Trachypithecus > Trachypithecus francoisi. Next base: position 69,454,586 of record NW_022681470.1, on the reverse strand, counting down.
TGTCTCCATTTGACAGGTGAGACCACTGATGAAGTGAGGTTGAGATTGCTGGCTACCAGGCTGCTGATTGTAATTAGCACCTATCCCTGTGGTGGGCTGCCTGCCTGCCCTTCCTGCTGTGTGTTGCCATTTGCAGCCCAAGTTGGTGGACTTCAGCCAGAGTGCCACAGAGAGCTCTGACACCACCTTCACTGTTCCCTCTTTTCTCTCAGCAGACTCTAAGCCGCATTTCCTCTTCCTTTGGGAAGTGGTTAAGACTGTGGGCTTTGGAACTAGACCAACTTGGATTTGACTCCTGGCTATATCTTTCCCTGGCTTTATGGCCATGGGAAATATTATGAGTTGAATTGTGCTTCCTTAAAAAAGATATGTTGAAGTCCTGACCCCAGGTACCTCAGATTGTGACCTTGTTTGGAAATGAGGTCATTGCAGGTGTAATTAGTGAAGATGAGGTCATACAGGAGTAGGGTGGGCCCCTAATCCAACATGGCTGGTGTCCTTAAAGACAATGACCATGTGAAGACACAGAGAGAGCACACCTTGTAAAGATGGCAACGGAGAGTGGAGATTGGATGCCTCTACATGCCAATGAACTCCAAGGATTGCTGGCTGTCACCAGAAGCCAGGAGAGAGGCATGGAACAGATTCCCTCACCACTCGCAGAAGGAGCCAACTCTGCCGACACCTTGATTTCAGACTTCTAGCCTCCAGAACTGTGAGAGAAGACATTTCTGCTGTTTTCAGCTGTTTGGTTCCTAGGAACATAGAGGGCAGACAGTTTCTTGAGCTTTCTGAGCTTCGGTGTCCTCATCTGTAAAATTGCTGTAGCGCATTCTACGTCATGTGGTTTTTGGTGACAATAAGTGAGAAGCAACTTCTGCTTTCTTATTCTAGTCTAGAAAAGCAAGGCTGACATAGCTGACCCGTCTTTGCTCTCTTTGCTTCTCCCTTTAGCTGAGTGAGGAGTTGGACCAGGTGGTTGAGAACTCAGAGCTGGCAGATGAGCAGGACAAGGAGACGATCAAAGTCCAAGGTCCGGGTGTCTTACCAGGTGAGTGGGTTTGGTGCTTTGCTGTGCTGTTGCTGCAGCCAGATGCCCCAGTCCAGGCACCTTGCCAACTGTGGGAGAGGAGGACCCCCCTTCCCTGCACCCTGGTGTCAGGTCTCAAGTATTGCCCTAGTTTTAAAGCCATACATATTTAACCAGCCTTGGAACAGAGGATATGTCTAGACTGCTATCTGCTCTTAACTCCAATTTGAGCCACTTCCTGAGGCCAGGTCATTGCATACAATGGCAAATGCTTTGGATCTCTGCTCTTCTGTTCCTCTTTCCCTGGAAGCTGCTAGCAGGTGAGCCTCTAATATCCAGGTCAAAGAAGATCTAATAGGCACCCCCTTTCAAATACAAGGCCTATCCAGTAATGCTGCTCAGGGTCCCATCAGTCAGTTGGCATCTTATGGAGCCCTATGGCAATGTTTGACACTGCTGACTACTTCTTCCCGGATACACGCAACTGCCTTAGCTTCTGTGATGCAACACTTCTCAGGCCACTCCTTCCAGGCTCCATTGCGGTCACTCTCCAGCTCTTGGGCATGAAATGTTGGTTGCAGGCCCCTTTCTCTCACTCTCATAGGCAGTTCCACCCAGGCCTGCTCCCCTGCTTCAGCTACTGCTTACTCACACATGACTCCCATATTTACATCTCCAGCCCAGAGATTACCTACAAACTCCAAATTTATGTATCTTGTATTTCCAACTGCCCATGTCATAGTTCTGCTTGGATCTCCCAAAGCTTCCCTCAACTCCACGTGTCCAAAATTGACTTCATGATCTTCTCAGTCTCAGCTTGGTCCTCTTCCAGTATTTCCTGTTTGCAGGAATGGTACTACCACTTACGCAGCTGAACTTCAGAGCAGTTCTCCATTCCTTCCTTCCCCTCATCCCCTTTTTCTCTGGCCCTCAGCCATGCTGATCTTTTTTTATTTTAGGCCTCATTCCCTCTCACCATAGGGCCTTTTTGTTGTTTTATTTCTCTGCCTGGAATTCACTTTCCTTCATCACATAGTTAATACCTAATCATTCTTCAGCTTTCAGCTCACTCATTTTTTTTCTACAGAGCCTTCTCTAACCTTCTGGCTAGATTACCTCCCACCCTCCAGCACTGTCTCATAGTCCACGCGCCTCTCCTTTCCAGCTGTTGCTGTTGGAATGGTGTGTTTGTTTGTCTGATTAATGTCTGTCTGTTCTACTATAGCAGTCCCTAACTGCTTGGCACCAGGGACCGGTCTGTGGAAGACAATTTTTCCACAGATGGAGGTTGGGGGATGGCTTCAGGATGAAACTGTTCCTCAGATTATCAGGCATAGTTAGATTTTCATAAGGAGTGCACAACCTAGATCCCTTGTATGTGCAGTTCACAATAGGGTTTGCACTCCTATGAGAATCTAATGCTGCAGCTGATCTGACAGGAGGTGGAGCTCAGGCGGTAATCCTCACTCACTGCTCACCTCCTACAGTATTGGCCCAGTTCCTAACAGGCTATAGACCCATATTGGTCTGTGGCCTGAGATTTCACTAGAATGAAACTCCCTGAGGGCAGAGACCAGTCTGTTTTGCTCATCACCCTAGCCTTGACCACACCATAAAGATTTGTTGAGTGAATGAATGAAGCCCCAGCCTGACTTCAGCTTCTTGGGTGGATCCCATCTGTTTGTGGGAGAGGGGAACAAGACAGGAACTAATGTGATTCTGCCTGCTCCTTAGAGAAGACTGCATGGAAGGGACTGGGCACGGTGGCTCATGCCTGTAATCCCAGCACTTTGGGAGGCTGAGGCAGGTGGATCACCTGAGGTCAGGAGTTCGAGATCAGCCTGGCCAACATGGTGAAACCCTGTCTCTACTAAAAATACAAAAATTAGTCAGGTGTGTTGGCACGTGCCTGTAATCTCAGCTACTCGGGAGGCTGAGGCAGGAGAATCGCTTGAACCCAGGAGGCAGAGGTTGCAGTGAGACGAGATCATGCCACTGCACTCTAGCCTGGGTGACAAGAGTGAGACTCTGCCCAAAAAAAAAAAAAAAAAAAAAAGACTGCCTGGAAGGAAGGAGGCTGGAAGGGCAGCTAACATTTCCTGACTGCTTCCCCTGTGCCAGGATCTGTTCTACCCCATTTGCCCCATTTAATTCTCACATCAACCCTGTGAGGTAGTTATCCTCCTTTTACACATGAGGCCCCCAACCTCAGGGAGGTTGAGTAAAGCATGGGGAGGTCATATAGCTGGTAAACACAGACTGAATCAAACTCCGCCCGACCCAGTGGTGTTTTCTTTTTTTTTGAAATGGAGTCTCACTCTGTCACCCAGGCTGGAGTGCAGTGGCGCAATCTCGGCTCACTGTGACCTCTGCCTCCCAGGTTTAAGTGATTCTCCTGCCTCAGCCTCCCGAGTAGCTGGGATTGCAGATGCGTGCCATCACACCTGGCCACTTTTTTATTTTTAGTAGAGATGGGGTTTCACCGTGTTGGCCAGGCTTGTCTCGAACTCCTTACCTCAGGTGATCTGCCCACCTCAGCCTCCCAAAGTACTGGGATTACAGGCGTGAGCCACTGCGCCTGGCCTACATCAGTGGCTTATAAAAACTATTTTAAGTGGTGGTAATCCCAAAACTTTGGGAGGCCAAGATGGGAGGATCTCTTGAGGCCAGGAGTTTGAGACCAGCCTTAGCAACAAAATGAGATCCTGCCTCTACCAAACAGACAAAAACCAAAAACACTCAAACAAAACAATATTTTAAGCATTCTTTTATTAAAGCCCAATATATAAAAGATAGTGGCGTGGCTAACCCTTCCTCTGACATGAGGCATTGCCTCTAAAGCCCTAAGGCTCCCGGGAGAACAACTTGAAAGACCTGTATATTCGTTTTCTATTGTTTCTATAACAAATTACCACAAACTTAGTGGCTTTAAAAAGCACAAATTTATTATCTTACAGTTCTGGAGGTCAGGAGTCCAAAATTGATCTCACTGGGCTAAAATTAAGCTGTCTTGGCAGGCCTGAATTCCTTTCCAGGGGCTTGAGGAGAGAACCTGGTCTTTGCCTTTTCTAGCTTCTGGAGGCCTCCTGCATTCCTTGGCTTGTGGCCTCTTCCTGCAGCTTCAAAACCAGCAGTGGCTGGTCGAATCTTTCTCACATCACTTCACTCTGATGCTGACTTTCCTACCTCCCTTTCCCATGTTTAAAGGGCCTTTGTGACCACATCGGACCCACCCAGGTAACCCAGGATAATCTCCCTGCTTTAAAGGCAACTGATTAACAACCTTAGTCCCTTTTGCTGCCTTAATTCCCCTTTTCCATGCAACTTGACATATTTACAGGTTCTGAGGATTAACACTTGGACATCTTTGGGAGCCTTTATTCTGCCTACCACACCATGCACTACCCTGTTGCCCCCAACCAGAAGTATATCGATGGAGGTAGGAGGAAGAAGAGGAGGAGGGTCAGACTTGGAAAGATGAGGCTCGCGTTGTGTTTCCTTTCATAGAGAAGTGCCCAGGTAAATCAGGAGGTGGCCCTGATGACCTTGGACCTTAGCATCCTCTCTTTTGCCTCAGATTCCTGAGGCTGCAAAGCCGGGGGTCAATCAGAATAGGAAGCCAGGCCTCAGGCAGAGCAAATTTTGGGAATCATTTTCATGATTATTATTAAGTAAGTCTGTTATGTTGACCTGTGACTAGCAATCTTGGATATTACAACTGTAAATGTTTGGGAAGTTCAACTGGCAAGAGCATTCCCACTTGCTTTGGGGGAGCCAGATGAGCTAGGCTCATCTCCTTTCTAAATCACGGAAGATCCAGATCTCAGGAGTCTATTTGACTGGGTCAGTAGTGAGTTGGCTCAAATTTGATGGACCAATACAAAACTCTCAGAGCTCATTTCTTGCCTCTGAGTCTTTTTTTTTTTTTTTTTTTTTTTTTTGAGACAGTCTCGCTTGTCAACCAGGCTGCAATGCAGTGGCATGATCTTGGCTCACTGCACCCACCACCTCCTGAGTTCAAGCATTCCTCATGCCTCAGCCTCTCGAGTAGCTGGATTATAGGCACTTGCAATCATTCCTGGCTAATTTTTGTATTTTTAGTAGAAATGGGGTTTTGCCATGTTGGCCAGGCTGGTCTTGAACTCCTGACCTCAAGTGATCCACCCTCCTCAGCTTCCCAAAGTGCTGGGATTACAGGCGTGAGCCACCGTGCTTGGCCCCTTTGAGTCTTCTAATAACAATAATAATAATAATAGTAATGATGATAGTGGTTGCCATTTTGGGAGTGCTTTCATGTACTAGGCCTGTGTAGGGCTTTTTTTTTTTTTGAGATGGTACCTTGCTTTGTGGGCAGGGCTACTGTGCAGTGGTATGATCATTTCAGCCTCCCAAGTAGTTGGGACTGTAGGTGTGTGCCACCATACCTGGCTAATTTTTAAATTTTTTTTTAGAGACAGGGTCATGCAGTGTTGCCCAGGCTGGTCTCAAACTCCTGGGCTCAAGTGATCCTCCTGCCTTGACCTCCCAAAGTGCTGAAATCACAGGTGTGAGCCACCGCTTCGAGCCTGTAGGACTTTTTATATACACTTTATCCTGTAATCTTCACAGCCACTCTGTGAGGTGAATGGTTAGTCCTAGTTTATAGATGAGGAACCCAAGGCACAGACGTTAAGGAACGTACTCAGAGCTCGTAAGTGGCAGGGCTCAAATCTGCACTCAGAGCTACCTCCGAAGGTGTCTTGACTCTGGCTCCGTTGTTCCTAGATGAGAGCTTTCCTCCTCCAAATTCTTCCCTCCCTGTAGCAGATTACTTAAGGACTGCTTCACTTGTTACGCCAAGTGCTAACACCACAAAGAGAGTGAGTAAGTTCCTCCAGGAGCTCAGACATATAGAGACAGAAGGCCGGTTACCAAAGGAAGAACTTGTCCCTCCTTCTGAGCCTTCCTTGACTTCCCTGATGAGGTCCCTTTCTCCCTGTGATATGCTTTCCTTTGTAACAGTTAACACAGTTGATAGGTCACATTTATTGAGTTTAATTATTCAGTTAATTGTTATCCACCCCTTGGCAGTGCCCCACAAGTTCTGTGAGGCACACAGATTTTGTGTTCTCTTCCTTTACTGTAACTGCAGTGCCTAGTGTGGAGTGTAGTGGTAGTGTGGAAGTATGACTCCGTAGAACTCAGACTTCTATGGAGTATGAGTACTGTAGGTACTCAGTACTTATTTGTCCTATGGGGGAGAGCAGTGGGGATTTAGAGCAGGACAGCATCTCATCTAGGAGCAAGTGAGCCAACTGGAATGAATGAATGAAGGCCAAAGAAATGGTAGAGTCAGATGCTTCAGAATGAATGAAGTGGCCTGGCCCTGTGGCTCACACCTGAAGGGGCTCACGCTGTGGCTCATCCCAGCACTTTGGGAGGCCAAAGCGAGCAGAACACCTGAGATCAGGAGTTGGAGACCAGCCTGGCCAATGTGGCGAAACCCCGTCTCTACTAAAAATATCAAAAAAAATTGCCGGGCATGATGGCGGATGCCTGTAATCCCAGCTACTCGGGAGGCTGAGGCAGAAGAATTGCTTGAAGCCGGGAAGGCAGAGGTTGCAGTGAGCCGAGATTGTGCCATTGCACTCCAGCCTGGGTGATAGAGCAGGACTCCATCTCAAAAAATAAAAATACAAAAATTAGCCAGGAATGGTGCACACCTGTAATCCCAGCTACTTGGAAAAAAAAAAAAAGGAAGGAAGGCTGGCTGGTTTGTGAAAGTGGGATTACTCTGAAGGAAAGGTAACACGTAGGTGAAAAAGAAGGGACTGGCTAGGGAAGGGAGGTTACATGAGCAACTGTATAGAGATGGGAATAAAATAGGACATGTTGGAGATCATGAATAGCACGGTGTGGTTGGGGCAGAGGACTGGTGAGCAAAGTAGAGGGAGGTGAGGTAGGAAAGAGACTTGGTCAGATTGTGGAGGGGTCTGAGTGTCAGAGTCTGTACATTATCTAGTAGGGAGCAGGGGGTATTTAAAAGGATTGGAACAGGACAGTAAGAGGAGTAAAGTGGGGATTCAGGAGATGAATGTGGCTGGATTAAGGCAAAGGGAGACAACCGTGCTGCAGCAAAGGCTGATGTGAGAGGCTGCTTTGCTGTAGCGGAGGGGGAGAAGGAAGAATCAAAGAGCATTCTTAATTTTGAAACCAGACCGATGGGAGAATGATACTGCATAGAGATGAAGCCTAGAGAGGCAAATGGCTCAGAAAAGAAGATGGCCAGGTGTGGTGGCACACCTGTAATCCCAGCACTTTGGGAGGCTGAGACGGGTGAATCATTTGAGGCCAGGAGTTCAGGACCAGCCTGGGCAATATGGCAAAACCCTGTCTCTACAAAAAACACAAAAATTAGCCGGGCATGATGGCATGTACCTATAATCCCAGCTAATTGGGAGGCTGAGGTGGGAGAATCGATTGAGCCCAGGAGGCAGAGGTTGCAGTGAGCTGATATTGCACTGCTGCACATCAGCCTGGGCAACAGAGTGAGATCCTGTCTCAAAAAAAAGCCTATCTGTTGTTGGCATGCAGTCAGTTGAAGTCGAGATGGCCCAGAGGCAATGACAGATGCAGGATGGACAGGAGAGAAGGGAGGGCTGGAGTTGTGCAACCTGGAGAAATCCCATGGGGGCAAGGTCGCAGGAACAGATGGAAAATGAGCACGGGGGCTATGAAGACTGAACCTCACAAACACCCCCATTTGGGGGACAAAAGAGAAGCTGGGGCTGGAAAAGGAATTGAATGGAGGGCCTGGAGGTAGGAGCTGCAAGAAAGGAGGACAGTGCAGCAGAGGTTCAAGTTAAGCACCCAAACATGCAGGGTTATAAATCAGTTTTATTCTCTGGAATACATGATTCTATACCATAATGCACTAAAAGCTTTAGTCTATTCATTTCCTGTCTATCAAGTGAATCAGAACCAATTAGTATTCTGTTCAAAGGGAGAAATGACATCAGACATGCTAATAGAATAAGCACTTTCTTACATCACAGATGTAATGAAACTGAGGAAAATCCTTGGTTAATTAGTCATTACAATCAGTTCTCCATGGAAACAACTGTATATAAAGGGATAGACAAAAAATTCATACATTGGACCTTATCAAAATGAAAACCTTAGCTGGGCATGGTGGATCACGCCTGTAATTCCAGCACTTTGGGAGGTCGAGGCGAGTGGATCACCTGAGGTCAGGATTTTGAGACCAGCCTGACCAACATAGTGAAACTCTGCCGCTGCTAAAAATACAAAGTCAGCCAGGTGTGGTGGCCCATGCCCGTAATTCCAGCTACTCAGAAGCCTGAGGCAGGAGAATTGCTTGAATCTAGGAGGCAGAGGTTCTAGTGAGCCGAGATTGTGCTGTTGCACTCCAGCCTGGGTGACAGAGTGAGACTCCATTCCCCTCCCCCACAAAAGAAGACCTTTTGTGTATCAAAGGACACTATCAAGAAAGTGAAAAGACAGCCCACAGAATGGGAAAAAGTATTTGCAAATCGTACATCTGATAAGGGACTGATATTTAGAATATGTAAAGAACGCCTACAATTCAACAATAGAGACAAATAACTCAGTTTAAAACCGGGCAAAGAATCTGAATAGACATTTCTCCGGAGAAGATATACAAATGACTGGGAAGCACATGAAATAATGCCAACATCATTAGTCATCAGGGAAATGCAGCTCTAAATCACGATGAGATACCACTTCACACCCACTAGGACGGTTATAATTTTTAAAAATGGATAATAAGTTTTGGCAAGGATGTAGAGAGATTGGAACCCCCATACGTTGCTGGTGGGAATGTAAAGTGGTGCAGCTGCTGTGGAAAATAGTCTGGCAGTTCCTCAAAAGGTTAACTACAGAGTTACCATATGGCCAGCAATTCCACTCCTAGGTGTATATTCGTGAGAAATGAAAACTTACGTCCACATGAAAACTTAAATCTCCCAAAAACGTGTACGTGAATGTTCATAGAAGCTTTATTTGTAATAGCCAAAAAGTGAAATAAGCCAAATGACTATCAGCTGATGAATGGATAAGTAAAATGGTACAATAGAATATTATTTGGCAATAAAAGAATGAGGAACTGGGTGCGGTGGCTCACACCTGTAATCCCAGCACTTTGGGAGGCCGAGTCAGGTGGATCACTTGAAGTCAGGAGTTCAAGACCAGCCTGGCCAACATGGTGAAACCCCGTCTCTACCAAAAATATGAAAAATTAGCCAGATGTGGTGGTGCACACCTGTAATCCCAGTTACTCAGGAGGCTGAAGCAGGAGAATCACTGGAACCTGGAAGGTGGAGGTTGCAGTGAGCCAAGATGGTGCCACTGCACTCCAGTCTGGGTGACAGAGGGAGACTCCGTCTCAAAAAAAAAAAAAAAAAAAGAGAATGAGGAACTGATGCATGCTGTAACTTGGATTAATTTTTTTTTTTTTTTGAGACAAGATTCTTTGTTGCCCAGGCTGGAGGGCAGTGGTGCCATCTCAGCTTTGCAACCTCCGCCTCCTGTATTTAAGTGATTCTCCTGCCTCAGCTTCCCAAGTGGCTGGGATTACAGGCATGTGCCACCATGACCAGCTAATTTTTGTATTTTTAATAGAGATGGGGTTTTGCCATGTTGGCCAGGCTGGTCTTGAACTCCTGACCTCAGGTGATCCTCCTGCCTCAGCATCTCAAAGTGTTGGGATTACAGGCATGAGCCACCACTCCTGGCTGTATCTTGAAAACATTATATTAAGTGAGATAAGTCAGACACAGCCACATATATGCTGCCCTTAATGTGAAATGTCCAGAACAGGCAAATCCATAGGGACAGAAATTAAATTAGTGGTTGCCAGGAAAGGGGAAGTAACCATTCTCAGGTATGGAGTTTCTTTTTGGGTAATTAAAATTTTCTGTAATGAGATAGTGGTGGTAGTTATGCATCTTGTGAATATACTAAAAACTGCTGAATATATTTACTTTAAAAGGGTAAATTGTATGGTATGTAAATTATATAAAAAAGAAGAAACAAAATTGACCACACTAAACAACAGAAAAAAAAAGGTAGGCAGAAAATTCAGAATGCCTCTTAGCTCAGTGCTCCCTGCAAGGTGGAGTTTCACAGGATTACAGCAGACAACCAAGCCCCCTTCCTCTGAATAGAGTTTCCATGATATTTTCAAGAACTGAATTGCCCATCACAGATCCCCTTAGTGGATAAACTTGCATTCTGGGACAAGTTCGGGGTTTTTGAAGGAATTCTGTCATGGGTTTTACAAAGCATATAAACTACCTTTCCCTGGAACATCTTGTGCATTATTTTTGTCTTTCTACTACCCTGAGTTTGCATTCATTTAAAGGATGTATACTTTTAAAGCACATTCATCCAGTTTGCCACAAAAAGCCAGTGTTCAGTTTTCTCACTACAGAGTGCGTGGGACATTTTATCAAATAACCAGCACCTTTTTTTTTTTTTTTTTATGATAAAGTATAATGGTGTCTAGTTTTAGAATTGGAGTGTTACTTATAGCAAGTGTGGAGGATAAGTAAATAGTTTTACAGTTTTTATTTAGATCACACTCCTATTTGTGGATCAAGAAGAGGCCTGTAAAGAAGCTAAACTTGGCTTCTGTGAGTAAAACAGAAGAGAAGACTTTTGGTCAATGTTCCCATGAGAGTAATTTGTTCCAAGTACCTCTACTAGATGAATTGCAGTGATGGAATTGGCATGTGACCTTTTTGTTTTATGCCTATTTTTAGAATTTTTAAGAACATGTAGGGAGGACTTCATCTCTTTCCCTTACCAAGGCCATCATGAAGGCAAAACATTTCAAATCATGTTTATCTGGCTTAATGCAGAGTGGATACACCTGTCCACAAATGCCAGTTATTGTTCCTCTTTATTATATTGTTCAGCCTGGATGTAGTATAGAGTTTGTCTTAGAAGTTTTCCGGGCCAGGCACAGTGACTCACCCCTGTAATCCCAGCACTTTGGGAGGCTGAGGCAGGCAGATCACCTGAGGTCAGGAGTTCGAGACCAACCTGGCTAACATGGTGAAACCCTGTTTCTACTAAAAATACAAAAAATTAGTTGGATGTGGTGGCGCATACCTGTAATCCCAGCTACTCGGGAGGCTGAGGCAGGAGAATCACTGGAACCCAGGAGGCGGAGGTTGCAGTGAGCTGAGATTGCACCATTGCATTCCAGCTTGGGCAACAAGAGTGAAACTCCATCTCAAAAAAAAAAAAAAAAAAACCACAAAAAAAGTTTTCCAGGTCAGGTACAGTGGCTCATGCCTGTAATCCCGGCATTTTAGGAGGCTGAGGTAGGTAAATTGCTTGAGTCCAGGAGTTCTAGACCAGCCTGAGTGACATGGTGAAACCCCATCTCTACAATAAATACAAAAATTAGTTGGGCATGGTGGCATGTGCCTGTAGTCCCAGCTACTCAGGAGGCTGAGATGGGAGGATTGATTGAGCCTGGAAGGTAGAGGTTGCAGTGAACCAAAATCATGCCACTGTACTCCAGCCCGAGTGATAGAGCCAGACCCCACTTGAGTCCAGGAGTTCAAGGCTGCAGTGAGCTATGATCACACCAGTGCACTCCAGCCTGAGTGACAGAGTGAGACCCTGTCTCTTGAAAAAAAAGAGAAAAAGTATTTCAGACTTCTCTACTTGTTACGAAGTTATATTATTTCAATTACATATTTTATTATTAATGACTGTAATTTTAAATATTAATGCTCACAGTTGTGTAGGGAAAGAGCATTGGGCTAGGAGCCAGGACTCTAAGACTCTCTCATTCTGATTGTGCCAGTTACTGGCTGTGAGATCTGGATTGTTGTACAAAGAGTAGAGTTGGGCCAGATGGCCTTTTAGGTCCCTATCAACTCTTAAAAATTAGTTCAGGCCGGGCGCGGTGGCTCAAGCCTGTAATCCCAGCACTTTGGGAGGCCGAGACGGGTGGATCACGAGGTCAGGAGATCGAGACCATCCTGGCTAACACTGTGAAACCCCGTCTCTACTAAAAATACAAAAAACTAGCCAGGCGAGGTGGCGGGCGCCTGTAGTCCCAGCTACTCGGGAGGCTGAGGCAGGAGGATGGCGTGAACCCGGGAGGCGGAGCTTGCAGTGAGCTGAGATCCGGCCACTGCACTCCAGCCCCGGCGACAGAGTGAGACTCCGTCTCAAAAAAAAAAAAAAAATTAGTTCAGATGTTATGCAACAAATCAGTCACTTCAGAGTTCCTTCAGTTTTATCTTGTGATCTTTTCAAACCCCGTTAGAATGTAGTCGGCTGGTACTCATTGCCACTGCAGTTATGAGCAGCTCATGACAGTGGATGTATTTTCACCCACTAGGTTTTGAAGGATACCCATGGTCCCATTTGGACCATGGGAGTTGGTTGTACCTTCCAAGCTAAATAGCTATGGGTAGGTTCCTGTGCATAGATCCTGTGGCCCTGCAGCCCAGCTACAGCTGACTGCTCAGGGGTCAGCACCCAAGAAAGGGAGGCCATCTATAGGCTGGGCATGAAGGAGGTCAGTGTCTTGTGAGGTATCTGGTGGAACACCCTATACAGGATACTCTCTGGGGGAGAATTTGAATGCAAGACTCATGGAGAAGGACTTAGCAAAGTGGAGCAGGGTCATGAGAGAAACATGTAAAGAAGGCAGAGAGCAAAGGCATGAAGGAGCAGAAATTGACACTATTTATTAGCAATAGGTAGAGGCAAAAGTGTAATCAAACACAAAAGAAGCTGAGATGAGAAAGAATTGCTTTAATTCCTTTTGGACAACTAGAGCTGCTGTGGACCTTGGTGGCTTAGCTCTCAGCTATCCATTGGGTTTCTTGGGCTCTCACTTACCCTTGTACCTGTAGAGTAAACCTCCACTGCCCACAGTAACTTATTCCTTAAAACCTAAAGGGGCCTCACTGACAGTTCTGTAAATTGGCATTCCTGTGTAAAGTAAAAACTTTCTAAAGTATTTTGCCAAAAAACAGCAAGGAACATTCGTTGGTTTATAGTTTTACATGCTTGATTGCACTAATATTCTCTGACGGATTGAGTTAGCATGGCAAGACTTAGTTCATCTATTATTTGGGTTATTTATTCATTTGACAAACATGGAAACATTACATGCCTACTATGTGAAAGACACTACATTCTGCCCTGCCTCCATTTTATTTTCAGTGTATATCTTTTCAGATTTATTTTTCAAAAGAGATTATAGTTCTATGATCTTTATTTTTGCTATTTTCATAATTGAGCACTTCATTGTTTGAAGGGTAGAGGGTACATTCTGTTTCTTTGGTACCAATAATTGTTACCATTGAGCAGGCACTATGTAATGCATTTTGCAACATTCTCATTTACTTCCCTCAAAAATCCTGTAAAATGGCAATGATAAAAATGTAAGGCTTTAAGAGCACTGAGTAACTTGTCTAGGATCATGGAGTAGTTAGTAGCAAAGCTGCAGCTGGAGCTCAAAACTCTGACTCTAAAGCTCATGCTCTTAACCACTGCACAGTATATCTGTTCTTTCAGTCAGAAAATAAATGAATAATGGAAACCAAATTATTTCTTCCTTAAAATTCTCCTTGTGGTTTAGGTGCAGAACTAACATGACCCCCTCCACAGAGTCTTTGCTGATAACTGCCCCTCTCCCTGTGCTTCCCATTCTTCCTCCAGTTGAAGGAAACCTAATGTTTTATACCCTTACATCTTTCTGAATTCTGTAGCACTTTGGATCAGAGACCATCAGTCCTTCATTTGATATCTCCCTGAAGCACCTAGTACAAAATCTTGCATGTAGAGTTGGTGCTTGATCTTGTAGAAGTAAAGAATGAATTATTTCCTTGTCTTTACCAATCCAGGAGACTTGGATAGTTCTGTGTTGCGCCTGCTTTTGTGCTTTAAATAAAGTAAAATGAAATAATTATGAGCAGATACTCTTTTGTGTCTTTGTATTTGAAATCTGCTATCAAAGCATGTGGTTGGGTTTTGTTGTTAATCCAGACTGACAGTCTCTGCTTTTTAATTGGATGGTTTAGTCCATTTACATTTGATGTAATTATTGATATGGCTGGATTTGACTACCATTTTGCTGTTTTCTATTTGTCTTGCTGGGTTTTTTTGTTTGTTTCTCTGTTTTTTCTTTATTGCAAGTTATAAACCTTACAATATTGTTGAGTAATTTCTGCTGTAGGCAGTCTTAACCTTTTTTTAAGTAGCTTTTTGTTTTACTCACTTATTTAACATTTTCAGTGCTCTTTACATCTGAGAGTTACCATCTAAGTGTCAATTCCTTTTAGCTTTCAGAATTTTTGTTAGCATGCATTGTAGTGCAGGTCTGCTGGTGATGAATTATCTCAGCCATTGTGTTTCAAAATATCTTTATTTCATCTTCATTTTTGAAGTTTTGCTGGTTAGAGAATTATACTGGTAGATGAAAATTTTTTTTTCTTTCAGCATTTGAAGATGTTCTGTTGTCTTCTGCCCTCCATTATTTCTGTTCAGAAATTGGTTGTCATTAGTATCAGTGCACTATATGTAATATATATCTATGTGTATATATAGATAGATATATATTTTTTTCCCTCACTGCCTTCAAGATTTTTCTCTTTTCTTTACATTAGCGGTTTGACTATGATTTGCCTCAGCAATTTTTTTTTTTTTTTAATTATCCTGATTGGCATTTATTGAGCTTCTTGGATCTGTAAGTTGATGTCTTTCTACAGTTTTGGGCCATTGTTTTTTTCAGGTTTTTTTTTTTTTTTTTAGATGGAGTTTTGCTCATGTTGCCCAGGCTGGAGTGCAATGGCGTGATCTCAGCTCACTGCAACCTCCGCCTCCCGAGTTCAAGCGATTCTCCTGCCTCAGCCTCCCAAGTAGCTGGGATTACAGGTGCATGCCACCATGCCCAGCTAATTTTTGTATTTTTAGTAGAGACGGGGTTTCACCACGCTGGCCAGGATGGTTTCTATCTCTTGACCTTGTGATCCACCTGCCTCAGCCTCCCACAGTGCTGGGATTACAGCGGTGAGCCACCGTGCCTGGCCTCAGATATTTTTTGTGACCTATTTTCTGTCTCCAGTTACATGTCATTACACTGCTAGATACTGTAACAATTATCCGGGCTCCATTTGGTTTTTTTTTCCTTCAATATTTTCTTCAGATTGGATAGTTTCTGTTGATTTAACTTCAAGTTCACTGACTCTTTTTCTGCCATCTTTTGCTATTAAAATATACAGTGAACTTTTTACTTCATTTATTTCTTGTCAGATCTGGAATTTTCATCTGTTTTTTAAAATTTAGTGAAACATTTTTACAGTGGTTAGATACACATAATGTAAAACTCATCGTCTTACCCACTAAAATGTATAGCTCAGTGATATTAAGCACATTCATATTGCTGTGCAACCATCACCACCATCCATCTCCACAATGCTTTTCAATCCTGCAAAACTGAAATTCTATATATTTGGCTGTTGTTATTAGTTTCTGTTTCTCTATTGATCTTGTCTTTATTCCTTATTCAGATATTTTCCTTTAAGTGCCATAAAGTTCCTCTCTGCTAAATTGCAACACTGGGTCATCTTGGTGTTGGTTTCTATGGATTGCTTTTTTCTTGAGTACAGGTCACATTTTCTTGTATCTTAGCATGTCTAGTGATTTTTGATTGAACACTGGACATTATGAATGATGTAGAGATTCTGGATTCTGTTATGATCTTCAGAAGGGTATTTTTTTTTTCTTGGCATGTAGTTAGTATGGCAAGATTTAAGCTTAGCTCTAAACTCCTATCTCCACTGCATTAGCCGTAGTTGAAATCTCCATGCGGTTCTTTCAATTTCCAGTTGTTACTTTTTGCTGGCCCCCTTGGGTTCCCCAGCCAAGGATCTGAACATATATTTAGTTGCCAATTTGGGAGTTTCACCCGCTATGTGGCTCCCTCCCTTTCAAGGTTTCGTCTGAACTTTCTGGCTGCCCTTCTAGCCCTGAACTTTATCCCTGTCACTCTGAACCATGCCTTATAGGCATTGGCATGTACTCTTAGGCAAAAAGCTACAGACGTATAAATCTCACCAAGTACAGTTCTTCTCTTTCAAGGGTAGCCTCTCTTTCAATTTCTACCTGCTTTTGATCATTCTCCTAGTGCCTTCAAATAATTTAAAATATGTTGTCCAAAGTTTATAATTGTTTTCTGTGGAAGGGTGATGTGACACTGCTACTCTGTCACTGTTGGAAGCCAGATGCCAAGCAGATACCTTTTGGGGCTTACATTCAGATGCTTCCCTTGTTCTCAGCCTTGTGCTCACCTGGGCTATGGAGGAAATAGGGCTTCTTCTCAGGGAGCTCCATTTTCAGCTGAGGAGCAGAGAGGGCACAGGGAACCCTGTGGGAGTATCTTAGTCAGCTCGGACTGCTGTAACAAAATGCCACAGATGAGTAGCATAAACAATAGAAATTTATTTCTCACAATTCTGGAAGTGAGAAGTCCAATATCAAGGTGCCAGCAGGGTTGATTTCTGGTGAGGCCTCTCTCTTTGGCTTGCAGACAGCTGCCTTCTCATTGTGTCCTCACATGAACTTTTTTCCTGTGTGCTTGTGCTCCTAATGTCTCCTCCTCTTATAAGGATTCTGGTCCTGTTGGATCAGGCCTCATCCTTATGGCCACATTTAACCTTAATTATATCCATGAAGGCCCTGTCTCTAAATATAGTCACATTGAGGGTTAGGGCTTCAACCTGAATTTGAGGGTAGGGGATACAGTTTTGTCCATAACAGAGATTAATCTAGCTTCTAGTCTCAGGATTTTGTGAGGGAGGTAGGGGAGACAGAGTTGTGTTGTACCAGTGGCATCAGGACATGTTTAATCAGTCACCATGTAAATGCAGAATGTTTCAGGCATAGCATGAAGGGCTAAGGATTCAGTTATGGATAAGACTGGCCCCATCCCTGCCCTCATGGAACTCACAGCCTAGGGGGAGAAAAGATGTATAGACATGACATTGCAGAGTGATGAAGTAGGGGACATTCAGGGCTCCCTGGGAATACTGAGGAAGAGGTGCCCAAATAAAAGTTAGGGGTCAGGAGAGGCTTTTTCAAGAAAATGTCTTTCTTTTTTTTTTTTTTTAAGGCAGAGTTACGCTCTTGTTGCCCAGGCTAGAGTGCAGTGGCATGATCTTGGCTCACTGCAACCTCCGCCTCCTGGGTTCAAGCAATTCTACTGCCTCAGCCTCTTGAGTAGCTGGGATTATAGGCATGTACCACCATGCTCAGCTAATTTTGTATTTTTAGTAGAGACGGGTTTTCACTGTGTTGGTCAGGTTGGTCTCGAACTCCCGACCTCAGGTGATCCCTCTGCCTCGGCCTCCAAAGTGTTGGGATTACAGGCGTGAGCTACTGCGCCTGGCCAATAAAATGCCTTTCTAAATTAAAATGCTTCCGTGGAAGGATGCCGTGACCAAGCTACTCTGTCGCTGTTGGAAGCCAGATGCCAAGCAAAAAGCTTTCAGGGCTTAGGATGAGTGAAGCGTCAGCTGTGGAAGAAAAGAAAATCAAGCAGAGGGAATGGTAAATGTGAGAGGCTCCCGGGTTGAGCAGGGCACGCCAGAAGAACAGAAAGTCGATGAGGAGAGGTGGAGCTGGAGCTGGGAGAATTGGGGAAGTGGAGTGGTGAGGTATAAGGCCAGAGAGGTAGGCTGTTGGATTGTAACTGCCTATCCCTCTAGAGAGTAAACTCCTTTTTTCTGTTTTGTTTGTTTTTTGCTTGTTCTTTTAAAGTTTTTATTATTTTTATATCTTTTATCTTTTTTCTTTTGAGAGTAAACTCCGTAAAGACAATGAATAAGTCTCCTTCAGCTTGGTGTCCTCTGCCTGGCAGAGAAGCTGTGTAGTAAATGTTTACAGGTGCCCTTTGTTATGATTTGTGGGGTGAGGTGGAAAGGTTGGGTGTGCAGGTGACCTCACCTCCTTGGTAAGGTAGGCAAGGGCCTGGAGGTTGCTGACCATCTCTGACTGTACCTTGTCCCTGTGTCCTGGGTTACATGGTGTTTTGTTGTTGTCAGGCCTGGACAGCGAGTCTGCCTCCAGCAGCATCCGCTTCAGCAAGGCCTGCCTGAAGAACGTCTTCTCGGTCCTGCTCATCTTCATCTACCTGCTGCTCATGGCTGTGGCTGTCTTCCTGGTCTACCAGACCATCACAGACTTTCGTGAGAAACTCAAGCACCCTGTCATGTCTGTGTCTTACAAGGAAGTGGATCGCTATGATGCCCCAGGTAGAGCCTGCCCCTGGGCCAGGCATCAGGGCCCCAGATCTAGGGTGTCAGCTGGCAGATACTCTCTGAGCTGTCATTGTATTTGTGGCACTACGGGCAGGGCAGAGGAGGCCAACCAAGCATAGTCTAGGTAAAGAGTCTACACCCAAGGAGCTGCTGTTGGGAGTGTGGTACGTGCTGAGGAGAGAAATGAACAGAGCCTAGAGTAGCTATTGCAGGCTACTAGAGGGGTCAGGAAAAGCTTGGCAGAGAGGTAGGATTTGAGCTGGTCCTTGAAAAGCACATAGATGGGAAGAGAGTGTCTTTGGGATGGGGATCAGCAGAGTGAAGGGGTGTCTAGGGAAGCAGAGGGCTTCTCTGGAGAGGATGAGACTAACTTGGCTGGGGCCAGAGGGCAGGGATGAGGAGAAGCAGGAGTCAAGGCTGGACTGTGGGGTGGGGAGGGTGATAGGGGAGGTGAGACCATCCAAGGTAGACAGGAACCCTGCCTGGAGAGGGACTCCCAGGCCACACTGGGTAGACCTGTCCCGCTGGGGTGTCTGGTCCCTGAGTGGCAGTCCGCTCTGCTACAGAGCAGGCTGTATGCTCTGGGCTACAGGCTGGCACTGGATGCTCTGGGGGCTGTAGAGTAAATGAGGAGGCATGAGCTGTGTGACTTTGGCCCTGTCTACCCAGTGTGTGCCACCTGCTCTGTCCACAGATGCCCCTGAGTGACCTGCGGGAGGGCCTGCTCACATGGCAGAGCCACAGTCCAGGTGCCCTCTCTCTGGGGCTTCCTGCCAGCCTCCAGCAGAGTCAGTTGTGCTGGTCATGTCTCCTCTGCCCATCTCTTCCTGTCTTGTGTTTGTCCCTCTTCTCTGTGTGTCTGCTTGAGTCTTCTTTATCTGTAGGTTTTACTTTCTCTGTCTGGTCTCTTAGTCTCTCTGAAGTCTGTCTCTGATACCATGTGCTGCTGTCTTAGCATTGCTGCCCTTGAGGCTGGACAGCTACTGTCCGTAGAGGTGCCTGGGCTGGGAAGAGGGAGGGACTCTTGGGATGTGACTCGCACACTTGGGGCTCCCAGTCTAAGAGACAAAATGAGTTCCGAGGAATTCCACAACTTAGAGCCTCCCAGCGATTCTGCAGGTGGGTGTTGGCCCAGAGGGATGGCAGAGTGGGGCTGAGTCAAGAGACACTCCCTCGGAGGGTGTGGAGCAGGGCTCTGAGGGGGACCGGGTTTTGATGTGGGCATCAGGGTGGCTGGATCCCAGGTTGGCCAGGGGCTTACTGAGGAGGGGCTTGTGCCCTCTGCTAGAGTGGGGCTTTCTGAGGCCAGGGGATGTGGCTCCTCACCCTCTGAAACCCTTTTCTTCTCCCTTCCTTGCAGTCATCCAGGAAGTCCAGAACATAGGTTGCTGGTAGATGTGAGATGATTTCAGGGATGTGGTCAGGACTGTGATTTCTGACACTTGCTTTTCCTGTTTGTGCCCCCAGGTATTGCCCTGTACCCCGGTCAGGCCCAGTTGCTCAGCTGTAAGCACCATTATGAGGTCATTCCTCCTCTGACCAGCCCTGGCCAGCCGGGTGACATGAATTGTACCACCCAGAGGATCAACTACACGGACCCCTTCTCCAATCAGACTGTGGTAATTCCTGTCTGCCTGAGCTGGGTCTGGGGAGCTGCTCTGTTAGCCCCGCACCCCTTCTTCCACTCACTCAGTGTGGGGCCTTGGTCCCCAAGCAGACATGCGGCTGTGCCACGTGGACACTTGGCTGTGGTTGGCTCATTTGCATTCAGGGAGGACAGTGAGGCCTCCAGCCTTTGCTGAGTAAAGCTCAGGGATTCCTGACAGTGCGGTGAGACCCTGTCCCTGATGGAAGAATGACAGGGCTAAAGGGTGGGGCTGGTGGGATATAGCGAAGTGGGTCCCATACCTGACCGCTTGACAGAATTGCCAGGATACTTTTTGAAAATACAAATTGCCAGGTTACATGTGAAGCCAACTGAATTATAATTCCTTAGGTGAGGCCTGGGAATCCGTAGTTTGAAATAAATATGCCAGCATCAAGGAGTGCCGGTATGGGGACAATGACTCCTGGGCCCTGGGCTGGCCGTGTTGTCATGTACAGCAGCACGGCTGGGAAGGATGACTAAGGGATGGGGTTCAGAGTGCCCTGGAGGAGTGGCACTGCACAGGGTTTCAAAGGCAGGGTGGCCTTTTGTATTGATTTACATCTCATCTCCTTGCTTCAGAAAGGATTGAAAGGGGCTACAATAAAGTTTTCCAGATGAAATTGGGAAGGAAAAGTTTTCTAGGCAGAGGAAATTGCACCATGACCTAAAGGGAAGAGACGACATGTTGTACTTGTGCCTCTGGGCACAATTGCAGTTGGCAGGGAGATGGAAGACTGATGGGTGATGAAGCTGTGGACAGAGTAATGGCCAGATGAGAAAAGAACATGTATCGTGCTCTAGTGCCACACTTGCTCCCTTGGGTAACAGGGAACTGTTAGTGGGTTTTAAGATGAAAGAATCGCACTAATATTTTTTTGTTAGTATGTGTATGCTAGGCCCCCTCCTAAAATTCTGCTGAAATGATTCTGTAAGGAACGAGATAAAACAGACTAGAACATCAATAATAGCTTTGCACATAAAGAAAGGATATCACCAGTGGACCAGACATTTTGAGGAACTGGTATAAAGTATAAAAAACAGCTTGGGCCTGATTGGTGGAGCAAACAAATTAGAGAAAAACCCTAACCCAAAACAGATGCAGAAGAGACCTGCTGTAGAGGTACAAGCTTTCCTTCCAAACCCCCAGCTTGGAATCAGCGCTGTTAGAAAGCAGGGTAGTCATTACTGGACTGCCTGTTGGCTGGGCCAGACACACCCTATGCCCTCCCCAGGTATGCAGAGCTGCTGGGGATGGTTGCTTCTGGGTAAAAGACCCTGGAACCATTCTCTACAGAAGCTAAGGGAAGATTCTTTGCTTAGGCATAGGAAACAGCAGACTTCTACAATGGAAAAGGAGAGAGAACTAAAGGAAAGGACTCTTCCCAGAGTAAAACACACTGGAATACTCAGTGTGCTTCCACAGAGCATACTTAGCTTTCCCATGCAAGGGAGAGGCCTATTAGAGAAACAGAAATTTATTACTTTGGAAGAAACCAAAACCCAGACTTATACTAGTCAACCTAATCCTTCATTCATAAATAAGAATGGAGAATTAATGGTCACCAGACATTTGCATGAAACTAATGACAGAAAAAGACCAAGATGAACAAATAGAATGGACTCTAGAATAGGGAAATGGAAGCTAATTAAAACAAAAAGGAAAACAACCTTTAAACAATTCCAATATGGAGTTATATGTATAATAGAAGCTCTCTGTCTGGATTCCCAACTCCCTTCATCCCTCTGTAAAACACGCTAATGAACACTCATGGCTGCTTCCGTCCCACCAAGTGCCTGTTCTCTGGGTGCCCTCGTCTCCTCCCCCAGTTGAAGGGTTCGCTTACGAGGAGTCAGTGAGGGTCAGTTCCAAACCCGTGTAGGCCAGTTGCACTTGTTACAATAGTTACATGATTCGACTAAATAGTGTAAAAACCCTTGAAATAAGGGCACAAAGAGAGAGTTGTTTTTATGGAAATGAAGTTGAATACAACTACTAGCCCCCGGCTCTGAGTGATGGTTCGTCTCCTCCATCAATTCCTTGAAGTCCACAAGCTATAAACTAACAGAGAAGTTATCTCCTCCCTATCCACCAAGTTTCCTACCCAAACCAGCGTATAGCAGTGGAGGAAGAACACGATGAGAGCAGTAGAGCTCCCGTTTGGAAAAGGATGAAGGGGAAGGGCCTGCAGCTCTGCTCTGCAGCAGTGCTGGAACCCTACGGGGTGGGACCGGTGAGATGCCTTCTTGGCGTGAAGTAAGCTCCTTGGTTTGAACCTGTCGCTGCCCTCAGAAAGAGACTCCTATGTGCTCTGGCCTTGTCCCTGGAACTTCTGCCTTGGTGGTAATGCTCTGTGGCCATATCTGAAGTGGATATTAGAAAATACGCCCTCCCTGGTGGCTGCACAGCTTGTGCCACTCACTTCCTGATTGTGTGAGCGGCTTTAGGGCTAAACAATCACAAACTGGGAGGGTGGCTTCTTACCCACCTCCTCCTCCCATTGCCTTTGTTTGCAGCGAGATTTCAGAAACGTGTAGGTTTCTGGCTGTTCGCATCTAATCAAGTCCATGTGAAAGTGACCCCAGTCGAGGGTCTCATCCTGTTATATTTGTAAAATCTTCAGAATTTTGTAATTTTCTGGTGCTTTCTTTCATGCTCTCAATATAATGGTAGTTATTTTTTACCAAATGCTCTGGCTGCCACAATAAAGTTTGCCACTTTTCCAGCCTGTGGGATCCTTATCTATTTCCTTACTGCCTGCCATTTTCCCACCACCCAAATGTTTGGCTGATGCCTCATTTTTAGATTTTTTTGCAACCATGAAACATTCCAGTGTCAGTTAACAAATTGTGTTATTAGTCAGTATAAGCTAAACTACCGAATAAAAACAAAACCCGCAAATACGGTGGCTGAGATGAGGGAGAAGTCTCCTTCTCTCTTTGAGAACAGTCCTGGCATGCAGGCTGTGTGGCATAGTGGCCAGTGCTGCCTCATAGGATGGTCCAGCCATGACTTTTGTCTTGTCACTGTGCTGTCCCCTGGGCATTGTTCTGGTCCATGTGGGCAGTGTGTGTGTGTGTGCACACGCACATGCCCACGCCTGGGAAGGTGAGAAGTGGAGGGCAAGCAGTTCCCTTTTCAGGAAATGGCATGGAGTTGAATGAGTCCCCTTTTCTTCCACACGTTAGGAACTTCATCACATGGCTGCATTTAAAGGCAGAGATGAGGCTCCAGCAGGAGGAGTGGATTCTGCTGAAACCTGGGTTGGGAAAGCCGTTCTAGTACTAAAGGAAGAAATGGATAATGGAAACCAGGGACAGTGTTCTCTAAAACGAAATGTCACAGAAAGGTTGAAAAATAAGTAAGATGGACAAAGCTGTCTTGGGAAAATGCAATGAAGCCCAGAAGTGGCAATATTAATAGTCGGTGTGGAATTCCATGTGTGAAGGGGTGAAAGAAGGATGTTTAATATTGATAACAGGTTCAACTCCATACTCTCCACTAAGACGACTGAACAGTTCCAAAACTTTATGTACTAAACAGCATGACATTTATATATTTTAAGCAAAATCTGTTAGAAGTAAAAAATACCATCACTTTAGAGCACGATTTAAACACCCCTCTCAGAAATTCACAGATCAAATAGACAAAAACTAGAAAGGATAAGAATTGAATAGTGCACTTAATAAATTTAGAATGTGTATGTGTGTGTATACATGTGGGGACACAAAACTTTGTAACTGATAGTGTACTCACTCTTTTTCAAATATCTAGAGCATTTATAAAAGTTGATGTAAAAGACATTTTTTTCTAAAGTTAATCTATAAATTCAGTTTCCATCACAGTTAAAAGTCCCAATGAATTTTTTTTGTGGAACTAAGCAAGCTAGTTTTAAAGCATACTTAGGGGAACACGGTTCAAAAATAACCAAGACAAGTTTGGGGATGGGGAAGACTAGTAGGGAGGGCACCGGCCCAGATCTGGGAACAGTGGAAAACCACAGGAATCAAAGCAGCATGGTACTGGACAGAGACAGACATATGTGTGGGCTCTGCTGGGGCCAGGAGCAGACACAGATATTGGTTCTGTATTGAATTTAGAATAGGATAAAGCAGGGAGGGGAAGAGGCTTTAAAACCTGTCTCTATGCGTTGTTTGGGAAGTAGGAGTTAGAGCCCTATTTCACACTATATGCAGAGCTTAAAGCCAGATATATAAAGTATGTAAATGTAAAAAAGGTTAAAAAATGCTATAAAGAAATAGAGGACAATATTGATGTAATTTTGGCTTTCCTCAGCAAGCAAAACCCAAAGCCATAAAGAAAAGGTTTCTTGATGGTTTATAGGTTTATAAGTTTCCCTGTAGTACGCTCCCTACCAGTCTTCCCCATCCCCAAACTTGTCTTGGTTATTTTTGAACATGTGTTCTTCTAAGTATGCTTTAAAACTAGCTTGCTTAGTTCCACAAAAAAAATTCATTGGGACTTTTAACTGTGATGGAAACTGAATTTATAGATTAACTTTAGAAAAAAAGGTTCATAGGTTTCACTACATTAAATTTAAAGTTTCCATAGGACAAATGACATTGGAAACAAAGTTAAAAGAAAAATGACAGACTGGAAGAAAAGATTGGCACACATAACAGATGAAAGTGAACATCCTTGCCAAATTAAGGGCTTCCATAACTCAAACAACCAATGAGAAAAGTGGACAGAGGATGAGCTGCATTCAGCTCTGGTCGGGTATCGTGCGGGGAAAGCTCCCCAGGAATGAGCATGAGTCCCAGCCCGGGCCTGTTCTCACCTGAACAGGAGGGTCTGGCTAGTGGTCCCTTTGGAGACCACTGGGCGAGGAGCTATGGGCTTTCCAGTCAGTGCTTCTGCCCTCAGACCCAGAGGCCTCTGTGTGCTCTCCCAGGACTGAGACTCTGTCCTTTGTCTCTCTGCAGAAATCTGCCCTGATTGTCCAGGGGCCCCGGGAAGTGAAAAAGCGGGAGCTGGTCTTCCTCCAGTTCCGCCTGAACAAGAGTAGTGAGGACTTCAGCGCCATTGATTACCTCCTCTTCTCTTCTTTCCAGGAGTTCCTGCAAAGGTGGCCTTTTAGAGTTCACAGTGGGCTTACTGTCTACTTTTTATCTCATTCCAGCCGTGTACATCCCTGGGCTAAAGATGGAGGGCTGAGGGCAGGGAAGGGAAGGGACATTCCCAGATGACCCATTGGCCCAGGAAGGGACCTCATGAGCTTGGCCGGTCCACTCAACATCTTATCACAAAGTTAAGCGAATCTGGTGTGGAGGAGCACGCTGACTGTCCATACACCTAGTGCTGACTGGTTCTGGAGAGATCATTTGGTCTCACCATTGCCTGGGGCTGCTGAGGAGTAGGGGAAGTTGCCTTGGATTTGTAAGTCCCCTTGAGGGCAAGTTCTTGTGTGGTTCCTTGGTTCCATTCCCCACCCCTCCAGTGTGCACAGGAACCACGTCTTGCCCCTAGGGCTCACTGTGTGTTTGCCTGAAATACAGTTGGCCCTTGAACAACTTGGGGTTTGGGGTGACCGAACTTAACCACTACTGCCTGTGCAGCCAAGAATTTGTGGATAACTTTTGACTCCCCCAAAACTTAACTACTAACAGCCTACTATTAACAGAAGCCTTACCAATAACATAAACAACACATATTTTGTGGTTATATGTATCATAGACTGTATTCTTTTTTTTTTTTTTTTTTTGAGACAGAGTCTTGCTCTGTACCCCAGGCTGGAGTGCAATGGCGCGATCTCGGCTCACTGCAAGCTCCGCCTCCTGGGTTTATGCCATTCTCCTGCCTCAGCCTCCCAAGTAGCTGGGACTACAGGTGCCCGCCCCCACACCTGGCTAATTTTTTTGTATTTTTAGTAGAGACGGGGTTTCACCATGTTAGCCAGGATGGTCTCGATCTCCTGACCTCGTGATCCGCCTGTCTCGGCCTCCCAAAGTGCTGGGATTACAGGCATGAGCCACCGTGCCAGGCCATAGACTGTATTCTTATAAAGTAAACTAGAGAAAAGAAAATGTTATTTAGAAAATCATGGCCGGGTGTGGTGGCTCACACCTGTAATCCTAGCACTTTGGGAGGCCGAGGTGGGTAGATCACGGGATCAGGAGATCGAGACCATCCTGGCTAACATGGTGAAACCCCATCTTTACTAAAAATACAAAAAATTAGCTGGGTGTGGTAGCATGCACCTGTAGTCCCAGCTACTCAGGAGGCTGAGGCAGGAGAATCGATTTAACCCAGGAGGCGGAGGTTGCAGTGAGCCTAGATTGCACCACTGCACTCCAGCCTGGGCAACAGAGCAAGACTACATCTCAAAAAAAAAAAAAAAAAAATTAGGAAGAGAAAATATACTTACTATTCATTAAGTGGAAGTGATCATTGTAAAGGCCTTAATCCTCGTCGCCTTCATGTTGAGTAGGCTGAGGAGGATGGGGGTTGGTCTTGCTGTCTCAGGAGTGGCGGAGGCGGAAGAAAATCCATGTGTGAGTAGACCCGCCCAGCTCAAACCTGTGTTGTTTAAGGGTCTACTGCATCTCTAGTATGATGATGGAAGCTCTGCCACCTCTCTTAGTCTTTGATTTACAGTGATGAATATCCCCTGACCATCAGAAAGTTCCTGTCTGCTCCACACACACTGCTTTGGGGTCACACCGTGGAGCCTAGAGGGCAGGAGAATTTTCTTCATGTGCCTGAGCTGAGAGAGACTCAGTTCCAGGTCCTGCTGAGCACAGAGGCTCCATTCAGAGCAAGCGGGGAGGCAGCTACCGGGGCAGGGAGGCTGCTCCCCAGTGGACATGCAGCGAGCTGCCTTCGTTCCACACCACTGCTGCTTTGTTCTTCTACCCCAGAGCCTCTGCCTTAGCATTTTCCCCCCTTTCTGCCACCTAGAATTCCTCCCTTCCCTGCTTCAAGCTGGCCATCTTGCCTTCCTCCTGGAAGACTTTTCCCGGGATCCCGCCCCCACTCCACACTCCTTTTGTGAGCTTCCTCAGGACACTGCTGCAGTTTTTACTTGTTTTTATGTTTGCTTTGATTTTGCTGCATCTGCACTGTCTTGGGGCTGATGCTGTAGGTGTCCCACCTGCCTGCGAGCTCCCCAGGGAACCCTCTTCCCCTCTTTGGGCTTTCCAGAGGGAGCTGACAGGCCAGTGAGGGCTTCCTCAGGCTCTGCTGAAGTCCAGAGTTCTCTGAGGAGTCGTGAGCGCCATGTTCTGAGGAGCTTCTGCCAACTTCATTGCTGACAGCTTTGGCAGCAGTAGATAGGAATGATGGGAGGAGGGAGGAGGATTTCTCCCATTGGGAGCTTCAGGGATCATGTTCCTGCCTTGAGGCCAGTGACAACTCCCCCTCCATTTGGAAACCAAACAGAGAGAAAACTGGGATGGGCCTTGCTTTTGCTGGTGACTGACAGCCCTGCTGAGGCAACCACAGTTTGGAGAGGAGGCAGGGAGTGGGCAGCATCCTGGTTGTGCCAGCAAGGAAACCAGCTTGCAGTGGGGGCTTCGACTCCTGCTGCCAGACCTGGATTGACCTGGATCTTCCTTCTTCCTTCCTCCAAGCCCAAACAGGGTAGGCTTCATGCAGGCCTGTGAGAGTGCCTATTCCAGCTGGAAGTTCTCTGGGGGCTTCCGCACCTGGGTCAAGATGTCACTGGTGAAGACCAAGGAGGAGGATGGGCGGGAAGCAGTGGAGTTCCGGCAGGAGGTAGGTGGCTCTGGGTTTGCTCGAAACTGCTGGTGACTTTTCCACATTCAAGTCTGAGGTGGAGGGAAGCTTTGCAGAGAAGGGTCCTTTGAGCAGGGCCTTAAGGGTGAGTCGGCCTTGGTCAGGATGAGAAGGGACCCCCATGGAGGGCTTCATATGCTGTACCAGAGAGTCTGTGTGTGCTTCTGCAGGCAGCGCACATACCGGCCAGTCCTCACAGAAGGCATGTGTGGGGCAGAGATCACTGCGGCTTGCAGAGAGGTCAGTAACTCATCCAGCCGTGTCTGATGTCCTGTATCTAGCAGCACTGTGAGGGGCTGGCAGTGGCATAGCAGATTGATTATTTGTAGGGAAAAGAGACTAGACACAGTAGTCCCAAGTGTGCATGTTGATGCTTTTCCTAAGGTCCTCTTCAGCTCTCATGGGTGTCACAGCAAGAGATGCCAGGTGTATCTCCTGGCTCTTAGACCAGTGGGCTGAAAGCTTTTTGATCAGATTTCCCATTAGTAAAAACTTTTTGAGCATATACTCCGTATACATACAACTTTGCAGGTGATATAACATACTATTATTGTCCTAGTGTTATATACATTTTAAACATTCAAAGACAAAAGGATGAGATAAAAATAAATACTAAAAAAAGCTAGTCTTTTCCTCCTGTATCCCAGTGGCTCATGATGCTCATTTGGAGCAGAAGGACACACTCCAGCCAACTAGGGTGTCACTGGCCAGAAGTCAGGCAGGAGGGGACTGTCTTGGGTTAGTGTTAAACAGGGTCCTTTCATGAGCCCTAGCTCCTCGGACTAGTCCAGGCTGGATACTTGGAAGAGGCTCAAAGCCAGTTTTCCTCAAGGAAGCAAGGCTATTTTTCCTGCCTTGGGAAGTGACAATCCCTCCCGGTGATTGGACCTTACAGTATTCCTGTTTTGTAAGATAACTGTCATCTCCCAGATTTTTACTTCCAAATTTGCTCCAAGAAATTCAAGTCCTTTCTTATCTGGCCCCACAACAGCTCTGAGGAAGGAGGCTGTGTTCACTTACCTGACAATTAAGTTCAACCCCACCTACCCTGGCTCTTCTGGTAGCTCCCACTGTGATCCGAAACCAAAGGGTGAAAACCCCAGTGAACCTTTACATTTAAGAAATTTTAGTGTCTTTTATTACTGTCTAAATTGGAAGTCTTTTGTTGGTGTTATGAGCTCCTTTGAACACAACTAACTAATGTGTTTTTAAAATCACATTTTAGAGTTTAGAATGCTCTCACATAGGCATGCTCCTGTACTGTAGTGACGTAGGCATTTTGTTCACCTTTGCGGGCGGCAAAGCTGAGGCTCAGCTTCCATGATGGATCCGAGCCTCTGGGTGGAGCTGGTTTCTGCCTTTGCTACCTGTCTGCTGTCTGTTACGCCACACAGCCTCTTTAGTAATTGACTACCAGATCTCACCAAGCACACCTACTGAGTATTTACAGGGAATGCTCAGCTGTGTGGATCTGTGTGGCTGTGCTTTGTCCCTATAAACTTGAAGGGTTGAAACAAGGATTGAAAGTTCAAACAAATACTTGGTCTGAAAACCAAGTATTTTGAAATTTGGGATTTTTATTGCTTTTAATTGTGAGTCTTACATGGTAGTTTGAATATGGTTTATTTTTTATTTTTTTTTGGAGACAGAGTCTTGCTCTCTCCCCCAGGCTGGAGTGCAGTGGCCCGATTTTGGCTTACTACAACCTCTGCCTCCCAGGTTCAAGCGATTCTCCTGTCTCAGCCTCCTGAGTAGCTGGGATTACGGGCGCCCACCACTACACCTGGCTAATTTTTGTATTTTCAGTAGAAACGAGGCTTAACCATGTTGGCCAGGCTGGTCTCAAACTTCTGACCTCAGGTGATCTACCCGGCTCAGCCTCCCAAAGTGTTGGGATTACAGACATGAGCCAACATGCCTGGCCTGAATATGGTTTAATTGTGAGTACAGATACCTAGTGACAAATTTCAGTGACAATCCAAAACACCTGTTGTACATCACAGATCCCATTTCCCCAGAGAACTGTGGAAACCAAGGTAAAGCCTTAGATCTGCTACCAGTGTCAGGATCTTGTATATATGAGATTTTTGCCACTCTGTCTCCAAAAGATAGTGTGAGGAGAACCACAGTCTATGATTCCCTGCCTACTCTCTCTCCTTTCCCTGGGCACAGGCGAGGAAAGGGCACACAGAGGTGGTAACACTGCTTTCTCTCCTCCATATCTAGACAAGTGTGGTTAACTACATTGACCAGAGACCAGCTGCTGAAAAAAGTGCTCAGTTGTTTTTTGTGGTCTTTGAATGGAAAGATCCTTTCATCCAGAAAGTCCAAGATGTGAGTATTATTTAAGATTATGATAGCAAAACCCCCTGCCCTGAAGCATTTTGGCTCATTCTTGTAGACTGATAAGTCTACCTACCTGTCCTCATCTTTTTTCATAGCACAAATCGCTTGTAATTTATATGTATGGCATCAGTGTTACGTATTCTTTGTGTTTAGTCTTGTCTTCATCACTAGACTTTCTCTGTAAAGGAGGGGACTTTAATTTTGCTCACCATAGTTTATCTGGGATATAGTGGAGTGCTTTGCGCAGAGTAGCTGCTTAGTAGTAATGTTCATTGAATAAATTGAGTAGAAAACATTAAGTCACTACTATACAGGTTAACACAGTTTCAGGTTATTCTTTTTCTTAATGGTTCTCTGTAGGATAAATACTACGTGTAGTAAGAACAGAATGTTATAAATAATTAATAAAGTATTAATTAATGCCATATTTTAAAAAAATTGATAAATGTACATATTTATGTGGTACATGTAATATTTTGATACATGCATACAAAGTCTAATGATCAAAAATCAGGGTAGTTGGGTTACCCATCTTTTCAAACATTTTTAATTTCCTTGCACTGGCAACATTATTCTAGCTATTTTGAAATATATAATACATTCTTGTTAACTATAATTGCTCTACTGTACTTTCATGTCATCTATGTTACTGTATTTTTGTGCTTATTAACCAATTTCTCTTCATCTCTGCTTCCTCCAACTCTTCCCAGCCTCTGGTAACCACCATTTTACTCACTACCTCCATGGGACTCTTTTTTTTAGCTCCCACATGAGTGAGAATGTGTGATATTTGTTTTTCTGTGCCTGGCTTATTTCACGTAACATAATGTTCTCCAGTTTCATTCGTGTTGCTGCAAATGACAGGATTTCATTATTTAATGACTGAATAATATTCCATTGTGTATATATACCACATTTTCCTTATCCATTCATCCTAAGTGTTGATGGACACTTGAGTTGATTCCATATCTTGGCTGTTGTGAATAGTGCTACAGTAAACATGGGAGTGCAGATATCTCTTTGATACACTGATTTTCTTTCTTTCTTTTTTTTTTCTTTTCTTTTTTGATTTCTTTTCTTTTGGATATGCACCCAGCAATGAGATTGCTGGATCATATGGTAGTTCTAGTTTTAGCTTTTTGAGGAACCTCCATACTGTTTTTTCATAGTGACTTTTATAATGTAAATTATTACATTAATCATAATGTAAATTATTACATTCCTACCAACAGTATACAAGCATTCCCCTTTTTCCACATCTTCACCATCATCTGTTACTTACTGTCTTTTTGATAGTGGTCATTTTAACTGAAGGGAGGTGATATAACCTTATTTTGGATTTGGTTTGCATTTCCCTGATTGATTAGTGTTGTTGAGCATATTTTCATATGCCTTTTGGCCATTTGAATGTCATCTTTTGGGATAAATGGCTATTCAGATCTCTTGCCCATTTAAAAATTGGATTATTTGGCTTTTTTTTGCTGTTGAGTTGTTTGAGTTCCTTATATATTCTGGTTACTAATCCCTTGTTGGATGCATAGTTTGCAGATAATTTCTCTCGTTCTGTAGGTTGTCTCTTAACTTTGTTGATTGTTTCCTTTGTTGTACAGAAGCTTTTTAGCTTAATGTAATCCCATTTTTCTGTTTTCGCCTTTGTTGCCTGTGCTTTTGAGGTCTTACCAAAAAGATCTTTGTACAGACCAATGTCCTAAAGTATTATCCCAGTGTTTTCTTCTAGTTTCATAATTTCAAGTCTTAGATTTGAGTCTTTAATCCATTTTGAGTGGATTTTTTTTATATAGTAAGAGATGGGGTCTGGTTTCATTCTTCTGCATATGGATATCCAATTTTCCCAGCACCATTTATTGAAGAGACTGTCCTTTCCCAATTGTATTTTCTTGGTGCCTTTGTCAAAAATGAGTTGGCTGCATATACATGGATTTATTTCTAGATTCTGTGTTCTGTTCCATTGGTCTTATGTGTCTGTTTTTATGCCAATACCATGCTGCCTTGTTTACTATAACTTTGTAGTATATTTTGAAGTCAAGTAGTGTGATGCCTTCAGCTTTGTTCTTTTTGCCCAGGATTGATTTGGCTATCTGGCATTTTTTGTAGTTCCATACAAAATTTAGGATTTTTTTTTCTACTTCTGTAAAGAATGTCATTGGTATTTTATAGGAATTGCATTCAATCTGTAGATTGCTTTGGGTAGTGTGGACATTATACTAGTTCTTCCAATCCATGAACATAGGATATTTTTCCATTTTTTGTGTCCTGTTCAATTTTTTTGTCCCTGTTTTACAGTTTTCATTATAGAGATTTTTTACTTCTTTGGTTAAATTTATTCCTAGGTATTTTATATTTTTATAGCTATTGTAAATGGGATTGCTGTCTTTAGTTTTTATTTTATTCTTGCATTGCTATAAGTTTTTTAGATTGTTTGCTGTTAGCATATAGAAATATTCCTGATTTGGGTGTGTTGATTTTGTATCCTGTGACTTTACTGAATTTATCAGTTCTACCAGTTTTTTGGTGGAGTGTTTAGGTTTTTCAAAGTATAAAATCATGTCATCTGCAAACAAAGACAGTTTGACTTCTTTTCAATTCGGATGCCCTTTCTTTCTTTCTCTTGTCTAATTGCTCTGGCAAGGATTCCAGTATTATGTTGAACAAAAATAATAAAAGTAGGCATCCTTGTCTTGTTCCAGATCTTAGAAGAAAGACTTTCAATTTTTCCCCATATGATGTTAGCTTTGGGTTTGTCATGTATGGCCTTTATTGTTTTTAGGTATGTTCCTTCTATACTCAGTTTGTTGAGATTTTTTTTTTTTTTTTTTTGGACACAGTTTCATTCTGTCTCCCAGGCTGGAGTGCAGTGGCATGATCTCAGCTCACTACAACCCCTGCCTCCCAGGTTCAAATGATTCTTGTGCTTCAGCCTCCTGAGTAGCTGGGATTACAGGTGCACATCACCATGCCCAGCTAATTTTTTTGTATTTTTAGTGGAGGTGGGGTTTCACCATGTCAGCCAGGCTGGTCTCAAACTCCTGACCTCAAGTGATCTGCCCGCCTCGGCCTCCCAAAGTGCTGGGATTACAGGAGTGAGCCACCATATCTGGCACATTGAGAATTTTTATCATGACAGTATGTTGAATTTTATTAAATGCTTTTTTACCATCTATTGAAATGATTACATGATTTTTGTTCTTGGTTCTGTTAATGTGATGTGTTACATTTATTGATTTGCATATGTTGAATCATCCTTGCATCTCTGGGATGCATCCCACTTGATCATGGTGAATGATCTTTTTAATGTATTATTGAATTTGGTTGACTGATATTTTGTTGAGGACTTTTGCATCTGTGTTCATCAGGGTATTAGCCTGTGGTTTTCATTTTTTGTTGTGTCTTTGTATCAAGGTAATTCTGCCCTTGCAGAATGAGTTTGGAAATATTCTTCAATTTTTTGGAATAGTTTGAGTAGAATTGCTATTAATTTTTTTTTTAATGTTAGATAGAATTTAGCAATGAAGCCATCAGGTGCTGGGCTTTTCTTTTATCACTGCCTCTGTCTTGTTACTCATATTGGTCTATTCAGGTTTTCTGTTTCTTCATGGTTCAATCTTGGTATAGACTCTGTATCCAGGAATTTTTCCACTTCTTTTAGGTTTTCCTTTATTGGCATATAGTTTTTCATTAAGTCTCTAATGATCCTTTGTATTACTGTGGCATCAATTGTAATGTCTTTTATTTTAGTCTGATTTTATTTATTTGGGTCTTCATTCTATTTTTCTTAGTCTAGCTGAAGGTTTATTGATTTTGCTTAACTTTTCAAACAACTAACTTTTTTTTTTCTGAAACGGAGTCTTGTTCTATTACCAGGCTGGAATGCAGTGGCACAATCTTGGCTCACTGCAACCTCTGCCTCCTGGGTTTAAACAATTCTCCTGCCTCAGCCTCCCGAGTAGCTGGGATTACAGGCACCCGCCACCATACCCGGCCAATTTTTGTATTTTTAGTAGAGACAGGGTTTCACCATTTTGGCCAGGATGGTCTTGATCTCTTGACTTTGTGATCTGCCCGACTCGGCCTCCCACTGTGTTGGGATTACAGGTGTGAGCCCCTGCCCCTGGCGTCAAACAGCTAACTTTTCATTTAAGTTTCAGTTTCATTTATTTCTGCTCTGATCATTATTATTCTGGTAAATTTGGGTTTGGTTTGTTCTTTTCTAGTTCTTTGAAGTGATCATTAGCTTATTTGAAATCTCTACTTTTTTTGATGTAGGCATTTATTATAAACTTCCCTCTTAGTACTGCTTTTGCTGTGTCTCATAGGCTTTGGTATATTGTTTCCATTTTCATTTGTTCAATAAATTTTAAAATTTCTTTCTTAATTTCTTCATTGACCTTTGGTCACTACGGAGCATCATGTTTAATTTCCATGTATTTGTACAGTTTCCAAAATTCCTCATTATTGATTTCTAGTTTTATTCTATTGTGGTCAGGCAAGATACTTTTTTTTTTTTTTTGAGACGGAGTCTTGCTCTGTCGCCCAGGCTGGAGTGTAGTGGCTGGATCCTGGCTCACTGCAAGCTCCGTCTCCTGGGTTCACGCCATTCTCCTGCCTCAGCCTCCCAAGTAGCTGGGACTACAGGCGCCCGCCACCTCGCCCGGCTAGTTTTTTGTATATTTTAGTAGAGACGGGGTTTCACCGTGTTAGCCAGGATGGTCTCGATCTCCTGACCTCGTGATCCGCCCGCCTGGGCCTCCCAAAGTGCTGGGATTACAGGCTTGAGCCACCGCGCCCGGCCGATACTTAATATGATTTTGATTTTTCTGAATTAGTTGAGACTTGTTTTGTGGCCCAACATATGGTCTCCCCTGGAGAATGTTCCATGTGCTGATGAGAAAAATGTGTATGCTGTAGCAATTGGAGTTTTGAGACAGAATCTTGCTCTGTCGCCCGGGCTGGAGTGCAGTGGCGTGAACTCGGCCCACTGGAAGCTCCGCCTCCCGGGTTCACGACATTCTCCTGCCTCAGCCTCCCGAGTAGCTGGGACTACAGGCGCCTGCCATCATGTCTGGCTAATTTTTTTGTGTGTTTTTTAGTAGAGACAGGGCTTCAGCATGTTAGCCAGGGTGGTCTCGATCTCCTGACCTCACGATCCTCCTGCCTTAGTCTCCCAAAGTGCTGGGATCACAGGCGTGAGCCACTGCTTCTGGCCGGATGAAATGTTTTGTAAATATCAGTTAGGTCCATTTGGTCTGGAGTATAGTTTAAATCCAATGTTTGTTGACTTTCTGTCTAGATAATCTGTCCCACTGTTGTGAGTGGCCATTGATGTCCCCTACTATTATTGTATTGCAGTCTGTTTCTCTCTTTAGATCTATTAATATTTGCTTTATATATTTGGTTTCTCTGATGATATCGGATGCATACATATTTACAGTTGTTATATCTTCTTGTTGAATTGACTCCCTCATCATTACATAATGATCTTTGTCTCTTTTTCCAGTTTTTGACTTGAAGTCTATTTTATCTGCTGTAGGTATAGTTAAACCTGTTTTTTTTTATTTACATTTGTGTGGGATGTCTTTTTCTATCCCTTCACTTTCTTTTTCTTTCTTTTTCTGAGATGGAGTCTTGCTCTCTTGCCCAGGTTGGAGCACAGTGGCATGATCTTGACTCACTGCAAACTCCACCTCCCAGGTTCAAGTGATTCTGCTGCCTCAGGCTCCCGAGTAGCTGGAATTACAGGCATGCGCTACCACACCTGGCTCATTTTTGTATTTTTAGTAGAGACAGGGTTTTGCCATGTTGACCAGGCTGGTCTCAAACTTCTGACCTCAAACAGTCTGCCCACCTTGGCCTCCCAAAGTGCTGGGATTATAGGCATAAGCCATTGTGCCTGGCCTATCTCTTCACTTTCAGTCTGTGTGACTTTCTAGGTAAACTATATGCTGTATGGCAGCATACAGTTGGGTCTTGTTTTTTAATAAATTCAGCAATTATATCTTAAGAATTTGGTCCATGGGCCGGGCGCGGTGGCTCAAGCCTGTAATCCCAGCACTTTGGGAGGCCGAGACGGGCGGATCACGAGGTCAGGAGATCAAGACCATCCTGGCTAACATGGTGAAACCCCGTCTCTACTAAAAAAATACAAAAAACTAGCCGGGCGAGGTGGCAGGCACCTGTAGTCCCAGCTACTCGGGAGGCTGAGGCGAGAGAATGACGTAAACCCGGGAGGCGGAGCTTGCAGTGAGCTGAGATCCGGCCACTGCACTCCAGCCTGGGCGACAGAGCGAGACTCCGTCTCAAAAAAAAAAAAAAAAAAAAAGAATTTGGTCCATTTACATTCAGTATTATTACTGATAGAGAAGGACTCACTACGGCTATTTTGTTTTTTGTTTTTTGGTTTTGTAACTTCATTCTTCTCACTGTCTTTGTGGATAAATGATTATCTCTTTAAATTCCTTATTTTTATTTTTATTATGTCCATTATATGTTTTGGCTTTATGGTTACCATAGGGCTTATAAAAAACATCTTGCAGTTAAAACAAGTTATTTTAAACTGAGGACAACTTAACTTTGATCAGAAAGAAACAAAAAACGTTTACAACTACACTTCAACTCCATACTTCTCACATTTTGACTCATTATATCTATTTATATATTATTATATCTATTTATATTTTTGTATTGCCTGTCTCTCTTTTTTTTTTTTTTGAGACAGAGGCTTACCCTGTTGCCCAAGCTGGAGTGCAGTGGCCCATCTCAGTTCACTGCAAGCTCTGCCTCCTGGGTTTACTCCATTCTCCTGGGAGCCTCAGCCTCCCGAGTGGCTGGGACTACAGGTGCCTGCCACCATGCCCAGCTAATTTTTTGTATTTTTAGTAGAGACAGGGTTTCACCATGTTAGCCAGGATGGTCTCGATCTCCTGACCTTGTGATCTGCCTATCTCGGCCTCCCAAAGTGCTGGGATTACAGGCGTGAGCCACCGTGCATGGCCTGTATTGCCTGTCTCTTAACAAATTGTTGTAGTTCTTATTTTTGATCCATCTTTTAGTCTTCATACTAAAGATATGAATGGTTTACACACCACAGTTACAGTATTACAGGATTCTGAATTTGTCTGTGTACTTACTTTTACCAGTGAGTTTTATACCTTCAGATGATTTCTTGTTGCATGTTAGTGTCCTTTTATTTCGGATTAAAGAACTGCCTTTAGATTTTCTCATAAGAGAATTCTAGTGGTGATGAATTTCCTCAGATTTTGTCTGCGAAAGTATTTCTACTTCATGTTTGAAGGGTTCAGTAGCTTTGCTGGGTACAATATTTTCAGTTGGCAGTTATCTTTCTTCCCCCTTCAGCACTTTGATATGTCGTCCCACTTCCTCCTGACATGTGAGGTTTCCACTGAGAAGTCTGCTGCCAGATGTATCAGAACTCCTTTATCTTGTCTGCTGCTTTTTTCTTACTGCTTTTAGGATCCTCTCTTTGCTTTGACCTTTGAGAGTTTATTATATATTTTAGTGTAGTAGTCTTGCTTGGGTTGAATCTACTTAGTGTTCTTTGACCTTCTTGTACCTGGATATTCATATCTTTCTCTAGGTTTGGAAAGTTCTCTGCTATTATGTCTTTGAAAAACTTTCTACCTCTGTCTTTTTCTCTACCCCCCTTTTAAGGCCATTGATTCTTTTTTTTTTTTTTTTTTGAGATGGAGTCTCACTCTGTTGCCCAGGCTGGAGTGCAGTGGTGTAATCTCAGCTCACTGCGAGCTCCGCCTCCCGGGTTCACGCCATTCCCCTGCCTCAGCCTCCTGAGTAGCTGGGACTACAGGCGCCCGCCACCACACCCGGCTAATTTTTTGTATTTTTAGTAGAGACGGGGTTTCACCGTGTTAGGCAGGATGGTCTTGACCTCCTGACCTTGTGATCCACCCACCTCGGCCTCCCAAAGTGCTGGGATTACAGGCATGAGCCACTGCACCCGGCCAAGGCTATTGACTCTTGATTTAGCCCTTTTGAGGGTATTTTCTAGACCTTGTGAGTGTTCTTCATTCTTTTCTTTTTTTTTAAATTTGTGTATTTTCAAATAACTTGTCTTTAAGCTCACTAATTGTTCTGCTTGATCAATTCTGTGTTTGAGGCACTCTGATGCATTTTTCAGTTTGTTAATTGTACTTTTCAGCTCTAGGATTTCTATTTGAATTTTTAAAAATTATTTTAATCTCTTGAATTTCTCTGGTAAATTTCTGAATTGAGTCTTTGTGTTTCATTGAAGTTCCTGGAGTTTCCTCAGAACAGCTATTTTGAATTCCCTGAGTGGTCATGCACCTCTGTCTCTCCCAGATTGGTCACTGGCATCTTATTTATTTAGTCTGTTTGATGAGGTTGTATTTCTCTGAATTTTTCTGGTGCTTGTGGATGTCTGTCTATGGCCATTGAAGACTTAGGTGTGTATTTCAGTCTTCACAATCTGCCCTTGTTTATACCCATCTATCTTCAGGGGCTTTTCTACAAATTGAAAGGTGACTGATGATGAGTTCCCTAAGCATGTTGTCACTACAGCTGTTTCAGCACTAGAGGGCAGTCTAAGCCAAGTTACACTGTGACTATTTTGTAGACTTCTAGATGTCCAGCCCTGATGTACTTGGGAAGGATCAGAGAGAATGCCCTGCGGTTCCCAGGCCAAGTCCCTTGCTTACTTTGATGTCTTTCTCGCAAGGGGAAGGAGTCTCTCTCTGCTCTGAGCTGCCTGGAGTTGGGGAGGGGTAAGGCAGGTACTTCCATGGCTGTCACAGCTGGCACCACTTTGGGTCCCTCCTAGACCAATGCAATACTGGGATTTGCCTAAGGCCACTTTAGTCAGCCAGTGGTGAAGCTGGCTGGGGTTTGGATCCATCCTGCTAGGGTGGCAGATTGCCTTTTGGCCAGGGTGGGCTTAGAAGTACCATTTGGGAGCAATGGCCTATAATTAGGGGATTCAGGATTCTTTCTGGTGCTGTGTTTTACTGTGGCAGGACTGGTACTAGATTCCAAGGCAAAGTCCCTCATACTGTTCCCTCTCCTTTGCCCAAGCAGGAGTGTTCCTCCATGTTGCACTGCCTGGAGTTGAGGCAGCTGGTATCATGCTCGATCACACCCCAAACCCACAGACTCCCAGCCCAGTGCAGTACCAGGGCTGTGGTTGCTACGGCCAGGCTGCCACTGAAATTATTTGGGGCCCAAGGCCACTTTAGCTTATTGTAAAGTGGGCCCAGACTTGGTTTCCTCCCACCGGGGTGGCAGATGCCCCTCTCATCTGGGGTGGGCCTGATACTCTTTTCACGGGCTCTAGCCTGGAATCAGGGCCTCAGAATTCTGCCTGGTGCTGTGTTCCCCTGTGAAGTTCCAATGCAAAGTCCCAGACTCGCCTCCCTCTCCCAAGCTCACAGATTCTCTCTGCTGCACTGCCTAAGGTCAGGGGAGGGGTGTATAGGCAATGTGAGACCCTCCTTTCTACTCTCTTCAGTGTCTTTTCCTGTTATTGTACTAAACCAGATACTGTGATATCTCACCTGATTTTTTGGCTCTTGTGTGGATACTTTCTTACATGGATAGCTCGGTTTGGTGTTGCTGCAGAGGACTACCGCTGGAGGGTTCTCTTTAGCCATCTGGCTCCACCTCCTCTAATGTCAAATTCTGACTCATGATCTTGGAAGGGGAGGAATAATTGGACAGCTTTGCTAAAGGAACATTTAAGACACACCGTCCACCAGAGCTAGGCCCAAATCTAGTATTAATTGGCATTCAGGTCATCACAATATGTCCTGATGTGATCGTGGTTTACAGGAAAGTTTCATAGCTGAGACCCAAATGTGTAAGCTTCCAACCCCAGGTGGGGATTCTGTGATATGGATGTGCTTGCTCTGCTATCACCCACTACCACTATTCATTATGGACTGGCAAGGCTTTGTTTGAAGAGGGATGTGCAGAGGCTTATTGCATCAAGACAGGGGAGAAGGACTTGCAGCTCGTTGGGTAAGTGTGTGATAAAACATTTTTTAACCTACTGTATTCAGTATGAGGTACCTATTATGGGCCAAGTGGAGCCCAGTACCCAAGGCATGCTTTACTCAGCTTCACAACTGTCTTATATAAACAGTGGTGGTATCACCATTTTCACATGTGAACACCGAAGTGCATACTAAGGTCACCCTGCTAAATTGAGCTTGAAAGTATTTTATTTGGGAGGCTGAGGCAGGCAGATCACAAGGTCAAGAGATCGAGACCATCCAGGCCAACACAGTGAAACCCCGTCTCTACTAAAAATACAAAAAATTAGTTGGCCATGGTGGCACGTGCCTGTAGTCCCAGTTACTCGGGAGGCCGAGGCAGGAGAAGTGCTTGAACCTGGGAAGCGGAGCTTGCAGTGAGCCAAGATCGTGCCACTGCACTCCAGCCTGGGCTACAAGAGTGAAACTCCATCTCAAGAAAAAAAAAAAAAAGAGAATCAAGACTGAAGCAAACCAGTAATCCTGTTTGTTTCTGTTTGCTTCACAGATAATCACTGCCAATCCTTGGAACACAATTGCTCTTCTCTGTGGCGCCTTCTTGGCATTATTTAAAGCAGCAGAGTTTGCCAAACTGAGTATAAAATGGATGATCAAAATTAGAAAGAGATACCTTAAAAGAAGAGGTCAGGCAACGAGCCACATAAGCTGAAGTCACCTCGCGTTGTTTATAGAACTGTTCACATCAGTGGGAGTTGTCATCACTTTCACTTTGTAAACTGAGCTATCAACAATCCTGTACTCACTTGAAGAAATGGGGCCTTGCTGAGGGGAACAGCATGTCAAACTGGAACTTCTAACCTCGCCCTGAAAGAGGCGTGTAGAGCCTAATAGAAAAGAGCTAATGGATAACCTACATGTTATTTAAATATTTAAATTATTAATAAACTTTCTAAAGAGCTGGCCAATGACTTTTGAATAGGGTTTGTAGAAGATGCCTTTCTTCCTGTTTGGTTCATTGTATTGTATTAGGTTAAGCTCTACTAGGGTAATGAAGGCTCTACTTTTCACTTTTTAAAAGTAGACAAAAGAGTGTGATTTTCTTTTTCCAAAAATCCTGACTATCAAGACGTGCAGGTCATGCTTCGGAGCCTATGCACTGTACACAGAGGCAAAACCCTATGACTTTGGCGTCATCTGCCATTGATGTCCAGCCTCTGACATGCTCTTTGATTTGTTAAACGTTAAATGAGACTTTAAAGCTACTAGAAACTAGTAATTAAGTTTCTTAATGGGCTGACTAGCCACCTACTCATCTGGCTAGAATGTTTGTTGATGTATGAGTTTAGATTAACACTCAAAAGCACTAAGGACAGATGTACATACTAGGTGCCTACTCAGTGTATTTTGATGATTTCATTA
The DNA here is from genome assembly GCF_009764315.1 of Trachypithecus francoisi. Classification (NCBI taxonomy): domain Eukaryota; kingdom Metazoa; phylum Chordata; class Mammalia; order Primates; family Cercopithecidae; genus Trachypithecus; species Trachypithecus francoisi. The sequence goes on along the minus strand of NW_022681470.1, from coordinate 69,413,077 downwards.
ACAGGTAAATAAAAGGTAAATACAAAAGGAATGACTATGACAGTATGCATATCAATCATCGGGCACAATTATTTTCATTTGGTGACTTCCAAAGACAAAAAGGTAGTATGAGTCTGGACTCCCAAGATGGATGGATCTGACTCCAAGGTATGTTCTAACTGCTTTCAGGGAAGGGTTTGTTAGGCATGGTGACTGATGGCAGGTGTCCAGGAAGAGTGACCTGATGCCCCCCAAGTAAGCTGGGTTAGCTCTACTCTGTCCACAAAACTACCCATCATCTGAGGAAGGGGCACACGCAGTATGGCTCTCAAAAAGCTTTTAGCATAGCCTTTGACAGAGATGAGTATGCATTAAGAAAAAAATCTATTTTTCACATTAAGGTTCTAAAAATTGTTTCTAGAGTTTTAAATTATTTCTGTGCCTATTGCTTCATAGAGGACTTGGTAGCATGTTTTAAATTTTGTAATCTGGCTTCCGATAATCCAAAGGGAATAACTCAAATGTATGAACAGGCATTTTAAATGGGAAGAAACTGTTTTTTGATTGAATGATTAAAAGTGAACTGTATAAAGAAATACTCCCTGCCACTTTTCTGCTCCACAGAAGCATGAGAATTCAAGTTTTAGCCTAGATCTCTTTATAAAATCTTATTTTATTGCAGGGCAAATGCAAAGCCAGGCATAAAAGCTTACATTAACAGTACTGATGAAAAGGGGGGGTATATTTTTTTAAAGCATGTCTAACAATCTGTCACTTTTATTATTTTTTCTTTTTTTGCTTTGGAGACACAGACTCACTCTGTTGCCTAGGCTGGAGTGCAGTGGTGCCATCTCGGCTCATTGTAACCTCTGCCTCCCAGGTTCAAGTGATTCTCCTGCCTCAGCCTCCCGAGTAGCTGGGATTACAGGCACGTGCCACCTCACCTGGCTAATTTTTGTATTTTTAGTAGAGACAGGGTTTCACCATATTGGCCAAGCTGGTCTCAAACTCCTGAGCTCAAGCAATCCACCCGCCTCAGCCTCCCAAAGTGCTGTGATTACAGGCATGAGCCACTGTGCCCGGCCAGTCACTTTAATATTACTTAAATATCTAATAAAATTTGTTTCAATGAACATACTATATTCTCTATATTGTAGAAAGTTGAGGTCAGGCATGGTGGCTCATGCCTGTAATCCCACCACTTTGGGAGGCTGAGACAGGTGGATCACCTGAGGTCAGGAGTTCGAGATCAGCCTAACATGGTGAAACCCCATCTCTACTAAAAATGCAAAAATTAGCCGGGCGTGGTGGTGCGTGCCTATAATCCCAGCTACTTGGGAGGCTGAGGCAGGAGAATCACTTGAACCAAGGAGACAATGCCACTGCACCCCAGTCTGGGCAACAGAGCAAGACTCCATCTCAAAAAAAATCAAAAAACAATAGTCGAGAGACCTATTAAATGTGCTTTCATGTAAGCACATAATTAGGAAGTCAACGATTTTACCTTTTCAGAGAGAAAAACCTTTATTAGCTGTAACCTGTCAAAATCTACTCTGGTTGCTCTTCAGTGAAAGAAATATACCTTCTACAGAATAAGACATTTAGACATAACCTTCACTTTCTGGAAAGGCAGGTGCTTGCCTTTTCCTTCTGTTTTGTGTAGGATCATCATTTTTAACTGTGCTGTCTCCCAGCTGTCAGCAATACTGGCTGACCCTGGGTGAGTGTAGAGAATCTGGAAGGAACACCTTAATCTGATGGCCATGACAAGATGACTCTGCAATACCTACTACTTGAGAAAAATAAAATATGAGCTATTGTTGTAAAAGGAAGAATTCTGGTGATCTTCCTTTTGGTACAGTGCCTTCGTGATGACCTGGGAGTAGTGTACACACCCTGTACTAGAGTTTGTAATATTAAAGCAGAAGTAAACATCAGTAGTGGATAACACTTTATTACAATAATGTCTGATTTCTTTTTTTTATGAGACAGAATCTTGCTCTGTCACTCAGGCTGGAGTGCAGTGGTGCCATCTTGGGTCATTGCAGGCTCAAGCGATTCTCCTGCCTCAGCCTCCCGAGTAGCTGGGATTACAGGCACCCACCAGCATGCATGGATAATTTTTATATTTTTAGTAGAGACAGAGTTTCACCATGTTGGCCAGGCTGGTCTTGAACTCCTGACCTCAGGCGCAGGTGATCGGCCCGCCTCAGCCTCCCAAAGTGCTAGGAGTACAGGCGCGAGCTGCGCCCAGCCAATAATATCTGATTTCTAACTGTGCCACAGGCTCCCTGCTCTTCACTAAAAGTGCTATTTATGGCCGGGCGCGGTGGCTCACGCCTGTAATCCCAGCACTTTGGGAGGCCGAGGCGGGCGGATCACAAGGTCAGGAGATCGAGACCATGGTGAAACCCCGTCTCTACTAAAAAAAAAAAATACAAAAAATTAGCCGGGCGCGGTGGCGGGCGCCTGTAGTCCCAGCTACTCAGGAGGCTGAGGCAGGAGAATGGCGTGAACCGGGAGGCGGAGCTTGCAGTGAGCCGAGATCGCGCCACTGCACTCCTGCCTGGGCGACAGAGCGGGACTCCGTCTCAAAAAAAAAAAAAAAAAAAAGTGCTATTTATTATGGATTATGAAAAACTAGCTTCAAAGTAAATTAACCTGTCCTCTTAACATACAAGGACATGAAAGATGATGGAAGGATATCCTAGAACTTAGAATTTTATGCAAATGTTCTGTAAAACATATTTTGGTAAAGGGCTAGAAGACTCAACCTTGGCACACAATCTTCCTATTTTTAAATTAGACTTCGTCCCACAATTTGTCTTAAAAGTTTCTATAAATATACATATGTATGTAAAAAGGGGGGCAGGCTTCTCCTGTATGCCTAAGCTTAGAGCTAAAAGAAGCAAAGATGACATAAGGCAAAATACAAACATAGACTTTATTAAATGCTGCTCAATCCCCCAATGAAGATCTTTCATTACAAAACAGTTTTCCACACAACTGCAAGTTAAGAGATTGGAATGGTACTCTGATAACAAAAGACGTGAGAAATACTTGACCAAGTAAAAACATACAAGACCTCTATATAGTCAACCTTTTCAGAGCTCTACAGAGGAAGCCTACTGCATTTCCTTTAAATAAAGCCAGGCAGTGACAACTAGTGCTCTGTATCACCACACTGTGGGACTCAAAGCCTCCATCCCTGGGTCAGGAGGGACTAGGTGAAGGGCAGGTCGTGAGGACTGGAAAGGTCCTGCCTTCAGCCTTTGAGAGGAAGAGGAGGAATGAATTGAGAGGCAAGCTGGGTAATTTACCTGAGCTGCCTCTACCCATCTGTTACCACTCTGGGGAATTGCAGAGGAAGGGGGATATTCACGAGGAACAATCTGAAGAATTTTGGTTTACTTTCCCAGCTTTTATTTATATTTTGTGCTTTAAAAGCCTGGAGATTTAAGGTTTTGCCTAAATTCCAGAGTACAGTAATATATTTATTGAGGGAGGGGTTAGGGCAGGTAATTCCCCCCATCATATTTCTGGGTGAGACAAAGAGAAGTGTAAGGATACCTTAGTTTTATTTTAGGAAGTATTCTTTTTCCTAGGATGTAACTAAGGTTTGCAGCAGTGTGAAAAGCACATTATAAAAGGGAAAAATATACAGAGCAGACTACCATATCTATGTGCAACACAATCAAAGAAGAATTCAAGTCATAATTCTTACCACTCCCATAATTATCTCACTCATATCATAGATGATAAAATTCATTCATTTCTGTGAAACTTCAGAAGTGACACAATAAATCCAATGATTAGACAAAGGTTACAATATACTGTGGCCATGATACAGCACAGGGCTACGTTTAGTCCATATATTTTTCCATTTACAGTTGCCAGAAAAAATTGGCCTTTTAATTATATTATACTGATGAGGTTTGTTTGTAATTTTTACATATTTCAAAAAAGCATACAAAACTGTGCCTATCCGGCAGAGGTGGGAGGCTTTTTTTTATTCGGCACTTGTATTGCTGAGAATACTGTGCATGTTGTAAGCACTATTCTGTTTTTCTAGAGCTTTCTTTAGCTTTAGCTCCTCTAATTTTTTCCATAATTCTTCACGTTCCAATTCCTTCTTTTTCTCTCTGTAGATAAACCAAAAGTTTTGTAATCAGAAATTATTTCAGAACCCAAAGAGAGGTGCTGTTTGACAGCTTACTGGAGAACACATTACTCACCCACATTTCACTTAAATCTGTCTGCTAAAGCTTTGGAGTCCACTTACCTGGAGCACCTAATTTCTTCTTGTCACTCTCCTAAATGTATTGAGTCTGTGCATCTTCTGTACCAGCTAGACATTACTACTTGCTTTCTGTCCCCTACACATTATCACTACAACACTGTGCTTTATAGTCAACAGGGTACTTACACATTAATTTTCTCATGTTGACATCTCGCAGTTGTAGTAGTCCAATCACTATTACAAAGGCTAAAGGGGCTGGCCGCTAGGTCAGTAGGAAGCACTTCCTTCACACCAGGCAGAAGCCACATCATTTTTGCCACTAACAGCCACATCTCCAGCCACTAACCAGTTTGTATCTTACTATGTCCTATCTTTTACATGTCACACGAAAACTTTAGTTTCAGTAATCTCTCTCTAAAACAAAATGAAAGTCAAAATATTTTGTATGTCGTTTCAACTACTTAATTTCAGTTCTAAGGAAAACATTTCCGAATAACTTGGAGCAGTCTATTCTGAAAGGCTACATGAACATGTAAAACATAGGCTTATAATTCTGCAGTTATGAGTTAAAAGGACAAATCCTTTTAAAGGATTTGCTGATTTATGCAGATAAGAAATAATGATTATATTCTTAGTCATGTGAAATATGTATTTTTCAAATACAAGTTTCCTATGATCCTAGTCATCTTACTTTTCTTCCCATTGCTTCCTGAGGCTCAAAACATGTACTTAATTTCTATTCCTGCCTGAATGCTGCTATTTAAAGGAAATAATGCATAGAGTTAGTTATTAATGGGCTAGATGGCTTTGAAGAAAGGCTATCGATTTTCTACTTTAAGATAACCATAACTAGGAATTTGTCAAAATAGATGAGCTTTTCTAAACAGAACAGGTAATATGCTTACTAGAAGTAAATGGTAACTACTATCCTCAAATGATGGGTGGGCTCAGGTACACTGGTTACTAACCACTTAAGTTTAAGAAAGCGCTTCTTGAGTTTGAAATAAACATATGAGAAGAAAGTAATTTTTGAGATTATCTTATAGTAATTTATGAAAGCCTCAAAAAGAGGTAATCACTAAGCCATGTTCCTAAAGGCTGATATATGCTAACATTTATACTCTAAAATATGTATTATTGCAAGGAACAACATATTAATAGTACCCTAAGCCATATCATTATGTGACTTCCCTCTTCCCAAAGAAGAACTATGCTGACTTTAAAATACCACCTTCTGATAATCCACAGCCTAAGAATTACTTACTGCTAACAACACTTGAAAAGTAAAGCTCACTCTGGAAGCCCACGTGGACAAAAAGGATTTCCGTAAATGCATGGATAAAAAATCAAATTGTACAAATTGATATTTAAAATTCAGCATAAATTGTATTTCATATGCAGATGCTAACAGACTGAGGAAATCTAAGGCTCAGAATGAGATAAACAGGATTTATGACCACATTAAAATCATAATCTAACCATTAGAGGAAGTAAATTATGTAACTACCCTCAAAAATAGATGGTACTGCTTTTTCTGCTTTAACAAATCTATAAAAATACTGGGGCTAGTTTATCTGGAAATGACTTATGTGTTAAGAGACTTTCACATTGTAATTTTTACTATAAGGTAATTAACTTCTTAAATATCAAAATCTGAACTGAGAGCAGATACCTTCCTGAACTGAATCTCATTCAACTAACATAAAATGTAGAGAAATTTTGTAATTCAAAATATCAAATACCTCTGTCTTTCAGCTTTGTATGAGCTAGTAAGGTCATCGAAAAGCTTGCCATTCATTTCCATTAGGGTTTTCAGCACATTGTATACCAGTGCTACAATGGTCCTAAAATGAAAATGAGCCAGTCCTGAGTTATGATACTGCTAACAGAGAGGAAATGTTAACACTATGGTCTCTAAAATGGTTTAAAGGTTGGCTGATTCATTTAATCCATTTTAGAGATGATAAAACTGAGGCTCAAGAGGTTTGTAATATGCTCAAGGTCATACAGCAAGTGGTGGTAGAGACAGTCTAAGAAAAATCTTTTCCACTTTATCATGCTTAAACTGTAGTTAAAAATGTTCACTATAGTTATCTTCATTTCTGCTTTACAGTCTCATGTCTGAAATCCTGAGTAACAACATTAAAAGAAGATGAAAAAGATCCAATTACCAAAACTTATAAGAAAAGTAGAAAGCCAGATAAGGATGTTAAAGAAGTTAGAATATATTACCCTTAGCACTTTGGCTTTCCCCTAGGACAGTGCCATTTATAGAGGTGAGACTATACACAACACAACTCTGCATTAACGAAGTAGTTTGTGCATCCTCTGCAAATGTTCAGTTGGTCTCTCCAACAGGGTTTCACCACACTCTGGTGCAGAATGGTATACCAGATAGTCCACCCTCCAGGGAGATTTGCAATTTTAAATTGATATGAAGGCTGGGCACAGTGGTTCATGCCTATAATCTCAGCACTTTGGGAGGCCAAGTGAGATGATCACTTGAGATCACGAGTTTCAGTCCAGCCTGGCAATATAGTGAGACCTCAAGTGTCCAAAAAAATAAAAATAAAAATTGGCTGGGTATGGTGGGGTGTACACCTGTGGTCCTAGCTACTCGGGAGGCTGAGGCAGGAGGATTGCGTGAACCCAGGAGTTTGAGGCTATGGTGAGCTATGATCGCACCATTGCACTCCGGCCTGGGCAACAGAGCAAGACTGTCTCTAAAAAAAGTTAAAAAATAAATTGACATTAAGACTACATATTGAAGAACATACACACACATTTATAACTTGATAAAAGTATATGTATATAAAATACAAAACAGAATACAACTGATGTTAACCTTGGAGTAACTTCCAAATCTGTAATAGGTTTCAGGTATGAATTAGGAAATCAATGACAAAAAGGCTTAAAATAAATAAATAGATAAATAAAAATATGACCTATATAAAAGATACTTACGGATTCCAGTGTTCTTTGGAAATTTTGTACAAACTGGCAAACATAATTGGCAGAATTTTATCAATGTTCTCCTCAATCAAACTAAGAATATATTCATTATTCCAGAAGTACAATGCCCTTTCTGCAACCTAAAGAAAGACATTTAGAGAAATGTCAAAACTAAAATAGGAAAGAAATACTAGTGTAAAGTAAGGGCTTCACTGAAAAATCATACCTGAAAATGAGAACTGGATACACACTTGGATATCTGCTTGAAAAGTGGCTCTTCAATTTTTTTGAACTGTGTTGGTTCAATGACATCTAAGATTTCTTCAATTTCTCCTAAAAACATCACCTAGGTTAAAAAAATTTTATTTTAAGAAACATGATAAATTATGTGAAACTAATATAAAAACCATACAAATGAGAAGGTTAATCTGCATAGTATACAATGGGCAAAAAAAATGTCTGGATGGCACAGAGTTTATTATACCACGGGTCTTCTACCAAGTCTGTGTACATCTCCCGCTCGTTAGCAACAGCAATACAGCCAGCCCAAAGAAGCATAGCCCTGGAATTGACAAGTTCTAGTAAAATGCATTACATTTAGTGAACAAAACCCACCTCTTTCTGACTGCAGGTTTTTGGCCAAAATTTCAGCAGTCCTCTGATCACCTGCAAAAAAGAAAAAGTTTAGCATGAATTTAACAATGAAGCTAGTTAATCCCAGGGTATTTTCCATAGCTATGATTATATCAACACTCATTCTGAAGTAAATCAATATTGCTTAATATATAAGTGTATAAGCAGACTTTCTGCTCAGCTTTAAAATTTTATTAATTCAACAAATATTTACTGAGTACCTACTATGTACCAGATACTGTTCTAGATGCTAGGGACACACTGATGTATAAGATAGATGAGGTCTCTGGTTTTCATAGAGCTTACATTCTAATAGAGCAAGACCAATGCAAGTGATCAATTAAACACATAAATAAAACAATTTAATAGTATGTGCTACTTCTAAGAAAATAAAGGAAAATACAAGTTGGTGGGGTTAAGAGAGGGAGGTTATTTTAGGGAGAAACCTTAAGGAACAGATGATTCCTGTTATTTAAACCATTATGAAGCACAAAAAAGAGCCGGACAGCTTCCCAGTCTATTTCATGGCTAGTACAATCTTTATAACCAGAATACAATGAAACAAAAGAGACTATTTTTATTTATTTATTTATTTTGAGATGGAGTCTCACTCTGTCACCCAGGCTGGAGTGCAGTGGTGTGATCTTGGCTCACTGCAACCCCGGCCTCCTGGGTTCAAGCAATTCTCTGCCTCAGCTTCTCGAGTAGCTGGCATTATAGGCGCCTGCCACCACGCCTGGCTAATTTTTGTATTTTTAGTAAAGACAGGTTTCAACATCTTGGCCAGGCTGGTCTTAAACTCCTGACCTTGTGATCCACCAGCCTCGGCCTCCCAAAGTGGAGACTATTTATTTAAATAAACATAATTGAAAACATTTGCATTAAACTGAATCACAATAGAAGAATGCTATATGCCTAATTATAACTTATTCCAGAAATGCCAGGATGGTTCAATTCATAGGTTAAAGGGGGAAATAAAAAACAGATCATTTTAAAAGATATTCAAGTCATTTGACATTTTTAATTGACTATATATTCTGATAAAAAAAATTAGTAAGCTAGAACTAAATGAATTTATCAGAAACCACCAGTAATCATTCTACACAATGATTTATTAGAGACAGGCTGTAAAACCATCTAGGCCTGGTGGTTTTGTGGAAATAGATCTTTGACAGCTTTTTAGGTTACTTTATAGTCTGGTCCAGTAATGTGGAACACTAATTCAAATTAAAATTGAGAAGAATACTGTTTTGGAGATAATTCAGTAAGATAACAATGTGATGAATAATGTTGGAAAAGAATACCAGAATTACAATTACTTGTGTACACATATATATCCCCTAAAACTTAAAAAACAAAAACAAACAAAAAAAACCCTGCAAGTTACTAGAGTGAGTAGGAAAATTCAGTATGTGGCCACATTAAAAAATATGTATATAAAAATCAATACCTTTATAAAACATCAGTAAAAATCAGATGAATAATAAAAAAGGTACTTTTCATAAGAACTATAATGTGCATAAAGAATAAATTTGCAAGAAATATTTAAGACATATGGAGAAAAGTATAAAACTTTACTGAAGATCACAGAAGATTACAAATACAGTTACATGTCATTTAATGATGGGGATACGTTCTAAGAAATGTGTCGTTAGGCGATTTCATCATTTAAACATCATAGTGTGTACTTACACCTAGATGGTATGGCCTACTACACACCTAGACTGTATGGTGTAGCCTTTTGCTCCTAGACTACAAACCTGTACAGGATGTTCTTGTACTGAATACTGTAGGCACTGTAGGCACTTGTTACAATAGTATTTGTGTATCTAAACACAAAAGTACAGTTAAAATATAGCATTATAATCTTATGGGATCACCATTTTTCTTTCTCTTTCTTTTGGAATCACCATTTCTCTCTCTCTCTCTCTCTCTCTCAACATTTCTCTCTCTTTTTGATGAGGCCTCACTCTGTTGCCTAGACTGCAGTGCACTGACATGATCAGAGCTCACTGTAACCTTGAACTCCTAGGCTTAAGTGATCCTCCTGCCTCAGCCTCCCAAGTAGCTGGGACTGCGGGTGTATGCCACCGCACCTGGCTAATTTTAATTTTTTACTTTTTGTAGAGACGAGGTCTTGCTCTGTTGCCCATGTGGTCTTAAAGTCCTGGCTTCAACCAATCCTCCTACCTTGGCCTCCCGAAGTGCTGGGATTACAGGCATGAGCAACCATGCCCAGTTCCATTTTTCTTTTTTAGGAGACAGTCCAGTCTTGCACTGTCGGCCAGGCTGGAGTGCACTGGTGTGATCACAGTTCACTGCAACCCCCTAGGCTCAAGAGATCCCCCTACCTCAGCCTCCCAAGTAGCTGGGAATACATTCCTGAGCCACCATGCCTGTCTTGGACTGCCATTTTATATGTAGCCTGTTATTAAACGAAACATCATTATACAGCACATGACTGTAAATAAGTGAGGTGGTTCAATATTGTGCAGATATTATTTTTCCTGTACTTGATTTATAAGTAAATTTAACATAATTACAATCAAATGCCAATTGAATTATTTTTTGGAACTAGAAACATTCATTCTAAAATCCATAAATATAAGCAAATGACAACAATTGTTTTTTTGGTGGGGGGAGTTAATAGAACAGAACCTATATTATGGGTATCAGCAACCAAAACAAGATGATATTGGCAAATAAATGGAGAGAAAAGATATATATGAGTATCTAGACATACTCATGTATATATGAGTTTTAGTATATGACAAAGGTGGCCTTTCAGTTCCATGGGAAACAGTGGTGGTCCTGGGACAGGTAGCTCACTATTTAAAAAGGAAAAATGTAACAGGCTCCTTTGGCTAGCAGACTTCTATGATGACCTCATGAGCTTGTTTCCTGTCCTCACAACCTTGTGTAATCCCCTCTCCTTAAGTGTGAGCTGTCTAGTGTGACTTGCTTCTAACCAACCGAATGTCACTTCATGAGTAAGTTACAAAAGATTGTGACTTCTGTCTTACTAGTAGACTCTTGCTGTCTTGGCTTTGATGAAGTAAGATGCCACGCTGGAGAAACCTGGGTGACAAGGATCTGAGGGTGGGATCTAGCCAACAGCCAGCCAGGATCTGAGGCTTTCAGTCCAACATAACATGACAAACTGAATTCTGCCAACATACATGTGAACTTAAAAGCAGATCCTTCCCCATCTGACACTTTATATGAGACCCAATTTCTGGCCAACACTCCAACTGAAGCTTTGTAAGAGACCCTGAAGCAGAGAGCCCACCTAAGCCATGACCAGATTCTTGATTCATAGCAACTAAGACAACAAATGCTTGTTATTTTTGCTCCCAATAGAACTATATTTTCCCAAAATGTTGCAGATCAGTTACAGCAAACAGAACTGTGACCATCAAGGAAAACTGTCACTCTCGGCTTCTTTTTGACCAGAGCAGCTACGTGGAAGCAGCTACAGCTTTGATAAAGGCCATAAATGCTTGCTATTTTAAGCCAATAAATTTTGTGATCATTTGATATGCGTAATTGAAAATGAATGCAGGCCAGGCGTGGTGGTTCAGGCCTGTAATCCCAGCATCGATCCCAAGATCGATACCAGCCTGGGCATCATGGTGAAACCCCATCTCATCTCTACCAAAAATACAAAAAAAAAATAGCTGGGTGTGGTAGCACATGCCTCTAGTCCCAGCTACTTGGGAGGCTAAGGCAGAAGGCTCATCTGAGCCTGGGAGGTCAGGGCTGCTGTGAGCCACAATCATACTACTGCACTCCATCCTGGGTGATGCAGTGAGCTCCTGTCTCAAAAAAAAAACCCAAAACACAAACAAAAAACCCAAATGCAGTTCCTTACCCTCATCATACACAAATTTCAATGTCAGGCAGTACTGAATAATGAACAGTAGGTTGACTAGTGGCCCCCAAAAAGATGTCAACGTGGGCCAGGTGCAGTGGCTTATAACTATAATCCTAGCACTCTGGAAGGCTGAGGCAGGCAGACTGCCTGATTTCAGGAGTTCGAGACCAGCCTGGGCAACATGATGAAACCCCGTCTCTACTAAAAATACAAAAAAAAACCCAACTAGCTGGGTGTGGTATTGCGCGCCTGTTATCCCAGCTACTCAGGAGGCTGAGGCACGAGACTGCTTGAATCTGGGAGGTGGAGGTTGCAGTGAGCCGAGATCGTGCCACTGACTGCACTCCAGCCTGGGCAACAGAGTGAGTCTCTGTCTCAAAAAAAAGAAAAGAAAAAGAAAAATATTTTGGGGCTCAAGTTAGATTTTCTTGGAGTAAGAAAGGTGTTTTGTTTTGTTTTGCTTGTTTTATAAAAACGCAGCTTTGCATGGAAGGAAAGGTTTACACTGCCAAAAAAATTGAAGTTTTGAAAGTCATGCCGACTCTTCATTTTTTTCCTCTTTACATGGAAACTTAGCTGTAATGAATATTTAGTTACTTCTTTCACCCTGTACTTTTTTTTTTTTTTTTTGAGATGGAGTCTCACTCTTGCCCAGGCTGGAGTGTAGTGCTGTGATCTCCGCTCAGTGCAACCTCCGCCTCCTGGGTTCAAGCCATTCTCCTGCCTCAAGCAATTCTGCCTCAGTCTCCCAAGTAGCTGGGATTACAGGTGCCCGCCACCACGCCCGGCTAATTTTTGTATTTTCAGTAGGGACGGAGTTTCATCATGTTGGCCAGGCTGGTCTTGAACTCCTGATCTCAGGTGATCCGCCTGCCTCAGCCTCCCAAAGTGCTGGGATTACAGGCTTGAGTAATAAACGAACAAAAGCTCTGAGCTAGTTATAACTTGTAGAAAGCTTTGATAGGAATGCTTACTTTAAATCAGAAAATTAGTATTAAGGCTCAAACCCAAGTAATATAGCACTGGAATGGCCTATGTTAGAAACTGCAAGATCTCTGTATTGAGAGATCTTTATGAGTTGGAAAATATTTTCCTTTCTTAACCTGGGTATTTATCTTACTCTCTCTCCTCATCCTGCTCCTATTTTCATTAACCCAGCTCAGCCAAGCCAGATAAAAGCTGAATAACCGGCTATCATCCCTTGCCCTAATCGTCAAGTGCTTTTGTTGTGTTTTTTTTTTTGGTGCAATCTTGGCTCACTGCAACCTCCGCCTCCAGGGTTCAAGTGATTCCTGTGTCTCAGCCTCCCTAGTAGCTGGGATTACAGGCACACACCACCACGCCAAGCTAATTTTTTTTTTTTTAAGTAGAAATGAGGTTTCACCATGTTGGTCAGGCTGATTTTGAACCCCTGACCTCAGGTGATCCGCCTGCCTCAGCCCCCCAAAGTGCTGGGATTACAGGCGTGAACCACTGTGCCCTGCCTCTATCTTCCATTCTTTAAAAATAAATCACCTGTCTTCCTTATCCACCCCAAATTAATTAAAATTTTATTTGTATACTATTTACCAAGCATGAACCATGACTTTTCAATATGTGTTATTATGGGTTTTCTTTTTCTCAATTCTAATGGGAGTTATCATGGATTTGTATTAAGGTTTTACTTTTTTCTTTTTTTTTTTTAAGACAGAGTCTCACTCTGAAGCCCAGGCTGGAGCGCACTGGTATGAGCTCAGATCATTGCAACCTATGCCTCCTGGATTCAAGCAATTCTTGTACCCTCACTATCTGAGTAGCTGGGACTGTAGGCCCGTGCCACCATGCCCAGCTAATTTTTGTATTTTAACTAGAGACAAGGTTTCACCATGTTGGCCAGGCTGGTCTCAAACTCCTGGCCTCAAGTTATCTGCCTGCCTCAGCCTTCCAAAGTGCTGGGATTATAGTTGTGAGCCACTGCATACCCAGCCAAGTTTTAATCAACTTCAGAGGTTTATGTGGTTTCATTTGTAAATATATGGTTTCTAATTCTCCTGAATTGTCTTTAAAAACTGTTTACAGCTGGCCAGGCGTGGTGGCTCACGCCTGTAATCCCAGCACTTTGGGAGGCCGAGGTGGGCGGATCACGAGGTCAGGAGATGGAGACCATCCTGGCTAACACAGTGAAACCCCGTCTCTATTAAAAATACAAAAAATTAGCTGGGTGTGGTGGCGGGTGCCTGTAGTCCCAGCTACTTGGGAGGCTGAGGCAGGAGAATGGCGTGAACCCAGGAGGTGGAGCTTGCAGTGAGCCGAGATTGCACCACTGCACTCCAGCCTAAGTGACAAAGCGAGACTCCATCTGAAAAAAAAAAAAAAAACAAAAAAACTGTTTACAGCGGTTTCTAGAAAACAGTGTAAATCTAGAAGTAAAAAAAAAACTAAAAAAATTAAGGAGTGGAAAAATGTCTTTTGTTCCATTACACAAAGTTCAAATGAAAGGGAGAATACTAAATATATAATTTTTTCAAGCATCCCTAGGGATAGCCTGAGAAGGCTCATAATATAGTAAAAATACATATATATTTTAGTTTTAATCTTTCAAACCCTTTGCTATTATACTAAATATTCATTAGGCTGCTGCTAAAGTGATTGTGGCTTTTGCCATTACTTTTAAATCTTTTAAAAGCACCAACCTAATACTAGGTAAATATTAGATTTCACATGCCTAGAAAGCATTCTCTCAAAATACTTATACTTCACCAAGGTTAAAAAGTTTTCTATGCTTTTATACTCTTCTGTTTCACCCTACTTCATCTTTTGTTTTTCTTGAATCCTCAGTAAATTTTCATAACTAATTATGTTTTCACTCTCTCCTGAATTTTCATTCTAGAGGCAAATAACAGTAGAATTCAAAGACTAAGTTGCCTTGCTGGTTCATAAACAACTTTTATTCCAAGATTACATCTTAAATCACCAAAAGTAAGGAAATGTTTTCTATCCCTATCAAGTGGTTTATCGTTAATGAGTGGCAAAAATTCTATTATTAAAAACAAAACAGGCCGGGCGCGGTGGCTCAAGCCTGTAATCCCAGCACTTTGGGAGGCCGAGATGGGCGGATCACGAGGTCAGGAGATCGAGACCATCCTGGCTAACACGGTGAAACCCCATCTCTACTAAAAATACAAAAAAAAACGAGCTGGGCGAGGTGGCGGGCGCCTGTAGTCCCAGCTACTCAGGAGGCTGAGGCAGAAGAATGGCGTAAACCCGGGAGGCGGAGCTTGCAGTGAGCTGAGATCTGGCCACTGCACTCCAGTCCGGGCGACAGAGCGAGACTCCGCCTCAAAAAAAAAAAAAATCAAGGGAGTACTCGAAGTATGCTTTAATTCCAGAAGGTGAATGAAGATTTAAAAGATTATTGGTGAAGACAGTATGCATATAAAATTTCACTGTGGTCATCTGATCCTATCATTGTACATCTTTTTTTTTTTTTTTTGAGACGGAGTCTTGCTCTGTCGCCCAGGCTGGAGTGCAGTGGCCGGATCTCAGCTCACTGCAAGCTCCGCCTCCCAGGTTTACGCCATTCTCCTGCCTCAGCCTCCCGAGTAGCTGGGACTACAGGCGCCCGCCACCTCGCCCGGCTAGTTTTTTGTATTTTTTTTTAGTAGAGACGGGGTTTCACCATGTTAGCCAGGATGGTCTCAATCTCCTGACCTCGTGATCCGCCCGTCTCAGCCTCCCAAAGTGCTGGGATTACAGGCTTGAGCCACCGCGCCCAGCCTTCATTGTACATCTTAACTACTACATATTAACAGTAGTCTATATTTTGGTTATTTAAGACATATAACTCATGAGAACTTTCCCCTCCTAACCCCTTCTTTGAATGCAGATTAATCTCACATTTCTTCTTCTAAATGATTTTAGCTTAAGGTACATTATTTTACTTAATAACTATAAAGTCTATAAAAAGAAAGCTACAATGAAATTCTATTAATGCAGACCAAAAACATGAAAATACATAGAACACTTACTGGCTCTGTTAGTGTTGTATCTTTCTCCAGGAACTGTACGACACAATATGCTAGCTAAAAGGTAAGGGACAGTTTATAAATATTACTGAGTGAGATAACATTTAATAATGTAGGATTTTTTTATATTTAGCCAATATTTTTTAGACTACCTCATTTTGATAAATTATTTTGATATATAAAAATACACTCACAATTGTGAAATTGTGAAATACCTCAGTCATGAAACTATACTCACAATTGTGTAACTTTTTAGCCTTGAAAGTAAATTCAAGTTTAAAAAAGATTTTTTAGTAGTAATTTCTGACTATAAAGTTAACTGAAGTAAGACTAGAGCTAACAATTTAGTTTTTCAGCATGTTTCTACATATACACCTATGCTGATATATTATTCTCTAAATATTAATAGAAGAGACCAAAATCTCTCTAACTAGGTCTACGTTATTGCAGCTGGAAGAAACATTCTGTAGATATGTGGGATTTATTCAAAGTCACATATTAGGTCAAGGCCTGGACTAAAATATGAGGAAAGTGTGTATCTTACACTTAAAGTGTAAGTATAGATATAAAAATTAAATAATTGGTCTTACCTAACAACTAAACATTTTAAAATGATAAGAAAAATTTGCTTTGGGTAATTTTGTAAGCAAATTGCTTATACTTAAAACTGTCATCTCAATATTTCTCATTTCTCTGCCTTTATATTTGCCTTTGAAATAATATTCATTTCATTTGGAAATTTTTCTGAAACTTACCTGAGCATGAAACAAAGCTAATCCTTTTGCAGTATGCATAGGAATAAGAACCTTCATTAGAAATTGTTTATGTTCTGCTTTCAGTGGCAATGCAAAGCCATTGATAATACTGGAGGGAAAAAAAGGCAGGGGAAGGGTTAAGTAGTTACTACTTTGTTTCTAAAAGCTGTCATATCCATGAGTACATAAGGAACAGTGCTGTTTCAATCCTGGTGTTGTATGACTGTTCATCTTCAAACTACTTTAGGAAGACTACTACTATGAAGTCTGTTCCTCTAAGTCATCTGATGATTCCAAAAGAAAATTAGGACTGTCAGTTAATTCCCAGGTAATTTCTATCTTGATTTTCTATCAACCCTGTCACTTTATGCGTTGTTGCCTTTATTTTTCCCCCCAAGGCCGCAGGAGAGTCAGTATCATAATATTGTTAGAACGTTCAATATGTTCTGAAGTAAATGGGTAGTTTTTCTTACTCTGTTGGATAATCTGAAATTAAGAAGTAGTTCTCTCCACAATCATTTTCTACTATTAATAAAGGAAACTAAATCATTCTTTAAATAGTAACAGAAGGGTCTAAAATTCTCTTAATACTAATATGTAGTGAATAAAGAAGGCAAAGTGTTATGGCAAAAGGTAATAAGAATTCAGTTGAGGCTGGGCGTGGTGGCTCACACCTGTAATCCCAGCACTGTGGGAGGCTGAGGCGGGTGGACTGCCTGAGGTCAGGAGTTCAAGACCAGCCTGGCCAACATGGTGAAACTCCACCTCTACTAAAAATAAAAATACAAAAATTAGCTGGGCGTGGTGGCAGGCGCATGTAATCCCGGCTAGTCAGGAGGCCGAGGCTGGAGAATCGCTTGAACCCGGGAGGCAGAGGTTGCAGTGAGCCAAGATCGCGCCATTGCACTCCAGCCTGGGCAACAAGAGTGAAACTCCAACTCAAAAAAAAAAAAAAAAAAACTTCAGTTGAGAAACTATGGGCTCTACATTTAAACTCTAAAATATGACATAATTTCTCCAACCCCAGCTAAGATTTTAATACATACAACATTCAAAGTTACTTCTTAAAAATAACAAAAAAACCTGACCTACCTTCCTAATATTTCAAGAAGTTCAGCAACACCATTGAAATGTTCTGTTTCATATATAAACCTGAATTTAAAATAAAGACAGATGTAATCAAAATCAAACTTCAGAAAACTAAGAGAAACAGGCAGGAGGGTGAAGAAATCAATCCAAAGGACAGCTATTAGAAACACACAAGCATGTTTTGGGTCTTATAAGCTCTTTTGCCCCAAACCAGTTAATTCATATCAGTCTTACAAAAGAAGATCTGTTTCCTAATGAACTACATATGCCTTTGCCAAAACTCGCCATATGTGAAGATAACAGATTGTCATTTCACCTGGAATATTCAACTTAATAATTTATAAGAAAGATAAGTTTTCTCAAACAAATACTTTTTAAAATAAGAAACCTCTAATTACAGGGAAATCCAACAGAAAAAGGCCCATATGTAATAAAGCCATTTTTAATCAGAATTTCTTTAAACCTCTAACTATATAGGCTGCATAGCTTTCCAAGATTAGGGTTGCCTTTAAAGCAGGGAGACATAAATAGAATAGGGCAGATATTTGAAATGGGCTTAGGAAGTGATGACAGAGAACTGGAGAAGGATACTCACTCTAGAGGAGGCAGATATTACTCATCTCTAATTGTTGCAATGTGAGAATAGTAACCAAATTTTGCCAGATCTTCAATTAATTAAAACAAACCAAACCTTAAATGTGGGTGTTATGAAATCTCCTGATCTGAAGCAACCACTTAACAGATTAATATTTATAAAGTACACTTTGCTCTCTGTATCTGCAGGTTCCATATCTGTGCATTCAATCAACTACAGATCAAAAATATTTTTTAAAAATAAATACAAATTTAAAATATAGAATAACATATTTGCATAGCATTCACACTGTATTATTATAAGTAATCTAGAGATAAAGTATACAGGAGGATGTGTGGACATTATATGCAAATACTATGCCATTTTATATAAGGGACTTTGGATTTTGGTATTAGCAGGGGCCTTGCAATCAGTCCCTCACGGATACTGAGGGATGACTACAAGCAAATGATAGGCCCCACATAAGAGGACTGCTTGAGTTCAGGAGTTCAAAACCAGCCTGGGCAACATAGTACATAGACCTTGTCTCTACTAAAAGTCAAAAAAATTAGCCAGGCGTGGTGGTGCACACCTGTCATCCCACTACTTGGCAGGCTGAGAGAGGAAGATTGCTTGAGTCTGGGAGATGGGGGCTACAATAAGCTATGTTCTCACCACTGCACTCCAGCCTGGATGACAGAGTGAGACCCTGTCTCAAAAAACAAAGACAACTTGAATACAAGAAGATATGTAGGAGGAAGAGGTGCAATATACAATAAATGATTAATTTACCTGAGGAAAATGTTGTTAATTTGTTTTCTGATGAATGCTCTTAATCCAAGAAATTTCCCATAAATTCGGTGCAGAACAGTCTTCAGGAAGTCACGTTCTCTGGGATCTTCACTATCAAAAAGCTCCAGGAGCTTTAAAAGAAATCTGAGAAATTACTTTTAAAAAATAATTGAGCTAAAGATTTATTCTAATTTTGATTTGAAAGATTATCCATGACATCTTTTAAAAATTTTTTCGAGTTCTGCCTTACTACACTGACTTTATTCTTGCTAAGTAATGAAGTTGAGGAAAAGCTTAGGGAATATTTCTTCTCACTTATTTCACTTCAAAATATGACATTTACAATAAATATAAATATTTCAAAAAGTGGATTTTTCTTTACCTTCCCACTGATTTTAAAATTCCATCCTACTCTTGAATACTAAACAGGCTCACAATTTTGGAGTGTTAAAATTTGGGATTTTTAATGCTTTTTGAAAGTCAAAACTACATGGAAAATCTTTTAAGTTTTTAGATTGCAAGTCATCAAATAGTTTAAAAAAATCCATATGTAAATGTGTATTTCTAGTTTAATAGAAAGATGTACACATACTAAGACTTCTTGTGAATTTACAATAAGTTCAAGATAGTTACCATGCCAACAGCTAAAAAATTAACGTTCAGTTATTAGGATAAAATATTGGCAGATACATACTAATAGAAATCAGATATAAAATAACACTAGAATATAAGATGAGGCCAATTTTTTTTTTTTTTAAAGACAGATTTTGCTCTATAGCCCAGACTGGAGGGTAGTGATGCAATCACAACTCACTGCAGCCTCGACCTCCTGGGGTCAAGAGATCCTCCTGCCTCAGCCTCCCAACTAGCTGGGACTACAGACGTATGCCACCACGCCCAGCTAATTTATATATTTTTTGGTAGAGACAGGGTTTCACCATGTTGCCCAGGCTGGTCTCAAACTCCTAAGTTCAAGCAATCCACCCTCCTCAGCATCCCCAAGTGCCAGGATTATAGGCGTGAGCCACTATGCCCAGTCCATAGCTTTTTCAGCTTAGCAAATAGCTAAAAAATTTTAAACCAGTTCCACAATCAGCACTCTCCTATACCTCAATTGGCCCAATCAGCGCACTCCTATATTCTGCACAACTTTTCAGCAAAACCTGAGAGAAGAGACTTTAGAAAAAGTTAAAGTCAAAATCTCAAATTTCCATTTAAAATGGTAAAGAAACTTAATTTCTTCTGTCCAAGAAACCAATATTATATTTTAAACATTGGATTTTCTTAGAAAAATATAAAATACTCTCTTTAGAGTACAAGTATCTGTAAAGCTGTCAAGGAATTTTATGTTCTGAACTTCCGTGTTTATAATTACAATAAAGATAGCAAGCTCTGAACCTCATCAGAAGTTCTTATTCCATTTTGTTTTGAATTATATATAATTGCTAACACATGCATCTGAAACCACAGTGGATGACTTAAGTCATATTTATATCTCCCAAAACAACTGACATACTTATAGTTTCCATTCTTTGTTTGCTAGGCTGTTGAGGCCCTCATGAGACTCCAGCAAAACATATCTATGGAATATGAGAATTTTTGTTAATATACCTAATAAGTTCAGATCAAATTATTCTAATTAAAAATGGCAGCCGGGCAAAGTCGCTCTCAACTGTAATCCCAGCACTTTGAGAGGCCAAGGCGGGCAGATCACTTGAGGTCAGGTATTTGATACCAGCCTGACCAACATGGTGAAACCCTGTCTCTACTAAAAGTACAAACAAAAATTAGCCAGGCATGTCGGCACACCTGCAGTCCCAGCTACTTGGGAGGCTCAACCAGGAGAATCGCTTGAACCTGGGAGGCAGAGGTTGCAGTGAGCCAAGATCCAGCCACTGCACTCCAGCCTAGGCAACAAGAGAGAAACAGCCATACAAACTGCTAAAAGCAATTACTGGGCCCTAGCTTCTCAGATAATTCAAACATTTAAAGTAGAAGGTAGAAAACAGATCCTGCTCCACCAGTTTTCTTCTTGCTGCCCTCACACCACAAAATAATACAGCAGCCTCAACACCTCAAGCTCTAGACTAACAAAGCACTAAGGCAACTGTTCCCCTCAACCTGTTATTGTATTAAATACAATTTCATATGGCATTACTAGACCTCCCTACTGTATCCCACACAAGAACTGCACAAGGAAATAAACAGGCGTTCATTTACAATTACCAAAATAACATAACTCCATTTAATCTAATTTTTAGTCATGATTAAAATGTATATGTTACTGTTAATACACACCTAATATTTCTTTATAGTTTATGAAGAGCTACTTCAATGGTTCAAGGAAATATTTTAGGCTGATAATGTTCTTCATTTATCAATCTTTCACAGCAACTGCTCAGAATACTTTATATGAGGTCAAGGGTAGTTATGAATGACCAAAAATGAGCTTTAAACATACCAAACTCACATTCGTAGAATCTTTATCATAGGGCACATACAAAGTAGTCTGAAGGATAGGAAAGGTCCTTGCAATGATTTTAATCCTGGCCTTAGCATCAAATTCCTAAACAGGCCTGCATACTCAGGCCTAGAAAGGCTTGGTCTACTTCACAATTTTCTTTGGGGCCGGCCAATTCCATATAGTTAAAAAGAGGCCTTTAGGCCAGTGCAGTGCCTCACACCTATAATCCCAGCACTTTAGGAGGCTGAGGCGGGAGGATCCCTTGAGGCCAGGAGTTCAAGACCAGCCCAGCCAACATGGTGAAACCCCATCTCTACTAGAAATAGAAAAAAAAAAAAAAAAATCAGCAGGACATGGTGGTGCGTGCCTGTAGTCCCAGCTACTTGGGAGGCTAAGGCAGGAGAATTGCTTGAACCTGGGAGGTGGAGGATAAAGTGAGCTGAGGTTGCACCACTGCACTCCAGTCTCGGCAACAGAGCAAGACTCCCTCTCAAAAAAAAAAAAAAAAAAAAAAAGAGGCCTTTAAATTTTTGAAAAGGTTTTGAAAATAAAAATATATTCTTAGAAATTGTGAATATGTAGGTTCTAAAAATAACAGCTAATAACCAGTTTATAAGAAGAAAGAAGGCATCACAATTAACTCTACCTCCTTATATTCTTAATGATTCCATTTTATCTGTGGTTTAGAAATTGGGTGGTGGGATGCTTAGGTGCAAAAAGGAAAGAAAAAGGGAAAAGTAATTGATACTTAATGACAGGAAAGGAGCCTAAAGCCCAAATTCCTCACAATGATTCTATTTCTTTTTTCCCCTGTCATTTCAAAGTCCCAATGCTTAAAATATATGTCAAGTTCAAAGACTTACAAATGTAAAACAAGATTTCCCTTGGATTGAATGGTCATACCAAATTTTCTTAGATACTGCAGAAAGGCTTGTTTTTCTGGTATTTGTAAAATAACTATGATACTTTAGGATTAAATAGGATAATTTGATTGACTTCATTAGACGCTTACCCTTGATAAAAATACTCTTATACTCTCAGAGCTACTTCACTTTTATTCTAATTGTTTGGCAGTAATATTAAGTGCTGTCAAATTAAAATAAACCATTAAAGTTTTGAAAGACTACTCTATTTTAATCATAAGTTAATAAATCATTGCTAAGATGAATATAAGAGAATCTAAGACAAAAGAGTTCCTTACCTGTTGTACGAATTTCTGATCAATGTATCGCTTTGCAATGCTAGGCTGGAAATCAGGGCTCTCCAAAAATCTCAAGAAGAATTCATATACCAACTATGAGAGAAAGTCAAATAAAAGCTAAGATGATGGCTATAAAATATTACCCTAAATTATCACTTCATATTAAAAACACACCTGTTCTTACCAACTTAGTAGGGAGATTTCAGATCTCATAATGAGATCTGAAAATGTAATGAGTTGATAAAAAAAATTTTTTTTTAAAAATTCATGCCTGTACTCCCAACATACTTTAGGAAGCTGACGTGGGAGAATCACTTGAGCCCAGGAGTCTGAGACCACCCTGGACAACACGGTGAGACCTCTGTCTATACAAATAATCAAAAAATTGGCCAGGCATGGTGGCGTGTGTCTATTGTCCCAGCTACTGGGAGGCTGAGGTAGGAAGATCCCTTGAGTCTGGAGGTCGAGGCTGCAGTGAGCTGTGATTGTGGCAACACGTGCCACTGCACTCCAGCCTGGGCAACAAAGTGAGACTGTCTCAAAAATAAATAAATAAACAAACCCAGAAACTATATATTCACAATTTGGTTTCCTAACATGATAAACTTTGAGATTTATTTATTGCTTTACGTAACTTGATGCAAAACGTTAAATTACAGACTAGAAAAGAAGGACAATGCCTATAAAATTAAATATTTCTTAATGAAATATATTCCTATTTTGTAATCCATACTCACTAGGAACAGGCTCCTTCCCAGTGGACTACTACCTACCTCAATTTAATCACTACAGAGTCTTTTAAATGCAGAGTCAACAACCTCCAGAGAAGACAGGCAGTGTAGCCAGGTGCAGTGGCTCACGTCTGTAATCCCAGCACTTTGGAGGCCGAGGTGGGCAGATCACGACGTCAGGAGATCGAGACCATCCTGGCTAACACGGTGAAACCCCGTCTCCACTAAAAATACAAAAAGTTAGCCAGGCGTTGTGGTGCGCGCCTGTAGTCCCAGCTACTCGGAGGCTGAGGCAGGAGAATGGCATGAACTTGGGAGGCAGAGCTTGCAGTGAGCCGAGATCGCGCCACTGCACTCCAGCCTGGGCAACAAAGCGAGACTCCGTCTCAAAAAAAAAAAAAAAAAAAAAAAAAAAAAAAAAAAAAACAGGCAGTGTATTATTAATTTTCAAAAAGAAAGGAAAAGAAAAACTTCTGGTCTTTCTCTAAAACCACAGTAGGAAAACTAATTAAATCAAAACCAGCATATCCTATCCACACTTGAGAAGTAATGAACCAAATTACATAAGTAAAGGGCTAGGGAAGAAATGCCTGTGTACCAACCACAGCAAATAAACTAGAAGTCACAGCAGGCCTTCTATAAAAGTGCCAAGCAACCTACAAGTAATAGGAAATGTGCATTTGCTACCACAAATCAGAATTAAATATTTGGTTCAGCTTGTCACTATCACACCTGCTTTCAAGGAGAAAGGCAAATATGACTAAAGTTTTTTTATTGTAACCTAATAGCTATAAAAAGGCAGAAACTTAGACCAAAATGTATCTTATTAGCTATTAAACAATACTATATCAATTTAACACCCTAAAAATTAAAAAGGATTCTATCCCAAAGCAAAAACAGTCATTCAATAAACATTTAGGTAGCCAGTTAGATTTGATGCAGAAGGAAGAAAAGGGAAAAGAAAGATTGCTACACTAAATTAATAGACGTTATAGCAAACAAAAGCACTACCAGATCTAGGCCTTATCATTCACCAAGTAACAACACATTTTTATTACAGTGAGTTCGGTAACATTCTATGGCTAACAATGGTTTGGGGATCTGAGCAAATACAGTTTTGCCTGATGTATCTCTGCCCAACTGTGGAAAAGGAGTGATGCTTATCTGGTCTAATGTTACCTAATATTTTGTGTTTATTATAAATTAAGGATATAACAAGAAATAAAACTTGATAGCAATTTAAGTTTTTATTCATAGACAATTTTCTAATCAAACAACAATAAAGATAACAGATAATTTTGCTTTGGGGTATACACATGCAAAAAGATACACAAAACTGATCACAGAGTCCTCTGAAAAGTCGGCACAGTCTCATGGATTGCTATGCAGTTTCATTAATGGCACAACTTACTCACTCAGTGCCTATTTTCATGTCCAGTACTGGGCTACGTATAGTATGAACAGACATTAGGGATAGTATGGCTCAAAAAGGCCATTCACTACACAATAATTATATTACGTGGCACAGACTATAAGTGCAGGAGCTATTTAGAAAAGGGCTGTATCACTGTGGAAAAGGTAGGAAAAGCTTTAAGGAGGATATGCAACTTGAGCCCTGTATTTGTTTCGATTCTGGATCTTCAGGAAGAGGATGGCTTTTATTTTATAGAAAGGTAGCAGCATGTCTTGATTTAAAAATATATATATTTATTTATTTTTAGAGACAGAGTTTCACTATGTTGCCCAAGCTGGTCTCGAACTCCTGGGCTCAAGCTATCCACCCGCCTCAGCATCCTAACGTGCTGGGAATACAGGTGTAAGCCACCATGCCTGGCTTTTTTTTTTTTTTTTTTTTTTTTGTCTTTTTAAGCAGCATGGCTTGAGATGAAGAGAGTGCAGAGTACAGGTTGATGGTATGGAATTATAGACTCCAAATCTTTATGCAAATCCCTGGAGATTCCATCATAAGGTGGGATCAGGTTAAACATGAGCCAAATGTAGCATGCATTAGCCTATCTACTCTCCCTTCTTAAGATCTTCATCAGAAATATAGGGCCTAAGGCTTAATAGTTTTCAGAGTAATAGCCTGTCCTATGGGAGACTTTTATGACATCAAGCTACAAATCAAACTGAATTCTCTAAACCATATATATAAATTGAAACCTGTGCCATTCACGAATACCACATACAATTTCTTTCATAGTTTTCATCTATATCATTTACCTGACACAGTGAACATTATCAGTCAAAATTAGCAGCAAAATGCTGTTATGCTGTCAACTTAGCACCACTAAAGAGATGATGACAAAAAGTTACTTAAATACATATTGAGGGCCGGGTGCAGTGGCTCACACCTGTAATCCCAGCACTTTGGGAGCCTGAGGCGGGTGGATCACCTGAGGTCGGGAGTTCGAGACCAGCCTGACCAACATGGAGAAACCCCATCTCTACTAAAAATACAAAATTAGCCCGACATGGTGGCACATGCCTGTAATCCCAGCTACTTGGGAGGCTGAGGCAGGAGAATCGCTTGAACCTGAGAGGCAGAGGTTGCAGTGAGCCGAGATCACTCCATTGCACTCCAGCCTGGGCAACAAGAGCAAAACTCCATCTCAAAAAAAAAAAAAAAATTATTGAATAGTTATCCCAAATAGAGGTAGAAGAAACACTAGTGATCTACAGAGCTGGAAATCTTCAAAATGGAATAATCGAGATTATGCTTCTATAAAACTTATAAAATTTATCCTGTCCCAGTGTCACTCTCTATATATCCCATCCTATATTTTTAAAAATGTATCACACCCTAACATAGAATGTATGCCAATTATTTTATTATTATTTTGTTCTTCTCTGCTAGTATGTAAGGGATTTTGCTTTAGTTCAGTACTTTACCCTCAATGTTTACAAAAATGCTTGACGCACAATAGATGCTTACTGAATGAATGGAAATCACATTTGTTAAGAGGTTGTGTTTCTATGTAATCACTGAAGTTTTTCCATGGTCTTGTTTTCTTTTTTATTTTCTTTTTTGTTGTTGTTGAGACAGAGTCTTGCTCTGTCGCCCAGGCTGGAGTGCAATGGCGCAATGTTGGCTCACTGCAACCTCCGCCTCCTGGGTTCAAGCCATTCTCCTGCCTCAGCCTCCTAAGTAGCTGGGATTAGAGGCGTGAGCCACCACACCTGGCTAATTTTTGTATTTTTAGTAGAGACAGGGTTTCACCATGTTGTTCAAGCTGGTCTCGAACTCCTGACCTCATGATCCATCTGCCTCAGCCTCCCAAAGTGCTGGGATTACAGGTGTGAGCCACTGCGCCCAGCTTTCTATGGTCTTCTATACAAATAACTTGCTCCAAGAATCTAAGAAACAATGTTGCAAAGAAAAACACACACTTCACCAATGAATTCAGTTCACTAATAAAAACAACAAACTTCACCTATGTTCAATGTGTGGCTAGTCCTTCTACTTCTGTACACCAAAAATACCCTAAAAAATGAAAGATAACTAAAAAGTATAGGGAATTGAGGAGTGTAATCTTACCCTCCTACTCAGTTCTGACCATGTCTTTCCTAAAGGAGTTAAAATAAAACATAAAATTCTGGTCTTCACCATTAAAAAGACTTGGGAGAAGTTCCAACAGAAAACAGCATGGATGATTAAAGTATCTGAAAAATAAGACCTATACAAAAAGCTAAAGGAATAGAAATGTTTGGTTCAGAGAGGCCAAGACTGAGAAGCAAACTTTAATGATCTACAAGTACCTAAGAGGCAGGTGACCAATGTTTTCCAACCTCTATTAAGAGGAAACTAACGTAAATAAGGTTTTTACCTGATTTAATATATAAAAGAATTCATATAAAAATTAATGCATACTCAACTATATATTACATATTAAGCACCCAAAAAGAACATTGCCTAGGGTAAGGTAAACATTAACAAAATCTTAGTTTTTTAAGAATCTGTTTTTCTCTGTAATCCTTGTGAAAACAATAGATTCTGCATAAACCTTGAATAGTTTAAATACAGTCAGCCTACGTTTTTTTCCTCTGCTCTTTTATTCATAAGAACTACAAAGATAATAACTATTCACAATTAAAAAGGCCAAAGCAATAAAAGTATTTCTTAATCTTATATAAAAGATATTCCTTTTTATTTTTGTGCCTATAAAGTTGGTGCATTAGGCTATGATTCCTACCATTTTGGATTCTTAGCCCATGAAAATATTTAAAATATAGTATATGGCCAAGAGTTATTTGAATATAAAGGTGTACACTGTAAAACATGTATGTTGCCAGTTTAAATTTCTAATTATATTGCCCAGACAGAAAAGCTCTCTAATCCCTAAAACACAAGTTATTCCTAAAAAGGTCTATGTTCTAGGCACTATCCTACACAATTAAATCTTAATTATCTGTGCCACTAAAGTAATTAATAAAAGAAAGTGAAAATATACAATCTGCCTGTATTCCAGGCTAGTACAGCAGCCAAGTGTCCTAATTATCTAAAAGTGCAGAAAATTAATATATTGTTAGTCCTCAATAGAAAGCAATAATACTTAGGAAAGAAATGAGAAAATAATTTAAAACTGTTGTACATTAAGTTACCATATAATACTACACTTAATAAATGAGAAGACATAACCTATCCCCTAATACTGAAATGACCTTCTTTGTGTTCCTTTATCTCTTTTTATTCCATTATTCCATTGCTCATTAGTATTTCCATTACAGTGTAAGAATAAGTAAAAAGAGATAAACTTTTATTAGCACATGTTTAGAAAACTCATGAAAAGGGGGGGAAAACAAAGGCTTGAAAGGTTTTGAGATTACTTATATTTACTCTCCCTCATTAACAACTAATGTTTATTTTCCACCATAACAAATTAATTTCTAGTATCTAGGATCTCATAAGCTAAATGTAAAATGTAAACTGTTAGTACAAAACAAAAGAATTCCAGGTGAATTAAGCACACATTATAACAGCAGAAGAAACTTTCATTGAGCAAATTTCTTCAGTGCTACAATTCCCTATAATCTGTCAGAGTAGCTTTAATATTCCATCTAAAAAAACTTAAGATGATTAATAATGTAACTACATGTACTGACAAATCCTATAAATCAGGTCACTCCAGTATCAGTTTCTGATGTCCTTAGACCACTTAATTGCCAAATTTAAAAACTGAATGCCAAATTTTGGTTTCTAGAAATTTTGGTTTTTGGAAGGATTTTTTAACTATAAACATATATATCTGGGGCAGAGCCTTTTAATCAAGGGACCATAGATGAATGAGAATTTCTTGTATCTCTGGGAATATGTCTTGAGAGAGAACTACTTCTCAAAAATCATATTTTGGGATGGACGCAGTGGCTCATGTCTGTAATCCCAGCACTTTGGGAGGCTAAGGTGGATGGATCACTTGAGGTCCGAGTTTGAGACATGCCTGGCCAACATCTTTACTAAAAATACAAAAATTAGCTGGGCATGGTGGCAAGCACTTGTAGTCCCAGCTACTCAAGAGGCTGAGGCAGGAGAATCATTTGAACTCGGGAGGTGGTGGTTGCAGTGAGCCAAGATCACACCACTGCACTCCAACCTGGCAACAGAGTGAGACTCCATCTCAAAAATAAATAAATACATAAATAAAAAATAAAAAATCATATTCTGAAAGCAACTTAGCACCTCCTAAAATGTTAAGAACCACTGGTTTCAGGGAATTTAAATAAAACCTCAAATCATACCAGTTAAAAATGGAAAGCATATTGTCTACTTGGCTCAATTTCCACGAGCATATAAATATATCCTAATGAAAACTCTTTAATTTTAAAAATTCAAAGACCAAGGAGTCTCTTTCAGACCATTCAACTACATCTGATTAAAAAACCAGCTAATGAGAATTTTTCATTATCAGCTTATCAACTTATCAGCTAATGAGAATTTGTAAAACCTTTGCATTTCAAATATAGCATTATTAATTTTACACCAACTATGGAACAAAATTTCATATAAACTTGTGTACAGTTCTATTAAAAAATAATTTACCACTTTGGATTTTCTAGTTCTGTAAGCTCTAATGTGCTGACAGATCTTAAAATTGTTATCAGTTTTCACTAATCCTAGGACTCCTCTCCATCTTGTTTGGATGTATAGGTGCTACACAGAATGAATAAATAAATAATGAGGCAGAATATTGCATAAAGTATCTCAAATGATATAAAATATAATTTTCTTTCTCTCATCTTTTTTTTTTTTGAGACGGAGTTTCTTTCTTGTTGTCCAGGCTGGAGTGCAATGGCGCTATCTCAGCTCACCACAACCTCTGCCTCCTGGGTTCAAGCGTTTCTCCTGCCTCAGCCTCCTGAGTAGCTGGGATTACAGGCATGTGCCACCATGCCCAGCTAATTTTGTATTTTTAGTAGAGACGGGTTTCTCCATGTTAGGCTGGTCTTGAACTCCTGACCTAAGGTGATCCGCCCAGCTCAGTCTCCCAAAGTGCTGGGATTACAGGCGTGAGCCACCACGCCCAGCCTCTCTCATCTTTTTATAATAACAGAAAATGTAAAGGTCACTACAAAATATAAGTACTTGCAAAATTTAAAAAAAAAAATCAGCAAATTAATTGGCATTAATACCTAGAATCCATATATAAATGAAGAAAATTGAACAGAGCCCCAGAGACCTGTGGGACACCAGCAATTATAGCAACATACACATAAATGGGAGTCCCAGAAGATGAGAGAAAAAGGGCAGGAAAAATATTTGAATAATGACCAAAAATAACGATTATGAAACATTAGTTTACATAATGAATTCTAATTGTAACTCAATAAACAACAAGTAGAATAAAGTCAAGAAGATCCACACCTAGATACATCATAATCAAATTGACAAAACTTAAAGAGATAATGTTTATAGCAGCAAGAGAAAAATGACTTTTCACATACATAATGAAATCCTCAGTAAGATTAATGGCTAACCTGACATCAGAAAACCATGGACATAGGAAGACAATGGCATGACATGTTGAAAGAAAAAGACTGTTAGCCAAGAATTCTATATCCAGCAAAACTCTCCTTCAAAAATGAAGAGGAAATTAAGACATTCCTAGATAAACACTGAAAGAATTTGTCATTAGCCAACCTGCCCTACAAGAAATACTAAAGAAATTCCTTCAGGTGGGAAGCTGAGGTGGGCAGATCACGAGGTCAGGAGACAGAGACCATCCTGGCTAACATGGTGAAACCCCATCTCTACAAAAAATACAAAAAATTAGCCAGGTGTGGTGACAGGCACCTGTAGTCCCAGCTACTCAGGAGGCTGAGGCAGGAGAATGGTGTGAACCCAGGAGGTAGAGCTTGCAGTGAGCCTAGATCACACCACTGCACTCCAGCCTGGGCAATAAAGCGAGACTCCATCTCAAAAAAAAAAATTCCTTCAGGGTTTTGAAGAAATAAAAGGACGCCATACAGTGTCTCAAATCCACAAAGAGAAATAAAGAGCACATGTAAAGATAAATATACAAGTAAATATAAAAGACAGTATAAATGTATTTTTATTTTTAACTCTTACTTTCCTCCTTTACAAGGCCAACTGCATAAAGCAATTACTGTAAAACTGTGTTGGTGGGCATATGATGTGTAGAGGTGTAATTTGTATGACAATACCACAAAAAAGTGGGGAGTGAATAGATGTATACTGCGCCAAAGTTTTGTATACTATTGAAATTAGGTTAGTATTAAACCAAACTAGATTGTCTCAGAATGCTAACTGTAATCCCCAGGATAGAGAGAGAGAGAGAAAGAGAGAGAGAGGAAGAGAGAGAGAGAGAGAAGGAAGGAAGGAAGAAAGAAAGAAGGAAAGGAAAGGAAAGGAAAGGAAAGGGAAAGGGAAAGGGAAAGGGAAGGAAAGGAAGTCAAAAAATATAGTTAAATATAGTTAAAGAAACAAAGGAATGAAAATAGCACCCTAGAAAACACCTATTTAACACAAAAAAGTAGTGGAAAAGTGGAGGAATAAAAAAGACATAAGTCACAGAAAACCAATGGCAAAATGGCAGTTGTAAAGCCCACCTTATCAGTAATTACATTAAATATAAATGGTCAAACACTCTAATCAAAAAGGCAGAGACTGTAGAAATTATTTTTAAAACATGATCCAACTGCATGCTGTTTACAAGAGACACACTTTAGATTCAAATAGATTAAAAATAAAAGGATGGAAAAGATATATCATACCAAGAGTAACCAAAAGAGAGCTGGAGTGGCTACACTTGTATCAGACAAAATTAACACAGAAACTGTGACTAGAGACAAAGGACCTTTTCAGGGCCATCTATAAAGAATATATAACAATTATAAACTTATATACACTTATCAACAGGGTCCTAAAATACATGAAGCAAGAACTTTCAGAAATGGAGAAACAGACAATTCAATAATAGAGACTTCAGTCCCCCTTTAAAATAACAGAACAGACAGAAGATTAACAAGGAAACAGAAGACTTAAACAGCACCATAAACCAACCAGACCTAACAGACTTCTACAGAACACTGTACTTAACAGTAACAGAACACACATTCTTCTTAAGCACACATAAAACATTCTCCAGGACAGACTGTATATTAAGCCACTGTATAAGTCTCAGTAAGTTTAAAAGGATTGAAATCATACAAAATATATTCTCCATTCTGCAATTATAGAGCCAGTAAAAAAGAAAAACTTTAAGAAAAAAAGTATATTCTCTAAACATACTGGAATAAAATTAGAAATTAATAACAAGGAAATCTGGGAAAGTCACAAATAGGTAGAAATTAACACATTCCTAAATAACTAATGGGTCAAAAGAAAAATCACTTAGGAAATTAGAAAATATTTTGAGCCAGGTGTGGTGGTGCACACCTGTAATCCCAGCACTTTGGGAACCAAGTGGGTGGGCTGCTTGAGCTCAGGTGTTCGAGACCAGCCTAGGCAACATGGTGAAACCCCATCTCTACTAAAAATACAAAAATTAGTGGGTGTAGTGGCACACATCTGTAGTTGCAGCTACTTAGGAGGCTGAGGTGGGAGGATGGCTTGCACCCAGGAGGCAGAGGTTGCAGTGAGCTAAGATCACGCCACTTCACTCCACTCCAGCCTGGGTGACAGAACCAAATGCCGTCTCAAAAAAAAAGAAGAAAAAGAAAGGAAAACATAATGTATCAAAATTTATTGGTTCAAGCAAAAACTTATATATAGAACTGTTCATAACAGCTCTATTCAGAATAGCCAAATGATGGAAATAATTTAAATGTCCATCAACTGGTAAGTGGATAAACAAATGTGGTATATCCATACAATGGAATAATTCATCCATAAAAAGGAATGAAGTATTGACATAGATGACATTTATGATTCTTGAAAACATTATGCTAACTGAAAGAACCCAGAAACAAAAGCCCACATATTTTTTTTTTTTTTTTTTTTTTTTTTTTTTTTTTGAGACAGAGTCTCGCTCTGTCGCCCGGGCTGGAGTGCAGTGGCCGATCTCAGCTCACTGCAAGCTCCGCCTCCCGGGTTTACGCCATTCTCCTGCCTCAGCCTCCGAGTACTGGGACTACAGGCGCCAGCCACCTCGCCCGGCTAGATTTTTGTATTTTTTAGTAGAGACGGGGTTTCACCGTGTTAGCCAGGATGGTCTCGATCTCCTGACCTCGTGATCCGCCCGTCTCGGCCTCCCAAAGTGCTGGGATTACAGGCTTGAGCCACCGCGCCCGGCTAAAAGCCCACATATTTTATAATTTCATTTATATGCAGATACCAGAATAGGCAAATCCAGAGACAGAAAGCAGATTGGTAGTTATCTGGGGCTGTAAAGAGAGGGGAACGGGGTGTGAGTGCTAAATGCCAATGGGGATTCCATTTGGGGTGATCGAAAAGTTATAGAATTAAAGAGTGGTGATGGGTTGTACAGCATGGCGAATGTACTTTGTGTCACTGAATTGTACACTTTAAAATGGTTTAAATGGTAAATATATGTTAAGTGTATTTTATTACAATGAAAAAACATTGAAAAACAGTATTTGCATGAAAGAAAATAATGTTAAGAAAACCATAAAAGTTAAATATTTTACACAGACACTCAGAATCTAAATGAGAAAACCATGATTTCTGCCGAATAACATAAATATAAAAACTGCCAATACGTAATTATGTTCCATACCTGTATGTGAGGCCAAGAGGCCTCAAGCGTGGGTTCATCCTCTTCTGGATCAAAATCTGGATTATCACTTGGAGGAAGTGTACGGAAGATGTTAGCACTGATCTGTAAAGAAAAAATAATTTTATGTTCTTTGTTGTATGTGTAATTGAATTCGACAATTCAAAATGAAATATTTTAAAGATCACTTTAAGAAAAAAGTTATAGCTGTAAGCTTAGTTCAAAATCTATAAACCTCTCCAAGATACAAAGGTGTTTGTTTCTCTCTTTTCTCTATCCAGTAACTCTGACTTCCTCAGACCTAAGCTCCTGAAGATTACAGATAGCCTCTGGATTAATCTTCTTTAAATTATAAATTGTTCTTTCCGAATTTTACTCAAAAAGAAAGAGGGGGCCAGGCGAAGTGGTTCACATCTGTAATCTCAGCACTTTGGGAGGCCGAGGGGGCAGACTGTCTGAGGTTAGGAGTTCAAGACCAGCCTGGGCAACATGGTGAAACCCCATCTCTACAAAAACATAAAAATTAGCCAGGTGTCGTGGTGCATACTTGTGGTCCCAACTACTGGGGAGACTGAGGCAGGAGAATTGTTTGAGCCCAGAAGGCGGAGGTTGCAGTGAGCCAAGATCATACCACTGCACTCCGGCCTGGGTGACAGAGCCAGACCCTGTCTCCAAAAAAAAAAAAAAAAGAAAGACAGAAGGGAAAAGGAGAATATAGAGGAAGGGAGTAAAGGGAATTCGAGGGAAAAAGTTACTAATTCTACTTATCTTTAATTTTATTCATTTCCTCTTTCTACAATTCCTCCCATATTCCAACCTGGCCATATTCTATACTTGCCTTATAACTCAGAGTTTGGTAAAATATCTCCATTCTTATACATACATACCACACTAAGGGAGAGGTGGGCGAGGGTAGAATGCCTTCACTATTATTATAAATGTGTTTATAATACTTCTTGATGATTTAATTTACTGTATTTCATCTACTTTGAGACTTTTAAAAAACATATTAACCACCTTGAAATCAGGATGTTCTTCATTTTAGATCCAGTGAAATACAGTATTTATAATTTCATGTTTTGCATTATCTTAGTACTAAGGTAATATATATCCTTTTTCTCTAGCAAAGGATAGATTGTGGTCTCAGTCTACAATTTTTTAAAGAATAATGAACAGACTGATAGACCAAGTAGTTTAATAAATATTTAAGGCCCAACTACTAAGGGGCTGATCATTTTGAGATAAACTATTCCAGAGGATAAGACACGGAATTGCAAGCAAATTTCCAACTATTCTTATAAAGTGGCATCTTTGGTACACAAATTACTGCTAATAGTCAATTACTATAACCATAAGACTTAATAAGAATAACCTAAAATTTCATCAGCCAAAACTCAATGCTAGTACTTGAGGGCAAAGCCAATAAACAGTTTGATGGACATCAATTTCACAAAGAGTAGCAGCAAGCCATCGATAAAATCTGAAAATAAATATATCTCACAAGAGCATAGAATTTGTCCTTGAGATCACACTTATTATTGTCAGTAGTAAAAGAAAAAGTTAACCTTGTAGCTACTAATAAAATTAACTGTAAGAGCTTCAAGAGTCTAAATGGGTAAGATGATTCAAGTATTACTTAGATATTAAATTAAGTACTCATAAATTTTTAAGAAACCAACAATATATACCTACTATGTGCATACAGAAATAAAAATAAATTTAAGAAAGCAACAACAAACACACATCTTTTTACTTGGGCAAAGAAATTAAATCCCATAATTTATTAGTATATAGCAAATTTGACTCAAATATTTGAGACTTTCAATATCTGTCAACAATTTTAGGGATTAATTCCCAACTCTAAAAATTATTGAATATAAGCCATTTGAAATCAGTAACAGTAGGAAATACTGCTTTTTCTCCCTGAACTTTTTAAATGATTAAAAAACAAAAAAAAACTTGAAGAAGTCCATCAGTAATTAATATTTATGTTCTCAAACTATCACTTCCTTTTATTGTCTGTGGGAGTTTAAGCCAATTTCATTTTGATTAATGTTCTCTCTATAGCTAATCTTTAAATTTTTTTGAGGCTGGACATGGTGGCCCATGCATGTAAACCCAGCACTCTGGGAGGCCGAGACAGGAGGACTGCTTGAGGTCAGGAGTTTGAGACCAGCCTGGGCAATAAGCAAGGCTCTACCTCTAAAAAAAAAAAGAAAATGAAAAAATTAATCGGGCATGGTGGTGCATGCTTGTAGTTCTACCTACTCAGGAGGCTTAGGCAGGAGGATAGCTTGTGCCCAGGAGGCCAAGGCTGTGGTGAGCTATGATTACGCCACTGCACTCCAGCCTGGGAAAAGAGACAGACTCTCTTTTTTTTTTTTTTCCTTTTTTTTGAGACAGGGTCTCATTCTGTCGCCCAGCCTGGAGTGCAGTGGCACAATCTTGGCTCACTGCAATCTCCGCCTCCCAGGTTCTTCAAGCAATTCTCCGGCCTCAGCCTCCCAAGCAGTTGGGATTACAGGCACCCACCACCACACCTGGCTAATTTTTGTATTTTTAGCAGAGATGGGGTTTCACCATGTTGGCCAGGCTGTTCTTAAACTCTTGACCTCAGGTGATCCACCTGCCTTGGCCTCCCAAAGTGCTGGGGTTACAGGAGTGAGCCACTGTGCCCAGCCAACTCTGTCTCAAAAAAAAAAAAAAAAAAAAAAAATTGAAGGCTTTTATTCTCTTTAAAGAAAAAAAAAAAAAAACTCAACAATCGAAATTTCCTAATTCCTTTTGAGAGGTCTTCTACTACAGAGTGATGAAAGAAAACCCAACTACTATATTAGAGCCAAACTTATCTTTCCTACTACACATTTGGTTATTCCCCAAGAACATATATTAGGCAAGGGGAAAGAAATGAAGGCAACTGTAGGTTATATTTATATTTGCTTTTAGCTTCAATACCTGATATAAGTTTTTTTTTTTTTTTTTGTTGAGACGAGTCTCACTCTGTTGCCCGGGCTGGAGTGCAGTGGCCAGATCTCAGCTCACTGCAAGCTCCGCCTCCCGGGTTCACGCCATTCTCCTGCCTCAGCCTCCCGAGTAGCTGGGACTACAGGCGCCCGCCACCTCGCCCGGCTAGTTTTTTGTATTTTTTTTAGTAGAGACGGGGTTTCACAGTGTTAGCCAGGATGGTCTCGATCTCCTGACCTCGTGATCCGCCCATCTCGGCCTCCCAAAGTGCTGGGATTACAGGCTTGAGCCACCGTGCCCGGCCTATAAGTTTAAATTATATACTCGGTGACAATCTAACTAGTCCAACTGGATTGATTGATTGACTTATTTATTTATTTATTTATTTATTTAGAGACAAGGTGTTGCTCTGTCAAACCAGGCTGAAATGCAGTGATGATCATGGCTCACTTCAGTCTTGAACTCCTGGGCTCAAGCGATCCTCTCACCTCAGCCTCCTGAGTAACTGGGCCTAAAGGCTCATGCCACCATGCCTGGCTAATTTTTTTATTTTTATTTTTAGTACTTTTTGTAGAGATGGGTCCTTGCTATGCTGCCCAGGCTGGTCTTGAACTCTTGGCCTCAAGAGTTTCTCCCACCTCAGCCTCCCAAAGTGCTGGGTTTACAAGCATAAGCGAGCCACTGCACTGGACTAAATGTTTATATTTTGTTAGTATACAATAAAATACAAAAAAAAAAAAAATTCACAAATACTAAACAAAATCCTACTGTTTGATAGAAAGTAAGGTTGAATTACTAATAAACAGCAAGAGTCCTAAACAATCTTACTTCAATAAAGTTGGCTGTAGTTTTTTTTCACATCAGATATTCCATTTATTTATATTAACTTCTTAAAGATCCTGACTTTCAATTAAAGTGTTATACCTGACTCCCTTACCCACTACTTAAATGTGGAGATCCCTAGTCTTTCATTGGTCTTCCCTTTCCCCTTTAAAAGTTCTCAGTAATGGCCGGGTATAGTGGCTCACGCCTATAATCCCAGCATTTTCAGAGGCCGAGGTGGGTGAATCACGATGTCAGGAGTTCAAGACCAGCCTGGCCAAGATGGTGAAACCCCATCTCTACTGAAAATACAAAAATTGGCCGGGCGTGGTGGTGGTGGGCACCTGTAATCCCAGCTACTCAGGAGGCTGAGGCAGAGAATTGCTTGAACCTAGGAGGCAGAGGTTGCAGTGAGCCGAGACTGCACCACTGCATTCCAGCCTGGGCTACAGAGTGAGACTCCGTCTCAAAAAATAAATAAATAAATAAATAAATAAAAATAAAAGTTCTCAGTAACTATTCACCTCCATGACATTAATTACCTATCGATCTGTATAATCCCAGGCCTAAATCCTTCTCTTAAGCTCTAGATCTGCACTATCCAATATGGGAACCACCAGCCACTGTGACTCTCTCAACTCCCAAACTTGTATATGCAATGATGGTATCATTGGAATGGATGGGATAATCTTTCAAATGAACTATTTTTTAAAATTTGGGGGATGTATTGTACATTTATTTAAAATTAGTCTCATTAATCCATTATTATACCTCAGATCTTAAATTTACATACATCTGAGGAACATAAGTCTAGAGGCTTACCATTTTTACTATATCAGAATACGCTGATTCAACAATTACACCACGATTAGTTGAAACATACTCAACCAGTTCATTCAGTGTTGCTCTTTTAATTTCTTTGCTCTTCAAGTCTGAAACAGAGTCCATGAAATCAAACAGTATACAACACTGCTGCAACTTCTGACAGAAAAGATCTTGTTGTTCATTTGAAGTGGCATCTATAAATAAAAATAAAGAAAAACTTAGAAATAACCTACTCAGAAGTTACTTTTATGTATTTATTAATTTTATAGAAGCTATTCACATATGTAAAACTTCTTCCAAAAATCTAGTGAGAAATGTGCCCATCTAACCCCATCATTCAGGGATTCATACTGGACTCCTCTCTCTCTCTCATTACTCACAATCAATCATTAAAAAAATTGTTTTAAAGAAATGTGGTCTTGCTACGTTGCCCAAGATAGACTCAAACTCCTGGGCTCATCTGATCCTTCTGCCTCAGCCTCCAGAGTAGTGGAGATTATGTGCCACCATGCCCAACTAATCATTAAATGTTATTGATTCAACGTCTTTTAACATATTTGAAATCTATCCTTGTCACTCCCATTGCCATTTCAGACTCTCACCATGCCTCATCTGGACTACAGCAATGATATTCTAATTGCTCCTCTTATCTGGTCCCATAATCATTACCACTCCTGACATACCCTCCAAACAACTTCAAAATCTAGCTAAAATGAGAGTCGGTGTGCTCAAGTTCCATGTTTTTCAATGATACTCTAACAATTAAATAATAAAGTTCAAACTCCTCTGGGCTGTATACAAAGTGCAGCTGTCTACTGTCAAGAGTCATCTCTTAACCTTTCCAACATGCCTTTTCATTTTCATTAAACCATACTCTCTGCAGTTCCCTGAAGGTTACACAATGTTTCCTCTGTCTGGAATGCCTTTCTTCCCACATTCCCACCCCGGGAACACTACCTACTTATAAAGTTTCAGCATAAGTCCCTTCTTTATTTTTTTAATTTTTATTTTTTTGAAACAAAGTCTTGCTCTATCGCCCAGGCTGGAGTAGTTTTCAGAAGCTTTCCTTATGGTACTGAAGCTAAATTGGTTGGTTTATCCACTTTTACCCAAATATGTTTTAGGTGCATATCTCTATTATAGTATTTACTGTGCTTTACAGCAATTATATTTTACATATTCAGCACCCTTCAACTAAAAGCAGGAAACAACAGCCAGGCACAGTGGCTCACACCTATGTAATCCCAGAACTTTGGGAGGCCAAGGCAGACAGATCACTTGAGGTCAGGAGTTTGAGATCAGCCTTGCCAACATGGCAAAACCCTGTCTCTACTAAAAATACAAAAATTATCAGGGCGTGGTGGTGCGTGCCTGTAATCCCAGCTACTCTGGAGGTTGAGGTAAGAGAATCACTTGAACCCGGGAGGCTGGGGTTGCAGCGAGCCGAGATCGCACCACTGCATTCCAGTTTGGGCAACAGAGACGACGTCTCAATCAATCAATGCAGAAACCAAGTTTTATTTATCTAATTATTTCTGTCTTTTTATCTCTCTACTTCTCTTTCTCTTTCTAGTATCTAATACAATGCCTGGCATATAATAGGTACTCAAAAAATGGGCCAGTGTGGTGGCTCATGCCTGTAATCCCAGCACTTTGGAAGGCTGAGGCAGGTGGATGACTTGAGGTCAGGAGTTCAAGACCAGCCTGGGCAAATCGTGAAACCCCATCTCTACTAAAAATACAAAAATTAGCCGAATGTGGTGGTGGGCACCTGTAATCCCAACTACTGGGAAGGCAGAGGCAGGACAATCACTGGAACGCGGGAGGTAGGGGTTGCAGTGAGCCGAGATAGTGCCACTGCACTCCAACCTGAGCCACAGAGTGAGACTCAAGTCTCGATTTAAAAAAGCTTATTGTTTTATATTCTACTTATTACAAAAATACGGACACATCGTATCGATTTGATTCTAACAAATGTTAAATCCTTTTGTTTCTAAGCTTCAAAACCATAAAACTTCAATTCTGAACTTCCATATCTATAAACAAGGACTTCAATTAGCTCAATCACTTAAGATTACTGAACTCCTGAGAGTAAAATTTAAAAATCATATTCAACTGATATTTAGCTCATAATATACAGAACTGTTCTTCCATTCAAAACCAGTACATACTTTATATAAAGATACAGGCAGAAATCTTCGTAAAGATGATAACTTAATCAAGAATGTCTACGGTTTGTAATTAACTCCAGGGCAGGAAGCTAGTAAAATTACCTTTCAATTATATTCAAGTTGCTGTCCTTAAAAAAGCTGATTTAGATAAGGTACTGCTGAACCGTAGTAGGTCAGGTATTCTAAGCATGTTCACACAAAGTCACAAGACATAAGGCACATTCTTTTCATTGGTCAATTATTATTAAATAATTTTACAATAAAACAAATGTGGATATATTATAAAGAACAGCAAAAGTCACATGATTTTTGAAGTAAAAATATGAAGACTTGAATTTGCTGCAGTTCATCTGTGGCTATGCCAGTAAAATAAGATAGCTCCACACTTAGAAAGAACTTATATTAACACTTCCTATTCCAAAATCAATAATGACTCTCTGCTTTATGAAGGCTAAAGTCTATAATCCTAAGATTGGCATTCAGAGTCCACGTAATATTGACATATATGACATTTTTCACTACCAATTTGGTAAAGTTTTTGATTCAGGGTCACTTTTTTTTTTTTTTTTTTTGAGACAGAGTCTCACTGTGTTGCCCAGGCTAGAGTGTGGTGGTGTGATCTCGGCTCACTGCAACCCCCGCCTCCTCCCAGGTTCATGTAATTCTCCTGCCTCAGCCTCCCAAGTAGCTGGGATTACAGGCCTGCACCACTACGCCCAGCTAATTTTTGTATTTTTTTTAGTAGAGATGAAGTTTCACCATGTTGGCCAGCCTGGTCTCAAACTCCTGACCTCAAATGATCTGCCTGCCTTGGCTTCCCCAAGTGCTGGGATTACAGGTGTGAGCCACCACATCCTGATTCAGGATCACCTTTTATGAAACTGTTCTTAAGTGGGAATATTTTGATTTCTGATTTAAAAATATTTGATTTTAAAAAATTATATTTGCAGCTATTTTTAATACTAAGTATTATGTCAAACAGTTGTCTTTATCCCAGAATTAAAATTCATTCTATTGGGGGTGAAAATGAAGCACGAGCCAACACACATGCTACATATAACCAGCAGTCTTATGTTTACTACCTTTTTTTTATCCCAAAATGGCCATTAGTAATTCTAAGCAGAATCTGCTTCTTCTCTGTAAAATCAGTTGTTTCTTGAATGGCCCTTTTCTTAAATCTTCTGGGGCTTTTTACCCTTAAAATTAAAATGATTATGTGCATTTAATTTCCATTAATAAATGATGTCTCCTAATAATTTATTTCAACTAACAAAAAGATGTCTGCTTGATATTAGTACTTAGTTTGAAAACTAGAGATGGACACCTCTGCTTATGTATGTACTACACACTAAATGAGATACATGTTGACTATGTGGGCTATAAGAATCCTTCTCAATCCATAGTGTACAGGAAATCCCCATAGTTTTCTCAATTATTCAGTAGTATCTTATAGTTATCTATTTTCAAAGATATCTATATTCTTAATATATGGCTTTATTTTATAATATATATCTTTATAATTAATATGAATTCCATAATGATGACTTGGTGAAATAGTTGCCATACCTTGAGAGGCTGCATTCTAACAGAGTTTTAAGATATATTTTAACTCTTTTTCCCTAACGCTAATAGTAATACAAACTCACACAAGATCCCACTTCAATTATGTGAATACTTCATATAGCCAGTCCTCTTCTCTCCTTCCTCCCACTACCACCTCCTCAATGTGAAACCAGTTCTCTTAATCTCTAAAGGCCGTATGTTTGTTCAAAGTCTTTTCCCTACCTGAAATACTTCACTAGATTTCCTCCCCTATCTTTCCATATCCTACTTGCCCTTTAAGAACAAACTTAAATCTCACATTCTCCACAAAATTTCCCTTAGGTAGGTCAGGATATAATGATCTCTCCCACCTCTCATGATCTATAGTGTTCACAACCTCAATTACGTATTTGAGTACCCATTATCTTTAGGCCTATATTCAACAGATGTTTCTTTCATCAACCAACAAAAGATTTCAGGCTCCTCAAGGACAAGGATTATTCACTGAGCAGGGTTTCCTTTT
Organism: Trachypithecus francoisi; assembly: GCF_009764315.1. NCBI lineage: Eukaryota > Metazoa > Chordata > Mammalia > Primates > Cercopithecidae > Trachypithecus > Trachypithecus francoisi. The sequence goes on along the minus strand of NW_022681470.1, from coordinate 69,370,752 downwards.
TATTTCTTTTTTATCTAGGATAGGGTATATAAGGAGTTAATAAATACTTACTTGATGCTTAAAAAAACTCTCTGAATTTAAAGAATAAAGATACTGCACTGAAAAACAGTCTACTGAACAAGGAGAAGTTCAAAATTGGTGCTGGCTATTAACAGTGACATAAATAATGAATTACTACAACATGCCTATGTTTAAGAATTAATAATGCCGCGTGCGGTCGTGCCTGTAATCCCAGCACTTTGGGAGGCCTAGGCGGGCAGATCACAAGGTCAGAAGATCAAGATCATCCTGGCTAACATGGCGAAACCCCGTCTCTACTAAAAATACAAAAAATTAGCCAGGCATAGTGGTGGGTGCCTGTAATCCCAGCTACTTGGGAGGCTGAGGCAGGAGAATGGCATGAACCTGGGACGCAGAGCTTGCAGTGAGCCAAGATTCCACCACTGCACTCCAGCCTGGGTAACAAAGCGAGACTATGTTTCAAAAAAAAAAAAAAAAAGAATCATAATGACCATTTTTATGAATAATCTACCTTGATGGTAGAATTAAATGGATTGAGATAACAATCATGAAGATGAGTGCATATATTTCAAGGTGAAATACAAATGGAAAGTCTGTTTTTCTAACACTACAGGCTAAGTAGCCTGTGGCCAGCACAAAAAAAAAGACACAAAATGACTTTCAGGATTGGAAAATACAGTCATGCACCGCATAACAAAGTTTTGTCAACAACAGACTGCATATGTAATGGTGGTCCCATATAAACCGTATTTTTACTGTACTTTTTCTTGTTTAGATACACATATACTTACTTTTCAAATTGCCTACAGTATTCAGAACAGTAACATGCTGTGCAGGTTTGTACACAGCCTAGATGTGTAGTAAGCTATACCATTTAAGTTTGTGGAAGTATACTCTATGATGTTTGCACAATGACAAAACTGTCTAATAATGAATTTCTCAATACATAGCCCCATCGTTAAGCACAATCATAGTAGGTTTAAGAACATGTTACCCGGGCCGGGCGCGGTGGTTCAAGCCTGTAATCCCAGCACTTTGGGAGGCCGAGACGGGCGGATCACGAGGTCAGGAGATCGAGACTATCCTGGCTAACACGGTGAAACCCCATCTCTACTAAAAAATACAAAAAACTAGCCAGGCGAGGTGGTGGGCGCCTGTAGTCCCAGCTACTCGGGAGGCTGAGGCAGGAGAATGGCGTGAACCCGGGAGGCGGAGCTTGCAGTGAGCTGAGATCCGGCCACCGCACTCCAGCCTGGGCGACAGAGTGAGACTCCGTCTCAAAAAAAAAAAAAAAAAAAAAAAAAAAAAAAAAAAAAAAAAAAAGAACATGTTACCCTTTTTTTTTTTTTTTTTTTTGAGACGGAGTCTCGTTCTGTCACCCAGGTTGGAGTGCAGTGGTACAATCTCTGCTCACTGCAACCTCCACCTCCCAGGTTCAAGAGATTCTCCTGCCTCAGCCTCCCAAGTAGCTGGGACTACAGGCGCTCACCACCATGCCCGGCTAATTTTGTATTTTTAGTAGAGATGGCATTTCACCATGTTGGTCAGGCTGGTCTCCATCTCCTGACCTCGTGATCCATCTGCCTCGGCCTCCCAAAGTGCTGGGATTACAGGGGAGAGCAACCATGCCCAGCCCCATGTTACACATTTTTTAAAAAAGACTTTTTCTGGGCACCTAACTCTTGGGTCTCCTCCTCCAGAAAGAAATTAATGTTTTTCATAGCTTATCCATTCAGTAATCCATTTCTTAGCCTAAAGATGCATTTAAATTTGTTTTTGTTTTTTCTCCCCCAGAACTATATCCCAGCATTACATAATGCTTGGGTGGGATAGGTCACATCTGAATTCTCCCAAATTCAGTATTTAGAAGCAGTTAATGTTACAACTCCACTGGCTCTGGGTTAAAATAGAAGTTTCCAATTCTTGATTATTTTTAGGTATTATGATATAGAAAGATCTCTTCCTACTAAACCCTTCCCATTAAGTACATAACGTCTATTGAGCAGTCTGCTGTGCTCCATATTAAAATACAGTACTACTGCTAATGTTAGTACTTCATTCCAAAGACAATTCTAAGTGTTTTATATGCCCTAATTTCACTCTCACAACAATCCTTTGAAGCAAATTCTGAAAGAGATGATTTCCTGCCTTCAAAAGATTAGAAGCAAGTTGAGAAGGCAAGATACAGAACACAGAAAGTAATGCTATCAGGCAAAACGGAAAAAGGTACTACCACAGTATATATGTACCACATATATACTGACTACTCTCCACACAATCTGGAATCAAAAAGAATTCAAGAGTGCTTACAAGATTAAATATAAACAGAAAAATTAAAAATGAAATCAGAGGGCCGGGAGCAGTGGCTCTTGCCTGTAATCCCAGCACTTTGGGAGGCTGAGGTGGGCAGATCACGAGGTCAGGAGATCGAGACCATCCTGGCTAACATGGTGAAACCCCGTCTCTATTAAAAATACAAAAAATTAGCCGGGCGTGGTGGCGGGCGCCTGTAGTCCCAGCTACTCAGGAGGCTGAGGCAGGAGAATGGTGTAAACCTGGGAGGCAGAGCTTGCAGTGAGCCCAGATCCTGCCACTGCACTCCAGCCTGGGCAACAGAGCAAGACTCCATCTCAAAAAAATTTAAAAAAATAAATTTAAAAAATGAAATCACAATTAATTAAATGCAAGAAAGCTTTACAAGATGTTTGACTGCTATATTTAAGGGCTTTTGTTTTTACTAAGTTTCTTGGTAGCTAAGGTAAAACAGTTGTGAAGAGTAAGCCATACTGTAAACGGTTAAATGAGAGAAGAGAAGCTGCTGTTATGTACTGCTGGTTGGCCTACTTGTAGGTTCAAAACATGCAACATTTTTATATAGGTCAAAAACATTTTTATAGTAGTTATCCTGTAAGAAAAGATGGTAATCATGGTTTTCATTATTTAAAAAATTATGAAATATTTTGCATTTGTAGATGCTTAATATGTCCCAACTCTGGTACATTTGTGAAACAGTAACACTGAATCTTCTCATGAGAAAAAAGAGCAGAAAATATAAATAGGTTGAAAAAAGATCAGCCTATCTTTTTGCTATATTTCATAAACATGAGTAACAATCTGTAAGAAAAAGAACACATAGGCCAGGCATGGTGGCTCATGCCTGTAATCCCAGCACTTTGGGAGGCTGAGACGGGCGGATCACCTGAGGTCAGGAGTTTGAGACCAGCCTGGCCAACATGGTGAAACCCCACCTCTACTAAAAATACAAAATGTTAGCTGGGCGTGGTGGTGCACACCTGTAATCCCAGCTACTTGGGAGACTGAAGCAGGAGAATCACTTGAACCCGGGAGGCAGAGGTTGCAGTGAGCTGAGATCACACCATTGCATTCGAGCCTAGGCAACGAGAGCAAAACTCCGTCTCAAAAAAAAAAGAAAGAAAGAAAAGAAAAGAAAAAGAACACATAATAAATCTGTTAAATGTAAAAAGCACAGACAATATCTGCACTGGCCACTTTATTCTTCAGCTTCTCCGTTTTAAGAATTCTTGCAAATGAAGTCTGTCATGGTGATGTTTCAGTCTGGCAATTGGGCTGATGTTGATTATCCATTTGCCATTCTCACTACGGATGATAACGTCCATTCTGATTCCTACAGTGAGAGCTTGCTCACCTGGCATTCTCCCTGTAAGAGATGCTGATATTTTCTATCAGAATTTCACTTAAAGGTTTAAAAATGAAAACGTCTTTAGAAACAAACAAGTTCACAGGAAAAATTCACACCACCTTACAGCACTGCATCATCAGCAACTACAGTTGTGGCTGACAAGGTAACTTTTGGATCATGCCCTGAGTACTACAACACAGTAGTTTGCTCAGTCACTCTGAATTTAATTATTATAAGAGGTCCAAGTTTTTGTTGGGACAATTTTAACCAGGTTTTCTTGAACTGATGACATATATCTGTTTCAAATGGATGCTGATTTCTTCCAAAATATATAAATAAAGGAGTAAATAAGGGATGTGTATTTAAGGTCCTAGTGACCTCTTTAAATGAAGAGAATGTCCTACATGTAAACTTATAAGTATACAGTTGATCTGCATTATCCATGGGGACAAGTTCCTGGACTCCCCTGGATACCAAAATCTGAGGATGCTCAAGTCTCTCATGTAAAATGGTCTAGTATTTCCATCACCTATGCATAGCCTCCTGTACACTTTAAATCATGTCTATATTACTTACACCTAACACAATGTAAATGCTGTGTAAACAGTTGTTACACTATATTATTTAAGGAATAATGAGCTGAAAAAAAGTCTGTACATATTCTGTATAGACTCTTCCTCCCTCCCCTGGCATATTTTTGATCCAAGGTTGGTTGAATCCACAGATGTGGAACCCACAGATATGGAGGGCCAACTGTATTTTGATCTTCCCAAGTATTTACCAAGGAACAATTCAGACTACTATCTACTATCATGGTATATCATATTTAACCATTTCCAATGCCTTAAGTCTTTGTGCTGCCTCAAGGAAATTTGACTATGCACTTACTTAATATATGTAATAACCTGCAGCATCAATTTGTGGTCATCTCTTCAGCATCAGAGCTAAGGATTTATTAAAAGCCTTCTTCCAAAAATAAAAAATAAAATTTAAAAACAGCATTCTTCTAGAAAATATCACTAAATCCACAATATAAAGAGCTCTGCATGAATATTATGAAAGGTACAACAAACTGCACAATCTAGGAATTATCTTTTAAAAAAAACAGATATGCCTCGCTCATAATTAATTTAAAATTGGCTAAAAGATGTGTTTTTAAAGCACATTTTAAACTGTATTTCAATTTATTATGACTGCCACTTGATCTCACTAAAGATAATTCTCAACACTGTAAAAATCCCTGCACGGCCTCAAGCCAAGGGTGACTCAAGATAAATCTAGGGAAGGGCAGAATTTCGTCTTTGGAGGATTATTAACATACCTTTTAAAACTCACAAAAGCCCCGCTAGGTTTTTCCTAAATTCTTACGTTTTTTTCAATACTCAACTTGAAAATATATCTGGCTCACATTTTTTTTTTTTTTTTGAGACTGAGTCTCAGCTCACTGCAACCTCTGCCTCCCGGGTTCAAGCGATTCTCCTGCCTCAGCCTCCCAAGTACCTGGGACTACAGGTGCCCACTACCACGCTCAGCTAATTTTTGTATTTTTAGTAGAGATGAGGTTTCACCATCTTGGCCAGACTGGTCTCAAACTCCTGACCTTGTGATTCGCCTGCCTTGGCCTCCTAAAATGCTGGGAATATAGGCATGAGCCACTGAACCTGGCCCTGGCTCACACTTTTAAGAAATACTGCTCTAGTATACTGTTTTTCAAAGTGTAGGTTGCATACCATTGGTGGGCAGTAAGATCAAGTTAGTGGGTCACAACCAGAGTTAAAAAAAAAAAAAATCAGAGTGTATTGCACGTAAGGATATTATGTCATGGAAGTATGTAAGTTGTGAAGTAAAATGTATTTCTCACTATAGTTTACAGTCAAAAAGAGTTTGAAAACCATTGCTTTACAATATGTGAAGTACTTCAGGTTCCCACACTACACAGCATGCCCAAGATCATAAAGCAAATTTGTACTGAAGCTAGGACTTAAACCACCTAGAATGTAAGGTGAACAAGTATGAGAATACTGTTTTTGAAATATCAAATGTTCCTTAAAAAGCTGTATTCTAAATCGTTACCCATTAGAGATTCACAGTACATATCAGTTAAAAATGGCAATTTTGTTTACTTTCTCTCCTTCCCTCTAAAATAAAAGTAGACCCCCCACCAAAAAAAAAAAAAAAAAAAAAAAAGATAAAAACCCACAATAACAGAGAACAGAAGAATAGGCCCTTAGGCAAGAGACTTCAACAAATTTCAGGGAAAACTCAAAGTAGGTGGAGAAGTAGTAACTGGCAAAACTAAGAGGAAGTCACGTCCTAGAATAAAAAGAAGGGGAAATACAGACAAGGGTCCTACAGAACTTCAGATTAGTTCAAGATTAAGAAATATCTAGTGAAACAGAGGAAAGGATTAAGACATGAACTAAAATGGGGGATTAAATAAAAGTCTGGGCCGGGCGCGGTGGCTCAAGCCTGTAATCCCAGCACTTTGGGACGCCGAGACAGGTGGATCACGAGGTCAGCAGATCGAGACCATCCTGGCTAACACGGTGAAACCCCGTCTCTACTAAAAAAATACAAAAAAACTAGCCGGGCGATGTGGTGGGCGCCTGTAGTCCCAGTTACTCGGGAGGCTGAGGCAGGAGAATGGCGTAAACCTGGGAGGCAGAGCTTGCAGTGAGCTGAGATCCAGCCACTGCACTCCAGCCCGGGCCACAGAGCGAGACTCCGTCTCAAAAAAAATAAAAAAATAAAAAAATAAAAGTCTGGACTTGCTGAAGAGTCTACCATCCCATTGCAAAAGACAGTCAAGCATTCTTGCTTCAGGCAAGAAAATTAGAAGGTTCTTCCCTACAGAAACTGAATAGTGCCAGAGGAGGATTCCTACATTCCAGCATTTAACTAGTTCCCTAACCAATTACTCTAAACAAAACCAGATAATCAATAAACCCCAACCAACTCTTACAGTAATTTTTTGTTTATCCATACATATTAATGGAAAATAAAGGATCACCAGACATTCAAGGAAAAACCACAACATGACATAAAACCAAATACAGAGAAAAACATGATCCCAAAGGGATAATTCAGCACATCACTGAAAATTCAGATGCCCAGGAAAGAAGAATAAAAGCTTTCAGATTAAAAAAAAAAAAAAAAGTCACCCACAAAAGAATCAGAGGTTAACTATCCATGGAATTTCTTATCAGCAAAAAGTGATGCCAGAAGATAATGGGGCTATCCTATTAGAATTCTAATGCCAGTCTAGAACTCTATAACTAGTCAACTATCAATTAAGTACAGAGGTTCAGGAAGGGCATTTTTAGACATGTTCTGGATTAGGCTTTGGCTTAAGGAAATGTTATGGCTGTTTGCTCTTCTATTCAGACCACTCAAACTTTCTCCAAATCAGCAATAAGGCTGTTCTGCTTTCCTATCATGCATGTGGTCACTGGAGTAGCACTTTTAATGTCCTTCAAGAGTTTTTCCTTTGCATTCACAATTTAGCTATTTGGTACAAGAGGCCTAGCTTTTGGCCAATCACAGCTTTCAACATGCCTTCCTCATTAAGCTTAATCATTTCTAGTTTCTGATTTAAAGTGAGGTGTGAGACTCTTCCTTTCACTTCAACACTTAGCAGCCATTGCAGAGGTATTTCATTGGGAATAGGGAGGCCCAAGGAGAGGAAGAGAGACCGGGAAATGGCCGGTTGGTGGAGCCGTCAGAACACAAACAACACCTACTGATTAAGTTTGACATCTTATATGGGTATGGTTCATGATGCCCCAAAACAATTACAATAGTAACATTAAAGATCCCTAATCGGAGACGACCATAACAGATAGAATAACGCAAAAGTTTGTAATATTGTGAGAATCTCCAAAACGTGACACAGACACACAAAGTTAGCACATGCTATTGGAAAAATGGGACCAACAGACTTGCTCAGTGCAGGTTTGCCAAAAACTTTCCATTGTTTTAAAAAAATAAAACCACAATATCTGGGAAATGCAATAAAGTGAAGCACAATACAATGAGATGTACTTGTATGTATACTTCATATTTACATAAAATGAAAATAGAGAAATAATCTACATAGTTGAGTACATAGCCTGGCTTATTTCAATGACTCACTCAGTATCAGCAAACTTTGTGAGAATTTTTTGAAGTAAATTAGAATCTTTAGGAAAATGCTGCAAAGAAGTTTTACATTATGTTCTTGAATGTCAATTTATGAAACCTACTTAGGAAGACGGTACAACTAAATTAAGAGGTCTTCAAGACAAGTTTGGGTGTTTTAACTCTGTGTAACATATATCTGACTACAGAAATGTCACGCAAAATGAAACCTCATTCTCAACCACACAGGGATGTTAGTATACACCCTCAAAAGAGAGTAAGTAGCTTCCCAAGGAGCTTAGTGTTCATGATGAATTTTCAATGTCTGAGTCTATTCCTTGCCTTACAAACGCAGCTGTTTTTAAAAATCATACATAACACAAATTCCCCAAGCTCATAAAACAGTAATAAATACCAATTTATTAATCCAGGATAAGAAACTATTCCCCATATACTATATTAGAATATTCTGATTATGTGTTCCCATAGGAAACTTATAAAACAAGCCAAATCATAAGCATAATGATGCGTGGGGTATTCATTTTCTATTCTTAGTAACAAATTATCCCAAAACTCTGTGGCTTAAAACAATTAATGGGGGCCAGGCGCGGTGGCTCAAGCCTGTAATCCCAGCACTTTGGGAGGCCGAGACGGGCGGATCACGAGGTCAGGAGATCAAGACCATCCTGGCTAACCCGGTGAAATCCCATCTCTACTAAAAAATACAAAAAACTAGCTGGGCGTGGTGGCGGGCGCCTGTAGTCCCAGCTACTCGGGAGGCTGAGGCAGGAGAATTGCATAAACCCGGGATGCGGAGCTTGCAGTGAGCTGAGATCCGGCCACTGGACTCCAGCCTGGGCAACAGAGCGAGACTCCGTCTCAAAAAAACAAAAACAAAAACAAAACCAATTAATGAGCTGGGTGTGGTGGCTTACGCCTGTAATCCCAACACTTTGGGAGGCTGAGGCAGGAGAACTGCTTGAGCCCAGGAGCTGAAGACCAACTTGGGCAACATAGCGAGAACTTCTCTCTACAAAAAATTTAAAATTTAGCCAGACTTGGCTAGGCACAGTGGCTCATGCCTGTAATCTCAGCACTTTGGGAGGCTGAGGCAGGCAGATCACTTCAAGTCAGGAGTTGAGACCAACCTGGCCAATATGGTGAAACCCCATCTCTACTAAAATACAAAAAAAAATTAGACAGGCATGGTGGCACGTGCCTGTAGTCCCAGCTACTCAGGAGGCTGAGGCAGGATAATAGCTTGAACCCAGGAAGCGGAGGTTGCAGTGAGCACAGACTGAGCCACTGCACTTCAGCCTGGGCATCGCCGCGAGACTCCATCTCAAAAACAAAAAAACTTAGGCTTGGTGGCACACGCTTGTAGTTCCAGCTACTTGGAGGCTGAAGTGGGAGGATCACTTGAGGCCAGAGGGTGAGGCTGCAGTAAGCTGTGATCATGCACTCCAGCTGGGCAACAAAGCAAGAACCCATCTTAATTAAAACAAAAACAAAAACAAAAACAAAAACAAAAACAAAAACAAAAACAAAAACAAAACAATTAATGAGCTGGGTGTGGTGGCTTACGCCTGTAATCCCAACACTTTGGGAGGCTGAGGCAGGAGAACTGCTTGAGCCCAGGAGCTGAAGACCAACTTGGGCAACATAGCGAGAACTTCTCTCTACAAAAAATTTAAAATTTAGCCAGACTTGGCTAGGCACAGTGGTTCATGCCTGTAATCTCAGCACTTTGGGAGGCTGAGGCAGGCAGATCACTTCAAGTCAGGAGTTGAGACCAACCTGGTCAATATGGTGAAACCCCATCTCTACTAAAATACAAAAAAAAATTAGACAGGCATGGTGGCACGTGCCTGTAGTCCCAGCTACTCAGGAGGCTGAGGCAGGATAATAGCTTGAACCCAGGAAGCGGAGGTTGCAGTGAGCACAGACTGAGCCACTGCACTTCAGCCTGGGCATCGCAGCGAGACTCCATCTCAAAAACAAAAAAAGCTTAGGCTTGGTGGCACACACTTGTAGTTCCAGCTACTTGGAGGCTGAAGTGGGAGGATCACTTGAGGCCAGAGGGTTGAGGCTGCAGTAAGCTGTGATCATGCACTCCAGCCTGGGCAACAAAGCAAGAACCCATCTTAATTTAAAACAAAACAAAACAAAACAAAACAAAAACTACCTTTCTCAATTTGTGTCAGGGATTCAGAACGGACAGAACAGGGATACCTTATCTCTGCTCCATGATGTCTAAGGCCTCAGCTAAAGGACTAGAAAGCTAGAGGATGGAATTCTGAGAAGGCTAAATCACTCAAATGTCTGGTAGTTGATGGCTTTTGACTGACAGACTAGCTGGGGCTAGTACCAGAACCTCCAACATATAACCTCTCCATGCGGTCTGAGCTCCCTCCTAATATGGTGACTGTGTTCCAAGGGCAATGAATCTGAGAAGTCTAATGAAAAACAAGCAAGGCTCTTATGAATATAATTATAAAACATTCTTGAAATGTATTAAAGAGATAAATAAATGGAGATATACTATATTCATGGGTGAGAAGAATCAATGTCTTCTCCCAATGAATCTATACAAGGAACACAATTCAGATTAAATTCTCAATAGGGTTATTTTGGTGGAACCATTAGAGTTGTTCTTAAAAATGCGACTGGAAAAATAAAGTGAAAAAGAATAGCCAAGATGATTTTTAAGAAGATGAAGAAGGGAAGAGTCATCTTACCACATTTAGTAATTAAAACCACATGGTATTGTGCAGGAATTTACAGACCACTGAGGAAAAAAAAATAAGGCACTTAGAAACATGCCAGCATACACATACAAAAGGTTAGTATATAATAGGGTTGGTGTTTAAAAAAAAAAAAAATCAGTAGGAAATATTTAAAATTCAATAAATTATTCCAACTACTCATATGAAAAAAAATTAAAATTAGACCCTTCACACACAAAAATTAGTCCCAAGAGAACTAAAAAATTAAATGTGGACAAGAAATTGGTATACAGAGTGTACAAAAGAACACCTACAAATCATTAAGAAAAAAAACAAAATCTATAGAAAAAAAGGTCACATGAAACATAAATGACCGATAAGCATATGAAAAGATATTCAACCACACTGGTAACCAAAAAAACGTAAGTATGTATAAACGGTATACATGAATTTATACATGAAATGTCATACATCACTTTATACCTATTGGGTAAGAATGACAAAAAGTGTGGGCAAGACTTCTTCCAGAAGACTAACCTTCCCACTATAAACTACTAAAAACTGAACAAAATATATAAAACATTTGTTTTCAGATGCTGGAAACAGGCAGTACAGGACTGTGATCCCTGTGGGAAGGAAAACAAAGCCCCACAATCACACCAGCTTCCTACCTGCTAGGGCTCTCCAGAAGAGAGAAGGCACAGGAAAAAAAAACCCTAGAAGAACAAGCAGATTTAATGAGCAAAATAAAGACTAGAGAGAGGGCTACTGAGATGGCTAGGATTTGCATAGAAAAGTATAAAGAGAAGGCAACTATACAGAGAAGGAACTTTCTATTTTCTCTATTTATGTTGAAGTGATACTTTTTATTTTATTCTATTTATGTAACAAAACTTTTTTAAAAGTAAAACCAGCCTTGCATTCCTGGCATAAATCCCACATGATCAAATATTGCATTCAATTTATATATTTCAAATTCAATTTGTTAACATTTTGTATACAACTTTATTGTTCAAGTTGGGCGTGATGGCTCAAGCCTATAATCCCAGCACTTTGGGAGACAGAGGCAGGTGGATCACGAGATCGGGAGATCGAGACCATCCTGGCTAACACAGTGAAACCCCGTCTCTACTAAAAATACAAAAAATTAGCCAGGCGTGGTGGCGGGCGCCTGTAGTCCCAGCCACTCGGGAGGCTGAGGCAGGAGAATGGCGTGAACCTGGGAGGCGGAACCTTCAGTGAGCCGAGATCACGCCACTGCACTCCAGCCTGAGGGACACAGAGACACTCCGTCTCAAAAAAAAAAAAAACCAAAAAAACAAAAAAAAACTATGTTCATAAGGGATGTTGGTTTATAATTTTCTTGTAATTTCCCTCTTGGGGTTTTAAATTAGGAATCAGTCAAATAGGTATACAACTATTCCGATTTTTGTTTCTTCTTGTGTCAGTTTCAGAAAGCTGTTTATTTCAAGGAATTTTCCCATTTCCTCTTAGGTTTTCAGATTTATTCGCATGATTATGTACCTGAAAGCTATGAAGTCCTAAATAAGGCGAAGGTACTAATTATTACTACAAAAAAAGCTAAAATTGTAGTCCAGAGGGAGATCAACTTCTGACAAGACAAGGTGAGAAGTTCCACAGACCTACTCACCAGGGAAACTAATAGAAGTTATGTTTAAAACAGCCATTTTTATAGCCTCTGAAATGGTCCTAAGGGCAAAGAGCAAAAAAATATCTATTCAGGAATATCTATGAAAATTTGGTTAGAATAGCAAGAGCTAGTGGTACCGTCATGCATCACTTAAAATGACAGAAATACATTCTGAGAATGCATCCTCAGGCGGTTTCATCATTGTGTGAACATCATAGAATGTATTACACAAACTTAGATGGCACAGCCTACTACACGCCTAGGTTATATGGTAGAACCTACTACTCCTAGGCTACAAACCTGTAAGCATGCTACTATACTAAATACTATAGGCAATTTGTAAGTGTATCCAAATATAGAAAGGTATGATAAAAAATATGGTATAAAAGATTTAAAAATGGCACTTAACATGAATAGAGCTTACAAGACTGGAGGGTGCTCTGGAGGAGTAAGTGGTGAGTGAATGTGAAGGCCTAGGACATTATTGTACACTACTACAGACTCTATAAACTGTATACTTAGGCTACCCTAAATTTATTTAAAACATTTTCTTTCTCCAATAACAACCTTAGCTTACTGTAACTTTTGTTACTTTATATAAACTTTAAAATTTTAGCTTTTTTACTCTTTTGCAATAACATAGCTTAAAACACACACTGTACAGCTGTATAAAAATATTTTTTCTATCAGTAGTCTATAATTTTTTTTCTATTTTTCAGACTTTTTAACTTTTTAAACTTTTTTGTTAAAAACTAAGACACAAACACACATTGGCTTAGGCCTACAGAGGGTCAGGATCATCCACATCACTGTCTCATCTCCACATCTTCTAGAAAACCTCCTGAAGGGCCTGCCTGAGGCTGTTTTACAGCTAACTTTTTTTTTACTAACTTTTTTTTTTAATAAGTAGAAGGAGTACACTCTAAAATAATGATAAAAAATAGTATAATAAATACATAAGCCAGTAACATTTATTATCAAGTATTATGTATTGTACATAATTGTATATGTATATATACTTTTATATGATAGTGCAGTTGGTTTTTTTACACTGGCATCACCATAAACATGTGAGTCACACCTTGTTCTATGAGCTAAAGCTACATCACTAAGGGATAGGAATTTTTCAGCTCCATTGTAATATTATGGGACCACCATCCTATATACCACATCATGGACCAAAACATCGTTATGCAGCACATGACTATATTTTAAACAAGACTGCTCCTTCCCCCTTGGCTCAGCTACGTAGAAAGGCAGCCGAGAACACAGGGATCCTCCTCTACTTCTAGCTCCCAGACATTTTTAGGTAAGGAGTAGGACATATCAGCATTTCTCATCCTTTCCACAGCTACTTATTGTTGCTAAGGATAAGTTCTAGACAAGTGCATCTGAAAGGCAGGCCTCCTTTCTTCTGCCCAACCTCCACGCATGGAGCAGAGGCTCTACCTTTTGTGCAGCACTGCTAAAAAATACTGGGGCCTCAATTACCTTTGCTCTGGCCTATGAAGTGGTGATTCCACACTGGAAGAGGCAAGCCAAAAAGACCTCAGGCTACTGTCCCCACTTTCCCCAACTGCTCCTAAAGCAGGGTTTCAGAGAGAAGCATACTATTGTCCCCACCCCTAACTCAGAGCCTTGAGTCTAGAGATTTTGCCTGGGGGGAGAAGTAGGCCATAAAACAGTTAGCTCTTCATCTTTTCTCAAAACAACTGACTTCTTCACAACAGCGTATTAAAAAAAAAGTTCAAGCCTAAGGGTACTCTCAAAAACACTGGAGGTTTTGGTGAAAGATAATGGTAAAATTTGTAAATTCAATGAGGATACAGACTAAACATAGGCTAGTTATTTTTCAGGAGAGACCAAAATAAATAAATAAATAAATAAATAAATAAATAAAAAACCAGCAGTGTGGAGCCCTCCTGATGTTAGAACAAATATCACCACACACTGACCTTGGGAACTATTCCTTCAAAGGAGCCTGGATTTGATTGGATTAGTCATAGAACAATGTGTGCCCCAAAGCATTATTGAAAACAATTGAGAATGAGCTGAAAATCAATGGAACTTAACAGCTGGCAGTATGGTCAGGAAAAGACAAAGAGAACCCTGCCAAAAGCACTGTCATCCCAAGGTGCCTGGGTATATCCAAAGCTGCACTTCTCTGAGGAACAAGATCAGAGGCTTTACAAAGTATGGGGGAAAACTACACCCAGTCACTAAACAAATAAACAAGTGACAATAACAAGGTTGGTACCCAGAGTTGCTACCATGTATTATTTAAAACAGCCGAGTCCAACCCTTAGGATGTGAGGACCTTTTTGCTTATCTGTGGTGGTGGGTATCACAAAAATTACGCATGGACTGTTTTTTTTCCTTTTAGCTCGTCAGCTATTGTTAGTGTTAGTGTATTTTATGTGTGGCCCAAGACAATTCTTCTCCCAGCGTGGCCCAGGGAAGCCAAAAGGTTGGATACCTGTTATTTTAAATATCCAGTTAATAACAAAATGGACAAAGAAACAGGAAAAGTATAACCCATGTGCCAGAAAAAAAGAAGGCTGTAGAACCTGCCTGTATATGTTGGATTTAACAGAATATATGACTTTAAAGTAGTCATTATAAATATGTTCAAAGAACTAAACTATGATTAAACAGTAAAGAAAGGTACAATGACAATGTCACATCAAATAGAGCACATCATAAAGAGATAGAATTTACAAAAAAAAAAAAAAAAAAGGAATCAAATGCAAATCCTGGAGTTGAAAAACATAACAGCAAAATAAACTAAAGGGACCCATGAGGAGATGCGAACTGACATTAGAAAGAATTGGGGAACCTGAAAATACATCAATAGAAATTATGCAATCTGAGAAGAAAAATGAACAGATTCAGAGACCTGTAGGACACCATTAAGTGTAGCAACATACAGCCGGGTGTGGTGGCTCGTGCCTGTAATCCCAGCACTTTGAGAGGCCAAGGCAGGAGGATCACCTGAGGTCAGGAGTTTGAGACCAGCCTGGCCAGCATGGCAAAACCCCATCTCTACTAAAAGTACAAAACTTAGCCAGGCATGGTGGCAGGTGCCTGTAGTCCCAACTACTCAGGAGGGTGAGGCAGGAGAATCACTTGAACCTGGGAGGCAGAGGTTGCAGTGAGCCAAGATCATGCCACTCCAGCCTGGGCAACAGAGCAAGACTCCATCTCAAAAAAAAAAAAAAAAAAATGTGTACTAACATAATATATTGAATAACACAGACCTAACACAAGAAACTCCAAGAAGGATAAACTCAACAAGATCCACAAATAAACATCACAGTAAAAATGATGAAAGTCAAAGACAAGGAGAAAACCTTGAAAGCAGCAAGAGAAAAACAATTCTTACTTTCAAGGGCTAAGATTAACAACTAACTTCTTAGCAAAAACGACTGAGGCCAGAAAACAGTGGAATAACATATTCAAAGTGCTCAAAGGAAAAAAAAAACCTGCCACCAAAAATCCTGTATCCAATAAAACGATCTTTCAAAGATGAAGGCTTGGGAGCTGAGGCAGGTGGACTGCTTGAACTCAGGAGCTCAAGATCAGCCTGGGCAACAGTTGAGACCCTGTCTCTACAAAAAATACAAAAATTAGCCAGGTGTGGTGGCAGATATTCTGAGGCAAGAAGATAACTTCTTAGAGGCTGAGGCAAGAAGATAACTTGAGCTCGGGAGGTAGAGGTTGCAGTGAGCCAAGATTACGCCACTGCACTCCAGCCTGGGCACTAGAGTCAGACCTTATCTCGAAAAGTATTTAAATCTTTAAAAAATGAAGGCAAAGGCCGGGCACGGTGGCTCACGCCTGTAATCCCAGCACTTTGGGAGGCCAAGACAGGCAGATCACGAGGTCAGGAGATCGAGACCATCCTGGCTACATGGTGAAACCCCACCTCTACTAAAAAGTACAGAAAACTAGCTGGGCGTGGTGGCGGGCGACTGTAGTCCCAGCTACTCGGGAGGCTGAGGCAGGAGAACGGTGTGAACCCGGGAGGCGGAGCTTGCAGTGAGCCGAGATTGCACCACTGCACTCCAGCCTGGGCGACAGAGCAAGACTCCATCTCAAAAAAAAAAAAAAAAAGAAGGCAAAATGAAGACATTCCTAAATAAATAAAAACGGAGAATATTTTGCTAGCTGGTCTACCTTTTAAGAAACACTAAAGGATTTCCTTCAGACTCAAAGCATATGACCACCAATGATAGCTTGAAATCTATAAAAACTAGCCGGGCGAGGTGGCGGCCGCCTGTAGTCCCAGCTACTCAGGAGGCTGAGGCAGGAGAATGGCGTGAACCCGGGAGGTGGAGCTTGCAGTGAGCTGAGATCCGGCCACTGCACTCCAGCCTGGGCGACAGAGCAAGACTCCGTCTCAAAAAAAAAAAAAAAAAAAGAAATCTATATTTAAAACATAGAGCACGAGTAAAAGTAATTACGTAATTACAAGGTACATTATAAATGCCTAGTTTTCTTTCTTCTCTTACCTGATTTTAACAGCCATTACATAAAATAGTATTATATAATGTATCATTGGACGGTTAATATATAGAAATATAATGTATTTGCTAATAACAGCACAAAGGAGGAGGTGGGAGGAAAGTTGTGCTACATGAAAGAAATAACTAGTGGCTGTGGGCGGTGACTCATGCCTGTAATCCCAGCACTTTGGGAGGCCGAGGCAGGTGGATCACGAGGTCAGAAGATCGAGAGCATCCTGGCTAACATGGTGAAACCCCATCTCTACTAAAAGTACAAAAAATTAGCTGAGCGTGGTGGCAGGCACCTGTACTCCCAGCTACTCTGGAGACTGAGGCAGGAGAATGGCGTGAACCCGGGAGGTGGAGCTGGCAGTGAGCCGAGATCACGCCACTGCACTCTAGCCTGAGCAACAGAGCGAGACTCCATCTCAAAAAGAAAAAAAAAAAAAAGAAATAACTACTGATGGTAAAGTAATAATTATAACAATATATGCTCAGGGTTATAACATTAATAGATATTATATAACACTAATATCACAAAAAAGGAGGAAAGGAAATAGAGGTATATAGGAATAATGATTCTACATCTCACTGGAACAAAGCCTGTATAAATTTGAAGCTGATTCTAACAAGTTAAGATGTATATAATAAACCTAAGGGCAACCACTAAAAAAAAAAACTCTCAAAAATATGTAGTGAAAAATAATCATTACACAAGTTTAAATGCTGCATTAGAAAACATTCACTTAATACTAAGGAAAACAGAAAAAGAATACAATAAAATAGAAAAAAAATACAGAACAAAAAAAGACATGAGGTACAGAGAAAACGAAAAGTAAAATGGCAGACATAAATCCAACTATATGAACAACTACATTAAGTGTAAATGGATTAACCAGAGGGGTGCGGTGAGTCACACCTGTAATCCCAGCACTTTGGGAGGCCCAGGCAGGTGGATCACGAGGTCAGGAGTTCAAGACCAGCCTGGCCAAGATGGCGAAATCCCGTCTCCACTAAAAACTACAAAAAAAATGAGCCAGGCATGGTGGCAGGTACCTGTAAGCCCAGCTACTCGGGAAGCTGAGGCAGGAGAACCACTTGAACCCTGGCGGCAGAGGTTGCAGTAAACGGAGATTGTGTCACTGCACTCCATCCTGGAGACAGAGCGAGACTCCGTTTCAAACAATAAATAACTAAATAAATGTAAATGGATTAACCAAGCCCATCAAAAGGTAGAGACTGTCAAACTGAATTTTTAAAAAATGATCTAAGTCTCCAGAAGATACAATTTAAATTTAAAAATACAAGTAGATTGAAAATAAAAAGATGAAAAATAATATATCATGTAAACAACCACAAGAAAGCTAGAATGGCTATACCAATATTAGATAAAACAGACTTTAAAAAATAGGTAAGTGTTTGACATATGCAGACAAAACAGACTTTAAAAACTTTTGTCTCTTACATCTTACACAGACATGGATATATATCAAACTACATATATTTTTAAAGTCTGTTTTGTTTGATATTAGTGTGGGATATGATGAGGTTTCTCTTCAAATAATCCGATTAATCTTTTATTCTTTAATTCATAGTTACCTCCCACCCAATTTTTCTCCTTTTTTCTCCTTTTCCCTTCTTGCCTTTGTTAAATGCCTAGGCCCTCCACACTACAAAGAGTTATCAGTACCAGCTCACATTCCTTTCCTTATTTGGAAGGAGGACTAACTTTCTGGCTCATTACAGACACCCCTTCCCCTGTTCCCTCCACTTTCCTTTGCGTGCCCACGCTATCTAAAAAAAAATAAAATGTTTAGCCAACCAGGATTAGTTTAGATTGTACGACCTGACCCCGGCCAATGGGGAAAGGGTACAGGGGCAGGACTTGCGTCAGGAATAAAGGCTCTTTGTTGCCCCTTTGTTCAGGTTTGCTCTCACGGCAACTGGCCAGGGAGGCACCCCTCTGCACATAAGTAAAATTGCTTTGCTAAGAATCCTTTGTTCAAGTATTCAATTTCCTTAGGATTTTGAGTGTTATTCCTAACATTAGTATAGCCACTTCAGTTTTCTTGTGGTTGTTTGAATATATATTATTTTTCATCCTTATATCTTATTTAGATATAAATATCATTATATAAAGATACTCTTTATCTCCTATCTAAAGAGTGTCATTTTGTAATGATGGAAGGGTCAGTCTCTCAGGAAGAGGGTAACAATTATAAACATATTTGCACCTACTAACACAGTACCAAAATATATGAAGAAAGACTGACAGAAACAAAGAGAGAAACAGAAAATTCAAAAGCAATAATAGTTGAAGCCTTCAACACCCCCTTTCAATAATGGATAGAACAATTAGGTGGAAGATCAATGAAGAGACAGAAGACTTCGGACATACATAAATTAACTACACCTAACAGGTGTCTATGGAACACTACAGAATTTATACTCACTATATAACACTCCACCCAACAACAGGAGAATATATATTCTCAAGCGCATATGGTACATTCCCCAGGACAGAGCAGACCACATACCAGATAGTAAAACCTCAAAAATTTCAAAAGAACAGAAATACAAACTATGTTCTCTGACCACAAAGGAATGAAGCTAGAAATCAGTAACATTAAAAAATTGGGGTCCAGGCATGGTGGCTCACACCTGTAATCCCAGCACTCAGGGAGGCAGGGGAGGGTGGCTCACGAGGTCAGGAGATTGAGACCAGCCTGGCCAACACGGTGAAACCCCATCTCTACTAAAAATACAAAAATTAGCCAGGCATGGTGGCGTGTGCCTGCAGTCCCAGCTACTCAGGAGGCTGAGGCACGAGAATCGCTTGAACCTGGGAGGTGGGGGTTGCAGTGAGCCGAGATCATGCCACTGCACTCCAGCCTGGGCAACAGAGCGAGACTATGTCTCAAAAAAAAAAACAAAAAAACAAAAAAAAAACCTGGGGCCGGGCTTGGTAGCATGAACCTATAGGCTCAGTTACTTGAGAGGCTGAGGCAATGAGGATCCCTTTGAGGCCAGGAGTTAAGAGGCCACAGCGTACTATTATAGCATCTGTGAACAGTCACTGCACTCAAGCCTGGGCAACACAGTGAGACCCCATCTCTCTTTTTTTTTTTTTTTGAGACAGAGTTTTGCTCTTGTTGCGCAGGCTAGAGTGTAATGGCGTGATCTTGGCTCATCTCAACCTCCACCTCCCGGGTTCAAGCGATTCTCCTGCCTCAGCCTCCCAAGTAGCTGGGATTACAGGCATGTGCCACCACCTCAGCTAATTTTGTATTTTTAGTAGAGATGGGGCTTCTCCATGTTGGTCAGGCTAGTCTTGAACTCCCGACCTCAGGTGATCTGCCTGCCTCAGCCTCCCAAAGTGCTGGAATTATAGGCGTGAGCCACCGCACCTGGTTGACCCCTTCTCTTAAAAAAGAGAAGTTAAAACATTTTTGGGAAATTCAAAAATATTTGTAAATTCAATGATTCTTAAACAACTAATGGATCAAAGAAGAAACCTAAAATAATTTTTTTATTTTTTAAATACATTTTTAAATACATTAAAATACATTAAGACAAATGAAAATGAAGACATAACAACCAAAATTTAAGGGTGTTTAGAAAGATATAGCTGTAAATGTCTATATAAGAAAAAACAAAAGATCTTAAATCGGAAACCTAACCTTTGCAATTATAAGTAACCCAATAACAGCTGAAACAATCCTGAAAAAGAAAAACAAAGTAGGAAGATTCACACTATCCCATTTCAAAACTTACTACATAAAACAAGTAGTGAAGACAGTGTAGTACTGACACAAGAACAGACATATAGATCAATGGGACAGAATTGAGAATCCAGAAATAAAACCATCTGCTAATTTTCAACAAAAAGGCCAAGACCATCTAATGGGGAAAGAAGTATTTTCAACAAGTGGTGCGGAGATAAATGTGATAACTACACACAAAAGAATGAATTTGAATCCTTACATCATACCCTATATAAAAATTAACTCAAAATGGCCAAAGACCTAAATGTAAAGGTTAAAATTATAAAATTCTTAGAAGAAAACATAGGGGTAAATCTTCATAACCTCATATTTGGGAAATGATCCTTAGAAATGACTCCAAAAGCATGAGTAACAAGAAAAAAGAGAATTTAGACTTAATCAAAATGTAAAACATTTGTGCTTCAAAAGAATACCACCAAGAAAGTGAAAAGACACAAGGCACTTATATCAGGATATATAAAGAATTCTTACACCTCGATAAAAGGACAAATAACAATTTAAAAGTGGGCAAAAGATCTAAAGAGCCAGCCGGGCGCGGTGGCTCAAGCCTGTAATCCCAGCACTTTGGGAGGCCGAGACGGGCGGATCACGAGGTCAGGAGATCGAGACCATCCTGGCTAACATGGTGAAACCCCGTCTCTACTAAAAATACAAAAAACTAGCCGGGCGACGTGGCGGGCGCCTGTAGTCCCAGCTACTCCGGAGGCTGAGGCAGGAGAATGGCGTGAACCCGGGAGGCGGAGCTTGCAGTGAGCTGAGATCCGGCCACTGCACTCCAGCCTGGGCGGCAGAGCGAGACTCTGTCTCAAAAAAAAAAAAGATCTAAAGAGCCATTTCTCCAAGGAAGATATACAAATGGCCAATAAGCATGTTCAAAGACACTTGACATCATTAGTAATTAGGGAAATGCAAATCATAACCACGAGGAGACACTACTTCACATTCATTATGATGGATATAATCAGAAAGTCAAAATAAGAAGTACTGGTAAGGATGTGGAGCGATGCGAACCCTCATATACCACAAGTGGGAGTGTAAAATAGTGCAGCCACTATGGAAAAAACTGTGACAATTTCTCAAGTGACTAAGCCCAGAATTACCTTATGACCAAGCAGTTTCACTCCCACGTGTATACCCAAGAGAAATGAAAACATATGTCCACACAAAAACTTGTATACAAATGTTCATAGCAGCATTATTCACAACCAAACAGTAGAAAGAACTGAAATGTCTATCAACTGAGGAATGGATAAATAAAACATGGTATAACCATACGATAGAATATTATTCAGCCATAAAAAGGAATGAAGTCCTAACACATGCTACAACATGAATAAATCCTTGAAAACATTATGCAAAGTGAACGAAAGAAGTCTATTATGAAAGACCACATATTATAATACTCCATTCACATGAAATGTCCAGAATAGGGAAATCTAGAGATGGAAAGTAAATTAATGGTTGCTCAGGGAATCCCAAAAGGAAGAGGGGGGTGATAGTTAAAGGGCATGAGATTTCTTTCTAAGATGATGAAACTATTCTAAAATTGACTGTGGTGGTAGCTGCACATGTCTGTGAATATACTAAAAGCCATGGAATTGTATACTTTAAATAGGGAATTACATGGTATATGAATTATATCTCAATAGAGCTGTTTAAAAAATTTAGTCCAGTTCTGGTCTCTAAAATACTTTCATATCAAATATCCAAAACATTGCTGAGAGACAGTAAAAGTTTAAAGATCAACTGCAGCAATGCCACTGACCAATAATCACATAAACTTCATTCCACCACCAGTCTATACAACACATACATAGAATCCACTAGTTTTGTCTTTATGCTGCCTATAACTTATAATACTAAATTAGATTAATAAAAATTTTCAAGGAACATGTAAATGAAATCCCAAAACCAACACATAAAATGAAAAAGAGGTAGTAATAATAACTTATTAAGATGACCACAGAGGGCTGGTTTAAACAGTTCACCGAATTTTTTTTAATACGATACAGTGGCCGGGCGCGGTGGCTCAAGCCTGTAATCCCAGCACTTTGGGAGGCCGAGACGGGTGGTTCACGAGGTCAGGAGATCGAGACCATCCTGGCTAACACGGTGAAACCCCGTCTCTACTAAAAATACAAAAAACTAGCTGGGCGAGGTGGCGGGCGCCTGTAGTCCCAGCTACTCCGGAGGCTGAGGCGGGAGAATGGCGTGAACCCGGGAGGCGGAGCTTGCAGTGAGCTGAGATCCGGCCACTGCACTCCAGCCTGGGTGACAGAGCAAAACTCCGTCTCAAAAAAAAAAAAAAAAAAAAAAAAAAAAAAAACAGGCCGGGCGCGGTGGCTCAAGCCTGTAATCCCAGCACTTTGGGAGGCCGAGACGGGCGGATCACGAGGTCAGGAGATCGAGACCATCCTGGCTAACACGGTGAAACCCCGTCTCTACTAAAAATACAAAAAATTAGCCAGGCGAGGTGGCGGGCGCCTGTAGTCCCAGCTACTCGGGAGGCTGAGGCAGGAGAATGGCGGGAACCCGGGAGGCGGAGCTTGCAGTGAGCTGAGATCCGGCCACTGCACTCCAGTCCGGGCGATAGAGCGAGACTCCGCCTAAAAAAAAAAAAAAAAAAAAAATACGATACAGTAAGATAATTTGTAGTTTTCCCCCTGTAATGCAGTTTTGCTTGTACTGTTTCAAATGCATCTTCCCAGAAAATCTAATCTCTATTCATTTTTCTCAGGATTTCAAATACCAAGTAGAACACTGAAATCTTAATAGATTCATTATCATAAAGCCTTCCTTTTCTTGCCCATCTTCATTAAGTCAGTGATAAAATAAACTTCTGAGGTGACAACCAAGTTATTTCAAGTTGTCCATTGTTAATCCTCTATATTTAATGATAAATAATTTGAAGTAGCAGGTATCATTTGTAACAAATAATAATTTTATAGCTATAATTTTCCTTAGAGGAAAACATCCCTAATTACTGCTGCTAACATACTTGAAATCTAAAGTAAGATCTCATATAGGATTCATGCTACAAATTATAGAACAAGCACTGTATCATAGCAACCCAGCAATACCACTACAGTGACACGCTGAGGATGCAATCCAAGGTTCTAATTTAAGAAACTGGCACAGAATATAGGACATGTAGCTTTTTTTGGCAATACCCCTAGAACATTAATAACTAAAAATCTAAAATCAGCTTTTATTTGAAACTTTAGAGAGCAGGCTATTATAAAGTAACAATGGAAACATTTATTAACAAATGATTCACAGCACTGTGACTAAATATGACTTATTAAGGTTCTGTGATTTCATTAAAATTGAAAATGGTGGGAAAAAATTGTAGACATCACATTTTAGGAAATTTGAACACACACGCACTACCAGTTTGATAATGTTCTAATATATAAATGTATGCATTATTTTAAGAAAACCCCTACAATACTAAAACTTTCAAGAACATAAATATTTCCATGCTTTAATCAATTACCATTCAAATGTAAGTATATCCGCAACTACTGCTATTTTTTATTTCAAAAAATTAACTGGGCTGGGCATGGTGGATCACGCCTGTAATCCCAGCACTTTGCAGGGTCAACGTGGGCAGATCACTTGAGGTCAGGATTTCGAGACCAGACTGGCCCACGTGGCGAAACCCTGTCTCTACTAAAAATACAAAAATCAGCCAGGCGTGATGGCTCACACCTGTAATCCCAGCTTCTCAGAAGGCTGAGGTAGGAGAATTGCTTGAACCCAGGAGGCAGAAGTTGCAGTGAGAAGATTGCACCACTGCACTCTAGCTTGGGTGACAGAGCGAGACCCTGTCTCAAACAAACAAACAAAAACAAACAAAGTTCAATTCTCTAGAGCAGAACCTAAGCTCTACAGACATTCCACTTCCTTCTACCATCAGCATAGATGGGCTTGGGATGGTGGTGGTGGGCAAATCCAAGAACCCTGAAAATTACATAAAATATTATATACATATTTTAAAACGGCACATTCTTTAAATTGGATTTTCCTTTTTTTTTTTTTTTTTACAATTATTTAAGACCTTTATTAACAGGTGCTTGCAGTTTGTTGACTTTTTTGAAAAAATCAAGTTGTAAACTTTTATTACAAATTAAAAATGAAGTTCTTAAAAATCTCAGCTTGACCAGATATGAAACAATTTAAAAACCTTTAAAGGCGTATTGAGAAAAACCAGGCTTTTTAAAAAAACACGTTTGTTATTACCAAAAAGAGACGTCTTTAGGTAAAAATAATAAAAACCCCATGCTGCATAGATAATGCAGATAGTTCTATTTATCTGGTCAACGGGCAAAAAGCAAGCACTTAAGGTCTTCAGCTCCAATCTTTTGTTCATTTCTTATTGCTGGAATTTCGTATAATCTCCATGAAATTAAATACTAGTGCTCTTAGAAATTATCTCCTTTCCTTTAAACATAAGAAACTTATAAGCAAGGTTTCAAATGAGTTGGTTCAGTATTTCCAGAAATAAAAACTTTATTCACAAACAATTCTAAATTGACTATAATATTTTTCATTCAGAAATTTGCTATTTGTAATATTCTATTAAGAGAAAATAATAGGCTATCGAACAATATACACAGTATGATCCCACTCATGGGTAAATATGAGAAGATGCTCAAAAATTTAAGAGAGATTTCCTCTGGGTGGGAATTTTTACTTTCTACCATTGTAAGATTCTCCTTTGAGTTGTTTTAACAGTGAGTGTATAAGTTTTTACAAAAATAATACATAATGGGGTAGTTTAAAATATGACACTTCCCATTACATATTCTTTAAATGAGTTTATTTTAGAAAACCATGAAAACTGAGATTCGCTTATGACTCACAGCAAGTATTGTATTATAACCTAAAATAGTCATTCCTGTTCTATAGGAGAAGTTACTTCTCTAGATCTTAAACAAATTAGTTCTTAAAAATATACAGAGCGTATCCAGGTGATCCAAATTAAAAATAGATTATCAAACAGATGAAGTACCAAAACCAATGACTAGATACACGGCAGCTAGGTGAAGGCTGAGTTATTTTTACCTTTCCTACATGAATAATCAAAATTTCTTATGGGCCGGGTGCGGTGGCTCACACCTGTAATCCCTGCACTTTAGGAGGCAAAGGCAGGCAGATCACTTGAGGTCAGGGGTTCGAGACCAGCGTGGCCAACATGGCAAAACCCTGTATGTACTAAAATACAAAAATTAGCCAGTTGTGGTGGCAGGAGCATGTAATCCCAGCTACTCGGAAGGCTGAGGCAGAAGAACTGCTTGAACCCAGGATGCAGAGGTTGCAGTGAGCGGAGATCAAACCACTGCACTCCAGCCTGGGGGACAGAGCAAGACCCTGTCTCGAAAAAAAAGAAAAAAAAAAAAAGTCTTATGAAAGCAATATGACTGTGGGAAATAAATGCATCTTAAAAGCACTTCATTGTTGTATTTGCTACTTTATGTTCACTCTGGATTCAAAATTAGGTTGGTTCATTCACTGGAAGCACAAATGCATGTGGAAAACTATTTGAGGAAATGATATCTAACTTTAATTTCAGCTTGTCTGGAAGTTTTAGTGGAAGAATAAAATCAGTCAAGTGGTAGATTAACCCAATTGACTTTTATTTCCAAGTCTCTGTTATCTTTACCTAACTTTTTTCCTCTCTCAAATTGAGAAGAAATGATCAGAAAGATAGTACTATGCTAATGTGGAAGAGTATTTTAAAAAGTTTTCAAAAACTTTCTGTAAAAGGGGACCAGAATATACCGAACATTTCCAAAAGAGGCAAAAATAAGTAGATTCTAATCAGTTCTTGATAATCTACAATAATTTCTTCAAGTTAATTACAGATCATTATAACTTTGAGTGGTGACTCCAAAATCTAACTGTGACACAAATGTGCTGAATGATTAACAATTCACTTCATCTTATTTCTCAGTACTCATTCATAAAACAAATGCTCTCATATTTTTTTGAGAAAAACTTTAGGTTACCTAAAAAGGAGAGAGAGGACAGTGCTAAAAAGAAGACCTCAAAGAAGATCAATGAAGCATTTTTATTTTTTTTTTTTTTTTTTTTTTTTTTTTTTTTTTTTTTTTTTTTTTTATTTTTTAAAAATTTATTAATTCATCGAAAATAGCAATGATAAAACCATCATATGCGAACATAACTTCTGTAAAAGAACCACGGTTTTCAAAACAAAAAATTATCAATAAGAACGGCAATCACATTTTTTTGTAAATTTCTGGTGTATGCTGGCATAGTTTGGATATTTGTCCCCATTCAAATCTCACATTGAATTGTAAAATGAAGCATTTTTATATCAGAAGAATTTAAGAAACAAAAATCCCTTGCTTTAAAGGGTCTTAGAAAAATCTACATTCAATACTGGCTTACTTGCCCAGCACCTATAGTCTAAAGGTCTAAAAGTCTAAAGACTATAGTCTATAGACTTAGTCTTAGTCTTTAGTTACACTAAAGACTATAGTCTAAAGACTTACTCATTCAGCTTTTACAATTTCTACTCACCTTACGCAAATCTCATCTCAAGTTATCATAAAGAAACGTATTGGCTGGGTGCCGTGGCTCACACCTGTAACCCAGCACTTTGGGAGGCCGGGATGGGTGGATCACGAGGTCAGGAGTTTAAGACCAGGCTGGCCAACATAGTGAAACCCTGTCTCTACTAAAAATACCAAAAAAAATTAGGGAGGCGTGGTGGCAGGTGCCTGTAATCCCAACTACTTGGGAGGCTGAGGCAGGAGAATCACATGAACCTGGTAGGCGGAGGTTGCAGTGAGGAGAGATTGTGACACTACACTCCAGCCTGGGCGACAGAGTGAGACTTGGTCTCAAAAAAAAAAAAAAAAAAAAATTTCTCTTGATAAGGTTCTCAATTATAAATATTTATCAGTTGCACTCTAAGGAAATAAGGTACTAAACTTTGCTTCAGTCCAGGTAACAAACATCTTCCATTTAATAGAGGAATCAGCAACCAACTGAGAAGAGCAAGTCATACATGACCGGCACAAGAATGTAACCTACCTAGGTTTTGTTTTCATCTATTAAATGCTAACCAGTTTAGTGTTGCAGGTAAACATTACACAGTTATAAATCATCCTAAAATTGTAAATTATTTTATGATATAAAATGATGTTTTTCTTTCAATCAGTTTAACAGCTTTTGCTTCATTCTTTCATTCAATAAATATAAAACAGCACTGACTATCTAAATGCTGTGTAGGAAGATATGGCTCTCGGGTCTCAAAGCACTTATAGTCTAAAGACAAAAAGCAGGCACTTTAAGTAACCTTATTCATGCAACTTGTCCCAGCAAGATTTTATGATCTTCTTCATGCACATAACAATGACATCTTCTCATGCAGTGTACACAGAAGACGTTCTATTGAGTAGGGAATAGATAATCCCAATTTGGCCAGGAGACTATGTGGCCAGCAACCCAAACTATCAGTGCCTTCTTAAAAGCAAATCTGAAAGTCTTGGCAGGCCATTAAAGGTTAATATAAAGAATATAGCTACTGTTTAGAAGTCATAGAAATTACCAAATGGGCACTCTTTGATTCACATATGCAGTGGTCTATTTTATATTTACAACTGGGTTTCTAAATGGCATCTCAATTTTAAAATTTCCAAAATACAACTCTGGATTTTCCCTCTATATCTGGTTCCCCCTCCAGTGTACTCCTTTCTCGGTGGTGGGACACATTCCTATCTACCCAGGTGTCCAAGCTAAAGCATCCGAGAGAGTCATCCTGGACTCCTACACCTCTGCCTTTCCATCTCCTCCCAAACAATTCATTAACAAGGTCCTATCTAAGATATATCTCAAATGCATCTTTCTGTCTCTATCTTGGGTTACTACCCTAGCCCAAGTAACCTAATGTCTTACCTGGCTTATTAATCTCGTAACTGGTCCTCCTAAAAATCTTGTTCTGCTACAATGCATTCTTTACCCAGTAGAGACAGTAATTTTTAACTGCCAAACTTTCTGAAAGAGTTGTCCATACTTACTCATTCAGCTTTTACAAGTTCCACTCACTATCCACCTTACACAAATCTCTTTTCACGTTATCAGTCCTCCAAACGCCTCTCACGTCACCAATGTTGCCTAAAGACTAACAAACCCATGGAAACTTTTCAGTTCTTACTGGGCTTGTCCACAGTTATCCACTGTTACTACTTTCCCCATCCATCCTCCAGTTTGTAAAGACTCTCTTCCCCTGACAGCCTCGTCTCCACTCTCTCCTGTCTTCTGTGGCCCCCACTCCAGCTGTCTGTCTTGGCTCTTGGTTGTACCTTTTCCCCTTACCCATTATCTCAATGTTGGTATTCCTTGGCGTCTTCTCATTCTATCCATTTTCAGTGGGCAGCCATTTCTACTTCAAGTGCTTCAAATGCCACGTATAAGCCAAAGACTCTCAAATTACCTCTAGCATATTGCGTCATATCCAAATAATCTACCTTCCTACTAGGCAGCTTCACTTCAATTTACCATGGACACTTCGACCTGTCCAAAAAATAACCATTATCTTCTCCTCCCAAATCTAATGTCTCCCTTTTTCCCTTTCAATAAACTGCTATCATACATCCAGTTGCCCAAGTTAGAAATGTGTCATCGTTGATTGTTCCCTCTCACCAGATTTTGCCTGTGATACCACCCCATCCCCACTTGGACAAGCACCTTTATCTCTTGTCTGGATTACTGTGTCAGTATCCTCACTAGTGTTATTCACTCTCATTTCCCAATACACTCTTCATGGTACTGTAAGGTATAAATGCAATAAAGTGCCTACATCCATTCTTCAACATAGCAACAAGACTATGCACTAGACCCTAAATGTTGTTCCACTTCTCTAGTGATATAGAATGTATCACATAGAGATATAGAATGTAACCTATATTCTAGATCACAGCTATGTAAACCGCTAGTAATTCCCAAAATATACTATGCTGAATTACCTCTGGGTCTTCATAGATTGTCTTTTGGGTGGACCTCTTAGCCCATCTATCTTGGCTTAACATCTTCTGGCCTTTTAGATGGCAGTTTACCTGTCACTTTCTCCAGGAAACTTGCCCTGATCTCTCCCCTCCCATACCAAAACAGGACTGAGTCCTTCATCTACTCCCTTAACATTTTAGAGCTTATTCTTATCATGACACTTATCACATTACTTGAAACTGCCTGCTTACAAGTCTGTATTCGCCACCAACTATAAACTCCTAAAGACATTAAATTTGAAAAGAAAAAGCATTCATAATTTTATTCACTTTACTAAGCTTTAATCTCTGCAGTGGTTCACCAAAATTTTATGCACTACGGAAAACCAAAGAAAGGAAAAGATTTCAGTACTAGATTTTTGAAAATAAAGTGTGTGTCTAATTTCATAGCAAACAAAATCTTTTGCCTCTGGCCAATTTAAAGAAAAATGGTAGGGCAACTTTGTTGTTGTCGTTATTTGTTTTAATAAAATCAGAAACATATTCCTACAGAAGTTATGTTTTATTTTACTTTTAACTTCAATAGATATTTTTCTTTAGAAAAGCCTGTTGAAAAGCTGTTTTTAAAATCTACTCAGTTTTGCTCATCAAAATTCAGCAATTATAACAAAAACTGTCTCATCTTTTTCACTTTTATCAATTTAGAGGCAGGGGATTAACAATGAGTTCAAACAATCATTGACTTACGGTAATAGCCATAATTATGGAATATCCTTGACACAATGTGAAACGAAGGCAAAACCAATTAGACAAAATATACAATTTTTTAAAATCCGCGTTCTGCTGAAAAAATACACAATTTTAGATTTGATACTTTCCTCCCTACCTTAAAGAAAACTTATCTGATGAAATGGCAAGATATTTATTAGAATAACAAGAGTGAAATCAATTCCCAACGGAGGCTAAACCAGAATGACTTCTGAGATCCCACTCAGCACTGGAAAGCTCAACTAGATATAACACACAGTAAGGTTATAGTAGCTGCAATTAGCATCACCATTCCAGTAGGAGGAGTGTGTTTCCAAGAAATCCCTTGTCTTCATCTTCAGTATCCAAGTTAGACTACCCTCACCAAAAAAAAAAAAAAAAAAAAAAAAAAACAGTCCCAGTATGTTTCTTCAGGAAACCCAATCAAAATTACGGGATTTCTAAAATTCTTCATTACTCACTTAAAAGGCCCACATAAATAAAATCCTTCAGGTAACAGTTCAAAAAGACAGATATAAAAACGAGGCCTGAAACTGCTTATTAGTCAACATCCTGCTCAGAGAAGTAGAGTTTATTTTGCATAATCCCAGTCTGTCATGTACAACTCTTTCAGCAAAGCATTTAGATTCCTTGTTACATAATAATACACTAAAAGTGACTATATATTTCAAATCTGTTCCTTTTACCTCCCTTCAAGGACATCCTTATAAAAAAAAAGATTGCATCTCAAACTTAGAAATTACTGCAAACAAATTGTTTCAGTTATTTTATATATACAAGTCCACGTCTAGGAGTCAATCCAGTATTACTTTTCCTCACATATTTTATCCAGTAACTTTCATAGCAACAAATCACTCAATAATGTTACACGTCACTCATACTATTCATTGGCAAAATACAAATAACCTTTTGTTTTAAACCTACATTCACTATTTACTGCCAAGATATTAAGGACCCAGAATTCATTTACTTTAAATCAAGCTTGTCCAACCCACCTTATTTTGTTGTTGTTGTTCTGTTTCATTTTGTTTTAGGCTTTTAGCATCCTGAAGCCATAGTTTTTAGTTTCTGTCTCTAGTGATAAGCAGAAAAGAGGGATGAGGAAGGGGCTTTACTGGCACAACCAAAAACAGAAACTAAGAACCCGTGACTGTATTCTCTCCCTTGGATACCCCTGTTTTAAATAACCCTGAACCAGTTTTAGGCATAAATATATTAAAACCAAAAAACTGGGTGAGGCAGTGATTCACACCTGTAATCACAGCTTTTGGGAAGCCAAAGACGAAGGATCACATGAAGCCAGGAGTTCAAGACCAGTCAGGGCAACATAGCGAGAACCTGTCTGTACAAGAATAAAAATAAAAAACAGCTGGGTGTGGCAGCACACACCTGTAGTCCCTAGCTACTTGGGAGAATTGCTTGAGCCCAGAAGTTTGAGGCTGCAGTGAGTTATAATTGTGCCACTATACTCCAGCCTGGGTGATAGAGCAAGACTCTGTTTCAAGAAAATACAGAAAACCAAAAAACAAAACAGAAGAGAATCAATCTGTGGTAGACAGCACCAAACATCACTAAAAGGAGCACAATCAACAAAGGGGTGACTAGAAGAAAACCAACAGATAATTTCTTCATCAAAACAGTGATTCTGTCTCTATGACCACATTGTGCACAAAATACTGTACTTGGTACCTTAACAGGATTTGAAAAAACAGATAATAACTTCTGCTTTCACGGAAAAATTCACCATCTCGTTCTGGAGAGAGAGCATCACAACACAACAACTGAACACCCACCCCAACAACAAATCAACTAACACAAGTATCATTCAAACTGGTTATCAGAAAAGACAAAGACAAAATAGGAATATGGAATATAAGCAGCCCTGAGTTCTCACTGCCCTATCTTCGATAAAAAGCTGTGGTCAAGATTAAGTTAGAAGATAGACACGAAAACACTCTGGAGAAAAGCATTTCTTGATGTGAAATAAAAATAAGGCATGACCAAAATGCAGTAAAGTTCAAGAATAGTTCCTTTGTTCAATATCTTGTATTTAACACATACAATGGTAGTATCAGGCCTAGATCTTCAAGTAACAGAACAGTGTTGTGAGCATACAGAGGAAACTAGTTTGATATCCCAAAGTGGTTGAAATCATTACTTATTATCCTGAACGATGGGATTAAAATTAAGCAAACCTGTATATGTTCTTTTACTTGCCAGCTCCAAAAATCACAGAGAAAAGAAAATTGACCACCTTACATCAAATAATAGTTGGGCTTTAATTACGGTAGTGACAACAAACCAACAGAATCATCCCATCATACCTAAAACTCCAGAATCTAATGGCACTATCTCCCCTTCAGGAAAGTACTTAATAAGCCATAGGGGGCAGCAAAGTTAAGAGAGTGAAATGTAAATAGCAGGAGGTGAAGCCAGGGCAGGAAATGTTAATAGGCTGGGTAATGAACCATGAGTATCAGAGAGAAAAGGACAAAGTCTCAATTAATGAATTAAATCAATAGACAGACAATGCTAACCGGGTGATTCTCAATCCTGGCTGCACGTCAGAATCACCCTGTGAACTTTTAAAAATACTGTAAGTGGATTTTACCTTAGGCCAATTAATCTACAGTCTCTTGGGGACGTGCCCAGGTATTGATTTTTTGTTTTGTTTTGTTTTGTTTTAAACTCTCCAGGTATAGGCCAGGTGCAGTGGTTCACACCTGTAATCCCAGCACTTTGAGAGGCCAAGGCAGGCAGAGCACCTTGCATCAGGAGTTTGAAACCAGCCTGATCAGCCATGGCGAAACCCCCATCTCTACTAAAAATACAAAGAGTAGCTGGGCATGGTGGTGCATGCAAGAGAATCGCTTGAACCTGGGAGGCAGAAGTGGCAGTGAGCTGAGAGATCGTGCCACTGCACTCCAGCCTGGGGACAGAGTGAGAACTCAGTCTGAAAGAAAAATTAAAAAATAAAATAAAAAACAACCTCTCCAGGTATAGCCAGTATTGGGAACCACAGTGCTAAACACATAAAA
The DNA here is from genome assembly GCF_009764315.1 of Trachypithecus francoisi. Lineage (NCBI taxonomy): Eukaryota > Metazoa > Chordata > Mammalia > Primates > Cercopithecidae > Trachypithecus > Trachypithecus francoisi. The sequence continues at coordinate 69,337,506 of NW_022681470.1, read as the reverse complement.
ACAAACTAGTCTTTATCCCCAGCTTTTTACAAAAAGCTAACTTTTAAAAATGAAGCACAAAAATCTAAATGTGTTATTTTTGTTAGTAAACCTGTCTTTGAAATCCAAAGCAGCAATAACTCCTTAAAGACTAATTCATCTTTGTAATTTTATCAAGAGAAAAATGTTATTCTTGCAGGTGAAAATGGCTAAACTGAAGCTGAAAGGAATGAGTCATCACTCATACAGAAAGACAACTTAAATCCACTGTTTACATGACAGTAACATACTACAATGGTTAAATTATTTTACCAAATACATTTTATTGGATTAGCACTTTATTCAGTTAGACACTTCAGAAAATAATCCACAATTAACAATTAGATAGGATAATAAAATGGAGGGAAGGAGGAGATGATCCTAAACAGGAATTCTAAAGATGTTAAAATAGGTTTAAATAGAAGAGTTTTGCCTTTATGTGACGACTAGAAGTGAACACTTTATCTGCAATTTCTCTTAAGTATATCCTAAAAATATTTTAAGTTTTTTAGAAATAAATCTTCCAGAAGAGATATCTCAGAAAATAGTCCTAAAATGACTAAAATGTTATTTCCCTTTGTAAACAATTTTCTTAACATCTTCAGATGAATTTGAACTCTCCTCTAATGGCATCCCAATTGTGTTTAGATGGAATGATAGTAACTTTGAGAAGATCTATAAACCTTAAAAGTTGAGTGAGTAGTACTATTTTCTCTCCACAAAAAGGTTTAGCTATAGAACTTAAGATAATGTCAGTGTTCTTGTTCCACAATTACCTTAGGTCACCTACTCTAGAAAACACACATTTTACCCCCTAAAGGTAAGAAAGCACTGCAATCAACACCACTATTACTGGCCTCAATACCTCCAGTGGGACCCAGTTGCTAAGAAAGAACCAACAAAGAATCTGAGTGCTACTCGGGAAAGTTTTACCTCTTCTGAAGGGGATTTCAATCTCAAAGCCAGTTTCAGCTTGATCTTGCTATTTATTTCCTGGCTGTCTCCTATGAGGACTGCACATCTATACAATTCTACTGGTTAGTCTGATTTCTTCGCTTGGTAAAAAAATCTTACCACAACTTTTAATATTTTAAAGAGTCTGACTTAATCCTATTTCCATTTCTACACTCATGCTGAAAGATGTTACAGCTGCACTTCACATAAATCATATCTGAAAACTGATTATAAATAAAATCACACTTTAAATACACTAGGAAAGTTTACCATTTAAGTAAGTAATCCTATTAATAATCCTTCATTTAAAGATATTTTAATCTGGATTTTCAAGTATTTAAGAGAATGGGAACTAACATTCTTTGCCTATTTTTAGGTACTTAAATTATTTCCCTTAATCCCCACAGGCCTGGGGAGATTGAAGGTATTATCCCCATTTTACAGATAACGAAAAAGACTTAGAAAGATTAAAAATTTACCTTTGACCCAGGACTAACCCCGAAGACCCAACTCTATCACACTGCTTCAAATTTACGTAAAACAGTTAACAGCACAAATACTGAAATCGTTTAACCTAGGTCCCAGTGTCAGTTGCAACATCATCCAGATAAGTAATCACAGGCCAGAAAACTTCTTTTTAGGCCTCACCTTTCTCATCAATAAAATGGGACTACTGATCTTGCAAAAAGTTCAGGGATGACCCAACGAATAGGATGTTTGTAAAAATACACTGAGCCACGGATTATCAAATAACAGTATTACCCTTACTAGGTGTGAAAAAGCAGGAGATACACAGGTATTAAGGGTTACACATCTTTGGATTGTTTCACTTGATATGAACAATACTGTTCTATAATTTAAGAAAATTTTTAAGGTAAAATAATTTTAAAATGCTAAAATGTTATATGAATGTAAGGCATCAATATAAATGTAAGGCATCACTACTTTACCAAACCAGTCCTTCCAGAATCTTAAACAAAATAGGTTAAACAGACTGAAAAGCCTTTTAACAAGGCTTGTTTATTAAATACTTTCAATTATAGAACAATTTATTCTGAACATTTTTGCCATTAAAATCCTACAACCCCCTTACTAAATGATTTTGCACAAATACTTCTTACAGGTGAAAAGGTTGGATTATTTTGTTAATCCTTACTATGCTTTGAAGAAAACTAGTTGGCACCTTTCCAGTTGAGATGCATGTGGTCAAAGTATAACACAAGCAGGCTGGTATAAACACTTAAAAGATCTTGGAGTCCATGGATATCTGAATCACTCCACAGTAAGATGGTATTTCAGAGGAGGAAGAAAATTCTCTTTCATACACATACTAAAGGGCTTTCCACTGTTTTTGTGAAGGCCACAAATGGAAAAAACTACCACTCGCAGAAAAAACACAACACTGTGGTATCAAGTACACTGCCAAAGTTCCAACTGAAGCAATTGAATGTCTTTTTTTTTTTTTTTAATCACTTTCAAGCATTTTGGCATCTGGAGTAAAAGAAGTTGTTCCTATTAGTTTGTAATCCAAGTAAGGGTCTTATTTCCTCAATTAAATTTGCATAAGTTTATCCTGAATACATAATTTTCCTTATGATGAATACCGTATTTTCATGCAAATATCTACAATTAAAGTAAAGTTCCAATCTACTTTTTTCTTTACTAGTGACCAAATAGTATATGGCACCTTCAACCTGTTGAACCCTACCTCATATAACTTAGATGATTACTGACTCTATCCATATTTTTGCCAGGTTTTTAAAAGCAAAATGTGGCCAGGTGCGGTGGCTCACGCCTGTAATCCCAACACTTTGGAAGGCCGAGGTGGCCCGATCACCTGAGGTCAGGAGTTGGAGACCAGCCTGACCAACATGGTGAAACCCCATCTCTACTAAGAATACAAAATTAGCGGGCCGTGGTGGCGCATGCCTGTAATCCCAGCTAGTTGAGATTACTTGGGAGGCTGAGGCAGGAGAATTGTTTGAACCCGGGAGGCGCAGGTTGCAGAGAGCCGAGATGGTGCCATGGCACTCCAGCCCAGGCAACAAGAGTGAAACTCCGTCTCAAAAAAATTAAATTAAATTAAATTAAATTAAACAAAATTTAAAAAAGCAAAACGTATCAAAGCTGCATCTCCTGGCCTGAAAACAACCAAATGTTTAATATTCAATTATTTTTATTAAAGTATACTATTAAGAAGTACAACACTAAGAAACTAGAATATCTGACTAAAAAGCAAATTAAATAACTATGAAATAACCCTAGCACGAAACCTTCAAACTACATAGTTTGACAATTTAATGGGAAAAAAAAATCAGTAGTGTAAAAAAACTATGATTTTTAAATAAGTGTAAAATTTAAAATCTATGAATAGCAAAGACGATATTCTTTTATAGCTATGACATCATTCAAGAATTAAAGCCTTGGCAATGCCTATCATTACAGTCTACCATTTTGCTATGTAATTTTAACAATTTTTGTATGCTAAAGAGCAATCAAATGATAAATTCGATAACACAGACTAATCATATCTCAAAACCTCTTTTCAAAAGCCAGTTTGATTCTAACGGTGAGATGTCATGATTTAGAAGCACTCCAAGAGTCAGGGCAAGGTAGGGTCTCAACAGGGTTCTGGAGCTGTTGTAGGTCAACTGTGATTTGATCTGGGTTTTCTTTAGACTCCTTTAAACTAAGGCTGGATTCACAGGCCCAAAGACAAATGAGAACCAGACTGGCCTTGAAGGAGATGCTGCAGCTTTTTCAAATGAATTGAAAAATCTGAACATCTGATGATATGGATCTCCGTCAGGTTGCAAATTTTATTTAAAAATGTAGGAGCATTATCATCTTGTTCCATCATTTCTATCTCATAAAATGCAAGGACATTAATTAAACATACTGAGTAATACACAAAGAATAAACTAGACCACCAGGAAATAATATCGAAAATCCTCTCAACCTAGTGGGAATAGTGAGCCAAAAAGAGTGCCAAGTTCTCCTGCAAGGCATTAGGCACGGATACCAATTTGAATTCCTGTACAAACCTACAAAGTCCCTGGAATCACTGCCTGGCAAACTAAGTTCCCATTCAATTGCAACTTCTTTATATTTTCAAATAGACCATGTGTATCATCTCAGATAACAGAATATTTTAAATATTCCTGTTCTTTGAGCTACAGGATACCATGTAAACCTAACGATCCAGTGAATAAGATACTACACTGGTCAAATTTTTAGGCTTTTTCTTTATAAATACATCCAAAGGCCAGCTAACTCTTAGCCGATGTTTGCATTCGGATTCCTGGTCTGATGACTCTTGGGGCAATCAATGGGAAGTGGAGTTGAGAAGAGGGTGGGTGCACACGGCTTTATAACTGTAAAAGTAAAGGACTAGCTAAAAGTGGCCGAACAGAGGAGCTGACACTCGGGAAAGTGAAGGTCGGGGAAGGTTCGTGCGGTTGTTAAAGCAAGACCGGGAAAGGGCAAACCTGGAAGAAGAGTGAAGGGCTCTACCTCGCGGGACGCAAAATAGGAAGTGCAGGTTAAGCAAGCGCGCAGGTGGGGAGGGGTGTTGGCCTCCCCTAGGATGGAAAGAGTTCAGGTGAGAATTGGAAGGAAAGAGTCAAGACTTCACAGAAAACCTGTTTGAATAAGGAGGAGGGGGGTGAGGGGACGCCAAGGCATCTTGAGGAACTCGGCTCACACACTACGAGTCCCAGCTGAGAGAAGCCCAGAAGGAAATGGCTCTGCTTGCGCAGAGGCAAGCGTTGCCAGTCCCTGCGCTCGCTCCCAGGACTGCGCCATCGGAGGTTACCTTTGAGCTGGGGCAGTGGGTGCAGCTCTGCCTGGCTGCCCTGGCTGCGAAACTGCGACGAGCCCTGGGAGCGCTTCTGCCTCTGCGCCTTGCGGACCGATTTCCGGGTGAAGCCGTCCACTTTCTCCGAGGCCGAGATGGCGGCGCTGGCAGCCCCCGCCGGCGGCGACGACGACGACATCTCCGCGGCCCTGGCGCTTGGCAGCTCCGGCTGCTGCTTGCAAGGCACGGGCAGCGGCGGAGACGGCAGGAGGAGGCGGGGGAGAGGCGCGGGGTGCTCGCGCCCCTGCGCCCCGGCCCCACGGCCCTCCGGCCCCGGGACGCCGCCGAGCTTCTCCCTCGCCGCCCGCCAACGCCTCACGGCCACATCTCAGCGCCGGAGGTTCCTGGTCCCCCGCGCGCGGCGAGCTCCCGGGGCTGACGGAGGGAAGGGCGGGGGCGGAGAGGGGTGAAGAAGTTGTTGACTCCGGGCGCGCAGGGCGGGTGGAAGAGAGCCCGAAGTTTAGACAACTGAGGCGAGGGCACGGGGTTGCCGGCGCCAAGCGCGCCTCTCGTCGCTTCTGCCCCGCTCGCCAGCCAGCCGGTCGGCCAGCACCTCAGCGGCTGCTGCCGGCGTAGCCCGCCCTGCCTGGAGCCTCTTCCCGGGGCGCTGCCATCGCGGGTCCCCTCGGAGCCACTGCCGCTGTGCCCGCTCTTCCCGGTCAGCGCCGGCCCCTCATCGCCCGGGGCGCTGCCCCGTAGCCCTGGCCCTCTGCGTGCACACACTCCTCCTTGCCGCGCTGGGCGGCCCGAACCCCCTCCCCCACGCGCCCGTCGGCCGCCCACGGAGAACCCCCGGCGAGCGACCGCTACAACTTGAGAAGGTGGTTGGTACAGGCGAGCGGGGAGTGTGTGCGCGTGTGTGCGCGTGTGCGCGCGCTAGGGCGCGCGGCCCGGGGAGGGGCCTCGCGAGGGGTGGGGAGGGAGGAGTTTGACTGACAACTTCCGCGGGGTCCCGCCCGCCTCTCGGTGCGGCGGCGGGGGAGGGGGCGGGAAAGCACGTCAGTCTTGTTAGCCAATCGCACGTCTAAGCGGCAGCGACGGCGTGGGGTGCGGCCTCTTGAGGCAGAGCAGTGGGGCGGGCTGTGTGACGGGCTTCGGCCACAGCCAATCGTAAGTGAAGAAGGCGAGCGGGGGTGCCCCTGCGTCACAACAAATGTGGCAAATCTCTTGAGAGGGAGTAGAAGCGCCCCTCCGCCAGCGAGCACTTTTGCGCTCATGCGCGACTGCTCCAGGATGTCATTGCTCTCGGGACCGTCTGCGAGAAGACCGGGAAATTTGAGAGGGTGCGTTCAGAGAACAAAATAGAGCGCCCCTTCCCTTCGCTCTCCTCCCTGCTGGCCAGTGAGGAGCTGAAGCGATTGGTGGGGCGCCGGAGGGCTGGGGCGCGAAAGAGCGCCAGGTGTTACGCCACTGAAAGGGGGCGCAGCAAAGGTCGGATGGCGAGCAAGCAGTGTGATTGATGGGCGAGGGAGCCCCGGGGGAGGTGAGCTCGTCCAATCGTTGCGAGGTACTGGACACCTGGGCGGGTCTTGGCGCTTCACTGGCCCCCAACCGCGTAATTGGTAGTTGCGGAATAAATTTGTAGCTCTTGGGAGGTTCGGACTCCGCAACTCCAGAGAGCTATTCTCGTGTGGGGTTTGGGCAGTCTAGCATCTACTGCTTCAAAGAGTTCTGCAAGTCCACGCCCTCTAAAAAGAGAGTTCTCATTCCCAATTTAGTATCCTGCTAATTTTCACCCCTCCTTGAGCCAAAGGCCCTCAACTACTCCAACGAGAAGAGTACAAATTCATTGGTCAGTGGTGTGTAGATATGGAAGCTTGGCGTGTACTCTTACTGGAATCTCTTTCTTGGAGATTCCGTCTAGATTTTGAATTTCTTAAGGATAAGGACTGGTCATCTTAGTTTTTTTGTGCAGTACTTTCCATACAGCGGCCGTTAATAATTAATTTGAACAGTCTGCCTTCCTTTTTGGCAATGGACCCAAATCTGTAATCCCCTCCCTGGAACTCCAGACCTTTTCCTTTCAACATAATAAAAGTAGTTGTCGTATATGTAAACGAAGCCACCTGATGCATATGTACAGAATATTCCAAATTTGGTAGGAAGTTGAATTCTAGACCTAGAACCAAACATACTATCCTCAAAACATTTCCTCCTTCAGATTTGCTGGGTGGTGAAATTGTACATAATGTTCCCAGTCAAAGAGGTTCAAACCTCAGCAGCGTTTCTGACACTTTTCGCTTTCTTACATAGTCAAGCTCCAGATCATGTTAAATCTACTTTCACAATTGGCCTTTCTCCCAGTGTGTACAAAGACCACCAAACGTAGTTCAGGGCTTTCAAACTCACTGCCATATCAATCTTTTAAGGTCACTTTTATCTTACCTGCGTGTTTGAAGAACCACCCAATACCTGCAAAATAGAGTACAATCTCAAGGCTCTCTGCAATCTGACTCTTGTCTTTCCAAGTGTAAATTCCTACCTGTGCCCACACAAGCTCTTTTTAGTTCAGGCACATCGTTCCACATACTGATCCCCTAAAAGAAGTTATGCATCCTCAACACTTAGCTTTACTGTTCCAACATCTTGAAATAATCCACTTTTTTTTTTTCTTTTTCTTTTTTGAGACGGAGTCAGCTCTGTCACCTAGGCTGGAGTGCAATGGCGGCACAATCTTGGCTCACTGCAAGCTGCGCCTCCTGGGTTCAAGCGATTCTCCTGCCTCAGCCTCCCGAGTAGCTGGGATTACAGGCACCTGCCACCACGCCCGTCTAATTTTTTGTATTTTTATTAGCGACGGGGTTTCACCATGTTGGCCAGGCGTGTCTCGAACTCCTGACCTCGTGATTCACCCACCTCCGCCTCCCAAAGCGCTGGGATTACAGGCATGAGCCACAGCGCCCGGCACACTTTTTTTTTTCATCTTTTTGAAATTTCTTTTCTTCAAACCCCCTATCTTTTACGAAGCATGACAGTCCAGCCAGAAGTGATGCCTCCCTTCTTTGTATTCCTATTGCATTTAGTGTCCACACCACTCAGAGCTATCATCACATACTGTCTGACATGGCAGACAGTATCCCTTTCTCCCCTGAAAGTTTGTCAACACCAAGAGAGCAAGAACTCAGTTATTTTACACCTCTGTTTCCCCCAGTGAACAGAGGATAACAATCACATTTTTAGTTCTCAACAGCAGAATTTCTGAAAGTGTGGTTACTGGATCACCTGCATCAGCATCCTCTGGGGTGCTTATTGAAAATGCAGATTCCTGGACCTCCCCCCGGCTCATCCCCCCCACAGAATTATAACCTATGGGAAAAGCACTGAGAAGTCTATTTTTAATAACTTCCCTAGGTTATTCTTACGTACACAAAAGTTTGGAACTACTATTCTCTAGTCATCTGGAAGTTATTAAAAATAGATTGTAAAGGTCTATAAGTCAGGAGTAGTACTATTTATAATAATTTACATAAAATAAGAAAGGGAGACAAATAGTAGAAAGAAAATCAGTACCGGCCGGGCGCGGTGGCTCACGCCTGTAATCCCAGCACTTTGGGAGGCTGAGGCGGGCGGATCACGAGGTCAGGAGATTGAGACCAGCCTGGCCAACATGGGGAAACCCCGTTTCTACTAAAAAAATAAAATAGCCCGGCGTGGTGGTACAAGCCTGTAGTCCCAGCTACTCAGAAGGCTGAGGCAGAAGAATCGCTTGAACCCAGGAGGTGGAGGTTGCAGTGAGCCAAGATTGCGCCACTGCACTCCAGCCTGGGCGACAGTGTGAGACTCGGTCTCAATGAAAGAAAAGAAAAAATTAATACAATAAAGCAAATTCTGTAAGTCAATACAGTAAATCATATTCCATGTTCATACTGGAGTATGATAAATAATAGATACTGGTTAGAATAGATAGAAAATACTGGAAACAAGTTTTTGGGAGTCTTGGAACCAGCAAAAACCATCTGGACTTTGTCTGAAACAGCCTCTTGGGGAATAATTTTGAGCATAATTTTAAAGATCAAGTCAAAACCTGAAAAGAGAGGATGGTATTCCAGATCAAGTCACTATGCATTTTCCAGGGGGAAGAACAATAGCCCAAGAATCAAAATGCCTGACTCCGTGTTACTTATCAATAGAATGATCCTGTCCAGTGACTTTTTCCACATGTGTACATCAGAACAACAACAAAAAATGACAGCCTGCTTCACAGGGCTGGCATGAGTTTTAAATATGACCCAAGAAAAAACACTCGGGGAAATAAAAATTATGCAGATGAAAATGTTATGCATATGTGTATATCAAACATTTATTTTCCGACCACTATTTTGAGTAAATAAGGTATCTGAGTCCTAGACAGAGATTTGGTCACTAAGAATCATCTAATAGAAAACTGCAATGACAGTACTAATCTATATGTGCCCCTGAAGCAGAAGAGTGTCTTTGATTCCGTGTCATAGAATTTCTGATCCTTCCCATATGTGAAGCTCCTTGGTCAAGAGCAATTTAGAGGCCAGGACTTCATCACTGACAAATTCCTTGGATGGTTTGTGCTCACATTACTTGACTTCCTTAGTTTATAAACGTATATACCTTACTGACCTTATTCTTTTGTTGAGAAAAATGATGCAAGAAACAGTAATATCCACAACATCAAAATAATGGTTGTGTAATGGTTTTAAAGAGCACATCCTGTACAGAGAGTGTTCTTTTCAAATCACTGTGAAATTCTCTAAAGCATATCCAAGCAAAATTTCGACTGTCAACATTCTCTTTCCTTAAGAGTCACGATTCCCAAACTGCTCCAATAGAACACCAGACCAAGATGCCAGATCTACAGAATCAAAGAGTAGTAGTGTTTTCCAAATTTACACAAAATTTCTCACATGGCCAGGCACAGTGGCTCACGCCTGTGATCCCAGCACTTTGGGAGGCCAAGGTGGGAGGATCACTTGAGCCAGGAATTCAAGACCGGCCTGGGCAACGTGGCAAAACCCCATCTCTACTAAAAATACAGAAAATTAGCTGGGCGTGGTGGTGTGCACTCGTAGTCCCAGTGACTCAGGAGGCTGAGGTGGGAGAATCACCTGATCCCAGGAAGTTGAGGCTGCAGTGAGCACTGATGGTGCCACTGCACTCTAGCCTGGGCCAAAGAGTGAGACTTTATCTCAAAAAAAAAAATTATCTCATATCTCTTTAAAATGTTTGTGTCTTACTACCACTTTACTAGAATCAAAATCAAGATACTATCTGACTTATAAAAATACGCTAATTTTTAGTGCCTCATTTCTATTTATTTAAATACATTCACATTATTTAAAATTCAAAAGGAGTAAAAGGGCAACAGGAAACATCTCACTCCCACCCATGCTTCCCAATATCTAGTTCCCCACTTTGAGGACAACCACTGCTATCAGTTTCTTATATATGTTTCCAGAGATATAATGTGTTTAATTGCTTAAGGCTTAGCAAATTCACACTTCAAGAAGCTGCAGGAGAGAGCACCAAATCCTAACTGCTATTCAAGCAGGGAAATTAATATTGTTAAAATGTTCTTACTATCCAAAGCAATATATAGATTTAACCCAATCCCTATCAAAATTCCAATGGCATTCTTCACAGAAATAAAAAAAAAGCATTAAAATTCATTTGCAACCACAAAAATTCCCAAATAGCCAAAGCAATACTGAAAAATGAAAAGTTAGAGGTATCATACTTCCTGATTTAAAAGTATATTACAAAGCTATAGTAATCAAAACAGAATAGTTCTGGCATAAAAACAGACACATAAACCAGTGGAACAGAATAGAGAGCCCAGAAATAAATTCAACTGTATATGATAGTCTCTTCCATAAAGGTGCTAGGAAAACCATACATCCACATGCAAAACAATAAAATTGGACCTTTATACCATACACTAAAATCATCTCAAAATCAACATAGGGAAAATGCTCCTTGACATTGGCCTTGGCAATGATTTTTTTTTAATTATACCAAAAACTCGGTACAAAAGCAAAAATAAATAAATGGGACACATCAAACCAAAAAGCTGCACAGCAAAGGGAACAATCAACAAAATAAAAAGGTAACCTATGGAATGGAAAAAAATATTTGCAAACCACATATCTGATAAGGGGTTAGTATCCAAAATGTATAAAGGACTCTTACAACTCAATAGCAGAAAAACAAATAACCTGACTGAAAAAGGGACAAGGCTGGGCACGGCAGCTCACATCTGTAATCCCAGCACTTTGGGAGGCCGAGGCAAGCAGATCACTTGAGGCCAGGAGTTTGAGATCAGCCTGGTCAACATGGCAAAACCCTGTCTCTACTAAATATGCAAAAGTTAATCGGTTTTGGTGGTGCACACCTGTAGTCCCAGCTACTTGGGAGGTTGAGACACGAGAATCACTTGAACCCAGGAGGCAGAGGTTGCAGTGAGGCGAGATAGTGCCACTGCACTCCAGCCTGAGTGACAGAGGGAGACTCTGTCTCAAAAATAAATAAATAAAAATGGACAAAAGACCTGAACAGACATTTCTCTAAAGAAGACATAAAAATGGTCAACAGGTGCCAGGCACGGTGGCTCATGCCTGTAATCCCAGTACTTTGGGAGGCTGAGGTGGGTTGATCACCTGAGTTCAGGAGTTTGAGACCAGCCTGGCCAACATGGTGAAACCCCGTCTCTACTAAAAAAAATACAAAAAATTAGCCAGGCATTATGGTGGGTCCCTGTAATCCCAGCAACTTGGGAGGCTGAGGCAGGAGAATCCCTTGAACCCAGGAGACGGAGGTTACATGAGCTGAGATTGCACCATTGCACTCCAGCCTGAGCAACAAGAGTGAAAGTGTCTCAAAAAAAAAAAAAAAAAAAAGGTCAACAGGTATATGAAAAGGTACTCGACATCACTATCATCAGGGAAATGCAAATTAAAACCACTAAAGATATCAGTTCACACCCATAAGGATAGCTATTACCAAAAAGACAATAGGCAACAATTGGTGGGAATGTAGAGTAGAATCATTATAAAAACCGCATGGAGTTCCTGAAGAAATTCAAAATAGAACTACCTTATGACCCAGCAATCCTTCTAGTAGATGTATGTCTAGAGGATATGAAATACCACTTGGTAAAGATATGTGCATTCCCAATGTTAAGTACAGCATTATTCACAATAGGCAATACGTGGAAACAACCTAAATGTCCATCAATGGACAAACATATAAAGAAAATGGTATGTGTGTGTGTGTACAATGGGATATTATTTTTATATATAATATATATACACACATGCATTATATGCATTACACACATTTTATATATGTTTTATATATATTTATATAATGGAATATTATTCAGTCCTCTAAAAGGAGATTCTGCCATTTGCCACAACATGGATGGACCTAGAGGACGTTATGCTAAATGAAATAAGCCAGACACAGAAAAATATTGCATGATCTCATTTATATGTAGATTTTAAAAAAGAGTTCAAATACACAGAGAATGAAACAGTGGGATGCAGTGAGGAAGAGGAAATGGGGAGATGTAGGTCAAACGATACAAAATAGCATATATGTAAGATGAATAAGTTTAGAGATCTAATGTAGAAGGAAAGTTAATAAAAACTGTATTATATTCAAGGTTGTTTGTTAAATAAGTAGATCATAGCTGCTCTTGTCACAAAAAGGTAACTATGTAAGAAGGTAGATCTATTAATCTGCTTCACTAGAGTAACCATTTTACTCTCTACTTTTCTAGATTTTTTTTTAAAAGAATTCTAATTCTATATTGTCTATCTGGCCATTTTACAAGCACAAGAACATATTGATATGATTAGAAGTCGTGGTTTTCAATTGCTGCCATTTTTGCTTTTTAACTTTAAACTTATTTTAGTTAAGCTTATTATGATTCACTTCATTTGTTGTGAGCTACTGTACAGGCTATTGTGTTGGTCAGCCAGGAGCTTAGACTAGGCTAGTGGCAGTAGAGATGGCTAGACTGGAGATTTATTTTGGACGAGGAGTATATAGGATTTGCAGATGGACTGAATGTGGGCTGTCCATACAGCAGAGGTATTATTAATCCCCCAAAACCTGCTCCCGTAGTTACACTTTCTGATTATCACAGAATCATCTTTCCATAACTATGAAATCTTTTGCCCCATCTAAATGGGCTGTAATCATAAATGTTCAATAGCCCCTGGTCTACCCAGTTCTTTACCTGTATAGATGAGGAACCAGGACATAGTTTGAAGGGGCTCAACTCGTGCCAATATACCCTTGCCCTTGCAGAGTGGGACGAAAGAACCTGATGTTAGCAAACTCTCCACACTTTAATTCAACCCTGCAAACATTTTCCAGGTGCCTTCTGTTTGTCAGGCAATATGCCAGTCACTAGGAATGAAGAGGTAGATAAGGATGGGCCTTAAAATCAATCTAGTGAGGAAGGACAACATAAACAAATGGACAAACAATTATCAGAAATATTTTTTATGGTGTGGTGGCAAAACAGTGGAATAAAGGATCTAATTTGGTTTGGGAAGAAAGAGAAAATTTAACAGAAAAAGTAATGTTTGAAGTCAGTCTTGAAACAAAACAAAGGCCAGGTGTAGTGGCCCATACCTGTAATCCCAGCAGTTTGGGAGGCCGAGGCATGCAGATCACCTGAGGTCAGGAGTTTGAGACCAGCCTGACCAACATGGTGAAACCCATCTCTACTAAAAATATAAAAATTATCCAGGTGTGGTGGCATGTGCCTGTAATCCCAGCTACTCGGGAGGCTGAGACAGGAGAATCCCTTGAATCCGGGAGGCAGAGGCTGCAGTGAGCTGAGATCACGCTATTGCACTCCAGCCTGGGCAACAAGAGCAAAACTCCATCTCAAAAAAAAAGAAAAGAAAAGAAAAGAAACAAAACAAAATGTTCATATGGAGAAGACCAAAAAAAGAAGAAAAATGCCTGCCATTCAAGAAATTAGCTTACCACATTTCTCCGGCACTATGAAGATTTCTGTATCTCAATGAATTTACTTATTCCACACAACTATTACCAAAAAGTAAAATTTCGTTGCAAGAGGAGAATATATTATGCCACACCTTGTGTCGGAATTTGACCTGGAAGTGGATGGGCAAAGAAAAAGTAGAGATTAACTTCAACACATAGCTGTCCTCTGGGTATATCATAAAGAGCAGTGATTCAAAAGTGCTATATGGTTCCTTCATGTTCCTCTAATATGCATGTTTTATGTAAATCTATAAGTGGTCTTCTGCTTTCATCCATCTGAAGGCAGCATCTAGTAGGTTTTGAGGCAGTCCCTGTCTTAAAATACCTAGCTGCTGAATGTCAGCAATGTATTCTCTCTCATTGGCTTACTATTTTGGATCAAATTACTTTGAAAATCCTACAAACTCACTATTGTCTTCTATGTAAGGTGTTGTCTACAGTTTGATAAAATAATACTGGTAGTACTAAGAGTTTTCAGGAATTATTAAATTGGAAATTAATGTTTTCACACCCTATGCTTTGACTTCTATAGCAAACAATATGGCTTTTTCAAAAATTTGTGTGTCTGTAGGTAAGTGTAAATATAATCTTGGCCAGGTGTAGTGTCTCACGCCTGTGATCCCAGCACTTTAGGAGGCCAAGGTGGGTGGATCACCTGAGATCGGGAGTTTGAGACCAGCCTGGGCAAGATAGTGAAACCCTACCTCTACTAAAAATACAAAATTTAGCTGGGCGTGGTGGCGGGTGCCTCTAGTCCCAGCTACTTGGGAGGCTGAGGCAAGAGAATCACTTGAACCCGGGAGCCGGAGGTTGCAGTGAGCTGAGATCGCGCCACTGTACTCCAGCCTGGGGGACAGAGCGAGACTCTTGTCTCAAAATAAAATAAACTAAATACACGTATAATCTCTACCATAAATTTAACACCTATATGCTATATGCTAGGCAGCATTCATATAAAGAATCTGGCAGAAAGAGATCAAATGAGATCCCCACTTAAAGTCTCTCTCATCTATGTGACACTCCTCTTTTTTCCCTTAGGAGTTTGGTCTTGGTGACTTCTGCCATGTTCAGGAGCAATTTTTTGTATTCTAGCATATCTGGAGTTCTCCATTCTTATAAACATCAGTGGAAATTCAAGGCTCTCTTTATTCACTCTGTACAAAGACATTTATAAAAAAATGAAATTAGAATGGATTAGCATAAGATTATTCTTGCCTAGCACTTAAAAAATTTTGTGTTTATGGAACTTTGGAGCCTACTACCTAGAAGGAAAATGAAATTATCAAGAAATGTAATGGTGCTTAATGTTTTCTTTTCATTCCATCAAAAAGCATTAATTAACCTCCTATAATGTGCCTGGCCTGTTCCAGGTGCTTGGAGTATAGTGGTGAATGAGATGAAGTCAGCCTGCATGGAGCTTGGCTCCAATGATGAAAGCTTATATCAATTAAAGTTCAGATGTGGAAACAAAGCAGGGAATATGTACCAGAGGAAACACCATGTGACTGCACACACAGACCTTCAAAGCTGCTTAGGAGAACCTCTAGGGTGACCAACTCATCCTGGTTTGCTAGAGACTTTCCCAGTTCGAGTACTGAAAATCCCATGTCCCAGGAACCCCCTCAGTTTTGGGCAAACGAGGATGATTAGTCACTCTATGAACTAAACATGCAGCAATACATTTATTCAAGGCCTACTATGAGGAAGGCCCATGGCTAAACACTGTGGCCTCCACCCTAAGAGAGCACAAGCTCTAGGGGAAGAGATGAGATGAGGCATGCATTCACAAAAAGATAACTTCTCATTCAGAACACTACTTGATGAGAGCCAAGATAGAACATTTGGAAGGAGGTCATAGGTGGTATTTGTGCTCAGGTGGAGAAGACGGAATTCAAGCTGGACCTGGAGGTTCAGGCATAATTACACAAATAGAGAAAAAGATCAGAGAGGAGGGAAAGCACTATCTAACTGCTTACTGCATGCCTCTTAAACTCGAAGTTTTCAAATTACTATGTTGACCTCCTCCTCCCCTCTCTGTCTCACTATATCACTGTCCACCAGTCAACAAAGGGAGAAATGACATGGAGGTGTGGAAGTGGAAAGAACAAGTGTGTAGATGGGAGGTTAAAAGATGTATTGACTGGAGAAGATGGTTTTTGGAGGTAATAGTGGGAGGGAAAGCTGGAAAAGGTACAATTATGTACTTATTCAACAAATGTTCAGTGTTTATTATTGGCTGTTTTCTGGTCTAGGTTCTGGGTATAGAAAGGAAAAAAAAAATACAATTCCTTCCTTCAGAGAGTTTGGAGAGGGAAAGAAAAAGCCCTCCAAACCCCATACCCACCGCAGATAGTATCATAAATGCTGTGACAGAGATAAGCACAGAGGAGGAGTACAGAATCTCTGGCTTGGAGAGCAAGAAAGGCTTTCTAGAGGAAGATGCTCTAGATCTGAGAATTGAAAAACCAGCAAAAAAAAAAAAAAAAAAACAAAAAAAAAAACAAAAAAAACTAAAACAAAAAAAACAAAAAAAACAAAAACAAAAACAAACAAACAAACAAAACAAAACAAAACAAAACAAAAAGGCCGGGCGCGGTGGCTCAAGCCTGTAATCCCAGCACTCTGGGAGGCCAAGACGAGCGGATCACGAGGTCAGGAGATCGAGACCATCCTGGCTAACACGGTGAAACCCCGTCTCTACTAAAAATGCAAAAAATTAGCCGGGCGAGGTGGCGGGCGCCTGTAGTCCCAGCTACTCGGGAGGCTGAGGCAGGAGAATGGTGTGAACCCGGGAGGCGGAGGTTGCAGTGAGCTGAGATCCAGCCACTGCACTCCAGCCTGGGCGACAGAGCGAGACTCCGTCTCAAAAAAAAAAAAAGAAAAAGAAAAACCAGAAGGAGTTAGTCAGGAAGACAAAAAAAGAGGAAATCATTCCAAGCAGTGGGAATATAACTTCTAAGGTGTAGAACCCTGAGAGAAGGGGCTACATCTGAAAACGAAAGGAATTTGGTATAAGCTTTCTTCAGTGGGCAGAAGTTGTGTCTATTGAGGAGGGCAGAGTGGGTCATGAAGGGCTTTGTGTGCAGTTATTGGGCTTTATCCTCAAGTCAGTGGGGAGACACTGAAGGATTTTAATAAGCAGGAGAGTGGCATGATCAGATTTGCATTCTAGAAAAATTACACTGTTGGCAGTATGGAGGATGAATTGATTACAGAGGGCAAGGCCAGAGAAAGGGAGACCTGTGGGCCAGAAGACAAATAGTAAGAGTCTGTGTCAGGCATCTGAGACGGAATGGCGAGATCAGACTCAGGAGATATTGTAAATAAATAAAACGACTTAGTGTCTTATTGGGCATGGATAAGGGTATGGGACACAGAAGAGCAAAGGATGATTCCCAGGTATCCGGACTGAGTGACTGGTGGGCAGCAATGCCATGTAGTGAGACAGGGAAGGAAGGAAAAGGTGGACATAATAAGTTGGACACTTTGAGAATAAGCAGTTGGATAGTACAGGCTTGCAGGAAAGGGATCTGTATTGAAGGTAGAGATCTGGTAGTCATCAGTATACAGATAGGAGATGGAACTCCAAGAATACCCTTGTTCTTCTGAGTGGAGTGTACAGAATAAGGAAAGAGGGTGAGAAAACCCCTGGGGTACCCTTACTTGAGGACACTGCAGAGAAAGAAGATGGTGTCAGATTATGGAGTGTCACCAAGTTTGGGCCTGATCCTGAAGTCAGTCGAGAGATGCTGGAGACTATTTGAATAGAAGGTGTCATGTTGAAGTAGTGTTTTAAGATCACCAGGTAAAGGCAATAGAAGCCAAAGAGATTGGCTGGAGATGATTACAGGTGTCCAGGCAGCCAGAGCTTGAATGAGTGGTGCTAAGCAGTGTGTGTCAGTGGCACCCATGGAGTTTTCCAAGCTATAACTTCCTGGCTCCCCAGTGGACATGAGAATCTTGGGGTAGAAGAGGCAAAACGTGTAGTTTGAAAAAAATCCCAAGTGATACTCCAGTCCCCTCCCACTATCCTATCCTCCATTCCTTGGTGATGAGTGGCTTGAACTGAAAATGGCCTTGGGAATAGATGTGAGAGATACTACAAAAGAATACTACACTAGAAAGATTTGACTAAAGGTGGAGGACGGAGGTGGCAAGTCAAAGAGGAGAATTACAAATGATGCCAAGGTTTTGAATTGAGTGACCAAATAAACTGGGGGCCTTTAACAAAAGTCCAGTAGCTGATCCAGTTTTCTTTTGTGGGAGGAGGTAGAGAGGGGTGTCAGAGGAAGGAAGGGAAAGAGAAGCAAACATGAGTCTGAGGTTAGAAATGTTGAGTTAAAAGAGCTTTTTAAGGTCGTTGGAGCTGAAGAGCTGGATCTTTATTTTTAAAAAGAGGTGATGACATGTTGTATATTAATTTGGAGAAAGAAGACGACTAGAATGGCTGACAGCTTGGCATAGGCCAAAGCAAAGAAGGAAATTACACAAACAACACAAGCCTCTTTTTCCTCTTTAAGGAAAAAAAAATCATGACAGAAACAAATGGTCAAAAGATGGCCTGTCACGTACCTCTGCATTCTCCAGTGCCAAACGGTCAGTAGAACTGCACGGGAGAGGACCAGGACCAGGGCAACCCCTTATATCTGTTGTGGCTGTGGGCCAAAGATCAGGAGCAATGCAGCCCTCACTCTGGGCACACCATGTGCGCACACACAGACACACACACACACTCACACTGTGTTCTAAATTCTTAACCACCTTCTAAGCAAAACTATACCTAGATCTTTTTATGATGCCTTTAGAGAGGAAGAAAAAAAATCCATTTACCAACTGAGTACCTCCTCCTAGCTTCAGGCAAGATCTGTGTAAAGTCTTCCAGCTTTCCCAGCTTCTTGATTAGTTAAGGCCTCTTCTTACGCTCAGCAGATAAGTCCAACTCCCTCTCACTGAATTACAGTGATTGTTTCTCAGCTTGCTTGGGGTCAAGGATATGGGCTAGGACTGGAGAATGACCTTAGCCTTTCAGACTGAAAGATGCAATTTCAGTCCTTATACACATTGGTCATGTTTCAGTGTGAATTATTTGCATATTGGCCTTAAGAGAGAAAGTACTACATCAATCCAGTGATTTAATACAGCACTATATCCTTCTGGGTGCTAGGGAAGCAAAGTTGAGGAGGACACAGCTTGTGCTCTCTTGGAGTTTACAGTTTCATGACAAAGAAAAGTCAGGCACACAGAGAATCAC
Source organism: Trachypithecus francoisi (assembly GCF_009764315.1). Classification (NCBI taxonomy): domain Eukaryota; kingdom Metazoa; phylum Chordata; class Mammalia; order Primates; family Cercopithecidae; genus Trachypithecus; species Trachypithecus francoisi. Next base: position 69,318,433 of record NW_022681470.1, on the reverse strand, counting down.
TGTATAATTCAAGAAGAGAAGAGATGTACCAACAAAATGCAATTGGGGCTAAAGGAGGAAAAATAATATTATGATTGGGGAATGAAGAACAAGGGACAGGGAGGAGCTGGAAATTTAAAATTGACTTTGAAAAGTGCACAGAATTTCAGTGGGTAGCTAGGTAGAGGAAAGAAGAACATTCAGGTAAGGGAAACAGCATGAGCAAGGTCACGAGAGAGGAATATGTGTGGCATATTTGGAGAAAAGCAAATAGTTTGATTAGGCTGGGGTATAGGAAAAAAGTAGGAGATAAAGCTAGAAACATAGGTCGGGGACCTACTGCAGAGACTTCAAATGCCAGGGTGAGGAGTTTGTACTTAATTCTTCAAGTAGTGGGAAGCTATTGAAGACTTTGGGGCAGGACAGCAGTTTATTAGACTTGGATCTAAGAGGCTTAATCCCACATCTGTTAACTGGGAGGAAAAGAGGGGAGAAGCTACAGACAGGACAAAATTTTAGACGTGTTTAACATGTCTGTGCACTCTCTGAATAAAGATGCTCATTAACACTTGGAATGAGGGTCTGAGATTCAGGAGAAAGGTATGGTTAAGGTCTCTGTAGCTTTAGTTTCTTTACTCTGAGGATTGTTTTGGGAATTAGAAGATTATGCTTTGAAAAACACATATAACAGTTCCTGACTCATAATGGGCACATGAGACGGATATGATGGTACTTGTGGCAGTGGTAGCGTCGGTAGTAGTTGTACAGTTAGTTCTTCCTTGTAACCCTTTTGTTCTTCCCAGAATTCTGCCATGAGTTCAGGAAACAAAACCAAATGGCAAACTCTTGCTGTAGCCAGAATTGCTCTTCTCCTAAGATGACCATGGCTGTATATTAATTGAATCAAGCAGTTGTACTGGCTCCTTTTCCGCCACCCCCCCCCCCCCACCTCCCAAGATAACCACTCTACTGGGAAAACACTTAGCCCCTGGCAAATAAAATCCTGTTGAGTGTCTCTGGTTTGTCTGTTGCAGTCAAACACAGAAGCTCAGAAAAGCTATAACCCTGGATGGAAGAATGAGTGGAGCTAAAAACATGTAAAAGGCTTTTTGTTGTTTAGGGATATATAGCTTATATAAATATATGCATACACACACAATTATATATATATGTATATATTTCTAAACATTCCTGTATATATAATGGGAATTGAAAACACCAATTTGGCTGGGCACGGTGGCTCACGCCTGTAATCCCAGCACTTTGGGAGGCTGAGGCGGGTGGATCACGAGGTCAGGAGATCGAAACCATCCTGGCTAACATGGTGAAACCCCGTCTCTACTAAAAAAATACAAAAAATTAGCTGGGCGTGGTGGCGGGCACCTGTAGTCCCAGCTACTTGGGAGGCTGAGGCAGGAGAATGGTGTGAACCCGGGAGGCGGAGCTTGCAGTGAGCCGAAATCGCGCCACTGCACTCCAGCCTGGGCGACAGAGGGAGACTCCGTCTCAGAAAAAAAATAAAAAGAAAACACCAAATTGAGAAAACTGGTTACTTCCTAGAAGGAAGGCAGGAAGGAAAATATAAATGAGAGGGATACACTGAGGGCTTCAGCTATATCTGAATGCTTTATATTTTTTTCAGCTAGGTGTTGGATTGATGTGTGTTTATTATATTATTCTCTACAGTTTGTATGTAAGAAATGATGTGTATAGGCCGGGCGCGGTGGCTCAAGCCTGTAATCCCAGCACTTTGGGAGGCCGAGGCGGGCGGATCACGAGGTCAGGAGATCGAGACCATCCTGGCTAACACTGTGAAACCCCGTCTCTACCAAAAAAATACAAAAAACTAGCCGGGCGAGGTGGCGGGCGCCTGTAGTCCCAGCTACTCGGAGGCTGAGGCAGGAGAATGGCGGTAAACCCGGGAGGCGGAGCTTGCAGTGAGCTGAGATCCGGCCACTGCACTCCAGCCCGGGCGACAGAGCGAGACTCCGTCTCAAAAAAAAAAAAAAAAAAAAAAAAAAAGAAATGATGTGTATATATAATATATATTTTTAATTTTGGAATGAGGAAAGTAGGGTCTCTACATTTTAGAAATGATGAGCTTGAGCTGATATTTGGGCACTTACAAAAGGGGAAATTGAATATGGAGAGAATCCATTTCAGCATGCATTTGATCCAGCCAGCAGATGACTGCCAAGCTTCATGCACCACAGTAGGAATCCCCAAAAGGAGCTGAATAACGGAAAGCCTCAAGCCCTACCCCTAGTGGTTACCCACCACAGGAAAAGTGACACTGAAGTAGCACCAGCAGAGGAAAAGCTAGAGGAACAGATGGTTGCTATAACAAAACAAGGGAAATGTAATTCCTTAGATGCTTGAGGGGAAAAAGCATAGACTAGGAAGTAATCTGTCAGTAGCAGCAGGGAAGAAAGAAAGAGAAGATACTTGGACTTCTCTGGAAAATACTTGTATTGACTTATCAAGAACAATTCTAGCAGTGCAAAAACCAATTGCTATGAAGAAACTTCTACTTCCAGACATGAAAAGTAACTGGAATTTGACTTGCCCTCTCACTGGCAACAACTAGAAAATTGGCCATAATATATGAAACAGTTGTTTTCATTGTACAATACACAGTGAGGAATTGTGATCCCTGAGAAAAGAGAAAGAAATGAAAAGATCCCTACAATATTCCTGGCTTTCTGCCTGGAGGCACTTTCCAGACCACAAAGAAGGGGACCCAAGTAGACATGACAATCTTGCTATGATGAGGACAAAAAAGATCAGAGTTTGAGGAGACTGAGGAGGCTGGAATTTGTGAGGCAAAGTACCAGAGAAGACAGAGGTATGCAGAGAAAGAGCTCCAGAAATCTTGAGCCCCCTTGAGTCCATGCAACTCCATGACACTGGGCAAAAATAAATAAATAAAAAAACTCTTAGGGAGCTGTAAGCTAAACAATTTCCTGAGCTCCCACTGGGCTGAGAAACATTCCAGTTCCAACCAGGGAGAATGGAAAGACCTTGTTGAACCCTTGTGGCATTCAGAAAAGACCCCAGAAGGGCTTCATGTATATGCAGTAGGGCTAAACTAGCCCTAAAGTAAAGGCTACTCTAGACCTTCCCTAACCAATCTTAAAAGCAAGCATCAAAAAAGATCAAACTGATCTGCTAGTTTTGACAAGACGCCAAGCCATATAGAAATCCAATATCCAACATCCAATCAAAAATTACTAGATATCCAAAGAGAAGGAAAGTGTGGTTCATAAACAAGAGGAAAAAAAAATCAGTCAACAGAAATAGACCCAGAAATAATAGAAGAATATGTGATTGGGTAACGAGAACTATAAAAAAGCTATTGTCAATATGTTTAAGAATTTAAGGGAAAACATAAAAATGTTGAGCAAGACTGAAACTATAAAAAAGAATACAATGGAATTTCTAGAGCTGAAAAGTACAATGTCCGAAATAAAATATTCATTGAATGGGCTTAACAGCAGCTTAAATAATGAAGAAGAAAAGATCAGTGGACTTGAACATATAGCAATAGTAACTATCCATATGGCAGAGAGGATGAAAACGAGAAGAAGAAGAAAAAAAAGACAGTTTGGGCACATTGGCCCATGCCTGTAATCCCATCACTTTGGGAGGCCGAGGTGGGAGGATCACTTGAGGCCAGGAGTTTGAGACCAGCCTGGCCAACATGGCGAAACCCCATTTCTACTAAAAATACAAAAAAATTAGCTGGGTGTGGTGGCATGCACCTGTAGTCCCAGCTACTTGGGAGGCTGAGGCATGAAAATCGCTTGAACCTGAGAGGTAGAGGTTGCAGTGAGCCAAGATTGTACCACTGCACTCCAGCCAGGGGGACAGAGTGAGATAGCCCATTCGATGATTTTTTAATTTCAGATATTGTACTTTTCAGCTCTAGAAATTCCACTGTATTCTTTTTTATAGTTTCAATTTTGCTCCTCAACATTTTTTATGTTTTCCCTTAAATCTTAAACCTATTGATGATAGTTTTTTTAAGGCTGGGCGCGGTGCCTCACGCCTGTAATCCCAGCACTTTGGGAGGCCGAGGCAGGTGGATCACAAGGTCAGGAGATCCAGACCATCCTGGCCAACATGGTGAAATCCTGTCTCTACTAAAAATACAAAAAATTAGCCGGGCGTGGTGGCAGGCGCCTGTAGTTCCAGCTACTTGGGAGGCTGAGGCAGGAAAATGGCGTGAACCTGGGAGGTGGAGCTTGCAGTGAGCCGAGATTGGCCCACTGCACTCCAGCCTGGGCGACAGAGCAACACTCTAGAAAAAAAAAAAAAAAAAAGTTTTTTTATAGTTCTTATTAGCCAATCGCATATTCTCCTATCAAAAAAAAAGACAATAGAACCTCAGTGACCCATGAGAAAATGTCAAATGGTCTAAAATAGTGTAACTAAAATCCTAAAAGAGGGCTGAGAGAACACAAATACTATTTGAAGAAATAATGGCAGAACATTTTTCAAATTTGATGAAAACTATAAACTCATACATTCAAGAAATCCAACAAACCCCAAGTAGAATAAAAATCCATTTAGGTAGAGAAGGCATTCTAAGTATTTTTAATAATGGAGCGATTTTCTGAATGGACTGGACCTAAAGGCACTAGTCCAGGGAGGAGAGGGAAAGTTTTGCAAGATGTAGGGAACTGTACAACTTTTGAAAAAGTGGAAACCCACCTACAAGCCACAAACACTAAAAGATAATAAAAGAGAAGAGATGGACCATCTGGAGGAACCAAATACTTCGAAGGTGCAAACTGCAGAGTAAGGAGAGAAAGTCATGAGAATAAAAGAATCGAGTGGCATCTCCAGCTTTCAGCCTTTCCTTGTTCCCATAACTCATTTTTGGACAACAGTCATCTCAGAACTGAACTTGAAGCTGCATTCTTTTCTGCTTTTTCTTGCTTTTATTGAGCCTAGGTCTTTGTGTGTCTTTGGACCACAACAACTAGAAGTGGTTTATGCTTCACTTGTCTCCTTTCGCTTCTAAGTAGACCCATGCCTCTCCTTTCAGCCTCTTACTTGCCTGGAGTCTTGGTTGGATCTCTTGACCCACTTTTTAGACCTTGAACCTGGGAGGCCACAAGGATGTCTCCTAGCAGCCAGAACGCCTTGTGTGAGAGGCAATGAGGGGTTGAGGAAGGGATACTGACTTAGAATCAGGATTTGAATGATAGCTCCTCAGCTTCTGCCACTAAGAGACATTCTAGAGCTGTGTTGTCGAATATATGTTAGCCACTAGACAAATGTGGCTACTGAGCATTTGAAAATGTGACTGGTGTGACTGAGGAATTGAATTTTATATTTAATTTTAATTTAATTTTAATCAAAAACCTGAGACACTGAAAATCATTTTTCCATTAAACACAGTGTGGAAAATATTGTTATAGTGTAACAATAATATAAATAATATAAACAATAATATAAATAATATATAACAATAATATAAATCCTTAATTAAGATGCTTATTTTAATTTTAATTATATAATAAACTAAGTTTTTAGTTTAAAAAATGAGTACGGAAAATTTTTAATATTTAAAATGAAGACATTCTACTGATACAGAATTGAATAGGGATTCAGCAGCTAGTAAGTACTATGACTGGACCATAAAGAAAAGAGACTGGGCTGTGCACAGTGGCTCACGCTTGTAATCCCAGCACTTTGGGAGGCTGAGGTGGGCGGATTCCCTGAGGTCAGGAGTTCGAGACCAGCCTGGCCAAAATGGTGAAACCCCGTCTCTACTAAAAATATAAAAATTAGCCGGATATGGTGGTGTGCGCCTGTAATCCCAGCTACTCAGGAGGCTGAGACGGGAGAATCCATTGAACCCAGAAGGTGGAGGTTGCAGTGAGCCGAGATTATGCCACTGCATTCCAACCTGGGTGACAGAGCAAGACTCTGTCTCAAAAAGAAGAAAAAGAAAAGAGACTGGCTGGGTGCAGTGGCTCATACCTATAATACCAACATTTTGGGAGGCTGAGGCAGGAGTTTGAAACCAGCCTAGGCAACATAATGAAACCCCATATCTACAAAAAAATATATACAAAAAATTAGCCAGGCATGGTGATGCACACCTATAGTCCCAGTTACTTGGGAGGCAGAGGTGGGAGGATCGCTGGAGCCTAGGAAGTTAAGGATGCAGTGAACCATGATTGGGGCACTACAATCCAGCCTGGGTGACACAGCAAGACACTGTCTCAACAAAAAAGAGACTGGAAGAAGTCAAGTCACAAATTTACAAAGCGAACAGCAATTGCAATTTGCTGCAGCAGAGCAAAATTTAAAAGCTATTTATTTTATTTAAAAAAATAAAGATAAAGTAAACAGGCCAGGTGCGGTGGCTCACGCCTGTACTCTTAGCACTTTGGGAGGCCAAGGCAGGTGGATCACTTCAGGAAAGGAGTTCAAGACCCGCCTGGCCAACATGGTGAAACCCCATCTCTACTAAAAATACAAAAATTAGCCAGGCATGGAGCACACGCCTGTAATCCCAGCTACTTGGGGGGCTGAGGCAGGATAATTGCTTGAACCCAGGAGGTAGAGGTTGCAGTGAGCCACCATGGCACCACTGCAATCTGGCCTGGGCGACAGAGCAAGACTCCATCTCAAAAAAAAAAGTAAACAATAGTACAAGACATTTTCAGCAAATATATAGTGAACTTGATAAGACATTTGCTCTCAACAGTTAAAAGAGAATCAATATTGGTTGCCTGAAATTAGAATTATATGCCCAACAAATATTTTAAACAATTTTTCGCAGGATCTGAACATATAATGTTGGCCTACTATAAGATGACTTAGATTCTTACACAAAAAAGAAAGTCATTTTTAGATAGAGAGGTAATAAAAGAAATTGTTTTAGTCATGGATATATTAGTGGAAGAATATAAGAAAAAATGTAAAATACATTTTACAAAAAGTTAAAGCATGGTATAGCCATTATGGAAAACAGCACAGAGGTTCCTAAAACAATTGAAAAATAGAACTATCATATGATCAAGCAACCCCATTTCTGGGTATATATTCAAAGGAAATGAAATCAGTATCTGAAAGAGATATCTGCACTTCATTCACTGCAGCATTATTTACAACTTAAGTGCCCATTGATAGAGGCATAAAGAAAATATGATACACACACAGAGGAATATTATTTAGCCTAAAACATAAAAGAAAATCCTGCCATTTGTGACAACATAGATGAACCTGGAGGACATTATGCTAAGTGAAAAAAGCTAGACACAGAAAGGCAAATAATGTGTGACCTCACTTATGTGAAATCTCAAAAAGTCAAACATAAAACCAGTGAGTTGGCCAGGTATGGTGGCTCACGCCTCTAATCCCAGCACTTTGGGAGGCTGAGGCTGGTGGATCACCTGAGGCCAGGAGTTCGAGACCAGCCTGGCTAACACGGTGAAACCCTGTCTCTACTAAAAATACAAAAATTAGCTAGGTGTGGTGGTGTGCACCTGTAGTACCAGCTATTCAAGAGGCTGAGGCAGAAGAATCGCTGGAACCTGGGAGGCGGAGGTTGCATCGAGCCGAGATTGCACCACTGCCCTCCAGCCTAGGCAACACAGTGAGACTGTCTAAAAAAATAATATTAATAGGCCGGGTGCGGTGGTTCACGCCTGTAATCCCAGCACTTTGGGAGGCTGAGGCGGGTGGATCACAAGGTCAGGAGTTTGAGACAAGCCTGGCCAACGTGGTGAAATCCTGTCTCTACTAAAAAATACAAAAATTAGCTGGGTGTGGTGGCATGTGCCTGTAGTCCCAGTTACTCGGGAGGCTGAGGCAGGAGAATCGCTGGAACCTGGGAGGCAGAGATTGCAGTGAGCCAAGACCGTGCCACTGCACTCCAGCCTGTGTGACAGAGTGAGACTGCATCTCAAAAATAAATAAAATAATAATAATTAAAAATAAATAAAATAAAAACAGTGAATTGAATGGTTGTTACCAGGGATGGAGGGTGAGAGAAATAGGGAGATACTGGTCAAAGGGTACAAACTTTCCTTTATAAGATGAATAAGTTCTGAAGATCTAATGTATAGCATGATGACTATAGTTAATAATAATGTAGTGTATACTTAAAATTTGCTAACAGAGTATATCTTAAGTGTTCTCACCACACACACACAAAAAGTTGTTATGTGAGGTGCTAGTATGTTAGCTTGATTGTGGTAGTTATTTCGCAATATATATGTATATCAAATCATTGCATCATGTATCTTAAATATATACAATTTTTGTCAATTATACCTCAGTAAAACTGGGAGGAGGAGAATGAAAGCCCTTCAATTGACCTGCCAAACAATTGCCTATTGAATACAAAATTTTTCTAACAATATCAAAGTTCAATTGATTTAAGTTTTGGAAAATTACAAGGACTTTCTTCTACTTTGAGAAGTTATATAAGAGGCACTGCCCAATTAATACTTTGAATGTGTTTTGTCTTAAAAGGACTTTCAAGTATTATTATTTTGCAGCCTTTTTAGTGAACTGACTGGTGTAGATGTTTTTGAGTTTTTATTCCTGTCAAAGAAAACAAGTCAACTAGATAAAACACAGATTCTATCACAGAGAAGGGTGCTCTAGCTATGTTAAGTCAAAAGTCTAGATTTATTATCATTTTAAAGCAAGAAACTGATATTTCTTCTATGACTTTGTTGCTCTTATACATATTGAAGATATTTATGTTCAGTTTTCTGAACAGTGTCATGATACAGTTGTTAAATATATGTGCAAATGCTATGAATCATCAGCTTGTGGAACTGTAGAAATACATGAAATAAAATAAATGTAATGATCTTGTGCTCTTTTCCAATGCCCATTGGTTGACTAGTGGGGGGATCTTTACAAAGGTTTAATGTACTGTTAATTCTCATTTAAAATTTTCTTGAAACAAAAAGAATACTCTCCAAATATTTAATAATAAAAGACCAAAAATAGCAGTGTGATTTTGTTTTCTCATTGATATCACACAGCATATGAATGAGCTAAATTTGAAGCTTCAAGGAAAGGAAAAGTCTTATCTGTGACCTAGCTAGATAAGTACAAAAATCTATGTTTAAACTGAAATTTTTCATAATACAAATCAATAACAATCTTATACATTCTTCTAACAAATTAACACGCAAATTTTCACTATAATAAAGAGCATTATGCAAATTTGTTGCAAAACTAAGAAGATATGAATATATTATAATAATTGATGAATGTATCATTTATTTTCAACTTATGTAATATCCCTTTGAATTCAACTTATTAATACTGAGTTGACAGAAGAGTTGCTGAATTAAATAGACACAATTTGAAACTCATAATAGTTTGCTTCAAAGTCAAGTTAATTCTTCTAAAAATAAAGAAACCAGATTTGACAATATGGATGCAAATGTTAAAATTATTTTTGGTACTCAACTTAGTTATTGGAAAACTTTTAAGTATGTTTGGAATAACTTGGGTATGTGAATCTATTTTTTCAACTATAAAGTGTGTGAAATATACAGATCAAATATTTCTGATGTAAATTTAGCGTTTGAATTGAAATATGCTGTAAGTTTAAAAATACTCAATTCAGAGATTTCACATTAAAAAGAATATAACATATATTTAATAATTTTTAATACAGATTACATATTGAAATAATATTTGGGTTGGGCATGGTAGTCCAAGCTACGCGGGAGGCTGAGGTGGGAGGATCTCTTGAGCCCAGGAGTTTGAGGCTGCGGTAAGCTATGATTGCACCATTGCACTTCAGCCTAGGTGACAGAGCAAGACTGTCTCTAAAAACATAAAACATAAAAACGAATTTTAAAATACTTTGGAGATATTTGGTTAAATAAAATACATTATTAAAATTAATTTTACTTGTTTCTTTTTATTTTTTTAATGTGGCTACTAGAACATTTAAAATTATGTATAGGCCTCACATTTGTGGCTCACAGTACATTTCTATTAGCAGCTTTGCTTTAGAGGCTTCTGAGGCTGGGCTCTGAAACTAGACTGCCTGAATTCAAATGTCTAGTTTCTGACATTCCTTAGTTGTATACCTTAGGCAGGTGTTTTATCTCCACACTTCAGTTTTTCCCATCTAAAAATGGGGTTAACAAGAGTTTTTACTTCATAGAGTTGTTATAAGAATACTTAAATAGTGTCTGGCATATAGTAATTACCATGTGTAATTGCTATTATTATTATTAACTATGTGATCTTGAGAAGTTCCTTAACCATTAATTTACTCATATGTAAAATGATGATAACATTTACCTCACAAGACTACTTCTTGAATTAAATGAGATATGATATATGAGATTGCTTGGCAGTAGGTAGGTTACCACAACATTGCTGAAACTTCCACATCTTTGATGGTATTTAGAAGGTTCTAGAATCTGGCTCATTTTGCCACTCTTAAATTCAGTTGTGTTTGTGTGTGTGTGTGTGTGAGAAAAGTTGTAAATTATAAGGTGCTCTTTAGTTGTTAAACATTATTTTTATTATCCCCTACCATAAAACTCTCTCTCCAAGTATATATTCCCTAAACTTGCCTTACTTAAAGCCTTCCTAGCTGCACTCGCTTACCAGCTAGACTGAAAATTTGCTTTTCCATGAGGCCCTCACCGTGAATTCCAGCCCCAGTATGATCTCCTAACCCTCTAAATTCCTGAAACATTTCCCACCCATTGTATATTGTTGTCAGTTAATCCTATACTACTTTGTATTATTGTTTAATATTATCATATGTATGTCTCCCTGGTCAGGCTACCGTGACTGTTTTATAACTTGTGAATTTCCCAACAGCACATGATAATTGCTCAAAAAAATATTTGGCCACCAAGTGGGAACATTTGGAAAAGTTAGAAGGAAAAAAGGAGTTTTGACCCTGGAGATCTGGTTATACTCTGCAAAGGACAAAAAGTGTCACGGGATAGAGGGAGTTTTATGCAAAAGTTTGAGATAAGCTTGAAAGGGCTAAATACAGCTGATATGGAAAAAGAAGGGCAGAGGTGGTGGCTAAGGACAGAGCAGAGATTAGGAGCAAAGTGGACACCTGCCCTGCAGGACAGTCCTAGAACTCAAAGCAGAGCTCCGTCTTTCCCATGGTTCCCCCAACAACTATTTCCAGCCACACCCAATTTTAGAAGGTGCCACAAGACCTCATTCAATCAATTATCTTGCCAATCTCAGGCAACTCATTCTGAGAGTTGCCTTCCTCTTGCCCTGGGAGCTTTCCCCACACCCAGGCATTTAAAATGTTTTGAAATTCTTTCTTCTGCATGAAGGTTTTGCTGACTGCCTGACAGTGAATGAAAGCAGGTGCCCTACTCTACTGCCTTCTGAACTCATAAATCCCTCCTGGTACTCTATCAGGAGAAAATACCCTACCACCTGAGTCACTGCAGAATCTACCATCTCCAAACACAGTGCCTACTCCATAACATGATGAATTGATGTCACCAAGTTGATGCTTGTTTGGGCCACAGTGAAGGAAAAACACAGCTAACATGGAGAAAAAGAAACTGCTGTTCAACCGTGACTCATGGGCTTACCTCACAACACAAGATTCAGGTTTGTTTTGCATTTTTGTGGCTCCAAGGCGATAGTGAATTGGGAAGGAGAAAGGGAGACAGCATGGTGGAAGTCAGGAGAGGTGTGATTCAGTTCTTGTCACCAACTGCAGTGTGAATTGGGCTGGGTATGAACTCATTTGAGTTTGAAAAATACAGAGTGCCTTACCGCCTCAAAATTTTATTATTCAAAGTTAGTCTGTTCCCACTAGGCATGCTGCCCCAAAGACAATCATACCTGAAAGGGTCTGACACTATTCCTGGGAAAGGATCACTAATTTCTGGATCTGGGGAAGTAGGACATGCCAAGTCTGGTTACCTTGGCCACCTGGCTCAAGAATGTGGAACTAACAGAGGCCCAGCTGGCTTGATCTTTCAAGCTGCTCTTTTTTTTTTTTTTTTTAAATCCAACCAGGTTCAGCCAGACTCTTCCTCTCTTCTTCAAACTTTATTCCCAGCCCCAGGTCAAAATCTGATGACATAATTAGGCACTCAGTAAGTGTTCTCTGATGCTGATTTTTAATGAACTTGGACAATGCTGCTTCCTGTTTTGAAAGAGACAAACACATTTGAAAAGCTAGCCTGTGCCCCCCAGTACCCACAGCATCTTGGAAATCAAATGGGCATTTTAATCACTTTAGAGGCAAAACAATCAGATATAAATAGGTTAAAGTTCTTACAACTTTAAGAGGGCGGCTGTTGAAAAATTTGGTAGCAGGATACGATTGCGAAGCCAAAACTAGTACTGTCTGATCGATCGATCTATCTATCTATCGATCCATCCATCCATCCATCCATCCATTCATCCATCCATCCATCCTACCTAGTCACAGATTGTTCTGGGCTAATATCAAGATTATGAGGCCTGGCGAGGTAGCTCATGCCTGTAATTCCAGCACTTTGGGAGGTCAAGGCAGGAGGATTGCTTGAGCCCAGGAGTTTAAAATCAGCCTGGGCAGTATGGTGAGAACCCATCTCTACAAAGAATGAAAATATTAGCTGGGTGTGGTGGTACATGCCTATAGTCCCGGGTACTCAGGAGGCTGGGGTGGGAGGATCACTTGAGCCCAGGAGGTCAAGGCTGCAGTGAGCTGTGATTATGCCACTGCACTCCAGCCTGGGTGACAGAGCAAGACCTTGTCTCCAAAAAAAAAAAAAAAAAAAAAAATTATGACTATGCTGACTCTGTAGTCTACCATTTTCCTGAGATTTTGGAATGGCAGGTAAAAGATATTTGTAAGACTTTGAATGGCATCTTCCTAACAAATCACTTCTCGGTCTCCTGGGTAACTTTAGAGGGCACTTTGGAGTTAATTCTAGGCTGTTTTAAGTGCCACACCAGGCCTGGTGATGTTCCTTAGTGGAAGTAGAATTGGGCTGACTTTCCCAGTATTTTTTGTATGTGTTCAATAGTACAAGAGGCATGAGGAAAAGGAAATGTTGGAGGTAGTAGGCTTACTGGGAGAAAGGGTAGACATTGAGGAGGGGTGTTGTAGTTATTTGCCATAAAAGCTGTTTTATCTTCTCACCCTATATCCATGACTACAACTCAGGATTAAATGCTAACACTATTATTTACTTGCTTAAAACCTTTCATCTGAACAATGCTTCCCACTGCATCCTTGGTCTGACATTCAAATTCAAATTGGGTTCTGCCTGTATCTTCAAATTCATTTCTCAACACTCCCTGTCACTAAACATTACTTACAGTTCCCAGTGAGATGGGAACTCTCTTTTATGCCTTTGCCCAGATTGAGCTCTAAGGTTGCCTTTTTCCCCACCTTCTTTACCATCTATTTTCTATGTGTTCTTTAAGATAACTCAGGTACCACCATCCCTGACACCCTCCTGAGCTCAGTCTCCCTCCTCTGTTACCTCTGAGCACCACAGGCAGATCTCTATCATAGTCACAGGATACTGTAATTATCTCTTTGCTTTTTTGTCCTCAACTAGACTGGATCATAGACTCTTTGAAGGTAAAACTATTAAGCATCATTATATTTCTGTGACTTGTACAATGCCAGTCACTTGTAGAAACTCAATAAATGTTGATGAATTAATTAATTTGGTATAGATTGGGGGGTAGAACCATCCCAACCAACTGGCGTTGCACAATGCTATAGACTAGAGCTGGCCTCATCTCCAGTTCTCTCCTGGGCACAGGCCTGGAGCTCCACTGGCACCCTAGGAGCTGGGTCCTGTGTCTACATACAGACTCACATTATTCTCTCCACCTAGACTTGGAATCTCCAACTCCAAGCTCCATGCTCTCCCTCTTTCCTCTTTTGGAAATTTGTTTCTTTTTCTTTTTTTTTCTTTTCTTTTCTTTTTTTCTTTTTTCTTTTCGAGATGGAGTTTCGCTCTTGTTGCCCAGGATGCAATGCAATGGCGCGATCTTGGCTCACCGCAACCTCTGCCTCCCGAGTTCAAGTGATTCTCCTGCCTCAGCCTCTCGAGTAGCTGGGATTACAGGCATGTGCCACCACGCCTGACTAATTTTGTATTTTTGGTAGAGATGGGGTTTCTCCATGTTGGTCAGGCTGGTCTCAAACTCCCGACTTCAGTTGATCCACCCGCCTTAGCCTCCCAAAGTGCTGGGATTACAGATGTGAGCCACCGCGCCTGGCCAGAAATTTGTTTCTTGTTTAAATCCACTTGGTTCTTTTCCCTTTGTCTCTCTGCCCTCCCACCATTATGTACACAATGTTTTGATTACATGTTTTTGTCTGTTTTTGCTTGCATGCATGTGTGCCCTGTCTCCTCCAAAGTTCAGGCCAAAGTTCGCAGACGGCCATGGCTCTCCACCAAGCCCACTGCAGTGCTGTGTGCACAGTGGAGGTTGCCTCCTTCACTGGCCCAGAGCCTGTTTGGGATCATTCACAATCCCTACAGTCTGTAGCCATCTCTACAAGAGGCCAGTTTGTATAACTTTTCCTCATAGTATTCATTTCCACTGTATTCTGTGTCCTGTACTGGATCTGTGCTGAGTTACTGAACATAAAGATTTCACTTCTGTCTCAGAGATGTCTGATGAGAAGGTGGTGTGTCGTGACCTCAGACAGCTCAGAACAATTAAACAAAATGTGATATCTCAACTGGATTGGAACACTTCTACCATTTCCCAGAAATACCTTTTGGGAGAGAGGGAGTAAATTTGGAGCTGGGCCTTTCAGGGATTGGGATTCACTGAGATACCAGGTCTCTTCTATTGCAAATAGAAAGCAGTTTTCATATAAGGGTTGTAACTCTTGCCCATCCATCTGCAGAGCACATGCTTTTATGGGTTATTTATTTTTTAAAAAAAATTAAAGAGTTGTGTTAAACTTTCTTTTTCTTTTCGAGATGGAGTTTCGCTCTTGTTGCCCAGGATGCAATGCAATGGCGCGATCTTGGCTCACCGCAACCTCTGCCTCCCGAGTTCAAGTGATTCTCCTGCCTCAGCCTCTCGAGTAGCTGGGATTACAGGCATGTGCCACCACGCCTGACTAATTTTGTATTTTTGGTAGAGATGGGGTTTCTCCATGTTGGTCAGGCTGGTCTCAAACTCCCGACTTCAGTTGATCCACCCGCCTTAGCCTCCCAAAGTGCTGGGATTACAGATGTGAGCCACCGCGCCTGGCCAGAAATTTGTTTCTTGTTTAAATCCACTTGGTTCTTTTCCCTTTGTCTCTCTGCCCTCCCACCATTATGTACACAATGTTTTGATTACATGTTTTTGTCTGTTTTTGCTTGCATGCATGTGTGCCCTGTCTCCTCCAAAGTTCAGGCCAAAGTTCGCAGACGGCCATGGCTCTCCACCAAGCCCACTGCAGTGCTGTGTGCACAGTGGAGGTTGCCTCCTTCACTGGCCCAGAGCCTGTTTGGGATCATTCACAATCCCTACAGTCTGTAGCCATCTCTACAAGAGGCCAGTTTGTATAACTTTTCCTCATAGTATTCATTTCCACTGTATTCTGTGTCCTGTACTGGATCTGTGCTGAGTTACTGAACATAAAGATTTCACTTCTGTCTCAGAGATGTCTGATGAGAAGGTGGTGTGTCGTGACCTCAGACAGCTCAGAACAATTAAACAAAATGTGATATCTCAACTGGATTGGAACACTTCTACCATTTCCCAGAAATACCTTTTGGGAGAGAGGGAGTAAATTTGGAGCTGGGCCTTTCAGGGATTGGGATTCACTGAGATACCAGGTCTCTTCTATTGCAAATAGAAAGCAGTTTTCATATAAGGGTTGTAACTCTTGCCCATCCATCTGCAGAGCACATGCTTTTATGGGTTATTTATTTTTTAAAAAAAATTAAAGAGTTGTGTTAAACTTTCTTTTTCTTTTTCTTTTTCATTTTTTTTTTTTTTTTGAGACAGGGTCTTGTTCTGTCACCCAGGCTGCAGTGCAGTGGCACAATCTTGGCTCACTGCAGCCTCGACCTCCTAGGCGCAAGTGATCTTCCCACCTTGGTCTCCTGAGTAGCTGAGACTATAGGTGTACACCACCATCCCCAGCTAATTTTTTAAAAATATTTTTTGTAGAGATGGAGTCTCACTATGTTGCTCAGGCTGGTCTCAAACTCCTGGGCTCATGCATTCCCCCTGTCTCAGCCTCCCAAAGTGCTGGGATTACAGGCATGAGCCATCACGCCCAGCCTAAACCATTTTTGTTCTCATCCAATGGTCTGAAGTTGAGAACCGCTGGTCAAAGTTAGGAGTGCTGCCTGTGACACTGGAGTGGATGGAAGTACACTGGCCCACAAAGGAATCAGATTCGTGATCTTAGCCCTATTACCACTAAACCAACTAGGATGCTGGCCCAGAGGCCTGGCAAAGATGGAGCTGGGCCACAACTCCCTTGAGAAACAGCAGGCTACTCTGCAGATGACCAGTTCCAGATCCCCATGGTTTCTGGGCAGTCTTACCCCAGGTCCCTGTTGACCAGCTTCCCCTCACCCCAAATGGCTTCCTGTTTGAAATGGTCTTCCTACTTCATCAGGTGGGAATAAGTCAAGATAAATGCCACTCAAGCGTATGTCAAGATGGTGAAGAGGAGGGGACTGGGAACTAGGTACATCTGAATCTGCACCCCAGTGCTGCCGCTTGGTGCTACCTGGTCTTGGGCAAGTTGCTTCACCTCTCTAAATCTTATTTCCTCATGTGTAAAAAGGGGATTGTGATAGCTGCTACTTCATGTGTTTGCTGGGTGATTAAATGAGAAAAGGCATGTAATGTGTGGAGCACTATGCTTGGAAGACAGTAAGTACTCACTTGGTGGTAGCTCTTCTTCATACATTCATAATATTGTGAATAGTGATAAGAAGAATCCATACTGAAAGTGATTACAACAAGATAGGGCCATGTTGGCCATGCTCTCAGGACACAAGCCCAGTCACTCCTGCCTGCTTTCTCCCAAGGTGACCCAGTTAGACAGTGCCAGCTTTGTTGGGGGCTGCTGAGTGAGGTGAAAATCCTGGCCTGCATCAGGCTGCCTGGGCATGACCCCTGCTCCAGCAGCCATGGGAGGGGAGCAGAAGGGGCAGGGGAGAAAGAGGGTGCTAGTGGGAAGGCTGGGACTTTGAGGAGGAAGTGGGTTTGTGGTAGGGAGAGGGTGGGGTAAAGAAGAGGGATGGGCAGAGCTTGAGAGATTTTTAGCAGGAAGGAAGGCAGTTGAGCAAAAAAAAAAAAAAATCCACTTGTGTCTTATTGGCCTCTTGCTGTCATTTGCTGAAAATGAGGACTCAGATAAACCAACACAAATCTTCTCGGGTATCACATAACTCAGGCCTTTCTCTTTTTGTGTCTTTTGTGGGGCATAAGAGAGGTGTGGTCTTATCATTGTCCTATATGCAGCTCCAAAAAAGAAAAAATGGGCTGTGTTTTTCAGATGGTCAGACCATCAGACCAAGAACTAACATGCGTTTTTCAGCCTAAAAGTCTTGTTGCACAACCTGGTGGTATTTCCACAGGCAATTGAAGTAACTCTGCTCTTGAAATCCTGCCCCATGTGACTTTTTCGTGTTTGTTAGCCCAGTAACTAAATAGTCATGACAGGAAAAGAATACCCTTGTTCTGTGAGGCAGGGACCTGGGAGGTCAGCAGGACCCCGTGGACATCTCCAGGGAGGGCACATTATATCCTGTGTACTTGGGACGGGGAAACAGAGCTGCTCCCGACTCTCAGGGGCCTAGCTTAATGCTCCGTGTCGTTCTTCAGCCACACAGTTATCCAATCGAGAGGCAGCTGGGTGTAGACAGAATGACTCTAGAGCCATGCCCCATGGAACACTGGGCAGGTTCTCCTATCACAACAGGAAGCAAAGTCACAGGAGAGCAGGATGTCAAAAGTGAGATTTCTTCAGCACCTGTGGAGATACCAACTTGCCTCCTCACCCTCCCCCATAGTTTCATCTTTGCTAGATCACTCACTTTCCCAGATTCATTTTCAGACCTTCATCCTCAAACTTCAATCAGGTTTTATATGGGGAAGGGGCCGGGGTGAATGATTTCACCCCAGTGGATCTATTTGATTCCTCATCTCCTCATCTCACCCTTGAAATGGCCTATTGTTTGGAACAGTCTATTGTTTGAAATATCTCAGCTTGGCTGCTCTGTTTTCACCTCATTTTGCACGTTCAAAATCAACCCCTAATCCTCATCTTCCAAATCATCTCAGTTTCCTTATTTCCATTAAACAGGACTGCCATTTATCCTGTTGTTCAAGTACTACTTTGCCTCACCCATACTAGCTTCATAAATGGTCACCAGCAGATTCTGCTGATTCTTGATTCATCTGAAATGTCCCTTGTCACTGTCACTCCCTTACAATGCAAGCTTTTATCACTTCCTCATGCCTGGACCTGGGTAACAGCCCCTTATCAGACCTCTCGGACTCATGCCAGCATTATCCACATTAATCTGCCTGGAACACAGATTGCATCACTCTCTTTGCACAGAAGCATCATCATTGACTACAATACAAGGTCCAGCTGGGCGCCCAGCCTGGCATTCCCTACATTCTTCTGCAGTCTGGCCACCAACTTCCACAGGCAATCTCCCACCTCCCCCAAAAGATACCCACACTCCTGCCATGCTGTTTTAATACCACGCCCTACCTGGTATGGGAGATGCTAACACACAGGAAGGGAGAGAGGGAGGGAGGGAGGAAGGGAGGAAGGAAATGAACAGCTCCATCTCTCCCGCAAATCTTTCTGCAGTGGCTGTAGTCCTTGCTACTACCCCTTGTCTGAACTCCACCATCAGTGTCTACGCCATTTATTAAAAAACAGACAAGCTACAGGTGATGTGCAGGTGTGTTTGAAAAAAAATAAAAAACAAACAAGCAAACCACTTTTATTATAAAAATTTCCAGACTGACTCCTATGTCTGGAACTCCTATGACCCCATAGACCAGTTTCAATAGCCATCAAGTTTGCCATACGTATTTAATCTATCCTCCCTTTATCTCCCCACCTTTTTGCTTTTTGGCTGAAGCTTTTTTTTTTTTTTTCTTTTTTTGAGACAGAGTCTCACTCTGTACCCCAGGCTGGAGTGCAGTGGCACGATCTTGGTTCACTGCAACCTCTGCCTCCTGGGTCCCAGTTCAAGCAATTCTCCCGCCTCAGCCTCCCGAGTAGCTGGGATTACAAGAATGCGCCACCTTGCCCAGCTGATTTTTGTATTTTTAGTAGAGATGGGGTTTCACCATGTTGGCCAGGCTGGTCTTGAACTTGCCTGACCTTGAGATCCACCCGCCACGGCCTCCCAAAGTACTGGGATTACAGGCGTGAGCCACCGCGCCCAGCCTGCTGAAGCATTTTAAAGCAAATTATAGGCATTATGTCAACTTACTCCCAAATACTTTAGCATGCATCTTAGAAAGGGTATTTTCTTCTATCACCACAATGCCAAAATTGGATAATACCTTCTTATCTACAGTCTATATTGAAGTTTCCCAAACTGTTCTTTTTAGAAGTTCATTTTCAGAACTTGGTGCAGTGGCTCACACCTGTAATCCCAGCACTTTGGGAAGCCGAGGCAGGCAGATCACCTGAGGTCAGGAGTTCCAGACCAGCCTGGCCAACATGGCGAAACCCTGTCTCTACTAAAAATACAAAAATTAGTCAGGCATGGTGGCGGGCGCCTGTAATCCCGGGCACGGTGACTCACACCTATAATCCCAGCACTTTGGGAGGATTGTACTTAGTTATGTGGTAGAGGTCTCTTTTAAATCCTTTTTTTTTTTTTTTTTTTTGAGATGATTTCGTTCTATCTATCACCCAGGCTGGAGTGCCGTGGCACAATCACTGCTCACTGCAACCTGAACCTCCCAGGCTTAAAGCGATCCTCCCACCTCAGCCTCCTGAGTAGTTGGACTACAGACATGCACCACCATGCCTGGCTAATTTTTGTATTTTTTGTAGATACCAGTTTGTTGTTGTTGTTGAGACAGAGTCTCATTCTGCCACCTGGCTGTGGTGCAGTGGCATGATCTCGGCTCACTGCAGCCTCCACCCCCCAGGCTCAAGCAATTCTCCTGCCTCAGCCTCCAAAGTAGCTGGGATTACAGGTGCACACCACCTAGCCCAGCTAATTTTTATATTTTTAGTAGAAACAGGGTTTCACTATGATGGCCAGATTGGTCTTGAACTTCTGACCTCAAGTGATCCACCTGCCTCGGCCTCCCAAAGTGCTTGGATTACAGACCTGAGCCAACGTGTCTGGCCCAGGATTTTGCTATGTTGCCCAGGCTGGTCTCTAAGTCTTGTCCTCAAGCAGTCCTCCCGCCTCCATCTCCCAAACTGCTGGGATTACAGGTGTGAACCACCACGCCCAGCCCTTTAACTCCTTTTAAGCTACAATAGTCTCTCCTTTACTCTTCCCCTTAATTGTCCTGTAGAATGTCCCGCATTCTGGATCTGCCCTGTGGTATCATTTATATATAGCCTACAATCCTAATACCTTGTCTTTTTTTTTTTTTTTTTTTTTTTTTTTTTTGAAACAGAGTCTCATTCTGTTACCCAGGCTGAAGTACAGTGGCAGGATCTCGGCTCACTGCAACCTCCACCTCCCAAGTTCCTGCCTCAGCCTCCTGAGTACCTGGGATTACAGGTGTGCGCCACCATGCCCAGCTAATTTTTGTATTTTTAGTAGAGGCAGGGTTTCACAATGTTGGCCAGGCTGGTCTCGATCTCCTGACCTCAGGTGATCCACCCACCTTAGCCTCCCAAAGTATTGGGATTACAGGCGTGAGCCACTGCACCCGGCCTTGATCTATCTTTGATCTAACTTGGTATATGTAATTATAGACTCCCAAAGAAAAAGTCTCGTGTGTGAGTATGTGCAAATGAATGCATACCTGTGTACAAAGAGTTTTCCACATACTACATCCTCAATAAACACCCACTGAACAACATTTATTAAGTCTACTACCTGAAGAATTGTGTACTAGGGAGAAATATAGAGAAAAAAGGAGACAGATTCCTAACCTTGGTGTTTCTAGTCCTGTTTATACAGGACAGTGGTTCTCAAACTGAAGAAGGCTTATTACAAACACAGACTGCTGGGTCTTATCCCCAGAGCTCCTGA
The DNA here is from genome assembly GCF_009764315.1 of Trachypithecus francoisi. Taxonomy (NCBI): domain Eukaryota; kingdom Metazoa; phylum Chordata; class Mammalia; order Primates; family Cercopithecidae; genus Trachypithecus; species Trachypithecus francoisi. Next base: position 69,297,281 of record NW_022681470.1, on the reverse strand, counting down.
TTCAGTAGGCCCTGGGATGAGTCCTGAGAATCTGCATTTCTAATAAGTTCCCAGATGTGCTGCTGGCCTAGGGGTCAATCTTTGAGAACCATTAATATCAGACATGAGCTTCAAAAAGTCTCCCACAGCCCCTGGTGCCCAGGCCACTTATACAGTACTGATTCCCTAGGCTGCCACTTCTGAGGTCTCTCTGAACTCAGTGAGTGGCCTGATTGTCCAAACTTTCTGGTAAGAAGGAGCTACTGTGAAGATATGTCCTCCTGGTGGGGAGGGGTAAGATGATGGTGCTGACAGTAGGGTAGAAAAGTGACTTCCTGATACAGATGAAAAGGGTCAGCTACATTTTTTGAGTCCCAAAAAGTCTGAAAGGCATGATGGGCAGCAAAAGCCTTTCCCAGACCAGATCCTGATAGCTCTGAGCAAGGGTTTCAGGGCATAAAGGGTATGCCTGCTCCTTTGCCTCCTACAGTAATTCATGCCATCCCTGCACAGGACTACTGCAGGGCAAGATGTGACTCAGGCTTTTTGCCACTGCTTCTGCTCCAGTATCTGCCATCCAGATATGGAACAAAAAGATATCCTTTGGAAGCAGTGGGCAAAATGAAAAAAACTTTAAAGTCTTTTAAGACCATCCTATTAAATTGAATCAAAGTGACTAAGTAAAAAAATGTTATTTTGCTCAATGCTCCCAACTAGACTTTTTTCTATCTCAGGCTTATTTCTTTTCCTGTAGACAATAGCTGTTTCTTAGTTTTCCTTATAATTCCTATTATTCTTTCTATCCCCTACCTTATTATTGGGGGACAGATTCCTTTTCTTTTCATCCACCCCTTATATTTGGACATTTCCCATGTTCTAAACTCAACCTTCATCTATTCTCACTAATAGACTCCCTTTGAGAATCTACTTTTTGTTTTTGTATTTTTTGTTTTTTTTTTTTGAGATGGAGTTTCGCTTCTGTTGCCCAGGCTGGAATGCAATGGTATAATCTTGGTTCACTGCAACCTCTGCCTCCTAGGTTCAAGTGATTCTTCTGCCTCAGCCTCCCTAGTAGCTGGGATTACAGGCATGCGCCACCACGCTCAGCTAATTTTGTATTTTTAGTAGAGATGGGGTTTCTCCATATTGGTCAAGCTGGTCTTGAACTCCTGACCTCAGGTGATCCCCTGGGCCTCCCAAAGTGCTGGGATTACAGGCTTGAGCCACCTCACCCAGTCCATTATCTACTTTTATAGCTTCAACTTTCCACTCATATGTTCATGGCTCCCCAAAAAAATATCTCCAGCCCAGAACTCTCTCTTGAGTTCAGACCATCATGCCAACTTCCTGCTGGATGTCTCCACCCGATGACCCACAGGTACCTCCAACTCAGTACATCTAATCCAACTTATTTTCTCCATCCCAATACTTACTTCTTATCCCCTTGCTTTATTCCTATCCCTGTTCCTCCAAACTCAGTGATGGCATCAACATCTCTCGAGTTGTTCAAGCTTGAAATCGTGGAGTTCTCTTTTCCTCACTTACCCTCTACCTAATTGTTCATCAAGACCCCTCTTTTCACTCTTGAAATATCTGGATAATTCATAATCTTCTTGCAATCTCCCCTGCCTCTGACTTAGTTCCAATCCTTATCATCTCTTTCCTGAGTAACTGCAGTGCAATAATGATAGCTGCTATATATTGAGTGCTTACTCTGTGTCAGAAACAGTGCTCAAATCCTTATATACCAACTACATCTGTTTTCTGCTGCTATAAAAAGATACCACAGACTGGGTAGTTAATAAAGAACAGAAATTTATTTGGTTCATGGTTCTGGAGGCTGGGAAGAGCAAGAGCACGGCACCAGCATCCAGCAAGGGCTTTGTGTTGCATTATCCCATGGCAGAAGGGCAAGAGAGTCTGTGAGACAAAGAGAAAGATGGGGACTAAATTTATCCTTTTATAAGGAGCCTATTCCCATGATAAATAGCCCACTCCCATGATAACAGCATTAATCTATTTACAAAGATGCAGCCATAACTTAATCACCTCTTAAAGGTTCTATCTCTATGAGACCATCCTGAGCAACGTAGCAAGACCCTGTTTCTACAAAAAAAAAAAAAAAGAGAGAGAGAGAGAAAAAAAGTGAAAATTAGCCACGTATAGTGATGTGCATCTGTGGTCCCAGTCTCAGTTGGGAGGCTGAGATGGGAGAGTTGCTTGAACCTCAGAGGTCAAGGCTACAATGAGCCGTGATTACACCATTGCACTCCAGCCTGGTCAAGAGAGTGAGACCCCATCTCAAATAAATAAAAAATAAAGGTTTTACCTCTTAAACTGTTTAATTGCAATTAAACAGATATTTTTGCCAATGGCAATTAAATTTCAACATGAGTTTTCAAGGGGATATTCAAACCATACATATACCTTAGATTTTTCCTTTTTGTTTGACTGTTTTACAATAAATATTATACCATAATTACTAATCAATGGGGTAACTATTATATCCCCATTTTATAGGTGAGAAAACCAAAGGCTTAAAAATACTAAGTAACTGGCTGGGCGCAGTGGCTCATGCCTGTAATCCCAGCACTTTCGGAGGCCAAGGTGGGCGGATCACCTGAGGTCAGGAGTTCGAGACTAGCCTGGCCAACATTGTGAAACCCTGCCTCTACTAAAAATACAAAAATTAGCTGGGCGTGGTGGCACACACCTGTAATCCCAGCTACTCAGGAGGCTGAGGAAGGAGAATCGCTTGAACCTAGGAGGCGGAGGTTGCAATGAGCCGAGATCTCGCCATTGCACTCTAGCCTGGGGGACAAGAGCGAGACTTCGTCTGAAAACAAACAAACAACAACAAAAAAAACAACTAAGCATGCCCAAGATCTCCTGCTTTCTGGTAAGTTGTGGAGACAAGAGCTTGTGTTTTTAAGCACTGCCATGTAGTGATGTGGTCCTGACCTTGGTGGCACTCTAGAATCACCTGGGGAGCTTTTAAAGACTACCATTTTCCCAGCCTCAACCCAGACTAACTGAATCAAAGTCTCTGAGGGTTTGGCCTGCACTTGGGTATTTTTTTAAAACTTCTTTAGGTGATTGTCATGGGCAGTCAATACTGAGAACCCTTGTATCTTTGTATGCAGAACCACTTTCTCTACTCCAATCCCACTCCACTCTGAATCTTCCTCCAGACTGCTGTCTAATTGTTCTTTTAAAGCACCGCAATGATGATGCAACTGTCCTGCTCAAGCACCTCCAGTGGTTCCCCTCTGCCTATACAATAGGGACCAACATCCTCAGTGGAGCAGCCAGACCCTTCTCAGTTTACATGCCCATCTGTGAGCCACTCTTCCCTTACTCTTTTTTTTTTTTTTTTTTGAGACAGAGTCTCACTGTCGCCCAGGCTGGAGTGCAGTGGTGCAATCTCGGCTCACTGCAACTTCCACCTCCCAGGTTCAAGCGATTCTTCTGCCTCAGCCTCCCGAGTAGCTGGGCTTACTGGTGCCCACCACCACACCTGGCTAATTTTTTGTATTTTTAGTAGAGATGGGGTTTCACCACGTTGGCCAGGCTGGTCTCAAACTCCTGACCTCAGGTGATCCACATGCCTCGGCCTCCCAAAGCGCTGGGATTACAGGTGTGAGCCAAAGACCTTCCCTTACTCTTTACCTGCATCTACACCACACACACGAGATTTTCAATACCCTTGCACATGTTATTTGCTCAGCCTAAAGTGGCCTTTTCCCCTTCCTTCCCATCCCACCCAACCTTAACTCCCTGACAAACAGCTCCTCCTTTTCCTTTGAGACAGTTACAATGTTATCTCTACAATTTCCCCAGGTAGTATTAATGGATTCTCTTTTGTTCTCTTTGTAATTTGCCTAATTGCTCTGATTTGCAATCATGTACTTACACATTTGTCTTCTTCAAAAGACGTTGAGCCTCAAGAAGATCTGTGTCTTGTACATATTTTTACCCCCATGGCCTAGTCCATGTCAGGCACTCAGTAAATGATGAAAGAATGACCTCTGCCCAGCTGTGCTGCCTACTGTCACCTGGTTCTGTCAAGCAGTGGTCAAGAACAGAGTCCCCAGAGTAAGATGAATCCAAATCCCAGTTCTGCTCCCTTACTAGTTGTGTGGCCACCCACTTGAGACTAACCTTATCTACTCTCTCTCTGGCTTAGTCTTCTCATCTGTAAAATGGGAATAGTGATAGTACCTACCTCATAAAGTGGCCATGAGAATTAAGTGAGGTTAATCTATATCAAGGGACAAGGGACCAGCACAATACTTAGCACACAGCAAGCACTCACTCTCCATTGTTATTATTATTAGCTTAGAAAACAGCCTTCTAATATATTGATACCACTTATGGAGAATTACATCTGTGTGTGTGTGTGTGTGTGTGTGTGTGTGTGTGTGTGTGTAGAAATACATGGGAAGGCCGGGCGCGGTGGCTCAAGCCTGTAATCCCAGCACTTTGGGAGGCCGAGATGGGCGGATCATGAGGTCAGGAGATCGAGACCATCCTGGCTAACACGGTGAAACCCCGTCTCTACTAAAAAAATACAAAAAACAAGCCGGGCGAGGTGGCGGGCGCCTGTAGTCCCAGCTACTTGGGAGGCTGAGGCAGGAGAATGGCGTAAACCCGGGAGGTGGAGCTTGCAGTGAGCTGAGATCCGGCCACCGCACTCCAGCCTGGGCAACAGAGCGAGACTCCGTCTCAAAAAAAAAAAAAAAAAAAGAAATACATGGGAAAATGTCACTAAAGTGATACTTTATGGTTTTTTAACTTATATTTTTCTTTACTGTTTGACTGTTTCACAATAAATACCAATTTTTATATATACACTTAGCCACTCTAACTCCCAGAATACACCCATACATACACACAAACACTCCAGCCCATAATATGCATATACAAACCGCACCAACATACAGACACAACCACATATACTCCCTCAGGAGGCAGAAACTCTGAATTCAGATGTGACCCAAGCTCAGGGACATTGAAAACATGCCTACATAGTGGGAATGTTTAGACTGTAGGCCATCTCTGGCTCACAGCCAGTAGTGGAACAGGCACTCCACCAGCTCTGGAATAAGAAAGTGGCATCCTATCCATCCAAGCCTTTAAGTAAACACCCAACCTGGATGTCTGGAGACAGACCCCCTTATGAACTGCAGGCCATGGAAGAGAGACCCATCTAGGCTGATTTCTCTCGCTGGGTGGAAGTGTGGAGGTGAGTAGCAGAGGGCTGGACCCACCGCACAACACACAGAAGAATGCTGGGAAGTTAACTATCTTTCAGACCATGCTGTTCAGAGGAAAAGGAACTGTCTAACTACTGTCAGAAAATGATTTACTTTTAATCCCAAAAGCTTAGGAAATGCTAGAAGAACTGGATGGATGGAGCGAAATCCTACATTTTAATTAGAACTTCCTGTTTCTTTCACTGAAAAAGAAAACTTGTAATGACTTTTGAACTGGCCTTAGTGCTTAGACTGCACTTTCACTATAGTTTTACACCAAATGTATTATCATAATTAGCCTACTCCATGTTAGAATGTATTGTGACCAAGAAATATCAGATGCCACAATGACTTCCAGAAATCAAACCTGCTTCTCTGTTGCCTCAGAAATGAGGCAAATCTTTGGACCCATGTACCAACCCTGACATTTGGAGAAGAATCTGGGGAGATCCGTAGCAAACAGAACAGAACCCTATCCAAGGTTGAAGACTCTCATAGGTGAGCACTGGTGCCAGGCCCCTGTTATACACCCAGTTTGGAGTCAGGTAGGGAGAGTACAGCATCAGGAAGAACTTATAGCTCCCCAACTTAAGGCAGCAAAGAAAGGGAGAATCCCTTTGCTTAAAAAGACATGGTCTCAGGTTGGGTGTGGTGGCTCATGCCTGTAATCCCAGCACTTTGGGAGGCTGAGTCGGGTGGATCACTTGAGGCAAGGAATTCGAGACCAGCCTGGCCAACATGGTGAAACCCCATCTCTACTAAAAATGCAAAAAAAAATTAGTCAGGAGTGTGCCTATAGTTCCAACTACTTGAAGAGGCTGAGACAGGAAAATTGCTTCAACTCAAGAGGCGGAGGTTGCAGTGGGCCAAGATCTCGCCACTGCACTCCATAGAAACAATTAGAAGAACGTATCTAGCATTCTTTTTTTTTTTTTTTTTTTTTTTGAGACGGAGTCTCGTGCCCAGGCTGGAGTGCAGTGGCCGAATCTCAGCTCACTGCAAGCTCCGCCTCCTGGGTTTACGCCATTCTCCTGCCTCAGCCTCCCGAGTAGCTGGGACTACAGGCGCCCACCAAATCGCCCGGCTAGTTTTTTGTATTTTTTAGTAGAGACGGGGTTTCACCGTGTTAGCCAGGATGGTCTCGATCTCCTGACCTCATGATCCGCCCGTCTCGGCCTCCCAAAGTGCTGGGATTACAGGCTTGAGCCACCGCGCCCGGCCATCTAGCATTCTTTCTTGGTGTATGGAGATCCTGTGTCGAAGTCTGCAGAAATATGTAACTGACCAGGACTACCATGTACAGACACAGAGGTTGTATAGTATGTGATCTATACAACCCACCTTCCACACTTAGAATGTGTGCTGCACAACTTAGCACTGAATTATATACTGTCTCCTGTAACACAGATGATCCCAATCATCACCAGGCAAATGAGAAACAATTCAGGCAATAAATGAAGAGAAAGTAGCATTAATAATAAATATTTTACTAACTTGCAACTTCCTTATGTGAATCAAGACCTCAGCTGTTCTTCTGCCACCTCAAATTTCCCAGTTCTTTCTTTTCTAAAATTGAGGTTTATGTATGTAATTACACATCATAAAATGTACCATTTTAAGGTGTACAATTCAGTGGCTTTTAGTATTTCACAACTCTGTGCAACCATCACCACTATCTAGTTCCAAAATATTTTCATCACTGAAAAAGACACCCCTACCCATGAAATAGTCACTTCCCATTAATTCCCATCTCCTCCCAACCTCTGGCAACCATTAATTTGCTTTCTGTCTCCATGGCTTTGTCCGTTCTGGACATTTCATATAAATGGAACCAAACAATATATGGCCTTTTATGACTGGCTTCTTGCCTTAACATGCTGTCAAGGTGCATCTATGTGGTTGTATGTATCAGTGCTTCATTCATTCTTCCAGGTATTTCTGGGCATCCCAGATGATGGTTCTCATGCACTCAGGCCTAAGTCTGCTCATGCACATCTGCCCCCCAGAAACCACCTGGAAGAAAGGCCTCAAAGCTGCTCCCTCTGCCCCAAGGATGACATCCCAGAGGATGTCATTTTCCCACATGGGTTTCATCTCCTGATATTCTTCAAACTGCAAACCCTGAGGTGTCAAATGATACTCAGTTCCCATCAGTCCTCTCCTCTCTGCATTAGAGATATATTCTGTGCAGACATGGGGACACTGTCTCTCCCTGCTTGAGTGCTGCCCTTGAGAATGGTATTAGGCCATTCTTGCATTACTATAAAAACAAACAAACAAACAAACAAACAAAAAACAAAAAACCCTGAGGCTGGGTAATTTATAAAGAAAAGAAGTTTGATTGGCTCACACTTCTGCAGACAGTACAAGGAGCATGGTGCTGCCATCTGCTTCTGGTGAGGGCTGCAGGAGATTTACAATCATGGTGGAAGGCAGAGCCGGTGCAGGTGCCTCACATGGCGAGAGCAGGAGCAAGAGAGAGAGCCAGGGGAGGTGCCACACACTTTTAAACAACCAAATCTCATGAGAACTCTCTATCACTAGGACAGCACCAAGCCATGAGGGATTCTCCCCGATGACCCAAAGACCTCCCACCAGGCCCCACCTCCAACACTGGGAATTACATCTCAACATAAAATTTGGAAGGGACATCCAAACTATATCACCTGGGTCCTTAGGAAGGCACCATCTTCAGCTTTTAATTATGTCTCTTTCTGGTGTCTGAAGACAGGCCTGCACTTCCATTTCCCCATCTCTCTCACTCACTCTGATCCTAGAGACTTGGGTTGGGAGGGAGCCCAAGACAAAACAAACTCCCTGTCTTCAGCTAGGTTCCCTCAGAAGCACATCTTAAGACAAGAGTTGGTGTAGAAGTGATTTTTTTAGGATGTGTTCCCAGGAAAAACCAGTAGGGGTATGGGAAGGTGGAATGAGGAATATGTGGAATCCAGAAAAGGATATGGAATCAAGTGAAATCCCACAGAGGGTAACTTGAGCTCAGTCCCACAGGGCAGTGACAGTGTAAGTGAGACCTCAGAGTGGGGTGTTTACTTACTGCACCTGTCAGTCAGTGGGTAAGGCCTTCTCTCTGGGTGTGTAAAATCCAGACCCTTCAGCTCTCTGTGCCTTCATGCAAAGGGGATCCTGGCAGCCTGAGATCAGCCCTTTGACACAGAGATGCAGGTGCTGGCTGTTAGAAGTGAAAGCACACATTTCTGCTATGCTGATTCTTGAGGTTTCTTTTTCCAACAAATATATCAGAACCTCCTACATCACAGTGCTGAGCACTTAGTATCTGTAATAGATAGACGGACAGAGAGAAAGAGAGAGAAGGAAAGAGAGAGAAGCTCCACTAGAGGCCTAAAAGTAACTTTTTACAGTCATAATTTTCTTTTGAATCATTTGAAAAAATAAGAGCACATTATATACATCTCTGGCTAACTCTTCCACTTACTGTACATACTTTGACATGTGCAAAAGAAAATGAAACCAGTAACTGCTAGATGGTTGACGTAAAGAAAGGAAACACAGGCCAGGTGCATTGGCTTAGGCCTGTAATCCCAACACTTTGGGAGGCCGAGGTGGGTGGATCACCTGAGGTCAGGAGCTCAAGACCAGCTTGGCCAACATAGTGAAACCCCATCTCTACTAAAACTACAAAAATTAGCCATGTGTGGTGGCGCACACCTGTAATCCCAGCTATTTGGGAGGCTGAAGCAGGAGAACTGCTTGAACCTGGGAGGTGGAGGTTGCAGTGAGCCGAGATTGCACCACTGCACTCCACTCCAGCCTGGGTGACAAGAGCAAAACTTCATTTCAAAAAAAAAAAAGGAAACACAGACACTCAGGGAAATCTGCTTCATGAAGTTCCAGGTGACGAAGTTGATTGTTTCACTTTGTTAGTGTCCAGTGTTTGATAAGCCAGGGATGCATGATAATGTTGTACTTCTCACCCTGGGTGTTGGAGGAGGCTCCCTCTCTGGTGTCTGGAATGAATCTTATTTTCTTTCTTCTTCTTCTTTCTTCTTTCTTTCTTCTTCTTCTTCCTTCTTCTTCCTTCTTCTTCCTTCTTCTTCTTCTTCTTCTTCTTCTTCTTCTTCTTCTTCTTCTTCTTTTTTTTTTTTTTATGGAGTCTCGCTCCGTCACCCAGGCTGGAGTGCAGTGGCACGATCTTGGCTCGCTGCAACCTCTGCCTCCTGGGTTCAAGAGATTCTCCTGCTTCAGGAGAACCCAGGGAGCAGAGAACATAGCTCTGTAACTAACTTGGGAATGCTGCCGAACTTCTTTGTTTTTCTCTTTCCTCAGTTGCTTTGCCTCCCTCCCAAGGCTGATGTAAAGATGATATCAACGGATATAAAAAGACTTTGAGAAACAAGGTATAATGTATTATTTTAAATAGTTTTTTGATTTTTACAAAGAAATATCAGGTAATGGAGAGGAAAACATTCAAAGAATGAGACTGAGAAGGTTCCCTTGCATCCTCAATGAAGTCTCAGTCTCAGTGGGAATTCACCATGACCCCAGATCTGGCCTGTGACTGTACATTCATTAACCCCACCATTAACAGCTACTTTGGACCTTCCAGGCAACAGCTGGACTAATCAATAAAGGTCCATGAAGGGTCCGTGGCAGAACTAAGGTCAGGAGAGAAGGCAAAAGGGGAATACAAGATAGAGTGAGGGGGGACAACAGAGGAAAATGGATGAGAGAGAGAGAAGGCAGCGGTCTGGGTGAGGTCTGGGGGAGGTAAATGCATTAAGAAGTAAGGAGTAAAGAACAAATAGGAAACAGAGGTGACCATGCTGGACAAGGACAGACACCATTAGCAGCTCTTCCTGTGACATTCACAACCTGGGCTTCTCTAGTAGAGGCCACATCAGTCACATACTCTTCACAGCCCTGTTCCCAACTCTCAACCTGCCTTTCTAAATTATTTAAGGGGAAAAGAGTTGGGGAGGGTCTCCAAGAAAATCTGACCTTGACCCCCACAGCTCTCCAGCAGGTTTGGGCAGAAGGTGGCTAGGAGAGCCCGGAAACAGAGCCCTGATCCGGCTGGTAAACAGAGGGCCCTCAGTGAGCATGCCAGCCTGTAAATTGTCCTTTTGTTTTGCAGGCTTTACCGAACACGGTTTTATTTCATGTGACTGTGCTATTTCAGGAGGAGTAAATATTGCCGGCGGTCTGTTTAAAAAGACCAATGACCTGAAATGTTGTGGGTTTTTTTGTCTTTTCTTTTCCATTTGAATTATCTCCAACAGGCAGGCTTGCCCAAGGATCGTGCAGTTTTAACTCACTGGCTTTTGGTTATAACTTTCCCTTTTTGTCTCGTGATATGCTGGACTGGCAAACAAGAGAGCAAAAGATATGAAGATAAAGAGGCGAAGAGCTGACCTAGGCTCCAGGAAAGAAGTGGGAGATGTCTAGGGTGTAACCCGGAAGAGGGTAGGGAGCCATAGGCTCTCTGCTGCCTTCACTGTTTCCGGAGCTGGTGTTTGACCTATAATTATAGTCTCTTTCCTCTGATTTCCTCTGTGAAAATAGCAACATTCAGACTAAGCGCAGAGTAGAAAAAACGCACTGCATAAAGGATCAAGGATTTATAAATATGGTCAAAATTACAGGATTGTTACCCCCGTGGTTTAGTTCTCTGAAGAGAAGGTTGGGAAGAGACAGCACAGTTCTTCAAACTTGACTCAGGTCTTAAAATACCTAGGTTGGCCTCTTTGGGGGCCAAGTCAGGGAGAGATTCACTGCAATTATTTTTTCACTGGATGTCAAAACATTGTAAAAATGGATGTCCCTGGCCAGGCACAGCCCACTCGCAGGATTTTTATTTTCACTTCTTAAGAATTCTCACTCATCATCTAATTGTTCTGCCTCCTCATCAAACTTATTATCTCTAAGGAGTAGCTAGGGGTGAAGGATATCCTGGTCTTAGCCCACTACCTCCCAATCTTCTAAGACCTGCTTTTCCCCTAGACAATGTGTTCATGTTGGAAACATCATGTTCTTAGATGACCCAGAACCTGGTCACAGCTGGAACACATATTGGCCCTCCCATTGGGATTTCTTAACTTAGAACAAGTGAAAGATCAGCTAAGTTCATCTCTGATGATAGAAACTGTCCTATGGAAATATGGCCATGGAAATGGAGACAGCCTGTCTGCAGTAAAAGAGAAATGAAGCAACCATGAGTGAGAAAGAGATGTACAGTAGAGACAAAGGCCGGCACAGTGAAGTCCCTGGTGCTTGTGGTTCCTGAGGCCCAGCTCCATGTTTTCCTGACCTTTTCTTAGTTTGGATACTCAACCTTTCTATGGATTCCATAAGCTAATACATTCCCTCTTTTACTAAACTAGTTCAAGGGGAATTTCTGATGTGTGTAGCCAAAAGTCTTAACCGATGCAATACAGTTAATGCCAAGGATTCTCCGGGAGAGTTGACAAAGTAATGTGATCAGTGCAGCATCTCAAAACTGGTTTCACAAAAGGGTTAAGAGCGACGTTTATGGTATGCCGGCTTTGAACAACTATCACTACTCTACTTTTCAGAAAGATAAATGTTTGGAAGAGGAATGAAAATATCCCAAGCAGCATTTATGACCCAACAGCTGAAGAAGAGGAGGGGACATGGAAAAACCCTTGTGGCCTGGCCTCTGCCTTCATGTGGAATCACATATACGATTTCTAGGTAGGAGACTTCTAGCAGGGTCTGTAAGAATTATTTTCCCAGCACCCATCACAATGTCGTAACTCTCAACATTGGATCTGCAATCAGTTAAAACCCATGTTTTCCTCTCAGAAGAATAGTGACTGAAGCAGAGTAATTGGTTAGCATGACAACCTTTTCTATTCTTAGAGTTGGTACCTCCACTTGAAATGATTCCAAGCCTCTCTATGTGTCAATGAGGCAAATATAACAGCTTGTCATGATGGTGTGGAAAATGCCCTGGACTGGGCCAGGTGCGGTGGCTCACGCCTGTAATCCCAGCACTTTGGGAGGCCAAGGCGGACGGATCACCTGAGGTCAGGAGTTTGAGACCATCCTGGCTAACACGGTGAAACCCCGTCTCTACTAAAAATATAAAAAATGAACCAGGCGTGGTGTTACATGCGTGTAGTCCCAGGAGAATCACTTGAACCTAGGAGGCAGAGGTTGCAGTGAACTGAGATCATGCCACTGCACTCCAGCCTGGGCGACAGAGCAAGACTCCGTCTCAAAACACACACACACACACACACACACACACACACACACACGCACACACACAAAGAAAGAAAAAGAGAAAAAGGAAAGAAAATGCCCTGGACTGTGTCCAAGGACCTGGATTCCTACCAAAGTTTTGCTACTGAGCATTTATAGAACTACCTAAGCCTCTTGGTCCAGTTTCCTCATCTGCTAAATAAGGAATTGGGCTAAATGATCCCTAAAATCTCTTCCAGCTCTCATATGCCATGGCTCTAAGGTAAATTACTAGCCTAGAATCATTCTCCACAATGAATACTATTTGCTTTCCACCAAAAACAAGGGGAAAAAAGAGAGAAAGAACAAGAAATTCAGATATTTTGTTTTCTCGTATTTAAGGTGAGATGATTCTTTTTATAAAATTAAGATTATTTCTAACATCATTAGATCTTTTAAAAATAACAGGTTTATTACATAAGAAATATATATTTACTGTAGAAAAATGTAAATACACATAAGCAAAAAGAACTTAAATAACCTAAAATCCTTCCTATCAGAGACAACCTCTATTAATATGTTGATATATAAATGAAAATGTTTTTCTATACACACATATACATTTTTCCTTCTGAAAATAGGATCAGACTATTCATTCTGTTTTTCTTTTTTTTTTTTTTTTTTTTTTTTTTTTTTTTTTTTTTGAGACGGAGTCTCGCTCTGTCGCCCAGGCTGGAGTGCAGTGGCCGGATCTCAGCTCACGGCAAGCTCCGCCTCCCGGGTTCACGCCATTCTCCTGCCTCAGCCTCCCGAGCAGCTGGGACTACAGGCGCCCGCCACCTCGCCCGGCTAGTTTTTTGTATTTTTTAGTAGAGACGGGGTTTCACCGTGTTAGCCAGGATGGTCTCGATCTCCTGACCTCGTGATCCGCCCGTCTCGGCCTCCCAAAGTGCTGGGATTACAGGCTTGAGCCACCGCGCCCGGCCTCATTCTGTTTTTCAAGTTGATCCTGACATTTAGCAACATACTGAAAAAACATCTTTCTATGTTAATAAGTATACCTATATAGCATTGATTTTAACAGTTATATGGTAATCTGTTGTTTAGGTATATCACCTATGGCTGGATAGTTACATTTATTTTTCACTATTAACAATCTTATAAATATACTATGTGCAAACATGTATGTTTTTTAAGGCTTCTGAGTGCACAGCCGGCAGCAATTCAGCATAAGTAGGGAGGAGGAGCTGTCACATTCTTCTTTGTAGATGCATGCACTAGGCAAGCTCTTCCTAACAATCAGATGGTTGCAGGGAACCATTTGATTCCCCTATGCCACGTGACTCCCACCATCCTGGTCACAACTGATTGGATTGGTATCCTTTTCTCCCCTAAAAGCAAGCATCTGGGAGTGGCCCAAAGCCTATGAGGAGGCAGGAGACCCCTTCCCTGAGAGGGATTCCTACCCTGGGTGGTGGGTGGACAAGCTGAGCAGATTCTCCCTCAAGTCACTGAATACAACACACACAAGAGGCCTTTAGTCAGCAAGGGCAGGAGCAGGCAATAGTGGATTCCCCACAACCTCAGAGAGGAAGGAATTCTTTCCAGTGTGATTCTTAGAGCCGCCCTCCCTGGCTCCAGCTAGTTTAACCTGGAGGGTGAAGGGATGGCCTCCAGAGCCAGAGAACCCAGCTTTGGATCCTAGTTCCATCACCTCTTACCTAGAGGATCTCTGGCTGGTCCCTTTGCCTCTCGGATCCTGAGTTTCCTCTTCTGAAAACGAGGAGATCAACACCTACTACAAAAGGTCACTGTGAAAACTAAACAAAATAATATATTAAAAAGGCTTTAGAAGAATGCTTGGTATAGAATAGGTAGTATTATGCCTCTGCCAGGAAGGTGTGTTTTACCTAGAACCACAGGAGTTTAAATAGTGCTATAGGTCACTGATACCTGCAAGGACAAACTGGTGACTTCAATACTCTGCTATTATTAGTTTACTTTTTAAGTGATTCAATTTCCTGCACCAGCTTGGCAAACTCCTTGAGGGCATGGGCTCTGTCTTCTGTCCCATTCTACCCTCCACTGCGCCTTCGAAGGGTATAAGCTCCCAATCTGTGATTGATTCTGCTGATTGGTAAGAGTGTCTTTTCCTTTTTGAGCCAGCACAGCCAGTTTGAACCAGCGTAGTGGGCAGCTGGCCCGGCAGCCTAGCTGTCCTCCCTCCATGACAGCCTTCCAGAAGTAACTCTCCCTGGAAGGCAGGCAGAATGCAGTGGCCCTCAGCAGCAAGCGGAAGCTTTGTGTTCAAAGCAGAGCCAGCCAAATTCTTGGGACTGGAAGTTGTCACCTATTTCAGTTTGCAGGCTTCAAAAAACATCCCCATCGAAGCTAACCCAGAACCTCCTATAGCATATGCCAGGGCTGACAAAATGTAGAGGTGCAAGTCTGTTTTAGGGACTCCTCCCTTCAGGAAGGCCTGCTTCCTGAGAAGGCCTGAAAGTCACACGCCCTGGCTTCCCTCTCTGGTATGTCCTGAGGCTAGAACCCTAGCAAATAAAGGGAATGAAATCATGAAGTCAGTGAAAGTTGTAGGTAGTTCTCACCCCTTCTGCCCCCTCTGAATTTGCCTCCTGGCCTACCTAGGCCACCAAACATGGGCCTTGGAGGCCTAATTGCCCAGCAGCTACCAAGACTCGGCTTCACACAAGCTGGAGAGAGGCTCAGCTAAACGGGACAACTAGAGAGGAAGGAGATCCTGAGTAGCAGCAGCAAGTTTGGAAGGTGTCAGAGCACAGGGATTCAAACTTTTTTTTTTTTTTTTTAACGTTCGTCTGTGCTGGGTATTAGACTGGGTATGTGGCATAATAATATGAAAAGCTAAGATATAGTACACACCATCTGCCAATTACTATGCCAAGCATTTTACACATATTAACTCATTTAATCATTATCAAAAACCATTGAAGTAGGTAGTATTATTATCTCTATTTTACAGATAAAGAAACTGAGGCACAGTAATTTAAGGTCTCACAGCTACTAAATGGCACACCTGGACATGCACATAATGCTACTGTTATGGTTTGAAACTGTCCCCTTTGAAATCCCCCTGTTGAAACTCACTCCCCAATGAAACAGTATCAGGAGGTGGGGCCTTTACGAGATGCTTGAGTCATGAGGGTTCTGCCCTCATGATTGGATCGACTAGTCCATTCCTGGGTTAATGGATAATAGGTTATCATTGTGTGAGTGGGTTAGTTATCACAAGAGTGTGTCTGTTATAACCAGGTTGGTTCTCTCTCATGAGTCCCCTCACCACGTGATGTCCCAAGCTACCTTGGGACTCTGCAGAGAGTCCCCACAACAAGAAGGTCCTGACTAGATGGAGTCCTTTGTCCCTGGACTTCTCAGCCTCCAGAACTGTAAGAAATAAATTCCTTTAAAAAAAAAAAAAGTATCTAGTCTCAGATATTTAGTTATAGCAACAGAAAGCGGACTAAGATACCTACTGGAAAGCTTTTCAATTATAAGTCTAAACATGATCATCTACACATCTATACATTTAATTCTCATAGTAAGTCTATAAGCTAGGTTAATGTGGTCTCACTTTACAGATGAGAAAACTGATGGTCAGAGAGGTTAAATATGTTCAAGTTCCATAAGCAACAAGTGGTGAATATCATGCCAGGCCTGTGTGGCTCCACCACACCCTGACACAAAGAGAACACCTTGCAAAAGAACAGGAAAATGCTCAGTGGGCTTAGGAAAGGAGGCCACTGCAAAACCACAAAAATTGGGAATATGCTACCCTGCTGGAGGTAGCACCCAGGCACAGCAAAGGGTGGAGGCTCCAGAACCAATCTGCTTACTTGCCCCATTGCAACTTTCAAATCACACCAATTAGCCATATTGGTGAACTGATTTAAATCTGATAGTGGCAGATTTCTAAATGCCTTTTAGAAAGGTGAACCTGGCAATGCTTAAAAACTGGCTCTAAATGCAGCCATATCTCAATAGAAAAATCTCCAAGCTTTACACTTTCTGCTCACTTTCTAAGCCATCTAATTTTTGTTTTTTCTTTTCTTCTCTCCTTCCCAGTTAGGATAATTAAGATCTTAGAATCATAGACCTGGAAGGAAGTTTAGAGATGACTTAGTGCCCCTCTGCTTGCTTTAAGTCTACTTACAGCAACAGTTACCTCCCTCTGTATGTTTAAACTTTTTCTCCCTGACAGAAGAAGGTTTGCCCTTGTGAATGGGGTTGAATGATCAGCTAGTGGCAGAGCTATTTTAAGGCATCTGCCTGGAATCCCACAATGAAGGCTGATGCAGAAGCCACCTCCTTAAAGATGGCTTTGTCTACCGACCCCCTACTACCACCACCACCCGCCCAGGTCCTCACTGGGCAAGGCCAGAGGGTCTACTCTGCCTTTTCCGAACCTAAAGGAGCTCTTGTAAGGGTCATCAGGAATACAGAAAGAAATAGGATCTATTGAGGAACTAACATGCAAATAATGACAGATAAGATTGTGTTAACACCTGTAATCCCAGCACTTTGGGAGGCCGAGACAGGTGGATCACGAGGTCAAGAGATCAAGACCATCCTGGCTAACATGGTGAAACCCTGTCTGTACTAAAAAAATACGAAAAACTAGCTGGGCAAGGTGGCGGGCGCCTGTAGTCCCAGCTACTTGGGAGGCTGAGGCAGGAGAATGGCGTAAACCCGGGAGGCAGAACTTGCAGTGAGCTGAGATCCAGCCACTGCTCCCCAGCCTGGGCGACAGAGCGAGACTCCATCTCAAAAAAAAAAAAAAAAAAAAAAAAAAAGGGATTGTGTTAACAGACTCTTGTAAGGAGTTTTATATGAGCACCCAAACCAAAAACTACCAGTGCCTGCAGAGATCCAGAAACCTCACCAAGGAGGATGCCCAGGAAAGGAACTGAGGCCCAGGGAAGCTGCAGGCTTGGGAGGCTACATGGTTTCTCCACTGAAGGCAGGCAGCACTGGTTTTGCAACCTGACTTTCCCCTTGCTAGCGTGGGACTACAACCAGTGACACACCTTGGCATTCCCAGCCTTTATTTTCATTGTGCAGCTGTCTGATTGGGTGGGTCCCTACACTAAAATGGAAAAGATAACGACTACAAAATTGAATTACACCATAGACAGATTCTTATCACCACCATCAAGCACTCACTGATTACCCAGCTCCTTTCAGATTGAGTGAGTTTGACCAATGGAGTGGAGGCATATACTAAGCTCAGCATCTCTGGGTCCCTCCCCACTGTAGCTAAGTTCCCAGTCATGGTACTGTTGAGGCCCTAAGTTCCCAGGGTGAAGATCTGACTATGGCACCAACAGGCACATCAGGATAACAATAATCTTAGTCCCACACCAGTTGTTTCTCAAAAGAAGCTAACAACTTACATTGATTAAATGTCTGCTAAGCATCAGGCACTCTGATGAGTGCTATACATACATTGTATATACACAATGAATCAGGTACATTATTATGCCTATTTTTTTTTTTTTTTTGAGACAGAATTTTGCTCTTGTTGCCCAGGCTGGCATATAACGGCTCGACCTCGGCTCACTGCAACTTCTGCCTCCCAGGTTCAAGCGATTCTCCTGCCTCAGCCTCCCAAAGTGCTGAGATTACAGGCGTGAGCCACCACGACTGGCCTATTATGCCTGTTTCACAGATGAGGAAATTTAAGAGATTAGGTCACTTGTTTAAGGTTCCCCCACTGAACTGTGAACTCCAGGAGACTAAGGACTGCTTTATTTCTGATGCCTCCCTCACACCCAGAATGGTGCTAGACACAGGGAAGATGTTCAATAAAAAAAAATTGCTAAATGAATGAATGAACAAGTACTAAATGCTGAAGTAAAGAGGAATGTGTTCTCCAGAAAGAGAATGAGAAATATAAATGACCAAGCAGAGAGAAAGATATTCTCTAGCCTAACTAGAAGAACTGTAATTACAGCTCTTTTAACCTTCCCTTTCTCCGTGTAGGTTTCCCATTGAGTGTTTTCAATGGGAAATGTCTAACTGCTCTGTGGGTGTACACCACGGCCGGTTGCTAATTTTGGAACACTTGTGAATCCTGGGCCCAGAGTCATGACCAATACTGGTGAGTCATACTCCCCATACAGAGCTCCCTACACACTGGCTGTCAGAAAAAAAAAAAAAAGCAAAACAGAAGTTGCCATCTCGTCCTCTGCTCTAGCTGTCTCATTTTACCTTCTGAAATGATGGAGGAAGTTCTGCTGAGGATGGGGTCAGGGTAACAGCAGACTTCTGAATAACCCTGCACCCCCAGAAACCTGCAAAGGACACAAGCCCTCTTGGTGGTCTCCTCCTGGATGCCTTGCTTTCTCCTGGAAGAGCCCTCCCTTCCACTCCGGATATCACTGTGAACCTGTAAGTGGCAGTACCTTCTTTCTGGTAGGCAATGTCTACTGTGCCATCCTAGGCAGGTATAATACATAAAAACAACCTGTCACCTGGGACCATTAGCCTCTTTAACAAAGGACAAATTTCATTCCATACTGGAGAGAAAGTGTCCTGGAGAGAGGAAACATGTTGACTTAAAGTCACACAAAGGTGCAAAGACCTGACGGTAGTCCTTTTTGGGGCAGAAAAAAAGCAGAGAGTTCAGGAGGATAGAACTCTCAATCACAGACTTGGGTACTTCGGATCCAACCTGTGGACTCTCATTCAGGTTGGGGGTTAATTTTTTTTTTTTTTTTTGAGACGGAGTCTCACTGTGTCTCCCAGGCTGGAGTGCAGTGGCGTGATCTCGGCTCACTGCAACCTCTGCCTCCCAGGTTCACACCATTCTCCTGCCTCAGCCTCCCAAGTAGCTGGGACTACAAGGCACCTGCCACCATGCCTGGCTAATTTTTTTGTATTTTTTAGAAGAGTCGGGGTTTCACCATGTTAACCAGGATGGTCTCGATCTCCTGACCTCGTGATCTGCCTGCCTCGGTCTCCCAAAGTGCTGGGATTACAGGCGTGAGCCACCGTGCCAGGCCCAGTTGGGGGTTATTCAGACTCCTTTGCTTAGCTATGGTAGATGGCTAAGTCTTTGCTTCCAAGTTCTCTTGACCATGAGACATGTAGAGAGCCAGGGAGGAAAGAGAAAACCCAAACCAGGCCACTGTTACCTGTGAATAACACCTTGATCGAGTTCTGAGAAGAGGAGTTATGATACTAAAGGTTAAGTTGAGGTTTTCACTCCTGTTCAGATTTTGATTTTCATAACTCTGCCGTCCCTTTACTGTAGAGAACTGAGAAAGAATAGTATTTAGGCATGTGAGGAGATTCCAGCTGCATAAGCAGATCATGAATGTTCCCAGTGCCAGGTCCTCAGCGAAGAGTGCCCCAGGAGTTTCTTTCCTACTGACTGACCTGGGTAACGCAGGCATAAGAACAGAGACAGAAGTGGTGCTTTTAAAAATAGATCTGACTTAGTAGTCTTTAAATAACTAAGGATTATGATATGGGAGAGGGCTACTTTGCATCTCCATCTCTGCTGAGAGGAGAACTTGACAAAATGGGCATGAAATTAAAGGGATTTGGGCTTGCTAAGTATAATGACTTCTAAAAGGTAAGAAAGCTGCTGAAGAAGAATATTTGCTTCTCTGTAGCAGGATGGACTCTTACTTGACTGTGATGGTCACTGATAGAGTAAATTCTTGCTCTTCAAAGTGTGGTCCCCAGATCAGCAGCAGCAGCATCACCTGGGAAGTTGTTAAAGATGCTAAGGCCCCACCCTGACCTCCTGAATAAGAATCTCCTCTCAGCAGGGAGCGGTGGCTCACACCTGTAATCCCAGCACTTTGGGAGGCCGAGTTGGGCAGATCACGAGGTCAGGAGCTTGAGACTATCCTGGCTAACATGGTGAAACCCCGTCTCTACTAAAAAATACAAAAAAATTAGCCAGACTTGGTGGCGAGTGCCTGTAGTCTCAGCTACTTGGGAGGCTGAGGCAGGAGAATGGCGTGAACTCGGGAGGTGGAGCTTGCAGTGAGCCGAGATCGTGTCACTGCACTCCAGCCTGGGCGACAGAGCGAGACTCTGTCTCAAAAAAAAAAAAAAAAAAAAAAAAAACACTCCTCTCTAACAAAGTTCCCAGGTAAAATGTCTGAACCTTATGAACTGAGAAGCACTGGGCTAAATGATCTTTGCAGATTCCTCCTGTGATGGTTAATATTGAGTTTCAACTTGATTGGGTTGAAGGATGCAAAGTATTGTTCCTGGGTGTGTCTGTGAGGGTGCTGCAAAAGGAGATTAACTTTGAGTCAGTGGACTGGGAAAGTCAGACCTACCCTCAATCTGGGTGGGCACAGTGTAATCAGCTGCCAGTGTGGCCAGAATAAAGCAGGCAGAAGAATGTGAAAAGACTAGACTGGTTTAGCCTCCCAGCCTACATCTTCCTCCCGTGCTGGTTGCTTCCTGCCGTCGAATATCAGACTCCAAGTTCTTCAGTTTTGGGACTTGAACTGGCTTCCTTGCTCTTATTATGGGACTCATCTTGTGACTGTGTGAGTCAATCCTCTTAATAAACTACCCTTTATATATAAATCCATCCTATTAGTTCTGTCCCTCTAGAGAACCCTGACTAATACACCTCCTATTTGAGGATTTCATGAGCTGCCAGTAGTTGAGAAGTAGTGCAGCCCCTCTGGGGAGGGAGGCCTGGCTGCTAAGGAAGTGGGAGACACACTGGTATTCTCCTCCCAAGCCACAGCTCTCCACATGCCTGTTGTACAGGGGAGAAAGTATACCTTTCTCCTCAGCCTCAAGGGGACCATAGCTTCGGGTCCTCTGAACACACAAGACCCCTTGTAGCAAATACCTGGGAGCCCAGACAGCTTGTAGAGATGATCTGTGCCTCCCTCAGACCCACGGAAGACTCCCAGAGCAAGGAGGGAGGTAGGCAGTCCAGTGGTCTCTGCAGATCCCAGCTCTCCTCTCACTTGTAAAAGCTATCTTCTTGCCTCCCTGGGGGCCACAGGTGACAGGGAGTGCCCAATTTCTCATCTATTGAAGAATCATAAACCAACTAATATTTTTTTCCAGAAGGTTTTTTAAAAGTCATTTTTATGTAAATTATTCATAAATACCAATAAGAAAAAGAACACCCAAAACTAATATAGAGAGTGAAGGGTCTCAAGACATAGTCAACAACCCTTTTGACTAAGAGGATCTAGTTCATAGACACACACACACACAGAGTGTGATCACCCTGCTGCTGATATTAACTACTGCCTTAGTCAGCTCAGGCTGCTGTAACACAATACCATAGACTGGGTGGCTCAAACAACAGATATCAATTTTCTTACAGTTCTGGAGGTGTCTTATAGTCCAAGATCAAAGTACCAGCAGATGTGATTCTTGGTAAGGGCTCCCTTCCTGGCTGGCAGATGGCTGCCTTCTTGCTATGTCCTCACATGGACTTTCCTCGGTGTATTCCCATGGAGAGAGAGAAAGAAAGAAATCTATAGTCTGTCTCTCTTCCTGTTCTTATAAGGGCACTAATCCAAACATGGAGCTCTGCTCTCAGGACCTCATCCATTAATAGTACCACCAGGTTGGGGATTAGGTCTTGAACTTACGAATTTTGGAGGGACACAAACATTCATTCCATAACAACTACCAAAGTAGTAGACTTCAGAGCAATTGTTTTCTAATCCATATTTTTCCCCTTAAATCATATGTTCTTGGCTAATACTGAGTGTCCTAAGACTACATGTTACAGAAATAGAAAATGTTAGATTATCCATCTTCATAACTAGTAGTGCTGTAGAAATGCAGTTTGTCAGTCTCTAGGGTCTCTCTATTCTACCGTTTCAGGTAGGCTGTGATCCTATGGTCAAGTCAAAGAGAAGGTGCACTGAGTATTTATTCACAGTAAGAACAGCAGTTGAGATCAGGGGCTCTAGAGCTAGAATGATCTCGGTTCAAATGTGATTCTATGACTCCCTACCTGTGACCTTTCTAAACTTTGATTTCCCCATCTATAAAATGGAGGGAATGATAGTACCGTTTATCATTGTATATCACTATGTAGTTGTGAGGGTTAAGTAATACATGAAAAGCCCTGCCACAGAGTAGAGACTAAATACACAGTGGCTATTATCATTGTTGCAGTTGGTATCATCGGATGTGATACTTATGTTTTTCTATCTCATATGTGCTTTTTCTACTATCACGCCAAGATCTCCAAAGAGCAGGGATTAAGCTTCCCTCAACAGAATTCTTCTCGTCTTCTTGAGGTTATAAAAGGTCTCCTGCTTCAAGTAACTCAGGGAGCTGCCAATGTAAGGCTCTGCCCTTGTGGGACATAAGAACTGTTGTGGTCACTTGCCTGTCTACTGGCCCCAAAACTCCTCCAGAGTCCTGGGCATCCAGTAAAACTTGCAGCACAAGTTAGGCCTTCTTTTTAGGAAGCCAAGAGTCCTCCCTCCACCTCCCCAAGCCTCACTGCCCCACTCTAGTGAGCAGTGATCTTCACTCACACCTTGACTACCCACTGCCCATTTCCCCTTACATGACTCTTCACCGCTGAGCACATATATGTCATGTACTGGCCTTCAAGAGTGATCTTTCATTTCAGCTTTCATTTCTTCCAGGATTCCCCAGGATCAACTATCTGAGCAGATACCTTAGAATGTCCCCAGATTTCAGAGGTAAGTCACTAGTACTTTCCCAGAGTAGTAGACATCATTTCTGCCCTGCTCCTGTGGTCCTAAATATATCCAGTGACATCAAAATCTGGTGTCATATCTCATGGAAGACCCACACCCCCAAAGCCCTTCATCCCATTATACTGGATCCCTTTATCCAGCGCTCATAAACCACATGAATGGCCTGGCCTGCTTGGTAAAGGCCTTGAGCCCAGCTCCTCTTTCAGCCACTCCCAATCAATCTGCCAATCATCTCTTCCAGGAAGCTTCCTGCCTTCTCTTCCAAGCCAAGCTGGATTAGGGACCCCTACATTGAGCTCACCCTGTACTTATCTCTGTTGTTAACCACTGTATTGGAATGATCTGTGTCTCCATCTGCCTCCCACACTAAACTGAGTTCCAGGAGGGCTGGGGCCATGTGTTATTCATCTCTGCATCTCCGGCATTTAGACTGTGCCTAATATATAGTAAGCATGCAGTACATGTTGAAAGAAATAAATAAAGGTGGGAGGAAGAAGGGAGGAGGGAAAAAGAAAGATAGAAAGCAAGGAAGAAAAAAAGAAGAGGCCAGGCGCAGTGGTCACGCCTGTAATTCCAGCACTTTAGGAGGCCGAGATGGGCGGATCACAAGGTCAGGAGATCAAACCATCCTGGCTAACGCAGTGAAACCCCATCTCTACTAAAAACACAGAAAAATAGCCGGGCGTGGTTGTGGGCACCTGTAGTCCCAGTCAGTCAGGAGGCTGAGGCAGGAGAATGGCGTGAACCTGGAAGGTGGAGCTTGCAGTGAGCCGAGATCACTCTACTGCACTCCAGCCTGGGCGACACAGCAAGACTCCCTCTCAAAAAAAGAAAAGAAGAAGAAGAAGAAGAAAAAGAAGAAAGGAAAAAGGAGGAAGGAAGAATAAGGAAAGAATCAAAGTCACAGGAAGAAGGAAATAATGAGAATAGGCTGGATCGAATTCTGTAGAATAATTCCCAATGGCCTTGAACAGTGAAGCTAAAGCCCATCCTCCTCTATATTTAATCTTCCAACATCTCCTTCTCTGTTATTAGTATAAAAACAGAATAAGTTTATATGGGCCCATTAAAATCATTGGCCAAATAATCATGATGGTACCTGGAGCCCTAGGTCATCAGAAACCCCTATAAAGTCCTATGTACTGACAGCAGGACATAAAACTATCATCAAACACAAACACTGAACCTTTTCCTGGTCACAAATACATGCTCCACTCAGTGGCCAAGGTCAGTCACTTCTTGTGTACATGAACCCTCCCCGGTCCGCCCCTGCTGACAAACATTTCCACACACATCCAAGGAGAATGGGAGAGGGACCATAAAGCTCTTAGGAATTCAGGGGCATAATCACCTTACAGGTATCACCACAAATGGAGAGGGGCAGGAACCCAGAAAGGCAAAAGGCAAAACAGAACAGCCGGATAATCAAGAAAGTATCCACGTGTGTACACACACACACCTACTCAACAGTTTAACTTCCCTAATAATGTTTTGCTCCGATTAATAATTAAATGGCCTGTGTACTTTGAATAGATGCCAACTACTTCTCAGCACAGAGAAGTGGTAGAGTGGTAGGACAGCCTGGAATGAAAATGAGCCAGTCCACCACATAGATAATCAAGAGCTTCTTGCATTCATTCCCTATATCTGCTCAAAATTTTTAACTCAAATTTTGTTTAAGTCAAAATTTTAGAGATTAGAGATGAGGTGTGGAGAAAGTTCACTTTACCAACTTTGGTCTATTCCAGCCAGTTCAGTCATTGTTCTCTCCACACAGAATAGAAGCAATAGTTTGACCCTTAAACCTGAGCTGAACTCTGTTGGTTGTGTTTGGAGGACAGCTCCCCTTGGCTTTGTAGGCTAACCCCCATGTGTCCACTCTCTCCCTTCAGCAGATGCTCCCTTATGGATACCACGCCATCCCTCTGAACACAGTATATATTCCTCATGATTCATTGTGGTCAGGAATTTAATTACTGATCATAAATTATGTGGGAATTACCTTCCAAGGAATTGGGACAATGAGTGTGATTGTAGGAAAAGATAATCTATTATAGATTACTTTTAAAATAATGTCCAATGTTAATCTTGTATATGGGAAGAGAGGAAAAGACTAAGTTAAAGTTAGCAGAAGGTCTGCGGGATCCCAACTAGTGCTCAGGTAAGGAGGGTGGGAAAGAGGGAAAGGAGAATGTGAAGGAAGAAGGCCTGTTTGGACAAAAGACACATCCCACATGGAATCATCTTCCCCAAATCAAAGGAGGGTGGGTGCTTCCCAGGAGGGCACAGTGTGACTCTCCAGGCATCCACTGGGCATGGAAGAAGGTGCCTGCCAGTGCCTGCCTCTTTCCCATTCTCCTTTTTCTTCCTTCTTCCCCTCGCCTCCTTTCCTTCCATCCACTTTCTTTTTCTTTTTGAGATGGAGTCTTCCTCTGTCACCCAGGCTGGAGTGCAGTGGCACAATCTCGGCTCACTGCAAGCTCTGCCTCCCACGTTCAAGCAATTCTCCTGCCTCAACCTCCTGAGTAGCTGGGATCACAGGTGCATGCTACCATACTCGGCTAATTTTTGTATTTTTAGTAGAGATCACCATGTTGGTCAGGCTGGTCTCGAACTCCTGACCTTGTGATCTGCCCGCCTTGGCCTCCCAAAGTGCTGGGATTACAGGCATGAGTCACCGCGCCTGGCCCCTTCCATCCACTTTTATTGACCACCTGTGTGTTAGGTGCTGTGGAGGTGGTGGGAATATGAAAATAACAGAAGAGTCTCTAATGTCCAGTCATTAAGCAGTAAAGCTAGTAACCAACAAGTTCAGCAAAGCAAACTATGCAACCATATCACAGAGCCTGTGTTAATAAATGTGGCAGGGCCCAGTGTGCCTCAGTGGAGGCAGCAGCCATTTCCACCTGGCAGCCAATAGCTGATTTCAGTAACAATGTTGTTCTCAAAATTTCCTCACACCTACTGCTCTAGAATAAAATAAAATAGAACATCACAACCAAATGCAAAGTAAGAATTTTGATTGGATCTTGTTTGAAAAAAAAATCCAAAGTCCATTGACTTTGGAGACTCACAAGGGGGAGGATGAGAGAGGGGTATGGGATAAAAACTACATATTGGGTACAATGTACACTACTTGGGTGATGGGTGTATGAAAATCTCAGACATCACCACTATACAATTCATCCACGTAACCCAAAACCATTTGTACCCCAAAAGCTACTGAAATTTTTAAACACACACACACACACACATTTGTTAGAAGACATATTGGGAAACATTTTGGAAAATTTTATATGATTTGGGAATTGGGAACCAGGGGATATTAGATAATTATCATTAATTTTCTTAAGTGTAATAAAGGTTACTGTGAGTATGTCAAAGGATGTTCTTATTTTCAAGAGATGTGTTGAAGTATTTAGGGATGATGTCTGTATCTTACATTGAAATAGTTTAGTAAAAAACATATATTTGGTAAAATGTATATAACTGTAGAATCTAGATGAGGGATTTCAGTGTCAACTGTACTATTATTTCAACTTTTCTACACATTTGAAATGTTTTATAATAAAAAATTTGAGGCCAGGCGCAGTGGCTCACACCTGTAATCCCAGCACTTTGGGAGGCCGAGGCAGGCATATCACGAGGTCAGGAGAGTGAGACCATCCTGGCTAATATAGTGAAACCCCGTCTCTACTAAAAATACAAAAAATTAGCCGGGCGTGGTGGCGGACGCCTGTAGTCCCAGCTACTCGGGAGGCTGAGGCAGGAGAATGGCAGGAACCCGGGAGGCAGAGCTTGAAGTGAACTGAGATCGTGCCACTGCACTCCAGCCCGGGCGACAGAGCGAGACTCTGTCTCAAAAAAAAAAAGAAAAAAAGTCTGAATAAAAAGTTATCTCCACTTGCTAGCCTGTTGTAATAAGGCCTTTAGTAGAATAAAGCCTTCTGTGTGTCAATTAGCTAATAAATAATCATAACTAACATTTGTCATGTGCCAGGCAATGCTGAGAGCTCACGTGCAATAACTGCAGTATGAGCTTTCCTTTACAGAGAGGGAAACCGAGGCTTGGCAAGGTTAAGTTCTTATCCCAAGACACACAGATAGTAACTGTCAGGGCCAGATCCCAGCCTGGCTTTGATCTGGTTCTAAACTACCCACTCTTAACTGCCAACTTCTACTGACAGCCTTCTAGAAAAAACGCTGACATGCAATGTCTGGGTGAAGTAATGGTAACAGGAATCATTGCCATGAAGGGCAGTCTGTCAACTTGTGCGTGCAAACAACCATTCCAAGAGCCTTTCTTGCTTTGATAGGGAGAAAAAAGGCTTCGGGTGCTGCCAGAAGAGAAGAGGCCATCAGTGAGTGAGGAAAGGGCATGGAAAGAGGAAGTGGGGAAGGGAAACGGCCTCACCTTATGGACCTGCAGTTCTGTGGGGCAAATTAAAGCTGTAAAGCAGGTATTTTTGACTGGAGCAGCAGACAAATGTTTCTGTTTAGTAGAAAAGTTACTGCAGTCAATGCTGTTCCACATCACTAATGAAGGCTGAAAAAAGTCACAGCTGAAAGGTATAATGGTGCTTTCTTCCAGAGGGCTGCTTAAGCAAGGTCTCATTGTGCCTGAAGTCTGTATTGCTTACTGGCCATTCGGGACGTGCAATGCGATTTAAGAGAGTGGTACTGGACTGCACTGAGCCAGCTATACCCTCTTACTCAGTCCCCTGTAGAACAGGGCCAGAGAGAGTGGAGGGCAGGGTGTGCCCAGCCAATTGGCCTCTATAGGAATTTCAAGGCCGGGCGCGGTGGCTCAAGCCTGTAATCCCAGCACTTTGGGAGGCCGAGACGGGCGGATCACGAGGTCAGGAGATCGAGACCATCCTGGCTAACACGGTGAAACCCCGTCTCTACTAAAAACTACAAAAAAAAAACTAGCCGGGCGACGTGGCGGCGCCTGTAGTCCCAGCTACCCAGGAGGCTGAGACAGGAGAATGGCGTGAACCCGGGAGGCGGAGCTTGCAGTGAGCTGAGATCCGGCCACAGCACTCCAGCCTGGTGACAGAGCGAGACTCCGTCTCAAAAAAAAAAAAAAAAAAAAAAAGGAATTTCAACCATGACCTCAACCTTATTTGCTCTCTGCTCCAGTCTCCTGACTAACCAGCCTGTGCACGGCAGAGCCTGAGTTCCACAGCCAGCCTGGCAGGGCCACCATGTAACAGTCCAGGGTCAAGTTGCATTTTGTTTTTGGTGTATAAAATGCAAGAACTGGAGGAATCATGTAAAAAGTCAGGAGGAGGTAAGCATTCCAAGCACCAGCCTCCCCGGAATTCGGCATTTTAACAAAAGCCACTTCCTTCAGTGCCCTTTTCTTACAGAGTAGTTTTTCCTGTGAGGAGAGAGTTACCTCATAACACCTCGGTTAGTGGGGTGTTCTGAGTTGTCGGGATTAACCATCGAGGCAGTGGGGTGAAGGGTCCCGTTATGCAGAATGTGGGGACTGCCCCTGAGATGTTTTTGTTCTTAAACACAATTGTGCCAGCTGATCTCAGAACATGTTTCTAGAAAATTCGCAGCCTGTGACATCACAGACCTTCCTTTCAGCCTCGGACCAGCAGCAACACACTCTGAAGTAGGTCTCAGAAGACAAAAAGCTGAAATCAACTCATGCTTCCTGCTACACAGAATCCACTGAGAGGAAAAGGAAATTTTACCCAAACTTTAGAAAGCTACAGAAATGACACCCATTTTCACAATCCCAGAAGGAAAGTTGCACCTGAGGGGAATAAAAACAGAGCAATGGAAGAGTATTTGTTAAAATAAATGGTTTTCACAGGGCATTTTCTCTAAAAGTCTCCTTCGCCTCAAAGAGTAATCCTGCCTGCAGTCCCTTGTGCACGTCACACAGCTGTGGGCATCCTGGGAGCTGCTGCCGTGTCCTTGCCTAAAAGCCTCAGTGCCCCCACCCCCAGCCAACCCACCTGCCCCACAACTGGTCTCCCTGGCTTCTTGGAGCAATAAGACCCCCTTCTCCCAGTGAGGCATCTTTCTGAAAGGTAAGCGTGAACCCACTCCTCTCCTGCTCAAAAATAGTGGCCGGCTCTCGATCTCCCAAAAGATAGAAATGCACACTTTGGTCGGGTGTGGCGGTTCATGGTTCATGCCTGTAATCCCAGCACTTTGGGAGGCCAAGGTGGGCGGATCACCTGAAGTCAGGAGTTGAAGACCAGCCTGACCAACATGGTGAAACCCTGTCCCTACTAAAAGTACAAAAATTAGCCAGGCATGGTGGCGTGCACCTGTAATCCCAGCTACTTGGGAGGCTGAGGCAGGAGAATTGCTTGGACCTGGGTGGCAGAAGTTGCAGTGAGCTGAGAACGTGCCATTGTACTCCAGCCTGGTGACAGAGCAAGACTCTGTCTCAAAAAAAAAAAAAAAAAAGAAAGAAAGAAAAAGAAATGCATACTTTATTTGGTACCCGGGCTCTCGTGACCTTTCTCCTGCCCACTTTTCCCAGACTGTCTGCTACCACATGGTATGTACAGCCTTTCTCCCAGTCACATGGACTCCTCTGAATGCTTGCCTGTCTTTCCTGTGTGGCATCTGCCTGTGCCTTTGCACTCACTGTCCGCATGTCTAAAATGCTCTTCCTCCAAACCCACAGAGAAAACGTAACCCAAATGCCACCTCCTCGGTGGAGCCCCTCTGGAAGTTTCTTTCTCTCTCTGTCTCTCTCTGTCTCTCTGTCTCTCTCTCTCTCCCCACATACACCCTGCTCACCTTCCCAGCCACACAGGTATCACTCCTTTTTTCAGGGCTCTGCTCTGTTCTCTGTTCACAGATCTGCCACCCACACTAGTCTGTGAGCACTCCTTTGGGGACAGAGCCCATGAAGTGCTCATCTTTGTGTTCCCAGTTATTAGCCCAGTGCCTGGCACCTAGTAGGTGCTTCATAATCTAAGCCCTTCAACCAGCAAGGCCAAATTCTGCTATTTCCAAGTCATCCTCAACACTGCATAGGAAAGAGTTCTGCTACCACAGAACAATGTATTCTATATTGCCTATAAATTATTACATTTCTCTCTTCCTGGAGATACACACACACACACACACACATATGTATATATAGATATATAGGCGCCTGGCTTATACAACCTAAATCTTATAGAAACTCTTGGCTTTTGTGTGAGGGACAAATGGAGTCAGTCTTTAGGCTAACATTTTTTCCATAAACTAAGATTTTAAAACAATTGATGATGATATCTTAGAGGGTCAGTCAACAAATTAATCAACATTATCTCCTAAACAACAACCAAGGGCCAATGGAAGGGTGGGAGAGAATAAAAAATGTGACTTCCCTAAAGCATATTATAGTTTAGCAGGACAAAATTTTTTAAATTCGATAATTAAAAAATTTTTTTAGAGACAAGGTCTTGTTCTGTCACCCAGGCTGGAGTGCAGTGGCACCATCACGGTTCACTACAGCCTCAAGCTCCTGGACTCAACACAATCCTCCCACCTTAGCCTCCCACCTTAGCCTCCCAAGTATCTGAGACTATAGGTGCACTGCAACTGCACCCAGCTAATTTTTAAGAATTTTTTTGTAGAGGCAGGTGTCACTATGTTACCCGAGTGGGTCTCGAACTCCTGGGCTTAAGTGGTCCTCCTGCCTTGGCCTCCCAAAGTGTTAGGAATACAGGCAAGAGCCACTGTGCCCTGCCTGCATCCTAGAATATACTATATATATATACACATACACACACACACACACACACACACACACACACATTGCACTCCAGCCCAGGTGACAGTGTGAGACTCCATCTCAAACAACAACAAAAAAAGATTTAGGTTGTATATTCAGAAGTTGCAGGAATGCAGTGGCCTAATAGGATAAAAAGTCCTGGCACTGTGCCCTGGCCTCCTTCCCCATTGTCTGTCCTCTTGTTCGGCCTCTTCTCAGGCGGGGCTCTGCTCTCCCTTCCCAGGGCCAAAGGATTCAGAGGCAACCCAAGATTTACACATCGAATTCCTTGCCAATTTTCTTGCCATCACCCTTGTGGGGTCTGGCTCTCTGCTGTTGCAGCAATTTATTTATTTATTTATTTATTATTTATTTATTTATTTATTTTCGAGACAGAGTCTCGCTCTGTCACCCAGGCTGGAGTGCAATGGCGTGATCTTGTCTCACTGCACCCTCCACCTCCCAGCTTCAAGTGATTCTCCTGCCTCAGCCTCCTGAGTAGCTGGGATTACAAGCACCCGCCACCACGCCCAGCTAATTTTTGTATTTTTAGTAGAGACGGGGTTTCACCATGTTGACCAGCCTGTTGCAGTAATATTAATACTTCATCAACAGGACCTGCCACTCTCTAGCCTGCCGTAGTTCAGTGGCTGTAAGGAGAAAATTAATATACATTGCTTCTTCCAAAGTGACCCTGGAGAAACTTCTTTCCCCCCACTTGTCACTACTTCAGAAATTCTAAAATGAGATTGGGGAAGATGAAGGATATGTGAAAAATTCTCCCTTGGCTTCCACCTGCCACTTGTTATCACCAGCTATCTGAAGAGTCCAGTTGCCTGGAGGCCTTCAGCTGGGATAATGGTAATCTTTTTTCTTTTTCTTTTTCTTTTTTTCTTTTCTTTTCTTTTCTTTCTTTTTTTTTTTTTTGTGACAGAATCTTGCTCTGTCGCCCAGGCTGGAGTGCAGTGGCGTGGTCTCGGCTCACTGCAACCTCCACCTCCCAGGTTCAAGCGATTCTCCTGCCTCAACCTCCTGAGTAGCTGGGATCACGGGTGCATGCTACCACACCCGGCTTATTTTTGCATTTTTAGTAGAGATAGGGTTTCACCATGTTGGTCAGGCTGGTCTCGAACTCCTGACCTTGTGATCTGCCCGCCTTGGCCTCCCAAAGTGCTGGGATTACAGGCATGAGCCACCACACCCGGGCTGGGATGGTGGTATTCTATGCAGTGTCTCCAGGCTGCCAAGTAGAGCAGTTTCAGAATGGCCTCAGGGTTGATGTCAGCCAAAGGAAAGCAGCTGGTGTCTTTATCCATGACCCTCCTTCCATCTCCATGACCCTGCGTTATCCTCCCATGGCCATCCTGCCACAAACTCCCCCTCAAAGGCCTTAGCAGAGGGCCAAGAATTTGTTAGTTGAGGGAAAAAAACCTTGTTTCAATGTCAAACTGACATTCCTAAGGGCTCCTGCAGCCTCCCCTACCGGAATCCTTCAGATCCTGGGCTTGAGTGTTGGTGAGATGGGAATCTAATCTGTGCAGCTGTGCAGTCAAGGAGTGGCCAGGTGTTAAGGACATGAGGACAGGGTCAGAGACTAGTTACTGGAGAGATGAACACATACGGGCCCAGGCCAGCCTGAGAAGGCCATTAAAAGTCCTGGCATTGTGCCCCAGCCACCTTCCCCATTGTCTTTCTTAACAATGACATGATCACTGTTAACCAATGGTGGCCCAAACCTAATTCAAGATCCTGAGAACCCCTTCAAAAAAGGGGAGGAGCCAAGCAGGTAACAGCATCTCAGGGGTTTCAACAGCAGGGATTAGAAGTCAGACTGGAAGTGTCTGAGTTTTGGGGCAGGAAATAAAATACTGAATCTTAGATGGGAAATGCTGAATTATTAGGCAGGTGTTTGGTCAAAGCAGAATATCATAAAGCAGACTGGGAACAAGGACTCAGGATACTGAAGTCGAACCATGCTTATGAGCTGCAGAACTACCTTGTTAATGGGCTACAGCCTGAGAGTATCTCCTTCCTCCTACCTGGAACCAGGTCTGCTCCTAGACCTGGAGGCACAACTGACTTTGCAGGTGGAGCCCTCCCTATGCTAGAGGTCAGCACCTTAAGGATCAGAACCACACCTGGCTCACTCGCCACTCAGTGAGTGCCTGATACATGGTAGGCACTTGATGAACACTTACTGTGTGAATGACCATTGTGTATGTTTTTGGGAAGCTGGATCAGGATGTAGGCACAGCCTCTCTCCCCTAGAAAAGCAGAGTCTGTTCATCCTGAAAGTTTCACCATTACCAGATATCTGCCTGGACCTGTACAGCTCGAGCCTCTGGATTTATCCTGTTTTAACAAACACATCGTGCTTTCCATGTGCAGCAAAAATACACCAATTTAATGTTCAACAATCCTTTGAGGTAGGTATCTTTATTTTATTTTATTTTTTTTAATTTTTTTTTCGAGACAAAGTTTCTCTCTCTCGCCCAGGCTGGAGTGCAGTGGTGTGATCTCCACTCCCTGCAAGCTCCGCCTCCCAGGTTCACGCCATTCTCCTGCCTCAGCCTCCCAAGTAGCTGGGACTACAGGTGCCCACCACCACACCCAGCTAATTTTTTGTAGTTTTAGTAGAGACGGGGTTTCACTGTGTTAGCCAGGATGGTCTTGATCTCCTGACCTCGTGATCCACTCACCTTGGCCTCCCAAAGTGCTGGGATTACAGGCATGAGCCACCATGCCCAGCCTGAGGTAGGTGTCTTTATTAACCCCGTTTAATAGATGAGAAAACAGGCACAGAGAGGACAAGTAACTGGCCAAGGTTACACAGTGATGGAGCCTGACTATGACCCCAGGCATTCTGGCTCTAGAGCTTATACTCACAGAGACAAGCATAAAGGCCAGAGGGTCCAAACCCACCACTATCCATGGTTTAGAATTGAATTATGCAGCGTGGATCTCTATGGCCCTCTAAAAGCCATTCACCATCCCTAGACATCCTGACAAGTCTGAGATGCTGGCGGTGACTCCGAGATACGGAAACAATTCCCACTGCCTTTGCTTGTCTCTGAAATGCAAACAAGACATGCATTGGTAGAGCATGACCTTGTAGGACAACTCCCTGGGGCCTCCTAGACTCGGCCACCCATTGCACAGGGCCAGTTTCACAAAGGCAGGCATGTAACCTGTGGAGTCACACAGGTCTCTGTGCTTTGAAGGGCCTTATGCTTGGTTTGATGCACTGCTATTGCCATCTTGAAATTCCCAATAATTTTTGAACAAGGGCTCTGAGATTTTTATCTTGTACTGGGCCCTGTAAATTAGGTCCTGCCTATGCTTGTATGTTGTCCCTTAGATTCATCCTGATTTCCTTTCTCTTGCCTTCCCTCTCTTGCCCACAGGAATCAGCCTCTCATAATCTCTGTAAATTCTTGACATTCTTAAGTGTTAGGAGAGCATGCAGGTCAACTCCAGTTCTTAAGAGTCTCTTATTCTAATCTGTTTCTTCTGAAGCTGATTAGGATTTTTTTTTCATAACATCTTAGGCATCTGATACTCACTCCATCCCTCCCGTCCTCTCCCCGTGTTGACTTCATTCCTCCTGCTTCTGATCTTTCAACTCCCTGCCAATCCAGGAGCGAGATAAGGACTGTGAGGGCTGAGGCAGGCTGTTGGTAAAGGAAGCCCCAGCTGAAAGAGAACATCCACAGTCTAGATTAAAAGAGATTTAAAAGATATTAATGTGAGGATCTTGTTTAGATTCTGATTCAAAGAAACCAACTGCAAAAAGACATTTTTTTAGACAATCAAGAAATTTTGAATATGAACTGGGTGTTAAAGAATGTTGACAAATTATGCTTTATTTTGTTGGGTATGAAAAGGTGTTGTGGTTACATAAGATATGCCGTTATTTCCTTTAGATGTCTGTATTGAAGTACTTAGGAGTGTTATAACATGGTATCTAGGATTTGCTCTAAAAATGCTTTAGGAGAAAAAAACTTAGGGTTGAGACGGAGAGACATGAAACAAATGTGATGAAGCACTGATGTTTTTTGAAGTTGGTGATGGACTTTCTTAAACTCTTTTCTTCATGTAGGTTTGGACGTTTTCATAATAGTTAAAAGCAAAAGAGCAGAGGAGTGACAGACAGAGCATCCAGACCACAATGTTTCCAGAAGAGTAGAAGCAGATGTTTACTGTTGTTCTGTTTCAGTGGCTCAGAGGAATCTCTCTGGTCTCTAAATGAGCCGTTTTTTGCGTGTGTGGATGACACAACTTTGCAGTTTCCTCTGAAACATAACCTTTTGGAGCTGTTTCAATAACAGTAGGACTGGCTCCACTGAACCATCTCCCCTTACTCTCCTGCCTACTTTCTCTTATGATAAAGAGCTTATGAGGATATGAGTAGAATAGGAACTACAGACGAGCAAACTCATGACCTTAATATATTAGCCTCCTTACAAACTGCCTCTAAATCCTGCTCCTCCTCTAAATCCTTGCCTCTAAATCCCGCTCCTCCTCTGGACCTCACTCAAGTGCTACCCCCATGACCTTCTGTGACCACCTGATTTATCCTAATCCCTTCTTCCCAGTCTCCATGGCATTTGTAGCCCAGCATCTGGTATTTCACCCTCTATTTGGTTCTGAGTTGTTCTCAATCATTTTGTATGACCCAGTCTTCATTCCCCACCAGGTTGCAGTTTTCCATATCTGCTACTCCAACAGGTTTTTAAACAGGCCTATTCCATGCTGAGCACATTGCAGGCCATTCATTCATAGGCTCATCCATTTATTCCTCCAATTCTGAGCACTTACTCCATGCTAGACATTGTACTAGATGCTGGGAATTCAGCAGTGAACAAGATAGATCCAGTCTCTGCCCTGGAGCTCCTTTGGTTGAGGTTGAGAGAAAGAGAGAGAGACTGATACTAAACAAATAATTGTACAACAAAGTAATTCATGACAGTGGTGGTACGTGCTGTAAACACAGCATCTGTAGTGCCCTGAGTGTGTAGAACAGGAGACCTGGCCTGGTCTGAAGAGTCAGGAAAGGCTCCCTAAGGAAGTGACTTTAGGAAGAGACTTAAAGGAAATATAATAATTAGCCTGGCACGGAGAGGGGAGGAGCATTCCAGGCAGAGCAAACAGCATGGAAAAGGCTCCTGGGGGAAGTAGCCTGACATGCCAAAATAAGTTAAGTTTTACTGGCATGCAGAGACCATAGTTGAAAATGAGCATACTTTTTGAATTGAGATGAATGTTGAGATTTCGAAGCACGCTGGAAGCTGGATTCTTATTATCAGCTAAGTTAGGTTGTTACGGTAATACTCTCCAATTTATCTTGTCTCTCTGCATGCACGCTCCTTTGCAATGTGATTTTGCCCCTCTTCTCAAAAAGCAGTAGAGTCTGTTTTTCTACCTGCTGAATCTGGGCTTGGCTATATGACCTTCTTTGGCCAATGGGATGATAGCAAATGTCATGCAAGCAGAGGCTCTTGCTTGTGGGAACTCTTGTGGCACCATGTCAACAAGCTGTTCCTGGTAGTACTACTTGAAGACGAGAGGCACTACACAGAAAGAAGCTCCAGCCATACCCACAGTCCTGGGATTCCACTGAGGCCAGACATATGAGCGAGGCCATCCTAGACCATCCAGCCCCAACCAAACCAGTTCAGACCAGAAGAATCACCCAACTAGCCACAGAATCAAGCAGATTAAACATTTGTTATTGTTATAAACTGAATGCTCTAGGCTTCCCAAAATTCCTGTATTGAAATCCTACCCCCTAATGTGACGATAGTAGGAGATGTGATATTTGGGAGGTAATTAGGATTAGATGAGGTCCTGAGGGTAGAGCCCTCATGAATGGGATTAGTGTCTCCGTAAAATATGCCCAAGGGAGTTCATTCCTCCCTTCTACCAGGTGAGGACACAGCTAGAAGGCACCATCTATGAACCAGAAACCCCTCACCAGACACCAAATCTGCTGGGGCCTGATCATGCACTTCCTAGCTTCCAGAACTGTGAGAAATACATTGTTGTTTAAGCCACCCAGTTTATGATTTTTCATTATAGCAGCCCAAGCTAAGACAGCTTTTTTTTTTTTTCAGATGGAGTCTGGCTCTGTCACCCAGGCTGGAGTGCAGTGGCGTGATCTTGGCTCACTGCAAACTCTGCGTCCTGGGTTCACGCCATTCTCCTACCTCAGCCTCCCGAGTAGCTGGGACTACAGGCGTCCACCACCATGCCTGGCTAATTTTTTGTATTTTTTAGTAGAGAAAGGGTTTCACCGTTATTAGCCAGGATGGTCTTGATCTCCTGACCTCATGATCTGCCTACCTCAGCCTCCCAAAGTGCTGGGATTACAGGCGTGAGCCACCACGCCCAGCCCATTTTAGAGACTTACATAAACAAACTGTGGTATAGTCATATGACAAAATACTATATTGCAATTAAATTGGATAAATTAGATATTTACATGTCAAATGGATATTCTCAAAAACATCAGATGACTGTAGAAAATACATAAAACAGAATTATCTTCTGTATTTCTGTGTCTATCCAACTAGTCCAAGTAAAAAACATGGAGGCCAGGCGTGGTGGCTCACACCTGTAATCCCAGCATTTTGGGGGGCTGAGGTGGGTGGATCATGAGGTCAGGAGATCGAGACTATCCTGGTTAACACGGTGAAACCCCGTCTCTACTAAAAATACAAAAACAAAATTAGTTGGGCATTGTGGCAGCCGCCTGTAGTCCCAGCTACTCAGGAGGCTGAGGCAGGAGAATGGCATGAACACAGGAAGGGGAGCTTGCAGTGAGCCAAGATCGGGCCACCGCTCTCCAGCCTAGGCAACAGAGTGAGACTCCATCTCAAAAAAAAAAAAAAAAAAAACATGGAGCAAATAGAAACTCACCCAACTCACTGTATTAGTTTCCTATTGCTGCTGTAACAAATCAGCACAAATTTAATAGTGCGAAACAACACGGAAGTCTACAGTTGGTAAGCAGGGCTGTGTTCCTTCTGGAGGATCTAAAGGAGAATACTTGCCTTTTCCAGCTTCTGGAGGCTGCCTGCGTTTCTTAGCTTTTGGATGCATCTTACCAGCCTCTGCTTCATCATCACCAACCTCATGCAACATCATGACATCTTCTTCTCTACCTCTGACCTCCTGCCTCCCTCCAATAAATGCCCTTGTGATTATATTGGGTCCAGCTGGCTAACCCAGAATAATCTCCCCCATCTCAAAATCCTTAATTTAATTACATCTGCAAAAATCTCTTTTGCCATGGCAACATATTTACAGGCTCCAGGGGTTGGTAAGTGAACATCTTTTGGGCGGGGGAGTTGGGGGCAGGCATTAGTCAGTCATGATAGCGTTTAACTGAAGAGAGAAGGAGGAAAATAGGATTAGAGTGATGAACTAAGAGAACTTCATCTGACAGGTTTTCTTTACTTTAAAAAAACTCATCGGTGGGTACAGTAGCTCACACCTGTAATCTCAACACTTTGGGAGGCAGAGGCAGGCGGATCACCTGAGGTTGGGAGTTCGAGACCAGCCTGACCAACATGGTGAAACCCCACCTCTACTAAAAACACAAAATCAGCCGGGTGTGGCAGTGCATACCTGTAATCCCAGCCACTCGGGAGGCTGAGGCAGGAGAATCGCTTGAACCCGGGAGGTGGAGATTGTGGTGAGCCAAGATCGCGCCATTGCACTCCAGCCTGGGCAACAAGAGCAAAACTCCGTCTCAAACAAACAATCAAAACTTAGCCAGGTGTGGTGGTGTGGGCCTGTAATCCCAGCTGCTCAGGAGGCTGAGGCAGGAGAATCACTTGTACCCAGTAGAGGTTGCAGTGAGCCAAGATCGTGCCATGGCACTCAAGCCTGGGCAACAAAGGAATACCCTGTCTCAAAAAATAATAATAAAAGTAAATTAAAAAGTTATCTGAGACAAATATGTCAAATTGTCATTTTATGATTATGGGTGGTGTTAGAAACAAACTACCCCCGAAAGTTTCTTGGTACTGCCGACACTCCCCCTCAAACCTCACCAAGCTGCCCCCCCTCCCCATAATGCTCTGCAACTCTTCTTCCCACAAGCCGCTTTACATTTCTAAGCCCTTATCTAGGTGCCTCGGTGAAGCCCGCAGACTTCACTTACCAGACCTTGCTGCAATAAGCAAACTTCAATTATAAACCATCCGGAAAGCACGGGGGAGGTCGTGGGAAGCATAAACAAACTTTACCTACACCCTCCTGTAATAAACGTCACAAGGTGATATGTGGCAAAATTAACCAGCAAACAACCTGGGATGTTGCCACACCAAAGAACTCCCTCAAACTCCCCTCCGCGATAGAAATGCCTCATTCTGTAAATTTGGGGCTGCCTCCTCTCTGACTGTTAAGCGGGCAGCCGGCAGGTTAATAAACTTCCTCGCCTAACTCGGGTCTCTCTCTTGTACTTTGGCTCGGCTAACCTTACAGGTGGTATGAGTTATATTATTCCCTGTACCATTCACTATCTTTTTATTTTTTTTTTTCAGAATTCCAAAGAAGATAGAAATGGGGTTAGGAAGGGAAGTTTTGCCCTCCTGGTTCTTGTCATCCTTCTCTACTTCAAGGTATGTTGTGTTACTGTGTGAATCCACAAGGGAGGAATCAGACTTTCTTTTTGATAAAGACAGAGCAAGACCTTTGTGTTTTAGATCTACAATGCCTTAGAGAGCAGCGAGGTCAATGGTTATCAAATTGCCCTGGGAAGCCCCACCTGGGGCCATACTTCAAGAGGCTGCTGTAGCCAAAGATAAGGATTTCAAAGATTCCTCCTGCTCTTACTCCACTCCTTCCATGCTCACCTTCCTTCAGTTAAAGCCCTTGCCTTGACCTGTTTTTATGTTGAAGTGCCACATAAGATGTCAGCATTTGAAATAATATTCTGTTGTTTAACATGTAATATAGCTCCCCACGTAAAAGGAGGGGAAGCAAGTCCTTTGAGCTAGATGCCTTGTAGGAAGAAGAGACTGTACTGAGTCAGGTGCCCCTGTGTGGCAGGGAAGGAGATAAGTCATTGCCAAGGGGACAGAGGAAAGCAGAGAAGAGAAATGGGTCTCCTTAGGGTCACCATTTCCCCCTAGAGCCTCTGTGAAGGAGGGTCATATACATAAACTGTATATAATGTACATAGTTTAATATGCATGTACATACATACATACGTACATACACTCAAAACCACAAATCCATTCCAACCTTCACCATTATGAGCCTAAGGAGCCTGGATTGAGACGGATAAAGTGACTTGCCTCACGTTGAGACTACATAAAAGGTGTTACTATCACTTAGTAAATCTGTTTTACTAAGTCAGAGGCCAGGGTCAGAGGCCAGCCTGTTGTAAACCCGCAGAGGAAAGCCTTGCAATTTTCCAGTAACTGGAATTGTTTTATCTGAAAATATTTCCTGGAGTCATGGATTCCTAGGGCAGGGGTGTGGAACTGAGGAAGGAGGGGGTGTTTCTTGAGGAGGAAAGATCCTTTGTTCATCCTCCTGCCTCAAGACGAATAAAGCAACTGCTGAAAAGAGGGCTATCAGGAAGGAGAGGATAAATCATAAATCTTTACATTTAAAAAAATAGCTTTAGAGGCCAGCCATGGTGGCTCAAGCCTATAATCCCAGCACTTTGGGAAGCCGAGGTGGGCGGATCACCTGAGGTCAGGAATTCGAGACCAGCGTGGCCAACATGGTGAAACCCCTCTCTACTAAAAATACAAAAAAATTAGCCAGGTGTGGTGGCGGGCGCCTGTAATCCCAGCTACTCGGGAGGCTGAGGCAGGAGAATCGTTTGAACCCTGGAGACGGAGGTTGCAGTGAGCCAAGATCATGCTATTGAACACCAGCCTGGGAGACAAGAGCGAGACTCTGTCTCAAAAAGAAAAAAAAAAAAATAGCTTTAGAAATTCTGATTCCTCAGAGCTCCAGTGGACAGAGAGATGTCTGCCCTTTGCCTCCTTTTGTTCTCCCTTGCTTTTGTGAGCGTATATGTGTTTTCTCATTCTGTCTTTCTGAGTCTGCTTTTTGTCTGCCTGTCTTTTGTTTTCCTTTCATATTTATTATATTTCATTTGAAGTGAAAGGGCCGGGAGTCATGCCTCCCCAGGCGTGAGGCGTGTGTGGGCTGTATCCCAGAGGAGATTTTCTTTGCCAATTGTGGCATGAAGACTGTATCAAAGTTCAGAGGATCCGCCAACACAGAAGAGAGAAACACCAGATGCTTGAGGCCTCTAAGCAGAAGGAGCAACCCACCAATCCCAAGATACCTGCTTGGCAACGTAATGTGCTGTGCAATGTGCGGCAAGTTGTGAAGAGCCAGCATCTACTTCTGGAAGCTGTCCATCTGAAGTTTCTGAAAAAATTTTCATTGGCACCTGTCAGATGACTTGATTTCTGAGTGAAGAACTGCATGAAGATGTGCCTTCAAACCAGTCTTTTACATCACATTCAGGTGTCACTGAGAACAGTGATGACTAACATTTCTTGGACATATACCTGCTGGGTATTAATCTTTATACTGGGCATTCGCAGATGGTAGTGGAACCTATGGGTGGCCTACTCAACTTCTATTTCTCCATTCTTCCTTTTTAGCTAACAGAACCCCACTTTTGTGCATCTATTATTTCCTTTTGAAACCCAGAGAAAGGCGACCCCATTCCAATTCCAAAAGTAAGTATTGATTAGTCTAAGCCAGTCATGATATTTCTATCTCCCTTGTTGAGGAAAGGTCAAATAACACAACACTGCCCAATGAAGCATGAAGGAAAGTTCTGGAAAAGAAAGGTTCTGTAAAAGAGACACAGAAAGAGATGACCTTTCTCTCTGGTTTTTTTCTAGATGAGATTCCTGAAATTCTTACAATTATCTTGTTATCAACCTAAGGATGAATGTAACACCTACAAGAGGGTGGAATCGAGTATTCTCCCCTGGAGCCTGAGATATCTCTGGACTTCCTAGCATGTCACACAATAATTTCTTATTATGTTATATCATACTAAGTTGGGGGCTCTGTTACCTGCATCAGAAATCATCCTCATAGCCATAGGTTGGTTCATTTAATCTTCACTGCTGTCCATGTGCTATCTATCTCCTTTTTATAGGTTAAAAAATGCATTTTTTTTTTTTTTTTTGAGGCGGAGTCTTGCTCTGTCGCCCAGGCTGGAGTGCAGTGGCCGGATCTCAGCTCACTGCAAGCTCCACCTCCCGGGTTCCCACCATTCTCCTGCCTCAGCCTCCCAAGTAGCTGGGACTACAGGCGCCCGCCACCTCGCCCGGCTAGTTTTTTGTATTTTTAGTAGAGACGGGGTTTCACTGTGTTCGCCAGGATGGTCTCGATCTCCTGACCTTGTGATCCGCCCGTCTCAGCCTCCCAAAGTGCTGGGATTACAGGCTTGAGCCACCGCGCCCGGCCAAAAAATGCATTTATCTTAATACAGCTAGTAAGCAGCAAAGCCCAAATTCAATCCAGTTCTGGTTTTAAAAATCCCTAACATATGGCTGGGTGCAGTGGCTCACACCTGTAATCCCAGCACTTTGGGAGGCTGAGGTGGGCAGATCACGAGGTCAGGAGTTTGAGATCAGCCTGGCCAACATGGTGAAACTCCATCGCTACTAAAAATACAAAAATTAGCTGGGCGTGGTGGCATGTGCCTGTAGTCCCAGCTACTTGGGAGGCTGAGGCGGAATAATCACTCGAACCCAGGAATCAGAGGTTGCAGTGAGCCGAGATCACGCCACTGCATTCCAGCCTGGGCGACAGAGCGATACTCAGTCTCAAAAAAAAAAAAAAAAAAAGAGAAGCCCTAACCTGTGTGTCTTAGTCCATTTTATGCTGCTATAACAATACCACAGGCTGAGTAATTTGTAATGAACAGAAATGTATTTGGGTCACAGTTCTAAAAGCTGGAAAGCCCAAGATTCAGGGGCTGCATCTGGTGAGGGCCTCCTTGCTGTATCATAACACAGTAGAAGACATCACATGATGAGAGTGAGCGCTCAGACTGGCAGCAGCGAGTCTTTTCACAGTCAGCATTAATCCATTCATGACGGTGGAGCCCTCATGACCTAAACGCCTGCCATCAGGCTGCACCTCCCAACACTGTTGCATTGGGAATTCAGTTTTGAGCATACGCTTTTTAGGGGACATATTCAAACCATAGCGATGTGCTCATTTTATATCTGTAGGAGAGTCATGATTTTATCTTTTTGTTTCTTTTTAAAGTTGCTCTTTTTTTCTGATAAGAGTCTCACTCTGTCGCCCAGGCTAGAGTATGTGCAGTGGCGTGATCTTGGCTTACTGCAACCTTCGCCTCCTGGGTTCACGTGATTCTTCCACCTCAGCCTCCTGAGCAGCTGGGAATACAGGTGCACGCCACCATGCCGGACTAATTTTTGTATTTTTAGTAGAGATGGGGTTTCACCATATTGGCCAGCCTGATGTCGAACTCTTGACCTCATGATCTGCCTGCCAAAGTGCTGGGATTACAGGCGTGGGCCACCATGCCCGGCCAAGTTGTTCTTAAATAAGAAGTATAGGCCAGGCACCGTGGCTCATGCCTGTAATCCCAGCACTTTGAGAGGCCAAGGCAGGCAGATCAGCTGAGGTCACGAGTTCAAGACCAGCCTGGCCAACATGGTGAAACTCTGTCTCTATTAAAAATACAAAATACAAAAAAAAAAAATTATCTGGGTGTGATAGCACACACCTGTAGTCCCAGCTACTAGGGAGGTGAAGCGGGTGGATCACTTGAACCCAGGAGGTGGAGGTTGCAGTGAGCCGAGATCGCCCCACTGCACTCCATCCTGGGAGACAGAGCGAGACCCTGTCTCAAAAAGAAGAAGAAGAAAGAAGAAGGAGGAGGAGGAGGAGGAAGAAGAAATGGAATAAAGAATGGAAAACCTCCTTCCTTCTCAACACTTGCATAGTTGCTAATGACCTGGTATTTCTGGAGGTCATGATGGGGGAAAAGATGGTGATCAGTAAGAGATCATCCGCCGGGCGCGGTGGCTCAAGCCTGTAATCCCAGCACTTTGGGAGGCCGAGACGGGCGGATCACGAGGTCAGGAGATCGAGACCACCCTGGCTAACACGGTGAAACCCCGTCTCTACTAAAAAATACAGAAAACTAGCCGGGCGAGGTGGCAGGCGCCTGTAGTCCCAGCTACTCGGGAGGCTGAGGCAGGAGAATGGCGTAAACCCGGGAGGCGGAG
Source organism: Trachypithecus francoisi (assembly GCF_009764315.1). NCBI lineage: Eukaryota > Metazoa > Chordata > Mammalia > Primates > Cercopithecidae > Trachypithecus > Trachypithecus francoisi. The sequence continues at coordinate 69,253,153 of NW_022681470.1, read as the reverse complement.
CTTGCAGTGAGCTGAGATCCGGCCACTGCACTCCAGCCTGGGCGACAGAGCGAAACTCCGTCTCAACAACAACAACAAAAAAAAAAAAAAAAAAAAGAGATCATCCAGAGCTTATTTTGTCGTTTGGAGTATGCTGCTGCTGCTTCTGGGCACAGTCCATGGGCTGTCCTAGAGGTTGCTGTCAAGGTTGGCAGAATGCCCAGTTTTCTTTGGTGCAAGACTACCTAGGTTCAAATTATGGCTCCCCAGCTCCAGTCTGAGAGGCTTGGGGCAAGTTACTTAAACATTCTGTGTCCCAGTGCCCCCATCTGTAAAATGAGGATAACACCAGATCCTAGCTGGTGGGATTCTTGTAAAGATTAAATGAGTAAATACATATATAAATCACTTGGAATAGTGCCTGGCCTATTTGTAAAAGCAAGTTTTAGCTGACACTATTATTTTTTTCCTCCTACAACAACTATTATTAATAGAATAGACACTGATAATTGAAATCACGCAGTCTCCATGATCCATATGTTACTTCGACAGAGATCGTATTTAGTTAATTCTCTCCCAGAGTTGGTGGCCAGTACCATTGGGTGCAAATGAGGACAGCCCAAAGAAGGGAGCCATTCACACACTGGCCTGGGGGTGTCCTGAAGCCAAATGAGGATGCCTTCCATGTTACTTCAAACTTAAAAAGATGAAAGACTTTGGGCTGTTTTCGCAACAGAAGCACCTATGACACCCCTGGGGTGGGTGCTGTCTATGAATGGCTCCCTTCTTTGAGCTGTCTTCATGCCACTCCTTTTACATCTTGATTATGTACTTCTTGAAACACCTCACACTGTGCCTAGGACATAGTAGGTGCCTAATACATTTGAGCTACAATACTATGAACCCACCAAAGAAATCACTTTATGAAGAATAATAGCTGTCATTCACATATTTCTTTACAGAGCATTTTCCAAAACCTTATTTCTTAAATTGTCACAGCTTCTTTGATTATAAGGCAGGAAGGGGAAAATCTTATTATATTTTCCAGGAAACAAATAAATAAACTAATGTCCAGTGGGCTTGAGTAAATGGCCCAAGGTTCATCCAGTTAGTGGAAGTTTGGTCTCCTGAATGCAGGTTTCAGGTTCCAAATCCCAGGTGTTTCCTATTGCCTGGGGGAAAAACTGGGAAACTGTTGATTCCTCTCCTCCCACCATCCCATTTGCCCTCTGTTCAGTCAAGCCAGATATGGACAGAGCCACCTTTTAGAGAAACCATAACAAAGCCACTCTTCTTTAAGTGAGTCTCACTGCCAGTGCAATCATAAGCCACTCCACACAGTCAACAATCATGGAGGAGATGCCAGGAACTGTGCTAAGTACTGGGGATATAAAGAGGAATAAGTCAGGCCAGGAACTACATTCTAGCACACCTGAGAGAGAGAGGTGAGGTGTGTGCTCCCAGAGACAGGGTAGGAGGCAGCAATGGCCAGAATAAAAGCAAAATGTCAACAACAGCTCAGAAACAAGGAAAGTCATAATGTAAATAACAAAGAAACAACTGCAAAGAAAGTTGAACTTGATTTCCAAGCCTCCCTCCTCTGTCCCCATTCCCAGTATCCCCTGTTAGAATGTCTTATGGCTAAAATGATCTTGTAGTTTGACCATATCCTGAGCTAGAAGCAGCAGGGGAGATTTCCTCTTTGAGGGCTTCCTCCTCACCTGGACAGATGGGGGACTACTGCAGGGTATTTGGGGGTTGAATATGGGAAATAGGGAGGAGAGAATCACTGTGTCTGTCATCTCTGTAGACAAGTCTTAGATCTCTTCTGGCTTGCCTGTGAATTACTGGTTTTATATATTATATATATTATAATGTGTGTGAATCTGTTTGTCCATTTAATGCTGAGAATTAAATCGTTCCATTACAAGACTGTAAATCAAAGAGTGAATGGAGGGAGATTCCAAAATGATTCTTCCCCCTGATGGGGTGGGAGGGACCACCAGCACCACCACCACAACAAGGCCCACCACTCATAGGACTCATCTACCTCTTCAAAAGGGTGCAGCCTACGTGGGAGATTTTTGTTCTACTGGCATGGAGGGAATACTCCTTAGGTTAATATGAAGGGTTCTAACTCCCAGAAATAGAAGGAGTTTATTCTGTAGTAAACAAGAAGCCAATGGACCCCTCCCTATGGCCTGTCTCTGTTCCAACCAGCTTCTCCACTACTGATATCTCTGAGCTGGTATCAATCCTCAGTGACCAGCTTACCAATGACCTGGCAGCTGTTCCTCCTGTAGAAAATTCAGTTCCATTCAGTGCCAGCTGGACAGCCCAGTTGCTCCCAAGGATAGTCCCAGAAGCTCTATTTCCCATGTTGTGAGAGACCTTGGTGTCAGACGAAGTGAGGGCTCCATCCTAATCACATTGGCTGACCACTGGGCACTGCTGGCCCTAAATTAATCCTTGCCACAAGCAAAAAGACAGCTATAATGATTTCCACCACACAAATAGGGAAACTGAGGCTCAGAGAGATGAAGAGCCTTCCCCAAAGTCATATAGCCAGCAAGGGACTGGGCCGAGTTTCATCACAGACCTGTCTGACACTGAAGCCCGTGCCTTTCCCACGACATCACTTGGCCTCTTGGTATTTTTGGCACCACATGGCTAAGGACTTAATATTCTGGTACACCAATGCCAGCCAAGGCAAGGGACAAATGTTGCTTGTTTGTAACCCTTCCCCCTCTTGGGAAAATAAGCCTGGGTCCTTGTATTTTAATGAACTCTCCTGGTGATTCAGTGGTTAAGGACCACTGAATTGGACATTCATGCTATTGTACTGTAAGATTACTCAGTGCTAACTCTTCAGGAACTTTGTATTCCTCATCTCGTTTAATCATCCTGAAAATCCTATCATGTAAAACTAGTTTTATATCCAATTTATTTATTTATTTATTTTTTGAGATGGAGTCTCACTCTCTCGCCAGGCTGGAGTGCAATGGCGTGATCTTGCCTTAATGCCACCTCTGCCTCCCCGGTTTAAGCGATTCTACTGTCTCAGCCTCCCAAGTAGCTGGGACTACAGGCACATGACACCACGCCCAGCTAATTTTTTTTTTTTTTTTTTAGTAGAAACAGGGTTTCACCATGTTGGCCAGGATGGTCTTGATCTCTTGACCTCGTGATCCACCTGTCTCGGCCTCCCCAAGTGCTGGGATTACAGGTGTGAGCCACCATGCCTGGCTATATCCAGTTTTTTTTTTTTTTTTTTTTTGAGACAGAGTCTCGCTCTGTCGCTCGGGCTGGAGTGCAGTGGGGCCAGATCTCGGCTCACTGCAAGCTCTGCCTCCCAGGCTCCCGCCATTCTCCTGCCTCAGCCTCCCGAGTAGCTGGGACTACAGGCGCCACCACCTCACCCGGCTAGTGTTTTTGTATTTTTTTTTTTTTTTTTAGTAGAGATGGGGTTTCACCGGGTTAGCCAGGATGGTCTCGATCTCCTGACCTCGTGATCCGCCCGTCTCGGCCTCCCAAAGTGCTGGGATTACAGGCTTGAGCCACTGCGCCCAGCCTATATCCAGTTTTTTAGATAAAGACTCTGAGGCAGAGAAATTTCAGTAAACTGTCCAAGGCGGCTCATCTGGAAAGTGGCAGGGCAGGGTGTCAAACACAGGGAATACAGCCCCACAGACTGCAGGCTCAGCTGCTATTCCACCTGGCCTCCCCATTAGGCCTGCTTCATTTCAATGGGGTCTTCTGGAGAAAATGCCTTTCCTCTGGTGAAATAAATTACCTGGTGGGAATAACTCACTAATTACAGGACTGAGGTTGATAGGATATTTTGAGACAAACAAAATGTGTGATATTTCCCTCCTCTTCCATCCCAGATCAGATGCCACATTCAGCCAACTCCTATACAGAGAGCCAGCCCTGCTGATTCCTGGCATTCACCTCCTACTTCTTTGCTATCTGAGTCTCCCATTTTCTCATACAGTTTTGCTCCCAGGAGTCCACCAGAAATAGTGTATGGGTGAAAATGAATAGCAAAAAGAAAGATTAAGAAGCAACCAACTGTGTTGGGAAGGAGTGATACTGTTTTAGATGGAAATTTGCCTGAAAATAGACCATTCAGTAACATAGACAGTAATAAGTTGTATGTAACCGCCAAACAATCATGCACATTTTATGCAAAAGTTCATATGCCCTCTGTGATATTTGGAGATGGCATCAGAACTTCCTAATATAGCCCAGTGGTTAAGAAATAGTTATTGAGGCCAGGTGTGGTGGCTCACGCCTGTAATCCCAGCACTTTGGGAGGCCGAGGAGGGCAGATCACCTGAGGTCAGGAGTTTGAGACCAGCCCGACCAATATGATGAAATCCCTGTCTCTACTAAAAATACAAAAATTAGCCAGGCATGGTGGCAGGTGCCTGTAATCTCAGCTACTCAGGAAGCTGAGTCAGGAGAATTGCTGGAACCCAGGAAGCAGAGGTTGCGATGAGCCAAGATTGTACCATTGCTCTTGAGCCTGGGTGACAACAGCAAGACTCCGTCTCAAAAATAAATAAATAAATAAATAAATAAAAAGAAATTGGTATTGAAGTCCATCAGACCTGAGTGTTGAGCACTAGCTTTGCTGATTACTAGCTACATGACCTCAGGCAAGTACATGACCTCTCTGCCTGGGTTTCCTCCTCTATAAAATGAGAATAGTATAGTACCTGCCTCATGGAGAGGCTGTGAGAACTAAGTGAGTAAAGCGCCATAGAACCTCCTTCACAGGGGCTTTGGAGGGAAATGGTGACCCTAAGGAGAACCATTTCTCTTCTCTGCTTTCCTCTGTCCCCTTGGCAATGACTTACCTCCTTCCCTCTCACACAGGGGCACCTGACTCAGTACAGACTCTTCCTTCAAGGCATCTAGCTCAAAGGACTTTCCTCCCCTCCTTTTACGTGGGGAGCTATGTTCTTGGCTTTGAGACAGATTTCTTAAATTGTCTTCCACAGTTGCAAGTGACTCAACCGTTGCTTAGAGATTTAATTAACCAACAATAGAAGGCTTGAAAGAGACAAGCCTCTGGGAACTTTGTCCCTTCCCTGGTTGGCTGGGAGTAGGGTGAGAATGAAACAAGGAACCTTCTAGAACCACACTATCCAATATGGTAGCCACTGGCCATATGTGGCTATCAAGCATCTGAAATGTGGCTGTCTGAATTAAGGTGTACTATAAGATACTCACCAGATTTGAAAAGTTCTATGAAAAAAGAATGTAAATATCCCATTAATAATTTTATATATTTATTACAAGTCAAAATGATATTTTTGATATATTGTTTTTATTTATTAAAACGTTTCTACTAAGTCATTTAAAATTATGTATGGAGCTGTTGAATGTCACTGTTCTAGAGTGTTCATGATTTAATAATGAATTAACAACATATTAACACTTTTTGAAAGTGACTTTAACACAGATCTATGTCTTAGTTTTGTGCTGCTCTAACAGAATATCTGAGACTGAGTAATTTATAAAGAACATAAATTTATTTTATCACAGTTCTGGAGGATGGGAAGTCTAAGATCAAGGCACTGGTATCTGGTGAGGGCACTCCTGCTTCATCCTTTCAAGACGGAAGATAGAAGGGAAAAAAGTTGGGAGTGGGGGATGGGGAGAGAAGAAAGAGAAAGAAAGGTGAGAGGAAGAATCTAATTCCATGAGCCCTTTTTATAACAGCATTAGTCCATTCAAAAGGGCTTGAAAGAGACAAGCCTCTGGGGCTAAACACAGCCCATTATGCCCCACCTCCCAACACTGTTACATTGGGGATCAAGGCTCCAGAGCGTTAATTTCTGTGGCACATATTCTAACCATAGCAATCTACTTTTACCTTTATGAAGTAGCTATTGTTATAAACAATGTTCAGGTAAAGGCAGCAAAGCCACAACCTATTCAGTATTTAGACAATCAGCAGGCTTGCTTGCTGGGACAGATCTGAGCTGAGAGATAACCAGATGGAAGAACACTGACTGAGAGAGCAAAACATCCGGCTTCTCAGGCCTGCTGTGCTACTAAACTGCTGTCTGACCTTGGGCAAGTTACTATCCCTCAGATTCTTTACTTAAAAAATGAAGAGATAGGCTGAATCGGAATTTAAGGGTAAGAAACTAGTAGCCTGTAGACTAAATAAAGCCAGAGATTTGTCTGTGTTTTGGCCACCTTTATTTATTTATTTACATACTTTTAGGGAGGAGACAAGCACTCTCCTACAGACTGGGGTTCCTATCACTCCCCTCAGGTCCCACCTACAGTACCAACCTCAAAACACTGGAGGCATTTGAGTTTGCAACCTTTGGCTGCCAAATTTAAACTCCAGGTAAATATGGAGCAATTGCAGACTTACTTCCACTTATGCTAATGCAGACCATTCAAAGACCTGTCCACACAGAAAAGGGTCTTAGATGGTAGTTGCCAGCCTACTCCAGAACAAATTTATGTTTCTCTGTCTAATCCTCTTTTTATATGCTACCATCTTGAATTTCCAACAAAAGCAGCACCATATCCTCCTGCAGGACCAAGGAATATTAAACTCGAAGGAAACTTAAAAATAATCTATACAGAGCAAATCTTCCATTGTACAGATAAGGAAACCAAAAGAAACTGAGGGTGTATAGTGCTTTTATACTTGCATATGTCAGTGATTTTATCATCTTTTGGAAAATAAGATAAATAAGATAAAATACAATTATTTTATGCATATGTGCAATTCTTATACTTATCTGCAACTCCTTCATGTAAAATTTTTTTTACATACAGGTAGAATTTTTCTTAATAAAAATTCAATGGATGACTGGTTAGAAAAAAGAAATAGTAGTATAGAACTGCTTCTTTTTCTTTGTGATTAAGCTATATAAAACTCACAGCAAAAAATAGGTAAATGTAACCCCCACGCAATGAAAGTAAATAGCAAAAGGATTGTAAAGCTCTGAAAGAAGTCTTTTTGCAGGGATAATAGCAATTTGGATGTAAGCTACTGCTTTTGCATATTAAACACAAGTCTTTGTCTCTGTCACCTCAGTAATGGGAGAAAGCAAAATCTGATTTGATGGGGGGAAAGGAAAGACCATAAATAAAGGGTGTGTTGTTTCCTGGGGGACAACCTTCCTAATGGCATTTTGCCCAGATGCCCTTTCTTCTTGGCTAAATCCCTTGGCCAGGATAAATTGAGTAATCAGATGAATGGTTGAGACCCCAGAAGCTCAAGAGAGACCAGAAAGTTGATCAATGCCTTCAGGGTCCAGACTTGAGCCAGTTCTGACTCTGTGGCCAGACTGGTCAGTGTTGCTGTTGAATAAACACAGTCATAGAAGCCCCACATGTGATCTCTTTCTGGAGAAACTCAAGATCAGTGATGGAAGACAGCCGCCAGCAGGAGTTAGCTAGTCATGAGTATCCCAGAAGTGTTTGAAGATGGGATCACTGGCGAAAACTATTCCCCACAATCTCTTGCCATGACGAAAGTCTAACCTTGGGTGCAAGGAATAACTCCTTTTATTTTTCCCAGGCATACTGCACATCACAGTCACGACTTCTACACTCAGGAAGCCAGTGCCCCAAAAGGCAGAAAGACAGATCTGTTTCTCGTCACAGAAATAAAGAAAGGTAAATGCTGGAGATTGCCCTGGAGATTTAAGGAGTGATGGCAAAATGGCAAAAAGCAATCCAACAAACTGAAGTTCAGGAGATGATGAAAATCAATAATAAAATAGCCTGGGAGATATAGGTTTTCCCAACATGCTGAGTTCATTTCTTCCTCTGCTTGTATATAGTCTCTCTAGCAGTGGGACCTTAATTATCTCCATTTCTCCAACAATCTACCCATCTTTCAGGATCCATCGGGAATCCTACTTCTCCCACGAAGTTTCCTCTAACCTTGCAACTCACAGGATTTCTGCTTTTATTATCTATATTGTTCACTTGCTGATATATTTAAATGTGGCCTCGAACTGCGTTTTAATATATTTATATCTATTTACCTTACCTTCTCAACTAGACTGTAGGCGCTTCACAGGCAGAGCTGAGTCACAATGACTAGCTAGCTGAGCACAAGAACTTTCAAGAGGAACCTGGAATAGCAGGCTCTCTAGCAGCCAGGGTCCCTAGGCTTTTCCATTTCCCCTTCCCTGCATGCCCTGGGCCTCTCTGCTTCCCTCCCAGCATGCCGTGGGCCCCTCTGCTTCCCTTCCTAGCATGCCCTGGGCCTCTCCATATTGGCAACTTCTTTTTGGCTTTTTCTTATCCAGAGAACAGCCTTTCTCTGTGCAACTTCTTTCCTCACTAGAAGGCAAACAGAACCAAAGAGATGTTTATCTTTTTATACGAAAGATAAGGTATCAGAGAAATAATGCATTGTCAACCATGTAGGTAGGTTTAGACAGCAATTATCATTATTCAGATTATTGGAATTTTCTTAGAAAACTAAACCTTCGGCCGGGCGCGGTGGCTCAAGCCTGTAATCCCAGCACTTTGGGAGGCCGAGACGGGCGGATCATGAGGTCAGGAGATGGAGACCATCCTGGCTAACACGGTGAAACCCCATCTCTACTAAAAATACAAAAAAAAAAAAAACAAAAAAAAACTAGCCGGGCGAGGTGGCAGGCGCCTGTAGTCCCAGCTACTCGGGAGGCTGAGGCAGGAGAATGGCGTAAACCAGGGAGGCGGAGCTTGCAGTGAGCTGAGATCTGGCCACTGCACTCCGGTCTGGGCGACAGAGCGAGACTCCGCCTCAAAAAAAAAAAAAAAGAAAAGAAAACTAAACCTTTTCCTGAACAGAGCTGAGCCATTAAAAAAAAAAAAAAGAAAGAAAAAAAGAAAAACAACAAAACGTTCCATAGCTTTCCTTTGGGTGTGGTTACCAGGCATCTGATAACTTAAAAAACAAAACAAAACAAACAAAAAAAAAAAACGCTGGGCACAGTGGCTCATGCCTGTAATCCCAGCACTTTGGGAGACCAAGGCGGGTGGATCACCTGAGGTCATGAGTTCCAGACCAGCCTGACCAACATGGCAAAACCCTGTCTCTACTAAAAATACAAAGATTAGCTGGGTGTGGTGGCACGCGCCTGTAATCCTGGCTACTCAGGAGGCTGAGGCAGGAGAATTGCTTGAACCCGGGAGGTGGAGGTTGTGGTGAGCTGAGATCATGCCATTGCATTCCAGCCTGGGTGACAGAGCGCGACTCCGTTTCAAAAAAAAAAAAAGAGAGAGAGAGAGAGATGTACATGTGGTGTTCACATAGTCCACAAGTGAAATGCAGGTGGGCCCATAAAACAAGCATTAACAATAAAAATACAGTCTGTACTGAATTGTACACTTAAAAAATGGTTACCATAGTAAATTTATGGTATGTGTATTAGATGAGAAATAAAATGACCATTAAAATTAATGATGGAGTAAAGGTAGGCATTTGTTAGAAATTAAAATCGTACTTGGAACTCAAATGAAATTGAATATATAACTAAGTGCTGTATTTACTAGATGTCTGCTTTTATTTACATATTCTCTGCCTCTGAAAAAGAATATGAGGTGGCACTGAGAACAATAATATTATATAGTTGAATGTGTAACTTCATCTTTTTTCCTTAAGTCAAAATCAGAACGTGCGAAGTACATAATATTGTAGCCTGACTAATGAGGTAATGAACAAAGGAAGGAAATGGCCAACTCTGGCTGGGTGTCTTTGATGGGCACATCTGCAGAGAAAGTAAAACACTAGAGGCAGACTCTCCCTACTCAAACCCTTTTAAAAAACTTTCCCATTGTTTGTTGCAGCATTTCTCAGGCATATCTGACTTCACAACACTTTTTATGTAAAAAGAAAAATTCTGGTAGGAGCTCATGAACTACATCATAGCAAAATAGCTAGCATTCACTGACTGATATTTACATGCCAACACTATTCTAAGCACTTTATATACATTGCTGCATTTAATCCTTAAGGCAATCTGCAAGGTGGGCATTATTAACATCTCTCATTTTACAGATGAGGAAATGGAAGCATAGACAGACACAAAGTAAATTGTTCAAAGTCACAAAACTAGTAAGGGGTTAAGGTAGGATTTGAATCAAGGTAGTTTGGCTCCAAAGCCTGGGGGTCTTCACTACTGTTATGGACTTAATGTTTGTTCCCAAATATAGATTTTGTTCCCCAAATTTATATGTTGAAGCCTGACCTCAGGTGTTCTACCTGCCTCAGCTTCCCAAAGTGCTGGGACTATAGACATGAGCCACCACGCCTGGTGCCCCAACCTGCATTGTTGTAGGGTCAACTGTACTGACTTCCTTCCAAAGAATACAATATGAAAAGCAGGAGATGGAGTAAGTTTACAGTGGAGGTGATTAAGGTCAAAATCAACAGTGATAAATTGTGTTGATAGTATATACCCTTGATATGATGTGATGAAAATAGCACCTTATCTCTGTGATCTTCCTGTTAAAAAACCCATGATCTCTGTCACACAAGAAAAACATCAGACAGGCTGGGCACAGTGGCTCACGCCTGTAATCCCAGCACTTTAGGAGGCTGAAGTGGATGGATCACCTGAGGTCAGGAGTTCGAGACCACCCTGACCAACATGGTGAAACCCTGCCTCTACTAAAAATACAAAAATTATGCTGGGCTTGGTAGCTCACACCCGTAATCTCAGCACTTTGGGAGCAGAAGTGAATGGATTATCTGAGGTTAAGAGTTTGAGACCAGCCTGACCAATATGGAGAAACCCCATCTCTACTAAAAATACAAAATTAGCCTGGCATGGTGGCACATGACTGTAGTCCCAGCTACTCGGAAGGCTGAGGCAGGAGAATCGCTTGAACCTGGGAGGCAGAGGTTGCAGTGAGCTGAGATCATGCCATTGTACTCCAGCCTGGGCAACAAGACAGAAACTCCATCTCAAAAAACAAAAACAAAAAAGCAAAAAAACAATGCAGGTTAGAACTGCACAGGTCCACTTAAACGCAAATTGTTTTAAATAAATACAGTTAGCCCTCTGTATCCGCAGGTTCCACATTCACAACCAAATGTGGATGGAAAATACAGTATTGGAGAAATTTGAAACCAGCAGATAGGGAAGGCTGACTTTGTGTATGGCTGAGTTCTTCAGGGCCCACTTTGGGACTTGCGTATGTGTGGATTTTGATATCCGTGGGTATTTTAGGCCATTCTTGTGTTGCTATGAATAAATACTAGAGACTGGATAGTTTTTAAAGAAAAGAGGTTTAATTAGCTCACAGTTTTGCAGGTTGTACAGTCATGGCACTGACATTTCTCAGCTTCTGGAGAGGCCTTAGGGGGCTTTTACTCATGAGAGGCAAAGCAGAAGCAGGGGAATCCCATGGTAAAAGGAGGAGTGAGGGAGAGAAAGAATTAGGGTGGGGTGGGGATGTGCCACACACTTTTAAATGACCAAATCTCATGAGAACTCACTATCACCAAGACTGCACACAACGACAGTACAAAGCCATGAGGGATCCACCCTCATTATCCAGAGACCTCCCACCAGGCCCCCCTCCAGCATTGAGGATTACAATTCAACATGAGATTTGAGCAGGAAAAAATATCCAAACCATATCACTCTGCCCCAACCAACCTCTCCCAAGTGTCATGTCCTCACACTGCAAAATATAATCATGCCTTCCCAACAGTTCCCCCAAATCTTAGCTTATTCCAGCATTAACTCAGAAGACCCAAGTAAGTTCAAAGTGTCATCTAGAGATGAGTTCCTTCACTTATGAGCCTATAAAAATCAAAAAATTATTTACTCCCATGATACAATGGGAGTATAGGCATTGGGTAAACATTCTTATTCCAAAAGAGAGAAATCAGCCAAAAGAAAGGGGCTACAGGCAGGCCCCTTTCAAAACCCAACAGTTCAAAACTCCGCAGGGTAATCATTAAAAGTTAAAGCTCCAGAATAATCTCCTTTGAATCCATGTCCCACACCCAGGGCACAGTGGCACAAGGGGTGGACTCTGAAGGCGTGGAGCAGCTCTGCCTCTGTGGCTTTGTAGGGTTCAGCCTCCATGGCTGCTCCCATGGGTTGGAGTTGAATGTCTGCAGCTTTTCCAGGTGCAGGGTGAAAGCTGCCAGTGGATTTACCATTCTGGGGTCTTAAGGATGGTAGCTGCCTTCTCACAGCTCCACTAGCAGTACCCAGTGGGAACTCTGCTGGGGGCCTCCAACGCCACATTTCCCCTCTGCACTGCCCTAGTAGAGGTTCTCTGTGAGGGCCCTGCCCCCATAGCAGGCTTCTGCCTTGACAGCCAGGCTTTTCCATATATTCTCTGAAATGTAGGGGGAGGTTGCCAAGAATCCACCACTCTTGCATTCTGCATCTGCAGGCTTAGCACTATATGGAAGCTGCCAATGTTTAGGGCTTGTATTCTCCAGAGCAGCGGCCCAAGCTATTCCTGGGCTCCTTTGAGCCATGGCAGGAGCTGGAGTGGCCAGGACGTGGGGAGTGGTGTCCCAAGACCATGCAGGGCAGTGGAGCCCTGGGCCCTGTCCACGAAACCCTTCTTCCTTCCTAGGTTTCTGGACCTGTGATAAGAGAGGCTGCTACAGAGGTCTCTGAAATTCCTTCAAGGCCTTTTCCCTCATTGTTTCGGATATTATCAATTTGCTCTGTTTTATTTATGCAAATATCTATAGTGAATGGTTGCTCCATAGCCTGTCTGAAATCCTCTCCCAAAAAAGCTTTTTCTTTATCTGCTGCGTAGCCAGGTTGCAAATTTTCCAAACTTTTGTGCTCTGCTTCCTTTTCAAATATAAGTTCCAACTTTAAGTCATTCCTTTGCTCCCACATCTGAGCATAGGTTGTTAGAAGAAGCTAGGTTATATCTTGAACACCTGGCTACTTAGAAGTTTCTTCTATCAGGTATCCTAGGTCATCACCCTCAAGTTCAAAATTCCACAGATCTCTAGGGCAGGGATATGATACAGCCAAATTCTTTGCTAAAGCACAACAAGGGTGATCTTTGCTCCAGTTCCCAGTAAGTTCCTCATCTCCATCTGAGACCTCATCAACCTGGCCTTTGTCCATACCACTCTCAGTATTTTGGTCACAACCATTTAACAAGTCTCTAAGAAGTTCCAAACTTTCCCTCATCTTATCTTTTTCTGAGCCCTCCAATGTCTTCTATTCTCTGTCTGTTACTCAGTTCCAAAGCTGCTTCCACATTTTCCGGTATCTTTAAAGAAATGCCCCACTTCTGGTACCAGTTTTCTGTATTACTCCATTCTTGCATTGCTATAAAGAAATACCTGAGACTGGGTGGGTAATTTATAAGAAAAGAAGTTTAATTGGCTCTTGGTTCTGTAAGCTGTATACGAAGCATAGCACCAGCATCTGCTTCCAGAGAGGCCTCAGGAAGCTTTAACTCATGGCAAAAAGTGAAGTAGGAGCAGGAACATCACATGGCCAGAGCAGGAGCAACAGAGAGCGGGGGTGGGGAGAGGTGCCACACACTTTAAAATGACCAAATCTTGTGAGACCTCACTCACTATTGCAAAGATAGCACCAAGCCACAAGGGATCCACCCCATGACCCAAACACCTTCACTAGGCCCCACCTCCAGCACTGGGGATTACAATTCAACATGAGATTTGGGCAGGGATAAATATCCAAACTGTGTCAGGAGGATCCTGGGATAAGTCCGTCTAATACATCAGAGGATGGGATAACTGTATATACAGCCACACTTAAGAAGCGGGGATTTATGCTCCCCATCCTTTGGGGTGGAGTAACTATATACATTGTTTGAAATTCTTCTGCGTGGGAGATTTGTCTGTTATCCTCCGTTTACTTATTCACAAGATCTTTTGGTCTTAAGTAGATTTTATTCTTTAGAGCAGTTTTAGATTCACAGTAAAACTGAGCAAAAAGTACAGCTAGCAAAAAAAAACAACCACAACAAACAACCCCCAACTAAAAGATGGGCAAGGGGTCTGAATAGACATTCCTCAAAAGAAGACATACAAATGGTCAGCAGGTTTACGAAAAGATGCTCAACATCACTATCAGAGAAATATAAATCCAAACCACAATGAGATATCACCTAATATCTGTTAGAATGGTTACTATAAAGAAGACAAAAGATAACAAGTGTTGGTAAGGATGTGGAGAAAAAGGAACCCTGGACACTGTTGGTGGGAATGAAAATTGGTATAGCCATTATGGAAAACAGTACGGAGGTTTCTCAAAAAATTAAAAATAGAACTACCATATGATCCAGCAATCCAGTTTCTGGGTATATATCCAAAGGAAATGAAATCAGTGTCTCAAAAAGATATCAGCACTTTCATGTTCATTGCAGCATTATTCACAATAGCTAAGATATGGAAACAGCTTAAAGTGTTTGTAGATGGATGACTGGAAAAGGAAAATGTGGGGGAGGGGTGTGTGTGTATTCCATTGTGTGTGTATACACAATGTATGCAATATAATGGAATATTTTTCAGCCTGCCATTTACCACAACATGGATAAACCTGAAGGACATGCTGCTAAGTGAAAAAAGTTACATACAGAAAGATAAATATTGCATGACTTCACTTATATATGGAAGCTAACAAAGTTGAATGCATAAAGGCAGAGTAGAATGATAGTTGCTAAGGGCTGGGGGGTTGGGGGAAGGGTGTTGGCCAAAGGGTATAAAGTTTCAGTTATGCAAGATGATATGTTTTAGAAATCTATTGCATAGCATGGTGACTGTAGTTAAAAATACTGTATTGTATATTTGAAATTTGCTAAGAAAGTGTATCTTAAGTGGTTCTCACCACACAAAAGGTAACTACGTGAGATATGCATATGTTGATTAGCTTGATTGTGGTAGTCATTTCACAATGTATAGGTACCTCAAAACATCACATGGTACACAGTAAATATATACAATTTTTGTCAAGTGTACTTCAGTTAAGCTGGGAAAAAAATACAGTTTTCATACACTTCTGTCCTCTCTCCAGCAACATACAGCATTCTCCACTGTCAACATCCCACTCCCAAGTAATATACTGACACTGTACCACCACACTGACAATATCATTACCACCCAAAGTTCATAGTTGACAAAATTCTTGGTATTGTACACTCTGTGGGTTTGGACAAATGTATAATGACTTACATTCACCACTAAGGGATCATATAGATAGTTTTACTGCCCTAAAAATCCTCTGTGCTCGGCCGGGCGCGGTGGCTCACGCCTGTAATCCCAGCACTTTGGGAGGCCGAGATGGGTGGATCACAAGGTCAGGAGATCGAGACCACCCTGGCTAACACGGTGAAACCCCGTCTCTACTAAAAATACAAAAATTAGCCGGGCGCGGTGGCGGGCGCCTGTAGTCCCAGCTACTCGGGAGGCTGAGGCAGGAGAATGGTGTAAACCCAGGAAGTGGAGCTTGCAGTGAGTGGAGATTGCGCCACTGCACTCCAGCCTGGTCGACAGAGCAAGACTCCGTCTCAGAGAAAAAAAAAAAAAAAAATCCTCTGTGCTCCACCTAAACATGACACCATCATTACCGCCCAAAGTTCATAGTTCATGTTTATTCTTGGTATTGTATACTCTATGGGTTTGGACAAATGTATAAAGACATACACTCACCACTATGGGATCATATCGAATAGTTTTACTGCCCTAAAAATCCTCTGTGCTCCACCTAAACATTGCTTTCTCTCCCTTCCCCCCTGACAATGACTGATGTTTTTAAAGCCTCCATAGTTTTGCCTTTTCCATCATGTCATATAGTTGGGATCATATGGTATATAATATTTTAAGATTGACTCTGTCACTTAGCAATATGCATTGAGGTTCTTTCATGTCTGTTCGTGGCTTGATAGCTCATTTCTTTTTATCATTGAATAATATTTCATTGTCTGGACATGCCACAGTTTATCCATTCTCCTACTGAAGATGTCTTGATTACTTTCAAATTTGGGCAATTATGAATAAAACTGCTGTAGACATACTTGTGCACATTTTTGTGTACACATAAGTTATCGGTTCATTTGGATACATACCAAGGGCTTTAGCTGCTGAACTGAATGGTAAAAGTATGTTTAATGTTTAAGAAACCTCCAAACTGTCTTCCAAATTAGCTGTACCATTTTCCATTTCCACCCGTAGTGAATGCAATTTCCTATTACTCCACATCCTTGCAAGCATTTGGTGTTGTCATTGTTTTGAATTTTGGCCATTCTAACAGGTATATAGTGGTGTCTCATTGTTATTTGAATTTGCAATTCCCTAATGATGTATGATGTTGAATATCTTTTCATATCCTTATTTGCCATCTATATATCTTTTTTGATGAGGTGTCAATTCGGGTCTTTTGCTCATTTTTAATTGAGTTGTCTTTGTATTGTTGTTTTAAGAATTATTTAATAGTTTGGATAACAGTCCTTTATCAGATGTGTCTTCTCAAATATTTTCTTCTAGTCAATGGCTTATATTCGCATTCTTTTGACAATGTCTTTTGCAGAGCAGAAATTTTTAATTTTATTGAAGTCTAGCTTATCAATTATTTCTTTCATGGGTTGTGCCCTTGGTATTATACCTAAAATGTCATCTAGATTTTTCTCTTATGTTATCTTCCAGGAGTTTTATAGTTTCAGGTTTGCAGGCACACACCACCATGCCTGGCTAATTTTTGTATTTTTAATAGAAACGGGGTTTCAACATGTTAGCCAGGCTGGTCTTGAAACCCTAACCTCAGGTGATCCGCCCACCTTGGCCTCCCAGAGTGCTAGGATTACAGGCGTTAAACAATGCACCCAGCCAACAAATATACTTTTAGAATGACCTGGAAGAACAATTTCAAATGTAAATTCTTGAATTCCTTGGAGTCCTGCCCTGAAATGTGGTGGCATAGGGCACAATAACTTCCTTTCTCTACTTCTCTTCCTGCTTCTGGCTCGTCTTAACAGACCTCATGTGCAAGCCTGTGGATACTCCAGAATGTGGTCCAACCTCTGTCCACATGTCCTGCCAACAGCTGCCCCGAGGCCACCTCTCAGGCCCAGAGATCTCATGGTGGCAATGAGGCCATCCCTAAGGGGATGGGCCACAAAAACTCTGGGGGCAGGGTCAGACAGGGCCAATTGTCCAGAGTATTCTGGTGTCCCAGCTACCTGGAGCATGATCTAGCAAGGAAGGTGGGTGCTGGGTGGCCACGTCTCCTTGGCCAGGATCATGCATCCAGTGAGGAGAGACACAGCTGGAGGAAGCACAGTTCTCTGACTTCAATGCACATGTGAATCACCTGGGATCTTATTAAGTAGGTATGGGGTGGGGCCTGATAGTCTGCGTTTCTCCCAAGCTTCCAGGTGCTGTCGATGCTGCTGGTACAAGGGCCACACTTTGAATAATTAAGGTCTAAAGCAGAGCCCAAGGCAGGGGTCCTTTTCACCTTGGCAGAGCAGTACCATTAGCAAAAAAGGATGTGTTTGATAATTTAATCACTCCCATGGATAAATTACCAATAGAACTTAGTATGCACTTAAAGTCACACAAAAACAATATATGTGCAACACAAATTTGAATGTAGCACCAATGCCTACATGGAGAATTCTTTAGCACAACCAGGTGTCTCACAGTCTTTGGCCCTATAAGTTATCATGTTCTTCCCCTTCTTGTACCCTCTGACCCCTTCTTGTATGTGGGTTCACACTGCATGACTCACTGACCAGGTTCTTACATTTCTAGTAGTCTTCATTGTTCCTTCCGCAGTTCCATACAAACCCATTTCTTATGTTTCTTTTTGTTGGTTTTTTTGTTTTGAGACGGAGTCTTACTCTGTCACCTAGGCTGGCACGCAGTGGCATGATCTCAGCTCACTGGAACCTCCACCTTCCAGGTTCAAGCAATTCTCCAGCCTCAGCCTCCAGAGTAGCTGGGATTACAGGTGTGCGCCACCATGCCCAGCTAATTTTTGTATTTTTCATAGAGACGGAGTTCCACCATGTTGGCCAGGCTGGTCTCGAACTCCTGAGCTCAGATGATCCACCTGCCTCGGACTCCCAAAGTGCTGGGCTTACAGGCATGAGCCACTGCGCCCGGCCGCATTTCTTATACTTATTCATCATTTACTATGCTCTTTTCCCTCATGTGCTTCACTGCACTCACAGTACGTTACTCCCAGCACTTTCTGCAACAGACTTGTTACTTTTCCAGGTCCTTTTGCCCTCAGCCCTCAAGCCCACTGGGCTCAGCTGGTGCTGGTGCTGCTTCTCTGGCAGCTGCTGCCTCCTGTCTCTGAGCTCCCTGATACTGGAAAGAACCCTCCCAAGTCTTCCTTCTGGCATGTGGAGGCATCTTCAACTAATTCCATGTGGCAAGTGAATCTATTTATACCTTTTGGAAACCTCATCATTTGGGCAGGAAGTGACCAACTTCCTGGCAAAGAACTCCCAAGAACATCTTCCCAAAGGGAAAAGAGAGAAAACATATCTCTGACGTACATGTATGGTTTCCTCACTTTTAACTGGTCCTGCCCCAGCCCAGCAGTGCGCCTCCAGACTGAAGAGCCTCTGCTAGGGACAGAAGCCCACCCTGGCTCAAGGACTTAGATGCAGCAGGTGTTTAGTTAGCCTCGATTGAATCTAGTTGAATTTCTTGCAGCTGGAAAACTGTTTCCTATTTACTTTCTGCTCCTGCCAGTCCTTTCACAGGGCACTGTCAAATATTGGTTAATGCATGAAGATCACCTTTTGAGGGCCAGGCGCAGTGGCTCATGCCTGTAATCTTAGCACTTTGGGAGGCTGAGGCAGGCAGATCACCTGAGGTCAGGAGTTTGAGACTAGCTAGGCCAACACGGTGAAACCCCATCTCCGCATCTCTACTAAAAATACAAAAATTAGCTGGGCATGATGGCGGGCCACCTGTAATCCCAGCTACCTGGGAGGTTGAGGCTGGAGAATCACTTGAACCCAGGAGGTGGAGGTTGCAGTGAGCCGAGATTGTGCCACTGCACTCCAGTCTGGGTGACAAGAGTGAGACTTTGTCTCAAAAAAAAATCACTTTTTGCTACAACTGAGGATTCAGTGTATGTCAGAATGCTCACTGCTGACTCAGAGGCTCATGTAATGGGTACAGAGAGCGATGCAAACTTTCTTCTAGACAGGAGGGAATAATACCACATGGAGCTGGCACCCACCACCCCACCCTAAACAAACAAACAAAAAACTCCTGCGTTGACTGGAACACATGAGAACTTTGTCTCTGGAGTATGTAAAAGATGACTTTAGGGGTCAATAAACAGGCTGTTTCTACATGGTGATGTATTGTAAAAGAACTGAAAACGACTGCTGCCTCTGTGACTGCTATAAATACTGTGAGAGCTTACACTTTGGTAATGACTGCAGGTGAAATTACTGCTTACTTTGGTATCGTTTTGAGTTTTACAATATATATATTTTTTCAAATCTGCTATGCCATATTCTAATAGTCAAAGATGTGTCTCCAACTCAAAAAGAAAAAAAGCCTGCACGTTGTGCACATGTACCCTAGAACATAAAGTATAATTAAAAAAAAAAGAAAGAAAGAAAGAAAAAAAGAAAGAGAAAGAAAGAAAGAGAAAGGAAAGAAAGAAAGAAAGAAAGAAAGAAAGAAAGAAAGAAAGAAAGAAAGAAAGAAAAAGAACCACCACACTACTACCTTACAGGACTCAGCAGGACTAGCCCCAGGGGCAAAACTGGAACAGGAGAGTTGGTCTCCAGGGAATACTTCTTTCTTCCTGCTACGACCTTCTTGCCCACTGTTGCTGGCTTCATCTCAACAATGCAGAAAACGTACTGTTCAACTGTTCTTTCTCCCAGGGTTAATGGTTTCAAGGTACAGTCCTGCTAATGTTAATGTGATTGGCCCTCCCTCACATTCCCTGTACATTTTCCTGATGGCTCTCTGGTGCTTGTTGGGGTAGAAGACAGGTGAGGAAACCTTGCTGTGGGAAGTACTTCTGCACAGATGAGGTCTCAGAACCCTCCTATTCTATCCTGGCGTGGTGGCTTTTTTCTGTACGCAAGTGGTGCTTACTGCTGCTATTGGTCTGATGGACTCACCCATTGACTGAATTTCTGGGTGACAAATGAAGGTCCAAGGTTGATGTTTTATTTTGATACAGGGTCTCACTCTGTCACCCAGACTAGAGTGGCATAATCTCGGCTCACTGCAACCTCTGCCTCCTGGGCCCAAGCAATCCTCCTACCTCAGCCTCTCCAGTAGCTGGGACCACAGGTGTGTGCCACCATACCTTAATTTTTTTCTTTTTTTTTTTTTTGAGACGGAGTCTCGCTCTGTCGCCCAGGCTGGAGTGCAGTGGCCGGATCTCAGCTCACTGCAAGCTCTGCCTCCCGGGTTTATGCCATTCTCCTGCCTCAGCCTCCCGAGTAGCTGGGACTACAGGCACCCGCCACCTTGCCCAGCTAGTTTTTTGTATTTCTTAGTAGAGACGGGGTTTCACCATGTTAGCCAGGATGGTCTCGATCTCCTGACCTCGTGATCCACTGATCCGCCCGTCTCGGCCTCCCAAAGTGCTGGGATTACAGGCTTGAGCCACCGCGCCCGGCCTTTTTTTTTTTTTTTTTTTTTTTTTAATAAAGATAAGGTCTCACTATGTTGCTGTGGCCGGTCTCAAATTCCTGGGCTCAAGAGATCCTCCTGCCTCAGCCTCCTAAAGTGCTGAGATTACAGGTGTGAGACACTGTGCCTGGCCGTTTTCTTTATATTTACTCTGCTTGGAGATTATTGAGCTTCCTATATGTGTGAGTTTATAGTTTTCATCAATTTGGGGGAAATTTCAGCCATTATTTTTTCAAAAAAAATTTCTTATTCCCCTCTTCTGGGACTCAATTTCCATATTATACTGCTTAATATTGTCTCTCAGGTAACTGAAGCTCACTCTCTTTACCTCTCTTTCTTTTTAGTTTTTGTTTCTTTAGTTGTTTTTCTCTAGACAGTTTCTATTGCTATGTTTTCAATTTATTGATCTTTTCTTTTGCATCATCCAATTTGTTCTTAATCCCATGCAGTATATTTTCCATTTTGAATGTATTTTTCATCTCTAGGAGTTTCATTTGGATCTTTTTTGTATCTTCAGTTTATCCTTTCATTGTGTTCATGTTTTCTATTTGTTTTTATTTTCTTTCTTGAGACAGAGTCTCTCTCTGTTGCCCAGGCTGGAGTGAGTGGTGTTGTCTCAGCTTACTGCAACCTCTGCCTCCCAGATTCAAGCAATTCTCGCGCCTTAGCCTCCTAAGTAGCTGGGATTACATGTGCACGCCACCACGCCCAGCTAATTTTTGTATTTTTAGTAGAGACGGGGCTTCACCATATTGGCCAGTCTGGTCCCGAACTCCTGACCTCAAGTGATCCACCTGCCTCTGCCTCCCAAAGTGCTGGGATTATAGGCGTGAGCCACCACACTTGGCTCATGTTTTCTATGTTCCTCAGCATGTGAAGCATGCTTATAGTAGTTGTTTTTAATGTTCTTATCTGCTAATTTCATCATCTCTGCCACTTCTGGGTCTGTTTTCACTGACTGACTTTTCTCCTAGTTATGGGTACTATTTTCCTATTGTGATGCATGCTTGGCAAGCTTTGATTGGTTGCTGGATATTGTGAATTTTACCTTGTTGGATACTAGATTTTGTTGTAATCCTTTAAATAACGCTCTACTTTGTTCAGTTATTTAGATTTAATCTGATCCCTTCAAGGCTTGCTTTTAAGCTTTGTTAGGGTGGGTTCAGAGCAACAGATAGTGTGGGGCTTATTTAGCCCCACCACCATGACCATACCCTTCTGTGGACTCTGCTTAATGCTCTGTGTGTGATGAGGTCTTTTCACTCTGCCTAATGGGAACTGAATTTTGTGACCTTCCAGAATTTGGGGTGTTCTTGCTTTCTTTTTTTTTTTTTTTTTTGAGACGAAGTCACTCTGTCGCTCAGGCTGGAGTCAGTGGCGCAATCTTGGCTCACTGCAACCTCCACCTCCCAGGTTCAAGTGATTCTCCTGCCTCAGTCTCCTGAGTAGCTGGGACTACAGGTGCGTGGCACTATGCCTGGCTAATTTTTATATTTTTAGTAGAGACGAAGGTTCGCCACATTGGCCAGGCTGGTCTCGAACTCCTGACCTCATGATCCTCCCACTTTGCCTCTCAAAGTGCTGAGATTACAGGTGTGAGCCATCGCACCCAGCCCGGTGTTCTTGCTTTCTATTGCATATATGTTTGTTTCACACAGTTTCATGTTGTATATGTTTGTTTCACACAGTTTCATGTTGTTTTCTCTCCTACATGCACAGATCAGTACCCAGTCAAATTATCAACCTGCAGATCTCTGGAGCTCTCTTGCAGGTCAGGTTCCTCCTCTCTGATATTTTGCCTCTCAAATTTTCACCATCCCAGCATCCCTAAACTTCAGTCTCTCAACTCAGTGAGACCACGAGGCTCTGCTTGGGTTCCTCTTCCCCACACTGCAACCGGGAAACTGCCTGTAACCAGTTAAACTGAAGCAATCATAGGACTGAACTTGGTTTCCCCCTCCCTTCTTTCAGGGACACAATCCTGTGCTAACTAACCAAATCCTGAAACTGTTGTGTCATATAGTTTGTTCAGATTTTTAGTAGTTTGAGGTAAGAAAGTAAATCCCTGGCTGGGCGTGGTGCCTTATGCCTGTAATCCCAACACTTTGGGAGGCCACGGTGGGCGGATCACTTGAGGTCAGGAGTTTGAGACCAGTCTGGCCAACATGGTGAAACCTCGTCTCTACTGAAAATACAAAAAATTAGCTGGGCATGGTGGCAAGTGCTTGTAATCCCAGTTACTAGGGAGGCTGAGGCGGGAGAATTGCTTGAACCCAGGAGGCAGACCCAGGTGAGCCGAGATGGCGCCATTGTACCCCAGCCTGGGCAACAAGAGCGAAACTCCATCTCAAAAAAAAAAAAAAAAAAAAAAAAAAAAAAAAGTAAATCCCTGGAATCTATTATTTCATCGTGGTGAGGAACAGAAGTTCTCTCAACACAGATCTAATTATATAATACATGACATTTTACATCATGATCTTTTCACTTAACAGTAGATTTTGGCCGTTTTTCCATTGTATTACACAATTGCAGTAGACATTATTTTAAACTATGTACTCATTCATTATCTTATTAAACAACTACCTACTGAGTGTCTTCTATGCTCTAGGCACCGGATAAAGCAGTAAAACAACAACAACAAACCCAAATAAAAACAAAACAAAACAAAAACGCAGGTAAGTTCACACTGTCATGGAGCTTTTACTCTAGTGTAAAAGTAGAAGTAGCTACTACTTCCTAGTAGCAGGAAGATGGGAAAAAGGTAAGTAAACAGATAAATGAGCAAACCTTACAGCAGTAAGTGCTATAAGATAGGGTGAGTGGGCCGGGCGCGGTGGCTCACGCCTGTAATCTCAGCTCTTTGGGAGGCTGAGGGGGGTGTGGATCACGAGGCCAGGAGTTCGAGATCAGCCTGACCAACATGGTGAAACCCTGTCTCTATTAAAAATACAAAAATTAGCTGGGCGTGGTGGTGCACACCTGTAAACCCAGCTACTTGGGAGACTGGGGCAGGAGAATTGCTTGAACCCGGGAGCCAGAGGTTACAGTGAGCCAAGATCGTGCCATTGCAATCCAGCCTGGGCGACAGAGCAAGATTCCGACAAAAAAAAAAAAAAAAAAAAAAACACCAAGAAAAAAAGATATGGTGAGTTTTAGAGGGTGACTAGGACAGTTATTTAAGATGAGTGTTAAAATCATAGAAATCTTTCAGGTTTCTTCTAGAGCACTCCTCCTCAAAGTCACCTGCACAATGATCCCTGCATTAGATTCTGCCTCTAGGGAACCTGACCTCAGACAGAGTATGCACCTTCTGAAGATTCCTGACTTACTACATCCTTATTGCTTATAAGAATTCTATTTTTAGAAATACTATGTGCACTGGAGATAATTTGAAATTTACTGAATCACAATGAAAAGTAGGAAGCAGTTGAAGGTGTGGGAGGTGGCAGATGGGTAATTGAAAGGTAACTAAAGATCCTGAGGTAAAGAACTAATTGCAGCTTGATATGGTCTGAATGTTTGTGTCCCCCAGAACATTCATATGGTGAAACCTAATCCCCAGTGTGACAGTATTAGGAGGTGGGGTCTTTGGGAGATGATTAGGTCATGATGGTAGAGACCTCACTGATGGGATAGGTGCCCTTAGGAGAGAGACCCTGAGAGATCCCTTGCCCCTCTGCCACGTAAGGATGGCCATCTCTGAACCAGGAAGCAGGCCCTCACCAGACACTGATTCTCCCACATGTCATGATCCTGGACTTCCCATAACTGTGAGAAATAAATTTCTGTTGTTTATAAGCCACTCAGACTATGGCAGTTCATTATAACAGCCCAATGGACTAAGACATAGCTGATGGCTACATGTAGAATTAGAGTTCTCTTGGGTTTGAATGGGTTAGGAACAGAAGTCTGTGAAGACTTTGGAATAACCACACCTAACTTTAAACCAGAGTAGGCCATTTGGAATCATCTAGGTGAACATGTTGCTCCTTTTCCTCAGCAACTATTAGAGCCTGCAGGTTACCTCTCTGGTCCCAGAACACATATCCCATTTTCCTCTAAAGAAATCTGCCATTGGATCCAGAGGCCTGGTGGTTTAAGAGCTAAGGACAAAAAAAAAAAAAAACCAAAAAACTAAAAAAACAGAAACACGAAAGCCAAGGGTGTGAGCAATGGTGAAAAGAAAGAAGGGGGCAAACTGAGAAACAAGAATGAGGCTACAGACTAGAGAAGGAAAACTCAGGGTAACTTGAAACTTCAGTCACAATTCTTTCTTTCTTCTCTGTGGGAGAAGATAGTCAAGCCGGAAAGTTGAAGATCAGCAGTGGCAAATGCCCCACCACTACCCTTCCCCACTCCCTACCTCCCTCATCTCCCCACCATCTACTCACTTTCTGAAGAGAGGAGCCTGGGCAGAGTGTTTGGAAGTGCTCTCTTATTGACAGTCTGGGCAGATTCCAACCTGGCATTCAAGGTAGATGGTAATTCCACTGCCAAGCTTTCTGAAGAGGCCAATATCTGAAGAGGCTGCGATCTAGAATCATTAACAAATTCAACCAAATGTTAAGCAAATGAAAAAGAACTCCATGCAAGTAGGCAGTCGGTCTTCCTCTGAGTCCTTGTGCTATCTTCATCTTCGTCAGAATCAGAATAGTAATGATTAAGTACACACCTGAATATACCCCTTAGGTGCTGAGAACATACAGTCCTTCAAATGCTGCCCTCACCTTAGGGAGGGTGCCCTTTGAGTTCCATTTTCAGGACTGTGATTGGGTTTTACAGGGCCAGTCACGGGTTATGGTAATAACTAACAATTGAACAGGACATTACAACTTCCAAAATACTTTCACAAATATTATTTAGCTGCCACTATCTTAGTCCATTTGTGCTGATATAACAAAATACCAGAGGCTGGTTAGCTTATAAATAGCAGAAATGTATTTCTCACTGTTCTGAAGTCTGAGAAGTCCAAGATCAAGACACTGGCAGACTCAGTGTCTGGTGAGGGCTTTCTGGTTCATAAATGGCAGTTTCTAGTTGTACCCTCACATCGTGGATGGGATGAGCAAGCTCCCTTGGACCTATTGTATAAGGGCACTGATTGTATTCATAAGGGTGTGTTCTCATGACCCAGTCACCTACCCAAACGCTATACCTCCTAATATCATGACCTTAGGGGTTAGGATTTCAACATATGAATTTTGTGGGGACACAGATATTCAGATCATAGCAACCACTCATCTGTATGGTAGCTACTCTTACTATTGTTGTTTTCGTTTTTTCAGACGGGTGCACTAAGGGTCAGAGCAATTCACTAATTTGCCCAAGATCCCATAGCCAACAAGAGGCTATGGCCTAAAATCTATACATTTCACACTCCATCCCCCTGCCCTGTCCCAATATCTGCTCACTGGAGTCTTCTTGTGTCCTGATACCCAGAGACAGGAGTTCTAAGATCCTAGAAAGGGCAACAAGGAACTGGCCATCCGTGGGCTCCCCAAAACCTACACTCTCTCTCAAGGGGGATTTCCCATACTTGTTGGAAAAGGAACATTAAATCCCACCCTTTTTTTACTTTAAGGACAACTGTCAACTTTCTGGGCACAGAAAGCACTTCACAGTCTGCCTGTTTTGCCCTCTCTCATTCTCAGGATGAAAGACCTCTCTAGCCAACGGGAAGATGGCAAGATGTGTGAATGTACCCCTGGGAGCAAAATCACAGAGGCTGTGTAATCCTCTATACATGTAGGGACTGAGTGTGGATATCTCTGACCAGTGTGGATGTTGAGCACATTGTTTCATAACCCTGCCTCACTGGCTCCTCTCTCCCCTACCTCCAGAACTGCCTATCTAACTCATCTGTGGTGATGGAATGCTATTTCTTTCACATTACCCTAAATTAAGTATCATTAGAAAGGTAACTGCTGTGTTTAAAACAAATAAATCACCTAACACATTCCAGAGATAAATTCAAATTATTTTTAGATAATCCATCCTTTTGGATTATCCAAACAACTGCTGCTTCCCCTAGCAGGAATAATTGAGAACTGAGACAAAAAGAAACTTAACCAAAATTTAAGCCAACTTGCAGACCAGCTATAAGGCTTACTGTGGAAGAAAATATATAATGATGGCATTTGGGAGTATGTGTCATCCCTAGGAACATGGTGGTGGTAATTTCAGCACTCACAAAGCTCTGACTCATAGCAAAGCATGCTGTGCTAAGGGGATAGACCCAGCTCTGGATTGGACAGTTTCTAAGACACAGTCACCCAACAGGCCCGGGAAGCTCATTAATCCTCATCAGGGTGTGATTACTGTTGCCAACCCAAGCCAGCAGTGAACACAAATGCCCTGCTGAGATTCCCAGGCTAGGACGTGTGGGGGCAAGACTTGTCCAGGAAGGGATATAGAAGAGTCTCTACACTACACTATACTATACTACAGATCCTCCTCCCATGCTCACAGAATAGAGACAGCTTAGTCCAGGGTAGAAAGGGCACCAGGCTGGGGTGGTGGCATGGGGGACAGGGATCAGAGGCAGGATGGGTGGCTTGATCTCAGCCTTAGAGTAGTCATGCCTGCCATTCCTCAGCACTACCAAAGTAGGGTAAAGCAGCTATGCCTGTACCTGCAGGACTGTTGGCAAAACAAAGAGGACCCTTGAGGGTGATTGGAACTGGAAAATTCTGCTCCCCTCGTCAACACCACTGAACGCTGATTTTGGAGATCCTTGCGTCAGTTGTGGAGGCAACCAGGCAGAAGTACAAGGGAAAGTGCCTACCTGCTAGGAACTGCTGCTGTAGTGTGAGGGGAGTTCTGGGTCAAATGCCAAAGCCCCTAGAGAGGTTTGGGAACAGGCTGTGGAGGTTCTCCACGAACGAAAGAGCTCTTAAGTTCCTTCCATTCCTAACATTCTGTGATTCTGATTTAATGGGAGACTGGAGAAACATATGTTGAAAACACACAAATGCTAAGCAGCAAGAAATGTAGTGACAGAATGAAACCTTGACTTCCTGCCTTAAGCATGATCTTTGGCCGGGCACGGTGACTCAAGCCTGTAATCCCAGCACTTTGGGAGGCCGAGACGGGCGAATCACGAGGTCAGGAGATCGAAACCATCCTGGCTAACACGGTGAAACCCCGTCTCTACTAAAAATACAAAAAAATTAGCTGGGCGAGGTGGCGGGCGCCTATAGTCCCAGCTACTCGGGAGGCTGAGGCAGGAGAATGGCCTGAACCCGGGAGGCGGAGCTTGCAGTGAGCTGAGAACCGGCCACTGCACTCCAGCCTGGGGGCAGAGCGAGACTCTGTCTCAAAAAAAAAATAAATAAATAAATAAAAATAAATAAAAATAAAAATAAAATAAAAATAAAAAAAAAATAAAATAAAGCATGATCTTTATAGGTTGTGGTCCTCAGCAGGGCCCAGACCACCAATAGCAGGGTCGAAGACAGGAAGACAGTGAGGTTGGACATGGGACGAAGGGCATAAGTGTAAGAAAAGACAGGTGGGTCTAGCTGAAAGTTCAGAGAGGCCGGGCGCGGTGGCTCAAGCCTGTAATCCCAGCACTTTGGGAGGCCGAGACGGGCGGATCACGAGGTCAGGAGATCGAGACCATCCTGGTTAACATGGTGAAACCCCGTCTCTACTAAAAATACAAAAAAACAAGCCGGGCGCAGTGACGGGCGCCTGTAGTCCCAGCAACTCGGGAGGCTGAGGCAGGAGAATGGCTTAAACCCAGGAGGCGGAGCTTGCAGTGAGCTGAGATCCGGCCACAGCACTCCAGCCTGGGCGGCAGAGCGAGACTCCGTCTCAAAAAAAAAAAAAAAAAAAAAAGAAAGTTCAGAGAGCTGTTGTAAAAGAGACTGGGAAGAGGAAACGCCAAAAAATGACTTCTTTTTTTTTTTTTTTTTTTTAAACTCAGAGGCTGGAAATCTCTTTTCTCCTGGAGAAGAGAAACTTGGCTGTTGTTTCATTTAGATATGAAGTTCTTCTAGGCTAAGATGATTCCACTCTTCCCCCCTGAAAACGGTTTTTGGTGAGAGGGAGGTGGGTGCAGAGGATTCGGGGCTTCTTTGGACCTTGTCTGCAGTGACTGAGGCATCCCAGGATCCTGCCTCCTGTGGACCAAAAACCTGAGATGGGTTCCTCTCCTGCAAACACATATCCCGTTGTCATGTGGATGGACTGAAGATACTTTTGTGACTGCTCAGTAAATGTCTCAAGGGAAAATCATTTGGTGGGTAAGCTAGGAAAGGGGAGAGGTAACTAGAGTGTTCTAAAGCTAAGCAGATTCCAGCAAGCAGGAAGGTTTTCTAGAAAGGGGGAGTTCAAATCTGCTTGACTGATGAAGGTGAGCTGTCTTCTGTCTCACGCATGACCTGCAAATGCATCCCCATGTGTACTAACCTGATCTGCCGTGGTGGTATGGCTCTTAAACATCCAAGTTGGTCAAATCTCCTTTGATGGATTAGAGCAAGCAAAGGATGTTTATTGAGCACCTCCTGCCTCAGGAGGCTTCATAGTACCTTGGAAAGTGCCTGAGTTCTGTGGCCAAAAGGATCTGGGTACAAGTCCTGCCTGGGCCACTTACTAGTCACATCTCCTTGAATAAGTTGCTTAATCTCTCTGATCCTGCAGGGTCCTTAGTTATAAAATGGGGACAGCTACTCACTTCACAGGGCTGGATTGAGAATGAAATCTGACTAAAGCCCAGAGGTAGTGCCTTGGGCATGTCGGTTGTGTTTCTTCTTGGCATTCATGATAAGAGCTAAGAAGTGAAATTTCAAAAGGAGAAATAGTAGCTAAGATCACATGAATAAAACTTCCAGTAGATAGACAGATTTTTATTTTTCTTTTCACATTTCAGTATTATTTGTGAGTGTTCTTATATGAGAATGTTTCTGTCAGGGCTTAAATGTGTCAAACAAGAAAGAATCAGAGGAACCAGAAGTCTGGGTTTCTGCTCCAGCTGCTATTAACTGAGAGACCTTGGGCAAAAGCTTTCATCTTGTTGAGCCTTGATGATCTCATCTGTAAAATGGGAAGACTGGGGCCTCTCTCAAAGGGTTGTGGTTAGGATCAAATAAAATCATAAATGTAAAAGCCCTTGATGAACTGGGGGGAATGTGACACAAATGGAAGCTAGTTTTTGCATGTCAGATGTTCATTGATCATCTGCTGGAAGCATACATATTAACTGGGTTGATTTCCTAGGCAGTCTTATCCGGATTTTTTTTTTTTTTTTTGAGACAGAGTCTGGCTCTGTCGCCCAGGCTGGAGTGCAGTGGCATCATCTTGGCTCACTGCAAGCTCTGCCTCCCGGATTCATGCCATTCTCCTGCCTCAGCCTCCCAAGTACCTGGGACTACAGGCGCCCGCCACCACGCCCGGCTAATTTTTTTGTATTTTTAGTAGAGAAGGGGTTTCCCCATGTTAGCCAGGATGGTCTCGATCTCCTGTACTCGTGATCTGTCCTCCTCGGTCTCCCAAAGTGCTGGGATTACAGGCGTGAGCCACCGTGCCCAGCCAGTCTTATCCATATTTTAGCAGACATGTGCACCTGCTCTTTTTTTTTTTTTTTTTTTGACAGAGTCTCACCCTGTTGCCTAGGCTGGAGTGCAGTGGTGTGATTTTGGCTCACTCCAAGCTCCACCTCCTGGGTTCAAGTGATTCTACCGCCTCAGCCTCCCAAGAAGCTGGGACTACAAGTGTGCACCACCACACCCAGCTAATTTTTGTATTTTTGGTAGAGACAAGGTTTCACCATGTTGGTCAGGCTGGTCTTGAACTTCTGACCTCAGGTGATCCACCCACCTCGGCCTCCCAAAGTGGTGGGATTATAGGCATGAGCGTCTGTGCCCGGCCCGCCTGCTTTTTCTTTGATCCTTCAATCCTTATCTCAGTCTCATCCCTCCACCAGGTTAAAGGGACTGAGACGCTGTTAACCTTATTGTGCCTTGGGCAGGCCAGATATTCCTGAATGGTCATTAACTCAGGACCATGAGGATGATCACCACTTGATGGTGAAAGGGGCTTTTTCTGCTTGCTGGGAAAATCCTTTCAGGGCTCATGATGCTATAGCCAGCACTCCTTTGCTGTTCCCTGCCTTTTCTTCATCAAGCGTCATTTTAGGATAACCAAGGAAAGAAAAGATTAATGGGATATAGGTAATAGGATGTGACCACCAAGTTGCTCCACCCACAAACTTTGCATGAAACACCTGAATACAACACAAAAGAAATGGTAGTGTCATTCTCCAAATCTCTCTTTGCTTTTTTCTCTATGCACCTCGCTGTCAAAAACTGCAGAGATTGTAGAGAAGAAGACTATAGCTATACAGCATGAAAACAAAAGAGGGGTGCAACTCCCAATCATTCTGCATTAATGTGAGTTTACTGTCACTTGTTTATCTTGCTTTGAGCATAAACTACCTTGTCCTATCTATTTGTTTGTTTATTTATTTATTTATTTTTTTGAGAGGGAGTCTCCCTCTGTTGCCCAGGCTGGAGCGCAGTGGCGCCATCTTGGCTCACTGCAACCTCCGCCTCCGGGGCTCAGGCCATTCTCCTGCCTCCGCCTCCCGAGCAGCTGGGGCTACAGGCGCCCGCCACCTCGCCCGGCTAGTTTTTTTGTATTTTCAGTAGAGACGGGGTTTCACCGTGTTCGCCAGGATGGTCTCCATCTCCTGACCTTGTGATCCGCCCGCCTCGGCCTCCCAATGTGCTGGAATTACAGGCGTGAGCCACCGCGCCTGGCCTTATTTATTTTCTTGAGATGAAGTCTCACTCTTTTCTCCAGGCTGGAGTGCAATGGTGCGATCTCAGCTCACTGCAACCTCCACTTCCCGGGTTCAAGAGATTCTCCTGCCTCAGCCTCCCGACTAGCTGGGATTACAGGAGCCTGCCACCACGCCCAGCTGATTTTTGTATTTTTAGTACAGACGGGGTTTCACCAGGTTGGCCAGGCTGGTCTCAAACTCCTGACCTTAGGTGATCCGCCTGCCTCAGCCTCCCAAAATGCTGGGATTACAGGCGTGAGCCACCGCGCCCGGCTCCTATTGATTTATTTGCATTAAAAATTAAAACCTCGGCCGGGCGCGGTGGCTCAAGCCTGTAATCCCAGCACTTTGGGAGGCCGAGACGGGCGGATCACGAGGTCAGGAGATCGAGACCATCCTGGCTAACACAGTGAAACCCCGTCTCTACTAAAAATACAAAAACTAGCCGGGCGAGGTGGCGGGCGCCTGTAGTCCCAGCTACTCCGGAGGCTGAGGCAGGAGAATGGTGTAAACCCGGGAGGCGGAGCTTGCAATGAGCTGAGATCCCGCCACTGCACTCCAGTCCGGGCGACAGAGCGAGACTCCGCCTCAAAAAAAAAAAAAAAAAAAAATTAAAACCTTTTCTGGCCAGGTGCTGTGGCTCATGCTTGTAATCCCAGTAGTTTGGGAGGCAGAGGTGGGCAGATCACCTGAGGTCAGCAGTTCAAGACCAGCCTGGCCAACATGGTGAAACCCTGTGTCTACTAAAAATACAAAAATTGCCAGGTCATGGTGGCGAGCACCTGTAATCCCAGCTACTCGGGAGGCTGAGGCAGGAGAATCACTGAACACAGGAAGTGGAGGTTGCAGTGAGCTGAGATTGGGCCACTGCTTCCTGGGCGACAGAGCAAGACTCCATTTAAAAAAAGAAAGCCTTTTCTAAAAATAAAATTATACATACTTGTAGGAAATTTAGAAAATAAAGAAAATGATAAGGAAGAAAAAAAGAACACTTACAATTCCACCACTGATAATGTCTAGGGGTTTGCAGTCATAAATGTAAATAATCTGTCCACAGTTTTCTATATTTTTTCACTCAGTTTTATGACATGAAAAATTTCCGATAATGCTAAAATTATCAGAAAAACAGATTTTAATGACTGTATAATGTCCATTATACTGATGAATCATAAGTTATTTACTAATTCTCTATTGTTCAACGTTTTTATTTTTTTCTCCATTAAGAATAACACTGCTATTAATATCCTTGTGCATAAGTGTCCATGTCTCTGATTATTTCCTTAATATAAATTACTAGAATAGAACTACTGGGTCAGAGTCAGAACATTTCTGAAAGTCTTGATAGATGATGCCAATTTACCCTTAAGGGAATATGTACCAATTTACCCTCCCACTAATAGTGTATAATAGTAATATTTCAGCACCCCCTGCTAAGAAGGCTGCATATTATCTCTATTTTAATATTTTCTATTTTAATGAGTGAAACTGATTTGCTTTGTTTTTATGTGGCCACCCTGCCCTGTCACTCCAGCCATGGTACTTGTTTCTTTGTTACCTGTTGGTTAAATGTGTATGCCCTGTCTACTTCCAAACAGAATTTGAAGTGGTTCTGACTAAATCATAAGCCCTTAAAGCTAGCAATTTCC
Source organism: Trachypithecus francoisi (assembly GCF_009764315.1). Classification (NCBI taxonomy): domain Eukaryota; kingdom Metazoa; phylum Chordata; class Mammalia; order Primates; family Cercopithecidae; genus Trachypithecus; species Trachypithecus francoisi. Next base: position 69,220,122 of record NW_022681470.1, on the reverse strand, counting down.
CCTCTTTTTAGCTTAAGGTTTCTGTGGCTGGCACAGTGGGTTTCACATATTCAATATTTGATATGTTTGGAGGTTATTTTTGAACTCTATAGAAATATCCACTAACAGGATATTTTCTCTTTCGTGGATGCATATGGCTCTATTATGTCCCCATCTCTCAACTCTCATCGTCCTTACAGGTATATTATGTAATTTAACGTTTCATTTTATATATGTATAATTATGCAGTAGTTTGTTGGGAGGAAAAAACAACAACCCGAAAAACCCTGTCTTCCTAGCTGGATTATCAGTTACTTGAGCTCAGGGAATATGTTATTTATTTCTCTTAGAAAAAACGAGCACAGCATTGAGCACATGCAAACACTGTGTGTGTGTGTGTGTGTGTGTGTTTCTTTGTTTTTTTTTTTTTTTCTTTTTGAGACAGAGTCTCACTCTGTTGCCCAGGCTGGAGTGCAATGGCACAATCTTGGCTCACTGCAACCTCTGCCTCCCGAGTTCAAGTGATTCTCCTGCCTCAGCCTCCCAAGTACCTGGGATTGCAGGCATGCACCACCACACCTCACTAATTTGTTGTATTTTTAGTAGAGATGGGATTTCACCATGTTGGCTAGGCTGGTTTTGAACTCCTGACCTCAAGTGATCCGCCTGCCTCAGTCTCCCAAAGTTCTGGGATTACAGACATGAGCCACCGCACCCGCCCTGATGTTTATTAAGGCATGACTTATCAGTAAAAGCTTTCTCACATTTATTGCACTCATAAGGTTCCTCTCCTTTATGGGTTCTCTGACAAACACTTTTTTTTTTTTATGAAACATGATTGTTTGTTATGTGTCAAGCACTTCACTCAGTGCTGAGGAAACTAGTGCACAGTCTGATAGAAGAGGTGGCATGTGGGGGCACGAGGAATGTGATGAGAGCTTTAGGAGAAACCTGAAGCCCCAATTGGAGGGATCAAGGAGGACTTCCTGAAGTAGGCAGTGACTCACAAGAGTTAGCCAATAAATAATGCAGCTGAGAGATTGAACATTTCAGGAAGACAGAATAGCATATGCAAAGTTACAGTAGACAAAAAAATTATTACTGACTGGAGGACTATATTCAACATATTCAGAACAGAGAAAATTGCAGGAGGTAAGGCTGGAGAGGTGAGCAAAGTCCATTATGTGCACAGTGAGAATGGAAGCCACTGGTTTTGGCCTTCATCAGTGTGTATAGTGGTGATCCCATTAGCGTCAATACCCAGCTCTCACAAACTCTTGAGTCTCACTGGCTTAACTAAAAGAAGTCAAGATCCATGCAGGAAATCAAAGTTATTTTCAGAGTTTTTCCTACCAAATACTTAGGGAACTCTTTGGGGAGTATTTTTATGTTTTCATGAACCCATCTAGATTACCACTTGCTACCATGTCTAGCCAGGCTGCATTTCTGCAGTTCCAAGGCTTAATGATTTAACAGGGTACCAACACAAGGTGGAACATTTTTCCTGTTATTGGCATGAATACCTAGACAATTAGGTTCATAATATTGAAACTGGAGCATCACTGCTGCATCTGAAGACCAGACTTTATTGCCACTGCTCTAGTCAAGTGTGAAGGAAAATGCTCTGATTGGCTACAAGTCAATTAAGGATTCCATGGCAAGCCTGCTTTGGCTCCAAAATAACAGCTCTTTAAACCTCCATTCAAGCCCCTGCAATGGTTGGAATGTTTGTGTCTCTCGAAAATCCATGTTGAAACTTAATCCTCAATGCAAGAGTGTTAAGAGGTGGGGCCTTTTGGGAAGTGATTGAGTCATGAGGGCTCTGCCCTTGTGAATGGCACTAATGTCCTTATAAGAGAGGCGTCAGGCCGGGCGAGGCGGCTCACTCCTGTAATCCCAGCACTTTGGGAGGCCAAGGCAGGTGGATCACCTGAAGTCAGGAGTTTGAGACCAGCCTGGCCAACATGGTGAAACCCCATCTCTACTAAAGTTACAAAAATTAGCCGGATGTGGTGGTGGGTGCCTGTAATCCCAGCTACTTGAGAGGCTGAGGCACAAGAATCACTTGAACCTGGGAGATGGAGGTTGCAGTGAACCAAGATCGTGCCACTGCACTCCAACCTCTGTCTCAAAAATAAATACATACATACAAACATACATACATACATACATACATACAAGAGGCTTCAGAAAGCTACCTGGCCCTTTTTGCCTCCTTTCCATCATGTGAGAACACAGCATTTGTACCTTCTGCTTTGTGAATACACGGCAAGAAGGTGACATCTTGGAAGCAGAGAGCAAGCTCTCTAAATCTGCTGGCATCTTGCCCTTTCACTTCCTAGGCTCTAGACTGGAAGAAATAAATGTCTATTGTTTATAAATTACCCAGTTTTATAAATTACCCAGTCTTGGTAAATTACCCAGTCTGTAAGAAATAAATGTCTATTGTTTATAAATTACCCAGTCTGTGGTATTTTGTTATAGCAGCAGCCCAAACACACTAAGACACCCATTTTCTCTCAGCACCCACATAGGCTGCCAAAGCAGCTGGGTGAGACAAGTTCCAATATTGGGTTCCACAGTGAACCCAGAACTGCTTTTGGACATTCTGGCTCAAATGCTGGGTTGGATCCAAGGGGCCAGATCCCTTCTGCTCTATGATGACCTACTTTTCAGCACCACCCACACTACCACCACTTTAATCATGCCTCCCTCAGGGCCACCCCAGTCCATCAGATGACTGAAATCCAACCAAGAACAAGGTTCAGACCTTTTCCTCATAGACCATACTGTTTAATCTGTGTGTAAATCAACGTATGTAAATGGACACATGGGGAGAAAGGAATTGAGTTGCCTAACTGTCCTTATCAAAGGCATCTGAACAGCATCTCCTGCCCAGACAACATACTTCACTTTGTTAAAACACCTGGACTTGGCCGGGTGCGGTGGCTCACGCCTGTAATCCCAGCACTTTGGGAGGCTGAGGTGAGCAGATCATGAGGTCAGGAGATCAAGACCGTCCTGGCTAACACGTTGAAACCCTGTCTCTACTGAAAAATACAAAAAAAATTAGCCAGGCGTGGTGGCAGGTGCCTGTAGTCCCAGCTACTTGGGAGGCTGAGGCAGGAGAATGGCATGAACCCAGGAGGGGGAGCTTGCAGTGAGCTGAGTTCGTGTCACTGCACTCCAACCTGGGTGACAGAGTGAGACACTGTCTCAAAAATAATAATAATAATAATTTAAAAACCTGATTTTGGCCTTCATCAGTGTGTATAGTACTTTATTCTGTAGGCAAAGAACAGTCAATAAAGTTTTTATGTAGTATGCTAGAATGCTAATTATACTACATTAATTGCTGATTAATACTCGTAATACACAAAAACTCTCAGAAATTGATTAGAAAAGACAAAACTAGTAGGAATAGATGATATGAATGAAATGTAATTCATAGAAGATAAATTCTAAGGATCTGATATTTATTTATTCATTTGAGACTGGGTCTCCCTCTGTTGCCCAGACTGGAGTGCAGTGGCATGATCATGGCTCACTGCAGCCTGACTTCCCTGGGCTCCAGTGATTCTCCCACTTCAGCCTCCCAAGTAGTCAGGACCACAGGTGTGGGCCACCATGCCCAGCTAATTTTTGTACTTTTGGTAGAGATAGGGTTTCGTCATGTTGCCCAGACTGGTCTTGAACTCCTGAGCTCAAGTGATCCACCCTCCCTGGCCTCCTAGAGTGTTAGGATTACAGGCACGAGCTACCATGCCTGGCTAATAAATAGATTTAAAAGATGCTCAATATGACCATCAATCCAGGAAATGAAAATTAAGGTAATAACATAATATTACTTTATACCCTTCAGATTGGTAAAAATTAAGAGTGAAAACATCTACTGTTGGTAAGAATGAGGAGGAAATAGGTACTCACGTATTGCTGGGTGCAGTATGAGTCGCTACAAACCTTTTGGCAATTAGCAAAGACTACAAAATTTTAATACGTTTGCCCTTCAACCTAGTAATCCCACTGCTGGGAATCTACTGTATAGAAATAAAAGCACCAATACAAAAAAAAAAAACGCATGTACAAAGGTGTTTATTGCTGCATTGTTTGTATTTGGCAAAACACTGAAAACCAAGCAAAGCCCATCATTAGGGGAATGAATGAATAAATTTTAGTGTTTATACATGGGGAATTGTGTAGCCACTTAAATATATGTTAGATCTATATTAATGGACTTGGAGGGATTTCCATGAAATGTGATTAAATGGGGAAAGCTATATGCAAAGGTATAGATGTACTCTGAACCAATTTTCAGAAACTGATGACATCTACCAACAGCAAAACAAAAACCCTAAAACCGTTTGTGTGTGTGTGTGTGTGTGTGTTTAGGTACAGTCTGCTAGCTGCCTACCTAAATCTTTTATTTCTTTCTTCCTTACTAAGAGAACCTCCATTATTAGGGGTAGCAATGTGCTCAAACGTTTCTCTTCTTGCAGATAGGAATGGCCAGTGAAATTTAAGTGGAAGTTTTGGATGAAGTGTTGGATGAAGTTTAGGTGAAGCTCTTTTTGGCCCCTGGTCTTCCCCATTTCTTACCTGAAAAGGATGCATGGCTGGTGCTTTTATAGTCATTGTTTGACTTTGAAGATATGACAATGTGAAAGGTTGCCAGGCACACAGTTTGAAGGAAGCTGGCTCTCTGATCACTTTGTGTAACCACCATAGCAGCCCTGGATGCCTACATACAAGAATAAACTCTAAAGTGATTAAGCCTGTGCTGAGTCGCTATTATGGGGAGCCAAATGCAACATATGATTATGTGGGCATGAAGAAAAGGTATGAAGGTACACATACCAAGTTATTAGCACTGGTTACCTGGGGTGCAGGTGAAGCTGCAAGGAGTAGAAAGACAGAGGAGGGAAGGTAAACAAAAAAGATTAAATAGAATGTTCTTGTAGCAGATTTTACACAGTAAAAAAAATTTAAAAACATATGATGTGCCCCTCTTTGAAAACCAAACGGCATTATGATTGTACTAGTGCATTTTCTGTTGCTTATAACAGAATGCCTGAAACTGGGTAATTTATAAAGAAAAGGAGTTCATATCTTACAGTTACGGATGCTGAGATAGTCAAGGAGCCACATCTGGTGAGGGTCTTCTTGCTTGTGGAGGCTCTGCACAGTCCTAAGGTATCCTAAGTCCTAAGGCACAGGGTATCACATTGCAAGGGAGCTTAGCATGCTAAGATGCTAGCTCAGGCCTCTTTTCCTCTTTTCATAAAGCCACCAGTTCCCCTTCCATGATAACCCTTTAATCCACTAACCCATTAATCCATTCATCCATGAATAATGGCTCTGCCCTCACGATCCATTCATCTTTTAAGGCCCAGACCTCTCAGTATTGCCACACTGGGGATAAAGTTTCCAACACATGAAACCAGGGGAGGCATTCAAACCATAGCAATTAGATTAAGCCATTTGTTTACGATTATATATACCCTCTTTCTAGGCCTTCTTCGTCCCTAATTAAAATTGTTCCTCTTTCAAGGCCACTCTCTGACATCTGAATCCCAATGAAGATCACAGTTCAAACCCTTTTCTCATATGACTGATCAACATAAAAAGGTGCATGAGGCCATGTGCGGTGGCTCATGCCTGTAATCCCAGCACTTTGGGAGGCCGAGGTGGGTGGAACCCAAGGTCAGGAGATGGAGACCATCCTGGCTAACACAGTGAAACCCCGTCTCTACTAAAAATACAAAAAAAATTAGCCGGGCATGGTGGCGGGCACCTGTAATCCCAGCTACTCGGGAGGCTGAGGCAGGAGAATGGCATGAACCCCCGGAGGCAGAGTTTGCAGTGAGCCGAGATCGCGCCACCACTGCACTCCGTCCAGCCTGGGTTACTCTGTCTCAAAAAAAAAAAAAAAAAAAAAAAAAAAAACAGGGTTCGTGAAAGGATAATCACCAAAAAGTTAGTGGAAGAATGAGGGTATCTTAGGGCGGTGGGATTTCAGGTGATCATTTCTTTTTTTTTTTCTTTTTTTCTTTTTTTTTGAGACGGAGTCTCGCTCTGTCGCCCAGGCTGGAGTGCAGTGGCCGGATCTCAGCTCACTGCCAGCTCCGCCTCCCGGGTTTATGCCATTCTCCTGCCTCAGCCTCCCGAGTAGCTGGGACTACAGGCGCCCCGCCTCGTCGCCCGGCTAGTTTTTTGTATTTTTTTTTTTTAAGTAGAGACGGGGTTTCACCGTATTAGCCAGGATGGTCTCAATCTCCTGACCTCGTGATCTGCCCGTCTCGGCCTCCCAAAGTGCTGGGATTACAGGCTTGAGCCACCGCGCCCGGCCTATCATTTCTTCCTCTTATTTTTGCGATTCTTTCTGTTCTTATATTGACCTTATAATATCTACATAATCAGAAAAAAAAACAATAAAGCTGTTTTCAGTGTGAAACAACAACAACCTAAGGATTGGAATGAGGCAAGATTGGAGGCAGGGTCAACTACAAGGGCATTTTAGTAATCCAGGTAAGAACTGATGATGGGCTGAGTGCAGGTAATGACAATGGACATATAGAGAGATGTAGAAACATTTAAAAATAATAAGGTTCTAGAATCAACAGGACACAGTGATTGATGAGGAGACAGGAAGAAGGCAAGCTTTCTAGCCGAAGTGAGTGGGTGGAGAGGTATGCTATGCTCTGACAGGGAACACAGGAGGAAAAGCAACCACTGAATGGAGGACAGGAAGCATCTTCAAAATACTGAAGCCCGGTCCCCACTCTGAATACTTTAGGCAGTTATTTCCAGTGATTCCTAGCCACAGCCAGGGCTGAAAAACGCTGGTGAAAACCCCAACATGGGGCTTTCAGGGGGCCCCACACTTGAAGTGTGGACTGAGGACCAGGAACTTGGAGGCTAAGAAAACATGGCCAGGGAAAGAAAGGGAAACCAAAGAAAAGTATATCCTGGAAATGGACAGAGGAGGAAGTTTCTGCTGGTGCTCAATAAATATTGACTAGATGACAGAAGGAAGGAGAGTACAATGGTGTCAAATAATCCCGAGGAGTCGAGAAAGAGAAGGGTTATAACGTGTCCAGTGGAGTTAGCCTCAAAGAGGTCACCTATGACCCTTCTGGATCTGTTTCTGTTGTTGAGTGAGAAGTGAGGGCAAAAATCAATGGTTTGACAACTGAATGGAAGAGGACAAGCTATCCTATTGGAAAGTGTGATAATACCTTAGAAATTACATTTACAAAACATAATTTGTGATATTGAAAAATACTTAGAATATAACACTAAGTGAAAAGCAGGATATAAAACATTACCTATAATATATGATTCCAATTCTGGTATAAATTAGAGGCATAAGGAGCAGGTTTAAGATCTCGCCCTCTGAAGCCAGACTCCCTGGGATCAAATCCAGACTAGGCCACTGACTGGATGTGTAACCATGGTAAAGTCCCTCACTGGGTAGTGGTTAGCCTGGCACGCAGAAAGCGTTCAGTAAAATGTTAGCTATAAAATGCTGAACATAGATGTATACACATAGAAGCAAAGTATCCTCAGGTGGGGCCGGGCACTGTGGCTCACACCTGTAATCCCAGCACTTTGGGAGGCCGAGGTGGGTGGATCACAAGGTCAGGAGATTGAGACCATCCTGGCTAACACAGTGAAACCCTGTCTCTACTAAAAATACAAAAACGTTAGCTGGGCGTGGTGGCACGTGCCTGTAATCCCAGTCACTCGGAAGGCTGAGGCAGGAGAATGGCATGAACCCAGGAGGCGGGGCTTGCAGTAAGCCGAGATTGTGCCACTGCACTCCAGCCTGGGGGACAGAGTGAGACTCCGTCTCAAAAAAAAGAAAAAAAAAAGATATCCTCAGGTGGAGAGATTCCAAAATGAGTGCCAAGGTTACAAAGTTTTGTTTTGTTTTGTTTTGTTTTCTGTACAGTTTTCTTTGTTTTCTAAATATTCTGTAATGAACATGTACTACTTTTATAAGTAGAGAAAAATGTAAAACAGCATTTAACAAAAAACAAGCTTTGCTGTTAAAGGAAAGAGAAAGAAAAGGCATTTTAGTCTGTTTTGTGCTACTATAACAGGATACCACAGACTGGGTAATTTATAAGAAAGGAAATTTATTTCTCACAGTTCTAGAGGCTGAGAAGTCCGAAATCAAGGTGCTGGCTCCTGATGAGGGCCTTCTTGCTGCATCCTCACATGGAAAGCAGAAGGGCAAGAGAGAACCAACTTCCTCTCCGAATCCCTTTATTAGGATACGTAATCCCATTCAAGAGAAGGAGCCCTCATAGCATAATCATCTCTTAAAGGCCATGCCTTTTAATTCTATCACATTGACAATACCTGGTTTTTGGAAGGGACCCATTTAAACCATAGAATTGGGCAATAGCTACAGGGTATAGGATTAATGCTTCATGTGCTCATGATGACACTTCCTGTTCACAGTTTTTGGGAAAGATCCTGAAAGGAGTTGAGGGTGGCAACTGATGTAATTGTTATTATTATTAATATTTTATTTTATTTTTTTTGAGACAGTGTCTTGCTCTGTCACCCAGGTTGGGGTGCAGTGGTGCGATCTCAGCTCACTGCAAGTTCCACCTCCCTGGTTCACGCCATTCTACTGCTTCAGCCTCTCGAGTAGCTGGGACTACAGGCACTCGCCACCATGCCCGGCTAATTTTTTGTATTTTTAGTAGAGACGAGGTTTCACCGTGTTAGCCAGGATGGTCTTGATCTCCTGACCTCGTGATCCACCTGCCTCGCCCTCCCAAAGTGCTGGGATTACAGGCGTGAGCCACCACGCCCGGCCATAATGATGTTTTTGAGGAAAAAGGAAAGCATGAATGTGGTGTGGGGAATTAGTCTTTAATAGGACATCTCTTCCTGTGATTGGGGAAGAAAGAATTTGTGAGTAGGTATAAATACAATAATTTGTAGATGCAGAAACAGAAGGCTGAGGAAGTTCATGACTGATAGCCTTGATGTTAATCACTGAAGCCAGCAAGGCTGTCCGCTGAGAGGGGGGTGTCTGAATATCCACAGAGGGGGAGAAGGGGGTGCCTGAATATCCACAGAGGGGATGAAGGAGGAAACTGACACACAGCTGCATTGCCAAACAGCACTGAGAGCCTGGTGCTGCCTGGAGACGTGACTCTGCCACGGCCCTGACCTAGGTCACCCCCAGTGCAGCAGATACAGCCACGGTTCTGTCACACCGTTCTCGTAGGCTTGTGGCTTGCTCTAGATCCTTGACTGAGTTGCTTCCCATGGGAATTCCACTCCTCCCTCTCACATACAGAAATCCTACTCAGTCTGCAAGGCTAGCTCAGGTTTGTTTATTCAACTATTCAGATATTAATTTATCCAATTTCCAGTTGGTCTCTCAGAACCCCATGGCTTCTGGGTTCAGGAACTTGCAAAAGCTCCATCTCTGTCTTTTCTCTTTGATACCTGTGCTATCTGATCATGAAAGAGTCGTTTCAGGACAGAGGGCTTGCCTTGAAGTCTGACTTCCTGATGATTTTTGATTGGGGGCCAGTATTATATTCAGTCTGTGTGTGAGTGTACATGTGCTTCCTTTCCTTCTGCTATTAGGGGTTTAATTTACTGGAGGGGAAGCACCTGTAATCCCTGTTTGGAAAAATGTCTGCTTAATGGCAGTTCTCCCGGATGTGACCCACTTGATAATAAAAGTTCCAGTGGAATCGGGTCTCTCTGTAGCCCAGTTCATGTGAAGATATAATCAGGCATTTGGCCAGCTATTCTTCGATTTTATCAAGATCTCCAGCACTTCCACCCCTCCATTTTCTACCATCTCAGTGCATCTCCTGGCACATTTTTTTTTTTTTTTACAGCCCGCCTGAAACCCATAGCATATTTTCTGGCATTCTTGGTATCCAAGCTCTCTCATCTTCCTGTCACATCTACTTTACAGAGTATCAGCTGTGAATCAGTCCTGACATTCCTCCTGCTTCTTCACCAAGGCTACTGGGCCCTTCATCAGGGTCTAGGCTTTGGCTTCAGCATGGCCAGCAGCAAATAGTGAGGGAAGAATTTAGTCCTGATATCACTGGCGGGAATCAGTGGGGCACCAGAACCAAGGACTGGCTCCAGAGTGGCCAGAATACTGGTTACATACAGGAAGATTGAGCAAATACATAAATGTACAGAAGATAATGAAAGCTGATTCTCTCACTGTGAATGAATAGAGTTACAAATATGGAAAGGGTCCTGCTGAGGAGCACCAAAGGAAATAAAAGTTAAAATTAAAAAGACAAAAATGGAAAGGGGAAGGCTAAAATAAACCCTGTGGTGTTGGATTGGAATTGGAGGCATTGGTGAGGGCTCACGGTTTTAATAGATAGTTATAGAAACAGAAACAGGTGTGCATGTGTACATATATGTGAGTATATACATATGTACATTTCCTAGCTCTGCCCACAGGGGCCTAGAAGTAATGAATGATACTCTAGTAGCAATGAGCACACTAGTACCTAGATCCTGCTTTGTGAATATCACTTTCCACAAAAAGAACCAAATCTCCTTAGAGAAATGGCTGATTTCAGGGGAAGGGCAGAAGACTATAAAATGAGCCTGGAACTTACTACCAGAAGTAACAAAGTGCTCAAAGAATGATGGGAGACATATCAAAAGGACACAAGAACTAACTTAAAGGGATTCCCATTGACCAAATCTGGGATGATTTGAAGACTAAAAAAATAATAATAACAGTAATAGACCGTATCACTGAATAAAATAGGAATCTGTGAGTCTATACAATTGAATTTTAACCAAAAGTTAACAATAATTTGTGGAGTTTATAACATATGTAGAAATAATAAAAGGCATTATAGCAATAGAAAAAAGACCAGAAAGGGAATAAATATAAGTATGTTGTTTTATGTTTCTTATCTTACACATGAAGTGGTATAATCTTACTTTGAGATATACCTGTGATAAGTGATGGATGCATATGATAACTTCCAGAGCAACCACTAAAACAAACAAACAAAAACCACCTGAACTAGCTCAAGAGTCAATAGAGGAGATAAAATGAAACCCTGATAATTTTCTTCTTGCTTTATACAAAAGAAAGCAGGAAAAGAGGCAAAAGGAACAGAGAACAGGTAGGCTAAATTGAAAATAAATAGCAAGACAGTGGACATCAACTGCATCAATAATTACATTAAATATAAATGGTCTTAACACTATAATTAAAAGGCAGAGTGGATAAATAGGATGGTCTAGGAAAACCTCGCTATGAAGGTGACAATTTAAAAAATACTGTAAGAAGAAGGATCAAGGATGCAGATAATAACTAGAATAAGAGTGTTCTAAACAGGTAAACACATAAAAGACCCTGAGGTGGGTGCATTCCTGGTATGACAGAAGAACAATGAGTAGGCCAGTGTGGTAGAGCTAAGTGAGCGAAAAGGAGGTGAGGTCAGCCAGCTAATGGGGTAATAGATTAAACAGGACCTTGAAGGCCATTGTAAGAACCCCGGATTATACTCTGAATGAAATGGGAATCCATTTTTGATGGTTTTGATCCAATAAATGACATAATCTAATTTGCATTTTTAATCTTTAATGCAATACAATTTTTTTGAGAAAGGGTCTTGCTCTGTTGCCCAGGCTGGAGTGCAGTGGCATAATCATATCTCACTGTAGTCTTGACCTCCCAGGCTCAAGCAATTCTCCCACCTCAGCCCCCTAAGCAGCTGGGACTATAGGCACACACCACCACGTCTGGCTAATTTTTTATTTTTTTTATTTTTTGTAGAGACAGGGTCTCACTATATTGCCCAGGCTGGCCTCAAACTCCTGGGCTCAAGCGATCTTTCCACCTTGGCTTTCCAAAGTGCTGGGATTATAGGCATGAGCTACCACGTCTTGCAATATAATTTGTACATAATAAAATTTGCCAATTTTAAGAGTATCATTTGATGAGTTTTGACAAATGTATGGACTCATGTAACCACCACCACAATCGTCATATAGAACATTTCCATCACCCTACTCTGGATCCTGTGCTGAGAAAGACTCGAAGATGGAAGCAGAGAGACGAGCTGAAAGGTTACTATGGTAATCTCGGTGAGAGATAACCATGGCCTAGATCAGGTGGCAGCAGTGCAGGTGGTGAGAAGTGGTCATAATCTGAATATATTTTGAAAGTAAGAACAACAGGTTTTTCTGAAAGACTGGCTATAAGGTCTAAAATAAGTCGTAAATGACTCCAGGGTTTTTGTCCTAGCATATTGAAAGGATAGAGTTGCCATTCATTGAAACGGGCAAGACTGTGGGAGGAGCAAGTTTGGTGGCAGAAGATGAGTCTGGGGTATTTTCAATTTAAAATGTGTAATGGATATTCAAGTGTAGGTAGTTTGAAACACAAATAAAATGTCCAATTCATTGGAACAATCTAAGCAGAGGAGAGGTGTGAGTTAGAGAGAGATTTGAGAGGGAAACTATATCGGAAATAAACTATAATGTACCATCAGGAAAGGACAGCACTCTTGGGGTGTTTGGTGTTAGATACAGACTATTTCAACAAGGGAGTTGATTAGCAGACACTGTCCAGAAGAGAGGCTTCCTGGATTCTCAGTGACTGAAACATTCAGAAATATTCTTAGACTATATATTGGTAAGTTATTATATCCTCAGAGATTTGTAGGAATATCCCTCAGAACACAACAAGTTCTGATTCTTGAATAGGCCTTTTCCGAGTTGATTATTCCACACTTTACCACAAGACCCTTGTGGAAAAGGTGCCCAGTTTATGGTGATAATTATTACAGTCGTAGAGTTAGAGCTTGGAAGATATCTTAAAGGTTCTCTTGGTCCCAACCTCACACCCATGGCATGGCTGATAGATAATTACAGTCACATCCAATGGAAATGATCTCACATCTCCCAGGCCAACTCTTCCCCTGATGGTCAACTCCATTAGAAAGTTCTTTCATGTTGGGCATAGTGGTTCACGCCTGTAATCCCAGCACTTTGGGAGGCTGAGGTGGGTGAATCACCCGAGGCTAGGAGTTCAAGACCAGCCTGGCCAACATGGTGAAACCCTATCGCTATTAAAAAATACAAAAATTAGCCAGGTGTTGTGGAGCATGTCTGTAATCCCAGCTACTTGGGAGGCTGAGGCAGGAGAATTGCTTGAACCCAGAAGGAGGAGGTTGCAGTGAGCTAAGATTGTGCCACTGCACTCCAGCCTGGGTAAAAGAGGGCGACTCTATCTCAAAAAAAAAAAAAAAAGAATTCTTTCTTGCGTGAAGCACAAATATGCCTCACTGTCGTTACATTTTTTTCTGCGTCTAAGAGACCCCGGTGAACGCCTTACTACATTTAGCAAATGAGACTCAAAGTGCAAGAGCGTCAATGTGACCGTAAGTTTCACCTTCACGGGGCCTGTCAAATGGTTTAGGTTTCAAAACTTAAGCCCTTGGCCTTCACTAAACCTTCCCAATATCTTCTGTCAAGAGGCTTCCTGGACTTTTGAAGAGAAAGTAAACCAAATGGGTGTTTGTTTCTCATCAGTGAAAGCAACGTGCTTGCAGAGGCCAGCTGGTCTATTTTTGTCTGTGGGTGGTGGATGGTTGCCAGGATTGAGCAGAGGTGTTTTCCTGTGGTAAAGACCAAAGATGGGGGTTGGTGGAGATGGTTCTTGACGCAGGAGAAGGAAGATTCCTGAACAGGATTCAGAACCTGGGAGCCTGTTGAGATGGTCCTAGGTCTACCTTCAAGCTCAGACCCTTCATTCGCCACCTCACTTGCATCCTTTTTTAATGTGTGCTCAGGGACTGCTAAGAGGGTCATTCCTCCCCTAATGGGCAGTAGCTATGAGGCTTTTAGTTGGGCCAAGTCTTGCAGGACACTCATCCTTCTGTATGATGGTCTCATTGCTGGTACCCTGGGTCCAAGTGTCCCCTACCTATCCTCACTAACAGCGCTCTGGCACTGCTTGTTTGGATGCAAATATCTGGGATAGGAGGATGTAACCACCTATAGTGGCACGAAATGCCCAGGAGTCAAGTTAATCCTAAGGATTCGGGGACTAACTCAGATGCAAAGCCTGAGAAACACCTTGTCCACAGGCCCAAAGAATGTCTAGGGTTTTAGAGCCATGGATTTGAGACCCAGTAGAGCTAGGACTAAATGAAAGCAGTTTGGGAACAAGCCAATGTAGGGTCCTGGGTTATTTTAGCATCTGCACTTTCTTTAAGGGCCCACGTGTATGTGGGATATTCACAAGTGTGAATTCAGGGTGGTTTTTTTTTAAATTGAGATTTTTAAATATAGATTTTAAAAATATAGATAAAAATATGGATTTCTGGGCCTTGTCCTTAGAAATTCTGATTCAGTGAGTCTGAGGGGGACTCAGAAAGCTGTCTTTTGAAAACTTTCCCAGATGTGTGCTTGCAAATCATCAGCTTAACGAATTAGAGGTGGGGCAGACGCTTGTCTGTCAACATCCAAACTTCCTGTCCTCAGCCTTGGTGGTGCGCTTGTCTTCACATTTCTTTTGCCTACCTGGATGACTCCCACTGCTTGATTACCTCCCTGCCCAGTCTTAGCAATTCCACAGGGCTGCTGTGAGGCTTAAGTGAGCTAATGTGTAAAGAGTGCTTAGCATAGGGCCAGTACGTAGTAATCACTCAATAAAAGCGGGTTGTTATTCTTATTATCTGTGGTTAAAATGATATGACATGCCTGAGCTGTATGACTCACTGGACCAGGCAGTAATATCCCTTGAACACAGTGGAATTAGGTCAACCTCCTACCACCACTAATCCTGGCGTCTCTCCTCCCCCAGTGAGCTTCCTATTTGGCCCTGTTGGGTTCTCACTTGGTGCCAGTCTGACTTTCTTGGGTTTGCTTTCTATTCTTTTGGCAGGACCCAGAGCAGGTGCAATCCCCTTTGTGTTTGTTTAGAAACTGCTCTTCAGCGGTTGAGAGGAGTTGGGCCTCCCAGTCACAGTGTTTTGGTGGTTTGTTTCCATTCCTCCTTTGTGGTTGTGTTTATGACTATGGTACAACTACTTGGAACTGAAATGTAGTTTCTTTGGAGACAGGGGTATTCTGTAGACACAGTGAAATTCCTTGGACTTGGAGGGTCTCCAGAATGCAATACAATATCTCTAACTGGCTCTAGAACTACCCAGAGTGAATAGGATTCTATTGTTACAGCTAGAACTAGGGTGAATGAATGCAGGATTCTTCATTTATTCAGCCATGTGTGTGAGCACTTCTAATGTGCCAGGCACTATACTAATACTGGGAAGAATAAAATAGCCCTGACCATTCCAGCCGAGATTCTCTTTGTTCCCTTTCCAGTCCATCAAGCACAATGCTGCCAGGTTAACCTTCACACACTCACACTCATAGGTATTAACACTTACTCTATGTTAGGGTAAAACGTTGGTTATGGGGCTGGGTGCAGTGGCTCACGCCTGTAATCCCAGCACTTTGGGAGGTTGAGGCGGGTGGATCACCTGAGGTCGGGAGTTCGAGACCAGCCTGGTCAACATGGCAAAACTCCATCTCTACTAAAAATACAAAAAAAAAAAAAAAAAAAATTTATCAGGGTGTGGTGGCAGGTGCCTGTAATCCCAGCTACTTGGGGGGCTGAGGCAGGAGAATAGCTTGAACCTGGGAAGTGGAGGTTGCAGTGAACCGAGATCACACCATTGTACTCCAACCTGGGCAACAAGAGTGAAACTCCGTCTCGAAAAAAAAAAAAGGTTGGTAGGGTATAGTCTCTGTCTCTCAGAAACACAAAATTATCCTATTTTAAGGCCTGTTTGGAATGAGTGAAATACATTTATTCTACCAAGTGCTTGGGACTAGAATAGAGTTATAATAGAAATGCATGGAAAGGCCGGGCGCGGTGGCTCAAGCCTGTAATCCCAGCACTTTGGGAGGCCGAGACGGGCGGATCACGAGGTCAGGAGATCGAGACCATCCTGTCTAACATGGTGAAACCCCATCTTTACTAAAAAAATACAAAAAAAAACTAGCCGGGCGAGGTGGTGGGCGCCTGTAGTCCCAGCTACTCGGGAGGCTGAGGCAGGAGAATGGCGTAAACCTGGGAGGCGGAGCTTGCAGTGAGCTGAGATCTGGCCACTGCACTCCAGCCCCGGCGACAGAGCGAGACTCCGTCTCAAAAAAAAAAAAAGAAATGCATGGAAAGTACAGGAGCATGAGAACTAAATCTACTGCAAAGGAGTCATTTGCTGAATGCCTACTATATGCCCAGCGATAGAGAAAAACAGCTTTGGCTTCCAGGCTGAGATGTGTGGACTTTTGAGTAAAAGAAACCTGAGTTTGTAAACTGGATCTACCACTTAGCAGCTGTGTGACCTTGGGCAAGCTCTTTATCCTCTCTGAGCCTCACATTTCTCATCTATGAAGGGAAGAAATAATATCTACCACAAAACATTATTGGAAAGGATAAGGGAGATTTTTTTTTTTTAAAGCTTTCAGTCTGGTAGCCTTTTGTTCTCATTTACCACCATATATGAGTTCGTTTTTTGGTGCCTGACAGTTGCCCTAGACCACGAGCTTTCCAAGGGTGGCGACTGTCCTATTCAGTTTCGTATCTACTGTGGCTGTTGCTTGTCGAGGTGACTGTTTCCAGCTCACCTCTGGTTTCAGAGTCTGCCTACCAGAGACCCTCACAGTTGTTGCTCATGCTCGCATGCTGCGGCCCATGAGCCTGTGGTTAGGCTGAGCTGATTCTCACTGCAGAGGACACTATCAGTACTGGGTCATGGTGCAGGAAGCTGCCTCTGGTTAAGTTGCTCCTCCTCTCCTGCAGGTTTCTGATGTGCCCCTTCCATTTCAACTTCCACTCACACCAGGTTCTTGAATCCACTTGGCCCCAACCCCTCTCTTGGTGCCCATGTGGGCACTGCCTTGTCTGCCTGCTGCTGACTTCCTGCCTGGCCTGATTCACCAAATCCAAGGTCACCTGGCTCCCTGGTAGTCTGATTGGCAGCACTGTGTGCTTCAGAAGTTTGTGGTCACGCAAGAGGCACCCCAACTGGGCTCTAGATCTCTGACCCAATGACCTACTGGTCACCTTGTTATCAGCTTGGCTGCCCTAGTTGGACTCTGGTTCCACCCTGACCCACTCAACATACATGCATTGAGTTCTGAAAGTGTACCAGGCCCTGTGATAAGCAACATGCAAATGAATGACATGGTTCTTGCCCTGAAAGACACCTGTAACTGTCCCTGTCTTCAACATCCTCAGGCTAAAAATGATGTTAGAAAAAGAGTCTACAGCTGGCAAGATGACTGGTTGCGGGAAAACACCCTTTTCACAGTCACAACGAGGTTTCTTTGCCTGCTTTGATGAGTAGATAGCAGTGTGCCGTCTGGCAGACAACTAGGGTGGGATCCTTTACCTGACCTGAAAGAACGCACAGACATGAAGCAGGTATAACGGAAGTGAGATATAGGCTGGGCGCAGTGGCTCACACCTATAATGCCAGCACTTTGGGAGGCCAAGGCAGGCGGATCACTTGAGGTCAGGAGTTCGAGACCAGTCTGGCCAACATGGTGAAACCCTGCCTCTACTAAAAATACAAAAGTTAGCCAGGCGTGGTGACACACACCTGTAATTCCAGCTATTTGGGAGGCTGAGGCAGGAGAATTGCTTGAACCTGGGAGGTGGAGGTTGTAGTGAGCTGAGATCACTCCACTGCACTCCAGCCTGGGCAACAGAGCGAGACTCCATCTCCAAAAAAAAAAGGGGAGATATAATTTCTGTCCTCACAGAGCTTGGAGTCTGTGGTAAGCAGAATAACAGCTCCTGGAGACGTACACATTCTTATCCTCAGATGCTATGAATTTACTATGCTACATAGCAAGGGGGAATTTAGATTATAAACAGAACTGAGGTTGCTAATTAACTGACTTTGAAATAGGGAGATTGGCTGAGTGTGGTGGCTCACACCTGTAATCACAGCACTTTAGGAGGCTGAGGTGGGAGGATCCCTTGAGGTCAGGAGTTCAATGACCAGCTAGGCAACATAGTGAGACCTTGTTTCCACAATTTAAAAAAAAAAAATTAACCTGGCATGGAGGCACGTGCCTATAGTCCTACTTATTCGAGAGGCTGAGATGGGAGGATTGCTTGAGCTCAGGAGGTCAAGGCTTCAGTGAGCCATAATTGTGCCACAAGCACTCCAGCCTGGGCGATACAGTGAGACCCTGCCTCAAAAAAAAAAAAAAATCAGGAGATTATCCTGGATTATCCAGGTGGGCCCAGTGGTATCACAGGGCCCTTAAACATAGAAGTTCAGCATTAAAATGATGTGATATGAGAAAGACTTGATCAGCCACTGATGGCTTTGAAGATGGCCAGGGAACCTAGGAACAAGGGCAGTCTCTAGAGGCCCGAAAAGGCAAGAAACAGTTTCTCTCCTAGAGCCTCCAGAAAACACAGCCCTGCTGAGGCCAGGATTTTAGCCCAGTGAGAATCATTTCAGACTTCTGATTTTTAGAACTATAGAACAGTAAATGTATACTGTTCTAATCCACTGAGTTTGTGGTAACTTCTTATAGCAGCAGTAGGAAATAAATACAGTCCAACTGGAAAGATGGCGGTTAAAGAAAGGATTACAATTCCAAGTGATGTGTGCAGGGACATGAAAAGTAGGGAATGCTGTGGGGATCCCCAGAAGGTCCCTCCCCCAGTCTTAGTGGGCACAGTGGTGGAAGACTCAGCCAATGCGTTCTGGAGGAAGAGGGCTTGGTACCCTCAGGAGAAGGAAAGGAGCCAGGCAGGAAATCTACTGGAACTGTGTGAGGAGGGCAATGACCTGATCCGTCCAAAGAGCTGTGGGAGGACCCGGGCTGTGAGTGAGGCAGGCGTGCAGAGCTATCTGGGTTGGTTCACCTGGGTTGACTCCTCTGCCTGAAGTTCCTCCCACATGAAGAGGAATTTGGCTGGAGTTCAAAATGTCAATGGTGGATTAATAAATTGGCATATTCATACAATGGAATGCAGTCAGTCTTTACAACTTCCCCGGTAGGTTCTTGGAAATTGAGACTTAAAGTGAAAAGGAGTATAATGAAACGAATTTTACCATAGGCTAATGGGTATAAACAAGAGTTAGGTTCCTTTGGCATATTTCTGGTCACAGAAACAGCTTCTAAATAAAGACAAAAACACTTCTAATATGAAATGTCTAAATAAATGTGAGCTATACGTACATTTAAGGAAGATTAATAAAATCAAGTAAGATCACTATATACCTGCTTATTCCAGTTCAGGATCTCCGGTTGCCAGAGCCCAGCCCGGCAGTTTGGGGTACAAGGCAGGAACCCACCCTGGCCAGGACACCATCCTATCACAGGACACAGTCACACACACACCCACTCTCACCCAGATGGGGACCACTGAGGCATATGAACAAGCCTAACAGGTACAGCTTTGGCATGTGGGAGGAAACCGGAGTACCCGGAGAAAGCTATGCAGACATGGGACATGCAAATTCCACACAGACAGCAGCCCTAGCAGGGAATCCATTTTTTTCTCATCAGTGTTATAATGAAACAACAACATTGTTTGAAAATCTGCCGTATTACACTTCAATTAAAAAGTTAATAAAAGTATTATTTTGGCCTGGCATGGTGGCTGATGCCTGTAATCCCAACACTTTGGGAGGCCAAGGTGGATGGATCATTTGAGGTCAGGAGTTCGAGACCAGCCTGGCCAACACGGGGAACCCTGTCTCTACTAAAAATTTAAAAAATGAGCAGGGCGTGGTGGCCCACGCCTGTGGCCCCAGCTACTCGAGGGACTGAGGCAGGAGAATCACCTGAACCCAGGAGGCAAAGGTTGTAGTGAGCCAAGATTGTGCCACTGCACTCCAGCCTGAGCAACAGAGTGAGACTCTATCTCAATAAACAAACAAACAAACACATAATATTATTTTACAGAAAAATGTAAAAGGCACAAACTCTTTGACCCAGCAATTTTCACTGCTAGGATTTGCCTTCCACATGTACTCTCACAGGGGTTCAAGGGAATGAGGAAGGAGGCTCCCTGCTGAATTCTTTGTAATAGTTAAAAACTAAGGGCCGGGCATGGTGGCTCATGCCTCTAATCCCAGCACTTTGGGAGGCTGAGGCGGATGGATCTCTTGAGCCCAAGAGTTTGAGACCACTCTGGGCAACCTGGCAAAACACCATCTCTACTAAAAATACAAAAATTAGCCGGGCCTAGTGGTGAGCCCCTGTAATCCCAGTTACTCCAGAGGCTGAGGCGAGAATCACATGAAACCGGGAGGCAGAGGTGGCAGAGGTCATGCCACTGCACTTTAGCCTGGGAGAGAACAAGCCTCCATCAAAACAAAAACAAAAACAAAAACAAAAACCCCAAAAAACAAAAAAACAAGCTAGGAATAACTATTCATAAATAGATGATTTAGTTACAATTAAGGTATCTGTGATGTGCCATTTCACGAAACTTACTAAAAGCAAAAAGGCGGATTCATTTTGCCTGATAAATAGAGTGACTATGAGATTTATCCAAACCAGGATTCTTTTGAGAGTGGGAAGGGATTCTACTGGTAATTATACTGGGACAAAAACTGTAAACGGGACTGGCCCAGGCAAACTGGGACATATGATCATACTACTGATAAAGAGTGATCGCCAAAGAAGATTTTTAGGTGAAGAAAGCAGATGTATAACAGTATGTATAGCATGATTCTGTTTGTGTTGTGTTGTGTGTGTGTGTGTTTTTTTTTTGCAGAAAAGATACATTCTTATATTTGCATACATACTTTTTAATAAAAATGTATAAGGAGCTGCTTACCATGGTCTTATCTGAGGAGGAAAACAAATTCTACACTAGGCATTTATACTTATTTTACATTGGGTATTTAAGTTACTTTTATTACACTGGGTAATAAAATGTGTGTTAGTCAGCTTGGGCTGCCATAACAAGATACCACAGACTGGGTGGCTTAAACAACAGAACAATTTTCTTAGAATTCTAGAGTTTGGAAGTCTGAGGTTAGGGTGCCAGTATGGTTTTCTGGTAAGGGCTCTCTTCCTGGGTTACAGACAGCCACCTTCTTGCTGTATCTTCACATGGCAGCAAGAGAGAAAGAGAGAGATTTCTCTCTCTCCCTTCTTTTTATAAGGCCACCAATCCTGTCTGATTGGAACCCCACCTTCTGACTTAATTTAATCTTAATCTCCTCCTGAGAGCCCTATCTCCAAGTGCAGTCACATTGGGGATTAGAGCTTCAACATATGAATTTTGGGGGGACACAATTCAGTCCATAACATTCCCTAGGAAAGCTGATGATATAATTCCAGTCCAAAAGCCTGGCAGGCTCAAGACTCAAGAAAAGCCAATATTTCAATTCAAGTCCAAAAGCAGGAAAAGATTGATGCCGCAGTTCAAGCAGCCAAACAAGAGACATTCCCTCTGACTTGCAAGAGGGTCAGCGTTTTTGAGCTATTCAGGCCTTTCATTAACTAAACAAGGCCCACCTGGATGATAGAGAGTAGCCTATTTGACTCAGTGTACTGACTCAAATGTTAATCTCATCCAGAAATACCCTCACAAACAAACCCAAAATAGTATTCAACCAAATATCTGGGGACCTCATGGCCCATTCAAGTTGACCCATAAAATTAACTATCACAAAATAGAAATTTAAATAGGTGCATATATTCTTTTCAGGGTTTTTTTGTGGACTGAGTCTTGCTCTGTGGCCCAGGCTGGAATGCAGTGCCACAATCTCACCTCACTGCAACCTCCACCTCCTGGGTTCAAGCGATTCTCATGCCTCAGCCTCCTAAGTAGCTGGAATTACAGGTGTGCACCAACTCACCTAGCTAATTTTTGTATTTTTAGTAGAGATGAGCTTTCACTATGTTGGCCAGGCTGGTCTCGAATTCCTGACCTCAAGTGATCCACCCACCTTGGCCTCCCAAATTGCTTGGATTACATGTTTGAGCACCCTTCCTGGCTACATATATTATTTTCATAATTAAAAAATGCAAATTTAAATAAAGTCATAGAAAGTCAAATACACTTTCGTTTAGTAGTGTGCCCCAATCTTTCTCTGTTTCATAGTTTGGCTTCCTTGCCAATCTTCCCCCTCTTAATCCCAGCCTCATCTCCTCACACACCACCCAGTATGAATTGCAGCAGTTGCAACAGGAGGTGATGGGAAACTTATAGTAAATAAATAAACAGCTCAACCTCACAGATGATAAAAATCTCCCCAGGTTTCCAACTGGGACAATTAAAAAAGTAGAGGCTAAAATTTCCAGGGAAAGGTATCTTTAAAGCTACAAACTATTCACTCAGGTTGTCCATTTTTAGAAAATATATTTCCTCTATATTCTAAAAACTACTGCAGGACAGTAAATTCTTCCTCCCACTCCTTTTTTCCTTCTGCACTGAAAAGGGAGCACATTTTAAAGCTTTTCTCCTTTAGATGATCAGTTCCTTCCAAGAAGAGAAGGGTTGAATTTTAGGTCATGTGTCTACCTACTTCCTGAAAGGAGGTCACTTCCTTAGTCCTTATTATGTCCCTGCCTGAGAGCAAGGGACGGGGACTGTTTCTTGGCTTGGTGGTTTGGTCAAACTGCCTTAGAGGGATCAAATTTGTCTGAAGACCTATTGATGTCCATGGATTTTTTTATTTTTAACCTTGAAACCTCCCTCAAGGAAAAGGAGAGGATAGAAACACCCAGATCAAAGGACAGAGAGGGTGGAGGTTGTTTGACTATTTCTATTTCCCTGAATAACTTTTTAATAGGAAGAATCCCTGTCAGATTCATTATGTTTCTGGCTTTTCCCTACTCCTCATGATCACTTAACTTTTCTGGCCTCAAAGAGCTTTCCCTCACAGTGAGGGGCAGGCGGTGGAGGGTGGAGGTAATAGCAGCAGTAAGTGGCTGAGCTAGGGTTTGATCAAGTCTGTCCTCCTCAAAAGCTTGAGACATCTCCACACATCTGGCCTATACCAGTTCATTCTCTCTTCTTCTTTTTTTTACCCCCTTTTTTTAGAGACATGGTCTGTTCGTTGCCCAGGCTGGAATGCAGTAGTGCGATCATGGCTAACTGCAGCCTAGAACTCCTGGACTCAAGCAGTCCTCTCATCTCAGCCTCCCGAGTATACCCAGGTAATTTTTATTTTTTAGACACAAGGTGTTGCTATGTTGGCCAGACTGGTCTCAAACACCAGTCTCCAGTGATCCTCCCGCCTTGGCCTCCCAAAGTGTTGAGATTACAGGCATGAGCCATTGCACCTCGCCCCCTCTTCTCCTCATGAGAATTCAGTATTCCTCCCTTCATGCCTTTCCTCAGCTCCTGTGTGTCCCTGCACCTTCTGCCCTCCACACCCCATTCCCATCCTCCCACCCTAACTCCCTTCCAAATACCATTCATTTTTCAGGGTAGACCAGTTCTCTCTCTTATTTTTTCATGAAGATTTCCCTGAGCATTGATGTTATTCTAAAAAGACAGTGGATTTTAAAAACTAAAAAATGTGCAAAAGATGTTTATTGTTATCATTCATAATAGTAAAGCCATTGACTAACTGTGGCTCACATACAAGCTCCCGGTTGAGCCCAGTGGCAGGGAGCCTGTTGTAGAAGCACTGGACTCTCCAAGCTGTTTTTCCAAACTGTGACCTAGAACAGCAGTAGGCAGGGACCAAACAGCCCAATGGACCCAGTAGCTCTTCACTCAGGGTGAAAGCCAAGCCAGTCACAACTGGCCTGATAGCAGAAGGTACCGGGAAAGAACAGGCTGCAGTTTGCACATCAAATCCCAAGCTGTTTTGCCAGAAATACAAAGGAGTCATTTTCTAAGAGGAAGTCAGCTCTTCCCGCTGCTTATCTGGTGCTACCAAAACAACTGTTGCTTGATTTATCTGGGCACAGGGGGATGGTGTGGTCTCAGAACAGAACCTGGCTGGACATTCATCCAGCCTGCTTCTCTAATTAGAGCATTCTGGCCTTTACCACCCAAACCCATGGGTTCTCATTTCCAGCTGTGTTCAGTGGAAAGAGAATCGGAACTTGAGTCAGATAATCATAAAATGTTAAGAAATAGAAGAAAATCAACAGGAATATTTGTCAGTCTTCCAAAAATGAAAATAAGGACAAAGTAGTCTCCTTTTATTTTTAGAATACACTGAATAAAACAAACGGAATTTATTTAATTTAAAAGATGAGCTGTTAATTTTGGTATCATGGTCTTCTTTGTTCTTAATATTAAAATGGCATTTCTTTTGTGCAATGATGTTTATCATAGATGGTAGCTGATTTTTAAAACTCTTTTTTTTTTTTTTTTTTGAGACGGAGTCTCGCTTTTAACTCTCAGGCTGGAGTGCAGTGATGTGATGTGATCTGGGCTCATGGCAACCTCCGCCTCCCAGGTTTAAGCGATTCTTCTGCCTCAGCCTCCTAAGTAGCTGGGACTATAGGCGCCTGCCACCATGCCCGGCTAATTTTTTTTTTTTTTGAGACGGAGTCTCGCTCTGTTGCCTGGCTAGGGTGCAATGGCTTGATCTCTGCTCACTGCAACCTCCGACTCCTTGGTTCAAGCTATTCTCCTACCTCAGCCTCCTGAGTAGCTAGGATTATAGGCATACACCACTATGCCTGGCTAATTTTTGTATTTTTAGTAGAGACGGGGTTTCACCATGCTGACCAGGTCTCGATCTCCTGACCTCATGATCCGCCTGCCTTGGCCTCCCAAAGTACTGGGATTACAGGAGTGAGCCACTGCACCCGGCCTAATTTTTTTTATTTTTAGTAGAGACAGGATTTCACCAATTTGGCCAGGCTGGTCTTGAACTCCTGACCTCAGGTGATCTGCCTGCCTCAGCCTCTCAAAATGCTGGAATTATAGGCGTGAGCCACTACACCCAGCCAAAATGACAAAGTTCAACTGGCATATGACCTTTCTCTGGGAACACTTGACTGGTAAGGGAAGAATGCTCAAGTGAGCATGTGTGCAGCTCCAGTAAACACACTACACATGTGGCCCAAGTGCTAGCAGGCCACTACACATTCAGACAGCCACCCCAAAGGAAGAATGAGGGGAGAAGGCCCCCAGAAGCGTGGCAAGGTATAAAATCCCAAGTCAAAGTTCAAACCATGCACTTGAATGTCTCAAGTCACCCTCTTGGCCCTTTTCCAAGTGTATTTCCTTTCGTTCCTGCTGTGAAATTTTTTTTTTTCTTTGAGACGGAGTCTTACTCTGTCACCCAGGCTGGAGTGCAGTGACGCGATCTCGGTTCACTGCAAGCTCCACCTCCTGGGTTCACGCCATTCTCCCGCCTCAGCCTCCCGAGTAGCTGGGACTACCAGGCACAACGTCACCATGCCTGGCTAATTTTTTTTTGTATTTTTAGTAGAGACAGTTTCACTGTGTTAGCCAGGATGGTCTTGATCTCCTGACCTTGTGATCCACCCGCCTTGGCCTCCCAAAGTGCTGGGATTACAGGCGTGAGCCACTGCACCAGGCCCCTGCTCTGAAACTTAAAATAAACTTTCACTCCTACTCTAAAACTTGCCTCAGTTTCTCCCTCTGCCTTACGCCCCTTGGTGGAACTCTTTCTTCTAAGAAGGCAAGAATTGAGGTTGCTGCAGACCTGTACCGATTAGCCGTCACTAACAAAAGGACTTTGAGAAGTAAAGTTTTTACATTGTACAAGAGCTTGGTGTGATTATGTCAGTCCATCCATTTTTGAGGCTCCAGCTGTGTGCAGATTATTTGCTTTGAAGGCTCTATTAGTTTCCCAGGGATCTCCAAACAAAGTTCCACAAACCAGATGACTTAAAGCACCAGAGACGTATTCTCTCAGAGTTCTGGAGGCTAGAAGGTATTGGCAGGGCCACACTCCCTTATAAGACTGTAGCAGAGGATACTTCCTTGCCTCGTCCTGGCTTCTGGTGGCCTCAGGCATGCTTTGGCTCTAATCTCTGCCTGTCTTCAGGGGCTGCCTTCTTCCTGTGTGTGTGTGCCTGTTCTCTCTCTCTCTCTCTCTTTTTTTTTTTTTGAAACAGTCTCTCTCTGTCGCCCAGGCGGGAGTGCAGTGGCGCAATCTCGGCTCACTGCAAGCTCCGCCTCCTGGGCTCAAGCAATTCTCCTGTCTCAGCCTCTCGAGTTACTGGGATTACAGGCGCACGCCACCATACCCGGCTAATTTTTTTTGTATTTTTAGTAGAGACAGGGTTTCACCATATTGGTCAGGCTGGTCTTGAACTCCTGACTTCAGGTGATCCACCCACTTCAGCCTCCCAAAGTGCTGGGATTACAGGTGTGAGCCACTGCACCCGGCCCTGCCTGTTCTTTTTATAAGGACACTGGTCGTACTGGATTATGGGGCCCACCCTACTCCAGTATGACCTCATCTTAACTTGAATTCATCTGCAATGGCCCTGTTCCCAGATAAGGTCACACTCTGAGGTACCAGAGGTTAGGACTTTGACATATCTTTTGTTGGGGGGACACATTTTAACCCATAACAAAGATGATGTAAATTTTAAGTTGCATTTTAATTAACACCATCTGCTCTGACTTTAAGGAAAACAAATTTCTCCCTATCCTTCTAAGAAGAAACACTATAGGCCGGGTGTGGTGGCTCATGCCTGTAATCCCAGCAGTTTGGGAAGCCGAGGCGGGCAGATCACGAGGTCAGGTAATCCAGACCATACTGGCTAACATGGCTAACATGGTGAAACCCCGTCACTACTAAAAATACAAAAAATTAGCGGGCGCAGTGGGCACGCCTGTAGTCCCAGATACTTGGGAGGCTGAGGCAGGAGAATCACTTGAACCCAGGAGGCGGAGGTTGCAGTGAGTCGAGATCACGCCATTGCACTCCAGCCTGGCGTCAGAGTGAGAACCCATCTCAAAAAAAAAAAAAAAAGAAGAAACACTGTGAGGCAGAAACAAAGGGAACCGGGGTGGGGCGGGAGTGTGGTGGGAAGTTGAGTTTTAGAGGCAAATTGAAGCAGTTGGTTAATGAACAAACAAACTCCTTGGCTCCTGAGAGACGAGCATTTTAGAGCCCGAGTGGCAAATCAGTAGTGACCAAAGCTTAAAAGCAAACTCTAGGCAGCACTTACTCCACGGAGAGCTCTCAGCTGGAGGCGGTTCCCCGAGATTAATCTGCACTGCCAGGGAAGGGTGAAGGAACCACAGTTTCTTAAGTCAACACACTTGGGCCTGAAGCAATATTTATTCAGGAGGATCTGAGTTGGGTTCTACTCTGCCCAGAACTGGGCTGTGCAGTCCCACCTCGCCAGGCCCTGGGGCCAGTGAAATGACGCCAGCACTCTTCTTTCCTACCTGCAGGCCTCCGCTTCCTTCCCAGAGAGCTGTTTTGTTTTTTATCCTGCCTCAAAGGATAAAGGCAGCTGTGTTCAGTTCTCCAAAGGACTGGGCCGAGGGAGGACATGGTCAAAGCAGGGATTCTGAGACCTTGGGGGAATAAACAATCTCGTCTCCAGGAAGTTTGTGGACCCTGAAACCTGTTACTTAAGGAAGTCAGGGCCGCATTGTAACTTCTGCTAGCCCTTGGCACTTATGCCTGTTATGGGTCCTTCCTCCATAAGAAAATATCATTATATTTTATATGACTGGTATAAAGAGTATGATCCAGGCTGGATTCATTATTATCTATCCATTCTTATTACATCCTTTGTATTTTCCTGGTTTGAAATCAAATTAAAACATTTTTGCTGGCCCCTAAAATATTCTCCACGCTGTGCCCATTGTGTCTATGGACAGGTCAGCCCTGGAGAGAGGCTATTCTATTTTTAAGCATGTGGGTGTGGGGTACAATAAGAGGGGTGTGTGTGTGTGTGTGTGTGTGTATGTTAGATCTGGGAGATGATTTGAAATCAGTCCAGTCTAGGCCAGGTGCAGTGGCTCACACCTGTAATCCCAGCATTTTGGGAGGCCAAGTCAGGCGGATCACTTGAGATCAAGAGTTCGCGACCAGCCTGGCCAAAGTGGTGAAACCTCATCTCTACTAAAAATACAAAAATTAACCGGGTGTGGTGGCAGGAGCCTGTAATCCTGCTACTCAGGAGTCTGAGGCAGGAGAATTGCTTGAACGTGGGAGGCGGAGGTTGCAGTGAGATGAGATTGCACCACTGTACTCCAGCCTGGGTGACAGAGTGAGACTCCATGTTAAAAAAAAAAAAAAAAAAGAATTAAAAAAAAATCAGTTCAGTCTAGTTAGAGGGGAATGATCAATATGATCTTTTGAGACCCTTGTAAGGTGAAGGAATAAGGTTTAAGGTATCAAGCTGTTTCTCTTCAAAGTTAGATGCTCCCATTTCCTCCTATGGACCCAGATGTATGTTCAAATGTAAAGTGCATCTACCTTGTCAGTGGTTCCCTGTTGTCCAACTGTAGTGTCTGGATGCCTTGCTCCACATCAGGTCAAAAAAGTGGATGGGGTTGTGCAAACAGGGCAATGAATGGGGAGAAAGTTGAGAGGAATTACCTGGACCACTGATCTGAACAGGGGCCCAGGATCTGACATTATTGCATACCACCACAAATTTTTCCTTGCTGGGGTCCTAAAAAACATTTTTTCACTAGGACCAGAACTATTCACAGTTTTGAGCACAAAGCATTTCATCTTCCATCTAACCTTGTACTCACTTCCCTTCTCCTCCATCAAGGAAAACTGTGTCAACTCTACGGAGTCTAGGAAGCACTGATTGAGTCACTTTAGACTAACCTAGAGGTTGGCAACTTTTTCTGTAAAGGGCCAGATAGTACATATTTTAGACTTCGCAGGCCTTATGGTCTTCGTTGTGACTACTTAACTCTGCTGTTAGAGTGGACAAGCATCCATAGACAATATGCAAATAAATGGGCATGGCTGTGCTCCAATAAAACTTTCTTTTAAAAAACAGATGGGGCCTGGTGCGGTGGCTCATGCCTGTAATCTCAACACTTTGGGAGGCCGAGGAGGGCTGATCACGAGGTCAAGAGATCGAGACCATCCTGGCCAACATGGTGAAACCCCGTCTCTACTAAAAATACAAAAATTAGCTGGGAGTAGTGGTGGGCACCTGTAGTCCCAGCTACTGGAGATACTGAGGCAGGAGAATCGCTTGAACGTGGGAGGCGGAGGTTGCAGTGAGCCGAGATCATGCCATTGCACTCCAGCCTGGTGACAGAGCGCAACTCCATCTCAAACAAACAAACAAACAAAACAAACCAGATGGAGGGGCCAGGCGTGGTGGCTCATGCCTCTAATCCCAGCACTTTGGGAGGCTGAGGCAGGTGGATCACTTGAGGTCAGGAGTTTGAGACCAGTCTGGTGAACATGGTGAAACCCCGTCTTTACTAAAAATATAAAAATTAGCCGGGCATGGTACGGGTGTGCACCTGTAATCCCAGCTACTCGGGAGGCTGAGACACAAGAATCACTTGAACCCAGGAGGCAGAGGTTAGAGTGAGCTGAGATCATGCCACTGCACTCCAGCCTGGGTGACAGAGCGAGACTCCATCTAAAAAAACCAAAAAAACCAAAAAACAAAAACAAAAACAGATGGAGGGCCAGATTTGGCCTGTGGTTTATTGTTTGCTGAACCCTGAAGTAACCTCTCTTTTATTACCTGACCACATCATTTTCCTTCTTTCCAGAATATTTTTTTGAGTGTCTTTTACATGCCATGTACTATGTTAAGTACATTATGAGGCCTTGTTATATATATATTATATATATATATAATTTTTTTTTGAGACACAGTCTCATTCTGTAGCTTATGCTAGAGTGCAGTGATGCAATCTTGGTTCACTGCAGTCTCCACCTCCTGAGTTCAAGTGATTCTCCTGCCTCAGCCTCCCTACTAGCTGGGATTATAGGCATGCTCCACCATGCCCAGCTAATTTTTGTATTTTTAGTAGAGACGAGGTTTCACCAGCCAGGCTGGTCTCGAACTCCTGACCTCAGGTGATCTACCCGCCTCAGCCTCCCAAAGTGTTGGGATTACAGGCATGAGCCACTGTACCAGGCCAAGGCCTTGTAATATTTAAGTTTTCCTGTCCTTTTTCTGGTTTCTTCAATAACCTCAATGGCCTTGTTTTCTTCCATACTCACCCTGAGGCCTAATAAAGTGCTGAGCTGAGCATACTCTGGCTTCTTAGGATATTTATTGCTTACATTCTTCTAGTCTCAAAATCAATGAGGAAGGCATTAGTTAAATTCACTAAAACCCACTTATTGGTTTTTGGGGTTCAACCACCTTTCCTCTCAGGCCTCTGCTTTCTTCATGGAGCAACCTTCAGCTCTTGCCTGCAAGGCTTATCCTACAGAGATTTGCTGTTAACTCTACTTGCCATTAATTTATTCAGTCAACAAATTTGATTGAGCGCCTACCAATATACTCTAGACAATGCTAGTAAGTGTGAACATTTCCAAAATAGAAGATACAATCTCTACCCTAAGTGTTTATAAACTGTGGTCAACATTGATGGCCCCCAATAAGCCACATCTTCTGCTAGTCATATCCTTTTGAAGACCTTTCCCACATTGACTTGGGGATTTTTGTTTGTTTTTTTTTTTAAGATGGAGTTTCTCTCTTGTTGCCTAGGCTGGAGTGCAGTGGTGTAATCCCGGCTTACTGCAACCTCCACCTTCCTGTTTCAAGCGATTCTCCTGCCTCAGCCTCCTAAGTAGCTGGGATTACAGGCACCTGCCACAACACCTGGCTGATTTTTTGTATTTTTAGTAGAGACGGGGTTTCACCATGTTGGCCAGGATGGTGTCGAACTCCTGACCATGTGATCCACCCATCTCAACCTCCCAAAGTGTTGGGATTACAGGCATGAGCCACCACACCTGGCCATGACTTAGGGATTTGTTGTGTGACTTCTTTGGCTAGTGAGATCCTAACAAACATGAAACAAGTAGGTAAGCTCTTGCATATGGAGGGTCAACTTCTTGAAATACTCTCTTTTGGAATTCAGCCACCATGCTGTAAAAAAGTCCAGGCTAGACCGAGCACAGTGGCTCATGCCTGTAATCCCAGCACTTTGGGAGGCCGAAGTGGGCGGATCACGAGGTCAGGAGATCGAGACCATCCTGGCTAACACACTGAAACCCCGTCTCTACTAAAAATACAAAAAATTAGCTGGGCGTAGTGGTGGGCACCTGTAGTCCCAGCTACTAGGGAGGCTGAAGCAGGAGAATTGTTGGAGCCTGGAAGGCAGAGGTTGCAGTGAGCCGAGATTGTGCCACTGCACTGCAGCCTGGGTGACAGAGCGAGACTGTCTCAAAAAAAATAAAATTAAATTAAAAAAGTCCAGGTTACCCTGCTGGAGAGAGAGGCTCATGTAGAGAGGCCCTGGAAGATGAGACCCCACATGGAGAGATGGGATAATCAGTCCCTCCTGTTATAATCTCCTCAGCTGAGGTGTCAGACAGGTGAATGAAGCCCTCTGGGATCCTCCCATCCCTGCTGAGCCTCCAGATGACTGAAGCTGCATGAGAAACATCAAGCCAACCAGCAGAAGAACCACCCAACTGATCCCAGCCTAGTCAGGAGTAAATCAATAGTTGCTACTAAGTTTGGGGGTGGTTTTTCATGCAACAGTAGATAATTGACAGACTAATCAGGAAGAGAGGGGACACACACACACACAGAATCCAGCCAAGAAGACACACAAGGCCATAGGCTACTAGATCAAATACATGTACCAGCAATACAGAGCCCAAAGAATAGGGCAACAGAGCAGAGTAGGCTGGAACGAAACCATTGAGGAAGTGCACCGGGCCCTGACTGACAGCTAGGATTTGAATATATGGAAAAGAGCAACCTAAGCAGGGGACAGCTAGGGCAAAGGCTCATTGTCCCTGGATTATGTGCCTTTCAATGGAGATTCTGGGGGCTAAATGAGTCCCTAAGGACTGACTCTAATAATAGAGAACAATGATGTGAGGAGTCATTTTTGTATACGACTGAGGCACCTCATGTCTCTCAGAACACACACGTAGGTAGCAACCTACTCCACTTACTTATAAAGTCAGCCCTGATAAAAAATAATCTCTTACGATTTTAGAAACCTCCTAGAGCTAAATCCTTAGGACCCTAATAGAGGCTTCTCTTAAGGGAAATAGCCAGGAACAGCTAGATTTCTACCTTCTACTGTATAAAATTGCTGAAGGCCAGGTCTTAGGGTCCCATTTTTCTCTCTCCTGGTCCATCTTATAATATGCTTTGGTTTCATGTTGTTAATCTCCTCTGTGAAGGCTAAATGCTTCTCTAACCCCTGACTTTTTGGTTTCCCAATGGCAACACCATCAGCTGAGATGCAGAGCTGGACAATTACTGCATTATATTGTAGTTGACTATCCACTTCTCTCATCCTTACAAGATCCTCAAAGGCAAAGACGTCTTCTTTCCAACTTTGTGTCTCTAATGCTTACATAGTAGCCAGCACAGAGTAAGTGTTCAATAAATGTGCAATTAGTGACTGAATTAGTGAGGAACCCAGAATACAGCCACCATAAAACCAGGCAAATTAGAGTGGAAACATCACCAGGCACAAATATCACTAACATTGATTGGCACAACTTTGTTCCAGATTCTGTGCTAAGCAGTTTATGAACCTTTTGTTCTTCTCTCTTTTTGTTTGTTTAGAGGGGTTTTAGTTCAGTTTGGAAAGATTAAATTATTTATCTGCAGAGCTGGAATTCAACTAAGCCCTTCTGTTCCCAAGTTCATGCTAGGTTTTCTTACCCTCCTGGATATTGAATATTGCCCAACTGCTCCTATGTGAGGGTTCACCAAATAGGGGCAGGAGATAGAGGGGAGATTCACAAGGAAATCCGAGAGAATTTTTGCTTAGGCCTCAAGAAAGAACTTAACCCTGAGTGCCGGCTGAGGAGGATTAGGATGCAGACAGGAGAGGCCCTGAGAGTCTTTGCATTGGCACAAGGAGAGAGGCCTTGGCACCCAGCTTCAGTGGGAATAATGAGGATGAGTTCTTCCCAGGCTGCTCTTTTCTTTCTGAGGAACGAGTTCATGCTCTCTGCAAGGACCGACAGGCAGGAGAGGGCAGCCAGATCTGCCTATTCATAGGGTGGGGTGTTACCACTTAACGTTATTTCCCCAAAGTTTCATGATTAAGACCTGGAGCTAGGGGTGGGGCAGGGGCTTGGCACTGGGGATGGGGTAGACAAGGCACATTTGGGCTCATGAAGGGCAGGGTGGAGCTAGGCTGACTCAGTGGGGCTGCCTTTGGCAGGCAGAGGCAGATCTGAGGAAAACGTCTAACTGCACATTTGCGCCTGTAACTTTGCAGGCACCATCTGGCAGCTGCAGTGCGCTAAGGTCATCTGTGGCTTGGTCTCTGACATCCTAGGCTCAAATTTTAGCATGGCCATTTACTCTCTTTGGCTCTGCCAAATCATTTAACTTTTCCAAGCTCCCATTTCCCCTTTTATAACCTAGGACCAAAAAGCTGGGCTGGGGTGACAAATAAATGGGAACACACCCTGAATATCAGTTTCCCTCCATCTCCCTGTCCTGACCGGCTCTTGCTTGATATTAGCCAGAGCCTTAAAGGGGATCTTAGTCAGGGCCACATTGTCATTTTCATGGGTCTCTTTTGCCTTCCTGGTTGCTTTCTCCATTAAAAAAAAAAAAGAGAGAGAAAGAGAAACTGTATTTTATGACTACATTGGTATAAAGATGATTATAATCCCAACTGGATTTTTTACCTCATATTAACTATTATGCTCATTTTTCTTCTGATTCTAAAATAAATTGAAATATTTCTGTGGGCCCCTAAAAGTGTCAGGCGTCCTTGGTGCTAAGTTTCCTGTGCCGAATGGACAAATCAGCTCTGGTGTCAGGCCACAAGCTATTCCTGCAGGCTCCAGTCTTTTCTTTCTTTCTACATCTTTGAGTCCCGTTGCAATCCAGGTAGTTCAGGACAGTGAATTCACAAGTGAGGGGGCCTTTCTCCCCCCAGGTCAGTGAGTGTGTTGTTTCCCATGGCTGTCTGGCCGTGCTATGTTTCTTTTTCTACCTAGGAGTGTTTCTATGGTTGTTTTGGTGCATCTGCATTTCAGGAGGTAGCTGTTTTGGAGTGGAGTGGGGTAGTGTGAATTCCTAGACTATAAAGTCCCTGAAACTTTACCTGTTCATTCAACAAATTCTTTTGCATATCGACTACATGCCAAGCACTGTTACAGGAATTGGAGATATCGTGCAATAAACAAAAACACAAAGTCCCTGGCCTCACGCACGTTACATTCTAGTGGAGGCAGATAGTAAACAAAAATTGACGGCAGGTGGTAAGTGCTAAAGCAGGGCAAAGGGGAATAGGGGGTGTGGGTGATGATAAGATGGGAGTAGAGGGCCAGGCACGGTGGCTCATGCCTGTAATCCCAGGACTTTGGGAGGCCAAGGCAGGTGGATCACCTGAGGTCAGGAGTTCAAGACCAGCCCAGCCAATATGCTGAAAACCCATCTCTAATAAAATTCAAAGATTAGCCAGGCCATGCTGGTGCATGCCTGTAGTCCCAGCTACTCAGGAGGCTGAGGAACAATAATTGCTTGAACCCGGGAGGTGGAGGTTGCAGTGAGCCGAGATCGTGCCACTGCACTCCAGCCTGGGTGACAGAGCAAGACTCTGTTAAAATAAAAATAAAAAAATAAAAAAAATAAAAGATGGGAGTAGAGTTTGTTATGACTTATGTGATGGTCTGGAAACATCTCTGTGTCAAAGTGATATTTGAGCAAAGTCCCAAAGTAAGTGAGGGATGGAGTCATGTGGCTATCTGGGAGAAAAGCTTTCCAGGCAGAAGGAAAGGCAAGTGCACAGGGTCTGCGGCAGGAGCATCCTTGGTGTGCCTGAGGAGCAGCATGGAGGCCAGAGGCTGGAACAGGGCTAGGGGAAGAGTGACAGGGGAGGAGGTCAGACAGGTGGCCCAGTGCCAGGACATGGAGGGCTTTGGAGGCTCTTGTAAAGACTTCAGCTTGTAGTCTGAGTGTGATGAGAAGCCACTCAAGGAATTTGTTAGAGAAGTGACATGAACAGACTTAGCTCTTAACAGGATCACTTTGGCTGCTTGCTTGGAATAGATGGGGCGGGGCAAGTGCAGAAGCAGGGAGGCCAGCTGGGAGGCTAGAGTGTGTTCCAGGTGAGAGTTTATAGGGATTTGGACCAGAGGGTTAGCAGTGGTGTGCTGAGAGATGGTCAAATTGTGGAGGTGAAAGTAGAGCCAACAGGATTTGCTGGCAAATTAGATGTGGGGAACCAGAGAAAGAGAAAAGTCAGGGAAGACTGCAAAGTTTCAGACTGGACAAAAAGAATGGAATTGGCATGTACTGAAATGGTTTAGGTTTAGAGAGAGAGACTTGGCTGTGAACAAGTTAACTTTGAGATGCTTTTTAGACAGAATTGCCTCAATCTGAGGCACTGGGCAAGGCTTTGTAACCCCGTATGGACCAGTCTTTGGATGTGGGCTGCCCCCAGTGAGGGGGGTAGCATTGAGTCAAGGAAGCTCCCTTCAGCTGCCAGCAATTGCCCAGAGAGGGACACAGCTGTGAGCCATCAATAGTCAACACTCTTGGATGCTGAGGAGATGAGTGTCTTAGTTCTGAAGGGGGAATTTGGATGTTCTATCACAGAGTCCCCTACAAACCACAAACCAGTCCTTTCACCATTCAAATCCATTTGCTTCTTATAATAAATTCACTCCATCTGGGAATAACTTCTCTAGGATTCTGCTTGGTCTATTTCCTTGGGAAACTTAAAGGTTAGCGGGACAAACTAGCCACTGCTTCCTCCATCCCCTCTGCTGCAGCTAGTCTTGAGGCCACATCAACATTCTTCATCTCAGATCAAGGCTGCACTTCTCCACTTACCTCTATAATTAGGAAAGGAAGTGTCAGGAGATATCTCAGTGGATTACATGAATTTGAAATTCTTCTCTGCCCTCACAGCATAACACAGCCTTATTGCCTTATGATCAGGGTCAATTACGTCAGCCTGTGTGGTCACTCCCTTTCTTGTATGCTGGTCTCTTGGCATGAGGAGTTTAGTGACTGGGCAGCAGCCATAGCTTAGTTTACTGAAACTACTATACCTCCTCCTGGTGGAAGCATTCTCCCTTTGGGAACTAGGACTTCCAGAGTCACAGAAGCCAAAGTTGCAGAAATAGGATGCACAAATTCCTCCAGGAGGTCACTGGAGTGATGGTAAGTGGGTCTACGCCTTGGTTCCTGGACCTATGTATTCTGCCCACTGGGGACACCGTGTCATATCATGGTCGTTGATTTAGGATGACACCCTGGAGGATGACACCTCAACTTTGTAGGATATCAACTCCAAGTTGGCACCTCAGCTGCATCTTTTTAAAATTTTTTAATTTTTAATTTGTATGGATACACAGTATTTATTTATGGGGCACATGAGATATTCTGATACAAGCATACAATATGTAATATTCATATCAGGATAAATGGGGTATCTATCTCAGCACCATAGGAAAGGTTTTAAAAAATGGAGTATCTATCACTTCAAGCATTTATCATTTCTTTGGGTTATGAACATTCCAATTGTACTCAGTTAATCTAAAATGTACAACAAATTATTGCTGACTGTAACAACCTTGTGCTATCAAATACTAGATCTTATTCATTGTATCTAACCATATTTTTGTACCCGTTAACAATCATTTCCCTCTCCCTCTCCTCCCACGACTTTCCCCACTACCTTTCCCAGCTTCTGGTAATCACCCTTCTATTCTGTATCTCCATGAGTTCAATTGTTTTAATTTTTAGCTTCCACAAATCAGTGAGAACATGTGAAGTTTGTCTTTCTCTGCCTGGCTTATTTCACTTAACATAATGTCCTCCAGTTCCATCCATTTTGTTGCAAATGACAGAATCTCATTCTTTTTTATGGTTGTACTCCATTATGTGTATGTACCACATTTATCCATTCATCTGTTGATGGACACTTAGGTTGATTCCAAATCTTGGCTATTGTGCATAGTGCTGCAATAAACATGAGAGTGCAGATGTCACTTTGATATACTGATTTCCTTTCTATTGGGTGTATACTTAGCAGTGGGATTGCTGGATCATATAGTAGTCCTATTTTTAACTGTTTGAGGAACCTCCAAACTGTTCTCCATGGTGGTTGTACTAGTTTACATTGCCACCAACAGTGTACAAGTGTTCCCTTTTCTCCACATCCTTGCCAATATTTCCTATTGCATCTTTTGGATAAAAGCCATTTTAACTGGGATGAGATGATATCTCATGGTAGTTTTTATTTGCATTTTTCTGATAATGAATCATGTTGAGCACCTTTTCCTATACCCATTTGCCATTTGTATGTTTCTTTTAAGAAATGTCTATTTAGATCTTTTGCTTATTTTTAACTAGATTATTAGATTTTTCCCTATTGAGTTGTTTGAGCTCCTTATATATTCTTGTTATTAATCCCTTCTCTGATGGATAGTTTGCAAATATTTTCTCCCATTCTGTGAGCTGTCTCTTCACTTTGTTGATTGTTTCCCTTGCCATGCAGAAGTGGGGTTTTTTTGGTTTGTTTTTTGTTTTTTAGAGATGAGGTCTCATTATGTTGACTAGGCTGGTCTTGAACTCCTGACCTCAAGTGATCCTTCCATCTTAGCCTCCCAAAGTGCTGAGATTATAGGCATGAGCCACTACACCCAGCCCTGTGCAGAAGTTGTTAATTTGAGGTGATCCCATTCTTGCTTTGGTTGCCTGTGCTTTTGGGGTATTACTTAAGAAATCTTTGCTCTGACCACTGTCCCCAATGTTTTCTTTTAGTAGTTTCATAGTTTGAGGTATTAGATTTAAGTGTTTTCTTTTTCTTTCTTTCTTTTTTTTTTTTTTTTTGAGACAGTCTTGCTCTGTTGCCCAGACTGGAGTGCAGTGGCACAGTCTCAGCTCACTGCAACCTCTGCCTCCTAGTTTCAGGCGATTCTACTGCCTCAGCCTCCCGAGTAGCTGGGATTACAGGCGCACACCACAGCGCCCGGCTAATTTTTTTTTGTATTTTAGTAGAGACAGGGTTTCACCGTGTTGCCCAGGTTGGTCTCGAACTCCTGAGCTCAGGCAATCTGCCTGCCTTGGCCTCCCAAAGTGCTGGGATTACAAGCGTGAGCCACTGCACCTGGCCAGATTTAAGTCTTTAATCAATTTTGATTTGATTTTTGTATATGGTAAGAGATAGGGGTATAGTTTCACCCTGCATATGGATATCCAATTTCCCCAGCACCATTTATTGAAGATAATGTCCTTTGCCCCATGTATGTTCCTGGCACCTTTGTCAAAACTGAGTTCACTGTAGATATATGGATTTATTTCTGGGTTCTCTACTCTGTTCCATTGGTCTATGTGTCTGGTTTTATGCAAGTACTATGCTGTTTTGGTTATGATAGTTCTCTAGTATAAGAGGTTGGGTAATGTGATTCCTCCCACTTTGTTCTTTGTGCTCAGGATGTCTTTGGTTATTCAGGGTCTTTTGTGGTTTCATATAAATTTTAGGATTGCTTTTCCTCTTTTCTGTGAAGAATGTCATTGATATTTTGATAGAGATATAGAGAGTTCCTTAAATCTGTAGATTGCTTTGGGTAGTGTGAACATTTTAACAACATTAATTCTTCCAATCCATGAACATGGAATATCTTTCCTTTTCTTGTAGCCTCTTCAATTTCTTGCATCAATGTCTTATAGTTTGCATTGTAAGGATCTTTTACTTCTTTGGTTAAGTTTATTCCTAGGTATTTTATTTTATTCATAGTTATTGCAAATGGGATTACTTTCTTGATTTCTTTTTCAGGTTGTCCACTGTTAGCATATAGAAATGCTACTGATTTTTGCAGGTTCATTTCGTATCTCGCAACTTTACAGAATTTGTTTATCAGTTCTAATAGTTTTTTTTTTTTTTTTTTTTTTTTTTCAGCTTCATCTTAAGCAGTCACTCCATCACTCTATCAGGCCAGGAGCTTTGGGGTATGAGATAGAACTAGTGCATACCATGGTCATGTGCCCACTTCCACACACCTTTTGCTGAAAAGTAAGGCCCTTGGTCCAAGCCAAGGTTATACTCTATCTTATGTCAGTGGAACAAATGTTTTCTGTAAACCCCTGGATACTGGTGTTGGCTGAGGCTTTACTGGTAAGAAAGGCAAATTCAAATTTGGAAGATCAATGTGGAATATGTTGTTTTAAAATTAAACTTTTATTTTTGAGATAATTGTAAAGGCACATGCAGTTGTAAGAACTAATACACGTACCCTTTTTCCAGTTTCCCCCAAAGGTAACATCTTGCAAAACTGTACTACAATATCACAACCAGGATATGGGCATTGATACAACCACCCAAACTTATTCGGATTGCTCCAGTTTTACTTGCACTCATGTGTGTATGTGCATGTGTTTAATATCAAATTTTATCACATGGTAGGCTTGTATATACACCACCACAGTCAAGGTACAGAACAGTTCCCTTCCCACAAGGATACTTGTGTTTGCTTTTTATAATCACACTCACCTCTCCCTCCCTTTCCTGTCCCTAACCCTTGGCAACTACTAATCTGTTCTCCATTTCTACAATTTTGTCATTTCAAAAGTATTTTAGAAAAGACTTAAAAAATGTTTATTTTAAGTTCAGGGGTACATGTGCAGGTTTGTTACATAGGTAAACTCATGTCACAGAGGTTTATTGCACAGATTATTTTGTCACCCAGATATTAAGCCTAGTACCTGTTAGTTATTTTTCCTGATCCTCTTCCTCCTCTCACCCTCCACCCTCGGGTAGGCCTCAGTGTCTTTTGTTCCCCTCTTTATGTCGATGAGTTCTCATCATTTAGCTCTCACTTATCAGTGAGAACACATGGTATTTGGTTTTCTGTTCCTGCATTCGTTTGCTAAGGATAATGGCTTCCAGCTCCATCCATGTTCCTGCAAATGAAATGATCTCATTCTCTTTTATGGCCACATAGTATTCCATGGTGTATAGGTACCACATTTTCTTTATCCAGTCTAGCATTGATGGACATTTGGGTTGATTCCATGTCTTTGCTATTATGAATAGTGCTGCATTGAACATATGTGTGCATGTGAGAATGCTTTATGTTCCTTTGGGTATATACCAAGTAATGGAATTCCTGGGTTGAATGGTAGTTCTGTTTTAAGCTCCTTGAGGAATCACCACATTGCTTTCCACAATGGTTGAACTAATTTACACTATCATCAACAATGTATAAGCATTTGTTCCTTTTTCTCTGCTCTCTGCAATCTTGCTAGCATCTGTTATTTTTTTATTTTTTTATTTTTTTAGATGGAGTCTCACTCTGTTGTCCAGGCTGGAGTGCAATGGTGCAATCTTGGCCCACCACAAACTCCACCTCCTGGGTTCAAGCAATTCTCCTGCCTCAGCCTCCCGAGTAGCTGGGATTACAGGCATGCACCATCAGGCCTGGCTAATTTTGTATTTTTAGTTAGACGGGTTTCTCCATGTTGGTCAGGCTGGTCTCGAACTCCCAACCTCGGGTGATCTGCCCATCTCGGCCTCCCAAAGTGCTGGGATTGCAGGCATGAGCCACTGTGCCTGGCCTATTTTTTGACTTTTTAATAGCCATTCTGACTGGTGTGAGATGGCATTTCATTGTGGTTTTGATTTACATTTTTCTAATGATAAGTGATGTTGAACTTTTTTTTTTTTTTTTTGAGGCAAAGTCTCACTCTGTCATCCAGACTGGAGTATAGTGGCATGATCTCTGCTTACTGCAACCTCTGCCTCCTGGGTTCAAGCACTTCTCCTGCCTCAGCCTCCTGAGTAGCTGGGATTATAGGTACATGCCACCACACCTGGCTAATTTTTGTATTTGTAAGAGATGGGGTTTCATCATGTTGGTCAGGCTGGTCTCGAACCCCTGACTTTGTGATCCACCCACCTTGGCCTCCAAAATGCTGGGATTACAGGCATGAGCCACTGTACCTGGCCCAATGTTGAGCTTTTTAAAAAATGTTTTTATGAAATGTTGGAACCATACAGTACAGAATTGACTCTTTTTATTCAGCATAATTGCCTGAAGATTCGTCCAAGTTGTTGCATTCATCAATAGTTCATTCCTTTTTATTGCTGAGTATCCCATGGTATGAATGTACCAGTTTGTTTAACCACTCACCCACTGAAGGACATCTGGGCCGTCTCCAGTTTTTTGGCTGTTATGAATAAAGCTTCTATGAACATTTGTATACAGGTTTTTTTGTGAACATAAGTCTTCATGTCTCTGGGATAAATGCCCAAGAGTACACTTGCTAGGTCATATGGTAATTGCACATTTGGTTTTATTAAAAACTGCCAAACTGTTTTCCAGAGTTTCTGTACCATTTTACATTTGCACCAGCAATGTATGACTGATCCAGTTTCTCCAAATCCTTGCCAGCCTTTGATGTTGTCATTATTTTTTAATTTTGTGTGTAGTGATATGTCATTATTGCTTTAATTTGTATTTATTTAATGGCTAATGATACTGAATATCTCTCTTCATGTGCTTATTTGCTGTCTACATATTCTCTTCAGTAAAATGTCTGTGGATATCTTTTGCCCATTTTCTAATTCAATTTTTTTTTACTGTTGAGTTTTAAGAGTTATGTATTTTAGATACCAGCCTTTTGTTGGATATGTGCTTTGCAAATATTTTCTTCCAGTTATAGCTTGTCTTTTCATCCTTTCCACAGGGTCTTTCACGGAGCAAGTTTTTAATTTTGACGAGGACAAATTTATCAAATTTTTCTTTTATAGATTATGCTTTTAGCATCAAGTCTAAGAACTCTTTCACTAACTCTTGGCAGAGCCCAAATATATTCTCCTCTGTTTTCTTTTCTTTTCAGATGGAGTCTTGCTCTGTTGCCCAGGGTGGCACAATCTCGGCTCACTGCAATCTCCACCTCCTGAGTTCAAGGGATTCTCCCACCCCAGCCTCCTGAGTAGCTGGGATTACAGGCATGCACCACAACACCCGGCTAATTTTTATATTTTTTAAATAGAGATGGGGTTTCCCCATTTTGGTCAGGCTGGTCTTGAACTCCCAACCTCAGGTGATCCACGTGCCTCGGACTCCCAAAGTGCTGGGATTACAGGCATGAGCCACTGTGCCTGATGGTCTCCTCTGTTTTTTCTAAAAGTTATATAACTTTACATTTTACATATATATCTGTAATTCATTTCGAGTTCATGGAACAGGTTTTAATCCCCAGTCAAGGTAAACTGTTATCTCTTCCAGAGTGAAGAAGACCCAGTGTAATCAACTTGCCACCAAGTGATTGGATTGTCTCCTCAAAGGATGGTGCTGTATTGAGACTGAGTAAGTTTTCGTTTCTGGCAGGTTGGGCATTTGCAGCAGCACTAGCTAGACCAGTCTTCGAGAGTGGCACTAATGAGTCCCATGACAGAGGCTATCTGACATCAGCTGGCTGAGCCATTCTGCCTGCTTGGCTGATGCTTTCTTGTGGGAATTAACTTGTGGTACGAAGATCTTCACACTTTGTAACTGTCTTTTCACACACACACACACACACACACACACCTCTCAGACCTCCTTGCCCCCAATCCAATCTTTCACCTTCCAGGACCCTGACCAATACAGTCAAACCCTTCACCACAACCTATGAATCTTTGTACTTTTTACCTCATGCAACTTCTCTTCCCTCATCAATGAATGACAGATGCATAGGAGCACTGTCTACGGGGAAGATTTCCCCTCACCACTGTCTTTCAGAGCTGCCCTGAAATGGGCTGAGAGGCAGTACCATCTGTGACTTGACCCATACGTGAATCAAGGCTGGTGCTTTTTCCTCCTTTGTTGGCCGATCCTAAGGGACCACCCAGGTGGTCACAAGTGCGAGCTGCAGGAGAGGTGGTAGATGACATTGGTGTCTGGAAGCTTCACTGCCTTTCCAACCTAGGCTCAAAGTCAACACAGCTTCATTACCATATTCAATTGGTAGAAACAATCATAAATTTTCCCAGATTAAAGGAGGATGGAAATAGACTCCACCTCTTAGTGTGGGAATAACAAGGTTGCAAGATTGGAACTATTGGTCCGTCTTTGGAAAATACAGTCTGTCACAAGGTCTCTCTACTTTGACTGGTCAGAACTTGAATGATCCAAGCCCTACATGAGCTCTAAGGATGTCTGGCTTCCATCTCCTCAGTCATTGTTATTTCCCCAGCAGTTGTTTTTTGGCCTGGCCTTGTGGAGTGTCACCCTATGCATGCACTACTGGTATTCAGCTAGAGACTCAATGTTTTATACGGAGCTCTTTCTCTGTGTAGCTCCCTCCTCACTGGTATTTTATCTAGCAAATTCTAGCTGATTTGGCCTCCCAGTACTCCAGTCTCTGACTCCTCAACTCAGGAAGACCACGAGGCTCTTTCTGAGTTCTCCTTTCCTGTATTGAAATCTGGAAATTGCCTCCACAACTGTGGGCTAACCTCATTTGTTCCCTTCCCTGAGTGGTCACAGTCCTGTACTGCCTTTTGTCTATGTCTGGAAATAGCTGTTTCATGTGTTTGATCCAGCTTCTCAGTGGTTTAGCAGGAGAAAGCAACTCCTGTTTCAGTTATTCCTCCATGAGTGGAAGCAGACTCTGAATATATTGTGAAAATAAAGCCAATAGGGCTGGGTGCAGTGGTTCATGCCTGTAATCCCAGCACTTTGGGAGGCCAAGGCCTATGGATCACTTTGGGTCAGGAGTTTGAGACCAGCCTGGTCAACATGGTGAAACCTCGTCTCTACAAAAAATACAAAAATTAGCTGGGCGTGGTGGTGTACACCTGTAGTCCCAGCAACTTGGGAGACTGACGTGGGAGAATTGCTTGAACCCAGGAGGCAGAGGTTTCAGTGAGCCAAGATGGCATCACTGCATTCCAGCCTGGGCGACACAGCGAGACTCTGTCTGAATAAATAAATAAATAAATACATAAATAAATAAATAAAGCCAATAGGATTTGAGTATGAGTTGGATATAGGTTGTAAGAAAAGGAAAAATATTAAGGATGACTTCAAGCTTTTGGCCTGAAACTGGGAGAGGGGCATTGTTATTACCTGAGGTTAGATCACATTTGGGGTTGTGAGGGTGGGTAAAATTAGGAACTCAGTTTTAAACATGTTAAATTTGAGATGCCTATTAAACATCCCAGTGGGGATGTCAGCTTTGCAGCTGGATATACAGGCCAGGCATTCAGGCTGGAGGCCAGGCTAGAAACAT
This sequence comes from Trachypithecus francoisi, assembly GCF_009764315.1. Taxonomy (NCBI): domain Eukaryota; kingdom Metazoa; phylum Chordata; class Mammalia; order Primates; family Cercopithecidae; genus Trachypithecus; species Trachypithecus francoisi. The sequence goes on along the minus strand of NW_022681470.1, from coordinate 69,175,821 downwards.
AAAACCAGGAATTGTCTGCGTACAGCTGGTATTTGAGGCTGAGTCTGGATGAGCTCAATAAGGAAGTGAGTGTAAAGAAAAAAGACAGAAAAGATAGAGCCAAGCACTGAGCCCTGGGCAGTCTAATATTAAGTTATTTGGAGAGGTGAAGAGGAACTCTTGACTGTTTGTGCCAACTCTCCCCACCCATTGTCTCTTACACCCATGACTCTCCCCATCCTGTCTGCTTGGTCAGCCTTCTCTTGCCACCTTTCTGGCACTGACTTCTGCTGACCTGCTTTGTTCTGTGACCATCCAGCTCCAGGCCTGACCAATCAGTTCCAGGGCTGGTTCTGGGCCTTGGAAACGGACTCTATCAGGACCAGTTTTCCGCCAAAGTATAGCCTGGGAATAAGGCAAATAGTCTGTGACTTCCAGAGTGAGCAGAGCCTTGTCCGGAAGCCCTTGCCAGTCCATCCGTGGTGATGCCTCTCACGTTGAGAGCTCCAAAGAACAGGAAAAGGGAGATATATCACCCTAGACAGAGCAAGTAGTTTTTTTCTTTCTTTTTTTTTTTTTTTGCCTCAGATTCTGTCCTGGACAGTGTTCTGGTGTGGTTGCTTAGTAGTTGTACTCCATGTTATTGACCTCAAAAGATTAAGTGTACATTCCAAACATCCCCAGTTTCCCTATAGTGATTTATTACTGACTGGATAGTAGTAATTAATGTTAGCATTATTCATCCTGTCACATCATATGTAAAAAGAACCAAATGAGGTTCTGTTTGTTGCAGTGCTATTTATAAAGGTAAAAATATTAGAAACTACCCAAATAACTAACAATGGGGGACTAAGTAAATAAGTATGACAAATCCATAGTATGCACTTAGTAAAATAATTTTGCAGATATGGGAGATGTTTGTAACATGTTGCAGATTTAAGCTTTTTTTTTTTTTTTAAGAGATGAGGTCTTACTGTCACCTAGGCTAGAGTACAGTGGCACAATCATAGCTCACTGCAGCCTCAAACTGGGGCTCAAGTGATCCTCCCACCTCAGCCTTCTGAGAAGCTGGGACTACAGGTGTGTGCCACCATGCCTGGCTAATTAAAAATGCTTCTTTTTGTAGAGACAGGAGGGTCTCACTATGTTGCCCAGTTTGTTCTCAAACATCTGGCCTCAAGCGATCCTCCCACCTAAGCCTCCCAAGTGCTGGGGCTGGGATTATAGGTGTAAGCCACCACACTTGGCAGATTTAAACATTTCAATGGAGCAGTACAGTGTGGTGTTTAAGAGCACTTTAGCATAAACAGACTTGAGAATGCCATGGCTTGAACTCTAACAATTAATGACTAGGTAGAGAAAATGAACCTGCAAATGAGACTGAGCAAGAGTAGTCAAAGATATAGGAATTAAGCAGGAAGAGTGTTTCATCATAGAAGACAAGGAAAGTTTTTTTTTTCTTTAAGAAAGACGAAATGGTCAATCATTCAACAGTGTCAAATGATGAAGAGCCAAGATGAGGCCTGAAAGGTGACCACTGTATAAAACAACACGAATGTCACTGATGACCATTGCAAGAGCTGTTCCAGTAGAATAATGAGAGCAAAAGTCAGATTGGAGCGGGCTGAGGGGTGAATGGGAGGTGAGAAATGGAACTAGAAAGTGTAGAACTATTTTGAGGAATTAGAGTGTGTAGAGGCAGAGGATTTTTTTTTTTTTTACAGGGATATCAGCTTCTTTAAATAACCATGAGATGGATCCAATAGAGAGGGAATGATGAAATGCACAAGAGAGGAACTGGGTAATCTAGAGAGAAGGGTGATGAAAAGGTAGGAGAAGATGGGATCTAAAACACAAGTGGTGGAGCTGCTCTTGATTAGACAGAAAAGAAACTCCTCAATTGCAACGGGAGGCAAGGAGGAGGGGTGTAGGTGTGGGTGGGTTTAAGCATTTGGTAACACAAGGAAGAACTCAAAGATTATGACATCTGTGGAGAGTGGGGGGGTGGGGTGAGTGTCAGAAGTATCGGGAGAGTGCAGAAGGTTTGAAATAGTTGATTATAGTAGGAATGTGAGCTATAGTACTACATTTTCAGAGCACAGTCGTCATATTTTCGAGCATCCTTTGGTCCCATGTGGAACTGGTGATTCTGAATTATAGAGAAACCCATCTGCCTTATGGTGACTTTCTCTGGTAGTATTTGGTTGCCTTAGTCCAGGCATGGTGGCTAATGCCTGTAATCCCAGCACTTTGGGAGGCCAAGGCGGGTGGATCATTTGAGGTCAGGAGTTCAAGACTAGCCTGGCCAACATGGTGAAACCCCCGTCTCTACTAAAAATACAAAAATCAGCCAGGTGTATAGTGCACGCCTGTAATCACAGCTACTCAGCAGAGTGAGTCAAAAGAATTGCTTGAACCTGGGAGGTGGAGGTTGCAGTGAGTTGAGGTCGTGCAACTGCACTCCAGCCTGGATGACAGAGAGAGACTGTGTCTGAAAAACACAAACAAACAGAAGTATTCGGAGCCCGGGTGCGGTGGCTCATGCCTGTAATCCCAGCACTTTGGGAGGCCGAGGCGGGTGAATCAACTGAGGTCGGGAGTTCGAGACCACCCTGACCAACATGGGGAACCTCTGTCTCTACTAAAAATACAAAAAATTAGCCAGGCATGGTGGCACATGCCTGTAATCCCAGCTACTTGGGAGGCTGAGGCAGGAGAATCGCTTAAACCGGAAGGCGGAGGTTGTGGTGAGCCGAGATCGCGCCATTGCTCTCCAGCCTGGGCAGCAAGAGTGAAACGCCGTCTCAAAAAAAAAAAAAAAAGAAAGAAAAAGAAAAGAAAAAAAGGCCAGGCGTGGTGGCTCACGCCTGTAATCCCAGCACTTTGGGAGAGCAAGACGGGCAGATCACAAGGTCAGAATAGCGAGACCATTCTGGTTAACATGGTAAAACCCCATCTCTACTAAAAATACAAAAAATTAGCCGGGCGTGGTGGCGGGTGCCTGTAATTCCAGCTACTCGAGGGGCTGAGGCAGGAGAATGGCCTGAACCTGGGAGGCGGAGCTTGCAGTGAGCCGAGATTGCGCCACTGCACTCCAGCCTGGGCGACAGTGCGAGACTCCGTCTCAAAAACAAACAAACAAACAAAAAGTATTTGGTTGCACGAAAGAAGGAAGAAAATAGTTTCCTTCATCTAGGGGTGGGATTTAGCCAGAGAAAGGAGAGAATTTCCCTGCACTGCTTTGAGACCTGGGTAGATGGAGAGAGCCAGCCACTCAGCTCTTCTGTGGAAGCACAGCCACAGGGAAGTGGGAGAGGGTGGTTGTCCATCCCCATAAAAGGAGGTTCCCTGCAGTTCACCTTCTAACTTCCTGTCCCTGGGAGAGCCCGCCCTTTGTTAAGCCTGACAGATTCCTCATGTAGAGCTCAGTCCCCCCATATGCTGTTTGCTGTTTTTACAGGCTTGTCAGGAACAATCCTTTTCAGCCTTCAGAAAGGTCTTTTTTCTTGATCCATACTGTGCTTGGGAATGCATGGGAGGGCCAGGTGTGACCCCCTGAGGAAAGTCACTATTAATATCAAGTGAGGACAAAACAGCCTTCTTTAATGCTCCCAGCTCACATGATACTCCAATACAGCCCATAAGAAGCAACGGGACTTCTCTTTCCTATGGCCCTTGGCTTCTGTGGGAAGCAAAATAGAATGGAGACACTTACTTTCCTGAGCTCTGTAATTTTTATGCAAAGAGACACAGGGCAGCCAAGTTAGAATTTGTGAATGTGTGGCTGGGCGCGGTGGCTCACGCCTGTGATCCCAGCACTTTGGGAGGCCGAGGTGGGCGGATCACGAGGTCAGGAGATCGAGACCATCCTGGCTAACATGGTGAAACCCCGTCTCTACTGAAAATACAAAAAAATTAGCCAGGCATGGTGGTGGGCGCCTGTAGTCCTAGCTACTCAGGAGGCTGAGGCAGGAGAATGGCATGAACCCGGGAGAAGGAGCTTGCAGTGAGCCCAGATTGTGCTACTGAACTCCAGCCTGAGCGACAGAGCGAGACTCTCTCAAAAAAAAAAAAAAAAAATTTGTGAATATGTGACGTTTCTAACTTGGTCTCTTGGCCAGAGCTGGTGCTGGGAAGGGAAAAGCTTAGGGAGGAGGATGGAAGGAGTGGTGGCATCAGGTTCCAGCTCAGCCACAGGCTCCAGCCATGCCTCTACTGCTCGGGAGACAGAGGAGTGAGGGCGAACATGGGAGGGTGGCTCTGCTGGAGGGTGGACACTATTCTCCAAGCAGGCTGGCCTTGGGGAAGGAGCCAGTCACCCCCACTCCCACCTGGACATACACACCCCAACTGGAGAAAGGCTGCCCTGTGCATCCTGCATGCCTCTGTTACCTCAGGCCAGGGACAACCCCATTTAATAAGAAGTCACTGGCCAACTGACAAGGATGGGGAGGTGATTTGTCATCTCTGGGCCTGTTCCTCATTTACAACCTGAAAATTGAACAGGGTAATTTCTTTTTTTTTTCTTTTTTTTTTTTTTTGAGATGGAGTCTCGCTCTGTCACCCAGGCCGGAGGGCAGTGGTGCCATCTCGGCTCACTGCAAGCTCCGCCTCCCAGGTTCACACCATTCTCCTGCTTCAGCCTCCTGAGTAGCTGGACTACAGGCGCCCGCCACATTACCCGGCTAATTTTTTGTATTTTTTTTAGTAGAGATGGGGTTTCACCGTGTTAGCCAGGATGGTCTCGATCTCCTGACTTCGTGATCCGCCCACCACGGCCTCCCAAAGTGGTGGGATTACAGGCGGGAGCCACTGCGCCTGGCCGAACAGGGTGATTTCTAAGGCTCCTTTATTTCTGGCTATTAGTCTCTGGTTGGTCTGAAATGACACTGGGTTTAAATTATTTTACAGTCTTTGGATATCAAGGTCTTCACATGATTCAGTTGATAAGCACAGAGTTCCGGCAATGGTCCCAGGGCTGTGGGGAAGAGAATGATTTGGGAGGGCTCTGCCTTGAAGAAAGGCCCTGACTCTACTCTGGAGGCCTCAGTTTCCTCAACTATAAAATGAGACTCTGAAGTCTAGAAGATCTTTGAGATCCAGTTGTGGTTCTCTATGCTGAATCTCTGTCTTCAGGCAATTTGGATCCCCAGTGAAAACATACTTCCTGAGCTATTTGCTTGGCATGTGTGCAGTACTATATTGGAACATGGTCCCTGTCCTTAAGGAGCTCGCAATGTATTTTAAAAAATAATAAGCCACATACATAGGAAAAACTAGTGTAATCCACATCCAAACGAAAAATAGAGACACCAGAGTATGGCTGTCTCTGGGTATACTGCAGGCCAGAGGAAAGCAGGCAGAGGCTGTGAGTAGAGCTTGCTCACCCCATGACTTCCTGCTAACTCCGCTCTCAGAGGGGCATGGTGGAGCCAGACTGTCTGGGTTCAGTCCTGTCTTCACTGCTTGCAAGCTTTAGGGAAGTTACTAAACCTCTCTCAGCCTCAGTTTCCTGATCTTTAGGATGGGGATAATAAAAGTATTGCCTTGCATCTTTGTTGTAAAGATAAAGTGAAATTATCCATGTAAAGTATTTAGCATAGTGCCCAACACATAGTTGGTGCTCTATAATGATCCCTTCCCACCCTGACCCGCCAGGAAGCCCAGCTGTGGGAATGACTCTAGATTAGGGAGGGTTCAATACAGCTGGCCAAGTCCAATATGACCCTGGCTTAGTGCCAGATCACTCAATTCAAAGTCTAAGTCCATGTCTAGGTAGGACTGGGCATCCTACCTACAGCATACCATTGTCCTCCTGGCCTACGGGTAATCCCTGCTTTTCCAGGAGAAAAATCTAGGTGCAGATGGAGTCAGGGCAGGATGAGGACTACATGCAAATCAAGAAGTGTCAGGGGCTGGGTGCGGTGGCTCAGGCCTGTAATTGAAGCACTTTAGGAAGTGGATGTATTAGTGAGGGTTCTCTAGAGGGACAGAACTAATGGGATAGAGAGATATATAAAGGGAGTTTGTTAAATATTAACTCACACGATCACAAGCTCCCACAATAGGCTGTCTGCAAGCTAAGGAGCAAGGAGACCTAGTCTGAGTCCCAAAGCTGAAGAACTTGGAGACCAATGTTCGAGGGTAGGAAGCATGCAGCATGGGAGAAAGATGAAGGCTGCGAGGTTAGGCCAAGTCTAATCTTTTCAGATTTTTCTTCCTGCTTTATATTCCAGCCATGCTGGCAGCTGATTAGATGGTTCCCACCCAGATTAAGGGTGTCTCTGCCTTTCCCAGCCCACTGACTCAAATGTTAATCTCCTTTGGCAACACCCTCACAGACACAGCCAGGATCAGTACTTTGCATCCTTCGATCCAATCAAGTTGACACTCAGTATTAACCATCACAGTGGAAGTGAGAGGATCACTGGAGGCCAGGAGTTTGAGACTAGCTTGGGCAACACATAGCGAGCCCCCAAGACCTTGTCTCTGCAAAAAATAAAAAAAATTAGCTGGCCATGGTGGCCTGAGGAACATAGAAAGACCCCATGTCTACCAATAACATAACGTAACATAACATAACATAACATAACATAACATAACATAACGTAACGTAACGTAACATAACATAACATAACATAAATAAAATAGCTGGGTGCATTGGCATGTGTCTGTAGTACTATTCTTTTTTTTTTTTTTTTTCTTTGAGACAGAGTTTCACTGTTGCCCAGGCTGGAGTGTTACAGTGGCATGATCTCGACTCACTGCAACCTCCACCTCTCGGGCTCAAGCGATCCTCCTGTGTTAGCCTCCCAAGTAGCTAGGATTACAGGTGTGCGTCACCATGCCTGGCTAATTTTTTTTGTTGTTTTGGAGACAGAGTCTTACTCTGTCGCCCAGGCTGGAGTGCAGTGGCACGAACTCGGCTCACTGCAACCTCCACCTCCCAGGTTCAAGCAATTCTCCTGCCTCAACCTCCTGAGTAGCTGGGATTATAGGCATCTACCACTACACCCAGCTAATTTTTATATTTTTAATAGAGGCAGGGTTCCACCATATTGGCCAGGCTGGCCTCGAACTCCTGGCCTCAAGTGATCCTCCTGCCTCAGCCTCCCAAAGTGCTGGGATTATAGGCGTGAGGTGAGCCACTGCGCTTGGTGTTTTTTATATTTTTAGTAGAGATGGGGTTTCACCAGGTTGGCCAGGATGGTCTCAAACTCCTGATCTCAAGTGATCTGCCCACCTTGGCCTCCCAAAATGCTGGGATTACAGGTATGAGTCACTGCGCCTGGCCTGTAGAGCTCCTATGTGCAAAGTTAGCTCAATTATTAGGGAGTCACTTGAGCCCAGGAGTTTGAGGCTGCAATGAGCTATGATTGTGCCACCACATCACCATACTACAGCCTGGATGATAGAGCGAGACCCTGTCTCAAAAACAAGCAAACAAAAACAAAGAATGTCAGGGATTGAGGAAAAGAAGCAGCAAGATGATGGAGTAACACGGTAGAGTCAGAACAGGGCTAGGAGCTTGCTTAAAACTAAAATAGTTTTATCTGCATCTAGCGTGGAAACCTGGCTCCCTTTTTTAGTTGTTTAGTTCCAGTATTTACTCAAACTTTTAGAGTTGCCCTATTCCAGAGTCACATGCCCATCGAAGATGAGTCTGAAACTAAAGTGGCCATAGATGGTAGAGGACCTTAAAATTGTCTCCCTCCAACTTGATTTATGACATGAAGAGATCTTGATGCTGTGGCCAATGGGATCCCTGGGTGTAGACAGCATCTGAATCAATATCTATGCAGAACAAGATAACTATATTGCCATAGAAGAAGATGCTGGCACCAAATTGTGTCCGTATGTGTTTGTTTTTGTTAGTAACTTCTTTTTTTTTTGACACAGAGTCTGGCTCTGTTGCCCAGACTGGAGTGCAGTGGTGTGATCTCAGCTCACCACAATCTCCACCTCCCGGGTTCAAGGGGTTCTTCTGCCTGAGCCTCCCAAGTAGCTGGGATTACAGGTACAAGCCACTGCGCCTGGCTAATTTTTTTTTTTTTTTGTTTTTGTTTTTGTTTTTGAGACGAAGTCTCGCTCTGTCGCCCAGGCTGGATTGTAGTGGCGCAACCTTAGCTCACTGCAAGCTCCACCTCCCAGGTTCACGCCATTCTCCTGCCTCAGCCTCCCGTGTAGCTGGGACTACAGGCGCCTGCCACTGCACCCAGCTAATTTTTTGTATTTTTGGTAGAGACGGGGTTTCACTGTGTTAGCCAGGATGATCTCAATCTCCTGACCTCGTGATCCGCCCGTCTTGGCCTCCCAAAGTGCTGGGATTACAGGCTTGAGCCACCGTGCCCCGCCTGTATTTTTTTTTTTTTTAGTAGAGACAAGGTTTCGCCATGTTGGCCAGGCTGGTCTTGAACTCCTGACCTCAGGTGATCCGCCCACCACCTCAGCCCCCCAAAGTGCTGGGATTATAGGCGTGAGCCACTGTGCCCGGTCAGTTTTTGTTAGTAATTTCTTAAGGAAGGTTTGAGCCTTATGGTAAATAGTACCTAGCATAGTGCTTGGTGCACAGTGGACGTTAAATATGTTTTTTTTGATAAATGAATAAATGAACAAATGTATGATAGACACTTAGTAAATACTGGCTGCCTATCTTGGTTCATATCTTTAAAAATGGAGATATTATAATCATGTGCTTTCTTACACATATAAAGTTGATATTCCTGATTCACCATTAAAAGAACATTTACTTTGTGGTGTGACATAGGCTGTAGTCCTGACCCTGCCAGTAATTATCCATGTGACCTCAAGTAAATGACTAATATTCTCTTGCTTCTTTTTTTTTCCTGTTTAATCTGTAAAAGGAGGTGGTTGAACTGAGCACATGCTAAACCTCCTTCTTGATCTGAACTTTTGAGATTATTCTGTGATTCTAAGATAAGAGCTGCTGTGTACAAAGTTGGCTCAACCACTTAGGGACCAAACCTACCAGCCTTGTTCCATCAGCATTGTGCTTGGGCTTGAATTGGCTTAGAGTAGTTTAAGGCATCTTTAAACAGAGATCTACAAATCTCCCAGACTCCATCAAGGGGCTTTATAGGGTTTACAAACTTGCAGCCCCTCCTCACACTCTTATAAGCAACATTTTGTATATAAGCATCTTGTGAATTTTTCTGGGGTATGTGTCCTTAGGTTTCAAAGAATCTCAAAAATGTGGATAACCTCTGAAGGTTAAGAAATCCTGCTCTGTCACCCAGGCTGGAGTGCAGTGGTGTGATCCTGGCCTACTGCAACCTCTGCCTCCCAGGTTCAAGTGATTCTCCTGCCTCAGCCTCCCAAGCAGCTGAGACTACAGGACGTGCCACCATGCCTGGTGAATTTTTGTATTTTTAGAAGAGATGGGGTTTTGCCATTATTGGCCAGGCTGGTCTTGAACTCCTGACCTCAAGTTGTCTGCCTGTCTTGGCCTCCCAAAATGCTGGGATTACAGGCGTGAGCCACTGCACCTGGTCTGTTTCCAATACTATTGCATTTAATCTGATAAATGAGTAAGTCCCAGTTGTAGCCACAGAAAAACTAATGGAATTCAGAACACAAATCTCACCATTTCTATGCTTTAGACATTTTGCCTACAGGGAAGCCTGAAACCCTCTTGATTAATCAACGACAGAGAAAAATATAGAACGCTCTGACTGCAGGACAATTATCTCTGGGCACAATAGAATTCCACCCGGTTGGGCTTATCACAGAAAGGAATCTGTCAGAAAGTTCCCCCAGTGTAGTGATGACCATTACCTGATGTGGTGATGTCCACACTGTCACACAGAAGGGGTCCACGCCTGTGGTCACAAGTGGTTTGGGTCTTAGACTGGCACAAACCAGAGATCAGCAGGTGGAGGGTGGGCCAACTGACAGAGGCAAAGACTGTGGGGCTCTAATCACTGCTGGGCTATAAAGTTCTTTTATTTGTTGTTTTTTGTTTTTTTTGAGGCAGAGTCTTGCTCTGTCGCCCAGGCTGGAGTGCAGTGGCGCGGTCTCCGCTCACTGCAAACTCCGCCTCCCAGGTTCAAGCCATTCTTCTGCCTCAGCCACCCTAGTAGCTGAGACTACAGGCACCCGCCACCACGCCCAGCTAATTTTTTGTATTTTTAGTAGAGATGGGGTTTCACCATGTTAGCCAGGATGGTCTTGATCTCCTGACCTTGTGATCCACCGGCCTCAGCCTCCCAAAGTGCTGGGATTACAGGCGTGAGCCACTGCGCCCAGCCGCTATAAAGTTCTTATGACCATTCAGTGCAAACCACTCAATCTTACTGGATTCCAATTCCTTTCTTTCTTTCTTTCTTTTTTTTTTTTGAGATGGAGTTTCACTCTTGTTACCCAGGCTGGAGTGCAATGGTGTGATCTTGGCTCACTGCAACCTCCCACTCCTGGTTTTAAGCGATTCTCCTGCCTCAACCACCCGAGTAGCTGGGATTACAGGCATGCACCACCATGCCCAGCTAATTTTGTATTTTTAGTAGGGACGAGGTTTCTCCATGTTGGTCTTGAACTCCCGACTGCAGGTGATCCACCTGCCTCGGCCTCCCAAAGTGCTGGGATTACAGGCGTAAGCCACTGTGCCTGGCCCCAGTTCCTTTATTTCATAAGGGTACTTAATATGAGAGAAATTGAATTCCTAAGAAAAAATCCCAAGGAATCAATAGGACATACTTTTTAAGAAAAAGGTGGGTCAGTATATAAGAAATTAAGATATTAATGGCAACTCACCTAGAGTCCAGACTTGGGGGATCTGGAGGGGTCTAAGGAAGACTGGAGATTTAAGGGAACCAGATCTACTATGCAAGAGCCATGAATATCCCCAGGGCTGAGTCTTTGGTTCTATATGTTTAGCAGAAATTAACCCAAGGGCTTGTTTCAAAGGTTCTCAGGGCCAGTTAGCTCAAGTTTCCAGAGCACTGTGCTCAAAGAATCGCAAGTTTGACCTTTGTGTATATGCGCCAACTAATGTCACTCTGTTTTCACATTAGACTGAGCCCTAGCTGTAGCCAGGAGCATCACTAGAGACACATGGAGGACTGGCTGGGAGAGTGTGAGTGGCATCCCTGCCTTTGGAAACCAGCTCAAAGTCTACTCTAGCTCAAACTGCACACCTTAACACCTCAAGTTTGTATGTGTTCTGCATGTCATCATCATTTTAGGTAATTTTCAAAGAACAAGTCAGCAGCGAAAGTAAACAAGTCTCACTCCTAAGGGACTTCGGGCTGAGGCACTAGCCCAGTTGGGATGACCAATGGGATTGACTCCTTCAAGAAGTAAGGACTCCTTTAAGAAGTAAAGACTCAATTCCCCCTGTCTTTGGTGAAGTCACATAACTCGTCTTTTTTACAGGGCCTGCCTCTCTGGGCACCTCAGCCAGTGCCTGCAGGGCTGGTTATCCAGGCTCGCACTGAGACCTGTCGCTGAGTGTCAGGCACACAGAACCAGAGGGCTGGGCCTTTGACAGCAGCTCCCAAAATAAGGTGCCAGGCCCTGCTTCTCACTTTCCCCTTGTGCCCTGTGAGCTGCTGGCATTGCCTTTGAGTCATTACTCAGCAGGCTGAATGTAGCAGAAATAGGATGCTGCACTGACTCAGGAGCACAGATTCTTTCTCGGGCTGAGTCCTGCAAGCCTGTCCCCTGCACTGCAATGGGGGGGCCCTGGCAGGGCTATGTGGGGACATAACCTGGCCTCTCACTCTCACTTCCTGGCAGGGCAGTAATCCAGGACAGTGTTTTGCTGCTAACTATCCCTGGGCTTTTGCAGGTGTCTCTGTGACCCTGGGCTGTACAGCACCAGCTATCTGGTGAACACTTTCCTTACCTCCTCCATTCTTTTCACACACACTCCTTCCCCCTTCTCATCCTAAATGAAAACCTGGCCTGCCACCAGGCCCCACCTCTCTTCCTAGGGGTCAGAGTAGGCTGACCCTCTCTAACCTCCTGACCCCAGCTTCTCCAGACCCCAGTTTCCCCTCCCTTCTTGGGCACATCATCCTGTTTTACTGCCGACTCAGTCCACTCAACTGTTCGCTGGTGTCCAGCACATTCTCTTACCCTCCTCAGTGGCTTAACACCTACCTGCCTCGTAGCTTTCATGGCAACTTAGCTTCATTATTGTTTTTTTTTTTTTTTTTGAGACTGAGTATCACTCTGTCACCCAGGCTGGAGTGCAGTGGTGCGATCTTGGCTCACTGAAACCTCCACCTTCCGGGTTAAAGCAATTCTGCCTCAGCCTCCCGAGTAGCTGGGATTATAGGCACCTGCCATCACGCCCGGCTTTTTTTTTTTTTAGTAGAGACGGGGTTTCACCATGTTGGCCAGGCTGGTCTTGAATTCCTGACCTCGTGATCCGCCCACCTTGGCCTCCCAAAGTGCTGAGATTACAGGCATGAGCCATTGCGTCCGGCCTCATTATTGTTTTCTAAAACCTACAAATGACATTAAATTCTGTCCAACCTGTCATTCACTGTAACAAATACGCTTTGGACATGGGCATCAGAATGGCCCATATCATACCAAATTCTTACAACCCTACTCTGACCACAAACATCTTAGCTTCTTTTTACTTGTCTGCTTCAGGTAATTCTTCCTCACCTGCTCACCCTTCCCAGAATCTCTTGCATCCTCCACATCCAGCCTGGATCCCTTGGCCTGCCATTTCCAGGGTGCCCGTGGGACCCACATGCTTTCACTCTTCCCTAGTCTTCCCTAGGTCGCCCCTGATGACTTCCCACCTTGGGTAATCCCTACCTCAGTTTTCTTTGGCTCTGCTCCCAGATTGCTGAGTGCAGCTGAAAACATACAAGCTCTCTGTGTTGTTGGAGCCTTCGACAACCCATTCCATTAAGACCATGTGTGTCTGACTGTCTTCCCCACTATTTGCACTTCAAGGTAGGGACTTTAGCACCCCCAGGATAATAATAAAAAGTTAAAATGCAGTACATGACTGGCACTTGTCTAGGCACCTTACATATAGTAATTCATTTAATCCTCCGATGACAACAGAGAAAGTACTGTTATTGAGGACACTGGGGTTCAGAGAAATGAAGTAACTTGTATAAGGTCACAGGATCAGTAGATGGTAGAGTCAAGATTATGGGATCTGGGTGACATGTTTATACTGTTCTCTTCACAAGAGCTCCATGGAAAGTTTGTTGACTTTCATCAGAGTTTCTGCTGCAGCTAGCAATCTTTTAAATCATCCCCTGTTCACTCTTAATTGGACTTAGGTATATTTCTTTTTTTTTTTTTTGAGATGGAGTCTTGCTCTGTTACCCAGGCTGGAGTGCAGTGGGGTGATCTTGGCTCACTGCAACCTCCGCCTCCCAGGTTGAAGCGATTCTCCTGCCTCAGCCTCCTACAGGCACGCGTCAACATGCCCGGCTAATTTTTGTATTTTTAGTAGAGACGAGGGTTTCATCATGTTGGCCTGGCTGGTCTCAAACTCGTGACCTCGTGATCCACCCGCCTTGGTCTCTCAAAGTGCTGGGATTACAGGCGTGAGCCACTGCGCCCGGTGGACGTATATATATTTCAATTCTGACTCTTTAATACTTCTGTTGAATTTAGACCAGAGAGCATTGCTCTCTGGTCCCAGTGAGCATCTAGACTCTCAGGGCATCCTTCCATGCTCTTCTTCCTTGTGTTTGACTGAATCAAGTTTGTATGTGTTCTGCATGTCAGCATCATTTTAGGTAATTTTCAAAGAACAAGTCAGCAGCGAAAGTAAACAAGTCTCACTCCTAAGGGACTTCGGGCTCATCCCAGATGAGCTTCCCTCAGGGCCCCATGTGCCACAACCCCAGATACTTCCACTGTTCAGCTAGGCTGTGCTGTCCCAGTTCCCATTCTCTAGGGAAGAGAGAAGACATTACAATTGTCATGATAGTTATTTAAAGTCATTTCCATGTCAACAGGTTTTGGAGGCTGGGACTTAAATCCCCCCTCTGCCACTCACTACCTTCCATGGGCAAATCACTTAAATTCAAAGAGATTTAGTTTCTTTCTCTCTTCTCTCTCTCTCTTTTTTTTTTTTTTTTTCGAGACGAAGTCTTGCTCTGTTGCCCAGGCTAGAATGCAGTGGCACGATATTGGCTCACTGCAACCTCCACCTCCCGAGTTCAAGCAAGTCTCCTGCCTTAGCCTCCTGAGTAGCTGAGATTACAGGCACGTGCCACCACGCCTGGCGAATTTTTGTATTTTTTAGTAGAGACACGGTTTTGCCATGTAGAACAGGCTGGTCTCGAACTCCTGACCTCAAGTAATCCACCCCTTGGCCTCCAAAAGTGCTGGGATTACAGGTGTGAGCCACTGTGCCTGGCCTAGATTTAGTTTCTTTATCTGCAAAATGAGAATAATAATGATACTATTAGGGTTATATTTATTAAAGAGCCTTGCACAGAGCCTGGCTCATATTAGGCACTGTAAATATTAGTTATTTTTCCTTCTCTTACCCCTACACCCCTCTCCTGTCAATTCATTCTCTGCAGATGACCTTTTAGGGTGAATTCTCTCAATTCCCTTTTATTTCTATCAAAAATTTCTCATTTATAGTACAAATTTCTTAAAAATGGGTTGGTACTTTTAAGGCAATTGCCTTTATCAGACCCTTTGTCATAGTAATTCCACTTCTAGGAATCTATTATGAAGTAGTAGTTGGATATGTGTGTATAATATTCTATAACATAGTTATATCATCTTATATAATCTGTTATATTTAAATATTTTCCATTATAAGACTCTATATTCTGTGTTGTTTTTTTTTTTCTTTTGAGACAGACTCTCACTCTGTCACCCAGGCTGGAGTACAGTGGTGTGGTCTTGGCTCACTGCATCCTCCACCTCCCAGGTTCAAGCAATTCTTGTGGCTCAGCCTCCTGAGTAGCTGGGATTACAGGCGTGTGCCACCATGCCTGGCTTATTTTTGTATGTATGTATGTATACTTTTTTTTTTTTTTTTTTTTTTTAAGACGGAGTCTTGCTCTGTCGCCCAGGCTGGAGTGCAGTGGCCGGATCTCAGCCCACTGCAAGCTCCGCCTCCCGGGTTTTACACCATTCTCCTGCCTCAGCCTCCCGAGTAGCTGGGACTACAGGCACCCGCCACCTCGCCCGGCTAGTTTTTTGTATTTTTTTAGTAGAGACGGGGTTTCACCGGGTTAGCCAGGATGGTCTCCATCTCCTGACCTCGTGATCCGCCCGCCTCGGCCTCCCAAAGTACTGGGATTACAGGCTTGAGCCACCGCGACCGGCCTGTATACTTTTTTTTAGTACAGACGGAGTTTTCCCATGTTGGCCAGGCTGGTCTCAAACTCCTGGCCTTAAGTGACCCACCCACCTTGGCCTCCCAAAGTGCTGGGATTACAGGTGTGGGCCACCATGCCTGGCTTATATTCTGTGTTTTTTTTTTTTTTTTTTTTTTTGAGGCGGAGTCTCGCTGTGTCACCCATGCTGGAGTGCAGTGGTGTGATCTCGGCTCACTGCAAGCTCCGCCTCCCAGGTTCATGCCATTCTCTTGCCTCAGCCTCCTGAGTAGCTGGGACTACAGGCGCCCGCCACCACGCCTGGCTATTTTTTTTGTATTTTTAGTAGAGACAGGTTTCACCTTGTTAGCCAGGATGGTCTTGATCTCCTGACCTTGTGATCCACCTGCCTCAGCTTCTCAAAGTGCTGGGATTACAAGTGTGAGCCACCGCACCTGGCCTGTTCTGTGTTTTTATACACATAAAGATGTTCGTTGTGAAATTCCTTATCCTGGAAAAAAATGCAAAACTTCTTTGTATCTCTGCTCATTATTTCTTCATTTTCTCCTGCTTCTGAGAAATAAGTAACCTCTTTCCTCCCTAGTTTCAACTAAACCTTATTTTGTAAAACAACTTTTAAATTTTATTTATTTATTGTTGAGACAGCATCTCGTTCTGTTACCCAGGCTGGAGTGCAGTGGTACAATCATGGCTCAGTGCAGCCTCAACCTCCTGGGCTCAAGTGATCTTCCCACCTCAGCCTCCCAAGTAGCTAGAATAGCAGGTGCTTACCACCACACCCAGCTAATTTTTACAATTATTTTTGGTAGAGACGAGGTCTCAACTATGTTGCCCAGGCTGCCTCAAACTCCAGGGGCCAAGTGATCCTCTTGCTTCAGCCTCCCAAAGTGCTAGGATTACAGGTGTGTGCCACTATGCCTGGCCTGGCTTAAAATAACTTTTCTCTTTGAGACGGAGTCTCGCTCTGTCACCCCGGCTGGAGTGCAGTGGCGCGATCTCAGCTCACCACAACCTCCACCTCCCAGATTTAAGCAATTCTCTGCCTCAGCCTCCCGAGTAGCTGGGATTACAGGCACCTGCCTCCACACCTGGCTAATTTTTGTATTTTTAGTAGGGATGGGGTTTCACAGTGTTGGTCAGGCTGGTCTTGAACTCCTGACCTCGTGATTTGCCTGCCTCAGCCTCCAAAAGTGCTGGGATTACAGGGGTGAGCCACTGCACCTGGCCAAAATAAGTTTTTAAAATTACAATATTAACATATGCTTCTTGTAGAAAATTTGGAAAATGCAAGCAAAAGAAAAAAATCACTTGTGGTTTCTACTGACTGTGATTACAGTACATTTCAATGTATGTGTCTATATATAATTTATACCAAGCTTGCCCAACCCATGACCCATGGGCTGCATGTGGCCCAGGATGGCTTTGACTGTGGACCAACACGAATTTGTAAACTTTCTTAAAACGTTGTTATTATTATTTTTTAAGCTTATCGGCTATTGTTAATGTATTTTACGTGTGGCCCAAGACAATCCTTTTTCCAATGTGGCCCAGGGAAACCAAAAGACTGGACACCCCTGATTTATACCATTTATGTATTTATTTAGAGACCGAGTCTCACTCTATTGCCTAGGCTGGAGTGCAGTGGTGCAATCTCTGCTCACTGCAACCTCCACCTCCTGGGTTTAAGTGATTCTCCTGCCTCAGCTTCCCAAGTAGCTGGGATTACAGGCACCTGCCACCACGCCCGGCTAATTTTTGTATTTTTTTAGTAGCGATGAGGTTTCACCATGTTGGCCAGGCTGGTCTCGAACTCCTGACCTCAAGTGATCTTCCTGCCTTAGCCTCCCAAAGTGCTGAAATTACAGGTATGAGCCACCGTGCCCAGCCAATTTATACATTTTATAATAAAATTATATATCTCTTATTTTATAACTTATGTCCTATTTTTTTTTTTTTTTTTGAGATGGAGTCTCACTCTGTTGCCCAGGCTGGAGTGCAGTGGCCGGATCTCAGCTCACTGCAAGCTTCGCCTCCCGGGTTTACGCCATTCTCCTGCCTCAGCCTCCCAAGTAGCTGGGACTACAGGCGCCCCGCCACCTCGCCCGGCTAGTTTTTTGTATTTTTTAGTAGAGACGGGGTTTCACCGTATTAGCCAGGATGGTCTCGATCTCCTGACCTCGTGATCCACCCGCCTCGGCCTCCCAAAGTGCTGGGATTACAGGCTTGAGCCACCGCGCCCGGCCCTTATGTCCTATTTTTAAAAAATCATTACAGTAGTATAATTTCTAACAGCCACATTTTAATTTATTTAAACATCCTCTAAGAATGTTAGAACTGTGTTATCCAGTGTAATACCCAATGTAATACCTATATGAAATAGGGGATTTTCTCCCCCACCTTAACTCTGATGCCTAAGATCAAAATTCCTCCTCATGACCAAATTGGCTAATACTGATGGGATCCCAGATGGTACTCACTTGACCTCTGAAGTACCTCTAAATTCATTAGAATCTAATTCCCATACTAAATGACACTCCCACAGCACCATGATAGTTGATCACCATGACAATGACCAGAAGAAACCACAAAAGGACATAAAGGAAGGTAGCACTTCTTTTTTGAGTTCTCTGCCTATTCCTAGAAAAGACATGAATATTCCTCCCCTGGCTTTTAATGCCCAAACCTTTCATTAAATATACCCTGTATCTGTGACTTCCCAGCTCTCACAAGCTGATAAATTGGTTTATGAGTCAAACTCCCACTTCTCAATTCCATGGCCATTGAATAAAGCCTGCACTGCTAGACACTCACTTTTGGTTTTGTGTATTGGTTTTGTAGCACTGAACAGGGAGAGATCCCATTTTTGGGGCACTGGCTTTGTTGGTAACAGAAACATTTAAGCTGTTTCTATTTTTCCAAGATTATACATAACACTGTGATAACTTCAACTGCATTTTTGGGCACTTTCTAAATTATTTCTTTGCCCATCTCTGTTCCTGATGCCATTCCTCCCAAACCTCCATTTCTGGGACCCTGAACTACTGCTTCACCTCTCCCATAGCATGGGCCCTGCCTCTGGCTGGCTCCTTCCCTTCTGCCTACAAATATTACAAACTTGGTGCAGGGTACCTATTCTTCCAAACCCTCCCAGATTCTTCTGGCCTTTCCTGGCATCCCCAGCCACACCTCTGGCCTCAGAGGTGGGGCTCCTCCTCCTGCTTAAGGCAAAGTCCCCTTCCTTCCTGCTTCCCTTGTTAACCCCTCATTGTCATCTGGGTCTTTAAAACCCTCCTCTTTCTTGCCTGCTTTCTCCTAGCCCATGAACTGATCTAAGCTTTCCCATCCCCAAGTCCTTTCTTGACCATGACCCCCTTCATACCCTCTCAGTGTCTGTTCTTCTCACTTCTCTTCTCAGCCAAACTGTCTCGAAATGTAAACTGCACTTGCTCTCTCCCATTCCCTGACACTGCCACTTGGCTCTAATCTTACCTTCCAGATTGTCAAATGCAATTGACATTATTTGTGCTTCATCTGGCTTGACTTTACTGTTTTACTCCTTGAAACTCTGTCCTGGACTCTCTCTCCCTAAAACAGCTTCTCAGTCACCTCTGTCAGCTCTTCTTTCTCTAATTATCCATAATGCTGGCCTTTCTCCACACTTAAGAAGACTTTAGTTTGCCATTTCAGGAGCATCTCTCAAAGCAGTAACATCCTCTCATGTGCACCATTGTTTTGTTTCAGGCCCACCTTCCGTACTGCATGGATCACTACAATCACCTCCTGATATGGTTTCACTGTGTCCCCACCCAAATCTCATCTTGAATTGTAGCTCCCATAATTCCCACATGTCATGGGAAAGACCCAGTGGGAGGTAAATGAATCATGGGGGCGGGTCTTTCCCGTGCTGTTCTCGTGATAATGAATAAGTCTCACAAGATCTGATGGTTTTATAATGGGGAGTTCCCTTGCATATGCTGTCTTGCCCGTCGCCATGAAAGGCGTGACCTTGCTCTTCATTCGCCTTCTGCCATGATTGTGAAGCCTCCCCAGCCATGTGGAACTGTGAGTCAATTGAATCTCTTTCCTTTATAAATTACCCAGTCTTGGGTATGTCTTTATTAGCAGTGTTGAGAGAAGAGAGACAGACCCTCTCATATTGTATTATATTGTTTTATACTCAGAAAAGGAAAGAGAAGCAAAACTAAAGGCACGTAGCCCGTCGCCTAGGAACCAGACCCGAAACCAAGGAACCAGACCTGAAACCAGGCCTGGGCCTGCCTGTCCTAAGCCTGGTAGTTAAAATTCCACCCCTGACCTAGCAACTGATGTTATCTATAGATTATAGAAAGACATTGTAGGCCGGGCGCGGTGGCTCAAGCCTGTAATCCCAGCACTTTGGGAGGCTGAGACGGGCGGATCACGAGGTCAGGAGATCGAGACCATCCTGGCTAACACGGTGAAACACCGTCTCTACTAAAAATACAAAAAACTAGCTGGGCGAGGTGGCGGCGCCTGTAGTCCCAGCTACTCGGGAGGCTGAGGCAGGAGAATGGCGTGAACCCGGGAGGCGGAGCTTGCAGTGAGCTGAGATCTGGCCACTGCACTCCAGCCTGGGTGACAGAGCGAGACTCCGTCTCAAAAAAAAAAAAAAAAAAAAAAGAAAGACATTGTAAAACTTTCTGGTCTGTTCTGTTTCACTCTGACCACTGGTGCATGCAGCCCGTCACGTACCCCCTGCTTGCTCAATCGATCATGACCCTCTTAGGCAGACCCCCTTAGAGTTGTGAGCCCTTAAAAGGGACAGGAATTGCTCACTTGGGGAGCTCGGCTCTTGAGACAGGAGTCCTGCCGATGCTCCTGGCCGAATAAACCTCTTCCTTCTTTAACTCGGTGTCTGAGGAGTTTTGTCTGCGGCTTGTCCTGCCACAGTGTGAGAACAGACTAATATATCTCCTAACTGGGCTGCCTGCCCAATGTCTGGTTCCTTTACAATCTTTATATTAACCATTTACATTACTACAGAACCATTTTTCGAAAATAAAAATCTGATTGTGCTTGTCCCCTGCTTGGTCATTCAGTAGTTGTCTAGTGCCTCAAGATAAAGCCCAAACTCAGTATGGTGGCAATGCCAGGCCTTTGTGCCCTACCGCTGCTTACCTCCAGTCTCATCTCCTGCTGTTCTTTACATGTTCTCTCTGCTGCAGCCATCAGGGAAACTGGAATAACAGAGTTCCTCAGACAGGCCATTCTTTCTCATGTCCTCAAACCTCTGTTCATGCTATTGTGCTATTTCCTTTGCTAGGATAATTCTTCACTTAAACATTTGGAAATTTTGTTTTTCTCCAGAGTTAAGCTTAGAGTTGGCTTCTGTATGCAAACTTCCTGGGATCTCCAGGCTCATTTTAATATGCTCCAACAGCCCCCAGATCATGCCTTCAGAGCACTTATCATTGTGTTCTTGTGTCTGTCGGCCCTGTCAGTCCAGAAGCAAATTGACAATGGGCCCATGTGTTGTCTTTGTTTAATGCAATGCCTGACACGTAGTAGATGTTCAGCAAATAGCTGTTTAACAAGAGAAAGACTCCTCCTGTCTTAAAAGGAATTTACATCTACTGCTCATTTCCTAGCCACCTGTATTTTTTTTATTCCCAGCCATCTTTCATATCTATCATCCTACTGAAGTAGCTCTTGAGAAGGACAAAGATGTGCTTAATTTAGCCTTATTTAAGTTATCTTCATCAACCTCTCTGCAGCAGTGAACACCCACTTCTCAGAAACTTCTCTTCCCTGGGCTCCTGAGCTGACGCTATTTGAATTCTCTTTCCTTTTGATCTGCACTTTCACTGGTTGTCTTTCTTCTTCATGCATCTTACAACCACTATGCCAAGCACTACAGCAAGCACAGGGGCAGACAGGTGGTGGTAGGGTATGTGCAGTGATGTGCTGGTAAGCTAGCTCTCCAGAAAAAATAAAAAAGACCCTGATTTGTACCTTCTGCCTACTTCCACAGTGTAAATACTCTTGCCATGATTGAGTATTTACTACTGAGTATCAGGCTACTAACACTTGAACAGCTCACAGAATCCCTGAATATTTAATAATTGGCTGTCACGAGTATAAGCCAGTTCCAGCACAATACTGGGTATAGAGAAATAAGTAAGACCAGTTGGATATTGAGGAGACTAGTCTAGTGGAGGAAATATATAAATAATTCTAAGACAAATGTGCTAAGCACTGTCAGAGTGTTGAAACCAGACACTATGGGGCTGAGTGGAAGGAAGCTATATGAGGAAAATCTGTGAAGAATTCCTACAGGAAGTGGTGGAGGGGTTGAACTGGATCTTTAAAAATGAGGGCTTAAAGGTAGTCCTAAGGTGGGAAAACTATTCCAGGCAGAGAAACATTTTGAATAGCAAAGTATTGAGGATAATGGCTAATAAATCAAGAGGACTGGGTGCAAAAACTGTAGGATACCAGCATGGATTCTGCCACTATCTAGCTTTGCGACCCTCTGTATCTTTAAAATAGGAATTGGATTTCTATGCCCCATTTCTGCATTGATTTGATGGTTGACCTTGAGGAGAGAAAGAAAATACAAGACTGGGGAAGAAGGAGAAAGGAGGAAATGCATATGATGTGGAGCTTTAACAGGCTGCCAAATGCTGCAGTGCTGGCAACGCTACAGGACCTCCCTCTGTTGGCCACCCCTTGCTGTCTTCTGGCTCAGTCCCAGCTATGAAAATCCCAAACCCCATGCTTCAGCCACAGCACATTTTGCTGAAGGGAAAATTCTTTTCTTTTAAACTGAATGCATATACTGAATCCTGACAGTACATGGAGAGGCAACTTAGTTTATCCTTCTGCTTTGAGGGAACAGAGGATTCTCCTGTTTTCCTTAGAAAGCATCAAGAAGACCCACAGTCTCACTCCAGTAGCTTATTCCCTTTGAAGAACTGGTGGCAAGTCTATCTAGACCTCCCCAATGCCCACCTCTTGTCTATCTTCTCTAGAGAACTATCTGATCTTCATTCCTTTTTAAAAAAACCTTTAAAATCATGAATCATAAAACATATATATAGAAAAATGTATAAAACATAAGTGCAAGATATAATTATAGAGCAAACACCCATATAATCACTAACCAGGGCAAGAGACAGAACCTTGTCATAACCTAGGAAGTCCTTCATGTTACTACCCAAGCACAACCCTCCAGAGGGAACTACTATTTCATTATAATAATCAAATCAGGATTTTGTTTTGCTGTTTACCACCTATGTGTATATTTCTCCATACTAGTTAGAATTTCCTGTCTTCTGTTAACACTTGATCTGAATGCAATCATATTGAATACATTCCTCTTTCTTGCTTCTTTTGCTCAACATTCTAACCATTCATTGGCATTGTCATGTAGCTAGTTCATTCTTTTCCATCTCATTGTAATATACGTTGTTATGAGTATTTTATAGTTTATCCATTCTACTGTGGACAGACATTTGGATTATTTCCAGCCTTTCGCTAGCATAAACAATGCTGCCACAAACATCTTTATACGTGTCCCAGTGCATGTGAGCTTCTCTCGGGTAGAAGGGTGGAATTGTTGGGTTATAGGGCATGTGTACCTTTATCTTCATTCTCTGCCGTCATATTCGGGGGTAAGCCTTTCTTCACTTTTTCTAATTTTAACTTCTGTGCTTTTGTTCCTGTTTTCCTATCACTGTGTTCATCAGTCTTCTTCCTGTGCTCTTATAACACACTCTCAGGACTGATTCTAGCTTCTAGTCCTGCATATTCCCTTCCTTCTATAGTTAACAATTGTTTCTTCTCCTAAGGAATATTTTTTCAAATATTACTCTAGTAGGAAATGTATTCTGAGAGTTCTTCTCTTTTGAATATACTGACAATGGAAAGCACATATTTGATTGATGGGGAGGGCCAGAGGACAGACACTCTAGGATGGGAATTAAGACTGTGGGCTTTGAGTCAGACCAAATCCACAAGCTGCCACTTGCTACATATCCTTGGGCAAGTTATTTAACTTGTGTTTTAGTTTCCTTATCTGAAAAAAAAAATGGGGATAATAATTATACCCATTTATAGGGTTATAAGTGGGTACAGGAGTGTGCACTAAATCAAACAATCTACAACTTTGATTGTAAGAGGTTTATACAGTTGGTCTTCAGGCAGGAAGAGGAAAGACAGGCAGCACTGAGAATGCCTTCAGGTTGTAGAGTGAGGATACATACTATGAGTTTCTATCTAGTGTTTATACCAAGTCTAAACTCTGTCCACTCCTCCTTGTGGAGTGGCTGGCTAGCGCAGGCAGTGAGACGCTGCCTGTGGCCACAGAATACACAGTGAAATGAATTGGCCCATTTGGGAATGAAACCCACAATCCTGGGTTCATGCACTACTCAAATGAGTACAGTGGCCAAAATGACATAAAAAGGGAGAATATAAATGGGCTCAGAAATGCTGTCAACGTAAACAGGAAGGCAAGAGGACACCACAGGATAACTCAAATTAACAAGCTGCTCTAAACAGCATCCTCTCTTTGTGCAATTTATTGTACAGGAGAGTTGGCTGGAACAGTAACTACTCGTATTCATTATAATTTTTTTTATACTGCAGGCTTTCCGTGTATAACTTCAGACCCTGTCACTTACATTTCTTGGTTTTAGTTTTCCAAAGCCAGATACTTAAATTACACGTGCACCACTCCAAGGCCAATACCTCATTATCTAATTAGGGAGTTGGGAAGTGTTTATCATAACCACACTCAAGATATTAATGTTTGTTTTAACTTGTCTTCCTCTTTCTGAAGACATTGATTTTTGGACTCTGAGTCTCTTACTCCCATATAAAACTGTCTAAATCCAAAAGGGCTTTTGAGGAAGCAGCATTTCCAACTTGACATTAATGGTTGGGCTGAATGTTGCCTCTTATAGAGGCAACAATACCCACTGGATTTTAATTTCTCATTCCTGAACCACTAATAAGTTATTTCACAGTTACATTTAATAAATCCTCTTTATGCTTCTTTTCAAATAATTCTTGGAAAATTGTGTTTGAATATATTGCAGGAGATGAGGGAAAGGTGGAAGAGAAATGAACAGTCATGCTGAATGATTATCAAGTGACATGGTATAACAATATTTGCTAACTCCATGTCAACATAGCAAGGCCAGATGGTTTGGTTTTGTTTCAGTAACATATATCATATGGTAATATATTGATAGAGAAAGGGTTGATTTGTATAATTGCTTTTAGACTTTGACTTCAGAAGTAAGCAAGGTTGTTATCAAGAAAAAAACAACCCAGCTCTTAACATCTTCATTTCAATTGATAACTGGCACAAACCCATGAAGGGGATACAAGGTGGCAGGACTATTTGCAGAAGCAGATACCAGCTTCCAATAAAAGCATGCCACATTCCTTAAGTTCCTGTAAATTGGAAACTAGGGTCCTTAATAGCATCAGTGGCAGCATAAATTCGATGCTTAGATGACAGCTGAAACCCCAGTGTTGGATTTATAAATCAAAATACCAAGCAAACTTTCAGGGCTGGTATTTTCACACTGATGTGAGAATGGCAACAAGTATTATTGGCATCAAAAACAGAGTAGCCTGGGGAAGAATCTCATCAAATGAGAGCGAAGACTCTAGAGTCTTCATTATACTTCAATGAAATGTTTTAATCTTCTTTTGCATCCTACTACTATCAGACAGCAACATGGCTTGTTTTCAGCTTTACCTATTTTATTTGTCTGCTCATGAGCAAGAGAGCACAATAGCCTAACAAGTGAGCAAGAGTAGGCTCTTGGCTCTAAAGACCAGCAGCTGCAGCTTCCTCTCTAAAGGTGATCACATCTTAAACAATGAGGCAGAGCTGGGGGCAGCAGTCAGGAAATGGGAGGGTGGGCTTTGTGTGAGCAAAGGCTTTGGTTTGTTTAAGAGTTCAGGATACAGATTTGAAGATTATGGTCTCTTTGAACAGTGGCTACAGGCCACGTATGAAATAATCTCTGTAATTTTCATGTGTACCTGGTAGGACAAAGTCATGAATTTCAAACTTGATTTTTCCCCACAGACCTACTTGCTCCTTTTGAAAAGTGCTGGGACTGGGAGGCCCAGGCAACATTTATGCTTTTGTTGTTTTTTAATTACCAGTTGATTCTGATTTGCGAAGACCTTTGCAGACTGTAGCTGTTAGTGGAAAGGGAACAGGAATGAGCTAAACTTTTATGTCCATGTATCGAATATGGATAATAACCCTTGCCCTCCATACTTAACAGCTAACAGCAACTGTTCAATAAAATATTAGGTATTATGTGCCAGGCACTGTCCTAAAAGCTTTACGTGTAATAACCACAAAAATCCTTTTTTTTTTTTTTTTGAGACGGAGCCTCGTTCTATCATCAGGCTGGAGTGCAGTGGCACGATCTCAGCTCACTGCAACCTCTTGACTCCCTGGTTTAAGTGATTCTCCTGCCTCAGTATCCCGAGTGGCTGGGATTACAAGCATGCACCACCACACCCAGCTAATTTTTGTATTTTTAGTAGAGACGGGGTTTCACCGTGTTGGCCAGGATGGTCTCCATCGCCTGACCTTGTGATCTGCCTGCCTCTGCCTCCCAAAGTGCTGGGATTACAGGCATGTGCCACTGTGCCCCGCCCCACATAATTCCATTTTAAGGTAGGAAACTGATTCACAGAAGGGTTAAGTAACTTGTCCACTAACACACAGGGCTTGGATTCAAAGCCAGACAGTGTGGCACTAGAGATCATGTTTTCAACCATTATTTATAACCTTGTAAGGAATTTAATAAAAACATGTATCCAAAAAGTATTTTACTTTGAGAAGTTAAAAGTTCTAAGCAGCAGCTGAATTAAGTTCCTGGAGGGAAAAGTAGGCTTCTAGACAGTACTTGCTACATAATAGCTGATTACAAAACAACTTTATTCAAAGGACTTGAAATCTGATCTTTGCTGTTTCTCTCAAATGCTGACTCTGGCCTCCTGAAGTATTATAAAGTGACTCCTTTGGCAACTGAAAATAAAGAAAGGAACTCTTTGCAGACCAGGTGCCTCACACACAGGGCTTGGCACCCAGGTGATATGTAAATGTTGGCTGACTTAAACGCCTTCCAATCAAAGGCATTTTGAAATATGCTATTCATATTTCACAAAATGGCTTGAATATAAATTATTCAGAATGTCAAAACAAAGGGGCATGTGGCAAGTTAAGGAAATTAAAGACAAATGGAGTATAAACGGAATATTAAACCTTTTACATTCAAAATAAGGAACCTAGTTGCATACCCTAAAAACCCTCTTTCCTGGCTTAGCAAGGGATGAACTTTAGGGATCAAATAAGCCCATTCTTTAGTAACATAATATCTCTCATTTGTGATGTTATATGCTTGCTGCAGGCATACCAATATAAACAAGCTGCTTAATATGCTCAGGTGATTTCTTCTTTAAAGGCTGAATTTATCTTACATCATTTCTCAACAACCCCTACACTTTTTAGCTTGTACTCAAACACAGCTCAGAAATAAAACAGGTTTTGCTACCACTTTAGGGAACAAAATGGTTACCTTATAACAAGCTAGGGTTGTATTCCAGGGATTAAAGCATTAAGCTTAAGTCCAACAAAATGTGTTCACCCTGCCTATAACTTCCAACCAATATCTAAAGAACTGATGCATAATCCAATTTTTTTTCCATAATCCCTGATAATTTTATGAGTAATGGGTTAATTGGTAATGTGGCATGATCCAAACCTAGGGCAGGCAAAGAATTCCCTGTGAAGACCTGTGTGAGAAGCAATGAGATCTACCGACAAGAGCTCAACTGGGCCTACATTTAGCCCTTTATGGAATTATGAAGCAGAAACCACTTGTGTTGAATTGCCATAGGGAGGAAATGAACTCAGTTTTTCTAGTACAATGTTTTCACTCAGTCTCTCTTCTGACACACATTTGTAAAATGTTGCCCACACTACCTAGTTGTGGAATTGATTTTTCTCTGTGAGACTACTTGGCCTTTGCTTTAAGAGCAATGTAAAAGGAAGTCTGGCCCTCTTGGGACTAGGAAAAGCGGAAAAACAGACTTAAGAGCAGCAGTGTGTTGGCTATGACAGGCTCTCAAAAAGCATTTGTTGAACCCACACACGACCGATGTTATGAACATGGCCATACGCTAATTTCAAGCTGGGAGTTAAAGCTGTTTTAAGCTATTAGGGCTGGGGATGGGGATAATGGGCTGACCCTCAATACAAGAGTAGCTACACATGGTCTTGATCCATCATCAGTTAAATGTGCAGTCCAGATGAAGAAACATTTGAAGGGACTAGTCAGTCATCCTCACAAAATTAAATTAAGGGCCCGTGTTGAAACAGCCAAAAGCAAACTCTTATACGGGATCCTAGCAATAGTGCTTGGAATGTATTCAAATGGAAAAGTTTGTGCTGGAAATACTTGTTTAGAAAAAGAATTACATCACTCCACCCTCCTTTATCAAGTAATCCAAGCCATCTTAAATGCTCAAGGTCTGACCCAGGCAAGATGTTTTTTATTTTTATTTATTTTATTTTATTTTATTTTTTTGAGGCGGAGTCTCGCTCTGTCGACCGGACTGGAGTGCAGTGGCCGGATCTCAGCTCACTGCAAGCTCCGCCTCCCGGGTTTACAGCATTCTCCTGCCTCAGCCTCCCGAGTAGCTGGGACTACAGGCGCCCGCCACCTCGCCTGGCTAGTTTTTGTATTTTTAGTAGAGACGGGGTTTCACCGTGTTAGCCAGGATGGTCTCGATCTCCTGACCTTGTGATCCGCCCGTCTCGGCCTCCCAAAGTGCTGGGATTATAGGCTTGAGCCACCGCTCCCGGCCGATGTTTTTTATTAAAAGCTCTTTCAGCTTGAAATAGATTATAACTTTGGGAATAAACATTTTATTTAATGAACAAGTAGAAGGGATTCTTGACTACTATAGTTCTTTTGTGTAGACTGCTTCTAGGTAATGCAAAAAGCTCAGAAAAGGACATCAGATAAGGTAAAAGGCTTTATTATTCAGGATCAGCTCAAAGTCTGACACTGACACAGGCAGGGATAATTATCTCATTACAGTTGACCTTTGGCACCCATTTAAAAGTACTAGCTTTCCAAGTGAGACATGTTATACCCAGTAGACTCTTGGTATAGTTTCTGACAGCCAAATGTATCCCAATTTCACTCAGTAGTGCTGCCAGGAGATGTGTAGGGATACAAACAAAATCACCTACTTTATCAATCCTTTTCTTTTTCATGGATTTTTCCCCCCATTGGCTTTCAAAGCAAGTGAGATAAACAGCATTACTGGCAGATATTGGTCATAAATAACATCCTTCCAAAGCCCAACAGTCAAAAAACAAACACCAGACATAAGCAGATTTCCTAAATATTCAGTTAAGGCTATGGTGTGCTTGGTTTTGACCAGAGCAATTTTATGGCTTCCTTTTATTTATTTTTCTCCCTGGATGAAACTATGCTTACTTGACCCATGCAATTTCAGTTGTTACAGCTTTAACTTATAAGATCAAAGGAATTAAAAAGTTGTCAGCAAGAACAGATTTTCAAATAATGACAAAAACCGACATAAAGTTACACAGTCCTCAGGGATATGGATAAAACGAACGAAGTTTCATGATTGGAAGGAGGCTCCCTTCTAAGTACATAGTACATAGAATGTATGTAAAGCCTCTTTCCATGAGGTTACAAAGGTGAAAAATATAAAACAATGGTTCAAGATCACTGATACATAATTGTTGATTAAGGGGAGGGATGTTGAAGATATTTTGCACATTATTAATTTAGAGTCAGTCTATACACTCTAATACAGATCTAGAGAAAATTCTATTACTTTTCGGCTCAAGGCTATCTATACTAAAAGGCTATTGCTTTTTATGTACATGAAGAGAAACTCAAGATTTATGTTTCTGGTTCTGGATTTTCAGTTAAGAGCTATATTCTGTCATAAAAATATCAATAAGAAATCATCACTTTTTTCTTAAAATCTGATGACTTATTTTTTAAAAAAACATTGCAGCCCCTAAAGAACCGATGACTACACCTGATTTCAAACCCCAAACTGATTTTATAAAACATCTTCCTCTAGTAAATGGCGAAAATCACAACCTCCTGTAGAAAGTGATGTTGGGTTGGCTGACATACCAGATTGCTTGGTGAAAACATGGGGACCCGAAATCTCATACGGGAGATATATTTGAGAGAAAAAAGACAAACACAGCTTTCTGTTGTTGTTCTCCTAGTTTCTCCAAAGAGTTGACATTTATCACTGCATTTAAAATAAAGATGACTTTAACTCAAGAGACTGCATTTTAACACTGAACTGATATAAATGTACTTATCTGAACATCACATTTTTATACATACTTAAAAAAACCCCACAAAAGCATAGTGAAAAGATTATGTATTTCATATAAAATTATACATGTTGGAGGCAGAACAGAACCAGGGGTCTTCAGCAGAGGATTTCTTCAGCAGTCAGCCTTCACAGGCCTCATGCTGCAGCTGGCAGATACTTTCCACTGAGCATAGAAAAGTTTCAGGATAACAAGAAACTTGTTTTTTGCCTCCATGAACCGGGATGTCATTATTGTAGAGAACATGAATAATTTAAAAAGTGAAAACTATTCATTCAAAATGCTAGAGTGACAAATTTACTTTATGAAATTTAAACACAGCATTCATCCTGGGGAAGCTGCATATACATTATGGTAGCAGAACCAGATTAGGTACATTTCAGCATTGAAAATATTTTGTCTAAAAATGAAAAGGCAGCTTTCTTAAAGACCAGAGTTATAGAGTCAGTCTTGTATTTTTCATCTTATTTTAGTGGACCAAAGCTCAGTAACTCACTCAGATTAGAATCTATAATTCCGTTGAGTGTTCAGGACCACAGAAGTCCTCCTGGGACTTTCTATGGAAGTATGTGCAGATTTTCCTCATGGAGCTGGGAGTGATGGTGACCTAGAAGAAGAAAGTTTAGATTTCAGAGATTTCCTTGAAGTTCAACTGTTACCAAGTTTTTACTAAGGTGTACCTTAAATTTGGCTGCCAGAAATTTGATTGTTTACTTAGCCTGCTTTCAGCTCCAAAAACTTTTAATGGCAATGTCTTTTTGGCTAATTTGTACTGACTACAGTAAAAACTTAACAGATGATATGTAGGGAAAGAAGGCATAGACTTTTTACATGAAAAGAAAACATTTACTAGCTAAGTCTCCTAACAAGAAACGAAGAAGTTACAATTAACATCCTTTTTGAAATAAATGAATAAATCAGCCCCCCATTTATAAACAAAATAGGTATTCAAATGGAAGCTGTTACTCTCTTCTGAAGTTGACATTATCATCATATAAAGGTAAAAAATTTTTAAGAAATGTTAGCTTCAAATAAATTACAAGACCAGCACACTATTTCTACTTTTTAAAGATTTTAAGATTTTATTTATCAGTGAAAGTAGTTTTTCCTTGAAACTACTTTTTTGCTAACACATAGCTGATACCAGCTCCCTTGAAAAAAAAAAAATAGAAATTTTGGCTAGGGATAAAGAGCAGTCACAATTTTGAGAGAAGGAAAGATTCCTTATAACTCTTTTTTCCCCACTTTCTACAGCAAGGTCTTGATTGCAGTTTGTGTACTAAGTTGTCTTTAAAATGTATCAGTTTATTTTTCTAAAATTATGGGATAGGCCTTCATGAGAGCAGGTGGGGGTTATGAACACTTATTAAACCAAAACTGGCCTAAGGATGGTTATCTAGCTTCTGCCCTTTAAAATGGCAGATGATGCTGATCATGATCCTGGATTCTATTTCAATCATCCTGCCACCACTTCCATAACTCATAATAAGAGCTACTGTGAAGTACAGTGGAAACTTGGTTAACCCATCTCCCCTTAACATGCAAACAATAGCAGCTTTTTATTCCCTCTGACAGGTGCCAATAGCTCACCCAATGCTCTCAGCTACTTCTGCCTCCACCACCGTAATGAATCTTGTTTTTCAAGGTTCACAAACCTATTTCCGCCAGCAATCACTGATGACTGATATTATCTAATTTAAATATTAAGTCAGTCAATGAAATGAGTTCTAAAAAGATAAGTGACACTACACTGAATGTTAAAAAGAATAGATATAGGTGTCAAAAGTATTACTGTGGTGTGGCAAGATGATTATAAAAGACTGGGGAGAAGTCATAAAAATCTAGAAAGATTCTGCACTCAAATTGTTCTGTAAGTATCTAAGTTTCACTGTATTTTAAATAATCACAAAATGTAATTACAAACTGGAAATCTACTTATGGATGTTGGCAACTTTCCCATGAACAACAGCTTTATCTATAAAAAGAAGATGGCATACTGTCTAACAGGGGAGGGGAGATATTTTGGAATTGATATCCTGGAGCATGATGAGGGCTTTAGTGAATCAGGCAACAGGGCTGAGGAGTATGGACACTGACAGGAGGGATTTTAATGGGAGTAAGAAGAGTTGCCAGATAAAATACAGCACATCCAGTTACATTTGAATTTCAAACAAAAAGTTTCTTAGCATAAAAAATTTTTAGTTAAAATATGGCCCATGCAAAATTTTGTATTTATGTGCTAAATTTGGTAGCACTAGGAATAAATAGATTTCTTTTAAAAAAAAAAAAAGCATCTTGACTTGAGACATCTGGGTGTCTGGCCTCTTTTAAATTAGGAAATGTATCTTCCCACCACTGCTGACTTACCGGGCTTGGTGATGTCTTTCCGCTCTGTCTCCTGGAATTGGGTGTCTGGGATGATGGACTTCGTGGAGATGGATTCTCAGCCTTCCGTTTGGCTGCCATGGCCAACAACCAGTTTTTATTCTCTGGGGAACTATTCTCTTTGCCTACCATTTCAGACCCTTCTCCACAAGGTCTCAAAGGAAGAGGTAGCGTTCCACAGCTTTCTGAAGCATATGGACTGACAGGAGACGGAGGCTCTGAGATACTTGTACCAGCTCCTTCAATTTTGCTTGATTTGGTAGGACCTAGAGAGTCCTTACTAAGGTCTTCCTGGTTACCAGCAAGGCAGCACAGATCCAAATGAAGATTTTCAACTTGGCCATCAAGCTCAGTCACACAGTTACAACTCTTCACACACTTTTGTTTCACACTCTCCAGACAGCTTGAGTCTAGCCTCCTCTTTACTCTATTTCTGGACTCAGAGCAAGCTTCTGCTTGGGATGACTTCTGGCTCACGGGAATAAGGGCTTTTCTTGGAGACATGATCTTGGTCTCGGAAGCAGGTGGAGTGATGGGTGGTGATGAGGAAGGTGTTCGGGTCACCCAGTTTCTAATCGACATCTTGAAAGATGAAGGTGGCTTGGGAGAGACGGAGGAGACAGAACTTCTTCTGTTGAGGGGAGACCGGGCCTTGGCAGGAGGGGTTTTAATAGAGAAAGTGGGAGTATTTGAAGGAAGAGGGAGGTCTCCAGCACAGCTTGGGGCACAAGCTGCGGATGACGGGGAAGAAATGGATGCATTGCACTTTACCCTGGGGGCTTTGGCAGGAGTACTCTGGCTACTCGTTACTGTTACTGAAAAAGAGGAGAGGATCATGAAAATCAGAAGTGAAAGCCACACAAAGTCCCTAAATTCTCATCAAGAAAAATCGTAGTTAACTTAATTATCTAAGGGTCAATTTGCCAGTAAGTAGGTTATATGTATCACTTGATTCCAACCATACCCTTTTATCATTTTCCTTTCTCTTTTCCAAGTCACCAACCTCCCAACTATCCCATTATAAAATACATACTTGTAAAAATCAACAAAATACCAAAAAACATAAAGAGAAAAAATTTAAAGCGCCTACATAAACGTTTAGCATACTTTCTATATTTGTGCATGTGATACATACTACATATCTCAACTTCTTTCTATACAAAAATGAGACTGATATAAGGGGAAAGTGGCAGATAGGAGGCAGGACTAACTTGCCACTCAGAACAGAACAGCATGTGGAGACTCACATAGTGAACTTTGGCTCCAAGAACTACCGCAGGAACATATCAGAAAAAACAAAAGAATTAACAGATCCTTTGAAAGAAGTAGCTTGCTGCTACAAAATCCACAAGACAGCAGAAAAATTGAGTGCCCAAAGTGTGAGAGGGCTCCCGAAACTGCACGCTTGGTTGAAGAGGACGACCATCCCTGATAGAGAACCGGTCTTCGGTCAAGGGTATACGAGCAGCTGCACTCCCCTGCTAGAACCTCCAAACAAACTCTCAAGGTCCAAAGTGTGAGAGGGTGGCCGCGCATGGTGATTCATGCCTGTAATCCCAGCACTATGGGAGGCCGAGGTGGGTGAATCATTTGAAGTCAGGAGTTCAAGACCAGCCTGGCCAATATGGTGAAACCCTGTCTCTACTAAAAATACAAAAATTAGCCAGGCATGGTAGTGTGCACCTGTAGTCCCAGCTACTCAGGAGGCTGAGGCAGAAGAATCGCTTGAACCCAGGAGGTGGAGGTTGAAGTGAGCCAAGATCTTGCCCACTGCACTCCAGCCTGGCCGACAGAGCATGACTCCGTTTCAAAACAAAAAACAGTGTGAAGGGTGAAAATCCACCTCTGCACACATCCTCACTGGGGAACCTGAAAATCCAGATCATGGGAGAAGGAGAACTGAAATGAATTTAGAGAGCCAAGCAAAATATAAAAGTAGAAGCAGCAGCAGGAAGAGCCCTGTAGGCACTCCTGGTCCCCAGGGAAACCATTTCTGACTATCTCACAGGGGTCTTTGGAGAGGGCAGCCAATGGAATTGGGGAAGGACCATAGGGAGAAGGAGACTTTCAGCTGAACTTTGTAATAATTTCAACTGAGCGTGAATTATCCTGGGCAGAATCTGTGGGGGGGATGGGACAAACAGGAAGTGCACATACAAGCACAGAAGCCGTGGCAGGCAGATGGGCAAGGTCTAAAAGCCCTGCTTGCTTTCTTGGCGGGAAGGCATGTAGTCTAGGGCAAGATATCCACCCTGTGCACTCGAGGCATGGATATAAATTTGGTTCTGTTGGGCTGTTGGGGAAGCACGGCAGGAGCGAGACTGGCCTTGCTGGCTGTGGCCTGTCACTGCTGGCTTTCCCCTATTTCCCTGGTGATGTGTATGAAGCAGCAGAGGCAGTCATAATCTCCCTTAGAACATAATTCCGTTGGCCTGTGAACCACCACTCCCACCACCCAGAGGCCACAGCAAGCCCCACCCAAGGAGTCTGAGCTCAGACACACTATCCCTGCCCCCACCAGATGGTCTTTCTCTAACCGCCCTGGTAGCCATAAACAAAAGACATAAACTTGTGGGAGCTCTATGGTCCTGCTCATTGAGTGAGAAACCCGAACATTTATCCAGGCAACCTTAGGGCAAGCTTATATCCCTGCTATACTACCACCGCAGTTGATACTCTCTTGAAAGCAACACCTCCGGGCTGGAGGCCAACCAATTCAAGCCATCACAGCAACTCAACAGAACAACCCTGCTCCAAGAAAGGAGAAAATAGCAGCTAATTCTACTGCCTGTAACATCTCGGCCAACCAGAGGTCCTGAGTCTGTCCATGTAATAACTTCAGTGCTAGTAGAACTAGCATTCAAGACAACCAGTGCACTAAACAAAACTACAACCAAATACTCTCACACAGTCCACTTCATTCCCTTGCTACCACCTTCATCAGAGCAGGTGCTGGTATCCATGGCATACAGACCTGAAGACAGATCACATCATGGGACTCTTTGCGGACACTCTCCGGTACTAGAACCCAGTAGCTCTGCTGAGTGGCTCGACCCAGAAGAGCAATAACAATCACTGCAGTCCGGCCCTCAGGAAGCCCTACCCCTAGGGAAGTGGGAGAGCACCACATCAAGGGACCACCCTGTGGGACAAAATAATTTAAACAGCAGACATTGAATCCCAGATCTTCTGATATAGTCCACCCAAATGAGAAGGAACCAAAAAAACAATTCCGGCAATATGACAAAACAAGGTTCTATAACCACCCCTAAAAGATCACACTAGCTCACCAGCAAATGGATCCAAACCAAGAATAAATCTTTGAATTGCCAGAAAAGATTTCAGAAGGTCAATTATTAAGCTACTTAAGGAGGCACCAGAGAAAGGTGAAAACCAACTTAAATTTTAAAACAAAACAGGATGTAGATGAAAAGAATCTCCAGAGAAACAGATATCATAAATAAAAAACAATCATGACTTTTGGAAATGAAAGACACATTTAGAGAAATGCAAAATACACTGGAAAGTTTTAACAATAGAATCAAACAAGTAGAAGAAAGAATTTCAGAGCTCAAAGACAAGGCTTTTGAATTAACCCAATCCAACAAAGACAAAGGCAAAAGAATAAAAACTTCTCTGGCCTTGCTCGAGATCTAGACATCCAAATACAAGAAGCTCAAAGAACACCCAGGAAATTCATCACAAAAAGATCATCACCTAGGCACACAGTCATCAGGTTATCTAAAGTCAAGATGAAAGAAAAAATCTTAAGAGGTGGGAGGCAAAAGCATCAGGTAACCTGTAAAGGAAAAACCTATCAGATTAACAGCAGATACCCTACAAACTAGAAGGAATTAAGGTCTTATCTTTAGCCATATTAAATAATTATTAGCTGACAAAATAATTATCAGCCAAGAATTTTGTATCCAGTGAAAGTAAGCTTCATAAATGAAGATAAAGTATTTTTCAAATGCTGAGACAATTTGCCACTACCAAGCGAGCACAGTTTACAAAAACTGCTAAAAGGAGTTCTAAATCTTGAAGCAAAACCTCAAAATACACCAAAATAGAATCTCATCTCATAGTGGGGGACTTCAATATAGAAAGTCAACATAGAAACAATGGACTTATACCCTAGTACAAATGAATTTAACAGGTTATTTACAGAATATTCTACCCAACAACTGCAGAGTATACATTCTATTCATCAGAACATTCATGGAACATTCTCCAAGATACAGACCATATGATAGGCCACAAAACAAGTCTCAATAAATTTAAGAAAATCAAAATTATATAAAGTACTCTCTCAGACCACAGTGGAGTAAAATTGGAAATCAACTCCAAAGGGAATTCTTAAAACCACGCAACGTTAAATAATTTGCTCCTGAATGATCTTTGGGTCAATAATGAAATCAAAATCAAGCTGGAAATTAAAAAATTATTTGAACTGAATGAAAAAAGTGACACAACCTAACAAAACCTCTGAGATACAGCAAAAGCAGTGCTAAGAGGAAAGCTCACAGCATTGAGTGCCTACATCAAAAAGTCTGAAAGAGCACAAATTGACAATCTAAGGTAACACCTCAAGAACTCAAGAAACAAGAACAAACCAAACGCAAACCCAGGAGAAGGAAAGATATAACAAAGATCAGAGTAGAACTTAGTGAAATTGAAACAACAACAACAAAATACAAAAAACAAATGAAACAAAAAGCTGGGTCTTTGAAAAGATAAACAAAATTGATAGCCCATTAGTGAGATTAACCAAGAAAAGAGAAGATCCAAATAAGTTCAATTAGAAATGAAACAGGAAATATTAACAACGAATACCACAGAAATACAAATGATCATTCAAGGCTACTATGAACACCTTTATGCTCCCCCACTGGAAAACCTAGAGGAGATGGGTAAATTCCTGGAAATATACAACCCTCCTAGATTAAACCAGGAAGAAATAGGAACTCTGAACAGATCAATAACAAGCACTGAGATTGAAATGGTAATTAAGAAATTGCCAACAAGAAAAAGTCCAGGACCAGGTGGATTCACTGCTGAATTCTATCAGACATTCAAAGAAGAACTGTTACCAATCCTACGGAAACTATTCCAAAAGAGAAAGAAGGAATCCTCCCTAAATCATCCTATGAAGTCAGCAGTATCACTCTAATACCAAAACCAGGAAAGGACATGACAAAAAAGAAAACTACAGATCAATATCCCTGATGAACACAGATGTAAAAATCCTCAACAAAATACTAGCTAACCAAATCCAACAGTATATCAAAAAGATAATCTACCATGATCAAATGGATTTCAAACCAGGGATGCAGGGTTAGTTTAATATACACAAGTCAATACATGTGATACGGCATATAAACAGAATTAAAAACAAAAATCAGGCTGGGTGTGGCGGCTCACACCTGTAATCCCAGCACTTTGGGAGGCCGAGGAGGGCAGATCACTTGAGGTCAGGAGTTTGAGACCAGCCTGGTCAACATGGTGAAACCCCATCTAAAAATACAAAAATTAGCCAGATGTGGTATCCCAGTTACTCGGGAGGCTGAGGCAGGAGAATCCCTTGAACCTGGGTGGCAGAGGTTGCAGTGAGCTGAGATCGTGCCATTGTACCCCAGCCTGGGCAACAAGAGCGAAACTCTAAGAGAAAAACAAACAAAAACACATGATCACCTCAATAGAAGCAGAAAAAACATTTCAGAAAATCTAGCATCGCTTTATGATGAAAACCCTCAGCAAAATCAGCATAGAAGGAACATACTTTAAGGTAATAAAAGTCATCCATGACAAACCCACAGTCAACATTATAGTGAACGCTGAAAAGTTGAAAGCATTCCTCACGAGAACTGGAAAAACACAAGGATGCCCACTTTCACCACTTCTATTCAACATAGTGGAAGCCCTAGCCAGTCATAGCCAGTCAGAAAAGAGAAATAAAAGGCATCCAAATTGGTAAAGAGGAAGTCAAGCTGTCACTGTTAGCAAATGATATGACTGAATACCTGGAAAACCCTAAAAACTCATGCAAAAAGCTCCTAGATCTGACAAATGAATTC
This sequence comes from Trachypithecus francoisi, assembly GCF_009764315.1. Taxonomy (NCBI): domain Eukaryota; kingdom Metazoa; phylum Chordata; class Mammalia; order Primates; family Cercopithecidae; genus Trachypithecus; species Trachypithecus francoisi. The sequence goes on along the minus strand of NW_022681470.1, from coordinate 69,137,662 downwards.
AGTTAAGTTTCAGGATACAAAATCAATGTACATAAATCAGTAGTACTGCTATACAGCAATAGCAAACAAGCTGCAAATCAAATCAATAACTCAACCCCTTTTACAATAGCTGCAAAACCAAAGAATATACCTAACTAAGGAAGTGAAAGACCTCTACAAGGAAAATTACAAAACACTGCTGAAAGAAATCAGACGACACAACAAATGGAAAAACACATCCTATGTTCAAGGATGGGTAGAATCAATGCTGTGAAACTAACTATACTGCCAAAAGCAATCTACAAATTCAGTGCAGTTCCCATCAAAATACCATATAATTCTTCACAGAACTAGAAAAAACAATCCTAAAAGTTATATGGAACCAAAGAACAGCCCACATAGCCAAAGCAAGACTAAGCAAAAAGAACAAATCTGGAGGCATCACATTACCTGACTTCAAACTATACTACAAGGCTATAGTCACTCAAATAGCATGGTAATGTTATAAAAATAGGCACATAGACCAATGGAATAGAAGAGAGAACCCAGAAATAAAACTAAATACTTACAGCCAACTAATCGTCAACAAAGCAAACAAAAACATAAGGTGGGGAAAGGACAACCCTATTCAATGGTGCTGGGATAATTGGCAAGCCACATGTAGGAGAATGAAACTGGATCCTCATCTCTCACCTTATACAAAAATCAGCTCCAGATGGACCAAAGACATCTAAGACCTGAAACCATAAAAACTCTAGAACATGGGAAAAACTCTTCTAGACATGGCCTAGGCAAAGAGTTCATGACCAATAACCCAAAAGCAAATGCAAGAAAAACAAAGAAAAATAGATGGGACTTAATTAAACTAAAAAGCTTCTGCACAGCAAAAGAAATAATCAGCAAAGTAAACAAAGAACTCACAGAGTGGGAGAAAATCTTCACAATCTATGCAACTGACAAAGGCCTATTATCCAGAATCTACAAGGAACTCAAACGAATTGATACGGGAGTGCTGGGAAGGGAAGAGCATGGCCCCTTTAAATGATACAGAATGAGGGAAGAGAAGTGCTGGGTAGAAGGTGTGATCCCTGGCTAGGGCTCCATCCCCACGGACCTAGGTGAGGACAGGCATTTCCTGCCCAAATGTTGCATTTCCCAGACCACCTTGGCCTGCCACGCCCCCATCCTGTGCCTATGAAAAACCCCAAGACCCTAGCAGGAACACATGGTGACTGCATGTTGTGAGAAACACATAAGCAGAAAAAGACAGTAGTGGCTGCTCGTCAAGCAGACGTTGAAAGGAGCACGCTGGCGGAAGAGCACACTGACAGGCTTCGGCAGGCCGGCAGGGCATCAACCGGTGAAATGATGCAGTTTGGTTGGGGCAGTCGGAGGTGAACTTGGGCCGCCAAGGGCCCAACTCCAGGGGAAAACCATCTCCCTTCTGGTTCCCCCATCTGCGGACAGCTACTTCTGCTCAGTGGAACCTTGCACTCAAATTCTTCAAGCCCACATGTGATCCCATTCTTCCGGTACACCAAGGCAAGAACCCCGGGATACAGAAAGCTCTCTGTCCTTGTGATAAGGCAGGGGTCTAATACAGCTGGTTAACACAAGCCGCCTATAAACAGCAAAACTAAAAGAGCGCCCTGTAACACATACCCACTGCGGCTTCAGGAGCTGTAAACATTCACCCCCAGACACTGTTGTGGGGTTGGAGCCCCACAGCCTACGCATCTGTATGCTCCCCTAGAGGTTTGAGCAGCGGGGCATTGAAGAAGAGAGCTACACCCTCATTGCACGTCCTGCAAGGGGGACAAGGGAACTTTTCGAGTTTTAAAATCAGCAAGGAAAAAAACAAATAATGCCATCAAAAAGTGGGCTAAGGATATGAATAACAGAAAATTCTCAAAAAAAAAAAAAAGATATACATAGGGCCTTCAAACTTATGAAAAAATGCTCAACATCACTAATAATCAGGGAAATGTAAATCAAAAACACAATGCAATACCACCTTACTCCTGCAAGAATAGCTGTAATTGGGGTGGATGTGGTGGAAAGGGAACACTTTTACACTGCTGGTGGGAATGTAAACTAGTACAATCACTATGGAAAACAGTACAGAGATTCTGTAAAGAACTTAAAGTAGATATACCATTTGATCCAGCAATCCCACCACTGGTATCTACCCAGAGGAAAAAAAGTCGTCATATGAAAAAGACACTTGCACATGCACGTTTATAGCAACATAATTTGCAACTGCAAAAATGTGGAACCAGCCCAGATGCCCTTCAATCAAAGTGGATAAAGAAAATGTGCTGTGTGTATATATATATATACACCATGGAATACTACTTAGCCATAAAATGGAATTGAAATAATGGCATTTGCAGGAACCAGGATGGAGTTGGAGACCATTATCTTTTTTTTTTTTTTTTTTAAGCTGTTGTCTCGCTATGTCACCCAGGCTAGAGTGCAGTGGCACAATCTCGGCTTGCTGCAACCTCAACCTCCATCTCCCAGGTTCAAGCAATTCTCCTGCGCCAGCCTCCCAAGTAGCTGGGACTACAGGCATGCACCACCACGCCTGACTAAGTTTTGTATTTTTAGTAGAGGGGGGTTTCACTATGTTGGCCAGGCTGGTCTTGAATTCCCGACCTCAGGTGATCGATCCACCTGCCTCGGACTCCCAAAGTGCTAGGATTACAGGCATGAGCCACTGCGCCTGGCCTGGAGACCATTATTCTAAGTGAAGTAGCTCAGGAATGGAACCAAACATTGTATGTTCTCACTTACAAGTGGGAGCTAAGCTATGAAGATGCAAAGGCATAAGAATGGTACAATGGAATTTGGGGACTCAAGGTGGGAGGCAGGTAAGGGATAAAAGACTACACATTGGTTACAGCATACACCACTTGGGTGATGGGTGCACTAAAATTTCAGAAATCACTACTAAAGTACTTATCCATGTAATCAAACATCACCTGTTCCCCCAAAACTATTGAAATTTTTTAAAAAGGAGAGATCACTATATATATATATACACTATTTAGTAATCTTTTATCTCAAGTCAATTTATTTGTATTATGTATACAGGTTATATAATGTGATGTTTTGATACACGCATACATTGTAGAATGATTAAATCAAGCCAATTAACATCACTTCATATATTTTTGTGGTGAGAACATTTAAAATCTACTCAGCAATTTTCAGGTACATAGTACATTATTCTACTCTCTGCTCCTGTGAGTTCAACTTTTTAAGATTCCACATGTGAGATCATGCGGTATTTGTCTTTCTGTGTCTGGCTTATTTCTCCTAGCATAATGTCTTTCAGGTTCATTTCTGTTGTTGCAAATGACATTAACTTTCTTCTTTTTCAAGGTTGAATAGTATTCTATTGTGTATATACATCATATTGTCTTTACTGTTGATGAATACTTAGGTGATTCTGTATCTTGGCTATCATGAATAGTGCTGCAGTGAACACTGGAGTGCAGGTATCACTTCCACACACTGCTTTCATTTTTTGGGATATATACCCAAAAGTGAAATTGCTGGATCATTTGGTAGTTCTATTTTTAATTTTTTGAGAAACTGTCATTCTGTTTTCCATAATGGCTATACTAATTTACATTCCCACCAGTGTACAAGGGTTCCCTTTTCTCCACATCCTTACCAATCCTTGCTACCTTTTGTCTTTTTGATAAAAGCTATTCTAACAGGTGTGAGGGGGTATCTCATTGTGGTTTTGATTTACATTTCCCTGATGATTGGTGATGTTGAGAAGTTTTTCATATACCTGTTGGGCATCTGTATGTCTTCTTTTGAGAAACATCTATTCAGGCCCTTTGCCCATGTTAAAATTAGGAACAACCTGCTTCCTTAATGTATCGTGAACATTTCCCACATTAATAAAGATTTACCTTATCATTTTTAACAGCTACAATGTATTCTAAGGTATAGGTATTCTACAGCACATTTAATGCTGCCATTAGCATTCTTATATATATTCTTGAGCAATGCTAGGGCAGAAAGGCACTGCACAGGGGCTCTCACACAGGAACCCACAGTTCTAAAACCTGGCACAATCACTTACTATGTGACTTGGGCATAACCCTTTATCTCTTTGGACTCAGATTCTTTATCTGTTAAATGGAGATAGTTTTTCTTTTCACAAGAAGCCATTCAATCAGTTACGTGTTTAGGTTATCAGGCCTCACATGGCTTCCCACTTGATTTTACAAACGACTACTATTTTCCACAAATAAAAAAAAATTCAGAATCTCAGTGCTTGCTCTCTGTAAATCAAATCAAACTTAGTAAATAGGGTTTCTCTATGTGTACCCATCCCTTTGTTTACATACAATGGCAAGTACTTCAGGCAAATTTTTATGAACTTCATGCTTCTTCCCTCTCAGGCCCTACCACAGACAACACTTTTTCAATTTCCTTCTGAGCTTTCTAGATTGCTGAAATAGCATTCCTGTTGTCAAATAATAAGGGCATTTATTTATTTCTTAGTCACAAAGCCTTTGAATTGTTAACTATGATTTTTACCTAATTGCATTTATATCCAGCTGAATTTAGGATGGGCTGATATAAAAATGCAATCTCTCTTTTAGCAGAAATAAAGATTGGCAAGTACTCACTTTAGTCAGTTAATTATCCTGTCCTTTTTTACTTTGTGCTTTTCACTCCTAAAGCAGTCTTGCCTTGAGAGAAATTCTACAAATTGACTTTTGCTTAAACTTTTCTCATCAACCATATGTTTAGAACCAGCCAAAATGATACTGCTCTTTTTAATAAGGATCATTAATGAAAAACCCCATTTTGTCATAAGGTGCTATGAAAAGGACTTAGTAACAGGGACCTATTCATGAAGCCTCTGGTTATGGCTCTCATACTAATGCTCTAGAGCTTGATAATAGCTATTTTTTTCAGCAGAAGGAAGTTTTCATTTGTTGCACTCCTTGGTGTAGGTCAATAGTCACTGCACAGCTGCCACAGTCATCTGTTCCATTTAAGTGGGTCAAAGTGTACATTTAGGGCAGAAAGTCCTAAAATTTTATGAGTCCTATAATATGCCAATTAACAAGGCAGGATTGGAGAAGGAAGAGTTGGGACAGGGACAAACCAGGTATGCAGGTTTCTGAAACTTGCATGGCATACACTGGAAGTATTTACTGATAAGGCTGGTATAAAATTGATGTGTTAGATAGTTGGGGCATTTCCTCTTCCTTCAGGATGTCACGGTGAAAGAAGAAATGGACTATGGGAGTCAAAGAAATTTTGTTAGCTTTGAAGGTTAGCAAATGCTGGGTCAAATTTAGTGTGTGTGTATGTGTTTTTTAAACAGTAACTAGATTATAACAGTATGAAAGTTAATGGTAAAAAAATTCAACCAGTACAGAGGGGAAGAGGGTAGAAACAGGATCCTCTTTTCAACTTTTTCATTTCACTTTTACATTCTTGTGCATTCCACAATTTTCTCTATGCCTATTTAGCATATACAAAGGTTATGTACCATACCTTAAAAAACTCCAAAATACAAATGGATTATACTATATATATGTGCATGTTCTGCAATTTGCTCTTTTATTTTTATGTCTCTTTATGAAAGTACAAATAGATGCACTGCATTACTTTTTACAGGTGCATTGCATGCCATTATATGAGCCTACACATTTAAATATGGCATGCCATTTTCTTTAGTACTTCATCTACTTAAGTGGACCAACTCCTTATTGACCTTAAGCAATATATGAGATTTGATGACATGGTAGCATAGACTAAGTTACTGCCCTAAATGCTTCCTAAAGTCAGTTCCTTTGAAGAATTATATGGAGTCTACTAATAGTTTGCAGCTTCTTTCTTTATTTTTTGAGATGGAGTCTTGTTTTGTCGCCCAGGCTGTAGTGCAGTGGCATGATCTCAGCTCACTGCAACCTCCGCCTCCTGGATTCAAGCGATTCTCCTGCCTCAGCCTCCCGAGTAGCTGGGATTACAGGTGTGTGCCACCATGCTTGGCTAATTTTGTATTTTTAGTAGAGATGGGGTTTTGCCATGTTGGCAAGGCTAGTCTCGAACTCCTGACCTCAGGTGATCCACCCGCCTCGGCCTCCCAAAGTACTGGGATTACAGGCGTGAGCCACCGTGCCAGGCCAGCTTCTTTCTAGATGAGAGTTTGCCATCTGGCCTCAGCCTGCCTTTTCAGTCTTATCATGAACTTTGCTATTCTAGGATCATGTTACAGGACACTACTAGTTGCTTCCTGAACAAGCTGTGTACTGTCACATTTCTTTGTTCATGTGGTTTTCTTGCCAAGTTAGCTCCTCCTTTGTCAGGCAGAAATTCTTCTCATGTTTCAAGACTCTGATGACAACGTTAACTCCATTGTGAAGAATTCATAACTTCTTTCCTCTTCTCCCGCAGAGGAAGTAGGTTCTCAGAGTCCCTTGTTTATACAGCTAATGGCTGTGTGCTATAGTTTTTGAATATGCCTCCTAGACTAGACTGTGAGCCTAGAGGGCAGCTAACAATGGTTTATTCATCTTTAGGCCCAGTGCCCCTATAGTGCCTAGCAAGGAATTATTAAACAATGTTTGTTAAGTTTCATTACTGCTGACAAGGATACAGGTGAGGTTCTAGGCATCAGAAAATTGACTCCATAATTATCCTGTTGACTTGTGAGACTGCAGCAACTGAGACAGAATAGGTAAGGTTTCCTTCTCTTTAGGATAAGGATAATCAACTTTGTCACTCAATAATGCTTAAATCAGAGGTTCTCAATCCTGGCTACATAACAGACCTACTTGGAGCTCTGTAAAAATACAGGTACTTGGCCTCCACCCCAGTCCTATTGAATCAATCACTGGGGATACATGGACTTGAAAAGCTCCCCAAGTAGCTATGATGCATAGCCAAGATTGAGGACTATTGGTTTCAGCAGTGCTATGAGATCTCTGGCTAAAACACAGGGAAAGAGAGGTAAGCAATAAAGCAGGTGCCGGCTGGGAGCAGTAGGGCAGGGGAAAAGAGGCTGTGACTTGGCACTTAAACCCTTCCAGTTAATGTGTTAACTGGGGGGTTTACAAACCAGGGCCAGAAGTGAAGATACGCAGCCCAGGACAGCAATGAAAGGCTGGTGTGGCAATTAGAAGCTTGGGAAAGCAGGGGAACATGATTTTCAAGATGGCAATGTGATTAGAAGCAGTAAATCTGTGGCTGGAAGCTGGCTTAGAGAGCTGAATGGTCAGTGTGCCAGCCTTTGGCACCCATGTCAGGTTGTTGCTTCGTAGTGCTCTTCAGAGTAACCCTCGCATCACTCATAAATGGGGTAATCTAGGCATAACTCTTACTCCGATCTTAACCTGAACTTTTGCCTTGCTTTGTTAGGTTCTAAAGAAGGCAGTGCTGCAGAGTAGTTCCGAGCATGTGTTCTAGAGTCAGACTGTAAGGGTTCAGTTATAGACTCTGGTTCTACAACTTCATAGCTATGAGATTTTAAGCAAGTCTAACTTCCTTGACGTTCAGTTTCAGTTGTTTTCATAATTAAATGAGATAATCCAAGTAGGTCCTTAGAACAATTATGCTAGGAGTCAATAGTGGCTAAACGTTGTTATTACAACTCAAATTTGGTCAATATGTAACTTTTTGGTGACTTGGCTTCTAAGAATAATTAATGGCACACTAAAAGTACATAGTTAAAAGCCAGATACTTTTCATCACAAATTTTAAAAAATGGTATAGTCATTAACACAAGAATTCTACCTTTGGGAATCTTATTTTAATGGGAAGGGGGACACTAAATTCAGGGAGGAAAACCCTCCAACTTTTAAAATATTGGAAACAAATGTTTAACTACAGTAGAATAGCTAGGTAAATTATGGAACATTTACTCAAGTATAGTATTTTAAATAGTGTTGCAAAAAAGATAACAGAAAGTACTTAAGGCTGGGTGCCGTGGCTCATGTCTGTAATCCCACCACTTTGGGAGACTGAGGTGGGTGGATTGCTTGAGCTCACGAGTTGAACCCAGCCTGGGCAACATGGTGAAACCCCACCTCTACAAAAAATACAAAAATTATCCAGGTGTGATGGTCAGAAGTCAGAAATAAACCCTCACATTTATGGTCAATTGATTTTTGGCAGATTTTTTACTAAGGGTGCCATGACAATTCATTGGGCTAAAGAATAGTCTCTTTAACAAGTGATGGTAAGAAAGTTAAATATCCATATGTAAAAAATTAATTTGAATGCCTAACTCACCATAACACAAAAATAAACTCAAAATGAAACATAGGCCTAAATTAAAAAACTAGAAGAAAGCACTGGAGTAAATCCTTGTTACCTTGGAATAGGCAGTAGTTTCTTTCATTTAATATCAAAAGCATAAGTGACAAAAGAAAAAACAGATTAAACTGAACTTAATCAAAATTATAAAGTTACATGTGTCTAGAGACACCATCAGGAAAGTAAAAACACAACCCACAGAATAAATCATTTCAAATCATTACATGATAAGGGACTTAGGTCCAGAATATATAAAGAATGCTTACAACTCAACAATAAAAAGACAAATAACCCAATTAAAATATGGGCAGAAGATCTGCATAGACATTTTGCCAAGGAAAATATATAAATGGCCAATAAGCACATGAAAAGATGTTCAACATCACTGGCCATCAGGAAAATACAAATCAAAACCACAATGGGATACTAATTCACACCTGCTAGGATGGGTACAATGAAAAAGACGGACAATAACAAATGTTGACAAGAACATAAGAGAAACTGGAACCTTCATTTTAGGTGTTGAAAATATTCTAGAATTAGATTGTATTGATGACTACATAACTCTAAATATAGTTGACTCTCTGTATCTTGAGTTCTGTATGCTGGGTTCCACAGCCATGGATTCAGTTAACCACAAATTGAAAATATTAAAACAAAAATGCGAAAAAAGATGGTTGTATCTGTACTAAACATGTACAGACTTTTCTTTCCTGTCATTTATTCCCTAAATGATATAGTACAACAACTATTAGTATAGCATTTATACTGTACCAGGTATTTAAAGTAATCTAGAGATGATAAAAGCATATGGGAAAATGTACATAGGTTATAGGCAAATACTACAACATATATAACGAATCTGAGCCTCTGTGGACTTTGGTATCTGTTGGGGGTTCCTGGGTCCAATCCCCCATGGACCCTGAGGGACAACTGCATACTTAAAGGAACTGAGCTGTATCTTGATTTAACCAAAATCATGACTCTGTATTAGGAGGATGAGGAGTATGAAGGTTTGATAGTGATGGGACACAGGAAAGGGAGTTAAATCTTCATGCCACAAAGGAAAGAAGTTAATAAAGCTGAAAATTGCAAAAAATAAATAGAAATGCACAAAACTATTTAGAGGTCTAGACATACATATCAAAGAATCAGCAAAAAGATTTAAAAGAGGTTGCCTCTGGGAAAGGGAAACTATGAGGCAGAGGGTCTGTGGACTGCTATTTATCTTATTCACTCTTGTAGAACTAGCTGACTTAATACAAAAATTAGCCGGGCATGGTGGTGTGTGCCTGTAATTCCAGCTACTCGGGAGGGTGAGACAGGAGAATCACTTGAATCTGAGAGGCAGGGGTTGCAGTGAGCCAAGATCATGCCACTGCACTCCAGGCTGGGCGACAGAGTGAGACTTCATCTCAAAAAAAAGAAAAAAAAAATTAAAGAAAGCGAAGAGCAAAAACAAATAAGGCAGCACCATCAAAGACTACAGAAACCAGAATTAGAGCAAAAGACTCCTCTGAAGTCTAGTTCTGCATCTTATAAGCAACTAAATAAGTCATTAGAAAAATGGGCCTATATATTTTCCCTTTCTCACCTTCAATTCCCCATTAACCTTAGGCCTTGATGGCTGAAGTAAAATGAATCTTTAAGCTTAAACCTCAAGCTTAAAGATAATAAAGTCTGAAACAGTCACTGAGAGAATATAAGAGTAAATGGACAGGGAAATATGATTGTTGGCCAGTAGGAGTCAACTTCAGGCTAGCAGTAATTAATTGAAAGTGAGCATTCCACATGGTTGTGTGTTTACCATGTAAGTACAAATTGATACCCTGAGGATCCACTGTGGCTGTCTCATTGCTTGAAGATTTTTGCTCTTGGTTCATTGTTACTCTCTCCAACATCGTCTCTGTCAATTTGTGGTGATTAAAAAATCCATGTACATAATCTTTCCAATACCTTGGTTTCTCAGTTTCTTGACCTCCTTCTTCTATAATAATCTTGTCCTTTCACTTTCCTAAGCCACTTATTCTTGATCTTATTATTACTAATACCTGGAAATCTTCCATTATCTTAATTTCAGTCATCCCACCACTTATTTTCCCAGCTCCCTTTACTATTTCAATTCCAACAATCTTTTATCCTCAATCCATTGATAGTACACTATCCCTTGGCCCCATTATGTCCTCACTTCCCCTCCTGACATGGTTTTGCTGTTTCCCCACCTGAATCTCATCTTGAATTCTCATGTATTGTGGGAGGGACCTGGTGGGAGGTAACTGAATAATGGGGGCAGGTCTTTCCCATGCTGTTCTCATGATAGCGAATAAGTCTCATCAGATCTGATAGTATTATAAGGGGGAGTTTCCCTGCCCAATCTCTTTCTTTGTCTGCCGCCACCCACGTAAAATATGACTTGCTCCTCCTTGCCTTCTGCCTTGATTGTGAGGCTTCTCCAGTCACGTGGAACTGTAAGTCATTAAACCTCTTTCTTTTGTATATTGCCCCGTCTCGGGTATGTCTTTATCAGCAGCGTGAAAATGGACTAATATGCCTCCTTACCAAGGTTATATCCTATAGTCATAATCATCCTCTTTGCATCTACCCTCAACTTCCTTCTTCACTTGCACTGCTAAACCACATCCCTGGTTAAATCCAGCTAACAAAGCTGACTCTTTAGTTTCTTCTTCATACACACTCTACTAGTATGTCTTTTGTTAAATCCAGCTCCCTACCTATAGTACACTTGTACTTGCATAGCAAATACAGAACCATGTGGAGTGCTCACTTTCAATTAATTACTGCTAGCCTCAAGTTGACTCTTGAAGCCCAACAATCATATTTTCCTGACCATTTATTCCTCTATTCTCTCAGTGACTATTTCAGACTTTCTTATCTCTTCTAAAATCTCTACTCCCTTTCTCCCTTATCCTTATTCGCAGTTAATAACCCTGATTCACGTTTTAACATCAGAACAGAAGGAAGCTTCCATTAAGTTATGGCCATCTCATCTCTCCACCTCTCTCCCCACCATCTCTTAGTAGCCTACCTGCACCATGCTTATATATTCCACCTTTTCTCCAATTACTATGATCAACTATCCACGTTCCTGGCAAAGGCCTATGCTCCTACTGCGTATCAGATAGTATCCCCTCATGCTTAACACGCTCCAGCAAATTCCCCTGCATCAATTTCCCCCTCTCTATACAATCCTGCCAATCACTGCGAAATGTTATATTCCTATTTAAAAAACCCCCAGCAAACTTCAACCCTGCTTCTTTCTCCAGCTACCACTTCACTTCTCTTCTTTCCTTTATAACAAAACTCCTTGAAAGAACTGTCTATACTTGTAGTCCCCAAGTCATATACATGAATGACACCAATCAGGCCACCATACCACCAAAATGACACTCATTAAGGTCACCAAATAATCCCTACAACTGCCTAATCCAATGGTCAGTTTTTAGGCCTCATTTTATTTGGCATGCCAGAAACATCAGATCAAATTCATTCCTCTCTCCTCTTATTTACTTGGCTTCCAGGGTACAATACTCTCCTAGTTTTTCTCTTACTTCTCTGGTTGTGGCTGCTCAGTAGGCTTTAATGGTATTTGTCACCTCCTCAACCTCTACACACCAGGGTACCCCAAGACACCAGGCCTAATTTTTTCTATCTATACCTATTTTCACCCTGTGTGATAATGAACCTCACATCTACAATCTCAACCCTGAACTGCAGAATTGAACATCTAAATGTCTCCCTGACATGTACATTTGAGTGTTTAATAATCATATCAAACAACATTTCTAAATGGAACTCCAGCTGTTCCCTCCCAAACTTGCTCTTCCTGCAGGGATATTTATCTAGGTTAATGAAACTCTATCCTTTTAGCTTCTTAAACAAAACCTCTGAAGTCATCCTTGATAACTCTCCCATATAGCCCCACATCTGATCCCTCACCGTATTCTGTTGGCTCTGTCTTATAAATATATCCAAAATTGAATGACTTCTCATCATAGCTTCTGCTACTACTCTGGTCTAAGTCACCGTCATCACTTCCTGGATTATCTCAATGGCTTTTTAAAAGTAGCTTTTTGCTTTTATCCTGACCACCTTACAATTTATCCTCAACACAGGAGCAAGAACGATCAAGTTAAAAGTCAAATTATGACACTCTTCTGCTCCAAACCCTCTGGTGGACTTTTGTCTATCAAAATAAAAGCCAAAATCTCACAAGAATTTCATTTTCTACTACTCTTCCCTCCCTTTCCTTTGCCTGCTCCAGCCCTAGGGGCCAGCCAAGTTAGCCTCTCTGAGGAACAGAAAATATGCCAAGCATGCTCCTGCTTTAGGGCCTGTGTACTTTTATCTGCCTTAAATACTCTTCTTTAAAATATCTACATGGCTTACTACTTCACTTTCTTTACTCAAATGCCACCTTTTCATTGAGGCCTCCCTGGTCACCTAATATAAAATTTTGATAGCATACTTCACCCTTGCCCTTCTCCCTTTCCTATTTCCTTTATTCCTAAGCCCTTATTGTTATTTGACACAGTACATATTTTACTTTTTTATCTTGTTTATTGCCTCTCACACTAATATGTTAGCTCTATTTACATCTTCAGGATTTTAAAAATTATTTTGTTCATTGCTGAATCCCTAGCAACGAAGAACAGGGCCCAGCACATACTGGGTGTTCAAGAAATATTTGTTGAATAAATCCACCACTGTAGTACCTTGTATAAATGATAAACATAGTAGGGCTTGGGAAGTACTTATCAAAAAGAATGAATGGCAAGAAGATACCAAACACACCAAAGCAAGATCAAATCTAGCTTATTTCTCTGTACTATAGGATTAAACTAGTCAAACCATAAAAAACTTGCAAAGTACATAATATCCTTACCTAGGCCAGGTCTTGACTCTTTTTTCTTCTGAGAGGCCCAACCCACCATGGAAAATTTATCACTTCCTGGTTTCTCCTCTAAGCCTCTATTCAAGCGCCAGATTTTTAGTGTATTGTCATCAGAACAGGTAGCAATCTAAGAGGGAGCACCAAGAAGGGAATTAAGAAATTTTAATCAAAGATTCACAATACATTAAAAAAACAGGTGTGTCTTAAGGACTTGTGACTGGAGAATTATTTTGTCTAATAAACAGGACATAGAAAATAATATCTGACAGATCATGTACATCCATTTCTTGCTTTCAGGAATCATTCCAGATTTCTAACAAAGCTGACTCTTTAGTTTCTTCTTCATATACACTCTACTAGTATGTCTTTTGTTAATGGTCATTTCTTATCTAATCTAAAGTTCTGCTATAAAACCTGGCTCTTTATTATCTTCTGTATAAATACAAAATATGTAATTAAGACACCCTTTTTACTCTTCTGTTAAATGATCAATCAGTATATGTTACCAACATTCAATTTCTACAATTTTCTTCTGAATTCTGCATTTTGTGCCACATTGCTAAAGTAATGGCACCATTTGCAAGATCAGACTTGGCCCATGTCTCTAGTAGGCTGTGACAAGTAGAAGGAAACCATTCCTTTTGAGATTCTTTTTCAGATAGGTAAAGGAGCAATCTGGGAAAACAACAAGTTCACTAGGCTGAAAGAAGTTAAAAAATAACCTTTGCCCCTTTAAAAATATCTGACTATTCTCGATCTTGGTCCCAAGCCTTTTATGGCAGAGAAAGTCCAGCTTGAAGAGCTTGTGGCAAATGGCCACTGGTACCAGAGCTGTTCCCCAGCATTTGTTTATATAATTTCTCTATTTCAGTCACTAAAGAGAAAGAAAAAAATAATACACTTTCTCTTAAGTCTTGGCCCCCAAGAGACTGGCAGCTTTTTCCTTTCCTTACTGGGAGGCCAAAAGAAGATACACATATTTAACTGTTCAATATGAAATGTTTGGAATCTCACAGTTCCTCTATAGTTTATTAACAATAGTTATTTACAGAGCATCTACTGTGTGTCTGGTAGTTTACATTCTTTATCTTTAATTCTCACACTCTAAAAGCTTTGTACTCAAATAATCTCATATGCAAAATGGGAATAAAGTTATTTGCCCAAAGTAACCACAATCAAATGGAGGAGCTAGAATTTAAACCAAGCTTTCTCTTATTCTAAATGTCAGATATTAAAAACACAAAAACAACACAAACCATATCCTACTTTCCTAATTCTAGGCTTGGGATGAAATTATTTTTAAAAGACTTAAAAAAGTAGCCAATACATTAAATAAACAGCCCTGCTATCTCCTTTGAGCACAGGAAATAAGGATAATTAATATATGATGTCTGAGATGCACAGGGGTAAGGATAATATATGATGATTGAAAAAAGATAACATAATTAACTGAATAATTCGAAAATCATTCAACTTAGTAAGTCCATGAAGATGCAACACTCCATGTTAAAAGCAGACATTTCACTAGAAATTACATGGAATCTCAGAGAAAAAAACATCATTAACATGTAATTTCGGGTGATTAGAGTAATGACTAAAAAAAAAGAAAAGGTCTGCCATGAAGTTGAGCACAGAAATGGTAACAAGAATAAGGAGAAATCCACAGCAATACTAGAAGCTAGCAGGGATGCCACAAATAGACCAGACCATGAGAAGTTTCTGGAAGATAAAAAACAGATGGGAACAATAGGCAACAAAACCTCAAAATGTCGTACGTGAAAGGGGAGACCTCCACAGAAATAAGATGTCCTGTAAAACCCAGAATAACTCAAAGACCAGAGGCAATGGGGGTTGGGAGAATGACTGGAACTTGAGGTACTATTACATGAAATTCCAATATATACATAGGTTTTAATGTTTCTGGCCTTTCTACATTTTAGGGGTTTTTTTGTTTCTTAAAGTGTCGCTATAAAAAAATTAAAAGGTGGGCATATTGTCTTCTTTCTGGAGTATCTAAAACATTTCAGACCTACTTACATAGTTTAGCAACAGATAACCTAACATGTTAAGACTTCACAGTAACTATTTTGTTAGTCATATGTGAAAACCCAAATGAGGCTGTCAAGATGTTACCTTTAATATACTACATTGATAGTATCTAAAAAGTAAAAAAGACTAGTTCTCACCTTAGATTGTATTTTTATCTTAGATTTTAATAGAAAACTTTAATTAAGTTAACAACTTAATTCTATATTTAGGAAAGAAAGAACTCTATGGAACCAGAAATCTATCCTTATTTCACAGGGCATAATACCATTATGGTATGGGTAGAGAAAAGCAGAATATGCTTGAGTAATGGGAATATAGATCCTGGATGGCACCTAGATCTTTAAAATCTCAAACATAAAAATTTATATCATTCTCAAAACAAACCTTAGAAAAACCGATAAACCTGTGATCTACATTTTAAACCAACTATAGAGATTCATTTACAAACCTTTGTGAAGTCAGACGGACACCAGCACACAGATGTGACCTCTTGAGAATGACCCAGGAGCACAGTAGGAGGTTGCCAGGGTGTGGAGACCTAGTCCAATTAAAAAGAAATAAGTCAGCAAAGCAATGTTAGAATTCCCAGATAGAGGCCTTTGAATTCAGAAGTGTGTCTTGGAGAGTTTTAGGATTGTTACCAAAGGCCACTAGACCTGCCTAGATATAGTATGGGGGAAAAAAAAAAAGATTTCCAATGGGCAATGAAATATTTCTGTTACTGATCTGGGAAAACACAATGAAAACAGCCAAAATAAGTAAATAATATGAGCTTACACACAAGGATAGTTCTTATTTCATATTAGGAAAACCTAGGCATATATATTTTGACTAAAATTAAAGACTGGCATTGTCCCTCATTCCTCAGGTGGTAAACTTTCTGCAAGGATGTTATCCATCCTTAAGTAGTCAACTTGACAACTCGGTCCTGTTTTTACACAGCACAGACATTGTCAGATCTCTAGTCAGCTACTTCTAGGAACACTAAATTAACTGTGAAACTTGTAGATTTCCGAAACATGCTACCAGCTCTCTTGGGACAAAACGACAGTCTTCCTTCCAAAAGAAGACCATTCTCTTGTCCCAACAGAGCTGGTCAGTAACTTTTACCAAAACCCAAAGTTATACTCTTTCATTTTGAGTTGGATAACCTTCATTCTGAAGGGATATAAACTATATTTTACATGGCACTTTGGTATTCTTTCTGGAAAAACATTTTTTTCCCTCTAACACTTTGTTTCAGTTAATTTTGAGAGAAGTTTTGAATTTTCAAGTAAGTGTCACTCACATTTTAATATATTTTAATGCAGAAAGAAGGGTCACATTGTACTATCCTGTACATGTGACTAAGAATCGTATTTTTCCATCATCAGGTGCCACCAGTTATGTGCATTTGACAGCATCATACAGCTGACTCATTCAAGAGATGTCAATCTCTTTCATAGGCCATGGGAATTAATCAGCACAATAAGGAGTACAAACTCACATAACTATTATTAGCATGTGTGTTTCAAAAGAGCAAGGAGGTTGGGGCTGAGAGAAGTTATTCTCTTTCCATTTTCCTGAGGCTCTGAATCATGGCTCATTTGTTTGAAGAAAGTGGAGGTGACTCTGGAATGATTATTTGTGAGAATGACTAAGTAAACTTAATAGATTCTCCAGATTATAGTTAAGAGATCTAACACACTGATTGATAAGGTTATTCAACTCAATCATTAAATGGTTTAAATGGTACATATGCAATAATTCAAAAAGCAAAAGAATACAACGAGCAGAGTCTAACTTGTCTTGCTGAGTAAATTAAAATTTAACAGAAAGGAGGCTTTTTCCACATCCACAGGAACCTCACTTACTGCCTACTCCTACAATGGCACAGAGATAATTCGTTCTCACAAGGTAAAATATTTTAGAAAAGACTTTGAAGATCGTCTCTAACTATCCCAGCGATCACAGAAATTTTCCTTTCCTCTTCCATTTGGGAAGGCCCCAGTCTATTAAGTTTCTCTTCACCCGAGGTCCAAACAGGTCTGGTAGCAGCAAATTAAAAAGGAGAGGAAATCCTCAAGTCCTACTGAGCATCCCTGGTAGAAATACATTATTCTCTTCCATTGGTTCACCCTGCTTATTACCTCTAGCTTTTAATTTCATGATATTGGTCCTTTCTCAGTTTCTGTATTACTTATAATACCTAGGAGAACCTAAATGTGTACACCAAGGATTAAAATAAGTTTCAAAAAAACCCCTGAAATACCCACTAATAGAATATATGCACATTTTTGCATTTATCTATAGGGTTTCAGAGAAAAAAGAAAGAGACCCATTAGAAAAACATTTTGGAATATGATAACAAGGTATCAATGACGACAGTAAAAGTCCAATCCAGGCACTTTACATAGCACTAAAAGTAGGGGGAAGATTCCTCAAAAAGTTAAACAATTATATGACCCAGCAATTCTATTCTTAGGAATAGAATTCTGTTCCTATATTCCCAGGAGAATTAAAAACCTATGTTAAACAAGAACTTATACACAAATGTTCATAGCAGCTTTATTCATGCCAAAAAATGGAAACAACTCAAATATCCATCAACTGATGAATGAATAAACAAAATGTGGTCTATCCGCACAATGCATATTACTCAGTCATAAAAAGGAATAAGTACTGATTCATGCTATAACATGGATGAACCTTGATGATATTAAGTAAAAGACGTCAGACACAAAATGCTGATTTTGTATGATTCCACTTATATGAAATGTCTGGAATAGTAAATCCATAGAGACAGAATGAGGTTTAGCAGGTGTTGGGGAGGAAGAGGGGATTAGAGAGTGACTTAACTGTTAAAGAATACAGGTTTTTTTCTGGTGTGATGATGTTTGGGAATCAAATAGTGGTGATGTTGGTACAACATTGTGATTACAATAGTTAAGTACTCCATTGTAAACTTTAAAATGACTAAAATGGTGAATTTTATGTTATATGATTTCTATCTCAATAAAGAAAAGTTGGGGGAAGGGCATGTTATGGGTTAAAATGAGAAACGAATGTCTAACAAGTTTTTATGAACTTTTATGCTTTGATAGTTTAAGACTATCCTAGGGTATAGTATGACTACTTCAAGAAAGATTCATTTCTTCCAATGAGATTCAGGTGACTTTTAAATCCTTCATTTTTATTCAAATAAGTTTTTATTTATGTCCCTACATTATTATAAGAACATTATCATAATTACATAACTACATTTTTTAAAGCTTCCTTTCCCTTTTAAGTAGGAAGAAGACTATTAAGTCTAAGAGACATTTATATCCATGCATTTTGGAGATACTCAGACACAGAAGACTGTCCTCTCTTACATATTCTACTTTTTGTAAACTAAAGACTTCAATTCAAGGCACAAGGAATCCCAAAGTTAAATCTCCTAGAACTATGAAGGTACCTCTAGAAGTAAACGGCTCTAACCTACAGATCTCATAAAAGTTATTCTGTGTACTGAAACACACAAAGAAGATCAGCACTTTTTCTCACAAAATCTCTTCTCTGCCCAGTTGGAAACCAAGTCTAATCTTTATTTCTGCCATGAGATCATTTACACTTCCTAAAGTGTCAGGCTCAACGTTTCACCAGTCAGTGGTAGAATGACTATGCCAAATCAG
The DNA here is from genome assembly GCF_009764315.1 of Trachypithecus francoisi. Taxonomy (NCBI): domain Eukaryota; kingdom Metazoa; phylum Chordata; class Mammalia; order Primates; family Cercopithecidae; genus Trachypithecus; species Trachypithecus francoisi. The sequence continues at coordinate 69,118,771 of NW_022681470.1, read as the reverse complement.
TTTATTTATAACCACTTCGATGCTATTCAGTGGCTATATCAGAAACAAACCAGAGAAAAGAGGATGGGGTGAGGGTGGGCCAATAGTTAGGAAATAAAAAAGAAAAGGTATAATATTAAATCTTTTTAAGTCTTAGACCTCAATATCAGTCTGAATATATTATATTTCCCCTTTGCTGGGCAGTAGTGAGGATTAAAAAGCCATTCTTTTCTGTCTTAAGATACAAAACTCCCTTCTATTTTGTTTTCTTGTGCCCATGGGCTTTTGGCTTTTTAGCATAGAACAAATTCCAATACTTAAGAGAATTCTGACTTTTTAACATGTAGAAGAGCAATCTAACAGCCTGGATATTCAGCTTGAATGGAATTGCTCTTAAAATACTACTCCTTTTTTTAATCATGGAAAAGAGAAACTGAGCCACCTCACTAGGCAAATTCAATTTTAGGAGGTGCAAGCTTGCCAGGATCTCAAATATCAGAGCCTGTACACCGAGTTATGTGTGGACAGGCAGAAGAACATCACATCTGAACCACGTCATTCAACACTGACATGTGATCCAGCCTAGGAATTAAAAAAGGGTAACCCATGTATGTGGTAGCCACTGATTGGTTGTCTGAAAATGGCTTAGAAACAACGGCCAACTATATTTAGTATATATCTTTAAAGGCAGGAAGTATTCCTTCAACCTTCACTCCCTGAAACAAAATTTTAAAAAGGCCTTTGCGCTAGAGAAGAGGAAAGAACTTTAAGAATTGTCAAGAAAACTTTACACACATACACATAATATATAATTGTACACATAATTATGTATATATATAATTTAAAAATTTATTAAGAATTTTAAAACTGTATCAAGAAAACTATACAACACACACGTAATTGTATACATAATTATGTACATATAATTAAAACTTATTAAGAATAATTTAAAAAGAATCATGAATGCGTATTTTTTAAATTATTCTTTACATGCTTTTTGTTATGTTTGGAAAAAAATTTTTTTTTTTTTTAAGAAGAAACAAACTTTAAAAGATACAGACCTGTGGTAGGAATAAAATCCTCTAGTTAAGTTGGGAGCCAAAGTAGAGAAGGAAACATAGATAAGACAGTGAGCAAAGAAGAAAGGAAAAAGGTAGCAAAATAAGCATTAAGACCAAATTTGAAACTGAAAATTTAAAATATAAGAGCATTAGTGCCAGTGACATAACATTGTTAAAGTTAAAATCTCAAGTAAGAAGAATACTATAAAAAGGAAACTCCATCTTGTGATGGAGTCTCAAGTATATACTTTATAGGCAAATTTTCATTTAAAAATATAATGAAAGAAATATGCTTATAGAAAAAGGCAGGCCCAACATAGAAGCATCTTGGGTAGAGCAATATCTCCACCTTGTGACTATTTAGGATATTGTTACTAAAATTTTAATAAAGCAGTGTTGCATTTTCGCAACTCTAGTTATATAGAAATCACTTTTTTTTGTACTTCCCTCAGGATTGGAAGAAATTAAGCTGAAGAATTATGCTTCATACTAAACAGGTTTTACCCCTGTCCTAAAAAAAATTAGCAATATTACTTTCTAGAGCTTGGCAGGATAAAGAATGATATAACTTTCTCTTGAGAAGGGTTTGCTACTATCAAAACTATGGGATGTATGAAGTTTTAGACGTTATGACTTTAAAACCCAAAATATGTGAACTCTAATCTTTGAATTCACCAATGTCAAAGACATTTATGAAGTTACAGGGAGATCTAGAAGATAACTAATTTTTAGTCATGGATAAACAATGCATTAATGATCGTTCTCTGAATTCCCAGAACATTTCCATAATTAATTATTCCTTCAAGAGACATTTTTCAGTAATACGTGCTACCTGTTGTGTAATATTTTTATTTTCTCCACTGGGCTTCAAATGGACAGCTTTAAATTTCTTAGCTTATAGTAGACACTTTAGAATTACTGTTATTAAAAAAAGTTAATTAAAAGATTATTGGTCAGGTATGGTGGCTCACCCTGTAATCCCAGCACTTTGGGAGGCCGACTTGGGCGGATCACGAGGTCAGGAGATTGAGACCATCCTGGCTAACATGGTGAAATCCCATCTCTACTAAAAATACAAAAAAAATTAGCCGGGCATGGTAGTGGGCGCTTGTAGTCCCAGCTACTTGGGAGGCTGAGGCAGGAGAATGGCATGAACCTGGGAGGCGGAGCTTGCAGTGAGCCGAGATTATGCCACTGCACTCCTGTCTGGGTGACAGAGCGAGACTCCATCTCAAAAAAAAAAAAAAAAAAAAAAAGATTATTAAATAATGCTATTAAATATATAAAAATCTGATAAAGCAGCCATATCTACTTTAGTAGCCTGAAGATCAGCTACTTGTAACAAGAGAATAAAGATTAAATTAATCACACAAATAGTTTTGAGTTTCTGTTTTGTGCAAGGCTCCATGGGTGATTCAAACACAGGATCCTAAGGCAAAATACTGTATTCTGAATGAGAGTTTGAAAACACAGGGCAGAAAGTCAGTACAGCATATTTTCCAGGATGCAAGAACAAAGTAGTTAAGGTTCTTACTACCCTCTGAATTCTCAATTCCTAATCATTTGTGAAACAGAGGATACAAATTGTCAATTTCTGACAAGCTATGGCCCTGAAAGTGTCATACATTCTGTAGCAGAGTAAGGTTTCAGCTATATTAAGAGCTAAGAGCAACCTTTACTAAATATCTGATTTAGGAATAGTACAGTATGTGGTTACATTAAACTTACCTCATATTGGACAGAACAAATATTTGCAAGAATACTTCAGTCTAACATTTGTGGGTGAAGTTTAGCAGCTTACCTTCCATATGTAGGCAGCTTCATCACTTGAGCCACTGACTAAAAACTGGTCATCTGGACTAAGGCTGGATTTTACATAAAAGGTAGAGTTCTGGTGTCCATTGAAAATAGCCACTGCCAGAGGAAAAAAAACAAATTGCTTGGCTCTTGTTATTTCTAGTGGTCAAATGGATATAGACAGCATATATATTCTAGCAAGTTTTATCACTGTATTGCCTATTGAAGCAGATGGTCTAGCTTTATCCATCAAATACAAGGGAACTGGACACTGGCAGAAAAACAAAACCCTAGAAGGAGGCTTTAGATTAGATCCAATCTCATGAACTCAGTCTGAATACTTGGTATGAAAATGGCGGTATCAAGAGAAAAAAATTTGATGGAAAACATTTCTTAAAAAAAGAATGCAGCCAATGTGCATTCTTTAAAAAAAACAGTTTTTTTAACTGTTATTAAAAAAAGTTAATTAAAAGATTATTGGTAACTTACAAAGTTTTACTGTCTTTATAAGAGGGCCTTTATAAGACCCTCTCTCTCCAGCCCAGGGTAGGATTTCTTCCATTACATAATATATTCATCTAATTTCCCCTTAGACTTCAAGCCTCTTGAGGATAAATTTTATGTCTTACTTTCTCTTCACTAGATTTTATAGTGCTTTGAACAGAGTAGATCCTCACACATTTGTTCCATGAATAGGAAACAAACAAACAAACAAAAAAAACAGTGAAAAGTATCATTTGAGTTCTGGAAAACTTACTACTAGCTTATCTGGGATGTGAGAATCATTTTAATCCAGCATTTTAAGTAGGCTGAATGGTGGAAGTAGCTAGTGGGGTAAACTACGTTCATATGCAAGGCACTAGATTAGGTTTAGCCTTCTCACTATCAGTGGCAAAAGGGCAGGTAACCCAATCTAGCATACGTTCTTGATAGGTTCTTCTATCCTAAGAAGGTCAAAACCTGAGGCCTCTGACATTAGAACACTACTAGGAAATACAAGAGAAAAATCTCAATGTTTGGAGAATTTAAGGATACCTTTAGGCAGGAAAAAACAATCACACTCCAGACAGAAAAGTATTAGTAGGGGACTTAACAGCTTTCCATAAATGCTTATAGGAATCTCTTCCATTTTCTAGAATAAAGCTGGAAAATAACTTTGTATTTATAGCTTTTAAGGAAAAAGCTATGCAGGCATAGCAAATACTCCTCACATCAGATATTTTTACTGTGAAAGTGAGGCAGGATATGAATCAATTTGTATATACGTATTACCACTGCAAAATAAACAAGCTCCTTTATTCTGAACATTGTTTTAAAACTGTAATTTTTAATCTTCCTCAACTCTGAACTATGAATGGAAAACTCTAGCCTGAATTTCCCACTATACCTGTAAGGATTTATTGCCCTCTGCTGGTCTAAGAAAGGCTGGTATGATATGCACTGTAAATGTTTAAACCTTGCTAAAAATCCTCCTAAAATGCGTATTGGCTTTAATGAGCTCAATTTAATCTTGCAAAGTCATCCTCATGAACATCACTTAATATAACACCATAAATACAAAGCATGGCAGATCAAGTATCAAATCCAAGATCCTTTCAGAAGTTTTGAAAAGGACAAGTAATTACAAGATGTTATACACAAATACATACACACACACACACACACACACACACACACGGTTGTCATTCAATTTTTTTTTTTTTTTCAAGACAGGGTCTTACTCTGTCACCCAGGCTGGAGTGCAGTGGCAAGATCATGGCTCACTGAAGACTCAAACCTCCCAGGATCAAATGATCCTCCTACCTCAGCCTTCCGAGTAGCAGGACTAGGTACATGCCACCACATTCAGCTAATTTTTTGCATCTTTGTCAAGATGGGGTTTTGCCATATTGCCCAGGCTGGTCTTGAACTCCTGAGGTCAAGCGATCCACCAGCCTCGGCTTGGGTTTATAGGTGTGAGCCACCATGGCCAGCTGTCATTCAATTTTTAAGGAACAAATTGATCTGTTAATCTATTTACCTATCTATCCATCTGAGCAAATGAAATTAAATAGAATCACACAAAAGCTTTACTAAATTATTAGCGAAGTATTTGACGGCAGGACACTAAACTCAAGGCCCTTTTCAGTGCCACACTGCAGCAAAAATTATATAGAAAGAGCTCTTGTACATCTGATAATATAATCAGGATTAGGTTTTATCTTTCAAGGAAAGATTTTTGATTAACTAAATTAGCAGTTCTCCAAGCTCAGATTCCATTAAGGAAAAGAGCAAAAGAAACACCTCTTCCCTTTTCTAAATACTATTGCTCTTGTTTAGAGAAAACCAGACCCAGTGCAAAGCATCAGAAATGCCGACTATGACACTGCCACCAATACTAAAGTCCTAATAAGATTGCTTGGAGTGACCTTTGGAAACTTCTGTAAGATTTCAGCTAAAACGACAAGTTCTGGGCCAGCATGGTGGCTCACACCTGTAATCTCAGCACTTTGGGAGGCTGAGGTGGGTGGATCACGAAGTCAGGAGTTCAAGACCAGCCTGACCAACAAGGTGAACCTCCACGTTTACTAGAAATACAAAAATTAGCCAGGCGTGGTGGCGGGCACCTGTAATCCCAGTTACTTGGGAGGCTGAGGCAGGAGAATTGCTTGAACTCAGGAGGCAGAGGTTGCAGTGAGCTGAGATCGAACCACTGCACTCCAGCCGGGGCAACAGAGGGCAAAACTCCGTCTCAAAAAAATAAAAAATAAAAGATAAAATTCTGTACTTGAGATTTCTTGTTTATCAAACCATTTCACTTTAGTGGAAACTGGGTAACTCTGAGGATTGGTTATGGAATTCAAAGTGTTTTTGAAAGATCTATAGATGAGGAATAACCAGGCTACTAAGATGTAGCTTAAGAAATTGATGTTCTTAAAAATAACGTAACCCAAATAACTCTCTTATAGCATGCCTGAGGCTAGTGATTTGGAAGAGGGAGAGGAGAAGATTAAAAAAAGAGGAAAGCATGCTTGAGAAACTTGGGTTTTCTTTTTAAAACTACCATTTATTAGTTGTAAGTATCAGATTCTATTTTTATAGTTTTGAGGGAAAAAAAAAAAGGTGAGGCTGGGGAAAACATCTAGAAATAAAAGGGCCTCTCTTTAACATTAAGGAGAAGGCTGATAGGCCGAAACTATTTTGGAGGTCTGAGAAATTCAGTCCCCTAATTTTAACCAGCAGCCCCTAAAGAGGACAAAAGCTGAGCAGAAGTGCTTTTTCTACTCCACAGCTTATTAAATCAAAAATTGAGAGAATTCTAAATATAGGCCAAAGGGTATAATTTCAGGAGATATTCTCTATTAAAATAAAATTAAGTCACCATGTAAAGCACAATTCAGCTTACTTATGAAATCACAAGGAATGTACACTTAAGAAATTACCACCGGATGTAATCAAAGATGCCAAAGTCCTCATATGGCTTAACAAGTTCAGTTTAGAAGAAAACCCATTAAATTATCATTATCAAAAAAAAGCCCATAATGGTTTCCTGGTAAGAGAATTTGAATGACTAATGTCTTACCTGGAGAAGTCTTCAACCCAGTCATATTGAACATGTAGATGTTATCGTCTGTGCAATTAGCAAATAAAGTAGAGCCAGTGGAATCCAAAATCAGACTTGAATATCCTAGAAAAAGGAAACTTAAGTTAGCATGTCCTGATGATGGTGAGTAGATTTGAGGTTAAAACGTAGAGACAAAAATAGATCGTTCCTTAAGAAGAATCATCAGAATTCTTTGTCCCCAAAATATACACAAACCAAAAACATTCTTCTGAGTTTTTATCTTTTGAACTTCACATATTAGAATTTTTCATATCAATGTTACTGGAAACTAGCCTAATTTTTTTTTTTTTTTTTTTTAACAAAAACTCATATCTCCCCCAAAAGACCTATACAAAGGCTTACCAAGTTTTCGAGTGCTGCTACCTGGGTACAGGAAAGACTTGGATGCTATGGGTTCTTGTCGATAAGCAGTATAATTCTTACGTAAATCCCATACTTTGATTATCCTAAAAACCAAGGCAAATAAATATTTTGTAGACCTTCTTCCAACCCCAAACAACTTCAATTACACTAAATGTGCAATGACTTTTAATCTAACTCTTCTGGCACATTAGCTAGGTACAGTGAGGATATTTCATTGGGAAACAAATCAAACTATCTTACACTGTTGTCTCCAATACCAGGCTTATAATTCTGACAGAACGGAAACAGATGTGATTTGACCCAGTGATGGGTTACTGGAGTTTACTCTAAGGGAACGGAAAAGGAAGATGAAGGCTGAGTGCTGATAGTAATTGTTCCATTGTTTTTAGAAAAAACACTTCCTAAGCCTTAATATTCTGCATATATCCTTTGATACCATAAGTAGTAAGTTCTGTCCCTGTGGTTACATCTCCATACATAACTCCTTAAATAATCTAAACAAATTGTTCTGTGAAATAAAGTATTTTTTCATTTCAGCTACTGAGATAATTGTCTTAACCCTCTACTTTCTAGCATGAAGGCAACTTGAAAACACAGACCTGATATGAAATGACAGTATTCTTGGAAACAAACAGAGCAAACTTTCACAGTCATTCACAAGCAGAACTAACAACCTTTAGATAATCCTTCATTCCTGCCTGATAATTTGGTTCAGAGGGTTTTAGTGCCCAGAGGACACAACGGAAATCCTAGTTTGGTAAGCCATCATATTTTAAATTAAAAATTTTAAGGGAAGGATGCCTTGAGAGATATAATAGGAAGGAAGCTTAAAAAGAAAGTCTCCATTTGCAAAGAATTTATATTCTACAAAGCAACCAACCAACAAGCATCACAGAGCAGACTTATTTGGAAGCCAAGAATTCAGACTAATCATGGATAATAGGTATGTGAAAGTCATTAGGCCTTACTATCATCAATCTAGTTAGATTACTCCCAGAAATGTTAATTACATCCCCAGAATCAGATTTCTTCTTTTAGGATATTCTTAAACCTGAAAAAGATAAAACCCGAAGTAACAAAAATTTTACTCTTCAAAATGAGAATTAGTGACTAAATTATATTGCATAAGGCAAGCAAGCTACCCAGCCAGCTTTTCTAAGATAGCAACAGCAGCTACCACTGCTCTTACGTGCTAGACAATGTGTTAAGCGTGACACATGTATTCTTTCATTTAATTATCCTTCAAGAGTCCTTCAACTAGGTATTTTCCAGTGTGATCTACAGTTCTTTTTCTCATTTGGGGTACTTGCTATGTTGACAGTTGAAAGCACACACATTCAATTATAATGAGACTATGTGACTGTACCATCACAGCTCATAAAAAAGATCTCGTCGGAAGAAATAAGAAATAGACTCTTACCCATCCACAGCTCCTGCTGAGACTAATGTATTCTCATCTTGAAAGAGGACCACAGTAACACTTTGCTGGAAATCCTGATAGCACAAGAAAAGAAAAAGATTCTATCTTGAGCATCATAATCTTTACCATCAAGAGAACGAGGTGCTAAAAAACGACTTTTCTCCCCAGACTGACTTAGATGAAGTCTTCTCTAATGAGCTCAATCAGATATATATGCTGACCAAGAGGTAATTTTAGCAAGGATCATTAAGTTTTAGTATGTAATACTTCAACTTGTACTCAAGAAACAAACTGGTGACTAAAAGATTTTGCTTGTCTGAGCCTACTGCATCTAGTTAGACTCAGCCCTACTAATATGCTGTGTGTATCCTTAGGAAACTTATTTAACTTTCTTGTGCTGGTTTAACCTCTAAAATGTTGCTCTACCTAGATTATCATACAGGAGTATCAAAAGAATTATGAATAAAAGATTATTACATGCTCTCTGAAAAAGAGGCCCAGTGGAGTCTTACCTCCTAATTGCTATTACCTAACAAGTTATCTTGGCTCAGAACCCGATTAAATGTCTGAAATGTTACTCATTTTAACTTCATATGGCCTCCACTATCTGCCTGCATTCATGCTTGTGTCCTGTTCATGGTGTATAGTTTTAAGTCTTAATGTCTTAGCAGTCATACTTCCCCCAAAATATTAACTTGTACCCTACACACGAGGAATATAAAAAAAAATTAAAGGGAGAAAAAGGGCAATTTTTTTTAAAGAAAAAGGATATATTATGGGCATTGTTTGAGCTCTGACTGTAAGTTATTAGAGAGGTACTATGTTCTACTCATGTTTCTCAATATATTTAATAATATTTTGTCAAATGCTTAAAAATAAGCTGGCTAGGCGTGGTGGCTCACACCTGTAATCCCAGCACTTTGGGAGGCTGAGGTGGGTGGATCACGAAGTCAGGATATCGAGACCATCCTGGCTGACACGGTGAAACCCCCTCTCTACTAAAAATACAAAAAATTAGCCAGGCATGGTGGCGGGTGCCTGTAGTCCCAGCTACTCAGGAGGCTGAGGCAGGAGAATGGCGTGAACCCAGGAGGCGGAGCTTGCAGGGAGCCAAGATGGCGCCACTGCACTCCAGCCTGGGTGACAAAGCAAGACTCTGTCTCAAAAACAAAAAACAAACAAACAAAAAACAAAAAACATATCTCTCTGTAGTTTGTATTACAAAAACAACAGGTGTTCTTTCCCCATAGAAAACTGCATCACAGTACTTAATATGCTTCCTCAAACTACTCCTCCCCCACTTTTCCTAATGAATTCCACTATATTATAGGGGTGTGTGTGTGTGTGGAGAGATTTTTAGGGATGAGACACAGTAAGGTGAATTTTTAACATGTGCCTCAGGCAACTCTGATGCACATAGTATTTGAGGTGATGGCTATCTCAATTACCCTGATTTGATCATTATACACAGTGTACACCCCCAAAATATGTACAATTATGTTATCAATTTTTAAAAATGTAGATATTGAAATTTAAAAAAAAATAATAACTTGAAAGCTTAATGGCATGAGACAACATGATCTTATGATTAATTCAATCTAATTATTTAAAACCAGAGTAAATTTAAAGATATTTATCAACAAGGCTACGTATATTTTAATTCCATCAATAATATAAGTAAATGTAATTATAATTCAGAAGAACTAAAAATTAGAATTTGAGAACCACAAATGTAGGCACTGAATAAGCAATAAACCATTGATATCAAATGAAAATCATGAAGATTCTCATTCATCAAATGAATCTCATGAAGATTCTCACTCTTAACTCTCATTCTCATTCTCTTAATCAATAGCCTCCCATTTATTCTATCCTACAGATAAGATCTGCACACATGTATACATCTGTAAAACCTTACCACAGAAGGAGCAAGTCCTTTTGAATTCTGTTTCTTCTTGGGTTTTGAAGGGGTTTGCTTGTCTGAGGTATTGTGAGCTCCACTGATTTGATTCACTTGCCTATAAAACCCATCTGAAAGATATTCCAAGGAAATTTAGGTTTCAGGATTCTTACATGCTGAATACAACATGTGTACATAAAACTTCAATATTAAGTAATTTTTGACCAAACTGGTGAAATTAGAAGCCAGCAGAGCCAGCTACACTAGATCTCCTGTGGTGAGACTATAATGTATAAAAAGGGAGAGATGTTTATAACGGCTTTAATAATTGCCAAAACTTGGAAACAACCAAGATGTCCGTCAGTGGGTGAATGGATAAACTGTGGTTCATACAGACAATGGAATATTATTCAGCACTAAAAAGAAATGAGCTTGATAAAGCCATAAAATGACATGGAGGAAATGTGTCTAGGGGAAGTAATAAGATCAGTGGTTGCCAGGGCTTAGAGGGAGGTAGGGATGAATAATTGGAGCACAGAGGAATTCTAGAGTAGTGAAACTATTTTGTATGATGCTACAATGGTGGACGCGTGTCATTACACATTTGTCAATATCCACAGAATGTGTAATACTAAGAATATATAACACTAATGTAAATTATAAACTCTAAGTGACAGCATGTGTTGATATAGGTTCACTGATTATATAACAAATGTACCACTCAGGCATAGGATGTTGTCAGTGGGGAAGCTTGTGCACGGGCAGGACAGGGGCTGTATGGGAACTCTCTATACTTTCTGCTCAGTTTTGCTGTGAACCTAAAACTGTTCTACAAAATAAGGTTTATTAAAATTTTTCAAAATAATTTTAATATATATTTCAAAATAGCTAGAAGAATGGGAGGCCAAGGCGGGCAGATTGCCTGAGGTCAGGAGTTCCAGACCAGTCTGGCCACATGGTGAAATCCTGTCTCTACTAAAAATACAAAAACTAGCAGGGCATGGTGGCATGCACCTGTAATCCCAGCTACTCGAGAGGCTGAGGTAGGAGAATTACTTGAACCCAGGAGGTGGAGGGTGCAGCAAGGTGAGATCACGCCACTGCACTCCAGCCTGGGAGACAGAGTGAGACTCCACCTCCAAAAAAACAAAAAACAAAACACAAAAAACTAGAAGAGAAGAATTGTAATGTTTCCAACAAACACAAAGAAAAATGTTTGAGGTGATGGATTTCCCAATTACCCTGATTTGATCATTTCATGTTCTATATATGTATCAAGATATCACATATACCCCCTAAAATATGTACAACTTTATCAATTTTTCAAAATGCAGAAACTAAAAAAATTTTTAATAAATTAACTAAACGTGAACACTGAGATAATCATCATCGTCTGCTTAATGGCATCACCAGACAACCATGAGTTTATGTTTGAATTCAATCTAATTCTTTAAAATCAGGCCGGGCATGGTGGCTCACGCCTGTAATTTCAGCACCTTGGGAGGCCGGGGTGGGCAGATCACTTGAGGTCAGGAGTTTGAGACCAGCCTGGCCAACATAGTGAAATCCCATCTCTATTAAAAAAATACAAAAATTAGCCAGGCATGGTGGCAGGTGCCTGTAATCCCAGCTACTCAGGAGGCTGAGCTAGAGAAATTGCTGGAACCCAGCAGGTGGAGAGTGCAGTGAGCCAAGTTCATGCCACTGCACTCTAGCCTGGGCAACGGAGACTCCATCTCAAAAAAAATAATAAAATAAAATAAAAAAATAAAAATTCTTGAAAACCAAAATAAATTTAAAGACATTTACCAGTGAGGCTGCATATTAATATTTTTAAGTCCATCAATAATGTGGGTAAATGGCATTATCATTCAGAAGACAATATGAGATAAATACATGAGTGTAATACTTGTAACACTGACAAAGATCCTGAGATCTGGAACAGTGAGCAGAAATGGGGAATTATGAGTACAAGCCCCCTGGTGGTAATCAGATGAAATCACTAACTCTTTCACTCAAAATTAAGTACAGGGTAATCCCAAATCTCTCAGAATTAAAATCTAACCTTTTTTGTTGCACCTGGTATCCCAGACCATAATGTTGCCATCTCTTCCACCTGTACAGAATACAGCTGTGGGGGAAATAAACACATTATTGAGAGGTTAACAAAACCAGTAAATGACACATATATTTCAATTTAAATTTCCTAGACTATCTGTTATGTACAAGGTACTGTATCTGGCACTGGAGTCAAACATTTAAGAATATATAGCTCAATAACAAATAGGAAAAAGGATTACGAAGAGCTTGAGATACTAATGTCGAACCAAAACTTTATAGAATCACCCCTCTGTAAATTTTTTAAAACCCATATAAAATATATAGTGGTTATAGTAAGAATGACAAGCAAGAGTCAAAATACGGAGTGCCTAATATTCTAAATGTTAGCTACTATCCCACATGTTTTATACAAATTATCTCAATCCTTGCTATCAACCTTATTAGGTAGGTACCAAGAGAGGCACAAAGAGGGTAAGTAACTTGTAAAGGTATTCCTGGCAGTATGAATCAGCTTACACTCCAAACCTCTAAACTGTATTGGCTCAGTATAAAAATATGGACCAGATCCGTATGAAGTTTGTGAAAGAGGCTGCCTCTGGGATGCAATGGGATTGGAGAAGGCACTATAGGAGAACTTCAATTTATCTGTAATGTTTTATTCTTTAAAAGTAAGCCAAAAAACCCCCTGCCTCCTGTGTGAAAGAGTGAGCACTTAAAACTAATCCACTTGCATTAGTTGTAAATGGGATAAAACACAAAAACAGCTACCTGAGGGCTCTGTGGAAACTGAATGAAAACATGCAATTTTGCTTACTGATACAAAATAGTTTACATATTTATGGGGTATATGTGATATTTTGATATCTGCCTAGAATGTGTTATGATCAAGTCAGGGTATATGGTATCCATCACCTTGAGTACTCATCATTTCTACGTGCTGGGAACATTTCAAATTGTCTCTTCTAGCTGCTTGAAATATACAATACTTTGTAAGGTGACAATAGTCAGGTATCGAACAATGGAACTTATACCTTCTATCTAACTTTATGCTTGTATCCATCAACCTTTCTTCATTCCACCCTCACACCCACTCACTTTCCAGCCTCTGGTTATCTATCATTTTATTCTCTACCTCCATGAGATTGTTTTAGCACCCACATGTAAGTAAGAACATGTGAAATTTATCTTGTGTGCCTGTCTTGTTTAATATAATGTTGATGTGAATGACATTTCATTCTTTCTTATGGCCAAATAGTATTCAATTGTGTATATACTACAATTTTTAAAAACTCTTATTTGTTCGTTAATAGACAGATTGATTCCATATCTTGGTTATTGTGAATAGTGTTGCAATAATGTAACTGCAGTTATCCCTTTGATACACTGTTTCCTTTTGGCTCTATACCCAATAATGAGACTGTTAGATCAATAGTAATTCTATTTTTTTTTTTTTTTTTGAGAAATCTTACTGTGTTCCATAGTGGCTGTACTAATTTACATTCCCATCAACAGTGTACAAGAGTTCTCTTTTCTCCACATCCTTGCCAGCATCTGTTTTGTTTAATAATAGCCATTCTAACTGGGTTAAGATGATATCTCACTGTGGTTATGAGTCATGTTGAGCAGTTTTTCACATACCTGCTGGCCGTTTGTATGTCCTCTTTCATGAAATGTCTATTCATGTTCTTTGCCTACTTTTTTTTTTTTTTTGAAGACAGGATCTCACTGTCACTTAGGCTGGAGTACAGTGGTATAATCACCACTCAGGGCTCAGGTGATCCTCTCTCATCTCAGTCCCACCAAGTAGCTGGGACTACAGTAGGGCACCACCATGCCCAACTAATTTTTTTGTTTTTCTTTTCAGAGCCAAAGTTTTGCCACATTGCCCAGTCTGTGTTTGCCTACTTTTTAATAGTTTGTTTTTTCTACTGTTGAATTGTTTGAGTTCCTTGTATACATTCTACATATTATTCCCTTATCAGATGAATAGTTTGCAAATACTTCCCATTCAAAAGGTTTTGGCATGCAGAAGCTTTTTAGTTTAGTATAGTCTAGTTTATCTACTTGTTCTTATTGTCTGTGCTTTCGAGTTCTTGGCCATAAAATCTTTGCCTAAACCAATATCCTGAAGTGCTTTCCCTAAATTTTCTTCTAGTAGTTTTGTTTCAGGTCTTACATTTAAGTCTTTATAATCCATCTTGATTTTTTATTTTTACTTTTTTTGAGACTGAGTTCCACTGTGCCAAACAGGGTGGAATGCGGCGGTGCTATCTTGGCTCATTGCAATCTCTGCCTCCTGTGCTCAAGCGATTCTCAAGCCTCAGCCTTCCAAGGAGCTGGGACTACAGGCGCACCTACCACGCCAAGCTAATTTTTTGTATTTTAGTAGAGGTGGGGTTTTGCCATGTTGCCCAGGCTGGTCTTGAACTCCTGAGCTCAGGCAATCATCTGCCTTGGCCTCCCAAAGTGCTAGGATTACAGGCATGAGCCACTATGCCCAGCCTATCTTGATTTTCTTTAATACAGTGAGATAGAGGTACAGTTTCATTCTTCTGCATATGGATACCCAGTTTTCCCAGCACCATTTATTGTATGTTCTTGGTACCTTTATTGAAAAATCAGTTGGCTGCAAATATATGGATTTATTTCTGAATTCTCTATTCTGTTCCATTGGTCTGTGTGTCTGTTTTTACACCAATGCCATGCTTGCTGTTTTAGCTATATTAGCTTTATTCTTTTTGCTTAGGATTGCTTTGGCATTTGGGTTCTTTTTGGCTCCACATAAATTTTAAGATTGTTTTTTCTACTTCTGTGAAAAATGATGTTGGTATTTTGATAGGGATTGCACTGAATCTGTAGATTGCTTTGGGCAGTATGCCCATGGGAAAATAATTTTTCCCATCCATGAGCATGAAGTCTCTTTCCATTTGTCTCCTCTTCAATTTCTTTGATCGGTGTTTTATAGTTTTCCTTGTAGAGATCTTTCACCTCTTTGGCTAAATTTATTCCTAGGTGTTTTTTTTTTTTTGTAGCTATTGTAAATGGGATTGCCTTCCTGATTTCTCTCAGCTAATTCATTATCAATGTATAAAAATGCTATTGATTTTTGTACGTTGATTTTGTATCCTGCAACTTTTAATGAATTTATTAGATCTGAGGTTTTTTTGTTTGTTTGTTTGTTTATGGTAGAGTCTGGTCCTGAACTTTTCTTTGCTGGAAGACTTATTATTGCTTTGATCTTGTTACTATTGATTTGTTCAGGTTTCCTATTTCTTTCTGATTCAGTCTTGGTAGGTTGTGTCTTGTAATCTATCCATTTCCTCTAGGTTTTCTAGTTAGTGTATAGTTGTACACAATAGTTTCTGATGATCTTTTGTATTTCTGTGGTATCAGTTGTAATGTTTCCTTTTTCAGTTCTGATTTCATTTAGACCATCTTTCTTTTTTCTCTTGGTTAGTCTAGCAAGTACTTTATTGATTTTATCTTTTCCAAAAACCAACCTTTTGTTTTGCTGACCCTTTTTCTTGCTTTTTGTCTTTATTTAGTTCTGCTCTGCTATTTATTATTTCCCTCTGTTAATCTGGGGTTTGGTTTGTTCTTGCTTTTCTGGTTCCCTGAGGTACACCATTAGATTCTTTTAAAGTCTTTCTACTTTTTTGGTATAGATGCTTATTGCTATAAACTTTCCTCTTAGCACTGCTTTTATTGTATCCCATGGGTTTTGGTATGTTGGGTTTCAATTTTCATTTGTTTCAAGAATTATAAAAATTTCCTTCTTAATTTCTTCCTTGACCCAAGTCATTCATAACCATACTGCTTAATTTCCATGTATTTGTAGTTTCCAAACTTCCTTTTGTTGCTGATTTCTAGTTTTATTCCATTGTGGTCTCAGAAGATACCTAATATTATTTCAGTTTTTAAAAATGTGTTGAGACTTGTTTTGTGTCTTAACATGTGGTCTATCTTGGAGAATATTCTGTTTGCTGATGAGAAGAATGTGTGTTCTGTAGCCGTTGGATGAAATGTTCTGTAAATATCTGTTAGGTCCACTTGGTCTAATGTGCAGTTTAAATCCAATTTTCTGTCTAGATATCTGTCTAATGCTAAGTGGTGTGCTGAAGCCCTCAACTGCTATTGCACTGGAGTCTCTCTCTCCCTTTAAATCTAGTAATATTGGCTTTATATATCTGTGTGCTCCAGTGTTAGGTATATACATGTTTAGAATTGATATATCCTTTGGCTGAATTATCATCACTGAATAACCTTCATTTCTTCTTACTGCTTTTGACATAAAGTCTGTTTTATCTGATGTAAGTATAGCTATTCTTGCTTGCTTTTGGTTTCCATTTGCATGTAATATCTTTATATTCCTTTATTTTCAGTTTATATGTGTCTTCACAGGTGAGATGCATTTCTTGTAGGCAGTATATAATTAGGTCATGTTTGTCTATTTGCCCAATCTGTATCTTTTAAATGGAAAGTTTAACATGTTTACATTCAATATTATTGATATGTGAAGGCTTATTCCTAACTTTATTGACTGACTTCTGGTTGTTTTGTATATCCTTTGTTCCTTCCTTTCTCTGGTACCTTTTATCATTGTGGTTTCATGGTATTCTATAGTGGTAACATTTCAGTCTTTCCTGTCTCTTGTGTGTCTGCTTACCAGTGGTTTTTGTATTTTCATAATAGTAGATATTGTTCTTCACTTCCTGGTATAAGACTCCTTTAAGTAATTTTTGTATGGCCCATCTACTGGTGATTAACTTCCTCAGTTTTTGTTTGTTTGGGAAAGACTTTATTTCTCTTTTATTTATGAAGGATAATTTTACTGGGTGTAGCATTCTTGGGTGGCAGGGTTTTTTTTTCTTTAAGCATGTTGAATATATCATCTCATCCTCTCCTGGACTGTAAGATTTCTGCTGTGAAATCTGCTGTTAGGTCTGATGGGGTTTCTTTTATAGGTGACTAGATGTTTTTTCTTTGCTTTTAGACTTTTCACTTTGTCTTTGACTTTTGATAGTTTGACTACAGTGTGACACGGAAAAAAACCTTTTTGAATTATATACTTGTGGGGATCTTGGAGCCTGTTGTATGTGGATATATAAATCTCTTGCTAGACTTGGGAAGTTTTCACCTATTATTTTGTTAAATAGGCTTTCTAACTCTTTCATTTTATCTTTGTCTTCTGGGACACTGAAAATTCATATATTTGGCCACTTTATATAGTGTCCCATATGCCATGAAAGCTTTAGTCATTCATCTTTATTATTTTTTCTCTATTTTTGTCTGACTAGGTTATTTTAAAAGATCTTCAATACTTCTTCAAGTTCTGGGATTCTTCTGCTTGATCTAGTGCATTGTCGAAGCTTTCGAAGGTATTTTGTATTTCATTCAATGAATTCTGTAGTTCCAGAATTTAGCTCTATTTTAGAATACCGATCTCTTTGGTAGATTCCTCATTCATTCCCTTAATTATTTTTCTGTTTCTTTTTTTTTTTTTTTTTTTTTTTTTTTTTTTTTTGAGACGGAGTCTCGCTCTGCCGCCCAGGCTGGAGTGCAGTGGCCGGATCTCAGCTCACTGCAAGCTCCGCCTCCCGGGTTCACGCCATTCTCCTGCCTCAGCCTCCCGAGTAGCTGGGATACAGGCGCCTGCCACGTCGCCCGGCTAGTTTTTTGTATTTTTAGTAGAGACGGGGTTTCACCGTGTTAGCCAGGATGGTCTCGATCTCCTGACCTGGTGATCCGCCCGTCTCGGCCTCCCAAAGTGCTGGGATTACAGGCTTGAGCCACCGCGCCCGGCCTATTTTTCTGTTTCTTTGTATTGTCTTTCAGAATTCTCTTGTATCTCACTGAGCTTCCTTAGTGTCAATATTCTGGATTATTTTTCCAGGATTTTGTGAATTCCTTTTTGATTGGGATTTGTTGCTGAAGAATTACTGTGTTCCTTTGGATGTGTCACATATACTTGCTTTTCGATTTCTCTGTGTTTTTATGTTGATATTTGTGCACCTGGTGTAACAGTTGCTTCTTCCAATTTTTTGAATTTGGTTTGTAGTGGAGAACGTTTTCCTGAAGATGTATCTATGGTGATGGTTGGAAAGGATACTTGGCTTTGGTTCTGGATGCATGCAGTAGCATAGTCTCTATCATTCCTTTTGGCCATAAATACAGTCAGTGGTATCTGTGGTTTCATTGGTAGATTAGAGTGTGGTTGTCAGTGCAGACTGGTTAAGTTTTGCCAGAAATTGAAATACCAGGTAGGCCAGTCTTCAGGCCCCAGTGTTGGCAGCAGTGGTCTGAGCCTGCTTGTCCTTTGGCTCCAAGGCAGCATACACTGGCACTGGTGTTAATGGATCCACACAGGTAGATTCTTGGGCCTTCAGATGGCTTACTCAGGTATTGGAAATGGCAGCAGTGGGCCAGATAGGTGGGCAAGTTCTTGAGCCCCTGGGCAGCAGGTGTGGAGTGGTGTGGGTGATGACAGTAGCAGTGATGGAAAAATCCCCTGGAACCCAAGTGTTCCATACTAGTGCTGGCAGTGGCTGTGACAGGTTGGGCAGGCCAGTCCCCAGACCTGCAGGTTGCACGTACAGGTTGAAGCCAGCTGTGGTGGTAGCAGCGGATTGAGTAGGCCCAACTTCAGACTCTAGGAGGAGTGCTCAGGCACCACTGGTGATGAACTGAACTGGGCAATCCTCAGGCTTCCCAGATGGTGTGCTTGGGTAGTGGTGGGTATGAAGCTAGGCTGGGGAGAACTGCCCTCGGTGACCCTGGTGGTGCCTGCAGGTGCTGGCTATGGAAGGCAGGGGTGGGGTGATTCCCCAGGCTTCCGGTGGAATGCTCAGGTAAGGGGCAGCAGCAGCTATGCTGCAGTACTGACATGGAGAGTGGGGTTGCTTTCCCTGGGAGTATCCATAGGCAGGCAGTAAAGGGACTGGGCTTCGCTTATACCTCTGCCCTGCGGCAGCTCAGAGTAGTGGTGGTTGCAGGCAGTGGAATTTGTCCTCGGGAAGCGTGAAAATGTGCGGCTGCCCCTCCACTCAGGGGAATGAGGTTGCTGTGTGTGGCTCCTAATTCAGCCTGGGTGAGAGGGCAGGACACAGTCTGGTGGGGGCTAGGCTCTGAAAATCAAACTGTGTTACAGCTGCTTAGGACTTGGAGGTTTGTGGGACCCAGTATGATATCTCTCTGGAGCAATGCCTTCATGAAGTCTCCACGCAGCTCCCTATGTTAGTCTTAGGGTCCATGAGCATCAAGTGGGTCTCCCATGGCTATTATTATTAGGGTTCACAGTGGGTATTTGGGCTGCTGGGTGTCTCACTTCCTCTTTCCCTGCATAGGAAGCCTCTGCAGATTCCTAGCTGATCCCAGTCAAATAGGCTGCTTTTCTCTCCTTCCTTGCTTCCAGAGCTTCTTGTCACTTCCCGTTGAATCCCAGTGTTCTCTCTTAGACGATCTATCTGAAGTGTGACTATCTATGATCTCACTCTCACTATAATATCTCACTATTTTGGTTCCACTCTGTGAAAGAGGTGAGTGCCAGATGCATCTAGTCAGCCATGTTGAAACCATTCATCTAATTCAGCACTTTTTAAGTGTCAGGCACTATTCATTCCTTTTAACAGCTTTGGTTGTACAGACTCTCAATCAGGTTCATTTTCCCCCCTTTTGTTGGAATTTGTTGCCTAAAATAGAAACTCTTGTTTGGGGATAAAATTTACTCCTCCCTTTAAGTTACCACTTTCCTCCTTTTTTTTTTTTTTTTTTTTTGAGATGGTGTCTCGCTCTGTCACCCAAGCTGGAGTGCAGTGCCACGATCTTGGCTCACTGCAACCTCAGCCTCCCATGTTCAAGCAATTCTTCTGCCTCAGTCTCCCAAGTGGCTGGGATTACAGGCATGCACCATCACACCCTGCTAATTTTTTATATTTTTGGTAGAGACAGGGTTTCACCATCTTGGCCAGGCTGGTCTTGAACTCCTGACCTCAGGTGATCTGCCCACCTCAGCCTCGCAAAGTGCTGGGATTATAGGCATGAGCCACCAAGCCCAGCCCACTTTCCTCTTAAACATACAATTTTTGGAGGAGAGTCAACATCTTTAGCAAATGATTGGCCTGAGATTAAGTTACTGGGTTTTGTGTGTGTGTGTGTGTGTGTGTGTGTGGTTTTACCTTGAGGACAGCCAAAGTTGCAGCATTAATACCAGGCAGCTAAAATGCAAATTTAAAAATCTGCCATCTTTCAAGCCAGAAGAACCAGGAAAAGGAGACTGGGAGCAACAAGAACAGTCAGAGAGTGAGGGGATGGGGAAAACCTGGATACAGCTAGAGAAAGGGAACCCATGGAATTATGATTCCATGTTTAAACTCAGTCTAAGTCTCTGGCTAACCCCTGTACAATATGGGCAAGAGAAACTGAAAGCAGTTTACAACTGAGGCTTAAACTAAAGAAAATAATTAAGATCCACTGTCCTCCTGTAGGTGTGATAGTCTTCAATTTGGATCTAAACAAGTGAATTGACTGTGAAAAAAGGAACACCAACTCTTTTCTAATCAATATAACAGAATCTAGAATCCATCATACCATTCGCAATGTCCAGAATATAATCTTAAATTACTTGACTTACAAAGAGCCAGGAAAATGAATTATTCTCAATGGAAGCCAATCCCAAGATAATCCAGATGTTGATTTATCAGATAAGGTTGTAAAGGATACATAACCATGTTAAATGAGTTAAAGAAACGTATACTTGGCCTGGGCAACATGGCAAAACCCCATCTCTACAACAAATACAAAAATTAGTCGGGTTTGGTGGTATGTACCTATAGCCTCAGCTACTTGGGAGGCTGAAGTGGGAGGATCACTTGAGCCTAGGAGGCAGAGGTTGCAGTGAGCAGATTTCACCACTGTACTCCAAATTGGGTGACAGAGTGAGACCCTGTCTCAAACAACAACAATAACAAAAAAAAAAGGAAGAAAAAAATATATACACTTGCAATCAATAAAAAGATGATAAATCTCAGCAGGAAACAAACAAATGAAGATCAGGCACCGTGGCTCATGCCTGTAAACCCACCATTTTGGGAGGCTGGGTTGGCAGATCCCTTGGGCCCAGAAGTTCAAGACCAACCATGGGTGAAACTCTATCTCTACAAAAAATACAAAAAAAAATTAGCCAGGCATGGTGGCATGCACCTATGATCACGCTACTGCCCTCTAACCTGGGCAACAGAGCAAGACCTTGTCTTAAAAAAAAAAAATAAGAAAATTTTAGAACTGAAAACCATCTGAAATGAAAAAATTCACTGGACAGGCCTAAGAACAGACTGGAGAAAATTGAGAAAGTGAACTTTAGGACAAATTAATGAAAATCATTCAATTTGAAGAGAGAGAAAAACAGAACTGAATATTATGTTAAATTAAAGAAGCCCGTCACAGAAGATCACATATTGTATCATTCCATTTGTATGGATGTGTATAATGGGCAAATCTATAGAGACTGAAATTACTATAGTGGTTGTATAGGGTTGGAAGGAATGAGTGAAAGTACTGCTAATATGTTCAAGTTTCTTTTTGGGTTGATGAAAAGATTCTACATTTAGATTGTGGTGATAGCTGCACAACTCAGTGAATAAACTAAAAACCACTAAAACGTGCACTTTAAATGGATGGATGTTATGGCTTTTTCGGTTTATCTTAAATTTAGGATAACTGAAAAAAAAGAAAACCTCAAGGACGCATGGGATAATTTAGAAAAGTCAAATATATGAGTAATTGAAAATATATATATATGAGTAATTAAGGTACCAGAAGAAGCAGGGAGGAGAAAGAATATGAATAAACTAGGCAGAAAAAAATATTTCTTTCTTTCTTTCTTTTTTTTTTTTGAGTCAGAGTCTCGTTCTATTGCCCAGGCTGGAGTGTGGAGTGCACACTCACGATCTCAGCTAACTGCAACCTCTACCTCCCATGTTCAAGCGATTCTTCTGCCTCAACCTCCTGAGTAGCTGGAATTACAGGTGCCCACGACAACGCCCGACTAATTTTTGTACTTTTAGTAAAGACGAGGTTTCATTGTGTTGGCCTGGCTGGTCTTGAACTCCTGACCTCAGGTGATCTGCCTGCCTCAGCCTCTCAAAGTGCTTGGATTACAGGCCTGAGCCACCATGCCTGGCCCAGAAAAAATATTTCAAGAAATGATAGAAAAATTCCCTATTCAGTAAAAAGGAATTTACAAATACAAAAGGCTCAGCAAGCTTCAAATAGGAAAACTGTGAAGTGAACCATGACTAGACATACCACAGTCAAACTGCTAGAAACCAAAAAATCCTGAAATTAGTCAGGAAAAACAGCATATTATATACAGGGAAATGATTTTAACAACCACAGAGTTTCAATGAAAGCAGAGATGATAGTGGAACATCTTCAGGCAATGAAAGGAAAAAAAGCTGTTGACCCAGAATTTCATATCCAACAAAAATGTCCTTCACGAATGACAACGAAATAAGGACATTTTCAGATAAAGAAAAACAAAGGTAAATTATTACCATCAGACTCGCACTATAAGAAATGTTAAATCAAGTTATTCAAGGAAATGATACCAGAGGAGAGGAAAAAGATGGCATTGCCAGGGAGAAATCATGAGTTTAGGAAGGAAATTGTGGGTTCAGTTTTTGCTATGTTGAATCTGAAGTACTTGCAGAAAGGTTAAGGCTAGGATTATAGATCTGGGTCAACACAAGCAGAATGAAAAACAAAACCAAACTGGTACAGATGAAACTGTCCAAGAAGGTATAGGTTGAAAGCAAAAAAAGGCTAAACACCAAATCCTGGGCCTTGCTAACACTTCAAGCTAGGTAAAAGCAACTATGAAAGAATAAAGAGAAAGCAGAAGGAGTACCAGAGGGAGTGGGATATCACAGATTCTAAGCAAATACTTTTACTGGAATTTTATAAACACTAAAAGTGTAACATATTATAAACACTAAAAGTGTAGCATATTATACAAGCAGAAGAAAAGACCTGGAAAGTTTCATGCTTTCTGATAGTTAGATAATAACCTTAGCAAGAGTGATTTCAGGAAGAGGGCCAGATGTGGAAAATAGATTAAACCAAATTAAAGGAGATGGAAAATATGTAACAGTAACTAAAAGAGAACACAGGGTTAAGATATTTGGGAAAATAGGTCACAGGCATTCTTGAGTCTTTCCTAAGGAGAAGCAGCCAATAGAGAGGGAGAACTTGAAGATATAGGGTAGTGGGGATACATGCGATGGGGGAAGGTCTTGGGAAGAATCAAGAATGTTTCTCAATTTTAGCTACACATTGGAATCCCTTGAGGAACTTTAAAAAAATAAATGCCTGGCCCACTTCCAAGAGATTCTCAATTAATTAAAACTTGAGAATGATGAGAAAGAAGGTTCAAATATAGGTAAGTTTGTAGGAGAGGAAACAGAAATAAATTTATAATCAATTTTAATTTTCCACTAAGTTCTAATACTTGCCCTTTTGCCACACAAAGCACTTATCTGAGTCCATTTTCTTCGCTTTTAGTTGGTAGATACTTAGGGAAGGCAAATTCCATTAGTATGACTATGCCCAGTTAGGATTATTTGTATCCTACCCAGGTAGGGTGGGAAGAACTGGACCAATGATCTTTTCTACCATGCTACCTACAAAAACCCCCACAAAACACTAAGCATTTATATAATTCCCTGATTGATTATAGACAGATCAATTGATTTAATTTATTTTGAGACTGGGTCTCACTCTATTGCCCAGGCTACAGTACAATGGCACAATCATAGCTCACTACAGCCACAAACTCCTGGGCTCAAGCGATCCTCCCACCTCAGCCTCCCAAGTAGCTCGGACTACAGGTGCATACCACTGTACCAAGCTAATTTTTTATTTTCTTAGATATAGGGTCTCACTATATTATCCAGGTTGGTCTTGAACTCCTGCCTCAAGCCATCCTTCTCAGCCTCCCAAGTTGCTGGGATTATAGGAATGCGCCACCATAATGAGTTCAGATTTTAAAAAAAAAGCATTCATATTTCACCTCACTTTTATGTCTACAATATTTTTGTGACCTAAATAGAATAGGTACTTATCTCACAAAATTAGAAAATGAAGGCCCAAGGAGGTAAAAATCACTTTGCCCAAGAGTCCAGAATAAAACAAAGGGCTTCCACGTTTAGTTGCAAAGGTTTGTCCTATAAGAGGGCTTATGGCTGATGGAGTGAATAGAGCTATTATCTGTTCTGTTTTACCAAAACAAACCACAGGGCTTGGGAGTAGTATCCGATCAGATTAACTTACACTAGAGCACCTATGGACTACTGAAAGCCATGAAAAAAGCCACCTGCCCCAATCTCTAACTCAGTGCCTTTTCTTCTACAGCTCATTGTCATAAGCTGGTTCACATGCAGAGTTGTAAAACTTAAGCAAAAGGACCAAAAAATATGATGTTTTCCATTATTCTTTAGTTAGGTAAATTTTCATCATCTTAACATTATTTTTACAAACTCAGAGTGAACTCTGACACAGGAGTGTAGAAAACTAGAACACAAGCATACCTAACTACTTAAATATGTTAATAAAGTTATGCAGAAATAAGAAAAATCATGCCATAGTTCCCCTTAAAGGTTCCAGTTTCAACTGCAACCACAGTAGATTAAAACTGACTTTCTTAAAAGTCCAAGCCAGGCTGGGCATGGTGGCTCATGCCTGTAATCTCAGCACTTTGGGAAGCCAAGACGGACAGATCATTTGAGGTTAGGAGTTCGAGACCAAACTGGCCGACACGACAAAACCCTGTATCTACTAAAAATACAAAAATTAGCTGGGCGTGGTGGCTGGCGCACGCCTGTAATCCCAGTTACTCGGGAGGCTGAGGCATGAGAATTGCTTGAACCTGGGAGGAGGAGGTTGCAGTGAGCCGAGATCATGCCACTGCATTTCAGCCTGGGCAACAGAGGGAGACTTTGTCTCAAAAAACAAACAACCAGTCCAAACCAGCTTAACCTCCTAAATGGCTCAGGTGAATAAATGAAAACACTTGATTTTTAAAATAGAGTATTTTTTTTAAGTGATAAAGGAGATTGTAATGTCTGTCACTATTATTCAGAGATTTAAGTCAGATTACTTCAGAGACTCCTTTGAAATAAATGTTTGTTGGTCCATTAAAAAAAACTTATTTACTGAGAAGCAAATGGAAGGAGAAAACAAAACAAAAAACAGAAATGAAGAGCTTATTCAGACACCACTGATACATTTTTCCCTAGCTGCTACAGTACTGTGCTGTTATATCACTCTTAAATCTTCCTTGTCCAATTATAACAATAAAATAAACATAGGAAAATCAATTTTAAGTAATAGTTGAAAACATAATAGAAAATTGGACCATTTGGCCGGGTGCGGTGGCTCACGCCTGTAATCCCAGCACTTCAGGAGGCTGAGGCAGGTGGATCATGAGGTCAGGAGTTTAAGACCAGCCTCGCCAAGATGGTGAAACCCCGGCTCTACTAAAAAACAAAAATTAGCTGGCTGTGGTGGCGGGCTCCTGTAATCCCAGGTACTTGGGAGGCTGAGGCAGATGACTGCTTGAACCCGGGGGGTGGAGGCTGGCTTGAACCCGAGGGGTGGAGGCTGCAGTGAGCCGAGATTGAGCCTCTGCACTCCAGCCTGGGTGAAAGAGCGAGACTCTATCTCAAAAAACAAACAAACAAAGAAAGAACAAAAAACGGGCCATTTAAACCAAATACATGATAAATTTTTAGGTAGAAAATCATGTTCAGTTTATCAGCCTTATAGCTCATTTAGATTTTACAAGTAGAGTTAAAGTAACTCTGTTTTACAGAGTTAATGAGTGCCCAGTACAAGGTTTTAACTTCAATGAACAAAGTTAAACAATGGTATTGTAGCTATTTATAAATCTTCACCTTATGTGCAAGATTATAGAAAAATTTACCAAAGACTCTCGACTTTCAGAGACAAGCTAGAGATAATGTCCAGAAGAGTGGGCCTAAAACCAATTTAATTTTATTAAGGTTTTCAGTCATATTAGAATTTTATTTTATTTTATTTTATTTTTTTTTGAGACGGAGTCTTGCTCTGTCGCCCAGGCTGGAGTGCAGTGGCCAGATCTCAGCTCACTGCAAGCTCCGCCTCCCAGGTTTACGCCATTCTCCTGCCTCAGCCTCCCAAGTAGCTGGGACTACAAGCGCCCGCCACCTCGCCCGGCTAGTTTTTTGTATTTTTAGTAGAGACGGGGTTTCACCGTGTTAGCCAGGATGGTCTCGATCTCCTGACCTCGTGATCCGCCGGTCTCGGCCTCCCAAAGTGCTGGGATTACAGGCTTGAGCCACCGCGCCCGGCCATATTAGAATTTTAATCACCTGGCTGGGTGCAGTGGCTCACGCCTGTAATCCTAGCACTCTGGCAAGCTGAGGCAGGTGGATTGCCTGAGCTCAGGAGTTCTAGACCAGCCTGGCCAACATGGTGAAACCCCATCTCTACTAAAAACACAAAAAAATTAGCTGGGCATGGTGCTGCACGCCTGTAGTCCCAGTTACTCCAGAGGCTAATGCAGGAGAATCACTTGAACCTGGGAGGCAGCGAAGGTAGCAGTGAGCCGAGATGGTGCCACTGCGCTCCAGCCTGGGCAACAGAATGAAACTGTCTCCAAAAAAAGAATCTTAATCATCTATGTAGGTAAAGTAGTAACTTTGGTAGGGAAAAGGGTAGAAACAATTATAGGTTCTTATCTCCCCACTGTAAAGAAGGTTAAGGAGATGAAAGAGGATAAGCACAAACCTACCTTTCTCAAACTTAGAAAAGGCAACTGACTTGAGGCTGCACTGATGACCTTTGCACGTTCCAATCAGCTCACCAGCTTTCACATCCCAAAATTTGGCTGTTTGATCACCTGCTGCTGTAACCTTTCAAAAATAAGGTAAGCACAATTTAACAAAGCAATCTCTTATCAGTATTTACCCAGATCCTAATGAAATAAAGTCACTTACAAGTTTAAGTTCACCAGGAACCCAGGCCAGGTCAAAGACGGCATTCCAGTGAGCCATCCATTCTAAACAAAGAAAATGGTAAATATGAAATGTCTAAATTGTATTCTGTGGTAGCCATATTAATAGAAGTTTAAATGCCTGGAAAGCTGTAGTAGTAAAAAGATCAGTAGTCGATCATTAAGAGAAATACAAATCAAAACCACAGTGAGATATCATCTCACGCCAGTCAGAATGGCAATTATTTAAAAAGTCAAGAAACAACAGATGCTGGCAAGGCTGCGGAGAGACAGGAATAGTTTTACACTGTTGGTGGGAATATAAATTAATTCAACCATTGTGGAAGACAGTGTGGCGCTTCCTCAAAGACCTAGAACCAGAAATATCATTTGACCCAGCAAACCCATTACTGGGTACAACATACCCAAAAGAATATAAATCATTTTATTGTAAAGATACATGCATGCATATGTTCACTGCAGCACTATTCACAATAGCAAAGACATGGAATCAACCCAAATGCCCATCAATGATAGACTAGATAAAGAAAATTTGGTACATATACACCATAGAATGCAGTGCAGCCATAAAAAGGAATGATGTCATGTCCTTTGCAGGGACATGGATGGAGCTGGAAGTCATTATCCTCAGCAAACTAATGCATGAACAGAAAACCAAACACTGTATGTTCTCACTCAAAGTGGGAGCTGAACAACGAGCACACATGGACACAGGGAGGGGAACAACACACACTGGGGATTGTTGAGGGGGAGCACGGAGAAGGAGAACATCAGGAAAAATAGCTAATGCAGCTGGGCGCGGTGGCTCACGACTGTAATCCCAGCACTTCGGGAGTCCGAGGCGGGCGGATCACGAGGTCAGGAGATCAAGACCATCCTGGCTAGCTCAGTGAAACCCCGTCGCTAATAAAAATACAAAAAATTAGCCGGGCGTGGTGGCGGGCACCTGTAGTCCCAGCTACTCAGGAGGCTGAGGCAGAAGAATGGCATGAACCTGGGAGGCAGAGCTTGCAGTGAGCCGAGATTGCACCACCGCACTCCAGCCTGGGCGACAGAGCAAGACCTTGTCTCAAAAAAAAAAAAAAAAGCTAATGCATGCTGGCCTTAATACCTAGGTGATGGGTTGATATGTTCAGCAAACCACCACGGCACACATTTACCTACATAACAAACCTGCATGTCCTGCACATGTACCCTGGAACTTAAAATAATAAAAACAAAGATGCACACATAAAAAATCAGTAGTCAGCACCCTTTGGCATGAGCAAAGATAATTTGTGGACTCACAGAAATTACACATTTCCTTAATTACCACATGAGAACTACCATCTGCTGTCAACTTCCTTTCCATGAGTTCACTAGTAATATAATCTCTAAAATGGAATCTTTCTGAAACATATTCCAGTTCAAAAATCTCCATGATACTGGCTGGGCACAGTGGCTCACACCTGTAATCCCAGCACTTTGGGAGGCCAAGGCAGGCAGATCACTTGAGGCCAGGAGTTAACCAGCCTGGCTAATGTGGTAAAACCCCGTCTCTACCAAAAACAAACAAACAAACAAAAAATAAATAAATAAAAAGAACTTCATGATGCTCTCTGAATGGAATGTAAAATACTTTAATTTGACATTCAATATTTTGCATTCTTTAGTCTTTATCTTGGTTGCAAGCCTCATCTCTCACTGTTCTCGATATCTTATTCCAACCAAATTGGTCACTTCCTATTTTATTATATCCTATGCTTTTCCATCTTTAGACCTTTGCTAATGCTTTTCCCTTCACCTGGAGTACCCCCTTCCATTTCCACTGGTCTAAATAACCATAGTCCAACCCAAATGCCCCATTCTTCATAAATTTTCCTAGCCTTCTTTACTACATGAGAGTTTTCTCTTGGACACCAGTGTGTTTTCTTTCTACTTCTGTATCATTTACAGCCTTTGTTTTATTTTAGTTATTTCAACACTTGACTTATGGGTTCCAAATTATCAGCTTCTTAAGGTTAGAAGAACTTTGCTTTATACCTGAAAAATGCTTGATCAATATAAATATTTTAAAGCAACACTTCTCTAACCACATTAAATGTTTAAGATTCAACTTTTTGAAGGAATTGTTTTTAATCCTAAAACGTATTTTTCTTAACTTTGAGTAAAGGCATTGTCATAGTTAACAGTTGACAGATAGGTAGTCCACCATTCACATCTAACCTGGTCCCTAAAAAGACTTAATCAGAAGCTAACATAATCGGGAATGTGTTATATATACTTCAGATGTTTGTCCCTTCCCAAATCTCATGTTACAATTTAATCCTGAAAGTTGGAGGTGGGACCTAATGGAAGGCATTTGGGTCATGGGGGTGTATCCCTCATGAACAGATTAATGCCCTCCCTAAGAGGTGAACAGATGAGTGACTTCTTACTCTATTAGTTCCCTGGAGAGCTGATTGTTAAAAAAAGAGCTTGGTACTACCCCTTTCTCTTGCCATATAACCTCTGTATTCATGGGCTCCTCTTTGCTTTCTGCCATGAGTTGGGGCAGACTGAGGCCCTCACCAGATGTCTAATCTTCTAGCCAGTAGAATCATGCACCAAATAAACCTTTTTTCTTTATAAACTACCCAGTCTCAGTTATTCCTTTGTAGCAACACAAGACAGACTAAAACAGAATGTGTTCAAATAATAATATACTTCAGGATCTGTAAAGTTTTTTAAATGTTAAAACAAAAATTGTAGACCTAGACTTACCTTTGAAGCACTTCTTTCTGAAAGTTTGTGATTCTGTGTTATACAATCGAACAAAGCCTTCTTCATTGGCAACTGCTAGTACATGTTCCATATTGGGAGCTAAAGCAGAAATAAAGAATAAAATATATGAAGAGTAACACAAAAAAAATTTTTCTTTTTTTAGACGGAGTCTGGCTCTGTCGCCCAGGCTGGACTCCAATGGCACGATTTGGCTCACTGCAACTTCCACCTCCTGGGTGCAAGTGATTCTCCTGCCTCAGCCTCCCAAGTAGCTGGGATTATAGGCATGCACCACCACACCCAGCTAATATTGTATTTTTACCAGAGATGGGATTTCACCATGTTGGTCAGACTGGTCTTGAATACCTAACCTCAAGTGATCCACCTGCCTCAGCCTCCCAAAGTGCTGGGATTACAGGCCTAAGCCACTACGCCCAGCCACAAAACTTTTTAAGCTTATTCAAAACCACCAAAATTTTCTTCAGATAATCTCTTATTTAGAGAAGGGCTAAATCGAGGGTTGT
Organism: Trachypithecus francoisi; assembly: GCF_009764315.1. Taxonomy (NCBI): domain Eukaryota; kingdom Metazoa; phylum Chordata; class Mammalia; order Primates; family Cercopithecidae; genus Trachypithecus; species Trachypithecus francoisi. The sequence continues at coordinate 69,088,274 of NW_022681470.1, read as the reverse complement.
ACTTAAACAAAAAAGGAGTGCTACTGGCCAATGGCAAACAAAGGCATACAATGATGTAGGCCGCCAGCAGGCTGAGTCTATCCGTTTTTTTTTTTTTTTAATCATATTTTTATTTACGTATTTTTACCACAATCATGACTACGTAATAGTCTATTAGTTTTTATTTGTTTTTGAGACGCAGTCTCCCTCTGTCACCTAGGATGGAATGCAGTGGCGTGATCTTGGCTCACTGCAACCTCCGCCTCCCAGGTTCAAGCGATTCTCTTGCCTCAGCCTCCCCAGTAGCTGGGACTACAGGTGTGCACCACCACGCTTGGCTAATTTCTGTAAGGAGTCTATTAGTTTTAAATTTCCTTTTCACAACTTTTTCTTTCCTCTCAAACTGTTATGGGTGGAGACAAGTACTTCTATTTCTTTCTTTTTTTGGAGATGAAGTCTCACTCTGTCACCCAGGCTGGAGTGCAATGGCACAATCTTGGCTCACAGCAACCTCTGCCTCTCAGGTTCAAGTGATTTTCTTGTCTCAGCCTCCCAGGTAGCTGGGATTACCGGCATGCGCCGCTACGCCCAGCTAATTTTTTGCAATTTCAGTAGAGATGGGGTTTTACCATGTTGGCCAGGCTGGCCTTGAACTCCTGACCTCAAGTGATCTACCCGCCTTGGCCTCCCAAAGTTCTGGGATTACAAGTGTGAGCCACTGCACCCAGACCTGCCTTGGCCTCCTAAAGTGCTGGGATTTCAGGTGTGAGCCACTGAGCTTGGCCGAAGTACTTCTATTTCTGTTCATATATTCCCCAGTGAGTCACAGAAAGATACATTCAACCAGATCAAAGGGTATGTATCTACTGGGTAAAACAGTTTTCATTGTAGTCGAACCTTTGCAACCATTTCCTTATATTGGTTTTTTAAAAATGGTGCTATAACAATCCTATGCTTTAGAAGAAATATAGTTATGCTAATGATGCATAGAGATTAAGAAAAGTCATTTTATAAATCAGAAGATAACAGTTTTTACAAAAACTCTAACATCCACCTAGTTTACTTTTTGAAGTATATTTGCCCTGTAAATGTGAAATAGATCATTTCTGTCCAAGCCTTGCCTAGAGAGTAATTCTCTTACCAGAAGAGAAGGTACATCCAAAAGGAGGAACTGGGACTCCTGTTTCTCCATAAGAAGTGTGTTCATCATTACCACTGCATTGATAACCAGTCAGAAGGGATTGTAGAGGGTATTGTGAAGACCATCCTAAAACAAGACAATTCCTTACAGAATTCCAATAAAGCATCACATTTCAGCATTTTTAACAAATCCAGAGGTAAATATTTGTTCTTAAGAAACTTTAGATATTAACATAGATCCACTTACTATTAATATCTATGGAAGACACCGTTTCTGGTATTTCCTTAAAAGAGTCCTAAGGAAAAAATGAAAAAGCACTTCCAACTCCTGGGGAGGTATAGCTTTGGGCTTACTATCTAAAATGAAGACGCTCACTAGCACATTGAGATTAGAAGAAATAAGAGGCCTTTGCATATTAAGAAAGATCTTCCCCCTTCTCCTACCAAAGAGACAACCACAAAAGCATTCCATTAAAACTGTTATCCCTTTCTATTAAATTCTTATGCGGGAACATCATACAAAATCCAGTGGTCAAAGAGCCAAAGAAAATAATATATGTCAATGTAACTACTATAGCCAGTAACATATTCACCAAATTTACTTTCTTTTTCCTTTAGTGCTGAAATTGTAGGAATCTAAAATGTTAATAGCAACACTTACAGTATCTTAAATTATATTAGAGAAATTGTAAAGTGAAGTGTTATGTACCTACCCCTAGAAAACATTTAGTTAGCCCTGGCTAGTGGCAGTGGGTCAGGCAGTCTTTACAGAAGGTCTTGAAAGACTGGTAAATTTTCACTAAATTTAGAACAGAGAACAGGAAACTCAGGGTGGAAGAAAAGTTTATTCTGCTTGGGTCAGAGATCTAACGTGCACTATGGTCCTAAATAGTAAGACATCTTCAGAGATTTGTTTTTATCACACTGATTTGTGGTCAAGACATTTTAAATATATAAAAGAAACATTCATTCAACAAGTAATTACTGAAAACCAAATGTTCAATAAGCATTGGAAGAAACACTGAGTTTACAATCTATTGAAAGCATCTTAAATAATTAACAAACTCACATTTTAGGGTACTCTGAATTCTCACTTTTCATCAAAAGTACTACGTGGAGAATACATCCTAGCTTGACATAACCTCAGACAAATCTACATTTGGATGTTCACAGACATAACCTGAAGGAATCAATAGAAGGACACCAAAAAATTTAATCCAAATTTAATAATTAGTTCTGGGGCCATCATGTCACAATTTCAACATCAGATATCATTGTAAAGGAGCTGTTAAAGACCACTAAAAGAATGCAATAGGCTGGGTGCGTTGGCTCATGCCTGTAATCCCAGCACTTTGGGAGGCCGAGGCGGGAGGATCACGAGGTCAGGAGATCAAGACCATCCTGGCTAACCCGTGAAAGCCCGTCTCTACTAAAAATAAAAACAAAAACAAAACAAAAAAAATTAGCCAGGCATGGTGGCAGGCTCCTGTACTCCCAGTTACTCAGGAGGCTGAGGCAGGAGAATGGCGTGAACCCGGGAGGCAGAGCTTGCAGTGAGTCGAGACTGCGCCACTGCACTCCAGCGTGGGCGACAGAGTAACACTCCGTCTCCAAAAAAAAAAAAAAAAAAAGAATGCAATAGTTATGTTGAGTTCACAAGTATTAATGTACAGAATAAGTGTGTCAAAACAAAAGCCTCTGTTCAAAGGTTATGTAAATATACACGTTTTGGAATTTAAAAAAAATCAACTGCAAAATGCAAACTCAAAAGGGACTTTTGAACAACTTGGTTGAAATGAAGATGATACACTCCAAAAAACCTGCAATTTTTTACAATTAAACAATGACTTTAACTCTGCATAACTGCCTACAATTAACATCCAAACACCAATGAATGGTAAGTGATTGGTCCTTGCCTACTCCTCTACTTCTGCAATCCCTGCAATACACACTTCACTGATGAACCACCCTAAGCTACTTTTGGACCTTATTGTGTTATGAACATGAAACTGTAATGCTTTCCTCCACAACACATTTGGAAAAAGCTATTATTTCCTCTTTGTACAACTTAAGCCCCTGGAGTTACATGCACATATTCCAAGTAGTATACAAGAACCTGAGAGTTTTCAGAGACTAAATTTCCAGATACAGTAGTCACCCCTCATCTGTGGTTTCGCTTTTCGTGGTTTCAGTTGCCTATGGTCAACAATAGTCTGAAACTATTACATTGAAAATTCCAGATATAAACAATTCATAAGTTTTAAATTGTGTGCCATTTTGAGTAGCAAAAAAATTTCACACTGTCCTACTCTGACCTGTCCAGGGATATGAATCATCCGTGTCCAGAGTATCCGTGCCATATACATTACCTGCTCTTTGGTCACTTAGCTGCTTTGTCTGTCACATAGTTGGAAAGTCAATAGTAGCCTAATGTTAAATCACAGTGCCTGCCTACGTCATTCATCTCACTTCATCTCATCATGTTGTAGGTATTATATTATCTCACATCATCACGAGAAGGGCAAGTACAGTAAAATGAGATATTCCGAGAGGCCACCTTCACATAACTTTTATTATAGAATATTGTTATAATTGTTCTGTTATTATTAATTGTTAATCTCTTACTGTGCCTAATTAAACTTAATCATAGGTATGTGTCTGTATAGTAAAAAACACAGCATACAAAGGGTTGGGTCTTGGAACATATCCTTCAAGGATAAGGAGGTACTATTGTACTCAACTATGATATACAGTCATATGTCATGTAATGGCATTTTGGCCAAAGACAAACCGCATACACAATGGTAGTCTTACAAGATTATAATGAAGCTAAAAATTCCTATTGTGTCTTAGTTTTTAACAAAAGGTTCGAAAAGTTAAGAAAAAAAAGAAAAAAATTTAAAATAAAAAAACTTATAGAATAAGAATATGAAGAAATAAAATATTTTGCACAATTATACAATGTGTCTGTGCTTTATGCTGTTACCACAAGGGTCAAGAAGTTAAAAAATTTAAGATGTTTGTAAGTTTAAAAGTTACAGTAAGCCTAATTTATTATTGAAGAAAGTATTTTTTAATCAATTTAATGCAGCCTAAGTATAGAGTGTTTATAAGGTCTACAGTAGTATAATGTCCCAGGTCTTCACGCTGACTGACCACTCACTCATCGATTCACTCACAATAACCCAGAGTCCTGCAAGCTCCCATTCATAGTAAGCACTCTCCACAGGTGTACCATTTTTTTCTTTTATATCCTATTTTTACTGAACCTTTTCTATGTTTAGATACACAAACACTTACCATTGTGTTATAGTTGCCTACAGTATTCAACACAGTAATATGCTGTACAGGTTTATAGCCTAGGAAAAATACATAGCTTAGGTGTGTAGTAGGTTACACTATCTAGCTTTAAGTATATTCTGTGATGTTTGCACAATGATAAAATCACCTAATGATGCATTTCTCAAAATGTCATCTCCACTTATAAGCAATTGAATACCATATATGCATTTCTAAAACTCACCTGTCTGAAAAACCTGATGTCTCTGAGAAGTCACTTTTTCCCTTTCCCTTCATCACTTCCTTTCTTCCACTTTATAAAAGAAAGGCATTCCCGTGCCCCAATCTTAAACCTTGCATTGATCCAAAGAATAAAAACTTGTGGGTATCAAATATTTTAAAATAAAAACAAATAAACTTGTGGAACCTTAACTAACAGATAAATAATTCCTTCAATAAAGGAATCATAAACACCCAAATTCATCTCTTTAAAAGACGTACTTCCAACAAAATTTTACTTTTGGTTAATAATTACCAAAATTGGTAATCTATATTGTATTAAACAATCATATAGTACTAATAATTGAATTGAAAATTCAATCCATAAAGAAGTTTTAACACTCAGAGGCTTATGACAGAAAACAGCAATTTAAATACATCTTTTGACACAGAGGGGTATGACAGAGTGATCAGTAAAAGAGCTTTTCAAGCATAAAATTAAATTACTGTGGGAGAAATGAAATGGAAATAAATTCAAGAGGAAAAAGCAGTTATATGGAATTTCTAGCAGTTAAAGAGTTTGTTCGTATGTTTCTAAAAAATGGATAACGTGATTATCAGATCACTACAGTATTTACATTATATTAGATACACTTAAAAGAGTGATATAGCATTTCTATTTTAAAATGTCAATATTCCCAATATGGTCAGAAATTATATTCTTTGCATTTGTTTAAATTTATGATAAAAACTTTTAGATATCAATTTGAAAATACACAGAAGAGTAATCAGATTTCCATTTTAGAAGGATCATTAGCAGCAATGTGGAGAATAAAGTGAAGACAGACAAACCAGGAGGCCATTTGGGAGACTTCTTACAATCCAGACAAGAAGACATTAGGGCCCAACCTAGGGAAATGGAATGGTAAAAATAGAACACATCCAGGATACAGTAAAGATGCATAATCACAGAGATTTTAACGAAATGTTTTGAATGTGTAACTATGAGGAAGATGAGGAAGTCTTTAACTGACTCAGGTTTCTGGCTGGGAAAACTGGTTTAAATAATGAGGCCACTCCCTAAAATTGGTAATATAGCAGGTTTTGGGGGAGAAGTTGAGTTCAGTTTTGGGTATTTGAGTTTGAGATGCTTGTGGGATTGACTGTCTGGGTGACAATCAACCCACACAGCTTTTACAGAAATGAATCTCAGGTACATGAAGTCTTCCAATAACATCATTTTGTACAAAGTCATTTCCTCATACTGTTCATGAGAAAAAAATCAACTCCTGTTTGAGGCCACTGGCTGGGTGGAGTTTGTACATGTTCTCCCCATGTTCACAGAGGTTTTCTCCAGGTACTCTTGTTTCCTCCCACATGCCAAAGATGGGTATGTTAGAGTCACTGGCATGTCTACATGGTCCCAATAGACAATGGGTGTGTGTGAGTGCTTCCTGTGATGAAATAGCGTCCGGTCTAGAGCTGGTTTCCACCTTGTACCATGAGCTGCCAGGATAGGCTCCGGGCACCCACAGTCCCCAGCTGGAATAAGTGTGTCAGAAAATGAATGAATACAAATAATTATAAAATAAAAATGATAAACTTTACAATAATCATACAAATGAATGACAATAAACAATTTGGTATGAAAGGGCTCAGTGAGCTGCCATATTTGTGATTGTTTTTGAACTGGGTGGTGGTAGGAGGTGCTCCAATTTTCAGTTTGCAAACATTTATTCCTTGATTTAGCCCACCACTACTATGACCGAGGTCACTCACTGATACGCCAAACTTGGGTAAATAATTATCACACTTGTTTTTATTAATCTTTCTCAAATGTATGCATAGCACACAATTATTTCAACATTTAATATTAAAAGTGCTTTGGGTCTTTATTTAGAAGTTCGGTGGTGTTTGTATGACCAAAATATGCCACTGGAACTTAATTCTTGTTTATATCAAGTAGCCTATGGTAGAGTTGGTTTAGTTATACATTGTTTTCCCTAAAGTCACAGTTTCCAAGAGCCTATCTAGGCATTAAGTGAGGACTTACTGTATAAGAAATAGAAAGTTGTATGTACATAGAAGTGGAAGAAGCCCTGGTTATGGCTGTGATCATCCAAAGGAGGAGGAAGAAGAAGAAAAGGGGCCAAGGATGGAACACCAACACTGAAGAGGAAAGGAGATGATTCTATAGATTTCAGTGGGTAACATATAATAGTGAATTAATTTCAGTGTCTATTGTGTCACAACGAATGAGTACTCGTGAACAGGAAAGAGGGAAGGGAAAGGTAAACACATGGAGAATTAGGAGAAAATCTGTCACAAAACAGTCTGAACAGCTCCCCCAGGACACACATATAGTAAGGTGTGGAGGTATAATAAAACTCAGGTAGCACTGTGCGTACTGTCACTCTTAAACAGAGGACAGAGAAGTTAGTCAAACAAGGTCCCAGAACAGACAGAAAGAGGAGCATTTAGAGTATAATTACAAAGATTATCTAAGAGGGAAAGAAATAAGAATAGTATAAAGTTTCAGATTGCTAGCAGGAAGTTGAGGGACTACTACTCAGTCTCTTTCTCAGTATCATTTTCCTAGACTCATCCCTGAATATAAAAATTCCCTTCTCAGGTTCCTTTTCCACATGGTTTCAAGAGGAAAAAGAACCTCTGGCTATAGTCGACCTTCACATGAGTGAGATTTTATTTCTGTCCAAGGTTAGTCTGCATAGTTACCTCCCTTATCAGAAACTTACCAAGAAGTTTAAGTTGATGACACCCAAACCTAGCCTCAAATCTCTTATTGCCAATGTTTTAGCGTAAGAAAGTTAGATTTCTACATATTAACATGGGAATACGTTCAACTTATACCATTAAAGTGAAAAAACAGGACATTTTGATCCCATTTCTGAAAATAATAGATATTACCTCTAGTGTCGAAAACATCTGGAATAATATACTTCAATCTATTAACAGGGGTCATCTCTGGCGGATGTGGTTACAGGCATCTTTCACTCTAAATGTTTATGACCATGTAGTAAACGGGGAGAAAAAGATTTTGATACTGTTAGAAGCAGATATTCTGTCTTCTCTGCTTGACTGAGTTCCTTAACAGTGGGTCATATTCACTAGTATATACCCATAGCAAATAGCTGGGCTCACTAAGATTCTACAACAAACGAATGAATTAATCAATGAGTATAAGTTTTGACCATCTCAAATAACTGTTGAGAGAAACATATACACACAAACGCATGCATTTTCCCGTTAACGCGCAATGGAGATGTAAGCTGTAAGAGGCCTTGGAAGGCAGTTATTTCGACGTCCATGCCTAACGTTACGATTTTAAAAGCCCGATTACAAGTGTCCCGAGGAGATGAAAGCACAGCTTTCTTCAGTAGTCCCAGCTAACACTAATTTACCCTTGCCATGGGAGAACTCAGAAGCTGAGTTCAGAATTGGAGTCGGCCCTGGTCGGAGGTGGCGTGTGTTTCGGGGTAGATGAATCCCGCCAGCCCCGAGCAGCGGTTGGGACCGTTACTCACCATTTCTCAGGACGCCAAGCTGGGGCTGGCGAAGCACCGAATTGAAGAGCATCAGGGCCGGAGGAAAAGACTCAGCTGAGAGAAAAGTCGTAGAAATGCCTCCAAGTTCAGCAGAAACCGCAGCTTGCGCCTCTCACAACACAAATCGTTATCGCCTCCAACTCCCGCCACTGTAAGCCCCGGCCGCCAAACTCCGCGCCAAACTGACGTCACGCTCTCTGATTGGCTTCCGAGCGACGTCCGGGCGCCTCAGAGTCATTTCCCCCTTCGGATCCCCGCCTCCTTTTCTCCCAGCCGCGGGAACCTGGAGGCCAAGAGCTTCTTGAGCGCCTGCGCAGAAGGCAGCAGAGGCGCCGGCGAACCGCGGGGTGACCAGGGCGCATGCGTAACAGGGCTTGCCAGCGCGCGGAGGAAAAACCAACAAGAAGGCGGCGGGAGAAGATGGCGGTTCTGGGGTAGAGTTTGCAATCTTTCTGACTAGGCTAGTCGAGTAACTATTCGGGTCATGGCGTCAAACTCAACTAAGTCTTTCCTGGCAGATGCCGGCTATGGCGAACAGGAACTGGATGCCAACTCTGCCCTTATGGAGTTGGACAAAGGTATTCGAAAGAGCGGGCTGAATGGGTGAAAACGGGCGTGGGGGGAAGTGGCGCCACCACGTGGTGGTAGCTTTGGAGGACGGGCAGGCGCATGCGCCTATCTTCGCTGGGCGGGGAGTGCCTGTGCTTTTGCTGGGGCGTGGGCTTTGACCCCTTCGGGAGGTTGCGGGAAATTTGCAGGATTGTTTGGCCTTACACCGGCTAAACAAGTGGTGAGCTCTAGTGAGAGGCCCGTTTTGACCACTTGAGGGAACAGCCCCCTATTTTCTAAGCAGTGACAGTGGCTGATTTCTAAGAAACACTACAAAGAAATTGTGAAATTGGTTTTCAGTCTGTTCAGTTGAGACCAGGTCACCATGAATTGCACCGACTTAACAGCGATTCATTTGATTTCCGTAGCTCTGTTACCTGCGGGTTACAAGGCAGGCTAACCATGGCCAAGACCATGCAAAAAGCAAGGGCCCTGCTCATTTTCTGCAGACAAGTTCCAGGAGTTCTGTTGCCTTCCTTACAGAGAACAGTTTGGTGTAGAAGGAACTTTGGGGTTGCACTGAGTTAAATTTCAGTGCCGCTAATTTTATGATTAATTTCATCTAGCCTCGGTTTGTCGTCTGCCAAGTGAGTACAGTACAATTGAGCCGGCAGAATTGTTATATTAAGCGACTTAATGGTATGCAAAAGAAGCATTTAGTAAATGCTGAAGAGATATAGATATGGATTTGGGAAGCAAGGTCGGAAATTTGTCAGTAAAGAACTCGACTGGTGATATGAAACCTGTTTCATATTAAGGATTTTTATTGTACGGGAAACATTTCGGCAGCTGGTATACAATTAAATCTTGATTAATCGTAGCCAATATATAATGTTGGAGAACAGGACTAGAACTCAGAAGGATCTCTCTTTAAGTCCCCTTTGAGCCACTTCCCAGCTTTCTGAGTTTGATATGTCTATTAACGTTTTTGGGACTCTTTTTCCGTTTATTTTTTAAACTGTGAATATTTTTAGTGGGTTAGTCTAAATAAGAGTTTCCCAGGCTCTTAAAAAAGCTTTTACCTCCTTCTGATAAACACAAAAATTTCACAGCCCCCAATGGGATATTCCTTTGGTTGAGTCTCAGTATCTTTAGTGCACCCCCATCAACCAAGAAAATGATGTTGAACTTTTCTTTCTCTTACCAAATCTATAGGGTTTTTCTCCTCTGAAGAATAAAATTATAATATTAAATATGTTTTTCTTTTCTTTTTTTTTTTGGAGACAGAATCTTGCTCTGTTGCCCAGGCTAGGGTGCAGTGGCGCGATCTCAGCTCACTCCACCCTTTGCTTCCCAGGTTCAAGTGATTCTCATGCCTCAGCCTCCCGAGTAGCTGGGATTACAGACGCCTACCACCACGCCCGCCTAATTTTTGTATTTTTAGTAGAGACAGGGTTTCACCATGTTGGTCCAACTCCTGAACTCAGGTGATCCGTCCGCCTCAGCCTTCCAGAGTGCTGGGATTACAGGCATGACCCACTGCGCCGGGGCTTAAATATGTTTTTCAAACACTTTCCTCCTCATTCTGATACATCTCTTTCTTCTTCCTCAGTGGAACTTACAGGTCAGGATAGCATCTAATATCCCTACCAGTTCTAAGGACATTTCCTATCATTCTGGTCCAGCTGAGCTTGTACCATGCTGACAGTAGAATAGTGGTTGTGGAACAGGGATCAGGATGGGGCACTGAAGAGGAGTCTAAAATTGTTTAATTCCTCAAATTTTGCAGTTGTAAGAAAAAAACCACAATTTTCCTTTTTTTTTTTTTTTTTTTGGAGGCGGAGTCTCGCTCTGTCGCCCGGACTGGAGTGCAGTGGCCGGATCTCAGCTCACTGCAAGCTCCGCCTCCCGGGTTCACACCATTCTCCTGCCTCAGCCTCCCGAGTAGCTGGGACTACAGGCGCCTGCCACCTCGCCCGGCTAGTTTTTGTATTTTTTTTTTTTAGTAGAGACGGGGTTTCACCGTGTTAGCCAGGATGGTCTCGATCTCCTGACCTCGTGATCCGCCCGTCTCGGCCTCCCAAAGTGCTGGGATTACAGGCTTGAGCCACCGCGCCCGGCCTCCTTTTTAAAGAGAAGTTGAAATGAAAATATTTTATATCTGTAAGAAAGAAATCAGGTGTCAATCTTAGACACAGAGTAAGTGATCATTTTCACTCCTCCCAGCAATGCCCGGCATGTTTTACAGATGAATCTCAGGCTCAGAAAGATGACTTGTTCTTTTTCATCTCACCTACAGTACCTTTTAAAACTGTTAGGAAATTAAGTTATAGAAATAGCCAGTTTCATGTAGAATATAGTTGAGTATTTTAAATATTGAGTCATTTCATCTTGTACCTGTTAAAGTACTTCTGTTTTGTGAGCTAAAGGTCAGAAGGCTACAAATTACAACTCTTTGTTCGTTCCCAAACTCCAAAGAATACTGTTTTTGAAATATCTCCCCACCTCAGCACAGACACTCAGACACATGACTTATTTGATCAGGCTTTGTACTGGGAACATGGCAGTTAATGAAACAAAACAAAACTCCTGCCCTTATAGAGCTTACATTCTAGACAGCAGATGCAGACACTCAGCAAATACAGCAAACATGTGACAGACAGTGATACATATTCTAAAGGAAAATGAAGCAATGAAGGGGACTGGAGAAAACTGATCAGGGGCTGGAGTTGATTTCTTATTTTATGAAGGATAGGCAAGAAAGACCTCCTTAATCAAGTGGAGGAACAGCAAGTGCAAAGGCCCTGAGGTAGAAGCCTCCTTTGCATGCGGTTATCTGGAGCAAAGTAATAGAGAATGAATATAGAAAGATAACCAGAGTCGGTTGGGTGCAGGTGGCTCACACCTGTAATCCTAGCACTTTGGGAGGCCGAGGTGGGTGGATCATGAAGTCAGGAGATCGAGACTGTCCTGGCTAACACGGTGAAACCCCGTCTCTACTAAACAAAATACAAAAAATTAGCCGGGCATGGTGGTGGGCGCCTGTAGTTCCAGCTACTGGAGAGGCTGAGGCAGGAGAATGTCGTGAACCCGGGAGGTGGAGCTTCCAGTGAGCCGAGATCACGCCACTGCACTCCAGCCTGGGCAACAGAACAAGACTCTGTCTCAAAAAAAAAAAAAAAAAAGAAAGAAAGATAACCAGAGTCCAGTTCAGGTAGGGCCATGCAAACCATCAAAAGGACTGGCTTTCATTCTGAGTGAGATAGGAAACCATGGAGGATTATCAGCAGGTGTGTGACATGATCTGACTTTCCTTTGGAAAGTGTCAGTCTGGCTACTGTGTGGAGAATAGACTGAAGTGGGGAGGGTCAGGGACCCAAGTATGGAGACCAATGAGAAGGCAACTATCACAATCCAGAGAAAAGAATATAGTGGCCTGGACCAAGGTGGTGACACTGAAAATGTGTGAAGTGCAGAGATTCTGGATATACTTTCAAGGTAGAGCCAACAAGATTTGCTAATGGATTAGATGAGGATATAAGAGTAAGTGGTCAAGAAAACTTAGAGGTTTTTGGTCTGAGCTACTGGGAGGATGTATGTATGTTTAGTGAAATCAAATCAGTTTGGGATATGTTACATTTGAGATGTCTCTTAGACATCCAAATGGAGATGAGTAGACAGACATAAGATGTAACCTTTGGACGCTATTTTAAATAAATATTTTGTGGCACTGGTGTCGCTAGAAACACACTCGGGAAATGCTGCCGTTCATAACCTGTTATATATTTATAACCTATTGTACTTTATTCTGAGCCTTTTGAGCAAGCACTGGCAGTAAGCTGATTGTTTCTGATCTCTATAGGAATAAGTGGATACTATTTTGAAGCTGACTCAATTCCATTACTTTAGAATGTAGTTAGTAACAGGAAAATCATCCTCCATATGATAGCTATTCATTTACTCAACAGATATTTACTGACCACCTGCATTGTCTCAGGCTCTGTACTCAGACTAGGGGCTATATTTGCATACAAATAATAAGGAGATAGACAATGCTAGATCAAATGTGGCGCTGTTAGTCAGGACAAGAAGTTGGATTTTGTGCAGAGTGCAGTGGGAAGGCATTGAAAGTTGTAGGCTGATGGCCATGCTGACTGAGCACACACAAGCAGAGTTAAGTGTTATAATCAAATACATTACAGCTTATGTTTATCTGACACATTTCAGGATATAATCATTACTATACGTAATTGGCAATATAAAGAATGCATCTCACAAAAATTAGTGTAACTTTTTCACTAATATAATTTCTTAGTCTAAACATTTTTAGATCAGCTGATGGGAGGTTATCCTGGTGATTTGGGAAAACTTATGCAAGATCTCCTTCCACCTGGGAAAAGAGGAGTCTCTTAAATGACATTATTCAGCCTATCTGCCTTCTGCAGTGTTGACCTTGGAAAGGATGAGATGAAAGCAATGGGGAAGAGAGCAGTGGCTCATTCCTTTTCTTGCAGCTGATGCAATGGGAAGGGAGGAAATATAGAGGGTAGATTTGTTACTAGAGGTGCTGGTGAACATAATGCTGCGTGAAAAAGCTTGATGGTGTGCTTAATGAAAAATTTAGTTATGAAGTAGAGAAATGATGTGAATCAGGAAACTGAAATCAGTTCCAGCTATGGAACTGATTGATTCGGAAGGAGGCATGTGACCCACACTGAGTCAAATTCTTTCTCCTGAGAATCTCTGCTGCCAGGCCACACAGTCTGAGAGTGTTGAGAAGCGGACCTATAAAATCATGTAGAATTAGGCGGGGGGCAGTGGCTCACACCTATCATTGCAGCACTTTGGGAGGGCGAGGTGGGCGGATCACCTGAGGTCACGAGTTTGAGACCAACCTGCCTAAGATGGTGAAACCCTGTCTCTACTAAAAATACAAAAATTAGCTGGGGGTGGTGGCAGACACCTGTAATCCCAGCTACTGGGGAGGCTGAGACAAGAGAGTCACTTGAACCCAGGAGGCAGAGGTTGCAGTGAGCTGAGATTGTGCCATTGCACTCCATCCTGGGCGACAAGAATGAAACTCGGTCTCAAAAACCAAAACAAACAAAAACATATAGAATTGAAGCTAAGGTGAGACTCTGGGCAACTTAATGCCACATAAAAACCAGCAGCCTGGTTGGTAATTCCTTCATGGGCTATGAACTAATCCAAAAATTCAAGTTTTTACTGAAACCCACAGACTCATTCTTGTATATTACTAAGATTTACTGTCTTGGAATTTGCAAAGTAAGTTATTAAATATTCCTAGAAATTGGTATTCATAAACTCAAATTTGTTTAGGATTCTAAATTAGTACTCTCATGTGCGTACTGGATGACGTTGCATATATCTTACCATGTACATTTACATACATTTTCTGAAATTTGGGGGAATGGATGCTGCCTTATTAATGCATCATTAGTTTTCACTATCATTTTACTTGTTTCTATTTCTGCTTTTTAAATATAAAAATTGGCTTTGCCATCAATTTTTTAAGCTGTGGGTTGTATGCTTGTGTTCATATTTCTACCCATGTCCCCCCTCACACCTTTTATTAATGTATAGATTTCAAGATTTGTTTGTGTTATGGTTCAATTTCGAATCGTCCTCATTTCTTAGCTAAAGCGAATGTATGTCACAAATTCTCCTAAATTGTGTTTGTTTGGTAAGGCTTTATTTGTGGTGTTCTTTGTAGTGGATGTTAGTTATGTTGATGGTTGCTTAATATCTTTTGAACACTCTTTTTGTGCTTAAGGAATGTCCCATAGCATGAACCTTGTCTAACCAAGGTAGAAGCAAAAACTCATTTCCTAGTTTCCCTTGCAAGAATGCAGGATCTGACTTAGGCTCTGCCAATCAGACACACCTCCTTCACACTGTCTGATTTAGAAGTTAGAGATGCAAGAAGGAAGAGTTGAACTGTCCACTCACAGTTCTGCCCTGGCAGCAGCGGTATTTCTAGTGTACAGTAGCAACAACAATGGCTACAATATTCCTAGAAGACAGCAGAGCTAATTGTTGCATCTGGTGTTTCCTACCAAAGACAGGGTTCCTCCATCCAGTTGTTTGGGTAGTGTGATATTAGGTGTTCCTAGAAATTTAGCCTTAAAAATGTTTCTTAAGCTTTTAATAAACTCATTTTCTGTCTAATAAGCCAGAGTTAGCTTCTGTTGCTTGCAGCTAAGAACTGCTGATAGATGCTACTTGGAGATTTGTGCTGTTTTGAAAACTTGATTAATGTATATCCCAGACCCCAAGTTTACCATCATTTATGGCATTCCCCTAATTCCCTAGAATTCGTCACCTCAGAATTCCACTATTTAATCACTCATTTAAATGTCTCATTCTTGAATCTTAATCTCTTTCTTTCTAGTTGCTTGCTATAGATGCATTTTAGCATAATGGTTAGCACTATAGCCTCCGGAGCCACATTACCGGAATTTGAATCCCAACTCTGTCATTTGTTAGCATTGTTGTTTCTTATGCAAATTGCTTAACTGGTCTGTGCCTGTTTTCTCACCTTTCAAATGGGGAAAATAATGGTGCCTAATTTATGTGATTTTTAGTGAGACTTTAATACATGTAAAGTGCTTAGAGTGACTGGCACAGAATAAGCACTTCATGTGTATCATCATTAGCATTATGATTAACTGCTATTTTGGCTAGTCTTTATTTTCATTCAGACCTCAGTATTTCACCTCTCTTCTTTTCTGTACCTGTTTTACTTCTTTGTTCAGCTTAGATTTCATGGTCCCTCATTTTATTAACTTCATTTACTTTCTTTCCAGTACTTTAAATTCCCATCCAAGGTTCCATTCTTTACTATCCCTAAAGGCAGTCAAAAATTGCTGCAGAAAGTCATACAATAGGGTATATGGCTATCATAAATGGCAGCCAAATACACACTGACCTTCAACACGGACCTGCAGTACTGTAATGTTTCTGCAGTACTACTATGTTTCTTTGGTCAGACACTCCTACCTTCTTCAGTAACATTTCAGATCTTTTACTTTTCTAAAACCAGAGATCCCGGGGTTTTATGTGAAGTATGATTTGTAAAACCTGACAGTGTGTTCAAAACCTTTAAAAACATTGTGCCTGTCAGATAACAGCATTCTGAGGACCAAATTCAGCAGCCTAGTAGTTTTCTACCTCCAGTATAATCAGTGTGGGCAGGCCAGTCAAATAAATTATCAAGTGGCAGAAGTTAACTTGAGAATCTAGGTGCTGGCTGGGCACAGTGGCTCATGCCTGTAATCCTAGTACTTTGGGAGGCTGAGGCGGGAGGATCACCTGAGGTTGGGAGTTTGAGATCAGCCTGGCCAACATGGTGAAATCCCATCTCTACTAAAAATATAAAACTTAACCGGGTGTGGTGGTGCACACCTATAATCCCAGCTGCTCGGCAGGCTAAGTCACAAGAATCAGTTGAACCCCGGGGGCGGAGGTTGCAGTGAGCTGAGATCACGCCACTGCACTCCAGCCTGGGCGACAGAGTGAGACTGTCTTAAAAAAAAAAAAACAAAAAACAACCTTTTCAAAACAGTTAAACAGATGCCTGGGACTCTGCCCCGTATATTTAGTAGGTTTGGAGTAAAACCCGTAGCACAGATATTTTTCAAAAACTTAACAGATATTGCTGATGCAGAACAAAGCTGAAAACCACTAGCGTGGCAAAAAGCTCTGCACATTTTAAGTGCAAAATAAGATTAGAATAATGCATGCTTTACTTCTGCCAAATGAATTTTGAATGAATAAATGATTTTACAGCCTATTTTAATTCCCCTGGTCTACATGCATGTTGCAACTGAGTTAAGCACTGTTTAAGTCCAGGCACAGAAAAGCAGGAGAGATCTGTTTTTGTTTTTGTTTTGTTTTGTTTTTTGGTGGAAGAATACAAAATAAAATGTAGGTATGGCAATCACATCCATCCTTCTTAATCTTATCTCTGGGCTCACAGTAGTATTCTTATGATTAGTGGTCTTATGACCAGGGCATTCTTCCTGTAGCAAGCAATACAAATAAAATGTCTAACCCTCTTGTACTAGAACTGGAATGTGCTGAGCTCCTATTTTCCAGTGCTTACAAAATTGGCCTAGAGCAAGCAAGATGAGTACCATACTATCCCAAACCAGGGCTGTTGCTAAATTATAAGCCTTTAAAGCACTTTTTCCTTCTTTTTCACCTTAACTCCTATCCTTCAGAGGCAGCCTCCTTCTCACTTCCTCTTTCCTAAGAAGGGCTCTTATATCAGAAAATACAGAAGAGATTTCGTATTCTTTAGCTTATTTACCCCATGGAGTTATTATAGAGGAATGAGAGTCTACTTTATCTCAGATAAAAAAGTTTGACGATATTAGAGAAAACATTCTCTGGCTTCATTCAAAATAATCTTTGGTACATTTTAAATCAGCATGTTTAAACAAATCAATATGGTCTTTGGTTCTGTTTTTCAGGGAAGATAAAACATGGTTATATTCTGTCAAGGAGACTACCTGTACATAGGCTGTTTCCTACTATACCTTTTTCATCTCAGCCAAGGTTAATTCATTACAAACAGAACTTTACCATCCTTTGTATGTAACTCAGCTACTGGAAGTGAGAAGAAAATGAAACAATCCAATTAATGTGGATTTTTTCAACTCCTTTGCCAACACATATGCATAAGCACACATCTCTGTTCCTTGTCTCTTCCTCTCACCTCCATCCTCAGCTATGTCTTTCCTCTTCTGTGCCTTATCTGTGTGTCCCTTGACCCGTTTTTCATATCAGGCTTTTAGAAAAGCCTTTAAGGCTACGTGAGCCACACTGCCAGCTATGTGGAATTATCCCTTTTGGCATTGTGTGTTTGATAGGAAAAATATTTCTAGAGCTTCAGAGGCAGTTCTTTGTGTGTATATGGGGGTGAAGGGGAGGAGGGACCAGATGGAGGAATGTGTTCTATCTCAGTTAGAAATGTTAATTCATTATCCCATAGAAACTTTTATTATAAATGGTTATTAGATTCCAGAGTACTATGAGTGCTGATAGTGCTATTATTTTCCTATGAGGAAATAATGTTCTAAGTACTGAATAACTAACGTGAGTGTATTACAGAACATCACTCATTAGTAAATGAGAGAAATTACCTATGCAGTTTTACTTTGTGGTTGTCTTTTGTATAAAACATTGTGGCAACTAGGAAGAGCCTTCAGATTTCCTTTGTCTTTTTGCTTTTTGGAGACAGGGTCTCTGTCACCCAAGTTGGAGTGCAGTGGTGCAATACTGGCTCACTGCAACCTCTGCCTCCAAGTTCAAGCAATTCTCGTGCCTCAGCCTCCTGAGTAGCTGTGATTACAGGTCCCTGCCATCACGCTGGGCTAATTTTTGTATTTTTTTTTTGGTAGAGATGGGATTTTACCATATTGCCCAGGCTGGTCTTGAACTCCTGGCCTCAGGTGATCTGCCTGCCTCGGCCTACCAAAGTGCTGGGATTACAGGCGTGAGCCACTGCGCCTGGCCTCCTTTCTTGTTTTTGTAAGAATAATCAAAGGTTACTGGATGGAGATATTCTAAGATACTTATTCCTGTGAGGATATAATTAGCATTTTGTGACTGGTAAAATACTAAACAGAGACATTTGAAATTGATGCTACTACATCCTTACCATGTATTCACTCTTAGTGAATTTTTTTTTTTTCCTGATTCAGCTGTGACTCCAGGCAGGATCCAGAGGAGTTTTCCAATCTCTTCTCTGGGTTTTTTAGAAACTTACTTTATCCTTCTATATTAGCTTCTTAAAGCACTACATCAACCTTAAAAGGGCATAGGAAAGGGCGAATTCTTAATGAATTTTTTAGAAAATTGAATATTAATTCTTTTTTGTTGGTTGGGTTTTTTTTTATTTTTTAAAAAATCAGATTTAGTGAGGTATAATTTGTGTCAGATAAAATTCACCAAATGTATGTAGTCATGAAACCATGATCATAGTCAAGACATAGAATATTTCCTTTACCCAAAAAACTTTCCTTGTGCCCCTGTGCAGTCAGTTCCCTCTCTCTAGCTCCTGGCTACCACCAATCTGTTTTTTGTCCCTATAGTTTTGCCTCTTCCAGAATGTCATATAAAACAGAATCATACAGTAAGTAACTGTAGTCTTTCGGGTCTGGCTTCTTTCACTCAGCATAATGATTTTGAGATTGTTTTATGTGGTTAAAATAAGGTATGATTTCACAAATCACATAGTTTATTACCATACAGAAAGAGTTTTCCCCACCTTGTTCACAATGTTTAGAGGGGGAGAATAATAAGAACAAATCTCACAGGGAACACATTTGATAGACAAAGTCCATAAACCACATGTAAGTGAATACTAGTTTCATTTAGAGTCCAATAAGTAAAGTCTAGTTGTGCATTTAGGATGGAAACAGGCCACTGTGAATGTAAAGTCTAGTTGAAGTTTGAGGTGTACCTTTCTATGAGATGTTCTCTGGAGAGAAGATCTGACCAACACTGGAGATCCATGATGACAACAAGGTTTTCAATGCTAGGAGCCATGTCAGCAGGGAGGGAGATTACACTCCATGTTCTTACCACAGCAGAACATATCGGTCACAATAGCAGACTATGTGTTTGTAATCATTTCAAAGCTACACAACAGAGATCCACCTTTGTTGTTGTATGCATCAGTAACTGGTTCCTTTTTTATTGCTGAGTAGTAGTTCATTGTATGGATATACCACAGTTTTGTTTATTCATTTACCAGTTGGTGAACATATGTGTTTCCAGTTTGGGGCTATTAATGAATAAAACTGCTGTGAATATTTTCATACAGATCTTTGTGTGGACATATGTTTTCATTTCATTTGGATAAATAGCTAAAAGTAGCATTGCTATGTGTATAGTATGTTTACCTGTATTAAAAAAGAACCAACAAAAAATAAAATGCCTAGGAATACCTCTAACCAAGGAGGTAAAAGATCTCTACAAGGAGAACTACAAAACACTACCAAAAGGAATCATAGGTGACACAAATGGAAAAACATTCCACGTTCATGGATTGGAAGAATCAATATCGTTAAAATGGCCACACTGCCCAAAGCAATCTACAGAGTGCTATTACTGTCAAACTATCAACGTCATTTTTCACAGAATTAGAAAAAAAAACTCTTCTAAAATTCATGTGGAACCAAAAAAGAGTCTAAATAGCCAAACCAATCCTAAGGAAAATAACAAAACTGAAGGCATCGCGTTACCCAATTTCAAACTATTCTATAAGGCCACAGTAACCAAAACAGCATGGTATTGGCACACAGGCAGTCACACAGACAGCAGAATAGAGAACCCAGAGATAAAGCTGCACACCTACAGCCATCTGATCTTCAACAAAGTTGATAAAAATAAGCAATGGGAAAAGGACTCCCTGTGCAATAAATGGTACAGGGATAGCTGGCTAGCCCTATGCAGATGAATGAAACTGGACCCCCCTCACTTTCACCATATACAAAAATTAACTCAAGGTGGATTTAATATTCAAATGTAAGATCTCAAACTGTAAGAATCCTAGAAGAAAACCTAGGAAGTACCATTCTCGACATCAGCCTCGGGAAGGAATTTATGGCTAAATCCTCAAAAGCAGTTGCAACAAAACCAAAAATTGACCAATGGGACCTGATTAAGCAAAAGAGCATCTGCACAGCGAAAGAAACTATCAACAGAGTAAACAGCCTACAGAATGGAAGAAAATATTTGCAAACTACGTATCTGACAAAGGTATAATATCTAGTCTATAAGGAACTTAATTCAACAAGCAAAAACCAAATAACCCTATTAAAAAGTGGGCAAAGGACATGAAAAGACATTCTCAAAAGAAGACATACAAGCAGTCCACAAACATGAAAAAAATGCTCAGCTTCAGTAATCATCAGAGAAATGTAAATTAAAACCATAGTGAGATACCATCTCACACCAGTCAATGTGGCTCTTATTGAAAAGTCAAAAAATAACATGCTGGTAAGGGCTGTGAAGAAAAGGGAATGCTTATATATGTGCTGTTGGTGGGAATGTAAATTAGTTCAGCCAGTGTAGAAAGCAGTTTGGAGATTTGTCAAAGAACTTAGAACTGCCATTCAACCCAGTAATCCCATTACTGGATATATACCCAAAAGAAAATAAATCATTCTACCCAAAAGACACATATACTCATATGTTTATCCCAGCACTGTTAACTATAACAAACATATGGAATCAACCTAGATGCATGTCAATCATAGATTGAATAAAGAAAATGTGGTATATATACACCATGGAATACTATGCAGCCATAAAAAAGAATGAAAACATATCTTTTGCAGCAGCATGGATGCAGCCGGAGGCCATTACCCTAAGCAGATTAATGTAGGAACAGAAAATCAAATACTGTATGTTCTCACTTATAAGTGGGAGCTAAGCTTTGGGTACACATGGACAGTAGACACCCAGGACTCTAAAAGTAAGCAGGGAGGGAGAGGGGAAGAGTTGAAAAACTACCTATTGGGTACTATGCTCTCACTACCTGGGTAATGGGATCATTCATACCCCAAACTTCATCGTCTCACAGTATACCCATTAGCAAACTTGCACATGTACCCCCTGAATCTAAAATAAAAGAAAAATGAAAATTAAAGGAAAGAGCCAGAGGGTTGTCAAAAGAGCTGTACAGTTTTACATTCTTACTGACAATGTGTGAGAGTTATAGTTACCCCATATCCTCATTAGCACTTGCATTGTTGGTCTTTTTAAAGTTTTTGCCATTCTAGTGAATGTGTAGTGGTATCTTATTGGAGTTTTAAATCTTCATTTCCCTGATGACACTGTTGAGCATCTGTTCATGTGCTCATATTTGCCATCCATATTTTTTCCTCAATGAAATTTCTCTTTAATTCTTGTCCGTTTAAAAAATTGGTTTGTATTATTGATTTACAACAACTGTGGATGAAGTCCTTTATCACATATGTGTTTTGTAAATGTTTTCTTTCAGTATGTGGGTTGTCTTTTCATCTTAACAGTGTCTTTTGAAGAGCAGTTTTAAATTTTGATGGAATTTAACTTACCACTTTTTTATTTTATGATTTATGCCTTTTGTTTTATCTAAGAATTCTTTGCCTAACCCAAGCTCATAAAAATTTTCTTTATGTCTTCTTCTACATAGTTTATAATTTTAGCTCTTACAGTGAGGTCTGTGGTTCATTTTGAGTTAATTTTTGTGTATGATGCAAGGGAGGAGGTTGATTCTTTTTGCTATGCTTATCTAGCTTTTCCAGAATCACATGTTTAAAAGATTATTCTTTCCACATTGAATTATGTTGGTACCTTTATTAGATTATTGATTTGAGAACTTTCTTCTTTCTTAATATAAGCCTTCAATGTTATAAATGTTCCTTGAAGCACTACTCTAGTTGCATTCCATAGATTGTGGTTTTATTTTCATTCAGTTCAAAATATTTTTCTAATTTCTTCTTTCAGCTGTGGGTTATTTATTTATTTGTTACTTAAAATTTTTTTTTTGAGATGGGGTCTTGCACTGCTGCCCAGGCTGGAGCACGGTGACATAATCACAGTTCACCGCAGCTTCAGCCTCCCAGGCTCAAGTGATTCATCCACCTCAGCCTCCCCAGTAGCTGGGTCCACAGGCGCACACCACCACACTTGGATTTTTTTTTTTTTTTTTTTTTTCGTAGAGACGAGGTCTTACTATGTTGTTCAGGCTGGTCGTGAACTCCTGAGCTCAAGCAGTCCTCCTTTTCCCAGCCTCTCAAAGTGTTGAGATTACCGGTATGAGCCACCATGCCTAGCCACCTATGGGATAAAGGTGCTTTTTTATTTTCTTTTTTCTAATTTAATTCCATGTGGTCAGAAAACATGCATTGTATGATTTCAGTCCTTTTAAATGTGTTGAGCTTTATTTTGTGGCTTTGAATATTCTTAACTCGTACCTTAAAAATTTTTTTCATTATTATTTATCTAAAAGTAGTGATTTCCAGATTACTATTTGATATATCATTTTTACTTTTAAAAGGGTAATGAATTATACTTTACCTGCTTCTTAAGAATGATTATTTCTTCACTATCTAGTAAATTAATATTGCTATTTTTGCTTTGTAGCCACAAATATGCAAACTGTTCTTCCCTCTCTCTGCTTTTTTTTTCCATAGGCCTAAGATCTGGCAAACTTGGTGAACAGTGCGAAGCAGTTGTTCGCTTTCCCAGACTTTTTCAGAAGTATCCATTCCCTATTCTTATCAATTCTGCATTCCTAAAGTTAGCTGATGTTTTCAGAGTTGGGTAAGTCTTTTTAAAGGCTCAATGTTCTAAAGTACTTTGTTCATATTTCTTGTTTTCTATTGTGGTCTTTTTCTTTTTGCCTTTTAGGACTTCCACCTGGTTAGTTACCATTAGTGGACACACATGACCTGTGCAGCACATCAGTGTAAGATTTAATGACGTTTAAAGCAAAAATGAGGAGTATAATTTAGACAATACTTATTTCTTTGGAGAACAGAATAAAATTAAGACAACCTTGATATTTTACTGTATACTTCAGGAAAATCTGGGGCTTTGTACAGATTGTTTTTGAGAAGTTGCTGATTTAATAATTTATTTTATAGCATGAGATGCATGTCTGTGAAGTACCTGAAACATATAAGCACTGAATACATGCCTGTTTGCTTTTTCGCCCCCACCATTCCCTCTTCTGCTGCTTTCTGCCATTCTCCATGCCCTCATGTGCTCATATGTACACAATACCACACTTGAGGAGAAGAGAAGTTGTGGAATAAGCGCAAGAGAAGAGAAAGACCATCTGACTTCCTGGCCTTGGTTATAATACAGTTTGAGGAGATTTAGTTCTGCTCTAGGTCTTCTCCTTGTGTCACTGCCATTTTGGTGTCTTGCAGCAAGACTATAGCATAGCTAACTGCTTATGCTTAGTGTCCACATAAAGTACAAACTTTAAGTAACTCTTTTAGTAGTGAAACAAATAATGATAAGATTGAAAAATATTTGCTGTTGCTAAAATTTAATATTATTAGTGTTGCTTTGGTTCCTAATTAAATATTACTTTCTTTTTTTTTTTTTTTTTTGAGACGGAGTCTTGCTCTGCCACCCAGGCTGGAGTGCAGTGGCCGGATCTCAGCTCACTGCAAGCTCCGCCTCCCGGGTTTACGCCATTCTCCTGCCTCAGCCTCCCGAGTAGCTGGGACTACAGGCGCCCGCCTCGTCGCCCGGCTAGTTTTTTTTTTGTATTTTTAAGTAGAGACAGGGTTTCACCGTATTAGCCAGGATGGTCTCGATCTCCTGACCTCGTGATCCGCCCGTCTCGGCCTCCCAAAGTGCTGGGATTACAGGCTTGAGCCACCGCGCCCGGCCTAAATATTACTTTCTAAAGTGACCTAATTTATTTTATTTCTGGTTTTTCTAGAAATAATTTCCTGAGGCTGTGTGTTCTTAAAGTTACCCAACAAAGTGAGAAACATTTGGAGAAGATTCTAAACGTGGATGAATTTGTGAAGAGAATTTTTTCTGTGATTCATAGTAATGATCCCGTGGCAAGAGCCATCACCCTCCGGTATACTGTATTGTAATAATTCACTGTAAGATTATTTGAACTGTAGTTATGTACAAAAAAGGCAGTATATTTACATTTTTCGTTTTGAATATTAGGAGTTGTTTTTGGTTTTTTGACTAAGAGTCAAGGCAAAACTGTGATAACCATCCCAATCTGCAAATGCTTTTTAGTTAACATCTATGTTAACTGTTTTGGTTATAAATTGTTGCCTAACTTGTGTTTGAAATGCATCTCTATATAGGTAGGTGTTCTGATCAAATAACTTGGTGGATCTCAATATAACAGCCTCAGCTCATTTTGAACTTTGCCTTCCTGACCTTGTACTTAATGTTTTCTGTCAGTTTTCTATATTCTTCCCTGATTATGTGATCATTTTTAATGTGACAGATCATACTTGATCTCACTGGAGAACATCAGATACAACCACTATAGTTTCTTTAGCTTTTTCTTTTCTTTCTTGGCATATTTTAAAAAATGTATTTGTTAGAATTTCATTTTGTAAGCCTTATATCCAGCTAGAACTATATTCTCTTTTTAGCTCTGCCATTTATAGAATCATATCTATAACTTTTTATATCTTTTGAAATTCACTTTCCTAAATTATAGGGTTCATTTCTGACCTACCCTGCCCAGACAGTCTTCTTTTTAACCAGGAAGTTCGGGATGTCACATCTTCCCTGAATGTCCTTTTTTCCACACCAAGAATCAGTTCTTCCTTCTTGTTCAGAATTTAGTGCTTTTGTCATTTCTTTGCCTGTTGAGTGATTAAATTGTGAGCAGTATGTGATATTTTAAAGTCAGTTAATTGATTTTCGTCTTTTGAAAGCTATATTCAATAGAATTTATTTATTTATTTATTTATTTATTGAGATGGAGTCTCAGTCTGTCGTCCAGGCTGGAGTGCAGTGGCGTGGTCTCGGCTCACTGCAACCTCTGCCTCCTGGGTTCAGACAATTCTCCTGCCGCAGCCTCCCAAGTAGCTGGGATTATAGGTGCCCGCCACCACGCTCAGCTAATTTTTTTACTTTTAGTAGAGACACGATTTCACCATGTTGGCCAGGCTGGCTGGTCTTGACACCTGACCTCAGGTGATCTGCCCACCTCAGCCTACCATAGTGTTGGGATTACAGGTGGGAGCCACTGCATCTGGCCCAGAATTGAAACTTAAGATATTTTTACCCTTTACTTCAGCAAATATACCTGTAGGAATTTTTAAAATAAATCATTTTTAAAAGCTGGTGAATATATGTATATAGATGATTATAGTGTCATTTTTGTGGAATGAAAAATTGGGGAAAAATCAATGTAGGAATGGCTATTTGTGAACTACTGTGTAACTTTTAAAGAGTAAAGTGAGTTGTGAGTCTATATATGCTGACATAGAAAGATACTAAGTTTGGCCGGGCGTGGTGGCTCAAGCCTGTAATCCCAGCACTTTGGGAGGCCGAGACGGGTGGATCACGAGGTCAGGAGATCGAGACCATCCTGGCTAATACAGTGAAACCCCATCTCTACTAAAAATACAACAAACTAGCCAGGCGAGGTGGCGGGCGCCTGTAGTCCCAGCTACTCAGGAGGCTGAGGCAGGAGAATGGCGTAAACCCGGGAGGCGGAGCTTGCAGTGAGCTGAGATCCGGCCACTGCCCTCCAGCCTGGGTGACAGAGCGAGACTCCGTCTCAAAAAAAAAAAAAAAAAAAAAGAAGAAAGATACTAAGTTTTTAAAAGTTGTCAAATAGTATCAATTTTATTAACTCATTTTGTCAGTTAATACTAATATATATGTTTATATAGGCTCAGAAAAAAATCTAGAGGAATATATACCATTAACAGTGATCATTTTTGGTAGAGTCTTTGGGTTATAGATTACAAGAGGCTTTTCCATTTGACATTTTTTTGTAATGTTTGAATTGTTTTTCACAAACCTGGTTTTTTTTTTTTTTTTTACATCAAAAGATAATAGAATTTAACTGGTGGAATGAATTTCGTAAATAATTTAGAGCTAGCCTGAATATTTTGGTAAGAATGTAGATTAATATTTGTTATTCATTTTGCATGCTTGCCCTTCTCTAAGTCATGGCAGTTGACTCTTGCCTCAACTCTTTTTTTTTTTTTTTTGTGAGACGAAGTCTCGCTCTGTCGCCCAGGCTGGAGTGCAGTGGCCAGATCTCAGCTCACTGCAAGCTCTGCCTCCCGGGTTTACACCATTCTCCTGCCTCAGCCTCCCGAGT
This sequence comes from Trachypithecus francoisi, assembly GCF_009764315.1. Lineage (NCBI taxonomy): Eukaryota > Metazoa > Chordata > Mammalia > Primates > Cercopithecidae > Trachypithecus > Trachypithecus francoisi. The sequence goes on along the minus strand of NW_022681470.1, from coordinate 69,061,691 downwards.
AACTGGGACTACAGGCGCCTGCCACCTCGCCCGGCTAGTTTTTTGTATTTTTTTAGTAGACGGGGTTTCATCGTGTTAGCCAGGATGATCTCAATCTCCTGACCTCATGATCTGCCCGCCTCAGCCTCCCAAAGTGCTGGGATTACAGGCTTGAGCCACCGCGCCCGGCCGCCTCAACTCTTTTTTTAAGCACTATGGTTATCAGTAAAACCAGCGATCTCTAGAAAGCTTCCAAAAAGAAGGATCACTTTAAAGGAAAAAAAAATTAGATTTAAAACAGATTTTTCTACAGTAACACTTGTTGCAATAAGTATTAAAGGAAAATTGAGCTAAGAATTTTATATCTAATCCAGTTTTCATTTAAAAGAGTGGTAAAATAAAAAGATTCTCAGGCACACAAGGCCTTAGGAGGTTTGCCATATAGGACCTATTTTGTAAACATTCTAGAAGGAGGTACTCAAGTAGGAAGAGAAAAATTAAGCTGGAAGCAGTGGGAATAAGTCGTTAAATATGTCAGTATTAGACTAGTCTAATCTTTTCTGGTATAGTAGATTAATAGTCATTTGTTATTTCTTTTGAAAAATGTATAATTTCAAAACCTTCAAATTAAATATAAATTACATATTTAGTCCATTTTAGTTTCTTGCTACTAATAGTATTACTTAATAGTACTAGAAACAGTACTAATTAATTGAGTAATTGCAGGGAATAATTAGGGGGTTACATGTCACATTGGAAGGTTATTTAGGATGTTGACTTTGAAAAAGGTTGTCATTGTAGGAACATTGTAGGTTTTGTTTACTGCAGTGTTTTGCAGATTTCTAAAATTTATGCCTTGCTACTGAAAAGATTTTTCAAACTACTTTCTGTTGTTTATATCACAAACAATAGATTTTTTTCCTTTCTAAGTGTGTAATTTTATTATGAAGCAGACTGTTTTCCAAGCTTTACCTTCTGCACCGTTGTTGATTCTGGCATGAGCCCCAGCGATGTACTCAACCACTCCTTTCTTGATCTTGAGGACATTTGAAAATCATCATACCAATATTTACTGATGTGGGAAAAAAAGATTGGGAGGTCTTACTTTTTTTTACTTTGTGTATCTGCTTAACAGCAAAAATGTAGTACTCTTAATGCTTTGCTGAAATGGACTTCTTTATGCAACATTGGAAAATTGATATTTTGATGCTTTAATAATTCAGAAGTTTCCTTTCTGGGCTGTTTGGTACCTGGAATGTACTTCAAGGTGATTGTTAAAAATTTTGCTTTTTAGATAAGCCATCTTAATTTTTCTGACATACTGAAATATGTAAAAGTGTTTAAAATTTGAGTCATGGATTTCTAAAGTTATGCTTTATTAACCAGAGTTACATGGAATTACCTGTAAACTTTAGTTTTGATAATCTGGCTTTGCCTGGCCTCTTCCTTTTCTGACCTTGACTTTATCATATGCCTGATATTCTTGGGTTTCTCTGTTTCTGTAGGATGTTGGGAAGTCTGGCATCAATAATTCCTGAGAGGAAGAATGCTCATCACAGTATTCGTCAGAGTTTAGATTCACATGATAATGTAGAAGTTGAAGCTGCTGTTTTTGCTGCTGCAAACTTCTCTGCACAGTCAAAGTAAGCATACAGAAGTACATCCCTTTTAGTAGTTTGGCTTCCCAAGAGAAGTTTTTGAAGGAAAAACTGATCAACTTATATAAACACTAAGAGATACAGGAAAGTGTAAATGACAAGGTATATTTTCCAAGAAGGTTTACCTTACACTGGGGAAACAAGACTTAAATTCATAAAATAGAAAATGTAAGTACAAATGTTGGCATTAATTGTGTAAATGAAATGAGTTTCCAGAAGGACAGGATCAGCGTAGATTAGTTGGGGAAGGCTTCATTGGGTAGCAGAGGCTTTATTCACTGAGGAGCTTCTCTCAGACATAGACATCTGTAATACTAAAATGCTTACTCACTGTCTTCTAATGTTAATTTGTTTTGCATTAGAGCTGTCCACAGTTTGGCAAAGACAATAACTTGAATTAAAACCAATTTTAACCTATTCAGAATGTCATGTCCTACACTTGTTTTACAGAACAGTATTTTTTGGAGGGGGGGGCGGGAGGATTAAATGTTGACCATGGTTTTATTACTATGTTTGATTGGCTTGTTTCTCTTCTGTAAAATAAAATATAATATCCCCCTGACTGACAGGAAAAGTAGCATTGCCTTCTGGGGAGCATTTTGGTCATATGTATGAAAAGCCTTAAACAGGTACAGCCCTTTGACCCAGGAAATTCACTTCCAAAATTTATCCTAAGATATCAGCAATATGTACTGATAATTATTTATATGGATGCTAGGTGTAGTGTTACTTGTAACAACAAAAGAAATGAGAAGCAACCTAAATTTCTGCCATTGAGCTTAAATAAATTATGATCATACAGTAGAATACGGTAACAACTTAAATGTTTCTAGAAACATATTTGGAAGCAGTTTACATAATAGATTATGTAATATGACAGGTTTGTTTTAAAAAAAAAACCCTAATAACTTATGTAATATAATAGGTTTGTTGAAAAAAAAGAAAAGGCCTAGTATTTGTATTTATGCAATAGAAAAAAAGACTGGAAGGACATATATATAAAAATCTTGTCTCTGAGTGGTAAGATGGTATATAATTTTTGTTTTCTTTTTATACATTTCTCTATATCTTGGCATGAACAAGTTCCAGTTTTATAACCAGGTGAATAATAAATTTTTTTTTTAACATTAAAAAAATTAGTATTTGCATACCTTTCTCTTCAGCTTTTGTTTTGTTTTGTTTTTTGAGATGGAGTTTCGCTCTTGTCACCCAGGCTGGAGTACAGTGGCACCATCTCAGCTCACAGTAACCTCCGCCTCCCAGGTTCAAGCAATTCTTCTGCCTCAGCCTCCCAAGTAGCTGGGATTATAGGCGCCTGCCACCATGCCTAGCTAACTTTTGTATTTTTAGTAGAGATGGGGTTTCAGCATGTTGGCCAGGCTGGTCTTGAACTCCTGACCTCAGGTGATCCACCTGCCTCGGCCTCCCAAAGTTCTGGAATTATAGGCGTGAGCCACCGCGCCCGGCCCCTTCAGCTATTCTTATCAAACCTTCAGAGTTCCAGGAATTCTTATTGAAAAAGTAGATAATAGAAAGCATGTAGTTTTTAATTTCATGGATCAAAATTAATAAATAGATGTGGCAGTAATTGATGATCAGAAATATCTGAATAAGTAGAGTTCCTTTTTGTCCCTTTGAAAATAAGCATTTTTTTTCTCATTGAGAGTCATTGGTATTGAGAGGACTTTAAAAAATTTCAGTCACATGTCTCTTAACTATGAGGTTACATTCTGAGAAATGCATTGTTAGGCAATTTCATCGTTGTGCAAACATCATAGAGGGCTTACACAAATCTAGATGGTATAACCTAATATACACCTAGGTTATATGGTATATAACCGGTTGCCCCTAGGCTGTAAACCTGTATAGCATGTTTCTATGCTGAATACTGTAGGCAATTGGAACACAGTGGTAAGTATTTGTATATCTACACATAGAAAAGGCTCAGTAAAAATGTGGCATAAAAGATAAAAATGGTATTCCTGTATAGGGCACTTACCATGAATGGAGCTTGCAGGACTGGAATTTGCTCTGGGTGATCAGTGAGTGAGTGGTAAATGAAAGTGAAAGCCTAGGACATTACTGTATTACTACTGTAGACTTTCTGGACACTGTACACTTAGGCTTCACTAAATTTATTTTTGAAGTTTTTCTTCCTTCAATAATAAATTAGCTTTAACTTACTATAACTTTTTAACTTTATACAGTCTTAATTTCTTTTAACTTTTTGACTCTTTTATAATAACACTTAGCTTAAAATACAAACATGTAGCTGTATAAACATAATTTCTTTATATCCTTATTCTGTAAGCTTTTTTTGTTAAAATTAAGACGTAACTGGGCACAGTGTCTCACGCCTGTAATTCCAGCCTATAATTGGGAGGCTGAGGTCGGGGTATCCGCTTGAGCTCAGGAGTTCAAGACCAGCCTAGGCAACATAGTGAGACCCCCTCAAAGAAAACACACAGGGACACATACATTAACCTAGACCTACACAGGGTCGGACATCAAGACATCTCTGGCCAATATGAATTTTTCAGCTCTGTTATAATCTTTTGAGGCCGCTGTCATGTATGTGGTTTGTTGTTGACCAAGACGTTGTTATGCTGTACACGACTGTACTTTTACTGATTAGGAGGTGTGCCTAGTGAATATCATCTGATTACCACTGCCAAGGTGTCAGTGCTTCATAGTCTGTCAGATTACATACGTACTTCCAGTGCTTCCAAAAATAGTTTTCTAAATTTAGTTTCTAAATTTGGATGATAAATTTGTAATTTAGTGATTAAATTTTATATATGAAAATCACTTTTAGTTCAGTTTTTCTCTTGTGTTCTTATTAGAAGCTAATTTTATTTCAGTCTATGTAATTACTGGTTTTGGAAAATGATTAAGACCAAGTAAGAGAAACAGCAATTCTTTACTTGTGGAAATGATGATTAAACATCTAAATTAGCAGTTTATGTAGAAACAGTTTTTAATATACCATGCTTTAATGTGGTAACTTGTAATTTGTTATATTAAAAAATACCAAATGAGTCTCTTGTCACCTAGGCTGGAATGCAGTGGTGCAATCATGGCACACTGCAGCCTCGAACTCCTGGACCCAAGTGATCCTCTCACCTCAGCCTCCCAAATTTCTAGGATTACAGGTGTGAGCTACTGTGACCAGCTGACAAGATTTATATTTTTGAGATCAGTGTTCATGTCTTCTCCCAGAAATAATGACCTGGCTTGAGATCACATATCTCGGTCAGTGCTGATGGATTTTTTTTCTAGTGTCTGTATTGATCGGTTTTGGATATTAAATCAGAGTAACAAGCCAAATAAGACTTTTAGAATTTATTTAATCCTGTTCTTCCCCTGTCTCCTACTGTCACCACATCTGTTTTATTCTAAACCAGAAAATTTTAAATTGCTAGTCTCTGGGTCACAAAGCAGGAGTTACAAGCTCAGATGCTTTCAGGGACCAGGTGAACATTGTCAGTGAGAGCAGTGTCCCCTAGTGGCATCTGTGGTGAACTGAAGCACATCCGCTCCATCTAAAGTGCCCCATGGCACCAGCCTGTTGTTAACAGTGTGGGAATGGATGCCCAGTGCTCAGGTCTCAATTTTTGGCAAAGGAGAGGGGATAATCTGAAAAACCAGATTATTCGATTTGGGCTCACTATATTTAAATGTTGACATTAAGAATTTTTAAAAGGTTATTTTAAAAATAATTTTAAAAATATTATTACACACAAAAAGCCTGCAGTCTCCTGGTTTGCAGTTTCTTGGCCCTAAAGGTATGTAACTGATTTTTAAATTTCAAGTTGTTATAAGAAGTCTTTATATGGTTATTAAAGAAATACTTACTGAATATCCACCATGTTCAGACACTTTTCTAAGTACCAGAAATATAGAGGTGAAAAAGGTCAGGCCCTATTGTTATATAAACACAAAATAATTTCAGATGCTTGTTAGTGTTATGAAAAAATAACACTGTATTTTGATAATGTCCTAAGTGAGCTGCTTTAGAGCAGTTTGGCATAGCCCATTTGGTTGCTGGAGTTTTTGTTTTAGTTGTGTTTCTTACCACCTCCCCTAATCCGAGCACCTGACCTTGGAATGTTAGTTGCAGTTTGGAATATTGGATTTCTTCTGTTTTATTTCTTTTAAGTCCTTAGAAAATAGAAGCAAGTGTAATTTTTTTGGTTTTAAAGTTTTTTCTGTTCTCTTTTCCCAAAGGGATTTTGCTGTAGGAATCTGTAACAAAATCAGTGAAATGATTCAAGGTATGTATTCTTCATTTAGTATTATGAGTGACTTTATGAGATTTATAATAGTTGCTAACACTAATTAAGTACTTACTATTTGCTAGTCACCATACATTCAAATAATATTTATTAAGTATCTTCTATGTGCCCACACTGTTATAAACGCTGAGGATACAGGAGTGAGCAAAACAAAGTCCTTACCCCCATCTAACCTACACTCTGGTCAGGGGTGGGGTGTGTGGGGATAGACAAATGTGCATGTGACATTTCTGGTGCTATGGTGAAGAAGTGAGAGAAGAAGGATAGAGAGTCTCAAAAGTAAGTCGGTGGGGGGAGAGAAGGGACTTATCTATTTTATATATATTGATCAGAGAAGGGACTTTCTTGTATATATTGATCAGAGACGATCTCTGATGAAGTGATATTTGAGTGAGACATGAAGGAGAAAAAGGAGTGAGCCATGCTGATATAGTCCTGCATTGCTTAACAATGGGGATCCTGTGTGAGAGATGTGTCCTTAGGCAGTTTTGTTGTTTGAACTTCATGGAGTGTACTTATATAAACCTAAATGGTATAGCCTCCTATACACTTAGGCTGTATGGTATAGCCTATTGCTCCTAGGCTGTAAGCCTATGCAGCATGTAACTATGCTGAATACCATAGGCAGTTGTAACAAAATGATAAGTATTTGTATATCTGAGGTAGAAAAGGTAATATATTGCACTGTGGTGTTACAGTGACTACAGGATCTCTGAAGTTACTCGGAATTTTTCAGCTCCATTATAATCTTATGGGACCACCATCTGTCATGTGGTCCATCATTCACCAAAGCATACTTATGGGGTGCATGATTATAGGGAAGACTGGTCTGTCTGAGAGAGAGTAATGTTATTAGGAGCTCTGGAACTCTCTGCTAATGTCCTTCCAGTGTCTCCCAGTTGCAGTTAGAATCAAATCCAGATTCCTTACCATAGATTACAAAGCTCTGGTTTTCCAATCTCTTCTTTTATACCGTGAGTCATGTGTATTAACCCTATTTATCCTTATAGCAGTCATTATGGGAGCCCAAGAACTCCCATAGGGTTAATACCCTTGTCTTACCCCTAATTTATCCTAGCAGTCATAAAAGGGAGCTCTTGGGCTATAGCATTGCATGACTCTAGAGAACACCACTTTGTTTATATTCTTATAAAGAGCATTCTTTTGAATTGTGCAACGTGGCAGCCTTGGATAGGTAATGCTATTATGTTCGTTTTACAGGAAAGGAAATGGAGCCACACTAAAGCTGAATGATTGGTTCACAGTCAAAAAGCTGATAACTTGCAGTTTGGCTTTGAGGCCCACGCTTTTAACCACTATGCTATCGTGCCTTTCTAAGACATGAATTTCTTAGTGTAGTTATATTTTGCATGCATTTAAATTGTCCTTCAAATTAAAATGAAAGAGAACTTGCTCACTTGCATAAATAATAAAAATCACTTCAAGACCAAGCTACAGTGAATGAGCTTTGTTGTTTTCCCCTTTATTCCTTTGTCTTTTTTCTTCCATCATTAGCAAAAGGGCTTTCCTGCAGAAAGGTATCCTTATGACATTAGAAGGAAGCATCACTTATTCATTGACCAGGATTTTATCAGTTGCCTACTATATCAGACAAGATCTCAGCAGGAAACAGGTGGCACATTTGAATTAAGATAACTCAAGGAAGGTGTAATAAAGGAGCCATTCACAAAGGCATGGCCAGGGTATACTATAGGGGATAATGTAGTTTTTGAGCCTGTAATAGCTGTTACCACATCTCTAACAGTATAGGTTAAAGAGGGGTTACTAGAAACTTGGAGTCATGTCAGGAGGGCCACTTTAAGAAACTAACCTCCAGGAGCGTGATGTGACCCTTCTGTGAGAGAACCAGGAAATAAATACTGTGACCTCATTCTCTGCAACTCCTGCTGGGCTCTCCATTGGTTAAACTCATAGGGCAGATAGCAAGGGAATTGATGAGAGCTATACAGGTGAGCCTTCTAGGATGCTGGAGTAGTCTGTGTATCTGATGGTAGTTATATGGGAATGTACGTATGTAGAAATTCATTAATCTGTACACTTAAGATTCATTACTTTATTGTTCCTTAAATTTTATCTTAGAAAAATCTAAAAGAGCCGGGCGCAGTGGCTCAAGCCTGTAATCCCAGCACTTTGGGAGGCCGAGACGGGCGGATCACGAGGTCAGGAGATCGAGACTATCCTGGCTAACACGGTGAAACCCCGTCTCTACTAAAAAATACAAAAAACAAGCCGGGCGCAGTGATGGGCGCCTGTAGTCCCAGCAACTCGGGAGGCTGAGGCAGGAAAATGGCTTAAACCCAGGAGGCAGAGCTTGCAGTGAGCTGAGATCCGGCCACAGCACTCCAGCCTGGGCGGCAGAGCGAGACTCCGTCTCAAAAAAAAAAAAAAAAAAGAAAAATCTAAAAGAACAGGAATTAGAAGAGAGAGCCAGAGGAAAACATAGGAGTGTGGGTGGAGGAAAAGTGGAAGAAAATTGGAACCCAAGACATAGAAATGGAAGAGGAGTTTTAGGAACAACGTATCCTGACATTTGGTTTTAAGCCACTTGTGTTTCTGCCAAGTAAAATCTCTGAGCCTCACTAAATCTTTAGTAAAGATGCCTGTAAGCACTAAGATCCCTCTGAGTACTGGGTTGAGAATAAACTTGCAGTGGAGGAAAGGAGGGGATATGAGAGTGGAGCCTGCCATGGGGAAAGGCCTAAGTAGGGAGAATACTTAGGAGACTTTCTATAATTAAGTAAAGAGATGGTAGTGGAAGTGGATCGGCATGGTAACAACGGAGGTAGAAAGAGTTAGTTTTGGGTTTTATTTTGAAGATAGAACCAATAAGATTTGCTAATACATTTGGAGATGGGATGTGAGAGAATCCTACTTTCATTAAGAAAGACTCCAGGGTCTAAGGAGCTATAATGATGTCATTTACTGAGACAGGAGTATTTTTGGAGGGGCAGTTTCAAGGTGAAGATCAGTTCTCTTTGGGCCCTATTAATACAAAATTCTTCTGAGACCTCCTAGTGCAGATGACCAGAAGGTAATGAGATACATGCATCTGATGTCCTGGGCAGGAGGACGGGTGGGTGGCAACCTTTCACATTTAGCTGATAAGGGAAACCATGGGATTATATCAACTCACTCAGGGAAAGCACATAGAATGAGAAGAGAATTTATTACCAACCTATGGAAATATCAGAAATTAAAGTGTAGACAGACAAGGAGACTGCAAAGGAGGTTAAGAAGGAACAGCCAGAGAAAGAGGTCAGAAAACAGTAAGAGTGGAAGAGCCAAAGCCATTAGGAGAGAGTTTCAAAGATAGAATGGTCAGCAGTGTCAAGTGCATTCAGAACCTTAAGGAACAAAATAATAACAACATGAGCATGATGTGACCCTGCAGAGAGGAAAGCAGGGAATACTCTGATCTCATTCTTTTCCCTCTGGCAAAACCAAGTAGAGACCATCCAGCAACGGAGTTTGTTGATGTAGGCAACTGTTGGACGTTGAAGTGCTGTCTTACGTTCATACCCACAATTATATCACAATGGAAAAACCAGCGATATGCAGAGTATAATTAGCTTGTGGCATGTATGTGGTCATACATTATGGCTGAGAAATTTGTGTTCACCATTACCACAAAGCCATGCCATAGAAGAAAAGATTTGTTGGTTTCACTCCACTGTTGACAGGAAAATGTGAATTAGGGTTAGTCTTCATGGACTCAGTTGTGTATGCAATAAAGAAAGGCATTTACTACACAAAGTTCAGAGGATTTCAAAACTGTTCTACACACAGTTTATTCACATCCTGATTCTGATTTAGTTGTTGAAGGAAATAATTAAAATCATAAGTATAATCAGACTGTAGCCATCAAGTGTGTGTGTTTGTGTGTGTGTATATATATATATGTATATGTGTATGTATAGTTTTTTTACTATAATAATGAGAGGAAATAGGCAGCAAATATGACTTTGTTTCTACTGTGCTTTTTGAAGACAGTTTTTATTATCAGCATGTAGTTTTATAATCATTGAAAAGTTGATGTCAAGATAAATGCTTTGGAAAAACTGAATTTATTGATTGGTTCTAGTATAATCTTTAATGTTACAAATATAATATTAGTATACTGTGTTTTTCAAGTGCAATTTTGCTAATTGAGTCACAGCTTTTTAATCTGGAAGATTTTTAAGGATGATGATCACAAATACCTTGAGAATTCTTTTTGTGTCTAGGTTTAGCGACACCAGTAGACTTGAAGCTAAAATTGATACCCATCCTACAGCACATGCACCATGATGCAATCTTGGCTTCCAGTGCTCGTCAGCTTTTACAACAGCTGGTCACATCCTATCCGTCCACCAAAATGGTGATTGTGTCTTTGCACACTTTCACTCTACTTGCAGCTTCATCTTTGGTTGATACACCTAAGCAGGTAATTTTGATTTTCTTTAAACTGCCTATTCTCTGGTAAACTTAAATATATGATTAGAAATAAGAAAGTGGCCCATAAGTCTTGAGGACATTAAGGTTCTTTTCTGCAATAAAGGTCAGATTAATTTCCTTTTGCTTGCTTTTTTATTCTCTCTTTTCACAGTACTGATTGTTGGGGGCCCTTGAGGAAAATGAGATGTTGTGGGGTACATGGCTGGCTGTGAAGCTGGCCATATTAAAAAAAAAAAAAAAAGATAGGATTGAGTATCTGTTAAATGCCAGGTCCTGTGCTAAAACTTTAAAGTTAAATGGTAGTATTTTACAAACATGGAGAAAGAGGTCCAAATGTGGGCACGTAGCTAATGAGTGATAGGGCTCTGATTTGAAGTGAGTCCTGTCCCTTTATAAGTTTCACTAAACTACACTGCATTTCTAATGATCATTTCAGTTACAGTATTGTTTATGGAGTGACTTATTTCCTTTATAGATTCAGCTTCTGTTGCAGTATTTGAAGAATGATCCCAGGAAGGCAGTAAAGAGACTTACTATTCAAGATCTGAAATTACTTGCTAGTAAAACACCATATACTTGGAGTAGGGAGAATATTCAGGTATGTAGAACTTGTAACATTTTATATAGAAAAAATAATATAACATTACAATATAGTAAAATGTTTTGCATTTTTATATTGTCTTTGTCATCTAAGTGGTTGAATATTAAAACTTTCTAAAGCATTGTTGATGTTTGTGGCAGAAGTTATTTTATAAGTGGCACAATAAATATATAAAACTTCTATACTTCAGTGTTTGTTTTAGTCAATGAAACTTGCCACTCAGTTGCTTGTTCATTTTCCCATAGTAGCACTAAGGCTAATTGAGAAGCCCAATTACATTGGTTTTTTTATTCTTGTATTTTTCAGTCAATTTGGAGAGAAAAATTTGGGGGCTGACTGTTATCTGTAATGGAGATGGGGCTGGATGGGCAACTGGGGAAGTATGTTTCTCCATGGAGAGCCGAAGACATTCTTAAGTCTTCTTTTGTAAACAGAAGAGCAGATCTCACTCTTTAGACTTCTAATGTGACATCTTTGACACCATCTATTACCATCGGTTAGGTTAAATTAATATTTTATATATTTTTTTTCTCAAAATAGAACCCTGTTTACCCATTACCAGTAGAGACACACCATTTTGCAAATAATGGTATTTAAAATGGAATGGAAGTTTTTATCTCTTAGCATCATCATGACTCCAGTGGATCAAAAATCTTTGAATTTCAGATTATTAAAACTAAACTGCTGTGTTTGTTTTTCTGTTTGTTTGTTTGCAGTTTTCTAAACATCTTTTAATTTACTATATTATGATTTGATGGTCACAGATATCCCAAGATAAGGACAGTTGTTAAATCTTCATTTCATAGATAGGCATTTAGGGTTCAGAGTTAATATGCTTAAGAGAGCATCTTAAGAGAAGTAAATTAAGAACTTAATTAAGAGAGCTTCTGTCCTCTGATCCCTAGTCCTACTGCTTTTTCTACTAAATAATGCTATCTTTCCAAGAAGAGAATGTACCCAGCCACTTTAGTCATTTTAGAGAATTTGTATAAAGAACCAAACCCGGTTATTTAGAAAGATCAGTGGGCGGAGCAAGATGGCTGAATAGGAACAGCTCCAGTCTCCAGCTCCCAGCGCGAGCGACACAGAAGACAAGTGATTTCTGCATTTTCAACTGAGGTACTGGGTTCATCTCACTAGGGAGTGCCAGACAATCGGTGCTGGTCAGCTGCTGCAGCCCGACCAGCGAGACGAGGCATCGCCTCACCTGGGAAGCGCAAGGGAGAAGGGAATCCCTTTTCCTAGCCAGGGGAACTGAGACACACAATACCTGGAAAATCGGGTAACTCCCACCCCAATACTGCACTTTACCAAGGGTCTTAGCAAACGGGCACACCAGGAGATTATATCCCACACCTGGCTGGGAGGGTCCCACACCCACGGAGCTTCCCTCATTGCTAGCACAGCAGTCTGTGATCTAATGGCAAGGCAGCAGCGAGGCTGGGGGAGGGGCGCCCGCCATTGCTGAGGCTTAAGTAGGTAAACAAAGCTGCTGGGAAGCTCGAACTGGGTGGAGCTCACAGCAGCTCAAGGAGGCCTGCCTGTCTCTGTAGACTCTACCTCTGGGAACAGGGCACAGCTAAACAACAACAACAACAACAACAAAAAAAAGCAGCAGAAACCTCTGCAGACGCAAACGACTCTGTCTGACAGCTTTGAAGAGAGCAGTGGATCTCCCATCACGGAGGTTGAGATCTGAGAAGGGACAGACTGCCTGCTCAAGTGGGTCCCTGACCCCTGAGTAGCCTAACTGGGAGACATCCCCCACTAGGGGCAGACTGACACCCCACACCTCACACGGTGGAGTACACCCCTGAGAGGAAGCTTCCAAAGCAAGAATCAGACAGGTACACTCACTGTTCAGCAATATTCTATCTTCTGCAGCCTCTGCTGCTGATACCCAGGCAAACAGAGTTTGGAGTGGACCTCAAGCAATCTCTAACAGACCTACAGCTAAGGGTCCTGACTGTTAGAAGGAAAACTAACAAACAGGAAGGACACCCACACCAAAACCCCATCAGTATGTCACCATCATCAAAGACCAGAGGCAGATAAAACCACAAAGATGGGGAAAAAGCAGGGCAGAAAAGCTGGAAATTCAAAAAATCAGAGTGCATCTCCCCCTGCAAAGGAATGCAGCTCATCGCCAGCAATGGATCAAAGCTGGACGGAGAATGACTGACGAGATGAGAGAAGAAGGCTTCAGTCCATCAAACTTCTCAGAGCTAAAGGAGGAATTACGTACCCAGTGCAAAGACACTAAAAATCTTGATAAAAGAGTGGAAGAATTGATAACTAGAATAATTAATGCAGAGAAGGCCATAAACAAACTGACAGAGATGAAAACCATGACATGAGAAATACGTGACAAATGCACAAGCTTCAGTAACCAACTCGATCAACTGGAAGAAAGAGTATCAGCGATTGAGGATCAAATGAATGAAATGAAGCGAGAAGAGAAATGTAAAGAAAAAAGAAGAAAAAGAAATGAACAAAGCCTGCAAGAAGTACAGGATTATGTAAAAAGACCAAATCTGTGTCTGATTGGGGTGCCTGAAAGTGAGGGGGAAAATGGAACCAAGTTGGAAAACACTCTTCAGGATATCATCCAGGAGAACTTCCCCAACCTAGTAGGGCAGGCCAACATTCAAATTCAGGAAATACAGAGAATGCCACAAAGATACTCCTCGAGAAGAGCAACTCCAAGACACATAATTGCCAGATTCACCAAAGTTGAAATGAAGGAAAAAGTCTTAAGCGCAGCCAGAAAGAAAGGTCGGGTTACCCACAAAGGGAAGCCCATCAGACTAACAGCAGATCTCTCGGCAGAAACTCTACAAGCCAGAAGGGAGTGGGGGCCAATGTTCAACATTCTTAAAGAAAAGAATTTTAAACCCAGAATTTCATATTCAGCCAAACTAAATTTCATAAGTGAAGGAGAAATAACATCCTTTACAGATAAGCAAATGCTTAGAGATTTTGTCACCACCAGGCCTGCCTTACAAGAGTCCCTGAAGGAAGCACTAAACATGGAAAGGAACAACCGGTACCAGCCATTGCAAAAACATGCCAAAATGTAAAGACCATCGAGGCTAGGAAGAAACGGCATCAATTAACGAGCAAAATAACCAGTTAATATCATAATGGTAGGATCAAGTTCACACATAACAATATTAACCTTAAATGTCAATGGACTAAATGCTCCAATTAAAAGACACAGACTGGCAAACTGGATAAAGAGTCAAGACCCATCAGTTTGCTGTATTCAGGAGACCCATCTCACATGCAGAGACATACATAGGCTCAAAATAAAGGGATGGAGGAGGATCTACCAAGCAAATGGAGAACAAAAAAAAGCAGGGGTTGCAATCCTAGTCTCTGATAAAACAGACTTTAAACCATCAAAGATCAAAAGAGACAAAGAAGGCCTTTACATAGTGGTAAAGGGATCAATTCAACAGGAAGAGCTAACGATTCTAAATATATATGCACCCAATACAGGAACACCCAGATTCATAATAAAGCAAGTCCTTAGAGACTTACAAAGAGACTTAGACTCCCATACAATAATAATGGGAGACTTCAACACCCCACTGTCAACATTAGACAGATCAGCGAGACAGAAAGTTAACAAGGATATCCAGGAATTGAACTCATCTCTGCAGCAAGCAGACCTAATAGACATCTACAGAACTCTACACCCCAAATCAACAGAATATACATTCTTCTCAGCACCACATCGCACTTATTCCAAAATTGACCACATAATTGGAAGTAAAGCACTCCTCAGCAAATGTACAAGAACAGATATTATAACAAACTGTCTCTCAGACCACAGTGCAATCAAACTAGAACTCAGGACTAAGAAACTCAATCAAAACCGCTCAACTACATGGAAACTGAATAACCTGCTCCTGAATGACTACTGGGTACATAATGAAATGAAGGCAGAAATAAAGATGTTCTTTGAAACCAGTGAGAACAAAGATACAACATACCAGAATCTCTGGGACACATTTAAAGCAGTGTGTAGAGGGAAATTTATAGCACTAAGTGCCCACAAGAGAAAGCTGGAAAGATCTAAAATTGACACTCTAACATCACAATTGAAAGAACTAGAGAAGCAAGAGCAAACACATTCGAAAGCTAGCAGAAGGCAAGAAATAACTAAGATCAGAGCAGAACTGAAGGAGATAGAGACACAAAAATACCCTCCAAAAAATCAGTGAATCCAGGAGTTGGTTTTTTGAAAAGATCAACAAAATTGACAGACTGCTAGCAAGACTAACAAAGAAGAAAAGAGAGAAGAATCAAATAGACGCAATAAAAAATGATAAAGGGGATATCACCACCGACCCCACAGAAATACTAACTACCATCAGAGAATACTATAAACACCTCTACGCAAATCAACTAGAAAATCTAGAAGAAATGGATAATTTCCTGCACACTTACACTCTCCCAAGACTAAACCAGGAAGAAGTTGAATCCCTGAATAGACCAATAGCAGGCCCTGAAATTGAGGCAATAATTAATAGCCTACCCACCAAAAAAAGTCCAGGACCAGATGGATTCACAGCTGAATTCTACCAGAGGTACAAGGAGGAGCTGTTACCATTCCTTCTGAAACTATTCCAATCAACAGAAAAAGAGGGAATCCTCCCTAACTCATTTTATGAGGCCAACATCATCCTGATACCAAAGCCTAGCAGAGACACAACAAAAAAAGAGAATTTTAGACCAATATCCCTGATGAACATTGATGCAAAAATCCTCAATAAAATACTGGCAAACCGGATCCAGCAACACATCAAAAAGCTTATCCACCATGATCAAGTGGGGTTCATCCCTGGGATGCAAGGCTGGTTCAACATATGCAAATCAATAAATGTAATCCAGCATATAAACAGAACCAAAGACAAAAACCACATGATTATCTCAATAGATGCAGAAAAGGCCTTTGACAAAATTCAACAGCCCTTCATGCTAAAAACGCTCAATAAATTCAGTATTGATGGAACGTGTCTCAAAATAATAAGAGCTATTTATGACAGACCCACAGCCAATATCATACTGAATGGGCAAAAACTGGAAAAATTCCCTTTGAAAACTGGCACAAGACAGGGATGCCCTCTCTCACCACTCCTATTCAACATAGTGTTGGAAGTTCTGGCTAGGGCAATCAGGCAAGAGAAAGAAAGAAAGCATATTCAGTTAGGAAAAGAAGAAGTGGAATTGTCCCTGTTTGCAGATGACATGATTGTATATTTAGAAAACCCCATTGTCTCAGCCCAAAATCTCCTTAAGCTGATAAGAAACTTCAGCAAAGTCTCAGGATACAAAATTAATGTGCAAAAATCACAAGCATTCTTATACACCAGTAACAGACAAACGGAGAGCCAAATCATGAATGAACTTCCATTCACAATTGCTTCAAAGAGAATAAAATACCTAGGAATCCAACTTACAAGGGATATAAAGGACCTCTTCAAGGAGAACTACAAACCACTGCTCAGTGAAATAAAAGAGGACACAAACAAATGGAAGAACATACCATGCTCATGGATAGGAAGAATCAATATGGTGAAAATGGCCATACTGCCCAAAGTAATTTATAGATTCAATGCCATCCCCATCAAGCTACCAATGAATTTCTTCACAGAATTGGAAAAAACGGCTTTAAAGTTCATATGGAACTTTAAAGAGCCCGCATTGCCAAGACAATCCTAAGTCAAAAGAACAAAGCTGGAGGCATCATGCTACCTGACTTCAAACTATACTACAAGGCTACAGTAACCACAACAGCATGGTACTGGTACCAAAACAGAGATATAGACCAATGGAACAGAACAGAGTCCTCAGAAATGATACCGCACATCTACAGCCATCTGATCTTTGACAAACCTGAGAAAAACAAGAAATGGGGAAAATATGCCCTATTTGATAAATGGTGCTGGGAAAATTGGCTAGCCATAAGTAGAAAGCTGAAACTGGATCCGTTCCTTACTCCTTATACGAAAATTAATTCAAGATGGATTAGAGACTTAAATGTTAGACCTAATACCATAAAAACCCTAGAAGAAAATCTAGGTAATACCATTCAGGACATAGGCATGGGCAAGGACTTCATGTCTAAAACACCAAAAACAACGGCAACAAAAGCCAAAGTTGACAATTGGGATCTAATTAAACTGAAGAGCTTCTGCACAGCAAAAGAAACTACCATCAGAGTGAACAGGCAACCTACAGAATGGGAGAAAATGTTTGCAATCTACTCATCTGACAAAGGGCTAATATCCAGAACCTACAAAGAAGTCAAACAAATTTACAAGAAAAAAACAACCCCATCAAAAAGTAGGCAAAGGATATGAACAGACATTTCTCAAAAGAAGACATTCATACAGCCAACAGACACATGAAAAAATGCTCATCATCACTGGCCATCAGAGAAATGCAAATCAAAACCACAATGAGATACCATCTCACACCAGTTAGAATGGCAGTCATTAAAAAGTCAGGAAACAACAGGTGCTGGAGAGGATGTGGAGAAATAGGAACACTTTTACACTGTTGGTGGGATTGTAAACTAGTTCAACCATTATGGAAAACAGTATGGCGATTCCTCAAGGATCTAGAACTAGAAGTACCGTATGACCCAGCCATCCTATTACTGGGTATATACCCAAAGGCTTATAAATCATGCTGCTATAAAGACACATGCACACGTATGTTTATTGCGGCACTATTCACAATAGCAAAGACTTGGAATTAACCCAAATGTCCATCAGTGACAGGCTGGATTAAGAAAATGTGGCACATATACACCATGGAATACTATGCAGCCATAAAAAAGGATGAGTTTGTGTCCTTTGTAGGGACATGGATGCAGTTGGAAACCATCATTCTCAGCAAACTATCGCAAGAACAGAAAACCAAACACCACATGTTCTCACTTATAGGTGGTAACTGAACAATGAGATCACCTGGACTCGGGAAGGGGAACATCACACACCGGGGCCTATCATGGGTAGGGGGCAGGGGGGAGGGATTGCATTGGGAGTTATACCTGATGTAAATGACGAGTTGATGGGTGCTGACGAGTTGATGGGTGCAGCACACCAACATGGCACATGTATACATATGTAACAAACCTTAACGTTATGCACATGTACCCTAGAACTTAAAGTATAATAATAATAATAAAAAAAGAAAGATCAGTGAGAAGCATGGTATTATTCCTTCTCATTTTTTTCTTATTGTGAGATAGATCACACATACAGAAAAGTATGTAAAATGTATAAATAGTTTAAATACTTTTAAGTGAGAAAAGTATGTAAAAATGTATAAATAGTTTAAATACTTCTAAGTGAAAACCCATGCAACTTCCATCCAGCTGGAAATAGAATATTACAGGATCACAGAACCCTGCCTCCTTCCCTTGCATGGTCCTTCCTGATTGAAACTTTATACCTACCAAAAGCAAACCACTATTTTGACTTTTGTGATAATAATTTCTTTGCTCTTCTTTTACCTTCTTCACATGTATTCCTAAAGAATACTGTTTAGCTTTCTTTTTGTTTCTTTTGCTCAGCGTTACACTGGTGAGACTTATCCATGTCTTTTCCCTTTAATTGTAATGTAGTATCCCACTGTATGAATGTATCACAGTTTATTTGCTCTTGATGGGTTATTTCTAGCATGGGCCTGTTGCAAACAGTGCAGAACATTCTTCCGTTTGTCTCCCAGTGCACACATGCAAATTTCTTTAGAGTGTATACCTAGGAATGAAATTTCTGACTTATAGAAAATGCGTATCTTCAATTTTAACAGATAATGTCAAACTATTTTCCAAAGTCAATGAAGCAGTTTACATTCCTGCTGTGTATGAGGGCATCCATTGATCACATCCTTACCAACACATAGAATTATCAGACTTAAATTTTTACCAGTTTAGAAATTGTACTTTTTATGTATGACTCCTTGATTATTAAAGAAATTGAACACCTTTTTAATACATTTATTGATCATTTGGATTTTCTCTTATGACATGGCTATTCAGGTCTCTTGCCTATTTTTCTGTTGATTTGTAATTATTTTTTATATATTTTGAATACTCATACTTTGTTGGTCCTTGGAAATTCTTTATAAATTTCAGAACCAGCTTGTCAAATTTAACAGTTTGATTGGGATTACACTGAATATAAAGATCAGTTTGTATGGTAACTTTATAATACTGTCTTCCAGTGCATGAACATGTTGTATCTTTCCACTTATTTTAGGTCCCTTTAATGTGTCTCTTGTCCTAGTCTATTTCGTCTGATATTAATATCACTACTTTAGCTTTCTTGTACATTTGTTGACATGATAGGTTGTTTACCATCTTTTTAGTTTCAGTCTTTATATATCTTTATGTTTCACATGTTTCTTATAAACAGCATTTAATTGGATTTTTTTTGAGAGAGAGAATTTTGCTCTGTCACCCAGGCTGGAGTGCAATGGTACAGTCTTGGCTCACTGCAACCTCCACCTCCAGGGTTCAAGCGATCCTCCCACCTCAGTGTCCCAAGTAGCTGGGACTACAGGCATATGTCACCACACCCGGCTAATTTTTGTATTTTTAGTAGAGAATCATCATCATGTTGCCCAGGCTGGTCCTGAACTCTTGACGTCAAGCAGTCCACCTACCTCAGCCTCCCAAAGTGCTGGGATTACAGGTGTGAGCCACCATTCCCGGCCTAGTTGGATTATTTTTAATCCAGCCTGGCAGTCTTTGTCGTTTTCAGATGGAACATTTGATTCATCTGATTTACTGTGATTTATCACACATTTGAGTTTAAATCTACCATTTTGTTTTGTGTTTTCTCTGTGTCTTCCCTGTTCCTTTTCACTCTTTGGAGGAGATGGGGGTTTCTTTCTGGATTGATTATTTTTGATATCTTACCATTCCATTTGACTTGACTAGTCTGGAAGTATACAGTCTTGTTAAATATTCTTTTAGTTGTTATCGTAGAAATGAAAACATAACTGATAGTCATTTTTATTAGTCTAAAGTTAATTCTGCTAAAAGTCCTTTGAACACACTTGAATGCCCTTTTCATCACTCTAAACTTTTATGTATTATTGTTTTGTGTAATTAAAATACAAGTTAAATAAAATACAATTAAACTATTTTTTCTTACATAGTTTTGTTATTGTTTAGGAAATTAATTGTTGATTTGGACCTTCCATTGTCTTTGCTCTCTTGCATCTCAGCTATTTCCTAGTTACTTTTCCTTCTGCCTTCGGAAGGTCCTTGAGTGAGAGTCTGTGGTGGTAAACCCTCTCAATATTTCCTTGCATAAAAATGCTTTCATTTTGTCCTCAATCTTGAAAAATACTTTCTCAGGATACAATTCCCAGGGCGTTGAGGATACCATTCTGCTGTCTACTGGTTTTCTTTATTGCTGCTGAAAAGTAGTAATACTCTTTGGAAGGAATTTTTTTTTTTTTTCTTTGCTTTAAAATTGTTCTCTTTGACTTGATTTTCTGTAGTTTCACTATGAAATGTCTAGTTGTGAATTTCTTTTTAAACTATCTAGACTGTGTTTGATTTCTTGAATCAGAAGATTGGTGTCTTTCAGCACTTCTGGGAAATTGTTACTTGTAATTTCTTCAAATATTGCCACTGTCTCTTTTTCTCACCTTTTCTTCTGGACCTCCTATTAAAGGTATGGTAACCCTTCTCCCGTTAATCCTTCATGTGCCTTATCTTGTTTTCTATTTTCTATCTCTGTGCTGTGTTCTCGGTAATTTCTTCTTATATATGTTTTAGTTCAATAATTATTTTTTCAGTTTATCTAAAGTCTGCAGATTTGTCTCTGCTCTCTATTTCTATACCCTTTTTCCTTGTTTACCTGGTTGTTTTTCACTTTGAAATACTCATTATTCTTGGAGAAGTATGTGTGGGAATTATTTGAGGCTCAGACTAAAAAGTACTTTCCTGTAGAGATTTGCATTTGCTTCTGCTAGACAGAGACGTCAGATAGTGATAAATGCTGCCAAGAAAAATTAAGTCAGGAAGAAGATTAGAGAATATGGAAGGTGGAGCTTGCAGTTTTAGGGCTGGTTAGAGAAACCCTCACTGAGAAATTGACATTTATGGAAAGACCTAAAGAAGGGAATGTCAATTTTGTGGGCCCCTGAAGGAAGGGTATTAGCAGCAGGAGAAAAGCCTGAAGACCCTAAAGTGAGAACATTCATGAGTGTGAGGTCAGTGTGACTGTTAATAGGGGAGATTAGTAGGAGGTGATGTTAGGTGATAATAGGGAAGAATAGACGTTCAGGGCCTTTGAGTCCTTCTTAAGGACTTTAGCTTTTTACTCTACATGAGATAGATTGCCTCTGAAGATTTTAAGCAGAGAACATTATCTGACTTAAGTTCTAAAATATTATCTCTGGCTTAGCTATATTGAGACTAGGTTGTAGGGGCCCAAAGGCAGAAGCTGGGAGAACATTTAAGAGGCAGTAACAAATAATCCAATTAGAAAATATATAGTTACCTGAACCAAGGTAGTTGGGGTGGTAGTGAGAAGTGGTAATAGTTTGGATATATTTTAAAGGCTAGAGCTGATGGATTTCCTGGCATAGTGTAGAGAAAGAAAGGTAGCTATAAACTTTTTGCCATCAACAAAAGCAATTTTCATTTACTTGGAATGGGCAAGACTCTGGGAGACTCATTTCTTGAAGATCAAGAGTTCACTTCTGAGTATATAAAGTGTAAAATGTCAGACATCCAGGTGGAGATGTCAACGACATATGTGCCTGGAGTTTAGTGGACAGATACAGCTGAGGTTATAAATATGAGAGTTATCAGTTTATAGATGGTATTTGAAGCCATGAGACTGGATGGCTCAACTAGGGAGACAATATGGCTAGAGAAGATTTAGGGAATGATGAGCTGAGAAACAGCCAGCAAAGGAGCCTGGAAAGGAGTGGCCAGTAATACATAAGTCAGAATAGTATTTTATAGGGAGAAGACCTTGATCTACCACGAGAGCTACTGCAGCCATATTCGCCAAGATAAGGACTGATAGTTCACCTTTGCGTTTGGCAATATGAAGTCATTGATAACCTTAAGAGAGCAATTTTGCTGCAGCATTGTGGGTAAAAGGCTAATTAGAGTGGATTCTGCAGAAAAACAGGAGAGAGATTTAAGGCAGTGAATGTACATTGGTCCCTCAGTATCCCTGGAGATTGATTCCAGGACCAACCCTTCTCAAGATTACTTATAATACCTAATACAATGTAATTTTAAGTAAAGAGTTGTATTATGTTGTTTTTTTATTTGTATTATTCTTTTTTATTATTAATATTTCAAATACTTTCGATCTGGAGTTGGTTGAATCAGTGGCTGCGGAACCCATGAATATTGAGTGCCTACTGTAGAAAACGTTTTAAAAGGAATTCTGGGCTGGGTGTGGTAGCTCATGCCTGTATTCCCAGCACTTTGGGAAGCCAAGGTGGGTGGAGTTCAAGATCAGCCTGACCAACATGGAGAAACCCTGTCTCTACTAAAAATACAAAGTTAGCTGGGCGTGATGGTGCATGCCTGTAATCCCAGCTACTCTGGGAGGCTGAGGCGGGAGAATTGCTCGAATCCGGGAAGCGGGGGTTGCAGTGAGCCGAGATTGTGCCGTTGCACTCCAGCCTGGCAACAAGAGCAAAATCTGTCTCAAAAAAAGAAAAAAGGAATTCTGCTCTCAAGGGAGCAGAGAAATGATATGGTATTGCTAAAGGGTATGCTGTTTGTTTTTATCCTGGGAGGAGTAAACTTGTTTTTTATTGATGGCAATGACCTGGTAGAAGGCAAAATTGCTAGAGCAATGTCCTTGAGTAGGTGAGACTGGAAGGGACCCAGAGTAGAAGTAGATAGGCTTTCTCTAGTTCACATAGAATCGGAAGGAAGACCTTAAGAAGCCTAATGTAAGTGCATGAGTAGGTATTATGGTAAAAAGTTACAGAAAGTCTTTTGTGATGGATTTTTTTGGGTTTTGTTTTGTTAGGTAATTAGGAAACATGATCATTAGGTATGGGTAAAAATGGGGGAGGCAAAGAGAAAGTTTTTAAGGAAACATAGAAATTCAAATAAATTCAAATAGAGGATTGCCAGGTAAGATATTTGAGTAAAGCAATATATAATGTGGTGTCTGGCACATACAAATAAATGCTTTTTAAAGGGTAGCTGTAAGTTATATTAAAGGTAAGTTTATTCTTTAGTTTTCCTTTTTGAATACTTTGACAGATTGTACGGTTGGGGTTGTGCTGTCTTAATAAAATGAACTGGGAAGTTTCTCTTTCTATACTCTGGAATGGTTAAGAACTATAACAGAATTTTCTGTTTCTGAAGGTATAACTTTAAAAGTACCATACATTTATCTGAATCTGGAACTTTTTCCAGTAATAGTTGTTTTGAGAACGTTTCCAATCACTACATGTTATTTTCCTGTCAGTTTTTTAGCTCTTTTGGAATCAGTTTTGGTCATTTGTTTCCCATTTACTTTCCTTCTCATCAGCATAAAGAGTCTTTTTAACTTCTAATATCTTTGATTTTTAAAATTTTTTATCTTGTACATTTGTGTTTATTTCCCCTTTTTCTTTTTCTTTCTTTCTTTCTTTCTTCTTCTTCTTTTTTTTTTTTTGTTGGAAATAGAGTTTCACTCTGTTGCCCAGGCTGGAGTGCAGTGGCACCATCTCGGTTCACTGCAACCTCCGCCTCCAGAGTTCAAGCAACTCTCCTGCCTCAGCCTCTCAAGTAGCTGGGATTACAGGCATGAGCCACGCTGCCAGGCTAATTTTTGTATTTTTAGTAGAGACAGGGTTTCACCATGTTGGCCAGGCTGGTCTCGAACTCCTGACCTCAGGTGATCCACCCGCCTCGGCCTCCCCAAAGTGCTAGGATTACAAGTGTGAGCCACCACGCCTGACCTATATATCCTGTTTTTCTTGATTAGACTTGCCAGAAGCTTTACTTTCTCATCTTTTTCAAGTGCTTGGTACATTTATTTTTATTTTTCTTATTTAATAATGAAAGCAGTTAAGACCATTAATTTGCTTCTTGGTACAGATTGACCACATTTCATAAATTATGTCTTGTGTTGTTCTTATTGCCATTAGTTTGAAATGCATTTTTTAAAAAGCTGGATTTATTGTGGTATAATTTATTTACAGAAACTTTTCTAGTTATGCAGTTGGATGAGTTTTTACAAATGTACAAAACCACCGCCACAGTTGAGATACAGAACATTTTCATCACCCCTCAAAGTTTCTGCAGGCCCCTCTGTAGTCAGTCCTTTCCCCAGCCCCTGACAACTACCAGTCTGATTTCTGTTGCTGTGATTTTTGCCTCTCTAGGATATAAATAGAATCATATGGTATATGGCCTTTTGGATATGGCTTCTTTCACTTACCATAATACTTTTAATATTTATCCATGTTGTTGCATGTAGCAATAGTTCATTCCTTTTTATTGCTGAGCAGTATTCAGATATATGGGCATACAACAATTTGTTCACAAGTTGGCGGACATTCGGATTATTTTTGTGTTTTTGGCCATTATGAATAAAGCTGCAATCATACATGAAAATCATACACGATTTTGTGTGACATCTCTTAGGTAAATACCTAGAAATGGAATTGCTGGATTGTGTGGTAAGCACTTATTCCATTTGACTTTGTAAGAAACTGCCAAACCGTTTTCCAAAATTGTGATACCATTTTACTTACCCACCAGCCATATATGAGTTCTAGTTCTGTATCCTTGCCAGCACTTTGTGTTGTATGGTTTTGTAAGAGGTGTGTAGTGGTATTTCATCATGGTTTTATTTTGCATTTTCTTAATGACTAATGATGTTGAGCATCTTACAGGCTTATTTGTCATCTGTATCTTCAGTGAAGTGCCTGTTTTAATATTTTATTTTTTATTAGGTTTTTTGTCTTGTTATTGTTATTTATATATTCTTGATGTTTTATCAGATGTATGTTTTACAGATATTTCCTCTCAATATATATCTTTAATATATATCTTTTGAAAAGAAGTTTTAAGTTGTGATAAAATCTAATTTATTAATGTTTTTTTCTTTTATAGGTTGTATTTTATCTAAGAAGTCTGCCTAACCCAAAATCACAAAAGTTTTCTCCTAAAAGTTTTGTAGTTTAATTTTTATATATAGCCCTGTGTGATCCATTTTGAGTTGGCTTTTGTGTATGGTATAAGATAGGCATCAAGGTGCATTTGGATAACCAATTGTAGCACCCTTTCGTGGGGAAAACTTTTCCCATTGAATTACTTTAGCATCTTTGTTGAAAATCAGTTGACCATATCTGTGTGGATTTATTTCTAAATTCTATTCTGTTCCATTGGTCTGTATATCTGTCATTAAGCAAATAGGACACTGTCTTGATTACTGTCATTTTATGGCAACTCTTGGAATCAGTGTGAGTCCTCTACCTTTGTATTTCTTTTTCAAAATTATTAGACTGGGTGGGATGTGGTGGCTCATGCCTATAATTCCAGCACTTTTAAGAGGCCAAGGTGAGAGGATCACTTGAGGTGAGGAGTTTAAGAGTAGCTTGGGCAACATAGTGAGACTCTGTCTCTACAAAAAAAATTTTTTTTTTAAATCAACTAGGCGTACTGGTATATACTTATAGTCCTTCCTACTTGGGAGACTGAGCTGGCAGGATCGCTTGAGCCCAGGAATTCAGTTTGGCTATTCTAGGTCTACTGCCTTTTCATGTAAAATTTAGAATCAGTTTGTCAATTTCTACCAAAAAAAGGCTGCTGGGATTTTTGTTGGTCTTTACATCTGAAGATCAATTTGGGATGAATTGACATTTTAATAGTATTGTGGAGGTTTTTTTGTTTTTGTTTTTGTTTTTTGAGATGGAATCTTGCTCTGTCACCAGGGCTGGAGTACAGTGGCGTGATCTCAGCTTACTGCAGCCTTTACCTCCCAGGTTCAAGCGATTCTCCTGCCTCAGCCTCCCAAGTAGCTGGGATTACAGGTGCACACCACCACCCCCAGCTAATTTTTGTATTTTTAGTAGAGATGGGGTTTCACCATGTTGGCCAGGTTGGTCTCAGACTTCTGATCTCAAGTAATCTGCCCGTCTCAGCCTCCCAAAGTGGTGGGATTATAGGTGAGAGCCACTGTGCCTGACCAATAGTATTGTGTTTTTTTTGAACGTGGTATATCTCTCCTTTTTTTTTTTTTTTTCTTCCTGTTTGGAGCTAGGTTTCACTCTGTTGCCCAGACTGAAGGGCGGTGGTGTGCAATCATGATTCACTGCAGCCTCAGGTGATCCTCCCACCTCAGCCTCTGAAGTAGATAGGACTACAGGTACATGCCACCATGCCTGTCTAATTTTTGTATTGATGGTATTTTGCCACACTGCCCAGGCTGGTCTCAAACTCCTGGTCTCAAATGATTCACCTGCCTTAGCCTCTCAAAGTGCTGGGATTCCAGGCGTGAGCCACTGCACGTGGCCTATCTCTCTCTCTCTCTCTTTTTTTTTAAGCTCTTCTTCAGTTTCTCATCAGTGGTATTTTTGTTTTGTTTTTTTTTTTTCCATAGGTTTTTGGGGAGCAGGTGGTGTTTGGTTACATGAGGAAGTTCTTTGGTGACTTGTGAGATTTTGTTGTACCTATGACCCAAGCACTATGCACTGTACCCAATTTGTGGTATTTTATCCCTCATCTTATCAGTGGTTTTTATTTTTATTTATTTATTTTTTGAGACAGGGTCTCACTCCAGTGCCCAGGCTGGAGTGCAGTGGTGTGATCACGGCTCTTTGCAATCTTGACCTCCTGGGCTTAAGTGATCCTCCTGCTTCAACCTCCCAAGGAGCTGAAACCACAGGTGCACACCAATGCCCAGCCAATTTTTGTATTTTTTTTGTAGCGACAAAATCTCGCTATTTTGTCCAGGCTGGTTTCAAACTCCTTGGCTCAAGCAATCTGCCTGCCTTGGCCTTCCAAAGTGCTGGGGTTATAGGCGTGTACCACCACGCCGGCCCACGTGGGTGGTTTTTAGTTCAGCATACAAATCTTGCACATATTTTGTTAGATACATTCCTAAATATTTCATGGTTTTAATGCTACTGTAAATGATTTTTTAAAATATCCATGAGAGCAATTTTTGTTTCTTCTTTGACCATGGCATTAGTGTAATGTTTTCTACTTTTGAAGTAATTAGTTTTCCATATTTGTTGGTGGAATTTTTGTTATTGCTAACTTTTTGTTATTCTTAAAGTTTATTTGTGGCCCATTGTAGGATCACTTTTTGTAAACAGTTCAGGGGTTTGAAAAGAAGACATGTTTTGTTTTGTTTTGGTTTGGTTTTGAGATGGAGTTTTCCTCTGTTGCCCAGGCTGGAATGCAGTGGTGCTATCTCAATTCACCTCAGCCTCCGCCTCCTGGGTTCAAGTGATTCTCCTGCCTCAGCCTCCTGAGTAGCTGGGATTACAGGTGTGAGCTGCCACACCCAGCCTGTAGTCTTACTGGAAGAGAATATTTGATTTATGCAACCTCTCTGTTACAGAGCAAAATATTATTTGTTCCAGATGGTCTCAAAGATGTAAATTTTATTTTTAGCATTATCTCTTCTGAGAGCTTCTAATTTGTACCTTACCCATGACTAGGAGGAGTGACAAGTTCAGCTTTAGAATTAGTTCTTGTAATAATCTTTTTCTTTGCAGTTAGTACAATGGAGACAGAAAACTTTGAGGTATTATGTCTCTGACAGAATACTTTCAAACACAACTTTTTTTTTTTTTTTTTTTTACTTTAAAGATTATAAACTTCATTTTACTATACTTTTCTGGAACACATCCCTGGTGGCCAGTCCTATTCCAGGGTATAGGAGAAGACCCTATTTAGGGATTGACCCAGAAAACAATAATTCAGGCCAGAGCCTCTAGTTGAGTAGTGAGTTAAGCCAGTAGAGAGGAAAATTTAGACCAGATAGTTAGTGAAGAAGGCAGTGGTAATAAATGAGACCGAGGACTCCTTTTGAAAAGACAGTTTTTCCTTTTTGTTGATATGAAAAATGATCCTGGTAACAATTTTGTAGTAGGTAATGTCCATAAACCAGATTTTATATTGAAACATGATTGACGTACCATTTCTGAGGAACTTCATGATTTGCTCTGTTATGCTTACTGATTTGGATTAATGAACGTTTAAATCAGTGTTTTTTTATTTTATTATTATTATTTTTAAGACAGAGTCTTACTTGTTGCCCAAGCTGGAGTGCCGTAGCACAATTGAAGTTCGCTGCAACCTCAAATTCCTGGGCTCAAGTGATTCTTCCACCTCAGCCTCCCAAGAAGCTAGGACTGCAGATGTGCCCCACCACACCTAGCTAATTTTTAAAAACTTTTTAGTAGAGATGGGACTTTGCTATGCGCCCAGGCTTAAATGAGTATTTATTTACCGAGACTGCTTTAGGTTCCCAATAATGTGCTAGATGACAGAAACAGAATATAACGTTGTAAATAATTTTATCACAAGATTTTCTAATATTCAGTTTTTTACGTGGTAAAATTCTTCTTATTTAAAATTATTGTCATTTTGTATAAAATGTCTCACCTAGTTTATTATCACAGAAGGCTAAATATGTATTATACATAGAGCAAT
Source organism: Trachypithecus francoisi (assembly GCF_009764315.1). Classification (NCBI taxonomy): domain Eukaryota; kingdom Metazoa; phylum Chordata; class Mammalia; order Primates; family Cercopithecidae; genus Trachypithecus; species Trachypithecus francoisi. The sequence continues at coordinate 69,033,029 of NW_022681470.1, read as the reverse complement.
CTGAGACATAATATGGAATACATATAAATACAGGACGTAGTTCCTAACTTCTGGGACTGTTTGGTTTAGGATATTAGTCCTAATCACAAGTTAATTAACAGTACAAGGCAGGCCAATTTAGGTAGCAAAAAGTAAACAAACAGAAATGGCCTAAGTGCTTGAATAAATAAATATAAATTATAGTATTAAATAATAATCACTTTTTAAAAATGCATTCTTTTGAACTTCAGTAATAGCGTCTATATCTGCTTTTATTTCCTCATCCTCTGCTGTTTCTTTTATACACTTGCATTTTGATCTGTTTTCCTGTCACTTTGCTTAGGCACTTTACATTAGGCACTGTCAACCTGCCCCTTCCTTTGGCACTTAACTGTCCTCACTCATTCATTACACTACCTAACCTGCACCTTCTCTGTATTCTTCACTGCCCTTTTTCTTCCAAGTTGAGTCCATGGCTCTCTGCTTTCTACCAGTTATTCTCTGTCATTCTTATGGCCTTTCTTAATGCCAGTTTGCAGGGCCTCCGACAGTCTAATCCTTTTACCTGAGCTTCTATATTGTTCTCTAGCATAGTAGCCTGTATGGGTTGCAAAGTGCTTTGACTTTCAGTGGCTTTGTAATCTTACAGACAGTAGATGTCACCTCACTTACATTTGATTTTTAATTTTAATTCAGTTTTTTAAATGCCAGCGCATTCATATGGTCAAAATTCCAAAACTACAGAAGGATATATAGTGACTATTTCCCACCTACTCTTCTGTCATCTACACAGCTCCTTTGCCCAGTGGCAATCAATATCTCTTGTATATTTTTCTAGAGGTGTTTTTTATGAAAATCAGCAGTTCTTTGTAAATACCCCATTTTACAGACAAAGAAGTTGGGACTCAAATATTTCAGTAATTGGCTCATATCAGAGAGATGATAGGTGGCAGAGCCAGAATTCTGATGTGTGTCTTCCAATTAAAAATTTGCTGTATCTTAGATTCCAAATGCCTGGTGGATGTTTTCTTCTTGGACTTCATATCTCATTCTATTTTCTGTCCTTTTTCTAAAATTGGCTTATCTTCCATAAATTTCAATCTTTTAAATGGAATCTGGTTACTAGATTTGAAAGTTTGCAATAATTATTGAATCCTTCTTGTTCATTTCTTGATATGTAATCTCTTTTAAAATGTCTGTCATATTCATTCACTATTCTCCATTCCTGCCACCAAATTCTAGTTCAGGCCATCATCACCACCTGCCTGGATTGCTGACAGAGGCTATACGTTAGCATCCTTCACTCTCAGTTCTCTTTGTTAACTTTGTTTTGTTTACCATTTGCCAGAATTATCTTCCCTAACACTTTAGATGCCATTATTCCTCTCCTCTGGCTTCTTTTTTTCGTTTTCCATTAGGTTTTAATTGCCTAACTTTTAAGGCCCTATATCATCTGGCCTAATCCCCCCCGATCTTAGCCTCTATCCTTTTGAACATTTCTCCTCTTAGGCCAAAATTAAACACCCCATATTCTGGCCTAATTGCCAAAGTATGTGTTGTATGCATTACCTAGACTGTCTTCCCTTCGATTACCAGAAACATACTGCATCTTTCAGGTCTATTTCCATTCCTTTCATGATAATTTTTGTGCTGCTGCTGTTTTTCTTGTTAACTAGGTCTTTCTTTCAGTCAAAAAATATTCATACACCTGACAAAAAATTTCTAGAGTTCAAAAGTATACAGTGAGTGAAATATAAGTCATCTCTTCTCATAGGTCTCCTCTGCAGAAGTGATCACTTCTTATGTAACCTTCCTAAACTTTTTCATCAATATGGAAACCTGTGTGCCCCATCTTTTTTTCTTTACAAGTGAAAATACACTACATGCATGTTTTAAACCTTTTACCTCTTAATATGGGGGAACATTTTTTTTTTTTAATTTTTTTTAGATGGAGTCTTGCTCTGTCGCCCAGGCTGGAGTGCTGTGGCGCGATCTCCGCTCACTGCAAGCTCCGCCCCCCGGGTTCACGCCATTCTCCTGCCTCAGCCTCCCGAGTAGCTGGGACTTCAGGCACCTGCCACCACACCTGGCTAATGTTTGTATTTTTAGTAGAGACAGGGTTTCACCATGTTAGCCAGGATGGTCTCGATCTCCTGACCTCGTGATCCGCCCGCCTCGGCCTCCTAAAGTGCTGGGATTACAGGTGTGAGCCACCGCACCCAGCCGAACATCTTATATTAGCAGCTAGATCTACTGCACTTTTTTTTTTTTATCAGCTATGTGGTACTTCTTTTATATACCCAATTCCCCACTGATAGACATTAGGGTTGTTTCTGATACTTTTACTGTTACTGTTGACATTTCTACATTGAATAGTTTGTGAAAAATCACCTTTGTGAACATAAATTTTCAGAAAAGAAATTTCTAGGTCTAATGATGGGTATTTTAAAAGTTTTGAGAGTTAATACCAATGACTCACCAGAGAGATTTATACCATTTTACTCTTCTAACAACAATGTGTGAGAACACCTATTTCCCCATATTCTTCAGTGTTATGTATTATCAAACTTTAACCTTGGTCAATCTGATAGTTAAAAAGTGACACATTTTAATTTAAAATTTTCAAAGTATGAATGAGGTTAGGCTTTTTATTTAAAAGACATTTGTGTGCATTCTTTCTGTGAGATACCAAATTTTTATTGAGTTTTTGCCTATTTATTAGTAAGAACTTTTTTTTTTTTTTGAGACAGAATCTTGCTCTGTTGCCCTAGCTGGAATGCAGTGGCGCGATCTTGGCTCACTGCAGCCTCTGTCTCCTGGGTTCAAGCGATTCTCCTGCCTCAGCCTCCTGAGTAGCTGGTACTACAGGCGTGCACCACCACACCCGGCTGATTTTTGTATTTTTAGTAGAGATAGGTATCACCATGTTGGCCAGGCTGGTCTAGAACTCCTGACCTGAGGCGATCCTCCTGCCTCAGCCTCCCAAAATGTTGGGATTACAGGCGTGGGCCACTGTGCCCAGCCAGAACTTTGTATATATTAAGGTTCTTGGTCCTTTACTGATGTTATATGATGTGAATATTTTTTTCTAGGTTTGCCAATTATCTTTTTATCTTTGTATTGTTCCATGTTACCTCATAGTACTTTTTACAGTTTTGATTTTTTATTTGCCATAAAAAAAAACAAACAGGGATATATTTTTATTTTACCAAATGACTGGTCAATTGTCTTTGTAGTTTTAACTGGTATCTTTAATTTTAAATGCCATTATCATATATTAAATTCTAGTATATATTTAAATCTTTTCCTTGCCAGTTTTTCTGGATGTTTTCTGATTTTTATTTTTTCACGTGATCTTTAAAATCAGGTAATCTAAATCGTCCTGCAATTTTGTTGACATTTTTATTGAGGGTCATATTAAATTTATTTTAACCCTTTCTGAAATGTTATTTTTAACTTTTTCCTTAGACTTTTAAGTTTTGCTTATTTTCTGAACCTTTGTCTTTGTGAGAGAATGGAAATTAATTTAACAAAACAGTTATTTGACTTGTTATATTACATGCAGTCGTATGATACAGAGCCGTGTGATAAAGGATAAGGCAAGAGTCACTGTACTGTGATTATATATTCATAGTTCACTACATTGAAAGAAAAACTAGCATCTTAGTTTTGGTAATACTTCAAACTACCTGGTCAGGAGTAGAGTAAATGACCAGAAATGGGAGAAGATAGCTCTATTCACTTAGAAACTAGATAGAATTCCATATTCTCTGTTGTTTTTAAAAATTACACATATATGAAATAATATTCATATCTCTCTTAAGTAAGCAAAATATGGTGGGGATTTCAGAATAGTTTTACATTTACAGAAAAATTGAGAAGATAGTACACAGGGTTCCCACATTCCCCCACTATTTCCCCTATTATTGACATGTTACAATAGTATAGTACTTTTGTTATAAATGAACCAATATTGATGCATTGTTATTATTAACCAAAGTTCATTCTTTATTCGTAATTTTTTAGTTTTTACCTAGTGTCCTTTTTATGTATCAACATAGTTTACATTGAGTTATCCTGCCTCCTGAGGCTCCCCTAAGGAGTTTGGAAGTTTGACTTAGTGCTTTTTTTGTTTTTTTTTTGAGACAGGGTCTTGCTCTGTCCCCCCACTAGAGTGCAGTGGCGTGAACATGGTTTACGGCAGCCTTGACTTGGTGGGCTCGAGCGATCCTTCTGCCTCAGCCTCCCAAGTAGCTGGGACCACAGGCACGTACCACTAGAGACAAGGCCTCACATTGAGCCCAGGCTGGTCTCAAACTCCTGAGCTAGAGTGATCCTCCCACCTCCCAAACTGGTGGGATTACCAGAATGAGCCACTGCACCTGGCCTCGACTTAAGTTTTTTAACATGAAAAAAAGTCCTTAATATATAATTTTCTAAAAACCAGAAAATGTAAATGGAGTAGACAATTTAGAAGTGTATTGATGTTTTTAACTTCTATATTCATTTCTCTTCTGCATTCCAGGCACTTTGTGAGTGTGCCCTCCAGACTCCTTATGACAGCTTAAAACTAGGGATGTTGTCTGTCCTTTCCACACTATCAGGGACCATCGCCATCAAACATTACTTCAGTACAGTTCCAGGTAAGGAAAAGAAGGGAGATACTATATAAATAATGTGCAAACTCCTTTATCCATATTTATGTTTCAGGTTGTTTCTTCTATAAAGCTTTAACATCAGGGAAAGTTTCAAAAATCTCATACTCCATTACATGCTAGTGGTTTATTTTAACGTGATTTCTTAACTAATGCCTTGATCTTAAGTCAATAATATATTTTTCTAGGTTTGTCCCTTTTTTTGAATTATATGTGGGTGAAAATATTTTTAAGGATGCTTAAAATAGTTGGTTTGCTTTTGTATATCTCTGACTCAAAGTGCCCTTTGAATTTAAGTACATTTCAAAGGTCAAGTAGTAGTGAGTTTTAAGAGCAAATGTCATATGCTTCCTTTTAGGTGCATATTATTTCTCTGGAAAACAATTAAAATAAAACTTTACTCCAGCTCAAAATGCTTTCCTAGTTACCAGTTGAAGATGATTAGCTCTAAAATGCTTTCATTAATGCCCAGTAAGGAGCTTGCTTACCTAACAGACTTAAAGCTAAACTTTTTTGTCATTTTGGGTTTTTTTGTTTGTTTCTTTGTTTTTTGTTGTTTTGTTTTGAGACAAAATCTCACTCTGTTGCCCAGGCTAGAGTGTAGTGGGGGAATCTTGGCTCACTACAACCCAAACCTCCTGGGTTCAAGCAGTTCTCTTGCCTCAGTCTCCCGAGTAGCTGGGACTACAGATGCCTGCCACCATGGCTGGCTAATTCTTGTATTTTTAGTAGAGATGGAATTTCACCATTTAGCCCAAGCTGATCTCAAACTCCTGGCCTCAAGTGATCCACTCACCTTGCCCTTTCAAAGTGCTGGGATTACAGGCATGAGCCACTGTGCCTGGACTGGTTGTTTTGTTTCAATGCAAGCTTTGTGGAACCTCTGTTGCTTCCTTTTGTAGTCAGTTAGTTTGAATTAAAGAACTGTAATGTAGATTTGTTTGTCCCTTTTATGGCCGCATAGTGTATGATACTTTCTAGGTGTAGGGAGTTCCCTGCCATGTAAGTCTTAATAGGAAGCTATAAAGACCTGATTGATACTCTGTTGTCACACCTCCCTTCCAGCTAGTATGCTTACATGTGGCCTGGACTCGACTAATCATTTCCATGCCACAGACTAAATTGGGAGCCAGTAACAACAAGGAAGTGGGGATATGAGAGAATGGGGATATGGTGATGTAGCAATGACAGAGCAACATTTGTTTCCAGAATATACTCTAGCAGTGGGTGTTTGCTATGTCTGGTAGCCTGTGACAGAAGTTAAGCTGTGACATGAAATAATCAGTAACAATGGCTGCTGTGTCCTCACTGGACTAATTCCATGCATGGTCTTTTGGGCTGTGGTCTTGGTTGCTCCCTGGCCTTTTTCTTATTTGTTTTCTGACCTTGTTTTCCTATTAATTTTGCAGGCTTTCCAGTGATTCTGTGAAGTACATTATCAATTATCTATTGCTACATAACAAAATCACCCCAAAACAAGTAGCTTAAAACCATGACCTTTTTATTTGCTCTAATTCTGTCAATCAGCCATTTTAACTGTACTCAGCTGGGCAGTCCTACTGGCCTCACTCGGGGTCACTTATGTGACTACGGTCATGTATGACTAGGATTGGATGGTCTAAGATGACCTCATTCACATGCTAGAAATTGAAAGGCTTTCTGCCGAGGCACCTTAGTTTTTATCCATGCAACTCTTGGTGGGTTAGCTTGGGCTTGTTTTCAGTATGTTGGTTGGAGCTAAAAGAAAGCAAGCCACCAACACACAAGCACTTGTCAACCTTTTGCTTGCAGCCTGTTTTGCAGTGCTTTATTGGCCAAAGCAAGTCACATGGAATTGGAAGATCACATGGTAAAGGAGCGTGTCCACAAGGGATGTGAGAGATTATCACAGCCTTCTTTAGAAACAACCTACCATATACCTAGGGTGCTTTCAATTTTTTTTTTTCTGCATAAATCAGCCAGTGTATTTCTTAGCTTGCAGTTAACATCCTTCACCGACATTGCACTTTGAAAGAGCTGTGGTAGACAAAGTCTTAATCATATATTAGAATAGATGAGAGCTTTCCCATACAAGTAGCCTTTCAAGTGAGGCATATGCAAAGGAGTTTATAAGTATTGAAACTGAGACTCACAAAGGTTTGACGGTATGTCCAAAGTTCACATACTTGTGAAGTGTGTGAGCCTAGGCCTGAACTCAGTGGTCTGACTCAGAATTCTCTTTTTTGTACCAAACTGACTTACATGCGTGATAACTTTCTTTTTCTTTATTTTTTAATTCCAAATACATGTATTAGCATTATGTCGGGTTATAATATTTAAACACTTTTCAAGCTAGGTATTTGTCCTTTTATTGAAGTTTGTGAATTTTGGCTTATATATGAAATTAAGCAAAGGCTTAAATAAATGGACTAGATAATATTTATAAAAAATAAAAGTCAAGGATTTTCCAAAGTTAGATTATTTCCATAAATAAAGGTAAATCTTTATTTCTGTTGATTAGATTTTTTTCAGTATAGCCAAAAGTAGTTTAAAAAGCAAACTTAAATTTAGTATGTCTAAATCATCACTAACACATGGCTCAAATATATAAGATGTTCAATATCAGACATATTTAAGATAAATGCACCTTAAAACAACACTTGAAATAATTTTAATCCATCAGATTGGCAAGGATTTAGAAGTTTGATAAACATGGTATGTCGACAAGGGTGTGGGTAAGCAGTTATTGCTGCCGCGAATGTAAATTATTAAGCTTGTACATAGGTGATTTGGAAATACTCATTAAATTACAGATAACCCAGACATTCCACTTCTAGGAATTTATCTTATTACATAGTCACACATTGAGAAATGGCATAAATACAAGATTATTCTTAGCACCATTTTATATAATAGCAAAATATTATCCCTCAGTAGAGGATGTAATAGCATTAAAAGGTCCATCAATGGAGGACTCAAAGAAATTATGACACATCACTGCAATAAAAATCAATGCAATTTACTAAAAAGAAAACATGGCATGGAGCAGTCTCCATGATATAATATTTAAAGAAAAATAAAACAAGGTGCAAAACAGTGTGTGAAAAGGAAAAAGAAAGAAAGAAAGAAATGTGCTTATAAGTCAATAGACTCTCTGGAATGATACCCAAGAAGCTGATAACATTGGGTCGGGGAGGAAAACTTTTCTCTCACTAGCCTTTTACTGTTTTCTACTCTTTGTTGTACCTTGTGAGCCTTGTGAGTTTATCTTAGAAAATCATTACAAAATAAAAATTAAATTAAAAATAATCTTATTCCTAGAAAACATAGGAAAAGGCTAAAAAATATTAGATTTTAAAAGCAGGATATTGGCCAGTATCTACATATCCTGATTATGTGTGAGTTTTTAAATTGTACTGTTGTACATAGGGGGAAAAAGATTTAAAAGAAATATTTCAGAAAATTAACAGTAAGCCGTGATTGCACCACTGCACTCCAGCCTGGGCAACAGAGTTAGACTGTTTCAAAAAAAACAAAAGAAAAACCCAAAAAACACTGAGGTTGTCTCCTAAGCTTGTATTATGTTAAACCAGAAATCAATAAAGTGACCATAGGTCCCACGCCACCTCAGATAGTCATGGTTTATGCCTATTGTAATTCTTAATAGTGTCCCTTTCAGCCTCAAAAAAATACAGTCACCCTTGGTATGAGAGACAAAGTTGAAGTTGACAGGAATCATGGAAAAATAAGCAAAGGAAAGGAAGACAGTAATGGGAGACTCTTTTAAGTGGTGGAACAAGCTCTAATCTCCTTATTTTCTTGAAGCTTATGCAGTTATAACTGAGGGCTTCTCTACTGTAAATTACAATAGTTACAACATGAACCTTACATTCCAGAATTTCAAATGTGAATTTTAAAAATTTTGCAATCTATAACATGAAATTTAAGGTATAAAGCAGAAGAGTATAATAACAGGGGCATTAGTACATGACTAGTAAGTTTTATGACCTTAATGGCAAGATTCTTAAAATTTCGGGGCTTTGGGCTTTGATTTCATCTGTAAAAATAGGGTGTGTTAAGTCAGATGATTCCAAAATTCTTTCCAGCTCTAAAATCATGAATTCTTATGTAAACCCTTTGAGGTATAAATGTATGCCAGCAATCTGAGATGGAAAAAAAAGCAAACTTAATTTTTTTTCTCTTTTCTCTCCTGCCTTGAAAGTGTGGTTTTGTCTGACAAGAGGCCTATAATGATACCTGTTTTAATCAGAATTCCTTTGAACTCTTAGGATAGTTGTTTTGGCTTTTGTACTGTTAGTCAACTTTTATTAATATTTTTTAAGAAATTATATGTTGATTTTAGATCTTAGTCATTACAAAACTGTTGGCACATACCTATTTTAAGTACCTTAATGGAGAGAAATGCTGATACGTATTGATAGTGGGATTGTGGTAGGAAATTTCGTTGAAGTTTATTGTTAGAGATTTTTCTCAAAAATTAAGAAAATTGAACCTGTAAGCAGAACTGCTTTTGAATTATTTGAATTAGAGTCTCTACTACTTTTCTCTGCTTTTTTAGGAAATGTGAGTTCTCCTCCCAGATCTTCTGATTTAGTCAAATTAGCCCAAGAGTGCTGTTACCATAATAACAGGGGCATTGCAGCTCATGGAGTTAGAGTCCTAACTAATATAACTGTTTCTTGTCAAGAAAAAGGTAAGTTTGATCAGGACTGATATTATATATAAACTTTGGTTTAGACCTTGAACAGAATTCTGTTTGATTTTTTTCAATCCCTTATTTTTAGCCTGTGAGCCTTGATCTGCAGATTGACTCCTTTCATAGTGTTCTTAGAGCATGTGTTCTCAAGACTACTTTATCCTTGTGAAAAATAGTAAAGAGATTAAGACCTTGGGAGTGGAATTGAAAGGTTTTATGGAGCATTGCCCATTTCCTTCCACTGCTTGCCTTTGCGTATATGGTGCTGGTGGATAGAGATTGCTTAGTACTCTACCCCTTTTGTATAAGGTGGTGTGTTCACTTATACAAAAACCTAGAAAATTTACTTAGGTTCTCAAGGGACTTAAATAACAAATAGTTTCACCTAGAGGCAAGTGAATTCGCAGACCAATGTGAATTAAATTTTCACAGAATTTACTCTAGGTATATGTGGCATTAAGCTGACTTGCATAATCGAGGACATGCAAGGAAAATAATGCACATATTTTGTTGTCTACCTAACATCTTTTGACTTGTGTTCAAGAACAAGAAATACATTTTGGATATTCCATCTGTTTCAGTGCTGATTTTGATCTTTATTAAGGATTACAAGCTTAGTGGTTCCTCTTATCCCCCATAGCCTTCAGCACTGCTTGTTCCAAGTACCTGTTTTTTCTAGCAACCTGACCTTCACTAGCCTTTACTCTGTTTGCTAAGCTCCAACACTCAGGAAACGTTTCTTAAAGTTGAATAATTAAGCCTGTTTTACAATGGCGTAGCAAAGAGTATTTTCTCCCTTGTAACATAGAAAACTGCTTGTTTCAGTGTTGAGAACACACTGAACTATATTAACCTAAAGGTAACTAATATATTCAGAACTGTCTAAAACCGTCAGAGAAATTTTAACCCTATGGTAGTGAAAAGATGTTGTAGTACTGCTATTTCATGAGACATCTAAGAGGTTCATTCTTTATGGTCAGACTTGAAACATTAATAAGGTTATGTGGAGTCATTATTTTCTAAAAGTGGTTCAGCTTTCATTAGAAGCTGAAAACTGTTACATCTTAGGTAAAAATGGACCTGCATAATTTATTTCTGATTAGGGAGATTAACACATACTGCATAGTTTGCTGTTCTTAGTATTTTCCTTAGCTAAGCTGGTGATACTATTTCAGTTTTGCTTTATTTATAGCTTTGTGGCTTTAGCTCTTGATTTAATGTGTATATTTTTATAAATACTTCAATAAAGTGGTAGAAATAAAGTCTGAAGATAGACTTTACATTCTTGAAGAAATGCCACGTGTACTTTTTCAAGGAAGGTTAGGTTCATCCATTTAATAATTCCCTGTATCTTAAACTCCTTAATGTTTTTTCTAAGAGAGCATGTGTGTTTGCATATATGTGTGTGTGTGTGTTTATATACACATGACTTGACCATCATAAAGCTTAGTGTTTTTCTTCTAGATCTTTTGGCACTGGAACAAGACGCTGTCTTTGGCCTGGAATCCCTACTGGTACTTTGTAGTCAAGATGGTAGTCCAGGTGCTCAGGCCACTTTAAAGGTGAAAACTTTTATTTTTTAAGTTGTAATAGATATATATGATGGTCTTAGGCAATAGAAAGCAAAGTTAAGCAGACATAGCTCTGGTACTCTTAGAAGTTTTAATCTAAGTGATTATATCTAGCTGATAAAACCACACTGATTTAATCTAACTGATAAAACCACAAAAAAAACTGATGAAATGACTGCAGCCAAACTCAGAAATGTTCATTAAGTTAACATAAGCGTTCATTAATTTCCCAATGACATAAGCCCTAGTTTATAAGCCAAGGGAAAAATATTTTAAGGAATTTTCACTTTCACTTAGTTACAGAAATCATCTTAGAGATATGTAAGATTTTTAAAATGTGAAATGAGGCCAGGCACTGTAATCCCAGCATTTTGGGGAGGTCAAGGTGGAAGGATTGCATGAGCCTAGGAGTTCAAGATCACCCTGGGCAGCATACTGAGACCCTATCTCTGGAAAAATTTTTTAAAGTTTAGCTGGACATGATGGGACACACTTATAGTCCTAACTACTCATGAGGCTGAGGTGAGAGGATCGCTCAAACCCGAGAGGCTGAGGCTTCAGTGAGCCATTATTGCACCACTGTTCTCTACCCTACGTGACAGAATGAGATCCTGTCTCAAAAAAAAAAAATTAAAATGCGAAGTGAGACTACTCTTTTTGGAGTGAAACATGAAATATAATTTGTGATAGTGCAAAATTAATAAGGAAAAGCATAATTAATAGAAGTAAGAAACTATTAGATAAACATTGGTACATATAAGAGCGTTAGCTTGTCTGAGGTATGGTTTCGAGGAAGTCATGGCTCATTTTAGCATGTTAAGGAAAGTAGTGATATGGTCATAGTGATGAACAATAAAGATAGTAATATCATTAAGTGAAAGCTAATAAGAAGTAGAGAAGAGAAGTAGACAACAGGTGTTTGGCAACACATTCTGAGGGGATCCTCACAATCCCCTTGGAACCACAGTACATTTAAAACTTTTTTTAAAAGCAAATCTTTTTTCCAACAATTGTGGGTGTCAGTAAAATGCTGGATTCAGCACAGTGGGACATACATAGATGGCCAAGAAAGGTTCCTGTAATAGCAGAGCTTTCCATCTAGAATAGGCTACTGATATTTATGTAGGAGACTATAATACCAAACAGAACACAATACATTCTCTGATACTTCACCAAAGAAGTGCAGTTCTAATGAGAGGTCAGAGTCGGGAGTGATTAACTTTAACCAAGGATATTAGGGAAGACTTCAAATAAATGTCATATGAGTTGAGTTGTGAAGGTGGAATCGAATTACAGTAATGAGGAAAGATTGTTTGAGCCCAATGACCACTATTATAAAAGACTTGAATGTAAGAATGTACCTGTTGTGGTGGAAGACTGGTGACTAGCCCACTGTGGCTGGATGAAATAATGTGAGATTGGAAAAGTAGTTCAATCATAGAGGATATCAAATAACATGCTATTATGGCTTTGATTCTATAGATAATGAGGAGATAATATAATTTAAAGTAATGGTAACCTTTGTCATAGTTATTATTGTTATTTGAATGTCTATTATGTGCCAAACTTCGTTGAAGACTTATATTATACATTTCTTTCAGTCCCTCAATAACCCTATAATGAAATGTGTTTCTCTCTTATACACATCCAAAACTTAAGGCTGAGAGAGATGGAAGTACCTTGTTCAAAGCCACCTAGCTAATAAGGGGCAAGCTGAGCTTCAGCCCTTGCATTTTTCAGACTCTGAAGTTTGTGTGTGTGCCTAACAGCCCACTGATGGCTGCGTGTTTGCATTGTGAAGGATGGATTGAAGGGCCCATCTTTTCAAAAAATTGGAATTAGGAAGAGATTTATGATGTGGTAGAGAGATTGGAAAGGCGCTAACAGTAAATATTGGAGATTTGACAAAAGAATATGTTAGCTTTGTAAAAGTGGGAATATTTCTAGGTTTCTAGTTTTTTGACTAGATATTAGTGATGCCTTTAACAAGGCCTTAATAAGAGAAATTCTGTAGCCAAATTGATTTTTAGATTTCAATTGAGAAGTAAGAGAAAATTAGGAATCTCTTTCCCACTTGAGTGTACTTAAGAGTCATCTAAGGCATCTTTTTAAAACTATGAACTCTCGGTAGCCTCAACACACACACACACACACACACACAGACACACACACACACGTATGTTAATTCATTAGGGTAGGGCCCAGGAATCTATATTTTTATTTTCCTTCTGGGAGATGCTGGCATAGTTTACAAGCCACACTTCAGAAGCAGTTCCTGAAAAGTAATGATAGTACAATGATGGTGACATTTGGCATATATTTGCCTCTTCAGCATTCTTCCTTATGATTTCCATCTTTCTTAAAAGTATTTTGATAGTCTTAGATTGAAATGAGTGGTTGACGTGCAGTCCTAATTTGTTATTTTAAACGTAGTGCACTTCACAAACCCTAATGTGGGATTCAGTACCTCATGTTTCTTATGAAGAAAAATGCTATGCCTACAAGAAACCTCGCCCTTGATTTTCCCCAGTAACCTGTGCAAAGCTCTTTTCTTTAAAGCTTCATCTGTATCTTCAAAATGTAACTAGTTAATTTTCTTTTTGGCGTGCAGATTGCTCTAAACTGTATGGTGAAGTTAGCCAAGGGCAGGCCCCATCTTAGCCAGTCAGTGGTTGAGACCTTGTTGACTCAGTTGCACAGTGCTCAAGATGCTGCCCAGATTTTGATGTGCCATTGCCTGGCAGCCATTGCCATGCAACTGCCGGTGCTGGGTGATGGGATGCTTGGTGACCTCATGGAGCTGTACAAGGTGATTGGACGATCAGCCACAGACAAGCAACAAGAACTTCTGGTAAAAAGCCACATTTTGAATCTCCTTTGAATGACTAGGATCTGGTCTAGTGGGAATTACTTTTAAGTTAACATTACTGTTTGACTTTACTTAAAAAACAGAACAAACAATGGGTTAAATTCATTACCTAAGACCAGAGTGTGCTGGTGTCAAAATAGAATTGGCTGTATGAGCTTTTTACTTTTTTCACTTGTGATTTAAAAAGACATGTTTTGTTCACCTCTAAAACTGCTTTCTTCCTAAACCCTGTCAAATCAGCTTAGTATAGCCAAAGCCTTCACTCTCATGTTTTTCTTTTATTACAAAGGACAAAATGAAAATGAAACTTTTTTCTTCCTTATACGAAGTAAATAATGAACTAAACCCTGTTTTGTACTTCAGAAAATAGAAGTTAAAAATCTAATGACAATAATGACCATAAATTAGCCCAAATTTATGTTTTCCATTCCAGGACCTCTTTAGCTGTTTAGGATTCAGTTTAGGCTTCTGTAGACCCTTGGGGTTAGGAAAGGTATATGCTTAGAAAGAAACAGAAACTGTGGAAGCTATAAAATGTTTAGTTGAAAAGTTCTGCAGGACTGAGAGTAGGCTATATTCTAAATAATTGTAAATTAAATGAAAGTTGTAAGATCGCCATTCCATATTGTGGGAAGAAATATAATGAAATGACTTATTCAAACCTGTTTTATATTTAATCTTCCAGAGGGAATTGTATAAAAGATTGACCCCATCTCATCATTTGCTGCCAGAAAAGGTTACCTTGATGACCAAATGTATAGATCTTTATATGAATCAGCTTTGAAATATTAAGAGGCAATTAAGCTAAGTTGTTTATTATGAAGTGGCATTTTGAACTAATGGTCCTGATATCTTAAACTACTACTTTAAGATAGTCTTAAATTACGAAATGTAATACTCAAAAATGTAATACTCAAAAAAATCTAAGGAATAATACAGTGAAAACTCTTCCGTTCATTATCTAGCTTAAGAAAAAGGTATTAACAGTTTAGTTGAAGCCCCCTGTGTACCTTGCTGATAGCATCTCCTCCCTTCTCTTAGGTAACCACTATCCTGAATTTGATATTTATCATTCTCATGCCTGTTATTCTTTTACTACCAAAGTATATATCCCTAAGTAATATGCAGTATTTTGCATATTTTTAACTTTATGTAAACTTTATCATACTGCTTGTAATCTTTTGCATTTTGCATATTTTTGCCTATTTTCCTTGTCATCTATATTGGTAAGTCTATCTCTAGTTTATCCATTTTACTTATGTATCTCATTGTGTGATTATGTTATATAATTTATTTATCCATATTGTGGATATTGCTTCTACTTATTTGCTGTTATAAAGAGTGCCCTGAGTGAATGGAATAAATTGCTTAATGACTTCAAAATAAAAAATTAAATAAATGTCAATGGAAAACAAATTTTGTTCTTTTGCAGTGGGCTCTAATTACTTTTCCTCCCTTTGGGGTAGGTTATCAATGACACTGGATAAAATTAAATGATTTTCTTGGTTTTCTTCTTGCCCAATGTTAGGTGAGTTTGGCTACTGTGATTTTTGTAGCAAGTCAGAAGGCATTATCTGTGGAAAGTAAGGCAGTAATTAAGCAGCAGCTTGAAAGTGTCTGCAATGGATGGACTGTATACCGTATTGCCAGACAGGCTTCCAGAATGGTATGTGTTACCCTTCTGAGTGAACTGGGTTGGCGGAAATGTCAGGTCATGTACCTTCAACTGTATGATTATTAGTTGTAGTCAAAACTGAAAATAAAGTTGAAGTACCCTTTAGTCATGGGTTCTGAAGATGAGGAAGGAAAGGACCTGATTTTTAACTTTTATCATAAAAGAATGGTATATATGTTGTTGGTATTAGTAATGAGGAAGTTAAAATCTGGGCCCTTTCTGGCTGTAGGTTGTTAGTGCCACTTTCATTTTGCCCTGTATCGTTATAACCAAGGCCACCTACCACCCGCTGTTTCTATCTTCCTTTCTCAGTATACCACATCTTTGTTCCTCTCCCCAACCATGTCATTCTGAAGTAGAAATGGGAAAGCTTTAGTATGCTGTACTCTTCTCAGCCATATGGAAAACCTAACAAGTTTTATTAATTTTGTTTGAGAGGAAATAGAAACCTTAGTTAGTACAGAAATCCTGGCCGGGTGGGGTGGCTTATGCATGTAATCCCAGTACTTTGTGGGAGGCCAAGGTGGGCAAATCTCTTGAGGCCAGGAGTTTGAGACCAGCGTGGCTGACATAGCAAAAGCCTGTCTCTACTAAAAATAAATAAATAAATAAAAAGTCCTTTGGGGAGAAGTCCAGAGACCAAAGTTTGAGAAAGCATTACTCTAGGTGATTGAAGTGCATGTTCTTAATTTTATGTTGCTTCTCAAATGGGGGAGGAGCACACACTCTTGGCAGGACAGTTCTTTATTTTACTGTTCTGTCCCAAGCATTGCAGGACATTGAGCATCCCTGGCCTCAGGCATTAAGTGCCATTCACATTTCTCCCAACAACTATGCCTTTTCCCCTGGGGTTTCTCTTACCCACTAAATAGTTTATTTAGAATAGCATTAAAAGGTATTTATACTTTCTATATTTTGGGCTAAAGTTCTAGACTTGGTTTATAGTTAATTCCATTTATTTTCTCTTTTGGAACTGTTTTAGTAAAGAATTTCAAGCATTATGTTACATAAAAGCAACTCCAGCATATTTTCTCTGAGGAAATATTTAGACAGAGTCTCAGAGAATTATATAATATGAGGAATGATTCTTCAGACATATCCAAGGTTTGGGTTTCTCTTTTAGCTGCTGCATCAACTCTTTCAATGTAAGAACCTCACCATGTGCTCCTTCTATTCTTTTTTCTTTTCTTTTTTTGTTTTTAGGGTAATCATGACATGGCCAAAGAGCTTTATCAGAGTTTGCTGACTCAGGTGGCCTCAGAACACTTCTACTTCTGGCTAAATAGTTTGAAGGAGTTTTCACATGCAGAACAGTGTCTCACTGGGTTGCAAGAGGAAAATTATAGTTCAGCACTTTCTTGCATTGCTGAATCCTTAAAATTCTATCACAAAGGGATTGCTTCCTTAACAGTAAGTCCTCTTAATTCACCTTTGGTGATGATGACTTGTATGAGAGTTCTCTCCTTTCTCTTTTTGGATTGGCCTATTTCAACTAACTTGAGAAACTTGCTGATGTGTATTTGACTATAAGAAGTAGGTCATGAAAATAAACCCTTAACCTTTTCCCCTTTTTAACATTCTTAGATTGATAGAAGTTTATCATTTTCTTGTTATAAAGAATTGGGTACCACTTTTTAACATAACAGTGTGAAGAGGATTGCTGAATCCATGCAGAATGGGTAAGTGGTGTGGAGATAGGATCCTCCCTCTACAGACTCTTACTAGTAAGATTCCAGCCTGCATGCATCAGTACCACCATCAAACATAAACCCCTGACCTCATCTCATACCTGGCAACTACTGACTAAGTAGCTAGAGTTTCTTGCTTTACAGATAAAGAGAAATTATCAAAGATTCTAGTGTCCCACTTTGTACCACTCTGTGATATCCTCCTACTCCACATTAACCATTAGCTAGATACAATTTCTGTTATCTCTGCCAAGAAAATGAAAGGGTTGCAAAGGGATCCTTATGTTTCCTTGAAATTAGTTAAATTCCTAAGTAGGAACCTATTCCCTAAAATCAGCATTTTTTGTATTAATACAAGGGCTTTTTCCCTTTAAAAGTAAAGAAGTTATATTATCAACATTAAACATTTAAAAAATACTGTCACATGACTTTTAAAATTGTATATATTGAGATGGGACCATAAAACTTTTGGTACCTGTTTATGTACATTTATAACATATCTAAACTATTTTGAATGGTGGGCTATTTCAAAAGAAATGTTTCAAAGCAGAAAAAGCAGGTGTCACTAAAGAGAATATTCAGACTACTGAGAGGCACATATATTTTGAAGTATTTTATATATATATTTTTGCTAGGATTGATTGATGACTGTTTAAAAAAGGAGTATAGGCTCTTCTCTATTTAAAGGGTAGCATTAACTGCTTTGATTCTTTCTTGATTATTCTGGGAAGAGATTGTTGTTTCCCATATTAGACTAATAAATGCCCCAGAAAATTAAAAGTATAATTATTGATTCAGATCAATAGAATGATTTCATTTTCTAGTTTATGTGGAGCAGAAAATTGTTAATTATTTAGTACCATAAGTGGTAAGAACTTTGGGCAGATAGGCTCACAAAACAGTGAGGCAGATGGAATTAATTTTATGAAAAATTATTTTGAATATTTAATACTCGGTTAATGATTTCTATGGTATGTGTTGTATTTAACGAGGGTTGACAATAATTAAGTATTGAATTCTGACACAGGAAGAAAGCACTTGATTCACAGAGAGGAGACCTTATCTTAGTCTTGGTTCTGCCATTAACACAGTGTGACTTTGGGTAGGTCATTGGGCCTCAGATATTCTCCTTTTGAAATGGAGTTATTTTATTCAACAGATCATAAACATTTGCTATGTGTCAAACACTGTGCTTTTAGGATTAAGAAAAACAGGAAATAATTCTTCACTTGAGTGTAGACTATAGGGGAAGGCAATGTGATCCTCAGAGTTGTTGGAAACTTCCCACAACTCTGATTGTATTATATACTCTCAGGGGTTTTTTGAGGACTTTTTTTATGTTTATTTTTTAACCTGTTCATTTGGTAAGTGTGGATTTGACAGTTGCTTTCTGTCTTTTTAACTGAGTAAATATGAGCATGTACTGCCCCTTTTAACTTACTGATGTGAATGATCCATACCTCAGATCGTACAGCTTTGAGGATCATGCTTTTTATCTGCTTCAGCCACACTAAACAGGAGAAGTTCAAAATTCTTTGTTTATGGAGACCCAATAGCAAAGTTAGGTGTTTAATTTCTCAATACAATGATTAATGATAGAGTTGTCTTTTTTTCTTAGGAATAAAAATTCTAAAAAGTGTTTATATTAGCTTTCTGTGCTGTGTAACAAATTACTACAAGGTTAGTGGCTTAAAACAATACCTATTTATTATTTCACAGTTTCTGTGAGTCAGAAGTCCAGGCACAGGCCAGGCGTGGGGGCTTATGCCTGTAATCCCAGTATTTTGAGCCCAGGAGTTTGAGACCAGCCTGGGCAATGTTGGAAAACCCTGTCTCTACAAAAAAATTTAAAAATTAGTCGGGCGTGGTGGCATGTGCCTGTGGTCCCAGCTACTCAGGAGGCTGAGGTGGGAGAATCGCCTGAGCCTGGGAGGAGGAGGTTGCAGTGAGCTGAGATTGTGTCATTGCACTCCAGCCTGAGACTCTGTCTCAAAAAAAAAAAAAAAAAAAAAAGTAATAGTAGTAGCAGTAGTAGTAGTCCAGGCATGGCTTAGCTGGGTCCTCTGCTCATGGTATCACAAAACTGTAATCAAGGTGTCTGTGAGGGTCAGTCTCAGATATCTGAGGCTCCAGGAGGCTCAGGGTCCTGTTCTAAGATCATGAATTTGTTGCAGATTTTATTTCCTTGCACCTGAAGAACTTGTGGAACCTGGTTCTTCCAAACCAGCAAGAGAATCTCTCACCCTCTTTTAATGGCCTCAACTGATTAGATCCGATTCACTCCGAATGATCTCCCTTTCTACTAATCTAAAGTCAATTCATTAGGGACCTAAACCATATCCTCAAAATCTCATCACTTTTGCCATATTCCATTAGTTAGAAGCAAGTTTTGGGTGCTATCCACCTTCAAAAGAAGATGTAGGTTTAGTATTCCTTAATGTAAAATGCTTGGAACCAGGAGTGTTTTGTATTTTGAGGTTTCTTTGGATTTTGGAATATTTTCATTATGCCAGTTGAGCCTCCCTAATTCAAAATTAGAAATGCTCCGATGAACATTTCCTTTGAACATCATGTCAATTTCAGATTCTGGAGCATTTCAGAATTTGGATCATTTCAGATTTTAGGTTTTTAAACTAGTGATATTCAGCCTGCCCAAGGTGTGGATACCAGGGAACTTGAATCAGAGGAACCAGCTTAACATTCTACCTACAATAGTGTTTTTTTTTTATCGTTTAATTTTTGTTATTAAATATTGAATAGGCATAATATCTACATATGTATTATGTAGGGCATTAAAAAACACAACAAATATCCAAACATCCAGTTAGAAAATAGGACATTATCATTACCTTTAAAATTCTTATATGCTTGTGAATATCACCCTGGGTAACATAGCAGGACGCTGTTTCCTTAAAAAAAAAAAAAAAAAAAAGTAAAATTCTTATGTGTGCCTCCACATTTGTACACTGTTTCCTTCCCACAAAGGTAACAGTGCTTTGGATCTTGTGTTTACTGTTCCATTGCCTTTCTTTATAATTTTTTCTTTTTCTTTTTTTTTTGAGACTGAGTTTCACTATTGTCACCAGGCTGGAGTGCAGTGGCACGATCTCAGCTCACTGCATCCTCCACCTCCCAGGTTCAAGTGATTCTCCTGCCTCACCCTCCCAAGTAACTGGGATTACAGGCACTTTTTACCATCCCTGGCTAATTTTTTTTTTTTTTTTTTTTTTTTTTTTGAGACGGAGTCTAGCTCTGTCGCCCAGGCTGGAGTGCAGTGGCCAGATCTCAGCTCACTGCAAGCTCCACCTCCCGGGTTTACACCGTTCTCCTGCCTCAGCCTCCCGAGTAGCTGGGACTACAGGCGCCCGCCACCTCCCCCAGTGGTGTATTTTTTAGTAGAGACAGGGTTTCACCATATTCGCCAGACTGGTCTCAAACTCGTGACCTAAGTTGATCCACCCACCTCGGCCTCCCAAAGTGCTGGCATTACAGGCATGAGCCCGATGCCCAGCCCTTTCTTTATAATTTCAACATGCTTCTTTGTAACTCTAAACAAGGTTCTGTTTCATGTTGCTTGTTTTTGACTTTTATATAAAAAGGAATCATATTTTTCTTTGACTTGCTTTGATCATCTAAGTTATGTTCCTAAGATTCATCTGTTTTGTTGCAGGAATCTATAGGTCAATTTCCCTGCCATATAGTCTTGCATCATAAGAATATACATCAATTTATTTTCCCACTTTAGTGTTGATAAGCATTTTGATTTTTCCAGTTTCTTGCTGTTACCAACGTACTGCTCTGAACATTCTTGTACATATCTTTTGATGCACTTACTGCAAAGGTTTCTCTAGGACAGTAGTTCTCAACCAGGGATGGTTTTATCCTCCAGGAGATATTTGGCAGTATCTGGAGCCTTTTTTGGTTATCACCACTTGCCCAGTTGTTACTGGTATTTAGTGCAGAGGCAATGCACAGGAGAGCCTCCCTCAACAAAGAATTATTCAGTTCAGAATGTCAGTAATACTCAGGTTGAAAAAACCCTTCTCTAGGGCAGTGGCCCTCACTCAGAGCTGGGTATCTGCCCCTTGCTCCAAGTTGGAAGTGTGTGTGTATGTTTCTTTTTGTCACAGTGATGGGGAGTTGGGAAGCATTCCTACTGGCAGTAATGGTCAGTGACTAAATACCTAATCTCCTAAAATGCTAAGAATACTCCTGTTCCTGTTTAGAGATATTGCTGTAAGATATTACCTAAGAGTGGAATTGCACAGGTTATGTACATCTTTAAATTGACTAGCTAATACCAGGTTTTTCCCAGTGGCCTTACAAATTTAAAGTCCTCCAAACAGTGTGTAAGAGTTCCTATTGCCATACGTTTTTCTCTTTGTCTGGTAGGTTCTAAAGCTTATGATTGGCTTTTCCCAGATTACTAATACAATTAGACATTTGTTTCATATGTTTGGCCATTTGTGTTTTATTTTCTGCGAAGTTCGTTTTGAAGATTTTTACTAATTTTCCTACTAGTTTCTGTGTCTTTTTCTTACTGGTTTATAAGAGTACTTTATACGTTCTGGATACTAATCTTTTGTTATAGAAATGCAGATATTATTAGATTTGTAACTTTTTTCCTGCTTTTTGTGTTCTGATGAATAGCAGTTTTTAATTTTAATGTAGTCTGAGATCTTTTTTTATGATGTGTGTTTTGTTTGTGTTGAAATTTCTCTCTGCTTCATGCCCATTCCAGTTACTACCTTCACCTTTCTCCCAAGAATTAGTGACTATTTTGATTTCTAAAACTATGGCTTAGTTTGGCCTTGTTTTCCAACTTTATTTAACACATGCAGTATTATTCTTTTGATTCTAGCTTTTTTTGCTCAGCACTGTCTATATAATATGATTCATTCATGTTTTTTGTTGTATATGGCAATTGTTCATTTATTTTTATTGCTGCAGAGTATTCCATTGGATGACTATTATACAATCTTGTATAATATTTGAGGAATGTTTGGCTTGTTTCCAGTTTGGGGCTGTTAAGAATAAATCAGTTATGAACATTCTTATACATAACTTTTGATACAGATGTACCTTTCTTCTAGGTGGTAGTGCCTCATCATAGGACATACTTAGGTTCAGCTTTAGTAGGTGACTGCTAACCAGTGTTGCCCCTGTTGGTTTCCAGTTTAACCAGTATTGTATCCAAATGCCTTTTGGGTTTTGTAGTGCTTTTTGAATCAGTTTTGGAATATTTGGTCATTCTCTCTCTCTCTTTCTTTTTTTTTTTTTTTAGACAAGGGTCTCAATCTGTTGCCCAGGCTGTAGTACAGCAGCGTGATCATAGCTCACTACAGCCTCATACTGTACCACTGCACCCAGCTAATTTTTTAAATTTTATTTTTGGTAGAGATGGGTGTCTCACTTTGTTGCCCAGGCTGGTCTTGAACTCCTGGCCTCAAGCCAGCCTCCCAAAGTGCTGGGACTACAGGCATGAGCCACTGTACCTGACCGTTACTTCTTTAGATATTGCTTCTGTCCCTTTTTCTTTCATTTAGGGCTTCAGTTGCACCTGCATTAATCCTTTTTACCGAGTCTCATATATCTCTTACATTCTCTTCTCCATTTTCCATCTTTTTATCTCTCTGCATTTCCCTCTAGATGTTTTCTCCTGTCCTATGTTCTAGTTCATTAATATTTTTACTGTTTAATCTGCTGTTAAACCCATTCATTACATTCTTAATTTCATTTATTAATATAAGTAGTGGCAAAAATCATACTTTTGCACTAACCTAATATATATTTTTAGTCCCAGACTTTCCATTTGGTTATTTTATATTTTCCACTTTTCAACTAGGCTTCTCCATCTTGTCATTTAATTTTTTAACATATTAATCATAGTTATTTTAAAGTTCATATCTGATATCTCTGCTATCTGGATCTATTGTTGTTTGTGTTTTTTACTTTTTTTCCCCTCTTGGTTTGGGGAGTTTTGTCATTTTTGTATGCTTGGTTATTTTATTTTTTCCCTACATGCTAGCACTGTCTTTCCAGCTCTGTCGCCCAGGCTGGAGTGCAGTGGCACAATCTCGGCTCACTGCAACCCCCACCTCCTGGGTTCAAGCAATTCTCCTGCCTCAGCC
Organism: Trachypithecus francoisi; assembly: GCF_009764315.1. Lineage (NCBI taxonomy): Eukaryota > Metazoa > Chordata > Mammalia > Primates > Cercopithecidae > Trachypithecus > Trachypithecus francoisi. The sequence goes on along the minus strand of NW_022681470.1, from coordinate 69,009,765 downwards.
TTCTGAGTAGCTGGGATTACAGGTGTGCGCCACCACGCCCAGCTAATTTTTTTGTATTTTTGGTAGAGACGGGGTTTCACCATGTTGGCCAGGCTGGTTTCGAACTCTTAATCTCGTAATCTGCCCACCTCGGCCTCCCAAAATGCTGGGATTACAGGTGTGAGCCACCACTCCCAGCCACTTGGTTATTTTTTATTGAATTTTGGACAGTGTGTTTGAAAAATGATAGGTATTTACATTATAAGAGCCTTAAATTATTTTTCCTTTCTTTTGACAGGCGCTTAGGGTAAGGGTAGATGACCTTAATTCAGCCAAAGATTGAACTGATTCAAAGCTAGGCTTCAGTCCTTGTGAGAGCCAGCATATTTTTGGGTTCTCCTGATTCCTAGGGTATAGTTCTTTGAGGTTACAGCAGAAAGCCTGAATGAAGTATTTTCCACAGTCCTTTCTAGTTTTATGAGACCCCTGAAAGCTCTGCTCAGCTTTTCCGTAGCAGTTTTCAAATTAGCGTATGTCAGGGCTACCTTTTTGGGTTTCCCTTCTCTTCATAATTTTGGTTCCACAGGTCCTTATAACCTTAGTAGTTCTTCAGTGCTTTCACATAGATACTTTAAATATTTTGTTCCATTTTCCCAGCTGGTCTTAGTAGGAGGGCTTGTTTAATCTAGTTTCTCCTAGCTTTAGGCTTGGCTTATTCTTTTAAAACCTGACCTTATGCTAAGTAAAATAAGTCAGTCACAGAAGACTTATACTGTATGGTTCCACTTATATGATATCTAAAGTGGTCAAATTCTTAGAAACAGACAGTAGAATAGTGGTTGCCAGGGGCTTGAGGCAAGGGAAAAGGGGGAGTTGTTTGTTTAATGAGTATAAAGTTTCAGTTCTACTAGATGAAAACAGTTCTGGCGACCTCTTTCACAATAATATGAGCTTATCAGGTAGCTTTTTTCCAGCTATATTAGTTTCTTTAGCTAGCTCTGTTTAGAAATTCAGTGAAATAGTATTAATTATATGCCTGTTTAACACACATTTAACTCTATATGTTTCGCCAGAAAAAAAAAAAAAAGACTATTTGGATAGTGGAGACAATTCTGCCAGCCATTCTTCTCAATTAGCTTATACCCCAGAATGAAATTAGAAAACAATTAGAAAACAATTCTGAGTTTGTTGTTCCTTCATCTGGCTATGTTGAAATAACTGGAAATAACTCATTCCTGAGGAATTTTCAGGGGTAATTTTGATTATACACAATGTTTGCTTTATCTCCTGATGTTAGAACCCAACCTCTGTTTAAGCTTTAGCCCCAGTGGAAAGAAAAGGAAATGAGGTCCCTTTATTTCTCATTGGCATTATTCATACTTCTGTAATCCAAACCTTATTTCTTATACATCTCCTAATGTTATTAGATGATATTACCCTTTAAATAAAAGTCTTCAACTTTTATTACAAATCTGTCTCTGTGTTCTTTTTGAACACAAGTACTGTATGTAGCACTGCTTTCCTTCAGTATAACATGGTCTAGGATGGCACAATCACCTTCAAGGTTATCATCAATCAAATATTTCTTGTTAGAGATAAAGCCAGAGTAGCAGCAGATCTCCTTTACTACAACATCTTTCTTCTCTTTCAGTTTTATAATGTGTGTTAGAACAGTATTGCCAGTATTTTTTGTCAGTTAAGATGGCTGGTAGTATTTATATAACTGTATCACATACACTTACTTGTACCCCTGTCCCTTTTAAAGTTGCTGAGAAACATAAATTTAAAATAGCAAGTAGCAGTGTAAGAGGCAGAGGAGGTGGGGATATTTATCATCTAAGAAATTAAAAACAACTTAAGTAGTCTCTTTAATGTCCTAATCTGTGCTGTTTCATGATTACAACAAAATAATTCTGAAGGTCGAAAACCACAGAATTAAATATGTTGAGTATAGTTATTACTTCTACCTTATATAAAAGGTTTCATCAAGGGCCTTTGCAGTTTGAGAGGAATACTAGAGCAAGCATACATTCTTAAAAAGGATACGCTTTTATACTGTTGGTGAGACTGTGAACTAGTTCAACCATTGTGGAAGACAGTGTGGCTATTCCTCAAGGATCTAGAACTAGAAATACCATTTGACCCAGCCATCCCATTACTGGGTATATACCCAAAGGATTATAAATCGTGATGCTATAAAGACACATGCACACGTATGTTTATTGCGGCACTATTCACAATAGCAAAGACTTGGAACGAACCCAGATGTCCCTCAATGTTAAACTGGATTAAGAAAGTGTGGCACATATATACTATGGAATACTATGCAGCCATAAAAAAGGATGAGTTCACACCCTTTGTAGGGACATGGATGAAGCTGGAAACCATCATTCTGAGCAAACTATCACAAGGACAGAAAACGAAACACCCCGTGTTCTTACTCATAGCGGGGAATTGAACAATGAGAACACTTGGACAAAGGTTGGGGAACATCACACACTAGGGCCTGTCGTGGGGTGGGAGGAGTGCGGAGGGATAGCATTAGGAGATGTACCTAATGTAAATGACGAGTTAATGGGTGCAGCACACCAACATGGCACATGTATACATATGTAACAAACCTGCACGTTGTGCACATGTACCCTAGAACTTAAAGTATAATTAAAAAAAAAAGAATACGGAGAGTGGTTTACTAATTTGTAGAGTAAAATCTGAATGCTACCAAATAATGAAACAGATCATTTGACACTTAATAGTAGAGACGGCTATGCTAAGGTCAGTATGAGATAAAATTGGCCGGATAATGTTGTAACTGACTTCTAGAACCCCAAAATCATGTCTGGCTCTTTTGCTGAAAGACTAATGTGAGATAGTATCTAAGAAACAGCATCAGTGTGTTTTAAGTGGGTCATGTCATAGAGGAAGATTTTCACTATGCCTCCATTTATTGTTAAATTAGCACATTTTTAATATGTGCCTTTTGTTAAAACTACATAGTGCTAGGATCTCCACTAGGACAGTTGCCAAATAATTAAAGATTTTCTTAGTTCTCTGTCCACCCTGGCTTGCCTTACCATTTACCTTTTCTACCTAGCTAATGCTACCCAAGACTTACTCCTGACACCCCTCCATCTTCATTGAAACTTATTTGTGTGTTATAACCCCTTCTTCCTTGGTGTCCTCTCTGTGCTTTCTGAAGTCTCTACTCAGAAATTATTTTAAAAATTAATCTGGGCTACAGGAGTTTGAGGCCAGCCCAAGCAACATAGTGAGACCCAGTCTCTACAAAAACATTAGCTGGGCACAGCCAGGCGCAGTGGCTCTCGCCTGTAATCCCAGCACTTTGGTAGGCTGCGGCGAGCAGATCACGAGGTCAGGAGATCAAGACCATCTTGGCTAACATGGTGAAACCCTGTCTCTACTAAAAATATAAAAAATTAGCCGGGCGTAGTGGCACGCACCTGTAGTCCCAGCTACTCGGGAGGCTGAGGCAGGAGAATTGCTTGAACCCGGAAAACGGAGGTTGCAGTTAACTGAGATCGTGCCATTACACTCCAACTTGGGCAACAAGAGCGAAACTCCGTCTCAAAAAAAAAAAAAAAAAAAATTAGCCGAGCATGGTGGTGCGCACCCTTAGTCCCAGCTACTTGAGAAACTCAGGTGGGAGGATCATTTGAGCCCAGGAAGTTGAGGCTACAGTGAGACATGATTGTGCCACTGCACTCTGGCCTGGGTGATAGAATGATTCCCTGTCTCAAAAAATAAAAAAATAAAAAATAAAGAAAAAGAAAAAGAAATTTGGGCTACTGTGGAAGCAGGTAACTTTGAGGCAATGTTCGTTTTTTAAAAACAGTGACTGTCTAGAAACATATTTCTCCTGCCCTTATCTTTCTTTTTCTTTCTGCCCCCAACTTTTCAAGGTTCCAGTGATGGGAATTTCAGATTAGGAAGGTAGCAAGGTAATAGGGGATTTGGGGGATGGTAATGTCCTTGAAGCATCCCTTATGTGATTTTCTTTCTTTCTTTTCTTTTCTTTCTTTCGACAGAGTCTTGCTCTGTCGCCCAGGCTGGAGTGCAATGGTGTGATCTCGGCTTACTGCAAACTCCGCCTCCTGGGTTCATGCCATTGTCCTGTCTCAGCCTCCCAAGTAGCTGGGACTACAGGCGCCCACCACAATGCCCGGCTAATTTTTTTGTATTTTTAGTAGAGACAGGGTTTCACCGTGTTAGCCAGGATGGTCTCGATCTCCTGACCTCGAGATCCACCTGCCTCAGCCTCCTGAAGCGCTAGGATTACAGGCGTGAGCCACCACGCCCAGCCGTGATTATCTTCTTGATGATGTTCTTGACAACCCACATATTATGGGGTCTTCGTGAATGTAGGCAGTAAGAAACCTTTGAATAGTGATTGTACATACAGTTTTTCAGAGCTGGTGTTTAGTAACAATGTTTTTCATTCTAATATTACATTATTCTTTTTATCATTTAGGTCTTTATCCATCAGTGTTTTTAGAAAACTACTGCCCTTGACCACAAACTGATAAATACTTGGTACTGCCCCCCATCTCACTGTTATGTTTACTTTGTCTTAAATATCTCTTTTTTTTTTTTTCCAGGCAGCTAGTACACCACTGAATCCTTTAAGTTTTCAATGTGAATTTGTAAAACTCAGGATTGACCTTCTACAAGCCTTCTCTCAACTTATCTGTACTTGTAATAGCCTGAAGACAAGCCCTCCACCTGCAATTGCCACAACAATTGCCATGACCTTAGGAAATGACCTTCAGAGGTGTGGTCGCATCTCCAATCAGGCATGTCTTAACTTTCAGTGCATTTTTTATTTACACTTTAGAGGTTTTTGAAGTTATAAGATGAAAAGTTGTGAAATTTAAAATCAGTGGTTTGACTCAGACATTATCATAAATATTTATTAACTGTCTAGCTGAAAATAGGCTGATGTGTTATTAGAATGATAAAGTGATTGATGGTATCTCAATGGGTGCTACATATTTATATAAAGAGAAAGGACATAGATTTTTTTTTAAAAACTTGAGAATATTTATAACTAAACTATTTTAGTGGAACTTGAAGAAGCTAAAATACAAATGTTTTTGTTTCTATATGTCATATATAATAATCTTGTGAACATGTATAGTTTCATTTGCCATTTTTGTTTTTATTTAACAAAGTTTATGAAAGTGAATGGAATGACAGTGAAAAGACTGCAGTATTTTTTTGAGTTATTGTTTAAAGATGCTTTTTTATGTTTTGATTTTTGTGTTGTTTATACGATAATGAAAGCATGTTTATTTGTCATAATTGATTTTTTATAGATGAAACAGTCCATGGAAGAATTTCGAAGCCTTGCTTCTCGATATGGAGATCTTTACCAGGCATCTTTTGATGCTGACTCAGCAACTTTAAGGAATGTTGAACTGTATCCCAAGCCTGCCCTAGTATTTCTTGTTCTTTTTGGAAGTATTCTTTTAAATATAGACTACCTCAGATATGCTTATCTACAAAATACATGTTAGATAACCCTACAAATTTATTATATAGTTTCCCCTTTAAAATATATAAGCAGAATAATCTTACTTTTTAACTTTACCCAGGTGATTTTAACAAAAAATGGTGATTCAAAGGTGTCTTTTTTTTTGAAGCGGAGTCTCGCTCTGTCGCCCGGACTGGAGTGCAGTGGCCGGATCTCAGCTCACTGCAAGCTCCGCCTCCCGGGTTTACGCCATTCTCCTGCCTCAGCCTCCCGAGTAGCTGGGACTACAGGCGCCCGCCACCTCGCCCGGCTAGTTTTTGTATTTTTAGTAGAGACGGGGTTTCACTGTGTTAGCCAGGATGGTCTCGATCTCCTGACCTCGTGATCCGCCCGTCTCGGCCTCCCAAAGTGCTGGGATTACAGGCTTGAGCCACCGCGCCCAGACAGGTGTCTTTTTTTTTATATCCAGAAAGAGCATCCAAAGCAACATCCAAAGCCAGTGTTGCTTACCTGTGCTCACTTGAGCTACAACAGACAGCACAACACATTTTCCCACCAAAGAACTTGTGTTTCACCTCACCTTTCTTTGTGGCTAACAGTCCTAGTTTTTATCACCTTTATTAATGATCTTTCCAGTAGCATTAGTTGTCACTTTTGTTTTGTTTTTGTTTTTGTTTTTGTTTTGAGATGGAGTCTCACTCTGTTGCCCAGGCTGGAGTGCAGTGGCATGATCTTGGCTCACTGCAACCTCTGCCTCCCGGGTTCAAGCGATTCTCCTGCCTCAGCCTCCCAAGTAGCTGGGATTACAGGCACGTGCCACCCCAACCTGGCTAATTTTTATATTTTTAGTAGAGACAGGGTTTCACCATGTTGGCCAGGCTGGTCTCAAACTCCTAGGCTCAAGTGATCCACCTAAAAGTGCTGGCATTATAGGCGTGAGGCACTGTGCCCAGCCTAGTGGTCACTTTTAAACCCTTCCTAAGTTCTCCGTATTTTCTTATTAGCAACTTCACTTTTGAAAGGAAGGAATAGAAATTCTTTTTTTAAGTTGTAGTACTTACCAATCAGTAGTTCTTGGCATTTAGTTTACTGATTGAAACCCAGTGAGTGCTGTGGGCCCCCTGTCCTGCAAAATGCATATATGCAGAGACACCCAAAATGTGCATATAAGTTTGGGGGTTGCCGGACCTCTTGAGCCCTAGATTAGGAACCTCTGGGATAAAGGCTCCTTAGACCACTGTGTTTTGTTTTTGTTTTTATTTTTTTAACTTGTATCAGTGAAACGTTTATTTGCTTGTCCCAGACTCTTATGAAAAACCCCTATATCTAAGACAGATAAAAACAGAGTTGCTGTAATTGAATCACGGGGTCTATCACTTGATTTCCCCTTCCCACAGTAGTAGCCTCCGAAGTACCCTTCTTGGAACAGAGTCTGAGGATCGCTATTATAGACAATGTATATCCCTTAAAAAGAAAAGATAGAGCCCCAGACCATTCGAGTTGATAACATTATGATTACTTTCACTAGGCAATCAAATCTTGACCCGTTTAGTGTTCAGGTAATATAAACCTATAGTGGGTATCTTCTCTATTTTCATATGTAACCTTAACATCAATCCAGACAGCAGCAGAGCTGTTTACTGATATCTCATGCAATAGAAGCCCTGATTTTGGATCCAGAATCAGCAAGGTAATTCTAATATTAATAATAGTTGAAGTTACAGAACGCTTTCTATACATTGTCTTACCTAATCATCAGAATCATCAGAAGAGTATTTTGGAACAAGTATTATGGAAATAAAAACAAAGAGGAAGAATTCTTCCAGCATTTTCTCCGAGTTACGTAACTAGTGACAAAACATAGATTTTCTGACTCTGTTATCTATTTGCCTCCTGCCTCTTGTTTTCAATAAGTTAACATGGAAAGATAACTGGGAAGAAATTCTTTGAATATGAACAGTTTCTTCTCGTATATTATAATTAAACTGTGAAAAATTGAGTTAATGATACAATTAAACTTGAACTTAAGATTTTTTTCCTTTGGCTTCTTAAACCAAAATATCCCTGATTTTGCTCTTTTAAATTTTTCCCTTCCCCCAGTAACTAATTAATTATTCAAAATAGTTGTTTTCATTAAAGAATGATTCCTTTTTCTTCCCATGATAGTATTCTCTTTTTGAATATGCATTTTCTTTCTTTTTTAAGTTCAGTGTTACATGTGCAGGTTTGTTATATAGGGAAACTCGTGTCACCAGGGTTTGTTGTACAAATCATTTCATTGCCCAGATTTTAAGCTTAGTACCCAATAGTTATTTTTCCTGGTCCTCTTTTTCCTCCCACCTTCCACCCTCAGGTAGGCCCCAGTGTGTGGTGTTCCCCTCTATGTTTCCATATGTTCTCATCATTTATCTCCCACTTCTAAGTGAGAATGTGTGGTATTTGGTTTTCTGTTCCTGTGTTAGTTTGCTGAGGATAATAGCTTCCAGCTCCATCTATCTTCCTGCCAAGGACATGATCGTCTTCTTTTTTATGGCTGCATCGTATTTCGTGATGCATGTGTACCACGTTTTATTTATCAGGTCTGCCATTGATGGGCATTTAGGTTAATTCCATGTGTTTGCTATTGTGAATAGTGCTGCAGTGAACATATGTGTGCATGTGTCATTATGATAGAATTATTTCTATTCCTTTGGGTATGTACACAGTATGGAATTGCTTGGCCGAATGGTAGTTCTGGTTTTAGCTTTTTGAGGAATCACCATGGTGCTTTCCACAATGGTTGAACTAATTTACACTCCCACCAACAGTGTATAAGGGTTCCCTTTTCTCTGCAACCTCACCAGCATCTGTTATTTTTTAATGATTTAATAATATCCATTCTGACTGGTGTGAGATGGTATCTCATTGTGGTTTTGATTTGCATTTCTCTAATGATCAGTGATGTTGAGATTTTTTTCATATGCTTGTTGGCCATGTGTATGTCTTCTTTTGAAAAGTGTTCATGTCCTTTGCCCACTTTTTCGTGGGCTTGTTTTTTTCTTGTAAATAATTTAAGTTCCTTATAGATGCTTGATATTAGACCTTTGTCAGATGCATAGTTAGCAAAAATTTTCTCCCATTCTGTAGGTTGTTTAATCTGTGGATAGTTTCTTTTGTTGTGCAGAAACGCTTTAGTTTTATTAGATCCCATTTGTCAATTTTTGCTTTTGTTGCAATTGCTTTTGGCATCTTTGCATTGAAATCTTTACTCATGCCTAGTCCCGAAGGTTGTCTTCCAGGGTTATATCATTTTAGGTTTTACATTTAAGTCTTTAATCCATCTTGAGTTGATTTTTGTCTGTGGTGTAAGGAAGGGGTCCAGTTTCCATCTTTTGCATATGACATCCACTTATTCCAGCACCATTTATTGAACAGGCAGTCCTTTCCCTATTGCTTGTTTTTGTCAGCTTTGTCAAAAATAAGATGGTTGTAGGTGTGCGTGGCCTTGTTTCTGGGCTCTCTATTCTATTCCATTGGTCTGTGTGTCTGTTTGTATACCAGTACCATGCTGTTTGGGTTACTGTAGCCCTGTAGTATAGTTTGAAGTTGGGTAGCCTGATGCCTCCAGCTTTGCTCTTTTTGCTTAGGATTGCCTTGGCTGTTTGGGCTCTTTTTGGTTCCATATGAATTTTAAAATAGTTTCTTGTTCTGTGAAGAATGTCGTTGGCAGTTTGATAGGAATAGCATTGAATCTATACATTGCTTTGGGCAGTATGGCCATTTTAACAATATTGATTTCTTCTATTCATGAGCATGGAATGTTTTTCCATTTGTTTGTGTTATCTCTGATTTTGTTGAGCAGTGTTTTGCTTTCACCTCCCCAGTTAGCCGTATTCCTGGGTATTCTATTCTTTTTGTGACAGTCGTGAATGGGAATGCATTCCTGATTTGGCTTTCAGCTCGACTGTTATTGGTATATAGGTATACTACTGACTTTTTATGTTGATTTTGTATCCTGGATCTTTGCTGAAGTTGTTTATCAGCTTAAGGAGCTTGTGGGCCAAGACTGTGGGCTTTCCTATATATAGTATAATGTCTGCACACAGGGATAGTTGGACTTCCTCTCTTCTTATTTGGATGCTCTTTATTTCTTTCTCCCACCTGAGTGCTCTGGCCAGGATTTCCAATGCTGTGTTGAGTAGGAGTGGTGAGAGAGGGCATCATTGTCTTATGCCAGTTTTCGGGGGGAATGCTTCCAGCTTTTGCCCATTCGATATGATGTTGGCTGTGGTTTTTGTCATGGGTGGCTTTTATTATTTTGAGGTATGTTTCTTCAATTCCTAGTTTATTCAGAGTTTAATATAATGGGATATGAAATTTTATCAAAAAGTCTTTTCTGCATTGATTAAGATGATCATGTGGTTTTTGTCTCTAGTTCTATTTATGTGATGAATCACATTTATTGATTTGGATGGGCTGTGTTGAACCAACCTTGCATCCCAGAGATAAAGCCTACTTGATGGTGGTGGATAAGCTTTTTGATTTGTTGCTGGGTTCAGTTTGCCAGTATTTTTTGAGGATTTTTGCATCAATGTTCATCAGGGATATTGGCCTGAGGTTTTTGTTGTTTTGTCTCCACAGGTTTTGGTATCAGGGTGATGCTGGCCTCGTATATGAGTTAGGGAGGAGTCCCTCCTCCTTAATTTTTTGGGAAAAGCTTCAGTAGGAATGGTGCTAACTCTTCTATGTATACCTGGTAGAGTTTGGCTGTGAATCCATTTTGTCCTGGGCTTTTTTTTGGTTAGTAGGCTATTTATTACTGATTCAATTTCAGAGCTCATTTTTTATCTCGTCGGGGATTCAGTTTCTTCCTGGTTCAATCTTGGGAGAGTGTATATGTTCAGGAATTTATCCATTCCTTCTAGATTTTCTAGTTTGTGTCCATAGAGGTGTTCATATTTCTGTGGTGTCAGTGATTAATATCTTCTTTGTTGTTTCTAATTGTGTTTACTTGGATCTTCTCTCTTCTTTATTGGTCTTGCCAACTGTCTATCAAATAGATATTAATGTTTTTTTCAAAACACCAACTCCTGGATTTGTTGATCTTTCGAATGGCTTTTTGTGTGTCAGTCTCCAGTTCAGCTCTGATTTTGGTTATTTCTTGTCTTCCAGGTTTGGGGTTGATTTGCTCTTCATTCTCTAGTTCTTTTAGTTGTGATGTTATTTTGTGAATTGAGGTCTTTCTAACTTTTTGATGTAGGTGTTTAGTGCTGTAAATTTCTCTCTCAATCTCTTAATTTCTCTCTTAATCTCTATGTTACAGAGATTCTGGTATGTTGTTTCTTTGTTTTCCATTAGTTTCAAAGAACTTCTTGATTTTTGCTTTAATTTCATTACTTGCCAAAAAGTCATTCAGGAGCAGGTTATTTAATTTCCGTGTAATCGTATGGCTTTGAGCGATTTTCTTGGTATTGATTGCTAATTTTATTATGCTGTTGTCCAAGAAAGTGGTTATTATTTTAGTTCTTTTGCATTTGCTGAAGATTGTTTTGTGTCTAATTGTGTGGTTGATTTTAGAGTATATGCCATGAGGTGATGAGAAGAATGTATATTCTGTTGTTTTGGGGTAGAAAATTCTGTAGATGTCTATCAGGTCCATTTGATCCAGTGCTGAGATTAGGTCCTGAGTATTTTTGTTAATTTTCTGCCTCAATGATCTAATACTGTCATGGAGTGTTGGATTCTCCCGCCATTATTGTGTGGGAGTCTAAGTCTCTTTGAAGGTCTCTAAGCACTTGCTTTATGAATCTGGGTGCTCCTGTGTTGGGTGCATATATATTTAGGATAGTTAGGTCTTGTTGAATTGAACCTTTTACCATTATGTAATACCCTTGTCTTTTTTTTTTTTTTTTTTTAAATCTTTGTTGGTTTAAAGTCTGTTTTGTCTGATTTAGGATTGCAACTGCTGTTTTTTTCTATTTTTCATTTGCTTGGTAGATTTTTCTCTATTCCTTTATTTTGAGCCTATGGATGTAATTGCGTGTGAGATGAGTCTCTTGGCATACCATTGAGTCTTGGTTCTTTATCCACCTTGCCAATCTGTGCCTTGTAATTGGGACATTTAGCCAATTTACATTAAAGGTTAGTATTGATGTATGGATTTGATCCTGTCATGATAGCAGCTGGTTATCATGCAGGCTTATTTGTATGGTTGCTTTACAGTGTCTCACTGGTCTGTGTACTTAAGTATATTTTTGTAGTGACTGGTCTTTCCTTTCTATATTTAGTGCTTCCTTCAAGAGCTCTTATAAGACAGGTCTAGTGATGACAAATTCCCTCAGCATTTGCTTGTCTGAAAAAGATTGTATTTTTCCATCACTTATGAGGCTTAGTTTGGCCAGATATGAATTTCTTGGTTGGAATTTCTTTTCTTTAAGAATGTTGAGGCCAGGCGAGGTGGCTCCTACCTGTAATCCTAGCACTTTGGGAGGCTGAGGTGGGAGGATCACTTGAGGTCAAGAGTTTGAGACCAGCCTGGCCAACATAGGAAAACCCCATCTCTACGAAAAATACAAAATTAGCCGGGCGTGGTGGCACATGCCTGTAATCCCAGTTACTTGGGAGGCTGAGGCAGGAGAATCTCTTGAACCTGGGAGGCAGAGGTGGCAGTAAGCCGAGATCGCGCCACTGCACTCCAGCCTGGGCAACAGTGAGACTCTGTCTCAGAAAAAAAAAAAAAATAGAGAAAAAAGAATGAAAAGGAATGAACACAAACCCTGAGAAATATGGGATTAGGTAAAGAAATAGAATCTACAACTCTGCCTCAGCCTTCCGAGTAGCTGGGATTACAGGCATGCGCCACCACACCTGGCTAATTTTTTTTTATTTTATTTTTAGTAGAGATGGGATTTCAACATGGTGGCCAGGCTTGTCTCAAACTCCTGACTTCAAGTGATCCACCCATCTCAGCCTCCCAAAGTGTTTTTTTCTCTATTCTTGTCTTACTGTCTTACTCAGAAAGCCAACCTTCAAGCTCTGTGATTCTTTCCACAGCTTGGTCTGCTTTGCAATTAATTTTAAGAATTGCATTATGAAATTACTGCAGTGTGTTTTTCTACTCTTTCAGGTTGGTTACATTCTTTTTTATGCTGGCTATTCTTGTCTGTCAGCTCCTGTATCATTTTATTGTGCTTCTTTGCTCCCTTGGATTGGGTTTCAATGTATTCCTGCTTCTTGATGATCTTCATTCCTATCCATTTTCTGATTTCTGTTTCTGTAATTCCAGCCATTTCAGCCCAATTCAGAATCCTTGCTGGAGAGTTAGTGCAGTCATTCGGAAAAAGAAGGCACTCTGGCTTTTTGAGTTGTCAGAGTTCTTGCACTGGTTCTTTCTCATCTTTGTGGGCTGATGGTCCTTCAGTCTTTGAAGTTGCTGTCCTTTGCATGTTTTTTGTTGTTGTTGTTATGGTTTTTTTAATCCTATTTGATGACCTTGAGGGTTTGGTTGTGGTATAAAGCGGGTTTAGTCAACTGGCTTCATTTCTGGAAGATTTTAGGGAGCCAAGGCTCAGCTCATAACTCCTGGACTGCTTGTTCTGGGGGGCTGGTATGAGCCTCAGCTTTGTTCTCTGGCTCCTTCAGGCTAGGAACTGATTGTGCTGGGTAGGGGCCAAGGTACTCCAGGGCCACTGGTTACTACAATCCAACGGGTGGTGCCAGCCAGAGCGTTTCATTAGGATGATGGCAGTAGGATCCATCCTCAGTTGCACATGCCAGCAGCAGCAACAGCAGCATAACGGGATGCACACTTGTCCACTGTGGCAGGATGCTAGCAGGTCTGGGATGCCGGCCTTTGTGTGGGCCTTCACAGCAGCAGCAGCAGAGGCAGCATGGCTGACCGGTGGGGTGCAGGGGAGCCTTATTAGTGACTGCGTGCCATGGCACTAGTGGTAGTATAAGCATAGGGGCATGGCGCTGATGGACACAGAACTGTGTGTGCCCTCTGTGCAGGTGGAGGTAGCCACTTAGGGCAGGGGAAGGTCCACTGTTCTTCATGCCTAGTTTCACTCCCAGGGCAATGTTGGCGCAGGAGCTCCAAATGCAATGGCAGTAATGCAGGGGTAATGGGGGCAGAATGCACTCACACCAGCAGCAGTGACAGGGCAGGGTGAATGTGCACTGGTGGGACTGGGGAGGCAAGATCTGCCTATGCACACACGTTTGCAAAGCAGTGTTGGGGGGTGGCCATGGGCCCAGGGAAAGCTGCCAGTATGGGAAGGGAGCAGGTGAGCTGGCACGTGTCCACAAGCCGGGCTGCTGTGCTGGAACTCACTACCAGTTAGGCATAGTCCCCCAGCACAGGAGCTATGATGCAGGCTCCCCAGGACACCCAAGGCTGCACTGCAAGCAGGCACAGCCAGGTTGGGGCCCCAGGAGAGGCCAGATGGACTGGCCCCATCTGATCTTCAAGACAGCCCTGTAGACTTGAGGTCTGACAGTTCCCTTAGTAGGATAAAGTCTCCTATAAAGCAAGTCAGCAAGTTAAGCCTAGAGGGATAGGTGCCCCTGGCCATGTTCCACTACAGATGCTCAAACACCAAACACTCTGGACTCTGCATTGGCTAGAATACGGCCCCTAACACTTCTCTAAGCAGCCCTCTGTGCCAACTCACGTGTCCGTAGTGGTCGAGGAATCTCCTCCTGCCAGGATTCCAGAGGCCTGTTGCAGTAGCTGGTTGTTTTTTGCCAGTTCAAGTCACTGTTCCCCTGGTACGATATCCCCATGCACGGGTCCCTCCCAGCTTCCTCCCCTTCAGCCCAGCTTCTGTGTCTTTCCTCTGTCCACCCTTAGTTTCTTCCCTCTAAATATCTGTTAGGAGAGGACCAGTCGTCCTGGTCCCTTGGTGGCAGCTGTTCCACCAGGCTGCGTCTAGTCGGCCATCTTGCCCAGCTCTTGCATTTACACTATCTAGGATTTCAATCTAGTAAGGCCTGAGATTCCAATATCAGTTCCCTCAAAGAGAATATAATCAACAAAGCTGTTTAAATTTCTCTACCCAAATTAGAACAGAGGAAGAAAAAAGGCTGAAAAAATGAAGAGTCAAAGCTGGCCTCTGGAGTAATGTCATTTATACTAATATGCATGTAACTGGAATCCTAGAAAGAGGGAAAGGGGGAACAGAAAAATATTTAAATGACTAGAAGTCTTTTATATTTAATTAAACATATAAACCCACAGAGCCAAGAAGCTTAATGAACCTCTGGCAGGGAAAACATAAAATTAGAGCAAGGTACACCTAACAGTGAAATTGCTGGAAACCAATGATAAAGAGAAAATTTTTTTAAAGAGAAGGTATTATTTAAAAGGGAAGAAAATATTATTTAGAAGGGAAGAAAGATCAGAATGTCTACTGATTTCTCATCAGAAATATTGCAAGCCAAAAGATGTTTTTGGAGCAACATCTTTAAAGTCCTGGAAAAAAAAATGTTAACCTATAATTCTATATTCAGGAAAAATACCGTTCAATAAATTAAGGTTAAATTAAGACATTTTCAGAAAAAAAAATCTGATAAATGCCATCAGCAAGTCTGTACTACAAGAAATGTTAAAGGAAATTCTTTAGGCTGAAGGAAAATTATTTCAGATATAAACTCAGACCTACAAAACTGAATAAGGAGGATTACAAATGGTAAATTTTTTTTAATTTTTAAAAAGATAATTGACCATTTATAGCAAAAATGATGTTTAGGAGTTTATAACATATAGAAGTAAAATATATGAAATAAGACAACAGGGAGATATAGTAGTAAGAATCTTACATTTAGTAGTATATCTTTTGATAGTAACTTCTGATAAACTGAGGGTGAATATTTTAAACTCTAGAGCAGCCACCAAGAAATAAAACAAGCCAGTAGAGCCATAAAGTGTAATACTAAAATACTTAGTTAATCCAAAAGAGGCCAGAGAAAGAGGAAAACAGGAACAGAAACAGATAGAAAAAGTAGAAAACAAATCAAAAGATGGTACACTTAAATCCAGTCGTACCAGTAAATAGATATGGTCTTATTCTAAATAAAGATAGACTGGATTTAAAAAGGAAAATGCAGCCAGGTGCAGTGACTCATGCCTGTAATCCCAGCAATTTTGAAGGCCAAGGGGGTCAGATCACAAGGTCAGAAGTTCGAGACCAGCCTGGCCAATATGGTGAAACCCTGTCTCTACTAAAAATACAAAAAAAATTAGCTGGGCATGGTGGCATGTGCCTGTAGTCCCAGCTACTCGGGAGGCTGAGGCAGGAGAATCACTTGAACCTGGGAGACAGAGGTTGCAGTGAGCTGAGATAGAGCCACTGCACTACAGCCTGGGTGACAGAGCAAGACTCTGTCTCAAAAAAAAAAAAAAAAAAAAAAAGCAAAGTGCAACTATATGCTTACTACAAGAAATCCATTTTGAATGTAAAGACATAGGTTAACAGTAATAAAAAGATGGAAAAGGATATAACATAACATGCAAACCCTCCTGAGAAAGCTGTAGTGGCCATATGAACATTATACAAAGTATACTTTAAGATAGGGGGTGTTGCCAGTGAGAACGAAGTACAATTCATCATGATTAAAGGATCAATTCATCCAGAAGACATAATCCTCAGTATTATGGACCTACTGACAGGTCTTCCAAATATATAAAGAAAAAACTGACAGAATTGAAAGAGAAATACACAAATCTACGGTTGTAATTGGAGATTTCACCACTTCCTTCTGGGTAATTTATAGAGCAACTTGAACAATACTGTCAACCAACTTTACGTAACTGACATTTATACAACATCTGCAGCAGCATACATCTTTTCAAGTGCATTTGGAACATTTACCAAGATAAACCATATGCTGGGCCTTAAAACAAGTCTCAATAAATACTAAAGCATTGAAATAAAATAATATGTTATCTGATATAATTAAATTAGAAAAGAAGATTTCTGAAAAATTTCCAAGTATTTAGAAATTAAACAACATTTCTAAATCCAGTAGGTCAAGAAATTACAAAGGAAATTAGAAAACATGTTAAGCGGAATGAAAATGAGAACATACCACGAAACTTGTGGGATGCAGCTAACCTGTGGGATAAGAAGAACTTATGGAGAAATTTATAGATTTAAATGCTTATATGTATAAAAGAAAGTTTAAGATCAATGATCACAGTTTCTACTTTATGAAGTGAGGAAAAGAAAGCAAATTAAACCCAAAGTAGTTAGAAAGATGCAAATAAGAGGCCGGGCGCGGTGGCTCAAGCCTGTAATCCCAGCACTTTGGGAGGCCGAGACGGGTGGATCACGAGGTCAGGAGATCGAGACCATCCTGGCTAATACGGTGAAACCCTGTCTCTACTTAAAAATACAAAAAAAACTAGCCGGGCGACGAGGCGGGCGCCTGTAGTCCCAGCTACTCGGGAGGCTGAGGCAGGAGAATGGCGTAAACCCGGGAGGCGGAGCTTGCAGTGAGCTGAGATCCGGCCACTGCACTCCAGCCTGGGTGGCAGAGCAAGACTCTGTCTCAAAAAAAAAAAAAAAAAAAAGAAAGATGCAAATAAGAAAGACTGTTATCAGTGAATTAGAAACAAATAACTAGGTATCTATATAGTAGAAAAAATTTAATCTTACAGTGTACACAAAAATTAATTCCAAATGAATCATAGACCAAAATATAAAACTCCAGACTTTCTGTAAGACTACATTGGAAAACCTCTTCATGACCTTGAAGTTGGTCATGATTTCTTAGGATACAAACAGCAGTTACCATAAGAGAAAAATTTGCTGAATTGGATTTAAACTTTTAAATCTGCTTTTGTTAATATGTCATTTAAAAAATGAAAAAGGTTATGGATAGCAAGAAAATATTTTCAAAACATATTCTATCAAAAGACTTTTATTCAGACATTGTTTTATTAAGAACCACACAACTCGACAATCTGATTTTTTTCTTTTCTTTTTTTTTTGAGATGGACTCTCTGTCATCCAGACTGGAGTGCAGTGGCGTGATCTCGGCTCACTGCAACCTCCACCTCCCAAGTCCAAGCAATTCTCCTGCCTCAGCCTCCCGAGTAGTTGGGATTACAGACATGCGTCACCATGCCCAGCTAATTTTTGTGTTTTTAGTAGAGTCGGGGTTTCACCATATTGGCCAGGCTGGTCTCAAACTCCTGACCTCAGGTGATCCACCCGCCTCGGCCTCCCAAAGTGCTGGGATTATAAGCATGAGCCACCATGCCTGGCTGACAATCCAATTTTTTAAAACTGATAAGAGGATCGGGCGCGGTGGCTCACGCCTGTAATCCCAGCACTTTAGGAGGCCGAGGCGGGCGGATCACGAGGTCAGGGGATTGAGACCATCCTGGCTAACATGGTGAAACTCCGCCTCTACTAAAAATACAAAAAATTAGCCGGGCGTGGTGGCGGGCGCCTGTAGTCCCAGCTACTCAGGAGGCTGAGGCAGGAGAATGGCGTGAACCCGGGAGGTGGAGCTTGCAGTGAGCTGAGATTGTGCCACTGCACTCCAGCCTGGGCGGTAGAGCGAGACTCTGTCTCAAAAAAAAAAAAACTGATAAGAGTTTTGGACACTTCAAAAAAGAAAATATGTTAATACCCAATAGGCACATGAAAAGGTGCTTGACATCAGTAGTCATTAGGGAAATTAAAATCACAATGAGATACTACTCCCACTAGAACAGCTAAGATTAAAAAGACCTTCAATACCCTTTGTTGGTGAAGATGTGGAGGAGCTTGAATTCATGCTAATATGTTGTTGGGAATACAAAATGATATAGCCACTTGGAAAACTGTTTGACAATGTCATATAAAGTTAAATATACATTTATCATATGACCACCAATTCTACTCCTACTGTTTTACCCAAGAGAAAGGAAAACATGTTTCCACACAGACATATACACAAATGTTCATAGCATTTTTATTCATAATAACAAATCTGGAAAAATCCAAGTGTCTCTCAGTAGGCTAATGGGTAAATAAATTGTAGTGTATCCACAAATGAAATGCTACTTAGTAATGAAGATGAATGACCTGTTGATCATTCAGCAGATCATACAGAAACCATGAGTGCCCTCAAAAACATGCTGTGAAAGAAGCCAATAGAGAAAATCAGTGAAGCCAGAAGCTGGTTCTTTGAAAAGATTAATAAAATTGATAAAACTAGTCTGAGCAAGAAAAAATAATAAATCACTAATAGTAGAAATAAAATGATGGCATCAATACAAATCTTACAGATATTAAAAGCATAATAAGGGAAGAATAACTTTGTGCAAAGAAATTTGCTTAGATGAATAGGACAAATTTAAATACTCTTCATTAGCATAGACAAAAATTTTTAACAAAAGTTCAGTCCAACAATATAAATACAACATATAAATATAATACATTAAGACTAAATAGGGTTTATCCCAGGAATGCAAGGTTGGGTTAACATTAGAAAATCAATTTAAGTACTTCACCGTATTGCAAAATAAATGAGAAAAACTAAAGTGGGAAGACTTAACTACTAGTTTCAAGACTTAATATAAAACTACAGTAATTAAGACAATGTGATGATGGCTTAAGGGTAGGACAGAGAGTCCAGAAATAGACTTGATTTTTGTCAAAGATGCCAAGATAATTGTATGGGAAAAGAATAGTCTTTTCAACAGATTGTGCTAGAACAACTAAATATATAAAAGGGAAAAAATAATCTTCCTTACCCCACACCATATACAATAGAGTATGTATTGTATGGCCCTATTTATATGAACTATTAGGAAACAAATCTCATTTACAGAGATAAAAAGCAAATCTGTGGTTGCCTACCACCAGAAATGGAATTGTTTTGTTAGCAAAAAAATGGAAGTCTTTTATGTAGTTTAGTTGTCCTTAAAGTCCATCATACAAATGAGCTTCGGTTCTTGTCTCAATAGAACTTAAGATATAGTACAGAGCAGGAAACAGAACTTTGGAGCCCAGCAAATGTGAACATGAATCCCTTACTAGTCACTCCTAGCTCTGTGGATGTATATCATCCCAGTGAGCCATGTATGCATAAACTATAGGTAGATAATGATGCCTGTTTCGCAGAGTAGTTGTGACGATTAAATGAACTAATATATATAAAACAGCTGGCTGAAATACCTTCTACATAGTAGGCATTAAAATGATAGTAGGGAATAATAAGAGTAGTGTTATGGCCAGCATATTTAAATTACTTACATTGTATTTTTAAAAGTTTAGTTAGAAATGCCTTTTTTCACTTAGAAATATTTGCAGAAATTTGCAGGGGTTCGAAGCAGTAGAAGAAAAAGGAAGAAATCTAGGTTAAACTTATCCCAGCATGCTGTGTGTACAAACTGTCTTCTGAACATGCCTGTGCATTTCATCTCCAGGCTTTAGATTCATGCCATATCTCTAGCCATGAATGTCCTGTACTTTCCATCTCTCCAGAGTTTACCTGTCTTACTCACCTACTGATATGTTCAAGATTATTTTCTTCTGTGACATTCCTCCATGTTCTGACCTGTTATTTATATATCTAACCTGTTATTATTTATCTTTATTGATAGTTTGGCACTTATCTGCTGGCTTTATTGATAGTCCCCTTTTCAGATGTCTTTATGTCCTTTTTACCTATGGCAGTAACACTGTCATATTTCCTGGCAACCAAAGAGATTAAGAATTACATAACTTGAAGTCAGACCTGGGTTTGAATTCTGGTTTGCCATTTACTAGCTGTATGACTGTAGGCAAACTACTTACCCTCTCCTAGCCTCAATTTTCTCACCTATAAATGGAAATAACTTCATTATTTTAAAAATTAAATGAAAATATTTGAAAGTACCTGATACATGTAGGTATTAAATAGCCATGCTATTTTGATGAATTAATGAATATTGACCTTTACTTCAGTTTCCAGGAATACGGATCTGCTGGAACAGCCCATGCTGATAGTGAATATGAAAGAAGAATGATGTCTGTATATAATCATGTCTTGGAGGAGGTAGAATCACTGAATCGGAAATATACCCCCGTTTCTTATATGGCAAGTGGCATTTGTTTTATTGAGCTTTTATTGTACGGATGTGGGTTTTTCATACATCTATGGCGCTTACTAAATCTGTGAGTTCAACAAATTAACCTTTCTGTGTCTGTTCCCTTATCTATAAAACAGGGTTAATACCGACGTCACAGCGTTGTAGTGGGGAGTAAATGAGATAATCCATGAAAGCACTTACCACATCTCTAGCTGCTACAGAATGCAAATAAAACTTTTTTCTTTTTTTAACAATTTAACTGAAGTACAATAATTCTCAACCCAGGCTACACATTAGAATCACTTGAGGGCTTTTTAAAGAATACATGAATATACAGGCCTCACTCCTGACCAATTAACTCTGAATTTCTGGAATTGGGGCCCAGGCATTAGTAGTTTTACATGCACTCAGGTGATTCTGTCATGCTGCCATGGTTGAGAGAACCACTGGCCAATTGAAACAGGAAGAACTGGGCTTGTTGTCTGACTGGCAATGAATCATTTCCTACCAGGTGGTGACAGTAATGTCTTTCAGTACACTCTTCAGCCTTTAGCCTGCTGAATTTCTGCTGCCTTTGGCACTTCCTAAGAAGTTCTCAGAGTGCTCACCCTTTATTAAATCTTCTCCCCTGATTTACCAGTCACAGGACAGGCTGACACATTCTCACCCAAATTTTCTCCTCCCTGTCTGACCATTCCCCAGTGACTCTGCTCAGATTTTATAACAGGTGCCATAGGCTTGGTGCCTTAAACAACAGACATTTATTTCTCACAGTTCTGGAGGCAGGGAAGTCCAGGATCAAGGTGCCAACAGATTCGGTTCCTGGTGAGGGCTTTCTTCCTGGCCCTGGTGGCAGCCACCTTCTCACTGTGTCTTGACATGGTGGGGAGAGATCGAGAGCTCGGGTCACTCTTCCTCTTCTGGGAGAACACTCATCCCAGCCGGGTGCAGTGGCTCACGCCTGTAATCCCAGCACTTTGGAGGGCGAGGGGGGCAGATCACGAGGTCAGGAGTTTGAGACCAGCCTAACTAACATGGTGAAACCCTGTGTCTACTAAAAATGCAAAAATTAGCTGGGCATGGTGGCGCATACCTGTAATCCCAGCTACTCAGGAGGCTGAGGCAGGAAATTCACTTGAATCGGGTGTCAGAGGTTGCAGTGAACCGAGATCGTGCCACTGCACTGCAGCCCGGACAACAGAGCGAGGACTCTGTCTCAAAAAAAAGAAAAAGAACACAGGGACACTCATCCCATCATGGGGGCCCACCTCCAAATGCCATGACCTTGGGGGTTACAGCTTCCACATATGAATCTGGGGGAACACAAACATTCAGTCCACAATTCCCAGCCTTTGAATTTTACCCCTTGGAGAGTTTCTCTTCTGCTTCTCTTCTCATTCTGTACTTTCTTGCTTTATCAAGTATTTTAGAATAAATAGGATGTGTCATTAAAGAGTTAGGTTAGAGCTAAAGATGGGCAATTCCCTTGACATACTGCTTTCCATGTAAAATTGTCAATAGTATTTACTGAATCGAATTGACAGCTGTTTGACAGTGACATTGTTTGCTGAGAGAGTGTAAAGACAATCTTTGAAAGAAATACACACATCTGTGTGAGACAGTGGTTATTTTCATATTCCTCTAAGCTCCATCCTAAAAAATGAAATAGATGATAAACAGAAACTTGATTTTGATGGAATTGAATATAATGGAATGGGAATTTTCTGCCCAGCAGAAGACAGTACAGAAAAAAGGGCCCTAGGCTCGTTCAGAACTAAGTTCAAATTCTGGCATTGCCGCTCAGCAGTTCTGTGACTTTAGTCACATTACTTAACATCCTTTTATATGAAGTAGAAAACATGCCTGCGTCATAGGATTACTGTGAGGTTTAAATGAAATAATGCTTATTGCCTAGCACAGTGCTGTCATATAAGGAGTGGTTAATAAAACATTTCTCAGTCGGACATGGTGGCTCATGCCTGTAATCCCAGCACTTTGGGAGGCCAAGGTGGGCGGATCACCTGAGGTCAGGAGTTCAAGACCAGCCTGTCCAACATGGTGAAACCCCATCTGTACTAAAACTACAAAAATTAGCAGGGCATGATGGCAAGCGCCTGTAATCCCAGCTACTTGGGAGGCTGAGGCAGGAGAATTGCTTGAACCCGGGAGGTGGAGGTTGCAGTGAGTCGAGATCACGCCATTGCACTCCAACCTGGGTGACAAGAGTGAAACTTCATCTCAAATAAATAAATAAATTCTTTTTCTGTATTTCTAAATTGTATTTTATAGATTTGTTACTGTCTGAGCCTCCAGATTCAGTTCAACCATGCCCAGCTAATTTTTTGTATTTTTAGTAGAGACAGGGTTTCACCTTGTTAGCCAGGGTGGTCTCGATCTCCTGACCTTGTGATCCACCCGCCTCAGCCTCCCAAAGTGCTGGGATTACAGGTGTGAGCCACTGCACCCAGCTGAAAGAAAGATTTTATAAACAAATAAACACAATACAGTGTGTGTGCATTAATAGAATTCTGCACAACGTAGAGATGTAGTACAAAAAAGAGTAGTTCACGTCAAAAGATAGGGAAAATGGATTGGTGGTGCAGTTGAGAGGGAAGATGTATTTGTATATGAGTTTTCCAGACAGATAAGAAAGGATTGGGAATCTCAGGCAGAAAACATGTTCAAAAGCAGAGGCATGAAATAGCATGGTGTCTTCTAGGAACAGTTTGTTATTACTGCAATGTAACGTACAGGCTAGGGATTAGAGAGATGAAATCAGAGAGGTAGCCAGCGGCCAGGTGACAGAAGGCTTTGAACACAATATTAAGGAGTTTGGACTTTGTCCTTAAGCACTGGGGGGCTTCTTAGAAATTGTAAATGGGTGGGAGAGAGAAGTGCTTAATATAGATTGTATATTATCATCTAGAAGCAAAACAGGAAATGGCTGATAGGGTGTGAAATTAGAGGAAAGAATGACTGCAAGGCTTTTTCAGTAATCCAAAGTAAGGAACAAATTACTAAAATGGCAGTAGGAATGAGAAAAAAAGATATATATGAGAGATACTTAGTGAAAATATTTTCAAGGTTGAGTGTTGCTGTTTTTTGTTTTTTGTTTTTTGTTTTTTGAGACGGAGTCTCGCTCTGTCGCCCAGGCTGGAGTGCAGTGGCACGATCTCCGCTCACTACAAGCTCCGCCGCCTCCCAGGTTCACACCATTCTCCAGCCTTAGCCTCCCCAGTAGCTGAGACTACAGGCGCCCGCCACCACGCCCAGCTAATTTTTTGTGTGTTTTTAGTAGAGACAGGGTTTCACTGTGTTCACCAGGATAGTCTCGATCTCCTGACCTCGTGATCTGCCCGCCTTGGCCTCCAAAGTGCTGGGATTACAGGCGTGAGCCACCGCACCCGGCCCTTTTTTTTTTTTTTAAAGTAGACATGAGATGATGGAGGCATGCCTTCCAGGTTTCCAGCTTCAGTGATCAGTTACACAACTGATTGATCCTTTACTGATAGAATATAGAGAGGTGATAGAAGATGAAGGTTTTATTTTCAAACATGTTGCTGTCTTTAGGCAGTTGGATAGTAAATACATTGGAGTTGGAAGAAAGATGGGCTGGGATGCATATAAGGTCATCTGCACATAGAAAGTCTTAAAGTCATGGGAGTGGGGAGAATTGCCTATGAAAAACATGGATTGAGAAGAGAAGATGACAAAGAGAGTATCAGCATTTAAGGAACACACAAAAGAAGAGACTCTTCAGACAAAAGATGGTGAAAGGAAGAATCAGAAATAAGGGTATGGACTATTAGATGAAATTTCATGGAAGGAAAAGCATTATCAGGTGCCACAGAAATATCAGAAAATACAAACACTGAGAAGTATCCTTTGGATTGACAATTAAGAGAGCGTTGGCCAGGCGTGGTGCCTCCTGCCCGCAATCCCAGCACTTTGGGAGGCCAATGCGGGCGGATCACGAGGTCAGGAGTTTGAGATCAGCCTGACCAACATGGTGAAACCCTGTCTCTACTAAAAATACAAAAGTTAGCCGGGGGTGGTGGCACGTGCCTGTAATCCCAGCTACTCAGGAGGCTGATGCAGGAGAATGGCATGAACCCAGGAGGCAGAGCTTGCAGTGAGCCGAGATCGCACCACTGCACTCCAGCCTGGGTAACAGAGCGAGACTCCGTCTCAAAAAAAAAAAAAAATTAACGTCTTTCTGATTATGATATGTAATTTACATCTCCAGACATCTTAATAGTGGTCTGCTAATATACCTATGGAGGTCAATACCCAAGGGGCTGTTGACCTCAGAGGCACTCCACACTTTTCCAAGGGGGTATTGCAAAATCTGCACCATTCTTTTAAAAGGCAAAATGGTGACTTTCTGCCTGAAAACAGCCTGAAGTCCCTTGTGGTCCTCTGAGTCCACCCTTCAAAGATGTTTCTCTCCTTAAACACTAGCGTGGCAACAGAGGTCCACCAAAGGTGGATGTCCCTGCAAATACTTTCCAAATTACTTGTGGGAAGTTGATTAATGCTATTTTAACAGTTGAATCTGAAAAAACAGAACCAATGTCTTTAAATCTGTGCTGTAATTATCTCAGGTAATAGACCTGGCATTTGTACTATGGGTCTATTGGGCACAAAATGTTCAACTGCCTGAATCCAATAAGGAATGGATTTTTCTGGCTTTTAGCCTTAACACCCAACTTAAAAAAAGAAAAAAAAAATGTTTACAGCATGAGCAACTAGGTGACATTCTGCTTGAAAGCAGGAGCTTAGAGGGACAGACAGCATACCACATGGTGCATGCAGCAGTTTTCAACCTGTGGTGTTGGGTTTCAATCAGGCTGGTGGGAAAAATATTAGAGATAGTTATAGAAATAGACACAAATCTTGGAAGGCCGGGAAGTTTGTATAACTTCGGTAATAGATCTGACTGAAGGCGACCTGATCCCTTTACCTTTAGTTTAACAAATTAAAATAGTAATAAAGAAAGGCAGAGTAGTTTACCTAGCTAGCTTATTTACTCATGTAAAGACTAACCTTTGATGTACGGTGGGTGCTTAAGTGCCTTTTACTCAGAAGTCCACAATGTCAATTTCCCTCTAATGGTGTTGACTCAAGCTTTTGTTAATTAATCTTACTGAATAAATGCGAGTCTGACTAGCTGATAAGGGACCAGTCACAACTGTTAACAGGACTCAGCAGGAGCCTGTAAGCGGCTGGGACCCTCAGCTGGACTGGCAGATCAGAATATCTGGGTGTCAGTGTACTTTATTCATCCGTTGCTGAATCGGGTCTGCAGGAACAGACCCCCCGCAGCTAGTGCCCCCGCGAAAGGAGTGCTGCCTCACTGTTGTGCCTTAGGAGGCCACTGAGACCGGAGTAGACTGAGGAAGGGATAGTAGACCAAGCAGGAATGGTTCTGGTTCACCTAAAGTTAAAGGTGTTCTTATGATACTTTCAGTTTTCTTCTATTAAGTTGGCAAATCATTGGTGATATAGAAGAAAATCACTGAAGAGTCAGGCAACCTAGATTCTAGCCCCAGCTTGTTCTATGACCTATCTGTGTGACCTGTGTCATCAGCAAAATTGAAGATTAGACTGGAGAATCTTTAAAATATCGTTGAACTCTTAAATTCTGATTTTATGACCACTTTCATTAAGGCTCAAAATATTCTCTGCAGTGTTTCTGTACCTCTGCAGTCATGCTGGGATTTTCAAAACTCAGTTAAGCAGTTTTGAGAAATAAGGTATTTTATTAGAGTTTCAGGATTCCCCGACTATATAGTCCTCTTTCATCTGAATTCGCCTAAGTTTCCACCATTGCTTACTCTGAGGACCAGTGGCCATAGAGACAAAGAAGCCACCTAATGAAAGAATGAGCCAGCTCAAAGCCAAAGTCCTGCAAAATGCTCGGGCTTCTTTACCATACTGTTTATCATACTTTGCCATGTGATAGTTACTCTGTATTTTAGTATCTAATATATTTGTTTAATAATATACTGATATTTCTGAGTGCTGTAGAAATGTGGAATTTTCCTATTGCTTGGCCTTGAGGACTGTGGATTTTCTCATTTCTGTCACTTATATTTTATTGAATATACTTCACAATAAAGTAAAAATCTGTAATTGTGATTCATGACATGAATGATTTAGTATGTATGCACAGTTCCTGGATGTGATGCCTAGTTCTTGATTGGTATGTACATTTGTAATTATATGGGCATTTGTAGTTCTATACTGAATGTACCACTTGTTGATGAAATTTGAAAATTTATTTTTATTTGATTTAGTTTCTTTTTTTCCCCTAGCATACAGCATGCCTCTGCAATGCCATCATTGCTTTGCTGAAAGTTCCCCTTTCTTTCCAGAGATATTTTTTCCAGAAACTACAGTCTACCAGCATCAAGGTAATACAGGAAGAATACTAAGGTTAATATAGGTTTTAAAACCAGGTGTCTTCTGAAGATTATGTAGGACGTAGCTACACTTCAGTGTGTTACCTTTGGTTTATTGGTTTTTTTGGTTTGTTTTGTTTTTTGAGACAGAGTCTCGCCCTCTCGCCTGGGCTGGAGTACAGTGGTGTGATCTTGGCTCACCGCAACCTCTAGGTTCAAGCAATTCTCCTGCCTCAGCCTCCCGAGGAGCTGGGATTACAGGCATCCGCCACCACACCCAGCTAATTTTTGTATTTTTGGTAAAGATGGGGTCGCACCATGTTGGCCAGGCTGGTCAGGAACTCCTGACCTCAAGTGATCCACCCACCTCTGCCTCCCAAAGTGCTCAGATTATAGGCATGAGCCTGGCCTACCTTTGGTTTTGATAAAACCTAGTTGTAAGCCATTTCTCTCCTTTATCAAGGGGTTGGATGAAAGGAATGGATTTGAGAGTTAAACTCTCTCCCTTTTTAATTGTCAGTGCCAAATGCTATGAGACAGGCATTTGGGTAACTGGAGCTCTGTTGTTTGCCTCTTACCTCCAGGAATAAATTAGTGATATATCACAGTAGCCTGCAAGGATCTTGAGCTGAGTCTATTCAGACCCAACTTAGAATGAATCAGGTCCAGTAAAGTGTCACCAGTTCTACTTCCAAAGTACTTCTGCCTTTCAGTAACATATTTTGAGGGGCTAACCAGTGAGTAGAATCAGTATTTTGAAATATTTAAGCCACTCACAATTCAAAAGCTATTTTTGATTCAAAAAATGAAATTGTTGGAAAAGGGAGAAAATTGTCACTTCTAAGAGATTTCCTGGATTATCCCTGTTAGTTAATGTCTTCAGTAAACTTTTACATCCATGCAGATGCTTTTGATTACAAATAACAAAGCATTCCATTTCAAAATGACTGGAATAATGAGGAAGACTGACGATCTAGATAAGAAGTCCTAAAGTAGGATGTCTCCAGGGTTGATTAGTTTAGCAGTTCAACAGCATTATCAGAAAGACTCAAATTTCTTCCATCTTTTCATTTAGTAAGACTTGAGCTTTCTTTAATTGATGCGTATTTGGGATTTTTAATACATTTTTGAAGAAAAACTAATGAGAGGTAAAAAATGTCATTTGATTCATTTGTGGATATTGACTTTTTTATAGCACAGTGACTTCGCTGTGTAGATAATCCTGGAACTTTAAGTTCATTTACATTTGAATTTAGTTTACTTAAATTTACCTAAGACCAAAGAGACAGCAGCACTTAGGTAATGAAAATTGATATAATGCATTTCCCTACTAGAAGTGGTTCATTGTCGAAGAAATGCCTCACCACAAAAATTGGGAGAACAGTGCCTTTGCTTTTCTCTAGTTCTGTATCATCCTCAAGTAGAACTGAGGTTTGAGATGAAAACCACAGTGATATTTAGAAGGAGGCACTTTAAAGGTACATCTGTCTTTTTCCCGGCACAGTCAGGTCATGTGGGGGTAGGGGAGTGCACAATCGAATCTGTTAACCTGTAACCAGTGATTAGCACAGACATGTTTGTCAGAAGGAAGCTTGCTCTTGGTTGTTGGCATTTATTTGAGTGTTGGCATTCCAGCTTGCTCTGTCACCATCGCCCCGGAACCCTGCAGAGCCCATTGCTGTCCAGAATAACCAGCAGCTGGCGCTAAAGGTAGAGGGAGTGGTTCAGCACGGATCTAAACCAGGACTCTTTCGCAAAATTCAGTCTGTCTGTCTGAATGTTTCTTCCACACTGCAGAGTAAATCCGGACAAGACTACAAGGTAATTTAGGAAAGAGGCAGAATTGTGATACAGATTTTATATGAGCTCATTGATGGAAGTTTTCCAGTGTTTTTCATGGTTAAACAGATTGCAGTTATACCTCCAAAGGGATCAGATGGACATAAATTGAAAACCCACATTGGGGCTGGAAGGGGTTGATAAACACTTCTTTTTTCTCTCCCTGAACCAGTTAATAGGGACGAAGCATCCAGGCAAAGATCAAAATACGAGTTTTATTACTGTTAGAGCTGTGGGAAAACCTAACTCCGATGCCTGACAGCAAGGACTTTCTAACCTTAGACCCCTGAATTGGATTTTTTCACCCAGCCTCAGTCAGTACATATGGGAGCCTGCCCCTATAAAATTTATGGCAGGGCACAGAGAAATCGGGTGCCCAAAGCAGAAGAGAAAGAGCAAGGGCTTACCTTCCCATGTCTGGTTCCTGCCCAGAAACTCACCCATCAGCAAGACTCACCTCCTCCCTCCTCCCCGCTAGGCCGGGAAATTAATCTAATGAAAGGCCCCTCGCACATCAAGAGGTCCCTTCAAATGTCAGAAGTTGAAAAACAAGTGTCTCCCTAACCCGCCCAATCCCTCCCCACAAAAAATTACACATCTATTTAGTTTTCTCCATTTTAAGTAAATTTTATCATTTAAAAAAAGTATATAGCATTTCTATAAAATGATCAGATAAAGTAAAATCTTTTTTTAAGAGTGTAACCCTAGGGATTTGCTGCCTTGAGAGCTCAGGATATAGGTAAGTAATAACCTGAATCAGGCTTACATTGTTAGCCAGAGCTAAGATACTGAATCTGTACCCATGAAATGCCAATGTTCCAAATAAAGAATGTTCCTTGCTTTAGACATTTATTTCCAATTCCTTGGTGGTTTAACCACAGTAAATGGAGCAAGGGACCAAGTCCACAGTTGTAGCAGCAAAGTTATTCAGATGCCCAGATTGGCTGTGTTTAGGTTTATTGTGGCATAGCATGGAAGGCGGGTTATCAGTGAAGGTATAAAAAGAGAGCATTTTATTATCTTTGGTGGTTTTAGGTTAAAAAGCCAATGGAAGGTCTAGTTCTAAACTATTATTACTTTCTTAAGCCATTACTACTTTCTTAACTATGGCAAGTTCCTCTCACTTTGGCACTCTGACATGGCTCAGCCTTCATTCTCCTCTTTTCCTCTGTTTTGACTTCTATGCCATACTGCATGGTACCTTATGTAGCCACTCAATAATTCGTGAATGATGAAAAAATTATTTACTATATTTAGAGTATAGCTGTTAAAATTGGGTATCTCCTGTCACAGAAGGTTGTAATGAGAATTTACACAATTTATCCTTGTCTGCAGCTCTCTCTTCACTTTGAAACAGTAGTAACCATAATTCTCTTTGTTCCTTGCATATAATTTCTTCTATTAAGAAAACGACATTTAAACCTAGAAGCTATGGTCTTCTGCTTATTGACTTACCTCTCAAGACGCATTGATTAAAGTCAGGAAGCTGATATAATAAGCCGTGTCATAACATGATTACTTTGCCATGTTATTCACAGTGAGTTTGCAGCTTAAAATGCAGCCATCCGTTCAGGGTAATCAGGTTCCCTAGGTCTATTTCTGGTCCTTTTAAGGAGGTTCTTTGGTAGGCATATTCTTTAGGGAAATAAAAACTGTACAAAGGCTAAAGGTGAAAAAGTACCTGTACTATAAATAATTCTAAGACCTTGAATTGGTTGGTGAGGTCAGTTCATTAATGTTACAGGTAAATGTCTCTGGAAAAGTGACATGATAACTGCTCCTTGAGACACAAAGCTGCAGGGCACATTTATATAATTAATTACACCACAGAAACACACACATAAACCTAGAGCAATTTGGTCAAATACACATTAAGATCACCTTTATTTGCATTCTCAGGAGAAATCTATCTCTTGACATGTTTCATCTTGGGTACAGGTAAGAGTACGTCAGCAGGTTTTTTTTCTGGTCTTTGAAGAACAAAAGCATGAATGTCAGGCTAAATGAATGAGCCTGTAAATCTGTGTTTTATAACATATTGTACTTCCAGTCTGAACAAGACACTGATTATTAAATGAGCAATGTACAAATTGTTCAGTTAATTTATTAAAGGAGTAAGGAATCACTACATTAAGTAATAAAAATCAGACCAACTGGTTGTGGGAGAACCTAACTTAAATTTGCTTAGTGTTTTGTTCCTTTTCAGTCTCTTAGATTTTAAACTCTCTGGAGCGGGTGATTTCATCCTATTTCTTCAGAATATCTCTTCACAGTCTCAAGGAAGATAGGGATTTCGAGATGGGGTTGAGTAAGCAAGGAAGAAAGCCCAGCATGTGAAGGGGCTGTAAACAGCCCTGGGAGCTCATTCTACTCAAGGATAGTGAGGGGCATCGCTTAATAGTTCAGAGTGTAGGCCCTGGAGGTAGCCTGCCTGTGTTCAGATTCCTACTCCATTCACTAATCATGTGACTCTGGAGAAATTACTTCACCTGTCTGCCTCAGACTCCTCATGTGTAAAGCAAGGATGATAGCAGTACCTACTTTTTGGCTGTCTGCATAGTCTAAATAAGCTCTTAGACCAGGGCCTAACTCATAGTAAGTACTGAATAAATGGTAGCCATTGTTGTTGTTTAACAATTGTTTCATTCCAGATACCCATTGACAACATGACCAATGAGATGGAGCAAAGGGTTGAACCTCATAATGATTACTTCAGTACTCAATTTCTGTTGAACTTTGCTATCCTTGGAACACACAACATTACAGTGGAATCTTCTGTGAAAGATGCCAATGGTATAGTATGGAAGACTGGTCCCAGAACTACCATATTTGTAAAATCCTGGAAGACCCTTATTCCCAGCAAATTCGCTTACAACAGCAGCAAGCCCAGCAGCCATTACAGCAGCAGCAGCAGCAGCGCAATGCCTACACCCGGTTTTAACCATGGGATGAATGCACTGCAGACTTTCAAGAGATCAATCAAATTGCCAGAAACAGTTTGCTTTTTCATATGGAATATGTATGAAAGTTATAGTGTAGTTCATTTATTCATTGATTTTTATAATGTAATATTCTGGAAAAATTTTGTTTTCTTAAAAATTTTGTCTGAAAAATAATTGGGCTCCTGGCCAGAAGACTGTTTTGTTTTGTCATTACTGTTTTTTCTGTTGCCGAGCTTTTTCTTTTTCTTTCAAGAATAGTCACATGTTGAGATCATTGAATTGATAAATTTGACCACTACTCTTCCAAAATACATCATTTGCTGCCTGGCTTAGACCTAGGTTTCTGAGCTGTTCATTGGGAAGTTCTGTCCAGTCACTACAAGGTTTATCCATGGTAGCAGAACCTGAGTCCTTCTGTAGATGGACTTGAAAGGGCTCCCTATAACATCCAGCCTTCTAGATTATGAAAGCCCACCATCTAGCAGTACTGAAACATCCTGCTGTATTGTTTCAACCACATATCTGTCTATCTCTTCCTGTGCTAAAGCAATCTTAATTTATTATTTTCATATTTATTGAAACAAAGAGCAGCTAGCAATTTCATAGAAAATTAAAGATTAATTTGTTTTTTCTAATGTGTCTGCAACTGTGTATAATACAGACATTTCACATTATTTCCAAAAGTGAAAAAAAATCACTCATTTAATATCTTTAATGTTTTAAGTTAGAAGGGGTGGATCTTTTCCTTTGGTTGGTGATTGGTTTGGTTTCTACTTGATGAGTTATGCTAGACTTGATTGTTTAGAGAGAACAGTCTCTTTATAACACAGGCTCAGTTTGTTGAGATGCTCAGGGAACAGAGTTTTCTGGTTAGCCGGAAAACCCCTTTTTTTTTCCTATTTTAATACTGGTTGAAAACCATGATAAAATAGACTTTCTTAACACAGTATGCTAAATATAACTTAACTGCTTTTTGATTGGGGATCATTTAGGGCTTCAGGGTCACGATTTCTAAACATCAGGGATCATGCAGTTGCAGATATTGATGCTATAAGTAATTTGGCCGGATGCAGCTCCTAAGGTAATGCAGGGTACTTTCCCTGGAATTTCCTTTTTAAATAAATATCACAGTTTCTTTGCTTGTGTTTTGCCTTTTTCTCTTATATGTCAACATTAATTCGAAGGAGAATGGAGTCTGAGTTAAAAAATAAAAAGTTTTTTTGTTTTTTGTTTTTTCTTGTCATGTGGCCTCAGGGACTGAGAAGTGAATCACAACTTGGGTCTCTCCAAGATTGCTTGCTTTCATGAGCACAACCCATTGTGCTGCTAACAGCCACAACATGCTCATAAAATGTGTACAGATCTACGGTGTCCACTGTGAATGACATCTCTTTAGATGCAGCCCAGTTGTATGCGGTTCACACAACCTGCACAGTCATCTCAGCATCTGGGAACACGTGCTTAGGAAAAATTGCCAGAGCAGTGCAGAAGACGTGTGCAGAACCCCTTGTTCTTTTAGCAGGTGTGGAAACAGCTGAATCAGAAAGCCTGGGTTTCACTCTTTGTTCTGATGAATTAGCTGTGTGACCAAGCAAGTCACTTTAACTCTCTGCATCTTAGGGGTTTTTTGGTCTGTAAAGTGACTGAATTAGACTGGTTTTCTGGATTGTGGCCTAGAGTTGTATTATCAAGTGACTGAAAGACTAAAAACAAACAAAAACATTTCTTAAACTGGGGAAGATCTTTTTTTGCGTAATTAAGCGGCTATTTTCAGGATTAAAGTTTACAATGTGGATTTCAAGCTTCTGGTGCCATTCAAGGTAGATTTCTCCAAAAAAAGAAGCAAATCTTGTAAGCCATCAATTCCCTTTGAGAACTTCCCAAATGTTACATTCTTAAAAGATAGATTTTTGATAGCTGTGTTTATGAACTTTTTAACTTGGTGTATTATGGGCTCCTGGCACACTCAGAAGAGAATTTTTTTTTTGACAGAGTCTCGCTCTGTTGCCCAGGCTGGAGTGCAGTGATGCAATCTCAGCTCACTGCAACCTCCGCCTCCCGGATTCCAGCGATTCTTCTGCCTCAGTCTCCCGAGTAGCTGGGATTACAGGCATGTGCCACCATGCCCGGTTAATTTTTATATTTTTTAGTAGAGATGTGTTTCACCGTATTGGCCAGGATGGTCCCAAACTCCGGTAATTGCCCGTCTCAGCCTCCTAAAGTGCTGGGATTATAGGCGTGAGCCACCGTGCCTGGCCAGGAATTATTAAAATAAAAGCAAGTCCAAGAAGTTCAGAGTATAACTGAACTGAACATAACTCTAAAACAGGAAAGACTTATTTTAGTATGTCCATTAGATCCAGGATTGGAGCTCTGATTTAGTTTGGTAAAATATCTACTGAATTTTTGGCATCAACTGTTAAACAGTTGTTTGTGGTGGGGGGAAACTGTTTATACCTTCAACACTACACTAATGAATGAAAAGAAAAATGAGATGCAGAAAAGAAAGATATGTATACTAATTGGGAAGTGGGCATGTTCCCTAAATTTAGAAGTATCAAGGGCACTTGCTGGTTAAAGCTAGGAAGACGGGACTAGTTTTTCTCAGTGCTTCGTCACTTTGCAGTGCATTAGTGTCTCCTTATCTGCTGTTTTGCTTTCCACAGTTTCGGTTCCCAGAGGTGAAGATACCGAGAGTCCACATTCACATAATTTTTATTACAGAATATTGTTATAATTGTTCTATTTTATAATCTCTTTTAATATCTTACTGTGCCTATTTTATAAATTAAACTTTGGCATAGTTGTGTATGTATAGGAAAAAAATGTAGTGTGTGTAGGGTTCAGTACTATCCTTAGTCATAGACATCCACTGGGGGTCTTGGAATGTATCTCCTACTGACAAGGGGGACTGCTGTGTAGTCGTGACTGAGAGCACCAGCCTTTGGAGCCATACTGCCGAGGTTTCAACCTTAACTTTGTGACCTTGGACAAGCTACTTAGTCTCTCTATGCCTCAATTTCCTTATTCCTAATAGAGAAACATTAGTGTTTCATGGGGTAGGTATGAGAATTAAGTGAGTTAGTGTAGAATTAATGTATGAAAACACTTAGAACATGCTTGGCATATAGTAAACAGATATATAAGCATTTGCTTTTATTATTACTACTACTGTCATTATCCTCAGTATTTTTTTTTCCACAGTGTTAGATCAGTTCTCACTGAGCATTTTATTACCTTGTCTCTACTATTAAACACATTTAAGCTGTCTTTCCTCATATGTGATTTGGGTACATTGAGTAATAAAATAATGACCTAAACAAAATAGAATTTCTGTCTACTATGCTGTAAATCATTTAATTAAAATATGTAAAGGCAAACATACAAAGAAATATATGTAAATACATTCTGCTGATTGCCTTCAATGAAGATAGCAGTAGAATGTTGACTGTTCAGAAATTAATGTATTCCAGCTTAAATTAAGATCTTCAGACATAACCTTTCTAGCACAAACCAACCAAGATAGCAGGCAATTTGCAACTGGGGAATATGCCATTTCTCATGTTAAGATACAGTTCAGAGAAGAACAAATCAATTATAACAAGATCCTCAGACTAGAGTCCTAGAGATGTCAGTTTAAATTCTATTTATAAGACTCAACATTAATCCTTAGGTAAGTCACTTGATCTTTCTGTGCCAATACCTGCCAAAAGAATACTGAGATTAAGATGACCTGGCACTTGGTATGTGGAGTATAGGCACTACTGACCATCAGAACTTTCTGTAATGATGGAGGCATTCTAAATTTGCACTAACCACTATAGCCACTAGCCACATGTAGCTATTGAGTACTTAAAGTATGGCTAGTGTGATTGAGGAACTGAATTAATTTACTTTTAATTCAGTTAAATTTAATTATAGTATTTTATTTATTTATGTATTTTGAGATGGCGTTTCACTCTTGTTGCCCAGCCTGAAGTGCAATGGTGCGATCTCAGCTCACTGCAACCTCTCCCTCCCGGGTTCAAGTGATTCTCCTGCCTCAGACTCCCAGGTAGCTGGGATTACAGGCATGTACCACCACGCCTGGCTAATTTTGTATTTTTAGTAAAAACGAGGTTTCATCATGTTGGTCAGGCTGGTCTTGGACTCTTGACCTCAGTGATCCACCCCCCTTGGCCTCCCAAAGTGCTGGAATTACAGGCATGAGCCACCATGCCCTGCCTGCTTCAATTAAATGGCTTTGTGTGGCTACTGCCTATGGAGTTGGAAAATGCAGGGAATAAGAAATTAAAAAATGAGAACTATTACCTTAAGACCCACATAACCCTTAAGTGGATTTCTAGATAAAGAGACCTACATTGAAATCTTTGACTCACTAAAAGTTCCAAACAAAAGAGTGTATAGATGACGAGGAGGGTATTTAGGTTCATGCATTTGCTTTGCTTCTGGTATTAAAATACTATGCTGAGGCTGGGCATGGTGGCTCACGCCTGTAATCCCAGCACTTTGGAAGTCCGAGGCAGGCGGATCACGAGATCAGGAGATCGAGACCATCCTGGCTAACACGGTGAAACCCCGTCTCTACTAAAAATACAAAAAATTAGCAGGGCATGGTGGCGGGTGCCTGTAGTCCCAGCTACTCAGGAGGCTGAGGCAGGAGAATGGCGTGAGCCCAGGAGGCAGAGCTTGCAGTGAGCTGAGATCCAGCCACTGCACTCCAGCCTGGGCGACAGAGCAAGACTCCGTCTCAAAAAAAAAAAAAAAAAAAAAAAAAAAAAACCTATGTTGCTCAATCAAACCCTGTTTTTTGCAAAATGCCTTGGACTTAGCCTTTGCCAGTCACATAGGCATTAACAGTATGATGAGATGTAGTGAGAAGTCCAAAGTCTGGTGAGTTGGCTTAATTTGATTTTATTTTCTTCCTTCATCCATAATAATATATCCAAATTTTGTCTTTATGGACGGATCTGTAAACACAGGCTTACCCATCCCACTTACAGGCAAGGCAAATGCTGCTTCTTGAAAAGCAGGGGTCCGTGGTGGGTCATGATCCTCCTTACCCAAGTCGTCCCCAGGCCTGGCTTTATCTTCACTATATTGTGGAGCCACTTCATTGAGTCTTGTACTAGATTTTAACTTTCCATGGCTTCCATGGTTTTGCCTTGTTTTTCGCGTAGAATGTGTCTGTTTGCCTTGTCACCACCCACTTTGGGGCCCTGAGCCTTCTCATCAGCACTGTTGCTCCCAGAGATGTGTCCCCATTTCCCCCTCTTCCAGAACCATTTCTTCCTTTGGGCATCATCTTTGAAATTCGCTGTTCTAAAAATATTTTGTTGTTGTTTCCAGATAATTTTTCAAGTGAAGTTAATAAAGATGGGGTAATGCCAAATGAAGTATAACAATCAGGAAAATGAGCATCTCAAATACCCAGAAAGTCAGGATGTTTTGAAGAAAATTATATGGTATGCAGAGAAGAAATACTCTCTAACTCAACTTTCTTTGGTTTTCTTGGTGATTTCATTTGAGGGTTTTGATGAATTTATCTGTGGTGATGAGTCAAAAATGTTTAAAGGATTAGGACAAATAAAAGGGAGCTAAATTACACTAAGGAATTATGAGAAGATACCAGTGTCTACCTCTCCTGTTTCCCAAGACCACGGAAGGTGAAAATAGGCTGAGCTGCCTGGAATTTCCCTCCACCCCCCACTGGAAGCAGTGGAGCTAATGATGCTTTCTATTTGTGTCATCTTGCCCTGATGGCATGAAAGTGTAATGAGATGAGCAAAGTGATGATGAATTGTTAACACTTGCTCCTGCCTTGCTTTGCCTTCCTATCCCACCCACCAGCAAAAGCGGACATCCTGTGATTAGGGGGCTCACAGGAGAGGCAGAAGACAGGACTACTGTGGAAATGCAAATGGAGGAGACAGACTCTCCCTGTGAGAGCACAACACGTCACCAGGCCTGAGTTGGCCGTGGGAGAGTCAAAAGGAAACTGACAGGGAGAACCCCCAAGCAACTTGGAGTCTCACTGGACAGAATAAGGCCTATTTTTAGAAAATGTCGCGAGGGCTTTACAAAAATGACAAAACATAGTGCCATTTCTGAAATTCATGATAGTGTCCCCTTGTATGTAGCAGTCGGGAGAGGATCTTAAGTAATTTAAAAACTGACCACGGCATTTTTTTCTTTTGCAACATTTAGAATGCATGTGTCCCTTCCTTCTCAGCCTCTTCTTGATGTAATTCAAACAATTGAGCACCTACTACTTGTTATCCAGAGAGGGACAAAAGAGCATTTCGAAAAAAAAAGATACGCCCCTAAAGTGTAAAGGAAATATTTAACTTCAAGGAGATAGGAGTTTACACTTTAAAAAAAGTTAAATGCTGTCTCCTTACAGAAACTGCTGCTGCCTCTGGTCAGGCTGCTAGATGATTTGAACCCCTCTGTGTCACATTTCAAGGTATTGGAGCATTAGGGAGAAATAAGTATAATCATAGAATCCCTTCAGCAACATCAGAGCTATCCTACTCAATGGTTACCATGTCCCCTGGGATGCTCAAAAGCATATTAGCCCTGGCTAGAATTGTTCTCTCTCAGAGTGAGCACATCTGAAATCTCTCCTTGAGGGCCCTTGACACAGGAGAGGGCCTGAGAATCTATCCTAAGCAGTAATTCCCCCTGCCCCCCACTCCCAAGTGGCTGACCGGGAGTAGCTGATGAAAAGAAAGCGCTCCTGAGCATTGAAGGTAACTCAGCTGACGTCAACAAGGCATTGCAGCTCAGTCAGCAACATTTGTCAGAGAAGGAATTTGAACACACATTTCCCGGATGTATGCCAAAGGCATGGCCAGCAAGGGCATAAACCATTTTGAGAAGGTATTCTTCGATTCATACACGAGATGTCTGTCAAACACACACAGCATAGCAGGTGCTGGGAATACAGTGGTGGCCAAGCTCCTGGAGTTCAGGGCCACACCACCCCCTCTTTCCTGAAGAGACAATGGGAGGAGGGTGGTGAGAAACACATTCTGACCCTGACTATGCAGGGTGAGCCTGAGCTTCCTCAAGAGGCTGATCATGTTCTCCAGTGAAAGGAGAAAGGAATGGGTTTGGACAGGACACCCCAGGGCAGAGTCACTGCAGTTACCTGTGGAGCCCTTCAGAAAGGCTCACTCACCCCGTGTCTCCTTTGGTATAACCATCCTCACAACCCACTAAGTTTTTCTTACATCCAGCCTAAACCACTCATTGCAATCTTTTAATTTTCACTTTTAAAAAATGAGAGATCCAGCTACTCCGGAGGCTGAGGCAGGAGAATGGCGTAAACCCGGGAGGCGGAGCTTGCAGTGAGCTGAGATCCGGCCACTGCACTCCAGCCTGGGCGACAGAGCGAGACTCCGTCTCAACAAAAAAAAAAAAAAAAAAAAAAAAGAGAGAGATCTGTCACCCAGGCTGGAGTGCAATGGCACACTCATAGCTTACTGCGGCCTCAACCTGAGTTCAAGCAATCTTCCCACTTCAGCCTCTCACTGCAATCTTAAGCCTGCTTCAGTTCTCTGCGATTGGAGAAGATGGCAAAACTTTGGTCAGAGGGAAATAGCTCCTGTCAGAATTCAGTCTTCCCTGACACCAACTATTCCACATTGAAAAACTCATCTGTCCCTCCAGACCCTGCAGAAACACCCTGGCCCTGATTTGTCTAACCAAGCACGATCCTTCGTATTTTTCTTTGACCAGTATTGTGTACATTCAGCTGCCTGACCCTGGGGTTGGCTGAAATGTGGATAAATGGTGGCTAATGTTATCAGGTCCTGTTAATGGGAACAAACAGCTCTCTCCACTGTCCCACACCCCGTATCAGCCACCTGGCTATTCTCCGAGTCTCTGTTTCTTCTCATCACATCTCTCTGAGCCTTGGCTTCGTCATCTGTGAAAGGGGGCTCATAGTTACCCTGTTGAAGAGTTGTGAAGATTAAATATGATAACACACACAAAGCCTGGTGCCTGGAGGGTGCCCAACAGATGTTGGTTGCCTTCCTCCTCAGTGGTGGGTTGGCCAACCTGGCCCAGTGGCCCAGAGGCCCAGACAGCAGCGGGGACAGGAACTTCAGCCCTACAAAACGTTTCAGGTCATCTCTGCCTTAAAGAACGATGATGTTCCAGGTCTCATTTGAGGACCTAGAAGGGACTAAAATCTCTTAGACTCAAGAGGAACGTATCCTTTTCTGTAGGGAGGAGAGTATTTCCATCTCTCAGCCTTCCCTGTCAGCACAAGTCTTGATCCCTGGGAAAGTGAGAGAGGGGGTAGGAGTGCGCCAGGAAGATATGGAAGAAGTATCACCGGTGCAGTGAGCTGACCCAGACATCCTGTCATTCTTTCTGAGACTTATTTGATCAACTGCAAAATAAATGGGCTTATATCCAAAGTTAGTTCATGTCATCAAATCCATTGGACATAAGCCCCATGGTTCGATAGGCGCTTCATACCTAACTGATCAGAACCCTTTGCCTACTGACAAGGTTTTGGAGAGTTTGCCACCCCTCAAAAACGGAGCAAGAAGCAAGGTGGCCTGCTTCATGTAAGAAGTTTAGGATGGGTGTAAGGAAGAACTTACTGAACTCTGGAAACAATTACATACTGAAAGAAGGAAGCATTCAGGCTTCATGGGTGCTTCTGAAGGGCCTTAAGATAGGAAGCCTGTTCAGTCACAGGGATGCATTTGCCAAGAACCTTTCTGGAGGCAGAGGAATGGACTGTGTGACCTCTTGGCCCTATCTTTTCAGCAAGATCTCATAGAGGCCACAGCTGCAGACTTCCCAGCAAGAGGGCTTTGCCTGGGAGATGAGGTGTGGCCCAGCTCCCCACCAAACACATGCCTTCGAGACTAAGGGCTCAGGCAGTGCAGCCGCAGATATAAATAAGCTTCGCGTGACTCTGTCCTTAGAGCGGATGCCTCCAGCCATTGCCCAAAATGGGATGGAGGGAACAGGAGACAGGTGTAGAGAGAAGTGGTGGGGGTGGAGTGGGGGTGGAGTTGGGGAGGGCTGGGGTTGACAGCTGAGAAGAGAATGACGGTGAAGAGGCTGTGTTTTCTCTCACCTCCTAAGTGTGTGTGTCTGCATGTTTCTGTGAGATAGGTGTTCATGCAGGGAGAGGAGCTGTCCTACTTTTGGGGAAGGGGGTGCTGTTCTTCACAACATGCTTTCTTTCTGTTCCCACTACCATCATCCTAGTTCACAACCTCATTATGTCTTCCTGGAATATTGCTTTCATTTCCTAATTTCCTTGCTGCTAGTTTCGGTCTCCTCTGAGTGAACTTTTCTTACCATTGCTTCTCAATTCTTTTTCTTTTTTTTTTTTTTAATCTAGACAGAGTCTTACTCTGTCGCCCAGGCTGGAGTGCAGTGGCATGATCACAGCTCACTGCAGCCCTGACCTCCTGGGTTCAAGGGATCACCTACCTTAGCTTCCTGGGTAGCTGGGGTGACAGGCGCATGCTACCATGTCCGGCTAACTTTTTGTATTTTTTTGTAGAGGCAAGGTTTCACCACGTTGCCCAGGCTAGTCTCAAACTTTTGCGCTCAAGCAATCTGCCCACCTTGGCCTCCCAAAGTGTTGGGATTACATGTGAGCCACTAGGCCAGCTGCAATTCACTCTTCTAGTTAAAAAAACCAAAACTGGGTTCCCAATACAGTCCACATTCAATTTATCATTGAAGATCCTCCACAATTAGACACAGGCCTAGCAGCCAGACCTGTTTCCTACGGGCCTCTGTGTGTATCCCAGCCCACAGTAAAACTGGCACGCTGGGCATTCCATGAGCTCAGTTTGCACGTTCTTACCTTTGTGGCTTTGCTCATCTTTTCTCTCTATCTGAACACTCTTCCCTCCATCCCTGAAAAACCTGTTCGTCCTTCCGTGTCCTGACCTCCAGCCAGGCACAATACTCAGTATTCCTCCATAGCCCGTATCCCAATCCATCCGTGTGAATCAGTCAAGCTGCATGGCCCTCTGGTCGGAGCCACTGTGGACAAATGGAGGCTAATGTTACCATGTCCTGCCAGGAGCAGCCCCATGCCTCCCATCAGCTCCCTGGCTATTCTCTGGCCTCCAGCCCTGGTTCTCACCGTGACTTGAAGCAGTCCCGGCTGATCTGCCTGCTGGCCATCCCTGATGTTCACCTTGGAGACTGAGGCAGAGAGGCAAGCTGTCTGAGCTCTGAGCAGTGGAGAGGCTGGAGCAGGGCCTGCTGGTATCACAGAGGCCCACTGTGGTCCTCGAGTGCAGCTGAGGCTCTAAACTGAGGGCTGAGGTAGGAGCGAGTGGGCAGTGACTAAAACTTGCAAGAAAGTTTTATTTTTTTATTTTTTTTTAAAGAGTACTTATCTATCTCTTTCCTCCTAGTCATTCTCACCCTCCTCCAGCAGCAGCCTCCTCTTGGTCAGAATTTAGAATATGTTGTTGCTTTGGATGGCTGGGGTTTCCGTTTCTAACTAGGTTCTTCCCTGTCCATCCTTCCTCCCTCCTGGCCCTTCTTTTTCCTAGACTATCTACTATGTGCCAATCATCATGTATATGTGTAGCAGATACAGAGTCCTGCCCCCAGGAAGCTCCCAGATGTTGTCACCTGTGTCAGGGTACTCAGTGAGTGTCCATGGTGCCAAGGTCTAGCTGAGGTGGCAAAGTGGCACTGAGGGAGACTTGAGCAGGACATACATTATTCTTGTTGACTAAGGAGGTATATGCAACCCGTAAGACCCTGTGGAAGGTGGAGTGAGCAAGAAAGACACCAGGGAAAAGAAAGACAAAGAGGCCAGGCGTGGTGGCTCACATCGATAATCTCAGCACTCTGGGAGGCCGAGGTGGGTGGATCATTTGAGGTCAGGAGTTTGAGACCAGCCTGGCCAACATGGTGAAACCCCGTCTCTACTAAAAATACAAAATTAGCTGGACGTGGTGGTACACGCCTGTAATCCCAGTTACTCGGGAGGCTGAGGCAGGAGAATTATTTGGACCCAGGAGGAGGAGGCTACCATGAGCCAAGATCGCACCATTGCACACTCCTATTTTGGGTGACAGAGCAAGACTCCATCTCAAAAAAAAAAAAGGGCAAAGAAAGGAAGCCAGAGGTGGCCTTTGGTTTCCCACCACTGCAGTCCAGCCCGATTCCAGAGCCAGCTGTGAACCCGATTCCTAAAGCTCAAACCTGAGGCTTCTGCTCCTACGTGGGCCTTCTGTTAGGCTGCCTGCCAG
This sequence comes from Trachypithecus francoisi, assembly GCF_009764315.1. Lineage (NCBI taxonomy): Eukaryota > Metazoa > Chordata > Mammalia > Primates > Cercopithecidae > Trachypithecus > Trachypithecus francoisi. Next base: position 68,966,803 of record NW_022681470.1, on the reverse strand, counting down.
CTCGCGTTTTCTCCTCACACCCCTACCCCCCATGTGTTTTCATCTATGGATTCTGCAACAAGCTTTGGCCCGCAGAATCTCCCTCTGGGTGGCCGGATCTATGACAGGTAACCTTGGAAGCTTTCCAAGGCCATGTTTTCTGCTGTAAAGATGGTAAAAGAAGGCCTAGCTGGGTTCCTGCCCAAAATTCCCTGAACTGCCTCCGCTTGTATCCTCATACTGCAGTGAGATAGTCATCTTTGTGCTTTTTTTTCAGGAAAGATACGTGACCTTTCCCTCCTCAGAGGCACCCACAAGTCCCTGAGGAGAAATGAAAGGTTAAAGCAACAAGGGAAAGATAAAAACAATGTTCAGCCTTTTCAACATCCAAAATAAAATATTGAGCATAGAAAGAGAGATTTTTGCTGTAGTAATAGACAAGAGAAAGAACAGTGGGATGACCATGGCCACTTGGGACATGCTGACTTTCTCATTGCTCCCTGAACCCCAGTACATTGCACGTCTCTGGGCCTTTGTCTGTGCTTGACTCTCAGCATGCAATGCACTCCTCCCCCAACTCTGCCCAGCAAGCTCCAGCCCATCTCCTACGATTTATCCAAGTCAAAAGGCCTCCTCTCCAGGAAGCAGGAAGAACACCGTGAAGGCCCCGGGGCTGAATACTACTAGCCTTCTGTTCTACTCTCTAGTAAAGCACCCGGCCTCTGATAACTTTATAACGTTCTGCTTACATATCTGTCTCCTCTTCTAGACTGTAAATACCCAAAGGGAGGGATTGGGAGTTCATCTTTGCCTTCCTGGTGCTCAACATGGTGGCTGGCACATGGTAGGCAATCAAGAAAGTTTAACTATTTAACTGTAAATTTAGTTTCAAATTACCTAACCTTTGTGCAGTTTCTGGTCTGAGCCTTGCCACTGAGAACTGGCTGTAAACACAAGAGCTATTGCTCAACCAATTCCTGGGTGTGGCTAGAAATGGCAGAGGCTAGTTCTCAGTCCTCAACTCAATAGCGGATGCCCCCTAAGCCATACTGCAAAGGATCCAGCATTCCCTGCTATGCCCTGAAGCAGTCTTATAATTCTGCAATCACTGCTAGATAAGCAATGTAGCCCGGGCCCTGAAGCTTGGCTCCTTTGTGACCAAGGTGAAGCCTCATCATCCCTGTCTCTGGGCTTCATGTTCTCCATCTGTCGTAAGGTTGTAGGTCCTAATTAGAAAGCTCTTAGAGATTCCTGGAAGGACTGTTATTGTGCTGCAGCACAAAGAATATTATGTCAGGGTGCTATAAGAGCACAGCAAATAATGTGAACGAGGAAATAATAAGGGCACTTATTCCCAGAAGCATATTGATTTAAACCACAAAAGCTCCTTGGAACAGGGCTCAAGAATTATAAAAGCCTGAGCAATCAGCAACCCCTGTGGGAGGGGAGCCCATGCCAGGCAATTGCTGGAGAGTTCATTTGGCTGGTCTTGGCAGGCCAGTTTTGTCCCTCAGGTGTTCTCACTTTGGTGAAATTTCCCTGTTGTAATGAGCCCAGCCTACCTGCTGGGTTCTAGGGAGAAAGGACCATTACTTCCACATCCTTTGCATAAGAAGCAAATAACTGGCCTTAGCACACAAGTCAATTCAATTCTCATTCTCCGTGTGATGAAAACAGATCTCCAGATAACGGAAGCTGCATCATCACTTTTGTTTCTAAAATTGGCATAGCAGGTCACACCCTGACCCAGCCATTGCTATCTCTGGACAACAACTTGGGAAAACCAGTTACTCTGTGAATATGAAAAATAAAAAGTCACCCTAACAAATGCATCATCCTGGAGTAGAAAAGCATGTTTAAACCTGCTTCCAACAGCAGAAAGGGCAGAGCTTGTAAGAAAAAAAGAATGATGGCACTAATTGGACAAAAATTTTAATTTAAAACTTGAAATGGGGGAGCACTGACCCCATTTCTCTGGAGTTTGCACATCCCAGGGGAAAGAAATAAAACTTTAAATGGCAAAAAGTATCATAAGCCAAACTCTAAGATAGAATAAGTTATAGGGAATATACTTGCAGCATTCATAATAGATATCAGAGTAATATCCTTAATATAGAAAGGCATTTACAAATCATTAAGAAAAAGATCAGCAACTAGCACGGAAAATTGACTGAGAACACAGAGAATCCACAAAAGAAAAAATAAAAATGACCAATGAACAGCTAAAAAAAAAATGTAATAATGTAGCTATGTGCAGTGGGCCTGCCTGTAGTCCCAGCTACTTGGGAGGCTGAGATGGGAGGAATCGCTTAAGCCCAGGAGTTCAAAGCTGTAACGCACAAGATCACCTGTGAATAACCACTGCACTCCAGCCTGGGCAACATAGCACAACCTCATCTAAAAAAAAAAAAAGGAATAGTGAAATACATATAATTTAAAAATGCAAATTTAAGCAATGAATTTAATTTTTACCTATTAGATTGGCCAATTTTTGTTTTTTTAGTGGTAAGTGGTGAGTTCATGTATGACATTGAGTGAGTGGTAAGTGGTGAGTTCATGTTCTAAAGCGAACAATAACTATATTCTATGACCCTGAAATTCCATTCCTAGTTTCTCCTAAAGAAACCTTTGCACCTGGGAATAAAAAGACACATAGGAGAATGCTGAGAACACCCCTGTTTATAAGAACAAATGCTGGAAGAAACCCAAATATCCATCAATAGATACATAGATATATAAATTATATATTTGTGTAATAGAACACTATACAGTGGTAAAAATGAGTGAATTGTAGCTACATGTAGCAAGAGGTATGAACATAAAGTTGAGTGTGAGAAATCAGTCACCCTAATTCCATTTATATAAATTGTATGGTGTTAGAAGTCAGAATAGTTGTTCCCTTCAGAGAAAGACAGTAACTTGGAGGGAGTCAAAAGGGTTTCTGGGGTGCTAGTAATGTTTTGTGTCTTGATCTAGGCATGTGCTCACTCAGAAAATGCACCAAGCTGAACACTTATGACACATGTACTTCTCTAAAAAAAAAAAATTAAACAAAAGAAAATAATCAAAATATATACTTCAATTATTTTTAATAGATCTGCAGTATTAAAAAAATCACCTCAATTGTTTACTTTCCAGATATATTACAGGCATAGAAAAATAATGTAAGAATACATTTTCTTATTACTAACATTCTGAAACATGAGAGGAAGCCCCTCAAAATGCAAGGCCCCCTTCATTGTACACAATATTTAGTGTAGCACGCAGGCAAATACAGGTTTACAGCTTTCTAAGAAATGTGTCTGGTATCATCTCCCTCTCCTTTGTCCAGCACTTTCTGAGCTGCCAGCAGGGAAGGCATTTGAGTGTGTGATATACTTCATTTACAAAATTTTTCAAGCAAGTTATAAAAGAATACATAAGTACAATTTAATTTATATAAAGGAAAAATATACAGAACTAAGGCACATGTTGTTAAAGGATACAAGCATATGTGGTAAAACTAACTAAAAGCAAGGAACTGGTAGAGACACAGTTTAGGAAAGTGGATTCTTCTTCTGAGGAGGAGGAAGAGGAGGACTGCAGGGACGGGGTCAGAGAGGGCATGGGGGGCTTCTAGGAGACTGGTGATATTCTAGCTCTTAAGCTAGATGGTGGGTTCACAGATATTTGAGTATTCCTTATGTCCTTCACATTAGAAATATTATTTGTATGTATTTAATATTTAATAAAAACAAATTTAAAATTATTTTAAATAGACTTTTATACCATTCCTGTTGGGGGTGGGGTGGAGTATAAATGGGTAGAGTTTTTCTTTTTTTTTTTTTTTTTTTTTGAGACGGAGTCTCGCTCTGTCGCCCAGGCTGGAGTGCAGTGGCCGGATCTCAGCTCACTGCAAGCTCCGTCTCCCAGGTTTACGCCATTCTCTCGCCTCAGCCTCCCGAGTAGCTGGGACTACAGGCGCCCACCACCTCGCCCGGCTAGTTTTTTGTATTTTTTAGTAGAGACGGGGTTTCACCGTGTTGGCCAGGATGGTCTCGATCTCCTGACCTCGTGATCCGCCCATCTCGGCCTCCCAAAGTGCTGGGATTACAGGCTTGAGCCACCGCCCCCGGCCTGGGTAGAGTTTTTCTAGATGAAAGAGTGGCTATGAGTGAAAAATCATGTAAAGATTATACTTCTGAGAAATTTTCCTAAAACAGTGATCGGACAAGAAAGCAGAGGTATTATAAAAATATATTTATCAAATGTAGTTTATTAAGACAAAAATTAGAAACAAGCTAAAGTCTTTTTTTTTTTTTTTTTTTTTTGAGACGGAGTCTTGCTCTGCCGCCCAGGCTGGAGTGCTGTGGCCAGATCTCAGCTCACTGCAAGCTCCGCCTCCCGGGTTCACACCATTCTCCTGCTTCAGCCTCCCGAGTAGCTGGGACTACAGGCGCCCGCCACCTCGCCCGGCTAATGTTTTTTTTTTTTTTTTTTTGTATTTTTTAGTAGAGACGGGGTTTCACCGTGTTAGCCAGGATGGTCTCGATCTCCTGACCTCGTGATCCACCCGTCTCGGCCTCCCAAAGTGCTGGGATTACAGGCTTGAGCCACCGCGCCCGGCCGCTAAAGTCTTAAAATAGAAATTGACCAAATTATACTAAATCCATAAAATAGAAAAGTATGTAATATTAAGATTGATGATGATGATGTACATCTGTTGACTGTCATTGAACTATATTCACGATATATTTTTTAGTAAAATAAAGTTTCAGAACATTATGGTTATGGTATGACCTAATTATTTTTAACACAATATATTTTCATGTAAAGGTACATAAGTAAGAAGGTCTATAGAAATATTAATAAGGTGGTTCTTTCTAAATGGTACATGTATTACTCACAGTCAAGAAAATAGGCCGAGTGCAGTGGTTCGTGCCTGTAATCTCAGCATTTTGGGAGGCCTAGGAAGGGAGATCTCTTGAGCCTAGGAGTACGAGACCAGCTTGAGCAGTATATTGAGACCCTGTCTCTACAAAAAAAAAAAAAGAAAGAAAGAAAAGAAAAATTAGCCAGATGTGGTGGTGCACTCCCGTAATCCCAGTTCCTCAGGAACCTGAGGCAGGAGGATTGCATGAACCCAGGAGATCAAGGCTGCAGTGAACCAAGATTGCACCACTGCACTCCAGCCTGGGTAAAAGAGCAAGACCTTGTCTCAAAAAAAAAAAAAAAAAAAAAAAAAATTAAACAAAAGAAAATAATTAAAAGATATATTTCAATTATTTTTAATAGGTCTGCAGTATAAGAAAATCACCTCAATTGCTTACTTTCTAAGATATATTACAGGCATAGAAAAATAATGTAAGAATACATTTTCTTATCATTAACATTCTGAAACATGAGAGGAAGCCCCTCAAAGTGCAAGGCCCCCTTCATTGTACACAATATTTAGTGTAGCACGCAGGCAAATACAGGTTTACACATTTCTAAGAAATGTGTCTGGTATCATCTCCCTCTCCTTTGTCCAGCACTTTCTGAGTTGCCAGCAGGGAAGGCATTTGAATGTCCACGGCCTTCACCTTCATCCACAGCCGCATTTCAGTCAGCACCCCACAGCTGCCTTCTGGGGTGATACAGCCGAGAGGGCGGGACAGGAGGGTGTGGCCTGGGGACACTTGGCACTGGAGTAACGGCCCTGATTGCTCTGAGCATAAGACTGCTGCTCTTGACTCAGAACCTCTCCCCATCTCACCAAAACCATCACCCACACCTCTGGAATGTTTTTAGGTGACAAATTTGGTGATCAGTAAGCCACTATAAAAAGCCCTTTCCAGTCGGGTGCGGTGGCTCATGCCCGTAATCCCAGCCCTTTGGGAGGACGAGGTGGGTGGATCTCTTGAGGTCAGGAGTTTGAGACCAGCCTGGCCAACATGGCAAATCCCCATTTCTACTAAAAATACAAAAAATTAGCTGGGCGTGGTGGCGTGAGCCTGTAATCCCAGCTACTTAGGAGGCTGAGGCAGGAGAATCGCTTGAACCTGGGAGGTGGAGGTTGCAGTGGGCTGAGATCACGCTACTGCACTCCAGCCTGGGTGACAGAGTGAGACTATGTCTCAAAAATAAGATAAAACAAAATATAAATAAATAGCTCTTCCGACAAGGAGCTACTCAGCCTTAAACAGTGGCCAAAGGACTCCTTAGGGTTGCTCTGTTGTTCCCCCAAGCTCACCTTCTTGGGGACCATCTTGGTGACCCATTTCTGACCGCTGCTGGTTCATGGCTCTTCCCTCAGCCATCTCTTTCTTTGGTTCTAAAGCTCAGAAAGGCAATTGGGCTCTGGCGAGAGTCTGCTGGGTGATGTGTCCAGAATGGCAGCGCCCAGTTGCCCTCTGTGCACTATCCTAACTGCAAAGTAAGACACAAATCGCGGTGTCTGCAGTGGGGCCCCAGACAGCACATAGCCCCGCAGTCGGGGCCACAAAGTGGTGAAGGAGGCTGAGGGCAGAGAAAGGGTGCTAAAGAGAGGCAAGGGACAGAGCTTGGAACAAGGAAGAAAAGGAAATGTGCCACAAGAATTTCCCTCTCATCTATGTTTTCCCCCTTTTTAAAAAAGCACGGGCACTTACCTAATGGCTGCCTGTTTCCTAAATAATATCTGGATAGAAAGAAGGATAAATGAGTAAATCTGAGTGTAGTTTTAATATTGTTTACCCTAGAAACATGCAAATTCATTATTTTTGTCCTAGTCAATCAAACTTAATTCAGCTACTTCAGTGTCCTTCAAGTGCCTGTGAAGGTGAGGGGTGGGCTAGGCCAATGAGATGCACAAAGGTGAATAAGACACATTCTTGCCCTCCATGGGTTTCTAGAAATGTTGGAAATATTCAGTAAAATACGAGCCGTGGGCTGGGTGCGGTGGCTCACTCCTGTAATCCCAGCACTTTGGGAGGCCGAGGCAGGCGGATCACAAGTTCAGGAGATTGAGACCATCCTGGTTAACACGGCGAAACCCCATCTCTACTAAAAATACAAAAAATTAGCCGGGCGAGGTGGTGGGCGCCTGTAGTCCCAGCTACTCGGGAGGCTGAGGCACGAGAATGGTGTGAACCTGGGAGGCAGAGCTTGCAGTGAGCTGAGATTGCACCACTGCACTCCAGCCTGGGCGACAGTGTGAGACTCTGTCTCAAAACAACAACAACAACAACAACAAAAAACAAGCCGTGATGATACCACAGAAGTGCAGAGAGAAACAGAGAAAAAGTAACTCACTTCAAAATTCCGTATCTTTATTTATGAGGACTAGCGAGCTTTCTGATTCCATCTGTGTGTACGTGTGTGTGTGTGTGTGTTTTACTAGAGTCGATTATTTCCATGTTGTGTTTTCCTGTGTTGTACTGGCCCAGAATGGGCAATTGCTGTGGCTGACCTTGGATGTGCAGTAGCAGTGGTGGTGGGCTTCCCTCCAGGAGGCTGCCATAATGGGTCGGCCTCCCCAGACAGCCCCCTTTCTTTGTGCCTCTGTGTCTAAAATTCCAAATTCCTGGGAGAGGAATCTGGGCAGGTCATAGCATAAAAATGGCCACCTGGAACTATCTAGGGGTGTGTGCATCAGAAGGGCGGGGGAGGTTGTACTGGTCCCAGAGAAGAGCAGCTGAGCAGATAACCCACTGCAATTCTGAAGTATGCACTATCGTTTCTTGTAAGCGTATCTTTACATCACTAACATGTGACAGGCAGAAGGCATGGAGGTGCTCAATGATTGCCCTCATGGTTTACATTGTGTGGCAGATCCATTTGTTTTATCTCTTTCTGCAGTAAAAAGCATCGTGTGATGACTTCCTGTTAAGTGACAGTATGCCTGACTGCCGAGTCACCTTTTCAGATAAGGTGTGTTCCCCTTTTATTAGGTGCTATAAGGAGCAGTATTCAGATGCGCAGTCATTTACCTGGCAACCACTTACTGGGTAGCAACTACATGCCTGATACGTGATTGCTTTTCTTGAGGAACCCACAGTCTAAGGTGCTTGAGGAACTCACAGTCTAAGGTGGGAGTCTGTGATACATACAGCAGCAAAGTGACATGAACCCTTAAAAATTAAAATCCGTCTTCTCTTTCAACTACTTGCCTACATTAGAGATGAAATGCAAGGAATACCTACTTCCAAACAGACAAGCACAAGCCTTCTTAATTGGGACCAAGCACAGCTGGCCGCTGCAGCAGCAGGCACAGTAACAAATACTCATTGCAAGTGTGCAGAGCCCTCATTACACTTTTGGGGGTGTCACAGAGAAAGAAGAGATCTATTTCCTACCCTTGGGAGGGAGTGGAAAGTCTCATGGAAGAGACAGGCATATGCGCAGATGACCCCAGAATTTCCACCTAGGAGGGACACAGGGGCTTCATTTACTTGGGAAGGGGCAGGTTTGGGGACCTGGATTGTTGTCTTTTCGCAGGACTTTACCTGAACTGAGAAAACGCCAGGTGCTCATGACAAAGAAGGAAGTGTGCGTGTGTTGGGGGGCATGGGATGCTGATGGAGATTAAGAGGAGTTGGCTAAGACTTCCAACCCTGCTCTTGAAAGCAGCACTAGCCACAGGTAAAACTACATCATATATATATGAAAGAAACATTGAAACATGCACACGGGAGTCAGGGACCCTGGCCTCAGGTGGCAGTTTGCCGCTGACTGGAGCAGGTCATTTTTCTCTCTGGGCTGCAGTTGGGGCTCCTCTGGGATGCCCCAGTGCTTCAGGAGGCTCCAAAGACAGATGTGAGACAAGTGTGATATGCCGCAGAACCAAATAAACCTTGCCAAGCCAACCTCAGGTAAGGGCTGCTGCTCACTCAGCTTGCCTGGTCAGGACACGTGGTCTTGATTTCCATGGCCTGGTAGAATCCACCCAGCCCAAATGAACAGAAGAGTTACACAACTGAGGAATGTATGTAGACAACAAAAGAAGGAGGTAAAAATAACTCAATCTGCAGGACTAAAAGATAATTGCATTGCTTAATCATAAATTTACCCAGCTAACTACTGATACACGATCTGATGTGATATATGATTTGATATGTGCTCTCAATTCCCTTCTTAGTAAGAAACCGGAAAAGACTTTTCTTTGAGATAAGATCTCGCTCTGTCGCCCAGGCTAGAATGAAGTGGCACAATCATGGCTCAATGCATCCCTGACATCCTGGGCTCGAGCAGTACTCCCACCTCAGCCTTCTGAGCAACTGAGAATAACAGGGGCACACCACCACGTTCAGCTCATTTTTTTTTTTTTGTAGAGACAGGGTCTCACTATGTTGTCCGTGCTGATCTCAAGCTCCTGGGCTCAAGCGATCCTCCTGCTTTGGCTGGGATTACAGGCATGCACCACTGTGCCTGACAAGACTCAAGCATGACTGAGAGGTGGGTGTGGAGTGTAGGGTTGTATATGGAAAGAGAAGAGAGGTCAGGGTCACTCCAAAGTGTCTGGCATCCCAAATCTGACAATTACCAATTGTGCGACTCGAGGGATACTACTTGGGGACCTCAGTTTCCTCATTTGTAAATTGGAGATAGCCTCCTTGGTGGTTGTGAGAACTAAATGTTAACATAGATATAAATTGTGTAGCACATACTACGTGCCTAAGAACAGTATCTACCTGCTTCATTCTTGTTTCCAATACATTATTCTTTTTTTTTTTTTTTTTTTTTTTTTTTTTTTTTTGCGAGGGCATCTCGTTCTGCTGCCAGGCTAGAGTGCAGTGGTGCGATCTCGGCTCACTGCAACCTCTGACTCCCTGGTTCAAGTGACTGTCCTGCCCCAGCCTCCCAAGTAGCTGGGATTACAGGCACATACCACCACGCCCAGCTAATTTTTGTATTTTTAGTAGAGATGGTGTTTCACCATGTTGGCCAGGCTGGTCTTGAACTCCTGACCTCGTGATCCGCCCACATTGGCCTCCCCAAAGTGCTGGGATTACAGGTGTGAGCTACTGCATCTGGCCTATTCTTCCTGTCATATGTCCCAAGTCCTCCCAGTCCTCACTTGGCTATACTCTGCTACTCATATCCCATGTCAACCTGGGTAACAATGTCCTTTTAAGATTTAGGGTGTCTAATTCTACATGAAGAAAATTCTGTGTTAGACACTTGTCCCAACTCTTGGAAAGAGGCCTGAGTCACCATACCCAGCATCTGCCTGCAGAGAGAAGACAATACTGGATAGCCACGGGGTCCCAGCTAAACGGGTCAAGTGAAGCCAGAGGGGTTGGATGGAGACAAACAACAGCCAGCTTCCTTAATTAGGGATAACCTGTAAGGTTGCTTCCAAGTCTAAGATACAATGATTTTGATTTTTTTTCTCTGTTTATTTCATTGATCCAGATAGACTAGGCAAAGTCTAGAGAGGTCAGCTGACTCACATTGAGCAATGGCTGGGCTGGGATCAGAAGCTCTGGCCTTTGAGCCATCATCACAGAGCTGGAAGAGACCTTGAGCTCATCAAAAACAGAGCCAGCTCCCGGGGGAATTTCAAATCCATGCATGCTACCAAAAAATAAATAAATAAATAAATAAATTAATTAAATAAAATAACAAACCACCACGTTCATTTTGAAAGTATTCCTGGATAATTTCCAACTCGAATAATTTTACTACGTAAATTCCTTTGATAAAATATTTATTTGGCATCTATTCCACGCAACAAACACACAGCACACACTGAGTTATCTTTGAGGGTATTTGTTTTCTTCCCTAGTGACATTTTCTAATTGGAAATAATGAGTGGGAAGCTCTAGGCAGGGCATCTCGGCATTTGCCTGTGCTGGTGCCAGCCTGTGTTCAATCTTCAGGCTGCCTGCCAGACACAGACTTGTGATTAGAAATGGAGCGCAGGAAATAGTGCAAAAGGAAACCATGCAGAGGTCAGAGAGAAGAGGGCTTGAGACTGTAAATAGCATAGTGGTTAAGAGGAGCAGCGGCTGCATCAGACCTTCCCACTGATGCAGGCAGAGGATAAGGAAAGATGGAGATGTTGTGATTGGAGAGGAGGGGCGGGTGGAGAGATGGAGCAGGTGTGGGCAGGAAGCAAAGAACAGAAGCGGGAAGCTTTGGCCGGCACGGTGGCTCACGTTTGTAATCCCAACACTTTGGGAGGCCAAGGTGGACGGATCACCTGAGGTCAGGAATTCAAGACCATGCATGCATGGTGAAACCCCTTCACTACTAAAAATACAAAAAAACTTGCGGGGCATGGTGACACACGCCTGTAATCCTAACTACTGGTGAGGCAGGAAAATCGCTTGAACCCAGGAAGTGGAGGTTGCTGAGGTGGAGGTTGTAGTGAGCCGAGATCCTGCCATTGTACTCCAGCCTGGGTGACAAGAGTGAAACTCCGTCTCAAAAAAAAGATAAAAAATAAGAAGCAGAAGAAGAAGGAGGAGGAGGAGGAGGAGAGGAAGGGGAAGGGGAAGGGGAAGGGGAAGGAGAAGGAGAAGGAGAAGGAGAAGGAGAAGGAGAAGGAGAAGGAGAAAGCTTCTTTGTCAGGGACCACCCAACAGTATTTGCATTCATCAGGGCCAAACCATGGAAGCAGAACCACTGATTATTATGGACTAAGGCATTTATTGTAAGAATGAGATCTTACACAACACAGTGGAGAAAGTGGGGAAATAAAGATCTGAAAAGAGGAGGTGAAGAATCACAAGAGAGTCACTGCTTGGCCTGGCATGGGTGAACAAGGTGCAGCTTGCAGAAAGCAAGACAAGTCTGGCTGCCATCAAGGGCCAGGTGACAAGAGGACATAGAGCCTCAAATGTAGGACAATGTTTCTTTTTAAAGTTGAGAGTAAAACTGTCGGAGAGTTTCTGTTCATCAAGACTAAGTTGCAAGTGGTAGAAATTCTAAAACCGACTGGCCTAAGTGAGAAAAAAAGAGAGAGTGACTTTTGGGGAAAACTCTGGAGTAGCTCGAGGAATCAAAAGAACAATTGCCAGATGATGCCAAGAGAGTCAGACCTGGGAACTCGACACCGCAGACCCTTTCCTTGTTTCCATCTCTGTCTCTCGCTGCCTCATTTCTTCTTCCCTCTGGCTGGTGGCCTTGTCCTCCCAGCCTTCTCATGTGGCACATGGGGTCACATTGATAAAGCTCCTTGACCAGAAAGGAAAGATACTTTTCCCTACAAACTTAATTTAGAAAAATCCCTGGCTTGCTCTTCCTTCCTTCCTTCCTTCCTTCCTTCCTTCCTTCCTTCCTTCCTTTCTTCCTCCCTCTCTCCCTCCCTCCTTCCCTCCTTCCCTCCCTCCCTTTCTCTCTCTCTCTCTCTCTCTCTCTCTCTCTGTCTCTGTCTCTTCGGATTGATCCTTGGATGAATTCCTAGACCAATCACTGTGGCCAGATGAGTAGGTTGTTATTATGGTTGAGTCAGGGTCACATGCCCACCCCTACGGCCCAAGAGGAGGAGGCCAGGGTCCTTTGAGCAGCACCCTCCTCACAACCACGTGGAAGAAGAAAGGAGCAGTTCCCCCACGGAAGGAAGTTCTGTCCCCTGAAGAGCAGAAGAAGTGCTGAGCAGACACAAGTCACAGCTGTCCACGCTGGTGTCCCAGGGACTGAATGAAATGGTCCTTAAATTCATTGTTCTCATCCTTACCCATTTTCTTTAATGTTATGCTCATTGCAGCAAGTTTCTGAGAACACTCAACTGACAGTTTGAAGAGAGCTGCCACAAAGAAGGAAATACTTTCTAAAGGGTGATGCTTAGTGATCATAATCATCTTAGAGACCTAGAGAGATTGAGGAGCGACTTGCTCGAGGCCACTCAATTATTAAAAAGGAGAACTAGGGCTCTCACAGAATATCCCCATGGAATAAATTAATAGTCTGGTTTATACAGCACTCTGGAGACTTGAGCAACTATGAATCCATCATCCAAGGCCTGATCAGATTGTTTTCCTGGACGATAAAGAGCAGACCAGGGCCAGAGTGATTACTCAGACATTGAAGCATAAAAGACATTACTTGGAATCTGACTTCAGCATGCAACCAGGCAGAGATGATTCATGAAGAGTGTGTGTGTGTGTGTGTGTGAAATCTTCAGTGTGTGTTTAGATTGCTAGGTAAGAAAAGTAATGTAATTGAAGTCACATACATCTTTTCTAGGAAGAAAAAGGTACTTGAGATTAGGGTTTCAAGTACCTTGAAAAAGATAGGCAATTTAATTGTTCTCTAAGTTGGCCCTTAGTTATCCACTCTAAAGACAGCTTAAAACATGTCTATGTCTTTAGCTCACAATTTATTTCTCTTCTCCTGTTTGTCTTTTGTACTTTGTCAGTGGTTTCCACATTTGGATGTGCATCAAAATCACTGGTGGAACTTAAACAAAAGCATCCAGTCACCAGCCTGCCCCTAACCCCTACACTCACATTTCAGGCTCCATGGAAGATTCCAGTACATAGGCGGGGCAGAAAACATCTCCTCATGCTGTGAAATGCTCTCCAGTGTGCTTTATCTTGCCTGATACCCTACAACTGTGGGGGCAAGGTCAGACTGGGAAAATAAGGAGACAACAGTTAAATGGCATTCCTAAGGTCAGGCAACTTTTAAGTAGTAGAATTAGGAGGACTAGAACCTAGATTTTGCTCCTAATCCAATCAATAAGGATGACTAGGTCTTGGTCTCGACCAACTGTGGAGGAGTAGCAGGCAAAAGAGGCATAACTAATAAGCATAGGTCTATGTTTGCAAATAATTGATCAAAGTCATACTCTTAAGTAGCATCTAGAAATGAGCACCTTCCACAGGCAGTACCCTTCCTAAAATGTCCCATATGTGTACTCTTTCTCTGTAGAAGGGGTCTTCCTTTCTTGTTCTGGTAATGACCTTGGGAAAGTTGCTTGGCCTCACTGTTCCTTGGTTTCCTCATCTATACAATGAGATTGTAGGACTTGGTTCCTTTCTGCTCTTGTGCTAGATAGTTACATTGGTTCAGTGACAAGCCCTTGGAGGTCATGGGATTGCAAAGGGCTAAAAAAGAGCCCTCTGCATTCTAAATGTTTGTTGATGCTTTGTCCGGTGGACAAAGCCTTTCAGGTTGCAATGTGGCATAAGAAAAAGCTTAAAATGAGGCTGGGTGTAGTGGCTTACACCTGTAATGCCAGCACTTTGGGAGGTCGAGGTGGGTGGATCAAGAGGTCAAGAGATCAAGACCATTCTGGCCAGCATGGTAAAACCTCATCTCTACTAAAAATACAAAATTTAGCTGTGTGTGGTGGCATGTACCTGTAGTCTCAGCTACTTAGGAGGCTGAGGCAGGAGAATTGCTTGAACCTGGGAGGCAGAGGTTGCAGTGAGCCAAGATCACGCCACTGCACTCCAGCCTGGGTGACAGAGTGAGACTCTGTCTCAAAAAAAAGAAAAAGCTTAAAATGTGATAATCCCTGGAAAAGGTGCATTATTACTCAGGCTCATTCAAGTAAAAAATGAAAATGATTGACAGCAAAGGGAGGGGGAAGTGTGCAGAAAATAAAGTAGGAAGGCTGCAGATCTGTGAAGGGGAATGGGGAGATGGGGCTGAAGAACACCCTCAGGGGCTGGAGTTGACCAAAAGAAGGGTGGCAGCAGCAATGTCTGATTAATTTCAGTTTTGCCTGAGGTGGGTTGGCCCTACATGGATTATTGGATGAAAATTGGACTCTGAGCCCTTACTTCTGCCCCAGGCCATCTGGAAGGTCTTGAGACCCTTTTCCCCAAATTTTCTACTACCCAGAGCCCTATAGGCTGAAATAGACACTAGTGTCCTAAATGGATGAAACATTGATGTTGGCCCTTGCCCATGCTGGCTGCAAGAGCTGGAAGGAGGAACCTGGAAGCTCAGAAGGGAATAGAAAGACTGGCACAGACTCATAAGAGTAGTGTCAGGAAGATTAAAGTTGCTACAGAGAGGGGCCTTGCAAACCGCGGCCAGGGCAATAAAGAGGCCTATTAGGTGAAGTTCAGGACAAGAAGATGGACTGGTCCCATAGCTTGGGAAACAGCACAGTGATAACAAATCACAAAGAGACAGAGGAGCCATTCAGCTCCTAAGTGCTTGTTCTTTTCCACTATTGAGACACAGGCAAGTCTCTGAATACCCAGCTGAGCTCAGGGTCTGGCACATAGTAGGGATACAATAAGTTTGCTCAATGAATGAAGAATGAATGGGAGGAGGCTGAAGAGAAGAAGGCCCTTCAAGCTCAACAACAAGCCCAAGATGGCTGAAAAGGTCCTAAGAGGCGTCTTTGCTGTCAGTTCAATCCAAGTCACAAGTAAAAGGTCATCGTGCCAACAGCCATTGTGGTAGTGGGTTCTCTAGGAAACTACTGAGATGGAGGTTGTATGCAGGAAGCTTACTGAGGAGTGCCCTTGGGACCCACACCTATGGGGGAGTGATGAGAGTGGAAAGGCAGAGGGATGTGTTGAACTGTGGTGTAGATGCAACAGAGGTCACAGGCAAAATCCATGGGACGACTCTTCACAGTTGGCCCACCTTGAGACAAGGGTCTGGGGGATTAGGTTATACTTCCTCATCAACCAGTCAATGGACACAGGCTTCACCCCTGGAGGAAACATGAACTTGGACCACCTGAGAACTGTCAGCAGCCAGCCAACATTGCCAACAGTTGAGGGAATGAGTGACTGGATCTTGAAGAAGGGATGTGTGGGCTCACCACAGCACCATGGCATCCACTGCGATAATTAATCCAACCTCCTCATTTGACAGATAAAAAATGTCCAGAGATGAAATCATATAGCTGGTGAAGAGCAGAGCCAGGACATTTCTCAAATGGTCACCAGAGGATTCCCTTAGTGCCCTTGGAATTTGGTACAGGATTCGATAAATCCATCAATATGGATAAGAAGGAGAAATGGTGATTAGATCAATGGCTCCCAAACCTAGCTGTCATCAGAATCACATGGAGGGATGTTAGAATAGGGATTCTGGGGCTCCATTTTCAGCAATGCTATTACTGGGGAGTCTGGAGAAAGACCTGTGAGTCTGTACATTTTTATAAGTACCAGGTTATTCTTATGTGGCCTGTCTCTCACCCTGCACTTGGGAACAAGTGACTAAGATCATAGAACACTGGTCAGATACTAGATTTTTAAACAACCGACACTTGCAGACTATCGCTCAATGATGTTGCTCTGGAAGATCTCTGGTGGGTGCACGGAGGCTCATTTCTGAGTTCTGTCTTATTCAAAAACTTTAACCCTAAATAAAAGGCGAGTTGCAGTGGCTCATGCCTGTAATCCCAGCTACTTGGGAGGCTGAGGCAGGAGGATCGCTTGAACCTGGGAGGTGGAGGTTGCAGTGAGCTGAGATCGCACCATTGTACTCCAACCTGGGCAACAAGAGTGAAATTCCATCTGAAAAAAAAAAAAAAGAAAAAGAAAAAGAAAAATTACCAACACTCAAAGACATTAATAGGCTTTAAAACCACTGAAGATAATCCCCAGACTAGAAGAGATTGCTAGTACTTTGGATGCTTAAATCAATATTTCAACAGATTTCAACATGTACTTTGAAGTATCATGTTGTAGGTTGATATTTCTTGACATTAAAGTTGTTCGTGATGTCTTAAATGAGAGGAAGCAGCAGAGAGGCAGTGGGATACGATAGTTTAGAGCACAAATGTTTTAGAACATGGATCCTAATGGACTGCCCAGGTTCAAATCCCAGCCCCATTGCTTGCTCACTCGCACCTCACATTCCTCATCTGTAAAGTAGGGATAATGATATATAATCATATTACTTACTGCATCAGGTTAATGTAAGCATTATGTGAGTTAATAGGTATTTAAAAATTATAACTGCCTAGCACATAGTAAGCACGATGTAATACTATTTTTCTGTGTAGTTGTTTTGGTTATCAACTGCTGTTTTAGCAAACTAACCCAAAATTTAGTGGCTTAAAATGACAATTTACTACTTCCAATGATCCTGTGGATTGTTCTGTATCACTTGGTACTAACGGGGGCTCTGGGGCAGCTCACATTTGGTACTGGGACCATCTGGAGCTCTACTGGCGTTCTCAGCCACAGGATTCTGTTCTCCTCCGTGTGCGCCTCTTCACATGGCTAGTGAGTCCTCTTCACATGGTGGCTGGGCTCCGAGAGATGAAGGCAGAAGTAGAGGTCTCTCAAGATCCAGGCTTGGAAGCTACCCAGTGTTACTTCCACTACGTCTATTGGCACAGACTAGGCTCAGGCGCAGCCTGGATACACCACGAGTGGAAACAGACCCCACCGTCAGTGAGGGGAGTGGCAAAGAATTAGGGGTCATTTTTAATTTACTACAGATGTTTAATCCCACTTGTGTGTGTGTGTGTTCATGTGTACATGTGAGTGTGTGTGTGTTCATGTGTGCATGTGAGTGTGTGTGTGTATGTGTGTGAGAGAGAGAGAGAGAGACTGCATGTATGCATAGAAAATGCCTGCAAGAATATATGCTAAAACGTGAACAATACTTATCTTGAAGAGGTAAGGTTACAATATGGTTGCCATTCTCTTCTTTATCTTTGCATGTTTTGCTTTTTCTCCCCATGAATTTTCCATGATTAAAAAAATCATGATTTTAAAAGTTAATATGAACCAAAATTGAGATCGTTCTACCAAAAATAAAATAAAAAGCTAGCTCTAATTTACACAGCATTACTAAAACCGCAGTAGCTAGCTGTAGAACAAAGAAAGTCCTACTCCAACCCCCACATCCCCATCAGAGCCTGCTGGAGTGTGTGTGCAATACTAAATTCTTAGCTCTAAGATTCACAAAGGGAAACATAACATGTCCAGCTGTGAGAGGAGAGACAAAGGTCTGTAAACTGTGTCTTGTGGAGAAGGAATTAAGGACAACTGGGAGGAAGAGGAGACTTAGAGGCGACATGGTATCATGAACATGCCCTCACTCGGTGTGGGGGAGCAGCTGCCATGGGGAAGAGGCAGTAGTTCTGGTCCTACAGAATTAGGAACATTGAATGGCAGTGACACAGAGGCAGAGTTAATATTTTTCATATGAAGAACGCTTTATTTTGTAAGAGAGCAGGCTGGTCACGGTGGCTCATGCCTGTAATCCCAGCACTTTGGGAGGCCAAGACGGGCGGATCTTCTGAGGTCAGGAGTTTGAGACCAGCCTGCCCAACATGGTGAAATCCCATCGCTACTAAAAATACAAAATTAGCCAGTTGTGGTGGTGGGCCCCTGTAATCCCAGCTACTTGGAAGGCTGAGGCAGGAGAACTGCTTGAACCCGGGAGGCAGAGGTTGCAATGAGTTGAGATGGTGGTACTGCACTCCAGCCTGGCCAACAAGAGTGAAACTCGGTCTCAAAAAAAAAAAAAAAAAAAAAAAGGAACAAAGATGGAACAAACTTCCCAGGAAGGCCACAACTCCCCCTGTTCTCCTGCAGACCAGATGCCCATGTCGCAGGGGGTGTGGACAGCAGAATCCCACCCTGGGATGTGCCTGGCCCAGAAGACGTTCCAAGTCCTCTCCAAATCTCAGATTGTGTGATCATAGGCTTATGTGGGAGTACGAATAAAATACACGCTCATTTATTTAGGAAGCTGAAATCTTATCCTGGCCAAAGGCAGTGACCTGAAATAAATGAGTTCCTAAGATTCCTTTTATGAGGCTATAAATGGAAATTGCCCTTCCTATGAAAATATGATGAATCAACAAATATGACCAGGTAAACACGAGATGTGTGGCAATGTCCTGGGTGTTCAGAAAGGTCTGTCAGTCCACAGTCTTAGACTTTGAGAAGAAAGACATCTAATCACCATATGAACCTAACACTCCTAAATATAGTCATTACATATGAGTACCTATGGGGGTAGCAAGGGCTGAAAGAATATCTGATTGATTTGTAATAGCAAAGAAAACTTGGGGCTTGTGGAGGCAGGAGGTTTAATAAGTTGTAACCAAGAGATGAGAGGAGTGGGGACTGAGAGAGGAAGAGAGGCCCTGCCCTCCATCTCTGTGTTAATGTGAACAGCTTTGGTGGAGGAAAGAAGCACATTGCCAGTGGAGGAAAGAAGGCACAATCTTTCCTAAACAGATCACAGATATCTTTATTGACGAATATAATAATTATAATTGGCTGGGCGCGGTGTCTCATGCCTGTAATCCCAGCACTTTGGGAGGCCAAGGTGGGCGGATCAGGAGTTGGAGACCAGCCTGGCCAACATGGTG
This sequence comes from Trachypithecus francoisi, assembly GCF_009764315.1. Taxonomy (NCBI): domain Eukaryota; kingdom Metazoa; phylum Chordata; class Mammalia; order Primates; family Cercopithecidae; genus Trachypithecus; species Trachypithecus francoisi. Next base: position 68,947,626 of record NW_022681470.1, on the reverse strand, counting down.
AAACACTGTCTCTACTGAAAATACAAAAATTAGCTGGGTGTGGTGGTGGGCGCCTGTAGTCCCGGCTACTCGGGAGGCTGACGCAGAAGAATCGCTTGAACCCGGGAGGCAGAGGTTTCAGTGAGCTGAGATCGTGCCACTGCACTCCAGCTTAGGCGACAGATCAAGACTCCATCTCAAATAATAATAATAATAATTATAATCTCCTCCATTTACTGAGGGCCCACTGGGTAGCAGTTGCTTTACATACATTATCTTATCAAATCAGTGCAATAGCCAGGTAAAGCAGTGACCACTGTCTCCAGGGACCAGGGGTCAGAGATATGAAGAACTATGGCTGATGGCTTTTAGGGCACCTGCCTAACTGACAAGAGCCCTCTTCACTGCCCCTTGCCCACAGTGGTTTCTCCTAGCACTCTCCATTCAGTGTGAACCCTCCTCTCTGTCCTTGACTGAGTCAGAGCCCATCCCTGAGAGGGCACACATCTGGAATTGTGTCCAAGAGAGATCCACGCTTTCCATGGGATGGGAGCTGTCATTTGAAGCAAGGGCACAGGATGATCATATTCTGCTATGCTGAGACAGAGGAAGATGGGAGTAGGGGGTGGTCAGGGAGGGGAGAAGTTGGGGCGGGAGGAGAGAGAGAGAGAGAGAGGAAGCAGATGCCTAGAGAGATGCAGCGAAAGAGAAAGGCACCACTTGGCTTCCTGTGGGTGGCTGCCCACTTCCCTGTTTCTGGTTCTTCCTGGGATTTGGGGCCTTCCTGCCCTCCAGTAAAGACACAGCCCTATAGCTTTATAATAAATTGATTCTTATTACTTATGCCATCTTGAGTGCCCATGACTCGCAACCAATAAGCTCTTACTAATACAAGTGCTTTGTCCATCTGTTAAATAAGAAGCCAGTCTTCCAACACAAGTTTGCACCTATGCAGAGTCCATGAGGAGCTCCTGCCTCTTTTCTGTCTGCTCCAGTGGCAGTTTTAAAGTAACATTTCCTAAAAGGAGGTCTGGTGGGATAGCTCACTCTTTGCATCAACAAGATGGCCCCTGTGCCAATTAGGTGTCTCCAGCCTGAGAGTCAGCTGCTCTGATGAGCACAGGGACTGACCAGCAGCAATGAAGCTAGTTCACAGAGTTGAGTGGTCACACACCTATCTCCATCATCACATTCTCCCTAGAACAGTAGTCATCTTTCCTACAACACTGTTGCTTTCCATGTTTTAATGTCATGGAGCAGGAGCAATTCCTTTAGGAGCGTGGCTTCCTAAGCCGCTGGCAGCTGCCAGCACCAGCTCCCACTTTCACTATCACCACCCCAGAACTGCTCCTGCTTGCCACACACGTGCCTGTCAGAACTGCCACCATCGCCACCCCTTTTTCCAAGCCTCCTCCTGGCCTCTGCCCACAGACTCCCGCCTGGCTGGCTTCACCCTGAACCTTGTCCCCATGTCTATGATAGCCCTGATGACACATTCCTGCTTCTACTTGTTTAGCTGCCTGTCTCCCACTTCTACCCTGAAGGGCAAGGTCTGTGTCCAGTTGGTGATGTGTCTCTAGTCCCTATCACAGTGAATGGCACATACTTGGTACTGAATAAATGTCTGTAGAGTGAATGATTGAAAGAATAAATGAATGATTAAACAAACTCATTTTTTTCCCCCAGATTCATTTCATTCACTGTCCCTTCCCTCTGACACATGGAAGATGCTATGTTTTACTTCACTAACATTTCTTTTAGGATAACTTTTTCTTCCCTGTTTCTTTGTGCAACGGAAGGACTGTAGAACAAGGGCTTCCTCCTCTTTCCTTTTCATACCTAGCACAAGGCTTCACATACAACTGGCGTCAACTTGTGTGTGTGTGTGGTTCTGTGTGTTTTGTTTTAGAGCTCAACATAATAATCTTCATGCTTATTCTTTCCCAGGAAGCTTCCCACATAGCAATGCCGTTGCTGTCCTGTCCTTTTCTTCCTCACCTTGTGGCTGCTTGCTTCTTGACAGTGGACGTAGTTCAGCATGAGGCTTTAGATTCAATGGGAGTGACGTTTGGCTTAGGCAACCCAGACAGGAATTTACTAACATCCAAAAATAGAGACATCTATTTAATCACCCTGATTGAGCTTAGGAAAATCGATCACATCGCATTCCTGCACTTTCTGACCTGCCTGAACAGAACAAACAAGAAGTGAAGTGCCTACTGGGGGATCACCCCTGTCCCCACCAGTCAGGCAGCAGGTGCACATGTGCAATGGGTGAGCTCCTGAGGTGAAAGGGCTACATAACATCCGCCTCCCTGCTGCTATAACCCTTACAAGCTGTTTCCTTCACACGACAAGCCAGTGATAGTGGCTATATGATGAGGCTATTAGAGGAGAGAGGGCTATTAGAGGAGAGATGATGGTGATGGTGATGATGACAGTGGTGATGGTGATGATGGAGGTGGAGGTGATGATGGAGGTGATGATGAAGGGGTGAGCCAGCTGGGAGGGGCCTTGATGAGTGAGGATAAGGCCATGCATGGGTTATGTAGGTTGTCACCACCTCTTGGTGTTCAGGGTGCTGCTCCCCAGTAGTGGTACTTGCCACTTTACCAGACAACTCTTGACATTATGTTGCTGCCACCACCTTTGCTCTGGGCTCTCTGGGCAGCAGCAGCTCCCTCTGCCATCCTGGATTACATCACTTGGTTTTAGGTGAGCCAGAACAGCCCCTGGAGAGGAATAAACATGCTGAAAGGGAATTCACAGGAAGGGGAACTGACATTTAAATGCCTACTTTATGCCAGGCACTGTGCTAGGCTTTCTTTTTCCTTTTCTTTTTTTTATTAAAGAGCATAAACATGAAATTCATATATCTTAAATTAGTTATTAGAACCCCACACAGTTAATTTCTTTTTCCCATGTCTGGTTTGCTAAACATTATTTAAGATCTTAATTCCCCACTGTTTTGGCAAGATATGATGAAATTGATAAAATATTTTTTTAAACTTAAAAAAGAAGGAAATCCTGCCATTTGCAACAATATGTATGAAACTTGAGGACATTATGCTAAATGAAGTCAGCCAGACACAGAAAGACGAATACTGCATGATCTCACTTACACATGAAATCTAAAAAATGTTGAACTCCTAGTAACAGAGAGCAGAGGGGTGATTACAGAAGTTGGGGTGTGGGAGAAATGGGGAAGTGTTGTTAAAAGGAACTAATTTGTAGTTGTAAGATGAATAAGTTCTGGAAACCTAATGTATAGCATGGTGACTATAGTTAATAATAGATTGTATACCTGAAATTTGTTAGGAAAGTAGATTTTTTTTTTCTTTTAAAACAGAGTCTTGCTCTGTCGCCCAGGCTGAGTGCAGTGGCATGATCTCGGCTCACTGCAGCCTCCACCTCCCGGGTTTAAACAATTCTTGTGCCTCAGCCTCCCGAGTAGCTGGAATTACAGGTGTGCACCACCACACCCAGCTAATTTTTGTATTTTTAGTAGACATGGGGTTGTACCATGATGGCTAGGCTGGTCCCGAGCTCCTGACCTCAAGTGATCTGCCTGCCTTGGCCTCCCAAAGTGCTGGGATGACAGGCCTGAACCACTGCCTGAAAGTAGATCTTAAGTATCACCACATATACAGACAAGCACAAAGGTAACTATGTGGGGTGATGAATACATTACTTAGCCTAGATGTGGTAATCATTTTACAATGTATACATATATCAAAACATCATGTTGTGCAACTTGAGTATATGCAATTCCTATTTGTCAGTTCTACTTCAATAATGCTGAATAGAAATAAATAAAAGTCAAAACCCCCCTGTTCACATTGGATCAATGGATAATGAACATACAGCCAACATGGGAAATTTTCAAAGAAAAGTAAATATATTACTTTAATCATTCAAAAAGTTGTGAAATTGCTTGGCTTTTTGTAGATAATATACATGACAGGAGAACTGTGTCATATTTCTGGTCTTCTATGTAGCTCTGACTTTATGGTCAATATTCTGAGTCGCATTCTATTCTCAAAGCAGCAAAATAACTTGAAGGCTTGAGAATGAACATTTTTGATCTAATTGCTCACCAAAACCTGTTTTTCTCCTCATCCCGGTCACGTGTCCCAGCCTTTCTTGTAGTCAGATATGGCTAAATGGATAAATTTCCTCCAAAGGAATGTGAGCACAAGGGCTGTGTGTCATTTCCAGGACTATGCCTGAATGTGTTTCCTCCCCAGTCTCTTCCCCATTTCCACACACCGAGACTGAGACATGGCAATGATTCAACCAGGACCATGCAGACAGCAAGACCTAGGGGACAGAGGAGCAACAAGATGGAAAAAACTTAGATCCCTGAATGATTAGGTGGAACAGAACCACCCACTGCTTGGAATGCCCACCTTGAACAGTTATGTGAGAAAAACTAAACTTTTATCTTTTTTTTTTTTATTTTTTAAAAACTCCTTTTATTTTTTTATTTTTTTATTTTTATTTTTTTATTTATTTGTCTCACTTTGTCACCCAGGCTGGAGTGCAGTGGCACCATTTCGGCTCACTCCAGCCTCGATCTTCCAGGTTCAAGCCATCCTCCTGCCTCAGCCCCCCAAGTAGCTGGGACTACAGGTGCACACCACCATGCCCAGCTAATTTTTGTATTTTTAGTAGAGACAGGGTTTCGCCATGTTGCCCAGCCTGCTCTCAAGCTTCTGGCCTCAAGCAATCTGCCAGCCTCAGCCTCCCAAAGTGCTGGGATTACAGGCATGAGCCACTGTGCCCAGCCTCTTTTATTTTCTTTAAGGTGTGGAATTATTGATGGGTCTCTGTTAGAGAAACCTAACGTTACACTAACTAATATAAAAATTAGTATAGAAAATATAGCATCGCTATTATCAAAATCTGCAATATGTGGCATTGTCTCAGCAGTCGAGAGATAAGAAAATTGATATTATATACTGGAAAGCCCGTGTCCTTTTTATGCTGAGGCAAAAAAAAGTTTGGTAATAATGAGGAAGAAGAAGAGGAAGAAGAGGAAGGGGAGGAAGGAGAGGAAGGGGAAGAAGGGGAGGAAGGGGAGGAAGGCAAAGAAGGGGAAGAAGGGGAAGAGGAAGAAGAGGAAGAAGAAAGAAGAAGAAGGAAGGAGAAGGAAGGAGAAGAAGGAGGGAGAAGAAGGAAGGAGAAGGAGAAGGGCTATACCCAGGAGAGAACTTTGGGAGTGGTGACTGGTCCATGGAACTGACTGAAACCTTCTCAGTTTTTGAGGGAACTAATTGCCAAATAAATTACAAGCCTCATCAATAAAAAAGTCTTTAAGCATTTAAGCCTTAAAGCAGCACTTGCGCCCCCACGTCTGCACCAGCAGGACCAGGCTGTGAAATCTGCATTGCTCCTAACAGGGCTTAATCAAATACTCACTTTGTATGTTGCAAAAGGGGATAATAGATGAAGAACCTCTCAGAAGGCAAAGCCATCAGTCATGAGGGACCATGGACATACCTCTTCCATACTCTTACCACTTCCTGCCAACTGGGATTCACCATGTTGTTGTGTAGCTACTGGTCATTCATTTTCATTGCTCAGTAGTATTCCATCGTAAGAGTATACCATAGTTATTTATCTATTCTTCACTGATAGATGTTTAGGTTGTTTCTAGGTTTCATTTTTTTTTGCAAAACTGTACATGAACATTCTTGTGCATACTTTTAATTGCACCTGTGCACGGATTTCTCTAGGGTGTATACTTAGGAGTACAATTGATGAGTTGTCGAGTACTTTACTAGAAATGCCAAACTCAAAGTGGTCGTACCAGTTATACTTCTTCATGCGATGTATTTGTGTTCTCTTTGTTTCATAGTCTTGTTTGCTATCTTCAGGTGTTTTAATTTTGCCAACCTTGTAAATATCTACTAGTGTATATATGGTGTTTAATTTATATTTTCCAATTACTAATGAGGCTGAGTATTTTTCATGTTGTTTATTGGCCATTTGTAGTTTCTCTTTTGTGCCTATTCAAAACTTTTGGAGAGAGCTCTTGGGTTATCTATCATTTTTATATTAATTTGTAGGAATTCTTTTATGTAATCATTGATCTTTTTTTTTTTTTTTTTTTTTTTGAGGCGGAGTCTCGCTCTGTCGCCCGGACTGGAGTGCAGTGGCCAGATCTCAGCTCACTGCAAGCTCCGCCACCCGGGTTTACGCCATTCTCCTGCCTCAGCCTCCCAAATAGCTGGGATTACAGGCGCCCACCACCACGCCCGGCTAGTTTTTGTATTTTTAGTAGAGACGGGGTTTCACCGTGTTAGCCAGGATGGTCTCCATCTCCTCACCTTGTGATCCGCCCGTCTCGGCCTCCCAAAGTGCTGAGATTACAGGCTTGAGCCACCACGCCCGGCCTCATTGATCTTTTACATAATGTTCCAAATATGTTCTCTCATTTTGTGGCTTGTCTTTTTACTCTGTATCTGGTGTTTTGATGAACAGAGTAGTTAAATTTAATATGGTTAAACTTACCAATCTTTTTATCCCTCAGTCTGTATCCTGTATCTCTTCCTATCTATGGTTCACATTCAGGATCTCTGAAAGTTCATCTAATTGGTTGACCAGGCACAGTATAGGGAAATGTGGTGTGGTTGATACTCTGATACCAGAACATTTCCTAGGACCTGGGCCTCCTATGGATGTCTGCCTCGCATTCAATGCCCATCTCTGGATCTAGTAGCTGGGGCCTAAGATGGAGAGTACCATTTAATTTTTATTTACTGATTTTTTTTTTGTATTTTTTTTTTTTTTTTGAGACAAGGCTAACTCTGTTGCCCAGGCTGGAGTGTAGTGGCCCGATTTTGGCTCACTGCAACTCCCGCTCGTGGGTTCAGGAGACTCTCCTGCCTCAGCCTCCCGAGTTGCTGGGATTACAGACACCTGCCACCATGCCTGGCCAATTTTTGTATTTTTAGCAGAGATGGGGTTTCACTATGTGAGCCAGGCTGGTCATGAACTCCTGGCCTCCTGTGATCCGCCCACCTCAGCCTCCCAAAATGCTGGGATTATAGGTATGAGCCACCATGCCCGGCCTAGAATACCATTAAAAGCAATAAATAGGCCAGGTGTGGTGTCTCATGCCTGTAATCTCAGTACTTTGGGAGGTCGAGGCATGTGGAACACATGAGGCCAGGAGTTCGTGACCAGCCTGGCCCACATGGTAAAACCCATCTCTAATAAAAATACAAAACTTAGCCGGGTGTGGTGGTGGGGGCCTGTAATCCCAGCTACTTGGGAGGCTGAGGCAGGAGCATCATTTGAAACCAGGAGACGGAGGCTGCAGTGAGGTAAGATTGCACCACTGCACTCCAGCCTGGGCAACAGAGTGAGATTCCATCACAAAACAATAATAATAAAATTAAAATTAACAAATAAATAAATAATGGGGCAGGAGGAAATCAGACAAAGAATAAGATTGCCAAGTCAAGAAATATTACTCTTGAATCAAGAAAACATGATCTACATATACAGTGGAATATTATTCAGCCTTTAAAAAGAAGGAAATACTGTCATTTGCATGACATCATGGATGAACCCAGAGGAAATTATGTTAAGTGAAATAAACCAGGCACAGAAAGATAAATGCCACATGATCTCACTTATACATGAAGTGTGGAAAAGTCAGACTCATGGAAACAGAGTTAAATGGTGGTTATCGGAGACCAGGGGTAGGGGGATTGGGGATATGTTGGTCAAAGGACACAGATTTAGACAGACAGGAGGAATAAGTCTAAGAGGTCTATCGTATACCATGGGACTACAATTAATAACAATGTATTATGTACTTGAAAATTGAAAGAAGAAAAATAAATATTATTTACTGATAAGAAAGCTCTTAATCCACATCCAGAGATAAAGAAAATAATTAGCAGGAGATTTCTTAGAAGTTATATAATTTCATAGTATGGGACTTTGAAAAAACTACTTGGCAATTGAATACCTAATAACAATAACCCACCTAAAATGTGATTTTTTACACAGTTTATTGATTAAATTAGGGTGATTCCAAAGTTAGTACCAGGAAGTTATAAGTTTAAAACTTCATGAGAGTCTGTTGAAATGATAACTACAATTGCAATCTAACAGGTGGCAGTCCAAAGTCTAGAGGGAGGAGAGCCAGTGAGTTAAGATTTGCCAGGGTCCATCGAGGAATTTCCAAGAGAGCTGAATTGGATAGACAACATTCCTGTAACTTCAGGAAGCTCTGTTTCAGTTTTTGAAAATGAGAACATCCTCTTACCAGAAGCCTCAAGCTCAAATGAGGAAAGGAGCTGCTGGGAACTTGCATGGGGCAGACTGCTAACAGGAAAACTCTGCAGGGAAGATCCAGAGAACCAGAAAACAACTATCCCAGAATCACTGGCTCATGCAACCCTATAAGCATTTATCAAATGCCTGCCATGTGGCAGATACTGTGGTGGACACAAAGTTGAAGATAAATTCTCTATATCCAATAGAACTCTTCATGTTGCAAGCTAGAAAGAACTTGGCTCCAACTTAATAGCAATTGTTTTGGCTCAAGTAAAAGGAAGTTCAGAGGTAGGACAGGCTTCAGGGTTAGATTCATTCAGTAGCTTTTGGGTCATCTCCCATGAACCGGTCTCATCTTCAGACTGGCTTCCCTCATTGTGCCAAATTGGCTCTTTGTGACACCAGGATTTACAAAAGAGAGGAAAAGTTCTAATGGAAGTTAGAACTTTCCCAGAAACACCTTTCCCAGAAACATCTAGTGAAGATTGCCTTGCTCTTCATTGGTTCACATTAGGTCACATGATCTTTCCAAAATTAATTCCTGTATCCAGAGAAATGCCATGCATTGTATGGTTCAGAAACCCAGGCATACACAAATTGGCTTGGCAAACAGCATGGGATTGATTACCTCTAGATAATAAAAACTCACCTCTGGAGCTAGGGGTTGGAACCATCTTCCCCCAAAGTCAATAGGCCAGAAAGTGAATGCTGAGTGAAATTTGGGATACTATCAGAGAGTGGCAGAAAGCACACTGTGTCATCTTCCAATAAATATCCATTACAGTTTCAATTTGCAAGAAGTTTACAGTTTAGAGGGGAAGACAGGGCTGTAATTTACTCATAATGAAAAAGTGATATGAGAGATACAAAGTACTTTGAGAAACTAGAGGAGAAGGTTGTTTATAGCACCTGAGGGATTAAGGAGCTGAGCTGTGACAGATGCATTTTTGAAAGATACAAAAATAGAAATACATTTGTCGCAGGATCCTTGGGATGTCGCTTTTCTGGTCAGAAACCTCTGTGGCTGTTGGTGCTTTTGCTTGAGTTTTGCTCAGGCCTGCTGGGCTCGTACCATCCACTTGGCCTGGCAGGCTGCACTCGGCTCATACTACTGGCTTGGATTGCACACTTGCCAAGGGCGAGCCAGATGTGCAGTAGTGAGGGGTGTGTGAGCAAGTGAGTGTGGGGTCTGGCCAGTGTGCACAGTCAGGCACACTGGCTGCTGCAGTGGGGCAGGCAGCTCCAGGTGCCAGCACGGGCACTGGCTGTCTGCAAGGCTGTGGCTGGACCAGGTGCACTGGAAACAGCTTCTCACAGCTGCCATTGGGGAACATGGTGGCGCCTGGAAGCTTGGAGACTCCAGGAATCACAGGGCCCCAAAGAGGGAGTGACAGCCTTGGCTCAAGGAGCTCCCAAGTCTGGGCTCCCCAAAGGACTGTAGCTCTTCTCACCTTCTCTTCACCTGCAACTTGGTGAACAAGGGGCATGTTTCAGCCCTGTTTGTGTTATAGCTCTTTCAGCCCTGCCATTTGGTAGTTCCTGAGTTCTTGTCCTGCTCCAGGAAGAATGAGATATGTGGACAAGTGGAGGGTGAGTATGGAGAAGAGAAGCTTTATTGAGTGACAGCTCAGAGGAGACCCTGGAGTGGGTAGCTCCTCTCTGCAACTGGTTGTCCTGATGTCTCCCACTCTCAGCAGAGAGGAGGCCCTGAAGTGAGTAACTCCTCTCTGCAGTTGGTCATCCTGATGTCTGCTGCCCTCAGTAGAAAGAAGGCCCTGGAGTGGGTAGGGTAGCTCCTCTCTGCAGCTGGTTGTCCCAACATCTGTAGCTCTCAGTAGAGAGGAGGCCCTGGTATGGGTAGCTCCACTCTGCAGCTGGTCATCCTGACGTCTGCTGCTCTCAGCAGTGAGGAGGCCCTGGGGTGTGTAGCTCCTCTCTGCAGCTGATAATCCTGATGTCTGCTTGGCTCTGGCTGAGCTGGGAGATTTTATGGGCCTCAGAGCTGAGGAAGTGAGCATCAGTTGGTCCATGGGTGGCCATGGGTGGGCTCAGAAAAAGCACCACAAGTTCTCACTCTGGTTTGTGGGGACTGGCAGCCCAGTCCTCAGCCTTCAAGCCCTCCCTGGCCTGAAGGTGGGACCTCACCAGGGACCCACCCTCTTCCACCCAGGAGACTATTTGCCTCCCGCTGCCATTAATGATGCCCAGGCTGTTTGCGCTAAGGAGCACCTGAAGGCCAATGCTGAACTGCCCTCAGCCCCACCTAGGCTTCCCTTCCATGCGTGTTGGCGCCCAAAGTCTAGAGGGGGCCAAGCTAGCAGGGGGCTGTCATGTCAGCACTGCCCCAAGCGTGTGCACAGCCAGCTAGGTGCAACAGCACCTGGGCTCAGCCCCAACCTTGCTCCGAGATCAGATCAGGTGCCAGGAGTGGGGGAGGCCAGGCAGTAGGAGCAGACACCTCTGAGCCTGTGGGGGAAGGGGACCTTCCCAGGCTCCCAAGAGTGCAGAGATGCCCAGCTCTACAGCCTCAGCTTGGATGACTGTAGCTGCACCCAGGGGGGCAGGGTTCCTGTATGCTCTGTGGAATGAGACATGGGTCCACAGCTGTGATTTGGGTGACTATAGCTGCACCCAGAGGGCAGGGCTCCTGCCTGCTCCCAGCACTCCCAAGAGCACAGGTAGGCCCAGGTCTGTAGCCACGACTTGGGTGGCTGAAGCTGTGCTTGGGAGGGTGGGGCTCCTGCCTGCTCCCAGCCCACCCAAGAACACAGGGAGGGGAGGTAGCAAATGAGTAAAATTTGTAGTAATATGGAAACATCCAAGTGAAAATATCTAAAGAAAATCTGGGAGCAGACAGACCTTGAGAAGCAGTGTTGGAAGCCATTAGCATAAGAGAAATGAACTATCATATATTAAATACTACATAGATGTCAGACTTGTTCTAAGCATTTTATTTGTATTATTTCTTTTAACTTTCATAATGCAGTACAGAGACTCTTGTCTTAATTTTACTAAAAAGGAATCTGGCACTTGAAAAGTAACTTACCAAGGCCATTCAGCTGGTCAATGGATGAGTAGGATTCAAACCCAGTAGCTGGGATCAGAGTCTGGGTGCTGAAGCTATGACTATGGCCAAGGTGGCTCAGGAATAGAAGAAAGAAGACATTTTCCAGTCTTTGTCTCCAAAATGCAGCAATCTTCGATTCACACGAATGCTTTGACTTTTTATTAATATATTTATTCAAAATTCTTTTGTTGTCCATAGCTCTTTTTTCCCTATAATATCTGGGATCTTTTTGGCTACAAGTAACTGGAAACACTGACTCAGTAAGCCAAAGCAATAAGGAAAAAGTATCACTTCATGTAACAAGAAATCCCAGCTGGGCTTATGGTGGTTCAGGCCTATAATCCCAGCACTTTTGGAAGCTGAGGCAGGTGGATCACTTGAGGCCAGGAGTTCATGAACAGTCTGGCCAACATGGTGAAACCCTGTTTCTACTAAAAATACAAAAATTAGCCAGGTGTGGTGGCAGGTACCCGTGATCCCAGCTAGTCAGGAGCCTGAGGTAGGAGAATTGCTTGAACCCAGGAGGCAGAGGTTGCAGTGAGCCAAGAATGGGCCACTGCACTCCAGCCTGGGTGACAGAATGAGACTCCATCTCAAAACAAAAACAAAAACAAACAAACAAGTCCCAATGTGGTCAGTTCCAGGGTTGATTAATTCAGCGAGTCAGCAACTCAGCATCGTTACGAACCCTGATTATTTCCCGTTTTGCATCTTCAGCATGTCAGGCCTTTAAGCAAACTCTCTTGATAGACCAGAGATAACAACCAAAGTTCATGTCAACACCTCAAGACCTGACAACATCTGTGGGGAAAAGACAGGCCACCTCTTCAAGTTTGATTTTTTTTTTTTTTTTTTTTGAGACTGGGTCTTGCTCTTGGCTCACTGCAGCCTCGACCTCCTTGGTTCAAGGGATCCTCCCAACTCAGCCTTCTAAGTAGCTGGGACTATAGGTGGGTGCCACCAAGCCCAGCTCATTTATTTATTTTTTTTGTAATTGTTTGTAGAGACGGGGTTTTGCCGTGTTGCCAAGGCTGGTCTCGATCTCCTGAGCTCAAGTGATTCCCCACCTCAGCCTCCCAAACTGCTAGGATTTCAGTTGTGAGCCACTGATCTCGCCCCCACCAACCCCACCTTTTTTCATTAAAACAGCAACAACGACAAAAAAAAAAAAAAAAATACGATGGCTAATCTGCCCTCACATCATGTTGCCCAGAATTGTGTTATACACCTATTCTTAATCAATCATTAGCAAAGAAAATGGGATATTGCTTAATTGATTTAGCAAAGTGTATGACCACGTGGAAGACAATGAATTCACGACAACAATAAATTAGGGGCCGGGTGCAGTGGCTCACACCTGTAATCCCAGCACCTTGGGAGGCTGAAGCGGGAGGATCATCTGAGGTCAGGAGTTCGAGACCAGCCTGGTCAACACGGTGAAACCCCATCTCTACTGAAAATACAAAATTACCTGGGTGTGGCAGTGGGCACCTGTAATCCCAGTTACTCAGGAAACTGAGACAGAAGAATTGCTTGAACTTGGGAGGCAGAGGCTACAGTGAGCTGAGATCAAGCCACTGCACTCCAGCCTGGGCAACAGAGTGAGAGTCTGTCTAAAAACAAAAACAACAACAGCAAAACAAAACAAGAAAACCCCAATAAATTGGTGCTCTCTTAGGAGAGAAACCAGAAGACTGGGGGTGGAGCTGAAGTAGTGAGGAGGTGGGAGATGAGAGGTTTGAGGAGGCAATCAACATGCCTACTAAATTTCCATTCACATCATATATTCTCAACGGCAGTGATATTCCCCCAGGAGGGCAAATAAATGCTTCAATGAGGATTTTACTCTTTTTATACGTAAAACAGAAATATACATAGAATATATTAACAGAAATATACATAGAGTACATTAACAGATATACCATATGTCTATAATATTAACATTTCATAAGAAAGATGATTAGAAAAAAATGCCTAAAGCAGCTTCCTAGAGAGGGGTGATCATTAAGAAAAGGTTAAGAAACACTGGTTAACATCAATATGTCTTTATCCAGAAATAGAAATTCCTAGAGAAAATTAGCTGTGCTGAACAGAGAACTGTGTGGTACTCAAGGAAGCACTTTGAGGACATCTGCAAAGGGGAGTAGCTGTGAGGCAGCTGCTGGTGGCGGTGGTGATGATTATAACAACACTGGCACCCTCTGACCACTTAGTGTATTCTGTCTCCATCTGGTTCAGGTCTGTACATATCATAGCAGCCAACATTACATGTTTTATTTATACCTTTCACTCTGGTGAGTACTTGGCAAGTATCAACTTGTTAAGTCTTCACAACAACCAGTTGAAGAGGGTATCTACATTTGACAGATGAGGAAACTGAGGCATGGAAGGGTTAAATGACTCTCATAAGAAAGTAGTTGAATGGGGATTTGAAAAAAAAATTTGTATTGAAATTTCAAATATAGGCATTCCTCACTTTCTACAGTAGTGCAAAACTGTGAAAATGGTCATGCAAACAATCTGTAATAATCAATGGGGGAAAATTACAATTTGTTTCATGACCTTTAAAAATGTTCGTCAAAGCATTAAAAATGCTTTTACTTTCAGTTGTAAATGTATAGGGATATAAAAAAATTATTTTAAAAACCCAATATTTATTTAGTACACTAGAATTTAAAACATTAGAAATATTGAAAATAGGTGTTTTATTTCTTGGTAAAAAATGTATCTGGATAATTTGAACAGTGCTTGCCTTCTCATTGTTTAATGTATGATATGGAGTGAACATCTTTTTTATGTCTTAGCTTATTGTCACACTCCTGAATTTGGATCAGCTTGCAGCATTTTATCTTTTGCACTTTCAATGATGTAAAACATCTCCAAGTGTGCCCTTTTATGCCTAGTGTTCCATTATTGGAACACTAAGCATGTGGCAGTTATCTTATATATCCTACTGCTCAAGGTCATCGCCAAGGTCTGATTTTCAAAATTCAAAAAATTGCATCCTCAGGCATAAATGGGTTAATGTGAAGGTTTTGTCCCCCAGTGTCACTTCCTCTGGGACATCTTCATCCCCTTTATTTTCCCCATTTGTGTTGATGTCACTAGCTCCCCAGCTACATACACAGAGTCTTGAAAGGTGGCGGTATCGACATTCCCATGGTTCACAATTTTCTCCTATAATTCTATTTGTGTTTGTCTTGAATTTCACTGCTATTGTTATCACTTTTTATTTGTTTGGTGCATTTTCCTTTCTTTCTTTCTTTCTTTCTTTCTTTCTTTCTTTCTTTCTTTCTTTCTTTCTTTCTTTCTTTCCTTCTTCCTTTTCTTTCTCTTTCTCTTTTTCTTTCTTTCTCTTTCTCTCTCTCTCTCTTTCCTTCCTTTCCCTTCCTTCCTTCCTTCCTTCCTTCCTTCCTTCCTTCCTTCCTTCCTTCCTTCTTTCCTTTTTTTCTTCCTTCCTTCCTCCTGGCCAGTTTCCTCTTTTAACTATCCATTTTTTGGGGAAAATGTCATGGGTTTATCACTAGGAGACAAGGAGGCAACATGAAACGTGCTCCCGTCTCTCTGTGAACTGAACCACAGATGGGCAGTGACCAATCATCAACTGACAGACTTTGAAAGAAGTGATGTGACTGACCACTGATCACGATCTACATCTGTTATTTACACAGTGATTTGGGGACTGAAGCGCCAGCAGCCAAGTTTGTACTTTATGCAATTACTCACATTGATATACTGTGGAAACTGAAATCTGAACTGTGTTGTGGGGTGACTGATGTTATTTAACTAAACCATGGCAACCAAAATCCATGCAGATTGGAGCCATGCAAATTGAGAACTGCCTGTATGGCCATCCCTTAATATTCTTGGGGGATTGGTTCCAGGACCCCAGCAGAGACCAAAATCCACAGATCATCAAATCCGTGATATAAAATGCCTAGTATTTGCATACAACATATGCACTTCCTCTTTAAATCATCTCTAGATTACTTGTAATACCTGATACAATGTAAATGCTATGTAAATTGTTGTTATACTCTATTGTTTAGGGAATAATGACAAGGAAAAATGTCTGTAAGCCATGGGCCTGTAGTCCCAGCTATGTGGGAAGCTGAGATAAGAGGATTATTTAAGCCCAGGAGCTTGAGTCCAGCCTGGCCAGCACAGAGAGACCCCCATGTCTAAAAACAATAAATAAGATAAAATAAAATAAGGTAAAGTAAACCTTTACATGTTCAGCAGAGATGCAATTTTTTCCAATATTTGTGATCCTCAGTTGAATCCATGGATGCAGAATCCAAGGATGTGGAACCCACAGATCTGAAGAGCCCACTGTATATACAAAGCAGGCAGATTTGTACAGATTTGTACAGATTTTAGATACACAAATCCTAATGTATCCAACACCTCGCTTCAACCATTATCAACTCATGGCCAGTCTTGTTTCTGCAACACCCCCATTCATTTTGAAGCAAATCCCTGACATCTCATCATTTCATTCTTACATAGCTCTATACGCAATTAAGACTAGGGATTTTCATCTAACTCTATCAAATTCCAGGGCATGAACTTGTAAAAATACACTCGCCAGCTTCTTGGGGAGGGCAGTAGACCCAGAGAAATGGAATGGCATACTAATAGGTATTTGCTCCTTTCATCCTGACTGCAACCCCATGAAGTTCAAGTCTTGTTGTCTTCATTTTTTCAGATGAGGAGACTGAGGCATGGAGGGGTTAAGTGACTTGCTCAAGGTCACACAGTAAGTGAATAGTTGAGTCAGGCATTATATTCAGATCTGATTCCACATCTCATTCTCTTCTTATACATCACAACTGCACAGAAGGGGGTCCTTAACCATCGCTGACATTCTCCTGTGTCCAGCCTCCTGTACCAGTTAGCACCCCAGCTATGGCCAAGAACTTAGGAACCACATATTCTTTCCTTCTTTGCACCCCTGGTCTTCCTGGAATATACTCTCAGTGGGAAAAACAAAACGAAACAAAAACAAGGACTTAGCACACATCTTTGCTGAGGTGTTGACTTCTCCCAGTCCTGAGGGAGATAGTTCCTTCTGGCACTGAATCCATTGTCAGGGCCACACTTGTGCCATGCTGAGGAGGGCTCAGAAGAATCCTAGTCTATCAACAACCCCCTTCCCCAATAGTGTCCTCTGCCACTGACTCACAGAAAAACCTAATGGAACAGGTTACTGTGTTGAAACCTGAAATGCCCCTACCTGTGCCTTATCTGGACCTGGATTCAATGACTCTTCATTTAGTGTTCAAACACCTTAGCCCTGGAGTGTGGCCTTTCAGGGCTGAAGGTCTGGCAGGTGAAGGGACTTGCCTGGAGGGATCTGATACTGTGAAAACAGCAGAGGAGAGGAAGAGGGAAGGGGGGGGCATGATGAAAAGGAGGAACAGAGGAGAGAGAGAAGAAGACGGAGAGAAGAAGGAGCCGGAAGGAGGAAGAGAAAGAAAAGAAATTCTGCTTGCATTCTATTGGCACCTCTCTGAACATTGCCACCAATTCTAATGGGACTTGTGTCCCAGCCCATAATCCCTCAAGTGCTAAGAGAATAGGCCTCATAGTGCCTTTTCGGTCTCTTTTTTTTCTTTTCAACTACAGCTTTCTGATTTCTTTGGAAAACTTCCTTCTATTCCAGAACTAAGGCACATTTTTCTCTTGCTCCTAGAGGCTGTGCAGAGGGACAGGGTCTTTTTGGTCCCCTTTGGCTGGAGTTTCCCAACAGTCTCAGAAATGACTCTGGGTGTGGCTGGAAGATATTTAAGGAAGGAGGTAGGAGGCACTAAGAACAGAGGGACTGGGGGTTGATAAAAGAAGGAAGAAACAAGTGGCCCAGTTTATGTCTATTTAGATCCCAGGCATTATAGCCTTACATATGGCATCCCATCAATTGAAATAGATGATGGGTTTTGTCTGCCCAAATCTACTCCCGCTCACAAATTCTTATTTTTTGGTAACAACATTTACACATACCCTGTCCTCTGGGAAATTTCCTCTCCCCATTCTCAATGATTCTGATGGGAATGCCAATCACAAAACCCTTCTTGCCTCACAGAGGCAAGCGTGCAGCCCAGATCTGCCAATCAGAGCCTTCTTTGGGCTTATATATATGGGTATTGGGAAAGAGAAGCCCTCCTTCCCTCTGGGGTTGCTAAGGAGAAATTAAATAAAACTAGAGTGACATGCATCTGTAGTCCCAGCTACTCCAAAGGCTGAGGCAGGAGGATTGCTTGAGCTTAGGAGTTCGAGGCGGCAGTGAGCTGTGATTGCGCCACTGCACTCCAGTCTGGGCAACGCATTGAGACCTTATCTCTATTTTTTAAAACACTGAAATTAGGCTGGGCGTAGTGGCTCATTCCTGTAACCCCAGCACTTTGGGAGGTTGAGATGGGAGAATTGTTTGAGGCCAGGAGTTTGTGATCAGCCTGGTCAATCCCATCTCAAAATTTAAAATTTAAAAAATAAAAAAAACCCCTCAAACTATTTGCAACCGTTGCCACCATTTGTATGGAGGAAGCTCATTTCTAGTAGGAGAAAATAGGGGCAACATACAAAAAGAAGTGTGTGTGAAGAGAGAAAGATAAATTGAGATACATGTTTCCAGTTATTCATTTATGTATCTATCTATCATCTATCTATCTATCTATCTATCTATCTATCTATCTATCTATCCAACCCTGACAACTCTATTTTAGTCTCTAAATTATGTTGTAATGTAAACTAGCAATACCTCTGTGAATAAATTTGTGCGTGTGTGTGTGTGTGTGCATGTAAGCTGGTTTGAGTTGGGTTTTTCATACTTAGAACACAGAGAGTCCTAACAGATTCCTTTAATCCTTACAGCAATCCTATGAAGTAGTCAAGGCTCAGAGAAGTACATTGTCCAAAAGTCATGTAGACAGCCCTGGAGAGTCAGGATTCATACCCGGTCTCTCTGATCCTCCAGCTCCGAAGCTGGTACTTGCCAGCTCCCAAAAATGGGTTAAACCTGGTCCTGCCCCAAAGTAACAATGCCTGCAAGGAGAGTTGACCTTTATACAACTATAAAGCAAGACAGAACATAATGCTATAATATAATAAAGATACAAATACAATTCACTGGGATACACAGGGGAGAAAGTATTTGAGACCAAATTGTGCCTAAGGCATCCCAGGCCCAGTTTGGGGTGGGGGGAGATTCCTGCATACTTGGATGCCCAAAGAAATCCCAAAATGACCAAAGCTGTTTCAGGCTTTTGTGGGCACTGACCATTTATGGATGTGTCACCAGCAGCCTGTACAACCCTGAACAGAAACTTCTTGCTGCGAGCTGCTGCCACTGTTTGCAGAGCATGGTATTGCTTGTGCAGTTGCCCTGAAACCTTTGTTTTGAGAAGTCCCACTTCCCTCCCTCATTCCCCATCACGGCTCTGCTGCCTGACCAGTTGGCCTTCATTACTTCTGCTACAATCACCGTGAGCCTACAGCTGTGTAGGGGCTGGCAAAAGGTTCAGTATGGCTATTTATTTCCCATGCATCTACCAAGGAAAATGAATTTGCACTTGCCATTTGCAAGCTATTTGCAAAGTGTGCGGTACATTCCGTTGTTTCCTAGAGTCTAAAAAAGTGGTTTTCAATCTTTTCTTTTTCCTATTCTAGGCCACTTTAAGCTGAGCAGAATAACCCACAGTCAATTTGCTCCACCCTTTCTCACATACAAGTGGAAAAATAACGCAAGCATACTATTGAGGCGTCAATGTAAAGTATCTTGGGCAGGGGGATTAGTTGTACACGTGCTTTCACCATCAAGGCGTAAATGACTCATATTCAAATTGCAATGCATAATTGTCTTTAGATATAATTACCAGAAAATGAAAGGCCAAAAATACAATTAAAACAAAGATATATCACTAGTCACCTTAAGGTTCAAACAAATCCCAACTAACTTGATAATGATGAAGCTAAATTAACAGTAAATTAGAATTAGAAGCAAGAATGGCAGCAACTAGAGACCTTGGCCCACACACGACAAACAACACTGATGGTAGACTGATGATAAAGCACCTGTCCACACAATGCCAGGGATGTGTGGCTTTTAGTAAGTAGGTCTTAGATGTACATAAAAATGACTGTGGATGAATTTGTAATTAGCTCTTCCTAAAGATAATTATTTACAGTAGTTCATCCTAAAGGGAAGACTTGCTTTCTTGGGTCAGTTTGAAGCCCATCATGTGGGTCTTGGGTAGCATTTAAGAATCACTGGTTGGGGCCAGACATGATGGCTCATGCCTGTAATTCCAGCACTTTGGAAGGCGGAGGCGGAGGGATCTCTTGAGCCCAGGAATTCAAGACCAGCCTGGGTAACGTGGCAAAATCCTGTCTCTACAAAAAATATGAAAACATTAGCCGGGTGTGGTAGTTTGTGCACCAGCTACTTGGGATGCTAAGGCAAGAGGATCTCTTGAGCCTAGGAGGTCGAGGCTACAGTAATCCATTATCACACCATTGCACTCCAGCCTGGACAACACAGTAAGACCCTGTCCCCCTCCACCCAAAAAAAAAAAAAAAAAGACTGGTTAAAAGGCATTGGAATGCAACTGAATTGTTTGTTGTATGCAGGGGTCTTAGACTAAGAGACATGAGAAGTGAGAACCAGAGACATTTATTTCAACTCTCTTGCTTTCTACTACAAGAGTTATGCCAGGACCTCAGGCAAAAGCTAAGCATTCCAACCTGACACCACCAGTTAGGTTAGTACAGAGGTTAATGTGAGTTGGAAGATTTCACACTTGCTAATTCAAAAGAAGCAACTTCCTCAAAGCAACAGAGGTGAATGTCAGCAATTCACAGAAGCGTTATGATATTTTACCTTTGGCTTAAAAATTAGACAAAAGAAAGACTAGGAAGCAGTCTGCCAGAAAACCTAGCAGCACCCATCTCCAAAGGGTGCAATACCCGGGTAACTCTGCCTTAGCAAATAACACTTTATAATTGTGTAACACTTTAACCTCTCCAAACACATCTGCATGTGTTACCGCAATCTCCAGAAGGAAGAGTGAGTTTCTGAGGTGTCCTGATTCCCCGACCTCTTTTTTCTTTCCTCAACTCTCTCCTTCCTTCTCCTTGGGTCCACATGCCTCTGGATTTGTTCCTTTCTCTCTTGTTCTTGCCGTTCAGTTTCGCAGTTCCTGCTTCAGTCACTTGCTCAGGCCTTGCATATCCTCAAGATGCTACAGGACTTTTCAGGGTTGCTCAGCGTTCAAAAGGAATCAAAATCTAATTCAGCCTAGATTTGTTGAGTCCTTTTTAGAGAATAAAACTATTTGACTTTTGGTTGGGCATGGTAGCTCACACCTGTAATTCTAGCACTTTGGGAGGCTAAGGTAGGAGGAATGTTTGAGGCCAGGAGTTAGAGACCGATTTGGGCAACACCACAAAATCCTGTCTCTTCAAAAAACATAAAAAATTAGCCAGGCATGGTGGTTTATGCCTATAGTCCTAGCTACTCTGGAGGTGAACATGGGAGGATCACTGGAGTCCAGGAGTTAGAGAGTAAGCTATGATTGTGCCATGGCACTCCAGCCTGGGTGACTGAACACGGCCCTATCTCTAAAAGTTAACATTTAAAAAAAAAAGATATGCCTGTAATCCCAGAACTTTGGGAGGCCGAGACGGGCGGATCATGAGATCAGGAGATCGAGACCATCCTGGCTAACACGGTGAAACCCCGTCTCTACCAAAAAATACAAAAAACTAGCTGGGCGAGGTGGCGGGCGCCTGTAGTCCCAGCTACTCAGGAGGCTGAGGCAGGAGAATGGCGTGAACCCGGGAGGCGGAGCTTGCAGTGAGCTGAGATCTGGCCACCGCACTCCAGCCTGGGCGACAGAGTGAGACTGCGTCTCAAGAAAAAAAAAAAAAAAAAAAGATATGACTGTCTGAATGAGTAAGGTAGGGCTCTTTCTGTGAAGCCCCTTCATTCCTGGATAAGTAATTGAAGGCAAGCAGGTTTGGGAATCGTCAGGCCCTCATGTGTAGCACGGGATGCCGCAGGCCTCTAGCCTCACTCAGTCAGCCAGCACGAGCTGTGAAACCTCAGTTCAAAGTCACTGGGGGAATACTATGTGTTGAATGTTTCTCCCCCACCTGAAGTTCATATGTTGAAGTGCTCCTAACTTCCTGTACCTCAGACTGTGACTTATTTGACTACAGAGTCTTCACAGAGGTAACCAAGTTAAAATGAGGTCATCGGGGTGGGCCCTAATCCAATGAGACACCAGTATGACTTATATCTTATGAGAAAGGAAAATGTGGACACAAAAACAGTGGAAGATAATGCAAAGACACAGGAGGAGACAGCTAGCTACAAGCCAAGGTGAAAGGCCTGGGACAGATCTTTCCCTCATGGCCCTCAGAAGGAACCCTGTCCACATTTTTTTATTATTTATTTATGTATTTATTTTTCAAGATGGAGTTTCGCTCATCGCCCAGGCTGGAGTGCAGTGGTGAGATCTTGGCTCACTGCAACCTCTGTCTCCTCGGCTCAAGTGATTCTCCTGCCTCAGCCTCCCAAGTAGCTGGGATTACAGGCGCCCACTACCATGCCTAGCTAATGTTTATATTTTTAGTAGAGACGGAGTTTCACCATGTTGGCCAGGCTGGTCTCGACTCCTGACCACAGGGGATCCACCTGCCGTGGCTTCCCAAAGTGCTGGGATTACAGGCGTGAGCCACCGTGCCTGGCCCCCTGCCCACATTTTGATCTTGGACTTCTGGCCTCCATAACTGTGAGAAAACAGATTTCTGTTGATTAAGCCATCCAGTTTGTGGTACTTTGCTACAGCAGCCCTAGTAGGCTCATTTAGAGAGCAACTAGCCCAGAAGACTAATTTTTCTCACCTTCTCACAAGACGGTTTTAATAGCAAAATGAGCTGATAGAACTAAAGCCCTTTGCAAATAGTTAAAGCTACAATGAAGATGAAAGGGATTCATATTAATATGATAATGGTCCCTGGCTGCCATATTTAAAACTACTGGATTTTAAAAATTACCCCTCTTCTATGCATACAACTGAATCCTTTTCCTGGATATATTTTTCTCTATAGAACACATATCACCTTCTAATATACTATATTTTACTTATTTATTTTGCTTATTCTCTGTCTCTTCCCACGAGTAGTAAAGCTCCATGAAGGCAGGGACTTTCCGTTTGGTTCACTGCTAGTCCCCAGCACTTAGAGCTTTGCCTGGCGCATGGCAGGTCCTCAGCATGCACTTATCACTCTTGTATGTTGGATGAATGATAAATGCACATTTTCATCCTCATCTTCATTAGGCTATTGTCTACTGATCCTTTAAGGCCTAACTTAGGCCTTCTCTTTCTTAGGAAGCCTCCCCAAACCACTTTCCTCTTTTCTAGTTTGGAGCTTCCCCTCCATTCTCTTACATGGGTCTTTCCAACACTGCAGTGACCACGTTGTGCTTGTTTCCATGACTCCCTTGCTGTGGGCTTTGGAGGTGGGGAACACCCAGGTCTACACACCCTGTGGTCAAAGGAGTTGGCTCTGTGCCTGGCCCTTGGTGGGCACTCTGTGCTTCTCTGTTTAGTGAGGCAGTAGCTGGGGAACAAGGGAAGGGCATGGGCAGAGGGTGGATCAGAGATGGGGTACTGACCTTATAGCCTAGGCTGTGCCCTCGAGCTAGAATAGTCAACAACACTAAACACTGAAAGGAAGCCCACCACCACCCGTTGCTGGAACCACAGAGGAAACCAAAGTGGAGAAGAGTGAGGCCAGCTGGGAGGATGACCTCAGGGTTTGGAATAGAAGAAGTAAAATAAAAATTGATAAATCAGAGCAGAAATATGAAAAGCCACTTTAAAGAGAAAACAAATGAAAGATTCCTGGAAATGCAAAACAGAAGTTTCACCTGATGAATCTGTTCACATAACTGAATATAGAATGAATTGCCTGGGGCTGAGATTGGGCATGGGGGTTGTCAATTAAGAAATTTTGGTTAGAGGTCAGGCACGTGGCTCACACTTGTAATCCCAGCATTCTGGAAGGCTGAGATGGGCGGATCACTTGAGGCCAAGAATTCAAGACCAGCCTGGCCAACATGGTGAAACCCCGTCTCTACTAAAAATACAAAAATTAGCTGGGCATGGTGGTAGGCACCTGTAATTCCAGTTACTCAGGTGGCTGAGGTACAAGAATCACTTAATCTGGGAGATAGAGGCTGCAGTGAGCAGAGATTGCGCCACTGCACTCCAGTCTGGGTGACAGAGCAAGACTCTGTCTCAAAAAAAAAAAAAAAGAAAAAGAAAGGGTCGGGCGCGGTGGCTCAAGCCTGTAATCCCAGCACTTTGGGAGGCCGAGATGGGCGGATCACGAGGTCAGGAGATCAAGACCATCCTGGCTAACACGGTGAAACCCCGTCTCTACTAAAAAAAAAAAAAAATACAAAAAACTAGCCAGGCGAGGTGGCGGGCGCCTGTAGTCCCAGCTACTGGGGAGGCTGAAGCAGGAGAATGGCGTGAACCCGGGAGGCGGAGCTTGCAGTGAGCGGAGATCACGCCATTGCACTCCAGTCTGGGTGACAGAGCGAGACTCCGTCTCAAAAAAAAAAAAAAAAGAAAAAGAAAGAAAGAAATTTTTGTTAGAAAAGGGAGAACTGGCCAGGCGTCATGCTCAGGTTGTAATCACAGCAATTTGGGAAGCCAGAGTGAGAGGATTGCTTGAACCCAGGAGTTCAAGATCAACCTGGGCAAGATAGTGAGACCCCCACCTGGATTGAAAAAGAGAGAGAGAGAGAGAACAGGGAGAACTAAGAGGCCTTTGTCAGCTGAGCAGTCTGGGTAGAGAGTGCCCGGACTGGGGATGAAGATATCAGATCTTCCTGCGAAGTCTTTGATGGGAATTAAATCTCAGAGGTGGGGGTAGGGCCGGTCTGGTAAAGGGAGGGCAGCATGATTAGCAAGTAATTGGAGATGGAGCTCAAATATAATGGAATAATTCATGGTAAGAAGTCTCTGCCCCATGTGGAACATGGTGGTGGTGTTTGCATTTACAAAGGTAAAAAGTATGGGCCAGGGCAATGACTCACACCTGTAACCCCAGCACTTTGGGAGACCAAGGCAGGAGGATCACTTGAGCCCAGGAGTTCAAGACTAGCCTGGACAATGTAGCAAGACCCTGTCTCTACAAAAAAACCCGCACACCTGTAGTCCCAGCTACTCAGGAAGACTGACGCAGGAGGGTCGTTCGAACATAGGAGTTTGGGGATCCAGTGAACTAGGATCACACCACAGCACTCCAGCCTGGGCAACAGAGTGAGACCTCATCTCCAAAACAAAAATAAAGAAAAAAGAAATAAAAAGGACAGGTAAGACCATCTGTAAAGGTCATTGTGTTCTGAGGGAAGAACTAAGGATCTCAGCTCATGCTGCTTGTCTACAAAGAATGAGGAAAATTATCACTAGCTTTCCAGGCTGAACTGCCTTTGGGATTTCACAGTCTTGAGGGGGAAATTGTCATCCTTTGATTGTTCATTCATTCATTCATCAAGCATTTTTGAGCCAGATACTGTGCTACATCCTGGGATACAAAAATAAATGTTAACATCCAGTTCAGCTAAGAACCTTGATCTCCTGGATTTGTGTAATCTATAATCCAGTTCAAACAAGCATCCTCTAACATCCCCCTGTGCTGTGGGGAGGAAGGTGGTTAGGAAGGACAGCTCAAGCACCAGAGGCAGCAAGGTTAATCAAGCAGAACAGAAGGTCAAAGTCCCAGAAGAGGAGTAAAATGCCAATCCACCAGAGGAGTCTGGAACCAAGGCTTTGCAACCTCTCCCTGGGAATGTTGAATGGTACCCACGAGAGCAGAAGTACAGCACCAATTAGATTACAGGCACTGCCACTAAAATTCAGTGAGCCAAAATTATCATTGAACTGAACAAGGAAATAATTTAGTTAAACAGATCTTTTGAGAATGCCTGCAGAGTCACTGAAATGAGTTGTTGACATTCTTCATCAACGGAGAAAATGTTGCCAGGGTGCCTGCAACAAAACAGATTTATATGATGCCACTCCTGACTCCCCAGAGACCTGCCCACCTGAAGCAGACAGATTAAAGCCAGCCTGGGACACACTTCCTGATTTTAAAAATAAACATTCTCCAGGCTTTGAAAAGTGAATTTCTCCAGGAAACACTTTATACAAGTAATACCCTAGAGTGTACCTATTTTGTATTCTCTATACTCTGAATATTTCTCATATTACGGACAGGAAGATATTCAGTGTTGACTTCGGATATAAAGGGAGTACATCCGTGAGAAGGAGAGTAGAAAGTCCTTATCCAGTCTTTGTCCACGTCATCATCTGTTTTCTGTTCATTAGACATTAGTAGAGGGTCTACTCTGTTCAGCACTGTGCTGGGTACCAGGGTGATGCAGCAGGAGGGAAGGAAGAGGTAGATAACAACAGACTTGACAGGTGGCCTTTATATGCTTCCAGCCTAATGGGATGGTGTAGGTTGAGTTCCCTGGGTCTGAGATAGAGAACTGGGGGCAAGAGGTTTATTGTGGAATATACCCCAAAACAACATCTGTGTGTGACTGAAGGAAGTGGGCAGAGGTGGGGAAGTTGAGCTGTAATGCAACATAAGCTTCAGCGGGCTCCATGGGACACTCTGAAGCTGAGATGCCCTTCAGAGATGTCTCAAGTTGAGGCCAGGGAGAGATGTCTATGCCCTTTATTGAATGTCAAAGGGTGTGGACTTTCCCCAGGGAAGGGGAGTAGCCTTACACAAGACAGCCCCATTCTGTGGAGGGACATTTCTGAGAAGGAGCTGAGCCCGGAGCTTTCAGCAAGCAACATTCCTAGAAGTTGGGAAAATGCAAGCCTTGGGCCTGAACATGGGGATCTGGGCAGCACGCCACAGCAGCCACCACAAGGGAACATAATACAATAGCATGAACGGCAGTGTGACATTATGGTGCTGTAACGAAGGTACAGATACAGTAGAATAAGCATTCAGAAGGTGGAGGGACTGCATCTGATAGGGAGCAAGGAAAGCCTCCTGTGGAGGTTGAGGTCCCTAATATGCACAAGCCTTCCACTCCTACCCCTCCCCGGGAGAAGAGCTAAGGTAATTAAATCACACATTCCCAGCTGATGGGGAAGGAGG
Organism: Trachypithecus francoisi; assembly: GCF_009764315.1. Taxonomy (NCBI): domain Eukaryota; kingdom Metazoa; phylum Chordata; class Mammalia; order Primates; family Cercopithecidae; genus Trachypithecus; species Trachypithecus francoisi. The sequence goes on along the minus strand of NW_022681470.1, from coordinate 68,921,093 downwards.
ATGGAGCAGATGGGAGAAAATGAGATGCCTGCAATTATCTCCTTCCCTAGCACTTCCAGAGTCACAGCCCCAACTGGCAATCACTTCTGACTGCCACAGTTAAAGATTTCCTCAGGTCAGCAACCCCTTATAATGTGGGTAGAGTGATGGCCACAACGGGCCTTCAGATGTGTCCGCTGACTGCCCAGGTAACTGACTGGCTTACCTGATGGATCAAGCTGTGTTTGGTCCAGGAACAAACCGACCCAAGGTCATCCCAGAATCTACAATGCCTCCCATTTTCAAAATTATTTCTTCCTATCAAGTGAGGTTATTCATTCCTTTTTCAAGAGTGACTGTCGAGACTTGTGAAACTAGAGTCACCCTTCTGGGATCAGGGTGGATGAAAGCTCAGGATGTGAGGAAGTACATGAGGCTCCACTCTCTGGCAAAGCAAAAACATTTTTTAGAATCAGTTTTAAGATTTATCCTTCTGTTTGGGATGCCTCCAGGCTAAAGGAAACAGATATTCCATGGATTTACCCCTAGAGAGCAACATGTCCCCTGTCCTAGTTTATATTTCTGCTCAAAAAGCTGCTGTTTAACAGCCGAATAATGATTTCCCTTCTCAGCACTCTGTATACACTTGCACACTGCAACATACAGCTGTCTATGCCAAGGTTCAAAGGCATTGCTTCAAGTAAACAAAATTAAACAAAGCAAAGCACTTTGGCCCTATTCAGATAGAGCCTCATTTTCCTACATGTGAAATAGAGACTGGTCCTACTCAACAATCTTTGATTGCCAGGCCATTCTATGCTAAGAGTCACTGAATTACATTGACCTGAAACAGCTAAACTGAGACTCACTGGAAGGTATAATAGTTATATATTGCTGTGTAATGAATTACCCCTACATTTAGTAGCTTAAAACAACCAACATGTGGCTGGGTGCGGTGGCATGCCTGCAATCCCAGCACTTTGGGAAGCCGAGGTGGATGGATCACTTGAGGCCAGGAGTTCAAGAGCAGCCTGGTCAATATGGGAAATCCTGTGTCTAGTAAAAATGGAAAAATTAGCAGGGTGTGTTGGTGCACACCTGTAATCCCAGCTACTCAGGTGGCTGAGGCATGAGAATTGCTTGAATCCGGGAGGTGGACATTGTAGTGAGCCAAGATCCCACCACTGCACTCCAACCTGGTAAGGCTCAAAAACAAACAAACAACAAACACAACCAACATGTATATGTCACAGTTTCTTTAGGTCAGAAATGAGAGCAGCTCCACTGGGTGGCTCTGCTTACAGTGTCTCATGAAGTTGCAGTTAGGATGTTGACAGGGGCTGCAAACATTTAAGGCTTGGCGGGGTTTGCGGATCCACTTCTAAGATGCTTCAACTTACACAGCTGTTGGAAGGATGCCTCAGTTCTATGCCACATGGCCTTTTTTTCTGTGATATGGTATCTGGCTAGCAATGGAGCAAGTCCTAACTGGAGCAATCAGGCGTGAGAAAGAAAAGGCATCAAAATAGTAAGAGAGAAAGTCAAACTATCTCTGTTTGCAGATGATAAGATTCTATACCTAGAAAATCTACATCTGATAAACAACTTCAGCAAGTTTCAGGATGCAAAATCAAGGTTCAATAATCAGTAGCATTTCTTTACTCCAACAGCAACCAATCTCCAAGCCAAATCAAGAATGCAGTTCCATTCAAAATAGGCACAAAATGACTAAAACACCTAGGAATACAGCTAATCAGGGAGGTGAAAGAGTCCTACAAGAAGAATTACAAAACACAGCTCAAAAAAATCAGGGATGACACAAACAAATGGAAAAACATTTCATGCTCATGGATAGGAAGTATCAATATTTTTAAAAAGGCCATACTGCCAAAAGCAATTTATGGAGTCAATGCTATTCTTATCAAACTACCAATGACATTCTTCAGATAACTAGAAAAAAAACTATTTTAAAACTGATATGGAGCAAAAAAAGAGCCTGAATAGCCAAGACAATTCGAAGCAAAAAGAACAAGGCTGAAGGCATCACGTTACCCAACTTCAAACTATACTACAAGGCTACAGTAACCAAAACAGCATGGTACTGCTACAAAAACAGACAGATTGACCAATGGTACAGAATAGAGAGCCTAGAAATAAAGCTACACACTTACAACCAACTGATCTTCCACAAAGTTAACAAAAACAAGCAGTGGGGAAAGGACTTTCTAGTCAATAAATGGTGCTGGGATAATTGATAGCTACATGCAGAACACTGAATCCGGACCTCTTACTTTTGCCATACACACAAATCAACTCAAGATGTATTAAAGACTTAAGTGTACAACCTAAAACTACAAAATCTGGATGATAACCTAGGAAATAATACTGTGTGCATGGGACCTGGCAAAGATTTCATGATGAAGACACCAAAAGCAATAGCAACAAAAGCAAAAATTGACAAATGGGACCTAATTAAATTAAAGAACTTCTGTACAGCAAAAGAAACTATCAACAGAATAAACAGACAACCTATAGAATGGGAGAAAATATGGGCCTCCCATAGAGAAAACTATGCCTCTGACAAAGGTCTAATGTCCAGAATCTATAAGTAACTTAAATTTATAAGAGAAAAACAACCTCATTAGAAAGTGGGTAAAGGACATGAACAGAAAGTTTTCAAAAGAAGACATACACGTGGCCAACAAGCATATGAAAAAATGGTCAACATCACTAACCATTGGAGAAATACAAATCAAAATCACAATGAGATACCATCTCACACCAGTCAGATTGGCTATTATTTAAAAGTCTAACAAAACAGATGCCGACGAGGTTGAGGAGAAAAGAGAATGCTATTACATGGCTGGCGGGAATGTAAATTAGTTCAGCCATTGTGGGTGGGGTAATTTCTAAAGGAAGTACCATTCAACCCAGCAATCCCATTATTGGGCTTATAACCCAATAATCCCATAATTGGGCTTATATCCCAATAATCCCATTATGGGGTTATATACCCCAAGTAATATAAATTGTCACTTTAATATAATTTATGTATTTAATACAAAATAATAATTATGTAATATGTAATTATGTAATTTATATTTTAATATAATTTATATTTAATACAATTTTTATATAATATAAATTGTTACATAAAGATTTTTATATAATATAAACTGTTACATAATAATATAAATTTTTACATAAAGACACATGCACACGTATGTTAATCACCGTGCTATTCACAATAGCAAAGACATGGAATCAACCTAAATGCCCATCAACAGTGGACTGGATAAAGAAAATGTGCATATACACTATGGAATACTACACAGCCATGACAAAGAATGAGATCATGTCCTTTGCAGCAACATGGAAGAAGCTGGAGGCCATATCCTAAATGAACTAACACAGGAACAGAAAACCAAATACTGCATGTTCTCACTTACAAGTAGGAGCTAAACACTGAGTACATATGAACACAAAGAAGGGAGCAGCAGACATCAGGGACTACTTGAAGGTGGAGGATGGGAGAAGACAGAGGATCAAAACACTACCTATCAGGTATTATGCTTATTACCTGGGCAAAAAATAATCTGTATAACAAACCCTTGCTACATTCAATTTATGTGTATAATAAACCTGCACATGTACCCCTGAACTTAAAATAAAAGTTGAAAAAAAGATAAAATTCAAAAAAGTAAAAATACAAAAAAAGAGAAAAAAAGATGAAGTATTTAAGGCTATAGAAAATAAAATAAAATAAATACCCAACATGCTGCACTTCCCCAAGGCTGTTATGATCCCTTCTAACCTCTGTGATAGGATAAGTACGAAGCCTAGTGATGGCTCACCTCAGAGAAGTCCTTCCTATCAGCCTCTGCATTGGGACCACAAACCCTAGAGAGATACTTTGAGCCCCTAGTGGGTAAGCACAGTTTTGCTCCCTGAGCCCCTGTCTCTTCTCCCATGTTTCATCTATTGAGCTGAACCACATCCCGTCCCCCAGTGGAAAGCAGACTCAACCCCGTTTCTTGGAGTCTTTCTGGGCTGGGTTTTGGAGGCTGCTCCTCCTAGGCCACCATTAGTCACTGTATTCTCTGGGGACCTACCCAACCAGGCCTGGATTCAGCAGGAACATGGACAGCTGGACCTGTAGCTGATTGGCAGTTTGCAGATTGAGCATCAGTGGTTGGTTGCAAACACCAGATAATAGGAAAAGCCCTGTTGATGTTTTTAGGTACCCAAAGAGTTCTCTCTCTTCAACTCCACCCTTGCAATAAACCTTCTTACTTGTATTAAGGCCCAGTTGAGAGCTTCTCTCAGCTTGCCCTCTCACTTTCAAGGGCAATCTAGCACCTAGGCTTAGCAACATGAGGGCTAAGGGCTAGATTTCTTCCTCCATCTTTTGCTTCCTGTCTGGCCCTTACCATGCACAGATCTGGGCTCTAATGTTCTCTAGTCAGACAATTGCAAAGGCCTTTCTACTGTCTTCCAGGTTCTGCTTGGCACACTTCAAACTATACATTACTGATGGCATGCCCCCTCCAGTCATGTGCCACAACAACTTTCAGTGGCTCTTTAATGTGTCTCCCAAATGAAGGATGCATTCTACTCCGTAGGTCTTCCAGCCTCATTCCTACCACTTGTCTTCCTCCCTAGATGGGGTTATCCAGCCAAATTAAACTCTAGGTGAGTTTCCAAACAGATTCTGACATTTTCCCACCTTTGCTTATGTTGTTCTCTCACCTGTAATGTCTCCCTTCCTTACTCTCATTTCTTTTTTTGAGACAGGGTCTTGCTCTGTCACCTTGCTCTGTCACCCACGCACAGTGGCGTGATCTCCACTCACTGTAACTTCTACCTCCTAGGCTGAAGTAATTCTCCTGCCCCAGCCTCCCAAGTAGCTGGGATTACACGCATGCACCACCACACACAGCTAATTTTTTTGTATTTTTAGTAGAGATGGGGTTTCAGCAAGTTGGCCAGGCTTATCTCAAACTACTGATGTCAAATGATCCACCTGCCTTGGCCTCCCATATTGCTGGGATCACAGGCATGAGCCACCGTGCCCAGTCTCTACTTCCATTTCTTTGTCCTTCAAATTTCTCATCGCTTTCACTTCAAGCTATGTCCCTCATGTGCATGTATAAACAATTCTGTCCAAAATTTTAGCAAATCAACATTTGCTAAAAAGACAACACAGTTATAAAAGGACAACACATCATGGTCAAATAGGGTGTATCCCAGAATGTAAGGTTGGTATACCATTAAGAAATCAATGTAATTCACTGCATTCATTTTCTTTTCTTTTTGTTTTTTTTTTTGAGACAGAGTCTTGCTCCGTTGCCCAGGCTGGAGTGCAGTGGCACAATCTCATTTCACTGCAACTTCCATCTCCCTGGTTCAAGCGATTCTCCTGCCTCAGCCTCCCAAGTAGCTGGGATAACAGGTGCTCACCACCACACCTGGTTAATTTTTTGTGTTTTTTGTAGAGATGGGGTTTCACCATGTTGGCCAGGATGGTCTTGAACTCCTGACCTCAAGAAATCCACCCGCCTTGGCCTCCCAAAGTGCTGGGATTACAGGAGTGAGCCACTGCACCTGACCCATTGTGTTCATTTTCTGTTGCTATGTAAAAAATTGCCATTTAGCAATTCAAAATGACTCAAATTTGTTAAGTTTCTGTAGATCAGAAGTTGAGGCCAAATTCTCTGCTCAACATCTTAACAGGCTGAAATCAGAGTTGACCATAGCTGTGGTTCTCATGTGGGGCTCAAGTTTCCTGTCCAAGTTTGGAATTTCCATAGCCTTTTATTATACCTCTTTATATAGCCTATTTCATTTCAGAAATGCTTGTGTTTTTGTCTTATCCCCACCACATTCCCTGTACTGAAGGCTGAAACTGTCCTCTTATTCTCAGTTTTGTGGACCTGAACTAAGAAGTTCAAATGTACTGGTGCTTTCCTTTTTTGCTTGAGCATTTTATAACAGTGAATAAAGAGAGAGTCATCTTCGGTTACATATTTCTACCATTTTGCCACAGTCCTTGTCTGCATTCTTCCCATTTGGCAGTACTTTCCCCCAGTCTGGTAGTCAGCATTTCTGACAGCTGTTTGGCATGGCTTTCAATTAGAGACAGCCATCTGTAAAAGGTACATTGCCATACAGCCCATTATGGCTCTAGAGCTGGCGATGGCAGCAACAATTACAATTATTTATAATCTAGTGGGCCAAAGTATTTTTTTTTTAGAGCTCTTACCTGAACATGGCTCTGCCATTTCTGGATAAAACTTTCATTTTAAGAAATTGCATCAAGTATATTGAACTAGACAAAGACATACCTGCGAAACTGGAACAAATGCCCACACTCCCAACTAAGGGGTTATCCTTTGGCACACAGGTCCAAGTGGTGCTATACTTCTTTCCTCATTTTGGCTGTACTTACTGCTTTTTACTTCCCAGTAATGGGTGCGGGCAGAGAATTCCACTATGTGAGCAGGCAGGGATTCTACCTCCCTTCTCCCACAGAGATCTCCAGCGGGAGGAAGTAAGCCAGTCAAGGAGGGTCAGGTACACAATACTAGTTAACAGCTCAGGCTTTGGAGCCCAGCTGTCTGGGTTTGAATCCCAGGAACCATTTCTTAATATTTTGTACCTCAGTTTACTCACCTGTAAAATGGGAACAATAATAATACTTATCTGAGGCCAGGTGTGGTGGCTCATACCTATAATCCCAAGACTTGGGGAAGCCAAGGCAGGTGGACACTTGAGGTCAGGAGTTCAAGACCAGCCTGGCCAACATGGTGAAACCCTGTCTCTACTAAAAATACAAAAATTAGCCAGGCGTGGTGGCATGTGCCTGTAATCCCAGCTACTTGGGAGGCTGAGGTGGGAGAATAGTTTGAACCCAGGAGGCAGAGGTTGCAGTGAGCCGCGATCACGTCATTTCACTCCAGCCTGGGAGACAGCGAGACTCCATCTCAAAAAAACCAAAACCAAACAAACAACAAGAAAAACCCCAAACTTATCTGATAAGCTTATTCCAAAGACTAAATGACTAAATGAGTTAATTCATTGAAAACAATGACTGACACATAGTAAGTGCTTAGTAGTAAAGGTTAACTACTGTTATTATCTGTAGAACTCTTGTTCGCAACCTGGGTTCTATGTTCAAATTAACTGATTTGAAAGATTTTGAAAAATGCTGAGGCTCAGAACTCCATCCTAGTTCAGGGCTTCTCAGCTGTGGTACCACTGACATTTTGAGCTAGGGAATTCTTTGTTGTGGGGAACTTTCCTGAGGATTGTGAAATGTTTAGCAGTATTCCTGGTCTTTACCCATTAGATGTCAGTAACAAGCCCTCATCCCCAAGTTGTGATAACTAAAAATGTTTCCAGACATTGTGAAATCTTCATTCCCCGGTGGGAGTGCGGGGCGCGGGTAACTGGGAGATCCATCCCCTGAATGGATATCAGGTAGGTTGACCCTAACTGCGATCCACTGCCCTAGATCAATTAATCATCATCTCTGGAGATGGGGGGGGTGCTTGGGCATGGGTCTTCCCAAGGGCAGATCTAAGTTGTGTGGGGCTTGACGCTGATAAAATTTTGTAATTTTTCTGTAAGAAAAATAACAAAGATTATAAATACAAATTTAAGTATGGAAGTGAATAGAATATTAGAATATTTAGAATGAGCAAAAAAAAGACAATAATTATTATTTATATGGAGATTTATATCCCTTTTATTTGAGATCACTGTGGGCAGTTTACCAGCAGAAATTCTTCTTGATCACAACGTGGCTTTCTCTCTCCACCTAGGTCACGTACAAGTTTCAGCACGCACTGGGGCCTGTGTGATTGAGGTATCCTGAAGTCTAAATGTTCTGAGCAAGCTTCATGGTGAATCTACCTCTGGGCCTTCTCCTGCTGCAGCACACTAGCTCTGGATGGAATCCCAGACCAGCAGAACAGGCACGAGGCCCACGAGGCGCAGCCATCTTAATCACAATTTCAGAAAACTTGGCATTGGAACATAGGTTGGAGGTGGGCAGGGAGCACAGCAAGAGGGAATTGAGATTGCAGCCAAAACCCAAAGCCTGGAGTACCCCCCAAGCCTGGAGTGGCTCCAAATTAGAAAAAAACAGCTCCAGCCACTCTGCTGAGCTTTGATTTTCAGCATCAGCACTGACATCCTGGACAGGGTAACTGGGAGGAATTTAGGACTGGGGTGGTGGAAGCCAGGCAGCGAGGAGAGGTATGCCTCACAGGTCGACATGATCACCTTCCATTTTCCTCAGGAACATTAAGTTCTAGGTTCTCCCAGAAACCAAATGAACCAAGCAACGAAGAGACAGGCCACACAGGCACCCAACAGGCATAAACAGGGAGTCAGACTTCAGGTCTTAGATTATAAACTTACTTCTCAGCTCCATGAGATGACATTGTGGGGGACACTAAGCCTGTGATATACTGAACTTCCCACCTAGTCAGGATGGGATCAAGAACTGTATGAGGAGAAGTGGCTAGGACTGTGTGTAGAGGTCCAGAGTGAATGCAACTGGAAATGGCAGAGGATGAGATAACGAGGCCAGAGCTGATCTGGGGTAATAGCTACTAAACAGAGGCTCTCTTTTCCCTGTGGATGGAGCATGGAGCTAGGTAGTTCCCGCAAGCTCTTCATGACACCAGCAGGGGCTGCTCATGGAAGCATCATGGAACTTGCTTGATGTTGATAAAGGGTTGAGGGATTTTTTAGACCCTTGAAATCAAGAGTTGGACCCAACCACCACCAATCCAGTCACCCCACCACCATCTGCATTGGCCAGATACTCATTTTATCAGAACTGGAGATGAGAACTATTTGACTGTGAGCTTTGCTCCTCAAGGTTAGATGGGCAAGCCAAGGATCACATAGGCTATTTCTGTTAATTGCCATCTTTAACACAGTTAATAGAGGGTGTCTATGTTATCAACGTTGTTACTGCTATTGTTTCAGTAACCAAGATTCCTGACAAGTACTGGATGTTCATTCTAACAAGAACAGACTCCTTTCTTCTGGAATTCCCCACAGTGTAGACTTTTGGGTAAGGTTTTTGGGGAGATTGATTATAGCACATGTGATGGAATCCGGCACAAGGCAAAGAGGGACTTTTCTGGTCTCCTCCCCCGCGTAACTGTATTCATCTCCTCATCCCACTTGTGTTGCAGTTATCCCTAGGTATGGTTGCATGTGCTCTAATCTTTATATTATAAACCTTTAGGGAAGAGGCAAACTGCAGATTAAGGTGTGTGTAGTTGATACCCTAGTCAAGCAAGCTATGCCAATGAACCAACAGATTCCCCACTGTGGCTTCAAGTGTTTGTCTAATCACGGGTGTTTGAATCACTCGGCTAACTAGAAAATTAATTTTAAGCAGTGATTTCATCCACTTTGCCATTCTTTTATCAAATATTTAACCGAAATTTATTTATGGGGCCAGGCGTGGTGGCTCACGCCTGTAATCTGAGCACTTTGGGAGGCTGAGGCGGGTAGATCACCTGAGGTCGGGCATTTGAGACCAGCCTGGCCAACATGGTGAAATACCGTCTCTACTACAAAAACAAAAATTAGCCAGGCGTGGTGGCATGTGCCTGTGATGCCAGCTAATCAGGAGGCTGAGGCAGGAGAATCGCTTGAACCTGGGAGGTGGAGGTTGCTGTGAGCCAAGATCGCACCACTGCACTCCAGCCTGGGTGACAGAGTGAGATTCTGTCTGAAAAAAGAAAAAACAGAAAAGAAAAGAAAAGAAAAGAAATTCTTTACGGACATGGGTCCATTTTCTTTTCCCTTTCCTTGCCCACCCACTAGTAATCCTGAAAATAGTTAATAAAGTGGTCCAAGGCCGGGCGCAGTGGCTCAAGCCTGTAATCCCAGCACTTTGGGAGGCCAAGACGGGTGGATCACGAGGTCAGGAGATCGAGACCATCCTGGCTAACAAGGTGAAACCCCGTCTCTACTAAAAAATGCAAAAAACTAGCCGGGTGAGGTGGTGGGCGCCTGTAATCCCAGCTACTCGGGATGCTGAGGCAGGAGAATGGCGTAAACCCGGGAGGCAGAGCTTGCAGTGAGCCAAGATCCGGCCACTGCACTCCAGCCTGGGCGAGAGAGCGAGACTCCGTTTCAAAAAAAAAAAGTGGTCCAAAGAAGGCCGTGGTAGAAAGAAAAGCAACAAGTTTGAATAATTTTCAAGCTGAAACTTCAAACCACACCTTAAGCAATGAGGACAAGTTGCATAACATTAGAAGTATGCTTTTCCTCCCCAAATAACCAAAGTTTTCCCTGTCATATTCCTAATTCTAGGAACTCATGTTTGCTATAGAAAGTTGCTGTCTTATTCTTTCAGGTTTGTTATTTGCAAAGATTAACATTCAGAGGCCAGGTGCAGGGGCTCATGCCTGTAATTCCAGCACTTTGCAAGGCCGAGGTGGGTGGATCTCCTGAGGTCAGGAGTTCGAGACCAGCCTAGCCAACATGATGAAACTCCGTCTCTACTAAAAATACAAAAATTAGCTGAGTGTGGTGGTGCACACCTGTAAACCCAACTACTCGGGAGGCTGAAGCAGAAGAATTGCTTGAACCTGGGAGGCAGAGATTGCAGTGAGCCAGTATTACACCACTGCACTCCAGCCTGGGTGACAGAGCAAGACTCCATCTCAAAAAAGAATAGTGTTTAGATCTTTCTTTGAATTATGTTTATTCTCTAACACTGCCTCTTTCTATACTTTTGCTTTTGACTGTTCCAATACATTTTAGAGACCAGAGGTTTCACCCTACTCCCCAACAAACAAGCTGCTGTATCCACAGCACACTAAATGAAGATTACAAAAGAGTTAGAGAATTGTGCCCCTCATGGGATCGCTTCCATTACTATTTTCCCAACTATGTTGGAGTCAGATCCCAAGTCTGTCAGAGCTAGGCCTGTCTGGCTTTGATATCCACACTCCATCCACTCTCTCCCACTGCCCATTTTCACAGAAGGAACAGGAGGAGAAACAGATGCTAATGATGATTTACTTTTTAGGAAATTCAGTATCGGCTTTTCATACTTTTGAATGTAACTATATATCAAGATATTATTAATAGTTAATACAGTAATATCCCATAAATGCCTGTAATAGCTACCTCCCCAGGGTACAGTGAAGAATAAATATAATGTATATAAAGTGCCTGACACATCAGTGATATTTATTAAATAGTAATTATTATTGATATTATGAATTTACTCCAACTCTGGAGATAGAATGGATTTGAGTCCTAGCCCTGGTTGTGTGATACTGAGCAACTTATTGAAAGTTACAAAGTCTCAATTTCCTCATCTATAGATAGCAGGAAATAGTGCCTACTTCATAGTATTGTGGTAAGATTAAATATGATAATGCTATGATAAGGTAATGAGCATTGTGCCTGTTACATAGTAAATGATAAACATTAGTTATATTAATGTTATTATGAGGCACTTATCATTCTGTTTTTTTCTGATTTGTCCCTAACAGCATCACACGTACTACTTTCTTGTTAATGACTCCACATTCCTTTTTTTTCCATTTGACATACCTATGCTTTTGAAATTCTGAAATCAACTTGGAAGAAATCCATTGGATTCCTTTCTTCTTCTGATCTTTATTGTTATAAGGAAGGCATAGTAATTGTTAGGAATGTTGGTTACTGAAACAACAGCAGTAATAATGTTGATAATATAGACACTGTCTATTAAGCATGCTAGAGATGGTAATTAGCAGAAAGAGCCCACATGATCCTTGGTGCACCATCTAACCTTGAGGAGCAAAAGTCATAGTCAAGTAGTCCTCATCTCCAGTTCTGATAAAATGAGTGTCTACCCAACCCAAATTGTGGTGGGGTGACTGTAGAATCCAACTTTTGATTTCATGGGTCTAGACAACCCCTCATTTCAAGCCTTTACCTTGTATAACTAAGACCAAGTGAGAATTTGAAGAGAGTATAATATGTAATATCTATCTGCTCAGGCAGTATGGATATGAGAGAACTTCAAAACCGGGATTGGGAAGGAATACTGAGCACATACGTAAAAAAAAAAAAAATAAAATAACTCTTTTAGTAGCACATTTGTTAAAAAAAAAAAAACCATTTTAAAAACGTGTTCTCTCTAATTATAATTGCAGTATTAGAGTTAGCATTAGCATTCTGATACTGTGTGTTTGACGGCAAATAAAATAAATAAATAATTATGAAGTTTTACAATTTTTTTTTTTTTTTTTTTTGAGACGGAGTCTCGCTCTGTCACCCAGGCTGGAGTGCAGTGGCCGGATCTCAGCTCACTGCAAGCTCTGCCCCCCGGGTTTACGCCATTCTCCTGCCTCAGCCTCCCAAGTAGCTGGGACTACAGGTGCCCGCCACCTCGCCCAGCTAGTTTTTTGTATTTTTTAGTAGAGGTGGGGTTTCACCGTATTAGCCAGGATGGTCTCGATCTCCTGACCTCGTGATCCGCCCGTCTCGGCCTCCCAAAGTGCTGGGATTACAGGCTTGAGCCACCGCGTCCGGCCACAATTTTTTTTTTTTAGACAAAGTCTTGCTCTGTCACCCAGGCTAGGGTACAGTGGCATGATCTTGGCTCACTGCAACCTCCACCTCCACCAAGCCCAGCTAATTTTTGTATTTTTAGTAGAGACGGGGTTTTATCATGTTGATCATTCTAGTCTTGAACTCCTGACCTCAAGTGATCTGCCCACCTTGGCCTCCCAAAGTGCTGGGGTTACAGGTGTGAGTCACTGTGCCTGGCCAAAGTTTTCTAATTCTATCATCCCATGTGTCCTTAGGAACTGAGATTCTTGGTATGGAATAAAGATGTAATGTAAAAAATGTTATAAATAAAAGAGAGAAACAAACTAAACAACAGCAACAACAACAACCCTATATCCCTAAATCTGAATGAAAGTATCATAAGGCCTAGAACCCTAGAAACAATTACCAATCAAGTAAAAATGAGCACTTCTAGAACCCAGAAAACAGTCTTAAGATACAATTTCACTAAAAGAAAGCAGGCTTTTTGAGGGAAATGGCTGATTCTAGGTCTGAGGCAGGAGATTTACAAAATGAGCCTGGATAGCAAGGAAGCTATTAAAGATTACTAGAGTCATGTCAAAAGGACTTGGGAACTGACTTGAGTCTCTCTCTCAATGGCTAAAGACAGGATGATTGGAGCTTCAAAAAAGTTCATATGGGAACTTCTGGTTTTCAGTCTGGTATGTAGGGAGCTTAGAAGTTGCTACCTTGTCCTAACAACTAGTCAAAAGCTTAAAAAACTGAAAAATCAGCCACTCTTCTTAGATCCATCAGAGAAGTGAGCTTAGAGGGCAAACGACTGCCCCCAAGAATAGAGAGAATGACAGACAGATACAGAAAATCATAACTGGCCAGAGACTCATGAGCAGAAAACACTATGGGAACCAGTGGCTGGGTAGGAAAATCCAAACTGTAATTGATGAATTGCTGGAAGCTCAGTGTGGATAAGCCTGAGAGATAACAATTCCAGGGGGACCCAATAATGCAGAGATTGAGGGTTGGGGGGAGAGACAATATTGTGAGATTTACCTCCTGAAGCTCTACTGAATTCTCACAGTGAGTATCTCAGAAAAATTCCCTTGGGCTTCTGGTAGGGAGAGGGGAGAAAAAAACCACTACAAAATATGCCAGAAGATTCTGTTTCTCCTAACAAAGTCTACCCTCAGGAGAAACTATTTTACCAGAGTCTAACCTGCTGGGGTTTTACCAGTGCTGAACCAATCTGGAGGAAGGGAAGTAGCCACTTCCAGCTCTCCCTAGCCTTCCACATGGTGGAAGAGAAATACCCAACTCCCGTCCCCTCTAGCAATCCTGTCCCATCTAAGGAGGGAAAGAACAAAACAAAACTGAGGCGCACTGGTAAAGTTGATGTTCCAGGGGCACAGGATCACCAAAGACTGAGACCTAATCATAGGACTGTAGGACACTTTCCCTCCTCCCACACCTTACCATTACTTTACTAAAGGCCTGTATAGCACAGTTCCTTTTACTCAGCACATCATGTCTACCCTTCAACAAAAAAATGCAAGTATACGAAATAGCAAAAAACACAGTTGAAGAGACTAAACAAGTGTCAGAGTCAGATGTGGCAGAATGTTGGAATTATCAGACTAGGATTTATTTTAAAACTGTGATTAATATGCTAAGGGCTTTGGTGAAAAAAGTAGACAAAATGCAAAAAAAAAAAAAAAAGATGGATAATGTAAGCAGAGAGATTGAAAGTCTAAGAAAGAATAACAAATTATAGAGATAAAAAGCACTGCGGCCGGGCGCCGTGGCTCAAGCCTGTAATCCCAGCACTTTGGGAGGCCAAAAGACGGGCGGATCACGAGGTCAGGAGATCGAGACCATCCTGGCTAACCCGGTGAAACCCTGTCTCTACTAAAAAATACAAAAAACTAGCCGGGCGAGGTGGCAGGCGCCTATAGTCCCAGCTACTCAGGAGGCTGAGGCAGAAGAATGGCGTGAACCCAGGAGGCGGAGCTTGCAGTGAGCTGAGATCTGGCCACTGCACTCCAGCCTGGGCGACAGAGCGAGACTCCGTCTCAAAAAAAAAACAAAAAAAACAAAAACAAAAAACCACTGCAACATAAATGAAGAATGCCTTTGATGGGCTTATTAGTAGACTGGACACAGCCAAGGTAAGAATCACTGAGCTTGAATATATTACAATAGAAATTGCTAAATCTGAAAAGCAAAGAGAAAAAAAAGACTGAAGAAAAAGACTAAGAACCATGGTACAGGTACACAGGGTGTGACATACATGTAATGTGAATATCAGAAGGAGTAAGAAAAGACAGAGATGAACAGAAGCAATATTGAAAGTGAAAGCATTAATAACAGAATTTCCCCCAAATTAGTGTCGCACAACAAACCAAAGAACCCGGAAGTTCAGAGAACACCAAGTAGAATAAATGCAAAAAATCCCACTGTATCTAGGCATATCATAGTCAAACTTCAGAAATCCAAAGATAAATAAAAAAATAAAGATGTTCTCAGACAAGAAATTGAGGGAATTTGTTGCTAATACGCTTACCTTGCAAGAAATGTTGCAAGAAGTTCTTCAGACGAAAGGAAAATGATACAGGTCAGAAAGAGATTTACATAAAGAAAGGAAGAATGCCAGAGAATAAACAAAAGTAAAGTAAAAACCTTTATTTTTCTTATTCTTAACTGATCTAGCAGATAAGTTTGTTCAAAGTAATAATAACAATAATGTACTTGGGGTTCTTGGTATTTGAATATATAGGCACATCCTTACATAAAAGTGAAATGAATGACAGCAATGATGCAAAGGTGGACAGGAGGAATTAGGATTATTTTGTTATTACTTGCACTACTTGTGAAGTGGTATATTGTTATCTGAAAGTGAACTTGGGCCAGGTGTGGTGGCTCATGCCTGCAATTCCAGCACTTTAGGGGACCAAGGTGGGAGGATCGCTTGAGGCCAGAAGTTTGAGGCCAGCTTGGGCAACATAGTGAGAGCCCCATCTCTACAAAAACACTAAAAACATTAGCCAGGTGTGGTGATGTGCACCTGTGGTCCTAGCTACTCAGAAAGCTGAGGTGGGAAGATCACTCGGGCCCAGGAGGTTCAAGACTGCAATGTGCAGTGAGCCATTATTGTGCCACTGCAATCCAGGCTTGGAGAAAGATATACAATGATAACACCAACTAATAAAAAATGGGAGTAGCTATACTAATTTCAGGCAGAGCAGATGTCAGAGCAAAGGAAATTATCAGAAATAATGTGCACTATTACAAAATGATAAGAGGGTCAAAATAGACAATCTGAATTGGCCTGTTATCTATTACATAAATTGAATCAATAATTAATAACTTTCAACCAAAGTACCAGGCCCAGATGAGTTCATTGGTGAATTCTACCAAACACTTAAGGAAAAAAAATTATACAATTTTTTTTTACACTACTCCAGGATGACATAACAATCCTTAATGGGGATGCACCTAACAACAGAGTGTCAAAATATATGAGGCAAAAACTAGTAGAACTGCATTAAAAAGTAGAGAAATCTACTATTATAGGTGGAAATTTTAACATCTATCAGAAGTGGGTAGATCTAGAAAGCAGAAGTCAGTAAGGACAAAGTTGGACTCAACAGTGTTATCAGTCAGCTGGATATAACTGACACCTGAGAAATGCTTCATCTAATAACAGCAACTACACATTCTTCTTAAGCTAACATAGAACATTCACTAAGATAGATCATATTCTGGGCCATAAAATGCATCTTAACAAATTTAAAAGAATAGAAATCATGCAATGTAAGCTCTCAAACTACAATGGAATTAAACTAGATATCAGTAACAGAAAGTTAGGTGAAAAATCCAAAAATACTTGGAGATTAAACAGTAGACTTCCAAATAACACATGGCTCCAGGAAGAAATATCAAGAAATTAAAAAAATACTTAAATCAAATGAAAATGGGCCGGGCGCGGTGGCTCAAGCCTGTAATCCCAGCACTTTGGGAGGCCGAGACGGGTGGATCACGAGGTCAGGAGATCGAGACCATCCTGGCTAACACGGTGAAACCCCGTCTTACTAAAAATACAAAAACTAGCCGGGCGAGGTGGCGGGCGCCTGTAGTCCCAGCTACTCAGGAGGCTGAGGCAGGAGAATGGCGTAAACCGGGAGGCGGAGCTTGCAGTGAGCTGAGATCTGGCCACTGCACTCCAGTCCGGGCGACAGAGTGAGACTCCGCCTCAAAAAAAAAAAAAAAAAAAAAAAAAATCAAATGAAAATGAAAATACAACTTATCAACATTTGTGGCATGTAAGAAAAGCAGCGCTTAGGCCGGGCGCGGTGGCTCAAGCCTGTAATCCCAGCACTTTGGGAGGCCGAGACGGGCGGATTGCGAGGTCAGGAGATCGAGACCATCCTGGCTAACACGGCAAAACCCCGTCTCTACTAAAAAAATACAAAAAACTAGCCGGGCGAGTTGGCGGGCGCCTGTAGTCCCAGCTACTGGGGAGGCTGAGGCAGGAGAATGGCGTAAACCCGGGAGGCGGAGCTTGCAGTGAGCTGAGATCCGGCCACTGCACTCCAGCCTGGGCGACAGAGTGAGACTCCGTGTCAAAAAAAAAAAAAAAAAAAGAAAAGCAGCGCTTAGAGGGAAATATCTAGCACTGAATACATGTATTAAGAATAAAAGATTAAAAGTCAATAATCTAAGCTAAAAGATTATTTCTAGAAGTAAACCAGAAAAAGAAGAGCAAATTATATCCAAAAACACGGCAAAGAAATAATAAAAATTACCTGGGCACAGTGGCTCATGCCTGTAATCCCAGCTACTTGGGAGCCTGAGGTGGGAGGATTGCCTGAGGCCAGGAATTCGAAACCAGTCTGGGTGACAGAGCAAGGTCCCACTTTAAAAAAGAAAAAGAAAAGAAATAATAAAAATTAGAACAAAAATCAATGGAATTGGAAACAAAATTAATAGAGAAAAATCAACAAACCAGGGACTGTTTGTTTGAAAAGATCAATAAAATCAATAAGCCTCTAGCTAATAGAAAAAGGGACAAGACACAGATTACGTACATCAGAAGTGAAAGGGGGGACATTACTAAAGATCCCATGGACATTCAAAGGATAATAAAGGAATATTGTGAATGACTGTCCCATAATTGACAACCTAGATGAAATGGACCAATTCCTTGAAAGACATGATCTACTAAAACTCACACAAGAAAAAATAGACAATCTGAATTGGCCTGTATCTATTACATAAATTGAATCAATAATTAATAACTTTCAACACAAAGTACCAGGCCCAGATGAGTTCATTGGTGAATTCTACCAACATTTAAGGAAAAAAAATTATATAATTTTGTATAATTGTATAATTATACAATTTTTTTTACAATCTCTTTCAAAACATAGAGGAGGGAATGCTTCTTAACACACTCTATGAGGTCAGCATTGCATTAATACCAAAACCAAACAAAGACAACACAAGGAAAGAAAACTACAGGCCAATATTTCTCATTAATATAAATGTAAAAATCCTCAACAAAATATTAGCAAAATAAATTGAACAATATGTAAAAAGAACTGTAAACCAAGACCAAGTGGAAAGTATCACAAGTGTGCAAACTTGATTCAACTTTTGGAAAGCATTTAAGAGAAATCACATGGCCAGGTGTGGCGGCTCATGCCTGTAATCCCAGCACTTTGGGAGGCCAAGGTGGGCAGGTCACTTGAGGTCCGGAGTTCAAGACTAGAATGGCCAGCATGGTAAAAACCCATCTCTACTAAAAATACAAAAAAAAAAAATTAATCTGGTGTGGTGGCACACACCTGTAATCCCAGCTACTTGGGAGACTGAGGTGAGAGAATCGCTTGAGCCCAGGAGGCAGAGGTTACAGTGAGCTAAGATCATGACACTGCCCTCCAGCCTGGGTAATGGAGTGAGATTCCGTCTCAAAAATATATATATAAAATAAGAAAATCACATGATTATATCAATAGATGCAGAAAAAACATTTGACAAAATCCAACACCCACTCATGCTAAAAAACTCAGGAAACTAAGGATAGATGAAAACTTTCTCAACTTGATAAAGAACATCTACAAAAATTTATAGCTAACATCATGCTAATGGCAAGAAACCCAAAGTTTTCCTGCTAAGATCAGGAATAAGATAAAGGTAAGGATGTCCCCCTCACAACTGCTTTTCTTTTCTTTCTCTTTTCTTGTTTCTGTGGGGTTTTTTTTTTTTTTTTTGATGGAGTCCCACTCTGTAGCGCAGGCTGGAGTGCAGTGGCTCAATCTTGGCTAATTGCAACCTCCGCCTTCCTGGTTCAAGCAATTCTCCTACCTCAGCCTCCCAAGTAGCTGGGACTACAGGTACGTGCCACTATGCCCAGCTAATTTTTGTATTTTTTGGTAGAGACAAGGTTTCACCATGTTGGTCAGGCAAGTCTTGAACTTCTGACCTCAAGTGATTCACCTGCCTCAGCCTCCCAAAATGTTGGGATTACAGGCATGATCCACTGCACCCAGCACAACTGCTTTTCAACACCATACTGGAAGTCCTAGCTAATGTAATAAGAATAGGAAAGGAAATAAAGATATATGGATTGAGAAGGAAGAAGTAAAACTGTCTTTGTAGATGGCATGATCATCTATGTAGAAAATCAAAAGAATTGACAAAATTACCCTCTTGGGTCTAATAAACAATTATAGCAAGGTTGCAGGACACAAGGTGAGTATACAAAAGTGCATCAGTCTTCTTTTTTTTTTTTTTTTGAGATGGAGTCTTGCTTTGTCACCCAGGCTGGAGTGAAGTGGTATGATCTCAGCTCACTGCAACCTCTGTCTCCCAGGTTCAAGCGATTCTTCTGCCTCAGCCTCCCAAGTAGCTGGGATTACAGGCAAGTGCCACCACGCCCAGCTAATTTTTGTATTTTTAGTAGAGACAGGGTTTAGCCATATTTGCCAGGCTGGTCTTGAGCTCCTGACCTCAGGTGATCCACCTACCTTGGCCTCCCAAAGTGCTGGGATTACAGGCCTGAGCCACCATGCCTGGGCTCAGTTTTCTGTATACTAGCAATAAACAATGGAATTTAAAATTAAAAACATATTTATATTAGCATCCTCAAAAATGAAATAGTTAGGTATAAATCTAGCAAAATATGTACATCTATATGAGGAAAACTACAAAACTCTGATTAAAGATATCAAAAAGGAACTAAATAAATGGAGACATATTCCATATTCCTGATTGGAAAGACCCAATATTGTTAAAATGTCAGTTCTTCCCAACTTGATCTATAGATTCAACACAATCCCAAGCAAAATCCCAGAAGTTACCTTGTGAGTATCTCTTATAGAAAGAGACAAAAGACTCAGAATAGTCAACACAATATTGAAGGAGAAGAACAAAGTTGGAGGACTGACACTACCCAACTTCAGGACTTACTATAAAGTTATGGCAATCAAGACAGGGTGGGCCGGGCATGGTGGCTCATACCTGTAATCCCAGCACTTTGGGAGGCCGAGGTGGGCAAATCATGAGGTCAGGAGTTTGAGACATGCCTGACCAACATTGAGAATTGCTTGAATCCAGGAGGTGGAGGTTGCAGTGATCAGGGATCGCGCCACTGCACTCCAGCCTGGGCGACAGAGCAAGACTCCTTTAAAAAACAAAGACAATGTGGTATTGGCAAAGGAGCAAAGGAAGAGACAAATCAATAGAAGAGAATAGAGAGCCTAGTAATAGATCCACTTAAATATAGTCAAAGACAAAGCAGCAAAGGCAACATAATGGAGCAAAGACAGTCATTAATCTAGTTGTCCTGGAACAACTAGACAACCACATGCCAAAAAACAAAAAGCAAAACAAACAGAAAGAAAACCAAAATAACCTAGACACAGACTTACAGCTTTCACAAAAATTAACTCAAAATTGACCAGAGACCTAAATGCAAAACTATAAAATTCCTAGAAGGTAACATAGAAGAAAATCTAAGTGACCTTGGGTTTGGTAATGACTTCTTATATACAATACCAAAGGTACAATACCTGAAAGGAATAATTGATAAGCTGGGCCTCATTAAAATTAAAAGCTTCTGCTTTGCTAAAGATATTTCCAAAGGAACAAGAAGACAAGCCACATACTGGGAGAAAGTATTTGCAAGAGACATGTCTGATAAAGGTATTCTTTGCATATTTTAAGTAAATACTTACTTAAATATTTACTTAAAATAGGCCAGCTGCAGTGGCTCACACCTGTAATCCCAGCAGTTTGGGAGGCCAAGGCAGGTGGATCTCTTGAGGTCAGGAGTTTGAGACCAGCCTGGCCAACATGGTGAAACCTTGTCTCTACTAAAAGTACAAAAATTCAGCTGGGTGCAGTG
Source organism: Trachypithecus francoisi (assembly GCF_009764315.1). NCBI lineage: Eukaryota > Metazoa > Chordata > Mammalia > Primates > Cercopithecidae > Trachypithecus > Trachypithecus francoisi. The sequence goes on along the minus strand of NW_022681470.1, from coordinate 68,900,149 downwards.
GCTCACACCTGTAATCCCAGCACTTTGGGAGGCCGAGGCGGGCAGATCATGAGGTCAGGAGATTGAGACCATCTGGCTAACATGGTGAAACCCTGTCTCTACTAAAAAAAAAAATACAAAAAATTATCCAGGCATGGTGGTGGTCACCTGTAGTCCCAGTTACTTGGGAGGCTGAGGCAAGAGAATGGTGTGAACCTGGGAGGCGGAGCTTGCAGTGAGCCGAAATCAAGCCACTACACTCCAACCTGGGCAACAGAGCAAGACTCCATCTCAAAATAAATAAATAAATAAAAATAAAAATACAAAAATTAGTCAGGTGTGGTGGTGTGCGCCTGTAGTACCAGCTATTTGGGAGGCTGAGGCAGGAGAATCACTTGAACCCTGAAGGCGGAGGTTGCAGTGAGCTGAGATCACACCACTGCATTCCAGCCTGGGTGACAGAGTGAGATTCTGTCTCAAAAAAAACCAAAAACAAATATTTACTATTTACTTAAAATGTATTAAGAACTCTTAAAATTTAACAATAAGAAAACAACCTCATTAAAAAATGGGTGAAAGATCTGAACTGACACCTTATTAAAGAAGATATACAGATGGTAAGTAATCCTATGAAAAGGTGTTCAACATCATATGTCATTAGGGAATTGCAAATTAAAGCCACACATCATTAGAATGGCCAAAATCCCAAACACTGACAACACCAAATGCTGGTGAGAATGTGGAATAACAGGAACTCTCATTCATTGCTGGTAGGAATGCAAAGTGGTATAGTCACTTTGAAAGACAGTTTGTCAATTTCTTACAAAATGAAGCATGCTTTTACCATACATTCAATCGATCATGCTCCTTAGTATTTGCCCAAATGAACTGAAAACTTATGTCTGCACAAAAACCTGTAGACAGATGTTAATAGCAGGTTTATTTATAACAGCCAAAGCTGAAAAGCAACCAAGATGTCTCTTGGTAGGTGAATGGATAAGCTATGGTACATCCAGACAATGGAATACTACTCAGTACTAAAAAGAAATAAGCTATCAAGCCCAGAAAAGACAGAGAGGAAACATAAATGCATATTAGTACAAAAAAAAAAGCCGGTGTGAAAAGTTTACATACTGTACTAACTACAATCATGCATTGCTTAGTCACAGGGATACATTCTGAGAAATGCTTCATTAGGAGATTTCATCGTTGTGCAAACATCATAAGTTGTACTTACACAACCTAGATGGTATAGAAAATTGCTCCTAGGCTACCAACCTGTACATCATGTTACTGTATTGAATACTGTAGACAATTGTAACACAATGATAAGTATGTGTGACCAGAATGTCATTAATCCAGCCCATGACTATATATGACATTCCTGAAAAGGCAAAACCACAGAGACAGTGAAAAGATGAGTGGTTGCCAAGGGATAAGGGAAAGGGAAGGATGAACAGGTGGAGCATGGAGGATTTTGAAGGCAGTGAAATTACCCTGTATGATACTATAATGGTGGATACATGTCATTATACATTTGTTCAAACCCACAGAATACACACAAAGAATGAACCTTCATGTAAACTGCGGACTTTGAGTGATAATAATGTGTCTATGTAAATTCATTGTAACAAATGTTCCACTTTGGTATGGGATGTTTATAGTGGGGGAATATGTGAATACGTGTGGACAGGGGATATATGCAAACTCTCTGTATCTCCTGCTCAATTTTGATGTGTCCCTAAAACTGCTCTAAAAACTAAAATGTATTAAATAAGTAAGGGTGATATGTACATGTGAGAGTACATATAACATTTTCCCAACCTTTCTCCCCATCTGCCCCGTCACTCTTCCCTCCTGGCCTGGCCTCTCTTCTCCTGGTCCCACCCCTCACTTCTCATCGCCTTCCCATCCTTTCTCGTGCTTTTCTGTTTCTCCTCCCACCTGCTCCCTCCCTTCATCCTCCTGGTCCCTACCACCCGCTTTGCCCCCACCTCCATCCTCTCTTTTGCTACTTCCCCTTCCACCTGCCCCTTTTTTTCTCCCCTCCAGCCCCTACCCACCCGCTTCTCACCTCCTCCATTCTCTTTAGTCTCCTCCTCGTCCCCCCAACACCAGCCTCCTTCCTTCTTCCCCTGGTCCTGCCCCTCACTTTCCCAAGCCCTGCCATCATTTCTACCTCCTTGCCCCCTTGCTGCTGTCTGGCGGGGCCTGCACCCTTTATTTCCTTCAGTTTCAAATTCTTCAATCCTATCTTGTAAAAAAAAAAAAAAAAGAGAGAGAGAGAATGAGAGTACACATAACACTAATTAGTCTTTAATATACCACCTGCTTTGAAATTGTCTCTTTTTTCCTAATACATAGTGTTGAAATATTGGAACATTAAAAAATACAGAAATAAAATCTAATTTTGAGGCCCCCTTTGAGATCTTAAGGCTCAAACCTAAGGGTCTTGAAACTGACCCAATAGTCCCATAGACAGTTTTTTTGTATAAACGTGGAAATTGACCATTCTGGTCTTAAAGCTGAAACTTCACATTCTTTTATCTGAGTTCCTTCCTCAGGAAAGGGCCCCCAGGTCTCTCAGAAAATATTAAAGAACTGAAACTCACCAGATCATCTCATCCAGACAGTGAGATGCCAGACCCCTCATACATCATGAGTGCTTCCTTACCCCTCCCCATTCCTACCCATAGTTACATTTCTGCCCTGCTACATAAGCCCCTAATTTTAGTTGGTTGGGGAGATGGATTTGAGACTGATCTCCCATCTGTTCAGCTGCAGCACCCAATTAAGGCCTTCTTCTTTGGCAATAATCGTTTGGCAATAATTATTGTCTCTTTCTGTGTGGTGCGCAGCAGGACCTAGATGGAACCCCTGGTATTTTGCTAACAGTCTTCCAAACATCACATGCAAACTCCAGGCCTCCTTTACCCTGTTTAGCTATTGGGGGCTATTCATAACGCTAATTTCAAAAGCTGAAAGTGTTTTCCAATCAAGTCTAGCTTTTCTAAGAACACATTTTAAATCCAAATATTTTTCATTCTGGGAAAAGATAAATAAAGTGTTAAAATTTATCCCACTTGGTACATTCTTACTATATAGTCATGAAAATAAATGTGTTAGAAATGTGTATTTAGACATTGTGTATTAGATAAGTGTAATTGAAATGCTCGATCTTGAAAACGTCACGGTTAGTGACAATGCCAAGTGGTCCAGTATTATGTATAGCATACTATTTTTGCATTTATTGATTTTTTAATGACATTATTTACATAAGGTATAAAAACAACAGGAACTTATGGGGAAGGAAGAAGGAGAGTAGGTGGGATGTAAATGGAAACATAAGGACTTCAACTCTATTTTCAAAGTTTTCAAAATAATATATTATGAAATTTCTTCTGATTTTCTCAAAGGGCCCTAAGTGGTAAAAATTCCTTACCATTGGTAGGGAAAGGAAGTGGAATCCTTTAGTTTAACTTGAACAGGACGGGCATTCTTTGCTCATCCATATTGTCCTTCTGTTGCCCAGACTTCAGGATTAATTCCTTCCTCAAGTAGGGGACAACAAACGGGTGTTCCTTCTCCTATGTTCAGGTGTATAATGGCCCTTGCTTTTGCTAGACTGTCTCTCCCTGACAACAGAGTGGGGCTTTCGGCATAATTAGAAAAGCATGTGAAAAGAGTAAAGTCTCCCAGTCACAACTTAGTGGCTGAGAGAAGTATCTATAGTGACTGGCTGTCCTAGGACCTCTCAGATAATGACAGATCTGGAGGACAGTTGTCTGGGACAGGAGAGTAAGATGGAGAAGGCCATGCCAGTGTCTAGGAAACAGTTAACCTCCTGGCCCTCAATGGTCAAGCATACCTGGGGCTCTGTGAGTGTGATGGCATGGGCTGGCGCTTACCCTGGGCACCCTCAGTCCTGCTGCTGGATCATCTGGCTAGTGGCTTCTGACTCAGAGTACCTTCATCCTCTGGGTCAGTGGGCCTTCCAGTGATTCCCTTGACATAAGGGGCATGGATGAAGGGGCGGCTTACTTCTACTTGGACCATCTTTTTAAAAATGTCCTTGTAGGCCGGGCGCAGTGGCTCAAGTCTGTAATCCCAGCACTTTGGGAGGCCGAGACGGGCGGATCACAAGGTCAGGAGATCGAGACCATCCTGGCTAATACGGTGAAACCCCGTCTCTACTAAAGAATACAAAAAACTAGCCCGGCGACGAGGCGGGCGCCTGTAGTCCCAGCTACTTGGGAGGCGGAGGCAGGAGAATGGCGTGAACCTGGGAGGCAGAGCTTGCAGTGAGCTGAGATCCGGCCACCGCACTCCAGCCTGGGCGACAGAGCCAGACTCCGTCTCAAAAAAAATACATATATATATGTCCTTGTAGACCGCACTGGAAGCAAGCCCTATTAGGCATTCGATTTGCCCAGCTTTTCCCTTTTCCAGAGCTTCCAAAGTCCGCTTGCCTGAGGGCCATGACAAAAGCAGTGGCCTTTTTTAATCCCATTTGTCCTGTTCCGCCTGCTCCTCCTGATCTCTGTTATAAAAAACTGAGGTTGCCAAGTTCAATAGGGTTTCTAAGTTTTGCTCCGGGCCTAAGGCAGACTTTTGATGTTTGTTTTCTAATGTCTGCAGCTGACTGAGTGATAAACTTATCCTTTAGGATTAGTTGGCCTTCAATAGAGTCAGGTGGCAGGGAGGTATGCTTCCTCAATGCCTCCCTTAGTCTCTCCAGAAAGGCAGTAGGATTTCCTTCCTTTCCCTGTGTTATAGTGGACATCATTGAATAATTCATAGGCTTAGGCCCAACAAGGACTCCAAAAGATTGTTAAGGACCTAAAAGCCCAAGACCTAGTAAAACCATGCAACAGCCCCTGCAATACTTCAATTTTAGGAGTACAGAAACCCAAAGGACAGTGGAAGCTAGTGCAAGATCTTAGGATTATCAATGAGGCCGTTGTCCTTCTATACCCAGTTGTCCCTAACCCTTATATTCTGCTTTCCCAAATACCAGAGGAAGCAGAGTGGTTTACAGTCCTGGACCTTAAGGACACCTTTTTCTGCATCCCTGTACATCCTGACTCTCAATTCTTGTTTGCCGTTGAAGATCCTTCGGACCCAACATCTCAACTCACCTGGACTGTTTTACCCCAAGGGTTCAGGGATAGCCCTCTTCTATTTGTCCAGGAATTAGCCTAAGACTTGAATCAGTTCTCATACCTTGACACTCTTGTCCTTTGGTACGTGGATGATTTACTTTTAGCCGCCCATTCAGAAACTTTGTACCATCAAGCCACCCAAGCACTCTTTAATTTCCTCACCACCTGTGGCTACAGGTTTCCAAACCAAAGACTCAGCTCTGCTCACAGTAGTTTAAATACTTAGGGCAAAAATTATCCAAAGGCACCAGGGCCCTCAGTGAGGAACATATCCAGCCCATAGTGGCTTATCCTCATCCCAAAACCCTACTAACTGTTGGATGTGTCTCCCCCTGCACTTCAGGCCATACATTTCAATCCCTGTACCTGAACAATGGAACAACTCCAGCACAAAAATAAACACTACTTCCGTTTTAGTAGGACCTCTTGTTTCCAATCTGGAAATAACCCATACCTCAAACCTCCCCTGTGTAACATTTAGCAATATTATAGGCACAACCAACTCTCAGTGCATCAGGTGGGTAACTCCTCCCACACGAATAGTCTGCCTACCCTCAGGAATATTGTTTTTTTCCGTGGTACCTCAGCCTGTCGTTGTGTGAATGGCTCTTCAGAATCTGTGTGCTTCCTCTCATTCTTAGTGCCCCCATGACCATCTACTCTGAACAAGATTTATACAATCATGTCGTACCTAAGCCCCACAACAAAAGAGTACCCATTCTTCCTTTTGTTATCGGAGCAGGAGTGGTAGACAGTCTAGGTACTGGAATTAGCAGTATCACAACCTCTACTCAGTTCAACTACAAACTATCTCAAGAATTAAATGGTGACATGAAATGGGTCGCTGACTCCCTGGTCACCTTGCAAGATCAACTTAACTCCCTAGCAGCAGTAGTCCTTCAAAATTGAGGAGTTTTAGACTTACTAACTGCCGAAAGAGGGGGAACCTGTTTATTTTTAGGGGAAGAATGCTGTTATTATGTTAATCAATCTGGAATCGTCACCGAAAAAGTTTAAGAAATTCAAGATCGAATACAACATAGAGCAGAGGAACTTCAAAACGCTGGACCCTGGGGCCTCCTCAGTCAATGGATGCCCTGGATTCTCCCCTTCTTAGGACCTCTAGCAGCTATAATATTGCTACTCCTTTTTGGACCCTGTATCTTTAACCTCCTTGTTAAATTTGTCTCTTCCAGAATCAAAGCTGTGAAACTACAAACGGTTCTTCAAATGGAGCCCCAGATGCAGTCCACGACTAAGATCTACTTCGGACTCCTGGACCAGCCTGCTAGTTAATGACGTCGAAGGCACCCCTCCTGAGGAAATCTCAACTGCACAACCTCTACTACACCCCAATTCAGCAGGAAGCAGTTAGAGTGGTCAGCCAACCTCCCCAACAGCACTTGGGTTTTCCTGTTGAGAGGCGGAACGGAGAGACAGGACTAGCTGGATTTCCTAGGCCGACTAAGAATCCCCAAGCCTAGCTGGGAAGGTGACTGCTTCCACCTTTAAACATGGAGCTTGCAACTTAGCTCATACCCGACCAACCAGATAGTAAAGGGAGCTTACTAACCGGAGATAAAGAAATAGCCAATCATCTATTACCTGAGAGCACAGCGGGAGGATAACGATAGGGACATAAGCCCAGGCATTTGAGCTGGCAATGGCTACCCTCTTTGGGTCCCCTCCCTTTGTATGAGAGCTATGTTTTCACTCTATTAAATCTTGCAACTGCAAAAAAAAAAAAAAAAAAAGTTCCTTACCATTTCCCGACCATTTAGTAAGGTAATATTTTCATCTGACTTTAAGCTGCATTTCTATTTCGTCTGACTTTAGATTGCATGCCCTAATTATGGAACTCTGAAGTTTGTGAATTTAATTTTTTCACTTTATCCTTACCACTGCGATTTTATAGGATGTAGCCAGAAAGAGTTTATTCAGAGTTCATCAGACCTAGGGTTAAATCCTAGTTGTATCAGTTGTTAGCTGTTTGGTGTTAAGCAAATTATTTAGTTCTGTTCTTTTGTCTGCAAAATGGTGGTAGCAAAAACATTCCTCTCTGGTTGGTGTGAGGTACTATGTAATAGTGATATGGAAGTGCTGGGAAGGGAAGATTGTGGTCCCTTTAAAGGATACGGAATGGGGGTGGGGGAAGGGAAGCGCTGGGTAGAGGGCATGGTCCCTGGCTAGGGCTCTACTCCAATGGACCTAGGTGAGGACAGGTATTTCCTGCCCAAATGTTGCATTTCCCAAGACCACCCTGGCCTGCCACAACCCCATCCTGTGCCTATAAAAACTCCCAAGACCCTAGCAGACAGACACAGGCGCCGGCACGTCAAGAGGAGCCCATCAGCGGAATAAGACAGGAGTGGCTGGATGGTGAAAAGATGTCAAGGGGAGCACACTGGCAGAAGAGCACATCAATAGATGCTGGCATGCTGATAGGCCATCAACAGGCAGGATGAGGCGGAGGTTTGCCCAGGGCAGTTGGAGGAGATGTGGGGCTGCCCAGCGGCCCGACTCCAGGGGAAAACCATCTCCCTTCTGGCTCCCCCATCAGCTGAGAGCTACTTCCATTCAATAAAACCTTGCACTCATTCTCCAAGCCCACGTGTGATCCAATTCTTCCAATGCACCAAGGCAGGAACCCAGGATACAGAAAGCCCTCTGTCCTTGAGACAAGTTAGAGGGTCTAATTGAGCTGGTTAACACAAGCGGCCTATAGGTGGCAAAACTAAAAGAGCGCCCTGTAACACACACCCACTGGGGCTTCAGCTGTAAACATTCACTCCTAGACGCTGCCTTGAGGTTGGAGCCCCACAGCCTGCCCGTCTGTATGCTCCCTTAGGAGTTTGTGCAGTGGGGCAGTGAAGAAGTGAGCCACACCCCCATCACAAGCCCTGCAAGGGGGACAAGGGAACTTTTCCCGTTTCAACAGTGGCTGGCATAAATCTAGTACTCAATAAATGCTAGCTTCTTTAAGACTGAAATCATATTCTTCTTCAGTCTTTGAACTTTTTCAGATAAATAAATGACTGAATTCCAAGAGAAATATATAGTCTGCAACGTAGTAGGTACACTGAGGCAGCTGGCTAAAAATTTTACAGGGAAGTTTAAGTGATATGATAAAAATTATAGTTCATGGATAAGTATATTTTAGGGATTAAGTGAATATTTCCAAACACATCATTGAAGAGGAAGCTTGCATATTGTAAAATGTGTGATGTAAGTAATTAAGTGGTTTCTACTAGCTTCAAAATGCATCAACTGATTTAGTTATGTCATATGACACATCCTATAGATTACCTGTATTAACTGGGAAATAAATGTTATGATCCAGAGTTACTAAGAATGAAATGGTTGGGGGGAAAGGTGGGAAACTGCCTAAGTTATTAATAAATATGAAGGTGTGTTGTGGTTTTCAATGTAATAGCAGTTGTGGTTAATATGTGATCATATTCTAAAGTAATTAGGCAATAGTTAAATAAGCCCCTTAACAAATTACAATCAATCAGAACATTCAGGAGAGAAGTCTTGTTTTTTTTTTTTTACTATTTTATATTCTGAGGCTTCTTAGAGCAGAAAGTGGCTAGTCAAATATCTCTCGAAGTAGTCAAATATTTCTTAAGTGTGGTCTGTCTCTCCAAGAAGAAGCAAGTGGATATCAAGTGTCTCCAGAGACAACACTTTGAAAAGGACATATCATTTATGTACGATTCCAGTCAGAAATGCATAACCTGAATCTAATCAACAGACAACATCAGCCAAACACACAATAAAAGATGGTATATAAAAGAATTGGTTTTTATTCTTTAAAATATGCCAATGTCATAAAGAACAAAGATAGACTGAGGCACTATTCCAGACTGAAGGAGAAAAAAGGAATGTCATTCTAAATATAAGATGTGATCCTGGATTGAATCCTGTATGGGAAAAAAAAAGTAGCTATAAAAGACATTATTGAGACAATCAATAAAATTGTAATATGTGTTATATATTAGATAAAAGTATTTTATTAATGTTAAATTCACTGAATTTAATAACTGAACAGTGGTTGTGTAAAGAGAATATCCTTATTCTTAGGAAATATACACTGAAGTTTTAAAGGCTATAGAGATGATATGTAACCTACTCTCAATAATTTAGGAAAACTTTTTTTATATATATAATATATATATAATTTAGGAAAACATTTTATATAAATATAATATTTGATATATATATATAGAGAAAAAGATTGATAAAGCAAATACAGCAAAATATTTAAAACTGATTAATCTTGGTAAAGCATATGTGAAAAATTTGGGGTTGTTTTTCCAACTTTTCTGTAAATTTGAGATTATATCAAAATTAAAAGTTAGTTTTAACAAGTATCCCCGAATCACCTGAATCAGAATACTGGAGTATTTGCTACAGATGCAGATTCATGGGACCTGCCACTGACTACTGAATCAGAAATTCAGGGAGTGTGGACAGGAGAGGTTAGAGCCTGGAAATTCTCATTTACAGAACATTCTTGGTGATTGTAATGTATACTGAAGTTTGAAAAATATTGGGGGTGTACTTCAATTAAAAATCGGTTATGACCAGGAGTGGTGGCTCACACTTGTAATCCCAACACTTTGGGAGGCTGAGGTGGGCAGATCACCTGAGGTCAGGAGTCCAAGACCAGCCTAGCCAATATGGTGAAACCCCATCTCTACCAAAAATACAAAAAATAACTGGGTGTGGTGACACACACCTGTAGTTTCAGCTATTTGGGAGGCTGAGGCAGGAGAATTGCTTAAGCCTGGGAGGCAGAGGCTTCAGAGAGCTGAGATCACACCACTGCACTCCAGCCTGGGCCACACAGCGAGATTCTGTCTAAAAAAAAAAAAAAAAAGTTATAATGTACCTGGGTACAGTGGCTCATGCCTGTAATCCCAGCACTTTGGGAGGCTGAGGAAGGAGGATCCCTTGAGCCCAGGAGTTCAAGACCAACCTGGGCAACACAGAGAGACCCTGTCTCAAAAACAAACAAAAGAATCATAATTATAATGCTTTCATTGGCCAACGCATTTTCTTTTCTTCTTAAAAAAATTTTAAAACTCGAAACCTTTTAATCTTTATTCCATCTCTTATTTTTTAAATTTTTTTATTTTAAAAAGAAAAAAATTAAATTCTCTTTTTTTTTTTTTTTTTTTTTTTTTTTGAGACGGAGTCTCGCTCTGCCACCCAGGCTGGAGTGCAATGGCCGGATCTCAGCTCACTGCAAGCTCCGCCTCCCGGGTTTACGCTATTCTCCTGCCTCAGCCTCCCGAGTAGCTGGGACTACAGGCGCCCGCTACCTCGCCCGGCTAGTTTTTTTGTATTCTTTTAGTAGAGACGAGGTTTCACCGTGTTAGCCAGGATGGTCTCGATCTCCTGACCTCGTGATCCGCCCGTCTCGGCCTCCCAAAGTGCTGGGATTACAGGCTTGAGCCACCGCGCCCGGCCAAAAAATTAAATTTTCTAATTGTCCACCTACCCTCCTTCAAGCCAATGCATTTTCTTTTTTTTTTTTTTTTTTTTTTTTTTTTTTTGAGACGGAGTCTTGCTCTGTCACCGGGGCTGGAGTGCAGTGGCCGGATCTCAGCTCACTGCAAGCTCCGCCTCCCGGGTTCACGCCATTCTCCTGCCTCAGCCTCCCGAGTAGCTGGGACTACAGACGCCCGCCACCTCGCCCGGCTAGTTTTTTGTATTTTTTTTTTTTAGTAGAGACGGGGTTTCACAGTGTTCGCCAGGATGGTCTCGATCTCCTGACCTCGTGATCCGCCCGTCTCGGCCTCCCAAAGTGCTGGGATTACAGGCTTGAGCCACTGCGCCCGGCCGCCAATGCATTTTCTTAGCTTAATCAACTAAACGCCTTGAAGGATACTACCAATAGCTAAAATGTATCATGTGTTTATCATGTGGTAAGCACGATACATATTTCATTCAATTCTCACAATAATTCCTACGAATTACTATAATTATACTCCTTACAGATAAGGGAATGGGGTTACATAAATTGCCAAGGTGGTATAGCTATTAAGGGATAAATCCAGGATTGGAACCCAAGGACAATCTGACTCTAGGGCCATACTTTTGCCACTCTGCTTTTGAGCCTTGCTAGGAAACCACATGGTAAGGTTATTGGTTTTGGCTATTATAAAATTGACATGTTATTTATCTCTTTTAAAGTTAGCCTTTAATTGCATATTAAAGAAGGAAGCAGTGGTGCAGCTAATACAATGGATGTTATGATAAGGCATAGAATTCCCCCCCTCTGCGCCCCCCCCACTAATCTTCCATCCTGGTGACAAAGCCTTGGCTCTGTGATTAAGATAAGGCTATACAGCCTGTTGTTTCTTCCTGAGCACTACTATGATTTTCTCATCACAGAGCCTTAGATACTCTTCAGCCTGCAAGTACTAGGCTGGGTGAGATCTGGGTATACCTTCTTTAGAGATCCACCCTTGGCATTGGAGGATTTCTTCAATGAAGTAGAACATCATCACAGTTTTAAACTAGGAAAGGAATTGTCCCCAATGAAACCCAGGAAGTGACTTGACTAAAATAAAAAGTAAGCATTGCCCCAGGGCCTCTTCTGGTACCTCCATTCTTCTGAGTTACAGTTCTCTGCAACAGTCATTCCACAGAGAAAAGCCTGAGGTAGCTCACCGGACTCTCAACAATAAGCCTGTGAACTGAGTTGGGTGAGCATTAGTCTCACTGATAATATGGATAGAGCTGGATTGAAAAACAGCCTCCCAATTCCAGAGGCCAAGCTCTTCCATAAACCACAATGCCTCCTGAATAAAAGAGATCAATACTGAAAGTTTGTTAGAATCATGGTCTCATGTGTTTGTGCAGATTGATAAGTGCAACTCTTGCAGTAAAAAGTAAAAAATATGTTTTTTCAGCTGTGGCCAGCTGAAATGTAATATGTAAAGAGTTAGTAATAATTTTTGTTAGGGGATTCATCTTTTCTAATGAGAAAAAAGAAAAGCTTTCAGCAAAAAACACATCACTATTTTGAAAAGATTGATGAAGCACCCCCAGCTCAGCCCCACCACAGCACAGTTGTTGTAATCCTCCATAAGAACCTTCAGGTTGCAGGTGACATAATCTTATATAAAAAAATCCTAAGAAATCCACTTAAAAACCATAAGAACTGATAAATGAGTTCAGCAAAGTTGAAGGATACAAGATTAATATACAGAAATTATTTATATTTCCATATGCTTGCTATGAAAACTGTGAAAATGAAATTAGGAATTCTATATAATTCTATATATAACAGCATCAAGAAGAATAAAATACTTAGGAATAAATTTAATAAAAGATGTATAAAACCTGTATTCTGAAAACTACAAAATATTGTTGAAAGAAATTAAATAAGACAAAAAAATGAAACGATTTAACATTGTTAAGATGGCAATACTCCCCAGAGCACTATAGATATAACACAATCCTTACCGTAATTCTGTCTGGCCTCTTTACAGAAATCAACCAGCTGATCCTAAAATTAATATGGTAATTCAAGGGACCCAGAATAGCCAAACAATTTTGAAGAAGAAGAATAAAGTTGGAGGACTCACATATTGTGATTTTAAAACTTACTATGAAGCTACAGTAATCAAAACAGTATGGTACTGGCATAAGGAGAGACAGTTCATACAGATTAATGGATAGAATTGAGAGACCACAAATAAGTCCTCACATCTATGGTCAATGAATTTTGACAAGGGTTTTAAGACCATCCAACGGAGAAAAGGTAGTATTTTTAACAAGTGGTATTGGGAAAACTAAATATCCAATGGAGAAAAGGTAGTATTTTTAACAAGTGGTATTGGGAAAACTAAATATCCATATGCAAAAGAATAAAGTTGGATACCCCCCTATCTTGTACCACATATAAAAATTTACTCAAAATGTAGGACTAAAACTGAAAGTCTTAGAAAACGTAGGTGTAAATCTTTGTGATCTTGAATTAAGCAATGCTTTCCTAGATATGACACCAAAAGCACAAACAACAACAAAATATAAATTGGATGTCATTAAAATTAGAAGTTTTGTGCTTTACCCCCAAAAAAGTGAAAAGAAGCCAGGAGTGGTGGCTCATGCCTGTAATCCCAGCACTTTGGGAGGTCAAGGCTAGACGGTCACTTGAGTCCAGGAGTTCGAAACCAGCCTGAGTAACATAGCAAGACCTCATCTCTACCAAAAAAAAAAAGGTAGCCCAGTGTGGTGGTGTGCACTTGTGGTCCTACCCACTCAGGAGGCTGAGGTAGGAGGATAGCTTGAGCCCAGGAGGTTGAGGGTGCACTGAGCTGTGATTGTGCCACTGCATTCCAGCCTGAGTGATAGAGCAAGACTCTGTCTCAAAAAAAAAAAAAAAAAAAAAAAAAAAAAAAAAAGAAAAAGAAAGAAAGAAAGAAAAGAATGTGAAAAGAAAATCCGCAGAATGGGAGAAAATATTTGCCATATATACCTGATAAAGAAATTGCATTTAGAATACGTAGGATATTACAACTCAGCAGTAAAAAGATAATCCAATTAAAACAAAGCATCTCAATAGAGATTTCTCCAAATAAAATATACAAGGCCAGATGCAGTGGCTCACGCCTGTAATCCCAGCACTTTGGGAGGCCTAGGTGGGCAGATCATGAGGTCAGGAGTTCGAGATCAGCCTGGCCAGCATAGTGAAACCCCGTCTCTACTAAAAATACAAAAATTAGCCAGGCATGGTAGGGTGCACCTGTAGTCCCAGCTACTCAGAAGGCTGAGGCAGGAGAATCTCTTGAACCTGGGAGGTGGAGGTTGTGGTGAGCTGAGATCATGCCACTACACTCCAGCCTGGGCAACAAGGTAAGACTCTGTCTCAAAAAACAAAAAAATAGTAATGCAAAATGGGGACATATTAGACCATTCTTACATTGCTATAAATAAATATCTGGGACTAGGTAATTTATAAAGAAAAGAAGTTTAACTGGCTCATGTTTCTAAAGGCTTTACAGAAAGCATGGTGCTGGCATCTGCCTGGCTTCTAGGGAAGCCTCAGGAAGCCTACAATCATGGTGAAGGTGAAGGGGGAGCAGGCATGTCACATGGCAAAAGCAGGAGCAGGCAAGGTGGGGAAGGGTGCCACGCACTTTTAAAGACCAGATCTCTTGTGAACATAGTGTGAGAGCTCACTTATCACCAAGGAGATGGCCCAAGCCATTCATGAGAGATCCACTCTAGTGATCCAAACACCTCCCATAAGGCCCCACCTCCGATACTGGGGATTATATCTTAACATGAAATTTGGGTGGGGACAAATATCTAAATTCTTTTTTTTTTTTGAGACAGAATCTTGCTCTATTGCCCCGGCTGGAGTGCAGTTGTGCCATCTCAGCTCACAGCAACCTTCACCTCCCAGGTTCAAGCAATTCTGCTTTGGCCTCCCAAAGTGCTGGGATTACAGGCATGAGCCATCGTGTGTGGCCAAACTCTATCAGAGGAAATTCCTAGTAACTTTTTTGCTTAATGCGTCTTAAGATGCATGAATTACAACCTATCTAGTTGATCAAAAACTCATAAAGGTGGTTGAAAACAGCTTTCCAGTTGGGGGTCAGAAGACAAGTCCTTTTGTTGAGAGTGAGGAGAGAAAATTTAGATTGAAGTTTAAAGTAAAGAAGACATTGTATTTGAAATGAAACAAATAGGATGGGAAGCTGATCAAGGAGCTATAAAAGGCTTTCCAAGTCACTCAGGGCCTAATCGAGTTTGGAAGCCATATTGTATTGTGTTGCCCTTCTGTACAGAGTTGTGTGATTTTTTTCAACTGAGCCCAACATCCCCTATATGAGTATGACAAAAAAAGAAAATGGATTCAGGGCCATCCCTCATATTGTAGGGCAAGTGTAATATAAAGACTAGGGGAGACTGGGTGCAGTGGTTCACGCCTGTAATCCCAGCACTTTAGGAGACTGAGATGGGTGGATCATTTGAGATCAGGAGTTTGAGACCAGCCTGGCCAACATGTTGAAACCCCATCTCTACTAAAAATACAAAAAGTTAGCCGGGTGTGGTGGCGGGCGCCTGCAATGCCAGTTACTCAGGAGGCTGAGGCAGGAGAATCTCTTGAACTCAGGAGGCAGAGGTTGCAGTAAGCTGAGATCATGGCACTGCACTCCAACCTGGGCAACAGAACAAGACTCTGTCTCAAAAAAAATAGACTAGGGAACAGGTAAGTTAAAGGAAATAGCGAGTTATTAAAGTAACAAGTGAGGTAATAAAAGCCCAGGGGAGAGATAGGGAGTGGGAGAAAGAAGGGTGGGGTGTTTAAGGTAGCAGCAGTGAGGGAGTGAGAAATAGAAGACCAGGAGTCTGTGGTCAGAGGCCTGAATAATGGAGCTTAAGATTTCATAATCAAAGCAGTTCTGGGTGGTGACCAGGTCCAAGGTGACCCTGAGAGTGGATGCTATATAATTCCTAAATCTGTTTCTTTGGAGCCCCTAGATGGTGGGGCGTCCTTTTAGCTTTTTGACTTAATCAATTATGCCAGAGCTGGAGGTTGGATTTATCACCACCTTTTAAAAGTGAGAGAAACATATCTGCCCTTGTCATATATGCAAGTAATCTAAATGTATACTGGTCACAATCATAAGATTTTCAGAATAATTTCATTCATATTATTTTTCATGTCTTTTACAATAAAGTTAATTCAAGCTAAAGTGACTAAATGCTGCAGGATGAAATTGGGCTATTTTATAGTAATACATAATAACATTAAGATGTGCTAATTATTATGTTGCAAAGAAAACATATATGTATTTCACTGATGTAAACAGTGCAAAGAAGTACTCCTGTGGGCTTATTACGGATTAAATATATTAAATTAAATATAGATTAAATAAATATAAATGGAGAAAAAGAAAGCAAAAAAGTAATTTAAGTGTAAATTTTTATTCTACACAAAGCTTTTTTATTATTGTTTGCTTGGCTCAGCCTCTTAATGGTAAAGCCACTAATTAGTTTTATGGTGCAAAAAAGAGTGCTGCAATTAAAAAAGTATTCAAAAGGTCTTCCAAAAGTTCACGAAAAATGCGTATTATGAAAAACTATGCGTGTATTTCAAACCTTTTTTTCACTGAAACAAACTTGTCCTAACTTGTTTGTGCCTGAACAGGATCGAATTTGAGGCACTAAGAAGGCTAACACATCAGTTTGATTTTCTCAAAATCCCAGTGAAAAAATGAAAACAAAAAAATCAGTTTGAAGAGAGCCCCTAGTGGAGCACATTCTGCTAAAATGAAGTAAAAGGGAACATCAAATTTATGGTGAAGCTTGAGTGGAAGAATGTTGAAATCATTGATGCCTTATCAAAAGTTTATGGTGACAGTGCCCCAAAGAAATCAGCAATTTACAAGTGGATAGCTCATGTTATGAATAAGAAGGGTTGAGACGATGTTGAAGACAAAGCCCACAGTGGCAGACCATCCATGTCAACTTTCAAGGAAAAAATAATCTTGTTCACGCTGTAATTGAAAAGGACCGATGATTAACAGCACAAACAATAGCCAACACCATAGACATCGCAACTGGTCTGGCTTACATAATTCTGGCTGAACAATTAAAGATGGCCAGGTGTGGTGGCTCATGATTATAATCCCATACTCTGGGAGGCCAAGGTGGGTGGATCACCTGAGGTCAGGAGTTTGAGACCAGCCTGATCAATATGGTGAAACTCCGTCTCTACTAAAAATACAAAAAGTAGCCGGGCATGGTGGTATGTGCCTGTATTCCCAGCTTCTGGGGAGGCTGAGACAGGAGAATTGCTGGAACCTGGGAGGCAGAGGTTGCAGTGAGCCGAGATCACACCACTGTACTCCAGCCTGGGTGACAGCAGGACTCCATCAAAAAAAAAAAAAAAATTAAAGTTGAGCAAACTTTCCACTCAATGGATGCCAAAACTGTTGTGCTCAGATCAGCTGCAGACAAGAGCAGAGCTTTAGACGGAAATTTTAAATAAGTGGGATCAATATCCTGAAGGATTTCTTTGAAAAATTGTAACCGGAGATGAAACATGGCTTTACTAGTATGACCTTGAAGACAAAGCACAATCAAAGCAATGGCTGCTAAGAGGTTAAAGTGGTCCAGTCAAAGCAAGAGCAGATTAGTCAAGAGTAAAGGTTAGGCCGGGCACAGTGGCTCACGCCTGTAATCCCAGTACTTTGTGGGGCTGAGGCAGGTGGATCACGAAGTCAGGAGTTCAAGACCAGCCTGGCCAAGGTGGTGAAACCCCTGTCTCCATTAAAAAAAAAAAAAAAAAAAATTAGCTAGGCATGGTGGCAGGTGCCTGTAATCCCAGCTACTCGGGAGGTTGAGGCAAAGAATTGCTTGAACCTGGGAGGTGGAGGTTGCAGTGAGCCGAGATTGCCCCACTGTACTCCAGCCTGGGCTACACAGTGAGACTCAATCTCAAAAAAAAAAAAAAAGAGTAAAGGTCATGGCAACAGTTTCCTGGGATCCTCAATGCATTTTGCTTGTTGACTTCCTGAGGGGCCAAAAGAATGACAATGTTTATTTATTATGAGAATGTTTAGAGATAGCTAAAGCTTTAGTAGAAAAATGCCTGGGAAAGCTTCACCAGAGAGTACTTCTCTACCACAACAATGTTTCCACTCATTCCATTCATCAAACATGGGCAATTTTGTGAGAGTTTTGATGGGAAATCTTTAGACATCCACTTTACAGTCCTGATTTGGCTCCTTCTGACTTGCTTTTGTTTCCTAATCTTTAACAATCTTAGGGCACCCATTTTCTTCAGTTAATAATGTAAAAAGACCGCATTGACATGGTTAAGTTCCCAGGACCCTCAGTTCTTTAGAGGTGGA
Organism: Trachypithecus francoisi; assembly: GCF_009764315.1. NCBI lineage: Eukaryota > Metazoa > Chordata > Mammalia > Primates > Cercopithecidae > Trachypithecus > Trachypithecus francoisi. The sequence continues at coordinate 68,882,124 of NW_022681470.1, read as the reverse complement.
CGAAATGGCTGGTATCATCACTGATAAAAGTGTCTTGAATGTGATGGAGCTTATGTTGAGAAATAGAGTTTGTATGTTTCATTTTTATTTTTTAATTCCATTTCTCTATGAAATATTTGCAGTCCCCTCATATATGCTGTTCGTTATACTGATTAAAAAGGTAAAACATATTCAAAGAATGTTAAAGCTATTACAAAACCACAATGATAACCATAAGTAAACAATAATTTCCTTCACTATGTTTAGTGCATGAGTTTAGAAATCTGATAGAACAAATGAATATTTGCAAGTGCGTCCAGAAGCACAGTTCTCATACCAATAAAACCTAGATTAGTAGCTCATGGAAACAACTGGAACACTTACTAGCAGGAGGAAAAAACATTTTAGAGCATATCTAGGTGAAAGATTTTCTTGGCTTCATTTATAGCGAATCTGTGTGGGGTTAGGTGTGGTTGTTAGGCTATAAAGAAGATCATTTTCCTTGGGGAACACATTGATCTGAGGTGGTTGAAATGCCTAAAGGCAGCAAGTTAAAGAGACATAACTTTTCTTTATAGCCTTTGATTTTGGAAACTAAGGCTCAGACCAGATAGTTTATTCGAGCATACCTCGTTTTATTGCACTTCACTTTATTGTGCTTTGCAGATACTGTGCTTTTTACAAATTGAAGGTTTGTGGCAACACTGTGTTGATCAAGTCTTTACAAATTGAAGGTTTGTGGCAACACTGTGTTGATCAAGTCTTTACAAATTGAAGGTTTGTGGCAACGCTGTGTTGAGCAAGTCTAACAGTGCCGTTTTTCCGACAACATGTGATCACTTCTTGTCTCTGTCTCACATTTTGGGAATCCTCACAATATTTTCAACTTTTTCATTATTATTATTTTATATCTGTAATAGTAATCTGTGATCAGTGATCTTTGATGTTACTATTGTAATTGTTTTGGGGTTCCAGGAACCTTGTCCATAGAGGGTAGGTGAACTTAATCGATAAACATGTGTGTTCTGTTTATTCCACCAACTGGCCATTTGCATCTTTCTTCCTCTCCTTGAGACTCCCTATTCCTTGAGGCACAACAATATTGAAATTAGACCAATAACCTACAATGGCCTCTAAGTGAAAGTGAAAGGAAGAGTTGCATTTTTCACTTTAAATCAAAAGCTAGACATAATGAAGCTTAGTGAGGAAGGCAGATTGAAAGCCAAGACAGGCCAAAAACTAGGCCTTTTGCACCAGTTACCCAGGTTGTGACTGCATAGAAAAAGTTATCGAAGGAAATTAAAAGTGCTACTGTAGTGAACACATGAATAAGAAAGCAAAACAGCCTTACTGCAGATAGGGAGAAAGTTTTAGTGGCCTAGATAGATCAAATTAGCCACAACATTTACTTAAGCTAAAGTCTAATTCAGAGCAAGGCCCTAACTCTTTAATTCGATGAAGGCTGAGACAGGTGAGGAAGCTGCAAAAGAAAAGTTGGAAGCTAGTAGACGTTGGTTCATGAGGTTTAAGGAAAGAAGCCATTTCCATAACATAAAGTGCAAAGTGAAGCAGCAAGTGCTGATGCAGAAACTGCAGCAAGTTATCCAGAAGATCTAGCTAGGATGATTGGTGAAGGGGGCTACACTACACCCTAGATTTTCAATGTAGACAGAATAACTTCATATTGGGAGGAGATGCCGTCTAGAACTTTCACAGCTAGAGAGAAGTCAATGCCTGACTTCAAAGCTTCAAAGACTGGCTAAGGCTCTTGTTAGAGACTAATGTAACTGATGACATGGCAGAGGCCAATGCTCATTTACCATTCTGAAATTCTAGCCCTTAAGAATTACACTAAATTGACTCTTTCTGTGCTCAATGGGACAACAAAGTGCGGATGACAATGCATGTATTTATAACATAGCTTACTAAATATTTTAAGCCCACTGTTGAGATTTACTGCTCAGAAAAAAAAAAAAAATCATTTCAAAATGTTCATTGACAATGCACCTGAACATCCAAGAGCTCTGATGGAGAGGTACAAGAAGATTAATGTTGTTTTCTTGCCTGCTAACAAAGTATCCATTCCGCAGCCCATGGATCATGGAGTAATTTTGACTTTCACATGCTATTATTGGAGAGAAATAAATTTCACAAGGCTCTATCTACTATGGATAGTGATTCCTCTGATGGATTGGATTAGGGCAAAGTAAATTGAAAATCTTCTGGGAAGGATTCACCATTCTGCATGCCATTACGAATGTGATTCATGGGAGGAGGTCAAAATATCCACATTCGCAGGAGTTTGGAAGAAGTTGATTCCAACCCTCATGGATGACTTCAAGGGATTTAAATCTTCAATGGAGGAAGTCATTGCAGACATGGTAGAAATAGCAAGGGAACTAGCCTGAAGATGTGACTGAATTGTCACAATCTCATGATCAAACTTGAATGGATGAGGAATTGCTTCTTATGGATGAGCAAAGAAAGTAATTATTTGAGATGAAATCTACTACTCCTGGTGAAGATGCTGAGAACATTGCCAAGATGACAACAAAGGATTTAGAATATTACATAACTTAGTTGATAAAGCAGTGTCAGGGTTTGAGAGAACTGACTCCAATTTTTAAAGAAGTTCCACAGTGAGTAAAATGCTATTTAACAGCATAGCATACTACAGAGAAATCTTTCATGAAAGGAAGAGTCAATCAATGCCGCAAAATTCATAGTGGCCTTTTTTTTTTTTTTTTTGAGACGGAGTCTCGCTCTGTTGCCCAGGCTGTAGTGCAGTGGTGCGATCTTGGCTCATTGCAACCTCTGCCCCTCCAGGTTTAAGCAATTCTCTGCCTCAGCCTCCAGAGTAGCTGGGATTACAGGTGCATGCCACCACGCCCAGCTAATTTCTTTGTATTTTTAGTAGAGACGGCGTTTCACCATCTTGGCCAGCCTGGTCTTGAACTCCTGACCTCGTGATCCACCCACCTCAGCCTCCCAAAGTGCTGGGATTAGAGGTGTGTGCCACAGCGCCTGGCCCATAGTTGTCTTATTTTAAGAAATTGCCACAGCACCTCAACCTCCAGCAACCCTCACTGTGATCAATCAGTAGCCATTCAACATGGAGGCAAGACCGTTCACCAGCAAAAAATTACAACTTACTGAGGACTCATAACTCTTAGCATTTTTCAACAATAAAGTATTTTTAAATTAAGGTTTGTATTTCTTTAAGACATAATGCTACTTTACACTTAATAGACTCACTCCAGCATAATGTAAACATAACTTTTATATGCACTGAGAACAAAAAATATTTTATCACTCGCTTTATTGCAGTGGTGTGGAACCAAAATTGCATTATCTCAGAGGTGCGCTTGTACTTTGGATAAGGCAAAATCCTCTTACATAGACCCCAGTATTTTATTGCTCAAGAGTATATAAATTAGAGTAGTCCTATGTAGAATTTGAATCTAGATTTCACTCTTGTATTTGAATTAATCCATGCAGTCTTAGAAGTAGCATTTCCATCTCTCACTATGTCCTGCCAATTTTACCTCTAAATTTCTCTCAAGCCCATCCTTTTTTCCTCAATTCCACCATCATCACCCTAGCCCAAGTTACCATCCTCTCTTGTCTGGATACTGCAGTAATCTCCTAACTGTCTTATCAATTGCACTTCTTCCTTCCTACAGAAAAAATCAGATCATATAACTATGAGGGTGACCAATCCCTTGGTTTGCCTGGTGCTGCTCCAATTTTAGCACTGAAAGTCTCACATCCCTCAGTCCTAGGCAAACTGGGATGGTTGGGCACCCTAGGATTCTGCTCAAAACCTGCCAGCACCTTCCAGTCATCCTTGGAATAAAACCCTTTATGATGGTCTGCGAGGCCCCATAGAGTGTATCTCTTGCCTACCTCTCCAGCTCATCTCAGACTAGACTCCCCTTGGACTCACCACTGTGGGTGCACTAGTTTTATCTTAATTTTGAGAATTCATTGTGATCTTTTTCACTACATGAACTTTGCCCTTCATTTCCCTTCAGAGGATGTACTTTCTGCCTCTCTTAGTTAACTCAGGTTCATCCTTCATATCCCAGCTTAATTGTGCTTCACTACATTAGGTTCCTGTAATACAAGCTCTCAGAATATTTTGTTCCTTTCCCTCAGGTCATGTACCTTAGTTTGTCATTCTATAATTTTCCATTAGTAGTTTTATGTCTGACTCCCATACCAGCCTGTAAACTCTTTGAGCGTAAGAACCAAGTGTGTTTTGTTTATCACTGTGGATTTGACTCCTAGAATGTGCCTGGCACATATAAAAAGGGGTTCAATAAATATCGACTTCAGTTCCACTGCTAATGCCACAGGCCAGACTTGAGATTTCTGAGGCATTTCCCCACTTCTAATCTATTCACTTTCCAAATCATAATACCCACTAGTGTCATGGTAATCTTCTAGATGTGGATATCCTTCTAGATGTGGATTTCCACGGATATCACTGTGTCCCATATTGGTCTGCTGATGTGCCCCTGTATATACTTAGAAAAGGTACATTTATTAAGAGTATTCTATGCACTAGCACTGTGCTAAATATTTAATATATTTAATATAATTTGCACCTCACAATTACCCTTGAGGGACATTCTTCCTGTTTTACACGAGAGGAGACAAAGGCTTAGAGAGATTAGGTAACTAATCCATTACCACATGGAGTTTGTAAGAGATGCAACCAGAATGGTACCTGATGCATAAACCCTTACATTTTTGTCTTTCAATTGCATGTTTTATTAGTTATAATTAGGCTTGGCTATACATGACAAGAAAGTCCAAAGTACAATAGTGGCTTATGCAAGATAGAAAACTACATCTCTCTCATGGTTTCCCTCTGGTCTCTTCTGTTAAAGAGACCAGAGGAAAGCAGTCCAGGGTTAGGATGACCTGATCATCAGGGATCTACACATGTGTTGTTTGCTCTCCCTAGCTTGTGACTTCCATCTTAGGTCCAAAATGGCTACCTGGGCTCCAGTTTCCTAATCCCTATTTAGTTAACAGGAAAAAGGAAGATGTGTCCCTCACCCTCTAAGGATACCTTAGAGAAGTCACAGCTGACACTTCTGTTTATATTTCATTGGCCAGATTACAGTCATATGATCAGACCTTACTGCAAAAGATTCTGGGAAATGTAGTCCATGCTTTTGTTGTCCATTGGCTGAACTTAAAAAAAAATCGTCTTATAAGGAAGAAAGAAAGAATGGATATTGGGGGAAATAACAGCATCTGCAAAACACATGCTAGAGCAAGTTCTACTTAGGACTTTCAAAATTATCTACAATTTAGTTTCATTCTACGTAATGTTCTAGTTTTCCACCTCTCACTCACTTTAAACCATTGCCACAATGGGCCACTAACCTCTCTGTTTCCTAGACATATCAAACTCATTTTCGATTTTACTCTCCTTGCTTTTTCTCCTACTTGGGAGGGCTTCCTGTCAACCTACATAAATTCTACCCACACTTTACTGATTAGCTCATTAAAAGTTTCCTCTATATTAGCTTTCTGTCCCCCAAATAGAATGGAAGAAGCAAAGTTCTGGGTATATAGCAAACACCTAGTAAATACTTACTGATTAATGTATAAAACAGCGTTACTTAACTCCTTTAATTCTCATGTGGACCACTCCTTTATTCAGGATTTTTCAGGGTTAATTTATACCAGGGGACTTCTGTAGTCTCTCTCCCCATCTCTTGTGAAAATATATGCACCTAATGAATATTTATTAAGAACATATTTGGTTTTATTTTATTGTTTTTGGAGACAGGATCTCTCTCTGTCACCCAGGCTGAAGTGCAGTAGCGCAATCACGGCTTATCACACCCTCAAACTCCTAGGCTCAAACAATCCTCCTGCTTCAGCCTCCCCAGTATCTGGGACTACAGGTGCATGTCACCATGCCCAGCTAATTTTTTGTAGAGACAGGATTTCCCTATGTTGCTCAGGCTGTTCTCAAACTCTTGGCTTCAAGTGATCTTCTCTGTCTTGGCCTCTCAAAGTGCTGGGATTACAGGTGTGAGCCACCACACTCAACCATTAAGTACATATTGAAAGCCCCCATTTCTCCAGGTTATCCACTTAGAGCTCGAACTTGGTTTCAATTTCTGAATTGATGTGGTGGTATTTGCTGTATTGTAAGGCACTACTTCTCAAACTTTATATGCATACAGATCACCTAGGAATCGTATTAAAATGCAGATTCTGATTCAGGAGATCCAGGGTGGAGCCTGAGATTCTGTATTTTTAAAATATTCTAGGTGGGGCTGGGTGCAGTGGCTCCTGCCTGTAATCCCAGCACTTTGGGAGGCCAAGGCAGGAAGATCGCTTGAGGTCAAGAGTTTGAGATCTGCTTGGGCAACATAGCAAAACCCTGCCTCTACCAAAAAAATAAAAAAATAAAAAAATAAAAAAAAATACACAAATTAACCAGGCATGGTGGTGTGTGTGTCTTTTGTCCCAGATACTTGGGAGGCTGAGGTGAGAGTATCACCTGAGCCCAGGAGGCAGAGGTTGCAGTAAACTGAGATCACACCACTGTACTTCAGTACACCACTGGATAACAAAGTGAAACCCTGTCTCAATAAATAAATAAACATAAATATAAATAAATAAAAAAATAAATAAAATAAAATATCCAAGGTGATGCCAGTGTTGGCAGATGTAAATAGCAAGGCTGTAAAGATCCTCAGATTATCTGCCCCAGATCACATGAAGATGCATTTTAAAGCAAAAGATCCCTGAGTCCCACTCCAGACCTATGGGATCAGAATCTCTGAGATGGGACCCCAGAATCTGCATTTTAACAAACTCTCTAGCAGATCTGCATATACACTGATATCTGAGTTTTAAAATAACCCTAGATGATTTTTATGATTAGACCTGTTTATGAGTAGGCAGCTTTTTGAAATAATGTCATTCAATTCAGCATAACATGGAGTAACTGAAACTACCAAAACTTAAGAAATTAAACAATGTATTAATATAACTTGAATGGTTCTAAATTTTTTTAAATCCCATACTTTAAGCTGCAGCATTTTAGCATCACTCTTTTGCCCATAGCTTTGTTTGATTCTTAGCACTTAGAGCAGGAGAACCTCCCCTGCTCCACTTTGCAATTTCTCATGGCTGTAGGCTTGCCAGCAGCTGGTTCCAAATAATTCAGATCTCTACTTCAGCTTATGCTTTGAAGATAAAATTTAAGAGAAACAAAAGGTTTGAAATTGTGTTTCATAAAATATTTCTTGAAGAGATTTCAAGAGAAAATCACTTGTAAAGAAATTCTTTCCTTAACCTTATTCTTATTTCTTTTAACCAATAAGTACCTTCTTACTTAAGGGGGTTATTGATAGCATCTAACAAGATTGTGTGTGTGTGTGTGTGTGTGTGTGTGTGAAAGAACTTTGTCAACTGAAAAGCGCTAGAGAAACGCAAAGTGGCATGACTTTCATTACAACAGAGTATTAGCCAATGGGCTTAGCCCCAAAATGATAAATTAATCTTAAACATACCGTTGGAGTAGGAACAGAGTGAAAAGTTCTGCTCATATCCCTTATGATTTAAGCTGATGTGATGAGAAGCATGGAAAGAGCCAAGCTACACTACAGAAGGCTTGGATAAGAGGGGGAAATTTAACCCAGGTAAGGACAACTATAGGGTTTAGAGGAAACATTAAACACCACTATCAACTCTGAATGTCTTGTTAACCTCTGATATATCAGATCATCAGGGAGTAGGTAGAACCTCCCGAGTAGCTGGATTTACAGGCGGGCGCCACCACACCCAGCTAATTTTTGTATTTTTAGTAGAGACAGGGTTTCACCATGTTGGCCAGGCTGGTCTTGAACGCCTGACCTCAAGTGATCTGCCTGCCTCAGCCTCCCAAAGTGTTGGGATTATAGGAGTGAGCCACCACACTCGGCCAAGTGTGGATGATTTGGCTCACCCTGTCTAAAAAATGTTAAGGTTATAAGCCCTGGAGCATTTTATATAAAAATAATTATTGACGTGAATACAGAAGAGAACATCCACATATATTTCCATTTTTTGTTTGAAGTTAAAGCTGACAACAGTCAGAATGCATGACTCTCTTGGGCTGCTGATTTCAAGCTTGCAACTGTTTCCTAGTAATGTTGGGGGCCTGTGCCAAGTCATTGAAGGTTATTGCTGGTAGGTTTCTCCCTAGACAGGAAATAGTTCATTGGAGCTTTAGTGCAGAAACCAATACAGGTAGGTAAAAATGTTTTTATAATTGCCACTAGGAAAAAGACAGGGCCCAGGGGGTACTCTTCTGCCCAAGGGAACCTCTCCCTGGTTATAACCTAATTTGTTGTGTGTATGTGGACCAGATGGGTGGAATTAAACCTTCTAAGGTATTGTGGTTAGATTGCTAAGGTATTGTGGTTAGATGTGAAAATTACCAGCAGTTCCAAGAAATGTAAGAAATTCTCTTTGTCTTTCAAAGGACCATTCTCTGGTGGTTCAAATGTGGGCTTTTGAAACAGAAACAATAACATCTGTGGCTATAAGGTGGGGTCTGTTTCCCTCTTTTCTCTATTGGGGTGTAAATGAAGGTGTTGAAATTGTTGGCTTCATGTTTGTGTTTTGATGAAGATGGCTCTAAAGTAGTAGGATAGGGGACTAGAAGCTAACTAGTCATTGAAGAAGATCCTTGTTTTCCACAGAACAGTCTACCCTGGAGAACTGGCTGTTCCAACCTTCCTGTTACACTCATTCAGAGCATTCATACATCTCTCTGTCGATGGTGTAATAAAATAGACTATGGAAAAATCTCAGGAGGCTTCCTAAGTAATTGAAAGGAGGCCGGGCAAAAAAGTTGTAGTATAGGCAAGAGGAAGGTACAACTAACTAAAATGAACTTCGAAATGTGAGAAATAAATGCAAGCATCATCTGAAATTGTTCCCTTAAGTCAGCTCTAACAGTTTCTAATCAATAGATAAGGATAGGAGCTGAATTATCTTGAAACTGTGATACAGTGGTCAGAAAGTTAAGAAGATAACCCCTCTCCTACACCTTTGGCACAAAACCAGGGCATACCTATACCTGGAACATAATGTGTTGTACTGTTTGTTGAGCTTCAAGAAAAGTCTAACGAGGTTAGAAGCAGTTAATAGAAGGACATCTGAAAAGATCAAGGAGATTAGGTGTTCCCTATTCCTTTCATGAGGAGATACTGAAATGGCAGAATTCTGCAGCGGACATCCAATGAGAGATGGTGATTAGCAAGCCGAGGGGATAGGCCTCAGAAGAAACCAGACCTCCTCACACTTTGATCTCTGACTTTGGCTTTCAGAACTTCAAGAAAATAAGCTTTTGTTGTTTAAACTACCCAGTTTGCAGTATTTTGTTATGGCAGCTCTAGCTGAGTAACACACATGAGAATACACATGATCAAATGATTTAAAATTATTAAGGGTCTAGAAAAGGTCTGCATACTACTTGCATCAGAATCACCTATGATACTTTTCAAAAAGCAGGTTCTCAGGTCCAGTGGACCTGAATTATTAAAATGTTCTGGTATGATACCTAACAATCTGTCTCTTTGGTAGACACTTCAAGTGTTGTTTTTGTACACTAAAGAGCCAGAGGTCCTGCCCAACCTCTGGCTCTTTTCTGAGCCTGAAAATGAATTCTGGGCTTGGTACTAATTGCATTTCATCAAGTGCTGCTGTGTCTGGTCCTCTGGCAGATGGTCCCTGATCCAGGAATCACATGTAAATCCCATTGTAGGTTCTCTCTCTCCAGGTGTCAGCCAACGTTTATGCAGCATGTGGGAAAACTGAATGGGATGGACCAGATGGAATCCTTAGAGTTTATTCTTGATTTTGGAAATAAATATGTGCCTCACCTATCTTACTTAAGAATATAATGACATATTTTGAACAATAAAGTATATATATTATCTCTCTCATGAGATTTATTTAAAGATCTTACTACCTTGTCAATAGAGAATGCAAGGAATAGAATGGGGCGTATCTTTCCTTCACCTGTGGACCTAAGAGGAACTGAAATGAGAGAAAGTTGAGAGTCCACAGCAAACTCTGTGATGAACATTTTCAAAGCAGGCAGAATACGTGGCATTCTGATTCAAATATGGCAGTTCCCTAAGGAGTGTAAAATCTGCCTGCCCCATCCCCTCCATTTACAAATGTGCTTAAGGGACATAAGGTTTTATAAACAGGGTTTTTAAAAACTGAAATTTAGGCAGATCATTTAAGAATGTTCAAGGGGTAGGTCAATGGACTATTTCTCTATTTTCTTTCGGGTGGTCCAGCCTTTGAACCAGAATGCAGCTGTAGTATCCCAAGTGACGGGGTCTGCCAAGGAGTTCCCATGTCCACCGTTTTTTGTGGTTTAGGTTTTTCTTTTTTATTGGTGGGGCGGGGGGCGGGTGAGTACTTACTTAATGCTAGGCACTTGGCTGTTTTTTCCTTCTTGACTAGCCAGATTTCAGTTTCTCTGTGTTGGCTATTCATTCCCACTGAATTTCTTGGTGGGGTGGTGGGGGCGGGGGCGATGAATGGGAAAGTGGAATTGCCATTAATGTTGCAGGTGCTTTCCTGAAACAAGACTTTTGACCCTAAAAAGAATGAATTTGAAACTCTAGACAATAATACTCTGAAGAGGTTAAGAAGAAAAGCCATGAGTGCAACTGGGTTTCATTAAGAATGATCAAGAAGACATTTAGTCTTCAAGGAGACAGGTTCCTAGTTTGGGCAGAGAAGAGAGCCCTAACAATAAAACGCGGCCGTGTTGGCTGAAAGGGGGCACTCAACTGAAACCAAGGCACTCCTGGGGTGTGAGGATGGGTGTTCATTCCCAGACCTTTCCGAGCGGCCCTTTCCCTCAGTATGTTCTGGACTCATTGAGGTCCTGGCCAAGCGTCCAGGTAGCCCCGAGGGCCCCGACTCCCTGGCGAAGGGGTAGGGGGCGCGGGCCAGGCGAGGCAAGCGGGCCAGGCAGCGGCGGCCGCGCTTTCCGTAGAGGGCGCTGTGGGGGCGGCTCCGCCGCAGTCCCGACTCCCGCCGCTTCCTCCCGCCGCCCCTCCCCGCCAGTCCCGGCGAACGCGGCCGGGCCCTTGGGAACCGAGTCTCGGCGCCACCGGGGAACGGCCGCGGGCCGCGCCACAGCCGGAGCGGGGCAGGGCCCCGCCGCCGCCTTCTTCTGCCGGCTCCGCCGCCGGCCATGCATTCTTCCGGCTCCTCTGACTCCCAGAGCCCCGGCCGGGGCCCGGCCAGCCCGAGGTAACCCCCGGCTCGGCGGTCGCAGGCCCCGGAGCGGCAGCGGAGCCGGGCCAGGGGAGGCGCTGGGGGCGGGAAAAGGGGTGTCGCCGTCGCGTGGCCCGGGCAGGCGGCAGCGGCCTGAGGGACGAGGGCGCGGTAGGCCCCGGGGAGGAGGCGGGGGCGCGGGGCATCCGCCTGCCTCCCCGGGACCCGCCCCGGTGACAGGTCCGGCCTCTGAGTCCCCGCCGTCCCTCTGTCCGCAGGCAGTCGCGAGGGGAGTAGGGCGCCAGCGCGCCCGCTCGCGCCGCGCCTCGGGCCGCCTGGGTCGTCGCCGCGTCCATGACCGCGACCCCTCGGCGGGGGACACCCGCCCCCGCGCTCCGCAGCAGCCCGCCGTCCGCGCCCGCCGAGGTGAGCCCAGCGCGCGGGCCGCGCCCGCCACCACGACCCTTCCACATCCGCGGAAACCGCTGCAGGCTCCACCGGCCCCCGGCGCTGCGGTCGCCTCTTCTCTGCTCCTTTCATCATCCCTCGCTTCCCTGCCCTCTGGTCGGAGAGCTCATTCTCTTCATCCCCAGTTCCTTGGCTTTTACCTCTTTCTGGCTTTTGCTCCCCTCCCCCTACTCCTGCCCTTCCTCTTTTTCGCCTTATAACCCCCTACTTTCTTCCTCTCACCTTTTAAGCTTTTTTTCTAGGCCCCCCCATTTTTTTCTTTAAAAATAAAAAAAAGGACCCTATTGCTACAAATGAGAATTTTGAGGGTAACTCTTCGCTAGAGCCAGAGACCTTTTAAAGGACTGCATCAGTGTGCAGGAATGGTGGTGGTGAGGAGACCGAGGTCCTCAGTATTTGGGAAATCTGATCGAGAGGACTCTGTTTCGGTCATGTCACTCGTGTCTTCAGTTTGGATATCCTGAGGGTGTCTGAAGCGAGTGGATCTATTTTTCTAAGTCCAATAGACGACCGCAGTGAGACACAGTGCGGGGACGGTCACCAATTACTGAATGGGAATTGTGTTATCATTTGCTAAATATATTGTGACATACTCCGTGCCTCGGTGAACAGCTCCCTTGACCTTGTGCGGCTCCTCCTCCCTAGCTCTCTGTCCCCCTCTGGAATTTCCTCTGAGAGATCACCGAGGTCCTACACCCGGAAAGCTTCGACCCTCGCTTTTTTATTTTGTGCTGGGGGCAATTTCTATGTTGGTGACTGTTTAGATATGTTTCATGCATTTTCCTTTTTAAGTGAATTTTTCTTTCACCCCAGAAAGACAGGACGGAGTCCAATGTGAGAATGGCTATGACTTTGGAAGAAGCTCCGTGGCTGGGCTGGCTCTTGGTGAAAGCACTGATGAGGTTTGCCTTCATGGTCGTCAACAACCTGGTTGCTATTCCATCCTACATCTGCTATGTAATTATACTTCAGCCCCTTCGAGTGCTGGACAGTAAGCGGTTCTGGTATATCGAAGGAATCATGTATAAATGGCTTTTAGGAATGGTGGCTTCCTGGGGATGGTATGCTGGATATACAGGTAAGAGTGAGAACACTTTTGTTTAATGCATAAGAAAAGATTTGTCAGGAGCCATGATTAAATATATATTACACTTTGGGTTGAGGATGCTTTCATGTCTTCACTGTTAAAAAAAATAAAAAGAAAACAGTTCTATTGGGTTTCTCTTCAGAATCTCAGGAAGACTGATGTTTTCAGAAGTATAATTTCACAATTGTGTATTGGTAAATTTCAAAATGTTTTTACTGTGATTGACATACATTGATGAAAACTGGTCTGCAAAAGCTCTGGTAGAGGAATAGGAGTGCATTGCATAGGACTCGAGAACTTATATAATGAAGATGTAAGATATTTCATCTATTTCATGGAGGATGCCCTTGGAAATGTAGAAAAATGATGGAACCATATTTGTGCTAAGATAGTTTAATAAGTTTCTTCATCATTTAATGTGATATTGTACTGTTACCATTTTGAGCAAGCAAAATGGCTTTCTTTTCTCTTATGTATGTTTTGTTTACTAGAATCTATATTTTATCTCATAAATCTGAGAGTATTAAATATAAAAAATAAAGTTAACTTTGTTAAGCTAATTTATCTTCTGAGTGTCTTTAAATAGATTGTGATTTCTGCCTTTAAATTGCATTTGGGGAAGCAAGAGTAACACTATTCAGAAGTGGACTTTTACAGAACTAAATGAGAAGTGTTTATTTTCTGAGGTAAACCTTGTATGCTTTGAGAACTTATGCCCTTGCTGTGAAAATTCTGTATCGTTTATTGTATTTATTTGATTTTTTTCCCTTAAGAATTAAGATAATGAAAAAAATCATAGAGGTTTTTTGCACTTGTCAGATGTGGAGGCTTTTAGCACAGAAATTTCTACCAGGCAGGCTCCTTGGAGATCATGCAGATGCTGTGGTCAATGGAGGCTGTAGTTCATAGCTTGGCAGAGTGAGGAGGGGTACTCCCAGGGTCAAGCAGTATGGCAGTTCTCCATTTGAAATTCTGTCTCCCTCTTTCCTACCCAGGCTGCACCTGCACGTTTTATCCACACACACAAGAGAAGGACTGATAGTGTACAGCTTTTGTGGAGTCTGACAGACTCTTGCTATGTCTGAGTGCTCTCAGTTGCCCCAGATGAAACCTTTTCTCCTTCCAGCAGTGCCATTTATTATTATACAAGAGCTAAAGCCGCTGGGATAGTGTATGCATTGCTTCCTTGTCATCTGTCTTGTTGAGATTCTAGTGCTTTTTGGATGTAGTAGGTGAGCTTCTAGCCCTTTTTTACTACTTGGTGGTAGCAATAGCAGTGATAGAGAAAAAATGAAGTTCTAGTCTATGGTGCTGAATTCTTACCTGAATTGCACTGCCGTCTTAGAGTTGCTTGGCTTGGTATAGTTTGAGCATTCCCAAATATATGTTATATGGTACTAGTGGCTTTATTCTTGTATAGTATGCTTAAGTTTGCTTGTTTTAAATTAGCTTATAGTGTTTTCAGAAACGTGTTCTAGAAGTTCATTCTGCTAAACAATGAAATTACTGAAATGTTTGTGCTTGTGTATAGTGTATTTAAATGTTAGCATGATGGGAAGGTAAAATTAATTTGGCATTGACCTTGAGATTAGGAGTGCAGTGGCGCTGCTTAAAGTCAAGTTAGTTATCCTATGGCCATAGCATTTTTAAGCATGTATTTTTAAGCATATTTTCTTGGGGTGTCTCTTCCTTGCTGACTATAGAACTGTGTAATTTCTTTTGCCACCTGCTTGGAATGTGGTCTTGGCATGATCTGCATATTTTAGTCTCTCTGAAGCATCTGCTCTTCTTCAGGCTACTGAATTTTGACAATTTGATCAGTTTGTCTCATTTAAATATAGACTGTTTTAATATATGTATTTTAAAAGGTTTTCCTATAGGTAGAATACTTGATTTCAGAGGGCCTGGTCATAGTCTGATCATAACAGAAAATAATCAAGAAGTCAAACAAATATAGGAATGAATTTGGTTGAAAACCTCAGCTGAGTTTAAAGAAGCACATCTAAGCAGAGGTTGATGAACAGGTGTACCCATAAAATAATCTCAGGGGTTATATTAGCCTTTCTTTAGATACTATATTTCACTTCTTCCCTTTACATCAATAGGAGGGTGGGCTTGTGAAGTTCTTTTTTCCCTATGCCCAAGTTTCACAGATGGAAAATTGAACATTGCCAAAGGAATTCTGCTCAGCAGATTAAGTATGTTCACGTTTTAGAATAAAAATTGCCAAAACTTTGTTGTAAAACCACTTGTGAGGAAACCTTAAATACTAATTAAGAAGCTAAAAATTGAATATTGGTATATTGGTATAGAATATATATATATATTTTCCAAATTGTGACATTCAGTGTAATATGAGTGAATTATTCAGCTCTGCTGATGAGGACTTATGCTGATTATCTAACCTACACAGCCCCATATAGTAGCCACTGGCTGCGTGCCACTATTTAGATTTAAATTAATTAAAATGAAATAAGATTTAGCATTTAGCTCCTCAGTCACACCAACCACATTTCAAGTGCTCAGTACTAGGTGGCTAGTGGCTACTGTATGGACAGTGCAGATACAGAACACTTCTATCATCACAGCAAGTACTGTTGGACAAAGCTGATATAGTAAGCATGGTTTTCTTTTCTTAGAGAAACTAAATGTTATCTTTATTAAAAAATCTTTCCTTAGTTCTAAACAGATTTCTTTTGTAAAAGACAAGAAGTTTTATTAAACTGTCTCTTAACTCATCACAAAAATGAGCCCTTTAAATTCATACATGCTTCTTGGATGGTGAATGGTGAGGCCAGTAAGCCCAAGAACATAAATGAACATTCTTGTACTTTAGTTTGCATTCTCAGAGCTGGGGAACTGTCTGTAGACACAGAAGATGGAAAAGGAATTTTGTGGTCTGTTTCTGACTTTAAGTTACACATTTTAAAAAGTACTGTGAAGACACTGGGGTTTGTTCATCCCTGGCTTGCTACTAAAGTAGTAATGATTATTGTTTTCACATTTTCCTTTTTTTTTTTTTTTTGAGATGGAGTCTTGCTCTGTTGCCCAGGCTGGAGTGCAATGGCGCAGTCTCGACTCACTGCAACCTCCACCTCCCAGGTTCAAGCGATTCTCCTGCCTCAGCCTCCTGAGTAGCTGAGACTACAGGCATGTGCCACCACACCCAGCCAATTTTTGTATTTTTAGTAGAGATGAGAGTTTCACTATGCTGGCCAGGCTGGTCTCGAACTCCTGACCTTGTGATCTGCCCACGTTGGTCTCCCAAAGTGCTGGGATTACAGGTGTGAGCCACTGTGCCTGGCCTGTTTTTACATTTTCTTTAGTAGGAAGTGCTGTACAGATATCTCATGCTGAAGAAACATTTTATATTGCCTTTGTCTTAATATTTCAAGGGCAAACCAAAAGAGATACTGCTTAACTAATGATCCACTTCTGCATGCTTTATTTGGATCTAGGATAAATCAGTACCCCACTACCCCCACCCCAGAGTTTAAGTGACGACTGGCAAATTTGAGAGAAAGGTTTCATACCAAACAAAATATATTCTATTTATTTAAAATGGTTAATTTTTATTTTCATTTACTTATTTTAGTAAAGGAATTGTCATCCAAACACATTTAATTAAAGTCTCAGCCAGGCACAGTGGCTTATGCCTGTAATCTCAACAACTTGAGAAGCTGAGGTGGGAGAATCACATAATCCCAGGAGTTTGAAGTTACAGTGAGCTGTGATCATGCCACTACACTCCAATCTGGGCAACAGAGACCCTGTCTCTATTAAAAAAAAAAAAAAAAAGACTTGCATGAAATACTTTAAAAATATTTATTGTTAATAGAAACTGCAGAATTTTTATTTTTATATAGGATGAGAGTCATGGGCCAAAGTCTGACTGGAAGGGAGCTGGGGTGCCAGGGGACTTGCTGCCAACCTGTTTTTATGTGGCAAACAGTTTTCCTTAAATTGAGAATTATTTGGGGAGGCTTTAGGGAAAGCTGATGGAGATTACGTTTAGTTACCTCCTACTCCCCAACTGACAGCTGCTATGTCTTTCTGGGTTATTTGATTATTTGATAGTGTCCTGCTTTTCGAGGAGGGATACATATTCATTGTGTGACAAAAAATAATTTTTAGGAATTTTTTCTGACCTTGAAATTCTACAGAAAAGTTTCAAAAATGTATTTCGAGAGCAATATCTTGTAACCTCCGAGCCATAAAACCAATTTAGTATGTGAAGATGAACATTTTAAGAATGTGAAATAAAATAGAATTCAATAGAATACATTAGAAGTGCATGTGTTTATACTGAGTGGTGCTGCAGAATGTGTTTTTTACTATGAGTACAGTCAACATTTGAGAGGCATTGTTCTAATGGAAAGAGCACTGCGATTTTGGAAAACTCTGGGAGTCGGTGGTCTAGCTTTAACTTTAAATCTGTTCTCACTGATAGGGATGAGATACTTACCTACTCTGTGCCCACTGGTTGGATCTTCTTTATAACCCCAGGGTCTGATTTGTTACCTGATGCTCACAGAGTACTCAATAAGTGTCTAGTTCTTGAATGATCCTTTCTTATTTTTTTGTGAGACAGTCACACTCTGTTGCCCAGCCTGGAGTAGAGTGGCACAGTCTTGGCTCACGACAGCCTCTCTCTCCCAGGTTCAAGCGATTCTCATGCCTCAGCCTCCCGAATAGCTAGGATTACAGGTATCCACCACCAAGCCTGGCTAATTTTGTATTGTTAGTAGAGACAAGGTTTCCCCATGTTGGCCAGGCTGGTCTTGAACTCCTGACCTCGAGTGATCCACCTGCCTTGGCTCCCATAGTGCTGAGATTACAGGCGTGAGCCACTGCACTAGGCCAAATGTTCTTTTCCTTTCCTGGTTCTGAGATTCCCTAGCTGCCTACCTTTCTGAAAGGTCTATTAGCAAGGTCATTGCAATCCACAAAATATGAAACCTTGAATCACATCATGTTTAATATATGTAATCTCTTACAATACATTCGTTAATTTTTTTTTGAGAGACAGATTCTCACTCTATTGCCCAGGCTAGAGTGTGGTGGCGAGATCATAGCTCACTGCAGCCTTGAACTACTGGACTCAAAAGGGATTCTCCTGCCTCAGCCTTTCGAGTAGCTGTGACTATAAGTGTGCATCACCGTGCGTGGCTAATTTTTTAAAAAAAGTTTTTATAAAGATGAGATCTTGCTGTTGCCTAGGCTGGTTTTGAACTCCTGGTTTCAAGGGCTGCTCCTTCCTTGACCTCCAAAAATGCTAGGATTATAGGAATGAGCCACCATGCCTGGCCACATTTACTCATTTAACACACCTTTATTGAACTTCAGTTATCTGTGGGAACAGGTACACTGGAGGTACCTGATAGGCACAAGACATAATCACTGACTTTAAGGAGCTCACAGCAGCCTTGTTGGGGAGACTGCACCAACAATGAAAATATACAGGGGTACAAAGGGAGGTAAGAGGAGGGGCTCCTGATCTAGCCTCAGTGGTGGGGGCTGACAGGGAGGGAATAGGGGATTTAGTGAGAGGCTTCGAAGGAATTTGAATTCCTTTGAATCCTTAGTAATTATAATTCATTTAAAAGATGCAATGTGTATCTTTGTGGTGATGATATTAGCTGAGATTTATTGAAAAATAAACCAGGCAGTGACCAAAGTGCTTCAGTCACTTAATGATCACATAAATTTTATCAGGGTGGTACTGTTATCACTTCTCCTTTTGTTATGGATGTTGAAATTGAAAGAGGTTTCACAGTTACTTCCCCAGAAGCATTAACTGGATTGATGTTGCCACAAGTTGATTTTTGTATTTAAAGAGCCAATACTGACCTTTAGGTAATGTTCCTAGAGTGTTTCTTAATTTTTACTAGCCACATGCCCTTTTGCTTTTGAGGCATGAAATCTCTTTCTGAAGATACAACTCTTTAACATCTGAAAGCAATATCATAGCTATAGATTTCTTCAAGAGGTTAAAAACTTGGTGCTTCAATGGAAATGTTGTAGTATAATGGAAATTTCATAAAATCTAACTTCCTTAAGGTTCTCTACTCATGTGGAGAACAAAAACTCCACTGGAATTTTGGTTTTGGTGCTTGAAAGTGGATTATCATCAGAGTAAGGAGTTACTACATGATGTTAGGTTGACAACTGATTTTTTTTTTTGAAGTCTTGCTCTGTCATCCAGGCTGGAGTGCAATGGCAAAATCTTGGCTCACTGCAACCTCCGCCTCTTGGGTTCAAGTGATTCTCCTGTCTCAGCCTCCTGAGTAGCTGGGTTTACAGGCATGGACTACCATGCCCAGCTAATGTTTTGTATGTTTAGTAGAGATGAGGTTTCAGGCTGGTCTCAAACTCCTGACCTCAAGTGATCCACCCGCCTCAGCCTCCCAAAGTGCTTGGGTTACAGACGTGAGTTACTGCACCTGGCTGACAACTGATCTTGACATAAATCCAGGAGAGGAGTTTTCAGTACAGTGTTTTGATTTTGATATGGAAAATATATCATGAAAGGAAATATTTTTCTTCTCCATCCCTGTGATAGGTAATTAAAGGTAAATATTACTAAATGCTGTAAACTCAGCAATCTAGTGGTACTATACATTTGATGTCTGGTCTTATTTCAAAGATAGTTTATAATTGAATAATTTATTTTAGATACTTATTTTGAAATATGTATAATGTTGCATACACACACCTTCACATACACTATTACAGAAGCTCAGGGGGCAGTATTTGCAATGTTTGTAGTAAGACCTCAAGTTCTGGAGTCAGAAAGAGCTGGGTAGAGTAATTTTTGGTTTATTTTTGTTTGTATTTGCCTGGCATATCTTTGCCAATCCTTTTGTTTTCAAACTCAAACTTTTATAATTTGCTTTGATTTGGATGTGTCTCTAGTATATAGCATGGAGTTAGGTTTTGCTTTATGAGTGAATTTGAAAATCTCTGTTAATATGAGTTGAATCCATATTTATATTTATTCATATGTCAAAAATTTATCATGGTTCTGCCATTGTATTTTATGTTTTCTATTTATATATACATATGAATGTTAAGTCGTTCACTGTGTAGTATCTTTTTCTTTGCTTTTCAGTTCTGATGTTTAGGAAGGTTTGTATTTCAGTCTTGTTACTTTAATATTCTTAGTTCTCTATTGATAGTAACCATTCATTCTCTTCTATAACCAGAGGTAAAACTTTTTAATCCTTCTCTCTTCCCCTTTCTCTTCTTCCTCACCCAATCTTAGTCAGTAATATTCATTTAAAATAGCATATACATCTGTGCTGTTATGTATACTTATGCTTCTATTACTTGAGCTTTAAGACTATGCACTGCTGGCTGGGCGTGGTGGCTCAAGCCTGTAATCCCAGCACTTTGGGAGGCGAGACGGGTGGATCGCGAGGTCAGGAGATCGAGACCAACCTAGCTAACACGGCGAAACCCTGTCTCTACTAAAAAATACAAAAAACTAGCTGGGCGAGTTGGCCAACGCCTGTAGTCCCGGCTACTTGGGAGGCTGAGGCAGGAGAATGGCATAAACCCGGGAGGCGGAGCTTGCAGTGAGCTGAGATCCGGCCACTGCACTCCAGCCTGGGCGACAGAGCGAGACTCCGTCTCAAAAAAAAAAAAGAAAAAAAAAAAAAAAGACTATGCACTGACTCCCAGCCATTACATCAAGGTAATCAGTAAGCTTATTATACTTCTCTCTGCTTTCTCCCTTCTTTCAATTTATGTTATTTGAATTTATACAGTGTTATAGCCTATCATATTTGCATTCTGTTTTATCAACCTCATTTCCATCTGTTTTTGTATTAATTCTTCAGTTGAATGTAATGTTCACCCAGGTACTTTGCGCGGAGTCATTCTTTGGTTGGCTGAAGTTTATCCTCCAGCAGTTTCTCAATAAGGGCTCAGGGGAACAAGATGGGGATATTACTCTTACATCATTTTCAGAATTTGTCTTTTGTTGCTTTATATGTTTTTTGTTTTTTGTTTTTTTGAGATGGAATCTCACTCTGTTGCCCAGGCTGGAGTGCAGTGGTACGTTCTCAGCTCACTGCAACCTCCGCCTCCTGGGTTCAGGCAATTGTCCTGCCTCAGCCTCCTGTGTAGCTGGGATTACAGGCATGCACTACTACGCCCGGCTAATTTTTGTATTTTTAGTAGAGATGGAGTGTTGCCATGTTGACCAGGCTGGTCTCGAACCCCTGGCCTCAGGTGATCTGCCCACCTCGGCCTTTGAAAGTGCTAGGATTACAAGTGTGAGCCACCATGCCCACAGCCTGTTGCTTTATGCTTGAAGGATAACTTAGCAGGTTATAAAGTCCTTGGCTCACACATTGTTTTTTTGAGTATCTTACAGGAATTATACAAATGTCTTCTGGCATTAAATGTTATATGAAGCCAGATTGAATTTTTTCCTATTATTAATGATTTGGTCTTTTTGCCTGTCTGCCAAAAGGGATTCTCCCTTTATCTCTCATATCTAGTGACTTTATTCAGATATAGTGGTATTGACTGTTTAGCTCAATTTTTAATAGTACATGTATGCCTTTCTAATATTTAGATTCAAATGTATTTTCATTTCAGGAAAGTTTTCTTTAATCATATCTTTAAATATTTACTTTGTCTCATTGTTTTGGTTTTCCTTTTTGGAGACCTTAGTTATATGTATGTTGAATCTCCTTTTTTTTTCTTACGTCTTTTGTATCTATTTTTCCTTTAATCCTTTTAAACACTTTTTCATTTGTTTCTTTCATGTCTCTTACTGTATTTTCTGCAATGTCTCTTCTTTGTTCACCTGTCAGTTTCTTCTTCATTTCTGTGATGGTTTTGTTTATTCTTCTATTTTTTTGTTGTTGTTGTTTAGTTTTGCCAATTCATGCTTCCCTATTCCTGTTATCTAGACATTTCTCTGTTGAGTTCTTGTATTTCTTATTTGTGGTCTTGCTCATAGTGATGATGGCTTCACTGATTTTCTTAAAATCAAGCAAAATTATTCAGTTATAAATTTTGTCTTCTCCATTGTAATTTTTTTTTAGTGTCGGTACATTATCTGTCATTTTTCTTAAAGTATCTCTCAGTCAGTACCATGCCAGTTACCTTTTTTTCCTTGTGATTTAATGAATTGGATTTACCTCAATCTGTTATTTGTAGGAGGTTTGGGTGGGGCCAGGGTAGATTTCCGGATTTCTGCCTCAGAGGTAGTCTTTTTCACATATGAAACTGGGTGTGTTTCTCTGTGTTGCCACAAGTCTTCTGCCTCTCCAAACCAGAACAAGTCTAGAAGGCATTTTGCCACTAATTCTGAACTTCCCACTCCTTCCTTTGCAGCTATGATTGGACATGGCTCCAGCATGCCAATGCAAACCACCCCCCCACCCACCTTTTTTGTTTGTTTGTTTGTTTTGGGATGGAGTCTCACTCTGTTGCCCAGGCTGGAGTGTAGTGGTGCAGTCTTAGTTCACTGCAACCTCTGCCTCCTGGGTTCAAGCGATTCTCTGCCTCAGTCTCCCGAGTAGCTGGGACTACAGGCGTCTGCCACCATGCTTGGCTAATTTTTGTATTTTTAGTAGAATTGGGGTTTCACCATGTTGGCCAGGCTGATCTCGAACTCCTGACCGCAGGTGATCCACCTGCCTCGGCCTCTCAAAGTGCTGGGATTACAGGCGTGAACCACTGTGCCCGGCAACCCTTTTCTTAAGGAAATGTATTGTAGCTGTTGCTTTCTGAGATCTGCCACTGTCAGGCCCTCCTCATCACATGCCACAGTGTCTTTCCCTATAAGCTGTTCTCCACCGCAGCATAGATTGCCTGCCTTGTTTGATCTCAGCCTTGCTCTCAGGTACTTTGGTGGTTTTATTTTTTAGGTTTAAAGTTTTTGGCTTTTTTGGTGGTTGTTGTTGTTGGAGACAGGGTCTTGTTCTGTCACCCAGGCTGGAATACCATGGTGCCTTCCAACTCACTGCAGCCTGAAACTCTGGCCTCAAGTGAGCCTTCCCACCTCAGCCCAAGTAGCTAGGACGACAGGCATGTGCCACTATGCCTGGATAATTATTTTAATTTTTTTGTAGAGATGGGATCTTACCAGGTTGCCCAGACTGGTCTCAAACTCCTGGCCTCAGGCTGTCCTTCCACCTGGCCTGCCAAAGTGCTGTGATTACAAGCATGAGCCACCGCACCTGGGCTGGGATTTTTATATTTTTGTTTTTCTCCTAGGTTTTCTGAAAAAGCAGTTTTGTGCAGTTTTTTCTCCTTGTTGCTATCTGTATTTTCCCAGAATATTCATGCCTATAATGCTACTATGTCTATACCAAAAAGTACAACACAAGATTTTTGTTTAACTAATTATAATTCAAATAGCACTGTCAGCATCCTATTGTACATTGGTTGATTATTAGAAAATGGAGAGCAATTTTGCCATCTAATTAATTTTCTTTGAGGTTTGTTCAAAAGCATAAAGTAGCCTCCAAAATGTATTTCTTTTGTCTCCCAGTGGTTTCCAAACTGTTTTGATTCTTAGACTGCTTACCAGTGGCATATGTTTAAGACATCCACTCTATTTCCATTTGGCTGCAGTAAGAAAATGTCATCAAAATGAATGGAAGGAGTGAGTTACCTTTGGTAGCTTAGTAAGGAATATGAAATAAATGTGACATTAATACAGTGAAGCTCTAGGGTCTGGTCTGCCTTGAGAACTTTAAAGATCACTAGTGCCCCCCAAAGTTTGACAAATATTGTTACATATGAGTTTATCATTCCTAATCTAAACTTAGGATTTACTGAATACTTAGGCTTTGTTTTAGGAGTTTCTTTTCAGAGTTTGCAAGTTAGTGGCCATATTCAGAAGCTGGTGTGTTTTATTTAGTCTTAGCACTAGTTTAACTTAAAAAAAATTAGTTGTCAACATTTCAAATTTGGGAGATTTCACAACACGTGAAAACAAATGCCACATTTCCAGCTATTCTTGAGAAATTAGAGATCTGGCCATGCTGAGCCCTCGTTCCTGCATAGTAACAATTTGCTGGAGCTGCGTGATGACCACCCCCTTTACTGTCCAGTTTATCCAAGATCCTGCTGCTTCTTGTCTTGTTTTGGGCCTACTTTACTCATTAAGAGTACTTGCTTGGATCCCAGAGACTTAGGTGATGTTCATTCCTAGCTACTTGGGAGGCTGAAGCAAAAGGATTGCCTGAGTCCAGGAGTTCAAGGTTGCAGTGAGCTGTGATTGTGCCATTGCACTCCAGCCTCGGGGACAGAGTGATATCATATCTCTCTAAAAAAAAAAAAAGAAAAAAGAAAAGAAAAGAACCGCTATGAATCCAGTATCTAGTGCACATTTTGCATGTGCTTTTAATTAGAAATTTGTATTATTTGACACTAAGGGAAAAAAATTATAAATTTAAATACATCAAGATGTTTCTGAATCATAAAAAGACAAAACTATGTTCAGTACACCTTTAGTGTTACACTCATATGTACATATATATTTTTTCATTGGGATATAATTCACCTACCATAAATTAATCATTTTAAAGTATATAATTTAGTGGCTTTAAGTATATCCATACAGTTATGCATCCATTACCATTATCTAATTCCACAACATTTCATCACCCTCAAAAGAAACCTCAAACGCATTAGTTGTCACTTCACGTTCTCTCCTACCTTTAGTTCCTGGCCACCACTAATCTATGTTCTGTCTCTATGCTTTTGCCTATTCTGGACATTTCATATAAAGAGAATTATATACAATATGTGTCTTTTGTGTCTGGCTTTTTAAACTTAGCATTATGTTTTTAATATTCATCTGTATTATATGTCAGCACTTTATTCCTTTGTGTGGCTGAGTAATATTCCATTGTGTGGATAGACACACATTTTATTTATATATTCATCAGCTGAACATTGGGTTGTTTCTGCTTTTTGGTTACTGTGAATAATGTGGCTATGAACATTCATGTAGAAGTTTTTGTGTGAATATATGTTCTCAGTTCTTTTGGACTAGGAGTTAAATTGCTGGGTCATATGGTAATTCTGTGTTTAACTTTTGAGGAGCTGCCAGACTGTTTTCCATAGCAGCTGCACTATTGTACATTCCCACCAGCGATGTAGGAGAGTTGTAATTTCTCCACATCCTCACTAACACTTGTTATTTTCTGTTTTGTTTTTTTTTTTTCTTTTTATACTAGCCATCCTAAGTGGGTGTTAAGTGGTATTTCACTGTGGTTTAGATTTGCATTTCTCTAATGACTATAATAATCTTTTCATGTGTTTATTGGCCATTTGTATGTCTTCTTTGGAGAAATGTCTATTCAAGTCCTTTGTCCATTTTTAAATTGGGTTATTTTTCTTTTTATTGTTGAGTTATAAGAATTCTTTCTGTATTCTGTAAACTAGACCCTATCTATTTTTTCATTGGTTATTTATGCTTTTAGTGTTCTGTCTAAGAAACCATGGCTTAATCCAAAGTCATGAAGATTTATATCTATGCTTTCTGTTGATTGTTTAGCGTTTTTTTGTTGTTGTTGTTGTTTTTGTTTTTTGAGGTGGAGTCTTGCTCAGTTGTCCAGGCTGGAGCGATTCTCTTGCCTCAGCCTCCCAAGTAGCTGGGATTACAGGCGCCCACCACCATGCCTGGCTAATTTTTGTATTTTTAGTAGAAACGGGGTTTCACCATGTTGGCCAGGCTGGCCTCAAACGCCTAGCTTCAAGTGATCCACCCACCACAGCCTCCCAGAGTGCTGGGATTACAGTTGTGAGCCACTGCACCTGGCTGAGTTTAGCTTTTGTATTTAAATCTTTGATCCATTTTGGGTTAAATTTTCCACGTAGTGTGGGGTAAAGGTCCAAACTTCATTCTTTTACGTGTAGATATCCGGTTGTCCTAGAATCATTTGTTGAAAATGATTTTCCACATTGAGTGATCTTGGTACCCTTGTTAAAAATCAATTGACCATAGAGGTATGGCTTTACTTCTGGACTCAATTCTATTCCATTGTTCTGTATGTCTATCCTTGTGCCAGTACCACACTATCTTGATTAGTTAGTGTAGCTTTGTAGTAAATTTTGAGTGTTAAATAATTTTGTTGTATTTTAATTTTTTAAAAATTCATAATTCTGGCCAGGCACAGTGGCTCAAACCTGTAATCCCAGCATTTTGGGAAGCTGAGGTTAGGAGTTTGAGACCAGTCTAGGCAACATAGCAAGACCTTGTCTCTACAAAAAATTTAAAAATTAGCCAGGTGTGGTAGTCTGCACCTGTAGTCCTAGCTACTTGGGAAGCTGAGGTGAGAGGATCACTTGAACCCAGGAGTTTGAAGTTGCAGTGAACTGTGATCTTACCACTGCCCACTATACCCTGGGCAGGAGAGCGAGACCCTGTCTTTGAAAAAAAAAAAATCCTTGTCCTTTTTATTATGTATTATGATTTTAATAATAAGGCTAGTTCATGACATAGAAATACTAATTTAAAACAGTTTTGGATTTAAAAGTGTTTACTGAGTTAGGACAATGTTTTTCAAGAATTAATGTACATAATTGGGTTAAATGACCCTTATCTCCAGGTTGAGGAAATGTTTACTAATTATGTGTTTCATTGTTAGGAATAGCATTAGTTGCTCTTTACTCTCTTTAAAAAGCTGGACATCCGTTGTAGAATTGTGTTTATTGTGTGACTGATCAATCAAATTTTTATCGACTGCCTACTACCAGTTAGCAAAGTTATTGATTTATAAATACTGGGCTAGAGAGTGTGATGTAGATTAATTCCTACCAAAAGAACTTTTGGCATAGTTTTTATTCTGGTTGTTTTTGATGGATTTTTTTTTTTTTTTTTGAGATGGATTTTTGCTCTTGTTGCTCAGGCTGGAGTGCAATGGCACGATCTTGACTCACTGCAACCTCCGCCTCACAGGTTCAAGTGATTCTTTTGTGCCTCAGCTTCCTGAGTAGCTGGGATTACAGGCATGCACCACCACGCCTGGCTAATTTTGTATTTTTAGTAGAGGTGGCGTTTCAACATGTTGGTCAGGCTGGTCTCGAACTCTGGACCTTAGGTGATCCGCCTGCCTCTGCCTCCCAAAGTGCTGGAATTACAGGTGTGAGCCACCACACCTGGCAATGGATGGTTTTATGAATAGTTGAGTTTGTTATGAACTGCATGTTCAAAATGCATTTGTGACAAGTTTTTTGAAAAACAGAGATCAATATATACATTTCCCCCTAATATGATGGTTCCATTTATTAAAGTTAATTGAGGTCCTTGAAGGGAAGAAAATTAATTGGAGTCTAAATTTATAAGTATAGGTTACAAGGATAAGGAACAAGAATGTCATTTGGAATAATTGTTGCAGGCTATTTTATATGGTTGGGATAGAACTTGTTTTTGTATATCAGACTCTGAACTGAGCAGCCGTTATAAAGTGTAAATAATCATTCTAAGCTGTGTTAAGCCTCAGCTACTTGTATATAGATGTATTTTCAACAAATAATAGATACTGCAAAATAAGTATGATATTAGAGGTAGCATGATGTGTTGGGAAAAAACATTGATTTTTGAGCTAGTATGAGGTTGGATCCTGTTTCTACCACTTGCTAGTTGTATCTTTGAGCTAGTTGCTTAATTTCTCTGAGCTTCAGTTTCATCATCTGTAAAAATGGAGGTTATGAAACTTGAATATAAAGTGAAACATGGTGTTTGGTACTCTATAAATGATAATTTCATTATTATTAGTATGATCATTATTATATTAATGCCTAGGAAAAGAATTATGTTAACCTTTTGGGAAAAGGCATGTGTAAATGAATAAAAACTAACCTATGAGGTAGTCTTAGAAATATATCTGAGGCTACTCAGGCCTAGCTAGTAGTGTAGCTCAGTCGAGTTCTTGCTTTAATCAATCAACAAAAATAATTTAGGGCATAGTCTAAATAAAATATTAACTAATTAGATTTTATGTTTGTAAATTTTGCAGTGCTTCAAAGCAATTTATTAATTCAGTCACCTATTCTAATGCAAACTTTTGAGTGCCTTCTCTGTGTCAGATATTGTGCTGGTGGCTGGGAGTACAGTGGCAAACAAAACAACATAGTTCCTGTTCTTAAGAAGTTTACAGGTTAGTGTGGGAGACAGACAACAGGAGTCACGTCATAACCATGGAATCACATGTGGAAAGGGCTAGGAGAGGATGAGACAGAGGACTTGATCTTGAGACTAGTGGTACCAGGGAGGGGTGCCCTTGAGAAAGGGACCTTGAAATTGAGACCTGAGGAATCAGTAGGAGTTGGCCAGGTGAAGCTAGGAGGAGGGACAGCATGCACAAAGGCAGAAAAGAATTTGTCATGTTTGAGGAACAAAGGGAAGGCCAGTGGCTGCAGCAGGGAGGGAGTGAGGGGGAGAGGAGCTTAGTGTTTGAGGGAAGCTGGTGAGGCCAAATCCTTTAAAGCCTTGTAGTGCATATTAAGGATTTTGAAATTTATCTTAAGAGGAAACCATCAAAGAGTTTTAAGTAAGGGAATGATGAAATCAGATTCTTATTTGTAATTCTACTCTGCAGCTTTGTAGAAATGAACTCAAGAGAAGCCAATGTGTGTGGCCAGGAGACCCTATGGAAGATTCTCACCTTATCAGGTGAGGGTGATAGTTGGTTGTCTAGTGATGATGGCAGTGGAGATGGAAAGTGACCTGATTGGAGAGTTTTACAGGAGGGAAAATTGTCAGGACTTGCTTAGAGATTAGACCTGGAGGATGAGGTAGAGAGAGAGGTGACCAGGATGCCCCTGAGGTTTCTGGTGTGAGCTGTTGGGGGGATGGGGAAGCTCAGAGAGGAGGTAACATTGAGAGGAAATTTTTTAAAAATTTAAAAATTTAGCATAGGGTAGATGAAAAACATCCAAGTGAAGCTATGAAATTGACATGGATGTGCAGTCTGGAACTTGTAAGGGAAACTTGAGCTAGAAAGAGAAATTGGCAAATTATCCATGGTGTTTAAAGCTGCGATCACCTAGGGATATCTCGGTATGAATTGATGAGAGGCCCAGGATTAACTCGTGAGGGAATGCCACCATTTGGAGGTTAAGAGAGGAAGATTGGAAGAGAAGAAGTAGAAGGAATGCCAGCCTTAAGAGTGTGGGGTCACAGAATTCCACAGTGTTTCAAGGCAGGGACCTGCTGAATGCAGGTGAGCATTTATTTACATTTTCCAAGATGAGAGCTGACATATCTTTTATTGTGCAAGAGCCGCTTCATTGAGGTGGTAGAAGTGTAACTAGACTAGAGTGGGTTGGAGATGAATGATGAATGGGAGGGGACAAAATGGAAACAAGAATGTATGACTTTCCAGAAGTTTGGCTGTGAAAGAATAGAGGGTGATACTGGAGGGAGTGATATAGGGTCAAGGGAAGACTTTTTACATTTTTTATTTTTAAGGTGGAAAAGTCTAGATCCTGACCCACTTAGGGTTGTACCTGATGAAACCAGGATCATTTACTTACACAGGTAGTATATTAGGAAACTCTTCTTGGTGAGGATTGAATGAACGAATGCATATCAGCACTCCAAACATGGAAAGCGTTTAAATGTTGACTCTGTTGGCAGAATCAGGCTGAGTGGTCCAGAGCCCCCATGGATCTGGTCCTGTTCCAAGCTCTTTAGTAAGGATGCTCTCCTGCAACCCCTCTGCATTTTCTCAGTTTCATTCTTCCTCTCCCCAAAATCTTTTCTTTCGTTTCTTTGAAAATTTCTACCTGCCTATCTAACCCCATGACACACTTCCACACTGCTCCAGTTTCCACTCTTTTCCTCCCTCTGAACCTCTTTGGCATCAACTCTGTAATTGTGGTTCCTAACTATTGGGCTGAGATTTCCTGCAGTGCTTCAGAGTTATCTCAGGGGGTCAGGAATCCATACGCATATTAAGTGCCATCTGTGGATGAATAAATAATGTGTCTTGTAAATATGTGCTAATGTTTTTCAAATGTATGTGGCTGCTGTTTTGATTAATAAGAAATCCTTTAAAAGCTTTTAAACTTTGTTGTTACTTTTATTATGGATGTTTTCACTCAGTTCTAAAATAACTGATATATTAAGGCTGGACACATTTTTTGACCTTAAAAAAGAATGTTCATACTTGACAAGGTTAGGAATCATTGCTCTACAACATTCAGAGTTTTCCTTCATGTTCTTGACTATTATCTTTTCTTTTCCTGTCTCTTTAACAGACTTGTAAATTGCTTAAGGGCAGAGGTTGTGGTTCTTTCTTCTTCCTTGTACCCTACTGCAGAGGTTGGCAAGCTACAGCCCTTGGGCCAAATCCAGCTCACTGCCTGTTTCATAACTCCCCTCCAGCTAAGAAGCTTTTACAGGTGAACATTTGCAATCAACCTGATGCTAAGAGAACACTAACTCTGAACTCCAGTTAAGCAAAATGTTCTTCCTGAGAAATAATTCCATTCTTTTCATTAGAACTGTATTATATAAATTATATTCAATTATTATTAATTTTTTATTTTGAATTTTGTCAATAAAATTCTCATAGAAATTGTTAGAAAACAAATTTGTTTTATAAGTACCTACATAATACCCTCATTTGCCTCTTGGCCTGCATATCTGAAAATTTTGCTGTCTGATCCTTTATAGAAAAAGTTTGAGGACCCCTGCTTCGTAGTCATAGTTTTTTTTTTTTTTGAGATGGAGTCTTGCTCTGTTGCCAGGCTGGAGTGCAGTGGCACGATCTCGGCTCACTGCAACCTCTGTCTCCCGGGTTCACACTATTCTCCTGCCTCGGCCTCCTGAATAGCTGGGACTACAGGCGCCTGCCACCACGCCCAGCTAATTTTTTGTGTTTTAGTAGAGACGGGGTTTCACTGTGTTAGCCAGGATGGTCTCAATCTCCTGACCTCATGATCTGCCCACCTCGGCCTCCCAACGTGCTGGAATTACAGGCATGAGCCACCGCGCCTGGCCCGTAGTCATAGTTTCTAACCTTGTTTAATATCTGAATTATTTGAGGAGCTTTAAGAAAATATACATATTTATAAGCATAAATATATATATTCCTCTACCCTGGAGATTCTGAATCAGTACATCAGGAGTGGAGCCTGGGAACTTATATTTTTAACAAATTATTGAATTGTTTGGGAATCACTTCCTTTTAGTGCATTCATAGAGTTGAACCCTGAGAGATAATGAAATGAATATTGAGTTAGTTATATGTCAGAGGATAAATTCTTACTTCAGCATTTATTAACTATGAGACCTTATCCAAGTAACTACTTGTTTTGCTGGTTTAAAAATTTTTTAGTTATTTTGTTTATAGACAGTTTTGCTTACTTTCTACAGTGGTAATTCTTTTACCTTTGGAGGTTTATTAGAACCTCTTTCAGAATCTGACAAAAGTAAATAGCCCCTCCGTCTAGAAGGGTGCACCCGTGTTAGTTTCCTGTGACTACCAAAACAAATTACTACAGGAGTGCTTAAAGCAACATAAACTTATTCTCTGACTGTTCTGGAGGCCCGACATTCAAATCAAGGTATCTGCAGGGCCGAGATCCCCCCGAGAGGTTCTAAGGGAGATCCCTCACCTCTTCCAACATCTGGGCTGCGTTCCTGGGCTTGTGGCTGCATCACTCAGCCTCGGTCTCCAGGGTCACATTGCCGCCCCTTCCTCTCCATGTATCTCTTACAGAAAGACTCTTGTCATTGGATTTAAGGTCCATCTGGATAATCCAGGATAAGCACTTCCTCTCAATATTCTTAACTTAATCACATTTTTTATCATATAAAGTAACATTCACAGGTTCCAAGGATTTGACATAGATATCTTTGGGGTTGTGGAGGGGTACATTTTTCAGCTTTCCATAGAACCTTTGCACGTGGTCACAGTTTTACAGTTTCAAGGAGTCACAACTCTGAAGTCCATTTATGGATCCTATGGACTCTAGGTTTGGGCTCCTTGCTCAGTGAGAACCTTACACCTATAGTGTGTTCTAGTTAATCTCTTTATTCTTTCCTGTCTCTGTGTCATATGCTTACATTCATCATCCCATTGATACCATTTTCAAAATGATGTTTTTTTCTTGTAACCTTAGATTTTTCCATGTATAGTTTGCTGTTTAGGTTAATTTCTCTGATTCCCTTAGGAACTGTTTATCCTTTGATAAGCTTCTTGTTAAAAAGAAAGCCCTCCCTAAGCCTTTTTACTTCATTCTGCAGTAGGGAGACTAACTTCTGTGCCACCACAGATAACCAGTAATGCTTCTAGTGAGAATAAACACCTTGATTGAGTATCTGCTGTGCCAGGCCGTTTGACAAGTGCTTACACGTGGCTTGTTATTTAATATTGAAAACAATCCTGTCGAGGGAATGTGGTATCAGTGAGCAAATGAAGGTCTGTGGAAGTTAGGTTACGTGCACAATGTGAGTGATAGAGCTGGCAAGAGCCAAGCTAGTCTTTGAGTGAAGGTCTCGTCTAAAGCCCGTGTGTTTTCATTATACTATGAAAACACAGCACACTTCACTTTTAGTTAAATGGTTAGTAATCTCATTAGACAGGGGCTACCTCTGTTTTGGTTTCACTGGGTTCTAGTCACATGTACAGTGCTTACTTATAGTATTACTTTGCACAAGTATCTTCTCTGATCCTTAGCTTTAAATAACACTAATATCTGGGTGGTATGTCTTTTAGAGCTGTTGTAGAAATTGAGAAAATATAGATTGAAAGCCCCTCCAAATAGAAAAATTTTGCTACTATGTAGTGTAAATACAATTAATTGGTTTCTCATTTTAGAATATTCTTAATACTTTATTCTTTTCCTTTTTTAGATTTCAAGATTTGGGAATGTGGCCAAACCTCAAACCAGAGGATACATTAACCCCAACTATGAATTTATTTGCTTAAAACCTCTTAGATATTTGGCTGTTGTGAATTCTTACATTCTGCTTTCTGTTCTTTTAAGGGGCATCCCCAACTTTGTGTAGCTCAGTTCTACTTAAGATATCTACATTTGTGATAACTTTCTGAGCAGTTCTCTTTCCTAGGTCAGTTTTTAACTCCTCTCATTACCTCTTTGCCATGGGTTTAGCTGGTGGCTTGGAACTGTGCTCTGGAGACTTCCTCTTTTCTTGTCTCCCTCCTGTAATTTATTCACACCATCATTTATCTATAGTCTCTTCTGCAGGGTTAATATCCCATCTTGCTGCTTCATCTCACTAGTACTGTCTCCTTCTATCTTTGCTCTTATCCTGCAGGATATGAAGATACACTCATCTTTTTTGTTTTTTAGGCAGAGTCTCACTCTGTCGCCCAGACTGGAGTGCAGTGGCAGGATCTCAGCACACTGCAACCTCCACCTCCCAGGTTCAAGCAATTCTCGTGCCTCAGCCTCCTGAGTAGCTGGGACTACAGGTGCGCACCACCATGCCTGGCTAATTTTTGTATTTTTTGTAGAGACAGAGTTTCATCATGTTGGCCAGGCTGGTTTTGAACTCTTGGCCTCAAGGGGTCCACCCATCTTGGCCTCCCTAAGTGCTGGATTACAGGCGTGAGCCACTATGCTCAGCCAAGATACTCCCATCTTTAAAAAAAATCCACATTTAGCAAACTAGCCTCCATCATTCCCAACAGCTCTTCATTCCTTTCATCTGACCCATATGTTATCAGTTCCTTTTACCTACTGGCTTTCTATTGTTTATAACATAACATTAAGGATTCTGATGCTCTAATAACCTGTCCCAAGCCTGTCTTATCTTTTGGGTGCTCCCTCCCTTTATGCTTTCTGCTGCAGTGTAGAATGTCCCTCCTATCAAGACCCAGTCCTTTTGTTTGGATTTCATTCCTCTCTGCTTGCTCATAAACCTTCCTTCATTGTCAATGTCCTCTTTCTTTAACTTTCATAAAAACTCTTGACTTTCCAATACTTTTAAAGAATTGGAGGATATGGTAGCCTGGGTCTATGTTTCCAAATATCAGCAAGAGACTGGAGCTGAATAGTGTCTCCCCACTTTGGGTGGTGAATGTTCTCTTTATTTAAACACAGTCCCACTGCTCCCTGTTGTCATATAGGAAGCCTACTTCCCTCTATTGTCACCTGTGTGGTGATAAAACAGGAATTTTGTATTCTCTGGCCTAAAGTCTGGTATCTGACTTTTAAAAGTAATCCTATAACCTGAATTTGTATTTATAGATATAATCTTATTTCTTCTTGTTCTCAGTGCCAGCTATCTCCCCCAGAAGTTTACTACCCGGGCACGTTCTCCCTGTCTTTGATATCTCTTCCCTTCGTATTTCAGCTCACAATGACTTCTTTTCCTAGCTTCTGTGGTACATATTTTCGTGTGTATTGTATTATTTCACAGTTTGTTTTTTATTCCCAATAAGTGAGCAAACTTCTTGAAGACAGGGATTGTATTAGATCAATTAAAAAGTTGACTTAAGTTTTATATGGAAGAAAACATAACTTTAAAAAACAAAAATCACACAGCTAAGTGAGATGCTGGCGTGATGATGGGCATATGAGATGCTGGCATGATGATGGGCATGAGAGCTGAATATGACAGGGAACAGCATATTCAAGATTCCGGTCTATCCATACTCCAGGGCATACATCTGTTGACTGGAAAGACAGACAAATTGTGTATACTATTTAAAATGTTTATCTGTTTTAATTTTTCTTTTTTGCTTCCACCCTCTATCTTCCCTCATGTTCTACTTTCTCTTGAATTACATTAATTACTTCATGATAGAATTCTAGTATACTTTAATATCTTCTGCAGTGGTAGAACCCTGTGTCTCTCTGAAGAAAATAAAACCAGTTGAATGAATGAACGTATCAATAAGTGCTTTGGGGGATAGTGAACAGGAGGAGGTGTAAATTAATTATATTTACCATCTGTGTTTTTCTTTGCAACTAATTCAGTCAGAAAGGGAGGAACCATAGAGTTACGTTTCTTCTGCTTGACTTAAAATATCTCAAAATTCCTTTCCGGCTCTAAATTTCTTTAAGATCAAAACCCTTACTATATATAATAGTTCAGTTCTAAAGCTTTTTAGAGCTGTGTTAGCAAAACAGAGAGGTATCCATGTTGTACACGTATTCCTGGCGATTTGGTATAATCCTTTACCTTTAGGAGATGTTAGAATTTCCTTTTTTCCATTTGCTCATTTTAGGAATTGTATTAGTCTGTTCTTACACTGCTAATAAAGACATACCCACGACTGCTAATTTATAAAGGAAAGAGGTTTGAATGACTCACAGTTCCACATGACTGGGGAGGCCTCACAATCATGGTGGAAAGCGAATGAGGTGCAAAGTCACATCTTACGTGGCGGCAGGCAAGAGAGAGCTTGTGTAAGGGAACTCCTCTTTATAAAACCATCAGATCTCGTGAGACTTATTCACTATCATGAGAACAGTGTGGGAAAGACCGCCACTCATGATTCAATTACCTCCCACCAGATCCTTTCCACGACACATGGAAATTATGGGAACTACAATTCAAGATGAGATTTGGGCAGGGACACAACCAAACCATATCGGGAATCTAAGGCAAATACTGCTAAATTTCATTACTTAAAGTTTTCCTGGTGTTATAAAATTAAAGGACCTTTGATTTACATTTGAATCTCTGAATTCAGTGTAGTGTCCTATTGCTCAACTTATGCATAAATGAAAGGAGCTATTTGAAAGGATGAGACAAGAAACCTTTGAGCAAGTTGGGGATTTTGTACAGGTGGAAGTGCTGTTATTGGGACATACTATAGAAAGAAACTTAAGATGTAAAGTCTTAGCTACCTCAACTCTGAGTGATTTAACACAATTATTATTATTATTATTATTATTTTTGATATGGAGTCTTGCACTGTCACCCAGGCTGGAGTGTAGTGGCGCGGTCGCGGCTCACTGCAAGCTGTGCCTACCAGGTTCATGCCATTCTCCTGCCTCAGCCTCCTGAGTAGCTGGGACTATAGGCGCCTACCACCACACCCAGCTAATTTTTTTTTTTTTTTTTTTGTATTTTTAGTAGTGACGGGGTTTCACCATGTTAGCCAGGATGGTCTCGATCTCCTGACCTCGTCGTCCGCCCGTCTCAGCCTCTCAAAGTGCTGGGATGACAGGCGTGAGCCACTGCGCCCTGCCAACACAATTAATTTAAACCAGGCTACTTTGGGGGAGAGGTTGTTAGATAGTAAATGGAAGCAAATAAACATGAAACAAAAGGAGTGCAGTCCATTTAGTAATGTCTCCCATTATTACTTTGATCTGGAGGAAAAAAGATATTTACTATTTGGCCCATCACAGAAAAAGTTTGCTGAGTCCTGCTCCAGGGTAAATATCCAGAAGTGGGTTTTCTGAGTCACATTGTAAATGTATGTTTAACTTCATGAGAAACTGCCAAACTCTTTTCTGGAGTGGCTGTACCATCTTGCATTCCGTCAGCAATGTTCCAGTTGTTCTCTACCCTCACTAGCTCTTGATATTGCCAGTATTTTAAAATTTTACTCATTTTAGTAAATGTATGAAGGTAGCTTGTCGTGTTTTTAATTTTCATTTCCCTAGTGGCTAATGATATTGAACATCTTTTCATATAGTTATTTGCCATCTGTGTGTCCTCTTTGGTGAAGTGTCCAAGTCTTTTCTTCATTTTTTTAATTAGGTGGTTTGTTATCTTAATGCTGAGTTTTGAGAGTTGTTTTTTATTTTTTTGTTTGAGATGGAGTTTCGCCCTTGTTGCCCAGACTGGAGTGCAATGGCATGATCTTGGCTCACTGCAATTTCCGTACCCCCGCCCGGGTTCAAATGATTCTCCTGCCTCAGCCTCCCGAGTAGCTGGGATTACAGGCATATGCCCAGCTAATTTTGTATTTTTAGTAGAGACGGGGTTTCTCCATGTTGGTCAGGCTGGTCTCAAACTCACGACCTCAGGTGATACGCCAACCTCAGCCTCCCAAAGTGCTGGGATTACAGGTGTGAGCCACTGCGCCCGGCTGAGAGTTTTTTATATACTCGGGATATAAACCCTTTGTTGGATATGTGATTGCATATTATTTTCTCTCATTTTATTCTCTTAACAGTGTCTTTTCCTCATTAAAATGTTTACATTTTGATAAAGTCTAATTTACTGACTTTTTTTAAAAAAATTGGGCAGCCCCCAAGCCAGAATAGGTTGAGAGAGATTCCCCAGTTCATTGATGTTATTTTCTTCTATGGATTGTGTTTTTCGTGTCATGTCTAAGAGTACTTTGCCCAAACCCAGGTTATGGATATTTTCTCCTGTGTTTTCTTCTAGGAGTTTTATAATTCTGCATTTTACATACATCTCTGTGATCCATTTTGAATTAATCATTGTATAAGGTGTGAGGTTTAGGTCAAGGTTCACATTTTTTTTGCAACATTATTTGTTGAAAAGACTATTCTTTTTCCATTCGGGGGACTTTACATCTTTGTCAAAGATCATTTGACCATACTTACGTAGTCTATTTCAGGACGCTCTTTTCTGTTCTGTTGATTTATGTGTCTGTGCCTTCACCAATACCACACCATCTTAATTATTGTAGTTTTATGGTAAGTTTTAAAAATGGATAGTGCAATTCTTCCAACTTTTTTTTTTTTTTCAGTTATTTTAGCTAGTCTAGTTTGCTGACTTTTCTATATAAATTTTAATAACCACTTATGTGCAAACATTTTAAATGCGGTTTTGACTAGATTTGAGTTCTGTTTATAGATCAAGTTGTGGGTGAATAGACATTTTTGCTATGTTGAGTCTTTTAATCCACAACCATAGTATGTCTCTTCATTTTGGGCCTTTTTGATTTCTTTCTCAGTGTTTGGTAGTTTTGACTATATAGATCTTATTCATGTGTTGGATAGGAGCTTTTGTAAATAGTATTTTTTAAAAATTTCAATTTTCCCCCGTCTCTACTAAAAAATACAAAAAACTGGCCGGGTGCGGTGGCTCAAGCCTGTAATCCAGCACTTTGGGAGGCCGAGACGGGCGGATCACGAGGTCAGGAGATCGAGACCCTCCTGGCTAACACGGTGAAACCCCGTTTCTACTAAAAAATACAAAAAACTAGCCGGGCGAGGTGGCGGGCGCCTGTAGTCCCAGCTACTCAGGAGGCTGAGGCAGGAGAATGGCATGAACCCGGGAGGCGGAGCTTGCAGTGAGCTGAGATCCAGCCACTGCACTCCAGCCTGTGCAACAGAGTGAGACTCCATCTCAAAAGAAAAAAAGAAAAAATTTCAATTTCCTGTTGTTCTTTTCTCGTATATATAAATATGATTGATAGTTATGTCAGTCTTGTATCCTGCAACTTTGCTAAACTCACTTATTAGGAATAGGAGCTTTTTGTAAATCATTTAGGATATTCTACATAGGCAGTCATGTCATTTGTGAATAAGAATTTTATCTCTTCCTTTCCAATTTTTTGTTTCTTCTTCTTAAGCTAGCTAGGACTTCTGGTACAATATTAAGAGCGATGAGAGTAGACATCTCTGCCTTGTTTTTAATCTTAGGGAGAAACATTCTAAATACTACTAAATACTATGTTTGTTGTAGTTTTTATGTCTAATACTTTATCACACTGAGAAAATTTTTTTTACTCCTAGTTTGCTGAGAGTTTTTATTATGAATGGATACTGAAATTTATTGAATGCTTTTTCTGCATAAATTCATATGATCATGAGACTTTCTTATTTTAAAAAATTTTATTTGTTAGATTTTTGATTCAGAGAGTACATGTGCAGGTTTGCTACATGAGTATATCACATGATGCTGAAGTTTGGGCTTCTAGCCCAGATAGTGAAAACAGTACCTAATAGGTAGCTTTTCTATCCTTTCCTCCTCCCTCCATGCCATTCCTTTTTGGAGTCCTCGGTGTCTACCGTTCCCATCTTTGTGTCTGTGTGTATCCAATGTTTAGGTCCCACTTATAAGTGATGACATGCAGTATTTGGTTTTCTGTTTCTGTGTTAATTCACTTAGGGTAATGGCTTCCAGCTGTATCCATGTTGCTGCAGAGGACATGATTTCATTCCTTTTTTTTTTTGAGACAGAGTCTCGCTCTGCCGCCCAGGCTGGAGTGCAGTGGCCAGATCTCAGCTCACTGCAAGCTCCGCCTCCCGGGTTCACGCCATTCTCCTGCCTCAGCCTCCAGAGTAGCTGGGACTACAGGTGCCCGCCACCTCGCCCGGCTAGTTTTTTGTATTTTTTTAGTAGAGACGGGGTTTCACCGTATTAGCCAGGATGGTCTTGATCTCCTGACCTCGTGATCCGCCCGTCTCGGCCTCCCAAAGTGCTGGGATTACAGGCTTGAGCCACCGCGCCCGGCCTGATTTCATTCCTTTTTTTTTTTTTTTTTTTTTTTATTGCTGTGGAAGGTTTTCTTCTTTAGACAGTTAATGTGGTGAATTATATTGATTGATTATTTTTTTTTTTTTTGAGACAGAGTCTCACCCTGTTGCCCAGCCTGGAGTACAGTGGCTCAGTCTCTGCTCACTGCAACGTCCGCCTCCTGGGTTCAAGCAATTCTTGTGCCTCAGGCTTCCAAGTAGCTGGGACTACAGGCATGCACCATCACACACAGCTAATTTTTGTTTTTAGTAGAGATGGGGTTTCACCATGTTGGCCAGGCTGGTCTCAAACTTCTGACCTCAAGTGATCGCCCACCTTGGCTTCCCAAAGTTCTGGGATTACAGGCATGAGCCACTGTGCCTGGCCTGATATTTGGATATTGGACCAGCCTTGCATTCCTGGGGTAAACCTAACTTGGTCACGGTATATATTGTTGGATTCCATTTGCTAATATCCTATTGATGATTTTTGCCTCTGTTCGTGATGGTTTTAGTCTGTAGCTTTTGTTTGCTTGTCTTTTTCTCGTTTTGGTATCTGGGCAATGCTGGCCTCATAAACTTGAGAGCATTCCTTCCTTTTCTGTTTTCTAGAAGAGATTGCATAGTTTGTATTATTTCTTTTTTGAAATGTCAGGTAGAAAATGCCAGTGAAACCACCTGGGCCAAATTATTTTTTGGAAGGTTTTTGACTATAAAATCAATTTCTTTAATAGAAATTGGTTATCTGTTCATCTTAGATGAGTTTTGATAGTTAGTAATTGGTGGTTTTCAAGGAATTGGTCCATTTCACCTAAGTTGTCAAATTTTGTTTCTAAAGTAGTTCACAGTACCAATGGTCCCTGACTTTTCATGGTTTTACTCACAATTTCTTGACTTTATGATGGTATGAGAGTGACATGCATTCAATAATGCTTGTATCCATACAACCGTTCTGTCTTTCACTTTTAGTACCATATTCAGTAAATCACATGAGATATTCAACACTTTTTTATAAAATAGGCTTTGTTTAAAAATGCATTTTTGACTTGCTGTATTTTCAATGTACAATGGGTTTATCAGGAACCCCATGATAAATCAAGGAACATCTGTTGTGATTTTCATTTCTGATATTGGTGATTTATGGTTTTTATGTTTTGTTGTTGTTGTTGTTAAAAATTAATTCGATAACTTGTATTGGCCTTCTCAAAGAGTCACTTTTGCTTTCATTGATTTTCTCCATTTTTTTTTTTCATTTCATTGATTTCTGTGTTTGCCTTTGACTTTTGTATTTTGTTTTTTGATTCTTTGGTATTTAGTATTCTGTCAATCTGGAACTTATTTACATCCCCCCAATTTTAAGTTTCTCTATGAATTTATTCAATGGCTGGCTTGAAGAACATTTTTAAAAGTCTCTATGTCTTCTACAACGTGCAATTATGTGACCACCACCACAGTTCCATTACCTCCTAAAGTAAATTTTTATACTTTTGATTTATTTGCTTTGGTGACTTAACATTTGTGGGTAGGGATATTTTTACTCTTTATTTTAGGAAAATCATGGTACTTTTTGTAACACACACCCATTAGTTCTTTGATTTGTATACTTATTGGTCTAGCATTTTACTATAATCAATAGCCAGTAGCCAACATTAGAGAACTAACTAATCTGTGCACTTACATGTAATAAATTATTATGTGGCCATTAAAAATCATATTGTGGGAGAATAATGACAGCCAATTTTGTATGATATATTGAATTTCAAGTTGTATAAACCAGAATTTAAGAATCATTCATTTTTGATTTTAAAAAGTATATGTATACACAGAGAAAAATAACTGGAAGATATAGTATAAAATTTTAATAGTGTTTTCTTATCCTTGGATAGTGAGATTTGGGGTAATTTTCTGCCTTGTGTTTTTCAGTATTCTGATTTACTACAATGAATATATGTTGTTTTAATATTCAGAAAGCCTTATCTTTTTAGAAACCTATTTAAAATAATGTTTTAAAAATAAATTTTTGTCGGGCATGGTGGCTCACACCTGTAATCCCAATATTGTGGGAGCACAAGGTGGGAGGATCGCTTGAGCCCAGGAATCTGAGACCAGCGTGGGCAGCAAAGCAAGACCCTGTCTCTACAAAAGTAAAAAAAATTAGCAGGGCATGGTGGTGGAGGCTGAGGCAGGAGGATCACTTGAGCTCAGGAGGTTGAGGCTGCAGTGAGCTTTGATTGTGCCACTGCACTCTAACCTGGGTAGCAGAGCAAGACCCAACCTCAAAATTAAAAATAAAAATAAGCCAATTTTGAGGGCTGGGTATGGTAGCTCACGCCTGTAATCCCAGAACTTTGGGAGGCCGAGGCG
This sequence comes from Trachypithecus francoisi, assembly GCF_009764315.1. Classification (NCBI taxonomy): domain Eukaryota; kingdom Metazoa; phylum Chordata; class Mammalia; order Primates; family Cercopithecidae; genus Trachypithecus; species Trachypithecus francoisi. The sequence continues at coordinate 68,840,612 of NW_022681470.1, read as the reverse complement.
GGCAAATCACCTGGGATCAGGAGTTTGAGACCAACATGGCCAACATGGCAAAACCCCGTCTCTACTAAAAATACAAACATTAGCTGTATTTCATCATGCATGCTGGCGGTCTCAGCTACTTGAGACTGTGGTAGGAGAATTGTTTGAACCTGGGAGGTGGAGGCTGCAGTGAGCCAAGATTGCACCACTGCACTCCAGTCTGGGTGACAGAGCAAGACTGTGTCAAAAAAAAAAAAAAAAAGAAAGAAAAGAAAGAAAAGAAACTGAAAAATAAATACATATTCTAGTTTGTATTTGAATTTTATTGTAATTTTGGTAGTGTCAGTATTTGGAGTTTTTCTTTATTATGAATATATAAATCTACTCAGAGCTGAGCTATGTATAAAACTGTTTACTTTTACTTTCTTGCACAGAGTTGTTCCTAGATTTAATAATTTTTGTTTCTTTTGCTTACTTTGGTATGAAATGATCACTAATTCACCCCCAAGTGCTTTTCATTTTTAGATCTCCTTTCAAGTCATTCAGATGCTTCTCTGCCAATTTCATCTTTTTTGGAAAGTCTGTTTGGGAAATGCCTAACTTGCTCCAGTTTGGACTGGTTATCCACTAAGTCTGGTATACAGCTGACATCCTGATTATCTTTCTTCCCTATCATCCTCTCTCCTTGGTTGTGTTCCCAATTTCTTTTTTCACATGTCTTTATCTTTCTTGGTTTATTTCTCATTTTAGGGAAGCACATCATCCAATATCTTCATGAGGGCAAGAGGTTAATTTTTCAAAATGTCACACACTTGAAAATATTTTTCTCTGCTTGCACCTGATTGATTATTTTGCTGGGTGGAGAATTCTAGGTTGGAAGTAGTTTTTCTTTGGGATTTTTTTTTCCGTTTTTTTTCTTCCCCCAAGTCAAGTGCAGTAGTGAGGAGAACAAGTTCAGTCTTTGTGAACAATCAATTGAAATAACTCACTACCTTTCTCCAGGATTTTGAAGTCATTATTATTTTAATAATAATCTCTACAATATTTTTTGCTTTCAGTAGCTATTGAGAAATTCCAAGTTAATCTGATTCCTTATCCTTATATGTGTCTTCTTTTTCCTTTCTGACAGTTTATTGGATCATCTCTTTTTTTGTTTTGAAATTCCATGGGGATGTATGTCTTGGTATAGGTCTGTTTTTATCCACTGTGCTAGCTATTTGATGTCCCATGTCAGAGTGGAAATCCACACCCTCAAATGCTCTTTAACTACATCTTTGATTTCTTTTTCCTGGAACTCTTGTTATTTGAAGGCTGGATTTTGTGGAATTGTCTTCTAATGTTCAAGTCTTTTCTCGTTTTTCATCTTGTTTTTAAATCTCCTGTTTGGAAGATTATCTCAACTTTATCTCTCGGTTTTTCTATTGAGACTTTTATTTTTACAATTATGTTAATTTCCTGCAGGTCCTTTTTTTTCTTATTCTTGTCTCATGGTTATTATCATCATCTCATCCCTTACCTCAATATAGACATTAATGCTGGTCTCTTGAAGTTTTCTTTTTTGTGTAATGCCTGTTTCCTCAGATTCTTTATTTTTCTGTTTGCTTTGTTCTCTTTCACATTAACAGCCTTTTTCAGGTCTCTGGCAATATATGACTATGTAGGTAAGGAAAAACATTTCCTTTGCCCTCAGGTTTCGCAGCTATGGCCTGTTTTGTTAGCCTAATTAGGCTAACAAAAGACAGATTGACAAGAGAAAAGGATACACATTTTATTTGACATTAGCATTTTTTATGTGGCACAGGGGGCTTCATAGAAAAGAAGTGAAAACTCCAAAGAAGCATTTAGATTCAGGATTTTATATACTCCTTCCTTCCTTCCTTCCTTCCTTCCTTCCTTCCTTCCTTCCTTCCCTCCTTCCCTCCTTCCCTCCTTCCCTCCTTCCCTCCTTCCTTCCTTCCTTCCTTTTGTTTCTTTTTTTGATAGAGTCTCACTCTGTTACCCAGGCTGGAGTGCAGTGGTGCAATCTTGGCTCACTGCAACCTCCACCTCCCAGGTTCAAGCAGTCCTTCTGCCTTAGCTTCCCGAGTAGCTGGGACTACAGGTGTGTGCCACCATGCCTGGCTAATTAAAAAAAAATTTTTTTTAGTAGAAATGGGGTTTCACCATGTTGGTGTCAGACTGATCTTGAACTCCTGACCTCAAGTGATTTGCCCTCCTCAGCCTCCCAAAATACTGGGATTACAGGAGTGAGCCACCATGTCTTTTCTTTTCTTTTCTTTCTTTTCTTTTTTTCTCTTTTCTTCTCTTCTTCTTTTTTTAAGAGACAGGGTCTCACTCTGTCTCCCAGGCTGGGGTACAGTGGCGTGATTATAACTCACTGTAGCCTTGAACTCCTGGACTCAAGTGATCCTCCCCTCTCACCCTCCCAAGTAGGTAGGACTATAAGCATACATCAGCATGCCCAGTTAATTTCTTTTTAAAATTTTTTTTGTGGAGATGAGGTCTTGCTTTGTTGCCCATGCTGATCTTGAACTCCTAGACTCAAGCAATCCTCCCACCTCAGCCTTAGTACTGGGATTACAGGTGTGAGTCACCAAGCCTGGCTTTATATCCATTTTAACAAAGGGTAATAAATTGAAGAGAAATGACTGGATGAAGGAAACGGGTTTGAGCTTCTAAGGGTGGCAAATTGTAGGAAAGTGACTAGGAACTACATGGGGGAAACTAATGGAAGGAAAGCATTATTTTAGTATGGTTTGCTGTGCAGACATTCATCACCGTGTTGACTCCCCATTCGTGGTGATAAGAATATTATTTTCTTCCTAGTATCAGGAGGGTAACTTTCGCATGGGGAGTGTATTCCTTATTTCAAGCCAGAAGTGGGGATGACGTAGAGCCCTTCACACATCTGCTTTTCTCATCCCCTTCAGCTGTCTGTTCTTGTTTTAAGAGTAAGGGATTAAAATGTTGATTTGTAGCCAAGCAAGTGGCTGTGGCTTATCAACATTGAGCCTCATTATAGGGTGATCTTATTGGAATGTTTCACTGGAGAACCCCAAATGTCAATATTTTTAGGTCTTTCCTCTTGAGGTGATCAGATTTCCTAGAGGAGATTGTTCCAAACTCTTGGCTGCCATATCCTGGGAGCTTAGTGGGTGAAGGGGAGGGAATCATAGAGATGGATCTTTGTTGGCAGTAAACACATGTTTGTTTAGTCCTAATGTTGTCAGGATGATTCTCACTTGTTATTTAACCTCACCCTGATTTTACCACAGGCTTGTATTGACATAATTTTAACTTAGTTCTTCTCAAAGGAGACTGGGGTGGGGTCAGGATGTTTGGAATTACCTTTTGGATTGTAACAGACTATTGGCCAGGCAAGCTAAAAGTTTTGCAATACTGGTGAGCTGTAGGAAGAATTGCTTCACCCAAAATGCCACTAGCTCCCGTTTTGAAAACAGTACAAGTTTAACTTAAACCAAATCTTAATGCCAGTGAAAGTTAATTCCCAGTTATTATCTTTAACTTTCCTGCTGTTCCCTAATTCATGCTTGACAGTGGTGTTTCTGATTTTAATGATATTTGAAATTGGAATTCTAAAGATTTCTTTTACATAGGTAGGCAGAGTGGAAGCAAGAAGACTAGTTAGGAAGTCATTGCAGAAGTCCAGGCAAGAGTTATTGGTGGCTTGGATTAGAATGGTAGTAGTAGAGAGGGCCAGGCATGGTGGCTCATGCCTGTAATCTCAGCACTTTGGAGGCCAAGGTGGGCGGAGCACCAAGACCAGCCTGTCCAAGATGATGAAACCCTATCTCTACTAAAATGCAAAAAAAAAAAAAACTAGCCAGATGTGGTGACGCACACCTGTAGTTCCAGCTACTCGGGAGGCTGAGGTGGGAGAATTGTTTAAACCTGGGAGGTAGAGGTTGCAGTGAGCTGAGATTGTGCCACTGCACTCCAGCCTGGGCAACAGAGGGAGACTCTGTCTCAATAATAATAATAATAATAAATGGTAGTAATAGTAAGAAGAAAAATAGAGGATCCGAATGTATTTTGAAGGCAGAGTCCACTGGACTTAGAGATGGATTGAATGTGGAAGATTAAGGAAAGGGAGGAATGAAGATAGTCTTAGATTTCATCTTCAGATGACTGGGTGAACAGCAGTGTTCTTTGCTAAGATGGGGAAGACTAGGGAAAAGAGCCAGTTCTGTATCAAGCATATTATATTTAAGATAATCCCATCTGGGCCCAAAGACAATGTTGATTTTTTTTCTTAGATACCTTGCCCCTTTAGACTTGGTTATTATTCAACTGTCACTGAAAAAAATACTTGATTATGGCCGGGCGCGGTGGCTCAAGCCTGTAATCCCAGCACTTTGGGAGGCCGAGACGGGTGGATCACGAGGTCAGGAGATCGAGACCCTCCTGGCGAACACGGTGAAACCCCGTCTCTACTAAAAATACAAAAAACTAGCCGGGCGATGAGGCGGGCGCCTGTGGTCCCAGCTACTCGGGAGGCTGAGGCAGGAGAATGGCGTGAACCCGGGAGGCGGAGCTTGCAGTGAGCTGAGATCCGGCCACTGCACTCCAGACCGGGCGACAGAGCAAGACTCCGTCTCAAAAAAAAAAAAAAAAAAAAAAAAATACTTGATTATTTGGCTCTACCCCTCCTTGTTGTTGCCATCCACTATCCTTTTTTGTTGAGGATTTTGGGACTTGGCTTGTCCACCCTATTCCCTGGCATAATCATGGGCAACTTTAGGACCTGCAAGTGCAGTTTATCCAAGTTCCTGTCCTTAACGTTTTTTGACATCAAGCATGTCAGCAGTGACAATATGATATTGTGGTTAGGAGTAGGTTCCCCTACTTCCTCACTGTATAAGTTTGAAAGCAGTGCTTAACCTTTTGTGTCTCATTTTCTTCATTTGCATATTGGGGATGATACTATCTGTACATTTGGAATTTTGTGAAGATTAAATCAGAAAATAATATAAATTATTTTCTATTACTAATTCTAGTGCATGGCATATAATAAACATTCCATAAATGTTAGCTATTGAGATTATTACTTATACATCTATTTAATAATATCTGCTACTATTAGTATTTTAGTTATGTGACCCCTCCAAAAGCTACCTCTTGAGCCTTGCCCTCTCAAATTTTAACCTCTTAAAATTTAAGTGCCAAAGGGATACTGACTATGATTTCCTAGTGTGTACAATGTACTTGCTTTAAAAAAAAATAAAATTAAACATCAGCACTTCAATTCCAGTGGTTCTTACTTAGAGATATGTATTAGAAGGATTTTCAAAAGTCTGGGCCTTCCCTTGGGAAGCTTGACTAGAATGTTGTGGAGAAAGGGATGACATTAGCATCTCTATGTATGATTGCCCTCCCTCCATCTCTTTTCTACGTAGTCAGCTGTTTGTTTGCAAGACTTCTTTCCCTCACCAGTCTCTCCTCCATTAATGAGTACTTTAAGCCACTCTCTCATGGCCACTCTTAATTAACACTCTCCCTCGGATGAATCCAATCAGGTCTGCCTCAAACCTGAACTGCTGAAAGCCACAGTTCTCCAGCTATGTGAAATTCACTTATGATTATTTTGGCTCTCTAATTTCTTTTGTTTGTTTGTTTGTTTGTGTGTTTGTTTTTAGAGAGAGTGCCTATATATGTCACCCAGACTGGAGTGTAGTGGCATGATCACAGCTTACTACAGCCTTCAGCTTCTGAGCCCAAGAGATCCTCTGCCTTAGGTCCCTGTGGTCTCTAGAGTAGCTAGGACCACAGGTACATGCTACCACACCCAGCTAATTTTTAAATTTTTTTATAGAGACAGATTCTCACTTTGTTGCCCAGACTGGTCTTGAACTCCTGGCCTCAAGGGGTCCTCCTGCCTCAGCCTCCCAGAGTGCTGGGATTACAGGTATGAGGCACCGTGCCCAGCTGGCTCTTTAATCTTTACTATTAGACTGATTTTCGTATGACACAGTAGGCTTAGGGCTCTTTTAGTTACTAGTGATTCCAAAAGTGACTTTAATCCCATTACTCAGGATCTCTATGGTACTATCAATTAGATCTCCTTCATTTTTGCAACATGTTTAAGTAGCATTAATGATATTGTTTCATAAGTGAGAAAATGAAGGCACAGAAGGATAGAATAGTATGTTGCATCAGCTTGTGGGCATAATAAGCAACCTTTCTTCTCTCGGTTAATTCTGTTTTGTGGGCCAGTATAAATGGCTTTAGTGTCACTGTTTTACGGAGTTTTTGATGGGTTGTTGTTTCTGTTTTCTTTTTGAGATGTGAACTGTCCAGATTAATTCTAATCTGTAACTTTTGGGAAAAGTATATTGATGTACATGTTAGAGTGTGTGTGTGTGTGTGTGTGTGTATGTGTTGTGTGTGTATGTAGTAGATGATAACCCTTAGCTTTGGTTTTCAATAACAATTTTAAAATTTATTACAATTAGAAAATTTTTCCTCCAGTTTTTATTCAGTTGTCCTTTTTCCCTTTGGAAGTAGTAGACCTGACCCAATTCTTTTTTGAGAATTCATTTCATAGAGCAGCGTGTTAGAATATTTTTGTTCTTCTAATCAAGTGCAGTGTAAGAACTGGCAGGCATCCATAGCTTCTTTTCTATCCCTTGGTGAAGATATTAGCTTTATTACTCTATTTACTGGTCATGGGATAGCAGGGCATAATCTGAGGAACATAGCTACTTCATCTGTGTAATAAATTGCTCATTTTAATCTTGATTTTGTTAGTCATTTAACTTTCGAACAGTTGTCCTTAAATGATGCTCTAAAAGAAGAATACCATATATATTGGAAATTAAATTTGTTACTGAATAAAATTAGGATTATTGTAAAATTCAACATGACCTTATTGCTACCTCAGGATAATTTCTTGGTATAACGTTGATCCAAACTGGGTGTGGTGGCTCATGCTTGTCATCCCAGCACTTTGGGAGGCTGAGACAGGAGGATTGCTTGACCCCAGGAGTTCCTGACTCAAAAAAAAAAAAAAAAAACAGAAAGAAAGAAAAAAAGAAGAGTTGATCTAAGTACCTTCATTTTGTTTTGTTTTGTTTTGTTTTTTTTGAGACAGAGTCTCACTTTGTCACCCAGGCTGGAGTGCAGTGGCTCAATCTCGGCTCACTGTAACTTTTGCCTCCCAGGTTCAAGCAATTCTTGTGCCTCAGCCTCCCAAGTAGCTGTGATTACAGACATATGCCACCATACCTGCTAATTTTTGTATTTTTTAGTAGAGACAGAGTTTCATCATGTTGGCCAGGCTGGTCCCAAACTCCTGACCTCAAGTGATCCACCCACCTTGGCCTCCCAAAGTGCTGGGATTACAGGCATGAGCCATCACACCTGACCACCTTCCCTTTTTTGATTTAGCATGCTATGTGAGTCTTGGTAAACTGACATTTGGTCTGAAAATAAATTTTGACTAAGTTCTGGTTGAGAGATAAAACATGTAGTGGATTAACTCTTAATAATTATACTTTAAAGTATAATTTCTGAAAGTATTTAGAAGTGAACATTAAAAACCATTTATAATACATAATGTTAGATTATATATAGTGTTCTCAATATTAAAAGTATAATGCAATTCTTTCCCTATACTTGATAAGAAAAGAAAGACTATAATTTTGGGGAAAATAGAATGGAAAGGGAAAAGAGAGGATGGGAAAAATTGAGGGAGGGATTATATTAATTCCTTAGGGCTGCCATAACAAATTACCACAAACTGGATTTTACAGCAGATATTTATTCTTTCACAGTTCTGGAAGTTAGAAGTCTTGAAATCAAGGTGTCAGCAGGGCCATGCTCTCTCGAAAGACTCTTGGGGAGGCTCCTCCCTTGCCTCTTCCAGCTTCTTCTGGTGGTTGTCCACCATCCTTGATGTCCCTCGGCTTGTAGGTGCGTCACTTCAATCTCTGCCTCTGTCATCACATGGTGGTCTCCCTGTGTGTCTCTCTGACCACATTTTCCTCTTCTTATAAGGACTCCAGTCTTACTGGATTTAGGTTTAGGGCCCACCCTAATCCAGTATCACCTACCTCATCTTGATTCACAGATTCTGGGTAGACATGAATTTTTAGAATATACTGTTCAAACCAGTACAGGGAGATCCAAATTCAATTTATATTTTCATATTTAAACCAGTCACACTTACTAGATTTATCTGCTTTATATAAAGCAAACAGGTAAGATATATTTTATGTAAAAACGTATTCTTATTTGCAGTTATATTGACATATATGCCTTCCCACTGCATGGGCCTAGGTATCTAGTATTTTCCACTCATGCAGCACAGACTGCGTTAAAGGACTATTTGGTTATGAGACATCTATTAATACAGATGGAGAGCCAGAAAACTTTCCACATTACCCACTATTTATAGAACCAAGCTAGTCTTTCTTGAGTTTTAACTGCTGTTCACTTTAGAATAATACTTGAAATGTTTTTATTTATTTTATGTCCACAATACCTAACCGTGCCTGATGCTGATTTATTGAATGAAGAATGTATTAATGAAAGAATGTTGTGCATGTGTGTGTGTGTTTGTATGTTTGTATGTCCATGTGTCTCCATTGGAGGGTTGTCAAGAGGGGCATATGGGGAGTTTCATTTGGTTAGTATATTCTCTGTCCTTTTTAAAAACATAACTAGGCTGGGCGTGGTGGCTCAGGCCGGTAGTCCCAGCACTTTGGGAGGCCGAGGTGGGTGGATCACCTGAGGTTGGGAGTTTGAGACCAGCCTGACCAACAAAAAAACCCCATCTCTACTAAAACTACAAAATTAACTGGGCATGGTGGTGCATGCCTGTAATCCCAGCTACTCGGAAGGCTGAGGCAGGAGAATTGCTTGAACCTAGGAGTTGGATGTTGCGGTGAGCCGAGATCGTGCCATTGCACTCCAGCCTGGGCAACAAGAGCAAAACTCCATCCCAAAAACAAAACAAAACAAAACAAAAAAACCCACAACTAATGGCATCCCTCATCCTATTCTACACTTTGCTTTTATTACTTAAAGTATATCATTTCATATTAGTACATAAGTGCTATGTTTGCATAATACTCCATTTCATAGATATAATTTACTTAGCTGGTCTCCCTTAAAAATGTTTTTAATTGTGGTAAAATATGCTAACATGAAATTCACCTGAATTTTAAAAATTCATCTTAATTTTTCAAGTGTACTTTATTTTTCAGTCTTGTTAAGTATATGCACATTGTTGTGGAACCAATATCTAAAACTTTTCCATCTTGTAAAACTGAAACACTGTACTCATTAAACAACAATTTCCCCTTCCCCCAGCCCCTGGCAACCACCATTCTACTGTTTCTATGAATTTGAGTTAGCCTCTCTTTCTAGTTGTTTTCATCTTTGCTTTTACAATCAAGGCTGCAATGAGTAGCCTTGTGTACATGTCATTTTGCACATAAATGAGTGTATCTGTAGGATGCATTTCTAGAAGTAGAATTCCTAGGTGAAAAGGTTTGCGCATTTGTTAATTTTGAAATATAGTGCAAAATTGGCTCTCAATAGGTCTCCCTATCCCTATTTCATCCAGAGCTTTTACACACAGGTGGCTTGACTTTTTTCCTTGTAGCAGTGAGTGAGATAAAGATAGAGTAAAAGTGAATACTAATATAGAATCGGCCTTTGGTAATTCATATCAAAAAATGCTAGAAGCTTCTTTGCGGAATTCTGATGTTTGAAAACTGAGGCTTGAAATAAATTTACTGCAAAATGAGGTGGCCGAGTGCGGTGGCTCATGCCTGTAATGCCAATACCTTGAGAGGCTGAGGCTGGTAGATTGCTTGAGCCCAGGAGTTTGAGATCAGCCTGGGCAACATGGCAAAACCCTGTGTCTACAAAAAAAATACAAAAATTAGCTGGACGTGATGACACACACCTGTAGTCCGAGCTACTCAGGAGGCTGAGGTAGAAGGGTCACTGAGCCCAGGGAGCTTGAATCTGCAGTGAGCTGTGATTGCACCATTGCACTCCAGCCAAGGTAACAGAGCGATCCTGTTTCAAAAAAATTAAAAATAAATAAAAAATGAAATGAGGCATAACTACATAGAAATACCAATGTTTCCCTTAGAATGTACCAATGGATTTTGGTGCAGTGACTTTTCATCTGATAACTTCAAATAATTTGGCATTTTTATTAGTTTTCTTTTTTTAAGGTGAAAGTATGTATTATTATGTCTGAATATTTTCTTATAAAATAGAATCTGAAGGGTTGGGAACCACCTGTCATTGATGATCAGTATTAACAGTTTGAAATTTGTTTTTCTAGACTTTTTTCAGTGCATTGAACAACACATAGATGGTATTCCTGCTTTAAAAAGATGGGATCATGCTATATTTACTGTTTTGTGATTTGCTTTGTTTAGTTGATAATATGTCTTTTTTGGGTTAGTGAATAAGAGATATCCTCCATTATTTTAATGGGTTTATACTCTCCTATTACATCATAATTTTCTTGTCCATTCCCTTGTTGGTGAACATTTAAGTTGTGATAAACATTCTTTATACATATATCTTTGCTTATTTGAACAAAAGTTTCTGTAGGATAAATTCTAGGAAATAGAACTTCTAGATCAAAGATATGACCATAGCTGGGCATGGTGGCTCACGCCTGTAATCTCAGCGCTTTGGGAGGCCAAGGCAGGTGGATCACTTGAGGTCAAGAGTTTGAGACCAGCCTGGCCAACATGGTGAAACCCTGTCTCTACTAAAAATACAAAAATTAGCTGGGCGTGGTGGTGTGCACCTGTAATCCCAGCTACTTGGAGGCTGAGGCAGGAGAATTGCTTGAACCCGGGAGGTGGAGGTTGCAGTGAGCCGAGATCGCACCACTACACTCCAGCCTGGGTGACAGAGCTAGACTGTCTCAAAAATAAGTAAATAAAGAAAGAAAGAAAGAATGATCATTTTATATTTTAATGTATATTTGGGGGCTCTATAAAAGTTATATTAACATTCTGATTTGCATAGGAAATAAACTTAGTTGTAAACTTTTGGATGTTTTAGCTAGGTGACATATCATCATTAATATACATCATTTTTTCTAATATAAGGTTTGTGATATTATAAAAATCTTTAAAATGACAGCTTTGAAACTTTTTATTCTTACAGTGATGGAATGGGGAGAAGATATTAAAGCAGTTTCAAAAGATGAAGCAGTGATGTTGGTGAATCATCAGGCAACAGGAGATGTGTGCACACTGATGATGTGCCTCCAGGACAAAGGACTGGTAAGCTACCCTGAAGGCAGTAGGTAGACATCCAGAAAGGAAGGTTAAAAGGAATCCATTCGGCCAGACATGGTGGCTCACATCTGTAATCCCAGCACTTTGGGAGGCTGAGGTGGGCAGATCACGAGGTCAAGAGATTGAGGCCATCCAGGACAACATGATGAAACCCCATCTCTACTAAAAATACAGAAATTAGCTGGGTGTGGTGGTGCATGCCTGTAGTCCCAGTTACTCAGGAGGCTGGGGCAGGAGAATCACTTGAACCAGGGAGGTGGCGATTGCAGTGAGCCGAGATCATGCCACTGCAGTACTCCAGCCTGTAGACAGAGCAAGACTCCATCTCAAAAAAAAAAAAAAAAAAAGGGAATCCATTCAAATATCTTACTGTGCTTTGAAATATAGACATAGACTTTAGTATGTATACTACTTTCAATAAAAATTCAGAAAATATTAAAAGGAAAAATATATCATTTTAAGTCACCCAGAAGTGGGATGTAGAGACTTAAAAAAAAAACTGGGACAATGTGAATTGTATTTCAATAAGACTGTTTTAAAAAATAGTAACTGGGATGAAAGCAGGTTAATATAGTTCAAATTGAGGGCTATCTGGAGATGAAGCAGTGGATTGCCAGTTTGAAAAATACGAACACAAAAAGCTGCCTTGGCCTGGCACAGTGGTGCAGCTTGTAGTCCCAGCTACTTGGGAGGCTGAGGCAGGAGGATCGCTTGAGCCCAGGAGTTTGGGCTGTAGTTCTTTATGCTGATAGGTGGTCTGCACTAAGTTGAGCATAAATATGGTGATCTCCTGGGAGAAGTGAACAACTAGCACAAGAAGGGTGAACCAGCCCAGGTTGGAAATGGGGCAGGCCAAAACTCTTGTGCTGATCAGTAGTGGGATCATGCCTGCGAAGAGCCACTGCACTCCAGCCTGGGCAACACAGCAAGACCCCATCTCTAAAACAAAAGGTTGGGGGAATATTGCTTATGATAGAATAAATATTTATAAACTGAGTGGATTTAAAAAATAATCAGTCTTTAGCCTTAAACGAATTATCACCTTAGAAGTTAAAGAGGTTATGTTCATAGAAAACTAAATAAATATAAAGTGTATAAATTAATGGAGTTAATGTGTGACCTAATAGTAAATAATCAAATCAATGGAAGTTCATTAAGGGCTTAGTAGTTATGATCAGTGACTATAAGAAGTGTAAACACCATCCTATAAGATACAGTTCTTCTCATCAGGGTGCTGACAGCCTAGTGGCAGGTGGAAGAAGGGTATCACAAACAATGCTTTTTTTTTTTTTTTTTTTGAGATGGAGTCTTGCACTGTTCCCAGGCTCTAGTGCAGTGGTGCAATCTTGGCTTGCTGCAGCTTCTGCCTTCTGGGTTCAAGAAACTCTCGTGCCTCAGCCTCCCAAGCAGCTGGCACTGTGGGCATGGGCACCATGCCTGGCTAATTTTTGTATTTTTAGTAGAGACGGGGTTTTGCCATGTTGGCCAGGCTGCTGGTCTCAAACTCTTAATCTCAGGTGATCCACCCACTCTTGGCCTCCCATAGTGCTGGGATTATAGGCATGAGCCATAAACAATACTTAATTGCCAAGTGAGATGGCTTCAGTGGAGGGTAAGTTCACCATGTCCCTCATGGACATAGAAAACTTTATGAAGGGGAGAGGACATAAACTTGGCCTTGAAGGATGAGTAGAGTTTAGTTATGTAGAGTGGTAAAGCAAGGACTTCTTTCTTAATGAAACAATCTTGGCAAAAACATCAAAGTGAGAATAAGCCCTGGTGTGTTTAGGTTTCAGAGATTTTGATTCACTAGGTTAGGGTAGTGTCAGAAAATGAGAGGAGATTAAAGAAAAATATGTTTTATTATTGTAGAATCTGCTTTTCTTGTCTGTCTGAAAAGCAGTGGCATAATCTTGCTGGATTGTGGAATACATTAAATCTTTTCTTATATTCAGGATCTTGAATTGTTAAAAGAGTATCACTGTGTAGATATATTTGCATTTATAATAATATTTATTGCCTGTCCCCTAAGTTCATGACATTAAAATTTTGCAAAACTAGTTGATTTGGCTTTCTATAAAAGAGACTGTCCAATTAGTTAGCATTGTTACTCGTACAGATAGGATCATTACATTTATAGTGATTATCCTGAGGGCCTACATTGTCCTTAAGTGGTTTTTGAATCTCAAAGGGTGATTAAAATGGTCAATATAAATATGTCTAACTGTATTCTAACACCAGTTTGGCATAGATGATAACTGTATCAACCAGAATATTAGGTAATTTAAAATTCCCCACTCATGTGGACAAAAGAAAATTTGGTTGGCTTGTTTACCTTTATAAAAATGTTTAAGTCCCAAGTAATTTTTTCATTTCAGATTAGTTAATACTGAGCATTCTAAATAATGCTCTGATAATATTGAATAATTTGAAATCTAGAAGAATATTTTACTTTCTTTTATAAAGGAGTAACAGAAATATAAGGGTGGAAGCATTATAATCTCTCCCTGCTGCCTAATAATTACAGAGCAATATTAATTTGTATTCACTAGTAGGAATGTTTACTTGATTTATTTTATACTTTATGGATACGTTCGAAGAAGGAAGGCTATTGTGGGCCAGTTAAAAAATATTACTTTGATGGTAATGTAATTATAACATAGCTTTTTGAATTTAGGGGATTTCTTAAAGCCCCCATTAGTTTCTCAGTGGGAGTACTATTGGTATTTTAATAGGACAACAGTGTTGCTGAGAACTGTCCTGGACATTGCCAGATGTTTTGTGTACCCAACTGCCACACAGTAAATGCTAGTAGCACTCCTTAGTCCATAGTAAATGCTAGTAGCACTCCTTAGTCCACAAGGACCAAAATTATCCTGCAGTTTCCATACTCACCCAATGGAGAACCATTGACCTTATTATAATTTCAAAAGGAAAAAAGAGTGCAGTAATTTGTTTAAGTCTCTATACGGTGTTCTGATATGTAAAAAATCTGTGCATTCAGATACAGAATAATTGATATAGATTGATTTTATCTCTTAGAAATAATGAAAAAGTTCTGAGTGACAGACCTACCAAACATTGACAGAGTTGATTTAGGCAGCTTATGTTTACTCATCCTTCTTTTGAAGAATATGAAACAAAGGATTAATTGTATTTTCTGAAAGTGTTGGTCCTTTTTTTTTTTTTTTTTTTTTTTTTTTGAGACGGAGGCTTGCTGTGTTGCCAGGCTAGAGTGCAGTGGTGCCATCTCAATTCACTGCAACCTCCGCCTCCTGGGTTCAAGCGGTTCTCCTGCCTCACTCTCCCAAGTAGTTGGGACTACAGGTGCCCGCCACCACGCCCAGCTAATTTTTGTATTTTTTAGTAGAGACGGGGTTTCACCATGTTTACTAGGATGGTCTCAATCTCTTGACCTCGTGATCCGCCGGCCTCAGCCTCCCAAAGTGCTGGGATTACAGGTGTGAGCCATTGTGCCTGGCCTGGTACCTTTTTAATACGTGTCTGTGAATTGTCTTGGCCTTTTATGACAATTTATGATAAAACTAAGAATTTTTATTTCTGTCAAAAGAACTTTATTAAATGTTTTATAAACATTTATTAACTTACAACATTTCCCCTAAAATAAGTTGGAACAGAGCTATCTTTACAAATCTCAGAAAATAGTTTGGCTATCTTTACTGAATTTATGTTTTAAGTGACCCTTCTAACTGAAGAAATAAATCCATCGTGAATGAAAGATTAAATATAAAAGCTAGTTATTTGGCACTTAAAACCCAGAAGTCAATAAATTACAACTACACTTCATAATGTGTCTAAAGCTAAAATGCTTTATAGGTTGAATCCACTGCTTTTTGTTTGTTTTGGGGACACTTTTCAACAAATTTCATTTAGTCCAAATCTCAGTTTATTTAAACAAAGTACTGTAATCATCATTTTAAAGATTTTAAAGCAAAACAAGATGGGATGCTGGTGATTATCTTACTCTATATTAATTGTTTGAGGTATTCTTTCTTGGACTGGGCATATATCTTCATTTAAAAAAATGATTTAATATTGTAAAGGTGATGGAGTAGGAGTTGTGTAGCTGGAAAACTAAGGCAGAAGCTGTAATATATATCATCTGTGGGCTTTTATAATGCTTTTATAAAAGCAGCACATGGATATCAGTGTTTTAGTTTTTTTCCATATGTGTAGGTTCACATAAATTGGTTCTTAGAGATGATGTTTACATCTATTGTTCCCATGGGAAACCAAAGTAGAGCTTACTGCATTCTTGATTGAAGTTGCAGCTTTCACTTCAGTTAAGGCTTATAACAAGGAATGCTATTTCCTCAGCAGGAAAGAACAATTAACCGATTCATTAATTAGATCCTGTTTGTACTTTTAAATTTTTTTTTTTTTTTGATAGGGAGTCTCTCTCTGTCACCCAGGCTGGAGTGCAGTGGCTCAATCTTGGCTCACTGCAACCTCTGCCTCCCGGATTCAAGCAATTCTCTTGCCTCAACCACCCAAGTAGCTGGGATTACAGGCATGCACCACCACACCTGGCTGGGGTTTCATCATGTTGGGCAGGCTGGTCTCAAACTCCTGACCTCAAGTGATCCACCTGCCTCTGCCTCCCAGAGTGCTGGGATTACAGGCGTGAGCCACTGTACCTGACCTGTATTTTTAATTTTTAAATTTGCATGGAAGAAAGTCTTCTGCCCTTGATATAGGTATTAACTCTTATCAGCAGTGGAGAATATTTTTCTGTTTAAGGACTAAGGCACTACAAATATTTTTATCCTGGCAAAGAACATGATTTTGCATACACTAATAAATATTCTTCATAATAGAATATGTAAATCATTCTATTATATTAATTTTTAAATGTTTTATTTTGGACACTAACTTTGTATACTTTGCCATGAAGCTACACTCAGATTCTATAGAGCTATAAGTGAATGTTCATTAAATATATAGTCTTCTTTGATAACTTAACCATTTTGTTGTATTGTTTCAAAATAATTTTGCAAGTTATGTAAGAATTACCAGAGACTTTGTTTGGGGTAGAACAAATTTGAAACCATTAAGTCCAAATTTAAGAAGTTACTTGAATTTCATTTTTTATATAGTGATACATGTACCTATGACTTAGGACTCGAAGACTTGGAATCAAGACCTGTAATTTTTCATGTAGACACTGTTAGTAACTGTGCTTTGTTTGTAGAAATAGAGGTAGATTTAAAATATTTTGGTTAATTAAAAGTATACTTGGATGATTATATTTAAAGCTTGGAGACTCGGCTCAACTATAGTCACGTTTCTTCTATCCAATATTATTTCTTGCTTTTCAATATTTTAGGTTGTTGCTCAGATGATGTGGTTGATGGATCATATTTTTAAGTACACAAACTTTGGAATTGTTTCTCTGGTCCATGGAGACTTCTTTATAAGACAGGTAAGTAATAAGCACTTTTTTCCCACAGTGATAGCCTGGTCAAATTGATTATTGATTATAAAAAGAGGTATAACAAAACCAATTATAGTAGGTAGGGCTACTGCTAACTGGTTTCAGGGAGCTCTGGTTTTTTTTTTTTTTGGAGACAGTTTTGCTCTGTCACCCAGGCTAGAGTGCAGTGGCACCATCTCGGCTCATTGTAACCCTCCACTTCCTGGGTTCAAGTGATTCTCATGCCTCAGCCTCTGGAGTAGCTGGGACTATAGGCATGCCACTACGCCCAGCTAATTTTTGTATTTTTAGTAGAGATGGGGTTTCACTGTGTTGGTTAGGCTGGTCTGGAACTCCTGACCACAAGTGATCCACCCGCCTGGGCTCCCAGAGTGCTGGGATTACAGGTGTGAGCCACCGTGCCCAGCTCAGGGAGCTCTTTCTCTGAATCTTTGTTCCCTAACCATTTATTTCAATCTCAATTTGAGTGTGGATAAGTATTAAAATACTTAAAATGCAAACATTCTAACCTCTACTCTTCTCCCATTTAGAGGGTACAATTTAGTTTAGTAAACATTGCCCACTATTCAGTTTCTTAGCTATGTGAATTGGGCAAATTATGTAAACACTCAAGTTTCTTTGTTTTCCAAACTTGAATAATATGTAGTATCCCCCACAATGGTGGTTGTGGGGATTAAATGAAGTAATACCTATAAAGCACTCGGAACAATGCCTGCTACCTTTATCATCATTTTTATCTTAATTACTACTATTGTATCACTATTATTTTTATTTATAAGGCACTGTTGTATAATATAGTAGATATCTAAATTACGAGTAGGCAGATTATTAAATAAATTAATAAATAATAAATAAGTTAATGTAATAATAATAATGGGAGGTGTTTTGGGAATTCATAGTGGGAAAAATAAGTATATCAGTTTTATGTGAATCCAGAAAAACTTCAGAGGAGAAGATGATACTTGGCACAAGTTTTAAAGAATAAGTATGGATTTGATGGAGGAAGGTGTATTGGAAAGTCCTAAGCGTTAGGAATAGTTTAGGTAGGAAGAAGAATGATAGCCTCTTATCAGCACTACATTATTTTCTTGACTTGTTACTAGTATTACATGCTTTATTTTCACCAGAATGGATGACTGAAATATGATATGTAAGTGCTTTTATGTATGACAATACCACACTTATTTGGTGTTTACATATTTAACAACCTGGATTGTGCTGTGCTTCGCACATAATAATTACTTCATAAATAACTGGTGAATCTGATTAAGCCTTTTCCAAGAACCACAAATTCAGAAATAAGCTGGAAGTGAGTAGAAAAACTTCTAAGTTCTGTGAAAATAGGTATCACAAGACACCTGTACTTTACTCCAGACAGTTTTATGTACTGGACATTATATCTTTTTTTTTTGGAAACATCCTTTATTCTTCTGAGCAGAGAAACAAATATAAGCATAGCTTGGAACCACAAGAAGTGGCAATTGGGAGTAGACACAAGGTCAAGACAAAATAAACTGATCAGGACAACTTAACAACGATCCTAGTGTAATAGCTCAGAGAAGGCAGCAGAACCAACAATTAGAAATCTTAGCAGTCTCAGGGATCTGAAAAGCTAGCTGAGCACCTTACCTCATTTCCAGCTTTAGGAAATAATTGAATTTATAGTGTAGTGTAACAGTTGACCCTAATGATGATCCTCAGGCATCAAGAAGAGGCGCCGGGCTCTGTGGCTCATGCCTGTAATCCCAGCACTTTAGGCAGATTGCTTGAGGCCAGGAGTTTGAGACCAGTCTGGCCAACATGGTGAAGCCCTGTCTCTACTAAAAATACAAAAATTAGCTGGGATGGTGGCACGCACCTGTAGTCTCAGGTACTTTGGAGGCTGAGGCAGGAGAATCGCTTGAACCTGGGAGGCGGAGGTTGCAGTGGGCCGAGATTGTGTCACTGCACTCCAGCCTGGGCAACACAGCAAGATTCCATCTCAAAAAAAAAAAAAAAAAGAAGCTAAATTATACTAGATTATCAGTGTACTTTTAGATAAAAGTCGAAAATTAGGTACTCCAAAATATTTTCTTGTGATTACTATGTGAAGTTTTGCATACATAAAGATTATATTTCAAAGTATCTAGAAAGTTTACAAATTTATTTCTAAAGAGCAACATTTTTTTCTCTGATAGACTAGTAATAAAAATCTATAACATGAGGGGAAGGAAGGGAAAAAGCATTAATGTTTAAAAGAAAAATTCTCTTGAGACTTTACTACTAGACCATTTTGACAAGCTTTTCCAAGAATAGTAAAAATATTTTATGTATAATCTTGAGAACTTAATAGCTATCTTAATCATAATCAGTTCACCTCAGTAAACTAAGAAAATGTCTTACATGTTTTCCATTTGGGATACATTTGATCTAAAGACTGAAAGCACACTAATTATTCTGAGGAGCTTCTGTAATTTTGTTGGCTGGAAAGTATTGGCAAATTGATCACACTGAAAGAACCTTTGTGATGTGTAGTTGTAAGCTTTGGGCCTTCCTACAAATTTTTCTAGATTCTTCTTTTTAGACTTCAGGTCATCTTCTTTTCTCTCTTTCCCTCTCAACTAAGATACAGTCCATTAGAATGTCTTTTTAGCTTTACTTTCACATTTTTTCCCGAATGTAACTACTTATCATCAATACAATATAATTGAATCTCGTCAAATTCCCTTGTGTGCAATACTGCAAGTCTTCTAACTTATTATCTCCTGTGGTCTTTTGGTCACAGGAGCCAGCAGATTTTCTTTATTTTTTCTTTTTCTTTTTTTTTTTTTTTTGAAACAGGATCTCACTCTGTCACCTCAGGCTGGAGTGCAGTGGTACCATCGGGGTTCACTGCATCCTCGAACTTGTGGGCACAAATGATCCTCCCGCCTCAGCCTCCTGAGTAGCTGGGACCACTAAATGTGCCACCACACCCGGCTAATTTTTGTATTTTTTGTATAGATGGGGTTTCACCATGTTGCCCAGGCTGGTCAGACTTTTAAACATAAATAAGATTATAACACTTCCTTATTCAAAACTATCCAAAGATGTCCCCTCCAAAACTACTTACCATGCATAAGGCTCTTCTCATTTGGTCTCCACCTCCCTCTGTAGCTTCTCTTCCTACCACTGACTTCCTTGTTTATCACATTTCAGCCACACTGGCCTTGGTGCTGTTCTTTGAACATGCCATACTCATTCCCACCAAATAAATGACCTTTGTCCTTTTCGTTCTTGTCACCTGGAATATTCTGCCTTGCATCTTCACATGACTTATTCCCTCACATTTCATAGTGGGTTTCATAGTGGGTTTCCTCATAGTGGTTTTCTCTGACCCTCTTGACCCTTTCTATCCTTTTACTGTTTTCTTCCTAACACATATTACTAGTAGAATTTCCACTCCACGTATACCATCTTCCCAAACTAGAGTGTAAGCTCCATGAAAGTCTCTTATTTCCTCCTCTATGTCTAGTGCCTAGGACAGTGCATGGCACATAGCAGGCACTCAGTAAATAGTCACTGAATTGATGAATGGCTGAACTTTCAAGGGCAATCAGAACAATTTCCTTTTCCTTCAGAAAGACAGATTTATTTGTATAAGTGCTAATAACTTCTCTCTTTTTACCACTGTGGTCAAAAAGGGAAGTAAGGTGAGGGGGGAGGGAAATCACTATTCTATTCTATGATTGGATTTTAATTTAGAAGCTGTAATTTCTATTTAATTTTATGGCATTTTAATTTTGGACGTACCTGTACTTATTACAATGTGTGTGTGCCTTCTAGGGAAGATCTTATCGTGACCAACAGCTGCTGCTTCTCAAGAGGCACTTAGAAAATAATTACAGGAGCAGAGATCGAAAATGGATTGTTTTGTTTCCAGAAGGGGGCTTCCTCAGGAAGCGGCGAGAAACAAGTCAGGCATTTGCCAAGAAAAATAACTTGCCATTTCTTACAAATGTTACTCTGCCAAGGTCTGGGGCAACAAAAATTATTTTGAATGCACTTGTAGCACAACAGAAAAATGGAAGTCCAGCAGGAGGAGATGCTAAAGAATTAGGTATGATGGTTTTTAGCATTTTTTACCTTGTTGGAGTTAAAGGATTTTCTGGAGTTACAGAAGATGATCAGTGTTCTTTTTTATATTTATAATTTTTGTTAAAAATAATGCTTAAGGAGAAGATGAAACTGTAATTTTTAAAAAATGTTTCCATTTACAAAAGTAGTCTATGCTTTTAGTAATTTACTCAAATAATACAGAAATGCATAAAGTCAAAGATGTCTTTCTCCTGTCTTACTTATATGGAGCCATTCCCATGGCTGCAGTAAACATTCTTACAAATATCTTTACATATTGGTGGAACTATTTCTGTAGTACAGATTCCTAGAAGTGGAATTGCTAGACTAAAAGATATAACTATAGAAATGACATGTTTGAAAAATTAATCTTTTCATTTCTCAGATAATATTTTCATTTATCAAATTGAGAAAGCTTTTTGGTCTTCTTTTTGTTTGTTTGTTTTTGTTTTTTTCCTGGATTTTTTTGGGAGACAGTCTTGCTCTGTTGTCCAGGCTGGAGTGCAGTGGTATGATCATAGCTCACCATAGTCTTGAATTCCTGGGCTCAAGCGATCTTCCCACCTCAAACTCCTGAGTAGCTGAGGTTGTAAGCACATGCCACCATGCCTGGCTAATTCTTTAGTTGTTTTGTAGAGATGGGGGTCTCACTATGTTGACCAGATTAGTGTCAGACCCCTAACCTGAAGTGATACTCCTGCCTTGGCCTCCTAGAGTGCTGGGAGTATAGGTGTAAGCCACCGTGTCCAGCCTTGTTTGTTTTTATTACAGAGAACTAATTTAATGCAATTTGATAGTATTAAGAGCATTAAGTGTTAATAAATGACTCAGTTATTCCACTGCAAATATTTATCAAAAGGAAATAATCTGAAATGCAGGCAAAGAAGTTTATTACAGATTATTTATAATAGCCAAAACATTGGAATTAGCCAGAAGTGAGAATGGATTAGTAATTATCAAATATCCATACAACGGAATACAACACAGCTGTTACAAATTATGTTTATGGAGTGTTTGTATTGGCTTGGAAAAATATTTATGCTCTTCTGTTAATAGGGTGGGCAAACATACAACTCTTCTGAAAACAATTTGAATTCAAGTCTGTAAACAACGAGGCAGTAGGAAATGCATGAAAGGAAGGACACCAAAATGTTAGCAGTGATTGCTTTTCTGAGTTGTAACATTATGGATTATTTTTCTCTATTAATGCTTTTCTGAATTTTCCGTTTTTAAAAATAATGTGTACGTATTACCTTCTCACCATCAAAAAGCAAATCATACTCAAAGATGCAACTATCTTGCAAATAGCCTGGTAAATTACAAAGTTTTGCAGAAGATATTTGTGCCCATAGCATGGAGACTGTTTTGAACAAGTTACCTAAGATACTACTGTGAAAGTCTGGTTATAAGTTAGAAAGCTGAAAGGCATTCACTAGGCCTGTTTCCTTTGCAGTATTTTGCTATTTCTTTTCCTATTCTTTAAATAAAATAAAATAATAATTGAAATGATTGGCCCTCAGAAACAATATGTTTTTAAATGGCAATCAGGACCAGACATAGAAATAATGTCTGTGATTTAACTCAGATTTAACTGAGTTTTCCTTTTATTTGTTTTTCCCAAGCAGCTGCTTGGCAGTCAGCTCTCTTAATCTTCCATCATCTATTAAAAAGATAAATTGGAAGAGTCTTTTAATAGAAAAGGAACGTTCAGAATAGTTTCACTGCTGGAGAGACACTGTGGCAATGGCAGCCAAGCCAAAGCTTGAAGGCAAATGTCTTCCAAACAGGATTAGTTGCACTAATAAAGACTGCTGTTTTAAAATAGTTCCACCCAGGCAATATCCTGTGGTGGTCTAGATCTCAAATGTAGGGACAATTGTTATACTGATTGCATAATAGTGAAGAAAAATCGTTGTTTTCTTTTAGAGAGAGCTAGTTTATGTTTGTAACTAAAGCAGAGTAGTTTATTTTTTAATCCTACCTTAAAGTTTTTCATTCTACCTGTTTAGAAGAAAAACCATAAGTATACCTGAAAACTAGTTTTACCTGTATTTTATTATTCTTTTCCATGTTTTGGTATTTTGCATTTTATTTTCTTTTGTGTTTATATTAACTAGCATTTTATTCCATATATACACAAACCATGCCTTTGTGTTTGTTTTAATATGTGATCCATACACATATGCCAAAACTTAATTTTGTTACCACATGATTTAACAGATATTAAACTGAATTTTGGTGTTTTTTCTCATCATTTAATTATAAAAATTTTCAAACATACATAACAGTTTAAAGAATTTTGCAGTGGATATCTGTGAGCTGACTAGATTATCTCTTCATCATTCTATCCATCCATTAGTCCATCTTCGTTGTTTCATTTTTTAATGTGTCTAAAAATAAGCTTCATTAGTATACTTTACTCCTAAACATTTCAGCATGCATATCATTGGTAGCTTGTTAAAGTGTGTTTCTTTACATAAACTCAGTTCATTTAGCAATATGTTATTTAAAACTTTTTTTTACTTGTTTTACAAGTATATTTTTCTCCTTCACAATGTTGTTCTAAAATCTTTACAGAATTTAAGGCCAGTTTTAAATTATTTGACATACAAAAGTAATATATCATTGATTCCTAATGCACATTTGGACTTACGCTTGAAAATGAGTTTTCTTTTTTTAGGAATTTCTTACATACTTCAAATAAAGAATGGACCATTATACTCTTAAAGTCTGACCATCAGTATCCTCTGTGATGATTCTGCTCTCAGTTCTCACTCACCTTTGTACCCCATGCTGGGATAAAAACAGTGTGCAAAGGATCAAACTTAGCAGAACTTACCATCCCGTCTCCACAACAGTAGTCACCAGTTGTACCTTCCAAAAGGCAGGAAGCTTTATTGCTTTATGTGTACATATAACTCTTGCTAAAACTGAGGGAGATATTTTGCTTTTTATTTATTTATTTTTTATTTTTTATGTATTTTATTTTTTGAGACGGAGTTTCGCTCTTGTTGCTCAGGCTGGAGTGCAATGGTGCGATCTCAGCTCACTACAACCTCCACCTCCTGGGTTCAAGCGATTCTCCTGCCTCAGCCTCCCGAGTAGCTGGGATTACAGGGGTGTACCACCACACCTGGCTAATTTTGTATTTTTAGTAGAGACGGGGTTTCAAACTTCCTCTCTCAGGTGATCTGCCTGTCTCGGCCTCTCAAAGTGCTGGGATTACAGGCGTGAGCTATTGCGCCCGGCCTTTTTTTTTTGAGACGGAGTTTCGCTCTTGTGCCCAGGCCGGAGTGCAGTGACAGTGATCTTGGCTCACTGCAACCTCCACCTCCTGGGTTCAAGCGATTGCCCTGCCTCAGCCTCCCAAGCAGCTGGGATTACAGGCACGCGCCACCATACCTGGCTAATTTTTTGTATTTTTAGTAGAGATAGGGTTTCACCATGACCTCAGGTGATCTGCCCACCTCTGCCTTCCAAAATACTGGGATTATAGGCGTGAGCCACTACGCCCAGCCTCAAGAGCAGCAACCAAGTGTGTCCATAAAGAATGCTTAATTTTGTTGCCATGTTCCAATATTTATTAATGCCTATCCTCAGTATCACAAATCTTGGTGTTTATTATATTATGTTATAACATATTATATTATGTTATATTTAGTGAATGATTTTGTTTTGTTTCGAAGTCTGTTTTTTGTTTCTGTGATGTGAGTTTAGCTTCTGACCTTTTCATAGGTCAGTTTTTTATAGGAATGTTAAATATAAATTAGATCTTCATAGTGCATAATTGTATCAGATACTTGAATGGTGCATGTCCAGTAGATAATAGTGTTCCTGGGCCGGGCGCGGTGGCTCAAGCCTGTAATCCCAGCACTTTGGGAGGCCGAGACGGGCGGATCACGAGGTCAGGAGATCAAGACCATCCTGGCTAACACAGTGAAACCCCGTCTCTACTAAAAAATACAAAAAAACTAGCCGGGCGAGGTGCGGGCGCCTGTAGTCCCAGCTACTCGGGAGGCTGAGGCAGGAGAATGGCGTGAACCCGGGAGGCGGAGCTTGCAGTGAGCAGAGATCCGGCCACTGCACTCCAGCCTGGGCGGCAGAGCAAGACTCCGTCTCAAAAAAAAAAAAAAAAAAAAAAAAGATAATAGTGTTCCTTGTTTCGAGGTTCATCCATTTTATAACACAATAAGTGATGCTTAATTTCTTCTAAAGAACATTATAGAACAGCAGCACTAAAGTTCATCCTTAGAATTTTTCTTAAACCAGAAGGTATATTGATATACCTTACACTGGTCAAGTAATCTATGTTATTTGCTACAGATAATATAAAAGTTGATTTAATTTTAAGTCTTTTTTTCTTTGTTCTCAGACAGCAAATCAAAAGGCCTCCAGTGGATAATAGATACGACGATAGCTTATCCCAAAGCTGAACCTATAGATATTCAAACCTGGATCCTTGGATACAGGAAACCAACAGTCACACATGTACATTATAGGTAAGAATTCTATATTAGTACTCAGTATATATCCAACAATACTACCTCAGGACAGTATGAATGTCTTAATATTTAGTTTTTAATCATACAGTAGAAATAGTTGGCTCAAGTTCATTCTTATGCTGCATTTTTAATATTAAAATATCATTTGAAGTAGGTATTTCACTCAGTTATAGAGATCTCTAAAAGTGATATTCTAGAGGCACTATGTTTATTCGGTTGCCTGACACTTGAGTAAAAGTTAACTTAAAGGGCAAACATCAAGGATAAATATATACTCACTTGGCTTAAGAAGGTATGTATTAATAGAGATATTACAGAAAAGGAGTCCTCATCCAGAACCCCAGATGTTCTTGGATCTTGTGCAAGAAAGAATTCAGGGCGAGTCTGTAAAGTGAAAGCAAGTATATTACAAAAGTAAAGGAATAAAAGAATGGCCACTCCATAGACAGAACAGCCCCGGGGGCTGCTGATTGCCCATTTTTATGGTTATTTCTTGATGATATGCTAAATAAGGGGTGGATTCTTCATGCCTCGCCTTCTTAGACTATATAGGGTAACTTCCTGATGTTGCCATGGCATTTGTAAACTGTGATGGCGCTGGTGGGAGCATAGCAGTGAGGATGACCAAAGGTCACTCTCGTGGCCACCTTGCTTTTGGTGGTTTTTAGCTGGTTTCTTTACTGCAACCTGTTTTATTAGCAAGGTCTTTATGACCTGTATTTTGTGCTGACCTCGTGTCTCCTCCTGTGACTTAGAATGATGCCTTAACTATCTGGGAATGCAGCCGAGTAGGTCTCAGCCTCATTTTACCCAGCCTGTATTCAAGATAGAATTGCTCTGCTTCACACACCTGTGACAGAAATTGAATTTGTTTTTAAATCAATCCACATAAGATTTTCTGAATGATTAAATTGGTAATTTAGCTATGACTTACACTTTTAAATTTTTAACATTTTAATATGTCATTTGCATAAACAATAGTAAAAACATTTATTGAATATGTATGCTAGCTTCTTGTTTTTTTATTGTAGTTTTTTTAAGGAGTTTATATAAATATGATAGGTATTTGTATGAAGCATAGGCTGATAAGGCCTGTTGGGTTTTGATCACTTTTATAGGCCTTTTAGCCTTACTGTGTTTCCATGTGAAAGACCTCAACCCCTGGCAACTACCTTACAAAGGTGAGGAATTGGTCCCAAGGAACATCACAGTTGCCACAAAAGCCCTCAGTTCTAGAGGAAAACAACTCAAATTACGTACCATTGATAGTACATAGGTAGCATATTTTTATATGTGTAAACCATCAGAGTTTTATTAATACAAATGTAAGTACAGAGTTGGAAGAATTTGAATGAAAATTAAATTCTGAAATTTAAAATTACATAATTAATAGTTGGGCTTTTTGATGTGTGAGGGATGACTATAAAATTACAGTTAATTCTGGTGTGTGGCTTACACTGAGTAAGGTAAGAGTGTAATTCTTCGTGTCTCTTTTCTCAGTCGACTCTTTCCACAGGTTTCCCTTTTACTTAAGTTATTGAGCACTTACTCTGTATAAGGCAGTATGCTAGGCCCTGGAAGAATTGCTCGAGGAACAGTTTTATTTCCACATATGTGAAACATAGCAAACCTTCAGTAAGTTTTTACATTGTAATCTATGAATGAAGGACAATGTTAATGGCCAAGCTAGGAATACATGGCTATTGGATGTATGACTATATGTGCATTTGATATATGTGCATTGGATGTATATAGATCTTCCTAGCAAATCATACCCCAAAAAGAACTGAGATGAGGAAGAAAACATTGTGTTGTATGGGCATTCTAGTATAGATGACCCTGCTTTTCTTTTTTAATCAATAAATGGAGGAAATTTTAGTTTATAATCAGGAAAAAAATGAATCAAATCATAAAGGATCATAGAAATGGAAGAAATGGCCTACTTTTAGCAAGATTACTTTAACAGGCTCTTACATTCACTTGAAACAGAGTTTCTTAGTGCTGGGGCTCATGGATAGACCTCAGAGAATTTTATAACTGAATAAATGAAATTTTGAGAATGTTTATACCTTTCTACAGAGAAAGTTCATAGCTTTCACTCTGTTCTCAAAATTATTTATGACCTCAAGAAATTAAGGACCACTGACTTAGAGATGAAAACCTCATAATAGATAGAAGATGAGGAATGGTCAGTTTGATACAGAAAAATACTTCTAATA
Source organism: Trachypithecus francoisi (assembly GCF_009764315.1). Classification (NCBI taxonomy): domain Eukaryota; kingdom Metazoa; phylum Chordata; class Mammalia; order Primates; family Cercopithecidae; genus Trachypithecus; species Trachypithecus francoisi. The sequence goes on along the minus strand of NW_022681470.1, from coordinate 68,813,062 downwards.
AAGAAAATTTAATGTGTTAAACTAGTAGAGATTAAATCATGTTATAGAATCATACTCCAAGATATTAAAGTACAAATTATGCCTGATTATGAATATGCACATACATACAAACCCTAGGAGTCTTGGGACAGGTGAGGAGATATACTTTTCTTCCCAGAAATTTAATGAAGATTATTGTCTAACCAATATTGGACAGGAGAGGAAGGACCTGTGTTCAGAAATGGAGAGCAAATGAAAAGAGCAGGAAAGAACAGAGGTGTCCTGGTGTCAGGATAGTACTGTGCTTTTGCAAGAAGCCTGTGAGAGGGGATATGGGCCATGTCTTTAGCAGCTCTGAGGAATATAGTCTCTATCAACTATAGAGTGACTTCTCATGTATTGTTCTTGGCCATCAGGACACCATGGTGCATAGGGAAAGAAACAGTGGTTTTAATTTAGACTTTTTGTTCATTTGGTTATATCTTTAAAATTTTAAACAAGGACAAGATGTTTCAATAAAAGTTGTAAAATGCAGCATTAGAAATCACATTATATATATAAATGTTAATAATATAAATAATTGGGATTAGATCCCTTTCTCTTGTAATGTGGGGAGGTTGGCAAGAAAAACTGGGTAGTATCGGCCGGGCACGGTGGCTCATGCCTGTAATCCCAGCACTTTGGGAGGCCGAGGTGGGCAGATTACCTGAGGTTGGGAGTTTGAGACCAGCCTGACCAACGTGGAGAAACCCCGTCTCTACTAAAAAAATACAAAGTTAGCCAGGCGTGGTGGCACATGCCTGTAATCCCAGCTACTAGGGAGGGTGAGGCAGGAGAATCGCTTGAACCTGGGAGGCGGAGGTTGCGGTGAGCTGAGATGGCGCCATTGCACTCCAGCCTGGGCAACAAGAGCGAAACTCTGTCTCGAAAAAAAAGAAAAACTGGATAGTATCAACTGCTTAAAGTGGGGAGTGGGTGTCCAAAGCATAGGAAAAGGTGGTCTGGAAACTATAAAGTTCACTAAAAAAATAGTAGTTTTGTTCATTGTTGGTTTATCTTCACCTATAGGGAGATTTGAAAAACTATTCATGAAAGTTTTTTTTTTTTTTTTTGCAGTTAAGCGTAATTTCTCCCTTTCTGCAGTTAAGCATAATTTCTCCAGAACTCTAGAACTATTAAACCATATGGGACCAGCCAATTTTGTTTCACATGATGTAGAAAGGATTTGTTTTCGTCTTAGCAGACTTAAAAAGATAAATAAATAAAGCATTCCTCATTCTTGAGAATTTAATTAAAGTGATCACTTAGTGATTATGGTATATAACTGGGCAAGTCAGTACTGTTGCTGGTTTGTGTTTTTTGAGACACAGCTTCACTCTGTCGCCCAGGCTACAGTGCAGTGGGCACTGCAACCTCCACCTCCCGGGTTCAAGTGATTCTTCTGCCTCAGCCCCCTGAGTAGCTGGGATTACAGGCACATGCCACCATGCCTGGTTCATTTTTGTATTATTAGTAGAGGCGGGGTTTCACCACGCTGGCCAGGCTGGTCTCGAACTCCTGACCTCAGATGATCTGCCAGCCTCGGCCTTCCAATGTGCTTTAGCCACGCACCTGGCCTGTTGCTAGTTTTTTAGTGTAATCTTGGGAAATGTGACATATGACAGTCAGAAAGTAATCCATCCTGCTCAACTTTTATTAGATCCCACTTAAGATATTTCATGTATTTTAATTTCTCCGTTTTAAAAGAAATAATGTGATTGGTAAAATGTTATCTATAGAGTTGACAAGCATGAGAAGCCTAGAGAGTTCTGTAATTTAAAAAAACAAAAAAGAGAGCTAACATAGATGAGTCCTAGAACACTAGTACCACTTAAAAGGCAGTTTATTATGGATCAAACCAAAACAAATTCATAGCTAGTAGTAATTAAATGAAACACAATTTTTTTTTTTTTTTTTTTTGAGATGGAGTTTTGCTTTTGTTGCCCAGGCTGGAGTGCAATGGTGTGATCTCGACTCACTGTAACCTCCACCTCCCGGGTTTAAGCGATTCTCCTGCCTTAGCCTGCCGAGTAGCTGGGATTACAGTAGGCACGCGGCACCATGCCCAGCTAATTTTATATTTTTAGTAGAGATGGGGTTTCTCCATGTTGGTCAGGCTGGTCTCGAACTCCCGACCTCAGGTGATCCACCCACCTTGGCCTCCCAAAGTTCTGGGATTATAGGCATGAGCCACCGTGCCTGGCCGTGAAACAGAATTCTAAGAGAAACTCCCAGTTGAAAGTACAGATTAAGAAAAAGGTTAACAATTCATAAGTATTAAATCTATAATAAGTGTATATATATTTGAGATACTTCTATTATATTTTAGGTAGATTTCATAGAGGGCAATAACTGTGCTTCCTATGTAGTACATCTTGGTATCTGCTGAGAGCCACAAAAGATGGCTCTGGGTGGCTGGGGTATTATATTGTTATACGATAGCATTCCTTACCATCAGAATTCAATTGGGAAACAATATAGTTAGCATGATTTATTTAACATTAATCAATGGTTTGTCTATTTATTTATTTATTTTGAGACAGAGTCTCGTTGTGTCACTCAGGCTGGAATGTAGTGATGCAATATCGGCTCACTGCAACCTCTGCCTCCCGGGCTCAAGCAATTCTCCTGCCTCAGCCTCACAAGTAGCTGGGTTTACAGGCACCTGCCACCACGCCTGGCTAATTTTATTTTTCCATAATACATTTATTTTCACTTCTTACAAATTATAGTCCAAGCTGCCAAATAAATTCCACTACCTGTTCTGTACCTCATTGGAACATAATGTGACAAGCAAGTATATGGAGATCTCTGAGCAAAAGTGGCATTTTCCCACAAAGTAACTCCCTTCATACTGTGTTAATAAGTTCTTTAAAAAAAAAAAATCTTTATTTAAATAGAAAAAGAATATCTAGATTGCCAGAATGTACAGCAGAATGTTTTTCTTGATTTGAAATTTCTGTACTGACAGGAAAAAAGCATAAGAATGTAATAACTTATTTTAAATACTCTGAAACTGTTTATTTCTTCCAATAGCAGTTTTCTCTATTAATTTACTACTCAGGCTTATGTTGGTTTTTAGGATTTCTAGAAGACATGACATGTTATATATGAAACACCATAAAATACACATTATTTTTACATAAAATACTACTGAAGTACTTAAAATACCACATAGATGAGAAAGTAAACATTTGTGGCAGAGTTGTATACTAGAGCCTGTCTTACAAATAGGTAGTATTGCTGTGTTTCAAAAGTTGAACTTTTAGGGCATGCATTGAGAGCATATTCCTCAGAAAATTTGTGGCAAATGGTGATTAAGTGCTCAGGCAACTTTGCTAATGCTGGGATTCTGGTGGCCAGAAGTTGCCCCGACTTTGGCGGATGCATTGTTGTGAGATGCAAATGATGTACAGGTAAAAGGGTCTTTTAGGCTGTGCACGGTGGCTCATGCCTGTAATCCCAGCACTTTGGGAGGCAGAGATGAGCAGATCACTTGAGGCCAGGAGTTCGAGATTAGCCTGGCCAACATGGTGAAACCCCATCTCTACCAAAAATACAAAAATTAGCTAGGTTTGGTGGCATGTGCCTGTTACTACTTGGGAGTGAGACAGGAGAATCACTTGAACCTGGGAGATGGAGGTTGTGGTGAGCCGAGATTGTGCCACTGTACTCCAGCCTGAGCAACAGAGCACGACTCTGTCGCAAAAGAAAAAAAAAAAAAAGGCCGGGCGCGGTGGCTCAAGCCTGTAATCCCAGCACTTTGGGAGGCCAAGACGGGCGGATCACAAGGTCAGGAGATCGAGACCATCCTGGCTAACCCGGTGAAACCCCATCGCTACTAAAAAATACAAAAAACTAGCTGGGCGGGGTGGCCGGTGCCTGTAGTCCCAGCTACTCGGGAGGCTGAGGCAGGAGAATGGCATAAACCCGGGAGGCGGAGCTTGCAGTGAGCTGAGATCGGCCACTGCACTCCAGCCTGGGCGACAGAGCGAGACTCCGTCTCAAAAAAAACAAAGACTTTTAAAAAACACAAAGCACCTTGTAAATATAAAGCACCATTATTAAAATATATAAAGAATGATAGATTATTGATAAGTCCGGTATTTATAAATCAGCATTCTCCATATATTGGATCTCAGTCATTTATTGCTTTAAAAGATGCTTTTTAAAGAATGCATTTATTACCAATATTATTTATTGTTTAGGGAAATATTTTTTATTAGCTTGCATACAACTACATTATTGAACTTTTTCAAAAGTAATGCTTATTTTAAAAGAACTAAGACTTATCTAAGGGAAACATCTGAGAGTAAAGAACTTTTTCCTCTTCCTGACTTCTTTTTATTTCTGTCAAACTGGAAGACAGCTTATTCCTGCTAAGCAACTAGTGGGCACAGTGCATTGCTGTTCAGTGGTTAATAGGAAAATTAAACGTGATTAGATTTTAATTACAGGGAGAGTATTTATAGGGGTAAAGACAAAAGTAATGTCTGTCCTTAATATAAATGTCTATTTCACTTTAGTTAGGCCAGTGAGTTAAAGAAAATGATCCTTGTGCAGAAGTAGCTTAATTTTTCATGTTTAAAATCTTGAGAAGAGATATAACCGTAAGTGTAGTGGCATAGATAGATTACTAAAAGCAGAGGTGTTGTTTTCATGTGTAACTTGATTAGGACTTTGGTTACTTGGGAGAAGGCATTCAAGTGTGAACTTTGGGAAATAACTTATTTTAATTTGGGGAGGGGGAATTAATTTAGAAAAGAAATATTAATATTTTTTAAAGATACATATGCTGTCTAGCAAGAGTAAACAAACATTAACATTTTGACATATTTGCTTTAGGGTATTTGTAATTGATAAAAGAAATGATACGCCATTTCAGGCCAATCAGATTTGGAAAAATCAAAGATGGTGACTTGGACACCAATATGGGAAAAGGTGATCTCTTATATACTGCTAATGAGATTACAATCTGGTGTGATCACTTTGAGGACTAGCTGACTATACTTATAAATTGAAAATGCACATACTCTGTGATCTGGCAATTTCCATGGCTGGGCACATACATAGCCTACATTAGTTTGCAGAGTATTATTAAAATTACATCTGCACAGTGAGAATTATTGTCAAAGAGATGAGGGAAAAGTTATTTGTGAGAAAAATTACCAACACTTAAAAACAGAGAATAATATTTTGTAATTTTATGCCTAACCCTGTATGTATTTTTGATTAATATACCATTTTGGTCTTTCCTTCTGCTTTTACCCTTACTCCCTAAGACAACAAAACAAAAAAGTCATGAGTTTTTATATGTTTTAGGGGCTGTAATTTCAGAAATAGTTATTCCTTCAAAATCTTTTTATTACAGAAAATTTCAGACTTGTAAATGAAATCTCATGTGCACATCACACCCCCTCAACAATTACCAACTTATGGTCAATGTTACCTCCTGTATGTTATTTTCAGACCCCAGTGGATTATTTTGAAGCAAGCCTCAGACATCATATAATGTCATTTGTAAATATTTCATTATGTATTCTCTAAAATGTAAAAACATGAAAGACCTGAATATATAAAAAGAGAATACGTATTGTGTGTTCATAAGGTGAAGACTCAATATTATAAAGATGACAGTTCTTCCAGATTAACCTATAAATTTAATGTAATTCCAAACAGAATTCAGGATGATTTTTCAAGAAACTGGACAAAAATTTGGTTATAAAATTCATTTGGGAGAGTAAAGATAAATGAATAGCTAAGACAGTTTTGAGGATGAACAAAACAAAGGAGTTCTTCCTACTAGATGTCAAGTTTAGTTACACTAATGTAATTAAAACAGTGTAGTTATAGGAGAAAGTCCAGATCAATGGAGAGATTAGAAAGTTCAGGTCAAGATTTATTTGTGAACTCACGTGTGACTGAGTAGCCCTTTCCTATCAATGGAGAAAGGACAAACTATCCAATAAATAGTTTTGGGACTGTTGATTCACAATACGGGAGGAAAAGCTAGAATTTCACTCCATACCATATACCAACATTAATTCCTGGTGGATTTTATCTCAACAACAATAATGGGAGCCTAAAGTATTTGGGTGGGTGCAATGAACTGTGCCTGTATTCCTAGCTACTCAGAAGGATCGCTTGAGCCCAGGGGTTTGAGGCTAGCCTGGGCAATAAAGTATTTGAAGAAAATATAGGAGACTCTTAATGTCTTCAAGTAGGGTAGCCCTTCCTTACAAGACACAGAAATCAGAAGTCATAAATCATTAAGGAAAATATAAATATGAGTACATCAAAACTAAAAACTAGGCTGGTCACAGTAGGTCACGCCTGTAATCCCAGCACTTTGGGAGGCCTGAGGCAGGCAGATCCCTTGAGATCAGGAGTTTGAGACCAGCCTGGCCAATGTGATGACCCCATCTGTACTAAAAACACAAAAAAATTAGCTGATATGGTGGTGAGCACCTGTAATCTCAGTTACTCGGGAGGCTGAGGCATGAGAATTGCTTGAACCCAGGAGGCGGAGGTTGCAGTGAGCTGAAATAGCGCCACTGTACTCCAGCCTGGGTGACAGAGTGAGACTCTGTCTCAAAATAATAATAATAATGAAAATAAATAAGTAAATAAAAATAAAATGTCCAATTAAAAAAAAAATCTAAAAACTAGAGTGTTCAAGAGACACAATAAAGTGTTTGAAATGCACATAACAAAAATAAATATTGAGTATATAGTCATGTGTCACTTAATGACAGGGATACTTTCTGAGAAATGTGAAATTAGGTGATTGCATCATTGTACGAACATCATAGAGTGTACTTAGACAAACCTAGATGGTATAACCTCCTACACACCTAGGCTGTATGTCATAGCCTGTTGCTCCTAGGCTACAGACCTGTACAACATATTACTGTAGTGAAGACTGTAGGCAATTGGAATACAATGGTAAGTATTTGTGTATCTAAACATATCTAAACATAGAAAAGGTACAGTAAAAGTACAATATAAAAGTTTTTTTGTTTTTTTGGTTTTTTTTTTTCCGAGACAGTGTCTCTCTCTCTGTTGCCCAGGCTGGAGTGCAGTGGTGCGATCTTAGCTTACTGCAGCCTCCACCTCCCGGGCTCAAGCAGTTCTCCCACCTCAGCCCCCCGGGTAGCTGGGATTATAGGCATGCGTCACTATGCCCAGGTGATTTTTGTATTTTTAGTAGAGATGGGGCTTCACCATTTTGTCCAGGCTGATCTTGAACTCCTGGGCTCAAGTGATCCACCCACCTTGGCCTCCCAAAGTGCTAGGGTTACAGGTGTGAGCCACGGTCCCTGGCCAGTACAAAGGATTCTTAAAATGATACGCCTACCATATATGGAGCTAGTAGGGCTGGGAGTTGCTCTGAGTGAGTCAGTGAGTGATGAGTGAATGTGAAGGCCTAAGATATTACACTATACTACTGTAGACTTTATAAACACTATATAGGCTACACTAAATTTATTTTAAAAATAAAGTAATTGTGCTATGTCATTACAATGACTGTGACATCACTAGGCAACAGGAATTTTTCAGCTCCATTATAATCTACGAGAACCATTGTCATATATGCAGTCTGTCGTTGACTGAAATGTCATGTGGCACATGACTGTATATGTAAACAGCTCAACAGTTTTTACAAATCAATAATATTTAAAATGCAGAAGAAAATGTACAAAAGACACAAAGACTTTTTGTTATTTATAGAAATAAAAATATATGAAAAGATCAGAGAAATGCAAAACAGGGCAAAATACTATTTTTTTCTTATCAATATCAAATATTGGTGAGCTTTTAGGGAAATTAACACACAAAAAAAATCCATGCAGCCAATCTGAAGAGCAGTTTAGCAGTATTTTAAATTATCTACGACATAACAATTCTACTTGGGGCTATATATCCTAGAGAAAGACAGGATATTACTGCAAGATATTTTGTAAGAGTAAGAAATTAGAAATAATCTAAATGTCCATTAGTAGAGGGATGACTAAATAAAATATTGTGTATTCTTTTTTGTTATTTTTTTGCTCAGAGCAGAGAGCATTAAAAATATCATGTATTCTTCAAAGGAATATACTAAACAGATTTTTATTTCTGAGTGCTTGACTCCTTCACTAGTATGTCTAATAGCCCTCTCGTCAGAGGCATTTGAACTGGAGCAACTCCATCTTGAGTAGCGGCTGGGTAAAATAAAGCTGAGACCTACTGGGCTGCATTCCCAGATGGTTAAGGCATTCTAAGTCATAGGATAAGAGGTTGTGGCATAAGATACAGGTCATAAAGACCTTCCTGTTAAAACAGGTTGCAGTAAAGAAGCTGGCTAAAACCCACCAAAATTCAAGATGGGAACAGGAGTGACCTCTGGTTTTCCTCACTGCTACACTTCTGCCAGCGCCATGACAGTTTACAAATGCCATGGAAACGTCAGGAAGTTTCCTTATATGGCCTAAAAGGGGAGGCATGAATAATCCACCCCTTGTTTACCATATAATCAATAAATAACCATAAAATGGGCAACCAGCAGCCGTTAAGGCTGCTCTGTCTATGGAGTAGCCATTCTTTTTTTCCTCTACTTTCTTAATAGACTTGCTTTCGCTTTAGTCTATGGACTCACCCTGAATTCTCGCACAAGATCCAAAAATCCTCTCTTGGGGGCCGGATCAGGACCCCTTTCCCATAACACTCTCTCAAACTGAACTGTGGATTTTCCTAAAAATATGTGCTCCCTCATAGCCTTTACCATCTCATTATTGATAACAGCCTCCATCCTTCCTGTCACTCAGATCAGAAGCCTTGGGGTCATCCATGGCTCTTCTTTTTCTCTCATATTCTGCATCCACTCAGTTAGGAAATCTTTTTGCTTCTAAATTTAAATACATATCCCCTGACCACTTCTTTTCACCCTGGTCCTAGCCACTATCACCTCTATCCTGCTCCTAGATTACTACATAACCTCCTAATGTGTCATCCTATTTTTACCTTTGTCCCCTGGTGAATTCCAACATAGTATCCAGAGTGCTCCTTTTAAAAGTCAAATTGTGTCAATGCTAGGCTCCTTTTAAAAGTCAAATTGTGTCAATGCTAGGCTCAGAATTCCATCATGGCTTCCCATCTAAAAACCCCCGAAGTCTTACAGTGGTATCTAAGGCCTTATTTGACCTCTTCCTTCTACTCCTTAGTCATTCCCCTGTGTCTATACTGGCTTTCTTGCTGTTACTGAACATCCCAAATGTATTCCTACCTCAGGTTCCTACTGACTGTTTCCTCCTCCACAAAGAGTCTTCCCTTGGAAATCTGTATGAAGATCGCCCTCACTGCCTTCAGACCTGCTCAAATGTCCTCTTTCCACCCTACTTCAAATTGCAGTTGTTCCCCTCAGTCTAGTATGCTTAAGTGGATTTGGGATGATTTTCTAATGATATTTCTTGTATTTGAGAGTTATAAAAATGGTATTCAAAGCCCATTCCATAAAGATAATGTCACACCATTGATACCAGAATTAAGCTCTGAAAACCACACAATAGAGATGTGTGTTTTGTCACATATTAACATCTCTGAAATTGGGAGACATCTTAAAATCAATGTAATAATGCATTGGTTATAATTTAATTGCACAATTGGCAGGCAGCACTTCAAACAAAAGTCTAAACGGTAAATACTGTTCCTTTCCCCGCCCCACAAAAAAAGGGCAGGCAGCATAGTGACTGCCATGTGGTTAGAGTTCAGCTGTTAACAGTGGGTGCCTCTGGGGAGGGACTCGTACTTTTCACTGTACTATTTAAGTGTTTTTTGCAATATGCATGTATTCTTCAATTAAAAATAACTAATTGAAAAAAGAAATTGCCCACAGAATTTGGGATTTTGGATTAATAACTATTTGAATAATTGCAACAAAAGCATTTTCATCTGGTAGGTATAAAAATTTAATAAGTTCACATTTAAAATGCATACCATTTAATAAGATACTAAATAGATTTTTCCCTTTTAAATCAAGGATATTGAAATACTCAAATTACATAGTCTAGATTTTCATATTCTAGTGTTTTATCCATAATTTAAAACTGAGCTTTAAGAGATTTTAATTTACATAATTATTTTTTGACATAAAAGAACAAAGTAAAATAAAATTAATATAGTAGGCTGGGCACAGTGGCTCATGCCTGTAATCCCAGCACTTTGGGAGGCCGAGGCGGGCGGATCACCTGAGATCAGGAGTTCGAGACCAACCTGACCAACATGGAGAAACCCCGTCTCTACTAAAAATACAAAATTAGCCAGGCGCAGTAGCACATGCCTGTAATCCCAGCTACTTGGGAGGCTGAGGCAGGAGAATCGCTTGAACCTGGGAGGTGGAGGTTGTGGTGAGCCAAGATTGCGCCATTGCACTCCAGCCTGGGCAACAAGAGCGAAATTCCGTCTCAAAATAAATAAATAAATAAAATAAAATAAATATAGTAACAATCAGTTATTCAACATATTGGGGACCAAGTTTTAGATCAGCTTTTTGTAATAACTGTGAGTAACTCAAATAACGTATATACCCTTGGATACAATAATGATGTATGTTCAGGTCTTTGCCACCCTCAGCCCCAGCCCCAAAATTACTTATCTAATGATAATATTGCCTTTAAAGATTTTTGAGCTAATAGTTGCATTTTTTTTCCCCTAGTAGAAGGAAACAGTGTCCTATCTTTAGTTTTTCTTATGCTAGGATTTTTCTCTATCATTGCTGATAATTATTGATAATGTCATCTCTACTTCAGCTATCTAATAATTTTCTTCTTGTCTGCTTTTCTTATCATTGCTTGTTTATTATTGCTTTGCCTCCATATCCTGCTTTTCCCTAGAAAAGTCTGTATGTTTTTTGCCATCAGCCACTGTTCAGAGCTACCAATTGGAAAATGGAAAATTACATATTAAATTTAAACAAGCTTTTAGTTCTGCTTCGCTGTTGTTATTAATGTTCACTGCCTAAAGGTTTTTATTTTCCATACCAGCAGGTTTTCCCCCTTTCCTTTAAAAGCAATTAATAAAACTTTTCAGGCTGGGTATGGTGGCTCATGCCTGTAATCCCAGCATTTTGGGAGCCTGAAGTGGATGGATCACTTGAGGTCAGGAGTTCAAGATCAGCCTGGCCAACATGATGAAATCCCATCTCTACTGAAAAAAAAAGAAAAAAAAAAATTAGCTGGGCATGGTGACATGTGCCTCTAATCTCAGCTACTTGGGAGGCTGAGGCAGGAGAATCGCTTGAACCCAGGAGGCAGAGGTTGCAGTGAGCCAAGATCACACCACTGCATTCCAACCTGGGTAACAGAGTGAGACTATGTCTCAAAAGAAAAAAACAGAAAAGCTTTTCAGTTTGATGCTATTCAGGATGGAGACATGAAATAAGTGGTCTCAATTGAGGTTTGGCTATATTGTGAATCAAATTCTGTGTTTCTGTAATGATGTTGAAGAATCAGGTGAATCATCATTACAAATAAGGTAAAATTTCCATTCTCTAATTAGAAGATATGCCTAATTTCAGATATTTAGAAAAAGTATACGTGAAATAAGTTTTTTATGTTACCATAGTAAGTCCGGGTTCTCCATAGAAACAAAATCAATAGGACATATAGATGGTCCCTGACTTACGGTAGTTAACTTCATGATTTTTTTGACTTTATGATGGTGTGAAAGTAATAGATATTCAGTGGATACCACAGTTTGAATCTTGAATTTTGATCTTTTCCCAGGCTAGTGATATGCGGTACAATAGTTTCTTGAGATACTGGGCAATGGCAGTGAGCGGCAGCTCCCAGTCAACCACACGATAATGAGGGTAAACAGCCAATACTCCACAGTGTACTGTGTTGCCAGTACTTTTTGGATATTGTGTTTTGTGTTTTCACTTCCCATCATCTCTACAAAATGCCCATCTGTGTGAAGTTAAACACTTTATTATAGAATAGGCTTTGTGTTAGATGATTGCCCAACTGTAGTCTAATGTAAGTGTTCTCAGCACATTTAAGGTATGCTAGGCTAAGCTATGATGTTCAGTAGTTAGGCATATTAAATGCATTTTTGACTTACAGTGGGTTTATCACAATGTAACCCCATTGTAAGTCAAGGATCATCTGTATAAAGATACATAGAAAGAGATTTATTATGAGAAATTGGCTCATGTGATTATGGCTGCTGAGAAGTCCCACAGTCTGCTGTCTGTAAGCTGGAGGCCTCGGAAAGCCAGTGGTGTCATTCCGGTCCAGGCCTGAAGGACTGAGAACCAAGGGAGCCAATGTTGTCAGTTCTAGTCTAAGTCTGAAAGCCCAAGAACTGGGAAGCTGCTGGTGTAAGTCCTGGTCCATGTCGAAAGGCCTTGAGAATTGGGGTACTAACTCTGTAAGTCGCAGTCTCAGTCTGAAAGGCCAGGAACCAGGAGCACTGATGTTGAAGGGGAGGAGAAGATGGATGGCCCAGCTCAAGCAGAGAGAGTAAATTTGCCCTTCCTCCACCTTTTTGTTCTCTTTGGGCCCTCAATGGATTAAATGATGCCCTCCCACACGGGGGTAGGGAGCATCCACTTTACTCAGTTCATCAATTAAGATGCTAATCTCTTCCAGAAACACCCACACAAACACACCTAGAAATAATGTTTTACCAGCTATCTAGACTTAGCCCAGTCTAGACTTAGGCCAGATATCAAAAATCAACCTATACACATAGAACTAAAATAATAACAGATAAAGCTAATTTACTGGGATATTATCAGTAGATGAATGTGGACATAATATGATTTTGAAAAGGTTGTAATTTGGTAAGTAACTGGAAGTAAACATTGGAAATAAAGAATTCTCTCCCCACCTCCTTGACTCTTTGGGGGTTCACCATGTCTTTTTCACTTTTAGATCTCCTTAAGGTCTAGCAAAGTGCCATTGTTATTCCAAAAATACCTCTTATTTTCTAATACAGTTTTGTGGAAATATTATGCCCCCAAATACAAAAATTCCTAGGGTTTTAATTTTAATTGAACAATGGTTAAACATAATTCTCACTGATAATTGCTGTTTATCTTTTACTTAGTTATTGAATCTGAGAAATGGAAAGACTACCTAGATCTTTTTGTCTAACCTTTTCATTTAACTTATTCTCAAAATTTGAGTGAAAAAATGACAGAAAAGATAGATATGGATAGAGAGAATGATAAAGTAAAGCAAATGTGAGAAATATTAACATTTGGGGAATCTGGGTGAAGCGTATGAGAATTTTTATACTATTTTTACAACTTTTCTTTGAGTCTGAAATTATTTCAAAATAAAAAGTTTAAAAACATCATTAGACACATGAAAAGTGTAATAGTGAGTCTCTTAAGCAGAGAAACCAATGTCAGATTTTGCTTACTGGAGAGTTCACTTCTGCTCAATCAGCAACCTTTTGTTAAGCATCTTAGTGTGTGTCTCAAAGGATATACAATGAATAAAGATATAATAAATTCCAGTTCTAAAAATGTCATCTCATGGTTTATATCTCCAAATGGCATTTTGAGGGCTCTTGACTGTTGCAAGGAACAAGGCTCAAGAGGAGGGCTCAGTTTTCCTTGACTGAGAAGGGGAAGCAGTGGCCTAGGTGCTAAGTATTTGCCATCTTCCTATCTCAAAAGTATCTGCTGGTATGTCCCTAGGTTTGCTACTTGTATAGTCTTTGGAAATATCTGCTTTGGTTTATTTCCTGTATTAAAGTAGGTAAAAGTTTATATCTGAGTTTCTGAAATTTATTTTCAGATAACTGAGTGGTTTCTTTTTTAAACTGTTCTAATAGTTCCAGGGGGAAGCTATAAATATTACATTATAGTATGTTATTAGGCCTAGCAGCTTAGCTCAGGATAATGGCTCAAAGTAAAACTTCTGGGAATTGAATGCTGGGAGATATTCTGATATGTTAAATTTGATAGTTTCTGTTTTTGTCCATAAATCTATTTTTTGTAACAAGTAGTTTCTGGATTTCTGTGTTGTTCTTGCCACACTAACCCTGGTAGTGTCCGTGAACATTGATGATTATCTACAGGTGACACCACATAAAGTTTTGTGCTTACAGATTACTGTAATTTAATTCTCTTCAGCAAACCTGAGTTCCTACTAAGGACTAGGCACTGACTTATACACTGGGTGCAAAGCTGAAAATAGTGCAGTCTGTTAGACAAAACAGGCACATAGGAAAATAAATAGAACACAAACTAATAGGTGTAATCATAGACATAGTTACAAAAGACAGAGTTGGCACTGAGAAGGAATTTTTTTTTTTTTTTTGAGATGGAGTCTCTCTCTAGTCGCCTAGGCTGCAGTGCAGTGGCACGATCTCAGCTTGCTGCAACCTCTGCCTCCTGGGTTCAAGTGATTCCTGCCTCAGCCCCCCATGTAGCTGGGATTACAGGCACGTGCCATCATGCCTAGCTAGTTTTTGTATTTTTAGTAGAGACGGAGTTTCACCATTTTGGCCAGGCTGGTCTCGAACTCCTGACCTCAGGTGATCCGCCTGCCTTGGCCTCCCAAAGTGCTGGGATTACAGGCGTGAGCCCCAGCACCCGGCCCAAGAAGGAATTTTTAATTACCTAGGAGAGGAGAAGGAGGAAGCTGAAGGAGAAGAGGACAATGGTTTAAGATAGTCAAATCCTTACCTGCCATAATAGGAAACCAACAAATAAATTTTAAATAGGATAATCTGGAAATAGTACTATTAAAACATTTGTAATCTATATGGAAGTAAGTAGCAAAAGAAAGAGAGGGGTTGTATCTGAGAAACAAGTGTCTGAGGAAGGAAAGTATAGGGCCATTATTTTTTGTTGTCTACCCTGTGGTATGCTTTGACTTTTGGAAATTATATGCATGTGTTACTTAACAAAGTAAAAAAATCCTATATCTAAGTTTATTTTCTATTGCTTTAATAAAATATTTGAGACTGTGTAATTTATAAAGAATGTAAGTTTCTTTCTCACAGTTCTGGAGGCTGGAAAGTCTAAGATCAGGTGGCTGCATCTGGTTGGCTTCTGGTGAGAGCCTTGTGCTGCTTCATAACATGGCAGAAAGCATCACAGGGTGAGAGAGGAGCACTGAGAGCCAAAGTGGCTTTTAGAACAGACTCACTCTTGTGATAACTAACCTCCTCCTTTGATAACTCATTAATCCATTAATCCATGAATCGATTAATCTATTCATGAAAGCAGAACAATCATGACCAAATCACCTTTTAAAGGCCTCACCTCTTAATACTGACATTGGAGATTAAGTTTGAACATGAGTTTCAGAGACAAAACACATTCAAACCATAGCATTCTTCTTACTCGTTTAGGCCAAATTCAAGTCATATCTCTTTTATATGTCCTGTGCCATAAGTAAATACACACATTCCCTTATTTAAACTCACACAGTAGTTCTCTAAAATCCTCGCACCGTGTTTATCATATTCTGGTTGTTACTCTTCTTTTCCTTCTGCTAGATGATTAGCTATTTGAAAGCAGGAACTGTTTATTTCAGAATCTCCTTCAGTACTTAGTTCCTTACACAATCTTGACATAATTGAATTGAAGGTTTAGCCATGTTGTTTGTCAGCTCACATTTTGGAGTCTTGGCATAAAAATTCAAATGCTCCAACTCCAGTATAGGGGGTGCCAGCTGCTAAGTATTACTTTACATTTTTTTGAAAGTGTAATTTCATCTAGTGCTTCTAAATCTGACTGGATTTTGGTAGTATAGTCTCTATTTAAGAGCACATTCTGCGGGAGGCTGAGGCAGGAGAATGGCGTGAACCCGGGAGGCGGAGCTTGTAGTGAGCTGAGATCCGGCCACTGCACTCCAGCCTGGGCGACAGAGCGAGACTCCGTCTCAAAAAAAAAAAAAAAAAAAAAAAAAAAAAAAAAAAAGAGCACATTCTGAATTACTGATAATAAGAATGTTCATTTCTTGAAAATTAGGAGCTAGTTTTTCATTTGGGCAGCTATTGGTATTGTAAAGGTTTATTTCTGGTGTATACGTGTTTACTTATTTAAATCCCACAAGCACTCCTCTTGTTTGATTTCAAGAGGACTGGTATTCCATGTATTTAATCCTTTACCATATTAGGGGATTAGTCGCTTTAATATTTTAATCCCATGGTGACCAATCAGAGTAATAGAAGTAGATTGCTCTTGAGGGAGCATTTGGTCTGCCCTCCTGGCTGTCTCCTAAGAGAAGAGAATATCCCAGCTAGTCTGGGCAGATGGTGGAGTAGGTTCTCTTTCAACACATATCCCCACCCCCATGTTCAACCTTATTGAAGCGATAGATACTTCACCAGCATTCTTTTGTGAATTCAACTGGTAAACCCAGACTTCCTCTGTTTAATTCAGCCTTGTTTTTAATGTTCTTCTGTTTAATTCAGCTTTATTTTTAATGTCAATTTTCTCCTTATAAAGATATTTTAGATACTATTTTGAGATCTCTTTTAGCCCTATGACCCTTGCTAAGTTATCCTTAAGTTGATTAGACCTGATTTTATATTAACAGAAACTAAATTAATCTTATAAAATAATTACATACTGCAAGTATTAGCTGATATGATTCAACAAGTTTTTATCTGTCTTACAATGAGTACCTATTCTGTGCTAACCAATGGGACTATGGCCTTCTTAGACCAGAGGAAACTTTATGGAGGCTTTATTTCTATTAGGCTTTAGAAGATGGTAGATAGAATTTAGGTAGGTAGAGATGGGAAGGGTAGGTGGGTGGGCATTTTGTGCAGTAGTAACTATGAACAAACACACAGAACTATGGAAGTATAGCACACGTGTAGGAAACAATAAGTAGTCTGTAATATGCATGCATAAATTGAAGCTCTGGGAAATACGGTTTGAAAGTTGAGTTCAGATTTTGGTATACCTTAAAAGCCAAGCTAACTATTTGTATCTCTAAGTAACTCAAAGTCCAATTCAAACAGACTTTCACAATAAGGGAATTTATTAGGTCACATAACTGGACTTCGAAAATAGGACAGGATGATGTACTTAATCTGGTGACTCAAACTCTGTTTCTCCCAGGTCTGCTTTCCTCTCTGAATTGGTTTCATCCTCAGCCAGTAGCTGTGAGGAAATGTAAGACCTCACACTTCCATGAAGATAAAGACAAGAAAAAAATAGATTTTATTTTTCTTGTAATCCCTCTTAAACTTTTCCCTGAAGCCCCTACAGAACTTTCATTATCATCTCCTTGGCCCTAATTGGTTATGAGCCCATTGCCACACCCCAATACTTGTCATGAAGAGAATGATATATGATGACAGGTCTGACATGGGTTATTAATGAGAAGGGTGCCGAGACTACCAGAATTGGCTGATAACAGATTGGCAGACATTTGCTTTTGATAAATTTATTTTGTTTTTTAAAGAAGAGCTAGAGAATCCTTTCCCTTGGTGAGAGGATTCCTGCAAGTGGTGGCATGCATAGCCTTTTATATTAAACAATGAGTGTCAACAAAGCAGAAATAGAATAGTTTTAGGAGGCAAAAAGTAATGCAAGTATTTGGCTGCTACTCAGGATGGTAGAGGTGAATAGTTAAAAGTGCTACATGGCTGCAAAAATGTGTTAAGACCATATTAAATTATCTAAAAGTAAAAACTCAGTAATTTGTAATACCTTTCACTTAAGAAAAATCTGATTTTTAAATTTTAAGATATGCCTCTAATATCAAGGTGAAGTTAATTGACCTTCCTAAACATCCAGACTTTTAAGGACATTTAAATTGGAGGAAAGAGAAAGAAACCATTAGATTTCCTGAATAGTTAACATCTCTTGTGTTGCTCTGAGCACCCTTGTGTTTAGAACCGTAATGTATTAACTAGAATTGCAGAGCTTTATTCTGCTCGGAGTCTGCCCCATGCATACATAGTTCAGAGGTCATCAATTTTAAGAGGCGAGAAAATAGAGTGTGCTTTTAAGTATGCACCCATTTACTTTTCTGGACCTTTACTTTTTAGTACTGCTTTGTACCAAAATTATTATAAATGTAGGCACCAAAAAACAATGGTAGTACTTAATTATAGATACTTTATGATTCAGAATGTTTTTATTAATGAAGATTAATGTTGAAATGAAAACACAAGATATCTGTCTTCTTTTTTGAGAGGGGCAGGGTGACGGAGTTTCCCTCTTGTTGCCCAGGGTGGAGTACAGTGACGCAGTCTCAGCTCACCGCAACTTCCTCCTCCCGGGTTCAAGTGATTCTCCTGCCTCAGCCTCCCGAGTAGCTGGGATTACAGGCATGTGCCACCATGCCTGGCTAATTTTTTGTATTTTTAGTAGAGATGGGGTTTCTCTGTGTTAGCCAGGATGGTCTCGATCTCCCTACCTCAGGTGATCTGCCCACCTCGGCCTCCCAAAGTGCTGGGATTACAGGCGTGAGCCATCACGCCCGGCCTGATATCTCTATCTTAAAGAGACTTCGTGGATGAATTTCCGTGAATACGTCTCCCGTCAGGCATAGCCCAGTTAGTTAAGAAACACTATTAGCCGTCTTCTATACCTAAACGAGAGCCTTCTGACTTGGTAATACTCCAATTTAAAAATCTTTCCATAAGAATCAGTCTCACAAATTGCTAATGAAAATATAAATTGGTACAATCTTTATTAAGGTAATACAGCAATATCTTTTAAAAATTACTACTACATTTGACTTTGACATAGCAATTTCACTTCTGGAAATTTATCCTTTAAAGTTACATATGAATGAACATTTGTATAATGCTATTTGTTGCCACATTGTTTCCAATAAGAAAAGATGAGAAACTGTTTATCAGTAGAGAATAAGAGGAATTTAATGTTTACTATGTATTAAGAGATTACAATGAAAATTCAAAAATATTGTTAGCAGAATGATAATGAAAATATTATCTATCAAAAGTTGTGAGATGTAACTTAATCTATGCATAGGAAGGATTTATAGCCTTAGAATGCTAATATTATTATAGAAAGTAAGAAAACTAAAAACCAGTAATCTAAATATTTATCTCAATAAGAAAAAGAAAAGCAAATTAAATCCAATTACAGTAGAAAGCAGGGAAAATGAAGCAGAATGTTGAAATAGCAAACATATGGTAGAAGTAGCAATATCAGAAAATTATGTTTCTTTGAAAACACTATTAACTACATTACCAATATCAAGAATGAAAAGGGGGATATCACTACAAATCTTACAGTTACTAAAAAGAGGAGCTGGGTATGGTATATGTGCACCTGTATTCCCAGCCACTCAGGAGACTGTGGAAGGAGAATCCTTTGAAACCAGCCTGGGCAACAGAGGAAGACCCTCTCTCTAAAAAAAATAAAACAAAATAGTAAAAGGACATTAAACACAACTCTTCCAGAGCATAGAAGAAGAAAGGATACTTCCTAAGCTTGTTTTATTGGGATAGCATAACACTGATACTAAAACCTGAACTAAAGAGATTATAAGAGAGGAAAATTTACAGGCAGACCTCTTACATGGTTACAGATGCAAGATAAAATCCAGCAATATATATTAAAATGTGTAATGTTATATAGTGACAGCATACATCCTAGGATTGAAAGTTTGGTTTAAAATTCGAATCAATCAAAGTAGTTCATCGTATTAACAGAATATAGGGAAATATTACACAAGCATTTCAATAGATAAAAAAAGTTTTAATAAAATGCAACTCTCATTCATGATAAGAAAACACTTTTAGCAAATTGGAAATAGAAGGGAATGTCTTCTATTAAGGTTAATCTGATTAATGGTATCTCTAACAAATTTTACAGCAAGTAATACACTTAATTGTGTTGAATATTTATCCCTGAGAGATTAAGAATGAAAGAGAAGGATGCTTATTATCACTACTTCTATTGAACATTGTACTAAAGGTTCTTTTGGTTTTTTTGTTTTTTTTGTTTTTTGTTTTTTTTGAGACAGAGTCTGACTCTGTCGCCCAGGCTGGAGTGCAGTGGCGCGATCTCGGCTCACTGCAGGCTCCACCTCCTAGGTTCACGCCATTCTCCTGCCTCAGCCTCCTGAGTAGCTGAGGGACTACAGGCACCCGCCACCATGCCCGGCTAATATTTTTGTATTTGTGATAGAGATGGGGTTTCACCGTGTTAGCCAGGATGGTCTCGATCTCCTGACCTTGTGATCCGCCTGCCTCGGCCTCCCAAAGTGCTGGGATTACAGGCTTGAGCCACCGCGCCCGGCCAGCTGTTTGTTCATTTTTTTGATACGGAGTCTGGCTCTGTCACCCAGGCTGGAGTGCAGTGGTGAGATCCCAGCTCACTGCAACCTTCATCTCCCAGGTTTGAGCAATTCTCCTGCCTCAGCCTCTCAAGTAACTAGGACTACAGGCGCACGCCGCCACGCCCGGCCAAGTTTTTTGTATTTTTAGTAGAGACAGGGTTTCACCATGTTAGCCAGGATGGTCTCGATCTCCTGACGTCATGATCCACCCGCCTTGGCCTCCCAAAGGTGGGATTACAGGCTTGAGCCACTGTGCCAGGCCTTTTTTTTCGAGACTGAGTCTCACTTTGTCACCCGGGCTAGAGTGCAGTGGCGCCATCTCGGCTTACTGCAACCTCTGCCTCGCGGGTTCAAGCAGTTCTCTGCCTCAGCCTACCTAGTAGCTGGGATTACAGGCGCCTGCCATGCCCAGCTAATTTTTGTATTTTTAGTAGAGACAGGGTTTCACCATCTTAGCCAGGCTGGTCTTGAACTCCAGACCTTGTGATCCACCCGCCTCGGCCTCCCAAAGCGCTGGGATTACAGATGTGAGCTGCCACGCCTGGCCTGAAATGTTTTTATGATGGTATGCAGCATTATAATTTTCAAACCCTTAGTAAGTAACCAACATTCATTTTGCCTAAACCCAAAATAGCAACGGAGGCCCCTTTAAGAATGACAAGTGGTAGGCCCTGGCCAAAGATAGCAAATCATCTTAGATCTTTCAGAAATAACAGGTGAACTTTTCAGAAGACATAGTAGATTGAACTCATGTCTACTTCCTGCTCTCCTAAAACCCCCATAAAATAACACTAAATGGGTTTTTAAAGGTGTAAACCCACAAGGATGAGAACACCCTGAAAGACAATGGCAGCAAAAGTTGGGAAGTTGGAAAAAAGAACGAGCAGTAAATAACATAACAGAACCCCAAGCCAACTGTGGGAAAGCCATAAGCCAACCTTGTACCATAGAACTTCCAAAAGTCTGGCAGCATCAGCACCTGTGGAAACGAGGTTGAAAGCATTACTAAACTTGGGAAGACTGGTTGAAATCTGTTTAAGAAGAACGCAGATACCCCAACCCCTACCCTATATCCCACAGCTGGGTAATTACTTTTCCCTACCCTGGCAAACATTGGAGGTTTACTCTGGAGAGGGAAATAGGGGCTCTGTGGACTGAGGAACAACAGATACAACTGAGGCAGAGGTCCCATAATGAAAACAGCATGGTGAAGTGATGTCAGTGTACTGAGTTCGAAGATTCCCAGCCCTCTTATTTCACTGGTCACCGGAAAGCTAGCAATCGGGCCTTCACTCTCTAAGCAGGAAATCAGAGGATCTTTCTCTGGGGAAGCGGGTGAGTTTAAGAGAAGATACCAATTTAAATGGTCCGGCGAAGATAATACTGAGTGAGGGTAAACAGGCGACAGGCTCCACTCATAAACTGAGAGCTTTTAATCAGCCATTCAGTCCCGTATCTGTAAATGTGATGGAACAACGAAGAATGTCAGATAACTAATAATCTAACAGACCTGAACTCTTGAAAGATAAAGACTAAAGCAAACACAAGAAGGTGACATGGAGGACCAGACTACACAGGGCAAGGTCTGCTTCTAGAATTCCTAATAGTACATGGGGGTTCATTAACCTTTTTCTGTCCTCTTGCAAATGTTTAAAAATTTCCATTATAATTTAAAAAACTTATTATAAGCATAAGATATTGTAACAATAAAACAATAATAGCATACTATAAAAAAGAAACAGAACAATAAGAGCTCTTAAAAATTAAAAAGACCTGAGTGTGAGCAATTTATTAATTTATAAAAAGCAAAAAAGCAAAATAAAAATAAAATACAATAAAGGAAATTAAAATGCCATAAAGCATTTAGAAGTTAAATAAGAAATCTCCCAGAAAGGAGGTCAGAAAGATAAGAGATGGAAGAAAATGATTTTTAACCTTGAATCCTATATCTAACCAAACTATCAACCAAGTTTGAGAACAGAAAAAAGACGTTGACAGACATCCAAGATTTCAAGTGCTCTTTCTCAAGAAACTGCTAAAGGATGTCCTCATCAAAAGTAATCAGTGAAAGAGAAAGACATGAGGTATAGTTAACATTCTGTTCGATTTAGGAGTGCAGGGACTCACCAGGACAATGGTGAAGGGACCTCCTAATGTGAGACTACAGGAAGCATCTGGGTGAAATTTCTTTTTTTTTTTTTTTTTTTTTTTTTTTTTTGTTGAGACGGAGTTTCGCTCTGTCGCCCAGGCTGGAGTGCAGTGGCCGGATCTCAGCTCACTGCAAGCTCCGCCTCCCGGGTTTACGCCATTCTCCTGCCTCAGCCTCCCGAGTAGCTGGGACTACAGGCGCCCGCCACCTCGCCCGGCTAGTTTTCTGTATTTTTTTTAGTAGAGACGGGGTTTCACCGTGTTAGCCAGGGTGGTCTTGATCTCCTGACCTCGTGATCCGCCCGTCTCGTGAAATTTCTTTAGGAAGGTGAAATTGAAAGGATGTCTGATGCAAGGGGATTGCTTAGGAGAAGGATTTAGACCACAGGTCTGCCTGCCCACTGCCTGTTTTTTAAATAAAATTTTATTTGAACACAGTTACTGTGTATTGTTTATACATTGTCTCTGGCTGCTTTCATACTACAAAGACAGAATTGAGTAGTTGTGACAGAGATAGTATAGCTTGTGTCAACTTTAAATAAGATTCAGGAAATATGTCAAATGTAGAGATTATTAGAGCACAAAGCTTGAGAACAGCCACCCAGGAAGCATAGATTCCAAAAATCGGAAGTCAGTATTCCAAAGTGTAGAAGTTTGGGGTTGTTTATATAGACAAGGTTTAGGGAAGCTTAACAAAATTTCAACACCTTTCTACATAAGGTTTAATGCATAGTTACAGTGATCTGATTGGGCAAGGTGGTCTTTTTCTTTCTGGAAAGGTATATTTAGCATTCCACACCGAAGGTGTTACCATCATGAGGTCTTTTGTACCATCTGGTCTGAGTTAGGTACAGGACAATAAAGGAGGTGGTTAATCTATAACAAAGGTCAGAGATTAGAAGGGCAGGAGGTCTGATCTTTGGTGTCTCCTAGTCATTTACAGAACAAGAACAATGAGGAGGAGAATTAATCTATGAGAAGCAGAAGTTGCAACTACATGCTACGTGACTCAGATCAAGGTCACATCTCTCTCAAGATTTAAAGTGTTTTAGGGGTTCCAATAGCTTTTAAGTTTTATTTATTTTCATACCTGCAAAGCGTAGAATATTTTCTGTTTGGCCCTTTAAAAAAAAACTTATAGACCTGATTTAGAGCATTGATTACAGACAATTGCCTGAGAGCTTGTGGTTGAATTTGTTACATGTACATGGAAAATTAAGCAAAATGAAAAGTGATACATAATTGCTCAATCCAGGGAAAATAAAAAATTGGTAAAGAAAGGAAAAGTAGCCATGATTTACTCTGTGGCTTAGCAGTGAATATATTCACATGATCATATTAATACAAATGCCTAATATGGAGCTAACTGAAATTACTCTACAACTGTATTGGGAAGATGGGAAGAATGTGCATATGTTATGGGAATAGGAAGAGGAAAGAACTTCATCCTCATCTTCCATAGTGGGAAGTCAGTAGAGAAGGCCTAAAACAGAAGAAGCATGGTGGTAAATACCAAGATAATCAGCTAAAAGAGGTGATAATCAATTCTGGGGAGGGCAGAAATGAAGGGAAGAGGGACAGGACTCCCATTTTTCATACAAATATGTTTTTTGCTGACTTTTTAAACTGTGTGCCTTTATACCTTTGATAAAGTGGACAAAATAAAATCCCCTACTAAATTGGAAAACAAAAAATAAAACTATTTTTCAAGGTCAGCAAATACATAGTCCTCATGCTGCCTGTCCCCTCTCAGTCCATGGGTATCACGAATCACAATAGTATTTCCTGGTGAGTCAGGACATGGTCTCAGATCTTGAGAATAGTGTTCCAGTAGCCACTCCCAACCATTCATGAAAGCAATATCTCTGATACTACTAATATTACCAATTTGGGCAGAGTCTCTGTGCTTCTCAGACTTTCCCACCAAAAGAACATTGCCTGACATTTAACTAAATGACTGAACATCCTGATTTAACTGCATTTTAAAGCTTCATCTGTTCTAAATACCATTTCTACTTAAACCCACAAACATGGGAAGACATAGTTATTCTCTGTAGTTATTCATAGATACAAGGTAATTTAATAGTATGTTTTCAGCATCTAACACTGGACCTAACACAGTAGGCTAGTAAATGTTTGAATGAATGCATAAATGAACTCTGTTGTATAATCAACAATTTTTAATAACCAAGATACCTGAAAAGCTGAAGAAGCCAACCCTTGTTAAAGCAAAAGATGATAACACAATTTTATTCAGCTTTTCATCATAAGTTGTGGTTCTGAATAATTTTGACTTCTGAATTAAAGTAGTTTTTGTTCTTTTCTTCTAACCCTTAAAAGGATCTTTCCAATTAAAGATGTACCCCTGGAAACTGATGACCTTACCACTTGGCTCTATCAACGGTTTGTTGAAAAAGAAGACCTCTTATCACATTTTTATGAAACAGGTACACAGTAACCTTTAAATAGTTGTTAAATTGTAGCAACAATAATGGAAGCCTCTTTTAAAGAAAGCTGTTTGCATATTAGATCTTGAAACTTGAAAATGCACTCCGTAAATTGCTTGTGAGAAGCAAATCCCCTCATGAATCAGCTTACCCTGGGGATTATCAGTAAGGACAAAGACTATTTGAAATGCTGAAGAGTGTTATCATGATGACCTTAGGTAATATTGCTCTATGAAGTGATCTAGCATTCCTTTCCAGAAACGAATTTAAAGACATCTGTTTACTTTGTATTTCTTTTATTATTAAGATATATTTCATAAAGCATATTGCCTTTTGAAAATAATGTCAGTGTTATACAACTACTTTTTTGACAAAAAACAATTTGTAAATAGAGGAATCAGCATAAAGTATGCTATTTCAGAAATTATTTCATGTCAATCTCATATAATCCTGGGTCCTGACCACTGTGGGAATCTTTAGGGATCCAGCAGAGACAAGGCAGCTAGAGTGCCTGTTCTCATGCAGATTATATTCCAGTGGGAGACGTGGCAAATACGTCTGCAGAAAGAAAGAGAATCGGGATCATGACCAATTGGGAAAAGTTCCAGGAAGGAAATAAACAGAGATGGGAAGCGGGGGAAGGGGAGTATTTTTTCTGATATGGAAAGGATGCACATGAGTCAGCTATTCACTAAGTGGAGGAGGAGAGCATTACAGGCAGAGAAAAAGCAAAGGCTCAGAGGCAAGAAGGGGCTAGGTAGTATGGAAATTGTATTTCAAGTAAAATCTCTCCTCTGGGGCCCTGGAAGGTCACTGAAGGTGCTTTAACACACACATGTACAACTCTAGTTAAGCTAATATTCAACTTTTATTCCAGGAGACCTACCACTACAGAGTAAAACAAGCTAATATTTCTGTCTTGTCTTTTAGGAGCTTTTCCACCTTCCAAGGGCCATAAGGAAGCTGTTTCCAGGGAGATGACCCTCAGCAACATGTGGATATTTCTCATACAGTCTTTTGCATTTTTGTCAGGCTATATGTGGTACAACATCATTCAGTATTTTTACCATTGCCTGTTTTAGGAATTGACGTGGACTTGTCAAGGTCACCATAGGAGTTGAGACTTTCTTTCAAAAGTGTGCATTATTTTACATGTGCAAATCAGAATATATTTAAAAAAAAAAGCAAAAGAAATTCAATGGATGGATTAATATTTATCCCCCTTTGGGATATTTTAAAACTCTACTAAAATGAGGATTAGTAATATAATGACCTGCTAATATATTTTAAGAACATGTTTTAAAAAGATACACTCTATCACATATTTAAGCAAACATCACATTTGGAGAAGAGGAAGTCATAAAATCATCCTAGAAGACTATCTGAGAGAAATTCTGTTGCCACCAGTTACACTTGACAATTTAGTTGAAACTCAGAAAGTTATATTCATCCCTCTTACCTGTAGTCTATATTAGGGCAGTACTCTAGAACGCCCACATTTCCACCAACTCAGTAACCTTGAGGGGAGCTGATTGGCACCTCACGAACAGCTCTTTCCCTGTCATTTGCAGTAACAAACTCCAGTCTTCAACAGCTAACTGAGGTACATTGTTGGCATTCTGTGTGGGGGAAAAGCAGTGTCCACTGGACCCCTTCTGGTACTGGATGTTTTCTTTACAAAGGCTAGCTCGATCCAACACTGTGTTTACATGCACTCGTGCTTTTCCTTATCTGATTTCTCATTTTGTATCAGAGGCATATCATAAATTGATAATTTTACAAAATGCACTTTTTTGAGATGCAGATATAGCAAAGAATTAGTAATACAGCCTGAAAACAAATGGGAGCATAGTAGTGTGTGAGGTTCTCGAGAACTGTCTTGTCACTGTGTGTTTATTTGCCTGCCGATGCTCTCCAGGACCATCCTGCCTTGGACACCACCCTGACGTGACGCCTCTGTTGTTCAGAGGCTTTATTTTTTCCATTTTGACATTGGCACTAAATGCATTTGGGGATGGTTGAAACAAATTAATATAGAACATTTAAATGATCAATTTAAGGGGAAATAGGCTAGTTTATAGAAAAATAAGAGCTAGTGGCTTATAATGGTGACAGGTTCTCCTATGGCACCCCGAGGACCTGTGCAGACAGTGGTCTGTTGAATCATCACATCAAGGAGCTGCCCCTGTCAGGGTGAGTGTAATTAGGAAAGAGACCAGCACAAAAAGCTCCCCTAATCACTTCCAGTTGCTTTTTCTTTTTTTTTTTTTTTTTTTTTTTTTTTTAAGACAGTCTTACTCTGTCGCCCAGGCTGTAGTGCAGTGGTGTGATCTCAGCTCACTGCAGTCTCTGCCTCCCGGGTTCAAGCAATTCTCCTGCCTCAGCCTCCCAAGTGGCTGGGACTACAGACACCCACCATCGTGCCCTGCTAATTTTTGAACTTTTAGTAGAGATGGGGTTTCACCGTGTTGGCCAGGCTGACCTCGAACTCCTGACCTCAGGTGATCCACCTGCCCCGGCCTCCCAAAATGCTGGGATTAGAGGCATGGGCCACCTCGCCCAGCCTCCAGTTGCTTTTGAAGAGGGTAAAGTCAAGTTTCTATTTCTAGAAAACATTTTTTAGGAATACGTTGCTATGTTTGTACAATTTACCTCATAAGAGAACCACACCCTTCTCTAAAAGTGCTGGTACTGCATCAGTAAGATGAGGAGGGTTTTTGTTTGGGATTGTAAGACTATTAAGATCCTAGTAAGTCAGTGATAGTTTACTGTGATATGAGCGTTGTAGATTCCCCCGTTGTCACTAATCACACAAATAACAATTTTGAGAAGTAGGCTATAAAACAAAAAACAGTTAATGTTTTCTATTTTAAAATAAACCAAAAAAACAGAGAAGATATGAGTTTTCCCCAGTTATGTGGGAAAGGTAAAGCGACACCAAATACAAGCCCAGAGCAGCTTCATATTTAGGATAGCTCAGTGCGTATGTGAAAGAGAATGATGCATTAACTGAAATACCTCACTGAATATTATACTACCACTGGTAAAATGCAGAAGACAGTGTTAATGTGTTTGGTTTGGGGACTGGTTGTTATAAAATCCAATTTTTTTGAAATCTAAGCATTTCATTATGTGTTCTACAGTGACAGTGAGTAAGTGAAACCAATCTCAATTTAGAGGTATGGATGATGACAGAAAGCCCAATAGAAGCTTAATGATGCTTCTGTTTGAGGCCCAGCAAGCACCACTAAATTACTGGATGAAATGAAATTGTTCACTTGAGGGATTAGTCAACCATCTGGGGGAGAGGTTGCTCACTGTCAAATACAGCGTGCACAGTCCTAGCTGACAGACCCTTTCCTCATTGCTACAGCAAGCCACAGGGTAGAGTGACCAGTTCTCCTATCCAAAAATAAATGCGAACATGCATACATAAATGTGGCTGAGGGCCACTTTTGACATCACTGTGCTCCAAAGGAACATGATATTGTTAAATATACTGTACACATTAAACTATCCTATAAGATGCTTTACTTTTCAAGTGCAGTATCATTTTCACAGTCTCCAGGGTGGCAAATACCAATAGATATGTGAGTTAATTTTTGAAAATATTTCTGTGAGTTGTAAATAGATGTGTATTTGATGTGCCCTATCCCTCTTTGATTATTTAACATGTTCTCTCTCTTCTGTTTGCAAAATATGTTTGAAAGCATTGGTAGTGCTTTCCTTATCAGTAACTGGAGTTCTTCTGCTTGCACTAGAGAAGGTAAAGAGAGAATCAGTGTTCTTATATGGCAATTTGGGGAAGCAGCAATATGCCACTGTACAAAACTGAAGAAAAATTCCTGATTTGTACTTTGTGAAGGGAGATGAAAGGACGTTTAAAGTGTATATATTTTGTCAAGAGGAAAGAAAATAAAACTATGCCAGTTTTATATCAGTAGCTTGTAGAAGCTCAGCTCTTCTTGGTCTTGGCTAGACTGCCTAGATTCCCACGGCAGACAAGGTTGAGAATCCATTACTGGAATCTTGGTATTGATGAGTTACAATGATGGAGATCTGCATGACCACAGGCAGGTCCAGTCACTACAAAAGTGACCAAGCCAGCAGGTCACCCTTAACTTCAGAAACAATTATTGGTGGTGAACTATACTTAAATGGCAGAGAGACCTATAAGTAACGGAAGGTAAAGAAAAATTACAGAAGGGAAAATAATGTGTTGGGTAAGCAAACAAATTCATTGAGGATTCCAAAAGTATATTAAAAAAGAAGATAGCTGTGAGTTCAGATCTGTCATATTAGTCTTTAATATTACAGCCAATCCTTAACTTTCCACTGTAAAGGAAGGATTACTAGATTAATTAATTTCTGGATAGATAATCTGGTAATAAATGATAGGTAAATCAAAAATTACTTTTATTTAAGAGCTTGAATTCTTATTCTCATCAGACTTATTTTTTTCTAGGAATGCTTACTAATTAAATGGTTTAAGTTGTTTCTTAGGGGTTTTTTGCCTATATATTTATGACTGTGTTAATGAGTAGTGAAATTATATGGAAAGACAAACAGCTATCAGGAAGAGTAAATACAGAAGCCTGAATAATCTATGGGTTAGAAAAGCATCCCTGAATAGTCAATAGTTGACAGTATTGGCTTTGTTCTCAAGTCTTTTTATGAAAATGAAATCTGAAATCACCAAATGTAAACCTGGGAACATTATTCTAGCGTTGCTATCTTGGATTCATGTTAAGAATGCCTCTTCATTCTTTGCTCATGTTGCTCACTTCTTGTGGATTTGTCTGAGTGTTTTTTGACAATCACTTCCCTAAAGACTCTTCTGAACTAGTTGGACCTGGTTAATCATACAGAGTAGCCTTTAATCATGGATAGTCTTCTTGGATTATTTTTATATTTGAAAAGAAAATGTTTTATTTGCACTACTGAGTAGGAAGAGTTAATTGTTTTTTTGTTTTTTTTTTTGAAGTCATTACACAGGACTTCACTCCAGAGTTACCATTATGAGTGTGTTCAGCTCTGGTCCACAGAGGATGGATAAAAATGGTTTGTTAGGTTTTTTTGCTCTGCAGTGCTATGAGCCTTATATCTGTTAACATGAAGAACAAAGTCAAAAGCAGCAGTGGGCAGCAGGAGGGGTAGAGACTAATATGTTTGGGACCAAAACCATCTAAGTTAGAGATTTCCAGATCACAGAAGGGCTGGGTATTCTCTGGAGCAGTCATTGGTTGGTGCTTTATTGTAATCATTTTGCACCACTCCCCAACAATTAGGAACTGGACCCTGGGAATAAGCTGAGGGTGCTGAACTGTTGGGGAAGGGTGACTGTAGCCATATGGAAGATAAAATATGGGTTTTTCTGCAAAATTTCCATCTGAGGGTTTTTACATTTAATATTTTTTTAAGACAGTTTAAAGAGCAAATGTTTTTTAAGTGTATTCTAGTTGCAAAGTATGCACACATATCTTGAATGGCTTTATTTTTATTGTGTAAAACTGTTGAACACATGACTGTGATGCACACATTCTTTACATGTAAGGAGTCTATGCATTTTACAGTAACTTATTTTATGATTGGGTGATGACACAGTTATACATTCAACTGCCATTATTTTTAATAAGTGCTTTCATTTTCTTTACAATTATTACAAAATTATATTTATTTTATACAGATGAGTTTTCATTTTCCTGATGCTGTAATGTTTACTTCAGCTTGTTGACCTTTCTTTGTGTTATCTGCATGTTGTAACGTGTGATAAGAATGAATGTAAAGGCTGTGGCAACTGTAATTAATTTTTGTAAAGGGCTGGTCACACGTGGATCTGGTTTATGAATGCATTTGGGGTGATTTTAGTAACCAGATCACCTTTCAGAAGTTTAGATGTGAACACCAAAAGAAGCATTTTCTCAACAAAAACTAATAGCTGGTTCTATTTTTTTTAAACCTAGAAAAAATAAAGTTGATTTTTTTCAAGTAAAGTGCTTTTAATTCTTAGTAGTGGGGAGGGGGCATGTGTGTTTTACCAGAGCTATTTGGGCATTAACATCTGCAGGCAGGTACTTAAAGCTCACTGTGGCAGTTGGATGCTGCAAGCAAACTGAAAAACCAAATGAAAAAACATCAGACTTCCTTCTTTGGTTTAAAAATATTTCCCCCTTTCTCCCCATTCTCCAATCCAGTGGTGTGCTGGTAAATGTTTAGCAGTCCACTCTTCTGGGAAAAAATTATGTATTCAGCTATACATGTTTGTTATAAATTTTGCTGATAGCAAGAACATATAACACAATTAACAATAAGATATAAATACTTTATTGTAAATCCCATATAGCCAATTGATTCTCACAGTATACTTAGTTGCTCAGGAAAGAACTAAAATGCTTTTTTAAAAGGATGCTTAATTGCTTTTTGCTGAACTACTACAGTCAACCTATGATTGATTGTATTTCAACCATGATTTGAAAAACAGCAGACTGTCCTAATCTAACTCATTTCCCAATGAATTTATTGTCATTCAATCTGATATGTGCTCTACTGTTAACACTGTTTCTTACCATAGTACGTATTAGACTTATTAAGCCGAAACCACTTTTAGCTTTAACATTAGTTGTAAATTTATATGATTCCATTTTAATAACCAGTGCTTAACAACTGCAGGCAAAATTCTAAAATGTAACCATTGGCTCTTGGGAGCCAGTAGGGGCTGTATCCAGCACACCACTGCCCCATCATTTTTTTCTTAACTATTAGTGTTGAATAAACTTCTCATAGTTAATGTACTTGCTGAACTCAGGAAATTCCTATCACTGACCCTGGCAAGGGCTTTAAAGGGTAGGAAAGCCGGGCGCGGTGGCTCAAGCCTGTAATCCCAGCACTTTGGGAGGCTGAGACGGGAGGATCACGAGGTCAGGAGATGGAGACCATCCTGGCCAACACAATGAAACCCCGTCTCTACTAAAAATACAAAAAACTAGCCGAGCGACGTGGCGGGCGCCTGTAGTCCCAGCTACTTGGGAGGCTGAGGCAGGAGAATGGCGTGAACCCGGGAGGCGGAGCTTGCAGTGAGCTGAGATCTGGCCACTGCACTCCAGCCCGGGCGACAGAGCAAGACTCCGTCTCAAAAAAAAAAAAAAAGGGGGTAGGAAAAGCATTAATGTCAGTCCTACACAGCGAACTTTTGATTTTGAAGAATGTGATAGAAAGAAAACGTTTACTGAAATACATGGGAAGCTTGCATATTTCTAAAGTCGGCTTTATACTTTCATTTCTCAAAGCTAAGTAAACTGTGGTATAGGCATCTCTAAGATGTTAGCATTTAAAACATCAATTGTTTAGGTATTTGTAGACCTTATTTGATCCCACTGAAAATTTTAAATATTAAAATATCTTGCACAATCTACCAAATGAGTTAAATCGTTACAGTTGTGTCTACCTCTTATTTTTCTATCTGTATTTAGGCTGCTGTTTTGGTGAGATTCTAATTTCTTTTTCCCCTGGAACTACTTTCTGTGGAAGACAAGGAACAGACTGGGGACAGAGGCCTGAAAACAAATTGGAGGCACTCAGAGATCTATTGCTGACCAGCCCTATTCCTCATGAGTTGGGGGGGGGGGGGGGGGGGAGCCATTGTTTTTAATTTCCACTTAATATGAAAATGCTTGTTTTTAAAATGTTTTTTCCTGCTGAACAACTGTATTTTTAAAAGGAAAAAAATTCTCTTTTGGCTCTAAGAAGTCAGCTGTATGAGCGGGCGTGACCATATCATAACATGCTGATATGATAGAAATCAATAAATTTTTACCTCTCAGGATCTGGGTAACCTTGTTCTTAACTCTTAGAGGCTTGAGTAACATAAACCAAGTCTCAACAGTTCAGATCACATAGAAACAGGCACACACATGGAACGTGGGAGGAGGGTTGGCTAACCGCTGGAAATGAGATGGGCCCCTTTCATAATCAGAAAAGCACTCTCTAGTAGGTACAAAGGAAGAAACTGGAACAATGTTTTCTACTGGTGAGCAGGGAGCATATCACAGAGCTCATTTCTGAGTTTTTCCCTGGAAAGATTTTAGTGCCCCACTCTGGAATACTTTTTGCCTTTTGGGTGTGGGAGTACTGGAGATGGAGATGGTAAAGTTCTCACTGTTCACTTACCCGAGGCAAGAGAACACTCAGCCATTCTTTGATTGTAGCAGCTGTCTGTGTGGTGTCATTGAAAAAAACCTGGCACTAGGATACTTCCCTTAAAATATCAGTGGTTGCATCTTTATTCCTTTGTTTCGTTTTTGATGGAAAAACTCCCTGAAAGGGGTCTTACCTTCAGTTTCTTACCAGTGGACACTGTATCAGGACCAGCTGATGGACATTTGAGGGAAACGCAAATAGGTACCTAGAAGTGGAGAGATCAGAAGAACTTGGAGTGCTAGGAAGAGGAAGCCAGGAGTGTTAGAAGACAAAAGGAAGACCAGAGGCTGCTGTCCACAAACAGGTACACACATCCTTGATACACAAAGATTTCCAAGGAAGAAATCAACTTCCATGAGAACTCTGACCTAAGAGTGCCTTCCCTGGGGACTCACCTGTAAAAGATCCCACCTCCCATTTCAGATAATTGCCCACTTTACTGAGGAAAGGCAAAGGCATACCTTAGCCAGTAGGGATACCCCTCCAGGGTGACAAAGGGACAATTCAAAATATTGATGACACAGAAGCTTCTTTCAATCAAGGAATCTTAGCCCACAATCAGGCTTTTTGTCTTTCTCTGATTTATGCATGTTTCAGTAAGGACAAAGGATGGCATCAGAAATGATGCATTTGGGCCTGCATTGGCTGTATTGAATTCTGATATATTTAGTGTGGGACAGTGACAGCAATGGCAGCTCAGAACTCACAGAAGTAGAAGGTACCAAGGCTTCTTATGGCATAGGTTCAAAACTGGCACAGAGTCACTTTTGGTGCTACATTCCTTTAGTTAATATGTCACAGAGCCAGTCCGGATTCAATGTGGGAAGGTCTATAAATGGATAGAATACTATCAAATACTGAGAGGCATGTTTCATTGGGAGCTGTCTTTGAAGATCAGCTACCACAGTTAAAAAAAAAAAAATTCCTAAGCTATTTGAATAAAGAACACTAGATGGGTCTAAAAGAGTTCTTGCCCTTTGGCAGGCTTGCCCATAATTTCCATTAGTTAGAAATATTTTGAGTTCCTAAATGCTTTAAGAGGATTAGATTTGTTGATCCATCCCTCATACATATAAGTCACATTAATCAAATGGACACCTAGCTAAAAGAATAGAGGTTTTGTTTGGACATAATCTTTATATTATTTTTGGCACTGATTGATGCATGATTCATTGGCCCTTAGAATTTCAGAGCAAGTAGTCACCTTGTTTTGGGTTGCAGATTTCATTCTGATACAATTTTGGTACATTGCTGGTAGCATCAGATGGCTACTTAGTAGAATTGTGGGGACTAGAACCAGCTTTCTTTTATTTGCATTCATGTATTTTCCCCAAAATGGCATATTGCTTTGGTTCAGATTTATGTATTTCATAAATAAGAGTTAACTCTAAAGGAACAAGTATACTTGTTAAAAGGGTGATAGATCTAGAAGCTAAAGCTTCCATAACATCCTTATCCTCAATTTTAATAACCCCGAAACCCCAAAAGATAATTTTTATAAATGTTCATCTCAGCTGCTGCAGAGATACAATTAACCATGAAAAGTCTTGAAATTAATTATTTTTATTTTTTTGGATGTGGAAGTGAAGTGCATTTAAAAAATTTTGCCCTATATAGTAGAAGATAAAAAGAACATTTTTATGTTAGACCAAAGGGGATACAGATTTCAATCTCATAATAGTTCCTTTCTTTTCTGAATTCTAGGTGTGAAACTAGAATGGGTAATAAGTTCTAGGCCACGATTGCCACTAGTGCCAAAATATCCCTCTGTCATGGCGCCATCAAGTTTTAAGGGCTTGTCCAAGTAGGAGCCCAAGAGCAGCAGAACCAGGGACTTGAATTCGACCTTGGCCGAATTTCTTATCCTCTCAAACTCACTCTCTTTGTGTGTTAAATGGGAAACGCTCAAAGACTTCCTTCTTTCTTCCTTTCTGTCTTTCTTTCTTTTCTTTCTTTCCTTCCTTCCTTCCTCCCTCCTCCCTCCCTCCCTCCCTCCCTCCTCCCTCCTTCCTTCCTTCCTTCCTTCCTTCCTTCCTTCCTTTCTTTCTTTCTTCCTTTCTTCCTTTCTTCCTTTCTCTTTCTTTTTTGAGATGGAGTCTCTATAACCCAGGCTGGAGTGCAGCTGCACAATCTTGGTTCACTGCAACCTCCGCCTCCCAGGTCCTGGTTCAAGCAGTTCTCCTGCTTCAGCCTCCCAAGTAGCTGGGACTACAGGTGCGCACCACCACGCCTGGCTAATTTTTGTATTTTTAGTAGAGACGGAGTTTCACCATGTTGGCCAAGCTGGTCTTGAACCCCTGACCTCGTGATCCACCCACCTCGGCCTCCCAAAGTGCTGGGATTACAGGCGTGAGCCACCGTGCCCGGCCAAGACTTCTTTTCAGTATTAAGTGAGATTGTATACAGGAAGCACATAGGACACCAGCACATTATACCGAATGTGCAGTAAGGAAACTGTTTTTATCCCACCCCAACTGGGTTTAACAGAGGATGTAAATTATTCTCATATTGAGATGTGCCTAAACTCCAAGTGATGTGTTCCATGGATACCCAATGCAGTGGTTCATGCCTATAACCCCAGCACTTTGGGAGGCCGAGGCGGGAGGATCACTTGAGCCCAGGAGTTTGACAGCAGGCTGACAGGAGATCAGCCTGGCCAACATGGTGAAACCCCGTCTCTACTTAAAAAAAAAAAAAATTAGCCAGGCATGGTAGTGCATACCTGTGGTCCCAGCTACTTGAGAAACTGAAGTAGGAGGATCACTTGAGCCTGAAAGAATTGAGGCTGCAATGAGCTGTTATCATGCCCTAGGTCCCTTGGGTTTCTAAGTTAGACACATGCAATCAGCATACCCAAATCCTTAGCCCTGCACTGTCAGACTATATTTAATATATCTAAGGCTCTAGACAGCCGTGAGAAAAAGCTTTGAGGTTAGAGCGCCAATTAGGAAGGTGAGGAGACTAGGGCATAAAGAGGAAATCAGATCTGCTAGACAAGACATTACATAGGCTTAATAGGGACCTATTTTTGCTTCTGAGACATGATGTCTCTTGTGGTGAAGACCTTGAACTAATTATCAAAATGGAGGGAAATATAATTTCTAGTATTTGGAAGCTGTCCACAAGCCCATGGTTCTCTGTATAATTCATATGATTCTAAATATAAAACTACATTGAAAGTATTCTAATGCTTCAGGAAATTGAAAGTAATTTTGAAAACCTTTCTCCTTTCTAGTTGCAGAAGTCTCAGAAGTTTTTATTTTGAGAATTGACACTTTACCTTCCAGTAGTAAGTTCTGGGTGCTCAGTCCTTAGTGGGTACCAGAAGGAAGTGGGCAGATTAGAATAAAATATTGCTTATGGCCATTGAGGTTATCATGGTAGAGCAGAAAGAAACGAGGCAAAGCTGGATTAGCAGGCGTGTGTTCGAAGCTCTGCCCTGCTGGGGGTGGGGGTGAGGAGATGAGGAGTGGGTGATGTTTCAAAGCCCCATCTGGCCCTAAGAGCCTTTGATTCTCCAGACAAATATCCAACAAGCTGTCCAGTCCACCATTCACAGAACTTCAGAGTAACACCAGAAAGTGGGAATTCCAGGAGAGAGGCTTCAGGGCCATGTTGAGGTTATGGAACTGTTCTCTTAGAGAAGATTTGGAAATACTTCAAAGCCATCCCCCGGTGGGAAGCTTGGCATAAACAGCAGCTTATAGATATGGAGATGGCTGCTCAGGCATTACGATATTCAGAGTGGCCCTGGGCTGGCTTATTGTAAAGAAGACCTGTCCTTGTTTTCCCAAAGGATGGCTAGAAAAAGCAAGGGAATAAATGAGTTAATGAATGTGGAATTAATAAAGCGCTTTTTCCTGGAGGCAGAGAAATGGAACAGTTGACTACTGAAAGCCAGCCTTCAGAATCTGTGCCATGTCAGATCAGGAATAATAATTGAAATAGTCATTGGAGCAATGTCTGAGGGATGCAGAAACCTGGTGTCACAGGAAGCATTGCCTCAGACTCTGTCTTCCTCTTTATTAGGCCTTGAAGAGGAAGGAGAGGAAGGACAGCAGGGTTACCTCACCAGTCCAGCTCCAGCACCCCCTCACCCCCTTCCCAGGTACCTGTCTGACTGCAGCAGGAGATTCTAGCACAGAGGGTGCCAGCAAGCAGGGGTGCCCAGAGGGTTTCTCATTTGAAAGGTGTTTACTGTTAGGGGAGAGTGGGAGGAGAGGAGGGACAGGCACGGGAGGGCAGAGCATAGGTACCAGGAATCTGCAAACCACAGACAAGAAGAAAGTGAAAGCAAAGACCTGAGGGTTTGCTGTAAGCTGCATTAGCAGGAGGAGCACTGGGCCTGTGGGAGTGGACACGTGTGTCTCCTTCCAGGGGCTTCTGCCACAGCCTCAGCCCCAGACATCTCAAGGCTCAGTATGTGTGTCTGTCTGCCAGTGCACCCCAGGGAGGCCTCACAGTGAGGCTTCCTCTGCCTGGGTTCCTCCTGGCATGGGCTTCAGTTTTCCCCTCAACCCTGCAGCCCACCAGAAGACACAAGCCAAAGCTGGTAGGGACCTCCACTCTGGATACTGTCCCTGCCCATCCCCTCTGGCAGTCGCTTTCCTAACTGAAGGGTACTGGTGAAATGCTCAGGATGTTCTTGGTGGGCATATTTCCTCCAGGTGGGGGTGGCATAAAAACCACAGCCTTTTAGAAGCCTCTGTTTCTTTCCTTGACTGGCACTTTAAAAGGTGTGTGCTCTACTACCCTCATCAGTAGGAGAGGGAGGCTCTGTGATCCTCCTTTATTCTCCCATCTTTCCACCAGGGTCTAATACATTTAACAAGCCTGTGAAAAGGCTGCCTACCTCACGCCATTTTCTGACTGTTATTCAAAGTGAAGGACATCTGAAAAAAGACATTACATTACCTACAGCCTGGGGCGGAGGGGGGAGGGAATAATTTAGTACAAGGAATTAGGAGGCATTTCTTCTCTTTTGACAGGCTGAAAGGCTTCCTAGGTGAGGAGAGATTTCCATCGCTGGTTGAAGGAAGGGAAAAGGCTGAGTGGGAGGTGCAAGGGCTGCTAATCTGAAAATTACCGGAATTTCCTCAATTTCCACTCTTTAGAAAATGCCTGCTGCACAAGGAGAGGGTGGTGAGAATCCAGTGAGATAATCCTCATGGAAGGGTTTGGAGAACCTTAGAACACTTCCCCAGAGTGAGGGGCAATGACAATTCGAGTCCACGATTAGAAAAAAAAAAAAAAAAAAAAATGGCCCTTTCTTGTCACTAGAAGAATTCACAAAGAGGCTGGGTGAGCCTGTGCCAGGGTGATGAGTGGGAGAACTCACTCTGGGTGGGGGATGGACCAGCTGGCCCCTAAGGCCTGTCTCCCAACTTCCATGTGCCCTTGTCACAGGGACCCTGATAAAAGCTCCCACTGTGCCTGGGTTTCTGTTGTGCTCAGAGGAGGGAAGAAACAATGAGCTCAGCTTGGCCAGAGGACAGGGCTCATTTTGCTCTGTCACTTGCAGAGGCCTCTCCCCAAGCAGCAAACTACCAGGCAGGAGCAGCCACATTGTCTGTGTGGCCCAGTACAAAATGAAAATGCAACTCCCTGTTCAAAGAGCATTACGAATTTCAAGTTGGCGACAGAAGAGCAGTCAAACACAAGCACCTCATGAAGCCTGCCCTATC
Source organism: Trachypithecus francoisi (assembly GCF_009764315.1). NCBI lineage: Eukaryota > Metazoa > Chordata > Mammalia > Primates > Cercopithecidae > Trachypithecus > Trachypithecus francoisi. The sequence continues at coordinate 68,774,293 of NW_022681470.1, read as the reverse complement.
ACGAGGACCACGAAGGAAGAAATGAGGCATGGGAAGGAGCCAGGCCCACGGAGGTGGTCCATGTCCCCTCATTGTCCCTCCTGCCAAGGCACTGCACAGGATGCTCTTAGAGAGGAGGAGATGAGAGCAGCAAACTAGGGTGTGGAAGCTTAGCCCGCCACGGCATCCCAGAATTGTGCCCTGAAGTCCAGGAGACCAGGCATCCACCGACCATCCCCTGGTGATTAAGGGCTGCCCCTGCAGTGGGTGGAAAAGGCTCCTGTGGCACCAGAGAAGCCTCAAGGCCCAAAGCTGAAAGGCTCAAGGTGTGGGAAAGATGATGCCCAGGGTGAGCGTGAGTCCCATGGAGCAGGAGCCACCTGCCACAGGACAGCTGAGCACTGAGCTAAGGGAACATGGCCAGGGGCACCTAAGACATCTGCACAGGGGCCACCAGATTTCCTGAGGACCCAACCTCCCAGGGCAGCATGGGGTGGGACCGCAAGGTCTGTGGACAAAATAACATTTGCACTACTCTGTGAATTAATGTGACCTTCCTTTCCTCAATGACTGCAGTTGTCCATTATTTGAGCTGCCCCCTTTCCCACCCACTGTGCAGTCACGCCACAGAACCAAAACCAGGTTGTACAGGAAAGCAGGACAAAGGGGTCAGATCAGTCAGCTAGTGTTTGCAGAATGTGTCTACTGGGTGGACTGGAAAGGGGGCTGGGGATGGGACACAAGCTCTGCCACCATTACAGTCACATGTTGACGTGTGCAGATGGCATCACAGAGATTAACTGTGGCGGTGCTGAAGTGCTTCGCGGCAAGGGTTAATCCCTAGGGGCTGCCTAGAGAGGGAGGCGCAAAGCTCAGGGAAGAGTTCAGAGCACATTCTGCTGCTGGCAGAAGGATGCTGGAGCCTCGTGCTGCCTCCATCTCAGTCGCCTGGGCAGCAGCTCACCTCCAGGCTCCACCTGGCTGCCCGCCTGACACTGCCCTGGATCCAGCAGGCCCTTGCCAAGTCCTTCCCTCCCCAAGGCCCCCTTTCTTGCCCACATTTCCTGGAAACCACTTTCTAGGCCCTTGTTGACTCCTACATTGTTCTGAGAAATGGGTCGGCAAGTTGCCCAGGCCAGAACCCCTAAACCTTCGAGCAGAGAAGCAAGTTGATCATTGTTATTAATCGATCTTCGATGGGGAAGGATTCAGGTATGAGAAACAGGAATCTTAGGGCAATACCCCAGCTCAGCTCCTTTCTAGCCAGATAGGTCACATTTCCTCAGTTTCCACATCTTGGGACAATAATCAGCTGCCGTGAGATCAAATGAAATCGCACCTGAGAATGGAATTTTCTAACCAATGGAGTTTTATGTAAACATAACATTTAATAACCACCGTTTGCTGCTGTTGTGCCTTCTACGCTCTCCCGTGGCACACACAGTGGGCTTTGTTATGTGGAACTTGTTATCTTGGCAAGCTCCCATTGGTCTAGTCTAAACTGGACACTCAGACAGGCCAGTCGTGGGTTGTCTCAGGCCCGCAGGGGCACTTGATCCTGCTTCAGAGCCAGGAATGCACAGATCCAGCTCTTCGGAGCTCCGTGGCCTTGGGCAAACTCCTTGATTTTCTGTCGCCTCTTGTGACTCATCTTGTGACTCATCTGACAAAGGAGGTTATTATGCCTGCCCTGTCTGCCTGCTGGATTCCCAGGAGGGTCACGTTAGATGTGAATGGTTCTACACAGGGGCACGCTAGATGGTCAAGCGCTGCGGAGATGCAGGGGGCAATGATTGGGGGAAAAAGCTTTCTACCTTGATTCCACAGCACACATCCTTTCATCAGGCCTAATGTGGACTGGGAGGCAGAGACAAGATCTGGAAACATTTTCTGGAACAGCTGACAGTCAGTGCACAAAATAAATACTCACCCTCTTCCTAGGCAGGAGTACGTTAGTCCTTACCATTACGGTGGTGGCTATCATGGGTCAGAACAAAGAAAAGGGAAGGGGATAGAGTGGAATTCTTCCTTTCCCAGGAAAGAAAGAAGAAAGTGTCAAGAAGCCTTGGGAGGACTGGCAGAAACCCGAAGGGAGGAGCCAGACAGCAGGGGATTGGGGAGGTGGCCAGATGAAGGAGATGGCATGTTCGTTCCTGCACTAACCAAGAAGCTCCTAGAGGGAAGGAGGGAAAACTGAGAAAGCGTAAAGCAAGGGCGGGCAGTCGTTCCCAAGCATGAGGCCACTGACTCCCTGGCACATGCAGGCTTGTATGAATGGGCAGTAGAAAGACAAAGGAAGGAGGGCAGACATAGGTTGCCTGGAAGGAGCCAAAGAACCATGGTGGTGGTCTGAAGTGGTATATAATTGTGTGAAGGGACAAGCAGGGCAGTGGCCCTGTGGTCTCTTTGGGAGCAGGAGCTTCCTGCACAGGCATCACCAATAATTGGGAGTGAAAAGGAGCATGGACTTTATTCTTTTATTCTTCCTTCTCCTCTTCCTTTCATGCAGTATGTACTGAGTACTTACTGCATGCTAGGCACTGTGCCAGGTGCTGGGCATTCGGCAGGGAGCAAAACAGACAAGGTCTCCTGGAGTGTGTATTCTATAAATGGACCTATGCTGTTCAAACTCGTGTTGTTCAAGAGTCAACTGTGTATACCGCTGATTCATTTGTAGTGAACTCATGGCCAAGAGCACTAACTCACACCTGAATGAAGCTTATCTAACATACGCTTTTTATCTGTCAGGCCTGTCACTGCTTCCTTGCACTCAGAAACACGAGACAGCAAAACAACTGAATAAAATACAGTTGACCCTCCTTCTTCACAGATTCCATTTTTGCAAATATGCCCACTCAATGAAACTTACTTGAAACACCAAAATCAATATTCATAGACTATCAGTAATTCGCAGAAGTGCAGAGAGGCAGCAATTTTGAGTTGCTCGAGACCTTTTTGTTTCTGCTATCATATCATAAACAAGCATCCTTTTCACGGTCTGTTTGATGCTGCAGTTTTTTTGCATTGTTGTGTTTTTATTTGGTGAGTTTGCTATTTAAAAAGGCCCCCAAGCTTAGTGCTAAAGTGCTGTCTCGTGTTTCTGAGTGCAAGGAAGCAGTGACAGGCCTGACAGAGAAAATATATATGTTAGATAAGCTTCGTTCAGGTGTGAGTTAGTGCTCTTGGCCGTGAGTTCACTACAAATGAATCAGCGGTATACACAGTTGACTCTTGAACAACATGAGTTTGAACAGCGTAGGTCCATTTATATGCAAACTTTTTTCAATAAAAGTTACACCAAGTGTGCCTGCCTCTCCTGCTGCCCCTTCCACCTCCACCTCTTCCACCGCTGAGGCAGCAAGATCAACCCCTCCTCTTCCTCCTCCTTCTCAGCCTACTCAAGGTGAAGACAAGGATGAAGCCTTTTACGATGATCACTTCTACTTAATGAATAGTAAATATGTTTTCTCTTCCTTATGATCTTCTTAATATAATAACATTTTTTCCTCTAGTTTACTTTACTGTAATAAGAATACAGTATATATAATACATATATAAAACATATGTGAATCAACTGTTCATGTTATCAGTAAGGCTTCCAACTGACAGTGGGCGATTAGTAATTTAAGTTTTGGGGAGTCAAAAATTCTACATGGATTTTGACATGCACAGTGGGGGTTAGTACCCCTAACTCCCTCATTGTTCAAGAGTCAACTGTATTAACTAAGGTGTCTTTAAGCAGAAACACACATAAAACAAGGTTATATATTGCTTGAAGGATGGAAATGTTGTAGCCAGTGGCTTGCAAAAACCTAACCTCCATTTCCCCAGTAGTTCAGTACTCACTAGCTGAGTGTTCCTGGTGACTTTATAAAGCATAGCTACCCCAAATAATGAGGAAGGACAGTAACTTTATTTATAAGTGTGATAAAGAAGATCAAATGGGGATAGATTAGAGTATGATTGGAAGGGAGCTGGTGATCCAGGAGGCTCTTTGGGGAGGTGACAATTGAGCTAAGACTGGGATGACAAGAAGCAGGCAGCCATGTGAGGACCTTTGCAGAGAATTCCAGGAGATGGGAACAGCAGGGGCACCAGCCCTGGGGTGGGAAAGCTATGGTGGGCATGGCCGGGGCAGATTGAGAGCCCGGCTGGACAGTGGAGCAACTGGAAGAGGAAAGCATCACACAAGAGGAGGCAGAGAGTCGGGCGCAGTGGCTCACACCTGTGATCCCAGCACGTTGGGAGGCCAAGGCGGGCGGATCACCTGAGGCCAGGAGTTTGAGACCAGCCTGGCCAACACAGTGAAACCCTGTCTCTACTAAAAAAAAATAGATAGATAGATATAGATATAGATATAGATATAGATATAGATATACACACACACACACACAAATCAGCCGGGCATGATGATGCATGTCTGTAATCCCAGCTACTTGGGAGGCTGAGGCAGGAGAATCGCTTGAACCTGGGAGGCAGAGGTTGCAGTGAGCTGAGATGGTGCCACTGCACTCCAGCCTGGGCAACAGAGTGAGACTCCATCTCAAAAGAATAAAAATAAATAAATAAAAGAGGAGGCTGAGAGAAGGCCCCTGGGGGCCACATGAGGACTGTGGCTTTGATTCTTAGTCCCATGAAAGCCACTGGAAAGTTTTCAGCAGAACAATGAAACTGATCTATGGTGTTCACAGACGCCCGGCTGCTGTGTGGGGAATGAGCCAAAGAGACCAGGCTGGAAGTGGAGGTCCCGTTGGGAGGTGACTGCACTATGCAGGCTTGAGACGGCATAGCCTCCTTCAAGGCTGTGGCACTGCAGACAGATTCAGGTCTATTCTGGAGGAAGAGTTAAGCTTGATTTGCTGATGAATTAAATGTAGAAAGTGAAAGACAGGAATTAAGATGACTCCTGGGTTTTGAGCTGAAATAGCGGGATGGATTGTGTTGCCATTTGCTGAGATGGGGATGACTAGGGCAGGACAATTATGAGCACGTTAAGTTTCAGACACTTGCTAAATATCTAAGGACATGTGAGCGATTGAATACATGAATCAAGCTCAGGGGTGTGTCGGAATTGGAGAGAGAAATTGAGAAGCGATTAAACTGGATGAGGTCCCTGAGGGTTGGTGGGCAGTTGGGAACCTCTACAGGATTCAGACAGAAGTGAGTTGTGGCAAGAGAGGCTGAGTGTGCAGACAGGGTCCACACAGGTGGGAGTACAGGCTGAGAGGCAGCTGATGTTTCTGGTTGTGAGAGTGGTGAAAGGGGATCTGAGAAATGTGGAATCTCAGGGCTTAGAAACCGAGGAGGCACCCCCTGTAGCCCTGTTCTGTAGACGCTGGCGGGAACCCAGCCTCCCTGTGAGTAACAGGATCTACCATCCAGCCTGGGGCCCATCCATGGCTCCTCCACACCCTCATTCTGTCCCACCTGACATTAAGCACCTGAGCTGGCTTATAGCTGGCTCGTTATTTCTAACCAGCTAATGTCCCTATGTAAAAGGTTTTTTGCTACTGGGCTAGACATCCAGTGAGAGGAAGAAAGGCAGGGGTTGGCCTGAGCAGGACTTGGGTTAGAGAACGTGGTCATTCAGAGCCTGTTCTCCCCTTAGGTAATGGGGAAAGAGACAGAGAAGGAAGGACCATGGCAGCCCAGGGCTCTGGTGGTAGATGTATTGTGCCAAATGAATCGGGAAGGGGTGATTCCTCTGCCTTGAAGCAGCATGGCGAGGCGGTCAGTGCACAGGTTCTGGAGCCTGACCACTTGGATTCAGATCTTAGTTCAACCGTATACTCATTGTTGTGCCTTTTCCCCTGTCTGCAGAAGAGCACCAAGCACACAGTGTGCCCATGGGGTGCCTAGAACAATGGCTGGCACATAGCAAACACTCAGTAAACAGAAACTTGAGCTGGTACTGAGCCCATTTCACATCTTCCTCTGAGTTCAACATTGACTTCCAAGCTGCAGGTCACTCCTGCACAAATAAAAGGTGGCTGCTGACTGGATTAAGGTGTGGCAACAATGTCATATGTACAGATCTGTGCTCTGAATCAGGCACAGTAACTGTGAGTTTCATAGAGCCTATGGAATCACTGTGCTTGCTATGATCACATCCTTGATCCCATGATACTGTGCATTTTTCACACTTTTCATGCTATCTTATGAGTTAATCTCTCTCCTAGGGCTGCCATGATGAATTGCCACAAACCTGGAGGCTTCAAACAACAAATTTTTTCTTTCACAGATCAGGAGACCTGAAGTCCAAAATCAAGGTGTCAGCAAGGTTGGACCCTTCTGAGGGCTGTCAAGGAGAAAGCATCGAGGCCTCTCCTGGCTTCTGGTGCCTGCCAGCAATCCTTGGCTTTCCCCGGCTTGTCACATGTCACTCCAATCTCTGCCTCCATCTGCACCTCACCCCTTTCTCTGAGTCTTTCTGTGCCCTCTCTTTTTCTTCTAAGGATACCAGTCATTGGATTCAGGTCCTACCCTAAAACCAGGATGATTCCCTCGTAGGACCCAAAATTAATTATATCTGCAATATAACTTATTTCCAAATAAGGTCACACTTTGAGGTATAAACATGAATTTTAGGGGGACACTATTCAACCCACTCTATCTTTGCAGTGGCCCACTGGAGCAAGAAAGACAAGTACTATAATTGCCTTTGTATAAGTTGGAAAGCCAGGGTCTAGAGAAGAGAAGTTAACTGGCCTATGATTATATAGTTAGTTGGTGGGAATAGGTCCCAGATTTAAATTCCTCCTCCAGGACTGTTTCCCCACCCAAGTTTTTTGTTTTTTTGTTTGTTTGTTTGTTTTTTTGTTTTTTGTGAGATGGAGTCTCTCTCTGTTGCCCAGGCTGGAGTACAGTGGCTCTATCATTGCCTACTGCAGCCTTGATCTCCTGGGCTCCAGTGGTCCTCCTGCCTCAGCCTCCCAAGTAACTGGAACTATAGGTGTGAACCACAGTGCCCAGCCCTCACCCAAGTTTTACACACATACATACACCTTGTATGTATGTTATGTGCAAGGAAGGCAGACAGACAGCGAGGGCAGAAAGAGCTGCTGTCTTGTCTGTCCAGCTCTCTCCTCTCTTCTTATGGCAGATCAGCTTTTCCAATCACATGGCTCCATGGAGGCCACCATGCTCTAGTAGGGCCCTCTTCTTGGTACAGGCGCTACCTGGGGCCCAACACTTGACACTTTTGACTGCATTCAACTTGTCCAGAGATGAGTGTGTGATTCAAGTTAAGGAAAACAGAGCCAATTGGCAATTTGGACCTCAGGGCCTGACAGTGTGAGTCTCAGTTCCACCCTAATGGCAAAGCTGGGAGATCAAGCTGCTGGCGGCTATGAGGACAAGGCCCTCAGAGAGAAGAGCAGACACAGGGCTTGCAGAGGGAGGCCTGGTGGACCTGGAGATCTTAGTTGTGGCTATCCCTAAGGCCCTTCCCATGCCTTGGTTACTTGAGCCAATTTATTTCCCTTTTCCCCTCTTTTGCCCAAACAGGTTCACATTTATTTTCTGTCACTGGCAACCACAGCAGTCTGAATTATCATCTCAGTGCAAAAATAAATGTTAGCTCGTGTTGGTAATGAAGAGGTCAGTAAAAAAAAGAAATCAAGCTGGGCAACATTAGAAATCAAGCTGAGCGTGGTGGAACGCACCTGTAGTCCTAGCTACTCAAGAGGCTGAGGCAGGAGGATTGCTTGAGCCCAGTAGGTCAGGGTTCAGTGAGCTATGGTTGTGCCACTGCACTCCAGCCTGGGTGACAGAGCAAGAGACCCTATCTCAAAAAAATAAAAAATAATAAAAAAGAAATCATGTTTTGTTTTCAATTTAATATTTGAAAATAAAGTATTTAAGTAAACCAGTGTGTTTTAATCGGGGGGTTAACAAAAAAGTATTGATGGCTCTCTCATTCAATATAAAAGAGTAAAAGTGACATATTCAAATAGTCTCTTTTTTTAATGGCTTCATCTTGTAGAAGACCAACTTCCAAAATGGTCCCCAATGACCCCCATATCTCAATACTCATATCCTTGTGTAATTCCCTTCCCTTGAGTGTGAGTTGAATCTGGTAACTTGCTTCTGACAAGTAGAATATAGCAAAGGTGATGGAATATAATGTCTATGATTAGGTCACAAGAGGTTGTAATGCAGGCTCTCTCTCTCGCTGGCTTTGATGAAGCTGCCATGTTAGGCCCACATGGCCAGGAACTGAAGGTGGCTTCCACCAACAGCCAGCCAGGAACTGAGGCCCTCGGTCCAGCAGCCTGTAAGAAACTGAATCCTGCCACCAACTGTTTAGAAGCGGATCAGTGCCCAGTTGAACCTCGACTGCAGCTGGGTGAGACTCCCAGCGAAACCATACCCAGATTCCTGACACACAGAAACTGGGACATAATACATGCATGTGGTTTGAAGCCACTAAATGTTGGGGTAATCTGTTACAAAGCAATAGATACTGAATTCAACTCTGGTAATAAAAGTCCCATTATATAAAAAGCAGACAGAATTTTTAAAAAATCAACAGAATAAACAAACAGAAGTGAAGTCAAGGAGCTGTTCTGTGTACTCAAAGTACTTAAGTATGTAAATTACTTGCTTTTAAATAACTGAAATATATTCGGCATTATTCCTATCATTCATTTCCATATGGTTACCTCTGAAAAAGGAGTGGAATGTGTTAGGTCCATTTGTGCTGAGCCCATGGATGCTTTCAGTCCCATGAGCTGCAAAGAGATGATTCTGAGAATATCTTTTCTATGGCACAATATTCAGTTCAGAGGCTTCAACTTAGAAACGTTTTCTTACAAAAATACTTAAAGGACGTTACATCAATACCTGTAACATGGACAACAAGGATAGAGTGAGTGACTATGAGCGTGAGTGTGAGTGTGTGTGTACCTGTGCATAGCTTAAGGAGTGTTTTTTATACAGCTATGTTAGGAATATAAAACCTGTATTCCTACTGTAAGGGCTACTGTAGTATGAAAATTAAAACCACCAAAGGCTACTGTAATATGAAAATTAAAACTTAAACTCACCACACAATTCAGAAAAACTACGTGACTATTCACATTTTCAAATTAAAACAGGTAAATAAAGCATTGCATGTACACACATACATCCACACACACTGCAGATTTCAGTTCTATAACATGCATAGTCGGACAAGGTAGAGAGTTACAGAGAGGAGATAGGAGGATAGAGAAAAAGAACATGGGCCTGCCTGGAGCAGTGGCTCACACCTGTAATCCCAGCACTTCGGGAGGCTGAGGTGGATGGATCGCTTGAGGTCAGGAGTTCGAGACCACCCTGGCCAACATAGTGAAATTCCATTTCTACTAAAAATAGAGAAATTAGCTGGGTGTGGTGGCACATGCCTGTAATCCCAGCTACTTGGGAGGCTGAGGCAGGAGAATCACTTGAACCTGGGAGGTGGAGGTTGCAGTGAACTGAGATTGTGCCACTGCACTCCAGCCTGGCTGACAGAATGAGACTCCATCTCAAAAAAAAAGAACATGAGCATTGGGAGTTTGGAAGTTGATGAGAAAAATACCTTTGTTTCATAGTGGTTCACTAAGGCCTTAGAACTTTTTTCTTTTCTTTTCTTTAAGCTATAGGGTGCTTTCATTTGCCAGTCTTATTGAAGGGCTGGGGTTGGTTTATTCATTTATCCAGTGTCTACAGCGCACTGGGTGCTATACCTGCAGCTGGGCTGAGCAGTGAAAAACAGAGCTCCTGCCCCTGAGGCATCCTTAGAGCATACGTACACACATCGCATGGTGCAGAGCCAGACAGTAAATGGTTATGAGGCAGGGTGATGACTGCTAGGAGAGGGATATGGACTACTGTGTTAGTCTGTTTGCATTGCTAAAGAGAAAACCTAAGACTGGGTAATTTATAAAGAAAGGAGTTTATTTTGGCTCATGGTTCTGCAGGCTGTACAGGAAGTGTGGCGCCAGCATCTACTTCTGGTGAGGCCTCAGGGAGCCTACAATCATGGCAGAAGGCGAAGGGAAATCAGGCACATCACATGGTGACAGAGGACAGGAGAGAGAAGGGAGGAGGTGCCAGTTTCTTTAAACAACCAACTCTCTTGTGAACTAATAGAATGAGACTCATTACTGTGAGGTGGGTACTAAGACATTCATGAGGACTCCACCCCCATGACCCTAACACCTCCCACCAGACCCCACCTCTAACACTGGAGACTACATTTCAACATGGGATTTGGAAGGGACAAACATCCAACCATATTAGCTACCAAAGCAGAGAGAACCGGGTCTGACCCAGGCTAGGTTGGGGAACAGGAAATTCTCTGAAAGAGCAGATACCTTAGTACAAGTTAGGGGGACCCACGATAGCAGTCCTGGCAAGAACAGGCAGAGGCCTGAAAAGACACAGACAATGTCACAGAATAGAAAGGAATGGCTCCTTGAGAGGTGCCCCAAAAAGGACTTGGCAGAGGGAAATGGCCCCAAGATTCCCCTAGTTTCTAGTTCATGACATTGCAGGGATGGAGGATACCATTAACTGAAATAAGGAAGAAAGCAAGAGAATAGATCTATGGGCAAAAGGATTTTTCCCCAAATAATATAACCTGATCATATAAATATCTGATACAACATTTTTCAAAGATTCTCTATAGCTTTCACGATAACATTCAAACTCTATTGTATAGCACATATGACCCTCCACATTCATTCTTCTTCTCCAGGTTTATTTCTTGTCACTCACCCAAGTTCATCCTAAGTTCCAGCAACATAAAACTACTAGTAATTCTCAGCCGTGTTCCCTGGCTGTTGAATGGTTTTGCATGTGTGATTCTCTCTGTCTAGAAAGCTCTCTGTTACGAACATCTGTTGCTTTAGTGTTCTCAGCATCCCCCCTCATTCCATGTGGTCCTAATGGAACTGCCAACCACAGTATCCTGTCCCCTACCCCCAGTGCTGGGTAGCAGATCCAGGCCCGTTCAGACACAGTATCCATCCCCTGGTCACAGTGATTGACCTGGGATTGGCACATGACCCAAGCTGGGCCAATCAGAGCCCTTCCCTGGGATTTTACATATGGGTGCTGGGAGAGTTCTCTCTTTTTTTCTGTAGCCAAAAAACTGGGTTAATATAAGCCTGGAACTGCCTGTGGCTAGGGCGCTCCTGCCTGTGAAACCTGGAGGAAGCTAACCTGATTAGAAGAGAATGAGTCCAATACAGAGGAAGAAGCAGCAGAGGTAAGTCTGAGGGGAGCAGCAAACCTGAATGCCTGTGTGTCTGAGGCCAGCTTCACCCAGTCGCCCCAGTTATACAGTTCCCTGGTTTGCTTCCTCTGGCCTGAGTAAGGTTTCTGTCATTTGAAACTGAAAGCATTCCATAGCCAAAATCCCAATTTCTTCTTCTCACTTTCTACACATCCTTCAGATCTCAGTTCCAGTTCCATTCTTCCAGTAAGCCTTCTCTGAAGGACCAGTTGCTCTTCCTCTCCCAGTTCGATGCTCTTCCCTGGGTTCCATAACATCTGGGAATATATCAATTGTATCCCTTAGCAACCAGACTGGTAATAGTTTACATCGCTGTTTACCATCAAGTCATAAGCTTCTTGACCCTCATTGTATTGACTTTATAGTTCAATGCCTGGTGCAGAGGAGGTGTTCAATCAGCTTTTGATGAACATCAAGTTTTTTGTTTCCTATGGAACACCCAGGTGTCTGTGATATATTTGGGTATTTAAATCACAGAGGGGGCCAGGTGTGGTGGTTCATGCCTGTAATTCCAGCACTTTGGGGGGCTGAGGTGGTCAGATCACCTAAGGTCAGGAGTTTGAGACCAGCATGGCCAACACAGTGAAACTCTATCTCTACTAAAAATACAAAAATTAGATGGGCATGATGGTGCATACCTATAGTGCCAGCTCCTTGGGAGGCTAAGGCAGGAGAATGCTTAAACCCGGGAGGTGGAGACTGCAGTGAGCTGAGATCGTGCCACTGCATTCCAGCCTGGGCAACAGAGCAAGACTACATCTCAAAAAAATAAAAATAAAAATAAATAAATCACAGAAGGGCTCCGCTTCTGTGGAGCGGGAGGAGGAGACCAGGGGGCAGTGGGTAGTGGGAGGAGAGGAAGGGGGTAGAACCCAGAGCCACTTTTCAGTGGCTTATCCAGGAAGGGAAGGACAGAGGTAGAGTAGCAACTGGAAGGACAAAAGGGACTTTAACATTCCAAGACCTGGAGTGTTTGTATGTTGAGGGGATGGAGACAGTGGAGAGAGAGGATGAGGAGGGAGTAGAAGCAAAACCATGGGACGGGGGAGGGGATGGGCCCAGAGCACAAGTGGAAGGAAAAGGAACAAGAATGACTAACAGACACTCCAGTTTAGACAGTGCCCTAGAAGGTGACAGTAATCTCACTCAGCCTCTCCCCAAGCTACGAGGTTGGGAAAAACAGAGTCTCCATCTTTTTTCCTAAGTCTCCCAAAGCATTTGATTTTCTTTTTCTCAATTACCCTTTACCTCCCAGCAAGTGGAGGCCCATTACCGAGCTTAAGGGGCCCTTCTGGGTCACTGGCCTTCACTAGGTCCAAGTCTCCCATGGTGCTGGCCAGAGTTCAAGGTAATCCTTTGGATTGTTTCCCTTGTTGTTGCTATCAGACCTAGGAGATTGGGTTACCCCAGGATAATGTTCACTAACTTTGTCCAGGGCCCTGTGATCCTGTAAAGGGAGGAACATGGATGTAAATTATTAAGGAAATCTCAGGTTCTCAACAATTCCCTAGCGATTCAAATATGCCAAGAAACCTGAGAGAGCTCGGCCCTTGGGGTGCTGCAGCTAGGATTGAGCTGGCATCAGTTCCCAGGCTTGCAGGCCTCTGAGCCTGACAATGATTGAATCCCAAAGTCTGATGGCTCACTAGGACCCCATGTGAAAAGCTATCTGCAGCAAGGATTTCTCAAAAGATCTATAGGGGTGAGACAGCAACAGCACACTGACAAACCCGACTCAGAAACCACACTTATTCAGGGCCCTCAGCGAGTGTGAAGACAAGGAAAAAGCAATGCTTTTTTCTGGCCAGGCATGGTGGCTTATGCCTCTAATCCCAGGACTTTGGGAGGCTGAGGCTGGCGGATCACTTGAAGTCAGGAGTTCAAGACCAGCCTGGCCAACATGGTGAAGCCCCGTCTCTACCAAAAGAATACAGAAATTAGCCGGGCACAGTGGTGTACACCTGCAGTCCCAGCTACTCAGAAGGCTGAGGCATGAGAATCGCTTGAACCCAGGAGGCAGAGGTTGCAGTGAGCTGACATCACACCACTGCACTCCAGCCTGGGTGACAGAGTAAGACTGTCTCAAAAACAAACAAACAAACAAAAAACAATGCTTTTTTCCCACTGGAGGATCCCAGGAGAGGCATGGTCTCCCCTAAAGAAATGCTTGGCCTAACAGTGGGAGGCATGAGCCCTGCTCTTAGGAAGCTCCTGGGCAGACAGAGGATATGGACACACACACACACCCCCCGCACACGCACACCACACACACCATGATTGCTATTGATAGGAGCTGGAACAAGGTATAGGCAAGATATAAGCATTGAGCATGAGGCCAGAACTAACCCCACCGCAGTAGGGGCGTGGCCCAAAGGTGAAGATTAGCACGGAAGTTGCCCACCTCCCTAAGGCTTCCCTATCATCTAGTGCAGAGCTGTGCAGATAAAGGTCTAAACTAGCTTGCTGCTTGCTGGGCATCTTCACAGGATGCTGTGGTCCTTATAGGAGGCAATAGCTGTAAGGATCTCGCCTGCCTATTGCCTGAAGTCCTACTTTCTGGAAAAGAGAAAGGAGGGTGGGGAGTAGTTCAACATTTAGCTTTTACAACTTTCTTTGACTTTGGTGGTCAAGAGAGAGCTCAGATGTTTGTTTGGGGCTCTCATGTCCCTGCCCCTTAACACCGGTTATCACACTCAGCTTTGTCTTGGGCCACAAAGATGACTGAGCGTGTGTGGGTTCACGGGCACTTTACAAGTATCTCTGCATGGCTCGCCATCCAAGTGTACGTTTGCAGATATCCATGTGGGTGTGATCACGTGTGACAATTCCTGTATTTGCCTAAGTTGTCCCTGTGCATACATGAGTGTGCATAGTTGTGTGCACTCTGGATCCTCTTTTGCAAACACACTGAGCATTCATGTACCAGGTTTTAATGTCCAACAGCATGATGACATCCGCACTGCAGGCTGGACATTGAACTGAGCCTTGCCATTTCCCTGGCTTTACCCAGAGACGACATATGCACATGTACCCTAATGTCCCAAACTTTCTTCCTCTCTTGTCAGTCTGCCATGGGTTCCTGAAAATTATTGTATGCTACACCTAAGGCTTTCCCAGAAGTGCTGAGAATACCTGCTCTTTTGTGTTTCCACTGGATGTCAGTTCACTTGTCCATTCATTCACTCCTGAAACAGCCACTGAGCTTCTTCCAGGCCAGGTGCTGTGTTAAGAACCAGAGATCCAGAAATGAGTAAGACATGGCTCCTATTTTTATGAAATACATACTATAGTCTGGGAGAAAAGCCTGGACACAACTAATCATGTTCAAAGACAGACTCTGATAAGCCATGGGAGGACATAGTGGATTCTAATGCCCCCTGAGGAACCTAGGAAGACTTCACTGAGTTAGCATTTGGCCAGGCCATGAAGGTTGGATAGAATTTTGACAAATAAACGAGCAGAACAGCATTCTAGCAGAGAAATAGTGTGATCAGAGATCTAGAAATGACAAAGCCATGGAGCTTCTACTTGCATACCCTCCCTTACAACTCCAAGGGACACCTCAGGGTGTCCACCGAGCTTGTGCAATACTATGGTCCTGCCCTTCAGCTGTGTTCTTATCAGTCTGTGCACACAGCCTTACTCATGTTGCATTCAACTAATTCCAAACAGGAGGAAACGAACTAAAGTGGGGCTCAAAGAACATGGGGTAGGGGGAGCAGCTGCACCTGCAGTGGGAGAGACTGAGAGCAGTCCCATGGAAATCCAACCCGATCCATGAGGGCAGTTAAAATCACAATGGTTGTTGAGAATCATTTCACATATTGCATTTAACCATTTACCTAACAAACATTCATCTGATGCAATCTCTGCAGCTCTCAGGGAAAAGGGGAAAAATCAAGAATCTCATATTTGTTCATGATGACTTGGTTTAGTGTTCTTTCCAGTATGTTCCTAGGAATAATAAATAATCCAGAGAGATTCTGAGAGCAAATAAGAGTTAATGGGATCAAATATATTTAGGAAACATGTCAACAAAGCAAACAGGTTTCGGTACTACCACACTTGTCAGGGCCTCTAAAATCATCATATGCGCTGTGAGGCTTCATGGGTGAGATGTGGCCAGCAATACTTCCCAAAGTTATTTGAACTGTAAATCACATATGCTTCATAGGACTGGTAGGGTTGATTAAAACATTCCTGGGGAAACCTGAGACTGGGGAGAGGAGTTCTGAGGTGTTCTCTGTGATAATGGAAAACAAAGGAAAGAGGATTTGCAGACTCCTGGGCTGATAGTGTGGCAAGAAGCGTCATGTTTCTCCATCCAGAAAGACTTCCTGGAGGATGTGTGACCTCAGGAGACACCTAATGGAAGAAAGAGCAAGCTGAAGGGACTGAAGCTTAATTTGTGTCACATGAAAGCAAACATGAACTTGGGTGAGAATAACCACTCCATAAAATGCTATGGCGTTAAGTATCTGTTGGAATGGGCTTATTTTGCATGCTTTAAGGGAAGGATGAGGAGGAAGGAAGAGGCCTGCTCTCAAGTAGTACCCAGTCTGATAAAAAAAAAAAAAAAAAAGCATAGCCCCTGCCTTCTGAGAGCTCCTAGCCCAATGGAGGGCTATAGGAAAAATGGTTTCCAAGACCCTGTGTGTCAGGCAACAAAAGACAGTGATACCTGAGAGATGGGAAACAAACAAGGAAAGCCTTACAATGCCCTGTTTGCTGTCTTGGGAGAGAAATGTGCAGGAAAGAGATACCAAAGTGGAGCCCAGCAGATTCTGTAAGTGAGGAGGAGCTGGGAGTCTGGGGAGGTTGAGGCAGCTGCAGCACACAGAACAGAGTATCCAAGAGGAGAGAGTCACACAGAGGGAGAACCCCAGAAATCTGCAGAGCCTTCTCTGCAAGTGTTGAGCAGAGCACTGACCAGCGTATGTGCAAGGAAAGAACCATCCAAAAGGAATAAAAGAGGAGTATCCAAAGCTCACACAGGGCTGGGACTACTTTCCAGCCCCACCAGTCAGCCTAGAAAAATTCATTATCTACGGAGCACTGGGGAGAGTACTCAGGAGGATCTTGCTTCAGCAGTAGAAAAGAATTAGCTCCAGGCTAAATACTGTTTTCATCCCACCTAACAAATCTTGAAGACCTGAAACATAAAACTGTTTCAAGGCCAGGCGCATAATCTCAGCACTTTGAGGGGGCGAGGCAGGCAGATCATGAGGTCATGAAATCGAGACCATCCTGGCTAACACGGTGAAACCCCATCCCTACTAAAAATACAAAAAATTAGCCAGGCGTGGTGGCAAGTGCCTGTAGTCCCAGCTACTCAGGAGACTGAGGCAGGAGAATGGCGTGAACCCGGGAGGCAAAGCTTGCAGTGAGCCGAGACTGCACCACTGCACTCCAGCCTGGGCACAGAGCGAGACTGCATCACGAAACAAAAACAAAACAAAAAATAACAAAAAAAACTGGTTCAAGTTGTTTAATTGCCCCAGAACAAAATTCCAATTTTAGAATATTTATAGGAATACAAAAAATATCCAGGCCAGGTGTGGTGGCTCATGCCTGTAATCCCAACACTTTGGAAGGCTGAGGCAGGCGGATCACTTGAAGTCAGGAGTTCCAGATCGGCCTAGCCAACATGGTGAAACCCCGTATCTACTAAAAATACAAAAAATTAGCCAGGCGTGGTGGCAAGTGCCTGTAGTCCCAGCTACTCAGGAGACTGAGGCAGGAGAATGGCGTGAACCGGGAGGCAAAGCTTGCAGTGAGCCGAGACTGCACCACTGCACTCCAGCCTGGGCACAGAGCGAGACTGCATCACGAAACAAAAACAAAACAAAAAATAACAAAAAAAACTGGTTCAAGTTGTTTAATTGCCCCAGAACAAAATTCCAATTTTAGAATATTTATAGGAATACAAAAAATATCCAGGCCAGGTGTGGTGGCTCATGCCTGTAATCCCAACACTTTGGAAGGCTGAGGCAGGCGGATCACTTGAAGTCAGGAGTTCCAGATCGGCCTAGCCAACATGGTGAAACCCCGTATCTACTAAAAATACAAAAATTAGCCTGTCATGGTGGCGTGTGCCTTTGGTCCCAGCTACTTGGGAGGCTGAGGCACAAGAATTGTTTGAACCCAGGAGTCGGACCTTGCATTGAGCTGAGATTGCGCCACTGTACTCCAGCCTGGGTGACAGAGTGAGATTCTGTTTAAAAAAAAAAAAAAATCCAGCATCCAAAAAGTAAAATTCACAATGTCTAGTATTCAACGAAAAACTTACCAGGAGGGCAAAGAAACTGGAAAATACAATCTATAATGAGGAGGAAAATTAATCTTTGAAACAGACCCAGAACCTCAAGTAGGGTGACCAAACATCCTGGTTTGCTCAGGACTATCCCAATTTTAGCAGTGAAAGTTGTACATCCTTGGAAACCCTTCAGTCCTAGGAAAACCAAGCTCACTGGTCACCTTACCTGCAACTAATATCAGACTTAATGGTGAAAGACTGAATGCCTTCCTCCGAAGATCAAGAGCCCATCAGAATGTCTGCTGTCACCACTTCTGTTAACATTTTACTGGAGACTTCAGCCAATGCATAAGTAAAGAATGAAAAGAAACACAGATTAGAAAGAAGTTAAACTGTGTTTATTCTCAGATTATACAATCATCGATGAAGAAAATCTGATTGACTCTACAAATAAGACACTAGAGCTACTAAGTGAGTGTAGCAAGATTGCAAGATTCAGGTGGGTATATACAAATCAACTGTATTTGTATATGCTAACAATGAATTGAAATTAAAGTAATGGTACTATATTAGTCCATTCTCACACTGCTGATAAAGACATACCTGAGACTGGGTAATTTATAAAGAAAAAGAGGTTTAATGGATCCATAGTTCCACATGGCTCGGGAGGCCCACAGTCATGGTGGAAGGTGAAAGGCACGTCTTACATGGCAACAGGCAAGAAAGAGAATGAGAACCAAGCTAAAGGGATTTCCCCTTATAAAACCATCAGATCTCGTGAAACTTATTCACTGTCACGAGAACAGTATGGGGGAAACCGCCCCCAGGATTCAATTGTCTCCCACCAGGTCCCTCCCACAACACATGGGAATTATGGGAGCTACAATTCAAGATGAGATTTGGGTGGGGACACAGCCAAACCCTATCAGGTACCCTTTTTAAGCACATAAAAAATATGAAATAGGTTTGGAAGGCAGAGGTGGGAGGATTGCTTGAGGCCAGAAGTTCAAGGCCAAAGTGAGCTATGATTGCACCACTTCACTCCAGCCTGAACGATAAGCTGGAGACCCTGTTTCCAAAATAAATAAATTAATTAAATAAATAAAAGGTTTTTTTAAAAAAAGGGATAAATCTGATAATAGATGTGAAAGACCTGTACACTGAAAACTATAAAATATTGCTGAGATAAATTTTAAAAGATGTGAATAAATGGAGAGACATACCTTGTTTACAGCTTACACGAAGTCAGTGTAATATTGACAAAAAAGACCAATGGAGCAAAAAAAAAGGATCCAGAAACAGACCTGCATGTAAATGTGTGTAGTGGATTGACTTGTGTCTCACCCAAAAAAATGTGTTCACTGGGACTTGTGAATATGACCTTATTTGGAAAAAGGATCTTTGCAGATGTAATTAAGGATCTCAGGATGAGATTATCCTGTATTTTGAATATGCCCTAAATCCAATGACAGGTATCCTTATAAGAGGGCCACATTGAGAGCCATTGGGCTAGAAGGCCTTATAAAAATGGAGGCTATCACAAGCAAAGGAATGTCTGGAGCCACCAGAAGCTGGAAGAGGACAGGAAGGGTTCTCCCCTAGATCCTCCAGAGGGAGGGTGACCCCGTGACACGTTAATTTCAGATGTCTGGCCTCCAGAACTGAGAGAGAATAAATTTCTATTGTTTTAAGCCACCAAGTTTGTGGTAATTTGCTATGCAACCCTAGGAAACAAATACAATACATAACTCATTTTGACAAACGTGCAAAGGCAATTCCATGAAGAAAAAAGTATTTTCAACAAATGATGATCAACAATTGGATATGCAAACACAAATAAATAAACTTTTATTCATATCTTTTACCATATATAGTAGGCACCCCCCTTATCCAAAGGGGATACATTCCAAAACCCCTAGTGGATGCCTTAATAGGGATAGTACTGGGCCCTATACTGTATAGACCATATTTTTTCCTATGCATACATACTGCATAGCGTGAATACACCAGACAAAGGGCTGATTCATAACTCTAGTGAGATGGAGCAGGACAGTGTGCACATTAAAACTTATGGATTGTTAATTTCTGGGATTTACCATTTAATACTTTCAGACCATGGGTAACTGAAACTGTGGAAAGTAAGACTTCAGATAAGGAGGGACTACTACATAAAAATTAACTCAAAATTGATCAATGTAAAACCAAAGCTATAAAATTTCTGCAGGAGCTCATAAGAAAAAACTTTTGTGCCCTTCTGTTAAGCAAAGATTTCTTACATATGACACCAAAATATGATCCATAAAATTTTAAAATAGATAAATTGGACTTTTAAAAATAAAACTTCTGTTCTTCATAAGACACTAGTAAGAGAATGAAAAGACAAATCTCAGACTGCAAGATATATATCTAATAAGGAAATTGTACTTAGGTTATACATTTTAAAGCCCTCAAAATTCAATGATAAACAACCCAATTTTTAAAATAGGCAAAAGATTTAAATAGACTTTTCACCAAAAAAGATATAGAGATGACAAATAAGATGCTCAAAATTATTTGCTGTTAAGGAAATATAAATCAAAACCACAATGAGTTATTACTAAACACCTAGCAGAATGTCTAAAATTAAAGACTTTCAGTACCAAATACTGGCTAGGGTATAGAGCAACCTGAACTCTTGTGCACTGCTGGTGGGACTGTAAAACGGTATAACCACTTTGGAAAATGGTGAGATAGTTTCTTAAATAAACATGCACCTAATATGTGATCCAACATTTCCACTCCTAGGTATTTACCCAAGGGAAATAAAAGCATATGTCCATACAAAGACTTGTACACAAATGTTCATAGCAGCTTTATCTGTGATATCCCCTGTATTAGTCTGTTCTCATACTGCCATAAAGAACTGGCTGACACTGGATAATTGATAAAGGAAAGACATTTATTTGATTCACAGTTTCACATGGCTGAGAAGACCTCAGGAAACTTACAATCTTGGCGGAAGGTGAAGCAAACACGTCTTTCTTCACATGATGGCAGGAAGGAGACGTGCAGAGCAAAGACGGGAAAAGCCCCTTATAAAATTATCAGATCTTGTGAGAACTCACTCATTATCATGAGAACAGCATGGGGGAACTGCCCCCGTGATCTAGTCACCTCCCATGAGGTCCTTCCCCCAACATATGGAGATTACAGTTTGGATTACAATGCAAGATGAGATTTAGGTGGGGACACAGGGCCAGACCATATCATCCCCACACTGGAAAAAACCCAATGTCCATCAGCAGTTAAATGTATCAATCAATCATTATATATTAATACAAAGGAATACTACTCAGCTATTAAAGGAATGAACCATTGATATGTGCAACAACAGATGGATCTCAAAATAATTATGCTAAGTGAAAAAACATGGACTAAAAAAAGTACATAATGTGCTGTTCTATATATGTAAGATTCTATAAAAGAAAATCAGTCTATAATTTAAAAGCAGATCAATGGTTACTTGAGAGTGGGGGGAAGGGACTGGGGTACGGAGCAGGTGGAAAGGATTACAAGAGGCTGGAGGGAACATTCAGGGAAAATGTATATGCTCACTATCTGGTAGTGATGGTTTTACAGGTATATACATATGTCAAAACCTATCAAAGTGTATACTTTGAATATGTCGTTTATTATATGTCAATTATAATCTCAGTAAAGCTATAAACCAAAAGATAAAAGCTGATGTTAGTCAGGCACAGTGGCTCAGGCCTGTAATCCCAGCACTTTGGGATGCCAAGGGGGGCGGATCATATGAGGTCAGGAGTTCAAGACCAGCCTGGCCAATATGATGAAACCCCATCTCTACTAAAAATACCAAAATTAGCTGGGCATGGTGGTGTGTGCCTGTAATCCCAGATATTCAGGAGGCTGAGGCAGAAGAATCACTTGAACCTGGGAGGCAGAGGTTGCAGTGAGCTGTGATCGCGCCACTGCACTCCAGCCTGGGCAACAAAGCAAGACTCTGTCTCAAAAAAAGAAAAAAAAAAAAAAGAAAAACCAATGTCTCCAGTGTTCCTAGCATGAGTGCTGTGGCCACCACATTAGGATGGAGGCAGAGGGAGGGGATGAGGCACTGAAGGACTTGGGAGGTCTCTCTGCTGGTGGCAGCGTGCCAGCCCACCTGCTTGCACATATACACCTGCAGGACTGGATCCCAGGCAGCGCCTCCCACCCCTCACCCCTCTCAGCCCCAGGTTCTGTCAATCCCTTCACCTCAGGAGAATGTCCCGAGCTTGCCTGAGGGTTGGCTGGAGGAGGTAATCAGGGGGAAATTAGGTCATTAGAGTCCTCAGAGTAAGATCCCAAGAGAGTTATTGCAAACAAAACATTTGGTTCAACAGATGCTGTAAAGCCCCTTGGAGTAATCTCCTTTCTTTGCTCCATTTACTTTTGCTGTCTATCGACAGCTGGATCTTTCCTTAGAATGGGGATTCTGCTCAGTTGCCCCCTCCCAGTCATGCGGTGAGTACTGGGAGGAGGGGAGAGTCCAGATCTCTGGCTGGTATGGTGGGATTCCAGCAGAATTGGGGTCTACATCTCCCAGATTTTAAAAGGTGTGATTTTTTTCCTTTCTGTTAGTTTTTGATTTTTTGTTGCTTTTTTTGAGACAGGGTCTTGCTCTGTCGCCCAGGCTAGGAGTGCAATGGCACAATCGTTGCTCACTACAGCCTCGAACTCCTGGGCTCGAGCGATCCTCCCACCTCAGCCTCCAGAGTAGCTGGGACCACAGGTGCACCACCACTATACCTGGCTATTTTATTCCTTTTAATGAAATTTTTAATTAAATGTAATTACATTTTATAGTTTCAGAGACTTTTTATGAATATGTATTTTTAAATGGTTTGCACAACAACGTGAATGCACTTAACACTACTGGACTGTACACTTTAAAATGATTAAGATAGGCCGGGTGCGGTGGCTCATGCCTGTAATCTCAGCACTTTGGGAGACCAAGGCAGGCAGATCGCCTGAGGTCGGGAGTTTGAGACCAGCCTGACCAACATGGAGAAACCCTGTCTCTACCAAAAATGCAAAATTAGCTGGGTGTGGTGGTGCATGCTTACTGTAATCCCAGCTACTCAGGAAGCTGAGGCAGGAGAATCGCTTGAACCTGATAGGCAGAGGTTGCAGTGAGCCAAGATTGTGCCATTGCACTCCAGCCTGGGCAGCAAGAGTGAAACTCTGTCTCAAAAAAAAAAAAAAAAATGGTTAAGATAGTAAACATTATATGTATTTTATCAAAATTAATGATTAAAATTTTTTAAAGAATGAATTAAGAAAAAAATCTGTGAATATCTGCTTAACTAGAAGGTGAGATAATTCACAACCGTATTCCTAGAAACCCTTGCTGAAGGTCTGGGAGGCAGTTTATTCTGTTAAGAAATTTAGGCCGGGCGCGGTGGCTCAAGCCTGTAATCCCAGCACTTTGGGAGGCCGAGACGGGCGGATCACGAGGTCAGGAGATCAAGACCATCCTGGCTAACATGGTGAAACCCCGTCTCTACTAAAAAATACAAAATAGCCGGGCGAAGCGGCGGGCGCCTGTAGTCCCAGCTACTCGGGAGGCTGAGGCAGGAGAATGGCATAAACCCGGGAGGCGGAGCTTGCAGTGAGCTGAGATCTGGCCACTGCACTCCAGCCTGGGCGACAGAGCGAGACTCTGTCTCAAAAAAAAAAAAAAAAAAAAAAAAAAAAAAAAAGAAATTTAGAAATCACCAAATCACCGGGCTCCAGTGCTCACACCTGTAATCCCAGCACTTTGGAAGGCCAAGGCGGGCAGATCACCTGAGGTCAGGAGTTCGAGACCAGCCTGGACAACATTGTGAAACCCCATCTCTACCAAAAATGCAAAGAAAAAAAAAAGTAGCCAGATGTGGTGGTGTGCATCTGTAGTCCCAGCTACCGGGGAGGCTGAGGTGGGAGGATTGCTTGAACCCAGGAGGTGGAGGTTGCAGTGAGCCAATATTCCATCACTGCATTCCAGCCTGGGTGACAAAGTAAGACCCTGTCTCAAAAAAAAAAAAGAAAGAAAGAAATTTAAAAATCTTTTCTGCACTAAACCTAGTGTGTGTCTAGTACATGTCAAAAATGAGGTCAGCCTCACTCTTGCCTGGTGAAAGACTCAGGAACATCTGCCTTCTCTTTATAAATGATCACAAATTCAAAATTATTAGAGTCTACATAATTAGGAAAACTCAGCAGTTCTCCTGGGATCCAGATGTTCAAACAAGCATTGATGAACTCCTCTGTCTTGCAGGGTTGATTCCCAGGGACTCAGAACAGACTTCCCTCTTACAACTCCACCCCATCCCCTTCCTCAGAAAAGTTCATCATCTAATACACCTGCTTCCTGCCCTGCTCAACATGAAACATAATTGCCGACGCAAGGGCAACTAGATGGCCAGGCACCAAGGAAATTGATTCCCTGGGCCAGTCCTCACCACAACCCTAGGAGGCAGATATTCTGATTATTCCCATTTTACAGATGACAAAGTAGAGGCAAAAAGAAACGAGGTGGCCGGGCGCACTGACTCATGCCTGTAATCCCAGCACTTTGGGAGGATAAGGTGGGTGGATCGATTACTTGAGGCCAGGAGTTCACCAGCCTGGACAACATGGTGAAACCTCGTCTCTGCTAAAAATACAAAAATTAGCCAGGCGTGGTGGTACACACCAGTAGTCCTCGCTACTCGGGAGGCTGAGGTAAGAGGATCACTTTGAGCCTAGGAGGCAGAGGTTGCAGTGAGCTGTGACCGCACCACTGCACTCCAGCCTGGGTGACAGAGCAAGACCTTCTCTCAAAAAAAAAAAAAAGAAAGAAAGAAAAAAGAGGTGAGGGTACAGAGTTTCAGGGTTTTAAAAATGTTTTAATTGTGGAAAAATGCACAGTATAAAATTTATCACCGGCCAGGTGCGGTGGCTCAAGCCTGTAATCCCAGCACTTTGGGAGGCCGAGACGGGCGGATCACGAGGTCAGGAGATCGAGACCATCCTGGCTAACACGGTGAAACCCCGTCTCTACTAAAAAATACAAAAAACTAGCTGGGCGACGAGGCGGGCGCCTGTAGTCCCAGCTACTCAGGAGGCTGAGACAGGAGAATGGCGTGAACCCGGGAGGCGGAGCTTGCAGTGAGCTGAGAGCCGGCCACTGCACTCCAGCCTGGGCGGCAGAGCAAGACTCCGTCTCAAAAAAAAAAAAAAAAAAAAAAAAAATTATCACCTTGCATATTTTTTTTTTTGAGATGGAGTCTTGCTCTGTTGCCCAGGCTGGAGTGCAGTGGTGCCCCATCGTACTAGGGGACAATATTCTCCCCAGAATCACACTGTGTCTGCTTTTGAGGTAAGAGTAGACCTACTTTAAAAAGGAAAAAAAAAAAAAAAGACCAGGCACGGTGGCTCATGCCTATAATCCCAGCACTTTGGGAGGCTGAGGCGGGTGGATCACCTGAGATCAGGAGTCCGAGATCAGCCTGGCCAACATGGTGAAACTCTGTCTCTACTAAAAATACAAAAATTAGATGGGCGTGGTGGCAGACACCTGTAATCTCAGCTACTCAGGAGCCTGATTCGAGAGAATCACTTGAACCCAGGAGGCAGAGGTTGCAGTGAGCCGAGATTGAGTCATTGCACTCCAGCCTGGAGGACAAGAGAGAGACTTTGCTCAAAAAAAAAGAAAAAAAGAAAAAAAATCTTTTTAATAAATGAGTTTAGGTGGCTTTCAAGAATTCAGGTATCAAAAGAAACATAAACAATAAAACAGAAATCAGGATAACCAGAGAAAATTGATATCTGAATGTGAGGTCAAAGGGGATAGATAACTCTTTTTCCCTCTGGTTTGACTGTGACCTGGCATATCTTTTGCTGGGGTGTTAGCTCTTTCACCCCATTTTGTGAGCCCCAATGGGGAAGCCAGGGGAGCACATGGGGAAATATACTGGAGCCTTTGCTGGTTGTGTGTGCAGCGGTGGAGAGGGAGCGGGGTGGGGAAAAGAGCCCCCTGCAGAGGGAAACCTAAGTCAAGAGCAGGTTGTACACACAGGCCCAGGGCCTGTCAGCCTCAAGTAAGGCCACTGCATCCCAACCTGCCAGGACCTCATCCCAGCAGTCAAGGGCCTTGCTGTGGTTTGTGTGTGTCCCCTACAAAGTGAAAGCATGTGTTGGAAAGTTAATCTCCAAGGCAACAGTATTGGGAGGTGGGGCCTAGTGGCAGATGTTTAGGTCATGAGTGCTCCACCCTCATGAATGGATTTATGCCAATTAAAAAAGGGCTTGAGGCTGTGAGTTTGATTTCCTGCTCTCTCTCCCACAAGTGCACTCTTGCCCTTCCACTTTCTGCCATGGGATGACGCAGCAAGCAGGCCCTCGCCAGATGCAGGCCCCTTGACCTTGTGTTAGAGGAAAGGGGTCCCAATCCAGACCCCAGGAGAGTGTTCTTGGATCTCGAGCAAGAAAGAATTCAGGGCGAGTCCACAGTGCAAAGTGAAAGTAAGTCTATTAAGAAAGTAAAGGACTTCCTCTTTCCCTAAGCGGCCTGAGGTAATCTGTGAAAATGGTTCGCTATTCACTTGACCCGGAGAAACCCACGAAATCATGCAAATCAAGAGGTTCCAATCTTCGTGTTCACTTTAAGAACACTCGTGAAACTGCCCAGGCCATCAAGGGTATGCATATTCAAAAAGCCACGAAGTATCTGAAAGATGTCACTTTACAGAAACAGTGCGTACCATTCCGACGTTACAATGGTGGAGTTGGCAGGTGTGCCCAGGCCAAGCAGTGGGGCTGGACACAAGGTCGATGGCCCAAAAAGAGTGCTGAATTTTTGCTGCACATGCTTAAAAACGCAGAGAGTAATGCTGAACTTAAGGGTTTAGATGTAGATTCTCTGGTCATTGAGCATATCCAAGTGAACAAAGCACCTAAGATGCGCTGACGGACCTACAGAGCTCATGGTCGGATTAACCCATACATGAGCTCTCCCTGCCACATTGAGATGATCCTTACTGAAAAGGAACAGATTGTTCCTAAACCAGAAGAGGAGGTTGCCCAGAAGAAAAAGATATCCCAGAAGAAACTGAAGAAACAAAAACTTATGGCACGGGAGTAAATTCAGCATTAAAATAAATGTAATTTAAAGGAAAAAAAAAAAAAAAGAAAGTAAAGGAATTAAAGAATGGCCACTCCATAGACAGAGCAGCCGTGAGAGCTGCTGGTTGCCCATTTTTATGGTTATTTTTTGATGATATGCTAAGTAAGTGGTGAATTTTTCATGCTTCCCCTTTTTAGACCATACAGGGCAACTTCCTGATGTTGCCATGGCATTTGTAAACTGTCGTGGTGCTGGTGGGAGTGCAGCAGTGAGGACAACCAGAGGTCACTCTCGTCACCATCTTGGTTTTGGTAGGGTTTGGCCGGCTCTTTTACTGCAACCTGCCTTATCAGCAAGGTCTTTATACCTGTATCTTATGCTGACCTCCTATCTCATCCTGTGACTTAGAATGCCTTAACTGTGTGGGAAGGCAGCCCAGTAAGTTTCAGCCTCACTTTACCCAGCTCCTATTCAAGATGGAGTTGTTCTGGTTCACATGCCCCTGACATTGACCCCTTCCCTTT
This sequence comes from Trachypithecus francoisi, assembly GCF_009764315.1. NCBI lineage: Eukaryota > Metazoa > Chordata > Mammalia > Primates > Cercopithecidae > Trachypithecus > Trachypithecus francoisi. The sequence goes on along the minus strand of NW_022681470.1, from coordinate 68,747,144 downwards.
TATAAGAGATCCCTTAATCCTAAGGGTCGCAGAGGGGCAAAGATCCATCTTCTGCCACTTCTTCAGGCTGAATAGGGGCGATGAATAGATTAACTTTCCTAGTAAGCAATTTTAATTGTGTACTAGGTGCGAGGTCTAGTCTAGGACACACCAAGCAGAAGTGCAGATAAGGGCTTACTCTCCAGCACAGCTAAGAGAGTTAACCTATTCAGGCTAACTCCACATGTCCCCAGGCCGCACCTTTCTGAAGCAGGCAAGTTGTACAGTAAGAGTCATGGTGGCATTTTATGAAGCATTTAGGAGGCCAAGCAACCTTTGAACTGCACAGCATTTCTTACACAAATTCCCCCCACAAATCCGTTCATGACTTACACAGACCATCTGAGACATTCTCGGACTTTCTGACTTGCCCTCCTTTTAAACAACCATTCATTTTACTTTAGGACAAGAACTTACCACACAAGATCCTTTCTTATATAAAATCTCTTTCTTTATAATCTTCTTTGTATAATTAGGGGTCGTGGCTAATTCCACATGTCCCAGGCCTTATCTAGAAACTAATGGCTTTCAGGCAGGTAAATTGAACAATTTTTAAAAGTTAAAGAAGCAGTTTAGGCCGGGCTTGGTGGCTCATGCCTGTAATCCCAGCACTTTGGGAGGCTGAGGCGAGTGGATCACGAGGTCAAGAGATCAAGACCATCCTGGCCAACATGGTGAAGCCCCGTCTCTACTAAAAACACAAAAATTAGCTGGGCATGGTGGTGCATGCCTATAGTCCCAGCTACCTGGGAGACTGAGGCAGGAGAATCACTTGAATCCGGGAGGTGGAGGTTGCAGTAAGCCAAGATCACACTACTGCACTCCAGCCTAGTGACAGAGCAAGACTCTGTCACAAACAAACAAACAAACAAAAAGGAGTTTATGACCTTAAAGTATTTAGCAGCTTAATATCTAACATGGATAATTTAGACTAAATGTTTTTATCAATAATTTTTGTTGTTGTTGCTGTTGTTGTTGAGATGGAGTCTTGCTCTATCACCCAGGCTAGAGTGTAGTGGTGCAATCTTGGCTCACTGCAACCTCTGCCTCCTGGGCTCAAGCGATTCTCATGCCTCAGCCTCCCGAATAGCTGGGATTACAGGTGCATACCACCACACCTGGCTAATTTTTGTATTTTTAGTAGAGATGGGGTTTTGCCATATCAGTCAGGCTGGTCTTGAACTCCTGACCTCAAGTGATCTGCCGGCCCTGGCCTCCTAAAGTGCTGGGATCACAAGCATGAGGCACCATGCCTCGCTTACCAATAATTTTTAAAGCCGTTTTTATTTTCCAAAGATTACTAAAGCTACATGAACTAAAAGGTATTACAGTTTTTATTTTGCTTTTAAAATATTTTATTTAAGTGCTTATTTTTGTTTAAGCCAATTAATTAGAGCTCTTTTATATAAGCATTACACACAACACATATATAGCTACACAGAAAGGCAGAAGAAGATTACTATGGTAGCTGTAAGATTTCTCATTTGCCAGTTTTTGTTTCTTAATTGGATTACGGGCTTTACGGTGGAGCTCTTGGAAAAATAGGGCCAGGAACGTTGTCTCTGATGCTTCCTGCTTTTCCCAAGGAGTCCAGGCTGTTAGAGCTTGAGTATTCACTTTTAATTAAACTGATTTTAGCCATAGCATTGTTTAATAAAGTACTTTTAGAATTTCTTATGCCAAACTGCTGATATTTCTGGCTTTTGAATTTTACCAGAGGTAACCTCCCAGGTGCTTAGAGAAAGGAAAATTTAGGACGGTCTGTGGAGGAGAAGAGAATAGACAAGGTCACAAAGATATTAAACCAGAAACAGCTTACTTTCTAGGTTGGGAATGGAACCCAGATCACCACTGGAAAGAGCAAAGCCTCACTACTGAGCTACAGCACAGGGCAGTGTCTAGGGACTTTCCCAGAAGGAGTCTAGAGTCATTAATTTTGAGCTTGCAAAGGCTTTTAACTATCTCATATGATTTTTAGAGCTAACTATGATATGAACCCTAAAATTCCAGTTCCCCAGAAGGCAGAGACCAAGAGAAAGTACAGCCACATGGTTAAAATGTCAAGCTCCCAAGGACATAAAACAAGGTGGAGACTTCATCCAATTTTTTCGGTGGTTTCAGGGACCTGCAGCCAAGTTTGTTACTGACCAGCTTGCAGGTCATCTTGAAAAGCGGGCTTACAGGTGTTCTAAGCCCGTGTTTTATCCCGAAGTACCCTTCAACACAGAAAAACGAATGCATAGCACAAAATACACCAACTTAAGACTAGCCTTAGAATTCTTTTTCACATTAGTGAAAACTTTACAGAGAAGATAAACACTGATTATTTTATTTCATTTTTTTACCATTCATTCAACTGTTTGCACACAGAGAGAGAAGCCAGAAATCTGACTGGTAATTCTTACCCTTTTGTCAGCGTGCCAGATTTCTGGTTTCCCTTTCTCTGAGTGACCCTAGTGATCCGGCTTGAGGCACTATCGCCCTGGGGGCCAAGCTACATCATAAAGGAAAATTATTTTTTTTTCATTCTGGCCAGCGCAAAATACGTGTGATAAAATATAGACATTATTCACTCTGCATGCACCCAATATCAAACTGGCAAGCCTTAAATTTGCCCCCAGCTAGGCCCCGTCATCTTTAATCCAGCCTCTGACTTGGAGTTTCAACACGTGGTCTCTGGGCAAGATGGTTGCCCTGAGTAACAGGAAAGATAGGAAAGGAAAAGTAGAGAAGGAAAGTATTGGTTGTGGCAGGGTGGGGAAGGTGAAGAGCTTAGGGAGACCAGAGAAAGACCCACTCATTGCAGCCAACAATGAAAAGTTCAGCAGAGCAGAACTGAAGGAGATAGAGACACAAAAAAACCTCCAAAAAATCAATGAATCCAGGAGCTGGTTTTTTGAAAAGATCAACAAAATTGATAGACAGCTAGCAAGACTAACAAAGAAGAAAAGAGAGAAGAATCAAATAGACGCAATAAAAAATGATAAAGGGGATATCACCACCGACCCCACAGAAATACAAACTACCATCAGAGAATACTATAAACACCTCTACACAAATAAACTGGAAAACCTAGAAGAAATGGATAATTTCCTGGACACTTACCCTCTCCCAAGACTAAACCAGGAAGAAGTTGAATCCCTGAATAGACCAATAGCAGGCTCTGAAATTAAGGCAATAATTAATAGCCTACCAACCAAAAAAAGTCCAGGACCAGACGGGTTCACAGCCGAATTCTACCAGAGGTACAAGGAGGAGCTGGTACCATTCCTTCTGAAACTATTTCAATCAATAGAAAAAGAGGGAATCCTCCCTAACTCATTTTACGAGGCCAACATCATCCTAATACCAAAGCCTGACAGAGATACCACCAAAAAAGAGAATTATAGACGATTAGAGGCTGTAACTCCCCTAAGCTGGGCCTCTAACCCGAGGTCGGTCAAGTGTCCTTGCCTTTTATTAAGAAGGGCCTCTAACCCACTCTGTCTTAGGAGAGACTCTAACTCCCCTAAGTTGGGCCTCTAACCCAATCCTATTCTTTCCCGGGTACCCCACCACTTACCTGAAGCTCTCCATTCAGTGCAGCAATCTATTTCCTTTGGGTCGGGGGTCTCCTCAGTCCCTTTTGTGGTCCAAGAGAAAGATGTTATTGGACCCCAACACTTACCCCAAGTTAACCTTTGGGTCGGGGGTTTCTGCTCTATAGTCGCTTCTGTGGTCACCAGAAATATGTTACCAGAAGCAGGTACCAATCCAGACCCCAAGAGAGGGTTCTTGGATCTCGTGCAAGAATAATTCAGGGCGAGTCCGCAGTGCAAAGTGAAAGCAAGCTTATTAAGAAAGTAAAGGAGTAAAAAATGGCTACTCCATAAAGAGAGCAGCCCCGAGGGCTGCTGGTTGACCATTTTTAGTTTATTTCTTGGTGATATGCTAAACAAGGGGTGGATTATTCATGCCTCCCCTTTTTAGACTATATAGGGTAACTTCCTGATGTTGCCATGGTATTTGTAAACTGTAATGGCACTGGTGGGAGTGTAGCAGTGAGAACAACCAGAGGTCACTCTCGTTGCCATTTTGGTTTTGGTGGGTTTCGGCTGGCTCCTTTACTGCAATCTGTTTTATCAGCAAGGTCTTTATGATCTGTATTTTGTACTGACCTCCTATCTCATCCTGTGACTTAGAATGCCTTAACTGTCTGGGAATGCAGCCCAGTAGGTTTCAGCCTTATTTTACCCAGCTCCTATCCAAGATGGAGTTGTTCTGGTTCACATGCCTCTGACACTTGGACTTCCCAGCCTGCAGAACTGTAAGATCTCTGTTCTTTATAAAGTACCCAGTTTCAGGTATTCTGTTATAGCAGCACAACACAGACTAAGACAGTCCCCAAACTGGTCTGTGTCTCCTCCTTTGGGACAGGATGAACCTGATACTTTGCCCCAACAACTTGACAACCTCCCAGGGAATTCTTGGAAGGTGCTGAGGAAAACCCATTTCTGTCTCCTCTGACAAGGCTGCCCTGGGGTCCCAAGTGGGGGAAGCAGGTGTGTCTGTGACTCAGTCGTACCGTGCAATGAGCCCTGGAAGTCTTTTTTTTTTGACAGTCTCTCTCTATCACACAGGCTGGAGTGCAGTGGTGCGATCTCAGCTCACTACAACTTCCACCTCCCAGGTTCAAGCAATTCTCCTGCCTCAGCCTCCTGAGTAGCTGGGATCACAGATGTGCACCACCACGCTCAGCTAATTTTTGTATTTTTAGCAGAGACAGGGTTTGACCGTGTTGCCCAGGCTGGTCTCAAACTTCTGTAATCGTGTGACCCGCCTGCCTCGGCCTCCCAAAGTGCTGGGATTACAGGTGTGAGCCACTGAGCCCTGCAGGCCCTGGAAGTCGTAAAGGCACAGGAGGATTCCTCCAGTATCACTCAGTTAAAACTTCCGTACAGAGGAGTGGGGCGGACAGAATGTGCATGTTCTGGAAATTAGCTCAGTGCATTTGCAAGCCTCCCTTGGCCTTTCTGACCTGCCTGTGCAGCTGTCCCCTGCAGCGGCACAGCTGAGAGCTTTATTACAGCTTAGAGCAACCTCTTATTTGGGTAAACAAATAGCGATGCTCAAAGAGACAAACTAATCAAGAAGTCAAAGAGGCAAGACACACTTGGCTCTTCTGGCACATGAATCCCTGGAGTGCTGAGGCTCTTCCGTGGAAAACTCTGTGGCACTCTGACCTTCACACACACCTATTTAGCAAGTCACCCTCCCGTGCCCTCTTCTCCCCACAAAGCCAACACCCTTGTTTAGATCATGCATGAGGCACTGATTTTGCACTGTCTGGTGTTGTGATGACAGTTTGCAAATGTAGCCTGATTGTGGGCTGCAGTTCCCGGAGCAAGTTGAGGCCCGGATTCCTGACAACTCTTGTCCTATAAGCCCTCGGGCTAAGGAGGTACTGAGCCAGGAAGCATCTCTGGCCTCACCAGTTCTGCTTGGTGGGCAGAGAGCACAGGGCCAGGCAGGCAGCCAGCTCAAGAAAGGGCTACGGTTATACTGAGGTTTGCTTGATAACCTCCTAACGCTCCAATGTTTGCGCTAAGTAGGACTGTTCTCCATAATCACACAGGAGAATTATCATTCTAATAAAATAATAACTAGCTAATGTTTATGGAACTTGTACTAGGTCCCAGGCACTTGACATGCATTACCTAATGTAATCTTTGCAATTTTAGAAGTCAATACTAGAAGTTAGGTGCTATTTTTATCTCCTTATTAAAGATAAGAGAAATGGACCCGGAGCAGTGGCTCATGCCTATAATCCCAGCACTCTGGGAGGCCCAGGCGGGTGGATCATTTGAGGTCAGGAGCTGGAGACCAACTTGGCCAACAGGGCGAAACCCTGTGTCTACTAAAAATACAAAAATCAGCTGGGCATGGTAGCGCACCTGTGATCCCAGCTACTTGGGAGGCTGAAGCAGGAGAATTGCTGGAGTCCAGGGGGCAGAGGTTACAGTGAGCTGAGATCATGCAGCTACACTCCAGCCTGGGTGACTGGGCGACACAGTGAGACGCCATCTCAAAAAATAATAACAATAACAATAAGAGAACTAAGTCTCATTAAGTGGAAGGCCAGTTCTTAAAGTGAAGTCTGCTTGTCCCCAGAGCCATGTTTGTACCCTGTCCCAGGCTTCTCAACTTCCAGGAGCATCAACATCCTGTATCAATGGCCCCCAGAGGGCACGGTGAAGCCACCTGCTGGGCCCTCCCAGTTGCTGATGGGACGTTGATTCACCTTTCTCAAAAGCTCAGGCAGTACTGCTGGTCCGGCACCCACCCTTTGAGAGCACTGCCCTGCACTACAGTTGGGGTCCCAAGCTTCCTGCAGAGACCACCTGGGGCTTTTACAACCCTCTAGTGTTATCACTGTTTGGTCTTTATCCAGGAAATCCACCCCCTAAAGTGTGTTATGCATCCCTGCCACTTCAGCCAGAGCGTCCCTTAGTCCTCTGCCAAAAACAGTGCTGCAGTGGGGACAGGCACAAACTAATGCACACATCTGTGCTCAAGATGCATGTTTTGCAGCTGCCAGAACACTTAACAGCACAACGAGGCTGTTCTACACCTGAGTGGTCTTTGTCCTCATGTGGAAGCACAGGCTTCACTAACAGGCCAGGGGGAGCAACATCAGGGTTAGCTGGGGGATGAAGACACCCAGCTAATTGCTCTTGCATCCACTTGCTGTCATGGGAGGCACTTACCACCATTGTCATTTTACACTGATGTCAGTATTGTTTAATCAGCAACCTTTCCTCCCACTGTAATGAAAATCCCGCAAGGCCATGGCTCTTGTCTGTCTTGTTCCCACTGTGTGCTCAGCAACTGGACCAGCAGCTGGCATACAGGTGTGGGCAAGAAAATGTGTTGGATGAACAAAAAAACAAATGCACAGGTGGACAAGGAAAATTGAGTAAATGAATAAGCAAGTGCAGAGCCGGTCATGGGCCGATCGTGGAGTAGGGACCCATGTGACTTGCTGGGAACAGCTGCAAAATTTGGCTGGATAGAGAAACAAGAAGGGGAAGTTGGGAAACACAGCTTCCCCTTTTCCCTTCTGAAAGAGGCCCCCTTTTCACAGGTGTGAAAGGTATAACACTGTGCATCTTGCCCACACAGTAATCTGGACAGAGGTGCATTCATTTGCTAGGACTGCAGTAAAATGTAGCACAGAATGAGAGGTTTACGTAACAGACCTTTAGTGTCTCACAGTCCAAGAGGCTGGAAGTCCAAGATGAAGGTATCAGCAGTGTGGGTTCCTTCTGCGGGCTGTGAGGAAGAATCTGCTCCAGTCCTCTCCCCTAGCTTTTGGTGGCTTACAGGCAATCTTTGGAGTTCCTTGGCTTGGAGACAAACCATCTCAATCTGTCTTCATCTTCACATGGGTGTGTGTGTGTGTGTGTATGTGTGTGTGTGTCTGTAGCCAAATTTCCCCAAATGTTTATAAGGACATCAGCCATATTGGATTAGGGGCCTATCCTATTCCAATATAATCTCATTTTAACTAAATACATCTGCAAAGACCCTATTTCCAAATAAAAGTCATATTGAGAAGTACTGAGGGCTAGGATTCTAACATATCTTTTCTGAGGGACAAAATTCAACCCACAACAGAGGTGTAGTTAGTAGTTGTGCTTCCAGGCGCAATTTACAAACATAGGTCTTTTTTCCTTAGTTTCTGGAGGCCTTCTGTTGAATGGCTTTTCATCTGTTAGGAAGCTGTGTTGGAAGCAGTGGGAAGCTGTAACCTGTGAGGCCTGCTGAGAAGGCGGTCGGAGGCTCCTGTTCTCCATAGCTCTTTACCTTTAGGCTGTGTGAGCAGGGACTATGTGTCCCAGGCAGTACATTTACTGTGGAAATTTTTTTTTTTTGAGATAGAGTCTCGCTCTGTCACCCAGGCTGGAGTGCAGTGGCGCACACCAGGAATTTTTATGCAGCTGCAGCTGCAGCTGTTCCCTGGGCAGGTAGATAAGGACTGAGAGCCTGAGGGGCGAGGTAAAGCCCCCTGGCTCGTGAGCCTTGCTCACTGTACTCGTGGCAAGAGCAAAAGTGGCCAGAGGAATGGCTCCTCCTCGAATTTTGGACTTCCCTTTCTGGGCCTTTCCCATCATTGGTACAAATTATAATACCCTCCCCCCGCCCGCCACTACCTCTTTCATTTGGCACAGGAAGAAAGGAAGGTCATTTCTGGGAAATGGACCCAGTTGGGCCAGGTTGAGCTGCTGCCATCTGGTGCCTATCTTTCCTCATGCCCTCGGGGCCGTATTTCAGCCCCCTTCCACCACCTCCATCTCTTCCTTCCAAGACAATCACAGTGGGCAGTGTTTATACTTGCATAGGATTGGGGGGTGGGGGCAAGAGGACACTTCTAATCTGCTCCTCTACTCTAATTTTCTTTCTCATTTAATTAGGCTAGAAAAAAACCCTCACTTTTAACACTCTTACCAACAGCTTCTAATGAAAGTAGCAGCCACTAATTACATAAATCATTTATTGGAGAGCTATTTTAGATTCCTCATTTAATGAATGCTGCAGAATTTAGCTGGTTTCAGATTCATCAGAATGGAGCTTGGCAAAGTCATGAAGACAGAGACCCCCTGCCCGCACACTCTGTTTCGCTGGTGACTGTCCACCTGTGACCTCTGCTCACTTCACTCTACCCTGCAGGCTCCCCTCCAACTGCCCCTCCAGACACCTCCTCCTCACTCACCGCTGTGGCTTCCACTGTCATTACCTTTTGGTGACCCCAGATCTCTAATGTCTCCTTCCCAGATCATCTATCCATTGCCTACAGGAATTTCCAGTTGGAAGGCTGCAGGAATGACATCCTCCTCCCCAGACCTGCTCCTCCGTCCTCCTTATCGCACGTGACATTATTCACTTGCCTGGTTGCTTGTCCAGCAACTGAAGCTCAGAGAGGTTAAAACCCTTGCCCAGAGGCAGACAGCTAGTGAGTTACGGTAAAGCAGAGATTTGGACCCAAGTCTGACTGTTCTCAAAGCCCATGCTAGTACCAGCATGCTGTGCCACCTTACTGATGAGGTGAGCATGTGAGCACCTTTCCACACCTCATGCTGTTCCAAGCGCTGGCTCTATACGATGTAATTGAACTGACACACCCAAACTACCCATTTGTGATGTGCCAGGCTGTGTTCCAGGTGTTGGGATCCCAAGTTGTCTAAGACACAGTCTTGCTCTCTAAGACTCAGAGAGGAAAAAAGAAAACAACCAACCATGGCCATTTAGTGTCTTCCATGCTTTGACAAAGGTGAGTACATGTGCTTGTGCTCAGGGAACACATGTAAGAGCACCACCTACCTCCTTCCTTGGGGATTAGGGAAGGATCCCCAGGAGGTGAGCCTTGAGTTGGGTTTTGAAGGTCAAGTAGGAGGAGCAGGAAAAAAAGGTCTTGGGTAGATGAGAAAAACACAGTTTCTTTACACTCACACAATATTTCTGACACCAGAGGTGTGGGTTATTTCCCGCAGTGACCAATTCTCCAACACCAGCTGGGTGTCCTACAATTTAATTCTGACACTATCAAGCTGCAGTTCCTGTCAGATCCCACACGTTAAGGGCTCAGTCCCACCAGACTGCCCCCATTGCAGATGCCAATGGCAAGTCTGGGCCTCAGGTATTTCTGACCAAACAGCTAAAGTTAGCGGTTCCCATGGCCCCCTCCCTTGGGCTCAATAATGTGCTAGAATCGCCCACAGATTCAATGACCCACAGATCTCAGAGAAACACTACTACATTTACCAGCTTATTATAAAGGACACAGCTCAGGAACAGTCAGATGGGAGATTAATAGGGCAAGGTAGGGGTGGGGCAGGGGGTGGGGTTTCCATGTCCTCTCTGGGCACCCACCCTCCAGCACCTCCACGTGTTCTGCAGTCTAGAAGCTCATCAGATCTCACTGTTCAAGAGCTTTCATAGACCTCAAAATCCAGCACCCAACTCCCATTCCCAGAGGCTGAAGTGTGGGTGAGGTAGGTGAGGGTGGGGTTTGAAATAATATATATTGATGATGCTCTAGCACTTTTAAGCGAAATCTTCAGCCATTTATGTCCAGAATTTTTGACAAATAAAACCAGACAAAACAACCAATCACACAAAACAAAACAAAACAAAACAAAACAAGACAAAACAAAACAAAACAAAACAAAAACCAACCAGCCAACCAAACAAACCAAACCAAACCAAACCAACCCTAGGCTTCATTGTTTGGGGATGCACTGAGTCACACTGAATCATGCCTGTGCCTGATGTTCTGGAAGAGTTCAGTTTCCTCTCAGGGTCATCAGTTATGTGATAAAGAGGTGTTAAATACTTGGTGATTATTTAAAATCCAATCTCAATTTGGTCCCACCTTGAGATCTGTTCTTTTTTTTTTTTTTTTTAAGACAGAGTCTCGATCTATCTCCCAGGTTGGAGTGCCATGCAGTGGTGCAATCTTGGCTCACTGTAACCTGGACCGCCTAGGCTCAAGAGGTCCTCCTTCCTCAACTCCCCTGAGTAACTGGGACCACAGGCATGTGCCACCCTGTCCAGTTAATTTTAAACTTTTTGTAGAGACGGAGTCACACTATGTTGCCCAACTTGGTCTCAGACTCCTGGGGTCAAGCGATCCTCCTGCTTGGGCCTCCCAAACTGCTGGGGAGATCTGTTCTTACTTTCCTTTTTTCTTTTCTTTTCTTTTCTTTCTTTTTTTCTTATTGAGACAGGGTCTTGCTCTGTCACCCAGACTGGAGTGCAATGATGCAATCTCGGCTCACTGCAATCTCTCACTTCCGGGTTCAAGCAATTCTTCTGCCTCAACCTCCCGAGTAGCTGGGACTACAGGCATACACTCGGCTAATTTTTGTATTTTTAGTAGAGACAGGGCTTCACCATATTGGCCAGGCTGATCTCGAACTCCTGACCTTGTAATCCACCCACCTCTGCCTCCCAAAGTGCTGAGATTACAGTCATAACCACCACACCCTGCGATCTGTTCATTCTTAATGGAAAAATGCTTGGTACTTTATAAGCCAAATGGTGACACAATTGGCCCTATTTTAGTCCAACATGGAAAAAGGCAAAAATTATACATTTCAGCAGACCTGGTACACTTGTTAGCTTAAACTGACATAAAAATTGTCTTCTAAAACTAAGATAAAACAAAATGGGGATAATGATACTTCCTCATGGAGTTGTGGGAAGGGCGGAGTAAGATTCACGTGCAGAGAGTTTGCACAGTGCCAGGCACATCAAAGACATTGATGGGTCAGAGTCCCCAGTGTTGGGACCATTGCTGGGGTGGGAGAGGGCTGTGCTTCCAGCAGGGAAGAAGGGCAGATGAGCCTTCCGAAACGTACTCCTCAGAACCTGGGTCCTAAGTCTGTTTGCACGCAAGTGCCCTGCGTGTGTTCTCTGAGGGGCATTAGCGAACAGGGACCCTTGTCCACGTGAAAGCTCTCAGGGAATCATGGCTTGCTAAAGCCAGAGCACAAGGCGGAGATCACTGCACCAACCCACCCCACATGGAAAGGAGAGCTGAGTCCGGAGAGGGCTGTAGGGCCACAACTTCCTAGGAAGCCGGGGCTGGAGCCAGGCCCCCTGCCTGCCCTCTCTGTCGCTGTGCCCCGCGCTGTGCTGCCCAGGCAGCTCCCCAGCCGCAGCGCCTTCAGTCCCACCTGGCCTAGAGGGAAGGGGGTGCAGGGTCGCCCGGCCCCTGGAAGCTCACCTCTAAAGCCCCAAGGGCACCGCAGGGGAGGCTATGTCGACAAAGGCTTCTAGGAGGAGCTTTCATGACACTTTATGAAAAAAAGTCCCACAGTCCTAGGCTCTTCTCAAAGTCAAGTCATAGCGGGCGGGGGGCGGGGGGCAGAAACTGAAGTGCAGAGTGAAGGGCTCCGAGCAAGCACTCCCAGGCCTGGGCCAACAGGACCCGTGGCACCTTCGGGAACATCTCTGTCCATGAAAAGCTGCAGTCTGCTGTTACTGTTTCAGTAACAGGGTCAATATTTCTATATTCGGAGACTGCGCAATCTCTACGCCTCCCGAGGGTTTGAGTTCTCCGAGGTCCAGACTCATAATCCACACCTCCCTCCCGCTGCAAAAAAGAGCGTGCAGACCCAGGTAGGTGAGTGGCGGGGCTGTCCCTTCAGCGCCAGGAGGGAGAGGGCGCCCCCACCTGGTGACAGGCAGGATGGCAGCGAGAGGCCAGGGCTGAACGCGGCGCAGGATCCTCTCCTGGTGGCCTTCTCCCTGGGTGCCCCTCAGAACCACCGGGGACATCCCCAGATTACAGAAACCTGGACCCTCACCACAGACCCTGAATCAGGAAGTACGAGGTGTGCCCCCAGGCATTTTTTAAAAACAACAACAACAAGCTCTATAGAGCTTCTGATCAACACCCAAGTTGAGAACTGCAGAGTATTAAGATTGGAGATGAGGTGTCACAAATAACTTCTAGCTAACAATAGTTACTGTGCCAACACTTGTGAATCATTTGTCATTATATGTAAATTAGAGGCCCGTGGCAGTGACTCATGCCTGTAATCCCAGCACTCTGGGAGGCTGATGCAGGAGGATCACTTGAGCTCCGGAGCTTGAGACCAGTCTGGGCAACATGGTGAGACCCCATCTCTACTGAAAATAAAAGTGAATTAACCAGGCCTAGCAACGAGTGTCTGTAGTCCCAGCTACTGGAGAGACTGAGGTGGGAGGACTGCTTGAGCCTGGAGGTCAAGGCTGCAGTGAGCTGTGATTGCTCCATAGCACTCCAGCCTAGGCAACACTGAGATCTTGTCTCAAAAAATACATATATATTATATATATATATAGAGAGAGAGAGAGAGAGACAGCTCCAAGATGCTGCCAAACCACATATACATGTATGTATGTATAATTAGAGCAGATATGAGGCCATTCCTCTAACTCTGTCTTTCCCTTGCATTCTCAGAGAGAAAAGGCCAGTGTGGGGGCTCTGCCAGATGCCCAAATGCCTGCAACCTTCCTAAGCCTTGCTGGAGACTATCACTGATCTCTGCCCCCAGTTGGGATGTTTCCAAATTGGTCTAGTCTAGGGCTTTACTGGCTTCCCAAAAGCTTTGGGCTAAGTTCAAATGGGGAACTCCCCTGGAAGTGTGCCTCAAAAGCAGATGTCATCCACACTGTGTTTCTCAGCAGGAAGTCGCCCCCCTCCCCCCCGCCCCCAGCACAGCTGTTCTCCACTGTGACAAGCATGGGAGCCCCCAGGGACTGTGCTGAAGAGCAGATTCTGATGCACAGGGCCGGGTGGGGCTTGAGAGTCTGCATCTCTAACAAGCTCCCAGGGGACACCTTGTTGCTCTCCAAGGACCACATGTGAGGGTCTACACCACTTACTGACAACACTGCTCTAGCTATGACCAGCTGGAAGGGCTTCCAAAGAGGAGCTTCATAGCTAAGCTGACCAACCCTCCTGGTTTGCATGGGGCCAAGGAGTTTGCCCAGACTGGAAACCTGGGATGGTCCCAGGGAAACCAGAATTCTTGGTTACCCTGCGCACAGCCATGATCCAATACAATTATTTAGGTAAAGCCTTGACACAGACATCTGAGAAAGGCTCAAGAATGCTTACAAAGAAACAAACAAGGTGCTCTAAATCAATCCAGTGTAGAAAAAATACTCTTAAAGCACCGAGGGAAGGTAGATTAAATTCAAGGTCATCATGAAACTGAGCTTCTTGAGAGCTGAGTTCTGAGTGGGATGGGAAAGAAAAGGGATTAGGGAATGATCTAGGCTGGATTGAAGGAAAGGGCTGCCATTACTATACCTGCCGGCTTTGGTTAGCGCTGAGTTCATGAAAAGCCAGGTTCATCTGAGTTGTCAGAACCTACAAGACTGTTAAAATCATATTCAAGTGAATGCTGTTGTATTTGTATTAAATTCCTGTATCTATTTTAGGCCACTTTCTCTCCCCAAAAGCCATGGCAGTTAACCTGGCCCTAAACCTAAGTTGCCCTGGCCTCCCTGTCCAGGTGGCTTCTAGAGAATGTCACATAATGCAGTAGTTTAATGGCCTTCCCTGGTGACCACAGCCCTGGTCTGGACGTGGTCCTGTCTCTGTCTTGCCGTGTGCCATGTGATCTAGGTAGGAAGGGAGTCAGTGTCTACCTGCCTGTGCCTGTCCCGCCCTTACAGGGATGGCTGAGGCATGAGGGCTCTGACAGCCCTGGAGACACACAGAACTTCACCAATATGGAAGAGTCTGGGAAAACCGTGGGCCACCCTGAGAAGGCACCTCACAACAAGGATTGCACACGGTATTTTTTGGAGGGCAGCCATACTCTAGCCTATGGGTTTGGTTCCTCGAACTCGAAGTATGTGGGTTTCCCGAGTGTGTAAAATCCTGAGAGATGGTAATAAACCATACCCTTTGGGATGAGGTACAGGGAGACTTCATATTTACAAAATATTTGAGGCCAGGTATGGTGGCTCATGCCTGTAATCCCAGCACTGTGGGAGGCCAAGGCAGGAGGATTGCTTGAGCTCACGAGTTTGAGACCAGCCAAGGCAACATAACGAGAGCCTGTTTCTACAAAAATAAAATAAAATAAAAAGTTAACTGGGCATGGTGGTGTGTGACTGTGATCACAATTATTCAGGAGGCTGAAGTGGGAGGATTGCTTGAGTCCAGGACTTTGAGGCTGCAGTGAACTATGATTGTACCATTGCACTCCAGCCTGGGAAACAGAGTGAGACCCTGTCTCAATTAAAAAAAAAAATATATATATATATATATATGTATATATGTGTGTGTGTGTGTATGTGTGTGTGTGTATATATATGTATATATACAGCTTTATTTCTTTAGCCGCGGTTAAGATTTGAACTTTGGAATCAGGCAGAACTACAGGTCCAGCTCTGGTATTTTCTCACCCTCTAGAACCTGGGTTTCCTCATCTGTAAAACAGAAATGGTAACAGTGCCTCCTCTTCGGGGCGCTGGGCCTTGGACGGCACACAGTGCTCCTCCAAGAGCAGCTATGTTATCACCACTCTTATCTCACAGACAGCTGGAGGAGGGTCACCAGGTGGGCCAGCGCTCTGCAGGAGGCCTCCTTTAAGGGCAATCATCATTAGCACACTGTTAGCAATGGGAAGCTCCAAGATGACGCCAAACCACTTAAAAAGATGTGTTAGAAATCCCCATTTGATAAAGAACAAAATTATCAGTTCACAGAGCTTAGTCAATGCTTTTGTTGTCATTGTTGTTAATAAATGCTTTATTTTTGAAGAGTTTTAGATTTATAAAAAAGCTGTAAAGATAGTACAGAGAGTTCCCACTTCTCACAGGGAGTCCTGCACCACCTCCCTGCTGGGGCGGGCTTGCAGTGGTCCAGTGGTTCAGTTTTTGCCTGGCTTCCTTTTTCCTGTGGTAAGCGTCTAGCCCACAAGCTGAGTTATGGAGATGCTACAGCTTTTCTGTTTGTAAAAATGACCTCGATCCCCGCCTACACCGGTTTCCTCTGTGTGCACAAACACACG
Source organism: Trachypithecus francoisi (assembly GCF_009764315.1). Taxonomy (NCBI): domain Eukaryota; kingdom Metazoa; phylum Chordata; class Mammalia; order Primates; family Cercopithecidae; genus Trachypithecus; species Trachypithecus francoisi. The sequence continues at coordinate 68,731,548 of NW_022681470.1, read as the reverse complement.
TGTGCACAGGCCCACCCACAGCATGTGGCCATGCAGTGTGAGGAGCACACCCACTGAGCTAGGCTCAGGTGACCCCTGACTGCTACCCCTTGCAGACCCAAGCTGGATCAGAGCCCCTGCAGAGGAGGCACCGTTACCATCTCATGGCTTCTGGATGGTCCAGAGGGGGCCTTCTCGGAGATAAGTGAGCCAGGCCTCCAAGAATCTGTAGGGTGGGTGGGCACATCTGGGTGTTCTCTTTTGCAGATGAGAAGTATTCATGGTGGCCTGAGACTTGAGGTTTAAACGCTATGAACCTCAGTTTCCTTTTTTGGAAAATGGGAATAAACCAATGCTTCAGTCCTGGGAATGTGGTGAAGAGTGAAGGAGAAGCGTGAGTAGCACTGGGCCTGGCACGGATGAGTGTGGTGCTTTTATCATTCCAGCTGTGTGGATCACACCAGCCACGCCAGGTGGACATGTGGCCTCAGCGCACCAGACGATCCTGCCCTCTGCCTCTGCCCAGGGTGCAGGGCAGTGAAGAAGGCAGTGCCACAGCCCGGCACAGACCTGAATCGTTATATGCTTGAGAGGCTCCAAGGCCTCCTTAAGTTGGGTCTTCGCTCTGTGTACCATGACATTCCTCCAGAAAAACAAAAGTGCAAAGAACATCTTCTAATTTATTTTTATTTTTATTTTATTTATTTATTTTGAGACGGAGTCTCGCTCTTTCACCCAGGCTGGAGTGCAGTGGCGCGATCTTGGCTCACTACAAGCTCCGCCTCCTGGGTTCAGGCCATTCTCCTGCCTCAGCCTCCCGAGTAGCTGGGACCACAGGCGCCTGCCACCAGGCCTGGCTAATTTTTTGTATTTTTAGTAGAGACGGGGTTTCACCGTGTTAGCCAGGATGGTCTTGATCACCTGACCTCGTGATCCACCCGCTTCAGCCTCCCAAAGTGCTGGGATTACAGGCGTGAGCCACCACGCCCAGCCACATCTTCTAATTTAAAGCATGTTTCATGCTCGCTTCGGCAGCACATATACTAAAGCATGTTTTATGGCCAGGCTTGGTGGCTTAAGCCTGTAATCCCAGCACTTTGGGAGGCCGAGGCGGGTGGATCATCTGAGGTCAGGAGTTCAAGATCAACCTGGCCAACATGGCGAAACCTTGTCTCTATTAAAAATACAAAAAAGTTAACCTGGCATGGTGGTGTGTGCCTGTGATCACAATTATTCAGGGGGCTGAAGTGGGAGGATTGCTTGAGTTCAGGAGTTTGAGGCTGCAGTGAACTATGATTGCACCATTGCACTCCAGCCTGGGCAACAGAATGAGACTCTGTCTCAATTAATATATATATATATATATATAGGTATGTATATATGTGTGTATATAGGTATGTGTGTGTGTATATATATACAGTTTTATTTCTTTAGCCGCGGTTAAGATTTGAACTTTGGAATCAGGCAGAACTACAGGTCCAGCTCTGGCATTTTCTCACCCTCTAGAGCCTGGGTTTCCTCATCTGTTTGTAAAAATGACCTCGATCCCCACCTACACCCATTTCCTCTGTGTGCACAGGCCTACCCACAGCATGCAGCAATGCAGTGTGAGGAGCACACCCACTGAGCTAGGCTCAGGTGACCCCTGACTGCTACCACCAGCAGACCCAAGGTGGATCCAGCTCATCCAGCTACTCAGGAGGCTAAGGCAAGAGAATCGCTTGAACCCAGGAGGCAGAGGTTGCAGTGAGCCAAGTTCGCGCCACTGCACTCCAGCCTGGGTGAGAGAGTGAGACTCTGTCTCAAAAAACAAAATAAAAATAAAAACAAAAACAAAATGAAACAAAAAACATGTTTTACTCAGGAAGACTGGTTTTTAATGTAATCAGTAGCAAGTACTTTTACAAAGTGATGAGGACTTTATGTCACAACTCCCTTCCCCCAATTACTCTGTGTGGTCAGTTCTGATTTCACTGTACTTTGGGTTCAAGCTATGTATTTGGAAGAAAGACATATGTGTCATTTATCATAATATTCACCAAATGAAGAACTTTGGAAGGCTATGCAGGAGTCTACAGTTCAATGGAGGCCACATGGCAGATCTCCCCCAAGGAGTTTCCAGATGTTTCCTGAAAAAGAAGAGAAGAGAGAGAGAGGTCTCTGCATTGTATCTCAGATCTGAGTGAGGCCAGTTCTAGAACTTGTGGCCTATTGGGGAAGAAATTAAGTCTGGAGGGCCATGGACCAAGGCCTGTCCTCTCCTCAGCTGCCCCTCGACTGCCTCTCTGCCCTAAATGGGTAGCTGAAGGGGGATGAGAAAGAAGAGAGAGAGAGATAGAAGACAGGAGCAGCAGCAGGAGAGTGCGGGCACTTGGGAGCAGCTCACATCTGCCTCTTGGTTGGGGATTGTATTGAAAACCACCCTGAGAAGGCTCATGCCTTGGCCTCGCTCCCTTTGTCTTGGGCTGACAGGACAGCTATACACTCAAATGCCCCTAAATGCAGGTTTGAGGACCCTCTTGGGGCAGGATGCCACATGGGGACAGGCAGAGCAGAAGCCAGGTGACAGAGCCAGGCCAGCTGGGAAAGTGTGCACCCTCAGAAACGCTGGCTGGGCGGCCCTGCTGGAGGTTGTGTAAAATGCCCATCATGGTGCCTCAACAGTCAGCAGAAAGCTTGAGGTGTTAGGTTTCCTCTATGACTTCGTCCCTCCCCCAGAATAATTATACTAAAAACCAGAGTAGCTGTTGTGTCTGGGGATTCTAAGCTGGTCAGACACTACATACCTTATTTCATTCACCCTTCGTTGAAACCCTGTGAAGCAGGCATTATTTGCCCCATTTTACAGGGAGGTACTGGGTCTCAGCGGGGGCGTAGGCAACTGCCAGGGGTCTCGCCCAACTTGTAGGTATAGGACTGGGCATCAGTCTCAGGTCCACATGACTCAGGTCAGGAGCTCAGAGCCGCTGTGCCGCCACACAGCCCTCAGCGTGTTGTGCTGTTGCAGTGGACAAACTCTCTGAGGTCTGGCAAGGATGGTGAAGTCCAGTCAGAGGGTAGATGCCAGGCCTCACGTCACAGCTATCACACCAGAACCTAAACTGGAAATTGGGTTGTTGCTGTTGTTTTTTTAAAAATCCCCTGCATCTTTTGTTGTTGTTGTTGTTTGAGATGGAGTCTCACTCTGTCGCCCAGGCTGGAGTGCAGTGGTGAAATATTGGCTCACTGCAATCTCTGCCTCCCGGGTTCAAGCGATTCTCCTACCTAAGCCTCCCAAGTGGCTGGGACTACAGGTGCCTGCCACCACATCTGGCTAATTTTTGTATTTTTAGTACAGACGGGGTTTCACCATGTTGGTCAGGCTGGTCTTCAACTCCTGACCTTGTGATCTGCCCCCTCAGCCTCCCAAAGTACTGGGATTACAGGTGTGAGCCACTGCACGCAGCCAACATCTTAAACTAGATAAGCCACAAAAGTTGGCTTTCAAGATCTTGGATCTCGAGAAGATCCCAGCTGGTCTTCAGTTTGTATCTGCCACTCACCAACCTGAGTCAAATACTTAAGGTCTTTGTGCCTCAAGTTTCTCATTGGTAAATTCCTGTGGGCTGTTATGAAACAGAATTAGATGATGCTTACCAACTGTCTGGCCTGAGAGCTCAGTAACCAGCTGTTCTAAGAACTGGAGGAACAGGCTGTAGCTTTAGGCTTTCCTTTCTGCCCTGGGATGTTCTCCCTGTCAAAAAGAACAGCATTGAGACTGCTGTCCTGGTGGGTTCCACCAAAGGATTAACACTGAACAGCAACAAAAAAGGGCGGAGGACTCTTCCTTCTGGACCGAATGCACACTCGAGTTTGTTGCAAGTACCTGAGAGCTCATTACCTGCCTTGGCTGTGGAATAGGCCCATGCCAATGCTTATGTCTTTCTGCTCTATCCGCTGAAAGTCAAAACAAAAGTTTCCCATCTTGAGGTAGGAGGTGGGACTCGACTCCAGAGGTGGGGCTTGGACACTAGACTAGATTGAGGACTAGCTAAAACAGAGCCGGGGTGAAAGCAGCTTTGAATCAGACATGCCCACCACTGAGACATGTCAGTTTACTGTAGCCATGGCAACACCTGGGCGTTACCACCCCTTTCCATGGTAATGACCCCATGACCCAAAAGTGCCTACCCGTCCCCTAGAAATTTCTGCATAAACCGCTCCTTAATCTGCAGGCAGTTAAGAGTGGGCATAAATGTGACTGCAAAACTGCCCTGAGCCGCTACTCCCTGCCTAGGTTAGCCCTCCTCCGCAGGAGCAGTCATGGAGTTGTAACACTGCCTCTTCAATAAAGTGTTCTTCTACTTCTGGCTTGCCCTTGAATTCTTTCCTGGGCAAAGTCAGGAACCCAGCAGGCTAAGCTCCACTTTCGGCCTTGCCTGCCCTGTATCACTGACTTCCTTCTGAACCCTCCCCACACTAAGCAAATGCTCAGCCACCTGCCACATTTTCCCCACTCCCTTAGCCCTTCCCAAGGTCTGGGCTGGGTTGAATTCAGATTGGTGTGGTCACCACTTTCACGGTGGCACAGCTTGCTTGGGGAACTCACTGATGGCGGATAAGGGGAAGGCGTCAGTTGTGACATGTCCTATAAGGTGATATGTCATGAGCTTATAATATGAAATCAGCTGCAGGCTGATGCCATGTGGGTGGTGCCCTCCTATGTGGGAATAGAAGTCCTCCTGGGCAGGATTCTTGTTCTCCTGGGGCACAGGAACAAGGTGCAAACAGGCAGAAGGGCAGGTCCCACGGCTGCTCTGGAAGGCTGACCAGGCTGTCCACACACACTCTATCAATCCCCCTCACTATCTTGTCCCACTGTTACTTCTGCTGGCCGGCTTCAGCCCCACTCAACTTGCAAATGCTCTTAGGGAGGTCGCTATGCTCTCCAAATGACCAAACCAAGTGTTTACAACTCTGCCCTTACCTTATTTGCTCTTTCTGCAACATCTGGCGTCATGGACCACTTCCGCATTCTGGAAACCATTTTTCTTCTGTGGGGACCTGTGTGACAATTTTTTCCATATTCTCTCCTACTCCTCCGGATGCGTCTCAACCCCAAACGTGGCTTCTGTTATCACCTCCCAGCTCTCTGTCTCTGACCTAGACCAATCTATTGAGACCTTGTATCCAACTGCCTGTTGACCAGCTAGCTCCTCATAGGCCTTTGGGGCTCAACATGAACTCAGTATCAGCTTTGCCCAGGCTGCTCCTGTCCCAGTATTTCCTCCTGTAGTGAACTACGCTACCATCCACCTGGTCACTCAAGCCAGGAATTTCTCTCCCTGTTTACCTTATGTACAATTGATCACCATGTGTCATCTAACCCATCTCCCAGGCATTTCTGGACTCCCCTCTTCATTCCCACAGCCATTGCCTCAGTTTAGTCAGTGTCATTTCCCCAGCATTGCTGCCATAGCCTCCCACGCTGTATTCCTATGCCCCACATTCACTCTTTACCAGAGAAGTCTTTCTAGAGCACACATCTGGTAGTGCTCGTCTGCTCAAAGCTTCCACTGCGAGTCCATCACCTTCAGAAGACTGCCTGCCTCAACTCTTGGGTCTTCCTGCTCACCTGTCCATCCACCTGTCTTACAGGTAACGAACCACAGGTACCCTTTGGTCCACCAGCCCAACCTGCAGGTCACAGCAGGCCTCCATGCTTTTACCCACAGTTTTCCTTCTCCTCATTCCAGCTGCTCCTTTAGATGGGATTCAAATGTCTCCTCTCCAGGAACATTTGCCCTGACCTCCATGCCCTGCCATCTTTATCAAAATCTGGGTCTTCCCCTTTGCATTTTAGGCAAAGCTCTTTCAGAGCAATTATCATACTACATAGAAAGAGCTGATTTACACAGCAGTTCCAGTGAAGTTTTGGTGACAGGGGATGGAATCACAACATTTAGAGCAGGAAGGGTTTAACAACTTCATTTTATAGAGCCCAGAGAAGGGATGTTGAAAAGCTAACGCAGACATAGCTACTCAACAAAAATTGTCATTCGGAGTCAGACCAATGACTAAACAGCCCAGTGTTCCAGTGAGTTGAAATGGATTCCCTCGGTCATATAACTCATTAAGACAGAACTAGGCCAGGCAGGGTGACTCATGCCTGTAATCCCAGCACTTTGGGAGGCCAAGGCAGGAGGATCACCTGAGGTCAGGAGCTCGAGATCAGTCTAGCCAACATGGTGAAACCCCGCCTCTACTAAAAATACAAAAATTAGCGGCATGGTGGCGGGTACCTGTAATCCCAGCTACTCGGGAGACTGAAGCAGGAGGATTACTTGAACCCAGAAGACAGAGGCTGCAGTGAGCCAAGATGGCGCCACTGCACTCTAGCCTGGGTGACAGAGCGAGCAAACAAATAAATAAACAAACACACAAAGAAGACAAAACTAGAAGAGCCTGGGCATCTGCAGCTCAAGCTCACTGCTCCTATCATCACTGTGCTGCCCTGGATTGAGAAGGTATGTGTGTTCTCTAAAAGCTCTTAGTCCCTTAGAAACACATTATGGTCCTGTGCAAGGTGGTTCAGGCTGCTATAATAAAATACTTTAGACTGGGTAATTTATGAACAACAGAAACTTACTGCTCACAGTTCTGAAGGCTGGAAAGTCCAAGGGGAAGGTGCCAGCAGATTCAGTGTCTGATGAGGACCCGTTTCTCATAGATGGCATGCTTTATGTGTCCTCACATGATGGAAGGGCAAACACATGGCAAACAAACGCCCTGGGGCCTTTTGTATTGACATAAGGGCACTAATCACTCCCCCAGAGGCTCCACCTCTTAATACCATTAGCTTGGGGGTTAGGTTTCAACATATGAATTTAGGGAGGTCACAAGCATTCAGACTCTAGCAGGCCTCACCATCTATAATTAGTTTTAACGTTTGTCTTATCACATTTAAGTGATGAATATTCTTAGAGATAATAAATATCCTGAATTTACGAATAACAGGAAAAAACATAGAAAATTATGAATGTCTGTCTTTGAAAGTTTATCCTTATGTTGAACAGAAATATGTTTTTCCCTAATTTGTACCCTTGGGTTGCCGGGCACCGTGGCTCATGCCTGTAATCCCAGCACTGTGGGGGGCCGAGGTGGGTGGATCACAAGGTCAGGAGATCAAGACTATCCTGGCTAACACGATGAAACCCCATCTCTACTAAAAATACAAAAAATTATCCGGGCGTGGTGGCGGACGCCTGTAGTCCCAGCCACTTGGGAAGCTGAGGCAGGAGAATGGCGTGAACCCAGGAGGCAGAGCTTGCAGTGAGCCAAGATCGTGCCACTGCACTCCAGCCTGGGCGACAGAGCAAGACTCAGTCTCAAAAATAAATAAATAAATAAATAAAATAAAATAAAATAAAAAATTTGTACCCCAGGGTATAAATTTAAAACTATTCCCTTTTAAAATGTGGTGGAGCTCTTAACTAAACACTTTGGTTTCAAAGATAACTTTCTTCTCATCATATTCTTCCATCAGCTGCCTGCCATTTAGCTGAAGCCATTTAGCTGAAGCTGTCTCTCAGTCTGCATTTTGTCCTGTTTATCTCACGTGGTATATGGCTGTTAAGAACAGTCTGCCTAACACCTCATTCTTTCTTCTAGAACGTGTTTATTTGTTGAGCGTATAGTATGTCATGCATCTTTTTTTTAAAGCATCTTTTAGCTTCTGATTGTTATAAACAAACAATCTCTCCTTTTTCCTTTCTAGAAATCTTTTTTAATCACTCGAAAGAATTTCCATAATCCTTGACTTCAAATTGCTTCAAGTAATTGTGGAGATAAGGCTTATACACAAACGTCTTGTCTGATTTTAAATCCTCACACACGCAAATCTGGGGATTTCCTGTAGGGACCGGCTTCAGCAGGCGGAGTAGCGCTGCCGCGCAGGCGCCAGCTCCTCGTTTATTATGCAGTGATATACAGCCCCCTAGTGGGTCTTTAAAGCAACATAAAGAAACGAAGCTGAGGGCAACGAAGTATGGCTTCGTTCATTCACCCACTCACGATGTACAAGTGCTGGGTGCCTGCTTTGTTCCAGGCACATTTTAGGTGCTGGGAATACTGCAGTAAATCAAACAGCAACAAAATCAGATGCATTGGTTACTGGAGACTACGAAGATGAGGAGGAGAGCAAATTTGGGATGAAGATCAGAAACTTGATTTTTGGCACATTAAGTTTGGTATGCTCATTAATCTTCAAGTCGCTTCTTTTAAAAATTAATTAGGTGCTGACTGCAGTGGCTCACATCTGTAATCCCAGGACTTTAGGAGGCTGAGGTGGGTGGCTCACTTGAGGTCAGGAGTTTGAGACCAGCCTGGCCAACATGGTGAAACCCTATCTCTACTAAAACTACAAAAATTAGCCAGGAATGGTGGCCCGCACCTATAGTCCCAACTACTCCGGAGGCTGAGGCAGGAAAATCTGTTGAATTCGGGAGGCGGAGGTTGCAGTGAGCCAAGATGGCGCCACTGCACTCCAGCCTGGGTGACAGAGCGAGACTCCATCTCAAAAGAAAAAAAGAAAAAAGAAAAAAGAAAATTAAAATTAATCAGGCCAGGCGCGGTGGCTCACGCCCGAAATCTCAGCATTTTGGGAGGCTGAGGTGCTTGAGCCCGGGAGTTCAATATAAGCCTGGGCAACTTAGTGAGACCTCATCTCTACAAAAAGTTAAAAAAATGGCTAGGCATGGTGGTGTGCACCGGTGGTCCCAGCTACTCAGGAGGCTGAAGTGGGAGGATCGCTTTATGCCCAGGAGGTTGAGACTGCAGTAAGCTGTGATCGTGCCACTGCACTCCAGCCTGGGCTATAGAGTGATACCCTGTCTCAAAAAAAAATAATAATAGTAATCAGTGTCCCTATGGATATGTACAGAGTGCCTGTGGGATAAAATGCAAGTGCAAATGTTCTCTTATTTGAGATTTCACCAAATTTAAATGAAAACTGACAACATGAGCACAGTTAGCAAGAAAAGTGTGAAGACAGTGAATTAGACCGTGGGTGTGGGCAGAGTGGGTATAGAGAAGTTCAAGGGTTGGCCCCACTCTTATACAGCTGCTTATCTTCGTCCTCTGTTTAAATGGAATCATCTCAGTTCTTTGTTTTCTTCTTAATTCTTGCCACAATTTGTCACAGTGGAGTTTCTCTGTGTACTTAGGTTACATCCATCTCTTCCACCTACAGGATTATATATCTGTCCTGTTCACTGTGGTATCCTCAGCATCTGGCACCTGGCTGAGCCTGTATTTATACTTGTTGGAGGATGAATTTTCCATGTAATAAGGCAAACAAGATGGATGCACATGAGAAGCTAGTAATATGGCCTAGTATAATTCTAAATGAGTAAAAACACAGTTGATTACTCTTAAGAGTAATTAGAAGATCATAGTGGGTTGAAGTCAATCAGGAAAAATTTCAGAGAAGAAACTGCGCATGAGCTGAGACTTAAAGGATGGATGGAATATGAAGGAAAAGGGAAGGAAGTTATGGGGGAAGGGATGTTCCCTGTAACCTGTCCCTGTTTGCCTCCCACATGCTCCTCATCTCTCAGTGTCTCTTTCTATTCTGGTGTCTAGTGGTCTCTGCTAGGCTATCCTGCCCTCACTCATGATGCGGGCTAACTCTGGCCAATCTTTAAGATTTGTCACATGATTCCTATGCCACCCTTTTTTTTTTTTTTTTTTGAGACAAGGTCTCGCTCTGTCGAGCAGGCTGGAGTGCAGTAGCACAATCTCGGCTCACTGCAACCTCCGCCTCCCGAGTTCAAGCGATTCTCCTGCCTCGGCCTCCCGAGTAGCTGGGACTACAGGCACGCCACCACACCCAGCTAATTTTTGTATTTTTAGTAGAGACGGGGTTTCACCATATTGGCCATGCTGGTCTTGAACTCCTGACCTCAGGTGATCTGCCTGCTTCGGCCTCCCAAAGGGCTGGGATTACAGGCATGAGACACCGTGCCCAGCCTCCTATGCTACTCTTTATTATTGTCTTTGTGGCTCCACTGCCTTTTTTTAAATGAAAACCCAGGATGTTAATGCCTATCATTATACCTGGTCCATAGCAAGTACTCAATAAATACTTGTTGAATGAGCATATGTGCCTAGGAGCTGCATTCCACAGTCTTGGGATGACTCCTTCCCAGATATTTGGTCTCTGCCTAGAGCTGGGGCATTTGGAAATTGAGTGTTTGAGGGCCCACTCAAAATCCTTGCATAATTATTAACAGGGGTCTTTCTCAGATTTTTATTTAACAAAGCTTTATTGCATGCCTTCTCTATTACAGGACTTACGCTGGCTATAAGCAGTTTGGAGTTCAGCTACTGTGAGACCCATGTAAACAAATAATGAAAAGTTTTGATTTATGTATAAAGTGGTCTGTGAACACTGTAGATGGAGGATTGACTGTCCAAGTATACCAGAGAGGCTTCTCAGATTTCAGGAGAGAAAGTTGGAATTGAATCTTGAAGGACACATTATGTCCTCTAGGCAGACATGACTGGAGTGGATAAGGAAGTGGGTTGGACGGTATTCTAGGCAAATGCAATCACAGGTGCAAAGATGGTGGTGGTGGTGAGGAACTGAGAAAGTGTGCGTTTAGAGCAAAAGCAGAAGTGGCCAGAGAGAAGGTGCAGGACTGGATTTGGGGCAGGATAACCAAAGGGCTCTTTTTTCTTTTTTTTTTTTTTCTCTTGAGACAGGGTCTCACTCTGTCGCCCAAGCTGGAGTACAATGGCGTGATCTCCACTCACTGCAACCTCTGTCACCCAGGTTCAAGAGATTCTCCTGCCTCAGCTTTGGGAAAGTAGCTGGGATTACAGGTGCCTGCCATCGCACCTAATTTTTGTATTTTTAGTAGAGACAGGGTTTCACCATTTTGGCTGGGCTGATCTTGAATTCCTGACCTCGTGATCCACCGACCTCTGCCTCCCAAAGTGCTGGGATTACAGGTGTGTGCCACCGTGCCCGGCCAGGGCTCTGTCTTATACAGTTTCATGTTGCTATAACAGGATGCCACAGACTGGGCAATTTATAAACAATAGTTTATTTGGCTCATGGTTCTGGAAGCTAGGAAGTCCAAGATCAACAGGTAGCATCTGGCAGTAGCCTTTTCTCTGGGTCACAACATAGCAGAAGACATCACAAGGTAAGAGAAACAGTAAGGGAAAGCCAAACTCATTTTTATAACCAACCGACTCTCAAGATAACCCACTCCTGTGATTACATTAATCCATTCGTGAGGGTGTAGCCCTCATAACCCGATCAATTTAAACATCTCACCTCTTAACACTTTTGCATTAAGGATAAAGTTTTCAACACACGAACTTTGGGGGATACATTCAAACCACAGCAAGCTCTATTGATGCCAATCTATAAGAGGCACAAAAATAAAAAATGATGCTAATTAACATAGCCATCTGCAGTGCCTTACATAACTTTTGAAACCTAAATTGGTCCTATTCCCCTGAGGTAAGACAGTGCCCTTGAATGTTAATTTAAAAATTCTCCTGGTTGGCAATTCCAGTTATCTTATGTTATATTCAGTGCATGTAATAAGTCCCTTATTTTAACATAAAGAGCTTTTAAATTCTTATTAATAGAAAATCAGGTTTCTTTTAATCCTATGCTGAACAGATATTTAAAGAAAACTGGCCTGTTTATGCATTGCCAAATTATTAGCTTTCTGGTAATGTACGTATTCCTCCAACAAGCCCTGGATGGAGGCCTCTAGGTGCTCCTTCCCTGGTAAACATGGGACTGTTCATTTGGCTGGGTAAGCTGGGAGTTGGTTTGTGTGGGTGCCTAAAAGAGAATCTGTGTTCAATGAAGTATTGTCAAGAGGGTGAATTATGTGTTTGGCACACATAAACGGGAATTATGTGTTTGGCACACATAAACGGGACAAGACGTGTAAAGTGCTTGGTCAGAGAGCGACTGTATTTCTACATTTCTTCTTCTTCTTCTTCTTCATTTCTTCTTCTTCTTTTTTTTTTTTTTTTTTTTGGAGACTGGGTCTCACTGTGTCACTCAGGCTGGAGTGCAGTGGCGCAATCTCGGCTCACTGTAACCTCTGCCTCCTGGGTTCAAGCAGTTCCTCATGACTCAGCCACCCAAGAAGCTGGGATTACAGACATGCACCCCCATGCTCGGTTAATTTTTTTTTTCTTCATTTTTAGTAGAGACAGGGTTTCGCCATGTTGGCCAGGCTGGTCTTAAACTCTTGGCTTCAAGCAATCTGCCCGCCTCGGCCTCCCAAAGTGCTAGGATTATAGGCGTGAGCCACAGCGCCCGGCCTAATTTTCGTATTTTCAGTAGAGACGAGGTTTGCCATGTTGCCCAGGCTGGTCTGAACTCCTGGGCTCAAGCGATCCACCCACCTCGGCTTCCCAAAGTGCTAGGGTTACGGGCGAGGGTGAGTCACGGCGCCCAGTCTAATTTCTAATTTGTATTCAGCTCTCAGCGTGTCCTCAACGTGACCCTACCCAGGTTCAGGGTACTGGAACCTGAGCGAGGAAGGCATGTTCCGGGGAGAGTAGGTAGTGTGAGGGGCCAGAGTGCAAAGGTCAGAAGGCATTTGGTGGAAGCTGTGTGCAAAGAAGCCTGAGGGGAGGTCCCTCGATCTCGGTTACCTTGACGATCTCTACCAGAGGGTTAGAGTCGCCAAGAGGCGCCTGCTGCCGCTTCCTTTCTCCCGCCCTCCCTTTGGTTTAGCTCCGCCCCCTGCTCCCACAGGTTAAAGGCAGACGCCGACGCGGTTGCCTAGTGACACTTTTCCCAAGATGCCTAGGGCATTGTTGTGTTCTTCTTAGCCAATCAGAGAGGCGAAGCGGGCCCACCGCCTGCCAATAGACAGCGAGATCAGGGCCCGCGACAGTTAAACGGGGCCGAAGGCAGGGGTGAAGGGTTAGCGCTGCTTGGGGGCTTCTCCGTGCTGGTCCCTGAAGCTCCCGTTCCCGGTCCCTGGAGCCCCGCACTTAGGGGCGCAACGTGCGTGAGGCAGCGCGACTCTGGCGACTGGCCGGCCATGCCGTCCCGGGCTGAGGACTATGAAGTGTTATACACCATTGGCACAGGCTCCTATGGCCGCTGCCAGAAGATCCGGAGGAAGAGTGACGGCAAGGTGAGCATGGGCCCTTCCCTGTGCCCGCCCCTGCTTAGGTTTCGTCGCCCCGGGGCGAGCGCCCTGCGCCACCGAAGGGAACCGAGAGGGCTGGGGGAGTGGGTGCCCGGAAGACTCAGTCGTCTTTACTGGGTCTGCATCTGACAGCCTGTCCTGGGTCGCTTAAAGGATGGGAGACCGCATCTTTTGATATACGTATTTCCATCTTTTCCCGTTTCTCTCCCCATTTCTCTCTTTCTCCTGCTTTGGGTTGCTAAGGACCTTCCATTGATGAAACGTAGCTAACTCCTGAGCTGTTTTTAGAGCTCTAAGAGTGGCCCTCTCAGACACAAGAAAGGGGCAGGACCACCAGAACCCGAAGCTTTGTATCTGCAGTCAGACTCCCTCAAAATACCCATTATTCGGATTATTGGATTCATATTTCCCAATGTATATAGGTAGACCTTTTACAGAAAGTAAAAGGAAACTGCCTGGCTGCTTTACCAAGGTGTCTCATCCTGGGAAAACACGACGGGGGTGGAATGGGGCAGGGACTTTGACCACCTCCACCCCAATTTTGACTAAAGTACCTTTTTGCCAACTTCCCACTAACCAACTGAGGGTGGGGTTTGGGGGAGACCTCATGTGCCTCATTCCCCTTTATCTCCCTACAGCATCATTTACTGCTTAGAAATTGGAAGATTATGGAAGTAAACTCCCAGTTCCTTAAGTTCATTGAACTAAATTAGATAATGACCTTGATTGTAGGATATAATTAAAAGGGAGGTGATTTTTAAATCTTGGAACTTTCATTCTTTGTTTTTGAGCGTAATGAGTTCATTCATACCTTGGAAATTCTTATTTTAGATATTAGTTTGGAAAGAACTTGACTATGGCTCCATGACAGAAACTGAGAAACAGATGCTTGTTTCTGAAGTGAATTTGCTTCGTGAACTGAAGCATCCAAACATCGTTCGTTACTATGATCGAATTATTGACCGGACCAACACAACACTGTACATTGTAATGGAATATTGTGAAGGAGGGGATCTGGCTAGTGTAATTACAAAGGGAACCAAGGAAAGGTAAGCGTAATCTTTTAAAAATGTAAGCTGAAATTAGGTCTACTTTCATTTATTTTAAGCATCTTGTTTTAGGATCAGTAATATGGAAGAGTGTACTTGTATTTGTTTGGTAGGTCCATAGTACTTTAGAAAATTCCCGGTGAATCAACACCCATGTTTTATATCAAAATAACAATCTATAGGCTGAGTGTGGTGGCTCACACCTGTAATCCCAACACTTTGGAAGGCCGATGCAGGAGGATCACTTGAGTCCAGGATTTCAAGACCAGCCTGGGCAACATAGTAGGACCCTGTTTCTACAAAAATTAGCCAGGTATGGTGACATGTGCCTGTAGTCCAAGCTACTTGGGAGGCTGAGGCAAGAGGATTGCTTGAGCCTGGGAGGTCGAGGCTGCAGTGAGCCATGATCGTGCCACTGCATTCCAGCCAGGGTGACAGAGCAAGGTTCTGTCTCAAAAAATATAAATAAATAAATAAATAAATAATTTCCCTATTAGTACACTGGATAATTTATATCATCCCATCTTGGCAATGATTTTTTTTTTTTTTAGAAGTTATATGCTATATAACTGCTTTGGTTTCAGGCAATACTTAGATGAAGAGTTTGTTCTTCGAGTGATGACTCAGTTGACTCTGGCCCTGAAGGAATGCCACAGACGAAGTGATGGTGGTCATACTGTATTGCATCGGGATCTGAAACCAGCCAATGTTTTCCTGGATGGCAAGCAAAACGTCAAGCTTGGAGACTTTGGGCTAGCTAGAATATTAAACCACGACACGAGTTTTGCAAAAACATTTGTTGGCACACCTTATTACATGTCTCCTGTAAGTATTTCAGAATTTAGATACTTTTTAAAACATCTTTTATTTTTGTTTTTTTGTTTGTTTTTGAGACAGAGTCTCGCTCTGTCGCCCGGGCTGGAGTGGAGTGGTACGATCTCGGCTCACTGCAACCTCTGCCTCCCGGGTTCAAAGGATTCTCTTGCATCAGCCTCCCGAGTAGAGTAGCTGGGACTACAGGTGCATGTCACCATGCCCGGCTAATTTTTGTATGTTTAGTAGAGACAGGGTTTCATCATGTTGGTCAGGGTCACAACTCCTGACCTCAAGCAATCTGCCCACCTCAGCCTCCCAAATTGTTGGGATTACAGGTGTGAGCCACAGGCATGAGCCACCGCTCCCAGCCAAAACATCTTTTAATGTTAAGCATTCTGAAGCAGGGAAATTGAGTTTTCTGTTTGTTTGTTTAGTAATATCTAGTAGCCAAGAATTGAAAATACTGTTATATTTTTCCACATGGACCACCAGACCAATAAAGTCTATATCAGTTTTTGTTTGCTTCATGAGTTATGTGCAATAATGTAAGTACGATGAAGACAGATTCCTAGTCTAAGGTTTGCACTGTTTGTCATCTCTCACTGGGTTCAATTTTTTGAGCATTCATGCAAATTAAAGCATATTCAGTTCAAGCTTTTATGGAATGACTACAATGCATTAAACTCAAGGATTACAAAAATGAAATGGATTTTGTCCCTGCCCTCAAGAGCTATTTCCAATGTGTAGGTCCTGGTCATCTGCATCAGACTCACTTGGAGTGTTTGTTTAAAATGCAGAGTTCTGGGTGCCAAACCAAACCCAAATCCATCGAGTGAATTTCGATCTCTGGGTAGGTTCTTAAACTCTGTTTTGTTTTGTTTTTTTCTTCAATATTGTACTTTTTATTTTACACTTTGCATTTTAACAGACTCTGTAAATGATTCTTGTGCATGCAGAATCAGAGCTCAGGAAGTTTGCTCACTCAGATAGCATGTTTTTACAATGTAACTTTTTGTACCCTGTGTTATTTTTTTGTTGCCTTTTCCTGAAATATCTTGCTGAATCCACTCACCAATTACCTCTATTGCTGGGTATTTTGTTTCCAAAATGTTTTACCATTCTTAGAAGTACTGTTCTGCATATCTTTGTATGAATTATTCTTTCTTTCTTTTTGGTTATTTCCTTGACATGCTGCTCATAAAATGAAATTGCTGGGGTAAAAGGTATAAACAGTTTATGGCTGTTGTTAGATGTTGCCTGACGGCTTTTAAAAAGTTTAAGTCAATTGTGATAGCACTAATGTGTTAGTATATGACATCTGAACAGATAAAGATGAAGAAATATTTATTAGTATTTTAGTAGTTCACCTTTCTAGGATTTTCCAGATCTTTATAAATTATGTTAACAGATCTGACTGTAGTATAAAACTTTGTAAATTAATGATTTTGGTTTTGACTAAGAATGGCCAGAACAGTACCATTTTCTCACTGTATCAAATTCCAAATAGAATGTTTTTAACATAAAGGACAATTATCCAGAAGTGGTTCTTGGAAAGCTTGAAACCTATTCGTTTGTTCCTTTTCCCTCCTGCCCTTGTAATTAGAGTGGTTCAGCTTCCCTAAGGCACTGATTGTCAAAAAGTGGCATCAGACTCACCAGTTGGACTTTAAAACACTAACCAGCCACTAGAGATTGCTTCTGTTCCCTCTGTTAAGAATAAGAGCTCTGGTGGGCTGTTGTTACTGTAGATGTGGAAGAAAGGCAAACAATAAAATAGGTAACGATAATATTAGTTACTACTGTGATGTATGCAGTGGACTAAGAAAAAATATAAATGGGTAATTCAATTAACTATTTATGTCTATATCCATTTAAATGTGGACTAGATACATATTTTGATTATTCTTACATTTTCTCTAGTTCTTTTAAAATGGTGTTTCTTAATTTGCCTTGAGAGTAGAAGTCTGTCATATTCACCTCTGAATTGTCAGTGCCTAGTCTATACTAATCACTTTCATTTGTGAATGAAAAATGAGTGAATGAATTATATATGACAGTGTATTGGGACAACAGCATTGCCTTTTTTTTCCATTATAAATTTCAAGATAAAGTATAAGCTAAAAACTTTGAAGTTCTGTTTTTACCTCAGGAGTAATTTAATGTGTTTTATAAATTTCAAAACAAAATAAACTCTTAACACCTTCCACTTTCTTACCCTTTTTCCCTGTATAGGAACAAATGAATCGCATGTCCTACAATGAGAAATCAGATATCTGGTCACTGGGCTGTTTGCTGTATGAATTATGTGCATTAATGTAAGTATGATGAAGACAGATTCCTCGTCTAAGGTTTGTACTGTTTGTCACATATCACTGGGTCTAGTTTTTTGAGCTTCCACGCTAATGAAAGTATATTCAAGTCTGAAAGAATTGTACCTTGGCTAAAATTAAGGTAGATGGACAGGCTAAAAGAAACTACTCACAAATTAAAACTGTAAGCCATGAGGCTGGGTCTTGACTGTTCAAGTGTCTTGGCTGGTTAGGTGCTTTCCTGTTAGATTGACACTTAGCTCAAGGGAGAACACATAGGTCAGGCAGGTAAGGTAAAGCTACTGTAAGGATGTGGAAGAAATGAAACAAGACCAGGGTAGAGATCTGGGGATCTTTAGAGCAGGGAAGAGCTCCAGTTCTTTTCCTTTGTTGTTCTTTTCATTTTTTTCCCTTTGAAACTAATCTGTAGTGCAGTGATTCTCAACCAGGGATAAGGGAAGCAAATTTGCCTCTTGCGGGGCATTTGACAATGTTTGGATAAATTTTTAGGTATCACAGCTGGGGAGTGCTCCTGGCATCTAGAGATACAGGGCAGCGAGGCTACAAAATACCTATAATGCACAGGACAGCCCCCCACAACAAAGAATTATATGACCTCAATGGTGCCAAGGTTGGGAAACTTACTTATAAGAAGAAAATCCCACAAGTAGAAACTTAAATACAAACTGGAGCTTAAACTGTGCTTTTGATTTAGTTCCTATTGTATATTTTCATTTTTACAATTTGAAAATGTCTTCGTCGTCTTTTCCTTCTTCTTTTTTAATCCCAGGCCTCCATTTACAGCTTTTAGCCAGAAAGAACTCGCTGGGAAAATCAGAGAAGGCAAATTCAGGCGAATTCCATACCGTTACTCTGATGAATTGAATGGAATTATTACGAGGATGTTAAACTTAAAGGTAAAGATGATAAGATGATATATTGTCTGTTTCTAGCTGTCAGTTAAGTGTTGGAACATACATTCTCTCTTGTAGATCAATGGAGACTCAGGAAACATTAAATATAGTTTCTTAGCTAAATATACTGTGTTAACACAGTGAAAACATATGTAAATTTGGCAAATTGCACATCCTTGCTGGCCCACCTTCTGCGCTTTCTTTATTTCTCCGCCCACTCTGCCATGCTAACAGATGGGTTGGTAGCAAGGAAAGATTGCAGAAAGAATTCAAATCCTCATTCCCCTTGTCCTTGCCTACCTCACAGTGGCAGGTGGTGAGGGAAGGGGCCAGAGATAAGACTTTATTACTCTGCCTCTAGCTCTAATTGAGAGATTAGAGACCAGAAAAAGGGGAGGGGTGATGGAGGGTGGAGGGAGGAAAGCTAAAAAGCAGAGGGAAAATCAATAAAGAGATCATGTGGAAAAACTCTGGCTATAGAATGGGGAAGGAGATGTTCTGGGGATCAGGCTGACATAAGAGAAGGAAAATGCTGCAGGATCACAGACAAGGTATAGATGAAATGACAGGATTGAGAGTCAGTGAGAGAGTATCTTGCTAAATGTAGTTTAGAGATGCAAGGACAGTACTTCCCCTAAAACAGACTCTAGCAGTGCTACCAAGCATCAGCACAAGATGTACCAATCTTTAGGGATTGAACCTTCTTAGAAAGGTGAAAAGGGGAAAAGGGAAAAAAGGTAAGTTAACATCTGCATTACCTTGTGGACCCAGAACCTCGTGGGTTAAAACCACCAGTGAACTTATTTTTCCAAGTGTTTAAGACCTAGCCATAAAGGAGTCCTTTCTTTTGTCTTGGAAATACATATATGTCCTTTTATTTTAACTGCTGTCTTAGGAGAACTCTTCTGTTACGCAATCTGATTATATACTGCGTATTTTTTTCCCCAGGATTACCATCGACCTTCTGTTGAAGAAATTCTCGAGAACCCTTTAATAGCAGATTTGGTTGCAGAAGAGCAAAGAAGAAATCTTGAGAGAAGAGGGCGACAATTAGGAGAGCCAGAAAAATTGCAGGATTCCAGCCCTGTATTAAGTGAGCTGAAACTAAAGGAAATTCAGTTACAGGAGCGAGAGCGAGCTCTCAAAGCAAGAGAAGAAAGATTGGAGCGTAAGTCTGAATGGGGGTCAAAGCAAAGGAGAACTACCAAGTGGATTATTTTGATGTGTCTGAATATCTCTTTGAGCAGAATATTTTATACATACAGATCTTATTAGAAGCTTTTAAAAATACTTGAGAAACCAAAATATGTATTGTAGATTTTTAATAATCAGGCTTGCTAGCACCTTCATGTGGGACGTCTTTCTCTGAGATCAGTTGCTAGTTATATAATATTGGGCCTTAACTGTGATGGCCCTAACACGATAGCCTTATACTTTATTGTAGAGTTACTTTTTTCTTTTTCATCTCTACTGTGAATACCCTAATGTTTTCCCACTGTAAAGGAAGGTCTTAAATTGCTGCTTTCCATAATAAAAACCATGACTTTTGTCTTTTGAAATGGCCACGCCAACAGAATTTCAGGTCTAAAACCCTACAGTATGTAGATGAGATATATTCAGGCAATTCTTTTCTTTTTTTTTTAACTTTTTATTTTTGAAAATGAGATGGGGTCTCACTATATTGCCCAGGCTGGTCTTGAACTCCTGAGCTCAAGCAGTCCTCCCACCTTGCCTCCCAAAGTGCTGGAATTACAGGTGTGACCTACCACACCTGGTCTGTTCAGGCAATTCAATAGAGAATCTAGATACAAGATATTTTAAGTCTATAAATAATACTCTGGTGGGTATTAATGTTGACTTATGAGTATTAACTGATTAGGTGCTAATTTAGCTACTCCACCAAGATGAGAGCTACTAGCAAGCATTTAGGATTATGCAAGTTAGCTACAGAGTGACGTTCTTCATTTTAACATCAGGAGATGAGAGATGGGTCATATATGTAACCTGTCACTCTCATGACTCACCTGATTTTACTTCTGCAGCTTTATACCTAATCCAGGCTTTAAATAATGAAATACTATATAGTCCTGTGAGATATGCTTACTGTATAGGTACAACCTATATTTACTTAGAAACCTCTGTAAAAATAAGAAAACTTTTTCTTATAACTTTCCCTAGTATTTCATAATTTCTTTTCTTTTCTTTTTTTTTTTTTTGAGATGGAATTTCACTCTTGTTGCCCAGGCTGGAGTACAGTGGCACCATCTTGGCTTATTGCAACTTCTACGTTCCGGGTTTAAGCAGCTCTCCTGCCTCAGCCTCCTGAGTAGCTGGGATTACAGGCGCCTGCCACCATACCTGGCTAATTTTTGTATTTTTTAATAGAGATGGGGTTTTGCCATGTTGACCCAGCTGGTCTTGAATTCCTGACCTCAGGTGATCCACCTGCCTTGGCCTCCCAAAGTGTTGGGATTATAGGCCTGAGCCACTTTGCCCAGCCATAATTTCATATAGCAACTGAAATCTGAATACTTTCTGAATTTTGGGCCATGAATAAATAGTAACCTTTGCTATTAATACTAATCCTATGAACTACCGCCTAACTGAATTGCGGTTTTTTTTTTTTTTTCTTTTATTTGAGTGTGGTCATTCAACCAGAAAAAAGAAGATTTTTGTACTGTGAGGCCAGATCATGTCCTGAAAATTAGCTGTTGCCTATCTTCAGTGAAGAGCAGAGATAGCTTTAGTTTTTTGTTTTCCCAATTGAGTTACTCCCACAAAAGATGACCAAAGGTTGAAGCTAACTTTGTATTTGTTTAAACAAGTCCTTTCAAGAAAATCTAAGATAAACATATAGCCTACTAAAACACTCAATTAAAAACTAACACAATCAGGTTAACTGAGGCATAGTGAGAATCCTTTCCCCAAACATTGCTTATCAGTGTCAAGCATGCTAGTAGTGATAAGATTGCCAAATGTAAATTGTTGTTTAGTGAAGGTCACTTGTTAATTTTTTTTTCTTTGTCCATTCTCTTTTTAAAGAGAAAGAACAGGAGCTTTGTGTTCGTGAAAGACTAGCAGAGGACAAACTGGCCAGAGCAGAAAATCTGTTGAAGAATTACAGCTTGCTAAAGGAACAGAAGTTCCTGTCTCTGGCAAGTAGTCCAGGTATGAGAATCAACTCGGTCAACAGAAGCTGGTGCTACAAATGAAGAAATGTGCACCAGTGTTGCTCCCAAAGTGGCTTAGGTAGCCCTTTTCATTTACAAAGTCTCAAATTTTAAGATGGATTTCATTGAATATATGCATTTCAATGGAAACAAAATTCTGTTATAGCAATGATTTATTTCCTGGGTTCATAGACCTGAGGCAATGAGTCACAGAATTTCATGTTTGATTTTCTTAACCTTATCAAACCACATGTTTAGTAATTGATACTTATTATTATTATTATTTTTTTTTCTCTGAGATGGAGTCTCGCTTTGTTGCCCAGGTGGGATTGCAGTGGCGTGATCTTGGCTCACTGCAAGCTCCGCCTCCCGGGTTTACGCCATTCTCCTGCCTCAGCCTCCTGAGTAGCTGGGACTACGGGTGCCCGCCACCATGCCTGGCTAATTTTTTGTAATTTTAATATAGATGGGATTTCACTGTGTTAGCCAGGATGGTCTCAATCTCCTGACCTCATGATCTGCCCACCTCAGCCTCCCAATGTGTTGGGATTACAGGCATGAGCCACCATGCCTGGCTGATACTTATTTTTAAAAATTAGGGCATTTACAAAACTATTGTGTGTTTCAGATTTCAGAGAGATAAACTGCATTTCAAGTAAAAATCAAAATTTTAATACTGCCATGCCTCATCTTTCATAGAAAGCATGTCTTAAAAGGCATGATAAGCCACCTGCAGAATAGGCTGTCACGTTTGGATCTTTGCTAACACCCTTTCAAGTTGAAACACATATTTGTGGAAATTTTATTGTTTAATATCTACATATGTTCTCTGCATTTCCTTCTTTATTTAAAGTCTGGTATATAGATGTTCAGCTTTCTCAGGGTCCTGCCTTTGTGTGGCATTGTCCCTTCACTCTGCCGCACTGAGATGTGGTTATCGTATATACCAGTGAACCATTGTCTAACATTCTCCATTTTATAGAAACCTCTCAATCTAATTCAGTTGACTCTATGTAAAATGCAAACTGTGAAACATCTTTTTGCTTGATTTCTTTAGGACACAAGCCAACTGTTAAAAGTTGTTGGTTTCAAAAATCAAGCATCTGAATTTTCAATAAAATTTAGAGTTTTTTCAACTCCCTTATTCCATGTAGGACAGCATATATGAAAGCTATGAAAGCTATTATTCTTTTTTTTTTTTTTTTTTTTTTTGAGACGGAGTCTTGCTCTGTCGCCCAGGCTGGAGTGCAGTGGCCGGATCTCAGCTCACTGCAAGCTCCGCCTCCCGGGTTCACGCCATTCTCCTGCCTCAGCCTCCCGAGTAGCTGGGACTACAGGCGCCTGCCACCTCGCCTGGCTGGTTTTTTGTATTTTTTAGTAGAGACGGGTTTCACCATGTTAGCCAGGATGGTCTCGATCTCCTGACCTCGTGATCCGCCCGTCTCGGCCTTCCAAAGTGCTGGGATTACAGGCTTGAGCCACCGCGCCTGGCCTTATTATTCTTATCTTTAATAAATTGAGATGTGATCAATTTAGTGAGCATTGGCAGCATTTTGTAAATGGAACAGACAAAAAACCCTACTTAAGTTAGATTGACGATCACAATAACTTTGTAGTGAACAAGTGATGGAAAGAAATGAAACTACTGATAGAAGTAAATGAAACAAGGATTGTATGAAACTTTGGCTTCATCTGTGTTAAGATACCTTCTTTTTTCTCAATATTGCCATCTACCATTTCAATATTATAAACATACTTCTTTTGGCTTTTCATAGATTCCACACTGTCATCCATAAAGACAAAGTATACTTAAATCATGATTAGGGTGATAAAATGAGGAGAAAATTATACCTGGATGAATTTCATGCATCAAACCCATTGCAGGAAATTACTTAAGACCCTGTTGGGGATGGCTCTTCAATTAGAGTTTATTTACATTTGCCCTGATAGTCTTTGAGCAAAAGATGAAAATAGCTAAGTAAGCATGATGTGTTTTACTTTATAGGATACACAGATAAGTATGGGAATCTGCTTACATGTGAATCATGGCAAATATTTAAACTGAGCCATAGGAATCAAGTATCCACTGGGAGAAGCAGACATTTTAGAGTATTGAGTGCTGAAAGTAGTGAACACATCAGAGCTATAAGATAAGCATCATAGCAGTGGGGAGCAGGTACCATTCTGAACTCAGGACAGTTGGAAATATCTTCTCCCCATCCTTGGGCTATAAAATCCACACATGAGGAAGCCATCACAAGTGTATTGAAATCATCACAGCAAGCAGCAGTATCTTTTTTTTAAATTTTCTTTTCTTATTTGATGAAATAGTCATTATTCTATTTAATGGAAGAATTTAAAAAATTTTTTAAAAACACTTTTTTCTTATAAAACTATCCCATTAAGAGCCAGGTGTGGTGGTGCACCTATAGTCCCAGCTACTCTGGGGGTTCAGGCAGGAAGATCACTTGAGCCCAGGCGTCGAGGCTGTAGTGCACTATAGCTGCACCTGTGAATAGCCACTGCACTCCAGCCTGGACAACATGGCAAGACCCCATCTCAAACAAAGACAAAACTATCCCGTCAATAAGACAATGTTGACTTACAAATGTATAGGTATTTGTGGTAATAAGAAGGTGGATAGATTTGAAACAGTGGAGATAAGGTCTAAAGGCAATCCAGTTGCTTTGAAGCAGAAGCGATGTATGAAGCAGGAAGTCACAGGACCTTGGAAGGCAGTGCATCTGTGTGCCAGCCTTTCCTATTTCTTCTGCCTGGAGCACTCTTCATCCAGATAGCCCTGTGGCTTCTTACTTCAGAAATGACCATATGAAGCTTTGTATCATTACACCCACCACCCAGCATGTCCCTATTTCCAGGGTTATTTTTCCTAATAGCACATATTACCATCAAATATTCCCCACCAGTACTTGTTTATTTGTGTTTGGTTTATCTCCTACTAGAATAGGGCCTGTTTGGTTCACAGTGGCCCATCCTATGAGCTCAGTAAATATTTAAACATACAGAGGAAAAATAAAAAGATCTAGAATCTGTTTAGGCCTCCAGCCCCTACTAATTCTGTCAG
The DNA here is from genome assembly GCF_009764315.1 of Trachypithecus francoisi. Classification (NCBI taxonomy): domain Eukaryota; kingdom Metazoa; phylum Chordata; class Mammalia; order Primates; family Cercopithecidae; genus Trachypithecus; species Trachypithecus francoisi. The sequence continues at coordinate 68,707,048 of NW_022681470.1, read as the reverse complement.
CAGTTAATAGTGTTGCCACTTTAAGTAAATATGATTATTACTTATTTTTTCCGTGAAAAGAATAGTTTACATTTTTTACTACTCTTACTTAATTTATCTTTTCCACACTGAATTTGTTTAGGTTCGTTTGGAGACAAATTTCTGGTGAGTTAAGATGCTTTGAACTAAGTGTTCTTGAACATTTAACCAAAACTGTAGGTGTTCTCTATTTAAAAAAAATATACAAAAAGCAAAAACCAAAAAAAAAAACAAACTGTGCTTCTATACTTTTCTGTAGGTAAGGTGTTCTGCATAGAATGGCACTTATTTTCAAGGATAGAGATAAATAACATTGATTTCCAAAAGTTTTATATTGTCCATAATACTCAGTGTGTTTAAGAGTAAAATTGATTGTTCGTTGTTAAGAGAATAAAACTTATGTTCCTTGAATTTTGGCACATTCCAATATTATTTTTTCAATGCTGTGGATTAAAAGGCTGATTTCTGCCAGTCCTACACCCCTAACCTCCTATCCCAGAGAAAATAAAACAGGTACCTAGATTTCAAATGTGAACCATAAGAGCAAATACTTTTTGATAAGTATGAAGGAGTTGAACTCTGTTCAGGTAACTCAAAGCTCTTTCTCTTTTTCCTTCTAAAGAACTTCTTAATCTTCCATCCTCAGTAATTAAGAAGAAAGTTCATTTCAGTGGGGAAAGTAAAGAGAACGTCATGAGGAGTGAGAATTCTGAGAGTCAGCTCACGTCTAAGTCCAAGTGCAAGGATCTGAAGAAAAGGCTTCATGCTGCCCAGCTGCGGGCTCAAGCCCTGTCAGATATTGAAAAAAATTACCAGCTAAAAAGCAGACAGATTCTGGGTATGCGCTAGCCAGGTGGAGAGACACAGAGCTGTGTACAGGATGTAATATTACCAACCTTTAAAGACTAATATTCAACTGCTGTAGTGTTATATACTTGGTTCCGTGAGCCACGCCTTTTTGTATAGTACATGTGATATTTCGGAATTAGTTTTGCTGTTCTTCAGCAACTATTGTACAAAATGTTCACATTTAATTTTTCTTTCTTCTTTTAAGAACACATTATAAAAAAATACTTTCTTGCTTGGGCTTTTTTCATCTTGTGTGTGATAACTAGTAGGAACATGAGATGTGACATTCTAAATCTTGGGAGAAAGAAAATAATGTTAGGAAAAAATATTTACGCAGGAGTAGCAGTCACTGAATAGTTTTAAATGACTGAGTGGTGTGCTTACAATTGTTATGTATAGATTTAAATTTTAAGTCTGAGATTTTAAATGTTTTTGAGCTTAGAAAACCTATTTGGATGCACTTTGGTCATTAATACCATGACATCTTGCTTATAAATATTCCATTGCTCTGTAGTTCAAATCTATTAGCTTTGTGAAAATTCATCACTGTGATGTCTGCATTCTTTTTTTTTCTGTTTAACAGAATATGAGCTGTCATTTACCTACTTCTTTCCCACTAAATAAAAGAATTCTTTAGTTTCCCTGTATTTATGTGTCTTACATTTGTTGGTCTCTTAGTTGATGGGAGTTGTGTTTATGATTTATAGGTCTTCATCTTGGGTACGGAAGGAAACATGGATCTGATGCTCAAGAGAGTGGCATTCCAGTCCTAAACTGTATGACGCTTTACCTCCCATCTCACTAATCCATGTATGTAAGCCAGTGGTCCTGAACAGGGTGATTTTGCTCCTCAAGGGACATTTGGCAATGTCTGGGGGCGTTTTTGATTGTCATGATTTGGGGTAAGGTGCTACTGGCTGCTAGTGGGTACAGGCCAGGGACCCTGTAAACATTTTACAATGCACAGGACAGCCTCTGACAACAAAATGTCAGTGGGTTTGGATCATAATCCTGAATGACACAATTTCAAATGCTAAAATCCTGAAAGACCAAAATCCCTAATGTCTTAAATCCCAAAAGATCAAAATCCCTAACCTGTGAACTTCCGAAATCACAATCCCAAAAGATTAAAATCCCAGATGTTTAAATCCTGAAAGCCAAATTCCAAGGCAGGGATTAGTGCAGTTTCAGCTGTATACAGGATAACCGCATCATGTCAGGCAGAACTATTACCTTGTTATTGTCTTCATTTGCACATTAAGTATGGTTTAAGAGATGTGGATGGATATCAAGTTGATAAGGGGTGAACTTGTTGATTTATATATCAACTTGACTGGATTGAGGAATCCCTAGAAATCTGGTAAAGCATTATTTTAGGTGTGTCTGTGATGGTGTTTCCAGAGGAGGTTAATATGTGAGTCTCAGTAGACTAGGTGGGGTATATCTTTCCTCAATGTTCAGTGTTTTGAAGATCATAAAAGCGACTTTTCAGGTGAAAATTACGAGAAATCTCTCCTGCCAAATCACTCAGTTATATACAACTTCTGCTCCTTCATGAATAATGCCACACTTGCCTTCAAAAAACGCCCTTTGAGAGTAAAATTCGACAAACCTTGTGAACCAAAGACACTTGCCGACATTGAGGTTCCTCCAGCATCACAAAACTCATTAACCAAACTGTTCTTGGTTAGAGATTTGACTGTTGAAGAAGACAGACTGCTTATATTTACCACTAAATCTAACAGAAAAACGATCACATGCTTCACTTTGGCTAGTGGATGGCACTTTCAAACTGTCCCCACTGGTTTTTATCAGCTATACATGATTCATGCCCCTGTTGGTTCTGAAGATTCTAGAACTCATCTAGTCATTTAAACAATTATTTAAAGATTTGCTGCACTTTGCAGAAGAAAACAGCTTTCGATTGAATCCCCAAACCATAACAACAGATTTGGAATTAGACGTCATCAAAGCTTCTAAAAGTGAATTTCAAAGTGTTACCAATAAAGTTTGTTTTTTTCCATTCAGTGCAATGCATTCGACAGAAAATTAGATGAGTAGATAGGCCATGAGATACAGCAATGACAAAAACTTCAGTTTAGAAGCAGGAACCCACATCAAGGAATACAGCCCTTTGCTCCTCCTTCAGAATGAATGGAGACCAAAAATCAGATGATTATGCCCAAGAAAATCAGGATTTCATTCAGCACTTCTCCCAGATTGTTAGAGTGCTGACTGAGGATGAGATGGGGCACCCAGAGATGGGAGATGCTATCGCCCAGCTCAAGGAGGTCCTGGAGTACAATGCCATTGGAGGCAAGTTATCACCAGGGTTTGACAGTGCTTAGCATTCCGGGAGCTGGTGGAGCCAAGGAAATAGGATGCTGATAGTCTCCAGTGGGCCATAACTGTGGGCTGGTGTGTGGAACTGCTGCAAGCTTTCTTACTGGTGGCAGATGACATCACGGATTCATTCCTCACCCACTGGGGACAGATCTGGTATCAGAAGCCGGGCGTGGGCTTGGATACCGTCAATGATGCTGTGCTTCTGGAAGCATGTATCTACCGCCTGCTGAAGCTCTATTGCTGGGAGCAGCCCTATTACCTGAACCTGATGGAGCTCTTCCTGCAGAGTTCCTGTCAGACTGATTGAGCTCTTCCTGCAGAGTTCCTATCAAACAGATTGGGCAGACCCTGGACCTCATCATAGCCCCCTAGGGCAATGTGGATCTTGGCAGATTCATGGAAAAGAAGTACAAATATCAAGTACAAGACAGCTTTCTACTCTTTCTACCTTCCTGTAGCTGCAGCCATGCATGTGACAGGCATTGATGGTGAGAAGGCACACGTCAATGCCAAGAAGATCTTGCTGGAGATGGGAGAGTTCTTTAAGATTCAGGATGATCCCTTTGACCTCTTTGGGGACTCCACTGTGACTGACAAAGTTGGCACTGACATCTAGGACAACAAATGCAGCTGGCTGGTGGTTCAGTGTCTGCCATGGGCCACTCCGAAACAGTGCCAGATCCTGAAGGAGAATTATGGGCAGAAGGAGGCCGAGAAGGTGGCCCAGGTGAAGGCACTATATGAGGAGCTGGATCTGCTGGCCGTGTTCTTGCAGTATGAGGATGACAGTTACAGCCACATTATGGGTCTCATTGAACAGTATACCATCTTTCTGGGGCTGGCGCACAAAATCTACAAGCGGAAAAAGTGACCTAGAGACTGCAAGGGCAGGGAGAGGAGGGAGGCTCTCAATAAATTATTGTGTAACCTTGAAAACAAAACAAAAAACTTCAGTTTAAAAATGCACTTTCCAGATGGGCGTGGTGGCCAAGGAGGGAGGATCACTTGAACTCAGAAATTCCATAACAGCCTGGGCAATGTAGTGAGACAGTGTCTCTAGAAATAATTTTTTAAAAAGTTAGCCAGGTGTGGTGTGTGGCTGTGGTCCCAGTTACTTGGGAGGCTGAGGCAAGAGGATTGTCTGAGCCCGGGAGGTGGAGGCTGCAGTGAGCTGTGATCAAGCCACTGTACTCCAGCCTGGGAGACAGAAAGAGAGACCCTGTCTCTTAAAGCTGGGGGTGGGGGTGTGGATGGAAGGGGGTTTCCTTGTGTGCAGTATGTATTAAGAGATGGAGAATTGCAGAAACTGGCCTTCCATCTCTCTCAGACACCAAGCTGCAGATCCAGGCTTTTCCGAGAAAGTGAGGCCACCATGGCTCTGGATAAGTCTGTCATGCTGCTCCCTCTGCTTGTCCTGGTGCTGCTGGTGCTGGGCTGGGCCCAGCCTTCCCTAGGCAGGGAATCCCGGGCCGAGAAATTCCAGCGGCAGCACATGGACTCAGGCAGTTCCCCCAGCAGCAGCTCCACCTACTGCAACCAAATGATGAAGCGCCGGAATATGACACAGGGGCGGTGCAAACCAGTGAACACCTTTGTGCACGAGCCCCTGGTAGATGTCCAGAATGTCTGCTTCCAGGAAAAGGTCACCTGCAAGAACGGGCAGACCAACTGCTTCAAGAGCAATTCCAGAATGCACATCACAGAGTGCCGCCTGACAAACGGCTCCAGGTACTCCAACTGTGCATACCAGACCAGCCCGAAGGAGAGACACATCATTGTGGCCTGTGAAGGGAGCCCGTATGTGCCAGTCCACTTCGATGATTCTGTGGAGGACTCAGCCTAAGCTCAGAGCAGCAAGATACCCCACCTCCCTCAACCTCATCCTTTCCACAGCTGCCTCTTCCCTCTTCCTTCCCTGCTGTGAAAGAAGTAACTCCAGTTAGGGCTCCTATTCAACACACTCATGCTTCCTTTTCCTGAGTCCCACCCCTGCGTGATTTTGGGGGTGAAGAGTGGGTTGTGATGTGGGCCCCATGTTAACCCCTCCACTCTTTCTTTCAATAAAACACAGTTGCAAGCAAAAAAAAAAAAAGAGATGGAGAAAAAATGTGTCATTCGCCTGCCTTGGCATTCCTTCCAGCTGATGACTTTCTAGAAACTTTTAATGAATTAAAGCCACATTTGCCAGAAGATGCCAGCAAAGTTACTGACTGGTTTGAAAATAAATATGTACATGGTAGGATAAGAAAATACACAATGGTTGGCCGGGCGCGGTGGCTCACGCCTGTAATCCCAGCACTTTGGGAGGCCGAGGCGGGCGGATCACAAGGTCAGGAGAGCGAGACCATCCTGGCTAACACGGTGAAACCCTGTCTATACTAAAAATACAAAAAAATTAGCCGGACGCGGTGGCGGGCGCCTGTAGTCCCAGCTACTCAGGAGGCTGAGGCAGGAGAAGGGCATGATCCCAGGAGGCGGAGCTTGCAGTGAGCCGAGATCGCGCCACTGCACTCCAGCCAGGGGGACAGAGCGAGACTCCGTCTCAAAAAAAAAAAAGAAAATACACAATGGTGTTGCTGTTTGATCACTAGTATTGTTTCTGTCAAATTTGTGCTCTAATGAATGCATGCAGAACAGATTTCTGAGTACCCAAAACAACACAGAAGCATGACACAGAAAATAGGGAAATTTAGTAGGGAACACTCATGTCAGTGTACATGGAATCATAGAAGAATGCCAGGAAGAATAGCACCACGTAGAAAATGAATGTGAACATACTCTCCAAGTAGAGCCATGCCCTAAAAGAGAAAAAGCAACTATTCCTTGTGATACAAGACTTTAAAATACAGTTAATGATTGTGGAGGTTGGCCAGCTCTTACGGACTATCTCCGTGCATTTGCCCATAATCCATTCCTGTAATACACTTTTTCATATGTCAAATTTTCTTGTTTTTTTCTGTTTTCTGTTTTTTTTTTTCACTATTTAAAATTGTCAGCATTCTTTTTTACAAATTGCTATGCTATATAATTCATCTTCAAATCATTTCTGATACTGGAGGCATAATTTGTGTAGAGACTTCTAGAAAGTTCTGGTTTTTTTGCAAATTTGACTCCATGGAAGTACACTGTCACAGCATTGACTGTGTGTAAACATTGTTCCTGTACATAAAAACACTGACGCATCCTCAGTAAGTGAAGAGATGTCCTTTTTGTACATCTGCATTTGTGAAAGGTAGAATTTTTGAACATCTTGGCTCTTTAGGTGGCTGCATATGCAGTAGTGACCCATCCTGTTTTTGATAGATCTCATCAAAAGACTCTTAGGTTGTTATGGGATTTCAGATGACCGAAGGCATAAAACTGGGTGCACACATTTACCAACCGTAGGGATATGCACTTACATATTTCCCTTTTTGACCTATTTCTTTTTTTTCTTTCCCTTTTTTTTTTTTTTTTGAGATAGAGTCTCACTTTGTTGCCCAGGCTGGAGTGCAGTGGTGTGATCAGAACTCAATGTAGCCTTGGCCTTGTAGGCTCAAGTAATCCTCCCACTTCAGCCTCCTGTGATGGAGTCTCACTGTGTTGCCCAGGCTGGTCTTGAACTCATGGGCTGAAGCAATCCTCCCACCTTGGCTAGGATTACAGGCATGAGCCATTGTGCCCAGCCCCTTTATGACCTATTTCTTTATGAATGTGGTTTGTCTGTTCATTACTGATATAATTATGCAACTTTCATTAGTATATATGAATGTTTATGCTTACACCAAAATGTATGTTATTATTGCCTATTTTATTGCATAAAGTGACTTATGAAGTGTTCTGTGTTTTTATGTTTCTCAAATTCCCTTTTAAAATGTAAACACATGTAAATGTTTTTTTTTTTTTTTTTTTTTTTTTTGAGACGGAGTCTCGCTCTGTCGCCCAGACTGGAGTGCAGTGGCCGATCTCAGCTCACTGCAAGCTCCGCCTCCCGGGTTCACGCCATTCTCCTGCCTCAGCCTCCCGAGTAGCTGGGACTACAGGCGCCCGCCACCGCGCCCGCTAGTTTTTTTTGTGTTTTTTTAGTAGAGACGGGGTTTCACTGTGTTAGCCAGGATGGTCTCGATCTCCTGACCTCGTGATCCGCCGTCTCGGCCTCCCAAAGTGCTGGGATTACAGGCTTGAGCCACCGCGCCCGCCAAACACATGTAAATGTAAAAAAAAAAAGTAAATAAATATCTTTTAAAGAATTTTTAAATTATTTTTTCCAGAATTGCATTTTTGGAATTCTGCTCTTTCAGGATTATGATTTCCAGGTTTTAGACTTTATGGCTTTTGACCTTTTGGGACTTCAGGATTATGACTTTTGGGATTATGGCATTAGAAATTGTATCTCCTGGGGCTATGATCGACTCCCAATGTCAATAGTGCCACTTTTGAGAAACCTGATCTAAGCTCAAACCTGTTGGGATATATCTCAGCCTTGAAGGAAAGTTATTTTGGATTTTGATGGATATTTAAATATATATATATATATATATCTGACTTTTAGTATAAATTAGCAGTCTCTGCTGTGCCTTTTCCTTTGTGAGATTTTCCTGGCAATGCTAGTCCTTTTAGCTTAATGAAATAAGACCAAGTTATAAAGGGTTAATAATAAATGAGAGAAAATAGCTCCTTCATATATGTAGGAGTATTACACAGCTGGTAGCATAGTTCCATCAAGTACAAATGATACTATCCAAACACAATCAGAAACTGATTACCAGGCTTTTAATCCTAACAGAATCACCTTGACATGAATGTTGAGTATAACTCCTGGCCAGCTATAAAATTTGCAAGACCCAGTGCAAAATGATAATGTGGAACTCTTGTTCAAAAAGCAGGAAACCAGTACCCTAAAGGTACCTATAAAGCTTTTCCTTTTCTTCCAAGGTTTCTCTCTCTCTCTTTCTCTGCTTATTGTGATGTTATTTGCTATTTAATATTCTAAGTAAAGAAAAATTAAAAATTGAAATGATTAGCATGAATTTTACCATTTATATTGTGCAATGCAGATTTTAAATGCAAATAGCAGAGCATTCAGCTGAGATAAGGAATGAATTTCACAATTCATATTTTGTGACTCTTCTCTGAGGGTGCCTTAAGTTGACCAGAGGAGACAGACACACCAGACCCTTAGGCATCTGGGAACCCCTGACTCTGACACCTGCTCAGTTCTCCCTTCCTCCAGTCACCAGACCTATGCAATGCCAGGCCTGGAGGAGCAGAGCCAGGCATCTTCCTTTCGCACAGGCCAACGGCCCCAGACCATGGCAGATTGGCCACATCCAAGGATCTTTAAACCTCCAAGCTGGGACTTTATACTTGGATCAGGGTACCTGGATGGTCCTTACCAAGACATGGCCTCCAGCTGGCTGCCCACCAGACATGCCATGGGACTGCCATGGGGGAGAGGGGAAATGGGTTCAGGATAGCAGCCACCGCCATGCCCTGCCTGAGGATGCATTGGAGCCTAGATATTTAATGCTGACCCTTCCCTTGCCTGTGCCCAGGCCCCTTCTGGTCATGGGAAGGGGAGGTTGGGTGGGACCCAGTGCACTAGAGGGTAGGTAGGGGTCTGAGAACCATCCTGGGAGTCTATGGGGGCTGATGGGAAGTGGGACCATGCATGAAGAGAGGCCCTGAGCCCCTACGCAGGCTCCCACTGTCCCATTGGACTCCACTTACAAAAGGCAAATTCAAAGACAAAAGTATTCGTCAGGCGTGGTGGCTCATGCCTGTAATCCCAGCACTTTGGGAGGCCGAGGGGGGTGGATCACCTGAGGTCAAGAGTTTGAGACCAGCCTGGCCAACACGGTGAAACCCTGTCTCTACTAAAAGTACAAAACAAATTAGCTGGGTGTGGTGGTGGGCGGCTGTAATCCCAGCTACTCAGGAGGCTGAGGAAGGAGAATCTCTTGAACCTGGGAGGTGGAGGTTGCAGTGAGCCAAGATCACAACACTGCACCCCAAGCTGGGCGACAGAGTGAGACTCTGTCTCAAAAATAAATAAATAAATAAATAAATAAATAAATAAATAAATAAAAAGATACAAGTATTAAGAATTTCAAGACCTCAACCTCAGAGCGCTAGACTCCAGGTGCCAGGCCCTTCCAAATATCAGGTTTTTCTACACGTGGGGTCCTGTGTGGCTGTGCAGGTTACTCGGCTGTGAAACCACCACTTTCTCTAGGAAACTCCTTTCTCCCTTAGAAAATAATACGTTTTCTTCTCATTTTGAAAGCTGAGGCATGCTGGACAGCTTCTCTAATTTTCCCCATCCCAGATTTCACCTTTATTTTCATTCATGGCTTAATTCAACCGACAAGCAGTTATTGAGCACTCACTATGAGCCAGCCAGTGTTTCAGGTGCTGAAGATGCAGCCATGAAGAAACATTGAAATCCCTGCCCTTACTGCCCCCTTCAAATGGGGCATGACAGTCAGCAACTAATCAGCCACAGGGCATGTCAGCAACAAGCGTTAAGGAGCAGAGCAAAGTGGGAAAGAGGAGCAGGAGTAGGGGGCTTGCAATTTCGGAAGAGGTGGTGATGAGGGGTGCAGCAGGAAGAGGAGGAGACTAACCATAGCAGGTTACAGTGGAGGTGGGGGTGGAGGGGAAAAGCAAAGGGAATGGGAGACCTGAGGGGGCCGGGGGAGAGGGAAGGGAAGACAGCAAAACAGTGGTGGGCTAGGGGGCTGGGGAGGGGAGCGGGGGTTTGAGCGAAACTGGGAGAAGCAATATGGCAGGACTTGAAAGGGGGCAGGGACTAGGAAACTGAGGAGACATTTTAAATCTGATCATGAATCCCTTCTTCCTGCTCTTAAGCTAACAAAACCTTGTTTCCAGTTCGTCGCTGAAGCTGGGAACATCTGGAGTATTTGGGCAGTCATGGTAGATTAGAAGGGGGTCACTTTGATGAGGGCGTGGAGAGCGGGTTCCTCCCAAATGGTGTTTCTCCAGCATCACACTGTAAGATCTTTCTAAGATGTTCTGCTAGACACTGGCACTGTACTTACCATTACACAGTTTACATGTTTAAATAATAATGAGTTCAACCCAGCACAGCCTACTCACAGGCGCTTGAACAAGGGTCACCGGATTTTAATCTGATTAACCAGCTGTCCTGGCAGACAAAACCGCAAGGTGGCGCCATGGCTCTGCTAGAGCCGCAGTCCCACCCTCCCCGACTAGCCTGAGCAATTGGGAGTTAACTGCGAGAATCTATACCGGGCATTAGATAAATGCCTTCTCCCCATTATTTCCTTCATCCTCACAATACTCTTGTGAAGTAGTATCCTTCGAGTCACATTTTACACGTGGAAACTGAGACTCAGAGATTACAGCTCCAGAGCTCAGGCTTTTGGCAATAACCCTCCACTGCCTGCCTCCTCAAGACAGCAAAAGGTTGGCTTTGTTCCCCAAGTCTTCCAGTTTCCCACAGTGAGGGGTTAAGCGTCAAAACCCATGGCTTTACCCAAGACATTTGAATTGAAGAGGAAGGTGGACGCAGAGCCAGCATGGTTAGGGCCAGTGGCCTTTCCAGACTTGCGTGCCAGGAGAGACGGGTTAGCGTGGAGGAGGCCGGAGAAGGGGTTTTCACGTGACCCCGGTAGGACCCCACGTCTCTCTCCCACCTTTGCTCAGCATCATCTGTAGCATGGCTTTGCATTTCCTCAAAAGCCCAGGACAGATGCCCAGTACCCTCAGGCCGTCCAGTGTCCCCCACCCCCTAGAGACACCTCATTCAGGACTGTCCTCCCCTGAAATGTTTTATGTTTCCAGAAGACCCTCCTCCTTCCAGGGCAAAGCCCTTTCAGTTAGGCAAGCTAGTTCCCTCAGTGACTGTCCTCCTGGGCTGTACTTGGGCTGAATGCAAAAGGCGATACAAGGCAGCTGTTTAAAAAAGAATGAAGCAAATTTATATGCACCAAGAAGAAGAGCTTATTGCTCATTGTGACTTGGTGGCTGGGAAAATAGGGATCCCTGTTAGACTGATGCATTTCACACCAGGGAGGAGGACGGAACCAGCCCTCCCAGAGGGCTGTGCTTGCTGCTGGCTAGCTGATGAAACACATGGCTTACTTTACCCCTTGCTCAGCCCCAGCCTCAGCCTCCCTCCCTCTACATGGGGAGGACAGAGGTCAGCTGCTGAGGAGTCTCCTCCATGTGAAAGGTTGCATTCCACCCCGCATTCAGAGGGGCACCCTTGCTAACCTCCATGGAGGCACCTTGCTTACATTTCTGACACCACAGCCACAGCGACAGCTCCGGGGCCCTACAGCTCCCCTCGAGCTGCTGAAATCCCAAACAATCAAGGCTGCTCATCCCTTGATGCCCTACGACCACCCAGCCAGGAAACAAATTCCCCCTCCTCCCACTGCCCGGACTCTGAGACAATCTCTGGCCATCTTGATGCAACAGAGTGTTCCATAATCCTAGTCATACGTTCACAGGAGGTGTTCACAGATGATTCACTCTATTAAAAAAACAAAACAGTTAAATTATGGAGTGACAACATCGTTGTAAAAAATTCTAACAATATAGAAAGTATATATAGTGAAAATTAAAAGATAAACATTCCTCACCCATTACCCTAGTTTCTATCTCTGCTTTCAGAAGTAGCTATTAACAATTTGGTGTTTCGTGGTTCTTTCCAGACCGTGTGTGTGGTGTGTGTGTGTGTGTGTGTGTGTGTATTGTGGGGTGGGGATGGTGTGTCTCTGTGTATGGGGGTCTGTGTGTGTGTCTGAGTGAATGCATCTGAGTATGTGCATTTAAAACATACTTAGGCTGGTTGTAATGGCTCACGCCTGTAATCCCAGCACTTTGGGAGGCTGAGGTGGGCAGATCACTTGAGCTCAGAAGTTTGAGACCAGCCTAGGCAACATAGTGAAACACAAAAATGCAAAAAATCAGCTGGGCGTGGTGGTGCGTGCCTGTGGTCCCAGCTACTCAGGAGGCTGAAGTGGAAGGATTGCCTGAGCCTGGGAGGTGGAGGCTGCAGTGAGCTATGATTGCGCCACTGTATTCCAGCCTGGCGACAGAGTGAGACCTCATCTCAAAAACAACAACAACGGCCGGGCGCGGTGGCTCAAGCCTGTAATCCCAGCACTTTGGGAGGCCGAGGTGGGCGGATCACAAAGTCAGGAGATCGAGACCATCCTGGCTAACACGGTGAAACCCCGTCTGTACTAAAAAATACAAAAAACTAGCCGGGCGAGGAGGCGGACGCCTGTAGTCCCAGCTACTCGGAGGCTGAGGCAGGAGAATGGTGTGAATACGGGAGGCGGAGCTTGCAGTGAGCTGAGATCTGGCCAGTGCACTCCAGCTTGGGTGACAGAGCGAGACTCCGTCTCAAAAAAAAAAAAAGAAAAAGAAAAAACAACAACAACAAAAACACACTGGGAAAAATGGGATCTGAATACATATACTATTCTTTAATTTTTTTTCCAATTAAAAAGATTCCTTTCTTGGCTGGGCGTGGTGTCTCACGCCTGTAATCTTAGCACTTTGGGAGGCTGAGGCGGGCGGATCACGAGGTCAGGAGATCGAGACCATCCTGGCTAACATGGTGAAACCCCGTCTCTACTGAAAATACAGAAAAAATTAGCCAGGCGTGGTGGTAGGCACCTGTAGTCCCAGTCACTTGGGGGACTGAGGCAGGAGAATGGCACGAACCCAGGAGGTGGAGCTTGCAGTGAGCCAAGATCGCGCTATTGCACTCCAGTCTGGGAGCCAGAGCAAGACTTGTCTCAAAAAAAAAAAAAGAATCCTTTCTTATTGGTTGAGATAAATAAACCTTTCTTTTTCAGACAGCTGCCTTGTGTCATCATTTACCTTCATACCGAGTTCATTATAGAAGGCAACTTACCTTGAGTCTTTAGGGAAATAGTCTGCCTAGATCAGCCAGCAAGGTGGAGAGTCAGCTCCTGCCTGGAGAACTCAAAGCCTTGCAGCCAACGTGGGCACACACCTTTGAAGCCCTTACCTATTCCCACAAAGCAGTTCACCAGCTCCAGTCACAGAATCACTGGCCCCAGCGCTATCCTTAAGAACCTCATGTTACGGCCGGGCGCGGTGGCTCAAGCCTGTAATCCCAGTACTTTGGGAGGCAGAGGCGGGCGGATCACGAGGTCAGGAGATCGAGACCATCCTGGCTAACACGGTGAAACCCCGTCTCTACTAAAAAAAAAAAAAAAATACAAAAAGCTAGCCGGGCGAGGTGGCGGGCGCCTGTAGTCCCAGCTACTCGGGAGGCTGAGGCAGGAGAATGGCGTGAACCCGGGAGGCGGAGCTTGCAGTGAGCTGAGATCCGGCCACTGCACTCCAGCCCAGGCGACAGAGCGAGACTCCGTCTCAAAAAAAAAAAAAAAAAGAACCTCATGTTTAAGGCCAGGCTCGGTGGCTCATGCCTGTAATCCCAGCACTTTGGGAGGCCAAGGCAGGTGGATCACTTGAGGTTAGGAGTTCAAGACCAGCCTGGCCAACATGGTGAAACCCCATGTCTACTAAAAATACAAAAATTAGCCAGGCATGGTGGTGTGGGCCTGTAATTCCAGCTACTCGGGAGGCTGAGGCAGGAGAGTCACTTGAACCTGGGAGATGGAGGTTACAGTGAGCTGAGATTGTGCCACTGCACTCCAACTTGACCAACAGAGTAAGACTCTGTGTCAAAAAAAAGAAAACCTTGTGGTTGATTAACTGGGGGAGTGGTCATAACATAAAGAAGACCCCCATTAAGGTGTGGCCCCGAAGCACATGCTGGGGGAACCCCACAGCGGCTCACTGACAGCCTCAGGGCTTGCCAGAAATCTGACCCACACCTCCCCTCAACTCCCTCTCAGCGCTGTGTTGGCCGCCTGCTGCCAAGTCAGGATCCAGGTGGTCCCTGCTGGGGCCCAAACTCTGAACACAGAGAGCTGAGATGCCCTGGCTTAGACACTCACAGCTGTCCTGAGCCTGGCTTGCTTGTTTCACCTCTCTGAGCTTCAGTGTCCTCATCTGTGCAATGGGGATAATAACACTGGCAAAGATCAAGAGGGAATAAGCCATAGTCAAGGACCCAGAACAGTACCTACTTATAAAGTTATTCCACTTGGCTTCAGGAGAGATTTAAAGTGGCTTATATGAATGAATACACGGTTATAATGAAATGCATATATTAAAAGTAAGGAAGAAGAAGATAAGCTAGGGTGAAGCCAGGGATCAGTCCAGCATGAGAATTAGCATGATCATACACTTACTGGTGTTGGACCACAAATCTGGCTCTAAGCTTCCTAGTGGCCAAAACAAAAAAGGGCAAATGGATAGTTATCCCCTAGAGGCCCTTAGTAAAATAAAGGCAGTTCACTTGCCCGGGTAATATTAAACCACTCTGGATCTAAGGTAAGGCTTTTCTCTTTTGCATCTTTAGACAAGGGACAGTGTGGTAGAAGGAGTGTCCTCCTGTGTGACATCTATGAGGTGTGTGCCACCCCTTCTCACCTCTGCCCTCCATGTAGCTTGCTGGCATCACCCCAAGCTCAAGTCAGCAAAAGCTATTGTAGCTGGGAGAGTAGTTTTGAAGTATGTTATTGAGTTTCTGTCTTTCTCCATTCTGTATATTTCCCTCTCTCCCCAGTGCCATTTTCAAGAAGAATGCCCTGAGGAGGATTGGGATTGTTACGGAAAGAATATCAAGAGAAAGAAAAAGTCCTATGCAGCCGGTGACATCCAAGGCATGGAGGCAAGATAATTGAGTTTGCAGCATCTAGAAGTCGAGCTTTGACAAGAGAGAGAAGGGTTTCCTAAATTTGCTGAGTTCCACTAACATATCAAGAACCAGGCCTGGCAGACCAGATCCTAGAGTCTGACAGAAGGGAAGGAGAAGACACCGCCAGGATGTGCTGCAAGCCAGCACCGCTTCTCTGAATCACCTGGGCACCTTGTTAACATACAAGCCCTTGTTCCATAGGTCCATGGTGGGGCTTGAGAGCCTCCATTTCTTTTTTGAGACGGAGTCTCACTCTGTCGCCCAGGCTGGAGTGCAGTGACCCGATCTCAGCTCACTGCAAGCTCCGCCTCCCGGGTTTACACCATTCTCCTGCCTCAGCCTCCAGAGTAGCTGGGACTACAGGCGCCCGCCATCTCGCCCGGCTAGTTTTTTGTATTTTTTAGTAGAGACGGGGTTTCACCGTGTTAGCCAGGATGGTCTCCATCTCCTGACCTCGTGATCCACCCATCTCGGCCTCCCAAAGTGCTGGGATTACAGGCTTGAGCCACCACGCCCGGCCGAGAGCCTCCATTTCTAATAAGCTCTCGGGATACTAACGCAGCTTGTCCGCGGCCCACTGTCTAGTGGCAAAGATGTTAAGGATATCAAGGCTAAAATTGAAAGGGATTAGAGCTCCCCTCCAGGCCCAGGAAACTGCGGGAAGAAGACGGGCTGAGGCTGGGGACCTGGGTGGTCACATTCATGTGAGCTGATCTTCCTACTGCAGGCTAGAGTCCCAGGGTAGAGGACAGGATTGGTGGGGGTTGGGTAGGGTGAGCAGTTGAATAGATTGAGAGTAAAGGCAAAGACAGAGTATTTTGTGCCCTGACCCCCATTTAGAACTTTGCTAGTGGGGAGTGGGTTGGGAAAAGGGAGGGTGCTCTGCTGGGGACAGGGGAGTACTTGGTTTGACATTCCCTCGATGCCACGTAATGTGGGAGGAACTGGAAGAGACCCACTTTCTTGCGTGTTCCTGTGGGGGTTTCCAATGAGGATCTGGCTGGGGGCATAGGGTCTACATGGGTCTTGGGCTTAATGGGAGTCACAACTGTACTTTGAGGGTCAGTAGAGTTTTTGAGAACAGAGGAAGTGTCCAATGGGTTGTGTAAGACGGAGGTTACACTCACCAAGGATGTCAACAGCAGATGTCCCCAGGATTGCCAGAGACAGACTGGGCCAGCCCAGCTCATGGACCAGACAGTCACCTAGAGCAGAGAGCTGTGCAAGGACCAGCTGGGGACCCATCCCACCACTCCCTTGAGAAATGCCATGAGGACTTCTAGGGTTCCTGGTGCCACATTACCAAGAGGGCCCAGGAGAAGTGAAGTGGCTCATTAGGGTTGAACTTTGGATTCACTGAATATTTACCCCAGACCAATCAATTGATTAGCCTATCAAATGCTTCTCTCACTAATCATGTAGAGATTGCGGCAATATTCGATTTGTTACAAGTATCAGAAACAACACCTTTGATCATCTGGGTAGAGTGTGTGTATTTTTTTGTTGTTTTTAGCAGACATAACAAAGGTGATCTGTAATGCTGCTTAATAAAGAGTTCTTACTGGCTGGGCGTGGTGGCTCACGCTTGTAATCCCAGCACTTTGGGAGGCCAAGGTGGATGAATCACTTGAGACCCAGAGTTCAAGACCAGCCTGGCCAACATGGTGAAACCCTGTCTCTACTAAAACCACAAAAATTCGCCGTGCTTGGTGGCACGTGCCTGTAATCCCAGCTACTCAGGAGACTAAGGCACAAGAATCGCTTGAGCCTGGGAGGCAGAAGTTGCAGTGAGCTGAGATCGCACGATTGCACTCCAGCCTGAGTGACGGAGCAAGACTGTCTCAAAAATAAATAAACTAATAAATACTCCTCACTGCTGTTGATGAAAATGCATAACCAGCAGCCTCTGGCTGGGATCAGCAAAGACACAGGGACACAGGGCTGGGGCCACAGACCTGGGGAGGCCTGGGGGTTCAGCTGGAGGCATCCCCAGAAGCTACAATTTGAGCAGAAGTTGGGAAGAGAGGAGACACATTAGTCAAGAGGGAGCAGAGAAAGGACATAAGAAGGTTTAGGCAAAGTATGGGGGACGGTCCCGTTTATTTGTCTGAGAGCTTCTGTTGCATGCCTGCCACCGAGCCAGGAACCCAGGCGTCAGAAAGATATTCCATGCCTCATCAGGCTTGTTCTCCAAGGAGAGGATGAAAGGACGCTGCACACCTCCTGACCTCTGAACAGGAGCACTGCAGGGAGGTGGTTCTGAGAACCAGGCATTCAAAATAGTCCTGCCAGTCTCCCTATGGCCCTGCCCTGCCCTCTGCCCTGGAGAGTCTGGAGATGGGGATCTGGATGGTCGGAAGACCAAAGCAGTATATCCCTCACCCCATTCAGATATTTCCTAGGGAGAAGGGGGCAGCCATTTGTATTTAGAAATAGGTTCCAAGTGAGGGTTCTCTTTTGCCCCTTTCCCCCAGCTTCCGCCAAGCACACACATGCACACCCACCCACCCCCACACAAACACACACGTGTGTGCAAGCTGAGGTGTCCAGGGCCTGAAGTTCACACTGGGGCTTGAGGACAGGTGGCATAATCTACTGGGAGCAGGAAGAAAACAAGTTGGAAGACCTTTAAAGTCTCTTAGAAGGGATCTGGCTTTATTATTACATTATTTTTTCAGTTGCAAATTCACCTTCATCAAGTTCAGCCCCTTATTTTACAATGGGGACCCAGTGGAGGGGAGCAGAGAGGAGGGCTGGCCTGGGCTCACACAGAGCCAGGACTCACTGGGCGCCTGGCGGCCAGGCCTGCTGCTTTCCATAACTCAGAGGCTGCTGGCAGTTCCCCTCCAGCATGCAGGCGAGGATGAATTATTATTATATATATTTTTTGCGACACAATTTCACTCCGTCACCCAGGCTGGAGTGCAGTGGCACAATCTCAGCTCACTGCAACCTCCATCTCCCAGGTTTAAGCAATTCTCCAGTGTCAGCCTCCTGAGTAGCTGAGATTACAGGCATGAGCCACCACACCTGGCTAATTTTTGTATTATTAGTAGAGGCAAGGTTTCACCATGTTGGCCAGGCTAGTCTTGAACTCCTGACCTCAAGTGGTCCGCCTGCCTCGGCCCCCCGAAGTGCTGGGATTACAGGATTGAGCCACCGCGCCCAGCCTAATTATTAATTTTTATAACAACCCAGAAACGTATCTCTGAACCATGAGCCCCGACACTTCTTTTCCAGTATCCAGCCACTTAATCGTGGTTTTAGCTGGGTCAGCGAAAACAGTCCCATCAGTTCAGAAGTGGAAAGCAGTGAAGGCCTTTATCAGCCATTCCTGGGGGCGAAGGCCAAGTTCACTGGGAGCAGCTGGTGATGTGAGAGCCAATAATATTCTCTAAGAATCTCAGAGGCCTTTGCATATCAGAGCTGGGCCTGGTGCTATTCCCTTTCCTGGCATGAGTCATTTCTTACCTTTGTGTTACTTAGCTGCAGTTTTCAAAGCACTTTCACAAGACAGAATACCAGACGATTCCCAAACAACGCTATAACTAGACGGGGTAGATATTGTTCTCATGGAGAAAATGACTCAGAGAGAGAAGTGACCCATCCAAGGTCACACAGACACAACGAATTTTGCCCTCTGAATGTGACCCCATCCCTGGGCACCTCCCACCTGGAGGAATCCCTGTCTGGGCCATTGTTTTAACACAGGAATATTAATTTAACCCAAGATCCTTGAGTGTGTTTTGGGGTTGTCCATACATCCTCTGAAAGTGTCAACAGCATTTGGGGCATTTGTCTGAGATTCCACAGAGTTCATCAGATTCTCTCTGATGCTGAACAGTAAGAACAGCAGCTTTCAAATAAGTGGTCCGAAGTCCTACTGCACAGCAGCCACTTTTATGAAGTTTATCCTAAGTATGTTGCCAGATAAATGTGCAAAGATGTTTGTGCAAAAGTAGCTATTGAATGTTTTTTATAAGAGCAAAAAGTAGGCCGGGCGCGGTGGCTCAAGCCTGTAATCCCAGCACTTTGGGAGGCTGAGACAAGCAGATCACAAGGTCAGGAGATCGAGACCATCCTGGCTAACGCAGTGAAACCCCGTCTCTACTAAAAAAATACAAAAAACTAGACGGGCAAGGTGGCGGGCGCCTGCAGTCCCAGCTACTTGGGAGGCTGAGGCAGGAGAATGGCGTAAACCCGGGAGGCAGAGCTTGCAGTGAGCTGAGATCCAGCCACTGCACTCCAGTTTGGGCGGCAGAGTGAGACTCCGTCTCACCAAAAAAAAAAAAAAAAAAAAAAAGAGCAAAAAGTAGAAACTACTTAAATGTCAAAAAATGAACGGTTAAAAATCTTTTAGGCTGGGCACAGTGGCTCACATCTTGATCCCAGCACTTTGAGAGGCTGAGGTGGACAGATCGCTTGAAGTCAGGAGTTCAAGACCAGCCTGGCCAACATGGTGAAACCCCGTCTCCACTGAAAATACAAAAATTAGCTGGGCATGGTGGTGGGCACCTGTAATCCCAGCTACTCAGGAGGCTAAGGCAGGAGAATCACAGAGGTTGCAGTGCGCCAAGAGCATGCCAGTGTACTCTAGCCTGGGCGACAGAGTGAGATTCTGGCTCAAAAAACAAACAAAACTTTTGTTCAACCACACATTGGACTATGCTGCCACTAAAAATTAAAAATAATCTTACCGCCGGGCGCAGTGGCTCAAGCCTGTAATCCCAGCACTTTGGAAGGCGGAGACGGGCGGATCACAAGGTCAGGAGATGGAGACCATCTTGGCTAACCCGGTGAAACCCCGTCTCTACAAAAAATACAAAAAACTAGCCGGGCGAGGTGGCGGGCGCCTATAGTCCCAGCTACTCTGGAGGCTGAGGCAGGAGAATGGTGTGAACCTGGGAGGCGGAGCTTGCAGTGAGCTGAGATCTGGCCACTGCACTCCAGTTTGGGTGACAGAGCGCGACTCCGTCTCAAAATAAATAAATAAATAAAAATAATCTTACCAGCCAGGCATGGTGGCTCATGCCTATAATCCCAGCACTTTGGGATTTGGGAGGCTGAGGCAGATGAATCATTTGAGGACACAAGTTCGAGAGCAGCCGGGGCAATATGGTGAAACCTCCATCTCTACTAAAAATACAAAAATTAGCTGGGCATGGTGGCACATGCCTGTAGTCCCAGCTACTCAGTAGACTGAGGCATGAGAATCGCTTGAGCCTGGGATGTGGAAGTTGCAGTGAGCTAGACTGCACTCCAGCCTGGGAGACAGAACGATACTCTATCTCAAAAAAAATAACAAATAAAAAATCTTACTGAACACTAATTCATTGATTGGGAAGAAATACTTAGATAAGAATGCTAACTATGATACCAAGTAGTATATATTGTATGATATCTTAAACATACCAAAATGTACACCAAAAGGGTTATCTCTGTGTGAGGGAGTAACTTTGTTCTTTTTCTTTATTCTTTCCAAACTCACTATAATAAACCTGCTTATATTACAATTCTACCAAATTTAATAGGGATTTTTTTTTTTTCTTTGAGACAGGGTCTTGCCTTCTTGCCCAGGCTGCAGTACAGTGGCATGATCTTGGCTCACTGCAGCCTTGACCTCCCAGGTTTAATTAAACCTCCCACCTCAGCCTCTCAAGTAGCTGGGACTACGGGCGTGTGCCACTACGCCTGGCTAACTGTTGTGTTTTTGTTTTGTTTTTTGTTTTTTGTTTTTTGTAGAGATGTGGTTTTACCATGTTGCTCATGCTGGTCTCAAACTCCTTATCTGCCTGTCTCGCCCTTCCAAAGTGCTGGGATTACAGACATGAGTCAGCCACCACGCCCAGCCTTAATAGGGATTTTAAAAGTTCAGTTTACAATTTTTAAAAATTGGGATCTAGGCTGGGTGGCTCATGCCCATAATCTCAGGAGTTTGGAAGGCTGAGGTGGAAAGATTGCTTGAGGCCAGAAGTTTGAGACCAAAGTGAGCTATGATCTTGCCACTGCACTCCAGCCTGGGCAACAGAACTAGACGTTGTCTCTCTAAAAAAAAAAAAAAAAAAAAGTAAAAATTGGTGTATTTCCAATTTTTTGTGCATTTAAAAGTCAATTATTGAACAGAGGTTTTACAAAAGATACTCTTTTTTTTTTTTTTTTTTGAGTTAGAGTCTCGCTGGAGTGCAGTGGCACAATCTCAGCTCACTGTAACCTCTGCCTCCTGGGTTCAAGCAATTCCGCTGCCTCAGCCTCCCGAGTAGCTGGGACTACAGGCGAGCACCACCACACTCTATTTTCAGTAGAGACGGAGTTTCACCATATTGGCCAGGCTGGTCTTGAGCTCCCGACCTCAGGTAATCTACCTGTTTTGGCCTCCCAAAGTGCTAGGATTACAGGTGTGAGCCACTGCACCTGGCCTACAAAAGATACTTCTTATCTCTGTTTCTCAAACTGGGGTAAATCTGTGGCATCTGCTAATAGGTCATCACAAGAACATGTGCACAATTTACTTGACTAATCCTCCCTTAGACGTTACTTTTATATGAAAACAAATCCAAATGAATTATAAGAGAAATACGAAATGCTTGTGGTTTCTTTTTCCAGATAGAGCAAGAGACCAGGCAGCCATCGAGCCCCAGATGGCGGTTGCTTAGGCAGGTCCCTGTCCATGAGCTCTGCCTTAGCTGCTTCGGAGAGGAGGAGGGGCCTGGTGCAAGCCCATGGCACTGCAGCGACATTTGTCCCCACACCCGGGGAAGTAGCCAGTGAAGCCTTATGTTTTCTTGAAAGTTCAAAGTCTCAGGTGTCACAAGTCCCCTCAGCCAAAGATTTCTCAGGTGAAGCCTTGCTCCCCAGAAGCCTCCAAAACAAACAGCAATAAGTCAATGAGACCTGAGAAGGTGGCAAGCAGCCAGCTTGGGGCAGGATGCAGGGCTGGGGGTGGCGGGAGTGCAGAAGAGGCTGAGGGCTCCCAGCACACCAGCCTGGTGGGGCAGCTCCTTTCCAAGGACCTCATGCTTCCCTCAGGAGCCGGTGCCTCTGGGCAGGACACGGTGCCCAGAATGGGAATGCAGGCTACTTGAGTGAAACTTGGCTGGGTCTGGGAGCAGGCTGGGCTGGCGGGAAAGCTGTGAAGCTGGCAAATTCTGTGCAGGGTGAGGCAGGGCTCATACCAGCTGCCCGCACTATGCCAAGGCCTGGGGTGCTGACTGTGGCTCATCTCACCAGGGCAACCTGTGTCCCAGGCTGCTCAGGGGTGCCAGGAAAGACGCCCAGGGGCCGAGCCTTGGCGTGGCTCGCACTTTCTGGGCCTCTGAGTCCACGAATGTTAGCCCATACCAAAGAAAGAG
Source organism: Trachypithecus francoisi (assembly GCF_009764315.1). Classification (NCBI taxonomy): domain Eukaryota; kingdom Metazoa; phylum Chordata; class Mammalia; order Primates; family Cercopithecidae; genus Trachypithecus; species Trachypithecus francoisi. The sequence continues at coordinate 68,684,710 of NW_022681470.1, read as the reverse complement.
GCTCACCATTCAGGGACGTGGCGGGGCAGTGAACTTCCCACAAGCTCTCCCTGCTCTCACCATGGGCTGCAGCCTTGACCTTGGCTTTGTTTATGACAGAGATGGTGAGGAAAGCCTTCCAGCAGGGGGGACGTGTGGGGGAGGCCACAGGACAGCCAGCATTCATGGAGCTTTTATTCTAGGTCAGACCCTGTAATAGCTGCAGACATGCATTTTCTCACATTTCTCGTCACAATTGCTGGATTATCTCCATTTCACAGGTGAGGAAACTGAAGCTTGGAAACAATCAGTGGAGATAGAGGAAGGTCACACAGCTAGCGAATTGCTAGCTGGGGTGGACGGATACACACACACATCCACCAGGCTCCTGAGCTAGGCCGTTTCCATTGCCCCAGCCCTGCGTTATTATGGAGCCCACCCCTAGGCCCAGCCACTGCCACCCTCTAGGCCCTTCTCAGCCCACAGCCCCCCTGTGCTCCCCTGCCTTGCATCCTTGATCAAGTCCCCAGGGATCTGCCCAGTTTCCTCTCTTTGAGAAAGTTGTCGCTCCCCTCTCTGGCTAGGACATGGCTGGAGGTAGAACGCTGACCTCCCCTCCTCTGCCTCCAACACAGGCTCATGGGCTTCTCCTCCCTGCTTCCCTGAATTGGTTTTCCTCTGGAAAATCAGGTAAGTGATCATCAAAATGGCAAGCATGAGTTTACAAAGGTTCTAGAACCAAGCTGAGCTCTCAATACCCGCTCCCTGGTTGGTAGTCACTGATTGCCTCTGAGAAGGACATTGGAAGTCCAGGTGGAATCTGAACTCTACATTTATTTCTGAGAGTTAAGTTTATTAAGATTCCTACTTTTACCCCCACCCAATTCTTTTCTTCCCCTAGCCCGTTTCTCTGGTCTCTTTTGGTGGCCAGAGGCAGTGAAGGCAGGATGGCTCACCCTTTCTGGTGGGCTGTTTGCTTCTCTGTGTTTTCCATTCCATCCCACCCCAGCCTCCTCCTGTTCCCAAGGAAGCCAAAAATGGGGCATTAGATTTGCAAGTTTCAGAGTCTTCTATCTTCGCATGAGCAATGCCCAGACTGTAATTGACCCTAGAGATGAAAGCTATCTCAAGATCCACTCAGGAGAACATACCTTAAAAACATGGAAGAGTGGGGCCTACTGATTTTGTTTTCTAAGCTAAGTCAAAGGTTCAAAGCAATAACTCTTTCTCTATGCAGGAGGAGCAGTGCTATTAGCTCATGGCTGCTGAGCCCATTGGATTTCACCCACAGCTGTATGTGGGCCAGCAAAGTGGAAGCTTAGAGATGCAAAAGTGGGAAGGGGTCTGGGCATGATGGCTCACATCTGTCATCCCAACACTTTGGGAGGCCAAGGCAAGAAGATCACTTGAGCCCAGGAGTTTGAGACCAGTCTGGGCAACATAGTGAGACCCCATCTCTACAATTTTTTTTTTTTTTTGAGACGGAGTCTGGCTCTGTCGCCCAGGCTGGAGTGCGGTGGCCGGATCTCAGCTCACTGCAAGCTCCGCCTCCCAGGTTTACGCCATTCTCCTGCCTCTGCCTCCCAAGTAGCTGGGACTACAGGCGCCCGCCTCGTCGCCCGGCTAGTTTTTTGTATTCTTTAGTAGAGACGGGGTTTCACCGTATTAGCCAGGATGGTCTCGATCTCCTGACCTTGTGATCTGCCCGTCTTGGCCTCCCAAAGTGCTGGGATTACAGGCTTGAGCCACTGCACCCGGCCTACAATTTTTTTTTAAACTAAACAAACAAGTGAGAAGGGAAACTCTATTTCACAGAGTTGTTGAGTGAATTCACTAGAGAACACTTACACCATTCCTGGTACATAGCACCAAATACATGTTAGCTGTGATTATGCTGTGGAATCATGACTCTTTGAGGTCCCTGACATTCACTGAACAATATGACAATGTTCACTGGATGGAGAAGCTCCAGGGACAAGGCATGGTGCGGGGCACCAAGGAGCCAGTGGTCGCAAGACCTTGCCCTAATTTTGGGAGTCCAGTGTGAAGATAGACAATAAACAAGTAACTGCACATGGTAGGCACTTAAAAAATATTTACTGCAATATATAAATGCAAAATAGGTGTGTGATGAGTTTTTGATGGGAATATGCTGTTAAATCAAGTTTAGCCTAAAGCTGCCTCTTCACATGTTTTAAGTTCAGCTTAAAGGTTTCTCTGTACATTGTGAACTATAACAAGTGAAGGTGTAAACTGACCATAGCCCGCACCTGTGCCAATCACTGAGTTTTGGCCAATCAAATGTAGCCAACTGTTTGAACTGTGTTCAAATAAGGCAAACACCGAGGTGTAACCAGTCTGGCTGTTTCCGTACCTCGTTTCTGTTTTCTGTACGTCACTTTCCTCTTTCTGTCCATAAATTTCCTTCTGCCATGTGGCTGCGCTGGAGTACCTCTGCATCTGCTGTGATTTGGGGGCTGCCTGATTGTGCGTTGCTCAGTTACACTCCTTTAAATTTACTTTGGCTGAAATTTTTCTTTTAACAATGCAAAGTGCTGTATGGGTGGACTTGGGGATCAAACCCAGCCCAGGCCTCCCTGGGGAGGTGATGCTGAAGTGGAGTCTCAGGATGAGACGGATTTAGCCATGAGCTTCACAGCAACTTTGGACATTTTCCAAGAGCTTGGCTGGGCTAAAGGTTTGGTCTTGGTTAGCAGGGTAGACCATTCAAATGTACCTCAATGGATAAATGGATTTAAAAAATGTGTCGTATACATACAGTGCAGTATTATTCAGCCTTAAAAAATCCTGACATTTGCGGCAACATGGATGAACCTAGAAGACATTATGTTAAGTGAAATAAGCCAGATACAGAAGAACAAATACCGTATGATGTCACTTATACGTGAAATCTAAAAAAGTTGAACTCATAGAAGGAGAGAGTAGAATTGCTGTTGCCAGGAGCTGAGGGGAGGGAAAATGGGGACATGTTGGTCAAAGGGTACAAAGTTTCAGTTATGCGATATGAATAAGTTGTGGAGATCTAATGTATAACGTGGGGACTATAGTTAACAATTCTGTATTATATACTGGAAATTTGCTAAGAGGATAATTTTTTTTTTGAGATGGAGTCTTATCCTGTCATCAGGCTGGAGGGCTGTGGCGTGATCTCAGCTCACTGCAACCTCCACCTCCCGGTTCAAGCGATTCTCCTGGCTCAGCCTCCCGAGTAGCTAGGACTACAGGCATGTGCCACTACGCCGAGCTAATTTTTGTATTTTTAGTAGAGACGGGGTTTCACCATGTTGGCCAGGATGGTTTCAATTTCTTGATCTCATGATTTGCCTGCCTGGCCCTCCCAAAGTGCTAGGATTATAGGCGTGAGCCACCACACCCGGCTGAGGATAGTTCTTAAGTGTTTTCATCTCTCACATACACAAAGAAGAAAATAGTGACTGTGTGAGGTGATGGATACATGAATTAACTTGATGGTACCGATCATGTCATAATGTGTACATATATCAAAACATCAAGTTGTACACCTTAAATACACACAATTTTTATGGGTCAGTTATATCCCAATAAAGCTGTTTTTGTTTTTTAAAAAAGAGTTCAAAGTTCTAATACCTAAATTACTTTTCCAGGCCTGGTTAATTCCCATTCTCTTGCCAGTAACTTTTAGTAGAAGGAAGGACAGTCTCCCCTCTCCCTTCCCAATCCTCCCCTCCACCCTAGCCCTTGTCCCAATACAGCGGCTTTGATGAGTTCTGCTCTGAAGTGCCCAGTAGTCAATAAGCACCAAAAATCCTGACCCAGCCAGACATTATCTCCCGGCAGACTTGCTTTTCACCACAGCCTCCTGGTCCTCACATGTTGAAGTTATTTTATCTTGCCTTCAAATCTTGTAGTGATCAGAGGTATTAAACTCTGGAGCCAACAGCTAATATTTGTTGAGCAAGATCTCGTGCAATCTTTCTAACAGCCCAGTGAGAGAGGTTCTCCCACTATCAGCCTGATTTACAGAGCAGAAAAGTCACTTGCCTGAGATTACACAGCAAGCTGAGAGGCTGAGATTCAGATTCACACATCTGACTCCCAAGTGCTTGGGTTTAACCCCCGAGCTGCCTGTCTCTTGGCAGACGCCATGGATCAGTCCGCTAAAGTCGACCCGAGGAATTTCCCTCCTTCACCTCTGAGCTTATATCCAATCCTCGCCCTTCAAGTTTTCATCACTCCTGGGATATTTCCCTTTAGAGGCAACTGATTCACAGACCCATGGAGTCAGAAGTTTACATTGTACTGACAGATCAGTCAGTCCCGGAGGGAGGATATAGAGTCCCTCCTTGCAAGAAACCCCAAAGACCAGCAGGTCTCTCTGCTCCAGTGCCCCCAGGCCCCTTGTCAGCCATGGCCAGGGTTGGGGCAGGCAGAAACCAGCCTGAGAAAAGCATGGAAAACAATGTCCAGAGCCATGATCGGGGTGGGTCTGGAGTCCTGGCATGCTGAGAGCTATATCGGGACTCAAACATCGCTGGAGCGAGTGTGGAACCAGATGACTCAGTTTCTATGCACGTCTCTTCTCAACTGTGATGTGAAACTTGGTCTAGCTTCTGCCAAAGAAAACACAGCCATTGAGTAGTAATAAAATATGTATTTGTCTCTGGTCCACTCATATCTATTGAAAATGTTCTCATAGGCTGCCTGGTACAATTTTTCCTGAAGTGGGCCGTGCCATGACAGGAGCTGTTTCCAGGGAATAAAAGGCTTATTAACTGAATTTAAAACACTTTGAGAGGCTGGGCGTGGTGGCTCACGCCTGTAATCCCAGCACTTTGGGAGGCAGAGGAAGATGGATCAGGAGGTCAGGAGTTCGAGACCAGCCTGACCAATATGGTGAAGCCCCGTCTCTATTAAAAATACAAAATTTAGCCAGGCGTGGTGGTTGATACCTGTAATTCCAGCTACTGAGGAGGCTGAGGCAGGAGAATCGCTTGAACCCGGGAGGCGGAGGTTGCTATGAGCCGAGATCGTGCCACTGCACTCCAGCCTGGGTGACAGAGCGAGACTATGTCTCAAAAACAAAACAAAACAGAGGCCGGCCGTGGTGGCTCACACCTGTAATCCCAGCATTTTGGGAAGCTGAGGCGGGTGGATCACGAGGTCAGGAGATCGAGACCATCCTGGCTACGGTGAAACCCCATCTCTACTAAAAATACAAAAAATTTGCCGGGCGTGGTGGTAGGCATCTGTAGTCCCAGCTACTCGGGAGGCTGAGGCAGGAGAATGGCGTGACCCCAGGAGGCGGAGCTTGCAGTGAGCTGAGATCGAGTCACTGCACTCCAGCCTGGGCGACAGAGCGAGACTCTGTCTCAATTAAAAAACAAACAAACACTTGGATAGGTTGGGTTCCATGGCTAATGCCTGTAATCCCCACACTATTGCTGGAGGCCAGTTTGAGACCAGCCTAGGCAACACAGGGATACCCGGTGTGGTGTTATGAAATAGATTGGGTTTTGTCCAGGAGGGTTCCTGGCTCATAACTCCCATAGCCCTTGTTTCAGTCTTTTTTTTTGAGACGGAGTCTCGCTCTGTCGCCCAGGCTGGAGTGCAGTGGCCGGATCTCAGCTCACTGCAAGCTCCGCCTCCCGGGTTCACGCCATTCTCCTGCCTCAGCCTCCCGAGTAGCTGGGACTACAGGCGCCCGCTACCTCGCCCGGCTAGTTTTTTTGTATTTTTTAGTAGAGACGGGGTTTCACCTTGTTAGCCAGGATGGTGTCGATCTCCTGACCTCGTGATCCGCCCGTCTCGGCCTCCCAAAGTGCTGGGATTACAGGCTTGAGCCACCGCGCCAGGCCTGTTTCAGTCTTTTGTTACAATATTGGGTGCATTAGGCCTCAGGGGCAGCATCTGACCTTCTCCCACCCTCTTTTCACTAACATTCCCTAGCCTTTCTGACTGTGGATTTTAAGACTCTCCTATGAGAGGGTCCCACCCTATGCCCTGGGGGAAAGAATGCTGATGTCAAGAAGCTTCCATAAAAGCTCAAGAGTACAGGGTTCAGGGAGCTTCCATCCGGATAGCTGAACACGGGGAGGTTCCTGGAGTGCAGCGCCCAGGGAGGGCGTGACAGCTTCGCACCCCGTCCCTCTTACCCTGCCGTACATGCCTCTTCATCTGTATCCTTTGCAATATCCTTTGTAATAAACCAGTAAATGTAATAAGTGTTTCCCTGAGTTCTGTCAGCCGCTCCAGCAAATTAATCGAACCCAAAGAGGGGGCCATGGGAACCCCAACTTGAAGCTGGTTAGTCAAAAGCTCTAGAGGCCTGGACTTGCAACTACTGTGTGGGGTGGGGCGAGGGGGCAGTCTTGGGGGTCTGAGCCCTCAACCTGTGGGGCCTGACACTGTCTCCAGATAGATAGTGTTGGGACTGAATTAGAGGACACCGGCTGGTGTCTGCTGTTTAGTATGTGGGGAAAATTCCCACACATTTGGTCACAGAAGTCTTCCGTGTTGATGATTGTTGTGGTGTGACAGTTGATGAAAAACACACAGAGAGCTTTCCCTATGCACCTTGTCTCTACAAAAAATAAAAATAATATTAGCCAGGCAGAATGACGTGCACCTGTACTCCCAGCTCCTCAAGAGGGTGAGGTAGGAGGATCGCTGGAGTCCAGGAATTGGAGACCACCACAAGCTATGATTGCACCACTGGTGAAGGCTGGGTGACAGAGTGAGACTCTGTCTCTAAAAAAAAAATTAAGGCCGGGCACAGTGGCTCACACCTGTAATCCCAGCATTTTGGGAGGCCAAGGCAGGCGGATCACCTGAGGTCAGGAGCCAGAGACCAGTCTGGCCAGCATGGTGAAATCCCGTCTCTACTGAAAATACAAAAATTAGCCAGATGCGGTGGTGCATGCCTGTAGTCCCAGCTACTTGGGAGGCCGAAGCTGGAGAGTCACTTGAACCCAGGAAGTGGAGGTTGTAGTAAACCGAGATTGCGCCACTGCACTCCAGCCTGGGTGACAAATCAAGGCTGTCTTAAAAAAAAAAATTAAAAATTAAAAGAAAACAAAACCACTTCGATGTATCTCCTGTTGTGAGCAGTGTTGGTTGTGTACTGCATTAGCCAAGGGAGGGCTAGGCTGCGGTAATAAAGAGATCCAATACTGATGTAGGGCAGGGACCAGCAAACTTTCTGTAAGGGGCCAGAGAGTAAATAGTTCAGGTTTCACAGGTCATATGTTCTCTGCTTCAACTGCTCCACTCGATCCTTGCAGAGTGAAGGCAGTCATGGACAATATGTAGATGAATGATTGTGGATGTATTCCAATAAATACTATTTACGAAAATAGGCGGTACGAGTGTTTGCCCACCCCTGCTGCAGCTTAAAGATGATAATTTCTCTTCTATGTAACAATGGTGGAGTGAGTGGCCCTAGTTTTGGGCACAGTTGTTTAGGGATCCAGGTCCCTTCGATTGCAAAGGAGGCTGGGAGATGTGGTCTGGTGGTGTGTCCAGGAAGAGGGAAGAACGGATGTTGGCACATGGCCCACAGTCTCTGCTTCCCCACCAGCTTCCATTGTCCCTGTCCCTTTTCACTGCCTCCATTTTTTGTGCAGGTGTCCACTCTGCCCTGCTCCGCTACCCCTATGCTCCTCTGCCTCCCCACAGAGCCCCTGTCCCAGATGGTGCAGGGGAGGTTGACTCTACTCCTCTTTTTTTTTTTGAGATGGAGTCTCGCACTGTCCTGGGCTGGAGTGCAGTGGCGCCATCTCGGCTCTCTGCAACCTCTGCCTCCTGGGTTCAAGTGAGTCTCCTGCCTCAGCCTCCCGAGTAGCTGGGATTATAGGAGGCCGCCACCAGGCCCAGCTGATTTTTTGTATTTTAACAGAGATAGGGTTTCACTATGTTGGCCAGGCTGGTCTTGAACTCCTGAACTCATGATTCTCCCGCCTCGGCCTCCCAAAGTGCGGGGATTACAGGCGTGAGCCACTGCGCCCAGCCGACTCTACTCCTCCATTGGGGTTGGCCTGATGGGTCATCGCAGGCCTTTTGTCACAGTGATTGGGGCAGGCACCCGGGCCTAAGCCCAGGAGTGCAGAGCATGCTTCCTGGCCACAGGGATGTTTCAGGAGTGAGAGAATGTGACGCTATTGAGAGGGCTGGTTTGTTAGTAGTATCTGGAAAAGAAGTGTCCTTTCCCTTGAAAGGAGAGTCTTTCTCTTCAAGGGGATGTGGTGGCAATTCTGGGGCTACTATAGCCATTTTTTTAAAAAAATTGCAGTAACATATTTATAACATAAAATTTATCATTTAACCTCTTTTTGTTTTTTGAGATGGGGTCTCGCCACGTTGCCCAGGCTGGTCTTGAACTCCTGGCACAAGCAATCTTCCTGCCTCAGCCTCTGGAGCAGCGGGGACTTCAGGCGCACACTACCACACCTGGCCGTATATATCACATGTTGTTTATACATTCGTCTATCAGTGGACATGGGCATCACCTCCACATTTTTAGGCTGGTCACTGCAGCCTAAATTCTGTTTAATTCTGTTTTTAATTTTAATTCTGCTCCTCTAAGATGAGCCAGCTTGAAGCAAGGCTTGAAGGAAAACACGGCTGCATGGATCGCTGGGCCACTGGACTGAGCTGCTTTGAAACTGGCAATCCAGGAACCTCCAGATTTGCAGATCTGTGAAGCAATGAGTTTCTTCATTGTTGTATTGAGGTTTAGGTCTCTTACAGCTATAAGCCACCTAATTGATGCATCTTCCGAGAAGCTGCCCAGTTTCAAAAATTACAGAAGAAAACAAAAATGAACAGAACCACAGAAAAGTGGGAATTATTCTGCTGATGTGAATGCTGGAAAAAAATTTAAAGTATGTTTTACAGCAATTTTAAAGCAAGATTTTGTAATTCTATCTGTGCGAGTTACTTCTTTCCTGATGTGTGTGAGTGACTAATCTTATGAGTGGTGGAAAAACAGAAAAGAAATACAAATTTGATTAGGTTAAAATGTTTTGTTATATCCAAAGTATGTCATAAATCTCTTATTTTGACCTTTAAAGAAAGACTTTTATTGGCCAAGCACAGTGGCTCACGCCTGTAATCCCAGCACTTTGGGAGGCTGAGGTAGGCAGATCATGAGGTCAGCAGTTCGAGACCAGCCTGACCAACATAGTGAAACCCTGTCTCTACTAAAAATACAAAAATTAGCCAGGTGTGGTGGCAGGCGCCTGTAATCCCAGCTATTCGGAAGGCTGAAGCAGGAGAATCGCTTGAACCCGGGAGGCAGAGGTTGTAGTGAGCCGAGATTGCACCATTGTACTCCGCTCTGGGGGACAGAGGCAGACTTTGCCTCAAAAAAAAAAAAAAGAAAGGAAAAATTGGGTTTCCATATACTCTGAATAAATGCTGTGTGGATATGCAGAGATGGAGAACCAAATTATAAGCCTCCCCAGGGCTCTCACATGTCCCCATCTGCCTCAGCTGATAGATGAGCTAAAGGTTCATACATGTAAGTCACCCTCCAAGCTACGACACCATTTGGTAGAAAATGCCCTGAACCGAATGGCAACTCTGGGGGTCTTCCCCGACTGAGTGACCCTGGGACTATCTAACAAGTCTGGGCCTCTGTTTCCTCATCTGTATAATGGGTTTCCTAACACCTACCCTATCTACTCTGTGGTGTTGGTAGTGAATGAGAAAAGACCTTGAAACTAAAAAGGGTTGTGCAGATTTCAAGTCCCTGAGGGCAAAATATTAACCCATTCTTTTATGCAAGTTCAGCAGCCTGGGGGAGGGTGGTAATCACTCTCACAAAAGCTAAGTCAGCCTTCTTATAATTATTATTTATTTTGAGACAGTCTTGTTCTGTCGCCCAGGCCAGAGTGCAGTGGTGTGGTGCCATCCTAGCTCACTGCAGCTTCGACTTCCTGGGCTCAAGTGACTCTCCTAGCTCAGCCTCCCTGCTCCTAAAAGCTAGGACCACAGGCAAGTGACCTCACCTGGGTAATTTTAAAATATTTTGTAGGGATGAGGTTTCACTCTGTTGCCCAGTCTGGTCTCGAAACTCTTGAGGCCAGCCCTTTTGACTACAGTATGGAAGCCCAGGCTGCTAGGCCCGGCAGTGGTCGAACACCCTGGAAATGGGCTCCTGAATGCCTGTGGCAGCAGCTAATCGTGCATGTGCCTTCAGGGAGGAAGATACAGATTTCTTTCCCTTGATTCTGCTTGTAAAGAGCTGGATTCTGACGCTGGGGTTTGCACACTAACAGACATTTCAGCTCCTCCAGCTCCCATGGGAGATGTGATCCTCATCTGACAGTGAAGTAACTGAGGCTCAGAGCGTATACACACTCAGGGTCACACAGCTTGTCAGTGTCAGAGCCCAGATTTCAACCAAGAACCCTGGTCTTGGTCTCCAGAGTTCTCCCCAATCTTCCATGCTGCCTTTGTCTCCAAGCTTTGGGCTCTTTCTCCTGCCACGTTTCTAGATCTCTGAGGGTTTCCTCCCTCTGCTCTCCAGTCTGTGGCCCTAGGCATTTTGGGGTGGGAGCTGGGTAACCAGGAGAAGAGCAGATCCTTATGAGTAGAGACAAGGCTTTCCAGGGATAACGGTTGGCAGCCCTGGGAGCCACGCTGCCTGTGGTCTCGCCCCCTCACTCTCGCCCTGCCATGGGAGCTGCCCATGGAGTAAGCACTGACACTGGAGAGGTTGCGGTAATGACAGTTTTGTAGTGAAATCGTTTTCCATTTATTGATGCCAGAGGAATAGTCACCTCTGGATATGTGTGTAGATGGGAAAGGGACCCAGAAGCAAGAGCTACCCATCTTCTATGGGGCCAGCGAATCACAGAGCCCTTGGCTCCAAGGGCAGGGGCACTATCTCATTCAATCAAGTGTCCAGAGCCTGCCAGATGGCCTGCTGCACAGCTGGCACTCACTACATATGTGTTAAATGAGTGAATGAATGAATGATGACTGCCGTGAAGGATTGTCCCATCTGCCTCTCTTCCTGTGCACTCTGAATCTCCCAGCTCTTGTATTCTCCTGCTCATGGTCTCTCCTACATCTCCTTCTGGCTGTAGTCTCCACCCACTGACCTCCTGACCTGTCTGAGTTCATCTCTTCATCTCCCTCCTCCTGCCCCTCCCTATGTGCTGCCAAGGCACTAAGGGCTGCTTTATAGGTTGGTTTTAGTTCATCCTTGCAGGCTGACATCCCCGAATCCACAGCTGACAAAGCTGGGACCTGATGAGGCCAGGTGGCTCACCCAAGTTTCACATGTAGGAAGTGGCTGGGCTGAGACACCAGCTCCCAATGGCTGAGCTCTGCACCTCTGGAACCCAACTGCACAGTCTGTGGAGCCCTTCCCCCAGAGACAGCTTCCCCTGGAACCTTCCCAAGATAGAGGTAAGGGGAACAGCCCGAGCTTCTCAAGCATGCTGCCAGCACGGAGCGTTCTCCAGCCAGGCACAGGCCTGTGGCCTTGGCTGCATTCCCCGTGTGGGGAGAGAGGAGCTGTGGGGTTGAGTGAGTTGCCAGCAGAGACCTTCTCTCCTGCCCAGCCGCTGATATGGGCCCACGCCTCGGAGCACAGCCCCACGAAGGCTGCCCCCTTACTGTCTTCCTCCAGGACCAGGCCATGTGGCTCCCTCTGGGTGGAGTGGAAGAGAGGGCTTTCAGAGAACCCCCTCTGACGCATGACTCTGCAGCAGGAGGGGAAAAATCCCAGGCCTGTAACAGAGCCTGTGGTTTCTTAGGGAAAACCACAGAAAACTCACAGCTTGGGATGGTAAACCCACAATCCCCACTGCACAGGGTGTGACCCAAGGGTACCTTGGCTGTCAGTACCTATCTTGGCACAAGACTCCACTGGCAGCACCTTGTGCTTGCAGCCATTAGTGCTTTCGTCTGGCAGTGTCCCCTGCATGGGGTGGCTGTGCTGTTGGTGGCCCTTGCTGAGGGGAATTCCATGGGAGGAGGAACAGGAAGGCGATGTCGTGTACCTTCCTTTAGCCTCTACTGACCAGCAGCCAGGTGGAGGATGGGGAGGCTACGGTAGCTTTGATCCCACCGCAGCCTGCAGCAGCTCCTCCAACATTGACTCCTGACTCACTCTTACTCATAGCCTTCCCACCCCAGCCTAGTGGGCACCCTCTCCTTTCTAGGCCTCCGCAGCCACAGGCCTGGCTACAGGTGGCAGAGCTGCCACCATGAATTTCCAAGCCTCGAAAGCACACCGCGCTTAGATGCATCGCTTGGCAGTGGCCTTTCTGAGCAAGGCCCCGGGGGACTGTGTGGAGCTTGGGGGAGAATGTGGTTGTGGAGCTGTACATGGAGCACTATCAGTGGTTTCTGTGGTGGGCCCACACAGAGACCTCTGTTGTGCTTTTCCCCTGAAGCCAACAATGTGCCCCAGCTATTAGCTCACTGGACAGTCTCCAGGAACTGGGCCCATTGCTGCTTCCTCCTATAAAACAAAGCTATAAACTATTGTTCCTGCCCTCCTCTGTCCACAGGCCCCACTGTCCACAGCAGGCATGTCTGCCAAGGCCAAGGTCAAAATTTGCCAATCAGCTCAGCAGCGGAAACTCAGTAGGCTGCGCTGTTACCTCCTCTCTCCCCATCAGGGCATTGGAGGTCATTCCTCTCATTTTCTTTCTTTCTTTTTTTTTTTTTTTTTTTGTTTGAGACAGTCTTGTTCTGTCTCCCAGGCTGGAGTGCAGTCGCATGATCTTGGCTCACTGCAGCCTCAACCTCCTGGACTCAAGTAATCCTCCTACCTCAGCCTCCCAAGTAACTGGGACTATAGGTGTGCACCACCATGCCCAGCTAATTTTTGTAGAGATGTAGTTTCTCCATGTTGCCCAGCTGATCTTGAACTCCTAGGCTCAAGTAATCCTTCTATCTTGGCCTCCCAAAGTACTGGGATTACAGGGTTGAGCCACAATGCCTAGCCCCTCCCTCTCTTAATCTTCCTTTTCCCTTGCCCAGTGGTGACATCTCAGAAGGAGCCTTGGCCGTGGGAGATGGACCAAAAGTCAAGGGTTTGATGCTGACTTCCATTTTATGTATGTGTGTATTTCCAGGGCTTCCTGGCTGAGCCTTCCTGGCTCTGCCTTGACATACCAACCCAGGAGTAAGGACAGTCACTAAGGTGTCGGGACAAGGGTCTACCTGCTGTCTCTGCTTAGGCTCCTCTGCTTCTCTTCTCGACATTGGCTGTCTGTCTGGGGTTAGGAGAGGATGACAGGATGTAGGGGATGAGGCCAGGGTCCACATTCATGGGCAAGAGTTCCCTCCTCTGATTTGGAGTCACAGGCGGTAGCCACGACCCAGCCAACCCTGTCCCAAGGAAGATCAAGAAAAAGCACAAAGGGCTTAGTTCACAGCTCCCTTTCCTGATGCGGCCAGAGAACCTGCCTCCTGCCTCTGGAACCACCAGCGAGTGCTTAGGCCAGTGTAGACAACTTCCTTTCTTGTCACCCCTGCCCCTGCACTCCGAAAGTCTCCCGAATTGGAGTGGGGGAAACACTATGAAAAAAGCTGGGTCTGACTCGGCCTAGGAACAACGATCTGGCAGTGTGACAGGCTGTTCTGGAAGAAGGGGTGCTTCTTTCCCTCTTCCCACTCTTTCAACAGCCTGGCTCTAGTGGCAACATGTATCAGGGAATTACTATTATTATTTCCATTTGGGATATAATTATAGTAGCTCTGAGAGCAAAGCCTTACACCCTTGGCACTGCTGGGGAACATCGGCATGTAATTACATCACAGAGTCATCTTATCTCACCCCCTCCACTGTCTTCTCCTTGCCCTCCAGCCATGTTCCACCCCTACAGACATTTATGAGACTTCTCTGGCTCTGGGCCAGGAAGATCATTTTGACTCCCTCCCCACTCCCCAATGCCTCTGGAGGGCCCCCCTTTTAGCTGCATCCTTCACTGGGTCTAAACCCAGCAATCCCTTGATTGGAGACTGAACAGCTGAGATCACTTGTCTAGAAGGGCCTTGCTCTGGATTCTCAGCTGGGGTGGGGTGGGGGTACACAGAGCCCTGGCAGCCGAAGGAACAGGGTCAATGGCTGGACAGGGTTGAGGAGGTACAGGGACCTGGGTGTGCAGGGGGCTTTGGGGTCAGTTCTCTGACTGGGATTGCTTGTAGAAACTCCCTCCAGCTCCACAGTAGCCTGGGACTGAGGGGGGCAACCTCAGCGATGTTGACCGGGCACAGAGAGGGTCCTGGGGCCGGCCTGTGGCTAGGAAGCCTGGCTGCTGGGTCCTCTAGGAGCTGCTCAGTGCGGAGGTGAGGCAGCTTGGTCACATGTTGGCTTCTTGGCCATTAGTTGTGGATGCAGTGCGTGGCACCAGGGCTGTGGAGATAAGCTGACAGCCTCCCCGCCCCGGGGGCCCCCCGCAGTGGCGATACTGTAGCCTTGTTATCCTTCCGGAGGCGGTGACTCATGAGAGAGGCAGTGTGGGGAGGGCGCCTGGAGCCCTCTATCTGCAGGAACATATCCCAGGAATGCCTGCCACCTATGAAAAGCCTGTGAAACCCGTTGAGGATAGTCAGTGGCCACACGACTCCCCCCAGGATTCTGAAGGTGTGAGAACAGGCACAGCCCATGGTCTCCCCATCAGCTACTCCCCTACTTCCCAAATTCTCTTATGACAAAGCCATTTGAGATTTATGTCCTTGGCTGTCCTTCTTCTTTCCATTGAGTGCATTTCTTTTTTTTTAATTTTTATTTTATTTTATTTTATTTTTTGAGACAGGGTTCCCTGGCTGGAGTGCAGTGGCACGATCTTGGCTCACTGCAGCCTCTGTCTCCTGGGTCCAAGTGATTCTCGTGCCTCAGCCTCCCAAGTAGCTGGGATTACAGGTGTGCACCACCACACACGGCTAATTATTGTATTTTTTGTAGAGACAGGGTTTCACCACATTGGCCAGGCTGGTCTTGAATTGCTGACATCAAGTGATCTGCCCACCTCGGCCTCCCAAAGTGCTGGGATTGCAGGTGTGAGCCACCGTGCCTGGCCTAATTTTTATTTTTTAACTTTTGTGGGTACATAGTTGGTGTGTATATTTATGGGGTATATGATAAATTTTGATCCAGGCATACAATTGTAATAATCACAGGGTGGATGGGGATGTATCCCCTCGCATTTATCCTTTGTGTTACAAACAAGCCAATTATATGCTTTTAGTTATTTTAAAATGTACAATGAAATTCTTATTGACTGCAGTCACCCTGTTGTGCTATCAAATACTAGATTTTATTCATTCTTTCTACTATTTTGTGCCCACTGAGAGTACTTCTGCTTAATCAAATCATTCAGGAGGTTCAGATCATTGTAGGGTAGAAAATGCTTACAGGGATGGGATGACACGACCTTGAAGGACGGCCTGAGTTGCTAGGGAAGAAAGTTGCCGTTGGATTTTGGTAAGCCATCTTCTCTTCTTCACCATTCAGAGAATCTACAAAGAATCATGTAAGGAAATCAAGTGCTAGTGTGGTCACCCATCAGAGGCAGGACACACCTACAAAGTCTAAGACTTGCTCTCGTTATCCTCTGTATATGTTTCTGACTTTTTTCCATCCCTTTTCTCAGTACTCACCCTTCTATGTTCTGGGGGTGTTAAGTGACAGATTTATACGGGTAGGGGACACAGAGGGGGACATAGGAGGGAGATGGCCATCTGTGTGTGATGACCAGATATGACGTGGAGCACAGGCTAGAATGGTGAGTTCTGCCTGGGGTGGAGTGGAGCATTAGAGGAAGCTCCTTGAAAGGAGGAGAAGTTCCCCCAGTGGACAAGCTGAAGAGGGTACTCTGGGCCCAGGCAGAGTCGCCAGAAGAAATACAGCACGCCCAGTTAAATTTAAACTTCAGATGAACAGTAAAACAATTTTAGTACATGTCTCAAATATTGCATGAGACATGCTTATACTAAAAAGGTGTTCATTATTTATCTGAAATTTAAATTTAACTGGACATTCTGTATTTTGATTTGCTAAATCTGGCAATCCTAGATCCAGGAAACAGCAAGAGCAAAGACAGAAACGGCATGTGTGGGAAGGAGGAGTGGTTCCACCAGGCCTTGGGCCATCAGCAGCTGTGATTGCTTTCACTGGGAGGTCCTGACTTAGCTCAGGATTACAGACCACCTGCCAGCCAGTGCCCACACCCGTTGCTCTTAGCTACTGCTTCGGCTCTTTCTTTCGGGACCACCTCGTCACCAGCTGGAGAAATCCAGCTTCCAGTATTCATAATTTCTTCTTTTCTTCCTCAAGCTTTAGTGTCTAGTCCCTTCCCTTGGGTCAGTATTCATTCAAGTCACCCAGCATACATTGAATGCCAGTCCTGTGCCAGGCAATGTACTTGACATTGGGAATTCAGTGGCGCATGGGACAGACATAGCCCTTGACCACATGGAATTTACAACATACATTTTAAAACCTCTCTTGACAGTGTACGTGATGAGTGGGCACAGACAGTAAAAAACGCACAAACACATATACAAACTAAATTTCTCCCATCCTTTTTTTTTTTTTTTCTTTAAATAGCTATTTTAGAGAAAGGAAATTTCTGAGCCAGACATCTCTGTAATTCTTAACTCCTTCTGCATTTACAGCATGGAGCTGGAACAACTGAGTTCTCCAAGTGCTCTCTCTTCCTTCTGTCTCATGCACTGGATTGAGAATCCCCTGGGAACAGAGCATTGCTAGAGGACACAGAGGAAGGAAGAAGGTGATTGCCCTAGCCCCCAAATACTAGTCTGGTGACAGACACAGAGCACACATTAAAAACAGAACACTTGGCCGGGCGCGGTGGCTCAAGCCTGTAATCCCAGCACTTTGGGAGGCCGAGACGGGCGGATCACGAGGTCAGGAGATCGAGACCATCCTGGCTAATATGGTGAAACCCTGTCTCTACTTAAAAATACAAAAAACTAGCCGGGCGACGAGGCGGGCGCCTGTAGTCCCAGCTACTCGGGAGGCTGAGGCAGGAGAATGGCATAAACCCGGGAGGCGGAGCTTGCAGTGAGCTGAGATCCGGCCACTGCACTCCAGCCTGGGTGGCAGAGCAAGACTCCGTCTCAAAAAAAAAAAAAAAAAAACAGAACACTAGCCGGGTGTGGCGGCTCACGCCTGTAATCCCAGCAGCACTTTGGAAGGCCTAGGTGGGTGGATCATGAGGTCGGGAGTTCGACACCAGCCTGGCCAACATGGCGAAACCCTGTCTCTACTAAAAATACAAAAATTTGCTGGGCATTGTGGCAGGCACCTATAATCCCAGCTACTGGGGAGACTGAAGCAGGAGAATCGCTTGAATTCAGGAGGTGGAGGTTGCAGTGAGCCGAGATCGCACCACTACACTCCAGCCTGGGCAACAGAGTGAGACTCCATCTCAAAAGAAAAAAGAATATTAACAAAAAAACCGGGACACCACCCCCGCCAAACCACCTCTAGTACAAATGTTAATATTTAGTTAGAGACACAAATCGGTAGCAGCAGTACTGTTATTTCTGTCAAGGCTAATGCTGGCTTCCAGGTGCTGGACATGTTCTGAGTACTGAGCACTTTCCATGCATTGCCCTCTTCAGCAGAGGCCCCAGGACAGTCCTGTGAGTTTGATACTATTATTAGCCCACAGTTGAAGAAATGACAGCTCAGAGAGAGTGGAGGATTTGCCCAGTCTGACAGCTGGCAAGTGGTAGGGCTGGGACTGAAGTTTAGGGTTTGAGACTGGGGTTTGAGACTGCAGGCCTCACACTTAACCACAGTGCTAAAGACCTGGAGGGATTATCGCTGAAGTCTGGAATTGCCTGTGAGTAAATGCAAATGTGTGTGCATTTTCACAAGTGTGTTTGTAGTCCACATCAAGGAACTGCTCTCAACCAACCCTTTCACTGGCTAAGGGCAGTAATTAAGTCAAGAGACAGTAATTAAGTAAATTAGCTCAAGGGTAGAAACACAAATCTCCTCTCTTTATTCTCTCCTGCCTTGGAGAATCACAGGCTGGTTTGGAATTTCTAGAACTGGTAGTTCTTAAAGTGCAGTCCCCAAACCATCACCATTACCTGGAAACTTGTGAGAAATGTACCATTTTCTGGCCCCACCTGTGATTTCTACTGATTCAGAAACTGAGGGTGGGAGGTGCGGTAGGGCCCAGCCATCTGCGTTTAACAAGCCCGGGTGATTCCGATATTCCGGAGGCGGCATCCCTTTCCAGATGCTATGAAGTTTCTAGGGTCTTTGCTCTACCAATGAGGCAGAAGGCAGCACTAAGGGGTTTGCAGCTGGGACTAGGGCTCCCACAGTCTAGTGCACCTGATATGTGATAGATACTCAATATGTGTATTTTGGATAAATGAGTAAATGGCACCCAGTGTCCCAAATCTCTGTTACTATGACAGGGGCAGAATGTCAGTAGGATGATACCTTGGCTCAGTTGGCCACGTCAGAATTCTCACGGGTTCAAGCTGACCAGAGCACCCTGAAGAGCAGAAGGATGAAATTTTCTGTCCACCTGAGTTTCAGGATGAACACAGACCATGAGAGGGGATCACCATCCTTCTAATCTTTGGAGTTTTAAGCAGGAGGTGTCAAAAGGATTAAGTTACCACAGGGATAAACTGGCTTTTCTAGTGATGTGCTGAGAAACCAAGTCTCTGTATAGAAAGCCCTGACTTTTAGCATTTGCTAATTCCCTTGGTGTAAATACTTCCACCAAGGCCCGTGGATTTTCAAATTATGAGCCGATGGGAGCCCGCTGCAGCATACAACTGGCCCTGGAAGGCTTTGTTACCAACTTCTTTAAAACTGAAAGACTACTTGTCTTTAAAGCACACAAGTTATATATATATGTGTGTGTGTGTGTATATATATATATATATATAATATATATATATGAAAATCAAACAGCACAGAGGGCCTAAAATGAGAAATCTTCCCTTGGCACCCCGAGTCCCGCCTCCAGAGGGAATCATCTTTTCTGGTTTTAGTTCTACTGAAGATCCCTTCCATAGCTCCAAATGGTGTGCTTAAAGCAGCACATATTGGTCTATCATCCACAGGGGGCACCAATGCCATGGTTTGGAAGACCAGGAACCTAGCTCTTCTCCAGCACTGCCCACTCCCCACCACACTCCTCCATTCACATGGCTATTTTGACGATATTTTGCAATTCATCTATTGGTTACTTCTTTGCCTTTAAGTAATAATAGCAGTCACTCACGTAGTGTTTACTTTTAGAACAGGGGCTGTTATAAGCACTTAAGACATGAATGATTGAATCCTCACAGTGACCCTCGGAGGTAGGTACTATTTTCATTCCCATTTTATAGATGAGAAAACTGAAGCACAGAGAAGTTAAATAACTTGCCCAAGCTAGTAAAAGGCAGAGACAGGATTCAAATCCAGACAGTGTGGCTCCAGAGTCCATGTTTTTAACCTCTCAGAAGAAGGTTATAGAAAGTTACTTACTCAGTGTTGGGGGGGACAGTTGCAAGGGAAATGACGATAGGAATATAAATAGATGAGCAAACTGCAGCCTATTTGCTTTTATTGCCCTTAGAAAAAACCAAGGCAGGTGAGGGATGATGTCTATACAAGCCTATGTCTGCTCTGTCTTGTAGACAGAGATGCCCACAAAGTTCAGGACACTGTCCACCACAAGAAATATGGCAGATGGGAGCTGTTAATGGTCTGTGGATAAAATACCATTTGTATTTGCATGTGAAGGCCCTGGTAATTTAATGAAGATATATTTATGATGTGGGCTTTCCCTCCACCCATTTTTCCTTCATTGTACTTGGTGGGCCCTTTCAAACTGGAAGGTTTCAGTCCTTTTTCAGATTTGGGAAACTTTCTTTCATTATTTCTTTGATAACTTCTTCTCTTTTATTTTCTCTATTGGAGTTTGGGCTTCTTAGATCGATTCTCTGTCTCCATGTCTGTCTTTTTGGCTTATATTCTGGGAGACTGATTCACCTTTTTCTTCTAGCCCTTGTGTTAAATATTTTATTTTAGTGATTATACTTTTAATTTCCAAGAAACTTTCTTCTTCTTTAATTGTTCCTATTCCGCATTCACCTGTTTTTGGTTTATAGCCTCCATGCATATCTTCTTGGGTTGCTCTGAAGTTACAAATTAAAATTATCAGAGTTCCTTGAATTAGCTTCATTTCGTTTGCGGCCAGTTGTTCTGGTTCTTATCTTGATTTGACTACTTCCTTTGGTTCTTTGAAATCAGCTCACACTCAGTCCTCATTTGTTTAAGCTACTCTCATTGAGCCTGTACTCTGTCTCTGTGGGGTGCTTTGCCTGGGCTGGGAATATAAGGTTGACAAGCCCCCGTCCTCATGGGGCTTTCCATTTCTCAGTAGACTCTATTGTGACAGATCAGACTTGCTGAGCATTGGACCACCCTGTGTTGATATCTCCCACACTGTACTTAACATTTGGGGTTGTCTGCCAGACCCACGAGGCTGCGAGCAGGGGCTTGAGAACCATGACTGTGTCTTATTGATATATTTATCACAAGGAGGCCCTTGGTAAAAGTTTGATAACCCTTGGGTTAAATAGAACTGAACTGAGTTTTGTGATGGTTGATATATATGCACACACTCACAGATGATGTAGAGGTGTGTCGGGGGCTGCTGGAAGGATGAGAAAGACCAGGACCAAACGGCATTGTTCTGAAAGATTTTGGAGGAGCATGAGAATGTGAGTTTCCCCAAGCTCACTGCCCATCCTGCTCACACTCCATTCACATTCTGCATAAACACCAAGGCCACCATTGCCTCTTCTCTCTCCAACAGCTACAGTCACTTTTGCCTAGAGTTTCTTAGCATCCAACCTTCTGCCTTGTAAAGTGTGAAAACCTGTAATTCTGTACTCAATCATTTTTTAAAAGGAGGGTGGGCATGAGTGTACTTATCTGCCCTTCCAGAGATGGAGGCCTCCTTCCAGAGGGCATGGCCCATGGGTCTACAACTTGAATACATTCATTGGTTCATGCATTCATTCATTCAGCCAGCCATCAATCTTTTTTTTTCTACAGATGTAGTCTTGCTATGAGTGGCTCCAAGTATAAACATACCTCACTGCAGCCTCGAACTCCTGGCTTCAAGAAATCCTCCTGCAGGCCAGGCATGGTGGCTCACACCTGTAATCCCAGCACTTTGGGAGGCCGAGGTGGGTAGATCCCCTGAGGTCAGGAGTTGGATACCAGCCTGGCTAATATGGTGAAACTCTGTCTCTACTAAAAATACAAAAGATTAGCCGAGCGTGGTGGCACGTGCCTGTAATCCCAGCTACTCAGGAGCCTGAGGCAGGAGAATTGCTTGAACCCAGGAGGTAGAGGTTGCAGTGAGCTGAGATCGCACCACTGCACTCCAGGCTGGGCAACAAGAGCAAAATTCCATCTTAAAAAAAAAAGAAAAAGAAAAAGAAATCCTCCTGCCTTAGCCTCCCAAGTAGCTGCAACTAGAGGCGTGTGCCACCATGCCCAGTTCATCAATCCTGTATTAAGGAAATCTTGTGTGTTAGACTTAGCACTAGGCTCTGGAAACAAAAAATTAGATATGATGACCACCTTCCAGGAGTTTACAGTCTGGGAGACTGTAAGTGAAGTATTTGACATTTCTCCAGGAATGAGCAGCAGGGTCTTACCTTCCTTAACCATGTGCTTTCATTGAATTTGATCTCTGTTTGTGGGTCTGTTCCACATTAGACTACTGCCTCCTTAGGTTGGCACTCAGTAGATATTTTTTGGTTGTATGAATGAGTGAATGAATGAATAAATAGCATTGCCTAGCATGGTGGGACATGCCCAGCTTCTGCACTCTGAGGGGACCCATTGCCCACTCCCTAAGTACCACAGAATCCCAATAAGAGTTTGAGGCCCATGACAAGCAAAGAGAGACCCAAATTCTCTGCAGCCTTCTTACTTCTTCCATAGACTCACCCTGGGGAGGAGCTGACTCCGGACTCAGGCACCCCACTGGAGACAGCTGAGCTTGTTAAAATGGGGATCAAAGTGAGCATGAGAAATGCAGAGTCTCATTAACAACCAGCCCAGACAGCCAGGCCAAGAGGGTGAGGGGAGCGGGAGTAAGGGGGTGGAGGGGTGGGAGTAAGTGGGTGGGTGAAGGGAGGCTCCACGGTGCAAGGAGTTGCTGCTGATCCATTTTAGGGTTAAAGAAAGAAAAACACATGTTAACATTAGGGCCAGGGCCTAAAGTCCGTGCTGCCTATTCTGAGGCTGAGGCTATGGCAAGCACAGAGGAGGCTTGGGCTTCATCAGGGCGTTCTGCCAGGCGCGGTCCTGGAGCCAAACTGATCTGTGAAGTCACTGGCCAGTGATAGATGACACTGAAATTCCCTCTTTCTCCTGTCAGAAGCATCTGGCCTGTCAGAGCATAGGTTCTCCCATTTGCTTCCCAGGAGGTGGGGGAGGCCCTTCTCTGAGAAGTCATCAATCCTCCCCTCTCCATGCTCTTGTGCAGGAGGGCTGGGCTGGAGGTGTAGATGCTGAGTTCTGGGAAGTGGTGGCCAGGAATTCACAAGGGGAACTGGCTTCCTCCAGGATGCATGAAGAAGCTATAGGAACCTCCCCTGACTGGCTCCCTGGGGCAGCCTGGCAAGAACACAGGCAGGAACAATGGGCCAATGGGCCCAGACATGGGGGATCCGAGGCTGGGGCTGTGGCCCTGTGAACATCCGGGGACCATATAAAATACAGGGGTCCTGTTTGTAGGGCCATGGCTGCTGGGCCTGAGCATGGGGGTCCTGAGCACAGGTTGGCTTAGGCATGCCGGGATGGATGAGTTGCCTGGGAAGGAGCTTGAGGAAATAAATGGTCTGGAGGGTGGATGCCAGGACCCGGAGGCCCAGCTGCCTCACAGCCAGCCCAGGAGCTCCTCCTGCTCCTGTTTCCAGAGCCCCCAGCCTCACCCAAAGTTTACAACATTGTGCTTATGGGCGAGGTGTGGGGGGTCTTGGGAGGCCCCAGGAAGGTGGGTAGGTCAGTTTCCTGTGGCAAACCTCTTGGGGGCTCAGGGTCTCTGGCTGATCACGTGGGAAGACCTTCTTTGGGCTCATATTGGGGTGGAGGCAGGACTGACCATACAGGGGACACAGGGATATGGCTCCCAGAGACCTTGTGGTGAAGACAGAATTGTCTTCAAGAAAAGAGAAGCAACTTGAGAAGCTCTTTTCGTAAGCCCCTGAGAAACCGGTGTTTCCCCTTCCCCAGCGCCACCTGCCCCTCCCCGGCAATTCCAAGAAGCCACGACCGGGGGGGTGACTGTGGTGGTGTCCAGCCCCGACCTGAGCCCCAGGGGCAGGAGCAGCAGTGAAGGCCCAGTCCATCCTCCACAAACAGGGAGAAAGGCAGCTCCTGAGACCTTTCTGGAGGTGGCCCAGGCCAGCCCGCCAAAGCTGGGCGCCTCCCTGCTGGTGTGGGGAAGCCCTCCTGGGTATTTCTCTGGTCCCTTTGTCTTGAACACCTCCAAGGGTGGGAGGGGACAGAGTCCTACTTCCCCCACACTCACAGAAATGATAAATGAACAAGGTCTTGTCTCCGCATCACCCCTTGGCTCAAACCTGTGCTAAGTCTGTGTGAGTGACTGTGAATGTGTACGCGTGCCGTGTGTGAGCCAGTGTGGGGGTGTGTGTGAATGTATGTGTGGGTGTGTGCGTGGGTGAGTGTGTATGTGTGAATGTATGCATGAGAACACGTGTGAGCATGGGGTGTGTGTGAACACACATGTTGCTGTCTGCAGTGTGTGCATGACCTGTGTGCGGCAGTGTGTGGAGGTCAGCCTGTGTGTGGGTGAGTGTGGGTGGGTGTGAATGGGTGTCTATACAGCGAGTGTGAGTGTGTGAGGACGTTCCCCAACCTGCTGGGCCCTGTGTTCCCCACAAAGGCCCCTTGCAATTGATCCTGGTGCTCTCCTGGAGCCAGGGTTGGTGGGATGCAGAGATTGTTTCTGGAAGGTCCAGCATTCTGGAGCTCTTTCTCCAGTTGCCTAGAGAGTGGATCCTTTGTGGCTAAAGGGACTGGTGGCTTCCTGCCTTTGCCTTCTGCCTCTGACTTCCATCCATGAATGTGCGTGTGCCTGCCGGTGCACACTAGCACACTGTAGTCACTGCCTGTGGGGCCCTATGGGACTCTGTGGAGCTGACCCCAGGCTTCAAGCCGCCAGTGTGAACGGTGCATGTGTCTCACTGTTGTTGGTGAGGGCAATTTCGGCCTCTCCAGATGCAGGAGACATTTGCCTTTGAGCTTTTTCAGGACTTTGAGTCCCTGTCAGGCTCCAACAGGGACACTGGCCTGCGGGCAGGGCATTGCCTTCAAGCAGAGAGCTCAGTGTGGCCCCTCAGGAATCAAGCCCACTGCCTGGGCCACTGAGGCCTCTGCTTCCTCTCAGCCCCTCATGGGGTATGTTTGGGCTCTGGGGGTGGGAAGGGCTGGCCCACAGGGCCCCCAGCAGCTTCTTCCTCCTCTTTGGTTCTCCAGCTAGAGACTCCTGTACACCAGAGCCTTCATGGGCCTAGGTGGGTCCAGAAGCCAGGGTCTTTGGTGGGAGAACGGAATCCCTTTTGGATTCAGGCAGGGTGAGAGGATCCTGCTGGGGATGAGTGTGTCTTGGTAACAAAGCAGACTTTCAGCTGAGTAGGTTCCTGGGGCCTCAGCTCAACCCTCTGACCACACAGGGCAGAGGTGAACGGCTCAGCCTCTGGGATCACACAGATCAGAGTTCAATTCTGGGCTCTACCACTCACTGTGCTGTGGGAAATTGGACGAATTACTTCATTGCTCTGAAGCTCAGTTTCTGCAACTGTACAATGGGTGTGATACTACTTACATCGTAGAAGTGTTATGAGGAGTAGTCCATCTTTAGAAGCATCTAACATTTGGGACATAGAGGATTCCAGTGACTTGTGAGAACTGTGGCAGGAGGGACTTGGGTGGGCAGACACGGATGCGTCTGTGTCTGGGAGGCTCTAGACACCAGGCAACTGCATTCCCCTTATTCTCTCCATGCCTCACCCCAAATACACTGGCCTGGGGTGTCCAAGCTAGAAGGACCTTGGACACTACCCCCGGCTGAGAGAAGTGTCAACCTTCTCCTCAGACACAGGGCTGGGACTAGAGTCCTGCCCTCCAGACTTGGTGGGACTCTACAGTGATTAAGAGAACCACTTCTGGAGTCCCTCAGATCCAGATTCAAATTCCAGCTCTACCACATCACTTCACCTCTTTAATCTTGTTCCCTTGTCCGCAAGATGAGAATACTACTAGGCCACATCTTGGAGTCGTGCTGGTCAGTATGGTAGCCACTGGCTATGTGTAGCAATGGCACAATCTTGGCTCACTGCAACCTCTGCCCCCCAGGTGCAAGTGATTCTCCTGCCTTAGCCTCCCAAGTAGCTGGAATTGCAGGCACCTGCCACCACGCAGACTAATTTTTGTATTTTTAGTAGAGACAGGGTTTCACTATGTTGGCCAGGCTAGTCTTGAAATTCTGGCCTCAGGTGATCCGCCTGCCTTGGCCCCCCAAAGTGTTGGGGTTACAGGTGTGAGCCACTGTGCCCAGCCATGTGTAGCTATTTAAATTCAGATAAAATTAAATAAAATTTAACATGCATTTTCTTAGTTGACGAGCCACATTTCAGATGCTCAATAGCCACATGTAGCTAGTGGTCACAGTTTTTGGGCAGTGCAGACAGAATATCTCCATTATTTCAGATAATTCTATGGGCAAGTGTGGCCTCCAAAGGTTGTTTGTGAAGACAAAATGAGACAATGCAGATCAAGTGCTGGGCTCAGAGCCTGGCTCTGCATCAGTGATGCTGGCTGTCACTGTTGTTATCAGAGCCTCCTAAGAAGTCCTCCTTCCAGCTAAGGGTGGTCTAGAGATCAGAGCATTCCTTGGGACCATGGCCATGCATGGTGACACATCCCCTAGAGCCACAGTCTGAGACTGGGAACACGTTGTTTGAGCTCTGTGCTTTCCTGATGAGGAGACTGAGGCCCAGAGAAGCAAAGTAACTTTCCCAAAGTCATCTGAAAGAATGGAGGCCAGAATCCTGTTTGCTGACCCTTGCCCAGTGCCCCATTCTACTTTCCCTGTTCACAGGCACTCAGAGCAGGTGCACCAGGGTTATCTTCGTAAAAAAAAAAAAAAAAAAAAGATTTTTAGGACCTGTCTGAGATAGAGTGAGTGAGCCAGAACTTACAGGGTATGGCCTGAGGGCTGGTTTGTTTGTCTGTATGTTTGTTTTTTGAGACAGGGTCTTCCTCTGTCGTCACCCAGACTGGAGTACAATGGTGCAAACACAGCTCACTGCAGCCTCGACATTGGGGCTTAAGCAATCCTCCTACCTCAGCCTCCTGTGTAGCTAGGACCACAGGCACCACCATGCTTGGCTAATTTTTTAACTTTTTGTAGAAATGAGGTCTCACTTTGTTGCCTAGACTGGTCACAAACTCCTGGCCTTAAGCAATCTTCCTGCCTTGGCCTCCCAAAGTATTAGGATTACAGGGTGTAAGCCCTTGCTCCCAGCCTGAGATCTGCTTTTTTACTAAGAGCTCTAGATGCTTTTGATCTTTAGCCAGATTGGGGCACCGTTTGTGGGGAACTATGTCTCCTCCATCCTCTGCCCAGGACTTTGTAGTTCTCACTGGTGGGGGGGGTGGGTTGTCACATGCACCAGCCTCCCAGGGTCTGACTGGCTCCTTGGTGGAGCAAACGAGGAAGCAGTGGCCTTCCCCCATCCCCCATGCTTCCCTGAGCTGGCTTCCCCAGCATGCCCTTCTTCCACCTTGCCATAGACATCAGAAATCCTCAGGAAAGGCAAGTGAGCGGGGACCTTGGCCTGCTCCCACTGGATGTGCTACAGCAGCTGCTTTCACCA
Source organism: Trachypithecus francoisi (assembly GCF_009764315.1). Taxonomy (NCBI): domain Eukaryota; kingdom Metazoa; phylum Chordata; class Mammalia; order Primates; family Cercopithecidae; genus Trachypithecus; species Trachypithecus francoisi. The sequence goes on along the minus strand of NW_022681470.1, from coordinate 68,657,794 downwards.
AGGTGGGTCAGGCTGGGGCTGAGGAGGCCAAGAGAGTGCCCAGGCCTCAGCACAGGGATCCCTCAGGGACTGTTTTCGGCCCAGACACCTCAGACACCTTGATTTTGCCTCAAGCAGGTTAGCCCTCAATGAGGGAGCCAAGTCCCTCCAGCTCTGGCTGCCAAGGAGGCCCCACAAGATGGCCGCTGGCCAGGCCTTAGTGTTGTTTGGCTCAGGAGGACTGCTCTCTCCGACAGGAAGTCTTTAATCTCCACAACACTGGTAATCACGAGTTCGGAGAGTCCAGCTTCCCATTCCAGGGAGCTCAGTGGGATTGGCAATCCTGCCCTTTGCAAGGAGAGCCCTTTCATTTGAACACACCAAGTGTCTCGTTGTCCTGGGGCCTGGGAACAGAGACAACAGGGCTGGTGTCTGCCTCCTGTGTACGTGCAGCTTAGCTGTTACTCTGAAAACTGGTGAACGAAGCAGGGCTGTAGGGGGCTTAGGCTGGGGGTGGGCAACTGAATGGCCCATAATCACTGGGGGTGGCCCTTTCTGAAAGTTTCTCGGCTCTCAACAACGGGCTGCAGACCCTGCCCCATTCCTGTCAGGAAGCTCACAAGAGTGGGGATTCCCTTGGGATGCGGTGGGAATTGTGTCTCCTCCAACCTCTGCTCAGGGCTTGGTAGGTCCCAACAGAAGGCTCATCACAAGCACCAGCCTGTCTCCCTCACCCCAGAGAGCAGAGCCCAAGGAGACTCTCTTCTGGCTCATGCTGAGAAAGGGTGCAGGCTCAGAGGACTGTGGGTTCTGACACCCACTCCCCAGAGAAACTGACATGGAAGATATTTACAGGGGGTTAAACTACTTCAGGGTGCATTCACTCCTTCCCTCACCCATTCATTCAGCACGTCTCTACTGAAGGCTTCTTATGTTTCTAGCCCCTGGAAAACTGTGGTGACCAAGAGACACAGTCCTTGTCCTTGTGGAGCTTACATTCTTACAGGGGAGTGGAGAGATAGAAAATAAATTAAAAAGTAAACAGGGATATATATAATATATATGTATACACACATACACACACATATAATGCAACGTGAGTTAGAGAAAAGGGCTATGAAAAAAATTAAAGCAGAGTATAGACAGGAAGGGGAAGGGCTATTTATTTCATTTTTTATTTTTCTCTGTAGAGACGGGATCTCACTATGTTGCCCACGCTCATGTTGAACTCCTGACCTCCAGCCTCCCAAAGTTCTGGGATTACAGGTGTGAGCCACTGCACTCAGCCAAATGACTTTTGTTGATTTCCCCAGCCAATGGCACTTGGGGAAATTGGCTGAAGAAGGACTTATCCCACCTTTCAAGGATGTGTTAAAACACCCTTGACCCACCATTGTCCCCACCACTTACAGCATCATAAAAACCAAAACTTATGCCCGGGCGCGGTGGCTCATGTCTGTAATCCCAGCACTTTGGGAGGCTGAGAGGGGTGGGTTATGAGGTCAGGAGTTCCAGACCAGCCTGGCCAACATGGCAAATCCCCATTTCTACTAAAAATACAAAAATTAGCCAGGCGTGGTGGCAGGTGCCTGTAATTCCAGCTACTCGGGAGGCTGAGACACGAGAATCGCTTGAACCCAGGGGGTGGAAGTTGCAGTGAGCCGAGATAGCACCACCACACTCCAGCCTGGGCAACAGAGCGAGACTCTGTCTCAAAAAAAAGAAACCAAAAGTTAAAATACCCATTGCAGACCCCTTTTTCATCTCCTCATAATTCCCTTTGTATATTCCTTTCCTGGGAGTTGAATATTCCCGTATCTAAATTTACCAACCACAAACCACAGAACTTTTGTGATGTGATAGAAATTAGCAGGTAGACACTACATCTGTTTCCTTTAAGGCCACTGCAGTCTAACCTGCGGCTGACACGAAGCTGTGCTCACATGGCCATGGGCTTGATGGCAGGAAAGTGTCCCCTTTAGGCCACTGAAAGGTGTTCCCTTTAGGTTCTTTTAATTTCCACTCTCCTGACCTTGGAATCAGCCTGCCAGGCTCTGTCCTTTCAGAAGGACGGAGGTGCACAGGTGTAATGTGCAAGATAGGAAGATCTGCCCTGAGGCCACTCTGCTGGTTCTGATAACAACGGGTACCATAGACTGATAGGTGTTCAGTCAGGGCACACACAAGGCCGTCCTGCGCCAGGAAGGCAGTGGGTGTGGTGGACTTAAGAGGCAGAGATGCGGCTGGAGTCCTGGCTGCCCTGTGGCCTGGAGGCAGCGTAGTCTTGAGAGGCAGACAGACCCATGCACAGTGCTGCCACTTCCCAGGCTGCCCAGCCCCTCTGAGCCTCCGTTTCCTCATCTGTGAAGTAAGGACTTTTAACTTCCTTAAAGAAACTGTGAGGCTGGGTGTGGTGGCTCACGCCTGTAATCCCAGCACTTTGGGAGGCTGAGGCAGGTGGATCACCAGAGGTCAGGAGTTCAAAACCAGCCTCACCAACATGGTGAAACCCCGTCTCTATTGAAAATACAAAAAATTAGCTGGGCGTGGTGGTAGCACCTATAATCCCGGCTACTCAGGAGGTTGAGGCAGGAGAATTGCTTGAACCTGGGAGACAGAGGTTGCAGTGAGCCAAGAGTGTGCCACTGCACTCCAGCCTAGGCAACAAGAGTGAAACTCTGTCTTAAAAAACAAACAAACACACAAACAAACTGTACGCAAGTCCCTGGCATCTGTTAGACTCTTGATAAATGACAGTGGCTACAGCTCCTTGGACAAATAGATTAATCACTCTCAGCTTTGATTCTTCATCTGTGAAAGTGAGATATCAATATATCTGTCTCCCGGGGTCATTATGAGGATGAGATAATATGTGTGAAACCGCCCGTCACAGGGCCTGGCACTCAACATATGTTTAATCTACATTGGGAGCTCGGCCCGGAGTGAGTGAGTGGCTGGGTAGGTGTGGAGAGGGGCATTCATAATGGCTGAGCAGCCCTTCACATTGCCGTGGATGGAGTCTTTTTTTCTGTGCCCAGTTTTGTCAATGAAGAGAAAGTAACAGAGGGGAAGCAGGGGGAAAGGATTTTCTGGATTTTTTGCTGCTTTAAATTCTGGCTTCAAAATTAGCCGGGCATAGTGGCACGTGCCTGTAGTCCCAGCTATTCGGGAGGCTGAGGTGGGAGGATTGCTTGGGCCCAGGAGGTTGAGGCTGCAGTGAGCCAGGATTGCACCACTCCATTCCAGCCTGGGTGACAGCGAAACACTGTCTCTTTGAAAAAAAAAAATTCTGGCTCCAGAATTGGAATTTACAACACTGGTAATATACCAGCCAAACAGATTACATACTCAAAAGAGGGTGGGGTGGCACGAGAGCAGGATTGCTCAAAAGTGCAGTCTCACAGCCTCCACTTCCCCTGCGGGGAGCCGGCTCTGCGCCCTGGGCTCACCATCAGCCCTTCCATCTGCTGACTCATCCTCAACAGCCCCAGCCCAGGACCGCTGAGTGCATGCAGGGAGGCCTATTAATAGCCTCTTCCTGGGACACTCATGGTGCCTTTCTCTAAGGCAGTTTGACTACAAGCCTGCTGCCCTGCCCCTCATTCTCACCCCCACGCCCCCAGCGCTCTCCTCACAGACCCTGAAGTAACAGTGTTGAACGCTGACTGGTGCCCAGAGAGTGCTGGAGCTTCCATTCTGTCACTTCTGGATGTGTCCGCATTTCAAAATGGTGGCCTGTCAGTTTTGGTCAGAGAGCAAGGCTGAGGTGAAGCACTTCCGACAGTAGTCCAGAGGGGTCCACAGGATCTCCACCCAGTTGCCAGCTGAGAAGCTGTCGGTAGTGGTGAGGAGGAGGATGTAGAACCCTCGAGGTGCCTGGCCTGTAGGGCAGGAAGCACAGCACCAGCCACTGTGGCCGAGTTTGCACGGGAACAGCCTTTGTAGGCCCTGAGCATTGCTCTCTCCTGGGCATAAGCAGAATCCGACCTGGCAAACAGGCCAAGGGCTGCAGAGAGCATCTGGACTGTGTGTTGTGAGGAGGGCCGTGGCTGCCTCTCTGGGCATAGCCTTCACAGAATGACCCGCTTTGGGAGTGTCTTCCACTCCCACAGTGACTGGGTGAAGCTGAATCCATGGCAGGACAAGTTGAGGCCCCTGGGCAGGCTTGAAGAGGCAAGAAGAGGCCCTGGTTCTCAGTCACTGTACTGGGAGACTGCCCTGCATGCTCTCCATGGGGACATCTTGTATGTGCGGATGAATAAGACCGCCCCATATAGTACAAAGAACACATTTTTTCATCTCAGCTTTATCACTCATGAGCTATGTGATCTTGGTCAAGCTACACTCCTTTCTGAGCCTTAGTTTCCTCAACTATAAAAAGATAGTGTTGAGCCTGGGCAACATAATGAGACCCCATTTCTACAAAATATTTAAAAATTAGCTGAGCGTGGCATCTTGTGCCTATAGTTCCAGCCACTTGGGAGGCTGAGGAAGGAAGATCGCTTGAGTCCAGGAGTCTGAGGCTGCCGTGAGCCATGATGGTGCCATTGCACTCCAGCCTGGGCAACAGAGTGAGACCCTATCTCAAAAAAAAAAAAAAAAAAAAAGTTTTGGACAGGGTAGAGTGAGCTCTGAGGTCTCTGCTCTTCCAGATCTGAGCTTCCTAGTCAATATCTTGTGCCTGTTCAGAAAATGTTGATCTGTTCAGGAAATGACAGAGGAGCAGCTAAAGAGGTCAGTAGACAAACAGGTTGGGGGAAGAGAAGGGGAAAGAGATTGAATTGGGGACTTTCTCCCTCTCTCCCTTGGAAGTTCTCCCCCCATCCCTTTCATTAGAAAAGCTTCTCTGCAGGTTCCCCACACCCCATCTCCCTGGCAGGGGCACTGCTGCACAGAAAAACAGAGGCCATGGTGTGGCTTTTCTGGGCCTGAGACATGCCTTCCACCATTAGACACTGTCAGCTGAATCTTTGCTTCCTCTTCCATCCCCCGTGTCACCCACAGTCTTCCCCTTCCCCCCAACTCTTTTATGCTGAAATCAGGATTCAGAAGGCTCCCAGGGCATGGGAGGGCTTTGTGAAAAAGGGAGAGTGAGGTGAAGGGGTCTCGGTGATAAACAGAAAGTTTGGCCTACAGGGACTGTAGGCTGGGAAGAGAGGCAGAGAGAGGGAGAGAAAGCTCAGAGCTAGATGAGACCTTGACAAAGGAGGTAACCTCAGTGCTCCCCGTGACAACCATACAGACCTGCGTGGCCCTAAATAAGTCGTTTGCCTTCAACTCTCCATCTGTAAAGTGGGCAAACCTGCCCTTCTGCCTCAGGAGGAGGTTGGTTGGAAGCATCCACAGTCCCTAAACAGCCAAACAGCCTGCTGATTTTCCAGCCTTGGTAGAGAGGTCAGGGAGAGGGAGATGCAGCTGCCTCTGGCAGGGAGCGACCCTGGGGACCAAGCAGACCATGGGTTAATGTTTTGACTGCTGGGGTGGGACTAGCTCAGCCCCTAGCTCCAGGATACCTCAACACCAGTCAAGGGGAATTCAGGCTAAGATGCCCCTCCCCTGCCCCCTGAACTTGGCATGCAAGGAAGATGAAAGTGGCTGAAATGATTTGCTGGCTGATGCTTCAGCCTGCACGTCTGTCTGGCAATTGGTCATGCCTGCGGAAGCCGCCTTGCACACGGCCCCTGGATCCAGATTTCTACAAAGCAATGCCAGGAAAACATGGGAGGGAGGTGGAGCATCTGGCTGATGAGCTCGCTTCAAGCCAAGAGGGAGTTTTTGGTTCAAAAATGGATTGTCTTTTGCTCTGCTGATATTTCTCTGGCATGAGTTTCCTGACTGGGAAAGGGAGGCTTTGGCCAAAAAGTAAGTGTTCATAGAACAAATTGGCCAGGGAGGACTAACCCGACATAAAGAGAGGGTAGTTTTCCTCTTCATCACAATAAATCTGTAGTCAGCACCAACTGGAGAAGGGGCAATGTGCTAAGAGCACAGATTCTGGAATCAAACTGGTTGGGTGCAAATCACCAGCTCTCTGACTGGTTGTGAGTCATGGCCTCAACTTCCTCATCAGTAAAGTGGGGATAATGTAGATGAGGCTTTACACCGAGGTGTTTTTAGTTGTTCTATAAAGCAGTTAGAGCTGTACCTGGTACATGGTAAATACTCAGTAACTATTACTTATTGTTATCATTTTATCATAGAAATTTAGTGCCATCATCTCTATTGGTAAGGAATTTTATAATCTAGTTGGGCTACTCTATGTGTGGGGTAGCCCTGCTCTGTCAATGGAGTAGCCAAAAACAATAATAATACTAATGATCTAGTTGAGGAGATAAGAAACAAGCATACAAAAAATGTAGATAACAAACTTTTTTTTTTTTTAGGACGAAGTCTCACTCTGTCGCCCAGGCTGGAATGCAGTGGCATGATCTCGGCTCACTGTAACTTCCGCCTCCTGGGTTCGAGCAATTCTCCTGCCTCAGCCTCCCCAGTAGCTGGGACTACAGGCATGTGTCTCCATGCCTGGCTAATTTTTGTATTTTTAGTAAAGATGGGGTTTTACCATGTTAGCCGGGCTGGTCTTGAACTCCTGACCTCAAGTGATCTGCCAGTTCGGCCTCACAAAGTGCTGAGATTACAAGTGTAAGCCACCGAGCCTGACTGATAACAAATATTTAAATAATAAACATTTAAATAGCTCCATATAGCCTCACACAGTGGGGTGTGTGATTGATGGCCAAATGGGTGGGACAGCATCCTGAAAGGCCAGGTGGTCTCACCAAGCCCACAATCCATTTCCAGGTTGCCAGGCCTCCCCTCTCTCAACCCATATATAAAGGGTACCTACCCCAAAGGGGACTCTGCAATCCATCACCTCCCCACAGGTGTTTGGAGCAGGGGTGATCGCTTGACCGGGTGTCTGGCCAGCCATAGGCTAGGCAGGGACCCAGCATGGTCTAGTGTAAAAGGATTAGTGGTTCCCATTGGACTGTGTCTAGGAAGTCTGATTTAGACCCAGGGAGAAAATGAAACAATCAGCCGAGCGAACAGGAGCTGGAAGGACATCCTGAGGTAGAAGCTGGGGCTGTGCGGGGCACAGGTAACAACCATCACAAGGGAACAGCAACGGTTGAAGAGGCTGCCTGTCCACAGAACTGGGACCAGAGCAGGCACACAGAGAGAGCATAGAACAGCATGTGAGGGCCACCAGAAGGCCTTTGATGAAAGGCAGGAAGGAACCACTGGGGAGCTGCCTTTGTTCCCACTGGCCTTCTGAAGGAACTAGGTGAGTTTTCGATCCCAGTGACCAAAGAAGCTGGACAGCTATGCAGAGAAGACAGGGGGCATGGAGGGCTGCAGTAGTTGTTGGGGGCCGCAGGGGGCATGGAGGGCAGTAGCAGCCTACTGGGCGTGCACCAGGAACAGGGAGAGGCTCCCGTATGGAAAGCCAGGGGGATGCCAAACAGGCAGAGGGGCTGAAGGAAGGAGCAGAAGAGAATGATTATGTGATGGAAAAGCATGAAGAGGACGTGGGGAGAGGTGAGTAGACTGGTTTGGTTGGAGCCAAGGGTTGGAAGATCAGAATTTGGAAATATTCAGAAAAATACATTGTAAGGATGCTTTCACTTGCCAGTAACAGGAAACCCAACCAAACCTGGGTCAAATTCTAGCAGGAATAGACTAACTCATGTTTTGGAAAAGCCAGGAGGTGTGGCAGGCTTTAGTCAAGGCCAATCCAGAGTTCAAAGCCACACCAAGGACCTTGCATTTATGTCTTTCCTCTCTTCTTCTGAAGGCTTTGTCCTCACTCCACCTCCCTGGCTTGAAGTCAATGTGCCAAATGACAAATTTGCCAAAAACATGCTTTAAGGAACATGCTTTTTTAAAGCAGCCAATGACTGTCCATATATATATAATATATTACATTTTTTTATACATTACATATATTTTATATATATATATGTGTGTGTGTGTGTATGTGTGTGTGTGTATATATATATATATATTTTTTTTTCTTTTTTTTTTTGAAATGGAGTCTTGCTCTGCTACCCAGGTTGGAGCGTAGTGGTGCTAACTCGGCTTACTGCAACCTCCACCTCCCGGGTTCGAGTGATTCTCCTGCCTCAGCCTCCTAAGTAGCTGGGATTACAGGCACCCACCACCATGCCTGGCTAATTTTTTTTGTATTTTAGGTAGAGACAGGGTTTCACTATGTTGGCCAGGCTGGTCTCAAACTCCTGACATCAAGTGATCCACCCGCCTTGGCCTCCCAAAGGGCTGAGATTACATGAGTGAGCCACTGTGCCCAGCCTGAATGTGATTATATTTTCAATTTGATTCAGAAATTGGCTTTCAATGAATTGGCTTTCAGAAAATTGTTTTTAGGCCAATTGCCCTGTTTCCAGCTATTCTTGAGAACCACGATGGTTGGCAGCAGCCCCTTGCACTGTAAGCTTCTCAATTCATGTCCAGGAGTAGAAAGAGCCTCTATGCCCAGTCTCACCAGCACAAGTCCTGAGGTTTGCTCTGGTGGGTCAGCAGGGCTCACAAGCGGTCCCCCGAGCCAACGACTGTGGCCTGGAGAACATGCTGGCTGGCTTGGATCTAGCTCAGTGTCTTTTCTTCAGCCAGTAGCTAGGGCCACAGTGATGGGGCTATATTGGTGGGCGTAAACCATTTGAGCCCCACTCCTAAGGAAGGGGGTGGGTAAAGTCACACCCTGGGCACGTGGCTGGGGAACTCCTGTTAGGAAAGGCCGTGTAGGCCACAGATGTGGAGAACATAAGTAACAATGCCAGTAACAGTTGAAGACATTCCTGAATAGCCAGCCAAAGTGTTTAGACTTTGTTCCACAGGCAGCCAGGTGACATTGGAAGCTTTTTAGATCTGGGAAGAAAGCTCTTCCTGGTGGTGTTTTAGGAAGATTAGTCTGACCATAAATTGGATGAAAGTAGAAAAAAGACTGGCAAACCAGTGGGGTGATGAGAGAACCCAGGGGAGAGACAATGAGGACTGAAACTAAGGAACTGGAATGAGAAACCAAAGGAAGGGAGGACAATAAAGTATTTTGAAAGAAGTAGATCAGGCACCGTAGCTCATGCCTGTAATCCCAGCACTTTGGGAGGCTGAGGTGGGAGGATCACCTGAGGTCAGGAGTTCAAGACCAGCCTAACCAACATGGCAAAACCCCATCTCTACTAAAAATACAAAAATTAGCTGGGCCTGGTGGCATGTGCCTATAATCCCAGCTACTCGGTAGGCTGAGGCGGGAGAATCACTTGAACCCGGGAGGCAGAGGTTGCAGTAAGCCAAGATTATGCCATTGCACTCCAGGCTGGGCAACAAAAGTGAAACTGTCTCTGTCTCAGAAAAAAAAAAAAAAAAAAAAAAGAAAGCAAGAAAGCAAGCAAGCAAGCAAGAAGTACTAGGAGTTAGTGTCTTACTGGACATCAGGGAAGTGGGTGGACAGTGACAGAGGGAGGAGTCAAAAATGGCTCCAAGGTCTCTGACCTGGGTGAACTCATGGAGCTTCTGCCCGTACCATTAGTAACTCTTTTCTCTGAGACCTGTCCCCTCACTCACAGGGAAGAGCCTGTGTCCTGTTCGTACTGGGTCCCCATTGTTTTTGCAGCCTGGCACTTCCTCCCTTTCTGGGGATGAACACTTCCCTCCTGGGAAGCACCCACTGCTCGCGCGTCTCTCCACAGCTGTTGTGGAGGCCACTGTGTAAATGCACAGCTCCTGTCTAGGGATGCCAGACCCAAGATGGGTCAATCAGAACTCTTCTTCAGCTTGGGACTAAAGCAAATAAAGATCTCTCTCTCTCTCTCTCTCTCTGTCTCAGAGGCTGAAGGTGTGATTGGGCCAGCTGGTGACCTGCTGCTGGCCTCATGCTTCCAACATGAAGATGCCAGGCTGCAAAATGGAGAAGGAAGCCCATGCAGAGACGGCTTCTGAGTGACAGCCTAGGAACGGCTGCTTGGGTGCCTGCAGGCTGTCAGATTTCAAGATGCACTTCCTGTTCTTGGGTTCCGCAAGACACCCTCTGGCTCTTTTGCATACATTTTAAGCAATTACTTCTGAAGTTGGGAAATCAGGAGTAGCCGCTGACTCTAAAGAGAAACTACATCAATTTGGAATGTATTTGCATTATCAGTGAGTTTACTGGAAGTATTAAAGCTGGACCATCACTTGGAGATGTTGTAAGGAAATATGAACATTTGGTGAACAGACCTTTAAATAAAGAAGGAAGCCATGGGAGTGGCTGAGATCTCCCTGAGAGAAAGTGGAGAGATGTTCACAGGTAACTTCATTTAGAAATCTTTATTTAAAAATCACATTTAGAAACTAGAAGGTGTGGGGGGACCCAGTAAAGGAGATAGAAAGGGATTTACCAGAGAGTTGGGGGAGCTACGATTGTGGTGTCAAAGAACCAAAGGGAGGAGCAAATACAAGATCTCAACGAATAAGGAAGTGTAAGTGACGAAGGGTAGGCCTCGGGGTGGGTCGACTCAGCAGCTCCACCGTTTTACTGAGAGCCCAGGTGCTTTCTACCTCTCTGCTGTGCTGCGCTTGGCATTGGCTTCACCTGAGGGTTGAAGCGTCCTCCCTTAGATGAGAGATAACTGTGAGTAACCGACAGGGGAAGGGAGAGAAAGGATGCTTTCCCAGCCATGGAATCTGAGCTTCTGTCTTCAGTCTGATTGGGCCACTTTAGATCCTGTGCTCACCCTAGCCCAGAAAGATTCCCTGGAGAAATGCCATTTACTAATACCCTTCGCCTATCAGGAGCCACCCCTGTGGACCCAGGAACAGGGTCTCTATCCCTTGAAGCGTGTGACAGCAGAGGACAGGAGGCTGCACCTGAACATGACCAGGGGTCTGCTGGGGAGGAAAAACGGAGAGTGGAAGCTGCAGAGGAAACAAACAGCTCCCCGCCCCGCCACATACCCGACAAGACCTGCATGGGATGACGTACGTAGAGCTGCATTGAATGTGTACTAAAAATCACTGGGCCGTGGTGCTAACTTCTGTTAGCAGAGAATGCAGAAAGGCTGCGGGAGCCTTTCATTGCCAGCTCTACATGATCCTTCCCCTTATGATCAACACCAGCCCAGAGATTTAACTACAAGACCCTGCCTCACCCAGCTCTTTTTGTCCCCACTTTGCAAAGTTCCTAAAATGTACCATATTTCTTTCTTCTGGATGGTCTTATATGCTGATCCCTCTGCAGGGAACAGTCTCTGTATTTGCTGCCTTTTCCTACATAGGTTTCACTTCATGTCGTTCCTTAAAGAGCACTTCCCTGTCCTAAACTGAATCAGGTGCCCCTCCCTGGCTTGTGTCCCTGTTGGAACCTAGTTCCAGATTGTAATTATGTTTCTATTATGTTCGTGTGTAGCTCTGTGGCGTGGGGGCCACATTTGTTCGCTCACTAGTGAATCCTCAGAGCCTGGAACGTGGCGATGCTCAAGACATTGGATGAATGAATTCGCTATTTCACGCACTTCTTTGTCTAACTCTCATGCCTATTGTCTTTTCTAAGCATGTGAGACATCTTTGGAGGTTGTTGAATGTAAAGATTTCTACAAAACAATACCCATTCCAAAAGAATAATGACATTTAATGAACCTAAATAATAAGGAATGCTTGGAAAGCTCATAAAGTAACAGCAATGGAACAGGGAGTTTTTTTTTTAAATCATATTTAAGTAAGTTATTGCTTTGCATCAGCTACCCTTACACAGATAAAGACAAGACTAGAGCAAACTGGTGAACTAGTTCAACATTGTCTTTGCCCCAGCCCCTATCTCACTAGCTGATTGTATTAGCAGATATTTATCAGATGTTTCCTCTGCGCTGCCCATTGTGCTGGGCTCTGAGATTTGGCCCTGATTTCAGTCCGGATTCTAGTAGGGCTTCCAGCACCTGATTCTCCCTTTGGGGCTTCCCTCAATTCCATTCAACAAATATTTATTGAACTCACAGTCAGGTGAAAGAAATGGTAAATGAGTAAATCCACAGCAATACTTCATGTTACGATTCACGATGATGACTGTGAGGTGCTACAAGATTTTGAATCATGCAAGTTTTCATCAGGGCCATTCTATCTATTAAGGCAAGAACTGAACAAACACATCTTAAGAATGGGTTTCTACTAGAAAGATTGCAACAAATAAGTTTTTCTGATTAGCCCTCAGATAATTCAATTAACTTCTATTACCAGAACTTTCAAGTCTGCTTTGCTAGTCTATGAGTTTCTATACAGGAGGGGCTTAAGGGCTGGCAATCTGTTAGGAAGGCAAGCTGGAGGTTTGTCTTGAAGTCATGTTTACACAGCAAGCATGCTGTTTCTGCTTGGATTGCATGGCTATTTGGCATAGCTAAAGGTGGCTATTGGAAATCGTGGGGAAATTAAATCTTTGCCCCCTCTCAATCATTTATTGGCCCTACCACTGATCCTAGCTAACTGAAGCATAATTACATTTTGTTTGTTTGTCAGACTTTCAGACTACTCAGGCTTCAAAATCCACAAGATTTCAAAAAGAAAATTTCAAAGGGAGAAAGAAGCCATAGTCTGCTCTGATAACTTGCTTATCAATTTCTTTTTCAATTTCCCTGTCCTCTTCTCTCAGAGGGAAGCGTGAGTGAGAACCTGACTCTCAACCCCTACGAGATAGAGAATATTTGCTTTTTTTTTTTTTTTTTGGTTGATTGCTGAGCTTGAAAAGAAAAAAAACACAGAAAATTAAAAAGGTTAGAAGTTGGGGGGCCGGGCGCGGTGGCTCTAGCCTGTAATCCCAGCACTTTGGGAGGCCGAGACGGGCGGATCATGAGGTCAGGAGATCAAGACCATCCTGGCTAACACGGTGAAACCCCGTCTCTACTAAAAAATACAAAAAAACTAGCCGGGCGACGTGGCGGGCGCCTGTAGTCCCAGTTACTCGGGAGGCTGAGGTAGGAGAATGGCGGAAACCCAGGAGGCGGAGCTTGCAGTGAGCTGAGATCCGGCCACTGCACTCCAGCCTGGGTGACAGAGCGAGACTCCGTCTCAAAAAAAAAAAAAAGAAGTTGGGCATGATGGCTTATGCCTATAATCCTAACACTTTGGGAGGCCAAGGCAGGCAGATCACTTGAGCCCAGGAATTCGAGACCAGTCTGGGTAACATGGCGAAACTTCGTCTCTACAAAAAATACAAAAATTAACCAAGTGCAGTGGTGCATGCCTGTAGTCACGCTACTTGGGAGGCTGAGGCAGGAGGATCGCTTGAGCCTAGGATACTGAGGCCTCAGTGAGCCGTAATCGAGCCACTGCACTCCAGCCTGGGTGACAGAGCAAGACCCTGTCTCAAAAAAAAAAAAAAAAAAAAAGCCAAGTTAAAAATCTGTAAACTGATAATGTGGAAACATGTTTACTTACTTTACAGGAATGTCATAGCATCAAAACCAGAGGAATTTTCTGTGCAAATACAAAGGAAGTAATTTAATAGTTTCCAAATGGTCTTTCTTGTTTTATTCTCACCCATCCACTCCTTGCACATTTTTTTTAAAAAATTGACTAGTTTGTATTTACCCTTCTCACTTATGCTGAATAAACACATTTTGCTCAAGGAAGGCAAACCTAGACAGGTCTGGTTTAATTGCACAATCAGATATTAATATAGTGTTTTGAAGATAATTGCTTTATGACCTCAGAATGAATCAGTTCTCAGGGCAAGGAGACATTTAACGCAGCAGGCAGCACGCTTGCTGTGCCCCGTGTGTGGTGTGCTTGTAGTGCAGCGGGGCTCAGCTTCACGGGCACACCACGTGTGTACCATCCACACAAGCTGGATTAGCAAGAATGTGTAAACTTGGACTTCATTCCCTCTCTTCCCTAGATTCTGCTCAGGAAACTAGATTTTGTGATTAGGCAATCCTATTGGGTGAAAGCTCATAATAGTACTGATATTCCTAATAATAACTACTATTTATTGTACATCTATTACAGGTCAGGCTAAATGCTGGGCTCAGTGCTTTGTGTCCTCATCTTTGGAGCCCTTGTAACACCAGTACAAGGTGTATTTTATCTCCTCATTTTCTCTTATTGCAGATCAGGACACTGAGCTGAGAGCTGTTGAGTTACTTGCCCAAGGTCACATTGCTGGGATTTAAACCACAGTGTGCCTGGCTCAGAGGGAATTTTCTGAGAAAGGAATGAGCTGAGGTTTCAGGATCCTTCACTTACATGGCCCTTTGCAAGGCCCTGTGCCTAATTTTGTTTTTGCAATTTTAAAAATTCTTTTTCTTGAAGAGGCCTCCTAAACTGTGTTAGTTGAAGTCCCCATAAAACCTGAATCCAGCTTTGGCTTCCCTTCAGAGCTTTCATTCTTTATCTCCAAATTGTAGTTTCTAACCAATCACAATAACATTAATGTCAAGGACTGACATATCTCATCACATACTAAGTGATCTGTTCATAGTAGGTGCTCAATAAAGGTTGAATGAAGAAGCACACATGACTGAATACATGTCCTACTTGAAAATCATACTGTGGATCAACTCCATGTATATTGAAAACCAGGGGATAGATTGAAATGATGTGTGCCATTGAAAGAAATTGGCTCTTTCCTGACATGGAGTGTGGAACAACAGCTAAGTTTTTGACAGGGTAAAAGAGCAGACAGTGTAGATTTTGATTTTTCTCTGTATCTCTTTGCATTAATAAGTCCTGGAGAACACTACACTGATGAATTTGCAGTGACTTCCTCTTTGCAGTCACTTCCATAAGAGACACCTCATTTCACTGAGCTTATCCAATTAACAAAAAGAGAAAACAAATTAAAAGAAAGTCCCCGAGGTAGCCGAGACTCAGTGTGCTTAAGTGGATAAACAACATAATTGGAATTGCCTACCCTTATGAAAGCACTATACTCAGGGCTGGTTTTGAACAAGTAGTTCTAGTTTGGCAAGAGTTTGTTAGTGTCATTTCACAGGAAAGGCTAGGAGGAAATGTGTTTAAAATGCAACAAGAGAATTCTTGGTTAGAAAAGCATATGGTACAGATTGATAGATATTTGAAGTAGCTACTGAAAAGAAGTTGGTGAGAGTATGTTCCTCATCTACTAAAAATGTTATCTTGCCTCCAAGCAAGGACCCTGGGGAGTTCTCTAAGACCCTTCAAGCCTAAAAATCCCAGTATACTCACAGTATGAGAAATCACTTGGTAGTACATAAATCAAAGCAAAAGATGCCTGCTCTTCTCTGTAACAGCGGCACAGTTGGCAAAATACCAAATTGTTTATCAGATACTGGGGCTGCTCACAGTTTAGTTTCAGGAATTTATTGTCTAGGTAAGTGGTATCAGGACTTCAAAGTGGTGGCTCTCTACATGAATTAATCAACAAATTTAATGGGCCTGGCATGGTAGCTCACACCTGTAATCTCAGCACTTTGGGAGGCCAAAGTTGGCAGATAGCTTGAGCCCAGGAGTTTGAGATCAGCCTGGCCAACATGTGAAACCGTGTCTCTACTAAAAATACAAAAAATTACCCGGGCACACGCCCGTAATCTCAGCTACCCAGAAGGCTGAGGTGGGAGGATCGCCTGAGCCCAGGAGGTTGAGGCTGCAGTGAACAGTGATTGCACCACTGCACTTCAGCCTGGGTGACAAAGTGAGACCCTGTCTCAAAAAAAAAAAAAAAAAAAAATTAATGCAACTTCAGTTAACATCCTCATGAAATAAAAAGGAGAAGAAGGAGAAGAGGAAGAATAAGAAGAATGAAAAGGTAATGAGATAATCATTTCTCTGTCCATGTATTAATATACATTATAAATATCACATATATGTGGTAATTAAAAGTGTGACCCTGCAAACCCACTCCTAGATATTTATTCAAGTGAAATGATGATCTATATTCACACAAATACCAAACATTTATAGCAGCTTTATCCTTAACATCCAAAAGCCGGAAACAACTCAAATGTCCCTCAGTCAGGAAACGAATAAACTGGTAGGTGTGGTATGTGTGTGTGGCATGTGTGGTATGTCCACACCAAGGAATAATACTCAGCAATAAAAAGGAAGATACTACTGATACATGCAGCAACACAGATGCATCACTTATGCTGAGTGAAAGAAGACACTCAAAAGGCTGCATACTGTGTGATTCTGTTTCTATAACATTCTGGAAAAGGTAAAACAATAGGGATGGAAAACAGATCGGTGCTTTCCAGGGGTTAACAGAGTGAGGAGGTTTGAGGGTGAACCCTTCGAAAGGATAGCATGAAGGAATTTGAGAAGGTAATGGAACTGCTGCCGTGCCTACACAACTCTGTGCATTTGGCAAAACTCAGAACTGTATACCCCGAAGAGTGAACTTTACTGTATGTAAACTCAAAAATAAAATAAACCTGTATTATAGTAGTACAGGTTTAAACAGGCCAGTGGAATATCACAGAGAGCTAGAAATGAAATCCAATATAGTTAATTTGTTTTGCTAAAGATGGCATTTTTAAATCCATGGAGAAAATACACAGTGCTGGGAAAACTGGTTCTTATCATTGAGAAAAGATACTACCTCATACCTTAAATCAAAATAAATTCCAAAAGGATTAATTAAATGAGAATAATATTTAAATGAGAATACTAGAGAACATACAGATTTTTCTAATACTGTTGGTGTGGAAAGGATAATTACATTTATCTTTCTTTTTCTTTTCTTTTTTTTTTTTTTGAGACGGAGTCTAGCTCTGTCACCCAGGCTAGAGCGCAGTGGCCGGATCTCAGCTCACTGCAAGCTCCGCCTCCTGGGTTTAGGCCATTCTCCTGCCTCAGCCTCCTGAGTAGCTGGGACTACAGGCGCCCGCCACCTCGCCCGGCTAGTTTTTTGTATTTTTTAGTAGAGACGGGGTTTCACCGTGTTAGCCAGGATGGTCTCGATCTCCTGACCTCGTGATCCACCCGTCTCGGCCTCCCAAAGTGCTGGGATTACAGGCTTGAGCCACCGTGCCCGGCCTACATTTATCTTTCTTAAGAGCAATAGAAAAGTCAGAAACCATAAAGAAAAAAAGTATTTATTTATTTGTTTGTTTGTTTGTTTATTTGAGACAGGATCTCACTCTGTCATTCAGGCTGGAGTGCAGTGGCACAATCATGGCTCACTGCAGCCTCAACCTCCTGGGCTCAAGCAATCCCCTTTCCTCAGCCTCCTGAGCAGCTGAGACTACAGGCGCCCACCACCACACCCAGCTAATTTTTCTATTTTTTTGTAGAGACGGAATTGCACCATGTTGCCCAGCTTGGTCTCAAATTCCAGGGCTCAAGTGATCTGCCCACCTTGGCCTCCCAGAGTGTTGCAATTACAGGCATGAGCCACCACACCCGGTCAAGAATTGATTTAAAAATTAAAAAACTCTGGCCGGGCATCGTGGTTCACACCTGTAATCCCAGCACTTTGGGAGGCCAAGGCAGGTGGATCACCTGAGGTTGGGAGTTTGAGACCAGCCTGACCAACATGGAGAAACCCCATCTCTAATAAAAATACAAAATTAGCCGGTGTGCTGGCACATGCCTGTAATCTCAGTTACTCGGGAGGCTGGGGCAGGAGAATCGCTTGAACCCAGGAGGCGGAGATTATGGTGAGCTGAGATCGCACCATTGCACTCCAGCCTGGGCAACAAGAGTGAACTTCGTCTCAAAAATAAAATAATATAGCTCAGTGAAACAAACTAAGAATAACAATTAACAAGTCGGCAGACAAATGACAAACTAGGAAACATATCTATAATACTTATGATAGCCAAAGATATCTGCAGTGAATGCTTGGGTCTGCCACCCTGATCCCTCTTTCAGTATTTGGGTGTTAATCCCCTAGCTGCCAGGAGTGTTTGTGGCTGACTGCTCATGCTAAGTTCCTCTCCTGTAATTATGTCCATAGCTGAGAGTCACTTTTCATGAGGTCACACACCCCTCCTGGAGACAGCCATCATCCAATGACTGGTCAAGAAAGGCCTGGTCCCCTTGCCTTGAGGTAGAACTGTGAAGGGCCATCCCAACTCCAGAGCCCTCTGTGGGTTCAGCTAAGTGTGGCTTTTTTTTGCTATTCAACTCCTCCTGGCCAATCCTACTTCTTTCACTATCCTTAGGTTTTGATGCCAAGGGCACTTCCCAATAAACTCTGAAGTAGGAATCTCTGTCTCAGAGCCCATGTCTGGGGAACTCAACCTAATATCCTTAATATGTAAAGAACTTTCACAAATCAACAAGAAAATAGAAAAATGGGCAAAGTAGGAGAGGGCAGACCATCACTTTTTCTCTATTTGGATATTCTCCACTGCTGGAGAGGTAGGATTGCTCTCTTCTCATTGACTCTCTCACATTCTTTCTTTGGACTCTTCCATTGTCTGTTGAGTCAAAAAGGCTGCAGCCACCACCACTTGGGAGGCCTGGAAAGAACAGTTTGGACCAGCTCTGCTCCTGGAAGTGACATGAATGTCCTATTGCCCTGGATCTTTTTCTTATGTCCTCTTCTTGTTGCCCGAACTTTCTTCTCCACTAGACACAGTAAGATCAAGAACTTGAAGGTGAACTTAATGAAAAAGGATAAAAGAAAGAAAGTTGCCTTGTGCCTAAGTCACAGGGTCTTTGCATGAACTCCAGCCCAGGCTAATAGGCTCCACATTGGAGGTTGGGGCCCACATCTCAGAGTTGTAGTCTTTGCTGTCAGTCATTGTTCTCTGAGGATGGTTACCCTCCAGAACCTCATGGAGAGGGGTTATTGGCCAGAGGACAGGGACTGGGCTTTCCTGGGCTTCCTAGCCAAATGCTACCTTAATTTCCCCACAATTCTGAACCCACAGATGTATATGAGTGCGTGTAGGGAAAGTGCACAGGATTAGAAAAGAGTTGTGGGTTGAAGCCTCCTTAACATGTCTAGCTCAGCCAGATGGCTCTTTCAGAAGTTCCTCACAGAGCATTTTTGAGGTTGAAGATCATATCACCAAAAAGGGGCAATGAGCATCCTCAGCAGATTCCATTGGAATAAGGGTAACCCATGAGGTCATGTCTGGTGATTATAGAATTATCTTAATTATTTATTAATATATTCAAGGCTTGAGAACACTGGCATTAGCACTATACAGTATAAACGTTCAAAATGAAGCCAAACACTCCCTGGCACAGGTCCATGAATGAGCAATGAGCCCCAGACCACACCTGAGATTGAGTGCTCTAAGCTGGGATAAGTGAGAAACTGTCGACTTTCGCTGCGTACCTAAAAATCAGGACTGGATAGAGAACAGAATTCGACAACCTCTTATTCCAGTGGTTCTCATTTGTGTGTGCACATCAGGATCTCCTGGGAAGCTTTTACAAACTTTACTTGTCCAGTTTTCACCTCTGGTCTGAGATGGGGCTCTGGCATCTGAATAACCACTGTTTAAGGTGAATCCCTAACTACCAGATGGGGAGCTGAGACCCAGAGAGAGCTAGTAATTTGCCTAAGGTGACAATGACCATTTGCCAAAGAGCCAGGACTAGTACACAGGCTTCCAGACTCTGATCCAGTGCTCTTCTTACTATACAAGCAGGAGTACAAAGAAATACTTATTCTTTCCCCAACCACCTAGTTATCCTCAGTTACTTAAGTGCCCACCTTGAAGAATGGAGCGTGGTTCCAGGCTGTGCTTGGGAACACAACTCGGAGATTTATACCACTGCCAAGCAAACCTGCCATTGAGTCATAGCTGCGAAGACATCTGTCTTTCATTTTCTTTTTTTTTTTTTTCTTTTTTGAGACAGAGTCTCACTCTGTTACCCAGGCTGGAGTGCAGTGGCGTGATCTTGGCTCACTGCAAGCTCCATCTCCCAGGTTCATGCCATTCTCCTGCCTCAGCCTCCCAAGTAGCTGGGACTACAGGCACCCGCCACCACACCTGGCTATTTATTTGTATTTTTAGTAGAGACGGGATTTCATCGTGTTAGCCAGGATGGTCTCGATCTCCTGACCTCGTGATCTGCCTGCCTTGGCCTCCCACAGTGCTGGGATTATAGGCATGAGCCTAGTGAGCCACCGTGACTGGCCCTGTCTTTCATTTTGAAAGATAAGGCCACTTGTTTTGTGTATTCCACCATAGCAGACATTAGAGAAATATGTGTTGCACATCCCCCTGGTTCCTGTGCACTCTTAATGCCTTGTGGTTTGTGGTTGTCATTGCTTGTTTACAAAACCCAACTCTCCATCTCTGCTGCTGTCCTTTCCTAGTCATTTCCACCAAAGCCATTGAGTTTGACATTTTCATTGAATGCAGGAGACACATCCCATAACATTGGTCAAGAAATAAGTATCTATTAGCCAGGCACAGTGGCTCACCTGTAATCCCAGCACTTTGGGAGGCCAAGGCAGGTGGATCACCTGAGGTCAGGAGTTCGAGATCAGCCTGGCCAACATGGTGAAACCCCATCTCTACTAAAAATACAGAAATTAGCCAGATGTGGTAGAGCACGCCTGTAAGCCCAGCTACTCAGGAAGCTGAGGCAGGAGAACTGCTTGAACCCGGGAGGCAGAGGTTGCAGTGAGCCAAGATTGTGCCACTATACTCCAGCCTGGATGACAGAGCAAGACTCCGGCCAAAAAAAAGAAAGAAAGAAAGAAAGAAAGAAGTATTTGTTGAGAGAGAGTAGTTCACCCTTGTTCTTATGTTTAATCATGCTGTAGTTAGTTAGAAGGCACTTCAGGGTGTTGGGGAAATGGAATGTAAGCCGCTCAGAACTCTCTTTTGGAAAAGTAGGCCCTTTATTCACAGGACACCCAAAAGAACACTTAAATGCATTCTCCTGGAGAAAAACATCCTTTGGCTACTCTGGAGAACTTCTTTTCAATCTCTCTACAATGGACCTATGTTGATTAGCTGAGCTACTTACCATTATCAACCATCTCAAAGTGCCAGGCTATTTAGCAGATAACCTGGCAACTGCAAGTCTTACAACTTCCTGGAAACCTGGATTTGTCACCCGTTACAGCCACCTGTGTTTTACAGTTGAGAAATTCTAGGGACCCAGCCGTTAAAGGCCAGCCAAGGTCATTCACATGGAGTTCAGAGTACAACCAGAGCAGAAGGGAAACTTGCTGGGATTCCAGAATCAAAGGACACTATAGCTGGAAGGGATTTCAAGAGGTCATTTTGTTCATTTGCTTCACTGCAGGTGGATAATGAAACCGTCCAAGACTAACAATTGGGGGCAAAGGCTTCAAAATGACTCCAACCTCTTGCTTCAAGTTTCTCCCTTCCTCACAGTCCTTCCTTAAATCTAACCAAAATCTCTTGTTGCCCTTTCTACCTTCCCAATTAGTGTTTAATGGAGAGACGGTGTTTCTCTATTGCTTCTTGTTCTGTTTAAGAGTCAGCTCCTGAGAAGTCTTTAACAACCTCGTTGGAGAGTATCTGTGGGGGGCTGCAGCAGGCAAAGGCAGACTTTTCTGAATTTTTGACTCTTTTATACTCTGCGCTTCTTTGATCCACCCTCTCCGGAGAAGAGAGACTGAGACATAAGTCAATGAAACACAAATACAGAAGATAATGAGCAACAGTATTCATGACCATAGTAAGCTTCAGGGTGAAGGGAGTTAGGGTAGGCTGATGGAAGATATCATTTCTGATTTCTGACAGTATTTATTTATTTATTGAGAGACTGGGTCTCTCTCTTGCTCGCACTGCAGGGAAGTGACACAATCTCAGCAATCTCAGCTCACTGCAACCTCCGCCTCCTGGGCTCAAGCGATCCTCCCACCTCAGCCTCTCAAGTAGCTGGACCACAAGTGTGAGCCACCACACCTGGCTAATTTTTGTATTTTTTTGTAGAGAGAGGGCTTTGCCATGTTGCCCAGGTTGAAGTTATTATTTAAATGCAATCTGATCCAGAGGGAGACTGTGTTGTGTCCCTCCCAGGAGAAATTACCGATGGGAGAAGGTCTCGTTACAGGCATGATTGCATTGTGTTCCCCAGTTGGGAGAAGAAAGATGGAAAAGCTTCTTTTGAACTCTTTCCAACTCTTCCTCTGGTCTGAAAAGTACCAGTTCTAAGCATTTCGAAAGATCACTGCATATGAGGAAACTAATAAGCAAACTACAGCTAAATGAGATCCCCTTTGAACTTGACTCTCACCCTGCATTAAACCAGCATGGACAAGCCTAAAATGAGATGGTTCTTACATGATTCCCCAGGCGAAATTTTGAAAACTAACAACTGACATTGTCTTTTTGATATTTTCCCACCCTACTGCCTCCTTCAATTAGACTTACAGTGGGAGGAGATAACAGAGTTCTAAGATTATTCCCATATACAGAGTTTTATTTTATTAAGTCTCCTTTGGGGTAAACTATCCACTAGCATTTGCATCAGTTGCTCTTAAATTGCCACCTAATATGAAATGCTTCAGTTGGGAGTTGGGAGAAGAATTTCTCTTAAGCCAGTTCTCCCTAAAGGTAAAATAAGATATTTCAAACTCTATACTGAAGAGCCTTTTTTTTTTTGAGACAAAGTCTTACTCTGTTACCCAGGCTGGAGTGCAGTGGCACAATCTCGGCTCACTGCAATCTCCACCTCCCAGGTTCAAGCAATTCTGTTGAGTTCAGCCTCCCGAGTAGCTGGGATTACAGGTGCGTGCCACCACGCCAGCTAATTTTTGTATTTTTAGTAGAGACAGGGTTTCACCATGTTGGTCAGGCTGGTCTTGAACTCCTGACCTCAGATGATCCACCTGCCTCAGCCTCCCAAAGTGCTGGGATTACAGGCATGAGCCATTGTGCCTGACCTAGAAGAGCTTTAAGGAAAAAAAAATATGACACAACTGCAGTGAGCTGAGATAATGCCACTGCACTCCAGCCTGGGTGACAGCCGTGAGCCACCTTGCGCAGCCCCAAACTAGCTTTCAAGACAGGATACATTTTGGAGAGGTGGAATAAAAAAGAAAAGAAAAGGGAATAAGATAATTATGAAAATTTAAACTAGAATTAAAAAACATTTTATTACAGATCATTTCAATCATATAGAAAGTTACAGAAACCTCATGTGCTCATCACTTTATCAATTCATGGCCAATCTTGCTTTATCTATATATACCCTCCCCCACATTTCCCTACCTCCTGGATTATTTTGAAGCAAATCCCAGACATCATATCATTCTATCTGTAAATATCTCAGTATTTTACTAACATTTTGATGTAAGCATGATCAAATTATACAGGTCAGTGCATGTTTCAAAAAAACAGTACAGGCCAGGCGCAGTGGCTCACGCCTGTAATCCCAGCACTTTGGAAGGCCGAGGAGGGCCGATTACCTGAGGTCATGAGTTTGAGAACAGCCTGGCCAACATGGTGAAAACTTGTCTCTACTAAAAATACAAAAATTTTTAGTAGAGACTGTAATCCCAGCTACTCGGGAGGCTGAGGCACAAGAACGTCTGAACTGGGAGGCAGAGGTTGCAGTGAGCTGAGATTGCACCACTGCACTCCAGCCTGGGCAATAGAGTGACACTCTGTCTCAAACAACAACAACAACAACAACAACAACAAAACAGTAAGAAGTTGAAAGTCTTGGCACAATATAAAGATCCCACAAGCCTTAGCCAATGGCGCATTTATTTTGTTCAACAACATCCCAGTACATCAGAAGAACTCCTAATGATTATTTTTAGAGGAGGTTGAAATAAAATAGGTATGTCCAGAAGTGCATGCTTTTTGCTATAATGCTTGGACCTTAATGGAATGTCGGAAGTATATGGACAAACACTTGTCCCTGTACATCTGCTACAACTTAAGTATATTTCTTTAAGCTATTTTCAACGTAGATCAGAGTGGTATTTCAGGAAGACATGCCTTTCTTAAACCAGAGTTCAACAAAAGTGGTCAGTGGAATCTGACGATGGTGGGATAGTGTAGGGCAAGGAGGTAAAAGCAGAGCTGGGGAAGAGACAGAACAGGGTAGGAGCGGGAGGCAGATTGGGCATGGAGGCTCTCAAGGCTCTGGCTGGATGTGAAACTGAGTGGGAGGCAAAGAATGAAAGTGGAGCATGTTAATCTTGGAATGAGGATGAGTCATGCAGAAAATGAGACGCTTTCCCACTGATACTCTGAATAATACCCCTTGACTGGGAAAAGAAACCAAATGAATATTGCTCTTGATGGCATCGGAGATAGGGTACGGCATGCAAAGTGTGCAGGGGAAAATCAGGCACCTCTCCTCGCTCTTTCATTTTTCCTGGGTGACCTGAAGCAAGCCATTTAACCTCTCAAGTCATACTCCACATCCCAACAAAAGAGCAGTGAGGTTAGATTATCTCAGGGTCCCTTGAGACCTACAACATTCAACAATTCAATTGACTCAAATGGATTGTAGGGCAGACGTGGTGGCTCACGCCTGTAATCCCGACTGGGCTGACTGCTCGAGCCCAGGAGTTCAAGACCAGCCTGGGCAACACAGAGAGATCCCTCCCACCCCGTCTCTACAAAAAAAAAAAGTATTGTAAAAGGGCAGGTAGATATGAATTTGGGGTGACTTTTCGATGGTGGCTGTAGGAAACAGCAATAGCAATTGAGACAACCTACACCATACATAAGCTATAATAAGGGGAAATAAAGTATGGCCCTTGCCCACATCTATCACGTTTGTATTTCTCAGTTACTCTATAAAGCAGTTTATATACATTACCTCACCTAATCCTTATAAAAACCCTATGAGGGGCTGGGGGTGGTGGCTCACGCCTGTCATGCCAGCACTTTGGGAGGCTGAGGTGGGTGGATCACCTGAGGTCAGGAGTTCAAGACCAGCCTGACCAACATGGTGAAACCCCCATCTCTACTAAAAAAACAAAATTAGCTGGGCGTGGTGGTGCATGCCTGTAATCCCAGCTACTTGGGAGGCTGAGGCAGGAGAATCGCTTGAACCCTGGAGGTGGAGGTTGCGGTGAGCCAAGATTGCGCCATTGCACTGCAGTCTGGACAATAAGAGTGAAACTCCATCTCAAAAACAAAACAAAACAAACCCCTATGAGGTAGGTTCTAACATTATCACACTGCCATGAGGAAACTGAGGCAAGAGAGCATAAGTAATCTACCCAAAACATTGCCAGTAAATAGGAAAGCCAGGATTGAACTCAGATCTATCTAAATTCCAAAACCTTAACCACTGTACTGCATGCTCGCCTATTATACTAGAGTGAGTAGAATAACTATTAATATCTTGTATTTTATCATCCAATCAAAATCCAGAAACCTCCATTAAATATCTACCTAACCTAACAGCTAACTTGAAGGAGTTCCCACTCCCAAATCTGGGACAAATTAAGCACCAAAATTAAGTCTAATGAATTATAAAGCACTGAAAAAAACAGGCATTTGTGAGTCCTTACTGATGATAGGTAAATAAGTAAATGGGGAGAAGGGAGGGCTCTTGCTTACAGCAGACTATTGAGAATTGGCTAGGAAATGTGGAGGAACTGCTGGAGCCAAAACATCATCATTTTGGAAATCATTGTAGGAAAGATGGGATCAGGGAGGAATTATCAATAGATGCTAAATCAAAGGAGGAAATGTTAAGAACAAGCTATTTTCATGGTCTTACAAGTATCTCCCCAAAGACTGCTTATTAGTTCAAGGGGGAAAAATTAATCACACAGTGGAGAAACTGGGCAACACCTTGACAGGGTGATAAAAATTTACATTTACCAGTAAGGGGCAGATGAAACTTGTGTGCCTCCAGCATGATATCCTTAAAAGGACACAATGTTAATTTTTGCAATATTCTAGCCAAGAGTACCTAACAAACATCAGACAAATGCAAAATAGGAATGTTCTATTTAAAAAAAAAAAAAGGTGAGGGGCGGGCTGGGCGTGGTGGCTCACGCCTGTAATCCCAGCACTTTGGGAGGCCCAGGCAGGCGGATCACAAGGTCAGGAGATTAAGACCATCCTGGCTAACATGGTGAAACCCTGTCTGTACTAAAAATACAAAAAGAAACTAGCTGGGCGTGGTGGCGGGTGCCTGTAGTCCCAGCCACCAGGAAGGCTGAGGCAGGAGAATGGCATGAACCCGGGAGGCAGAGCTTGCAGTGAGCCAAGATCACACCACTGCACTCCAGCCTGAGCAACAGAGCAAGACTCCATCTCAAAAAATAAATAAATAAATAAAAATATAAAAGGTGAAGGGCACTGTATTCTTTAAAAATGTCAACATCGTAAAAGACAAAAGACCATGCATGGGGGCTTACACCTGTAATCCCAGCACTTTGGGAGGCTGAGGCGGGTGGATGGATCACTTGAGGCCAGGAGTTCATGACCATCCTGGACAACATGGTGAAATCCCATCTCCACTAAAAATACAAAAATTAGGCAGGCGTGGTGGCGCATGCCTGTAGTCCCAGCCACTCAGGAGGCTGAGGATCGCTGGAACCCAGGAGGCAGAAGTTGCAGTGAGCCAGGATTGCGCAACTGCACTCCAGCCTGAGCAACAGAGCGAGACTCTGTCTCAAAAAAAAAAAAAAAAAGACAAAGAAAGGCGATGGAGATGTTCCAGATTAAAGGAGGTAAAAGGGATAAGAAGGGATAAGACTACTAAATGTGAGACTGACCCTAAACTCAGTGCTGCCCAGGAGTGGGAAGAAGAGGATAATGCTATAAAATACACTGTTAGATCAACTGACAACATTGGAATATAGGCAGTACCGATGTAAAATTGTGAGGCTGATAAATTTACTGTGGTTATGTAAGAGACTATTCCTATTTTTATTTTTATTTTTTTCTCTACTCCATGTGGAACAGGGCTAACTCATAGGCAATGTGCCCAGAGTTGGCCTATTCCTATTTTTATGAAATGCACACTAAGGTATTCAGAAGTGAAGGATCATGATGTATGTAACTTACCCTCATATGGTTCAAAAGAGAGAGAGAGAGGATGCAAAAATAGCTAAAGCAAATGGGGTAAAATGCTAACAATAGGTAAAACTAGGTAAAGGGTGTATGTTTATCTTATCATTTTTTTATCCTTTTTACCTCCTCTTATCTTATCCTTTTTATCTCCTCTAATCTACGTAAAGGGATGTTTCTTGAAACTCATTCTAAGTTTGAGAATATGTCCAAATAATTTTCGGGGTTTTTCTGGTGAGTCTGATATCACATTACTGAGCGGTGGGCAGAGCCTGAGTTCTTTAGCATGTGTTGTTGTTGAGTCAGGGTTTTGCTCTGTTGCCCAGGCTGAAGTGCAGTGGCATGATCTCAGCTCACTGCAGCCTCTGCCTCCCTGGCTCAAGCAATCCTCCTACCTCAGCCTCCCAAGTTGCTGGGACCACAGGGGTTTTACCATGTTGCCCAGGCTGGTCTCAAACTCCTGAGTTCAAGCAATATGCCCGCCTTGGCCTCTAAAAGTGCTGAAATTATGGGTGTGAGCCACTGGGCCTGGCCCAAGACCCTGCGTTCTTGACTGGAGATGGGGAAGAATGCCCTGCATTAAGCCATGAGAATAACCGTCATCCAACAGGAGAAGTTCAAAGCACAGCTGGCTTCCTGTAGTTCAGGGGTTCACCAACCAACATGAGGTGTTACCTCGGTCACCAAGAAAACAGGCTCATACATAAACAAATAACAGAGTAATTCCACTGTGAGAAACACCAGGAAAACCAACATCTCCATATGTGTAAGGAAAATATCTCCAGGCATGGGCCTATAGCCTAACTATTGGTAGACACAAGTCTACCCAGCAGAAGGATTAGCCTGTTCAAGCTCACCTTTCATTTGAGATATATATGTGAAATCTACTGGAACTAGAAGGCTCATTGGCAGATGGGAAGGGCAAGGAACAAGTTGCTGTCTTTGATACAACACACACTGGGGCTTGAGGAAACTATGGAATGAGTAACAAATTAGTAGACAACTTTTGACAATAAGATTATTATTGTTGCCATAGACTTGAGTCACTACCATGTGCTAGACCCTGAGGATACAGAAAGATAAAAGCAATGATCCCTGTCCTCAAATAGCTTTGGGGAGCAGGGAGAGAGATACGCAAAAGGGATACATTACAGGGCAGCAAATGAAAAGTACACTTTACGGAATACGACAGTCAGGGAAAGCTATTGTGGGCATGTGGCACCAAGAGAAGCGGTAGGGGTAGGGTTTTCATTCATTCACTCATTCACTCATTCATTTATTCAAGCATTCTTTCAATAAATACTTATTCAACTTTTTTTTTTTTTTTTTTTTGAGACAGAATCTCACTCTGTCACCCAGGCTGGAGTGTAGTGTCACAATTTCGGCTCAGTGCAACCTACGCCTTCCAGGTTTAAGTGATTTTCCTGCCTCAGCCTCCCAAGTAGCTGGGATTACAGATATGTGCCACCACGCCCAGCTAATATTTGTATTTTTAGTAGAAACGAGGTTTCACCATGTTGGCCAGGCTGGTCTCAAACTCCTGACCTCATGTGATTTGCCTGCCTCAGCCTCCCAAAGTGCTGGGATTACAGGCATGAGCCACCACATCTGGCCTATTCAGCTTTTTAAACTGCACAGTACTGTGCAAACACTTAAGGAGAACGATGAGATAAAAATGCTGCGGGGAAAAGGAAGATATATGTTCAGGTTCTTTAATAAGAACAGCTAAAATTTAGCTATTAAATATTTATTAGCTATGAAACCGTATTAGTTTCCTGTGGTGGCTATAACAAATTACTCCAAAATCAACCACTTAAAACAACAGAAATTTATTGTCTCAGAGTCCTGGAGGCCAGAAGTCTAAATTCAAGGTGTTGGCTGGGCCCTGCTCCCTCCAGAAGCAGAGGGAGGAATCCTTTCTTGCCTTTTCCAACTTCCATTGGCTGGTGGCATTTTTTGGTTTGTGGCTGCCTCACTGCCATCTCTGCCCCAATCTTCACACCGTCTTCTCCTTTGTCCTTTGTAACTCTCTTATGAGGACACTTTTCACTGAATTTAGGCCCACCTAGATCATCCAGGATGAGTGCTTCATCTCAAGATACTTAATTACATCTGCAAAAGTCTCTTCCCAAATAAGGTAACATTCACAGATTTCAGAAATTAGGACACAGACATATCTTCTTGAAGGCTATCATTCAACCCATTATAAGCCCTTTCCATGTGCCAGGCATTGTCCTAAGCATCTTATATGTATCAACTCATCGGACTCAAAACAAACCAATGAGATAGGTTATGAATTTGGTCCCCATTGGGAAAATGAAGACACAGAGCCATTGGGTAACTTGGATAATTGGGTAACTAAGGATAATTGGACTTGAATGGAGAGCTTGTATTGAGGGATCATGAGAGAGAACTTTGGATAGACAAGTTAAGGTCACATGTGGAATATTTTAAACACCTGAATAAAATATTGTACTTTATTCTTCAGGTAATGGGCAGGTACTGGGAGTTCTTGAGCAAGAGTAGCATGTGAATATTGATGCATGAGTATATTAATTGGAAAGGACTGTGTAAAATAGATTGAAGAAGAAAGGGGGAATGGAAACCTTATTAGGAAATGCTCACACAATTGCTAAGAATGATGATGTAGGCCTGGACCAGAGAGGTCTGGCTACAGAAACAGAAAGGAATACTTAATAGCTTGTCCCTCTTTTCATCCCAATGTGTGGAGCCAGACTCTTTTTTTCCATTAGACTTATCTCTTCCATCTTCCTATGCTGCATTCCAAGAGGCAACTGAGAGATAAAACAATCTCCATTTGCTCCAGTTTAGCAGGCACAGGTTTTTCCATTAAGGACTGCACTCAAAATTTGGAGACATGTGCATGGGCAGAGTCTAGAAACACAATTCCTTATTGTTTTGATTGTGGTTGCTTCTAAGGCAAAGACACTTTGAGGATAATGTCTCTCTTGATAGTGTCAGCTCTGACTTTATGATGGAGTAACCTATGAAGCCCACATAAAGCATAAGTAAAGTCACTATCAAGTTTTCCCCGGGAATTGGCTGTAGAGACAGCTACGATGATGTTAGATCTTTGCTCTCTTCCTCCAGAATCAGCAGACAGGCAGAAAGAAATGTCTCTATTCTCACTTCCCACCTACACTTCTTGGTGACTACTGCTGGTGCTGCTCCTGCTGCAAGCTGAATATTAAACACGCTTATTCATTTTTAGTCTTTTAGGCTACCTTTGAGGATTTGTTCAGTAATACCTGATGTGAAAGACATTTCCTGTTGAATAATGGAAGGTTTGAGTGCGAGAGACCCCCAGCGGCACTCTGGGTCCTTAGTTACTTGTCAGGCTTCAGGAGCCATTAATGCTAGTCAGAGTAACAATATGTTGTCAAAAACCATAATTATTTTTCTCTAATACAGTGTAAGCAAAACCTGAAATGCTTATCTGCACCTGGAATTTGATTGGTTTTTAAAAAGTGCTTTCCCACATGAATAAGACATTTGATTTCATTTAAAAATTAAATTAGGCCGGGCGCGGTGGCTCAAGCCTGTAATCCCAGCACTTTGGGAGGCCGAGACGGGCAGATCATGAGGTCAGGAGATCAAGACCATCCTGGCTAACACAGTGAAACCCCGTCTCTACTAAAAAATACAAAAATCTAGCCGGGCCAGGTGGTGGGCGCCTGTAGTCCCAGCTACTCGGAGGCTGAGGCAGGAGAATGGCGTAAACCCAGGAGGCGGAGCTTGCTGTGAGCTGAGATCCGGCCACTGCACTCCCGCCCGGGCGACAGAGGGAGACTCCGTCTCAAAAAAAAAAAAAATAAATAAAAATAAAAAAATAAATAAATAAAATAAATAAATAAAAATTAAATTAAAAAATTTAATATAGAAGTTACAAAAAGCCGAGAGTGGTGGCGTGCGCCTGTAATCCCAGCTGTCAGGACGCTGAGGCAGGAGAATCGCTTGAACCCGGGAGGCAGAGGCTGCAGTGAGCCGAGATGGCACCACTGTACTCCAGCCTGCATGATAGAGTGAGACTCAGTTTCTTTTTTTTTTTTTTTTTTGAGGCGGAGTCTCGCTCTGTCGCCCGGACTGGAGTGCAGTGGCCGGATCTCAGCTCACTGCAAGCTCCGCCTCCCGGGTTTACGCCATTCTCCTGCCTCAGCCTCCCGAGTAGCTGGGACTACAGGCGCCCGCCACCTCGCCCGGCTAGTTTTTGTGTTTTTAGTAGAGATGGGGTTTCACCGTGTTAGTCAGGATGGTCTCGATCTCCTGACCTCGTGATCCGCCCGTCTCGGCCTCCCAAAGTGCTGGGATTACAGGCTTGAGCCACCGCGCCCGGCCTGACTCAGTTTCAAAAAAAAAATTATTATAGAAGTGATGTCTGTTCATTTGAAAATAAAATTCAAAGTATGGCAGATGAATACAAAATAAAAAGTAAAATAGGCCAGGCGCAGTGTTTCACGCCTGTAATCCCAGCACTTAGGAAGGCTGAGGCTGGTGGATCGCTTGAGGTCAGGAGTTCAAGACTGGCCTGGCCAACATGGTAAAACCCTGTCTCTACTCAAAACACAAAAATTAGCCAGGTGTGGTGGTGCACGCCTGTAATTCCAGCTACTTGGGAGGCTGAGGCAGGAGAATGGCTTGAACCTGGAAGGTGGAGGTTGCAGTGAGCTGAGATCCCACCACTGTACTCTAGCCTGGGCGTAAAGTGAGACTCTGTCTCAAAAAAAAAAAAAGGTAAAATTAATAAATTATTAAGTGTGAGGATACTTTTTAAAAATATTTTTTATATGAGCTCCAGATAATATCCTCTCTCCAGAGTTAAAAAGTGTAGGCTTATAATGCCTGGGTACTCAAAATGTGTTCTAGGTGCCATCTACATGGGCATCGCCTAGCAGCTTGTTAGAAATGCAAGCTCAGGTCCCACTGCTGGCCTATTGAAACAGAATCTGCATTTTCATGAGTTCCCAGGTGATTTGTGTGCACATTCAAGTACCAGAAGTATCAAACTCACAAACTGAGGGGACAGTATTTTTACTAACACTAGCCCTTTGAAAGACATTCAGGTTGTTAAAGAATTGAAAGTAAAAAATAGATAAAAGTGGGAGGCAGAAAAATTAACTAATTCTTCCTACAGAACTATCTGTGAATGGGACCCAATTTTGGAACACATCACTAGAGAATCAGAACTTGGAGTGACCTGTTAAAGAGGTGTCACTCACAAGTAGGCCACCTCCCCTTGGTCCTTATAGTAATTACAAATAAGAAAATCATAGCACTAGAAACTTTTAGAACTGAGATGAATGGTAGAATTTGTAGTAGTTGGTGCACATGAGGTCTCGAGCCTCTGACTGGGTTCATTTCCCCCAAATTTGGGTATGAAATTAAAAATAAAAATGTTGGCTGGGTGTGATGACTCATGCCTGTAATCCCAGCACTTTGGGAGGCCAAGGCGGGTGGATCACCTGAGGTCGGGAGTTCAAGACCAGCCTGGCCAACATGGTGAAACCCCGTCTCTACTAAAAATATAAAAAATTAGCCTGGCGTGATGGTACACACCTGTAATCCCAGCTGCTCGGGAGGCTGAGGCAGGAGAATCTCTTGAACCCTGGAGGCGAAGGTTGCAGAGAGCCAAGATCACACCACTGCACTCCAGGCTGGGCAAGAGAGAGAGGCTCTGCCTCAACAACAACAACAAAAAAGTTGCAGGTGCAGTTAGGGCCTTGTGTTGACAAGCTGTAGGGTCTTGAGCAAATTCCTTAACTTCTTGGGGTGTCAGTCCTTAATCTGTATCATCAGGAAGCTCAGGCAAGTGTTCTGAAAACTGTATGGGAACCTGGAATATTATCATGGCAGATTTCAAGGGTGAGTCCCAGTTTCATCCAATAATTGCATGTTGTATGAGATAATATCACAAGAGAGGGGCGGTAGTCTGCTTGAAGTAAACAAAAAGTTGCCGGGCGCGGTGGCTCAAGCCTGTAATCCCAGCACTTTGGGAGGCCGAGGCGGGTGGATCACGAGGTCAGGAGATCAAGACCATCCTGGCTAACATGGTGAAACCCCGTCTCTACTAAAAATACAAAAAACTAGCCGGGCGAGGTGGCGGGGGGCGCCTGTAGTCCCAGCTACTCGGAGGCTGAGGCAGGAGAATGGCGTAAACCTGGGAGGCGGAGCTTGCAGTGAGCTGAGATCTGGCCACTGCACTCCAGCCTGGGCGACACAGCGAGACTCCGTCTCAAAAAAAAAAAAAAAAAAAAAGAAAAAGAAAAAGTTAACTAACTAAAGAATGTGCCATGATGTTTTCTACACTGTCCAGAGGAAACAGAGCCTCTGTCTCTGGTGTTCTAGTATAGATAGGAGATCATGGAGTTTCAATAAGAACCTCTGGAATGAATGTATGAAATACCAAGTTGGTGGGAGCAGTGACTCACACCTGTAATCCCAGCACTTTGGGAGGCCAAGGTGGGTGGATCTCCTGAGGTCAGGAGTTCAAGACCAGCCTGGCCAACATGGCGAAACCCCCGTCCCTACTAAAAAAAAAGAAAAAGAAAAAAAAAAAGAAATACTAAGTTGGGAAAGGTAAATTTATCAACATTCATTCATTCAACAAGTATTTACTGAGTACCCTCCATGTGCCAAGCTGCTAAGGACACAATGCTGAGCAAATGTACACACTGTCCTTGCCCTCACAGAGCTTACAATCCAATCAAATACTTGGTTTAATGTAAAATTGCATCTTTGCTAAATGCTACAAAAGAGCCGGGCAATGAACTGAGAGAACTTGCTCTAGAACCATCTGCCCTGGTCAGGGGAATCAGGGAAGACTTCCTGAGGAAGTGACCCTTGAGCTGACAGCTGAAGAACGAGCAAGAATTAATGTGGGGATGAAGGCCGGAAACAGTGTCCCGGGGTGAGAACACTGTGTACACAGGCCTTTTGGCAGGAGGGAGTGTGTGGATTCATGGTGATCAGAAAGGCCAGTCCCCAGTTTCTCTGGTGGAGTGACATCATGAGGCTGGGGATGGCAGACAGAGCCAGATCAGATCTGGTCCGGCCCTGTGCCCCCAAGTTTGGTTCTCCTTCTCCTAGCATTGGGAGGCCACTGCAAAATCTCAGCTGTGATGGCGTGGGGGTGGTGGAGGATGTGTATTTTTCAAGGACTAGATCTGGATTTCAAAAAGATCACTCTGGCAATAAAATGGAGTATAACTCAGGAACAGGAGGGCAGAGTGGCTGTTTGGAGAAAGGCAGGATACTTTTACAGTCTAGAAGAGAGCCTGGAAATGCTCCCTTCCACAGAAGGTCCAGCTCCTGCAGCCTAGTTCTGTCCTCATGCAACCTTCCTTCCATGAGGTCTTGCCTACCAAGAGGGAAGGAGGAAGGACCTGCGCAATGAGCTTTCCCCCCAGACAGAGGAAGTGAACAAACTGGGAGTCCAGCTAGCAAATAAGTCCTTTCTGAGTCCATATGAATGAGTTTGCCTGGGTGAAATAATTAAAAAGTAGTTTCTGAATTTGCAAGTTGAAAACTCAGCCCTGGATTCTTGGTGACCCCAAGTACAGGAGGCCTGAAAGGCCCTGTCTGAGAATATTCACTAGGCAGCTCCATCTCCTGTACTCACCTTTTAACTCCAGTTAAGAAGCTATCATGTACACCCCCTCACTGAAAAGATGTGGAAAATGAGGCCCAGAGAGGTTTAGCAACTTGTCCAACATAACACAGTAAGTTTTAAGGGCCATTCCCCAAACTATCATCCTAAAACTCATTAGGTGTGTGATCCTTTCAAAATGCTCTACTGGCCGGCATCTTTAGGGATGAGTAATGGAGAGAGTCATAAAAACATACTTTTAAATTAAATTTTTTTTTCAATACATTGTTCATTTTTTTCAATACATTCAATACATTTTCAATACATTGAAAAAATACATTTTTTTCAATACATTTTTTTCGGTACATTGTACTTTAATTACCATCTCCAGCCCCAAGAGTAGAAGGGCTAAAGAAAGAATGGGCATTCAGTCTAAAGTCTTAACACCGACTACCTGAGCCTTCAACAGTTTCTGGTATTAATATTACATAGCACTGCACCCAAGATATTCACACAAGCTTTTAATGAGTGCTTCTGTATAGATAGCAGTGCCTTTATTTCTAGATTGAATTTCCAGGCATGACTGGAGAACTTAGACCCAGTTTTCAGCCTCCAAGAAAAATAAGTTCCTTTTGCTGCTAGCCCTCATCTGCTATTCTTTTTTTTTTTTTTTGAGATGGAGTTTTGTTCTTGTTGCCCAGGATGGAATGAATGCAATGGTGCTGTCTCAGCTCACTGCAACCTCTGCCTCCCTGATTCAAGCGATTCTCCTGCCTCAGCCTCCCAAGTAGCTGGTTTTACAGGCACGCACCACCATGCCTGGCTAATTTTTGTATTTTTAGTAGAAACGGGGTTTCACCATGTTGGCCAGGGTGGTCTCGAACTCCTGACCTCAGGTGATCCACCAGCCTAGGCCTCCCAAAGTGCTGGGATTACAGGTGTGAACCACTGTGCCCGGCTTATTCTTTAAATTAGCAAACAAATATAAAAAGGTCAGTGACTGTTCCCAGTCTCTCACTGTACAATTTCACTCTCTACACTGTTCCTGTTTCCCCTTTGCTTCTACGTGGTTTTCCTGCTCTGACCACTTCTTTCATATGGTTTCCCTCATACCTCTGAGACTTCAGTGCTATTTCTGGGCTTTATTGCTGCATTGTCACTTGTTTATTCTTTGTTCCACTGCCTGTTCCTTTGGGAGCAGCTAAAAAATCAAACCTTGGCCCTCATGTTGTTGGTAGAGATTTAACTTCATATTTGTAATAATTATTCATGTACTTTTTGAGAGATGTCCCCACCAGTTTTAAGCTTGAACATTAGAAGTGATTTACTGTCAACCAAAGTCAAATATAACATGGTTTCACATGGTTTTGTTATTTTATCTTTCCAAGCAAGGTACAGCTTTATACACTTATGATTTTTGATAACCAAAATTCAGAAGTATGTTTGTGTTTAGCAGTTTTTACAAGAATCCTACAAGATCTTTTTAAACTTTCATTAAAAGCAAGGAGAGGTCCAGAAGGCTTTGAGATTGCAGTTTGTCTGAAGCACTTGACTTTCATTCAAATTGGCAGTCTCTTTTCCAAAAAGAGCATTATTCTCTCATCTTTAAAGTATGCTGGGTTTAGTCAGTTTGGATACTAAGCAAGTTATCAGAAGATTTCTCAAACATTAAGAAGAGAAAGCCAAGCCGTCTTACTCAACTCAGGGCCACAGCCTCCAGGGGTGTTGGTGAATAACAGTGTGGTGTCCCTTCATTTTAATCTATTCCTGCCTGTGTTGACACTCTACTAGGACAACCAGATGAAAAGGGAAAAAACTCGAGTTGAGGTACCAAAGTCTTTTGCCTATACAATGCTAGAGGGAAACAAAGTTTGACTGAAGTGTTCTGCTGTGTGGTAAATATTACTCTCTCCAGAGAACGTGATTATAACTTCTCTACAACCTGGAAAATGTACTCCCTGCCCCCTCCGCCCTGCCCCAACCACCCACCGGGAGGGAATAAAGCACATTGTCTGGGAAATGGCTGAAATGCCGGCACAAAGTAGGTTTTCAGAAGTGGCTATGAGATGAGCCTATTTTAAAATCTCCTAATTTAGTCTGTTTAGTTATTGAAGGATTGCTATTGTGTTTTCAAAGCAAACTTTTACATCTTGCAAATCCCTGACTTTTACATCTCCTTATGGGTTCTTCTTTGGGTATCAAATCCTCACATTTGGAGGAATATATTTTTTAAATAAAGCGGAGCACAGCAGCCCTCAGTAGAAAGCAAAATGGCCTTCCAACTGCCTCTAGGCCATTTCCATGAGGATATCTTGACCCATAAGTGGCTCCCCAATTTCTATATATGAGGGGCTAGTTGATAGGATGTTTGAAGCTGTGTTTACATATGTTCAGAAAAATGTCACGTGCCCATATCAAAGGAGAGGAAGTTATGGAAGTCCTAAACCCATTAATCCACCCTTTGACACTGCCCAAACCCAGACTTCACTTCAAATTAAGCACATTAAAAATGGAGTTCATATTTTCTCCTAAAAATCAGCTTCTTGGCCTCCCTTCCCAACTTCCTCACCTGTTTAAGGTAGTATTTTCCCTGTCAGGTTAGAAACATTGTAACTATCTTTGTTCTCCTATCTAGCTTTCTCCTTCCCACTACCCAATCAATCATCAAATTCTATCATTTTTTTCTTTATAATGTCTTGGAAATTTTCCTCCATTCTTTATATTCCAGCAAAACAGAAACAGAAGGTGAGGATCCAGCTCTCCAGTCTGGATGGGGAGACCTGAAACACACCACATACAAGTGAAAAAAATTTTATAGGAATTACAAGAATACCAAAACAATACAAAATAATAGCTCCAAACAAGCCTTGTATACACATCTCCAGGCAATGGCTGGCACTGCATTTGTCCAGCAGCAATCTAGGGCAGTGGGGGGGTCCTTCTGCTGCCCAGAGGCTGTGGTGAGGCCTCTCTGGTCCAGCTTAAGCCACTCTGATTCCAGCCACCACCCCACCTTAGATGGGAAAGCTGTTCCTTTCCAGATCAACTCATCTCCACCCACAACACGGTGCTTATGTATTCAGTCTAAAACAGTTAGCACAATTTATCAAGAGTATTCCATCGTAATTTTAAAATGTCACGTTTATATTTTACCTCCACCTGGACAGAAGCTAGTTCTTTTGTATTCTTACTGCCCCTCCCCCTCCCCATAGCAACCAGCACAAGATTCCGCCGTGTGTAGTCTATAAATAAATGTTAAATCATAGAGCCTTAGAATTTTGGAGTCAGACAGGGATCTTCTGAGTTGCATTTGTCCAATCCTTTATAGATGGGGAAACAGGTCTAGAGAGATTAGGTGACTTGCTCAAAGCCACACAGCTGGCTATTGACAGGGCAAAGAGCAGAGCCCAGGTTTCTCCTGCCTGAAGTCTGTACCCTAAACTGTCCTTAGATAATCAATCAGTGGCAGAGACACCTGAGTTCACACAAGGTCTCCAGGGGTTGATGACGATAGAAGAAACTGGCTTTCCCGAAACATGTACAAAGATTCGGTCCACGCCCCTAGCAGACCTTCGGGAGGACTAACTCCTCAGCTCGGCGTCCAGCAGAGTCCCAAGTTACGGCCGCACTCGTTTATGCGTCTGTCGGCCTCCTCCGACAGGACCGAGTACTCGAGGGCCTCGCGCGCAGGGGCTCTCCTCCGGCCCCTCCCCCGCCGCCGAACTGTCACACAGCCGCCGCGCGGCCCGCCCCCACGTGGACTCGGCTCGGAGGATCAAAGTCTGTTTGCAACCCGGCCCCCGCAGGTGTGCTGGGAGCTGCGATGGTCCGCAGCGCAGAAGCCAGGACTCGGCCACACCCGAGGGGACCCGGCCGGCCCCTCCCCCTCCCGCTGCACGCGGCCCGCGCCCCCAATTCGCCCGCCGCTGCACCCGGCCACGGGCCCCCGGCCCACGCCCGGCTTCGGGAGGAAAAGGCCCCGCCCCCATCTGTTGAAGCCGCGACCCCGCCCCCTTCCCGCCCCTCCGAGGCTACAACCATTAGTGAGCGTGGCTGGGCGGGACGCCGAGGCTGTCGTGAGGGGGCCCTGACCAATGGGGAAGCGTGCCGGGCCTGGTGGGCGGGGCGTCAAGGCCTTGTCACGCTCGGGTCCGTGTGAAAACGGGGGTTCCGAGTGCAAAGCAAAGTTTTTTTGTAAACCGTCTGCAAAGGCGGGGGGGCGAAGAAGGCGCCCGAGACCGGGCCGAGTGCAGCTGCCGTGGCCGCCGTCGCTTCTGTAGCTCCTTAGCCATCCGCTCCTCAGTCCAGCCGCCGCGGAGGAGACCAGCAAGCAGAGCCCTCAGATGCTCGGAGCTTTCTCGGCGCGAAGCTGCCAGTTGCCCTCGCCTGCCGCCCTCGCCCGCCGCCCTCCTGCTCCTGCTCCGGCTCCGACTCTTGGTACCCCGCTCCGGGAGCCCAGCTCCCCGCCACCGCCGCCGCCTGGGTGTGGGGGCTGCTGGGGCTAAGCCGGGCCTCGGCGCCGGCTGTGAGGACGGACGCCTGAGGAGCTGCGCGGCGCCGCGCCGCCGGCTGGCGGAGGACGCCCACAGGCGCGGGGCTCGGCGGCTTGACCTGGGCTTGTCCCCGTGCGGCCGCGGGGGCCCCTCAGCGGTTTCCTGAACGGCCCGACTCGGGCGCTCCTCCGTGTCGCGGTCGCCTACCCTCCGCCCCCCGCCAACGCCGCCGCCACACCAGTCTCCGGGCCGGGCTCGGCGGGCCCCGCAGCCGCAGCCATGGGGTGCTGGGGTCGGAACCGGGGCCGGCTGCTGTGCATGCTGGCGCTGACCTTCATGTTCATGGTGCTGGAGGTGGTGGTGAGCCGGGTGACCTCGTCGCTGGCGATGCTCTCCGACTCCTTCCACATGCTGTCGGACGTGCTGGCGCTGGTGGTGGCGCTGGTGGCCGAGCGCTTCGCCCGGCGGACCCACGCCACCCAGAAGAACACGTTCGGCTGGATCCGAGCCGAGGTGATGGGGGCTCTGGTGAACGCCATCTTCCTGACCGGCCTCTGCTTCGCCATCCTGCTGGAGGCCATCGAGCGCTTCGTCGAGCCGCACGAGATGCAGCAGCCGCTGGTGGTCCTTGGGGTCGGCGTGGCCGGGCTGCTGGTCAACGTGCTGGGGCTCTGCCTCTTCCACCATCACAGCGGCTTCAGCCAGGACTCCGGCCACGGTCACTCGCACGGGGGTCACGGCCACGGCCACGGCCTCCCCAAGGGGCCTCGCGTTAAGAGCAGCCGCCCCGGGAGCAGCGACATCAACGTGGCCCCGGGCGAGCAGGGTCCCGACCAGGAGGAGACCAACACCCTGGTGGCCAATACCAGCAACTCCAACGGGCTGAAACTGGACCCCGCAGGTGAGCCGGGAAAGTCGCTGCCTCAGGTGGTTGGGTTTGGGGAGCCCAGAGCCTCGCTTGGCCTTTGGCGGGGTGGCCCGCACGCCCCCTGCTGCCCGAGCGGGCCTGCGCCGCGCCGCCCCTGCCTGCTCCCTCCCCGTCCTGCACACGCCCCGCTGCTTCAGGAAATCAGAACCCCCTCAGCCGGGTGCAAGGAGCCGGGGACGCGTCTGGCATATTTGTAGGTGGGGCCTGTGGGTCAGACCCTAAGGAAAAGGGTCAGGAGGTGACCATCATCCCGCTGCAGTCCACACTCGCACTTGGCTGTCTTTACAGACTGCAGCAACTTTGCTGGAGACTTGTTTGGTTATGGTTATAACAGAATCAGAAATGCTTCCCAGTTCAATTTCTTGGCCCTCTTGGGAAACGGAGAGAATCCCCAATTTGTCCCCGGTTGTTGGGTGCTGGAAACCTTGCTCTGCCAGAGTAGTTCTTATGCCCATTGAGCTCCGTTTGATAATATGCGTTAGAGTATGTAAACCCTGGTTAAAGGTTTCTTTTATGAACAGCAGTGTATGCTTCAGCTAATTGATCCCTAATCTTGGAAATCATAGATTTAGGACCTGTCTGGGCATGTTTAACATTTTCTTAGGACTTTTC
This sequence comes from Trachypithecus francoisi, assembly GCF_009764315.1. Lineage (NCBI taxonomy): Eukaryota > Metazoa > Chordata > Mammalia > Primates > Cercopithecidae > Trachypithecus > Trachypithecus francoisi. The sequence continues at coordinate 68,617,279 of NW_022681470.1, read as the reverse complement.
ATAATCGTACTGAACTAAAAGTGATGGTAATTTATTCATCTTATATTTTGAGTGGATGCTTTTTATATTTAACATTAAGTACTCTTGAAGGAAATTTGGAAAATAAATGTTGAAAGAAAGGAGATGGAAATGACTCAACCAATGTCCTACTACCCAGGCTCAATGGTGCTTAACAATTTGGTCTTATTTCCTTCACTTAAAACGTTTATTTACCTTGTATCATTATAAATATTCCTACATAATTTTCCTTTCCGAGTGCAGAATATCAAGTTAGTGAAAGTTGTACATTAGACAGATTTAATAAGTAATTGGTTTTCCTCTCACTCCACTCGGCAAGGTGTTATTCCAAAGAAAATTAAGTTTCTCTGGTGTGTAATTTCTTGAAAAGATCAATACTTTTGATTTAAAAGTAGGGGAGGTAGTCATTTAGTTTCAATTTTTCTAATAATCTCTGTGATTATTGATTTATATTGTTGATTTGTCAGTTTTTAAACCGCCTCTACCAAGAAACTTTTGTATTCATAATAAAAGTTTAAAAGTTAAAATTGGTTTTATTCTTAAGCAATCGGCCTCAGTGACAAAGAATGACTAGAGAGTGCCCGAGTATCAAATCAGGTATTTTGTATTAGTAGACTTATTCCTAGCTACATTTAATTTTGGTGTTAGCACTCAATTTTATGTTTTCCTTTGTATATGCCATAAAGTATAGCAGAATGTTTGCAAGACTCCACTCCCATAGAAAAGATACACTCTTTTGGAGAGGAGGAGGCAGGAGAGTGGTTAGGAGGGTGAAGAATCCGTATCACAATTACTTAATTTAGCCCTGGTCATTATGTCCTGGCTCATTCCCAGAATGTCAATTTATATTAAATTGCTTTGGGCACATTTTTTAAATTGTACTTTGTGAAAAAATTTTCACCTTCACCACTTAAAAAGAATTAGATGAGGATGTTTATATAAACACTTTAAATGTATTTGCAATAAAATTTTTATTTCTTTGTAGACCCAGAAAAACCCAGAAGTGGTGATACAGTGGAAGTACAAGTGAATGGAAATCTTATCAGAGAGCCTGACCATGTGGAACTGGAAGAAGATAGGGCTGGACAACTTAACATGCGTGGAGTTTTTCTGCATGTCCTTGGAGATGCCTTGGGTTCAGTGATTGTAGTAGTAAATGCTTTAGTCTTTTACTTTTCTTGGAAAGGTTGTTCTGAAGGGGATTTTTGTGTGAACCCATGTTTCCCTGACCCCTGCAAAGCATTTGTAGAAATAATTAATAGTACTCATGCATCAGTTTATGAGGCTGGTCCTTGTTGGGTGCTATATTTAGATCCAACTCTTTGTGTTGTAATGGTTTGTATACTTCTTTACACAACCTATCCATTACTTAAGGAATCTGCTCTTATTCTTCTACAAACTGTTCCTAAACAAATTGATATCAGAAATTTGATAAAAGAACTTCGAAATGTTGAAGGAGTTGAGGAAGTTCATGAATTACATGTTTGGCAGCTTGCTGGAAGCAGAATCATTGCCACTGCTCACATAAAATGTGAAGATCCAACATCATACATGGAGGTGGCTAAAACCATTAAAGACGTTTTTCATAATCACGGAATTCATGCTACTACCATTCAGCCTGAATTTGCTAGTGTAGGCTCTAAATCAAGTGTAGTCCCGTGTGAACTTGCCTGCAGAACTCAGTGTGCTTTGAAGCAATGTTGTGGGACACTGCCACAAGCCCATTCTGGAAAGGATGCAGAAAAGACCCCAACAGTTAGCATTTCTTGTTTAGAACTTAGTAACAATCTAGAGAAGAAGCCCAGGAGGACTAAAGCTGAAAACATCCCTGCTGTTGTGATAGAGATTAAAAACATGCCAAACAAACAACCTGAATCATCTTTGTGAGTCTTGAAAAAGATGTGATATTTGACTTTTGCTTTAAACTGCAAGAGGAAAAAGACTCCATTGAAATTCTAAGTTTGCCAAGTAGTGTAATTGAAGTCCTTGTCTGGTCACACAGTTTAATTCTATTTTTGTAAGAACATAATGGGACTGCATAACAGAGTTCTATATTACAACTTTGTGATTATTAGTACAGAGTACAGCTATGCTGTGACTGTTTTGGAAAGCCAGTTTTAACACTATGTTACATTTTTGTTTAAAGTAAGTTAAACCTTATATAACATAATGACATTTGATTTCTGGATTTTTCCCATGATAAAAATTAGGGGGATAAATAAAATTGTTACTGGAATTTCTCTGCTTTTCTTTTCCCCCAGTGTTACACTTTCTTAGAATCATAACTGATAGAACTTTAAAATCATCAACAGTTTGTTTCCTTTGACATTTTAGGTAATATTGCCCTTTGAGATCATTACATAGCATAATGGCAGCGTATTTTAAGAGTGACTCATGGCTATTAGTAGGTAGTAAGATCAGTTACTATCCTGTATTCTGTATTGCTGACTATTAAACAGTAAGATAATTAACAAATTGAACTACAGTTTACACACAATAGGGCAAACGGGGTAGTAAGAGCAGGGAAGAAAGTTTACCAAACTAAATATTTAGGTTATTGTATGATAATATTGAGACTACATTTCTAAATTATTTTGAGAATTTCAACTTTTTATTCTACCAAAGTTAATCTGAAACTTGGACATGTTCACCAGCATTACTTTCTTTGAAAGATTGGTATAAAAACATTGAGCTGCAAGTTTACTCACAAAATGTATAAGTATTTTTAAGGATGTTGACACCTAATAATTACATGCTAAATGCAAACTATTAATGTAATCTTTTAAACCGGGTGTTTGAAAAGAAATTTTCAAAGTCATCTCATGATAACCAATCATGAATGGATTTAAATGGAGCTTTTTGAGCACAACCAGCAATGCTTGTGCTTTCTAAGAGCCACTGAATTGAGAGAAGAAAACCAGAAGGTTAATGCAGTTTGGATATTAAATTCTTAGAGAGCAAAATTAATAATTAAAGCAAAATTAATTAAGATTTTGTAAGTCATTCTGTCTTCACATACTCAGATCTTCCAATAGTGGCTTATTTTGCAAGATGCCACAATATCTACACAGAAAATTATTTGTGGCTATTTCATTATTGCTATAGATTTCAAATCCAACACAAATATTATTTAAGGGTGTTTAAGTTATATTTTTCTTGATAGAGGGTATACTTTGTGACGAAATTAGATTTTTGTCCTTGAAAGGATGAATATTAGTATCAGTTATGTATAGCTCTATTTTTCTAGAAACAAGGTATTCTGACTACTTAACTTTTATAGCTGACTACTTTTGGGATGGCTATGTTTTGGGATTTAAAATAGTTCATTGTTTAATGGGTTGTAAGAGGGGAAAGTGTTAGGATTTGCCAGTTACTTTTTAAAGGGATAATCTTTTGTGGTGTGTGTTTTTCCTAGTATAAGCCTATTGCTGGCAATGGGCCTATTTAAGAACAGCTGATGTTTTCCAATGAAAATATGGTAATTTTAGGAACACAGTTTGTAAGTTCACATTTACTATAATGGGCCAAAACCATAACCTGCCAGTTTGCAATACATCTTGATCTTTTAATATTCTTATCTGATATTGTGTAATTCAATTCCTAAACTGATAGTTACCATGGATTTTGCGAAAAGGCTGGGAGTTTTTTTTTTAAACATAAAATTGAGGGATCTCATCTGGGCGAACAAGAAGAGAAAGCTGTGAATTGTACTGTATCATGTACATTCCTGATTTAATATTTTACAGAACATTTTATTCAGATATCAATTTGTTATATAAACATTTCAGCAATGATACAAAAATAACTGATAAAATATATTACATTCAATGAGGTTTTCTTTACAAATGCTCTACTCGAGGTCTGTGTCTTAAAGATGGTATAACGCCTAAGTGTAAGACATCAACTGAATGAGGATTTTTAAAAATGGTATATAAGCATGGGACAAGGGCTATGTTTATTTTTCAAAAGTGCTTTGAAGATAACAGCCTTTAGGTTTTAGTTATTTCACTTTTCATAATTTTTAAGTAGCTTATATATAACGGTGGTACCATAGGATTTTCTTTTTTCAATTGACTGTCAGCAAAAACAGTGGGCACTGACTCAACCTTCTGAGTTGTAGCGGAGAATTATTTATTTCTTTACAATGCACTTTCTAACCCATTTTAGCTATATTAGCATTATCTTTAAAAAAAAAAAAAGACATGCTTTTGTATTTAAATATTGTAGGATTTAAGTGTCTTTCTCAAAATAGCTTATTCCTTTCTGAAAGAAACTGAGGGAAGTACTCTGAATTATTAGGAGACTTAAACCCAGTATTTAAATATGCTATTTTATAACACTGCATCAGTTTTAGGAGTTGCATCTCTCCTGCTGGCTCTTTTATATTTGAGCAAGATCAGTATAGAATATGTGTTTAGAAACTTGTCTGTTGTCTCAGTTTAGTGAAAAGGAGGTGCTGCATGTGCCTGAATTAAAACCAAGAAATTTTTCCAAGCCAAATGCAGCCTTAGTGATGAGAGATTTAATTCTCCATTGTCACCTTTTAGCTTTTATGATTGCTTAGTTTTTTCTGAAGGATGTCTGCATTGTAAAACTATGGACTAGAACCTAAAAAACAGAATCCTCAAAAACTTTGCTATATGTGTTTTAACATTTTAGAGAACAGTATGTTGAATAACTAAGGTATGTAACTTGAATAGGAAAAATATCCATCAAATGCACCTTGGAAAATCACAGTAGGTAGAAGGCTATGTTAACCATTCGTGTCTTATTAACATCCTTAAGTTGATTTTGAATTTTTGACAGTTTTGAGGGAAAAGACCTATGGAACCTAATGTGAAGTACTTCGTATGTTAACTGGTGTTGAGTTGAAGATTTTTACTGTGTATAGGCAGATATCATTTGAATGATAAAAATGTCATTAACCTGCTGTCTTAAGATGTTCACACAAATATGGAGAGTAATTCTACAATATAAAAATATTTATTTTAATACTGAGTTTCAGTTAAGTCATAAACAGTGTTAAAACTCTTGGGAAGGTGTAGGGGTTTTTTGTTTGTCATTTTTAAAATTGAAACTGTGTCATACAGTGTTTCATGTCTCTGAAATTGGGATTATAATAGCACTATTTTGATGTAGCTCTACCGATACTATGTGGTAATGCTATTTTGTTTTACTAACAAGCTCTGGAATATTTAGCAGTCATTTTCACTGGCACAAGAGCCTTTTGTATGTAATTTAAACTTTTAAACCAAAAATTTTATGGTCCAGTGTCTTTGGCAAAAAGATGCTGGAGGGAATGTAACATACAATTAATATGTGGTTATATATATATATATATAAAAAGACACAAATTGCCATGTTATGGTTCTGCCTTGAAACAGCACAATGAAGTGTATCAGTATATTCTGTGATTATGAAACTTCCATGTTGTGTTGTTTTGTGTCTGCTGTTGCCTGTCCTTTGGGCCAGATATGGCGCAGTTAAATGCAGTTATCATCTCATTAAATACAGATGCAGATAAAATATCTTTAGTGCTGCAACATTTTACTTTTTTGTATGTTTTAATGACTGTGTGTTATTTTCCAAAGCTGTTCCTACCTCACCATGAGGCTTTATGGATTGTTATGTATTATAAATGTTCTATATGAGACAGACTACTGTGTTTCTTCTCATTTATTAAAAGTTAAGTAGAAAAATAAACTAATTTTAATATCTACTTCATTCGTGCATATGGCCTCCCCTCCTATACTAGGCTTAGTTACATAGAGAGTTGGATTTCAGAAAATTGAAAGAGAAATTGCAGTTTAACGCAAATGTTGCAAGTGTACAGAGTGACTAGGTTACAAGATGGGTGTGGAAGAAAATGTAAGCAAAAATTGTAATTAAAAATTGAAAGGGTAACACTGCAAAGGTTCACTAATATGAAATACTCAGTGACTTTGAATTTTATTATAAGCATTAAGCTTATAGATTATATAGTTATGGTTAACCTGCTTTTGGCACTTGCTATTTTTTATTTATAGGCATAGTTACTAATAAGATTTATTAAATATTTTACACCTGTAAATCATCTAAAATTCTTAACCCAATAGTGTATTATTGTGGTTCTATGAGCCTCAGGACTATCACAAATGTAGACTCATTAAAAAAATTCATTAAAGAACTTGTATTTTGGGCTGTGAGACAACAGTTGAAAAAATCAATTGACAATAAATGGCAGTAGATAAAGGAATTGATCTATATACAGTAGATATTCCAAAGAGGAGGTAAAAAATATTTGGAAAGGATTATGTAGGTTAAAATGGAAAGGAGTAGGGTTTGAGAGGCAAGGAAGCAGGAATAGTGGTATAAAGATAAAGAGTTGGGGGCCTGGGCAGGGTGGCTCATGCCTGTAATCCCAACACTTTGGGAGGCTGTTGTGGGTCAGATCCACTTGAGCTCAGGAGCTCAAGACCAGCCTAGGCAACATGGTAAAACCAGGTCTCTACAAAATAATAATAATACAAAAATTAGCCAGGGCTGGGCATTGTGGCTTACGCCTGTAATCCCAGCACTTTGGGAGGCCGAGGCAGGTGGAGCACCTGAGGCCAGGAGTTTGAGACTAGCCTGACCAACACGCGGAAACCCCATCTCTACTAAAAATACAAAAATTAGCCAGGTGTGGTGATGCACACCTGTAGTCCCAGCTACTCAGGAGGCTGAGGTGGGAGGATCACTAGAGCTGGGGAGATGGAGTTTGCAGTGAGCCGAGATAGGGCCACTGCACTCCAGCCTGGGTAACAGCCCAACGCGGTCTCAAAAAAAAAAAAAGTTAAGGGGTTGAGATATATAAAGAGATTATAAAGGTTAAAAGTGTCATGACAACCAGTTTAAATGTGGTTTCATAGGAAAGGAGGACACTACCAATTTCACTATCAATAATTTTTTAGTAGATAAGTGAGAAAGTGGGAAAGGTACTCTCCATATTTGGAATGACATGTGTAGGCAAAGTGAGACAGGAAGACAAATCAGTTTAACAGATAATTCAATGCTAAAAGCCAAATACACATGTCCACATGTACATATACTACATTTCAATTGATTTCACACACACATTCTTTAACATTTCTGAAATCAGAATGCATAGTACAATCAGTGTTATCTTACGATTGCTGTTGGCCAAACTTTTTTCTTATCTCAATGCGTCTATTGTTCAGGGTTCAGAAAAGAATTATCTTCCCAGGCAATATGGTCTTTCAAAAGACTATGACAATATTCCCTGAAATTTCATGTACTGTGCATTGCACATTTAGATGAAAGCTGTTCCTTGAATTGGATAAAAATAATGAAAACAGAAAGTCAAGTAACATTGCTTTTAAATAATTTCATAGACATTTCTGAGCCTTCAGAATTGATCATCATTTCCCCCCCGACTACTCTATTCAACCTTTTTTGTTGTTACTGAGTTTTGCTCTGTCGACCTGCTGGAGTGCAGTGGCGCCATCTCAGCTCACTGCAACCTCCGCCTCCTGGGTTCAAGGGATTCTCCTGCCTCAGCCTCTCAGGTAGGTGGACCACACCCAGCTAATTTTTTCTATTTTTAGTAGAGACAGGGTTTCACCATGTTGCCCAGGCTGGTCTCGGACTCCTGAGCTCAGATGATCCGCCCCCTACAGCCTCCCAAAGTGCTAGGATTTCAGGCGTGACCCACCACACCCAGCTCAGCTTTTTTTCTTTTAAAGCAAGTAATTTGTGGCACTTTGTTCTTATTTTAAAACCAGTTTCACTTCTAGATTATAAACTGTATTCGGTCAAGACTATGTCTTTTCCATATTTATTTCCTAAGGATATAGCACAGGGACCAGGACATTGTAGGTATTCAAAGGTGTTTGGAATATTGAGGAATGGCGGGAATGGAAAAATATATACAGTAGTTACACTATTAATAGATAAGATACACTGAGCACTAACTTTTTTTTTTCTTTTTCTTTTTCTTTTTTTTTTTGAGACAGAATCTGACTCTGTTGCCCAGGGTGGAGCGCAGTGGCGGGATCTTGGCTCACTACAACCTCTGCCTCCTGGGTTCAAGCGATCCTCCCACCTCAGTCTCCTGGAGTAGCTGGGACTACAGGCACCCACCACCATGCCTGGCTAATTTTTGTATTTTTTTGTAGAGATGCAGTTTTGCAAATATACTGGGCACTTCTGATCACTTATTACTGAGCACTTACTACATATAAGGCACATATGTTTTCATGTATCCCTACAAACCATTAGGTGTATTCCTTTATTCCCTTTGTTTTACAGACAAACAGATATTAAAGCATATAGTCTTTACCTCAAGTCATACAGTCAGTCAGTGATGGAGTCAGAACTGGAACTCAGCAAAAGATCTAGGCCTCTGCAAGTCACTTGCATTCCCACCACTGTGGGCTTTTCAACAACCCACTTAAGTAAATTCAAAATGAAGAGTTCTTTCTAATTTTCATCCAATGAGCAACAATAGACAAAGCATAGGCACTGAGTACTAGCAAAGCAGGGGAACCAAAAGAAATAAGAAAAGTAAGTTTTATACCAAAGTTAGCCGGGCGTGGTGGCAGGCACCTGTAATCCCAGCTACTCAGGAGGCTGAGGCCAGAGGATCCCTTGAACCAGGAGGTGGAGGTTGCAGTGAGTTGAGATTGCGCCACTGCACTCCAGCCTGGGTGACACAGCAAGACTTTGTCTAATAAATAAATAAGCACATAAATAAAATAATTTTCAGAGCATTTAGTATTTATTTTTAAAAAAAACAACAAAATATTCAGAAATCAGAACTTTCTTACCTAAATTAGACCTTCTTAAGTTATGGTTTGGTAGCATTTATTTTTAATTACATAAGGGAGAGAAATTACAATTTTTTTAAGGATTTAGGGCCTCTCTTGGTTTTAATCTAGCCTTGTGGACAAGTACCATTCTTTACAAACCAGTATTGTTTTCACCTAATATTGTCCGGCTGGCTTAACTATCCTTAGGGTTACACTGAAAACAGTGAGTCTTTGGGGGCATGAGGAGCAGAGGTAATTGAGGTAAATGTGGATGAGGAGACTAAGGGAGAAGACCATCTGCTTTTCAACAGGGGTGCTATTAGCATTTGCGTGAGACCATCAGTGCAGAAATGTCCCATGCATTGAGTTTAACAACTCTGGCTTACTTCTACATGAATGCCTGTAGTTATTGCTTTTCACTCCCCATCATCAAGACACCCCAACTGTTTCAAATGTCTCCTAGAGAGGCGGTATTGCCCTGCTAGAAACCATAGATGGCCAACCCAGCGGGTCCTCTTTCAGTCCGTCCCACAGGAACCAGACACTACCTCTAGTCCCTTCCTTTTACAGAGATATTTGTGTTTTGTATGAACATCAGTTCCATCTTTAAGTCCAGGAATTGTGATTCCATGCCTTGATAGTCAAGTTGAAAATCTGAAGTTTTGATGTCTGAGGTTCATAACCTCTGATACAATTATCACTATAGCACAAGGTAGCCAGGAGCTCCTCTCATCTGTTAGGATGATTCTTCTGTCCAAGAAAACAGTGCAGATATGGCCTTCTGAATTGGCCATGGAAACCCTGCATTAGTTCTATTGAAATATAAAGTAAAAATGGGTTTCTGGCTTTATAAAAGAGGTTCAAAACCAGGGTCTTCTATTAAAATACAAATTTAAATATTTGCATCAAAACTTAGGGCCAGACGTGGTGGCTCATGCCTATAATCCTAGCACTTTGGGAAGCAAAGGCAGGTGCATCACTTGAGCCCTGAAGTTCGAGACTGGCCTGGGCTCTTCTTGATTCTCTCTACATTTTCTCTTTTTGTCACAGTCAGAGCCTCCCGAGGAACACAGCTCTGCTGATGCCTGTGTTTATTCCATAGACTCATTTGGACTTACGACCTCCAGCACTTTACAGTAATAAATTTGTCCTGTTTTAAGCCACTAAAGTTGTGGTAATTTGTTACAACAGCAATAAGAAATTGATATACGTATATTCTTGCATAAACACTAAATTTTAATATTATTATTAAGACGACTTCTCTCTTTATAGTTCAATTGTACATGGTGGTATAACAGTTTTTGTTGTTGTTGTTGTTGTTGTTGTTGTTGTTTTTGACATAGGGTCTCGCTCTGTAGCCTAGGCTGGAGTGCAGTGGTGTGATCTCCGCTCACGGCAGCCTCGCCTCCCGGGTTCAAGCAATTCTCCCACCTCTAGTCTCCTGACTAGCTGGGACCACAGGCATGCACCACCATGCACGGATAATTTTTATATGTTTTTGGTAGAGATGCGGTTTAACCATGTTGCCCAGGCTGGTCTTGAACTCCTGATCTCAAGTGGTCCTCCTGCCTCAGCCTCCCAAAGTGCTGGGATTACAGGCATGAGCCACTTCTCTGGTGGTACGACATTTTGTTTAATGCTTATGCAACAATTTATGTTGCATAAGTAAGTTCATGAAACATTGATTTGTGGTTTTAAGGTAGGAAGGAGAGGTTAAGGTTAAATAGTGAAATACAATAAGCAATTTTCTTTATACATGTGGTCGTGTGGTGAGATATCAAGCTTAAGGGGCAAATCCTTAAGGGATTTGGTGGGAGCCCAAGCTTCCTCAGTGAGCCCCAGTCTGAAGCTTCTGTGAGAACTCCCTCATCCTCTGTATTAGAGACAGTCATCCTGAAACCCCCTGAGGCCTCCTAAGGCCTCCTGAGATCTCTGTGAAGTGGCATTCAGCATAGCAGGCTCTTCTTAGATTTTCTTTTTTGTCCCATTTCAAGTCTGCCCCTCCTCCTTTCCTCCTTCATCCTTTATCCTGTTCTTCCAACCTTCACGCCTATTAGGCATAAGACCTTGGCAGGCTGGTTATCTCTTGGACTCTCAGTTTTCAAGTCTGTGAAATATTGAAAATGCATTCTTTATAGAATGCATTGCGAGGACTACATGAAACCAAAAAATCTTCCAATTCCCTTGTGAAGATTACATGAGGCAAAAAACTAAAATTTATCTACCACATGTGTCCTAGAACTGTGATAAATGTTTTAGCCCATATAATCCTCATAATCCCTCTGTGAATTAAACACTATTATTTTTGTTTTGTTTTGTTTTTTTTCTCTTTGTTTTTGTTGTGTGTTTTGAGATGGAGTTTCACTCTTGTTGCCCTGGCTGGAGTGCAGTTGCATGATCTCGGCTCACCACAACCTCCACCTCCAGGATTCAAGTGATTCTCCTGCCTCAGTCTCCCAGGTAGCTGGGATTACAGACGTGCGTCACCACGCCCAGCTAATTTTGTATTTTTAGTAGAGACAGGGTTTCTCCATATTGGTTAGGCTGGTCTTGAACTCCTGACCTCAGGTGATCCACCCACCTCAGCCTCCCAAGTGCTGGGATTACAGGTGTGAGCCACCACGCCTGGCCTCTTTGTTATTTTTTTACTTTTTATTTTATTTTATTTTATTTTTTGAGATGCAGTTTTGCTCTTTTGCCCAGACTGGAGTGCAGTAGTGCAATCTTGGCTCACTGCAACCTCTGGCCGCCGGGTTCAAGCAATTCTCCTGCCTCAGCCTTCTGAGTAGCTGGGATTATAGGCACCCACCACCACGCCCAGCTAATTTTTGTATTTTTCTTTTCTTTAGTAGAGACGAGGTTTCGCCACATTGGCCAGGCTGGTCTCAAACTCCTGACCTCAGATGATCCACCCACCTCAGCCTCCCAAAATGCTAGGATTACAGATGTAAGCCACCACCCCCGGCCTATTTTTTTTTTCTTTCTTTTAAATGGTATTATTAACTCCAATTTAGAGGCAAGGCAATTGAGGATAAGATAATTGAGTGACTTCCGTACAACAGGCAAGTGGAGAACCAGGATTTGAACCCAGTTCTGTCTTCGCAGGGTCTGTGCTCTGAGCTCCGGCATGAACTCTGTAGAGTACCTGGCAAAGGCCCCAATCAATAGGGGCGCCACACATTCAGCAATATAGCGAAGTGTGTCGTCCTAGAGTCAGACTGCCGGGGTTCAAATTCTAGGCTCACTAACCGTGACTTTGGGTAAGGCACTTACACTTTCTGCCTTAGTTTCCTTATTTGAAAAATGAGGATAATAATAGTAATTCTCTTAGAGGGTTATTCTCAAGATTAAATGAATCAGTATAAGTAAAGCACTTTGAAGAGTGCGTGCTCCTTATTAAGTGCTCGATATGTATTAGTCATCTATTTTATTCCCTTCCTATTTCTTTCTTTCCCCCTTATTTCCCCTCTTCTCTTCTCCTTCTTCTCCTCTCTCTCTTCCTAAGCCCAATTAGTTATCCTTAAGACCTTGATTAATCCATTTCCCTTCAATGGTACCACACTTCTGTCTCTTTTAAAAAATCATTAGTCTTTTCTTACGCCCAGGTAACTCTAGTTACAAACACTACCTGCAGAAGATAGGGGTGTCTTGAGGGCAAACAAGTGTTTACCTAGTGATCTATTATAGGATTTGTACTTTTATGATGAAAGAACTTGGGGAGGAAAAGCAGTAGCTTGTTTCCTTTAGAGAAATGGTTGCAGCTCAAAACAAGAAGAACAATTGCAACAATTTGTGTGGACTGCGGAAGGAATGGGTGGTTAGGTGTTCCCATCACCAACAGTGTTTGGGCACATGCTGCCTGCCCTCTTGTCGCTGAAATCCTTGGTGGTGATTTCTGCTAAGGGCAGAGCTTGGACCTGATAACCTCTTGAGACCCTTCCGGCTGAAGTGGGAGATTTTATGAGAAGTCCTTTTAAGAGGCAGTGTGGTGTGGCACAGTGGAAAGAATCCCGGACAAGGCGCCCAGATGCTTGGGTCCTGGTCCTTGCTCTTCCCCTAACTATAACCACGGGCAAGTTGGTTTTCCTCTCTGGGCCAGTTTACCCATCTGTAAAATGAGGGGTGGAACTCATATTTCCCTCCCCTGCCCAGGATTCACCCTGACAGACTCTCCACTCCATCCATCACTCAGTCACATCCAACAAATGAGTGAAACTGGGCGAGACCAAGATGGTGGCTCCCAGGAGTCCTAGATAGGGCCTGAGATCTCTGCAGCCCAGGTCTATACACACTCATTGGTAGTGCCAGAGAAGTGATGACAGGGCACATCAGGGGACAAAATATGGGAGGGCAGGGGTTTCCTCCAATCATATCATACATATGCTATCTATACTGCTTTTCCTATAGCCGACCCTGAGTTGAAAAATTCTCTTATTGCTTCCATCGAAATGTCACAAACACTTCCTCCATTTCCTTTCCCTTTGGAACAATAATGGAAGCCTGTCTCCTATTTGAGACATTCTACCACATGTACAACTTGTGGCCCAAGGGATGGGCCCCTCCTTGTAAGCTTCCTTTCTTTTCCTCATCTTTCTGCTTCCCTCTCTCTCTCTTCTACTTCCTCCCTCCCTTCCTTTCTTCTTTTATTTTTTAAATTTTAATTTAAAATATTGTTTTGAGACAGGACTCTTGCTATATTTCCCAGGCTGGTCTTGAACTCCTGGGTTCAAGTGATCCTCCCACCTTGACCTTCCAAAGCGCTGGGATTACAGGCATGAGCCACTGTACCCAGCCTCTTCCTTCCTTCTTAAAATATTTACTGAGCACCTTATGCTAAGCACTGTGTATAGAATATATAAAATAGACATAGCAGGCCGGGCGTGGTGGCTCAAGCCTGTAATCCCAGCACTTTGGGAGGCCGAGACGGGCGGATCACAAGGTCAGGAGATCGAGACCATCCTGGCAAACACAGTGAAACCCCGTCTCTACTAAAAATACAAAAAACTAGCCGGGCGAGGTGGCGGGCGCCTGTAGTCCCAGCTACTGGGGAGGCTGAGGCAGGAGAATGGCGGGAACCCGGGAGGCGGAGCTTGCAGTGAGCTGAGATCCGGCCACTGCACTCCAGCCTGGGCGACAGAGTGAGACTCAGTCTCAAAAAAAAAAAAAAAAAAAATAGACATAGCCTCTGCCTTCCTAGAGTTTTTGGCCTAGTGGAAACTCCAGGAGAGCTTCCAAGCAGTGATGTCTATATGTCCCTCCCTCAGAGAGACTCCTGATGAAGTGACCTGCAGCTCACCCTCCCTGCCAGCTCTTTCCTCCTCCAGGGATCTGTCAGCCCCAACTCTCACCCCAGTAGAGTGGCCCAAGGGTTGGACCAAGATGAAAGAGGAGTGTTTACCTAGAAAGGAAGGGCTGTCTGGGAAGAGATGTGGTTTTCTTTTTTTTTTTTTGAGACGGAGTCTTGCTCTGTCGCCCGAGCTGGAGTGCAGTGGCCAGATCTCAGCTCACTGCAAGCTCCGCCTCCCGGGTTTACGCCATTCTCCTGCCTCAGCCTCCCAAGTAGCTGGGACAACAGGCGCCAGCCACCTCGCCCGGCTAGTTTTTTTTTGTATTTTTTAGTAGAGACGGGGGTTTCCCTGTGTTAGCCAGGATGGTCTCGAACTCCTGACCTCGTGATCCGCCCGTCTCGGCCTCCCAAAGTGCTGGGATTACAGGCTTGAGCCACCGCGCCCGGCAAGATGTGGTTTTCTACTGCACTGACCCTGTAGGCCTGGCCCCATCTACCTGCAATTCCAGGGAGGCAGTTCCCAAGAACTGTGTGTGGGCTATAGAAGGAATGGGTGGTTAGGTGTCACCATAGTGTTTAGGTGTGTGTGGCACCCAATGGAAGACATCCACTTCCACTGATTTTGTTGTTGTTGCTGTAATCAATGGATAATTTTCATCAATGTTTTTCTTTAAAACTGAGCTGCCTGAGAATGTCTTGAGTGTGCAGGGAGTGAGCTATGCTGTGGAGTGGGTGAAATAAGTGAACAATCCCAAGTCAGCAGCTCAGGCATTCCTGAACACTGCTAGCTGCTCTGGGGGTTTTGACTGTCTTAGAGTCTTTTTTTTTTTTGAGACAGGGTCTCCCTCTGTCACCTAGGTTTGGGTGCATGGCATAATCTCAGCTCACTGCAACCTCTGCCTCCCAGGTTCAAGCAATTCTCGTGTCTCAGTCTCCCAGGTAGCTGGGATTACAGGTGTGCACCACCACACCTGGCTAACATTTGTATTTTTTTGTAGAGATGGGGTTTCGCCATGTTGGCCAGGCTGGTCTCGAACTCCTGACCTAAAGTTATCTGCCCACCTCAGCCTCCCAAAGTGTTGGGATGACAGGTGTGAGCCATCGCACTCAGCCATCTTCAAGTTTTAAATTGTATTTTCCTTCTCTTCATTATTACTTTGGGACAAGTCACATAAGGAGCACCTATTTGAAATGTAAGCTAATGAATGGCAAAAATAAATAATGATTCTGCAGATTTCCTTCAGTGTCTTCTTGCCAGGATCACTGTGTGACATTCATTTGATAAATCTTATTTTGTAGGACATGAAAACGACTACACTCCTTCTAACATTCAATGCATAAAAGAGAAAAGATGGTGTTCATTCTATCCAATGTGGCTTTTCATTTACTGGCGTAGACACTCTTGCCTTGTGTGGGATTTGTGGAGAAGGGCTTGCACAGGGCAACGTGAAACCTTCTCTCTTGCCTCATCATTGAAAGAAAATATGGCCAGATGCGGTGGCTCACTCCTGTAATCCCAGCACTTTGGGAGGCCAAGACGGGTGGATCACGAGGTCAGGAGATTGAGACCATCCTGGCCGACATGGTGAAACCCCATCTCTCCTAAAAATAAAAAACTTAGCCGGGCGTGGTGGTGGGCACCTGTAGTCCCAGCTACTCAGGAGGCTGAAGCAGGAGAATTGCTTAAACCCAGGAGGCGGAGGTTGCAGTGAGCCGAGATCATGCCACTGCACTCCAGCCTGGGTGACAGAGTGAGACTCCGTCTCAAAAAAAAAGAAAAAAAAGAAAGAAAGAAAAAAGAAAGCAAAGTATTAGCATTTTGCATGTATTTAAAAAAAAACAGCTAATTTTATTGAGTGTATAAATTAGGTCTTAAAAGCACTTTTTGTCTTTTTTTTTTTTTTTGAGACGGAGTCTTGCTCTGTTGCCCAGGCTGGAGTGCAGTGGCATAATCTCAGCTCACTGCCATCTCCACCTCTCGGGTTCAAGTGATTCTCCTGCCTCAGCCTCCCGAGTAGCTGGGATTATGGGCATCCACCACCTTGCCTGGCTAATTTTTGTATTTTTAGTAGAGACAGGGTTTTACCATGTTGGCCAGGCTGGTCTTGAACTCCTGATCTCAGGTGATCCGCCCACCTTGGCCTCCCAAAGTGCCCGGATTATAGGCATGAGCCACCGCGCTCAGCCTTTTTGTCTATTTGTGATGCTGGGACACATGGCCAACCTACGTTTTAAAACTATATATACATACACACACACACACATATACACATATACATATATATACACACACATTAAATGTGTATGTATGAGTCTACATATACTTTTTTCTTGTTCAAATAAATGAAAGTCAGTTGAATAACTTTTGACACTTGTTAATATCAAAAAGTTGTAAAGTTTACATTTAGAAAGAGCATATAGAACAATTTTAATGATAGATTGCTCTAAAGTAAAAATATTGTTCCCTTATAAATCACTTACTTTTTGCAAAAGTACAGGGGGCTGGGCACAGTGGCTCACGCCTGTAATCTCAGCACTTTTCGAGGCTGAGGTGGGAAGATGGCTTGAGCCCAGGAGTTTGAGAGACCAGCCTAGGCAACATAGTGGGACTCCATCTCTACAAAAAAAAAAAAAAAATACTAATAATTAGCTGGGTATGGTGGTGCACACCTGTAGTCCCAGCTACTCAGGAGGCGGAGGCAGGAGGATCACTTGAACCCAGAAGGTGGAGGCTGCAGTAAGACATGATTGTGCCACTGCACTTCAGCCTGGGTGACAGAGTGAGACCCTGTCTCAAAACAACAACAGCAAAAAACAAACAAACAAACAAAATTCCAGAAAAGTGACAAGATATCCAGTACTGGTACCAAATAAGATCCTGGGGTAGGGGTGGGGTGATGAAAGTATACCTTAATGCTGAAGGCTACAGCAAGTCACCAGGCTGGGAGGGGCAAAGGAGGTGGTCATCCATAGCGCTCCTGGCTGCCCCTTGTCTTTTTCAGCGGCAGGGGCAGCACCCTGGTGTTATTGGTCAGGATCCACTTGGCTGAAGGCTGGGAGGGAAAGTAAAGGGACATTGGTAGAGCACCACTTTCCCACCAGGGTCCACCATTTTATGCACACAAGTTAACTCTACATCTGGTGCAATGGTAGGGCATAGATTTTAGAGGCAGATTAGGGCTGGGGGTCCTGTCCTGTTTTCTAACTTTATCACCCTGGGCAAATCACTTTGATAAATATCCCTAAAGAGATAATGTACATGCTACACGAGATTGTCATAAGGATTGAAGAAATGAGTGTACGGTCTTGGCATGGGACCCAGTATTAAATAAATGCTCAATAGATTTTGAC
Source organism: Trachypithecus francoisi (assembly GCF_009764315.1). Lineage (NCBI taxonomy): Eukaryota > Metazoa > Chordata > Mammalia > Primates > Cercopithecidae > Trachypithecus > Trachypithecus francoisi. Next base: position 68,599,834 of record NW_022681470.1, on the reverse strand, counting down.
CCACATATGGTAATAAAATTCTCTTATTGCTTCCATGGAAATGTCACAAATACTTTCCCCATTTCCTTTCCCCAGAAATATTATCAATGGTCCCTCCACTACAATCCCAGGAGGTAAATATTATTCTCTCCTAACCAACCACAAAATGAGGCCTAGTGAGATTAAGTATTATTCACCTGGCTAGGCCTAGATGCAAACCCAGGCTTCAAAATCTCTTGATGCTTCCCTTCATACCACAATTAAACCTTGAGTGGGTTTTCCAGGATGTCACTGCTCTCCTCTGAAGTACAGATTGACTTATGCATTCACCAAATATTTATTGAACCCCTATTAGGCAACAGGCACTGTTCTAAGTGCTGGGGAAAAAAGCAGTGAACACAGACACAAATCCCTGCCTTTGTGAAATGTGTATTCTAGTAGGGTATAGAGATAATAAGATAAAGAAGTGAAATGTAGATTAGATTTGATAGTGACAAATTCTAAGGAGAAAAAAATAAAGCAGGGAAAGAGAATAAGTGAGTGTGTGTGGATGGGGATGGGTTGTTATCATTTTAGATATAATATCCAGGAAAGCCTCAATGAATAAGAAAGAGACATTTGAGTAGAGAGCTAAAGTGGGGAGGCACACCCCTCAGATTTCTGGGGTAAGAGCCTTCCAGGCAGAGGGAATAGCAGGGGCAAGGGCCCTGGGGTGGGAGCCAATCAGCTCTTGCAGGACAGAAGGAGATGCCCTGAAGGAAAGTCTGAGTTTCTGGAAACAATTGCTTCATCTTTTGATTAGACTGTGAAGCCTCTCTCTTGCCCAAAGCAAATATTTCTAACATTTGGACTTCCCCTTAAGCAGGCACCAGTCCTTTGCTGGGTCACTAATGCCTGGTGTTGAAGCAACCCCGGGGAGCAGGGCTGGCTTTGTGAAGTTCTGATTTGTTGTGTAATGATGGCAATTGCCCTTGTAACTCAGCGCATTCTGTGGGTTGACAAGCTCTAGCCGCAAAGTTTTCCACATCCCTCGGATGCTCTGCAGGGTAAAAGAAGGAGCCATTTCTCAAAGCCTGACCTTGATGTCAATATCTCACTTCCTGGACTCTTGGAGCTTTGAGCAAATGCTTTGATCCCAGGAGTAGAGATCTTCCAGCTTGATTGCTGCCTTCTTGGAAAAATGAGAGCCTACTGAATGCAGCGAGTGAGAACAGGGACTTCGGAACCAGAGAACTGGTTTAAGTGCTCACCCTGGGGTTTATGAGTTACTCTACTTTGAGCAAGTTACTGACCTGCAAAATGAGGACATTGACACTTATGTCTTAGGCAACTAAGAGTGTGGTGATGTGGAGGGCGTGCCTAGCACAGAGCCCACACTTAGTGGAAGCTCAGTAGATAATCGCTATGATCATTTTTACCCTCTTGTGAACTTGCGTGCTAGTAGAATTTCATATTGATGAAATTGTGGTCCGTGGACATTCAGAATCGCAACTGAAAATGGGCAGCTTGATGTCCATATGCATTGGAGGAACTAGGTTGGGTGTGGGGGTGGAGACGTATCAGATAAGCCTGTTAAATACTTCTGATTTCTTGTTTTGTTACAGTAGTGCTTCCCATTCTCCTTGTGCCATTCCTTAGGGAGGTCATTTGCAGATGGAGTCCGCTGAACGGAAACCTGTTTCATTCTGTTTCCTTCCCCCACCCCACTTTTTTTTTTTCTTTTTTTGAGACAGGGTCTTGCTCTGTCAACCAGGCCTGGAATGCAGTGGTGCCATCTTGGCTCTCTGCAACCTCTGCCTCCCGAGTTCAAGCAATTCTCATGCCTCAGCCTCCTAAGTAACTGGGACTACAGGCATGTGCCACCACACCCAGCTAATGTTTTGTATTTTTAGTAGAGATGGGTTTCACCATGTCACCTGGGCTGGTCTTAAACTCCTGGCCTCAAGCGATCTGCCCGCCTCAGTCTTCCAAAGTGCGGGGATTACAGGTGTAAACCTGCACAGCTGACCAGAAATCTGTTTTAAATGTGGCAAGAGAGATCACCGTTTCAAGAAAATCTGCATTGTATGTGTTTTAAGAATGCAGATTCACTTATCTCTTGATGGTTTAGTTTGCGAATCCAGATTTTGACATGTACGTTTTGTGTTTGCAGAATCATTTGCTCCCTATCAAATGCTTCTGTGGATATCCATGGAGTCATAGCTGATAGCCATTTTAATGTGTGGGTGAAGTGGTATCTCATTGTGGTTTTGATTTGCAGCTTTTTAGTGACTAGTGATGTTGAGTATCTTTTCATGTGCTTATTGGCCATTTGTATATCTTCTTTAGAGAAATGCTGTTTGAGTCCTTTGTCTGCTTTTTTCAGATAAGGTCTCACTCTGTCGCCCAGGCTGGATTGCAGTGGCATGATCACAGCTCACTGCAGCCTTGATCTCCCTGGGCTTAGGTGATCCTCCCAGCTTAGCCTCTCAGGTAGGTGGGACTTCAAGCACGCACCACCATGACTGGCTAATTTTTCTGTATTTTTCGTAGAGACGGGGTTTTGCCATCTCCAACTACTGGGCTCACATGAACCTCCTGCCTTGGCCTCCCAGAGGGCTGAGATTAGAGTCATGAGCCACCACACCTGGCCCTTTGTCCATTTTTTAATTGAGTTGTTTGTATTTTGTTTGAGTTTTAGAAATTTGTTCTACAGTTTGGACATTAATCCCTTACCAGCTATATGATTTGCAAATATTTTCTCCCATTCTTTGGGTTGTCTTTTTATTCTCTTCATATTGCCTGTCTTTGTCTGTTTGTGCTGCTATAGCAAAATGTCTGAGACTGGATAATTTATAAAAAACAGAAATTTATTTTCTTACAGTTCTGTAGGCTGCAAAGTCCAAAAAGAAGGCACTGGCAGGTTTGGTGTCTGGTGAGGGCAGCTCTCTTTTTCCAAGAGGGTGCTGTGTTTCTCGTCCTCCAGAGGGGAAGAGAAATGCTGTGTTTCAGTAACTCCTGTCTTTTCTAACCCATCCTGAGCAAAAAGCTGTGATGCTTTGGAAGCCAGTCCACTTCCAGCTCATGCCACATATCATGAGGAACCATCCTTAAGTGGACTTGAATTTTTTCTTTCTCAAATCATGCAGAACTTCCCATATGGTCCTAAAGATAGGTTAAGGGAAGAATGGAGTGCATCAGAAGAACTTGGCCCAAGGCAGAAGGGCAACAGAGCCTCTTTTTTTTTTTTTTTTTTAAGAAGTTGTCTTGCTCTGTCACCCAGGCTGGAGTGCAGTGGCATAATCTCGTCTCACTGCAACCTCTGCCTCCTGGGCTCAAGCAATTCTCCTGTCTCAGCCTCCTGAGCAGATGGGATTACAGGTGCCTACTACCACGCCCGGATAATTTTTGTATTTTTAGTAGAGACGGGGTTTCACCATGTTGGCTAGGCTGGTCTCGAACACCTGACCTCAGGTGATCCACCCGTCTTGGCCTCCCAAAGTGCTGGGATTACAGGCGTGGGCCACCGCGCCCAGCCCTGAAGCCTCTTTTATAAAGGCCTTAAGCCCATTCCTGAGGGAGGAACTCGCATGATCTACTTATCTCTTAGGTTCCAAGTCTTCATACTACCACACTGGCAACACCTGAATTTTGGAGGAGACACATTCAAACCATAGCAGTGCCTTTTGATATGTAAGTTAAATTTTGATGAAGTCCAAGTTATCTATATATTTTTGGTTGCCTGTGCTTTTGGTGTCATGATAAGAAACTGTCACCAAATCCAATGTCACAAATGTTTTTCCCTGTTTTCTTCTAAGAGTTTTATAGTTTTATTTTTAGTTCCTCCATGTAGGTCTTTGATCCATTTCGAGTTAATTTTTGTATATGGCTTAAGATAAGGGTCCAACTTCATTCTTCTGCCTGTGGATATCCAGTTTTCCCAAAACTATCTGTTGAAAAGAGTGTTCTTTCCCCCACTGAATAGTGTTATGGGCTGAATTTTGTCCTCCCAAAATTCGTGTGTTGAAGTCCTGACACCCAGCACCTCAGAGAATGTAACCATATTTGGAGGTAGAACATTTAAAAAGGTAGCTAAGGTTAAATTAGGTCATAGGGGGATAGGTTCGTTCCCTAATCCATGTGACTGTCTTTGGAGATAAGTCTTTTTTTTTTTTTTTTTTTTTTGAGACGGAGTCTCGCTCTGTCGCCCAGGCTGGAGTGCAGTGGCTGGATCTCAGCTCACTGCAAGCTCCGTCTCCCGGGTTCACGCCATTCTACTGCCTCAGCCTCCGGAGTAGCTGGGACTACAGGCGCCCGCCACCTCGCCCGGCTAGTTTTTTGTATTTTTTAGTAGAGACGGGGTTTCACCGTGTTAGCCAGGATGGTCTCGATCTCCTGACCTCGTGATCCGCCCGTCTCGGCCTCCCAAAGTGCTGGGATTACAGGCTTGAGCCACGGCGCCCGGCCAGGAGATAAGTCTTTACAGAAGTGACTAAGTTAAAATGAGACCCATAGTATGGAACCCTAATCCAATATGACTGGTGTCCTTATAAAAAGAGAAACAGCCATGCGTGGTGGCTCACGCCTGTAATCCTACCACTTTGGGAGGCCAAGGCAGGAGGATCCCTTGAGCCCAGGAGTTCAAGACCAGCCTGGCAACATAAGGAGACTCTGTCTTTAAAAATAAAAAAGAAAAAGAGAGAGAGAGAGAGAAAGAAAGATACTAGGGATGCACAGGCACAGAGAAAAGGCCATATGAGAACACAATGAGAAGATGTCTGCCTGTAACCGAGGGAAGAGGTCTCAGGGAAAATGAAACCAAATTTAAAAATTAAAATCTTCCCACCAGCCAGGCGCCATGGCTGACACCTGTATTCCCAGCACTTTGGAAGGCTGAGATGGCTGGATCGCTTGAGGTCAGGAGTTTGAGACTAGCCTGGCCAACATGGCAAAAACCTGTCTCTACTAAAAATATAAAAATTAGCCAGGCGTGGTGGTATGCACCTGTACTCCCAGCTACTCGGGAGGCTGAGGCAGGAGAATCACTTGAACCTAGAAGGCGGAGGTTGCAGTGAGCTGAGATCGCTCCACTGCACTCCAGCTTGAGCAACGAAGTAAGACTCTGTCTCAAACAAATAAACAAACACATCTTCCAGTCCATGAAGCCAGATGTCTTTCCATTTCATCCATATCGATAATACCAAGAGTAATTACCAATTTATCACAGATTTAGTTTTACAAGTTTTTGTTTTGTTTTTTTTATAATAAGCATTTGTATATTCCTACATGTAGATAACAACACAAAACCTATATATACAAATAAATACACACACATATATAAATAAATATACACACATACATATGTTTTTGTGTATGTACACATATACGCATGTATTTCACCTCACTACTTCTTTTTTTTTGGATGGGGGACCTTTTTTTTTTCCATCTCCCTCTGTCACCCAGGCTGGAGTGCAGTGGCGTGATCTCTGCTCACTGCTCACTGCAACCTCCACCTCCCGGGTTCAAGCAATTCTTCTGCCTCAGACTCCTGAGTAGCTGGGATTACAGGTGCCCACGACCACACCTTTTGTACTAAAAGTAATTTTATACTTTTAGTAGAGATGGGGTTTCACCATGTTGGCCAGGTTGGTCTTGAACTCCTGACTTCAGGTGATCCACCCACCTCCCAAAGTGCTGGGATTACAGGCAGGAGCCACCATGCCCAGCCTCACCTCACTACTTCTTGAAACTCACTTATTCCTCACAGATACATTTTTCTTCTTATTGGAATATATCTTTATTTCAGAAAGGGTCTAGTTTGGCTGGACATGAAATTCTAGGTTCTTTTATTTCCCCTGAATGTCTAAAGAGGTATTGTTTGTCTTTCTTTAAAAAATTTTTTTTTGCCTGGTTGTGGTGGCTCACGCCTATAATCCCAGCACTTTGAGAGGCCAAGGCAGGCGGATCACCTGAGGTCAGGAGTTCGAGACCAACCTGGCCAACATGGTGAAACCACGTCTCTAGTAAAAATACAAAAATTATCTGGACGTGGTGGCATGCACCTGTAATTCCAGCTACTCTGGAGGCTGAGGCACAAGAATCACTTGAACCTGGAAGGCAGAGGTTGCAGTGAGCTGAGATCATACCGCTGCATTCCAGCCTGGGCGACAGAGTGAGACTCTGTCTCAAAAAAAAAAAAATTTTTTTTTTTTTTTAGAGAATTCACTGTGTTGCCCAGGCTGGAGTGTAGTGGCTAGTCACAGGCACGCTACAATCTCAAATTCGCGAGCTCAAGTGATCCTCCCACTTCAGCCTCTTTCAGTAGCCTAGCTCTGTGTTTGTCTTCTTAACATCCAACACAGCTGATGAGAGCTCATCTCAATCTGCCTTTCTTTCCTTTGTAGATAATACGTTTTTTTCCTCCAGGGAAGCATATAGAACTTTCTCTTTGGTGTTTTGTAATTTGCTACCATATGTCTAGATGCAGATGGGCGGAGAGGGAGGAGTAGCTTGGGAGGGTCTGTGGAGGTTCAAGCGCCCGGCTCTCTCCCACTCTACCCACTCTACCTCCTCCAGGGTGGAGCCTTCTTGGTCCCAACTTCTTGTGAGAACAGTGACCTTCTTTCCAATCCCATATGCTTTCTGCCCTTCAGGGATCTCACACAATTTCTAACCCAGTAAGAGGTTCCTCTTCTTGTTTTGAGCTTGATTGCAGATTTATTTTATTTTTCAGTTGTATTTTCAAATGCTAAAGCTAAAACTATGAAACGTTTGCAAGAAAACACAATATCTAAGTATCTTAGATTAAGCAGAGATTTCTTACAAAAGTATGAACCACAAAAGAAAAAAATGGATAAATTTTGGCTTCATTAAAATGCAAATTTGTTCTTCGGAAGACACTGTCAAGAAAATGAAAAGATAATCTATACACTAGGAAGAGATATTTGCAAAACACATATCTGATAAAGGACTTGGAAGAAGAATATGTTTTTTAAAAACCTCTTAAAATATAACAATTAGAACCAAAGAATCCATTTCTTTTGTTTTAAGAGACAGGATCTCGCCCTGTTGCCCAGGGTGGAATACAGTGGCATGATCAGAGTTCCCTGCAGCCTTGAACCTCTGAGTGCAAGGCTCCTGCCTCAGCCTCCCAAGTAGCTGGGACTACAGGCACGAGCCACCATGCCTGGCTAATTTTTAAATTTTTGGAGAGACAAGATCTCACTATGTTGCCCAGACTGGTCTTGAACTCCTGGTCTCAAGTCATCCTCTTGCCTTGCCTCAGCCTCCCAAAGAGTGAGATTACAGGCTTGAGCCACCACATCTAGCCTTAAATAATTCACTATTTTAAGTGAGGAAGATATTTAAACAGACTTTTCCTCAAATAAAGGGTATGCATGACAAATAAGTACATGAAAAGCTGTTCAACGTCATTCTTTTTCTCCCCCACCCCCACCACAGAGTCTCACTCTTTCACCCAGGCTAGAGTGCAGTGGTGCAATCACAGCCTACTGAAACCTTTACCTTCCAGGCTCGAGCAATCCTCCCACCTCAGCCTGGGACCCTGAGTAACTGGGACCATAGGTGTGCACCACCACGCATGCTTGTGGTCCCAGCCAATTCTTTTATTTTAATTTGTTTGTAGAGATGGGGTCTCCCTATGTTGCCCAGGCTGGCCTCAAACTCCCAGGCTCAAGCAATCTTCTTGCCTTTGCTTCCCAAAATGCTGGGATTACAGCCATGTGCCACTGCACATGGCCATAATTAGCTTTAGGGAAATGCAAATTAAAACCAGAATGAGATACCACTACCCGTCCACTGGAATGACCAAAATTAAAAGGTGCTGGTGAGGAGCCAGGGCAACTGGAACTCTCATTCATTACTGATGAGAATGCAAAATTGTACAGCCTCTTTGAAAATAAATTTGGCAATTTTTAACAAAGTTCAATATACACTTACCTTATAAACCAGCAATCCTGCTTTTAGGCATTTACATAGAAGAAATGAAAACTTACATCCACACAAAGATCTGTTTGTGAATGTTTGTTGTTATTGTATTTATAATCACCAGAAACTAGAAACAATACGCATACCCATCAATTGGTGAAGGGATAAACAAATCATGACATCTTTAAAAATATATATATATATATATGTGTGTGTGTGTGTGTGTACATATGTGTGTGTGTATATATATATATACTTTTATTTTTGTAGAGAGGAAGTCTGTGTTGCCCAGGCTGGCCTCCAACTCCTGGTCTCAAGGTGATCCTCCTACCTCAGATTCCCAAAATGCTAGGATTATAGGTGTGAGTCACTGCACCTGGCAACAATCATCACACTTTGATACAATGGAACATGAGTTAGAAAAAAAAAGCTTCAGATATACACAACATAGATGAATCTCAAAAGCATTATGCTAAGTAAAAGAAGCCAGACTCAAAAAGTTCCCTTATATAAATCCTGCCAAATGGCATTTTGGAAAAGACAAAACTGTAAGGACAGAAATCAGATCTGTGGTTGCCAGTGGCTGGGAGCTGCAGGGGGGCAATTGACGGCGAATGGGCAGGAGAGAACTTTCAGGTGTGAGGGAAATGTTTTATATCTATTGTGGGGATTATATAACTGTATGCGTTTGTCAAAAGCCATAAGCTTATAAAAGGAGCGAATTCTTATAGGTAAGGTATGCCTCAATAAATTCTGACACTAAAAAGTGTGTTTCTCCCCACTGTGATTTGAAGGACCGGAGCCAAAAAAGAAAGCTGTAGCTTGTGTTCAGTGGGTCATCTTGAAATGGCACTCAGCCCAAGATTTGTAAACAGCACTTAAGTATTAGTCCCTTTTTCAGAAGCCCCATTCAGTGGTCCTCTCTGAGCAACTGGTGTCAGTCTTGTTTTCTAGTAAGATTGCAAAATCTGGGAATATGAGAACTAAGGTGATCGGCCAGTCTGGTTTGCCCGGCCTGGAGGCCAGCCAGCCTGGGATTGTTTGGGCCTCCTTTTTAAATCCTCCTATGATATCTAGCAGAGGAATGGGCACAAACTTGTTGGCAGAGAGAGGTCCAACCTGCTTGTAATTAGGGTTGCAAGTAACCAACCTGAATGGCCCAAGGGTCACCAAGAGTGAAGACCCACCTTGACAAACTCCAAATTCCTAGACATCGCTGGAGACTCACCCTTCCGCCAGGGCTCAGCTTTCAGGCTTGCAACATCTCTTAGACATTTCCTCTGTTGGCATAATTTGATTTAATCTCTTTGTAGTTACATTTCTTTGTCTGAGACAGGGTCTTGCTCCATCACCCAAGCTGGAATGCAGTGTAGCAATCTCGGCTCACTGCAATCTTTGCCTCCCCTGCTCAAGCAATCCTCCGACCTCAGTCTCCTGAGTAGCTGGGACTACAGGCATGTGCCACCATGCCCAGCTGATTTTTGTATTTTTTTGTAGAGACAGGATTTTGCCATATTGCCCAGGCTGGAATAGTTCAGTTTCTTCATCTGTTAAAATACAGATCACAATATCCACCTTTTAAGGAAGGAAAAGAAATTTTGTATTGTTAACAGTTTACTAATGAGATTGTAAGGGTTAAGTTTGCCTGCATCTGATTTATTAAGGTTGGTGCAAAAGTAATTGCGGCTTTGGGCTGTGAATTTTATTTATTTATTTATTTATTTATTTATTTATTTATTTTTTTTTTTTTTGAGACGGAGTCTTGCTCTTTCGCCCGGGCTGGAGTGCAGTGGCCGGATCTCAGCTCACTGCAAGCTCCGCCTCCCGGGTTTTACGCCATTCTCCTGCCTCAGCCTCCGGAGTCTCGATCTCCTGACCTCGTGATCCACCCGTCTCGGCCTCCCAAAGTGCTGGGATTACAGGCTTGAGCCACCGCGCCCAGCCTATTTTTTTTTTTTGAGGCGGAGTCTCACTCTATCGCCCGGACTGGAGTGCAGTGGCCGGATCTCAGCTCACTGCAAGCTCCGCCTCCCGGGTTTACGCCATTCTCCTGCCTCAGCCTCCGAGTAGCTGGGACTACAGGCGCCCGCCACCTCGCCCGGCTAGTTTTTGTATTTTTAGTAGAGACGGGGTTTCACTGTGTTAGCCAGGATGGTCTCGATCTCCTGACCTCGTGATCCGCCCGTCTCGGCTGTGAATTTTAAATCATTATAACTAGGCTCAAATATGTCTTTATTAATCAAAATAGAAACCATTAGAAAAACACATTTTTGCTAACAAGAAATAAGTTTGTTTATTCCTGTAGCATAAAAATCCATGCTTCAGGCCGGGCGCGGTGGCTCAAGCCTGTAATCCCAGCACTTTGGGAGGCCGAGACGGGCGGATCACGAGGTCAGGAGATCGAGACCATCCTGGCGAACACTGTGAAACCCCGTCTCTACTAAAAAATACAAAAAACTAGCCGGGCGAGGTGGCGGGCGTCTGTAGTCCCAGCTACTCGGGAGGCTGAGGCAGGAGAATGGCGTGAACCCGGGAGTCGGAGCTTGCAGTGAGCTGAGATCCGGCCACTGCACTCCAGCCCCGGCGACAGAGCGAGACTCCGTCTCAAAAAAAAAAAAAAAAAATCCATGCTTCAGGATTTGATGGACTCTTGGAAAGCATTTTCTGCATCCTACTGGTTGTGGAAGCATTTTCCCTGCAAAAAGTTGTCAAGGTGCTTGAAGAAGTGGTAGTTGGTTGGCAAGAAGGCAGATGAATCTGGTGGATGAAGCAAAACTTCTTAGCCCAATTTGTTCAACTTTTGAAGAGTTGGTTGTGCGACCTGCGATCAGGCATTGCCGTGAAATAATCGGGCCTTTCTGTTGACCAATGCCAGCTGCAGGCATTGCAGTTTTCGGGGCATCCCATCAATTTGCTGAGCATACTCCTCAGATGTGATGGTTTCACTGATATTCAGAAAGCTATAGTGGGTCAGAGCAGCAGCAGGCCACCAAAAAACCATGACCTTTTTTTGGTACAAGTTTGTCTTTGGAAGTGTTTTGGAGCTTCTTCTCAGTCCACTCACTGAGTCAGTCGTCACCAATTGTCGTATAAAATCCACTTTTCCTCACACATCACAATCCAATTGAGAAATGGTTCCTTGTTGTTGCACAGAATAAAAGAAGATGACACTTCAAAAGGACGATTTTTTGATTTTCGCTCAGCTCATGAGGCACCCACTTATCAACCTTTTTCACCTTTCCAATTTGCTTCAAATGCCAGACGACTGTAGAATGATCGAAGTTGAGTTCCTGGGCAACTTCCTGTGTAGTTGTAAGAGGATCAGCTTCGACGATTGCTCTTAATTGGTCATTGTCGGCTTCTGAAGGCCAGTCCCTACTTTCCTCATCTTCAAGCCTCTCGTCTCCTTCGTGAAACTTCTTGAACCACCACTGCACTGTACGTTCGATAGCGGTTCCTGGGCCAAATGTGTTATTGATGTTGTGAGTTGTCTCCGTTGCTTTACAACCGATTTTGAACGCGAATAAGAAAATTATTCAAATTTGCTTTTTGTCTAATATCATTTCTATAATCTAAAATAAACATAAACAGCAAGTAATAAGTCATTAGCAAAAAAAGCAAGAAATTCCCATTTAAATGATAACATTGCCACATTTATATAAGAATGTATTCCAAAATCAAACAGCAAATTCCAATAATAAGAACACCGTGGCCGGGCGCGGTGGCTCAAGCCTGTAATCTCAGCACTTTGGGAGGCCGAGATGGGCGGATCACGAGGTCTGGAGATCGAGACCATCCTGGCTAACACGGCGAAACCCCGTCTCTACTAAAAAAAAACAAAAAAACTAGCCAGGCGACGTGGCGGGCACAGGTGAATCTATCAGCCAATGAATCAAGTTCACTATATTTAGGTTTTCATGAGTAGGAACTGGGAAAAGAGAAACTTTTCTTGGGCTAGGAGAGAATGGAAAGGCCGGATGGACATGGCTGCTGAGCTGGGAGTGGAGACGGAGGGGCCAGAGAGAGACTGGCTTCTGTCTGAACCGCTGATTATCTTGTCTGGACTGTGATCTTCTGGGAGCTTCCTCCTATCTAGTCTCCTTTGTCACCAGTATCTCTGTACTTGGAGGATGCCCCATGTGGGATTGCCCTGTAACCTGTAGTTGGTGACAGAGCAAGCCCAAGCAGGCCCTGGTGTCCTCCTCAAGGACCTGCAGTCTCATGAGGTGGTACGTGCCTGGCAAGGCCACCAGAGCAGGTCCCGGGAGGTCAGCAGCTGGCAGGAATCCTACAAGCCAGCACGTGAGAGGGTAGGAAAGAATTCTGAACCCCTGAGTGCCTGGGAACGGAACATTCTGCCTTGCCAGCTGTGATCCCCCCACCCGCTTCCTTGGCAAAACTAAATAGTTAAGTGCATCTCAACAGCAAACCCAAATTTAACTTTGCTTCCTTCTGCAATGAAAGTCCAGCTGAATTGGGAAGGGAGGGGCCCTTGAAAGGTATTTCCACCTTGGCTTGACTTATTAGGTTAGTAGAAATGGACTTGTTGTTCTTACTGGTAGGTTATTAAAACCCTCAAGGAATGTGCAGAAGGCAAATTTAGTCCGAGGAGCCCAGCAGGCCTAGGAGACGCTGAATAAAGAGTCTAGTTGTTTGGATAGCTGGAATGTTGGGGAGAGGCAGCTTTTCAATGAAAGCTGCTCCCAGGTTGTGCCTTGTGGCTCCCGGTGGCCCCAGCCCGAGAGGGTCTGCATGTGCCGCCTGCTCTCTGCTCAGTGCCTATCTCTTCCTGTGCCTAGGTGGCTCCTCCCCGACTGTCTGCAAGACTGAGAAGTTCAGCTGGCCTCTTGCCCCTTGGAGTTGATCTCCACTAAAGTCTCTTCAGACCGAGGAGTGCAGGAGGAAAGGGAGGGATGAGAGTGGGTGGCAGGGAGGTGGCAGAATGCTGCATCTGGCATATCCTGATGCTCTTGAGATGTGAGCCCTCAGCAGGGCGGAGCAGGCTCCCAGCACGGAGGCTTGGAAGGAGGAGGCGGTGCTGCAACCTGTCACCTTAAAGGGCTTGATTGAGCTGCTGACTCAGAAGCACAGCGCTGATTACCCATAATTACAGCCCCATGTGGTAGTCTTGTCAAAATGCAGAGACCTCCTTAGTCCCAGAGCTCCTCCTCCTACCCCTTCTAAGTAGGAGCTGCCTTTCCAGAAAACGAATCTTCAAACCTGCCCATGCAAAACTCCACAAAGGCAAGAATCACCTTTCTAGAAAGTGTTGTCTCTCCTGGAGCCCAGGGGACTTTCCCAAACATAGCCATGATCATTTCAACCTCCTCCAGATCTTTAGCAAGACCTACGAGGCCTGCCGGTCTGGCTCCTGCCCACCTCTCAGCCTCACCTCACACCTGTGACCTCCACACCTAGCTCCTGAATTAATGCAACAAATAGTGTTGAATGCCTGCTGTGGGCTAGGCATCGCTCTAGGCTTTGAGGATACTCCAGTGAACCACATACAAGCCCTACCCTTGTGGAACTTACATTCTGGTAGGGGGAGATGAGCAAAATTTATAGTAAGTCAGACAGTGAGAAGTGCTAAGGAGAAAAATAAAGCTGGGAGGGGAAGTAGTTCCCATTTTATAAGGATGAGCAAAGAAAGCATCACTAATGATGTGCTATTTGAGCAAAGGCCTAAAAGAAGAGAAAGGACAAGCCACACATCTGGGGGAAGCACATGCCAGGTGAAGAGTCCTGCAGAGGTCCATGATCAGGAACAAGGAGGCCAGTGTGGCTGAAACAGAGTCGGAGATAAAGGTAGGATCAAAGAAACACTAGAGTGTTTGCACACTGGCTTTTATTCTGAAAGAGATGGAGGGTTTTGAGCTGCCATTCAAGGGCTTTGAACTGAGTAATGACCTAATCTGACATGTTTGAAGTGGATCCTCTGACTGCATTGTTGAGGACAGAATGAAGGTGGGCAAGGGCAAGGTCAGGTTCAGACTAGTCCCAGTAGTGTAGATGGCGAGAAGTTGCCAGATTCAAGATACACTGGGAGAATTGTCAGGGTTTCCTGACAGATTAGATGTGCATATGAAAGAAACTAAGGAGGCAGAGATGACTCTAAGCTTTTTGGCCCAAACAGTTGGAAGAATGGATTTGCCACTTACAGAGATGGGGGAACTACAAGAAAAGTGGATTTTGGGGAGAAAGATCAGGAGTTTTGTGTTCACTATGTTAGATTTGAGATGACTATTGAACATGCCAGGGGAGATGTTAAATAGACATTTGGATGTTCAAACCTAGAATTTAGGGGAATAATTTGGCTGGAAAGGCCAATTTAGGAGTCGTCAGCTAAAGTAGGTATTTATTTGTTTGTTTATTTTGAGATGGAGACTTGCTCTGTTCCCCAGGCTGGGGTGCAGTGACATGATCTCAGCTCACTGCAATCTCCACCTCCTGTGTTCAAGCAATTCTCCTGCCTCAGTCTCCTGAGTAGCGGGGACTACAGGCGTGTGCTACCATGCCAGGCTAATTTTAAAATTTTTAGTAGAGATGAAGTTTCACCATGTTGGTCAGGCTGGTCTCAAACTCCTAACCTCAGGTGATCCACCTGCCCCAGTCTCTCAAAGTGCTGGGATTACAGGCGTGAACCACCATGCCTGGCCTAGAGGAGGTATTTAAAGCCATAAACCTGGTTGAAATTGGCCTTATTTTAAATTCACAACCACCAACATGGGCTCTTGAGAAGATAGGAAGTCCAAAGACACTCCAATGTTTGGGGGTCAGGAAAATGAAGAGGAGCCAGCAAAGGACACCACAAAGGGGGAGCCAGTGAGGTAGGAGGCAAGCCAGGAGAGGGCAGGGCAGCACCCCAACGAATGAACAACTGACTGGGTTTAAACATTTTGAGACAAAGTCAGACAGAAACAGAGAGCTGAGTATTTGCCAAGTAATTGGTGGCGTTGAGAAGTCCTGTTTTGTGGAGATATGAAGGGAAAAGCCTGATTGAAGTGGGGCTTGGAGAGAACAGGAGGATACGAACTGGAGACAGTGGAGCAAGAAATGGGGCAGTAGCCGGTAGTGGATGTGAGATTAGGAGACGGCCATTTTTCAGATAGGAGAAATAACGTATTTGTAAGATAATGACAGTGATCTGATAGAGGGTGAAAATTTGATGATGAAGGAGAAAGAAAGGACAACTGCTGGAGTAAGATCCTTGGGTAGATAAGAGAGCATGGACTCTAGTTTCTAAGTGAAGGATTTTTGACATTAGTTGACTATGATTTAAAGCAAGGCTAGGTTGGGCACAGTGGCTCACACCTGTAATCCCAGCACTCTGGGAGGCTGAGGAAGGCAGATGGCTTGAGTCCAGGAGTTCAAGACCAGCCTGAGAAACATGGTGAACGCCTTTCTCTATAAAAAATACAAAAATTAACCAGGCATCGTGGTGCACACCTGTATTCCCAGGTACTCGGGAGGCTGAGGTGGGAGGATCACTCTCAAGTGAGGTGGGAGGTGGCGGTTGCATGAGCTGACATCAGGCCACTGCACTCCAGCCTCGGTGACAGAATGAGACCCTGTCTCAAAAAAATAAAAATAAAAAATAAAGGCCAGTTAGCATGGCTGAGATACACACACACACACACACACACACACACACACATATGTATATATATATATATATATATTTTTTTTTTTTTTAGAAGGAGTCTTGCTTATTTGCTTATTCACCCAGGCTGGAGTACAATGGTACAATCTTGGCTCACTGCAACCTCTGCCTCCCAGGTTCAAGCAATTCTCCTGCCTCAGCCTCCCCAGTAGCTGGGATTATAGGCACGTGCCACCATGCCTGCTAATTTTTGTATTTTTAGTAGAGACGAACTTTCACTATGTTGGCCAGGCTGCTCTTGAACTCCTGACCTCAAGTGATCCACCTGCCTTGGAATCCCAAAGTACTGGGATTACAGGTGTGAGCCACTGCTCCTGGTCAATATTTTCTATTTTTGAAAAAAATTTTTGAGACAGAGTCTTGCTCTGTCACCCAAGTTGGAGTGCAGTGGCACAACCTCAGCTCACCGCAACTTCTGCCTCTCTGGTTCAAGCAATTCTTATGCCTCAGCCTCCCTGCTAGCTGGGATTATAGGTGTGAGCCACCATGCCTGGCCATGGTTTATATTTTCTAGACACATTTAGCTATTGTGATGCAGCTGTTACATAGGTAGAGAGGCCAGGTGCGGTGGCTCACAGCTGTAATCCTAGCACTTTGGGAGGCCGAAGCAGGCAGATCACCTGAGGTCAGGAGTTCGAGACCCTGGCCAACGTGACAAAACCCCTTCTCTACTAAAAATACAAAAATTAGCCTGGCATGATGATGTGCGCCTGTAATCCCAGCTATGGGGGAGGCTGAGGCATGAGAATTGCTTGAATCCAGGAGGTGGAGGTTGGAGTGAACTGAGATCACGCCACTGTACTCCAGCCTGGGAGACACAGTGAGACTCTGTCTCTGAATAAATAAATAGGTAGAGAGCTAGATTCAATCAAAGCTGGTGTTTTTCCAGAAGAGCAGAGTGAAGGAAGAGGAGTCAAAGGAGTTGAGGATGTACGGAGATGAGTGATTATGATGATGATGAGATCATCTAAACTGAATGAGAAGGAAAGTGGGGAGGTGAAGGAAAAGGGGAAGGTGGGTAAGTCTTGAGGGACTGAAGAATTATTGGAGCTGGTGTCCCAGAGGGAGTAAACGGGGAAGATATGAGGCGATGGTCAGAGTGGGAGGCATGAAATTGAGATTATGGAGTTCTTGGTAATAACATACCTAAGGCATGGCCACGAGAGTGAGTGGCTGAGGCGAGATGAAGGACAAGCCCACTAGACGCAAGGTGGTCAAGGACCAGAGGGGCTGGGAGCTAGATGTGCCACTGCGCCCCAGCCTGGGCAACACAGCAAGACCCTGTCTCGAAAAACAAAGTGTCCCTGAGGTCCTCTCCCATTCCCACTCCCCATGTCCCCTGCCATTCCTATCCTGGGTTTCTGCTGAAAAAGACAAAAAGGAAAAATACATAATAATGTAAGGAGTGTGGGTGGGATATTCCACCTGTGGTCAGGGGACTGTGGGGGATGATGAGGTAAGCCAAGGAGACCAGAGGAGTATACAGGCATGGCAGGTAGCACTATCCACACAGCAGCTCGAAAGGCAGGTCACTCTGCCTCTTCTTTGCTTTCTTTTTCTTCTGAATGTTTAAAATGATGGGAGAGGCCGGGCGCGGTGGCTCAAGCCTGTAATCCCAGCACTTTGGGAGGCCGAGACGGGCGGATCACGAGGTCAGGAGATCGAGACCATCCTGGCTAACACGGTGAAACCCCGTCTCTACTAAAAAAAACTACAAAAAACTAGCTGGGCGAGGTGGCGGCGCCTGTAGTCCCAGCTACTCGGGAGGCTGAGGCAGGAGAATGGCGTAAACCCGGGAGGCGGAGCTTGCAGTGAGCTGAGATCCGGCCACAGCACTCCAGCCTGGGTGACAGAGCGAGACTCCATCTCAAAAAAAAAAAAAAAAAAAAAAAAAAAATGATGGGAGATACATGATTTATTGTCTGGCTTCCCCACATACCTGGTTAAGCCTCATTCATTTTGTTCACTCCATACCCAGGGCCTGGAAGAATGCCTGACCTAGAAGATACCCAATGGATTCTTACGGCAGGAATGTCCAATGGGTGTTAGGGTTGAGGCTCAGGGAATTAAGCACCTTGTGCTGGGTCACGGGTAAGTGAGGAAGTGGGATTAGACACATACCCATACACACACAAAATGTGGTACAAAAGGACTCTAGGGCCATGTTTTAAAAAACACTTGTGTAATTTTAAAATGCATTTATCACCTGGGCACAGTAGTTCACACTTGTGATCCCAGCATTCTGGGAGGCCAAAGCAGGAGGATTGCTTGAAGCCAGGAGTTGGAGACCAGCCTGGGCAACATAGCAAGACTGTCTCTACAAAAAATTTAAAATTAGCTGAGCACAGTGATGTGTGCCTGTAGGCCTAGCTACTCGGGAGGCTCAGGCAGGAGGATTGCTTGAGTACAGGAGATAGAGGCTGTAGTAAGCTGTGGTCGTGCCACTGCACTCCAGCCTGGGCAACAGACTGAGACTGTATCTCAAAAGAACAAAAATAAAAATCAGTTTCCCTATAAAATATTAGAGAAAAGAAGGAGATTAAGGAATTTTGATAATCCATTGGAAACATCACAAGCTTTATTTTTATAGTCTATTTTATGCAAAACTGAGTATTTAAATATGTGATTTTAAAAATTTTGCCCATCTTCATTCTGCAGTATAAATATGTGATTTAAATGTGGAACTTGGGCACAAGGAGAGTGAGGAGCAGAGTATGGAAGCCAGGCAGATGTGGGGAAAGGCAGCTTAGCCTCCCTGACTTTGCCTGGAGTTTTACAGCCACACAGGCTGCTCTGGTTTTCCTTTTCTTGTTGTTTCAAAGACACTTGAAAGTGTTGACTGTTACACAGTGTTTTAAAAAGACATTTGGGGCCAGGTGCAGTGGCTCTGTCTGTCATCCCAACACTTTGGGCAGCCAAAACAGGAGGATCACTTCAGGCCAGGAGTTTGAGACCAGCCTGGACAACATGATGAAACCCCATCTCTAGAAAAAAGTACAAAAATTAGCTGGGCATGGTGGTGCATGCCTGTAGTCCCAGTTACTGGGGAGGTTGAAGTGGGAGGATCACATGAGCCCAGGAGGCAGATGTTGCAGTGATCCGAGATCACGCCACTGCACTCCAGACTGGGCAACAGGGCAAGACTTTGTCTCAAAAAAAAAAACAACAAAAAACAAAAAAGACATTTGGAAATGTCAGCTTTCCTCTGGTAGAGCTCACCTAGCTCAGCTACCTGTGAGGTCAGAAGTTTCATAGCTTATAGCATAGCAAAAGTATGCCGTGCCAGTGAGCACAGACACAGCACAAAAGCACCTCTAGAGAGGAAACCCTCAAAATGCAGCCACTCAGGGGTGAATAGCCATTCACCCTCACTGCCCATGGGTTTCAGAGGTGCAGGTGCCCAAAGGTGGCAGCCTATTGTGACTCCCATTGCCAACAGGATGTAGATGAAAGGTCTGGGAAGAAAGCGAGTCCTACGCAGAGAAGTGTGTATCCTTCCAGACTTTTTCTATGGAACTGAGAGTTGAACCCAGGGTTACCTAATCCCCAAACCCTCCCTCTCTCCATGGGTTTTGCGAATGAGCCTCAAGCTTTTTTTTTTTTTTTTTTGAGACGGAGTCTCACTCTGTCGCCCGGGCTGGAGTGCAGTGGCCGGATCTCAGCTCACTGCAAGCTCCGCCTCCCGGGTTCACGCCATTCTCCTGCCTCAGCCTCCCGAGTAGCTGGGACTACAGGCGCCCGCCATCTCGCCCGGCTAGTTTTTTTGTATTTTTTAGTAGAGACGGGGTTTCACAGTGTTAGCCAGGATGGTCTCGATCTCCTGGCCTCGTGATCCGCCCGCCTCGGCCTCCCAAAGTGCTGGGATTACAGGCTTGAGCCACCGTGCCCCGCCGAGCCTCAAGTCTTTTTAGAACACCAGCTGTTAATTTCTCCTTGATAAATGTCACTCACTTCTCAGCAAGAAGTTAAGATAACTTCCAGGATTCCCCCAATCCCAAGTCACATTGTCTCCTCTATTTCCTTGCCACCCAGAGGCTGAATTCCAGTAGCCATTCTGCGTTGCAGCCCTTCATCTAGATGCTGTTCATTAAGAGGAGTGCCCCCGCCCCCACCCACCATGAGGCTGACTGCTCACCAGCACCATTAACAGTGTTTGGCACATGCTGGACTCTCAAGAGGTAGGGGTGTGTGAGACTATTGACCATTATTTAGCACCCTTGGGTGCCAGGTGCACTGCTGGATTCTCTGCAAATACAATCTCTTTTAATCCTCACAATAACCCCAAAGGCAGCATGATTTCCCTCCTTACAGATGAGGAAATTAAAGCCCTGGGAGCACAGTAGACTTGTCCTCACTCACAAAGCTAGTTAGGAATGGAGCTAGGATTTGAATGGAGTCAACCTGCCTTCATAGCAGTTCCTGTGACAGAACCCTCGGAGGGTGTGCGTGTGTGTGCGCGTGTGGGCTGGGTGTTTCAGTTGCCTGTACCCAGTGCTAGTTCAGATCAAAGCAGACCTCCTTTGATCTGTGAGTGTGAGTGGAACTGGGAGGCAGCTCCTCGCAGGGAGGTGTTCGGAGAAGCTGCGGGTGGAATGAATGGGAGGAAACAGGTTGGGGCAGTAGGTGGGGCATGCTGCAGGCTAAGTGACACAAGCAGGTTGGGTGACAAGCTCAGCTGAGCCCCTCGGGTTTAAGACAGGAGGGTGATAAGGGAGGTGTTACTGTGTGCAGAGGTCACAGCTGGGCCCATCAGAGCTCAACCCAATCGGAGTGGCTGTTTTTGTTTTTTGTTTGTTTGTTTTTGTTTTTAAAAGCGGGACCAGCCAAACGTGTCCCAGCAGCTTCCTGGCTTTCTAAGGCTTTCCCTTCTTTGTTCCCAGGTCACTAAGCTAAGAAAATATAGCATGTCCATCTGGCCAGCTTCCCAGATACAGCCTCATGAAGTTCCAGCATACAGAGAAGTGAAAGGGGAGAATGGAATAATCTGTTCATTCTTTCGTTCAGTATTTACTGAGCACCCACTATGTGCTAGATATTGTTATAGGTGCTTGGAACACAGCGGTGAAGCAAAAAGACAGATTCCTGATCATGGGTTGCTTCTGGTGGGAGATGGGGAGGTAATAAATAATAACCCTAAAAAGGAAGTAAATTAGGTCCTAAGGCTGTGGAATAAAGGCAAAATAGAGCAGGGAAAGGGGGATCAGGAGTACATGTATGGCTGAGGTTGGGGCTACAATCTTAAGAAAGTGGTCAGGGAAGTGAAGGAGCTGCCCATGTGGTAGGCAGAGAGAACACCATGTCTCCAGAGCTGAGGCAGGAGGGAACAGGCCTGTGTATTTGAGCAACAGCTGGAGACCAGGAAGCTGGAGTGGAGGGGGTGATATGGAGAATAGGAGACCAAGGGATTGTCCAAGGATGGGGGCTATATCACTTAGGGTGTGACAGTGGCCTGTCTTCTCTTTGTAAAGGATGCCTCCCACTGCTGAGCAAGCAGGCGGGAAATGGGAGAGCAGCTCTTGGAGCCCAGCATGATACCCAGACTGGAGGCTATGGGGGCTCAGGCAGAGGCTGGGGGCAGGCTTTGGAGGGGTGGGGGATGACATGGTTTGGCTCTGTGTCACCACCCAAATCTCATCTTTTAGCTCCCATAATTCCCATGTGTTGTGGGAGGGACCTGGTGGGAGATAACTGAATCATGGGGGTATGTCTTTCCTGTGCTGTTCTCACGATGTGAATAAGTTTCATGAGATCTTATGGTTTTAAAAAGGGAGTTTCCCTGCACAAGCTCTCTCTCTCTTTGCCTGCTGCCATCCATGTAAGATGTGACTTGCCCCTCCTTGCCTTCTGCCATGATTGTGAGTCCTCCCCAGTTTAATGAAACTGTAAGTCCATTTAATGAAACTTGGTGACGCATGCCTGTAGTCCCAGCTACTTGGACCTCTCTTTCTTTTGTAAATTGCCCAGTCTCGGGTGTGTCTTTTTCAGCAGTGTGAAAACAGACTAATACCGGCTGGGTGCGGTGGCTCATGCCTGTAATCCCAGCACTTTGGGAGGCCAAGGTGGGTGGATCACCTGAGGTCAGGAGTTCAAGACCAGTCTGACCAACATGGAGAAACCCTGTCTCTACTAAAAATACAAAATTAGCTAGGCATGGTGGCACATACCTGTAATCCCAACTACTCGGGAGGCTGAGGCAGGAGAATCACTTGAACTCAGGAGGCAGAGGTTGCAGTGAGCCAAGATCACACCATTGTACTCCAGCCTGGGCAACAAGAGCGAAACTCCATCTCAAAAAAAAAAAAAAGAAAGAAAGAAAGAAAAAGTAAAACAGTCTAATACAGGGGAGCTCAGGAGCACTGCCTTCCGTCTGGTCCACTGGAAATGTCTGCCAGACTCCAGCTGGGTGAGCCTAGCAGGCAGTTATGTATACAAGTCAGGATTATGGGAGAAAGGTCTGTATTAGAAATGTAAGTTTGGGGTGTCATTCTGCAGATGGTGAATGAGATCATGAGAGTGGGAGTGCAGATGGGAAAAGGACGAAGGCTGAGCCTTGAGCACTGCACTCTTCAGTAGCCCAGGAGAAGAGAAGGCACAATCAGGGAGGTAGGAGGAAAGCCACGAAAGGCTTATCCCAGAAGAGATAGCTTCAAGCGGGAGAGAGGGACCAACTGCATCAAATGGTGCTTAATCTAGTCTTGCTGCTTTTGCTGTGCCCCAAGCTGCCATTCCCTCCTCTTTAAAATAGGAGTTACAGGGTCTGGGTGTGGCAGCTCACACCTGTAATCCCAGCACATTAGGAGGCCAAGGCAGATGGATCACGTGAGGTCAGTAGTTCAAGAGCAGCCTGGCCAACACGGTGAAACCCCATCTCTACTAAAAATACAAAAGCTAGCTGGGCTTGGTGACGCATGCCTGTAGTCCCAGCTACTTGGAAGGCTTGAGGCAGGAGAATCGCTTGAACCGGGGAGGTGGAGGTTGCAGTGAGCCGAGACTGCACCACTGCACTGCGGCCTGGGTGACAGACCAAGACTCTGTCACAGAAAACAAAAAAAGAAGGGGGGAGTTACAGTGTCCATCCAAGAGGTGTGATGGAGATTAAATGAAATCATGTACAAGGAGCATATGGCACGTTTAAGTCACATTCAATGTCCTTCTTTCTGTGGGAAAATTCATGCATATGAATAATGGTAAAAAGAAGATCATAACCATGATTATGATGCTTATTTATGCCTCAGGAAAAACTGTATAAGACATGCCCTTGTCCTTGGGCAGCATAGCCGTCACTGGGGAGGACCTACATGGAATAACGGGCAGCAATCCATGCCTGCCGGGCACAGGCTGTGACTGACGGGCCAGGGCAAGGAATGACTTTTCATGGTCAGGGACTTTACAGGTATGGGCACCCAAGCTGGGTTCAGAAGGATGTGGAGATTTGGGCAGGCTGAAGGCAAGGGGCATTCACTTGAAGGCAAAGGTGTTGCAGAGGTGCAGAGTGGGAGCTGAATGGGACTGAATGAGACTTGCTTAACAGGGGAGGGTGTATTGGTGTGTGTGTTTCCAGGACAGGCCCAGTGGGAAGGAGGTTGGCAAGGGAGGTAGGGATCAGATTACATAGTAATCAAAATCTGGTCTAAACTAACAATCAGTCCACCAGAGCACTGGGGTAGGTGCTGAGCCCTAAGTCCCACCATACCTTGTATCCTCCATTCTCTGGTTGTAATGGCCTGCTTAGCCCTGTGTCTCCCCTGGACTGAGTGCTCTGGGAGTGAGACAGGGATGAAGCCCTGGTTGCTGCTGAGCCCAAAATTAGTGCTGTGTTTGAGGGAGGCACATGGGGTACACCTAGAGGCCGAAGGAGAGGGCCTCTTCAGGACCTCCAGACAGGGAGCCCCTACCACAGCACCATGCCCAGCTCCCTACGGGCACTCAGTAAATGGGAATGGAATGGACACACGTGCCCAGGGGTGGCTGTTCTAAGGCCGACTGCAGTGTCTGTAGGGCCCACCATCTGCTCTCGAGAAGCCCCCGGGGGAGTCCCGAATCCAGGTACCTGGGAGGCCCCATTGACTGTCACTGATCTGAAGAGGGATTCCAGACATGGGAAATCCAGGGGACTCCCTGCAGAGACCTGGAGAGGGTCTTCTCCCCAGCCCCACTCCAGGCCCAGACATCATCACTGTCAGGTGGTAGTTTCTTCATCTGCTTGTCCCTGCCTTGCTGACCTCCTAGCTCTGGCTCCCCTTCCTCTCGCTGTCTGCTCCCATCCCTGATGCTCCCACTCTCTGTTCCCTGCTCAGCCAAGGAGCTATTTTTGTCATCTCCCCCTCCCCCATCTGCCCCTTCTGTCCCGCAGGATTGAGCATGGTTCCTTCTCAGAAGCGGATTTCTGAAAGGCCCTGCCCTTCAGGGGCCATGGATGGGGCCACCAGTTGCCGGGCAAAGAAAGAGCAGCCAGGAAGCAAGTGACGAAGCCTGCAAGAAGGCCAGGGAGGAACAGGAAGGACCAGGTGCAGCGGGTAGGGTGGGAGGGAGACTAGATAAGGATGGGGGAGGATGGAGGAGAGCTGAGAAAGAGACAAAGAAACAGAGCCACAGGGCAGGGCACAGTTCTGGGCCTGGGGCTGAGAAGTCACTGCAGGCGGAGGTAGGCAGCTCAGGCCTGGGCCCCAGAGATGCACCCAGATGCGTGGAGCAAAGGGAGCCTTAGATCCCTGCTTCTGAGCTCGTGTCATTCTTTTTTTTTTTTTTTTTTTTTTTTTTTTTTTTTTTTTTTTGAGGCGGTGTCTCGCTCTGTCGCCCGGACTGGAGTGCAGTGGCCGGATCTCAGCTCACTGCAAGCTCCGCCTCCCGGGTTCACGCCATTCTCCTGCCTCAGCCTCCCGAGCAGCAGGGACTACAGGCGCCCGCCACCTCGCCCAGCTAGTTTTTTTTTGTATTTTTAGTAGAAACGGGGTTTCACCGTGTTAGCCAGGATGGTCTCGATCTCCTGACCTCGTGATCCGCCCGTCTCGGCCTCCCAAAGTGCTGGGATTACAGGCTTGAGCCACCGCGCCCGGCCATCGTGTCATTCTTTATTTCTTTTTTTTTTTGAGACTGTCTTGCTCTGTTGCCTAGACTGCAGTGCAGTGGCACAATCTCTGCTCACTGCAACCTTTGTCTCCCAGGTTCAAGTGATTCTCCTGCCTCAGCCTCCCGTGTAGCTGGGACTACAGGTGCAAGTCACCACACCTGGCTAATTTGTGTATTTTTAGTAGACAGGGTTTCACCATTATTGGGCAGGCTGGTTTCGAATTCCTGACCTCAAGTGATTTGCCCACCTCAGCCTCCCAAAGTGTTGGGATTACAGACGTGAGCCACCATGCCCGGCCTGAACTCATGTCCCTGTGACACTCTCCCAGGTGCCCCCAGGCTCAAGAATCCAGCAGAGCATCCAGAGACGGCAGGGGGCATGTGAAGCCTTTCTGTCCTCCCAGCCCGCCCTGGGAAGGGGTTGGGCCTTCCTAGCTCTGGGTCTTTGGAGGTGTTGTTGATGGTGTGGGGGTTCCACTTGCAAAAAGCAGGTGCTCTAGGTTGTGGGGAGCAGAAGGGATGCAGGGGTCTAGAATAAGAGGAAACAGTGCTGAGCTTGAAAAAGGGTGAAAAGAGATTTTAAATCTGCCATGCTCCTCCTAAACTGGTGCTCCTAGGTAGTAAACAACCC
This sequence comes from Trachypithecus francoisi, assembly GCF_009764315.1. Classification (NCBI taxonomy): domain Eukaryota; kingdom Metazoa; phylum Chordata; class Mammalia; order Primates; family Cercopithecidae; genus Trachypithecus; species Trachypithecus francoisi. The sequence continues at coordinate 68,574,569 of NW_022681470.1, read as the reverse complement.
AGTACAGTGTGTGCTTTGTGGGTTAGTCACACTGTGACTTATCTGTGAGCTGCTGTCAGTAGAGTGAATCAGGGGAGGGAGGGTGTGAGTGTGTGTGGGAGGGTGTGAGTGGGTGTGATCATGTATGTGGAGGTGTGTGTGCCTATGGGTCCCCAGGGTAACATGGGTCTAAGGTAGGATTCAGATGTGTCTGGCTGGCGGGGCCAACCTACAGAAGTTTTGCTCCAGGCTGGGCACAGTGGCTCATGCCTGTAATCTCAGCACTTTGGGAGGCCAAGGTGGGCAGATCACCTGAGGTCAGGAGTTCAAGACCAGCCTGGCCAACATGGTGAAACCACGTCTCTACTAAAAATACAAAAATAAGCCAGGTATGGTGGCATGCTCCTGTAATCCCAGCTACCTGGGAGGCTGAGGTAGGAGAATCGATGGAATCCAGGGGGTGGAGGTTGCAGTGAGTCAAGATTGCGCCACTGCACTCCAGCTTGGGCAAAAAGGGTGAAACTCTGTCTCAAAAAAAAAAAAAAAAACAGAAGAAGTTTTGCTCCAAGTTCCCAGAGCCTCCAGCCTCCAGGGAGCAGACTCACCCCAGGAAGGAGATGGGTAACCAAGCCTGCCATCAGCGGGGCAAAGCGACCTGCAGGCCATTGGAGGAGGGGTCTTTCCAGCCCAGTGCTGGTCTGAGCCTCAGGAAGAGGACTTGACACAAAATGGGATCACCGTTCCTACGAATGGGGCTCTGGCCCCTCCTACCACACGTAACCCCAAGGGGAGACGCGTCTATCCTCACGGTCTAGAGCCCCTGACACCGGAGGGCCAAGCAACCTGTGGCAGTGGCTGGTGACACACCATGGGGCCATTGGGATGGCAGAGATCCAGGTGTCTAGGGGTGGGGGCAAGGGAGCAGGGAGGTGGCAGGGGCCTGAGGCCCCGGGAAAGGGGCATAAGAGTCAGTGGCATTTTATTGTGACCCAATTGACACCAGTAGCGGGAAGAGAAAATTCAGGTACACAAAGCCAGAATAATTAAAGACTATCCATTGTTTTCCTTTTTTCATTATTTTAATTTTTAAATTTTTTTATAGAGATGGGGTCTTGCTGTGTTGCCCAGGCTTGTCTTGAACTCCTGTCTTCAAGCAATCCTTCCATGTCGACCTCCCACAGTGCTGGGACTACAGGCATGAGCCACTGAGCCTATCCTTGTCCATTGTTTTCATCAGAGAGACATTTATTGAACACATATGTGTTCGTAATAGACACTAAGACTACTAAACCAAACACGACCCCAGCCCCTACGGAATTCACTGTCCAGTGAGTAAGAGGAACATAAAAGTGGGTGATTGGCCAGGCTCAGTGGCTCACACCTGTAATCCCAGCACTTTGGGAGGCTGAGGCAGGTGGATCATCTGAGGTCAGGAGTTCGAGACCAGGCTGGCCAACATGGTAAAACCCCATCTCTACTAAAAATACAAAAATTAGCTGGGTGTGGTGGCAGACACCTGTAATCCCAGCTACTTTCCTGAGGCTAAGGTAGGAGAATCGCTTGAACCTGGGAGGCGGAGGTTGCAGTGAGCCGAGATCATGCCATTGCACTCCAGCCTTGGAGTGCAACAAGAGCAAAACTCGGTCTCAAAAAAAAAAAAGTTGGTGACTGTGTCATTTGTAAGTAATGCTAATGATAATAGCCAACACATTCAGTGTTCACATGTGCTGGGTACCGTTCTAAGCACTTTACATATATGTGCATGTATGCACAGGATTGAGGCCCATGCAGGGCATGGGAGACATCAGAGCAGAGCCCCAGCGCACCTCAGTCATTGGGAAGCTCCTCCAGAGGAGAGCAGCATATTTTCCACAGGGTTCTAGAACAGGTCAAGAGGCCAGTGGAAGTCCCTGCAGCCTTCACTCCTACCTCCATCAGCTCAGAGCTGGCCAGATCAGACTTGTCTGCACCAAAGCAATCATGACCCAGTCTCTCCAGCCCATGTCTGGGGCTGATGCCCTCTGATCCTCCTGGGGAAAGCAAACATTAAGAGAGGGCTGGATGCAGTGGCTCACACCTGTAATCCCAACACTTTGGGAGGCCAAGGCAGGAGAATTGCTTGAGGCCAGGAGTTCGAGACCAGCCTGAGTAACAAAGTGAGGCTCTGTTTCTACAAAAAAATCAAATAATTAGCCAGGTGTGGTGGTGTGTGCCTGTAGTCCCAGCTACTCAGGAGGCTGAAGTGGGAGGATTTCTTGAATCCGAGATGTTGAAGCCACAGTGAGCTGTGATCGTACAACTGCACTCCAGTCTGGGTGACAGAGGGAGACTCTGTCTCACAAAAAGCAAATAAAAAATAAAAAAATAAAGAAAAGAAAGAAAGAGAGAATAGAGGAAGCCATGGGAATAAGTGGGGAACAGAGGGCAGGAGGGGGTCCTGGGCTGGGTTGGGCTGGGCTGGGGGCTGTGGAGTTGAGTGCCCCAGCCTGTGCAACTGGAGTCTCCCCACATAGAGGAGCCAGCCAGCCATTGACTGCCCAGCTCAGAGCATTCCCTCTGGGGAGTGCAGGCTGGTAGCTCAGAGGTGGTAAGAGAAGGCAGATAAATTGGAATAAGCAGGCTGCCCTAGCTTTTGTGGGCCCAGTGGAGACCAAATGATATTCCCAGATCACAGCCCATGCCCGCTTCTCTTCCCACTCTTGGCACCATTTTGAACCATGAGAAGTCACCAGTGACATCAATATCTGTGTGGACACCCAGCCTGCACAAACACACACCACCAAACAGCAGTCCCTGGCCACTTCTTGGGCCCAGGGAAAGGTTGTAATATTTGGGACATATTTATACTAAAAAAGTGTTCCTTATATATGTGAAATTCCAATGTAACTGGGAATCCTGTGTTTTATCTGTAGCTCCAGCCAGTGGTGCCTCCACCAGCAGTATAATCAGCCCACGGGAGGCCCTCAAAACCCTGCGAGTGGGCTCAGGGCCTGCTAGGCAGGGCCCTCCAAGAATCCAGGGTTAGGGAGTAGTGGGGGAGGCAGGTTCTGGGTGGAGGTATCTTGGACCTGCAGACTCCTCTCTTTGTGAGGAGGGTGTTGACCAGAAGAGGGTCAGATTGTGTCCCCAAAAAGCTCAGGACCTAGAGCAGGGGGCCCTTTGCCTACTTTCTGGGGTGGGCTTCAATCCGACTTCAAGTGAGAAAAATCTCAAGCAAGGGGCATCGTTGGAAAATTGGTTGGCACCCTTGGTGTCTTCACTTCTTTTTCTTTCTTTCTTTCTTTCTTTCTTTCTTTCTTTCTTTCTTTCTTTCTTTCTTTCTCTTTCTTCTGAGACAGGGTCTCATTCTGTTGCCCAGGCGGGAGCACAATGCTGCAATCATGGCTCGCTGCAGCCTCGACCTCCCAGGCTCAAGCGATCCTCCCACCTCAGCCTCCCATGTAGTTGGGACTACAGTCGAGCACCACTATGCCCAGCTAATTTTTGTATTTTTTGTAGAGGTGGGGTCTTGCTGTGTTACCTAGGCTCATCTCAAACTCCTGGCTTCAAGCCATTCTCCTGCCTTGGTCTCCCAAAGTGCTGGGGATATAGCCGTGAGCCACTGTGCTGGGCATCTCTAATTTTTCTAACATCCCCACAGGCAGTGGCCTCTCATTCTGGGAGACGGTACTGCAGAGTGGCTGAGAGCTAGAGTTGCCAGATAAAAATACAGGATGCCCAGTTAGAGTTGAATTTCAGATAAACAATGAATACTGGTTTTGTTTTTGTTTTTGTTTTGAGACGGAGATTTGCTCTCGTCGCCCAGGCAGGAGTGCAATGGCGTGATCTCGGCTCACAGCAAACTCCACCTCCTGGTTCAAGCGATTCTCCTGCCTCAGGCTCCTACGTAGCTGGGATTACAGGTGCCTGCCATCACGCCCGGCTAATTTTTGTATTTTTAGTAGAGACGGGGTTTCAACATGTTGGCCAGGCTAGCCTCGAACTCCTGGCCTTGGGTGATCCACCCACCTTGGCCTCCCAAAGTGCTGGAATTACAGGCATGAGCCATAACACCCGGCCTTTTTTTTTTTTTTTTTTTGAGATAGAGTCTTACTCTGTCACCCAGGCTGTAGTGCAGTGGCACAATCTCGGCTCAGTACAACTGCCACCTCCCACGTTCAAGCAACTCTCATGCCTCAGCCTCCTGAGTAGCTGGGACTACAGGCGTGTACCACCACGCCCAGCTAACTTTTGTATTTTTAGTAGAGATGGGGTTTTGTCATGTTGGTCAGGCTGGTCCTGAACTCCTGACCAAGAGATCCACCTGCCTCGGCCTCCAAAAGTGCTGGGATTATAGGCATAAACCACCATGCCCGGCCAACAAATACTTTTTTACTATCAACATGTCATGTAGTATTTGGGAATCTACAGTTGGCCCTCCATATCTGTAGGTTCTTTATCCATAGATTCAACCAACTGCAGATAGAAAATATTTTTATGGCCGGGCGCGGTGGCTCAAGCCTGTAATCCCAGCACTTTGGGAGGCCAAGACGGGCGGAACACGAGGTCAGGAGATCGAGACCATCCTGGCTAACACGGTGAAACCCCGTCTCTACTAAAAATACAAAAAAAATTAGCCGGGCGAGGTGGCGGGCACCACCAGCTACTCCGGAGGCTGAGGCAGGAGAATGGTGTAAACCTGGGAGGCGGAGCTTGCAGTGAGCTAAGATCCGTCCACTGCACTCCAGCCTGGGAGACAGAGCCAGACTCCGTCTTTAAAAAAATAAATAAATAAGAAAATATTTTTAAAAAACAATAAGAATAATACAAATAAAAAATACTGCATAACTAACAATGATTTACATAGCATTGACATTGTGTTAAGTATTGTAGATAACCCAGAGATCAGCTAAAGTATATGGGCAGTTATATGGTTATATGCAGACACTGTCATTTTATATGAGGGACTTGAGCATCCTCAGATTTTGGTATCTGTGGGTCCTGGAACCAATCTCCCTGGGATACCAAGGGACGGCTGTACTTCTAAAAATTATTTCTTGTTTATCTGAAATTCAAATTTAAGCTGGTGTACTGCTTTTGTTTTTGTTTGTTGTTGGTAAATCTGGTGACCCTGCCGAGAACAGGGGTTTTGGAGTCTCATACCTTAGCCTCAGATCTCGGCTTTTCTATCTTCTCACTGTGTGAACCTCTCTGAGGCTCACATTCCATATCTGCCTCCCAGGGCAGGAGAAGGATTAAGCGATAAAATGTGCTGGTGTAGGTGACAACTGTTATTACTGTCCCTGGCCAAGATCCCACAGTTAGAAGGCAACAGGCCAGTGTCTGCCCTCCACGCTCTGGTCTGAGATCCCCAGGTCATCCCAAGGACCCTCAGCAGCCTGCCGCCCCTCCTCCAGATCCCAGCCCATGCAGTGCTCAAGGGGCCACTGGGAGACCAGCAGAAGAGGCCCTGCACCGGAGAGGAAGCATGATCTGGCCTGGGGAACCCAAACTTCTAATAACTGTGAGGAGGCCTGCGGAATGAGAAGGGAGTGGCAGAGGCACTAGAATTTCTTCTGTGCCCACCATGTGCTGGGCATTTGTTACCTAATTTAATCCTCACAGCAACTTCTCATTTCCATTTTGCAGCTGAAGATGTATTAATAGCAACACAGGATAAGGCCCGGCTGTTCCTGTTAGGACCACTTTCTCCAGCCAAATCCATGGCTCCTCTCACCTCCTCCAGGCCTTTGCTCACCCCAGCCTCTTCCCTGACTGGGTGCCTCCCATTGGAACCCTCCCTGGGGAACCCGTCCCACAGTGATGGAGCGCCTTATACCCGCTTTCTGCTTTCTTTTTTTACAAAGCACTCCTACTCATCAAATACACTAACTACTGTGCTTGTTTGGTTTGCTTCTTTCCCTTCCAGAATGTAAGCTCTACGAGAGTAGGGTTTTCAGTCCTTTTGGTTTACCGACACACTCCCCATGCCCAGCACAGACTCTTGTACATATTTGTTGAATGGATTAAAAACAGAATAACAGTAATCATAGCTGACACTGTCTTGGCCCCTACTTTTTGCCCTAGAACCATTCCAAGCACCTCATATGTGCTCATTCATGAATTCCTCCCATCTCAATGAGGCACAGAGCGGGCAAGTAATTTGCTCAAGGTCACAGAGCAAGTGTGCAAGAGCAATGAGCAGGTTGGCCTGAGTTCCCCATTGGTGATGTTTTACTCACTCCGAGGCTGTCTGTGACCCTTGGCATTAGGTCTTTTCGTGGGAGGCATGGCCGCCTTGGCAGCAACCCTCTCACTCCTGTAGCATGCTGTATTATGAGGGCCTCTTCGCTTGTTTAGTGTTGACTCAATTTCTTTGAGGGCAGGGACTGGTCTCCTTCATTTTGATTTCCCCAGTGCCTTGCATGGTGTCCAGCCCATTGCAGAGACTCACCTCCATTTTCCTAGTTGGCATTTACACCCACCTGGTGAGGTGGGAAGCACAGGTATCATCACTCCATTGCCCCCATTTTATCAGCAAGGAAACAAGCTCAGAGAAGTGAAGTCATTCATTCATTTGACAAGTATTTATTGCACTTCTATACACCAAGTACTGAGCTAAGTGCTTGAGAGGTAGGAAGAGGCAGTGAGCAGACCCTGGGTCTCCTGGTTCAGTGCTCACCTGGCCACAGCCCACAGTCCACACTACATAGCCCCAGGGTTTCTGGCTGCTGCCCAAGGCTTTGGTGAGACCATCCCCTGTTAGAACTGGGCAAACGCCAAATATAAGCATTGAGGGGTACTGGGGGTGGGAGGGGACTTCAGGATCTAGATAGGCTGTTTCAGCCACGGTTTGTGGGGGCTGCCCAGTGGGGCTAGAGCAAGTAAGTGGGTGAGGGGGTGATTTCCAGCCTGTGATGCATGTCTGCTAGATGTGCTTCAAAGCAAACAGGATGCAAACCATATATTTAACCTGATGTGGTTAGCACCCAGCCTTTCCCAATGGGGGAAGCCTTTGGGGTGTCTTCCTCTTACTGGGGAATGTGTTCCTCAGGGAGGGGAAAGGATGGTTTGCAGTGTACAGAAAACCTGGAGACTCATGGCTCAACCAAGAAAAGGCAATATGTTCCCAGGAAGAAATATACCACAGCTAGAACCAGAAGGTCTTTCTGTCTGTCCTTCTTGGCCCCTGAGTGTGTTATATGAACAGATTTATGCTGAAACCTGGGTGTGGTGGGGAGAGGTTGTATTCATTCATTTATTCATTCATTCATTTGACAAGTACTTATTGCACTTCTATACACTGAGTACTGAGCTAAGTGTTGAGAATATACCAGGGAAAACAATATACCTGCTGCTGTCCTCATTAAACTTGCAGCTTAATGTGGGACAAGCATTAAAGGACTGTTGCTGTTAATTAATTATTTTTAGCTGCCAGTGCTCTGAAAGAGATTCCTGGATTGCATGAAAAGGTAAAATAAGAAACCTGTTTCAGTTTGGGAGTCAAGGAAGGCTTCCTGGAGGAAGTGGTATTTATGCTGAGTCCTGGAGGCAGTCTAAGAGTTCTTCGGGCCACTTGCTGAGCAGAGTAGCTGAGGGGGCTGAGCATCAAGCATTGCAGGCCCAGGGAGGGGCGTATGCAAAGACCTTGAGATGGAAAAGAGCGTGACTTCTGTAGGTTCTGCATGAAGGGCTCCAGAGTGGCTGGCATCTGGATACTAGGCTGATTGGGAGAGGCAGATCCTGCTCATGTCTGCTGGAGAAGATGACCAAGTTTAACCACAGGAGTGGCATTCCATGAGCAGCAGGGACGTCGTGGAAGTCTGGCGTGAAGGGACAGTTGCCATGAATAGACAAGTTCGTTCTGGAAGGCTTGCTGCAGAAGGCGTGTCTGGGGGTTTTGGCAGAGGGTGTAGGAGTTGGAAGAGCTGTGTGCAAGGCTGAGGAAGTGGGAGCAAGACTACTTTGGGTTGGTGTGGGGGTGGCTGAATGACTCTATTTGGATGTGTACGTTCTGTCTCTCCAATTAATTTTAAGAACTACTATTTATTTCACAACCACTGTGTGCCAGGCAAACACTGATCTATTTCATTCAACCCATAAATAGCTGTTTGAGATAGATATGACCATCCTATTTTACAGATGAGACAAAGGAGGCTCAGAGGATTAAGTCACCTGCCCATAGCAACACGGAGAAGATGTGGGGGAACCAGGGATCAAAAATGTGTCCTCTCTGTATATAGCTCCTCAGCCTTCCATCACACTTGCCTTCCTGGTGACCTGATATCCTAGGATTTTCACCGACTGCTCTGGGGACACATTGGTTAAATCCAAGTGGTTCGCAGGGACTGACTGGCAACATAACTGTGTTCAATAGAAGAATGATGTACTGAGTGGTGGTCACTTAGAATCATGCATCTGCCACCCCTCGAGGCCGGGCCATGAAGAAGGCATGGCTCGCTGGCACGGTGGTTCACACCTGTAATTCCAGCACTTTGGGAGGCCGAGGTAGGCTGATTGCTTGAGCTTAGGAGTTTAAGACCAGCCTGGGCATCATGGCAAAACCCCATCTCTACAAAAAATACAAACATTAGTCAGGTGTGGTGGTATGCACCTGTGGTCCCAGCAATAGCAGGAGGCTGAGGTGGGAGGATTGCTTGAACCCGGGAAGTTGAGACTGTAGAGAGCTGAGATCCTGCTGCTGCACTCTAGCTTGGGTGACAGAGCGAGACCCTGGCTCAAAAGAAAAAAAAAAAAAAAGAAGGCGCAGCTAGTGTGGAAGTGGCTGCAAGCTCAGTTGTCCGTGGGTACTGGATTCAGTGGCAGATCTGAGCACTGCTACCTGCTCCCTCTGAACTCCATAGCTCAGTCATGGACAAGGCCTCTGACCTCGCTGCAGGGCTCAAGGCCTGGCATTCTCACTTCTTCCACCCTCTGGAGGCCCTGGTCTGCCCTGGGCACCCTCCCCAAGTAGCTTCCTTCCCTTGGCTCCTGTGCCTTTGAAACCTGCTGAAGCATTTCCTGTCTAAGGCAGAGTGAGGCTCATGGGTCGCTGGGTTTCCTCTCTATTCCAGGAGCTGTAGCCAGATCTGTTTGAGTCTGGGCCAAGCTCGGGAAGGCAGTGGGTGTGGGGGCCTTCCTTCCAGTTCAGGGAACGGGCTGGGGAGGAGGCAGGACCAGGCTGAGCTGGTGCTGCTGGGATCAGTCATGGACCACGTGCAGGGGGCAGAGGCACCCAGCCTGGCACTTTGAGGACGGCGGGATAAAGCTCCATTTCTGTCCCCCTGAGGCAGCCTGAGGTTGAGCAGGGCCCCAGGCAGTTCACTAAAAGAACCAGCGTCAGTGAAAGTACTCTAGGTAGCTTCAGGCCTTTGCTTTGCATGCACCTCTCCCAAGGCTGAGTTCTAAACTTGGCTGCTCATTTCAGCTCAGGGCTGATAGCCATGCAGATCTTTATTATGAATCTCACCCTCTGGGCTCTAGGGGTTCCTGCCCTAATGATAAAATCAGTATCAGTAGTAGTATTCAAACTTGGGGTTCAGCAGAAAACCTGCTGGGAGGACTCTACTAGGAGGTAGAGATCACCTTTGCCACGTCCTGCTGGGAGAGTATCTGGACCTTCCAGCAACACGCCAAGGGTTCTAAGGCTTGAAACGCATTCCCATGCTGAAAATACAAATCACAATGTTTCTCAAACTGTTGAAGGTCAGACACTGAGAGGGGCAGGGTGAGGACGAGGAAGGATTGGGTGAGGGGCCGGGGAGGAAGGGAGAGAAGAGGTTCCAGCGGAGGGGAGGATAATAAAGCCTCCCCCTTCATGCTGTGTGGGGCATGGACCTAAAGGATCCGGGACCCTGTGGAGTGGGGGATGGACAGAGGATGCTGAGGTGGAAGATGTGTTGATTTGCATGCTATTTTTGCAGGACATTTGCATGCTTTTCATGTACTGTCGAGAACAGCACAGGGAATTCCCCCAGGCCCCGCTCTTTCCCCGCCCTCCCTCTCTGATGTGCCAGGGCAGGGCAAGCTTAGGTTGGAAAGAGGTGGATGGGGTCCCCCCTCCATCATGGCCCTGTCTGGGTGGGGGCTGCAGGGGTGGAGGCTGCATTCCCTTAATCTGAGCAAAGGATGCTCCCCTTCACCCCCAGTAGGGAAGCCAGGGGTAGAGGAAGGTGTGTGAGAGGAGGGAACCCTCCTACTAGGAGGATGGGGGTGGAGGGGGCAATGTGTCTGGGGGTGAGGAGCTTTCTGGCTCCAGGCTTCTCTCTGATGCAGGGCCCGGAAGGAAGGAAGCCAGATGAGGTGCCTCCTCATGAATCCTTGTGAAGTTTTGTTTCCTGTTGCGAAGCAGGCTTTTGACATCAAATGCCTTTCTTTTCCAATGGCCCTGTATTCCCACCCTGCCCACCCTTCCTCAGTCCCAGCCCTGGTACATTGAGAGTTCTGGGCAGAAGGGAGGAGTCCATCAGGGCCAGGGCCTGTGTTCCTCTGTCTTGCATCCCGGTGGCTGACTGGGCTCATAATCAGGCAAAGCAGGGGTCCTGGGACCCCTTTGTCTCAAGGCTCTTGGATGGGCCCCCCAGGCATGGCTGGGGTGCCCATGCCAGGTCTCAGCTGGTTTCTGGTTGGTCAAGAGTGACTAATCCCAGGGTGTCCTGCGCACAGACCCTGGGTCACTTGTGAAAAATTTGTCCCCACCCTGGTGTGTGGAGGTCCCACTTCTTTGTGCCTTTTTTTTTCTGACTCTTATTTTTCTTTGCTCACTCTTTTGCCATTTTTTTTTTTTTTCCTGAGACAAGATCTTACACTGTCACCCAGGCTGGAGTGCGGTGCCACAATCAGAACTCACGGCAGCCTCGAACTCCTGGTCTCAAGTGATCCTCCTATTACCAGACAAAGGTCCTGATTCAGACCTCAAGAGAGGGTTCTTGGACCTCGGGCAAGAAAATTCAGGGTGAGAGTCAAGTGAAAGTGAGTTGATTAAGAAAGCAAAGGGGCCGGGCACGGTGGCTCACGACTGTAATCCCAGCACTTTGGGAGACCAAAGCGGGTGGATTACTTGAGGTCAGGAGTTCAGGAGCAGCCTAGCCAACATGGTGAAACCCTGTCTCCACTAAAAATACAAAAATTAGCCATGCGTGGTGGTGCACACCTGTAATCCCAGCTACTCGGGAGGCTGAGGCAGGAGAATCACTTGAATTCAGGAGGTGGAGGTTGCAGTGAGCTGAGATTGTACCACTGCACTCCAGCCTGGGTGACACAGTGAGACTCTGCCTCAAAAAAAATAAAAAAAAAGCAAAGGAATAAAGAATGGCTACTCCACAGACACAGCAGTGGCATGGGCCGCTCTACTGAGTATAGCTATAGTTACTTGTTGATTGTATGCTAAATGAGGGGTGGATTATTCATAAGTTTTCTGGGAAAGAGGTGGGCAGTTCCTAGAACCGAGGGTTCCTCCCTTTTTTAGACCATATGGATAACTTCCAGATGTTGCCATGGCATTTGTAAATTGCCATGGTGCTGGGGGAGTGTCTTTCAGCATGCTAATGCATTATAATTAGCATATAAGGAACAGTGAGAATGACCAAAAGTCACTTTCACCACCATCTTGGTTTTCGTGGGTTTTGGTCAGCTTCGTTACTGCATCCTGTTTTATCAGTGGGGTCTTTGTGACCTGTATCTTGTATTGTCCTCCTATCTCATCCTGTGACTAAGAATGCCTAACCTCCTGGGAATGCAGCCCAGTAGGCCTCAGCCTTATTTCCCCGCTCCCCCCCCACCGCCCCGTTATTCAAGATGGAGTCGTTCTAGTTCAAATGCCTCTGACACTCCCATCTCAGCCTTCCCAAGCACTGGGATTACACATGTGTGCCTTCACATCCAGGTATATATATGTTTTGGTAGAGATGGAAATCTCTATGTTGCCCAGACTAGTCTTCAACTCCTGGACTCAAGCAATCCATCCACCGCAGCCTCCCAAAGCACTGAGATTACAACTGTGAGCTATCACGCCTGGCCTTTTTATTTGTTTTTTTATGAATACATAATTATTACCCCTTAGCCCTTACCAGGGCACTTCCCCTGACATCCCCAGCCTCCCCCATTGCTGCAGCTGCCAAAGCTCATTCTGTTCTGGGAGGGGCTCAGGTCTTCTGCTTTATCCTCCTGGCAATGGGTTACTCCACCTGAGGAGCAGACGGGGGGTCGGGGGGGACCGGGGGAGGGGTTGGGTGGCAGGGAGGGAGCTCAGGGAGCTGGGGCTTACCTCCTGCTTGGAGCAGAAACAAAACCAGGCACAAGTGTGGAGCACTGGGGAAGTCGTTGGGTGGCAGGGAGGGAGCTCAGGGAGCTGGGGCTTACCTCCTGCTTGGAGCAGAAACAAAACCAGGCACAAGTGTGGAGCGCTGGGGAAGTCATTGGGTGGCAGGGAGGGAGCTCAGGGAGCTGGGGCTTACCTCCTGCTTGGAGCAGAAACAAAACCAGGCACAAGTGTGGAGTGCTGGGGAAGTCTCAGCACACTGGCGAGGCCTCCCCTGGGCTCAGAAAGCAGGACTAGCCAGGACAAGCCGCTGGGAGAGCAGCCCATGGTCTGCTGACCCAGTTCCCAGGGAATGGCTGAAGTTCATCTTCCCTGAGGAAAGGCTGGCCCAGATGAGGCAGGAGGCCATTTCCAGAGCCAGAAGACAAACCAACCAGCTGCCTGCCACCGGCACAGGCACAGGCTCAGCATACCAAGGGGCCTTTGCACATGCACTGTCCGGAATACTCACAAGCCTAGTGCACAGCATGGGACTGGGAGAGTGTGTAGGGACCCTCCCAGGCTGAGGCCACGCGGGTGCCATGCAAGTCCACAGATTCGGGTCCACTAACAGGCCCCAGTGGATTTATTCTGCAGTGTTGCTTTCCTTTGGGCAAAGCTCCATCTTGTCCTAATTTGTAAACTTACCCACCTTGGAGCTCATGGGCCTTGTAGTTCATGTGACCCACTCTGGGCATTTTACACTTGACAAAACAGACCAAGTGGGGTCAAGTGACTTATCTAAGGTCAAACAGCTGAGAAGTAATTGTTTTTTGAGTTATAGAGATGATATAAATTTGGGTGACTTGAAATCCAGAGCTAGGAGAAAAAGGAGACAGAGTTTAGAGTCCTAACACCCTGAGTCACAACCATGTTTAGCCTCTTTCTGAATGTGAGTCTTTTAACAAGCTACCAAACCTCTCTGAGCTTATCTTGGAAGCAGAAGTGATCAAATCTACTCTGCAAGGTTGTTGCAGGGCTTAGTAATCACATACATTAGAAGCCTGGCACATAGTAGGTACTCAATAAATGTTCCTACAACTATGGGGTTTGATAAGGTGGTAAAACAATCAACCACAATGCTATTTAAATGGCACCTATTATGGGCCAGGCTCCAGGCTTGGAGCTGGGGACACTAAGACAAACTGGGTGTCTGGACAAATTGGGTGGGTGGAATGTAAGAGAAAGACAAGAAAATACTGCTGAGCTCTGTGCCTGGTGCTATAGGGAATACAGAAAAGTCTCTGAACCCAGATGCTGTAGAGGGTTAGGGGGTCAGCAGAGGGGGCAGCGGAAAACTCAAGAAGACTTCCTCGAATTTGAAGAATGAATACAATTTACCCAGGCAAAGAGGAAGGGAAAGGAGATTGGAGCTGAGGGAACTGCCAGGACAAAGACCCAGAGCCAGAGAAAGTCCGAGGCAGTGGATGTGGAGAGGGGACTGGAGGGTGGAGAGGAGTGTGGGTGGTGTGAGAAGAACTCCATCTTTACCTGAAGGGCGAGGAGCCTTTGACTACAGCCAGGCCAACACCTAAATTCTCAGCAGATAAGCCAATTCAGAAAACAATGAACTTTCGTGTTTTTTTGTTTGTTTGAGACAGGGTCTCACTCTGTCACCCAGGCTGGAGTGCAATGGCGTGACCTCGGTTCACTGCAACCTCTGCCTCCTGGGTTCAAGCGATTCTCACACCTCTGTCTCCCAGGTAGTTGGGACTACAGGTGCCTGCCACCACACCTGGCTAATTTTTGTGTTTTTACTAGAGACAGGGTGGTGAGGCACGGTGGGGGAGGGGAGGTGAGGTGCGGGGGCGGTCTCACCATGTTGGCCAGGCGGGTCTCGAACTCCTAACCTCAAGTGATCCACCCACCTCTCCCTCCCAGAGTGTTGGGATTACAGGAGTGAGCCATCCCACCCAGCCTGAAAATAATAAATTTTATTTCGATTTACTCTTTTTTTTCTCAAAAGTAATTGCATCATTGTTTGCTAAAAACAAACAAACTGGTAGGTTTTTTTAAAGGTCACTGGTAGATAAAAGTGGTATCTTGGAATTAGGCTCGTTAGTATAAAAGGAAGGAATTCAAACACACCTGAGCAATGGAAGTAGCTATCCATTTGCTAATGGTTTAACAAACCACTTAAGAAACTACTTCTTTGGGCCTATAGCCTGGAGGGGACTCCAAGTCTTCCAGCTAGAGATTCTTCTCATTATGTTAATGTATTGAACACATTGCCTTTGATAGTTCTCAAGGTTGTGCTTGGTGGTGGTGAGTGGGGAGGGGCATTTGCAAAGTGTTTCAGTTATTCGAATTCGCTCAACAAATATTTACTAGGCACCATCCTAGGTGTTTTGGGATAAGGGCTACACAAGACAAGATTCCTGTACTCCTGGGGTCTGCCTTCAAATAAACCTGGCAGTTTGTAGCTAACACCAACTTCTCAGGAAACAAGCAGCCATCCATCCCATCAAAGGTGACAACAGCAGTGTAGTTAAGAGCCAGGTATTTTCAAGTCAGATTAAAGCTGGTTTTGAATCCCAGCTGTCTGAACTCAGGCAAGTGACTTAATCTCTTTCAGGCTTTCAAGAGTGAAGTGGGAGAAACAGAACCTACTTCACAGGGTGTTTGGAAGATTAAATGAGATGAAGGATGTAAAGTGCTTTCTACTAAGACGGATACATAATAAGCCCTCGGTAAATGATAGCCACTGGCATTAATGATCTTTGAGACAACTCAAAAGCCAAGTGAGCAGAAAAGAGGTTTTAATATGGTGAAGAGGGTGGTAATGAATTTAGGAGGAAATAGTCCAGATCACACTTCAAAATCACTGGCAGAAAGGTTTCTCAAGGGCTGGGACTGGGTTTTGTTCATTTTACATCTCCAGTGTCTAGCACATAATAGGTCATTAATAATGAGCCCTGGATGAATGGTTCTTAGCTCTCAGTCAGGACCCAGGACCTTTGGCACTAGGTGTCAAAAAGTTCTAGAAAGATATTATTCCATGGGCTACTTAACTCTAGCCAAGAAAGGTCAATGGGACCTGGGACATCATCAGGAACTGGGTCATTTGTGAAATAAGCAAACACTGCATGGACACCTGATAACACATTTTTGGAAAGAGTGCAGAAAGCAGAAAGTTCAGGGGAGAGCAGGCTAGCAGCAGAGAAGGGGAGGAGTCATTTTGCAAAGGGAAAACCTTAGGGGAAGTGTCCTGGAAAGTCTGTGGCAAGAAACACCTTTGTTTCACAGTCCATGCCTTTGACCCTCAACCTGCCTGCCCATGAGCTGCAGCAGCACATGCGGTTCTTTCTCCTTCTCTTCAAATAAGGATGAGGGGCCTAGGGTTTTCCATGCAAGAATAGGGCTCTGGGGGTCTCAGGTTGGTCCATGACCTGACTAGGAGAGTGACAGCCAGGGTCAGAACAAGAACATCCCAAAGACCAGTCTAACAGAGCCAGGAACACTCCTAAAATCGGAGGACCTCTTTCCCTGGTTTGGGGAGGAATTTAGGGATGTTTGGGCAATACTCCGTCTTCATGGGCTCACAGATTCAGAGAATGTTAGAGCTGGACAGAATTGTTGTCCAACCTCTCATCGGACACGTGAGGACTCTGAGTCCCAGAGTGGAGCAGTGATTTCACCAACAAAACACAGTGAGCTGGGATCAGAACCCACACCCGCTGGTTGATTCGCGGGTCAGTGCATACTCATACAAGTGATCTCTGAGCTCCTCACTGAAACATCCAACTGCCTAGGTGACATCTCTGTTTGGAGGTATCAAAGTTTCCCCCAATTCAACGTGTCTAGGGTGGAACACTTAATCTTCTCCTTAGCCTGGTTGGTTCTTTTACAGTGTTTTCTAGTTCCACGACGGGTGGTGCCACCTACCGAGTTGAGCAAGCCAGGAAGAAAGCAGGAGTCTCCCGACACACTCTGTCTTCTTCTCTCTCACCCTGCATAGCCAATCGATTACCAAGTTCTGATTTATCTTCTAAATGCATATCCAGTCCCTCCTCTTTTCTCCACTTCCTGTACCATCACCCTATGGCAAGCTACCCTGCCTTCTCATCCCTCGACTACTGCAATAGCTGTCTGCCCACTATACTCCAGTCTGTTTAGGATCTGTCTAGCCCATTCCTCATGACACAGCCTCAGAATTTTACAGAACACACAACTAGTCATGTCATACACACATCTGCTTGGGGAAACTTCAGTGGCTCCCCTTTGTTCTTTTCTTTCCCCCTGTCCCCTCCCCACCCCCGGCTTTTTTTTTTTTTTTTTTTTAGACGGAGGCTCGCTCTGTCACCCAGGCTGGAGTGCAATGGTCTCGGCTTACTACACCCTCTGCCTCCCAGGTTCAAGCAATTCTGCCTCCGCCTCCTAAGTAGCTAACATTACAGACGCGTGCCACCACAACCGGCTAATTTTTTGTATTTTTAGTAGAGATGGGGTTTCACCATGTTGGCCAGGCTGGTCTCTAACTCCTGACCTCAAGTAATCCACCCACCTCGGCCTCCCAAAGTGCTGGGATTACAGGTGTGAGCCACCACACCCAGCCAATTCCACTTGTTCTTAGGACTATGACAAAACTTAGCAAAGTGACTTCAAAGGCCCTGCATCACCTGGCTCCTTTCCCTCTCTGCCACCCACTCTCACGGTGGGGGACACTCGCTCCCCATCTCTCCACTCCAGTCATAATCTCTCCAACTACAGTGCCTTTTCCTGAAATGCTTACATTGCTCTCTTGGCCTGGTTAGCACCTTTCATCCTTTAGATTCCAGCCCACACCTCACTTCCTCAGGAAAGCCCTCCTGAGTGGGCCAAACCCGCCTGTGCTATGCCCTTTCAGTGTCTGTGCCAGCTAGTGGTTTACACGTGTTTGGCAGGTGTTTGATGAATGACTTTGCCTCACTATGCTCTAAGCTCCAAGGAGCAGAGACAACGTCTGGTTTTGTTCATCATACCCTAAGCGCATAGTTCAGTGCCCTGCACGTAAGAGGCACTTAAATATTTACTTATTGAACAAGTAGTGAATGAAAGCTCTGTTTTTTAAGACTTTCTCTAACAGTGACACTATGGAAAATAATTGGCACTTTTCATCCACAGATGGCCTCCTGTGCCTCTTTTCTGAAACAAGATGATAGACTGGGTGGCGAGATGCATGTGAACACGGTGGGGCCATGAGACTTGCCTCCTAAAAGTTTCCTTTATGTTTCTATAAAGAAGATCCCCATGTGATGATAAGTGGTGAGAAAAACAAATTGAAGTAATCTCTACTGGATGACCCTCTGTAGTTTGTTAAAGGTATATGCACACATGAACCCACTGAAAAAGAGTAACAGTGGAGGGTGGCATACAAGTTACTTCCTTTTTTCTTTCTTTCTTTTTTTTTTTTTAAATAAGTTTTCCATTCTGGATATGTATTTTTTGACAAAGAAATAAAAAGCATAAGAATTTTTCTCAATGTGTATATATGTGTGTGTGTATCTCTCTCTCTCTCACACACACACACACACACACGGTTAAAAAAATGGAAGATCATTTGTTCAGACACCCAAGGATGAAAACCAAATTTCCCCTCAGCCTGGGACCTTTCTGAAAGTAGAAATCATCTCACTTCCTCTCTTTATTTCTCCAAGCATGCTCCTCTGCTCATTTTGGTCACCATTACTAGTTTCAAGTGACAGAAAACCCAATTCACATTAACTTAGGAAATGTAGGCACTCATACAGCTTGGCCATTCCAGCCACGGTGGCTCCAGGAGCCCAAGTGATGTCCTCAGGAATTGGTCTTTCTCTGTTCCTTGGCATGGCTCTCCCCAGTGGTGCAAGATGCCCAGCAGTGTGGTCGCAGGCTCGTGTAATCCAAATCCACCAGTAGAGAGTTTCTCCTCCCACTAGTTCCAGCTAAAGCCCTGATGCTGATGATCTCTGTGGCCAGTTTCGGAGGCTGGAGTAAAATATCTCTTGGCCGGCTGGGCATGGTGGCTCATGCCTGTAATCCCAGCACTCTGGGAGGCCGAGGCAGGAGGATCATGAGGTTAGGAGATTGAGACCATCCTGGCCAACATGGTGAAACCCCGTCTCTACTAAAAATACAAAAAATTAGCTGGGCATGGTGACTCAAACCTGTAATCCCAGCACTTTGGGAGGCCAAGGCGGGCAGATCACGAGGTCAGGAGATCAAGACCATCCTGGCTAACACGGTGAAACCCTGTCTCTACTAAAAATACAAAAAATTAGCCGGGCATGGTGGGAGGTGCCTGTAGTCCCAGCTACTCTGGAGGCTGAGGCAGGAGAATGGCATGAACCTGGGAGGTGGAGCTTGCAGTGAGCCGAGATCGCACCACTACGCTCCAGCCTGGGCGACAGACTTGAGACTCTGTCTCAAAAAAAACCAAAAAATCTATTTATCTATCTATCTTATCTTGTGGCCAGGCCTGGCCCACGGGCTTCCTTCTGGCAGTGGGCCCTGTGGGAATCTGACTGACTACAAGTGAAAGGTTCAGAATTGGAAAGCTTTTGCCAGAATAAAGGGAAGGGATAATAGGCAGGCAAAACAAAAGGTGAGTATCATACACTGAGCACTTGGTTCTGCACACAGTAGGCGCTCACCCCACAGGGCTGACTGGCTGGCCTCTGGCTGGAACCATCTGGGGAGAGAGGAAGTGGTGGTTTCACATCAGCTATAGAGGCTCCACCAGGCTCACTTTTACATCTAGAGAGAGGGATTTGGATGCCACGCAGGTCCCAGAAGGTGACCAGGTGGTAGAGAGTGATAAGTGCTTAGTTGCATGGAAAACTGCCCTTGGGCTCCAAACATGGTATGCCCAGAGGCTGAGCTTGGTAATGGGTGAACCCTGGCCCAGCCTGGCTAAGAGTCACTCAGGGGCACATGGGTACCCATGCCCTGCTCTCTGCAGGCTGGCCTATGGCCGGCAGGTGCCCAGTGAGCAGACTGTACTCCAAGGGATCCAGCCTCTTACACAAGGTATAAGATGAAGAAGAAACACAGTTTGTGTCTTTGGGAAGTTTTCAGCCCAGTGGGAAAACCGTAACATGACAAGACTAACCCTGTATTTGGGGGCTTCAGCCTGATGCGTCAGCCTCAGAGGGATGGCATGGTAACCCCCTCTGTACCAGATTTTAAACTTTATTCCCAAACCCCCTTTGCTTCCCTTACCAGCTCTTTTACCTTTGTCTTCCATGTTCCCAGTTCATGTTGACCACCTAGGCTGGCTCACTACCACCACACCTGGGAGTGAGAGAAGCCCACCTTCTCCCACTGGCTTAGCTGCTCAATTGCCTGGAAGGCATCGTCAGGCAAGGATGGCCTGCATCTCTACTACAGAAAAAGGCTCCAGGAAGCCTGGGCCCAAATTAAAAGCGAGGCCAGACTAGGAAACGATGGCTCACGCCTGTAATCCCAACACTTTGGGAGGCTGAGGCCAGAGGATTACCTAAGCTCAGGAGTTTGAGACCAGCCTAGGCAACATAGGGATTTGGAGTCCATCCAGGTCCCAGAAGGTGATGAGGTGGTGGAGAATGATACTTGGAACCCATCTCAGTAAAGATAATAACACTTTTTAAAAGAGAGAAAGAAGAGTGAGGCTGGTTCCTGCTGCACTCCGGAAGTAGGTTTTTCCAGGCGCCTGTTTCCAAACTCTCCGTGTGAGGTTGAGAGGGCAGGTAAGGGAGAAAGTGACAGTGAGCTAGGCATAGGGAAGTGACAGCAGGTCGAAGCAGGATCCTGAGAAGACAGCACGGAGCCACACCCAGCTCAGTAATTCCCAGGGAGCTTCTGGGAGAACCTGGGCTCAGCAGTGAGATCACAGGGCCTGCTGAGGCCATATGGGTGAGGCCTTGCCCTTCTTCCTGCTTCCTCTACCATGCAGTTCCTGCTTTTCCTCCCCCTTCACCTTGCATCCCTCCTCCTCCCCTGCAGCAGCCCTCCCACTCACACAGTTTAAGAAAGTCTGGTGCTAAGCCTGTGTCCACAACTGATGACGTCATGGGCGGGGTCTTTCATGATTTTTCTGCTGCCACTGAGAAGACGGATAGTCATCTTTCAGGCAAGTTTGTAATAAACATTTAACAAATGAATGGGTTAGTGACGAACATTCGTTATCTGATTTGAACCCTTTACCAACTCTTTGAGGCAGCCCACACATTTCCTATTAGTGCTGTTTACAGCTGGGGAAACTGAGACTCAGAGAAATTATGTGTCATCACATAGGTATGCAGTGACCAGCTGGATTCAGGACCCATGACCCTAGTTTCTGCACTAATGTCCACTGCCTGTCTCTTTCACCCACCTGCACCCTCACAGCTACTCAGAGGGGATGACTGGAGCGGGAACAGCAAGGACACAGGCATCATGGAGGCAGATTTGACCTCACTGGCTTTGGGCTGTCGAGACAGCCAATCTGGGCAGCTGTCTCTGGCTGCTGTTATGGCTTCGTCCCAGGGACCACTCCAATTAATACAGGGACAGCATTTCAGGTCTGCCTGCCCAGTACAGTCACATCAGGAGCACCACGGCAGCCGAAGTGAAACCTGGCCAGTCATGGGCAATAACCTTTGACCTGCTGGCAGGTGGGTGTTAGATTAAATGTTAAGGTTTATAGGCGAGGTGGCTCATGCCTGTAATCTCAGCACTTTGGGTGGCGCAGGCGGGCGGATCACCTGAGGTCGGGAGCTAAAGACCAGCCTGACCGACATGGAGAAACCCTGTCTATACTAAAAATACGAAATTAGCCAGGCGTGGTGGCGCATGCCTGTAATTCCAGCTACTGGGGAGGCTGAAGCAGGAGAATCGCTTGAACTCGGGAGGCGGAGGCTGCGGTGAGCCGAGATCGCGCCATTGCACTTCAGCCTGGGCAACAAGAGCGAAACTCTATCTTAAAAAAAAAAAAAGTTAAGTGACCTCAACCATGTGGCCATGGGAAATTAGAGAAAGTAGAATAGAATTCCCTGGGGGTTGCAAGTGGGAGATGCTAGGATTTTTGTGCATCTTTACTGGTGGTGCCTACAGCTGAATTAGGAGAGCTCTCCTGGCACCCGAGAAAGCTTTAACCTCTGGAGTGACCTTCACAGGAGACGGCCTCAGGGTACTGGGAGAGCCCCTGACCCTCCAAAACCTACTACCAATTCCTGCTCGCCGTTACTTGGGCATGAGGTCCTGAACCTGGTGGAGGAAGGGTAGCAATGCCTTCCATTGTATTGGTTAGATGCTTTTTACAGTCAATTAATTGATTTGATCTTTTCCAGACAGTGCAGGGCTAGAGGCTGACCTTCCCCACTCCCGACCTTGGCTTCTGCAATAACCTCACAGGCCACGGGGCATGCGGGGTGCGCGTGCGTAGCTGGGCCGGCCTAGTCACCCGGGCGGGAAGGTTTACGGCTTTGCGGAGGCGCGGCCTCGCCCCCCTGACACCGCCCCGCCAGGCCCGCCCGCGGCTGGGTGGCCCCGCCGGCTTCCCGCGGTCCGGACGGGCGCCCCCTGCTGACTATGGGCGGCGGCGCGCCGAGGAGCGGCCCCTGAGAAGCCCAAGACCTCGCAGCGGCTGGAACCCCGCGACTCTCGGCCCGGAGGGAGGTCCTGGCTGCGGGGAGCTGCCCAGGCCGCGGTGACTCAGCGCGGTGGCACCGGGAGAGCTGGGGCGGACGCCCCGCTGGGCCTGGCCACCGGGCGGTTAATGATTAATGTTCCATCCCGGGTGGAGACGTCGAAGGGGAGGGAGGCTTAGGGGCGCGTCTCGGCCCTGGCTGTGCCTGCGCGAAGCAGAGGCCAGGACGGGGAGAGATTCATGCCTGGGCTGAGGCGGCTGGGGGCAGGGGAAGGAGCGAGCCTTGAACTCTCTTCTCTTCCCGCCCCACACGCCGCCCCCGTCCTCGATGCCCTTCTCCTCTGCCGCGGGGGCCTCCAGGCGCCGAACTCCTCCTCCCTGCCTTACCAAATGCCCATCCGTGCCCGCCTCGGTGCCAGGCACCACAGGCCACTTTCACATAAATGACTGATTGCCTCTTGCCCATTTTACGGATAAACTCAGAAAGCTCAGGTGGGGTACCCATGGGCTCCCAGCTCACAGTCAGAGTGGGGATTCGAACCCAGTCCCCGGACACAGACCAGGTGTCCGTCTACCCCACCCATTGGTGCCCAACTCCAGAGACACCTACACCCCAATCTACCAACTTAATCACCTGGGCAGAGGAAATAAGAGGTGGCACTGCCCCGCCTACAGGGATTGCGGTTCCATTCTCTGCCTTCATAACTCATTACCCTAATTTTAGTCAATCAGAAAATCGTGTCAGAACTGGATGTCAAGCTACCAGGGATAATGGTTTTTGTTGTAAAATGCTCCTTTGAGATAAAAGCAATCGTGAAGTGAGGCGCCCGGTTCAAGGAGTGAGCCTCACCACTTGAGAAGACAACTGTGGCGGTGCCACGAGGCTGTGATTCACAGGCTCACCTTTAGAGGTGGAAAGACCAGGGAAGAAACTTATTTACAAAAATGAGAATAAAAAATATTCTGGGCCGGGTACGGTGAGCCATGCTTATAATCCCAGCGCTCTGGGAGGCCAAGGCGAGAAGATCACTTAAGCCCAGGAGTTGGAGGCTGCAGCGAACTATTAGAGCACCACTGTACTCCAGCCTGGACAACAGAGTGAGATACTGTCTCTAACAAAAAGTGTAGGGGGAAAATAGTTTTCTAAAACGAAGCTGGAGGTTCTGCACAACAAGATGAGGTTTTCCTGTCCTCTCTAGGGTAAATGAGGCATGCAGGCGCCTGCACCCTCCGGGCAAGGACAAGGCGTGTGAGAGTCTCTGGGTCTGCCCCAGGGCCGCCGGGGGCCTCTGGGCGGTGCCGCCTGGTCGGCATCATCCTGGACGCGTGGGTAACCAGGGCTGAGAGAGTCCAAGGTACATTCTGTTCCTCACCACAAGATGTCGCCGCTGCTAATGATTAGAGGTCTCTCAGCAAGACCAACTCCCAATCCCAGACGCTGAGTCAGAAACTCTGGGGTTGGGGCCCAGCAATTCGTGTTTTTCACAAGGCGTCCAGGGGATTCTGAAACATGCTCAAATTTGAGAACCACTGGTAAAAGTCATCCTGCAGGTCTCACTGCCTCTGAGGTGTACCCCTTCTGCTAGGTGGTCAGGGCAACTCAATCTGTTACCCACCTGGAGTCCCACCCCAGTGCCCAACTAGGGCAGGACCTAGGATTTCAGAGCTTCAGTTTTTTCAATTGCAAAATGGGGATAGTAGTACCCACCAGACAGGGCTGTCACGAGGCTAAAATGAGTGTCTGAGAATGCATTTGCGCAGGGTAAAACCCTATGCAGTAAGGTTATGTTGTGACTGTTGCTTTTATTTGGAGTGACAAGCTCTAAAGCAAGTTGAAGGCAGTTGGTTCTGAAGGTTCCATCCTCTCTCTTGTCTTCTCTCCAGTGCTCCTATTTCTCTCCCCACCTAGAATTACCTTTCAGCCACCCAGGGAGAGCCACGTTCAATGCACCAGCTTGCAGCACAGAAATAGCTTAACTTTCATCTAGTACTTGTCATGTTCTAGACTTTGAGTGGCAAGGTCTAAGTGTGTTATTTTATTTAATCCTTACACAGCCCTATGAGGTAGACACTACAAAGGATGCTGATAAGGCAACTGATAAAACACAAACAGATTAGATAATTTGCCTAAAGTCATGTGGCCAGCAAGCAATAGGGCTGGATTTGAACTTGGGCAGCCCAGCATACATTCATGCTCTCAATAGCTCCACAATGCTGCCTCTCCTAAAGCTTGTTTCCCAAACCCTGCACAGTGAGAAGTAGCATGGAACTGCGGAAAGAGCACTGGGTTGGGATTCAAGATCCTGGTTTTGCCATTTTCTAGCTCTGTGATCATGGGTGAATCACTTAACCTTTCTGAAGTAGAGTCTTGGGAGGGTTACATTATGTAACACACAACAGAGTGTCTGGTATAAAGTAGGTGCTTCATATATTTACTGTGTCCAACAGCCTCCTCTTTCCTCCGTGTCCCTTCCCTCAATCAGGCAAAGATGATTCTGGGATCCAGAGGGACAAAATGTATGCCCTCTTTCCCCATCGTGTCCCTGAAAGGCACATGATTAGGCTGGAGTCAGGACCAGGAGACAGGCTCCAATCCTCGCCCTTGCTCACGGCAGTCTCCCCAGGTGCCCTGCCTACCAGCATGGGGTCACTGGTATTCAGCTGCTCTCCAGTTTCTCCCTTCGATGGCTCTGAACCTACAGCGATCCAGGGAATGCATGGAGTTGGTCAGGGAAGCTCTACCATGCCTAGTAGCTGGCTAGCTTTCTCCAGCTCTCCTTCTGAAACTTGGCCAAGCCCCCTACCTCTTACTCAGCCCATTGACTCTTGAGCTCTCGCTGGAGTGAGGTGGGATAGCCAGGTGAGTGTGTAATGTGGAGACATTGCAGATCTAAGTTTGAATCCTAGTTCTGTTTCTTATGGGATATTTAACTCGAATAAGTCCCTTTGACATGCCTTCTTTTTCTCATCTATTCTTTGGAAAGCGTTTTTTCTTTTTTCTTTTTTCTTTTTTTTTTGCAGAGATGGGGGTCTTGCCATGTTGCCCAGGTTGTTCTTGAACTCCTGAGCTCAAGGTGCTGGGATTACAGGCATGAGCCACTGTGCCCAGCCCTTTTTTTCTTTTTTAAACATTTTTCTACTCCCCAAAATGCAGAAAAATCATTTGGATTCCTATCCACCCCCTTCACAATTGGGCTCTTTTTAAAATTCTAGTTCAACTCTGTCCTGGAACCTGTTGACCTGGAGGAAGCCCCTACACCTTTCCTTCCAAACCCCCTTGTGGAAGTTTGTGTTCCAGCTTCCCAGGAAGGAGCAGAGTCATCATGCTCGCCCTTGTACCAACAGTGTGGTTTTCCGCATCACTCTGTCCAAGATCCACAACCTCTGGGAAAGTGTTCAGTTGCCCAGGTTTGGCTTCACACCCAGCCTTGGCTAGTATCGAACAGGACACCTCATTTACTAGAGTATCAAGACTATATACACAGGGGAAAGAAGTAATTCTCCAAGAGAAAATAAATCTGGAGTAATAATAATTTTAGAAAAGTACACCTGGGCCTAGGGTGGTGGCTCACACCTGTAATCCCAGCACTTTGGGAGTCCGAGGTGGGATCACTTGAGTCCAGGAGTTCAAGACCAGCCTGGACAGAATAGTGATACCTCATCTCTGCAAAAAAATAAAAAAAATTAGCTGGGTGTGGGGGGGTGTGTCTGTAGGACCAGCTACTTGGGAGTCTCAGGTGAGAGGGTCGTTTGAGCCTGGGAAGTGGAGACTCCAGTGAGCTATGATAGTGCCACTGTACTCAGCATGGGCAACAGAGTGACACCCTGTCTCGAAAAGAGAAGAAAAGAGAAGAGAAGAGAGCAGACCTCAAGGCAGATGGGCAGCCACACTTGCAAGGGTGGAGCCCGTTATCCCCCCGCTGGTCGTCACACCTGGACTCTGTAGGTGCCCTTGTTCTGGGGTAAGTGCACGGTGGAGCGTTTAGGGGCAATAGAACATTTTGTCTGCAGCTTGCTCTATGATAACAGAATATATGTAAAACTAGAATGATAGAGGGAGTGTGCAAATGAAATCTAACATTTGGGGAATCTGAAAGAAAAAGATGGGAGTTCTTTTACTATTTTTGCCACTTTTAATTTAAAATTATTTTTTAAAACAACACATTTGAAATTAAAAACAACAACAACAACAACGTATTGAGGCCTGGCATGGTGACTTATGCCTGTGATTCCAGCACTTTGGGAGGCCGAGGCAGGTGGGTCCCATGAGGTCAAGGGTTCGAGACCAGCCTGGCCAACATGGTGAAACCCCGTCTCCACTAAAAATACAAAAATGTTGATTATACAGTGTATGTAATTATTATAACTAGAGAACTGTACACTTAAAAATCTGTGTATTTTATTATGTATAAATTATGCTTTGATTAAAAAGGACCTGTGGAAAATACAAGAGAGGCCAAACAAAGCTAGAAATTAGTCCTTGAAGAGACCAGGAAAAATGTCAAACCTCTGTTGATATTGATCAAGAAAATACTGTCTAATATCTAACAGCCAACATCACAAATGAAAAAGGGCATCCTTGTGGATAAAATTTAATATAAAAAGATAATAAGAGAGGCCAGGCATGGTGGCTCA
This sequence comes from Trachypithecus francoisi, assembly GCF_009764315.1. Lineage (NCBI taxonomy): Eukaryota > Metazoa > Chordata > Mammalia > Primates > Cercopithecidae > Trachypithecus > Trachypithecus francoisi. The sequence goes on along the minus strand of NW_022681470.1, from coordinate 68,548,113 downwards.
TGCCTGTAATCCCAGCACTTTGGGAGGCTGAGGCGGGTGGATCACTTGAAGTCAGGAATTCAAGAGCAGCCTGACCAACATGGTGAAACCCCATCTCTACCAAAAATACAAACATTAGCCAGGCATGGTGGTGGGCACATGTTATCCCAGCTACTCGGGAGGCGGAGGCAGGAGAATCACTTGAACCCCAGGGATAGAGGTTTCAATGAGCTGAGATTGTGCCACTACACTCCAGCCTGGGCGACAGAGCAAAACTGTCTTAAAAAAAAAAAAAAAGGGCCGGGCGCGGTGGCTCAAGCCTGTAATCCCAGCACTTTGGGAGGCCAAGACGGGCAGATCACAAGGTCAGGAGATCGAGTCCATCCTGGCTAACACGGTGAAACCCCGTCTCTACTAAAAAATACAAAAAAACTAGCCAGGCGGGGTGGTGGGTGCCTGTAGTCCCAGCTACTCGGGAGGCTGAGGCAGGAGAATGGTGTGAACCCGGGAGGCGGAGCTTGCAGTGAGCTGAGATCTGGCCACTGCACTCCAGCCTGGGCACAGAGCGAGACTCCATCTCCAAAAAAAAAAAAAAAAAAAATTCACGTGTGTTGAGTTTACTGAATGTTGGGTACTAAGTATGTTGTGCAAATCTCCTTTAATTCTCATAGTAGCCTATAAGGTAGGTATTTTTATGATTGTTGTGGTTTACAGATGAGGAAACTAAGATGTAGAAAGGTTAAGGGACTTATGCAAGGTCTCACAGCTAGGAAGGAGAACTGGGTTTTGAAGCACAGCAGTTGGGTTCTGAGCCTGTGATATCATCCTTGAGCTGATGCGTGGGGCTGAGAGGTGACCCTGTGCGTCACTGCTGTGCTTCTGGTGAGATGCTGTGACACAGGAGAAGCACCTAGAAGCAGGGTGGAGCCAACTGAGAACTCATTAATTCAACAAACAGTTACTGGGGGCTTTCTGAGGGCCAGGCACTCCTCTAGGCACTCAGAAAACAATTGTAAGACAGATACTGCTCAAGTTTGCACTCTAGTGCAAATAGAGACAAATATAATACATAGAGATAATAAAGACAAGAATAAACAGCAAATTCAGGCTGGGCATGGTGGCTCATACTGTAAGCCCAGCACTTTGGGAGGCCAAGGTAGGTGGATCACTTGAGGTCAGGAGTTTGAGACCAGCCTGGCCAACATGGTAAAACCTCATCTCTATTAAAAATTCAAAAATTAACCAGGCAAGGTAGAATGAACCTGTAGTCCCAGCTACTCGGGAAGTTTAGGCAGGAGAATCGCTTGCACCTTGGAGGTGGAGGTTACAGTGAGCTGAGATTGAGCCACTACACTCCAGCCTAGTCGACAGAGCAAAACTCTGTCTCGAAAAAATAAATAAAAATAAATAAATAGCAACTTCAGATGGTGGAGTTATGAAGAAAATAAAACATCATAGGGATATGAGGGCAGTAGATGGATACCTGAGATGGGGGAGTCAGAGGATACCTCTGTGAGGAAGTGGTTTTTTCTCTCTTTTTTGAGCAGAGAGACTGAGGCAGCATTGGACAGGTCTGGAGGAAGAATGCCCAAACTGCAGGCACAACAAGAGGGAAAGCCCATAGTCAGTGTGTCAAGAATAGATGATACTTTCTTTTTCTTTTTCTTTTTTTTTTTTTTGGTCAGACAGAGTCTTGCTCTGTCGCTCAGGCTGGAGTGAAGTGGTGCAATCTCGGCTCACTGTAACCTCCGCCTCCAGGGTTCAAGCGATTCTCCTGCCTCAGCCTCCCGAGTAGCTGGGACTACAGACACACACCACCACACCCAACTAATTTTTGTATTTTTAGTAGAGACGGGGTTTCACCATGTTGACCAGGACAGTCTTGATCTCTTGACCTTGTGATCTGCACCCCTTGGCCTCCCAAAGTATTGGGATTACAGGCGTGAGCTACCATGCCGGGCTGAGAATAGACGATACTTTCATTAATTTCAATACTTTCCACCAGCCCCAAGGTGGAACTGGTGTTGGCACATCACAGGAGAGGAAGAGACCAGTGAGGCTGGGCAGAACCGATAGGAGAGCCAGCAGCCAGGGGGCCTTCGAGGGGCCTCCTCTCCCTGCCTGCCAAAAATAAAGCAAACTCCTCCTTCAACTTCCTTGCCCTTCACCTCCTCCTGCTTTGGGGATGATTCTGTACATTTCCTGGCTCCAAGTCTATAACCCCTCCTCTTGGAACTAGGCCCCAATTTGCCCAGGAAAGTTATGAGTGGGTGGCCCGGTCAGGAGGAGGGGAGTGAGCTGACATGTGTCACAGACCTACTGTCAGCCCTGGCCTGGCTCATCTCCAGGCAGCCCCCAGGATCTTCCTGCCCAACCAGGAACAATTCTACTTTCTTTTTCTAGAAAGACCGTGACAGATGGGGAAGGCTCCTGGGGAAATGGGGGCTTGAAGAGACAAGAGTGTCTTCTCTTCTCCTCCCACAGTTCCTGGGTCCAAGCCATGCCCTCAGCATCTGCTCAGCTGGGAGTACGTGTGTTGGGGTGAGGATGGAGTAGGGGGGTGTGCTGCTTTCCCTGCCCTGTGACCTGTGACTAAATAATGAATGTCCCCAACTATGTTAGTACTCTGTTGTTGCATAACACAAGTATCACAACCTTAGCAGCTTAAAACTACATGTGTGACCTGGTGTAGTGGCTCATGCCTGTAATCCCAGCACTTTGGGAGGCTGAGGCAAGCAGATCACCTGAGATCAGGAGTTAGAGACCAGCCTGGTTCAAAGTGGTGAAACCCTGTCTCTACTAAAAATACAAAATTAGCCAGATGTGGTGTTGGGCACCTGTAATCCCAGCAACTCAGGAGGCTGAGGCAGGAGAATCACTTGAATCCAGGAGGTGGAGGTTGCAGTGAGCCGAGATTGAGCTATTGAACTGCAGCCTGGGCAAAAAGAGTAAAACTCCGTCTCAAAAAACAAAACAAAACAAAAACATAAAACGTAAAAACTACACATGTTATTATCTCATGGTTTCTGTGGTCAACAGTCTAGACACAGCTTAATTGGGTCCTCTCCTTTGAATCTCACACAGCTAACATCAAGGTGTCAGCTGGGAAGTGCTGTCATCTGGAAGCTAGATTGGGGAAGAATCTGCTTCCAAGCTCACTTGGGTTGTTAGCAGAATTCATTTCTTTGAGGTTATAGACTGAGGGTCCTGGTTCTTGCTGGCTGGAGGCTGAAGGCCACCATCAACTCCTAGAGGCTGTCTACATTTTTAGGAGGCTACCCACAGATCCTTGCTACGTGTGTCTCCCCAGCATGACTGGCTACCTCATCAAACCAGCAAGGAGAGTCTCTAGAGCAAGCTGGCAAGGGGGAATCTTACATAACAATGTAATTAAAGGAGTGACAATCTATCACCTTTGCCATATTCTGTTGGTTAGAAGCAAGTCACAGCTCCTGTCCACACTCCATTTCTATATATATCCCATTATCATTAGTCTTTTTCTGAATGATTTGAGAGCAAGCTGCAGATAAAATACCTCATAGCCCTTAAATACTCAAGTGTGTACTTCTCCCCAAAAGAAGGGCACTCTCCTGCAAGACCATACACAACACAGTCTTCCAAGTAAAAAAATCAACAGTGATTCAGCATTATCATCCGATCCGTAGACCTAGAAGCCTTTGATGGTTTCCTTGCTGTGTAATAGATGACGTTCCAGATTTGCCTTGTACATTTCTGTCCATACCTGGAGTCAGTCTCTTCCCCAAAAAACTGTCATGACTTTTAGAAATAAATGGCATTTCAAGACCTCAGTCTGGGCCCTTAACATCCATTTATTTTGTTTTATTTTATTTTGTTTTTCTGAGATGGAGTCTTGCTCTGTTACCTAGGTTGGAGTGCAGTGGCGCTATCTCAGCTCACTGCAATCTCTGCTTCCCAGGTTCAAGCGATTCTCTTGCCTCAACCTTCCAAGTAGCTGGGATTACAGGCATTCACCACCATGCCCAGTTAATTTTTGTATTTTTGTATTTTTTTTCTTGACACAGAGTCTTGCTCTGTTGCCCAGGCTGGAGTGCAGTGATGCAATCTTGGCTCACTGCAAGCTCCGCCTCCTGGGTTCATGCCATTCTCCTGCCTCAGCCTCCTGAATTGCTGGAACTACAGGCGCCCACCACCACACTCGGCTAATTTTTTTGTATTTTTAGTAGAGACGGGGTTTTACCATGTTAGCCAAGATGGTCTCAGTCTCCTGACCTCATGATCTGCCCTCCTCGGCCTCCCAAAGTGCTGGGATTACAGGTATGAGCCACCATGCCCGGCCTAATTTTTGTATTTTTAGTAGAGATGGGGTTTCACCATGTTGGCCAGGCTGGTCTCAAACTCCTGACCTCAAGTGATCTGCCCACCTCAGCCTCCCAAAGTGCTGACATTACAGGCGTAAGCCACCGCACCTGGCCACATCCATTTTTTAAAATTTTAATTTAATCTTGTATCACACGTATTTTTAAATGTAAGTCAATACTTTTAAAAACATTTTTTATTTGATTGTTCTTTGGAGAGCAGAACTAGCCCATAGGTAGTGCATTGAGAGTAATCAGTACTTTCATTAGTGTATTATAATGCCTATTAGGCATCAAGGAGTTTTCTGGAAGAAGGTGGATTATAAACCAGAATAATTTAATACCACCAATTTCAGGACCCTGAAGAAGTGAGGGAAGGCTTGTGGGTCCATGCCAGGCCCCTGTGCAATGAGGCCTCAGTGGATCCTGAGGGTCAGAGGGGCTACTGCACGTGATATGTAGAATAACCTGGTCTCCCAGCTGGAGCCCAAAGCTTGAGCACCTTGTATCTGTTTGGCTGGCAAGGAAGAGATACTTGAATGGAAAATGGGGCCAGGTAATGAGGGCAGGTGACTTCTGTTGCCATGTTTACCAGCTCAGGTGCCCCTGGGGACTGAGGGCCAGGCAACAGACACACAGCTGAGCCTTCTGAACAGCAGCTGTAGGCTCCCCCTCAGGTCTGCTCCATGGCACCTGACTTCTACATAAACAGGTAAGAGTCTCAGGGGTCAACAGATCAGTCTGAGCACTGCAATTGACCATGCCCTGCCCCCAGGCCCTCAAACACAGGAGCTGGGGGTGGTTGAGTTTGCTCCAGTGAGCTATGATCGGGGAAGAGCTATGGAGGTAGGAGGTGAAGCACCAATAGGATCCTGATGTGAGAGGGGTGTTGTCCCCCAGAGTCCATTCTTGGTTGACTCAGGTGCCCACTGGGCAGTTTTGTGGACAACAGGGCTCCAGGTCAGGGTGCATGGGGGTGGGGGTGTGCCAAAGGATGGCTCCATTCCGCAAAAGGAATGCAAATGGAGCCCTGGCCACAGGTCCAGGCTCCATAAGAACAAGGCTTTCTCCTCTGTTCCGTCAGCCCATGGGGATATCTGTCTACCTGCACCACAGTCACAGGTGATGGCTGTGGGTCCCTGGTGTTACACCGAGGACCTGGCCTTTAGGAGCTGCCCGTTTTAGCGCCAATACATCCAACAATGACTTCCTGAACCTCAGTTTCCTCCTTGACAAAATGAAGATAGTAAGAACACCAGCATGGGGTTGCTGTGAGAGCTAAATGGGTTGGTGTGTGCCAGTGGCCTTGCAGAGAGTCTCCCAAAGAATTTGGTCCTTTTTTCTCTCATCCCATTAGAGAAACTGAGCACCTATGTAAATGACATGAGTGTCTGTGGAGAGGTTGTGGACTCACCTTCAGGAGCCACAAGACTCCTAGATGTGTGAAGTAGTAGGTATGAGAAGATAAGGAGGGGACAAAGCAGAGACAGCATCCCAAGGGCATCCAAAACAGAAACCTGCAAAGATGTGCTGGCCAAGCAGCCCGGGAAGTGGCCACCAGCTTTACTCTGTGTCCCCACATTTATGTACCCACATTGCTGGGCTTGCACAAGCAAATAAGAGCCAGGGTGAATAGCTCCCCAGTATTCGGGAGGATACTTGGGGATATGTCCAAGCCTCTCCTGCCCCATGTCTCACAGCCCACCCAGGTTGGACCCTTAAAATAGCATTTCACGTCGGGCGCGGTGGCTCACGCCTGTAATCCCAGCACTTTGGGAGGTCAAGGTGGGTGGATCTCTTGGGGCCAGGAGTTCGAGACCAGCCTGGCCGACATGGCAAAACCCTGTCTCTACTAAAAATAAAAAAGATTAGCCGTGTATGGTGGCGCATGCCTGTAATCCCAGCTACTCAGGAAACTGAGGCAGAAGAATCGCCCGAACCCGGGAGGTGGAGGTTGTGGTGAGCCAAGATCACGCCACTGCACTCCAACCTGGATGACAGAGGGAGACTCTGTCTCAAACAAACAAACAACAACAACAACAACAAAAACACATTTCTCCAGCCAGAGAGCAAAGTCTTTTTCTGGATATACGCTGTCCAAGGCCTCAGAACTTGGTCTGGGGGTTTGGTGGGTGGCAAGGCCCTTGACTCAGCTCCTCTCCAAGCCTGCCTGGGGGACAGGTCTGGCTCTACTCCAGGGGGAACCAGTTCCGAGACCCCATGCAGATCCTGGGGAAAGGGATGGAGAGGGACTAAGGGTGTTGTTCTTCCTGCTGGAGGTAAGGTCTGCACTGTCAGGGTGGCTTTTGATAGAACTAAGGAGACAGGGGGCTGTGGGCTCTGCCCCTGAGAATGCCAATGCAGCCACACGAACTAATTCTGGGGTACCCAAATCTGCACCTAGCTGCTGCTTATTGAGGAGCTACTCAGAGCAGGTCAGTGGACAAGAAGCTTCCCAGACCTATCTCCTTTAATGCTCACAACAGCCCTACAAAGGAAGGTATTATTACCTCCAAATTATAGCTGAGGTTCAGAGAAGTTGGGACACAAACCTAGGATCACACAGCAAACATGTGCTAAGTCTAGATTTGAACTCAAAGAGATGGGTCTTCGAGGAGCCTCACTCTGTATCTGTAAGGCCCTCTGCCTCTACGCCAGGCTCCCACAAGGATGAGAACTGCTCTGTGCTACACTTCCCAGATACTATGGAGCAAACAGCTCCTGAGGCTTCCTGAACTCAGAAGGTAAGCCAGGAGAGGGCAGGAGCTGTGTTCCAAAGATTAGATTAGTTATTCACAGCTCCAGCACCACAGGAATTTACCCTGCCTGCCCTCCTCACTGGGCTCTGGGGCAGGAGGATGAGTGTTTGTGAATGAAATGGAACAAAAGATGTGAAAATGCTCTGTAAGTTGTTGGCTGCTGTGCAAATGCAAGATGATTGCAACTTATCTTTCCTCACAGGCACAGGGACTGGACTGATGAATTATGAAGTTGGATTTGCAGAGGGTTAAATACTTCTTCGGTGAAGTAATTAAACAGATTGGTCAGGTTCCAGAATTATGGTTGTATAGAACTTTTTCTCCTCCAGTACTGTGTATAACAAATACTTTGTATTAATAGTTACACTTTCCCTAAGAGATATTTCCAAAATCCAAGAAGCAGCTTTTGTACTTGCAGATTTAAGCATTATGTGTTATGTCGTTTTTGGCTTGTTAAGAAAACCACAATAGGCAGGGAGTTCAAATTGCTCTACCCTTTGAAGAAATGTACAAGTTCAAAAGAAACTGATTTTCTCTGAACTTCATATATGTCAAGAAAACAGGCTAACTCTGGAAGTGGAGAAGCTGCCAGCTAGAAGGTCAATGAATAAACTCCTCTATTCCTTGCAGAGTCATTTTTATTTTATACTCTGGATTTAAAAAAATAATTGGAACATTTGAAAAGAATCCCAGCACACATGCAGTCATTTTCTCCACCTGGGGTAATAAGTTAATGCCACCATGACACAAATGTTTTCTCCTGTGCTGCTTACCTCCCTGGCTCTGTCCACCTGCATCCAGTGGGTGCACCATGGGGGTTCTGCTGTTTTTCACAGGATGGGAAGTTAGAAGCCAGTTGTGTCACAAGTATTGTCTCGCGGCTGCATAGTCTGGGATATTGATGCACTGTACTTTCTACGTGGTTCCTCCGTTGTTGGACAAAATCTAGTTTTTTCCATTTCTGTTTCTGGTTTCCTCCTCATGAGGTTTCCAGTGACTTCATGTGGAGACTAAAGCAGTTCCATCTTGGAAGCTGACATGCTATCTTGCCTTCTGATTAACTCCCGTTCCAGGAATGACTCTAAGTTAATTTCTGCTTTATCTGCTGTTACCTTAAATCCTGCCCTTAGGTCAAAGCAACCTTGACCATGAATCCTGCCCTTAGGCAGTCTCACATAGCATTCTCACCTTTCCCTGAGGGGTCAACTTCAATTGTCCCACACATTCCTTCCCTACAGTAGGTAAGTCCCGGTTCTGGGAGATAATGGTTCTGGGGGATAATGGTGCAGGGATCCACTGTTCCTCTCAACGCTGCCTGGGACATGGCTTCTGTTTTTAAGTCCCTAATAAATGTTTCTTCCTAAGAAACTGGATTTGTTAGCCTCTTTCCTCGGCCTTTGGGGGTGGGTTTGCATAGACCTGCCCACCGCAGAGCACCAAGCATCTGGCAGCTTTCACAAGGCACTTAGCTTTGGCCCAGAAGCGAAAGAAGCCTCTTGCCCCAGAGAGAAGCATGGGTCACCACTGGTTAAGCAGATAGTTCTGTTCTTTCTTCCTTCTTGACAGGTTGTGAGGGAGTGGGAGCCAGGAGGCAGGGGCCACCTTCCAGGGGCATCTCTGGGTTTCTGTGCAGCTCCCAGCCCTGCTGCACACAGCCTGTCCTCCTCCTCTGACTGGGAGCCCCATGTGGTCACAGGTGGGCCTGCCCTCTCCAGCTCCACGCTTGGCGCCAGGCCTTGGTCCTGGCACTAAGTACATGCCTAGTAAACCTTTGTTGAGGAAATGAATGTGGGGCTAGTGTGCAGGGAGGGTGGATGTGGTGAATGAAAAACAGAGTACTTAGAGTTCCTAGGGGGTAGGATTCCAGCTGCTTATGGGTCTATCAGAGAACATGCTGGGGGAAAAGCTTCCGGAAATAATTGTTCAGTCCTGGCCGGGCGCGGTGGCTCATGCCTGTAATCCCAGCACTTTGGGAGGCCGAGGCAGGCAGATCATGAGGTCAGGAGATTGAGATCATCCTGGCTAACAGGGTGAAACCCCGTCTCTACTAAAAATACAAAAAAATTAGCCGGGCATAGTCGCGGGCGCCTGTAGTCCCAGCTACTCAGGAGGCTGAGGCAGGAGAATGGCATGAACCTGGAAGGTGGAGGTTGCAGTGAGCGTACATCGCGCCACTGCATTCCAGCCTGGGTGACAGAGCGAGACTCCGTCTCAAAAAATAAAAAATAAAAAGAATTGTTCTGTCGTTCTCGTGCCAGCAGCAAGGTCTCCGTTTTGACTTCTGAGGAAGGATTATGTTAGAGCAGCCAGACTCTTGTCTTCTCTATAGAAAGGCGCTGTGGGAGGAGGCAGGTTACTGAAGTGGGAACCCCACAGAGGACAGGGGAACTGAGTGTCTCGGGCCTCACCGCTGTGGCTCACGTCTCAGCATCATTCACGTCCGAGTCCAGCCCTCAGCGAGGTGACTGCTGAGAGAGGTCGCTGGCTGTGTGGGGAAGGGAGATCCAGGAGTGCGGGGGCAGGAGCCACAGGGAGGAGGTGTCAGTAAAGGGGCACCCTGGTGGTGGGCTGGAGGGAGAGACTGTGGAGACAGTCAATGTCCAAGGGTAATTGGAGTTTGCCATGCCATGCAGGTGCAGTGAACACCTCCCTGTTCAGCTCTTCTCTAAAGCTTTCAGCACCTTCTGGTTTAGGAATACTTTCTGGAGAATGATGGAGGTGCTACACTGTGTGAACTCTGTGTCCTCAGTGGGGTAGCCCTGGGAGTACTGGGCCCACTCCCAAGCTCCAGTGGCAGTGTCTCCAGTAACCTGCACCTCCTTCCCTGTTGCCAGTGCCCTTTCCTGGGCCATCATTCTACTTGACCTCTTGTTGGCATTTAACATTGCAGATCACTATATATATATGTTTTTTTTTTTTTTTTTAGACAGTCTTGCTCTGTCACCCAAGCTGGATTGCAGTGAACAGTGATGCAATCTCCGCTCACCGCAACTTCCTCCACTTTCCGGGTTCAAGTGATTCTTCTGCCTCAGCCTCCCACAGTAGCTGGGATTACAGACATGCACTGCAACACCCAGCTGATTTTTGTATTTTTGTAGAGGCGGGGTTTCACCATGTTGGCCAGGCTGGTCTCAAACTCCTGACCTCAGGTGATCTGCCTGCCTTGGCCTCTCAAAGTGCTGGGATTACAGGTGTGAGCCACGGTGCCTGGCTCCCTATTTTCTTCATATTTCCTCTCTGCTTTTCCCAGAAGCAGACGCTGGAACAAGGACTTGGGTGTAGCTTCCAGGACTTGGGAAGTGGTCCAGGAAGCAGAAAGGAGAGTGCAAGGAGAGTGAGACAGGAAGGAGGAAAGTCGGCATAGGGTGTGTTATCAAGGTCACTGATGGGGCAGCACGGCCGCTGGGTATGAGTCCGTGGCGCCTCCCGAGGACTGTAACAGCATGCCTTCCAGAACTGTCCATGTGAGGGACAGGAGGGTGGAGTATGTGTCTTCTGGTTCCTGTCTCCCGACTGAAGATTGTCCTGGTGATATGAACCACCCACACCTCAGAGCCACACTTGCAGATGGGCCCAGTGGGCTTCCCTGGCCTCAGAGGGCAGAGAGTGAAAAGGTAGCTGTGAGCTTGAGCCGGGATGCTGTCAATTAAAGGAGCCCCTGATCTCACACAGAACAACCTGCCAGAGTTGCTGTGTAGGCAGAGGAGGGATGAGGGGATGTGATGAGGGCACAGAGGGATTGTGACTGTCCCTGGTCACACTTTCTCACTGCGTCTTTGGGGTGGCTTCCCCAACCTGTCGACAGTAAACATCTGCTAATGCCACGTGATCTCCACATCCTTTCTTAAATGCTCACATGCTCCTTGTTTAACAGAGTCTGGAATTTGGCTAGGGTCCAGGGATCAGAACACTACCTCGATGGCCCCCAGGTCTGTGCTTTAGCCAAACCCTTTCTTCTGCATAAGGAGCTGGTCCTGGGGCCTCTCCTCCCTGGAGCCATGAAGTCTCCTCCTCCACCTCCACCAAGCCAAAGCCACACTCTACTTCCCCTCCAATCCGCTTCTCCTCCTGGACACCATGTCTCACCACCATGGGCTCAGTCCTTGCCTGGACACCATGTCTCACCACTATTGGTTCAGTCCTCCTCCTGGACGCCATGTCTCACTGCCGTGGGTTCAGTCCTTCTCCTGGACGCTACATCTCACCACCATGGGCTCAGTCCTCCTCCTGGATGGCATGTCTCACCACCATCTGTTCAGTCCTCCTCCTGGACACCATGTCTCATCACCATGAGCTCAGTCCTCCTCCTGGGCACTGTGTCTCACCACCATGGGCTCAGTCCTAGTCCTGGATGCCACGTCTCACCACCATTGGCTCAGTCCTCCTCCTAGACACCACATCTCACCGCCATGGGCTCAGTCCTCCTTCTGGATGCCACATCTCACCACCATGAGCTTAGTCCTCCTCCTGGACCCCGTGTCTCACCACCATCTGTTCAGTCCTCCTCCTGGACGCTGTGTCTCACCACCATGGGCTCAGTCCTAGTCCTGGATGCCATGTCTCACCACCATTGGCTCAATCCTCCTCCTAGATGCCACATCTCACCGCCATGAGCTCAGTCCTCCTCCTGGATGCTGTGTCTCACCACCATGAGCTCAGTCCTCCTCCTGGACACTGTGTCTCACCATCATGGGCTCAGTCCTAGTCCTGGACACCATGTCTTACCACCATTGGCTCAGTCTTCCTCCTAGACGTCACGTCTCACAACCATGGGCTCAGTCCTCCTCCTGGACACTGTGTCTCACCACCATGGGCTCAGTCCTAGTCCTGGATGCCTCGTCTCACTGCCGTTGACTCAGCTGCCAGTCAGAATTTCCTGACAATTCCCCTCTCTCCTTCATTCTCCACACCAAGTCCAGGCGGCCTCTGGTAGCCAGGCAATGGACTCCGCCAGGCTGCTTCTTTGGGAACTGATATGAGAATTTGTTAAGATCCACATGCAACATCCAGGTTTGCCTGAGCCATGTTTTTAATCCCACAGGGTTGCGCCTTCTACCACATTATCCACGAATAGTGTCTCTTTCCTTTCTGGGCCCCAGCACATCCCCTTCTACAGCTTCATCAGCCCTCTCCCAAAGGGCCCAGTGCAGCTTGTGCTGCTTCAGGTTTTCTTGGCTCTAATGCAACATTGCAGGGCTGACTCCCTCTTCCCATTGATTTCTCATTATTCTACCTCGTCCCAGAAGCACTTCCAGGTTGAGCAGAAGGGAAGTTCTGACTGTCTTAAGCCTCTACTGCTTTGACCTGGATGGAGAACACCCAGGCTCTCCACCGCCCTCTAATAGTCCCATGTCCTCCTCACCTCCCCTGGAATGTACATTCGTGGACTTCTAGGTGACCTCAGCACCCCACAGTCCATTCCTGCCTTCCTTACATCTGTTGTGTGTGGTCCTTGAGCCTGTGACATTATGTCTCTTGGGGCTCTTTCAGGTTCAGGAGAGCAGAGAGCAAGTCTATGGCATTTGTTTAACGCAGAGACCAAGCCCAGTCACTCTGGCTATTGCGTTCTCTGTGGGTACAGCAAACACGAACTTAGCTTTTACCGTGTGCTGGGGCTTGATCTCCTTGCCCTTGGGGAGCTCTTCTTCTGCAGGGATGCTGGTCAAATGCTCAGGAGATGGTGTGAAGCACAGCCAATTCTTGTTATTCACAGTAGTTATTATCTATAAAGTTGTGAATTAGCAAACACGGAAACATTGCTCCTAGGGGAAATACAGAGTGAGGTTCAGTCCTCATCCTGGACGAGGTTCCTGAAGCCTCTGGTCATGACATTTTTGTCAGCTGACCAATACATAACCTTATTTTATGTGCATTTCTATTGAAAGACACCTTATACTCTATATTGTTGATTCATTAGCACTGAATTCACAGCCAGCAGTGCTAAGTCAGGCCTGAAGGAAGCTGATCTAACTCAGGTAGTAAAGTGTGTCACTGCCTCCTTGCACTTAGGAACATTAGATGGCCCTTCAGCACTATGCTTGGGGCCATTTTCAACATTAAAATCACCAATAAAAAGCAAGCATAAAGTATGAAAAGTGGGGCACTAAATAGACTGTGAAAAGGACACTTAAGATTGTGAGAGCTGAAACAAGAAGGCAGAGCATGTCTTGTTCAAGCTCAGCAGGGAACAAGTCCATCAGGTCACTAACATTTTTCTACATGTCTAGAATGACCACAAAAGTATTAGGTTGGTGCAAAAGTAATTACTTTTAATGGGAAAAACCATAATTATTGTTACAGCAACCTAATACTATGAGTAGGCCGGGTACAGTGGCTCACACCTGTAATCCCAGCACTTTGGGAGGCTGAGGCAGGGGAGTGCTTGAGCTCAGGAGTTTGAGACCAGCCTGGCCAACATGGTGAAACCCCACCTCTACTGAAAAAACACAAAAAAATTAGGCCGGGCCTGGTGGTTGATGCCTGTAATCCCAGCACTGTGGAAGGCTGAGGCGGCGGGCGGATCACGAGGTCAGGAGATGGATACCATCCTGGCTAACAAGGTGAAACTCCATCTCTACTAAAAAAATACAAAAAAAAAAAAAAAAAATTAGCTGGGCGTGGTGGCACGCACCTATAGTCCCAGCTACTCAAGAGGCTGAGGCAGGAGAAAGGCGTGAACCCAGGCGGCGGAGCTTGCAGTGAGCCAAGATCATGCCACTGCACTCCAGCCTGGGCAACAGAGCGAGACTCCGTCTCAAAAAAAAAAAAAAAAAATTTAGCTGGGTGTGGTGGCACATGCCTGTAATTTCAGCTACTTGGGAGGCTGAAGTGGGAGAATCGCTTGAACCTGGAAGGCAGAGGCTGCAGTGAGCTGAGAGCACAGCACTGCACTCCATCCAGCCTGGGCAACAGACTCTGCATCAAAAAAAAAAGTACTATGGGTATTGATTTTTGGATTACAAATAAATTTTAATGAGTAGGCAAATTTGCCAGTACTTTGGTAGGTAATGAGGATCAACTGTGTGTACAGAAGTAAGAATGAGGCTTCAGGCCAGGCACAGTGGCTCACGCCTGTAATCCCAGCACTTTGGAAGGCCAAGGTGAGTGGATCTCCTGAGGTCAGGAGTTTGAGATCAGTTTGGCCAACATGGTGAAACCTTGGCTCTACTAAAAATACAAAAATTAGCTGGGTGTGGTGGCACACACCTGTAATCTCAGCTACTTGGGAGGCTGAAGCAGGAGAATTGCTTGAACCCAGGAGGCGGAGGTTGCAGTGAGCCGAGATTGTGTCGTTGCACTCCAGCCTGGGCAACAAAAGCAAAACTCTGTCTCAAAAAAAAAAAGAAAAAAAATGAATGAGGTTTCAGAGTGGAGAGGAGGGAGCAGCAGACAGAGGATAATTCACAAAGGGGTTACCATGAAGCTAAACTTTGCGGGATAAGTTAACTTCCCCAGGTAGGAGGGGACTCCGCACCATGCACAGAGGCATGAGACAACAGGGGATGAAGTAATGTCTTTAAGGTGATGATGAAAAAACCAGCAATGAACATGTCAGGAAAAACTCTGATGTCCAGGAGCCTAGGAAAGGGGAGCGCTTCCACACCCACCCCTTCTCACAAGGTTTTGTGCAAGTTGGGTGGTGTCAACTGCTATTACAGAGAAACCCCACCTCAGTGCTTTGACCCAATAAGCATATGATTTTTTGCACACATTAGAGTTCAACATGAATGATGGGTGAGCAGCTTTTCACAAAGTGATTTAGGGACCTAAACTCCTTCAAAACTGTGTCTCCCCTACCTCCGAGGGCCTCAGAGTCCTGGCTGACAATCAGCAAGGGGGAAAGGTGGAAGGTGGACAGTTGCACGGGGGTGTCTACCTGCTGCACTTGAAGTGATCCACGTCCCTTCCATCTACACCCTATCATCACACGGCCCCAACTAGATGGGAGAGGGGATGGGGAATGAAGCCCCCGGCTGGACAGCTGCTTCCCAGGAACATGTCTACTACATGCTCACGTACTCTGGAGGAGAAATGTGATTCTTGGTGGACAGCTAGCCGTTTCTGCCACAGACCCTCACATTAGTCCATCAGACCACAGGGCAGAACTGAAAAGAAGCTGTGGTCAGTGAAGTCTATGGGAATGGAGTGTCAAGGTGCTGTCTAGACAGAGTAGATAGCCAATAAATGCTTGGTGAATGAATGAATGAATAGATGAGAAATGCATTATGCCTCCAGCTGGCAGGGAAGGGAGCATTCTCGTTTTTCCTGCCGTCAGACACATTGCTTCCTGTACCTGATGTCTGAGTCCATCCAGGCTGCTATAACAGAATACCATAAACTGGTGGCTTATAAATGACAGAAATTTATTTCTCACAGCTCTGGAGGCTGGGAAGTCCAAGATCAGGGTGTCAGTAGATTCAGTGTCTGCTGAGAGCCCACTTCCTAGTTCATGGAGGCATCTTCTCACAGTGTCCTCACATGGTGGAAGGGCCGGGAGGCTCTCTGAGACCATTTCAAAAGGGCAGTAATCTCATTCCTGAGGGCTCCCCTCGTATGACCTAATCACTCCCGAAAGGTCCCACCTCCTAACCATCACCTTGGGAGATTCAAGATCGAATTTTGGGGAGAACACAACATTCAGTTGAAAGAAATCAGGCACATTCCTCAGTCCTGGGCCCAGTACAAACAACATATATCTCTCAATTTCCTGGGCCCAGTACAAACAACATATATCTCTCATATCTCTCAACTTCCTGAGCCCAGTACAAACACGTCCCACCATATATCTCAACTTTAGAAAAACACCACCTGGAAACATCCCTGATAACGACACAGCTGTTTGTAGTTTTACTGAAGGCACGGGAACCAATAGATCACCGCTAAATGTATAACTTAATATGTTAACCAATTGTAATGCTGTAACCTAAAGAATTCCCTTGTTCCTCTGTAACCTTACAAGTCCTATTTACATCGGGCTATAAAAAGCGAGCGCACGCATTGTTCGGGGCCCTCTTGTATGTTGTGGAACGGAGGCACCAAGTTCGAACTTGCAGTAAAGATCCTTGCCACTTGGCTTTGACTCTGGACTCTGGTGGTCTTCTTCGGGGAATAAACGGTCTGGGCATAACACAGTCCGTAGCACTGGAGAGGAAATGTGACCACAGGAATAGAAAGAGGGATGCCCAGAGAGAAGAGGTCTAGGTAACTGCAAGTCTGGTCTGTATCTATGAATATTCTGTCCATTTAATTCAACTTCATTTGGGATTTGGGCTACACAGACCTTCTGCAGGACTTGGAAAACCCAACGCATGACTGAGTAGTTAGAAATGGTTTGAAATATCCTGGAAAGACTCCAGGGAGGAGAGAACGGGAGGAGCGTGTGCACGCGCGCACACACACACACCACACACACACACACACAGAGAGAGCCGGGGCTCTTCTCTAATCTCCATGCGGATTTTAATCCAGCCTTGCATGCAATCGCCTCATAACTCCACATTTCCAATTTATTAATCAAATTCCATCTATGAGGCAATGTTGTGGGCCCACCGGTGTTTCTGTGTTTGATGGTTGCTGAATATCTATGCTTCAGCAACTTCTATCCATGCCAAACAAGAGAAAAACAACTGCCACCTTTTCTCCCCAGAGCAAATTCATACTCAGCAAGGATAATCACAAATCCTCCACAGGTGAACAAATCAGAATAAATAAGCAGTCAACACACCCACCAAGGCCTGTGAGTTATGGTGTCAAGGCAGGCGTCATGGAGGGTCGTGGGGCAGGGAGTGCCTTTCTCTCCTAATCACAGGTACCATTTGAAAAATACAAGAGAGGGGCCGGCTCCTCTGGCAGGGAGACTGCTATAAATCGGGTCGTCTGTGTGCCTGTTCCCTGGAGTCCCCGGGTCAGGAGTCCTGAAGCTCATCTGGCAGCTGCTGTGACAAAATCTTTCTGATGGCTCAAGACATTGGCCTCTATGATCTCATTTGCATTCATCGTGTGTGCATTAGAGGGGGAGATATTGATACAAAAGCATGGCTATAGAAAAGGGATGAATTGTTTTTATTCAAACACAGGATGGTCAGTAGTAGACCTAAAGTTGTACTACCTAGAGATAAAAGCCTTTAACTCTGGGCCCTAAGGCTGTCCCTGCTCCCCACCTGCCTGCCAGACTTCCACCTCCTCCTCTTCTGATCCAGCACACACAGGCGTGGCTGGGATGTGTGGACAGGGAAGAGCCAGGCTCAGCCAGCTCCTAGCGTTGTGCCCCTGTAGAATGGTGCTTTAGAAATACGTGCTGCACAGATGAGCATGTGACTTGGTCCCTGGCCCCTTCTCCTCATTGCCTCCAGCAGCTTTCCTAAAGAGAAGGTAAAGTCTTGTCACCCCCCGATCCCTCCCCTACAGTGTGGAAACGCCTGGAATTTCTGCCCTTGGACCTCCAAGCCACACCCCTTGGGAAAGTGCCAGGATAGTGGTAGGGTGCTCAGAGATGGGGACTCCCAATTACACGCTTTGGGTGACTCTGGCCTTAGCTGGCCAGAGTAGTAGATTCAGTGTCTGCTGAGAGCCCACTTCCTAGTTCATGGAGGCATCTTCTCACAGTGTCCTCACATGGTAGAAGGGCCGGGAAGCTCTCTGGATAGCCCTCCTTCTGAAAGTCAGAACTGTCTGCTCTTGAGCTTGCCTTGAGGGAAGGAAATAATTTCGATAAGCAGAGAAGAAGACAGGCAAGGGATGTGGTGGGGCAAAGGCGGGGCTGTATCTTCACAGGTCCCTGTCCGCAGCACCCGGAATCACCCCCTCCCTGTAGGAGGGAGCTGATAGAAAGAGGGGCTCTCCATCCAGGAGCCACCCACCAGGCAGCTGGAAACATCTGCCAGCAGCAGGTACACTAGGGCTCAGCAGAGGGTTGGGTGAGCATGGTCTTGCCCAGTTTGTGCCACAATGAGCACCGGCTGGAGGAGGAAGGGGCCAGAATGCCATCTGGACACAAGTGCTTCCTCACCGCCTGGGCCTGGGTTGCCTCAGGCTTTTGTGTCGGATCAGCCACTCCCTCTACAGATAATGCTGCTCCAGGCAAAGAGGCTTAGGTGGGTCTCCAGGGCAACCACAGCTCAGGAGCTGGCCCGCCTCCATGGTTCATCAGGGAAGCTGTGGCTCCAGCCTCACGGGACACACACACACACACACACACACACCGCAAACAACAGCCCAGGCTGGATCTCTCCTCCTGTCTCTTCTCTTCATAAAACTTCTCAGAGACACAAAGAGAAGCAAAATCCTGAGTCCAGTGGGCAGCAGCAGAGAAGCCCTGCTGTGGCTGCTCAACTTTCTTTTTTTCTCCTGAAAATATCCAGAGACTCTCTTCTCCTAGACTGGGAAGCAGAACGCAGGCCCCCTGCTGCAAGAGGCTGACCTCAGAGGTAAGATGGAGGTCTCCCCAGGAGACAGTCTTCCCCACCCGCACCCTGGCACAGCTGCACCTTTGGAAGTTAGGGCCGAGGTTTGGAGCTGGGTTGGGTGGCCTCAGGGGGTGTGGCAGGCTGGGGAGCCTAGAAAGCTGCCCACCTCCAGGACCCAGATGGCCACAGTGAGGCCCCTTTAGTCCTCATCAGTTCCACGGGAGTTGGAACCGATGAGGTTCCTACAGCATCCTCGGGGCTATAGCCTGCTCCTTGTTTTGTTTTGTTTTTTTTTTTTTTGAGACGGAGTCTCACTCTGTCGCCCAGGCTGGAGTGCAGTGGCCCGATCTCAGCTCACTGCAAGCTCCGCCTCCCGGGTTTACGCCATTCTCCTGCCTCAGCCTCCCGAGTAGCTGGGATTACATGCGCCTGCCACCTCACCCGGCTAGTTTTTTGTATTTTTTAGTAGAGACGGGGTTTCACCGTGTTAGCCAGGATGGTCTCGATCTCCCGACCTCGTGATCCACCCGTCTCGGCCTCCCAAAGTGCTGGGATTACAGGCTTGAGCCACCACGCCCGGCTGCTCGTTGTTTTGTAAACCTGTGGGAAGCCATCGCTTCCACCTGTTCTGGAACTGCAAGCCTCTTGGGGAGGACCCAGCTCCAGCAGGTTCCCTTTTGCCTTTATAGAATGGACGCAGGCAGGGGGAAGGAAAGTGAAACCCAAATCAGAGACTCTTGCATCAGTTTGCAAACTGTGATTCAAGCCCCTACCAAGTCCAGGGCACAGAGTCAGGCTCTAGGGATGCAGCAGCACCCAGAGCACCAGGGTGATGGATGTGTCTCAGTGCCCTTGACCATGGAACAGTCTGTGCATCCCCGATAACATGCCCAGGAGAGCAGGCCCAGGCAGATTGGTGCAGGGTGGGGCACCAGGGAGAAGATTAGGCCTAGAAGGAAAGTCCAGCTGCAACTGAGGGATGAGGGTCAGTCCTCTCCCACTATGGTCAGTTACACCTGTGTACATGCCCTCTCCTGGCTGCACCTCTGCCCCAGAATGGGGAGGACTGGCTGCCATTCACTCATTCATTCAGGAACCGCTTATCAAGTGCTACCGTGTGCAACAGATTCAACCCACATACCTCTTGCCCTTGCAGAGTTCATAGCTAGGTCGGGGAGAGATAAATACAACCAAAAACGTGAGAAAGGTGTTTGCTAGGTGCTGTGGTGATGGGCCCTTGGGCCAGGCCCTGGTGACTGAGATCAGTGCTCCATGGGTGGGCGGCAGTGAGGGGCTGGCTGCTGGGAGGAGTTGTATCTTGAGGGGTTCCTGACAAACAAGCAGATGTCTGTCAGGTGGGCAGAGGATCCACAGGTCAGGCCCACTCATACCTGGCTTGGTGCATTACAGGTTATTTTTCTATGATATCAAAGAGAAACAAGGTCAATTTGCAATCTGTAAAGTTGGACTTGGGCTTTATCAAACACAGGGCTGGGAGGAAGATTCGCCAGAGAAGCACCTACTCTCTGCCTCCACTGAGAAGTCTCTGCCCAGACTGAGGGTCTGGCGTCAGCAGAGCCAGGCTACCCGTGCAGTGAAACAGCCGGTGCTCTGGGACAGCCTGACTCAGGTGCTGCTCCATGCCCGGGCCTGGTGGGTCACACAGGGCAGCCCCTCACCCTGGCCTGCAGATGCCCAGCTCAGCTTCCGAGGCGGAGGACCCGGGCCAGGTCTCCTGGCCATGGCTCCCTTTGCATTGAGAAATTAGCCTTCCTGGGCAAGGTCTGCATCCCCTCACTGTTTGACTGGGGCCAGCGCAGGGCCTCAGTTCTCATTAGAGGTGAGGACACTCTGATCCCTCCTGCAGGGGGTCAGAGCTCTGCTTCTAGCTCCAAGGTCACACTCCCCATTGTTCCCACCATTGAGACATCCCTGGTCCCCCTCCGAGTGCCAACTGGAACCAGAGACTCCTCTTGCCCTTGAGGCACAACGGGAGAGTTCGTCCAGCACAGCTAACGAGCCACAGCTGGTAGTGGCGCCTCCCAGGGAGGCACAGAAAACACACTATCCTCAGGGATGTTCAAAAATAGGCTGAAAGGAAGGCTCTGAGAGTGTGGGGGTGGAAGAGGTATTGAAGGGGAAAGGAAAGAGGAAAGAGAAGATCAGAGAATGGAAGATAACGGGCGTGGGTGAGTGACGCCAGAAGGCAGAGACAGAACATGCGAGGGCTTCCCTATCATCTGCTCTGCTCTGTAAACCCGAGGCCGCACCACCTGGGCCTTCTCTTGAAACAGGGAGGCTCAGTTCTCCCAGCATGGTGACCAGAAGCCAGGGAAGGGGAAGGCCAGGAATAAAGTTGGGGTCAAGCTTGCACCAAGCCAGGAGATCCTTTACTTTTTGTGCCCACTTTGGGAGTCTGTGAAGCCTGTGGACACATTCTTAGAAAAATGCTTCTACATGCATAAAAGTAAATTCACTGGGTTACAAAGGAAATGAGCTCTACTGAAATGCAGCTATCAAAAAGACAGAAAAAACGATCTGTGATAACGGTAATCTGTGTGCTTCCCTATCAACATGTGAGATTATAAAACCTAGTAGCAAGTCTAATAAATGCCACAATTTCATAGCAGCGATGAGCATACCTGATAATTCAAGAATAACAACTTTAAAGCGTTTTGTGAAAAATCTGTGATTTCTGCTGGAGATAAAGCCACGGGGCTACTGATACTACTGTGGTCCATGGCCCTCATTCATAACTAAAGGAAATACCACATTTCAGTCAAAGGTTAGTGAAAATAAAGATGACTTTTTTCCCCACCCAAGTTCATAAATCTCTGAATTTTCCCTAGGACCCCAGGGTAAGAATCTGTACTAAGCGACAATGATAGCCACTGATCTAGGTGACCCAGCTCATTGTTAGTTTATAAAAATAAAACATTTACACAGACATGACCTCATTTGATTTTCACAGTAACTTGAAGTAGGTACCTTTATTATTCCCTTATAGACTGGGGAAACTGAGGCTTGGGGCCATGAAGGTGACTTGAACACAGGCAGCTACGTGGGAGGGGAAGGGCGTAGGAACTGAATTCAGGTTTTCTCTGCTGAAGGCTGCGCTGTCTCCCCAAGCCCAGCCTGCTCCACCTGAGCTGGTGATCAAGTAGAGGCGGAGTGGGGGTGCAGCCAGGCTGCCCAGCATGTATCTGAGGTCAAAAGCAGTGGAGGTGGTGAGTGGGGGTGAGAGTGGGGAGGGTACTGGACCCCAGGCCCCAGACTCTGTGGAGGGAATATGGGGAGAGGGAACAGAAGGCCTGTATGTGTCAATGAACAGCAGCAACTCTGTCCCCACGCTGGCTCCCAGACAAAGGAGGGAAACGCAGCCCAAAGATTCTTACCGAGGACCCCAAGGTGGATAGGGGTCTTAACAAGCAGGGCCCAGCCCATGCTCCTAGCTGGCTTTCATTTCTTTTCTTCTCGTTTTGTGTCATCATTGGATTTGGTCATCTGTCTCCTCTCTACAGAGCCTTTAAGACCTCTTTCCAGGTGGGTTTTTTTTTTTTTTTTTTTTGACAGAGTCTTGTTTTGTCGCCTAGGCTGGAGTGCAGTGGCACCATCTTGGCTCACTGCAGCCTCCACCTCCCGGGTTCAAGCAATTCTCATGCCTCAGCCTCCTGAGTAGCTGGATTACAGGCACCCGCCGCCACACCTGGCTAATTTTTGTATTTTTAGTAGAGATGGGGTTTCACCATATTGGCCAGGCTGGTCTCAAATTCCTGGCCTCAAGTGATCTGCCTGCCTCAGCCTCCCAAAGTGCTGGAATTACAGTCGTGAGCCACCATGCGCAGCCTCCAGGTGAACTTTTTAGCCACCTGATTGTGTCATAAGAATTACAACCCCTGATCACTGCACAGGATTTTTATAGTTTACCAAATGTTTTCATATATTGTCTCCCACCCGAGTCTCAGAGGAACCCTGTGGAGTGGGCTGAGCTGGCGTCTGAACACCATTTTATAAATGCAGAAACTAAGGCCTCACTGGTTAATGAGCTGTAGCGATTATGCAGAGAATAGTGGGCAGGTACTTCCTGGGCACACCCTGCGCTAATTATACAGCTGAGGCCCAGGAGTCCCCTCCCATTCAGGAGAGCTGTGCCTTTTGCGGCATCGCAATTGCCTGTCTGCTTGTTTTCCTCCCTCTCTTGAGTGTACACTCCTTGAGGGAGTCCCAGCACCTAGCACAGCGACAGGCAGGTCACACACTCCCCCTGTGTTTGCTGAGGGAGTGACCAGATGAGAACTCAGCCCTGCGCTTCAGTCTCCAGGCCCTAGGCCCTCCCCGCACACGCCACTGTGCAAGACCTCGATGCCCAGGCTGGTGGGTGGAGAAAGGCACAGCAGCAGAAATGAGCAGAATAGGAAGTGCAAGGAGGAGTCCTGAGGAACCACGCAGGCCGTCAGGTGGAGTGAATCAGGAAGGCTTCCTGAACAAGTGAGTTTTGAGGTAGAGTTTTTCCAACTTTTAAACTGTGAATATGCATAAACATGCAGAAAAATGCAATAAATATCCATCAGTATTCCCCAGATACAACAATTGCTAATATTTTGCCATATTTGCCCTTGTAGGGGCCAAGGGCTTGGCCCTGTGAAGGTTCACTTAAAAATCACCTCAAGAAAGGCTGATTAATTGGAGAAAAGGCGTGCACATTTATCACGAATGCATACATGGGGAGAATCACAGAGGAACTGCTCACCCACACTGGGGTTCGGAAGCTTATATACCTACCACCCTGGCAAAGCAAGTTATGGGAGGGGAAGAAGAGCAGTTCTGGTGAGAGGATTACTAGGGAGAATGAATGGGGCAGGGATCAAAAATGAACTTGTACATTATCCTGTGAGAGGGTCTGTTCAGGTGAGGGCTCATTCTCAGTCTTAAGGGAGGAAAAAAAACATTGTTTCCTTTGGTGGATCTGGATCTTAGGCAGACAAAGGGCTTTGGAAGAGACAGTGGCCGTGGGGAGGGCCAGAGAGACCAGGAGGCTTCTTCAGCTCAGCATATCCAATGCCATATCTTGGGATATTAGTTTCTGAGCCCCAACACCCTGTTTATGGGGTGTGTGTACACATATTTATGTAACGTTTTCTGAACTATTTGAATCTAAGATATTGTAGACACTCGTAAACACTTCAGCACCTCCTAAGATTGAGATTGAGCTATTGGCCAGTATTCCACGGATCGTTTTTTTTTTTCTTTTCTCGTTTTGGAGACAGAGTTTCGCTCTTGTCACCCAGGCTGGAGCGCAATGCTGCACCCTCGGCTCACGGCAACCTTGGCCTCCTGGGTTCAAACCATTCTCCTGCCTCAGCCTCCCAAGTAGCCGGGATTACAGGCGTGCACCATCACTCCTGGCTGA
The DNA here is from genome assembly GCF_009764315.1 of Trachypithecus francoisi. Taxonomy (NCBI): domain Eukaryota; kingdom Metazoa; phylum Chordata; class Mammalia; order Primates; family Cercopithecidae; genus Trachypithecus; species Trachypithecus francoisi. The sequence continues at coordinate 68,524,223 of NW_022681470.1, read as the reverse complement.
TTTTTGTATTATTAGTAGAGATGGGGTTTCACCATGTTGGCCAGGCTGGTCTGGAATTCCTGACCACTGGTGATCCACCCGCCTCGGCCTCCTAAAGTGCTGGGATTACAGGCGTGAGCCACCGTACCTGGCCCCATGGATCATTTTCTAACATCCAGCTCATATTCAAATTTCCTCAGTTATCCTAATTTTGTTTTGTTTGAGTCAGAGTCTCTCTCTGTCACCCAGGCTGGAATGCAGTGGTGCGATCTTGGCTCACTGCGACCTCTGCCTCCCAGGTTCAAGCAATTCTTCCACCTCAGCCTCCCGAGTAGCTGAGATTACAGGCGCCCACCACCACTCCCGGCAATTTTTGTATTTTTATTAGAGATGGGGTTTCACTGTGTTGCCCAGGCTGGTCTCAAACTCCTGACCTGAGGTGATCCACCCACCTTGGCCTCCCAAAGTGCTGGGATTATAGGTGTGAGCCACCACACCCAGCAATTTCTTCTTTTAAATATAAAGAAGGGGATCTTTCCTAACTTGATAAAGGGTGTCTCCTCCTTTTTTTTTTTTTTTTTTGAGATGGGGGTCTCGTCTCACTCTATCACTCAGGCTGAAGTGCAGTGGCGCGATCTCAACTCACTGCAACCACTACCTCCCAGGCTCAAGTTATCCTCCCACCTCAGCCTCCCGAGTAGTTGGGACTACAAGCACGTGCCACATCGCCTGGCTAATTTTTTATATTTTTGGTAGAGATGGAGTTTCACCATGTTGCCCAGGCTGGTCTCGAACTCCTGAACTCAAGCCTCCCAAAGTACTGGGATTATGGGCATGAGACATCGTGCCTGGCCTATCCTAATTTTTTAAAACAAGGATTCAATCAGTGTTCGTGTGTTTGAGGCTGGTTATAAGTGCCATTGACTGAGTAGGAACCATTCATCACGGGAAGACTCTGAAGTCACCATGGCGCTGCCACTCGCCAGGTGGTGAGCCAAGTGCGGGGGCCTTGGGGCTTACACTGAGGAGTTGGCTCTGCCACCGTGGTGAATCTGGAGCCAGGCGGTGTAGAAAATTGTGCCAGATACTCAGCGAAGGTTGCTCTTGCTGTTGTTTAACAGACTTCCCCCAGGCACCACGTCCTTCCCAGTCTCAGCCGAGGTTCAGGTTCTGGGCATACCCTGGGATAAGGCGGCACCCTCTGGAGTCTGTCTAGCCTGCCCACCTGCCTCTCTGTGTCTGTTTTTCCTCCTCTGTCTCTCCCTCCCTCCTTTGCCCTTAAGAACTTAATCGGACCCACTGAAGAGCCTTCTGGGGGAGCAGCTGGCACCAGGGACAGAAATAGCACCAGCAGAAATCTTGTCTCTGCCAAAGCTTCCATTCCTGGCCAGAGTTGCGGGGAGTGAGGGGATGGGGAGGAGGTGACTCAGAACACCCTCCTCCCCTGTGAGACCCTACACCTTGGCCAAAGAGGCTCAGAGCCCACAAAATTCAGGACTCAGGTGGGATCACCCCACTCAGCCCCTGCCATCTGGAGTTGGGGGATGAGGGTGACAAAGCACCTTTTCTAGCGGCCAGCTCCGGTCGGGAGACTTAAGCCCAGCGAAGCAGGACCCCATACAGGCCGCACCCCAGACTGTACTCGGGCTTGCTTCTGGTCTTACTCTGCCTCGAGGTGAGGTGTCTGGGGACCCAGTAGACATGCCACCCTGTGGGCACTTCCCTTCGAGATCAGGCTTAGAGACCTAAATCAGAATTCCCTGCCAGATAGTCGCCCACCTACTTCCCCAGAGAAGGGGCCACTGAGCAGGGCAGATGGCACTGCCAGTGAGAAACCCTAAGTCAGAGGGTGGCAAAGAGGTGGCTGGTTGCGGGGGTCTGGCTGGGTCTTGGAGGTGAAAGCTGGGGTGTCCCCACACGTGTTTGCAAGGCCCCTTACCATGTGGGATGAAACGGAGGTGGGAAGAGAGGGAGGCTGGCTGAGGGCTGGGAGCTGTCCCAACCCACCTCCATGTGCCAGAAAAGAACTCTGAGGAGTCCAAGAATGCTGTCTGAATCTCACCCTCCACGTTGTTAGGAAGGTATAGTTGACAAGGAAGGAAACGCAACATGCTTTATTTAATAGTTTGCTAGCTTATGTGGCCATGGCATGGATATTCTGAGGTCTATTTGCCCTGGAGGCAAAAGTTATCTTCAGTGTCTCCCATTTCTTCTCTCACATATCTCCCGGCCACAAGGAGAACCCTCTTTTGCCAAGCCACTCTCTTGCAATCTTCTTTCCGCTCAAATGTAAACTCAGATTAAGGAGAAAAAAAGCTCCCTAAGGAGCTTTGAAAAATGCCTTCTTGTTCAGGGTCAGGTCAGGTCAGGTCTGTGGGGCTTGTTCCTTGATCCAGCTGTTATAGCTTCTCCATCATTTATTCGTTCCTTTGTTCTGGCACTCATTCATTCATTCATTTGCTATTTATTAAGTGCCTACTGACTATGTGTCCAGCACCAGGAATGGAAAGGGGAATAGGGCACAGGCCCTGCCCACATACCACACCCGGGGTCAGGGGAGATAGGCAGTCATGTTCCGTAAAGTGCTCCTGAGCTCTGAAAAACACCTGTGCAGAGTGCATTCAGGGGACAAGGTAGAGAGTGGCCCCATCTACCTGGGAGGTGGGAAGGTCAAGAAAACCTTCTGAGGGTGCTGACCCTAGACCTGGTCTCCACGAGAATGGGCAGGCATTTCAGGCAGAGGGAGGAATATGACAAAGGCATGGAGCTGTGCAATAGCCTAGCACATTCAGTAGCCCTTGCAGGAATGAGGGACTCCGCATGCTTGTAGTACTCTTCAGCAGCTACGCCATTCACTCTTTTGGTGCTAAGCATCAACTTAACCCATATACTTTGAAAAACACAAACCCTCCAGGGAAAGTGACACATTCAGTTACAGTTGCAGTCCTTGTGCCTGAACTGATGGAATCCTTTAGCCTTAGGCGAGGCTCCTGATGCTCATGGCCCTCTGGCCATAACACCTCCACTCCTGCACTCCCACTTCCCAGTACCCCCAGTACATACAGTACTGCCTAACCTCTTTATTCTGGGCACATACAGCAGGTAAGAGCTAAGAAGTAAACATCCTAGCTGCTACTGACCCCAGGAGTAGGGTCTAATTGTTCGTCCTTTCGTCCCACCCTCCCAGGAAGGGGTCAGCTGTGTAATCTGAAGCCTCCATTGGTGATAGGCTTATGTTGAGTGGAGAATGAAAGTTTTCAGATTTCTGGGTTTTTTTTTTTTTTTTCTTTTTGAGTTGGAGTCTTGCTCTGTCACCCAGGCTGGAATGCAGTGGCGCCATCTCGGCTCACCAAAACCTCCGCCTCCCCAGTTCAAGTGATTCTCCTGCCTCAGCCTCCTGAGTAGCTGGGACTACAGGCGTGTGCCACCATGCCCAGATAATTTTTGTATTTTTAGTAGAGACGGGGTTTCACCGTGTTGGCCAGGATGGTCTTGAACTCCTGGCTTCAAGTGATCCACTCTCCTCCGCCTCCCAAAGTGCTGGGATTACAGGCATCAGCCATCATGCCTGGCCTGTTTTCAGATTTCTTAATTCTGTTGGTTGCTAAAGGAGTTGGTCTTCAAATCTCCATCTTAAGTAGGGATTTAGGTGTGGCCTTCCAGAAGGCTGCTGCTACCCAATCATAATATTCTCCTTTGTGTCTGATTATTTACCTTAACAATTTATTTCTCTGGATTAAGCACCGGGGTGCAGGGTGGTGGGAAGGTGGCTATCGGGAGAACCCGCTCCCGATGTTTAACGTGGGTTCTTTCCTATTTCCTAAGTGTCTTGGCTGGGTTGAGAAATAAAGGGAAAGAGCACAAGAGAGAGAAATTTAAAGCTGGGTGTCCGGGTGAGACATCACATATCGGCAGGATCCGTGATGTTTCCCGAGCCACAAAACTAGCAAATTTTTATCAGGGATTTTCAAAAGGGGAGGGAGTGCACGAATAGGGTGTGGGTCACAGAGATCACATACTTCACAAGGTAATAAAATATCACAAAGCAAATGGAGGCAGGGCGAGATCACAGGACCACTGGATGAGGTGAAATTAAAATGGCTAATGAAGTTTCGGGCACGCATTGTCATTGATAACGTCTTATCAGGAAACAGGGTTTGAGAGCAGACAACTTGTCTGACCAAAATTCATTAGGCGGGAATTTTCTTCCACCTGGTAAGCCTGGGAGCGCTACAGGAGACCGGGGCTTATTTCACCCCCTCGGCTTCAACCATAAAAGATGGGATGCCTTAAAAAGGGCCATCTATAGGCCTACCTTCAGGGCTCATTCTCTTTCTCAGGGATGTTCCTTGCTGAGAAAAAGAATTCGGCGATATTTCTCCTATTTGCTTATGAAAGAGGAGAAATATAGCTCTGTTCTCTCCGGCTCACCGGCGGCCAGTTCAAAGTTACCTCTCTTGTTCCCTGAACATCGCTGTTATCCTGTTCTTTTTTTAAGATGCCCAGATTTCATATTGTTCAAACACATATGCTCTACAAACAATTTGTGCAGTTGGTAAAATCACAGGGTCCCGAGGCAACATTCATCCTCCTCAGCTTAAGATGATGGGATTGGCTGGGCGCGGTGGCTCAAGCCTGTAATCCCAGCACTTTGGGAGGCCGAGACGGGTGGATCACGGGGTCAGGAGATTGAGACCATCCTGGCTAACACGGTGAAACCCTGTCTCTACTGAAAAATACAAGAAACTAGCTGGGCGAGGTGGCGGGTGCCTGTAGTCCCAGCTACTCGGGAGGCTGAGGCAGGAGAATGGCATGAACCTGGGAGGCGGAGCTTGCAGTGAGCTGAGATCCGGCCACTGCACTCCAGCCTGGGCAACAGAGCCAGACTCCATCTCAAAAAAAAAGATGACGGGATTAAGAGACTAAAGTAAAGATAGGCATAGGAAACACAAGGGTATTGATTGGGGAAGTGATAAGTGTCCATGAAATCTTCACAAATTATGTTCAGAGATTACTGTAAAGACAGGTGTAAGAAATTATAAAAGTATTAATTTGGGGAACTAATAAATGTCCATGAAATCTTCACAATTTATGTTCTTCTGCCACGGCTTCAGCCAGTCCCTCCATTTGGGGTCCCTGACTTCCCACAGCAGGTGGCCTAAAAATGCAAGTGTCCTAGGGAGGTGACATCTCCCTCATCACCATGACGTTGGGACTGAGTTCATCTGACCTCTTTTCTCTGCATATGGAGGGTCTAAGCAGAAATGGGATCATTGGTGCATGGAAGGGGGAACTGCTTGGAAGGAGAAAGGTGCAGAAAGGGGAAGTGGGGCACCTTGAAGACCCCCTTCACGCTTTAGCTGGGGAATGTCATTTCCCTTCACTGTGGTCAGAATCACAGACTACATCTGACAGGTTATGGAGTAGCTCATTCACCCATTCATTCATTCATTCATTCATCTACTCAGTCTGTCCTTCACCAAACTTGTATTGAGCAGGCCCGTGTGGGGGCTCCATGATGAGTTAGGCTCACTGCTGTCATACCTCCAGCTGTCTCACCTTGTTCTATGGCCAGATCCTGCCTCCACCTGGGACCCCTTCTCCATCAGCCCACGTGTCTGAAGCTCGCACTCACTTCTCAGCCCACTCTGGCTCCTTTCACCGTTTAGGGTCACTGCTTCCCCTCCCACATCAGTGCTGACTCTGTGCTTCACCAGCAGAGTTCCCTCTCTCCATTGATCTTGCAGCGTTTACTCAACAAATATTGCCTCTCCTGGAGAGCAGGATCCTGGCATCCTTTCGTATTTATGTCCCTCCACAGATATGTACACAGTGCTTGATTAATGCTGAATGAATGAATGAATGGTGGATAAGTTGGTTTTTATCAGGTTAATGTTAATCCCATACAGTTCTTTTTTTTTTTTTTTTGAGACAGAGTTTTGCTCTTATTGCCCATGCTGAAGTGCAATGGCATGATCTCAGCTCACTGCAACCTCCACCTCCCGGGTCCAGGCAATTCTCCTGCCTCAGCCTCCCGAGTAGCTGGGATTACAGGCATGTGCCACCACGCCTGGCTAATTTTGTATTTTTAATAGAGACAGGGTTTCTCCACGTTGGTCAGGCTTGTCTTGAACTCCTGACCTCAGGTGATCTGCCCGCCTTGACCTCCCAAAGTGTTGAGATTATAGGCGTGAGCCACCACGGCTGGCCAACCCCATAGAATTCTAAGTGTCTTTTGTCAATAGGCTGGAGGCATTTAAAAACTGAGGGTGTTTTCCTGGTACACTGACATAGGATGTATCTGTTCTGAGTGTGTGTGTGTGAGTGTGTGAGTGTGTGTGTGTGTGTTCCCCTTAAATCATAGGGGAAGCTTGTGCTCAGCCATAATCCATATGTTTCCTGCTTTGTTGGGAGTCAGTGGGGATTCAGGAGGCCCTTTCTCTGGACACAATCCTGGAGATGCTTTAAGGATCATAACCACAAGAGTCTCTTACTTTTATGTGATGCCTACAGTGTACAAAGTTTATTCACAGCTACTTCTCACAACAGCCCTGTGTTTTTTGTTTTTGTTTTTTTGAAATAGAGTCTCACTCTGTCGCCCAGGCTGGAGTGCTGTGGCACGATCTCGGCTCACTGCAAGCTCTGTCTCCTGGGTTCACGCCATTCTCCTGCCTCAGCCTCCAGAGTAGCTGGGACTACAGGCGCCCGCCACCTCGCCCGGCTAATTTTTTGTATTTTTAGTAGAGATGGGATTTCACTGTGTTAGCCAGGATGGTCTTGATCTCCTGACCTCGTGATCCGCCAGCCTCAGCCTCCCAAAGTGCTGGGATTATAGGCATGAGCCACCACGCCCGGCACAACAGCCCTATCTTGTCTTACAGAATTAAAAATGATTGCTCAGGGAAATTAAGCCACCTACTTGAGGCCACTCAGCTGTTAGGGCAGAGCAGGTCTTTTCCCCTGGGTCCCAGCTCTCCTCTCTCCCCCTTGGGTTCCCAGGTTCCCCACCCTAACTAACAGAGGGGCCCAGCAAAGATGCACACCTGTCCTGTCTCAGCAGGGCCAGGGGCTATGTCTCTCATCTCATGGCTTCGGTGGAACGAGGCCCCATCCCGACTGTCCTCCAGGAGCCCTGCTGAGATGGTGCTGGAGACACTTATGATGGAGCTAACCGGGCAGATGCGAGAGGCTGAGAGGCAGCAGCGGGAGCGCAGCACTGCGGTCAGGAAGGTCTGCACCGGTGTGGACTACAGCTGGCTGGCCAGCACACCCCGGCCCACCTATGACCTCAGCCCCAGTGAGCGGCTGCAGCTGGAGGATGTCTGCGTTAAGATCCACCCATCCTATTGTGGGCCTGCCATCCTCAGGTGAGCACTGGGATGGGGATCCCTGCTGGGCTGCAGGCTCTAGGAAAGGTGGCTGCAGTGGCAGGGGCCTGAAGCCACCAGGACTAGAGCCAGGGAGCCTGGATGACCTAGTTATCTGTTAGAAGGAGCAAGAGGGGAAAAGGAATCTGAAAGAGACCATGAAACGCTGGGCTAGGGTTGGGGGTCCAGCAGGAGGCAGGAGGCAGCTCCTGGAGGCGTGTGAGTTTTGATTCAAGAGAACACAATACCCTTGAGTTTTCTCTTCTCCCTGCCCAGATTGTTATTGTCCTGGATTTTAACTTACCTGGCTTCTTTTCTTTCGTCAGTTTACCTTCAATATTACCTTCTTGGAGAAGTTTTCCCAGACATTTCTCCAAAATCAGATTCTTAATTATCCTAGCTTATGTTAGCTTTCATGCTAGTCTGCCCACAGATGAGTGTGTGTGTGTGAGTGTGTGTGTGTGTGTGTGTGTGTAGGAAGGGTTCAGACAGAATTCTGGGGCAATGCACATTTAGAGCTTGGGTGCAACAGTGTTCCTTGAATTTAAATGTAATCCTACCGAAGCTGTGACCACATGGTCCTGTCTCAGAAGGATCGGTGCTGTTCTCAAAGAACCATCGAGTAATTTCAAAATAACTCAAGTTCTTTATCTACATTTCTCTTTGTAAAGGAATATAAATCCACAATAAAACATCTTAAAATTCCTGTTAGTCTCCCCAAATCTTCCCTCACCCATCCCTTTAACCAACATATGCATTTATTGTACACCTTTTTTTTTGAAATTCTCTTTAAAAGCTCCTCTCCTTCAGCCCCATTCACCTTCTTCAGCCCCGTCCACACTCCTTGGTTTCTGTAGAGCTTTTACCACCCCTCCCCTTTTTTCCTCGAGGTGGAGAACCTTACCCTCCCCCAGCTTTCTGAATCTGGACTGCAGAAGCCTCCCAAAGTGTATCTATTCCAGAAGCACCTGGGGACAGGGGTGGGTCATGGGGTGGAGCTGCTGAAAAGGGCACCTGGACTGGCAAATGAAACCTCAAAAGTGAGGGGGAAGACCGAGTGCATGCAGGTCATGATTGTCCTGCCTCATTTCCGGTCTCATGTTACTGCTGAGAAGTCCTGACTCTCAATCTGGTGGAGGAAACCTGGTATTAAATAGACTTGCTAACATTAACTTGTGAGCTCTAAGCAAAGATAGCCTAGGCAGAGTAAACAGCTTGGGAAACCACACAGCGCCTTGGGAGAACCTGGGACATGTCGGGGCCACAGTGATTCTTCCCAGCTGATGTGCAGAGTCTTCCAGGGAAGTATCAGGGGACCCCCGTGCATGGCAAGCAGCGCACCTGAAAGGAATATCACAGGGGCAGTGACATAATCAGATAGAGGTTTCAGAAAGATCATGCTGGCCAGGGGGTGGAGAAGAGACAGGAGAGGGTTAGCCAGAAGGCCTCCCATCAGTAAGGCTGCCACTGCAAAGGGTTCCCCTTAATGCTGTATCATCAACAACCTTAGGTAAGTGTCAGGATCTTTACATACCTTAGCTCATTATAGCTCACAAAAAGGCAGCTGTCATCTCAGATTACAGATGAGGAGGCTGAGGCCAACGGAGGCCAGAAGTGGCAGAGCTGAGATTTGAACTCAGGATTAGTTGAATCAGTAGCAACGTGGGGTGGTTCCTGATTCGCTTCAGGAGCAGGGTAGAGTGGACTAACTGGCCACGAGGATGCACGGGCAGCCCCTCGGGGTTAGACGCCCCGGGGTGCCAGGCCCGCTGTTGTGGATGAATGACCCCAGCGCCCTCCCCTCCCGCCCAGGTTCCGGCAGCTGCTGGCGGAGCAGGAACCCGAGGTGCAGGAGGTGTCCCAGATTTTCCGCTCCGTGCTGCAGGAGGTCCTGGAGAGGATGAAGCAGGAAGAGGAGGCCCACAAGCTGACGCGCCAGTGGAGCCTGCGGCCCCGCGGCAGCCTGGCCACCTTCAAGACCCGCGCGCGCATCTCCCCCTTCGCCAGCGACATCAGGACCATCTCCGAGGACGTGGAGCGGGACGTGCCGCCGCCACTGCGGTCCTGGAGCATGCCCGAATTCCGGGCGCCCAAAGCCAACTGACCACGGCCGCTCCCCTGCCCCGGAGCGGAGCCGTCTGCAGGGGGAATGATAGGCCGGTGACCTGAGCGCCGGGCCCTGGAACCTCCTCACCTAGCCCTGAAGAGGAGACCCAGGAGGCGGCCGCATCCCAAGACGCTGCTATAAAATGAAGCTCCATCTTCCTCCTCTGGCCACAAAGCCGAGTTAGATCGTAGAGCGGCACCGCCCTCGCCCTCTCCTGCGCGAGTCTGCGGGAGCAGCCCCTTCCCTAACTGACAGATTCAAGGTTTTGAAAGACAGACCATTGCCCCATCCTTATCTCCTGCTTCTGTCTAAAAGGGGACAGTTGCCCTGCCTTTTTGCAAGACTTAGATTCTCACCCCAATTTCAGGGATGTCCCATTCACTCCCCTACCCCCATCCCCAATGCTAAGGGACCTGTTGGATGGTATCCATTCTTGCTAGTGACTGGCTGAGCTCACCACTGCAGACAGGTCACAGCCTTATGGGCAGGCACAGCTGGAAGGGACCAGAGAGACAATTAGATCCACTCTTTTCAGCTAGTAAATGTGGAACTTGAGGCTCAAAGAGGGACACTTGTTTTGCCTTTAACTGCAGCCAGCTGCTCATGAACAGTGAGATTGTTCCTGCAAAAATAGTGTCTGTTCCTGAGTTTGGAATCCTGGGCTATGAAGGGACAGATCCAAAGGCTACATCTCTACCTACCTGTGGCCTGATCCATCTCTTACCTTGGCACTGGGATGAGAATCTAAGCTGCTCTCCAAGAAGTGTAGCTAGGGGTGGAGGTAGGTTACACATTACCCCAGCCACAATGTCATCACATGGTCTGTGGCCAGCCCCAAACAGCTTCTTCCAGAGGTTAAGCTCCAAGGTCTTCAGATGCTCCTCTAAAAAGCCCAGGCTTCTCAATTCCAGGGTGTCCCTTTCTGCAGCTGGTCACACCTGCTCTGTGGCTTTCTCCAGAAAGTGATGCCCAAACCCCTGACTGACCTTGAGGCAGCTGAGTGAAATGTTCTAGAAGAGCTTCCTGCCGACTTAATTGTCCTTCCATTTTGTAACATGGTTAGGCCTTGATGATGGGTGTGTGGATTACCCAATGTGTGGATCACCCGTGGAAAATCTGGAAGGCCAGGAGGCCTTCCCACACACTCTGGGGTTGAAGTGGGGTGTGAGGGGGATGGGTGGGGAAAGTGTCTACCCTCAACTACCAGTGCACATGCAGAAAATGCAAGTGAACCTTAATAGTAGCCTAAATAAAATGCTAGGAGGAGATATAATCAACGGGGGCGGGGGGGGGGGGGGCGGTGGAAAGCTGTGTATTCCCTCAGGGAAAAAAAGTTTTTTTGAATGATTTGGTTTTGAACTTCCCTTTTGAAGTTTTTTTGGATTTTCACTTGAATTTGGACAGAGAATCATAGGATGGTGGAAAACCTCTGATCCAACACTATCAAGAAGAAACAGTTGATTGGCTTATTAATATAATTGGTAGATGTGAGAATCACTTAAAATATGTATCTTAAACATCTTACATATTTTATTTGAAGACATAAAAAAGTTCACTTGATTGCCAAACTTTTTTTATTTTTATTTTATTTATTTATTTATTTTTTTGAGACTGAGTCTCACTCCGTTGCCCAGGCTGCAGTGCAGTGGCGTGATCTTGGCTCACCACAACCTCTGCCTCCCAGGTTCAAGAGATTCTCCTGCCTCAGCCTCCTGAGTAGCTGGGACTACAGGCGCGTACCATCACGCCCAGCTAATTTTTGTATTTTTATTAGAGATGGGGCTTCACTATGTTGCCCAGACTGGTCTCAAACTCCTGACCTCGTGATCCACTCGCCGTGGCCTCCCAAAGTGCTGGGATTACAGGCATGAGCCACTGTGCCTGGCCACCAAACTTTTGATGTAGGTCCAAGCTGTGCTTTTCTGTGACCTATATGTTTTGTCTGGTGGGAGTTCTACACTTACGTTTTCTTGGTTTGCACTTTAATCATAACAATAATAACAACTGGCATAAACGTTTTGGAACAAGCAGAAGTGACCGTTGGTAAGCAGACTGCTCAGCTGGTAGGGGCAAAAGTGTTGGGGGAGAATTAGAAAAAGGCCTCCACACGGTGGGCTTTCTCGGTGCCCTGGATGTGGGTCAGCAAATGTTTTAGAGGAAGTGGTTAACCTGGAGAGAGATTCAAAGGAGGCTGGATAAGAGAATGTCTATTTTTCTCCTTCCCTGTCACCTTACATGTACCTATTCTCCCCAAAGAGAAGGAAGACCTTACGCTTTCAATGTGGTGTTCTTTGTTAAGCTTAAGTAACTGGCTGCCAACGCTTTCAATGTGGTGTTCTTTGTTAAGCTTAAGTAACTGGCTGCCAATGAAAACCTTCTCTTCCAGCCACAGGCATGTGGACAGAACCCACCAGCCTCCTCAGACACTGGTTGTCCTACTACAGGCAATCTCAGCTGGTGGCTCTCAAATTCATGTGGGTCCAGAAGTTGTTCCTCTGGATTCAGGTTGTTAAAGGGACTAATGAGGTCTGCTTCCATTCATATTTTTAAAAATTCAATAACCACAACAAAAGAACAAAAAGTTTGAGAGTGTCCTTGTAAGTATCTGATGAGTGGCTGGTGGTATTTTGGAGGGAACAGGTTGAGTGTGTTCAAGACTGCGGCAGCCAGCCTGTTTGCACCCAGCTCAACACCACTAGCCACTAGAGGGCGTGGGAGGGAGGCTTGTATTACTTGGTGACAACATATTTTTTTTAACTTGACTATGAAAATCTTCAAACACAAAAATGTAGAGGGAAAAGTTTAAGAAGCCCCATATATCTATCATGAAAGTTTAATAGTTACTAACATTTGGCCATATTTTCTTCATTTTTGTGTGTGGAGTATTTTAAGATAAATCCCAAGATGTTGTGACACTTAACCCCTGAATACTTCAGTATGCACTGCATAAGAATAAGAACGTCTTCCTGTATAACTATACTACCATTATCACTCGTAACAAAATTAACAGTAATTCTTTAATATTACCTAATGCCCTGTCCATATTCACATTTCCCTGTTCCCAAGAAATGATTCTTGCCGTTTATTCCTTTGAACAAGGATCTAATCAAGTCCCATACATTGAGAAGAAAGTTGCAGTTTGTTTTATTTTTGTTGTTGTTGTTATTTTATTTTATTTTTTTTAGACGGAGTCTCGCTCTGTCACCCAGGCTGGAGTGCAGTGGCCAGATCTCAGCTCACTGCAAGCTCCGCCTCCTGGGTTCACGCCATTCTCCTGCCTCAGCCTCCCGAGTAGCTGGGACTACAGGCGCCGCCACCTCGCCCGGCTAGTTTTTTGTATTTTTAGTAGAGACAGGGTTTCACCGTGTTAGCCAGGATGGTCTCGATCTCCTGACCTCGTGATCCGCCCGTCTCAGCCTCCCAAAGTGCTGGGATTACAGGCTTGAGCCACCGTGCCCGGCCGTTGTTGCTATTTTATTATATTTTATTTGCAGCTTGTTTTACAGTGGTCATATAGTATTATGTAATTCCATAATGAAGCATTGTTTAAAGATAGAGTGCTTATGGAACACTCATGTTAACATGCAATAAGCTAATGACTGAACACAAATGATAAAAATTCTGCAAATTAGCCTAATGATGCTCTTTACTCAGATCCTTGTCATGTTATTTGATTAAAATTCTTCCACAGTTGGAACCAAGATTCCCTCGTACTTTGAAAAGTAATGTTAAAAATTGATAGTGGGCCAGGCACGGTGGCTCACGCCTGTAATCCCAGCACTTTGAGAGGCCATGGGGGGCAGATCATATGAAGTCAGGAGTTTGAGACCAGCCTGGCCAATATGGTGAAACCCCATCTCTACTAAAAATACAAAAATTATCTGGGCATGAAGACACATGTCTGTAATCCCAGCTACTCGGGAGGCTGAGGCAGGAGAATTGCTTGAACCCAGGAGGTGGAGGTTGCAGTGAGCTGAGATGGCACCACTGCACTCCAGCTGGGTGACACAGCCAGACTCCGTCTCAAAAAAAAAAAAAAAAAATTGATAGTGACAATATATATAATCTGACTTTTCATTTGATGAAAATCCTTGTCACATCATATGTGTTATTTTCTAGGGCGTGCTTGCAAATAGCAACCTAAAACCTTCTCCCTTTTTCTTGCCATGTAGGAACAAAACACTAACATTTATCAAAATAACTCAGGGGAAATCTTAAGAATTCCAATAGCAGATAATGAAAAAAAGTTCGTCTATTTTTGATGCCATTGTTCATCACATAGTTAAATTTCAGTCTATGTCTTAATATTCATATGGTCTCCCAACAAAACACAATGTTACTTCAAAATTTATTCATAGACAAATTATTTTTATTTTATGTATGTATGTATGTGTATATTTATTTATTTATTTTTGAGACGGAGTCTTACTCTGTCACCCAGGCTGGAGTGCAGTGGCACGATCTCTGCTCACTGCAAGCTCCATCTCCCGGGTTCACGCCATTCTCCTGCCTCAGCCTCCCAAGTAGCTGGGACTACAGGTGCCCGCCATCACACCTGGCTAAATTTTTTGTATATTTAGTAGAGACAGGGTTTCACCGTGTTAGCCAGGATGGTCTCGATCTCCTGACCTCATGATCCACCCGCCTCGGCCTCCCAAAGTGCTGGGATTACAGGCGTGAGCCACCGCGCCCAGCCAACAAATTATTTTTAGACAATTATTTTGATTTATTACCTTGACTCATTTGTTAAAAGGGGAAATTGACATCTGTTTTCTTTTACAAATATTATTACATATTGTATCAAATTAGCATTATAACATTAAGGTGCTAAAGACAAAAACAAAAATTATTTCTTTATCGTGTTCAAGGTAAAAATAATAATTTAAGTTTCTAAAAATGTGCAAGTTTTTATATAACTGTAAAAGCTGTTCACAAGTCAATAGAGGTTGGGAAGTGTTTTCTTTAACATTTTATTGTATTGCATTCCAGTTACAATTCCCTTGTTGGAACAAACACAATATTCTTAAAGCTCTGCAGTAAAACTTGGAAGTTTTCCAGCTCAGTCTCCCATCTCAGCTAGGATTTGATTCAGGGAAAATTACATTCCAGTAACAAGCTGTTCCTCTCTGTGTGAACTGAGCACTGCTGCTAACTGCTTCGAAGCCACTTCTGGCACCCGGTCAGGGCCATAGGCAAATCCAGGACAAAGGGGGATACAGTTGAAGTTAGCCTCTCCTTAGTAGAAAAGAAATCAAACCACTAGGAAAAAAAAAAAAAAAAAAAAAGCTCCAAACTGCAAAAGGAACAGGGGAAATGTGTACTTTATCCAAATAAGCCAGCCCAATAATATTGCTATGGACAGAAAAGACTTTGTCATCAAGAAACTCTTTTATTAACATTTGAATGACCCTTTACAGTTTACAAAGTGCTTTCACTCATATTATCTCACTTGATCAGGGATTGAGGTGCATTGTGTTTTGTTTCAGACTGGGCATCATATGGCTGCCTAGAACTGGAAGCCAGAGTTCCTTCCACATGCTGTCAACATGACAGATCCTTCTGTGTTCTCGGAACAGCCCCCAAATACTCTATCACTGCACTTATCACAAAGTGATGTAAATGCACATGCTTTTGCTGTTGCTTCTTCCTCCCACTTTGCTGTTCCCCCGCCTCCAGTAGTTTGTGAAATCCTTAAGTGGAGGAAGCAGGTCTTTTACTTCTGTGTCCCCATCTTCTGGGTACACAGTAGGTACTTTACAAATGCGCTTAACAGATGGGTGCATAGGGACACCGACATAGAGAGCTTATCTAGGACAGAGGCAGAGTGAAGAGGTGAGTGAACACTGAGGCAATTATGATACATCTATATCATTCATTATAAATTCTTTGAGGCACTACGGTGCTCATGTCTCATTCCAGTTTGTGTAACTCAAGATATGTCACTCACACAGTAGTCAAAAACCTAAGAATGCATTTCTTTGCTCATCAAGTATGTACTGAACGACTCCATGTGTAATAATTATAAAGGAGATGGGTCAGGGGTGTGGTTACCCATAAGCCTGCCAGCTAGATAAGACTCTTGCTGTCTTGAAATTATTAGTGATTTTTTAATAAAGGTCTCCAAATTTAATTTTGCCCTTATGTAGCTGCAAGTTATCTAGCTGGTCCTGATGGCACCCATAAATGGGAAGTTCAGGGTTGTTACTGACCAAACCTGAGCGCAATGGAATGTGCTCTCTCTCCTCCTCCTCCTCCTCTTTTCCTTCTTCTCTCAGTCTCTCTTCTCTTCCTCCCCTTCTCCCTCTCTTTTTTTCCCACCTCTTAGTTCTGCCTTCTTCTGTGTGGTGGTTGACTCTTAATCACCTCTTTTAGTGTGATCATATCCCTCCCTGCAACTAGAAAAGATGGCTGATGGAAGTTCAGGCTGACATGTCCCTAGTTTAGCACTCCCAACACCCATACACTAATCCCAGAGGAAGACCTTGTGGCAGAGCCTGGTGAGCTAGTCACCAAACCCGCTTCTTCATTCTGCTGAACTCACAACTAGAGTTCAGCCTCCCTTTCCCTGGCAGTAGCCATGTGACCAAGTTTGGCCAATAGAATATGAGCAGATGTGAAAGCCTCTATTCCAGTTTGACCCATTAAAAACCTTCCAAAAGTGATTCTCTGTCCTCTTTCCCCATCATGCTGGATTCTGATACCCAAGAAGAGAGGGTAGGCACAAGACGAAAGGGGACTGAGTCCCTGAATGACCATATGGAAGGCCATATTGGACTTACGTGAATTACAAATATACTTCTATTTGTTAAACCACTGAGATTTGAAGTTTATCTTTGCAGATGTTGGAGTAACTGATCTGTAACCAACATACACCTTGATTCCCCCTACTTGGGATGTCTACCACCCTTGGACCAGTTACTATTGCTGGGGAATGAGGTGCTAAGAGTGACCTAGCCTGCATCATGTGCCCCTCTGGGAATTTGGGGCACCAGATCACAGCTCCACTAGGACCACATGAAGTGAAAAGGGGGTGTTGTTGCTACAAGAAGGTGGATGGGAAAATATATGAGATGCCCCCGCCGACCCTGAAATCAGCTCCCAAAGCTCTCAATAAGAGAGCAACCTGAAATCTCAAAGGGTCAAAAGATGTACTCTTTGAAAATCTGAATAGCTTAATATTAAAATGGTTTTCCTTATCACTGACTGCTGTAATATCATCTCAATTCTTCCAAAGGCCTTAAAATTACCTTTAATCTCATATCAAAGTAATCTGCAGAAGCTTCCATCCTACCTTTATTCTTGCTTCAAAGACAACAAATAAGGTTCCAACTGAAGGTCTCGTGGGTGGGAAAATGAGAAAGTTGCTTTGTCTAGCCGTCTGTTGCCATATCAACCTTCTGCTTATAGATATATACAGGAAGAAATGACAGCCCTTCATTGTCCCTACTGTGAAGTCAGTTCACTATTATTGCTTTCTGATAAACTTTTCATTTTTTTTTTTTGTTTGTTTGTTTTATTCTCTGCCACTCCATCTTGTCTTTAAAGGCTTCCTGTTTTTGTTGTTGTTTGGTTGGTTGGTCGGTTTTTTGTTTTTTTTTTTCATGAGCAGATTTTGCTCTTACTCAGGGGAACAAAAGGAAATTAACTATCTAGATAACATTGTTTGAATTTTGAGGCTATTGAACATTCCGGATTATAGTTCTGATAAGTTATTCTGCCACTTACATCTTACATCTTTGCAAATCATTCACTCTCTTGAGGCTCCTGTTCCTTATCTATTAGAGAAGCATAGATATCTTTCTACTGCCCAGGCTTGTGGTGAGGTTTAAATAAGATCAAATGCTTTCCACTATAAAAGAACTTTCAAGTTTAAGATCTTACAGTTGTCTGTGACAGTCTTCTCTTCAATTAGTATGAGTAACCGAAAGTCAATTGAACACACTGAAGAGCACTTTTCACCTTCCTTCCTCTGGAGTGTCCAGACCCGGCTCTTTAATCATTGCCCTTGAGCCCAATTTCCCTCATCTTTTAGATCTGTGGTTCTCAAGCTTGGCTGCACATTAGATTATCTGGTGCCCAGGCCACACCTCAGACCAATTAAATCAGAAACTTGGGACGGAACCCAAGCATCAGTTTTTCTAAAGTTTTCTAGGTGATTCCATTGTGCAGCCAAGGGTGAAAACCATGGTTTTAGATGATTCTTTCTGGAGAAATCAGGAAATTCTCTGTTGGCACAACTGAATCTATCTAACACATCACAAATGATTTCATTTCAATAGATTAATGCACTTTGGACCTATTACAATGGCCTTATGTGATCTTATGTTAGAGACAGATGGTTGCAAAGATGTTTATCACATAGATGTTTATCAGCTATGATCGATGTTTATCATCTCCTTAGCAGCATTCAGGAAATGCTTGAAAATGACGGTATCTTTTTTTATTTTTTATTTTTTTGAGACACAGTCTTGCTCTGTTGCCCAGCCTGGAGTGGAGTGCAGTGGTACAGTCTTGGGTCACTGTAACCTCTGCCTTCTGGGTTCAAGTGATTCTCCTCCCTCAGCCTCCCAAATAGCTGGGGTTGCAGGCACATGCCACCATGCCCGGCTAATATTTTATTTTTAGTAGAAACAGCATTTCACCATATTGGCCAGGCTGACCTCAAGTGATACACCCACCTCAGTCTCCCAAAATGCTGGGATTACAGGCATGAGCCACCGCACCCAGCTGAGATGTATCTTGTCAAGAGTGCTGCAAATGCCATTTTATAGCAACTAGAAAATGGAGAGGGTGATACGATCTGAGCTTTTTCTTATAAACCTGCAAGAATACAGTTACATAGGATGAAAATTATCTGGTGTCTTTTATGGACACTATTCATAAGGGGTGTATGTGTGTGTGTGTGTGTGTGTGAGAGAGAGAGAGAGAAGAGAGAGACAGAGACAGAGAAAGAGAAAGAGAAAGAAAGAGAAAGAGATAGAAAGAGAAAGAGAAAGTTGTAATCCAGCAGGTAGAAATAGCTGTCTGGGAATGGGTTGTAGGGAACTCTTTCTTTCCTTCTTCTTGTGCCAAGTGGTAGAACTGGGAGGGAGGCAGCTGGAGCTCGTAAACGTGAGTGGGAGGGTGTAGGTGCTGCCCTTGTCCTCAGAATTGGTAAAAGTGACATATTTGACCATTGGGCTTAAAGCCATCTTCAGATGCGAGCCAGTCCTGGGAATCAAGTTTGTTCTTATTTGCAGAGGTTCCGTGAAGGCCCCCTGGTGGTCATGGGCGGCTCAGCCAGAGAGTCCATTGTGCTGGCTGTGGGATCCCCGTGGATCAGCGCCTGTACCAGAGCAGAGTGGGCTCTGAGTGCACCATTCTTCTCCAGCTGGAAGCAGCCTCCCTTTGCAGGTTTGCCCAGGATACCCTCTGGCAGGACAAGAGACCTGCAGCATCACATCCTCTCCCAGCTGCAGACATGGAGCACCTGCTGTGACATCTACAAACAGTGTGACCTTGGCTATTTAACTTTGCTGAGTCTCAGTTTTCTCATTTGAGTAACAATATTTGCATGACACCGTGGTTGTGGAAATTAACTGAAATCGAGGCATATAAAGCTCCTGAAACCAGAAGGGTGTTCAAAGGCACCTTGCTGTGTTATGTGTGTGCTCTTATTTTCCACCTGCTCACTTGCCTCTGGGTCCTCAGTGACCTGTCCCCATGGTGTAAACTCTGTTTCCTGAGGCTCAGCTTGGATGCCTCCCACCTAACACCACATCACATTGCTTTCCTTCAATTCATTTTCTCATTTGACCTCCACACTAATTCTGGGAAGTAGACGAGGAAGCAACATCCTTTCCAGTGTAGCCAGAAGCTAAGCAATTTGCCCACCATCAAACAGCAAATCACTGGCAACAGTAGCAAGAAAATGACCCACCATTTTGGGACACTTACTATGTGAATAAGGCACATGCTGAGCATGGTGCATGCATTATCTCATTTTATCCTCACAAACAACATGATGAGGCAGGTATTTTTATCCCCATTTTACAGGTACAGAAGCAGAGATTTAGATGGTTGACTTTTTCCAAGGTTGTAAAGAGAGTAGCAGGCATAGCCAGAACCCGAACCGATTTCTCATCAGCTGTAGAGGCCTCTCTGCCTCTCTGGCAGTAACTTGAACCTAGTTCTCTTGATTCCTGAAAAACTGCTTCTTTTGCAACGTGATGCTGCTCTAGGAACAACTTAGCAAATCCACAGCTACCAAAAGCACAGTACTTGATTTCTCTTCTCTTTGCCTGGAGATGTTTGTGTTTAGGATAACTTACTGTCTAATGCTGAATAGCCAAAACTGTGTGCCTCTCATGACTTGGAATTTTGATGGCCATAATCAGTTGGCCTCCGAAAAATATCAATCCCAGCTTTGTTCTCACAGGAGAGCTCCAAAAGAGAAGTATAATTCATTTTTTCTTCCTCTTTTCTATTTCCGTAGGTGTTATTCTCTGTTATTCTGTTGGCTGTCATTTTTTATTTTTATGGACTGATTGATATAGACAAACCACCACTACCAACACAGACAGCCTGAGAACGGATAATACATATGGCTTCACTGTCTCCTGAGATATTTCAGGTCCATTTACCCCGAATGGCTAAGACATCTAAGAAAGAACACACACTTCTTTAGCTGAGGATGCTAACTTGACCCACATAGGAAGCAGATGTTTCCTCCTGGCCATTTGCCCGCTCCATGTGACTTGGGCTTTTCACACATGGTGGCTGGGTTCTGAAGGACAGAGAGTGTTCCAAGAGCAAACAGTCCAGGCAGAAGCTATAGGCTTGTTAAAAGCTGGCTATGGACGTTTTAAGACATCATTTTTGCTTTGTCCTATTGATCAAGCAAGTCACTATAGTCAGCCTACTTTTTTGGGAGGGGAATCAGACTCCAGCAGAGAACTGGGGTAGCTGATCCCTCAGCAATATTGGTTTTTTTCTCTCTTTGCTAGTTTGGTAGGATAAAAATGTTATTTTAGGCCGGGTGCGGTGACTCACGCCTGTAATACCAGCACTTTGGGAGGCCGAGGCGGGCGGATCACAAGGTCAGGAGATCGAGACCACGGTGAAACCCCGTCTCTACTAAAAATACAAAAAAATTAGCCGGGTGCGGAGGCGGGCGCCGGTAGTCCCAGCTACTCAGGAGGCTGAGGCAGGAGAATGGCGTGAACCCGGGAGGCGGAGCTTGCAGTGAGCTGAGATCGCGCCACTGCACTCCAGCCTGGGCGACAGAGCGACACTCCGTCTCAAAAAAAAAAAAAAAAGTTATTTTAATTACATTTATTTCATTACAAGAAAGATTGAACATGAAAAGGAACATGTATTAGCATTACCACGTAAATTACCTAATCAAACATTTTGGCTATCTCTTTCTCTAATTTGTCTTAGAAACTTTCGTGTTGCTATGTAGGAGCACCAGATGCTGGGTAATTTATAAAGATAAAAGGTTTATTTGGCTCATGATTCTGATGACTGGAAAGTTCAAGACCTAGCATCAGCATCTAGTGAGGTGCTCAGGTTGTTTCCTCTCATGATGGAAGGCAAAGGGGAGCCTGTGTGTGCAGAAATCACATGGCAAGACAGAAAGCAAGAGAAGGGAGGACAGAGGCCAGGCTCTTTCTAACAACTAGTTTTCTCAGGAACTCAAAGAGTGAGAACTGACTCACTCCCAAGGGAGGACATTAATCTCTTCATGAGGGGTTGACCTGTGTGACCCAAACATCTCCCACGGGGCCCCACCTTTAGCTTTGGAGATCAAATTTCAGCATGAGGGTTGGAGTAAACAAACATCCAAACTATAGCAGACTGCAAATATTAAAAACATTAAACTTTGGTCTATTATATATATTGTGACTTTTTTTTTCCAGTTTCAATTTACCTTTTAATTTAAAAAAATTTTTTTTTTTTTTTTTTTTTGAGACAGAGTCTGGCTCTGTCACCCAGGCTGGAGTGCAGTGGCCGGATCTCAGCTCACTGCAAGCTCCGCCTCCTGGGTTCACGCCATTCTCCTGCCTCAGCCTCCCAAGTAGCTGGGACTACAGGCGCCCGCCACCTCGCCCGGCTAGTTTTTTGTATTTTTTAGTAGAGACGGGGTTTCACCGTGTTAGCCAGGATGGTCTCGATCTCCTGACCTCGTGATCCGCCCGTCTCGGCCTCCCAAAGTGCTGGGATTACAGGCTTGAGCCACCCCGCCCGGCCTTTTTTTTCTTTTTAAATCAAGACAGGAATCCTTCTTATTCTGTTACCCAGGCTGGAGAACAGTGCATGTGATCCTACCTCACTGCGGCCTCAAACTCCTGGGTTCAAGTGACCATGCGGCCTCAGCCTCCTAAGTAGCTGGGACTATAGGCATGCACCACCACAGCCAGTTAATTTTCTAAAAATTTAAAACTTTTGGTAGAGACAGGGTCTTGCTCTGTTGTCCTGCCTTGGCCTCCCAAAGCAGTAGGTCCTTTTAATATTTTACAGTACTTTTTAAAAATTATCAATTATAGGTTGGTGTGGTGGGTCACACCCATAATCCAAGAACTTTGGGAGGCTGAGGCAGGTGGGTCACTTGAGGTCAGGAGTTTGAGACCAGCCTGGCCAACATGGTGAAACACTGTCCGTACTACAAAAAAAAAAAAAAGTAAAAAGTGAGCCAGGCGTGGTGGCGCACACCTTTAATCCCAGCTACTTGGGAGGCTGAGGCAGGAGAATTGCATGAACCCCAGAGGCAGAGGTTGCAGTGAGCCAAGATTGGGCCACTGAACTCCAGCCTGGGTGACAGAGGGAGACTCTGTCTCAAAAAAAAAAAAGAAAAAGAAAAATCAATTATTCCATTAGATTCCAGTTTCAAATGTTTTTTTCCCCTCAGCTTCAATAATGTATAGTTAATAAAAATTGTATATATTTATAGTATAGGATAAGATGTTTTAATATATGTTTAATTGTGAAATGATTAAATTAAGCCAATTAGCATATTAATCACCTGACATACTTATTTTGTGTGTGTGGTGAGAACATTTAAGGTCTACTCCCTTAGCAGTTTTCAAGTATACCTTGAATTATTAACTATAGTCACCATGCCATACAATAGATCTCCAGAACTTATTCATTCTGAAACTTTATATCTTCTCTATTAGTCTGTTTTCATGCTGCTGATAAAGATATACCTGAGACTGGGAATAAAAAGAGGTTTAATTGGACTTACAGTTCCACATGGCTGGGGAGGCCTCAGAATCATGGCAGGAGTTGAAAGGCACTTCTTACATGGCAGCAGCAAGAGAAAATGAGGAAGAAACAAAAGTGGAAACCCCTGATAAAACCAACAGATCTCATGAGACTTATTTACTATCACAAAAATGACATGGGAAAGACTGGCCCCCATGATTCAATTACCTCCCCCTGGGTCCCTCCCACAACACGTGGGAATTCTGGAAGATACAATTCAAGTTGAGATTTGGGTGGGGATATAGCCAAACCATATCACCGTCTGATCAACATTTCCCCATCTCCTCCTCCCCTCCCTTCCAATCCCTGGCAACCATTCTCTCCCTCTGTCTCTCAGTCCTTTTTAAGATTCTGTATATAAGTGAGATGATGCAGAATTTGTTTTTTTGGGCCTGGTCTATTTCATTTGGTATAATGTCCTCCAGGTTCCGATTTATCCATGTTGTCACAAATGACAGGATATCCTTCTTTATAAGGCTGAATAGTATTCCATTATATATGTATGTATGGGTGTGTGTGTGTGTGTGTGTGTGTCTGTGTGTGTCTGTATAATGTGATATATATTTGTTTCTTTATTCATTCATCTGTTGGTGGACACATAGGTCGATTTTACATCTTGGCTGATGCAATGAACATTGTAGTACAAACATACTGATTTCATTTTTTTATATGTATATCCAGAACTGGGATTGCTGGATCACATAGTAGTTCTATTTTTAATTTTTTGAGAAACCTTCCGACTGTTTGCCATGATGGCTGTACCAATTTATATTCCCACCAACAGTGTACATAGGTTCTCCTTTACATTCTTACCAAAACTTGTTATCTTTGATCTTTTTTATAGCAGTAATTCTAACAAGTGTTAGGTGACATCTTAGTGTGGTTTTAATTTGCATTCCCCTTATGATTAAAGATACTGAACATATTTTCATATCTCTGTTGGCCATTTTCATATATCTGTTGGTCACATCTGTTGGTATGTCTTCTTTTGAGAAGTGTCTATTTAGGTCTTTGGTACATTATTTATTTATTATTATTATTATTTTTTGAGACAAGATCTCACTCTGTTGCCCAGGCTGGAGTGCAGTGGCACGATCATGGCTCACTGCAGCCTTAACCTCCTGGGCTCAAATGATCCTCCCACCTCAGCCTCCCAAGTAGCTGAAACTGGAGGTGTATGCCACCACACTCAGCTAATTTTTCTCTCCATTTGTTAGTTGGGTTGATTTCTTTTTACTAAGTTGTTTGACTTCCTTATATATTTTGGATATTAACCCCTTATTGGATGTATGGTTTGCAAATATTGAGGTCTTTAATCTATTTTTAGTTTATTTTTGTATATGGTATAAGGGCCTAATTTAATTCTTCTGCATGTGGATATCCAGTATTCCCATCATTTATTGAAGAAATTATTCTTTCTCCATTGTGTGTTCTTAGCACCTTTGTCAAATATCAATTGACCAGAAATGCATGGATTTATGTGTTTAAGTAGACTTCCCATCCTGTACTCAGATACATATTATCTTTATTCCTAACTCATCTATGGTTTAATTTTTAGTAATTAAATCAATAATCATTTAGACTTATTTTGATATATACTGGAACGTAATACAATCTTTCACAATGTTTACCCAATTTTCCTCACACCATTTAATCATCTATACTTTCCTTACTGATTTAAAATGCAATCTTCATCTTCTACTAAATTGTTATATAAACTTGGACCTGTTTGGAGATTTTGAAGCAAGGGGATGAGAGATCTATGCTGTAGAAAAATGACTGATTTACAGGAGGTGGAAGCAGAATATTTGCTGCTAGTGCCATGTTAGATGTTAATCTGAGAAACACAATATGTTGCTTGGTTTGGAAAGCTTTTTAGAGGCGTAGGCAGTAGTTCTGGGGTAGAGGAGTAATGGAGGTTCATGTAGAGCAGCCATGTTCAAAAGTGTGGTCTGTGGACTTCTAGGGTCCTAAAACCCTTCCAAGGTGTCTAAGAGAAAAAAACTATTTTCATAGTAATATGTCATTTTGCTTTCTCATTGTATTGACAGTGGCACTGATAATGCACAAGCAATGGTTGTTTTTACTGATCAGTTTTCTGCTGACACCTTAGCATGAATCAAGGCAGTGATGCCAAACTGTACTAATAGTCATTGTACTCTTCAGTGCTAAACACTTGCAGCAAAAACAACAACAAGCAAAAAAAGAAAAGCCAGTTTCGGAAATTATTTTTAATGTTTGTGGGTACATAATAGGTGTATATACTTATGGGGTACATGATATGTTTTGATACAAGCATGCAATGTGAAATAAGCACATCACGGAAGCTGGTCTCGAACTCCTGACCTCAGGTGATCCACCTGCCTCGGTCTCCCAAAGTGCTGGGATTACAGGCATAAGTCACCGTGCCCAGCCTGGTTTAACTTTTCAAAACAACAACTTTTTGTTTCATTGATCTTTTGTATTTTTTATTTCAATTTTATTTCTTTCTGCTGTGATCTTTATTATTTCTTTTCTTCTACCAATTTTAGGTTTGATTTGCTCTTGCTCTTCTAGTTCTTTTTTTATTTTCTTAGCCTAGCTCACCCCCTGCCACCTTCTGGTTCTTTAAGATGCATTGTCAGATTGTTTATTTGAAGTTTTCCCGAAGTGCTGGGTGGCTCATGTGTGTAATCCCAGCACTTTGGGAGGCAGAGGTAGGCAGGTCACTTGAGCTCAGGAATTTGAGACCAGCCTTGGAAACATGGCAAAGCCCTATCTCTTTAAAAAAATTAGCCGGGTGTGGTGGCACACACCTGTAGTCCTAGCTTCTTGAGGGGGCTGAAGTGGGAGGATCACCTGAGCCTGGAAGGTCTCAGCTGCAGTAAGCTGTGATTGTGCCACTGCACTCCAGCCCAGATGATAGGTGACAGACTGAGACTCTGTCTCAAAAAAAAAAAAAAGAAGAAGAAGAAAGAAGAAAGAAAGAGAGAGAAAGAAAGAAAGAGAAAGAAAGAAAGAGAGAGAGAGAGAGAAAGAAAGTCTTCCTCATTTTTGATGTAGGCACTTGTAGCTATAAATTCCCTCTTAGAACTGCTTTTGCTGTAACCTATGTTTTGCTATGTGTGTTTCCATAATCATTTGTTTCAAGAAGCTTTTCAATTTCCTTCTAAATTTCTTCATTGACCCACTGGTCGCTCAGGAGCATATTGTTTAATTTCCATGTATTTGCATAGTTTCCAAGGTTCCTCATGCTATTAATTTCTAGTTTTATTCCGTTGTGGTCAGAGAAGATGCTTAAATTTGTTTGAATGTTTTAAGACTTGTTTCATAACCTAACATATGGTTTATCCTTGAGAATAATCATGTGTTGAGGAAAAGTATGTGTAGTCTGTAGCTGTTGGATGAAATGTTCTGTAAATATCTATTAGATTCATTTGGTCTGCAGTGTAGATTAAGTCTGATGTTTCTTTGTTGATTTTCTGTCTGGAAGACCTGTCCAATGTTGAAAATGGGGTGCTGAAGTCTCCAGCTATTATTGTATCAACGACTATCTCTCTCTTTATCTCCAATAATATTTGCTTTATATATGTGGGTGATCCACTGTTGGGTGCATATATATTTAAAATTGTTATAGTCTCTTGCTGGATTGACCCGTTTATCATTATATAGTGACCTTCTTTGCCTCTTCTTGGTCTTGAAATCTATTTATTTGACATAAATATAGCGACTCCTGCTCTTTTTTGGTTTTCATTGGCATGGAGTATCTTTTTCCATCCCTTTATTTTCAGTCTATGTGGGTCTTTACAGGTGAAGTGTGTTTTTTATAGAAATAAATCAATGGGTCTTGTATATTCATCTGTTCAGCCACTCTATGCCTTTTACTTGAGAGTTTAGTCCATTTACATTTAATATTATTATTGATAAGTAAGGACTTACTCCTGCCATTTTGTTATTTGTTTTCTGGTTGTTTTGTGTTTTTTTCTTCCTTGTTTGTTTTTCTCTTTTTAAGCCTAGTCAATCTTTCTTCTTTCCTTCTTGTCTTCCTTTAGTAATGATGATTTTCTCTGGTGATATGATTTAGTTTCTTGTTTTTTATTTTTTTGTGTCTTCATTGTATGTTTTTTGGTTTGAGGTTACCATGAGGCTTGCAAATACTATCTGGGACCCATCATTTTAACCTGATAACAAGTTAACACTGTTTGCATAAAGAAACAATAAAAAAGAAAGCAAATAAAAACTCTATGCCTTAACTTCATCCCTTTGCTTCTTAACTTTTTATTGTCTCTATTTATGTGTTTTTTTTTTTTTTTTTTTTTTTGAGACGGAGTCTCGCTCTGCGGCCCAGGCTGGAGTGCAGTGGCCTGATCTCAGCTCACTGCAAGCTCCGCCTCCTGGGTTTAGGCCATTCTCCTGCCTCAGCCTCCCGAGTAGCTGGGACTACAGGCGGCCGCCACGTCGCCCGGCTAGTTTTTTGTATTTTTTAGTAGAGACGGGGTTTCACCATGTTAGCCAGGATGGTCTCGATCTCCTGACCTCGTGATCCGCCCGTCTTGGCCTCCCAAAGTGCTGGGATTACAGGCTTGAGCCACCGCGCCCGGCCTATTTATGTCTTATTGTACCAACTATATCTTGAAAAGTTGTTGTAATTATATTTGATTGACTCATCTTTTTTTTTTTTTTGAGACTGAGTCTCACTCTGTTGCCCAGGCTGGAGTGCGGCGGTGCAATCTCTGCTCACTGCAACCTCCACCTCTCAGGTTCAAGTAATTCTCCTGCCTCATCCTCCTGAGTAGTTGGAATTACAGGTGCCCAGCACCACACCCAACTGATTTTTGTATTTTTTATAGAGATGGAGTTTTGCCATGTTGGCCAGGCTGGTCTTGAACTCCTGACTTCAAGTGATCTGCCCACCTCAGCCTCCCAAAGTGCTGGGATTACAGGTGTGAGCCACCGACTGCACCCAGCCTCGTTCATCATTTAGTCTTTCTACTTAGGATGAGTAGTTTACACAGTTACAGCGTTATAATATTCTGTGTACTATTACCGGTGAGTTTTGTACCTTTGGGTGATCACTTATTGCTCATTAATGTCCTGATTGAAGTACTCCCTTTAGCATTTCTTGTAGAACAGCTGTGGTGTTGATGAAATGCCTCAGCTTTTATTTGTCTGGGAAAGTATTTCTCCTTCATGTTTGAAGAATATTTTTGCTGAATATACTATTCTAGGGTAAAAGATTTTTTCCTTCATCACTTCAAATATGTCATGCCATTCTTTCCTGGCCACTGAAAAATCGGCTGCTAAATGTATTGGAGCTCCAATGTATATTATCTGTTTCTTTTCTCTTGCTGCTTTTCGGGTCCTTTCTTTATCTTTGACCTTTGGGAGTTTGATTATTAAATGTCTTGAGATGGCATTCTTTGGGTTAAATGTGCTTGGTGTTCTATAACCTTCTTGTACTTGGATATTGATACCTTTCTCTAGGTTTGGGAAGTTCTCTGTTATCCCTTTTGAATAAAGTTTCTACCCCTATCTCTTCTCTACTTCCTCTTTAAGGCCAGTAACACTTAGATTTGCCCTTTTTAGCTATTTGCTAGATCCTGTAGGTACGTTTTTATTTTTTCTTTTGTCTCTTCTGTGTATTTTCAAATAAACTGTCTTCCAGCTCACTAATTCTTCCTTCTGCTTGATCAATGCTGCTAAAGGGCCCTGATGAATTCTTCAGTATGCCAACTGCATTTTTTTTTTTTTTTTGAGGCAGAATTTCACTGTTGTTACCCAGGCAAGAGTGCAATGGTGTGACCCTGGCTCACTGCAACCTCCATCTCCTGGGTTCAAGCGATTCTCCTGCTTCAGCCTCCCAAGTTGCTGGGATTATAGGTGCCCACAACCACACCCAGCTAATTTTTGTATTTTAGTAGAGACGGGGTTTCACCATGTTGGCCAGGCTGGTCTCGAACTCCTGACCTCAGGTGATCCGCCCGCCTCACCCTCCCAAAGTGCTGCGATTACAGGTGTGAGCCACCTCACTCAGCCGCCAACTGCATTTTTCAGCTCAAGAATTTCTGCTTGATTTTTAAAAATTATTTTAGTCTCTTTGTTAAATTTATCTGATATAATTCTGAATTCCTTCTATGTGTTATCTTGAATTTCTCAGAGTTTCCTCAACACAGCTATTTTAAATTCTCCATCTTTAAGGTCACGTATCTCTTTCTCCAGGATTGGTACCTGGTGCCTAATTTAGTTCATCTGGTGAGATCATGTTTTCCTAGATGGTGATAATGCTATTAGATGTTCTTCAGCGTCTGGGCATTGAAGAGTTATTTATTGTAGTCTTCACTGCCTGGGCTTATTTGTATCTATCCTTCTTGGGAAGGCTTTCCAGATATTTGAAAGGACCTGGGTGTTGTGATCTAAGCTGCATTGCTTTAGGGAGTACCCCAAGCCCAGTAATGCTGTGGTTCTTGAAGACTCATAGAGGTACCACCTTGATGGTCTTGGATAAGATCCAGGAGAATTCTCTGGATTACCAGGAGAGACTCTTGTTCTCTTGCTTTACTTTCTTCCAGAGCATTTCCCTTTGTTCTGAGCTATCTAAAGCTGGGAATGGAGTGACACAAACATCCCTGTGGCCACCACCACCATGACTGCACTACCACTATGACTGCTGACCTGAAGCCAGCACAGCACTGGATCTTGCCCAAGGTCAGCTGTAACCACTCCCTGGCTACTGCCTATGTTCACTCAATGCCCTGGGGCTGTACAATCAGCAGGCAGCAAAGCCAGCCAGGCCTGTGTCCTTTCCTTTGGACAAGGTCCTGCAGGCCCTGGATGAGTCCAGAGGTGCCAACCAAGAGTCAGGGACTAGAGTCAAAAATCTTAGAAAGCTACCTGGTGTTCTATTGTACTGTGGCTGAGCTGGCACTCAAATCACAAGACACAGTCCTTCCCACTCTTCCCTCCTCTCCAAAGGTAAAGGAGTGTCACCCTGTAGCCACCGCCACCCCGGCCCATGAGACATACTGCTGGACTATGTCTGATGTTCTCTTAAAGACCAATGGCTCTTAAGTCAGCTTGTGGTGAATGCTGCCTGGCCTGAGACTCACCCTTTATGGCAATGGGCTCCCCTCTGGCCCATGGCATGTCCAGAAATACCATCCAAGAGTCAAGTCCTAGAATTAGGGTCTCCATGAGTCCACTTGATGCTCTATCCCCTGTGGCCATGCTGGTACCTAAGGTGCAAAACAAAGACCTCTTTGTTTTTGCCTCTGCTTTTCTCAAGCAAAAGGAGTTTTGCCCCATAGCCATCACAGCTGGTAATACGCTTAGTCTCCCCTGAAGCCAACAAGTCTCAGAGGCTTACCAAGGCCCTCGATGTAGTACCTGGGTATCGCTGCTGGTTATTCAGGAGCAAAGGGCTCTTCAGTTAGAAAATGATGAATGCTGCAAGGACTGGGTTCTTTCCTTCAAGGCAGCAGGTTCCCTTTTGGATCAAGATGTGTCTAGAAATGTTGCCTAGGAGCTAGGGCCTGCATCAGGGGCCTCATGACTCTGACTGGTGCCCTATCTGCTGTGACTGAGCTGGTATCCAACCAAAGTATCCAGACAAAGCTGGTATCCAGACAAAGTCCTGCCCGCTCGTCCCTCTGCTCTTCTCAAGCAGAAGGAAGGGGTCCTTTTTGGAGTGTGAGCTGTGCAGCCTGGGACTAGGGGATGGGTAATGCCAGCCCTCCCTTAGCCACCCTAGCTGGTGTCTCAGTAGGTTGCATGGCCCCCCAGTCCACTGTCTTTGGACCCAGTTTAGCACTAGGACTCACCTAAGAGTTGCAGTCCTTATGGCCTACTCTGCCTTTCAAGTTTACTTGGAGACACAGAGCACCATAGCCCTCAGCGGTGAGGTTTGCAGGAACTCAAGTTCCAACCACTGTAATCTGTGATTCCGCTTTGGCTGGGGCTGGTTTGAATGTTCCCTCCATGGGCAGGTGTCACTGAGTCTGGTCCGGTTTTCCTTTCTGCTCTACCAGGACAGCACTGAGTTCACTGCCTCACAATTGCTGTGTTCTCCCTCCCCCAGTGCCCAGAGCAGCTCTCTGCGCCATGCCACTACTGCCAGGGGTGGGGAAGGGGTGGTGCTGGCAATTCAGGACTGTTTTTTCTAACTCTTCGGTGCCTCTTGCAGCAATATGGAGTTAAAACCAGGTACTATGAGTGTTCACCTGATTTTTGGTTCTTATGAAGGTGCTCTTTTCTGTGTAGATAGTTGTAAAATTGGGCTCCTTGTGGTGGGGATGATTGGTGAAGCCTTCTATTCTGCCATCTTTCTCTGCCTCTCAAGAAAAATACTCTTGGTGAGGTGGTAAAAAGTAATAATTTTATTAAATCTCAATCCTTGAGTATACATCTTTGTAATATTCTGTGTGACAAAATGGGAAGTGTATATAAAGTACTTCTGCATGCCAAAGTAGAGTGGTTTCTCAAGGAAAACTACTCAAACTGATTGAGCCGCAAGCTGAAAGAGCTGTTTTTCTCAGAGACCACCATTTTTATTTGAAAGAAAAACTGATAGAGAAATATGGTTATCCAGATGAGTATTTGGCAGACATTTTCTCTAAAATGAATGACATGAGCTTGTCATTTCAAGAAAAACGTCTGACTGTATTTGCTGCCAATGATAAAACTCAAGAAAAAATAATTTTGGAAAACACATCTGTAACCTTCATTTGCTTCTTACGTCACGAGTTTTGACATTTTTCCAAAACTTAATGACTTTCTGAAAATACTGGTAGTGATACTGGTATACAATTTTTATATTGTATAATTAAATGAGTTAAATTTTGGAAGATCTGTATAACTCAGCAGACCAGTATTTTTCAGATTGTCCAATGCATGATGTTACAAAATCATGCATGGATAAAAGAGCCAATTATAGTGCAAGATAATTCAATGAATTTTAATGTAACAAAGCATGAAAATCATTGATATAATTTCAGATTCCAACTAACTTCTTTCTGCAACTAACTTCTTTTTCTACCTCTGAATTGTGGGCAATTTAAAAAAAATTATAGTAAAATATACCTAACTTAAAATTTACCATTTTAATCATTTTTAAGTATACAGTATAGTGGCATTAAGTATATTCATATTGGTGATTAAACCATCACCACTGTCCATTTCCAAAGCTTTTTCATCATTCCAAAGAGAAACTCTACCTATTAAACAATGTCCCATTACCCTCCCCTGAGTCCTTGGTAACTTGTATTATACTTTCCTTTTATATGCATTCTAGGTACCTTATATAGGTGGAATACTATATTTGTTCTTTGTGTCTGGATTATTTTATTTAGCATGTTTTCAAAGTTCATCAACATTGTAGCATATATCAGAATTTCATTCCTTTTTATGACTGAATAATATTCCATTGTATGCATATACCACATTTTGTTTATCCATTCATCTGTGATGGATATTTGAATAGTTTTCACCTTTGGCTTTTGTGAATAGTGCTGGTATGAACATTGATATACAGGTATCTGAGTTTGTTTTTCAATTATTCTGGGTATATACCTAGCAGTGAAATTGCTGAATCATATGGAAGTTCTATGTTTTTTGTTTTTCTTTGTTTTGTTTTTTTGAGACGAAGTCTCACTCTGTCACCCAGGCTGGAGTGCAGGGGCGCTATCTCAGCTTACTGCAACCTTCACCTCCTGGGTTCAAGCAATTCTCCTGCCTCCGCCTTCCAAATAACTGGGATTACAAGCGTGTGCCACCATGCCCAGCTAACTTTTGTATTTTTAGTAGAGACGAGATTTCATTGTGTTGGCCAGGCTGGTCTCAAACTCCTGACCTCAGATGATCTGCCCAACTCGGCCTCCCCAAAATTGCTGGGATTATAGGCGTGAGCCACTGTACCCAGCCTAACTTTTTAAGGAACCATCATGTTTTCCACAGTGGCTGCACCATTTTATTATACACCCCCACCAAGAATGCAGCAGAATTTCAATTCCACATCCTCACCAACATTTTTAAAAAACTGTTTTGATAATAGTCATTCTAATGGCTGTGTATAAAGTTATATCTCATTGTAGTTTTTTTTAGTTTTCATGGTTTGTTATTTGCATTTTCTTAATTATTAGTGATGTTGCGCATCTTTTCCTGAGCTTATTGGTCAACTGTACATCTTTTTTGTAGAAATGTCTATTGAAGTCTTTAGCCAATTTTTAAATTTGGGTTTTTTGTTTTTGTTGTTGACTGTTAGGAGTTCTTTATGCTATATTCTGAATATTTATCCCTTTTCAGGATATGTGACTTAAAAATATTTTCTCCCTATTCTGTGGGTTACATTTTTACTCTGTTGATATCCTTTGATGCACAAAAGTTTAAATTTTGAAGTTCGATTTGTTTGTGTTTTCTTGTCGCCTGTGCATTTGGGGTCATATTCAAGAATTCATTGCCAGATCCAATGTCATGAAGATTTCCCCCTATGTTTTATCCTAAGAATTGCATAGTTTAATCTCTTATGTTTAGGTCTTTGACTCGTTAGTTAATTTTTGTGTATGGTGTTGTGTAAGGGTCTAACTTCATTCTTTTGCATGTGGATATCCAGTTTTCTCAGCACCATTTGTTGAAAAGACTGTTCTTTCCCCACTGAGTGATCTTGGCACCCTTGTTGAAAACTACTTGACCATATATCTAAGGGTTTATTTCAGGACTCTCTATTCTATTCCATTGGGATATATAGTATTTTACACCAGCATTATACTGTTTTGATTACTGTAGCTTTGTAATAAGTTTTGAAATAAAAAAGTTAGTTAGTATTTTAACTTTATTATTTTTTTCCAGGATTGTTTTGGCAATTTGGGGTCTCTTGATATTCTATGTGAATTTTAGCATGGATTTTTACATTTCTGGAAAAAAAAAAGTCATTGGAATTTCAATGAAGATTGTATTGAATCTGTAGAGTACTTTGGGTAGTACTGACATCTTAACAGTATTATGTCTTCCAATCCATGAACATGGGGTGGCTTTTCAATTATTTGTGTCCTCTTTAATTTCTCACAGCAATACTTACAGTTCTCATTGTACAAATTTTGTACCTTCTTGGTTAATTCCTAAGTATCTTATTCTTTTCAATGCTATTATAAATTGAATTTTCTTAATTTCCTTTTCAGATAGTTCATTGTTATTGTATAGAAACACCAGTGATCTTTTGAGTGCTGATTTTGTATCCTGCCTTTTTGCTGACTTTGTGCTAACAATTTTGTGGAATCTTTATGGTTTTCTAAATATAAGATCATGTCATCTGTTAGCAGAGATAATTTTTCTTTTCTTTCCGATTTGGACATCTTTCCAACTAACATTTAAGAAACTACAACTAGTTGAGTTTTGGTATAGTGCAAAGAAGACTATTCATGATAATCATAAAAAGCCATTAAAATACAACCTTCCCTTTTCCAGCTACATAACTGATCTGTGTGAGGCTGGATTTTCTTTATGTACTTCAATTAAAATAATGTTACAATAGTTGAATGCAGAAGCCAATGTAAGAAGCCATATATATCAGTTTTCTATTACTGTGTAAAAAATTATCACTTTAGCAGCTTAAGGCAACGCTCACTTATTATATCAGTTTTCCTGGGTTAGGAGTCTAGGTTCAGATGAGCTCCTCAGGGTTTTTGCTCAGGGTCTCACAAAGCTAAAATCAAGGAGTTGGCCAGGGCTGCAATCTCATCTAAGGCTCAAATCCTTATCCAAGCTCACTGGTTGTAGGCAGAATTTAGTGTCTTGTAGCACTGAAGGCCTTATTTAATGGCTAGCTGTTGGCTAAGGACTGCTCTAAGCAACTAGAGGTCATCCACAGGTCCTTGCCACATGGTCCTCTCACAACATAGTCACATATTTCTTTAAAGCCAGCAGGGAAAACTCCCTCCAGTCAGCTATGATAGAGTCATATATAACATAATATGATTATGGGTCACTCTATTTTCCCTTTTGCCATATTCTTTTAGCTAGAAGCAAGGCACAGATTTTCCTGCACTCCCAAAACTCACTGGTAACACTTTAGGGTGTTTGTACCACTCCAGACATTAGATTTGCAAAATGTAAAACAATGCTGTTTGTTTTGTTGTTGTTGTTGCTGTTTTTGAGACAGGGTCTCACTCCATGGCCCAGGCTGGAGTGCAGTGGTTCGATCATGACTCACTGCAGCCTCGATCTCCTAGGCTCAGGTGATCCTCCTACCTTAGCCTCCCAGGTAGCTGGGACTATAGGCATATGATACCACACCTGGCTATTTTTTTTGTATTTTTAGTACAGGTGAGGTTTCATCATGTTGCCTAGGCTGGTCTCAAAACTAAAGCAATCTGCACACCTTGGTCTCCCACAGTGTTGAGATTACAGGTGTGAGCCACCACACCTGGCCTAATTATTATTTCATAAACATATATTATTTATACTAATATATAATGAGTTTCTAATTGTTATTTTTTTGAATTTTAGAAATTTATTTATTATTATTTATTCTTAAGTGCCAGCTTAATACTGCAGAACATTTCAATCACCCTTGATAGCCCACTTTCTTTTCTCCCACCCAAATTCTTGATCAAGAGTTACTCAAGTAACGACATGCTCTTCTCTCTTCTGTATAAAACTTTATGAAACAAAGGCAAAAGATCGTGTATATCTTGCTGGAAAATGCTGCTCAGGGATCTGGAGATGGTAGCTGCCTGGGCTCCCTTCACTGTTCAGGTCCTGAAAGACTCTTGTTCATGAACTGTCTTGTCACAAAGCAAGTCCACCACTTGCTGGGTTTATCATTCTGAGGGTCAAAAACTTGCTCACAAAGTCTCTGTCCAGTCTCTTGCCTTAGCTGATGTAAATAGGCTCTCATTAATTCATCTTCCTGTTTGTTTGCAGGTTTGGCATAAATTGCATTAAATAGAAAACGAGGCTCTCCAGGAATAGGAAAATTAGCGATTCCCAGTGTATACATTTCTTTCTCACCTTGGCTTCTGGAATTACACTTCTGGAGTTTCTTCAGACACTCAGAAATGTAGAGAGGTGTATATATCAAGGTCTTATCAGCTTCATTCTTACTTTCATCGTTTTTGAAGAAGACATTGGCCTTGAAATAACAGATGGCTTCATCCAAAATATCTGTATCTTTTGTCTCTCTGGGGGCAGGTCCTTTGAATTGACTTCTGATAGGTAAGAGTGCCATGTTTCCAATGAGTTTTGTGTCAGGATCCATGAGAGAAGAGTGGTAAGCCGGCATCTTGGCAGTACCCGGGTTTCCTCTAATTGTTATTTTAAACAAATTAGTAATGAATTATATTTCTTAATTTCAATTGTAATTCCTAATACAGAAATTAAATTTTTTTTTTTTTTTTTTTTTTTGAGGCGGAGTCTCGCTCTGTCGCCCGGACTGGAGTGCAGTGGCCAGATCTCAGCTCACTGCAAGCTCCGCCTCCCGGGTTTACGCCATTCTCCTGCCTCAGCCTCCCGAGTAGCTGGGACTACAGGCGCCCGCCACCTCGCCCAGCTAGTTTTTGTATTTTTAGTAGAGACGGGGTTTCACCGTGTTAGCCAGGATGGTCTCGATCTCCTGACCTCGTGATCCACCCGTCTCGGCCTCCCAAAGTGCTGGGATTACAGGCTTGAGCCACCGCGCCCGGCCTTTTTTTTGAGACAGAGTCTTACTCTGTCACCCAGACTGTAGTGCAGTGGTGCCATCATAGCTCATAATACAGTAAATGTTGATAGACACTATTCACATAAACAGCAGCTCTTTGGGCTCCTTAATAAATTGTCAGAGGCCGGGCGCGGTGGCTCAAGCCTGTAATCCCAGCACTTTGGGAGGCCAAGACGGGCGGATCACGAGGTCAGGAGATCGAGACCATCCTGGACACGGTGAAACTCCGTCTCTACTAAAAAAATACAAAAAATTAGATGGGCGTGGTGGCGGGTGCCTGTAGTCCCAGCTACTCCGGAGGCTGAGCCAGGAGAATGGCGTGAACCTGGGAGGCGGAGCTTGCAGTGAGCCGAGATGGCGCCACTGCACTCCAGCCTGGGCGACAGAGCAAGACTCCTCAAAAAAAATAAAAAATAAAAATAGTCAGAGGGGAGATGGAATGAGAACTATTAATATAATAACACCAAATAGTTGGAATTTTCCAAACTTTTTTTGTGATCCATAGAAATGCATTTTACATTGTGACCTAGCATATACGTACATATGCATATGCATATTACATGGATATATAACCGAGGCAAAAATTTCATGAAATAATACTTTTTTTGAGACAGAGTTTCACTCTTGTTGCACAGGCTGGAGTGCAATGACACAATTCCAGCTCACTGCAACCTCTGCCTCCTGGGTTCAAGCAATTCTCCTGCCTCAGCCTCCCAAATAGCTGGTATTACAGGTGTGTACCACCACGCCCAGCTAATTTTGTACTTTAAGTAGAGACGGAGTTTCACCATGTTGGTCAGGCTGTTTTCGAACTCCTGACCTTGAGTGATCCACTCACCTCGGCCTCCCAAAGTGCTGGGATTACAGATGTGAGCCACGGCGCCCAGCCTGATATCATGAAATAATACTTATTCTTATGTGAAGTGCACACTGATATTTTCTACTCTATTGCTTATCTTTTAAAATTTCTGGTCACAGTCTAAATCATTGGTTTCATTAAAAACTAAATAGGTCAGGACCTAAAGTCTGAAAATACTGTTTGATCATTAGAACCAGTTGAAAAGCATTAAAAAATACAGATTTCCAGGGCCTCAGAAACTGAGATTCTGGTTTTAATGGGTTGGTGTGGGGGAACTAAAATCTCTGTTTATTCTGTTTCCCAAATGCTTTAATAACTTTGGAATCACTGCTGTAGTCTAGATTCTTGCTACTCAAAGGGTAGTTGTCAGACCACCATGAACATTATCTGGCAGTTGCTAGAAATGCAGAATCTTGAGCGTCATTTTGAGATCTATTAAATAAGAATCTGCATTTAATAAGATCCCATAGATCAGCGGTTTGTAACCATTTTGGCACCAGGGATTGGTTTCATGGAGGATAATTTTTCCATGGACTGGCAGGGGATAGTGATGGTTTGGGGATGATTCAAGTGCATTGTATTTATTGCACACTTTTTTTTTTTTTTGAGACTGTCTCGCTCTGTTGCAGTTGTGCAATCTTGGCTCACTGTAACCACTGCTTCCTGGGTTAGAGAGATTCTCATGCCTCAGCCTCCAGAGTAGCTGGGACTATAGGTGTGTGCCACCACACCTGGCTAATTTTCCTATTTTTTAGTAGAGATGGGGTTTCATCATGTTGGCCAAGGCTGGTCTCAAACTCCTGGCCTCAAATGATCCACCACCCCTGCCTCAGTCTCCCAAAGTACTAGGATTACAGGTGTGAGCCACCATGCCTGGCCAGTGCACTTTACTTCTATTATTATTACATTGTAATATATAATGAAATAATTAATTGTACAACTCACCATAATGTAGAATCAGTGGGAGCCCTGAGATTGTTTTCCTGCAACTAGGCAGTCCCATCTGGGGGGTGATGGGAGTCAGTGACAGACCATCAGGCATTAGATTCTCATAAGGAGCATGTAACCTAGATCCCTCACATGCACAGTTCACAATAGGATTCACACTTCTATGAGAATCTAATGCTGCTGCTGATGTGACAAGAGGCGGAGCTCAGATGGTAATGAGAGTGATGGGGAGTGGCTGTAAAAGTAGATGAAGCTTTACTCACTTGCCCACTGGTCGCCTCCTGCTGTGCAGCCAGGTCCCTAACAGGCCACAGACCAGTACCAATCTGTGCCCCAGGGCTTAGGGACCCCTGCACTAGATGATTAATATTTACATTGAATTTTGAGAAGCACTGGCTGGGCGCAGTGGTTCACAGCTGTAATCCCAGCTCTCTGTGGGGCCAAGGCAGGCAGATCACTTGAGGCCAGGAGTTCGAGACCAGCCTGGCCAACATGGCGAAACCCTGTCTCTACTAAAAATACAAAAATTAGCTGGGTGTGGTGGCCTCCCAGCTACTTGGGAGGCTGAGGGAGGAGAATTGCTTCAAACCAGGAGGCGGGTTTGAGGCCAGGAGTTCAAGACCAGCCTGGCCAACATGGCAAAACCCCATCTTTACTAAAAATACAAAAAAATTAGCTGGGCATAGTGTTGCGTGCCTGTAGTCTCAGCTAACCAGGTGGCTGAGGCAGAAGAATCGCTTGAACCCAGGAGGCGATGTTGCAGTGAGCTGAGATCACACCACTGCACTCCAGCCTGAGCAACAAAGCAAGACTGTCTCAAAATAAATAAAAAAAAATAAGAGATGATGATATCAACAAACTCTTATCAGTGACATATTTGAGAGGTATAGTAAAAGAGTGCTTCACTATACTTTTTGTAAAATTCCACATAAAGCATTTAAAAATCTAATTTATGGGATGTCTTTTTAAAATGGTCACTTCTATAATGTATTTATATTTATAGCACAATTAATTTGTATGCAATAAAAATATAAAATCTACAAATTACGGAATATGCCAGTGTCTCAGTCCATTCCTGCTGCCATAACAAAATAACTTAGAGTGGGTAATTTATAAACAACAGAAATTTATTTCTCACAGTTCTGGAGATTGGAAAGTACAAAATCAGCACCAGCATGTTCAGTGTCACTCTCTGCTTCCAAAATGGTGCTTTCTTGGTGCATACTCATATGGTAGAAAGGGTGAAAAGGAACAAGCAGCTTCCTTGCACCTTATATAAGGTCATTAACCCCATTCATAAGAGCTCTGCCCTCATGACTTAATTACTTCCTAAAGACCCCACCTCTTAATTCTAGCATATTGGCAATTATGTTTCAACATATGAATTTTGGGGGGTACATTTAGACCACAGCAGCCAATTTCCTAGTTCATGACATATATGTGAACATCCTGGAATACAGAGGGGTTGGGAGTATACGTAACTCTCCATCTATGTATTTCCATAATCCCAATAACATTTTACACTCATACTGACACTCCAAATACTCTTTCTCCTCTTTCTGTGTTGGTTTCTACTTTTCTGGTTAGTAATTGCCAAAGCAGGAAAATAAGAAAGCCCACGACAACGGAACTGTCCAGAGTTTCGTTTCTTTATACAAGAATATTGTGTCCTGGCTGGGCACAGTGGCTCACGCCTGTAATCCCAGCACTTTGGGAGGCAGAGGCGGGTGGATCACTTGAGGCCAGGAGTTCGAAAAAAGAAAACAGTCCATTTATAACCTAAAATGCCTTTATTTCTTCAGTAAATAAGAAAATGAAAAACAAACATAAAAACCCTGTATCCTCTGCTGGTGCATTTCAGAAATGTCACCATTTCAAACATAAGGAAATAACTTTCTTGATACATAAATACTAGAAGCCCAAGAAAATATGAGGGGGAAATTATAGTCATATGCTAAATATCTCTGTAATCAAAGATAAAGATGCTTAATTTATGTACAATCCTGTTATAATTTACCCTGAGTTAATATCCTTGGGGAAAAGAATCCTTTAAGAATTCCATTCAGTAAAACACTACATTAGGATAATATGAACAACATATTGTTTTATTTTTAAAAATATGTTTAGAGACAGGGTCTTGCTCTGTCACCCTGGCTGGAGTACAGTGGTGTAATCATAGTTCACTGCAGCCTCAAACTCCTGGGCTCAAGCGATCCTCCTACCTCAGCTTCCCAAGTAGCCAGGACTACAGGTTGGCATCATCATGTCTGGCTAATTTTTCTATTTTTTTTTTTTTTTTTTTTTGTAGAGATGGGGGTCTCTCTGTTGCCCAAGCTTGTCTCAAACTCCTGAGGGCTCAAGCAATCCTTCTGCTTTGGTGTCCCAACGTGCTGAGATTACAGGCGTGAGCTACTGAGCCTGGCCTATGAACAACATACTAAACTCTAACATTGTCACAGAATGATACTCCAGATTATTTTAAAGTTGTCTGCCTCAACAACATAACAGTACCAAAATTTCCAATTAAAAAAAATCAACTAGACACGGTGGCTCACACTTGTAATCTTCCTTTTGGGAGGCCAAGGTGGGGCCATTCCTTGAGCCCAGGAGTACAAGACCAGCCTGGGCAACACAGAAAGACCATGTCTCTACAAAAAAATTTAAAAATTAGCCAACCATGGTGGTGTGCACCTGTGGTTCCAGCTACTTGGGAGGCTGAAGTGGGAGGATCATTTGAGTCCAAGAGGTCTAGGTTGCAGTGAGCCATGATCCTACTCTCACACTCCAGCCTGGGTGACAGAGCAAGACCCTGAATAAATGAATGAACGAATGAATATTAAAAAAATCAAACTAGCCCTCTCTTTTCATCATTTACTTCTAACAGTAGTTTGTTTTACAAGCAAATATCAAGTACACGGTTAGATGGGATACACATTCACTCATAAACCTAAGTGAGCAAAAATCCCAAGGATCTGTAAAACTGTCAAAGGCAACATAAAAGGCTGACCTGGCAAACTGCTTTCTGTTTTTGTTTGTTGTTTTTTGTAGACAGAGTCTTGCTCTGGTGCCCAGGCTGGAGTGCAGTGGTATGATCTTGCCTCACTGCAGCCTCTGCCTCCCGAGCTCAAGTAATCCTCCCACCTCAGCCTCCCGAGTAGCTGGGACTACAGGCATGTGCCACAATGACTGGCTAAATTTGTGTGTGTGTGGAGACAGGGTTTCACCATTTTGGCCAGGCTGGTCTCAAACTCCGCTCAAGCAATCTGCCTGCCTTGGCCTCCTAAAGTGCGGGGATTACAAGCATCAGTCACTGCACTTGATCTGCTTTCTTATTTTATAAAACACTGTGATAATTTTTTTCTTACATAATTTTTATTTTTTTCCACTTTCATTTTAGACTTAGGGGGTAGATGTGCAGGCTTGATTCCTGGGTATATTGCATGATGTGATCATTTTTAGACCTGAAAACTTTTTATTGGAAACTCATAATCAGTATACCTAATGTAAAAGAAGATTACATCATGCTCTAAAAACAAATACTTGTGATTATGAAAATCTGTAATATTTGTTGAAAGAGGAAGATGTAATTGCAAATGCAAACATAAAATGTGGGAAGAAAAACTAAGTAAGAAGTACATGGGCTGGGTGTGGTGGCTCACACCTGTAATCCCAGCACTTTGGGAGGCTGAGGCAGGTGGATCACCTGAGGTTAGGAGTTTGAGACCAGCCTGGCCAACATGGTGAAACCCTGTCTTTACTAAAAATACAAAAATTAGCTGGGTGTGGTGGTGCACGCCTGTAATCCCAGCTACTTGGGAGGCTGAGGCATGAGAATCGCTTGAACCCAGGAGGCAGAGGTTGCAGTGAGCTGAGATGGCACCACTGCACTCCAGCCTGGGTGACAAGAGCGAAACTCCGTCTCAAAAACAACAACAACAAAAAAGAAGTACATAGAGTCCAAGCAAGGTAGTTCACGCCTGTACTGCCAGCACTTTGGGAGGCCGCAGGGAGCAGAAAACCTGAGGTGAGGAGTTCGAGACTAGCCTGGTCAAAATAGTGAAACCCTGTCGCTACTAAAAATACAAAATTAGCTGGGCATGCTGGCGCGGGCCTGTAGTCCCAGATACTCAGGAGGCTGAGACAGGAGAAGTGCTTGAACCTGGGAGGTGGAGGTTGCAGTGAGGCGACATTGCCCCTTTGCACTCCAGCCTGGGCAACAAGGAGCGAAACTGTCTCAAAAAAAAAAAAAAAAAAAAAAAAAAAAAAGGACATGGAAAAGACTTTACCTTTTTCATGGCATCTGTAAGTTTTCTGCCTTGCATAAAACTTTGGTAAGTATTTTATACGTAATAATTAGGCATAATATTCAAGAAAGCAGACTTACTCTCCTCCTTCCCTGTAACATATCTAAATATAAAATAAGTACCCTAGAATTGCCACAGCTGGCTTAGACTTAAGGCTCTCAAGTTTTGCATGTGGGCTTTCAAAGACAAAATATAATTTCCAAACTCTTTATTATGTGGTTTACAGAGCATCTGAAGATTGGTTTCATGAGTCTGAACTTGGTATGAAAGACGTTCAAATTCAAATCCCCAGGCCAGCGCATCAGTGTTTTTGTAGGCTTCACAGTGCTGGGCTCTGCATCCTTCTTTGGCCGCCTTACACCAAAAGGCTGAGTTTGGAAATCAAAAGGGTCAGCCCGGTTTCAGTCCCTCTGCAGACAATAAGTAGAACAGATTAGAATAGATTCACTACTTATTTTATTATACATAATACTTTTATTTTTCCCAATACTTACAGTAGAAAAAAGAAATTTTGCACATCATTGTTTTTTAGATGAGAACATGTTAAGCCTTGAAAAGTAAGTTAAATTAACACTGGAGCTTTACTTCAAACTCTAAACATATAGTCTTTAAAATGCTAATAATACTATTAATCATCAAGTTTTACCATTAAATAAATGTTTTAGATACAGTAGCTTTATTTCAGACTCCATTTCCTGTGGCCTAAAAAATGGGAGAAAAATAAACTTCAACTACAAAAATCTACATTTCAAATAAGAGGTTATTCTATGTGGAAAAAACACAAACAAGCATTTATAAAGACTGAATAGAAATTAATGGAAATGAAAATAACTGACAGTAAATTTCTTGGATTTGTAAATTTTGAATACTTATTTTGAAGGCTGGAATGTTTAGCAACTTTTAACCTTAAATTATTTCAAATCAATCAAGGACTTAGTTTTGAGGAAATTTGGTGAGGGTGAGGCTCATTAGTGAGTTTTCAATCCACAAAAATAAAATCCAATTCCAATTACCAAGTAATATTTAGAGTTATCTTAGATTATACAGCTGGCCACATATTTTAGGGAGGTACAACAGTTTATAATGGGACACAATACTTTGCACTTATTAAAGGTTAATTCATATTGTATCTTTATCCTTTTTTCCCTTAAAAATTTTTTCATTTTATTTATTCTTACTTTATTATAGTTTTCCTTTTTCCCAGAAATCACCACAACATTACAGTCTGGTATTTAGTATATAAGCATATTTGTTCTTCAGCATAGTTAACATTTTCCATTAGCATCTGATGCCAACCTACTGTTAATTCTGTTAACTCTGCTGCCTAGATTGCTAGACCCCAACCACAGCTTGGCAGAAAGTGAAGGGAGGTTTTGTTTTTGTACCCCTTTATTCTGGTCTAGTGCAACAGGAAAGAAGAGCTCTCTGCCATTTCAGGTACCCAGACTAATGTTAGGAAGGGAAAAAGCTTTAATTCTGAGTAAAATTCAGAGTATTCATTATTGCAACTATTAAGGAGAATATTCAAAACTTGGAAATAAGGTTAAGCGATGGCTGCATGACCTTTTAATGTCATGCTAGAGCACTGTTTAAAAAGGCTGCCTAACAGTCATCTAATTCTCCAGGGAAAGTAATTTTGTTGGACACTGTATTCACTATGGCTTGGAGCTAACATATCTACATAAACAAACAATTTTATAGCTAGAGGCTAACTTAAATAAAATGGATGAAGTGTGACAATTCTCTTTTCTGACCAGTAGAAAGAGCATCTTTAAAGATTATACTTTCATTGCCCTATAGAACCTAACCAGTTTTGTATCTAATTTAGCAATCTTATCTCAGCATTCCTTTCCCCCCCATTCATTATAAAAAACAATAACCAAGTTTTTAATATTACCATTTCAACTAAC
The DNA here is from genome assembly GCF_009764315.1 of Trachypithecus francoisi. NCBI lineage: Eukaryota > Metazoa > Chordata > Mammalia > Primates > Cercopithecidae > Trachypithecus > Trachypithecus francoisi. Next base: position 68,479,838 of record NW_022681470.1, on the reverse strand, counting down.
TTTTTCATCCTACTGGTTCCCTCACTGAGTTAAATTAAACTTGGGCACCTGCCCCCAATCTATTTTATTCTAATTTGAACCTATTTAACTCTCCTCTTAGAATTATGTTTCTATGCAGTGGCTCAAGCCTGTAATTCCTGCACTCTGGGAGGCAGAGGACAGGTAGATCAGGAGGTCAGGAGTTCGAGACCAGCCTGGCCAAGATGGTGAAACCCCATCTCTACTAAAAATACAAAAACTAGCTGGGCATGGTGGCAAGTGCCTGTAATCCCAGCTACTCGGGAGGCTGAGGCAGGAGAATCGCTTGAACTCGGGCGACAGAGGTTACAGTGAGCCGAGATGGTGCCACTGCATTCCAGACTGGGTGACAGAACAAGACTCCATCTCAAAAAAAAGAATCATATTTCTAAGATTACAAGAATTTTATCTTATATCACTGGGGCCAGAAATTCTGCTACATGGCTATCACTAGCTGTAAGGGAGGCTGGGAATTTGAAGATTCACTTTTTAGTCTTTGTAAGCTAAGAAAGAAAAAAGAGCTTTCAAGAGACCAAACCTATAATAACTGTCACTAAAAATGCATGTGTGGTAGTAATGGCAGGGGAATGGTGAGAGAGAATAATCAAGAATGATCCCCAGATCAGGCTTAAGTTGCAAATCTACTAATATGAAGAACTCTGGAGAAGAAACAGGTCAATACTAAGCACTGAGAAATTAAAAGCTTTATTATTATTATTATTATTTTGAGATGACATCCACTGATTCAGCCCTGACATTATGTACAATTGCTATGTGCTGGATTTTTTTTTTTTTTTCCGAGATGGAGTCACTCTGTTGCCCAGGCTGGAGTGCAGTGGTACCATCTAGACTCACTGCAACCTCTACCTCCCAGGTTCAACCAATTCTTGTGCCTCAGCCTCCTGAGTAGCTGGGATTACAAGCAGGCACCACCATACTTGGTAATTTTTGTATTTTTAGTAGAGACAGGGTTTCACCGTGTTGGCCAGGCTGGTCTTGAACTCCTGACCTCAAGTGAACTCCTGCCTCGGCCTCCCAAAGTACTGGGATTACAGGCATGTGCCACTGTGCCCAGCCTGTGCTGGAGATTTTAAAGGAAGAAAAGTAATTTATAATTATCCAAATCCTTGTAATAGTTGGTCAGTTGGGTGGCAAATCCCAGCCTATCAATTATACAGTAGAGTGCCCCATCCAATGAAATAGTTTATGACAGAATGCTTGCATTAGACATTGCTTGTATTAGACACTGGATTTGTGGCCTCCAGGAAAATTTTCCAAGCAAATGACTCTATTTACCTCCAATTTACTACAAAACAAACACCTGCAATGTAGGAATTACTTAGAAATTTTAGTTCAAGTATGTACTAAACACAAATGAAACGTTTTTATAGAGTATAGAAGAACTGTAAAAACACAATGCAATGTTTATTTTCAGATACGGTTGTCCCTCAGTCTACATGGAAGTTTGGTTCTAGGACCTCTGCATATACCAAAATTCATGCATACTCAAGTCTCACGGTCAGCCTTGTGGAACCAGCCAACAAAAAGTTCGCCCTCAGTATATGCAGGTTTTGCATCCCACAAATACTGTATTGTCAATCCACATTTGGTTGAAATAAATTTACATGTAAGTGGACTTTTGAAGTTCCAACCGTGTTGTTGACAGGTTAACTATACTTAACTTTATAAATACCATCAGCAACAACCATATTACCTTTTTCCTAGGAAAAATATCTGATGGTATTTATAAAGTTAAGTATATTTAAACCCTTTATCTGTCAAACATTGATTTTAGAATTTGATAAGGTTTAATTATTAACCAGATTATTCCTCTTCTACAATTTGACTAGTTGATTATGTGGAAAATAAGGACACCAATCACACCAAGGTGGGATGATACTATAACACGATTGGGTACCTATGACCGAGTCCTCTACTGAGTATGAAAACTTGTAGCCTGCCAAGTCGTCCTGAAGTCCACCAATCTTTATTATACTTATTTTAAAGGAATCATCCATTTTGTAAAACTTTTAATTTCCAAAATTTGTACTGCTTTACATTTGGGAACTTTGTGCACAGTATTAAAAAACCATTTAGGATGATCCCTTAATAAGATTTATCCCATTAAAACAATGAATTTCTATAAAACTATGTCTTCCAGACTCTATATCCAGTTACTAGGTCATACAGATTTTACCTTTGCAGTATCTCTTCTATCTATTCTTTTCAACCCCTTAATCACTGTCTTTAGTCTGATCTACAAATTGGCTGTATTAATATTTATCTTCCTCACTAGGCTACAATAGCTTCCTGTAGGTTTTTTCCTTCCAAATCATTCTGATATTGAATTATATTCCTAGAACAAAGGTTAGAAAATGTCATTTCTGTTTTAAGATGTTCAAATGTTCCCAATGCCTACAGAGTAAAATCCAAACTAGTCCCAAACTACTTCTTTGGTTTCATTTCTTACTACCTGCCACTTGTCACTTTATGATCCAGTTTCAACTGCAAATATCCTAATCCAAAATGAACTTTTTTTCCTATTTGCCTTTGCTAATGCTTTTCCCTCAGCCTGGAATGCTCTTTACCCTTTCTTCTGCCTAGTAAAATATACTCATCCTTTAAGATTTGATTCAAATACCATCATCTCCTTTGGGGAGGACTACATGTCTACCAATCTGAAACAGATTAATAATTGCTCTGGGCACCCATGGAATTGTACTCTTACAGAAGCATTTATTTTCCATTAGTTTCTGCCTTCTTGGAGCCCATAGAAAAAAAGAGTGAATAAATATAAAATAAGAAACATAGTCACAAATACAAGCATAAAGTGTTCAAGTTCAGATACCATATTAAGCAAGTTAATTTTTTTTTTTCTTTTTTGAGATGGAGTTTTGCTGTTGGTGCCCAGGCTAGAGTGCAATGGCGCGATCTCGGCTCACTGCAACCTCCACCTCCGGGTTCAAGCCATTCTCCTGCCTCAGCCTCCCGAGTAGCTGGGATTACAGGTGTCTGCCACCATGCTGGGATTACAGGTGTGAGCCAGCGCATCCAGTCAAGTTAAAGCAATTTCTAAATGTATTTGTAAAGCACCTGATTTGTTAAAGCAGATAGTATCCTAACTATTCCGTACAAGATGAAAACCAACTTTGTCATTTTGATCATATTTGAGAGTCACAGGACATTTTTACTTAATTTTTTTTTTTTTTTTTCCGCAGGTTGTAGTGGCTCACGCCTGTAATCCCAGCATTTTGGGATGCCAAGGCAGGTGGATCACCTGAGGTCAGCAGTTTGAGACCCCATCTCTACTAAAAATGCAAAAATTAGCCAGGCATGGTGGCATGCACCTGTGGTCCCAGCTACTCGGGAGTCTGAGACAGGAGAACCACTTGAACCTGGGAGGCAGAGGTTGCAGTGAGCAGAGATCATGCCACTGCACTCCAACCTACACAATAGAGCAAGACTCCATCTCAAAAAAATTTTGTTGTTGTTGAGACAGGGTCTCACTCCGAATGCAGTGATGTGATCACAGTTCACTGTAACTTCAAACTCCTGGGCCCAAACTATCCTGTCACTCCAGTCTCCTGAGTAGCTGGAACCACAGATGCATACCATCACAACTGGCTAATTAAAAATTTTTTTATAGAGATGGGGTCTCACTATACTGTCCAGGCTGATCTGAACTCCTTGCCTCAAGCAATGCTCCTGGCTTGGCCTCTCAAAGTAGTGGGATTATAGGCCACTATGCCTGGCCCATTTTAAATTTTCAATAAAATTTTTTTTCTAACGACATTGTAATTCTGTATTTTAATTATATCATGTGAGTACAAGAACATTATATGAAACTATGCTACGTTAATACACATTTTCAAAAATAAACTTTGAAGGAGATACCTGTTCACTGAATGTCATCTCAGAGTACAGAGATAAAATCCAATTGGCAATTTTTGATGCTTTGAAGTATGTGGGATTGCTACTATTCTTGATAAATTTAAGAGATGAATGCAGTTTATATAACCAACAAGAAAAATTACACACATAATTTTTTCCTTAACATGTCATACACTGTGATTTGTAGTAAACCAGGCTGGGTGTGATGGCTCATGCCTCTAATCCCAGCACTTTGGGAGGCTGAGGCAGGAGGATTTCTTGAGCCCAGTTCGAGGCCAGCCTGAGCAACATGGCAAACCCCCATGTCTACAAAAAATAGCCAGATGTGATGGCGCATGCCTGTAGTCCCAGCTACTCGGGAGGCAGAGGTGGGAGAACTGCCTGAGCCCAGGGAGGTTGAGGCTGCAGTGAGCTGTGATCGTGTCACTGCACTTTAGCCTGGGCGACAGAGTGAGACTCTACCTCAAAAAAAGAAGAAAAAAAAAAAAAAGTAAACCAACTACCAAAGTACTGCAAAATAAATTTCTTAAACATGAAACACATGATACTTTGGAAAGGTGACATATGTGGCTGTTTCCTCCTTTTCTTCCTTCTCTTTCTTTTTCTTGGTGTTTCATATTTTGTCCTTAAAACAAAATGAAACATATTAATGATTGCTTCAATAAAAAAAGACACACAGACCTTACTTATTTTTTAGTAGTGATTACATTCATGGCCCAAAATTTAAAAAGCAAAACATCTCCCTTCCACCTATCAACCAGCTATCTAAATTTTCCCTTAGTCACTTACGGTTGTTAAACAAAATGCCACAGGTGGGTGGCTTAAACAGACATTTCTCACAGTTCTAGAGATTTGGAACCCCAAGATTAAGTTGTCATCAGATTCAATGTCTGGTTAGGGCCCACTTCCTGGTCTCCAGACTACCTCTTATCATGGCATCCCCACAGAGTTGAGAGAGGAAGCTCTAGTATCTCTTCTTCTTCCTCTTTTTTTTTTTTTTTTTTCTTGAAACGGAGTCTCGCTCTGTCACCCAAGCTGGAGTGCAGTGGTACAATCTCGGCTCACTGCAACTTCCGTCCCCTGGGTTCAATCAATTTTCCTGTCTCAGTCTCCAGAGTAGCTGGGGTTATAGGCATGCACTACCACACCCTGTTAATTTTCATATTTTCAGTAGAGACAGGGTTTTACCATGTTGGCCAGGCTGGTCTCGAACTCCTGACCTCAAGTGATCTGCCTACCTCAGCCTGCCAAAGTGCTGGAATTATAAGGGTGAGTCACCGCACCTGGCCTCTTCCTCTTGTTATAAGAGCACTAATCCCATCATGGGATATCTACTCTCATGATCTCATCTAATCCTAATTACCTCCCAAAGGCCCCACCATCTAATACATTGTTGGGGGATTAGGATTTTAGCATATGAATTTTGGAAGAACACATTTAGTCCATAATATTTCCCAAAGATAACAACAAATCTTACAGTTTTTTTTTTTTTTGGCATATCTTTCCAAAGATACTTGTATGCATTTATAGGTTACTAAGTATATATGTTCTTTCTTCAACACCACTACTTCCATAAATGGCAACATATTTTACACACCATCCTGTGTGGCTATAACTTGAAGCCATTCTTAATCAGTAAGCAAAGGATTACTTAGTAATTTTTTATGATTGCAATATATTCCATTGTATAGAGATTCCAGAATTTAATCAGCCTACTACAGATGGACAATTATGTTGTTTCCAATCTTTTACATACAATATTGCTACAAATAACGTATAAACATGTGGATTTAAAGGTGTGTGAATAAATTACTAGAAGTGTAATTGAGGACTCTGGATTATATGTATTTCTAATTTTAATAGATATTGTCATATTGCCCTCCACTGACGCTGAATCAATGTTCTTCCCCATCAGCAGAAAGTACCTACACTTCCCTGAACCTTGTTCCCCAGGTTATTACATGATGTGATAACAAACTTTTGAATCTTTTAACTGATTAGATAGGTGAAAAATGACATTTTTATTTAAAATCTTCATTTTTGTTACCATGAGTAAGTTTGAGTATCTTTAAATAAATTTAAAAGGCATTTATATCTTCCTTTTGTGAGCTGTCTGGTCATATCTTCTGCACATTTGTCTACTGGGTTGTAAGACCTTCTAAAATTGATTTTTTCCCCATCCTAAATCACATTTTTAGACTATCTGGCATGGCCAGACCTATCGTAAATCAGGTGACCCAAGGCCTCCAGGCAAACAAAGATAAAAGTTGAGTATTCTTTATCCAAAATGCCTGGGACCAGAAGTATTTCTAATCTTAAATATTTTTTGATTTTGGAATATTCATATATACAGAATGAGATATCTTAAGGATAGGACCCAGGTTCTAAAAACAAAATTCAAGGCTGGATGCAGTGGCTCATGCCTGTAATCCCAGCTACTCAGGATGCTGAGGCAGGAGGATCCCTTGAGGCCAGGAGTTTGAGACCAGCCTGTGCAACATAGAGAGACCATGTCTCTAGAAAAAAATTTAAAAATTAGCCAGGCGCAGTGGCATGCACCTGTAGTTCCAGCTACTCAGGAGGCTGAGGTGGGAGGATCACTTGTGCACAGTAGTTCAAGGCTGCAGTGAACTAGGATTGCATCACTACACTCCAGCCTGGGTGATAGAGACAGACCCTGCCTCAATACAAATAAATTAATTAATAAAGTTAGTTTATATCTCATATATACCTTAAACACATAGCCAGAGGTAATTTTATACAATAATTTTTTTTTTTTTTTTTTTTTTGAGACAGAGTCTCGCTCTACCACCCAGGCTGGAGTGCAGTGGCGGGATCTCGGCTCACTGCAATTTCCACCACCGAGATTGAAGCGATTCTTATGGCCTTAGCATCCCGAATAGCTGGGATTATAGGCACAAGCCACCACGCCCAGCTAATTTTTGTATTTTTAGCAGAGACAAGATTTCACCATGTTGGCCATACTGGTCTCAAACGCCTGTGATCCACCCATCTCGGACTCCCAAAGTGCTGAGATTACAGATGTGAGCCACCACACCCGGCCAATAATTTTTTTTTTTTGACACAGAGTCTTGCTCTGTCACCCAGGCTGGAGTGCAGTGGCATAATCTTGGCTCACTGCAACCTCTGCCTCCCCGATTCAAGAGATTCTTGTGCCTCAGCCTCCGGAGTAGCTGGGATTACAGGTGCACACCACCAAGCCCGGCTAATTTTTGTATTTTTGGTAGAGACGAGGTTTCACCATGTTGGCCAGGCTGGTCTAGAACTCCTGACCTCAAATGGTCCACCTGCCTTGGCTTCCCAAAGTACTGGGATTACAGGCATAAGCCACCGTGCCCGACCTATGCAATAATTTTTAATAATTTTGTGCATAAAATAAAATTTGCATGCATCGTAACATCAGGAAACAAAAGTGTCACTACCTCAACCACTACCCATGTGGGTAATCTGTGGTTGTTTGGCATCACCATCATTTCTGACTCTGAAATTTATTTGCTACTGATAAGGCATCATTTTCCTATACTTATTCCCACATAAGTACATAACAGCAAAAAATATGATACACCAGTAATAAAATGAAAAAATAATACATTCAGGGTAACTAAGCAGCACAGTAGCACCACCAGAATACCTGTTATCAGCTGTTAAACAACAGCAACAACAAACAATGGCAGGCTTTCAGTCCTCACCTATCATGCTGTGTTTTGATTAAAAGGTTACTATACACCATTTTTTTAAGTTATCAGAAGCAGGTGAGAGACCAAGAAGTGGGTCTTCTAAGGATAAGAAGGCTTTCTGCTGGATGGCTTTTCAAAATGTTTTCTCCAGAGCCACCTGCCTTAATAACAATGCTTTTGATTTAGAAGTCTCTCTCTGACATTATAAACTGTGATGATTTCTTGTTCTTTTGTAAACGTATACTGTTTTAGTCCTTCAGTAAGCCCATCAAACATTTTCACCATTGCTATCGTTTGGATATTTGACTCTCCAAACCCTATGTTGAAATCTGATCCCCAGTGTTGGAAGTGGGACCTAATGGGGTGTTTGGATCATGGGGGCAGATCCTTCATGAATGTCTTGGTGCCATTCTCTCAGTAATGAGTGAATTCTAACTCTATTAGTTCCCACAACAGTTCACCTAGAACTGGTTGTTGAAAGAGCCTGGTACCTCATTCTCTCTCTCTCTTGCCTTCTCTCTCACTGTGAGATCTGCAGGTGCAGGTTCCCCTTCACTTTCTGCCATAAGTGGAAGCAGCCTCAGTCTCTTGCCAGAAGAAGATGCTGGAGCCATTCTTGTACAGTCTGCAGAACCATAAACCAAGTAAACCTCTTTTCTTCTTTTTTTTAGAGACAGGGTCTCACTCGGTTGCCCACGTTGAGTGCAGTGGCACAATCAAAGCTCACTACAGCCTTGAACTCCTGGGCTCAAGAGATCCTCCTGCTTCAGCCTCCTGAGTAGCTGAGACTATAGGTATGTGCCACCACGTCTGGCTAATTATTAAAACTTTTTGTAGAGATGGGGTTCTTGCCATGTTGCCCAAGCTGTTCTCAAACTCCTGGGCTCGAGCAATCCTTCTGCCTCAGCTTCCTGAAGTACTGGGATTACAGGTGTGAGCCACTGCGCTAGGCCTAAGTAAACTTCTTTTCTTTATAAATTAACCAGCCTCAGGCATTCCTTTATAGCAACACAAACAGGCTTAGACAATCATGTTGTCTGTAGGTATTTTTTCTACAGTGTTAACAATATTCATCTTCATTGTCACCATTTTCATGATCACCTTGACTCAGAACCATTTCAGCTATTTCATCACTGGTCATGAATGAACAACTGAAGTCTCATTATCAATGTTAAAAACTTCAATACCCATTTTTCCAGCTTTCAGGACTCTGAAGGAGTATTTTCTTGCACATATAAGCAGGCCAGACTGCTTATCATTTTTTCTCATTTGACATATGGAATTCTTCAAAGTCACCATCTTGTTCATCTCACTGAACACAGTTGCAGGCCAGAGGTTGTGCCAGGCATGCACAAATTTGTCTTTAATCACTGTGCTCCAAGTGCTGGCAACAGCATAGATGGTAAACTTCATGCTAAACTCCTGAAAACCTTCCACAGCCACGCCCCTGTCCAGTGCTGTTGCATGCTATTCAAGAAAACGTTTTTATATTTACTCTTCATGGATCTAAGGATACTCTGTCACATGGCTGAATTAATAGTCACATTTTAGGGAAAGTACATGACATAAACATTATTTTTTAATGAGAATTTCAGCTGGAGTATGAGCAGAACATTTGTCAAGGAATTTTTAAAATTTTGTAGTCATCACCCAGTGCAGCCTTCTGTGCTGTGAGCCTGAGCCACTAGTATACAATTTTTGTGAAACCAATCAGAAAAGATATTCCTGGTTATTCAAGCTATTTTGCTAGCATAATGATGGACACATAAGAAATTCACCTACTGAAAACAGCAAGGACACAGCCTTTGCCTATCACAGCAAGTTTACACTTAATGTGTGCTTAATGCATTAGCCCATATCAGCAGTGATCTTGTCCCTGACATCCTTACTTCTATAGGGGCTGTGTCATCAGCTGTAGTCAGTGTCTTCCCAGGGCAATAATGCCAAAACAGTGATATTTCATCCACATTACACACTTGTTCTGGCATCAGATTTCAACACCAATAGTTTTGGCAAACTCACCAATAAATTTCTCCACTGCTTCATGATCAGCAGAAGTTTTATCACCACAAATCTTTAAAAGTTTAATGTCATGTCTTCTTAAACATTTCTGCAATCACCTGTTGAATATTCACAGTTTCTTTCAATTTTCAGTTCATTATTACACATCTTTGTTTCATGATCAGCAAACCATTAAGTGGCATAATGTTCACTGCAATGCTGGCAGATCCACTCTTTCAATACATAATTGAGACTTTCATTTTCAGCTTTACGCAGCATTGTTTTTTTGTTGTTGTTGTTTGTTTTTTTCTCTCACTGACTTCTCTGTCCTTTCAACGTAGAACTTCAACAGTTCATGTTTCTGTTTCTTCAGGTCATATACATAATGATTCCAACACCCTACTCTTTTGTAAGACATTTGACACTTAATCACTGTCCAGTTTCTCCAGCCACTTGACTTTCTCTGTTATATATAAACACAAATGCTTCATTTTTCTTATTACTATTACTCATAAGGGTATCTGCAGACCTTTTTGGCATTTGTAACAATATCTTTACACCACAAGAGAATAAGCAAAACAAAACAAAACCACAATGAGTCATGCATGTAGGTCTTGGCCCCATGTGGGGCACTGTGGGGAACCTGCCATTTGGTGTGGCCTGCACACATGTCATTTTGTTGTCTTTTGTAGACATGCTTCCATGGGGGAGTCTGGAAAAAAAAAAGATATACTGCAGCTAAAGTGGGCTGGAGGGGGAGTCTTTATTTCCTTGGGTTTGCTGAATAAACTGTGTTATATACCTGTTTTTTGACTACGACCCATCACGTAAATCTCAGGTGTGAAATATTCCACTTGTGGTGTCATACTGGTGTTCAGAGGTTTTGGATTTTGGAGAATTTCAGATTTTCAAATTAGAGAGTGCTCAAAGTGTACTCCTATCAAGCATGACATTGGGTTTAGAGACCATCGGGCTTACAGATTAATTCCCAGAAGTCAAGGGCAAGGGCTAGACTTATCTTAGGGCAAGATTAAATTCTTTGCTACACACCTACACTATAATTTATCTGTCTTTTCTATTGTTAATAGATATTTGGGTTTATTCTGTTTTTTGACAATTATGAACAACATTGCCATGAACATTCTTGTACAGATACACTGATATAAAAATGCATGAGTTTCTCTGGAGAATATACCCAGGAGTATGACTGCTGAGTCTTTGGGCTTGGGCTTCATATGTATTCAATCTATCAATGTTTATCTCAAGGTTTGGGGACTTTGTGATATATATAGAAAGGCTTTCTATATATATTTCTTAATCATCTCTGATTAAGATTTCAAAACCTTTCCATGGTTTCTTCAATTCTTTTATGGTTTCATTTCTTTGCGTGTAAATCTTTGATCCATCTGGAATCTATCCTAATACAAAGCTGAGGCATGAATTCAGCTTTAATTTTTCTGCAGATAGCTGGTTGTCTCAACATTATTTTTTAAATAAGTCAACTTTTCCCTACTGATTTGAGGTGACTGTTATATGCCAAATTTTGTGTGTATTGCTTTTTTCTCCTAAGCTATTTCACTGATCTGTCCATCTAGCTATGTGTCAATACCTCAATATTTTAACTTTATATTTTTCTTATTTTTCAATATCTGGTATGGCTAGTTCTCCTCCTTATTAGAATAATCTATTCTTGCCTTTTTTTTTTTACTAGAACTTTAGAATAATCCTGTCTAGTTCTACTCTAAAAATGTTGTGGTTTATTTTAAGGTGGATTTAAATGTCATTAAAATTTAATGTAAAAATAGTTGGTATCTTCACGATATAGAATATTCCTGTCCAAGAACATGGTGTATCTTTTCATTTATTTCACAAATCATTATAGTATTTAAATGTTTTATTCATAACACCTTGCATATTTCTCAAATTTATTCCTATGTATCTTTTTAAAATTTCCACTGTAAATGGGATTTTTCCATAAAATCTTCTAACTCGTATCAATGTATGTAAAGATTATTGATTTTCAAATTCAGAATTTTACACAGAAATCTAACTGAATTCTATTAGTTTTTAAATAAACTTTATTTTTTAGAGAAGTTTTATGTTCACAGCAAAATACACACAGCAGAAAGTACAGAGAGTTCCTATATACTCCCTGCCCACATACATGCACAGCCTCCCTCACTATCAACATCCAGCATTAAAATGGAGTATGTTATAATCGATGACCCTGCATTAACAGGTGATCATCACCCAAAGTCCATAATTTACATTAGGGTTCATTCTTGGAGTAGTAAATTTTATGGGTTTTCACAAGTATATAATGAATGTCATACATCTACCATTATATTATTGTATTAGGGTTCTCTAGAGGACAGAACTAATGGATATACCATTATATATATTATATATAATGTGTATGTTATATATTATGTGTATATATGTATACATATATATGTTGTATTATATATGTATATATGATAGCTATATATATATGTTGTATATATATCATATATATATGTTGTATTGCTAAGGAGTATTAACTCATGATCACAAGGTCCCACAATAGGCCATCTGCAAGCTGAGAAGCAAGGAAACCAGTCTGAGTCCCCAAACCGAAGAAGTTGGAGTCCAATGTTTGAGGGCAGGAGGCATTCAGCAAGGGAGAAAGATGTAGGCTGGGAGCCTAAGTCAGTCTAGTCTTTTCACATTCTGCTGCCTGCTTTTTATTCTGGCCTTGCTGGCAGCTGATTAGATTGTGCCCACCCAGATTAAGAGTGGGTCTATCTTTCACAGCCCACTGACTCAAATGTTAATCTCCTTTGGCAACACCCTCACAGACACAGCCAGGATCAATACTTTGCATCCTTTAATTCAGTCAAGTTGACACTCAGTATTAACCATCACAATTATCATATAAAATAGTTTTACTGTCCTCCAATTCCTCTATGTTCTGCCTTTTTGTTCTACCCTCCCCCCATAATTTTTAAAGAAATAAACTTTCAATTGATTCTCTTGAGTTGTCTAGGTATAAGAACATACATCCTAATAATTATAGTAACTTCATTCCTCCTTTCCAATGTATATCTCAATTTTGTTTTTTATTTTTTATATTTTTAATTGATATTTCATAGCTGTACATATTTTGGGACTATATGTGATATTTTGTTTCCTTTTTAATTTCTTTATTAGCTTATCTGCCAAATCAATAGATGCATAATGTGGTATTTTGATACATGTGTACAATCTGTAATTATCAAGTCAGGGTAACTGGGATATCTATCACCTCAAAAATTTATCTTTTCTTTGTGTTGGGAATATTACAATTCTTCTCTTCTAGCTGTTTCTAAATGTGAACTAAATTACTATTAACTGTAATTTCTCTACTGTACTACTAATACCAGAACTTATTCCTTCTAACTGTATTTTTGTTCTCCTTAACCAACTTTTCTTCATCCTGCCCTCTACTCTTCCCCTCCCAGCCTCTCACAGCCATGATTCTCCCCTCTACCTCCATGAGATCCAATTTATTAGCTGCCACATGTGAGTGAACAATGTGATATTTGTTTTTCTGTGCCTGGCTTATTTCACTTAATATAATGACCTCCAGTTCCAAACCACATTGCTGCAAATAACATGATTCCATTCTTTTTTATAGCTAAATAATATTCTACTATGTACATAACCACATTTTCTTTCCCCATTCATCTGTTGATGGGCACTTAAGATGATGCCATACCTTGGCTATTTGTGAACAGTGAGGCAATAAACACAGGAATCCCGATTGCAGATATCTCTTTGATGTTACCATTTCCTTTCTTTTAAATATATACTCAGCAGTGGAACTGCTGGATCATATGGTAGTTTTATTTTTAATTTCTCGAGGAACTCCATACTGTTTTTCATAATGGAGGTACTACTTTACATTCCCACAGAATAGGTGAGTTCCCCTTTCTCTGCATTCTACCAGCATTTGCTATTTTTTGTCTTTTGGCAATAGCCATCCTAACTTGGGTGAGATAGTATTTCATCATGGTTTTGATTTGCATTTCCTTGATGATTAGTGATGCTGGACATTTTTTTTTTCAAATATCTGTTGACCATCTGTGTACCTTCTTTTCAGAAATATTTATTCAGGTCTTTTACTCATTTTAAAAATTTGATTATTTGGTTTTTGCTACTGAGTTCCTTATATATTCTGGCTATTTTTGTTTGTTTGTTTGTTTTGAGATGGAGTCTTGCTCTTGTCACCCAGGCTGGAGTGCAATGGCACAATCTTGGCTCACTGCAACCTCCACCTCCCGAGTTCAAGTGATTCTCCTGCCTCAGCCTCCTGCATAGCTGGGATTACAGGCACCTGCCATCACACCAGGCTGATTTTTGTATTTTTAGTAGAGACAGGGTTTTTGCCATGTTGGCCAGGCTGGTCTCAAATTCCTGACCTTGTGATCTGCCCACCTCAGCCTCCCAAAGTGCTGGGATTACAGGTGTGAGCCACTGCGCCCGGCCAAGGTGATTTTTTATATGGTAAAAGATAGGGATCTAGTTTCATTCTTCTGCACATGGATATTCAGTTTCCCCAGCACCATTTATTTACTTATTTTTATTTTTTAAGAATGGTCCCACTCTGTCGCCCAGACTGAAATACAGAGGCACACACACAGCTCACTGTAGTCTCAAACTCCTGAGCCCAAGTGATCCTTCCACTTCAGCCTCCCAAGTATCTGGGACCACAAGCACAAACCACCATGCCCAGCTAATATTTAATTTTTTGTAGAGATGGAGGTCTCACTATGTTTCCCAGGCTGGTCTTGAACTCCAGGCCTCAAACAATCCTCTTGCCTTGGATTCCCAAAGTGCTGAAATTATAGGTATGAGCCACTATGCCCAGCCACAGTACCATTTATTAAAGAGACTATCTTTTTCCCATTGTATGTTCTTGTTACTATTGTTGAAAATGAGTTGGCTAGAAGCACATGGATTTATTTCTGGGTTCTCTATTCTGTTCCATTGGCCTGTGTGTCTGTTTTTACAGTACCATACTGTTTCGGTTACTATAGCTTTATAGTATAATTTGAAATCAGGTAGTGTGATGCCTTCATCTTTTTTCTTTTTGCTCAGGATTATTTAGCTATTCATATGAGTTTCAGGATTTCTTTTCTATTTCTGTGAAAAATGTCATTGGTACACTGATAGGTATTACATTGAATCTGTAACTCACTCTGGGTAGTATAGACATTAAAACAATACTAATTCTTCCATTCCAAAGCATGGGATAGCTTTCCATTTTTTTGTCACCTTTCTTTTATTGGTGTTTTATAGTTTTCTTTGTAGAGATATTTTACTTCTTTGTTCTTTAGTTACATTTATTCCTAGGTATTTTAATTTTTTGTAGCTATTGTAAATGAGATTGATTTCTTGATTTCTTTTTCAGGCTGACTGCTGTTAGCATATAGAAACACTGCTGATTTTTGTATGCTGATTTTGTTTCCTATGATTTTACTAAATACATTTGTCGGTTCTAAGAGTTTTCTGGTGGAGTCTTTGGGCTTTTCTAAATTTAAGATCATGTTGTCTGCAAACAAGGATAACTTGACTTCTTCCTTTCCAATATGGATGTCCTTTATTTCTTTCTCTTGCTTAATTGATCTGGCTGGGTATTTTTGTTTAACTGAATTTGCTGGTATCTTCAAAACAAGAGACAGCAGATATCCTTTTCTTGTTTTTGACTGTAACAGGAATGCTTTTAGTATTTCCCCAATCTAAAACTTACAGAAAAGTTGCAAACACAGTACTTCCAGTAAGTTGTTATCTAACAAACAAGGACATTCTTCTATGTAACTACAATTTGAGGTCAAAATCAGGAAATTCACACTAATACATTACCATTGTCTAATTTTCAAACAGCATCCAAGTTTTTCCAACTACTTTATAGATAAAAGACTGATATCCTTTATAGTTAAAGGATTCAGGTCAGACTCAGGCACTGCATTTAAATGACATGTCTCTTTAATCTCCTTCAATCTGGAACAGTTCTTCAGTTTTACCTTGACTTTCAAGATGACAATATGGAAGATTACACACCAGTTGTTTTGTAGAATGTCTCTCAATTTAGGCATGTATAATCATTTCTCATTATTAGATTTAGGTTACGGATCTGCAATGGAGTGAATTTTCTGTGTCACCCCCCAAAATTCATACACTGAAACTCTAATCCCAATATGATGCTATTTGGAGGTGGCTTTTTTTTTAGACAGAATCTTGCTCTGTCACCCAGGCTGGAGTGCAGTGGCGCAATCTCAGCTTACCACAACCTCTGCCTCCCAGGTTCAAGCTATTCTCCTGCCTCAGCCTCCTGAGTAGCCGGGATTACACCTGGCTAATTTTTGTATTTTTATTAGAGACGGGGTTTCACCATGTTGGCCAGGCTGGTCTTGAACTCCTGACCTCAAGTGATCTGCCTGCCTTGGCCTCCCAAAGTGCTGGGATTACAGGTGTGAGCTACGGGGCCTGGCTTGGAGGTGGCATCTTTGGAAGGTAGAGGTCATGAGGGTGGAGCCCTCATGAATAAGGTTAGTGTCCTTATAAAAAGAATAGTTAGCTCTCTTTCTGTCATTTGAGACAGCAAGGAAACCACCTTCTATAAACCAGGAAAAGGGCATTCACAAAGAATACAACCACACTGGCACCCGGATCTTGCACTTTCAGCCTCCAAGCCTCCAGAATTGTGAGAAATACAAGCCTGTTGTTTAAGCCACCCAGCCCATGGTAATTTGTTATAGCACTCTGAACGAGGACAACATCTTTGGCAGGAATATCACATCAGTGATGCTGTGTTCTTCTCAATGCATCCTAACAGGAGTCACACGATTCTGATTTGTCTCATTATTGATGACGCTAATTCTGATCACTTGATTCAGTAATGTCTATAAGGCTTCTCCATCACCATAAGATTCTTCTTTTTCTCTGTGTTCACTTTCTTGACTTAGCCTTACAGCCAGCCATTTTACCAAGGAGTAACCAAGGAGTACTAGCACCTTTTAGTAGAGAATGGTATTTAGAAACCATGAACTGAACACTAGGTGTGTTCATTGCTATTAGGGTAACACTATTTCTAGACCAGCTACAGAGGTAGGAAATATTCTAGAAATCATAAGTTTAAACTGATTAATTTCAAATCTCGATCAAGTCCCACAGGTTCTTCTTTGTCTTCCTCCATTCCATATTTGTGTCTTCCTTCTTCCACAGTGAAAATCCTGTTTTTTTTCAACCACTCCACGTTTATTCATTTGCTCAATCTTACAATAAAATGAATATTAATATACTCAGTAAGAAAATTTCTGTTATTTTACGTTTTAATTACTGTGTGTATTTTGTTATATTTATTAGTATTTGATGTGTTTTCTTTTTTATACTTTTGTGGAGGCATAATATGTATATCATAAAACTTGCCCTAAGTGTTCAATGATTTTTAGTAAAATTCAGAGTTGTGCAACCATTACCGCAATCCAGTTTCAGAACACTTACATCAGCATAAAAACTTCCCTTCTAGGCCGGGTGCAGTGGCTCACATCACTAATCCCAGCAATGTGGAGGACTGAGGCAGGCAGATCGCTTGAGCCCAGGAGTTTGAGACCAGCCTAGGCAACATGATGAAACCTTGTCTCTACAAAAAAATACAAAAATTAGCTGGGTGTGGTGGCAAATGCCTGTTAACGGTACGAGAGGCTGAGGTGGGATGACAGCTTGAACCCAGGAGGTTGAGATTGCAGTGTGCTGTGATTGTGCCACTGCACTCCAGCCTGGGTGACAGAGTGAGACCATCTCAAAAAAGAAAAAAAAAAAAAAGAAGAAAAGTTCCCTCTGCCTATATGCAACCAGTCCCCACTTTGACACCTCACAGACTCAAGCACAGGTCATCACTGGGCTCCACAGATTTGTCCATCCTAAAAGTTTCATACAAATGGAATCAAACAATAGTAGCCTTTTGTGTCTGACTTCTTTCACTTCATATGATGTTTTTAAGATTAATCCATCTGTAGCATGTATCAGTAGCCTATCTTTTATTGCTGAATAATATTCCATTACATGTATATGCCATATTGTGGTTATCTACTCACCAGCTGATAGACATCTGAACTGTTTCCAGTTTTTGCCTATTGCATATAATGCTGCTATGAACACTCACAATAAGTCTTTGTGTAGATATATGTTTTGGAGGTATAGGGGTGGATATGTAGAAATAAAACTGCTGGGTCCAACAACAGGTATATTTTTAACTTTTTAAGAAATGGCCAAATTGTTTTTCTTTTTTTTTTTTTTTTTTGAGACGGAGTCTCGCTCTGTCGCCCAAGCTGCTGGAGTGCAGTGGCCGGATCTCAGCTCACTGCAAGCTCCGCCTCCCGGGTTCACGCCATTCTCCTGCCTCAGCCTCCCGAGTAGCTGGGACTACAGGCGCCCGCCACCTCGCCCGGCTAGTTTTTTGTACTTTTTAGTAGAGACAGGGTTTCACTGTGTTAGCCAGGATGGTCTCCATCTCCTGACCTTGTGATCCGCCCGCCTCGGCCTCCCAAAGTGCTGGGATTACAGGCTTGAGCCACCGCGCCCGGCCCCAAATTGTTTTTCAAAGTGACTGTATCATTTCATATTCCCACGAGCAATGTATGAGGGTTCTGATTCTTCCTCACCCTCACCAATGCTTGGTATTGGCAATCTTTTTTATTTTATTATTGTAGTGGGTGTGTAGTGACATCTCATTGTGGTTTTAATTTGCATTTCCCTAAAGGCTAATGCTATGAAGTATCTTTTCATGTATACATAAGCCATTGTAGAAAGAAAACTGTTCTTTAGTTAAAATATAATAAATACTCATTTAAAAATGTTTTTCATCCCATTTAAAAACCTGGATTATTGTACTATCAAATTATAAGAGTTCTTTATATACTCAGATAAAAGTCCTCTATTACATACATGATTTGCAAATATTTTTCCCAGTATATGATTTATCTTTTAATTCCACTAATGGTGCCTTTTAAAGAGCAGAATTTTTTCTGTTTTGATGAAGTTCAATTTATTAATTTTGTTATCTTATGGATCATGTTTTTGTTGTCATATGGGAGAAATACCTGTCTAACCCAAAGTCACAAACATTTCCTCCTTGCCATTTTCTAGAAACTTTATTTAGTTCTTATATGTAAATCTATGATCCATTTAGAGTTAAATTTTGCACATGGCATGAAATAAGGATATATATATTTTGCATATGGATGTATAATTGTCCCAGCATCATTTGTTGAAAAAATTATCATTCCCTCATTGAATTACCTTGACACTTTTGTCAAAACTGGGGATTACAGGCATGTGCCACCACACCCGGCTAATATTTGTGTTTTTAGTAGAGACAGGGTTTTACCATGTTGGTCAGGCTGGTCTCAAACTCCTGGCCTCAAGCAATCCACCTGCCTTGGCCTCCCAAAGTGCTGGGATTACAGGAGTGAGCTACCATGCCCAGCCATCTTCTCTTTATTTTTTTAGAGACATTGTCTCATTCTGTTGCCTAATCCTTCTCAAATGCTGCTGGATTCTGTTACCTAGTATTTCATTAGGGAATTTTGTATACATATTCATGAAGAATACTGGTCTGCAATTTTCTTTCCTTGTGACGTGTTCACCTGGTTTTGATATCTGAGTAATATTGGTCTCAAAAAATGTGTTACAAATTGTTTCCTTTTTATTTCCCAAAAAAACAAACTGTAGGATTGGTAATCCCTCTTCCTTAAATGAAGCCATCTAGGCCTGGGTTTTCCCTTTTGAGAAGATTTCTAATTACCAATTCATTTTAGTCACATTATTTTTCTTCATTTATTATTGTCCTATTGATATTTTCTCTTTCTTCTTGAGTCAGTTTTGTTAATTTGCATCTTTCTAGTAATTTGGCCATTTGTCTAATTTGTTGGCATAAAGTTATTCATAATAATCCCTTATAATACTTTTAACTTCTGTAGAGTTGGTAATGATATCCTATCTTTTATTCCTAATTTTGGTATTTGTGTCTTTTCTCTATATTTTTTCCTTGATCAGAATAGCTAACGGTTTATCAATTGCATTGATTAAAGAACAATTTTATTGTTTCAAAGAATCAACTTTAGTTTTACTGATTTTCTCTATTGTTTTTCTGTTTTTTATTTCACTGATGTTTGGCTCTGATCTTTATCATTTCCTTCTTTTTTTTTTTAAGAAATGGAAGTCTTCAAATTTCCATCAACAACAGACTGGATAAAGAAAACATGGTACATTTACACCATGGAACAGTATGCAGCCATAACTAGGTACAAAATCACGTCCTTTGTAGGGACACTGATGGGAGCTAGAAGCCATTATCCTCAGCAAAATAACACAGGAACAGAAAACCAAACACTACACCTTCTCACTTATAAGTGGGAGCTGAACAATGAGAACACATGGACACAGGGAAGGGAACAACACACACTGGGGCCTGTTGTGGGGGTGGGGGAGAGAGAGCATCAGGATAAACAGCTAATGCATGTTGGGCTTAACACCTAGGTAATGGCCTGATAGGTGCAGCAAACCACCATGGCACATGTTTACTTATGTAACAAACTTGCATGTACTGCACATGTATCCTGGAACTTTAATAAAAATAAATTTTAAAAAAAGATAAAGAAGAAAAAATGTTTATGTATAATACAAAATTCAGTTTAAAAGTTTGACTGTATTATGTACTCGTGAGGAAATGTCTCTTTAGTTCACTGTTATTTACAGTTATTTACAGTATCTAGATTACTGCCTGTTACTTGGCAGATGCTTAATAAATGTTTTTCAAATGGATTTTTTAAACGCAACTTTTTTTCCCTCAAAATCCAAATACAAACATGGTTGGGGGGGGATCTATCTTAAATAAAAGCAAGAAATTAATCATAAAAAAAGAAATGGGGGTCTTGCTCTGCCACCTAAGTGGAGTACAGTGGTGCAGTCCTGACTCACTGCAGCCTCAAACACCTAGGCTCAAGTGATCCTTCTGCCCCAGCCTCTCAAGTAGTTAAGACTACAGGCACACACCACAACACCTGGCTAATTTTTTTTTTCTTTTTGTGAGATGAGATCTCACTCTGTCATCTAGGCTGGAGTGTAATAGCACGACCAAGGCTCACTGCAGCCTTGACTTCCTGGGCTCAGGTGATTCTCCCACCTCAGCCTCCCTAGTAGCTGGGACTACTGGTACATACCACCACACCTGGCTAATTTTTTTGTATTTTTTGTAGAGATATGGTTTTACCATGTTGCCTAGGCTGATCTTGAACTCTCGGGCTCAAGCAATCCACCCACCTCGGCCTCCCAAAGTGCTGGGACTACAAGCATGAGCCACTGCACTTGGCCATTCAAAAAAATTTTTTTTGGTAGAGACAGGGCCTCACTATGTTGCCCAGGCTGGTCTTGAACTCCTGGCCTCAAGTGATCCTCCTGTCTTAGCTTATCAAAGTGCTGGGGATTACAGGCTTGAGATACCAAGCCTGGTCATCATTTCTTTCTATCTGCTTGATTTGGATTATTTGCTTTTTTTGTTTCAGTTTCTTTAGGTAAAAACTTAGGTTGTTTTTCTTTTCTAAATAGGCATTTAAAACTGTTAAGTTTCCCTTTCAGCACTGCTTTAACTGCATTGTACATATTTCAAAATATTTTCTATTTTCCCTTGTGATTTCATCTTTAACCCATGGGTTATTTAGTAGTGTGTTTTAAAATTTCCAAATATTTTGATATCGACTACCTTTATTTCTATTGTTGACTTCTAATTCTACTGTGATTAGAGAACATACTTTGAATGATTTCAATCCTTTTACATTTATGGAGAATGTTTTACATGCATTTGCAAAGAATATATATTCTGCTGCTGTGGGTGAAGTGTTTTATAGGTACTTTTTATGTCAAGTTAGTTGACAGTGTTGTTCAAGTTTGTATCCTTACTGATCATCTTTCTACATTTTCTATCAATTATTGAAAGTAGGGTATTGAACTCTCCAACAGTTGTTGAATTGCCTATTTCTCCTTTCAATTTTGTAAGTCTTTACTTACGTGTTTTGAGGCTCTGTTATCAGCAACATTAGTTTCCTAGAATTGTCCTAACAAATTACCAACACTAGGTAGCTTAAAACAATAGAAGTTTATTGTCTTATGTTTCTGGAAACCGTAAGTCCAAAATCAGGGTGTCCACAGGGTCATGTTCCCCCCTTTGAAGGTTCTAAGGAAGAATTCTTCCTTGCCTCTTCTCATGGCCCCAGCAGTACTTAGTTGTGGCAGCACAACTCCAATCTCTGCCTCCACAGTCAGATCACTGCCTTCCCTGTGACTTTCTGCGTGTCCTCTCCTCCTTTTATAAGGTCACCAGTCATTGCATTTAGGTCCCTCACCCCAGTCAAATATGATCTTATCTTAACTAATAACATCTGCAAAGATTCTGTTTCCAAATAAGGTTACATTCTGAGGTTCTGGGTAAACATGAATTTCAGGAAAGATATTGTTCAATCCACTGCAGTGTGAATACCTTTATACTGACATTTGTATCTTTCTGACAGATTGACCCTCTTATCACATGAAATGTTCCTCTTTGTCACTAGTAATATATCTTGAAATCTATTTATCTGTGCTTTATTAGCTTTATAAAACCAACAAAAAAAGCATTATATATCCTTTCAAGTTCTGGGAGAGATTATTATATATGGTATGAGACTCACCCATGCTACCTATAATATATAATAATACATATAATAATCTTGTTTAAGAAAGAAATTACAGGCCGGGCGCGGTGGCTCAAGCCTGTAATCCCAGCACTTTGGGAGGCCGAGACGGGCGGATCACGAGGTCAGAAGATCGAGACCATCCTGGCTAACATGGTGAAACCCCGTCTCTACTAAAAATACCAAAAAACTAGCCGGGCGACGTGGCGGGCGCCTGTAGTCCCAGCTACTCGGGAGGCTGAGGCAGGAGAATGGCGTGAACCCGGGAGGCGGAGCTTGCAGTGAGCTGAGATCCGGCCACTGCACTCCAGCCTGGGCGGCAGAGCGAGACTCCGTCTCAAAAAAAAAAAAAAAAAAAAAAAAAAAAAAAAAAAAAAAAAAAAAAAGAAAGAAATTACAAAAGTTTTTCTTTTTCCTTTTACTTTTTTTTTTTTTTACTTCTTGAGTTAGTCTTCGCAATTTAGAGGTAATATAGGGTAGTATTAACATTTCTCAATAGGAGTTCTAGTAACATTATTTTTTTCTTTTTTGAGAGGGAGTCTCCCTCAGGCTGCAGGGCAGTGGCACCATCTCGGCTCACTGCAACCTCCGCCTCCTGGGACTGAGCAATTCTCCTACCTCAGCCTCTGAGTAGCTGGGACTACAGGGTACACCACCATGTCCAGCTAATTTTAGTATTTTTAGTACAGATGGGGTTTCACCATGTTGGCCAGGTTGGTCTCAAACTCCTGACCTCAAGTGATCCACCCACCTCAGCTTTTTTTTTTTTTTTTCTTTTTGGAGATAGTGTCTTGCTGTAGCACCCTGGCTGGAGTGTAGTGGTGCCATCTCATCTCACTGCAACCTCCGCCTCCCAGGTTCAAGCATCGAGCAATCCTCCTGCCTCAGCCTCCTGAGTAGCTGGGACTACAGGTGTGCACCACCACACCTGGCTAATTGTTGTATTTTCTGTAGAGACGGGGCCTCACTATATTGCTCAGGCTTTTTTTTTTTGTTGAGACGGAGTCTCGCTCTGTCGCCCAGGCTGGAGTGCAGTGGCCGGATCTCAGCTCACTGCAAGCTCCGCCTCCCGGGTTTACGCCATTCTCCTGCCTCAGCCTCCCGAGTAGCTGGGACTACAGGCGCCCGCCACCTCGCCTGGCTATTTTTTTTGTATTTTTAGTAGAGACGGGGTTTCACCATGTTAGCCAGGAGGGTCTCGATCTCCTGACCTCGTGATCCGCCCGTCTCGGCCTCCCAAAGTGCTGGGATTACAGGCTTGAGCCACTGCGCCCGGCCTTTTTTTTTTTTTTTTTTTTAAATAGAGACAGGGTTTTACTGTTACCTAGGCTGGTCTTAAACTTCTGGCCTCAAGCAATCTTCCCTGCCTCAGCCTCTCAAAGTGCTAGGACTAACAGGCATGAGCCACTCTGCCCAGCCTGGGTCAGTTCTTTATTTTTTAGGACCATCACTCATACTATAGGACACTTAATATTTTGAATCTCTATCCACTAAATGTCAGTAACTCTCCTTAGTCTTTATAACAACCAGATTCATACCCGTGAGGGTGGGGGAGTTATTCAAGAACCAATGACATAGTTAAGAGAGTAACTGCTTGGGCTTAAATACAAGCTCTGATACTAATTTTGTTAAATATTTTTCTATTGAATTTTGCTGTGATTAGCTGATACATATAAAATTCTTAGAATAGTACCTAGAACAGAGCAAGTGCGTGATAAATATTAGCAAGTATTATTCCACAAATTCTGTCATCTTAACAAGTTTTTATATGGCAGGACAGTATTTTTGAAATATTGACTTATTTTTCTTGTATGAATTCACTTTTTCCTTGCCCTTTCCTTCCATACTCCCTTTAATCGGCTAGATAGCTATGAGCTCGCTGCTATAGGGGAGAGAGAAACCAGATTTAAAGACATAAAAATGACGTATTCATAAACTTTATTTCTAAAACTGTAAGCCTTTATGGGAATAGAGAAAGTTCCATACATACATAAAATATTTGGGAGAAACATAACTAAAAAGAACTGGGCTTTCTTATCTCCCCATTAATTTTTTTTTAATTATTTTTTTCTCCCCGTTATAACAAGCCTAGAAAGAAATTTCCCCAGACTGAGGAAGAAGACAATATGGTGGGAAAGGGATAAGAGTACAGAAACTGACAGATCCTTAAAAAATGAATTCTATGCCCTGATTCATGGAGTAGCAAAGAAGCAGTAAAAGTCCATACAAACATGAGGGCTCTAAGTCAGGGAGATGAGGAGGGTTAAATCCTGAACCTTGGGTAAGTAATATGATACCAGAGAAGAAATGACTGGGAGATAAGACTATGCTGATCTGGCTTTAAGAAGTAGCCTTGCATTTCATACGTAAGCATAGCAGTGAAGGCGTAGAATTATGTATATGCCCCTACATGTAATGTGGAATAAAAGAGAGAACATACCTGAAGGTACCAGACAAACAGGAATGACAACATCTTAGTGGCAAATGGTGTGGACCAGTGTCCGAGGACCAGAAAGGACGATGGACATCTCAGAAAATACCTGCATGAACAGGCAACATTGAGGACTAGGTGAATATGAGTACCTTCTCCCTATCCTTGTCTTAGTAACACAGAGATCACCCCCACTTCATAATCAGACTCGAAGTATGAAACTCCAAACTGACTGAGATCAGGTTTCCACCCCCTCCAATGAACGGAGACTTCGAAAAGAAAGTAAGATAGCCGGGCACGGTGGCTCATGCCTTTAATCCCACTTTGGGAGGCTGAGGCAGGTGGATCACAAGGTCAGGAATTCGAGACCAGCCTGGCCAACATGGTGAAACCCTGTCTCTACTAAAAATACAAAAATTAGCCAGGTGCAGTGGTGGGCGCCTATAATCCCAGCTACTCGGGAGGCTGAGGCAGGTGAATTGTTTGAACCCGGGAGGCGGAATTTGCAGTGAGCCGGGATCGCGCCGCTGCACTCTAGCCTGGGTGACAGAGTGAGACTCCATCTCAAAAAAAAAAAACAAAAAATAAAAAATAAAAAGATGATTCATATAAAATTAGAGTAACATTTCTTGTATAATTTTGTGGACACAGATCTACCCATATGCACAGAGTTGTTCATATAATTGTAAGTTTTTAAAGCTATGTATCTGTTGACATAGCCCCTTTTTACTTTTGTTCATATCTCCTTTATTTGTTTATTTTTATTAGCTTTTTAAAGATTTAATCAGTTTGTTGGGATTTTTGAAAAACTCAATTATTAGATGTATAGTCTACTCTTCCTGTCTCTTAAAAGTCACTAAGGTTTTTATCTTTATTGTTTCCTTTATTCTGCTTTCCTTTGAGTTGTATTTCAGTTGTTTCTTTCTAGTTTATTGATTTGATAAATTCTGTTTTCCTAACTGGACCATGAATGATACAGATGGTAAATTCATTTTATAGCTTAAATGAGCAAATACAATTTTTATAACATGTATGGCATGATATGGCATGTATATATGGCAGAAACTTGATAGTTATCAGAGTTAAAATTTATCTTCAGGACTATTAAACAAATTCTTGGTAGTAAATACTAAGAACACTTCTTCCATTACTTGGCAAACATTCAAAGAAGTACTTTAGTTATGATTAGAAGAAATAGAGCAAATACGCACTTAAATAAGATCTTTGTCCACCAACCTAAGGTTTTTTCTTACTTGTACTACTGAATTCCCTGAAATGTAAATATTATTTGGCCCTTTCTCCTTTATCCAACTGAGGATGGTAATGACTAACTACTTTAAATTCTCAAAATACTTTGTGGCAAAAAGACTATTTCCTGTCAAGTATTCCTGTTAAATATCATTATGCATTATGTCCTATACTTTCTTTTCATTATAACAAATCCAAAGTATATCTGGATTTTTAATTTTAATTTCTATATTATCCTAAAATAAAGCTTGGATATTACCAATGGAATATTGTAAAAGAAGTGAAGTAAAAATGAAAAGTTTATCTTACAAGCAAGAGGGAAAATACACTGTAAGTCTTACAGAATAAGTACCTTATCCAGGTGTCTCATAGTCTAGATGAAGAAATAAAGGCCTAGATAGGATAACTAGCTCAAGATTAAAGGTCAAAAACAGAAGTTGGTCAAAAAACTGGATTCCTTTTTTTGTTTTGAGATGGAGTCTCACTCTGGCACCCAGGCTGGAGTGCAGTGGCACGATCTTGGCTCACTGCAACCTCCGCCTGCCAGGTTCAAGCAATTCTCCTGCCTCAGCCTCCCGAGTAGCTAGGACTACAGGTCCATGCCACTATGCCTGGCTTTTTGTTTTTCTTTGTATTTTTAGTAGATGTGGGGTTTCACCATGCTGGCCAGGCTGGTCTCAAACTCCTGACTTCGTGATCCGCCCACCTCAGCCTCCCAAAGTGCTGGGATTACAGGTGTGAACCACCGCGCCCGGCTCCGAAAAACTGGATTCTTTTTTTTTTTTTTTTTTTTTTTGAGACGGAGTCTCGCTCTGTCACCCAGGCTGGAGTGCAGTGGCCGGAGCTCAGCTCACTGCAAGCTCCGCCTCCCGGGTTTACGCCATTCTCCTGCCTCAGCCTCCCAAGTAGCTGGGACTACAGGCACCCGCCACCTCGCCCGGCTAGTTTTTTGTATTTTTTAGTAGAGACGGGGTTTCGCCATGTTAGCCAGGATGGTCTCGATCTCCTGACCTCGTGATCCGCCCGTCTCGGCCTCCCAAAGTGCTGGGATTACAGGCTTGAGCCACCGTGCCCGGCCCCCGAAAAACTGGATTCTTATATTCAAAAGCACTCTTTTGTTCTGCTCTGTTATTACCTTTTACACTGATTATACAAGGGTCTCATGAAACAAAAAATATAAAATTTGCTGAGAGGTTGGGCTCGTTTGGTGCAGTGGCTCCCGCCTGTAATTCCAGCACTTTGGGAGGCTGAGGCAGGCGGATAACTTGAGGTCAGGAATTTGAGATCAGCCTAGCCAACATGGCGAAACCCGGTCTCTATTAAAAATACAAAGAAATTAGCTAGGCGTGGTGGTACACACCTATAATCCCAGCTATAATCCCCAGGAGGATTATACACACCTATAATCCCCAGGAGGCTGGGGAAAGAGAATTGTTTGAACCCGGGGAAACAAAGGGAGGTTGCAGTCAGCTGAAACTGCACCACTGCACTCCAGCCTGGGCGACAGAGCAAGACTCTGTCTAGAAAAAAAGAAAAAATGCCCCCAGAAATCTGACCGTAACACAACTAGTGCTACAATAAACATCAATTAAACAATGCCTGTTTTAAAAACTCAAAGAACAGAAGAAAGGAAAGAAAATAAAGATAAGAGCAGAACTTGAGGAAATAGCAGAAGAGACAATGGACAAAATCAATGAAGCTAAAAAATGGTTCTTAAAAAGACCTAGAAAAGACATACAATCTCTAGCATGACTAAGAAGAAAGAAAGAAGGCAAAAAACAAATATTAGGAACAAAAAGGAAGACGTAATTATATATCCAGCAAGGATTTAAAAGAAAATAAGTGTATGTTATGAGCAATGTAGTGGCAAAAAAAAAAAAAAAAAAAAAACCCACAAAACAATGGAAGGAAAACTTAGGTAAAACTGATTAACTCCCAGAAATATATAATTTAACCAAAACGAAATGAGAAAAAATTAAATATTTGAATAGTCTTATAGTCATTCCAATCCGATAAATACTCTTGAAAGAACAGAGAGAAAGGATCATATAATCTTTTATCCCCCCACAGGTTATTGGAGAACAGGTGGTGTTTGGCTACATGAGTAAGTTCTTTAGCAGTGATTTGTGAGATTTTGGTGCAACCATTACCCAAGCAATATACACTGCACCCAATTTGTAGTTTTATCTGTCACCCCTTCCCATCCTTTGTCCCTAAGTCCCCAAAGTCCATTGTGTCATTCTTATGTCTTTATATTCTCATAGCTTAGCTCCCACTTAAGGACCATTTAATCTTGATACCAAAACCATATAAGATTTTCAAGAGAAAGACAAACTACAGGTTCTTCTTATGAAAAAAATCTGAAAAAAAAATACTAGCAATCCAAACCCAGTAATGCGTTAAAAAAGATAATATATCATAATTATGTTGTTTATCCCAGTAAAGCAACATTAAAAAATTAATAAACACAATTTGCCATAAAAAAACTAAAAGAACAAAACTTTATGACCAAGAGATATCAAAAATTAATAAAATTCAATGGCTATTTATTTTTTAAAACTTTTTTTTTTTTTTTAAGACAAAGTCTTGTTTTGTCACCCAGCCTGGAGTGTAGTGGCATGATCTCAGCTCACTTAGCCTCAATCTCTTGGGCTCAGGTGATCCTCCCACCTCAGCCTCCTGAGATTACAGATGGGCACCACCATGCCCAACTGATTTTTAATTTTTTTTTGTAAGGACAGGATCTCACTATGTTGCCCAGGCTGGTTTTGAACTCCTGGGCTGAAGGATCTTCCTCCTTCAGACTCCCAAGGTGCTGGGATTACAGGTGTGAGCCACTGTGCCCAGCAAAAATTCTTATCAAAACAGGAATAGAAGATAACTTTAAAAACATCTCAATAAATGGTATCTACAGAAAGCATCCTTCTTAATGATATTTCAGAAGCATTTCCTTTAAAATAGGCAATCATTCCCACTATTATTGTTTCTACTGTACTAGACATCCTTTTAATAATTCAAAAGCAGTATAAAGATTAGAAAGATGCCATTATTAAACAATACTATGACTGTCTACCTAAGAAAACCCCAAGGAATATGCAAATTATTAGAGATAACAAGATATTTAAACACATGGCTGAATATAAAATCAATTTACAAAGCTATTAAATTTCCAATAGCAAGCAACCGATGGTTAGAAAATATTACTTATAATAGCAACAACAAAAAAGATACTCAAGGCAGGGTGCAGTGGCTCATGCCTGTAATCCCAACACTTTGGGAGACCGAGGCAGATGGATCACTTGAGGTCAGGAGTTCAAGACCAGTCTGGCCAACACAGTGAAACCCTGTCGCTACTAAAAATACAAAAATTAGCCGGGCATTGTGGCATGTGCCTGTAATCACAGCTACTCAAGAGGCTGAGGCAGAAGAACTGCGTGAACCCAGGAGGTGGAGGTTGCAGCGAGCCGAGATCGCACCACTGCACTCCAGCCTGGGCGAAAGAGCCAGACTCTGTCTCAAAAAAAAAAAAAAAAAAAAAAAAGAAGAAAGAAAAGAAAAGATACTCAAGAATAAATATAATTAACAAAAGATGTGCAATGATTATATTGATAAAATTATGAAATTTTATTGAAAGATATTAAAGAATACTAAAACAAATGAAATGTGATTTTTTTACACAGTTATAAAAGAATTCACTGTTGTAAAGATGTAAATTCTACCATGAATAATCTACAGTTTAAATTTGATTATGTTCAAAATCCCAGCAGGTTTTTTCATAGAATTTAACAAGCTGCTTCTAAAATTTATGTGGAAGAGGAAAGAGAAAAAATGGCCAACAAGATACCAAATGCTTAGGCAAACTCCCAACCATGTATCAAGATTTTTATAAAACCAGAATAATTAAGACTGTGTGGCTATATGACTGTGTACAGATAGTCATATAAACGAATGAAACAGACTAGAGAGCACAGAAACAGACTCCAGTATTGGTGGTGAAAATTGGTGTGGTTAGTTTTCTATTGTTGTTGTAACAAATCACCACAACCCCGACCCCCTGCCCCCACTCCCACAACACATATACACACAAATTTCTCTTGCAGCTCTGAAGGTCAGCAGTCCAAACAAGGCCTTTATGGGGCTAAAATCAAGGTGTCAGCAGGGCTGGGTTCCTTCTGGATACTATAGGGAAGAATCTGTTTCTTACCTTTTCCCACTTCTAGAGGCTGCTTGTTTGCCTTGGCTCATGGCTTAGTCACTCTAATCTCTGCTTCCTTCATGATATCTCTTACTTTGATTCCCTACCTCCTGCTTTCCCCTAGAAAGACCCTTATGATTACACTGTGCCCACCTGGAAAACTCTAGATACTCTCCTATTTCAAGATCCTTAATTACATCTTCAATGTACCCTTTGCTGTATAAGGTAACATATTCACAAGTTCTGGAAATTAGATGTGAACATGTTTGGAGGGGGCATTAGTCTGCCTACTACAGTGTGCACATCTTACAATTTAGCAATTCTATTCTTAGACATATAATCTAGAGAAACTCACACAAAAACACGAGGAGAAATGTACAACATATTCATGGTAGTACTGTTTGCAACAGGAAAAAAAATTAGAAGGACTCAGGGAGCAAGATGGCCGAATCAAACTGAAGAATTATCCACACAAAAAAAGCACCTTCATAAGAAACAAAAATGATGTGAATGTGATTTTAAAACAACAGTACCTGGTTTTAACTTCATATCATAGAATGAGACATTGAAGAGGGTAAGAGAGACAGTCTTGAAGTGCTGATGCCACTCCTCCTCCATCCCCACTGGCAATGGCCATCTGGCATGGAGAGACAATATATGCACTTGTGAGAGGCAGAGTGCAGCGACTGTGGGACTTTGCTCTGGAACACAGTGCTTCCATGTCACAGCAGAAAGCAACATTGGGTAGAACTCACCTTGGTGTTTAGACAAGCTCTAGCCAGAGGCAGATTACTCATCCCAGGGTCAGAACCTGAGTTACAGCAAGCCCTGCCACACAGGCTAAAGTACTCTGGGGTCATAAACTTCAAAGGCAGTTTAGGCCACAAGGACTGCAAGTCCTGGTGCTGTCCTGGGTTCAGAGTCAGTGGATGTGTGGGACATGCAACGAAGTGACATACCAGCTGTGGCAGCCAAGGGAATGCTTGTACCACCCCTCCCCCAACCCTAGGTATGGCAGCTTGCAGCTCCAGGAGAGACTCCTTCCCTCACTTGAGGAGAAGAGAGAGAAGAGTAAAGAGAATTTTGTCTCGCAACTTGGATACAAGCTCAACCACAGTAGCACAGGGGTCCAATCAAGAGTTCCGAGGCCTCCATTACAGGCCCTAGCTCCCAGATAACATTCCTAGACATGCCCTGGGCCAGAAGGGAACCTGCTGCCTTAAAGTGAAGGACCCAGTCCTGGCAGAACTAATCACCTACTAACAAAAGAGTCCTGGGCCCTGAATAATCAGCTGTGATGCCCAAGCAGTACTTGCTATAGGCCTTAGGTGAGACCCAGAGATGTGCTGGCTTCAGGTGTGACCTGGCACATTATCCAGTTGTGGTGGCTATAGGGAGAGATGCCAGCTTAAGAAACGGAGAGGGAGGAGTAAAGGGGACTCTGTCTTGGAGCTTTAGGTACCACCTTGGCCAAAGTGCGGCAGAGTACCAGGTGGGCTCTTGGGGTCCCCAATTCCAGGCGTTGGCTCTTGGATGGCATTTCTGGACCTGCCCTGGGCCACAGGGGGAGCCTACTGCCCCGAGGGGAGAATCTCAGGCCAGGAAGCATTCACTACAAGATGACTGAAGAGCCGTTGGCCCTTGAGTGAACATCAGTGGTGGCCAGAAGTACATGCTGTAGGCCTGGGACGATGATGGCCATGGGAAGAGACTCTTTTGCTTGTGAAAAGGGGAGGGAAAAGTGAAAAGTCTTGTGGCTTAGGTGCCAGTTCAGCTGCAGTAGAATAGAGTACCAGGTAGATACCTCAGGTTTCCAACTCCAGGTCCTAGCTCCTGGATGGCATCTCTGGACCTGGTGGGGCTGAGGGAACTTACCACCCCAAAGGAAAGGACATAAGCTTGGCTGGCTTTGCCACCTGCTGATTGTAGAGCCCTAAGGCCTTGAGCAAACATAGGCAGCAGCCAGACAGTGGATACCACGGGCTTTGGGCAAGACCCAGCGCTGTGCTGGCTTCAGGTCTGACCCAACACAGTCCCAATGCTGGTAACCACAGGGATGCTTGTGTCACCCCAGCTCCAGGCAGCTCAGCACAGAGAGAGAGAGACTGTGTTTGCTTAGGAGAAAGCAAGAGAAGAGAACAAGTGTATCTTCATGGTAATGCAGATAATTCTTCTGGCTCTTATGTAAGACCACCATGGTGGTCTATGTTATTGGGCTTGGGGTGTCTCCTAATGAAGATATGGCTGCAATGATTAAAAAATTAGATTGCCATACCAAAGTCCCTTTCAATTCCTGGAAAGCCTTCCCAAGAAGGATGGGTACAAACAAGCCCAGACTGCAAAGACTACAGTAAATACTTAACTCTTCAGTGTCCAATCACCCAGGAACATCCACAAGTATCAAGATCACCCAGGAAAACATGACCTCACCAAACAATCTGAATAAAGCACCAGGGACCAATCCTGGAGAAAGACAGAGTTATCTGAACTTTTAGACAATTCAAAATAGCTATGTTGAGGAAACTTAATGAAACTCAAGATAATACAGAGAAAGAATTCAGAATCCTATCAGATCAATTTAACAAGAGATTGAAATAATTTAAAAGAATCAAGAAGAAATTCTGGAGACGAAAAATGCAACAGACATACTAAAGAATGCATTCGAGTCTCTTACCAGCACAATTGATAAAGCAGAAGAAATAATTAGTGAGCTTAAAAACAGGCTACTTGAAACACACAGAGCAGACAAAAGAAAAAAGAATAAAAAAGAAAGAAATATATCTACAAGATCTAGAAAACAGCTTCAAAGAGAAAACCTAAGAGTTACTAGCCTTGAAGAGGAGGTAGAGAGCTGGGTGTGGTGGCTCACGCCTGTAATCCCAGCAGTTTGGGAGGCCGAGGTGGATGGATCACCTGAGGTCAGGAGTTTGAGACCAGCTTGACCAACATGGAGAAACTCCATCTCTACTAAAAATACAAAATTGGCCAGGCATGGTGGCGCATGCCTGTAATTCCAGCTACTCAGGAGGCTGAGGCAGGAGAACTGCTTGAACCCTGGAGGTGGAGGTTGCAGTGAGCCAAGATCGCGCCATTGCACTCCAGCCTAGGCAACATGAGCGAAACTCTGATTAACAAAAAAAAAAAAAAGAGAGAGGCGGTAGAGAGATACGGTGTAGAAAGTTTATTCAGGCCAGGTGCGGCGGCTCACACCTGTAATGCCAACACTTTGGGAAGCCGAAGTGGGTGGATCACCAGGTCAGGAGATTGAGGCCATCTAGCCAACATGGTGAAACCCTGCCTCTATTAAAAATACAAAAATGAGCTGGGATGGTGGCATGTGCCTGTAATCCCACCTAGTTGGGTGAGGCATGAGAACTGCTTGAACCCAGGAGGCGGTGGTTGCAGCGAGCCAAGATTGTGCCACTGCACTGGCAACAGAGAAAGACTCCACCAAAAGGAAGGAAGAAAGGAAGGAAGGAAGGAAGGAAGGAAGGAAGGACGGACGGAAGGACGGAAGGACGGAAGGACGGAAGGACGGAAGGAAGGAAGGAAGGAAGGAAGGAAGAAGGAAGGAAGGAAGGACGGAGGGAGGGAGGGAGGGAGGGAAGGGAAAAGAGAAAGAAAGTTCGCTTATTCTAAGAGATAATAACAGAGAACTTCCCTAAAGTAGAGAAAGATATTAATATTCAAGGATAAGGTTTAGAACACCAAGCAGAATTAATCCAAGTATTAATAAGACTACCTCAAAACATTTAATAAACACTCAAAGGTAAAGGATAAAGAAACAATCCTAAAAGCAGCAAAAGAAAAGAAACAAATAACATACAATAGAGCCACTGAAAACCTTACAGGCCAGGAGAGAGTGACATGACATATTTAAAGTGATGAAGGAAAAAAACTACTTTTATCCTAGAAGAGTATATCCAGCAAAAATATGCTGCAAACATAAGGGAGAAATAAAGATGTTGTTCAAGACAAACAAAAGCTGAGGGATTTCATCAACGCCAGCCCTGAACAAAATGAAATGCTAAAGAGAGTTCTTCAATCTGAAGGAAAACGGTGTAAATGAGCAATATGAAATCATCTAAAGGTGTAAAACTCACTGGTAACAGTAAGTACAAAGAAAAACAACAAATATAACACTGTAATTGTGGTGTGTAAACTATATCTTGAGTAGAAAGGTAAAAGGTGAACTGATGAAAAATAATAACTACAACTTTTCAAGACATAGTATAATGAAATAAAAATAGAAACAATAAAAAGTGAAGCAAGCAAGGGAACAAAGTTAAGCTGTAGACTCTGTATATGTTTTTTCTTTGTCAGTTTGTTTATGCACTCGGTGTTAAATTGTCATCAGTTTAAAATTATGGGTTATAAGATATTATTTGCAAGCCTCATGGTAACCTCAAGTCAACAAACATACAACAGATATACAAGAAATTAAACCATATTACCTGAGAAAATCACCTTTGATAAATGAAAGACAAGAAGGCAGGAAATAAAGGCCACAAAAACAACTGAAAAACAAATAACAAAATGTCTGGGGTAAGTCCTTACTTATAACACTGAATGTAAATGGACTAAACCTCCCCAGTCAAAAGACAGAGTGGTTGAATGGATTAAAAAAAAATAAAAATAATAAGACACAATGATCTGTTGCTTACAAGAAACATACTTCACCTATAAAAATACACATAGACTGAAAATAAAGGAATGTAAAAGAAATTCCATACCAACGAAGACCAAGTAAGAGCAGAAGTAGCTGTACTTGTATCAGACAAAATAGATTTCAAGACAAAAACCACAAAAAGAGACAAAGATCATTATATAATGATAAAGGGGTCAATTCAGCAAGAAAATATAATAATTTTAAATATATATGCACCCAATACTGGATAATTCAGATATATAAAGCAACTATTACTAGAACTAAAGAGAAAGATAGACCCCAATACAATAGTAAGTAGAGACTTCAACACCTGACTTTCAGCATTGGATAGATCACTCAGACAGAAAATCAATAAAAATAATCAGACTTAATCTGCATTACAGACCAAATGGATGTAATAGATGTTTACAGAACATTTTATTCAATGGCTACAGAATACACATTCTTTTCCTTGGCACATGGTCCATTCTCAATAATGTTAATACACCATATGTTAGGCCACAAAACAAGCCTTTAAAAATTCAAGAAAAAAGAAATTATATCAAGCATCTTTGTTGACCATGATGGAATAAAACTAGAAATCAGTAACAAGAGGAATTTTGGAAACTATACAAACACATGGAAATTAAACAATATGCTCCTCCTGAATGACTAGTGGGTCAATGAAGAACTTGAGAAGAAAATTTAAAAACTTCTTGAAAGAAATTATAATGGAAACACAACATACCAAATCCTATGGGATACAACAGAAGCAGTACTAAGAGGAGAGTTTATAGGTATAAGTGCTTACATAGGAAAAGTAGAAAAAATTCAAATAAACAACCCATCTATGCATCTTAAAGAACTGGAAAAACAAGAGCAAACCAAACCTAAAATTAGTAGAAACAAAGAAATAGTAAAGGTCAGAGTAGAAACAAATGAAATTGAAATGAAAATAATACAAAAGATCAATGAAATGTAAAGCTTGTTTTTGAAAAGATAAATAAAATTCATAAACCCTTAGCCAGACTAAGAAAAATAGAGAAGATCCAAATAAATAAAATCAGAGACTAAAAAAGAGACATTACAACCAATACAACACAAAAGGATTGTTGGAGGTTCATAAGCTAATATGTGCCAATAAATTGGAAAACCTAGAAAAAAATGAATAAATTCCTGGACACATACAACCTACCAAGACTGAACCAGGAAGAAATCCAAAATCTGAACAGAGCAATAACAAGCAATGAGATCACAGCTGTAAAAAAGTCTTCAAGCAAAGGTAAGCCTGGGATCTGATGGCTTCACTGTTGAATTTTACCAAAAATTTAAAGAAGTAATACCAATCCTACTCAAACTGTTTCAAAAAATAGAGGAGGAAAGAATACTTCCAAATTCATTCTATAAGGCCAGTGTTACCCTGATACCAAAACCAGACAAAGACACCTCAAAATAGAAATCTACAAGTCAATATCCCTGAACATTGATGCAAAAATCCTCAACAAAATATTAGCAAACTGAATTCAACACATTAGTAAGATCATTCATCATGACTAAGTGGGATTCATCCCAGGGATACAAGGATGGTTCAAGATACGCAAACCAATCAATGTGATATATCAACAGAATGAAGGACAAAAACCATATGATCATTTCAACTGATGCTGAAAAATCATCTGATAAAATTCAGCATCCCTTCAATCCTCAAAGAACTGAGTATAGAAAGTACATACCTAAACACAGTAAAAGCCATATATGACAGACCTACAGTTAGCACTGCATTGAAGGGGGAAACACTGAACGCCTTTCCTCTAAGATCTGGAACATGACAAGGATGCCCACTTTCACCATTGTTATTCAACCTACTACTGGACGTCCTAGCTAGAGCAATCAGACAAGAGAAAGATATAAAGGGCATCCAAACTGAAAAGAAAGAAGTCGAATTATCCTTGTTTGCAGATGCTATGATTTTGTATCTGGAAAAACCTAAAGACTCCACCAAAAAACTATTAGAACTGATAAACAAATTCAATGAAGTTCCAAAATACAAAATCAGCACACAAAAATCAGCAGCATTTCTATATGCAAACAACAAACAATCTGAAAGAGAAATCAAATAGTCCCATTTACAACAGCCACAAATAAAATACTGAGGAATTAACTTATCCAAACAAGTGAAAGACCTTGGCTGGGTGCAGTGGCTCATGCCTGTAATCCCAGCACTTTGGGAGGCCGAGGCAGGTGGATCACAAGTCCAGGAGTTTGAGATCAGCCTAGTCAACATGGTGAAACCCCATCTCTACCAAAAGTACAAAAATTAGCTGGGTATGCTGGTGGGCGCCTGTAATCCCAGCTACTTGGCAGGCTGAGGCAGGAGAATCATTTGAACCTAGGAAGCGGAGGTTGCAGTGAGCCAAGATCATGCCATTGCACTCCAGCCTGGGCAACAAGGCGAGAATCCATCTCAAATAAATAAATAGATAGATAGATAGATAGATAGATAGATAGATAGATAGATAAATAAAATAGGAAGAGGTTCCAAGATGACCAAATAGGAACAGTTCCAGTCTACAGCTGCCAGCACACAGAATACAGGTGATTTCTGCATTTCCAACTGAGGTACTGGGTTCACCTCACTGGGGCTTGTCAGACAGTGGGTGCAGCCTACGGAGTGTGAGCCAAAGCAGGGTGGGGCACTGCCTCACCCAGGAAGCACAAGGGGTTGGGGAATAACCTTTCCTAACCAAGGGAAGCCGTGACAGACAGTACCTGGAAAACCGGGACACTCCCACCATAACACTGCACTTTTCCAACGGTCTTAGCAAATGGCACACCAGGAGATTATATCCTGTGCCTGGCTCAGAGGGTCCCATGCCCATGGAGCCTTGCTCACTGCTAGCACAGCAGTCTGAGATCAAACTGGAAGGTGGAAGGCAGCAGCAAGGCTGAGTGAGGGGCATCTGCCACCGCTGAGGCCTGAGTAGGTAAACAAAGCAACTGGGAAGCTCGAACTGGGTGGAGCCCACTTCAGCTCAAGGAGGCCTGCCTGCCTCTGTAGACTCCACCTCTGAAAGCAGGGCATAGCTAAACAAAAGGCAGCAGAAACTTCTGCAGACTTAAACACCCCTGTCTGGCAACTTTGAAGAGAGTAATGGTTCTCCCAGCACGGAGTTTGAGATCTGAGAACGGATAGACTGCCTCCTCAAATGTGTCCCTCACCTCTGAGTAGCCTAACTGGGAGACACCTCCCAGTAGGGGCCGACTGACACCTCACACAGCCAGGAGCCCCTCTGAGACAAAGCTTCCAGAGGAAGGATCAGGCAGCAACATTTGCCATTCTGCAATATTTGCTGTTCTGCAGCCTCCGCTGGTGATACCCAGGCAAACAGGGTCTGGAGTGGACCTCCAGCAAACTCCAACAGACCTGCAGCTGACAGTCCTGACTGTCAGAAGGAAAATTAAAAAACAGAAAGGACACCCACACCAAAACCCCACTTGTACCTCACCAT
Organism: Trachypithecus francoisi; assembly: GCF_009764315.1. Taxonomy (NCBI): domain Eukaryota; kingdom Metazoa; phylum Chordata; class Mammalia; order Primates; family Cercopithecidae; genus Trachypithecus; species Trachypithecus francoisi. Next base: position 68,441,450 of record NW_022681470.1, on the reverse strand, counting down.
CATCAAAGACCAAAGGTAGATAAAACCACAAAGATGGGGAAAAGCCAGGGCAGAAAAGCTGAACATTCTAAAAATCAGAGTGCCTCTTCTCCTCCAAAGGAATGCAGCTCCTCACCAGCAACAGAACAAAGCTGGATGGAGAATGACTTTGGCAAGTTGACAGAAGAAGGCTTCAGATGATCGGTAATAACAAACTTCCCCAAGCTAAAGAAGGACGTTCAAACCCATTGCAAAGAAGCTAAAAACTTTGAAAAAAGATTAGACGAATGGCTAACTAGAATAAAGAGCATAGAGAAGACCTTAAATGACCTGATGGAGCTGAAAACCATGGCAAGAGAACTACGTGACGCATGCACAAGCTTCAGTAGCTGATTCGATCAAGTGGAAGAAAGGGTATCAGTGATTGAAGAGCGAATGAAATGAAGCGAGAAGAAAAGTTTATAGAAAAAAGAGTAAAAAGAACCAAACAAAGCCTCCAAGAAATATGGGACTATGTGAAAAGACCAAATCTATGTCTGATTGGTGTACCTGAAAGTGACGGGGAGAATGGAACCAAGTTGGAAAACTCTCTTCAGGACATTATCCAGGAGAACTTTCCCAACCTAGCAAGGCAGGCTGACATTCAAATTCAGGAAATACAGAGAATGCCACAAAGATACTGCTTGAGAAGAGCAACTCCAAGACATACAACTGTCAGATTCACCAAAGTTGAAATGAAGGAAAAAATGCTAAGGGCAGCCAGAGAGAAAGGTCGAGTTACCCACAAAGGGAAGTCCATCACACTAACAGCAGCTCTCTCGGCAGAAACTCTACAAGCCAGAAGAGAGTGAGGGCCAATATTCAACATTCTTAAAGGAAAGAATTTTCAACCCAGAATTTCGTATCCAGCCAAACTAAGCTTCATAAGTGAAGGAGAAATAAAATCCTTTACAGAAAAACAAATGCTGAGAGATTTTGTCAACACCAGGCCTGCCTTACAAGAGCTCCTGAAGGAACCACTAAACACAGAAAGGAACAACTGGTACCAGCTACGGCAAAAACAAGCCAAAATGCAAAGACCATCGATGCTACAAAGAAACTGCATCAACTAACAAGCAAAATAATCAGCTAACATCATAATGACAGGATCAAATTCACACATCACAATATTAATCTTAAATGTAAATGGGCTAAATGCCCCAATTAAAAGACACAGACTGGCAAACTGGATAGAGTCCAGACTCAACAGTGTGCTGTATTCAGGAGACCCATCTCACGTGCAGAGGCACACATAGGCTCAAAACAAAGGGATGGAGGAAGATCTACCAAGCAAATGGAAAACAAAAAAAAGCAAGGGTTGCAATCCTAGTCTCTGATAAAACAGACTTTAAACCAACAAAGATCAAAAGAGACAAAGAAGGCCATTACATAATGGTAAAGGGATCAATACAACAAGAAGAGCTAACTATCCTAAATATATATGCACCCAATACAGGAGCACCTAGATTCATAAAGCAAGTCCTTAGAGACCTACAAAGAGACTTAGACTCCTACACAATAATAATGGGAGACTTTAGGGCTGGGCGCGGTGGCTCAAGCCTGTAATCCCAGCACTTTGGGAGGCCGAGACGGGCGGATCACGAAGTCAGGAGATCGAGACCATCCTGGCTAACACAATGAAACCCCGTCTCTACTAAAAAGTACAAAAAACTAGCTGGGCAAGGTGGAGGGTGCCTGTAGTCCCAGCTACTCGGGAGGCTGAGGCAGGAGAATGGCATAAACCCAGGAGGCGGAGCTTGCAGTGAGCTGAGATCTGGCCACTGCACTCCAGCCCGAGCAACAGAGTGAGACTCCATCTCAAAAAAAAAAAAAAAAATTATGGGAGACTTTAACACTCCACTCCACTGTCAACATTAGACAGATCAACGAGACAGAAAGTTAACAAGGATATTCAAGAATTGAACTCAGCTCTGCACCAAGCAGACCTAATAGACATCTACAGAACTCTCCACCCCAAATCAACAGAATATACATTCTTCTTAGCACCACACTGCACTTCTTCCAAAACTGACCACATAGTTGGAAGTAAAGCACTCCTCAGCAAATGCAAAAGAACAGAAATTACAACAAACTGTCTCTCAGACAACAGTGCAATCAAATTAGAACTCAGGATTAAGAAACTCACTCAAAACTGCTCAACTACGTGGAAACTGAACAACCTGCTCCTGAATGACTACTGGGTACATAACAAAAAGAAAGCAGAAATAAAGATATTCCTTGAAACCAATGAGAACAAAGACACAACATACCAGAATCTCTGGGACACATTTAAAGCAGTGTGTAGAGGGAAATTTATAGCACTAAATACCCACAAGAGACAGTAGGAAAGATCTAAAATTGACACCTTAACATCACAATTAAAAGAACTAGAGAAGCAAGAGCAAATACATTCAAAAGCTAGCAGAAGGCAAGAAATAATTAAGATCAGAGCAGAACTAAAGGAGATAGAGACACAAAAAATTCTTCAAAAATCAATGAATCCAGGAGCTGGTTTTTTGAAACGATCAACAAAATTGACAGACCGCTAGCAAGACTACTAAAGAAGAAAGGAGAGGAAGAATCAAATAGATGCAATAAAAAATGATAAAGGGGATATCACCACCAATCCCACAGAAATACAAACTATCATCAGAGAACACTATGAACACCTTTATGCAGATAAACTAGAAAATCTAGAAGAAATGAATAAATTCCTGGATACATACACCCTCCTAAGACTAAACCAGGAAGAAGTTGAATCCCTGAATAGATCAATAACAGGCTCTTAAATTGAGGCAATAATTAATAGCCTACCAACCAAAAAAAATCCAGGACCAGAAGGATTTACAGTCAAATTCTATCAGAGGTACAGAGAGGAGCTGGTACCATTCCTTCTGAAACTATTGCAATCAATAGAAAAAGAGGGAATCCTCCCTAACTCATTTTATGAGGCCAGCATCATCCTGATACCAAAGCCTGGCAGAGACAACAACAAAAAGGGAATTTTAGAGCAATATCCCTAATGAATATCGATGCAAAAATCTTCAATAAAATACTGGCAAACCGAATGCAGCAGCACATCAAAGAGCTTATCCACCACAATCAAGTTGGCATCATCCCTGGGATGCAAGGCTGCTTCAACAGACACAAATCAATAAACGTAATCCAGCATATAAACAGAGCCAAAGACAAAAAACACATGATTATCTCAACAGATGCAGAAAAGGCCTTCGACAAAATTAAACTGCCCTTCATGCTAAAAACTCTCAAAAAACTAGGTATTGATGGGACATATCTCAAAATAAGAAGAGCTATTTATGACAAACCCACAGCCAATATCACACTTGATGGACAAAAACTGGAAGCATTCCCTTTGAAAACTGGTACAAGACAGGGATGCCCTCTCTCACCACTCCTATTCAACACAGTGTTGGAAGTTCTGGCCAGGGAAATCAGGCAGGAGAAAGAAATAAAGGGTATTCAATTAGGAAAAGAGGAAGTCAAATTGTCCCTGTTTGCAGATGACATGATTGTATATTTAGAAAACCCCATTGTCTCAGTCCAAAATCTCCTTAAGCTGATAAGCAACTTCAACAAAGCCTTAGGATACAAAATCAATGTGCAAAAATCACAAGTATTCCTATACACCAATAACAGACAAAGAGTCAAATCATGAGTGAACTCCCATTCACAATTGCTTCAAAGAGAATAAAATACCTAGGAATCCAACTTACAAGGGATATGAAGGACCTCTTCAAGGAGAACTACAAACCACTGCTCAATGAAATAAAAGAGGACACAAACAAATGGAAGAACATTCCATGCTCATGGATAGGAAGAATCAATATCATGAAAATGGTCATACTGCCTAAGGTAATTTACAGATTCAATGCCATCCCCATCAAGCTACCAACGCCTTTCTTCACAGAACTGGAAAAAACTACTTTAAAGCTCATATGCAACTGAAAAAGAGCCCACATTGCCAAGACAATCCTAAGCCAAAAGAACAAAGCTGGAGGCATCACGCTACCTGACTTCAAACTATACTACAAGGCTACAGTAACCAAAACAGCATGGTACTGGTACCAAAACAGATATATAGACCAATGGAACAGAACAGAGCCCTCAAAAATACCACACATCTACAACCATCTGATCTTTGACAAACCTGACAAAAACAAGAAATGGGGAAAGGATTCCCTATTTAATAAATGGTGCTGGGAAAACTGGCTAGCCATATGTAGAAAGCTGAAACTGGATCCCTTCCTTACACCTTATACAAAAATTAGTTCAAGATGGATTAAAGACTTAAATGTTAGACCTAAAACCATAAAAACCCTAGAAGAAAACCTAGGCAATACCATTCAGGACACAGGCATGGGCAAGGACCTCATGACTAAAACACCAAAAGCAATGGCAACAAAAGCCAAAATTGATAAATGGGATCTAATTAAACTAAAGAGCTTCTGCACAGGAAAAGAAACTATCATCAGAGTGAACAGGCAACCTAAAGAAGGGGAGAAAAGTTTTACAATTTACCCATCTGACAAAGGGCTAATATCCAGAATCTACAAAGAATTTAAACAAATTTACAAGAAAAAAATCAAACAACCCCATCAAAAAGTGGGTGAAGGATATGAACAGACACTTTTCAAAAGAAGACATTTATGCAGCCAACAGACACATGAAAAAATGCTCATCATCATTGGCTGTCAGAGAAATGCAAATCAAAACCACAACGAGATACCATCTCACACCAGTTAGAATGGCAACCATTAAAAAGTCAGGAAACAACAGGTGCTGGAGAGGATGTGGAGAAAGAGGAACACTTTTACACTGTTGGTGGGACTGTAAACTAGTTTTACCATCGTGGAAGACAGTGTGACGATTCCTCAAGGATCTAGAACTAGAAATACCATTTGACCCAGTCATCCCATTACTGGGGATATACCCAAAGGGTTATAAATCATGCTGCTATAAAGACATATGCACACATATGTTCACTGTGGCACTATTCACAACAGCAAAGACTTGGAACCAACCCAAATGTCCATCAATGACAGACTGGATTAAGAAAATGTGGCACATATAAACCATGGAAAACTATGCAGCCATACGAAAGGATGAGTTCGCGTCCTTTGTGGAGACATGGATGAAGCTGGAAACCATCACTGTCAGCAAACTATCGCAAGGACAGAAAACCAAACACCACATGTTCTCACTCATAGATCGGAATTGAACAATGAGAACATTTGAACACTTGGACACGGGGTGGGGAATATCATACACCGGGGCCTGTCGTGGGGTGGTGGGACACGGGAGGGACAGCATTAGGAGATATACCTAATGTAAATGACAAGTTAATGGGTGCAACACACCAACATGGCACATGTATACATATGTAACAAACCTGCACGTTGTGCACATGTACCCTAGAACTTAAAGTATATATTAAAAAAAAACCAGTGAAAGATCTTTACAATAAAAATAAAAAAACACTGATGTATGAAATTGAAAAGACCACAAAAAAGGAAGGATAGTGCATGTTCATGGATTGGAAGAATCAATATTGTTAAAATATCCATACTCTTTAAAGCAGTCTACAGATTCAATATAATCGCTATAAAAATACCAGTGACATTCTTCATGGAAATGGGGAAAAAATCCTAAAATTTATACAGAACCAGAAAAGACCCAGAATAGCCAAAGCTATTCCAAGCAAAAAGAACAAAACTGGAGGAATCACATTACCTGACTTCAAATTATACTACAAAGCTACAGTAACCCAAACAGCATGGTACTAGCATAAAAACACACACACAGACCAATGCAACAGAAGAGAACCCAGAAACAAACCCATATGTCTACAGTGAACTCATTTTCGACAAAGGTAACAAAAGCACATATTGAGGAAAAGACATTGTCTTCTATAAATGGTGCTGGGAAAACTGGATATCCAGATGTAGAAGAATGAAACTAGACCTCCATCTCTTGCCAGATACAAAAATCAAATCAAAATGGACTAAAGACTTAAATTTATGACCTCAAATTATAAAACTATTACAAGAAAACATTAGGAGAAACTCTCCAGGACATTGGACTGGTCAACGATTTCTTGAGTAATACCCTATAAGCACAGGCAACTGAAACACGAATGTACAAATGGAATCATATGAAGTTAAAAAGCTTCTGCACAGCAAAGGAAACAATCAGCAAAGTGAAAAGACAACCCACAGAATAGGAGAAAATTCCTTCAAACTATCCTTCTGACAAGGATTAACAATCCTTGAATATAAAAGGAGCTCAAACAACTCTATAGGAAAAAATCTAATAATCCTATTTTAAAATGGGCAAAAGGTCTGAATAGACATTTCCTGAAAGAAGACATACAAATGGCAAACAGGCATATGAAAAGGTGCTCAACATCACTGATTATCAAAGAAATGCAAATCAAAACTATAATGAGATATCATCCAACCCTAGGTAAAATCGGTTTTATCCAAAAGACAGGCAATAACAAATGCTGAGAAGGATGTTGACAAAGGGGAACCCTCATACACTGTTGGCAGGAATGTAAATTAGTATAACCACTACGGAGAACAGTTTGGAAGTTCCTCAAAAAACTAAGAAGAGAGCTATCATAAGATCCAACAATCTCATTCCTAGGTATAGACCCAAAAGAAAAGAAATCAGTATGTCAAAGAGATATCTGCACTCTGGTGTTTACTTCAGCATTATTCATAATAGCCAAAATCTGGAAGCAATCTAAACGTCCATCAACAGATGAATGTGGTACAAATACACAATGGAGCACTATTCAGCCAAAAAAAAGAATGAGATCCTGTCATTTGCAACAAGGGATGGAAATGGAGGTCATTATTTTAAGTGACAAAAGTCAGGCACAGAAAGACAAAATTCACATGTCACCTATTTGTGGGAGCTAAAAATGAAAACAACTAAACTCATGGTGATAGCAGAATGATCGTTACCAGAAGCTTAGAAGGGTAGTTGGAGGTGGGGAAGGGAGGATGATTAATGAGTATAAAAATATAGCTAGAATGTATAAGATTTCATATTTTATAGCACAACAGGGTGACTATAGTCAACAATAATTTATTGTACATTTAAAAATAACTAAAAGAGTCTGGGCACGGTGGCTCATGCCTATAATCCCAGCACTTTGGGAGGCTAAGGTGGGCAGATCACATGAGGTCAGGACTTCGAGACCAGCCTGGCCAACACAGTGAAACCCTGTCTTTACTGAAAATACAAACATTAGCCAGGTGCGGTGGCACATGCGTGTAGTCCCAGCTACTTGGGAGGTTGTGGCAGAACTGCTTGAATCCAGGAGGCAGAGGTTGCAGTGAGCTGAGATCGCGTCATTGCACTCCAGCCTGGGCAACAGGACAAGACTCTGTCTCAAAAAATAAAAATAAATAAAAATAAAAAATAAAATAAAATAAAATAACTAAAAAAGTGTAAGTAAATTGTTTGTAACACAAAGAAAGAATAAAAGCTTGAGGTGATGGATACCCCAATTACCCTGATAGGATTATTATGCATTGCATGGCTGTATCAAAATATCTCATGTATCCCATAAATATACTCACCTATTACTCACAAAATATTTTTTTTAATACAAGGAAAAAAATTAGAAACATTGTAAATGTCCATCCACAGGACAATAGATAAATTGTGCTTTATTCACCCAATAGAGTATTATATGGCAGAGAAAATTAATGAACTACAGCTAAACAAAAATATGAATAAACCATAAAACAAAATATTGTGTGAAAAAGTAGCCAGAGAAAACTGCAGAAAAGGTATTATTCTTATAAAACCCCAAACCAAATAAGCTAAACAAAATAATATTTCAAGATACATCCATTTGTAATAAAATTATTTTCAAAAGGCATGAGAAGGAGCAACACAAAATTTAGGATATTACTTTTAATGGGAAAGCAAGTGAACAGAAGAAGGAAGAAAAATACTGGGAGATAATCATATTGGTAATGTTCTAGTTAAATAGGTTCATGATGCTCTTTTTATTATTACACGTCTAAGTTTTATATATGTTACAAATAGTTCATAAACTTATATGAACTAAATTAAATTTAGAGAAGCAAATTGATAGTCCATTTTCGTCAACATAAAATTACATATGTATTATATAGTACATAAAACTATACACATTTATTTACATCAATTTTATTTATTTCCATGTGCAGAGAGGAAAAATCAAAGGTTGTACAGCAAATATTTAAGAGTGATAACCATAGGGAAATTAAATAAAGAGAAAGGAGTGTAGCTATTTTACCTTTCATTTAATTTAGGTCCATATTACTTGCATTTATTTCAAAGCACATAGGCTATTTTATAACTATATTAACACCAAAATTAAAAAGAATCTAAAGAATTGTAATTATAAGGTTTTACCTGTCTGCATAGTTTTCTGAGAAGTATTTGAAAAGCAGCAAAGGACACTATAAGCTTAGCACCACCATGTTAACTACCATGTTAACCAATCCTTGACTTATAGCTCTTCAAATTCCTTATAGATTGTTTCTTAATTAATAAGTACAATATCCTCTAATAGCCAAATCTTACTCTTATATTACTCACAATTACTAACCTTTCTTTTTTCCCTCCATTTATTTGTTTTCTCTCTTCTCTTCTTCTTAATTTTTCCCTGGGTAGCATCTAAAAGTTTAAAAAGATTTGGAAGTTTCAGTTCTAACATTAAAAATTATTTTATTGATTAAAGAATTTGAAGAATATTAAAATAATTAAGATTGATATTTTAATCAACTTTATTATGTTTGTTGGAAGAATCTTACAAGATACAAATAGCAGATAAAATTGTTTAATTTGCCAGGCATGGTGGTGCACATCTATAATTCCAGCATTTTGAGAGGCTGAGGCAGGCAGATCACTTGAGCTCAGGAGTTTGAGACCAGCCTGGGCAACATGGCAAAACCTTGTCCCTACCAAAAATACAAAAATTAGCCAGACATGTGGAGTGCACCTGAAGTCCCAGCTACTCAACAGGCTGAGGTGGGAGGATCGCTTGAGCCCAGCAGGTCAAGGCTGCAGTGAGCCAAGATCATGCCACTGCACTCCAGCTTGGTGACAGAGTGAGGTACTGTCTCGAAAAAAAAGAATAAAAAAGAAAAAAGTTTAATTATAATTGTATCCCAGTGTAAATACACGGCATTTAGGAACCCATTCAAAAGACAATGCTCTCCTAGGTCCACTAGAATGCAACCTCCAGTTAATCTAGGGAATATAAGGTGTTATTAGCAGAAACTATGTGAATGCAACTATTAAGCAGTCTACTGGAAAATATAAATGAATTATTTTAATTAGAACATGGAAAAGGAGGACGGGTGTGGTGGCTCATGTCGTCTGTAATTTCAGCACTTTGGGAGGCTGAGGCAAGTGGGTCACTTGAGGTCAGGAGTTTGATACCAGCCTGGGGAACATGGTGAAACCTCATTTTTACTAAAAATGCAAAAATTAGCCATGCATGGTGGTGGGCACTTGTAATCTCAGCTACTTAAGAGGCTGAGGCAGGAGAATCACTTGAACCTGGGAGGCGGAGGTTGCAGTAAGCTAAGATTGTGCCACTGCACTCCAGCCTGGGCAACAGAGCGAGACTCTGTCTCAAAATTAAAAAATAAAAAAAGAAAAAGAAAAAGAAAAAGGACATAGAAAAGGAGAATGTTAGTTTGCCACCATATTAACTACTCCATTCTACAAAAGACAACCATTTTCCTGACTAGAAGCAAAGGTTACCAATGTGATTTTTGTATTATCCAGCTTGGGGTTGTCAGTTCCTTGAATCTTTAGTTGACGTCTTTCATCCGTTTGGGGAAACTTTTAGGCATTTGCTTTTCTTTCCTTCTTCAATTCCAATTACAATGTTAGATCTCATTACTGTGTCTCACATGTCTCTAACATTTTCTTCTGTATCTTTCTTTTTTTTCCCTCCTGATGTGACTTCCAGTTTACTAATTCTTTGTGTGTGTGTCTAATCTACTGAAAAATCTATCTAAATTGCTAATTTTAGATAATGAATTTTTATTCCAGAATTTATACCTGATTCTTTCTTACAGTTGATAAATCTCTATTTTCTTAAATACATTAATCACAACTATTTAAACTTCATTGCCAGCTAACTCAACATCTGTATTACCTGTAGGGCTGTTACTATTTTTTTCTCTTGTTTTTCAGTCATGTAGGCATATCTAGAAATATTTTATTAAAAGTTATGTATGCTGTATTAAAAAATTCTAGAGATTCTAGATGATGTTATCCATCTCTCAAGATTATTTATCCTCCACCAGGCAAACAGAATGATGGATGATGATCTAAACCCAACTAGGGATGCAGAGATGAGATTACAATTCCAGTAAGGCTCAATTTACCTCTGATTCATTCCTATCCCTCCTGGGTTTTCTACAGAAGGTCTGTGTTACCGGAAGCAGAAGTCAATAAAAGAAATTTATTTAATAGTGTAAACCCACAACTACAAACTGAATAGGAATTAGCTGCTCATCTTTTTCCTGGAAGTTATAGGTTCTCCAGTAAAATAAGGGGAAAATAAAAGAGGAAGAAACAATATGATCCAGAAAATGGGTGACCAAACCCAAAAGAGAGGTAAAGGATATATCCAGAATGAAGACAAAAGAACTTAATATCACAGTTGCTTAACAGGTCTTAAGAACAGTAAGTCCAAATGGAGTATGTTAAATGGATCTAGGAGAGAATCCCGAAATGAAATTAACTGAATATCTGATGTGTCTGAACCTTTTCAAAGGTAATTTATACTATTACAACACATCACAAACACAGAAAACTAAACAAATTTTATTGACCGGGCGCGGTGGCTCATGCCTGTAATCCCAGCACTTTGGGAAGCCGAGGCACACAGATCATGAAGTCAGGAGATCAAGACCATCCTGGCTAACATGGCAAGACCCTGTCTCTACTAAAAATAGAAAAAATTAGCCAGGCGTGGTGGCACACGCCTGTAATTCCAACTCTCCTGAGGCAGGAGAATTGCTTGAACCTGGGAGGCTGAGGTTGCAGTGAGCCAAGATTGCACCAGTGCACATCAGCCTGGGCAACAGAGCGAGACTCCATCTCAAAAAAATAAAATAAAATAATAATAATAATTATTAACTGTAAGGAATAAAAAGGTTGTGCTAGAAAGAAACCATTATATGGTTCAGCTGTGAACAGCATAGCATCTACATAGCCATAACAATTAAACTATTAAATTATCAAAGTTACAATAAAGAAATCCTTTTTAGGAGGATGGGAGGAAGAAAGTAAATGTAGGGGGAAATAGTGGTTTAAAACAAAAGTAGCTAAATTCTAATCATCCATAGAGCCTAAAACTGAAAAACGTAGAAATGATTACATAAACAAGTTATGGAACCATATCTATCAGAGATAGATATCAAAACAGACTGCTAAAAGAGTTTGAAATGCCTGCTTCTGGAAATTGGGATTGGGAAGAATCATTTTGAAATTACCAATTAATGGGAGGGTAGAATAACGACATTTTGAGATATGCCAAGACTCAGAAAATTTACTTCCCAGACGACATTTTGTAAAAAGCTATTTGACAGTGTACTCCAACAGTCAAGGCAGAACACTAAGAGAGAGGAAGACATGAATCTAAGAAAACAATGGATCCAACCCAGAAGACCAGTGAGTGGAGATCCTAGGATAACAGAGAAATAGCAGGCCTTTAGGGTAGAAAATGGTCTAGATTACACTAGGCAGGCAAGAACATCTCCAGAGAAAAGAAATGAACTCTAAGGAATAGTATAATTAAAAGGATGGAAAATCTTTTCATTATGGCAGTTATATGATCTTTTCGTCAACAATAAAAAACAAGAAGGAGAACTAGAAACTCTAAGAAAAACAAAAACTATGGCCAGGCGCGGTGGCTCAAGCCTGTAATCCCAGCACTTTGGGAGGCCGAGACGGGCGGATCACGAGGTCAGGAGATCGAGGCCATCCTGGCTAACACGGTGAAACCCCATCTCTACTAAAAAATACAAAAAACTAGCCGGGGGAGGTGGCAGGCTCCTGTAGTCCCAGCTACTCGGGAGGCTGAGGCAGGAGAATGGCGTGAACCCAGGAGGCGGAGCTTGCAGTGAGCCGATTAGCCAGGAGGCTGAGGCAGGAGAATGGCGTGAACCCGGGAGGCGGAGCTTGCATTGAGCCGAGATCGGGCCACTGCCCTCCAGCCTGAGCGACAGAGCGAGACGCCATCTCAAAAAACTAAGATACAGCACGGTTTTAAGCAACTGATAGAATATAAATGATGTACTTGATGCTGTGACTAGAAAAACACTCTGAGAGTCCTAGCAATCATATTAGATCCATGAAATGGAAATGTAATTCTTGCATGTAACTTGGCACTGTAGTAACACTATTTATATAATGATAGTGATTCAAATGCTAATTATTAGTCTTAAAGATTTAAAGTGAATCTATGGACAAAAAAAGACAATTTTTGTTGTAGATATTAACTACTGAAAAACTAAAAGAAGACAATGGGGAGAAAAAAAAATGGAGGAAAGGATAGAGATACCAATATATTTAACTTATGTAAATGAGAGAATAAAATAATTAACTACAGTTGATGGAACAAGAAGCAGAGTTACAAGTAGGTTACTTAATACCAAATTAGCCAATAGAAAAACTAATTACAACACAACTTACAAACATTGAGAGAGAGTAAAGGTAGGTGAGACAAAGGAGTAATTTAAAGTGAGCCAGTCAACTGATCTTGTCTAGGGTTGAGTGTGGAGAACATCTGTTATATTTTGGTTGCCTAGTATCTGATTCCGCTTCCTATGTTCAGTGAATATTCGTCCACATGCCTTTCATCATCAGTGCTAAAAAAGCCAATCTTGCCTTTCCAGCTCCCTTTGCAGCTGGGCCATATTACTTGAATTAGGACTCCAAATGTTAATAGTGGTTACCACACGCAATTCCTTTAGCCTATAATAAATATTCCCTAATTCTACTTCCTCGCCTTTGCCTGCAAATGCCTATTCATCCTCCACCACTCAAGTTTAGATAATCATTTCCTCTCCAAAGCCTTTCCTTGTCCCCGTGACATATGCATGTGAAGTAATAGCACTCACCTGCACTGTAATGAACTAGTTGCTTGTTTTATTGTCTACTATATTTTCTTTTTAACTCCTCTTACTATCATTCCCAATATTGCTTAATAAAAGTTCCTTGTCTGAAGGGACCATGGCATGTTTACCATTACATCTGGCACATACTGAGTATGCTCAATAAATATTAGTTGAATGAACAAAAATTGTAACAGATGTTTAGTACTTTTTTTCTAAATCACCTAACTTATAAATATGAAACTTTAACAGGATGATAAACATACCTTCAGTACTCGAATCCGTCTGGCTTCCTGAAGATGATGATGAAGAAGAAGGAAACACACGATCATCTGAAGAAAAAGATGTCACTGATCTATGTCGGGATCAGTGCTGGTTTTGGTTTTGCTTTCTTTTTTTCTTTCGTTTGTGTTTACCTTAGAGAGATATAAAATGGAACACAATTATTTTCCCAAATATTAGCAACATATGAGAGAGAAACATATGCATTAATTTATAAAATGTACCTTAAATTACCCAAAAGGTCTTCAAGCAAGCATGAACTCCTACCTTCATATTTGCCAGCCTTGGCATCTTCAGGATTTCTGTGAGTGGACTTATTAAACCTCCCTGCCATGTCTATAAAACAAAATATTGACACGTTATTAGAGAATTTAAAATGCAAAATGATATTTCTGGGGACAAAGAAAATGAAAATCATAACAACCTCAGCACTAACATTTTGGGCTGGATTATTCTTGGTTGTGAAGGGCTTTCCTTTGGATTTTAGGCTGTCGAGCCACAATTTCTGGCCTCTACCCACTAGATGCCAATAGCACCTTTATGTGTGATGACCCAAAATGGCTCCAGACATTAACAACTGTCCCTTGGGGGGCAACCACTGTTGAGAACCACAATTCTATTGAGAACAAATGGACTATAGTAGTAGTAATAGAGACAGAAAAAAGAGGCTGAATTCAAGAATCAGAATGATCAGGAATTGCTGGTGGACTGGCTGTGAAGGAAAGAAAGAAATAAAGGATAACTTCTAGAATTTTGGTGTGATCAATTCGGTAGAAAACAAACTGAGATATGCCAACACTAAAGAAGGAATACATTTGGAATAATATTCCACTAAAATACAGAATAGAAAATCGGAAGTTTTTTTTCTTTTTGAGACAGAGTCTCACTCTGTCAACCAGGCTGGAGTGCAGTGGCGCAATCTCGGCTCACTGCAACCTCTGCCTCCTGGGTTCAAGTGATTCTTGTGCCTCAACCTCCTGAATAGCTGGGATTACAAGCACCCACCACCACACCTGGCTCATTTTTTTTTGTATTTTTAGTAGAGACAGGATTTCACCATGTTGGCCATGCTAGTCTTGAACTCCTGACCTCAAACAATCTGTCTACCTTGGCCTCCCAAAGTGCTGGGATTACAGGCGTGAGCCATCGCACCCGGCCCAGAAGTTTCAAGGCATACCTAAATAACAATTTAGTAGATGCCTATAGACTAAGTACATATGTTATTTACTTCATGTTGACAAAGATTATTTGAATAGAGAAAAAGCACTCACAGTAGTTAAGTCTGAGAATCTTCAGCACAATATTTGAAGCCACAAGGCTGAATGATACCACAAAAGGAAACAGCACAAATGGAGTACTAAATACTCATCTTTCATAACTGAAAGTCAAAGGATAATGTCTAAGGTGGATAATGTCTAAATTAGGAAACATTACTACAAATATATTACTTTAAAATATATAAGTAGATCTAGGGAAAGAAACTTCTGGGCCGGGTGCGATGGCTCACGCCTGTAATGTAAAAGTAAATAAATCTCCTTTGAAGCACACAACGAGTAAGTGGGAATTCTCATCCAAGATGCCAGACTTCCTTCCTAGTCATATTAAAATGATGGTTAAGCAATAAACAAAGAAAGTAAAAGGTGAGGGGTATAAAAGTGTAGAAAACTGCAGGAGTTCAAAGGAAAAAAAAATCTCAGGATAAAGCTGTTCAAAGTACTCAAGAGCAATAGGTCCAAATAAGAACAAAATATCCATGGGTTCTAACAAAGTTGTCAAGAATTAATACTAGCAACATTTCCCTAAAAATCATGAACTTCAAGAGAAATATAACCTAAGCACATTCCTGAGACTTGCAATGAATAATATGTATAAAGTCACAATAAAATGTTATTTTGAGGGTTTTTTTTTCATTTTATTTTTTTTTACCTTATTTATTTATTTAGACAGGGTGTTGCTTTGCTGCCCAAGCTGAAATGCAGTGGTGCAATCATAACTTATGACAGCCCTAAACTCCAGGGCTCAAGCGATCTTCCTTCCTAAGTCTCCCAAAGATTTGGGATTACAGGTGTGAGCCACTGAGTCCAACTATTTTCATTGGTTTTTAACATTTGAATACAATTTACAGAGGAAAACACTGAAGTGTTCATAACAGTTATAGAACAAAAGTTAATTTATCCAATTATAATGCTATAAATGTAAAGGCAGAGCTGTCAGGACATGAAAGGTGGAGAAGGAAAAGAAAAGGTAGTAGGAAGGGAGTGCCAATATCATCCTATGAAATCAAGAGTGATAAAACTTGTGATAGTGATAGAACAAGAAATATGTTTAAATATATTGATAGAACAAGAAATATGTGTTTAAATATATTGCTTAATTGCTTAAGTTTACAAGAGTAAACAAAAGAGAAAATAAAAACATTTTATGAAATCTGTAGAGAAAGCAGCCAGCAGGAGCAGAGGCTGTCATAATTGAGTCCTCATCTATCACAGCAGAAACTCAGAGGACAATAAATAAATTTGAGAAAAAACAGTATGGGCATACTATTTAGAAATGTAGAAATAATCACCAAAATAACTAAACATAAAAAATGTTTGAAGTGTTTGTCTCTGGGGATGTGGATCCAGAAGGAGGAGAAAGCAGGTGGGATGGAGACTGTTGCTTTTCATTATCAACTCTCACATACAATTTGATCTTTTAATCATGTGTACATATTATGTTGCTAAATGTTTTTAAAGGTTTTTTTAAAAAGAGTGAATTGGCAAGTGAGGAAATAAGGACAATAAATATATTTTAACATGAAAGCAGAAAAACAGCATAGCAGTTGGAGGAATTACTGAGGTCAGGGGTGAGTTTTTAAAATGAGATTCTAGACTATTGTTTTTTTTCTTAAAAAATTTTTCAGTAAAACTTACTTTCAAATTTATATACAGTAAAATTCACATGTATGTACAGTATTAAGAGTTTTAACACATGCATAGATACTTGTAACCACCATTAACAGGATACAGAACAATTCCAGCATCCAAAGAATTTCCTCGTGCTACTTCCTGGCAGTCAGACCCTCTCCCCACCTTTAACTCTGGGCAACCACTCATCTATCTGTTCACTGTCTGTTTGGTCTTACCTTTTCCAGCACGTCATATAAATGAAATCGTAAGTATTTAACCATTTGATATTGGTTTCCTTCGCTTAATATAACACACCTGAGACTCGTCGAAGCTACCGCATATATCAACGTTTGTTCCTTTTTATCCAGTCCTATTCCATTGTGAAGATGTACTACGCCATGTTTATCCACATTCACTCACTTAGGGACATTTAGTTCATGTAGTTCTTCTTGTTTAGTCTGCTAATATGGTAGATTCCACTGATTAATTTTCAAATGTTGAACCAACCTTAATTTAGGACATTTTGGGCAACTATAAATAATGCTACTATAAACATTCATTTACAGATTTTTGTGTTAGCATAAGTTTTTATTTCCCTAGGATAAACACACAAAAGTGGAACCGGAGAGTTACATAGTAAGTGTATGCTTAACTTCCTAAGAAACTGCACAACTGTTCACCAAAGTGGCTGTAGTAATGTGTGAATGTCCTAGTTGCTCCATATCCTTATCAGGACTTGGTCCTATTTTTTAATTCTATCCATTATGATAACTGTTTAATATTATCTCCTGGCTTTAATTTGCATTTCCCTAATGATCAGTGATGTTGAACATATTTTCATGTGCTTATTTGCTAGCTGTATATCATCTTTGGTGAAGTATACAACTTTTTGCCTACTTTTTAAATTGGGTTATTTGGTTTCTTGTTAGGTTTTGGAAATTCTTTATATATTCTGGATATAAAAGCCTTTGGTCAAGTATGTGATTTGCAAATATTTTCTCTTTGTCTTTCATTCTCTTTACAGTACCCTTTATATAGCAAAATATTTTTTGATGAAATTCAATTGATCTTTTTCTTTATAGATAGTGCTTTTGTTGTTACCTAATAATTCTTTGCCTAACCCAATGTCACAAACATTTTCTCCTGTTTTCCTAAAGAATTTTAGGTTTTAGCCTGGGCGCGGTGGCTCACTCCTGTAATCCCAGCATTTTGGGAGGCTGAGGCAGGCAGATCACGAGGTCAGGAGATCAAGACCATCCTGGCTAATATGGTGTAGAGACAGAAACCCTGTCTCTACTGAAAGTACAAAAAATTAGCCAGGCGTGGTCACGAGATCAGGAGATCAAGACCATCCTGGCTAATATGGTGAAACCCCGTCTCTACTAAAAGTACAAAAAATTAGCCAGGCGTAGTGGCGGGCGCCTGTAGTCCCAGCTACTCAGGAGGCTGAGGAAGGAGAATGGTGTGCACCTGGTAGGCGGAGCTTGCAGTGAGCTGAGATCCTGCCACTGCACTCCAACCTGGGGGACAGAGTGAGACTCTGTCTCAAAAAAAAAAAAAAGAATTTTAGGTTTTAAAATCAGGTCATGTGAATACTTCAGCTCTGCTCATTCTAAAAAGTCTTTTGCTAATTTAGTTCCTTTACCTTTCCTTATCAACTTTATAATCAAGTAATTTATGCCTAAAAAATATTGCTTGGACTTTTGGCTGTAATCAAATTCATAGATCTATTTAGGGAGAACTGACATTTTAACTAGACTGAATTTTCCAATCCATGAACACTATGGGTCTTCTTTCATCAGCATTTTGTAGTTTTTAGCACACAAATCCCACACATACTTTGTTAGATTTCTACTAAAGTATTTCATTTGTGAGGGAGGAGGGTGGGTCAGTTTCCAAATCCCACACATACTTTGTTAGATTTCTACCTAAGTATTTCATTTGTGAGGGAGGAGAGTGGGTCAGTTTCCAACAGTTCATTGTTAGTGTAGAAATAGGATTATGTAGGTTAAGCTTGTATCCTGCAACCTGCTAAATTTACTTGTTAGCTCTACCGGCTTTTTAAATAACTTCTTGAGATTTACTATATAACTGTTATCTGCAAATATAATTTTATTTTTTTCCAATCAGAATGCTTTTCTTAACTTACTATAATTGCTAGGATTTCCAGTAAAATATTAAATAGTAGTAGAAGAAACATCCTTGCCTGGTTCCCAATCTTGGAGGGTAGAGAGCATTCAGTCTTTCACCATTAAGTATAACAATACCTATGGGTTTTCTCGATGCCTTTTATTAGGTTCTCTTCTATTACTTGTTTGTTGAGTTTTAAGAATCATGAATGAATGCTGAATTTTCTTAAGTGCTTTTTCTGCATCTATTAATAGGATCATGTAGTTTTTCTTATGGATTGACATTCAAATGTTGAATCCCTGGGATGAGACTTGTTCACAATGTATTATTTTTCTAGTATACTGCTGAATTCAATTTGCTAATATTTTTTGAGGAAGTTGTATCTTTGTTCATGAGGGATTTTAACTTTTAGATTTGTTTTTTGTATTGTCTTTATCTGGTTTTGGTATCCAGAAAATGCCACCTTCATAAAATGAGTTAAGTGTTTCTTCTTTTTCTACAATCCAAAGAGTTTGTAACAGAACTGGTATTTTTTCGTCCTTGAATGTTTGGTGAAATTAGCCGGTGAAATTATCTGGGCCTAGAGCTTTTTTAAAATTATTATTATTTTTTTCTTCTTCCTGGCAAGAGTCTTCTTGCCAGGGTTTGTTTTTTGTTGTTGTTGTTTTGTTTTTCTCACAAATTCTATTTCTTTAATAGTTATAGGACTATTTCATTTACCTATTTTGTCCTGGGTGAGTTTTGGTAATTTTGATAGTGGCCCATTTCTCTCACATTATCAAATTTATAAATACAGAGGAGTTTGTGTATTGCCTCATCCTTTTTAATGTCTGTTGGGTTGGGAGTGATCTTAGAGCACATATGTTTTTTGTTTCTTTTTAAAATTTATACTTATATTTTTATTTGCTGATCTTCTCTGTATCATTCCAATTTTAGTATATGTGCTACCAAAGTAAGCACTAGCACATATGTTATAGGAATTACTTCAATAAAATACTGAAGAGAAGATAGACCTGCCGCATAACTGATCCTCAAACCGTGTTATCACTGATTTCTTCTTTCAATTCCATATCCAGTCAGATATTTGTCTTTGCCAATATTTCTTCTAATTTCTCTTCATTCCCAATACTGCTTGGCACAGTCTGCTACCTAAATGATTCCCCTGCCACTTAACTATAGTCTCATTGCTTTTTCCCACTGTCATGCATTTTTCATACTGCTACCAGATTTATCATACCTCAAATGGTTCAACACTGCCCACAAGATAATGGCCTTCCACATCTGGCTTAGTTCTGGTGTTTTGAATAATACTGTTTCCCTAAATCAAGGGTTTTTAACATTTACATTTGAGAAGGAGGAGTCATGAATCTCCTAAAATTAAGCATAAAATGTTGTATGGATGTGAATTTTATTTCCAGAGCAAGATCTACAGCTTTTTAAAAAAATTTATTTGTAGTCTGGGTCTCATGGCTCACACCTGTAATCCCAGCACTTGGGAAGGCCAGGGTAGGTTGATTGCTTAGGCCTGGAGTTTGAGACCACCCAGGCCAACACAGCAAAACCCATCTCTACTAAAGATACAAAAATTAGTCGGGTGTGATGGTGCGCACCTATAGTCCCAGCTACTCAGGAGGCTGAAGCATGAGAATCACTTGAACCCAGGAGGCGGATGTTGCAGTGAGCCAAGATTGCACCAGCCTGGGTGACAAAGCAAGACTGTCTCAGAAAAACATAATTTTTATATATTTAGAGGGTACGAGTGCAGAATTCTTAGATGTACATATTGCACAGTGGTGAAGCCTGGGCTTTTAGTGTACCCATTACCCAAATTGTGAGCATTGTTCCCAGTATGTAATTTTTCAACCCTCACCGCCCCCATCCTCCCACCTTTTGTAGTCTCCAGTGTCTATATGTACGTGTGCCCACTGCTTCCCAGCTCCTACTTTAAGTGAGAACATGTAATATCTGACTTTCTGTTTCTGAGTTACTTTGGTTAGGATAATGGCTTCCAGTTCTACCCATGTTGCTGAAAAAACATGACTTTCTAATGGCTAAATAGTATTCCATGGCATATACACACACACACACACACACACACACACACCACATTTTCTTTACCCAATCCTCTGTTGATGGAGGGTCTACTGATTTTATTAGATATTCAAAATGAGAAAAATGTACTCTGAATCCTTCAACCTTGTCTCTGTATTGAGAACATACTACAGGTGGGGTGCAGTGGCTCATACCTGTAATCCCAGCACTTTGGGAGGCCAAGGTGGGAGGACTGCTTGAAGCCAGGAGTTCAAGACCAGCCTGGGCAACACAGCGAGACCCTGTCTCTACAAAAAATACAAAAATTAGCTGGGCGTGGTGATGCACACCGGTAGTCCCAACTACTCAGGAGGCTGAGGTGGAGGCTGCAGTGAGCTCTGATCACGCCACTGCACTCCAGCCTGGGCAACAGTGAGACCCTGTCTCAAAAAAAAAAAAAAAAAAAAAAAGAACAACAAACTACAGCCTCCACCTCCCTCAATAGTGAGTATAATCACTCCTCTCTCTGAACTTCGATTTATAGTATTTTAGTGACCTAGCCTAACCTTAACATTTTACAGATAAGTAAACAAATCTAGCACTTACCTGATTTGTCCAAAGTTGCTCTTATACAATTTGTAATCTGTGCAACTGAAATGGGATTTATCTGCTATTTTATGTGGCCTTTTTATGAAGGCCTTTTCATGTTTCCCCTTCAGGTCGGAAGTAAACCTCAGAGTTCTTCAAAACCCCAATTATCTTTATTATCTTACATAAGCTAGCTGCCCAAATGTTTGCTGAGAATAGTGATAACCATTGTCATATTGAGGTATAGGAAGGGGGCTGGTTAGTGGGTACTGGTTTAGGGGTACTTTTTTAAGGAAGCATGAGCACATTTTGGATATGCAAAATATTATTAAGTTTGGAGCTTAGATTTGGTAAAACAACCCTTAAGGGTCTGTGTAAGGAGAGCTCTGAGAAAAGGGTTCTTAGACAGAACCCAAATTTCTCAAGAAGAACCCTCTAAACAGCATTAACGAAAAAAATTTCTCTGTAGAAGCAACTAAAAAAAAAAAAGGAATACTCAGTATTTGGAAAAGAGAAAGGAATGAATGATAATAACGCCAGACTGAGTAAGCTACACAATAAATTCAAATTTCAACCCTATCACATCCAACCTATGTTGCCTTGGGCAAATTATTAAACTTTTCTGTGCCTCAATTTTCTCATGTCTGCCTACTTAAGGACTGCGTGGGAAGATTAAATAAAATGCATGTAAAGTGCTTAGGTCAGTGCTTTACTCTTAAGGCACTCAAGGGTATGAGAAGGGAGGGAGGGGCGTGAAGTGGAATGGTCCTTGGTACATTTTTGTTACGAGGCGGTAGGATTCTGAAACAGAGGGCACAGTCACAAAGAAAGTTGGAGTAAGAAGTGGTGGTGGGGGCATCACATTCTCCTGGTGAGTATCTGAGGACCCGTCCCAACTGTAGGAAGCGGAAGGGCTGAGAAGGGTCAGGCCAAGAGTACACCCTCCAGGGTGCTTCTGAGAAGTCGAGTACTAGGGCTTAAACGCTATGAGAGCTTTCATGACAACGGTCACATCTTCTGGGGAAACTCAGAGCTTGGGAGCGGCCTCACTAGCGGGGGACGAGGCAGAGCGGGGCTACCAACAGTCCCCTCGGAGTGACCGAGGGGGCCGTTGAGGAAAGAGTGAGGTGGTAAGAAAATGACGGCGCGGCCTCTACCTGTTTGCCTTCACACTCTAGCCACAGCCCTGGCTGGAACGGTCACTTACTGGAAACTGAAGAGAAACAACCTATTGGTCCAGCTTGACAACCTCAACCGGACCAAAGGTGCCGAACAACCACTGCGGCCAGCGCCGCGAAACCCAGCGCCCGACCGCGTAGGAAACGCCAGGGCGCGCGCACGCGTAACAGCCGACCAGAAAAGTCCAGCCTACGCCACAGAACTGGGCGGGAGCGGAAGCGACTCTTCCGGTCGCGCGAGCCTTATGCAGGGGCTGCTGGCGCGCAGGGAGGAGAGGGGCGCGGGGACTCAGGCTGCGGTTTTTCTGTCCGCGGCTGCACCCCTCTCGAAGCGTTTACACGCACATGTGAGGAACCTCACAACCTGGGGCCGATTTCTGAAGTAGATTGGCGCCAAATGGCAAAGATTTCCAGGGATTTGTTTGGGATTCCATATTTTTGTAGATTTGCCAAGATTGGATACTAGTACAATATTGATAATTGCCATCCAGCAATGTGGCTTTTTTTTAAAATTCAGTTCTTCCTTGTTTTTCAGGTAAAGTGTTGCAGTTTGCTTGGTGTTGTGCGCATTTAACATTTTTTCGTAGCTACTTTTGTTGTAGTTTGTTTTACTAATAGACTATTAATTCATTAGTACCCTTGTATAAGTATGGCTTTTGATTGTTGATCTATCTGGACAGTTCACTAAACCTTCGTATTTGAAAAATTTGACAGGCAGTCCTCTTTGATTTGTAGGTAAGAATTTATCTGTAAAGAACAATTTTGGCTTTTCCCAAGAATCCAACGCAACACTGAATAGTAGCCACGGAGGCACTTATTTCTTACCAGGAGTTATTTTGGATTGCATCTTAGGTTTCATTCAAGACATCTTCTGCAGGTTTATGGTGTGTGTGTGAGTGGGTGTATAGGCAAATTATGTTCTTTTCGTAGTTTACCATTTCATTGTTTTTTTAAATCAGCAAATGACTAAGTTTTACCAAGTATTTTCAGTATCAGTCTTTGAGATGATTGTATGGCCTTTTTTCCATTACTCTACAATAAAATAACTACAATAATAGATTTTCTAATGGTGAGCCATCC
Source organism: Trachypithecus francoisi (assembly GCF_009764315.1). Taxonomy (NCBI): domain Eukaryota; kingdom Metazoa; phylum Chordata; class Mammalia; order Primates; family Cercopithecidae; genus Trachypithecus; species Trachypithecus francoisi. Next base: position 68,418,092 of record NW_022681470.1, on the reverse strand, counting down.
TTACAATCCTGGTATGTTATTTTTTCAGTATATTGCTGGATGTAATTTGCTGTGTATTTAACTTTTGATTTTCATGTATGCACTTAAGTTAGATTGGCGTATGGTTTTCTTTTGCTGTTCTTGTCTAGTTTTGGTAACAGGTTGTGCTAGGAGTCAGCCATATTATTTTTATACGACCTGGAATAGACATAACATGTGTGAATGACACATTCCTTAGGTTTTGAAGAACTCATCTTGAAAGCCTTCTGGGTGTGGGGCCATCTTAATGGATAGTTTTGTTTTTAATATAGCTTCCATGGTTATTGATACATAGAATTTTTTATTTTGCTTCTTGAAAAAATTAGTTTTTTCTAGAAAAGTATGGGCCAGGCGCGGTGGCTCACGCCTTTAATCCCAGCACTTTGGGAGGCCGAGGCGGGCGGATCACGAGGTCAGGAAGTGGAGACCATCCTGGCTGACACGTGAAACCCCGTCTCTACTAAAAATACGAAAACGAAAACTTAGCCGGGCGTAGTGGCGGGCGCCGGTAGTCCCAGCTACTCAGGAGACTGAGGCAGGAGAATGGCGTGAACCCGGGAGGCGGAGCTTGCAGTGAGTCGAAATTGCGCCACTGCACTCCAGCCTGGGGGACGGAGTGAGACTTAGTCTCAAAAAAAAAAAAATTTCAGCTACATTTTCTAACATTTAAAAAATATCTCATATTGTTGTCAACCATCCTTATATATTACATATATATTCTTTTTTTTTTTGACACGGAGTCTCGCTCTGTCGCCCAGGCTGGAGTGCAGTGGCGCAACCTCGGCTCACTGAAAGCTCCGCCTCCCGGGTTCACGCCATTCTCCTGCCTCAGCCTCCCGAGTAGCTGGGACTACAGGCGCCCGCCACCACGCCCGGCTAATTTTTTGTATTTTTAGTAGAGACGGGGTTTCACCGTGTTAGCCAGGATGGTCTCGATCTCCTGACCTCGTGATCCGCCCGCCTCGGTCTCCCAAAGTGCTGGGATTACAGGCGTGAGCCACCACACCCGGCCACATATATATTCTTATATATTGTATTGGAGTCTTTTTCTTGATCATATTTATCAAACCAGCTTTTGGTTTTATAGATAAAATCTGTCTTAAAAGTAATTTATCCTTCATTAATGTATGCCTTCATTAATTTCTTATTTTTTTGGGTTTATTTTGTTCTTTTTATAGAATCTCGAGTTGAAAGCTTAACTGTCCTTTAAAATGTTTAATACGAAATATTACCAGAATGTACAGTTACAGAAAATAATATAATGAACACTTGTATACCGACCATCTAGCTTTATCCCATTTTAACATTTTCTCGTATTTGCTTCAGATTTTAACATTCAGTTAGAGCTCCTTGTGAAACGGTCTGCAATCTCATTCTCCCGCTCTTCCTCTCTGAAATTAACTACTACTTGAATTTGGTATGTCATTCCCATGAAAGCTTTTATATATGCTCCATATACATGTAGCGATGTTAAGTAACATACAGTACTGTTTCATGCTTTTTAAACCTAATATAAATGATATTCATGTCACTTGCTTTTGTCACCTATAATTGTGTATGTAAAATTTATCCAGGTTGATTCCTGTAGTTCTAGTTTTTTAACTGCTGAATAGTATTCCATTGTATAACTGTACCACCATTTATCCATTCTCCAGTTGCTAGCAATTTAATGATTCCTGATTTCTGTCATTACAATATAAGTTAATTCTTTCACACAGCCTCTTAGACATATGGTAAGAATTTCTTTAGGATAATGTCTAGCAATGGAATTGCAAGGTAGAAGGGTTTGCACAGTTCAACTTTGATATTGCCAGATTGTTCTCCAGTGGTTGTACCAGCTTACCCTCCTACCAGCTTACCCTCCACCAGCAATGCAGGAGAGCTGCTGTTGCTCCACTCCATGCCAACATAGGTTATTTTTTTGCCCCAGTTTTTTCTTTTTTCTTTTTTTTGCTGTTACAAACTGCTGACAGTAAATTTTCTTGTACATGTTTCCTGGTACACGTGTGCAAGAGTTTCTCTGACTACAAAGCTAATGCAGTTATTAGCTCTATTTTGTTTTTGGTATGTTTTTTAAAAGCATGTATGTGTCCCCCTCTCATATTTGAGATTTCCCTCTCTTAATAGTAACACTTAACTTATTCATAGATATATCTCACTCATTTTTTCTATGTATCATGCTTCCTGTTCTCTTTACTGCCTTTGGTTTGACAGTCTCTTTTTCCAGTTTTTTTCTCACTTTAGTGGTTTGAAAGTTATATTTGATTTTTATTCTATGAATAGTAGTTACTCTTCTAACTCATTTAAAGGTATATATATATGTATGTGTGTGTTTAGAATTCATCAGTATCCATATGAGGCAGTCTGTGTAGTGGTTAAGAGTGGAGCCTATGAGGCCAGACTGCCTGGATTCAGATCTTAGCACTACCACTTACTAGCTGAGCAACCTAGAGCTTATTACATAAACTCTCTGTGCCTCAGTTGTTTCATCTGTAAAGTGGGGATAAAATAGCATATACCTCATGAGGTTATTGTAAGGTTAATGTGTTAATATATGTAACATTCCTAGGACAGTGCCTAGTACTTGGATCTCTTTACCAGATTTTTCATCTATGGAATGGGCAGAAGACTTGCCTATCAGAGTTGTTATAAAAATTCAATGCATTATTGTATTCATTCAGCTTAAGACACTGTTTGAGCACCTGGTATGTACTTTTGAATCAGACATGGTTCTCGGCTTCAGAGGCAACAGACATGAAATGCAATTTCAATATGATTTAACCTTAATACTCTTCCCATGTTCTCTCTTGTCCCCCTTCTAATCTATGCTCCATATTAAGAGACAAAATATTAATCAGATCATGCATCCTTTGCCCATAACATGTTAACTTTCATTATACTTTACATAAACCATAAACTTCTCACCATGGCCTGAGCACTTAGGTTCTAAACCCTGTGCCTCCCTCTCTACCCTCATCAACTATCATTCTCCTGATTTCTACCAAACTCCCACCACACTATCCTCTTCTCAGTTCATTGAACCAACACTCTTCAGTGCCCTCTGCCCAGATTACTGATCCACCCTGACAGCTCTTTCCACAGCTGACTCATCTTTCAGATCTCAGCTTGATTAGGTCAGGCAGTTAGTTACAAACAACAGAATCCACTCTGGTTGAGAAAGAAAAGGACTTTAACAATATCATGTAGCTCACAGAATCTCCAGGAGAGCCAGAGGCCAAATGTGGAAATAACGGTACCCAAACACACTAGAGGATCTAGTGAGAATCTGTTGCTGCTGCCACCATTGACACCGAAACTGCAACTTCCACAAACACTGGCGGTCCCCACTGGTAGCCAGAGTTAGGCATGCTTCCTTCTTCATCTGGCTCACTTTTCTTTTTTTTTTTTTTTTTGGGAGACAGAGTCTCACTCTGTCACCCAGGCTGGAGTACAGTGGCATGATCTCAACTCACTGCAACCTCTGCCTCCCAGGTTCAAGTAATTCTCCCGTCTCAGCCTCCCGAGTAGCTGGGACTACAGGTGCCCGCCACCACGCCCAGCTAATTTTTGTATTTTTTAGTAGAGACCGGCTTTCACCATGTTGGCCAGGCTGGTCTCGAACTCCTGACTTTGTGATCACCTGCCTCAGCCTCCCAAAGTGCTGGCATTACAGGCGTGAGCCACCATGCCTGGCCTATCTTGCTCACTTTCAAGTTGAAATTTTGCATTGACTGCCTGCTTGGTGGGGCATAGGTCACATTGCTGTGCTACAAAGGGGGTCAAGGAGGCAAGTTTTCTCATAGGAAATTCCTCAGACTTTATAAGGCTGTTGAAAAGTGCTGGGTATTCAGAAAACATGTCACATGAACATGAGATATTGTGTTACCTCAGAATTAAGGCCTTCTCTGACAACCCCAGTACATTTTCCCCACAGCAGCCTCATCAGTCTTTTCCTGTACTCTGTGATTTTCTTCAAGGCACTTGTCACAACTTGTATTGTTATGTACTTAATTTGTCCAAATGTCTTATAAATTCTGGGGCCATAGAGTCTATGCGTGGAGTTTCAAATATGTATATTTCAAACAGCCAAAAATAATTTTAAAACGTATTTTAGTCTTCAGCATGGGTCTCTTGAAAGAAAAAAGAATCAAAAAGGCTCCAAGTCACAGTTCCCCTAGTTTCTATTTGTTTTTTGTTTTTTTTTTCTTATTTCCATGGCTGCTTTGGCAGTGTTTCCATAGTTTCAAATTCCATCCGCTCTCTTCTTTAATTCTCCCCAATCCTTATGTGGATCTGTTTAGCTATTCTCCATAAATCTTTCCCTTAGAGCTTACCTTTCAAATGTTTTTCTGCCTGTTCTCTTATTTTGCATCACAAACATCCAAAACAGTTCTGAGAGGTACACTTCCTTAGGGCACTGGGGAGAGAAGTTGAGAGGCAAAGTCTTTGCCAGCCCAGAGGCTGGGAACATTTACACTCTGATCATTTTTCTGTACCACTTGTGATTGACCTACAGATTAGAAGTCAGAGGAGGACATGGACAATATCTGTTCTATTTGTTACTCACACAATCTGATAAATATGTAGCAACATTTGTTTTCTGGAAAAAGAAAAGTCGAGCAATTGAGTTATGGGCAAGAAAGTATACAGCACAGAGCAAGGACTTTTGATACAGTGAAGGTGAAACCGCCTTTGCAGAAAATTATGACAGCCAATTATGACAGTGAAAGAGATCTAACCTAGCCACCTCTATCTCACTTCTAACCCCCAAGCTGTTCTTGTGCATTCCTGAGTGTAGGCAGAACTAACTTTGGGAGGAACTTACAGTTTTACTTTGAAACAAAGATGACAACAGTCCTATCCCAAAACAAACCCCCTTCCTGCCTGGGGACCAGACTTTCTAGGACTAACAAATTAGCCACAGGATTAGAAATTATGGTTTAGGAGTCATGCAGCTAGAGGCCACAAGATTCTAAGCCTCCCCAGTTGCTCCTAGGGATAACATCACTATTATAAAACCTAGGATTGGTGCTCAAAGTATTTTCAGACCCTGCACTGGATGGATCAGCTGCTCCCACCCAGATTGATGGTCTCGTGGCTTCCACTCCGGAACTGACTCAGCACAAGAAGACACCTTTGACTCCCCATTTCCCCGGGGACCAGTCAGCACTCTCCACTACCTGCCCCCATCCCCATGAGATTATCCTTAAAAACTCCAGTCTCCGAATTTTCAGGGAGACTGATTTGAGCAATAAAAAAACTGCGGTCTCCTGTACAACCAGCTGTGTGAATTAAACTCTTTCTCTGTTACAATTCCTTTGTCTTGATAAATCAGCTCTATCTGGGCAGTGGGCAAAATGAACCCGATGGGCAGTTACTAAGGGTGAAGTGTGGGAGTAGGGTTACAGATTAAAGGATAGTTTAGGAAGGCATCCCAGAAGAGGTGAGGCCAAAGCAGAATCTTAAAAGGGCAAGAATTATCCAGGCAAAGAAGGTAAGGATAGAGAAGAGTATTCCAGGCCAGGCATGGTGGCTCATGCCTGTAATCACAACTCTTTGGGAGGCTGAGGTGGGCGGATCACTGGAGTCCAGAAGTTGGAGACCAGCCTGGGGAACAGGGTGAAACCCCATCTCTAAAGAAAATACAAAAAAATTAGTTGGGCCTGGTGTTGTGTGCTTGTAGTCCCGTCTACTTGGGAGGCAGAGGTGGGAGGATCACCTGAACCCAGGGAGGTCAAGGCTGCAGTGAGCTGTAATTGTGCCACTGGACTACAACCTGGGTGACAGAGTAAGACCCTATCTCAAAAAAAGAGTATTCCAGATAGACATATAGTACAAGCTCAGACAAATATCAGATAGCTTGGGTTGGTGTTGCTAAATGCAAGGTAGAACTGTCAGGAGGTGAGGCCAGAAGGGTAGAAGTGGGCATGGAGGGCCTTGTATGGCACTCCATGGAGGCTGGTCTTTTTCCTATGGGCTATGAAGCCACAGTGTGGGTGGGGTGGGAGTCATTCTCAGATTTTCATTTGAGATGGATCATCAGGTGACACTGTGGAGATTGTCACAGTGTCAAACTCCAAAGAGGCACAACTAAAAATAGGAAGAACAGTTGTGATTTAAAAAATAATGTAGGCCTAAAACAAGACAGTAGTACTGAGGAAGGGTAAGTAGTGGGAATACCTCTAAAAAAATTATTTGGAGGTCAAATTCGCAGTGCAGTGCGGGTTACTGGACAGGGAAGATGAGGCAGGAATCTAGAATAGTGTCCAAACTTTTGGCTTGGACAATGATGTCACTTAGAGAGAAAAAATGGAGAAGTAATAGGTTGGCAGTGGTGGGGAGGGTGGGAAGATTTCCAGTTCTGTATGGTGAAGTGGTCCTTAAAGTCCCTATGGGACTCCTGAATTTAGATGTTCAGCAGGTACTCGGATCACCTTATGGCAAAGGCCAGGGTCAGAGATACAGACTTGAGGAGAGAGCAGCATGGGGGTGACAGTGAGTTCACAAGGGCTGTGGGAATGCTCTGCGAGTGGCTGCTGTTCCCAAGCTGGCATTTGGCCCTGTTGACATTCTTTTCTCTTCCCACCTTCCTTGGTGTTTTTCTTACCTCTGGATCATTCCTTCTCCAAATGCTTTACAGGTTCTTCTTCCTCTTCCCATAGAATGTGTTATTCCTGTGTGATTTCACCACCTGGGACCCCTACTGTGCCTCCATCAAACCTTTATCTCCAGCTCAGAATTCTTATATAAGACTGAGACATATATCTCCAACTGCTTTCTAAGAGAAAAGAGTCAGTAGTGTGGACTGATTATCCAGGGACCACACAAAGGGTTTGTACCTCACTGTCCTATTGTATTCAGGACTGGCACTGTGAATTGATCCTGGCTGTGACTGTCTCGTTTTCTCTGAAAATACCAAATGTGGAAATCAGGGGTCAGATTTTAGACTTGTTAATAAGCATTATTAACACACACACCCACACTGTAATCCTTCTGTAACTTTCTCAAGGATATTAGCTTCCCCTTTATGCTTAGTGTATTGTTATCTTTTCATCAGGAACCAAAATTAACCCAAAATGGAAATAAAAATTTAAATCTTATTGATACAGAAGAAAACTTACTGTTCTGTTCATAAAAAAAGGAAAAATAGTTTACATAGATCCACCTTGTTTAAAAGCAAATTCACAACTCTTGTGAAAAAGGGGTGCTTTTTACGCTAGAACTCCTCGTTCTGGGATCACTTAATCACTATTTCAATGATGAAGGAACTCTGAACTCCTAAGCAAACCATGCCATGACATACTTTATATACATGCACAAAAGTTGGATAAAACACAAAACCAGCATTTCGACAAATTCACTTTAAAATGTTTTCCATATCAACTACTCAAAAGAAGTTACAGCAATACGATCTTCCACTGCTCAGAAAGAGAGTGAACTTGGATATGATGAAGAACATTAAAAACAAATACACAGAGCACCTGGGTCTGGCCTAGTGGGCTAGAGAAATGCTTCCTGAATTTGTCCAAAGTGATGTGTTGAGCATCAACTGTTCCACAGTTCACCAGCAGCGACGCTTTAGTTCTTTAGTATATTCCTGTTGTGAACATATTTCTTTGAATTTAATCATCTGGGATCATTGCTGCAGTGTGAGTCTTTAGTATTTGAAAATCCCACAGAAGAGATTAAGAAGGTTCCTCTTCCCAGAAGACACTCATATAAAGCATGCTTCTATAGGGTTAACTGCTCAGAAATTGTAAGGTGCATGGTCATCACCAGGTGAGCAGCTCTACAGGGGCCCATGGCCCATACTCATCTTTGTGTGCCCAGGGGAGCCAGCCTGCATATGAGCAGTAGGGAAGTGGCATAACAATGCAGGAGGGCTCAGGACAACTTGGCATTTTTGCTGTTGTTGTTAAACTTAGGCTTATCAAGAGTCATAAAGACTCATCTCAATTTGTATATACACCTTCAGACCCATACAGATAGATGCATAAGAACATGATCATTTCTGTTCTTCACAAAGTACTCAGAATTCTGACAAGAAACATTACAAGTTTATATAAATGCCCACTTGCATAGCAGCTTACAAATTCAAACGTTGTCAGAGGCTAGGCGCGGTGGGTCATGCCTATAATTTCAGCACTTTGGGAGGCCAAGGTGGGCAGATCGCTTGAGGTCAGGAGTTTGAGACCAGCTTGGCCAACATGGCAAAACTCCGTCTCTACTAAAAATATAAACATTAGCCGGGCATGGTGATGGGTGCCTGTAATCCCAGCTACTCAGGAGGCTGAGGCAGGAGAATCACTTGAACCCGGGAAGTGGAGGTTGCAGTGAGCTGAGATCATGTCACTGCACTCCATCCAGCCTGGGTGACAATAAGACTCTGTCTCAAAAAAAAAAAAAAAGTTATCAGAGAATAGTAGATACTGTTTTAGCCATCCATTTTTGCTGAGAGTACTTCTGACACCCATAGGAAATTATAAAGGTTTTCTCCTCAAGTTGTAAATTCCTTTTATCTATTTATGACATTTTCTCTATTATATACTAAATTCTATCCATCCTCACATTGATTTACTACTGTTACCAAAATACATTCAAACTGTTTGTATACACACATATATAGGTGTATATGTATGTGTGTGTGTATATATATTTATTCGGTTGAATCTTACGAAACTGCTAAGTTTTTACCATTTTTGACCTATGAAAATAGTTTTTTTCATAGGGTTGAACCTAATGAAATCTGAACTTTAGCTGGCTAGCTATATCTTACATATTACTATGCAGTACTTTCTGCTTTACTTCATCAGGAAGAATGAAAATGCTTATCCCATTCACCAGTTCTTATGCAGCCTTGCAAAACTGTACCTGCAAACTGCTGGTGAATTTCATGAAAATACTTAGAGGTATAGTAATTTTCACATATTTAGCATTTAACTGAAAAAAAGGTCCAAACTGAGCATATTATCTTTGTAACTACATCACCCACTACTTAACTGGAACAGCCTACCTTATAAAGATGGCTTTTGCAGACTTAAGGCCAGGTCTAGAATCAATAGGCCAAACAATAAAATATCAAAACATTTTCAACTGGGAATTCTGCTACCTCTATATCCTCCATAACATTCAATATTTAGAGTACCTGAGACACTGTGCTAAGCACCAGTAAAAGAAAAACACCCCGGAAACTTCAAGAAACTTACCATCTTTCAAGAAATATAAAAATATAAATAATAAGAGAATATTCTAAGAGTTTTAAGTTTCAAACTAGGACAGAGTAAAATGTAAAAAGACAGCACTTCAGAAGTTTTAAACTGACTTCAAACGTTAAGGAAAAAGGCAAATACAAATGTGCTTTGAGTCTAAATCCAGGTCAATATGATAATCAAATGTGCTCTCCTCCACGGTTCTGGCCCCAAAAAGTCCTCTTATCACCACCCCATAAATAGTGATTAGAGATCCTCCAGGTCAGTTAAGTCCACAGCCACTTTCAAGAACAGAGTGTCATCTTTAATGTAGGCGTTCTTGGCATTCTCCAAAACAGAATGAGCCACAAAGCGGGGACAGCCAGATGCAATGTTCATCTCCCCATCAGGTCTTTTAAAGCTGCTGCTATTGGGGTCAGGCTTGAAGGTCTCCATAATGTTCTTTTTGCCACTCTGGTCCAGAAGCATCAGTGTCACCCTCTGCCTGAATGGCCACTGCAACAGTGAGTCAAACTCTCCTCGCATGACCACAAAGTATAGGGACAGGTGTGTCCCCTTCCCAGACCCATCCCCATTCAGGTATGCTCTAGCACAGAGCCGGTAGCCACAGCGGCCGGTGTAGAAGGACTGGCTGAAGATGGACACTGTGTGCCCATCCACTGCCTCCCTCTTCTTCATCTTGTAATCTGTCACCTTCCAAATGAGCTTTCCATTATAGCAAGTACCCTCCAGTAGTTTAAATCGCTCTTCATTTTTATTCAGCTGTGCTTTATGAATATTAATGTGGGTATCATGTTTGTTAGTTTCCTCTTCTAAAACAGCTGCAAATAAGAAAAAAAAAAAAAAAAAAAGATTCCATAGGCCTAAAAGTTATCTTTAATATTTTCCCAAAGTGGAATTTTGTTACCTGAAAGAGAATCAACAAAATCCTGACATCCTAAAGATGAGATGAATTCACTTGTAATAATATTAACTCAGGGAATATCATGTTTTGGCACACTGCCTCCAAAGAAAACCTGGATGTGTATCTTAAACTCACTGAAGTGTAGAGAAGACACACTGAGCATTCAACTAGCATGAGTCAGCATGCTGAGCCCCACACTTTTCTAACTAGAATGCTTTTAAATAGACAAACCCTTTAATATTTTCCCATACCTAAAACAATGATCCCACCACCTCTCTCCCTGAGGTTTCTCATTATTTTCCACTCTTCTTGAAAGTCATCAATCCCTGTTCTTGGAATTTGCTGACCTGTTTCCAGTCTTGGAATCTCCTAGCCCAGTCCCCCAACCCCACTTGTGGCCCTCCCTCATTTTTGCCTGAGTGGCCAGAATCTCATGATGCTTTCACAAATAGCAGATTCAGCCATTGTTTATCCTGGACAGATGTGACTCTCTATTTGGCCAGGTGTTTGGTTGTTTCATGAACACATGCAGACAAATGAGTCACCAAAAGAGAAATAAAATATCAGACATACCTAATCTTTGATCATTGTTTTCTAGCAGGGTAATTTTCTGTTTCACTGTATCAACTGCTTCCATCAAAGGCCTCAGGTCAAATTTATTTTGTTGCTGGTTAACCATTTGTAATAATTGATGCACTTGAGCTTCTAGCCAAGCTGACTTGTCAATGTGACTGGCAAAAACCTTTCATTACAAAATGGATAATCATGTTTAAAAAATTAGTTAATATTTTAGCAATTCATTGAGATTAAAATTTTTTTCAATTCAAACATATCACATTTAATCAATTAACAGAATGAAAAATACAAGCCCAGAAAATAAAATTCAGTGAGGATCACAGAGAGATGAGCCACCTAATTATCTTCCTCCTCCTCCTCTCCTACCACAGCTCCTGTTCCAAATGTTTGAACTTTTCTTTATCTAATTTTTATCCTCCCTCCGTTTCCCTCTGCTTGGTTCTCCAACCCATCTTTACATATTTATTTTCATGTTGTCTCTCCTCTTGCCCTACACTTCTTCCTCTTTTTAGAAGCCAATCTCCTGATTCACTCTTGCTCTGCTAGAAGGTGGAGAATTAGATGGAATAGGCGCACCTGATTCTGGCCTGAGCTCTACGGGTGGTAAGACCTAAACTTCTGACTGCTCTCTCAGGTGGAAGAGATGAAATAAAACTACTCCTCCCTTTCCCTGTGTGTGTATAATATAAGGTATGGCTACTCAAAGTACCATTTTGTTTTTCACTTTCAGAATTTGATAAATTACATGAGGAATTCAATACTTTATTATAAAATAGGCTTTGTGTTAGATGACTGCCCAACTGTAGGCTAATTTAAGTGTTCTGAGCACATTTAAGGTATGCTAGGCTAGGTTAGGTTATGATGTTTAATAGGTTAGGTGTATCAAACATATTTTTGACTTACAATGTTTTCAACTTAATGGGTTTATCAGGACATAACTACATTGTAAGTTGAGGAGCATCTGTACATATACATGTATATACACATATGCATATATACATTATATATATTTCACATACATATACATTGTATGTATATGGGTGTGTGTGTGTGTGTTTAATGTATAATGTGCTGGCTAAGTATGGAAATTATAGGGCCTAGATTTTCTGGGATAACCTAAATTTCAAATATATTGCCTACACCACATGTCTTGAAATCTTTTTCACTACAAATTTTATAATCATGATAAAGACATTATTCATCAGAATTCATTTATGGTTATTTAACGTTCATAATTTACAAAGTACTATTTTTGCTATATTTTAGTGATGTTTAAAGCATTTTCTTCCCAAGGGAATTAATAGTTTCACTTGTTGACTACAAAATGCAGAACTACAGATGCTCTCAGTGAATCTGCAATCAAGTGATTAATACTGGCCCAACATTAATTAAAACCCAAATTGCTATAGATTATATAGAAGTATTGTATCAATGTTAAAGTTACTGATATTGCTAAACATACTGGGGTTGTGTAAAAGAAGATCTTTATTCTTGGGAAATACATACTGAAGTATCAACATGTAGAGGTAAAGGACCATAAAATATGCAGCGTACTCGCAAATGGTTTAGAAAGAGTATGCGCACACACATGCACACATGCACACACACACGCGCACAAACACACATGATGGGGGAGGAGCAGTGGAGGGGAGCATGAATGATGAAGCAAACGGGACACAACGTTGACCATGAGTGAATCTGGGTGGAGGTTATACAAGTGTTCTTTGCACCATCTTATTCTTATAGCTTTTCTGTATATTTTAAATTATTTCTATTTAAAAAGTTAAAAGAAAAACCCTCACTGCAATTGAAAGCCAAATCTTGGCTTTCAACAGAAAGGCCATTTCTTACCTGGATGTTTGGGAGGAAGCTTCCATTTTTGCCAAACAACTGTGCAAACTGCTTGAACTCCTTTTCAAGTTTCTTTATAGTTTCTGCTAGCTGCTGGATTTTACTTTCTTTCTGTTCTAGGCTCTTGTGTAAGTCAGAAATCTAATAACAGGAATGTGAGGAAAAATAAAGTCATTGAATATAACTGCATGCATATAAGTTAAAATCGTACTTGCAGGTAAGAAAGTGTTTCTAGGAAAAAATGTACATATTTATTTCTAGGAAAATATTTACAGGTAGATTCCTACATAATTATAGGAAGATATTTACAGGTGGTTCCAAAAAGCCACATCTACAGAATTTCTCATCAGCCTTTTCTATACCTAACCTACTATGATGGTTCATGTAGTGACAGACATCACTTGACTGAATTTACTGAACTGGTTCTCTTCATTCATTCAACATGGACTTATTAAGCAACCACAAAAGCCAGGCACCTGTAATCCCAGGTACCTGGGAGGCTGATGGGGGAGGATCACTTGAGCCCAGGAGATTGAGTCCAGCCTGGGCAACATAGTGACACCTTGTCTCTTAAAACAAAATAAAACTACCACCAAAGAGTACTGATCACCATACCACATTAAATGTTACATGCGAAGTATCAATAGTAATAATGGCAAAAACTTGCTGTCTATCATACCCTAATATTCATTAGCTCTTGTATGCCTCAAAGAACCTATGAGTTTCACGAATATTAGACTCATGTTTCAGATGAGGAAACAGAGGTAGAGAGTTTAAGTAACCCATCCAGCATACAAGCCAGCAAGTGATAGGCAAAACGTGTAGGTAGCATATTGACAGATTTTATAATCTACTTGAAGGAAACAATGCGAAGTATTGGCCGGGCGCGGTGGCTCAGCCTGTAATCCCAGCACTTTGGGAGGCCGAGACGGGCGGATCACGAGGTCAGGAGATCGAGACCATCCTGGCTAACACAGTGAAACCCGTCTCTACTAAAAACAAAAAACTAGCCGGCGAGGTGGCGGGCGCCTGTAGTCCAGCTACTCGGGAGCTGAGGCAGGAGAATGGCGTGAACCCGGGAGGCGGAGCTTGCAGTGAGCCGAGGTTGCGCCACTGCATTCCAGTCTGGGCGACAGAGCGAGACTCCGCCTCAAAAAAAAAAAAAAAAAAAAAAAAAAAAAAAAACAAAAAAACAATTAGATACCTAAAGCTGATCCTAGACAGCTCTTCTCTTATTCCTATATCCATTCATCTGCAACAGTTGCCGATTTTAATTTTTAACATGACAATAGAAACAAAAAGACTTACATCCATTTCTCATTTCAGCACTAGTTTCAGTCTTCATTATTTCTCCCTTGGGCTGCAACAGCAGCTTTCTAACTGGTCCTGCTCTACCCATTCTACCCACAACACACACCAGAACATAAGCTCCGTGAGAGCCGGGACTGGCATGAACCTCACAGTCCACTATGACCCCAGCAACTAGACTGTGGCCTGGCACCAGTAGGTGCTTGATAAATATTTGTTAAATGAATGAGTAACATGAATGCTCTCCCTGGCTTTAGTCTTGTTCTCCTTCCATTTGTATTCCTTACTGTGACCAGAGTAATATTAAGAGAAAAAATCTGGTCTTGAGCCTTCCCTGCATAAACGTCTCTAGTGGCTTGCTTTTACAGGTGACACTGGGCCCTACGTGACCTGCCCCCGCTACACTTTCAGCCTCAAGCCCATTCACATTCCACATGCATCCTGCCCAGCAAGACCACACAACTCCTATTTCCCGTCAGGCCCTGATCTCTCATACACCTCTCTCTTATCTAAAAACTACCACTTTTTAAGCCTCCACTCATGGGTACATCCTCTTGGAAATATTTCCTTACTTGCACCACCCACCGAGCCCATTTCTCAAGTTCCATGATACCCTGTCCATATTCTAGTGTATAAATCATCATTATCATGCTTATAACTTGCTTTTTGTTGTTGTTGTTTTGGTCTTCTTCTCCACTAAATTGTTTCTTGAGACTACATCTCATTTATTTGTTTATCCTTAGAGCCTAGGACAGTGCCTGGCACAGAGAGGGCATTTGATACATATTTTATGAATGAATGCACAAATGGCTGAGACAATCACTTGATCTCTGGCCCTAGAATCCTTTATTTAGAACCCTAGAGCTGACTTCCACCTACCTGCCTGACCAAAAGCAAACTCCTTGTCTCTCTCTGCACCCTCACCTCTAACCTGCTCCAGTTTTGTAGTGCCCATCTCGGTTAATATCATTACCATGTCCCCTCCCTACTCAGCTTAATGCATGTCATTTACAACCTCAGAAGGTCTCTTGATACTCTCTCTTTTTCCAGCCGACATGGCCTTGGTTGAGCCTTCAACATCACCACCACCACCTCCAGTATCTTGCTTCTACCTACTATTGAAGTACTTATTATGTGTTAGGCATTGTGCTACTAGCTTAACTATATTATCCCTTTTTACCGTCACCACAACCCCAATTACAAATGAGGAAATGGGGGATGACAGAAATGAAGTAGTTTGTCCAAACTCATATGGCTAGTGTGCAGCCTGGCTGCAAACCTAGGCATTCTGGCTCCAGAGCCTTCACTCTTATCAATTGCCATGCTCTTACCAACTGTCTTGCTTTAAAAAACAAAAGCAAACAAACCGCTTTGGGCGGCTGAGGCAGGCAGATGGCTTGAGCTCATGAGACCAGCCTGGGCAACATGGCAAAACTCTGTCTCTACAAAAAAAAAAAAAAAAAAATACAAAAATTAGCCGAGTGTGGTGGTGCACACCTATAGTCCCAGCTACTCAAGAGGCTAAGGTAGAGGATCTCTTGAGTCTGGGAGGCAGAGATTACAGAGAGTCCAGATCACACCAGTGTACTCCAGCCTGGGTGACAGGGCCAGACCCTATCTCAACAAACAAACAAACAAACAATTAGCTGACCAAGTATTTTCCAATTAAGAAACCTCCATTAGCTCCTTATTACTGGAAAAAAAAAAATTAGTTCAAACTTCTGGTCCTTAAAACCTTTCTGAAACAAGGCAGAGAATGAATGAATGAAAAAATAATTGAATGCACAGTGTTCAAAACTTCTTAGGCTACACAAAAGGCCACTGCAATCTGGATCCAACACACTAGTCTCCAGCCTCTCTCTACCTCATACTCAGAAGTCTATTCATTCTAAAACCCCATTTCCTTGATTCATCAGCATTTCTTATGCCTCCCTGCTTCAGTGCAAGCTCTCCCTTTTGGATGTCTTACTTCCACAACATTTTAACTGATGAATCCTTCCTCCTTCAAGAGGCAGCTTGGATGTCTTACTTTGAAAGTCTTCCCCAACTCCCCCAGAATAAACTGCTGCAGCCTCTGTACCCCAGACTGAGTTACAGCATGTCCTACAAGGCATGACAACTAACCCGTTTACATTTATGTTACTTCTTCAAGGATAGAGGCTATGTCTTCCTTGGCTCAGTGTCCCTAGCAGCAAACATTGTACCTGACATATGGTAGGTGTTTCTTGAATGAAAGGATGGATGAATGAGGCAACTGATACAGAAAAAACTTGGGAACGGTTACTAGGCAGCATGCCTTCTACCAAAGTTACCGTTTAATCAGTCTTCCTAATTTTCTCCAGGATCTGACCCTGGAACTCACCCACCTACTTTAATAGAAAATCAGACATCAAAAAATCATCTGCAGTAGTAAACATCAGCTCCTTTTATGAAAATGGTTTTCTTCCCTACCTGGGCTTGAAAAGTCTGATTTTCCGCCAGGCACGGTGGCTCACGCCTGTAATCCCATCACTTTGGGAGGCCGAGGCGGGCAGATTACAAGGTCAGGAGATTGAGACCATCCTGGCTAACACGTGAAACCCCGTCTCTACTAAAAAATACAAAAAATTAGCCAGGCGTGGTGGTTGGCGCCTGTAGTCCCACCTACTTGGGAGGCTGAGGCAGGAGAATGGCGTGAACCCAGGAGGCGGAGCTTGCAGTGAGCCAAGATCGCGCCACTGCACTCCAGCCTGGGCGACAGAGCAAGACTTGTCTCAAAAAAAAAAAAAAAGAAAGAAAAGTCTGATTTTCTGAGATGTTCTAACAAAATAATTAACTTTCCTAAAAATTGCTCAATAGAATCAGCATTTATTGAGGTTAATATGAGTGCCACAGGCACTATGGCAGGCATTTGCATATAATTTCACTTGATAATCACAACTCGGTGAAATAAGTGTGTATATATGCATTTATCAGGTTGCAAAGCTTCCTTAGAGTTACCACAAAATTTATAAAACCCATAGTGCTTAGAATAGATAGTCAACAGTTGTTTCACAGTAATATTAATTTAACTGAAACATCAAATTGCTAAGTGCCAGGTATTAACCAAAAGGTGTGTAGATAGGCTATTGAGAGGCAGTTATGGTATACTATGGGGAGTACTGGACTTAGAATCAGAGGACATGAGTTTTGAGATTGAATTCTGCTACTTAACGATTAAAACACATAAAAATTTCTCAGAGTTCAGTTATTTCATCTATTGAATGAGGGGGACGGACTCAAAGATCCTAACGGCACCTTCCAATTCTAATGTTCTATAATCCTATGAGCCTGTTTGGCCACTTAATAGAAAAACATCTGCCTCCAATTGACTCATACTGAAATAGAGGAGAAAAGAAAAATACCAGCATAGAGCAGGCAAATCCCAGCAATTCTGTTGCCTCACTTTTTATTTGAACCTTTGAAGATTTACCTGTTCTTCTAATTGGACGTTCTTTTCTAAAACCAAACGCATGTGCTCCCGTAAGGCTGAATGCTCATGTTCCTGCAGGTTCCTCCGTTTATCCTTCAATATGAAGAGAAAAATAAGTCAGGTTGCTGAGAGGCTTCAAAAATGAAAGAGGTGGTAGGATATTCTGCTAAAATAGAATCTTAACAACTTTGCTTACTTTAATAGTTTAAACATGTACCAGTCTCTAGTGGGTTGCAGGAAAAATGACTCCAGTGGGTCCCTTTTCCAGCTTTAGGATTCATTTTTTTATTTTTATTTTTGAGACAGCCCTACTGTGTCGCCCAGGCTGGAGTGTAGCAGTGTGTTCTTGGCTCACTGCAGCCTTGGTCACTTGGGTTCAAGAGATTCTTGTGCCCCAGCCTCCCGAGTAGCTGGGATTACAGGTGTGTACCACCACACCCAGCTAATTTTCATATTTTTAGTAGAGACGGAGTTTCACTATGTTGGCCAGAGTGGTCTTGAACTCCTGGCCTCAAGTGATCTGCCTGCCTTGGTCTCACAAAGTGCTGGGATTACAGGTGTGAGCCACCATACCTGGCCCCAGCTTTAGGATTCTACAATATCCATGAGACAGAGAATCAAGCCAATATCAAAATTCGCAGTGCTGATTTTCTTCCTTGCCCTGGGAGTATATGACTGTGGGTTAAGTGTAGTTATTATCATCTCTCAACTATTCCCATATAAAACCTATCTCCTTCGTGGGTTATCTTCAAATCAGTTTTGTTTGTTTTTTGAGATGGAGTCTCACTCTGTCGCCTAGGCTGGAGTGCGGTAGCATGATCTTGGCTCAATGCAACCTCCACTTGGGTTCAAGCGATTCTCCTGCCTTAGCCTCCCGAGTAGCTGGGATTACAGGCACGTGCCACCACGCCTGGCTAATTTTTGTATTTTTAGTAGAGACGGGGTTTCACCATATTGCGCAGGCTGGTCTTGAACTCCTGACCTCGTGATCTGCCTGCCTCGGCCTCCCAAAGTGCTGGAATTACAGGCATGAGCCACCGCGCCTGGCCTCTTCAAATCAGTTTTAAGTCAATGCTAGTTCTTCCTCCTGTCAAGCACATTTCCATGCTGCCTCCAATCACGGACTGGCTGCCATGGGCAGAAGGAATGCCACCTGATTTTAATTTCAGCCCATATATATATATATGTTGCCCTCAAAACCACACAATACATTTGCAAGAAGAAATGGTTGCTTTTTCCCTAATCATTAAAATATTTTTTTTGCAGACTGCCTGTCTATATTACTAGTAAAAGCAAATGTTTGTTAGGTGCATCAAGGTGATCCATGCAGTCTAACTAAATATTCATCGTCAATTTCCATTTGGGTTAGGGGTGGCTTCTTTGGTGACAGGCTGTCCTAAATAAGGTTCCAGAGAATAACTCCCCGAGCCATCCCAAGCTCTGATGCTGAGGCAAGTTCTAGAATACAAACCAACTGGAGATTTGGGCCTGACTATAAAGATCATTTTTAGAGCTAGAAAGCAATTTCTGTACTTTTTTTTTTTTTCTTGAGACAGGGTCTCACTCTGTTGCCCAGGCTGGAGTACAATGGCATGACCTTGGCTCACTGCAATCGCTGCCTCCCTGGCTCAAGGGATTCTCCCACCTCAGCCTCCCAAGGAGCTGGGACTACAGGGTGCGCCACTACGCCTGGCTAATTTTTGTATTGTTTGGTAGAGACAGGGTTTCACCATGTTGCCCAAGCTGGACAATTGTGCTGATGCACAAGAAAGGTAAACCCTATCCTTTTTGCGGCCAAGACAACCTCTGGTTTGATATGTGACAAATTTATAGACTCTTCATAGATTTTTTTAAAAATCCTTCTCACAATATACATTTTTTCAAATGGTTTTTAAAATAAAAAAATATGTGCTTATGTCAAACAACATAAGATGAAGAATGAAAAGTAAAAGGCCTCTTCTTTCCATCTCCACACCCAATTTCCTAGTCTTACCAGAGTCAGTAAGGATATATACACATTTTTAACACAAATGAGAACATACTATATTTAATTTTTTACATATCTCATTATTTTTATCAGCTATATAATATTCTAAAATATGAATATATAATCATATAGTTGGTGTTTTAATGATAGACTTACAGGTTGTTTTTAGTTTGGGGTTGTTGTGGGATTTTCTTGCCATACAAACAATAATAAACATCTTTGTGTGTTTGTGTATGTGTAATCACTGTATAAGAAAGGATATCTGTAACATAAATCCTAGCAGAAATGCATGGTCAATGTGTGGATTCATTTTTTATTTTCATAGATATAACCAAATCACCCTAAAAAAAGTGAGCTATCATAAGATGTTTTAATCTTTGTCAATTTGATGACATTAGGTAAAATTATATTTCTTGTTATAATGTACATTTATTTAGGAGTGAAATGAGCATCTTTTCTTACATCTATCAGTCAAATGAATTTTTTTCTGGAACTGCCTATATACTATATTTCTTTGCCTATTTTTCCATTAAGTTGAGTAAGTTATTAACACTAGAGGTTTCTTTGTATATAAAGGAAAATGGTCCCCCCCCTTTTTTTTGTCTAATCATATGTTGCAGACTTTTCCCTCCAGTTCATTGTTTGCTGTTTGACTTTATTTATGGTATTTTAAAAAATCATATAGAAGTTTTAAATATTTATAAGTTTATCAAAATTATGGCTTCTGGTTTTGTGTTAGTCATTTAAGAAAGGGCTTTTGTTGTTGTTGCGGGGCAGGGGGTTGTTTTGAGACAGTGTCTCGCTCTATCACCCAGGCTGGAGTGCAGTGGCGTGACCTCAGCTTACTGCAACCTCAGCCTCCCGGGTTCAAGCGATTCTCATACCTCAGCCTCCCAAGTAGCTGGGATTACAGGCGTGCACCACCACACTCAGCTAATTTTTGTATTTTTGTTAGAGGCAGGGTTTCATCATGTTGGCCAGGCTGGTCTTGAACTCCTGACCTCAAATGATCCACCTACCTCAGCCTCCCAAAATGCTGGGATTACAGGTATGAGCCACCACACCAGCCTCTTTAAGAATAAAAAAATTCAGCCGGGCATGGTGGCTCACACCTGTAATCCCAGCACTTTGGGAGGCTGAGGCGGGCGGATCACAAGGTCAGGAGATCGAGACCATCCTGGCTAACACAGTGAAACCCCGTCTCTACTAAAAATACAAAAAATTAGCCGGGTGTGGCGGTGGGCACCTATAGTCCCAGCTACTCAGGAGGCTGAGGCAGGAGAATGGCATGAACCCAGGAGGCGGAGCTTGCAGTGAGCCAAAACCCCACCACTACACTCCAGCCTGGGCGACAGAGCGAGACTCCATTTCAAAAAAAAAACACTCATCTTTCCTTCTAGTATTTTCATGATTTCTGAAGTAAACTTTATTCTGGAATAATTTTAGATTATAGAAAATACAGAATGATAATACAGAGCATGATATATTTTAATGCCTAAAACTCTGCTCCATCTGGAATCTATTAAAAAGACTGAAATAGAAATCAAATTTTATTTTATTTTATATAATTCATTGAGTATTATTTTAAAGTATTTAAAAGGTAATTACATACATATTAAAACACGATTTTAAGTCCATTTTGTTTCAGTATACTTGGTGACATACAAGGGTATATCACCATAAAACCAGGATTTGTAATCATGAGAGGAGTAACCCCAGAAGGTTCCCAAACCAGGTGGAGGAAATGGAATCAGAATTAGAAACAATTACTGTGGGCCAGGCACGGTGCTGTAATCCCAGCACTTTGGGAGGCCAAGGCAGGTGGATCACCTGAGGTCTGGAGTTCAAGACCAGCCTAGCCAACATGGTGAAACCCTGTCTCTAATAAAAATACAAAATTGGCCAGGCGTGGTGGCGGGTGCCTGTAATCCCAGCTACTCAGGAGGCTGAAGCAGGAGAATTGCTTGAACCCGGGATGCAGAGGTTGCAGTGAGCCAAGATTGCACCACTGCACTCTAGCCTGGGTGACACAGTGAGACTCTGTCTCAAGGAAAACAAAAAGAACAAAGAAATAATTACTGTGATGGTTAATTTTATGTGTCAACCTGGCTAGGCTAAGGTGCCCAGTTGTTTGCTCAAAACAAGTCTATATGTTGCTGTGAAGGTATTTCATAGATGTGGTGAGAACAATTGGTAGACCTGAAGTAAGCAGATTACCCTCTATAGTGTCATGGGCCTTATCCAATCACTTGAAGGCCTTCAGAGCAAACACTAAGGTTTCCTGAAGAAAAAATGCTTCTCCTCAAAACTGCAGCATAGAAACTCCAGACAGCCAGAGTTTCCAGATTGCTGAGCTGCCCTGCAGATTTTGGACTTGCTAGCCCCCACAACTGCAAGAGCCAACTTCTTAAAACAAATCTCTATATATGTATATATCCCCATTGGTTCTGTTTCTCTGGAGAACTCTAAAATAATTAACCTTAAATTTCTCAGAACTGTAATTCTGCACCCTCGATGGAACAGAGAGTAAACTGAACTTGCCAAGTGAATTATACAGTAGAACGTATAGGCAGAAACAAAAAGTCATTCCATACCGTTACAGCACAGCCATAGTGCTTAAAAGGACAGTCTTGCTCAGCTTCGGGACATACAGCCAGGTGTTCATCCACCTACGAAATGCAGAGTCACAAGCTATAGAAATTCATCACTTACTCTCCAACGGCAGCAATCAGGGAGCCAAGGGTGGCTTGGGAAGAAGGCAAGGACGAGGAGAAGGAGAGAGGCCTGGCAAGAAACAGCTGTGATGAAAACTGAAGAGAGTTCGCAGAAAAAGAGAAGGGAAGACAGATATGTCATGGTCATGAGTGTAATTTAAGCCCTGGGCCCTTATATTTGGGATTTTATCAAACACAGACCACAATGATTACTAAAACTTCATCTTCCATAAAATCTACAGAGAGGATTATTTGCAGTTACCTCAGTTTTTAGAATAATCTTCGCACAATTGTTGGGACAAAATACTGGGTATTCAGGACACAAGTTTTCCTCATGATTCTGAAACAGACAAAGTACAATAAAACAAAGCCAAGGGTTGTCTTTCATGGCCTCACAGTGATTACACCTGTGTCTCTTTGGGGATATATGTCATGTGGCTTACTCTCTACAGGAAGTTATTGCCTAGTTCCAAAAAAGGATTAAAGATGTCCACTTTCTAGGTATAAATGAACTTAATTAAAATATTAAATTTTCCAATTATTTCAAAAGAAAGTCATAGAGCACAGGACTCAAAGAAGGTAGATTGGGGAACTGCCAGCACAGCTCCTTCGGGACATGTAAAAGGTACCCATGCTTTCTTTTTATGCCTACATCCTGCCTCCCCAGCTACACTGCAGAATTCAGAAAGTAGACATTATCTTCACCTCCTTGTGACTCAGCACCCAGCATTCCTTACACATACACAGCATGTGTTCAAATAATATTTTTGCCAATAATAAATGAAGAGAGTGCTACCAACAAGAAGGTTTTAAGCTTTTCACAGAACTTCTCTCCAAAAAGCAAATTCTTTAGACCAATTCTGTACAAAAACAAATGCAGGAATGTTCTTCTGGCATTCCACCTTATTCACTGTGACCAGTCAGGCATAATTTAGCTCCATAAAGATGACTGTTGTGTGTGTTGTTTTTTACCTGTAGATTGATGACTACCACATCCTTTTTGCAATAAAGGCATTTTTCCTCTCGAAACTGACAGTATGCACTCAAATGCTCTTTCAGATCTTTCCGTAGGACTGGTTCCCGGCAGTTCTCATTAGAACACTGTACAGCTTGAAATAAGCACTGCTGAAGGTGATCCTGCAACAGATAACAACAGGCCAGTGGGACCTGCTGACCAGTGTGGTAGGAGGGAAGTCAGCTGGAAGGCCCAGGGAGGGAGAGAGAACAGGGTGGGCAGCTGGGCAGAAAGGCTTGCACAGGGCAAGGCAGAGGGTAGGCTCTCAGGGGATGCTGCCCACTGCCTCTGTTGAGGAGAGGGCATGGGGAGGGATGCTTGTGCCAGAGATGGGAAAGCCAGTCTTGGGGGGAATTCAGAGGACAGAGGAAGATGGGTGAGGAGGGAAGTACACCAAGTTTGTTTTAGATGATCTAATAACGTGCTCATCTTCTCAGGTTAGTTCTTGCATATTTTCCTTAATTTACCAGTTCTTCAAGGACATTTTTATTTTTATTTTTTGTGGACTCTTCATACCAAGCCCCAGCATCAAGTATGGGTCTCTGCACAGCAGATGGTAAAAGGACACAGGAAAAAGAAAAAAGGAGAGAAGGGCATATCCTAACTCAAGGAAGAAAGGGAAAGGATTAAGAAGATGAAAAGAAGGGAGAGGAAGCTATTCCAGAAATGATAAAGGAGGCAGAGGAAATACAGGTTCGCAGGCCCAAGAGAAGCTAGGAATGGTCAGACTGGTAAAATCAGGAAATACTTTTAATCATTAATAATACTTTATTGGCCATGTGTGGTGGCTCATGCTCTTAATCCCAGAACTTTGGGAGGCTGAGATGGGAGGATCACTTGAGGCCAGGACTCAAGTCCAGCCTGGGCAACACAGTAAGACCCAAAGACCTTGTCTCCACACAAAAAATTTTTTTTTAGTTAGCCAAGTGTTGCAGTGTGCACCTGTGGTCCCAACTACACAGGAGGCTGAGGTGGGAGGATCAGTTGAGTCCAGAAGTTTGAGGCTGTAGTGAGCTATGATTGTGCCACTGCACTCCAGCCTAGGTGACAGAGACTCTGTCACAAATAATAAGTTATTTAAATTTTATTTTAAATATTCTCTAATTTTATTTTAAAAGTTATTTTAAATATTCTCTAGTTATTTAACATTATTAAATATAAAAATTATTTACATGTAAATATATTTAATATATTATAAACAATATATATTTAATATATTATATGCAATATAATATATAACATTATATATACTATTTAATATTAAATATTAAATGATTTAATTTAATCATCATAGAGAATGATGACATGGACAGTGTTCACTCCAGGATTCTTCACATCCTATTTTATTTTTGTTTTTATATTTATTATTTTATTTTATTTTACTTTTGAGTCAGGGTCTCTCTCTGTCGCCCAGGCTGGAGTGAAGTGGCACGATCTCCATTCACTGCAACCTCCACCTCCTTGGTTGAAGTGCTTCTTGTGCCTCAGCTTCCAGAGTAGCTGGGATTACAGGTGTACACCACACCCGGCTAATTTTTGTATTTTTAGTAGAGACAGGGTTTCACTATGTTGGCCAGGCTGGACATTCTAGTTTTTTTTTCTCTTTTTTTCTTTTTAGACAGAGTCTTGCTCTGTCACCTAGGCTGAAGTGCAGTGGCACGATCTCGGCTCACCGCAACCTCCACCTCCCAGGTTTCAAGCAATTCTGCCTCAGTCTCCCGAGTAGCTGGGATTACAGGTGCCAGCCACCATGCCCATCTAATTTTTGTATTTTTGGTAGAGACAGGGTTTTGCCATGTTGGCCAGGCTGGTCTCAAACTCCTGAGCTCTGGTGACTGGCCCGCCTTGCCCTCCCAAAGTGCTGGTATTATAGTCGTGAGCACCACACCTGGCCAACATTCTAGATGTTAAAAAGCAGGCATATCTCAGTGAAAACCTTTGAATCACTGCAGTTATTGTGATGCTGGCAAGTTACCAAAATGTTAGAGAATTTGTCCCTCTGAGGGTCCTTTAAGACAAAATTGGCAAGCTAAGACTCACAGGCCAAATCCAGCCTGCTACTTGTTTTTATAATTAAAGTTTTATTGGAGAGGAGCCACACCTATTCCTTCACATATTGTCTAGAGCTGCTTTCCCTCTAAAATGGGAGCGCTGAGTAATTGTGACAGAGACTGTACAGCCTGTAAAGCCTAAAATAGTTACTATCTGGGTCTTTATTGTTATTATTATTATTTTTTTTATTGACTCTTAACAGAGTTCGCTGACCCCTTCTCAGAAGAAAAAGCAAACAGTTTTTTGACAGTGAGATAAACAAATACAGCTATTCTCCTTCACCTCCGGTAGTAAGAATCACATGGTAATCACAGTTAGAATCCATCTCTTCTCCAAAATTCATTGATATTACTCCTCAACCCTCACCCAAACAGTCAATATTCATCAAAACTCTGTGACCTGTAAGATTCTACACCTTACCACACAAGAGGGTGGGTGCGAAACAAGGAATGAGGGGAAATATAAAAAAAACAGGTGGAGAGTAACCAGCCCCTGCTCTCCACAAGCCAGTTTTGGTCACTAAAGCTGTTCAATGGTCCATTTGAGCCTCATTTACTTTTTAGGCTTAGTGACAACAAAGTTGGAAAAAAGGCCTTGCTTTAGGACTTGACTATTCAAACAAGAGGCAAAAGACACATGAAAACATAACACATAACAAACAGTCTATGAACCCCCAAATAAATCCCTGGGTTAACAAGGAAATCATTTACACATTTATAAGCTCAGTGCCTGAGGGATTTGGAGGTGTGATAGAGAAAAGACTGAATCATCTGAAATATGTGTTCCAAAATGTGTGGGTGTGCAGGGGAAATTTCAGCAGCCTCTCAGCAATTCCCTGGAAGTTAGAGAAGCCTGAGTCATGTTCACGTGCAGTGTGATCAAACTTGACACGGGCCTGCCAGGCAGCACCACACTTCCAGCTTCCCATTTAACTACCTTCCCTAGCTGGAGGGAAGAGCAGTTGGGGTTACTTCATTTGAAAGGCACTCAATTCCCCTTCACTTACATTTCCCCTACACCTTGTTGGTTTGTCTCTCCTATCAATGCTTTACCTTTAACCCACAGCCTGTCTCTGTCCTGGTCTGAGTGATCTGTGTTAGATCATAAACCCCATGAGGCCAGGCCCCACAGCTGCTGGGAAACACCTGGACAGCACCAAGTGAGAGAGCAAATGCTTTTGGGGAAGGACCTCATAATTGTGTCTTTCTGTAGTCATGCCCCGGGTCCCACACAGTTCCCCCAAAATAACATATTCTTGAGTGTTTGTTTTGTCCAGCATGTCCCACACCCTCTCTTCTGGCTCAGTGATCCCTACCACACAATTAAGGTCTAGTGGATACAAGATGTTCTCCATGCACTCCATACAGGACGAACCTCTTCACTCACACCTCAGCCCTAGGTGGGCTACAGCACTGTAGCCACCTGTATTGCTAGACTGGGAATCCTTGAGGGCAATTCACTGAATCCCTGTACCATGCTTAGCTCAGTAACTGTCACATAAAGGGGTTCAATATATATCCCTGGAAAAGCGGCAAAGGCAGATATTGTTCATGAATAATACCAACCTGGTACCGGCCCAGAATAACCTTGGCATTACATCCAGGAGCATTGCTGCAATATACATATAAGTTGAGGACTTCTCTTTTGCAGCAATTGTCTTTAAAAACCTAAAAGATAAACATAATAGGTCTCACACACTCCAAAGTTTTACAGCAATGTGAATTAAGCTATTATTAATTTGGTCTTCAAGTATATCTCAGAAGGCGGGTGGAAACTTTCAGACACCAGCTGGAATGAAAATATCACACTTACACCACACTGAAAGAAAAGGCTGTCTCAGATATATGCTTTTGACAAACCATCAAACACATAAGCCAGGTAACAATGCCCTGTGCAACAGGCTGCAGCTAGGTGAATCTTATGGTGAACCTGACCC
The DNA here is from genome assembly GCF_009764315.1 of Trachypithecus francoisi. Taxonomy (NCBI): domain Eukaryota; kingdom Metazoa; phylum Chordata; class Mammalia; order Primates; family Cercopithecidae; genus Trachypithecus; species Trachypithecus francoisi. Next base: position 68,391,071 of record NW_022681470.1, on the reverse strand, counting down.
CACATTCTTAAACGACAGGAGGTAAAGCTTGGCCAGGAGTGATGCTTTCCGCTTCCAGTCCCAGGGTAAATGTATTACTCATCAGACAGTGTCACTGAGGCTGTGCTGGCTTGCTATTTTAGCACAAACCAAGAGTAGGCAAACCTTCTCTGTAAGGGGTCAGACAGTCCACATCACAGTCCTCTCTGTTGCCAGATTTCAACTCTTCCATACACAATACTTAAATGAATGGGCACAGCTACATTCCAATAAAACACTATTTATGAACACTGAAATTTGAACTTCACATAATTTCCACGTCACAATACTTTCTTCTTTTGATTATTTAAAATGAATTTTTATTTTGAAGTAGTTTAAGACTCACAAGAAGTTGCGAAAATATGAGGGTTTCTATGCACCCACCATTATGTAAAAAGAATTTCTTAGCTTACAGGCCATACAAAAACAGGTGGCAGGCTGGATTTGTCCTAAGACTGTAGTATGCCAACCCCTGGACAGTAGGTCAGACAGACACTAGCTGCAGCACAGCCCCGTTGTAGGTATTTGCAAAACACATCATAAGGGATATAGAGAAGATGCATGTACAGCAGACTAGAGGCTCGAGGAAAGCTTCTGCTTGAACATCCTGCAACAGAATCTTAAAGGAAGAAAACTGAACTTAAAGAGGAGTTTTGGCCGGGCGCGGTGGCTCAAGCCTGTAATCCTAGCACTGTGGGAGGCCGAGACGGGCGAATCACGAGGTCAGGAGATCGAGACCATCCTGGCTAACACGGTGAAACCCCGTCCCTACTAGAAAATACAAAAAACTAGCCGGGCGAGGTGGCGGGCGCCTATAGTCCCAGCTACTCGGGAGGCTGAGGCAGGAGAATGGCGGAGAAGCTCGGGAGGCGGAGCTTGCAGTGAGCTGAGATCCGGCCACTGCACTCCAGCCCGGGCGACAGAGCAAGACTCTGTCTCAAAAAAAAAAAAAAAAAAAAAGAGGAGTTTTAAGGGAGAAAACCTTCATGACAATGGAACAGACAATGGTTTCTTAGATACAACACCAAAAAAGAACAAGCAACCAAAAAAAGAAAAAAAAAAAAACAAATGAATTAGACTTCATCAAAATGAAAAAATTTTGTGCTTCAAACACACTGTCAAGAAAGGGAAAAGACAACCCACAGAATGGAAGAAAAATACTTGCAAATCTTAGCAGCCAAATGGCTGCTAAGAGATTTACACCTAGAATATATAAAGAACCTTTTTTTTTTTTTTGAGACAGAGTCTTGCTCTGTCACCCAGGCTGGAGTGCAGTGGCATGATCTCAGCTCACTGCAACCTCCAACTCCTGGGTTCAAGCGATTCTTGTGCCTCGGCCTCCCAAGTAGCTGGGATTACAGATGTGCACTACCACACCCAGCTAATTTTTGTATTTTCAGTAGAGACGGGGTTTCGCCATGTTGGTCAAGCTGATTTCAAACTCCTGGCCTCATGTGATCTGCCTACCTCAGTGTCCCAAAGTGCTAGGATTACAGGCTATAAATAACTCTTATAAATAACTCTTATAATTCAACAAAAGGTAAATAACTCAATTTTTTTAAATGAGCAAAGAAAATAAGTAGGCATTTTAACAAAGAAGATGTACAAATAGCCAATAAGCACATGAAAAAATGCTCAACTTCATTAGCCAACAGGAAAATGCAAATCAAAACCATAATGAAATATATTAGCTAGAGCTAGCATAGGAAGGGGATAAAGAAGCAGCAGGAGAGGAGACTTGGGGTGGAGGAGGGGTGTGGTCAATAAAGATCCAAACAAGCCTCTCAAACAGGGCTACGAGTAGGGTCTGATGTGACTCCACAGCAGAGGAATATGGACTTCAAGGAAGGTCTCCTTCAACCACTCTCCTGCTCCAATCTCAATGTCCAATTCATTGACTTCTTCTCTATCACCCTGAGAGCTGCTAGACTAAAGCAGTGACTTTCTTACCTCCTGAGATTTGATGACCTCCTTGTCTACAGGGCAGATTGGCACTGTGTTTAATTCTCTGGAGAAAAAAATTAAAATAGAGTCAGAGTTAGTTGTTTACCTCAACAGCATTTCCAAGACCAGTCCCAGGGCTCCAGTCATGCTCTAGCGCTGGGCAGGCTGGTCCCTGTCTGCACATGCTACTCCCTCTACTCAGAAGGTGCCTTCTGCACCCATCCTTCAGCACCTTCCTAGTCTTTCAGTTTGCCTGAAAAACTTCATGCATCCTCCAGGATGCAGTCAGTGAGTCCCTGGACAGAGCTAAAAGTCCCTGTCCTCTGTTTATCACACTGTGCCACATTTGTCTCCTCCAGACTGGGACATTCTAGAGGGCAGACATGGGGTCCTGTTCCACGCTGTAGTTCTTCAGCATGAGAGCACAGAACACACAGGTGCTGAATGCATGAACACATGAGGGAATGAGGATGCACTGTAATAACCCCCTTTCAAAGCTTGGCAGGGTAAAATGACTGCCTTGCTTCCTATATGAACCCCCACAGTGTGCCTGCTTTCACATCTCTCCTGGTCTCCTCCCTCAACACAGCATGACCCAGGTCTTACAGCTGCCCAGGAGTGGACAGCATCCGTGGCAGCAAGGTCCCTTCTAGGAGCCACAGCACCTCTTCCTCAAGGCAAGGGAAGATTGGGGTAACAACACAGACATTGTGAGATTCAAACCCTTCTCCATAGCCAGCTCCCATGATGGAGTGTGTGTCTAGGTCTGCTCTCCCGTGCAAAGCAGGTGCAGTCTGAATTTTAAGAAAAGGTGAATATCTGTAAATTAGTGACCAAACAATGATTATTCTTCAGGCCCTCACAGAAGGGATCTGGGAGAGTCCTTCCTTATAGTCATGGTCCTGTGGCCAAGTTAAGCAACTCCAAAACCCATGAAAACAGTTGAGTGGCCACAGTTGCCACCTGAATGCTGGGCCTGCCATGGCCAGAGTTGCAGGCCATGCCCACTCACCTCAGGGACAGGATGCAGTGCTGGCAGAAGCGGTGCCCACATCCTGTCTGGTGGGGGTTGTGAAGCACCGAGCGGCAGAAGGCACATTTGTAGCGCTCTTCCAATCGCTCCACAAACTGGTACTCTATATTGGGCTCAAAGTCCAAGGAAATGGAGTTGCCGGAATTCTGACGGATGAACCCACAGGGCATACCTCTATGCTCTTCTGAATAAGCCATTCTGCAGGGGTCAGGAGAGAAGAAGGAAAATTAAGTGTGCAAACAACTACAGCCGTCACGTGCTTTGGTTATTTGTCTCATAATTAATGTACATCATTCACATGGTCATTCTGTTGTCACTCTGAAACAACAGTGACAACCTCCTGCCACTAGGGGTCTCCGGCAAAGGTGCAATGTCTTTGGGGTGTTCAGGTTAGAGGCTGGACCAGATGACTTCTAGCTGGAGGCCAGTGGTGTGATCATGGCTCACTGTAATCTCCAACTCCTGGCCTCAACTGATCCCTCCTCAGTAGCTGGGACTACAGGCACTACAGGCACACACCACCACACCTGGCCAATTTTTTTTTTTTTTTTTTTTTTTAAGAAACAGTGACATGGTTTGGCTGTGTCCCCATCCAAGACTTCTCTTAAATTCACACATGTTGTGGGAGGGACCCAGGTAATTGAATCATGGTCTTTCCCGTGCTGTTCTTGTGTGCATAAGTCTCATGAGATCTGATGGCTTTATAAGGTGGAGTTTCCCTGCATAAGCTCTCTCTCTCTCTCATTTTGCCTGCTGCCATCCATGTAAGACATGACTTGCTCCTCCTTGCTTTCTGCCATGATTGTGAGGCATCTGCAGCCCCGTGGAACTGTTAAGTCCATTAAACCTCTCTTTTTTATAAATTGCCCAGTCTTGGGTATGTCTTTATAAGCAGCATGAAAATGGACTAATACAGACAGGGTCTTGCTATGTTGCCCAGGCTGGTCTTGAACTCCTGGACACAAGTGATCTTTGCAGCTCAGGTTCCCAAAGTGCTGGGTAATCCACTGCACCTAGCCTAAGATAACACTCTTAAAACCTGTGGAGCCGAAGACCCAACACAGCAACACAATATTGAAGGAGAAGAACAAAGCTGGAGGACTGACACTACTCAACTTCAAAACTTATTATAGAGCGATGGTAATCAAGACAGTGTAGTACTATCAACAGAATAGACAAATAGATCCAGGGAACAGAATAGAGAACCCAGAAATAGACCCACATAAATACAGTCAACTGACCTTTGATAAAGGAGCAAAGGCAAAACAATGATGCAAAGATAAGTCTTTTCAATAAATGGTGCTGGGACAACTGGACATCTACATCAGAAAACGAAGCTAGACACAGACCTGACACCCTTCACAAAAATTAACTCAGAATGGATCACAGACACAAACATAAAATGCAAAGCTGTAAAACTCCTACAAGATAACATAGGATAAAATCTAGATGATCTTGAGTTTGGCAATGACTTCTTGCACACAAATATATTACTCAGAGTATCTATCACTGCCATTGTGGTAGATCGAATGTTTGTATTCCCCCCAAAACTCATATGTGGAAATTCTAACCCCCAATGTGACAGTATTAGGAGGTACGTATTTGGCAGGTAATGAAATCATGAGAGTGGAGCCCTCATGAATGGGATTAGTGCCCTTAGAAGAACAGGCCAGGGAAGGCTGGGCGCAGAGGCTCATGCCTGTAATCCCAACACTTTGGGAGGCCAAGGTGGGCAGATCATGAGGTCAGGAGATAGAGACCATCGTGGCTAACGCAGTGAAACCCCATCTCTACTAAAAATACAAAAAATTAGCCAGGCGCAGTGGTGGGTGCCTATGGTCCCAGCTACTTGGAAGGCTGAGGCAAGAGAATGGAGTGAACCCAGGGGGCAGAGATTTCAGTGAACCGAGATCATGCCACTGCACTCCAGCCTGGGCATCAGAGCAAGACTCTGTTTCAAAAAAAAAAGAAGAGGCAAGAGAGAGCTGGGAATGATGGTGCACACCTGTAGTCCCAGCTACTCAGGAGGCTGAGGTGGGAAGATGGCTTGAACCCAGGAGTTCAAGTCTAGCCCAGGCAACATGTTGAGACCTCCTCTCTAAAGATGCCAGAGAGGTCCCTGGCCCTCTTGCTGCCATGTGATGATACAGCAGTTAAGTCTGCAGCCCAGAAAAGGGATCTCATCAGAACCCAACCACGCTGGCACCCTGATCTTGGGCTTTCAGCTTCCAGAACCGTCAGAAACCTCTGTTGTTTATAAGCTACCCAGTCTATGGTGCTTTCTTATAGCAGCCCAAGCTAAGACAAGTACCAAGCCACATCATTTCTCACCTGAACTAAATATAAGTTCATTCATTGTTTTCTTCTCCAAACTATTCTCCATACTAGAGCCAGGATGAGACTTTCAAAATGCCAAGTACAATGTAAGGTTATCTCCCTTCATCTTTTAGTGGCTTCTCAGGGCTCTGAGAGAAAGTCGACAATGCTAAGCAGGCTCAAGATTGTATCCTCCCCAATCCAGCAGCATCCTGGACCTCTCTTCCCTGGCTTTCTGTACTCCAGACACACAGGCTTTTTTTTAGTTCTTCTAATACACCACACTTTATGCCACCGGGCCTTTGCACAAGCTACTTGGGAGACTGAGGCAAGTGGGATCACTTGAGCCTGGGAGGTGGAGGCTGCAGTGAGTTATGATTATGCCACTGCACTCCAGTCTGGGTGACAGGGCAAGAGACCCTGTCTCAAAAATAAATAAATAAATAAACAAATAAATAAATAGTCTGGGGTTTGAGACCAAAGCTCCACCTTTTCCCTACTGTTTCCTGCAAAACTTCAAGGGTGGTAGGTAAGCAGTGTAAGATACAAATGTTCCCTCCTGTAACATGGCTGATTCTTGGGATTTAACAAAAGTTTGAAGTCTGAAGATGAAGAGGCAAACATTTTATTTACATGCACAACCCTAATAACCAAGACCCACCTTTCTCTCAGAGAACTCGAAGAACCACTTTCAAACTTCCTGACTCTGCTTTGTGTTCCCTCGTTCCTGGGGAGGTTGGCACTTCACATCCTGTGCCCTGATGTCATATTCTATGTCCCTCTGAGATTCTCTTCTGAGGCCAGGCCCAAGTCTGTCACACAGCATCTAAATTTGGACTCTCAGAGATGTACCTAAAGCAACAGGCTCATTCAGTCCCCAGAATGAGGCAGTAGGATGTACAAAACTCAGTTCAGGTTCCCCTCCACTACACTCTACACTCTTCCTAATACAAGAATCTATGGAACTCATCTGTGTGTATGTCCATCTTTTGCCACAACAGTAGTTCTCCAACTTTTTGGTCTCAGGACCCCCTATGATTTGAATGTATGTGTCCCCCCCAGAATTCGTATGTTGAAACCTAAGGTCCAGTGTCATAGTATTGAGAGGTGGGACCTTTATGAGGTGATTAAGTCATGAGGGCTGTGTATCCATGGATGGGACCAGTGACCTTAAAATGGGTTCAAAGGAACTAGCTAGATTCTTTTGCCCTTCCACCTTTCCCCATGTGAGAACAGTGTTCACCTCCTCTGGAGGACGCAGCAATAAGTGGTCATCTTGGAAGCAGAAAGTGAGCCCTCACCAGACACAGAATCTGCTGGTGTCTTGATTGTGGACTTCAGAACTGTGAGAAATACATTTTGTTCTTTATAAATTACCCATCTGAGGTATTTTGTGATGGCAGCACAAACAGACTAAGATAACACTCTTTTTTTTTCTTTTTTTTTTTCAGAGACAGGGTCTCACTCTGTAGCCCAGGCTAGAGGGCAGTGGTGTAATCATGGCTCTCTGTAACCTCCAACTCCTGGGCTCAAGTGATCCTTCCACCTAAACCTCCCCAGTAGTTAGGACTACAGGTGTGTGCCACCACACCTGGCTAACTTTTTTATTTTTATTTTTAGAGACAAAGGTCTTACTATGTTGCCCAGGCTGGTCTTGAACTCCTGGCCACAAGCAATCCTTTCAGCTCAGTAAAGCAATAAGATTACTACAGGTATGAGCCACAGCACCTGGTCTAAGATAACACTCTTAAAACTTGAGGAGCCACAGATCCAACACAAGAGCACAATATTGAAGATGACAGATACTACCCAACTTCAAAACTTACTATAAAACTACAGTAATCAAGACAGTGGAGTATTGTCAAAAGAACAGACAAATAGATCCATGGAACAGAATAAAGAGCCCAGAAATAGACCCACATAAATACAGTCAACTGACCCTTGGCAAAAGGGCAAAGGCAAAACAATGATGCAAAGATAGTCTTTTCAACAAATGGTGCTGGGACAACTAGACATCCACATCGGAAAATGAAGCTAGACAGACCTGACACCTTCACAAAAATTGACTCAGAATGGATCACAGACATGAAAGTAAAATGCAAAACCTACAACTCCTACTAGATAACATAGGACAAATTCTAGATGATCTTGAGTTTGACAATGACTTTTTAGGTACAACACCAAAGGCACAATCCATGAAAGAAAGAATGGATAAACAGACTTTCATTCAATTTTGCTGTGAACCTAAAACTGCTCTAAAATAAAATTTTGTCTTTTTTTAATGGAGGACCCCTAAGAGTTTTTGTTTATGCAAATTATATCTATTCATATTTACCATACTTGAGAGTCAAATTGAGGAATTAAAAAAGTATTTACTTCAAGATAATAAGCCAATTATATGTTAATACAAATAATATTTTTATGAAAAATAACCATTTTCCAAAACAAAAGAATTAGTGAGAAGAGTGCCACCATTTTACATGTTTGCACATCTCTTTAACGTCTTGCTTAATAGAAGATAGCTGGATTCTCACGTCTGCTCCTACATTCAGTCTGTTCAGGAAAACACCTCTGTGCATTTGTAAAAGAAGAGTAAAAATGGCAAATGATGTCAGTACTATTATGAAAATAGTTTTGACCATGCAGATCCCCCGAAAGTGTATCAGGGAGCTGCAGGCAGTGCTGTGCTAGTAAACGTTTAATAATCTGCTCAACTGGGGGAAAGCTCCAGTTTGTAGCATTTGCCGATTTCTGTAAACACTTCCACTATGGCTAATTTCAAGGTAACAATGCAAAAGGTCACTGAACTGGAACTGCGAAAGAGATGCACACAATTGGCTCTTACCTGAACTCACCTGAAATAAGAGTCCATTAAGTGTTTTCCCAGTAAGAGCTGTTCCAGCACCCCAGGGGCCTTTGAAGCACACTTTGGAAACCACTGCTCTACTAGCCTGTTGTGCAGGCCCTTGTCTTGTCAGCTTTGTCCTGGCAGGCACAGCACATGTGATTCTTACAGTCTCCTTGCTCCTGCTGAACAGCCAGCAGCGGACTGAATGCTCTATCCTTCCTCTCCCCATCCATGTGTGTATTTCCCAGACCTATTCAACAAGCCTAAGTCATTCACTGACCTTGTTCACTCTCAAATCTGTTATTGTCTTGTCCAGTATTTGTTTTTATGAAATTGGGTTTTTAATCTCATCATACATTGTAAAAAATAAGCATTTATGTTCGGCTGTGAGACGTGGACTTGAGGTGTCTTTCTGGGTGAGGTTCTGGTATATCAACAGAGCTATGATGCCTCCCAGGGCAGGGTCCGTCTCCTTCTGAAGCTTCCTCAAGCCTGAACCCACTGTCTTCACTGACATGAGAGAGCCCAACAGCAGAACTAGAAAGGCTATGCTTTTTTACCTAACAAATATATTTATCTAATTAATTAGATATTTTCAGCTGGTATTCTGTCATTCCCAGGCAGCTATTTAGTGGAAATGAGTAAGCACTCCATTTTATTAAAATCTTTCCCCTCTGTGTGTAACAGCTTACGTACCAGGAACCACAAAGAAGCTCAGTTCTTGCAAGTCAGGAGAAAAATAAAACATATCAAAAGTGCTAAAAATAGAGCTTATATATCACCTTTCTGCAGTCAAGGGCATTCTTATTCTTGCCATCAATGGGATGTACAGTATGGTACTCCTACTGAAGAGTTGTTAACTCAAGCTCAAAGAGACAAGAGAAAGTCATATCCCATCTATTCCCTAAGAACTCTTGCTGAGTTTCTTTGAAATGCCATCTTCTTGTTTCATAAATTGATGCATCTTTTCCATGAGAATTTTTTAGGAATTCCAAAGGAAAGCTGTGGATGCCACCATTTAAATTCTTTACTTACATATCTCTACAGATTTCTGGAGAACATATGATAAATATTCTCACATTCTGAAGCAACGTGAGCTTATCCTTCAGTCATAACAAAAAAAGATATGTGTTTTGCAGAGTTTAAGAAAGATTTAACAAAGAAAGGTAGATCCTGGTCTGTCTATCCATACTACCTCCATACCCCTGCCAACAACCCGTTTGGATTAATGAAGATTTGAAAAATTGGGGAGTTTTTTAATATATTATGTTGTAGTGCATAAGACATAAGTCCATGAAATTTGTCTCCAGGGTTTTCAAGTTCTGATTCTTGGGGAATTACTGATTACTACAGATAAAACCCCAGAGTGAAAAGGGCACAGGACCAGAGACCTCTGTCTCTGCTCTGCCACTCACCATCCATGAAACTGTGAGCAGGACACCCCACAGCCCACTCATCTGCACATCCCTGCACTGACCCTGGGTTAGGTCCTGAGAAAGCAGAGGCTGTGACGTTGCATCTGCCCTTGAAGCCCTCCAAGGACAGAAGAAATAAGGAACAAAAATGATCGGTTACAATATCCCGCTGGCAAGTACCACAAACAGAGATTCCGACAAAGAACTGGTAGAGCCTCGGTGGGGGGTAGCTAACAATTTCTGAGGTGTCTGTGCTGATTTCACAGAGAAGAAATCATCTCAGCTGGTCTTGAAGAAAGAGGCATTTTCTAGATGAAGGAGATTAAAGAATTTCCCGGGATCACAAAAGTTCTAGAATGGTTAGCAACTAACTGTAGCTGAAACGAAATTAAGGGAATAAGCCAGTCATTTGCCTGTTTGCCCAGATCCATCCCTACTCTTGCTCTGCTTAGGTCTGTACCATGAGGTAGGGTGAAATTTGATGCCACAAACTGTTTTCCAGGCTCCCTGGCTTCTGGTGAGGTTCAGCCAATGAGAGGCACTGGGGTGGGGAGAGGGGGAAGCCAGGGGACCTCTCCCCCATCCCTGGGTGCTGAGCAGCATCTCAACAGTGACCGGTGTTCCTCCATGGCTCTAATGACACCAGCTGGCCCCTCTCTCTGTGGATGGGCTGCTAGAAGCCAAACTGTCCATTTCTCAGCTCTGCTCAGGTCTCACTGGCAGTGTTGGTCAACTGCCTAATACCCACTTGAGCAGCATGGGAAGGATATAAATATGTTATTCCCCAAACCCACCCAAGGCCCACCAATGGGTCCTGGGCTTAAAGAGGAGAGACTGTGGCTGGTGGTAAAGAAAAGTTAGAATATTTAATCCCAAGATGCAGTGACCAACGGGTCTCTTGAATCCATACCCTGGGTGGGTTCCAGATGCTCTCCTGCTAGGATAGGCAGTTCTCTCTCAAGGTCATGGCTGGCCTTGAATCCTGTGATTCTGTTCTTCCAGGAAGAACAGTTACTACAAGGAAGCAAAAAAAAAAAAAAAAGGAAGGGGGACGGGGCTGGGCACAGTGGCTCACGCCTGTAATCCCAACACTTTGGGACGCCGAGGCAGGAAGATTGCTTGAGCTCAGGAGTATGAGACCAGTCTGGGCAACCATGGCAAAACCCCATCTCTACAGAAATTAAAAAAATTAGTTGGCCAGGTGCAGTGGCTCATGCTTGTAATCCCAGCACTTTGGGAGGCCGAGGTGGGCAGATCACCTGAGATTGGGAGTTTGAGAGCAGCCTGACCAACATGGAGAAACCCTGTCTCTACTAAGAATACAAAATTAGCCGCGTGTGGTAGTGCATGCCTGTAATCCCAGCTACTCGGGAGGCTGAGGCAGGAGAATCGCTTGAACCCGGGAGGCTGCGGTGAGCCGAGGTTGCACCATTGCACTCCAGACTGAGCAACAAGAGCAAAATTATGTCTCAAAATAAATAAATAAACAAATAAATAAAATTAGCAGGGTGTGGTGGTGCATGCCTGTAGTCCCAGCTACTTGGGGGGCTGTGGCAGGAGGATCGCTTGGGCCTGGGAGGTCAAGGTTGCAGTGAGCTGTGTTCATTGTTCACGCCACTGCACTTCAGCCTGGGTGACAGAGAAAGACCCTAAGTCAAAAAAGGAAAGGAAAAGGAAGGAGGAGAAAGCACTTTATCTGTTAGGCTATCCTTCTGGCACAAAGGAGAACTGAAATGGTCTCACAGTTTTTCCAAAGCTTCTGTCTGTGATGGCCCGGAGAGGTCTTCCCTCAAAAATTGTGCAAGAAACCCCTTTAACCAGGCAGGTCAAAGATGAAGGCCTTGGAGAAAGGGAGAACCAACAAGGCCATTTTCCATTGCACCTAATATGGCCGGGAGCTCATGCAGAGACCAGGTGACACCACAACAACCAGAAAACATGTGACCGTAGTCCACCGACGCACCGTCCTTACCCCAGCATGACTGGCTTTGATGTCTTAGAGGCAGAGATAAGCGTATGTTTTCTTTGCTTTTCCTTACGCCTTCACAGAAGAACGTTGTCTTGGGAACAGGACAAAGAATGATGTGAGTATAATTTTAATTACTTTAAAGAGAACTGTGACTTCTCTCCAAGTTGTCAGGAAACCGCTGCTTCCCCATTCTCCTGGTGGTACAGCAAGCACTGTTGGTGAGTAGATGGGAGCGCAAAGGCTGAAGGGCATCCCTCTTCCCCCAACCCTCCAGGCTGCACACCCATGCTGACATGGCCGAAGCTGCTGCCGCCTCAAGTCAGTGACACTTACAGAGATGCCTTTAGTGGAACTCTTCTTGGAACCATGTAGAGTCGACCTGACTCCAGGTGGTACTTTGAAGGTATCCAGAAGACCTTTAGATTTGCTCTTAGAAACTAGACCAAGAGGAAAAAATAACAAAGGAAGCTCTACTGATCTTCCCACACAGCAGCTTTCTCCACTAGGAAGCCTTGTTCAACTCCGGTGCGCTCGGCCCCCATCCTTGGCTCCAGCTCTGTAACAGTCCCCACTGCTACCTAGGGACAGCTCCTCGAGCTCCTCAAGGGCGGGGCTATCCTCCTTAGTCCCCAGGCCACAGTACCCAATAACCCAGATGACTCAATAATCAATGTGGAAACTCAGAGTTAGTGTGAGGCCACAGTGGGAAAGGGCCATGAAGACAATCGAGGAGAGTTCCGATTGAGGCGGAAGGCAAGGGAAGGGTATTAAAAGAAGTGAATGGAGCCTAATGCTGGAGTCAGATATGAGTTAGGATTACAAGTACTGAGGCTATGTCCAAGCACAGAGACAGCTAATTTATATGCATTAGCTCATTTTAACCCCTCAGCCAGGTGTGTTGGCTAAAGCCTGTAATCTCAGCCATTCAGGAGGCTGTGGTGGGAGGATTGCTTGAGCCCAGGAGGTCAAGGCTACGGTGAGCTATGATGGCGCCACTGCACTCCAGCATAGGAGACAGGGTAATATAATATAATCATTATTCCCCCTTTTTTAAAATGAGGAAATGGAGGCCTAGTGAGTTCCTACTTCCAGGTAGTGGTGGAGGCCCACAGGGGATGAGGAGCTGGGGTTCCTCCCTCCCCCTCCCAGGTTCCGAGAGTCAGCATGGCATGGCAATTACCACCATGGACTCTGGAGTAGACTTGCCTGGATTCAAATCCTGCCCATACACCTTCATAGCCATGTGACCTTAGGCAAATTACTTGGTCTCTATACTTCTCCGTTTCTTCATCTGTAAAATGAAATGCTGGACAGGACATGGAAGAAAGGGAACCCTCGTACACTGTTGGTAGGAATGTAGATTAGTACAGCCACTATGAAGAATGGTATGGAGGTTCCTCAGAAAACTAAAAACAGAACTATATACGATCCAGCAATCCCACTGCTGGGTATATATTCAAAAGAAAGGAAATCAGAATGTTGAAGAGACATCTGCACTCTCATGTTTACTGCAGCACTGAAGAACCAAGATTTGGAAGCAACTAAGCATCTATCAACAGATGAATGGATACAGAACATGTGGTAAATATACACAATATTCAGCCATAGAAAAGAACAAGATCCCATCACCTGGAACAACATAGATAGAACTACAGAACATTATGTTAAGTGAAATAAGCTAGGCCAGAAAGACAAGCTTCACATGTTCTTGTTTGTGGGAGTTAAAAATTAAAACAATTGAACTTATGGAGACAGAGAGTAGAAGGATGGTTACTAGAAGCTGAGAAGAATAGTTGTGGGGTTGGGGAAGTGTTGGGGAGAAGAAGTAGGGATGATTAATGGGTACAAAAATATAGTCAGAATAACTATATAGAATACAATCTAGTATTTGATAACAGGGTAACTATAATAGTCAACAAGAGTTTATTGTACATTTAAAAATAACTAAAAGAATTGGGATGACTGTAACACAAAGAAATGATAGATGCTTGAGATAATGGATACCCCATTTACCCTGATGGGATTATTATGCATTGTATGCCCATATCAAAATATCTCATGTAGCCCATATATACCTAATACACACCCATAAAAATAAAAAAGTAGGACTTATCAAACTTCAAAAAAAAGAAAAATATAAAAAAAAATGGTGATAAAACGATAACAGTAGCTACCACATAGAACTTCTGAAGATTAAATAAGTCAATACCATATACATCAAGGGTTGGCCCATCACATGTTTTGTAAATAAAGTTTTATTAGAACACAGCCATGTTCATTCACTTACACATTGTCTATGGTTGTTTATGTGCTACCACAGAGGAGCTGAGCAGTTGCCCCAAAGACCATATGGCCCACAAGGCCTCAAACACATAGTTACTACCTGGTTCTTTACAGAAAAAGTTTGCCGACCCCTCTATGTGTGAAGAGCTTATAGTGGTAGTACACAGAGGTGTCATAAGGGCTATTATTATTAATAAGCACTTGTCCCTGAGTGTCTCCATCAACGTCCCCCACTCTGAGATAACCTGACTGCCTGACATGCTATTTGCCTTCTCATTTCACCCAATTTTGAATTCATGGTTACACTGGGCTACCTCGCACTAAACATTTATTGATTCAGTCACTTTTTGTAAATCATTTCTTTGCTGGGAACCTACCATAGGCAGACACTGATAAGGAAACAAAAATGCAGCACACGGGCCCAAATTCCCCATCCGCTGGAGCTCCCACCCATTCTCCATCCTCAGCCCAGCAATGCCCCATCAACCTCTTTCTCCCCCTACCCCTCTTCTCCTTCCCATTCCCGGCTCTAGAGCAGTGCCCGATGGAAACACACCTCCCAGGTGGCACCCACAGACCTGTGTCCTTTATCAGATCCCATCAGCGCCTCTCTGAAGCCTTCCTGGCCCTCCCAAGCTCATCTGTACTCTACCTGGAATAAGTTGGCAGGCCCAAATCATACGGGGATGTGGTATATGAGGCCATATGTAGTCTGGGAAAGCATATTATGTTAGTTCGATGATCTAAACTGTAATCACATCATCACATTTGCTGACTAGTCTCTCCTAAATCACTGACCTCCTGCTCTTTATGTGACATTTGGCACTTCCTTCTTGAAACTCCCTGATCCCTTGGCCCTAGGGTTCTGTATTTGTTGCTTCTCTTCCAGCTCTGAACCACACCTCTCGGTGGCTCCTTGCCAGCATTCCACTCCTACAGGGTTCCCCAAGGCTAGGTCAGCCTTCTGCCCTTTGTTCTTGACTCAGCTCAAGAACTTCTCCTCGTTGGAAAGGCTTCTCTTCATTGGAAAGGCTGCCTACTGCCAGCTCAACTGCATTCCCAAATGGGGGTGGGTGTGCCCACTGCATGGAGCTATGGGGCTGTCATCTCAGACGCACACTTCTCTCCCCCTTCCCCCTTCCTGATCATCCTCCTTGCTTACAAAGAAGGTACAAAGAGGCCAGGAGCGGTGGCTCACTGTTGGGGTGATCAGACCCAATACCAGGTCATGGGGGTGACAAAGGCCGGCAGAGTCAAAGGATTGAGAAAAAGACCATTTGAGAGATAAAGGTGGGACACCAAGAAGCCATCGCAATTGTGGAGGCTGGGATGTCCCCGAGCGCTGGGAGCCCACGCTATTTATTGGTAATCCAACAGAGAAACAGGTGGTGAGAATGTGGAGGTCAAAAGGACACGTTGCATTAAGCACGTGATTTACAGCTGTGATGGTTTAGCATTTATATGGAACATGTTCTGCTACTTGAGATAATGGGAATAGGAGCCTAGGAGGGCTAGAAGCAAGGAGCCAGCAAGTCTAGACATATTCCCAAGGACATTATGCAAGCCCTGCCTCAGTTTCCCTCCCAACACTCAGCTTTTTCCCAACAGCTCACGCCTATAATCCCCGCACTTTGGGAGGCTGAGGTGGGTGGATCACCTGAGGTCAGGAGTTCGAGAGCAGCCTGGCCAACATGACGAAACCCCATCTCTACTAAAAATACAAAAATACTAAAAAAAAAACTAAAAAAATAAAAAAACTAAAAAAATAAAAAATAAATAGGTGCGTGGTGGCACGCACCTATAATCCCAGCTGCTCAGGGGGCTGAGGCAGGAGAATCAGTTGAACCTGGGAGGCGGGAGTTGCAGTGAGCCAAGATTGCGCCACTGCACTTCAGCCTGGGCAACAGAGCAAGACTCCGTCTCAAAAAACAAAAACAAAGATAAGTACGAAGAGCACAAACACTCGTAAAGTGAATGAAGCTGCAGTGACCCCTCGAGCTTGGATGCACAGCCAACAGACAACGGTTTAGATTTAGCTTGGAATTCAGAAACATTTTCAAATGAGGACTGAGCCCAGGCTTTACCCAGCCCCACCCTCCAGGGCCTAAGGGTACTCTGAAGAAAAGGGAAAAACCTGAGACCACCCTAGACGGGCTACAGAAGTACCAGTGAGTATTTAGAAACCGTGGCATGACCTTTTGGTGACTTTTAGCTACCAAAGGTCAACATCATTCTAGCGGTGCCCCACCTTCCCACAAATGCTCATCCACAGCTGCCTTTGTGTAAGTTTACATTTCCAAAGCTGACCACAGACGTATGACATACTGCCAGCTGCCTACTGCCCAGAGCTGGGAGGGCTGTGGCTGGGGTACGTGTTGTGAGAGGCACACAGGGCAATCCCCTCCCGCCTGGCGGCAAGGCCAGCTCTGGTCCAGTCCATGGAGGAAGCAGACGAGAGACCATTCCTGGGGTGGGCTACCCCAGATACACCCCAGGCACACTCTAGGTGCCCAGCCCACATACAGGCAGGCATCCTAGAGTGTGACTTGAAAAATGCAGCCTTCAGGCTGTTGGGACTCATGGGCCTGATCAGGGCAACAGAAGAGGGAGAGCGGGTAGGGAGCCCAGAGAGGAGATCCAAGAGAAGTAGGTAGAACTGGGGGAGTGGATTCCCCCACCCTCTCCACCCCCCACCCCACAACTGAGCCTGTCAGCTCTGGAAGGACTTAAGGGAAGAGCTACCCAAGTGTTGCATTGTTTCACAGTGGAACTTACCAAACCGAATTTCATGCAGAAACATCAATAAATAAAAGAGCATACAGAATACCTGCTCTGGTGGAAGCAGGGCCTGTTGGGTTTGCTACGATCCCCAGGCCTCTGGCAGCTCTTCTGGTTAGTCCTAGGAGATTCACAGTTTGGTTTCTCAAGATAATGATGATAACAATAATAATAATAAAACCTGACATGTACTAGTAATTTCCAGCCTGCACTTTTACATACAATATCATACACAGTTCCACACTAACCTTGTGGCAATACTGCTAACCTCATCATATTCCCAATGAAGAGTCCGAGGCCTCAAGTTCTTAAACAACTTTCCCCAAATCACACAGCTAGTGCATGGGCACAGGGATTTGAACACAGACTTTCCAA
Source organism: Trachypithecus francoisi (assembly GCF_009764315.1). NCBI lineage: Eukaryota > Metazoa > Chordata > Mammalia > Primates > Cercopithecidae > Trachypithecus > Trachypithecus francoisi. Next base: position 68,374,092 of record NW_022681470.1, on the reverse strand, counting down.
CTCCAAAGCCAGTGCTCCTCACTCTGTGTCACAGCTGGGAGAAAATGCACCACATCGCAGCCAACACCAAACAGGAGGGCTTGATGGCAGGAAGTACCACTTACTGGTTAGAGACCAGCTCTGGGGCCAGACTGCTGGGGTTCAACCCCTTCTGCCATTCGCTTACCTGTGTTACCCCTTCCTCATCTAGAAAATGGGACAATATGGGAAGCCGAGGCAGGTGGATTGTCTGAGCTCAGGAGTTCGAGACCAGTCTGGGCAACATGGAGAAACCCTGTCTCTACTAAAAATTACCTGAGCATGGTGGCGCACACTTGTAATCCCAGCTACTTGGGAGACTGAGGCAGGAGAATCACTTGAACCCAGGAGATGGAGGTTTCAGTGAGCCAAGATTGCACCACTGCACTCCAGCCTGGGTGACAAAGTGAGACTCTTGTCTCAAAAACAAAAAAAAGACAATAATGGTACCTGCTACAAAGGCTTGGAGTTAAGATTAAATGAGTAAATCCACGTAAATTATTATCACACAATTCCTGGCACGTAAATAAGCACTTAATCACCATGCATGTCCACCCTGCCCTCCTAGCCAGCTTTATTCAGTGCCAGTCACATGCAAAGGCTGCGCCTTATTGTATTATGGGAGTGGAGGGGAGTGGGTTACCAGGTAGCTCCTGTCCCCAAGAATTTTTCAGTCAAGGTAGGGATCATGCGTATGCATATGCACAAAACTATAGCAGCAGCTCTCTGAGCAGTCAGGGCCCCAGATGCTCTGCTAAGAATCTGTTCTAGAAAATGATGAAAATGCTGGCTTGGACATCTTACCCCAGAGGAAGGGGGTCCATTTGTTATAATATGATACTGATTAATACACTTCAGTATCATGATCTCTCAGTAGCAACTAGAATCTCACTTTCTAGCAAATTCCCAGGCTAGATTCTACAGCTCATGACAGCATGAGGAGCACCACTCAGATCACCGTGGCAGCTTCCAGGTCACCTTCTCTTATCTCTTGGAGCTTCAGGCTGGTGCTGGACCTGCTCTCTTCTATCTGCACTCATTCTCTGGGTGAGCACGTCCTACCTCATGGCCTTACCAGCTATGGCTGACAATGCCCTGATTTCTATCTGTAATCTGGACCTCTCCCTTGAGCCCCAGACACACTCCACTGTTTAGTCGATGCCTCTACATTGAATAGGCATCACAAACTTAACACATCCAATCCCCATCCAACCTGCTCCTCCCATAGCCTTCCTCCATCTCAGTGAAATGGTACCACCAATCACAGCGTCACTTGGACCAAAAATTTTGGAGTGATCCTTGGGTCCTCTCTTACTCTCTATCTCACAACACCAAATCCCATGGGATCTTCCTTCCCAACATATCCTCCCCTCTGCCTCCTCACCACTGTCAGCATAACCACTCTGGCCTAAGCTACCATCATCCCCCCAATGGTTACTGCATCAATCTCCTAGCTGGTCTCTTGCTCTGCCTTGCTCCTTTACAGCCCATTCACAACCCAGCAGCCAGAGTGATGCTTTTAAAAACAGAAGCTGTCTCTGCTGCTCCTCTGCTCCAATGGCCCCATTGCACTCTGGGTAGAAGCCAGTGACCTTGGAGGTCACGGCCCTCTGTTTCTCTGCCCCTCCATTCTGTGTCCTCACTTCCTAGAGACTTCCCCCTTATCTACTCACTCTGGCAACACTGGCCTTGCTTCTTCTTGAACAGCAGAAGAGGCTTCTGTTTGCTTTTCCCCTGCCTGGAATACTCTTCACCCTGATATCTGAAGAGCTTGTTCCTTCACTTTAGGAATCTGCTCAAATGTTATCTCACAAGGGAGGCCTTTGCTGACCACCCTACATGGAAAACGCAACATCCCTGGCAGACCCATCTTCTACTGCATTTTCCTCCCATGCACTTATTACTGCCTAACATATTACTTGTTCATGTCTTTACTCTCTGTCTTCCCCTATCAGAATAGAATATAAGCGCCATCACACCAGGGATTGTTTCTTTGGATACTGAGGTCCCAATACATAAAACAGTGCACATGGCTGGGTGCAGTGGCTCACGCATGTAATCCCAGCACTTTGGAAGGTCAAGGCAAACAGATCAGTTGAGGTCTGGAGGTCTGGAGTTTGAGACAAGCCTGGCCAACATGGTGAAATCCGTCTCTACCAAAAATACAAAAATTAGCCAGGCATGGTGGCGTATGCCTGTAATCTCTGACACACTAATGTGAGCTAGCCTCTGGGGGAGGTGCTAAGCGGGAAGCTTTAGCCCAAGGGTAGCAGGCACCTGGGAAAGGGGGAAATGCTGACAAAAATGTATATAGGTAGGCCAGCCAACAATGCAATGCATCCAACATTTATGGGGCCCTCAGTTAGGTGCCAGGCATTGTACAAGGTGCTAGAGATCTAAAATCCCATTTGCCAGAGTCCTTTTCCAGAGACTTCATCATGCCAACATAGTAACAGCACAAAGCCAGCTTTTCCCTCTCAGCTCACTCTGTTCAATGTTGATTTTAAACCTTTCTCTCCTCCACAAACCTTGACCACTCCCTCCAGTCTCACCAGGAAACTCTACTTCCTACTGCACAGCAAAAAAAAAAAAAAAACCAGAGATCATCAGACCAGACCACCTCTACTTCCTGCCACCACACCTGCAAATCTCCCTGCATGGGGCCCCTGCTCTGCCCCTTCCCTGCCAGGGTGGCGGCAGAGGTGACCTCTGAATTAGGCCAATCTCCCCACCTGTCCTCTACCTCTCCTGGATTCCTGGTCTTTTTGCCACTCCTCATATGAACAGAGAACCTTCCCCCCTTACAGCCTTCGCCCTAAGGCTGGGTCTCCCTTTCCTGAAGCTGTTGTCTCTGCCGGAAACATCTTTCCCTCTCCCGCCTCCTCTTGCTGAGCTCAACACATTCAAGCCCAGATGAAGCCTCACACATGCAGCTATGCCTCTGTGTGCCTCCTCCGTCAGGTTAGGGTTCCCCCGACTTACGACACGCCCTTGAACCACCTATACTTCTCCTTAACAACACTTGCCAGGAATGTAAATAATTGTTTATGTAATTAATTATCTGTTCAACAATAGTCTTCCCCAGCATGGAGAAAGCAGTGCTGGAATTGTGTCTTATATTTTTCAAGGTGCAGACACAGAGCAAGCACTCAAATATATGAGTCAATTAACAGTTGCCACTTGGGGTGCCACAATGTTCTAGATATCACAGGAGTTATACATAGGCTGTCCCACTTAATCCACACAGCAGCCCACATTTGTAGATACTCACTATATGATTCATATTCATATTTTACAGATCAGGAACCCAAAGCTAGGGGGATGACACAATGTTTTGGAGGTACCACAGCTGGTAACTGCTGGGTAGGGATTCAGGCTTGTCTGCTGTCAAAGCCACCATGTCACACTCACATCTTACTCTCCACAGCTCACTCACTGCCTTAGATAAAGGAGGTACTCAATCATGAGGGATGGATGGAATGACCAAATACATCATTTTCTTTGGTCTTTAGTCACCATTGAGACCTACAAGCAGGAATTATAATTCCTCTTTTCCCAATGAGGAAAACGGAGGGGTTCAAAGGGCCACACAGCAGTAGGAGGCCATTCTGGGCTGAAACCCTTTGTAAATTGCCCTTTGTATAGGGCAATTTTCTCTACAACATAACTATAGTTAGGCACTGAGAGGACAGAACAGATGAGATTATGAAGAAAAGCTGTGCAGAAACAAGTTAACACAGCAAGCCTGAGACTGCTATCTTTAGAAAGTTCTGCTCGCAAGGATGGCCCCTGGCTGGTGTCTGGAACACGGATTTCAGTAAGGCTCCCACCACCTGAACTGCTAAGAGTGGCTCACTGTGCTTAAACTGTCTAGGTAAACAATGTGTTTTGTTTTGAGATGGAGTCTCGCTCTGTCGCCCAGGCTGGAGTGCAGTGGTGCGATCTCGGCTCACTGCAACCTCCGCCTCCTGAGTTCAAGTGATTCTCCCGCCTCAGCCTCCCAAGTAGCTGGGACTACAGGTGCGTGCCACCAAGCCCCACTAATTTTTTGTATTTTTTAGTAAAGATGGGGTTTCACCATGTTAGCCAGGATGGTCTTGATCTCCTGACCTCGTGATCCGCCCACCTTGGTCTCCCAAAGTGCTGGGATTACAGGCGTGAGCCACCATGCCTGGCCAATGTGTTTTATGAGGAACACCTGTTTTTCTTCTGGAGTCTGGAATTTTGACATGTGCTAGATGAAGTATCTACATGACCAGCCCTCAGTAAAAACCTTGGGCACTGAGTCTCTAATGGGCTTCCCTGGTAGACGGTGCTTCACACCTGCTGTCACAATGCACTGCTGGAGAAATTCAGCACATCCTGTGTGATTCCCCCTCGGAAGTCCTTTGCAGAGTCTTTTCCAAGACTCTTGGAAGCTTGTACCTGGTCTCCCCTGGACTTTGCCCCATAAGCCTTTTCCCTTTGCTCATTTTGCTTTGTATCCTTTTGCTGAAATGAATCATAGCTGTGAGTATGACCATCTGCTGGACGCTGAATCCTGTAAGTCCTCTTAGCAAATCACTGAACCTGGGGATGGTCTTGGGGACCCCCAACACAGAAGCCTAACAAGAGATGAATTTTGAATTTGTTTTGAAAAGAGTGGCAGGGGTATGGATTAATGGATTTGAACAGGAGGCATTCTAGGCAGGAGAAATGATGTAAGAAAAGGTAGGCATAGGCAAGTCAGGTGTAGAAAGGCCTACAGGTCTTTAGGCCAGGTACAGTGGCTTATACCTGTAATCCCAGCACTTTGGGAGGCTGAGGTGGGCAGATCACTTGAGGCCAGGTGTTGAGACCAGCCTGACAAACATGGGGAAACCCACCTCTACTAAAAATACAAAAATTAGCCAGGCCTGGTGGTGGGCACCTGTAATCTCAGCTACTCGGAGGGCTGAGGTGAGAGACTTGCTTGAACCCGGGAGGCAGAGATTGCAGTGACCCGAGATTGCACCACTGCACTCCGGCCTGAGTGACAGAGCAACGACCTACCTCAAAAAAATAAAACAAGGCCAGGCACGGTGGCTCACGCCTGTAATCCTAGCACTTTGGGAGGCCGATGGGGGTGGATCGCCTGAGGTCGGGAGTTCAAGGCCAGCCTGGGCAGCATGGTGAAACCCTATTTCTTTTTTTTTTTTTTTTTTTTTTTTTTGAGACGGAGTCTCGCTCTGTCGCCCGGGCTGGAGTGCAGTGGCCGGATCTCAGCTCACTGCAAGCTCCGCCTCCCGGGTTTACCGCCATTCTCCTGCCTCAGCCTCCGAGTAGCTGGGACTACAGGCGCCCGCCACCTCGCCCGGCTAGTTTTTTCTACTTTTTAGTAGAGACGGGGTTTCACAGTGTTAGCCAGGATGGTCTCGATCTCCTGACCTCGTGATCCGCCCGTCTCGGCCTCCCAAAGTGCTGGGATTACAGGCTTGAGCCACCGCGCCCGGCCGGTGAAACCCTATTTCTACTAAAAATACAAAACAGCCAGGCGTGGTGGCAGGCCCCTGTAATCCTAGCTACTCCAGAAGCTGAGGCAGGAGAATTGCTTGAACCCGGGAGGCGGAAGTTGCAGTGAGCCAAGTTGGCACCACTGCACTCCAGCCTGGGCGACAGAGCAAGACTCCATCTCAAAACAAAACAAAATAACAACAAAAAAGAAGGGCCTAGAGCTATTTAACAAGGCTTGAACAGAAATGATGATGAGAAAATCCAGCACTGCTGTTATGAGGTAGAAGAGATGAGGGCTAGAGAGGTCCACTTGTTAGGAAGATCCAGTGTAAGTGAAGTGAAAGTGAACCACCTAGTCATACATAGGCCCTATGGGAACTGTTAGTATCAAGGAAGTGGGGAAAGAACTTAGCCTCTGGCTGTCCATAGCTAATACATGGCAATAGATATCTCTAAGGGAGGTCTGTGGGAATGATACAGAGAATTTGAGGCAACATCCCAAAGTACTGGTTTCTGAAATAAAACATCTTAACATAAAGAAATCAGTCTGCTCCCAAATAATCTACTTCCCACTCATTAAGGGTGACTAAAATGTTCTTCATCTTTTTAAAACATCTTTGCTTAAGTCTAATATTCCCCCTCCATTTCTCCTATCTACCCCTCTCGCTCCCTAGTGAGTTATTCCTGGAATAACTCCACCCAATGTTTTAATCACTTCTTTCATTCTGCATCTGCTTAGCATATAAGCCTTTGCTTTATATTAAATTATTCTGCCTTTAACCCAAGGAGGCATGGTAAGTTTTCCTAGGTTGCATCATAGATATCAACCCAGCCTCTACCTCAGAAATCCTAAAATCATGAAGACAGAAGAGCAACCTTCATGCCTGCTGCTTATCTTAAACCCATCCACCTCCCTCCATCCTCCAGGGTCAAGGGTCTCCCTAACAGAAGCATTAGAACACAGCCTGGCTGTTCTAAGCCATCCGCCTTAGTACAGGAGAATAGAAAGGGCTCTGGGTGGCGGCTTTGCATCAAGTCAACCTCATCCTGCTGTGCCTTCACATTGGATCCTGCTAAAGTAACTGGTCTGCTCCTGGCGATCAAGTCAGAGCTTATATTTTTGTTTCCCAATTCTGTTTTATTTTTTTCCTGTGTTGGCTCTCTGCCAAGCACTATTCTTCCTCCAAAGCTGCCGCCTGCTCTGCCCACAAGTACTGAAAACTGGACTCCTGCCCTTGAAACCTGGACCATAGGGCCCCAGCCTCTGAGGCTGCCTGCCCCCTCTGCCTGCCAAGGACTCATCCCACCTTATCCCCACCATACCCTGTCCCATCCCAGCTTCCCTACCCCGGCCCCTGAGGTCTACCTGGTTTAGAGATGGCAAAGTGGCAGCAATAGGCTAGTTTAAATGATGGTCTACTTGCCCGGGCACAGTGGCTCACACCTGTAATCCCAGCACTTTGGGAGGCCAAGGCATGCGGATCACCTGAGGTCAGGAGTTTGAGACCAGCCTGCCCAACATGGCGAAACCCTGTCTCTACTAAAAATGCAAAAAATTAGCCAGCCGTGGTGGCGGGCGCCTGTAATCCCAGCTACTTGGGAGGCCGAGGCAGGAGAATCGCTTGAACCCGGGAGGCAGAGGTTGCAGTGAACTGAGATTGTGCCACTGCACTGCAGTCTGGGTGACAAGAGTGAAACTCCATCCCCCCACCCCCCCAAAAAAAGATGGTCTACTATGACACACAGCAATTCTTCTGCTGGTTTTTAATTTAAATTTGATGCCTTTAGGCTAGGCATGCATTTTCCAACTCCCCAGAAACCCCACAATGCTCTACAGCTATTAACCACATGGAAGGAGAAAACCAGTTTTACTGAAATATCTGCCAGACTCCACGTTCTGTATATATATTGACTCATTTCATCTTTCCAGCAACCCCAAGTGGCACACATTACTATTTCTATTTACCAGTGGGAATACAGACACTATAGAAGTTGGGCAACTTGCTCAGATTATATAACTACAACCAGCAAATCATAAACCCAGATTTGAACCCAGGCCCACCAGATTCTGAAGTCTACACTGTTTCTACTACACCATCATTGAAAGTAGCAGGTCTTGACCAGGCTATGTATTAGGGAGGCCCCTCTGCAGTAGTGTGGAAAGGAAAATTGAATACAGATGGACCTGGGGCAGGAAAACGAGTCAATGCTTAATTAAGGTTGCCCAGGAAAGAGTCCCTGTGGCCCTGAACTGGGAATAGATAGATCAGGACTGGCTGAGGGGGACAGGATAAAGGTGACTGAGGAACAGCAGCAATTTCTGCAACAGTTAGAGAGAACACAGAGAAAGAGGCGGCCCGGGACAAATGTCTAAGGTGCCACTAAAACAGCATGGGGAAGATTCTGAATATTGCAAATCATAATGGTGAAGAAGAGAACTGGGTGAGGGATGGAAATTTGATCAGCCTTTCCCTAAAAGTGTTGGTTTAAGTCTTGGGAATGGCCAAGGGCTCAAGGAAAGAAGCACAGAGAATTGAAATCCAGCCTGAGGACCCAGGCTTGGCTCCATACCTGCATTTGCAGGACAGAGGAAGATAAGAAGCTGGATGTCAAGGAAGGGAATGCTGGTGGGGGCGGTGTAGCAACCTCCAAGGAGGTAAGTAATAGCTGCAGCGTGGGCTGGTATGGGCTGGCGACTGAGGAGTACCAGGTCCTGGAAACCTACACAGAGCAATCAGAGCAGCACAGCAGGTGCACGGTGCCAAGTGAGCAGCGAGTGCAAGAGCTGGCCACTCTTTCCAGAAGCTTGTCAGTGAAAGAAAGAGAAGAGGGACTGGGGAAACATGGAGTCTTCTTATTAACAGAAAACTCAGCTTGTAGGGGAGGGAAGAAGTCTGTGGGAGGGAGGGAGGGAAGAAGTCTGTGGGAGGAGGGAGGGAAGAAGTCTGTGGGAGGGAGGGAGGGAAGAAGTCTGTGGGAGGGAGGGAGGGAAGAAGTCTGTGGGAGGGAGGGAGGGAAGAAGTCTGTGAGTGGGAGGGAGGGAGGGAACCCGCCTCAGAGGGAGGAGGAGAGAGCTGATTTGGGAGTGTAGATGGAGAACGTGCTTTTGCCTTGATCTGGAGGAGAGCACTTTCTCCTTGAGAGGGGGAAAAAAAAAACCGCCATGGGAAAAAATTCAGGAATGTTCTGAATTGCTAAGGAGGGAAGCTGATGGAGCCTGTGGTGTCAAGAAATCAGACATGGGGCTCTGCTGAAAGTAAGTGAGATGGCAGCCCTCGCTCCACACAGATATCCTGGGAGGGCACTCACTGGGCTTTGTCACTTAATACTGGGTCTCTAAGACCTGCATGTCACATGGATACTGCACAGTGTACAGACCATTTGCATATATACTGCTTTTGCTACAGCACGATCCAAGCATGCATCACTACCTGCCTCCAGGTACAAATATGCAAAATGTGCTCACCACTGTCAATGGAAACAGACTGAGTTCCTCTGTCAGGACTAATGAGTACTTTCACTTTTATCTCCTGCCTGGTCCTCCATGCCACTTTCTCACAAGATAGGACTTGCTGGAGGCGATGTGGGTCAAGGCTGCTGTGTGATCCTTCAAATAAAGCTTTCATCTGGGCAAGGCAACAAATTCATGCTGGCCCACTCCTGGGTGGTGGTGGCAGCGGCAGTGGTGGCAGCGGCAGTGGCAGTAGCAGCAGCAGCAGCAGCAGCAGCAGCAGCAGCAGCAGCAGGGGCCTGCCAGCTCTGAGGACTGCCTCTGCCCTGCAGCATGTTCACCTCTGCCCCAACACACACAGACACTCACCTGCTACACCTCTACTGGAGCTAGAACTCCTATCCAGAACCTCAGAAAAAGCCACAACCTGGGCAGAAAAAAGCTCTTCAGAGACTGAGTCAGACACTAACCCCGATCAGTGACAAGGTCAGGCAGCTTTCGATGACTGTCTCGCTGGTTCTCTCGTCCTCCTCCTGCCCAGAATTCTGGCTTCCTTTAGTTAATAAACTATGGGAAAAGCACAGGAATTGGAGAAAGAAGACTTGGGGTTGGGTCCTGCCCCAACCCTACATGCTGTGAGGTCTTTTAAATCACTTCTGAGCCTCAGCTTGCAACCAGGTAAAGTGGAAGGAATAGCATGTGCCTCTCCCTTCTCTTGAGGAGGTAGTGAGAAATTAATCAGATGAGATGGGCTTCTTGTAAGCTATACAGTGTTATTCTAATTTCTGGATTTAAGCAAGTCCTGCTGGGAGCTCAACCTCTCTCTCCCAAACCTACCCAGCACTTGTCCCTGGCAGCTCAGACCCCAAGGGAGACACACCCTGAATGAATTCCATTCGATTCAGCAAACATCTGTTTAGGCCTACTCTATGCCAGGTTCCAAGACACACATGAAAACAGACACGGGTCTTGCCCCGAGTTTGCCTGGCTGGGCAGAGCTAACAGAGTAGATGCCTGTTCCTGTGGTGGTTAGGCCAGAGCCTCCAGCAGAACTTGCTCCATGTTGCTGGAGACAGACCACAGAGGCATTATCAGAATCTGGGTCCCCTTGCTGACCCCTCAGACAGAGGAGGAGGTGGGCAGATACGGCTCTCTGAGAAGCCCGGGTGAGGGGCCTGGAGCAGGGGAACCAGACACCTCAATGCTCTGGGCCTGGTCCAGCAGTGGAGCTCAGGGAGCTATTTACCCCCTCAGTGCTTCACCCTCACAATCTGAGAGATGTAGAGAATAAGCCTGCTCTAACTCATGAGGGCGTCATGGAGGACAAAATGAGAACAAAACGACAAGAGCAAAGAGAAAATGCTCTGCAAAGGACCAAGTTTTACAAACAATTATTTTTCCTTCAAGGTCCTCCCCAGTAAAGCTGAGCTAATCACAGAAGGTTTGTCTAAGTACTGAGGTGCCTTTCCCATTGCTAGCCTAACAAGACTGACTCTGAGGCATCTAGCTCCCCGACTGTGCAAATCACCCCCTCTGAAACATCCCAGTCCCTATCATTAGGACATTCAGTAGACGGCAGCTCTTTTTCACATTCTTTCCATCGCCGTACTACCCAAGTCCAGCGAGTACTCAGGTGATGCTTGCTGACAGAGGGAAACACCACCATCCTACCCTGCCCATCACAACAGGCCTCAGCCCAGAGGCCGTGGGAAGAGTATCCTTCTCCATCACTTCCCCTGTTCCAGATGCTGGCTCAGACACTTTCTCCTGCCTCTGTCCAGGACCCAGGGATCTAAGAGTTGATCCATTCCATAGAGTTACAACAAAAACAGTAACTGTAACAAAATCAAAAACCTTTACAGAAGCTAGGCGTTTTCTACTTCCATCTTACAGGCATCGTTCCTGCAGCAATTTCTGTCTTTCTAGTTCAAATTAGAGTTAGGGATGGAAGTGTTTCCACCCAAACCATCAATTACATTAACACCCCTGTTTTCAGCTTTGTGAGTACATAAGGCAGAGCAGCTGTGCTGGGATTTGTGAGGTCCTAGCCCAGCCTTTTGCTGCCTAAAATTATCTCGCACACACCCAGAACTGTTCTATTCCCAGAAATGGTTCAACTAATTTCTTTGCATCTCAGGTCTTCCGGAGCCCTTTTAAAATGCAAGTATCTCTGGAGGAAATAATCATATTCCATTGGCCCCAGCCCAGTTCTCACACAGCACCTGCCCAATAAATATTTACAGAATTAACTGTTTACCAGATGCCTATCTTCACAGGAGGTGGGTCAAAGCCCAGGGCTATGGAGGGTGGGGGCTGCAGGGGCAACCCTGGCAGGGAGCCTCGCCTGGTTTCTCCAACCTCAACGGTCGCCTGGTGCCACAGCGAGATAATTGAGTTCTCATGAAAGTAAATCTGAAATACCCAAATATGGAAACTTAGCAGAAGGAGGCAGAATGAGCAGAGAAAGTCGGCCGGCCAGAGTGGCCCAGTGGGACCCGCGGCAAGAGCTTGGCCCCGAACATTCTCAGAACCACCAAGACCCTGCAGAACAGGAACAAAGTGGAGACAATCTGGTACAGAGAACTCAGAATCTGCGAGTTCTCTGGGTGCCTCTGGGCAACTCCTTCCACCTCTCCGAACTTTGGTTTGCGTCAAGGCTCATTAGAGCTGGCCTTCTGGGGGAGGGGGGTATCTGCTTTCTAAAGGAAGACGCGCAAACGAACAGTTAGTGGAGGCTTCCATTCCTGGCAATCCTGACGTTTCATTCTGGAGTTGCTTTGATTGGAAAGCCCTGCAAAGGTGGAGGGGGTGCCTTCGGGGTCGGAAGGGGGTCAGGGCCCGGTCTGCAGTGCGGGTGTGCGGGAAATGCCTGAAAGTCCTCCGCACCAGCGCACCCCGACGGAACCTGGCCCCTCCGGTCCACAGCCGCCCTCTGGACCAGCTCCCCAGCTCGGGACCCCCAGTCTCCGCCCTCGCCGCACCTCTCCCCGGCTAAGAAAACCCGCTCCGCACCGCACCCGCTGTCCCGGGGCAGTCGGCGGTCACCTGCCCCGCCGGTCTCCCGCGAGCCCGGGACCCTCTGCCTCCCTCGGCCCAGCCGCCGCCTCGCGCCCTCCCTGCCGCTCGGGGACCGGCCGGACGCCAGCAGGCGCTTTCGGTTTCAAAGTAACTGGGACAAGATGAAAAGCGCTCGTCGGTGTCCCCACCCCGGACTTTCCGCCGCGAGGGCGCCCTGGGCGGCGATCCGCCGGACTCACGTGGGGCTCGGCGCGCGGCCTCCGCCGGGCGGGTCTGCAGGCGCGCAGCTGCTCCTGGGCTGCGCCCGGCGGCGGCGGCGGCGGCGAAGCGGGGGCGAGGCCTGGGGCGGGGCCGGGGCGCGGGCGGAGGGGCGCGGGCGGGCGCAGGGGAAGAGCAGACGCGCAGGAAGGGGTCGGGCGGAGGCTGAGACCGTCACCCAGGCGGTTGGAAAGCTAACCTACCCGCTTCAGAACCGTTAGTATCTACAAGTCTAGTCATCTAATTTCCCTCACGTGCGTTCCAATTGTGGACGTCTTGCTCTTCCGTCAGGCACGATAAGGCTCAGCCAGTCCTTTTCTGTGTTGACCTATTTGCTCAAGGCCTTGAAAGTTGGCTCAAATCAGTCCTTCCCAGACTTTCCTTCAGGGTAGCACAAATTTGCCAGCCCTCCTCTTGCTGTTGGCCTGTTGGCCTAACACTACCAATCTCTGAGAGTTGTAGAGCTCCCCGTTATGTCAAGGGTTGGCTTCCCAAGCATCTCCTGTGGTCCTCAAAACAAGCTGGTGAAGTAGGCCTGGTCATCCCCATTTTACAGATGAGCTCTCTGAGGGCCAGAGCAGCAACGTAGAGTGAAGTACCCAAGGTGAGACACACTCAGCAAGCTCTGCAACCGGAACTTGAATCCAGGTCTCTCTCTCTCTCTTTATTTATTTTATTTATTTTTTATTTCATTTTATTTTTTGAGACGTAGTCTCGCTCTGACGCCAGGCTGGAGTGCGGTGCCTCGATCTCGGCTCACTGCAACCTCGGCCTCCCAGGTTCAAGCGATTCTCCTGCCTCAGCCTCCCGAGTAGTTGGGATTACAAGCATGCGCCAGCACGCCCGGCTAATTTTTGTATTTTTGGTAGAGACGGGGTTTCACCATGTTGGCCAGGCTGGTCTCATCTCTTGACCGTGTGATCCGCCCTCCTCTCCCTCCCAACAGGCCTGAGCCACCGCGCTCAGTCTGCGCACTCTTAAACCTGGGCTCTTTCTTACAATATATTCTCTCCAAGGGCAATACATTCTATATAAATGAAATGAACCAAAATTCCAATTCTATCTAGATCCTTTACTTTCAGTTAGGCCACCGTGGGAAAAGTACTTGACTGTTCTGAGTTTCAGTTACAGTACTCGTCAATAAAAGGGGAGAATAATATACCCCTTGGGAGTCGAAAACTCAGATGTGCTCAGGAGCTGGGCAGGAAACATACAGGAGGGAGGCAGAGGTTGTGGTCATGGAGAAAGGAGGGAGGCGCTGGTGCACTAAAGAGCAGGTGGAGGATCTAGTGGAGCAGCCACCACCCAGTGCCAGCCTATTGTTACCTGATCTCTTATTTCTCAAAAGAGCCAGAAATCCAGATCCAAACCTTTTTTGGTTGGTGAGTTAGATTAACCGCTCTGTGGAGGAGATGCACTGGTGGGTGTTGCTTCGGTATTCTAGATCTGTCTCATAATCTTCTCATGAGAATTAAATAAGATGGCACTCCTGTACACCTGACACAGAGTAGGTGCTTAGTGAACCCGAGTTCTCCTCTCTGTTCTGCCATGCACTATAGTTTCCCACTCTTTGTGTGTGTGTGTATTTTTTGAGAGAGGTTCTCACTCTGTCACCCAGGCTGGAGTGCAGTGGCATGATCACAGCTCACTGCAGGCTGGATCTCCTGGGCTCAAGTAATTCTGCCGCTTCAGCCTCCAGAGTAGCTGGGACCACAGGCACACACCAGGATGCCCAGCTCGCCTAGCTACTTTTTTTTTTTTTTTTTTTTAAAGAGATGGAGACTTACTATGTTGCCCAGGCTGGTCTCAAACTCCTGGGTTTAAGCAATCCTCCCACCTCGACCTCCCAAAGTACTGGGATTAAAGGTGCGAGCCACTACGTCCCACCCACTTCCTCTTACAATTGCCTGCTTCTTGCCTCTCTTCTCATTACTTCCAAGCATAATAAAGTTGATAATGATTTTAGAAGTTGTATCTCCTTTCACTGGCTGGAACGTCAGTGTCTAGTATGCATACATGCAGGTATGCTCAGAATCCCTAGTCCCGTCATTGCCTGTGATTTGCCTCTCCTACTCCTCTCCCCACCAACTGAATAAAGCAGTCAACTGTTCCAAAAATTACGTGCAAGCCTTAAATATGATGCAATAAAAGCTGGGATAGAGAGGTGGATCTTTATTGTGGTGGGAAATGGGGGCCGCATAACTTGAGGGCTGAGTCTAAGTAGAAAGGTAAAGGAATTTTAGATGGATATTAGTCAGAAGTCAATAACATAGTCCCAATTTCCTTGTTGATCATAAAGTGGAATTTGAATCCTGTATGTACGTAAATGCTCATATAAAAAAAATTAAATACCTTCAAGTGATAACTAACGTTTATTAAGGTTTTTGGATTTTTTTTTTTTTTTGAGATGGAATCTCGCTCTGTCCACCCAGGCTGGAGTGCAGTGGCACGATCTTGGCTCACTGTAACCTCTACCTCCTGGGTTTAAACAATTCTCCTGCCTCAGCCTCCCGAGTAGCTGGGACTATAGGCGTGCGCCACCACACCCCAGCTAATTTTTGTATTTTTAGTAGAGATGGAGTTTCGCCATGTTGGCCAGGCTGATCCCAAATTCCTGATCCCAAGTGATCCACCCACCTCGGCCTACCAAACTACTAGGATTACAAGCATGAGCCTCCGCGCCCGGCCTATTAAGTTTTATATACCAGTTTCTGTGCTCGGTATTTTTTCATGTTAACTCATTTAATAATCAACTCCATTTTATAGATGGAAAATCTTATCTATTGAGCAATTTGCCTGGAATCACAAAATTATTAGTTTGAGAGAGGCAGAATTTGAATTCTGGGAAGTCTGGTTCTGGTACTCCTAGCCACTACACCCTACCTCTCAAATAAATGATTGGTGTGAATTCAAACAAAACAACTTAAAGACAAATTTTAGTACTTTTAGTGTTTTGAAAATATTCAGCATTAAGTTCAACATTATATCTAACACTGAACAAAATCCAACCTTCAAACTAAATTCAGTTACAAAATAAGACCAGGGCTGAACTCTACACTACAGTTTTATGCAGAAGGAAAGGGCTAACCCTTTATCTGTTGCTTCTAGACACTGTAATATTGCTCTAGATGCCCGAAGACATGGATTTCAGCTGTTTAATTTGCTGTATAAATTAGGATGAGAGACTGCAACCCTGGCTGCCAATGTAAAGATGGTGCTGATGGAGAGGTGAGGACGCCGCCTACTGGAATAGTAGATGGATGCATTATCTTCCTCAGGCTGCTCCTCTGTGACAAGACTGATCAATGTAGTGAGTTAGTTAGCAGGGCGAAAGTTCATACTTCCCATCACCTAGAGATCAGTGAGATCAGATAAGGAGGGAAAATCCTCTCCTTGGGCCATAGATTGCACCTTTGACTCAATTGCAAGTTACAATGGAAAGTCTTTGTCTGTAATAGAACACACATGGAAAGGGTGATATATTGTAGCAGCAAACCACTTCCAGGCAAAAAGGAGATCTCAGGGTCTTGTGCACAGAGAACACGCAGCTTGCTCACTAAGTAGGTGTTGTATTGAGACAAGACATGAATGACTGGTTTCTTTGCTTCCATCAAATAACCTTTAGCTCAGCTCTGCCTGTCAGTGTGCTGACCACCACAAGAAGAGAGGGAGGGAGTACTGGGATGGGGCAGGGAGCTTCTCTTGGGACCAATGTAAATTTTTTGTAAGCCTCCCTTTGCAAAAGAGCCTGTGTATGTGCATTCAGCAGCTGCACCTTTAACTCAGGAGCTTAAGAAAAAAACCATGTTTTTTTTGTTCTACCTTGCTTTACTCTATTGTTATCTACTATGTTATAGGGTCAGCACCACTCTAAAAAAGCAGACCTGTACTGTTCCTATGGCCATATATTATGTATTTATTCCAGGGGATCCCCTGCTTGATACATAAACACACCCTTCCTTATTCCTGTTCATGGTTTGATTGTCTGATGGTCAGCCTTGGCTGGAGAAATGAGATTTTTATTGTTTTTATTTTTTTATTTTTATTTTTATTTTTTTTTGAGACGGAGTCTCGCTCTGTCACCCAGGCTGGAGTGCTGTGGCTGGATCTCAGCTCACTGCAAGCTCCGCCTCCCGGGCTCACGCCATTCTCCTGCCTCAGCCTCCCGGGTAGCTGGGACTACAGGCGCCGCCACCTCGCCCGGCTAGTTTTTTGTAGTTTTTAGTAGAGACGGGGTTTCACCGTGTTAGCCAGGATGGTCTCGATCTCCTGACCTTGTGATCCGCCCGTCTCGGCCTCCCAACGTGCTGGGATTACAGGCTTGAGCCACCATGCCCGGCCTTTTATTGTTTTTAAATTAGGCCTCCTGTCTTCATTGTACACCTGGCTAAGTATGAATTCTGTCCTCTTTGACAGTTTCTTTAATAAGATTCACACATGCAATTCCTATCACTACTAGGAAAACATTTTAACATATTAATTCTGCATAATCACCAGAAGGCATTACAATATAGATTTAAAAGTTATTATTTAGCCTTAGGAATCATGAAGTAAGATAATAGGTTTGATCGGTTTGGTCTTGCATTTTGTAATAGGTTGGTAACAAGGAAGACCATTTATTTGGTATTTATTTTTGAGAACAGTGCTTACTCTATATGCTGAGATTTCAAGCAATGATCTTGGAACCCTGGTTAGTCACATCTTCCATTTCACAGAAAACAGGACAGAAGCATTAGAAAGAAAGGCATAAGCTCAGGAAGGGCCCATCCTGGGAAAAAACACAAAGTTCAAGGGTCTTTGACTCTAATCACTCCTCAGTATTCCATGACCTTGCCACTTCTATCCTCGGAAATCTCATGCTACTTTCTGTTGGCACAAATGAGGGCCTCTCATTGTGATACAGCTTTTGTACAGCCCTTCCAGTTCCATACTTCTTCTTCCTTGTTTAAACAACTTTACTGATGTACTTTTAATAACATAAAATTCACCCAATTGATGAATTTTAGTAAATGTATACAGTTGTGCAGCCATAACCACAATGATATTTTAGAACAAATCCCTCACCCCCTGTGTCCATTTGCAGTCAGTCCACACCCCGAGCCCTGGCCTCAAGCAAGAGATCTCCTTTGTCTCCATAGCTTTGCATTTTTTTGAAAATTAATATGAATAAGGCCAGGCGCCGTGGCTCACGCCTGTAATTCCAGCACTTTGGGAGGTAGAGGCAGGTGGATCACAAGGTCAGGAGTTCAAGACCAGCCTGGCCAACATGGTGAAACCCCTTCTTTACTAAAAATACAAAAAAATTAGCTGGGCATGGTGGCAGGCACCCATAATCCCAGCTACTCCGGAGGCCTGAGGCAGGAGAATCACTTGAACCCAGGAGGTAGAGGTTGTGGTGAGCCAAGATCGCACCATTGCGCTCCAGCCTGGGCAACAAGAGCGAAACTCCATCTAAAAAAAAAAAGGAGAAAATTAATATGAATAAATATGTAGCATTTTGTGTCAAGTAGGGAAATACTTTTGTGATTGATCCATGTTGGTGCATAAGTCAATAGTGTTTTATTTCTTATTGTTGACTACCTCATACTATGAATAAAAATTAACCAGATGGAGCATAAGATCTAAATATAAGAACAAAACTATAAATTTCTAGAAAAAAAACATGAAAATATATTATCAAAGCATGATCCATAATAGAAAAAATTGTATTGATAGACCATTTTGTTTATTCCCCAAGTGATAGACATTTGTATTATTTCTAGTTTTTACAATTATAAATAATGCTGCTGTGAACATTTGAATAGAAGTTTTTGTGTGCACATAAATTTTCATTTCTCTTTAGGTAGATGCCTAGGAGTAAAATTAATGGGTTGTATTTTAAGTGTACATTTAGTCTTTTAGATGTTGCCAAATAGGTTTCCAAAGTAGTTGTATCATATTACATTTCTACCATCCATGTAAGAGGGTTCCAGTTTCTTCACATCCCTGACAACACTTGCTATTGTCAGTTTTTTCTAATATTAGCTATTCTAGTGGGTGTTACAGGTAGCTCATTGTGGTTTTACTTTGCAGTTCCTTTATGACTAATGATGTGATCATCTTTTTATGTACTTGTTTTCCATTTGCATATCTTCTTCAGCAAATGTGTATCCAAATCTTCCACCACCCCCCTCTTTTGTTCTATTATTGATTTGAAAGAGCTTTTATATTTGAATTGTAAGAGTTCATTGTATATTCTGGATACAAATCTTTGATCAGACTTGTGTTTTGCAAATATTTTCTCCTGGCCAATGGCTAACCTTTTCATTTTCTTGTGTCTTTTGAAAAGTAACATTTTTAATTTTGATGAAATACAATTTATCAATTTTTTTCTCTTATGGATCATGCTTCAGTGATATATTTTCTTGTGTTTTTTCCTAGAAAGTTATAGTTGTTTTGTTTTTTGAGACAGAATCTTACCCTGCCTCACCCAGGCTGGAGTACAGTGGCACGATCTCAGCTCACTGCAGCCTCCACATCCTGGGTTCAAGTCATTCTCCTGCCTCAGCCTCCCGAGTACCTGGGATTACAGGCATGCTCCACACACCTGGCTAATTTTTGTATTTTTAGTAGAGACAGGGTTTCACCATATTGGCCAGGCTGGTCTCAAACTTCCAACCTGAGGTGATCCTCCCGCCTCGGGCTTCCAAAGTGCTGGGATCACAGGTGTGAGCCGCCGTGCTCGGCCGTTTTTGTTCTTATATTTAGGTCTGTGTTCCATCTTATGTTTATTTTTATGTATGATGTAAGGTAAAGATCAAAGTTTATTGGAGGTTTTTTTTTTGCATGCAGATATTCTATCATTTCTGCCATTGAATTACACTGACACTTTCATTGAAAATTAGTTGATCACATATGTGTGAGTCTATTTCTGGACTCTTTATTTTGTTCCATTGATCTGTATGTCCATCATTATACCAATATCACAATCTTGGATTATTGAATCTTTATAACAAATATGGGTATTAGTTAGTGCCAATCACCCAATTTTGTTCTTCTTCAAAATTGTTTTGTCTATTTTAAGGAGTTGCTGCCTGTTTTTGTAAATAAAGTTTTATTGACACATAGCTATGTCTGTTCATTTGTATATTTTCTCTAGCTGTTTTTGAACTAAAATGGCAGAGGTTAGGAGTTGCAACAGTTTGTGGACCACAAAGCCTAACATATTTACTATTTGGCTGTTTATAGAAAAAGTTTACTGGCCCCTGGTCTAGGTCCTTTGCATCACCATATAAATTTCAAAATTAGTTTGTCAGTCTGTGCAAAATAAGCCTGCTAGGATTTTTATAAGAATTAGATGGAATCTATAAATCAATTTGAGGAGAAATGCCATTTTAACAATATCAAGTCTTCCAATCCATGAACAGTTATTTAGGTCTTATTTCTCTCAGCAGTATAGTTTTTGGTAGACAAGTCTTGCACATTTTTGTTTATTCCTAAGTATTTCTTTTCTTTTTGATACTATCATGAATAAATTTTTCTTAATTCCATTCTCAGATCAGTTGTTGCCATTATACGAAAATACAATTGATTTTACATTGATCTTGTATCCTCTGATTTTCTTAAGCTTGCTACTTGCAAAAACTACTATTCTAGTTCCTGCAGGTTTCTTGCGATTTTTTACATGCAATTTCATGTCATCTGCACATAAAAACAATTTTAGTTTTTCCTTTCCAATCTGTATACTTTTTTCTTGCCTATTGCACTGGCTATAACCTCCAGTAAACCACTGAATAGAGTTGTGAGTGCAGACATCCTTGCATTGATTCCCATCCTGAGGGGAAGCATTCAATTAAGTGTGATGTTAACCGTAGGCTCCTTGTAGATGCTCTTATCAGGCTGAGGAAGTTTCGTTATATTCCTAGTTTTCTAAGTTTTAATCATGAATAGGTGTTAGATTTTGTCAAATATCTTTTCTGTGTCTATCAACATAATCATATGGCTTTTTTCCTTTATTAATATGATATATTGCAATGATTCTCGACTGGAGGTGATTTTGCTCCTTATGGGACATTTGACAATGTCTGGAGACATTTTCGATTGTCAGACTGGGGAGGTGGGTTCTACTGGTATCTGGTGGGTAGAGGCTGAGGATTCTGTTCAACGTTCTAAATGCACAACAAAGAATTATCTAACCTAAAATGTCAGTAGTGCTGATATTGAGAAAAATGTCATGTGTACATGAAAAGAATGTTTGTTCTGCTGTTGGGTAGAATGATCCCACATTTCAGTTAGGTAAAGGTGTGTTATTCAAGTCTTCTATACTCTAATTTTTGGCTTCCACATTCTATCAGTTATTGAGAGATGGTGTTGAAATCTCTGACTATAATGGTGAATTTGTGTATTTCTTCTTGCAGTTTTATCAGGAATCCTCTTGATGAACTGCCCACCTTTATCATTATTAAATGACCATCTTTAACCCTGATGACAGTCTTTGCTTTGAAATCTTTTTCTGACATTAATACAGTCACTCCAACTTTCTTTTGATTAATGTTAACACGGTATGTATTTATCCATTGTATTAGTTTTCTGTTGCTGCAAAACAAACCACTGCCAACACTTAGCAGCTCAAACACACATTAACTCAGAGTTTCTGTAAGGAATCTGGATGCTTCTACTTTAATCATAGGCTGCAATCAAGGTGTTAGCTGGGTTCTGGTCATCTCAAGACCCAACTGGGGAAGGATCCATTTTCAAGTGCACATCGTTGTTGGCAGGATTCAGTTCCTGGCAGGTTGTCCAACTGAAGGCCTGAGTTCTTTGCTGGCTGTTAGCAAAAGGCTGGCTTCAGCTCTTTGTCACATTAGAGGTTCCTTAATTCTGTGGGCTTTTGTCATAAATTTACTCCCATCTGCTGGTAGCTCCTCCTCTGGCTTCCTAGCACTGCTAAGGGTTATTTTGGTTTTTCTATTTCTTGTCATTTCAGTAAGACTGGTGGGGGAGATTATGGGAAAGAAAAGTAAAAGACTATGTCCAGTCTGTCATCTTGAACTGAAATTAATCTCTTTTTGCACTGCACTTTAATAAAAAAAAAAAAAAAAAAAAAGAGCTGAGATTGCACCATTGCACTCCAGACTGGGTGACAGAGCGAGACTCTGTCCAAAAAAAAAAAAAGTCAAAATATATTTCCCTTATTAAGAAGGGTATGGTATAAGTAGACATGTAAAAACCTCTAACATACATTGGGCAGGTACTGTATGCCCCAGTTTATATATTCCTCCCCAAATGAGGAAAATGAGGCTCACAGAAGTTAAGTTGTTTAGTCAAGTTGGAAAACTCATCATATTAAAGGTTGGTGGGCAACCATTTTGCATACATAGGCCACAAGCCCTCAATGATTCTGATTGTTTTCACTCTTTTGGAAAAGATGAAGGGGTAGGGTATCAACAAAAATGGTCTTTGGATTAAAGGCCTCTTCAAGCCAAATCTTGTCAAATAAGAAAGCTGTTCTGGGTAGTAAACTAGACAGATCCTTCAAGAGATACCTTGTGTTGTGGTATTATTCAGCATCTTCTTAGTTATTGGTAACTGTACCTTACAAGTAAGATTAAATTGTACAGAATAAAAATTTCACCTTTCTTAAAATAGTCCAAAGGAAGGAAAAATATGAAGCATTCTGAGACATCAACTTTGATGTCATTTACATTGTGAAGACTGTTCTTAGATCCCTCCACTTCACATCACCAGCATTTTTTCCTTAGAGACCCCGCTCACCCAGATTCCTGCTTTAGGATTCTGAAGTTTAAAGACCTGTTCCTTTTATTAATTAACAGTTGTCTACTTTAAACCTAGTAATGACAATTGGCAAACATCTCCCCCAATATTAACTTCTGATCTTCACTGTTTCTCCCTTAGTTCTGTAGGACTTAGGAGAGCAAAAACGGGCAGATAAAGCCACATTGCCCTTTAGACACAAACTCACACATCTAGGAGCATTCCTTGTCATGTTTAATTCTCAAACTCCATTGTCGCTAATATACTGCTGCAGAACATTCCTTCCCTAAGGCAGTTATGACAAAGAAGTAAGTTGTGGGGAGTTATACATGACCTACTTTTTCCTAGAAGAAAAGTTTAGGTACTACCATACATCAGATGGGAAAAGTTTCTTGTAGGCATTTTCTAATATGGAATGGTTTCTCGAACTTGATTCTTGGGTTCTTTCTGTATTCATTTATTCTATTATTTTCTTATAAACGATATAATCTATAATGAATGGCTAAATTTAAAAACACATTTTTCTTGTGTGTCCTCTAATAAGAATGTATTTGTCATTTATTTTGGGCATGCACAAAGAGAGAGAGATTCTGTTTAGAGTTCTAAGTCAGATTATTCTTCTTTTTGAGGAGATCCTGACACCCCAGTGTTAACTAGTTAGCAGTTATTAATATTCATAACCTTTTGATAACAGGAGGGAACATAAAATTAATACAACATACTTAATAACTAAACTAGGTACTTTAGCCCAAGTACAGTCATGCACCACACGACACTTCAGTCAGTGACTGCAAATACACTGGTGTTCTTTAAAATTATAACATCAGCAGGGCACAGTGGCTCACACCTGTCATCCCAGCACTTTGGGAGGCCAAGACAGGCCTGAGATCAGGACTTCAAGATCAGTCTGGCTAACATGGTGGAACCCCATCTCTACTAAAAAATAAAAAACTTAGCCAGGTGTGGTGGCGGACACCTGTAATCCCAGCTACTCGGGAGGCTGAGATAGGAGAATCGCTTGAGCCTGGGAGGCAAAGGTTGCTGACCCAAGATCGCACCACTGCACTCCAGCCTGTGCAAGAGAGTAAGAACCTGTCTCAAAAAATAAATAAATATATATAGTATTTTTACTATACCTTTTCTATGTTTAGATACACAGATATTACCAGTTATAACTGCCTATGTACATTACTACAGTACATACAGTACAGTATATTACTGTATAGCATAGGACTGTTGCCTAGGAGCAAAAGCTATACCATATAGCCTAGGTGTGTAGTAGCCTTTGCCACCTATGTTTGTACAAGTACAATCTGATTCACAGCACAACAAAATCGCCTAACAGCACCTTTCTCAGACCATATCCCCATTGTTAAGGGACATGACTGTACTTGCAATTTTTAATATTCTTAAAAATGATAGTCATGTTCTTGGCTTGCTCTCTACATCCATTCCTAAAAAGAATGTAGGCCTACATTAAGACAAAATTTCATATTATTTCACCTTTATTTTATATTCTATTTTACTCAATTGCAAGCTTATTAAGAACAAGTTTTGATCATAACTTACCCTTACCTCATCCATATTACACTAGAATTATATCATATAGAAAAACATTTTTTCCATTAGTTTTATAAGACGTATCCACAGTGTGATTTATTTTTAGTTATGTAATTTTAAAAAACCACTTTGGTGTAGATTTTTCAAAAATGATAACCCTGAAATTAATGAAAATTGTCATTAAAAGATTTCTAGTTTTGCTTTTATAAAAATCATTATTTCAAATTTCACAGTGAAGAGGTACTAAATTCCTCATAGGACATGAAATTATATAAAAATAGAAGACATAGACATCTTTAAATCTTTAATCCTTTGATTAAGCAGCAAGCATATCACTCTTCCAGGCCAAACACTGCTTAAACAAAAAAGAAAAATAATGACGTGCAAAATATTTACAAAATATGCAAAGCACACAATAAAGACATCTCACTATATACATGTGTCATATTACTAATGAAGCTAAGGTTTTTCTACTGTGTGCTCTAATGCATGTAAATCAAATTACAGCACATCCCTCAGATACAGCACCTTGGCCCATGTCTGGATAGAACAGATTTTTTAATGAATCACAATATACTGAACAACTGGACAGATGCTAGTGCTGACCAACTTGACTGACATATCCCACATACTGTGTACTGAAGGTCTACTGACAAGAGACAAGACAATAAACGCTGTAAAGGTATAGTATGCACATACATAAGACAATCTAAGTGCTTTAAAAAAATGCTTTAGCTATTTTAAGATACATAACTGTCCCCTGTGGCTTTTAAAGAAAAAATAAGTATAAATTGTTGAATATTAAGAATTTTAAATCAGCCAAATTCAGGTCCAAGAACTATTTAAGATGATTCAATGAGAAAGAAAAGAACCTAACCTGGAAAAAGAGTTTCAGATATGCCAGTACGTAGGGTATTTATGGAAATAAGTGGTCTAAAATGAAAAATTAAAACTAATCAATGAATTTAAATCTATAGCACTTTAAGGCTGTGGAGCCAACGATAGGGAATATTTTGGGAAAACATGATCTTTCAAAACATAAATTAGGGCCTTATGTTGACTATTTTGTGAAGTATTCTACACGTAGTAAGAATATGAATGTGCAAACATTTAGCCTATGTCCACTAGTATAGCAATCTAAGTGATCTGTCCCTTTGCACAAATAATGATTCCAATATGAAATCATTGTATCAAAAATATTAATTACACATTGTTGAAATACTATCACTTGTAAAATATTCTTTGTAAGTACTTAATGATTATGGGTTGAATTAAGAAGACTTGATGTCTTTTTGTTTTTCTATAAAAAGGGGTCTCAGCATTTTTAGTTAACAGCACAATTGTGACAATATACTGATACATCTTTAGATAACACAGAACAAATTCTTAAATTTATTTTTGAAATAATGTTGATGATTTAACCCTAAACCAATCCCACGAATACAGGTTGGCTGCAAGGAATACACAAATGTATCCAAATAGTACAATAGAGATTTATCAAGAAAACACTTTTCATATTAAATGCAGACCATATTATTAAGTATAAGGGCAATTTTAAGTTCAGAAACCAAACACGAAAAGGGTACTGTAAATAAATGCTTCCATAACCACTGTGTCTACATAACTAACAAAATATAATTCTTCTCTGAAGTCCCCAGATGTAGGCAACTACTAGTTAAAAGCAGATAGCATTTAGAAACAAAAAAAAAAAACCCAACTCCATTTTCAAGGAACTTAGAGATTATATTTCAACAAATTAAGTCCTCATTTGTATGCAAAATTATTCTTCCAATCCTCTCATTACTGATAGATGATGAGTCAATGACCTTTAAACAAGGACTCTGTGCTAGGACCCTAAACTGTATGTTAAAGGGTTAGTAGGTTCAGTACATTCTTTGTGGTTTTATATAATTGCTTTGCAATTGATTAAATTGCTTTCTTTTAAAGGAACATATTAAAATTCCTTTAGAAAAAAAAGCAACATTTTTTGAAAGAAGGGATATGCAGCTATAATTTCTTAAATATGCATAAAATGAACATATGTCAAAATCGGAAATGCTGGCTATTCTTGCACTCCTAACATAGGAAAATGGTTTTTAAAAAATTAAATTAAAGAAAAAAGCCGAACATCCTTAACTTAAGAAACTTAAGGAGTTTTCACAATTCCTAAGTCAATATTCCTGTACTAAGAGCCTTGACTATGAAGAGGCAGGAATATAAAGAACCTCGATAAAATAAATACAGTAAAAACAAAACAAAAACTTGGTATATAGAATACTTAAATCTTTTTTTTTTCCTTTTATGAGATCAACATTGCTGAACATATACTCTAGAAAGGAGGCTAACTGGAGGCTTTTTGTTGTGTAACATTTTAGTCTAGTGGACTGAAAAATTTCTTAGACATCCACTTATGCTAGTCCACTGCCACAGAACTAGTTCGCAGCCTCAGTATCTAGAAATGATTATTCTTTCCTCTTTTTCATCAGTCAGATGAGCATTGGTGTAATGATGGGGTGAAAAGTTACTGCAGGTCTGTCCAATTTAATTTTTAGTGCAGTGAGGACTGTGAATCTGTCTGAATTCCAATAAGTGATGGTGGCTGTTGACCACCAACCGTGGACAACACTGGTCTTGGGTTTAGACGGGGTGGCATAGAATTAGCAGGGCGAATAAGAGGTGGTGGAGGCTGATTTAAAGTTGGCCGGGGCTGGATGAACCGAGCCTGCTGCTGGAGTGGAGGAGGCTGCCGGTGAAGAGCGGGGGCAGCAGGCAGTGTTGGACGAAGAAGTGGTGGAGGCTGGTTCAGAGTGGCAATAGGGGCTGTTGGTGTTGGAGTGGATGATGGGACAGGAGGTGATGGACCCAGTGTCCGAGGAGCCTGTGGGGTCTGTGCCTAGAGGTGAGGAAACAAAAATACACGTATGAGATGTAAGTCCTAATGAACTTAATACAATATAGTTTGGGCTGTCACAGGAAAAACAAAACAAATAAAAATAAAACAAAAACATAACACCAGTGTTTATTGGAAGCACAAGCTTCTTTTATTTTAAACAAAACAAAACAAAAAACCAAAAACCAACGAGGCTACCAAACAGGCATCTTTATTTGTAAACAGCTTAACACTGGAAATAAAAATAAGACTATGAAAGAACAATACACTCCATTCTTCTAGAATCAGAACTTAGCATGTCATTATGACTTAAGAGTCACGAGAGATGCACCACTGAGTAAGTGTATTGTCAACCTTTCATGCTCAATTTAGCTAGTCCTCTTGACAAATTAACCTTACAGAATACCACACAAAATGGTGATTCCTATACTCATATTAGCTCAAATTCCATACACAAACACACCTCCTCTTCTTCATCAGTGCTCTTCCCTGATGGCACATTAGAAGCACTTTTTGTCTCCTCCCCTAAAGTAGAAGCATCACCATTAGAAGCCTGGGTTCCTTGTTCTGCTTCCCACTCCTGCAATACCTCCTCTAAGTTAAACCGACGCCTGTAGTTTACAAAGAAGTTCTTCACTTGGCCAACAGTCTTGTTGCCAATTACATCTGCAATAGCTTGAAAATCTTTACCATATTTGCGGACACCTGGAAGGCAAAGTAAATAATACACCTGTGAAGGATCAATAAGGAGAGCTGTGTGTACTATACATCATGCACACACAAAAGATACCAGCAATGACAATCCTTTCTGACAAACTCTGCTCAGTTCTCAATTCTGAGATACAGGCTAAGATATCAGGGTCACAGATGAAAACTATCAGTTATGTCATTTCATCGAGCCAGCCACTTGCCTTCAACTGAACAATCAGAAACTTACCATTTTTTACATACTCAGTTATTTTCTCCAATCCTCTCTTGAACTCTCAAATACAGTCCATTTATTGTAAAGCATTGAATTCTTTGTTCCATCCTCAATTCCACATTCATTTATTTCCCTAGTAGCCAGTCACCTAAATTTGAGCAACATCGTTTGTAAACAAAACTGGATGGGAATGAGCCATCTCTCTTATCCCCTCAATGGACTGAGTGAGTAGCCTTAGGGTTCCCCCATTAAGAAAAGCATTATAATTTTGGTCTTAATACTAACTTCAACATGAATACTTGCCTATACCACCAGGGTACCAACAAATTGAAATTAGGTAAGAACTTAAACATGAAAAGCAGGAGAATCATCACAAGTTGGTGGATTTTTAAAAGGGAAGTTTTTTTCAGAGTCAGTTGGATTTTAACTCATCTAGTAGTTTTAAAGACTGAATGGATGTAAGATTATAGCTTAAAGAATAAGGTAACAGTAATGACTACCTGAAGAGCACTTGTGCTCATCATCACTATCTTAAACTTAAGAAGGGATATATATTGTTAATTGAGAACCTAACTTTACACTAAGGAAGTTTCATTATAATGAAGGGTAATAATTGATTAAGAAGTTGAGATTGTTAACTATACTATAGAATTTTAAATAGATAATTTCCTCTTAAGGGAATTCTAAAAGAAGTTCACAGACTCATTCTAGAAGCAGATGCACTTAGCTCAAAATAGAATAGAAAATAGAAAAGTTGTTGAAAATTTTTATAATTTGATAACTGCTTTTAAAAATACCAGAAAACAGTAACTCATTAATGAAAGAGATGAGAAAGGAGACAAAAATATGGGGGCTTAAATAAACAACATGTATATGATCACAGATGAGAGAATATATGGATATGTTAATACCCAGCAGAAATGCTATTCTTACCAATACCAATTAATATGAAATACTCAATTACCCTAAAGCACTATCATGATGTAACAATCCTACTTTTAAATTCTGCTTTACTTTAAATTGAGAATTTGGAAATAAGCATCTCTGACTACATTAAACTAGCTGGGCTTGACTCTAAGGGGAATTCCTTTATCTAAGAGCACTCTGGACAGCAGATCTGACATTACTATCCTCTAATTATATCCCATTTTTAAGGTAGAGTTCTGGGTTTGTAAGCTATGCTCATTTGCTGTGTTCTCAAAGGAAAATACATGTACATGACAATAAAGTAACAACGATAGATACTGTTTATAATATTTTATCAGCATAAATGAATTTATACTCCCTTTAAACCCATGAGGTTGATTTCCAGTTTGAACTTCACAGTTAAGTATAAATTCTAATAGTGACTAGATTCCACTGAGAGTTTATTTGGTAATAAAAATCCAAGGATATTTGATAGGAGTTACTGTTATATATTCAAGTACTTCTCTACTACTTTTACATTTTAGAAAATAGCAACTCTTAGAAGGGTGAGTCTCTGTGCCATTTCTAAATTCTAAATTTGAGTTTGCTGCACTGAAGATTAACTACTAATTAGAAACTACATATAATGTTCTATCAGTTACTAATTTTCATAAGGGACACTTAATTTACATTCTAGCAATGGCTAAACCTACTGAACACATGAGTTTAGAAGTGAAAACCTTAAAACAGTCTAAGATGAGACTGTAGTCCTAAGAAGTCACATTAAAACTAACTCTGAGTCCAAGTCTAAAGATATTATAAACCTCAGAACACTTATTTTGCAAAATATATTCCAAAACTCTAAGTTGTTCCCAAGTCTGATTCCATTAAATAAGTGCCCCTTCTTCTGACTATACTCCTTTTGATCTTCCACTTAATTTTCTCTTGTTCAATGGACTTTACCTTGTCACCAATATTGTTACATTTGTAAAATTATATATCTTAAATTCAAAACTACTTCCTGTAAGAGTGTTTCTAGAGATGTTCAATGTTGACAGCTTTTTCTAACTCACCCAAGTATGCTTATAATTAACTATAATATGTTTATAATTAACTCATGTATGCCAGTTAAACTCTTAAGGCTCAGACCACACTGTAGACTTCTGTAGTTTGGCTGAGGATTCCAACCTCAGATATTCCAACCTAGATATTCCAACAAATATCTAGGCCCATTTGTTCCTGAGAACAAATCCCCTCAGCCTGAAGGATGGCTGGACGGGGTCTGGAATAGCTGGAGCTCCTTGGCAATCTCATTTGGACAAGAGCAGCTTCATCTGCTTGCCCTAGTGTGTTGTGACAAATTTCATAATTTTCTCCGTGTACCATGATGTGAAAAAGGTTGGAAAGTACTGTCCTAGAAAATACAAAGCAGCACTAGCATTACTACAATGCTGAGTACGCAGGAAGTGCTTAGGAAATAAGGAAATACGATTGTTCTTCCCTAAACCACAAGAGGTATTAGATATATATAGCTGAATTTTTCATCACCTTCACACTCAGAATGGCATGGCTCAAGAGCATTTTGTTTAGACGATGGAACTCTTAAACTCTAAACGGTTGCTAGCAACTAGGCAAACTCTAGTGAAACCCCAACTGACTCAATGAGACTGCTCCTTTAAAATAATCTCCAGCTAGGTGTCTGAAACAACTAGCAGGTGGTAGTGATGAGCAGCAACTAACTTTCACAACTTATGGCATCAGAGCTACCCTAGTTTCAGTCTGTCCCTGGGGAAGGGCACTCCATTATTTTTTCATAGTTGATAATAAACAAGGTGATGTGACTACTATCTCAGGAAGGGAGTTAAATATGATTAAGTCAATCTCCCTTCCTGAAGATGTAAAAGGTATGCTTGAACTATAGTTGTTAAGTCTCACTTCTAGGGAAAGAGGTCATTTTCAAAGATGAGTGGAATAAACAGACAAATAGTACGTTTCCCAGGAAGAAAAAAACTGTTTTCAGTCAAATTTCTAAATTTCATTTGAAAGCTACAATGAAACAACTTGGCTTTCTATGCTGGCAGATGATACCTTATAATCTTTATAAAGTTTTATTTGGGAATTAACATAAAAATATAAGTCATTAGGATATTGTTATCATTACATTTTATGAAAGCCCACATATTCCAACCAGGAATCTATATTACCCAATGCAAAACATCTTTTTAAAATATTTCTTGTCAATACTTTTAACTTGCTAAAGAAGATATTTTTATTAGCAGTAGAGACATTAGCACAGCCATTATCTGAATTATCAGACATTCTGAATTAGTGGAGTCTGTCCACACATTTTTTTTTTTTTTTTAACTCTTTGGCTAGTAAGATGGTGGTAACTTCAGGAGAATTTATGTGGTATTTCCCAACTGTAAAATCAGAATCTGAATCTTTTTAAATTATTGTTATGTTTAGCTAGAAGGGATAGCATGGATAGCTGCCTTTGGTATGTTTAAAACCACTTTTTAAAATTTGGTTTTGGGGCTGGGCATGGTGGCTCATGCCTGTAATCCCAACACTTTGGGAGGCCAAGGCGGACAGATCACTTAAGTCAGGAGTTCGAGACCAGCCTAGCCAAAATGGTAAAACCCAGTTTCTACTAAAAATACAAAAATTAGCCGGGTGTGGTGGTAAACGCCTGTAGTCCCAGCTATTCGGGAGGCTGAGGCACAAGAATCACTTAAACCCAGGAGGTGGAGGTTGCAGTGAGCCGAGATACTGCCACAGTGCTCCAGTCTGGGTGACAAAGTGAGACTCTGTCTCAAAAAAAAAAAAAAAAAAAAAAAAAATTGATTTTGGACCACAAAAAAAAAAAAAAAAAAAAACACACACCCAAAAGACGAAACATGGTAAGCTGCTTATAGATAATCAAATTTCAGAGGATTTTTTTTCTGGCTTTCACAGCAAAATTTATTAAAGTGAACATGTACTTAGTTTAACTGGGAAACATTAATTTTTCAAAAATATATTTTTGAAATAACAGGAATACAGTAACATCTAGAAACTCCAGAGATATGATTCTCTTCTATCATTAAGACATACATTTTAAACTCAAGCCATTTGGGAGTGTGTATTTCTTTCCACCTCCTATAAATCTCTTCAAGAATTCCATATTAAAAGGTAGAAAAGGTAGCAGTAGCAGCAGAACAGTGACTGATGTATACATGGAAGGGGCTAAAAGTCAAATTCACATTGTAAGTTACATTATTCCATTACAAAAATGCTGGAAATTTTGAATCATTAATTATTTAATGTAAGTGTATCAGAGGGCTGACAATTATACTTTTGAACCTCCATTCTTATGGTATCTGTTATAATAGAAAAATAATCTCTAAAGCAAAAGGGTGCTTTTCAGATGGAAAGATATAAATCTCCTCGTTCTACTTCCTTTTGATCATTCATGTACTGTGTTACCATCCTTTTATTTTTAAGCAACTGCCAAATCTACTTTTTCTCCTTTATAAACCCTTCTATCTTTTTGTTAGTATGAGATGGAAAAAAAAACAATTTATAGACTTGAAAATTCATTTATCTTAAAAAGGTGAGTGAACTACAAGAAAAGGTAACTTTTACTATAAGCCTAAGTCACATGAACATAGTTCTGTCATTTTCTGTTTTATATAAAAAGGTAGTAATTATAAAAAATAACTAAACATAAAAAATAACTATATAAAAATAACTAATTAAAGCTGACATCTTTATACAATTGGAAAAAATTTTGTTTATCCTAAAGTAGCATAAATTTTAGTTGGGAAGCATTTTTTTTAAGCACTAGTGACTAGGAAATGAATATATTTAAGAGGCGGCTTATAATTAAAATGCAAATACCGTATACCATGCTTCTAGCCTCTACATACTTTAAAAAAGTGTTTTGTACTATAATTTAAACATACTGCTTTTTGAAAACAGCTAACCATCATTCCATTTTACATGGAAAAAAGATACACCTAGAATAATCTAATTCCTTTTTAAATTCTTTTTTTTTTGAGTCAGAGTCTCACTCTGTTGCCCAGGCTGGAGTGCCATCTTGGCTCACTGCAACCTCCACCTCCCAAGTTCAAGCAAATCTCCTGCCTCGGCCTCCCAAGCAGTTGGGACTACAGGTGTGCGCCACCATACCTGGCTAATTGTTTGTATTTTCAGTTAAGATGGGGTTTCACCATGTTGGCCAGGCTAGTCTCAAACTCCTGGCCTCAAGTGAGTCACCTACCTCGGCCTCCCAAAGTGCTGGGATGACAGGTGTAAGCCACCACACCCAGCCCCTTTAAAAATTCTTAATTTCTGAATGCTGTTTATCATATGAATATCAAGTTGGATTTTAGGATAACTTCCAAATGCATTATAGGTTAGAGAAAAGTATTTATATATGTATAAGCTACAAACAGGAATATTTTATCATTAACACAAATATGGAAAGATCATTATTGGTCATAATAAAATTTGGTCATAATAAAAATTAGATACTTAGGGTTGGAACAACTGATAGAAACTATAGAAGTACCTTTCCTGGCAAATATTTTAAGAGGATTAAATTAGAAGTATTAATGATATCCTACCTGGAGACTCTTGAAGAATTCTATTAAAATTATAACTATAGGTAGAACTAGAATTAACATAATAAGGTGACTGATTACAAAAGTGTAAACAGACATTCCTATTTCATCTGAGCATGGTTTCCCCTCTCTTCCAATTAAGAAAGAAAGAAGGGAAACTTAGTTAAATAGTTAACATTTAGTTAACAACTATATGAGTAGATGGAACAGGAAAGTAGGGTGGGAAATACATATTTAAGCCCTAGGAAAGGAAATGATCTCAATATGTTTGGTTTCAAAAGAGTAGTAACAAAAAAACTTATTTAATAGTAAAGTTGTAAATCTCACTAGTTGCGCCAGAGTCAATATTTTTTTCTGCAGGTCACTTTAATAGTCTTCTACTATAAGCCAGATAAAATAAAGCATTTAACAAGTAAGTGTCAAATCAGAAATATATGTGTAAAATGTCTTGCATATAAAGTGCTATTCAAATTAAAACATGTTAATATCAAAAGTTTATTATTACTTTGGAAAACTAAATTGGTCATTAGAATAATATAAAGGTTTACCAAAAAAACAAAAACAATTGCCTGCTAAGATAAGTACTTCTAGATAGTAAACTGTGTATTAAAAGACCCTGAAATTACGTCCCTTAACTGCACTGAAACTCAGGTACAGGGGACGTTACTACATGATTATACTATTTATAAGACACACTTCTGAGCACCATATAAATGCATGGGCATATAAGACAATATGACACTTTAAAATTCTCTTTAAAATAGCTATTTTGGGCACGAATAGCCTTTATAGTTTTATTTTATGTAACAACAACAAAAACCCAAAAATGAAAACAAAAAAAATCCAAAGAATAAATAAAACAGAGACATTAACACCATTAACACATTATTTAAAAAGTGCCTTTGAAATCCTGCAAACATGCATACTTCCATACAAACTGCTGCATTAGTGTAACTTCAAGGGTTACTTTTTAAATGCACATAGTATAATACTGAATATACCTCAGTACAGAGGAAATGTTTGGTTATATATATGACTACTCCATTATTTTATTTTAATATTTATAAGTTATGTCCACATATATAGTTCAAACTATATATTTAGATATTACCACTGCTCTTCCTTTGAATGCAGCTTTGGGTAGTAACCAACCCAGCCATAAGATTCAATGGACTCTATAACTTAAAGTACTGCTGTAGAGCAAGATCAAATACTGAGTGCTGTGTAGAGAAGTATTAGCCTAGATTTTTTTTCCTATGACACTCTTTTCAGAAAATTCTTTCACTGGGATAATTTCTTAAAAATACAGAGTTAATATACTAGTCTTCAAGCAACTGAATACTGGAAATCAGGGTTCAGTTTTTATCAGGCTACTAAGATAGAGGGAAATAGCAGCTTTACATGAATAAAAGAAATCCCTATTCAAAATGACTATATTAAACATGTAGGCCATTGCTAAATGAATATAAAGCAGCCACTGAAAATGCTAATTTTTTAAACAATAATTTAAATTAGCAGAGCCTAATTTTAAAACAGCTATTTTTGAACATTATGAACTATAAACCTTGTTTTGACTCATTCAGAAACTCAGTTCTATAATTACAGATGTGTCCAATGCACATCCAGCACCCTGTGTCATAGTATCAATTCTTTATGAAATGACTGTGCTGTGCTGCACAGGCCAAAGCAAGGGCTGACATCATCCTGCTGGCACCCTCCTGTGTCATTTTCAAATCATGCTGGCTGGCTAATTCTTACTCTCTCTAATCCAAACTGCAGAGTCATCTATCAGTCGATCAATCGGAATGATGTCTGCACAGCATTTTTGTGTTAAATATGTTCTCTGAAGACTATTTGGCAACATTTTAAAAGGTATGCTTATATGTTTCACTGGGGCCCCACTCTCTCAACAGTAGTTAACCTAGATTTAAAAAAAGCTATTAGCACTCAACACAAAGAGGTGCTCAGGCAGGAAGAAACAAAATGTAGACCAAACTTTAAATTGTATAATCAGACCTGCACATAAATTTATCATGAAGAGGAAACAAATCCGTAACAATGAATAAAAATATACAATTTGTCTTTAAGTCATTTAAACATGAGAAAATCCAAGTTTATAATGCTTCCAATTTGCCCATGGGTATTCCTAATAAAAAAAAAGTCTTCTACCATATAATTCAACAAAACATTATTAGAAATAGTGCATTTAAAATGCTGAATGTGATTTTTTGATATCTCTCAAGTCTCTTTTCAAAAATATACCTATTTAAAGTCAGGTTTCTAAGCATTCAGTGGTACATCTCTTAAGGGAAGTATGAAACATTGAAAGTTAAGCATGTAGTTAATATTTTCAATCCTGACATTTATCAGATAAACACTATTTTACAAAGTAGAGAAATCAGAAACATCTACAGTTTATTGATGCTTTTAACTATGAGTTATCAATTAATGATATATAGTAAGAATGAACCCAATTACAGGAATATCAAAGGAAAAGCACAGAGAGCCCATGTGACTTTTTCATGCTTAATTATCACCATCAATTATTTAGTGCCGAGAATGCATTACGTGCTGTTCAGGACTCAAAATGTACGTAGACTTGAGTATGTCACATCCACAAATACAACAAAGAATTCCTGGTCACCAGGACTTTGTGATAAGCACAAGAGCCCTTTCTTGATCAATTTCTAAAGGAAGGGAAGAACTAGGGTAGTCACCTTTCATGACAAATTAAATAATTATTAACAACAGTAACTGCTTATCTTTAATATACCTTGCACTGCTAGAAGCTGCTCCTCTGTGGTCCAACGGGCATTAATTTTCTGATTTGACTACAAAATTAAAGAGAAGTTTCCTAATGAGGATATGAAGACAGACATTTTCCAAAGTGCTTTTTTTTTTTTTTAATTTTCATCAAATCACAGACATGAGATTACTACAACTCTGATTTATGAAGATTCCATTTTTAGAAAGAGTAAAAATACATATTTTGAATTACCTTTTACCCATGCAGAAAGATAATGAAAGGGAAATGTACCAATTTGTGACAAGGAACAACATTTGCATTTATGCTCTAATTAGAGATATTAAAATGTGAGAAAATCTATTAGTCTCCCATTTTCCAACTATGATATTCCTATCACACATTGCAGCTATGAATTTTAGCCTAGTTTTAAACATTTAAGAGACTTTCTTTCCTTTCCTTTCTTTCTTTTTTGAGACAGGGGCTTGTTCTGTTGCCCAGGCCGAGTGTGCAGTGACATGATCACAGCTCACAGCAACCTCAAAATCCCAGGCTCAAGCAATCCTCTTACCTCAGCCTTCCAAGTAATGGCTGGCACCATGGGCACCTGCCACCACACTCAGCTAATTTTTTTTTTTTTTTTTAGAGATGAGGTCTCGCTATGTGGCCAGGCTGGTCTCAAACCTCTAGCCATAAGCAAGAAACTTTATTTTCTTCCTCACCCTGATGCCCAGGCTGGAGTGCAGTGGCATGATCTTGGCTCACTGCAACCTCTGCCTCCCAGGTTCAATTGATTCTCCTGCCTCAGCCTCCTGAATAGCTGGGATTACAGGCACCCACCACCACGTCCGGCCAATTTTGTATTTTTACTGGAGATGAGGCTTCACCATATTGGCCAGGCTGGTCTCAAACTCCTGACCTCAAGTGACTTGCCCATCTGGGCCTCCCAAAGTGCTGGGATTACAAACGTGAGCTACTGCACCCAGCTGAAACTTAATTTTCTTCAGAGACGATTTATGACTCCAAAATTTCTTCCCTTCATATTTAAGATTAAACTATCCTTAATCCCCGAAAACAGTGGTATAAATTATCATAGGACTACAGAACAGGCCTAAGTCCTAAAATATTTCTTTAAATTTCTGAAGCAGAAAGTGATCCTGATAAGAATATGTTTTCTCAAGACCCCCCAATATTTCTCCCCACAAAGATCCTAAATTTAGGATTTTCAGTATGGTAATATTACAACAGCAAATATCTAATCAGACTTCACTAGTGTGTACCCACTGAGTGGTAAATCAAGGACCTTTGACAGTAGATGGACAGAAATAAATGCACCAACATGCAGGGGTTTGCAGAAGGAACTGCCAAGATAAAGTGGCTCCGTGTAATACCTGGGCATGTTGGGCAAAACAGAAAGAGGGCTTCCTTTGAGAAGGGGCGTTTAGGTTACCTCACTCATGGTCTTAGCAATAAGAGTTTCTATAGCACACAGAGGTTCTAGGTAACACCAACTTTCTCACCAAAAGTAAGGAGGTTCAAGTACTCAGAAAGAAGAATGAAACAAAAATCCAAAGTTAAAAAAAAAGAGAGGAAAAATGAAAAAGTAAAAAAAAAAAAAACAAAACGGACTTAAGAGTTAACAAGAGAAAAACCTAAAACAAATCACTGTATTCTAGATGAGGAGATTAAAAAGGGACAGTAGGGCAGGCGAGGTAGTAAACAGTGTATAAGCCTCAAGGTTAGGAACCTGGTGATGAGGCAAAGGAAAAACAGTAAAAAGGAAGAGAGAAAGGGGAGAATAGGACAAAAACTATGAGAGACATAAAGAAACAGTAATAAAAGAGCACAACAAATCTAAAAAAGTTAAGAAAAAAAAAAAAAGGAGATAGGAAAAATTAGGTAAACATATGTTCCCCCAAAAAGGGAGTAACAAGAATGGAGGAGGAACTCTATTAAGAAGGGATATATATCGTTAATTGAGACCCTAACTTTACACTAAGGAACTTTACACTGAGTTCATGCACAGGCAATCTGATGCTACCTTGGCTGTGGAAGGTGGATAAAAGAAGATCTTGGTACTCAAGGGTAACTAGTACTGAAATCAATTTAAAATAGGTCAAAATATTTTATAGTAAATAGTAAATGGTAAAAAAAAAAAAAAAGGTTGACTGCAGTTCAATCCGAAATGTGAAACTAAACCCTGTAGAAATTAGCTCTTTTTAAAAAATAGTTAATGACTTGTTTAATACACTTTATTTTTGGCATATCTCTTCTGACTATACAATGGTGCAACATCCTTTGGCTCTGTAATTTACATGATCATAAAATGGGTCATTTTTTGCTTTAAAGGCTTATTGAAATAATTTTCTCAAGGGCCTCTCTTAATACTTGGTTCTCAAATTATTCTTTTGTGAAGTGCTTGCCTGTGAGTGATCACTTTTTTCTTTAATGGTTAATTCTGCTGGATACTCATCTGACAATTTTGTAGGTGACTAATGTCATTCTCTTGCAGTTTAACAGACTTCATGAAGTTTCTCATCTTTTGCAAAGTATGCAATTTCATTTTGGTTTGTGTTGTATTTGCATTGTATTAGCAAGAGAGTGACAGAGAAGGATAATGCAATGAATGGGACAGATAACAGCTAAAGTTAATTAGGAAGAGTTGGTGAGTAGAGCCTAATTTTATAAATGATTGGTTTATTAGTCAATGTTCTTGTTGGGCAATTTTTGCTTCTCCATGCATTACATGGATGAATGACGAGTTGGATATTGAGGATCTTCTGTACATACAACTTGCAATAACGATGTTGTAGGTTGCTCTAAGGATTAAATGTAACTAAATATGAGAATATATTTAGAATATATCTAAAAAGGCATCTGGCACACTGCCTAAGCAAATAAAAGTTGATCAATTCATGTTTATTAAATCTGAAAGAAACTGGAGAGAAAGGTATCATTAATGAAAAGGTAACAAAAAATGAAAGAAAAAATAACATGCATTATGAAAATTTTTTTCATCTAAACTGCAGAAAGCTTACAAATCAGAAAATGAATGAATACAAACAACTTTAAAGTTAAAAAGTACAGAGTATATGGGGGAATTTCAAGACGGGAGAAAAAGTCACAATGATTTAAGTGGGGAAACAGAACAAGGAAAGGTTGAAGACTGAGATGGGTTTTAGAATAGGAAAAGCTTCTGAAAGGCAAATAATGGGAAGGCAATCCACATGTAAGTAAAAACAGTATTTATGTCAGTAAGAAGTGATAGCCTGGCAAGCTGGTGATATTTAACTAAATTAAAATATGATAAGGGCCATCCACTTTTGGAAGGGTAGTAAAATTCAAGATTGATAAGTTCACACTAAATTTAATAAGCAATAGTTATGTTTTGTTTGGGGGCAAGGGATCAGGGGTATGATCATAACTAAATTAAGACTTTAATCCTGGAAAGCTCGGAGAGGGACAATGCTGTTAAGAACCTGAGAAATCAAGAAATGCTGCTGTGGGAGATGTGGGAAGGTGAGGCTAAGATTTAATTTAATTTGGGATACAATGAGAATGAGGCATTCAGGTGGAGTTCAGGTTCCACTTGAGGCTAAAATCAGATTCATTTATTTAAACACAGTTTTGAAGAGTCTGGGAAATTTTTATAAGAAAAAACAATGGAGTCATATCTTACTCAGGTCTAAAATTGGCCTACAATTTTTTTTTTTTAATTTTTTTTTCAAGATTACTCTTTAAATGTCTTTAAAAAGGTAGCCAGAGACAGGCACACAGTCTCTCAACACACCCATACAGCCAGGTATTCCTCCAGCACTGGAATGGACCACTAGTTTTTCAGTTAAACCACAGATGAAGCTGTTGGCTTGAATTTAGGGTAGTGTTGTTTTTTACAAACACACACACACACACACACACACACAAAATTCTCTCTCAGTTCAAAGAGACACACAGAAGGCATGCAGAAACTAAGACTGACTAAAGAAACAGTGGATTCCGAATTCTCAGTTCACCACTGCTCACTGTGGGGCATACATTCAATAAATGGAGTGTAAGAAGAATTGCCAGCACTACTACACTTGCTATTGCTAAACATTCTTTCTCTTTTATTTGACTGAATGTCTGGATAAATTTGTGTAATTTAAATGAACATATGATATGACTTTAACACAGTAAAACAATGAGATTGTGTATTCAAGACAGGGGAAATTAATTTTGAGGACAATTTGGAGAATGCCTATATGTACAGAAGACAAACCAGGGAACAGAAGAAGAGTTATAAAAGAGAACATAACCTCCCAAAAGTTAAAGGAAGAAAAAAAGGGGTAGTCATCTACAACAAGGGTTCAGAAAAAGGCAAGGGGAATGAGAAGTTAAAAGTTGTGGCAAGTGGTCATCAGTGCCAATGCTAACCTTTATAAGAGGCAGCTCAGTGGAAAAAGGCAGAAGGGGCTGAGCGCAGTAGCTCACACCTGTAATCCCAACACCTTGGGAGGCCGAGGCAGGTGGATCACTTGAGCCCAGGAGTTTGAGACCAGCCTGGGCAACACAGCAAGACCCTGTCTCTAATAAAATTACAAAAAATTAGCCAGGTGTGGTGGTGTGCCTGTGGTCCCAGCTACTCAGGAGGCTAAGGTGGGAGAATCACCTGAGCCCAGAAGATGGAAGTTGCAGAGAGCCGAGATCACACCACTGCACTCCAGCCTGGGGGATGGGAGTGAGATTGTCTCAAAAAAAAAGAAAGAAAAAGAAAAATGCAGAAGGGATGGCTGAAACTGTATAGGATTAAACAGTCAGTGTGTGACAAGTGGAAGCAGAAGAGGGGGAAGAGTGAAGAAAAAATAGGGTTGAAAATTTTAAATATACAGGACTCACATAAGTTACTGATTTTAATATTGTCTTTTAAATCTGAGAAACTTTGGTAGA
The DNA here is from genome assembly GCF_009764315.1 of Trachypithecus francoisi. Taxonomy (NCBI): domain Eukaryota; kingdom Metazoa; phylum Chordata; class Mammalia; order Primates; family Cercopithecidae; genus Trachypithecus; species Trachypithecus francoisi. Next base: position 68,333,571 of record NW_022681470.1, on the reverse strand, counting down.
GATTAAAGAAAGGACAACTAGAATATATCTAGGAATCTAAAACTGTGTGGTAGCTGTAGTTAGCTACAGTATGGTATCACAGAGTATATTCTTCTACAAAAACACCTATCTGAAATGCTGTTGCTTTAAAAATAATATAATAATATAAAATAAGACAATCGAATATATAACAATATCAAAGGTCCCAAAAAGCCTTCTAGAACTATCTATGACATCCTTAGGGAATTCGGCATTTTTACTCCATCCTTTCCCTGCTAAATTGTTTTCACATCTTTCCCATTTTCGTCAGTGGTAGATTCATACTACCTCTAAGTTGAAAGAGGTGGAAAAGGTCACCAAGTTAAACCTTCTACTTGATGCTGAAAATTCCACCCAACATCCATCATGAAAGGATGTCGTCTACCTTTGCAGGAAAACAACCATAGATGGAGAATTTATAGCTTCAAAAAGCACTCCCTTTTCAGTTATACTTATTCTTCCTTCTGGATTCATCAATCTTTCCTCCACCTACCCATTTACCTCCATCCAAAACAGAAAGCAGAAGACATACCAGCGACACCCTCAACACTCTCACATACTTTCAAGGAGACATATTAATTTCCCTACCTTGCAATGTTCTTTGGGTTTACTGCTTGCTTCCATTCCTATAACTAATACCCAACCCTACTGATACCCCTTTATCATTTACAACTTACATGCTTAATATTTTAGCAGCTATAAAGTTTTCCTGTTCTAATTTATCCTGCATAATGTCATAACTCTCCTATAATTAAAAATTTTCTTTACATCCTTCTGTACTAAAGAAACTACAGGGTCTTTCCATTTGACTTAATTTAAAAAGCAAACTTCTCTTTCTGGCTTTCACAAGGACTTTATACTCTGGCCTTGCCCACTGATGTTTATCACAAAGATGCCCCTACTCAGCCCTCCTAACATCTCTCATATACCATGTTCATTCCTTCTCTGCATCCAAGTTTGCCTTCCTAAGTAGACAATATGCTTCTTGAGAAAAGACTGTTTTACATTTCCATGGAATCCTAAATAGCAATTAATTAGCACAATAATGAGCACATAGTAAGTGCTCAGGGAATACCTGTTGACTCATTTTTAAAAGGGCTTTTAATTTTCCCCTACTAGATTTACATTTTTTAATGTACTGTTCAACACCAAGCCATTGCTCTTATTATTCCTCAGCTTGGAATGACTTCTTTGGTCATTTTTGTATGTGCAAAAAATCCCTCTTATCCTTCAAACCTCAGCTGCAGTATTCTCCCTCTAAGAAGTCTTCTCTAACTGTCCTTGCCAGAATGAATAATGCCCACTTGTTTCCCTGTATACTTTGCTTATAAATCTATCATACAACTTTTATCAGTTTGTCTTATAACATCTAGACTGCAAGTTCTTTTTTTTTTTTTTGAGTAGGTGGAAAAATCACATCATCTTGTCCACATCTTTATGTGTTCCCTCTTCCCACACACTTCTCACAGGGCCTAACACAGTGCCTCATATGAAATAGTTGATCAGTAAATACTTGTGGAAGTGAATGGACTTTCTTCAACAAATTTTTCCCTAAATGAAAATAAGAAATACAACCAAATTAATAAGTAAAGCACTTTAGTAACAGCTTACTTTTAGTAGAGTTACTTCATTTCATGGCTTATTGTAATTATTCCAAAGCTTATTAACATTCTTTGATTAGATATGGTTTAAACTAAAGGTAAGGGGATAGATTACCTGATTCTTCAAGCTCTTTACTGTAATTGTTAATCTGAAATTCAAGTTGCCTTCCTCCCCAAAGCAGTAAGGACAATATGACAAATATAAATGTATCCTGGGGACTCTCTAGATGATACAACATATATACATTTTTCACATCATATAAGTTCAATATATCAACCCAAAGTAATATCCAAACTTCAATATATGGATGATGGAGTGTTAACATTTTGGCTATTTTATTTTGATCATTATTTTTATAATAAATCAAAAATTACAATAAATGTTTGATAACTTCTCACCCAATAGCTGCATTAAAATGTGGAAATGTAATATATAATTTTGCTATTATATAAAAACTTCCAAATGTAAGAGGCAACATGACATATACTAATATAGAAATCCAATCAGGACTCTAAAAAGATCAGATATAGCCAGCGTTTCATTATTTACCAGTTTTGTCACCTTGAAAAAGTTGGTTAACCTCCCTGATTTCCAGTTTCCTCATGTAAAATAATAGTATCTGGTTCACCTAGCTGTATGGATTTACATAAAAATCAAATGAGATAGCACATAGAGAAGCTATAAAATGCTACTGGACTTTCGCATCTTTCTTTATATAAAGTTAATGAGTGAGGCTGTCCTGTAATTTTATGGAAAAATCTGAGATGAGAATTATCCTTTTCTTGAAAATTTAGTAAATCTTTTTTGTAAAATTGTCTGGGTCTGAAGTTTTCTTATGAGAGAAAAATGTTAATTACTATTTCGTTTTACTTCATGATTACCAATTATTCAGCTTTTCTTTCTTTTTCAGGCAATTTTGATAAATTTCTTAGGAATTTCTACATTTTATTTTTTACACTTGCTAGTATAAAGTTCTTCCTGCTATTCCCATAATGTTTTTAATATCTGCAGTATTTAAGTTTTAGATTACAAAATTATAGACATTTAAAATTGTTTGCGTTCATGCATTTTAATGCATAATACAAATTAAAATAATTTTTGTTGCAATAATATAACAAAATGAAATAGTAATTTTTTGTATTATATTATCCTTAAATAACTGTTACTAGAATGTTTGTCACTTTACCTGTGGGCCAGGAATGAGATACCCGTTTTATATTATTTTTCACTCTTTTCCATAACCTAACCTTCTTGAAAGAGATTATTCAAAACAATGAAAAACAACTTTTTTCATTAAGTCTTCCTTTCTGAAAGACACTGATAACTAAGATGGCATATGGTACATAATTTCTGAAGTACTACTGTTCTGCCTCCCCATAGCCCCTCACATAAATTTCATCTGTAGATATTTCAGTCAACTAAGTTTTTTTCCCCTTCTGGGGAAAAAAAGTCCCAATAAGACCAAATAAGATTATTTGATTATCACATACACAGAAAGGCAAATCCAGGATATGAAGCATAATATGGAAATGTTAAAGAGAGAAAAAAGATATAGTAGAAGCTCCTAGAAAAAGACCTGATTGGATTTTAAGGGAATATAAGTACCCCTATAATTACCACAAATATCAAAAACATATTTAGGTTTCAACTGAAATAGAAGACTTGAGAAAATGGTCAATCTATACCTTGTTTTTCTAAGTACAAGACTGTAAGTCCGCATACTAAAATCGTAAGTGGAAGCTGAGCCAAAGACAATTATCTTAAATTAAAATAAAAATTTGTTAAAATAATCTAGCTTGTTTTCATATTTTTCTTGCTGTGTTACCAATTCACACAAGCAGGAAAGGGCTTTCAGCAAACATTACTGTAGACCCAGAAATGCACTAGCATGCTCATCAATGAGCTTCTAGTTTCACATACACTGTTCCTATTACTATTTTCCCTAATTACTTTGCTTGCTATGAATTTCTAAGGGCAGAAAATAAATAATTTAACTTAAATACAAAATGATTAACCAAGCCTCATAAGATCATCTAAATAAAAAAACAGAGACATAATAAATTATCCATACTATGAAACCTTCAAAGTATTAATGATGCATGTGACCAAAATAGTACTTGGACACTGGACAACTGAAAAAAAACAAGTTTTCACTATACTTAATCACATGTATCCTTCAATAACATACCTCAGGAGGTTTGAATTCTTCAATTCCACCTTCCATTTTCTGTTTAAGTGCACTGTTTACTTGCTTAGCATTCTGAACCTTCAACAAAATAACCCCAAATGTGAATCAGATCGCGTACTTAGGTAAATTTGTGAGTACTCAATAAGTGAAAAGAATATATTCCAAAACCCTCTTAAATTTTATTTTAGAATAGTCATACTAATCACACTTAGGGTATGACATGCCACTAATTCAACTTATACACGTATGAACTAATTACACATCTAAGAGACTAAAAGACTCTGAATATCTTTGAATATCATGGTCTTGAATATCTTTCAGCAACAACTTTTATAACCAAAGACACCTGGCATACATAGGAATTAAATTCCATCAATTTTTCTCATTACCATAGTGTTCTGACTAAATAAGAATTTTTCCAATAATAATGATGATGATGGTGGCTAACATTTATTAGGTATTTATTATGTATAAAACATCATTCTCAGTCCTTTATATGTAATAAATCACTTAATTCTCAAAACCACTCTGTGAGGTAAGTACAATCAGTTCTGCTATAACATGACAAATACATTAAAAGTCACTGAACTAGCCAGGTACAGTAGCTCATGCCTAAAATCCTAGTGTTTTGGGAGGCCAGGAGTCTGAGCCCACCCTGGCAATATAGTGAGAACCTGTCTCTATGGAGAAAAAAAAAAAAAAATTAGCTGAGCATGGTGGCATGAACCTGTAGTCCTAGCTATTCAGGAGGCTGAGGTGGGAGGATTGCTTAAGCCCAGTAGTTCAAGGTTATAGTGAGCTGTGATTATGCCAATGCACTCTAGCCTAGGCGACAAAGCAAGACCCTGTCTTAAAAAAAAAAAAAAAAAAAAGGTCAGTGTGCTGTGCAAAATTCATAATAAAAACCACAGGGCTTGTAGGGAAAAGGAGGTTGGGACACAACATTTAAACTTCAATGACACATAAGACAGGAACCTAACAAAAATGGCAACACAGTTTTATACATTCTAAATGATTTTTTAAATCCATAAATGCTACAACAAAGACAGTACTTTACCTTGAAAAAAAGACCTGAAGGTTGCTTATGGAAGTGGGAGTCAAAATGGTTGTAGTTTGTGAATTATTGTGGAAGTGGTAGGAAGGTTACTTGAAATCAGATGAAAAGTTTTAACACCATATATGCATGGTTCATAGCACACAGTGAAATGAGGTAGCTGGTACATGTTTGAGATGTGTGTGCGCTCAGTTCAGCTGAGTACATTTTGTTTTGCTGACAAAAATCATACATAAACAAACAATTCATGTTATGCTCAAATTATTCCCAAGTATATTAATTGCATTAGAACAAATCCACATTTTCAAAAAAAGTTATAGCAGAACAGACTCTACTTATACCCATTTTTACAGATGAGGAATATAAGGCGCAGCCAAGTTAAGAAACCTTCCTAAGGCTAGGAGATACAACCTGAATTTAAATCATACCAAGTTTTAAACTTCTACTCTACTAGCAATATTATTAGTCTCCATTTAAGGGTTAGGATTGTTTACTTTTTTCCTCTGTTTTTCCCTCCTAGTATGGACAGCGAAATACTTATAATTTATGAACTTTTTTCACTAGAGATCTTAAAGCCACAGCTAAAATGCATAAAATCTAGGATGATTCAAGGGTAGTCAGCTGGCCATGTTAGATAGACATATAGAGATAAAATGTAAAGTCTCAATTCTCGAGGATTTCATAGAATAGTGGGAAGATAAGTAAATATAAAAGTATGATAAACGCTAAAACACCTAACATAGACTCGGAGAGAGAAAGAAAGAATGAGAGAGTAAATGTGCTTCTATGTATGTTGATGAACAGGTGGTAGGGAAGATTAGGGAAAGTGTTCCAAAGAAAAGGACAGCTAAACTGAGTTTTAAATTAAACTGGCAGACAAGCTTGGGAGGAGGGATTGCATTCCAGGCAGAATAACACTTAGGAAGACAGAAAAGCCCTAAGGCAAAGGCAATAAGTTAGGCTGGGGTCAGACCAAGGAATTTTAACTTTGCCTAAAGACTGAAGAGGAATTTTAACTTTGCCTAAAGACTGAAGGAAAGCTAAAGGATTTTTAACCAAGGGAACAAAATGATCATATCTGCCTTTTAGAAAGATACTTCTGGTAGTAATGTGAAGAACAGAATAGGATAAAGAGGATGGAAATTAACAATCCAGGTGAGAAATAATAAATAATTAAGAAAACTTTCATTAAAACTGTAGGAATGAAGGAAGGATGGTAGTGGTATACAGAGATTAAAGAAATGCCTTGGAAACAAAATTAAGACTTTTTTTTTTTTGAAGACAGAGTCTTACTCTGTCACCCAGGCTGGAGTGCAATGGCATGATCTCGGCTCACTGCAACCTCTGCCACCCGGGGTTCAAGCAATTCTGCCTCAGCCTCCTGAGTAGCTGGGATTACAGGCACTTGCCACCGTGCCTGGCTAATTTTTGTAGTTTTAGTAGATACGGGGTTTCACCATGTTGGCCAGGCTGGTCTTCAACTATTGACCTCATGATTCACCCGCCTCGGCCTCCAGAAGTGCTGGGATTACAGGCATGAGCCACTGCACCCAGCCAAGACATCGTTGTAAACACTTGATTGTGGAGAATTAGGAGGAATTAAGGCTAACTAGTCACTGGCTTCAGTAATTCAGAGTATGTGGCACTACTCACTGAGACAGAGAATACAAAAAGTGGAACAGATAACTAGGGTGAGTGTGGAAGAATTCAGTTTGAACAAGGCATAGGAGATGTTTGTGACATAAAAGTAGCAGTGGTTAACAGGATTTGTAAACCCATGAGTGCAAACCTTTACTGTCACATATCAAATGAATAACCAAATTAGGAAGTTAAAGCTTAAAGTGCCTTCTAAAAAAAATCAATAAAAATAGTCCCTAAGTGTAGGAGTAGTAGTGAAGTATGAATACAGGTGACTGAGTACACTTTATTCCTTATTATTTTTAGCGCTTTTAAAGTATTACAGCAGATGATTTAGAAGTTTTCTAAAGAGGACTGCTGTGGTTTAGAAGATAGGTGTCTTGCATTCATAGTTTGACTAAAGGCTAAGCATTTAATCAAATATGAGATGCGTTGGTGGTATAATGGTGAGTGTGGCTGCCTTCTAAATATGTACTATTACATATGTACTATACACACACATACTCAAGACAGTCACAAAGTCAAGTGAAAGAAATTCCAGAATTAAAGTAATGGTTGACAGTGTCAAACATTACTGAGTAGTCACAGTAGTTAAAAACCAAGAAGGCAGCCTTAGATGTGGCCACTTGTTCATAAATGATTTCTTTTTTCCCACTGTAAACCTTGAACTCCCAGGCTCAAGCGATCCTCTCACCTCAGCCTCTCTTGTAGGACTACACTACAGATACACACAACCACACTTGACTATTTAAAAAAAATTTTTTTATAGAGATGCAAGTCTCACTATATTGCTCAGGCTGGGGTCAAACTCCTGGCCTCAAGTAATGTTCCTGTCTTGGCCTCCCAAAGTGTTGGGATTACAGGCATGAGCCACCATGTCAGCCCATAAATGACCTTCAAAGAGGTGTTTCAGCAGAACTGGAATATCATACGGGGCAGAATCTAGATTAGAAAGGGTTGGAGAATAAGTTTTGGTAAGAAAGCAGAGGAAGCAAATGTTGCCTATGTTTATTAAGGAAGGAAAAGAGAAACAGAAAAGCAGTTTGGGTGAATAAGCAGGACCAAGGAATTTGAGAAATCTGAACATGTTTAAGATAGAGAATCTTGATCCCACACTATACTGTTGCAAGGTTCTTAACATTTCGTAAGCAGTAGAATACAGTAGTCCTCCCATATCCGCAGGGGATACAGTCCGAAACTCCCAGTGGATGCCTGAAACTGTGGATAGTACCAAATCATAACATACACAGGTTGAGTATTCCCTTATCCAAAATGCTTGGAACCAGAAGTGTTTCAAATTTCAGGGGATTTTGGGATATTTGCATAATATATAACAGTCGCACATCCCTAATCCGAAAACCCAAAATCCAAAATGCTCCAATGACCATTTCCTTTGAGCATTATGTCTGTGCTCAAAAAGTTTCAAATTTTGGAGCATTTCAGATTTTCAGATTAGGGATGCTCAACCTGTACTGTTCTTCCCTGTATATACATACCTATGATAAAGTTTAATTTATAAGTTAGACACAATAAGAGAGTAACAATAGCGAATTAAAAATAGAACAATTACAACAATATACTGCAATAAAAGTTATGTGAATATAGTCTGTCTCAAAATATCTTACTGTAGTGTACTGCAGGTAACTGAAACCATGGAAAGTGAAACTACGGATTAAGGGAGGACTACTGTAATATTAACTAAATATACAGTGATAAGCTAAGGATGAATATTGTAATCACTAAAGCAATTACAAAAAAAAGCAAAAAAAAAAAAAAAAACACAAGAAAATGCAAAAGATATCACTGAAAAATGTAAATATGACCATGGTCCACCTTTCCTTTTCAAAGTCCTTCAGTAGTTTCCTAACTCAGGAAAATTTCTTAATGTGATTTGTCTACCTCTACTGTAACCTGCTAAAGGCAAGTAGAAACTAACAAAGAGGTGTAAGATGAGTGACAGTGATCAGACCAGTACTTTAAAAAGATAACACTGGCAACAATGTGTAACCTCCAGCTAAAGAGAAGTAACAGAAAGAATCAACAAGAGGCCAAGTGTGGTGGCTCATGCCTATAATCCCAGCACTTTGAGGCACAGGCAGGAAGATTGCTTGAGCCCAGGAGTTTGAGACAAGCCTGGGTAACAGAGCGAGAACCTTTCTCTACAAAAAATTTTTAAAAATAAGGGAAAAAAAAAAAAGAATCAACAAGATAGTTATTGTCAGGCTAGTGAGAGCAAGAGCCTAAATGGGCAGTAAGGATGAAATAAAAAAGAGGGAATTGATTTAAAGGAAATTTCAGAGATAAAACTCACATAACTTGGTTACCACTTTGGTTTACATGTGTTGGGAAAGTGATAACAGCAGGGGATGAATAAAAGATGATTCTGATGTTTCAACAGACAGGAAACAGAGAAAAAAATCTTTTAGGAGAAGACCTAGTAGGTAGCTGGAGCTATAGCTAAGAAGCTTGAGAAAAGTCACAGCTTGAGAAATAAGACTCAGAAGTCACTGGCATAGAGTATAGGGTTGGCTGATATAGACCCAGAAAGTACAGATTTAGAAGAATATCTAGATTTAAGGGATTAGAAAAAAATAACAAAACAAAACAAAAAAAAAAAAAAAAATAGGAAATGACAACTAAGAAAGGCCAGAGATCTAGTAACAATGAATAACTGAGTACTTAATATGTGCCAGGCACTGTTTTAAGCACTTACCATATATTATCTTGTTTTATTCCTCTCAATCACTACAATATTATCCACATTTCCAGATGAGAAAACTGAGGCTGAGAGAAGTTAAAGAGCTCCTCTAAGGTTACACAGGAAGGAGATGGTATTGCCAGGGTTAGAACTTAACAGGTCCACTGAGTCTAGATGCTGATTTTTAACTACTATCTGATTATGATGATGCTGCCCTTACAATACTACCAGTACTACTACTACTGATAATGATGATGATGATAATGATGATGATGATGATGCAGACAACAACCATTATTCACTAAGCATTCAAAATGTGCCAAGCACTACTAAACAATCTAAATGTATCATTGCAAATAATTCCCAATAACCTGCAAGAGAAGAATGATTATTATCCTCGATTTTATAGATAGAACGTTGAAGCTTACAGAGGTTATATAATTTGCCCAAGACCACAGAACTAACAGGCAGCAATGCTGGGATTCAAATATAAACAGGCAGAGGTATCTTCTAAGTTGGACATAAGATAAATTTTAAAAAATGAAACTTGCATAAGTGGATGGCTAAGAAAAATCTGCAAACAACTGAGTTCAACCTAGGTAAAGGCGGATAGCCAAAATGCACATAATCATTAAAAATATTATTTTTATAAAATACCTGACGTTTTAGAGAGATCAACTCCATGTCCAGTTGCCTCAGGATGGTGTTGGCTGCATTAGGACTACAGGAAACTGCTACCACATCTTCCTGGGTTAAATACATGCCCTTAGGTGGACGGCACTTAGAACGCTGAGAATGATGACGATGTTGTAAACTCTGATACTCTCTTCTTCCAAGTCCAATCTTGCTAGTTTGGACAGGTTGTTCAGTATTACCCTAAGAGAATAAAAGCAGAATAACAGGTCACTTGGTTTTCACAAATGTATAAAGTGAAAACAGTCTATTAATAGTGGAAGTATCTGCTGCAGTAAGTACACATAAAAAAACACTTCTAACCAATTATATATTATGTACAAGTCCAAACACATACACACATAGCACTCACCAACTAGGGGGAAAAGCATACAACATAATATATCCTTGCTTAATCCACTCAAATGTTTGATTTTTAGGCCCAGAGGACTAGGAATAAGTGAAAAAATAAGTTAGACTCTAAACTTTCCTATGCACTCAAGATACGATATATTTTTTCCTCAACAATAAAGGGCGGGGGGGAGCCAACTTATTAAATGCAAAGTTTCTCTAAAAATAAAAATTAGAGGCCGGGCGCGGTGGCTCACGCCTGTAATCCCAGCACTTTGGGAGGTCAAGGGGGGTGAATCACGAGGTCAGGAGTTCAAGACAAGCCTGGCCAAGATAGTGAAACCCCGTCTCTACTAAAAATACAAAAAATTAGCCAGGCGTGGTGGCGGGCACCTGTAATCCCAGCTACTCGGGAGGCTGAGGCAGAGAATTGCTTGAACCTAGGAGGTGCAGGTTGCAGTGAGCCAAGATCGCACCACTGCACTCCAGCCTTGGTGACAGAACGAGACTCCATCTCAAGAAAAATAAATAAATAAAAATAAGTAAATAAATAAATAAATAAAAATTAGAAAGAAAAAAGGGGGCAATTTAGAAATTATGACACATAGCAGATTAGACAGCTGGTTAAAGAGAAATAACATTTCATTTTCACTTCACAGTTGCTGAAAGAAAACTATGCCTCTGAAGGTTAAAAGGGACACAATTATCTTAACCTTGAAAATATTTCTAACTTCCAAATCTATGATTAAAATAAAAGTAAATTTATGCCTCGGAAGAGGTTTAAAAAGTGTAACAATGATGACTGTAAAGTTTTAAGCATTATTTCATTATAACTTGTTCTTAAAGTATGATATAAAAATACATTATTCTGAAAGAATATTAGAAACTATATCTTTTAGGTTGAAGATTATTTCAATGAATATATTTAATAATCCAATTTTATTTTTTATTTTTTTCTAGACGGAGTCTCACTCTGTCGCCCAGACTGAAGTGCAGTGGCCCGATCTCGGCTCACTGCAAGCTCCACCTCCCAGGTTCACGCCATTCTCCTGCCTCAGCCTCCCGAGTAGCTGCGACTACAGGCGCCCACCATCACGCCTGGCTAGTTTTTTTTTTTTTTGTAATTTTAGTGGAGATGGGGTTTCACTGTGTTAGCCAGGATGGTCTCGATCTCCTGACCTCGTGATCCGCCCGCCTCGGCCTCCCAAAGCGCTGGGATTACAGGCGTGAGCCACTGCGCCTGGCCTTTTTTTTTTGAGACAGGGTCTCACTCTGTCACCCAGGTTAAGTGCAGTGGCATGAGCACTGCTCAATGTAGCCTTGACCTCCTGGGCTCAAGTGATCCTCCCAGCTCAGCCTCCTGAGTAGCCAGGACTACAGGTGTGTGCCACTATGCCTGGCTAATTTTTCTTTTTTTGTAGAGATAGGAGTCTCACCATGTTGCCCAGGCTGGTCGCAAACTCCTAGACTCAAGTGATCCGCCTACTTCGGGCTCTCAAAGTGCTAGTATTATAGGCATGAGTCAACACGCCCGGCCTAATACTCCAATTTCTTAGAAAAGGAACTCTTAGTAAAATTCATTTTAAAAAAAATTTTTTTTTTTTTTTTTGAGATGGAGTCTTGCTCTGTCGCCCAGGCTGCAGTGCAGTGGTGCAATCTTGGCTCACTACAACCTCCGCCTCCCAGGTTCAAGCAATTCTCCTGCCTCAGCCTCCCGAGTAGCTGGGATTACAGGCACCCGCCACCATGCCCAGCTAATTTTTGTATTTTTAGCAGAGATGGGGTTTCGCCATATTAGGCAGGCTGGTCTTCAACTCCTGACTTCAGGTGATCCACCTGCCTTAGGCCACCTAAAGTGCTGGGATTACAAGTGTGAGCCACTGCACCCACTAAAAATTTATTATGAAGCATAATCCACTTAATTGCTCGAAGCTAACTCCAAGCAACAGATGGCGGATCTGATGTTCAGAGAAACTCCTCCCAGTAGGGTACTACTAAAACTGCTGGATCAAACATTTTTTAAAAGTCTTTTAACATTCACTTCTGAGCTGGCAGGGAAGTAAGGAAATTCTTCCGACGCCAGAAATGATGAGAAAGCAAGAATCCAGAGGGAGAATTAAATATGCAGTGGTTGTCATTTGACTAAAGCCAGGCTTCAATGGACAACAGGTGCAGGGCACAGGAGGTAAGCCAGCATGCTAAAAGGGGAACTCCATCATTTTGTGAAGTAGGAAAAAAACACCCCTGCTCTGTAGAGGGAGGGGGTGATTAATGGGAGTCATGCCCATCTCACTCTTGGCTGGGTGGAAAGAAACCAAAAAAGAGTCTCCCAAAAGTGTCCCAACCACAGTCCTCCATTCAGGCAGATTTGGGGCCTAAATTTATATGATCTGTTTGTCTGAAAAACCCCAAATCAAGATTTTAGTTTAAAGTATCTTACATTGGTAGTGCCTAGAAACAACAGAAGCAAATGCAACTCCTCTCTAGAACAACGCACTTTAAACCCAGGTCTCAAAAAATCTGTTTATGACCAACAGGTCTTCACTAAATGAGCTTCTAAAGGATATACTGCAGGAAAAAGGAAATTATTTTCAAAGAAAGCCCTTAGATTCAGGAAAGAATGGTGGGCAAAATAGAAGTTAAAATGTGGGTAAATCTAAATAAAACAGACTATATGTTTGATTTGTGAGATTTAAAAAACCAAGATGTAACAAACTGTGGACAAAACTAGTATATAAATCAGGATGGTAGTGGATGGAGTCAAAGCATTCTAAGGGCCTTCTATTAATCAGAAAGTCAATAAAGACATCAATATTAGATTTTAAATTAAATATGCAGGATAAAATTTTCAGAGTATACAATAAGAATAGAAATATAGAAACACCCCGGCCAGGCGTGGTGGCTCATGCCTGTAATCCCAGCACTTTGGGAGGCCAAGGGGGGCGGATCACAAGGTCAGGAGATCGAGACCATCCTGGCTAACCCGATGAAACCCTATCTCTATTAAAAATACAAAAAATGGCCGGGCGTGGTGGCTCACGCCTATAATCCCAGCACTTTGGGAGGCCGAGGCGGGTGGATGCCAAGGTCAGGAGATTGAGACCATCCTGGCTAACACGGTGAAACGCTGTCTCTACTAAAAATACAAAAAATTAGCCGGGCGTGGAGGAGGGCGCCTGTAGTCCCAGCTACTCGGAAGGCTGAGGCAGGAGAATGGCGTGAATCCGGGAGGTGGAGCTTGCAGTGAGCCGAGATCACGCCACTGCACTCCAGTCTGGGAGACACAGCAAGACTCCGTCTCAAAAAAAAAAAAAATACAAAAAATACAAAAAATTAGCCAAGTGTGGTGGCATGCGACTATAGTCCCAGCTACTCGGGAGGCTGAGGCAGGAGAATCGCTTGAACCCGGGAGGCAGAGGTTGCAGTAAGCAGAGATTGCGCCACTGCACTCCAGCCTGGGTGACAAAGCGAGACTCTGTCTCAAACAAAGAAAAAAAAAAAGAAAATATAGAAACATCCCAAACAAGTAGAGACAGGGAAAGAAAACAGAATAAGAAATGGATTCTTAATCCCCAAAAATAGGACATGAACGAAGGGAAAGAAGACTAGGAAAAGCAAGTCGAATAGAAGGTAAAAATAAGAAAGAACAAAAATACATCAGCTAAACATGATCAATACAAATGGGCTAAACTCTTCAGATAAAATATTAATACATACGCTCAGCTATCTGCTCCTTATAAGACACATACTTAAAATGTGAGGACACAGAAATGTTGAAAGTAAAATGATAAAGATAAACCAGGCAAATACCTAACAGAAGAAAAATGGTGGAGCTATCGACATAACAGACAAAATTATCTTCAAGGTGGAAGCCAATACAAGAGACCCTAGATAATGATGAAAGGCTTAATTCAGCAGCAAGATCAAACAATTTGTATGCACCTAATAACACTAACTTCAACATATAAAGAACTACTTCTCAATAACTGAGTGATCAGAATAACTGATCACATAAGCAGACAACAACAACCAAGCTATCAAGTAGACAAGCAGTAAGAATATGGATTTCAACCACAGAACTGACAAACCTAAATTAATGGACATATATAAAACCTTGTTACCAAGATAATATCCCTAAGCACACATGGGAAAACATTTATGAAAATTCCATACTCTGGGCTTGGAGGTTTAAAACATGTCAACAAATTCCTCAACATTCCTGCCATGGGGAAGCAGGGGTCTATATTCTTTCCCTCTGATTCTGAACCAACTTTAGTGACTCATTTATAACCACTGAATGCAAGAGAAGTGACTGAGTAACTTTCAAGGCTGGGCCAGAAACAGCTGAGTAGTTTCCACTTACTGCTTCTGGGATTGATTACTTTGGAGGAAACCAGCCATTATGGCAAGAAGTCAGACTACTCAGAGACCACCAAATTGGAGAGGCCAAATGGAATTGCTCCAACCTACAGCTAGCATCAACTACCAGCAATGTGAATGAGTCAAAAACCTTTAATAACATCCTACTTGATGTTGAAACAAAAACCATTCTCTTTACAATCAGAAAAATGTTCCCTAACATATCTTCTATTCAAATTATATTGGTGATGCTAACTAGTTCAGGTACGCATTCCTTAAGAAGAACCACCAAATAGCAGAACTTACCCCAGAACTATCAAGACTTAAGAGGTTTACTATAAGTAACTGAAAAAATGTGGGATTAGCAAGGAATAGTTAACTGACAACAGAAGTAGAATAGAGAGCCAGGCATATGCATAAGCCTCATATATAATAAAGCTGGTACTGCAGACCAGTTGAAAAAGATATTCAATTCCATATTAAAAAAATAAACAGCCAGGCATGGTGGCTCACGCCTATAATCCCAGCACCTTGGGAGGCCAAGATGGGAGGATCACTTGAGCCCAGGAGCTCAAGACCAGTCTGGATAATGTACCAAGACCCCATCTCTACAAAAAATTAAAAAAAAAAAAAAAAAATTAGCTGGGTGTGGTGGTGCATGCCTGTAGTCCCAGCTACTTAGGAGGCAAGAGGATGGCTTGAGCCCAGGAATTTGTGGCAGCAGTGAGCTATGATTGTGTCACTGCACACCAGCCTGGGTGACAAAACAAGACCCCCAACTGTTAAATAAATAAATAAATAAAGGATCTCTACCTTACAACATGAACTTATTTATTGCTACAGCAAGGACTTCAGGAGAAAAAGTTTAAAACTTTCAAAAGAAAATGTAAAAGAATACTGGAATTTAAATTTAAAATTGGCCGGGCGCGGTGGCTCACATCTGTAATCCCAGCACTTTGGGAGGGTGAGGCGGACGCATCATGAGGTCAGGAGATCGAGACCATCCTGGCTAACATGATGAAACCCTGTCTACTAAAAATACAAAAAAAAAAAAAAATTAGCCAGGCATGGTGGCCCGCGCCTGTAGTGCCAGCTACTCAGCATGGCAGGCGGACCTTGCAGTGAGCTGAGATCGCACCACTGCACTCCAGCCTGGGCGACAGAGCGAGACTCTGTCTCAAATAAATAAATAAATAAATAAATAAATAAAAAATTTAAAATTTATATGCTTTTGATGAAATAGCTGTTTACTTCCCTGTAGAGAGTAAAAAGACAAACCGCAAACTGGTAAAAGATCTTTGCTGTTAACCAAAGGACTCGTATCCAGAATATACAAAGAATTCAATAAGAAAAAATTTTACATTCAATCTGCAAGAAAAAGACAACTATCAAGTGGAAAAATAGTTGGAAAAAATAAAAAACTACAAGCCAGGCATGCTGGCTCATGTCTGCAATCCCAGCTACTTGGGAGGATGAAGCAGGCGGATAATTTGAGCCCAGAAGTTTGAGACTGCAGTGGCTATGATCACACCACTGCACACTAGCTTGGGCAACAAGCAAGATTCTGTCTCTAAAACAAAACAAAACAAAACAAAAAACTCCACAAACGAAACACTTTTAAAAAGATGTTAACAACAGCTAATAGATAGAAAAACACACAGCCTCAGTAGTTACCTATGAATGAAACTGAGGACACAATGAAATGCCATCTCATATTGCCAGATTTGGAACATTTTAAAAGTCTGATCAAGCACTGGCAAGAAAGTAGACAATGGGTATTCTCATAGCCTACTGGAGGTATATCAGCTATAGAAAACAATTTGCCATTACCTAGGAAAGTTTAATGTGGCTATTCCCTAAAATAGAGTGACTCCATTCCAAAGAATCCTGGGACACTGTTACTCAATAAATCACTGTTGGTATTTTGGTGAAACAATCTGTGCTTTGCATTTCAATATAGTTGTCATCTGTTTCTCCTGCCCACTCAACAACTGAAATGCCCCACAATCACTGTAACAATGAAAACACCTCCACAATTTCTAAATGTCCCCTATGGGGTCAGTGCTAAACCTAGCTGAGAACTATTGTACCAAAGGAACTCTAAGACATGTGTATCCAGAACATGTTCATATCAGCAGTGTGCATAATAAAAAGCTGGAAATTAAGTTTATTAATTGGAGAGTGAATAAGTTGCAATATATGTATACAATGGAACACTATAATATAGCAATAAAAATGAATCGCAAAAATAACAAAAGGCAGGTACTGAAGAATACATAAATATAATTCCATTTAAATAAAGTATGAAATAAATGAAACTGAATGATAATCATATCATTATATGTGATAATATACATACGTGATAAAACTATAAAGAAAGAAGTGAATAATTAATAAATTTCATTATAGTGGCTCCCTCTAGAGAGAAGGTGAGAATGTGCAATTGAGGCCGGCCATGGTGGCTCACGCCTATAATCCCAGCACTTTGGGAAGCTGAGGAGGGCCAATCACCTAAAGTCAGGAGTTCCAGACCAGTCTAGCAAACATGGCGAAACCCCATTTCTACTTAAAATACAAAAATTAGCCGGGCATGGTGACACATGCCTGTAGTCCCAGCTACTCGGGAGGCTGGGGCTTGAGCCCAGGTGGAGGTTGCAGGGAGCCAAGATCACGCCACTGCACTCTAGCCTGGGGGACAGAGTGAGACTCCCTCTCAAAAACAAACAAACAAAAAAGAATATCCAATTGAGGAAACACAAACAGAAGTCCTGTTTCTTCAGCTCAGTGGTAGATACACTGGTATCTATCATTTTTCTTTAAACTGTACATACCCTACAATATATATAGTTCACAATTTTTAAAATTTAAAATTAAAACTTTCTATGTAGTATGTTAACAACACGCAGAAGCAGCTACAAAGATCTGTATTAAAAGCAATAATGTAGTTTCTTTCCCTGCCTGGTAACCTTATTGCTTGGAATGAGCGGAGAAATGAATGAAGCTGCTGACACATAGTGCTAGTCTTGGACCACACCTCTGCAATATCCTCTTAAAACTTTTTAACTTATACTTCCCTCATATTATTTATTTTCTGGTAAGATGAGATCATGAGCAAAAGACCAAATGAGTATGTATCATCTTGCATAGTTGGGCAAAACTATATATTCCATATATATATATATATACTTTCTAGGTAGCAAATTCCTAAGTTTTCATGTTTATATCATAATAAAGAGCATATAGTATGTATTCTCATTCATTAAAATTTTACTAAATGCTTACTATGTATCAGCCCCTGGGAGTGGAAAATAGTTAAAATATATTCTTGCTCTTAAAGAGCTCACCACACAGAGACAGGAAGGCAGGAAGAGGAAACTATGAGTAAACAACTACCACTCAGTAGAATTAGTACTGCAATAGATTTAAGGAGAAATAAGGAGGTTGTCAATTCAAGATAAGGCACAAGATTTCATAGAGAAGCTACATCTTGTAGAGTTGTGAGGAATTTCCTAGGCAGATGTGGGAAGAAAGGAATTCCAGAAAAAAAGGGACCAACATAATCATAGGACAAAAGCCAGGGAACTAAAAGACATATCTAAAACACTGTTAGTAATCTGAAATACATGGGGAAGGGTAGGGAATGCATAACTAGAGAGTTTGTGTTTTATCCTATAGACAACACCATGGAAGGATTCACCAAGCAGTGAATTGGCAACTTTACAAAGGATTGCTTTGGCAACAGGGTAGCCAATGGACTGGAAAGGGTGGTGTGGAGAATCTGAAAAAGGGAGGCATGGAGATAATCAGAGAGAAAACTGTTAGGATAATTCAGAGAAGAGATGAGAACCTAAGAAGAAGGCAATCACACAAAGAACAGAGAGATCAAATCTCACAGTTTTTTGAGAGACAGAATTAAAAAGAATAATGATAAAAGAATAGAGTAAGAAAGAAAAAGATGCCACTAAAATTGTGACACAATGGTTAAAAAGGTAGACAGGAATCAGAATGGCATTACAAAAGTCAGAGACAGCTTTTCAAGAAGGGAGGGGTCAGTAATTTGATACAGAAAGCACCAGTAGAATACAACTGATCACTGGATGTTGCATTTTGGAAATCATTGGTAACCTGTCAGCAGTTTCAGTGAAGTGGTAGGACAGAAGCAGCCTGACTAAAGCAAACTCAAAAGTGAAGTAGTGCTAAGAAGGGTGATTTGTTTTCTAGAATGGTTAAGACATACACTTTTTTTTTTGAGATGGAGTTTCACTCTTGTTACCCAGGCTGGAGTACAATGTCACAATCTCGGCTCACTGCAACCTCTGCCTCCCAGGTTCAAGCGATTCTCCTGCCTCGACCTCCCAAGTAACTGGAATTACAGGCATGTGCCAGCACGCCCGGCTAATTTTGTATTTTTAGTACAGACAGGGTTTCTCCATGTTGGTCAGGCTGGTCTCAAACTCCTGACCTCAGGTGATCTGCCTGCCTTGGCCTCCCAAAGTGCTGGGATTACAACAGGCGTGAGCCACTGCGCCCAGCCAGAGATACACTTTTAAATGGAAGACTTGAGCATACTTTTGGCTGCACTGAAAGCTTGAAAATATGGGAAAGACAAGGGATAACTGGTGGAGAACGTCTCAGAGTAGACACGAAGGGATGGATAGGATCACACAAGCAGTGAAATTGCATAGGAAAAGAAAAAAGATCTTACTGTGAGAGAGGGATATTAAGTCCCAAGACTGTTCATTCAACAACCATTTATTGAATAAACATTTATTGAATATTTGCCATATACCAGGTACTGTGCAAAGTGTCAGGGGATACAAATGAATAACTCAGTCCCCGACTTCAAAGAGTTCGCAGCTTAGTGGGCAAAATACAGTAACTGTAATATGTTCTAAGTACTAATACGCCACAGTGGAAAGGCCAGTATGGTAGCATAGAACTTAGAAGAAGGGCTAGAATTTAAGAGAGCTGCTGTCTGACACTTTCTCTGTGACATGGATGAAGCTATCTGCCAAGTGTTTTTAGGGTTGGAGAGGTATTAGGCAATGTGTAGGAAGGGAAGGAATGTTCAAAACAGCTGCCCAGATAAAACAACAGCAACTTGTATCCAAGATTTCTATGTCCTGGGTACTATAAAAAGTGCTTTTATACATATTACCTCTTTGATTCTCAAAACAATCCTATTACTTTTGTTTTACCAAGAAAAAAGCCCGAGACTTAGAGATTAAAAACTGAAAGGCACTTAAGGGCTACAGTGAGACTGGAACTGTTTTCCATAGTAGCAACAATTCACATAATTGTATCATTTTCTCCTGCTGTGTCTCTTAGACCATGAATAGCAACTAATCCAGCATCATGAGTTTACAGGGTTAGGGATGGTACAGCAGAAGGATAAGGGAAGTAGGGAGTTAAAGGAATGGGGAAATGGGAAAGAAAGAGATTCTAATAGTTGATCACTGGGACCATGGCTCTGGGAAACAAAGGTAAGGCAGACTTGGGGAAGAAAATGAAGGAATTAGGGAATTTGACAATATTTAGCAGTAGAAAGAAAATCAGTAAAACACAAAATTGAGGTAGAATGAACATTTTAAAAATATCATTGATGAAAGAGTTTAAGGTGATGAATGACCCATGGCATTGAGTTTCTTCAGAAGAATGAGTCACTAAATTGGATGAGGTCACATATCTAGTAAATGCTAAGTTTAAACAAACTCTGATCTTTTTCCAGTTTCAATGGTATTTTCAACTTTCAACAGCTTGGTTAACTGGTGTTCTAGGTACGACTGTATTGCTAATATTAACACTGAAATTTACTATCTCATAAAACATTACATTAAAAAGTTTTTCTTAATATGAAGTACTGTTCATTCTTTTTCAGCAGATTTGTAGAACAATCACAAGCACTTCTAATGATCATCATTACCTCTTTTTTGGCTTCTTTTTTGGGATCATAATCACTATCATTCCCATCCATTGGATGTGTTTCTTCTACATCATCATCACTGAGAAGAAACAAAAATTAGTACACTTAATTCCCTTTTTTTTTTTTAAGACAACGTTTCACTCTTATTGCCCAGGCTGGAGTGCAATGGCACGATCTCAGCTCACTGCAACCTCTGCCTCCTGGGTTCAAGTGATTCTCTCACCTAGGCCTCCCGAGTAGCTGGGATTACAGGTGCCCACCACCACACCCAGCTAATTTTTGTATTTTTAGTAGAGATGGGGTTTCACCATGTTGGCCAGGCTGGTCTTAAACTCCTGACCTCAAGTGATCTGCCCGCCTCAGCCTCCCAAAGTGCGGAGATTACAGGCGTGAGCCACTGCACCCAACCAATTCCTTTCTTTTTATTGTATTCTAGTGCTCTTATCAAACTGTAATATATATATCTTAATTTTACTAAATATTATTTAACAGAATAAGAGTTGTACTTGAGAAGATGAGCTTTTAATTCAGATTTCTGTAGTGTTCAGAAACATTTATCTCATTGGGTGTACAGAATCCTTTTAGCAAATACTTCTAGCTCAAAAACAGAGACCCAGTGGGAAAGGGATTTAAAAAGAAATATCATTTGGGAAATGGGAACACATACAAATTGCTGTAATACTTAAATTTCAGTCCTCCAATTGGAGAATACAGACAAAAATGAAACAAAATGATTTTATACTATCAAAAGATTTAGCCTCAATAATAAGGATTTCAGTTACTCAGGTAATTATAAAAAGAGCTTCTTTCATAGAATATATTCTTTAATATATTCTAAATGTGTATTAAATATATCAATACTAAAAGGAAGCATTTGTGATTAAAAGAGGTGAAAGAGTTCTTAATATTAAAACTTCTAACCACTTAGCTCTTCTTGTCAGAGTAGAAACATAAACATAAGAATAAGGAATATCTACAATGTGTTGTGATAACTTTTCTGCCTTAGGAAATGTAAGCAATCCAATGCAGTGTCCCTAACAATGTAACTATATGAAGGTAACCAACCTACCTGTCACCCTGATTATGTCTATTAGCTAGTTTACGAGCCTGGCGATCCATCAAACTTGTCCTAGAGCGAGTTTTTTTCCAAGAATAGTAATATTTTACAAGGCTTGCAATTGTCTTATCTGGAAGCTTAAAAAAAATCATGTTAATATCAGCAAGTTTAATTCATAAACAAAATGAATAATAATTTAGATGATATTCTTTACTATTTAGTAAAGGCATAATTAAAAAATATTTCATGGGTACCTTTATGAATTATAGAGCTAAAAAGTACTACTACAGTCAGTATCCCATATCAATGTCACTGACATTTCTGAATGAATATTACTATTTGTTCTGGAAGAGGAGGGGAAGAGGTCACAAACTAATTTGGTGAGAATGTCCCCAGAAGTTCCAAGTGCAGTCATGTTAGTATTCAATATATATAATTCACATAAAATAAATTCACTATTTCAAGTGTACATATTAGTGGTTTTGGCAAATTCACTAACTTGTACAATCACCATCTTTATCTAATTCCAGAACATTTTCATAATCTCAAAAAGAAATCCTGTACCCATTAGCAATCATTCCCTATTTTACCCCTCCACCAGTCCCTGGCAACCACTAATCTACCTTCTGTCTCTATGGATTTGCCTATTCTGGACATTTTACATAAAGGGAATCATACAATATGTGACCTTTTGTGTCTTGCTTCTTTCATTTAGCAAGATGTTTTAAAGAAAAGCTCTTCAATTCTTGGCCGGGCGCGGTGGCTCACGCCTGTAATCCCAGCACTTTGGGAGGCCGAGACAGGCGGATCACAAGGTCAGGAGATCAAGACCATCCTGGCTAACACGGTGAAACCTCGTCTCTACTAAAAATACAAAAAAAATTAGCCGGGCGCGGTGGCGGGCGCCTGTAGTCCCAGCTACTCGGGAGGCTGAGGCAGGAGAATGGCGGGAACCCAGGAGGCGGAGCTTGCAGTGAGCTGAGATCTGGCCACTGCACTCCAGCCTGGGCGACAGAGCGAGACTCCGTCTCAAAAAAAAAAAAGCTATTCAATTCTTTACACTTTTTCGAATAACTTTGTTTTAAATCGAGTCTTAAAACGGTAAATAATGCAAACAGGCTTTGGCCATCAAATGAAGTCTCTGAGTATTAAAATGACTAATGATCATGCACTGACTGATCTGTCATAGTGAAAACAAGGATGCAACTTCCCCACCAAAAATGTTCTCTTTCATTATGGAAGACACCTAGATATATTTGCAAACATTATCTAATTTTCATCTACTCAGGTTAAAATAGTTTAATGCAGGAACTTCTCAGATTTACATTATTTTGACACAATACTAAAAATGTAGGAACTAGAAATACACAAAAAAAGAAAGAAAGAAAGAAAGAAAGAAAGAGAAAGAAAGAAAGAAAGAAAGAAGCACCAGCACCATCTGGACAATATTGAAATAATTTGTTTTTTTGTTTTTTGAGACAGAGTCTCGCTCTGTTACCCAGGCTGGAATGCAGTGGCGTGATCTCGGTTCACTGCAACCTCTGCTTCCCGGGTTCAAGCTATTCTTCTGCCTCATCCTCCTAAATAGCTGGGGCGACAGGCACGTGCCACCACACTCGGCTAATTTTTTGTATTTTTAGTAGAGACGGGGTTTCACCGTGTTAGCCAGGATGGTCTCGATCTCCTGACCTCGTGATCTGCCTGCCTCAGCCTCCAAAAGTGCTAGATTACGGGCATAAGCCACCGTGCCCAGCCTAATAAGGACTTTTTAAAACAGGGTTTTCATATCCAAAAATATATAAGTTGGAAAAAATCCTCGTGTCAAAGAGCGAAACATTTAAAAATAAAGTTGAAATTTTTTTTTCCTGGAACAATAAACATATGAAATAACTCTATTACATGTATATTATTACATGTTATGTAAGTCAAAATAAAAGCTAATTTACTATAATGCAATAGCACATAACTGTCATGTAAGAGTGGTTGCAGAAAACAGGATTGTATACAAATATACCTGTTTCCAAATAGTTTTTAAAATTAAATTGAAGAATGTTTTTGTATTTAATAATTAGGAAGCGTTCAATAGTAGCTTAAGATATCATTCACATATGAACCACAGTAAGATTAAAATTACCATACCATTTGCTGAATCCTGTGAAAGCTTTTTCCATGAAAACTAAAGGCTTGTTCAAATAGGACTTTATCTTCCACTGTCCACTCATCCGGAAAGGGAGTGAAATTAGGGAGATCAGCAAGGGACTTCTCAATGTTATGTTTATGCCAGAACAACATGCCAAGTGCCTTTGAAGAGAAATCATTCCCCTTTGGTTTTAATGGACTTATGTTCCATCACACTTAAGAAAGTTAAACACAAATTAGATCAAAATCTTAAGCCTAGGACTTCAACTGAAGATAGACTCACAGTTCGGGACTTTAAATCAGGGGCGCCCAGGTAGCAGACCTCATTTACTTATTTCTTTTAAATCAGGGCCTCAGAACAGTGAATGTTCTTACATACCATATTTGCTGCAGAATCTAGGAAAAACAGTGAGCTGAGGAGAGTGACTACAAAGCAGATTTGTAGGTTCACACCAAGAGTTTAACCCACATTTTAAAATTTGTCAATATGTAGGAAAAAATATACTAAAAGGAAATTTTCCAGTAAATCCATACTTGGATGAAATGATCAGATGCCACAAAGCCAGAAATGCTCAGTTGGGGCTTAGTAGGGAGATATTTAAGTTTTAATCTTTTACAAGTGTATCACAGGCTAACCATGACCAAGAAGTAAAAGTACCTCCACTGCAACTTTAACAATTTTTTAACCACATTTAAGTTATTTATTATCAGAACATATAAACAGAATTATTAGGAGGCATATAAATAACTTCAATGACTTGATTACCAAATCATAACAAAGACTGAAATGGACAACTTCCAAAAATCCCATAAATTCCCCTTCTATTTTAAGTAGTAGGCCTTTCTCTTTATTATAAGGTATTAAGCATCATTTAGGGCACAAACTTTTATTTTCTATGAGATATAGCCACTTTTTAAATACTGAGTTTGTTAATTTCTGTACTCTGATAACAGTCCTTTAAAACAGGAAAACGAACATATGTATAGTCCTATTTTAAAGGATTAACTTTCTCAAATATTAAACAGAAAGGCAAGGCTTAAAAACAAAATAGGCAATCAAAGGCTTCAAAATTCACAAAAAAGTTAATTACATTAGGTAGATACAGATAAAATAAACATCTCAATTTCACAAAAATATTCCTTTACCATGTAATCGGACTATAAAGTTAGCTCTTGATAACCCAGGTTACAGATAATTTACCTTTGTTACTTATCTGAAAACAAATCTACCTATTTTACTATTAATTCTGATAAAAGTTGAAATAGTTAAAATGAGATTTAAGATCTCTTTCATTTCATTTTTCCATATTTTCCATTCCCTTATTACTAAGGATAATGTACCATATATTTGTCTCTCTATATATAGTGTATTATATATAACACAGTGTATTAC
This sequence comes from Trachypithecus francoisi, assembly GCF_009764315.1. Taxonomy (NCBI): domain Eukaryota; kingdom Metazoa; phylum Chordata; class Mammalia; order Primates; family Cercopithecidae; genus Trachypithecus; species Trachypithecus francoisi. The sequence goes on along the minus strand of NW_022681470.1, from coordinate 68,308,479 downwards.
ATAATACACATTATATAAATACATTATAGTCTATTTAATATAACTTATCTCCACGACTATGTTATACCTACTAAATTCAATGACATTACTATATTTTGTATGCAGAAAAAGACCAATCTGTGGGTAGCCAATAGATCGAATTATAGTATAAAATATTAAGATAATTTCTTGATTTTAATTTTTATTTGAAGAGACTTAACTCTACATACAGACAGATACATCATATATAGATATATCCTTTTAAAGTTATCTAACAAAAACAGCCTTTTGTGATTTCATTCAAAATTTAAAAGTCTTAAATATTCCCTTAAATGTAAAGTTTAACTTTTAGATCCTATAGAACAAAAAGTCAAAAGAGAATTACCTCTATCATTAATAAAATTTTTTATAAATAAAAGATTTGTTTTAAAGTTCTATCTGTGTACACTGACTCCAAAATACACCAAAACCTTAACTTTTCATTTTGGAAAGCATTTGCCAGAGGAATACTGAAGGCTCCCAGAAATTTTCAGAACTCAAAGTAGAATAAGAAACAGATATATTGAGAGAAAAATATTTAAGCCCTTGAGATGAATAATGTTTATAAAAGCAAACTCCTTAATATTGAAAGGTCACTCTTTGCTAGGACTTTTGTGGTATCTATAAAATAGCTGGCCAAGATTATGCACTTTGTTAGGACAGAAACTATGATGAGATTCTCTGGATTTGGTAAATATTGAGACAAGCCTTACTATTGAAGTGTTTCTCTACATACCTGTTCCACATTGTAGCCATGCTTCTCCTTTGCAATTGCAATGTATTCATCCACTGCAATGAAATAATGGTATATAATTAATTATTCTCATTTAATTAATTTACCTAGGTCTACTTTTGTTCTTAACATAGCAAAGTAAAACAATTTATATTCCAGGGTAAGAAAATAGCCAAAGATACCTCCCATGAAATGTTACAAAAAGAGACTTCTAATAGAAAGATCAGATGCTCACCTGGTTTAAAATTTTATTTAGTATAACTTATCTCTACAACTACACATTATACTTACTAAATTCAATGACATTACTATATTTTTGTATGTAGAAAAAGACCAATCTGTGGGTAGCCAATAGATCTAATTATTGTATAAAATATTAAGATAATTTCTTTTCTAATAGTCTTTATTTGAAGAGAGTTAGCCGTTTAAGACCCTTTCACATATTTAGAGTTGATCCAAAGCCTTTACCATTCCATTTTTGATTGATATATAAAGGATAGCTTATAGTTCTGCCAGTTATACATAACAATGACACATTTAAGTATGCTTCAGTACTCCTAAATTTTCTTCAGCTCTTCCTGCTTGTAATACAAAGCATGTTTGAGTATTCCACTTTCATTTATCTTCCATATATAATTAAGCCAACAAAATTATTTAGATAAGCAGTTTCAATGATGATAAACTGGCCATTATTTCAAGGCCTCATTGCTGAGAAGTCCGACACATTCACCAGAACTCAGTTTTATGTGAACTCCATAAAATCGCTCTTCCTTGATTCTAATTAATTTTTATATGTGTGTGTATGTATAAATTAACTTTTTGGAAATATTTTTGGAAGCAGTGGTTAAGAATCCTGATTCTGGAACAGCTAGTCTACCTGGGTTTGATTATCAGCTTATTGCTGTTTTTTTGACTTTGGCCAAGTAACTTTTGATCTTTGTGTACCTTAGTTTCCTCACTCTAAATAGTTGTTAAAAACAGTACCTTCCTCCTATGATTAAATAGTTAATAAATGGAAAATGCCCAGAACAGCACCTGGTCCATTTTAAGAATTTTATAAGTATGTGCTGTGATTATTAGTCAGTACAGTCTAATACACGAATATGCTCTTATAACAATAATGCTATTAGAATAAAACGTTTAAATGTATGCTATCAAATCTCCCCACAAAGGGTAAGCTTTTTGTATAGAAAACCCAAATATTACATTTTGTTTACAGCCCAAAGCACTTAAATACATGACAGGTCTAAATATATGCTGAACAATACCAATTGACTTGTGGTTTCCAACCCTGGCTATGCATTACAATCAGTGTGGGAGCTTTTAAAAAATAAGACATCCATGATCCACCCTTGAAGCCTCTGACTTACTTGGTCTGAGAAAGAGACTAGACATAAGTACTTAAAAAAAAAAAATCCCCAAGTGATTCCAATGCACTTCCAGGGCTGAAAAACCATCGCCCTAGACCTTCATTTAAATATTCCACATGAACACTACACTACCAGGACTCTCTGGCTGAATTTTGTTCCCACTTTGCTAAGAAATGAACCATTGTATAAAACAGAACTAAGCCAGCAAAATTCAATGATACCCTGATGCTCAGTTTGTGAATGAAAACCTTTGTCTGTAATGAGGATTGAACCTGGGAAACTAATAGTCTCTTTCAGGTTCTCATTAAACAGTCCCAGGCCAGATGAATAATTTCATGTTTTCTGTTAGGAATGCTTCAAGGGCACACAATTTCTAGACTACCAGCTAGACCTTTGGCTGGTGTTTTACAGCTCTTAAATAGAAAGACTTATCAGGTAAGTAGAAACATATTCGGTTTTCAATTTTTAGCTCTCTTATTGCATCAATAAGCATGATTCGACTTACTATACACGATAGGATATCATTAATTTTCATGGGACTAAATAAATCAGACACCTTTAAGATGTTAGTAAATATTCTAAAAAGACAAGCTTATCTTACAGCTGCTAGAATTAACTGTTCAGTGTCGTCGTTGTTCTTGTTGTTATTTAACAAACTAAATGATAAGTGAATGGAGGGGTGGGGATCTTAGTGTTGTTACCTGCACGTTTCCTATATCTGATGTGCCGCAAAGGATCAGGTCCGCTACATCACATTGAAGTCTAAAGCCACACCATGATTCAAGAAGTGCATGGTCAATGATCCAGAAGGTCTCCGTCCAGAAATGGAGAGCACAAAGATGACCTGATGGCTGCTGAAGTCAGTTCTTTCCCCTTTCCTCTTTAAAATGGTAATGATAGTGGGCTCTTTGAAGTTTGAAGGCATGTCTTTACCGCTCCAAATACTGAGGAAAAGCCTGGGCAGATGTCTACATAGTAACTCCCTCCCCTGCTTGAGGATTTAAGCAGCAATGCCATCAGATCCTAGGTTTTTCATTCTTCATGGGCCTGACACAAATTGGAATGATCAACCCACTATCTTCCAAAAGGAAAAACATTCTAATGTAACAACCTCCATTTAAAAAAATAAGAATAATAATAAAAACAAAGACAAAACTGTTTTATGAGAATCTAAAAGACCCAAAAACAAATATAAATCACATTTTGAATTGGGTGATAAACTCCTGCTGACATTAACATTCAATTTCAGAAAACTTACATTTGGCATCTGGGATACTGTGATATGGAGACCATACAAGCATCCCTCCATTGTCTTTATCTGTGTACTTTGTAGCACCTGGGGGAAAAAAATAATTACTTTGAATATGATGGATTTTATTTACACTGAAAGTAAGTATAAACAAAGTAAGCTGGCCGGCACGGTGGCTCATCCCTGTAATCCCAGTACTTTGGGCGGGCGAGGTGGGCGGATCACGAGGTCAGATAGAGACCATCTTGGCTAACACGATGAAACCCCGTCTCTACTAAAAATATGAAAACGAAAAATTAGCCAGGCATGGTGGCGGGCGCCTGTAGTTCCAGCTACCCGGGAGGCTGAGGCAAGAGAATAGTGTGATTCCGGGAGGCAGAGCTTGCAGTGAGCCAAGATGTGCCACTGCACTCCAGCCTGGATGACAGAGTGAGACTCCATCTCAAAAAGAAAAAAAAGTAAGCTTTATTTCAGTTTTAGTACAGTATCTGCAAAGGATGACAAGGAAAGAAAATACAGGAAAACAGAAGGAAAACAGATTTACATTATATATAGTAAATATCTTGTTTATAAAAATTAAGGAAATTTTACAAATGCTGGTTTATCCCTTTTAAAGTAAAAAAGACTTTCTTCAGTACATTACATATCTCTACTTGACAGAAGGTAATAAATCTGATACAAACTTCCATACATTACTTAGAGATCATCATTAAAAACTCAAGACTTTTAAACGAGAAAGAATGCCTCAGGTACTGTTTTGCCCCATATCTAAATGGGTCAAGATTGCTGTAATTTTTAAACACTTATGTCTGCTTTTTATTTAATTTTATTTCTTGGTAAGGGTCTGCCAGCTATTCACTTTTAAACTTAAGTTCATTTATGACATTTTATATTTATAAAAGTTTGTGCTCTATATTAGAAGAAAAGTCAAGAAAAATAAAAATAAAAAAGGCTGGGTGCAGTGGCTCACGCCTGTAATCCCAGCACTTTGGGAGGCTAAGGCAGGCGGATCATCAGAGGTCAGGAGTTCAAGACCAGCCTGGCCAACATGGTGAAACCCCGTCTCTACTAAAAATGCGAAAATTAGCCAGGTGTGGTGGCACACGCCTGTAATCCCAGCTACCCGGGAGGCTGAGGCAGGAGAATCACTTGAACCTGGCAGGTGGAGGTTGCAGTGAGCCGAGATCACACAGCTGCACTCTAGCCTGGGTATCAGTGCCAGGCTCTGTCTCAAAAAAAAAAAAGTCAAGGTAAAAAAGTTAATGCAATTTCTTCTTAATATAATCTCAAAGTCTACTTCTACTTCTGACTTGGAAGAACAGTAACATTTTCTAATTTCTTTCTTTCTTTTTAAAGATGTGAAGTCTGGCTATGTTGCCTAGGCTGGTCTCGAACTACTGGCCTCAAGCAATCCTACTGCCTCAGCCTTCCAAGTAGTTGGGATCAGAGCTGCATGCCACCACACCCAGCCTCTAATTTATTTATAATATTTTATAGCCTAGAAAGTCAGAAAAATCAAGCCCTTTTAAACCTTCATATAAATTAAGAATCAACAGCATGAAGGCCTGAGACAGCTATGCCGGAGCCAAGTTACATGCCTGTAGACTCTATTATTTTAATCATTCAGTGTTATTTTTCTGGTCTACCTAATTCTTAGTTACATTTAATTCATTAAAACTATCAACAAATGAAGCATTGCTGCCACTTTTTTTTTTTTTTTTGAGATGAAGTTTCACTCTTGTTGCCCAGGCTGTTCAACAGCACAATCTAGGCTCACTGGAACCTCTGCCTCCCAAGTTCAAGTGATTCTCCTGCCTCAGCCTCCGGAGTAACTGGGATTACAGGCATGCACCACCGCGCCCAGCTAATTTTTGTATTTTAGTAGAGACAGGGTTTTACCATGTTGGCCAGGCTGGTCTTCAACTCCTGACCTCGTGATCCGCCTGCCTCGGCCTGCCAAAGTGCTACAGGAATGCGCCACCATGCTTGGCTAACTTCGTATTTTTAGTAGAGACAAGGTTTCTCCATGTTAGTCGGGCTGGTCTCGAACTCCCAACCTCAGGTGATCTACCCACCTCGGCCTCCCAAAGTGCTGGGATGACAGGCGTGAGCCACTGCACCCGGCTCATAAATGACTTTTATGTGGTACTGATAATTACCATTAATAGCCAGAATTCTAAAATTACTCACATAAAATATTAAAATAATTCCGAGGTTAAACTGTAATCCTTTATAAAGTTATAAGATACTTGGAATGAAGAACATTCATTTCTAGTGGTAGGAGAACTACTACTATAATCTCCATCTTGAGAAGTTATCAGGCAATAATATAGTATCATTCAATATTTTTATTTTTAGAGAAGCATCATATATCATTACTGATCAACAAATTTTAGTTAAAAAATCACACATTGCCATAAAATATAAATTTATCTTAAAATTCTATGTATGTTATAAGGAAAATTAAGAAGAAAAGAGAACTGAAAGAAGAAACACTACCAAAGTATTCAAAAGCCTTTTGTATTTTGTCATATCTTTAATAAAAGAAGACACAAAAGCAGCTGAGAATTTAGGAAAATGCCAAATTACAGTTCATTATGTAAAATTTATATTCAATGCAAATAAACTGGCCAAGCCCTGTGGCTCAAGCCTGTAATCCCAGCACTTTGGGAGGCTGAGGTGGGAGGATCACTTGAGGTCAGAAGTTCAAGACCAGCCTGACCAACATGGAAAAACCCCATCTCTACTAAAAATACAAAAATTAGCCGGGTGTGGTTGGTGCATGCCTGTAATCCCAGCTACTTGAGAGGCTGAGGCAGGATGATCACTTGAACCCGGGAGGCGGAGGTTGCGGTGAGCCGAGATTGCGCTATTGCACTCCAGCCTGGGCAACAAGAGCGAAACTCCACCTCGGAAAAAAAAAAAAAAAGAAACTTTGAGATATCTTTTTAAAACTTCAATATAAGATACATATTTAAGTTTTCACCCTGTAAACAAAAATACAAACACAAAATAGTCAACCCACTCAATGGTAATAAAACAAAAACCCTATTTAAGTTGGTCAGAAGCCTTTACTTAATTCATAAAATCTAACGTTACACAAAGTGAATATCCTAAACTTCAATCCTTTAACATGGAACTGATTATTTTGCACAACGGAATCATGACAATAAGATCATTTAAATCCTACTTAACAGAACATGAAATGCAACAAAGAAAGTTTTCCATTAAGTCTCAAGTCTTAATCGTGTATCATGCTAAATATTGAAACATAATTTCCTTGCATCTCATTCTTGCCTTACAGAAAGTCTGAATTAAAATATCTTCATTAAATGGCCCTTCTCAAACAGGTATTAAACTATTTTTTAAATTTTTTTCCGCATAAAAAAATAACAGCTACAGGCTGGGAGCAGTGGCTCTTACCTATAATCTCAGTACTTTGGGAGGCCAAGGAGGGTGGATGGCTTGAGCCCAGCAGTTTGAGGCCAGTCTGGGAAACACAGTGAGACCCTGTCTCTACTAAAACTATAAAAAATTGGCCGGGCGCGGTGGCTCAAGCCTGTAATCCCAGCACTTTGGGAGGCCGAGACGGGCAGATCACGAGGTCAGGAGATCGAGACCATCCTGGCTAACACGGTGAAACCCCGTCTCTACTAAAAATACAAAAACTAGCCGGGCAGGTGGCGGGCGCCTGTAGTCCCAGCTACTCGGGAGGCTGAGGCAGGAGAATGGCATAAACCCGGGAGGCGGAGCTTGCAGTGAGCTGAGATCTGGCCACTGCACTTCAGTCCGGGCGACAGAGCGAGACTCCGCCTCAAAAAAAAAAAAAAAAAAAAAAATATATATATATATATAAAAATTAGCTGGATGTGGTCGTGTGCACTTGTAGTCCCAGTTACGCAAGAGGCTGAGGTGGGAGGATCGCTTGAGCCCGAGGAGTTCGAGGCTGCAGTGAGTCATGACCACACTACTGAACTCCAGCCTGGGCAACAGAGCAAGACCCTGTCTCAATAAATAAGTAAGTTTCCAAAAAAAATTCTTAGCATTGTAATTAAGGGTTCGATCTGACAGAAACTGGCATCCAAGCTGTGGGAACTAACAGCTCTTCCAATGTGGGTGAGCGGGTAGAGGATAGAGGAGAGGCATACATAGAGCCATCCTGTCTGATAGCAGAGAATGCCTAATTAAGCATTTCACAATTTTCCTTCCCTAACTCTGAACTGGACTCTACTATTTTCAATTATATATGTGTCAACTAGGCCCAAGAGATGACTGATACAGGAAATGAGGGATATTTTAGTGCAATGGTTAAGAGTATGAACTATAGAGCCCAACTCCCAGAGTCTGAATACCAGCTCTGCTACTTGGTAGCTGTGTCACCTTGGATAAATCTATTTAATCTGTCTGTGCCTCAGTTTTCCTTATCTCTAAAAATATGGATGATGAGAGTACCTATCTGACAGAGTTGCTCAAAAATTAAATGAATATAAGTACGTGGCATATGGTAAGCATTATCTAAGATTTAATTATTATTATTACTAGTATATGCTTATTGAAGACAGTTCTTTCTTAAGTTCCTTCCTTCTTTATCCTAAAAAGGTTTCTTCTCACTGTATCAACTACAAATGAATAAAACCTCAAGGAAATATATCGCAAAAATGGCTGATGTCCTCTCTCGTCAACCCCTTGAAAATGAAATTGAATAGCTGTAATGACCTTTATGTTTTTCTCACAATTCAGACGTGATTCCTTTCCTATAAAATAGGAGAAAGTAACATGTACTATTAAAAATAATTTATCTACCTCTTGGGATGCTTTGCATCCAATTAAGTTTTACCTTTTTCATTGTAAAAGTCAGAATGAACTAAAACATTAAATAGACATTAACCCCATGTTTGTTTTTATCTGTAACAATATTTAAGATTATACCTCAAAACTATCTGATATTTAGAAACAGTACTGAGACTCAAACCTGACTCACCAATAAAACAACCATGACTTAAAGTACCTGATCTTCTGAACAGATTAAAAAACAAACCAAAACCTAGATAGCAAGCTACCATAATTTTAAAAGACTATAGTAGCATATCAGTTCTGAGAATAAAATTGTTGAACGATCAGTTGTCTTCAGTTTTAGATAAAACATTTAAAGGTTAATCACTTTGAAATTATTAGATCTTTTAACTGGAGTCTTACATTTATAAGACTGCTGGAGAAAACCAACAACTAGGAAGGGAAAATATAATTCAATAAACTAAGATTTCCACATCAATAAAAATAAAAATCTATTACTTTTTAGATTTCCTTTAGGACATTAAAAATAAGGACTTTGAAGATGATTATGGAACAAATATACTATATAAAGAACTCAAATATTGAGAATATTAAAATGTACTAAATATATTGTAACATTTTACTACTTATATACTAGGTACTAAATTATATACTTAATATATACCAACTTCAAATTTGGGTAAACAAAGACTTTCCCGGGGCACATGAGCACGAGTAAGTTTCAAGAGAATCAATTTTCAGAACTTTAACTTCCCTGTGTTCTCTTTCCCAAGACAATCTGCCTGAAAACTCACATGTGGTCAAATGGTAAGAGGTTAGACTCATTCTACTTCCATCATCTCTCTTCCCAAATGCCCGTCTCTCACTTAAAAAAAAATAAAAGGGCACCATCTCTCATGCATTCCAAATCTTACAAGAGTACATGACCCAAAATGTTAAACCCTCCAGGGTTTCAAACAGGGTGTCAGGAAAACACTCCTTTACTCAAGGCACCATAACTACTAGAGTTTTAATCAATTATGCATTAATTGTAATAACTCAAGCCAGAAGAGATGTAACACTCAGAAGCTTACTCACAGGTGATCAATAAAGCACTTTATTTTATTTTACTTTATTTATTCATTTGAGACAGAATCTCACTCTGTCGCCTAGGCTGGAGTGCAATGGTGCAATCTCGGCTCACTCCAACCTCCACCTCCCGGGTTCAAGCAATTCTGCCTCAGCCTTTCAAGTAGCTGGGATTACAGGTGCCCACCACCATACCCAGCTAATTTTTTGTATTTTTAGTAGGGATGGGGTTTTGCCATGTTGGCCAGGCTGGTCTTGAACTCCTGACCTCAAGGGATCCACCTGCCTTGGCCTCCCAAAGTGCTGGGATTACAAGCATGAGCCACTGCGCCGGCCCAATAAAGCACTTAAAAGCACAAAAAAAAATTATATAAGATAAAATTCTGTGGAGAAAACGCATGGAAATGACTTCAAAGACGAAAAGGAACAATGTAAACTTTCAGAATGTTAGAAGCTTGTCTACATATTTTACAAAATAGTACTATTACATCACTGTAGTATTTATATTTAACTGGATACATTTAAAATAAAGATATAAAGACTTCATTATCAAAGTATTAGTATTTTCAATACACTACAGATTATATTTTTCAACTATTTAAACGCAGTGACAAGTAATAGATGTTGACTAAAAATATGTGAATCTTTTTTCAAAATTATTTCATGGATATGTAAGTAAAATATTTTGAAAACCACTGCTTTATATACAGTATTTTTCACTTAATCTTGTGATATTCTTAACATCATCATCCTTTTACAAACGAGAAAACTAAGGCCTAGAGAAGTCAGGTGGTTCATCCAAGGCTATTACGCCATATTAGATTAAAGGCATATGATAAGAAATTAGGCTCTACACACAAAAACTGTTCTCATGATGTAAGTACAGTTAGTAGGCACTAAATAAAAGTTGGGAAGATCTAGTGAACAATGGAAAGAAAATAATCAGAAATATAGTTAGTAAAGACATTATTAGCAATGGTTCCATAATTAAGGTAAACTGTTCCTAATCTCTTAACTTCAGTAATTTCAATATAAATCTCAATTCTTCTCATATTTCCTAAAATAATCACTTTAATAATCTTTTTTTTTTTGAGACCGAGTCTCATTCTGTCACCTAGGGTATAGCACAGTGGCACCATCACAGTTTACTGCAGCCTCAACTTCCTGGACTCAAATGATCTCCCACCTCAGTCTTCTGAGTAGCTGGAAGTACAGATGTGGTATGCCACAATACTTGGCTAATTTTTGAATTTTCTATAGTGACAGGGTCCCACTATGTTTCCCAGGCTGGTCTCAAACTCCTGGGCTCAAGCGATCCTCTCACCTCAGCCTCCCAAAATGCTGGGATTATACCCATGAGCGTTGGGATTATACCCATGAGGGATAGCCCCTGGCCAATTCATTCTTTACCTGTTTAATTTTTATCATCATCACTATCACCTTTTCCAATAAAATTAGCCTACATAAAAAATCCTCTTAATTTTTCTACATTCTGATCACAGCAGATTTTACAAACTCAGCACCCAAGGAATTTTTCTTTCAAATGACTTCTAGAACTATGGGTCAACAATCTCCATAAAGATGGATTGAGTGGTTTAGGAGACAAAGATAATGAGAAAGAGAAGAGAGAGAAGCTAACCAAGTCTCAATTTCCATAATTAATAAATATCTTTTTGGCAGGGTGCAGTGGCTCAAGCCTGTAATCCCAATACTTTGGGAGTTCAAGACTAGCCCGGCCAACATGGTGAAACCTCTTCTCTACAAAAATACAAAAAAAAAAAAAAAAAAATTAGTCGGGCACGGTAGCACGTGCCTGTAGTTCCAGTTACTCGGGAGGCTGAGGCAGGAGAATTGCTTGAACCCAGGAGGTGGAGGTTGCAGTGAGCCAAGATCGCACCCCTGCACTCCAGCCTGAGTGACAGAGCAAGACTCTGTCAAAAAAAAACTTTTCGTCTATTATTTTTCCCAAGGTAATGTGTTTATATTCTCACCTAATTATATTGATGTGAAAAACACAACAACACAACATTTATAATAAAATAGATCAGCAGTATAATGTCGAATGGCAGAGGTCCAGTATTTCCCTGTAAAAAATGCCCAAAAACTGATAATCTACATTTGATTGATAAGATTAGCCTTTAACAGGTAAGAGAAGCCCTCCTAAGTTTAAATGGTAGTCAGTTTTAATTCTGTCCTTAGGTTCGGTATGCTTCTGGAGAAGACTATTAAGCAGAAAATGAGTAAGTGAACTTAAAGAAAGTGATGTCTAGCCTTATTCTAATAATAAAATTCAATTAGTCTGAGTAAATAAATGGAAAATATGACTTTAATGACTTTAAAAACATTTCAGTGATTTTTTTTCTCCTCAAATATTCTATTCAGATTCAAAATAAGCAAAATATTATTGTGGATTAAGTTAGTTAACAATGGTATGGCCGGGCGCGGTGGCTCAAGCCTGTAATCCCAGCACTTTGGGAGGCCGAGACGGGCGGATCACGAGGTCAGGAGATCGAGACCATCCTGGCTAACACGGTGAAACCCCGTCTCTACTAAAAATACAAAAACTAGCCGGGCGAGGTGGCGGGCGCCTGTAGTCCCAGCTACTCGGGAGGCTGAGGCAGGAGAATGGCGTGAAGCCGGGAGGCGGAGCTTGCAGTGAGCTGAGAGCCGGCCACTGCGCTCCAGCCTGGGCGACAGAGCGAGACTCCGTCTCAAAAAAAAAAAAAAAAAAAAAAAAAAAACAATGGTCACGTAAAACCACATTAATATTATTCTAAGTGATTACTCTCGAAATTTGGAAATTTGTTCCAGTGTTCAGTTTATCCTGAAACAAAAAAGATGCTTTCCTATCATTAGATCAATGCTTTCTAATGTAATGCTATGGCATGTACAAGTTTGTTCCAGCATTAAGTCTGGCTCTTAAACACAATAAAACTGTATGTAGTTGTCTATGAATAATAAAACTGTATGTAGTTGTCTATGAAATAAATATTGACTCAGAAATCTACCCATTGGGGCAAAAAGATACATATATTAACTTAAGAAATAACTGTAGCTGCTGAGGTCTATCTAAATAACTATCACTACCAAAACAAACACAGACTCCCAATGAAAGCTCCAAATCAGAAAGGTGTGAATACATCCAGAATAATTCTTCATAATTACAAATTTTAATCTTTATAGAATTAACTGCCATATGTCCATCATTTAATACTGGTAAGAATTCCATTAAATAGTTTTTATAGGCTGGGCGCAGTGGGTGGTTCACACCTGTAATCCCAGCACTTTGGGAGGTTGAGGCAGGCAGATCACGAGGTCAGTTCAAGATCAGCCTGGCTAAGATGGCGAAACCCCATCTCTACTAAAAATATAAAAATTAGCTGGGCATGGTGGCGCGTGCCTGTAGTCCCAGCTACTCAGGAGGCTGAGGCAGGAGAATCACTTGAACCCAGGAGGTGGAGGTTGCAGTGAGCCGAGATCGCGCCACTGCACTCGCCACTGCACTCCAGCCTGAGAGACAGAGCAAGACTTCATCTCAAAAAAAAAAAAAAAGTTTTTCTAGCCAGGAATACTGAGGCGCAGGGATAGTGTGTGGCTTGCTCAGACCACAAAAAGAATAGCTGGGAGTTAGGAATTCAGATTTTTTTTTTTTTTGAGATGGCGTCTCACTCTGTTGCCCAGGCTGGAATGCAGTGGCGTGACCTCGGCTCACTGCAACCTCAGCCTCCCAGGTTCAAGCGATTCTCCTGCCTCAGCCTCCCGAGTAGCTGGGATTACAGGTGCGTGCCACCACGCTCGGCTAATTTTTTGTGTTTTCAGTAGAGACGGGGTTTCACCGTGTTAGCCAGGATGGTCTCGATCTCCTGACATCGTGATCTGCCCGCCTCAGCCTCCCAAAGTGCTGAGATTACAGGCGTGAGCCACGGCACCTGGACTGAATTCAGTCTCTTAAAGCCAAAGTGTGCTCCTTCCAAATGTCAAGTAAACCCAGAGGGAGGAGAGTGGTGTGAAAGTGCCATTCACCTACTAGCAACATCAATAAAGAAAATTAGCTTCATAAAATATTTAAAATTATTTGAAGCCCATCAGTATATACACTGATAGTCTTTAAATAAAATGTATTCCCAGCCAGTCATTTACAAGGCAACCCAAATCTAGTGAACACTCTTGCATCACTGTTTTCACCTATTAAAAATGAAACTGTCCTGACAATCATTTTAACACTCATTACTTTTTATCCTCCTCATTTGGGACAGGAGGAGGAGCTGCTATCTGAAATCCAAATGGTAGAATAAATATCATTTTGCATTTCCTAACAGGTAGAGGAGAGACAAAAAAATACACCTCTGTATTCTAATAATTAAACATTGTTTCTCCCCAAGAAAATACAAGTAAACTCTTTAATATGTAACATAGAAATCGAAGGTCTGACACAAACGCAGTATTATGAACGGGCACCGGGCAAAAAAATTGACGAATTGTAAGGAGGGAAATAAAAAGGTGGGCCCCTCTGAAAGTCTGTCCAAAGCCTGAACTGAGAAGGGTCTCGGGCAGGGTGGGGAGAAGGAAACACGCTCCACTCCGAGAGGCTCCAGCAAGGGCGCCTCCATATGCGGAACTCTCGCCCAATCCCCGCACAAGCTGAAATCTCGTGACCGCCGGGGAGCCTGTTTGGAGAAAAGTAGACAGGGAGCCGGCAAGCTGGGTTGGCAGAGGACGCTGGAACCTGGCTGCTCGGGGAGAAAATGTCTCCTTGGCAGCTGCAGCCACTGTCCTGTGGTCTAACTTCCCAGGGCTGGCTGGCGAGCGAGGTGTGCCTGCCGCTGGCGTCTCCCCACCCCCTTCCCCCACCCCTTTCTCTCCGCGGCTCCCGCACTCCGCAGAGCTGCCGCGACCAAAGCTACACCACCTAGCCAAAAAGAAAGAAAAGAGACAATCCCCGCTGCGCGCGGGTCGGCAGGGCTCGCCCTTGGCTTCCCCGGCCGGTGACGGCCGCCCTGGCCTCCGCCGCCCGCCCCGGTGCCGAGGCGAGCGAGGTGGCAATTGACATTTGCACGGTTCGTCCACACAGTCTGCACGCCTGCTCCTCCAGCCCGCGGCCTCGGACCCTGTACTCCGCCAAGGGCCGTCTCCCTCTGCTCACCCCGACCCCGCTCCAGCTCAAGGGTCAGGAAGGCGATGCCACCAGCGAGCAAGTAGCCTCCGAAGGGAACCATGTTAACCTTGCAGTGCACACATCTGCCCACACGCCCAGTGTCACAGCCCGGCCAAGCCTGACAGCCTCCCCACCACGGATGCCTGCCCAGCCCAACCCCACATCCCCTCCCGGCCCCATGCCCGGACCCCTAGCCCGTCCACCCCAAACCAAGCCCAGGAAAGGGAAGATAAGATTTTGCTTAAGCAAATGTATCTACCTGGATCAAATTCAGGGATCCGAGCTTGGTATTCGGCTCCGACTCTCATCCCAACATCTGCAAAGCAATGCCAAAAAATATATATAAAAAAAAAAAAGAAGAAAAGAAAGAAAAAGGAAGAGACACTTAATAAAAAATAAAAATCGCTAGATGGAGAAAGAAGCGGCGGGTGGATGGGAAGATATTAACTCGGGGCACTCCGGGAGATGGCAGTGGATGGGGGCGGGGAGGGGGGGGCAAGGGCGGAGGATTGGTCGAGGGCGGAGGGACGGGGGTCGCGAGGGTGCTGCTGCACTGCACCGGGAGTTCGAGGCTACCGCAGCGCCCGGGCTCTGAGGGGAGGGAGGGCGGGAGAGCGGCGAGGGGAGGGGGCTGGGGGAGGGGAGGAGGGAGGGGGGCAGGCGGGCTGGCGGGGAGGAGTTCGAGGCTACCACCGTGCTCGTCGTCGCTGCTGCAGCCGCTCTCGGGCTCCGAGTAGTGCAGCCCGCCGTTGGTGGACGAGGCGCCGCTGCCGCCGCCGCCTGCCGGGCTCTTGGCGCTGCCGTTGGCCGATCGGTTCTTCCCCAGTAACTCGGGCCCTTTCTCCATCATGCCGGGCATGGTAGAACAGGGGAGGGGGAAAGGTGAGGGGAAGAGGTAGGCGTCAGGGTGAAGGGGGAGATGGCTTAGAGAGCTGGCGGGAGGGAAAGGAGGAGGAGGAGGCTGTTAATATGGAGCCGCCATAACCGCCCCGCTCCGGCAGTAGCGCAGTCGCCTCACAACAACCCGCCCCGGCCCCGCCTCTCTCCCCTCCTCCCTCCGCCGCCGCCCGCCCCGCGCAGTCCCGGGCGCCCCTAGGCCGCGCCGCGCTCTACGCCGCCGCCGGTATCACTCCGCCCCGCAGGGAGGTTCCGGCCGCCTGGGGGGAGGGGAAGGGGGGAGGGGCGGGGAAACCCCGCTCGCCGGCAGCCAGGCCACCCCAACGGAGCGCTAATAAAATCGCCACCGAGGCGTGGCTGCCGCTCGGGCTTTCTTCCTAGGGGGCGCTCCGGAGCGCGGGCGGGAGGTGCACACTAGGGAGCGGGACTCTTTGCCCTCTCTGGGCGGAAGGAACGCGGTCATCCTGGGAAAGGACCGGCGCGACCCGACCGGGCGACCGCGGGGAGCGGCCCCCCTCTGCGGACCCGGCTGTAGGCACGGTTCAGAGTGCGGCCGACCTCGGATGTCTGGACGGGCAGGCCGCTCAATTTCCCGGTGTCCACCGGAAGCCTCGAGCTGGGGGCGCGCGCTGGCCCGCCGTGCAGTCGCGCAGTCTACCTGGGCGGCTTTGGGGCTCTGAGGCCCAACCGGCGAAAGAAGTAGACTCGGCTCTAACGATCTCGACGCTACAATTTTTGTTTCTGAATCTCTGAAGTGGGGCCCAATTCCCTAGAGAGTGTGGGGATGACGGGATGAGTTTCCGGGGCTGAGCGATGCAACTGTGTTTTGCTGAAGCCCTTTTCCCCGATCCTAACCCTACTGTCTTATTCTTCCCACATTTCTTTCTTTCTTTCTTTTTTTCTTTGCTGTTTTAATAGCTGGGGAGTGAGTGCTGTGAGTGATGGGGAAATAAGATGAACAGGAGACCTGGTCCAGTAGACGCGTTTTCAGTTCTCGCTGACCTGCGGTCTCCTCTTGGAGCGCTGGGGGAGAGGGCGGAGTCCCCCGGCGGAGGCGAAGCTAGAGCTGCGTTCTGGCAGCGTTTCCAGCCTGGAAGGAGATGTGCTCTGTAATGCTTTTCTGAATTGCATTCGGCGAAAGAAGTAGGAAACTGCGTTTATTCCTTCACCAGATTTGAGGGCGTGTGCTGCGTGCCAGGCTGCCTGGCATTGGGGGCTGTTTATGATTTTCTTTTCCTTTTTTTCTCATTCCTTTTTTCCCCCCTCACGAATAAGTAGAAATAAGTGAGGATTTAACTGTCAGCGTCTAGTATGCAGATGTTTGCTGAGCGGTATTGGGGTTCAACAGATACTCTCCAAATTCTTGAAAATAAAGATTGTCTTGTAATCATTATATTATGGGTCAATCCAGAGTGGCTCAAACCAGAAATGAACGTCTCTGGCCAGAGCAAACCTTACTGAAAGAAATAATATATCTAACTCAGGAATTGAGCCAAGAAAACCCTGGGAAGTGAATATTTCTAAAGTGAAGTGTTTGTGTGTACAAAACTATCTGGTTCTAGTAGTAGAGATAGTCTCATCTCTCTATTAAAGCTTAATATGATTCCATTAAATATTTGAATCATAAAACTGGACCTTTTATTCTGTTCCTTTTCTCAATAAATACAATTCTGAATATTATTTTAATTCCCGTATAGTTTTCCTACAAGGAGAGAATGCCCTGGCCAAATGAAATGAATAGCCATTTTCCTTGACAGTCGTATTTTTCATTACAAATTAATACACTGGTATGTTGGTTTTTGTGCAGCAGCTTCTAATGAACATGATTCAGCTTCTTTGGTCCTGTAACACAAAAGCTAGACCCTGTCAAATGCTACTCACTCTGAGGCCTCTGAGCCAGCCAGCTTTCTAACACCCAACGTTGTGGCGCCCCATGCACTTTCCTGCAAAAAGGAATCTGCGTATAGATCAGGAACCAAAACATTGGAAAGATTAGGGGACCTTTGTAACTTCTGTTTATTAGTAAAACCAGTAAAGTGAGAAGATTCCCCTCCAGCACAGCACAAAAGGGCAGACGCAGAGAAGACTGCATTCCACGGTTGGGAACAGAACCTGGGCCAGGGGAAAGTATGGCATTTTTTTTTTAAACCTATTTTTATTTTATTATTATTATTATTATTTTTGAGACGGAGTTTCACTCTTGTTCCCCAGGCTGGAGTGCGATGGCAAGATCTTGGCTCGCCACGAGCTCTGCCTCCCGGGTTCAAGCGATTCTCCTGCCTCAGGCACCCGAGTAGCTGAGATGACAGGCATGCACCACCACGCCCAGCTAATTTTGTATTTTTAGTAGAGACGGGTTTTCACCATGTTGGTCAGGCTGGTCGCGAACTCGCAACCTCAGGTGATCCGCCCGCCTCAGCCTCCCAAAGTGCTGGGATTACAGGCGTGAGCCACCGCGCCTGGGGCATTTCTTAAAAAGGAAAATATAATAGGTTTCTGTTTTATTCCTGAAGAAAAGGAAAGCACCTGAAGCTGGCCTGGTTCTGAATAATAATGGACCTTAAAATGTTTCCCAGTAGCTAACAAGGACTAATATACAAAGAGAAAAGGTCTAAGGCGAAATCTTGGAAATGCCTGACTGTAACGGGTTAGAAGAGGAAAAGAAGAAGCTGGACAGGGAAGAAGAATGGTTTAGAATGGCTTAACAGGCCGGGCGCGGTGGCTCACGCCTGTAATCCTGGCACTTTGGGAGGCTGAGGTAGGCAGATCATGAGGTCAGGAGATCAAGACCATCCTGGCCAACATGGTGAAACCCCACCTCTACTAAAAATACAATAATTAGCTGGATGTGGTGGCGGGCTCCTGTAATCCCATCTACTCAGAAGGCTGAGGCAGGATACTGGCTTGAACCCGGGAGGCAGAGATTGCAGTGAGCCAAGATCATACCACTGCACTCCAGCCTGGCGACAGCGAGACTGTCTCAAAAAAATTAAAAAAACAAAAAAGAATGGGTTAATAAGCAGTGTCCACTGATGCAGAATCATGAGAAGGGCTTAAGAAAAGACCTTTGGATTTAACTAGAAAGCTGTTGTTTATTTTTTTGGCTGGTGTTTTACTGTGTTTTTAAAAGTTTTACTAGTTGCATATTTTAAATTTGGAACAGAATATTTTCTCGTAATTACAAAGTCAAAAGATAGGATGTACTTCAGTACTGTACTACAGATCCCAGCAATGCATAAAGGCAAGGGAAAATGTGTAAGGATTGGAAAGAAATACATAAACCTGTTATCTAGAGAAAACATGATAGTCTGTCATTTTATACATAAAATTACAGTAATCTACGCACTTAGTATTAAGTGATTTTAAACAAGTTGCTGGATACAGTTAGCTATAAAAATCAATTATATTTTTATGTGCTAGCATTAAACAATTAGAAAATGAGTTTTTAGCCAGGCACAGTGGCTCATGCCTGTAATCCCACCAGTTTTGGAGGCTGATGCGGGCGTATCACCTGAGGTCAGAAGTTCGAGACCAGCCTGGCCTACATGATAAAACCCTGTCTCTACTAAAAATACAAAAATTAGCCAGGCACGGTGGTGGGTGCCTGTAATCCTAGCTACTCAGGAGGCTGAGGCAGGAGAATCGCTTGAACCTGAGAGGCAGAGGTTGCAGTGAGCGGAGATCACGCTATTGCATTCCAGCCTGGGCAACAAGAGTGAAACTGCATCTCTAAATAAATAAATAAAATTAGCCAGGCATGGTGGTGCACGCCTGTAATCCCAGTTACTCGGGAAGCTGAGGCAGGAGAATCGCTTGAACCTGGGAGTCGGAGTTCACAGTGAGCCGAGATCACGCCACTGCACTCCAGCCTGGGAAACAGAGTAAGACTCCATCACAAAAAAAAAAAAAAAAAAAAAAAGAATTTTAAAAAAATTGATATACAAATGCATCAACAATTTCAAATACCTAGTGTTTGAGTTTCCTATGGCCATTGTAACAAATTACCACAAACTCTGTGGTTTAAAACAAACTTATGGCCGGGCGTGGTGGCTCAACACTTTGGGAGGCTGAGGCGGGCGGATCACGAGGTCAGGAGATTGAGACCATCCTGGCCAACATGGTGAAACCCCGTCTCTATTGAAAATGCAAAAATTAGCTAGGCGTGGTGGCACGTGCCTGTAGTCCCAGCTACTCAGGAGGCTGAGGCAGGAGAATCCTTTGAACCCGGGAGGCAGAGGTTGCAATGAGCTGAGATAGCACCACTGCACTCCAGCCTGGGTGACAGAGCAAGACTCCGTCTCAAAAAACAAAAACAAAACCAAAAAACGTATTCTCTCAGTTCTGGAGGCCAGAAGTCTGAAGTCAAGGTGTCAACAGAGATGTGCTCCCTCCAGAGGCTCTGAGTAAGAATCTGTTTCTTGCCGGGCGCGGTGGCTCAAGCCTGTAATCCCAGCACTTTGGGAGGCCGAGGCGGGCGGATCACGAGGTCAGGAGATCGAGACCCTCCTGGCTAACACGGTGAAACCCCGTCTCTACTAAAAATACAAAAAACTAGCCGGGCGCGGTGGCGGGTGCCTGTAGTCCCAGCTACTCCGAGGCTGAGGCGGGAGAATGGCGGGAACTCGGGAGGCGGAGCTTGCAGTGAGCCGAGATCGTGCCACTGCACTCCTGCCTGGGCGACACAGCGAGACTCCGTCTCAAAAAAAAAAAAAAAAGAATCTGTTTCTTGCTTTTTCCAGTTTTTGATGTCTGCTTACATTTCTTGGGTTGAAGCCACATCACTCCAGCCTCTACCTCTCTTA
This sequence comes from Trachypithecus francoisi, assembly GCF_009764315.1. Classification (NCBI taxonomy): domain Eukaryota; kingdom Metazoa; phylum Chordata; class Mammalia; order Primates; family Cercopithecidae; genus Trachypithecus; species Trachypithecus francoisi. Next base: position 68,288,393 of record NW_022681470.1, on the reverse strand, counting down.
TATTAGGACAATGTGATGACATTTAGGGCCCACCTGGATAATCCAAGATCATCTCCTTGTCTCAAGATCCTTACCCTAATCACATCTGCAAAGACCCTTTTTTCAAATAAGGTAACACTTATAGGTTCCAAGGATTAACACCTGATTTCTTTGGGGATAGGATTCAGCCGACTACTCTTAGGAATAAATCTTTCTTGTTTTTTTTCTGAGACAGAGTCTTGCTCTATCGCCCAGGCTGGAGTGCAGTGGTGCAATCTCGGCTCACTGCAAACTCGGCTTCCTGGGTTCACGCCATTCTCCTGCCTCAGCCTCCCCAGTAGCTGGGACTACAGGTGCGTGCCACCGCGCCTAATTTTTTTTTTTTTTTTTTTGTATTTTTAGTAGAGATGGGGTTTCACCATGTTAGCCAGGATGGTCTCGATCTACCGACCTCGTGATCCGCCCGCCTCGGCCCCCCAAAGTGCTGGGATTACAGACATGAGCCACTGCGCCCGGCTAGGAATAAATCTTATGAAAGATATGTAAGAACTCTATACTGAAAATTATGTTATTGAGAAAAATTACAAGAGACCCAAATGAATAGCTATACTCATGGATTGGAAGACTAGATATTCTTTTTTTTTTGACACCGAGTCTTGCTCTGTCACCCAGGCTGGAGTACAAAGGCATGATCTCAGCTCACTGCAACCTCTGCCTCCCAGGTTCAAATGATTCTCCTGCCTCAGCCTCCTGAGTAGCTGGGATTACAGTCATGTGCCACCACGCCCGACTAATTTTTGTATTTTTAGTAGAGGTAGGAGAGATGGGGTATCTTTTTTTTTCTTTTTTTTTGGGGGGGGTGTGACAGAGTATTGCTCTGTCACCGAGGCTGGAGTGCAGTGACACAATCTTGGCTCACTGCAACCTCCACCTCCAGGTTCAAGTGATTCTCCTGCCTCAGCCTCCCAAGTAACTGGGATTACAGGTGCCTGCCATCATGCCCAGCTAATTTTTGTATTTTTAGTAGAGATGGGGTTTCACCTTGTTGGCCAGGCTGGTGTCGAACTCCTGATCTCAAGCCTGCCTCCGCCTCCCAAAGTGCTGGGATTACAGGCGTGTCCCCCTACACCCGGCCTAGAGATGGGGTTTCACCATGTTGGGCAGGCTGGTTTTGAATTCCTGACCTTGTGATCCGCCCGCTTTGGCCTCCCAAAGTGCTGGGATTACAGGCATGAGCCACCGTGCCCGGCCTGGAAGACTAGATATTCTAAAGATATTGTTCTAACCAAATTGATTTAGTAGATCTAGTCTATCTCTACTAGAATACCAGGAGGGTGTGAGAGAGTGTGTGTGTGTGTGTGTGTGTGTATTAAATTGCAAGCTGATTCCAAAATTTATATGGAAATTGGGAAGGTCAAGAACAACCAAGACAATCTAGAAAAAGAACAAAGTTGAAGGATTTATACCACCACATATTACTGCTAAAGCAGCTATAAAAATTACTGTGGTACTGGCGTAAGGATAGAAAATAGAAACATGGATCTGAATAGAGTTCTCAAACAGATGCTTATGTGAACATTTTATTTATGCAAAGGTGACACTGTAGTAATGTGGAGAAAAATTGACATGTCAGTAAGTAGTGCTGGGGCAATTGCATATCATGTGGAAAGAAAGTAACCTTGATGCCTACTCATACTGAAAAAAAAAAATCAAAATACGTTGTGGACCTCAATGTAAAAGGTAAAACAATAACACTTTTATAATTTTAGGTAGTCAAACATTTCTTAAATAGGACAGAGAAAGCACTGTTTATGCCCGTCATGGTGGCTCATACCAGTAATCCCAGCACTTTGGGAGGCCAAGACGGTCATATCACGAGGTCAGGAGATTCAGACCATCCTGGCCAACATGGTGAAACTGCATCTCTACTAAAAATACAAAAATTAGCTGGGTATAGTGGCATGCACCTGTAGTCTCAGCTCCTCAGGAGGCTGAGGCAGGACAATCACTTAAACCCAGGAGGCGGAGGTTGCAGTGAGCTGAGACCGTGCCACTGCACTTTAGCCTGGACGACAGAGCAAGACTCCATCTCAAAAAAAAAAACAAAAACATCCGGCCACTGCACTCCAGCCTGGGCGACAGAGCAAGACTCCGCCTCAAAAAAAAAAAAAAAAAAAAAAAAAACTCTACTTATAAAGGAAAATATTGAGCATTCTAGATACAGAAAACAGTATGAGAAAGACAAAGAATATTGAATTAAGATGTTATGTCAGAGAACTAAAAATGGTTTTGTATTCCTAGAACATGAAGTGAACCCAGAGTTAGGCAAGTTGTGAGTCACATTAAACCTTTTATAGCATTCAAAAGGGTTAGGCAATTTACAGATAATGAAACAGGATCGGAGAGATCTAAGCAGGAGATTGGGTCCAATTGGTATTTTAGATGGAATAGAATTTGCACCCTCCCCCCTAAAAAAAGGAAGCTATTGAAGTAATCAAGAAATGATGAGGCTTAAGTTACAGCAGTGGTAGCAAGGCTAGAGGCAGGGACAGATAGAAATATTTAGTAGGTAAAATTAGCAAAATCTGGGAACCAACTAAATATAGAAAGTCAAAAGGAAGGGATGAATTTAATCTGATACAAGGATTTTGGCTTAGGTGTCTGGATACATGATTTTGTCAACAACTGAGATCATGAATACTGAAGACTTGCCATTTTACGAGACAAGAAGGATGAGTTGCCAAGGCACAGTGGCTCACGCCTGTAATCCCAGCACTTTGGGAGGCCAAGGCATTCAGATCACCTGAGGTCGAGAGTTCAAGACCAGCCTGACTAACATGGAGAAACCCCGTCTCTACTAAAAATGCAAAATTAGCTGGGCATGGTGGTGCATGCCTGTAATCCCAGCTATTCAGGATGCTGAGGCAGGAGAATCACTTGAACCCGGGAGGCAGAGGTTGCGGTGAGCCAAGATGGCGCCATTGCACTCCAGCCTGGGTAACAAGAGCTAAACTCTGTCTCAAAAAAAAAAAAAAAAGAATGAGTTTATTTCTAGATATACTGGGTTCTCCATAGTGAGATATCCAATATGCAGTTGGACATAAAATTAAGATCAGCGCTGGAGAGAGAGGAGTTGCTAGTGATTGACTGTAGCTAACCAAGGTTGTAAGACCTGTCTTAGTCCATTCAGGCTGCATAACAAAATACCTCAGCCTGGGTCATTTACAAACAATAGAAACTTCTTTCTCACAGTTCTGGAGGCTGGTAAATCCAAGATCAGGGAATCAGCAGATTTGGTGTCTGGGGAACATTCTCTGCTTCAAAGATGTTGCCTTGTTGCTGTGTCCTCACAAGGCAGAAGAAGCAAGGCAGTTCCCTTCAACATCTTTTATAAGGGCACTAACCCCACTCATGTCTTAATCATTTCCCAAAAGGCCCCGCCTCTTAATACTATCACATTGGGTATTAAGTTCCAACATATGAATTTTGGGAGAACACATGTATTCAGACCATAGAAAGATCTAACTAAGTCACACAAGAAGAGCATACAAGATGAAAAGTATAATGAGCTGAGAATGAAAAGCAAGGGAACACCAATATTAAAGAGTCTAAAAGAGGGAAAAAAAATCCATGAAAGAGAGTGAAAGGAATTGAGAAATAGGAAGAGAACTAGAAGAGTGTGCTTTACTGAAACCAGAGGTATAGAGAGATGCAAAGAGAAACAGGGTCACCAGGCCAAGAGAGGTAAGACTCAAATGCTTATGCAAGTAAGAGGTCATGAATTATTCTGGTAAGAGCAACTTTTACTGGGATTACTGGGCTGAAAAGCCAAGCTGCAGTAGCTTGAGAAATGGAGGAAGGAAATAGGAACGAAAAGTGTGAGCCTACTCCAGCAACATACTCATCCGGGAAGGAAAGGAACACACACACACACACACACACACACACACACGACAACACGTAGTGTCTTGAAGCAAAGTAGCTATAGAGATACAGCCTCCTGAGTAGCTAGGATTACAGGCACGCACAACCACGCTTGGCTAATTTTTGTATTTTTAGTAGAGATGGGGTTTCGCCATTTGGGCCAGGCTGGTCTGGAACTCCTGACCTCGTGATTCACCCCCCTCGGCCTCCTAAAGTGCTGGGATTACAGGCATGAGCCACTGCACCCAGCCTCAGAATATTTTTGAAAAAGTACATCAAAAGGGGGACTTTGTCTTCCTGCGTATTTTTTTGCATTGTTGGACTCTTAACATGTATAGGTGTTATTGTTTCAAGAAAATAAGTGTTTAAAGAATCAACTAATAGACAAAACACAGATATTTATAGTAAAAAAATTAAAATAATGTAAAAATAAAGTTATAACTAATTGAAGTTAGAAAGTAGAATGGAAGAGGCAAGATGGAAAGAGGATGGGGTGTTAGTATCCTCATTTTAAAAAATAAAAAAAGTTTTCAGCAGGGCAGTCATTGTGGATTATACCTTGATTCACCAGCTGTACTAGGCACATAGGAAAGGCCTCAATTGAGCTCCTGTTTTATTCATATTATTCAGGTTAATTATGATTTTATTTATGCAACCACTTATGCTGAAGCATTCATTGATTTGTTCTTTGGTTTTCCTTCATTATTATTATTATTATTTTTGTTGAGACTGATCTTGGATCTTACTCTGTCACCCGGGCTGGCATGCAGTGGCATGATCATAGTTGACTACCACCCCAAATTCCTAAACTCAAGCAATCCTCCTGCTTCAGCCACCTTCCTGAGTAGCTGCAACTACAGGTGTGCACCACCACACCCAGCTAATTTTTAAAAATTTTTTCACGGCAACAGGGTCTTGCATGTTGCACAGGGTAGTCTTGAAACCACCTTTGCAAATATTATAACTGAGGAAATTATGACAGTGAAAGAGATCAGACCTAATTAACTCCATCTTGCTTCTCACCTTTAAGCTGTCTTTGTTCATTCTTGGGCGTAGGTGGAACTAACTTTGGGAAGGGATTCAGTTCATGATTTGACTCTGAAATGAAATTGATAATAGCCCTTTTTTACCTGGGACCAGTCTGCTTTTGCAGGACTAACAAATTAGCTACAAGATTAGAAATTAGGGTTTGTGGGCCATGCAGCCTCTGGCTCCAAGAGTCTGAACCTCCCCAAATTGCTCCTGGGAATAACATCACTATTGTAAAACCTAACATCAGTACTTGAGCTATTTTGTAGACCCTGCACTGGATGGACCAACTGACACCACCCAGACTGGTAATCTGACTCAACCAGTTCTGCCATCCCACCCAGGAACAGAAGACAGCAAGAAAGTCTCACTTGGATTACATCCCCAACCTGACCAATCGGCACTCCCCATTTCCCAAACCCCTACCCCACAAATTGTCTTTAAAGACTGATTTGAGCAATAATAAGACTCCAATCTCCCGCACTGCTGGCTCTGCGTTAATTACTTTTTCTCCATTGCAATTTCCCTGTCTTGATAATTTCTGGCCTCAAGTGATCCTCTCTCCTCGACCTCCCAAAGTGCTCGGATTACAGGTGTGACCCACCTCATGCAGCTTCCTTATTACTTTAGAAGTGTTGGTCTTAGAATAAGTTTAACTCCAAAATAGAATCAGGTGATCCTGAGAAGCATGACCAGGGGACTGCCTAACATTAAGTCAGCTCTTGTTGGACACAAACATAATAGGGAGAAGGAACTTTAATTTTTTTAATTTTTAAATTTTTATTTTAATAAATTTTTTTAGAGCTACTGATCCCCACAGCCAGAGAAATCATGTAATCTTAAGAGCCGGTAGGAACTTTAGAGGTCTGGTAACCTTTATCTTTACCTCCTGGAATAGTCACCATTTCTGAAACTAGAAATTCAAACAGATCTTCATTTGAATGTCTCCATTTAAACAGATACAGAGATAGTAACTCTGCATCACGGAGTAGATCCCTCCCTCCCTCCCTCCCTCCCTTCCTTCCTTCCTTCCTTCTTTGATGGAGTCTCGCTCTAGTCCCCCAAGCTGGAGTGCAGTGGCGCAATCTCAGTTCACTGCAACTTCTGCCTCCCGGGTTCAAGCGGTTCTCCTGCCTCAGCCTCCCAAGTAGCTGGGATTACAGCCACGTGCCACCACGTCCAGCTAATTTTATATTTTTAGAAGAGATGGGGTTTCGCCATGTTAGCCAGGATGATCTCTATCTCCTGACCTCAGGTGATTCACCTGCCTCGCCCTCCCGAAGTGCTGGGATTACATGTGTGAGCCACTGCGCCTGGCCGATCATTTCATTTTTTAAAACGTTTAAGTCTTTTTTTTTTTTTTTTTTGAGATGGAGTCTTGCTCTGTCGCCCAGGCTGGAGTGCAGTGCTGTGATCTTGGCTCAGTGCAACCTCCACCTCCTGGGTTCAAGCAATTCTCCTGCCTCAGCCTCCGGAGTAGCTGGGACTACAGGCACACACCACCACAGCCGGCTAATTTTTGTATTTTTAGTAAGAGATGGGGTTTCACCGTGTTGGTCAGGCTGGTCTCGAACTCCTGACCTTGTGATCTGCCCGCCTCAGCCTTCCAAAATGCTGGGATTACAGGCATGAGCCACCGTGCCTGGCCAAAAATAAAAATGTTTAAGTCTTAGAAAACGTATGGTTTTTTTGTGCCCAACGTTCAACTACCTACAAAAGAAACCCCAAACAGCAGTGTCTTAAACAAAATGAAATTTTAATTATTTTCATGTAAAAGACATACAGAAGTAGGCAATATTGGGCTGACATGACAACTGCCAACTGCAATGAACTGGTGAGGAATCCAGACTTCTTCCATTTTGCCCTCCACTGTTCCTGGAGCGTAACTTTTACCCTTGCAATCCAGAATGGCTGCTAGAGTGCCAGCCAGGACCCTGCTATGTGCAGCAGAACACAGGAGTAAAAGCCAAAGAGCACACCCCTCTCATTAAGGAGACTTCCGGGCAGTCTTGCAAACCACTTATGCTGATATATCAACATCCACAGCTTAGTCACATGATCCATCTAATCTCAAAGGAGGTTGGGAAATTTCAAAGTGCCCCACTAAAAAGCAGGGTTCCATTGCTAAGGACTACAAAGGAAATGAGTACTGAAAAGCAGCTAGCAATCTCTGTCACACTAGCTCTTTAAATACTTAAAAACAGCAATCAAGTCCCACTTAAGCTTCTTTTACAGACTAAACATCATTATTCCCTTTGACAAATCTTCATTGACACTGTTTTCAGATCCTTCACCTTTTTGATTGTCTCATGAAGAGTTCTAATGTGTACGTCAAATAAGATACGCCCCCCCCCCCCCCCGCCGCACCTTCTGTGAGATCTGATTGATGCAAAATCAATTGGAAATATTTTGGGGTCTTTGCATATTTTTATTAATCCATCGTAAAATTAGCTTTCTTGGCAACAACTGCACAAGGTTACTAAATTTGGTGTCATCTGCATCCCCTGGGTCTTTTTTACATCTGTTGTTATTTAGCCTGATCTCTCCCCATTTATACTCCAGCAGACTTTTTACTTTCCTTTTTTTCCCTCCTGAGTGTGTATAAATGTATTGCTATTTAATTTCAACTGGCTTGTTTTAGCTTATCTGAACATTTTGGGAACTTCTTGAATTCTAACTTTCTCACCCAATGTATTAAATGTCTCACATGTGGGCATTTGCACCTGTAGTAAACTGAATTTCTATTGAAGAACAGGAACAGAATTTTAATATATATCCTCAGCATCAGGTGAAATATCTAGTGCAGAGTAAATTCTCAGCGTTGTTTAATGAATGAATACTGCAGTTGAAAATAAAGAACATTTTCTGGTCGGGTGCAGTGGCTCACGCCTGTAATCCCAGCACTTTGGGAGGCCGAGGCGGGCGGATCACGAGGTCAGCAGATCGAGGAGACCATCCTGGCTAACACGGTAAAACCCCGTCTCTACTAAAAATACAAAAAAAAAAAAAAAAAAAATTAGCCGGGCGTGATGGCGGGCGTCGGTACTACCAGCTACTGGGGAGGCTGAGGCAGGAGAATGGCTTGAACGCGGGAGGCGGACCTTTCAGTGAGCCGAGATCACTCCGCTGCACTCCAGCCTGGGCGACAGAGTGAGACTCTGTCTCAAAAATAAAAATAAACAGAACTTTTTCTATATATTTTTTAAAATCCTGGAGTTATTTGTGACAGGAAACTGTGAAACCTCATTATCTCCTAAAATAATGTGAAAGTAAAGTAAATCTTGGGGCTCCCAAATCACTAAGCTAAAGGGAAAAGACAAGTTGGGAACTGGTTAGGGCAAACCTGCCTGCAATTCTATTGAAAGTCTCCCTTCTGCTCGCTGAGATGCATATCTGATTGCCTCTTTTGGAAAGGGTAATCAGAAACTCAAAAGAATGCAACCATTTGTCTCTTATCTGCCTATGACCTGGAAGCCCCCTCCCCACTTCAAGTTGTCCCGCCTTTGCTTTGAGTTGTCCCGCCTTCTCCGACCAAACCAATGTTCATCTTACATTATGTTGATTGATGTCTCACGTCTCCCTAACATGTGTAAAACCAAACATGTGCTCTGACCATGTTGGGCACCTGTTGTCAGAACCTCCTGAGGCGCACATGGGTGCGTGTCTTCAACCTTGGCAAAATAAACTTTATAAATTAACTGAGACCTGTCTCAAATTTTCAGGGTTTACAGTAATATAGACATTTACCCGTCTGGACGGATTTTATTTAATATTTATACGGTCTTTTAAACAAGCAAGTTAGCAATTATGTAAATTTCTTCCTGTTATATGATTTTATAAGGATTTATTTGGCTAAATAAAAAGACTAGACAGTGAAAACTTTAAACTTTATTTATTTATTTATTTATTTATTTATTTATTTTGAGACGGAGTTTCGCTCTGTCACCCAGGCTGAGGTGCAGTGGTATGATCTCGGCTCACTGAAACCTCCGCCTCCCAGGTTCTAGTAGATTCTCCTGCGTCAGCCTCCTGAGTAGCTGGGATTACGGACGCGCTAAAGTTTACATTTCAAGTCGGCCTCAATATGCTGCTGTATTATTTACTAACACATTCTCTTCTTTTTTTTTTTTTCTTTTTTCTTTTTTTGAGACATGGTCTCACTCTGTTGCCCAGGCTGGAGTGCAGTGGCGCCGCCATCTTGGCTCACTGCAACCTCCACCTCCCAGGTTCAAGGGACTCTTCAGCTTCAGCCTCCTGAGTAGCTGGGAGTACAGGCACGCACCACTGCACCCTGCTACTTTTTGTATTTTTAGTAGAGACGGAGTTTCACCATGTTAGCCACACTGGTCTCGAACTCCTGACCTCAGGTGATCCACCTGCCTCGGCCTCCCAAAGTGTTGGGATTACAGTCGTGAGCCACCATGCCCTGCTACATTCTCTTATGAAAAGAGAATTCACAACCTTTTTCTGTTTAAAAAGACTGTTAAGAAATATATTCATTAAAATCGGTCTGTAAAGATCTCCGGGATCCAAATTATGAAGTAATCTGAAGATATGGGGATAAAATTAGATGTATCAACCACTAAAATGGAAACAAAATGACATTAAATTGATTTGTGGAAATAGAGATGAGGTTTCAGCGTGTTAGTCAGGATGGTCTCAATCTCCTGACCTCGTGATCCGCCCGCCTCAGCCTCCCAAAGTGTTGGAATTACGGGCGTGAGCCACCACGCCCCGGCCCTAAAATACTTTCTTGGAGATTGGAGGTAGTAATCTAAATATAATGTGTAGAATAATCTACAAATTTGGCATAATGACAGAGTCATTAATGTTAATTATTATTGGTAGTATGTTAATTATTATTAGCAGTATTAAATATAGACATTAGAAATCACATCAAAGCTTCTTCAGAATTGGCCAAGGAGATGGCACCCTGAATCTATACAGTGGTCTCTTATCTAGATAGGAATATTCCCGTAGATAATAATACAAAGAAATGGGTCCCCTGGAAAATCTTATTAGGATAAAAAGGTTAATTGATTGACAGAGTCCTGCTGTATTGTGCAGGCTGGAGTACAGGGGCATGATCATGGCTCAATGCAGCCGCAAACTCCTGGGCTCAAGTGATTCTCCCACCTCAGCTTAGCCAGTAGCTGGGACTACAGGCATGTGTCACCATGCTCTGCTAATTTCTAATTTTTTTTTTTTTTTGAGATAGAATTTTGTTATGTTGCCTAGGCTGGTATCAAACTCCTGGACTCAAATGGTCCTCCCGCCTCCACCTCCCAAAATATTGGGATTGCAGGCACGAGAAAAAGTAACTGTTGCAATCTTTGGCACACCGCACACACATGCACATACACACATTGCCACCTTCCCCACCACCCCTGCATATAGGGCTCTCCTAGATATACTTTGATCTTATTCCATTACTTTTGTTGTCAGAACAATGTCATTCGATTCAGCATAAACCAAATTTGTGGCTCTCAGGACTTGGCCTTCATGCCGTGCCCTTCACTCTCTTCCCTCAGTACTTACAGCTGTGATTTGGTCTGAGGAGGAGGAAGCAGGGAGATTGTCTTCTTATTAATACCTCACCGTCTATAACCAGGTTGTAGTCTTTATTCTGTTGATCACTACTGTTTCTCTGAGTAACACTCACTGGGTATAGCAGACCCAAATGCATGGGATATTTTTGTTGGTTATTGGAAGTCCCTCTAGAATCCTCCACCTGTATGAGAGATGCTCCTTGATAGGAGAGATACAGCTCAACCTTTACCTCTTCCACTGTCCCTTAGCCCATACAGGGAGCGATACACCTCATAGCTGTTACTACTGTGACCTGTCACCCAATGGACAGCCCTCTTGGATGGAGTATCAAAAACATAGTAAGTATCAAGTTCATAATAATGGGAATCATAAATTTAGACAGGTATTAGAAATTACTTTCCATTACTTCTGAGCTGTGAATTGCATTTTGAAAACAAAGCTTTTCAGTTGTGATATATTTGAAGCCTCTGTGAAGGATCTAGTATTCTATAGACTGAAGTGTAATCATAATGACTGGATAGGAAATTATTAAGTTGTATTTATTTATTTATTTATTTATTGACGGGATCTAGTTCTGTCACCCAGGCTGGAGTGTGGTGTTATGATGTCGGCTCACTGCAATCTCCACCTCTGGGGTTCAAACAATTCTTCTGCCTCAGCCTCCTGAGTAGCTGGGACTACAGGCACACACCACCACATCTGGCTAATATTTTGTATTTTTTAGGAGAGACGGGGTTTTGTCATGTTGTCCAGGCTGGTCTCAAACTCCTGACTTCAGGCAATCTGCCCACCTCGGCCTCCCAGAGCACTAGGATCACAGGCATGAGCCACTGCGCCCCACCAGAAAGTATTAAGTTGAATAAAGCTGTGGGGAAAAATTCTTACCTTTGCTTCTAATATATAATTTTATGTAGCATTTAAGCTAGGAATATTGTAAGCAGATGGAGTTTTATTTTTTTTGAGACAGAGTCAGGCTGGAGTGCAGTGGCACGATCTCAGCTCACTGCAACCTCCGCCTCCCAGGTTCAAGTGATTCTCCTGCCTCAGCCTCCTGCGTAGCTGGGACTACAGGCGTGTGCCATCATGCCCAGCTAATTTGTACTTTTAGTAGAGATGGGGTTTCACCATGTTGGCTAGGATGGTCTCGGTCTCTTGACCTCACGATCCGCCCGCCTATATCTCCCAAAGTGCTGGGATTACAGGCATGAGCCGCCACGCCCAGCCTGAGGAGATGGATTATAAATTGAATAAAATATGTCATTGTGAACACCAGGGCTTAATACTATTTATAAATACTATTTTTTCTTTTTTTTTAAGATGAAGTATTGCTCTTGTAGCCCAGGTTGGAGTGCAATGGCGCGATCAGCTCACTGCAACCTCTGTCTCCCGGGTTCCAGCAATTCTCCTGCCTCAGTCTCTCGATTAGCTGGGATTACAGGCGCCTGCCACCATGCCCAGCTAATTTTTAATATTCTTAAGTAGAGATGGGGTTTCACCATGTTGGCCAGGCTGGTCTCAAACTCCTGAGCTCAGGTGATCCACCTGCCTCGGTCTCCCAAAGTGCTGGGATTACAGGTGTGAGCCACCATGCCTGGCCTATAAATACTATTTATTTTTATTTATTTATTTTTTTAAATTATACTTTAAGTTCTAGGGTACATGTGCACAATGTGCAGGTTTGTTGCATATGGATACATGTGCCATGTTGGTGTGCTGCTCCCATTTACTCGTCATTTACATCAGGTATTTCTCTTAATGCTATCCCTCCCCCCTTCCCCCACCCCACAACAGGCCCCAGTGTGTGATGTTCCCCGCCCTGTGTCCAAGTGTTCTCATTGTTCAATTCCCACCTATGAGTGAGAACATGCAGTGTTTGGTTTTCTGTTTGCTCAGAATGATGGTTTCCAGCTGCATCCATGTCCCTAATACTATTGTATTAATAAGAACTTGCTGCTTCAGTTGCAAGAGACGGAAACCTATCTTGAAATAGGTTAAGAAAAGCAGGGGTTATAACAATAAGCACTAATTTTGGCTCAATTGATTTGGGTTAGTTAGGGCCAGCCAATCTATGCTGGACTCAGCTAGGTGGCACTGCTGCTCTTGGCTGCTCATGTATCTGAGGGTGGTTGGTGGTTGGCTAACACAGGCTGAGCCTGGCTAAGTGATTTAGCTCAGGTGGATCTGCCCCATATACCTCTTATCCTATTATTGATACCTGCAGACTAGTCTGGGCATATTTTTCTCATGGAAATGGTAGAAGTGCAAAAGAGTAAGCCCAGTTGCACAACGACTCATCAAACCTTTGATGATGTCACATCTGCTATCATTCCATTGGCTGAGCAAGTCATATAGGAAGCCCAATGTTCAGGGGCAGAAAAATATCCTCCACTCATGGAGGTGAGAGATGAATCTCTCTGAACAATAATCTAATCTATCAAAAATATAAATATAACTGAATCAAAAGTTTCACAAAACAATTTTTAACAAGTGGTTTGTGATGCATGAAAATATTTTCTATTTCATTTTATATTATTTTCCTGGTTAACCCTCACTGCATTGATTTTACAACCCTTCAAGATCTTTAATTTGAAAAACAATGCCCTAGACAAAAACTGATTCAGACAGACACACATGATCTGTGTTTTAGAAGCATTAACTGTGCACCAAACAAAAATAATTCTGATAGTTCTCTCTCTAGCCTCATTTAACTAGGGTAGGATGTTGGTGTGGGGATATAGGGAGTTGCATTAGTGTTACTCTAGTCAATGTTACTCAAGATGTGGTCCACAAACAAGCTAGTTCACAGATGGGTACCAATCCACAAACTATTCATTACCAGTCCACAGTGAGATAAGAGACCTATGCCAGAATGTAAATCAACACACTGCTTCTTTCACTGAGGAAGTCTTACTTAAAAAAACAAAAGCCAGGTAAACGAAACTGCACACTTACTGACACAGTTGCTTTACACTCTAATGAAAGCTCCTTATCTCAGTCTGACTAGTAATAAACAGTTCACAGAGCAGCACTCTGAGTGGCATTACCTAAGGAATGCCCCGAATCTTCTAGACAGGAATCTCCATAAAATAGTTATCTTGTGGATCTGAGACAAAAGAAGAGTATTTTAGAGAAGAGGATTGTTAGGCATTTCATAAATATTGTAGGGGAAGAAACCAGTAATGAGAAAGGGGCCCAAGAAACAAGAACAGAGGACTAAGTGATAGAACAAGACTTTGGAGAATGAGGAGGGAGTAGGGACAAGGTGACTAGATTGATTGGAATAGGAGAAAGTATACCTCCTCCCCTGAGACTAGAGAAAACTAAAAAGGGGACACCTACCAATAAGTTTCTAGGTAATGATGTTGGAGCATTTCTCTTTTTTTTAATTTTAAATTTTTATTTATTTATTTATTTTTTTGAAGTGGAGTCTTGCTCTGTTGCCCAGGCTGGAGTGCAGTGGTGTGATCTTGGCTCACTTCACCCTTCACCTCCTGGGCTCAAGCAGTTCTCCTGACTCAGCCTCCTGGGTAGCTGGGACTAGAGTCACCCGCCACCACATCCAGCTATTTTTTTTCTTTTTTTAAGATGGAGTCTCGCTGTGTCACCAGGCTGGAGTGTAGTGGCATGATCTCGGCTCACTGCAACCTCCAACTCCCTGGTTCAAGGGATTCTCTTGCCTCAGCCTTCCAAGTAGCTGGGATTGCAGACACATGCCACCACACCCAGCTAAGTTTTGTATTTTTAGTAGAGACGAGGTTTCACCATGTTGGCCAGGATGGTCTCCATCTCCTGACCTAGTGATCCACCTGCCTTGGCCTCCCAAAGTGCTGGGATTACAGGTATGAGGCCCCGCGCCTGGCCTACTTTTTGTATTTTTTGTAGAGATGGAGTTTCACCACATAGGCCAGGCTGGTCTTGAACTCCTGATATCAAGTAATCGCCTGCCTTGCCCTCCCAAAGTGCTGGGATTACAGGCATGAGCCATTGTGCCTGGTCTGACAGTGGAGCATTTCATGCCTGATGGTATCACTCTTCTCAGTGAAGAGGAAAGGCCATTTGCTGAAAGAGGAGAGAAGGGGTAGGTGTTGAATAGGGTATTTGAAAGGAGCAGTGAAGTTATAGAAAATTTCACACTGCTCTATTTTTGTCTTGTTACTGCCATTTTTTAATTGGGGGGATTTGAATTAAACTACATTTATTTAAAATCCTAGTAAGGTTGTATCAATTTATTCTATTTTACAAATATTTTTTCTCTTTAATATAAGAGATTTTTTGTCATAACCTATGTACTTCAAAGCACTTTCTTTTCTTTTCTTTCTTTTATTTATTTATTTTTTGAGACAGAGTTTCGCTCTTGTTGCCCAGGCTGGAATGCAGTGGCGTCAATATCAGCTCACTGCAACCTCCGCCTTCCGGGTTCAAGCAATTCTCCTGCCTCAGCCTCCCGAGTAGGTGGGACTACAGGCAGGATCCACCATGCCCAGCTAATTTTGTATTTTTAGTAGAGACAGGGTTTCTCCATGTTGGTCAGGCTGGTCTCGAATTCTCGACTTCAGGTGAATCTGCCTGCCTCGGTCTCCCAAAGTGTTGGGATTATAGGTGTGAGCCACTGTTCCCGGCCAGCAATTTCTTTTTTCAAATATTTTGTTATAAAAATTATCAAACACACAGAAAAGTAGAAAGAATTACACAGGGAGAATTAATTTACCCACCACCTGGATTCTATAATTTATTTTTATGTCAATTTCAGTTTGAAGCTTTTAGGAAATGAAGTGATTATAATTTTGTTTATCAAGGTTAGTAGATACTTGTGAAGACATTGGGAAGGAAGTTATTTCTAAATCAACAGGCCAAATACTAAAGTTCTCAGCCTGGGTTTTAGTCAGCATTCTGCAGAGAAACAGAACCAACAGGAGACTATATATATATATGAAATAAGAAACTGGCCCACATAATTATGGAAGCTGGTAAGTTCAAAGATCTGCAGGGTGAGTCTGCAAGGTGCAGACCCAGCAGAGCTGATAGTTTACTTCTGGTCTGAGTCGGAATAGTGGACAACTAGGGGAGGTAATGCCATCATTCCTGTTTGAAGGCTAGCTGGCTCTTGACCCAGGAAGAGCTGATGTCTTAGTTCAAACAAATGCTATCAGGCAAGAAGAATTCTCTCTTGCTCAAAGGAGGGTCAGCTTTTTTGTTCTATTGATATCCTCATCTATGGCCATACCACCCTGAATGTGCCCTATCTCATCTGATAGCCTCAACTTATTTGATGAGGCCCATCCACATGATGGATGCTAATGTACTTCACTCAGTTTACTGATTTAAATGTTAATCTTGCCCAGAAACACCCTCTCAGACACACCCAAAATAATGTTTGACTAAATAAATACCTGGATTCCCTTTGACCCAACAAAGTTGACACATAAACATCAGCTGGGCGTGGTGGCTCATGCCTGTAATCCCAGCACTTTGGGAGGCTGAGGAGGGCAGATCATGAGGTCGGGAGTTCGAGACCACCCTTTCCAATATGGTGAAACCCTATCTCTACAAAAAATACAAAAATTAACTGGGTGTGGTGGCATGCACCTGTAGTCCTAGCTACTCAGGAGGATGAGGCAGAAGAATCACTTGAACCCGGGAGATGGAGGTTGCAGTGAGCCAGGATTGTGCCACTGCACTCCAGCCTGGGTGACAGAGCGAGACTCCATCTCAAAAAATAAAAAGACTGGCTGTGGTGGCTCACACCTGTAATCCCAGCACTTTGGGAGGCTGGGGCGGGCGGATCACGAGGTCGGGAGATTGAGACCATCCTGGCCAACATGGTGAAACCCTGTCTCTACTAAAATACAAAAAAACAGTAGGGCATGGTGGTGTGCACCTGTAGTTCCAGCTACTCGGGAGGCTGAGGCCGGGAAATCCCTTGAACCTGGGAGGTACAGGTTGCAGTGAGCCGAGATCGTGCCACTGTACTCCAGCCTAGTGACAGAGCAAGACTCCATCTCAAAATACATAAATAAATAAATAAAAATTTAAAAATACATATAACAGCATCTTTATGCTGTAGCTTTTTAGGAGAATGGTAACCATCTCCAATGTACATCTCAGGCAGCTCCTCCCACACCTTTGCCTATGAAAATCATTGTAACACTGTTGTTTCTTGAAGATGTGCCATATTTATCTTATAGTTTTGTGAATCCCCAGCCAGCCACTGAATATCCATAGGGTGTTTGTTTGTTTGTTTGAGACAGAGTTTTGCTCTCGTTGCCCAGGCTGGAGTGCAATGGCACAATCTCGGCTCACTGCAACCTCCGCCTCCCGGGTTTGAGCGATTCTCCTGCCTCAGCCTCCTGAGTAGCTGGGATTACAGGTATGCACCACCACACCCGGCTAATTTTGTATTTTTAGGAGAGATGGGGTTTCCCCATGTTGGTCAGGCGGGTCTGGAACTCCCAGTCTCAGGTGATCCACCCATCTTTGCCTTCCAAAGTGCAGGATTACAGGCATGAACCACCAAAGTGCGGGATTACGGACATGAACCACCGCGCCTGGCATCCTTAGGGGTTTAATAACTCACTGTAAATACAGTCATGGGTTGCTTAATGACAGGGAAATGTTCTGAGAAATGTGTCATTGGGCGATTTTATCATTGTTTGAACATCATAGTACATACTTACACAAACCTGGATGGTATAGACTACTATACACCTCAGCTACAAACCTGTACAGCATGTTACTATCCTGAACACTTGGTAAGTCCTTGTGTATCTAAGCATAGAAAGAGTACAATAACAATATGGTGGCCAGGCGAGGTGGCTCATGCCTGTAATTCCAGCACTTTGGGAGGCCTAGGCGGGCGAATCACAATGTCAGGAGTTCGAGACCAGCCTGGCCAACATGGTGAAACCTCATCTCTGCTAAAAGTGCAAACATTAGTTGGGCATGGTGTCACATGCCTGTAATCCCAGCTACTTGGGAAGCTGAGGCAGGAAAATTGCTTGAATCCGGGAGGCAGAAGTTTCAGTGAGCCAAGATCGCACCATTATACTCCAGCCTGGGCGACAGAGCAAGACTTCATCTCGGGGCCAAAAAATATATATATATATATAAATGTTATAAAATATTTTTTAAAAAATAGTACACCCTGTATAAGGTACTTACCATGAATGAAGCTTGCAGGACCAGAAGTTTCTCTGAGTGAGTCAGTGAGTGAGTGGTGAGTGAACGTGAAGACCTAGGACTTACTATACACTATTGTAGAATTTATAAATACAGTCCACTTAGGCTACACTAAATTTCCTTCTGGAATACCTCCTGAAGGACTTACCTGAGACTATTTGCAGTTAACTTTTTTTGTGTTTGTTTTTGTTTTTTGAGATGGAGTTTCACTCTTACTGCCCAGTACGGAGTGCAATTGCATGAGCTCGGCTCAGCGCAACTTCTGCCTCCCGGGTTCAAGCGATTGTCCTGCCTCAGCATCTGAAGTAGCTGCGATTACAGGCATGCACCACCACACCCAGCTAATTTTTTTGTATTTTTAGTAGGGACGGGGTTTCTCCACGTTGGTCAAGCTGGTCTTGAACTCCCAACCTCAGGTGTTCTGCCTGCCTCGGCCTCCCAAAGTCCTGGGATTACAGGTGTGAGCCGCCGTGCCCTGCCCTTCTTTTTTTTTTTAGTAGAAGGAGTACACTGTAAAATAACAATAAAAGTAGAGCACAAGGACAAGGTTGGGTGCGGTGGCTCACACCTGTAATCCCAGCACTTTGGGAGGCCGAGGCGGGCGGATCACCTGAGGTCGGGAGTTGGAGACCAGCCTGACCAACATGGAGAAACCCCATCTCTACTAAAAATACGAAATTAGCCGGGCGTGATGGAACTTGCCTGTAATCCCACCTACTCAGCAGGCTGAGGCAGGAGAATTGTTTGAACCCGGAAGGCGGAGGTTGTGGTCAGCTGAGATCGTGCCATTGCACTCCAGTCTGGGTAACAAGAGCAAAAGTCCGTCTCAAAAGAAAAGAAAAAAAAAAGTACAGTACAGTAAATACATAAACCAGTAATGTAGTTGTTTATCATTATCAAGTATTATGTACTGTACATAATTGTATGTGCTACACTTCTATACAACTGGCATCTCAGTTCAGTAGGTTTGTTATTCTCCAGCATCACCAAAAATATGTGAGTAATGCAGTGCACTACAACTTACCGTGGCTATGACATCATTGAGTGATAGGAATTTTTCAGCTCCTTTGTAATCTTAAGGACTACTGACTGGGAGTGGTGGCTCATTCCTGAAATCTCGGCATTTAGGGAGGCTGAGGCAGGCAGATCACTTGAGCCCAGGAGTTTGAGACCAGCATGGGCAACATGATGAAATCCCACCCATCTCTACAAAAAATACAAAATGTTTGCTGGGCATGGTGGCACAGGCCTGTAGTCACAGCTACTCGGGAGGCTGAGAGGTGGGAGGATCACTTGAGCCCTGGAGGCCTAAGCTACAGTGAGCTGTGATCACTCCACTGTACTCCAGCCTGGGCTACAGAGCGAGATCCTGTTTCAAAAAACAAAAACAAAAACAAAAACAACTTAGGTACTATCATTGTATGCTACCATGTTTATGCTGTCCATCCTGGACCAAAACATTGTTATGAAGCACATGACTCCTTTTTAAACAAGGCTCTTATGTAATTGTATTTTTGTTTCTACAAACACGTAAAGCAATTTCAAATCCCTGTGGAACAGAATAGAATACAAATACACATACAATTATTTATACCAAATGTTCAAAAATGTAAACTATTTTTCTTATAAATTGAAAGCTGTGTTTTAAGTTTTTTTTTTTTTTTTTTTGAGATGGAGTTTCACTCTTGTTGCCCAGGCTGGAGTGCAGTGGCATGATCTCGGCTCACCGCAACCTCTGCCTCCCAGATTCAAGCAATTCTCCTACCTCATCCTCCCGAGTAGCTGGTATTACAGGTATGCGCCACCACATCCGGCTAATTTTTTTTCTTTTTTCTTTTAGTAGAGATGGGATTTCTCCATATTGGCCAGGCTGGTCTTGAACTCCTGACCTCACGTGATCCGCCGACCTTGGCCTCCCAAAGTGCTGGTATTACAGGTGTGAGTCACTGTGCCTGGCTTAAGTTGGGTTTTAAGGTTACCTCATTCTTCATTTTATTTCTCTCTACTTATGGGCAGGTTCCGTGTTTTTTTTTTTTGTTTGTTTTTTTTTTTTTTTTTGAGATGGAGTCTTGCTCTGTCTTCAGGCTGGAGTGCAGTGGCGCGATCTCAGCTCACTGCAATCTCTGCCTCCTGGGTTCAAGCGATTCTCCTACTTCAGCCTTCTAAGTAGCTGGGAGTACAGGTGTGTGCCATCATGCCCAGCTAATTTTTGTATTTTCAGTTGAGATGGGGTTTCACCATATTGGCCAGGCTGGTCTCGAACTCCTGACCTGGTGATCTGCCTGCCTCAGCCTCACAAAGTGCTGGGATTATAGCCGTGAGCCACTGTGCCAGGCTGATTCAATCTAACTTCTCCCTTAAGCTGCCCACCCAGGGTCTCTTTAGGCACCTGCATTTTCCCTAGTTCAGCTGTGTGTCTCTGCTCTCTGTACTACTGGGCCCTGAGAGGAAATCTGGGGCATGGTATCCTTCCAGGAAGACATGAGACTAGGGAAGACACAGGACTAGGGATGACTATCTTTTTAGTTTACCCAGGACCACCAGTCAGGCTGTGCAGATATATGTGAATCTCATTACTGATGGGTGAGCTCAATTCTTTTTTCTTTTTGAGATGGAATCTCGCTGTATCACCCAGGCTGGAGTGCAGTGGCATGATCTCAGTTCACTGTAACCTTCGCCTCTCTGTTTCAAGTGATTCTTGTGCCTCAGCCTCCCAAGTAGCTGGGATTACAGGCACGTGCCACTATGCCTGAATAATTTTTGTATTTTTAGTAGACAGGGGGTTTCACCATGTTGGTCAGGCTGGTCTCGAACTCCTGACCTTGTTATCTGCCCCTCCTCAGCCTCACAAAGTGCTGGGATTACAGGCATGAGCCACCGCCCCTGGCTATCAATTTTTTTTTTTCCTTAAAGAGACATGTCATCCAAGTTGGAGACTGCAGTGGTGCAATCATAGTTCACTGCAGCCTGGACCTTCTGTGCTCAAGTGATCCTCCTACCTCAGCCTCTTGAGTAGCTAGGACTACAGGTGCACCCCACCACACCCAGCTAATTTTTATTTTATTTTGTACAGACAGGGTCTTGCTATGTTGCCCAGGCTGGTCTCAAACTCCTGGCCTCAAGCAATCCTCCTGCTTCGGCCTCTCAAAGTGTTGGGATTACAGATGTGAGCCACTGCACCTGGCCTTGGCCCAATTTTATTTTATTTTAATATTTATTTATTTATTTATTTTTGAGACGGATTTTCGCTCTTTTTGCCCAGGCTGGAGTGTAATGGCGCGATCTCACCTCACCGCAACCTCTGCCTCCTGGGTTCAAGCGATTCTCCTGCCTCAGCCTCTCAAGTAGCTGGGATTACAGGCATGCGCCACCATGCCTGGCTAATTTTTGTATTTTTAGTAGAGATGGGGTTTCTCCATGTTGGTCAGGCTGGTCTTGAACTCCCGACCTCAGGTGATCCACTCGCCTCAGCCTCTGAAAGTGCTGGGATTACAGGCGTGAGCCACTGCCCCCGGCCTTGGCCCAATTTTAAAAGTGGAATTACAGTGTGGGAGAGCAAAGGCTAAACCTCTGCACTGAATGGCCTTTTCTGAATCCACAGGAAAAGTCTCTGTAGCAAACACTGTTCATGCTCTGCCTCATATCCGTTTGGCACTCCTGAGTTCACTTGCGGTTGCAGGAGAGGATGATTTTCACACACTCAGTGTCTCATTTCAAGCACTGCATTTCTCTCCTTTGCCTGAAGGCTTTCTTCAGCCTCTTGAGAGCTTGCTTTGTTACAGTGAGGTGCTGCACAGAAGTGGGGTTGTGGGTGAACACCCATGGGGGCAATCTTCAACCAACAGGGTGTGGAGTGGGTGGGTAAGTTCCCTGGCCTCCTCACCCTCCAGCGGACAATTCTGAGATACAATCCACACAGTTTCTCAAAGGATCTGCAGCAGGATTGAGCTGTACTTACCCACAGCAGAAACCCACTCAGTAAAACACACTTTTTGCCTTTTCTCCTTTCCCTCTCACTTTCTCCATTTCCTCATCTCTGCTTCTTAAGATCGACTCACAAATAAACTTCCTATACCCAAGTTCTATCTCAGGGTTTTTTTTTTTTTTTTTTTTGAGATGGAGTTTCACTCTTATTGCCCAGGCTGGAGTGCAATGGCTTGATCTCGGCTCACTGCAACCTCCACCTCCTGGGTTCAAGTGATTCTCCTGCCTCAGCCTCGCAAGTAGCTGGGATTACAGGCATAAGCCATCACACCCAGCTACTTTTTGTATTTTTAGTAGAGACGGGGTTTCTTCATGTTGGTCAGATTGATCTCAAACTCCCGACCTCAGGTGATCCACGCACCTTGGCCTCCCAAAGTGCAGGGATTACAGGCGTGAGCCACCACGCCCAGCTGTCTCAGGGTCTTTTTTAAAATTTTAATTTATTATTTTTTTGGGGAAACCCAAATGAAGACAACATTGAATAAATTAGGTTCCAAAAGGCAGGAACCATGCCACGGGAGCCACCCCAGTCTCTCAACTGGCTGCCAAGTTCTCAGATTTGTTCCTGTACCACATACTCTTGTAAACCACTTCAGAGTGCTTTTTTTTTTTTTTTTTTTTTTTTTTTTTTTGCGATGGAGTCTCAGTCTGTCACCTAGGCTGGAGTGCAATGGCGTGATTTCACTCACTGCAACCTCTGCCTCCTGGGTTCAAGCGATTCTCCTGCCTCAGCCTCCCGAGTACAGGTGCATGCCACTATGCCTGGCTAATTTTTGTATTTTTAGTAGAAATGGGGTTTCACCATGTTGGCCAGGATGGTCTCGAACTCCTAACCTCAAATGATCCACTCACCTTGGCCTCCCAAAGTGCTTGGATTACAGGTGTGAGTCACCTTGCCCAGCCACACTTCAGAGTGTCTTGGCTTCACCTGGTCTATCTTTTATTCCAACTGCTTCTGTGACAACCAGTTCTCTGTGCATTCTTTCAGCTTTCCCTCGGTGTATCCCGCAATACCTCAGTTCCAGCGCATGGCGCATGCCTCTCCCTCTCCATCTGGGGTTTGTCTGTTGTACTCTTTTCCAGCTATTATAGGACCACGAATAGCTTTTTTGGCAGCAGGAAAAATTTGCACAAAAATAAGTTCACTAATAACCAATCAACACACTTAGAGGAACACCTTTTGAAAAAAAATCATTTTTTGTAATACATGTGTTACATTTTCTTTATTTTAGATAGCATTTAGCTTATCTTGTTTGTAATACTTTATTCATTTTATCTGACAACTGGTAACAGACTGATGATTTTCATTTAATATTTAAATTGTTATAATTTTCAGTGGTACTTAATGTTTAATCTTTAAATTTAAGATGTGTTAAAGGCTGGATGTGGTAGCTCATGTCTATAATCCCAGCACTTTGGAGGCTGAGGCGGGCAGATCACCTGAGGTCAGAAGTTCGAGACCAACCTGGCCAACATGGCGAAACCTCATCTCTACTAAAAATACAAAAATTAGCTGGGTGTGGTGGCACCTGCCTGTAGTCCCAGCTACTTGGGAGGCTGAAGCAGGTGAATCACTTGAACCCAGGGGGGCGAAGGTTGCAGTGAGCTGAGATCGTGCCACTGCACTCCACCCTGGGTGACAAAGTGAGACTCCCTCTCAAAAAAAAAAAAAAAAAGAGAGAGACATTATGTATTTCTTTGTCACCTTTTGTTGGAGCACAAAGTCCTTGAACATGTATAAAATGGGAAGTAATTGTATTAATTACAATGGAGAAATACTTCTTTCAGCTTTGTTGAGTTTTTGTTTAGCAAGAGGAAGCCTGAAAGCTGGACTGACTCTGGATACACGACAAAAATGAGTGTGGAAAGTTTCAGGGACAGACTGCTCTTCACCCAGGCATAGTGAGCCAGGGTTGTCTCATCTTCCTTTAACTTCAACCTTGTCTAAACTTGGGGACCATCTGTCCTATGTAATAAAAAGCAGTAGTCCTTATACCATAACAATAATTTTGAAATGTAATCTATCCGAAGTCATGTCTGTAAAAATAACGAAACAAAAAGATGTTTACATCTCATTTAAAATTAAAAAAAATCATTTTTATTATTTTTTAAATTATCTAACCAATTGATAGACAGCTTAGTCATGATCAAAATGACAAAATGAGGTAATATATAGGGAAACAATATGTAACTTGTAAAATACGACATGAAAGAATCTTCTGACAGGGTGCAGTGGCTTATGCCTGTAATCCTAGCACTTTGGGAGGCTGAGGTAGGATGATCAGTTGAGGTCATGAGTTTGAGAGTAGCCTAGGTAATGTAGCAAGACACTGTCTCTACAAAAATAAACTAAATAAAATAAAATAAAAATTAGTAGGGCACAGTGATGTGCACCTGTAGTCTTAGCTACCTGTGGGGCTGAGGTGAGAGGATTGCTTGAGTCCAGGAGTTAGAGGTTACAGTATGCTAGGTATCATGCCACTACACTCCAGCCTGGATGACAGAGCAAGACCCTGACCTTTCTTAATAGGTCTTAATTTCCAGCCACATTAATTTTTTTTTTTTTTAGATAGAGTCTCCCTTTGTTGCCCAAGTTGAAGTGCAATGGTGCGATTTCAGCTCACTGCAATCTCTGCCTGCTGGGTTCAAGCAATTCTCCTACCTCAGCCTCTGAGTAGATGGGACTATAGGCACTTGCCACCATGCCTGGCTAATTTTTTGTATTTTTATTAGAGACAGAGTTTCACCATGCTGGCCAGGCTGGTCTTGAACTCCTGACCTTGTGATCCTCCCACCTTGGCCTCCCAAAGAGCTGGAATTACAGGCGTGAGCCACTGTGCCTGGCCCACATTAATTCTTGATATTGTTTTTTGAAAACCCATTAAATTGAAGTCAGAAATATAGTCCCATACTGATTCTTTAGGTCTAACATGCCCTTCTACCAGGCCAGGATAGACTTCCTAGGCCTGACTTAGATTTCTAGCTTTCAGAGAGGTGGAGTATTCTTTACTCATTTGCATTCTCCTCACTGTAGCATTAGGCTCATTCATGCTACTGTTCTCAATAACTTTTCTTTCAAAGCACTGAAATAGTTTATTTTGAAGTTAGTTTAAATAACAGACAATATTTAACATCCCCCCATCCAAAGAAAAATATGGCAAGTTTTAAGTCCGGAAGAAGCAATATTGTTTTTATTTACATCCAAATGAGATTGACTGCCTTATTGCTTACCAGCAAATATTGTTTCCCAGCCTCAGAAACCTATGATCTACAGACTTCTAAGTAGCTTATTTGTAGTTGAAACCTAAAGGGGAAATGTTATACTCCATTACTGCAAAATTCCTGTATTTCCCTTTTCTGTATAAGATGCTACTAAATCAGCATCATTATAGCATATCATCTCTGAACACCCTGCTTAACAGTGATTTGTTATTGATCTGCTCACTCACTGTGCCCTCTTTGAGAGCAATACCATTTATCTGAATAATGAACAGTTGAGAATAGCATTTATGTGAATAATAAACAAAGAACAGTTAAAGAAAAGTTTTTATCTGAGCATTATGCTAAATATTGAGGAAGGAATTTAAGTTGATCACCTTGGCCTCTACATAAATAACTGAACAATTCAAATGCTTATTAATTCCCATGCATAAAGTTTTTCCATAATAAATATAGATTGTACTCTACATTGTCCATTTAATAGCAAATATTTATCGAGTGCTTGCTATGTGTCAGGTACTGTTCTTAGTAAATATCCCTGTTCTTATGAGCCTTACAAGTTAGGAGGAGGAGAAAATGAATGATAAACTCTGGGTGTGTGTCTGTGTGTGTATCATGGGTGAGCCTGGAGAACATTATGCCAAATGAAATAAGCCTGGCACAGAAAGATAAATACTACATGATTTTGCTTATATGTGGAATCTAAAAAAGTCAAACTCATTAATAGAAGCAGAGAGCAGAAAAACGGTAACCAGGAACTGAGTGTTTCAGTAACACTGGTCAAAGAATACAAAATTTTAGTTAGGAGAAATAAGTTCAAGAGATCTATTGCATAGCATGGTGACTATAGTAAATAACAATGTATCATAATCTTGAAAATTGTTAAGAGAGTAGATTTTAAGTGTTCTCACCACAGAAAATAAGTATGGGAGGTAATTACTATGTCAATTAGCTTGATTTAGCCATTGCACAATACATACGTAATTCAAAACAACATTTTTTTTTTTTTTTAAAGACAGAATCTCACTCTGTCACCCAGGCTGGAGTGCAGTGTCACGATCTCGGCTCACTGCAACCTCCACCTCCCGGGTTCACGCCAGTGGGTCTCCTGCCTCAGCCTCCCATGCAGCTGGGACTGCAGGCACCCGCCACCATGACTGGCTAATTTTTGTGTTTTTAGTGGCAATGGGGTTTCACTGTGTTAGCCAGGATGGTCTCAATCTCCTGACCCTGTGATCTGCCCACCTCGGCCTCCCAAAGTGCTGGGATTACAGGCGTGAGCCACCGCGCCTGGCCCAATATATAGTATTTTAAAGAAAATTTTTATGGCCAGGTGCAATGGTTCACGCCTACAGTCCCAGAACTTTGGGAGGCCGAGGCGGGCAGATCACCTGAGGTCAGGAGTTTGAGACTAGCCTGGCCAACAAGGTGAAACCTCGTCTCTACTAAAAATACAAAAAATTAGTCAGGTGTGGTGGTGGGTGCCTGTAGTCCCAGGTACTTAGGAGGTTGAGGCAGGAAAATCGCTTGAACCTGGGAAGCAGAGGTTGCAGTGAGAACCCGGGAGGCAGAAGTTGCAGTGAGCTGAGATCATGCCACTGCATTCCAGCCTGGGCGACAGAGCCAGAGTCCATCTCAAAAGAAAAAAAAGTAAAAATAAAAAGAAACAAATAAACATTATATAAAATATATATGAAATATACAATTAGCTGGGCATGGTGGCTCATGTCTACAATTGTGCACTTTGAGGGGGAGGGGTGTGGATTGCTTGAACCCAGGAGTTCGAGACCAGTCTGGACAACATAGGGAGACCCCATCTCTACCAAAAAATACAAAAATTAGCAGGATGTGGTGGTATGCACCTGTAGTTCCAGCTACTTGGGAGGCTGAGGTGGGAGGATCACTTGAGCCCAGTAAGCCATGTTCATACCACTGCACTCCAGCCTGGGCAACGAAGTGAGATCCTGTCTCAAAAAAAAAAAAAAAAAGAAAAAGAAAAAGAAAAAAGAAATATACAGTATATAATGTATTATATTACAGTATTTTATATTAGAAGGTGATGGCCGGGCGCGGTGGCTCAAGCCTGTAATCCCAGCACTTTGGGAGGCCGAGACGGGCGGATCACGAGGTCAGGAGATCGAGACCATCCTGGCTAACACGGTGAAACCCCGTCTCTACTAAAAATACAAAAAAAAAAAAAACTAGCCGGGCGAGGTGGCGGGCGCCTGTAGTCCCAGCTACTCTGGAGGCTGAGGCAGGAGAATGGCGTAAACCCGGGAGGCGGAGCTTGCAGTGAGCTGAGATCCGGCCACTGCACTCCAGCCCGGGCGACAGAGCAAGACTCCGTCTCAAAAAAAAAAAAAAAAAAAAAAAAAAAAAAAAGAAGGTGATATGTGCTATAGAAAAAAATAAGAAGTAGGTCATAATAAGGGGCACTGAGAGTGCAGAGTGCGTGGGGATGAAATTTTAAATAGGTGTTCAAAGTTGGTCCTGACAAGCAGTTGAAACTCAAGATGATTTGAAGGAGGTAATGGAGTTAGTTATGAAGATAGCAGGGCAACAGCATTGCTGGTAGAGGAAACAGACTGTGCAAAGGCTCTAAGATGAACGCTAGCCTGCCATTTTCAAGGGAAAGCAAAGAATCCAGGATGGCTGGAGTGCGGTGAGTGAGTGGAAGATAAATTGGTTGGGGTGTAATGGTGTGGTGGAACAAGATCCAGTAGAAACTTGAGCCATTTTGGTAAGGACTTTTGGTCTTTTACTGTGAGTCACATAGGGAGCTTCCTCTGTTTTGATCAGAAGAGGACATGATTTGGTTTACGTTTTAAAGGGGCCACAGTGGCTCAAATGTTGAGAATGGACTGGAAGGAGTAAGAATAAAAGACACGAGACCTATGGCATGAAGTACATGAAATAGCATGAAAGTGTGTCTGGAATTGGTTCCTTCCTGTGGGTTCTTGGTCTTGCTGATTTCAAGAACGAAGCCGTAGACCCTCATGGTGAATGTTACAGTTCTTTTTTTTTCTTTCTTTTTTTTAGACGGAGTCTCACTCTATCACCAGGCTGGAGTGCAGTTGCGTGATCTCAGCTCACTGCAACCTCCAACTCCCTGGTTCAAGTGATTCTCCTGCCTCAGCCTCCTGAGTCGCTGGGATTACAGGCACGTACCACCACGCCGGGCTGATTTTTGTATTTTTAGTAGAGACGGGGTTTCATCATGTTGGCCAGGATGATCTGGATCCCCAGACCTTGTGATCCGCCCATCTCAGCCTCCCAAAGTGCTGGGATTACAGGCATGAGCCACCACACCTGGTCGACTGTAACAGTTCTTAAAGATGGTGTGTCCAGAGTTTGTTCCTTCAGATGTTCAGATGTGTCTGGAGTTTCTTCCTTCTGGTGGGTTCGTGGTCTTGCTGACTTCAGAAGTGAAGCCGCAGACCTTCGCAGTGAGTGTTACAGCTCTTAAAGGTGGCGTGTCCAGAGGTTGGTTGTTCCTCCTGGTGGGTTCATGGTCTCACTGATTTCAGGAGTGAAGCCACAGACCTTCGCAGTGAGTGTTATTGTTATAGCTCATAAAGATAGTGTGGAGCCAAAGAGTGAGCAGCAGCAAGATTTATTGTGAGGAGTGAAAGAACAAACCTTCCACAGCATGGAAGAGGAACAGAGCAGGTTGCCACTGCTGGCTCAGGTTGCCACCTTTTATTCCCTTATTTGGCCCCACCCACATCTGCTGATTGGTCCATTTTACAGAGAGCTGATTGGTCCGTTTTTACAGAGTGCTGATTGGTGCGTTTACAAACCTTTAGCTAGGCACAGAGCACTGATTGGTGTGTTTACAATCCTTTAGCTAGACAGAAAAGTTCCCCAAGTCCCCACTCGACCCAGGAGCCCAGCTGGCTTCACCTCTCAATCCCCCTCTAAACAGGACACCCCAACTGCTGTTGGGAATTGGACAATGACTGCTCTAGCTACTTCCTGCTGGATAGGGGTGAAGAAGGGGCCATGCAGTTGTAGTGTCCTCTAGAGGGGAACTCTTCAGGCCAGTGAAAGGGCTAGGGGGTTGGTTCAGGGATCCTCGGTAGAAGTTGTTAGTTGAGCTCATTTGGGGTTCCATTTGTAAGACAATCTGTAGCTTGATGGCCTCGATTCTAGAGGAAACAAATTTGACAAGGAGGTTAAAAATACAGGGCCCCAAGGCTAGTAATAGCAAGATGGAGGTCACAGGACCTAGAAAGGGGGAGAAGTCATGTTGTCCAGCTCCAGAGGTTGGTATAAGAATTTGAAAGGCATTGTCTGATTTCAGAAGCCTTTTCCTATAAACGCCAGGCGGCATCTTGTACTATCCCTGACTGGTTAGTGTAAAAACAACACTCTTCCCTAAGGAGCAGAGTCCTCCTTTCTCAGCAGTGATGAGGTCTAGGCCTCGGCGGTTTTGGAGAGTCACTGCTGCCAAAGAGTCTATCTGGGATTGTAGATACTATCCTTACTGGATAGATTCTGTTATTTCTTGCAAACTGTCTGAGAAATCCTTTGAGAGTTTGTGGTATTAGGATAATACATGTTACACTGTTAACTTTTAGCAAACTACTTTTGTTGAAAACCTTATAAGTTTGGGATTTTAATTCTTCTTTGCTATTAATAAAACCTTGTTCAGTCCACATTAACTTAGAATTGGTATAGCTGGCTCTGTCCTGATTCTGCAAGTACTTTAAGATTTGGCTGAGTGCATACAACTCACATGTTTGTATGGTAATTAATTAAGATTTAGATCCTCTGTTAGGAAACCTGCTGGGTTAAGGATTTTTGATAGGAAGGCTATGGGTTGTCAGTGGCCTCAATGCTTTTGGGCTATGACCTTGTTTGTACTGTCAACAAGGTGGTATTGGAGTGTTATAGGGTCAGGAAGACCTTCAATTATCAATTATAGGTTTTAAATTTACCCTGGATTTTAAAGGAATATGGTACTCTGTTTTTTCTTTACTACTTCCATCTCTCTTTCTTTCTCTTTGACTTCTTTTTTTTTGAGACAGAGTCTCACTCTGTCACCCAGGCTGGAGTGCAGTGGCCGGATCTCAGCTCACTGCAAGCTTTGGCTCCTGGGTTTACGCCATTCTCCTGCCTCAGCCTCCCGAGTAGCTGGGACTACAGGCGCCCACCACCTCGCCCGGCTAGTTTTTTGTATTTTTTAGTAGAGACGGAGTTTCACCGTGTTAGCCAGGATGGTCTCAATCTCTGACCTCGTGATCCGCCCGTGTTGGCCTCCCAAAGTGCTGGGATTACAGGCTTGAGCCACCGTGCTCAACCTCTCTTTGACTTCTTTGTCTCTCTTTCTGACTCCCTCTTTGTCTCTGTCTCTTCATCTCTCTCTCTCTGACTTTCTGTCTCTTTCTCTCTTTCCTTTCTGCTGGTCTTTCCCTGCCTCTGCTAGCTGCTTATGCTGCTGTTCTCTCCACTCCTTCCCCTTTTTGATGGCTTCGGCAGTGTAAGACTGCCACCTCCTTGGGTTTTTGTACTGCATGCAATAACTCCATAATTTCCTTGTGGTATTTAATGGGGGTTCCCCCAGAGGTTAGGAACTCCCTTTCTTTCCATATTGCAGCATGGGCATGTAGGATTAGATAAGCATACTTGCTATCTGTGTACACATTTATTCTTTTTCTTTTTTCCAGTTCTAAGGCTTGGCTAAGTGCCACTAGTTCTGCTAACTGGGCACTGGTCCCTGGAGAAGAGGCTTACTTTCAAGTATGGTTACATCACTAACTATGGCATAACCTGCCCTTCACATCCCATTCTCCACAAATGAACTTGAACGGTATATAGGTTAAGGTCAGGATTAGCCAAGGGACTTCCAAGAGATCATCTTGGGAGCCATAAGTCTGGACTATAATTTATTGGCAGTCATGCTCGATTGGCTCCCCATCCTCTGGAAGAGAAGTGGCAGGGTTGAGGGCCACACGTGTTGCACTTGAAATACTGGTCCCTCAAGGAGTAGCGCCTGATATCTAAGCAGGCAGTTGTATGATAGCCATTAACTTCCTTTGGCACCTAGTATGCCATTTATATCATGAGTAGTCCAGACAGTGAGATCCTTTCCTTGCATTATTTTGATAGCCTCTGACACCAAGATGGCCACCGCCGCAACTACCGTAAACAGTGAGGCCACCCTTTTGCTACTACATCAATTTCCTTACTTAGGTATGCCACTGGTTGTGGGGTTGTCCCACGAGTCTGAGTAAGGACTCCAAGAGCTATTCCTGCTCTCTCTGTGATGTATAAAGAGAAGTTTTGTCCTTTGGAAAGGCTTAAACCTGGAGCTTGCTTAAAGGGCCTGCTTTAAGGTTTTGAAGGAGGTTCCTGCCCCTCATTCTCATTCTACTAGATGTGTATTTGCCCTCTGGGTCTCCACGATTAGAGTATAGAGGGACCTGGCTATCTCGCTGTATCTGGGGATCCATAGTCGGCAAAAGCCCATGATTCCAAGGAACTCCTGCAACTGCTTTAATGTCTCAGGGTAAGGATA
This sequence comes from Trachypithecus francoisi, assembly GCF_009764315.1. Classification (NCBI taxonomy): domain Eukaryota; kingdom Metazoa; phylum Chordata; class Mammalia; order Primates; family Cercopithecidae; genus Trachypithecus; species Trachypithecus francoisi. The sequence continues at coordinate 68,257,012 of NW_022681470.1, read as the reverse complement.
AGCCAGTATAGGCTGTATTCATTCCTTGCTGAGGGTCCTGGTTCCTCTGGCTAAAATTAGGCCTAGATATTTGACCTACTCTAGGCAAAGCTAGGCCTTCGAGCTAGATGCCTTTTACCCTTGATTAGCTAGAAAGTTCAAGAGATCTAGGGTAGCCTGCTGGCATGAGGCTTCCAAACTGGTAGCCAAAAGTAAATTATTCACATACTGAAGAACCAGAGTGCCTGGACTTGAGAAGTGGCCTAGATCTTGGGCCAGTGCCTGACCAAACAGATGAGGGCTATCCCTAAACCCTTGGGGCAAGACGGTCCACGTAAGTTGGGACGTGTGGTCTGTGGGATCCTCAAAGGCAAAGAGAAACTGGGAGTCAGAGTGCAGGGGAATACAGAAGAAGGCATCCTTGAGGTCCGAACAGTGAACCATTCCGCTTCCTCTGGTATATGAGAGAGCAGGGTATAGGGGTTGGGTACAACTGGATATAGAGGAATTACTCCCTCATTGATGAGTCTATGATCTTGTCCACTGACTGTTCAGTTTTTGTACTCCTAGAATGGGGGTGTTGCAGGGACTGCTGCATTTCTTTACTAACCTTTGAGCTTTTCAATGTTTAACAATATCCTATAATCCTTTATGAGCTTCAGGCCTTAAGGGATATTGCCTTTGATAAGGAAAACTGGTGGGGTTTTTTAGCCTGATTTGGACTGGGTGGGCATTTCTTGCCCTTCCAAATTGTCCTTCCAATGCCCAGACTTCAGGGTTGATTCCTTCCTCAAGTAGGGGACAACAAATGGGTAACTTGTTCCCCATATTCATGTAGATAATAGCTCCAGCTTTGGCTCATATATCTCTCCTGAATAAGGGTGTGGGACTTTCAGGCATGACAAGAAAGTCATGTGAAAAGAGCAAAGTCTCCCAGTTACAACTGAGGAGGTGGGAGAAATACCTGGTTACAGGCTGTCCCAGGATTCCTCAGATGGAAATGGACCTTGAGGACAGCTGTCCAGGACAGGAGATTAACACCGAGAAAGCCACGCCAGTGCCCAGGAGGAAGTCAATTTCCTGGCCCTCAATGGTTATACGTACCTGGGGCACAGTGAGGGTGATGACATGAGCTGGTGTTTGCCCCAGGCACCCTCAGTCCTGTTGTTGGATCATCTGGTTAGGGGCTTCTGGCCCAGAGAACCTTTGCCCTCTGGGACAGTGTGCCTTCCAGTGATTGCCTTGGAATACCGGATATGGATGAGGGGCGGCTTGTTTCTCGTTGGACAATCTTTTTTAAAGTGTCCTTATAAACCACACTGATAACAAGCCCTACCAGGTGACTGGCCTGCTCCATTTTCTGTCCTCTCTGAACCACCAAGGTTTGTTTGTCTGAGAGCCATGACTAAGGCTGTGGCCTTTCTCTGATCTCACTTTTCCTTTTGGGCCTGTTCCTCTTGGTCCGTATTATGGAACACTGAGGTTGCTAGGTTTAATAATGCCTCTGAATTTTGTTCAGGGCCCAGGGCTCGCTTTTGGAGTTTTCTCCTGATATTTGTGCCTGATTGGGTAATAAACTTATCCTTTAGGATCAATTGACCCTCTAGTGAGTTGGGTGACAGAGGCGTATATTTTCTTAAGGCCTCCTGTAGCCACTCGAGAAAGGCAGAAGAATTTTCTTCCTTTCCCTGAGTTATGGTAGACATCATTGAATAATTCATGGGCTTTTTCCTAATTCTCCTTAGTCGTTCTACAACACAGGTCAACAGATGTTTGCGACTCCAGTCCCCATGATCTGAGTCGAGGTCCCAGTGGGGATCCATACCGGGGACGGCTTGCTGACCGGTAGGGAATTTGTCCCTTTCTTTAGCTGTCATTCTGTCATTTACTTGACTAAGATACCAGGTATCTTCAAACTCTCAGGCTGCATCTAAAGTCGCATTCTTTTTATTTAAGGCCAGGTTTTCATCTGGCATGACAATAGCATGACATCTCTCCAAGTGAGATAGAAGGTTTGCCCTAGACCCTGTAGGACATCTATGTACCTATCAGGATCATCTGGAAACTTTCCCAGGTCTGCCTTGATCTGCTTTAAATCAGAGAGGGATACGGGGACATGTACCTGGCTTGGGCCAAATTCCCCTCCCCCCACAGCTTGAAGGGGACATAACCTATGGCCCAGGGGTTTTTGTGTTCTTTTGGAGATTTCTTTGCTTATTTCCTTCTGGGCGGGGGAGATTAGAGGAGGCTTATCATTAATAGGAAGGGGAGCTATAGGGAGGCTAGCATATGGGGGTAAGCTGAGAGGTCCTCCTGTGGGATGTAAATTGCAAGCTTTGCATAGTTGTATATTCTCCTTCAGTGAAAAGAATACTTGGACATAAGGTATTTTGATCCATTTGCCTTCCCTCTTACACAAAAGGTCAAGCTGCAGGATAGCATTGGAAGTTATACTTCCCTCAGGTGCAGGTGGCCATTTTTCCCCATCAGAGAGAGAGAGTATTGGGGCCAGGCCACAGTGCAGAAAAAAATGAGCTGCCTCTTTTTCGGGGTTTGTGGGTCAAATTGGTCCCAATGACTTAGGATGCATTTCAAGGGAGAGCCTGTTGATGCGTGAGTGTCTCCCATCTGAAAGACAAAACAGCCCACAGTTTTGGTTTGCTTCTCCCGCTGCCCAAGAACCCGTAACGATCCCTGGACCCTGCTGATCGGAATCGTTGCACTCACCGACACAGCAGCAGAAGCACTAGTTTTCTTCCTAGACCACAAGGAGGACCGAGGAATATCAGGTTTAGTGCCCCTTACCGACGCATTCTCGAAAACCTGCACCCTTGCCTCTCCTCCTAGACCACAAAGAGGACCAAGAAAAATCAGATTTAGTGGCCCTTACTGATGCATTCTTGAAAATCCGTTAGAGTCCTAAGCGTTCTCCTGTTAGTCTGGGACTTTACTTATGTCCCATAAAGATGTTATGCCCCAAAAATGAAGTGGAGAGCCATACCCTGAGGGAAGGAAGGGATTTCCAGAGTTGGAAGAGTGATGCCTTTTGTCCTCACTTGTATGAATAGGAAGGATACAATTTCTGAGGCTCCCCGTATCCTAGCTTCAGGAATAGCTTTTGTTAGGCCTGCATATCTGAGAAGGGATCCTAAAATTCCAGATAGTCCCTCCTGTGACAGGGCTTTTGGAAAAAATTATGTCTTTCTGATTGGTGAGCCCAGGTGCCTAAACAAGGTAACAGAGTCCTCAAGTTTATAGTAGAAATCATTCTTACAGGAGAAAATAGAAAAGCACCAGAGACAAGGGGTGGTTTTTAGAAGCAGGACTAGGCTTGGAGAAGAGAGGCGGGAGGAAGTTTGTCTGACAGGCATTAGGACCCAGGAGGCAAGAGTCAGGATAGATAGGATAGATGGGAGAGTCTCACTTGGGCAACATGACTTTGAGAGTTCCGCTCTTGGCCACAGGGTCAACCAACTTGTTGTCGGGACCCCGGAGCTGAATGGCTTTTCTCTGTCGACCCTCAGCTCAGCCTAGAAGTACAGGAAAAGCGGAAGCTGGTTTCAAGGAAACCAATGCTCCCAACTCCGAAGAGTCAGGGGTTATTAGACAGCCCTTTCCCAGAAAGCCTGACACCCATGTCTTTAGTCCAGCGGCTGCACTAGTTGCTTTTAACTGGCTGACAGGTGTCCAGTATTTAGCCCCCGAATTCTAAGGAAAAATAGAGGACAGAATAGCAAGCAAAAGGGGTCCGATGGCACTCACCGCTTGGCGATAGGCGATAGTCCCATCTGGGTTGCCAAAATGTGTCTGGAATTGGTTCCTTCCTGGGGGTTCTTGGTCTCACTGATTTCAAGAATGAAGCTACGGACCCTGGCGGTGAGTGTTACAGTTCTTAAAGATGGTGTGTCCGGAGTTTTTTCCTTCAGATGTTCAGATGTGTCCGGAGTTTCTTCCTTCTGGTGGGTTCATGGCTTTGCTGACTTCAGGAGTGAAGCCACAGACCTTTGCAGTGAGTGTTACAGCTCTTAAAGGTGGCGTGTCCAGAGTTGTTTATTCCTCCCGGTGAGCTCGTGGTCTCACTGACTTCAGGAGTGAAGCTGCAGACCTTCACAGTGAGTGTTACAGCTCATAAAGGTAGTGCGGACCCAAAGAGTGAGCAGCAACAAGATTTATTGTGAAGAGTGAAAGAACAAACCTTCCACAGCATGGAAAGGGACCCCAGCAGGTTGCCCTGCTGGCTCTGGTGGCCAGCTTTTATTCCCTTATTTGGCCCCACCCACATCCTGCTGATTGGTCCATTTTACAGAGAGCTGATTGGTCCACTTTTACAGAGTGCTGATTGGTGCATTTACAAACCTTTAGCTAGACACAGAGCGCTGATTGGTGCATTTACAATCCTTTAGCTAGACAGAAAAGTTCCCCAGGTCCCCACCCGGACCCAGAAGCCCAGCCAGCTTCACCTCTCAAAACTACTGCAGTGATCCAGGAAAAAAGGTGATGGTGGCTCAGACCAGGATGGCTGTAGTGGTGATGTGGAGAAGCAGTTGGCTACTTACTAGGTTTTAAAGATAGCGCCAACGTGGTTGGCTGACAGATTGGTGGTGGAGTGTAAGAAAAGCCACAGAAACGGCCTGGCGTGGTGCTGACGCCTGTAATCCCAGCACTTTGGGAGGCTAAGGCGGGTGGATCATGAGGTCAGGAGATCGAGACCATCCTGGCTAACACAGTGAAACCCCGTCTCTACTAAAAATACAAAAAATTAGCCGGACACAGTGGCGGGCACCTGTAGTCCCAGCTACTCGGGAGGCTGAAGCAGGAGAATGGCATCAACCCGGGAGGCAGAGCTTGCAGTGAGTGGAGATCGCGCCACCGCACTCTAGCCTGGGCAACGGAGTGAAACTCTCTCTCAAAAAAAAAATAAAGGAGAAGCCACAGAATCAAAAGTGACTGCAAAGTGTGTAGTCTGAGCAAGTGGAAACATGAAGATATTTCCAACTGAGATGGAGGAGGCTAGTGGTAGAACAGGTCTGGGGAAGGAAATGTGAGTTTGATTTTGACCTTGTTGAGTTTGAGATATTTATTAGACATTCAAGTTGAGATGTGGAGTAGGCAGTTCATTATAAAAGTCTGGAGAGAGGGTTAGTTTGTATACATACATTTGTGAGAAGGATAGATAAGTAATACTCAGGACCTAATGCAAAATGAAAATGAAGACTCCTTGTTAAAAAATTATTGAGAATTTCAATGACTGGGTGTGGTAGCTCATACCTGTAATCCCAGCCCTTTGGGGGGCTGAGGCGGGAGGATCACTTGAGCCTAGGAGTTCGAAACCAGCCTGAACAACGTGGTGAAATCCCATCTCTACTAAAAAATAAAAAAAATTAGCCAGGCGTGGTGGTGCATGACTGTGGTCCCAGCTACTCAGGAGTCTGAAGTGGGAGAACCATCTGAGCCCAGGAAGTTGAGGCTGCAGAGAGCCGTGATTGCACTCCAGCCTTGGCAACAGAGGAAGATCCTGTTTCAGTGACAGCAGAGCATTAAAACACAAGGCTTTTCTGAGGGTGGAGCATGCGAGTGCACAGCTCACAAGGAAGCTGGTCCTATTTGAGTCATTGGCATACACTTGGTACTTAAAGATTGGACAAGGTCTTCAAGAGAGTGAGTGTAAATGGAGGAGAGAAGGGGACCACACCCTGTCCCCGGGGCCACTGTGGCATTAAGGGATTGAGAAAATGAGGAGGGGCCAACAGAGGAGAAAGGGTGAAGAAAACCAGGAGAGTGTGGTGTCCAGGAAGCCACGAGACAAGTCACTCCTGTGACCATCTGCATTAAATGCTGTGGGTGTGTAAACAAGAAGATAGGGAATCGACATGAGATTTCACAATTTATAAGCTTTTAGCAATAATACATTTTAATTTATTTTATAAGAAACTATGCAAAACTAATCAGGGAGTATTATAAATTACATCATTATTAATTATTAAAAACAATTTCTGGATATTATATGGCAACAAAGACATTGGGCTATATTCCATATTGGTACAAATTCCCCTGAAGTATGTCACATTCTTATAATCACTGTTAGATGAGTAATTTTATTTCGAATTTTTGCTAGATTTTGGGTAGATAGAATAACACATCCTAAGTGAGATCAGAAGAGGATTTTCTAATGTTTTCCCCCAATTTTTTGGAAAGCAACTTTCTTGCTCAATATCAAGTGTTTCTGAGGCCCCGATGACATGTTTTAAAATTACATGATATATCTGTGTGTGTGTGTGTGTGTGTGTGTTTTTTGAGATGGAGTCTTGCTCTCTTGCCCAGGTTGGAGAGCAGTGGCATGATCTTGGCTCATGGCTCACTGCAACCTGTCTGTGAGGCCCTGATAACATGTTTTAAAATAATATAATATATATATATATATTTTTTTTTGAGATGGAGTCTTGCTCTGTTGCCCAGGCTGGAGTGCAGTGGCACTATCTTGGCTCACTGCAACCTCTGCCTCCTGGGTTCAAGCGATTCTCCTGCCTCAGCCTCCTGAGTAGCTGGGATTATGGGCGTGCACCACCACACCCAGCTAATTTTTTTGTATTTTTAATAGAGACAGGGTTTCACCATGTTGGTCAGGCAGATCTTGTATTCCTGACCTTGTGATGCGTCCACCTTGGCCTCCCAAAGTGCTGGGATTACAGGCGTGAACCACCGTGCTCAGCCTTTTAAAATAATATTTTATTAAAACTTTTAGGATCCTTGAAAAGAGAAATTACTTTTGAAATACTGATTATTCTCCCTTTCCGAGTTTGCCTTTCTCATCACATTATCTCCAAGTGCTTTGGTAAGAGGCTGATACGGAAGGGCTTTGAAACAAGAAGAAAAGTCTTTCCTACCTCAAACTTAAGGTGATTTTAAGTATCAAATCTACAGGCATCAAGGGGGTTGAAGAGCAAAGCTTCATCTGTTACCTGTTCTTATGCATTTTAATGCACTGTATCCTAATACTAAAGAAAGAAAAAGGTTTAATAAGCTTCTGACTTTTGATTAAAACTGTTCTGGAAGGTTTTTCACATAAACATTTTATAAACCAGAGAGTTAAGTAAGGATGTTGTTTTTAGAAGCAGCAGCTAAGCTTCAAAAAGCATTCTTCTGGAAAGCTACAGCTTAGCTGACTCCATCCCGGTTTTAATATATTACTGTGATTAACAGGATACCACAGTAGGGGGCATTAAAGAGATGGTAGGTTTGTACCGATAAAATAATTATATTTTTGTATTGAATATTGAGTTTGCCTTTACAGCGAGAATAAATTTGCATTTCAAATAGCTAAGAAAATTCTGCCAAGGACCTCTACCACCACTAGACCCAACTTATCTGTTGTCTTCAACAATCACTTTCATTGACTCCTTTGCCAGTTATCCCGGATCTGCAAAGAAATTCTCTTTAGAGGGGCATTTTAAGCAGTATGAAGACTGCATGATTAACTTTTAGAGATAAGTAGATTAGAATATCATAACTATAGGTTATGTTCCTAAGATATCTTTTTCTGAATAGCAAAGACTGTGGCCATTCGGATGAAATGAATGGAAACCTAGTAAACAGAGAAAGACAGGAAAGGAGGAGATGCCAAGCAAATGTTTGTATGAAGTTGCATGATCAAGCTCCTGCCTGCCTCTCCATCTTTATCTTGTGCAACCCTCCCTTTCATTCACTGGGTTCCAGCCATCCAGGTCTTCTTTCTGTTCCTCCAACATCCCAAATATCTTCTTTAAAGGCCTTCCCTGTTACCCTATCGAAAATAGCACCCCCCACTTCCTTCCATCATATCATTTTCTAGAGTTCAATCTTAGCATGCAACACACTCAGTCGGTGCCTTGTAAATGTAAAAAAATGGTTTCCAGTGGACACAATGACTCATACCTGTAATCTCAGCATTTTGGGAGGCTGAAGCGGGAGGACTGCTTGAGGCCAGGAGTTCAAGACCAGTCTGGGCAACATAGTGAGACCCCTATCTCTACAAAAATAAAAACAAGACATGTACCTGTAGTCCCAGCTACTATGGAGGCTGAGGTGGGAAGATGGTTTCAGCCTCGCAGTTTGAGGTTTTGAGGTAGCAGTGAGCTATGATTGCATCACTGCACCACAGCCTGAGTGACAGAGCGAGACCCTGTCTTAAACACACACACACACACACACACACACACACACACATATATATATATATAATAAAAGGTTTATTTCTTAGCTTTATCCACTAGAATGTGAGCCCTCTTAAGGCAGTGGCCTTGCATGGCCAAATTTCCAGTCACTAAAACTGTCCTTGACCCTTAGAAGTGGTCAGTAAATATTTGTTGAATACATGAATAAAGTTTATTTTACATGAGGTAAACCCAAATATTCAGAACTTTAGCATACCTCATCTATACTTTTTGGATGCCAAAATCTGCTAAGTTTTGAAACAAAGAACAGTCTCAATTTACTTGCTACTCTGTGTGATGCCCTAACTACATAATTAACCAAAAAATACATTTACAAAGTGTGTTAAATATGATACCAAGGGAGACTATAAGAGAAAATCATCTTCCTCGTCTTTGCATATTCTTCACAGCATAGCACGTATTTACTTGTTTGAGATTACTGGCCATGTTTTCTTGAGCAAGAGAGCTTTCCTGTATTATTGGTAAGAACATTATGTACAAGTTTACCCAGCGTCTCATTAGGGATAAGAGATTCTCCAATCATTTCATGGACGCCTTAAAATGCAATAGTACTTGGAGTAGCCTTTTTAAGGTTATGTTGTTAGCTGGTATTACAGGTCATAGAGAAAACCTAAAATGTTAAATTGCTAACTATTACTCTTCCTGAGTTATTTTCACTATTAATTCATTTTTTGAGGGAAATAAAAACCTGCTTAAAAATAGTCCAGATCCTGGTCCATAGTCTATATTATGAGTAAGATTTTGGTGACAGGTGTAAGTAAAAACTGATGTATTTTTTTCAACCCACTGTAAAGTTGAAAGGGAGGATGTCAGAATTCTCTTTTAGCCTACCCTATGCTCAGTGTGCAATCTTGACAAGTTTATTAACTTCTTGAATCTTAATTGTATTATCTATGATCAATGATCTATAGAGCATATGTTTGGACCTTATAGTTAATCATTCTATAGAAGTAGAATCTTATTAACAAAAATGAAAATTGGCCAGGCGCGGTGGCTCACGCCTGTAATCCCAGCACTTTGGGAGGCTGAAGCGGGCGGACCACGAGGTCAGGAGATCGAGACCATCCTGGCTAACATGATGAAATCCTGTCTCTACTAAAAATACAAAAAATGAGCCGGGTGTGGTGATGGGTGCCTGTAGTCCCAGCTACTCGGGAGGCTGAAGCAGGGGAATGGAGTGAACCCGGGAGGTGGAGGTTGCAGTCAGCCAAGATAGTGCCACTGCACTGCACTCCAGCCTGGTCGACAGAGCGAGACTCCGTGTCAAAAAAAAAAAAAGAAAAGAAAAGAAAATCAATACCCCCAGCATTTATAGCTTATCCCGATTACAAAAATAGTGCACACACAAGAGTAGAAAATGTTGAAAAGACAAAAAGCATAGAGAAAAATAGAACTTGAATGCTGTAACTTTAGAAACAACACTGTCCCCATTTTCATGTTGCCTCTAACTTGTTTTTAAACTTTCTCAAATTAGTGATTTATTATTATTGCTACTCTCTCCCTTCCTCACTCCCTCTCTTCTTCTTTCCCTCCCTCTTTCCTTTGTTTTCTTTTCTTTTCTCTCTCTGTCCCTCCATTCCTCCCTTCCTTCTTTCCTTTTTTCCCTTATAGTCCATATTTGTTTAGTGTTACCAAAACGTTTACCAATATATTTACTCCCACTATTCTTTCTGGGTTCATTTAAATTTTGCCAAAGAAAATTCTTTAGTTGTTTTTCTTTTTTTTTTTTTTTTTGTTTTTTTTTTTTTTTTTTTTTTTTGTTTTTTTTTTTTTTTTTTTTTGAGGCGGAGTCTCGCTCTGTCGCCGGACTGGAGTGCAGTGGCCGGATCTCAGCTCACTGCAAGCTCCGCCTCCCGGGTTTCCGCCATTCTCCTGCTCAGCTCCCGAGTAGCTGGACTACAGGCGCCCGCCACCTCGCCCGGCTAGTTTTTGTATTTTTTAGTAGAGACGGGGTTTCACTGTGTTAGCCAGGATGGTCTCGATCTCCTGACCTCGTGATCCGCCCGTCTCGGCCTCCCAAAGTGCTGGGATTACAGGCTTGAGCCACCGCGCCCGGCCTTTAGTTGTTTTTTCACCAAGAGCTTATTAGTACTAAACTTTCATAGTTTTTCATGGCCAGGTGTGGTGGCGCATGCCTGTTACCCCAGCACTTTGGGAGGCTGAAGCAAGAGGATTGCCTGAGCCCAGGAGTTCCACACCAGCCTGGGCAACACAGTGAGACCTTGTCTCTCCAAAAAATAAAAAACTTAGCTGGATGTGGGGACACGTGCATGCAGTTCCAGCTACTTGGGAAGCTAAGGTGAGAGAGGACCTCTTAAGCCTAGCAGATCAAGACTGCTGCGGGCTATGATGATGCCACTGCACTTCAGCCTGGGCAAAAGAGTGAAAACCCCATCTCTTTCCCTCTAAAAAGGGGGAAAAAAGTTATTTTATGACTGAAAGTACTTTATTTTACCCTTATTCTCGAACAATAGTGTAGTAAACTCCTTTTCCCTTCACACCTTATCATGTATTTATTAATTTTTTTACCATAAAGTATAGCAGGAGATACAATGTATTTAAATTCTGTATATTTTTACATATATTTTAACCTCCCCAAGATATTATCATTGTTTTAACTGTCAATATTCATCTAGTTTTAACTATATAGCTACCATTTCTTTATATACCTGTGCTATTGCGCTTCAATTAGGGATCATTTTCCTTTTGCTTGGAAAACTCTCTTTGTATTTCCTTGGGTGTAGATGTGCTGACATTAAATTCTTCCAAGTTTTTGTGCATAGGCAAATGTCTTTATTTCACCTTCACTTTTGAAGTGTGTATGTGTGTGTGTGTATATATATATATATATATATATATAACTGAATATAGATTTTTTTCTTTTCTTTTTTTTTTGAGACATGGTTTTGCTCTATTGCCCAGGCTGGAGTGCAGTGGTGCGATCTCGGTGCACTGCAACCTCCAGCTCCCAGGTTCAAGCAGCTCTCCTTCCTCAGCCTCCTGAGTAGCTGGGACCACAGGTGCTTGCCACCACACCCAGCTAATTTTTGTATTTTTAGTAGAGACAAGGTTTCACCATGTTGGCCAGACTGGTCTCAAACTCCTGACCTCAAGTGATCCGCCCACCATGGCCTCCCAAATTTCTGGGATTACAGGCGTGAGTCACCGTGCCCTGCCTGGATATAGATTTCTAGGTTGGTTGTCACTCTGTTTCAGTCCTTTGAAGATTTTATTCCACTGTTTAATGGCTTTCATGTTTTTCTATTAAAGGGTCAGCTATCAGTTTTATTTTTTATTTATTTTTCTTTTTTCTTTTCTTTTTTTTTTTTTGAGAGCGGAGTCTCGCTGTGTCGCCCAGGCTGGAGTGCAGTGGCGCGATCTCGGCTCACTGCAAGCTCCGCCTCCCGGGTTCCCGCCATTCTCCTGCCTCAGCCTCCGAGTAGCTGGGACTACAGGCGCCCGCCACCGCGCCCGGCTATTTTTTGTATTTTTAGTAGAGACGGGGTTTCACCGTGTTAGCCAGGAGGGTCTCGATCTCCTGACCTCGTGATCCACCCGCCTCGGCCTCCCAAAGTGCTGGGATTACAGGCTTGAGCCACCGCGCCCGGCCTTTATTTTTTCTTGAGACAGAGTCTTACTCTGTTGTTCAGGGTGTAGGGGCGCAATCTTGGCTCACGGCAACCTCCACCTCCCGGGTTCTAGTGATTCTCCTGCCTTAGTCTCCCAAGTAGCTGGGACTATAGGCGTGTGCCACCACGCTTGGCTAATTTTTGTAATTTTAGTAGAGATGGGGTTTCACCATGTTGGCCAGGCTGGTCTCGAACTCCTGACTTCAGGTGATCTGCCCCACCTCGGCCTCCCAAAGTGCTGGGATTATAGGCATGAGCCACCGTGCCCAGTCAGCTATTAGTTTTATTGTTACTCCTTTAAAATTATGCATCTCTCCTATTTCAGTCACTTTTAAGATTTTTTTCTTTCTCCTTAATTCTAAACAATTTTACTATGAAATGTCCAGATATAATTTTCTTTGTATTTATTCTGGTTGAAGTTTTTAGAGATCTTTGAATCTGTAGTTCAAGGTCTTTCATCAATTCTGGAAAATTCTCAGAAACTATCTCTTCAAATACTATTTTGACCATTCTATTTCTTCTCATTTAGACATATGTTGGCCTCCCATATTTTTCTAAACCATGTCTTATAAATTTGTTTTACAATTTATATTTTTTGATCCTTGTATTTTTTGGAGACAGGGTCTTGCTTTGTTGCCCAGGCTGGAGTGCAGTAGTATGAACATGGTTTCTACAGTCTTGACCTTCTGGGCTCAAGCAATCCTCCTGCTTCAGCCTCTTGTGCAGCTTGGACCACAGATGTGCACCACCACACCTGGCTAATTTTACAATTTATTGTAGAGAAGGAGTCTCACTTTGTTGCTCAGCTGGTCTCAAACTCCTGGGCTCAAGCAGTCCTCCTCCCTTGGCCTCTCAAAGTGTTGGGTGGCGTGAGCTACTGCACCGGTCTTGCCAGCAGTTAACTAGAGACAGATGTCATTAATTTTGATCAGGCCTTGAGATGGCTAGAGGCTGAATTTAAGACTCTATGAGGCATGCTATATTACGGTTACACCCTTGAACCTAGAAAATAGTCATTCAGGGATCTCTACTTAAAACCTGGCATGTTGTCCAGGATTCTTTCTCCATTTCAGGCTCTGAACTCCAGTTTTTGTCTGTTCGGTTCCCTGAGATTTTCCATATCACTGCTTATCCCTTAAACATCTTAACAATTGTGTTTTGTTTGTTTGTTTGTTTTTGAGACGGAGTCTTGCTCTGTTGCCAGGCTGGAGTGCGGTGGCATAACCTCGCTCACTGCAACCACCGCCTCCTGGGTTCAAGCAATTCCCCTGCTTCACCTTCCTGAGTAGCTGGGACTACAGGCGCGCACCACATGCCCAGCTAATCTTTTGTATTTCAGTAGAGATGGGGTTTCATCATGTTAGCCAGGATGGTCTGGATTTCCTGACCTGGTGATCCGCCTGCCTCGGCCTCCCAAAGTGCTGGGATTATAGGTATGAGCCACTATGCCCGGCCTGTTTGTTTGCTTTTGCTGTGACTGCTCTTATTCCTTTCCCCGTTCTTCAGTGACTTAGGATTCAAAAGATTCTTTGAGGTAAAATCCTTGCAAAATTTCACACTCATTTTTCTGTGATTCTCCTCTCTGGGATCCTGGCTGTTCATATCTTGGCTGCTCCACTTGTCTTGAATCACAATTTTTGTCTTCCCGTCCCCATAAACTTACTGAAAACTCTTGGCCACTACTTCCTGCTATACCTCTGTCTCCTAGCCAGGAAATGGTAAGTGCCCCAAGAGAAAACATTGGTGGAGAATATCTGATTTATTCTGATTTGTTTCCTTTTCCTCTAGGATCTTGACTTCCCTTCCCTGGCTACCTTGGTAGCTTCTCAATATCTTCAAATAACTGCCTTTTTCGTTTTTTTTTTTTTTTTTTTTTTTGAGATGGAGTCTCGCTCTGTTGCCCAGGCTGGAGTGCAGTGGCCGGATCTGGGCTCACTGCAAGCTCCGCCTCCCGGGTTTACACCATTCTCCTGCCTCAGCCTCCCGAGTAGCTGGGACTACAGGCGCCCGCCACCTCGCCTGGCTAGTTTCTTGTATTTTTTAGTAGAGACGGGGGTTTCACCGTGTTAGCCAGGATGGTCTCGATCTCCTGACCTCGTGATCCGCCCGTCTCGGCCTCCCAAAGTGCTGGGATTACAGGCTTGAGCCACCGCGCCCGGCCACCTTTTTCGTATTTTATCTAGCTTTATGAGATGAGAGTGTTCATTTGATAAGAGTTTCTCTTAGAAAGCTTAGCTTTAGACTTAAAAAGTAAAAGTCTTAAGCCTATACAGCCTTTTAATATTAAAAGAGCCATTGCATTTCCAGTTGCTACTTATTAGGCTCTCTTAAATTGTTCGCATGTTCTAGTTACTAGTTACACCAAATAGTTGATGGCTTTTGCAGTTCTTTCTTTTTTTTTTTTTTTTTGAGATGGAGTTTTGCTTTTGTTGCCCAGGCTGGAGTTCAATGGTGCAATCTCAGCTCACTGCAACCTCCGCCTCCCGGGTTCAAGCAATTCTCCTGTCTTAGCTTCCCGAGTAGCTGGGATTACAGGCACATGCCACTATGCCCAGCTAATTTGTTGTATTTTTAGTAGAGATGGGGTTTCATCATATTGGTCAGGCTGGTCTCGAACTCCTGACCTCAGGTGATCCACCCTCCTTGGCCTCCCAAAGTGCTGGGATTACAGGTGTGAGCCACTGGACCTGGCTGGTTTTCACAGTTCTTAAAGCATTTCTTTTGCCCTCTTCACTTGTGGGATAATCATACACCTGATCATTGTGTATCTATCTCTTCCACTACATCCATCCCAACAGAATGGTCTCTGATTAGCAACAAAACAAAAACTGCCAAATGGATTAGTTGAAAGGGAGAAATACAGTTCTTTCTCTTTTTTTTTTTGAGATGGAGTCTTGCTCTGTTGCCCAGGCTGGAGTGCAGTGGCACGATCACCGGTCACCGCAATCTCAGCCTCCCAGGTTGGCTGAGACTACAGGCACACGCCACCACGTCCGGGTAATTTCTTTTGTATTTTAGTGGAGATGGGGCTTCACTGTGTTGCCCAGACTGGTCTCTAACTCCTGAGCTCAGGCAATCTGCCCACCTCGGCCTCTCAAAGTCCTAAGATTACAGGCGTAAGCCACCGCACCTGGCCCAGTTCTTTCTTAAGTAAATAATGTTGAACTAAACCTTTGCCTTTTACCCACTGAGAATCAGGGTAGTGGCCTCTATCAGCTCGTTTTCCTTCTTAAGGAAGTATTAGGTTGGTGCAAAAGTAATTGTGGTTTTTGTCATTACTTTTAAATTACTTTTAATGGCAAAAACCACAGTTACTCTTCACCAACCTAATAAGTCTCTTTGGTCCTGCCTTCTATAGCATATCTCTCAGACTGTGCTTATCATAACAGTGACTTTTCAAAATGTAATTGATACACGCCTTCATTTGCCACTAGAATATATTGGTCATAATTTTTAACACTGTTTGAGGCATCACTGTGTTTATACATGACTCATTGATTGAATGTTATTTTTTTCCAGGCACTGAGAATATGGTAGTAAACAGACACATGTTCTTCTAGTCTGTGATGAAAATGGCAAACCTCAGGGAGATGAGGCAGGTAGAACTTAACCCCTCTTCTTCCTGAATACTGCCAGGCTGCTGTGCTATCTTTTTTTTTTTTTTTTTTTGAGACAGAGTCTCACTCTGTCACCCAGACTGTAGTGCAATGGCACGATCTCAGCCCACTGCAACCTCCACCTCCTGGGTTCAAGTGATTCTCCTGTTTCAGCCTCCCAAGTAGTTGGGATTACAGGCGCATGCCACCACGCCTGGCTAATTTTTGTATTTTTTTAGTAGAGACAGGGTTTCGCCATGTTGGCCAGGCTGCTCTCGAACTCCCGACCTCAGATGATCCACCTGCCTCGGCCTCCCAAAGTGCTAGGATTACAGGCGTGAGCCATCACACCTGACCTGCTGTGCTATCTTGATTCACAGTTGTGCTGTCTTCTCCCTTGCGGATGCCACGGAAATTGTGTGATTTGTAGGGCTGGGAGCTTGCACATTACATTCTGTTATTCTGGTTTTGGTCATAATAATGTCTTCTTTCTTGTTGGCATCTCTCTTCTCCATGGTAACTTCTTAAAGCTGCCAGAATGATACAATTTTTTTTTCTCTTCCTCTCTTTTGAGCCACTCCTGCATGGTTGCCAAGGGGAACCAGATAAGTATTAAGTATAATATTAATTTGAATATTATATGTCTAGATAAAGTGCATGACTTATATGACACCTACTTTAAAGTAGCTTCAGGTTCTTCCTGTATTTACCTTACTTAGGTTTTTTTTTGTTTTTGTTTTTGTTTTTTTGAGTTTTCTTTTTGGTTCTCCAAGATAACTGAGTGGACCCAATCGATGAGGCTTAGGAACTCAGCTGACTGGCCCTGTACCTGGCTCTCATGGTAACTTGTATTTAAGATTTGTCATATGGTTATCAAATAATTATTTGAGTAATTTTTTAATGTTTGTTTATCAGACTGGGCTGCTTTTTAAGGTCAGGGACTATGTCTATGTTGTTCTTTCCTGTATTTCCACTGTGCTATAGCGCAGTGCTGGTGCACAGGTATTAATTTTCTTTTTTTTTTTTTGGTCAAATGAGAAACAAGAGAAAAAAGATAAGATGCAAAGACCACAAAGAACATGATCAAACATACCCCTGTTTAGAAGTTACCTACTGATCTAGATGCCCAGGACCTCATTTGCCTCTAACCTCGTATTCTATTGTTTAAGGTCACCCTCCAACCATGAGTAGAAGTTCGGGAATGAATTGGTACGCAGTTGTTATTTTATTTCCTCTTCCAAGTAATCTCACAATAAAAGAAGACTTCAAGATTTCTGATACCAGAAAAATAGTAGATATAAAAATCTTTCAGCTAAAAATACCTAGAAATACTAGATAAAAGTTAACAAGCAGGCCGGGCGTGGTGGCTCACGCCTGTAATCCCAGCACTGTGGGAGGCTGAGGCAGGCGGATCACGAGGTCAGGAGATCGAGACTGTCCTGGCTGACATGGTGAAACCTCGTCTCTACTAAAAATACAAAAAAATTAGCCGGGCGTGGTGCTGGGCGCCTGTAGTCCCAGCTACTGGGGAGGCTGAGGCAGGAGAATGGTGTGAACCTGGGAGGTGGAACTTGCAGTGAGCCGAGATCACGCCACTGCACTCCAGTCTGGGTGACAGAGCAAGACTCCGTCTCAAAAAAAAAAAAAAAAAAAGCAAGCATTATTTTAAATACGTGTCTGAGATGAGTCTTGCTTTTTAAAATTTATTCTGAGCTGGGCAGGGTGGTTCAAGCTGGGCATGATGGCTTACGCCTCTAATCTCAGCACTTTGGGAGGCTGAGGTGGGCAGATCACCTGAGGTCAGGAGTTCGAGACCAGCCTGGCCAACATGGTGAAACCCCCATCTCCACTAAAAATACAAAAATTAGCCAGACATGGTGGCATGCGCCTATAGTCTCAGCTACTCGGGAGGCTGGGGAAGGAGAATCGCTTGAACCTGGGAGGCAGAGGTCGCAATGAGCCGAGATTGCACCACTGCACCTCAGCCTGGGCAACAGAATGACACTCTGTCTCAAAAAACAAAACAAAACAGAAATCTAATAATTCCTCCCCTGACCCTTTTTTCATTGCATAATCCATTAACATTTAATATAATAATTAATAAGATTTGATTTAGGTCTGCTTTTTTTTCCTGTTAGTATAGGACTTACTTCATTTGTATAGGTCCATTTAACACTCTACCTGCCGTTTTGTGCTATAGTTATCATATGTAACACATCTACATTATAAACTTCAAAAAATAATGCTGTAAATGCTGTAACTTAAATATCTATATGTATTCCAAATAAATTAAGAGGAAAAATTGTAATGTGTTCTGATATTTACCATTCCTGATGATTTAAAATCATTCCTAGGCCAGGCACAGTGGTTTATGCCTATAATCTCAGCACTTTGGGAGGTCAAGGTGGGCGGATCACTTGAGCCTGGGAGTTTGAGACCACCCTGGGCAACATGGCGAAATCTTGTCTCTACTAAAAACACACAAAAAATTTGCCCAGGTATGGTGGCATGCTCCTGTGGTCCCAGCTACTTGGGAGGCTGAGGCGGGAAGATTGCTTGAGCCTGGGAGGCAGAGGTTGCAGTGAGCCACGATCATGCCACTATACTCCAGCCTGGCTGACACAGCGAGACCTTGTTGCTAAATAAATTAATAAATAAATTCATTCTTAAAGATCCAAGTTTTCCTTTGTGTCATTTCTGTCAATCTGATGAACTTCCTCTAGCATTTCTTGTAGTGCACATCTGGTGGTAATGAAGTCTCTTAGTTTTCATTTATTTAAACACTTATTTAATTTTTTGTTGTTTGTTTTCATTTTCATAGGATATTTTGGCTGGATGTAGAATGGTGAAATGACAGTTTAATTCTTTAAGTACTTGAAAAATATCATTCACTGCCTCCTGGCCCCCACAGCTTCTGATAAAAGGTCCAATGCCATTGGACCATTGAATACTTTTCCCCCTGGAATGTAATATATTGCTTTTTTTTTCCTGGCTACTGTCATAGTTTCCTGTTAATTTTTGGTTTTCAGCAGTGTATTGATTATTTATTGCTATGTAACAAATTGTTCCAAAACTCAGCAGGTAAAACAACAAACACTTACTATCTCATAATTTCTGTGGATCAGGAATCTGGGTGTAGCTTTCTTGGTCCTCTGCTTTGGCTTTGAGTCCCCTCACAAGGCTATAGTCTTCTCAGGCTTGACTGTGAAGAATTTTCACAGAGTTCATTCACGTGGTGATTGCCAGCACTCTGTTCCTTGTGGCTGTTGGGCCAGAGAAGTCTCAGTTTTTCATGAGCTATTGGCCAGAGGTTTCCCTTAGTTCCTTGACACATGGTCCCCTCCATACAGCATCTCACAGTATGACAGCTTGCTTCATGTACACACACACACACACACACACATGCGCACACACACACACACATGCACACACACATGCACACACACACACATGCACACACACACACATGCACACACACATGCACACACACACACATGCACACACACACGCACACACATGCACACACACACACACACACACACAGAGAGTGCACTACCAAAAGGGAAGTCACAATTTTTGTAACCTAATCATGGAAGTGACATCCCATTAGTTTTGTTGTATTCTAATCATTAAAAGCAAGTCACCAGGTTCAGCTCACATTCGAGGGAAGGGGATTATACAAAGGCATGAGCACCAGGAGGCTGAGGTCAGTGGGGGCCATGTCAAAACTGTCTATCACAAGCAGTTTGAGTAGGATATGTCTAGATGTGGTTTTCCTTGTATTTATCCTGATTAAAGTTTCTTGAATCTATCAATTTGTCTTTCACCAAATTTCAGGAGTTTTGTTGCTATCATTTCCTCACACATTTTTTTCTACTGCATTTTTTCTCTTCTTTCTTTTTGGGGCTCCCGTTGCCCCTATATCAACTCCTTTGATACTGTCCCTCAGCTTCCTCAGGCTTTGTTAGTTTTTTCCAAAAATGTTTCATTTGTTTTTCAGATTGGATAGTTTTTATTGTTCTATTAACTGACTTTCTTATGTCTGTTCTCCTATAAATTTCAAGGACTTTTTAATTTCAGATATTACATTTTTTTCAGTTCTACACTTTCCATTTAAAATATACAACAATGTTGTAACCATCATTACTCATTTCTTCAGATTTTATAGTATAATGGTAGCCTCAAAAAATGGAAGTGTTTAGGCCTCTCACGACCTCTGAAAAGACTGCGACTTAGCAGGTATTCACAAACGTTTGTTGACTTCAATTTAATCGTAATAAAGTGAAAGCAACATCAAGCTATAGAAAGCCAAGGAAGGAAGCAAGGAACATCAGGTATCTTTACTGACTTGTTTTGAGAAATCAGGCACATTGATACATTTGATTAGTGGAATAAAAAAATTACATATTTTCATTCACAGACAAGGAAGATTTCTATTTTATTTTATTTTTTGGGACAGAGTCGCTCTCTGTTGTCCAGGCTGGAGTGCAGTGGCATGATCTTGGCTCACTGCAACCTCCCCATCCTGGGTTCACGTGATTCTCCTGCCTCAGCCTCCTGAGTAGCTGGGATTACAGGTGCTCACCACCACGCCCAGCTAATTTTTATATTTTTAGTAGAGATGGGGTTTTGTCATGTTGGCCAGGCTGGTCTTAAACTCCTGGCCTTAAGCGATCCACATGACTTGGCCTCCCAAAGGGCTGGGATTACAGGCATGAGCCACTGCGTCGGCTCGAAATATTTTATTTTATTTTATTTTGAGACAAAGTCTTACTTTGTCACCCAGGCTGGAGTGCAGCGGTGCAATCTGGGCTCACTGCAACCTCCACCTCCCTGGTTCAAGCGATTCTCCTGCCTAAGCCTCCCAAGTAGCTGGGATTACAGATGTGCACTGCCATTTCTGGCTATTTTTTTGTGTTTTTAGTAGAGACAAGGTTTCAGTATGTTGGCCAGGCTGGTCTCAAACTCCTGACCTCAGGTGATCCACCTGCCTTGGCCTCCCAAAGTGCTGGGATTATAGGCATGAGCCACCACACCTAGCCACAAAGAAAGTTTTAAATCTGTGTGGCAGACAGACTGTAAGGTGGCCCTTATGATTTCTGCCTTCTAGTGTTCATGCCTTTGTGTAATCCCTTTCCCATGAAAATAGGACTTGTGACTTACTTTTAACCAATAGAATATGACAAAGGTGACATGGTGTCACTTCTGTGATTATGTTATGTAAGTCTCTGTCTTGCTAACAGACTAACTTTACAGACTCTCCTTGCTGTCTTGATGAAGTAAACGGCAATATTGGGGAAACCTATTTGATAAGGCCATGCAGATGAGCTGCAGCCTTCAGCCAGCAAGAAGCTGGGCCCTCAGCCTTACAACTGCAAAGAAATGAATTCTGTCAACCATTTGAATGAGTTTGGAAGTAGATTTTCCCCCTGGTTCAGCCTCCAGATGAGAACACAGCCCAACTAACACCTCAATTGCAACCTTGAGGAGGACCTCGCTAAGCCCTTCCTAGACTCCAGACTTTTAGAAACTGTGAAATAATAAATGAGTGTTGTTTTAAGCCCCTAAGTTTGTGTAATTTTTATGCAGCGGTAGAAAGTTAATATAATCTGCATAGTTTCAGAATTTTGCTACCTCTTATTTTGTTGAGAGCAATTTTTCGAACTGATTTTTATGCTTAATATACAACTTGAGCTTTAGGAAATGAAATATTCTGAGTTCAGCAGTTTTATAGTGTAATCATAGGAACAACAGGACTCTGGGGAAACCCACAAGAAAAGCATTTTTTAACAAGATCTCATGCCAGCAATTTCACTCTTGGGAATCTGTTCATAGAAATAAAAGCCCATTCAGTGAGTGAGGATAAATATATAAGTGTTTTTTAAATTGCATTGTAGTGGCAAAAGAACTGGAAACAAATTTTTCACAGTTATTGTCAAATTGCTATCCAAAAAGGCTGTTAAAATGCCCATTTCCACCAGCAATGTGTAAGGACCCTTTTCCTTATCTCCCTGTAATGGAAAACTCCTATTCATCCATATTAGTTTCTTAGGGCTGCTGTAATAAAGTGCCACAGACTAGATGGCTTGAACAACAAAAATCTATTGTCTCACAATTCTAGAGGCTAGAAGTCTGAGACCAAGATTGCAGAAGTGTTGGTTTCTTTCTTTCTTTCTTTCTTTCTTTCTTTTTTTTTAGACAAAGTTCTTCTCTTTTTGCCTAGGCTGGAGTGCAATGGCGGGATCTCGGGTCACCGCAACCTCTGCCTTCCAGGTTCAAGTGATTCTCCTGCCTCAGCCTCCTGAGTAGCTGGGATTACAGGCATACGCCAGCACGCCCGGCTAATTTTGTATTTTTAGTAGAGATGGGGGTTTCTCCATGTTGGTCAGGCTGATCTCGAACTCTCGACCTCAGGTGATCTGCCCACCTTGGCCTCCCAAAGTGCTGAGATTACAGGTGTGAGCCACCGCGCCTGACCAGAGTTGATTTCTTCCGAGGCCTCTCTCCTTGCCTTATAGGTCACCGTCTTCTCCCTGGGTTTTCACATGGTCTTCTCTCTGTGTGTTCGTGTCCAAATTTCCTCTTCCTACAAGGACACCAGTTTTATTAGATTAGGACCCACCCAAATGAACTCATTTTAACTTAATTACCGCTTTAAAGACCCTATCCCCAAAAACAGTCACATTCATAGCTAATGAAGGTTAGAACCTCAACTTATGAACTCTTGAGGGACACAATTTAGCCCACAACACCATCCTTATGGCTCAACTTCAGTATCAGTCCCTCAGGGAAGCCTTTTCTCACCCTGAGAGAGGTCTACATCCCTGTGTCAGATGTGTGTATGTATATATGTATGTGTGTATACATATGTATGTGTATCATATATAGATACATATATGCGTGTATATATGTATAGATATCTGACCATACTTCTCTTTCATGACATCATAATTATAATATTATTCCGTTTTCATAAAACAAACAATGATGACTTTCCTTCGTGTAGATATTTCTATGTTTGCGTGTAGCTATATGGATAAAGGTATGGAAAGATATAATCTAGATTGGTAACATTGGCTACATGGGGATTGGAGGGGAGGTTATGGTAAGGAGGTTGGCAAAGATATAGCAAGCAAACAAAAATCAACCACAAAAACTTACGAAAATATGGTATCATGCAACATGACCATGTATGCATGGATAATATAATGTAATTTATTATTTTAAAAAGTTTTTTCAGCTGGGCATGGTGGCTTACGCCTGTAATCTCAGCACTTTGAGAGGCTGAGACAGATAGAGGGATCACCTGAGGTTAGGAGTTTGAGACCAGCTTGGCCAATATGGCAAAACCCCCATTATACTAAAAATTAGCCAGGCTTAGTGGTGCGTGCCTGTAATCCCAGCTGCTTGGGAGGCTGACACAGGAGAATCGCTTGAACCAGGGAGGCGGAGGCTGCAGTGAGCCAAGATCACGTCACTGTACTCCAGCCTGGGTGATAGAGTGAGACCCGTCTTAAAAAAAAAAAAGGTTTTTCATTGCCTAGCTATTATGTCACAAAAATTTGCAAACTCTCAGTGCCATACAGCAATATCTATTTATTTAGCTTCCACATCAGTGGAAGTTGGGCTGGGTCTGCAGGGAAGGCTTCACTGGATGTGGCTCTCATCTTCTTCCTGGCAGGCTGTCTTGGTGGGCTTTTCTCATGGAATGGCAGAAACTCAAGATGTCAAGTGGAAACATGAGGGACATCTATGAAACTAGTACATTGTCAACTTCCTCCTTCATTAGCCAAAGCAAGTGACAAAGTCAAGGGATAGGGAAGTACATTCTACTCATGGATGTGGGGGTAGGGGAGAGGGTTAATATTTCTAATTAATAATCTAATCTACAACAGTTACATAAATATATATTTAGGCCAGGCACGGTGGCTCACGCTTGTAATCCCAGCATTTTGAGAGGCCGAGGCAGGCAGATCACTTGAGTACAGGAGTTCGAGACCAGCCTGGCCAACATGGTGAAACCCCATCTCTACTGAAAATATATAAATTAGCCAGTTGTGGTGGTGGGCGCCTGTAATCCCAGCTACTCGGAAGGCTGAGACAGGAGAATTGCTTGAACTCGGAAGGTGGAGGTTGCAGTGAGCTGAGATCATGTCACTGCATTCCAGCCTAGGTGACAGAGAGAGACTCCATTAAAAAATATATATATACACACATATATATACACACACACACGCACATATATAAATATACACACACACATGTATATATATATATACACACACATAAATATTTATACACACACATATATATATTTAGAGCTATATATTTGTACATATGCATCAAGATTTTTATGAAATAATGGGTCCCCAATGAATGAGAGTTGTCTAAACATGGTAGAGTTTGAAATCATTTATACTTTTGTTTCCTTTATGTGTTATTTATTTTATTTTATTTTTTGCCATGCATATACTGTTTGTATAATCTAACAAATAACAATACAGATTTTAATGGGGAACAAGAGTAATTTTTTCAGATGAAGGGGATGGTGGTGAGGGGAAGGGCAACTAAGCAGAGAAAGTCCTCCAGAGTCAGGCTGGCTTTGTGCACAGCTATGAATCCATGAATAACTCCAGGAAAACTTTTCTGACTTTGCCAACATTATTTTGGTCATTATGCAAAACCACTGAGATATGTAGATATTCATCTATAATGTGATATATTATCATTGTAATTTAATAACTCTTTTATTCTACATAAGAATAAATGAGAAAATAGTAGATCCCCAAAACTTAGCTGCCCACTGATCACCCAGGGAGTTCTGTTGTTGTTGTTGTTGTTGTTTTATTCTGAGACAGAGCTTTGCTCTTTCACCCAGGCTGGAATGAGTGGGGCGATTGCTGCTCACTGCAGCCTCTGACTCCTGGGCTCAAGCCATCCTCCGGCCTCTGCCTCCGGAGTAGCTGGGACTACTGGTGTGTGCCACAACACGTGGCTAATTTTTGTAGTTTTTGTAAAGACGGTTTCATCATGTTATTCAGGTAGGTCTTGAACTCCCAGGCTCAAACAATCTACCTGCCTCAGCCTCCCAAAGTGCTGGGATTACAGACGTGAGCCACCTTGCCTGGCCCCGGGGAGCTTTTAAAATGATATAAATATCAGAGCTCTATTTGCTGACTCAAGTAAATGAGGTGAGACTTAGAAATCAGCATTTGCACAAACTCCCAGATAATTTTTATAATTACTCAGGTTTGGAAATCACTGGATCAAGCCAATTTTGAAGAATTTTTCCAGCCTTCCCTCTCCCATATAAACAGATTTCTCACAAAATGAAAACAATTGAATTGTGTGATTGTCTATGGGCCTCTCAGCTGTCCTAAAGGATTCATACCAGCTGTTTACTTTGCCCACAATCACCACTGTAAACAACAAAGGACTGCCATGTACTCCGTGTTGCTTGACTGTGTGGGCTCAGATCCTATAAGTAGCTATGAATCATGTGGGCCTGATCCATGGGGTAACCTATTTATATACTTCTTGGGGAGACAGATTTACTTTGTAAGTGAAATTTAACAGTTCATAGACATTCTGACCTTCACGCAGAAGCTTTTCTAATAGAGTTGAAAAACCTTCATATAACAAAAACCACTCTTCTCTAACTTAAAAATGCAACTTTTCTCTCATTTACCCACGTATTGGCTCAATGAACCTGGAGGCACATGCTCTAGATACAAGTATTGAATAATTTTCTGAGTTTAATTTTAAAACGTGGCCGGGCGCGGTGTCTCAGGCCTGTAATCCCAGCACTTTGGGAGGCCGAGGTGGGCGGATCACAAGGTCAGGAGTTCGAGACCAGCCAGACCAACATGGTAAAACCCTGTCTCTACTAAAAATACAAAAAAGTTAGCCGGGCGTGGTGGTGCGTGCCTGTAATCCCAGCTACTCAGGAGGCTGAGGCAGGAGAATCACTTGAACCTGGGAGGCGGAGGTTGCAGTCAACCGAGATTGTGACACTGTACTCCAGCCTGGGCGACAGAGTGAGACTCTGTCTCAAAAAAAAAAAAAAAAATGTTATTTGCTTCCCTTTAGACACCATAGTTAATAGGCAGGCTTTCAGCCTGCTTTATCCTTTACGTGAGCATGTGGTCAGGCCCCTTAGAACAAGATGTAGGAGATAAGCCTTTTATTCACACTCTGGCTAGGGAGACAGAAAAAAACTAATGTCTAGAATTTGGAGTGTTAAGGTAGATGGAAAAGGTTTCAAACAGTTGGACAGGTGAGAAGGGAGCTCTGTAGATAGAAAGCAGAGACAAACTGAGGAGGCTATTGGTTCCCTGACAAGCTTGTCGAGTTTGTTTCAACACGGAGAGCAAAATCAGATTAATAGACAGTTAACCATCTGGGCCAGTTGTCAAATTTTCTCTGTATTACAGCTAAAGAAGTTTGAAATTTACAGAGATCCAAAGTAAAGTGATTTTCCCCTCATATTTCACATGGGTAAAATGTACTGTGAAAAATAAATGAGCCTAAACTAAAAGTACAAGAATACATGTTTTTTGTTCTCTTGCGCATTTCAAGGGTTGGAAAATTCCCTCTCCACCCTTTGCATCTTAAACATCTCACTTGCCCAATTTTGGATAGAATCTTATACTCTAGGCAGTAAAATATAAACACAAAGTGCTGTCAGGTATAAGGCATCCCAATTTTAGCCAGAAGTTTGGCCAATTTGTCTCTTGTGTCAATAATTAGGAGGTGCCAAGAAGAAAGTGTGGAACAAATAAAAATGTGATTAGAATTACAAATGAAAACGAAAGACACCAAACTCAGACCAGAGTGTGGTTCTGTTAAAATGTGCTGACTGTGACCTGGGGGATTGCCATCCTACTGTGGCTAGCCTGAAGGAGTTCCGACATGGCACTTTCCCTTGATTTTTCCACCCCTTATTCTTCCCTCACAGCGTGCCATTTGTCACTGTATTAAAGGTGGTAGTTTCTTTAAAAAGCAAAAACAAAACATCCATTCCTCCTAGAGACATTCCATACATCCAAGGTAAAAACACTGCCTTCACTTCTTAAGGAACAGAAACTCCACCATCTGAGTATTACTTCACTTTAGGAGGTTTTGGAGAATATTTTCATGTCCAAATTTACTCAGTAGTTTTATAAAAATAGTTACACATTCACTTCCAATTTGAAGTGGTAAAGTACTTTGAAAATCCTTTAAATTTATCTAAAGTGCAGCTAAAATGTAGTATTCAAGTTCAGTAAATGGGTGCAATTTGTTTCCAGGTTTGAATTGTTTCAATTTTGTTCATGTGTCAGCCTAGGCTACCCCAGTTAAATCAGTCTTGGAAATAAAAGGACAAGTCCAGTTAAATAAGTTTATTTTGTGGTAGCAATTGGCCCTTGCTAAGAGAAGAAGAGTCTTTGCTGTCAAGTAAAGAAAAAAAGATTGAGAAATGCCATGTCAGTGATGCTTATGGGTTAAAAAGATGCTAACACAGTTTAACACCTCAGGGTTCAAAAAGGGCGGAAGGGCACAGAATGTTCTCTCTCTCTCCTCCTATGATTATTTGAAAAATATGTTAAATTGTATTCTTATTCCAACTCCAAGGCAGTGATTAAGAAGGAGATAACAGAAGGAAAGGAAAGGTTCAGATGAAGAACCATTCTGGAATGTTTGACAACTGTTTAAAAGCACCAGGTTAGGCAGCATCATTTCTTCCATTACTCTTCCTAAACTGAAATACTTGAAAGTATCCTGTTCCTCGAACAACGTTTGTTGTACCTTAGAAATCCAAGGGTTCGTTTATTCTTTGAATGCTAAGGGCTTAACCAAAACTCTATCAAAAGTTACTGATAAATTCAGATTGTTTTCATTGCTTTAAGAGGACCAGTGAGATTGTTATAGACTAAATGTTTGTGTTCCCCCCTGCCCAGATTCTTATGTTGTGTCCTTAACCTGCCATGTGATGGTATTTGGAGGTGGGGCTTTTGGCAGATAGTTAGATCAGGAGGGTAGTGCCCTCATTATGAGATTAGTGTCCTTATAAGAAGAGGAAGAGAGAGCAGAGCTCTTTCTCTCTCCATCATGTGAGGACACAGCAAGAAGGCAGGCAGCTACAAGTCAGAAACAGGAACCTCACCAGGAAGTGAATTTCCCAGCATGTTGATCTTGGACTTCCCAGCCTCCAGAACTGTGAGAAATAAACAGCTGTTGTTTAAGCCATCCAATCTGTGGTATTTTGTTATACCGTATAGATGACTAATATAGACAGGTTCAAAAGAGTAGTTGTCATGGATTGCACAGAGCATCCCAAAAGTAAGTGATGGTGCACATAAAGCATAACAGAAATAGAGAGAGAATGAGTACAAGTTATTCAGTAGGTCTTTTGAGAGCCAGATTTAAAAGCAATGTATGCGACTTTTATTTCCAACCATTACCAAATTAATTGGTCTTGGATTTTCTTTGCTGCCACACAATAAGAAAACCAGACAAAACATAGGCTTTTTGGATTTTTCTTTGTGATTTTTAGCAGTTTGACTCCAATGTGCTAACTAGCTGTGGTTTTCTTTGTATTTATCCTGCTTGGGGTTTGTTGAACTTATTAGATCTGTAACTTTTTATTTCTATCACTTTATTTTTCACTCTAGAATGTCGACTTTTTCTTTTTAGAAAATAATTTCCACTTGTGTGTTGAGATTCTCTAGCTATTCATATATTGAGACAAAATTTTCCTTTAATTATTTGGACATACTTTAATTCTTTATAATAGCTGCTTTGAAATCGTTGACTTCTGTATACAGCAGCAGCACCAGAGATGGGTTTTGTCAAAAACAATTTTTACATGGGAGTGGGGGATGGTTTCAGGATGAAACTGTTCCACCTCAGATTTTTTTTTTTTTTTTTGAGACAGAGTCTCGCTCTGTTGCCCAGGCTGGAGTTCAGTGGTGTGATCTCGGCTCACAGATTCAAGCGATTTTCCTCCCTCAGCTCGCTGAGTAACTGGGATTACAAGCGCCTGTCACCATACTTGGCTAATTTTTGTATTTTTAGTAGAGATGGGGTTTCACCATACTGCCAGGCTGGTCTCAAACACCCAACCTCAAGCAATCTGCCTGCCTTGGCCTCCCAAAGTGCTGGGATTGCGGGCATGAGCCACTGCTCCCGGCCAAGTTAGACTCTTATAAGGAGCACAACCTAGATCCCTTGCATGCACAGTTCACAATAGGGTTCATGCTCCTATGAGAATATAATGCTGCTGCTGATCTGACAGGAGGCAGAGGGCAGGCGATAATGCTCGCTGACCCACAGCTCACCTCCTGCTGTGCAGGCGGGTTCCTAACAGGCCACAGACTGGTACTGGTCCATGGCCCAGGAGTCGGGGACCCCTGACATTCAGCATTTGGGCCCACTTGGAGTCACTGTCTATTGATTTCCTTTCATCCTTAGTATAGGTCATGTTTTCCTGTTTCTTTGCATGGTTAGTAATTTTTGGTTGAAAACTGAATATTGTAGGTGATGCATTGTAGTAACACTGGACACTTATGTTCTTCTGATGATTGTTGGCTTTTATTTTAATAGGCAGTTAACTTGCTTGGACTAAAACTATTATTGTCCCATCAGTTTCTCCCATGCACTCATAATGGTTGATCAGGGATATGGAAAGATGTATAGAGCATACAGAGATTTTGACACTCTTGCACTTGTAGAGTTATAAATTTCCAGCTGCTCTTTCATCTCTGAAAGAACTCTGTCCTCTGTCACACTGAGTGGGTAAGGCTTCAGTTTTCTGCTTCTGGAGATAAGGAGTTTGGAGAACCATCCTAGGGCAAAACCATCAGAAACTCACAATTCTGACCCATTTCCAAAGTGGATTTTCTTTTTTTTTTTTTTTGAGACGGAGTCTCGCTCTGTCGCCCAGGCTGGAGTGCAGTGGCCAGATCTCAGCTCACTGCAAACTCCGCCTCCCAGGTTTACGCCATTCTCCTGCCTCAGCCTCCCGAGTAGCTGGGACTACAGGCGCCTGCCACCTCGCCCGGCTAGTTTTTTGTGTTTTTTTAGTAGAGACGGGGTTTCACCGTGTTAGCCAGGATGGTCTCGATCTCCTGACCTTGTGATCCGCCCGTCTCGGCCTCCCAAAGTGCTGGGATTACAGGCTTGAGCCACTGCGCCCGGGCCAAAGTGGATTTTCAAATGTAAACTCACTTCTGGTTTCTGACTGCTTCTGGTCGCTTTCAAATACCTTTAAGTAGTTGTTTTTTAAGCAATATTTTGTTCAGATTTCATAATTGTTCTCTGTGGAAGGATTTGCTTGAACTCTTCACTCCGTAAATATGGAAAATAAGACTTTCACTCTTAATTTTGAATATTTTTGCTGCATTTAGAATGCTGTGTTGATAGCCTTTTCTTGTTTATTTTTTAGCATTTAAAGAGGTGTTCATTTCTTTTGGTCTCCATTTTTTCTAATCAGAATTTAACTATATTTCTTATCATTATTCTCCTGTATGTAATGTATCTCTTTTTCTCAGGCTGCCTTAAGAATTTTGTTTATTTTCGCTTTTTGGCAGTTTGACTTTGTTTGTGTGTGTTTAGTGAACCCCAGCTTGGATTAAAACGTGCTTCGGGCTTTGTAGTTTTTTTTTGATTTTGGAATATTTGCATTATACTTATCAGGTGAGCGTCAAAATCCGAAAATCTGAACTCCAAAATGCTCCAGTGAGCATTTCCTTTGAAGATCATGTCAACACTCAAAATGACTTGGATTTTTGGAGTAATATGGATTTCAGATTTTCAGGTTTAGATGCTCAGCCCGTATATGTTTTTCACAAAATTTAGGAAGTTTTTGGCAATTGTTTCTTCAAACGCATTTTCTGTTCCCTTCATTTTCTTCTCTGTTTCTGGAAATCCAATCATACATATTAGACTGCTTAGTTTCTTATAAATTATTTAAAGCAAAAATAGTAACTACACAGTCAAATTTATTACATATGTAGCAATGAAGTGTATTACAAAAATGGCACAAAATATGAAGGGATTGGCAGGGTGCGGTGGCTCATGCCTGTAATCCCAGCATTTTGGGAGGCCAAGGCGGGCAGATGACCTGAGGTCAGGAGTTTGAGACCAGCCTGGATAACATGGTGAAACCTCATTTCTACTAAAAATACAAAAAATTGGCTGGGCATGGTGGTGCAAGCCTGTAATCTCAGCTACTTGAGAGACTGAGGCAGGAGAATCGCTTGAACTCGGGAGGCGGAGGTTGCAATGAACCGAGATCACCCCATTGCACTCCAGCTTGGGCAACAAGAGCAAAACTCCATCTCAAAAAAAAAAAAAAAAAGGGATAGGAATATAATTTTACTGTCTTGCATTTTGTGTGTACACTATTAACCCTAATTAGACTATAGTAGGTTTCAGATACATATAATCCCCTGAGCAACCACTTAAAACAATTCAAAGCCGTATAGCTAGAAAACCAATAGAAGAATTGAAATGTAGTCTAAAAGAAAAAGAAAGGAAAAGAAAAAGATTATACCAAAAGAAAAAGAAAAAGTATGATGAGAAGAAATAACAGATGGGATATAGAGAAAACCAAAAGCACGATGGTAAACTCAATCTCAATAATATCAATAATTACATTCACTATAAATAGATTAAACACCCAATTAAAAGGCAAAGATTAGCCTGGGCACAGTGGCTCATGACTGTAATCTCAACATTTTGGGAAGTTGAGGCAGGAGGCTCGCTTGAGGCTAGGGGTTCAGGATTGCTTGAAGCCAGGTGTTCAAGACCAGCCTGGACAACACAGTGAGACCCCATCTCAAAAGAAAAAAAGAAAGAAAGAAAATGGGAAATGTCTTAAATCAGTGATCTCAGTTTCTACTTTAAAAACCTAAAAAAAGAGAAAAGTAAAGCCAAAAAAGTACAAGAAAGAAAATAATGAAGAGCAGAAATCAAGAAAATAGAAGATGTACAAACAATGAAGAATCACAGTTAAGAGCTGTTTTTTGAAAGGCGTAATAAAATTAACTGACCAAGAAAAAAAGAGAGAAAACACAAACTACTAAAATCAGGAGTGAAAGAGAGATATCACTATATATAGATCCTACAGATGTTAACAAACTTTTTTTTTTTTTTAGATGGAGTTTCGCTCTTGCTCCCCAGGCTGGAGTGCAATGGTGCGATCTTGGCTTACTGCAACCTCCACCTCCCGGGTTCAAGCGATTCTCATGCCTCAGCCTCCGGAGTAACTATGACTACAGGTGCCACCACCACGCCCGGCTAATTTTTGTATTTTTAGTACAGATGGGGTTTCACCATTTGGCCAGGCTGGTCTCGAACTCTTGACCTCGTGATCCACCTGCCTCAGCCTCCCAAAGTGTTGGGATTACAGGTGTGAGCCACTACACCCGGCCAAGATGTTAATGAATTTTCTAGGGTGATGGAAATAGTCTATATCATAAATGATATATTATAAAAGGTGAAAGCTTTGTTCTGAAGAGAAACCAGAGCATCATGAATGTTATATTTTAATGTGTATATGCATTTGTTAAAACTCATTGACTTACATACCTAAGATCTATGCATTTGACTGTAAGTAAATTTTACTTCAATAAAAAAAATTAAATTGAATGTGTCATGCTCTCAGTTGGTTTCTTTATTTCCTTTTTTGTATGGTTTCATGCAAACCAGTGTTTAGGTAGGACTCGAATTTGTTCAATCCATTCTCTAATTTACAAACGCAGTCTTTGACCTATTCATTTTGCAGTTACTGTAATTGTGTGTTTCTGTTTCCTTCTTAGATTATGAACTCCTTAAGAAGACTGGCTCTTCTATACACTGTGTTCCTACTACCTCATATGGTACCATGAACTTTGTGGGTGCTTGACAAATATCTGGTTTATTTCTCAACTCTCAGCATTTGATCATAATTAAAGCTGCCAGAACTAAACCAAGATAGGATAAAATAGGCATTTAAGGGGTGAATTAGAGCATGCCTGGGAATGTTTGTGCATATACAGTACATCTCTCCATTCTAAAACAGATGAATAACAATTTGTGTTCATTTCATATTAGCTATTTATTTTCTCATAATTACTGAGCATGATTAAGACTTCCTTTTTTTCTTTTTTTAAAGACGGAGTCTCACTCTTGTTGTCCAGGCTGGAGTGCAATGGCACAATCTCAGCTCACTGCAACCTCCGCCTCCCGGGTTCAAGTGATTCTCCTGCCTCTGCCTCTGGAGTAGCTGGGATTACAGGCACCTGCCACTGCACCCAGCTAATTTTTTGTATTTTTAGTAGAGACGGGGTTTCACTATGTTAGCCAGGCTGGTCTCAAACTCCTGACCTCAGGTGATCCACCCGCCTCGGCCTCCCAAGTGCTGGAAATATAGGCATGAGCCACCGTGCCTGGCCTGACTTCCTGTTTTTAATGGGCCCAGGAAGTCACCTCAAAAATGTCACCTTGTTGTAAAAGCATCTTTAACAAAGTTAAAGATTCTGTGACCCAATTCCTTGTCAGAAACTCCATTAATGGAAATGATATTACATAGGATGCATAGGAAAAAACTCTAATGTCAGTTAAATGCATATGTAAGTATGTACAACATCCCCATGGAAAACACTAATTAAAAGGAATTTAAATGGGAGGAAAACATCAAATACCCACTGGTATCTAGAACCTAAGAGAGTGGATAAGGTTAACTACTAAGGGTATGTCCGTGGGAGACAAGAAAGGGTAAAAGGGAGAAACTCTGGGCAGACAAGGGAGAAAGAGAAAGAAGTGGAGGACAAATGGGGAGAACATCTAAAGGCATCAGAAGTTTGAGTTCATCAATTCAGGGGCCATGTGCTCCTTTCTTTCATCCTCAGCATTTACTGTTCATTGATTTTGCATCAGGTGCTTTGCAAGGCTCTGAGGCTCTGGAAACTGTCCCTGCTCTTGGAGCAGTCATGGGTATAAATAATCTCATATCTCCAGCATTGGGGCAACTGTCTCTCTTATTGCATTTGTTCCCTTTATGCATCCTAGTACTCTACCTGCTCCCTGTTTAGGTTTTCAACTCTCATGAAGATTCTGCTGTATTTTCTAACCTCACTTTTTATTTCCCAGAGCACTTTATGCAATAGAAACAGCATAGCATCATGGCCCTTCAGTGCCAGGGTTTTTGCCTTGGGCCCCATGTCTTAGAGGGCTCCATGTATCACAAAAACAAAAATATGAGTTTATTCATAAATCCATGGGCAGGAGTTACCTGTGTTATGGTCTCAGCTGTGGCACAGCATGA
Organism: Trachypithecus francoisi; assembly: GCF_009764315.1. NCBI lineage: Eukaryota > Metazoa > Chordata > Mammalia > Primates > Cercopithecidae > Trachypithecus > Trachypithecus francoisi. Next base: position 68,223,309 of record NW_022681470.1, on the reverse strand, counting down.
CCTGTAATCCCAACAGCCCCTCTCAAGACTAATAGCAGCGTTCATCTCATCTCTTGCCCTGTGTCCTTAAAATAAAAGGTGACTGTGTCGGAGTTCTGTGAAGGTTGTAGGTTGGGCCACTGCCAACTTCAGACACATATTATTTCTGAGGGAAGTATTTCAGCAGTAGAAGTGGTTAGGTAAGAGAAAAAAAATTATCAATTCTTTCCTCTCAGGTGATATAAACATATTTTTGCATAATGAATTATATCCCAATACTGCCCAGCATCCATTTTCTTGCTTGCTCTTAACATGGCACCTGGAAACATTTTGCGATATTAAATGATTTATATTACTCTTAAATCTACCTACCTGTAGGTCTAGATATAACATGCATGAAGCATGATACTGATTCTTCACATAAAAGCTTGGGTATTAATACTGATTTAAAAGATGGCAAAAAGTAGTATATGATAATGATTTACGTGATGGAACTAAGTGTTCTGTAATATTTTAGCAATTACAATACTTTATCATATGTGGCTTCATTACAATGTTTAGACACACAACATAAAGTTCATGATTTGTTTTTGAATCTAAGTATTGCTTTAGAAATTTTATTTCGCTTGCTGTTGTCTCAGTGCTGTTGTTCTCCAAATTGAAATTGGTGAAAATAGAAAAAACAAACTTACATAGGGACTTCTGTGGCTCAAGAAAGGCTAATTTAGAGTTACTTATAGTAGAAGCAAATAATGTAAAAATCTTGATTATGACCACATAATTAGTGATTTTGGTAAAATGAAAGTAAGAGTAGGCCGGGCATGGTGGCTCATGCCTGTAATCCCAGCACTTTGGGAGGTTAAGGTGGGTGAATCACGAGGTCAGGAGTTCGAGACCAGCCTGACCAACATGGAGAAACCCCATGTCTACTAAAAATACAAAAATTAGACAGGCCCGGTGACACGTGCCTGTAATCCCAGCTACTCCAAAGGCTGAGGCAGGAGAATCACCTGAACCCAGGAGGCAGAGGTTACAGTGAGCTGAGATGGCACCATTGCACTCTATCCTGGGCGACAAAGTGAGACTCTGTCTAAAATAAAAAATAAAAAAAAAGGCTGGGCGTGGTGGCTTACGCCTGTAATCCCAGCACTTTGGGAGTCCGAGGCAGGTGGATCACGAGGTCAGGAGATCGAGACCATCCTGGCTAATGTGGTGAAACCCCATCTCTACTAAAAATACAAAAAATTAGCCAGCGTGGTGGCAGGTACCTGTAGTCCCAGTTACCTGGGAGGCTGAGGCAGGAGAATGGTGTGAACCCAGGAGGCAGAGCTTGCAGCGAACTGAGATCGCGCCACTGCATTCTAGCCTGGGCGACAGATTGAGACTCTGTCTCAAAAAAAAAAAAAAAAAGGAAGTAAGAGTAGTAAGTTTTACAGAATCAGTGTAATTAACAAATTATGTATGCCTCTGTTACCCAGTTTTCACTGGCTCATCAGTGGAACACTCTGACATGTGCAATTATAATTCAGTTCAATTGTCTTTGATATTTACCTGACTTCTGATCATATAGAAACATAGTTTTATACATTTTAAAATTTTGTTGTTTATAAAGGTAATTTGTCAAGGTAAGAGGTTAGAATATATTTTATCTGAAAGTTTATTAATGTTGCTGATAACTTTTACGTATTTTCTCTATTGGCATGTGGGTCTCCATTTGTATTTTTGTCCTGGGCCATGCAAATGTTAGGGGAAGTTCCAGAAAGTAGCACATGATTAATACATTTTTGTTTATTGGTTGATATAGGATCTTCATGGCAAACAAACATTTTCTTCGTGCTTAGAATTGTTTTCCTTTCTAAAAACAGTGCTTTGACTTGCTGAAAATCTTTTTCTTGCAGTTTGAAAACAAAAGTTTCTGGTGATTTCTTTTTTATTTTGAACAATGCTAATGTTTTGAAATGTATCTGTTGGCTTCCTTTACCTTTCTCTTTCCCTTCGGCTTTCTGAAAAGTTCAATTATAGGCTGAGCACGGTGGCTTACACCTGTAATCCCAGCATTTCGGGAGGCCTAGGTGGGTGGATCACCTGAGGTCAGGGGTTCGAGATCAGCCTGGCCAACATAATGAAACCCAGTCTCTACTAAAAATACAAAAATTAGCCAGACATGGTGTCATGATCCTGTAGTCCTACCTACTCAGGAGGCTGAGGCACAAGAATCGCTTGAACCCGGGAGGTGGAGGTTGCAGTGAGCGGGGATCGTACCACTGCTCTCGCCAGTCTGGGAGACAGAGCGAGACTCCGTCTCCAAAAAAAAGCTCGGTTATAAAAGTCGAGATTGTGACAGAGCAAGGTGGTTATCACATTGAGAGGTGGGCAGCCTCAAGGGGGAACCAGGTAACAAGCAGGCTGTGTGGAGCATCCTTGTAGGGGTCAACCTGACCAGGTGAGTCCGAGCCCACGTAGGAGGAAGAGGCTGCCATACATGGGTGAAGCCTTGAGTGGGGCAGTGAGGACATTCATGAGGAGGGGCTCTCCGGTGGGGAGTGCCAAAGCCCAAGCAGGGTGGTAAGGTCACCAGGCATGAGGGCAGCCTGGCATGAGGTTTCCTGGCAGGGTAAAGAGGGCCTCTAGGCAGGAGAGACCCAGAAGCAGTCATGGGAGACTCATTACAAACAAGGGGCTTGATAAAAAAGTCAAGATCTCAAGAGAAAGCGAAGTCAAGTCTCTTAGTCTAATAGTAAGGGAGAAAACTACAATGAATGCTATGAGGTCAGATTAGAATTGGTTGTATCTATGTGAACTCATGGCTTTCAGTAAATAGAATATTACATCAGTAAGATAAATACAGCACTAAAAATAGATAGGGGTGTGTGTGTGTGTGTGTCTATGTGTGGCCTTGTGGTAGCAACTGACCCCCCAAGAGCAATAAGCACAACTTTCACCCAGATTTTTGAATGTCATTTTCTACTAAAAAGGACCAAGGGGTTTCCAGAGATATGACTAATTCCATTTTTAGATGAAACGTTTGGAACATCTTGGTGAGCCAGAGATCAAAAGATTATCCTAGAAATAATAGGACCATGTCAAAAGTACCCAGAAGCAAGCTTGAAGGAGATTTCACTTGACAATTTGAGCATCAAACAAATGATATCTATCATCTAAGGGATTATAACCCATTGACTATAATAGGAAGTCATGAGTCCATGCTAACATAAATTAATAAATGGAACATCTGATAAAGAATGGGTTATTTAAATTGTTTCAAAGTGACTCCACACAAAATATTCATTAATTATAAAGAGAAGAGTAAGTTTATAGTGGAGATGCCTGGCAGACACCACCTTAATCAAATGATTAAAGCTGATATTATCAGTAAAGGAACAAATAAAAATGCAATGAGAGGAACACATCATAATTTCTGTAATATTCCTGTTGGAGGCATGTAACATGAATTTAAACATGAGAAAATGTTAGACAACTCCAAATTAAGAGACATTCTATGAAATAACTGCTCTGTAATCTTCAAAAATATCAAGGCTGTGAAAGTCAAGGAAAGACTGAGGAACTGTTCTAGGCTAAAGGAGACTAGAGACAGGACAACCAAATGCAATATTTGATCCTTTTCTTTTCTTTTTTTTTTTTTTTCCCGAAACAGAGTCTTGCTCTGTTGCCCAGGCTGGAGTGCAGTGGCCTGATCTCTGCTCACTGCAAACTGTGCCTCCCAGGTTCAAGTGATTCTCCTGTCTCAGCCTCCCTAATAGCTGGGATTACAGGTGTATACTACCGCACCTGGCTAATTTTTGTATTTTTAGTAGAGATGGGGTTTCACTGTGATGGCCAGGCTGGTCTCGAACTCCTGCTCTCAAGTGATCCGCCCGCCTAGGCCTCCCAAAGTGCTGGGATTACAGACGTGAGCCACTGCACCTGGCTCCAATATGTGATCCTTAACTGGATCTATAAAGGACATTAATGGAACAATTAGGGTCTGAGGGTCTGAGGATGAAATTTTATTGTAGTATCAGTGTTAGCTTTCTAATTCTGATGGTTGTGTTCTGAATTTGCAGGAAAATGTTCTTGTTTGTAGGAAATACATGCTAAAGTATTTGTGGGTATTGGGGCATCAGGTTAGAAACTTATTCTCAAATGATTTCTTCCAGAAGAAAAGTTGTTTGAACTCTACTTGCAACTTGTCTGGAAGTTTGAGATTGTTCCAAAATAAAAAGTTTACACTAAATGTAAACATTTAAAAATAATCCTTTAAATAACCCTTTAAAATATTTAAAAATAATCCTTTAAATTGGCTAAATATAATTCTGAAAATGAATTAAAAAATAACAAATCCGGCTGGACACGGTGGCTCATGCCTGTAATCCCAGCACTTTGGGAGGCCAAGGCGGGTGGATCACAAGGTCAGGAGATTGAGACCATCCTGGCTAACATGGTAAAACCCCATTTCTACTAAAAATACAAAAAATTAGCCGGGTGTGGTGGCGGGTGCCCGAAGTCCCAGCTACTCCGGAGGCTGAGGCAGGAGAAAGGTGTGAACCCGGGAGGCGGAGCTTGCAGTGAGCCGAGATCCCACCACTGCACTCCAGCCTGGGCGACAGCGTGAGACTCCGTCTCAGAAAACAAAAAACAGAAACAAACAAACAACAACAACAACAACAACAAACAAATCAGGCTGGGCACAGTGGCTCACACCTGCAATCCCAGCACTCTGGGAGGATGAGGCAGGAGGATAATTTGAGTCCAGGAGTTTAAGACCAGTTTGGGCAACACAGCAAGACCCCATCTCTGTAGTTTTTTTTTTTTTTTTTTAAGATGGAGTCTCGCTCTGTCACCCAGGCTGGTGTGCAGTGGCGTTATCTTGGCTCACTGCAACCTCCACTTCCTGAGTTCAAGTGATTCTCCTGTCTCAGCCTCCCAAGTAGCTGGGATTATAGTCATGTGCCACCATGCCCAGCTAATTTTTGTATTTTTAGTAGAAACAGGGTTTTACTATGTTGTCGAAGCTGGTCTCAAACTCCTGACCTCGTGATTCAGCCACCTCGGCCTCCCAAAGTGCTGGGATTACAGGAGTGATCCACCATGCCCAGCCAATTGTGTGTTTTTTTAAATTAGCTGGGTGTGGTGGTGTGTGCTTGTAGGACCAGCTACTTGGGAGGCTGAGGTGAGAGAGTTGCTTGAATCCCGGAGGTGGGGGCTGCAGTGAGCTATGATTGTACCACTGTATTCCAGCCTGGGTGACAAAGGGAGACCCTGTTTTATAAATAAATAAATAAGTAAATAAATAAATAAATAAAACAGTTTTAGCCAACTACCTAAATACACTCCCAAAAGCACGGTTTAAGTACGACAACCCAGGTGTGTGTGTGTGTGTGTGTGTGTGTGCCTGTGCGCACGCATGTGCATTTGTGTGTGTGTGATGTTCTAATGAAATGGCAGGTATTCAAAGGGTACAAAGTTTTAGTTACACAGGAGGAATAAGTTCTAGAGATGTGTGTTGTACAGCATGGTGACTATAGTTAATACTAATGTACTGTACACTTGAAAATTGCTAAGAGTATTTTTAAATGATCTCACTACAAATAATGATAGTTTATCAGGTAATGCATATGTTAATTAGCTTAAATTAATTTCACAATGTATATATATATATCTCAAAACATCACATCGTACCCCATAAATATATACAATAAGAAAGAAATGGGAGATAAAATGTGACAAATTGCGTGCGTTGTCAGTGATAAATAAGCACAAAATGCCATACAGCAAGGGGGAGAAGCCTCTATTCTGTACGAATACTGATGAGCACTCAGTACTGAGATCTGAAGTGGACTGCTGAGTATAAAGTCTGTTTCTACATTACGAGTGCAAAAAACAGCATGTGTTTCTGTCTGCTAAGGCAGAGCATCACAAGTGGCTGCATTAATTGATTGATTCATCTTGGCTCTGCCATTCTTGTGAGACCCAGACAAGTCACTTAATCTCCCTATGCCTCAATTTCCTCATATATAGAATAACAGTGCCTACCTCATAGGTACTCATAGGATGAACTTAAATAAGTTAATATATGTAAAGTACTTAGAACGTTGCCTGGTACAGAACAAGCGCTGCATGAAAATGTTAGCTGTTATTTTTGTTTTGTTATTTATTTATCTTTTGTTTTTTATTTTATTTTATTTTATTTTGAGATGGGGTCTTACTCTGTCACCCAGGCTGGAGTGCAGTGGTGTGGTTATGGCTCACTGCAGCCTTGACTTTCCAGGTTCAAGTGATCCTGCCACCTAAACCTCCTGAGTAGCCGGGTCTATAGGCATGCGCCACCAAAAAAACAGAAAATTTTTATGTTTTTTTTTTTTTGTAGAGATGGGGTTTCACCATGTTGCTCAGGCTGGTCTTGAATTCCTGGGCAATCTGCCCTCCTTGGCTTCCCAAAGTGCTGGGCTTACAGGCGTGAGCCAACTGTTATTGTTATTAACTCATTCATCAACAGTGCAATTTGCATTCTCAAATATTTATAATGGTAAGGTGATGGTTCCTCTCCATACCAGGAGTTGAAAGAAACTTTCCTTGTTGTGGAAATCGCTTGTACCCTCTAGTCTGTGTCCCTTTGGATGGTCCTTAATGGGGGAGTGTCAGTACTCACCACACTCTGACCCCAGCTTTTCATCCTGACCCTGGAACCCCTCTTGCTGAGCTGAGAGCCCTTGGTCAGTATAGAATGTGTCTTATATTTTCTGGCAAATGGTTTATTGTTTTCCTTCATTTGACTCTGCTTTTATATTTACCTCTTCTCTGCCTCCTTTCAGAATGAATCAAACTGGGACTACTGATCAAACTTCACCTTTTTCTGTGTCTCACAGTCTGTTTTGCTTTATTTCAAAGTCAACAAAGTATCTTCAGTGCATTTGAAACAGAAATACTTTTGTATTTTTATTTGATGTTTTGTATTTTCAATAACCACTCAATGCTCAGGCCTCAGAAGTCTATGATTATAGAGCACATTGAACAATGACCCAAGAGGGCTTAGGAGATTTTTCTTAGGATCATGTGGAAAATTCTAAGCTTCACTTATTGTTATCAATCAACACTTAGATTTCAGTTCTTTTTTGTTTGTATCTGTTTGAAGACTCATTTAGGCAACTCTTTTATAGCCTGTGACTCATTTATTTATGCACTTTATTGCTGTGTCACTGTGAAGAACAGATGGCAGTGAATAAATTTTGACTTGACTTAAGGACTTGAATTTCCCTTGCATTTATAAACTGCCATTTTTAATGCTGCCATCTCTTTTAAAGTTGTTTACTTGTGAACTTCTAAGAATATACAGTAAAAGCTGTGTTTCCTTTATCTAATCTAACACTTATGCCTAAATGTATACATCTATGGATAGAATAGGAACTTCAGAATTAGTTACAGCTGGGTTTAACTGTTGGCTCTTCAAGAAAGTAGTTCATAATAACTATGTTTGGGCAGATTTCTTCATCTGTAAAATATTGACTATTGTCTTTCCAAAAGACCACCAGAAAAGAAAAACAAAACAAGCTGTTGATCAAACAAATCTAAATGCATTAGACTTACTGTCATAAGGGCAAACATCACCTTGACAGAGACTTAGTAATATCCCAGAAGGGAGAAGTCAGGAGGATACTTATAGGAGTTAGGGTGAGGGCTGGGTAGTTTTAGGGTGGAGAACTGGTTGAGGATTGGGCAGAAATTATGACATAGTAGCTTTGATCTGGTGAGCTCAAGTGAGGCAAGAATATAGTTAATCTTGAAATTAAACTGTTTTAGTTGGCTCATGGTCTTGTCTTCCAGGAGAAAGCAGCTAGGTTATTTTGGCTTATTCTCAGTACTGGTTCACACAGAGGTATGTCCAATGCCAGGACTGTTTAACATAGTGTATGGTTGACACATCTGACAGCAATAACTACGCATACCCTGATAATGACCCTGTGTGGCAGATGCACCTGAACGTGTGTTTGGAGTTCTGAGCTAAGGAATCTGGGAGTGGCCAATCTGAAGAGACATTCCTTATTTAAGGAAAATCAAAAGGTAAAATTTAAAAAAGCCAAACCAAGTACTTTGCAAGATTTTAATGCCAGTTTAAGCCTGTAAAACCTGTTTCTTCCAAACATAATTAATTAACTTATTGTCTTAATATAACTTTCTCATTAACTACTGCTAGAGGAAGACAGGTGTGTTCTGGAAACTTGAATCACTAAGGGGAGGAGCTTCAATTTTGATCCCAGATATGTAAGTAAATTATTTAACTTAGTCAACTCTCATGGGGAAAAAGTTATTTAAACTAGTTAAGGGTCATTATTTAAAGAAGGTAAGATATTCTGGCCGGGCGCGGTGGCTCAAACCTGTAATCCCAGCACTTTGGGAGGCTGAGACGGGCAGATCACGAGGTCAGGAGATCGAGACCATCCTGGTTAATGCGGTGAAACCCCATCTCTACTAAAAAATACAAAGAAACTAGCCGGGCGAGGTGGCGGGCGCCTGTAGTCCAAGCTACACAGGTGGCTGAGGCAGGAGAATGACGTAAACCCGGGAGGCGGAGTTTGCAGTGAGCTGAGATCTGGCCACTGCACCCCAGCCTGGGCGACAGAGGGAGACTCCGTCTCAAAAAAAAAAAAAAAAGGTAAGATATTCTAAAGATGCTACAGCATCAGAAAAAAGTGGGAGGTTTGAAGATCAGATTTCTTTAGGAATATTTTTTCCTCTTTGAACTCGTATTCTTTGCTTTTGATCACTTTCATTGGAAAATAATTTCAGAAACTGTTTATCCAGTTTGCTTCTACTTTTATTGATAATCTTAAGTCTGTAATCTATTTTTTCATAACTCTCTCTAGAATACTTTTTTGTTTTTGTTTTTGTTTTATGTTTTGTTTTGTTTTTTTGTTTTTTTTGAGATGGAGTCCTGCTCTGTTGCCCAGGCTGGACTGCAAGGTGTGATCTCAGCTCACTGCAACCTCCCCCTCAGGGTTCAAGCAATTCTCCTGCCTTAGCCTCACAAATAGCTGGGATTACAGGTGCATGCTGCCATGTCCGGCTAATTTTTTTTTTTTTGGTGTATTTTTAGTAGAGATGGGGTTTCACCACGTTGGACAGACCTCTGGTGGTCCTCCCGCCTCGGCCTCCCAAAATGTTAGGATTACAGGTGTGAGCCACTGTGCCCAGCCTAAAATATGGTCTTAAGGACACTCTCAACCCAGATCTGCTGTGGTTTCAGAGGAGCCTGGATCCTCTGAGAGTTATTCATTCACATCAGATGCAATTGCTTGGATGTTTTTCTTTTCTGCCACCATTCCAGTTTTCAGTGGAGGCATGCAGAGCACATCTGGTTCCAGGCAGGCTTCATTAGTTGAAAGATTAATAGAAGTGTAACCTTTTTTTTTTTTTGCAGGGATAGCAGGAGGGATAGCAGGAGGGTAAGATGAACAGGAAAGAGAAATTGAGTACAGTAAAAAAATTCTTTCAAGAAGTAGAACTCCCTTTACTCATTCATATGCACTAGGTATAAGGAGTTAAGGTGTCAGCTGACAGCTGATTATGAAAACCTCACCGAGAATGTCTGAGTTTCCACAGAATTTAAAGCTCTAGACTCATCTATTTTAGTTTCCAGGCAGGAGCTAATTCTTATGGCTACTATAGGGCTTTCTCACTCTTTCACGAGACATTGGACTAATGGTAGCTACCATTTACTGGCAGCTGCTGTATGCTGAGAACACATTCAATGCTTTCTCTGACTTAATACTGTTGACAATGGTGAGAACTGGCATCCTCATATTATTGAAGAAGAAACTGAGGCTCAGAGAGATTAAATAATCAAAGGTTAGACACCAAGTAAACTGGAAAGCCAGCATTGAGACCCAGGCTTTTTAGCTCTAAAACGTGTATCCCAAAGACAATATAGAATAGTGATTAGGAGTGTGGGCTCATGCCAGGGCTCAACCGCAGCTGTGTAACTGTGGGCAAGTTGTTGAACTCCTATGTCTCAGTTATCTCATCTAAAAATGGAGTTGTTAACCCAGTTAAAAATGGTCAAAAGATCGAAGATGGCACATAAGCACACAAAAAGAAGCTCAATATTCTACGTCACTAGGGAATTGCAAACTAAAACAATAATGAGGTGCCACTACATACCTATTAATATTAAAATAGCAAAAATCCAAAAACTGACATCAAATATTGGAGAGGATGTAGAACAACAGGAACTCTCATTTATTGCTGGTAGGAATGCAAAATGGTGCAGTCACTTTGGAAGACAGTTTGGCAGTTTCTTACAAAAGTGAACATACTCTTACTATAGGATCTAGCAATCATGCACCTTGGTTTTTACCCAAATGAGTTGAAAACTTTTGTCTGTAGAAAAGCTTGCACATATACGGTTATAACAGTTTTGTTCATAGTTGCCGAAACTTGGAAGCAACCCATATGTCCTTTAGTAGGTGAATGGGTAAACAAACGGGTACATTTATACAATGGAGTATCATTCAGCAGTAAAAACAAATAAGCTATCAAGCCACAAAAAGACATGGAAGAATCATAAATGTATACTGTTAATAGAAAGAAGGCATTATGAAAAGGCTACATACTATATGATTTCAAACACATAATATTCTGGAACAGGCAAACCGAAAAGTGAAAAGATCAGTGTGTACTAAGGGTTTGGAGGTGGGGAAGGCAGGGAGAAGTAGGTGGAACACAGGAGACTTTGGTGTGCAGTGAAACTATGCTGTGTGATGTAATGGTGGATACATGTTACACTTGTCAAAACCTGTAGAACCCCACAAAACAGAGTCAACCCTAATGTAAACTGTGGACTTTTAACAAGGTATCAACATTGGCTCATCAATTGTAACAAGAGTACAACATGAATGCAAGATGTTAATAAGGAAAACTATGTGTGCTGAGGGTGGGGCTGGGGAAGGGATGGTATAGGGGAACTGTCTGTATTTTCCACAGGATTTTTTTTGTAAACTTAAAACTTCTCTAAAAATTCAATTATTTAAAAAAAGTCTGCCTCAAAACAAAAAGAGGGTTGTTGTGAGGATTCGATGAGTTAATATATATAAAACACTTACAGAGGCTGGGCACCATGGCTCACACCTGTAATCCCAGCACTTTGGGAGGCCAAGGCGGGCGGATCACAAGGTCAGGAGTTTGAGACCAGCCTGGTCAATATGGTGAAACCCTGCTTCTACTAAAAATACAAAAATTAGCTGGGTGTGGTGGCGGGTGTCTGTAGTCCTAGCTACTTGGGAGATTGAGGCAGGAGAATCGCTTGAACCTGGGAGGTGGAGGTTGCAGTAAACTGAGATGGTCCCACTGAACTCCAGCCTGGGCGACAGAGCAAGACTCCATCTCAAAAACAACAACAGCAACACCACCAACAAAAACAACAACACTTAGAGAGAAATCTGGCATGTGCAGCGCATTGAGTGGTGGTGATGATGATGATCTCTGTTGCTTTCTCGGAGGTGATCAGACATTTACTTTGCGGTGCGTGGGGCTGCCTGAATGCTTGGCAGTAATGTTTGTGACCTTGGACAAATAACATAACCTTCATACCTTAATTTCTACCTCTATAAAATGGGATAATAATTATGCCAATCTCTTATGCTGTAGTGCAGATTTAATGCATGAATCCCTACAAAGAGTTCATAACAGTACCAGCATGTATGTGTATTATTGTTCCTATACTATCTTCCAGTTCTTAGCACTCCACAGATCCCTGCTCAAATACACCATCTGCTTTTTTTTTTTTTTTTCCTTTCCTTGTTCCCATTTCAGCCCTAAAGCCCTTGAGTATCTTTCATCTCTATAACTCTAGCGTTTGGATGGTGCGCAGCATTTGAAGATTCTCATTATCTTCTGATCAAATGGATAGACAGAACTATAGAAATGAAACCTAGTCACAGCACTTCTCCTGCAAGGATAAGTTGTTTAGCACTCAGTGTCATAAGAGCATTCAAGTTGTAGGTCTTACATGTGGTATGACTGATAAGTTATAGTCTTGCTTTCCTGTAGGTACTTCTCCTTTACTATCTAATGTGTCTGAGTCTCTTCTTTTAGCTTCTGGGGTTATTCCAATATTTGGGCACTTTCCCTATAACATCTATACCCCGCTTTTCCCCAGGTTTTACTACCTGAATTATACTGCAATGACTTTCAGCCATTTGATCACCCCAGTGGCCATAAGTTCATAGCCCCATGTTTGACCTTGAGATTTGGAAGTTATTCTTTCTGGTATGTTAAATTCCCTTCATCAGAAAAGTTCACCCAGAGTTTAACTTCACAGTCTAATATGAATTCCAGATTTCAAATAACCTTTAATTTTTTGAAGGAATGAATTACAAATAGTTCACTGAAGTTAATTTCCTTTTCTGGAATGGTCTATTTATCTGTATCTGTGTGTATATAAATGAAAGATATGTATTGTTTTGTTTTTCCTTATGAGTTCTACAGATATTAATCTATGTACAGACAGAGTGTTCTCGAAAGGGACAATCACATTTTTGTGAGTGCATAAAGTTGGATGTGTTTAGGTGCAGCTCTGCTAGAGAAGGTAGAGCCAACACAGTTTTAACAAAAACAAAAGAGAATCTATTGCTTTGCGTTTTCAGATGTGATAGTCATGAACTGCATAATGATGTTTCAGTCAACTATGGACCATGTATATGACTGTAGTCCCGTAAGATTATGATACTGTATTTTTACTGTGTCATTTCTACATTTAGATATATTTAGATAAACAAATACTTATTGTGTTACAGTTGCCTACAGTGTTCAGCACAGTAACATGCTGTGCATGTTTGTAGCCTGAGAGTAATAGGCTATGCCATACAGCCTAGGTGTGTAGTAGGCTATACCGTGTAGGTTTGTGTAAGTACACTCTATGGTGTTTGTACAAGAATGGCATCTCCCAAGGCTGCATTTCTCAGAACATATCCCCGTTGTGAAGTGACACATGACTATAATTATGAACTAATATTAATGCATGAAAATTGGGTTCAAGTTATTCCAAACTAAAATATCTAGGGAAAATGTATATCCAAGGTATGCTGATAGCATTAGTGATTATTCTCAGGTTGAGAACTCATATATATTGTTTAGAAGTAAACTAAAGCATAGTTTGTTCACCAGTCTTCTTGATTAATGGGTCCTTAGAGTTCTCAAACATAAATCTTAATCTTTTAAGGTAGCCTGGGGGTTATGTTTGGTTTGTTGATGAGGATGGCATAGAACATCCCCAAAGGAGAGACTGCTCCCTCTCTGGATAGTTTATTGATAGTTTATAGTCTGTGAATACCCAATCCTGTTAATGAGTCAAAAGACTGTGATTGTTAATTATTCCAGCTTCACAGGGAAGCAGTAGGCTATGAAACAATATTATAAAGTGCTTTTTGTTCCTCAGAAGAGAGACACTTTGCAACAATAAAATAAATATATCTTTAATAGTTTAACTTCCTTTGGAACACTAGAAGTTTACTCTATCCAGAGTACCTTGCATATGATAGATCCTGTATAATTATAAGGAAGGGAGGACTCTGCACACCCAGGTATAAGGTGTGAACCCCAAATATCTGAGACACATCTCAGTCAATTTCAGAAGTTAATTTTGCCAAAGCTAAGGATGTACACCTGTGACACAGCCTCAGGAGGTTCTGATGACATATGTCCAAGGGGGTCAGAGCACAGCTTGGTTTTATTCATTTGAGGGAGACATGAGTCATCAATCAATATTGGGACAACTTGGTAGTGGGGAGGGGGCGTCCAGGTCATAGGTAGATAAGAGACAAATGTTGCATTCTTCTGAGTTTCTGATCACCCTTTCCAAAGGAGGTCATCAAATATGTACTTTTCTCAGTGAGCAGAGGGATGATTTTGAATAAAATGGGAGGCAGGTATGCCCTAAGCAGTTCCCAGCTTAACTTTTCCTCTCAGCTTAGCGACCTTGGGGCCCCAAGATTTCTTTTCCTTTCACAAAGGCAAATATCTAAGGTTAAGAGGTTAAGATCCCAGGTATTCAAATGACTTTTCAATAGCCTGTATTGAACTTGTCTTATTTGCCTACGCACACTGCAAATGTATAAATACCCTATAACTTCTGTAATTGTTCGTTACCATCGGGTCACTGCCAACTGATCTCCCTGTCTCCAGGCTTAGCCCATTCCAATATATTCTCTACTTTGCAGCTGAAATGTTATTTCTAAAATGTAAATGTAATCCTGTATCTTCTCTCTTTCAAATCCTTCAGTGGCCTTCTGTTGCTCTTGGATAGAGGGAATCTTTACCAGGCTCACAAGGTGTAACATAATCACCCACTTAACCTCTTCAAACACATCTCTACCCATGCCTCCTCCAACTCTTAGATTAAGCTATACCACTTCTTGGCCTTCTATTTACTTAGCCTGTAATTCTCCCCACCCCCCACATTGACCCTCAGAAAGGGTCTCAATTTAGATCTCATTTCCCCCTCTCCCATACTCTGTTCTTACTATTCTTACTTATTCTCCCAATTCCGCATCATAAAAGACCTAGAAACTGTGATGGCAAAGCACAGACACTCTTTGATCTTTCTGGGCGTGCTGGGAAGTGGAGAGGCAGTGAGGGCACATGGAAGGAACAGTCCTGCATCAATAAGTTTTATCTCCAGCACATAAATGACTGAGATGTCTGTTCCAGTTAAGAACAAAGCTGGGGCCGGGCGCGGTGGCTCAAGCCTGTAATCCCAGCACTTTGGGAGGCCGAGACGGGCGGATCACGAGGTCAGGAGATCAAGACCATCCTGGCTAACACGGTGAAACCCCCGTCTCTACTAAAATATACAAAAAATTAGCCGGGCGAGATGGCGGGCGCCTGTAGTCCCAGCTACTCGGGAGGCTGAGGCGAGAGAATGGCGTAAACCCGGGAGGCGGAGCTTGCAGTGAGCTGAGATCTGGCCACTGCACTCCAGCCTGGGCGACAGAGCGAGACTCCGTCTCAAAAAAAAAAAAAAAAAAAAAGAACAAAGCTGGTTGCTTCTCTTCCTCAAGATCTTGTGTAGCCTCATGGTTCCTGCTGTGGGTAAGAAGCTGGATTATAATGGTATGCCAGATTCTCTGGGTCTAAGGATCTGACCTTTTCTCCTGGGTGAGGGATCTGTCCCTAGCCTTGATTATTATGTTTCTCCCGTGTTTCAAAATGTCTGATCCCAGTTAACTCTAAGAATTGGTGAGAAATATTATTGTTTAAGACACTACTTAATTTATTATGTTTTGAATCTACTGTGGCTCCCAAGGCACTACCATCAGAGGTGTGCTGGTAAATGTGTAACAATTAGCCCTCTGGGGAGAAAGGGAAGCCCTTATTTGCAGTATTTTCTTGTTTCTGTGGTGTAAATGGTCAATTTCAAGCTACTGATGCAGGACTTTTTGTTCCTTAGCTCAGTTAGCTCTGGGTTCTTGTCTCATGACCAGGAAAAAGTAGGCATGCAGACACTCGAAGAGTGAGCAAGGCAGGGAGTTATATTGAGTGATGAAACAGCTTTTAGTGGGGCGGGGACGCTGGGATGGTCCCCCTACTTGAAGGTGGGAAAGTTCTCAATATGGCTGTGCCCAGGGCTTTTTATGGGTTCAGAATGGGGAATATGTGCTGATTGGTGTGTGAGTATGCAAAAAATGTCAAAGCAAAGACAACACTCAAAGGTGGGCACAACAGTGTAGAAAACCAACTAGGGAAGGGCAGGTATATGTAAAATAGATGAAGAATGGGGATCAATCAGAGGAAAGTATGCCAAACGGGAAGGTGGGTTCTCGATCTGGTCCAAGGATTTAACTTGTAGCTTTGCTTTCAGGCTTTAAACTATCTTCGGCTTGTAGGTGGGATTTTGCCGGGGACCTGCCCCTATCAGCCTAGGCATTTGGCAGCCTCCTGTCACTGTCACTACCAACATGTAGTAGCTCACCAAAATGTTGTATTTCTTTTTTTTTTTTTTGAGGCGGAGTCTCGCTCTGTCGCCCGGACTGGAGTGCAGTGGCCAGATCTCAGCTCACTGCAAGCTCCGCCTCCGGGTTTACGCCATTCTCCTGCCTCAGCCTCCCGAGTAGCTGGGACTACAGGCGCCCACCACCTCGCCCGGCTAGTTTTTGTATTTTTAGTAGAGACGGGGTTTCACCGTGTTAGCCAGGATGGTCTTGATCTCCTGACCTCGTGATCCGCCCATCTCGGCCTCCCAAAGTGCTGGGATTACAGGCTTGAGCCGCCGCGCCCGGCCAAAATGTTGTATTTCAACTTGGCAGATAAAACAGATGCCAGTAACCTCAAGAGGTAAATAATAGTAAAGTAGTAAAACAATATAGTAAAAAAAAAAGTAGCAAAATAATTAGGCAGTGATGGGTTTGAGTAGTTGATATCTTTATTTTAAAGTAATTTAATTATATTTTAACTTTGCATAATGGCTTGCAAAATTTCTAAAAATTTAACAATTCTCATAAAATGGTATGAGCCGCCTCTAGTATATCACTGAATACTATTTTATCCTCTTAGCATAAAGTCCTCTTCACATTAAAATTAAGCAAACATGGAACTCACCCTCCTAAATATGTATTTAGATAATTAACTTGTGTGTAAAAGTAGAATTGTCAGTTAGGTATTGAAACAATTGCATAAAAGCAAAAAAAAATTATGAGATGTTACACTGATCTTTTCTCACTATTAGTCTATTTTTGTTTGTTTCAGTGTGTTTTACTTCCACATAAAAAGAAAACAGACCAACTTAATGGTATATGCAAGCTTGTATCTCCTGGGTTACAGCATTGCTCAACTGTGGTCTGCTGACTCATAGCATTCTCATCACCTGGTATCTTGTTGGAAATAGAGAATCTCAGATACGAACCAGACCTCCTGAAGCCAAATCTGCATTTTGACAAGATCCCTAGCTGGTCTAAATGCACAGTAAATTTTGAGAAGCACTGATGCACTGAGTAAAGGCTTGATGTCAGATAAGCCTGGTTCTAGAATAATACTTTCCAATAGAAATTTCTGCAATAATATTAATAGTAATGTTTCATATATGTGTCATTAAAAACATTGGCCATTAATCACATTTGGCTATTGAGCACGTGAAATGTGGTTAGTGCCTGAGGAAGGTCCCCTTGAGTATTAAGCAGAGTACTGATTGGCACATGTGTATTAGAAAATTATCCAGACTGGACAAAGAACCATCCAAGAAGATGAAAGAGAATAGTACTCAGCTCTACTACAGAGAAAGGAGTAGTGCCTGCTTCTATAATCCAACCTGGAAAGTGTTATAATTCATGGGACATTTAGTAGAGGACTCAAAAAGTTCTTGCCTCAGTAGTCAGAAATAATCTAGACTAAGTGCACCTCTGGTCTCACCTAACATCTTAAAAGCAAGACTAAAAATTATTTTCAAGTAAGATACCAGCATCCTAGAACAAAGTTCAAGAATACCTATGGGAATATAAAAATATCCAACACCTAAGCAGGTTTTTTTTTTTATTTAATAAAGTTTTATTTTTCCAAATGAACAGTTGGTTGGACCTATTCGTGCCTCTTCACCAACAGCTGGAGCATCTCCACCCTTTGTATTTCTGGTGTAAATTACTTGAGCTCTGTGCTTTGAAACCAGTTTGATAAATCCTTTACTAAGGAGCTCCTGAAGGGCTGCCCTGGCCAGGGAGCCTCAAATCTTCAGTCTCTCAGAGACCACAGCTGGGGTTATAAGTTTATAGTTGGGAACTTCCTTACAGAGTTTATTATAGGTAGCTTTGTCAAACAAGACTAAGTTATTGAGCTTGTCCTGAACTTTGCCTTTGGACCACTTCTTCTTTCTGGCCTTGCCCCTGGATTTGTTCACTGGGTCTTTGTCTTTCTTGGCCAACTTTCCAGCATCTTTCTTCTTGTTGTCCTTGAGCGCATTGCAAAGCTCAGAGAGCAGTGGCAAGCACAGCCTCACTAAGATGTTGGACAAAAAGCAGCAGATAAAATTTAAAATGTCTGATATCCAATAAAAAATTTCTTGCAAAGAAGCAAGAAATGATACAGATGTTAGAACTAACAGATAAAGACACTAAAAGATATTGTAAACATTTTGTGTACATACAAAGAGATAAGTAGGTATGTGAAGATATAAAAAAGATCCAACCCAAACTTCGAGAGATGAAAACTGCAATATCTGAGATGAAAAAGACCCTGGATAGGATTAACAGTAGACTATAATTACATAAGAAAAGATGAATGAACTTGAACATATAGCAGTAAAAAGTATTCAAAATAAATCAGAAATAATTTATTTTAAATGAAAAGAGCCGTGAGCTGTGAGACAATTTCAGTGGCCTAATATATATGTAATTGGATTCCCTGAAATAGAGATGTAGGACAGAGGCAAATATTTAGAAAAAGAATGGCCAAATATTTTCCAAATTTGACGAAAGCTATAAATCCACAGGTCCAAGAAGCTCAATGAGCCCAAAGCTCAAGAAACATGAAGACAATGACTTTAAGGCACATAATAATCAAATTTCTCAAAACTAGTCATAGAGAGAAAATCTTAAAAGCAGTCAGATAAAAAAGATAAAGATGACATCAGATTTTTCATTGGAAACAATGAAAATAAGAAGACAGTGGGATAATCTTTACAGTGCAGAATGGAGAAAAAAACCTGCCACCTAGAATTTTATATCCAGCAAAAATATCTTTTAAAAATGAAGGCAAAATAAAGACCTTTTCAGACAGACAAAAACTAAATAATTTATTACCAGCATATCTTCACTACAAGAAATGTTAACATTTTCATACTGGAAGGAAGTGACACCAGGTAGAAATACAGATTTACACAAAAGAATAAAAAGCGCTATAAGTGGTAACTTTGTTAATAAATATATGAGAGTTTTAATCATTTTTTAAATCTCTTATAAAGATAATTGACTTTTTAAACAAAAACAACATCAGTGTATTGAGGGTTTTATAACATGCATATAGGTAAAATGTGTGACAATCAGAAGTAATACCAATTCCACATAATCTCTTCCAGAAAACTATTCCTTACAGAAGAGGGAGTATTTCCCAACTCACTTAATGAGGCCAGCATTATTCTGATGCCAAAACTATACAAAAGCATTACAAGGAAAAAGAACTACAGACCATTATTCCTGATGTACAGATAAGCAAAACTTCTAAAATCTCTCAAGACTCCTATTCCTATTTTATTGTCAAATTTCTTGCCAGCAGTAATATTAATTTCCTAGTTGGTTTCTATGCCTCCTCTCTCCTCACTCCTATTCATTATACCTACTCTTGACAAATCAATCTTCCTTAACATGATTTGATCATGCCATTGCTCTACAGAAGTCTCTAATTGCTCCTATTGCATACTAAATAGATACAAAGTTGTAAGGTTATTATAGAAGAGGCTGAGAAAATTTTTCCACTAGCAAACTACTAAGTAGAGTGTCCCAGGTGATAGATTATTACTATGCACTTGTCCAATGTAGAAAATGTCATGAGGTGATCTTTGGTCCTTCTTATCCAAATTGTACTTTCTAACACCAAGCTCATCTGTAATAACATGGAATATTTATTGATCATGTGCTATGTGGTATTCATCGTGTAAGCACTTTACATGCATCATCTCCTCTGTAGAATCAGGATGATAATAGTATCTACATTACAGAATTCTTAATGGGGATTAAAAAGTACATATAAAATGCTATACAGTGTGGAAAATATTAAGTGCTATAATAAGCTATCATTGTCTAAGTACTTAGCCATGATTATTACTGTTGTTTAATCCTTATTACTCATTTAAGAAAATTATTGTATTAACTCTATTTTTTTTTTTCTTTTGAGATAGAGTTTTGCTCTTGTTGCCTAGGCTGGAGTGCAATGGCATGATCTTGGCTCACTGCAACTTCTGCCTCCCAGGTTCAAGCGATTCCCCTGCCACAGCCTCCTGAGTAGCTGAGATGACAGGCATGTGCCACCACGCCCGGCTGATTTTGTATTTTTAGTAGATACGGGGTTTCTCCGTGTTGGTCAGGCTGGTCTCGAACTCCTGACCTCAGGTGATCCACCTGCCTTGGCCTCCCAAAGTTCTAGGATTCCAGGCATGAGCCACCGCGCCTAACCTTTTTTTCTTTTTCTTTTTTTTTTTTTGAGACAGAGTCTTGCTCTGTTGCCCAGGCTGGAGTGCAGTGGCATGATCTCCGCTCACTGCAACCTCTGCCTCCCGGGTTCAAGCGATTCTCCTGCCGCAGCCTCCTGAGTAGCTGGGATTACAGGCATGCGCCACCATGCCCAGCTAATGTTTGTATTTTAGTAGAGACTGGGTTTCACTATGTTGGCCAGGCTGGTCTCAAACTCCTGACCTTAAGTGATCTACCTGCCTCGGCCTCCAAAAGTAATTGGGATTACAGTTGTGAGCCAACACTCCTGGCCTTACCTTTTATTTCTAGATGAAAACAGGCACAGAGAGGTTACGTAACTTGCCCAAATCACAACACCAGTAAGTTGTAGAACTCGTTCTTAAGTTGGATTCTGTTTGACCCCCAAGCTCATATTCTCAACCACGTTCTCACCTGAGTCCAATAAAACATTATTGATATGGTTTGGATTTGTGTCCCCACTCAAATCTCATGTTGAATTGTAATCCGTAATGTTGGAGGTGTGGCCTGGTGGGAGGTGATTGGATCATGGGGGTGCTCCTTCATGAATGTTTTAGCACCATCCTCTTGGTGCTGTTCTCATGAGAGTGAGTGAGTGAATTATCATGAGATCTGGTTGTTTAAAAGTCTGTAGTACCACCCGCACATGTCTCTTGCTCCTGTTCCTGCCATGTGAGATGTCTCACTCCTCCTTTCCCCTCCACCATGATTGTAAGTTTCTAGAGGTCTCCCCAGAAACTGAGCAGATGCCAGCATTATGCGAGCCAATTAAACCTCTTTTCTTTTCTCTTTTTTTTTTTGAAACGGAGTCTCGCTCTGTCACCCAGGCTGGAGTGCAGTGGTGCAATCTTGGCTCACTGCAAGCTCCCCACCTCCCAGGTCCACGCCATTCTTCTGCCTCAGCCTCCCGAGCAGCTGGGACTACAGGCACCCATCACCACACCCATCTAATTTTTTGTATTTTTAGTGGAGACAGAGTTTCACTGCGTTAGCCAGGATGGTCTCGATCTCCTGACCTTGTGATCCACCTGCCTCGGCCTCCCAAAGTGCTGGCCATGAGCCACCGTGCCTGGCCAAACCTCTTTTCTTTATAAATTACCTGTGTCAGGTTTTTTTTTTATAATAATGCGAGAACTGACTAATGAAGAAAATTGGTACTGAGGAGTGGGTCTTTGCTATAAAAATACCTGAAAATGTGAAAGTGACTTTGGAACTGGGTAATGAGCAGAAATTGGAAGAGTGTGGAGGGCTTAGAAGAAGACAGGAAAATGAAGGGATATTTGGAACTTCCTAGAGATGGTTGAGTGGTTATGACCAAAATGCTAGTAGTGATACGGACAGTGAAGTTCAGGCTGATAAGGTCTCAGGTAGAAATGAGGAACTTATTGAGAACTGAAGTAAAGGTCACTTTTGTTATGCGTTAGCAAATAATTTGGCTGCTTTGTGCCCCTGCCCTAGGGATCTGCGGAACTTTGAACTTGAGAGTGACGATTTATGGTATCTGGTGGAAGAAATTTCTAAGCAGCAAAGTGTTCAAGATGTGGCCTTCCTGCTTCTAACAGTCTATGCTTATATGTGTGAGCAAAAAATCAACCTATGTTTAAACTTATGTTTAAAGGGGAAGTAGAGCAAAAGTTTGGAAAATTTGCAGCCTGGTTATGTGGTAAGAAAAGAAAAGCCCATTTTCAGGGGAAGAATTCAAACAGGGTTTAGAAATTTGTATAAGTAAAAAACAGCCAATTGCTAATTGCCAAGACAATGGGGAAAAGGCCTGGAAGGCATTTCAGAAATCTTTGCAGCAGCCCCTCCTATCACAGGCCCAGAGGCCTAGGAGGGAAGGATGGTTTTGTGGGCCAGGCCCATGACCCTGGTTACCCTGCACAGCCTCAGGACACTGGTCCCTGCATTGTAGCCACTCCAGCTTCAGCCATAGCTCAAAGGGCCCACGTACAGTTTGGGCTGCTGCTTCAGAGGGTACAAACTGTAAGACTTGGGAGCTTCCACATGGTGTTAAACCTGTGGGGCGGGGGGGAAAGTGCAAGAGTTGAGGCTTGGGCACCTCTGCCTAGATTTCAGAGGGTGTACGGAAAAGCCTGAATGTCCAGGCAGAAGCCTGTTGCAAGAGTGGAGCCTTCATGGAGAACCTCTACTAGGATAGTGTGGAGGGTAAATGTGGGGTTGGAGCATCCCCCAACAGAGTCCCCACTGAGGAACTGCCTACTGGAGCTGTGAGAAGAGTGCCATCATCCTCCAGACCCCAGAATGGTGTCCACTGACAGCTTGCACCATGCACCTGGAAAAGCTGCAGGCATTCAGTGCCATCCCATGAAAGCAGCTGCAGGGGCTACACCCTGCAGATCCACAGCGGTAGAGCTTCCTAAGGCCTTGGGAGCTCATCCCTTGCATAAGTATGTCCTAGATATGGGACATGGAGTCAAATGAAATTATTTTGGAGCCTTAAGATATAATGACTGCCCTGCTGGGTTTTGGACTTGCATGGGACTTGTAGCCCCTTTCTTTTGGTGGATTTCTCCCTTTTGGAATGGGAGTACCTACCCAATGCCTATACCCCCATTGTATGTTGAAAGTAACTAACTTGTTTTTCATTTTATAGGCTCATATGTGGAAGGGAGTATCCTTGTCTCAGATGAGACTTTGTACTTTTGAGTTAATGCAGAAAAGAGTTAAGACTTTGGGGGACTGTTGAGAAGGGATGATTATATTTTGCAATGTGAGAAGAACATGAGATTTAGGGGGCCCAGGGGTGGAATAATATGGTTTGGATCTGTGTCCCCATCAAATCTCATGTCAAATTCTAGTCCCCACTGTTGGAGGTGGGACCCTGGAGGTGGATTTCTCATGAGTGGTTTAGCACCATCCATTTGGTGTTGTTCTTGTGATAGTGAGGGAGTTCTCATGAGATCTGGTTGTTTAAAAGTGTGCAGCACCTTCCCCACTCACTCTCTCTTCTTCCTGCTCTGGCCATGTCATGTGTTTGTTTCCCCTTTGCCTTCTGACATGATTGGAAGCTTCCTGAGTTCTCCCAAGAAGCAGAAGCCGCTATGCTTCCTGTACAGCCTGCAGAACCATGAGCCAATTAAACCTTCTTTCTTTATAAGTTACCCAGTCTCAGGTTTATTTATAGCAGTGTAAGAATGAACTAATAGAATTATTTTTTCTCCTTTGCTCTGCAGTACTGAGTGGGCTCTTAAACAACTGTATCTGTCAAAGTGTTTCAATATAGGTTGATCCTCAAACAGAGTTTGTAGTTGATAAGAAAGATGGTCCTTCCCTGAACCATTTCTTTAAAAATGTCAACACTCCCTAGAAGCTGTTCACGCATCATTTCCCATTTTCTCCTGCACTAGTGCTGATATTACTTCTTAAATGCTGACAATATTTGAGAAGCTAATTTTAGACTTTCCCTCTGGTAGAAACTAGAAGTGTGAAACAATGAGTTGGTGATCCAAACCACTGTCTGGTCTTCTCCCCACTACTTTGCCAGTCACAGCTTTGCTCTGTGTCTTGAGTTTTATGAGTTTATTTTTAAGGTCCCCATGTAAAGGTTTTTTTTTTGTTTTTTGTTTTTGCCCATTACAAAATAAGATGTTCTGTAATTTGCCACTCTTCTCTTGTTGCTCTCCTCACTCCAAGTCAGCACTTCATTGCCCTTGTTCTCAAGTCATTGCCCTTGTTCTCATGTCATATCTCAACACTCCAGCCACCTCAGTGGCTCTCTGTCATTTTCAAGACTAAGCTGAAGTTCATTATGCTTGGTTTGTGTAACTCACGTGTCATCTATTACCCATTGAGAGCTAAATAAGGTCATTCCAAACACGAGGGAATCTCGGTTTCTACGTAAGATTTCTGTGTCTCTGTAGGGAGAACCTTTTGCGTTAGCACCCCTACTTCTGGGCTCAGGTTTTAGTGGGTTGGGACTCTGCAGCAACTGAGATATGTAATTCTGTTCCTTTTTAAGTTCTACAAACATCACAGAATCCCCTAGAATATGCCCATAAAATCCACCGACACAAAGCTAATTTTGAAAGGGTTTATGTTGTGACAATGCAAAAAATGTCAAGTTGAGCTTTAGGCATTGCTTTTTTGAAATGCTTTTTGGCTACTTCAACACCATTTTTACTGACTCTTCATCTTACATGGTCTAAATTGCACACCATATTTCTGATTCTCTTTCTCTCCTCCCTTTTCAGGAGCTAAAACAAATGTCTTTCTTTGTTTTAGGTGGCTTTCTTTAGCCACCTCCTAAAATGTTTACCTTGATCCCTGCTGACTTTCATGCCTCGTGTTCTATCACCATGCAGCATTCCAAGTATTGCCTCGAAAAGTATAGTAACCTTCCTAACAGGAATTCTGATATTAGCTGTTAAGATAATATATTTTTAAACTTTCATTACATCACAAGGCCCTTGTGTCCTAAATTATGCTTATCCTTGTAGCCCACCTCTCTACTACTCCTGTGCCTCTTCTGCTACCAGCATACCATGTTCTTTCTCGTTATCATATCTTAAAAACATATCATTATTCCCTATGCCTGGAAGCCTCTCCCATCATCCAATAGAAAAATATATATTTTTAAAGGAAAAATGTTGTATCTTATACAAATATAAACACAAGTCAAATACTTTATTTAACTGATTTATTAATGAGGGAACTAGTAAGATGCTACAAAAACCAAAACAGATTCAAAGGAGCATCTAGTACAGACATGTATTGGGCCACATGAGCCATCAGGAATACTTAAATGAATTTGCTTCAAAAATGTAAAACTGGCTTCTTCAACACCAGGAGAGGAAAATCAACTGAAACACCATCAAAAATAATTCATTTTCAGTCTCTGGACAAGAATAATTTGCATTGCTATCAGTCGTCTATAAGTTACAGAGTTGTAGATAGTTCAAAGGCCACGAAAGGCACAAAGACCCCATAGAATCAGGTATCTTGGAAATACGTGCTAGCCACTGCCTATTTTCCTTTCCTTTCTTTTTTTTTTTTAAAAGTATTGTGGGCACATAGTAGATATATATGTTTATAGGGTACCTGAGATATTTTGATACAGACATACAGTGTGTAAAAATCATATCAGAGTAAATGGGGTATCCATCACCTCAAGCATTTATTCTTTCTTTGTGTTACAAACAATCCAATTGTACTTTTAGGTATTTAAAAATGTACAATAAATTATTATTGACTGTAGTCACTCTCTTGTGCTATTAAATACCAGATCTTATTCATTCTAATTATATTTCATATATCTGTCTAATTATATTGACCACCCCCACCCCAGCTACGCTTTCCGTCCTGTGATAACCATCATTCTACTCTCTATCTCCATAAATTCAATTGTTTCAATGTTCAGCCTCCACAGATTACTGAGAACATGTAAAGTTTGTTTTTCTGTGCCTGACATCGTCCACTTGACATAATAACCTTCAATTCTGTCCCCGTTGTTGCAAATTACAGGATCTCATTTTTTTTTATGGCTGAATAGTATTCCATTGTGTATATGTACCACATTTTGTTTATCCATTTGACTGTTGATG
Source organism: Trachypithecus francoisi (assembly GCF_009764315.1). Taxonomy (NCBI): domain Eukaryota; kingdom Metazoa; phylum Chordata; class Mammalia; order Primates; family Cercopithecidae; genus Trachypithecus; species Trachypithecus francoisi. The sequence goes on along the minus strand of NW_022681470.1, from coordinate 68,197,589 downwards.
GACACTCAGGTAATAGTGCTGCAATAAACATGAAAGTGCAGCTATCTCTTTGATATACTGATTTCCTTTTTTTTTTTTTTTTGATATATACCAGTAGTGGCATTGCTGGATCATATGGTAGCTCTATTTCTAGTTTTTTGAAGAATCTCCAAACTGTTCTTCATAGTGGATGTACAAATTTACATTCCCACCAATAATGTACAAGGGTTCCCTTTTCTCCACATCCTCGCCAGCATTTGTTATTGCCTGTCTTGTAGATAGAAGCTATTTTAACTGGGGTAAGGTAATAGCTAATTGTAATTTTGATTTGCACTTCTCTGATGATCAGTGATGTTGAGCACCTTTTTCAAATATCTGTTTGCCATTTGTGTGTCTTCTTTTTAGAAATGTCTATTCAGATTTTTTGCCCATTTTAAAATCAGGTTATTAGATTGTTCCCTGTAGAGTTGTTTGAGTTCATTATATGTTATGGTTATTAATCTCTTGTCAGGTTGATAGTTTGCAAATATTTTCTCCCATTCTGTGGGTTGTCTCTTCAATTTATTGATTATTTCCTTTACTGTGCAGAAGGTTTTTTTGATCATTTTTTGCTTTGAAAGATTGCCTGTGCATCAGTTCTCTAATGATGAGTGATGTTGAGCTTCTTTTCATGATTGCTGGCCACTTGTATGCCTTCTTTTGAAAAGTGTCTGTTCATGTCCTTTGTCTACTTTTTAATGGGGTAGTTTGATTTTTTTCTTGTAAATTTGTTGATGTTCCTTATAGATGTTGGATATTAGACTTTCGTCAGATGCATCGTTTGCAAAAATTTTCTCCCATTCTGTATGTTTTTTGTTTATTCTGTTGATAGTTTCCTTTGCTGTGCAGAAGCTCTTTAGTTTAATTAGATCCCATTTGTCAGTTTTTGCTTTTGTGATTATTTTTGGTGTATCAGATGACATGATTCTATATATAGAAAACCCCATAGTCTCAGTCCAAAAGCTACTTCAGCTGATAAACAACTTTAGCAAAGTATTATGATACAAAATCAATGTGCAAAATTCACTAACATTCCTATGAATCAACAACAGTCAAGCTGAGAGCCAAGTCAGGAATGCAATCCCATTCACAATTCCCACACAAAGAATAAAATATCTAGGCATACAGCTAACCAGGGAGTTGAAAGATCTCTACAAGGAGAACTATAAAACACTGCTCAAAGAAATCAGAGATGACACAAGCAAATGGAAAAACATTCTATGCTCATGGATAGGAAGAATCAATATTGTTAAAATGGCCACGCTGCCAAAAGCAATTTGTAGATTCAATGCTATTCCCACTAAACTATCATAGATATTCTTCATATAACTAGAAATAACTATTTTAAATCTCATATGGAGCCAAATAAAAAAAAGTGCCTGAATAGCGAAGGCAATCTACACAAAAGAACAAAGCTGGAGGCATCACACTACCTGACTTCAAACTACACTATGGGGCTACAGTAACCAAAACAGCATGGTACTAGTACAAAAACAGACATATAGACCAGTGGAACAGAATAGAGAATCTAAAAACGAGGCTGCACATCTACAACTATCTGGTCTTTGAAAAACCTTATAAAAACTAGCAATTGGGAATAGATTCCCTATTCAATATACAGTGCTTGGATAACTGGCTAGCCAAAAGCAGAAGATTGAAACTGGACCCCTTCCTTACACCATATACAAAATTAACTTAATTTGGATTAAAGATTTAAACATAAAACCAAAAACTATAAAACTACAAAAACCCTGGAAGACAACCAAGGCAATACCATTCTGGATATAGGTATTAGTTATTCTTTAAGGGTTTGGTAAAATTCAGCAGTGAAGTCGATAAGTTGCAGACTTTTCTTTGGTGGAAGACTTTTCATTATAGCTTCAATCTTCTTATTAGTCTGCTCAGGTTTTCGATTTCTTCCTGGTTCAATCTTGGTAGATTGTATGTATCTAGGAGTTTATCCATTTCTTTCAGATTTTCCAATTTATTGGCATATAGTTGCTGATATGCCAATAAAATAGCCTCTAATGATCTTTGAATTTCTGGAGAATCAGTTTTAATGTCTCTTTTTCATATCTGATTTTATTTATTTGGGTCTTCTCTCTTTTGTTCTTAATCTGGCTAAAGGTTTGTGAATTTTATTTATCTTTTCAATAAACCAATTTTTTGTTTCATTAATCTCTTGTATTGTTTTCTTCATGTCAATTTCATTTATTTCTGCTCTGATTGTTATTATTTCTTTTTTTCTCCTTTGGTTTGGTGTGGTCTTGCTTTCCTAGTTCTTCAAGATGCATCATGAGGAAAAGGGTGGCCAAGGTGGCTGACTAGAGGCAGCTAGTGTGCATGGCTCTCATGGAGAGGAATGGAAGGGGTGAGTAAATTCAGCACCTTCAACTGAAACATCCAGGTACTCTCAGTGGGACTAACCAAGGAAACAACTTGACCCATGGAGAATGAAGAAAAGCAAGGCAGGATGATGGCACACCCAGGAGTGACATGGAGCCAGGGGAGCCTCCCCAACCCAGGGAATGTGCAACCACGGGAACCCATGCTTTGCCCATGGATCTTTGCAACCCTCAGGTCAGGAGATCCCCTCATGAACCCACTCCATTAGGGCCTTCAGTCTGACAGATAGAGCTATGTGGAGTCTCAGCAGAGCAACTGCTCAGGGATGTGTGGAGAACCAGGAGCTTTAGATACCTGGGCTTTCCTGGACTCCCATTAAAAGCAGCTGCAACTCTGGCAAAGCAGGAGATGAGACAAGTGTACATACCCATAGGAAAGAAGCTGAATCCAGGGGGCTGAGCAGTGACAGTCTATAGGCCCCACTTCCATGGCACCCACTGGCTTGGAATTCCAGCCAGCCACCAGCAGCATTGCACCTCCCTGAGACACAGCTCGCAGCGGGAGGGGAAGGCTGCCATCTTTGCTGTTTGGGTGACTTAGTCATTTCAGCCTTTGGGCTTCGGAGAGTCCCAGCCAACTGGGAGTGGAGGCAGTACCCCTGCACAGCACAGCTGCTTTATGAAAGCATGGCCAGACTGCTTTTGTAAAGTCGGTCTCTGATCCTGTTCCTCCTGTCTGGGTGGGACCCCCAAACTGGGGCTTCCAGCTACCCCTGCCAGTGTTCTCTGGCAGACAGAATTTTGAAACCTCCCTGGGACAGAGCTCCCAGAAGGAGAGGTGAGCTGTCATCTTTGCTGTTTGAGCAACTTAGCCATTCCAGCCTTTGGGCTTTGGAGAGTCTGAGCTGACCAGGATGGAAGGGATCCTCCAGCACAACACAGCTGCTCTATGAAAATGTGGCCAGGCTGCTTTTTAAGGCGTGTCCCTGTTCCATTCCTCCTCACTGGGCCGGACTTCCCAACCAGCGTCTCCAGCCACCTTCGGCAGTATTATCTGGCCAACAGATATTTGAAACTTTCCTGGGATGGACATCCCAGAGGGAGGGCTGGGCTGCTACCTTTGCTGTTTGGGCAACTTAGCGATTCCAACCTACCAGCTTTGGAGAGCCCAAGCTGATCAGGGGTGGAAGTGGTACTCCAGCACAGCACAGCTGCTCTGCAAAAACATTGCCAGACTGCTTTTTAAAGTGAGTCCTTGATCCCATTCCTTATCACCAGGTGAGGCCTCCCAACCGGAGTCTCCAGCTACCCTCACCAGTGTTTTCTGCCCGACAGAGGTTTCAAATCCCCCTGTGTTGGAGGTCCCGAGGGGAGGATCAGGCCACCATCTTTGCTGTTTGGGTGACTTAGCCATTCCAGCCTTCAGGCTTTGGGGTTTCCATGGCAATGGAGGGCTGAGGTGGATCCCCAGCACAGCACAGCTGATTTACGAAAACATGGCCAGACTGCATTTTTAAGCAGCTCCCTGATCCCATGCCTTCTCAATGGGCAGGACCTTCCAACCAGGATCTCCAGCCACCTCCGTCAGATGCATTCTGGTTGGCAACAGGTCTGTACCTCCCTAGGACAGAGCTCCCAGAGGAAGGGGCAGGCTGCTATCTTTGCTGCTTTTCATCCTTCAGGAGATACCTCTAGGTACTAGAAAATCCGAGGTGACTAGGGACTGGAGCAGGCCTCCAGCATACTGAAGAAGCCCTAAAGAAAAATGGCCAGACTGTTACATGGGTGCCCACTCCTGTATCTCCTCACCAGGCAGGTCTTCCACACCTGGCCTCCAGCCAGCCCTGCACCAGAGCTACCGAGCCAGTAGCAACTCAGCAACTCCCTAAACAGAGTCTCCAGGGGCAACTGAAAGCCTCTCTGCTACTGCCTCTACAGTAAAACTGCCCTTGCCACCTTCGGACAAACAAAGAGCAAAGGCCCTAAGTGCTTATCCACACTCCAACAAGCTGCAGTTGACCCAAGGAGAGGATGCTAGTCTGTCTCCCACTGGTCCCACACACCTTCCACTGCTTATCACCAGACAGGGTACCCCTGGCTTGGGCCCACAGCACAGACTCCCATCCTGGGCTGATTGCACTGAGTAATTGCTGACCAGCATCCCTCTGGGTGGAGCCCCTGGGGGACAAGAAAAGACCCTTGGCCACAACCACTACTAAGGCCTATTCCTCTGCTGCCTCCAAGTTGGGGAAGAAACAAAGACTGACGTCACCCCAGAGATACAGTGGGCAGCCTAGGAGTGCCAAGCAGTGATCAACAACCAACACTCGAGGGGGAGAGGAAACCACACTTTCAAAGCATTGAGAGGGAACGTGGCTGCAATTATTAGGAAACATAGGGGAGCCACAGAACCGAGCAGGAGTCTACCAATTGATCAATAAGCCTAAATGCTACGTACTGGATCACACCCCAAAGCTTCAACTCCAATAACACCTTGCAGGCCAGGTGCGATGGTTCATGCCTGGAATTCTAGCACTTTCGGATGCCAGGGTGAGCAGATTGCCTGAGCTCAGGAGTTTGAGACCAGCCTGAGCAATATGGTGAAACCCCATTTCTACTAAAATACAAACAATTAGCAGGGCATGGTGGTGTGCTCCTGTAGTCCCAGCTACTCAGGAGGCTGAGGCAGGAGAATCACTTGAACCCTGTAGGCAGAGGATGTAGTGAGCCGAGATTGTGCCACTGCACTCCAGCCTAGGCGACAGAGTGAGACTCTGTCCCCAAAACAACAACAAAAACAACAAAAATACCTTGCAAACGTACCCCACTTTGAGAGGTTTTTTTTTTTTTTTTTTTTTGCGGAGTCTCACTCTGTCACCCAGGTTGGAGTGCAGTGTCGTGATCTCGGCTCACTGCAACATCCACCTCCTGGGTTCAAGTGATTCTCCTGCCTCAGTCTCCCAAGGGACTACAGGCATGTGCCACTACACCCACCTAATTTTTGTATTTTTAATAGAGACGGGGTTTCATCATGTTGGCTAGGCTGGTCTCAAACTCCTGACCTCAGGAGATCCCCCCACCTCGGCCTCCCAAAGTGCTGGGATTCTAGGCATGAGCCACAGTGCCTGCCCTAACATTCCCCACTCTGAAACCAGAGATAGGAAGTCAGCTTCAAGTAAAGACCCTGCACAAAGCCTTGGCACAGTGAAAACATCCAGAAGTCTACACTGCAGTTAAAGGAATATCCACATGCAGAGATGAGAAAGAACCAATGCAAGAACTTTAGTAACTCAAATGACCTGAACGTCTGTTGTATGTCCTCCAAATGACCACACCAATTCTTCAAGAGTTCTTAACCAGGCTAAGCTGGCTGAAATGAGAGAAACCGAATTCAGAATATGGTTAGGAAAATAATCATTGAGATTCAGGAAGACAGCAAAACCCAATCCAAAGAAACTAAGAATCCCAATTAAAACAAAACAGGAACCAAAGGACAAAATAGCTGGTATAAAAAATAACCTAACAGGTCTGACAAAGCTGAATAACACAAATTTTCACAATACAATTACAAATTTTAACAGCAGAATAAACCAAGCTGAAGAAAGAATTACAGAACTTGAAAACTGGTTCTCTGAAATAATGCAGTCAGACAAAAGAGAAAGAAAAGAGTAAAAAGGAACAAACAGGCCACGTGTGGTGGCTCATGCCTGTAATCCCAACACTTTGGGAGGCTGAGGCAGGTGGATCACATGAGGTCAGGAGTTTGAGACTGGCCTGGGTAACATAGTGAAACCCCATCTCTACTAAAAATATAAAAATTAGCTGGGCATGGTGGTGGGCACCTATGATCCCAGCTACTCAGGAGGCCGAGGCGGGAGAATTGCTTGAACCTCGAAGGCAGAGGTTGCAGTGAGCCAAGATCGTGCCATTGCACTCCAGCCTGGGTGACAAGAGTGAAACTCCATCTCAAAAAAATAAAATAAAATAAAATAAGGAACAAACAAAATCTCTAAGAAGTATGGAATTATGTAAAGAGGTCAAATGTACCAATCACTGGCATTTTTGAAAGAGAGGAGGAGAAAGCAAACAAATTCAAAAATGTGTTTCAGGATATCATTCATGAAAACTTCCTTGACCTTGCTAGAGAGGCAAATGCAAAATTCAGGAAATCCAGAGAACTCCTACAAAGTTCAACACAAGAAGATCACCCACAGGCTGGGCATGGTGGCTCACACCTGTAATCCCAACTCTTTGGGAGGCTGAGGTGGGTGGATCACCTGAGGTCAGGAGTCCAAGACCAGCCTGATCAACATGGTGAAACCCTGTATCTACTAAAAATACAGAAAAAAAAAAAAAAATTAGCCAGGCATGATGGCACACACCTGTAGTCCTAGCTACTTGGGAGGCTGAGGCAGGAGAATCGCTTGAACCCAGGAGGTGAAGTTGCAGTGAGCTGAGATCATGCCATTGCACTCCAGCCTGGGCAACTAGAGCAAAACTACTTCTCAAAAAAAGAAGAAGAAGAAGAAGAAGAAGAAGAAGAAGAAGAAGAAGAAGAAGAAGAAGAAGAAGGAGAAGAAGGAGAACACCCACAAGACACATAATCATCAGATTTTCCAAGGTCAAAGTGAAAGAGAGAATGTTAAAGGCAGCTAGAGATAAGGGGCAGCTAGAGATAAAGGGATCCCATCAGACTAACAGAAGACCTCTCAGCTGAAACCCTACACATCAGAAGAGATTGGGGCCTATATTCAATGTTCTTAAATAAAAAATCTTCAGCCAAGAATTTCATACCCAGCCAAACCTAAACTTCCTAAGTGAAGGAGAAATAAGATCCTCTTCATATAAGCAAACGTTGAGGGAGTTTGTTACTACCATACCTACCCTACAAGAGATCTTGAAAGGACCACTAAATATTGAAAGGAAAAACCACTACCAGATAACACAAAAACACACTTAAAAACACACATCAGTGTCACTATAAAGCAAACACACGAACAAGTCAACATAATACCAGCAAACAACACAATGACAGGATCAAATTCACACATATCAATATTAATCTTGAATGCAATCAGGATAAATGCCCTGTTTAAAAGGCACAGAGTGGCAACCTGGATAAAAAAGCAAGCTCCATCCAGGTGTGGTGATGCCAAAGTAGATGAAAAAAGAATAACAAACAAACAAACAAAGCAAGATCCAATGATATGCTGCCTTCAAGACACCCATCTCACATGTAATCACACACACATAGGCTCAAAATAAAGTGATGGAGATTAAAAATCTAGCAAGAAAATGGAAAACAGAGAAAGCAAGAGTTGCAGTCTTAGTTTCTGACAAAACAGACTTCAAACCAACAAAGATAAGAAAGACAAAGAAGGATATTACATAACGGTAAAGGGTTTGATTAAATAAGACCTAACTATTCTAAATATATATGCACCCAACACAGGAGCACCCAGATTCATAAAGCAAGTTCTTTTTTTTTTTTTTTTTTTTTTTTGAGCCAGAGTCTTGCTCTGTCGCCCAGGCTGGAATGCAGTGGCCGGATCTCAGCTCACAGCAAGCTCCGCCTCCCGGGTTTACGCCATTCTCCTGCCTCAGCCTCCGGAGTAGCTGGGACTACAGGCGCCCGCCACCTCACCCGGCTAGTTTTTTGTGGTTTTTTTTAGTAGAGACGGGGTTTCACCATGTTAGCCAGGATGGTCTCGATCTCCTGACCTCGTGATCCGCCCACCTCGGCCTCCCAAAGTGCTGGGATTACAGGCTTGAGCCACCGCGCCCGGCAAGCAAGTTCTTAAGAGACCTACAAAGAGACATAGACTCCCAAAGAATAATGATGAGTGGCTTCAACACTCTGGTGACATTATTAGACAGATCATCCAGGCAGAAGATTAACAAAGGTATTCAGGACCTGAACTCAACTTTGGATGAAATGGATGTGATAGACCCTTACAGAACTCTCCACCCCAAAACAACTGAAAATACATTCTTCTCATTGCCTGCCACATGACACATACTCTAAAATCAGTCACATAATTGGACATAAAATAATTCTCAGCAAATGCAAAAGGACCAAAATCATACCAAACACACTCTTGGACCACAACTTAATAATAATAAAAGTCAAGGCCAAGAAAATCACTCAAAACCATAAAGTTACATGGAAATTAAGCACATGCTCCTGAATGACTTTTGGGTAAATAATGAAATTAAGGCAGAAATCAAGAAGTTCTCTGAAAATAATGACAACAAAGATACAACATACCAAAATCTCTGGGACACAGTTAAGGCAGTATTAAGAGGGAAATTCATAGCATTAAAATGCCTACATCAAACAGTTAGAAAGATCTCAGTTTAACAACATAACATCACAACTGAAATAATTAGAGAAGCAAGAAAAAATCAACCCCAAAGCTAGAAGACGACAAGAAATTATAAAAATCAGAGCTAAACTGAAGGAAATTAAGACAAAAAGCCATTCAAAAGATCAAAGAATCCAGAAGTTGGTTTTTTGAAAAAATTATTAAGATAGATAGGGTTCCAGCTAGACTCATCAAGAAGAAAAGAGAGAAGATCCAAATAAGTACAATTAAAAATGACAAAAGGAGTGTTACAACTGATGCCACAGAAATAAAAATAACCATCGGAAACTACTACAAACACCTCTTGCACACAAACTAGAAAACCTAGAAGAGATGCAAAAATTCCTGGACAAATACATTCATCCAAGATTGAACCAGGAAGAAATTGATTCCCTGAACAGACTAATAATGAGCTCTGAAATTGATTCAGTAGTAAATGACCTACTAACCATAAAAAACCCAGGACCTAATGGATTCACAGCTGAATTCTACCAGATGTACAAAGAAAAGCTGATACATTTCTACAGAAATTATTCCAGACATTGAGAAGGAGGGAATCCTCCCTAGCTCTTTTTTTTTTTTTTTTTTTTTTTTCAGACAGAGTCTTGCTCTGTCACCCAGGCTGGAGTGCAGTGGTGCGATCTCAGCTCACTGCAATCTCTGCCTCCTGAGTTTAAGCAATTCTCATGCCTCAGTCTCCTGAGTAGCTGGGATTACAGATGCATGCCACCACACCCAGCTAATTTTTGTATTTTTAGTAGAGATGGGGTTTTGCCATGTTGGCCAGGCTGGTCTTGAACTCCTAACCTCAAACAATTCACCCACCTCAGCCCTCTAAAGTGATGGGATTGCAGACGTGAGCTACTGTGCCCATCCCCTAACTCATTTTATGAGGTCAGCATCACCTTGAAACAAAAACCTGGCAGACACACAACAATAAAAGAAAACTTCAGCCCAGTATCCTTGATGAACATCAATGCAAAAATCTTCAACAAAATATTGGAAAACCAAATTCAGCAGCACATCAAAAACTAATCCACCATGATCAAGTAGGCTTGATCGAAAGGATGCAAAGTTGGTTCATTATATGAAAATTAATAAAGGTGATTCATCACATAAACAGAACTGAAGACAAAAACCACATGATTATTTCAATAGATGCAGAAAAGGCTTTTGATAAAATTAAACACTCTTCATGCTATAAACTCTTAATAAACTAGATATTGAAGGAACATACTTCAAAATAATAAGAGCCATCTATGACAAACCTGCAGCCAACATCATACTGAATGAGCAAAAGCTGGAAGCATTCCCCTTGAAAATCAACACAAGACAAGGGTGCCCTCTCTCACTACTCCTATTCAACATTTCCTAGTATTGGAAATCCTAGACAGAGCAATCATGCAAGAGAAAGAAATAAAGGGCATCCACATAGGAAGAGAGGAAGTAAAACTATCTCTGTTTGCAGATAACAAAATTCTATATCTAGAAAACCCCATAGTCTCAGCCCAAAAGCTTCTTCAGCTGATAAACAACTTCATCAAAGTTTCAGGATACAAAATCAATGTATAAAAATCACTAGCATTCCTATACACCATCAACAGCCAAACCGAAAGCCAAATCAGAATGGCAGTCTCATTCACAATTGCCACAAAAAGAATAAAATAGCTAGGAATACAGTTAACTAGGGAGATGAAAAGTCTCTACAATGAGAATTACAAAACACTGCTCAAAGAAATCAGAGAAAACATAAACAAATGAAAAAATGTTCCATGATCATGGATAGGAAGAATCAATATCATTAAATTGGTCGCACTGCCCAAAGCAATGGACAGATTCAATGTGACACCTATAAAACTACCAAGGACATTTTTCACAGAACTAGAAAAAACTATTTTAAATTTCATATGGAACCAAAAAAGAGCCTGAATAGCCAAGGCAATCCTAAGTAAAAAGAACAAAGTTGGAGGCATCACATTAGCAAACTTCAAACTATGTTACAGAGCTGCAGTAACCAAAACAGCATAGTACTGGTACAAAAACAGACAGCTAGGCCAATGGAACAGAATAGAGAACTCAGAAACAAGGCTGCACACTTACAACCATCTGATCTTTGACAAAGGTGACAAAAACAAGCAAGGGGGAAAAGACTCCCTATTCAATAAACAGTGCTGGGATAACTGGCTAGCCATATGCAGAAGATTGAAGCTGGACCCCCTTTTTTTTTTGAGAGAGAGTCTTGCTCTGTTGCCCAGGCTGGAATGCAGTGGCATGGAGCTCACTGCAAACTCCACCTCCTAGGTTCAAGCAATTCTCTGCCTCAGCCTCCTGAGTAGCTGGGATTACAGGTGCCTGCTACCACGCCCGGCTAATTTTTGTATTTTTAATAGAGACAGAGTTTCACCATCTTGGTCAGGCTGGTCTTGAACTCCTGACCTTGTGATCCACCTGCCTCGACCTCCCAAAGTGCTGGGGTTACAGGTGTGAGCCACTGTGCCCGGCCTGGACTCCTTCTTTATACCATATACAAAATCAACTCAAGATGGTTTAAAGATTTAAATGTAAAGTCCGAAACAATAAAAACCCTGGAAGACAACCTAAGCAATACCATTCTAGACATCGGAACAGGCAAAGATTTCATGACAAAGACACCAAAAGCAAGAGCAACAAAAGTAAAAATTGACAAGTGGAATCTAAAAGCATTAGAACTTCTGCACAGCAAAATAAACTATCAACAGGTTGAACAGACAACTTACAGAATGGGAGAAAATATTTGCAAACTATACATCTGACAAAGGTCTAATATCCAGCATCTATCTATAAGGAGCTTAAACAAATATAGAAGAGAAAAACAAACAATCTTATTTAAAAGTGGGCAAAGGATATGAACAGACACTTTTCAAAAGGAGACATACATACAATCAACAAGCATTTGAGAAAAAGCTCAATATCACTGATCATTAGAGAAGTGCAGATCAAAAACCATAATGAGGTACCATCTCACAGCAGTCAGAATGGCTATCATTAAAAAGTCAAAAAATAACAGATGCTTGCAAGGTTGCAGGGAATAGTAAACCCTTATACATTGTTGATGGGAGTGTAAATTTGTTCAAACATTGTGGAAGCAGTATGGTGATTCTTCAAAGAGCTAAAAGCAGAACTGCCATTTGACCCTGTAATACTATTCCTGAGCATATACCCAGAGGAATATAACTTATTTTATCATAAAGACACATGCATGCGAATGTTCACTGCAGCACTATTCACAATAGCAAAGACATGGAATCAAACTGCCCATCAATGACAGATTGGATACAGAACATGTGGTACATATACACTATAGAATACTATGCAGCAATAAAAATAACAAGATTATGTCTTTTGCATATATGTGAATGGAACTGGAAGCCATTATCTATAGCAAATGAATGCAGGAACAGAAAACCAAATACCACATGTTTTCACTTATAAGTGGGAGCTAAATGACGAGAACTTATGAATGTAAAAAAGGAAACAACAGATGCTGGGATCTAACAGGATAGAGAGTGGGAGGAGGGAGAGGAGCAGAAAAGATAACTGTTGAGTACTGGGCTTAATACCTGCATGATGAAATAATCTGTACAACAAACCTCCATGACACAAATTTACCTATGAAACAAAACTTCGCATGTACCCCTGAACCTAAAATAAAAGCTAAAAGTATATTTAAAAAAATTAAAATAGTCTGGGTGAGGTGGCTCATGCCTGTAATCCTAGCATTTTGGGAGGCCAAAGTGAGTAGATCACCTGAGGTCAGGAGTTCAACACCAGTCTGGCCAACATGGTGAAACCCCATCTCTACTGAAAATACAGAAATTAGCTGAGTGTAGTGATGCATGCCTGTAATCCCAGTTACTTGGGAGGCTGAAGCACAAGAATCACTCGAACCTGGGGGGCAGAGATTGCAGCAAGTCAAGATCCCTCCACTGCAATCCAGCCTGGGTGATAGAGCAAGACTCTGTCCCCGCCCCCCCAAAAAAAGTAAATTTAAAAAGATGCATCATTAGGTGGTTTATTTAAAGTTTTTCTACTTCTTTGATGTAGACACTTATAGCTGTAAATATTTTCTTTTAGTATTGCTTTCACTGTATCTTTTTTTTTTTTTTTTTTTTTTTTGAGATGGAGTCTCACTGTGTCTCCCAGACTGGAGTGCAGTGGCATGATCTTGGCTCACTGCGAGCTCCACCTCCCGGGTTCACGCCATTCTCCTGCCTCAGCCTACCGAGTAGCTGGGACTATAGGCGCCCGCCACCAAGCACGGCTAATTTTTTGTATTTTTAGTAGAGACAGGGTTTCACTGTGTTAGCCAGGATGGTCTCGATCTCCTGACCTTGTGATCCGCCCGTCTCAGCCTCCCAAAGTGCTGGGATTATAGGTGTGAGCCACCATGCCTGGCCCACTGTATCTTATAGGTTTTGGTATGTTGTGTTTCCATTATCATTTGTTTCAAGAAATTTATCAATTTTCTTCTTAGTCTCTTCATTGTCATATTGATCATTAAGGAGTGTATTGTTTGATTTCCATGTGTTTGTATAGTTTCCAAAATTCCTCTTGTTACTGACTTCTAGTTTTATTCCACTGTGGTCAGAGAAGATGCTTGATATTATTTCATTTTTTTGAATGTTTTAAGACTTGTTTTGTGGCCTGTCATATGGTCTATCTTTGAAAATGATCCATGTGCTGAGGAGAACGTGTATTCTAGAGCCATTGGATGAAATGTTCTGTAAACATCTATTAGGTGCATTTAGTCTGTAGTGCAGATTAAGTCCAATGTCTTTGCTAATTTTCTGGAAGATCTGTCCAGTGCTGAAAGTGGGGTATTAAAGTCTTCAGCTATTGCTGTACGGGGCTCTCACTCTCTCTATAAGCTCTAATAATATTTGCTTTATATATCAGGCTGCTCCAGTGTTAGGTATATGCACATTTACAATTCTTATATCTTCTTGCCGAAATGACTCCTTTTTTATTGTATAATGACATTCTTTGTCTGTTTTTATAGTTCTTGTCTTAAAACTTATTTTGTCTGATATGAGTGTAGCTACTCCTGTTCTTTTTTGGCTTCCATTTGCATGGAATATCTTTTTCAATTCCTTTATTTTCAGTTTATATGTGTCTTTATAGGCGAAGTGTATTTCTTGTAAGCAACAGATCATTAGGTCTTATTTTCTAATCCATGCAGCCACTCTATGTTTTTTAATTGGAGAGTTTAATACATTTACATTCAGTATTATTATTGATAAGTACATGCTTACTTCTGTCATTTTAGTTATTTATTTTCTTGTTGTTTTGTAGTCTTCTCCTCCTTTCCTTCTTTGCTGTCTTCCATTTGCTGACAGTGATTTTCTCAGGTGGTACATTTTAATTTCTTGCTTTTTATTTTTTGTGTATCTGTTGTATGTTTTTTGATTTCAGGTTACCCCAAGTCTTACAAATAATATTTAAAAACCCATTTTTAAGCTGATGACAACTTAACGATGATTGCATAAACAAACTATGAGCAAGAGACAGCTAATAAACACTCTACAGTTTAAATTCATTCCTGTGCTTTGGCTGGGCATGGTGGCTCATGCCTGTAATCCCAGCACTTTGGGAGGCTGAGGTGGGTCTATCATTTAAGGTCAGTAGTTTGAGACCAGCCCAGCCAACATGAAACCCTGCCTCTACTAAAAAATACAAAAATTAGCTGGGTGTCATGCAAATGCTTGCAATCCCAGCTACTTGGGACACGGAGGTGGGAGGATCCTGTGAACCCAGGAGGCGAAGGTTGCAGTGAGCTGAGATCATGCCACTGAACTGCAGCCTCAGCGACAAAGCAAGACTCCACCCCAAAATAAATAAATAAATAAATACATAAATAAATAAACAAACAAATTCATCTCCCTGCTTTTTAACTTTTTTGTTTCCATTTATATCTTATTGTATTGTCTTGAAAATTTGATATAATTATTATTTTTGATCAGTTCATCTTTTAGTCTTTCTACTCGAGATTTGAGTACTTTACACACCACAATTACAGTGTTATAATATTCTGTGTATTTAGTATTACTAGTGAGTTTTGTACCTTCAGGTGATGTCTTCTTGCTCATTAACATTCCTTTCTTTCAGATTAAAGAACTCTGTTAGTATTTCCCTTTTTTTTTTTTTTTTTTTTCTTTTTGAGACAGAGTCTTGCTCTGTCGCCCAGGCTGGAGTGCAGTGGCCAGATCTCAGCTCACTGCAAGCTCCGCCTCCCGGATTTAAGCCATTCTCCTGCCTCAGCCTCCGGAGTAGCTGGGACTACAGGCACCCGCCATCTCGCCCGGCTAGTTTTTTGTATTTTTTTTAGTAGAGACGGGGTTTCACCGTGTTAGCCAGGATGGTCTCGATCTCCTGACCTTGTGATCCGCCCGTCTCGGCCTCCCGAAGTGGTGGGATTACAGGCTTGAGCCACCGCGCCCGGCCTGTTAGTATTTCTTGTAGGCCAGGTCTGGTGTTTATGAGATCCCTCAACTTTTGTTTGTCTGGGAAAGTCTTTACTTCTTTTTCATGTGGGAAGGATATTTTCTCTAGATATACTATTCTAGGATAAAAGTTTTTCCTTCATCACTTTATTTATTTATTTTAATAAAAAAAATTTTTTTTTTTGAGATGGAATCTTACTCTGTTTCCCAGGCTGGAGTGCAGTGGCATGATCTCAGCTCACTGCAACCTCTGCCTCCTGGGTTCAAGCGATTCTCTCACCTCAGCCTCCCAAGTAGCTGGGATTACAGGTGTCCACCACCACATCTGGCTAATTTTTGTATTTTTAGTAGAGATGGGGTTTCACCATGTTGGCCAGGCTGGTCTTGAACTCCTGACATCAGGCAATACACCTGCTTCAGCCTTCCAAAATGCTGAGATTACAGTCCTTCCTCACTCTAAATATGTCATGCCGCCTTCTTCTGGCCTGTAAGGTTTCCACTGAAAAGTCTTCTGCCGGACATATTGGTACTCCATTGTGTGGTTATTTGTTTCTTTTCTCTTGTGGCTTTTAGGATTCTTTCTTTATCCTTGAACTTTGGTAGTTTATTAAATGCTTTGAGGTAGTCTTCTTTGGGTTAAATCTGCTTAGTGTTCAGTAACCTTCTTGTACTTGAATGTTGATGTCTTTCTCTAGCTTTGGGAAGTTCTCTGATATTATCCCTTTGAATAAACTTTCTACTCCTATCTCTCTCAATCTCCTCTTACAGGCCAATAACTCTTAGATTTGCCCTTTTGAGGCTATGTTTTTGATCTTGTAGGTGTGTTTCATTCTTTTTCTTATTTATTTATTTATTTTGTATCCTCTGTGTATTTTCAAAACTGTCTTTTTTTTTTTTGTATCCTCTGTGTATTTTCAAAACAGTTCACTATGTCTTCCTTCTGCTTGATCAATTCTGCTATTATGAGAGTCTGATACTTTCTTCAGCATATCAATTGCTTTTTTGTTTGTTTGTTTGTTTTTGTTTGAGATAGGCTCTCTGTTACCCAGGCTAGAGTGCAGTCACGCGATCTCGGCTCACTGGAACCTCCACCTCCCGGGTTCAAGCAATTCTCCTGCCTCAGCCTCCTGAGTAGCTGGGAATACAGGTGTGTGCCATCATGCTCTACTAATTTTTGTATTTTTTGGTAGAGATGGAGTTTCATCATGTTGGCCAGGCTGGTCTTGAACTCCTGACTTCAGGTAATTCACCTGCCTCAGCCTCCCAAAGTATTGGCATTACAGGTGTGAGCCACTGCATCTGGCCTCAATTGCATTTTAAACTCCATAATTTCTTCTGAATTCTTTTAAATTATTTAAATCTCTTTGTTAAATCCTATCTGTTAGGATTCTGAATTCCTTTTCTGTGTTATCTTGAATTTCACTGTGTTTCCTCAAAACAGCTATTTTGAATTCTCTGTCTGTAAGGTCACATATCTCTGTGTCTCCGTAACTGGTCACTAGTACCTTATTTTTATTTATTTATTTATTTAATTTATTTTTTTGAGACAGAGTCTTACTCTGTCACCCAGGTTGGAATGCAGTGGTGTGATCTTGGATCACTGCAACCTCCGCCCTCTGAGTTCAAGCCATTCTCCTGCCTCAGGCTCCCGAGTAGCTGGGATTACAGGTGCCTGCCACCATGCCCGGCTAATTTTTTGTATTTTTAGTAGAGGCAGGGTTTCACCATCTTGGCCAGGCTGGTCTTGAACTCCTGACCTCGTGACCCACCCACCTCAGCCTCCCAAAGTGTTGGGATTACAGGCGTGAGCCACTGCGCCCAGCCAAGTCACTAGTACCTTATTTAGTTTGTTTGGTGAGGTCATGTTCTTGATGCTTCTCAATGTTTGTCAGTGTATGGGCATTGAATAGTTAAGTATTTATTGAAATCTTCATAGTTTGGGCTTCTTTGTACCCATCCTTGTTAGGAGGACTCTCCAGGTATTTGAAAGAACTTGGATGTTGTGATCTAAGTTTTTGGCCGTCATAGCTGTATCTGCACTGGGGGCAACCCAAGTTCAGTATTTCTGTGTCTCTTGCAGACATTTTGAGGTACCTCCTTGGTGGTCTTGGATAAGATCCAGAAGAATTCTCTGGATTACCAGGAAGACTCTTGTTCTCTCCCTTATTTTCTTCCAGATAAACGGAGTCTCTCTCTCTTTCTTTCTGTGTTCTTTCCCCAGTTGCCTGGAGCTGAGGTGGGGTGACACAAGCACCCCTGTGGCCACCACCACTGGGACAGCACTGAGTCTCACAAGGCTCGTGGTAACCACTGCCTATACTGCCTACTTTTCATTGAAGACTTCCTTGAGTAATCTTTTTGGTCCATATTACAAAGAACTCTTTGTACTCTCCCTCCTTCTACCACCTTATGCTCCTCTTTCTTTCCTCATTTGATTTACCTATTCTGCTTCTCAGCAATTAACCTTCTTTTCTTGTAGTACACTGATATAGTTTGGATGTCCCCTCTAAATCTTATATAATTTCCAATGTTGGAGGTGGGCATGGTGGGAGGCATTTAAATCATGGGAGTGGATTTCTTATGAATAGTTTAGCCCCATCCACTTGGTGCTGTCTATGTGATAGTGAGTGAATTTTCATGACATCTGGTCTTTAAAAGTGTGTGGTACCTTCCCCCTACACTCTCTCACTTGCTCCCGTTCTCACCATATGAGACCCTGTCCCCCCTTCACCTTCTATAATAATTGAAAGTTCCCTGAGGCTTCACTAGTAGCCCAGCAGATGCCAACACCATGCTTCCTGTAAAGACTGCAGAACCATTTACCAATTAAACCCCCTTTCTTTATAAATTAACCAGTCTCAGGTATTTTTTTATAGCAATGCAAGAAAGGGCTAACACATACTCCCAACTCATCTGTTTAATAGCCTATCAGCAATTTGTCCAGAATAAGTATTTAGGTAAAGTGTGGTTTTTCAAAACAATTCACTTCTTATCCCTTTTGAACAAAATCAAGAAAACATTTTCTTGAGTTTAGGCTTTTAGTTCCTTTTAATTCAGTGGGGCTTGGAAACTTGAACTAACTTTAGCTACAGTTTCCTAAGATATTTTTTCCATATTTTAGACTTCAATTTCTTCTTTATGATGGTAAAAAGTTGACTACAGTTCAAATATTATTCTCTTTAACAAAGTAAGTAAGAGCAAAAAGGATCTTGAGGAATTACATATTTTCTGTAGTCTGTTACATTTATATGCATGCATATACTCCAAATGGTGGTCCTCTGCTTTACCTATTCATTTTCTTGTTCTAAGAATAATGTTACCTGTAGCATTTTCCATGGGTTCTCAGAATCTTAAAGGAATTAGTCTCTGGCATTTGTTCCCCAGGTTGATACAGCTATTTGGCATTTATCTTATTTTTTTATTTATTGTTGTTTTTTGAGATGGAGTCTGGCTGTGTTGCCAGGTTGGAGTGCAGTGGTGTGATCTTGGCTCACTGCAACCTCCACTTCCCAGGTTCAAGAGATTCTCCTGCCTCAGCCTCCCAAGTAGCTGGGACTACAGGTGTGTGCCACCACACCCGACTAATTTTTGTATTTTTAGTAGAGATGGGGTTTCACCATGTTGGCCAGGCTGGTCTAGAACTCCTGACCTCAAATGATCCGCCCACCTTGGCCTCCCAAAGTGCTGGGATTACAGGCATTAGCCACCGCATCTGACTGGCATTTATCTTTTGTTACTTCTGTACTTACGTTCTTCAAAAGAGGAACTATTTAAAACGTTATAGATGCTCTGGTTTCTTTATGTTCCTCTTCACTTTCTTCCTTATCAGGATGATTTATCAGAGTACTTTTAGAACTGTGTTGTAATAGTGAATAGTTTCTTTACACAGGTAAATTGAATTAAGGCTCCTGAGTATGCATTCTATGTAGTTCTTACTAAAAGATAATTTACTAAATGACCTGCTAGGTAGCCATAGAGGAGGCTGTTAATGCTGAGACAGTATTTACAGAAAAGGAGGACCATAGCGAGTAAACAAAGTGGCATTTGAAGAGCAGAGGCAAGTAGACCCCATGCTGGTGAAGAGAAAATCTGTGATAACAAGAACATGTATAGTGGAAATAAACCAAAGCTATCCAAACACACCAACGATTCACCAGTGACTTAAAAGCACAAAGAGGAGTAGTTATTCAGCGGGATTCAGAATTTTAAATTCTGAATCTTGCCCAGTGTTATGCAGAGAGCGCAATCCTTTTCTGTTGCTCTCCTGGACTCTCTGGCTATAGTTGGACAATCATTTGCATGGTTAAGGTTATAAAAATTGCTGCTTACAAGGCTCTGGGGGAGTCAGCATTGCTGGCCTGGGGAAGGAGAGGAAGGCACTGCGTGAGCTAGGCACTGTAGTGGGTGGAGAGCCGGTCTGGGGCAGGCACGTATAGCCTTAAGCATTGTCATGCAATAGAAACCCTTAAGGCCTCTGCCCACCTCTTCTCTTAGGAGACCTTTGCTACAAGTTCCTGGAAAGATTAAGGTGGGGTGGGAGGACTTTGTCTTCCAAAATAAACTCTTAAAATTCATGGGTTTTCTTCCTTCTCCTCTCATGCAGTGAGTGACCTTCCCCTCAAAGAGCCCCTGAATTGCTGGCAGTTTAGCTGCATATACTGTTTTTAGAACAGTAAAAGGGAATGGCACAGCATGAAGTGTATGAACAAAATAAAACAAACAATCAAGCAAACAACGATATGCCAGACATTGCTCTTGTTGCTTTATGTGTATTAATTTATTTAATCACGCCTTGTTACAACCAAGTGAAGTAGATAATATGCTATTCTCATTATTCAGATGTGTTGATTATATGAAATTACACATATCATCCCATATTATTCAGGTATGCAGTCTTGCAAAGCAGTAATCCATTAAAAAAAAAAGACTTTTCTCATTTTATACAATTTATAGTCATAGCTAATCCCAAACATTGATGAGAATTAGGTTAATTGAGTCAACTTTTGCCCTCTAGACCAAGGCATTTTTCCCCCTGATCCTCTTTTAATTTCTGAAAAAATAAATTCCATATATGAAGCTTGACCATGTCCTTCTGCAGCTGGCCACACCTAGAAATGTAGACTAAGCATTTGACACCACTACTGAAATCACACTGAATCTTCCAACCTCCTATAGATTATGTTTAACACACCTTGATCTATTTCCTTATTTGTTGATCTATCCATGATCTTACCTGGCATACAGCCACGGTAGCAGGTTCTTAGATGGCTTTGAGTGTCTTATGCTTGATGACAATCTTTGGCTTACATAGGGTGGTAATAGAGCTCCTTTAAATATATTGTTTTGATTATTTGAAACTTATACATCAGGGTAATGAAACTTAACCTTGGTTTTTGTGATTACTGATAATGTTTCTTGCTATCCCCAAAAGCCGCCAGCACTATTACTGTTCCTGTATGAATAATAACAGCTAACGCAGAAACAGTGCTTGTGTTGTCCCAGGCACTGTTCTAATTACTCTATGTATATTATAAAATTTAACCCTTACAATAACCTATGCAAGCTAAATGAATTTGACTTGTTTCCTTCTTCACATCACTTTTTTCTAAGTCTAAGTCTCATGTGGATGCAACTGAGTGGAGGACTCTAGATCACATGGTTAAACTTGATTGTGAGAGGAGCTGGCAATGTAGGTCCTGGTCTTTGACTTGGGGGGGTTAAGGGGTGAGATGAGAAAATGAACACAATATAGAAATTCACCTAAACGATGTTGGAAAACCATAAACATCAATAATGCCACTACAAAGACACAGAAGAAAAAAATAAAAAATACGGAATCACAGAAGTCAAGGGAAAAGTATGCTATAAATGCCACCAAGAGGTCTGGTAATATGAAGGCTGAAAAATGTCCCCTGGCTTTAGTGATATGGAGGCCATTAATAACTTTAGTGAGAACCATTTCATTAGAGGAATGGGAGGGAAAGCAGATGTATTGAGTTGAAGAAAGAATAGGATGTAAGGGAATGGAAATAGTCCAGGCAATTCTTTCAAGATTGGCAGTAAAGAAGAGGAGGAGAAATATAGGAGAGCAGCTGGTAGTCAAAAGTGGTGTCAGGGAATTTTACTTTTTGATATTAATATGAAGGATTCAACAGAGAGAAAGTGACAGGCGATGGTATTCAGAGCACACTACAATTTCGAAAGGTGGAAAAGATGAGGGGATGGTAGCTAGCAATTATAAACAGGTGTTTGTGGTAGAAGCACAAGGGAACTCATACCATTGGCTTTTAGTTTTGGGAAGTGGGGTGCAAAATTGGGAGTGAGAAGGAAGGAAGAAGGTTTAAAAGGGTGAAGAGTAGAAAGCAAGCTTATCTAGAGCAGTATAACATGATGGCCAGATAGTGTTGAAGG
This sequence comes from Trachypithecus francoisi, assembly GCF_009764315.1. NCBI lineage: Eukaryota > Metazoa > Chordata > Mammalia > Primates > Cercopithecidae > Trachypithecus > Trachypithecus francoisi. The sequence goes on along the minus strand of NW_022681470.1, from coordinate 68,175,971 downwards.
CTCCGGTGGAATAGGAAATCATTAATGGATAGTAATGCCAACCTGGCCTGTTTTGCAGCTTCATCCAGCATGGCTTAGCTACCTGGATGCATGCCAAGAGGGAGTGTTTATCCCGAGTTAGGTATTATGAAGAGATAGAGAGGCCAGGTAAGACACTAGTGAGAAAGTTCCTAAAATGACAGATCACACCATCTAAGCTGAATAACTGGGGGAGTAAAGGTTGTGGTGGTACGGTAGTGGTTAAAGAGTTAAGTAACCTGAATATCGCAAAGATACAGAAGAATGTGGTAGACAACGGTTGATAGATGTTTAGGGTCAAAAGTAGATGTGGTAAGCAGCCTCTGAGAAAGTGGTCCCGGCCTCCTGGTATTCATGCCCTTGTGTCATCCCTCCCCCTTGAGTGTGAGCTTGATTTTTAATGAACAGAACATAGTAGAAGTGATGGGGATGGAAGGTTACTTCTGAGATTAGGTCACAAAAAGAGTGTGTTGGGCCAGGCGTGGTGGCTCATGCCTGTAATCTCAACACTTTGGGAGGCTGAGGTGGGTAGATCACTTGAGGTCAGGAGTTTGAGACCATCCTGGCTAACATGGTGAAACCCAGTCTCTACTAAAAATATAAAAATTAGCCAGGTGTGGTGGGGCATGCCTATAATCCCAGCTACTTGGGAGGCTGAGGCAGGAGAATCACTTGAACCCGGGATGCAGAGGCTGCTGTGAGCTGAGATTGTGCTACTACACGCCAGCCTGGGCAACAGACAGAGACTCCTTCTCAGAAAAAAAAAAAGAAAGACTGTGTGGCTACGGCTTTTATATTAGACAGTCACTCGTCTGCTCTGATACTTGCTCACTTTGTGGGAAGTCAAATGTTATGTTGTGAGCTGCTCAGTGGAGAGGTCCAGATGGCAAGGAACTGAAGGAGGCTTTTGTCTAACAACCTGTCAGGAATTAAAGTTTGTCAAAATCCATGTGAGGGAGGTTAGAAGATCCTCTGCCCAGCTGAGCCTTCAGATGACACTGCAATCCCAGCTAGCAGCCTGATTGCAGCCTTATGAGACACCTTATACCAAAGGCACCCACCTAAGCTGCACTTGGATTCCTGACCCAAGTAAACTGTGAGATAATAAATATTTGTTGTTTTAAGCTGTTAAATTATGCAGTAATTTTTTTTTAGGAATAGGTAATTAATATTGTGGGGTTATCAAAGTACTAGTTAGATACACCAATGTTTTGTTAAGGGTTTTTTTTTTTTATACAACAGTCATGTGAGAATTGGATTGCAGTAACATTTTTTTTTTTTTTGCCTTGTATTATTTTATTTTTATATTACTTGAACATACAAATGTAAACCTCTCATGATAATCTTTATACAACTAAAAATACAAGTAAAAACCTTAAATTTTAAATCACTAAGGATAATTCAATATAACTTAGGGTACTGACATTTCTGCCTAAAAGGAGCTCAATAAAGTATTTTTTTTTTCTTTTTTTTTTTTTATTATACTTTAAGTTCTAGGGTACATGTGCATGACGTTTATATCATGTATAACTCCCCAATGCAATCCCTCCCTCCTCCCCCCTCCCCATGATAGGCCCCAGTGTGTGATGTTCCCCTTCCCGAGTCCAAGTGATCTCATTGTTCAGTTCCCACCTATGAGTGAGAACATGCGGTGTTTGGTTTCTCTTCTTGTGATAGTTTGCTAAGAATGATGGTTTCCAGCTGCATCCATGTCCCTACAAAGGACGCAAACTCATCCTTTTTGATGGCTGCATAGTATTCCATGGTGTATATGTGCCACATTTTCTTAATCCAGTCTGTCACAGATGGACATTTGGGTTGATTCCAAGTCTTTGCTATTGTGAATAGTGCCGCAATAAACAAACGTGTGCATGTGTCTTTGTAGTAGAGTAATTTATAATCCTTTGGGTATATACCCAGTAGTGGGATGGCTGGGTCATATGGTACATCTAGTTCTAGATCCTTGAGGAATCGCCATACTGTTTTCCATAATGGTTGAACTAGTTTACAATCCCACCAACAGTGTAAAAGTGTTCCTATTTCTCCACATCCTCTCCAACACCTGTTGTTTCCTGACTTCTTAATGATTGCCATTCTAACTGGTGTGAGATGGTATCTCATTGTGGTTTTGATTTGCATTTCTCTGATGGCCAGTGATGATGAGCATTTTTTCATGTGTCTGTTGGCTGTATGGATGTCTTCTTTTGAGAAATGTCTGTTCATATCCTTTCCCCACTTTTTGATGGGGTTGTTTGCTTTTTTCTTGTATATTTGTTTGAGTTCTTGGTAGATTCTGGATATTAGCCCTTTGTCAGATGAGTAGGTTGCAAAAATTTTTTCCCATTCTGTAGGTTGCCTGTTCACTCTGATGGTAGTTTCTTTGGCTGTGCAAAAGCTCTTTAGTTTAATTAGATCCCATGTGTCAATTTTGGCTTTTGCTGCCGTTGCTTTTGGTGTTTTAGACATGAAGTCCTTGCCCATGCCTATGTCCTGAATGGTACTACCTAGATTTTCTTCTAGGGTTTTTATGGTATTAGGTCTAACATTTAAGTCTCTAATCCATCTTGAATTAATTTTCGTATAAGGGGTAAGGAAAGGATCCAGTTTCAGCTTTCTACTTATGGCTAGCCAATTTTCCCAGCACCATTTATAAATAGGGAATCCTTTCCCCATTTCTTGTTTCTCTCAGATTTGTCAAAGATCAGATGGCTGTAGATGTGTGGTATTATTTCTGAGGACTCTGTTCTGTTCCATTGGTCTATATCTCTGTTGTGGTACCAGTACCATGCTGTTTTGGTTACTGTAGCCTTGTAGTATAGTTTGAAGTCAGGTAGCGTGACGCCTCCAGCTTTGTCCTTTTGACTTAGGATTGTCTTGGCAATGCGGGCTCTTTTTTGGTTCCATATGAACTTTAAAGCCGTTTTTTCCAATTCTGTGAAGAAAGTCATTGGTAGCTTGATGGGGATGGCATTGAATCTATAAATCACCTTGGGCAGTATGGCCATTTTCACGATATTGATTCTTCCTATCCATGAGCATGGTATGTTCTTCCATTTGTTTGTGTCCTCTTTGATTTCACTGAGCAGTGGTTTGTAGTTCTCCTTGAAGAGGTCCTTTACATCCCTTGTAAGCTGGATTCCTAGGTATTTGATTCTCTTTGAAGCAATTGTGAATGGAAGTTGATTCCTGATTTGGCTCTCTGCTTGTCTGTTACTGCTGTATAAGAATGCTTGTGATTTTTGCACATTAATTTTGTATCCTGAGACTTTGCTGAAGTTGCTTATCAGCTTAAGCAGATTTTGGGCTGAGACAATGGGGTTTTCTAAATATACAATCATGTCATCTGCAAACAGGGACAATTTGACTTCTTCTTTTCCTAACTGGATACCCTTGATTTCTTTCTCTTGCCTGATTGCCCTAGCCAGAACTTCCAACACTATGTTGAATAGGAGTGGTGAGAGCGGCATCCCTGTCTTGTGCCAGTTTTCAAAGGGAATTTTTCCAGTTTTTGCCCATTCAGTATGATATTAGCTGTGGGTTTGTCATAAATAGCTCTTATTATTTTGAGGTACGTTCCATCAATACCAAATTTATTGAGCGTTTTTAGCATAAAGGGCTGTTGAATTTTGTCAAAAGCCTTTTCTGCATCTATTGAGATAATCATGTGGTTCTTGTCTTTGGTTCTGTTTATATGCTGGATTACGTTTATTGATTTGCGAATGTTGAACCAGCCTTGCATCCCAGGGATGAAGCCCACTTGATCATGGTGGATAAGCTTTTTGATGTGCTGCTGAATCCGGTTTGCCAGTATTTTATTGAGGATTTTTGCATCGATGTTCATCAGGGATATTGGTCTAAAATTCTCTCTTTTTGTTGTGTCTCTGCCAGGCTTTGGTATCAGGATGATGTTGGCCTCATAAAAAGAGTTAGGGAGGATTCCCTCTTTTTCTATTGATTGAAATAGTTTCAGAAGGAATGGTACCAGCTCCACCTTGTACCTCTGGTAGAATTCAGCTGTGAATCCATCTGGTCCTGGACTTTTTTTGGTGGGTAGGCTATTAATTGTTGCCTCAATTTCAGAGCCTGCTATTGGTCTATTCAGGGATTCAACTTCTTCCTGGTTTAGTCTTGGGAGAGTGTAAGTGTCCAGGAAATTATCCATTTCTTCTAGATTTTCTAGTTGATTTGCGTAGAGGTGTTTATAGTATTCTCTGATGGTAGTTTGTATTTCTGTGGGCGGTGGTGATATCCCCTTTATCATTTTTTATTGCGTCTATTTGATTCCTCTCTCTTTTCTTCTTTATTAGTCTAGCTAGCGGTCTGTCAATTTTGTTGATCTTTTCAAAAAACCAACTCCTGGATTCATTGATTTTTTGGAGGGTTTTTTGTGTCTCTATCTCCTTCAGTTCTGCTCTGATCTTAGTTATTTCTTGCCTTCTGCTAGCTTTTGAATGTGTTTGCTCTTGCCTCTCTAGTTCTTTTAATTGTGATGTTAGAGTGTCAATTTTAGATCTCTCCTGCTTTCTCTTGTGGGCATTTAGTGCTATAAATTTCCCTCTACACACTGCTTTAAATGTGTCCCAGAGATTCTGGTATGTTGTATCTTTGTTCTCATTGGTTTCAAAGAACATCTTTATTTCTGCTTTCATTTCGTTATGTACCCAGTAGTCATTCAGGAGCAGGTTGTTCAGTTTCCATGTAGTTGAGTGGTTTGGATTGAGTTTCTTAGTCCTGAGTTCTAGTTTGATTGCACTGTGGTCTGAGAGACAGTTTGTTATAATTTCTGTTCTTGTACATTTGCTGAGGAGTGCTTTACTTCCAATTATGTGGTCAATTTTGGAATAAGTGCGATGTGGTGCTGAGAAGAATGTATATTCTGTTGATTTGGGGTGGAGAGTTCTATAGATGTCTATTAGGTCCGCTTGGTGCAGAGATGAGTTCAATTCCTGGATATCCTTGTTAACTTTCTGTCTCGTTGATCTGTCTAATGTTGACAGTGGAGTGTTGAAGTCTCCCATTATTATTGTATGGGAGTCTAAGTCTCTTTGTAGGTCTCTAAGGACTTGCTTTATGAATCTGGGTGCTCCTGTATTGGGTGCATATATATTTAGGAGAGTTAGCTCTTCCTGTTGAATTGATCCCTTTACCATGATGTAATGGCCTTCTTTGTCTCTTTTGATCTTTGATGGTTTAAAGTCTGTTTTATCAGAGACTAGGATTGCAACCCCTGCTTTTTTTTGTTCTCCATTTGCTTGGTACATCTTCCTCCATCCCTTTATTTTGAGCCTATGTATGTCTCTGCATGTGAGATGGGTCTCCTGAATACAGCAGACTGATGGGTCTTGACTCTTGATCCAGTTTGCCAGTCTGTGTCTTTTAATTGGAGCATTTAGTCCATTGACATTTAAGGTTAATATTGTTATGTGTGAACTTGATCCTGTCATTATGATATTAACTGGTTATTTTGCTCGTTAGTTGATGCAGTTTCTTCCTAGCCTCGATGGTCTTTACATTTTGGCTTGTTTTTGCAATGGCTGGTACCGCTTGTTCCTTTCCATGTTTAGGGCTTCCTTCAGGGTCTCTTGTAAGGCAGGCCTGGTGGTGACAAAATCTCTAAGCATTTGCTTATCTGTAAAGGATTTTATTTCTCCTTCACTGATGAAGCTTAGTTTGGCTGGATATGAAATTCTGGGTTGAAAATTCTTTTCTTTAAGAACGTTGAATATTGGCCCCCACTCTCTTCTGGCTTGTAGAGTTTCTGCCGAGAGGTCTGCTGTTATTCTGATGGGCTTCCCTTTGTGGGTAACCCGACCTTTCTCTCTGGCTGCCCTTAAGATTTTTTCCTTCATTTCAACTTTGGTGAATCTGGCAATTATGTGTCTTGGAGTTGCTCTTCTGGAGGAGTATCTTTGTGGCATTCTCTGTATTTCCTGAATTTGAATGTTGGCCTGCCCTACTAGGTTGGGGAAGTTCTCCTGGATGATATCCTGAAGAGTGTTTTCCAACTTGGTTCCATTTTCCCCCTCACTTTCAGGCACCCCAATCAGACGTAGATTTGGTCTTTTTACATAATCCCATACTTCTTGCAGGCTTTGTTCATTTCTTTTTCTTCTTTTTTCTTTTGGTTTCTCTTCTCGCTTCATTTCATTCATTTGATCCTCAATCGCTGATACTCTTTCTTCCAGTTGATCGAGTCGGTTACTGAAGCTTGTGCATTTGTCACGTATTTCTCGTGTCATGGTTTTCATCTCTGTCATTTCGTTTATGATCTTCTCTGCATTAATTAGTCTAGCTGTCAATTCTTCCACTTTTTTTTCAAGATTTTTAGTTTCTTTGCGCTGGGTACGTAATTCCTCCTTTAGCTCTGAGAGGTTTGATGGAGTGAAGCCTTCTTCTCTCATCTCGTCAAAGTCATTCTCTGACCAGCTTTGATCCGTTGCTGGTGATGGGCTGCGCTCCTTTGCAGGGGGAGATGCGCTCTTATTTTTTGAATTTCCAGCTTTTCTGCCCTGCTTCTTCCCCATCTTTGTGGTTTTATCTGTCTCTGGACTTTGATGATGGTGACGTACGGATGGGGTTTTGGTATAGGTGTCCTTCCTGTTTGATAGTTTTCCGTCTGACAGTCAGAAGGACTGTCTGTTGGTCTGTTGGAGATTGCTTGAGGTCCACTCCAGACCCTGTTTGCCTGGGTATCAGCAGCAGAGGTTGCCGAAGATAGAATATTGCTGAACAGCGAGTGTACCTGTCTGATTCTTTCTTTGGAAGTTTCCTCTCAGGGGTGACGCCACCCTGTGAGGTGTGGGGTGTCAGACTGCCCCTAGTGGGGGATGTCTCCCAGCTAGGCTACTCAGGGGTCAGGGACCCACCTGAGCAGGCAGTCTGTCCGTTCTCGGATCTCAACCTCCGCGTTAGGAGATCCACGGCTCTCCCCAAAGCTGTCAGACAGAGTCCTTCGCGTCTGCACCGCCCCCGCTCTTTCCCCTAATGGGCTGCAGCTGTGCGCTGTCCGCAGAGGTAGAGTCTACAGAGACAGGCAGGCTTCCTTGAGCTGCTGTGAGCTCCACCCAGTTCGAGCTTCCCAGCGGCTTTGTTTACCTACTTAAGCCTCAGCAATGGCGGGCGCCCCTCCCCCAGCCTCGCTGCTGCCTTGCGGATAGATCGCCGCAGACGGCTGTGTTAGCAGTGAGGGAGGCTCCGTGGGCGTGGGACCCTCCCGCCAGGTGTGGGATATATTCTCCTGGTGTGCCTGTTTCCTTAAAGCGCAGTATTGGGGTGGGAGTTACCCGATTTTCCAGGTGTTGTGTGTCTCAGTTCCCCTGGCTAGGAAAAAGGGATTCCTTTCCCCCTTGCGCTTCCAGGTGAGGCGATGCCTCGCCCTGCTTCAGCTCACGCTGGTCAGGCTGCAGCAGCTGACCAGCACCGATTGTCCGGCACTCCCTAGCGAGATGACCCCAGTACCTCAGTTGAAAACGCAGAAATCACTGGTCTTCTGTGTCGCTCGCGCTGGGAGTTGGAGACTGGAGCTGCTCCTATTCGGCCATCTTGCTCCGCCCCCTGCAGTAACATTTTAAAGGTTCCAAATCTCGTGAATGAGCTGAGGAAGTCAACTAGAAAATAAAATGTCAAAGGATCTTTTGAAAGGCTGAACAACAACTGAGGTACCCCTTACCTTAACATAATGGCACTTATCTCCAAAGTCCCATGCTGTAAAATAATTCTGGTAGTTTATATTTTCTATAATAATTATACCTGCTCTAAAGCATTCTCCTTTAGCTCCAAAATGAAATGATTAAAGGTGAGTGAAAGATATCTGTGTTTTAAGACATGAAAAACGAATTTATTTTTGCCAGTCTCACTCAACCAGAATTTAGGTATTTAAGGTCAGAGATGTTTTGTTGTTGTTTTTCAGCCCCCTCAAAAGGAGGAGGAGGATCCTCCTTTTGAAATTTTTTGTGCTCCCCTTTGAAGGAGTGGCTCCATTGTATACCTACTTGTCCAGGCAGAATACTGGTTACGACTTTTGATGTTCTAACTCAAATTCTTATATCCACAGATTCACCAAGTTTTGATGATTCTACTTCATACACAACTCTTACATCCATGCAGTCTTCTCTATTTCCCTTGCCATTGACATAGCATAGTCCTTGTCTTCCTTACTCAACTTTCCTTCTTTGTTTCTCTACATGCCCATTTATCCCATTGCTGTCAGAGATATTTTTATAAAATACAAATCATGTCATGCACTTGCCTAAACTTTTATTACACTAGATTATTCATAGAATAAAGCCTGAATTCAGCATGACAATAAAACGTTTCTTGACCTGGCCTTAATCGGGGTTTCCACCGTCTCCTCCCCTAATTGCTTGGGCAGTCACAGTGTTAGATCACTGTGCTTGTACTCATTGCTTTGGTTTTCAGTTCTGTCTTTGTTTTTGTGCCTGAAGAATTTACTTGATTTCACAGAAGGTTGTGTACACACACACACGTATATATATCTCCAGAATTTTTTGATATTTGTAGTAGGAGGGTTTTAAAGTTTTCTAATTTGAAATATTGGCTGAGGCCGGGCGCGGTGGCTCAAGCCTGTAATCCCAGCACTTTGGGAGGCCGAGACGGGCGGATCACGAGGTCAGGAGATCGAGACCATCCTGGCTAACACGGTGAAACCCCGTCTCTACTAAAAAAATACAAAAATCTAGCCGGGCGAGGTGGCGGGCGCCTGTAGTCCCAGCTACTCCGGAGGCTGAGGCAGGAGAATGGCGTAAATCCGGGAGGCGGAGCTTGCAGTGAGCTGAGATCTGGCCACTGCACTCCAGCCCGGGCTACAGAGCGAGACTCTGTCTCAAAAAAAAAAAAAAAAAAAAAGAAATATTGCCTGAATCTAAAGTTCTGCTATATCCTTTTCTCTTTCTTTCTTTCTTCTTTTTTTTTTTTTTTTTTTTTGAGACGGAGTCTTGCTCTGCCACCCAGGCTGGAGTGCAGTGGCCGGATCTCAGCTCACTGCAAGCTCCGCCTCCCGGGTTTACGCCATTCTCCTGCCTCAGCCTCCCGAGTAGCTGGGACTACAGGCGCCCGCCTCGTCGCCCGGCTAGTTTTTTTTTGTATTTTTAAGTAGAGACAGGGTTTCACCGTATTAGCCAGGATGGTCTCGATCTCCTGACCTCGTGATCCGCCCGTCTCGGCCTCCCAAAGTGCTGGGATTACAGGCTTGAGCCACCGCGCCCGGCCTCTTTCTTTCTTTCTTTCTTTCTTCTTTCTTTCTTTCTTTCTTTCTTTCTTTCTTTCTTTCTTTTCTTTCCTTCCTTCCTTCTTTCTTTCTTTCTTTCTTTCTTTCTTTCTTTTTTGCGGGGGGAGGTGGAGTCTTGCTCTTGTCACCCAGGCTGGAGTGCAATGGCGTGATCTTGGCTTACTGCAACCTCTGCCTTCTGGGGTTCAAGTGATTTTCCAGCCTCAGCCTCCTGAGTAGCTAGGATTACCGGTGCCCACCACCACGTGCAGCTACTTTTTGTATTTTTATAGAGATGGGGTTTCACCATGTTGGCCAGACTGGTCTTGAACTCCTGACCTCAGATGATCTGCCTGCCTCGACCTCCCAAAGTGCTGGGCTTACAGGTGTGAGCCACCGTGCTGGCCTTTTTCCTTTTTTTCTATTTTTTTTTATTATTACTATTAAATATTTAGAGACAGGGTCTCACTCTGTCACCCAGGTTGGAATGCAGTAGCTCAATCATAGCTCACTGAAGCCTCAACCTCCTGGGCTCAAGTGATCCTCCTGCCTCAGCCTCCAGAGTAGCTGGGACTTCAGGTGCATGCCACCATGCCAGCTAATTTTTTTAATTAAATTTTGTGTGTGTGTGTGTGAAGACAAGGTACGCTTTGTGGCCTAGGCTGATTTCAAACTCCTGGACTCAAACATTTCTTCCACCTCAGCCTTCCAAAATGCTGGGTTTACAGGCATTTGGCATCATGTTCAACCGATTTTTATTATATTTTTTAGAGATAGGGTCTCCTTCTGTTGCCCAGGCTGGAGTGGAGTGGCATGATCATAGCACTGGAGTCTCAGATTCCGGGGCTCAGGTGATCCTCCTGCTTCAGCTTCCCAAGTAGCTAGGCTGAACAGCACAAGCCACCACACCTAGCTAATTAAACATTTTTTTTTTGTAGAGATGGGTCTCACTATGTTGCCTAGGCTATTCTTGAACTCCTATTCAAGTGTTCCTCCTGCTTCGGCCTCCCAACACTCTGGATTACAGGCATGGGACACTACATCTGGCCCATTTCTTTACATTTTAAAGATTCTTATATCACTGTGCTCTACGTGAGGTTCTTTTAAACCACTAAAAGGTGGTGTTTTTTTTTCTGATCTAAAAGTTTCTTTGAAAAAGCAAATTTAATCCCTTTACATGAACTGTGATTACTGATATATTTGAATGCATTTCTGTCACTTTCAATGTATTTACCATATACCATATTCATTTTGTACATCTTTTTTTTTCTTTTCATGGCATATTTTGGTTTGATTGTATTTTCTTTATGACCATCCTCATGGAAATAATCCAAGAAAATTTCCTTAATCTTGCTAGAAGAATAGACATCTAGATACAAGACATCCAGAGAACACCTATGAGACACTATACAAAATGAATGTTACCAATGCATATAGTCACCAACTGTCCAAGGTCAATGTTAAGGAAAAAAATCTTAAAGGCAGCTAGAGAAAAAGGTCAGATTACGTGCAAATGGAACCTTGTTAGGTCAACAGCAGACTTCTCAGCAGGAACCTTAAAAGCCGGGAGAGACTGGGGGCTATTTTCAATATTCTTAAAGAAAAGAAACTTCAACCAAGAATTTCTATATCCAGGCAAACAAAGCTTCATAAGTGAAGGAGAAATAAAATCTTTTCCAGACAAACAAGCACAAAGAGAATTCATTACCATTAGGCCAGCCTTGCAAGAGATCCTTAAGGCAGTTCTAAACATGGAAATGAAAGAATGATACTTCCTACCATAAAACCACACTTAAGTATATAGCTCACAGATCACATAAAGCAATCACACAATAGAGACTACAAAGCAACCAGCTAACAACTTCACACTAGGACCAAAACCTCACATGTCAATATTAACCTTGAATGTAAATGGTCTAAATGCCCCATTTAAAAGGCACAGAGTGACAAATTGGATAAAAAAAATATTTTTTCTTGCAGACATTCACTTACTGTCTGCAAGAAACCCATCTCACACTTAATGACACTCATCAGCTCAAAGTAAGGGGCTGGAGAAAGATCTACCACACAAATGGAAAACAAAAAAGAGTGGGAATTACTATTCTTATAACAGATAAAACAGACCTTAAACTAACCAAAAGGTTTAAAATGGACAAAGAAAGGGATTATATAATGATAAAGTATTCAGTTAAACAAGACTTGACTATTCTAAATACGCAATGTTGGCGCACTCAAATTCATAAAACAAGTACTTCTAGACCTACAAAAAGACTTAGACAGCCACACAATATTAGGGAAATTCAACACCCCACTGACGATATTAGACAGATCACTGAGGCAGAAAGTCAGCAAAGAAATTCTGGACTTAAATTCAACACTGGATCAACTGGATCTAATAGACATCTATCAAATACTCCATCCATCAGCCACAGAATATACATTCTTATCTGCACATGGAACATACTCCAAGATCAACCACCTTCTCAGCCATAAAGCAAGTCTCAAAAAAAAAACAAAAAAACAAAAACAAAAAACAAAAATCATACCAACCATACTCTTGAACCATAGTGGAATAAAAATAGAAATCAGTACCAAAAAGATCTCTCAAAACCACACTATTGGCCGGGCACGATGACTCACGCCTGTAATCCCAGCACTTTAGGAGGCTGAGGTGGGTGGATCACTTGGGGTCAGGAGTTCGAGACCAGCCTGGTCAACATGTTGAAACCTCATCTCTACTAAAAGTACAAAAATTAGTCAGGTGTGGTGGTGTGGGCCTGTAATCCCAGCTACTTGAGTGGCTGAAGTGGGAGAATCGCTTGAACCTAGGAAGCAGAGGTTGCAGTGAGCTGACATTGTGCCATTGCACTCCAGACTGGGCAACAGAACAAGACTCCATCTCAAACAAAACACAACAAAAACCACACTATTACATGGAAATTAAAGAACTTGTTCCTGAATGACTTTTGGGTAAACAATGAAATTAAGGCAGAAATTTAAAAAAAATCTTTGACATTAATGAAAGTAGAGACATGACATAGCCAAATCTTTGGGATGCAGCAAAAGTAGTATGAAATTTAGTTCTAAATACTCACTTTAAAAAGAAAGCTTTCAAATTAATAATCTATTAATAGCATCATGCCTAGAGGAACTAGAAAAACAAGAACAAACTAACCTTAAAGTTAGCAGAATAACAGAAATAACTAAGATCAGAGCAGAACTGAATGAAATTGAGACCCAAAAATCCATACAAAAAATCAGTGAAACCAAAAATTTGTTCTTCAAAAGGATAAACGAGATCAATAAACTGCTAGTGAGAATAACAAAAAAAAGATAGCCAAATAAGCACAATCATAAATGACAAGTTGACATTACAACCAATTTCACAGAAACAGAAAAGATCCTTTGAAATTATTATGAACACCTGTATGTGCACAAAGTAGAAAATCTAGAGAAAATAAATAAATTCCTGGAAACACACAATCTCCCATGATTGAAACGGGAAGAAATTGAAACACTGAACAGACCAATATTGAGTTCTGAAATTGAATCCGTGAAAAAAAAAAAAAAAAAAAAAACACTTACCAACCAATAAAAACCCTGAACCAGGTCCATTCACAGTCAAACTCTACTAGATGTACAAAGAAGAGCTAGTACTAATTTCACTGAAACTATTCCAAAAATTCAAGGAGAAGGGACTCCTCGCTAACTCATTCTATGAAGCCAGCATCACCGTGATACCAAAACCTGGCAAAAGACACAACAAATAAAGAAAACTACAGGCTAACATCCCTGATGAACATAGATACAAAAATCCTCAATTAAATATTAGCAAATCGAATTCAATAGCATATCAAAGTGTTAATTCACCATGATCAAGTAAGCTTCATTCCTGGGATGCAAGGTTGGTTCAACATACACAAATCAATAAATGTGATTTACCACATAAATTGAATTAAAAACAAAAACCATGTGATCATCTCAATAGACACGGATAAAGTTTTCAATAAAATATTCAGCCTCCTGAGTAGCTGGTATTACAGGTGTGTGCCACCACATCAGGCTAATTTTTTTATTTTTAGTAGAGACAGGGTCTCACCACGTTGGCCAGGCTGGTCTCGAACTCCTGACTTCAACTGATCCACCCGCCTAGGCCTCCTGAAGCGTTGGGATTACAGGCGTGAGCCACCATGCCCAGCCTTACCTGGCATTTCTGTATGCTTAGGAGAGGAAGGTGGTACCCACTGCACCTTAGCCCCATCTGCCATCTTAATTGTATATATTTTTTTTGTTTGTTTGTTTTGAGACGAAGTTTTGCTCTTGTTGCCCAGGCTGGAATGCAATGGCGTGATCTCGGCTCACTGCAATCTCCACCTCCCGGGTTCAAGCTATTATCTTGCCTCAGCCTCCCAAGAAGCTGGGATTACAGGCGCCCACCACCATGCCAAGCTAATTTTTGTATTTTTAGTAGAGATGGGGTTTCACCATGTTGGCCAGGCTGGTCTCAAACTCCTAATCTCAGTTGATCTGCCTGCCTCGGCCTCCCAAAGCGTTGGGATTACAGGCGTGAACCACCGCACCTGGTTTAATTGTATGTTTCTATTTAATCTTTAAATCGCTTGAACTTTGGCTCCCTCCCTACTATTCCATTGAAAATGTTTCTGCTAATGTATCAAATGGCCAACTAATCATTAGAGCTAATGCACATTTTCCAGTGTTTATCTCTACAGTGTACAACAAATGATGCTTTTCTTCTTTCTTTTCATTTAAAGAGTTTTCCCCTCTGGGCTTCTATAAAACCACTTCTCTCAGTTCCCTCCACTTCTAAACTGCTCCTTCTCAGTCTCCTTTGAAAGCTATAAACTGGTGATTTCCAATTTCGAGCACCACCCAGATGTTTCTCTTGGGTTCTAGATGTGAATATCCAACTTCCTACTTGATATTTCTCTGAAATGTCCTGCAGGCAACTCAGCCTTTTCATAACTGAATACAGTTTTCCCCAAGTTTGTTTTAAGAATTGAAGGGAAATACAGTGATATTGTCATTGGTCATGAACTTCAAAGTAGGAGAAATTTTACATGAATGGAGAAGAGTAGTGGTTTAAATACGGCAATGAGGAACTAGACAAATTCTCACCTGAACTTCTGGCTTTTTTGAGACCCTGTCTCAAAAAAAAAAAAAAAAAAAAAACTTAAGTGAAGAGGTCAAGTTGAACTATAGTTTATTTAAAAAGAAAGGAAGATTTAGAGGGTACATTGGAGACAGGAAAGCAGTTGAAAGAAATCATGAACATACACATTCATTAAGTGTTTGTTGAATTTCTTGTGGGCAGGGCCAGTCATAACCATCTTTTAATCCTTAGAACCTATCCCAGTGTCTGCTATATACTAGACACCATGCAAATGTTTGTTATAATAAAATGAGACTGTTGTAAATGACTTTTAATTATTTCTCACTGAGGGAAGGGTGTGATAAAAGATCCTTTTCTCTTTTGTTTAGAGGAAATGAGAAAGAAAAATAGCTTAGGGCACTTGGAAGGATATAACTCAATTCTACAAACGCTTCACACTGTCTGTTGGGTTAGCCACGGGTAAGTGTAGACCCACATCAGTGCATTCTTTGCCCCTAGTCAATTGGATTGAGGGACTAGTATTTCCTTTGAAGCAGATTCTGTCCCTTCTCCCAACACTGGGGAGATACATTTATAGTAGGGAATCATTTTTTTCAATGTATATAGTCTGCCCAACATTCTTCCTATAAGTTGATTCAAATAGAAGTTTTGTTAATAGAAATTACATACAAGAAGTCAGTCAGTCATTGGGCTATAGAAGCTGAAATTTCTCATGCTGCAAATTCCTCTCCACTTTTAGATATTTAGATATTTCACTCATGGTGGCTGAGTAGTGAAGTCGCCTCTATGTTCAATTTCTCCTCCACTTAAGTTGCTAATGATGATGCATCTGTGGTCTGCCCCTTCCAGCTCTCAGACCTTCTAGGACTCACAGGCAACTTTCCTACGTTAGAGAGGTTCCTGGCTTTCTAAAATCTGTCACCCACACCTTGTGGTCTTAATGGAAGGAAAAATGAAGTTCCTGTCTTTATATGATACCATTTGCCCCTTCTGATGTGTGGCATTGTCATCCTCTTCGTTTGATAGACTTGTTGTTGTTGTTGCCGGGAGAGATGTTTCTGTCATCTCCTGGACTCTTTTCCCAGCCAATCTGCAGACCACCATATCCATATTCTCCTTATAGCATTATGCCTCCATCACTATCTATTACATTTGTGAACTCACTAATTACAGTGTAGCTTAATAGCATTTATGAGAACAAAGATAGTTACAGTGTGTCTTTGTTTCAAGGAGCGTGATACAGACATAATCTACAGCATGATACAGACATAAACACATCTTATGGCTAAGGGGTAAACAAAATGCTGAGGGATACAGGAGGAGAGCCCCTGAGGAGGAAAGAAGCCTAGAAGCAGTAGACTCACATTTTAGAATTTATTTCAAACTCTGTATCTGAACTCTGTATCCCTGCAGAAAATGTAGCCCATATATAATGTAGCCCATGGATAAAATGTTATCCATGCAGATGGATAGACGCAGTTGAATTGGAACTCTGGTCACAGTTATCTAAAGTTGTCCCTTTAAATGAAGGAGTGGCTTTGTCTGTTATGCAAAAATATAAGCGTTCTCAACTATTTTCCAAGGTACATTGGTATATTGTGAATCCTTCACAAATCTGTAACGAAGTTTCGACAAATCTGTAAGATTAGTTTACTCTAACTGAGATTCCTATATTACAGAGGTAGATCTCAGACAGAACTTTTAAGTTGAGCAGGTGCTGGAACTCAATGTTAAGGAGGGAACAGAAGGTGGCAAGTAAAACGTAAGAAGCACAGTATCCTGTCAACTAGCACCAAGAAAGAGGGAGTGTTTACTGGAATATTGAGGATGTGGCTGTGGACAGGGCAGAATGTGATTCTATTCCTACAGTCAGATGTGTTGTGAGTGAACCAAGGGAATGGGGGAAAAACTGGATGTACCTCCACAGACACTGTGAGACACTCACATTGTGATGAAAGATTGCTGACTTTTTAACAATTTAACTCTTAAATATTTATTTTATTTAAAAATCATGAACACCTCCAGCTTTTTTTTTTTATGGCAAAAACAGTTCATTGTAGCTGTTCACGTAGTAATTATCTTCCTCTTGCATCCCCAGGTAATGACTGTGATCTTGACCTAAAAGCCACCTTAGTTAGTTTGAATAAGGAAGACCTTGAAAGGAAAGGTGACTGACCAGAAACACTCTTAAGAAGCACACAATGAAGAAATGATCATTTCTAAGCAAGTACTTAAAGTGCCATAACACAGTGTAACAGTGCTTTTACAAGCATCCAGTCTTATTTAAGCAAAAAGATATAAAATAATGTGATCGTGTTATGGCACACAATCTGGAGGTTTAAAACTTTAAAAAAAAGACCACTTTGTAGTAGCACTACTTTGTTTTAGGTATTTTAATTTCTTCAAGTGTACAACCAAAAATTGTAGTATTCAAAAAGGTGCCAATACACACACACACACACGCACACACACACACATGCATGCACAGTCCATGTTGAGATCCATTTCAGTAGTACATTTAAAATGGAAGACATCTCCTTATTTCTTTTTCTTATCAGGTAGCCCACCAAGGCTTTAACATCTCTCATCTCAAACTAATATCATCTGTTTCCTTTTTTATCTAAGCCATAGAACATGAGAGCTCATTAAAACCTTACAAATTTTATTAACTCTATGATAATTTCCCCCTCCGCATTATTTTCTTTATCTTCCTTTCACAAGCAGGATTATGAGGTTTCTTGATGGGTTTTTAATATTGTCATGAAAAATCTTCCTTTGGCATGTTTGTGCGATAACACAACTTTAAAAATCTTATTTAAATGAACTTATTTAAATGAAGTGGATAGGCACCAAACTGGCTCAGCTCAGCACCAAATGCATTTGAGAGTCAAGTTCTCTTCAACCACTGTGTTATCTCATTTGTAATAGAACAAAGAACCACTAGACGGAGCTAGGGTTTAAGAAATCACAGTTCTAGACTGGGTGACAGGCGATGGGTAGAAGGCTATCTTAAGGGAAAAGTGTATCATCACTTTCATTTCAAATCGTATGACAGCCTTATTTAACTCTCTGCTAACAGCAATCTGTTTACTTTGTCTCTTCACAAGACGAGACAAAGGGTGATATTCATAATGGCCCAATTTATTTAGTCACTCCAATAATGACATCTGACCTTGGCAAAGCACTTTACAATTTAGGGTGCTGTCCCCATACATAATCTTGCTTGATCTTCACAGCAACTCTGAGAGATTTCTGGGCAAGAATTAGTTCTTCTCTTTTTGAGATTAATTAACTGAGACAGGATGTCTTTGCAATACATTAGGATATGTCAGGATGGCTAACCCAGACAATTAATTTCCAGGGTCAGTTTTTTTTTTCCCTCTTACATTTTCGTGTTGACTCTTGACTTGGTCTGAAACTAGTAAACTCTCCATTCATTTCCTCTGTGGGACATAGGCTTAGTCTCCCACCACACCAACGGGGCATATATAGTAAAAAGGCAGGTACAGAGTATGTTTGGTTCGAAATCCCCCCAAATAAGTGAACAAACGACTATTGTCTTAGCCCCTGTCCAGAAACCTTGGATGTACGTGGTTCTTCCGTATACTAGTGGTCAGCTGTAAAAACTAACTGTATCCTCTGCACTACAGACTACCCTTCAAGCCAAAGCCATGGTTGCTTGATTAATACTGGCCTTCCCCTCCCCCCGCCCCGAGCATTCGTCCTTAGAGACAAGTCCACCGTTTTTGATGTTTGTCAGGCAGTTTGATATTGATCATACCAAACATCAGGAGCCTGCATTTGTGTCTACGGTAAAAACAACCCAAGACAACTCTTCTGAAGCTGAATCTGCCAGTCACTCTGTAAATCTGCACTATTACAATACAACTTCATTAATTACTGCTCCAACACTTGGCCTAGAATCAAGGTGGGGCAACTTTCAGTAGTCAGGCTGACAAACCTTCCAGGAAAGCAAGAAGGTATTCCCAGAGCCTTAGACGTCCCGGGGTCCCCGGCCTGAAACAGAGCAAAGGAAGAGAGTTACATCAGCACGCTACCCCAAGACTTGTTAGCGGGGGGAATCCGCCCTGAAAGCTGCTCACAATGCCCTCCTCTCCACCCAATCCAAGGCACATCCTGAACACATTTCCCGGCTGTACCCAGAGGGTGGCGCTGCCGTCCCAGCCTTGGTCCACGGCCGCCCGCCGCTTCCTGGCCTCTGCGGGAACCCCAAAGCTTGGTCTCCCGCAGGCCGGCGGGGGGCACGAGCCCGGTAGGGGGCGCCGCCGGCCCAGGCGCCGCTGCTCCCTCCGCCCACCCGGAGGCGGCTGCAGCGAGCCGAGGCCGGCGCGAGTGCACCGCGAGGCGGGCCGCAGGGAGGGAGGCGCGAAGAGGGCGCGAGGGTAGCAGCCGGAGGGAGCCGCCAGCCCTGCCTGCGGGTCCCCGCGGGGCGCATGGGGCGCTTCGAGCCGGGACTGCGTGCGGGCCCCGAGTCCAGTTTCCTGCTGTCGTAAGAAGCCGCGCCAGGACGCCCCCCGGACCCTGAGCTGCTGGGAGGATGACCATGGCTGGGGGCAGGAGGGGACTGGTGGCCCCGCAGAACACGTTTCTGGAGAATATTGTCCGGCGGTCCAATGGTAAGAGGTGCATTCGGATTTCGATTACCCGGGCGTTTTATCCGTGCTTTTATTGCAGAACCTCTTGCCGCTCGGAGCCAGCAGATGCGGCAGAACCCGCGAGCTCTGCTAAGGAGCCGCGGCGCGGGCACCCAGGGCAGCCTCCCCGAGGCAGAGAAAGGTGGGCAGGGCGGGGCGGGGTCTGATGGGTCCCCATCCTAACAGGAGAGCTCTTCTGGGGACGCCTTTTGGGCCTTTCTCGTGCCCTCTCGTTCTCATCTCCAAGGGTGCGTGACAGCTGCTGAGCAAAGTCCTGGGAAAAGTGATGGAAAGCTGGCCGCAGCCGGAGCGGCAGCGCGTGCCCTGTCGGCACTGCCCACCCTTCCGCGAAGGCTCTGGGGCTCCCGGAGGCGCCGCCTCTCCCCAGGGAGAGCCAGCAGTAGAGACGGGCAAGTCCCGGTCCCCGTTGCCTCAGAATGGGAGGATGCGGCTGCCTGCACCTTCCATCCCTGCAACTGAAAAGTCCGAGGTGTGGGGAAGTGCTGTCGGCGGCCTAATTCCACCCCTTCACTCCCCCACCCCTTTCCAGGTGAAGTTAAGGCTCACCTTCGAAGTGAGGGGCAGATGGTTTTCCTGGCGTCAGGTGGGAAGTGGAGGGCACAGGTGCAGAGCGGACTAAATGGTCACAGGTACAAACCTGTTATATTTCCTGTCTTCCAAACCCACAACTGTTTTATGCCACCCTTAAGTGTTGCTCACTTATAAATTCCCAATCTCACGAAACCTGTAAATAGATCCATTACCCAATAAACTGATCATCAGCACTCATCTGTTTCCTTGTGGCATTAAGATCGACGGTAGCATGAAACCTTGAGAGGCAAGAGTCCTAGGAGCAGGGATGGTAAGGAAGAATTCCAAACGCTTTTGGACACAGCGGAGAGACCTCAGCTAAGCACTTGCAGAGCAAATAGGAGTCCTGGCAATTGGAAGACGCAGCGCACGAGCTCGTCAAACGGCTACATTGAAAGACAGCCAAGCATAAGATGCTCTTTGCAGACTCCTAGACCCCCCACCCCACCCCTTCCAGAAACAGATGACATTCTTCTACCAGGGGGACATGAGGAGCTAACTTAGGAAATGGGTTTTAATAATGTGTAAATATCACGATTTCAGATGAGATTCTGTTTGGATTTAGTTAGGGATTCAGGGGAAGGGCATGAAAAGTGACTTATGCTACTAATAAATACTCTTTAATTAAACAGTGATTTAAGTTTATCTTATAATAAAACACATCAACTAACATAGCAAATAATCATATATTATTTAAGTACTTTCTTAGAAATGATCATTTCTTCATTGTGTGCCTCCTAAGAGTGTTTCTGGTCAGTCACCTTTCCTTTCAAGGTCTTCCTTATTCAAACTAAGGTGGCTTTTAGGTCAAGGTCACAGTCATTACCTGGGGATGATAATTACTATGTGAACAGCCACAATGAACTGTTTTGCCATAAAAAAGCTGGAGGTGTTCATGGATTTTTAAATAAAATAACTAAGAGTTACTGTGCTATTATTGCTATTTTTATTGGACTATTAAGGAGTATGGAGACAATCTTGTAAATTTGGTTATCCCATTGTCAGTGACACCAACTTCCTCATAAATATCAATGACAATTCTGTTTTTCAGTAAAGAGGCAGTACCCTGTAAGTTAGAGGGGAAACCCGAAAGTATACTGTGTATATTTTTGAGTGGAGGGAGCAGGAAGAGAAACTTACATGTAAAAGTCACAAGATGCCTTGGGTTTGTAAGAGAACCTTAAGAATCTTGGAGCTGTGAAGGCAGAATACTGTCTAGTTTAGTTGATCTTATTAGAGCCACTTTCCCTCTGTAAGCATAGAATGTGACTAGAATAAGTCCCTGGAAATATTTTTAGGATGGGCGTTGTCATTTCAACATTAGTTTCAGCAGGTTGATTTCAATGAACCAACCAAACGAATAGCATCAACAAAAATGAAGCATCTTGGGAGAGTTCGATGAATTTTTAAAATTATTATTTCAGAAGAAATGATTCTCATCTTGAAATATAGCACTTAATGTTTAAAAGGTGATCCTTTTTATAATATTTCCTGAACACAAATGGAAGAAAAATGCGAACTCCTAGAAATATCACAATATCTGCGTGCATTATATTATTTTACTGTGGTGGAAAAAGTCTATTTAAAGATATTGATTGTCTCGTTCTAAAATCCATGAGCCCTTTTTTTGGACATTATGGTATTAAAATAGCATTTTACCTTGGAAAAGCAATGTTTTATGATCATTTTATTAGGTGTTTTCTCCCAGTGGTCCTGTGCAGTATTAATGTTCCTCTTTTACAGATCAGAAAACTGAGTCCTAGGAATAGTAAGTGGCTTATTCAAAGTGGCAGAGCAAACAATGCCCGAGGCTGGTATTCCTTAGAGGACATCTATCATATATCCTGCTCTCAGCATTATTATTTCTCCAGCTTTTATGATTTAGTCTGTGAAACTATTTTTATCACCCTTTAAAAACTTCTTATATGATAATGAACAGTAGTACTGACTTCGTTTTGGGTTATTTGAATATCTGATGTCTGGAATATCATAGAACTGTAGGAAGAGACAGACCTTAATTATTATCTAGTCTGCCTCTCCTTCCCCATCATTGTATAAATAAGGAAACTGATGCAAGAGACTTTCCTCAAATATTTAAGGGCAGAAATGATGAGGCCCCAAACCATTTGAATCCAAGGTCATATTCTTTATGGTACACCATGCAAAAACACTTTCCTCGTGTTACCATTATATTCTCTCAAGAAGCATAATTTCCGAGTGGAGATTAAATAAAATGCTATAACAACAAGAACAACATCCATCTTGGCTAACAGCCACACTACTACATCTCAACAGAATAATAGGGCAAAGGAGAGGCTAATTATATTTCAAGGAAATGCAGTCTGTTCACCTTTGTCAGTGGTTTAGCTGAAGGCAAAGGCGGGGATAATGGGTACTTAACATCTGTGTGCCCCATTATAAAGTACCAAGTCACTTTTCATAGAATATCGCCTTTGATCCTCATAAGCTAGTAGAGGAGGTGCAGTGTCTCCATTTTAGAATTTAAGGAACTAAAATCCTTAAACTAAAACTCACCTAAGAATCCTCAGGTTAAGTGATTTACCTACAGTTAGTAAGAGGCAGAGTTACGAAAAGGCAATTAGAGACAGATCAGGGACTAGCCAGTAGTTGTTACTGGTTTATTCATTCAACAAAGATTTATTGAATGTATTTATGGAACACTGAGGATAGAGTGGTAAACAAGAAACCCTCCTTGTGATTAGCAAATTACATTCTAGTGAATCTTGGTCCAGGGTTCTTGCCCCTATTTTACAGTGTTGACTGGCTGCAACTGTTTAGGCCTGTCACTGTATTTAAAAAACATTTCTAAAGTGTTTACTAGTCTTGCTGGTACTAAAATTGACTTTAACTTTCTTTGGTACACTTTGAATCCCATTTGAAGGAAAGATTTGATAATTATCTGGTTTTTTTTATTGCCATAAGTAGGCAGCAGAAATAATTAATACTCCATATTTTATTTGATTTTGCTTATGGTCATGTCAGTGATCATTTTAAATCCTACTGGCTTTGTTGCCACATAGGCAAAACCAGCCCGTTTCTCTTTATGTTCATGGATGGAAAGTGTTGTTACAGAGTATTTTTTGATAGTTGCTTAAATCTGCAGGCACTTGTTGTCAGAATGTTCGCTGAAGCAAATAGGAGATCTGTCTTAGGAAGGCTGGCAGACCTTAGTGCCAGGAAACTACAAAAATATTGCTCTAAATGGTCCCATTCTGGGCAGAACATATGTTTTAGTGTTCGGGAACCTATATCAAACAATTGTAGGTGCCAGTAAGAATCCATGCACATTAGCAGGAGTGAAACACAGCACATTTTAGTACAGATTTATGTACATGTATAATTTACAGATTGCTAAATCAGCTGTGTTTTTGTATAGTGTTAAGTTGGTTCAGGTTGTTGATATAATTAGTTAGCAAACAGGATGAGAGCCACGAGTAATGTTGTGTCTCCTCATAGATGTTTTGAGCCATGGTAATATTTATAAAACAGAAAACTGGTTAAAATCCATTGTGCCTCTAAAAGGGGGAATGGATGATAATCTGGATTATCACCAGCTCAGCAGTGCTTGTTTTTTCTTGCAAAATATTCTAAGACAGTCTTCAGCCAAGGCTCAGCTATCTTTCTCTGAAAGTGTCAAAACGTTAAATCTATTGGCTGATGTTAGATGGGGGATTGAGAGGCTGAAGCCTTGTGATTTAATGTTAAGGAAATAAAGCTTCCAAATTCCATGACTTTTAGGTAACCCATTTATTTTAATAATCTATCTTAAAAGAATAGATGCATTTGAGGAACACTGTGGGTCAACTGAATCCACTTCATTGTTTCCAATGCCAGCTCTTCATTTATGGTTGGACCTCATTTGGGAGTGGTTCCTTGAGCATTACCTTGAAGCTCTTCCCTTCCCTTTATTTTTGATTAGTTAATGGCTTGTAAACAAACATTTTAAAATCTACTAGAATATCTGCTTTATACATTTAGGATATTTGGACCATGATTTTCTTGGTTTTAATTTTTTCTATTTCTCTCAGTGGCCACACCCGTAACTGTTGAGAAAGAAAAATAGAATGACGGAATCTTAGTTCTGGGGGGACATGCTATACAATTCATTTTCCACTGTTTGCATCCTCTCCAGAACATCCCTCCGGATGGTCCTCCAGCCTGTGTTTGACTAGCTTCAGTGATGGGACCCTCACTTTCTCATGAGGAATATTCTGTTTGTAAGCAAGTATAATTGTGTTTCTTTTTGCCTCCACTCCTTGTTTTTCTCTTCTCTTCTTTCTGCCTCTTCCTCCTCCCTTTGTTGCTGTCGTTTGTTCTTACCAAAATCTGTCTTCTTATAGCTACCACTTATTTGCAGTCTGCTCCGTGGAACAAAACTGACAGCCCACTGTTTTTTCCAGCTGCAAACCTTTAAAAAATTTTGATAAGTTTTGTATTGTATTCTTCTCCCCTTTTAATCTTTTTCTTTTTAGTTGTTCAGTACCACCAATAGAAAAGCACATAAAACAATTTTGTACAGCTTAACATATTTCCATAAAGTGATACTGTATGTCATCGCCACTTGTGTCAAGAAATAGGGTCTTGCCAGCCCTCTAGAAGCCCCCAAAGCCTTCCTGATCCTAAGACTCTCACTCTTCTCCCTCACTCTTCTCCCAACGGGTGGCATCTCCTGATTTTATGGTAATCACTTTCTTGCTTTTCCTCATAATTTTACCAGTTTGTTTTGCTTTCCTAAAAAAAAACACTATAGTTAATAAACAAATTTTTATTTGTTTTGGAGCTTTATATACATGGGATCATCTAGCATGTATTCTTTTGTCGGGTGGCAATTCCTCCATGTTGTTGCATGTACTGCTTCCTTTTCTTTTCTTTTCTTTCTTTTTTTTTTTTTTTTTTTTTGTGAGACGGAGTCTCATTTTGTCATCCAAGCAGTGGTGGGATCTTGGCTCACTGCAACCTCAGCCTCCCAGGTTCAAGCAATTCTCCTGCCTCAGCCTCCTGAATAGCCGGGATTACAGGCGCGCGCCACCACGCCTGGCTAATTTTTGTATTTTTAGTAGATACAAGGGTTCATCATGTTGGTCAGGCTGGTCTTGAACTCCTGACCTTGTGATCCACCCACTTTGGACTTCCAAAGTGCTGGGATTACAGGCACGAGCCACTGCACCTGGCCTGTTGATGTGTTTTCACTGCTGCATAGTTCTTTATAGTATGACTGTACTACACATTGTATCCATTCTGCCATTGATGGATTGTTTCCACTTTTGTGCTATTAATGCTGCTACAAACATTCTTAGTATGTCTTTTGGGACCTGTGGGCCCACATTTCTCTTGAGTATATATCTAGGATGCACATGTGTAACTGCGGTAGATGCTGTCAAACAGTTTTCCAAAGGGTTTATATTAATATACACTCCCACCAGCAGTGTATAAGCATTTCCATCACTGCACATCCTTGCCAGCATTTGGCATTTTCTTCTTTTGTCTTTAATAGTGGCGTTGCCCAAACAATCTAGTAACTAATAAAACAGGGTCATTGAGAGTTATGTTAATAGGAGCACATGACCAAAATGAAATGAAAACAAAACTTGTTCTTGCCCTTTGGGAGGCATCAGTATCCACTGTGGGTTGAACTATTCTCTCGGAGGAGCTCCCTCACACATGATTGTAAATGACGATGACGTGTGAAAGACTCGTACAGTTAGAATTATGTGCAAAGGGTACATGCAAGTGTGGTAGGTTTTTTTTTTTTTTGGGTGTGTGTGTTTAGGAGATTCATTTTCTTAATTTGAGAAGCACTAAGCCCTGGGGACAGATATTATGCAAGAATTAGAGCTGGAAGGGAGAAGGAACTAGGAAGTGAATGATTTATATTTGTTTCACTGAAATGAAAACAAAATGACAGAAGGAAAGGCACAGATTTAGTGGAGGAATCAAAACTCAATGGAAAATTAAAACAAAAAGCAAAGGCTAGCTTATGGTTCAGTTTTATAAGCACGGTGGACTTCCTAGGTGCCCAATACTGTGCTAACAAGTAGGAATGCCAAAATGAGTACAGCTTTTGTGATGCTGGGTCTAACAGAGGAATCTATGACGGAGGCCAACATGCTTTATAAACCTCTCCAAAGATTTAAGGGATGTTATAATGATTCAACACTTACTACATATTTTTCCCTTATAAACACCTCACCCAAAATTATTCTTAGATTTTATAGCTATTTATTTTTTTGTGAGGTTGGGTGTGGGATGACCAGATCCCGTAAGTGAATTAAAAGAAGATTGCAGAATGTGTGACATTTTGTTCTAATGCGGTTGAGATTTTTTTAAACAAACCTTATTCCTCTGGGATATCCCACTGCTCTGTCTTCTTTGGCATGCTGTCTTGGGTTGCTCATCCATTGGTGTGAGTTTTTAGTACATCCTAGATGCTGGAATTTGTTTGATGCTCTGGCTGTTCTCTAGGCAACTGCAATTTTTTTTTTTTTTTGAGATATTATAGGATCTCACTCTGTCACCCAGGCTGGATTGGAGTGGTGCAATGTCAGCTTACTACAGCCTCTGACTCACAGGCTCAAGCAATCCTCCCATCCTCCCACCTCAGCCTCCCGAGTAGCTGGGACTACAGGCATGTGCCACCACACCCAGCCTTTTTTTTTTTTTTTTTTTTTTTTTGAGACAGAGTCTCTCTCTGCTGCCCAGGCTGGAATGCAGTGGTGCAATCTCGGCTCACTGCAAGCTCCACCTCCCGGGTTCACGCCATTCTCCTGCCTCAGCCTCCCGAGTAGCTGGGACTACAGGAGCCTGCCACCATGCCCAGCTAATTTTTTGTATTTTTAGTAGAGATGGGGTTTTACCGTGTTAGCCAGGACGGTCTTGATCTCATGACCTCGTGATCCGCCCACCTCGGCCTCCCAAAGTGCTGGGATTACAGGTGTGAGCCACTGTGCCTGGTCCCACACCCAGCTAATTTTTATATTTTTTGTAGAGATGGGGTTTTGCCATGTTGTCCGGGGGGTTCTCAAACTCCTGGGCTCAAGCGACCCACCTGCCTCAGCCTCCCAAAGTGCTGGGATTATAGGTGTCAGCCACTGCGCCCTGCTGCAAGTGTGGTCTTGCTGAACAGATCACAGTCTGACCAACTTCAGCATCTCCCTTGATTCTCACAGTTTCTGCTCTAACAGTGAAACACTCCTGTTAATGACAAAACCACTTAAAATTCTCCTGATTAGGTATTACAGAGTTACGCCAATAGTCAATTTGCTTACTCATACTGATTGTTCATTACGTAAATTAAAATGACAACTCTTTTGATCAGTCCTATGTTGCATAAAACTGATGTTCTGTTTGGGAGGCTGAGGCGGGCGGATCACGAGGTCAGGAGATCGAGACCATCCTGGCTAACCCGGTGAAACCCCGTCTCTACTAAAAAAAATACAAAAAACTAGCCGGGCAAGGTGGCGGGTGCCTGTAGTCCCAGCTACTCGGGAGGCTGAGGCAGGAGAATGGCGTGAACCCGGGAGGCGGAGTTTGCAGTGAGCTGAGATCCGGCCACTGCACTCCAGCCCGGGCGACAGAGCGAGACTCCGTCTCAAAAAAAAAAAAAAAAACAAAAAAAAACTGATGTTCTGAAATTAACTGAGTCAATGCTTTAATTATTAATGTAATTATTAATTGAGAGTGACTAAAAGCCATCATTTCCCATAGCCTTTTAAAGGTTCTGCAATCACAACAGGTGCTTCTGTAAGGAAGAGAAATGGCCTTCCGTCTCCATTTTCTTCCCTTAAAGCAATGATTTAGACACCCTCCACTGGCATTCTCAGAGTGCTGGAGTCAGCATTTGAAAGATGATACTGTATTGGCAAATTTTACTGATATTTATCTATGGCTTAACTTTGATTTGTATTAAGAATGAAGTTGGAAAATACGTCTTAGGCTAGAACTTCAGGGCCATGCAAAGAAAATGGAGTTAATTTGAGTGATAAGACTATATTTATTTCCATTAAATTGATATTTAAGTTTTTATTTTATTTGCTTTCTTTTCCTTTCAGCATTATCAGGACTGAATATATTAGACTTCTATGCTGTCATCATTAAGGCTGTGCTTTAAGCCTCTGTGTGGGCCAAGGTACTGAATAGTTTCTGTTTGCCTCCCTAGAACCACACTTTTCTTTACCAGCCTGTCTCTTGTTGGAGGTTGGGAGGCTGACCTGTATAGAGTACACCTGTAGCCTTCCTTGCTTTTTGGCTTTTGGCTGCCTTCAGCTTGTGGGGTACATCACATGAAATGAGAAGCAAGAGAGAGGTTGTAGTCCTTATTCTCCTTGTTCTCTCCCACGAGGTCATCTTAGCCTAGCTGTTTTCCCCTGATTAAAGCTTACCGTCTCCAGCTTGCTCTCTTTGGGTTTGGGTAGGGTTGGAGACTTAAAGCTTCCAGCTGTTACTAATATCTTGGAGTTTTCCGCAGTGGAGTGCTGGAGCAGGCTGCAAGTGGCTGGTTCTACCTCTTAAGATGTGATTATGTGCATCTCTTCCTTATTCTTGGTTCAGGGACTTCGCTTTGGAAGCTTGAAAACTGCTTATACCAAGGTGTAAGGTATTTACACCTTAGAAATTGGCCAATGTTATAAATCGGGACTGTTTTCTTCCCAGAGTCAGCTTGCTAACACACTACTGCCTATACCTCTCCCACACCTTTGTAAATAGTTCCTTTATTAAACATTCCTCAAATTACCCATTGAGTATGTCATATTTTGCTGCCAAGACCCTGGCTGAGAAAGCCAATTACTTGTTCTTTGGATAAAGTGGTTTCTTTCTGTCCTTTTTTTTTTTTTGAGATGGAGTCAGTCTTGCTTTGTTACCAGGCTGGAGTGCAGTGGCACAATCTCGGCTCACTGAAACCTCTGCCTCCTGAGTTCAAGCAATTCCCCTGGCTTAGCCTCCTGAACAGCTGGGACTACAGGTGCTCACCACCATGCCCAGCTAATTTTTCGTATTTTAGTAGACATGGGGTTTCATTGTGTTGGCCAGGATGGTCTTGATTTTCTGACCTTGTGATCCGCCCGCCTCGGCCTCCCAAAGTGCTGGGATTACAGGCATGAACCAAAAGTGGTTTCTTAACATTTTGTGCAGACCATTCAGTCATGGCGGTGAATTTGGTGAGGGGATGTGCACTTAGGTACTACTTTCAACACAAAAAAACACCTGTGTTCTGCCTGAAGCAGGCAGTATGTGCCTGCCCTTGCTTTTCAGTTCAGTGAGTTGGTCACCTACAAGCTTGATAGAATACTTTCACGTCCCATTTCCATCTTTTTTCATCATTCAAGAAGGAGGAAATAAGTGTGTATACTGCATTTGCCATTTTGAAATGATAGCTGATACTTTTTAAAGAAAAAAGAGCTCCTAAATTCTAGTCACTCTCATGTCAGATGAAATTCTCCTTTATGCTTTCCCACCTGGCTGGAGCACTCCAGGACTGTGCTCCAGCCTGACTTCATTGAGTGGCCGCTTTCCTCCATCTTTTCTTCATTTAAAATGTCTCCTCCCCTCCAGCTTCCCAATCTGTACCTCTCACGTGTCTCTAGTAACACCGTATCTCCAGTTTCCTGGTTTTCTTCTTCTCTTTTTGTGTCTCTCTCTGGCCTTTGGTCTTATTCTCTCCCCTCAGTCTCTCATGTTCTCTCCTCTCCTGGTCTTTCACTCCCGCGTCCCTTCATTCCCTCACTGTCTCCTCTCCTTTCTCCATCTGTCTGTCTTCCTGCCTGTCTCTGTCACTGTCTACCTTTAATCTGTGTCACCTTCTGTCACCGGCTACCATCTGTCTTCATCACCGTCTCTGTTTTTGCTGTCTCTGCCACTGTCCATGTCTCTTTGCTGTCTGTCTCTGCTGTCTCTGCCTCCATCTATCCATCTCTGCCCATCTGCCTGTCTTTCTGTCTGTCCAGTTCGCCCTTCAAATGGCCTCATATATGCTTCCCTGTGTATCTGAGCTCCCTGTTTCTCTCTCAAGACCACTTTTCGTTTTACTCATCAGCATGCATGTGGTCAAAGATACATGCTCAGCTCTACGGATCTCTCAGCTTTAGTTGTCTGAGTTTTGTTCTGGGGAGAGAATCTCATTGGTCCAGCCCTGACTATTGGTTGTTTGGCCAGCGGTCCACTCCAGGCCTAGTTTTCTGTGACTGGGGCCTGGGTGGAGGGGGTAGGACATGGAATTTTGTGATATGTAGAGTGGGGCAGATAAAGCCAGATAGGGAAACTGGGCATTGCTTAAAAATGGACAAGCATGTCCCCTACACTCCTGCCATGCCTGGGACACAGTAGTTACTCAAATAGTTGTATTAAACAGAGAGCTGCTTTGAGATTCCTCCCATTCACTCTGGTGCTATACCCTGTCCAAGTCTTTTTTTTTTTTTTAATGTTTCTTTTTTTTTCTTTATTTCTTCTAAAAAAAAAAAAAAACGAGATACATATGCGGAACGTGCAGGTTTGTTACATATGTATACATGTGCCATGGTGGTTTGCTGCATCTATCGACCCATTCTCTAAGCTCCCTCCCCTCTACTCCCACCCCCAACAGGACCGGCATATGTTGTTCCCCTCTCTGTGTCCATGTGTTCTCATTGTTCAACTCCCAATTATGAGTAAGAACATGCAGTGTTTGGTTTTCTGTCCCCAGGTTAGTTTGCTGAGGATGATGGCTTCCAGCTTCATTCATGTCCCTGCAAAGGACATGATCTCATTCCTTTTTATGGCTGGATAGTATTCCATGGTGTATATGTACCACATTTTCTTTATCCAGTCTATCATTGATGGGCATTTTGGTTGGTTCCATGTCTTTGCTATTGTAAATAGTGCTGCAATAAATATGCATGTGCATGTGTCTTTATATGTGTGCTTATGTCTTTATAGTAGAATGATTTATATTCCTTTTGTTATATACCCAGTAATGGGATTGCTGGATCAAATAGTATTTCTGGTTCTAGATCCTTGAGGAATTGCCACACTGTCTTCCACAATGGTTGAACTAGTTTACATTCCCACAAACGGTGTAAAAGCATTCCTGTTTCTCCACGGCCTGGCCAGCATCTATTGTTTCCTGACTATTTAATAACCATCATTCTGACTGATATGAGATGGTATCTCATTGTGGTTTTGATTTGCATTTCTCTGATGATTGGTGATGTTGAGCTTTTTTCATATGTTTGTTGGCTGCATAAATGTCTTATTTTGAGAAGTGTCTGTTCATATTCTTTGTCCACTTTTTGATGGGGTTGTTTTTCCCTTGTAAATATGTTTAATTTCCTTGTAAATTCTGGATGTTAGACCTTTGTCAGATGAGTAGATTGCAAAAATTTTCTCCCATTCTGTAGTCTGTCTGTTCACTCTGATGATAGTTTCTTTTGCTGTGCAGAAGCTCTTTAGTTTAATTAGATCCCATTTGTCAATTTTGGCTTTTGTTGCAACTGCTTTTGGCATTTTTTTCATGAAGTCTTTGCCCATGCCCATGTCCTGAATGGTATTACTTAGGTTTTCTTCTAGGGTTTTTATGGTTTTGGGTTTTACATTTAAGTCTTTAATCCATCTTGAGTTAATTTTTGTATAAGGTGTAAGGAAGGGGTCTGGTTTCAGTTTTCTGCATATGGCTAGCCAGTTTTCCTAGCACCATTTACTGAATAGGAGATCCTTTCCTCATTGCTTGTTTTTGTCAGGTTTGTCAAAGTGCAGATGGTTGTAGATGTGTGGTTTTATTTCTGAGGTCTCTGTTCTCCTCCATTGGTCTGTATGTCTGTTTTGGTACCAGTACCATGCTGTTTTGGTTATTACAGCCTTATAGTGTAGTTTGAAGTCAGGTAGTGTGATGCCACCAGTTTTGTTCTTTTTGCTTAGCATTGTCTTGGCTATATGGGGTCTTCTTTGATTCTATATGAAATTTAAAATAGTGTTTCTAATTCTGTGAATAATGTCAATGGTATTTTGATGGGAATAGCATTGAATCTATAAATTACTTTGGGCAGTATGGCCATTTTCATGATATTGATTCTTGCTATCCATGAGGATGGAATTTTTTTCCATTTGTTTGTGTCCTCTCTTATTTCCCTGAGCAGTGGTTTGTAGTTCTCCTTAAAGAGGTCCTTCACATCCCTTGTTAGCTGTATTCCTAGGTATTTTATTCTCTTTGCAGTGATTGTGAATGGGAGTTCATTCATGATTTGGCTTTCTGCTTGCCTATTGTTGGTGTAAAGGAATGCTTGTGATTTTTGCACATTGATTTTGTATCCTGAGACTTTGCTTAAGTTGTTAATCAGTTCAAGAAATTTTGGGCTGAGGTGATGGTGTTTTCTAAATATAAAATCATGTCATCTGCAAACAGAGACAACTTGACTTCCTTAAAATAACACAGGAGACAAATGTAAAGCCAACTTACCAAAAAAAACAAAAAAACCCTTTTTCTAGCATTCATTAATATTTTTATGTTGCTTACTTTGAGTCATCACTTTTTTTGAGTTCTGAGAGTGAATTTTTTTGTGTTATTCGATTATGGTCTAATACTTTTTGTTCAAATTGTCTATAATATATACAGATGTGCATTAAGAAATTATTAAGACTGTAAAAATGAGAATAAAATCTATTGAATTAGGCCAGGCACGGTGGCTCACACCTGTAATCCCAGCGTTTTGGGAGGCTGAGGCAGGTGGATCAGCTGAGGTCAGGAGTTCAAGACCAGCCTGGCCAACATGGTGAAATCCCATCTCTACTAAAAATACAAAAGTTAGTTGGGCATGGTGGCACACACCTGTAATTCCAGCTAGTCAGGAGGCTGAGGCAGGAGAACTGCTTGAACCCAGGAGACAGAGGTTGTAGTGAGCCAAGATTGTGCCATCGCACTCTATCCTGGGTGACAAGAGCAAAACTCTGTCTCAAAAAAAAAAAAAATATATATATAGAATCAATCATTAAATGGATTGATTAATCTATTGAAACACTTTTAAACAATTGATTACACAAATATTTCTTAGCAATAATTCAAGATATCACTGATCTCTTATTTCTTAAGTAAAATATCATTCAGTAATAAAAGTCTGTATATTTCAACACATTTTCATTCTCTTCCATACTTCTTGTGAAACTGGTTCATCTGTTTTTATTGTTTTAAAATTAATTTGATGCTGAATGAAGATGGAGGTCATGCTTTTGATATCATGTACTTAGGGGTAACTACCCAATAAATGAAGTATTTGAGTTTGCTTTTGAAGTTGAAATCTCTCTCTCCATTGTAATTTACTGACTTAATAAAAAATGTATTTCTGTAGGATATTAAAATCAAAGAAAGCAAATAACTATTGAATCTCTTGAGAGTTCAGTTTGTTTTGTGCAAAGATTAGGCTTTTGACAATTTAGAAGAGTCATTTTCATGAGACTTTATTGTTGAAAATCACGATAGAGCCACAAGATGACTTTCGCTGATGTTAAGATTTTAGATGTTTTATTTGGGTATATCATACTGATTTAATTTCTTGTTTCTCATTCCATCCTCTCCATTCTCCTAAATAACCTTGATCTGTCTTTTTTTTTTTTTTTTGAAGTAATTTCTGGTATGGATTTTATTTAGGTTCAGGTAAATCAAACTATTGTTTTCTGGTCTTTATATAGTAAAAATACATAGCACTTATTCTCATTTATCTCAATCATTATCTTTCAATTCTTTATTCTAAAAGAAGGAAAGTATATTTTTACTCAAACCTGCTTTTTTTTTTTTTTTTTTTGAGATGGAGTCTCGCTCTGTCACCCAGGCTGGAGTGCAATGGCATGATCTCGGCTCACTGCAAGCTCTACCTCCTGGGTTCACGCCATTCTCCTGCCTCAGCCTCCCGAGTAGCTGGAACTACAGGCACCCGCCACCACGCCTGCCTAATTTTTTGTATTTTTAATAGAGATGGGGTTTCACCATGGTCTCCATCTTCTGACCTCGTGATCCGCCCGCCTTGGCCTCCCAAAGTGCTGGGCATGAGCCACCGCACCCGGCCTCAAACTTCCTTTTTGTAAGAGTACCGATATCCTTAGAAATCTATAATTCTAATTCTAAAATGTCAGGAAGACATGTGCTCTTCTGACTAAAATATCTCAAGTTATTAGAAGTGTATTGTGAAATATTTACTGTAGCCCTCCAAATAACCAGTGTTGGCAGGGAACAGTACACTTGTGTGCACTGCTTGCTGAATGTAGCTTTTATCTGCGTAATTGCCAAACTGAGTCACTTTTCTAAGTCGTTGCTTTAGTTAGTTTTGCCTTTGTTATTTGTGGTAATTTTGATGAAAAGCAATTTTTAATAATTTCTCTTGAGAATATGTCTGTGTTATGCTTTATGGGCAAATGGCAGGCTTGGAATGATTTTGACACTTCTGACTACCGCAGTGTAGTTTGGCTCATGCCTCATCAGTTGGAGAAACTTTACACAGTAAGGGGAGGAGGGGAGTCTTTTAAATTTTTAGAGAATGTTTGTTTTATGCTATGAACCAGAGGAAAACTGTGTGGGCTGAGGAAGGTTGAATTTAGGAAACCTTACACTTAATTGCACACACTCTTGCAGCTATAGACCCTTAGAGGGTAAAAAGGCATCAGAAATCAGCAGTAGAATCTGGCTAATTTGCATCAAAGACCTGGGACGCAGGGGAACTTTCAGAGGAGAGCCAATGAATAAATCATGTCAAGGGCAGCCAGGTTGAACCTACACATTTTACTGAACAATGTAGGAAGGACTTGATAAGTTCAGAAAATACAAATGTGGAGGCAGGTTTGATGCTTCAGAATGGGCTATTGGCTGATTGGAAGTTACACATTCTGCTTGTAAAAGATACATATGTACATATACGTGTGTGTATGTGTGTGCCTCAATAGCATATTTGTTTTCGAAGACACATTTAGGCATTTTCCCTATATATAAATGGACCCACCAATATGTGATTTATTTCTACTGTTGAATCATTTGACAACATGGTACATTTTAATATTAATAGTGCACATCACATCATATCCCAAATCCAAACAATTCCACTGAGCAAAAGCCTGATACAACATGGTTCACCTGGAATAAGGGTATTAAGTTTAGAGGGTGTTTCTGCTGTTTTTGAAGTGATCCAGGCTGCACAGAGTCCAGCATTTAGAGAAGTGATATTTCATGGTGATGACTGGTTTGATTACTCCAAATGGATGCATGGATTGCAGGTTGCGGGGCATCATCTGATTTGTTCTTTGTTATGCATCTGATTACTTAGAGAGTCGTATTTTATTGCTGCCAGAAGCATGGAGATTTAGTTGACCCTGTCCCCCACCAGATCTATAGAGCTGAAGTGACTTACCTACAGCTCATTAGGGACAACACTGTGACTAGAATTAAACTTGTTGTCATCCCCTTTCTTCTCACAAATGGTGCTCTGGGAAGCCTAGGGATTGCTGGGGAAGGGGAAGAGTAGATTACTAGAGTGTCTTTTACCCCTCATTCTTCTATTGGTTTTCATTGTTGACTAGATTCCTCGGTTCTTCTCCATGTAATCTCAGGACCTCTTTCTCTCTAGGTTGGCTCTGGTTGCACAGTCTCCTTATGGCCTCTCCTGTAGCATGGCCGAACTTCTTACATGGAAGCTCAGGGCTCCCAAGAGCACAACAGCAGAAGTCACCAGATCTTAAGGCTTACGCCTGCAGTGGGCACAGCACCAACTCTACTGCATTCTGTTGGTTGAAGCAAATCATAGGCCCGCCCAGATGCAAGTGGGAGAGAACTACACAAGGCATGAATGCAAGGAGGCAGGGCTTACTGGGGGCTACCAATATAATCTTAACTGGTTATAATGAGGCTTTGACTGTACTACCTAATATAGAGTAGGGGATCTGAGATGTGTAAGGGTCTGGTCTTTTCCACACACATAAAAAAGAAGGACAGTGAAAAGGACTTACACAGCATCAGCAGTGTTGTAAAAGTGGCCGTATTTCCTCTTCCTCTGGAAGTATTCATAAAGGGTCTCACCAGTGTGATTCAGCAGTTCTAGGAGTCAGGAACATGGGTGACCTCTTAATACCCTTGGAATCTTGGAGGTTTGATGCTTATTAATGTGTTGGAGTCCATTTTACTCTCATTCCCTTCAGATTTTTACTCAACTGAAGACTGTCTGAAGGAGCCAAATGAGGGTCAAAATACAGAATCAGCTCTATTACTATTATATTGGATTAGAGAAGATAGTGGTGCCATTTGTCTCCCTTCTCAAGCGTATACCCTGGCTTCTAGACCATGAGTTACTGACCTACTCCTAGGCTAAGAAGCTGAAGTTAAGCACAGGTTTGGCAGGGCCTGTCACAAGTATTATATGTTCTGAGGACCATAAGGAGACAAGTAGCCCAAACCCTCTCTTTCCCCACCAGGCTGGGGCATAGGCAAGTATGAGAGGCCAAGACAGGGTGATTCCTCTTGCTCTTGAGGTAGCTACTGACAATGTGGCCAGTCTGATTATGAAAGTATAAGTGGCGGGGACAAAAGTATTCACCCCAATACTTCTATCTAGGGGTGGGTGGACAGTCTTTTCTCTCAGTGGAAACCCCAGGAGTGGAAAGGTAAGTGTTGCCCACATAAAAACTCTTTATCAAAATAGAGCTTTGAAATGGTGCTCAATCCTCCCAAACTCAGAGTACCATTAGGCCTGTGAGGGCATTGAAAATTTGCAAGCTGTGGCTCTGCTGATTCCATTAAAGACTATTGCAGAAGTTATATTGTTAAGAGCCTCGGCTTTGGTGTTTGTGGTAGTTAATTTTATCAGTGGGCCATGGGGTGCCCAGATATTTAATCAAACATTATTC
This sequence comes from Trachypithecus francoisi, assembly GCF_009764315.1. Taxonomy (NCBI): domain Eukaryota; kingdom Metazoa; phylum Chordata; class Mammalia; order Primates; family Cercopithecidae; genus Trachypithecus; species Trachypithecus francoisi. The sequence continues at coordinate 68,139,484 of NW_022681470.1, read as the reverse complement.
TCAGTGTTTCTGAGAGGGTGTTTTTGAATGAGTTTAGCATTCCATACAAATTTTAGGATATTTTTTCTATTTATGTGAAAAATGTCATTGATTCGTTTGTTTTTATAGAGACAGGGTCTTGCTGTCTTGCCCAGGCTGGATTGCAGTGGCATGCTCATAGCTCGCTGCAGCCTTGACCTCTTTTGCTCAAGTGATCCTCCCACCTCAGCCTCCCGAGTAGCTGGGACTATGGGCACATGTCATTGTGCCCGGCTAATTTTTAAAAAGTTTTTATTAGAGACAAGAGCTAACTGTGGTGCCCAGGCTGGTCTCAAACTCCTGAGCTCCAGCAATTCTCCCACCTTGGCCTCTTCAAGTGTTGGGATTGCAGGTGTGAGCCACCATGCCTGGCTGAAATCTCCTTGGAATTCTGATAAGGATTGCATTTAATCTGTAGATCACTTTGGGCAGTGTATAGGGTTCTCTAGAGGGACAGGACTAATAGGATGTGTGTGTATGTGTGTGTGTGTATATAAAGGCGGGTTTATATACATATTAATATTAACTAATATAAGTATTAACTTACACAATCACAAGGTCCCACAATAGGCTGTCCGCAAGCTGAGGAGCAAGGAGAGCCAGTCCGAGTCCCAAAACTGAAGAACTTGGAGACCGATGTTCAAGGGCAGGAAGCATCCAGCACAGCAGAAAGATGTAGTCTGGAAGACTAGACCAGTCTTGCCTTTTCACGTTTTTTCTGCCTGCTTTATATTTGCTGGAAGCTGGTTAGATGGTGCCCACCAGATTAAGGGTATGTCTGCCTTCCCCAGCCCACTGACTCAAATGTTAATCTCCTTTGGCAACACCCTCACAGACACACCAAGGATTAATGCTTTGTATCATTAAATCCAATCAATTTGACACTCACTATGAACGATCACAGGTAGTCTGATCATGTTAACAATATTAATTCTGGCTAGGTGCAGTGACCCAGCCCTGTAATCCCAGCACTTTGGGAGGCCAAGGCAGGTGGATCACTGGAGGTCAGGAGTTCGAGACCTGCCTCACCAACATGGTGAATCCCCGTCTCTACTAAAAATACAAAAATCATCTGGTCATGGTGGTGTGTGCCTGTAGTCTCAGCTACTCAGGAGGCTGAGACAGGAGAATTGGTTGAATCTGGGAGGTGGAGGTTAAACCGGGGATGCAGAGGTTGCAGTGAGCCGAGATTGCACCACTGCACTCCAGCCTGGGCGACAGAACAAGACCCTGTCTCAAAACAAAAACAAAAACAAAAAACCCAACTCCCACTCCCCCCCACACAAAAGAATTATTAATTCTTCCAGTACATGAACATGGGATATATTTCTATTTATTTATGTAGGAGATTATATATTATTTGATATTTTATTCAAGCAGTGGGTTACTTTGCTAATTAAGTTTTGCTTAGCTTAAAATTAGGTTTCTGTTTACTGAGTGCGAAAAATAGTAAATAATCCCAGAGTCATTGATGTTTGGACGTGGAATGCCCATCTGTGCATTTGGCTAGAAACTCTGTGTCGCGTCACTTTAGCTCTCTTATTTGGCATTCTCAATCATGGGGAATACGGCCAACCACCTGGAGGAATTCAGAAGCCTTGGCTAAGCGAAATTGCTGTCATAGTGTCCTTGTACTGGAATTTATGTACTTTATTCAGGAGATTCCCATTTTCTGAGCCTATTTGTTCTTATGGCCGACGTACTTCTACAGGCATCCTGGCAGATTCACTCAGTCATACATAGGCTTATTTCTTTATTTTATTGAACGGATCTAATCTTCCCCTTTGCTATTCCCTCCCATCTTACTGAATACCAAAGGGAATGTGGTTGAGGGAACTCTAAAGTGGTATCTCTAGCTCTTCTAGTTTAAATAGTCTTTTGGGTACCTCAGTCTCTTCTGGGCTCAGATTCCACTTCTACCCACCTCATTGCTTCTAAGATGGTGTGTGGGGTGGAAACAAGTGGCACTTGCATAGCCTCTGGAGCCTCAGAGCCCTGGATGCAGAGCCCTGGTTTTCCCCTCTTGTTCCTTGAGTCTCTGGCAATGGTCCCTGCTCTGCTGGTCACTGGGTGCGCAGCTGATATGTGGGGCTCCAGTCCACAGCTGGCAAACTTATGTTCCACTCTCTTGGATGGAATAAAACTTGGTACCTCTGCCCCAATCCAACACACATATTCTCTCTCTTTTTTTTTTTTATTATACTTTAAGTTCTAGGGTACATGTGCATAATGTGCAGGTTTGTTACATATGTATATTTGTGCCATGTTGGTGTGCTGCACCCATCAACTTGTCAGCACCCATCAATTCATCATTTATATCATGTATAACTCCCCAATGCAATCCCTCCCCCCACCTCCCCATGATAGGCCCCAGTGTGTGATGTTCCCCTTCCTGAGTCCAAGTGATCTCATTGTTCAGTTCCCACCTATGAGTGAGAACATGCAGTGTTTGGTTTTCTCTTCTTGTGATAGTTTGCTAAGAATGATGGTTTCCAGCTGCATCCATGTCCCTACAAAGGACGCAAACTCATCTTTTTTTATGGCTGCATAGTACTCCATGGCAACACACATATTCTCTATCTCTCTCTGTCTTTCTCTCTCTCTTTCTCTCTCTCTGTGTGTGTGTGTGTGTGTGTGTGTGAGAGAGAGAGAGAGAGAAAGAGAGACTTGATCTAATGTAGGCTATTCCTGGCCTCCAGCTCATGTCTGACATTTGCCTGACTCACTGTCCTCCCGCAAACACCCCCACCCACCCCATTTGATCCTAGGATTGGGTAGGTTAACATATAGCCCTTGGCTATAAGGTCAGTTCACTCCACTGTGATAATCATCTGCTTATTCAACTTCAGCAGCCACAGGCAGTTGGGGACTTCTGGATTCTTTCCAGCCTCCATGGGAACTGACGGAGGCTCAGGACTGCTAACATGGCCAAGTTTCCTGTGCAGCTGCTTTGGGTCACCCAGTGTGGTGTTCCTCCTCACCCCTGAGTGTCAAATGGGGAGCCAGGCAAAAAGTTTATCCTCTTCTCTCCTGTTCCTTCTCCTCTTCTACTGTATGGAAGCAGGACTGTGATAGAAATTGGCCAGCACGCTAGGTTTTAAGAAGTAAAAGATGGTAGTCTTCAAGTGAGGGAAGAGACAAAACATTGAAAAGACAGGAGAACCCAAGCATTCAGCACTGGAACAATGACTTCTACTCACATCAAAATTTCTAGAGGGCATCCTTGTATACCAGAAGCAGAATAACAATATATGACTACAATAACAGTATTCATAGAAATGGTCTGATTTTAGCACCTAATGGCATAAGGAGACTATGTCATATAATGATTAAAAGCATAAATTTTGAAGTCACACAGACCTAGGTTCAAATCCCAATTTTATCCTGGTATAAATGGTGATTGTGCATCCTCAGAGACCCAGTTTCCTCATGAGTAAAATGATGAAATCCCTGAGACTTCCTTCAGTAAAGTAATATCACTTCACAAAGATTTATATAAAGGTTGAAAAACACCATGATATATGGTAAAGTACTTAAAACAGTACCTGGTACAGAGTAATCATCAATAAATGGTACCCATTATTATTAATACCTAAAATCTCACTTCTGTGGTGGAATCCCTTAGTTCCTGATGATATTTGTGGTGTTATGGCGTTTGTATGGGTAGCCCCTAACTTATAAACAGATTGTGTTCTGGAAGGTAATTTACAGGTCAATTATTTGTGGTTTAGAATAGAAGGGAATGTGCGTGCTAGGAATGGGGCAGGGATGGGGGAAGAATTTCTATACTGTTGGAGGCAAACGGCTTTGTGGCTGGGACTAGAAATCTTTCTTCCATTCTCTCTGACTCCTTGGGTAAAGAGGGAATTCCTAGACCTTCTCTCATGGAGTGACAAGGGAATCTTGCTCCCTAGAGCTATAATTGCTTGCTTGGGTTAGCAGTGAGAGGAGACTATTTTGGAAATTTAAATTCTATGGTGAGAATCTTCTGAGTGGGTGATAGGCTGATGTTTCAATTCCTAGTGCACTTCCTATTTTTCTGTTTCCCTTACTACAGTCAGAGAAGATGCTAGTGGGCTTGTTTTTTTTTCCTTCTTATTAAAAAGTAAACTTTAATGTCGAAAATGCAAACGTGGGGAGGGCAGAAAGATCACACACAAGGCTGTTACTTCATACTTGGAGGGCTGCACAGCGGCGGGGCAGAGGAGCTCCTTGCTTCCCAGACGGTGGGACAGCCGAGTGTAGGCCCTCCTCACTTCCCAGACGGGGCGGCGGCAGGCCAGAGACTCTCCTCACTTCCCAGATGGTGCAGTGGCCGGGCAGAGGCGCTCCAACTTCCCAGACGGTGAGGTGGCTGGGCAGAGGCGCTCCTTACTTCCCAGACAGTGCAGCGGCCACGCAGAGGGGCACCTCACTTCCCAGACCAGAGTGGAGGGCATAGGGGAGCGAGGGAGGTGGAGGGGGTGGGGAGGCAGGCGCAGAGTCGCTCCTCACTTCACAGTGCAGCGGCCAGTTAGGGGCTCCTCATTTCCCAGACGGGGCGGCGGCAGGCCAGAGACCCTCCTCACTTCCCAGATGGTGCAGTGGCCGGGCAGAGGCGCTCCAACTTCCCAGACGGTGAGGAGCCTGGGCAGAGGCATTCCTCACTTCCCAGACTGGGCGGTGGCCAGGCAGAGGGGCTCCTCACTTCCCAGACGGTGGCGGTGGTGGGGGCCGGGCAGAGGCGCTCCAACTTCCCAGACGGTGAGGTGGCTGGGCAGAGGCGCTCCTTACTTCCCAGACAGTGCAGCGGCCACGCAGAGGGGCACCTCACTTCCCAGACCAGAGTGGAGGGCATAGGGGAGCGAGGGAGGTGGAGGGGGTGGGGAGGCAGGCGCAGAGTCGCTCCTCACTTCACAGTGCAGCGGCCAGTTAGGGGCTCCTCATTTCCCAGACGGGGCGGCGGCAGGCCAGAGACCCTCCTCACTTCCCAGATGGTGCAGTGGCCGGGCAGAGGCGCTCCAACTTCCCAGACGGTGAGGAGCCTGGGCAGAGGCATTCCTCACTTCCCAGACTGGGCGGTGGCCAGGCAGAGGGGCTCCTCACTTCCCAGACGGTGGCGGTGGTGGGGGCCGGGCAGAGGCGCTTGCCACTTCTCAGACGGGGCGGTGGCCGGGCAGAGTCGCTTCTCATTTCCCAGTGAATGTGGCCGCCAGGGAGAGGTCGTTCTCACTTCCCAGATGGTGCGGCGGCCTGGCAGAGGGGCTCCTCACTTCCCAGGCGGGGCCGAGGCTGGGCAGAGGCGCTCCTTACTTCCCAGACAGTGCGGCGGCCGGGCAGAGGGACTCCTCACTTCCCAGACGGTGGGGGGGCCGGGCAGAGAGCTCCTCACTTCCCAGAAGGTGGGGCGGCCAGGCAGAGGTGCTCCTCACTTTCCAGATGGAGCGGGGGCCGGGCAGAGAGCTCCTCACTTCCTAGATGGGATGGGGGCCGGCAGAAGCGCTCCTCACTTCCCAGACAGTGGGGTAGCCGGGCAGAGGGGCACCTCACTTCCCAGACAGGGCTGCGGCCAGGCAGAGGCGCCCCTCACTTCCCGGACGGTGGGACCGCTGAGCAGAGGCGGTGGGCTTGGTTTTTCTTTTTTTCTTTTTTAAAATTTTATTTTATTATTATTATACTTTAAGTTCTAGGGTACAAGTGCATAACGTGCAGGTTTGTTACATATGTATACTTGTGCCATGTTGGTGTGCTGCGCCCATCAACTCGTCAGCACCCATCAACTCGTCAGCACCCATCAATTCATCATTTACATCAGGTAAAACTCCCAATGCAATCCCTCCCCCTCCCCCATCCCCATGATAGGCCCCAGTGTGTGATGTTCCCCTTCCCGAGTCCAAGTGATCTCATTGTTCAGTTCCCACCTATGAGTGAGAACATGCCGTGTTTGGTTTTCTGTTCTTGCCATAGTTTGCTGAGAATGATGGTTTCCAGCTGCATCCATGTCCCTACAAAGGACACGAACTCATCCTTTTTTATGGCTGCGTAGTATTCCATGGTGTATATGTGCCACATTTTCTTAATCCAGTCTGTCACAGATGGACATTTGGGTTGATTCCAAGTCTTTGCTATTGTGAATAGTGCCGCAATAAACATACGTGTGCATGTGTCTTTATAGCAGCATGATTTATAATCCTTTGGGTATATACCCAGTAATGGGATGGCTAGGTCATATGGTACTTTTAGTTCTAGATCCTTGAGGAATCGCCATACTGTTTTCCATAATGGTTGAACTAGTTTACAATCCCACCAACAGTGTAAAAGTGTTCCTATTTCTCCACATCCTCTCCAGCACCTGTTGTTTCCTGACTTCTTAATGATTGCCAATCTAACTGGTGTGAGATGATATCTCATTGTGGTTTTGATTTGCATTTCTCTGATGGCCAGTGGTGATGAGCATTTTTTCATGTGTCTGTTGGCTATATGAATGTCTTCTTTTGAGAAATGTCTGTTCATATCTTTTGCCCACTTTTTGATGGGGTTGTTTGTTTTTTTCTTGTAAATTTGTTTGAGTTATTTGTAGGTTCTGGATATTAGCCCTTTGTCAGATGAGTAGATTGCAAAAATTTTCTCCCATTCTGTGGGTTGCCTGTTCACTCTGATGGTAGTTTCTTTGGCTGTGCAGAAGCTCTTTAGTTTAATTCGATCTCATTTGTCAATTGTGGCTTTTGTTGCCGTTGCTTTTGGTGTTTTAGACATGAAGTCCTTGCCCATGCCTATGTCCTGAATGGTATTACCTAGGTTTTCTTCCAGGGTTTTTATGGTATTAGGTCTAACATTTAAGTCTCTAATCCATCTTGAATTAATTTTCATATAAGGAGTAAGGAAAGGATCCAGTTTCAGCTTTCTACTTATGGCTAGCCAATTTTCCTAGCACCATTTATTAAATAGGGAATCCTTTCCCCATTTCTTGTTTTTCTCAGGTTTGTCAAAGATCAGATGGCTGTAGATGTGTGGTATTATTTCTGAGGACTCTGTTCTGTTCCATTGGTCTATATCTCTGTTTTGGTACCAGTACCATGCTGTTTTGGTTACTGTAGCCTTGTAGTATAGTTTGAAGTCAGGTAGCGTGATGCCTCCAGCTTTGTTCTTTTGACTTAGGATTGTCTTGGCAATGCAGGCTCTTTTTTGGTACCATATGAACTTTAAAGCAGTTTTTTCCACTTCTGTGAAGAAAGTCATTGGTAGCTTGATGGGGATGGCATTGAATCTATAAATGACCTTGGGCAGTATGGCCATTTTCACGATATTGAGTCTTCCTATCCATGAGCAAGGTATATTCTTCTTCCATTTGTTTGTGTCCTCTTTTATTTCACTGAGCAGTGGTTTGTAGTTCTCCTTGAAGAGGTCCTTTACATCCCTTGTAAGTTGGATTCCTAGGTATTTTATTCTCTTTGAAGCAATTGTGAATGGTTTTTCTTAGATGGGGCTGTAATATGCACACCAGGGACTGAGGGTATGCTTCCAGAAGGATGAATAACTTTAAAAGGTGATCAGAACACTTTTGTGAGCACTTGCAGTGATATCTGGAGCTTGAAATCTATCTTGCTCTCATTTTTCAGTAAGTAAAAAATTTGATCAATAAATTAATCTTTTAGATTAAATTAATTAAAATTAAGTACATAGTTATTTTTATCAAAGTCAGTAAGTTCCTGTTTACAAAAATCAATCAGAAGAGCTTGTAATGTAATGTCAATAACCATTCTATGCCTTGTCCCTCCTCCCATCCTACTCACCAGAGGCCGTGTCTTCTAATTTTAGCTTTCTTCTTATAGTTTCTGCCATGTCTCTAAATAACATGCATTACAGCTATTTATAGTTTTATCCATTCTAGACATTATCTGTTGACTTCTGTTAATTAGTTGAGGTTTTAGCTCACTTAATCTTACTCCCTACCCCTCCTCCTAATATAATTATATTACCCTCTTATTGTTTATTTTTGCAACTTTAAGTAAAATATTTATACCATTTTTTAATCGGCTGTATACACCATCTCTTATTCTCTTCATCATTTTTCTCTTTTCTCTCCCTAAACTTTTATCATCTGTATTTTTATTGCCAGAATCAATGAGATTACATTCAGATACTTATGATAATTAAATATTTCATCCTTTATTATGTATTGGTTTTAAAATTGGAAATTAATAAGGTGCTTACCTTATTCTTACAATGATGTGATGATGAGATTTTGGTTTTTGTTTTCTTTGATGTTTCTAATTCCCTTTCCTGCCATACCTTTATTGACAATGTTGTTCTAAGTAATCAAGAATATCATCAAATCCTGACCTCCTTTATCCGTAGATAATTCTCTTTTGAGACTTCTAGTCTCTGAATTGTTTCATATTGAATACTGTCTACTAGCTCTCTTCCTTGCTTTCTACATTTGGAGCTATTTTTTCCTGGTTTCCATGTTGTCCTCCTTTTTGCTTTATTCCCTCATTTTACTCAAGTGACTGCCAAAGAAAGAGTATGTGGTAAATAATTCCCCCTAATCTTTGCATATATGAAAATGTCTCCATTGTACACTCACATTTGATTGTTTTAATTTTAAAAAGAATGTCTTCTGGCCTTTTCTCAAGTTGTTCTTTCTGCTGTTCCTCTTAAGGTGCATGTGTTTTCCTCTTGGACTGATCCTCCATGTCTTTTTTTTTTCTTCTCCGTGTTTCTTGTCTCTTTCTCTTTCTGTATTACTTTCTGTTAGATTGTATCTTCTAAAATTCATGTTCAATATTTAATTGCTATTCATTTTTAATTTACAAGAGTTCTTGTTCCCTTATTATTTTTTCCACATAGCATTCTGTTTTTGTTTTGTGGATGTAATACTTCTTGAATCTCTCTAAGGATACCAATTAGATTTTTTTTTTTTAAGTTCTTCTCTGTTTCCTATAACATTGCACCTTCTTCCCCAGTTATTTTTGTTGTTGTTGTTCATTCTTTTTTTACGTAATTTTCATTTTTGTGGATTTTTACATTTTTAATTTGTTTACTTTTATTTTACTGGGGTCTGGTATACAAAAGAAAATAAACACATGTGGTCAATCCATTATCTATAACTGGCTTTCTTCCCTCTTTCTGCATAGATAATCTCAGTGGAGCATTAGCCATGATAAAGAATACTCAGTTTTTCCTCCTGCTCTAGGTATTTTGAGGGAAATTAACCACTATTTCAGGATTTAACAAAAGAGATAGTCAAACTGACTAGGCTTCATGTACACTTGGGAGGAATTTAGTAAATACTGTACTACTTTTAAGTCTAAGCTATTCAGTTCAGGAAATTGAGTTTATTCAGGGAGAGAAGACCAATATGAAGGATTATTCTGCCCCAGGATAAAATCAAAGCTCTCTGACTTTATTCATTCACGACACTTCCCAGTCTAGTCTCCAGTTACTCGTCCTGCCACTCTTCCTGGCTGCCCTTTGTCTACCCTAGCCTGCGCCATGTTGCATGCTGCCATGCCTTTGCCCATGCTGGATCCTCTGCCTGGAATGTTCTCTTCCTCTCACACCCTCTTTAGTTAACAAAGACAGTGATCACATTTTAATTTCTATATCTATTGTTTTTGTATTATCTGTGCCAGTTACATATTAGGCATTCAAAAAGTTTAAATAAATCTTACTCATCCTTTTAGACTAGAGCAAATTCAAATATTATCCCCTCTAAGACATAGCCCTTTACCTCTCTCAGAGTTCATTGTTTTCTTAGCTGTTTCTTTAGTTAGTTGTGGACATATCTATTGGTCTTGCTAAGTTCCTTGAGCGCAGGGACCGTTTCTTATCAATCTGGAGACCCCCAGGATCTTGCATTGTGCTTGGCACCTGTTGGCACTCAAGAGCAATTTATGTATATATGGGACAGATGGAGGGAAGGACTGGTTGTAGATTTTCATTAAAAGCATATTTATAAAAAGAGTAGCTTTATAGATTCACCTCATAAATGTTGTGTTTTCTGTTCCTTTTAAATAGATCAAAGCATTCTTAATAATAGATTGCCATGTTTAGTAATTCCTCCTCCTTCACCCTCCTCTGTAAGATCGTGGCTCACCACAACCCTTAGCTCCTCAGGCCCTGTCTTCTTCCAAGTCTTTTATCTTCAGTGGTGTCTGCATGAAGTGGAAGCATTTTCCCAAGCCTGCCAAATCAAGAATAAACTCATCTAAGAAGAGTGGAGAAGGCTATCTGAAGGGATGGCTACCCATATTGTGAAAAAACTGTAAATTCTTTCAATGAAATCATGATATAATATATCACTATTATTTCACTCTATGTAGTATGTGTATATACAGACACGCACATACATACACAATACCCTCTCCAGTTTACAACTAAAGAAAGATGTTTGTATTCTTTCTTTTTTTGGAGGGTGGGGAAGTGCATGGGTCTTCTGTGGAAAGGAAGGGCCAAACTTAAATAATGATTACATTTAAGTTCTGGATGTTATTTGCTTAATTGAAATGCTTGAAAAGAAAGGAAGCACAGTTGATTTCCTGAGCATAAAAAGTATTGATGACTGATTTTCAAAAATGTGGGAAGTAGTGAGAATACACTAAACTGGCCAAACACAAACAGCTCTGTGGCTGCATTTCAAAATCAGCAAGAATTTCAAAATTAGCAAGAAGGTCCTGTTGTGTGGGCATCTTGATCAGCCTCTAAAAGCTCTAGTATTAAGAGAGTCTAGTTACTATTTCTTACCAAGGGAAGGGTTCCATGGTGGTATGTGTGTCCATGAGGCAGTGCTCAGCCTCCTTCCTGTACCTTCCTGAGATGCCCCCTAGGTTGGGCAAATCCTAGTTAGGGTCAAGAAGGCAAATTTTTAGCTTCTGGCCAAAAGACTGAGAAGGCTAAGATGCTGGACAGAGCTCAGAATAAATTACTTTTGGGCTCTCTCTTGCTCTGTATTATTGGTATACCTTCACTGGGATGAAAAATTAGGACTTAAATATGTCTTACGGGAATCCACTGGATTTCTGCAGGATTCGTTGGTTTGGTTAGGTACGCTTTCTTTTCTAACTTGCTTTTGGAGTACAGTGACCAAAGTTAGCACTTGCATTCAAAATATTCACTTCTAAAACAATGTTGTTTTGTATTCCTTACAGGGCCACATTCCTGTTCAAAAGTCTGTGTTTTGGAGGGAAACAGAAATATCTGGATTGCTTGACATTATTTATGTCCTCATTGAATCTCAACTAATGTGTTGCCTCATGTGCCCTTTTTTCCCTTTTTTTTTTTTTTTTAACAGATACTAATTTTGTGTTGGGGAATGCTCAGATAGTGGACTGGCCTATTGTGTACAGCAATGATGGATTTTGCAAGCTCTCTGGCTATCACAGGGCAGAAGTGATGCAAAAAAGCAGCACCTGCAGGTATTTATGTTTGGGGTTGTTCTGGTGAACAATCTATTATGGTATATTTTAGAAAAAGAAAATGGCTTACTGGATTTGGGAATTGCCTTTACCTCATTCAGTGTGTATTCAGAGGAAAATTTATTGCCATATCATCTCTAGTTCATGTACTGTACTGGGAAAATCAAAGCAGATATAAAACATAGTTCCCACAACTGACAAACTTGTAGTCACAAAGATGGGAGAAAACCCAGAAGAACTCAGGAAAACCATTCTGTCTATAAAATGTGAACTCAAAAGTTATGGCATTTTAGATTAAATTAAATGTGAAAGTTAGAGGCTGAAATACAGTGAAATGAAATTTTAGATGATTAAAACAATTTTTAAAAATTTATGAGCATTTTAGAAGAGTAACTACAATGTTGGAGACAAGGCCCTGGTTCCTAGAGCTTTTCCTCAGTCAAAATTCTTTTTTGTTTTGAGATGGCATCTTGCTTTGTTGCGCAGACTGGAGTGCAGTGGCATGATCTTGGCTACTGCAACCTCTGCCTCCTGGGTTCAAGCAATTCTCCTGATTCAGCCTCCTAAGTAGCTGGGATTACAGGCATGTGCCACCACACCCGGCTAATTTTTTCTTTTTTTTTTTTTTTGTATTTTTAGTAGAGACAGGGTTTCACCATGTTGGCCAGGCTAGTCTCGAACTCCTGACCTTAGGTGATCTGCTCGCCTTGGCCTCCCAAAGTGCTGGATTATAGGCATGAGCCACCACACCTGGCCTTAGCCAGATTTTTTTACTTCAGAAAAAGATGAGAGAACCAACATTTTGTTGCCTTCTAATTCATGCTGTTACCTCTCTCTCTCTCTCTGAACTCTTAGCAAATTGTACTAACAGTGAAGCTGGTATATTTTTACAGGGTTTCTAACCAAGCAGTGTCCTTGGGCCGTGGTGTTAGAAAAGCTCTTTTAAAGCATCTTCCAGGTGTTGAGCCAGACGTACAGCCTGGATCCTGCCAGACATTCCCCTGCTGTGCCCTGGCAAGGTCTTGGCCTACCATAGTCTTTTGGCTCCTCTCAGTTTCTGCCTTCTTCCGTCTTCTGTCTTCAGTGGTGTTTGCATGAAGTGGAATCATTCATGCCAAATGAAGAAACAAACTCATCTATGAAGAGTGGAGAAACCTGTCTGACCAAGCATAGTCTTCTGTTTTCAGAAGTTGCATTTTTACTTGCTAAGTCAGCCATGTCACTTTACATTATTTTAAAATAAAACAGTCTTCTAAAATAAAATAAATGTCTGAGCTCATAAGAAGGAAGTATCAAATGTTTTGAAAATATTTCCACTTTCTTAAATCTTAGATTTTGGGGACTGAGAAATGGAAAATTGAAGATTCTTCCCCCTGACTGTTCAAGAGTTCAGAAATTATAATTCTTAATGCAATAGAATTATCTTATATTCTTTGTGTGCTGTTATCCTCTAAAGTATTTATAGATCTGTTTATCTGCATCTACATCTCTATCTGTATTGTACATATATTTCAGAGACGTAGCTTCACTTTTTAGTGGGACTTGAACAGCCTTTCCTTACCTTTCTTCTTATTGGCTATAATCAGACACTTTAAGGAAATCAGATAAAATAACTTGCTAATTTAGCCAGCTTTTTTTTTTTATGCACAGTTCTCAGCAACTTATTGAATTACGCAAAGGTATCCCTTCTCTATAAATAAACATACCTTTGTGCTAGCTATGTTCCTGATAGCTCAGGAGTCTCTTTTACTTATTTTGTGCATTGTAAGCATTTGCAATCTAAGATCCAGGTAAAGGACACTTAGAACTACTGGTAATCTACAGCTTGAAAAAGTACCTAAGACGAATGAAAACTGGGTGTAATTATGGCACTTCATTTATTTGAAGATTCAACTTTACAGAGATTTCTTTTACCTTGTTAAGGAAGTTGCTAGCATATATACCATCACTTCATTTAAATGGAGGTCACTTATCTAGAAAATTAACTCACAAAGAGAAAGAGGAAAAATCCTCTTATTCTTAGGCAGGGCTAAATTAGTCCTGATCTATTCTTTCTAGAGATAATTCAACAAGCTCAGTTTTCTCTTTCCTGGCTTATAGACAAAGACTACAACCCCAAAGCAGAGTGCATAAGGACAACCACAGATAATCACATTCCTCAGAGGACTGAGAAGGGACATAAAATAACAACTGTGACACAGAATTCACAAAGGCAGTAGCTAGGACTCTTTTCTTATTAGGTGCCAGAATTTGGAAGCCTGTAGTAAGCCCAGGGTTGTTCCAGTATCAAGCTAAGCATAGTGCTTGGCTTGGTGGTTCAGTTTTAGATCAGAAATTGCACTTGATAACCTCTGAGGTTCTTTGTAGCTCTGAAACTCTATGTTTCTGTGATTCAAGTCATCAAAAAAGGTTAGATTATATTGACTTTACAGTAACATTCAGGAACCCATGCCAGTTTGTGTATTACCTGACTTGAGGAGTGATCATTGCTGCTCTTTCTTGTTATTGCAGTCTGAAGGCCTGGGGTGGGCAGGGGAAATGTTTGCTGGGCCCATGGGCAGCCTTTGTCAGAGAACTGGACATTCCAGCCCCATTGAAAGATGCTTTTCCCCCCCTCCTCTGGCATTTTGTTAGTCTCCTGTGCCATTATTCATTCTACTTAATTGGAAGTATATCCTGTTCCCAAAGGGACAAACCATAATTTTTAGACCAGATTCAGTCTGGGGCCCAGGTAAATAGACAGTCCTGGCGCTTTTCTTGCTTCTGGTGAGAACTAGTGTTAGTAGGTAGACCTTCTACTCTTCTGAGATTTTCTCTAATATATTACATGGACATTTAAATAAATGAATTTATTTTGCTGAGAACTAGAAAAGGAAAAAAATCTATGGTCTAAACTTACCCAGCCATCTTTACCAGGAAGTCTCTCAGAGTTGTATTTCTAAAATGAAATCTGATTATGTTTCTCCTTTGCTTGAAACCCTCCCGTGTGCTCCCATTGCTTTCAAGATAAAGATTAAATTACTTCCCATGGCTTATAATGCTGTGGTCTCCTCCATGATCTTGCCTCTGTTTACTTCTCTATATTATCTGTTGCAAATTTCCCTCTCATTGTCTATATTTCAATCATACTGAAATGAACTATAATCAGGGTCTGGAATTAATCTGACCATCACCTCTGTGCCTTTGCAGTTGCTTGTCTTTTGTTTGGAATGTTTTTCTCCTTCTTTCTCTCAGCCATTTCCCCTCCTTCCTGCCCCTTAGACCTAATTGTCCTTACTTCTGGGAAGCATTCTCTGATCAACCAGGGAGTGCACTGTGCCTATTCTGTGTGTTCTGTAATTCATTATGTGTGCTTGCCATTGTGGCAGTGATCACACTGTTCTCTAATCCACTGTTTTCTGATGTACTGTTTTATGGTGTGTATCTCTCATTAGACAGTTTTTTGGAGGCAATGAAAAAGTCTTATTCAGAGTTGAATCAGTAAATTTTTTTGAGTCAGTTAATGTTTTCATTGTGTGTGTGTGTGTTCCACAGTACATAGCATAGAACAGATATTTAACATACGGTTGTAGAAAAATGAATACTTGTTAATCTAACTTGAGTTCTTTGGTTGTTTACAGTTTTATGTATGGGGAGCTGACTGATAAAGACACGATTGAAAAAGTGCGGCAAACATTTGAGAACTATGAGATGAATTCCTTTGAAATTTTAATGTACAAGAAGAACAGTGAGTATTGAGACCGTTCTGAACTATACCTTTTTATGTGTTTGAAATAGTAAAATATCTCCTCTTCCTCTGTTGCTGTCTTAGTTTTTCTTCTCTCCCATCAGGTAAATGCTGTTACTTGAAGCCATTGTGTATGTTGGGATGAATGATACAGATTGATCAGTTACACTGTTTCTCACAGGAACATTTGATGAGGTTCTTGTCACTAATTACGACTTCTTCATCTATGTTGTTGTTGCTAAGAGTTAGTGTTTTTTCCTACTGGTTTACATATGGTGAGTTGCTAGCTTAAGGCACTTGTAGACTTTTTAAAAAGGGAGGGACAAGATGGGACAGAAATTCTGTCCAGTTCATCTTTGTATCTATCTTCCACAGGCACTTAGCACAAGTAACACAGTGGGTACCTAATTAAGAGCTTCTAAATAAAAGTTTGTCCCCAGTATTAAGAGCAATACATTGTTAATTTGTATTTGTTTGTGGCTACAATTACTTCCACAAAGAATGTTAATGAGGTTTTAGGTCAATAGCCATACAGAAGTATAAAACTTGCTCTTCCATTAGGAGGTTTCCTGTTGGAGATTAGCTGTATTAGAAGTAGAGAAAGTAGGGTATATGGGCCTAGCAAGGCTGCATGGGTGTTAATAGTGGTTTGTTTCTGTTTTTTAAAAACACTAGTTTTGTAAGAAGTCCTGTTCCTTATATGTAGGATTGACTGGTAGGAAATTGATTCAATTGAACAATTCCAGGGTGGTCCTTATGGCACATGAGGATAACTGTTTAATTTGGTGGCATTTAGGTTTGAGTGATATGTTTTGCCCTGGAAAGTAAAGGGCATGTGTTGTTTTTATCTGGGAGCAGCTGGGACTTTTTTCAGGTCTGGGGTATTGGAGTAGGTGACTGAGATTACTGTTTGCTTGGTGGTCTGTGCCGATACTGGTCTGAGAGATTAGCACTGGCCATCCACAAGCCCGAGAGGGTTGTTACCAAAGCTTTCACACTGGAGTTGTTGCCTTGCTCCAATTCACTCCCTCTGCTGGCAGATCTAGTTCCCACCCCACTATTAGCTAGGACAGGAACGAAGGGAAAGACTGTGAAAGGCTGTATGCCAGTGTTTCCACTATGGGGGAACACGACTCAACTCAAAGCAACAGCTCTTACCAGAAGCATACCAACAGTGGAAAGACATGTTCTGCACATGTGTCATAAGCTAATGGAATAAGTTAAAAGTTTACCACCTTGGCAGCACTAATGATTCCCTTGCCATTGGTTTCAGTGAGCATATGCCCCAGAGTGAGTCTGAGATGCGACAGGGCAATCTGCCTTTTCCTAGCTGTCTCTGGGGCTGAAGATCCTGTATTATGAGTATCTCACTCTGCTGAAAGTGATTGATTCTGATATTTGAAGTTCTGTACTTTAGGTAGACATGAACTACCCAGGTAAACCAACTAGATCAAATGATGACCTACCAAAGAATCAGCATTTCTTCCCTCCCTGAAGTTTGTGGTAGGTTTATTGATAGTCTCCAAAGTGGCATATCAACCTGGGCATCAGGCTCTACTTTATGGGTGATATTAAAGCTTTTTCAAAAGTAATTATGATCATATACAATTTTCACCCTAGCTTTTACCTTTAGAAAATAAACTTGGTGTAAGGCATGACTGTATTTTAAAATGTGGATTCTTTAAGCGCTGTGAAATAGGCACAGCTGAAAGTTAATTCCTCATCTGAGGTCATGTAGCACCAGGACTAGTTTCCACTGTTTGCTCCATGGCCATTCTCAGTTTTATTGCGGGTACAAGGCAGGGCTAACACATAAGGTTGTGCAGGCTATACCCTGCTTAGGGGGAAGTGGAAACCAACTTGTGATTTGCTTGCTTAGTTCTCTATGGACCATGGTCTGGAATTGCATCTGCTGAGGAAGGAGTT
This sequence comes from Trachypithecus francoisi, assembly GCF_009764315.1. Classification (NCBI taxonomy): domain Eukaryota; kingdom Metazoa; phylum Chordata; class Mammalia; order Primates; family Cercopithecidae; genus Trachypithecus; species Trachypithecus francoisi. The sequence continues at coordinate 68,122,417 of NW_022681470.1, read as the reverse complement.
TCTCTTTCTAATTCACACCAAGATACCTAGTGGGTCAGCAGGGGCTCTGGACAAAGCTAAACTTGTACATACAACGTGAACCATGAAACTAAGGAAACGATGCAGATAATGTTGTTTTCTTCCTAGGACCTGCCCACTACCTCCAAATCCCACCCTCTCTTGAGGAATTAAGAACTTTTAACTTATTTGTTAAGCCTGGCAATTATACAGTTGCACTGGGTTCTCTGTGTATGTATTTTTTCCAATAGCTTTTTATTGATCCACTACCCTATGGCAGACAGTAGGCTTGCTGCTAGGGATGCAAGTATGAAGAGATAGACACAGTGTCTGCTCTTACAGCATCTGTAGGGGAAGGGGCAGCATCCACGGAACAGAGCCATAAGTGCTTTGATGGTGACACCACATAGGTGGCTCACGACTCCAACTTAGGGAGTCAGGGAAGGAAGTCTTCCTAACAGACATTAAGTGCCATGCAGAAACTGGAAGGATAGAGGGGAGTTAGACAAAGATCAGGGCCAAGAGTATCCCAGGCTGAATGCATGTGAAGAGGGCTGCAGCAGAGAGAGAGCACTGAGGGTTCAAGAGACACAAACCTATGCTTCTTAAACTTTGACATGCATAAGAACTCACCAGTGAACGGAAACGTGTATTTCTATGCCGAGGGTCTAGCAAAGGATCTGAGGTTCTGCTTCCACGTGATGCCGATGCTGCAATTCCAGATAGCAACAAAAAACAGATCACACTTGGAGTAGCAAGGACAGAAAGAGCTGCAGTGAAGACTGACTTTCATGCCAATAGGGTTTCATCTCTTTCAGAGCTCTACCCCTTGCACCCAGCCCAGTGCCTGACACATAGAAAGTGCTCCACCCAAACTCATGGAGTAAATAAATATGTGAATAGATGAAGGGCCAGGCGCAGTGGCTCACGCCTATAATCCCAGTACTTTGGGAGGCCGAAGTGGGTGGATCACTTGAGGTCAGGAGTTCGAGACCAGCTTGGCCAACATGGTGAAATCCCATCTACTAAAAATACAAAAATTAGCTGGGTGTGGTGGTGGGCGCCTGTAATCCCAGCTACTTGGGAGGGTGAGGCAGGAGAATTGCTCGAACTCCAGAGGCAGAGGTTGCAGTGAGCTGAGATTGTGCCACTGCTCTTCAGCCTGGGTGACAGAGAGACTCTGTCTCCAAAATGTGTGTGTGTGTCTGTGTGTGTTGTATATATATATATAAAAATATATAAATACATGAGAAGTAATATGAGGTTGGTGAGGCTAGGAAGGGCCAGTCACACAGCCAAATTAAAGAGTTTAGAATCTGTCTTAAAAGTGGCAGTGGTAGAGAAGGCGGTGGAGGTGAGGGGTGTTGAGGGATTTTTAAGCAGGGTAAGTATGTCATCAGATTCCATTTTAGAAAGATGGCTCTAAGCCGAGGGGTGGTGGCTCATGCCTGTAATCCCAGCTACTCGGAGGCTGAGGCGGGAGGATCGTTTGAGCCCAGAAGTTTGAATCTGACCTGGGAAACATAGCAAAACCCTTCTAAAAAAGAAATGAAAAGAAATATGGCTCCAGCTAGAGCGTGGAGATGGAATAGAGCTTAGTGAGCAGGAGGTAGAGGAGCTGTTAGGAATCCCTCTGATAGCAAAATGATAGTGGCCTGGTCAGGCCAGTGAATGCCTGGAAGAGGCATTCAAACTGACAGGTGTCCAGGGGGCTATGGAGGAGATGAGCGCAGGGCCTTTGTCAGTAGTGTCCTGTGATAGGCTCCTCCCTTAGTTTGGGAACCCCAGGCAGAGTCCAGGAAGTAGGAATCCCCGCGTTCCAGTCAGGAACTCATCATTTAACCTGAAATAAAACTTGCTAGTGTCTGGCTGGGAGCCGGCATTGAGGAGTGAGGAGGTGAGGAGTGAGGAGGTGAATGTTCGCTGAGTTACTCTGAAAGGAACCTGATATTTACCAAGAAACAAGAGAAACAACATGTTGTGATGCAAAGTGAGGGCATCAGAGCCAGGGAGTGAGCAGGAAGAGAGGAGTCCCCTGGTAAGGGAAATGGGGTGGAGGGGAGGAAGGAGGGTTTCATGTTTCTTTTCACATTATGGAGGTAGAGTTTGCTTCTACTTTCAAACTTCGCTGTTCAATAGAGTAAAACATTCAGCATTTTAAAGCAATATAGAGTTCCATGAGGTAAAAGTTCTTCTTGTTGAGATTTTAAAAAGTGAAATATCGCTATCTTAAAGCATATTTTTTCTCTGATTTTTAAATTAATGCATTTTTACCATGATGAATGCATGCAAAAAATTTAAAGAAAAAAAAAACCCAAAAGACTCAGAGAAGTACTATTACACTATTAACTTTTTGGTGTGTTTCCTTTGTTTTTGTCTGTGTACATTTTACATAATGGAGATTTCGACATGTATGCAATTTAAAAATCATATGTTTATTTAGTCTTTATCACAAAAATATCCCCATTATTAAAATTCCTCATAAATATAATTTAGAAAGAATTTTATTAATGTTTCCTCTATTATTAGATATTTATCAGGCTCAATTTTCATTATTAAAAACAATGCTGAGGTAAAAATTGTTGTACAAAGATATTTTGTTGACATTATTAAATATTTCCTAGAAGTTGAGAATTGCTGTGCCAAGGAATGTGAACTAAGGTTTCTGAGACATTTTGCCAAATAGCTTTCCAGAAGAACTGAACCCCTTTCCAAGTCCTCATACAGAGTGTGAATGTCTGACTCATTATGCCTCACCAGCATTGAATAGTATAACTTTTAAATTGTCAAATTGCCCACAATTTTTTTTGTTTAATGAGCTTTTTAATGCTAGTGAGATTGAAGTATTTTTTTCCTATTTATTATCCATTTAAAATTACCCTTTTAAATGTTAATTGTTCGGATTCTTTGCCTATATATCCTATTTAATTATAGGGATTTTCCCACTCATTTTTACAAGCTTTTAATACTTTGTTTTAGTTCTTTTTTTCCCAGTCTCATTCTCTAGGGTTTGCAAGGACAACTTTGTAGAAAGTATCTGTCATGTGCGTCCGTGTGAAGAGACCACTAAACAGGCTTTGTGTCAGCAACATCGCTGTTTATTTTACCTGGGTGCAGGTGGGCTGAGTCTGAAAAGAGAGTCAGCGAAGGGAGATAAGGAAACTATCACTTTCCTTTCTTCTTTCCTTTTAAATTTCTCACCTATAAGACGGAAATGCCCAACCTCATTTCACATGGCTGTTTGAATGACTTAAAAACAGGAAGTATTTCAAAGTGTTTAACAAAACACTGAAGCTGCCTCTGCCTGTTTTGAGGGAAGAGGGTCAGTCTCATATATAACAAGCGCCGTTTTATAGGATTTGGGTAGGTAAAGGAAAATTATAGTCAAAGGGGGGGTTGTTCTCTGGCGGGCAGGAGTGGGGGTCACAAGGTGCTCAGTGGGGGAGCTTTTTGAGCCAGGATGATCCAGGAAAAGGAATTTCACAAGATAATGTCATTGTTTAAGGCAAGGACTGGCCATTTTCACTTCTTTTGTGGTGGAATGTCATCAGTTAAGGCGGGGCAGGGCATTTGCACTTCTTTTGTGATTCTTCAGTTACTTCAGGCCATCTGGTCATATACGTGCAAGTCACAGGGGATGCGATGGCTTGGCTTGGGCTCAGAGGCCTGACAGGATCTTCTTTTGACAAGCATTAATATTTGTCCTATCTTTTGGGGAGTTGAGAGTAATTAGCAGAAGGCTTCATGGTGTGGTTTGGAATGAGTGGGATACCATTACATATGTTGAAGGATGGATTATTTGAAAGATTTCTATCTATTGGCTATTCGGAAAACCTGGCATTTCTGGAGTGCTATATATTTCGTATTGTTACTTGCCTAATGTTTAGTATGCTGTATGATTTCTCTCCCTCCCTCCCTCCCTCCCTCCCTTCCTTCCTTCCTCCTTCCTTCCTTCCTTCCTTCCTTCCTTCCTTCCTTTCTTTCTTTTCTTCTTTTCCTTCCTTCATTTCTTTCCTTCCTTCCTTTCTTTCTTTCCTTTCTTCCTTTCTTTCCTTTTTTCCCTTTCTTTCTTTCCTTCCTTTCTTTCTTTCCTTCCTTCTTTCCCTTCCTTCCTTCCTTTCCTTCCTTCCTTCCCTTCCCCTTCCTTCCTTTCCTTTCCTATCCTTCCCCTTCCTTTCCCCTTCCCTTTCCTTTCCTTTCCTTTCCTTTCCTTTCTTTTCCTTTCCTTTCTTCTTTCTTTTCTTTCTTTCTTTCTTCTTTTGGTGGTGCGATCTCACCTCACTGCAACCTCTGCATCCCAGGCTCCAGCCACCCAAGTACCTGGGACTAGAGGCAGTCACCATCATGCTCAGCTCATTTTTTTGGTATTTTTGTAGAATCGGGGTTTCACCATGTTGGCCAGGCTGATCTTCACCTCCTTAGCTCAAGTCATCCACCCATCTCTACCTCGCAGGTCGAGATTACAGGCATGAACCACCATGCCTGGCCTGATCTTCTTACATCAATGACAGTCGTCATTAATGAAGTCATTCAGTAAATATTCATGTGTTCACTCCTGTGCTACTCAATTAATTTTTCAATTTTTCAAACAAGAAAATCCAGAAGTATTAACCCTGAATAAAAGCAGTCAGTACATCCTCTGGACAGCACTCCCCAACGTGTGACTCCACAGTTTGTGGTGTGGCTGGTGGCCTGGAATCTGGGAGCTCTGAATCAGCTTCCCACTCAGAGAAGCCCAGGGAAAGGCATCTGACAGCATTTCTGCTGAGCCAGCAAGGAGAAGCTGCTGGCCAAGTACACATTGATTACCTACTGTAGGCTCAGCACTGTGCAGGACCCAGTGGGCCACAGAGATATAGATGTAAGAAACAGACTCTGCCTTTGAGGAGGTTACAGTCTAGTTGTGGAGACAAATCTAATAGGCAAAGCAATCATATTTTGCTTATTTGCTGAATGGGTTATCTTTTATGTATTCAATGGTAGGAGCTGCTTATATGTAATGAATGTTGATCGTAAATCATAGACATATTGAAAAACATTTTTCTCCAAACAGTTTTTCTTTTAACTTCTTAAACTTTTTTTTTTTTTTTTTAACCATTTAGAAGTGAACAAGTTTTGTGTCAATGTTTTCCTTTATGGTTCCGAGTTGTATATAATGCTTAGGAAGTTCTCCTTACCTAAACAATAAAAATATGCTTCCGTTTTTCCTTTTGGTACCTTTATAGTTGTGTTAAAATATTTAGAATGTCAAACCACTTGGAATTTATTTTTGTATATTATGTGAAGCAACAATCTAACTTATTTTCCACATTGCTTATTCAGCTATCCCGTTACTATTTATTAAATAATCCAGCTCTTCCTTTCTGATTTGAAATGCCCTTTTCTTTATATGCTAAGGTCTCACACATATGTGGATTTGTTTCTGTCTTCTTCTCTAGGAACCCTCAAGTAATTTATTAGCTATGTGAGTTTGACTAGGATACTTGCCTACTTGGATTCCCACATTTGAAATGGGAACAATATGATAGTAGCTATTCTACAGTATAGAGTCATTGTGAGAAGTAAACCACAATGTTTCAGAGTCTGACCCCATTGTAAGTGCTCAGTGAATATTATTTTTATTGTTTTTCTTTTGAGGCCTGTGCCAGTGACTCTTAATTACTGTAGTAGGCAGTCCCTGTTATTATTTTTCTTTCTAATAATTTCAAAGATTTCTTGGCCATGCATACACCTTAATTTTTCTGTTTGAATTGAATTTTAATTCATCAGAGTCAGAGAAAAACAAATACAAAAACATGATTGAAATTGCGTTAGATATATATATATTAGAGGGAGAAGTTTGATGTCTTATAAAATGGAATCGTATCTACAAACAATTTAACTCTCTCCATTTATTTAGGTCTTGTTTTATGCTTATCATGCAATTTTAATTATGTTGAGGCTTAAGTATTGATTTTCCTAGTTTTGCCCTTGTTATATATGAGACTGACCCTCTTCCCTCAAAACAGGCAGAGGCAGCTTCAGAGTTTTGTTAAACACTTTGAAATACTTCCTGTTTTTAAGTCATTCAAACAGCCATGTGAAATGAGGTTGGGCATTTCCGTCTTATAGGTGAGAAATTTAAAAGGAAAGAAGAAAGGAAAGTGATAGTTTTGGGGCCAGGCATGGTGGCTCACGCCTGTAATCATAGCACTTTGGGAGGCCGAGGCGGGCAGATCACGTGAGGTCAGGAGTTCAAGACTAGCTTGGCCAACATGGCAAAACCCCATCTCTACTAAAAATACAGAAATTAGCCGGTGTGGTGGTGGGCACCTGTAATCCCAGCTACTCAGGAGGCTGAGGCAGGAGAATCACTTGAACCCAGGAGGCGGAAGTTGCAGTAAGCCGAGATTGCGCCACTGCACTCCAGCCTAGGCAATAGAGTGAGACTCCATCTCAAAAAATGAATAAATAAATAAATAAAAAAGAAAGAAAGTGATAGTTTTAGACCCCTATGTATCAGACATGTGGGTATTTTTACTTTATTTTAAGTAACTCTGTTATCCCCATTTTACAAATGAAGAGTCTGATGGTGAGAGAAGTTAAACTGATGCGGCCAAGTTTCCTAATAACTGAAGATAAAGGGCTCAAACTCAGGGCTTGGGACTCAGTAGTAGATGTTCTAATGGCCGGTGGCCATTACATTTCTCTGGTGCTGTCTCATCCTCTCTGTACTTGTAATTCATCTCCATAAAGTTGACCCCAGACCAATTGTCCTATTTCCCGGCGCAGGCTGCCATCCCCAAGTCTAGTTTCTGGACCTATTAGAGTGCAGCCCTTCCCAAAAGCCAATCACAGTGGCTTGGTCTGTTCTATTGCTGTTGAATATGGTCTGGATGCCCAGATGCCTGATTACAGAGAGTACTTGGGAGGAAGTCCAGGGTAGAAAGAAGACTGATGGAGGCCAAAAATTCTCTCATATATCTAAGCCTTGCTGTTTTGTTATCTGACTGCCAAGGCTGAGGAACCTCAAAGCCAGGTTAGGTGGTCAGGTTCATTACTACATGACCTAAGGGAGCTACATAAGGGATGAAAATCAGAGTGATCTAAAAAGGCTGACCTGGAACTGCCCTCCCATTGGACATCCTCATCTTGGAAAGAGCCTCCTTCCCAGCAGCAGCAGCAGCCTCTGCCATCAGTAGGGTTGTCAGGTGCTATGTTGTTCCTGGGTTTGTACATAGATCTTTCTTTAATAAAGGATTTAACATTGACACTTTATCCTTTTTGCAGTAGGACATCAAATCTTACTTTTCTCAGTTTTTCCATAGTAGGCACTTGGGTAAGGAGGCAGAAATTTAACTTCTTCCTGATTTTTTATGTATGTATATGAATATTTGCATTTATTGCCTCTCTAGCATCTTGATGGAATGGATTCTGCTGCAGAATTTGGGTTCTAGGACAGACCCCTGTAGGCTGCTTGCTCCAAGTTCTGTCTGCAGGAAAGTTAATGTCTGAATGGAGCCAAAGGATTCCTGAATATCCTTGGAGGGTAGAAGGGAAACTGGCTTGAGTGGGGTCCAGGTTCCAGATGGCTCACGTTCACTTGAAGCAACTGTTTCACATATTAAATCTTTAAGTTATATTTCATTAAATAAAAATCCTTTGCTGTTAAGTGGAAAAGGTTGAAATAGTGTTCCGTACCACCTAGGAGGGACTTACGTTCTCTTCTGAAAGAATTCCAGAAATGAAAATTTAAGCCCATTCTACTCGCTTTCCTAGACTGTTTGGGTAGTGATAATTTGGGACTGAAAACACTGGGTGTAGGATTTATTTTTTTAAATTTAGCATTCCTAGAGCATCTACCCCACCAAGGCTGTTGTGCGACTCCATGACGGCACTCCCTGGAGTGGAGTGATGCAATGGCTTCACGTTACCCTGTACATAATACTATATTGAATGCCAGGAAGTAGGGGTGCCGGGTGGTAAGACAGAGGAAGTAGATCAGGTCTCTCGCCCTTGGAGTGTATTATGATCTATTTAAAGAAACAGTCCTTAGCTGTTAAGCTTTGAGGGGGCCAGTACATAACACTTAACTTCCCTGTCCATGATCGGAACCAATTGAGAGATAAAGGAATCAGGTCAATATGGCGGGGGTCCCCAGTCCCCAGGCCGCAGACTGCTACCAGTCCGTGGCCTGTTAGGAACTGGGCCATATAGCAGGAGGTGAGCGGCAGCCGAGCGAGCATTACCACCTGAGCTCCACCTCCTATCAGATCAGGGGTGGCATTAGATTATCATAGAAGCGCAAACCCTATTGTGAACTGTGTATGTGAGGTTGCCTGCTCCTTATGAGAATCTAATGCCTGATGATCTGAGGTGGAACAGTTTAATCTTGAAATCATCCCCCCACCCTGGTCCATGGAAAAATTGTCTTCCATGAAACTGGTCCCTGGTGCCGAAAAGGTTGGGGACTGCTGCAATAGAGGATAAGACATCACTTTTGTGACTAATGAAGCTGATCCTGGGGAATGTAGTTTATACCTGTGGGCAAGTGAATTTCTAAAAGTGAAACCTAGAATCAGACAGAGTTACCTGCAAGTCACAGGTAGTACTGGAGAACTGCAGGCTTTTCCTCTTACTAGCCATCCTTCCTGCCTTTTGCCTTTCCCCCTTTATAGGGTAGGGGAGCAAAGCAGAGAAGGGACCAAGCTACACATATCCAGCTCTTGTCTCCCATATTACCAACCAACCCAGAAAAAAGGCCCAGAGTGTTACACTGCAAGATGTTCTTCCACAGAGAAACACCAGATCAGGAAAAAGGAGGTCCTTTCCCTTAAAAAGTCCCTATATTTAGCTCAAGATGAACGCTAAGGCAGTATGTCCTGATTGTATGAATTTTTGTTATAAGATATATATTTAGATACTGAAAAGGAATGGTCAGAGTAGTATGTGTTTAATTAGGGAACATGGCCGGGTGCAGTGGCTCACGCCTGTAATCCCAGCACTTTGGGAGGCTGAGGCAGGAGAATCACCTGAGGTCAGGAGTTCGAGACCAGCCTGGCCAACATGTGAAACCCCATCTCAACCAACAATACAAAAATTAGCCAGGTGTGGTGGCATGCACCTGTAGTCCCAGCTACCCAGGAGGCTGAGGCAGGGGAATCTCTTGAATCCAGGACGTGGAGGTTGCAGTGAGCCGAGATCGTGCAATTGTACTACGGCCTGGGTGACAGAGAGACACACTTTAAACAAATGGACCTGTTAAGTGGGGAGAGTTCATTCATGATAAGCTTGAACTGTGGACAAATGAAAAAGACCTCCCAATACAACTGATAAAATGGTTTTCATGATCTTGGAGATGTGGCTTAGTGTCATCCACGCCTGTAGTCATAAATGAAACATGAAGAATGAGCAAGTTCCCAGGCATCAGGCCCAGCCCGTGCAGTGCAGTGATGGGCTGCAGGGCTGTAGCTGGGAGGGGAGGGTTCTGGAGATTCTAGGAGTAGGCATCATGAGTGGGTTCCTGTCACCTGATTTATTACTAATTGGTCAAATTAGTAATACATTTGTCAAATTAGTAATAAATCAGATGACAGGAACCCACACACAATGTGCTTCAGCCTGGGCAACAGAGAGACACAGTTTAAACAAATTCACCTATTAAGTGGGGAGTAATTAGTGGTATTTTCTGGTTTATCATCTGAAAAAATGCTTAAATTTTTTTTTAGAGCAAAAATTTTTTTTTTATTTGTGTTTTGGCCTTAACAGAGAGGGTACAATTGAGAGCTGTGAGGATATAAGCGTAATTGCTGTGACACTTTGAGTTTTCTGTTGCTTAATTGAAAGTGGTTTTAAATCCTGCAGATTCTGAGAAAAAACTGGGAGGAATAGTAAGACATACTTCCAAAAACAGTGAACAATTCAAAGGTCATATTCTTAACTTTGAAATGCTATTTGTGATTTTTATATGGTAGAATTTTCTTTCAAAACACTTCTTAAGGTGACATTATAATCTGTTGGTATTTGCAGAACACCTAGAAACTGGCAGCTGAAAATTACACAAAGAGAATGGAAAGAAGGTTAAAATTAACTATAGAGGAATACATAGATAATCAAGATTTAAGGAGAACACATTTCCATTGGATCTACTTGCTGCCGGTTTGTGCATTTCAGGGTTATTACTACTGACATGTGAATAGGTGGTATAGTTAAATCTCTAAAGCAGTTGTTGTCAAGCTAGATTAGCTAACTAAGCCTAATGTTAATCAGAGATGTCTGTCTGTCCCTGGTGTACAGTACAGAGTTTGATGTGACTGTGGACAGAGAAAGCCAGGTGACCTCTTGAGGATCTATTTTCATCTCCAAGATTCAGTGAGTTGTCTGCTCTCTATCTCACAAAATAATATATGTAAAATGCTGAGCACAGTGCTGGCTACATAGGAAACTATTACTTAGCATGGGGAAATAGCTACTTTATTTTGATTTGCAAATGGTTGTAAAATAGTATACTAAGTATTATGCCAGTAATGCAAAATTCAACAAATAGTTATTCAGTTCTTCTAGATGCTATTGTAGGAACTGGAATATAAGAACTAGGAAGAAAAGAACATAACATTGCTTTGTGTCTCATTTAATTTTGTATCATAGAATAAATTGGTGCTTCTTGCTGTGATGTCTTCTGTGGCTAGAAAATGTTTGTTTATTTTCCTTAATTATTTTTGGGAAGCCAGCGAGTGACTATGCAGATATTTGACTGTTGATACCTGAGTGGGTACCCTCTCCAAAAAGCCAGTCAGAATAGCCCTGACTACCTCCTTCTGTGAATTAAGACAGAGCTTAGGAAGAACTCATTTATCCTTCACTGTACCTCAGGAACAAGGATTGATATTGAAACACATTCATTGAGCTTCCTATGGCATTAATGTGATCGAAGCCCAAACCTGCTTGGAATCCTCCTTTTCTGGAGAGCTTTGTATGGGGGAATCATTGTGGTGTTCCTTTCCTTCTTCAATGGCTTGTCATTTACCATTGTATTGGATCTCTTAGATTTTTATTTTAAGGAGAGGGATGTAGAAATATAGTTTCTGGGCTGGACGCAGTGGCTCATGCCTGTAATCCCAGCACTGTGGGAGGCCAAGGTGGGCGGATCATTGGAGGTTGAGAGTTCGAGACCACCCTGGCCGCCTCTACTAAAAATACAAAAATTACCTGGGCGTGGTGGTGGGTGCCTGTAATCCCAGCTACCTCGGGAGGCTGAGGCAGGAGAATCACTTGAATCCGGGAAGCAGAGGTTACAGTGAGCCGAGACTGCACCATTGTACTCCAGCCTGGGAGTCTAAAAAAAAAAAAAAAAGAAATATAGTTTCTGGCCCATGTGTGATTGGTCATATGAGTCAAATTGGTGGATTCCTAAACTGGATTTTGACCCTGGGATCCTTTAGCAATGGATGAAGTTTGAAATTTGAGTTGGCATGGTCTGCTGGTCATGGTTGGCAGGGCCTGTCTTGGCCCCTACTCTTTACTGTCTACTATGTGGTCTAAGGTAAGTCTTTAGGTCTTGGTACCTAAGTTTCTTCCATAAGATCAGGTGGGGTTTTCAATCTATTTCCTAATTGTTTTACAAGTTAAGAGATCTGCACTTAGAAAATTAGTTGAACAGGAGAAACCCCTTACTGAATAGTCACTGTGAAAGTTTTTATTCCAGCAAGAAAAAAAACTTATGGTGTAATGATAACCCAGGACTTGAAGGAATAAGACCATTTGAAAAATGAATTAATATTTGTACCTATTCATTCCCAAGTCTTTGCTTCCATAGCCCCTCAAATGAGAATGCAAATTACTGACCAATCTTTTGATATTCCTTTCAGGGACACCTGTGTGGTTCTTTGTGAAAATTGCTCCAATTCGAAACGAACAGGATAAAGTGGTTTTATTTCTTTGCACTTTCAGTGACATAACAGCTTTCAAACAGCCAATTGAGGATGATTCATGTAAAGGTTTGTAATTCTCACTTGTACAGATACATTTATACCTTTTTTGTCTTTAGTGTGGCTCTCATTACAGAGAATTTGAGGTTGTCAAGGCAATCACTTTACAAACCTCAAGATTCTAACTTTAATTTGTATGGAGCAAAGCACTGTGTCATTCTGGAGTGTATCCAGGGAGGAGAAGGGGAGAAAAAACACTTTGTTTAGGAAAGCATTTCAATCAATTTCATACCTTTAATAATTAACCCTTTCCGATATTAGTTAGGCAGAATAAGATAGTTTGGCAACTCTAGTATCCTCAGAATCTTTTTAAGTTTTCACATAACAAATGTCAGTCATACAAATGGGGTTGTCTATGGCTACATTCATCTGCTTTATATATAAACTTTCTTAGATTTGACTGAATTCTAGCACTTCAAGATTATTAAAGCAGACTTTAGCACATCTTTGCATCTGTGGTTGATTAAGTCTGTGACTGGTTAATTCATTTGGAACATGACATTAATGAAGCCAGATCCTGAGTAACATTTCTATATGGGTCATTTAATTAGCTGTGTGATCACAGATTTTAGCACTCATCTCAGCCATATCATATGCATGTATTGTTTGCATAACATAGGGGACCCAGGAAAGGAGATGGCTCAGGGTTTCTGCAACAACTGTATCCCTGAAGAGGTTCAGCTCATCAGGACATAAAAAAGATGGCATGTTAGTCCCAGAGGTTTTGGATTAGGGGGTGACATAGAACCTCTTTGACATCCCTCATTCATAGCTTACACTCAAGATAACCAAGAGGCTAGGAGTTTTTTCATGTTGCAGTGCTACCTGACTCTGTGGTTGATTTTTCAGCTCTGCTGGAGAACTCTGCTCCTTGTGGTTTTCTGAGATGTAGCAAAGAGGTGAGAGTGGAGTTCAGGGGAGAGTTAAACTGAGACATATTATTTTTGATGTGACAAAATTTCTGTTGTTAAATGAGCATTATAGGAGGAAACAAAAAGCATTATGTGGATGCTCTCTCAAGGGCTGTGTCCTCTGAGGGTATTTAAAATCCTGGCACATTTAGCCACTCACATTTATGGAGTTCCGAGCACAGTACTGTGAATACCAGTGCATCCTATTTTTTTAAAACTGTCTGATAGCTCACTAAATCAATTTCAGCTTGCCTTTTGGTTTTAAGACTGCAGCAGATGCAAAGTCTCTCAGCCAGTGTTTCAGCCACCTGAAGTCTCCCTTTGCTTACAGAAACATGATTGCCCGATTTCTAGTTTCTAATTTGAAGATTTCTCAGTGCAGTAGCTATTTCATGGCAGTGGGTTCACTCATGATTAAGTATCATCTTGTTACCATATAGAAAGATCAGTTGCTTTTTTAACCTAATAAACTCAAAAGTAGTATTTTGAAGGCAATTGAATATTTTTACATTTATTTTTGCAATGTTTCTCTTAAAAATTTAAGACATGTGATTCGGTTGAATCAAAATGTTTTTTTTATTACCTCCAGAACATTCGTAGGTGATGTGCTGTTATTTTTTTTTTTTTTTTTTTTTTGAGACGGAGTCTGGCTCTGTCGCCCAGGCTGGAGTGCGATGGCCGGATCTCAGCTCACTGCAAGCTCCGCCTCCCAGGTTCACGCCATTCTCCTGCCTCCGCCTCCCAAGTAGCTGGGACTACAGGCGCCCGCCTCGTCGCCCGGCTATTTTTTGTATTCTTTAGTAGAGACGGGGTTTCACCGTATTAGCCAGGATCGTCTCGATCTCCTGACCTTGTGATCCGCCCGTCTCGGCCTCCCAAAGTGCTGGGATTACAGGCTTGAGCCACCGCACCCGGCCTATGTGCTGTTATTATTTAGTAGGAAAAGCATACCTAACAGAGTGCTCCGTACCTGGCATGTAGGTGCCTGCATTTGATGCTAATGAAACCTAAAGAGGGATAAATCAGAGTGATGTAGTGAGACTTACTTAGGTTTATTTTCCAGGAATAAAATGCTCCACTTCATTTAACCTGCCTCAATGATGCATTTCTTTGTTGATAAGAGTTTTGGTATATACACATACATACTTACAGACACTCATGAGGACATACACACACATTTACTCTGTTTCTTCTTAGCTGAGGGGACCAGATATTAATTGTTTTTGTCAGTGAAATAAATGGAGTAACTTCTGGCTTGATTCATAAAAATTTGACACACACACACACATTAGCCCTCGATGTAGGAATCCTGCTAGTAGACCACGCTAAATGTCTCCTCAAAGACATGGCTTTATAAGCCTGTCAATTTCAAATGCCATGGCAGATATGTTCAGACCTTCCCACTTGCCATGTCATTGTGCCCCTGGCCCACTGTGGTTTGGTGGTCTGCTTAGGACAAGTCAAACTTTATATTAGTGTGTTTATGATGGAAGCACATGATAATTCTCTAGGCCTTGTTATTTTAAGTCTATAAACTGCAATTTTTGCTACAGGGATCAAGTCTAGATCCTAGAAAATATGCTGCCATGTGGCTGGATTATTCTCCTGGCTTGACATTTCTTCTTGGATGTACTCTCAGCAGCTTCTTTCCGGGAGACCAGCTGGGTTTTCAGTACAGCACCTCAGTCACCATTAAGAGTCTTACGAGTCTTGCTGACTTAGGCTTGTTTAGAATTCACTTTGGAGATGGAATGGAAATGTGGATAATCTAAAACCCCAGAAAATTCCCAGATAATTGCTCTTTGGCATAGCCCCATGGGATGTTTTCCTACCACCATATTAGCCTTTTAAATCAGTTATGTTCAAATTGTCTTTAAAATTACTTTGTTTTCTCAAATCATGTAGTACCTAATTTGGGGACTTGGGGCTGGGGTGGGTACATCCTGATAGTGATACAAGAAGCCAGTTTATGCCCCCAGTTTTCCCACAAGTCACCCACAAAGGGTCCAACACATGGGATAATTGACAGTGGCCTATTTCAGGATCTGACACAAAGTAACTTCTCTTCTACCCAGAGCCTCAGGCAGAGGGGGTGGGTCCTGGAAATGCTTCCAGAGCCCCCTCTGTCATTTGGTGTACCAGTTCTCACCGTCCTTTTTATGAGCTAGGTAGGCCTCTGACTTCCTCATCTTCACTTTGCTCTCTGTCTTTTGACAGTAATTCTCTTACTCTCTGACAAATAGTGCCCACGGATGGCATGGAGCAGGGAATGAAAGTCAAGTTAGGTTTGCTGTTTGCTAACAGTTCTGGTGTGTGTGTGTGTATGTATGTGCTTAAAGGCTGAATGAGAGAGTAGGTAGGAATTCCTGCCTAAAATGAGAATCTGTGATGCTCTAGTGATTTCATTTGTTCCTTATCTCTTGCTTTTTCTTTTGTTATAGATAATTGGGAGTAGGCTGTGGGATATGTTTCTGTCACATTCTCTCTTCTGAGTCAGGAGGGTTGGGCAAATGAGTATAGAATTAGAGTGGAAAGCTCAGAATTTTCTCTTTTTACATTGCTCACCAAAGGATGAGTCAGTCCTCTTGTTTTCTCTATTATCCCACCAACTAATCTCATATTAAAGGAGCAAATTCATTTTCAAAGATTCACTTGTTTACTTCTAAATTCAGAGTTAAACTTGAGCCAAATGCAGACAACAAAAGGAATGCAAAACTTTGGAGTACGTTTCTGAGAGCCAGAGATTTAGAATACTGCAGGATGAAGGCTCTGGCAAACTGTTGTAACTGTTCACCCTTCTCCATGTATCTTCATGCTGGACATGGGAGAAATAGTAATAGACACAAGTCACAGGCCCCACCCCTCTTCAATGTTAACATTTTATGTCTCTGCCATTAGGCTGATGGGAAAGTGACGATTTAGTAACTGCTGCTTGAAGAAGCCACTCTAGATTTTTGGTTCTTTGTACGTTGGTAAGAAAAAGATTGTGGGAGGAGACTTGAGGATGCTTAGGCAGTGGTCCACACTGACTCTCCATGCTGTACCCTGTATCCACTATTCTCTGCTGGATGTTTGGATTATGCTATCAACTCCTCTGAATTTCTTACCCTGTATCTCAGGACAAGGCTGTCCTCTGTCTTTTTTGGTACCCCTGGACTTACTCTCAGAGGAATTGGAATTCTAACTTATCCCAGCACCATCTCTTCTGGCCTGAAAAAGAAAGATTCAGGTTCACTGGTGGCTCAGCTAAGTTGACACCCACCAGCCATTGTTGGGTCAAGACAGGGTAAAAGCCATTTCTCCATTCCTGAGAATGAAGAAAAGACCCAGTAAATACCTTTTAGCTGATTGCTATATTGTGTACTGTGTTCCTTTCCTTTTGTCTTTTTTCTCTCTATACTCTTCCTCTTCTGCTCCTGCCCACTTCCGCTCTCATTTTCCTTATTATGTATGGTTTCAATTTTCTCATGGCATCCACAGCTCTGCTATGCCTAACTTGCTGGTGACATTTGTGATGGAACTGGAAGAATCCTGGGCCAGGGGTTTCTTCATTTGAGCTCTATTCAGTGTTGAACTTACAAGTGGGATATAATTGGAGGAGTGGGTGCAGAAATGCCTGGCAAAAGAGAGGCACAGCAATACCCCCTAAAACTGAAGAGAGTTTGTGAAATGGGCTGCCTATCCTTTGGGACCTTATATCTATTGCAAACCCAGACAGAAGTAGGGTGATGAGAGAAAAAAAATTTGTTCTTTATTTGTCCAGTACACCTATTGTATTCACCTGTTGGGTGCCTGGCCTCATGCTAGGTGCTGGACACAAGGAAATGCCTGCGAAAGAGCCTCTGAGTCTATTTGGGAGAAGGCATAGGCAGGTAAGCAAATAAAACAGTAAAGCACAGTCAATGATCTAATATATGCCTGCCTAAAGCAAGTTGGGGTTCAATACAGGGAGCAAGTAAGCCTGCTAGGGGTAGGCCAGTATCCTTCCTTGAAGGATGACAATGAATCATGTGGAAAGTGACTATCTGACTTCCCCTGAGCAAGACCATTTTGAGCTAAGTTCGGTTTGGGTTGTCCCCTCCCATTTTGCCTTTTGGACAATAGGAGTTTCACTTTCTCCAGAAATGATTCTTCTGATGGGTCTGCTGTAAGGGACATTGTTGGTCCAAATTGTATGTATTATCTTCCACCAAATTGGTTTGCTCTTCATATGCTTTTAATCTCATTGAATAGCTGTCACCCCAGTTGTTACCCAAATCAGAAACTCAGGAGCCACCTAGGTTGCCTTTTCTTTTCCTCTATAGCTATTTTTCTCAGAGTCCTGACTCTGTAGCTGCCCTCAAGACTCCCCTTGACCCCTGGCCCAGGCCGCAGCATTAGTCCAGGCCCACATGGTCTCTTGCCTGTTGTCCTGACATACCTTCTATCTGTCTTTTTTTTTTTTCCAGCCCACTATCCACTTTGTTGTTCTGTTCATTTAAAATGCAAATTGGCATGTGTATCTCCCTCCTCACCACATTTAAAGTCCTTCAGTGGCTCTCGGTGGGTTTCAGGATGAAGTTCAAGGTTCTTAACTTACCTTGTAGGTTTTTACTGTCCAGGTTCTTCTTGGTTTGGCCCCTACCAACCTCTTTAGCATCATCTGAGGACATGCCTGCCATCCCCCTCCCACTTATAAGCCATGGCCCTTCATCCAACCATTCAGAATGTCTTGTTCTTCACTGACATATTACCCTGTTTTATAATTTTCTGCCTTTGTAGGTGCTGTTCCTTCTGTGTGGGATGTCTTTCTTTCCTTAAGTCTACCTAATTCCTACTCATTGTTTAAAACTTTGCTCTAGTGCCATATCCTTCAGGAAACCTGCTTTGTCTCCCCAGCCTGGATTAGGTATATGCCTTCTTTTGACAGTCTTGGCCATAGCATTCTGTACTCATCCCTGCCATAGAACTTAGTTCACTATGTCATGATTTCTTAATTGTCAGTCTTCCCTGCTAGAGTATGTGCTCTCTGAGGCCAGAATCTGTGTCTTATTCATGTTAGTATCTCTAGTATCTAGTACCATGCCTGGTACCTAGTAATTATGTTTATAGAATTAACACATGAGTGAATGAATCTATTTTTTCATCTGGCGAGGCATGATTGCCATTATAAAGTATCTATAGCCCAGGAAAGAAAATATGGGTTTGGGAACTTGGGAGAAAATTTATTTCCTTCCTTCCTGCCCATCGTGGGTAGAAGTGTGATGCAAATTTCACACTGTTCATCCATTTCCTTTTCAACACCCACTCACCTTCCCATGCCCTTGCTCAGCCAGCCGAGAGCCCACTCTTTTAAGAACCCACTCTTGCAAAGAGAATCAGGGCTAGGCCAGAGAGTGAGGGGCTATCCTGAGTCTAGGGAAATGCCCAGAGGTCCAGGGATATTCCTTTTTATTCTTTTATGTTATATCAGGTGATGAACCAAGGGGTTTGGGGCACCTGCTCTGCCAGCTCCCTCTCATCACTGTTCTCACAGTATATAGATCACGCTGGTGGTGGTAGTAGGGTGGATGCAGAGCCCTTGCTGATGTTTACATACACAACTGACTGAAAAATAAACTCTCTGCTCTTCTCGAAAAGCTTTTTGGAATCCAGTTTCAGCTTTACTTTAAGCTAAAGTAGAGCCTTCCTCTGAAAGTGACTTTTAAAAAAATCTTAGTTCATAGTTCCCATAGCACATTCATTGACACTGGGGGAGATGTCAAAGACCCCTACAGAGTCCATGCTGTCCCCTCCTGTTAACATTAGTGGGATACCCCGCACACCCACAGTCAAACCACTATGCGTATCTTTTCAAGCCAATCCCAGCAGTTCCACATTTCTGCTTCGTGGCATCAAGGTGGATGAAAGCACTACTGGCTTTTTATTGAAGCCTGGCACTTCTGGAATGAGATAAAAAAGAGCTGATTTGCTCTTCTTACTATATGACAAAAATTTATCCAGTTTATGATTCTCAAAGGTTGTATAGAAAAATAAAATATGGACATTCTTCTGCTTAACTCCATTGTCCTCTGGATTCTGTCTTGGAAAGTTGCTCCAGGGTAAAATTTGGCAGATGAGATTTCTACTGGAAGGTGCTGAATGCTTCTAAACTCTAAAGGATATAAAAAAATAAAATCACCTAGTCCTGCTTTTAGCTGTAATGTAAAAATAGTTGCATGCTGTGTTTATTTGCTATATACCCCAAGTCTGGGTTTTTGGAGCTCCTAAAACCCAAGCCTGGTCTTGAGAATCCTGACAGGACTTCAAGGGTCTCATGGGGCAACTGCATGATACAGATGGGTTGTTGAGTGTTGAAATGGACAATTGTCTTTGGGGGCCTTTAAAAGGTGTCAAGATCACTCAGACATCTTCGATTCTCAGTAAAGACCTGTCACCAACCATCTTTCTCCCATCCTAAAGCAGACTAAAATCTGCCACTGCTTTTCCCCCACCTCCTCAGGGGTTGAAATCATTTCTTACTCCTCTGGCCTTGCAGAAGGTAATGCATAGAATGGCCATTGAACTAGCTTGTCCGTTTAAAACCCAGAACCAGCTGTTTCTGCAAGATCAGATAGCCTGGGGATTGGAAACAGCCTGAGCCAAGTTACCAAATCAGAGAACCATCTCAATTACCTGGTATTATCTGGTGAAGAAGGCTTGGGCCAGAGTGGAGAGATGTTCTAGACTCTCATTGTCCAGGCACTCTGTGTCTTAGTCTCCCTATTTGTAAAATGGTACTAAAACCTGCTCTACCAGCTTCACAAACTATGATTAGGATGAAGTGAAAGTGCAGGGGAAAAGCAAATTGCGACACACAAGGTGCTTTTCTGAGCAGTGGGTCTTGCTTGCAGGGATGCAGAGTGACTGTTGGGAGCTTAGGAGGGCATTGGGGGTGTCTGTTTCTGACAGTGTAACTTCTAATGTGAATGTCTGTGCACCTTTGGGATGTGGTTGACCCTGTCTTTTCACTCTTCCACTTGCTTCAGGCTGGGGGAAGTTTGCTCGGCTGACAAGAGCACTGACAAGCAGCAGGGGTGTCCTGCAGCAGCTGGCTCCAAGCGTGCAAAAAGGCGAGAATGTCCACAAGCACTCCCGCCTGGCAGAGGTAAGAGCAAGGGGTTAGCTCATCTTGAGCCTTACTTTTAGGGGGTGCATGGGCTGAGGCAATGGCACAAAACTAGGTGCTATCATGGAGAGGACCTTCAGGACCCCCAGACACCTGTCTTGGCTGGGCTTACACACTACAATGTGTGATACTGGGTAAGTGACCTAACTCCTTTGAGCTTTTTACTTTCCCATGTGCAAAAGCAGGCTGGAAAAGCTCTGTTTCAGCTTGCTTGAGATTAAAAGTGTCAGATCACATTTTTGAGGAGCTAGAAGTGCTTCGTGTACAGGAAGGAGTTTTTAAACAATTTTGTTATTAGAGCAATACATACCATTATAGGCAAAGAAGATACAGGAAGTGAAAAGAAGAAAATAAAAATTACCTGCAATCTCAACAACCACATGGCATTTTACATTTTTTTGGTGTGTGCATTTAACTTGTTTCTTTGTAGATATCCTATTTCCTAAACGCTAAGAAATTCATTTTTTCACATTACTGTTTATGAAGTTGAGACACATCTAGCAATAGTGTGTACATTAAATGTGATTGTGTTGCCTTTTCTTCACTTTATATAATCATGAGCATTTTTACATGTTAATAAATATACTTAAAATTATTATTATTTTGGTAATCTTTGTAGTAAGGAAAATTTGGCATTCTTCTTTTTGCTGGAGCGAGAGGCTAGGAAGCCTTGACAAGGTATCTTATTAGGTTTCATGCACCCAACTTATCATTATCTGCCTTTGATGGTGCCTGGTCTTTATTTTTATTTTATTTCATTAAAAAAATTTTTTTAACTTCTTTTTATTATACTTTAAGTTCTAGAGTACATGTGCACAACATGCAGGTGTATTACATAGGTATACATGTGCCATGTTGGTTTGCTGCACCCATTAACTCATCATTTACATTAGGTATTTCTCCTAATGCTATCTGTCCCCCTGTCCCCCATCCCACGACAGGCCCCAGGGTGTGATGTTCCCTGCCCTGTGTCCAATTGTTCTCATTGTTCAATTCCCACCTATGAGTGAGAACATGTGGTGTTTGGTTTTCTCAGTAAAGACCTGTCACCAACCGTCTTCCTCCCATCCTAAAGCAGACATTGTGATAGTTTGCTCAGAATGATGGTTTCCAGCTGCATCCATGTCCCTGCAAAGGACATGAACTCATCCTTTCTATGGCTGCATAGTAATCCACGGTGTATATGTGCCACATCTTCTTAATCCAGTCTATCATTGGTGAACATTTGGGTTGGTTCCTAGTCTCTGCTATTGTGAATAGTGCTGTAATAAACATACATGTGCATGTGTCTTTATAGTAGAATGATTTATAATCCTTTGGGTATATACCCAGTAATGGGATTGCTGGGTCAAATGGTATTTCTAGTTCTAGATCCTTGAGGAATTGCCACACTGTCTTCTACAATGGTTGAACTAGTTTGCACTCACACCAACAGTGTAGAAGCTTTCCTATTTCTCCACATCCTCTCCAGCATCTGTTGTTTCCTTACTTTTTAATGATTGCCATTCTAACTGGTGTGAGATGGTATCTCATTGTGATTTTGATTTGCATTTCTCTGATGACCAGTGATGGTGAGCATTTTTTTTCATGTATATGTTGGCTGCATAAATATCTTCATTTGAGAAGTGTCTGTTCATATCCTTCACCCACTTTTTGATGGGGTTTTTGTTTTTTTCTTGTAAATTTGTGTAAGTTCTTTGTAGATTCTGGATATTAGTCCTTTGTCAGATGGGTAGATTGCAAAAATTTTCTCCCATTCTGTAGGTTGCCTGTTCACTCTGATAGTAGTTTCTTTTGCTGTGCAGAAGCTCTTTAGTTTAATTAGATCCCATTTGTCTATTTTGTTGCCATTGTTTGTGGTGTTTTAGTCATGAAGTCCTTGCCCATGCCTATGTCCTGAATGGAATTGCCTAGGTTTTTTTCTAGGTTTTTTATGGTTTTAGGTCTCACATTTAAGTTCTTAATTCATCTTGAATTAATTTTTATATAAGGTGTAAGGAAGGGGTTCAGTTTCAGCTTTCTACATACAGCTAGCCAGTTTCCCCAGCACCATTTATTAAATAGGGAATCCTTTCCCCATTTCTTGTTTTTGTCAGATTTGTCAAAGATCAGATGGTTGTAGATGTGTGGTGTTATTTCTGAGGCCTCTGTTCTGTTCCATTGGTCTGTATATCTGTTTTGGTACCAGTACCAAGCTGTTTTGGTTACTGTAGCCTTGTAGTATAGTTTGACATCAGGTAGCATGATGCTTCCAGCTTTGTTCTTTTTGCTGCAGATTGTCTTGGCTATGCGGGCTCTTTTTCAGTTCCATATGAACTTTAAAGTAGTTTTTTTCAAATTCTGTGAAGAAAGTCATTGGTAGCTTGATGGGGATGACATTGAATCTATAAATTACTTTGGGCACTATGGCCATTTTCACAATATTGATTCTTCCTAGCCATGAGGATGGAATGTTCTTCCATTTGTTTCTGTCCTCTTTTATTTTGTTGAGCAGTGGTTTGTAGTTCTCCTTGAAGGGGTTCTTCACATCCCTTGTAAATTGTATTGCTAGGTATTTTATTCTCTTTGTAGCAATTGTGAATGGGAGTTCACTCATGATTTGGTTCTCTCTTTGTCTGTTATTGGTATATAGGAATGCTTGTGATTTTTGCACATTGATTTTGTATCCTGAGTCTTTGCTGAAGTTGCTTATCAGCTTAAGGATATTTTGGGCTGAGACGATGGGGTTTTCTAAATATACAATCATGTCATCTGCAAACAGGGACAATTTGATTTCCTTTTTTCCTAATTAAATACCTTTTATTTCTTTCTCTTGCCTGATTGCCCTAGCCAGAACTTCCAACACTATGTTGAATAGGAGTGGTAAGAGAGGGCATTCCTGTCTTATGCCAGTTTTCAAAGGGAATGCTTCCAGTTTTTGCCCATTCAGTATGATATTGGCTGTGGGTTTGTCATAATAGCTCTTATTATTTTGAGATACATTCCATCATTACCTAGTTTATTCAGAGTTTTTAGCATGAAGGGCTGTTGAATTCCGTTGAAGGCTTTTCTGCATCTATTGAGATAATCATGTGGTTTTTGTCGTTGGTTCTGTTTATACGATGGACTATGTTTATTGATTTGCATATGTTGAACCAGCCTTGCATCCCAGGGATGTAGCCATCTTGATTGTGTTGGATAAACTTTTTGATGTGCTGCTGGAGTCGGTTTGCCAGTATTTTATTGAGGATTTTTGCATCGATGTTCATCAGGGATATTGGTCTAAAATTCTCTTTTTTTGTTGTGTCTCTACCAGGCTTTGGTATCAGGATGATGCTGGCCTCATAAAATGAGTTAGGGAGGATTCCCTCTTTTTCTATTGATTGGAGTAGTTTCAGAAGGAATGGTACCAGCTCCTCCTTGTACGTCTGGTAGAATTTGGCTGTGAATCCCTCTGGTCCCGGACTTTTTTTTGGTTGGGAGGCTATTAATTATTGCCTCAATTTCAGAGCCTGTTATTGGTGTATTCAGAGATTCCACTTCTTCCTGGTTTAGTCTTGGGAGGGTGTATGTGTCCAGGAATTTATCCATTTCTTCTAGATTTTCTAGTTTATTTGCATAGAGGTGTTTATAGTATTCTCTGATGGTAGTTTGTATTTCTGTGGGATCAGTGGTGATATCTTCTTTATCATTTTTTATTGTGTCTGTTTGATTCTTCTCTTTTTTCTTCTTTATTAGTCTTGCTAGCAGTCTATCAATTTTGTTGACCTTTTCAAAAAATCAGCTCCTGGATTCACTGATTTTTTGAAGGGTTTTTGGTATCTCTATCTCCTTCAGTTCAAGCTTCCCTGGCTGCTTTGTTTACCTACTCAAGCCTCAGTAATGGCAGATGCCCCTCCCCCTGCCAGGCTGCTGCCTCACAGGTGGAGCTCAGACTGCTGTGCTAGCAGTAAGCAAGGCTCCGTGGGCTTGGGATCGATGGAGCCAGGCATGGGATATAATCTCCTGGTGTGCCATTTTCTAAGACCATTGGAAAAGCACAGTATTTGTCTGGGAGTGTCCCGTTTTTCCAGGTGCCGTCTGTCATGGCTTCCCTTGGCTAGGAAAGGGAAATCCCCTGACCCCTTGTGCTTTCCGGGTGAGGTGATGCCCCTCCCTGCTTTGGCTTGCCCTCTGTGGGCTGCACCCACTGTCCAACTAGTTCCAATGAGATGAACCAGGTACCTCAGTTGGAAATGCAGAAAACACCCGTCTTCTGTGTTGATCACCCTGGGAGCTGCAGACGGAAGCTGTTCCTATTCGGCCATCTTGGATCTGGAATCCTGGTCTTTATTTTTTCAGCTACATCTGGGCGGGACCAGTTAGAAGCATTAACCCTTCTCAAACCACTGTCTTACCCAAGGAAAACAGGTAAACTGTCCCATGGACTGTAGATGGCTCGTCAGTCCTTGATCCACGTTTGGATGATTTTGGATCCACGTTCTAGCCTGGCTCCAGAGTTCCATACCCCCTGGTGGAGACACTACCAACATGATTCAGCTCACAAATGATGTTCTGAATATATGCAGTAATGTACAATGAGTTAGCTACAAAAGATCTCCTTGTAGTAACCAGAAGCTTTTGTCAACAGTGGAGATGGGGAACATTCATTTGTACCATTTTAGAGAAGGAGACATATTTGGATGATGGTAACATCACTTTTTGTCATGATATGGGCTTGGCTTATGATAGAAAGGATGCTAAAGGAGACCTTTCAACTCACAGCCTGTACTTTCTCTGCTGCTTCTTATGGTTAAATAGAATAACCTCCTCTCCTACGTCTCTCCCCTTGCTCACTCTTATTCAGCCACACTGGCCTTTTTGCTGTTCCTTGTACACACCATGCTTAACTGCAAGTCTTTGCCCAAATGTTATTTTCTCTATGTAGCTGACTGTATCAGTCAGAGTTCTACCAGAGAAACAGAGTCAGTAGGATACTTAATATTAAGAGATTTGGCCGGGCGCGGTGGCTCAAGCCTGTAATCCCAGCACTTTGGGAGGCTGAGACGGGCGGATCACGAGGTCAGGAGATCGAGACCATCCTGGCAAACACGGTGAAACCCCGTCTCTACTAAAAATACAAAAACTAGCCGGGCGAGGCGGCGGGCGCCTGTAGTCCCAGCTACTCGGGAGGCTGAGGCAGGAGAATGGCGTAAACCCAGGAGGCGGAGCTTGCAGTGAGCTGAGATCCGGCCACTGCACTCCAGTCCGGGTGACAGAGCGAGACTCCGCCTCAAAAAAAAAAAAAAAAAAAAAAAAGAGATTTATTGCAAGGAATTGACTTATGTGATTGTGGTGATTGGCTACTTGTATCCAAAATTCAGGGCAAATTGACAGACTGGAAACCCTTGGGAAGAGCTGGTGCTGAAGTTCACAAGCAAATTCCTTCTTCCTTAGGAAAACTCAGTTCTGCTTTTAATGCCTTTTGACTGACTGGATGAGGCCCACTCAGATTACAGAGGATTATATCTTTTCCTGAAAGTCGACTGATTGTAGATGTTAATCACATCTACATAATACTTTTACAGCAACACTTAGTTTAGTGTTGGCTTAAATACCTGAGTGCCACGTCCTAGCCAAGTTGATACATAGAACTATTACCTCTTCACCTCTTGTCAACTTGATACCCATACACATTTTTAGAATCTATATTTAATCTCCAAATAAGTCAATAAGAAAATCATACTTCCATCTAACATGGTACAATTACTCTATGTACAATGGAAAATATGCCAGCCTTTTCCCCAAAAGAGGCTGCGAAGTCATTGGTGATGTTCATTTTTGTTCTCCCTATCCTGTAATTCAAATACTGTGATATAAAATTAACTATTATTAATATATTTGTGTTATATAAGAGGATAAGAAAGGGATGAGAATAATAGTATTATATATATATAAATTTATGCCGAATTAAGGAAAAATTACAACTCCTAGTCCTCTATGTTTTCTTCCACTTGATACCTTCTAATGTAATATACAGTTTACTTACTTATTGTGTTTATTCAGTGATAAATCTCAAGCACTTAGAACGGTGTTTGGCACATAGCAGGTATTCAGTATTAAGGTTTTTTTTTTTTTTTTTTTTTGAGACGGAGTCTTGCTCTGTCGCCGGGGCTGGAGTGCAGTGGCCGGATCTCAGCTCACTGCAAGCTCCGCCTCCCGGGTTCACGCCATTCTCCTGCCTCAGCCTCCGGAGTAGCTGGGACTACAGACGCCCGCCACCTCGCCCGGCTAGTTTTTTTGTATATTTTTTTAGTAGAGACGGGGTTTCACAGTGTTCGCCAGGATGGTCTGATCTCCTGACCTCGTGATCCGCCCGTCTCGGCCTCCCAAAGTGCTGGGATTACAGGCTTGAGCCACCGCGCCCGGCCGGTTTTTTTTTTTTTTTTGAATTGGTGGAATGAATGAAAGAAAGGAAACAATATTAATGAGTTTTAGTCTACCGGTCTGGCATAAGTGGTTGCTCATTGATTGCCAATATAAGGCAAACATCTGGATCTCATCTCAGAGGCTAGTATGTTTTAGTTAACCTGGCTAGAGGTTTATTGATTTTTTTTGATCTTTTCAAAGAATGAGCTTTTGGTTTTGTTGATTTTTCTATTGATTTTTTGCTTTCAATTTCATTGCTTTCTGCTCCAATTTTTGTTCCTTTCTTCTGCTTACTTTGGATTTAATTTGCTTTAATTTTTTAGTTTCCTAAAGCAGAAATTTTTGGAGTCAAAAGTTATTGTAGATTTGACTGTGTGGGGGCATCGGTGTCTCTAACTCCCGCATTGTTCAAGGGTCACCTGTAATCTTATCTTTCCTTCTTTTTAGGCTAGGTGATTTTTTTTTTTACCGACTTTTTTTTTTTTTTTTTTTTTTTTCTTTTTGAGATGGAGTCTCGCTCTGTCCCCCAGGCTGGAGTACAATTGCGTGATCTTGGCTCACTGCAATCTCCACCTCCTGGGTTCAAGCAAATCTCCTGCCTCAGCCTCCTGTAGCTGGGATTACAGGCACCTGTCGCCACGCCTGGCTAATTTTTGTATTTTTAGTAGAGACAGGGTTTTACCGTGTTAGCCAGGATGGTCTTCATCTCCTGACCTCGTGATCTGCCGGCCTCGGCCTCCCAAAGTGCTGGGATTACAGGCATGAGCCACCGCGCCCGGCCGTTTTTGTGGTATTTGAGTTGGTGTTCTCTGTACTTCTGTGATCTGAGGTTTGGTGGGTGACATTAATTTGGGAAAATTCTCAGTGATTATTGCTTTGAATGTTTCTTCTGTTCCTGTCTTACTTTTCCTTCTGGTATTCTCATTATGTGTATTTTATACCTTTTGTAGTTGTCCCACAATTCTTGAATATTCTGTTTTCTAAAATGTTTTAGTTTTGGAAGTCTCAATTGGCATGTCCTCAAGCACAGCGATTCTTTCCTCAGCTGTCTTTAGTTTTCTAATGAATCCATCAAAGACATTCTTTGTTTCAATTACAGTGTTTCTTATCTCCAGCATTTTGTTTTGGTTCTGTCTTAGAGTTCTCATCTCTCTGCTTACATTGCCTATCTCTTCTTGTGTATTGCCCACTTTTATCTATTAGGGCCCTTAAAAAATTAATGCTAGTTGTTTTAAATTCCCAGTCTGATAATTCCCACATCCCTGCCATACCTGGGTCTGGTTCTGATGCTTACTCTGTCTCTTCAAACTGTGTTTTTGCCTTTCAAATGCCTTGTGACTTTTTGCTGAAAGTCAGCTGTCATGTGCTAGGTAAATAGGCCATTTACTAATGTGATGGTAAGGTGTGGAGTGGGGGAGGAATGTCCTATAGTACTGTGATTAGGTCTCAGTTTTTAGTGAGTCTGTGCCCCTGGGCTATGAATTTTATAAGTTCTTTTCATTCCTCCCCTCACCCCATGGCAGGGACAGGGTGCCTGGAGCTAGCTGGAGATGGGTATTTCCTTTCCTCCAATCAGTTAATTAGGCGCTGGTTAAATAGTTTCTCCTGAGGTCAGGCCTTGTCAAGAAGATCAGAATGCTCTGGTGTATTTAAAAATGGTTCCCTTTCTCCTCCCGCTGCCAGAAGCACAAGGGGATTTTTCTTCCGTCTTCACTGTGAGGACCTGGATAGTTCCTGGAGGTACAATCCACAAAGTGTAAGGGACTTCCTACGAATGGGTCCTCCCTGGAGGTTTTTTTTTTTTTTTTTTTTTTTTTGAGGCGGAGTCTCGCTCTGTCGCCCGGACTGGAGTGCAGTGGCCGGATCTCAGCTCACTGCAAGCTCCGCCTCCCGGGTTTACGCCATTCTCCTGCCTCAGCCTCCCGAGTAGCTGGGACTACAGGCGCCTGCCACCTCGCCCTGCTAGTTTTTGTATTTTTAGTAGAGACGGGGTTTCACCGTGTTCGCCAGGATGGTCTCGATCTCCTGACCTCGTGATCCGCCCGTCTCAGCCTCCCAAAGTGCTGGGATTACAGGCTTGAGCCACCGCGCCCGGCCCTCCCTGGAGTTTTTAATGCTCAGACTTGTCCACATAGCCTACAGCAATTTTTCAGTTACAGTTTAGATTTTCCTAGCCAGCACTGGTTCCTGTGGAGGTTTCTGTTCGTGCCTGTCTGCTCTGGCCAGTTGTGATTCTCTTTCTGGAAAGACTAGTCTGTCTTTCCAGCTTTGGAGGTATCATTTTGCCCCGTGCACTCACTTCTCTGATGGATCTAAGAAGAGTTGTTGCCAGGCGCAGTGGCTCACACCTGTAATCCCAGCACTTTGGGATGCCGAGGTGGGTGGATCACAAGGTCAGGGGTTCGAGAGCAGCCTGGCCAATATGGTGACACCCCTTCTCTACTAAAAATACAAAAAATAGCCGGGCATGGTGGTGCGTGCCTATAGTCCTAGCTGCTCAGGAGGCTGAGGCAGAAGAATCACTTGAACCAGGGAGGCAGAGGTTGCAGTGAGCCAAGATTGTGCCACTGCACTCCAGCCTGGGTGACAGAGCGAGATTCCGTCTCAAAAAAAAAAAAAAAAGTTGATTTTTTAGATTGTTCAGCTTTTTACTTTGTTATTAGGATAGAGTGATGGCTTCTAAGGCATTTACATGATGTATTGGAAATTGGAAGTTGGTAGGAAGTTCTAAACAGAAAAATGTGTTCTCCATCCATAGCTCATAGCTGATATTTTGTCCTGTTTTCTCATTGATCAAATGGAGACTGAATAAGAGTATGGAGACCTCCGTGAAACCTCTCCCACTGCTAGGAAAAAAATGACACAAAGAACAGGTGGACTGAGAATAGCAATTTTGCATTTAAATAGATTGCACATGTTGTTTTCAAAGCCAGTTTAATCTCCCTGTTAGTCTGATCCTGTCTCCTGAGCTCAGGCAGTCTGGTCTTAGTTCTTACTGTAGAACTCGTATCTCCTTTATGGACTGATTCAAGAAAAGAAGGAAGGAAGTACTGTGTACCACATTCTGTGCTCCTTATCTCCTTCTATAATCCTCTAAACCTGGAGCAGTTTTACAGCGGAGGAAACAGAGGCATAGGGAAGTTCACTCACTTGTTCGAGGTCACCTGGTGGTAAGTAGGGGACTCTGGAATGAAAACCAGGTTTGCCTGACTCTGAACCCAGCCTGTTTCTCATTCGGGGCAATTCCTTCTGGGCATTGTTTCTTCTTCCCAGCCCTCTGCAACTGCTTATATGAGGGCGACCAGGCTTTCTGGCTTTACACCGGGTAGGGGATGCTGAAATCTCCCCCTTCTCAGCAAAGGAAACCCAGTTAATCTCTGATCTTAAAAATACCTTACGTCAGTGCAGAAGGTAGGCTGGAGGACTGTTGTCACAGGTTGGATGCTCCGAGATGCAGATACGGAGCTAACACCTGTGAAAACAGGGAGGAAACAGCACTAGGCAGGGGCAGTATCAGGCCACAGTGCAGATCCACAGAGGCTCTACCAGCCTGACAGGCCATCAGCAAAGATTGCCAGCGGGGGAAGTCCCATATAGGGCAAAAATGACCAGGCCCTTAGCCACCTACTTGCTTTGTCATGGGTGGGTGCTCGCTGGAAGCTCAGCTTTCTGTCCCTTAGGAACCAGCAGCTGGAGGCTGTCAGCTAACTGCAGTTCCTGAAGCTGGGCAGAGAATCCTTTTTAAAAGGGGATCTGAGGGACACACTTCCGAGATTTTTGTTGCTGTAACTCCTGGTGCCCTTATAAGGAGGAAAATCTCAGTCTGTAGGCGAGAGCAGCAGTCCTGCTCATCAGGATTTGCTGTGTGGCTTCCATGCAGGAGTGACTCTGCTGGGTTTGGTCTGCCTGGGAGCACTCCATGCTGCCAGCCTGGCCTCTTTCTTCATGGGATTACTGCGGGGAAGATGTGGAAAGGACACCATCTTTCCCCATCACATCATCTCTGGAACTTTCCCCATTGGGAAGCCAGGTCAAGATGTAATCTGAGATTTGCAATTATGATAGCTGGAGCGTAGGCACGAGCATATAGGCATGTCCTGGGGATTGGGTATTCCA
Organism: Trachypithecus francoisi; assembly: GCF_009764315.1. Classification (NCBI taxonomy): domain Eukaryota; kingdom Metazoa; phylum Chordata; class Mammalia; order Primates; family Cercopithecidae; genus Trachypithecus; species Trachypithecus francoisi. Next base: position 68,091,893 of record NW_022681470.1, on the reverse strand, counting down.
GCTCAAAGCTCATGATACCATCTCATTATAAGTAGAATTAGATGGTACATCTGGTAAATACCATATGTGTATTCTGCAGTTTTCCCCTCAGTTACAGGAATAGTGTGCTGAAACAGCATTAAAGGTTATAGCCTATTTGGCAACTTATTTTACCTGTGTGATGTCAGGCAAGTCATTTCCTAAAAGCTTCTGTTTCCTCCTCTTCTCTTGAAATAGCGATAGTAATTTGAAATGAGAATAATATGTACTCATAGATTTGTGAAGAGTGAGAGTGATTCTTAATATGAACCCTATGGCATATACAGGTTGAACATCTCTAATGTGAAAATCCAAAACTTTTTGAACACTGGAATGAGGTAGTGACACTTTTGCTTTCTGATGGTTCAGTGTACACAAGCTCTGTTTCATGCACAAAATTATTAAAAATATTGTATGATATTACCTTTAGGCTATGTATATAAAGTATACATGAAACAAAAATAAATTTTGTGTTTAGACTTGGGTTCCATTCTCAAGATATTACATGCAAATATTCCAAAATCCAAAAACATTCAGAATTTTTGGTCCCAAGCATTTTGGATAAATGATACTCAATTTGCGATAAATCTTCAACAAATATTAGTTTAATACTAGATTTTGATGTTTGGCTCTTTGTATCACTTTCTAGAAGCTTTCTCCATTTTCAGAAATCAGGTTTTAAAAATCAGATTTTAAAACTAAAGACTTATCTAAAGTAAAACATGAAATACCCATTGTTTCTTGGAAGTAACCAGGTTTTAAAGTTTATGTGTTTTGTTACAAGCATTTGTATACTTTTTCCGCATTAATTAATTTTTTTTTTTTTTAAGAAAAGATCTCACTCTGCTGCCCAGGCTAGAGCTCAGTGGTGTGGGAGGTCTAGAGCCTGGGAGGGAGGTCTAGAGCCTGGGAGGTCAAGGCTCAAGAGATCCTCTCAGCTCAGCCTCCCAAGTAGGTGAGGACTACAGGTGCAAATATTGGGGTATTTGCAAATATAGGCCACCATGCCTAATTTTTCCATTTTTTTGTAGAGATGGGGGTCTCACTCTGTTGTCCAGTCTGGTCTCAAAGTCCTGGGCTCAAGCAGTCTTCCCACCTCAGCCTTCTAAAGTTCTGGGAATACAGGTGTGAGCCACTGTATCTGGCTTTAAAAACTTTTTTAATTGAAAAAAATTGTATGTATTTATTATGTATAACATGTTGTCTTGAAATATATATGCATTGTAGAATGGCTAAATCAAACAAACATGTATCACCTCACGTACTTATATTTTTGTGTGTGGTGAGAACACTTAAAATCTACTCTCAGCAATTTTTAAGGATACAATACTTTGTTATTAACTATAGTCATCATGTTATATATTATACATGCACCACTGCACCAGGCCGAACCATCTCTTCTTTATCCCCCTGTTCCTCTTTATCTCCCCCTCCACTACCATCTCTTCTTTAGCCATTATCTACCCCCACCTCTACTATCAAATCCTCTTTATCCATTAACCAGCTCCTCTTTATTCCACCCAGCCTGCCACCACCACTATCATTTCTAGACTCTGGTAACCATAATTCTACCCTATCTTCATGAGTTTAATTATTTTTGGGGGCCCCCACATAATAACATGAGATATTTATCTTTCTGCACTTGGCTTATTTCACCTAACATAATAGCCTCCAGTTCTATCCATGTTGTTGCAAAGGACAGGATTTCATTTTTTTTATGGTTGAATAATAATTCCATTGTGTATGTGTACCACATTTTGTTTATCCATTCATCGGTTGATGTACACTTAGGTTGATTCCATATGCTGGCTATTGTGAATAGTGCTGCAATAAATATGGAAGTGCAGATATCTCTTTGATATACTGATGTATTTCTTTTGGGAATATACCTAGCAGGTGGGATTGCTGGATAGTATGGTAGCTCGATTTTTAGCTTTTTGAGGAATCTCCAATCCTTCTCCACTGTGATTGTACTAATTTACATTTCTAAGAAGAGTTTATGAGGATTCCTTTTCCTCCACATCCTCACCAGCATTTATTATTGCTTGTCCTTTGGATCAAAGCCATTTTAACTGGGGTTATGTGATATCTCATTGTAATTTTCATTTGCATTTCTCTGATCAGTGACATTTAGCACCTTTCACGTACCTCTTTGCCATTTGTCTGTCATCTTTTGAGAAATGTCTGTTCAGATCTTTTGCCCATTTTAAATGAGATTATTAGATTTTAACTTATAGAGTTGTTTGAGTTCCTTATATACTATGGTTATTAATTCCTTGTCAGGTGGATAGTTTGCAAATATTTTCTCCTGTTCTGTAGATTGTTTCTTTGTTGATTGTTTCCTTTGCCATGCAGAAGATTTTTAACTTGATATGATGCCATTTGTCCATTTTTGCTTTGGTTGCCTGTACTTGTGGGGTATTACTCAAGAAATCTTTGCCCAGTTCAATGTCTTGGAGAGTTTCCCCAATATTTTCTTTTAGTGGTTTCATAGTTAGGTATTAGATTTAAGTTTTTAATCCATTTTGATTTGATTTTTGTGTTGGGTGCAAGATAGGGGTCTAATTTCATCCTTCTGCATATGGATAATCCAGTTTTCCCAGCACCATTCATTGAAGAGACTGTTCTTTCCCCAATGTATGTTTTTCACACCTTTGTCAAAAATGAGTTCACTGTAGATGTATGGATTTATTTCTGGGTTCTCCATTCTATTCAATTGGTCTATGTGTCTGTTTTTATGTGAGTACCATGCTGTTTTGGTTATTACAGCTCTGTAGTATAATTTGAAGTCAGATCATGTGATTCTTCCAGTTCTGTTCTTTTTGCTCAGAATAGCTTTGGCTATTCTGGGTCTTCTGTTGCTCCATATAAATTTTAGGAATAAATTTTTTTATTTCTGTGATGCATGTCATTAGTATTTTAATAGGAATTGCATTGAATTTGTAGATTGCTTTGAGTAGGTGGATATTATAATAATGTTGATTTTTCTAATTCATGAACATGGAATATTTTTCTCTTTTTTTGTGTGTCCTCTTCAATTTCTTGCCTCAGTGTTTTGTAGCTTTCATTGTAGAGAAATTTCACTTGTTTGGATAAATTAATTCCCAGGTATTTTATTTGTAGCTATTGTAAATGGAATTGTTTTCTTGATTTCTCTTTCAGATTGTTTGCTGTTGGTATTTAAAATGCTACTGGTTTTTTGTATGTTGATTTCGTATCCTGCAACTTTACTGAATTTGTTTATCTGTTCTAATAGTTTTTTTAATGGAGTCTTTAGTTTTTTCCAAATTTAAGATTATGTCATCTGCAAACAATGACTTCTTCCTTTTCAATTTGGATGTCCTTAATTTCTTTTGCTCTGGCGAGGATTGAATCTGATTGCTCTACTTAGGACTTCCAGTACTATGTTGAATAACTGGTGAAAGTGGGCATCCTTGTCTCATTCCAGATTTTAGAAGAAAGATTTTCAGTTTTTCCCCATTCGTTATTATACTAGCTGTGAGTCTGCTTTATATGGCTTTTATTGTGTTGATGTATCTTCCTTCTCTAGTTTCTTGAGGTGTTTACTTTTAATCATGAGGCATAATGAATTTTATCAAATGTTTTTAAGGTGTCAATTGAAATGATTGTATGTTTTTTGTCCTTCATTCTGTGGATATGATGCAGCACACTGATTAATTTGCATGATTTGTTGAACCCCTTGCATCCCTGGCATAAATCTCTCTTGGTCATGACAAATGATCTTTTTAATGTGTTATTGAATTCAGTTTGCTAGTATTTTGTTGAGGATTTTTGCATCAGTGTTCATCAGGGATATTGGGCTGCAGTTGTCTTTTTTTGATGTATCTTTGTCTGATTTTGGTATCAGGATAATACTGTCCGTATAGAATGAGTTTGGAAGTATTTCCTTCTCCTCTATTTTTTGGAATAGTTTGAGTAGCATTGGTATTAGTTCTTCTTTATGTTTGGTAAAATTCAGCAGTGAAGCTATTGGATCCCAGGCTTTTCTTTGCTGGGAGACTTTTTATTATGACTTTGATCTCATTGCTTGTTATTGGTTTGTTCAGGTTTTGGATTACTTCACGGTTCAATCTTGGTAGGTTGTATATGTCTAGGAATTTACCCATTTCTTCTAGGTTTTCCAATGTATTGGCATATAATTGCTCATAGTAGCTTCTAATGATCCTTTCAGTTTCTGCAATATCAGTTGTAATGTCTCCTTTTTCATCTGATTTTGAGTGTTCTTTTTTTTGTTTAGTCTAAAGTTTTGTTGATTTTTTTCCTTTTCAAAAAACCAACTTTTATTTCATTTCTCTTTTATATTGTTTTTCCTGTTTCAATTTCATTTATTTCTGTTCTGATCTTTATTATTTCTTTACTAATTTTAAGCTTGGTTTGCTCTTGCTTTTCTATTTCTTTAAGATGCATCAGTAGGTTATTTATTTGAAGTTTTTCTATTCTTTTGCTGTAGGCATTTATTGGTATAAACTTTTAGTAGTGCTTTTGCTGTATCCCATAGGTTTTGGTATGTTATGTTTCCCTTTTCATTTGTTTCAAGAAATTTTTCAATTTTCTTCTTAATTTCTTCATTGACCCACTCGTCATTCAAGAGCATATTTTTAAATTTCCATGTATTTGTGTAGTTTCCAAAATTCCTCTTGTTATTGATTTATAGTTTTATTCTGTTGTGGTCAGAGAAGACATTTGATATAATTTCAGTTTTTTGAACATTTTAAGACTTGTTTTGTGGCCTAATTTATGGTCTACCCTTAAAAATTATTCATGTGCTGAGGAGAAGAATGTGTATTTTGCAGGTGTTGGATGAAATGTTCTGTAAACATTTGTTAGGTCTATTTGGTCTGTAGTGTAGATTAAATCCCATGTTTCTTATTTGCTGTCCAGATGATCTGTCCCATGCTGAAAGTGGGGTGTAGAAGTCTCTAGCTATTATTTTTTTGGGAATATCTCTCTCTCTCTCTCCCTCTTTTTTTTTGAGATGGAGTCTCGCTCTTTCGCCCAGGCTGGAGTGCAGTGGTGCAATCTTGGCTCACTGCAAGCTCTGCCTCCCAGGTTCATGCCATTCTCCTACCTTAGTCTCCCAAGTAGCTGGGACTACAGGTGCCCACCACCACGCCTAGCTAATTTTTTATATTTTTTAGTAGAGATGGGGTTTCACCCTGTTAGCCAGGATGGTCTCGATCTCCTGACCTCGTGATCTGCCCGCCTCAGCCTCCCAAAGTGCTGGGATTACAGGCATAAGCCACCACGCCTGGCCCTGGGAATCTTTCTCTCTCTTTAGCACTAATAATATTTGCTTTACCTATATGGGTGCATTACTGTTGGGTGCATATGTATTTACAATTGTTATAGCCTCCAACTGAATTGACTCTTGTATCATTTGACTCATTTATCATCATTAATGACTTTGTCTGTCTGTCTCTCTTTTTTTTTGTTTTTTTTGAGATGGAGTCTTGCTCTGTTGCCCAGGCTGGAGTACAGTGGTGTGATCTCAGCTCACTGCAACTTCTGCCTCCCAGGTTCAAATGATTCTTCTGCCTCAGCCTCCTGAGTAGCTGCGACTATAGGCACATGCTACCACACCCAGCTAATTTTTTGTGTTTTCAGTAGAGACAGGGTTTCACCATGTTAGCCAGAATGGTCTTGAACTACTGACCTTGTGATCTACCCACCTCGGCCTCCCAAAGTGCTTACAGGCGTGAGCCACTGCACCTGGCCAACTGTGTCTCTTTTTATAGTTTTTGTCTTGAAATCTATTTAGTCCAATATAACTATAGCTGCTATTCCTATTGTGTTTTAGTTTCCATTTGCATGGAATATCTTTTTCTATCCCTTTATTTTCAGTCTGTGTGTGTCCTTCTAGGTGAAGTGTGTTTCTTGTAGGCAACAGATCTTTGAGTCTTGCTTATTTTTAATCAATTTAGTTACTCTGTGACTTTTGATTGGAGAGTTTAGTCCATTTGCATTCAATGTTATTATTGATAAGTAAGGACTTCTGCCATTTTGTTGTTTTTCTGGTAGTTTTGTGGTCTTCCTTCTTTCATTTCTTTCTTTTCATGAAGGTGATTTTCTCAGGTGGTGGGTTTTATTTTCTTATCTTTTTCTTTGTGGATATGTTGTATGATTTTGATTAGAAGTTACCATGAGGCTTGGGAACGCTATCTTATAAGCTATTATTTTAAGTTGATGACAACTTAATGTTGATTGCATAAACAAGAAAAGAGAAAACTGGTAAAAAAAAAAAAAAAGTCTGCACTTTAACTTCATCCCCTGCTTTTAAACTTTGTTGTTTCTATTTATTTTATTGTACTGTCTATCTTAAAAAATATAGCTACCATTTTTTATTGGTTCAACTTTTAGTCTTTCTACTCAAGATATGAGTTTACACACCACAATTACAGTTATAATATACTGTGCTTTTCTGTGTACTTACTATTACCAGTGAAAATTCAGAGAATTTCTTTTTGCTCATTAATATCCTTTTCTTTCAGACTGAAGGACTCTCTTTAGTGTTTCTTGTAGGACAGTTCTGGTGTTGATGACATTCTTCAGCTTTTGTTTGTCTGGGAAAATATTTTTTCTTCATGTTTGAAGAATATTTTTGTTCAATATACTATCCTAGGATAAGAAATTTTTTCCTTCTGTATTTTAAGTATGTTGTGTCATTCTCTCTTGGCCTATGAGGATTCCACTGAGAAGTCTGTTGCCAGATGTATTGGAGCTCCTTTGTGTGTTGTTTCTTTTCTGTTGCTGCTTTTAGGATCCTTTCTTTACCCTTGACTTTTGGGAGTTTGATTATTAAATGTCTCAAGGTAGTTTTATTTGGGTTGCTTGGTGTTCTGTAACTTTCCTGTACTTGAATATTAATATCTTTATTTGGAAAGTTCTCTGTTATAATCCCTTTAATAAACATTTTTTTCTGATCTCTCATCCCATCTCCTCTTTAAGGCCAATAACTTTTGAGACTATTTTCTAGTTTGTGTCTCTCTCTTTCTTTCTTTCTTTCTTTCTTTCTTTCTTTCTTCTTTCTTTCTTTCTCTCTCTCTCTCTCTCTCTCTCTCTCTCTCTTTCTCTTTCTCTCTCTCTGTTTCTCTCTCTCTCTGTTTCTCTTTTCTTTTGTTTTCTGTTTTTTTTCTTTTCTTTTTTTTCTTTTTTTTGGGACAGGGTCTCTCTCTGCCTCCCAGGCTAGAGGGCAGTGGCACAATCATGGCTCACTGCAATCTTAACCTCCTGGGCTCGAGCAATCCTCCCACCTCAGCCTCCCAAGTAACTGGGACTACAAGCAAACGTCATAATACGTAGCAAATTAAAAATTTTTTGTAGAGATGGGGTTTTGCGTGTTGCCCAGGCTGGTCTCAAACTCCTGGGCTCAAGCAATCTACCTGCCTTGGTGCCCCAAAGTACTAGGACCATAGGCATGAGCCACTGTGCCTGGCTTTTAATTCCTTTTTCTTTTGTCTCCTCTGTGTGTTTTCAAGTAGCCTGTCTTCAAGCTCACTATTTCTTTCTTTTGCTTGATCAGTTCTACTATTAAGAGACTCTGATGCATTCTTCAATATGTCAGTTGCATTTTTCAGCTCTAGAAATTCTACTTGATTCTTTTAAATTATTTAATCTATTAAGTTTATCTGATAGGATTCTAAATTCCTTCTCTATGTTATCTTGAATTTTGTTGAGTTTCCTCAGTAGGTATCTTGAATTCTTTCTTTGAAAGGTCACATCTCTCTGTCTCTCTAGGATTGGTCACTGGGTGCCTTATTTAGTTCATTTGGGTGAGGTCACATTTTGGATGGTCTCAATACTGGTGGATGTTCATCACTGTCTGGGGATTGAAGAGTTTGGTATTGCAGTTTGTACCCATCTTTCTTGGGAGGGCTTTCCATGTATTCAAAGGGAGTTGGGTGTTTTGACTAAGTTTTTGGTTACTGCAGCTGTATCTGCATAAGGGCACACCCCAAGCTGTGGCTCCTGCAGACTCATAGAGGTACCACCTTGGTGGTCTTGACTGAGCTTCAGAAGAATTCTCTGGATTACTAGGAAGAGAGACTTATTTTCTTCCCTTATTTTCTTCCAAACCAATGGAATGTCTCCTTCTGTGCCGAGCTACCTGCCGCTTTCAGATGGGTGACACAAGCACCCCTGTGGCCACCACCACTGATACTGTGCTAGGTTAGACCCCAAGCCAGTACAACACTGGGTCCCACCCAAGGCCTACAGTGACCCCCTGCCTGGCTATTGCTTATGTTCACTCAAGGCCCAAGGGCTCTACAATCAGCAAGTGGCAAATCCAGGCAGGCTTGTTTCCTTCTCTTCAGGGCAGTGAGTTTCCCCCATCCTTGGATGGATCCAGAGATACTGTCCAGGAGCCAGGGCCTGGAGTCATGAACCTTAGGTATCTACCTGGTGCTCTATTCTATTTTAGCTGACCTGGCACCCAAGCCATGAGACAAAGTCCTTCCCACTCTCCCCTTTTCTCAAGGCCTGTAGCCACCACCACCTAGGCCCCTTGGCAAGTGCTGCCTGGCTACTGCTGCTGTTCACTCAAGTCTCAGGGACTCTTTAGTCAACTTGTGGTGAATACTGTCTATCCTGAGTTTCTCCTTTAGGGCAGTGGGCTCCCCTCTAGAGGCTCAGGGCAGGTCCAGGGGCCAAAACCATGAATCGGGGATCTCAGGAGCCTTCTTGGCACTCTACCCTACTGTGGTTGAGCTGGTATCCAAACTGCAAGATGAAGTCTCCTTTCTTCTTCCCTCTCCTTTCCTCAAGCAAAAGGAGACTCTCCCCATAGCCACCACAGCTGGGTATGGCTGGGTCACACCTGAAGCCAGCATGGCTCTGAGCCTTACCCAAGGACTGGGGTCAGCACTGCCTGATTACCATTCCTGATTATTCAGGGCCCAAGGCTTCTGTAGTCAGCAGGTAGTGAAGCCTGCCAGGACTGGGTCTTTTTGTTCAAGGCATCAGGTTCCCTTCTGGCCCATGGTGTGTCTAGAAGTGTTGTCCATGAGCTAGAGCCCAGAATGGTGGGCCCCAGAACTCTGCCTGGTGCCCTATCCTACTGTGGCTGAGCTGGTATCCTAGTTACAAGACAAAGTCCTTTTTACTCTCCCCTCTCCTCAAGCTGAGGGAAGGAGTCTTTCCTGGAGCTGTGAGCTGCACTGTCTGGGGTTGGGGGAGGAGTGACTCAAGCACTTCCTTGGCCACCTCAGCTGGTATCTTACTAGGTCACATTCACCCCACACTCACTATCTTCGAGTCCAGCACAGCACCAGGACTTGCCCAGGAATTATAGTCCTTGTGGTCTAGACTGCCTTTTAAGCTTATTTAGCACCACAGAGGACCTTGACTGGCAGTGGCATGGCTTGTTGGAATGTAAGTTCTGATCTTTGGGATGGATGATTAGCCTCTGGTTAGGGCTAGTCTGAATTCTCCCTCCATGGGTACCAGTTGAGCTCTGCCCCATGTTACTTTCCACTGTGACAGGGTAGCACTGTGTTCCAATGCAGACTCCCACAGTCACTGTGTTCTCCCTCCCCTAAGTGCATGGATTCTCTCCCCATGCTATGTGGCTACTGCTGGGGATGGGGAGGGGTGGTATAGGCAGTTTACAGCTGTCTTTTCTCCCCTCTTCAGCACCTTTTTATATGATGTTAAAACCAGGAACTGTGATTGCTCACTTGATTTTTTTGGCTCTTATGTAGGTGCTTTTTTTGTGTGGATAGTTGTTCAATTTGGTGTTCTTGTGGAGGGGGTGCTCGCTGGAGGCTTCTACACTGTCTTGATGTGCCTTCCAATCTAATCATTTTATGGTTCTTATTCTTACTGATATATTTGGAATATGTCTGGTTATTCTGGTATCTGATTTTGTGTTTTCTGTTTATCTGCTTTCTCCCCCTCCATTTCTGGCATTCCTTCCTTACTGCTTCCCGCTCTTTCCCTTTTTATCTCCCTCCCTCTTTCCTTGATTTCTACTCAATGTTATTTTAATTTTTTTCTATTGGTTTCAAAGGTATACACTCTATTTTTGTTCTTTTATAGATTATATTTATATATTTTTAATAGCATATACTGATTTTGAAGCTAATAACTTTAACTGCTTCTAACACAAAACAAGGACCTCAGTATTTAGAGTATTTTAACTCTAAAGTACTATCATACATACTGTTCTCTAGCATTTTAGTTTTTTCTTATTTTTAACTTCCTCATTGGCCATTATTTTTCTATTCTATAGTTAATACCTAATTTGATTTATCAATATATATTTTACCATTTTGTTTGGTCATCATAGATTTTGTAGTTCACAACTTTTAGTTTCCGTCTTGCTGAAGTATATCCTTGAGTAGCTCTTTCATAGATTCAGAGATTAATAAATTCTTTTAGTCTTTTCATGTCTACATATGTCATTATTTATTCCCTCTCTCTGAAATCATAGCTTAACTGAATATTTAATTTTAGAATCATATGTTCACTGAGATGTTTGTTTTATTTTAGATTTTTTTTTTTTTTTTTTTTTTTTTTCTTATTTGAAACAGAGTCTCACTTTGTCACTCAGGCTAGAGTGCAGTGATGCCATCTCAGCTCACTGCAACCTCTGGTTCCCAGGTTCAAGAGATTCCCTTTCCTCAGCCTCCTGAGTAGCTGGGATTACAGGTGTGCACCACCATGCCTGGCTAATTTTTTTTTGGTATTATTTTTAGTAGAGATGGGGTTTCACCATGTTGGCCAGGCTGGTCTTGAACTCCTGACATCAGGTGATCTGCCTGCATTGGCCTCCCAAAGTGCTGGGATTAGAGGTGTGAGCCACCATGCCCAACCAAATGTCTATCTTATTATTTCTAGAAATTCTATGAAGTTCTTTTTCAAATCTTCCTGTTCTTCAAAAATAGTGTCTCATTCATGTCTATTAACATTGCTCCTTTTTTACTGCTTCAGAATTTAGGCATACCTTAAATCCTCTCTCTTGGTGTTTAATTTCCTCTTGTGGTAAGCTTACCTGCAACTGGAGTCTTTTGTTCGGAGTCCATTGGGTCTCCAGTTGATGAGGCATCTGATTGTGGTGGTTAAGTTGAGTTTATCAATGTCACATACTATGGTTTTTCCTGGTTCAGACCAACTTTTCTGTAAGAGTTTTAGCCTGGGAGCTCCTAACTATGAGAGCAGTGTAAATTCTGACTCTACATTCATGCATGGCACAGACTTGGGGTTCTGAGTTTTTACAGATAACCCTTTTTTCTACCCAAAGTTCTAGATAGATGATCAGTTTCCTTTTTATATCTTTTAGATATGGAATAGAGATTTTCTGTTTTGTGTTTCTCTGTCACGGCATCTCCTTGTCACTCCAGCAAGAGCTTGTGACCTCTACTCCTGTCTCCTATAGTGCATAACTGGTTCTGATAACCCCTGCTTCTGAAAAACTCTTGGTCTGTTTGGTTTCAGCTCTTACTAGCTGCACTGGTTTGTATTCCTGTTATGTTTCAATGTGTTTGGTAGAAATGGACATTTTACTTGCATTACTTAGTCTACTCTATGGACAACTCTTTAAACACTCATGCTCTTATGAATAGGATAGATTACTAGAAGTGAGAGTAAGGAGGCAGGATGTGAACATTTAAAACTGGGTAGAAAGTGCTGAAGTTGAAAAAACAAGGTTGGACCAGTTTACACTGCCTATCTAATCACGAGCCATTTTCTTTCTTCCCTCACCATTAGAAATACTATTAATTGTTTTACTCAATCTTAAATTTTAACATATAAATAAAAATGTAAGGGAAAATTATCTGTTTTTTAATGAACTACCCAAAGATTTGGTCTGGTAAATCTGGAGGATGCTTTCCTTATGTGCATGAGAGTACAGCTTTCAGCCATCTGTCTGTAGGATGTGCATGAGGAGTGAGAGATGGCCATAGCCAGTCACCTCTACAGGCAGCTGGACAGATACACAGAGAATTAAAGTTGTAATGAACTTTACCTGTGGAACATATGCACGGTCAGGCTTGCTATACACGTTTTCTGGTGATGAGTGACCTGTGTGCTACTGTAGTAGAGCTGAGGCCATGCCCAAATCCTTAGTGTCCAGCTCTCAAATCCAGTAGCACTGGTGGAAGCTGCTAGGATTTCCATGAGCAAAGAATGTTACCCTTTTTTCTAAAAACAAGCTCCCTTGATTCTCAAACTCTAAAATTGAGATTTCCTATTCTTCTCTTTAACTTTTTTGGGTGTTGGCTTCATTTGGCTCCTCAGACTAGGGGAAAAGTGATAACGCTGAAATGACTCCTCACTATGTGGATCTGTTGCTTTGGAGAAGAAAGTCACTTTGGCAACAGGAGCTTCTACTGTAAGTACCTGGGTTTTGAGCAGTGTTGCCTGTCATAAAGAGTCTTTTAAAATACTCACAATGGTCTCAATGTGGGCAATATGGCTGTGACTGTAGATTGTAAGTGTGCTGTTACTGGAGGCGTTTTGGATGACCGCTTCATGGTACGTTGAATATGAGCTTGGGTAGTGGCCGAACCAGTGCATGACCTTCCTGCTGCCTTGCAGCCCTAAAGGCTGGTCTGTGCACATGGGGGCCATGGAATTCCATCTTACCAGCTCTCTGTTTTCTGAGGCTGGGATTTTGTGGAAGAGTATTCTCTGCTTTTTCCCTGGGAGGGCTGTTTTGTGTATGTATTTATTATGTTTTAATAAACTTCGTTTACTGAAGTCAGGCAGGGGAGAACTCAACTCTTCAGTGATGCCAGGGATCAACTCTGCACTTGATTTTGGTGAAAAAGCAATAAATAATTAGCTGAAATCAGGTTTAGGGATTTTTTGCAATTTTTTTTTTCTTTTTCTTTAGAGATAGGATGACGTAGTGCAAAGAGAAAGAGATTTGGAGTCAGACTGACCCGAATCCTCCTCCAAAGCTCCACTACATTCCAGCTGTGTGACTTTGTAAAAGTTACTTAGCCTCCCTAATCTTTCCTCATTCTCACGAAATAAGGATAATTTTACTTATCCTAAAAGATTGTTGTGAGGATTTGTGATGCTTTTAAAGACAACTCTGATTTTATTACTCCCTTCTTAAAAATCCTTTAATGTCTTTTTGTTGCCTCTTTGGAGAAATTTGAATTTTACATGGTGACTTCCAAGACCAAACTCTCTTCTCTAGCGTCATCTAGCTGTACCCCGTTTGACCTCAGCATCAGCCAGGGGGCATTTATGCCTGTCAAACACTCTCTCTTGACCCTGCGCCTTGGAACATGCCCTCCATTTGCCTGGAAGCTCTTGCTCCATCTGTTGGCTGGGCTACTTCCTAGTCACTCTTCAAGTCTCAGTGTAGATCTCACACCTCCTCTCTGAGGCCTTTCCAACTGCTCCTACCCCACTCCAGGTAGGCTTCCTCTTAGAAGCTGTCCTTGCCATATTCAGTTTCTACTTTGAGTGTTCATGACACTGGGAAAGCTTTGGTTTCAGGTTTGCCTCCTCCATTAGATGAAAGGCCCACACAGGGAGTATTAGTATCTCTCAGCCAGGCATGGTGGCTCATGCCTGTAATCACAGAATTTTGGGAGGCCAAGGTGGGCAGATCACCTGAAGACGGGAGCTTGAGATCAGCCTGGCCAACATGGTGAAATCCAATCTCTACTAAAAATATAAACCTTAGCCAGGTGTGCTGGTGCACACCTGTAGTCCCAGCTACTTGGGAGACTGAGGCACAAGAATCACTTGAACTCGGGCGGTGGAGCTTGCAGTGAGCTGAGATCGTGCCACTGCACTCCAGCTGGGGTGATAGAGCAAGACTCTTATCTCAAAACAACAACAACAACAACCACAGAAACAAAAAAAAAGAATGTCTCGGTTCTTTACTGTTACATCTCCCATTGAACACAATGCTGACACGTAGTAAGTACTTGATAAATGTTCATTGAATGAATGAATGAGAAAAGGCAGCAAACACTTGGTTCAGTGCAGACCATTGGTACCATTGGTAGGGACTTCAGTAAATGTCATTTCCCTTCCACGTTAACCCCTTCCTCTGCTCATGTCACCTTTCTGTCTTGATCATGGATAATGGAAAACTATTCATGACTGACCTGATTATGATGGCAACGCTTCTGTGACTCGGCCTCACCACTAATTCTTAATCACATTGAAGTAAACAAATACAGCTGAAGATTTCAAAATTAAAAGTTAAAAGAATACAGCTGAAGTATTTCTCAACAAAATAGGAAGAAATCAAGATTGTTGCCCAGTTGCATTTCAACATGGGATTGTATTTGTGATGGTGTCATGTGGGTTGGTCCTGGGCTGTAGTGTAAAGTACATGGTTAATACTTTTAATTGCTTCCTGCTGCTCTTACCTCTTCCATTAAAGAACAAGTGCATCATGGAAAAAGTCCTAAAAATAGCACCTGCCTGGTTTATGGAGAAGGGTGTTTATCATGGGAATTAAGTCGTTGTTTAGCTAGGGATGTCTGAAACCCCAAATCACGCTTTATTTTGTGACTAGAGCATCACCCTAGCCTCTAGCATCAAGCTTGCCACTCTAGCATCAAGCTCGCCTCTTTTTTTTTTTTTTTTTTTTTTTTTTTAGAATGTGTGGGCTGAGTTTGTCCTCACTTTGTAGTCATAAAAACCCAAGTCATTTCTAAACAGGGAAGCTTTTTGGAACTCTATGGAATGGAAAGAAGCACACATATAGGTGCTGGGATGGGTGTACCTAGAATAAGGGTTTAGAGGACCAGGGTTTCTTATCACCCTCAGAGGGAGATGTTCAGGCAGTTGTAGATGATGATGATGGTGGTATTTACGGAGGGTGATCTACTTGTGTCCTTAAATGACCAGTGAAGCCAATTTGGTGGCAAGTGGTGAGTACCTTGGGACCAGTCTCGAAGAGAAGGTTCTCTGTATTTGACTCTGGTTTCTTTTGCTGCCATCATCCAGGGAGATGACAGCTGAAACTCCTGAGAGATGGTGATCTTGAGGCTGCTGGTACTGCCGACCCTTGTTAGGGCTCATTCTGGCCGTAGTGGATTGGCCAGGTCTTCAAGCTCTGAGGAGAACTATGGAGTTTGTTCACAACTTTGTCTAATGTTACTCCCCAGTTCAAGCCTGTGTCTTTTCTTTCTGGAATCCTGTAGTGGTCTTGTAGCAGACCTCCCTGCCTCCATACTGGCCCCTTCCAGGCCCTCCTCCACACTGCTGCCCAGTTACTTTCATGAAGAGCACTTTGACTATGAACCTATCTTACTTAAAAGTTCTTACCTATGCATCAAGGGCACATCAAGTCCTGCTCTCCCTTAATTAAGCTTTATCACGCAGCGTTGCCCTCTCTAGTCCCCCCAAACACAATGACAACAACAACAAACCAAAAAAACCGCTTTTCAGCCAAGTAAGCTTTTGTACTGCCTTCCTTTACACATTTGAGCCTTTTGCACACACAGCTGGTTTGCCTAAAATGCCAGACAGATATGAGTGTTGTCTGCCTTGTGGCTCATCCTTTAATGGAGATCTTGAAAATCACTTTAAAATCTAAGCCTTTTTTGACCACCTAAGTCAATTTGTTGTCTCTTTTCCTTTGCTGTTAAAGTACTTTTACATATGCATTCCCTACCATTTGTTGCATTACATTTTAATAATTTGTTTATACATCTCTCTTCTGTTCTAAACTGTGGGTTCCTTGTGGGTACATTTTCATGTCCACCTCTCCCTCAGTTATTCAGTTAATGGATGTTTTTATTAGACTCCAGGTTTTATAGAATTGATGGAGTCTATGAGGCTACTTTGTCTTTTTTTTTTTTTTTCTTCAAACAAATGTACTTTATCAGTCTCCCTTTCTTCTTAGTCTATTTCAGTTCTGCTGTTCTTGGTCTCTGATCCTTGAGGAAGCTAAGGACTTTCTGGACCACCCCAATTTTAGGCTTGAAACTTCCTGATTCTCTTCGGGAATCTCCTGAAGTAATATTTTTCTTTGTTTGCACAAAACTATTAGTTTTTTAAATTTCAGTCGTTTTTGGGGAACAAGTGGTGTTTGGTAACATGGATAAGTTCTTTAGTGGTGATTTCTGAGGTTTGGTGCACCCATCACCCGCGCAGTGTACACTGTGCCCAATGTGCAGTCTTTTATTCCTCACTCCCCCATTTTTCCCCACTTGTCCCCAAAGTCCAATGTATCATTCTTATGCCTTTGGATCCCCATAGCTTAGCTCCCACTTATAAGTGAGAACATAGGACGTTTGGTTTTCCATTCCTGAGTCACTTCACTTAGAATAATGGTCTCCAACTCCATCCAGGTTGCTGCGAATGCTGTTATTTGGTTCCTTTGTATGGCTGAGTAGTATTCCATGGTATGTGTACACATATATATATACCACATTTTCTTTATCCATTTGTTGATTGATGGACATTTGGGCTGGTTCCTTATTTTTGCAGTTGCAAATTATGCTGCTGTAAACATGCCTGTGCAAGTGTCTTTTTCATATAATGACTTACTTTCCTCTGGGTAGATACTCAGGAATGGGATTGCTGGATCAAATGGTAGTTCTATTTTTAGTTCTTTAAGGAATCTCCGCACTGTTTCCCATAGTGATTGTACTAGTTAACATTCACACCAGCAGTGTAAAAGTGTTCCCTTTTTACCACATCCATGCCAACATCTATTATTTTTTAATTTTTAAATTACAGGCATTCTTGCAGGAGTAAGGTGGTATCGCATTGTGGTTTTGATTTGCATTTTCCTGATAATTTGTGATGTTGAGCATTTTTTAATATGTCTGTTGGCCATTTGTATATTCTTTTGAGAGCTGTCTATTCATGTGCTTAGCCCACTTTTTGATAGGATTATTTCTTCTATGTTTTCATTTTTTTCATATGTTTGTTGGCCATTTATATATTCTCTTTTGAGAGTTGTCTGTTCGTGTCCTTAGCCTACTTTTTGATAGGATTTTTTTCCCTTGCTGATTTGAGTTCCTTGTAGATTCTGGATATTAGTCATTTGACAGATGCATATTTTAAGAATATTTTCTCCCACTCTGTGGGTTGTCTGTTTTTACCCTGCTGATTATTTCTTTTGCTGACAAAAGTATTAGTTTTTGAATACTGCTTAACCATTCACAAGAATGTACACACACAGTCACTCATATCTATATTCTGATTTGATCGTCATAGTATCTCTCTGGTCTAGGTGGTATTAGCTTCATTTTTCAGGTGAGGAAACTGAGGCCTGGAGATCTTGACTTGCTCAAGGTTGATCAGCTCTGAAGCCAAGATTGGGGTTCCCAGGCTGAGACTTTGCCAGGTTCAGCCTTCGAAAGCTGCACCTTGATGAACTTACTGTGTTTTTAGCCCCCTCTGTAATAGTGTCCCCACCATCCCTTCATTTTCTGATATCGCCTACCTGTTCCCCACCTCCTTGTCTCATGCTTTTGCATGTACCCACATGCCTGCATTCACATTTACTTCATTATTTTGTTGTCTAGTATGTATATAGGTGATCCATTACAAATCTATGTCTGAGACTAATGCCTATATTTGTTTAAGCTAGTACAGGATATTCGTGTGGTGTGGTGTAACTTCATGGTTTGGACCTGTGCTGTTCAGTGTGGTAACCACTGGCAATATATAGCTATTAAGCAATTGAGATGTGCCTTGTCTGAATTGAGAGGTATACTAGGTGTGAAATCCATAACAGATTTCAAACTCAGTATGAAATAATGTAAAATATCTCACTAGTGATTTTATGTATTGGTTACCTGTTGAAATGATATTTTAGATATATTACATTAAATTATTGGATTAAAATATTAAATTTTACTTGTTTGCTTTTACTTTTTTGTGGCTGCCAAATCATATAAGACTCACATTTGTGGCTTGCATTTTATTTCCATTGGTTAGTATTAATTTAGAGTATGGACTTTTGAATTAGACTTGGGTTTGAATTTCAGCTTCATTACTTAATTAGCTTTGTGCAACTTAAGTTTTGGGCAGCTTAGCCTCTCTTGAATAACTTTTCCTTGTCTATAAAATAGAGACCAATATTTACCTCACATGGTTGTTATAAGGATGAAATTGTATTTTGTATGTGAGGTACTCAGCCTGGAACCTGGCATGAGAGCAGAGGAGTTTAAAGCATGGACCCTGGAGTTAAACCTGACAAGGGTTTCAACACTTGGCTGCACCCTTAAAATCTTTGTGGCCTTGGATAAGTTACTTTTCTAAACCTTAGTTTCTTCTTATAAAATAGGAATGATAATAGCAGGTGCCTCATAGAGTTGTGAGAATGAAATGAACTAAATATAAAGGGCTTATGAGGTCAGGGTAGAGCATGTAGTAAGTACTCAATACATGATGACCAATGTCATAACACCCTTGCTCCTGAGGAAGGGCATCTGCTGGAAACTTTCATGCTATTAAATGGTCTGCATGGACTCTCGTTTTTATTTTTATTTCTTCAAGGAAGGTACATAGAATATGAACCTAGGACATAACATATCCGTTCTTATCTATATCATGATTATGATAGCATTTTAAGAATGTTCTTGATGTTATATTTTTGTCAAGAATTATACAGAAGAATTGAAATCAGGCTCTTGAAGAGATAGCTGCACTCCCATGCTCATTGCACTATTATTCACAATAGCCAAGACATGGAAGAAACCTAAATATCTATTGATGGTAGAATAAAGAAAATGTGTTATATACACACTATAGAATATTATTCAGTCTTACAAAAGAGTCAAATCCTGCCATTTGTGATAATATGGATGAACCTGGAGGACATTATGCTAAGTGAAATAAGCCAGACATAGAAGGACAAATGCTGCATGATAGCACTTGTATTATTAATCCAAAATAGTCAAACTTAGAGAAGTCTCTGCTTCTAGAATAGCGATTTCCAGGGACTGCGGGGAGGGCAAAACAGGGAGATACTAGTCAAAGGGCACAAAATTTCACTTATGCAAGATACATAAGTCCTAGAGATATGTAGTATAGTATAGTTAATAATATTGTATACTTAAGCATTTGCTAAGAGGGTAGAACTCGTGCTAAGTGTGTTTATCACAAAAATAATAATAAAGAGGACAGGAGGAAACTTTTTTTGGAATGATGGACAGTTTTATGGCATAGATTGTGGTGATAGTTTCCCAGGAGTATACTTATCTCCAAATCCTCAAGTTGTATACATTAAATAGGCACAGCTTTTCCCATTACAGTCATACCTCAATAAAGTGGTTTAAAAATAATTATATAATTATTTGGATCTTTTTATTTAGCTTCTTCTTTGGCTTAATTTGTTCTTCAGCTAATTCTTTTTTTTTCTTTTTGATTTTTTTATTTCCATAGGTTATTGGAGGACAGGTGGTGTTGGTTTCATGAGTCAGTTCTTTAGTGGTGATTTGTGAGATTTTGGTGCACCCATCACCTGAGCAGTATCCACTGAACCCAATTTGTAGTATTTTATTCCTCACTCCCTTTTCACCCTTTCCCCTGAGTCTCCAAAGTTTATTGCGTCATTCTTGTGCCTTTGTATCCTCATAGCTTAGCTCCCACTTATGAGTAAGAACATACAATGTTTGGTTTTCCATTCCTGAGTTACTTCACTTAGAATAACAGTCTCTGATCTCATCCAGGTTGCTGTGAATGCCATTAATTCATTCCCTTTTTATTGCTGAGACTACTATTCCATCATTCATATATATATATCCCCCACAGTTTATCCACACATTGATTGTTGGGCATTGGGCTGGTTCCACATTTTTGCAGTTGTGAACTGTGCTGCTATAAATATGTGTGTGCAAGCATCTTTTTCATATAATGACTTCTTTTCCTCTAGGTAGATACCCAGTAGTGGGATTGCTGGATCAAATGGTAGTTCTACTTTTAGTTCTTTAAGGAATCTCCACACTGTTTTCCGTAGTGATTGTATAGTTTACATTCCCACCAGCAGTGTAGAAGTGTTTCCTTTTCACCACATCCACACTAACATCTATTAGTTTTGGATTATGGCCATTCTTGTAGGAGTAAGGTGGTATGGCATTGTGGTTTTGATTTGCATTTCCCTAATCGTTAGTGATGTTGAGCATTTTTTCATATGTTTTTGTCCATTTGAATATCTTCTTTTGAGGATTGTCTATTCATGTCCTTAGTCCACTTTTTGATGGGATTAATTTTTTTCTTGCTAATTTGTTTTAGTTTATTGTAGATTTTGGATATTAGTCCTTTGTCAGATGTGTAGATTGTGAAGATTTTCTCCCACTCTGTGGGTTGTCTGTTTACTCTGCTGACTATTCCTTTTGTTGTGCAAAGGCTCTTTAGTTTAATTAAGTCCAAGCTATTCATCTTTGTTTTTATTGCATTTGCTTTTGGGTTCTTGGTCATGAAATCCTTGCCTACGCCAGGGGGTAAAGGGGTTGAGTTCTTGATTTGGTTCTCCACTTGGTCGCTGTTGGTGTACAGAAGAGCTACTGATTTGTGTATGTTAATTTTGTATCTGGACACTTTGCTGAATTCTTTTATCAGTTCTAGGAGGTTTTTGGAGGTGTCTTTAGGGTTTTCTAGGTATACAATCATATCATTAGCAAACATTGACAGTTTGAGTTCCTCTTTACAAATTTGGGTGCCCTTTATTTCTTTCTCTTGTCCAGTTGCTCTGGCTAGGATTCCAGTACTGTGTTCAAGAGCAGTGATAAGAGTGGGCAACCTTGTCTTGTTCTAGTTTTCAGAGGGAATGCTTTCAACTTTTCCCATTTCAGTATTATGTTGGCTGTGGGTTTTTCATAGATGGGTTTTTATTACATTTAGGTGTGTCCCTTGTATGCTGATTTTGCTGAGGGTTTTAATCATAAAGGGATGCTGGATTTTGTCAAATGCTTTTTCTGTGTCTATTGAGATGGTCATGTGATTTTTTGTTTTTAATTCTGTTTGTGTGGTGTATTATATTTATTGACTTGTGTATGTTAAACCATCCCTGCATCCCTGGTATGAAACTCACTTGATAATGGTGGATTATCTTCTTGATATGTTGTTGGATTTGGTTAGCTAGTATTTTGTTAAGGATTTTTGCATATATGTTCATCAGGGATATTGGTCTGTAGTATTCTTTTTTGGCTATGTCCTTTCCTGGTTTTGGTATTAGGGTGATACTGGCTTCATAGAATGATTTAGGGAGGATTCCCTCTTTATCTTGTGGAATAGTGTCAGTAGGGCTTTGAATGTCTGGTATAATTCAGCTGTGAATTCATCTGGTCCTGAACTTTTTTTGTTGGTAACTTTTTTGTTACCATTTCAATCTCATTGCTTGTTATTGGTCTGTTTAGGGTATCTAATTCTTCCTGATTTAAGCTAGAATGGTTGTATCCTTCCAGGAATTCATCCATCTCCTCTATGTTTTCCAATTTATGTGTGTAAACGTGTTCATAGTAGCCTTGAATGATCTTTTGTATTTCAGTAGTGTCAGTTGTAATATCTCCTGTTTTGTTTCTTAGTGAGGTTATTTGGATTTTCTCTCTTCTTTTCTTGGTTAATCTTGCTAATGGTCTATCCATTTTATTTATCTTTTCAAAGAACCAGCTTTTTGTTTCATTTGTCTTTTTTTTTGTTTGTTTCAATTTCTTTTAATTCTGCTCTGATCTTGGATATTTCCTTTCTTCTCCTGGGTTTGGGTTTGGCTTGTTCTTGTTTCTCTAGTTCTTTGAGGTGTGACCTTAGCTTGTCTTATGCTCTTTCAGACTTTTTGATGTAGGTGTTTTGGGCTATGAACTTCCCTCTTAGCACTGTCTTTGCTGTATCCCAGAGGTTTTGATAGATTGTGTCATTATTGTTGTTCCTCTTGAAGTTTTAAATTTCTATCTTAATTTCATTTTTGATCCAATGATCATTCAGGAGCAGGTTGTTTAATTTCCATGTATTTGCATGGCTTTGAAGGTTCCTTTTGGAGTTCATTTCCAGTTTTATTCTGCTGTGGTCTGAGAGAGTGCTTGATACAATTTCAATTTTCTTAAATTTATTGAGGCTTATTTTGTGGCCTATCATATGGTCTATCTTGGAGAAAGTTCTCTGTGCTGATGAATAGAATGTAAATTCTGTGGTTGTTGGGTAGAATGTTCTTTAAATATCTAGTAAGTCCATTTGTTCCAAGGTATAGTTTAAATCCATTGTTTCTTTGTTGACTTTCTGTCTTGATGACCTGTCTAGTGCTGTCAGTGGAGTATTGAAGTCCGCCACTATTATTGTGTTGCTGTATATCTCATTTCTTAGGTCTAGTACTAATTGTTTTATAAATTGTTCAGCTAATTCTTCATTCAAGTGATTTTTGTTAAACACTATATGCCAGGCCTTGTGATGGTAAGTAGAGAGATAAGCACTTTGTTTTCATGGGGCTTATGATCTAGTAAGAGAGACATCTATAAGCAAGTAAAAAAATAGATACGTGTATTACAATTCCTGATGAATACAATACAAATCCTGTTGATAAATAGAAAGTAACAGAAGAAGGAAGTGGGTGAAGAATCTATTTTAGAGAGGGTATCAGGGAAGGCTTCTATAAGGAGATGACACTTAATTTGAGACCTAAAGGTTGAGAAGAATCCATCCACATGGAAAGTAGGAGAGGAGCATTCTGAGCTGCTACATAGCAAGAGTTGGTGTCATTGCAGAAAGCCAGTGGGTGGGCCAAGCACGCTGGCTCATGCCTGTAATCCTAGTACTTTGGGAGGCCAAGGCACCCGGGTGGACCACTTGAGGTCAGGAGTTCTAGAGCAGCCTGGCCAACATGATGAAACCCCGTCCCTACTAAAAATACAAAAATTAGCCAGTCGTGTTGCCGTGCACCTGTAATTCTAGCCACTCAGGAGTCTTAGGCACGAGAATCCAGGAGGCAGAGGTTGCAGTGAGCCAATATCATGCCACTGCACTGCAGCCTGGGACACAGAGTGACACTCCATCTGAAAAAAACAACAACAAAAACAAACAAAACACAAAAACCAGTGGGTGCAATATGCTTGGTGAAGTCAGAAGGGTTCAGATTAGGTAGGAAAGATAGGCAGGGGATTGTAGGTCACAGCAAGAATGTAGATCTTATTTGAAGTCTGATGGAGTCTGATGTAAAGAGCTGGAATGTTTTGATCAGGGAAGTGACCTAATGGAATACAAGTTGATGTATGATATATGAATTTGAGGAGGGCAAGAATGAAAGTAGAGAGAGATGAAGCTTCTGCCATGGTGTTGTGAGACAGGATGGTACATTGAATATAGTTGTAGAAGTGAGTGAGAGGTAGTGAATGGCTCCTGAGTTATATTTATTTGGTGGTAGAAGCAACAGAACTCCCTGATAGATTAGTTCTAGAGGTTTGCTTGAAGTGGGAGCTGAACTGTACACCTTTGTGGTACTAGAGCAAGAGAGAGTGGCATCAGGAAAGCCAAGGAAGGAGAGTGTTCGAGAAGGAAGAACTGTAACATGCTGCTGAGAGGATGAGGTAGATCAGGATGGAAGAGTACACTGGATTTAGTAACACTAACCTTAAAAACAGCTATTTCCATAGCGAGTGGAGGCAGTAGTCAGATTGGGATGTGTTGGAAGGTGATTTGAGGTGTGAAAATGGAGACATTGTGTTTAGATTTCTCTTTCAAAAAATCTGGCTATAAAGGGAAATAGCAAAAGAGCTGTAGCAAGAAAGTTGTGTTGATTTATGTCTAAAGATGTTGATGAATTGATTCTGTATTCAAAGAGAGGCTGATGGGAAGAAAAAAGAGAATCACAGGTTGAGGACTGGGCTAAAGCATTTGAGGAGGTGGGAGGATGAGGCTCAGAGCACTTGGGAGGAATTGGCCTTTCACAGAAGAGGGCACTTCCTCTCTTGAAACAAGATGAAGTAGGTAGGGGAGGATGGAGGCTGATTTGTAGATATGTGACCATTGGAGGATGCAGGAGTCTTTCCCTAGTTCTGTTTTTTCGATGATTCCTAAGGCAAAAACATAAGTTAAGAGTGAGGTGTAGCAGGGAACAAGACTTAAGAGCTTAGAATAAGATATTATGATCTCTGACCATTCTCAGCAGAAATCACTTTGCATGATGATATTTACTGGACATGAAAAATTTTAGTGTGTTAGTCTGTTTTCATGCTAAAGACATATCTGAGACTGGGAAGAAAAAGAGATTTAATTAGACTTACAGTTCCACATGGCTGGGGAGACCTCAGAATCATGGCAGGAAGTGAGAGGCACTTTTTACCATGGTGGCAACAAAAGAAAATGAGGAAGAAGCAAAAGTGGAAACCCCAAATAAACCCATCATCAGATCTCGTGAGACTTATTCACTATCACGAGAATAGCTCAGGAAAGACTGGCCCCTACAATTCAATTAGCTCCCCCTCCCACACGTGGGAATTCTGGGAGATACAATTCAAGTTGAGATTTGGATGGGGACACAGCCAAACCATATCATTCTGCCCCTGGCCACTCCAAGTCTCATGTCCTCACATTTCAAAACCAATCACGCCTTCCCAACAGTTCCCCGAAGTCTTAACTCATTTCAGCATTAACCCAAAAGTCCACAGTCCAAAGTCTCATCTGAGACAAGGCACGTCCCTTCCACCTATGAGCCTGTAAAATCAAAAGCAAGCTGGTTACTTCCTGGATACAATAGGGGTACAGGTATCGGGTAAATACAGCCATTCCAAATGGGAGAAATGGCCAAATCAAAGGGGTTACAGGGCCCATGCAAGTTTGAAATCCAGCAGGGCAGTCAAATTTTAAAGCTCCAAAATGATCTCCTTTGATTCCAGGTCTCATATGCAAATCACACTGATGCAAGAGGTACATTCCCATGCTCTTGGGCAGCTCCGCCCCTGTAACTTTGCAGGGTACAGCCTCCCTCCCATCTGCTTTAATGGGCTGGCATTGACAGTCTGTGGCTTTTCCAGGTGTACAGGGCAAGCTGTCGGATCTACCATTCTGGGGTCAGCCTGGATCTTATTGTCCATGTCGCTACTAGCATTTTGGGCAAAGCCATTCAACAAGTCTCTAGGAAGTTCCAAACTTTCCCACATTTTCCTGTCTTCTTCTGAGCCCTCCAAACTGTTCCAGCCTCTGCCTGTTACCTAGTTCTACAGTCACTTCCACATTTTCAGATATCTTTTCAGCAACGCCCCACTGTACTGGTACCAATTTACTGTATTAGTCTGTTTTCATGCTGCTGATAAAGACATACCTGAGACTGGGAAGAAAAAGAGGATTAATTAGACTTACAGTTCCACATGGCTGGGGAGGCCTTAGAATCATGGTGGCAGGTAAAAGTGGCAAGAGAAAATGAGTGAGAAGCAGCTGGGTGTAGTGGCTCATGCCTGTAATCCCAGCACTTTGGGAGGCTAAGGCGGGCAGATCACGAGGTCAAGGGATTGAGACCATCCTGGCTAACACAGTGAAACCCCGTCTCTACTAAAAATACAAAAAATTAGCCGGGCGTGGTGGTGGACACCTGTAGTCCCAGCTACTCCGGAGGCTGAGGCAGGAGAATGGCGTAAACCCAGGAGGTGGAGCTTGCAGTGATCCGAGATCGCACCACTGCACTCCAGCCTGGGCAACGGTGCGAGACTCTGTCTCAAAAAAAAAAAAGAAAAGAAAAGGGAGAAGCGAAAGTGGAAACCCCTGATAAATCATCAGATCTCGTGAGACTTATTCACTATAATGAGAATAGTAGGGGAAAGACTGGCCCCATGATTCGCTTACCTTCCCCTCGGTCTCCCCACAACATGTAGGAATTCTGAGAGATATAATTCAAGTTGAGATTTGGATGGGGACACAGCCAAACCATATCACAGGGTATGGTCCTGCTCTCCTACTCTAGTTAGGTGTAGTTTGGAGATTAGAGTAGGTACTCTTGAGAGAGACAGGCTCTGGCCAATGTGCCTGGTTTTGGACTTAACTGGGAAGTCCTGGAGAAGGTCCACAGTGGGAGATGCTGCCTTTGACCAGGAGCTGGTTGCATAAGATGACAGGAAGGCATGTTGCTATCATTCAGGGGTTCTTTTTTTTTTTTTTTTTTTTTTTTTTGAGACGGAGTCTCACTCTATCGCCCAGGCTGGAGTGCAGTGGCCGGATCTCAGCTCACTGCAAGCTCCGCCTCCCGGGTTTACGCCATTCTCCTGCCTCAGCCTCCCGAATAGCTGGGACTACAGGCGCCCGCCACCTCGCCCGGCTAGTTTTTTGTATTTTTTAGTAGAGACGGGGTTTCACCGTGTTAGCCAGGATGGTCTCGATCTCCTGACCTCGTGATCTGCCCGTCTCGGCCTCCCAAAGTGCTGGGATTACAGGCTTGAGCCACCGCGCCCGGCCCTCATTCAGGGGTTCTGTAGAAAAACAGTAAGCTATTAAGAGTCTGTACACAGTTAAAAAAAAAAAAAAGCACTGAATCAGGAAACTGGACTTGAGTGTGTGGTCCTGTTTTGTCATCTGCAATGTGACTGTGAACAAATAGTTTACCTTCTGGGTCTATTTTCCCAATTTGTAAAATAAGCAAAATACCAGCCTTCCCGTTGCATGAGATGTGATGATGTATGTCAGTGTGTTATGAAAAGTATTTCATGCTGTACAGATGGATTAGTGAAAAGACTCGGAGGCTTGGAGCTGACAGCCTGACTTCTACTCCCAGCTTCTCTGCTTACTCACCCCTGGCATGACTCAGGGTGAGTCATGTCATCTCCATTATACAAAGCCTCCATTTTCCCATCTGTAGAACCTCCTCACAGAGTGGTTACAAGGATTTACAAATACAATAGAGGACTTTTGGAAGTAAAAATGCTAGAGAAATGTGATAGATTAGTCAGTCTGATTTCCCTATTTTTTATCAAGAGAAAAACATTTTTTTCCTTCCAGAATCAATCTTCAAGATGAACATTGTTTGGCCCCATAAATAATGACCTGTAAGGAGCACTTACTCTGGACAAAGCCTGGCATTGGATGTTGTAGCAGGAGAGGATTGGAGAGTGTAGACTAGCGACATTATTGTAGCAGAAGTAGCATCTGCCTTTGGGGAACTCCCAGTCTGACTAGGGGAATAGGACAGACACAAGCCTCTCCTAGGAAGCTTCCATTGTACAAGACTAATCAAAGGAAGACACTAGAAGCACATGTTCATACTGACAAGGGCAGAAAAGAGGCGAGGGAGATTACTGACTGTACTGTGGTCACCAGGATCACCAAGACCAGGTTATTAAGCCTAATTTCTCTGTAAAGCTTCTGAAATCTCATTGAGCATCTAACATATGCTTCTATGGCATGCTTCTATGACTGGACAAGGTCTGTATCCTATGCATTGTGACTCAGTGCCCAGAGATTCCTTCCCTTTGGAGGATACTAACCCCTTTCCAGATAGTCATATCCTGAATGTCCTGAGAAAGTTTTTTCTCCTGAGGGTGGAGATCGCAGGCTCATGGTGAAATTTCCCCAATTGTCCTGTAGAACTTACATTTTTGGTTTCTTTTGAAGAAACACAGAAATTGACCCTCCCAGTCTTAAAACTTAGGAAAGTTACATTTGTCCTATCTGAGTCCCTTTTTTGGGAAACCAACCGTCAGGCCTCCCAGATAGTATCAAGGAGCTGAAACTCACCAGAACACTGCATCTGGACAATGAGATGCCAGACTTCTCACCCATCGTGATTGCCTAACCAACCACCTGCTTCTTGGTGGCCAACTCCTCTTCCCTACCCCTCCCTAATTCTTGTTTACCCACATGTAACTACATTCCTTCCCCACTACATAAACCCCCAATTTTAGTTGCTCAAGGAGATGAATTTGAGTTTGTTCTCCCATCTCTTGAGCTGCAACACCCGATTAAAGCCTTTTTTCCTGGCAGTACTTGTCATCTCAGTGATTGACTTTATGTGCAGCAAGCAGCGGAACCTAGACCAAACGCCTGGTGCATTGGTAACAATCAGAGCAATGCTGTCACTTGTCTTTCTAGTCTGAATCCATTTCCACACACACTTCTGAGGAGGAAGATGGTCAGTCTCAGGGAAGTCTTTCTGAGCAATATGAATAGTCATTTGTACTGTATTTTGAAAGGACTGTTGGAGTCAGATAGTTAACTAGCTGTGAAATACTCTTTTGGTTAGGGAATTTCTCTTAAGCCTATTGGTTTTCTGTAATAAAGAACTCACTTCAAGGAATTTCCATCTTCTATTTTCAGTAATGTCCTGATAATTGCTGAAGAGTTCACATCAGGGTGAAATATGTAGTTTCCTAGGTCGGATGGTAAAAACTTGATCTTACTGGAATCACTCATAGCCTTTTACATAAAGACTTGGAAAGAGAATGTCTGACATTTATCCTGATAAAATGTCCTAGCAATAAAAATATTTTAGAAAGCCAGTACCCTGTGGTTTAAATGTAAAAGGCTACATCCTAGAGATGGGAAGAGAGGTACCAAATACAAGTCCCCATCAACCCTCTCTCTCTAGCCTAGTGCTGCCGTCAATTCATCTTTGAATACATGTTGTAGGAATATCATCAGGGGAGAGTCTGTGGTCAGCCTGGCATTTTGGGGAGGTATGAAGACACTATTGAACTAAGGCCTCACTCAGTCAGGGCCTAATAGCATCCTAGAAAGAATCAGAATGGAAAATCCACCTAGAAATAATTATAGATTATATCAAACTGTCACAGAAGAGCCATTTTTCTTTGAAAGGGCATTTCCTCCTGAGGATTTGTTACCAAGAACTATGGAGCTCTAGATGACTGGTTTGCAAACAGCAGGTGTCTGTTTACTGTGGATTCTTTTGAGTTCTTGCTGAATAGTCTTATCACCCAGACTGTATCTTGAAAACATGCAATAAGCTCCTGCATAACTTGCTTCCCTTTTCACCTCGCCTTTCCCTTAGCTGAATGCTCAGGACCCCTTAAAATATTTGTAATTCCTCTATGTTCAATTGATTTTAAAAACTAGACTTTTTATTTTGAGATAACTAGAATCATATAGAGTTGTAAGAAACAGTGTAAGTGACCCCATGGGCCCTTTACCCAGCTTCTACTGATGGTAATTGCCTGCAAAACTGTAGGATAATATCCCAACCTGGATATTGGCACTGATACAGTCAAGGTACAGAATATTTTCCTCACCATAAGAATACCTCATGTTTTAAAGTACTATCAAAGGAAGTTTAAAGTTATGCTTCAAAGCTTTACATCGGATGTTTGCTGTACCTGCCACACTATGTTAGAATGTGTCCCTGAAACATATCCTCCTGCAACTTCTCAAACTCCACTAAATTGGTGTTTCTTGAAGTCTGACTCTGTGTTAACAGATCTCCATTTTAAATAGAATATGGTTTTAATTTTTGATAAGCTGCTGAATTTTAAAGAGTTTTTTGGGGCCACCAAATATTTTGGATCATGCAGAGAATATATATTGTACTGTAGTAATTTTGTATTTACATTTGTATGATGTGACATAATAGATGTGAATGTTAATCACTGTTTGACTATGTTAATAAAGTTGTTTAACTATATAAAAAAAGAATACCTTATGTTGCCTTTTTATGGGTACCTCAGCCTCCCACCCCTTTCCTTCCTGCCCTTACTCCTTCCTTAAGCCCTGGTAAATTACTAAGTCTCTTCCTATAATGTTGTCATTTCAAGAATATTATATATATGGAGTCATAAATATGTAATCTTCGAGTTTTTTTTTTTTTTCAGTCTCTGGAGACTCATCCAGATTGTTGCATGTATCAATAGTTTTTATATTTTTATTGCTGAGTAGAGCTCTATGATATATATAGAAGCAACACAGTTTAACCATTTATCTGTTGAAGGATAGTTGGATTGTTTCCAGTTTTGGCCGATTATGAGTAAAGCTGCTATAAACATTCATGTACAAGTTTTCATGTGAACATAAGTTTTCATTTTTCTGGGATAAATGCCCAGGAGTGTAATTGCTAGGTCATATGGTAGTTGCATATTTAGTTGTTAATAAACTGCCAAACTCTTCTGGAGTGCATGCACCATTTTACATTCCTACTAAAATACATGAATGATCTAGTTTATCTGCATTCTCACCAGCAGTTGGTGTTGTCACTTTTTATTTTAGCCGTTTTGATAGGTGTGTAGTAATATCACAGTGTAATTTTAATTTGCATTTCCTGAGTGGCTAATGATGTTGAACATTTTTTTCATGTGCTTATTAGTTATCTGTATCTCCTTTTAGGTAAAATGTCTGTTTATACCTTTTACTCAGCTTTTAATTAGATTTTTTATAGTTGAGTTTTGACGTTATACATTATAGATGATATATTCTAGATACTATTTATTTGATGTTTGCTTTGCAGATATTCCTTTCAGTCATAGATTTTCATTTCATCCTCAACACAGTCGTTTGTTTTAAATTTTGATGAAGTCCAACTTGTCACTTTTCCCATTTATGGATTATTATTTTGGTATCAAATCTAAGAACAGTTTGCCTGGCCCTAGATTCTGAAGATTTTCTTTCATTTTTCTTCTAAAAAAAACTTTTTTAGTTTTATGTTTTATATTAAGTCTGCAATCCATTTTGAGTTAGTTTTTAAATAAGATGCTAGACTTAGGTCCTGGTTCCTTTTCTGGCTTATTGATGTCCACTTGTTCCTATCATTTGTTAAAAATGCCATCTTTCCTGCACAGATTGCTTTCGCACCATTGTCAAAAATCAGTTGAGTATGTTTGTATGGGTCTATTTCTGGGCTCTCTATTCTGTTCTATTAATCTATGTATCTGTTCTTTTTCCAGTACCACATAGTCTTCATACTGTAGCTATATATCAAGTGTTGTGATTGGTTGGAATGATTCCTCCTACTTTCTTTTTAAAAACAGCTTTATTGAAGTATAATTGATATATTAACCCAAAACTAAAACTAAAAACCCACTCATGTTTAATGTACATCATTTGATGAGTTTGAACCACTTAATTTTTCTTATTCAAGATTGTTTTAGCTATTTTGGTTCCTTTGCCTTTCATATAAATTTTAAAGTAATCTTATGCACATCTACAAAAACTCTTGCCAGCATTTTGATAGAAATTGTGCTAAACTTGTATAACGATTGGGAGAGAATGAATATCTTTAGTATGTTTAGTCTTCTAATTTAGGAACGTGATATGTCTCTCCATTTCTTTAATCTCTTTCATTAACATTTTGTTGTTTTCAGCATTCAGATCCTGCATGTGTTTTGTTATATTTACATCTAAGTATTTTTGGAATGATTATAAATTGTATTATGTAATTTTAGTGTTCATTCCTATATGTAGAAATACAATAATTTTTATATGTGTATCTTGAAGTTTTTATGTGAATTCTTTGGGATATTCTGTGTAGCATTATGTCATTTGCAAATTGGGATAGTTTTATTTCATCCTCTCTGATCTGAATGCCATTTATTTCCTTTTTTTGCATTATTGCAATGGCAGTACTGTGTTGATTAAGAATGATGAGAGCTGATATTTTGCCTTGTTCCTTGTCATAGGGGGAAAATTTTCAGTTTTTCACCATTAAGAGTAATGTTAGCTGTAGGTTTTTTGGTAGATGCTCTTTATTAAGTTTAGGAAGTTCTCCTCTATTTCTGTTTTTTTTTTTTTTTTTTTCTGAGAGTTTTATCATGAATGGGTGTTAGGTATTGAATTTTATTGAATGTTTTGTATATCAATTGATAAGTGATTTTTTTATTAGCCTGTTACATCGTACATTACATGGCTTTTTTTTTTTTTTCAATATTGAGCCAGCTTTGCACTCTTGAAATGTACCCCACCTTTTTTTTTTTTTTTTTTTTTTTTTTTGTTAAGTGGCAGGATTTTGCTTGGTTACCCAGGCTGGAGTGTGGTGCTATGATCCTAGCTCACTGCAGCCTCGAACTCTTGGGCTCAAGTGATCCTCCTGCCTCAGCCTCCCAAGCAGCTGGGACTATAGGCATGCAGCACCATCACTGGCCTTTTTTTTTTTTTTTTTGTAGAGATGGGGGGGGGGGTCTCACTATGTTGCCGAGGCTGGTCTTGAACTTCTGGCCTCAAACATCCTCTTACCTCAGCCTCTCAAAGCACTGGGATCACAGGCCTGAGTCACCACGCCTGGCCTCATTCTTTTTATATATTGCTGAATTCTGTTTGCTACTATTTGTTAAGGATATTTGCATCTGTATTTATGAGAGCTATTAGTCTGTAGTTTTCTTTTTTGTACTATCTTTGGTTTTGGGAATCAGGGTAAAATTAGTTTCACAAAATGAATTGAGAAGTGTTCCCTCTGCTTCTATTTTCTTTTAGAGATTATGTAGAATTGCTGTTAATTCTTCTTTAAATTTTGACACCATTATTTATTAAAATCATCTGGGCCTGGGGATTTTTTTCTGGGAGTTTAAAACTATGCATTTGATTCCCTCAATAATTTTATGGCTATCGGTGTGGAAGTTTGTGGTTTTTGAGGTCCATTTCATCTAACTAGTCAACTTTATGTGTATAGAGTTGTTTGTAGCATTCCCTTATTTTTTTTTAATGTCTCCAGTGTTTATAGTGATACTCTTTTCCATTCTTAATACTGGTAATTTCTGTTCTCTCTCTTTTTATTTTCAGTCTGGCTACAGGTTTGTTGATGTTATTTTATGTTACTGATCTTTTCAAAGACCACTGATTTTCTCTTGTTTTCCTATTTTTAATTTCATCGACTTCTGCTCATTATTATTTCCTTCCTCTTGCTTGCTTTAGTTTTATTTTTGTTCTCTTTTGATAGATTCTTGAGGTGGGAGCTTATAATATTGATTTAAGACTTTTTGTCTTAGGTAAACATTTAGTGATAAACATTTCCCTTTTTGTGCTACTTTCACAGTATCCCACTTCTATTTTCATTTTCATTGAGTTCAATAAAAGTTTCCCTTGCCACTTTATCTTTGGCCCATGGATTGTTTAGAAGTGTGATACTTAGTTTCCAAGTGTTTGGATATTTTCCCGTTATCTTTATTGGTTTCTAGTGTGATTCCATTGTAGTTGAGAATATGCTCTGGTGATTTTAATTGTTGTATTTATTAAGGTTTATTTTATGGACTAGCATAGGATCTATCCTGAATACTATTTCATGTACACTTATAAAGATTGTATTTTGCTTATGTTGGGGAGAGTGTTCTGTAAATATTGATTAAATTCTATTGTTTGATGGTATTGTTGAGTTCTTCTCTATCTTTGCTAGTTTTCTACCTAGTTGCTCTATCAGTTATTGAGAGAGGAGTACTGTGGGTCTGTTTCTCCTTTTGATTTTATTAGGTTTTTGCTTTACATATTTTGCAGTTCTTGTTTGGTACATATACATCAGGATTGTTCCGTCTTCTTGGAGTGATGCTTTTTATCATTATGTAATTTGCCTTTCTGTCTCTATTGTTCAGATACTTTCTATTACAGAATAACAATTATAGGATAATTTCTATTGTTTTATCATCAAGTTAAAGTTCACTAATTTTTTTCTTCATTTTGTTCATTTTGCTTTTTTTTTTCCCGAGACAGCTTTGCCTACTTCGTTGCCCACACTGGAGTGATCATGGCTTACTCCTGCCTCAACTGCCTGGGCTCAACCAACCCTCTCACCTTAGCCTCCTGAGTAGCTGGAACTACAGGCATGTACCACCAGGCACGGCTACATTTAAATGTTTTCTAGAGATGGGGTCTCACTATATTGCTCAGGCTGGCCTCAAACTCCTGAGTTCAAGTGATCCTCCTACATTGGCCTCCAAAGTGTTAGGATTACAGACATGAGCCACTGTGCCTGGCCTCATTTTGCTTTTGAGCCTATCCATTGGATTTTTTTATATTCATTATTATATTTTCTGGTTCTAAAACTTCCATTTGGTTCCTTATATCTTCTTTGCTTGTCCCTAATTGCTTGTTAAAGCACTTTTATGATGACTGTTCAAAAATCTTTTATATTTCTGATACATAATTTTGGTGTTGGCATCTATTGATTACCTGTTTTTCATTCCATTTGATATCTTCCTGGTTCTTGGTATAATGAATGAATTTTTTATTGAAAGTTTGGCATTTGGGTAGTCTCTGTATCTTCTTTAAAGTTTGAATTTTAGGTTTACATTTATATGGCAGAAGAAGAGGTAGGCATCCTCTCACTTTTGCCAGGTCAGGGTAAACATACAGATTTCCCACTCAGCCTCAGTTGACACCTGAGTGGGGTACTCCTTCT
Source organism: Trachypithecus francoisi (assembly GCF_009764315.1). Lineage (NCBI taxonomy): Eukaryota > Metazoa > Chordata > Mammalia > Primates > Cercopithecidae > Trachypithecus > Trachypithecus francoisi. The sequence goes on along the minus strand of NW_022681470.1, from coordinate 68,057,686 downwards.
TGTTACTGCCGGGTAGAGATAGGAATTCCAGCTCCTCACTAAGCTTACATGGATACCTCTCTGCATTGTGGGGGATGACCTCATGACTGCTGGGCAGTGGTGAAAATCCCAGCTGTCCACTAGGCTTCCTCTGACCATCCCATTGAGGAGGGAAAGGGGCATCTCATTACTGCTGGTGGAAGTGGCATTGTGTGAGAGTCCATGCTTCTTACTGGGCCTTTTCTGGCTGGAATATCTCAGTAGGAGAGGAGATGGGAGATTAGTGGCTTCATTACAGCCTCAAGAAAGGGGAAGTCTAGGCTTCCTAGTAGGCCCTGCTGGCCTAGCTGAGGCGGGGTGGGGGCACACAATTTTTCTGTGCTATGTGGTTATAGTAGAGTGGTTATCATCTAACAGCTTTCTGTCTTTTGAGGCTGCCCATTTCCCAGTCCTTTTGGCTAGAAAGAATAGGCTTTTGTTGGGATTTTTTTTTTTTTTTTTTTGTCCGCACTCCTTGGAGTTTCCAGGTTGCTGGCTTCTTTAGCTCCAAGTCAGGAATACACGAGGCAAAAGGAAAACCTAGAGAGCTCACCACTGTGTCGTTCCTAGCCGGTTTGCTTTCTTTTCTCCACCTTTCAGAGTCGTCTTATATTTGTTTTAGATATAATGACAAAGGCTTTTTAGTTGCACTTAGAGGGAGGAATAGGGAAAAATATATCTACTCTATCATTCCAGAAATGGAAGTCCTATTCGGTTCATTTATTTGTTGTATTCTTGTTGGGGTGATCAGACCCAACACCAGGTTGTGGGCGTGACAAAGTCCGGCGGAGTCAAAGGAATGAGAAAAGACAATTTGAGAGAGAAAGTGGGTCCAGGGGGCCAACACTAGTTATGGAGGCTGCAAAGGCCCCAGGCTCTGGAAGCCCAGACTGTTTATTGGTGATCAAACAAAGAAACAGGTGACAAGAATGTGGGGTTGAAAGGGGGCGTTGCATTAAGCACATGATTTACAGCTGTGATGGTTTAGCATTTATATGGCCAATTCTAAGACAAAATCGATCTAGGAGCCTGGGAGGGCTAGAAGCAAGGAGCCAGCAAGTCTAGACACATGCCAGAGGTCAGGAGAGGTTTTATGCCCTGAGCCATGGATTCTGTCCAAGCCACGAGGGATTTTAGCCCCTGGGCTTAGACTATGGTGTGTCAGGGGAGCCTTCCACCCTTTAGCACAGAACTTGGTGTTCCAAAGGCCATGAGGGGTTTTAGACCCTGGACCCCGGACATGTTCCAAGACTCTTTTACATTATCCAAGCTCTGCCTCAGCTTCTGTCAACACTCAGCTTTTCCCAACAATTCTTAAAGGCCAAACTTCTTTCTTGCTGAGGTCTCAGAATCCAAGCTTCCTTAATCACACTCTTGTAATTTCCTTTTCATGGAGAGAGAAATTAAAATCTCAAGCATAGTAGGGAGTAGTGCATTCGCAGGAGGAGTGGAAAGAGTTCCTCCACCCAAAGATGCACACTGACACTCTGGATTCCTAGCTTTCCTTTGCCCCCTTTTAAAGGCTGGTGTCAACCATAGGGGAAACAGGGGGGTTCAGCTAATTTTACCTTTACTAAAGGGTCTTCAACCTCTAGAGGTAACAAGAAGTTCCCATGACACAAGAAGAGTTTTACCTAGAGATTTATAAGAACCTGCAAGTGGCAGAGGAGCAGCTGGGAGTCCCTTCCAGCTTGGCTTGGTATGAGAAGGCACAGCTTGTTGCCTTTGACTAACGAGGATGAAACCCGTTGGTGAGTCTCTCCTGGAACCAACCTTCTCTGGTCTTCTTCCTGCACTAAGTCTGCTTCCTTAGAATCCTAAGTTACTCAGGGAAATGTAACCATGATGTGGAACAGCATGTGTTTTGAATCTAGTTAGATCTGTTTTGTGATCCTGTCTCCATCTCTCGCTAGCTGTAGGACTTTAGAGTTCACTCATTCACTTAAAAACAGTCCTGTAGTGCGTACTTTGGGCCAGCCAGCATGCTGGGCTCATGGAATGTAGTAGTCGGTACTCTTCATTGCCTTTTTTTTTTCCTTTCTAGCCATCAGCAAGTCCAGCTGGCTATACTGCAGAAATATTAATATGTACAAAATTGGACTGCTTTTTTCTATCGTCTCATCTTTTTCTCTGTTATAACAAGTACCCAGATTCTGTTCTTCCCTCAATCCTTTGTACCAACTCATTATCTATAAAACAGCCAGGGTGATCTTTTAGAAACATGCATCTGATTATTATTCTTTTACCTAAAACCCTCTGGTTACACCCAGCCGTACATAGAATAAAATCTAACACCTCCCAATATCCCACTGGGTCCTGTGTGGTCTAGTTTCCATTTTCCTTTCAGAGCTCATCTAGCATCTTCTCCTTCGCCTCCTCCCACTCATTGTGCTTCGGCCACATTGGACTTCTTTCTTTTCCTGATAATATCAAGCTTATTTCACCCTAGGGTTATTACACCAGTTACACTCTCTGCCTAGGATAATTTTTCCATACAAACTTAAATGGCTGGTTCTTTGTTGTCACTCAGGTTCCAATTCAAACACTTTCCCTCCCTTACTCAAGTCACATTTTATCAAATCACAGTGTTCTGCCTGCCCCAGTGTTATTTAGTGGTTATCACAATTTGAAATGATTTTGATTTCTCTCCTAGACTGAGCTCCAAGAGAGCAGGCATCATGCTGTTTCCTTCATTGCTGCATGTCCAGTACCTAGAACAGTTCCAGGCACAGAGCAATAAATATATTTAAAAATTTTAATTGATACATAATTATATATGTTTATGGAGTACACATGATATTTTCATACATGTATGCAGTATGTAATGATCAAATTGGGGTAATTGAGGTCTCCATCACCTCAAACATTTTTCATTTCTTTGTGCTAGAAACATTCAAGATCCTCTCTTCTAGTTATTTTGAAATATAGTAAATTATTCTATTCACTCTACTGTGCTATAGAACACTTATTTCTCCTATCAAATACTAATTTTAAAAAACTTCTATTGATGCACATTAGATATACTTATTTTGGGGGTACATGTGATAGGTTGATAAATTTATATAATCAAATCAGGGTAGTTGGAATATCCATCACCTTAAATATTTACCTGTTTTTTTACTCTCGCTGAAATTTTGTATCAATTAACCAACCCTTCCCTATCACACTCTCTTCTGGTACCATTCTCAGCCTCTGGTAACCACTGTTCTACTCTCTACTTCTAGGAGGTCAGCTTTTTTAGCTTTCATATATGAGTGGAACATGTGGTATTTGTCTTTATGTGCCTGGCTTATTTCATTTAACGTAATATCCTCCAGGGTTATCCATGTTGCTGCAAATGACAGGATTTCATTCTTTTTTTATGGCAAAATAATGTTCTATTGGGTATATATATCCATTCATATTTTGTTTATCCATTCATCTGTCAATGGACACTTAGGTTGATTCCGTATCTTGGCTACTGTGAATAATGCTGCAATAAATATGGGAGTGGCAATAGCTCTTTGACATACCGTTTTCCTTTCCTTTGGATATATACCCACAAATGGGATTGCTGAATCATATGGTATTCTGTTTTTATTCAAGGAACCTCAATATGTTTTGCATAATGGCTGTATTAATTTACATCCCCACCAAAAGTATATAATAATTTCCCTTCATCTGGATCCTCACCAGTATTTATTTTTTATTTTTTATTTTTATAGTGACAGAGTCTTGCTCTGTCACCCAGGCTGGAGTGCAGTGGCATGATTTTGGCCCACTACAGCCTCTGTCTCCCGGGTTCAAGTGTTTCTCCTGCCTCAGCCTCCTGAGTAGCTGGGATTACAGGTGTGCACCACCATGCCTGGCTAATTTTGTATTTTTAATAGAGATGGGTTTTACCATGTTGGCCAGGCTGATCTCGAACTCCTGACCTAAGGTGATCCACCTGCCTCGGCCTTCCAAAGTGCTGGGATTACAGGCATGAGCCACCACGCCTGGCCCATCGGCATTTTTTTGTGTGTGTATGTCTTTTTGATAATAGCCATTTTAACTGGGATAAGATTATATTTCATTTCATTTTGATTTGCATTTTCCTGGATTAGTGATGTTGAGCATTTTTTTCATATCCCTGTTGGCCATTTATTTGTATATGTTCTTTTGATAAATAGCTATTCAGATTACTTCCTCATTTTTAAATCACATTATTCAATTTTTGCTGTTGAGTTGAATTCCTTGTATATTCTAGAAATCCCTTGTTAGATGAATAGTTTGCAGGTATTTTCACCCATTCTGTAGGTTGTCTTTTCATTCTGTTGATTGTTTCCTTTGCTGTGCAGACGCTTTTCAGCTTGATATAATCCTATTTGGCTATTTTTGCCTTGGTTGCCGGTACTTTTGAGGTTTACCTTAAAAATCTTTGCCCAGTCCAACAACCTGGAGAGTTTCCCCAAAGTTTTATTTTAGTAATTCCATAGTTTGAAGTCTTAGATTTAAATTTTTAACCCAGTTAGACTTGATTTTTGAATATGAGAAGAGATAGGGGTCTAATTTCATTCTTCTGCATATGGATATCTAGTTTGCCCAGCACCATTTGTTGAAGAGACTGTCCTTTTCTCAATGTATGTTCTTGGCACCTTTGTTGAAAATGAGTTCATTGTAGATACATGGATTTACTTCTGGGTTCTCTGTCTGTTTCGTTGGTCTATGTGTCTGTTTTTATGCAACTACCCTGTTATTTTGGTTACTTTAACTCTGTAGTATAATTTGAAGTCAGGTAATGTGATTCCTCTAGTTTTGTTCTTTTGGCTCAGGATAGCTTTTGCTATTCTGGGTCTTCTGTGATTCCATGTAAATTTTAGGATTAAGTTTTTCTACTTCTGTGAAGAGTGTCATTGGTATTTTAATAGGGATTGGATTGAATCTGTAGATTGCTTTGGGTAATTAGACATTGTAATAATATTCTCCCAATCCACGGAATACTTTTCTATTTTTTGTGTCATCTTCAATTTCTTGTCTCAGTGTTTTATAGCTTTATTTGTAGAGATTTTTCTTCTCTTTGGCTAAATTTATTCCTAGACACTTAATTTTTTTTGTAGCTATTGATAATGGAATTGCTCCTTTGATTTCATTTTCAGATGGTTTGCTGTTGGTGTGTGGAAATGCTACTGACTTTTGTATGTTGATTTTTGTATCCTGCAACTTCAGTGAATTTGTTTACCAGTTCTAACAGGTTTTGTGTGTGTGTGTGTGTAGTCTATGTTTCTCTAAATATATGTTTATGTCTGTAAACAGGGACAGTTTGATTTCCTCTGCTTCAATTTGGATGCCCTTTATTTCTTTCTCTTGCCTAATTGTTCTGTCTGGGACTTTCAGTGCTATGTTGAATAACAGTGGTGAAAATGGGCATTCTTGTCTTGTTCCTGATCTTAAAGGGAAGGCTTTCAACTTTTTCCTATTCAGTATGATGTTAGCTGTGGGTTTGTCATGTAAGGTCTTTATATATATATATATATTTTATTTCCATAGGATACTGAGGAACAGGTAAGTGTTTGGTTATATGAATAAGTTCTTTAGTGGTGATTTGTGAGATTTTGGTGCACCCATCACCCAAGCAGTATACAATGAACCCAATTTGTAGTCTTTTATCCCTCACCCCCTTCCTACCCTTTCCTCCTGAGTCCCCAAAGTCTGTTGTGTCATTCTTATGGCTTTGCATCCTCATAGCTTAGCCCCCACTCATGAGTGAGAATATACGATGTTTGGTTTTCCATTTCTGGGTTACTTCACTTACAATCATAGTCTCCAATCTCATGCAGGTTGCTGCGAATGTAAGGCATTTGAGTACCTTTCTTCTATACCTAATTTGTTGAGAGTTTTTTTTTTTTTAAATCATGAAGGGATATTGAATTTTATCAAATGCTTTTTCTGCATCTATTGAGATAATAATTTTTTTCCCCTACTGCCGATGTGATGTAACATGTTTGTTAATTTGCGTGTGTTGAGTCATTCTCGCATCTCTGGATAAATTCCAGTTTATTATAGTGTACACCATTTTTTTTTTTTTTTAATGTTCTATTGGATTCAGTTTGCTAGTGTGTTGTTGAGGATTTTGTATGTAGGTTCATCAGGAATATTGGCTTGTAGTTTTCTTTTTTCGATTTGCCCTTGTCTGGTTTTGGTATCAGGGTAATGCTGGCCTCATAGATTGAGTTTGAAAGAATGCCCTCTCCTTCAATTTTTAAAAATAGTTTGAGAATAACTGGTACTAATTCTTCTTTAAGACTTTGGTAACATTCAGCATTGAAGCCATCTGGTCCTGGGCTTTTCTTTGTTGGGAGATTTTTTAAATTACTGATTCAATTAATCATATTTCTTGTTATTAGTCTGTTAGAGTTTTCCATTTCTTCCTGTTTCAATCTTGGTAGGTTGTATGTGTCCAGGAATTTATCCATTTCCTCTAGGTTTTCCAATTTGTTGGCATATGATTATTCATAGTAGCTTCTAATGATCCTTTGTATTTGTTTGCTATTTCTTGTAATATTTCCTTTTTCATGTTGAATTTTATTGGGGGTTTCTTTTCTTAGTTAAAGATTTGGGTTTTTTTAACTTAGGTTTTTAAAAACCCAGCTTGTCATTTCATTGCTCTTTTGTATTTTTTGTCTCAATTTTATTTAATTTAGCTATTATTTTATATCTTTCCTTCTTCTAATTTTGGATTTGGTTTGTTCTTGCTTTTCTAGTTCCTTGAGGTACGTTGTTAGGTTGTTTATTTAAAATCTTTTAACTTCTTTGATGTAGGGCATTTATTGCTATAACCTTCCCTCTTAGTATTGCTTTTGCTGTATCCCATAGGTTTTTGTTATGTTATGTTTTCATTTGTTTCAAGACACTTTAAAATTTCTTTCTTAATTTCTCTATTGACCCACTGGTCATTCAGGAGCATGTTTAACTTCCATGTATTCATAAAGTTTCCCAAGTTCCACATGTTTCAATTTCTAGTTTACTTACACTGTGGTCAAGAAAGATTCTTGATATGAATTTGATTTTTAAAAATTTGTTAACACTTGTTTTGTCATCTCACATATAGTCTGTCCTGGAGAATGTTCCATGTGCTGATGAGAAGAATGTGCATTCTGCCGCTGTTGGATGAAATCAGAGCAATTAATATTTATTGAACAAAAAGTTGCTTAATCTTTTTGAGCCCCAGTTTCTAACTTATGGAATAATAATTGGCTAATAGAACAAAGGTGTATTTAGAATTGAGATAATAAATGTGTGTAAAGTGTTTACTACAACACTTGGCTGACAGCCAAATAGTAGTTTGTAATTGTTTCTTTATGATTATTTCTATTATAATGTTCACTTTCATTCTCCCATATTCCTTTATACCTGTTATTGTACCCAAACGATTTATTCAGAGTGTTGTGACCATTTGTCAATCACAGATGCTGACTGGTTAGATACTTGCAATTAAATCCTAACTTAGTTCTCTCTTGGTCATGTTTTTCTGTACAGGTCCTACAGCTGGGCTCAGACATCCTTCCCCAGTACAAGCAAGAGGCACCAAAGACTCCCCCTCACATCATCTTACATTACTGTGTTTTTAAGACCACGTGGGATTGGATCATCTTGATCTTGACCTTCTATACAGCCATCTTGGTCCCTTATAATGTCTCCTTCAAAACCAGGCAGAACAATGTGGCCTGGCTGGTTGTTGATAGCATCGTGGATGTTATCTTTCTGGTGGACATTGTGCTCAATTTTCATACCACCTTTGTTGGACCAGCAGGGGAGGTGATTTCTGACCCCAAACTTATCCGCATGAACTACCTGAAGACGTGGTTTGTGATTGACCTTCTGTCCTGTTTGCCATATGATGTCATCAACGCTTTTGAGAACGTGGATGAGGTTAGTGCCTTTATGGGTGATCCAGGGAAGATTGGTTTTGCTGATCAGATTCCACCACCACTGGAGGGGAGAGAGAGTCAGGTACATCCCTCAAATCTCAGACCTTGTTGTCATGTCTTTAAAACTGAATTAAATGTGGGTGGTCAACAGAAGAATAAATGGGTGGGAAATAGCATGACTGATGTGTAGAACAGAGGGAGCATGCTTGACAGATACCCTTGCCTGCTGTTCCCATCCTTTGGCGGTTTGGAGGCCCTGCATGACAGTGAATGGGTGTGGAAGAGACCAAAGGCTTACTCCTACTCCACGTGGAATGTAAGCCACTGGTTCAGGAATGGTGGGCCTGCAGCAGCAGGCATGCATGGCCACTGCACTGGCAAGTCTTCTATTGAGTATATAGTTGCTGAATGTCTACCTATTGGTTATTCTAATTATGCAGACTTTTCTTTTATCTGCTGCTGACTTTTGGCTGCTTCATAGCCAATTAACTCCTGGTGATAGAAATACCATTTTCCTGAAAGTTTGCTTTTCCTTTTTTCTGTTAAATTTTGAGATGAGTTACTTCTTTGCTAAAGTGAGTTTGGAGGCAACCATGTACTGAGGTAGTCAGGCACCAGCTTGTGGTTAAGAGGAGCAGTATTGTTTTTGGATTATACTGCTGTTTCAGTCCATTTTGTGTTGCTATAGAGAAATACCTGAGGCAGGGTAACTTACAAAGAAAAATCAAAATTCTGATGGCTGGAAGATTTAGGACCGGGTCACTCATGGTAGAAGGTGAAGGGGGGAGCCAGCTTGTCCAGAGATCAGGTGGTGAGAGAGGAAGTGAGAGACAGGAAGAGGAGGTGCCAGGCTCTTTGTAACAACCTGCTTTTGTGGGAACTAACGGAGTGAGAATCCACTTCCCACCCCACTTCCCCCAGAGAGGACATTAATCTTTTCAAGAGGGATCCACCCCCATGACCCAAACACCTCCCATTAGGCCCTATTTCCAACACTGGGGATCAAATTTCAACATGAGGTTTGGAGGAGACAAACATTCAAACTGTAGCAACTGTTTTCAATTGCTGGTCCTGCAGGCAATGGATGAAATTAAAGGAAGCTAAATTCTGTGTAAATGTGTTAGAATTAGGACAAGCTCTAAGTCGTTTTCTGAATGAGTGCCTGGGCCATGTGGTAGCAGGAAGGGCCACTGGACTGATTAAGGTGATTTTCTTTGAAAAAGTGAGGATGTCAAGTCATTGCAAAGAAAAGTGTCAGATTCTTATCTAGTTTGTGTTCTGTGGGAATTGTCCTTCCTTTTTCTTACTCCTAGTTGACATTCCAGATGGATTAAGAAAAGGCAGTTCATTTGGCAAGTCTCCAGCCCTGTTCAGCTGGGCCCTCATTGCTTCAGATTACAGAGGCTCCCAAGGTCTCAGTCTGGCTGGGTTGTGTGGGTAATCTAGGAAGCCACCTGGAAACTAAGTTGAGGTGCAAGACACATTTCAGAACTAACGGGCTCATAGGACTCAGGCTTGAGAACATTAAAAGGAACAGCCTGCTCCCTCCCGGGATGTCAAGACCCGGCCAGTGACTCCATGTCTTACTGGTGGTATAATGATGCCTTTGTGCCTTCAGATCAGTACCAGCAGTGGGACAGCAGCCTTTTCTCTGGGAAAACAGAACTGCTACCACTCCTCTTTCCAGTGAGCTTCTCTTTCCAGTGTAGCTCTTGCTACAAAATGCTGCCAATGTAGAGCTGGAAGGAGAGAATTTGGATGCTCAGATGCTCTAGATTCACAACAACCCATGCTTGTATCTGTGTGGTGGGTTTTAAAATACTTTAAAATCCCAAAGACTAATTCTCTGGGGTGGCTTGTGTGAATTTTGTAGGGGGATGAAATGAGTCAAGACTGATCATTTACAAGAGCAGAATCATACCTAACATGAATGTTGGGGTTCTTAAATGAGAATTTTTTTTTTTTTTTTTTTGAGACAGAGTCTTGCTCTGTTACCCAGGCCGGAATGTAGTGTCATGATCTCAGCTCACCACAACCTCCGTCTCCCGGGTTCAAGCAATTCTCCTGCCTCAGCCTCCCGAGTAGCTGGGATTATAGGCACGTGCTACTGCCCAGTTAAGTCTTGTATTTTTAGTAGAGATGGGGTTTCCCCATGTTGGCCAGGCTGGTCTTGAACTCCTGACCTCAAGTGATCCACCCGCCTCGGCCTCCCAAAGTGCTAAGATTACAGGTATGAGCCACCACTCCTGGCCCACAAATGAGAATTTTAGTACATGTTGGGAATATTTTTCTCTGTGAGCACATTTTTAGAAAATTTTTTTCTTAGGAAAATATGATAATTTTGGCTTAGATAATTCAAATAAATTATGTGAATCTAAAAGAGCTTCTTAAACACATATGGGGAAAGTGAAATTTAGCTTTAAAAACACACTGGTTTTTAAAATAAACCATTTTCTATTTAGAGTAATGGCACTAAAATTTTGCAGATAAATAGAACAGTTTTCCAGCTTCCACAGATTCTTATTAAAAATTGGCAGAACTATAAACACATATGTAAAATGTGTCAGTCACCTGGTAGGTTAACAGAGCAGAGTTCTTATCCCCGGGGAAGGAGTTCCAAACCAACTGAATATGTTGGGTTGGAACTCCTTTGCCGTTATTTATAAATACCCCAGTAGTGGTTTCTGATTTACAGATTCATGAAATAGATTGGTTAATAGGAAAAATGTCAGTTATCTGTAGCTTTCTCATTGGTAAAGGGCTTAGTATCAAACCTCTTACTATCACCTCTTGGTCATAAATAATAATATAAATATTAAGGGCTATAGCTATTGTTTCCTTCTGTAAGACATCATTTTATATTTGGTAATTTCTTTTAAAGCTTTGGCTAACACCTCAAATAATGCCCTTTCATAACAACGCTGGTGGTGTGGAGGGAGAGCAGTGTGAGGAATGGGAAGATTTGGCTTTTAGTTCTCTTGGTATCACCTGTTAAAACAGCTGGGATCCTTGTGCATCTCATTTAGGCTTTCTGGATCATGGTTTTCCTATGTATGTCTTGGGGATAATGCTGCTATACCTGCCTTACCGCATAGCTTTTGGGCAGTGGATTATTTGAGTTTCCTGCCAGCTCCAAGAGCTAAAGTCTGGTGAATGCTAAATCTCATCTGCATTAGTCTCACCTCCAGAAGTTTACTGTAAGAACAAGAGGCCTAGCACCCTGACCTCTTTCTTGTAATTGGGTGGGAGGAAAATAAGTTGGGGGCTGGGACCATTTAGCAGGTAATAAGTAGACCCACTTGAGGTCACAGCCTGACAGGACCATGGGGGTCTTATAGTTCAACCTTCTTAATTCACAAGTAAGAAAAAAGACTCAGAGGGGAAATGACTCTCTCAAGATCAAATAACATATCATATAATCACAGTAATAATGAGTTCCCTTCTGACTTCTCTATTCCTAATAGCGTCAGATATTTATAAAATAGGAACAAAACACTTAATGGACAGTTGAGTCAAAACTGACCAGGAAGCTTCTGACATGTGTGGCTCACTCCTTGGCTTGTCTGAATGTGGTGGAGAAGTTGGACACGGGGTCTGGTTGGGGTAGATGGAGGTGGGCAGCTACATTTTCCCCAAGGCATCTGTGTTGGGGATGACATGAGCAGTTGAAGATGCTTGCCAAGGGACAGACCCAGCACAGTTTCCCAGGCATAGTCCTTTGGTGAAACGACACCAATAAATTAGTGGGAATGAATGGCTGATGTTGGTTAGAGGATGTTGGAGAGCCCATGAAGGGCACCCCATCTTCTGAACCTGGATCAGGCTGAGGGAAAACCACCTGGGTTGGAGAATTCTGATTAATGGCTTAGCGGCTTCCTATTTACCACATGCTGTCTTCTCACCTGTGATCTGTTGTGGAGTTACTAATCTAATATTACAGCTCCCTGTGCTCTAGGTTCTTTCTCTGCGGGAGTGTGCAGAGAAACAACTTATTGACTCATTTCTCGTAAAAAGTACGTGTGGAGCTAGCTGAGTCATCTTTGGTGTTCTCAAAATTATGCCAATGGACTTGTGTGCCAGTGGAGACCACCAAAGAAGGACGTGAGCTGTGTTGGCTTTGCCATCTGTGTGTATGTGTGCAGTAGGGGTGGGGAGTTCTTGAAGTGAAAAGATTGGAGCCACCCAAAGCCTGGGTCAAAAAAGAACTGGAGTAAATTGTTAAAGCCTGCAATTATGAATTCAGCCCTGTGGATATAGCCCATCTCCATGATTTAAGCCACACAAGTGATCCCTTTGGCTAAACTTGTTTCACTTATGTAGATGGGCTGTATTTGCGTCATTCTCCAGTCTGTTGGTAATAATCTGTTTCGGAGGCCATTTGAGAATATGTTTGCACATTAGTTAAAATGGTTGGAGGACAAAAGGTCTGGAAACAGAGCAAACTAAAGCTTGGAATGGGTATATCAAAGCAAAAGCTAAATAAGTCTCTTTCAAGTGCTGAGTGGATTGTTGGACTAGTGTGTTTCATGTGTTAAAGATTGAATTATTACTGAAAAAACAGATTCACTCTCCTAAGGAAACTTATTGCTTACTGCTATTGAAGTGTGGAAATGCAAAGGGGAGAATGGGGCTGTTATCTCCCAGGTGACAATGCTGGTGCCCTGGAGCCTGAAGGTGGCCAAGAGCTTTTTTCTATCCCTGGCTCTGTAACCTCAGACAGCAGCACAACCAGCTAGTGCCAGTGATGCAGCTGACACTTGCCAAGAGCTCACATTCATGGGAGATACTCACCTTCTAGCAGAACAGGAACAAAATGTGCCAATGAAAAGATGATAGCATGACAAATTTTCCTTTATCTTGTGATTTCAACTTTCCAAAACACTCACACGGATCACCTTTATCCTAACTCTGTGTGGCAGTGAAGAAACTGCACTGAACTGGGAGGACGGCAAGTTGTTACCCAAGAGGGACTTTGTCACCCAGTTGTGCAACCTTGTGAAAGTAACTTCATCTCCCTCAACTTCCTTTGCCTCACCTGTGTGATGAGCCCACCCCAGCTCTAACCTTCTGTGGCTTGAGAGCAGGTATTATCCTGGTTTTGCAGATGAAAGGGACAGTTTGTCCTTTTGCCTGATGGCAGCTGTTTTGAGGTAGTGAAACCGGACTCTAGTCTCCTGACTCCTGGGCTTGTGCTTTCTCCTGCAGGTCATGCTGTCTCATCAGAGCATCTGGAAGGCGAGGGAATCAAGCTGTGCATTTCAGTCCCTGCGGCCCTTTCTCTGAATCATTCCCTGGCATGGCCCCTGCTGTTCCCCTCATTTTCGTGGACCTTTCTCACAGCTGAGGGGTGAGAGGTTTGGGTGGTCAGCCTGTGTGACCCTAACATGAGGTCACTGGTGCAAGTGTGTGGGGATGGATGGTGAGGGTGGAGGTCAGCAGTGACCCCAAGGTCTCATTGCCTATCCTGGGTGAATGGCCTCACCTCTAGGTTCTTCTAGGCTCACTATTCCCTGCTCTTCCAGGCTTTCCTTATCGCTGATGCTGAAAGCAAGTTGGACCAACGTTCATTGCTTATCCTGTTAATTTATCCCTGTCAGTCCTTACTTGTGGTTCTTTTCAGGTAGATGGCTAACATTTCAGTTTTCACACAGGTGACTCCTCTTGCTGTCCAGCTGGAAGCAGGTGGGAAACTGTCAGGTGAAAGTCATGAGATGACCAGGGCTTTTCTTCCCCTTTGATTTCTAATGATACTGTATAGGCAGTCCTTGTGGCTCATAATAGCAAGTTGGTTTTTTTAAATTAGTAGACTTTATGTTTTAGAGCTGTTTCAGTTTAAAGAAAAATGCAGTGGGATGTACGGAGACCACCCTCCCCTCCCCTTCTCGCCCACAGTTTCCTATTAACGTTAGCTACGTTCATATAGCATATAGCCTATAGTTTACACGAGAGTTCCTTCTTTGGATTATATATTCTATGGGTTTGGACAAGTGTGTAATGATGCATATCAACCATTACAGTTTCATATAGAGAAGTTTCAGTGCCTTAAACATCCTTTGTTCCACGTATTCATCTCCCTACCCCAATTCCCAGCAACCACTGATCTCTTTATAGTTTTGCATTTTCAGAATGTCATAACATAGGAATCACACAGCATGTAGTCTCTCAGATTGGTTTCTTTCACTTAGCAACATGCATATCGGGTTCATCCATTTCTTTTGTGATAACTTTTAAAATTGCAGAATAATATCCTATTGTATGGATGTACCACGATTTATTTAGCAATAGAAATTAAAAATCATCACTCTATAGCAATGGCGATTTCAATTCTGATCAGCACAAGTCTTGTTCTGGGATTTCCTTCTGCTGTGGGTTTGATTGGAGGGTGGAGAGGAGGTGAGACCCCAGGATGCAGGCTGGCCAGTCTTAGCAGCCTGTGGTAGCACCTGGGTGAAAGCAACATTTCTTACAAGCCATTATGTCCGATAGTAAAATGGACAGCAAAACTAAGTCGTACCATAGTGTCCTCATATTTCATTCTTTTTTCCTTGGCATTTCTGTCTTTTATGTTTGTGCTGAGTATTTCTTCTAACCAATTATTTTGGAAAAAAGAGGACAAAATCAGACACACAGTAGTTTTCATTCCTGTGTCTTGTTAGCGGCAGGAAGTGCTGCGGATGAGTGCGTTTCTCTTTTGATGAGTGTGACTTGCCAGCAGTGACCAGGGGCTGAGTCTGTTTTCAGTGATGTTCCTGATGCTGCCGCTGCCCCCATGCTGGAAACATTGTCTAGAACTTTTCCTTTGATTTATGTTCTCAGTCTTCCTCCTGACTTGCGCTCGCAGTGGGTGAAGGATTGTGGAGCAGACGAGCCTCTTGTTAAAGCAGAGGCTTCACATGGAAGACTGGGCTGTAGGTGCTGTCCCTGCACAGGCACCCGAGTCATGATCCTACCTGGGGTGTGTATGTGTGGGAGCTGGGGAATGGCTAGGGGAGCATTTCTAACAGTAGGAAGTCGATCCCGCATGGCTTCCAGGAAGCAGTGATTGACTGTGAAACTGTGATTCTAGAGTTTAAAAAAATGTAAAACCTAAAAACAAATGACTCTGAGGCAATGCAAGAGTTCAACCATTGTAGAAGATTCCTCATGGCAATTCTTCAAGAATCTAGAACCAGAAATACCATTTGACCCAGCAGTCCCATTACTGGGTATATACCCAAAGGATTATACATCATTCTACTCTAAAGACACGTGCACACGTATGTTTATTGCAGCACTGTTCACAATAGTAAAGACTTGGAACCAACCCAAATGCCCATCAATGATAGACTGGATAAAGAAAATGTGGCACATATATACCGTTGAACAATGAGAACACAGGGAGGGGACCATCACACACCAGGGCCTGTTGGGGGTTGTGGGGGTAGGGGAGGGATAGCATTAGGAGAAATACCTCATGTAGATGATGGGTTGATGGGTGCAGCAAACCACTATGGTACGTGTATACCTGTGTAACCTGCATGTTCTGCATGTGTATCCCAGAACTTAAAGTATGATTAAAAAAAAAGAGTTCAGCACTGGGGAGCAGAATAAACTCAGCTGCTATGTCTGACTCCCCTCTGTTGACTCGCCATTCTTCTCTCCCAGGATCCTCTCTGGCCAACCCAAGTTCGGCTTCTCTTTTAGTTCCCCACCAACTTTTCTTGGCTCCTTTTTCAGGTTGGTCCTTCTTCAAAGAAATGTAATTGACTTAGATGACAGGGGATAGGGATATACAACTCCCCAAGGAGCCCCTGGTTTAGTAGGGGCTACAGATAATAGACTCGGCAGAGAATGTGAGAGGCGTTCTAGGGGTCAGTTCAAGGTGTTGCAGCCTACAACAGGGAGCACTTAGCCTAGTGAGAGAATCCAGGGAGGCTTCTTGGTGGAGATGAGTAAGTTTAGCCTTGTGAGGAGGAAGTAGGGCGTTTCTGGGAGAGGAAAGAACGTGTGCAAAGGGCTGTGCTATAAGGGATGAGCAAGACATTCGTTGTGCCCAAATCAGAGTTAGCACTGGGGGAGGGAAGAAGGCCGAGTCCAGTGATAAAGAATCCTAGAGTCTTGCCAAGGAGTTTACAGTTTATCATGTGGGCGCAAAGAAACCATCATGGGCGTCCGTTAGGGTGGGATCTCATCTGATTTTTGTTTTTGAAGGTGTACCTAGGAAGCAGTGGTGGGAATGAGTTAGGGAAATAACATGTCCCTGCTTTCCCTCCTCCCATATCTTGAAGCTACTGTAATTAGGTTGTCACCTCAACTGGTGCACTGAACTCCATTCCCCCAACTCCTGTTCCTCTGCCCCTCAGTCCTAATGCCTGGCCAAACCCCCACCCAACTTGGGCTCTATTTTCTGCCTCCTCTAGGCTATGTCCTAGTCCCCGAATGTGACTGGAGAATGTGAGTGGAGAACTCCATCACTGTGCAGATTGACTTCAGCTCACCTGGAATTCCCCCTGAATTTCCTCAGGCTGTGTTCTCCAACAGGGCAAACCTTCATAGCTTCTCCTCTCTCCTCAGGCTGACAATACCCAGCTCGCACTCTTCCCTGATCCTCTTGCTTCTTATTCACTGACAAAAGAGGAGCGATAAAAAGAGAACTTGGCCTGGCGCAGTGGCTCACGCCTGTAATCCCAGCACTTTGGGAGGCTGAGGAGGGCAGATCACCTGAGGTCAGGAGTTCGAGACCAGCATGGCCAACATAGTGAAACTCAGTCTCTACTAAAAATACAAAAATTGACTGGGCATGTTGGCAGGCACCTCTAGTCCCAGCTACTCGGGAGGCTGAGGCAGGAGAATCGCTTGAACCCGGGAGGTGGAGGTTGCAGAGAGCCGAGATTGCGCCACTGCACTCCAGTCTGGGTGACAGAGCGAGACTCCATCTCAAAAAAAAAAAAAAAAAAAAAAGAACTTACGTGTACTTCCATAGCTAAATCCACTTTGTGGCCTGTACCAACCCTACATACTCTGCTTCCTTCCTTCTAGTGGGTCGGTTTTTGTGCTGAATTCATTTCCTCTTGCCCACTCTTCATTTGTTTCCTTTCTCTTCTGTATGATCAAGGAATATATCCCTTCTTTGTAAAGCTCTCTCCACATACCCCAGCTGCTGCCCCATTTTCCTGCTTCTTTTACTGAAAGACTCCTAGAAAGAGTTCTCTGTTCTTGTTGTTTCTGCTTTTTGTCTTCTCTTTCTTGCACTTATTCTGATCAGGTTTTCATCCTTGTCACTCTATTGAAACTGTAGCTGTTCTTGTCAAAGGTGCCAGTGGTGTCCACATAGCCAAATCCAATGGTCAGATCTCAGTTCTCATCTTCTTCTACGTGTTGGCAGTGTTAGACCTAGCAGCCTCTCGTCTCACAAAATAAAATCCGCAATGGTTGTGTATCAGGCACTCCATAGTCTGTCCCTTGGCTGCCTTTTACTGTTTCAGGTGCCATGGCCTCTTGCTGGTCTTGGGGTACTTGCTGTTCCCTCATTAGGGGCAGACCCCTAAATGGCCTTTCCTCTCACTTCATCGAGGTGTTTGCTCAACGTTACATGATTAGAGTGGCTTTCCCTGAGAACCGTACTACAAATTTCTATCCTTTTACGTTTTCATAGTACTAATCATAATCTGATATAGGCTTTGTTATAGCTAATCCTTTCAGTAGAATTTTTTGAAACTTTAAAAAATTGAGGTAAAAAATAAAAAAAGACATAAAGTTAAGTGTGATAAAAATGCATAAAAGTATATGGCTTAGTGAATTTTTACAAACATATACTTGCACGTAACCACTACTTAGATCAAAACATCGGATTTCTCCAGCACCCTAGAAGGTTCTCATCCGTTTTATCCTAGACTGCCCTCCACTGAAGTAACCATTATTCTGATTTCTATTGCCATAGATTAGTTTTACCTGTTCTTGAAGTACAGGTAAGTGGAATGATTCAGTGTGTAATCTTTTGTACCTGGCTTCTGTCAGCACAATGGCTGTGAGCATCAACCATATTGAGTGTGTCAGTAGCTTGCTCACTTTTACTGGGGTGTAGTATTAATTGTTTCAGTTGTATAATGCTACATAAGAAACCACCCTAAAACTTAGTGGTTTAATAAAATAAATATATTGTTGCATAACTATTCTGTTGAAATTTGAGCTTGGCTCAGCTGGGCAGTTCTTCTCTTGACAAACATAGGTACCTCATAATTGGAATTCTACAATATTTGTCCTTTTGTAACTGGCTTATTTCACTTAGCATAATGTCATCAAGGTTTATTCATGTTGTGTCAGAATTTGCTTCCTTTTTAAGGATGAATAATATTTCATTGTGTCTATATACCACATTTTGTTTATCCATTCACCCATCAGTGGATATGAGTTGCTTCTACTTTTGGCGATTATGAATAATGTTGCTATGAACACTGGGGTACAAATATCTCTGTTCAAGTCTCTGCTTTTAATTATTTTGGTTTATATCTAGAAGTGGAATTGCTGAGTCATGATAATTCTATTTTTAGTTTTTTGAGGAACTACTATACTGTTTTGCATAGCAGCTGCACCATTTTACATTCCCACCAACAGTGCTCAAGGGTTCCCTTTTTTCCACATCCTTGCTAACACTTGTTATTTTCTGTATATAGCCATCTTAATGGATGAGAGTAGCCATCTAATACATGTAAGGTGGCATTTAGTTTCTTTATAAACAATAGATTCTGAGAACTTTGAGATCTTTTTTTTAGTTTTTCTTCTTCCTCATGCATCTAAATGTAGGCAGTGGCACATACTCAGAGGTAGGAAAATGACACCGGAAGTTATAGAAGCCGCTGGAAGAGAAAGTTGCAGCAAAGGAGGAATGATCTGCTGAGGGGCCCTGCAGGACTCATGCATGCTGAGGAAACTTCTGAGCATAACTGGGTTAGGAGAATTGTGGGAGGCTTCCAGAAAAAAGCAAAAACACCTGTTTAGGAAGGTGTTGAAAGAGGGGTGGCACTTTGCTGAGTGGGAAACGGAGGACCACATGAGGGCAGGAAAGGTTAGGCACAGGAATTGCATATGGGGCTGGGGGAGGAGGGGATTTTCTTTGGTTTAATCTTTATTTGTGAAGGAAGACAAATGCTAGTGAAAAATAGCTTGGCCATTTGCTTGTTGTTCATGAAGCTCTTAACCCAGTTAAACTCTAGTGAAAGGGGGAATAGGAGCTCTGTGATCTGGCTCTGATCGAAGAGAACAATGATTGGGAGTCTGTGTCAGAGCCATGCAGACATCTTATGATTTCTTTTTATGTTACCATGCAATGTTTAGCTCTGGAGTCTATAAATGTTAACTTATAAGAAAGAGTGCTTCAGACTTGATGAGAGAAATATCGTGCCTCAGGGATGTGCTTCCAAGTGGAGACAGACTTAGTGTTAGCCTCTGGATAATCTTTACAAAAAAATTTTTTTAATTCCAATTTTTCATTTCAGTTTTTCATGTTACTTGTAAAAAAATTTAAAAACATAGATGTAGAAATAAAGAAATAAGGATTGCCCATGATTTTATCTTGTTAACATTTTGGCATATATTGTCTGCCTTTTTTTTCCTTCATATAAAAGCATATATAGTTTGTATATTTTATTAAAATGGAATTACACTGTATGTAGTGAGTTTTCTATTTTATTATCTCAACAATAGATTTTCCCTTTTTATGACATTAAAAATTCTTTTATAGCAGGAACTTAAATGATTATACAGTAGTTCATCGTATGGATATATCAAGATTTGGCATTTAGGTTACTTCCTTTTTTTAACTTTTTTATCATAATAATGAAACATGTCTTTGTAAATAAATTTGTGTCACATTTCTGATTGTTTCTTTTAAAGTGTTTAAAACAGAAATATGCTTTTCAATGAATTCTAACAAAGCAAGCATTTATGTAGCCATCATCCAGGTCAAGAAATAGAATGTAACCAACTCCCCAGACATCCCTCATTGCTCCTAATCACTTCTCCCTTCCTCCTCCCCCGGAGCAACCTGATTTCTAATACTAGTGTTTTTATTTTGCTGATTTCTGATCTTCATATAAATTAAATGGGACAATGATGCATTCTTTTATGTTATCTCATTTTGTTCAGTACAGCTTTCGAGAGATTCAGGAATGCTTTTGAGTCCATCAGTAGTTAGTTCATTGTTATTGTTTGTAATCTCTTGTATGAATACACTTCAATTTGTTAATCCAATCTACTGTTGATGTTCATTTAGGTTGTTTTTAAAATGAATATTCATACTCTTAGTACCCTGATTTCTGTTAGACAGAGTGGAATTGCTGGCTATACGTGTATGTATATTGTTTAGTAAATACTGCCAAACAGCTGTCCAAAGTGGTTGCATTGAGTGCTTTGCACAAAGTGGTTGCAATACATGAGAATTTCCACTGCTTTACTTCCTTGCCAACACTGATGTTTCCAGTTTGCTTAATTCTACCTAATCCAATGAGCTTTTAGTTGTTTCTCATTCTAGTTTTGATATATATTTTTTGAATGACTAAAGAGGTTTAGCATCGTTTCATAAATTTTTGCTGGGAGTTAGCATCTTTGGTTATTCTCTTTTATGAAGTGCTTATGCGGTCTCCTTTTCTACACATAATACATTTTTTATTAAAAAATTGATTTGTAGAAGTTCTTTATATAGCCTGGATATGAACCCTTTATGGGTTATATGTGCTGTAAATATTTTTTCCCTACTGTGTGTTTTTCCTATTTTCTCTTTTTAGGGTGCATTTTGATGAGCAAATGTTATTAATTTAGAACAATCTATCAATTTTTCATTTATGTGCTTTTATGTCTTGTTTAAATTTCATACTCTGAAGTTCAAGATACTTTCCCATATCATTTTCCACTAGTTTTATTGTTTTCCATTCACATTTAGATCTGAAATCCACTTAGACTGATTATTGTGTGTGATATGAAATAGAGATCAAGTTTTATTTTTTCCTCAGATGGATATCCAGTTGACCTAGTATCATTTATTTGAAAATGCCATCCTTTCTTCACTTGTCTTCAGTCCAGTCTTTCACTTAATTAGTGTCTTTATAGGCCTGGATCTTTTTCTGGACTCAAATCTCTTTCACTGATTTGTTTGTATATAACTTCATCAGTATCACATTGCGTTAATCAATGCAGTTTTGTAATGAATTTTAAGATTTTTATTTCTCCCTTAAATATTTGGAAGAATTCACCAAGTGAGGCAATCTGGGCTTAGAATTTTCCATTTTGGATTTAATTATTTAAATAATCAAAGACCCATTCAAATTGTCTGTTACTTCTGGAGTCAGTTTTTATAAGCTGAATTTTTCTAGGAATATTTCTACTGTACTTAAGGTTTCAGAGTTATTGGTATACAATTGTTCATAAATAATGTCCCTTTATCTTTTAAGGTCTGTAAGATATGTAGTGATGCTGTTTTCCTTTTTTCATTCCTCATATTGATTATATTTGCTCATCTTCATTATCTCTTATTCACTCTCTCTTCCCCCTCTACAATCAGTATTGCCAATTTACTAACTTTATTATTAAATGTTTCCAAAGAAACAACTTTTATTTTAGAATTTTGGAATTTTTTATCTTTCTGCTAATTTGAACCTTAACATTGTGAAGTGTGTCTGTCTAGTAATAATTTTTCTTTAAAGTCTACTTTGTGTGATATTAATAGAGCAATACCAGTTTTGATTTGTTTTTAGTGTTTACGTGGTATATTTTTCTATCCCTTAACATAAACCTTGCTATATTCTTGTATTTTAGATATAGCTCTTCTAAGAAGCCTATTTTTTAAACCCGCTCTGACACATCTGCCTTTAATTTGAAGGAGTTAATTCATCGCCTTTATTACATTTGATGTGATATCTTAGTTTCCATCTTCTATCTTGCTATTTGCTCTTAGTTGTCTCACCTTTTCTCTTTCTCTCCTCTGCTCTTTTATCTTCTTTTGGGATTGATTATTTGGTATTATTCACCTGTCTATTAACTTTCTATATTATTTTACTACACTTTGGGTGGGCGCTCTGAAAAATACAGTTCTATTATAAATTAGTACTTGTACCCCTTCCTAGATACTGCAAGGATTTTAGACTGCTTTAAACTCTTTTACCTTCTTTACTTATATGTTATTATTATTATTTTTTTTTTGAGACGGAGTTTCGCTCTGTCGCCCAGGCTGGAGTGCACTGGCCGGATCTCAGCTCACTGCAAGCTCCGCCTCCCGGGTTTACGCCATTCTCCTGCCTCAGCCTCCCGAGTAGCTGGGACTACAGGCGCCCGCCACCTCGCCCGGCTAGTTTTCTGTATTTTTTAGTAGAGACGGGGTTTCACCGTGTTAGCCAGGATGGTCTCGATCTCCTGACCTCGTGATCCGCCCGTCTCAGCCTCTCAAAGTGCTGGGATTACAGGCTTGAGCCACCGCGCCCGGCCACTTATATGTTATTATTGTCAAGTATATACATACTATATGTATCTTCATTGTTGTCTTATGCATCGATACTTATATCTATTTCCCCTTTCATTGTTCCTCATCCCTTCAGTCATATTCTACCTTCCATCTGGTATATTTTTCTTTCTGCCTGAAGAACACCCTTTAGCGTCTGTTTAGTCTGCTGGTGACCAATTGTCATATTCTGTTTGTCTGAAAATACCTCTATTTTGTTTCAATTCTTGAAAGATATTTGCACTGGTGTGATTGGATTCATGATTGCTAATTGTTTTCTTTTGGTAATTTGGATATATTTTTCCATAATTCATCAGACTTTTATTATTTCTTTTGAGAATTTAGCTCTTGGTTTAATTGTTGTCCCTCGTCATTCTTTTTTTCCTCTGGTGCTTTTAAGATTTATTGTCTTTCTTCCTTTCTCCTCCTCTTCTTCTTTCTCTTTCATCTCTTCTAGTATTTTTATTATGCTGTACCTAGATATGGCCACCATTTGTCAGACCTTGTAGATAATAGATAAATAATGCGTTGGGAGAGATATTATGAAACAGCAAGGGATAGTGCAGACCTGGGAGCTAGTAACAGCAGAAGCCTGGATCAGGGTTAGAGTTAGGGGCTTTATCACCCCGAACGTGAAAGGGAAGGGGAACTTTCACTAGAAGTTCCCCTAGCTAGAAGCAGAGAGATAGTGTGAAGAAAGTTACTTTACAGGAATTTTTATATTGGTCAAGGGATGCAGGCATCCTATGGTGACTTTTTGGAGGCAGCTGGGGAAATAAATACCCTAATCTCATTGTCCTTTCTTCTCCTTCCAAATTTCTTTTAGTTCTCCTCATTGGTGATCTGAGATACCAAGCAAAGGGTAGATTTAGAGGAGCATATGGGGTTTATAGGAATCCTTACATCTGTGGTTCAGGTGTCAGCAAACCTTTTCTGTAAAGGGGCAGATAATTCGTTTAGGCTGTTTGTGTCACATGTGGTCTCTCCTCCTTTCCTCTCCCGTTCTTCTTTCATGACCCTTTAATGATGTAAAAAAAAAAAAAATTCTTAGCTCACAAGTCATACCGAAACAGGCCACTGACCAAATTTGGCTGACCTCTGGTGTAGTGGGAGGGTTCATTTTTTTGCTGGGATCAGTTTTGGAGAATTCTCTGCTACTATCTCTTTATAACTTTATCTCCTTATAACTTGACTTTCTCTTTGCTCTGGAATTCCAAGGACACACAGGTTGACTCTTTGCACTCTATCCCCTGTGTCTGTCTTATAATCTCTTGTATTTTTTAACCTTTTCTCTTCCCAAGCTTCATTCTGGATATTTTTTTCTGACTCATCTCCCAGCT
Organism: Trachypithecus francoisi; assembly: GCF_009764315.1. Classification (NCBI taxonomy): domain Eukaryota; kingdom Metazoa; phylum Chordata; class Mammalia; order Primates; family Cercopithecidae; genus Trachypithecus; species Trachypithecus francoisi. The sequence goes on along the minus strand of NW_022681470.1, from coordinate 68,033,972 downwards.
TCCTAATACTCTTCAGCTTTGGCTAATTACTTCTAAACTCATCCAATGCATTCTTAATTTTGGTTATTGTATTTTTCAGAGTTAGAATTGTCAAATGGCTTATTTTATAGTTTTAAGTTTTCAGCTAAAATTCCCGATTTTTCCTTTTATCTTGTAAAGTATGTTAAGGATAATTATTTTAATGTCTACATTCAATAACTCCATAATTCTGAAGTCTCCGTGGGTTTCATCCTATTGTATTCTATTGTTTCTCTTAGTTTTCCCACAGATTGTTGTATCTCTTCATGTGCTAGTTATTTTGGATTGTGTACTGGACATTCTACATGAATTTTTTTTTTTTTTTTGAGACTGAGTGTCGCTCTGTCGCCCAGGCTGGAGTGCAGTGGCCAGATCTCGGCTCACTGCAAGCTCCGCCTCCCGGGTTTACGCCATTCTCCTGCCTCAGCCTCCCAAGTAGCTGGGACTACAGGCGCCCGCCACCTCGCCCGGCTAGTTTTTTTTGTATTTTTTAGTAGAGACGGGGTTTCACCGTGTTAGCCAGGATGGTCTCGATCTCCTGACCTCGTGATCCGCCCGTCTCGGCCTCCCAAAGTGCTGGGATTACAGGCTTGAGCCACCGCACCCGGCCCTACATGAATTAAAAAAAAAAAAATGTTTTGGGCCCTAGGATGGTATAGATTTTTTAGAGAGTATTTAAATTTGCTTCTTACAGGTAGCTAAGAACACTAACAACCAGGCTCTTCTGAATACAGTTTCTTTTTTTTTTTTTTAATTTATTTTTATTTTTATTTTTTAATATTTTTTATTTTTATTTATTTATTTATTTTTTATAATTAATAGCCTACCAATCAAACAAAGTCCAGGACCAGATGGATTCACAGCTGAATTCTACCAGAGGTACAAGGAGGAGCTGGTACCATTCCTTCTGAAACTATTCCAATCAATAGAAAAAGAGGGAATCCTCCCTAACTCATTTTATGAGGCCAACATCATCCTGATACCAAAGCCTGACAGAGACACAACAAAAAAAGAGAATTTTAGACCAATATCCCTGATGAACATCGATGCAAAAATCCTCAATAAAATACTGGCAAACCGGATTCAGCAGCACATCAAAAAGCTTATCCACCATGATCAAGTGGGCTTCATCCCTGGGATGCAAGGCTGGTTCAACATTCGCAAATCAATAAACATAATCCAGCATATAAACAGAACCAAAGACAAGAACCACATGATTATCTCAATAGATGCAGAAAAGGCTTTTGAATACAGTTTCAAGGAGTGAGGTGATTTGAAGCTGTATTTCAAGACTTTTTCTGGTTTACTTTGCTCTAGAGAGTAGCCATTTTATATATTGTAGCCATATGTATGTGTGTGTGTGTGTGTGTGTATGTGTGTGTGTGTGTGTGTATATGGTTTTTTTTTTTTTTTGAGACAGCGTCTCACTCTATCCCCCCCAGCTGGAGTGCAGTGGCATGATTACGACTCACTGCAGCCTCAACCTCCCACTCCCAGGCTCAAGTGATTCCCTTACCTCAGCGTCTCTAGTGGCTGGGACCACAGGTGTCCACTACCATGCCTGGCTATTTTTTTTCCCCCTAGAGATGGGGGTCTCACTATGTTGCCTAGGCTGGTTTTGAACTACTGGGTTCAAGTGATCCTCCTTCCTTGGCCTCCCAAAGTGCTGAGATTACATGCATGAACTGCCATGCCTGGCCACATAATTCTTCACTGCCTTGCTAGCTCACTGATGCATTCAAGCTGATTTTATAAAGTTGTTTGTCCAGGGTTTATAGTTGTTCTCAATAGGATAGTTCATCTGAATTTATCAGTCCGCTATTACCGGAAGACTCTGATTATTTCTTTGAGAAAAATCATTAGAAGTAGAATTATTGGGAAAGCGGGAATGTACATTTTAATGGCTTTTGATACATACTGTCTGCTTGCCTGTCAATAAGATTGTACAGGTTTACAGAGGTCCATGCTAGTTTTCTTGTACCTCACCAGCACAGGATAGTAATTAAAAAAATGGCGAGTTAGATAGGTCAAAATTAGAATCTCATTGAGTTTTTATTAGGGCTATCATTTAGACTGCCTGAATTTGAGTCCTCTTACTAGCTATATGCCCTTAAGCAATTATATTTAACTTCTCTGTGCTCAGTTGCTCATCTGAAATATTGGAATAATGATTATACTCACCTCATGGGATTTAAGTGAGGATGAAATGAGTTAATATAGGTGAAATGAGTAGAACAGTATCTGGTGTATCAGCATCTTTCAGTAAATGTTATTTTTATTATTAATATTTGTCTCTTCTTCACTGGTGGTCAGAGTACAATGTTATTGAGGGCCTTGCTCATGCCGTTCTTTCCGTATCTGAAGAAGCCTTAGCTATGTCTCAAAAATCTTAATCATCCATTATGGTTTAAGCTTAGGGGTTCCTTTACTTGAGATACATTTTCTGATTCCTCTGAGTCAGGTATAATATATTTTTCTATTCAGCCCCCACAGCATATTACTTACACTTGGATTATAGATACATTCTGTCTTTTACTACAGATCCAGGGTCCATTATATACAATCCCCAAATCCCAAAAACTGAGGAAAATGACTATAACCTATTTAGTGTCAAAGTCTCTACTGGCCTAAATGTACTTGAAGAAACCCGACCTGAGTTGATGTTTACTACTTAGGGTCTTGACATAGCTCACTTAGTCTGAATATTCATACATTTCTCTGCAAAAATATTCCTATGCTTGAGGACAGGTGCTGCCCAATTCTGTTTAGGGGTGTTTGGTCATATATGATAAATGGACCTTATTCGTTTTCTGAATTCCCAGCCTATCTGGGCCTAAGGCATTTGGGTAAGGTGTTTTGGGTCTGCTTAAATATTAAGAGTTGTGTGTGTACTGTAAGTTTAGGAAGCACATCTTAATCCTTATGCTTTCCAGGCCTGGAAATAGGGGTTTATTTTTTCTCACAGCATTAGAATCCATTGGCAGATAATTGCTGTATTAATTCAGTGGCTTAAGTTTATCTGGGCTGAGAGTTCTGTGATTCTCTTGCTCTTTCATGCAGTCACAGAATGGCTGCTCCAGTTCTAGTCATCAAGTTTATGTTCCAAGTGGAAAAAAGGAAGAATGACAAAAGGCAGAAGAACATAAGCCTCCTGAATCTGTTCCTCTTTTAAAGATTTTTTGGAAGCCTGTCTAGTGACTTCTACTTATATATCAGTGGTCAGAATTGTGTGATGTTGTCACCTCTCTGTGTAAGAGAATGGAAGGAATATAGTCCTTAGCTTGGTAGATGGTGCCCCACCAAAATAGAGATTCTCTAGCAAGAAGGAATGGAAAATGGATGTAGGGTAGACAATTCGATATCTTGGCTGATGTTTTTTGAGAACTTAAGTGTTTAATAAGTGTTAAATATTTTATACATCTCATCTCCTGAACTCCTCATAAGAATCTTACGAATGGCTGGGTGCAGTGGCTCACGCCTGTAATCCCAGCACTTTGGGAGTCCAAGGTGGGCGGATCATGAGGTCAGGAGATTGAGACCATCCTGGCTAACATGGTGAAACCCTGTCTCTACTGAAAATACAAAAAATTAGCCGGACGTGGTGGTGGGTGCCTATAGTCCCAGCTACTCGGGAGGCTGAGGCAGGAGAATGTCATGAACCTGGGAGGTGGAGGTTGCAGTGAGCCGAGATGGCACCACTGCACTCCAGTCTGAGTGACAGAGCAAGACTCTGTCTCAAAAAAAAAAAAAAAAAAAAAGGAAAAGAAAAAAACAAAGGAATCTTATGAATCTGGCATATCATCATTCCATTTTTATACATGAGGAAAGAGAGGTTTCCATCTGCCCAAGGTTACACTAATAGTCATCTTGGAGTGGGATTTGAATATAGGCTTGTTTGATTCTAGCATATACTTTCAACTAGTGTGCTTCACATCTACTGGGGTATAACACTGAAAGGTTAGGTAGAAGCCAGATTTTGAAGGGCGTTGACTGCAAAAAGGAGTTTAGACTAACCCCTGGCCTACATAATTATTTTCTAAATGATTACAATTATGTTTCTGTGCTAACCAGATCCACTGTCTTCATGCTATAAAGTTCTTCTCCTTTTTGTTGAACCTGGCGCTTTTCTCTAGCAAGAACTTGGAAGGCGACCCATCCTTTAAGACCCTGCAGAGACTACCATCTCCTTGAAGACTCTCTTAGACTGACTTGGTCACTTTCTTTTTTTTGCATTCCTACACCATTCTGTACAGAAACCAAAATATTTTTATGTTGTATAATCTTCTTACATGATTAATTATGACTCAACTCAATTTTACTAGTGAGAAGGGATTGTGTCTTGTTCCTTTGCAAGTTGTGGCATTTAGCACAGTTTCTGGCACACAATAGGCATTCAGATATTGATGGAATGAGGAAAACAATGAATGGGTGAATCAAGATCACATGAGATAGTAAGAAAAAACAAGTCTGCAGAAAGTATCTTTTTTAATTTTAATTATAATGCTGAGCAATTAGTGGAATCATCATTTGAGTATGATCAATACCAACTGTTCATGAATGGAAGTCTAGTAGTTTATAGGAGAATGTCAGAATGTCAGCAATTCCGTGTTTTGAGTTAACGTTATGCTTTAATTTTTTATTATATTTTAAACTTTAGATATTTTCTTTATGAATACTAAGATAATGAATATTTAATAATGCTTCATCCTGTTTAGTTTTTTCTTTTCTTTGAACTTCATAAAACCCCTATAAGCACAGATTTCTTTTTTATATTACCTTCTGACTACTGATGAAGTCAGAGACACAGAGAGGTTGGTGACTTTTTCAAGAAGCACACAGCTAGTGACAGAACAAATCTTGTTCTCACTTGAGATCCCAGGATTACTTAATATTTGGGTGATGTCTTGTTTAGCCTTAGGTTCACTACAATTAGGGGTCAAATTTAGCTTAGATAATTCTGGTTTCTTTGGAACTATCCAGCTCATAGCCAACAACACGTCACAGCCACAGTATATAGAAAAGGGAGCACAAAGAATGTGGAATATATTAAAGGATTTTGAGTATTAAAACTTTTCATGGGAATGAGTGTTAAATTTATTTTTCCAAGCACAGGAAATTTATGTTGATAAGACATAAGGTTTGCGAATTAGCTGAAGTGTATCTCAGGGTGTTGGTTAGGAGGGAAGAGAGTATTGACAATCAATGACGGAGGCTTTTGTAAGAACTAGAGGCTTTAAGGCTTCCTTTAGGAAGCAGTAGTTTATCTTTGTGTACTGTTACCTTTTTAATATTTTGAAAGTTTTTGAAGGTAAAGATGTGTAATCAGTGCTTAGTAATTGACTACATGAATGTTACCATACACATATTGGAAATTAAAGTGCATGAGAATCATTCCTTTTCGGTAGAATGAGAAACTCCTTTGTGGGTGATATGAGATGGTCAGGAAAAGTCCCTTGGAAACATCATCTCTCCCACCAGGCTGATTAAAATTTAATGACATATTACTTGTTATATGTTTACATATTAATCGAAGTAACTTGAAATAGCGTCCATATTTGTAATTATAATTGTGAGGGTAGCAGTGGGGGGCTGATGTAAGCAGGGAGGGAGGGTTGGGTAAACTTCAGTGAGTGAGAAAGGAGTGTGTGCTCCACTGTTAGATCACAACGATGTGAGTGGGGGCCTACAGGGAGACTTCTGAGAGCATGACCTGCCTCAGAGACATGGATGGAGGTGCTGGAGACAGCTTGTCCTCTCCCCACTGGTGCAAAGGCAGAACCATGAAAGTAGTGCAAATGGTGAGTGTAGGTTTAAGCATGTTGTAAACAAGTTGGTAGATCCATTTAGGGCTATTTAGAAAAGGTAGGAGAAGTCTCATTAAGGGAAAGCATAAAGAAAAAATAGAAAATAAAACATGCTAAGCAATAGAGGAGATTTCTTTTTTAAGTTACATTTTATAATCATTTTTTGAAATGGATGTATAAAAATGAAAAGATTCCATTTGAATAGAAAAAGCAACAAATAGCATGGTAACACTTAGAGGAAAGAACGAGACCTTACAAATAATGCCATTTAAAATGTTTTATAGAACCCCTTATTTATGTCTCAATTCAAAAAAAAAGTATTAAAAAAGCAGCCACTAGAACCGATGAAATAAAAAAATATGAATGTGTTTTGTGTCTTTGGGAAAAGATATGACGAAAACATGCTGCCTTACCTCTGTATTTATTCAGCAGTGATTGATTAAATACCAGCAGAAATGAGTGCTCTGTTCAGTGCCTTGGAACTTTTAGAGGAAATATAATTTCTTCAGGTTGAGGATTTTGAGCTAGGTCTGCGAGAAAGATATAGCCGGAGATTGGCAGATAGAATCGTTGGGTGGTCAAACAATTGTATCTCACTGTTGTGTAGAAGGGCATGACAAAATAACAATCACCTGTTTGATTCGGTCTCTTATTAGATGCATACCCTTGGGCACATTGGTTATCCTCTGAATCGCGGTGTTCTCATCTTTAATAAGAGCAGTGTCTCCTTGCAAGGTGTTGTAGGGATTAAATTAGATACGTATGTAGACGAATGCAGTGCCCACATTGTTAGCATTTAGTGACTGGTGTTGTCAGCCCAGGAAACTATCCAAAAGAACAATTACTAACCTCACAAAGGTACTTGATCCTGGGAAGTATTGCCTTTGGGAAGCTGCTCTTTATTCCTGAGGATTTGAGCTTGAGCCTCTTGATGATCATTCACTCTCTGCATGCCGGAGCCTTGGCTAAAAGGGGAGGCCCCAATCTCAGGAGAGATTTTACAATAAAGCCAGCTCTCAAGGGCAGACCAGACTGGCAGTGCTAAGGGCTAATTCTGCTTTCTGCTTTTTGGTTTTCATCCTTAAAAAAAATTAAATCTTATTTTATTTTTATTGACAAATAATTATATTTATGGGGTACAATGTGATATTTTTGATCGTTGTGGGATGATTAAATCAAACTAATTAATATATGTAACACCTTACCTATTTTTTTGTGTGTGGCAAGAACAGAAAACTTCTTCTAGCAATTTTGAGATGTATAATACATTAACTATCGTCACCATGTTGAGCAATAGATCACTAAAACTTATTCCTCCTGTCTAACTGAAACTTTGTACCCTTTGACCACCATCTCCCCAACTGCCCCTGCCTCTTCAGCCTCTGTTAACCACCATTCTACTCAATACTTCTATGGGTTTGACTTTTCGATTCCAAATGTAAGTGAGATCATGCAGTATTTGTCTTTCTGTGTCTGACTGACTTCTTTTAGCATAACGTCTTCCAGTTTTATGCATGGTTTGCAAAAGACAAGATTTTCTTCTAAAAAGGAAATGCTGTGTAATTTTCCAGTGTGTGTATATACTACATTTTCTTAATCCATTCATCCAACCATGGACACTTAGCTTGATTCCATATCTTGACTATTGTGAATAGTAATGCCTGCAGTGAACATGAGCATGCAGATATGTTTTTGACCTACTGATTTCATTTCCTTTAGATATATACCCAGAAGTGGGATTCTGTGACATGGTAATTTTATTTTTGTTTTTTTTGAGGACTCTTTCTGCAATTGATTTTATATCATTTTATACAGTAAGGAGCAAAGTAAGGGCCTTTAGAGAGGATTCCTTCTTGCCTGTTTTCCCATAGTCTATGTTGGTAAAGCAAAACACAGATTGTCCATGTTATTGTGGGGTTCTAGGTAAACTCTGTATTATAATGCCTTAGCACTTAATATTTTTTCATAGCTCTTTTCCATATGCAATTTCATTTTGATTCTTATAATCAAAATGGATGAAATACTGATCTTGGAACCAATATTGGTTATCATTTATTGAGGTTGTAATATGTGCTAGACATTCTGCTGATGTTTTATCAACATTATCATATTAAATCCTCACAATTGTGCAAGGTAGTTATTCTTATTTCTGTTTTGCTGTTGAGTAAACCAAAGTTTAGAAAGGTTGAGTAACTTACTCTCAACTTACAGAGCCCCTCAGGGATGCATCTGGGTTTAGAAACCAGGCTCTGCTGCCTTTCCATCTTACTGATGGGGAACCTGAGATCAAGACAGAGTACCTTGCCCAGGGTCACACTTGGAATTTCAAAACAGTAGCTTGTCCAGATTATTGTGAATCTTTTCTTGACCTGTGGGCACCCTGCTAGCCACCAAATCCCCCTAGCATAACACTGGATAACATGAGTAAGTAACATGAGTAATGGCCAGCAGGCCCCTCTGGGATGCTGCAATTTACATTTTTCTTCATTTGCTCCAAGGATCCATGGATCTATCTCCTTCAACAGTTAGGACTCACAGCCCTTGGTGTTGGCAGCTTAGCCATTATGCCCTCTTCTCATATTTACAATTGAATTCACCATCCTTGCTGTATCAATCTCTGGAAAGAAGCTGTTGATAAAGGGCACTTTGGCAAGGCTGTAACTCCAGCCTGATTTGAGATGCTGCTGTAATTAGTTATAGGTCGGCATTAGCTAAATTGAATGTAATCCATCATGCTTATTGGATGTGGTGGGGGAGATATGTACCTGAAGGGTCAGCAAGAAAGACACATTAAGTATCAGATGAGCTGAGTATTTGCCCAGGAAGGTGAATATACAGAGCAGTGCAGCATGTTCATAACACAATAGCTTTTCTGCAATCACACAGAAGAAATAGTAGGGACTAGGGAAGAGAAAACACTTAGAAGCTTTTAAAGTAAATTGGGTTAGTTACAAAGTACCCCTTATAAAAATCAAAATCAAACAGTAATTTAGGAGAGTGGAAAATGAAATAAGTGACTCATCAGGTAATAATGAAATATTTTTCAGAAAGAATGGAATTCTCTCTAGGCACAAGTATCTCAGTGCCTATAGATTATCCTGAGAACCCCAGTGGTTTTCACTGCATTTGGGAACTTGGGCTGTTTTAAATCTCTTGAAGTGCTACACACAAGATACTCTAAATTATAACTGCTTGGCAGCTTTTTCTCATTTCTGTTCCTGACAACAACAACAAAAACCCTTTATTAAGAGCCTGATGTTAAGAAGCACGAGGGCATATCGGGTGTATGGCTCCTTAGACTCCCTATTTTAGAGGGTATGCCCTTGAAGACAGCACTGTTGTGGCTGGCTACATAGGTATCAGAAGCAACTCAATATCTGAGTATAGAAATTGATAGATTCTAACACTGGTTTGTGTATATCCCAGCTGAGGAGCAAATCTCAGCTTGTGGCTATAACAAGAAAATTCACAGACTGGCTTTGATATCTTTCTATTCACAAAAGTAGTACTTTATGTCTTTTACCTTTTGTTTTTGCTGCATAAACATATTGGAAGTTTGTTAAAAACAATTATCCACAGCAGAAGTTAACATCTCTGAGTCTTGAACTTAGGAGAGGGTGATCCTTGTGTGGAGCAGATGCATTGAAAAAGCACAAAACTTGACCCATTGTACTTTCTTTAGCCACTGGGAGGCCAGCCCATGATGACAGAGGTACTGACAGAGAATGTGAAGATGTCACGGTTTGATTCATTTCAACTCATATGTGGAAAAGCAACCTAAAATGTGTGACAGTAGCACTATTTTTGCAAAAAGAAAAAAAAAATGTTCACTAAGGAGCTACATTGAGCATCTATTATTTTCATCCTATTATAAGCATGTCAGTTTCCAAGCCATGATAGAGACACACAAAACTAGTTGGTCAGCACCACCATTTCAGTGAATGAAATTTGTTTGCTTTATTGAACATTGTCAAGTCTAATCTCAAGCAGGCAGCAAATCATAAAACATAGCTTCCATTTCATTTTGTTTTTCTTCTAGAGATAATCTGGTTTTCTTTGTCTTCACTCCACTACAGCATGAACACTGCTTCACTGCTGGGCATCACATATTAAACAGCAATATTTGTTTAGCGTGTTTATAGGCCTTCTGTTCTCACATAATCCAATTCCAATTCTGGTTCCCCAAGTTAGTCATCATAGTCATTTATTATGTCTTGGGGCAACACTTTCAAATATGTTACTTCTAAGTATTTATCCTGCTATCAGGAGATAGATTAATCCTAGGCGATGGCTTACTGCAATAGACCTAGCTTGTGTTATTGTGGTTCATTTATTTTTGGTTTATCTGAATTTGTAAACAGTTCTCAGCATATCTTGCAATAATAAAGCAATAATAAAGCTTTAAGTACTGTTTGCATCATTTTCCTAGCTGTTACTTAATTTTATTCCCAGTATTCCTGTGTGGATGTTGAAAATTTTGTGAAAAAAGACAAGAGTCAGGAGCAATTGACTTGTTCAAAGTCTTATTGCTGGTGGACTACAGATTAGATGTCATGACCCGCAGACCAGTTTTCTAGTTCTTGCCTGACTGATTCCTGAGCCACTTTTTTGGGGGGTGGGAATTAAGATTAACTTTGCTTTTGGTGTCCTCTTTCAAACCATATACCCACTTCCCCCTAACCTATACATCAAACTTAACACATATGTGCCCACATACATGTGACCACACATACACATTCCCCTGGCCCCTCTTTACCCTGCCTTGAAACCTTGAAAATTTTAGCTCTTTACTCTGTTTCTAAACAGCCTCCACTTCTAGAACTAAGAGTAAAATGAAGGCAATTGGAGCAAAGGGAACAATTCTGGCATAGAAAAAAAGTCTCCACGAGTTTCCCGGGAAGTTTTGCCTGAGTCGCTGGAATTCTGGCCCCATTTCTGTTTCATTTGACAGTACAGATGGACTTTGGGCAATTTGAATATAATTATAGAGAAGGAGAACCTGGTTTCAGATTATGTCATTCCTTATTGAGATAGTATTTATAGAGATAGTATTTATAGCTAGCAAATGAAGACATTTTTATATTGAAAAAATTTTCTCTATATTAATGACCAGATTCATTTAGGACAGCTACATAGTTACTCCTACTCAATCATAAGAAAGCCAAATACTGGCCCTTCTTTTTTCATGCTGGTGATTTTCTTCATATAGCCATGGTGTGATAAGGGATGATTCATTTTTTTTTTTTTTTGTCATTGTTACTTCTAATGACTCATTCATGGACTGAGGAGCCCCTGAGACTAGATGTAGTTGCTGAAGCAATCATATCTCTAATGCTGAGTTTTCCTTTTGACAATCAGTTCCCTGACAGTTCAGTCCAACATGGTCAATGCATAGAATAAGACATGAGTTAAATTCTGTGTCTTTTTCCATCTGACCTAAATATGCTGAAAGCACTGTCTGCCTGGGCCAGGCGAGATCTTGAGTGGCTTTCTCTGAGTGACTTTAGTGCATGTTATCCCCTTTCATGAAATGGTTTTGTTCTAGAAAGTCAAAGGATTGCTTAGAGAGAGGGATATAAAAGTTCCTATTGTGGGATGTTTATGAAACCTTCTCTCCACATTCAAGATACCTAATGAAAATTTTTAAAGCTCTCATAGTGGAAAATGCATAGGCTTTGGAGCTACAGGACCAAGGTAACATCTGTAACTAAGCCTCAGTATCGTTATATGTAAAATGTAGGTAGCAATATCTGCTTCGTCATATGTATGTATATAAATGTGCACACACACACACACACACACACATTGCCTAATACATTGTGATGTCCATTTTCATAGCTTCTTATCTTGTTGCTTCTCAATATATATCCAGTGCAACCCCAACTGGATGGACTCTCCCTGTTAATCCTCATACCATTCTCATGACAATTCAAGTGCAACAAACAGAGTCTCTTTCAGCCTTGGATCATATCATAATGCAATGCAAATGATTCTTTTCTTTCCTCTGGGCTTTCTGCTGACCCACCAGTTCATTTGCATATGCTATTTCTATATCTTTCATCAATGTACTTTTGTTAATATTGCAGTTTCTTAGTTTAAAGGCTTTTACCCTCATAGCCTCCTAGATTGATTGTTTCCTGTTAGTGCATTGGAGGGTAGACACATCAGGCTCTCAACATCATGCTGCCTGTAAATCTCGTGTTAGGGCAAGTTAGTTCTGGGAAGGTGACTTAAGGCAGCAAATCCTGTTATCAGCATGTAGATTCTTGTGAACACCCATTACACAGGTGACCTTTTCTGATTATGGGCCTTACGTGCTCCTCTTCATTATGGCTGCATCATCATGTCTTAACCTGCATCTGGGGATCAGGTTTTTAGTTGAGCTCATATACCTTGCCCAGTTTCCAATTTCATGTTGTGCTCACTTAGCAGTTGTTTCAGACAAAGCTTGGACTACAACTTGCCAACCATGAAGGGTAAAGGAGATGGAAGAAGTGAACATAGAAGGAAAAAGCATATTTAATCTAAATGCCTGAAATAATTTAGCATTTCGTGACATGTTAATAATGTTGCCAGGTTACAAATGTCATAATTTGTTAATAAATATTTGTCCAGAACCTCTTCGTTTTACCTTGTCAGAAGCTAAAGATATTACAATAAATAAAGATATTATAATAAATACAATAGAACTGCATATATTTCAAAATTTAGATGTCACTAATATTACCTCCTGTTAGCATGAATTTCCTGTCAGAAATAATTTAATTCATTAGCACTTAATGGTTATCTTGCCTGTGTGAGAAAAGCACTACATAGGGTGTGCTGAAGATGGGAAACTGGGGAATTGATTGATAAGCCAGTATAACTGGTTTGGGTAAAGAGTAGCTGGGAACTTTCTCAGGCTTCAAAGACCAGAAAAAACTGTAATGCTTGAAATAAAAAGCTCCTGAGGAAAAATTATAAAAATGACATGAGAGAAATAATTGAGTTTATTACATCAAACATATAGACAAAGATTTAACATCTATAATAAATTTATAGAGTTGAGAAAAAGATCCAGATGTGAAGAAGTAAAACAGGAGAAAGGAAAATTCACTCAATGGGAAATATAAACCAGAAAATGTTCAATGTTACTAATAATTAAAAATGCTAAATGAAACAATAATGAGTATTTGAAAATATGGATTAGCTATGGCTCAGTGAGGGTGGCAAATCCTCTTCCTAAAAAGCAACTATAAAGTTGGACAGAATTGATACAAATAACAATTTCAGTGTTTTAGAAACTGTGCAAAGTTATACAACAATCTGAGAAGCGTTTATACTTAAAGAACTGTATGACTTCCTGTAAGGACAGCGGGAGTCTCCGATGTTTTTTCTTGAGATTCCTCTCATTTTCCTTCCTCCTGCTACAGCTTTGTTAGTATGGAGGTTTGGCCAGGGCAAGGCAGGCTATGAGGACTAACAGCGGTGTTGCTGAACTGACTTGATTGAAGTGGTTGGTAATGCCCACACCCACCAGCATTGTCAGTGGAAGTGACAATCTCAGAAATAGGGTGAATGGGAAAGGCCAACATCTCTAGAAGCCCGAGGTTGCAGGATTGATTAAAGTGAGCACATTCCTGCCTGAGGTGCAGCAAAGACTGTAGAGAGCTCAAACTGTCCATATAGTGTTGACCAACTTTGAGGCTATTTGAATATGCAGAGGAGACACTAAAGGGCCCAACAGCAAGTGAAAGTCTAGGCAGACATAAAACAGCTTGGACTTTGAGTGCTTGTGCCTACCCACACACAGATTCACTGGCAGAGGATGAAAGCCTTATGGGCTTGAGATGTTAGATCACATCCTCTGTCTAATCATTGACTGACTGCCAACCTATGTAGACACAAAGGTGACTCTTAAGAATTTAGGCTTACAAATGAAAAACAAGTGTAATAATAGTTAACAGGAACTCAACAGGGATATCATAACCACACACACTGAGGGAGACAGATTTCACAGATTTAGCTGAGACAAGTTATTAAACAACAACCTTCAAGTGGGGAAAAATCAGTATCTAGAGTTACTACAATATATTACCTATAATGTTCAGAGTTCAACAAAACATGATCAGGCTTACAAAGAAACAGTAATGTGTGACTCACACTCAGAAGGAGAAAAAAAGTCAATCGAAACTGCCTCTCAGTGTCCTCAGATATTGAGTTTAGCATACCAAGTCTTCAAAGAAATTATTATAAACATGTTCAAGAAACTAAATGCAACTGTATTTAAAGAATTAAAGGAGAATATAACACCAGTGACTCAATAAGTAAGGAGCTAGAAATTATAAAACAAATTCTGAAGTTGAAAAGTACAATAACTGAAATAAATTCATCAAATAGCTAGAAGAGCAGATTTTGAATGTTCTGAACACAAACAATAAATGTTTGAGGTGATAGATATGCTACTTATCCTGATTTGATCATTACACATTGTATACATGTACTGAAATATCACACTGTACCCCATAAATATGTATGATTATGTGTCAATTAAAAATATTAATAAAAGCAAAAAGTAAATTTTTTTTTTCAGGTTGGTAGGATTCAGCCCAGTCACCTTAACTATGTATAACATTGGGTTGAAGAATATTTTTTTCCCTTTGAATCTACTGACCCAGTGAACAACAATCTATATAAGGCTATAAAAATAAAACTGTAATTTCATGCCAAATAATGTCAGGCACAGGAAGACAAATACTGCATGATCTCATTTATTGAGAAATTCAAAACAGTTGAAATGACAGAAGCAGAGAGTAGAATGGTGGTTACCAGGAGCTGGGGGTGGAATGATGGGGGTGCTGTTGGACAAAAGGTGTACAGTTTTAGTTATGCAAGATGAATAAGTTTAGGATAGCACAACAAAATGACTATAGTTAACAATACGTTATTGTATACTAGAAATTGACTAAGAGGGTAGATCTCAAGCGCTGGATTTTTCTTGAGTTTTCTTGAATTTCTTTTCAAGAAAAATTCACTACAGGAGCTAAACAGCAAATTTAAGATGGGGAAGAAAAAAGTTAATTTGAAAATAGATTAATAGAAATTATCTAATCTGAAGAACAGAGAAAAAAGATTAAAGAAAACTGAACAGAGTAAAAGACAAAGTGAAAATTGTGAAAGCTAAGAAAAAATGACTTGTCGATATGATGAATGGCTGACTTTTTACCTGAAGCAGTGGGGGCCAGAAAACAATGAAATGACCCATTCAAGAAACAAAATTTTCCTCAACCAAGGATTCTAATCTATCAAAACTATTCTTCATAAATGACAGCAAAATAAAGACATTTCTAAGAAAGACTGGGGAAACTGGTTGCTAGCAGACACGTCTTATAAAATGTACCAAGTGAAGTCCTTCAGAATGAAAGGAAATGATGTTAGTTTTAACTCAAATCCCAAGGAAGAACTAAAGGGCATCAGAAATGGTAAGTACATAGGTTAATAAAAAATACTTTAAAATATATCTTTTTATCATCTCTTCTCCTAACTTCTTTAAAGGATGTGTGGATAAAGCAATAATAATGTATTGGGTACAAAACATCTATTGATACATGTATGATAATAGCACAAACTCTTAAAATGGAGGAAGGGCCAGGCGTGGTGGCTAACACCTGTAATCCCAGCACTTTGGGAGGCCAAGGCAGATGGATCATGAGGTCAGGAGATCAAGACCATCCTGGATAACACAGTGAAACCCCGTCTTTACTAAAAATACAAAAAATTAGCCAGGCATGGTGTCACGTGCCTGTAGTCCCAGCTACTTGGGAGGCTGAGGCAGGGGAATGACTTGAACCCGGGAGGTGGAGGTTGCAGTGAGCCGAGATTGTGTCACTACACTCCAGCCTGGGTGACAGAGAGAGACTCCATCTCAAAAAAAAAAAGATGAAGAAACACATAAAAATTATATCTCTGAGACTAGTAGTACTCTGTTAATAAAGCCAGATAAAACAACAAGCCAATATTCTTATTAACAAAGACACAAAGCTCCTAAACAAAATACTAGCAAACCAAATCTGGCAACATGTAAAAAGAATTATTCACCATGATCAAAAGAGATTTATCTGAGGAATACATGGCTGTTTTAATATCAAAAAATTAATTACTGTAATATACTGTATTAATATGATAAAAGACAAAATCCACAAGTTGATATTAATAGGTATAGAAAAATCATTCAGTAAAATCCAACACCCATTCGTGATAAAAATGCTCAACTCACTAGGAATAGAAAGGAACCTCCTCAACCTGATAAAGAGCATTTAACAAAACACCTACAGCTAACATCATGATAGTGAAAAAGTGGATGTTTTATCCTTAAGAAGGGTAAGAGAGAGGAGGAGGGAAGGGAAGAAAGAGAGAAAGTCATCACTGAATTGCATATATTTCTGGGGAGGCTGTGGTAAAACTGACAAACTAATACTCTGAAAATTGTTGCAAACCTTTGGGAAAATAACTCAGTAATAGATGGCAAGAAAAATATATTAATAAATTAATGTAAAATGTTAAACCTATCTTAAAAATATTCATTTGAAATAATTCAAAGGAAAAAAATCCCATGTGCATGGAATATTTGTTGCAGCATTATCTTTAAATATGTAACATTGTAAACAATCTACTATTCTCATAATAGTGAAATGGTTAAGACATCATTTTGATGATGTGTCCACTTAAAAGTAGCTGCAATAACTAATGACTTTGGTGGTAAATATGTGTATTATTTTCATCAAAGAAAACAGGCTTTAAAATTGTAAGTTTGCTATAATTAAACTGTATAAAATTATATATACTATACCTACACTAGAAGGAAACATTACCTGATAAGGTCAATGAAATTACAGTTGACTTTCCCTTCCTTTAAAAAAGTTCATTACTCTTGCCACAAAATAAATACTACTCTGAGAGGAAAAAAGTGACAAATGGATTTGGAGTCATTTAAGTTTGAAGAGAAAAGAAAGGATAGCTATATGGATGGGAATCAGGTTTATAATGTTCAGTTGACACGATTTGATGGTTGATTAGGTAGGGAATTGAGAGAAAGAGTCTTTGTTGACCATGAATTTCTGTCTTAGAAGATGTTGACTCCATTAACGCAAAGACAGTATAGATATAAAGAGAATGGGTCTAGGGGCTGTATATGCTTAGAAGGTGATCTCATTTTTTGTTACATTATTGAGCATCAAGTATAAGTATTTAAGTGATGTTATTTCACTTTGGGATATGTTGAATTTGAAGTGCCAGTGTGACTTTCAGGTTGAAATGTCCAGAGGTCAGAATGATATTAATATACAGAACTTTGGAGAGAAGTTGGGCTAAAAGGGTAGCTATGGGAATCATATGCATGTGGGTGCTAGAGAATGAGGACATGTCATTGAAGTTCATGATTAGGAGTCATGAATTTTGAGTTAGCAGATGAAACACAATGATGGATACCTCATGATGAAGGGTAGAAGAGTAAGTAAATGGGAGGCAAACAGCCAGTTTTGCTTTTTTATTTTGTTTTATTTTAGTTTTTTGTGAGACATTTGGCAGTGAATGGAAGGAGAGAGATGAGACAATACTCAAGTCAGTCAGTACTCAAACTCAAGCAAGATTGTAGAAAGGATTTGTTATAGAGGTTTTTCTTAAGATTTCAGGCTGAGATTTTCCTGTTGCATGAAGAACCATCTAGACTCATTACTACTGTGAATGCATTCTAGCCCTCCTTTGACTTGAATACACATTTGTCCAGTAGATATAGACCTTTTCCAGTGAGGCAGGCATGATTTCATTGTGTTCTATCACTGAAATGACTATTGCCCTAATGACATTTACTGTTGCAATGAGAAATGAATTTTTCAATCTATCATTTTACTGCCTTTTACAATGATTGTCTTCATCAGAAAACAAACTGACTTGCCAATTTTGATAGCCTCTTTGTTAAAAGCAGGGTTTTATCTTTTTTTCTTTCCAACATATAAATAAGCTTTTTTTTTTTTTTTTTTTTTTTTTTAAAAAAAGGGAACTTTAGGGCAACTGAAATCATTCAAGAGAGTGAGAGGTTTCTGTATGACCAACAAAAGGATTAAAACTCCTAAAAGTCTGAAATTATGAAGGCGGAGTGGGCCAGAATTAAAGTCTAAACTGACAAAAGTTATCAGGAAGCACAATCCAGTCTACAAGTCTTAGAAACCAGAATGGGAGGCAGACTTTTAGGTGCTAATACCTGCCTCATGGGGTCCTTGTAAGGATCGAGATACTATATTAAAAAATGCTTCATAACTCATAAAGCGTGATTCAAATATATGATGTTATAATTAGAACTTGGTGGGTGGTGTTTTGGGAAAAATAATAGGGAAAAAAACCCCTCTGTTTTAAAGTTGTGTAGAAGCATTCACCAATGTAGCATATATAGAACTTAGATTTTCACATAAGGTCACAGGCATTTGCATCTGAGTGGATTTTTAAGGACTATTGGGTCTTTTCTGTACCTTCCCTTGACCCCTGAAGGTGAACTACCACATGTTACGCATCACGTGTATTTGTTAAAGACATAATAATGGATTATATGCACACTAAATCTACCATTTCTCTCAGCATGTAGCATTTTAAAAGCTTCTTTAAGTATGAAGTATATATATCTTTGACTATGAAGTATATATACATAAAGTACATATACAATATAAACAATGTATACTAGAAAATAAGTTCCGATAATATAAAAATGTACAAATATTGAACAACTCATTCTCCAGAAGGAAAAAAAGTCCTGATTTGTAGATTTTGCCAATTTCTATGACATAAATACTTTTTCCATCGCTGATTTCAGGTTATCCACAAGACTGCACTGAGTATCAGTTAGGAAGAGATGCATGGTAGCACAACATTATGTAATATTTTCACCATCCAGATACATAGAATAATCTTGAGAGCATGGCTAATAGTAAAATGCAGTAAAATAGGAGGTAAAGTTCTTTGAGTATTTATTATCTTGGATTTTCATGTAACTAATTTAATTTTAAGTTCATATAATTTTATTTTTAATAATGACTGTGTTTAACAACCAGCTTTCAAAATTTCTAAAAATTTAACAATTGCTTTCTTGAGCTGGTGTAAGTGGACTCAGCTACACAATGCTCTAGATAACTTACGGGTCACAGAAGCATAATAGGGATTGGAAAATATTTAGACCTGTAAGATGATGAAAATGCTACATATGAAACATCGTGGTTTGGCTGTGGTGGCTCATGCCTATAATCTCAGCACTTTGGGGGCCTGAAGTGGGAGGATTGCTTGAGCTCAGGAGTTTGAGACCAGCCTGGAAAATATGAGACCTCATCTCTGCTAAAACCCCAAAAAAACTTTGTTCTGACTGGCGTGAGATGGTATCTGATTGTGGTTTTGATTTGCATTTCTCTAATGATCAGTGATATTGAGCTTTCTTTCATGTTTATTGGCTGCATAAATGTCTTCTTTTGAGAAGTGTCTGTTCATGTCCTCTGCCAACTTTTTGATGTGGTAGTTTTTTTTTTTGTAAATTTAAGTTCCTTGTAAATTCTGGATATTAGACCTTTATCAGATGGATAGATTGCAAAATTTTCCTCCCATTCTGTAGGTTGCCTGCTTTCTCTGATGAGTTTCTTTTGTTGTGCAGAAGCTCTTTAGTTTAATTAGATCCCATTTGTCAATTTTAGCATTTGTTGCAGTTACTTTGGGTGATTTCGTCATAAAATCTTTGCCCATGCCTATGTCCTGAATGGTATTGCCTAAGTTTTCTTCCAGTATTTTTATGGTTTTGGGTTTTACATTTAAGTCTTTAATCCATTTTGAGTTAATTTTTGTATAAGGTTTGAGGAAGGGATCCAGTTTTGGTTTTCTGCATATGGCTAGCCAGTTTTCCCAGCACCATTTATTAAATAGGAAATCCTTTCCCCATTGCTTGTTTTTGTCGGGTATGTTGAAGATCAGATGGTTGTAGATATGTGGTCTTATCATGTCCTTTGCAAGGACATGGATGAAGCTGGAAGCCATCATCCTCAGCAAACTAACACAGGAACAGGAAACCACTCAGGAATGGGAAACCAAACACGAACAGGAAACAAACACTGCATGTTCTCACTCATAAGTGGGAGCTGAACAATGAGAACACATGGACACAGGGAGGCGACCATCACACCCCCTGTCGGGGGTAGGGGACAAGGGGAGGGAGAATATCAAGACAAATAGCTAATGTATGCAAGGCTTAAAACCTAGGTGACGGGTTGATAGGTGCAGCAAACCACCATGGCACATATGTATCTGTGTGACAAACCTGCACATTCTGCACATGTATCCTGAAACTTAGGAAAAGAAAAAAAAATAAAAGCAGGAGAAAAAAAAAACAATCAAAATTAATTTGGTGTGGTGGCATGTGCCTGTACTCCCAGCTACTCAGGCGGCTGAGGTGGGAGGATCACCTGAGCCTCACATATTGAGGCTGCAGTGGGCAGAGATCATGCCACTGTACTCCAGCATGGATGACAGAGTGCAACCCTGTCTCAAAAACAAAATGAAAAAAAGTTGTGGGATGAGGCTAAGACATTACTTAGATGGCAATTTAAAACATCAAAGAAGAAAGATTTAAAAATAGTAAGCATTCAAGAAGGTAGTTTAAAAAAACAAATTATTTAAAAGTAGGAGGAAGATAAAGATGAAAGCAGGAATT
This sequence comes from Trachypithecus francoisi, assembly GCF_009764315.1. NCBI lineage: Eukaryota > Metazoa > Chordata > Mammalia > Primates > Cercopithecidae > Trachypithecus > Trachypithecus francoisi. The sequence goes on along the minus strand of NW_022681470.1, from coordinate 68,013,434 downwards.
AAAGATTTTAAAAAAATACACAGGCAAGATTAGCAATATCAAAAGTTGACTGTTTGAAAAGACTCATAAAAATGATAAAACTTTGGTGAGAAGGCTCAGACCAAACAACGTTAGGCCTAAACCAAGGCAGTTCTACAAATATAATAGAGACTTAGAAGACAGAGAAAATTAAGCATTTAGAGCAGTATGTTTGAAAACTTAGATCAAATAATAAAATTCCTAAGGGAAATAAACTTGACTCAATTAAAATAATAGAAAACCATATTGCCCTAAAATTGTTAATAATTGAAGTGGCATATAAGTTCTAATGAAGAAAATGTAAGTACCAGGTGATTTTATAGATGAATGCTACCAAATTTTCAGGATATATATTATTCTAGTCTTATGTAAAGTTTTTCAGATAATAGAAAAAGAAGGAATACTCTCAATTCATTCTGTAAGACCAGTAAAATCACAAAACCAAAACATAAGCATGGTGTAGAAAAGTAAAATTATAAGTTAACCTCACTCATGAGGATGGATGAAAAATTTATAACCAAAAAAGAGTAAACAAGAATTCATAAAGTACAGAAAAGGTAAGATGTTATAATTAAGTTGAATTTATTCTAAGAATACACAGGTGGTTTAATATTAGAAAATTTATAAATCTGATTTATTACAGTAAGAGATGAAAGGAGATAATCCATATAATTAAAGATGCAGAGAAGGCAAAAAATCAAAGACGTTTCCTGATAAAAGCTCTTAGCAAATCAGGAATAAAAAGGGATGTTCTTAATTTGATGAGGAATATCTATTAAAAATCTTCTGAAAACATCATTGTAGTGGGGGTATATTTTAAGAACATTTTATTTAAAATTGAGAACAAGACAATGTTCACTATCATAGCTTCAAGTCAACATTTTGTTCAAAGTCCTAGCCAATACAGTAAGAGAGAAAAAAGAAATAGTTGTAAGGATTGGGAAGGAAGCAACAAATGAAGAAAAATTAAGTGGAAGGATATTCTCTGACAGATATTAAGACTTCTTATAACAACCTAATACGGTATTGATGCAGGATAGACAAATAGACAGATGGAACTGAATAGAAACAGACCCATATATCAGGAAATATGAAGAATAAAGGTAGCATCACAGGTCACTAGGGTAAGGAAGGACTACTCAATAAGTGGTTCTGGGACATTTGATTATTTGTAGAGATGAAGTGGTATTTTTTTTTCTCCCTCATACCACATGTAAACAAGAAGCTTCAGATAAAAAAAAAGCTTAAGTCATTTGACTTAAGTGTGAAAGGTAAAACTTTCAAACTTTTAGGAAAAACCCTTATATCCTTTGCATAACAGAGGGTGTCTTTATTTTTTTTACACTTTATTGTATTTTACTTTATTATACGTTAAGTTCTGGGTTACATGTGCGGAACATGCAGGTTTGTTACATCGCTTTACACATGCCATGGTGGCTTGCTGTACCTATCAGCCCGTGATCCACGTTAGATATTTCTCCTAATGGTATCCCTCCCCAATCCCCCAACCCCTGACAGGCCCCAGTGTGTGATGTTCCCCTCCCTGTGTCCATGTGTTCTCATTGTTCAACTCCCACTTATGAGTGAGAACATGTGGTGTTTGGTTTTCTGTTCTTGTGTTAGTTTGACATGAACTCATCCTTTTTTATGGCTGCATAGTATTCCATGGTGTGTATATGCCACATTTTCTTTATCGAGTCTATCATTGATGGGTATTTGGGTTGGTGCCAAGTCTTTGCTTTTGTGAACAGTGCCACAGTAAACGTATGTGTGCATGTGTCTTTATAGTATAATGATTTATAATCCTTTGGGTATATACCCAGTAATGGGATTGCTGGGTCAAATGGTATTTCTAGTTAGAGATCCATGAGAAATCGCCATACTGTCTTCCACAATGGTTGAACTAATTTACACTCCCACCAACAGTGTGAAAGCATTCCCATTTCTCCACATCCTCTCCAGCATCTGTTGTTTCCTGACGTTTTAATGATTGCCATTCTAACTGGTGTGAGATGGTATCTCATTGTGGTTTTGATTTGCATTTCTCTGATGACCAGTGATGATGAGCATTTTTTCATGTGTCTGTTGGCTGCATAAATGTCTTCATTTGAGAAGTGTCTGTTCATATCCTTCACCCACTTTTTGATGGTTTTTTTTTTTCTTGTAAATAAATTCTTTGTAGATTCTGGATATCAGCCCTCTGTCAGATAGGTAGATTGCAAAAATTTTCTCCCATTCTGTAGGTTGCCTGTTCACTCTGACAGTAGTTTCTTTTGCTGTGCAGAAGCTCTTTAGCTTAATCAGATCCCATTTGTCAATTCTGGCTTTTGTTGCCATTGCTTTTGGTGTTTTAGTCATGAAGTCTTTGCCCAGGCCTATGTCCTGAATGGTGTTGCCTATGTTTTCTTCTAGGGGTTGTATGGTTTCAGGTCTTATATTTAAGTCTTTAATCCACCTTGAGTTAATTTTTGTGTAAGGTGTAAGAAAGCGGTTCAGTTTGAGTTTTCTGCATATGACTGGCCAGTTTTCCCAACACCATTTATTAAATAGGGAACCCTTTCCCCATTGCTTGTTTTTGTTAGGTTTGTCAAAGATCAGATGGTTGTAGATGTGCAGTGTCATTTCTGAGGTGTCTGTTCTGTTCCATTGGTCTGTTTATCTGTTTTGGTACCAGTACCAAGCTGTTTTGGTTACTGTATCCTTGTAGGATAGTTTGAAGTCAGGTAGCATGATGCCTCCAGCTTTGTTCTTTTTGTTTAGGATTGTCTTGGCTATGTGGGCTCTTTTTTTGGTTCCATATGAAATTTAAAGTAATTTTTTCTAATTCTGTGAAGAAAGTCAATGGTAGCTTGATGGGGATAGCATTGAATCTCTCAATTACTTTGGGCAGTATGGCCATTTTCATGATACTGATTCTTCCTATCCATGAGCATGGAATGTTTTTCAATTTGTTTATGTCCTCTCTTATTTCCTTGAGCAGTGGTTTATAGTTCTCCTTGAAGAGGTCCTTCACATCCCTTGTAAGTTGTATTCCTAGGTATTTCATTCTCTTTGTAGCAATTGTGAATGGGAGTTCTCACATGATTTGGCTCTGTTTGTCTATTATTGGTGTATAGTTTGTAGTGTAGTTTGAAGTCAGGTAGTATGATGCCTCCAGCTTTGTTCTTTTTGCTTAGGATTGTCTTGGCTATGTGGGCTCTTTTTTGGTTCCATATGAAACTTAAAGTAGTTTTTTCTAATTCTGTGAAGAAAGAATGCTTGTGATTTTTTGCATATTGATTTTTTACCGTGAGACTTTGCTGAAGTTGCTTATCAGCTTAAGGAGATTTTGGGCTGAGACGATGGGGTTTTCTAAATATACAATCACATCATCTGTAAACAGGGACAATTTGACTTCCTCTTATCCTATTTGAATACCCTTTATTTCTTTCTCTTGCCTGATTGCTCTGGCCAGAACTTCCAATACTGTGTGGAATAGGAGTGGTGAAAGAGGGCATCCTCGTCTCATGCTGGTTTTCAAAGGGAATGAATGCTTCCAGATTTTGCCCATTCTGTATGATATTGGCTGTGGGTTTGTCATAAATAGCTCTTATTATTTTGGGAGATGTTCCATCAATACCTAGTTTACTAAGAGTTTTTTTTTAGCATGAAGTGGTGTTGAATTTTATCGAAAGCCTTTTCTGCATCTATTGAGATAATTGTTGTTTTTGTCGTTGGTTCTGTTTGTGATGGATTATGTTTATTGATTTGCATATATTGAACCAGTTGCATGCCAGGGTGAAGCTGACTTGATCGTGGTGGAGAAGCTTTTGATGTGCTGCTGGATTCGGGTTGCCAGTATTTTATTGAGGATTTTTGCATTGATGTTCATCAGGGATATTGGCCTGAAATTTTCTTTTTTTGTTGTGTCTCTGCCAGGTTTTGGTATCATGATGATGCTGGCCTCATAAAATGAGTTAGGGATGAGTCCCTGTTTTTCTATTAATCTGAATAGTTTCAGAAGGAATGGTACCAGCTCCTTTTTGTACCTCTGGTAGAATTTGACTGTGAATCCGTCTGGTCCTGGACTTTTTTTTGGCTTGTAGACTGTTAATTACTGTCCCAATTTCAGATATGGTTATTGGTCTATTCAGGAATTCAACTTCTTCCTAGTTTAGAATGGAATGGAATTTATCCATTTCTTCTAGATTTTCTAGTTTATTTGAATAGTGGTGTTTATAGTATTCTCTGATGGTAGTTTGTGTTTCTGTGGGATCAGTGGTGATATCCCCTTTATCATTTTTTATTGTGTCTATTTGATTCTTCTCTCTTTTCCTCTTTATTAGTCTGGCTAGAAGTCTACCTATTTTGTTGATCTTTTCAAAAAACCAGACTCTGGATTCATTGATTTTTTTTTTTTTTGAAGGGGATTTTTGTTTCTCTATCTCCTTTAGTTCTGTTCTGATCTTAGTTAATTCTTGTATTCTGCTAGCTTTTGAATTGTGATGTTAGAGTGCCAATTTTAGATCTTTCCTGCTTTCTCTTCTGGGCACTTAGTGCTATAAATTTCCCTCTAACACTGCTTTAGCTGTGTCCCAGAGATTCTGGTACGTTGTGTCTTTGTTCTCATTGGTTTCAAAGAAGATGTTTATTTCTGCCTTAATTTTGTTATTTACCCAGTATTCATTCAGGAGCAGGTTGTTCAGTTTCCATGTAGTTGTGCAGTTTTGAGTGAGTTTCTTAATCCTGAGTTCTAATTTGATTGCTCTGTGGTCTGAGAGACAGTTTATTATGATTTCCATTCTCTTGCATTTGCTGAGGAGTGTTTCACTTCCAATTATGTTGTCAGTTTTAGAATAAGTGTGATGTGGTGCTGAAAAGAATGTGTATTCTGTTGATTTGGGGTGAAGAGTTCTGTAGATGTCTGTTAGGTTTGCTTGGTATAGAGCTGAGTTGAAATCCTGGATATCCTTGTTGATTTTCTTTATCATTGATCTGTCTAATATTGATAGTGGGGTGTTAAAGTCTCCCACTATTATTATGTGGGAATCTAAGTCTCTTTGTAGTCTCTTAGGACTTACTTTATGAATCTGGTTTCTCCTATATGGGGTGCATATATATTTAGGATAATTAGCTCTTCTTGTTCAATTGATCCCTTTACCGTTATGTAATGGCCTTCTTTGTCTCTTTTGATCTTTGATGGTTTAAAGTCTGTTTTATCCGAGACTAGGATTGCAACCCCTGTTTTTTTTTTGTTTTCTGTTTGCTTGGTAGATCTTTCTCCATCCCTTTCTTTTGAGCCTATGTGTGTCTCTGCTCGTGAGATGGGTCTCCTGAATACAGCACACTGATGGGTCTTGACTCTTTATCCAATTTGCCAGTCTGTGTCTTTTAATCGGAGCACTTAGCCCATTTACATTTGAGGTTAATATTGTTATGTGTGAATTTGATCCTGTCATTAGGTTGTTAGCTGGTTTTTTTTGCCCGTTAATTGATGCAGTTTCTTCATAGTGTTGATGGTCTTTACAATTTGGTATGTTTTTGCAGTGGCTGATACTAGTTGTTCCTTTCCATGTTTAGTGCTTCCTTCAGGAGCTCTTGTAAGGCAGGCCTGGTGGTGACAAAATCTCTCCACATTTGCTTGTCTGTAAAGGATTTTATTTCTCCTTCACTTATGAAGCTTAATTTGGCTAGATATGAAATTTGGGGTTCAAAATTCTTTTCTTTTCTTTTTTTTTGAGATGGAGTGTTGCTCTGTCCTCAAGGCTGGAATGCAACGTCCACTCACTGTGGCACAATGTCTGCTCACTGCAAGCTCTGCCCCCTGGTTCATGCCATTCTCCTGCCTCAGCCCCCTGAGTAGCTGGGACTACAGGCACCCGCCACCACGCCCGGCTAATTTTTTTGTATTTTTAGTAGAGATGGGGTTTCACTGTGTTCGCCACGATGGTCTCGATCTCCTGACCTCATGGTCTGCCCATCTTGGCCTCCCAAAGTGCTGGGATTACAGGCATGAGCCACTGCATCCGGCCAAATTCTTTTCTTTAAGAATGTTGAATATTGGCCCCCACTTCTGGCTTGTGTGGTTTCTGCTGAGAGATCCACCATTAGTCTGATGGGCTTCCCTTTGTGGGTAACCCAACCTTTCTCTCTGGCTGCCCTTAACATTTTTTCCTTCATTTCAACCTTGGTGAATACGACAATTATGTGTCTTGGGGTTGCTCTTCTTGAGGAGTATCTTTGTGGTGTTCTCTATATTTCCTGAATTTGAATGTTGGCCTGTCTTGCTCTGTTGGGGGAGTTCTCCTGGATAATATCCTGAAGAGTGTTTTCTAACTTGGTTTCATTCTCCCAGTCACTTTCTGGTATACCAATCAAATGTAGGTTTGGTCTTTTCACATAGTTCCATATTTGTTGGAGCCTTTGTTCATTCCTTTTCATTCCTTTTTCTCTCATCTTGTCTTCATGCTTTATTTCATTAAGTTGATATTCAACCTCTGATGTCCTTTCTTCCACTTGATCAATTTGGCATTGATACTTGTGTATGCTTCATGAAGTTCTTGTGCTGTGTTTTTCAGTTCCATCAGGTCATTTATGTTCTTATATAAACTGGTTATTCCAGTTAGCAATTCCTCTAACCATTTTTCAAGGTTCTTAGCTTCCTTGCATTGGGTAAGAATATACTCCTTTATGTAGCTCAGAGGAGTTTGTTATTACCAACCTTCTGAAGCCTATTTCTGTCAATTCGTCAAATTCATTCTCCATCCAGTTTTGTTCCTGTGCTGGTGAGGAGTTGTGATCCTTTGGAGGAGAGGAGGCATTCTGATTTTTGGAGTTTTCAGCGTTTTTGCGCTGGTATCTCCCCATCTTTGTGGATTTATCTACATTTGGACTTTGATGTTGGTGACCTTTGGATGGGGTTTCTGTGTGGATGTCCTTTTTGTTGATGTTGATGCTCTTCTTTTCTGTTTTTTAGTTTTCCTTCTAAGAGTCAGGCCCCAGTAGAGGGTTTCTTAAGGCAGTTGCCAAAAAAAGCTAATGTAAGTTTAATGCATTTGACCACATTAAAATTAAGAATTTCTATTCAGCAGAAACTGCATGAAGGAAATGAAAAGACAAGTTACCATTTGGGAATACGTTTTTAAAGAAAAGTTCCACAAAGCAATAAGAAAATGGCAAAGAACCCAGTAAATTAATAGGCAAAACACATGAGCAGCCATCACACTGAAGAGGAAGCACAAATGACTACCAACATAGGAAATGATGCTTTACCTCATATGTAACCAGAGAAACAGGAATAAGACTGCAAGTAGATACTGTTATATGCTCAATAGATCACAAAATGTAAAAAGTCTGAGAACCTCAAATGGCAAGCATGTTACAAGACAGTATAAAATCTGGCAGTCTCATTCGTAGGTGTGAGACTCATCCCTAGAGTCTCATGCAAAGTTGCATCAGGGGCATGTTCAAGGATGCTCATAGCAGCATTGGTTTTATGATTAAAAACCTGGAAACAACCCAGATCTCCATCAATACAAAATAAAATTCCATTGGGTGGTATATTCACCCAATGCATAACATAGTATGTTTATAAAGCTTAAGAACAATAAAACTAAATAGCATTATTTAAGGATCTGTACATTTGTTAAAAAATGGAGAGCTAGCAGAGGACAGGAGGATTAGAGACTCCATTTCTGCCAAGATGAAGTAATAGAGACCCATCCTCCTGAAACAATAAAAAAAAGGAAAAGATATATGAAATGACAGTTTTCAAACCATCAGGTATCAGACAATCAAGGAGAATGATCTCTGAGGGCTGAAAAACAATCTGAGCCTTATAATTCCCTGGCTTACTGCCTGGAGAGGCCATGCCATAGGGAGGGGGAGCCCAGGCAGAGCTCAGCAGTCTTCCTGAGTAAGGAGATGGAACTAGGAGTATAGGTAGGCCAAAGTGTAGCACCAGAGAGAAGAAAACTGCACAGAGAGAAAGCTGTGGAGAGCTGCAAAGGGTCCCCCTTTAGTCTTCAGCTGAGTAGTGATCATTGCAGGCCTGTGTAAAAACTACTTAAAGTCAAGGAAAGGGCTACTCAAAAGGATTAGACAGAGCAGTACTTGGAGTACACACAGGACTGGAAATAGTTCCCATTAGCTAGCGTGGAAAAACTACAGATGATAAAATTATCAGACAAAGCATTAAAACGATTATTATAACTGTATTCCTTTTTTTCTTTTTCTTTTCTTTTTTTTTTTTTTTTGAGGCGGAGTCTCGCTCTGTCGCCCGGACTGGAGTGCAGTGGCCGGATCTCAGCTCACTGCAAGCTCCGTCTCCCAGGTTTACGCCATTCTCCTGCCTCAGCCTCCCGAGTAGCTGGGACTACAGGCGCCCGCCACCTCGCCCGGCTAGTTTTTTTGTATTTTTAGTAGAGACGGGGTTTCACCGTGTTAGCCAGGATGGTCTCGATCTCCTGACCTCGTGATCCGCCCGTCTCGGCCTCCCAAAGTGCTGGGATTACAGGCTTGAGCCACCACGCCCGGCCCTTTTGTTTGTTTTTTAAGACAGAGGTTCGCTTTTGTTTCCCAGATTGGAGTGCAATGGTGCAATCTCGGCTCACCACAACCTCTGCCTCCCAGGTTCAAGCGATTCACTTGCCTCAGCTTCCCAAGTAGCTGGGATTACAGGCATGCACCACCACGCCTGGCTAATTTTTAAGGTTTAGTAGAAACGGGGTTTCTCCATGTTGGTCAGCCTGGTCTTGAACTCCCAACCTCAGATGATCCACCTGCCTCAGCCTCCCAAAGTGCTGGGATTACAGGTGTGAGCCACCATGCCCAGCCTCTATAACTGTATTCCGTATGTTCAAGAAATAAGAGAAAAGACTGAGCTTAATAAGTAGAATCATAAAAGATATAAAAAAGACTCATCAGACTTCTAGAGATGAAAGGAAAAAACATGTCGAATGGATTTAACAGTGGATTAGAAAATATAGAAGAAAAAATTGGTAATCTTGAGGGCATTTAAGCATAAACTGTCTCATTGAAATAAAAGAGAAAAATGCCTGAAAAAATCTGCTTTTTGAAGGATGCTGTTACAAGAATAAAAAGACAAGCCTCATGCTGGGAAAAAAAAATATTTGCATGTCACATATCTAATGAAAAGTTTTAGCCAAGATATGGAAAGAATGCTTAAAACTCAATAAGACGAACACCCAATAAAAAATAGACAAAAGATTTTAACAGACATATCATCAAAGCAGATATAAAGATGGCAAATAAGCACATGAAAACTGACCCAGACATGATACAGAAGATAAAAGTAGCAAACACGGCATTAAAACAGTTATTATAACTGCATTGTATATGTTCAAGAGATAAAAAGCTCAACATCATTAGTTATCAAGAAATGACGCTAAAACTACAAGAAACCACCATGTACCTATTAGAAAGATTAAAATTAAAAACTGACTATACCAAGTATTGGTGTGGAGGAACTGGAACTCTCCTACACTTCTTGTAGGAACATAAAATAGAATAATCATTTTAGGAAACAGGATGTTTCTTTAAAAATCAAATATATACCTATTATGTGACCCTGCTATTTAACTTTTATTTACTGAAGAGAAATATAGCATGTGACTATATAAAGACTTGTACACAGATCTTCATAGGAGCTTTATGTATTTTTTAAGGGAAAAATCCAAACATCTTCAATAGGTAATGGGTAAGTATATTGTGATGCATTTATACAATAGGCTACTACTCAGTTATACAAAGGAATGAACTGTTGCTATATGCAACAACGTAGATAAATTCTAAAATACTTTTTCTGAGTAAAAGAAGTCAGAGTGTACACTGTATGATTCCATTTAAATAAAAATTCTAGAAAATGCAAACTGATCTATAGTGGCAGAAAGCACATTGTGGTTGCCTGGGGAGAGAGGTGGAGAGAGCATGCTGAAGGATGGGAGATTACAAAGTGGTGAAGGGAACATTTTGTGGTCATGAAATGTAATTATTTTGATTGTGGTGATGGTTTGATGGATGTGCAAAAATTACTATACCTCAGTAAATTTTTATGTAAAGCAAGAGAAATGGAAACCTAAAATTTGTGATACAGGTAGTAGTTAATTCTTGGAAGAGGCTAGGAAGGAGCACATGGGTGGATGCAATTAAAATTGATGATGTTCTAGTCCTTAGGCTGCATAATGGATTCATTATTTTTATGTGACATATACATTTCATAATTATTTTATGCATGTGAACATTAAGTAATACATTTACCAAAATGCTGCTTGTGGTAAAGAACATTTCTGGCAAAGAGAGCCTCTTGTCCATTCCAAGATGGCTGAACAGGAACAGCACTGGTCTGCACCTCCCAGCGTGATCAATGCAGAAGATGAGTGGTTTCTGTATTTCCAGCTGAGGTACCTGGTTCATCTCATTGGGACTGGTTGGACCATGGGTACAGCCCACAGAGGGCGAACTGAAGTAGGGCGGGGCACTGCCTCACCTGGGAAGCACAAGGGGTCGGGGGATTTCCCTTTCCTAGCCAAGGGAAGCCGTGACAGACTGTACCTGGAAGATTGGTACACTTCCGCCTAAATACTGCACTTTTCCCACTGTCTTAGCAACTGGCAGACCAGGAGATTCTCTCCCATGCCTGGCTCAGCAGGTCCCACGCCCATGGAGCCTTGCTCACTGCTAGTGCAGCAGTCTGAGATCGACCTGTGAGGCTGCAGCCTGTTGAGGGGGTGGTGTAGGGGCATCTGCCATTGCTGAGGCTTGAGTAGGTAAGTAAAGTGGCTGGGAAGCTCGAACTGCAGCTCAACAAGGCCTACTGCCTCTAGACTCCACCTCTATGGGAAGGGCATAGGTGCACAAAAGGCAGCAGACAACTTTTGCAGACTTACACGTCCCTGTCTGTCAGCTCTGAAGAGAGCAATGGTTCTCCCAGCATGGCATTTGAGCTCTGAAAATGGACGGACTGCCTCCTCAAGTGGGTCCCTGACCCACATGTAGCCTAACTGGGAGATACCTCCCAGTAGGGACCAACAGACACCCATACAGGCAGGTGCCCCTCTGGGACAAAGCTTCCAGAGGAAGATCAGGTAGCAATATTTGTTGTTCTGTATTATTTGCTGTTTTACAGCCTCTGCCATGATACTCAGACAAACAGGGTCTGGATTGGACCTCCAGCAAGCTCCAACAGACCTGCAGCTGAGGGACCTGACTGTTAGAAGGAAAACTAACAAACAGAAGGAATGGCATCAACATCAACAAAAAGGACATCCACACCAAAACCTCATTTTTGGATCACCAACATCAAAGACCAAAGGTAGATAAAAACCACAAAGATGGGGAGAAACCAGAGTAGAAAAGCTGAAAATTCTAAAAACCAGAGCACCTCTTCTCCAAAGGATCGCAGCTCCTCGCCAGCAATAGAACAAAGCTGGACAGAGGATGACTTTGATGAGTTGACAGAAGTAGGCTTCAGAAGGTCGGTAATAACAAACTTCTCTGAACTAAAGAGGCATGTTCTAACCCGTCACAAGGAAGCTAAAAACCTTGGAAAAGGGTTAGACAAATGGCTACCTAGAATAAACAGTGTAGAGAAGACCTTAAATGACCTGATGGAGCTGAAAACCATGATACAAGAACTTTGTGATGCATGCACAAGCTTCAATAGCTGATTCAATCAAGTGAAAGAAAGGATATCAGTGATTGAAGATGAAATTAATGGAATAAAGTGAGAAGACAAGATCAGAGAAAAGTGTAAAAAGAAACGAACAAAGCCTCCAAGAAATATGGGACTATGTGAAAAGACCGAATCTATGTTTGATTGGTGTATCTAAAAGTGATGGGGAGAATGGAACCAGGTGGGAAAACTCTCTTCAGGATATTATCCAGGAGAACTTCCCCATTCTAGTAAGGCAGGCCAAGATTGAAATTCAGGAAATGCAAAGAATGCCACAAAGATACTCCTCGAGAAGAGCAACCCCAAGACACATAATTGTTAGATTCACCAAGGTTGAAATGAAGGAAAAAATGTTAAGGGCAGTCAGAGAGAAAGGTCAGGTTACCCACAAAGGGAAGCCCATCAGGCTAACATTGGATCTCTCAGCAGAAACCCTATAAGCCAGAAGAGAGTGGGGCCAATATTCAACATTCTTAAAAGAATTTTCAACCCTGAATTTCATATCCAGCTAAACTAAGCTTCAGAAGTGAAGGAGAAATAAAATCCTTTACAGACAAGCAAATGTGGAGAGATTTTGTCATCACCAGGCCTGCCTTACAAGAGCTCCTGAAGGAAGCACTAAACATGGAAAGGAACAACAGTACCAGCCACGACAAAAACATGGCAAATTGTAAAGACCATTGATGCTGTGAAGAAACTGCATCAATTAATGGACTAAAAAAACAACTACCATCATAATGACAGGATCAAATTCACACACAACAATATTGACCTTAAATGTAAATGGGCTAAATGCCCCAATTAAAAGACACAGACTGGCAAATTGGATAACGAGTCAAGACCCATCAGTGTGCTGTATTCAGGAGACCCATCTCACATGCAGAGACACATAGGCTCAAAAGAAAGGGATGGAGGAAGATTTACCAAGCAAATGGAAAGCAAAAAAAGCAGGGGTTGCAATCCTAGTCTCTGATAAAACAGTCTTTAAACCAACAAAGATTGAAAGAGATGAAGAAGGCCATTACATAATGGTAAAGGGATCAATTCAACAAGAAGAGCTAACTATCCTAAATATATATGCACCCAATACAGGAGCACCCAGATTCATAAAGCAAGACCTTAGACAGCTACAAAGAGACTCAGGCTCCCACACAATAATAATGGGAGATTTTAACACCCCATTGTCAATATTAGACAGATCGATGAGACAGAAGGTTAAGAAGGATATTCAGGACTTGAACTCAGCTCTGTACCAAGCAGACCTAATAGACATCTACAGAACTCTTCACCCCAAATCAACAGAATATGCACTCTTCTCAGCACCACATCACACTTACTCTAAAATTGACAACATAATTGGAAGTAAGGACTCCTCAGCAAAGGTAAAAGAACAGAAATCACAACAAACTCTCAGACCACAGTGCAATCAAATTAGAACTCAGGATTAAGAAATTCACTCAAAATTGCACAACTACACGGAAACTGAACAATGTGCTCCTGAATGACTACTAGGTAGATAACAAAATTAAAGCAGAAAGAAACAAGTTCTTTGAAATCAATGAGAACAAAGACACAATGTACCAGAATCTCTGGGATACAGCTAAAGCAGTGTGTAGAGGGAAATTTATAGTACTAAATGCCCACAAGAGAAAGCAGGAAATATCTAAAATCAACACCCTGACATCACAATTAAAAGAACTAGAGAAGCAAGACCAAACAAATTCAAAAGCTAGCAGGAGGCAAGAAATAACTAAGATCTGAGTGAACTGAAGGAGATAGAGAAACAAAAAATCCTTCAAAAAATCAACAAATCCAAATCCAGGAGCAGCTTTTTTGAAAACATCAACAAAATTGATAGACTGCTAGCAAGACTAATAAAGAGGAAAAGAGAGAAGAATCAAATAGAGACAATAACAAATGATAAAGGGGATATCACCACTGATCCCATAGAAATACAAACTACCATCAGAGAATACTATAAACACCTCTATGCAAATAAACTAGAAATTCTAGAAGAAATGGATAAATTCCTGGACACATACACCCTCCCAAGACTAAACCAGGAAGAAGTGGAATCTCTGAATAAATGAATAACGGGCTCTGAAATTGAGGTAATAATTAATAGCCTACCAGCCATAAATACTCCAGGACCAGACGTATTCACAGCCAAATTCTACCAGAGGTACAAAGAGGAGCTGGTACCATTCCTTCTGAAACTATTCTAATCAATAGAAAAAGAGGGAATCCTCCCTAACTCATTTTATGAGGCCAGCATCATCCTGATACCAAAGCCTAGCAGAGACACAACAAAGAAAAATAATTTTAGACCAATACCCCTGATGAACATCGATGCAAAAATCCTCAATAAAATACTGGCAAACCGAATCCAGCAGCACATCAAAAGCTTCACCACGATCGAGTTGGCTTCAACCCTGGGATGCAAGGCTGGTTTAGCATACTCAAATCAGTAAACATAATCCATCACATAAATAGAACCAATGACAAAAATTGCATGATTATCTTCATAGTTGTGAAAAAAGGCCTTTGACAAAATTCAATAGCCCTTCATGCTAAAAACTCTCAATAAACTAGGTATTGATGGAATATATCTCAAAATAATAAGAGCTATTTATGACAAACCCACAGCCAATATCATGCTGAATGGGCAAAAACTGGATGCATTCCCTTTGAAAACTGGCACAAGACAAGGATGCCCTCTCTCACCACTCGTATTCAACATAGTGTTGGAAGTTCTGGCCAGAGCAATCAGGCAAGAGAAAGAAATAAAGGTATTTAATCAGGAAAAGAGGAAGTCAAATTGTCCCTGTTTGCAGATGACGTGATTGTATATTTAGAAAACCCCATTGTCTCAGCCAAAAATCTCCTTAAGCTGATAAACAACTTCAGCCAAGTCTCATGGCACATAATCAATGTGCAAAAATCACAAGCATTCCTATACACCAGTAACAGACAAACAGGGAGCCAAATCATGAGTGAACTCTCATTCACAATTGTTACAAAGAGAAAAAAATACCTAGGATTCCAACTTACAAGGGATGTGAACTACCCCAGCAAGGAGAACTACAAACCACTGCTCACTGAAATAAAAGAGGACACAAACAAATGGAAGAACATTCCATGTTCATGGACAGGAAGAATCAATATCATGAAAATGACCATACTGCCCAAGGTAGTTTACAGATTCAATGCCATCCCCATCAAGCTACCAATGACTTTCTTCACAGAATTTGAAAAAACTATTTTAAAGTTCATATGGAACTGAAAAAGAGCCCACATAGCCAAGACAATCTGCAGCAAAAAGAACAAAGCTGGAAGCATCACGCTACCTGATGTCAAACTATACTACAAGGCTACAGTAACCAAAACAGCTTGGTACTGGTACCAAAACAGATATACAGACCAATGGAACAGAACAGAGGCCTCAGAAATAACACCACACATCTACAACCATCTGATCTTTGACAAACCTGACAAAAACAAGAAATGGGGAAAGGATACTCTATTTAATAAATGGTGCAGGGAAAACTGGCTAGCCATATGCAGAAAACTGAAACTGGATCCCTTCCTTACACCTTATACAAAAATTAATTCAAGATGAATTGAAGACTTAAATGTTAGACCTAAAACCATAAAAGCCCTAGAAGAAAACCTAGGCAATACCATTCAAGACATAGGCCTGGGCAAAGACTTCATGACTAAAACACCAAAAGCAATGGCAACAAAAGCGAAAAATGACAAATGGGATCTGATTAAACTAAAGAGCTTCTGCACAGCAAAAGAAACTACCGTCAGAGTGAATAGGCAACCTGCAGAATGGGAGAAAATTTTTGCAATCTACCCATCTGACAAAGGGCTAATATCCAACATCTACAAAGAACTTAAACAAATTTACAAGAAAAAAACAACCCCATCAAAAAGTGGGCAAAGGATATGAACAGACACTTCGGAAAAGAAGACATTTGTGCAGCCAACAGACACATGAAAAAATGCTCATCATCACTGGTCATCAGAGAAATGCAAATCAAAATCACAATGAGATACCATCTCACACCAGTTAGAATGGCGATCATTGAAAAGTCAGGAAGCAACAGATGCTGGAGAGAATGTGGAGAAATAAGAATGCTTTCACACTGTTGGTGGGAGTGTAAATTAGTTCAACCATTGTGGAAGACAGTGTGGGATTTCCTCCTGGATCTGGAACTAGAAATACCATTTGACCCAGCAACCTCATTACTGGGTATATGCCCAAAGAATTATAAATCATGCTGCTATAAAGACACATGCACATGTATGTTTATTGCAGCATTATTCACAATAGCAAAGACTTGAAACCAACCCAAATGTCCATCAGTGATAGACTGGATTAAGAAAATGTGGCACATATACACCATGGAATACTATGTAGCTGTAAAAAAGGATGAGTTCATGTCCTTTGCAGGGACATGGATGCAGCTGGAAACCATCATTCTGAGCAAACTGTCACAAGGACAGAAAACCAAACACCACATGTTCTCACTCATAGGTGGGAGCTGAGCAGTGAGAACACTTGGACACAAGACAGGGAATATCATACACCAGGGCCTGTTGGGGGCTGGGGGACTGGGGGGAGATAGCATTTGCAGAAATACCTAATGTAAATAACGAGTTGATGGGTGCAGCAAACCAACATGGCACATGTCTATCTATGTAACAAACCTGCACATTTTGCATATGTACCCTAGGACTTAAAGTAGTTATGAAGGCAAAAGAAAGAACAAGGAGAACTGCAAATTTTTCGGTATATCTGGAGCTGGTAGTGAAAGAGGTCAGTAGGGAGAGAGGCAGAGTAGAAGTAAGAGATTGAACGTTCTCGATAAGAGACGGTTTTGAATGCCATTCCAGGGGGTGTGAATTTTACTTGTAGGCACTGGGAAACCACTGGAGGATTTCCTGCCAGGAAAAGACAGGATTGGATTAAAATTTTAGAAAGAATCCTGGATTTCCATTTATGGAGACAGATTGGAGGAGGTTACACCTGAGCCAGGGATACCAACTGAAATGCTTTGGAGTATTCCATGCAAGAGAAGATGAGGGCTATGGAAATAGAGGAAAGGGACAGATCCAGATTGCCAGAAAAGTCAGAGCAAAACCAGGAGAGAGTTTTCATAGAAGCCAGGGTAAGACAGATTTTTGAGAAAGGTAATTGTCAGCAAATACACAAGGATTGAAAAGCTTCTTTCAGTATATCTAATAGAAACCTTATGGTGAGAACAGCCCACGTGGGTGCTGAGGGTAGATGCCAGCTTGCCCTAGGTTCAACCTGAGTGTTGAGGTTGAGGCCAAGTGGCAACTTATATTTCCAGAAAATAGTCTGTGCCTGGAGGGAGCAAAATACTTTATATTCAAGTGATAGAGTTCCTTAAGATAGGGAATCCAGAGCAGAGCTGGAGGGCTTAGCCTTAAAATAGAAAAGGCTCACCCTATGCTCTAAGAAAATAGAAAGGTGGCTATAGGTATAGGAATAATAATAGGTGTGGGAGAAAGATTGTGAGGGAGTTCATATTTGATAGCTTTGATTATCTGGGTCAAATAAAAGCTGGGGTACCTTTTGAAATTGAGTATGAAAATTTGGAACAGCTGTAATAGCACATTAGAAAAGAAGCTAATCAAAAACCAAGCAGTCAACCAATTAACCAGCCAAATAAAAACCTCCATAAAAATATTACTGTGGTTGAAGCTACTGCATATGGTTGCCTAGCTTACATAATGCACAAGATTAGAGACACCTATAATATTCTCATGATAGTTTACCTGAATGATATTCCAAGGGTTGTGAAGTTTACAACCTCAACTGTACATGGAAGCCTTAGTTACAGGCTAGCCTGAAATTAGAAACCATAAATTCAGTAAGAACAATTGGCAGGTTTACGTGACTTTTTTTTTTTTTTTAAGAGTGAGTCTTTGGATTGATCCAAAATATCCAAAGTTAGAGTGGAGTTTTGGGAGCCATGGAGTAGTAAGACAAGAGGGCTGAGTGTTGAATATGATTGTTAGAGGGCAACAGAAATGACACACTTTAATCTTTATTCTGGCTCAGAGCTCTGTTCTCCCCTTGTTGCTGTCCTGCACGTATTACTGGTTTGTCTGACTCTTCCACAAGCTGTAAGCCCCATAAAGTGACCAGGCTTAATGTCTGTGCCTAGGTCAGGACCTGCACATAGTAAGGACTCCATAAATCTCTGCTGGATAGACTGATAGAAAGATGAGGCTTTATGAGGAAGGAAGTTACATCATCAAGGAGTTATGCACCAGGGAGAAAGGAAAGATATGGTGTATATCTGAGTTTCAAGGGCTGGTGAAGTAGGAATAAGGGTGTGAATGAGCTGGAGGGAAGGGGTTTATGGCCAGAGATGAGTACATCAGTGTTTGATACTTTAGAATTAGTACACCCTGTGAAGTGACAATTCCTTAGATATTGCCTGGGCAGTAGATGCTGAGGGAGAGAGGAGGTAAAGAGACGGAGAGGAAGACCAAGTGCTCAGGTGCTAGGCGGCTTGTCTGGGTTACTGAGGAAACATCACACAGGAAGATATGGGTCCTTGGAGGATGATGTACCCCACGCAAGTGTCCTCAGGGAGTGACAGAGAGTGGCCACAAGACAGAGAGATAACAAGGAGAGCCAGAAACGCACGGCTTAAACCTCAAAGAAGAAAGGCTTTTGCACAAGGGAGTAAGGAGAATGTTCTAGAAAAGACAACAGTGTGCATCATATAACTGTTTTAAGAGGGTGAAGGAGAGTTGGCCTGAGTTCAGTCAGGGGGTTATTCTATTTGTACTGACGTGGTTGTGTTGCTTTAGTCCTTACTCTGAATACCATATCTCTTTTAATATATGATAAATAGTCAATGATCATAATAAGGGTTTGATATTTTAATAAAATTACACCATTACGGAAAAAGCATAATCTACTGGATTTTATCCCATTACCAATACATTTTTCTATGCCTGAGGAAAGCTGATCCCGTTAACCCCTGGAACCATGACAAGAAGAGTATCTAGAAAGAAATGCTTCTGCTAGGCAGCTTTGTAAACTCAGACCAACAAACTGCCAGCAGATTGCATAGCTTCCATTAGCTAAACGCCAGAGGAGCAGGATCCCAGCAGCTCTGGCTTGGTATATAAATTACATGCACAGCAGGTTCAAATGCTCCTAAAGCATCAAGAACGTTCTCTTTGACGTATATTAGCATAAGTATTTCCATCTTTTTCATTTTCCCCCTGGATCTTATGCTTTACAAACCCTATCTGTAGTTTTCTCTTTATGTTTTCTCAGTTTTCCTGGATGCACACAGGCTATGCCCCCCGCCCGCCTGCTACTCTTCGCAGAGCACACCTGTATAGAGGGGGTTGCCCCTAGTGGAGTTTCTGTCATAGCCCTGTGGACAGAGCATGCCCACCCTGGTTCTTGGATGTCCTGAGTTGTGCTGTTTGAATCTGCAGAGATTCTCACTGCACATTTAGGCTGAGTCTGTCTGGAAATACTCCCTTTTTCTCCCAGTTTTAATTAAGAATGACTCTTTGCCCATTTAACCTTTTAATGTCATTTATAGCACTTTACACATTCAGATATAGTCTTGTTAAACTTTTATTTTCTTTTGCTTATTTTTGTTTTTCCCACTAGAAGGTAAGTTCCGTGAAGGCAGAGATCCTCTGCTTTGCTTAATGTTGAATCTCCAGGGCTGGACCTGGCACTTGAGGCCACTCAATAAGTAGAACTTTTTAGCCAGTATTTGTCAGTTGTTCCTATGTAAATATGAAGATTAAAGTACATACTTCATAGAGTTATTGTGATGATAAAATGAGATAATGTATCTGTCACATGAGTTAATAGTCCCAATAAGTGGCAGGTGGTAACTGGACACATTCTGGAGCTCTGGAGTTCAGGGCCTGTCTTCAAGAAATCTAAACTGAGAAGTGAGGGGACAACAGCTGCCAGCTTCCCACTTGCCCTCCCCTGCCTGGGCAGTAGCTGGCACTCTGGAGGGAGACCAAGAAGAGGCTGTTACCTGGTACTCAGAGAAAAATGAAGGTGGGAAAGAAACTGACCTATTTATACATCGGTTTTTGTTATTGTTCTCTTTGTGTTTGTGTGGCTTGGCAATCTTTTCCTCACTGGCTTCTGGTTTTAGAAGAATACTCTGTTTGATTAAAGCAGGTTTCACATGATTGGTTCACCGTTTTTCCATTCTTTCTTTTAAATATCCTCCTTATACCTAGCTGATCGATTAATAGCATCTTCCTATAATGTTATCTCATAGTGTTGCTGCCAAGGTCTAGAACTGGCGTGAGTGGCTCCGTGTTTAGAATATAATTACTTTGCAGCAGCTTGGAATGTGCCAAAATAATGACCAGATGAACAATTATAATGGGCGATATGGCTAAATGTGGCAGATCAGCAGAGAACACTGATCATATCCCTAAAATCAACAGCAGAAACCTGAGCATTGGCTGGTGCAACCGGTTCATTGCATTTATGAAGTGCTGTTTTGTGTGTTCCCCTCTAGGAGGAGCCAGTACCTGCGGGAGATGGAAAAGTAGCAGAGGGCATGGGTGCTGCCCTTGATGTTACTGTCATGTTGGGAGAGAAAATAGACTGGGATGTAACAGTTGAGGACTGTGTTAAAACAACAACAACTGTGTTCACATTGCTTAATAAAGCAAAGGGGTAATCTCTTTGGATGCAGTTAATTAGGGAAGACTTCCTGGAGTAGGTGAACTTAGTGTTTGTTCTTGAGGAAGGTGGTAAGATTTGGGCTGACAGGGTTAAAGACATAGGAAAGGAACTTGAAATGCCAAAGCTGAGGAATAAGCAAGATGTGTACTGGGTTCTTCAAGGAGAGAAGGGTTATGACACCTTGGTATATGGGACATGTGTTTGCAGAGGACACAAGGGCTAGCTGAGTCATATTTCAGTCTGAGGTTGGTCGGTTTTACTCTGGCAGTCCTTGGGGAGTTCATGGTATCTTTTTTCCCTTTAAGTATAAAAGGCATATAACAATATTAAAGAAAACTATAATAAAAAAAATTGTTCATTACACATCACTCTAACCCAGGAGTCAGCAAACTACAGGGCAAATCTAGCGCACCACTTGTTTTTGGACAACCCATGAGCTAAGAATGGTTTTTACTTTTTTAGATAGTTGATGAAAGACAAAAGAGAGGGATAATATTTTGTGACATGAGAAAATGATATGAAATTCAAGTTTTAGTATCCATAAATAAAGTTTTGTTAGAACCCAGGCATGTTTCTTCATCTGGATGTTTTCTTTCTTTTTTTTTTGAGACAGAGTCTTGCTCTGTTGCCCAGGCTGGAGTGCAGTGGCGCAATCTCGGCTAACTGCATGCCTCCGGGTTCACACAATTCTCCTGCCTCGGCCTCCTAAGTAGCTGGGACTACAGGCGCCTGCCACCACACCTGGCTTTTTTTTTTTTTTTTTTTTGTATTTTCAGTAGAGACGGGGTTTCACTGTGTTAGCCAGGATGGTCTCGATCTCCTGACCTCGTGATCTGCCCGCCTCGGCCTCCCAAAGTGCTGGGATTACAGGTATGAGCCACCACACCTCGCCTACATCTAGATATTTTCTGTGGCTGCTTTTAGGGTATAATGGCAGCATTGAGTAATTGTGACAGAGACTGTATGGCCAGCAAAGCCTGATGTCTGGCCCTCTACAGAAAATCTTTGTTGACTCCTGCCTTAACTCAATGATTTTTCATTTCTGCTTATTTCCTTCCTGTCTTTATCTAAAATGTGCACATAATTTACATAGTCATATTCATTTTTGCCTACAGCTTTTCTTTGTCAAACATTCTTCTATAGTAGTCATAACTAATTTTAATGAGCATGTATTTGTGTATTGCTTTATAATGTAAAAAGTGCTTTTTATCCATTATTTATTATTATTATTATTATTTTAAGAGACAGGTTCTTACTCTGTTGCTGGAGTGCAGTGGCACAATCACAGCTTACTGCAGCCTTGAACTCCTGGGCTCAAGTGATCCTCCCGCCTCAACCTCCTGAGTAGCTGGGACCACAGGGATGCACCACCATACTCGGCTAATTTTTTCCTTTTTTTTTTTTTTTTTTTTAACAGGGATAGGGTCTCACTGAGTGTTGTGCAGGCTAGTCTCAAACTCCTGGGCTCAAGCAATCTGCTCCCAATCCCCACCCCAAAGTGCTGGGATTACAGGCATCAGCCACCATGGAGGGCAATTATCTTGATTTATTATCACAAAAACCCATGCGATAAGATGGAGTATTCTCATTCCATGGAACTTTCATAGTGATTAAGTGATATGCTCCAGATCACACAGATAGCAAGCAAGTAAAGCCAGGATTTCTGATCCCAAATCTCTTATTCATTTTACTTTTCTGATAACTTATAATTTTTTCCCAAGCTAATTTATTTTTAATTAACAATTCTTCTGTTATTGGTTATGTAGGCTGTTCCCAGTTCTTGTTTATCAGTGGTGTATCTCAGTGAACATCATATATATGACTGATTGATATATGTTATTTATTTATTTTAAGGTGAAGAATTGAGCTTTAACATTTGCTTTTCAGCCAAGAGACCCGGTGGTATGAATGGGGTAGGGATTGATCTATAAGGAAGAAGACAACTCTAGGGCAGGTGGTCTCATCCTTGTTCAAAAGCTGTCTCCTTAGAGGTTGATCTAATTTCCAAAGTCATTCAGCAATTATTTGTATGGTGCCTGTTAGCACCAGGCACAAGAACAGGTAGGTTCTGGGGCTTTGGTCTTGAAATTAACAGGGTCCCTGCCCTCAGGAGACTGATAGTTACATATAGGATGGTGAGGGGACAGGTAAGTTGGCGGCGATATTGCACTGTGGTGAGTTTACAACAGGAATATGTGCTGGATGCTTGGGAGTAGGGCCACTCTGGCTGGGATGTCAAGGAAGAGTTCTAAAATGAAGGATAGGTAGGAACTTGGTTAGGTAAAAAGCAGAAAGGGGAAGACAGTGAGAAGAGAAATGATTTTGGGCATGGAAACCCGCCTACATGAAGGGCAGGTGGTAAGACAGACCATGGCAGATCTGAGGAATTCAAGTTGTTCAGCGTCACTGGAGTGTGAGTGTGTGAGAACATGGCAGGAGAGAAGGCAGGAGGAGCGGGCAGGGGCCAGGTCACCACGGCCTTATGGGTGGCAGTGAGGTGCTGAGAATAGTTCAGGTGGAGAATAAAACACAAATTTGGGCCATGTTTTTCCCTTGTTTATTGTGAGATGTGTCTCTAGGGCTGTTATTGATGCCTCAGAGAAGGCTGTGCGGTATATTTCTGCATCAAAAGTTGGATGAGTAATACAGGAGTTTCTAGAACCAGGAGGATCTCAGTGACTGGCTCACAAATAAGTGCCCTAGTTTTTGTTGCAGAGTGAAGCAAATGGGAAAGGACTTCTGATTCTGAAACATGTTTTTTGTCTCCAGGCTTTCACCAAGGAGGGGCAGGGCTTCTTGCCTCCCTAAGGCAGCCTGGGTATGCATGCTCCCGGGCTTCCAGGACATTGACTGGGTATCCTGGGGCTGTTTTCTGGTCCAGTGCTCCCTAAGTTCCCACAGAAAGTACAAGCCATGCCTCAGACCCTTAGGAATATTCTCCGGACCAGCAGGAGCTAGTCTGACCTTCATGGTGCGATCCCTCTGAGACGTTTGCAGTTATTTTATGAAGACCAAGTGGGATAATATTTATGGAAAAGTTTCGTAAACTGTGAAGTGCTACATGGATGCTATGTATTAATTCATCCAGCTAATCTTTGTTGAGGGCCTGCTATACTGGCAGTGTTCTGGGTGCTGAGGACACAGCAGTTCCTGCCAAGGCAGTGTGTACATTCTAGTGTGTGAGGCATCAACAAATAAATGTAAAGCCTCTAGTATACTAAACGGTGATAGATGTTCTGGAGAAAAATGAAACAGGGAAGGGGATCTAGGAGTTGTGATTTTAAGTGTGTCAGTGAAGTCCTTGGAGAAGGTAACATTTGAGCAACAACTCCAATGAGGTGAGTAAGGACGATTGGGTGCCAATGTTCTGGCAGAGGATAAACAAGTGTGAAGGCCCTGCGGTGGAAGGGTATCCAATGTATCTGAGGAAAAACAGAAGTTCTCTGTGACTACGTGGGAGTGAATGAGTAAGTTGAGGGGACAGTGGTAAGAAACAAAGATGGAGACATCCTGAATCAGGAGAGAGAGCATTGCAGAATGTATGGCCCTTGGGGACCACTGCGAAGACTTTGGCCTTCATCCTGAGGGGAAGCCCTTGGAAGGCCCATTTATTGTAACTGTTCCTCCTCTGCTCTGGCCTCCTACGTGACTTGGGTTTGAATTTGGCTTTGCCACTTAGTCACTTTATAATCTTGGGAAAGTTAATCTATCAGTGCCTCAGTTTCCTTCTTTGTAAAATGGAGATACGTGTAGTTCCTAACTTACAGGAATTATGAGAATTAAATGAGATCATGTTTATAACATACAGTGCCTGGCACATAGTAAACATTGTGTAAGAGTTAGTATAAAACAGCAAAAAAAGTTAAGTACAGCATCCTGAGACCTCAAATAGATATTTGTGCACCAATGCTTATAGCAGCATTATTCGTCGTAGCCAAAAATGTAGATACAACCCAAGTGCCCATTAATAGATGAATGGGTAAGCAAAATGTGTTGTACACACACAATAGGATATTATTTATTCATAAAAAGTAATGAAATTCTGACACATGCTATAACATGGATGAGCCTGAAAACATTGTGCTAAATGAAAGAAGCCAGACACAAAAGGACAAACATTGTATGATTCCACTTATATAGGTTTCTAGAATAGGTAAAATCATAGAGACAGAAAGTAGATTGGAGGTTATCAGGAGCTGGCAAAAGGGAGGATGTGGAATTAGTGTTTAATTCAGTTTCAGTTTGGAAACATGAAAAATTTCTGGAGATGAATAGTGGTGATGGTTGTACAACTTTGTGAATGTACTTGATGCCACTGAACTGTACACTTAAAGAGGGTTAAAATGGTACATTTTATGTTATATATTTTTTATTGCAATAAAAAAATACTGTAGCCTGTTTTTTTCTAGATTTGGCCACAAGGAATAATGTATATTATGTGAGGAGTCAGGAAACCAGGGTTTGTGTCTCAGCTTTGTCATTTGCTGCTCTGTGCCTGGAATGAGGCACCCTTTCCTGCACTTCTGGTTCCTCATCTGTAAGAGAAGGGGTGTGGGATGAGTGATCCCTGGGGTCCCCTCCTGATCCATAGTTTTGTGATACCAGAACCCCTGAGGTGAGGCTTATGTCCTCAGCTCTCCATTTAGGTGGCAGTTAGGTGGTCCCACCCTTTGGCAGCTTCCTTTGGCCATCTGCTTTCCGGCCTGGGGAGCTGTGGCTCTGTTTGCTTGCCTGGAGGGCCTTTGCAGTGGAGGGCTGTGTTCTGTCCAAACATGGGATTGTGTCCTAGTATCACCAGGAAAGGGATTTAAATTACTGTCCATAAATGCATTATGACTTTAAAAGCCATTTCTAAATATTACCACTACTGCCACCAGTATTCATTTTTAGATGTTTTGATTTTAAGTTTCTAAAAAACACCCTTATGAATTGATTTGCTGTAGACTCATAATAGTTCTATGATTCAGGTAAGAGTTGGGGCAACTGCAGAGTGACCCTAGCTAGGCCAGTGACTTTGGAGTCAGTTTCTTTACCTCTCTGGGCATTAGTGGCCTCCTCTGGGGCTAGACTGAGAGTCCTGGGAGTCTTTTAGTGCCTACTTTGTTTTATTTCTGAGCCGAAATGATTTGGATAATTCACAGTATTTAAAGAACTGAAGCCAGCTTTCGGTCCCTGGGCCCAGTATATGTGGGAAACCGGTATCTACTGAGTCCCCATGGAATGTACACAGGTTCTGCCCTGGGTAGTCCCAGGACACCATCCTGCCTGTCTTCAGGTCACCTTGTAAGAGCCCAGAGTCCTCAGTCTTTGCGAATATAGCGGGGACCAAATCTAATCTATTCTGACACTAGTCTTTTGGGGATGCAAGGAGCATCTTTTTATTCTACCACTGCTTTTATTTTTTCATTCTGCTACTTGGTGCTTATACACAACCTGCTCACTACTTAAAAAGAAGGGGAGAGGCTGGGCGTGGTGGCTCACGCCTGTAATCCCAGCACTTTGGGAGGCCGAGGTGGGCGGATCACAAGATCAGGAGATGGAGACCATTCGGGCTAGCACGGTGAAATCCCGTCTCTACCAAAAAAATACAAAATTAGCCGGACGTGGCAGCGTGCACCAGTACTCCCAGGTGCTGGGGAGGCTGACGCATGAGAATGGCGTGAACCCAGGAGGCGGAGCTTGCAGTGAGCCGAGATTGCACCACTGCGCTCCCGCCGTGTCACTGCGCTCCAGCTGTGCCACTGCGCTCCAGCCTGGGCGACAGAGGGAGATTCTGTCTCAAAAAAAAAAAAAAAAAAAAAAAGTGGAGACTCATCAGTTCTATTATAGTTGGGTTGAGTCTGGGGGAGAATTTTCTGAGTGAGGGGGGAAAATAGTAGGCTGGTTTGGCTGGTGTCTTTGGAATAGCCATGGAGACTTTGATTTCATTACTTGTTTCCAAAAGTCTAATTGAAATCAACAGAACTCATCCTCATGGCTGCTTGTCCAACAGTTAATTCATAAAAAAACTACATTCACATAAAATGGGGAAAATTGCAGCATTTTTTCCATAGGATAGTTGTGAGAATTGAATGAATGACTGTAAGACTAAGAGTTAGGACTGCTTGGCACATTGCAAGTTCTTAAAAATTATTGTTATTTGCTACTACTTAGCAGGATTGGGATGACAGGTCAAAGTCTATATACAACTTCTCCACAAAAATAAATTTCTGAGTGGCATGTTTGTTATTTTGGTAATTTCTGATAATTATAGTCAAAGAAGTACTAGATCTTTTAAAGCAAGTTTAGAAAGACCAATACCTAGGTATAAATTGTATCCTATGCGTTTTCATTATTTCAGATATCCTTGTTTTTTTTTTTTTTATAACCATATCAGGTGAAACTGACCTTTGCTCCCCTATGGGTCTCTGAGTGTCCTGAAGCACAAGTCTAGGATCCCTGCCCGTTTTCCTGACGCTTACGCGGCTGTTTTGGTCCAGTATATATGACTGCTTGTTTGCAAATTTTCAGAGAAGGGGCATTATTCTTTTTATTTATTAACTCTCATCTGGGGATAACTTCTTTTGATAATTCAGATTCTTTCTCTTCACTGTGGAGAAATAGTTTCTCCGCTTTGTGACTTGTCTTTTTTAGCTTGATTCTTTACAGCTGGAAGACAGCAAGGTGGCACCCTTGTAAAACAACCACTAATACTTTTATGGGCATTAGCCCTGTATTACCTGCATTTCTCCTACTTTATAGGTGAAGATGTGAAGCTCAGAGAGGTTAGGTGACCTACTGGGGTCACAGGGGGCCTGGTCTTAGCCTGTGCCTGTGAACTTAGATTGAATCCCACATGTGATATGGTCCATCCATGAGACTCCTCTTGGTGGCCTTTTGTTGTTGTTTTCCTAACAAGAAGGCAATTTATTTTGTCTATGGCTTCTCTTATTCTCAAAAGTTTTACTTATTGATTATTTTAATCCACACAGAATGATTAAGTATGTTTACTTACTTCTGCTTGTCTCCAGAAACTTTGGATCTATATATTTACTGGAAGCCTCTTAAAGGAGCTATAATTTTCTTTACAAATCTCGACAGAGATTTATCCTCAGAAGGCCTAATGGCAGTAGAGTGGAGCTCGGTGTCTCTCAGCTGCTTCATGGAATGGAAGTCTAGAATGATTAGTAGTCTCATCACCATTCTCTGTTGAGCTGCAAAGACAAATGGCTCTCAAGGGCTTTAAATCTATTTGTGAAGATAGGACAGAGTTAAAACCATAAACAATATAAAGGCAAAATACTGATCCTCCTTCCAGCTGGAAGGGGGCCCTTATTACCTTAAACCTAGAAAATCCCTGAGTTAGGATTGTGCTGTTTCCCTGTGAGTCCTCTGTTTCTCCCTGTCCCTTTTTCAGTCACACTGAGAGGCATCATGGGACCAAGTCCACCCTCGTGGCACCTCTTTTGGGAACCTGCTTTGACTTCCTGTGGCTCCTCAGAAGTATGCCCAGTGGCTTGCCAAGCTTTTTTTCTGAGGGTACTCTGCCTCACAGAGCTTTGGTTTGCCAAACATGTGAGGTAGTCCCTGAGTATTGGGAATCCTTAGCACCCTGCCCAGTTCTCACAGATACAACCCAGGTGTTTGGGCTGCTGACCTGTACTTTAGCACAAATTCCAAGGAACCTTTGGCATATATAAACTAGCTTTTTAAAACCTTGCCTCCTTTCCCACCACCGGCTAGTGGAGGCCTAGGGCAATCATACCACAAATTCTTGGTGCTTGTCAGGAGGCTACACATTTGGAGGCTTCTACCTTCTTACTTGAAGCTTGGTGTTGGGCAAGGATGCCACTGAAGTGGATTGTTTGTGGAGGGAATGCATGCTTTTTAAAGGCCAAATTAGATTGCATAGGGAATTACCTGTGTTTTCCCTCTGCATGAAGTAAGTAGTGTTAGCACATGTGGTCAGGAGACCCAGCCGCTTCCTTGCTTCCTCAAATCTTCCTAGTCAAGGTGATGCTTTCCTAATGTTGGTGCTGTTCTGTATTGAGAGCTCTGCCCAGGGGACTGATAAGTGGACCAGTAGTATACTCGGGCCCAGTGGCAAACGCACCTATTGATGCATCCCCCATGAAAGTCATTGGGGTTTTCACCCCCGCCAGACCGTGACATACTGTCGTCTTGGAGAATTTAAATCAAATTAGCCTAAAGTAAATTAAGGGCATGGCTAACTGCATCAGTGTCAGAATACAACAGGATTGTATTGCTTCCTTCAATATGAGAGAAATAGATTCTAGGCTACTTGGATTAATTTCATTTCCTTGGGAGAAGAAAACCTCAAACTTGTATTCTGAGAAGACGGAGATATGGTTTGATAAAACCAGCTTCTCTTTTCTGTATCCTTTGGATTTTATTTGGCCAATGAAAAAGATTTCAGTTTTCAGGCCTCTAGAAGGAAAAAGAGCCGTACATTATCACAACTGAATACACAGCTTATTTCATGGTTTGAATTGTAAACAGAAAGGAAGTGGATGGTTTTAAGCAACATTTGTAAACTTCCTTCAATGATTGTTTTCTATGGAGACTGCAGATGTGCCTTTTGGACACATTATTGGATTAAACAAATGGAAGGTTGCAAGCTATCCCATTTTTAGTTAAAAGCTCTCTTTACACTGAGTAACCACATCCTTCCCCTGAATACAGTCAACAGACCTGTTAAATAAACTAGAAGAAAATCTTGATGCACACCCACAGGTCTTGTGCTAATTCAGTCTTAATGATGGCAGCTAACTTGTGCTTGCTGCTGCATTGCGGCTTACAGGCTGTGTTTTCTCTGTGGCTGATTGTAGGCAACATGAGGGCAGGGAATTGTGTTTTCCTAGTTTTTGTATTACTGGTAGCTCTTGGCTGTGTCTTTCTGTCCTAGGTTTTCAGGAAATTATTGCCAAATTGAATTAAACCAGCCTAAAGTAAAATGTTGAAGCAATGGAAGGGAAGAAAATTATATTTAAGCTTCATTGAGTAACTTCCAATAAAATCTGGTAAACCAATTTATTCCATGATACAGTTGTAATGGCTCTGCAGTTCTCAGAGTAGTGGGATCATCGTGGAATATTTATTCTTTTTTTTTTTTTTTTTTTGAGACGGAGTCTCGCTCTGTCGCCCAGGCTGGAGTGCAGTGGCCGGATCTCAGCTCACTGCAAGCTCCGCCTCCCGGGTTCACGCCATTCTCCTGCCTCAGCCTCCCGAGTAGCTGGGACTACAGGCGCCCGCCACCTCGCCCTGCTAGTTTTTTGTATTTTTTAGTAGAGACGGGGTTTCATCGTGTTAGCCAGGATGGTCTCGATCTCCTGACCTCGTGATCCACCCGTCTCGGCCTCCCAAAGTGCTGGGATTACAGGCTTGAGCCACCGCGCCCAGCCAGGAGTATTTATTCTTGAAGTCATCTCTGTTTTATAAAGACAACCAACAAGACTATCTCTGTTAATAACACAGTAAATCCTTATAACAGACCACTAATTTTCCATCATCAAAACTTCTTATAAGTCACAGTTTAAGTTTCCATTCAACAAACATTTATTGGGCATCCACAGTGAGCTAGAATTCTAAAGATGAGAATTTATTTTTATTTTATTTTATTTTTATTATTATTATACTTTAAGTTCTAGGGTACATGTGCATAACGTGCAGGTTTGTTACATATGTATACTTGTGCCATGTTGGTGTGCTTCACCCATCAACTCGTCAGCACCCATCAACTCGTCATTTACATCAGGTATAACTCCCAATGCAATCCCTCCTCCCTCCCCCCTCCCCATGATAGGCCCCGGTGTGTGATGTTCCCCTTCCTGAGTCCAAGTGATCTCATTGTTCAGTTCCCACCTATGAGTGAGAACATGCGGTGTTTGGTTTTCTGTTCTTGTGATAGTTTGCTAAGAATGATGGTTTCCAGCTGCATCCATGTCCCTACAAAGGACACAAACTCATCCTTTTTATGGCTGCATAGTATTCCATGGTGTATATGTGCCACATTTTCTTAATCCAGTCTGTCACAGATGGACATTTGGGTTGATTCCAAGTCTTTGCTATTGTAAATAGTGCCGCAATAAACATACGTGTGCATGTGTCTTTATAGCAGCATGATTTATAATCCTTTGGGTATATACCCAGTAATGGGATGGCTGGGTCATATGGTACATCTAGTTCTAGATCCTTGAGGAATCGCCATACTGTTTTCCACAATGGTTGAACTAGTTTACAATCCCACCAACAGTGTAAAAGTGTTCCTATTTCTCCACATCCTCTCCAGCACCTGTTGTTTCCTGACTTTTTAATGATTGCCATTCTAACTGGTGTGAGATGGTATCTCATTGTGGTTTTGATTTGCATTTCTCTGATGGCGAGTGATGATGAGCATTTTTTCATGTGTCTGTTGGCTGTATGAATGTCTTCTTTTGAGAAATGTCTGTTCATATCCTTTGCCCACTTTTTGATGGGGTTGTTTGTTTTTTTCTTGTAAATTTGTTTGAGTTCTTTGTAGGTTCTGGATATTAGCCCTTTGTCAGATGAGTAGATTGCAAAAATTTTCTCCCATTCTGTAGGTTGCCTGTTAAAGGTGGAATCTATAGGGCAAAGGGTTAAGAATGTATACTTGGGGGTCAGTTGATCTGAGTTCAGATTCCAGCTGTGCTGCTTTCTACCTATGCTGTATTGGACAAATGATGCTGTGTATCTGTTTCTTCAACTGTAAGTTGGGTATATAATATCCTTACCTCAAAAGGTCATGATGATTAAGTGAGTTACTGCATGTAAAATGCCTTCTGTGCCTGGCAGTCAGAAACCACTCAATAAATATTGATTATTCTCACCAAAGGTGTGTTTCCTGACCTCAAAAGCCTGTCAGCCTAATAGAAAGACAGTGTGACAAATGCCAATCCAGCCTCAGGACATCTTGCACTTCCCGATCCTTCTGTCTGGAACATGCTTCACTTAGATTCTTTTGTGGCTTCCACTCTCCCCTCTGTTGGGCCTTTAATGCTAACATCTCAGTGAAGAGTTTTCCTTCACAACCCTATTTAACAATGACCATCATCCCTCTTTTTGGCACCCTATATTTTCATTTCCTGCCTAATTTTTCACCTTATTGTCATATAACAAAACATTACTTTTCTTATATCCCTGCAGTCAAATGAAAGTTCCAAAAGGGCAAGGATTTTGGTCTTGTCACCAAGACTGGTTTATTAGTGCTTGAAACTGTGCGTGGCTTGTACTAGGTGTGCAGGAATTATTTGTTGAAAGAATGAATGAAGAACCATTCATGGGAGCCTAGAGGAGGGCATGTACAACTCTGCCTATGGGGATTAGGGGGCTTCACAGAGAGGAAACTGTGTTGCATCTTAGACTAGCAGTTCTCATTTTTTTGTCTATAAAGACCACATGGAAAGTTACGTTCCTATAATTGATATCTGATTCACAGTTTCTAAGATACTGCCATATTCGTACTCCTTTCTCTACAGTCAAGAAAGCCAATTAGAATTCAAGTCAGGGAGTGATACTATTCTTGAGATAAGGTCAAATCCACACTAATATTTATTTTAAAAGATAAACTACTTGCATACTTTATACAGTGATAATTTTTTATTAATAAAGATGTTGTGACTCATCTTCCCACTGGGATATTGAGAAATGTATCTGAGGATGGGTAGGAGTTTTCCAGGCAGACAACCAATGCAACAGTGTTTGAGACAGAAGAAACAGCATGAGTGAAGGCACAGTGTTATTGTGGAACCACAAATAATCTGATATGACTAGAGAGGTTCCTGGGAAAGAAGGAGTGAGAGATGAGGCTGCCAAGGATTAAATTACGAAGGGTCTCATTTGCTAAACTAAAGGAATTTTATCTAGAAGACAGAGGGAGATATTGCCTAGTTTAAGTGGGGTTGTGTTGTATTTCTAAACTTTTATTTAATTATTTTTATAACAATTTAAAAACTGAATAAGTAAATTCACATAGCACAATGTTCAAAAGAGCATATACAGTAAGAAAGTCTTTCTTCTTGGGGACAATCAATATTTCCAGTATTTAACATGTATTTCTAGAGATATTATATGTATAGATAAGAAAATAATTTATTTCCCATTTTTATCCAAATGGCAGCAAAATTTCCCATTGGAATACCAATAGGCTTAACATTGCCCTTCTTAAAAGGACATTCAGTGAAGAAATGCTTGCATGACCAACTAAGATGATGATACCTGGTTTTGTACTTGAGAGATTATAGACCCACAGCACATTCTCCAAGTTAGAGGATAGGAGATAGAATGAGAGTTAGACATGCCAAAACCATGGACATTCCAGCGACATGCCCAAGGGTCATTCCAGGGACATTCCCTTAGAGGTCTTGAGGTCAGGAGGAATGCCTGGATTGAAAAGGTAGATTTGCAGGTCATTAGTGAATAGATGGTGGTTAAAGCCACATTAATGGATGCAGCTGCCCAGGGAAAGGGGCTATATTGAGAAGAGAAGAAGGTCTAGAGAAAGCCTTAGGGAACAATTTCACATAAAGAGAGGTGCTTTGGGAACCAAGGGAGGATAATCTTTTCTCAATTGTTGTAGTAGTCAGCGTTCAAATCTGGTTAATGTAAGGAGGAAAAAGGTTATTAAAAGGATATTAGGAACTCACAGAGCTTTTGGAAAGACCAGGAAAACATTTGGAGGCTATGTGGCCAGGAACAATGCCCCAAATCATGTTGTAGAATGAGTAACAGGAATATACCACTGCTGCTGCTACTGGACATGGACCTGTAACATACACAGCTGATAAAACCATCAGGGGACATTGAATATCATTTCCAGAACACGATCCACCGCCTCTGGGAACTAGCAATACTGCCATGTTCTAACCAAAAGGGTCTTGTGTAGTTCCTCCATTAGGTACTATTCAGTTACTGGGGTGGGTACCTCTGATGGGCCAATTCTAGATCATGTGCTCATACTGTAGTTACATGGGAAAGCAGGTATTCTGGCATGCTTAGCTTGTGTGGTAGGAGACAGGATATACCTTGTAAGGTGATGATTCCTCAAACACGGGAAGATAGTTGAGATACCGTGTGGCCATACAGAATGTCAAATGTTCATTATAAGTGTCAAGTGCTGGACGTACAACAATTAGAAAGTCATTGGTAACCCTTGGGAAGGTAGAAAATGAGAAGCGGTGAGAGTGAACATCTGATTGCGATGGATGGAAAAATAAGTGGTAAATGAGGAATTGAGCCGTTGTGTGTTGACTGTAGTTTTAGAAAGGAATGTTAGGAAGTTTGGCAGGGCAAATGTGGCAGGAGGGCAAGGAGCAAGGTTGTTAGAGCGGTGGGAAGAGAGTACTCGAAGTGATGTAACTAACAGAGTCTAGTGTGATACAAAAGGAAGTGGAATCTACAGAGTTGATAGCTGGAAAAATAAAAAGAGATGAGGAATAGAGATATCAAAGAGAAGCCAAAAATTAGGTAGGATGGCGATAAGTGGAAAAGAGTGGGAGGAATGGAAAGTTGCACTCATTGTGTAGAATGCTCATATGTAAATATTTCAGAGTTGGCGTGGTTTCCAGTGATAATGTGGAGTAAAGGTAAAGATCATTGGCAATGAGGAGGTCAAAGAATAGAGTGTTGAATGATTTTTCCTCATGGACATTAAAGTTTCCCATACTGACAGCAGGAGATTGGCTGGGGAGCCAGGAGAAAAGATTCAGGGGCTATAAGGGAGGGGCCAAGAAATTGGTATGCAAGATAATTAATGAAAATACTGAGTCTAATTTCTGGCATATTGGTAAGCATTAAACAGATGTCACCCATTCATACTTAGATAGCTGTAATGAGGATGTGGTATTGCTCAATGGCATGAATGTTAAGGGAGAGGCGAATTTTGGTTTTTGAGTGTGGAGCTTGAAAACTCTCTACTATTAACTCCAGGATGTAAGGGAGAAGAGGGAAAAAAAGCAGGGTGCTGGGGGAAAGCCAGGTTTCAACTAAAGCAAGAAGGTGGTGAGAACAACCTATGAAGATGTTGAGGTTGGGAATTTCTCTACACATGAAGATGAGTTCCAGAGGTCTCAGAGGGAAGCATTGAAAAGGAGGTCTTTAGCTGGAGGAGGATGCAGGGAAAGAGTAGTAATGAGTAATACGGGGTTGAAAGCAATCAGGAAACTTTAAAAAAAGTTTTCCTGCAGAATTTGCTATGGATGCGATTGTGTCTCCATACAGACCTGGAAGCCTGTCAGAACTATCTATCAACCTGAAAGACTGAGTGGTTCTTTTCAGCAACACATTATCGTCAGTCTGTGACTGTTATTTCCCTGTCTGTGACAGAAAAAATAAAATTGAGCAGAGAGTTGGGGAACCTGGTTAGATGAGAAGACAATGTAAAGCCCAGTTTAAGGGAATGCTTTATTTAGGCCAAGTGAATGGCTAAAATTTGCTAGCTTGCACACAGATGAATCTAATAATTGCTAAATTTCCATTTCAATTTGAATTGCATCAGTATAACTGTAACAGAGGTTACTGAGATTTACCAGCGCATTCTCTCCAGTCATAGATGTTGGCCTTCAGGGATAAAGCTCACTAAAATAGGTTCTCACTGTCTCTTCACCCATGTTGATCCAGCTTGAAATTCTTGATTGTTCATAATGGCAAGTTTGTGTTAAAGAACTCTATGGAATTATTTGAAATGTGAGGTAGGTTTTCTTTTAAAATTATTTTTAATTGGCACATAGCAGTTCATTTTTATGGGGTACAGTGTGATTTTCAATACATGTATACAATGTGTACTGGTCAAATCAGTGTATTAAGCATATCAATCACCTCAAGCATTTATCACTTCT
This sequence comes from Trachypithecus francoisi, assembly GCF_009764315.1. NCBI lineage: Eukaryota > Metazoa > Chordata > Mammalia > Primates > Cercopithecidae > Trachypithecus > Trachypithecus francoisi. The sequence goes on along the minus strand of NW_022681470.1, from coordinate 67,978,159 downwards.
TTGTGCTAGGAACTCTTTTAGCTGTTTAAAAACATATAATAAGTTATTAACTGTAGTCACCCTGCAGTGCTATAGGATACTAGAATTTATTGCTCCTCTCAAGTTGTAATTTTGTATCTAATAACTGAACTCTCCCTATTCTCTCCCCGCTTTTCAGTCTCTGGTAACCATTGTTTTTGCTCTCTACCTCTATGAGAAAACCTTTTTACCTTCCATATATGAGTGTGAACATGTATTATTTGTCTTTTTGTGCCTGGTTCATTTCATTTAACATAATGTGTTCCAGGCTCATCCATTTGTCATCCTGCAAATGACAGGATTTTATTTTATTTTTTTTTATGGCTGAATAGTATTTGTGTGTGTGTGTGTGTGACATTTTCTTTGTCCATTTATCTGTTGATGACACTAAGGTAAATTCCATATCTTAGCTATTGTGAACAGTGCTATAGTAAACATGAGTGCAGCTATCTCTTTGACATACTAATTCCCTTTCCTTTGGGCATAACCCAGCATTGGGATATCTGGATCATATGATGGTTCTATTTTTAGTTTTCTGAAGAACTTCCTTACTGTTGTTTATAGTGACTGAACCCATTTATATTGCTACCAGTAGTGTACAAGAGTTCCTTTTTCATCTCATCCTCACTAGCAATTGTTACTTTTTATCTTTTTGATAGTAGCCATTCTAACTGGAATGAGATGGTATCTCATTGTGGTTTTGATTTACATTTCCCTAATGATTAATGATGTTGAGCATTTTTTCATATACTTTTTAGATCATCTGCCAATTCTTTTTTTTTTTTTTTTTGAGACGGAGTCTTGCTCTGTTACCCAGGCTGGAGTAGTGCAATGGCACCATCTTGGCTCATTGCAACGTCCACCTCCTGGGTTCAAGCGATTCTTCTGCCTCAGCCTCCCGAGTAGCTGGGACTATAGGCACGAGCCACCATGCCCAGCTAATTTTTGTATTTTTGGTGCCATATTGGCCAGGCTGGTCTGGAACTCCTGACCTCATGATCTGTCCACCTTGGCCTCCCAAAGTGCTGGGATTACAGGTGTGAGCCACCGCGTCCAGCCCATCTGCCAATTCTTAAGCAGATTATTTTGAATGTTTTGCTTTTGAGTTCCTTGTATATTCTAGATGTTATTTAAGGATATTCATCCTTGTTGGATGAAGAGTTTACAAATCCATTCTTTAGGTTGTCTCTTCACTCTGTGGATTGTTTCCTTTGCTTTACAGAAGCTTTGTAGTTTTATATAATCCCATTTGTCTCTTCTGGCTTTTGCTACCTTTACTTTTGAGGTGTTACCCATAAAATCTTTTCCCAGACTAATGTCCTGAAGCATTTTCCATAAGTTTTCTTACAGTAGTTTCATAATTTCTAGTCTTACATGTAAGTCTTTAATCCATTTTGAGTTGGTTTTTGCATGTGGTGAGAGATAGGAGTCTAGTTTCATCCTTCTGTATATGGATATCCTGTTTCCCCAACATCATTTATTGAAGAGACTGTCCTTTCCCCAATGTATGTCCTTGGGACCTTTTTTGAAAATAAGTTGGATGTAAATACATGGGTTTATTTCTGGGTTCTTTTTTCTATCCATTGGTCTATGTGTCTGTTTTAATGCCAGTACTATGCTGTTTTGGTTACTATAGCTTTGTAGTAAATTTTGAAGTCAGTGTGATGGTTCCTGTTTATAATAGTCTCTAATGATCCTTTCTATTTCTGTGTTATCCATTGTAATGTCACCTTTTTCATTTCTGATTTTATTTATTTGGGTCCTATCTCTTTTTTTCTTAGTTGGTTTAGCTAATGGTTTGTTGATTTTGCTTATCTTTTGACAAAACCAACTTTTCATTTTTTTTGTATGTTTTTAAGTCTCTATTTCATTTATTTTTGTTCTGATTCTTGTTGCTTCTTTCCTTCTACTAATTTTGTTTCATTTGTTCTTGCTTTTCTACTTCCTTGAAGTTCGCTGTGAGGCTGCTTATTCAATGTATTTCTGCTTTTTTGATGTAGCTGTTTATTGCTATAACCTTCCTGCTTAGTATTACCTTTGCCATATCCCATTGTTTTTGGTATGTTGTGTTTCTGTTTTCACTTGTTTTAAGAAAATTTTAAATTTCCTTCTTAATTTCTTTAGAGATCCATTGGTCATTTAGGAGCATGTTGTTTAATTTCTATGTATTTGTATAGTTTTCAAAGTTGCTGTATTTATTGATTTCTAATTTTATTCAGTTGTGGTATGAAAAGATACTTGATATGATTTAATTTTTAAAAACTTCTCATGACTTATTCTGTGGCCTAACACATGATCTATCCTGGAAAATGTTCCTTTTGCTAATAAGAGAAATATGTATTCTGTGACTGTTTGATGAAATGTGGGTAAATGTCTATGAGGTCTGTTTGGTTGGTAGTACAGTTTAAATCTGATGTTTCTTTGTTGATTTTCTGTCTAAATGATCTATCTAATGCTGAGAGTGGGATGTTGAAGTCACCAACTTGTATTTTATTGGGGTCTATCTTTTCTTTTAGATCTGGTAATATTTGCTTTATATATATGAGAGCTCCAGTGTTGGGTGCCTATATATTTACAATTATTATGTTGCCTTGCTAAATTAATTCTTTGATCATTATATAAGGAACTTTTTTGTCTCTTTTTACAGTTTTTGGCTTAGGGTTTATTTTTTCTTATGTAAGTGTGCTACTCCTGCTTGGTTTTGATTTCTGTTTGCATGGAATATTTTTTTTCCATCCTTTCTTTTTCAGTCTGTGTATTTTTACAGGTGAAGTGGGTTTCTTTTAGGTAGTGTGTAGTTGGGTCTTGGTTTTTTATTCATTCATGCAGTGTATATCTTTTAATTGGGTAATATAATACATTCACATTCAAGATTATTATTGATAGGTTAGTACTTCTGTCATTTTTGTTATTTTGGTGATTTAGATATTCTTCGTTTCCTCTTTCACTGTTTATCTTTGTGGTTTGGTGGTTTTCTGTAGTGACAAGGTTTAATTTCTTTTTCATTCTCATTTGCATATCTCCTCAGCCAGTGAGTTTTATACTTTCATATGTTTTTATCATAGTAGTTATCCTTTCATTTCTAGATGTTGGACTCTCTTAAGCATTTCTCATAAGAAATAGTGATTCCCTGGTATGTGACTTGAAGCTTTTTCTCTTGCTGTTTTTAGAATTCTATCTTTGACTTCTAACAGTTTGACTATAATGTGCCTCACAGATAACCCTTATTGGGTTGAATCTATTTGGGGACCGTCGAACTTCCTGGATGTGGGTGGATGTCCATATCTCTCCCAAGATATGGGACGTTTCCAACTATTATTTCATTAAGTAGGTTTTCTTAAGTGTCTTTTCACCTTCTTGAATTTACATAATGTAAAAATTTATTAACTTAATGGTGTCCCATAGACTTTCTTCATTACTTTTTATTCGTTTGTCCTCTGGATTACTTCAAGAGGCTCGTCTCAAGTTCAGAAATTGTTTCTTCTGCTTGAACTAGGTCTGTTGTTGACACTCTGGATTGTATTTTTTATTTCGTTCACTGAGTTCACCTCCAAGATTTCTGTTTTGTTCTCTTTTATGGTATCTATCTCTTTGTTGAATTTCTCATTTGGATCATGAGTTGTTTTTCTTATTTTTGCTGAATTATCTATCTGTATTCTTCTATATCTCACTGAGTTTATTTTGTTTTAATTTTTTAAAAATTTTATTAGGTTTCTGGGGAACAGTTTGTGTTTGGTTACATGAACAAGTTCTTTAGTGGTGATTTCTGAGATTTTGGTGCACCCATCACCAGAGCAGTGTACACTGTACCCAATATCTGGTCTTTTATCCCTTACTACTCCCACCCTTTCCCCTGAGTCTCCAAAGTCCAATGTATCATTCTTATGCCTTTGCATCCTCATAGCTTAGCTCCTACATATGAGCGAGAACATACAATGTTTGTTTTTCCATTCTTGAGTTACTTCATTTAGAATAATAGTCTCTAATTCCATCCAGGTTGCTGTGAATGCCATTATTTTATTCTTTTTTATAGCTGAGTAGTATTCCATGGCATATATATTCAGCACACTTTATCCACTTGTTGATTGACATGCTTTTGGGCTGGTTCTTTTTTTTTGCAATTGTGCTGCAATGAACGTGTGTGCAAGTATCTTTTTCGTATAATGACTTCTTTTCCTCTGGGTAGATACCTAGTAGTGGGATTGCTAGATCAAATGGTAGATCTACTTTCAGTTCTTTAAGGAATCTCCACACTGTTTTCTATAGTGGTTATACTAGCTTACAGCCTCACCAACAGTGTGAAAGTGTTCCCTTTTCACTGTATCCTTGCCAATGTCTATTATTTTTGATTTTTTTATTATGGCCATTCTGTAGGAGTGAAGTATGCATTGTGGTTTCCCTGTAAATAGTAATGTTTAGCATTTTTCCATATGCTTGTTGGCCATTTGTATATCTTCTTTTGAGAATTGTCTATTTATGTCCTTAGCCCACTTTTTGATGAGATTGTTTTTTTCTTGTTGATTTGTTTGAGTTCTTTGTAGATTCTGGATATTAGTCCTTTGTCAGATGTATAGATTGTGAAGATTTTCTCCCACTCTGTGGGTTGTCTGTTAACTCTGCTGCTTATTTCTTTTGCTGTGCAGAAGCTTTTTAGTTTAATTAAGTCCTACCTATTTATCTTTGTTTTTGTTGCATTTGCTTTTGGGTTCTTGGTCATGAAGTCTTTGCCTAAGTCAATGTCTAGAAGTGTTTTTCCAATGTTATCTTCTAGACTCTTTATGGTTTCGGATCTTAAATTTAAGTCCTTGATCCATCTTGAGTTGATTTTTGTATAAGGTAAGAGATGAGGATTCAGTTTTATTCTTCTACATGTGGCTTGCCAGTTATCTCAGCACCATTTGTTGAATAAGGTGTCTTTTCCCCACTTTATTTTTTGTTTGCTTTGTCAAAGATTGGTTGGCTGTAAGTATTTGGGTTTACTTCTGTGTTCCTTATTCTATTCCATTGGTCTATGTGCTTATTTTTATACCAGTACCATGCTATTTTGGTGACTATGGCCTTATAATGTAGTTTGCAGTTAGGTAATCTGATGCCTCCCAATTTTTTCTTTTTGCTTAGTCTTGCTTTGGCTATATGGGCTCTCTTTTATTCCATAAGAATTTTAGGATTTTTTTTCTAGTTCTGTGAAGAATGATGGTGGTATTTTGATGGGAATTGCATTGAATTTATAGATTGCTTTTGATAATATGGTCATTTTCATGATATTGATTCTACCCATCCATGAGCATTGGATGTATTTCCATTTGTCTGTGTCGTCTATGATTTCTTTCAGCAGTGTTTTGTAGTTTTCCTTGTAGAGGTCTTTCACCTCCTTGGTTAGGTATATTTCTATGTATTTTACTTTTTTTTTTTTTGCGGTTATTGTGAAAGGGATTCAGTTCTTGATTTAATTCTCAGCTTGATTGCTGTTGGTGAATAAAAGCGCTACTGATTTGCGTACATTAATTTTGTATCTGGAAAATTTGCTGAATGCTTTTATCAGTTCTAGGAGCTTTTTGGATGAGTCTTTTTAGGATTTTCTAGGTATATGATTATATCATCAGCAAACAGTGACAGTTTGAGTCCCTCTTTATTGATTTGGATGCCCTTGATTTATCTCTTGTCTGATTGCTCTGGCTAAGACTATCAGAATAGAAGTGGTGAAAGTGGGCATCCTTGTCTTGTTCCAGTTCTCATGGGGGAATGCTTTCTTTTCCCTGTTCTGTATGATGTTGGCTGTGGTTTGTCATAGATGGCTTTTATTACCTTAAGGTGTGTTCCTTCTATGCAGATTTTGCTGAGAGTTTTAATCATAAAGCGATGATGAATTTTGTCAAATGCCTTTTCTGCATCTATTGAGATGATCATGTGATTTTTGTTTTTAATTCTGTTTATGTGGTGTATCACATTTATTGACTTGTGTATGTTAAACCATCCCTGTGTCTCTGGTATGAAACCCACTTGATCGTGGTGGATTATCTTTTTAATATGATGTTGGATTCTGTTCACTAGTATTTTGTTGAGGATTTTTTAATCTATGTTCATCAGGGATATTGGCCTGCAGTTTTCTTTTTTGGTCATGTCCTTCCCTGATTTTGGTAGTAGGGTTATACTGGCTTCACAGAATAACTTAAGGAGGATTCCCTCTTTCTCTATCTTTTGGAATAGTGTCAGTAGATTGATATAAATTCTCTGAATATCTGATAGAATTCAGCTGTGAATCCATCTGGCCCTTGACTTTTTCTTGTCAGAAATTTTTAAATTATTTCCATCTCGCTACTTATTATTGATCTGTTCAGAGATTCTGTATCTTCCTGGTTAAATCTAGGAAGATTGTATTTTTCCAGGAATTTATTCATCTCCTCTAGGTTTTCTACTTTATGTGCATAAAGGTTTTCACAGTAGTGTTGAATAGTCTTTTGTATTTCTGTGGTATTAATTGTAGTATCTCCCGTTTCATTTGTAATTGAGCTTATTTGGGTCTTTTCTTTTTTGGTTAATCTTGCTAATGGTCCATCAATTTTATCTTTTCAAAGAACCATCATTTTGTTTCATTCTTTTTGTTTGTTTCATTTAGTTCTGCTCTATCTTTGTTGTTTCTTTTCTGCTGGGTTTGGGTTTGGGTTTGGATTGTTCTTGTTTGTGCAGTTCTGTAAGGTGTGACCTTAGGTTGTCTATTTGTGCTCTTTCAGACTTTTTGATGTAGACACTTAAGGCTATGAACTTCCATCGTAACACTGCTCTTGCTATATCCCAGAGGTTTTGATAGGTTGTTTCACTATTATCGTTCAGTTCAAAGAAGTTTTAAATTTTCTTCTGGATTTCATTTTTGACCCAATGATCATTCAGGAGCAGGTTATTTAATTTCCATGTATTTGCATGGTTTTGAGGGTTCCTTTTGGAGTTCATTTCCAATTTTATTCCACTGTGGTTTGAGGGAGTACTTGATATAATTTAGATTTTCTTAAATTTACTGAGACTTGTGTCCTATCATATGGTCTATCTTGGAGAATGTTCCATGTGCTGAATGTGTATTCTGCAGTTGTTGGTTACAATGTTGTGTAAATATCTGTTAAGTTTATTTGTGGTAGGGTACAGTTTAAGCTTCTTCGTTGACTTTCTGTCTTGATGACCTATCTAGTATTGTCAGTGGAGTATTAAAGTCCCCCACTATTATTGTGTTGCCATCTATCTCATTTCTTAAGTCTAGTACTAATTGTTTTATAAATTTGGGAGCTTCAGTGTTAGGTGCATATATATTTAGAATTGTCATATTTTCCTGTTGGACAAGGCCTTTTTATCATTATATGTTGCCCCTTTTGTCTTTTTTTAACTGCTGTTGTTTTAAAGTTTGTTTTGTCTGATACAAGAATAGCCACTCCTGCTCACTTTTGTTGACCATTTGCATAGAATATCTTTTTCCACCTCTTTACCTTAAATTTATGTGAGTCCCTATGTGTTAGGTGAGTCTCCTGAAGACATCAGAAATTTGGTTGGTGAATTCTTATCCATTCTGCCATTCTGTATCTTTTAAGTGGAGCCTTTAGGTCATTTACATTCAATGTTAGTATTGAGTGAGATTTGAGATATTATTCTATTCATCATATATTTATTGCCTGAATATCTTTTTTTTTCCATTGTGTTATTGTTATATAGGTCCTGTGAGATTTGTGCTTTAAGGAGGTTCTATTTTGGTGTATTTCAAGGATTTGTTTCAAGATTTAGAGCTCCTTTAAGCAGTTCTTGTAGTGATGACTTGGTAATGGTGAATTCTCTCAGCATTTGTTTATATGGAAAAGATTGCATCTTACCTTCATTTATGAAGCTTAGTTTTGCTGGATACAAAATTTTTGGCTGACAATTGTTTTGTTTAAGGAGGCTAAAAATAGGATCCCAGTTCATTCAAGTTTGTAGGGTTTCTGCTAAGAAATCTGCTGTTAAGCTGATAGGTTTTCCTTTATAGGTTACCTGATGCTTTTGCCTCACAGGTTTTAAGATTCTTTCCTTTGTCTTGGCTTTAGATAACCTGATGACTGTGTGTTTAGGCAATGACCTTTTTTCCAGTGACTCCTCTTGGTGTTCTTTGAGCTTCTATTATTTGGATGTCTAGAGCTCTAGCAAGGCTGGGGAAGTTTTTCTCGATTATTCCCTCAAATATGGTTTCCAAACTTCTAGATTTCTCTTCTTCCTCAGGAATACCAATTATTCTTAGGTTTGGATGTTTAACATAGTCCCAAATTTCTTGGAGGTTTTGTTCATTTTTTAAAATTCTTTTTTCTTTTTCTTTGTTGGATTGGGCTAATTTGAAAGCCTTGTCTTCAGACTCTGAAGTTCTTTCTCCTGCTTGTTCAATTCTATCCTGAGACTTTGCAGTGCATTTTGCATTTCTCTAAGTGTGTCTTTCATTTCCAGAAGTTGTGATTGTTTTTTAATTTATGCTGTCTATTTCACTGAAGAAGTCTCGTTTCATATCCTGTATCATGTTTTTGATTTCTTTAAGTTGGACTTCACCTTTCTCTGGTGCCTTCTTGATTAGCTTAATAATCGACCTCCTGAATTCTTTTTCTGGCAATTCAGAAGTTTTGTCTTGGTTTGGATCCATTGCTGGTGAGCTGGTATGATCTTTTGGGGTGTCACGGAAGCTTGTTTTGTCATATTGCCAGAATTGTTTTGCTGGTTCCTTCTTATTTGGGTTTACTATGTCAGAGGGAAGTTCTGGGATTCAAGGGCTGCTGTTCAGATTCTTTTGTCCCATAGAGTGCTCCCTTGATACAGTGTTCTCCCACTTTCCCTAGGAATGGGGCTTCCTGAGAGCAAAACTGCAGGGATTGTTTTTGCTCTTCTGGGTCTGGTCACCCAGTGGAGCTACTGGGCTCCGAGATCATACTGGGGAGTGTTGGCAAAGAGTCCTGTGATGTGATCCATCTTGAGGTCTTACAGCCATGGATACCACTGCCTGCCCCAGTGGAGGTAGCAGAGGATTGAAGTGGACTCTGAGGATCCTTAGCTGTGTGTGTGCACGCGCGTGTGTGTGTGTGCATGCGTGCATTTTTTGAGATGTAGTTTTGCTCTTGATGTCCAGGCTGGAGTGCAATGGTGCGATCTCAGCTCACTGCAACCTCCACCTCCTGGGTTCAAGCGATTCACCTGCCTTAGCCTCCTGAGTAGCTGGCATTACAGGCACCTGCCACCATGCCTGGTTAATTTTTTGTATTTTCAGTATAGATGGGGTTTCATCATGTTTGCCAGGCTGGTCTCAAACTCCTGACCTCAGGTGATTCACCCACCTCGGTCTCCCAAAGTGCTGGGATTACAGGTGTGAGGTTGTATTTTTGTTGAGTGTGCTATTTTTTGTGTTGGTTGGCCTCCAGCCAGGAGATGGCACTTTTAAGACTGCATCAGCTGCAGTCCTTTAGGGAGGATAAAAACTTGCCCAGGGACACCTGGTTAAGTATTCAGGTTTCTCAGGTGGTGGGCAGTACCATAGGGCTCCCAAGAGATTATGACCTTTGTCTTTGGCTACCAGGGCGGGTAGAGAAAGACCACCAGCTGGGGTCAGGGATAGGCATGTCTGAGTTCAGTCTCTCCTTGTGTGGGGCTTGCTGCAGTTGCTGTGGGGGTTGGGAGTGTGGTTCCCAGTCCAGTGGAATTATATTCCCAGGGGGATGATGGCTATCTGTGCAGAGTCATACAGGTCACCAGGGAAGTAGGAGAAAGCTGGCAGTCACAGGCTTCACCCTGCTCCCATACAGCCCTCAGTCCTAAAGGCTGGTCTCACTCTCACCATGACTCCCCTAACAGCACCGACTCTATTTCCAGGAAGCAGGTAACCAGGGCTAAGAACCTGCCTGAGGCCACGAGCCTCCCCACTGAGAAAGCAAGCCGACTCACAGGTTTTTGGCATATCAAGGAACCTGTAGCAGTGATTCAAGTTCCTTCAGAGGGTCTGTGGATTTTCTTGGCTTTGCTGGTATATTCCTGCAGTAGTTCTTGGAGCAAAAGTTCACAGTGTGAGTCTCCACACACTGTTCTGTCCATCCAAGTGGGAGCTGCAAGCTAGTCCTGCCTCCTGTCTGCCATCTTAATCCCAGTGGATCCTCACTGAGTTTCTTTAAGAGCATTATTCTGAATTCCTTTTTAGACATTTTATAGATTTCCTTTTCTTTTGGGTCTGTTACTGGAGAATTATTGTGTTCCTTTAGTGGTGTCATGCATTCTTGCTTTTTCATGTTTCCTGTGTTCTTACATTGATATCTGTGCATCTGGTAGAATCGTTACCTCTTCCGGTTTTATGGAGTGGCTTTTGTAGGGAAGGACTCTTTTCTGTAAGTATATCCTGTAGCATCAGTTGGGTAGAGCACTTTGGCTTTCATCTGGGTGAGTGCAGGAGTGTAGTCTCCAAATAGATTTTTTGTTTGTTTGTTGTTTTTGTTTTGGCTGTAATCAACGTCAATGGTATCTGTGAGTGCCTCAGTGGCCTAGACTACAGTTGTTAGTGGAGGCAGTTATGTGGCTTTTCTGGGGGTTGGAGCTGCCTGTCAGGCTGGTTCTCAAACCCTGAAAGTGCACATCGTGTACAGTGGCTCCACTGGTCATGGAGACAGCGTTGCTGGTGGTAATATGTCCCAGGTGTAGGACAGTCCCTGGTTCCACAGTGTGCAGAAGCTCTGACAGCCAAGGGGTGAGGTGTGTTTTCTGATGCAAGAAGTCTCATGTTTTTAGTGTACTAAAATAAAATAAAAATGTTTGGAGTATTCTTTTTTATTTATCTCGTTTACTGAACTCAGGCAAGTAAAGAAAAAAATCTCAAATTAATAGCTTAAAATGCTTTTAAACAACTAGAATTCCAGCTGCTAATGCAGTAAAAGAGAACTTACACAACAACCGTGTAGTCGAGTATCAGTGTACACGTAGATAAACAACACAATAAAAAAAATGCTTGTTTTTTATTGTTTCAGGGGCTCTTTACAACAAGAAAGAATTGTCTAATAATTCAAACTTCAATTTAGTTTAGAAAATATTGAAGACCCTTTCTGCAAAGGTACTGGGTGCTAGACCTTGTATGGGTGTATTCATTCCCTAGGGCTGCTGTAGCATGTTACTGCATAAATTTATTCTCTTACAGTTCTGGAGGCTAGAAGGCTAAAATCAAGGTGTTGGCAGAGCCATGGGGAGAATCTATTGCACGCCTTTCTCTTAGCCTCTAGGAATGATGGCAATTTTTGGCATTCCTTAACTTGAAGATACCTCCCTCCAATCTGTATCTGCATCACTCCAGTCCTTGTATCTGCATCTGTTACATGCTATTTTCCCTCTGTATCCATCTCTTCTCTTCTTATAAGGACACCAGTAATACTGGATTAAAGATCTACCCTATTTCAGTATGACCTCGTCTTAGCTAACTATACCTGCAATGATCCTTTTTCCAAATGAGTTCATATTCTGAGGCTCTAGGAAGGACATGGATTTTTGTGGGGACGTTATTCAACACAACACATGCTGAATACACGGGGCTTCTAAAATGAATAAAAAGTGGCTTCTGCCTTCAGAAAGGTATTGTTCCTGATGTAGTTGGGGAAACAGGTACAGGAAATTAATGCAAGGCAAAGTGTTCAAGTGATAACGAATATAGAATACTTATGGACACATGGAGGAGTTGGTGCTTGTTTGGAGTTGGTGACAAACCTGAAGACTCACTAGTATGCAAAACAGGAATGCTGAGCATTCTGGACTGAAGGACCAGTCTGAGCAGGCACAGTCGTGCAATTGTGCCTCCACAATGTGGGATGCTTGCAACACTTTGAGTGTATGGCTAGAGGATAGCATGGCCTTTGGGTAGTAATTGCATGGACTGTGGTGGCCACTGAGGAAGGATGGAGAAAGGACGAAGTAAGAGGGAGATACGAAAGATGATGGGACCCCCAGTGGCAGTTTATCTCTATGAATGACTGCCACAGAAGTCTGCTCTTCAGAGGTAGTAGGAGTGGGAGTGGTCTAGGAGAGGCTGGATGACCATTTCTTAAAGGTGGTCTAGAAGACATTGCTGAACTCAGAGGAATTGGCCTAGGTGAATTCTATGCTCCCTCTTAGCTCTCCGATTCTGCAATTATTAGGCAGAAATATATTTTCAGTTATCATGTCTTGTATCTCTCACTATTATTATGCTTTTGATTCTTCCTCATTTTCTCCCTATTGAGCACCTTCCATATTCTAGGTGTTGGAGATACAATAGTGAACAAGAAGAAAAAGATACTGTCGGTTTAATCTCTTCTCTATAGCATTAGCACAAAGAGTACATTCTGGATTCTACATAAATGTTGCTTTGAACTGAATACAAGTAAGGAAAACTGACAAGGCCGTTTTGCCCTGGGCAGTAAGTTCTGCTTCAGAGTAGAACTGTTTGAAAGATGATTTCAGGGACCTCCTTATGAAGAGGTGGAGAGTAGGTGGCTGCTTATGTGGTGTTTGATTTCTGAGTCATCAAAAACACTCCTTTGCCTCCCAAAATATCTCCTCCATGCAGGCTGTGGGTACTTTTAATTCCACTGTTGGAAGTTGGTTTCCCAAGGTTTTCTCCTCTGTTAGAATGTAAATGCCTATAAAGAAAGGATATCCATTTATCCTCATTAGTCTTTTGTGCCTTAGTATAAGGAATTTTCTCAGCCCTTTTTACATAGTGGGTTTTTGAGAAAAACACAGATGGGAAAAAAAAGACCCAGAGGAGGAATACTGGGCATGCCAAAAGTAAGGTTTGTTAAAAACGGTTTGGACGAGACTGACCCTGGAGATGTAGTTCCTTGGCCTACAAAAATCTATTCTTATTCTTGCATCTAGCCATTTGTTGGTGTATGTTGGACAAGAATGGTTGAATGTTTTATGGCTACAAACTTGTCAGTTTTTTTTTAAAGGGCAATAAATCTCACCTCTTCCATCCTCACCTCAACAAAAATAATTTGTGTGGCAACCTGATGTATGGTCTGTATTGACAAGGCTATGCTACGTATGGTTTATGTGTTCATGTGACAGAGGGGTTCTGTATTTGTCAGGGAAGGCAAATACTAGCTGCTGTAACAAATGTTCCCCAAAGTTCCAGTGGCTTATTTCAGAGGTTTCTTTCTCATTTACATCACAATACAATTCAAATTGATTTTGGGGGAAGGGATGTTCCAAATAGTCCTTCTGGGACCCAGGCTCTTTTCATGCTATGGGTCCACCTTCATTCAATGCGTGGCCTCACAGTCATGCTAGACTCACCTGGAAGATGTGCTAGAGGAGGAGAAGCGTGTAGAGAAAGCACACTTATTAACTGCCATGGCCTAGAAGTGACATATTTCACCTCACATTCCATTGGCAAGAACTAGTCCCCAGGAACTACCCAGATGGAAGAAGCTGCAAAATATAGTTTAACTGTGTATCTAGGAAGAGGAAAAGCCTCTTGGTGGATCTCTGGCATAGGTTCATCAAAAAGCATTTGTACATTTTCCTTTTGTCTGTGACATAACTTGACCCTTGGAGTGTTGTTATTAAAGGGACAGTGGACAAGAGAGAATAGCAGTAACATTGAAACTGTTTGTGTTTAAAATAATGAAAAGTAATTCAGTCTACTTGGTGAAGGACATCATCCTTTCTTGGATTTTTGCTATATAAGGGAGGACAAAGTCTTGACTCAAATGTCTGTTTTGTTTGCTTGTTTATTTGCTTTGTAATGGAGGTAGAAAAAAGCTAACAGAAACTTCACTTGCATACATCTTGGAATCACATTAGAACACCTTAGGTTTGGGGTTTTAAATGATATGGCTTCTGCAATATGTTTCTTATTTGGTAATAAGAGTATGTTAAAAAAAAAAAAAAAGAGTATGTTAGTGTATGGAGAAGACTTAGAAAGCCTCAACCCACCTCCCATTGTCTAAAGAAGAGAACCGAGAGGTAACTGAATTATCCAAATTCACAGCAAGTTAGTGGTTTATGTTGGTCTCAGACCCCATTTTCTAGGTTTGTACTCAAGTGTTTTTTTCACTACCACAATGCTGTTCCCTAGAAAACTACTGTTCTCCTGCCTCAGCCTCCCGAGTAGCCGGGACTACAGACGTCCGCCACCTCGCCCGGCTAGCTTTTTGTATTTTTTTAGTAGAGACAAGGTTTCACTGTGTTAGCCAGGATGGTCTCTATCTCCTGACCTCGTGATCCGCCCGTCTCGGCCTCCCAAAGTGCTGGGATTACAGGCTTGAGAGCGAGACTCCGTCTCAAAAAAAAAAAAAAAAAAGAAAAAAAAAAGAAAACTACTATTTGGAGAATAGACCTGGCCTGGTGTGATCGGTGGATGCTAGCCAGAAGGGAAGAGGCTTGACCAGGTGAAATCAGAAGGTTCCTTCTAGCTTTTAGATTCCTTCACTGATTGTGTTTAAGTAGGTGGTGTCTGATTGTATAATCCCTGGCCTGACAGAAGTGATATGGCCTTCTAAGAATTTATAATGTTTCTGAGGAAACAGAATCTCAGTTTTTGATTCTTCTCAGCTATTTCTTTATTTTTAGCTTTTCAAAAACTGTATTTGTTTTTAAATTTATAAACTTATTTTTTAAAATTATAAATAATATTATAGAAATTAAGTAAATATAACAAAAATATATACAAAATATAAAGTTGCCTGTAATTTCATAACTTGCTAATGCAGCAATAACCTCTATTAATATTTTGGTGTACTTCCCAACCATTTTCAGCACATATATATTTGCATGCTTATGCACAATATAATTTGGATGAAATGTTATGCAATATGAAATAAATGTTATGCAACCCTTAAAATTTTTTCATATTATGCAATATCTCATTTCCATGAGATGAAATATTACACAACCCTTGAAATTTTTTAAAGTAAGTAATGATATGGAAAGATGCCCACATATATTTGTTTATTATGTACAATATAATTCTAATTCTATTTGTTTTGTCTGCTTGCTTACTTGCTTTTTAATGGAAGTAGAAAATGCTAATGGGAATTTTCATTTCATACATCTTGGAATAAAATTCTAATTTTACTTTTTTTAAGGGTTGCATAATATTGCATCTCGCGGAAATATACTATGCTTAAAATAATGGCCCAAGTGGGGCAGAGGGGACGAGAGTAGTATCTTTGGTTCTTTGGCCCTGACGCTGTGTTCCTCTTCTCCCAGGGCATCAGCAGCCTGTTCAGCTCTCTAAAAGTTGTCCGGCTGCTCCGTCTTGGGCGAGTGGCCCGTAAGCTGGACCACTACATTGAATATGGAGCTGCTGTGCTGGTCCTGCTGGTGTGTGTGTTTGGGCTGGCTGCACACTGGATGGCCTGCATCTGGTACAGCATTGGGGACTATGAGATCTTTGACGAGGACACCAAGACAATCCGCAACAACAGCTGGCTGTACCAACTAGCGATGGACATTGGCACCCCTTACCAGTTTAATGGGTCTGGCTCAGGGAAGTGGGAAGGTGGTCCCAGCAAGAATTCTGTCTACATCTCCTCGTTGTATTTCACAATGACCAGCCTCACCAGTGTGGGCTTTGGGAACATCGCCCCATCCACAGACATTGAGAAGATCTTTGCAGTGGCCATCATGATGATTGGCTGTAAGTATGACAGTGCTGGGTGGGGGTGGTAAGGTCATGCTGTTTGGCCATCTCTTCTGTTAGCTGGAAGTAGGGCAATGGCTATAGTGCCAGCAGGATCAGGGGAATAATAACTTAAAACAAGGGAGAGATTTTTTTAAAGACTAGGCTTATAGTTACTTTGATAATTAAAGCAGTATGTGCTTACTGCAAAAAAATTTAGAAAATGCAAAAGAGTGCAAATTAGAAAGTAAAGACTATCCATATCCATAATTCTACCTCTCAGAGATAACTACTAATACTGTTGGTGTCTTCCCTTACAGACTATTTTCTTTGCATATCTGAATACATACAGATTTTTATAAACTTAAAATGAGACCTTGCTGCATACACACTTCGGTAAACTATTCATAGACGAGTGAGTTATGGAAGTCTTTTCATGTCAATTTTTTTCTTTTTAATAAAAATTATATATATTTAAGGTATACAATGAGATGTTTTGATATAGTGAAATGATTATGACAGTGAAGCAAATTAACATATCCATTCCTTTATATCATTACTTTTTTTTGGTGAAAGCACTTGAAATCTGCTCTCCCAGCAAATTTCCTGTAGGCATTACAGTATTATTAACTATATCCATCTCGCTACATGTCAATTTGAATGTAGCTCTAGCTCAGCATAGTCTAATATAGTATGAGAAAAAGAATGTATGAAAAATGAATGCAAAACATCTCATTAATTGTGTTTGATATTGATGTATATTGAAATGGTAATATTTCTGGGAAGTATCGGTTAAGCAAAATATTCTCTTAGAATTAATTTAATTTGTTTCATTTTCCTTTTAAAAGTAGCTCCTAGGAAAAATTTAAATTTAATCATCTGGACAGTGATGGTCTAGATCAACATTTTTGATGTCTTGCTTGATGGGAAATTTTCCAACTCAAAAAAATATCCACAGACACAGAGGGAAGAAAGGCTCTTGTTCAGTTGAGAAGTAATAGGTTATTGGAGTAACTTTATTGGATTGAGAAACAACCTTAGTTCTTGAGAAAGATACTTCGATCTTATTGACTTACTGCCTGTTGCATAGCTGTTCTATTGCTGAGTGTAGAAGCAACTTGTGGCTGCAGACAACAATGAATTCCCCTCATTAAAGGGAGTCTTATGTAGGAAGGGACCTAACTGGGATGGAGAAAGCAAACAAGTTTGAGTGGATTGGACTCATTGTGAAACTGCCAAGTGCACCCTGTGGGCACTTCAATGACAAATTGAGGTGTGAGAAGACAGTCCTCTGGTGAAACTTCAGTTTAGACAGGTCTGAGCACATGTAAAAACTCTTGGATTCTTGTTTCAGTAGGCGGAAACTGTTTCACTTGATGTACTCCTTTAGGATGGAGTTGACAAATTGTTATACTGACCAGGGAAACCTGAGGCTTCAGCTTGCCTTGCTTTGTCCAGCTGACCAGAGATTCAGCATCCCGCTTTGTGAGTGGGTTTTATTACCTCAAATTGTCACATTTGCTGCTTGGTACCTCCTTTTTTGCAACAGCCTCATCATGTCTGATGGAGTCCTTTCATAAAAGCCCTCCCGGCAGGCAGAGTTTTCCTGAGAGTATTTAAGGAATGTGTCTAAGGGGGTAATTGATTTGTGGGAAGTGTGTGCCTGTGGAGCTTTGGGTTTGTTCCTTACTTTAAAATGGATTTTAATAGAGATGATTGCCTGGCCATGGGAAGCAGTGTTAAGGATCTGTGGGTGGCTAATTGCTTCATCTTAATTAGAATTTGAGGTACTTTCTCATGTCACAGAAAAGGATTTAAGATCTTTTCTCTTCTGGAACTGTTTCAGCCTTAACTGCATGTATTTCCTAGGCAGTGCTTACTTACAGCATTTTTGTGAGCCTTGGGGCTCACAAAATAACCAGATGCACCATGCTTAGGACATGATTTGATTTCCTTCTCTTAGAGGGAGGGAGAGATGAGCCACTTTGTCAATCAAAATACCTTGTTATATCCATTACGGAAAATTTGCTAAGAGTGGTCATTTGGGAAATGGGCCCCATTTTATGGACTCACAAAAGGCTTTCAAATATGAGATTTCCCTGCAACTTCTTACCTGAAAGAAAATAGTTCTGGTGGCATGGTGGTATATAGTAAGGATAAACAGTTGGGTTTTGTTTGTTTGTTTGTTTTTTGGTTTTTCCCAAAATGATTCGTCTATGGAAAGCACAATTTCTTGGGTATAGTCTCCAGGGAAAACTTCAATTATTACCGCCTCTTTTCTCTTCCCACCTTCTGAGAGTCAGGTGATCTCTCTCTCTCTCTTTCTTTTTTTCTCTCTGTCACTTTCTCTCTCTGTCTTTCTTCTCTTTCTCTTCTCTCTTATCTCTTTCCCTTCTTCTTCTTCTCTCTTCTGTCTCTCTCTTTCTCTTTTTTTTTTTTTTTTGAGACAAGAGTCTCACTCTGTTGCCCAGGCTGCAGTGCAATGGTATGATAGGCTCACTGCAACCTCTGCCTCTTGGGTTCAAGTGATTCTCCTGCCTTAGCCTCCCAAGTAGCTGGGCTTATAGGCACGTGCCATAACACCTGGCTAATTTTTGTATTTTTAGTAGAGATGGGGTTTCACCGTGTTGGCCAGACTGATCTCGAACTCCTGACCTCAGGTGATCCACCTTCCTTGGCCTCCCAAAGTGCTGGGATTACAGGTGTGAGCCACCACGCCTAGCCCACTTCTTTTTTGAAAAAAGGAAAATACATGGGTAGTCACCTCTGCATTATGCAGCCAAGGATGATGTTTAGTTAAGCAGGTCTACTTAACACCATTTCCTTGAACACTTATTATTTGCCAGACACTGTACAAAATACTCTATACACAATTTTTTCTGCTCATGACAACAGTATATGTTAGAGATTATTATCTCCATTTTATAAGGAAATGGAGGCTCATAGAAGTAACTCACTTTCCCAAGAACCTGGGACTGGTAGACAGGAGAGACAGGATTCAGATCCAGATCGCTCTCCTGTGGTAGCGTGGTCTAATGACACAGACCCTAACAGTCTCTCCACACTTAGGCACTGAAAATTCACTTCGTAGATTTTAGCAAGCCAGCAGTTTCTGCAGTGGAAACTTTTTCTTTGCTTGTTTGTTGTTGTTGTCATTTTAAGAACAAGATTATGGTACAGACTCAGAGGACTGGGTGCTTAGGAAACCAGCCATTTTTCAGCAACCTGTCACAGTTTCAGCTGTTTCACTTTCCATGTGACACACATCTGCCAAATTGTGCTAACAAGAAAGTTACTTCACTTGGTGTAATGCGTTGGTAATTATCCTTGTAAATTTATACTCCAAACAATGTTTGTTCAGGACAACTGCTGATGTCTTACTAGATTTACAGGGTTCTCTTTTACCTTTTTTTGCCTGTGCATACACATGTATACACTGACTTCCTTCCTGTACAGCTCATGGGATTAGACTGACATCAGATTTGGGATCTCTAGTAATGGGGAGCATTGACCACAGCCTGCACTTACATCAAATGCTCAGTGCTGTCTCCCTCCCTGACTACCAGGTCACTCTGGTAGTCAGGCCTAGCACTCAAGGGGTAAAAAGAGACAAAAAGCCAGTGGGTTTTTGGAGTGCTGGGTGTGTTAATGATTTTCTCCTCTTTGCACTGAATTTTATATGCCTTAGTAATAGTGTTTCTTGGCTATCTTGTTGCAGTGTATTAGCCATAATATAGATTATCCGAGCTTTCTATTACCTCCCCTGTCTGCTCTGAACATCTCATTACAACTTGGCTAATTCCCCAGAGGATGACATGCAGCAGGAAAACTACATATTTTCAAGCTAGCCTACCTTTTTTCAGTTCTGAGAAGAAATTGCTTTAAGAAGGGTGAAAACTGTTGACTAAAATGAGCTTTTGTGATTAGCTGTGGATTTAGGTGATCTACAGTGTCTCCAAGTGCCTGGTTTTATGTCTAATTTCCATTCTGGGGTCTTGGCCTGGATTGGGGCAAGTCAGCTTCTGCCCTGGTTTCCCTGCCTTCCCTGTGTAGATCTGTGGTTATCCCTGGCAGGGGCTGACTATAAGGTATGGTGAGTGGACTCATTTTCTCCCATATAGTCTCTCCTATGCATTGGTAATGCCAAGAGAAGCACAAGTCCATGCCAGCCCTCTGTGTGACATCTAGGAGAGATTGTCCCCCATTCAACAGGCACATACTGAGTGTCCCCCACGCCAACAGATGCCAGGCTAAGTGCTAAGGATTTGGTGACTTAACACCACAGTTGGTGCTCTTAAGGAGCTGACAGTATGGGTGGTGGAGGTGGATAGGAAGGACAGAGACAGACCCTGTCAGCCCAGCAGCCAGCAACAAGGACCTAGAGATGGAGTCTTCACTGTGGCTGATCCTTTCCCTGGCCTTTGAGGAATCCCTCAAAGGAAGAAGAATTGTCAGGGGAAGAGTCCTTTTATGTGGGAAGTCTCAGGTTAGGGACCTGACCCTGTTTGGGGGAGCTCTCCAGGGATAATTTGATGGCAAAGAGAGAGTTTCCATTTTCTAAATATGGGCTTTGCACTTTTCTGATTCTCTTCTCATAATGTCATTGCCGTCATCCTGTCATTTTAAGTCAGCCACATCTATTTCCTTTCTGTCTGCTAATGGTAGGGGGTCTAGACAATGTACTCCTACTCCAGACACTCTCCACCCCCAAGCCTAATATTTAGTCTCCTACCTCAGCACTGCACAACACCTGTCTCTTTGAATTCATTTCTCTTCCCAGTTCTCCTCCCACTTTAGGTCCTTAAAACTCTAGCTGAGTGTCAGCTAAAGGGACTCTCGTGAGCATTTCCTTGGTCCAGTTCTCCTCTCTCCTAGTTCTACTGGGCCAGATACCATCCCGATCAATGCTTTAGGTAACCTCTCCCTCAGGCCTGGAAACTCCCAGACAGCAACTGGGCCCACCCTAGTGTTTCCTTCTATTGCCTTCTTGCCTGGGAGGAAGAGACACTACTTACGTGCACTGCTGAACACTTGACCCCATTACCTCACCCACTTGTAGCCCAGCAGTATCCTTTGTGGCCTCACTTCAGCTTGGATTGTCACTTGCATTCAAATATGGGCTTTTCCCCTGCCTCCTTCGTGACGTTATTTAAAGATTTCTTGTTTCTTTCCATTTCACTTTTGCTGAGTATCCCTTTTCGCATTCTGTACCAACATACTGATTTTTCTGAAACCATGTGGGTCACAACTGCCAGGAGGCTGTAATGATATTCTTAGGAGACTTCCGACACATGGTGGACTCTTAGTCAATGTTTACTGACTTCTTGAATCAGAGCAATTGAGAAGACCTCGATATTTTGGAAGGCGTCTTCAGTGCTTCAGTGCTATTGGCAACACTTTTAAAAAAGTAGGATATGGGTTCTGCTGTTGGACAGGGACCCAAAGTGGCATGAACAAAATTTTCTAAAAGTTTAGGGTTGGTCTGGCTACTCTGCAGTCATCAGAGACCCAGGTTTCTCTGCTATATTCAACACATGACTTTCATATTGGGATCCCATATGGCTTTTTTTTTTTTTTCCCCCAGCCATATGTTCTTATCCCAGAAAGTAGAACGAAAAGGAAGGGGAA
Source organism: Trachypithecus francoisi (assembly GCF_009764315.1). Taxonomy (NCBI): domain Eukaryota; kingdom Metazoa; phylum Chordata; class Mammalia; order Primates; family Cercopithecidae; genus Trachypithecus; species Trachypithecus francoisi. The sequence goes on along the minus strand of NW_022681470.1, from coordinate 67,956,891 downwards.
AGCTGGTCATACTCCTTACTTTTGAGAACAAGACTAGGAAGTTGTCTATCACTTTTGTTCACATCACATTGGCTGGAACTTGATAATCTAGCCACACTGGGAAGGGAAGCTGGGAAATATAGAAATACAGTATTTATTCTGAGTGGTCATGTGCCTGAGTAGAAATACAATAATATATACAAGGAAAATTGATATGGGGGGATGACCAGTAGTGTCAGCCTCAACTTTCCTTCTTCTCCTCATAGTCCTATTCTGTCAATTGATACTAGGAAACATTAGTCCTCCACAGCAGGAAGAGCTTGTTGGAGCTTTGTCTTTATATTTCTAGTTGAGAGACTTTGATTCAAATCTTAGATCTGCTCTGTGCTTTGGGCTGTATCCTCTATTTTTGTGAATTAGAGTTAAGAGGCTTTCCTGACAATCTCACTTGGCGGAAGTGAAAATTAAATGAGATAATAATATATAACAACGTTTTGGAAAAATTTGAAATTTAACGTTCAGATGTCATGATTTATTGTTATTAATAACAGTGTTTGTTTCTTGCTCTTCCCAGTTAACTGTTTCTTTTTTGTAATTAGAAAAAAAAAAGAAAGTAGTAATTGCTACTCCTTTCTCGGGAGCATGAGAATGCTGTTTAATTTCATTTTTGGTTGATATTTATTTTGGGAATGGGGCAGTGTTCAGAATGTTATAGGAGAAATAGCCTTTCATTTCCAATTTATCGTTAGAGTTCTTTTGTAGCCAGCAATCAGCTTGATTTTTTCTTTATAACCTGTTGTTTTTTTTTCCAAAAAAGTTCTGCCTACTACTATGCATTTCAGTTGGGTGCCCCCATTTTAGACAACCTTAGACTACTTTCTGTCTTCCACATTGCTTTCTCCCCTTCTCCAGAAAACTCTGGTTACTCCCACCCTGTTCATAACCCTTTGTTGGACCCTATTTTGGATTTATTCACTTGGATTCACTTTACACTGCTCTGTGAACATTCTTGTGACATCATGGCTATCTTTTTTGCCTGCTATTTGGTCCAGCTCTGGTGAGGCTCTAAGCTTCCTGAGGGTGGGACTTGTGGGTCGTCTTGTTCTTTCTCTTCTCTTTTGTTCCTAGGCTGCTGTAATGTGGGAAAGAGCCTACATTTTGGAACTAGTCAGTTCTAGCTTTCAGGCCCACCTCTGCCCATGATTAATGCTTCGACCTTTGGCAGGTTCCTTAACTGAAAATGGAGGTACCAATTGGGGATGCAAGAACAAAATGATGTGAAGTACCAAAATACCTAGCCTAGTGCTTCCATGCAGAGAGTTTAAACAATGATAACTCTCTCCTTGCCCCTCTGTTTCTTCTCTTGCAGCACAATTATAGGACCCAACAAACAATGGTGTTTCTCAACTATTTGTTAGTCCTTTGGGTATGCTCTACTTTGAGAGAATTGAACTTGCATAAAATATCAGGTACCTTACAGTGTTTAAAGTACAGGTCATTAAATGTAAGTATATCTGGATGTGAGGTTCCTTAGATACAAAGCTTCTTAAAAAAAAAAAAATTGACCTGAGTGCAGAGCAAGTTTTGGGAAACCCTTAAGTAGGAAGTCATTTTGTGTGGTTGGGAAGTCCTCCCAGGCTTCACTGTTCAGGCTTGACTGGCAGGATCTTCACCGGACAGGACATGGTAACAGGAGCAGCAGGAGTGATCCCCTTGGAGAAGGGGAGAAAAGACTACAGATAGTCATGCGCTGAGTGCCCCAAGACATGCCAGGTCATGCTGGGAAGTTTTCACAACCCTGTAACTCTTATAAATAGGCTTTCTTATCCCTGTTTGGCAGATCAGAAAACTGAGTTCAGAGACATGAAATAACTTATTAAGGTCACAGTTTGAGAGGTGGCTGGACTGGGTTTTGACTTCAGTTTCATCTGACAAAGTCATTCCCTTTGTCTTGTTGCTTTCCTTGTTGATTATTTTGGGATTTGGCAGGAGAAAATGTTCTTTGTGATGTGTGTGTGGTCGGGGGATGCAGGGTAAAGAATCAGGGAGAGAAAGAGGGCAGTGGAGAGATTGCAGGAGAGGGGTGGAAGATATCTCTATTATTTTGAACTATAATTATGGTGACAAAATATCTTGTGTGTATTGTGGGAGTACATCAGCCTTGTTCATAGTTGGATTACTGCACTGGGCAGAGGAATTTACAACAAGTTTTAGATGTTCAGAAGCTTTGATGATGGAATGCCAACCGATCAGGGTCATTGTTCTGATCTTATAGGTACCCACATTATTTGAAAAATTCCTTTCCTTCTTTTTAAAAATATAATTTTAATTCAAATGTCAATTATAATATGGAGATGTTGCTAAAATCCAATCCTTTGTTTCTAGTAATATTTTGCTTCTATGTCTGCTGTCTCCTTTGAAACTCACAATACTCCATAGGGCAAGTAGTGTTCTCCCCATGTGATGGATAAAGAATCTGTGGAGTAATTTGTCAAAGGTCACCCAGCTAGTGAGAAACAGAACCAGGCTCATGACTCCCAGCCAGTGCTATGCTCGCTCTTGCAGATCTCCATGACAGCAGTTGGTACTGGTAGCCACAGGCCACAGTTATGTCAGTAGATTGCAGAAGCTGATTCCTTTGTAGGGTGTCCTTGAAGCTTGAGCAGAAGGGGTGAAGGTGGGCAAAGAGTGGTAAAAGTCTCTATTCTACTTTAAGCAGAGTAACTTGATTAATCACATTTCACACTTCTTCAGCTGCTTTTTGGCAAGCAATTATTGTGGCTCTCAACTGCTAGACTGACAACTACAGGCAGCTATAGAGAAATCACACAGAGGAGAAAAGAATTCTCCTTTCCTTCTTTAAAATTGGTGGGAGGAGGAAAGCCCACCAGGAAATAGTTTCTAAAAATACATCAATAAGTATGGTCCTTGAGAAAACAAATGTTATATTGACCTGCAGTTCTCCAGAACCTCAATTAATCAACAGTGTAGCTGAGTACCTCTGGGCTCAGCTGAGTGCGTCATGTACCAAGCACTGTGTGCCATACTAAGGATGAAACAGTTAATGCGGCCGACAAGCTCTGCCTTCCCGTTGCTTGGAGTCTGGTAAGGGAGCCAGATGAGTCAATGAGATGAGTCTCCACTAAGGAAAGGACAGCTTGTTATGGGCACACGTGCAGGGCGTCTCCCCAGTGAGGAGGTCAAGGAGGGGTCAGGCAGTATATACCCCATTTATTTGGGAAGAGCTGTGGGCCAGGCACCTAAGGCTTTTCTAAGATTGATCATGTTGCATCTGTGTGCTGATGTTTTCACAACCAGACTTCAAGCTGCTTAGGTCAGGGGCTGTGTGAGCCAATCCATGGTCCACAGTGGGCTCAATAAATATAGAATGAATGGAGGAAGAGAGAGAAAATATGATATTTCCTCTACAGTTAACTTACAGTCTACACAAATGCAAGTAGGAAAACCATGTGCAGCTGGAAAGCACTAAGTGTTCATGGAGTAAGCTTTCAGATTTCTAGGAAGATGGTGATCTTTTGTGTAATATGGACGTGAATGTGGCATAAAAGAGGAGAGATTTTACTTGACCAGTGAATAATGGTTAGGATTTGCATCACTTACAATGATAGGTAAGTAATAGCAGTACTAATAATGATGAATGATTGAACATATACTGTGTGCAGAGCACATTACACACATTCTTTATTCACCTGTCCCAACACTTATGTCACAGGTGTTATTATCCTAGTTTTATAGGTGAGGAAACTAAGGCTCAGGGAGGTCAATTCTCTTTCCCTTGGTCAACCTTCTTGTGAATGGTGCAGGCACAATGCAAACCCAGATCTCTGTCTCCCAATCTCATTGTCTTTCCACCAGTCTGTGCTGCCACCCCAGTCACTGACAGCAATGAGCAGGACACTGATGCAGGAACCTGGGAGCTGAATGCTGCAGAAAAAGCAGCCACAACCCCTTGCTGCCAAATAGTGGGTAGAAAGAAAGATGTGCTGATCAGAAAGGGGCTGAGCACCTGTTTTGTGTCTTCTGGCTTGTCAGCCCCTCAGACTCCTTTTCGCAGTAGGCTAGTGCTTGATGACCACTTCTGACTGTTTACCATGTGTCAAAAGACGGGGATTGCAACATTTTGCAGTAAGGCCAATTTGATGAATTTTTTTTTTTTTGGTGCTTGATGACCACCTCTGACTGTTTACTATGCGTCAGAAGACAGGGATTACAACATTTTGCAGTAAGGCCAATTTGATGAAATTTTTTTTGGTGCTTGATGACCACCTCTGACTGTTTTCCATGTGTCAAAAGACAGGGATTGCAATATTTTGCAGTAAGGCCAATTTGATGAAATTTTTTTAACATCTAGATCTCAATCCCGTAGTCTTCAATTCAGAAAAGTCACTGAGATGCAGACTTGATTTTTTACTTGGAGGACTCCACCAGGAATTTCTGGGTTATATGACTCAGTTTGTTTAGGCAGAAGATGCTACAGCACATGATAGCGGTCAGCTTGTTGGCATCAAAGACTGCCCCTTTCTCTTGGACAGCCCCCCTTTGAATTGATGCAACTCAGAAAGGAGGCTAACTAGACAACAAGGATGATTTGTGAAAATCATCTCCACTACCAATGAAACCAGTCAAGCTGCATGTGCAGCTGCCTTTAGGTCAGGAGAAAAACTTCCATTTTTGAAATTGTATAGCATAGAAAATCCCTGGGATCAAAAGAGACAAGCGTGGGTATGGATCTTGGCTGCACTACTTAATAGTCAGCAAAGTACTTAAGTCCTGGGACTGTTTCTTCTTTTGAAAATGGAGACGATGCAAATTAAATGGCATAAATGAAGGTAAAGATTCTTCCCTTTCAGAACCTTCGTTTCTGCCTAGTGTTCAGTCCAGGGCCACAGGTGGCCTGCTAGTTGATGTTAATGCCTTTCTTTAACTACCCTTTGTGTGTGTTGTTTGTTCACTAATGTGGTTGAATGTTCAACAATTCCACCAGGGGCTTCGGTAGGTGTTGGATGAGTGTGTAAAGGAGGGAGAAGGTGTTATATGCAAATCTGGTAACAGAGAATAGGGACAGCCCAATGCTTTGTATAAGAAGAGCTTGATAAGGGTTTGTTTATAGAACTAAATATCAAGAAGAAAATCTTCCGATGAGGATACTGCAGAATGAGAAGCTGTTAGAGCCAACTCCATAAATTCTCACCTGACAGTGATTTTGCAGACTCACAAAATGTTTCCATTTTCACTTTTCCCCACTGTGACACTCTTTGCACGCATGGGAGAGAATAATTTCAGCTCTCATCAGCTAGAGGTCTGGCACTGAATCACAGCTACTGGTGATAAAAACCCACCATCACTGCAAGAAAGCTTGGCAAGGAGAGAGGTCTTGGTAGGAAGCACAAAAAGAGCAGAAGGCTTTAAAACAAAATTTAATATGTGAAAAATCACCAGTGAGTTCTGCAGAGCTGCAGGTGCCCTGCTTGCAGAGCCGACCCTGGTCAGAGGATGATCCTTTGTTCCTCCGTTGCAGAAGGAGGTGGGAAACAGAACTGGTCTGGGCAGGAATGGAGGTGACTGAGTCAGAACAAGGGTGGGTGTAGGGTGTCCCTCCTCCTGATCACATAAATGAGGGCCGGGCCCCCTTCTTAAAGATCCCTGGGTTTGGTGTGAGGGAGTTTTAATGCACCCATTGGGGAAACTATAGTAAACTCTAAGAAGTCCCTATGAAGCCTGGCTCAAATGTTCAAATTAACAGAGAACAGACTGACGGCACCCCTGCAGTGAAAACACAGTGATCGGGGCTGTTGGGGACTACCCATCTGGCCCAGTCTTGCAAGCAGAGAGGCGGGGCACAGGCAGAAGCCACAGGCTCTCCCCTGGCTGTAATTTTGATTCCATCCCTCCTGGGAAGGTCAGGTGTTTAATTATACTGAGCTGTGCTCACATGCAGGCGCTGGCAGCCTTGGATGGAATCCAGCACCTTAACAAGTGGAAGGGAAGCAGGATTTCTGAGCAAAAGACTTTCTGAACATATTGTTGAATGTATGATTTAAGCCTTCCATCTTTGCTTCTCTTTCTCTCTCCCCTCCACAAACACTTATCAAAACCCTACTGTGTGTCAGCCACTTAGAAATGATGTGAGAACAGATGGATAATTAGCCATTCATTTTCTGTGGTTATTAACCAGCACTCCAGTGATGGCACTCACAGAGATTAAGATTAGGAAGAACCTCACACTCATTTCCTCGGTTGTACTAAGAACCATGCCTCTACCATCCTCTGCCTTTGCGGTTGGCTTTTTATTGCACCAAATTCTATGACTTGACTTGACCAAATGTGTCTCCCCATTTGCCTTGGCTACACCAATTTGGAAACATAGACATGGAAAAGAGTCACAGTAGCAAGAACAAAACACAGTTTCTTTTTCTGTTGCTTACCAGAAAGACCATTAGAACCCAACTTATGACTTAAGGGGTAAGAGTAATATCTCATGGCGACTCTGGGTGACCATAGCTGCTTGTTCTTCCACCTGGTAGCATCTGCTCTCCTTCCCTGGCCACTACTGATGCATACCACGTTGTTTCTCAATTGCTATGTGAACCCCCAACCCCACTGGGATGGATATTTTTCTCCATCAAAGTGCTGATGTTACTTCTTCTGTGTCACCCACAGTCACATGCAGACGCTCTGTAGTTTGCTCCAATGTGGGGGAAATGTCCTCCTCCACCTGTGCTCAGCCCTGGCACTAGGACAGAACAGGATCACGTCATACTGCCAATAATAGAATGCTTTTTCCACTCAGCTTGCTTTTTTTTTTTTTTTCTTTCCAGTCCTTTTTCATAGACCCTGATTTGAGCTTGGGCCAGAAGACACTGGGTGGGGCTGCATTCTCCCTTTCCTTCTCCTCATGCAGAATCTCACCCTATACCAATGTTCCTAGACAAAACTTGTTCTTGGCAAGCATCTACATATGGAGAAATCACATTTCTACCATCTTTTGCTTTGGCAATCGGCATTTTGGACCAAACTTCATGATTCCCAGTAGAGTGAGTCCTTCCCCACTGGGTACAATTTCTTGGCATTTAAGAAGAGCCATTGGGCCCTGACTACTTGGAGATATAACCCTGGGAAATGGTCCTGAGTTCCCATTTACCACTCTTATCTGAGTGATTCCTGGGAACTCTCATATAAATAAGTTTCAGCCTTTTTGCATCCATGTGGTTGGATATCGCTTTAACCAAGTTACAATTTTAAATTTATGGTTGATTATCTGTCAGATACGTAATTTGCAAGAAAGTGAAAGTGCCTTTTCACTTTTTTGATGGTGTCCTTTGATGCCAGAAGTTTAACATTTTGATGAATTCTGATTTTTCTATTTTTTCTCTTTTGTTGTTTGTGCTTTTGGTGTCATTTTTAAGGATCTTGGTCTTTAATCTACCCCCTTGGTTATTACCTCCCTAGCCTCCAGCTATCCATAAATTTGATCAGCATGGCGTCAGTGTGAGAGTGTTCTGCCCATGTAATTACGTCTTCACGTCGTATCAGGTAAAAGCAGTACCTGCTCTAGAGCCACTCTTCTTCTCCCACTCACTTCAGAAACGTGCAGGGGGAGCTTCTCAAATCTGTCAGTGAGAGAATCCGAGTGAATGTGAGAGAAAACACTGAATTGTCAGTGACACACGTAGCTCACAAAACCCCGACTTTTTTAGGGACAGGCTATTTGGATATACTGTTTTTAAAATTTCACCCACTGGATGTCTCATTCCTGTGTGGTCAAGAAGGCATAAGAAGTAGTTATAGAAATCCATTTTTCTGGGATACTGCTGAAAGCTGGAACCAGGAGGGTCACTATGTGGAATGACAATAAGCACTTCTCTCCAGTACTTGATCCTGAGAGTTAGAGGATATTAGCTGAGTCTGGGAGGAGTCATGTAGTGTCGAACTGTGGTATCTGCCCCGGCAGCATTTTGCCATCCCTTCCCCAGCACTGTGTCTGCCACCATTCCCTGGCAGCCAGACATGGCTGCTGCTTGCTCCATATGAAATTATTGACCTGCTTCACAGTCATCTGGGCCCTAGAGACCTGGCTGTTTCTTATCCCCAGGCTTATAAGCTGAGCACGAGGCTTGAGGCAGGGAGAAGACTCACATGAGGTCACACGCTGACCTTTCTACAGCCAGCCCTGCTGAAAATAGAACCCATGACTTTTACTTCTGGGAGTTCAGACCTGACGGCTTGTGTCATGCCCCTTGCCCCCTCCGTCAGCTGCTCCCTTGAGATCCTGAAACCAAGCTAGAAGAGGAAGTAGGAGTATGTAGGTGAGGTTTGGTTTGAGAGGAGTAAGGGCTTTACACTGGCCTAAGTGGATTTGATTTAGGGAGAATGAAAATATTAATTCTAGTTCTCTATATTGATATACTGCTTTGAGCAAACAGTGTTTTACATACATTATGCCACTTAATCATCATCGTAACACAGTTGAAGAGGTGAGGCACAGAAAAGTTGATCAATTTTCCAGACATGACACAGTTACTGACAGGAAGAAACAGAGCTTACATTTGAGTCTTCTGAAGTGCTCCCTCAGTACCCCACAGCTGCCCTTTTGTGAACCCCACTGGGAACACAGAGAGGGTAGGCCAGTTTTACAACCTTTTTTTTCCCCTGAGATGAAAGACATGATGCTCACACAGAACTCTCTTGCTCTAAGCTGTCAATGTGAACAATTTATTGTTGGCAATAGTCTCAGTTCACTGGACTCCGGGCTACATGTCAGGAACTGAAGGGTGACTAACTCACTCTATGAAACCAGTGCTTGACTTGGGAAGGTGTCTACATTGACCGTTTGGATCCTGATCAGACTAAGGGAGGAGATTTAACCCCAAGTCCCTGGTACTTGACAGTACCAGAATGCCTTGCTCTTATATTTGGAGCAGTCAGCATAATGACAATGTTGATGATATTAAGAGCTAAAATTTATTAGACACGTACTATGGACTACTCTTAACTCATATTGACTAATGTAATCCTCAAAGCCCTGTGAGTTGGGACTATTATTCGCATTTTACAGGTAAGAAAACAGGCCCAGAAAGGTGATAAGTCATTTGCCTAAAATGAGCTAGGAAGTGGAGGAACTGGGAGATTCATAAGTTGCAACTGCAGGTACCAACTCTGTGTGTAGCGAAGACCTGTCCTATGTCCAGATCCCTACAGTCACCTTTTAGGGATGGCTCTTCTTCCTCTCGTGCTGCTACTTTGCCTCTGCTTCTGCCTCCTTAAGGAGCTGATGGTGTGGGGAGTCATGAGGGAGGTCAAGACAGGGTAAACCTTCTGATGAACATAGGCGGTGGAGGTGGTCTCCTGTTCTCCCCCTCACATCCCCTTAGTTACTCACTCTCTAGGTGGCTTTGAAAAGTTCCCAAAGCTAGGTGTTCTTTTCTGAACTTCAGTTTCCTCATCTGTAAAATGGAGGAGGTGATGGCTCTATTTCACTGGCAGAGTGATTGACAGGCTTAGATGTAATGTTGGTGAAATCCTTGGCATGGCGCCTGGCAGATAGTAAGTGCTGAATAAATAACTGCTGGAGTTATTGCTTTTCTTATTATTCCTTTCCTCTTCTTCTTCCTTTCTATTCCTACCCTAGACAGAGGTGTGGGTGTTGCCTAGTGAACACTGTCTAGAAGTTGTCTAACCACAGTCCCACTTCCAAAATTGGTTCAGAGAGCCATGAAGTGCATGAAGGTGGCCAGTCTCCACGCAGCCTCGGCTCCCAAGCCTGCCCTTTTCATTATGAAATGGCAGGCATTATTCATTTATTTGTATCACTGGCCTTTGGAATAAATTAAATAATACTGCCTCAGAAAGAATTTCTTTGCACCTTCCATTGAGTATATCAACTCTCCTCTCCAACTGCTAGTCCACTAGAGATGAAGGCCCTGGAGTGGTGGGGGTGGGAAAGCATGGGGGAAGGCTCTTGGGTCAGTGGGGACAGAGTCCAAGAAGGATGTTCTTCTACACGGTGTGGAGGCTTCTGATATACTCACCACTTTGCAGACTCACTTAGCTGCTGCTTTCTTCTTTTAATCAGGCTTTTTGTAAAGCAGTTATCTCATTATTTAAATATCTTCCAGTTGAATGTTCTCACACTCATAACTTAATGATCTTAATTACGCTTATTAGTGAGAAAAGTATTTGGCATTATATTGCATTGCCTGCTGACATTCCACCGTTCCTTAGAGGCTTATGTTTCCTGGTCACGTATATAAAGAGATTGCAGAACAGGAGAACTACTAAGATACAATAGCCCTTTCTATGCCCACTGCAGCTCACTGTTCTCCAAGATTAGGTGTCCTTGGCTTGACTATGCTCTCTCTTACGGGTGAGGATGGGAAAGGAGAGAACAAGCATCTGGAGGGGGGCCAATTCTGTTTGTGTCTCCAAGGAGCAATTTTGCTTTTCTATGCCTCTGTTTTATCACCTGAAGATGGGAAAGTAACCTTCATCTCTCCCTTCCTGAGAGGCAGAGAGTTGGTAGTAAATTTGAGATCTGCTCTACAGTATCGGTCCAGGACTTTCCAGAGAGGACTTTAGTGGAGAAAATGTTGAGAGGTGACTTGAGATGTCAAACCCTTATTCCAATGGGAAAGTGAACAGGATCTTAATCTTTCAATTATGATATTTCATTTTTTCTGTTTATTATGAATGCCTGCTCTATACCGGGTACACCGTAGGTATTTCTTGGCAGCAAATAGACAATTTTTTTACCCTGAGCCTATATATCCATGAAAAAATTTTTGCTATTTGTTAATGTAATGAAATATATACTATATTCACCATCCACGCTTAGAGTGAGTGGTAGGAATACTTTTAATGACATTAAGAGGCCATGAGCCCTTCCCAAGTCCTGCCAGAGAGGTCGCTAATTTACTGCCTGTCTTTGACAAGTATATTTTATCCATTCATTTAACAAAATTTAGGGCTGATAGATACTGAGATAAATAAAACAAAATTTCCAGAGGCAGCAGTCTAAGAGGGGACAGACAAGTACATAGATAATTTGATACAGCATGAGAAATCCTGTGGTTGTAGTTAAGAATGGACTTCCAAAGAAGAAGTGGGTAGAAGTGACCTAAACTAGTCTTTGGAGTCAAGGAACAATGGACATTTACCGTGACCTAAGTTAGCCAGATTAAAAAAAAAAAAAAAAGAAAGAGAGATGGCAGGGCATGGAGGGAGACCAGAGGACCCAGTTCATTGGAAGAGAATGAAGTGCATTCACATAGCTGAAATGCAGGGGAAGAGAGCAACTAGCTACAATCAAAGCAAAAGCAGAAAGTAGGGGCTACTTTTGAAGAGATCTATGTGCTAAAGAGCTTATACTTTCTCCTGAAGGTAGGAGGAGGTATCCAGGACTTTAAGCAAGGAGTATTATTATTAGAGATTGGATTGTAGAGGAGCAAGATGAAAGGCAGACATGACAGGAAGTTTTTGTATTATTTTAGTGGAGAAATGATGATTGTCTGAGTGAAGGCAGTGGTAGTGGGAATGGAGAGAACTGGAGGGATTCCAGAAGTCTTAAGAAAGTAGATGGATAGCTCTTGGCAGTGTCGCTGCCTGGAGTTAGGGACAGAGTGTACTGCTGTACTGTGGAGGGCCCACTTCACCACAGGCTTCCTTCCCAACAGGGCAGGTAGATATGGCATTTTAGCAATGCCTGAAACCACCACTTTCAGCCATATGGCAGGTCTGTGGGTGGCTGGGCAGCAACAGTGGGAAATAGACGGGCTGCCCGGTAGCAGTGATGAATGGGCACATCTCCTGAAGCCAAGACTTCCCTTTTAGCCTCAAAACAGAGCCATCTTCCTCCCACCATCACCATGTGCACAGAGGTTTAAGGGCCCAGAGGTCACCAGATGGTGTTTTTGGCCACATCTGCTCATGCAGATAGAGACCATGGTCAACAGCAGAGCAGCATCTTAATTGGTTCTCTTTTTCCTGCAGTGTCCTTTGCTTGAGTTCCTCTGGGCTAAAAGTGAAAAAATGCTGTGTCTTGATGGAATTATTTTACTAAAGAAACAATTGGTCAGAGCCTGAGAATCACTCCTCAGCTATCGGCACATGCTGGTTTTGTCTGCTCTGCAGAGTTGGGAACCACCTGCTCCTGGTGAGAGAGTTGCAGGTGGGGGTGGGTGCCCTCTCCTTTTCCCTCCCCTCGATGGTTCACTTACTGGCATTTGATGTTTCCTTGGAGTCTGTTCATCCTGGTCTTCCTGGGGCCCCTCCACTTTTCTGAGCTGCCCATATGTAGCCCAGCATCCTTAGTGAGGCCAGCTCTTAGCACTGCCTGTGAGATGTGGTATTTGGAAAAGGGAAGACTCCCCTGTGTCCTCTGAATGCCTGAGGTTTGGAGGCCCAAGTGCTTAAATATTCATTCTCCTGAAATCACTATGCATTTGCTTTTCTTATTTGGGGCTCTAGGACTTTGCTGCAAAGCCACAGGCTGCTTGATCCAGACTAAACCCACCTGTGTATTATTCCTCACCCACCTTCTCTTCATCCTCCTCCTATTCATGTGGCCTCCTTTTTTCCTACCTAGGAATCACCACACTTAACCTGCTCTGATCCCCAAGCATGGCCATCTCACTTTCTGCCTTTTCATCTCCCTTTCCCCACTCTGTCTCTCACTTTCCTCTTCCTGAACAGGTCTGGGACTTTGATTCTGAGCTGCAGAACTGTTTTCCAGAAGCTCAAGGAGCTTTGAAGGAGAGATTTTCCCTCTTCCCTCGGCCAGATTTTGGGCCTCAGAGGTAAAGGCAGGTTCCAGGGTGGCTGGCTGTGCACTCAGAGACTGCTGCTGGGCCTTGAAGCCTCTCAGTTGGGAAAGGAGAGCAGTGTTAAAATCTTTGACTCTGAAACCAGGCTGTCACAGGAGCCCCTTATCCCTGTTAGTTGTAGAGGAAACTGCATCAGGGGAAAGGAGACCCTCCCTTCTGGATCTGCTGTATCCAATTCAGGGGCTGCTGTTGACGCGGGTGAAAGTACACAGTGGGTACAATTTTTCTAAACCTCTTCATTTACCTCATTCCTGCCCCATCCTACTTCCAACCTCATTACCCCAAACTGGGAGCTTCCTTGAATTCACTAGAAATAGAAATGGTTAGGTCTATTTTGGGACTATCTCTTGGAGCCTAGGACTAAGGGGAGAAGAATCAATGGAGTGGGGCATATCTGTCTACCTGCCCCTGCTAAACTCAACAACCATGGTGAGATAAACACCTTTCCAGCATTTCAAGGCTGAGGAACCCACAGAGGGAGGGATTAATTCAATTTATTCATTCTGGCGTCAGTCCCTATTCTGCAGGCTGCTGAGGCCCAGCTGCTGTGAGCCAGTCGGGAGCAGAAATCTCTGGCCTAACTGTGAACTCTAACAGATGGTGGATACAGCAGCTCCTGAAGGCCTGGTTTGGTTCCCTGGTTCCTCCAACCACAAACATTCTGCTTTTTCATATTTCTCTTTGTTTCTTTTTTCTAAGTCCTTGTGGTGCTTTTTTTTTTTTGGAGTTGGTTCTACCCCAGTGTATAGTAAGTCAAATTAGTGGCACTTCTCTCCGTGAGTTAGGAGTAGAGGGAGAGCACTCAGGCCCTTTGAGGACTTTGCCAGCCTCAGTGGTACCCTTAGCAAAGGGCAATATAAAACCTATCAAGTAGTAACCCTATGGCATACTCCTTTTAACTGTTTCTATTAGTATTATAGTACCTTTTGTCTTTATCTGGCAGCTTTTCTTCTGAGCCTCTAAGCATTACTCAGGTTTTAAAATTTATACAGGGAGCTGTCTATGTTGACTGTGCTTTAAAATTTATTCATTGATCATATATTTATTTGGTGTCCTGAGTTCTTGGCACTGTGCCAGGCTGTGGGGCTCCAGGGATGAATTGTTCTCAGAGCCTGCCCTCAAGGAGTTTGTAATCTGATGGTCTAGCAAATTACTGTAAATTAAAGTGGGTATGATAAATGCTGCAAAAAAAGTGTCTGGATAAACGGCTATAGGAGTTTGGAGAATGAGAAATGACTTTCAGGAAGACACGTCTTCTATAGTTTTATGAGCAGACCTCTGAAAATACTATGTTAATGGTAACATGCTCCTCAAAGGCTTATTATTATCATTACTGGTAAAGCAGGGATTGATCTGTGGGTCATGTAGCATTTGATGTGCATCTTAAAGAAGCCGCTATATAATTTGGATATGGGGATGAGCATTTATCTGTCCATCTAGCCATTGGAGATACCCCACTTAAGTAGCCAGAAGGGGAGTCAGGGGTCAGACCTGTGTGGGATTGCTGATCATTTAGCGGGCTTAGAACACGCATTTAAACAAAACGACTAGCAAGTATGGATAGCAAGAAAGGAATGCCAGTATGCAGGATGAGTGGGTCCAGGAAAGCTGGGCTGGAGTGATACAATGAATGAAGCTGTGCAGAAGAGCCAGGAAAAGGTATTTTGAAAGTGAGGTGGGGTTTTCAGAGGTTAAGGATTCCAAGCTATAGGAGATACTGTTCCTGCCCCAAGAAGCTCAGTATCCAAGTGACTATTAGATTCAGATTCTGTTACATAAAACAGATAAATGGAATATAAGACACGGTGTGAAACTGTTCTTCTCTTTCTCAAGATCAGCAGGCTTATCTTGAACTGCTAAAGCAGCTCTTCCTCCTAACTTTCTTAACTTAGTAGCAGCACTGACTTCCCAGCTACCATGCCCCATCTCCAGCCCCTGGACCTTTTCCCTTTTTTCTGCATCATTTTCTGCTTGAAAAGTCAGCATCCAAAGACCCTTGGTATCCTTCACTTCTTTAGGTTCCCATTATTACACCTCCAATCTTGGTCCTCATCACTCCTCATGGGAACAGCGCAGAGCCTCCTGATTTTGACTCTCCACTTCATGTGTTCCTCTCTGCCTACACCATTCTACACATCCCCATCCAACCTGACCACCTGCTGCCATGTGGAGAGTCACTTGGAGGCAGAGTCCTGTGAGGAGGATGTTGTAGTTGCCCAGGGGAGAGCTGAGGTGAGCTCTGATGTTGGTGGTGGCAGTGCAGATGGAAAGAGGAAAATCCAGGATGGATTTTGAAGGTGGGACCAACAGGACCAGGTGATGAATTGGCTGTGGTAGGGTTGGGGGCAGAGCATTTGTGAGGCTAGTATCTTACATAGACCTGGGTTCATGGAGGTGGACTAGCTGTGGAAGTGGGGGTAGGGGTGCCATTTAGGGGTAGATCATGAATTTGAGTTTAAATATGTTGAGTTTGAGCTATCCAAGAGATGTAAGTAGAGAGTTGGCTTATGAGCTGGAGCTAAAGAGAGAGGATTGGTCAGAGATATAGATCTGGAAGCTGTTGACATGTAGCATCTGTTAGATCCAGATGTTAATTGAGTATATACTATTAGATGCAGCTTTTCTACCAAAAGTCTTGGAGGAAGGGCTGTCTGTGTTTTTTTTTGTTTTGTTTTGTTTTGCTTGGGTAATGTGAGCCGTGTATGACTATAACAGGGTACTAAAGTTGGGCTTCTTTCTGTCTGGCCAGGTTGAGGAGAAGGGGGATGGAAAGAATGGAGAACAAAGTACTATCTGGATTTAAAGAAAAAAGCTGTCAGTGAGGAGAACCCTATTACTCCCGTAACCATTGTGTACAAAGATTAATGTGGCTCTTCTGCCACTCTGCGGAGAGATGGACTGTGTGAGCAGTGCAGAGGTTCTTCTAGTTCCATCGTGACCTTGGCCCACTGTTTATGCACCATAAATTAGTAAGGTGGCTAATTGCACTGAATCTGCATCAGCACTACCCACTGGTCTAGTTATTATCCCTGCCTCTGCCCAGAGTTCTGTTCCAGAAAGTCTCTAAACAAGCTAAACATACCCAAGTGCTTCACACCTCCCACAGCCTTCCCTAGCCCACTATGCCTCAAAAAACATATTTGTCCTTTCAAATGAAACAGTAATCTTGGATTATCTAGATTCAAAAGTTCAAAGATGTATATAGCTGAAAAATAAAGAAACCAACAAAATAACTTGTAAATGCCCTTCTGCTCAGATGAACTGTCTGAACAGCCCCAGCTCAAGTTCTGATAGGAGCACTGGGGATGATTTGTGCCAGACACTCCGTTGCCCTTCCCAGCTCCCTTAGTATGTGAATGGAGATGGCTCTGAGCAAGCCTACTTTCCTTCCAGGCATCGCTGCGTTGTTTATCTGCTTTGCATTTGTGTAATTATTTGTTTAAATCTGTCTCTGCCCTTTCACTGTCTCTCTCTTGTTAAGCTCCTTAAGTGGAAGAACTGAGTTTACCTTGTTTACTGCTGTGTTCTTAGGGCACAGTATAGTGCCTAGGAGGCAACAAGCATTTAGGACTGAAGAATTATACCATTTACTACCCCTTTTTCCTGAAGTTTCTTCCCTCACAATGGGTCTTTTCTATTATCTATTATCATGGATTTAGTTTTTTAAAAATCTGACTTTAATATGTACCTTTGTGGTGTTGACTTTTCAAGAACTGGATAATGGTTAACAGCCTGGGCCTTAGCATTTGACAGACATAGACTTGAATTCTGTTCTGCTTAGCTAATGACTGTGAGACCCTGGGCAAGATGTTCAAACTCTCTGAGCCTCATTCTCCTCATCTGCAAAATAGGATAAGTTTCTTACCTGAAAGTGTTATGAAGATCACATGAAGTCACCAATGTAAACCACTTAGTAGAATGCCTGGCCCACCAGTTAGTGGAAGTTAAACACAAATACATTTTGAGAGCTTGTCTTTACCATTGTTCTTTTAGATCAGTGGTTCTCATATTTTTGGTCTCAAGACTCCTTTATAATCTTAAAACATTGTCAGAAATCCGCAAATCCCAAAGAGTTTTTGTTTGTATGAGATAATGATAATATATATATATATCTCAATACATATTGTTTTAGAAATTAAAACTGAAATTTAAAAATCTATTCATTTAAGAATAAGAGTTACAAAGTTATTGCATGTTGACTATCAGCATATTTTTAGAAATAATTTGGTGTCAAGAGTGCTGTTCTTTTAGCTTTGAAAATCTTTTTGACCCTACCTTAATGAATGAAGCTGGAATCTCATATCTACCTCTGTATTCAGCCCATTGCAATATTACATACCATGTGGTTTCTGGAAACTCTATTCACTGTACATTTGTGAGAGAATGAGAGTCAAAAAGGACAGTAATGTCTTAGTTTCATTAGAGAAATAATTTTGAATGTAATGACCCCTGGAAGGGTCTTGGGGAATCTCTAGAGTTCCTGGTCACACTTTAGGAACTGCTTTCTAGATACTGGGTTCTATAAAATAGCATCATAGTCAGATATTTAGGGTTAACCTGAGCAAGTAACTAATGAGACTCATTAAAAACCATTGTGAGACCAGCCCTGGAAGGCACTGTTAGAATCTGAGTCTGAGCTTCCTTAATTCACTGTGCTTCTTCTCCAATACCCATATGAAATCTAAAGTAGTTTTTTCTAATTCTGTGAAGAAAGTCAATGGTAGCTTGATGGGGATAGCATTGAATCTATCAATTACTTTGGACAGTATGGCCATTTTCACAATACTGATTCTTCCTATCCATGAGCATGGAATGTTTTTCTGTTTATTTGTGTCCTCTCTTATTTTCTTGAGCAGTGATTTGTAGTTCTCCTTGAAGAGAACTAAGCAAAACTCCATTTCAAACAAACAAACAAACAACAACAACAACAAAACAGTGACTAGTGCTTGCACAAGGTTGGGAAGAAGTTCATTTCCCACCAGGCCAGCTGTATTCACGGGATATTGGATTGAGTAGTCAGAAGGGTCTTTCCTTGGCAGTGGGAAATAATTATCCCTAGACTAAATAATGCTCTGGGTCCACTTAACAAATCTTAAAGGTAAGACCCAAATGATCAAGTTGTTTCCAAATAATTTAACTGTGTTCCAGAATAAAGCTCAAAAATATCTGTAGGAATACAAAAATACCCAGTAACCCAGAAGTCCTATTCACAATGTCTGACATTCAATAAAAATGACCTATTAAGCAAAGAAAGAAGAAAATACAATGCATGATGAGGAGAAAAATCAGTCAGCCAAAATTGACTCAACTGTTACAGGTTTTTAGAATTAGCAGGCAAAGACATTAGTTATTATAACTATATTCCATATGTTACAGTATTTAAGTAGAGACATGGTAAATTTTTTGTTCAAATCAAGCTTCTAGAGATGAAAAAGCATTGTCCAAGATAAAAAATGCATTAGGTAGGATTAATGGCAGAATTGACACTAGACATTGCAGAAAGGAAGATTAATAAACTTGAAGACATAGCAATATGTACTATCCCAATAAAATACCTAGAGAGAAAAGAATTTAAGAGAAATGAAAGAGGCATCAATGAACTATGACACAACTTTACAGGGCAAATACACATATAATTGGAGTCTGCAAAGGAGAAGAGAGGGAAATCTTTCTGAGCCTACTCTGGCTTGCAAAGCTGCTTTTATAATTTAAAAAATAAAAATAAAAGCAAAGGATGAGAGAGAAAGAGGGTAGAAGCAGTATTTGAAGAAATAATGGCTGAAAAATCTTCAAACTTGATGAAAAACATGAATTCACAAATCCAAGAACCCAGAAAACCCCAAGCACAAGAAACATGAAAACACACAAAAAACCTATGCCAAGGTACATCATAAAAATTTCAAAATCAGTGATGAAAAGAAAATCTTAAAGGTAACCATAGGAAAAATATATGCAGCATAACAAGGAACAAAGACAGATTTCTTGTTAAAAAGAATGCTAGAAAGAATACAAGTAGAAAACAATAGAGCACCATCTTTAAAGTACTGAAAGAAAACTATCAACCTAGAATTCTATATCCAGCAAAAATATATTTCAAAACAAGATTTAAATGAAGATATTTTAGACATGTAAAATCTGAAAAAAGTTTATCATCAATACACCAGCACTATAAAAAATGTAAACAGATGTCTTTCAGACAAACCAAAAATGATACCGAATGAAAATATGAATCCCTATAAAGGGATGAAGAGCACTAGCCTCTCTGCCTGAACTTTCTTCTCTTCTTTTAACTCCTGCCAGTCCTTAATGACTCAGTTCAGATGACCACCACTTTTCCTTAGAATGGAATCAGTATCCTTCCCTAGGCTGTCTGTGATTACCTCCTACATTGCATTTATCATGATAATATAATTGTCCACTTGTATAACTCTTCTAGGAATTTATGAGCTTGAGGGCAGGGACTATATATACTGATAACTGGTACATAGTCAGTGACCAACAAATGCTTATTGAGTGGATCGGTGTTCTGAATTAAGGCATGGCAGTGGCAATAAGACAGAAAGGGCTTTGTCTGGGAACACTTCTTGAGGCAAGACCAATTAAGACTTGTCAAAGGTGATTGGGGATAGTAGACTCCACTGTATTATTGTCCAAACTTTAGTTTTTTGGGGTTCATTTTTGCCATTTTTGGGTCCATATTTTTGGGTCCATTTTCACCGAAGTTCAACCTGTATTATTTTAAACTCAGTATTACTGCTTAAATGAACTCATACATTTTCACATAGATAAATGTGTTTTTTAAAAAAATACGGTGTGACCCATGCTGGGATGGAGGCATGTGTGTGGGAGCTGTCAGTGAGGGTGTTTGACTGTTTGCCTCTGAGAGACAAGAAAGGCTTTGCTGTTGCTTGCATAAATGAATGATTGAAAGAAGGAATGAGGTGCCATTTTAATAGCTCGAAAAGGAGAAACTGGCATTTCTTCAGGCAGAAAAGTGGGAAAGACTAAACCTAGAAGAAGGTACTGATAGGCAAAAGCAATGAGGCTGTTTTAGAAATGAGTTTCAGGCATCCAGGGAATGGTGTGACTGTGGGACAGGATATAAGGGTATATATATATACACATATACATACACACACACACACAGTTTAAGTTCTGGGATACATGTGCAGAACATGCAGGTTTGTTACATAGGTATATACGCACCATGGTGGTTTGCTGCACCCATCAACCCGTGATCTACATTAGGTATTCTAATGCTATCCCTCCCTTAGCCCCCCGACCCCCTGATAGGCCCCGGTGTGTGATGTTCATCTCCCTGTGTCCATATGTTCTCATTGTTCAACTCCCACTTATGAGTGAGAACATGTGGTGTTTGGTTTTCTGTTCCTGTGTTAGTTTGCTGAGAATGATGGTTTCCAGCTTCATCCATGTCCCTGCAAAGGACATTAACTGATCCTTTTTTATGGCTGCATAGTATCCATGGTGAATATGTGCCATATTTTCTTTATCCAATCTGTCACTGATAGGCATTTGGGTTAGTTCCAACTCTTTGCTATTGTGGATAGTGCTGCAATAAACATACGTGTGCATGAGTCTTTATAGTAGAATTATTTAGAATCCTTTGGGTATATACCCAGTAATGGGATTGCTGGGTCAAATGGTATTTTTGGTTCTGGATCCTTGAAGAATCGCCACACTGTCTTCCACAATAGTTGAACTAATTTACACTCCTACCAACAGTATATAATACTATTCTCCACATCCTCTCCAGCATCTGTTGTGTCCTACTACTACTACTACTACTAGTACTACTACTACTACTACTACTTCCTTTTCTTCTTCCTCCTCCTCTCCTCCTCCTCCTTCTTCTTCTTCTCCTTCTCCTCCTCCTTCTTCCTTCTTCCTTCTTTCTTCTTTCTTCTGTTCTAGGGTACATCTGCACAACGTGCAGTTTTATTACATATGTATACATGTGCCGTGTTGTTGTGCTGCACCCATTAACTCGTCATTTACATTTGGTATTTCTCCTAATGCTATTCCTCCCCCCTGCCCCCCACCCCCTGACAGGCCCCAGCATGTGATGTTCTCCATCCTGTGTCCAAGTGTTCTCATTGTTCAGTTCCCACCTATGAGTGAGAACATGTGGTGTTTGATTTTCTGTCCTTGTGATAGTTTGCTCAGAATGATGGTTTCCAGCTTCATCCATGTCCCTACAAAGGACATGAACTCATCCTTTTTTATGGCTGCATAGTATTCCATGGTGTATATGTGCCACATTTTCTTAACCAGTCTATCATTGATGGACATTTGGGTTGGTTCCAAGTCTTTGCTATCGTGAATAGTGTCGCAATAAACATACATGTGCATGTGTCTTTATAGCAGCATGATTTATAATCTGGGTATATACCTAGTAATGGGATTGCTGGGTCAAATGGTATTTCTAGTTCTAGATCCTTGAGGAATTGCCAAACTGTCTTTCACAATGGTTGAACTAATTTACACTCCCACCAACAGCGTAAAAGCATTCCTATTCTCCACATCCTCTCCAGCACCTGTTGTTTCCTGACTTTTTAATAATCGCCATTCTAACTGGTGTGAGATGGTATCTCGTTTTGGTTTTGATTTGTGTTTCTCTAATGACCACTAATTATTAACTTTTCTTTCATGTTTGTTGGCTGCATAAATATCTTCTTTTTATAAATGTCTGTTCATATGCTTTACCCACTTTTTGATGGGGTTGTTTTTTCCTTGTAAATTTGTTTACAAATTTGATCTACAAGTTCCTTGTAGATCCTGGAGATTAGCCCTTTGTCAGACTGACAGAATGCAGAAATTTTCTCCCATTCTGTAGGGTGCCTGTTCACTCTGATGATAGTTTCTTTTGCTGTGCAGAAGCTGTTTCATTTAATTAGATCTCATTTGTCAATTTTGGCTTATGTTGCCATGCTTTTGTTGTTTTAGTCATGAAGTGTTTGCCCATGCCTATATCCTGAATGATATTGCCTGGGTTTTCTTCTAGGGTATTTTTTTATGGTTGTGGGTCTTATATTTAAGTCTTTAATCCCTCTAGAATTAATTTCTGTATAAAGTGTAAGGAAGGAGTCCAGTTTCAGTTTTCTGCATACGGCTAGCCAGTTTTCCCAGAACCATTTATTAAATAGGGTATCCTTTCCCCATTTCTTGTTTTTGTCAGATGTGTCAAAGATCAGATGGTTGTAGATGTGTGGTGTTATTTCTGAGGCCTCTGTTCTGTTCCATTGGTCTATATATCTGTTTTGATACTACTACCAAGATGTTTTGGTTACTGTAGCCTTGTAGTATAGTTTGAAGTCAGGTAGCATGATGCCTCCAGTTTTGTTCTTTTTGCTAAGGATTGTCTTGGGTATGTGGGCTCTTTTTTGGTTCCATATGAAATCTAAAGTAGTTTTTTCTAATTCTGTGAAGAAAGTCAATGGTAGCTTGATGGGGATAGCATTGAATCTATCAATTACTTTGGACAGTATGGCCATTTTCACAATACTGATTCTTCCTATCCATGAGCATGGAATGTTTTTCCATTTGTTTGTGTCCTCTCTTATTTTCTTGAGCAGTGACTTGTAGTTCTCCTTGAAGAGGTCCTTCACGTCCCTTGTAAGTTGGATTCCTAGGTATTTTATTCTCTTTGTAGCAATTGTGAATGGGATTTCACTCATGATTTGGCTGTCTATTATTGGTGTATAAGAATGCTTGTGATTTTTGCACATTGATTTTGTATCCTGAGACTTTGCTGAAGTTGCTTATCAGCTTAAGGAGATTTTGGACTGAGACGATGGAGTTTTCTAAATATACAATCATGTCATCTGCAAACAGACAATTTGACTTCCTCCCTT
This sequence comes from Trachypithecus francoisi, assembly GCF_009764315.1. Classification (NCBI taxonomy): domain Eukaryota; kingdom Metazoa; phylum Chordata; class Mammalia; order Primates; family Cercopithecidae; genus Trachypithecus; species Trachypithecus francoisi. The sequence continues at coordinate 67,934,201 of NW_022681470.1, read as the reverse complement.
CCTTTTTGAATACCGTTATTTCTTTCTCTTGCCTGATTGCCTTGGCAAAAACTTCCAATATGATGTTGAATAGGAGTGGTGAGAGCCGGCATCCTTGTCTTGTGCTGGTTTTCAAAGGGAATGCTTCCAGCTTTTGTCCATTCAATATGACATTGGCTGTGGGTTGGTCCTAAATAGCTCATATTATTTTGAGATATGTTCCATCAATACCAAGTTTATTGAGAGTTTTTAGCATGAAGGGGTGTTGAATCTTATTGAAGGCCTTCTTTACATCTATTGAGATAATCATGTGGTTTGTGTCACTGGTTCTGTTTATGAGATGGGCTATGTTTATTGATTTGCATATGTTGAACCAGCCTTGCATCCCAGGGATGAAGCTGACTTGATCATGGTGGAGAAGCTTTTTGATGTGCTGCTGGATTCGGTTTCCCAGTATTTTACTGAGGATTTTTGCATCGACATTCATCAGGGATATTGGCCTGAAATTTTCTTTTTTTGTTGTGTCTCTGCTAGGTTTTGGCATCAGGATGATGCTGGCCTCATAAAATGAGTTAGGGAGGAGTCCCTCTTTTTCTGTTGTTTGGAATAGAGTCAGAAGTAATGGTACCAGCTCCTCTTTGTACTTCTGGTAGAATTTGGCTTTGAATCCGTCTGGTCTCGGGTTTTGCTGTGGTTGTTAGGCTGTTTTAGCCTGTTAGGCTGTTTGGTTGTTACACTGTTTGGTTGTTAGGCTCAATTTCAGAACTTGTTATTGGTCTATTCAGGGATTCGACTTCTTCCTGGTTTAGTCTTGGGAGGGTGTATGTGTCCAGGAATTTATCCACTTCTTCTAGATTTTCTAGTTTATTTGCATAGAGGTGTTTATAGTATTCTCTGATGGTAGTTTGTATTTCTGTGGGATCAGTGGTGATATCCCCTTTATCATTTGTTATTGCGTCTATTTGATTCTTCTGTCTTTTCTTCTTCATTAGTCTGGCTAGTGGTCTATTTTGTTAATCTTTTCAAAAAACCAGCTCCTGGACTCATTTATTTTTTGAAGGGTTTTTTTGTGTCTCTATCCCCTTCAGTTCTGCTCGCATCTTAGTTATTTCTTGTCCTCTGCTGGCTTTTGAATTTGTTTGGTCTTGCTTCTCTAGTTCTTTTAATTGTAATGTTAGGGTGTGGATTTTAGATCTTTCCTGCTTTCTCCTGTGGGCATTTAGTGCTATAAATTTCCCCGTAAACACTGCTTTAGCTGTGTCTCAGAGATTCTGGTACGTTGTCTCTTTGTTCTCACTGGTTTCAAAGAACTTATTATTTCTGCCTTAATTTTTTTATTTACCCAGTAGTCATTCAGGAGCAGGTTGTTCAGTTTCCATGTAGTTGTGTGGTTTTGAGTGAGTTTCTTAATCCTGAATTCTAATTTGATTGCACTGTGGTCTGATAGACTGTTTGTTATGATATCTGTTCTTTTGTGTTTGCTGAGGAGTGTTTTACTTCCAGTTATGTGGTCAATTTTAGAATAACTGTGATGTGGTGCTGAGAAGAATGTATATTCTGTTGATTTGGGGTGGAGAGTTCTGTAGATGTCTAGTAGGTCTGCTTGATCCAGAGTTGAGTTCACATCCTGAATATCCTTGTTAATCTTTTGTCTCATTGATCTGTCTAATATTGACAGTAGGGTGTTAAAGTCTCCCACTATTATTGTGTGGAAGTCTAAGTCTCTTTGTAGGTCTCTTAGAACTTGCTTTATGAATCTGGGTGCTCCTTTATTGAGTGCATATATGTATTTAGGATAGTTAGCTCTTCTTGTTGTGTTGATCCCTTTACCACTTTGTCTTTTTTAATGTTTGTTGGTTTAAAGTCTGTTTTATCAGAGACTAGGATTGCCACCCCTGCTTTTCTTTTTTTTCTTTCATTTGCTTGGTAAATACTCCTCCATCCCTTTATTTTTAGCCTATGTGCATCTTTTCACGTGAGATGGGTATCCTGAATGCAGCACACTGATGGGTCTTGACTCTTTATCCAATTTGCCAGTCTGTGTCTTTTAATTGGGGCATTTAGCCTGTTTACATTTAAGGTTAATATGGTTATGTATGAATTTGATCCTGTCATTATAATGCTAGCTGGTTATTTTGCCTATTAGTTGATGCAGTTTTTTCATAGTGTCTATGGTCTTTACAATTTAGTATGTTTTGCAGTGGCTGGTCCTGGTTGTTCTTTCTATTATATTTAGCACTTCCTTCAGGAGCTCTTGTAAGGCAGGCCTGGTGTTGACAAAAATCTCTCAGCATTTGCTTGTCTCTAAAGGATTTTATTTCTCCTTTGCTTATGAAGCTTAGTTTGGCTAGATATGAAATTCTGGGTTGAAAATCATTTTCTTTAAGAATGTTGAATACTGGCCCCCACTCTCTTCTGGCTTGTAGGGTTTCTGCTGAGAGATCTGCTGTTAGTCCAATGGGCTTCCCTTTGTGGGTAACCTGACCTTTCTCTCTGACTGCCTTAACATTTTTTTTTTCACTTCAACCTTGGTGAATCTGACAATTATGTGTCTTGGGGTTGCTCTTCTTGAAGAGTATCTTTATGGTGTTCTCTGTATTTCCTGAATTTGAATGTTGGCCTGTCTTGCTATGTTGGGGAAGTTCTCTTGTGTAATATCCTGAAGAGTGTTTTCCAACTTGGTTCCATTCTTTCTGTCAATTTCAGATACATCAATCAAATGTAGGTTTGGTCTTTTCACATAGTCCCATTTTTCTTGGAGGCTTTGTTCATTCATTTTCATTCTTTTTTCTCTAATTTTGGCTTCATGCTTTGTTTCATTAAGTTGATCTTCAATCTCTGATATCCTTTCTTCCACTTGATCGATTCAGTTATTGATACTGTGTATATATCACGAAGTTCTCGTGGAGTGTTTTTCACCTCCATCAAGTCATTTATGCTCTTGGCTAAACTGTTATTCTAGTTAGCAACTCATCTAACCATTTTTCAAGGTTCTTAGCTTCCTTGCATTGGGTTAGATCTCCTTTAGCTCAGAGAAGTTTGTTATTACACACCTTCTGAAGCCTACTTCTGTCAATTTGTCAAACTCATTCTCCGTCCAGTTTTGTTCCCTTGCTGGTGAGGAGTTGTGATCCTTTGGAGGAGAACAAGCGTTCTGGTTTTTGGAATTTGGAGGCTTTTTGCGCTGGTTTTTCCTCATCTTCGTGTGTTTTTCTATGTTTGGTCTTTGATGTTGGTGACCTTTGAATCGGGTTTTGGTGTGGAACTCCTTTTTGTTGGTGTTGTTGCTATTCCTTTCTGTTTGTTAGTTTTCCTTCTATCAACCAGGCCCCTCTGCTGCAGGTCTTCTGGAGTTTGCTGGAGGTCCACTCCAGACCCTGTTTGCCTGGGTATCACCAGCAGAGGCTGCAGAACAGTAAAGATTGCTGCCTGTTCCTTCCTCTGGAAGCTTCCTCCCAGAGGGTCACCCACCAGACACCAGCTGGAATTCTCCTGTATGAGGTGTCTGTGGACCCCTGCTGGGAGGTGTCTCCCTGTCAGGAGGCACGGGGGTCAGGGACCCACTTGAGTAGGCAGTCTGTCCCTTAGCAGAGCTCAAGTGCTGTGCTGGGGGATCCGCTGCTCTCTTCTGAGCCAGCAGGCAGGAATGTTTAAGTCTGCTGAACCTGTGCCCACAGCCACCCCTTCCCTTACGTACTCTCTCCCAAGGATATGGGAGTTTTATCTATAAGACCCTGACCGGGGCTGCTGCCTCTCTTTCAGAGATGCTCTGCCCAGAGAGGAAGAATCTAGAGAGGCAGTCTGGGTACATTGCCTTTGCAGTGCTCTGGTGAGCTCCACCCAGTTTGAACTTCCCCACAGCTTTTTTACACTGTGAGGAGAAAATTGCCTACTCAAGCCTCAGTAATGGCAGACGCCCCTCCTTCTACCAAGCTTGAGTGTCCCAGTCAGACTGCTTTGCTGCCAGCAAGAATTTCAAGCTAGTGGATCTTAGCTTGCTGGGCTCCATTGGGGTGGGATCCACTGAGCTAGACCGCTTGGCTCCCTGGCTTCAGACCCCTTCCCAGGGGAGTGAATGGTTCTGTCTCCTTAGTGTTCCAGGCACCACTGGGGTATGAAAAAAAACTCCTGCAGCTAGCTCAGTGTCTGTCCAAATGGCCACCTAGTTTTGTACTTGAAACCCAGGGCCCTGGTGGCGTAGTCACCCGAGGGAATTTCTTGGTCTGCAGGTTGTGAAGACTGTGGGAAAAGCATAGTATTTGGGCTGGAGTGCACTGTTCCTCACAGCACAGTCCCTCAGGGCTTCCCTTGGCTAGAGAAGGGAGTTCCCCAACCCCTTGTGCTTCCTGGGTGAGGTGATGCCCCACCCTGCTTCTGCTCGCCCTCCATGGGCTGCTGCACCCACTGTCTAACCAGTCCCAGTGAGATGAGCCGGGTACCTCAGTTGGAAATGCAGAAATCACCCACCTTCTGCATTGATCTTGCTGGGATCTGCAGACCGGAGTTGTTCCTATTCAGCCATCTTAAGATCCATTATAAGGGGGTTATGGTCAGAGTCTATTCTTGGCCTCAGTCCGGATCTGTGTGCACTGGTAGTGACTACTGAAGGCAAATAGGAAAAGTATGGCTTCAGATAGTTAAATTGAGAAATCACCTTTCAGAAGTTTGAGTAACTGCCTAAGGCTCTGTGAGTGAACTTCAGCCCTAAGTTGGTCCTGGAAGGGTAAAACTGACTCACAGTAGGCCAATGACTGACTTCTTTCTCTCTGCCTGGTGTCTCCTCCAGAAGGGATGGGAGACAGTCTTCTGAATATTCCATTAAGCCATCAGTTCAGGAATTGCAGTACATAGTGGCATGAATGCCTGGCAGAGAGCAGGGCAATTTCTGGAGAGATGTCTAGCAGCTCTTCCAGCACAGCTTTGGTAGGGGAGTGACTCCCTCTCTGAAGCAAGTATGGTTCCGGGCCAGGCCTGGGGAGAGTGAACAGGCGTGGAGGATGGCAGACAAATTTCTTGGGTGCTGCTGCTCTTCTCTCACCAAAAGTACGTGGGGAGTAATCCTGAGGTTGAGGAAAGATCATTCTAGGATCTGAAGTCAGATTTGAGTTTGAGGGCCTAGCTCCATGACTTATAAATTATGTGCCTTCGGGCAAAGACATTTAAGCTCTCTGAACTCTGGGACCTTCCTCTATAAAATAGAGCTGAAAAGAACTTATCTGCCTTCCTCATGGGATTCTCACAGACTCACTGAGATAATAGATACAGGAATGCTTTGTAAACCTCCAGACAGGCTGCAGGTGCTAGTTGTGTAGGAAAGAGAGGATCCTCTCAAGTAACAAAGCTCTTTTGAGAAGGAGGTTGCTTTGATGTAGATATCACATTGTTGGACTTGGTGCTATTGAAGCCAAAGATGCCTGTGGTGGGGCTTGGTTTGTACTTGCCATTAGAGTGAGGAATGTTTACAACTCTGTCCCTTTCAATAATGACCATGCTGTATGCATGCATGTGCCTATGGATGCAACAATTTCTCTGCCATATTTTCTCTGCGCCCTAGTTCTTTTTCTGTGCATGCCTCTCACTAGATCTGACATAGGCATCCAAGGGCATGGACATGGTTTAGAGCTGTTAGTGTCTGTAGAACTGAGAGGCTGATGAATCACTGTCCAGAGCATGGGCTGGGAGGAAGAGGTTTGCCTCAGACCAGATGTAATCTAGGCCCTTGGTTTCATCATCCAAGTTTAATCATTTGATGAATCTTGTTCGGTTATTCATCAGTGTAATAAATTTCTATTGAACATCTTGTATTTCTGAGTCTATAGATGTTCTGTTTCTTTTCCTGGACAGTTCAACCTCCACCAAGCTTGCTTGGCATTAATGAAAATGGGCTGTCCAAGACAGAATAACAAACTTGTGAATTTGTATAGCTCTTTCTTTACACATTACAAAGCCTTTTGCATGGCTCTTCTTAATCCTCTCAATAATACTATGAAGTATAAAATATAATTTATATGTACTTTAAGCCAGGCTGGCTGGGATGCAAAGAGATTAAGCAACCTGATCAAGGTTGCATAGCTAGTAAGTGGTGGTGTCAATATTTAAACATAGTTTTTGGTTCTAGAATCCCCATGCCATCCCATAACAGGACATGAAGCAAATTGTGCCTTGTCCATGAAGAAGGCCAACAACTGTTAGGATATATGCTTTGTGTTATTTTTCTAGTGCCAAGGATGTGTTCATAGAGAAACTCCTCCACCCCCAAATCCATTCTGGTCCCTCTAGTGATCAAGCTCCAACATGCCCTAAGACAGGGAGACTAGGTTAGCCTCACATGTGTTAGCCAGGAAAGAAGAGCTTTTCTCTATCAGAAGCAAAGCTCTGTTGGGATCCTTTGCCTTCATTAGCACACATTTGCTGCTCTAAGGTGCTGAGCTTTCCACCTATAACTGAATTCATTTACATTCATTTCTCTGAAAAAGCCTAGACCTCTGGATTGGAAGTTTTTCTAAATGCTCCCTCCCCCACCATCATACCTAGCACTTGTCTCTGGTCTACTGGATTTGTAATTTAGGAAGAGAATCAGGTGACTTCATTTGTTAGGGTAGGATTTATTCATTATAATCACCACCACAGCTACTGGAGCTTATTACTCATTCTTCCATAATGCATTCCTGTGGCTGCATACTTCACAGTCTTTTTCACAGTTTCTATGTTTTTACTGTGTATTAATGATTCAATTTTGCAGAGTGATAATGTGATGACGCTTTTGCTTCTCAGGGCTGAAAAGGTTTAGAGATTTTGCCTAATGTGGCTTCTAATTAGGATGTAGTTTAGATGCAAGCATCGATTTCTTCTTTCCAAACAAAGAGAAACACCTCAGCAATCTTCCGCAAGCACATTCAGCCTGAAAAGAAAATGATTTTTCCCTCCTACTCCTCATCCTCCTTATGTTTGTGCTTTCTTTCTCCTCTTGCCTGCTCACAAGCACACCAGAAGCGTCTCTGACTCATAGCAAAGGAATCAGAAAGTTCATCTTCTAATCTTAAAAGTTCCATACTTTAAAGTAAAGGGGGTGGAGGTGGGTTTGTCATGTGAGCCTGTTCTGGCATCTGCAAGCCTCCGTCTATCTGAGCACTGTTGATTTCTGAGGGCTATTTTTGATCCTGAAATCTGGGGAATGAGTTTAGATGTTATACAATGGCGGTGGGGTACGGTGATTCTATCTAGAGCTGACTTTCTCTGAAGCTATCCTGATATTCTCTCCTTCCTTGATGGTAATTTAACTTTTTTCTCCCACACCCAGATGAGGATCACCCTTTCTCAATCTCCATTTGAGGAATATTGCTTACCTGCTTGGTGTCTGTACACATGTCTACACGTGTCTATGAAAACCACTTCCTTTGGACACCTCTTTAAATTTTAAAAAAATTTTATAATAGAATTTTATTTTATTTTATTTTTTTGAGATGGAGTCTTGCTCTGTCGCCCAGGCTGGAGTGCAGTGGCCGGATCTCAGCTCACTGCAAGCTCCGCCTCCCGGGTTCACGCCATTCTCCTGCCTCAGCCTCCTGAGTAGCTGGGACTACAGGTGCCGCCACCTCGCCCGGCTAATTGTTTGTATTTTTAGTAGAGACGGGGTTTCACCATGTTAGCCAGGATGGTCTCGATCTCCTGACCTCATGATCCACCCGTCTCGGCCTCCCAAAGTGCTGGGATTACAGGCTTGAGCCACCGTGCCCGGCCAGAATTTTATTTTTTAGAGTAGTTTTAGGTTCACAGCAAAATTGAGTGGAAGGTACAGAGATTTCTCATGTATCTCTTAACCCCCTGCCATGCACAGCCTCTGCCATTATCAATATCTCCCACCTGACTGATACATTTGTTACAGTTGATGAAACTACATTGACACATCATTGTCACTCAAAATCCATAGTTTACATTAGGGTTCACTCTTGGTGTTGTACCTTCTATGGGTTTGGTCAAAGTATAATGTCATGTATTCACTATTATAGGATCATACAGAGTAGTTTACTGTCCTAAAAATCTGTGCTCTGCCTATTCATCCCTCTCATCCCTCTAACTCCAGGAAACGTTTAATCTTTTTTCTGTCTCCATAGTTTAGCCTTTTCTAGAATGTCATATGGTTAGAATCATACAGTAAGTAGCCTTTTCATATTGGCTTCTTTGACATAGCAATATACATTTAAGTTTCCTCTATGTCTTTTCATGGCTTCATAACTCATTTCTTTTTAGCAGTGAATAATATTCCATTGTCTGGATGTACCACAGTTTATCCATTCATCTACTGAAGGGCATCCTGGTTGCTTCCAAGTTTTGGCAATTATGAATAAAGCAACTGTAAATATCTATGTGCGGGTTTTTGTGTGGGCATAAGTTTTCAATTCATATGAGTAAGTAGTATGTTATCAATCATAGCAAGGAGTATGATTGCTGGATTGTATAGTAAGAGTATGTTTAATTTTGTGAGAAATCACCAGACTGTCTTCCAAAGTGGCTATACCATTTTGCATTCCCACCAGCAATGAATGAGAGTTCCCATAGTTCCAGAACCTTACCACATTTGATGTAGTTAACATTCTGAATTTGGGCCATTTTAATGTGTGTAAAGATGTCTTCTTATTGTTTTGGCTGGGCATGGTGGCTCACGCCTGTAATCCCAACACTTTGGGAGGCCAAGGTGGGCGGATTACTTGAGCTCAGGGGCTCAAGACCAGCCTGGGCAATACAGTGAAAGCCCATCTCAACAAAATACACAAAAATTAGCCAGGCATGGTGAAACATGCCTGTAAACCCAGCCACTCGGGAAGCTGAGGCACAAGAATCACTTGAACCTGGGAGGCAGAGGTCGCAGTGAGCTGAGATTGCACCACTGCTCTCCAGCCTGGGCTACAGAGCAAGACTCTTGGTTCCAAAAAAAAAAAAAAAAAAAAATCCTATTATTGTTTTAATTTACATTTCCCTGATGATATATGATATGGAGTATCTTTTGATATGCTTACTTACCATCTGTTTATTGTCCTTCATAAGGTCTCTATTAAGTCTGGCCCATTTTAAAATCAGATTTTATTTTTATTTTTGAGTTTTAGAGTTCTTTATTTATTGTGGGAAACAATCTTTTATCTGATATGTCTTTTGGAATTTTTTCCCCATTTTGTGGCTTGCCTTCTCATTCTCTTGACAGTGTCTTTGACAGAGGAGAAAATTTCAATTTTAATGAAGTCCACCTTATCCATCATTTCTTTTCTTGTGCCTTTGGTGCTGCAACTGAACAGTCATCACCAAACCCAAGATGATCTAGATTTTCTCCTAAGTTTTCTTCTGAAAGTTGTATGGTTGTATTTTATGTGTAAGTCTTTATTTTGAGTTAATTTTTGTCAGAGCTGTATGGTCTGTGTCTAGATTCATATTTTTGCATTGTGGATATCCAGTTGTCTGAGCAACATTTGTTGAAAAGATTATCTTTTCTCCTTTGTTGGTTTTGCTCCTTTATCAAAAATCAATTAACTATATTTGTATGTCTATTTCTGGGCTTTCTATACTGTTGCATGGATTTATTTGTTTATTCTTTTACCAACACTGTATTGTTGATTACTGTAGCTTTTAATAGTAAGTCTTGAAGTTGGATAGTGTCAGTCCTCTAGTTTTGTTTTTCTCCTTCAGTGTTATATTGGCTATTCTGGGTCCTTTGCCTCTCCATATAAACTTTAGAATTAGCTTGTTGATGTCCACAAAATAACTTGCTTGGAATTTTTATTGGAATTGTGTTAAATCTACAGATCAATTTGGGAGGAACTGACATCTTGACAATATTGAGCCTTCCTAGCCATGAACATGGACTACCTCTGTATTTATTTTGTTCTTTGATTTCTTTTGTAAGAGTTTTGTAGTTTTCTTCACATAGATCTTATACACATTTGTTAGAGTTATAACTACGTATTTCATTTTTAGGGGTGCTAATATAAATGATACTGTGTTTCTGATTTCAAATTCCATCTGCTCATTGCTGACATACTGAAAAGTAATTTTTATGTACTAACCTTGTATCTTACAACTCTGCTATAATAATCTATTAATTCTGAAACTTTTTTTGTAAGTTCTTTCAGATTTTCTGCATATAGAATTATGTAATCTGCAAAAAAAAATTCTTTCTTTCTTCCCAATCTTTATATATTGTATTTCCTTATCTTATTGCATTAGCTAGGACTTTCAGTATATTGAAAATCAGTAGTGAGAAGAGACATACTTACCTTGTTCCTAATGTTAGTGGGAAATTTTTGAGTTTCTCACCATTAACTATGTTGTTAGCTTTAGGTTTTTTGTAGATATTCTTTATCAAGTTGAGGAAGTTCCCATGTATTCCTAGTTTACTGAGAGTTTTTATCAGAAATAGGTATTGGATTTTGTCATATACTTTTTCTGCATCTGTTGATATAATCATGTGATTTTTCATTTTTAGCTTGTTGATGCAATAGATTGCATTAATTAATTTTTGAATGTTGAACTGGCCTTGCGTATCTGGAATTCCACTTGTTTTTGCTGTATAATTATTTTTATTCATTGTTGGATTTAATTTGCTAATATTATGTTGAGGATTTTTGCATCTCTGTTCATGAGAGATATAAGAGTGTACTCTTCTGTAATGTCTTTCTTTGGTTTTGGCATTAGTGTAATCCTGGCCTCCTAGAATGAGTTCAGAAGTATTCTGTTTCTATATTTTGAAAGCGATCATAGATAATTGTTGTCTTTTATTTCTTAAATGTCTGATAGAGTTCACCAGTGAACCTATCTGGGTCTGGTGCTTTCTGTTTTAGGAAGTTATTAATTATTGGTCTAATTTTGAATAGATACAGACCATTTCAGATTGTTTATTTCTTCTTGGCATATTGTGTCTTTCAAGGAATTGATCATTTTCATCTAGGTTATCAAATTTATGAGCATAGAGTTGTTCAAAGTATTCCTTTATTATCCTTTTAATGTTCATGAGGTCTGTAGTGATGTACTCGCCTTCATTTCTGATATTAGTAATTTACGTCCTCTCTCTCCTATCGGGGAAATCCCACCCCTGATATTCAATGTGGGTTCTTTTCTATTTCCTTATGTGTCAGCTGGTCTGAGAAATAAAGGAAAAGAGTACAAAAGAGAGAAATTTTAAAGCTGCATGTCCGGGGGAGACATCACATGTTGGCAGGTTCTGTGATGCTTCTTGAGCCTTAAAACCAGCAAGTTTTATTGGCGATTTTCAAAAGGGGAGGGAGTGTATGAATAGGGTGTGGGTCACAGAGATCACATGCTTCACAAGGTAATAAAATATCACAAAGCAAGTGGAGGCAGAGTGAGATCCTAGGACCACAGGACGGGGCAAAATTAAAATTGCTAATGAAGTTTCAGGCACACATTGTCATTGATAACATCTTATCAGGAGACAGGGTTTGAGAGCAGACAATCAGTCTGACCAAAATTTATTAGGTGGGAATTTCCTTGTCCTAATAAGCCTGGGAGCGCTACGGGAGACTGGGGCTTATTTCATCCCTTTGTCTACGACCGTAAAAGACAGCCGTCCCCAAAGCGGCCATTTTAGAGGCCTCCCCTCAGGGACACATTCTCTTTCTCAGGGATGTTCCTTGCTGAGAAAAAGAATTCAGCAATATTTCTCCTATTTGCTTTTGAAAGAAGAGAAATATGGCTGTATTCTGCCCAGCTCACAGGCAGTCACAGTTTAAAGTTATCTCCCTTGTTCCCTGAACATTGCTGTTATCCTGTTCTTTTTTCAAGATGCCCAGATTTCATATTGTTCAAACACACATGCTCTACAAACAATTTGTGCAGTTAATGCAATCATCACGGGATCCTGAGGCGACATACATCCTCCTCAGCTTACGAAGATGATGGGATTAAGAGATTAAAGTAAAGACAGGCATAGGAAATCACAAGGGTATTGATTGGGGAAGTGATAAGTGTCCATGAAATCCTCACAATTTATGTTCAGAGACTGCAGTAAAGACAGGCGTAAAAAATTGTAAAAGTATTAATTTGGGCCGGGTGCGGTGGCTCAAGCCTGTAATCCCAGCACTTTGGGAGGCCGAGACGGGCGGATCACTGGGTCAGGAGATGAAGACTATCCTGGCTAACACGGTGAAACCCCGTCTCTACTAAAAAATACAAAAAGCTAGCCGGGCGAAGTGGCGGGCACCTGTAGTCCCAGCTACTCAGGAGGCTGAGGCAGGAGAATGGTGTGAACCCAGGAGTCGGAGCTTGCAGTGAGCTGAGATCCGGCCACTGCACTCCAGCCTTGGGGGACAGAGCGAGACTGTCTCAAAAAAAAATAAAAAAATAAAAAAAATAAAAAAATTTTAAAAGAGGGAAACTCCAACTATTCAAGCACATTTCAAATCTTTGTTCATGATATGCCTTCCAGTATCTCATTTTTCAAAGTCATATGGTCAAGCCTGAAAGACAAGAAGCAGGGGATTCTGTTACGTACAAGGCCATTGCAAGAGAATGGATAATATTGCTTAGGGGAAGCATGAAGTAATAGCAGTAATTTAATCTGCCACCAGTAGAAAATGAAAAATGACAGTTCAGTGGTCATGGTAGCCAAAATTGAGAAAATGGACAATTCTGTCAAAAGCTACAGAAAGCCCAGTAGGACTTGAAAGGAATAGTAGGACTTTGAAAATAATATTTAATGTGGTTCAGAGATGATTATTAACTTTTACAGAAAATTAAAGTATTGAGGATAAAAGCTTGATTAAAGGGAATTAAGAATAAAATGGGTAGAAGAGTCATAGAAATGAAAAATCACGTGATACGGTTTGGATCTGTGTCCCCACCCAAATCCCACGTTTAATGATAATCCCCACTATTGGTGGTGGGACCTGGTGGGAGGTGATTGAATCATGGGGGCAGAGTTCTTATGAATGGTGTAGCATCATCTGGTCAGTGCTGTTCTCATGATAGTGAGTGAGTGAGTTATCATGAGATCTGGTCGTTTATAAGTGTGAAGCACCTCCCCACTCTCTCTCTTGCTCCTACTCTGCCATGTAAGACATCTTGCACCCCCTTTGTCTTCTGCCATGACTGTAAGTTTCCTGAGGACTCCCTAGAAGCTGAGCAGATGTCAGCATCATGCTTTCTGTACAGCCTGCAGAACCGTGAGACAATTAAACCTCTTTTCTTTATAAATTACCCAGTCTCAGGTATTTCTTTATAGCAATGAAAGAATGGACTAATACACTGTGTTTATGAAGAGCTGGAAAAGGGAAGAAAATAACACACTCTTTTTTTTCGTAAAATAGGAGAAAACTGTTTAAAAGCAGAAGTGAAGGGAGATTGAAACTTCTTTGCTAGTAGCTAGGGAATAATTATAATCCTCAGGTCAGTCAGAGGGATGGTATGCAGAGTGTATGGAAAGACCATTTTAATCACCATCATTGTCATCATAGCTAACATTTATTAAGCATTTACCATGGTGCAGGCACTATATAAAGTACTTAACACAGATTATCTTGCTTAATCCTTAAAAAACTTCATGAGATACACAGAATATATTTTTCCTATTCTGTAAGTATGGAAACAAACTCAGTCAGTAAATTGTCTGGGGCTATCCAGCTAATAAGTGGCAGAGCCAGTATCAGAATCTAAAGACAGCATTGTTCATCTTAAAGAAGGATGTGTTGAAGTGAAGATAATGTACCCTTAAGCCGAATGATCTCATTTCTATGATTTGTATTGGTTCTAAATAGAAAAAGGCAACTATAGTGAGAAGAATATATAAGTATCATAGAGAACCAAGGAGATTTATTAGAAAGAGTCACTCTGTAATGAACCAGTTCTTATCTCTCTCTGTCTGGGATCTTCAACTTGACAATAGATACTGAGAAGCTAACAGGAACTAAGATTTGAGACTTAACATGTCTACTAATAAAGCATGACTAGTAAGATGCTGGGACAAGGATAAGAACGTTAATGAAAAGCTACCTGATTAACAGAGGCTGAAGCTGTTAGCAAAGATGGTGAGTGTACTTAAAATAGGTGAGTGAGGGCACCTGGGTGACACTGCTCACTGTAGGGGAAAAAAGAGGCTGAGAATCTCAGCTGGAAGAGTACCCTGTGCTTTATTATTTCAATTCTTGTGCTGGGAAACCCAAAGTGTACTGTGTTCAGAGATATTCATTAGACCTAAATCAAGCCTTGGATATTGCACATCACAGAGACAGTATTAGCAGTGGAGGTGTGGGGGTGAGGATGGAAAGAAGGACAACACTGGGTTTTTTTTTCACTGTATTAACATAGATAATATCAGTGACTTCTACTTCCAGACACGAGAGAGTGACTGGAGTTGGACTTACTCTATTACTGTAAACAACTAGAAAACCAGACAAAAATCTATAAAAACTCTTTTTGGTAATTAGTACAGTTCTGTGACTCCTCAGAGAAGGGAAACAAATGACATAAGCCCTGTGATAATACCAACTTTCTGCCCGGAGATACTTTCTGGACCACAATACACACTCAAGAAGAGCATGATATCACAGAGTTGAGAAGACAAAAATTTGAATTTGAAGAGGTTGAGTGGCTGGAATGTGCTCAGTAGAGAAAACACTGAGGATCTTTATAGAGTTCCTCTTGCAACTATAGCTCACTGCTATATGTAGGCTGAAACTGCATAAGCCAGGCAAAGAACTCCAGGTATCTGTAAGCTGAATATTTCCAGAGGCAATACAGGGCTGGTAGAAGTTTGAGTTATGACCAGCCAGGGTTTGGGGTCCTTGCTTAATATTGACGGCATTCCAAAATAAGTCACAGCTTAGTTATAGGACTAAATAAGCCCTAGAGTAAAGTCTACTTAATAAAGTTTTAATAAAGCCTAAAAATGGATCAAACTGATATGTAATTAAGTTAACTGCCAGTCAGAACACAGTTCAACATCCATTAAAGAGGACAGTATTCAGCATTCAACAATATGAAGGCACAATGTCCAGCATCCAATCCAAAATTACAAGGCATGCCTAAAAGCAACAAAACACAACAAAACAAAACAAAACACATGACCCATAACTAGGAGAAAAATCAGTTAACGGAAATAGACCTAAAATGACAGAGAAAATATAATTGACAAACAGGGTCTTTTGAACAGCTATTGTAAATATGCATGTCATTGGAGTCCCAGAAAGGATGAAAGGCAGAAAAAATTTCAACTAGTGGCTAAAAACTTTTCATATTTTGTGAAAATTATAAACTCACAGATCCAAGCAGGTCAACAACTCCAAGAAGGATAAGCACAAAATAAAATCACACCAAAGGAGTTCATGATCAAATTACTGAACAAGATTGATAAAGAGAAAATTTTAAGAGCTGACAAAAAACTTACATACAGAGGAACAAAGATAACAGTACTCACATATGTCTTGTCAGAAACTTTTAAATGAGAAGAAAATGAAATCACATCTTTAAAGAGCTGTAACGAAAACAGCAAACTGTCAACCTAGAGTTCTATATCCAATAAAAATACCATTCAAAAATAAATATGAAATGAAAACTTTTTCAGGCAAACAAAAGCTGACAGAATTATTCACCAGTGGACTTAAAATGCAAGTTCTTCAGATGCAAGGCAAATACTATCAGTGAAACTTAAATCTGTACAAATGAAGGAAGAGCATCATACATGGATAAATGCAAAGAATAAACAGCAAATCCCAAAAGGTTATATACTTTATGATTCCATATATTCAGTATTCTTGAAATGACAAAATTATAGAAGTGGAAAACAGGTTAGTGGTTGGTAGGAGTTAATGAGAAGAGGATTAAAGGAAAGTTGGAAGGAAGTAGGTGTGACTATAAAAGGGAAATGAGGAATCTTGTGATGAAATGTTGTTAAGAAGATATTTTAGTGGGGAAATGGTCTTTCAACAAATGGTTCTACAAAATTGGATGTTCATATACAAAAAATGAACTTCAACTCTTTACTCTAGATTCAAAATTTAACTTGAAATAGGTAGTATACTGAAACATAAAAATTAAAACTGTAAAACTAGAAGTTTTTCAACATTGGCATATGCAAAGATTTCTTAGGACACAAAACATTTGAAACATATAAGCAAAAAAATGATACATTGGACTTTATCAAAGGCACTATTAAGAAAGACACTGTTAAGAAAATGAAATTTTTAGCCACAGACTAAGCTGATAAAGATTTGAATCCCGAATGTATTAAAAAAAAGTATACAACTCAATTAAAAATAATTTTTTAAATAGGCAGAAGATTTGGACAGACACTTCACACACACACACACACACACACACACGCACACATGAATGGCCAAAGGAACATGGAAAGATGCTCCATTTAATTAGTCATCAAGGAAAGGCAATTGAAAACTACAATGAGATACCCACTATGATGAATAAAATTAAAAAGACTTACATATATTGCTTGTGGGTACGTAGAATAGTATTAACATTTTGGAAATCAGCTTGGCAGTTTCTTATAAAGTTAGGCATACACTTATAAGACCTGGTGTTTCCACTTCTGTTCATTTACCAAAGAGCAGTGAAAACATATGGTCACACAAAAACTTGTATATTAGTGTTCATAATAACTAAAATGAGGGAAAAATATCAAATGTCCTTAAGCAGATGAATGCAAAACAAACTTTAGTCTATCTATATAAGGGAATACGTTCAGCAATAAAAAAGCAATGCATAACACATGGTTGAATTTCAAATATATTATCCTGAGTTATAAAACAGTCCAGATCCCAAATAGTATATTGCTGTAGGATTTAATTTATCTGGAATTATAGAAAAGGGCAAAACTTACTTAAAATGACAAAGTAGATCAATCGTTGCCTAGGGCTGGTCATTTTGGGACAAAGGGGCACAAGGGACTTTTTTTGGGGTAAAAAAATATCCTGTATCTTGAATGTGTTGGTTATATGGTGGTCACATTTGTGAAAACACATCAAACTATGAACTCAAATGGAAGTACTTTGTCACATGTAAATTATACTTCAATAAAATTGTTTTTCAGAAAGCACTGTCTAATTGCTTTTCACAGTACCTTTGGTCACATAGCTACATGTCAGGCTAAAGCAGAGGAGTATCTATGGGTGGTTTTCTATTCTTGACATTGCCCCCACTTTACTAGGAATTTGCTTTGGACATATGTGTGAGGACATATGTGTGTGTGTGTGTGTGTAAACATATATGTATATGTGTGTGTGGATATAAATATTGAAATAAAACTCACCTACCATACAATTTGCACAATTACAATGTACAGTTCAGTAGTTTTAAGTATATTTATTGAGTTGTGCAACCATCACCACTATCAATTTTGGAACATTTTCATAACTCCCAAAAGAAACCCCATACCCATTTTCAGTCGCTTTCCATTTCTCCTCACATTTTGTAGGCCTAGGCAACCACTAATCTACTTTTTCTAAATCTAGATTTACCTGTTCTGGACACTTTATATAAATAGAATTGTACAATATGTGGTCTTTTGTGATTGGCTTATTTCACTTGGAGTAACATTTTCAAGGTTCTAATATTTTGTAGCATTTATCAGTACTTCATTCCTTTTTATTACTGAATAATATTTTATTGTATGGCTATACCACATCTAATTCATCTGTTCATCAGTTGACAGGTATATGGGCTGTTTTCACTTTTTTGGCCATTATGAACAATGCTCTTCTGAACGTTATTGAACATTTATGTACAAGTTTTCATATGGACATTTGTTTCCGCCTTTTTTGGGTATAGACTTAGGAGTGGAATTGCTGAGTCATCTGGTAACTCCACATATAACATCTTGAGGAACTGCTGAACTGTTTTCCAAAGCATCTGCACCACTTTACATTCTTCCAACAATTTCAGTGTTCTAATGTTTCTACATCATCACTAACACTTGTCGTTTTGATTATGGCCATTTTAATGGGTGTAAAGTGATGTCTCATTGTGGTTTTGATTTGCATTTCCTCTATGACTAGGGATGTTGAACATCTTTTCATGTGCTTATTGGCCATTTCTATATCTTCTTTGGAGAAATGTTTATTTAGATCCTTTGCCTATTTTGGGTTATTAATATTTTTACTATTGGGTTATGAGTTTTTTATAATATATTCTGTATACAAATCTCTTATGAGGTATTTTATTTGCAAATATTTTCTGCTAGTCTGTGAGTTGCATTTTTTCTTGCTTGATGGTATCTTTTGCAGTACAAAAGTTTAGGTTTTCACATAGTCCAATTTATCTAGTTTTCTTCTGTAGACTGTACTTTCGGTGTCACAATTAAGGAGGCTTTGTCTAACTCAGGGTCATAAAGATTTGCTCCTATATTTTCATCTAAGAGTTTTAGAGCATTAGCTTTTACAATTAAGACTATAATCCATTTTGAGTTAAATTTTGTGTATGATGTGAGGTAGGGGTCCAACTTCATTCACTTGCATGCAGATATCCAGTTGTCTTAACACTATTTGTTGAAAAAGTTTTTATTCCCCCATTGAGTTGTATTGGTATATACCCATTTTTTTTTCAACTAAAGCTGATCTGTAACATACTTTTTGACCCACATTTAGCCTGGATCCATCAGCTACCTGAGATAGAGAATGATGATAAGGATCAAAATGGGAATTCACCCGTTTCATTTGATTGTGCTTTGCCCCACAATCTAGGCTAAGTTTCAAAATAAAAATGATGTATCTTAAAGAGTTGGGGGAAAAGTAAGAGAGGGGCCTTATTCCAGTTTGAAAAACAGAGGTTCTGAACTGTACCTTTCTCTCTACTTTGGAAAATGTGATTGGGGTGTAGGAGAGATTAGTAAGGTGGCCCAGTTTCCATTCTATCTGGAGATACTGTTTTTCAAAGTCTTCCCTTACATAAAATGCATTTATTAGAAAAAAATAACACTTAAGAGTTACAAAGCTTAGCTTCAGCATTGTGTGTACACTGTGAACATTTAGGCATCAAATGAACAGCTGCCTTTTTTTTTCTTTGCCACCTTATTCCTACTGCCCTAGAACCCAAGATCATTTAGTCTGACCCAAAATGTTCTCTAAAGACTATGAGCTTTGAGTTTTAATAAGTAGTTAACAGATTTAGATCTGAATTTGATAATGCTTTGGTACTTAAAAACTAATATGACCTTGGTCAAGATGTCTAAACTTTTTGAGCTCAGTTTCAGGTAAAACATGGAGTAATAATAAACTACCTTGCAGTATTATTGTAAAGACTGAATTAATGAGCTGTCATATGATAATATTTGTTCCAGACATTGCACATAATATCTCTGCATTGGGAGACTATGGGAGCATACATTTAGCCTGACAAATGAAGCAGATTGTATATTCCAGAGATAGCTTTAATATTACCTTCCATTCCACATGTTCTTTTAAAAATTTGCCTTTGATACTTGTTCTCTGCCCTTGAACCTGGAAAACCTTGTGGCTATGACAGAAGTCACATTATAGTGATAGGCTAAGTCATCAAAGGTCATACAGATTCTGTGTGATTTATTTGGGACACCTGCTCTTATAACCCAGCTACCGGCCGGGCGCAGTGGCTCATGCCTGTAATCCCAGCATTTGGGAGGCTAAAGCAGGTAGATCACGAGGTCAGGAGATCGAGACCATCCTGGCTAACATGGTGAAACCCTGTCTCTACTAAAAAATACAAAAAATTAGCCAGGCATGTTGGTGGACGCCTGTAGTCCCAACTACTTGGGAGACTGAGGCAGGAGAACAGTGTAAACCTGGGAGGCGGAGCTTGCAGTGAGCCGAGATTGCGCCACTGCACTCCAGACTGGGAGAGAGAGCAAGACTCTGTCTCAAAAAAAAGAAAAAAAAAAAAAGAAGAAGAAAAAGGAACCCAGCTACCATTCTATAAAGAAACTCACACAGCCACATGGAAGGGCCATGTATAGGTGTTCCAGCTTACAGCTTCAGGTTATAGCTGACAGCGTGGGTCAACCACCAGTTATGGCTCACAGATAATTCCAATTAAGTCACCCCAGTCTTTGAATCTTTCCGGCTGAGGCTCCAGATGTCAAGAAACAGAGACAAGCCATCCTGCTGGGCCTTTTCTAAATTTCTCATGCTCAGAATCAGTGAATATAGTAAAATGCTAGTTGTCTTACACTGCTAAGGGTGAGGTGATTTGTTTTGGTACAATCAAAACCAGGATTTTCTCCATCTGCCTTGATTGTTGTTGTCCAAGTGCCTCAGTCCCTCCATAGGCATAGGATTTGGGCATTAAGCTGCCGCCCAAACCCTTAAGGTTACCATCCATTGAGTGTTTACTGTGTGCAGTGGCAGCTGACACACGTTTTGCTTGCAATTAGTCCTCACAGCACAGGAAGCTATCTTCCTCCTCCTTTCTTTTCTCACTTCCCCACTTGTTTTGCTGAGTTGAGAGGAACTTGGTGATAATCTTTTACTACCAACTCTGTTCTTGAAGGAGCATGGTAGAGGGACCTGGAATTGCATAGTGGACCTCAGCCCTGCAATGCCTTAGTCTCCCCTAAGCTGCTCCTCATTCACCACATCCTCACTGCCATGGCATTGCTACCATGCTGAGGGGGTAGAGGCGGCATTCTGGGGTCACACCTGGCTCAATAGTGGAGACAGCTGCTGTGCTGTCAGGCTGAGGAAAGCCTGCCCCAGCACCATCTGCTCCATGCCATAGGCATATGAGAGCTGGGCTCAGTTAGTATCAGAGGGGATCCAGCCAAACCCTCTGCATGTTTCTTGTAAATTAGCTCTACCCTTAGCAGTGGACTCATGAGGCTCTCTGGAATGTGCTATTCCATCCTGCACTGATCCAGTTGGCACCTGCCATGGCACCTCTAGTTAGCAAGTTTTCTAATTGCCCTCTCCTGAGAAGGGTGCATGTGCTTGTATGATCAGGAGCCCCAGAAACTACCACTTGAGGCCTTTCTACATGACAGGGGAGAGGTCAGGGTTGACAGAGTTCAAAAGTACTTCACTTGTAGCACCTAATGCTCTGGAACAGAGGGTGAACAAGTTAAGCATAGAGACCTGCATCAAGAAGGAAGGACACAGTTCTGGCTGCAGCCTTTCATGAGGGAACACTGGCAAGGCACAGCTCCTGTGGGCCTCAGCACCTGACTTTCCCTGCTTTCCTAATAAGAGCTGTGAAGAGGAGGGTTGAGGAATAAAATGTAATGCCAGTAATGGAGGTACCATTCAGATCTCACACATAGACGTGGAAACATTACTTAAAATCTGTCATCTGTAACTTAACTGGAAATGGCATTTACTATTATCAAGTGGGAAAGCGGTTTTGACTAAACTGGTCACCAGCTCAGAAACCTCTGGTGACTACATGTTGCCCAAAGTACTGATGCTGGAGTTTTATATGGTGTCGAGTGTACTTCAGTCATCTTCTCAGATTGCAGCCTGCTAGTAATCCTGTACTCAAGAGCTAGTAATGTGATTTTGGATAAGGCCTTTTCTGGGTCTGCACTTTGTCTTTTGTAAAATGAAGAGCCTAACTTAGATGGTCTTGAAGTTTTCAGAGCTAAAAGTAATCTTAGATTCTATCCTCCTTCACCCCCTAGTGCCCAACACTCTGCTGGGTAATGAGCATGTGCTTGATGGGTGCATTGATAGGCTCACCAGGTAAAGCAGACCAAGCCTTTCTGCTCCTTATCATCCCTAAACTTAAAATTTCTCCTTTTGGAAGCTCTTCATGGATTCAAGGAAGTTCTCTTAGCCATTCCTTTTTTTCATAGGGGATAAGTGATGCTCCTTTCTTCCTGAACCTTCTAACACAAATCATCAAAGCCTAACGTAACATGCATGCCCTGAAGTCCCTTCTCGTACCTGCTAGGACAGGGCAAATCACAGTTAGTATTTGGTTTTCCTGCCATACAGTTCACTGGCTTCAGGGAATCTGTGGGGAAGAAGGGGACACTCCTATTGGTTTGTACATTTTTGAGATTCAGCCAAACAATAGTGAGCTAAGACTTCCTTAAGCTGAGATAAGGGCCTTTGCTCCATTTCCTGAACATTTCTCTAATGTTGCCCTTTCCACAAGAGCAGGAACTGGGTCTTATTTCTATTTGTCCAGCATCTAGCACAGTAACTCTTAAGTGGATGCTCACAAATACTTATTTTGAGCAAAGCAAAAAGGAATTGTTTTTCATTCCTGCCTCTAACTGTTGAAAATATTGGCCACGCATGGTGACTCAGGCTTGTAAATCCAGCACTTTGGGAGGCTGAGGGAGGATGATTGCTTGAGACCAGTAGTTCGAGACAAGCCCGGGCAACTTAGTGAGACCCTATCTGTGCAACAACACAAAATCAGCTTGGCATGGTAGCATGAGCCTGCAGTCCCAGCTACTTGGGAGGCTGAGGTGGGAGGATCACTTGAGCCCAGGAGTTCAAAGTTGCAGCCAGTTAAGATAGCACCACTGCCCTTTTGTGCCAGTTGCTGCTGCGACAGGTCCATGTGTGCAGTGAGTAGCACTATTCCTGGCCCAGTAGCACCCAAGCCCCAGGTTTGACTGCATCTGTGCTGCGATGGACCCCAACACCATTATCGAGGCCCTGCAGGGCACCATGGACCCAGCCCTGTGAGAGACCTTGGAGCACCAGCTCAGTGAAACACACAAGTCTCTGAATTTTGTCTCACCGCTGCTCCAGATTACTGTTGGAACAACTGGATTTACCTGTGAGACAGGCAGGTGTTATCTATTTGAAAAATATAACACAGTATTGGCCTGGTCGAAAAACAGCACAAGGGTATATATCCCCTTATACTATTCCAGAAGAAGACTGCCATTGTATTTGAGAAAATATTGTAGAAGCCATTATCCATTCTCCTGAGCTCATCAGGGTACAGGTTACTACATGCATTTATCACATCATCAAACATGATTATCCAAGCTGCTGGACAACCATTGTGGACAAAATTGGCTTTTATCTTCAGTACGATAACAGTGCTTGCTGGCTAGGAATTCTTCTTTGCCTTTATCAGCTTGGAAAAATTATGAGTATAAAAAACTAGAGGAGTGGAGTCCATTAGTAGCAGCAATGCAGCATTTTCTGCCAGTTCTGAAGGATCATTTTATCCAGCTTCTTTCTGACCAGTCTGATCAGTCTGTCATCATCCAGAAACAAATATTCAAGATCTTCTATGCTCTTATTCAGCATATAGTACCACTGGAACTGACAAACCAACAGAGCCTGACAGAATGGATAGAAATTTTGAAGACTGAAACACTTCGAATTGAAGAAGACGATCGACCTGAGTTACCATAGTGAAAATGCAAGAAGTGGGCCTTACATATTTTATCAAGACTTTTTGAAAGATATGGAAGCCCTGGTAATGTTTCCTAGGAGTATAGTGAGTTGGCTGAAGTATTTCTGAAGGCATTTGTTGTTGGTGTCCAGCAAGTTTTATTAAAGGTGTTATAACAATACAAGGAGAAGCAATATATCGTTCCTCAAGTTTTACAACTGACATTAAATTCTATTAATCAAGGAGTTTCTCATGCTCTCACCTGGAAGAATCTGGAACCCCATATACAAGGCATTATCCAAGATGTTATTTTTCCATTGATGTGTTATACAGATGCTGATGAGGAACTTTGGGAAGAAGACCCTTACGAATATATATGCATGAAGTTTGATGTGTTTGAAGATTTCATTTCTTTTACCACTGCTGCCCAGAAGCTTTTGTTTACAGCCCGTAGTAAGAGGAAACAGGTACTTCAAAAGACTATGGGATTTTGTTACCAGATTCTTACAGAACCAAATGCTGACCTTTGAAAAACAGATGGAGCCCTGCATATGATTGGGTCTTGAGCTGAAATACTTCTGAAGAAGAAGATCTATAAAGATCAGATGGAATACATGTTGCAGAATCACGTATTCTTTCTCTTCAGCAGTGAACTAGGCTACATGAGAGCAAGGGCTTGCTGGGTGCTTCACTAGTTTTGTGAAGTAAAGTTCAAAAGTGATCAGAACCTTCAGATAGCTTTAGAGCTAACAAGAAGATGTCTGATTGATGATAGAGACATGCCTGTGGAAGTGGAAGCTGACATTGTCTTTCAAGTATTGATCAGCAGTCAAGAAAAATTTAAAGAATATATCACACCATTCATCAGACCTGTAATGCAGGCTCTTCTTCATATTATAAGAGAAACAGAAAATTATGACCTTACCAATGTAATTCGGAAAATGATCTGTGAAAATAGCGAAGTTACTCTTATTGCAGTAGAAATGACACAACAGTTGGCAATGACATTTAGCCAAGTAATCCAGGTGGGGCCTGATAAAGAAGGTAGTGATGACAAAGCAGTTACTGCTGTGGGAATTCTGAATACAGCTGACACAGTTCTTAGTTGTAGTTGAAGATCATAAAGAGATAACCCAACAGCTTGAGGGAATCTGCTTACAGGTCATTGGTACTGTTTTACAACAGCATGTCTCAGAATCTCATGAGGAGATATTCTCTTTAGTCTGTAGCCTGACATGTCAACAAGTTCTCCACAAATGTGACAGCTACTACCCCTTGTATTTGAAGTCTTTCAGCAAGATGGCTTTGATTACTTTACAGATATGATGCCGCTCCTTTGTAATTATGTAACAGTTCTTAGCAAGACACTTCTGTCTGATACCAAGTATCTTGAAATGATATACAGTATGTGCAAAAAGGTTCTTACAGGAGTTGCAGGAGAAGATGCAGAGTGTCAAGCGGCAAAATTGTTAGAGGTCATCATTTCTGCAGTGCAAAGGGCGTGACATTGACCAGTGCATTCCCTTATTCGTGCAAGCAGCCTTAGAAAGACTGACGAGAGGTTAAGACAAGTGAACTTTGAACTATATGTCTGCAAGTTGCAATTGCAACTTTGCATTATAATGCATACCTATTACTCAATACCTTAGAAAATCTTCACTTCCCTAATAATGTTGAACCAGTTACAAATAATTTTATTAGACAGTGGCTTAATGATGTTGACTGTTTCTTGAGGCTTCATGACAGAAATATGTGTGGTCTCAGTCTCTGTGCTCTTATTGATATGGAACAGACACCCCAAGGTTTGAATCAGGTTTCTGGACAGATTTTGCCAGCTTTTATCCTTTTATTTAATGGATTGAGAAGAGCATATGCCTGCCATGCTCTTTTGTCCAAGAATGACAGTGATGAGGATGAAGCTGAAGATGATGATGAAACCGAGGAACTGGGGAGTGATGAAGATGATATTGATAAAGACGGGAAAGAATATTTGGAGATTCTGACTAAGCAGGCAGGTGAAGATGGAGATGATGAGAATTGGGAAGAAGATGATGCTGAAGAGACTGCTCGGGAAGGCTATTCCACAGTCACTGATGATGAAGATAACCCTGTTGTTGAATATCAGATATTTAAAGTTATCTTTCAGACTATTCAAAATCATAATCCTGTGTGGTATCAGTCTCAGACTTATGGTCTTAATGAAGAACAAAGACAATAGTTACAGACGTAGCAACTCTGGCCGATCAAAGAAGAGCAGACCATGAATCCAAAATGATTGAGACACACAGAGGATACAAAATCAGTGCTCTAGTTGTGCCAAATTCTTTCAATTTTGGAGGCCCAGCACCAGGGATGAATTGATTTATCTCTCTTTCCTACTGTGTGATTGTAGTGAAGAGCTTGTGTTCCTCCTAGTAGTGGTTCCAGAACTGGTTCACGTTATCTATTCTAAACTAATGATCAATAGATGGACAGAAAAAAAATCACAACAATAATCCCGGGAGATAGGAGCTGACCATGCAACCTGGCACTGGAAAAGAAACCGGCGGGATTTTGGGGGTGGGGAGGATTGGAGGTACCTTAGGGGGTGTATTTTCTTTATTTTTTGAAGAAAGTAAGATCTTGACTCTGAAGCTTCAAAGTGACACTGTGGAAATCTGACACAAGAGGGGATGTCATGAAG
This sequence comes from Trachypithecus francoisi, assembly GCF_009764315.1. Taxonomy (NCBI): domain Eukaryota; kingdom Metazoa; phylum Chordata; class Mammalia; order Primates; family Cercopithecidae; genus Trachypithecus; species Trachypithecus francoisi. The sequence goes on along the minus strand of NW_022681470.1, from coordinate 67,908,256 downwards.
GCAACTTTTCTTTTTCTAAGGAAAAAATAGGCATGGGCTACTTAAAATGTCTCATTTACAGTATAAAACTCAAAGGTAGATATAATTTTTAAACCTGTGAGAATTTGCCCAATTTCTGTCTCTTCCTCACCATTGGGTATCTATTCTTTATATGTAAATAAGATAAGGTAATTTGATAGCCTTATTCAATCTTCATCATTTTTATTCATCGTTGTTCCTATGTAGATTATTGGACATTTATTGTAACACTACATAACTGATTATAAAACTCTATAAATGAGTTAGCACTTTCATATTGAAACAAGCCTGCTAGCCTATGTATAAAACAGCAAAAAGTTTGCTGTTTATAAAAAGATGTAATGGGGTGGGGGGCAAGGGTAATTTCAAGTTATTGATTTAAAAATGAACTAGCAATTTTGTACCTGGTGACTTTGTGGTCCACTCACTTCTGATGGGGACTTGAATTCAGTATGTAAAAATGGGTTGGTGGTATTTCATTGCTGCTAAAAATGACAACTCCCTCTGTGTCCTGTTTTTCTTAAAGCTGTCAGTGTAGAAGTAGGTATTTAAATACCAGACTTTACTGTAAAAAATAAGAAAGGTGGTATCTAGAGCATGTTAATTGGATATGAAGTTCTACTGTTAAAGAGTTGATCTAAGAGTATAGCTAAACATCTGTATGTACAATCTATTAAAAGAACTTAAGTCAGCTATTATGTCTTGATTTGATTGCAGTTTTAAAACAACATAACAATTTATAACAATTATAACAATTTTTTCCTCATTGGCCTGTTTTTAATCCTGTACCTAGAAAGAGTACAAAATGCACACTGCAAAAATTGATATTTAACACGTACCCACTCCCCGTTCCCCATCTCCTCTACCCCTCTTGTTGATTGTGGTATCTGATCTTAACTAGATAGGCTGAAGGCATGTGGTTCCCTCCAAAAACACTACTGATACCACTGCAAAAACAAGCCAGCAAAAAGAGAGTGGAGAGAAGTTGGCTTGCTTCCCTTTCTTCCTAACTGCATGTTGAAAAATAAGCCTTTATTGATCTTAAACATCTGTCAGATGAGTCGTCATTGGGTTATTTTTATATACATGTATACACAAAATATTTCAAATTGAAAGCAACATCTTAATGGATTCAAAACTATCACAAGCTGTTGTCTAAAACAGATTAGAAAATTTATAACTGTAAAAGCAAATGTACATACTGATGTTTAAAATGCATAATTAAGAAAAAAAAAGATTGCAACACTGCACTTTGTCTCAGCCATGTGGACAAATCACCCATTTGGGCACATTTTCACCCTGACTTCTTTCTGTTCAAGCCTTTACAGTAACCACCAGACAGTCCCCCCTCACCCCCACCCCCATGCGAAAACTTCTGTTGTTGCCTGGGAAACAGAATAAGACCTGTCTCAAAAAGAAAAGAAAATTCAAAGGTCCGGCCTTACGCATAAGCAAAATAGACATCTGTCCCCATGACTCATGATGTGAGTTTTAGAGTGCCTATAAGGCCTTGGGCTCCCATATTTATTATCTGCTTCTGTAGGATCAAGCTCCCAGATATTTGAAATTCCTTTAACAAGGGTAAAGTCTTCATTATATAAAGCACTAAATGTGTGGTTGCTGCTGTGAACAGTAACCTATTGACCTGTATGTGCTCTAAGCCGGTGCTTCTCAGATTTTAATGTGCATACAGATCACCTGAGGGTCTTGTTAACATGCAGATTCTAACACAGTAGGCGTGGGGTAGGCTCATGGCTTTGTATTTCTCACAAGCCCCCAGGAAGGCTCTAAGCTAGAGCATCTCAACTGAGAGTGCATCCAACTTATCCATGATGCTATTAAAAAGTTTAGATTCAAGACCTTCATTATAGGCCTACTAAATGAGCACCTCCAGAGTAAACACCAGGCATGAGTATATATATATATATATATATATATATATTATATATATATATAATATATTCTTCATACATTTATATATATATAAATAAATATATTCTTGATACATTTATATATATATAATAAATATATTCTCGATACATATATAGTGGGTTTAATGCTCATTTGAAGGGCAAAGAGCAACTGATGTTTAAGTTTCTTCCAGGGGCTGTTTCTGGCTCTTTTGACATCATGTGAGTGGGGATTATTCCAGGCGGGCTCTGGTTTGGGAGTGCTACATGAAACATCCCTCCCAGCAAATTTCTCTAGTATCTCTAACATACCTCCTCTACCGGTGATTCCAATGTGCTCCTCTGTGTAAGAACCATTACCAAGATTAGTTTATCTTGATGGGAAGTTCTAGCACGAGGGTAGGGGTGGTGGGGTACTGTCTGGTGGTCACCGTAAAGGCTTGAACAGAGAGGAGTTAGAATTCTGGGTTATAAATGTGCCTAAATGGGTGATTTGTGCACATGGCAGAGACAGAGCTGGAGAATGAGCAAGAAGATGTTGGACAAATGTCCTTGCCTTCATTTGTGTTTTTTAGCTTTAATGTTTCATCTTGATCAACTTTCTCATCACCTCACCCTTCAGTTAAGCTGCCCTAGAAATCAGTGGGAGAAGCAGTTTTGGGGTGGGGGTTAGGGAGGAGCAGCAGAAATCTACCCTTAATGCTCATTTGAAGGACAAAGAGCAACTGATGTTTAAGTTTTTCCAGGGGCTGTTTCTGGCTCTTTTGACATCATGTGAGTGGGGATTATTCCAGGCAAGCTCTGGTTTGGGAGTGCTACATGAAACATCCCTTCCAGCAAATTTCTCTAAAGAGTGGTTGGTACTTATCTTACGAATGAGTTCAGTGAAAACTGTGGTCTCTAGCAAAAATATGGAAAACAGAGTTTTTAGATGGCAGCTGCCCAAAGGGTTTGTAACTCTTTTTCTATAACAAGCTCAGTTGAGAACTTGAGATTTTCTAAGGAGGAACATTTGAAAGGGTCTTGGTGATGGAGGCAAAGTAACATGTACAGCAAGAGGCAGAGATGACTCCACAATGCCTGCATCATTGCTTGGGGCAGGAGACCACCTGCTAGCCAGGTGGCATATTAAGATTAAGAATAAGCTAATTGCCTACTTTTTTAATGCTTGTGAATTATTATTTGCAAATAAATGAGCCACCCAGGTACAGCTCAAGTACTTGCAGGTGGAATGAATCACTGCAGGGAGAAAGTACTAAGGGGAAAAGTGGGTTATATTAATAGCAATGTCCAGCCCCCTTGACTATGTGTGAAGCCATCACAGCACTCCCAGCTGAGTCGTGACACTCTGCTATAGAAAGGCAGCAGGTGAGTGGGGAGGGCAGGTGACCCCAAATAACACATGAGCCTACTGAGACTGGGCTTGCTCTCCATGGTGCTAAGCAGAGCAACTTTGCACTCTCTAGCTCAGTCTATATTCTGGATACACTTATCTGCTCTATGTTTTATGTTTAGTTCCAGGCCTAAAGAAGGAGAATATGGTCAAGGCCACATCCTAAAAATCAACAGACATCTGCAGCCTGGACTTCTCTTTTCTCCCCAGGTGGTCCCTGTAGCCATGGCCACAATGCCTACACCTTTGATGGAGCTATTGGCCACCGGAGTGGGTGGAATATTATTTGGGAACAGGGGAAATCAACTTTGCTTAGAAGCTTACAGTCAATAGTAAGGGATTTAAGAAAGGCTGGGGTCGTGTCTCTTGTCTTTTAAATTCTTTGCTTAGAAAATTGTGTGAGAGAGTATCTTAATCCCCCTTCTGCAGTATCCCCCTCTCTGTGGTTTCTTCTTCTGGCTGGCAATGAGTGTTTTTGCCTGTAACTAGTGATGTCTCTGTCCTGGGGTATGTTTACTTGTTCTGAAGTGGATAAAACTTTAGCTGATGCTCTTGGGAGGAAACTTCCAGAACTTTCTCACATTCATGCCATTACCCTCCTTCATCACTAAACATTTGTATGCAGAGGATATCAGGTTAAAATGAATAAAAAGAAATTGCAAAGGATAGGCTAAGAGGTGAGCCCCAGACACTTATCATCAGCTAAACATCTATTGTCTGAATTATTACTTCCCAGCCCAGGGGCTGTCATGATGCTCAAGGCAGAGCTAAGGTCAATTGTCTGGTTTTCTGTATCTATACATGTATGAGATCTCCGTGGTGCTAGCAGAACATTTGCGTTCTCTGGCTAAATCTGTGTTCTTGATACACTTACCTGCTCCGTTTTATGTTTAGTTCTCAGCCTGTAGGAGGAGAATACGGTCAAGACCACATCCTAAAAATCGACAGACACCTGGAATCTAGACTTCTCCCTTCTCCTCAGGTGGTCACTGTAACCATGGCCACAATGTCCACACCATTGATGGGCCAGCCCCAGGTGGATGATGCCTTTGGTTGTAACTGGTGGACAGCTACCACTTTTCAGCCTGGTCTCCAGACCTTTCAGACATAAGTTCTGCCACATTTCTTAATCTGCTCTTCAGAGATGCTCCCAAAGCTGCCATGGGTAAAAGTTGGCTCTGTAGATCCAGGTTTTGGGAGCCTGTGCCTTTGGTTGTAGATTTTCCAGGTACCTTTCTCTATTTTCTTATTTTTGACCATACTGGAATTAGGCTTTGATTATTCATCCCTTTTCTTGGACTAGCTGAATTAATCTGAAGCAATTTGGTCTCTGAGTCCCAGTTTCCTCATTTATACATTGAGGGGATAACCCTTCTATTTTTGTTATTCTGTGAAATGAGATACTTGATAATATATTGAGATTGGGAGGAGGAATACATTATTGTATAAAACAAGACTTGTGGATTTTAAGTTAATGGGTAAATTCCAAATATAAAGGCTCCTTTTCTCTAAATTGATCATTTGCTGATTTTTTCCTGCTTAACATTGCATTATAAATATTAGGGGAAGAATGTTTCTGGAATAACATGATTTTTGGCCCTCTTTTATTTCATTTATGTGATAAAACTCATTGAGATAAACACATTATGCCAGTAGATAAGACTTTGGTTTCTTTTTTTTTTTTTTGGCTTAGATAAATGCTTTTACTGCCAGGGGTATTAAAATGTCACCTGATTTGGAGTCATCAGTCTCCTAGAAGAAGATTTGAAAATGCTTAACAAATAATTCACAAGAGGCAGAAGATAACTGGGCTGACTTGAACCAGGACGGTTTGGGTCTGTAGGCAGAATTTAGACAAAGGTATTGATCAGAAAGACAGGACTAACAATGGATCCATTTGACAAGAAAGATGCAAACCAGGGACCTGGCAAGACCTGATAAATCTTCCAAGGATTGTGTTTCTCTGACCGTGGGCTAGGGGCAGTTGTGGCTTTTGAAGCTCCTAAAGGTAAATGCTTCTCTGGTTAGTTGGACCCAGTCAGGCTGGGCCTGGGCTCTGTAGAGTGCCCTTGTCCCTGGGGAGGAATGCACTTGCCTACCAGGAGCCCTGGGTCCTCCTGTAGGAGGACCCAAATCCCTCTTCCCTGGGGGATTTGAGGTCCATTGCAAAGGTTCTGGCACTGTTGAGTCAGCAGGGTTGTTTATCATCTGCCTCAGTGGCCAAGCCTCTGGGGAGCAGTCCTGGCTGCAAGGACTTTGCTGCATCTCAAACTTGTGCCACCTTCCAAACGTGGCTTTCTGTTATTTTGTGCCTACTATGCTCCATACTGTGGGTAAGGGGCTTTAGATGTGATCCCTTTTAAGCCACAGAGACCCTGTCAGGTAGGTGTTATCTCTGCTTGACAGAAAAAGAAACTGAGACTCAAAAAGGAACAAAAGTTTACATGGCCAGTAAGTGGTAAAGCTGGGGGTTGAATCCAGCTCTGTCTCACTCCGAATCTCTTGCACTTTTTTACCATAGCTGCCAAACATTATCTTGGAAAAATGAACATTTTAGTGGTTTTTCAGTGGAGCTTTTCAGTGGCCTTGTATTCATGCTTGGTTTCCACTGGAAAAGCTAGCACATGATGGAAATGTTGGAACTAGGGAAAGAATAGAAGACAGGGGCCCCAAAAGAGGACATACCACTCAGATAAGATGTGATGCGAAACCCACCTTTTGAGCATGAACAGATGGCATAGTTGTGCCTAGAATTTCCACATTGCCTTTGGCTGTATGGGTCTTTTTAATGGGATATCTAAGAAATTATAACATCTTTTCTTGATTAGTAAAGCTAGTGTTTGTTCATGAAAGAAAGGGAACCATGAAATGATTTTAACCTGTAACCTACATAATGTTTGTAGCTTTAGAAGCACTTACTGCTTCCCTTGGGCCAAGCATGTTTGCCTAAATATTATTTAAATAGTGCCTCCTTGTCTTTGGTGGATGAGGTAGGGACTCGAAGGGTGAAATTCTCATTCCACAGGGGTTTTGTTTATTTTGTGGTTCACAAAGGACAAGGGGCTCTTTAAATTTTTTTTCCTCAGCAATCTGGGGACTAGAATCATTAAAATAGCAGGGTTCCTAGAAGTCATTTAGGTTATAAATTAAAATTTATTCTCCTGGTCAAAGAAAACCTTTGCATGCAGCCCATGTTGATTGAGGGCCTATTATGTGCTAGGCATAGCACTGCAGCTTTGCAGGACTTAGTTACTTTGCTTGCCTGCTCCCTCTCCAGCCTTCTCTCACACCACCTCCTCTTGCTTTCCAAGCTCCCAGCTCCAAACACTTGAACTTCTTTGAGCTTTTGAACATGCTAAGCCCCTCCTTCCCTCTGGGCCTTTGTCTATGATGTTCCTTCAGCCTAGAATCCCCCTTCTCCACTATATTCTCTGATAGCTTTTCCTCTTCCCTCACACATACTCCCCTTACAGATGCTTTCTGTACCCCCAGAGGGAGAAAAACCTCGTTCTCCATCTTGCTTTCTTTCTGAGCACATTTTTTTTTTTTTATATCCTTCCAAACACTTCTAATTTGTAAATATGTAATTGTTTCCATATTTATTCTCTTTCTCTTCTACTAGTCTTTAAACTGTGTGGGGGCAAAGGCCAAGTCTGATTTGCTCACCAGAATATCCTCAGCATTTAGCATGATTCCTGGCATGTAGTAGGCAGGGACTCAGTAAATACAGTCATGTGCCACATAACCTTTCACTCAACAACAAACCATGTAAAGGACGGTGGTTCCCAAATGTTATAATACCATATTTTTACTGTGTCTTTCCTGTGTTTAGGTATTTGTAGATACACAGATACTTACCATTGTGTTATTACAGCTTACAGCATTTAGTGCAGTAACAAGGTGTACAGGTTTGTAGCCTAGGAGCAACAGGCTATACCACATAGCCTGGGATTATAGTAGGTATCCCATCTAGGTTCATATGAGTATACTCTATGATGCTTACACAAGGATGGAATCACCTAAAAATGTATTTCTCAAACTGTATGTTATTGTTAAGTGACACATGATGGTATTTATTGATTTTTGAATAGGTATATCTCCAATTGATGAAACAAAAGGTCAGAGGTAATGTGACTTCTCAAAGTTACTCACCTAGTGAGTGGCAGAGGTATGACGCTAATCTAGTTCCTGACTTTCAAATCCAGTGTTGCTTCACTTTTCAGTGTCGTGTGACTTTTATTTTAAGAACATAGCTTTCCTGCCACACTGTTGGGATGATAGAAGTAGATTCTTTTGGTTGTGATAGTTATGTCTTAGCTCAAGAAATGAGAAAATGAAAGAACAAGGTACCCAGGCACACTAGACCAAGAACACTCTGAGGGAGACAACAACATGTTCTCTATTAGCTGGGAGCTTCTTGGGCTCAGGAGTCATAGCTTTCCAAAGGCTGGCAGTGCTGTGGCCAGAGAGAATCATGTAGCATGATTTAGTCAACTCAGAGAGAAGGCTGGATTGACTCCTTTTTCTGTGTCCCAGAGCAGACAGCACATGGCTTTGTCTTCTGAGGATACGTGGGCCATGAAGACACATATTGAACAGCCCTTTAGGTGAGTGAGAAGGTTGATTTGGCAGCATGAGAATGCAGAAAGCTGCCTGCTCTCTTGCTGTGCCCGAAATGAACTTTTTGTGCATGAAATGAGAGATACTGAGCATGGCTATTGGAGGCCAGTAGGCTCTAAAGAGGTAGAAGAGACATCTGGAACAAGCTCTAGAAAGTAGGCTTTTGATCCCCCCCAGGATGCTGATAAACAAAGACTATTTTCCCTTTCCTCTGATGAAAAGCTTTATTGTGGTTTTCACTCATTGTGAATCATGATGTTAGAGTGGCATTGTTCTGCCTCTTGGCTTGCTGTTGAGACTGCTGCGTCAGGCCTGAGCTGGTGCCCCAAAGTCCCTCCAGAGTTCTTGCTTTGCCAAGGCCGAGCTAGCAGAACTGTGGGAGGAGTGATAGGCCTGCACATCTCCAAAGCCCCCTTTGGATTCAGCAGTTAATTTCTGGGTTCTGCATTTAACACAGATCCAGATGCTTTTTTTAAAAAAATTTTTTTCTTTTTCAGACAGAGTCTCACTCTTGTCATCCAGGCTGGAGTGCGGTGACAGGATCTCAGCTCACTGCAACCTCCGCCTGCCGGGTTCAAGCAATTCTTATGCCTCAGCCACCTGAGTAGCTGGAGCTACGAGTGTGTGCCACCACGCCCAGCTACTTTTTTTAGTATTTTTTTTTCTTTAGTAGAGATGGGGTTTCACCATGTTGGCTAGGCTGGTCTCAAATCCTGACCTCAAGTGATCCACCCACCTTGGCCTCCCAAAAGGCTGGGATTACAGGCCCGAGCCACTACACCTGGCCCCAAATGTTTTTAGATAAAAATTAATTATTTGCTTTATCTCTTCCTGCTAATCAGTGTCTTTCACAGCTCATGTTCTCTTTTCTCCTTCTGTGATGTCTTCCTTGACTTTTTTTTTCCTTTTTTGAAAGTTTTCTTCCTAGGACAGGCACTTAAACAAGTGCTTTGTTTTACTTCTTCTCACATATGTTCAGTTTCCTCCCCTAAATACAGGAAATGCTCCCCAGGGAAGATCCCAGGGCTCATACAACATGTTGTTCCTTCTAAGACACACAGTGCTATGGTTTGCCATGTGCTCCATGGACTTAGACTTAAATCACAGATAGTGACAGCCGGAAGGGATTTGTTGGTCATCTTGTCAAGGAGTTTCCACCCTGGGCTGTGGGCAAGTTTGGGAAAGGGGTGGGGTAGATGGAGTTCCTTCCTCTCCTACCCTAAGTAGCCATTCTTTGTTTTACATATCGAACTTCTATTTAAATTGTTGCTTGATTAAAAGGCTCATGGCAGCCGGGTGCAGTGGCTTATGCCTGTAATCCCAGCACTTTGGGATGCCGAGGTGGGCAGATCACCTGAGGTCAGGAGTTCCAGACCAGCCTAACCAACGTGGAGAAACCCCCTCTGGTAAAAATACAAAATTAGCCAGGCGTGGTGGCGTATGCCTGTAATCTCAGCTACTCCGAAGGCTGAGGCATGAGAATCGCTTGAATCCAGGAAGCGGCGGTTACGGTGAGTCGAGATCACGCCATTTTACTCCAGCCTGGGCAAACGAGCAAAACTCCATCTCAGAGAAAGAAAAAGCCAGGCGCGGTGGCTCACGCCTGTAATCCCAGCACTTTGGGAGGCCGAGGCGGGCAGATCACGAGGTCAGGAATAGATACCATCCTGGGCTAACATGGTGAAACCCCGTCTCTACTAAAAATACAAGAAATTAGCTTGGCGTGGTGGCCGGTGCCCGTAGTCCCAGCTACTCGGGAGGCTGAGGCAGGAAAATGGTGTGAACCCGGGGGGCGGAGCTTGCAGTGAGCCGAGATCGCACCACTGCACTCCAGCCTGGGTGACAGAGCGAGACTCCGTCTCAAAAAAAAACAAAAAACAAAACAAAACAAAAAAAGGCTTATGGCTTTAAACCATAGTTTCACAAACTCTATTCTAATTCAAATCCTCCAAGGAGGCAATGGTGATCTAAATGAATCCTTATAGAAATTCTTAGAGGGAATTCTGTTGTTTTTAATTCTGTCTGAATTGTATTCATATGGTAGAATGTTTACAGGATTCTGTACAAGTGTATGTATATTTTAATATGTGCACATAATACACACACACATATGTATGTATACGTGTAAGGCCAGATTCCAATGCTCATATCTTTAAAGAAACAGTTGATATCCTATCTAGAAGTAACCTTGCATTGCCTTTTAGTGTGCTACTTAATCTTTTTTTCTCTTAAAGTTATTTTACTTTGCCTTGAATTGTAATTAGTTGCGTACATTTCTTTCTCTGCTATACTCTAAGCTTTTTAAGGTCTAAGATACTTAACTCTTTACCTTTGTAACCTCTATAACACCTAATAATGTGCTCTGCCACACATGCAATTAAGGAATCTGTAGTTTATTTGAGAAGAATCATAAACTAGAAAAAAATTGGCATGGAGGCCCAGTTGGTAAGATGTTATTATGAAGTTGAATATATAGTATATTATTATGAAGCCAAAATTTCATGCTTGGGCCTCATAAGAACCTAATTTGTTTTTCATACAGAAAAATGTCACATGACTAAGATTGTAGCTTGGCCAACTATCTCACAGATGTATGCTGTTATTCACAAGATGGGACAGGGAAGATGGTACTGATGGCTCAGTGCAAATTAACTTCCATCACTGAAAAAAACAACTTTAGTTATAGGACTTATTATAGAAGGCCAGTAATGTCAGTGATATAAAGGACTACATGTGAGTGAGATGCTAGAGACCACTCTTACACTAATGATCTAGAATGTGGGTTGTTAACATGGACTATTGAGTCTTGACAGAACTCAACTCAATGCAAATTAAATTGAATTGAATTTATAAAGACAAGGGTTAGGGAAAGTAGCCATGTGACCAACCAGTCAGTAAGAGAAATGTGAGCATTAGCAGATTTGTATGGTGTCAATTCTCGGTGTCAAATCATTTTCTAAATTGTAAAATGACAGGAAAGAGATATGGTATGTTGAGTAACATAATTCAGACAACATTTATTGAATGTCTACTATCTATAAGGTATAACTCTCTATAAGACACTATCTTTAACTATCTAGAAGGTATTAAGATTCAAAAGATGGAGCTTCTTACTTCCAAGAACCTATAACTCCCTTTGACAGTCCTGTTTCACAAATTCTTCACTACATAGGTGGACGTTATCAACTTTCAACGCACTTAGGTTGAGATTTCTCAGCAGTTATCGCTGTTTTTCATCTTAAAGGACAGTTGCCTTCCAGGATCTGGCCCACCCTTTCAGTCTTCCACTGTTCATCTCTGGCCTGCACACTTACAGCTAGGGGAATGGTTACATTCTATCTAGTTTTGCTCATGGTAATTTTTGGTCATGAGGGAGATGCTAAAAAATTTCTTAAAAACAACACACACACACACACACACACACACACACAGAAAAGGGGGTGATAGGTTTATGTATTACAAGAATTATTGCATGGAAACTTGACTTAATTTAGGTTCCTGTGGGAAGTATTAGAATATGACATTTAAGTGTAAGTATATTATAATTTCCTGATAGGCACTAATGACCTTAATGAAACTAGTCACTTCTAACCGGTGATTAGGATTTACAGTGGGAATAACGTGACCCTAATTAATGGAGGTATTTTTGTGCTTCTTCGCTGTTACCCTTGTTTGTTCTTTAGCCATGACACAAACAACAGGTTGCTTAGCTTTTGGATTAAGTGTTCCTCTGCACATAAATGATGAGATTTTGTGACCTTGCATTTATTTATTTATTTAGAGATGGAGTCTCACTCTGTTGCCCAGGCTAGAGTGCAGTGTGCAATCTTGGCTCACTGCAACCTCTGCCTCCCGGGTTCAAGCGATTCTCCTGCCTCAGCCTCCCACGTAGCTGGGATTACAGGCACCTGCCACCACACCTGGCTAATTTTTCTTTTTTTGGTAGAAAAGTAGAGACGAGGTTTCACCATGTTTCCCAGGCTGGTCTCGAACTCCCGGCCTCAATTGATCTGCCTATCTTGGCCTTCCAAAGTACTGGGACTGCAGGTGTGAGCCATCATGCCTGACCACACCTTGCTTTTAAATCTAGTACTTATATGAAGATTTTGAGGGGCAGGGCTATCTTTTGACCTCTCTGTAAACAGTATGGAAAGAACTTGCTTTTCTTGTTGACACTGACTTTTGCCCTCCTTCAATAATTAAAAAAAAGGCTGTAATTTTTAAATTTGTGGGGAAATTGGGCACTTGTTGGTTAATTGGCAATATTTACATGCTACAATTAGTCTCATTATGCTTCGATTATGTTAATTAAATTCTTGTCCTGGAGAGCAGACATTCACTCATTTTTCTTCCCTGCATCCCTCCAAATGTGCCTCTGGAAGCTGCTTCCTTGTGATTTTGTGAGCACATGGAGCAGAATCCTTGTTTTTTATTTGTATATCCCCAGCACTATTCTGACATATAATGCATACTTAATAAATGTTTCTTGAGTTGAATCAAACGGGTGGAGACATAGTTTGGAAAATCCATGATGGTAACTCCAGTGACTTCTAAACTTGTTTTCCAGGTACAACAAATGCTAGCCCATACAAATGCTTTGCAGGTCTTCCCATTCCCATCCATCTTACTGCATTATTAAAATAAATAACAATCTTCAAGAAAGAAGAGAGATGGAAGAAAGGAAGAAAACTATTTGTTTGTTTATTTTTTTGAAATGGAGTCTTGCTCTGTTGCCAGGCTGGAGTGCAGTGGCGAGATCTCGGCTCACTGCAACCTCTGTCTTCCAGGTTCGAGTGATTCTCCTGCCTCAGCCTCCCAAGTAGCTGGGATTACAGGCATGCACCACCTTGCCCAGCTAATTTTTTGGTATTTTTAGTAGAGACAGGGTTTCACTATGTTGGCCAGGATGGTCTCAATCTCTTGACCTCGTGATCCACCTGCCTTGGCCTCCCAGAATGCTGGGATTACAGGCATGAGCCACTGCACCCGACTGGAAGAAACCTATTTGAATGCCAGTGTTATGCCGGGCACAGTGTTAGAAACTTTTACATGCAGTATCTTATTTATCACCAAGGTATTTTTTCACTTGCCCCAACAGGTTATTTTTACCAAAAATCCAGCTAAACCAAAAAAGGAATTGTAACTTGGCTTGCTGGAAATCCCTAAGGGCACCAGATGCTGCTGGAGGGTATTGATAAACATGGGCCATGACAGAAGTCCTTCTTTGTGGTCTCATCAGTAAATCAGCATCTTTTGGAAAAAAAAATATTAGTGGATATATTGACAATAAGCCATACCAACTCGTAAGCCCTTCTTACTCAGAGTCAACTGCTATTCACCTGGACAAGGCAGCTGACTGTTTCTGAAGCATAGTTGTATGTGAGGTAGAGATAAAGGCAAGTCATCTTCTTAGTCTATCTGTTCTCTAAGAGGAGATGAACTAGATGACACTGGTAGCTGTGTTTCTAAAACCAAATGTTATGACAGATAACAAACAGCTGCTCTCAACCTCTGACAGTAAATGTGTTGATGCTGTGCTTCTTTCTACACAAACATGCATTAAATGGACATGATCCTGTGACCTTTGGTAAATACCGTGTGCCATTTGGTTGTTTTTAATTAGCCTTGACCTCCCTGTCTCAATGTCCACTTAGGGCAGTTTATCCCTAGTATGTCAGGTGTTGGGAGATTTGTTTTCAAAGAGAAAAGAATTCCAACCCAAAACCCTAAGTGATAACCCATACCTGAAAAGAGTTACAGCATAGAAAGATCAGCATTCAGCCAGAATGGGAGAGTGTAAACGTTTGTCAAATAGCCTGCTTCTTCCACCTTCTGAAGAGCTCAGCATATTAGTGGTTAGTTTCTTAATAAATTATACAATAGGATATTCCAGGGGGCCTATTTTCTGGGTGATTGCTCAGCATATAGAGCACCAATCACTGTTAGTATACTTAACGGTTTATCAGAATGGTCCAGTGGTCTAGAAATGCCACTCCCACATTTCTTGCAAGCACATTAACTCAACCTAAGCAGCAGAGCTATGCACTAGTTGACCCAATGCAATATCAGTTCTTTTTCTTGCTTCCACGAAGAGAGCTTTCTCTGCCTTCTGCAGGTCTTGTAATGGATCCGTATTAGATGACTTTGAATGATTTGCAGGCACAATCCTTATTTCTTTCACCGAGGACATTTTAGAGGAAAGACTACTTTCTCTGTAACTTTGGCTTATTGACTTGTTAATACATGTAACGATCGAGGAAATGTGGGTGGTGGGGCGTCCATCTCCCAGATAGGAAACAGAGCCTCCTTAGAGTTCTTGCAGCCAACTATCTCACAGATGTATGCTGTTATTCACAAGATGGGACAGAGAAGATGGTACTGATGGCTCAGTGCAAATTAACTTTCGTCACTGAAAAAAACCAACTTTAGCTATAGGGCTTGTTACAGATGGCCAGTAATGTCAGAGGTGTAAAGGACTGCATATGGGTGATATGTTAGAGACCACTCTTGCACTAATGATCTAGAACATGGGTCTATTAGGGTTGCCAACCTCATCATCGCTGAGCCTGTTTTCCTTAAAACTCAGCTGTTTTATCACCTGAAATCGAAAAACAGTAACACCACACAGCGGTAAGAGTAGTAAATGCTATGCCATGATTAAAGGATCTAACCTTGTACCCCACACTTAATAACCACTCAGTAGATGTTAGTTGAGTTTAAATTCCTCTAACATCCCCAGCTTATTAAATCATTGTACCTTTGACTAGCATATAATGGTTATTTTTTAAATCTAGTCCATTTGTTAGCACGGTCTTTCACCATCTGTGTTCCCTGTCTATCTGCCAACCTAGAAAAACCCTCTTCGTGTCTCTAAATAAAGAGTTTGATTTTTTAAGATAACACTTGTTATATTTTGGGTTTTATTACCCTATGCTGCAGAGTATTCTTATTTCAAAGGAATAATTTCATGTCTTATTAAAATAACTAGGACCTTATGTGATTGTCGGTGAGCTTCCACGATCATGGTAGGGGAGGTAAGCAACATGCTCTTGTGCCCTGGTGCTATTTTTGGCTAACAGAGCAAATGGAAAATCTAGAGCTGGTGGGGACAAAGCCAAATTTGCAAGTACATCAGATTTACTGAGTAGGTGCATGTTGGGTCAGTGTTTATCATCAGAGCCTACAGTAAGTGGAATTAGAGCACTCAATGGGTATTCATTTGGAGAAATTTTGTTGAAGGAGGAGCTCATGTTATAGCCACTTAAAAACCTGCTTATCAGAAGTTTTCAGGATTATCTCACACGGTGTTATCCCACATAGATTTCTAGATTTCTTTTTTTTTTTTTTGAGACGGAGTATCACTCTGCCACCCAGGCTGGAGTGCAATGGCCGGATCTCAGCTCACTGCAAGCCCCGCCTCCTGGGTTTACGCCATTCTCCTGCCTCAGCCTCCCAAATAGCTGGGACTGCAGGCGCCCGCCACATCACCCAGCTAGTTTTTTTTATTTTTTAGTAGAGACGGGGTTTCACCGTGTTAGCCAGGATGGTCTCGATCTCCTGACCTCGTGATCGGCCCGTCTCGGCCTCCCAAAGTGCTGGGATTACAGGCTTGAGCCACTGCGCCCGGCCCACATAGATTTCTTAATCCCCTCCAGAGTGTGCGTGGGATTGAAAGACAACACCAAGTCTCTGTCCCTAGTCCCCTACTGCTTTAGTCCAGTAGTATTAACAATTCATTAGGGTCAGAATTTATTAGGGTTCATTCATCCTTAGAAAAGAAGACAGATCCTATATGTATATATATACAGGGAAAAACCTATTAGGGAACAATTTTCCCCATATTAAAATAAGAGATTATAGAAGCCTTGGGATATAATAATAGCAGTGATTATTCCCATATAAATTCAAGATTTTGGATCTGCATGGGCCTGTTACTTTTTCCCATGTCCCCAGTCCTATAAAGTTATCACCATGGATGGCTGAGAGATTTTACAATTTCTTAAGTAGTTTTAAGAATATCTACGTTTAATCTAGCTATATAGGAGTAGAAGTTATTTCACAGTTAATTATTTTTCCCAGCCTGAACAATATTCTAAAATTCAGCATTTGCTGTGCAGGGAGTAAAATAAACTTCCCATTCCCTGATGGTTTTCTTGACAATGTAGAGGATCCCAGAAACTCAGAGCTAGAAGGAACTAGTTGAGAGCTTATAGTCCACTGGATCTTATAGGGGGCCTTGAAGGCTGGCCTTTTATGGTATTAATTGGTATTAATAGGATATTGAACCACCATAACTTCTTTTTAGAGGAAGACCGGCATAAATGACAAAGCATGGAACTGAGATGAGAGTATCTGCTTTGGAAGAGGAAGAGGCATAAGCTAGTGATTACCTTAAATAGTTAAAGGGTATTTAACAGGTACCAACTTCATGTGCTGTCCATTACTGACTGACCATTTTTGGGATCCAGGTTTTGAGTTGTTTTTTTAAGTAGGAGGAACAGGTTTTTGCAGAGGCTGCTGCTCTGTTTTGCCCCATCTCCATTCTGTCTACCAGCCCACGTTTGTGGGACAGCTGGCCTGGTGTCTGTGAGGAGAAAGGCAACAGACCCATGTAAGATTCAAATCCACAAGTTTGACCTTGTTAGTGAAGTCTGATCACCAATAGTGTAAACTGCACCATCATTCCTCCTGGTAGTTTTGGTGAGCTTGTGACTTGTTTGAGTTTTCTTATTCTAATGGCAGCAGGAAGCAGTGGTAGCTTGGGTGACTGGTGAGGGGCCTTTTGGAGTCTGAAATGATAAGCTCCATAGAAAGCTGAAAACTACTAATGCAGGCTATCCCTTGAAAACAATTTTAGCTTCTCTTCAACATCTCTAGAGAAGACTCCAAGCTTGCTTTTGCAACACTGCTTTGCAAAATGCTCAAAGTGAGTTCTTCCAAGTGTTTAATTCCAGGACCACCTGGTGGGATGTTGTTATTTCCATTTTGCCCTCTCCTGATGGGATCCAGAGGAGAGGCTTGACACTGTTCACACAGGTTCCCTTCACACAAATGCCCTTCTCCTGCTTGCCCCAGGCATGTATGCAAATAACTGTTGCGAAGCAGCCCCAGTCAGCTGTTTCTCATGGTTTTTTCTTTGTTTTTTCTTTCCTTTGCCTCATGATATATTTTCTTTTCTTGGCTCTTCATTTAACCACCTGAAAGACTGAAAGCATTCAGGAGAGCAACTGCTGGTTTTGTTTTTTTGTTTGTTTGATTTGTTTTAGATCTAGCATGTTAAAAAAACAAAAACACCCAAAAGGCAACAGCAACAGCAACAAACAAAACAGCTCTAGAGTTATTATCTGAGGAGTATGCATTGCCTTTACCAAAAGAAAAACGCCCTAATGCAGTTAATGCTGTGGTTGAGAGACATTTTTTCTTTGACCTCTGTTGTCATAGACTGAGAAAAATAAATACATGATCAGATATTTCCTGGAGAAACATTTCAGAAAACATCAGGACGATCTCTCTGTGTCTGTCTGTCTGTCTCTCTCTCTCTCTCTCTCTCTCTCTCTCTCCTCTCTCTCTCTCTCTCTCTCTCTCTCTGTCACTCTCACTCTCACTCTCTCACTCTCACTCAGCATTGGATAACTTGCTTATTGGTCCTGGGCTCTTCCTTTGTTCCAGGTAGATCTCCCTTTAGACAGGCAGTCAGGTGATTCTTTCATTTGTCCTAGAGAAGATAGATTTCAACTTAAGAATGCTAAGGCAACTTTTCCCACTATGAATACAAATTGTTTTTCTTTAGAAGTCTATCTTTTGAGTTTTAAAAGATACATAGAATACTTGGAAATGAAATCGAGTAGAGTATCACTTTAAAAACTAGAGTCACATTTGATATAAAGTTCTGTCTTATAGCCCTCCGGGAACTTTCCTTACTATAATCTCAAAAAGGCTATTTTATTTTTAAGAAAATAGACATTTATATGGCAATTTACAAAGCATTTTCTTCTTCTTCTTCTTCTTCTTTTTTTTTTTTTTTTTTAATAATTTCCAACTTTTTTAAGTTCAGGGATACATGTGTGGGATATGTGGGTTTGTTACACAGGTACATGTGTGCCATGGTGGTTTACTGCACAGATCATCCCATCACCCAGGTATTAAACCCAGCATCCATTAGCTAGTCTTCCTGATTATCTCCCTCTTCCCACCCCTCACCCTCCGACAGGCCCCAGTATTTGTTGTTCCTCAGCATGTGTCCATATGGTCTCATCATTTCACTCCCACTTATAAGTGAGAACACGCATTATTTAGTTTTCTGTTCCTGTGTTAGTTTGCTAAGGATAATGGCTTCCAGCTCCATCCACGTCCCTGCAAAGGACATGATCTCATTCCTTTTAATGGCTGCATAGTATTCCATGGTGTATATGTACCACATTTTCTTTATCCAGTCTGTCACTGATGAACATTTAGGTTGATTCCATGTCTTTGCTATTGTGAATGCTGCTGCAATGAACATATGCGTGCATGTGTCTTTATAATAGGATGACTTATATTCCTTTGGGTATATACTTAGTAATGGGATTGGCGGATCAAATGGTATTTCTGCCTCTAGGTCTTTGAGGAATCACCACACTGTCTTCCACAATGGTTGAACTACTTTATACTCCCACCAGCAGTATAAAAGCGTTCCTTTTTCTCTGCAACCCTGCTAGCATCTGTTGTTGTTTGACTTTTTAATAGGCATTCTGACTGGTGTGAGATGGTATCTCATTGTGGTTTTGATTTGCATTTCTCTAATGATCAGTGATGCTGAGCTTTTTTCATATGTTTTTTGACCACATGAATGTCTTCTTTTGAGAAGTGTCTGTTCACGTCCTTTGCCCACTTTTTAATGGGGTCATTTTTCTCTTACAAATTTAAGTTCCTTATAGATGCTGGATATTAGACCTTTGTCAGATGGATATATTGCAAACATGTTCTCCCATTCTGTAGGTTGTCTGTTTACTCTGTTGATAGTTTCATTTGCTGTGCAGAAGCTCTTTAGTTTAATTGGATCCCATTTGTCAACTTTTGCTTTTGTTGCAGTTGCTTTTGATATCTTCATCATGAAATCTTTGCCCATGCCTGTGTCCTGAATGGTATTGCCTAGATTTTCTTCTAGGGTTTTTATGGTTTTGGGTTTTATATTTAAGTTTTTAATCCATCTTTAGTTGATTCTTATATAAGGTGTAAGGAAGGGGTCCAATTTTAATTTTCTACATATGGCTAGCCACTTCTCCCAGCACCATTTATTAAATAGGGAATCCTTTCCCCGTTGCTTGTTTTTTGTCAGATTTGTCCAAGATCAGATGGTTGTAGCTCTGTGGTCCTATTTCTGGGTTCTCTATTCTGTTCTACTGGTCTATGTGTCTGTTCTTATACCTCTACCAAGCTGTTTTGGTTACTGTAGCCCTGTAGTATAGTTTGAAGTTGGGTACTGTGATGGTTCCAGCTTCGTTCTTTTTGCTTAGGATTTTCTTGGCTATTTGGGCGCTTTTTTGATTCCATGCAAATTTTAAAATAGTTGTTTCTAATTTTGTGAAGAATTTCAATGGTAGTTGAACAGGAATAGCATTGAATCTATAAATTTTGCAAAGCATTTTCATAAAATAACAGCAATACCTAGCATTTATTAGTTGCAATGTGGCAGACACTTTTCTAAATGCTTTCAAGGCAATAGTTCATTTAACCCTCTAAATAACTCTATCAGATAGGTACTGTTATTATCCCCATTTTCATGTGGACACTGAGGCATCCAGGTGCTAAATGACTTTCCCTAAATCATATAAGTACCTAGATGAAGGATTCAGTTCTAGGGATAGCCAATTCCAAGGTTCTTGTACTTCCTACTACTTTGTGTAGTCTGCTAATCATTGTTGTCATGTAAGAATCCTAAGTTTCAGAGCAATGAAGTGACTTGATTCTAGTTTCCCAGCCAGAAATGACAGAAAAAGTTTTAACATCTTTCCCCCTTACTTTTATTGATTTTCTCTCTTTCTTTGTCATGGATCTTCAGGTCAATATTTTATTGGACTCATTTGCTGAGTCCCTATTATGTGCCAGGTACTGCACTAATCGTTGGTGATAACAAAGATAATGAATGTTCTACCCTTAAGGAATTCACAATCTGAGTTTGGGGAGTTAATACAGATGAAAATATCATGACAGATACAAGCAGAGTGCCAAATACTACAATAGAGGTAAGCACAGGGAGCTCTGGGAACACAGGGGAAGGATGACTAGCCCAGCCCAGATGCTGTCCAGAAAAGCTTTTTAGAGGAGCTGAATCTCCAGGAATGAAGGGAGTTAGCCAGACTGCAGACTGAGAATAGGAAGATGTTCTGGACAGAAGAAACACCTTGTGCAAAGGCCCAGATATATTTGAGAGCATGGAGCCTTTGAGGAAGGCCCCGTATTCTTTAGAAATGAAGCCAGAGTGATGGACAAGATTCAGATCATGAAGAACATTGTAAGTCATGGTAAGCAGTGCTGACTTCTGAGTTTGGTTGGGAGGCATTGAAGGATTTTAAGCAGATGTTGTAGAGAATGGGCTAGAATAGATGAAGTAAGCAGGGAGACACATTTAGAGGGTGTTAGAATTGTCTAGAAAAGAAATGAGGGTCCTCATCTGAAGCAATGGTTCCAGCTTTTCCTGCTTCTCCAGGATATGTGTAATTGATTTATTTATTGGTTCAGCGGCCAGTACCTCTGCCTACCATCCATGCCAACACTGAACATTTGCTCCCTCATCTTTATAGTATTTGCTTTTCTTTGTCTTTCTATACAGTTCGTGTACCTCTCTCTCCTATGAGACCCCAACTCCGCAAGGAGAGATACTATGTATTTTTTATCTTGGTATTCACTGCAAAAGTGCTGTGACTTACACATGGTTTTCATGTTCCTGATGGGGATAGTCTCTGTATAGCATGACTGTAATCTAGACCTCTTTTTTTGGAAAGTGCTAGAAAGTGGACAGGGAAGATGAAGGAGGAGAATCATTTTGCTCTACAGTAAATTGAGGGACATTAACAGATGAGAAGTTTGTATGACTCCACTTGGACTCTGCCAAAGTGCATCAGCATTCTTCTGAGACTTAAGGTAATTTCCTGGCAGGCTTAATGATTACTGTCAATAAGGTTATACAACTTCTGTGCAATCTCTTAAATTAGATTTCAGCACAAATAATTAGAGGTAGCAATAGCACTTTCCAGTTCTATTACCTATATGCCTAAGTACAAAGTTACCCGCTTCACTGTCATTGAAACCCTGCTCTCTTCCTTATAAATTCTGTGGGGGATAGCCATTTAGCTCAGAGGCTTTCAAAATGTATTTATCTTATTAAACAAAAGGTTACATGAAGCCCAATATAGAAATCCTTTTTTTTTTTTTTTTTTTTTTTTTTTGAGATGAGACTCGCTCTGCTGCCCAGGCTGGAGTGCAGTGGTACAATTTTGGCTCACTGCAACCTCTGCCTCCTGACTTCAAGTGATTCTCCTGCCTCAGCCTCCCTAGTAGCTAGGACTACAGGGGTGTGCCACCACACCCACCTAATTTTTTATATTTTTAGTAGAGATGGGGTTTTACTATATTGGCCATGCTGGTCTCAAACACCTGATCTCAGGTGATCTGCCTATCTTGGTCTCCGAAAGTCCTGGGATTACAGGCTTAAGCCACCATGCCAGACCTAGAAATCAAATTTTTAAGGAGTTGTTCTCATTGAGGCCAGAAACCAGTTGGGAACTGAAGCCCTGTTCAGTTGTCCTCTTCTCCATCCTATTCCTACCTCTAAATAAATAAGAAGTAATAAACCAATTAAGATCATCAGTATTTCTCTGTAACTCTTCACTTTGATCCAATTTCTCTGAATGTCTAACTATATTACATGTAGGTTTTCACAGGCACTCAGTGGTTCTGTTGCTATGGTCTAAATTGCTCCACCACTCTCAGCTTCCTCTTCTGCCTTCCCCCTCTCTCCCACGTTCTGGTATAACATTCTCTAGGACCGCCTGGAAGATATTCTTGTACCTAGTGGTAGAGACTTGCAAAAATTCTAAATCAGAAATAATCATAATTTAGATAAAATATTTACTTGAAAGGATAAGTGTTAAGAAGGTAAATGTTTCCCTTGAATCTGTGCAGGTTAGTGTTCTGGTTAAAATTTAATTAGAGTTCATGGAGTTCTGGCACACATGAATGTACTTAATGGCCTTTATACTTTTTGTGTTAAAATTAATACTTGGTCTCACAAAATAAGAGACTAAACTGTGTGCCTAAAGATTTTTCAAGATGACTAAGAGGCTTAGTGAGATCAGAGACCTTATCTTGTTTGTGCCTATATGTGAGCATGTAGCCATTTATTTTTATTGAACATACACAGAAAGGATTTGCATACATTAAGTTTGGTAAAGAATTACTTACTATAAGGAACAAAAGGCATTCTGTGAGTTTTTAGTCACTCAACTGAAGATCATCAGTTCAGTTATCTCCTATCTTCAGAAAGCTTTATGACTCACATACAGAAGCTCAACAAAGTGGGAGCAGGGAGGGTGTCTCTGTAAGCCATACAAGGTAGCTGTCTTAGCTATAGTTTACTATAACAAACAATAGAAATTTATTTCTCACAGCTCTGGAAGCTGGGGATTCCAAGATCTAGGCACCAACAGGTCAGTGTTTGGTGAAGGCCTACTTCCTGGCTCATAGACACCATTTTTTTTCTGTGTCCTCACATGGTAAAAGATGCAGGGGAATTCTCTGAGGTCTCTGTTACAAGGGCACTACTTCCATTGGTGAGGGCTCTGCACTCATGGCCTAATCACCTACCAAAGGCCCTACTTCTTAATACCATCACAGTGGGGATTGGGATTTCAATGTATGAATTTTCAAGGGACGCAAACTTTTAGTCTATAACAGTGGCTTCGTAATGAATTCTTAGCATTAGAATAATTCTCAGGTTGTGTGCCCTACTTTAAGAAACCTGGTTTATAAACATATCATATTTAGTAATTCTCAGATCTGTTACTGGTGATTATTCACTTTGCAAAACATCTTTACAGGTAAGTGTATTTACTCAAATTCCTGAAAATAGCCTTCTCTTAGTTCTTCTCAGGGACTGTTTACAGATTATTAATGATCTGATGTGAGGAGAAGAAAAACTTAAAACTAAATGTTTAGGGATCTGCTGGCTCTTTGAAGAACAATCAGCAATAGTGATAAAGCATCTCTAATGTTATTTAACTTCCTCAAATTCAATTTATATATATATATATATATATATATGTATTTGAGAAATGCACCACCTGTTTAATGACTTGTCTAGAAGAGTACAGCTATTGTAATTTGCTGATATTTGATTTATTGTATAATATATAAAACATTTCACTGCATAGACTATCTGCAACCTCTCTGAGGTGGCTTGTAGTACACTTCTAGTGAGTGAAAAAAAAGGGTCCTGCTCTGTCAAGTATGAAGAATTTAACTTTCTCTAACTTTGATTGATGTCATTTGTGATCTCTGAAAGAAGGTGTTTACCTTGAAGTTTTATTCTCCTGCAGAGACGTTGGCTTTTTCTTTTTTTTTTTTGAGGTTACCTTTTGTTATCTGTTCCCTGATGGACACCAAATAATCCTGGTTATCTTTTAAAATATTTGTTTTCAGTTTAAAAAATGTATTTATATACAGCCTTAATGAAGGAACAACTGATGTTCTGGAGAGGCATAAACCCTCAAAGCCAACAAAACAAATCAGAACACAGCAATTTTAAAAAGTAGAGCTGAAAAGACTCTGGAGAATTGGGAAAATAGGCTTATCAAGTTATGCCACAATATCTGCAATATTAACATAAGCTTCAAATATTCCCTGAGTGCCCAGTATATACCACATACTGGCTAGGTTGGGTCTAAGGAGAGGACTCTCAAACATCTAAGCAGCCTCAGATAAGAGAGCATAGCCTTTTAGGTCAGACCTTACCAGGAGTTCTCTGTTTTAGTACATTATAGGAATTTGGCAAATTGGGACATATCAGAGAGGAACTGATTGCCTGGAGAAGATTCTAGAAGACTTTCTTTTTTTTTGAGAAACTATTTAAAAGCAAGGACTGTTTATCTGAAAAAGGGAAGATTTTTGGCAAATCATGAGAAATGTCCTTAAATCTGAACTGTTCAATATAATAGCCACTAACCACACATAACTATTTAAGTTGAAATTAATTAAAATTAAATAAAAATTTAAAAAATTGTTCCTCAGTTGTACCAGCACATTTCAAGGACTCACTAGCCACGTGTTGCTAGTGGTTACCATACTGGACAGCACATAGATACAGTACATTTCATTCATCACCAAAAGTTCTGTTAGGCAGCATTACTCTAAGTACTTGAAGAATTTCATGAAGAGAAAAAACAGACTCTTCCTGTGTATCTCCAGAAGGTGCAGTTATGTTCAGTGGAGAAGACCTAGAGGGGAAATGTTTCCAACGCCTGAGCTGGTCAGTAACAGAGTAAACAGAGTTAGAAGGCTGTCTAAGAGGGGAAATATTTACTCTTGGTTACCCTCATTAAGAATGCTGTAGGAGGAAGTATGAGGAAATGATTTCTGCAGCTATTAGATCTCATGTGCTTGCCCCATGTCAAGTGCTATGCCATGGCCCAGATGGCCTACTGAGGCATCTATTCATAGCTATTTGCAACTTCCTCCATTGTTTGGTGATAGGAAGTAGCTGGTGACCTGGTAGAGGCTAATCTCAGCTCCCTTTCTCAGTCTGTCTTAATCTGATTTGAACCCTCCTTGGGAAGGATGGTAATTTACAAAACTCATTAAAAGCTTTCAATGAAATTATGCCTAGTAAAAGAATTTATTTCTGGAAACCTAAAAATGGGAATATATTTTCTGAATATAAACTTGGATGGATGATTGATGAGGATAATTAAAAGGCTTTGTATTTTAACCCCTATTTAGGCTTTGAGTTAGCTAAGATAACTTGAACTTAAGCAGAATAAAGCATCAGTTAGAAGTTGGCAACAGTATTTTCCTTGGTTAAGCCACAAAGCAAGTAATTGACCTATATGTTTGGAGAAGTCTGTGTTTGCAGGTGTCTTTATGACAAAGTCATGCTTTCTCAAATGCTTGGTCAGACTTAGAATTGAAGGATCATAATCAGTAGGTATTTATAAAGCTCTTTAGCAGCTTTTAATGACAGTGTGCCTGAAAACTCAGATAATTATCTCTGGAAATCTAAAACCAGTGCTGGTTACCTAAATACATTCCTTAACTGAAGTTTGATGGTGTTGCCCTGTACAAGAACCTCAACTCTGGCCAAGCTGGGGCAGTTTTATTGGTCTTTTAGAGTTTTTAAATGGCACTCTCAAACCTCCTGGGAGTACCAGAGGAGAAAAATGACATAAATTAAATGCATTAGGATTGTGTCCCTCCAAGAGATGAGGACAGAGAAAAATCTGTAGTTCTCTGGAGTAGCTGGAGATAGATTGTGGTCCGAATGACTCAGTTGTCTTGGATTGACCTCGTCATTTTTCATACCCGCCATAGGAAGTCGTTGTCTACTTAAAAGTTTTCTTTTGCCTTTGTTGTTTATTTTCAAACATCTTTTCATTGCTCATTTGGATGGAGTAGCTGGTTTCTTTTCTTCTTCCTCTCCTTTCTCCTTATTTGACACAGAATCTGGTTTATTCTGTGTGATTGATGGAGCAAAGTATGCTCCAGGAAAGTGTCTTATTGAGGTCTTCCAACCCACCCTGTGCTTGCTGGTCAGGTGTCAGCTCTACCCTGACCCTCAGGGGAAATGACTCTGCAAGGCAAACACAGACACTTTTATCTGCCAGAGCTGGGCTTCTTTAGGAAGCCATCCTTGATTTGATGTGGCTTCACTGAGGAAGAAGCTCTTGTCTATGCCTGCATATGGTGAAGGGAAGCTCTTCGTGGGAGGTGATGCTTGAACGAAGTTAACGGATGAGTAGGAGTTTGTAGGCAGATGACGGGGAAGGCATTTCAGGGAGAGGGAGTGGTCCATGAAAAAACAGAGAGACACCAAAACTTGAGATGGGTAAGGGAAACTTAAGGATATTTCTGTGAAAGGAACTAGTAGGGGAATCATTTATTTATTAATAAATATTTATTAAGCACCCTTGAGGTGCTAGGCAGTAGTCTAGGCACCAGATTTACATTAGTGAATATAACAAAGATACTTTCCCTTGTGGAACAGATACTCAAGTGGAGGGAATCAGAAGATAAGACACATAATAAAAGTTGTATTAGTTATTTCTAAAGCACTTAGAACAATTTTTCCCACATTCTAAGGGCTATGTGACTGATTAATAAACTGAATAATTTTATGGTTCGTTAGAAGGTAGTAAGTGCTATTGGAAGTTGGGAATCATAGAGTTTGGTAAAGGAAATTACAAGTGCCAGAGGGGGCGTTGACAGTGAAATACAATGTTATACCTCTTTGAGAAGCCTTTTTAAAAAATTCAATTGAGCCAAGACTTAAAAGAGATGTAGTTAGCAATAGAGTTATTTGGGGGAAGAGTCTTCCTATACAGGTAGCAGCCAGTGCAAAGGCCCTAAAAGCAGGATGATGTCTTTAGGCAACAGCAATGATGCCAGGGTGGAAGGATGGTCTTAGAGAGATAGCAGGGGACAGGTCAGAGGGAATTCTGGATCATGGCTTCAGCTTTCATTTTGAGTGACATGGGGAGTTGAGGGGACATGATTTGCCTTAGGTTTTAAGAAGTCACTGGCTGCTCTGTTGATAATAGACTCTGTAGGGGGGCACATGAAAAGGCAGACAGCTTGGCTGCAATACAGGGTACCAATCTGTAAAGGACCCTAAAAATAGTGCTGGGAATGTAATAAACAAGACATTGTTGGTACTAGAACTTACCATAGGGAAAGTACTGTACACAAGGAGGGAAAGAGCCCAGGGATGTTTAACATTTGTCAGTTAACAACTATATATATTAACATTAGTTGGTTAACAAATATATCTGTTGAATGCCTTCTTAGGAGGATAAGCTAGTCAGCAAAAGGGTAGGCATTTTGTTTTGCTGAGTGGGAACTCCATTTTCCTTTTTAGACCAGAGTTCTTGTTGAATCAGATCACTTGGAGTACCCCGTGTGTCAGTCCCACTGCCCTCAGGAGAGATGCAGGGGCCAGATCCTGAATAACGTTGAATACTCTACACAACATACTTAAAAACATAAGCCATGCACACCTCCATGATGGCCTTCCTTTCCTGCCTTCTCAACTTGTGGGTGAATCTTCTAATCTGTTAGCCTGGAGGCAGTTTTAATGATTTTTGTTCATTGTTATTCAGGAAGTCATTGCAAATTATTTCTGAAAGGACCTGCTTTTGAACAGTGATGTTTAGCTGGGGATGGCTCAGAGCATTAACTGCTGCCGTCCTAAAAGATGTGGACTCTACCTGAGAGTGGAGCCCCAGGGATCTTTTACATGCAGGAGTAGCCCCCCAAAACACATTTTTAGAAAGGACAACCTAGTCATCAACAACTTACTTTAATTCAGCATGTTTTGTTGAGTGCCTACTACATGGCAGGTCCCAAGAGCGAGAATTATGGCTTCTTGTCCTTGGCTCACTCATTCCTGGGCTGTGTGGTCTGTCAGGGCTTGTACAGTAAATAAGGATTGAGCAAAAGAGGAAAAATTACCTGGAGCTCGTAATCTGCTGGGGTGGGGGTGGGGTGGAATGGGCGGATGGTTAGAGACCCTGACAATGATAGTGTATCCAGTAAGTGTTCTGAGATCTAGATGTTACTATGGGAATGTTGAGGAGTCAGTCCTTATCAATGCCCAATTTGTCATTTTTGTTTTATTATGTTACATTCTTTGCTTATTTATCCTTTTATTACATTGTGAGTTCCTATGTCTGTTATTTTTTAAATACTGCAGTACATGTAAGTGGGAGCTTAGTAAAGGACCCTTGATAAAGTAGCATAGTTGCTATCATTTATTGAGTTCCTCCCATCATCATGAACATTTTCTTAATTGATATTCCAATAACCAATTGAGACAGGTATTATTTATCTCCATTTTATACATAAGAAAACTGAGGCTGGGCGCGGTGGTTTATGCCTGTAATTCTAGCACTTTGGGAGGCTGAGACCAGTGGATCACCTGAGGTCATGAGTTCGAGACCAGCCTGACCAACATGGTAAAACCCCGTCTTTAATAAAAATACAAAAATTAGCCAGGTGTGGTGGTGCATGCCTGTAATCCCAGCTACTGAGGAGGCTGAGACATGAGAATCACTCTGCCAACCTTACCAGGAGGCGAAGATTGCCATCAGCCAAGATCACACCAGTACACTGTAGCCTGGGTGACAGAGTGAGACTTTGTCTCCAAAAAACAAACAAACAGAAAAAAACAAGAGGGAACTGAGGCACAGAAGGGCAATTGCGCCTAAAATAAGAAGCCAAGGCAATGACTACTGGAACTGGTTTGTGAACCAGAACCCTCTGACCCGAAAGCTATGCTCTTAACTACCATTATGTTCTGGATTAGCCCCCTTGTGGTATTAACAGAAGGAGATGATGTAATACATCCTAGTCTTCAGTTCCTCTTCAAGCAAATGGGAATGATCCTTGTTCTGCCTATTTCAGTGGTGTGAAGGCAGTTGTGTTGTTTGAATGTAAAGTATCATCAATAAACATAAAGTATAAAAAAATTATTCAGCATATATAAAAGCTCTTTTAGCATACAAATTGTCTTAGTCATCTTTGATCTTACCAATTCTCAGCCTAGGTTCTTGAAAAGTACTAGTACATGTTAATGTTTGCTGTATGATAAAATTAGAAGGAGAGAATACATACTCATAAAGGGGTTTTACAAGCTGATATTTCTTTTTTCCTTCTTTCTTTTTTTTCTTTTCTTTTTTTTTTTTTTTAAGATGGAGTCTCACCCTGTTGCCCAGGCTGGAGTGCAATGGCGCAATCTTGGCTCACTGCAACCTCTGCCTCCCGGGTTCAAGTGATTCTCCTGCCTCAGCCTCCTGAGTAGCTGGGATTACAGGCGCCTGCCACCACACTTGGCTAATTTTTGTATTTTTGGTAGAGACGGGGTTTCACCATGTTGATCAGGATGGTCTCGAACTCCTGACCTGGTGATTCGCCTGCCTCGGCCTCCCAAAATGCTGGGATTACAGGCATGCGCCACTGTGCCTGGCCACAAGCTGATATTTCTAAGAGGTTGGGATTACAGTTATGAAATTGTAAAAGGTAAATTTATATTCAGTCCAGGTTTAAGAAACTAGGGCTTTGACAGTGAATGTGTTTCCCATCAGACTCCAAGAGTCTATGTGCCAACTCTGCAGGCACTGGCAGCCTTGGTACAGGTGCTGCCCAGGCTCTGTGCCTGCACAGCCTGGATAGGAGGGGATAGGTAATTGCTCACTGGGTTCTGCACACAAAAGCACATTTTACAAAGCTGCTTTTCACACAAAGTCAGTTGGAAATGTAACTTTCAGAGTGTAAGTCATTTTAGTTTCTATGTATTCAGAATAATTGCAGAACTGCTTTAGCAGATAATTTCGTGGAGAGAAGAAAAATACTTCTTAGATGTTTTCAAATGAAATCCTGAAGGCTGAACTGGAGATTGCTAGCTTCTTTCTGATGGCTGTGCTCTCTTTCAAAAGAAGGAAAGGAAAAGTAAAAATAATTTTAAAGTTCTCCTTTACGTGAAGGGTAAGGTGTCATGCTTCCTACATTGTTTGGTCTTTTTTATTGAGTCTTTTACAGTTGGTTTTATCATCTGAAATGCATTGAGTTGATTTGAGTTTCCATATTTCTTATTTTTACCTTATTCTTTTTGGGCAGCATTACTACTTCCATAGGGAATCATCTTGTAAAGTCATGGGGATGGGGATGGGAGAGAACCGGAGAACGGGTGTGGACAGCTCCTCATAAACCCATTGTTGCCAGTAGAAAGAAGTTCAGAGCTCACCTGCTGATGATGGGTCTGGAGAATCATCCTTAAATACAAAAATGAGAATAGTAGCATATGGCCTTTTCTTAGTCCTTTAGTTCAGTACTTCTCAGGCTATCTGTGGGGAAGAACTAGCTTTTAATTTTGAAAAAATATTCAGTCCATCTCACACTAATACTTTTGTGAAAATATAACAAATTAAAATTAGAAAACTTTAAAAAGAATAAAATGGAAACCCCTTTTTATTAGATTCAGCAGACATAATTTTATATTTCAGTAAACAGATTTAGAACAAACAGAAAAAAGTAAAGATACAAACACCATGCACATTTTTTATTTGAATTGTACACCCAAGTGATTAACATAGAGTATCCCTATTATACTTGTACTTTCGTCTTCCATAATCATAAACAATGATAAGTGAAATACTAGTTCCTCATAATAAATGCCTATATGCACACTTTGCATGAACACCATGTGAATTTCTGCCCTGAAGTTACTGATAGCTGTAAGAAACAGAATATAATCAATTGTCTATAATAAAATATTGTGTGCACTAATACCAGAAATTTACACAAGGTACATTGGTGGCACAGAAGAAGAGGAAGTGACATTTGAATTGTCTGTAAAGAGGAATGCAGGGCAACTGTTCTCAAAGTATGATTTGTGAATTTATGATGGTCTCAGGCCTTTTCAGAGACTTCTTGAGGTCAAAACTATTTTTATAATACTAGGATATTTGCCTGTTTCACTGCATTCATATTTACACTGATAGTACAAAAGCAAAGGTGTGTGAAATGGCGGACACCTGAGCATGAAGTAAGGCAGCTTCAAACTGTGTTAGTAGT
This sequence comes from Trachypithecus francoisi, assembly GCF_009764315.1. NCBI lineage: Eukaryota > Metazoa > Chordata > Mammalia > Primates > Cercopithecidae > Trachypithecus > Trachypithecus francoisi. The sequence goes on along the minus strand of NW_022681470.1, from coordinate 67,877,497 downwards.
CACTGTATTCTTCACTGCCATGTACTCATATATTTTTTAAAGCCACTTTCACTTAATAACATAACATAAATTATTAATTTATGAAATCCCAATCCTTGAATGTAGCTTAATATTCTGTGGGACAGAATGAGAACTATAGACCTGCACTTTTGCATATTGAAATACAAGGTTGTGTTAAGGAACAGCATTTGTGCAATTGTATTCCAAGCTGACGTAGCTGTTGTCTTCATGGAACACCATTTTTACTCAAAAGAATGGCTGTCAAACTATGGTTATTCAGACTTGGGTATTTGGCAGAACATTTTCTTGAAACTGAATGAGGTGGACCCATCACTTCAAGGAAAATAATGGAAAGTATTTGTTGCCAATGATAAAATTAAAGCTTTCAAGCAAAAATTAGAGTGATGAAAACTGGTATCTGCTGCTGTGAGTTCAATAGTTTCCAATAAAAAGACTTTTTATAAGATTGGTGATTTTAACAAATGTGATTTTTAAAATGTTTAGTGAAATATATTGACTTTTCAAAAGATCTGCAAAAGTCAACAAATCCATATTTTCCAAATGACCAATGCATGATATTACAAAATAATGCTGGGTAAAAGAGCCATTCAAAATCTGAGATAGACCAATGAATAATATGCATATGAAATAAGAGTATGAAAAGCTCATTGATATGGTTTCAGATTTCACACTACAACTAAACTGTAAGAGATGATCACTTGTTAAATTCTAGGATAGTATCAAAGAAGACTATCCCTAGTTACCTGAAAAGGCTATTAAAATGCCCCTCCCTTTTCCAACTACATGTCTGTGTAAGGCTGGATTTTCTTCATATACTTCAACCCAAACAACATGTCACATTAGATTGAGTGTAGAAGCAGATACAAGAATCTAGTTATCATCTATTAAGTCAGACATTAAAAAGATTGGCAATGTAAAGCAACAACATTTCTTTTACAAATTATTTTCTATTTTGGACAGTATCATTATTTCTGTAAACTATGTTATCTATATTAACATGCGGTGAGGAGATTTTTAAGTGAATAAACACATATTCTAAAATTTCTCAAGTTTAATTTCTAATATTATAAATATCAGTAGATATATATCTGTAGACATAATCTTATGTAGATGATATCTACATAGATGTCTACCTCTATATATAATCTACATAAGATATCTGTTTATATTTATGATATTGGAAATTAAACCTGAGGGTCTCAATCTCTTGAAAGTGGAAAGGAGTCCTAGGACCAATAAATTTGAGGCCCAGATTTAGGGGGGTCACATTTACTAGGATAATGGACTTCCTGGGAACAAAGGTTTAGAAGCCTGAGCAAGAGGTCAGGGTGCGGTGGCTCATGCATGTAATCTCAACAGTTTGGGAGACTGAGGTGGGAGGACTGATTGAGGCCAGGAGTTCAAGACCAGACTGAGCAATATAGCGAGACCCTGTCTCTACAACAACAACAACAACAAAAAGTAAAAAAGCCTGAGCAAGAAAAATGGGCACATTTGGAGCACGGTGCACAGTTCAGGTGGGCTTCAGTGAAGGGCAGGAGACAGAGGAGAGCTGTGAAAAATGAAGCAGTCTAGGTAGGCAAGGGCCAGTAGGGTAATAAAGCACTCAGGCCTCAGACTGTCTGGGTTCAAATCTTGGCTCTACCACTTGGTTGCTGTGTGATTTGGGGGAATTTACTTGACCTCTATTTCAGTTTCCAAATATTTAAAATAGGGATGATAATAATAGCACCTTCTATATTGAGTTGCTATGAGGATTTAATGACATAATCTCTCTAAAATACTTGGCATAGTGCTTGGCATAAAGAAGGCACTCAATACATGTTTGCTATTGTGTATTAAGACATTTGGACTCTGTTCTTTAGTAAGAGAGAATTTGGAGGGTTTTAAGCAGGAAAGAGGTCCAAATGGATTAATATGTGCTGTAAGAAAAACACAGGGAGAATATGCATTGTACTTGGGACTTTCCTTAATGCGGTATGGGTCTCAGGGGAACACAGTTACAGCTATGAGTCTTCAACCTCAGGAAGGCTCTTAGGCCTTCTTACAGTGTACCACTCACTTTGAGAGCAATTTTCTAGACAACTGGGAATCACTTCTCTTTTGTGGAACATTTCACTGACCTGTTGACTTTCAAATTTGGGTTGATTTTTTTCACTCATATAACTCTTCACATGTATGACCACTTACAAAGCCATTTCACTCTCCTGAACTAATTGGCTGCCTGGTACCCATTTTTACATTAGCATAGTTTCTGAGGTGGCCCAAAGTTACCATGGACATAGTCAGCAGGACTGGAGCTGATCCAGGAGCAGCTAACACAGAGAGGAGTCACAGGTGGCCAAGAAATCATTGTGTAATACAGGGAGTAAAATTCAGTTCATCAATAATGTATTGAGAGTTTACTCTGTGCCGGGCATTGAGGAACAGCAGAAGGGAAAAGCTATCCTCCCACCCCAATCCTAGAGTGGCTTGTTTTCTCTTCTGGTAGGGGGAATAAGGCATGTTTGCACATGACTATGTTTCAGGTATTGTGTGATGTGTTGAGATAGAAGTGAAAGCAAAGTACTTTGGGAGCCCAGAGGAGAACCTTAGAGAGACTGACAAGGGCTCAATGATGTTTGAGCTGGGTCTTGAAAGAGGGATCAGGTTCTAGCACAGAGAAATGGGCAGATGAGAGTTTTTATGTGGAGGGAACAACATATGAACATTGGGTACAGATGGGGTGTGAAAAGCATGCAGAATCAGCAGCATAATTTTGTGAAACCCAGTGCAAAATGAAAATGTGGGTCCTCTTGCTTGAAAATTGTTGGAAATTTCAAGACAGCAACAGTGGAGCATTGAGCCAAGCATAGGACCTTCTAAGGGTAGGGGCCCATGTGACTGCACAGGTCATATGCCCATGGAGCCAATTCTGGATGCAGGAAAGGGGAGACCTCAGGGTTGTCTGAAGCATAGCTTGTGTGAAAGCAAGTAGTTGCAGACAAGTTTGCAAAGGCAGGTTGGAACTGTATGTTTGGGCACCATGCTTAGGAAGATAGACTTGATGTTAAGTTTAGTGAGGGAACTTCTGAAGTTTGGAGCTGGGAATGACCAAAACAGTGTTTTGGGAAGATGGCTACTGAAATAGAGGCAGGATTAAAGGTGGTTTGGGAGGAACTGAAGAGAGGGCAAGGGCATGGGAAGCTATTGACATGTGGGTCATTGAGAGAGAATGGTTCTGAATTCAAAAGCAGTAGCAGGAATGGAATAGAGAAAATGGAATCCAGAGACATCAGAAGTAGTTTTGAGTTAATTGAACTGAGAGGGTGAGGAAAGGGATAGGCAGAAATGATGTCAAGATGTTTAGCCTGAGTGACAGGACTGATAAAAAATGTTGAAGGAGAATTGGTAAGTGAGGGAGCTGGGTATTCAATCTGTGTTCTTTGACTGACCAATTGGCTGACTATCCAGTGATTTCATTACTCTGCCAGGATTTAACCCAGGCAATAAGAATTAAATGGTGGAAATAATTGAGTAGGTATAAATTCTTTAGCAAAAGCCAGTCCCTGTACTCTCATTATATTTAATGAAGCTCTGAAAATGGTTTCGTGGGCAAATCTAAGTGTCTTAGCCTGGCATAAGGCTTCCCGCCTGGCCCCTGCCTGCCTCTCCATCCTCATCTCTCACTACTCTCCATCCATATCCCACGTCCCAGGGCTCTGAATCAGTTGCTTTTGCTTGAGAGTCTGCCTCCTCCACTTCCCTGCCATACCCCTAGTTCCCATTTACCTTTCAAAAATTTTCTCTGGGCCCGCTGCATGCCCTGCCCATCCCCATCACCCCAGTCTAGACTGGGTACCCCTTCACAGCACCCTGACCATACCACATTTCTTTGTCTATTCATCTTGGACAAGATCCTATTGGACATTGCATTTGAGAGCTAGTGCCATTCCCCACCCAAGGGAGAGGCTTGCATATGTTTGTGAAATAAATGAAGAGATAGAGCTGGGCACAGTGACTCATACCAGTAGCCCCAGCAACTCAGGAGGCTGAGGTGGGAGGACTACTTGAGCCACGGAGTTCGAGGCTGCAATGAGCTATGATCATGCCACCACACTCCAGCCTGGGTGACAGAGTAAGACCCCACCTCTTAAATAAATAACTAAATAAATAGCTGGAGTTAATCTACTGGACCAAGTGATTGTCTAAAAGCCTACTCCATTTCAAATTAAATAGTTGTACAGCTTCAATTTCCAAAGAGGGCATATGATCTGCAATTTTTTTAGCTGGAGTGTACTGCTGCTGATTAAATCGCCAGTTGTGAAATCTGCCCTACTCCTCCACATTCCTTCCAGCTTCCCCCTAAGTTTCACTCCTCCTGGCTCTCCTATGTGGCAAGTATGTGCTCACCCTCTACAGATGTTTCTGTGTGGACCACCAAGATGATCATGGCCAAACTGCACTTTATAGGTGATATATGGTGAGTTCTAGAAATGAAAAAACTTTATTATTCTGACACCATACCCTGACCTGTTGTTGTAACCAGAAACCAGGAAGGAGCAGGGGCATCCCAAGAGGGATGGGGTGGGAATGGTCTGCATGAGTGGACTCTATACAGAGAATTTTAAAATATTAACATACCAACTGAAAGTTGGTCTAATTTTTATTATTACCATTTACTATGGACTGAATGGTGATATCAGTCCCATTATGTATCTCACTTCCCCAATTCATATGTCAAAGCCCTAATCCCCAGTGTGATGGTATTGTCAGATGGGGCCTTTGGGAGACCACCAAGATGATTGTGATCAAACATCAGTTTATAGGCAAAACAAGGTGAGGTTCAAAGCACTTTAGTGATTCACCTGAAATCTCACAGCTCCCAGATCATTTTTCATTACCCATGAGTATGATTTGAAAAACTTAAGATGGTATGATTTAAGTGCTTTGCATTGGTTTCCTATTGTTGCTATAATATATTAACGTGAACTTAGTGGCTTAAAACAACACAGATTTATTCCCTTATAGTTCTGGAGGTCAAAAGTCAAAATAAAAGTGTCAGCAGTGCTGTGCTCCTACTGGAGGCTTCAGGGGAAGAATCTGTTCCCTGGCCTTTCTCAGCATCTAGAGGCCACCTACATTCCTTGGCTTGTATCACCGTCCTCACATCATTCCAGCCTCTTGCTTCAGTCATCATATCTCCTACTTCTGCCTTGGACCTTTCCCCGCTCCCCATTGTAAAGACCTTTGTGATTACTTTTGATCCATCTGGATAATCCACAGTAATCTTCTCATCCCAAGATCCTTAATCAATCTGCAAAGTTCCTTTTTTGTTGTTGTTTTTTGAGACAGAGTCTCTGTCTGTCACCCAGTCTGTAGTGCAGTGGCATGATCTCGGTTCACTGCAACCTCTGCCTCCTGGGTTCAAGCAATTCTCCTGCCTCATCCTCCTGAGTGGCTGAGACTACAGGTGTGTGCCACCATGCCTGTCTAATTTTTGTATTTTTAGTAGAGACAGGGTTTCACCATGTTGGCCATGGTCTTGAACTCCTGACTTCGTGATCCACCCCCCTCAGCCTCCCAAAGTGCTGGGATTACAGGCATGACCTACCGCGCCCGGCTGCAAAGTTCCTTTTACCCTGTAAGGTAACATATTCATAGGTTCTAGAAATTAGGATGATTAAAAGGATGTGGACATCTTTGGGTAGCCATTGTTTTCTGTCTACTACATGCTCCATAAGGCAATTATAAAATGTTTTCTCAAGCTCGTTTTCAAGTTAATAAAATGCTTGTGTTTAAGTTGAAACAGACACAACATTTCTGGATTAGTTATCTATTCCTCTGTGAAAACTACCCTAAAATGTAGAGGCTTAAAACAACATTAATAATAATAATTTATCTTTCTGGCTTCCATGGATGACGAATTTGGGAGCAGCCCAGTTGCAGTCAGATACTGGCTAGCGCTTCTGTCATCTGAAGGCATGACTGGGCCAGAGGAGCCACTTCCAAGGTGACTCCCTCACATGACGTGCATCTCCTCGGGGCTGCTGGAGTGTCTTCACGGCATGACCACTGGCTTCCCCCACAGCAAGCAATCAAGAACGATTCAGAAGCCAAAATCCCTTTTTGTGACCTAGACTGGGATGATTATTTTTTCCCAAGCACTATTAAACAGTCCTGGTAGCTACACCAAGTCAACTGTTCTGTGGTGGTGCTGTGGTGAATGGAAAACCCAGAGAATTTCATCAACAGCAACACTATTAACGGAAGAGTAGAAGCCAATGATTTCTAATGTTTATTTTTTGACAAGTTTATAATGGTGTATAATATAAATACCCCCATCAAACAGCTAAATACAAATGGAATGCTGGGTTTTTTTTTTCCTAAACGGTTTTTCTAACTACTTGTCACTGCTTAGCTTAATTTTCATGTTTCTCTCTACTCCCAGGATAGCCATGATTGCCTTGAAGCCCCAGTAATTCAGGGCAGGAAGCTGGTCTGAGGTGTCATGGCAGACACTCAAAGCTTGGCTGTTCAGAGCCCTTGTGAAGGCTCGCGTCCCTCCTCCTGACACTTGGCCAGTCTTCCTGAGCCATCTCTCTTCCTGAAGAATAATGACCTTTCTGATTTCAAGGCTTAAAATCACCTTTTTCTCTACACATTTTTCCTTTATACTTCCTCTTTCAAGTAAGAAAAAGGGAAAAACAAAGACTGTCATATTTTCCTAGACTCTGCGAAATCCGACTGTAGCCTATGATTATTTCCTCTCAACTAGGAAAAAGTTGCTGTATCACCTTAGTTACTAATTTCTTCAATTAACTCTTCCTTCTTTTTTTTTTTTTTTTAATCATTAGTACCCAGTTAGCATTAAGCACATCTTTGGCTAAGCCTATTGTTTTACAATCTGTTTTATAAGGACATCACACTATTTTCCTTCAACATATTAAAATACTTTAACTTAACCAGACTTTTTAAAAATAAAGCATCCAGTGGTTACTTGCAAACTAAATTAGAAGCTCACAGACGTGGATGAAGTAATGGTGCCTGTAAGAGTTACGAGAAGTTTTAAAAAATCTACTTGCTCACCCCCTTCTCACCACACTGCCGGCTATAGGTAAACCTGAGAAAACATAATTTTTAGAAAGCTTTTCTGGTGATTCTAGTATTCCCCTGGTTGAGAACAATGGTCATTGTTGTTCCAGGTAGGTAGGGCCCATGTGGCTGTTGTTGATTACCACATATGAGCTACACTTAGGGATAGAGTGGGGAAGTCTTATGTGTTGGTTCTGGGAAGCTTTTGGGAAGAATTATGTTTTGAGCTGTATCTTGAATAGTAATAACATAGCAAAAAAACTGACTTGTTGAACACATACTACATGGGGCACTTTATATATATCATCAAATTTAATCCTCACCAAAATCTTACTATAAGGCAGATGGTATTATCTCCTTTTTACAGATGAAGAAAACTGAACTGACACCAAGTGTTTTTGCTGAAAGTCACGCAGCAAGTAAGCAGCAGAGCCAGGATAGTCAGTGTGACTGCAAAGCTCTGATTACTGTAATGCAGCAGATTTGGTAGAAGGCAAACAGCAGAGATTCATGATGTGGGTAATGGCCAGAGAATTATTTCCTACCTGATTAAAATCTTTGTGCATGAAAAATATCTAGGCTTATAAGACGTCTTTAAAGTCACTTATGGACATCACTATTAGGCTGGAAATTGTCTTTCTAGTGCCAAGAAGATGAGAAAAGCCAAGTTTTTATCATGAATAGACCCTGTATAATATCATCCATTTCAATTTTTTCTAATTACATAGTCAGCAACAGAGTCAGGATTAGGAACACTGACTTATACAAGATGAATAGTTTTGTCAGATACAATAGGCTCACAATTCTCTACTTCTTGGCGTCCTCTGTGGTAAAAGGTTGGGGGATCTATTATTTTGGAGGCAATGTGGAGAAGAGGTACCACTATAACTTGCAGTGTAACTTAGCAACTAAAGGATTCCAATTCTGCCTTTGATAAACTAAGAGACTTACGGTTATTCAGTGTGGAAAGTTAACAAATGCTAGAGGTACTGAGATTAGAGCTGGCAAAAATTAGCAAAGTGATTTTAATTTATTTCTATTGAAAGAAGTATTTCTTTAAAAGCCACTTTCTGTCCAATTATTATGATGTTTCTATGTAGTTCGTGGTGATAGTAGTGGCTTCTGCAAAGTTTTTCACTTTTATTTTTGTTTTGAGATTTAGAAGAAAAACAAACATCGAGTTTTGTGAGAGTTTCTAACTTAAAAGTAGATGTTAACTACTATTGGAAAATGAACCTAGTTAAGATTAACACGCTTGTTTAAATGACTTTTAAAATTGTGTTATTTTAAATGGCTTTGTTAATTAGATTCCCTTTGATGACTCATATTGGAGAAAAATAAACTTAGAGCTCTCATTAGGAAGTAAAGCAAGACCTGGATTTGCAAACCTACAAGCCAGTCTACCTTTAGCCACGTGCATTGTAACTAAATGGTTGTCTCTTTGCAATCAAGAACTCAGCGAGTTCAAAATAAGTAAAAGTGACAAATTATCTGAAGACCTTTTCAACCTGTTTCTGACCTTCTTGATTCATCTGCAGAAGTAATTGCCTGTGGAAATTGCTGTGCTTTTATCTGTGGTGCTATTAAAACACTGGTTGAAATGAGGTGGCACAGACTGCATTGTTAATGGGTTACTGTGGAGCAGGAGCTGTTGTTTTATTCGACAGATGAGAAGTAGCTGAAAATAACCTTCTGTCTCCCCTGTAAGAACTGTGCTTGTTAAGCGACATTCACCAACACAGCCGAGTTTGAATGTGGTATAGGAATTCATGCTATTCTTAGCAGGTTATTAAATGAGAGATTTTAGGCTTTTCTTGTTATAAAATAGGGAATGTATCTATGTTTTATATTCTCTGCTTCGGGGGGCTACTTTCTATGCCCATAGCCATGGTTGATGTGTTGAAGAGAAATGAGGGGATAGTGCTGGTGTAACCGAAATGCGGGTTAATCGCTCGCTGCTTGCAGTCTGATTAACAAGAGTGAGTTCTGGTAAAAAGAAAGTGACTTATTTCCAAAGCTGGCTTAGAGGAAGAAGCACAGATGTCCTGCCTTTAAATATACCACTTTGCTTTTGGAACAGAAATCAGACACTTTTAAAAGGCAGGGGAGGAAGTGAGCAAGGGGGTGGGATCTGTGTGTTACCTCCAGTGCCTTATCTACTGGGTGGTTTAGCTGGTGACTGCTGGCACCTTTGTGAGCAGGACTAGGCCAGAAGTGCCCCAGGTGGGATGGAGTTTCATACCATGAGGCAGTCTCCTGGTAGGGGGAGTTCATAGAAATCAGCTGTTATCTCAAGGCAACCTCCTGGTGGCCTGGTGGGTGAAAGTTCCATGGTGGACATGCTTCGGTCTGTAAATTGACTGTTGATTCTTGAGGAGTTAGGTGAACTAGCCCTGTAGAGAGTATCTGGTGGAATGGGGTCGTGGTGATAAAAGGGTATTTTTGCATTTGTAAAGGGCTAAGAAGTGGAGAAAGAGAAAAAATAATTAAGCCATCTCTTAGAAAAATGGGGATACTCGGTTCCACTGGCAGGAAATTCCATCAAAGTGTTGCTAATCTGTGGGATGGTTCTCTCAATCTCACCTGGCTTCATGGCCATTTTCCTGTACAGTAGAGTAAGGTTAGCTGCCTTCAGAGTCTCCTTATGCTTTCTCAATGTGGCCCAGTATCTTTTTTTGTTCATCTGGCCATCCTCCCCACTTGCGGGAGGGCATTATACTTAAATCTTATTAGGGAAGTACTGAGTATTTATTGGTATAGCATAAACCAGTGTTTTTCAAACTTTAACATACCTCAGAACCACCTGGAGAATTTGAAAGGAACAAATTCCTGGGTCTCACCCCCAGAGATTCTGATCCAGTAGGTCTGGGGTAGGCCTGAAAATTTGCGTTTCTACCAAATGCCCAGCTGATGTGATGCTGCTGTTCCAACATCACACTCGGAGAAGCCTTTGGATCATTGAACCAGAGCAAACTCACCTCTTTGAGACAGACTCTTCAATAGCTTGTCAACAGCATTGACAAACCGAATGCACCCACTGAATGCAGAGGAAGATGCCTCTGAAGTGACTCCACCAAAATTTCCACACTCCAGAAAGTCTTCTATTTAAGGAAAAGCACAGGCCAACTTATCACAGTAGGAGTATAATCATTCAAAGCCAAGAGCTGAAGAAACCAGAATCCAGAGATGATTGATGGAAAAATATGAACACTGGGTGGTTCAGGAAAGAAAACTAAGATTTACTGCAAATCTGTTCCATCAAGCATTGTGTTTGACATTTGTCATGTTAATTAATTGAATATTCCCAGCCACCCTAAGAGGTGAGGATTATCCTTCCCCTTTCATAAATGAGAAAACTGAGGCTCCCATTACCTGACTTAGTAGCAGTGCCATGAATTCCATTACAGTGCTGCTTTCTTATCAGAACCTGAGTTATTTTTACTATACCATGCTGCTTCCCAGAACAGCACATGACATATCTGAGCATTTAATGTTTGTTGAATTAAGACATCTGATGATAAAGTTAGTGAGGTAACACTTCCAGGAAATAATTAACTTTCGAGAAAATTCTTTAGTCTTTAATTATCCTGCTGTTAATTATTATTACTTATTGAGCATTTATTATGTGCAAGATACTGTGATAAGCATTTTATATATTATTCCACTTATTAAAAAAATAAGGTAATTATTTATTATATACAAAGAAATTTAAAGAGAGTAAATGATTATCCTGAAGTGGGTAGTGGAGCCAGTATTCCAAATTGCAGCTCTTGTCTCCAAAGCATAGACTCAGCATTCTCCTGTGCATCCTCCTCCTATGCTGGATTGATCTGCTAGCATGGCAATGAGTAGATACTTCTTTTTCTTCCTATTGTTACTACTTGTATGAGTCCATTTTCATGCTGCCAATAAAGACATACCTGAGACTGGGTAATTTATGAAAAAAAGTGGTTTAATGCACTCACAGTTCTGTGTGGCTGGGGAGGCCTCACAATCATGGTGGAAGGCAAAAGGCACGTCTTACATGGTGGCAGACAGGAGAGAAAACTTGTGCGGGGAAATTCCCATTTATAAAACCATCGTATCTCATGAGACTTATTCACTATCACAAGAACAACATGGGAAAGACCCACTCCCATGATTCAGTTACCCCCCACAGGGTCCCTACCACAACACGTGGGAATTACGGTAGCTACAATTCAAGATGAGATTTGGGTGAGGACACAGCCAAACCATATCACTACCCATTTCTGCCCAGGCAGTGAGTTTCTTGGCTATGGTTTTTAAGTTACAGGAAATAATTTAAAAGTTAGTTGCCAGTTACCATGCCAATATAAACTTTATCCTCACACCTACTCCATCAATATCACATTTGAAGAAGCAAAAGCAATAACAACAGTAAAGACCAAAAAAATTACATTAACAAAATTAGACGTGTTGCTCTTACATGGGCTGGAAGAAATAGAATAAGGACTAAGTCTGGTTCTCAGGTCTTGTTCCCTATCCCCTCACACTTTCCCCTTGTCTACACTTACTCTTCAGCCCCTCCTCATCCATGAATAGCTTCATTCAAAATCACTAAATGTGTAGTCAGTATTTCAGCTAATACGTCAAAGTTCTTAGTGTTTATGGATTTTAGAAATTCCTTTGAAGGCCTCTGTGCATGATGAGCTTCATTGAAAGCGTCTCTCTTCTGGACCCCAATATTGTTTGGCAATGATAAATTTTGAGTCAGTGCAATTAAAAGGCAGCAGTCTTTTAATTCAATTCAGGTTAGTGTTCTAGGTTACTGTCTTCATGCCATGCTGTCCAATGTGCGTTAACTGTCATGACAGTTGACTCTAGGATGATTAACGGAAAGAGTAAATAACATTGGGAGTCTCTATGTGCCAGCTCAGTATTCTGGATACTTTCACACAATATCTGATTTAATTCTGCCAACAACCCAGGGGGAAGTGAGCAGACGTTTCTCTTTTTATTAGATTGACAGAAACAGAGGGAAAAGAAGTAAAGTTATTTGCCTCTGATCACAGAGTTCTAAGCAGCTGAGCTGGAATTTGAACCCAGAAGAGTATAACTCTGAAGACCCCATCTTTCCTTCCTTATCGAGAGAAATGTTGTGTGTGCAGAAATCACCTATAGGGATTTGCTTGGCTTCCCTTAACATAGAAAGCAGAAAATTTAATTTGTGAGTTCCTTTTCTGCCTTTTTAGACTGTATTTGCTCTATCTCATTATTGACTTGGAAGTGAGAGAGTGTCTCTGGACCACTTTGACTGCTCAGTGCCAATGTTGTATGTGTTAATGACACTCTCTCCTGCACCCTGCACAGCCAGCAGCACAGCTACTTAATGAGCAGTTCATCCTAATCAAATGACTAATGGAGAATTAAGGATGATAAGACTGGAGATTTTGTTTTAAGGGAAATTCATATAAGAGTTATTTTCTTTTTTGGCAAAAGAGGGAACAAATTAAGTCTCCTTAAAATAAGCAGCAGTAAGGTGTAATCTTAATGGATATTGAATTTCAGGCACTATCTGGCTTAAAAGCAGAGATTGGAAAGGGCTTCTACTTTCTCAGTTTTTCCCGTTGGCATCTATGAAATCTCAGGGTGGCAGGATAGTAGGAGTAGTAGAGTTGAAGTGAGGGGAGGTAGAAAAAAACAGAGAGAGAGGGAGGGTGTTAAAGTCTATATTTAGAAAATATATAGTGGCTCTTAATAGGTAGTTACTTTTTCTTTTCAGTTTGCCTATCCTTATTCCAGAAAAAGTGATCAATGAATAATCCAGTCAGCCTTGGCTGTGAAGAGCAAGTCAAAACCAACATTTATGTTCATACAGCTTGACAACATATTCTGAAATAAAAGAAAGAGTTGCAATAGAAGTCAGAGAATCATCATACCACTCTTCTCAAAGTTCTTAGCAGTGAAAGTATCACCTGGGATCTTGTTAGAAATATATATTCTCTAGGGCCCACTCATGACCTACTAAATCTACTTTGGAGGTGAGACCCCAGAATGAGTTTAAAGGCTCTCCACATGATTCTGATACACACTGAAGTTTGAGAATGGATGATTTAGTAGATACAGTGTGTGGCTGGAGTCAGACAGATCCTGGGTTCTGGCCTTGCTACATATTGCCTTATTTCTTTGATCTTGGACTTCAGTTTCCTTACCTGCTAAATAGTGACAGTATCTACCATGAGGTAGTAGTGTTATTTATCATTACTGTTTTGCTCTGAGCGCTTATCTTTGCAGGTTTGGTAACCATTTTTCACTTTCATATGGGGAACATTGGGCCAAAGCCAGTAATTCCTGAAGACTTTGCAAGTCATTGATATTGCTTTTGCTGTAATGGCTGGCTGAATGCACATGTTTCTATCTGATTACCCCTGAGACCCCACAAAAGCAACAGTAAAGGGGAGTCCTTTTTACAAGCATAAATCCATAAAGACAAAAAGAATGAGAGGAGAGATAACAGTAACACAAATCTGAAAGCTGGAAAGCAATGACTGACTTGGTAGACCCCATAAAGCTGAACTCTAATGTGACACAAGAGAAATCTGAAAAATAATTTGATTTGCAACACAGCTCCCAAAAGATTTTCACCAGAACCCCCACTCAACTATTAGTGACGTAAGTACCTCTACAAGTGGAGGTGAAGGTAGAGCTAAGAAAAAGGGGGCAGGTTAAAAATTTGCTTAGCATGGCCGGGCGCGGTGGCTCAAGCCTGTAATCCCAGCACTTTGGGAGGCCGAGACGGGTGGATCACGAGGTCAGGAGATCGAGACCATCCTGGCTAACACGGTGAAACCCCGTCTCTACTAAAAATACAAAAAACTAGCCGGGCGAGGTGGCGGGCGCCTGCAGTCCCAGCTACTCGGGAGGCTGAGGCAGGAGAATGGCGTGAACCCGGGAGGCGGAGCTTGCAGTGAGCTGAGATCCGGCCACTGCACTCCAGCCTGGGTGACAGAGCAAGACTCCGTCTCAAAAAAAAAAAAAAAAAAAATTTGCTTAGCAAGTATTTAGGCCCACAGATGTCTTCCTCATTTTGTGCAGTTGGGTCATTGCACCTCCTGACATTCGTGAAACCTGGTCTATTCTTTAGAGGTAGTCTCTGGACTGAGAGACAACAGGCACAGCGAAACAGAGGTACTATATGAAAATAAGAATTAAGGGAAACTTTGTACACTGAATATTGAAACCTTCAACCTTTCTCTCCCTCACTTAATTGCTGAATATTGCCAGCATTCTTGACAGCAAATTGAGTCTTCTCTGAGCAGTCCAAAAGGACAATCCTAAAGTTGGTAGCATCATGGATTCTTCAACACAAACTCTAGCCAGGTCAGTCTACAGTGAATTCTCACAGTTGACAACGTCTACTCATTCACTTAAAGCTTTTAATCAGTTTTCTAGGGCCCCCTCTTAAATATGAGTGGATATCTAAAGATTACCATATATTTCTATGAAGAAAGGCAGACAAACATGCACATAAATAAATGAGGGAACAAAGACCAAACGAAGAGAAATAAACTCAAAAATAGACCTATCATTGATATCCTTTGAGAAAACAGGAGAAGATACTACATCTAAGAAACAACAGAATGCAAAGGAACATTCAGACAATGAAAAAAATCTCATGGAAATTAAAAGTATAATATCAAATGAAAATTCAATAAAAGCAGAAGCAGAATAAATTTCTCATAAAGTGATAGAATTAGGAAGAGAGAAAAATAAAATTAAATTAATCTAGGAGCCCAACATCTGCATCACAGGAGGCCAGGGAAAAGAAAATATAGAAATGGAAGGGAAGAAATTATCAAATAATCCAAGAAAATTTTCTTGAAATGAAGGGCATACATTTCCAGATTGAAAAGGTTTAGCACAATGGATGAAAATGGAACCATAGCAAAAAGGTGCATTATTATGAATTTTCAGAACCTTGTAGAAAGAGTTTCTAGAGAGGAAAAAAAAACAGGTTATAATATGAAGGACAAGGGATCCTACTGGTTCTGACTTCTCAAATCCCAAGATAAGACTGGAGAAATGCCTCCAAAATTCAGAGAGAAATGATTTCCACTTTAGAATTCTACACCAAACTAAGCTATTAATTGAATATAAGAGTAGACATGTTAGGTCTCAAAAAACTTTGTTCCCATATATTCTTTTTCAGAAAGCTCTTAGAAGATGTCTTATTAAAAAGAGGGAAAGGGATAAACCAAGAAAGAGGAAGACAGGAGATGCAGGAATAAGGGGCTCTAACCTAAATAAGTGAAGAAACGTCCTAGGTTGCTGATGAAGAGAGAGAACTAGAAATAAAATTCTAAGCCCCTTCACTGACTGAACAGACCTCCTCTTGGCCAAGGGGACTTCAGAGAAGCCTTGGAAACTGAGTTCCTAGTCATAATAGGATGAGAGGTTAAACATGCCTTGTTATAACCCTTATCTCACCAAATGCCCTTAGTCTTTCTTCCCTAAGACTAAACAGAAACCAGCCCGTTTGAAAGACTCCACCACTGATAATCACTGATGCTGCTGCTCCCTTTTGTGGTTTTCACAAAACAGCTGAACTGCATTCCTTCCTGATAAGAGACCACTCACTACGGAAGGGTTCTGGCTAGTCTATGGAGGATGCACAGTGAGGGTTTTCATGTACTCTGCTTTACAAACGCGATCCTTGGTTCATGTTAATGCTGCCATTTTTTGAACATGGGTCCCATGGAGAGGCATGAAGCTCAGCTGTTCACATGCATGTTTCTCTTTTTATGAGTATTCATGATCCCTCCTATAGCTTATTTAACATGTATATATTTGGCCTCCCCATTCACCATAAATCTTTGTCTTATTCTTCTCCCTCTTGAAGTGTCTGGTTCTGGCTTCTGGCTGAAGGCTATGCTTCCCAGCCTGTCAGAATAGCCCCCTGCAAGCTGCAATCCTTTATGAGAAATAAAACTCTCCAAATTTATGAACCTTGTCATTTTAAGTTCACAGGAAAGAGTCACACAACTGGCAATGGCACAGTTCAGAAGCTTCCAGGAAAAATTTAAGAAAATGAAATTGATAAAGATATGTGTTTTTGCTACACCCGCCTCCCCCCTCCCCCACCCACCAAATTCCACACCGCTATTTCTAATTAAGGGCTGGATAATACCATCTTTTTTTTTCTTTCTTTCTGGATAGGAACCCGAGTTCTCGCCGTGATATAGTATAAACTGTAAACCACTCAAATATGAAAGAAACCTCTTCTTCTCCAAATCAGCATTTTGCCTTGAGGTTGGGGGAGGTCTCCTTACTTTCTCAAAACAGAAAGACTCAAAGAATCCACATTTGGAGCCATCCATAACACCTTGTGCCCTGGGAGGTTCATGCTGGCTTTTTTACTCTCCTGACAGTGGCATTACAATATCTCTCCCTTCCTCTCCACATCACACTCATATATCTATTCAGGTGACAACTGGACTTACATGTCTTCTCTCCCACTTAGGTTTTTAGCATTTAAGGTATAATGCTTTATATATAAGATACCAATATAAATTAAATGTTACATGCATGAAAAACATGTAATCCCCCTTTATATAAAATTAGGGGCTGGGCATGGTCGCTCACACCTGTAATTCCAGCACTTTGAGAGGCTGAGGTGGGAGGACTGCTTGAGGCCAGGAGTTTGAGACCAGCCTGGGCAACATTGTAAGAACATGTCGCTGTTTTTTTTAAAAAGGAAAATAAGGAAGGGGCATTAAGAGGAGAATTATCAACTTTTAGTGTAATAATATTTCATAATAGTAATCATAATTGAGCAAGGGCCTCCTGAGGACCCCTAACCTTCCAGAATGCCTCAGAAGCAACCTAGAACAAGAGCAGCCCTGAGCTGTAAATGATGGTTGTACATTCCTGCTTGATGTCTGACCTGCTGCCTGGTTCTCTCAGATCATGGATAAGAGAGTTATTCTTACTATATCGATTTGGTGTAACTATTGTTTTAGGCTCAAGATTAAATTAATTTTCTGGCAGCCATTCTAAAAGAGGCACGTATACTCTTTGCCTGTGACCCCTGGTTCATTGTGAATCAGAAAACAGAGCTGAAGCAGGACTGCCCACATAGGCTTGTTCAGTTAGAGTCAGACTGACTGGAAAAAGACAACTAACCCATCTCCTGGGAGGATGGTTAGTTCTGACCGCACTTCATGCACTATTGGCATGGAGGAGGCAGAACCTTCAACTGCATTGTTATGAGGCTATCTATGAGCTTAGAAGAGCTAGTGTCTGCTTTTTGTCCGGCTCCTTTTGTTCAGATTGACACCAGTCCCTGGTACTTTTCCAGAGAACTCTTTGATCCTTGTTTACAACTCTCTTTTGGTGGATTTGTGTCCTCAGTCCTTCCCTTATCTCTAGATCCATGCATTTCTCTCTTTTTTGCCTCCCATAGGACGTCTACTGAATCAGAATCTTATTCAGTACCCTGAATAAGATTATTTGGAAGAAATGGTTGTGGTACATCCATACAAGGAAGGAACTATTGATACATGCAGCAACTTGGATGATTTTGATGAGTGAAAAAAGACAATCTCAAAGGGTCACATACTTTGTGATTCCATTTCTGTAACATTATTATTATTGTTTGAGACAGAGTTGCTTCATTAACCACCCAAGCTGGAGTGTAGTGGCACAATCTCAGCTCACGCAACATCTACCTCTCCCAGATTCAAGTGATTCTTATGCCTCAGCCTCCTAAGTAGTTGGGACTACAAGGTGTGTGTCACCATGCCTGGCTAAACTTTTTTTTTTTTTTTTTTGGTATTTTTAGTAGCAACAGGGCTTTGCCATGTTGACCAGGCTGGTCTTAAACTCCTGGCCTCAAGTGATCTGCCCACCTTGGCCTCCCAAAGTGCTGGGATTATAGGCATGAGCCAGTGTGCCTGGCTTTTATAACATTCTTAAAATGACATAATTATAATAAAGGAGAAAAAGTTGTGATTGCTGGGGGAAGCATGCCCATAAAGGGGAAGCACAAGGAGATCTCTGTGGTGATGGAAGAATTCTGTATTTTGAATGTAGTGCTGGTTACATGAATCTACACATATGATAAAATGACACAGAAGTATACATATACTTTATAGCAATGTCAGTCTGTTCTTGATACTGTGCTGTAGTCATGTAAGATGAGAGAAACTGGGTGAAGGGTACGCAGAATTTTTCTGTACTATCTTGGCAAATTCTTGTAATTTCTTTTTTTTTTTGAGATGGAGTCTTGTTTTGTCACCCAGGCTGGAGTGCAGTGGCGTGATCTTGGCTCACTGCAACCTCTGCCTCCTGGGTTCAAGCAATTCTCCTACCTCAGCCTCCCAAATAACTGGGACTACAGGTGTGCACCCCCATGCCCAGCTTATATATATATATATATATATATATATATTTTAGTAGAGATGGGGTTTCACCATGTTGGCCAGGCTGGTCTTGAACTCTTGACCTCAGGTGATCCACCTCCCTCAGCCTCCCAAAGCTTCTTGTAAATTTCTAATTATTTCAAGTAAAATGTTTGCTTTTCTTATTTAAAAAGAAAAATGAACTATTATTAAACAATACATGCAATAACGTGGATGAATCCCAAAATATGCTGAATCAAATAAACCAGTCAAAGAAGAGTAAAAAAGAAAAAAATATAAATACAATGAGCTACATCAAAGCTAAAAACTTTTGTGCTGTAAATAATACCACAAAAAAGTGAAAAGACAACCCATGTGATGTGAGAAAGTATTTGCAAATCATTTATCTAAGAAGCGATTTGTATCCAGATTATATAAAAGATTCTTACAACTCAACGATTTAAAAAACCAATTGAAAAATGGGCAAAGATTTGGTTTCTCCAAAGAAGATATATAAATGACCAATAAGCACATGAAAAGAAGCTTAACATCATTGGCTGTTATGGAAATGCAAATCAAAACCACAATGAGATGGCAAGTCACACTCATTAGAAAGAAAAAGACACAATAACAAATGTTAATGAGGATATTGAGACACTGGAACTCTCATATACTGCTGGCAGGAATGTAAAGTGGTGCAGTTACTTTCGAAATCAATTCTGCAATTTCTCCAACATGTTAAACATAGTAACCATATGACCCAGCAATTTCACTCCTAGGTATAGAAACAAAATAATTGAAAATATGTTCACATAAAAACTTGCACACGAGCCGGCTGGGAGCGGTGACTCATGCCTGTAATACCAGCACTTTGGGAGGCTGAGGCGGGCAGATCAGGAGACCATCCTGGCTAACACGGTGAGACCCCGTCTCTACTAAAAAATACAAAAAACTAGCTGGGCGTGGTCGCGGGCGCCTGTAATCCCAGCTACTCGGGAGGCTGAGGCAGGAGAATGGTGTGAACCCGGGAGGTGGAGCTTGCTGTGAGCCGAGATCGCGCCACTGCACTCCAGCCTAGGGGACAGAGCGAGACTCAGTCTAAAAACAACAACAACTTGCACATGAATGTTTATAATAGCCAAAAAGCAGACACAACCCAAATGCCCATGAACTGATGAATGGGTAAATGAAATGTGGAATATCCACACAATAGAGTGGTGTTCAAATTAAAAAGGAAATAAGTACTGATACATGCTGCAACATGGGATGAAGCTGGAAAACATTATGTTAAGTGAAAGAAGCTAGTCACGGAAGGCCGCATGTTGTATGATTTTAACTTATATGGAAATCAGTAAAGATAGAAAGTAGGTTAGCAGTTGTCTAGGGCAAGAGACTTGGGAGGAAATGGAGAGTGATTGGTAATGGGTATGGGATTTCTTTTGGGAAGAGTATATTCTAAACTTAGATTGTGGTGATAGTTGCACAACTCTGTAAATACACTAAAGACCATTGAATTTTGTGGTTTAAATGGATACATTTTATGGTGTATGAATTATATCTTAATAAAGACGTTAAAAAGAGTACATACTGTATGATTCCATCTCTATAAAATTCTAGAAAATGAAGGTTAATCTGTGGTGCCAGAGGAGAGATCAGTGGTTGTTTGGGGATGGCAGGTGGAAAGCAGGTGGGGATAGGAGGGAGGGATTACAAAGAGGCATGACAAAGCTTTTGTTGGTGATGGATATGTTCACTATTTTGATTGTGGTGATGGTGTTATTGGTGTACATATGTCAAAACATAGCAAATTATATACTTTAAGCATGTACAGTTTATTATATATCAATAATAACTCATCTTTTAAAAAGCCAGAGCAAAAATGTGTGAAATTTGACAAATATCTATTAAGTACTGGTATAGTGTTAGATCCTAGAGATACAACGGCAAGGAAAAGAAGGGTTCAGCCTTCAAGCAACTCACACTGTCAGGGAACAGGCAAAGAAAGAAGCACATGATTGCAAAATGGTGTCATATGAGTTCTGTAGAAATATGCCTGGTAAATCATGGTCACACTTGTGGTGACAGATGGAGGGCAGAAGGTGTTTAGGAAGACTTCCTGGAAGCAGTAGCTCTTGAGCTCAGCATTGAGCAATGGAAGTTAGAGGTAGAAGGTGGGATTTTGTAATAACAGAATGATCCTTCTTCCTAATGCAAATGTAGGGGGAGCTGTAGTAGCACATAGTACATACTTGTTATGTCTCAAAAGGGACTTGATTTTATTCTTACCGTATTAAAGCTATGTTTTTCCTCAGGAGCCACATCACAGTGAAGCAGATCGTTGCACTAACAATAAGTGCAAAACAAGGATATAACATCCTTCACTGCCCTCTGCAGACTTGCTATTATTTATTTATTTGTGATTATTTATTTAAGGCCTGTCATTCCTGCTCTGTTTTTAGCTCTGTGAGGACCAGGTCTGACTATTTATTTACCATCCTGTCCTTGGCAGGTAGCATAGTGCTTGGCACATAGCAGAGCTTGATAAAGATCATTCACCAATGGGTTTGGATTTTGACTGGTATGGAGCACATAGGCACACATTTGACTAGTGATCTCAGGCATGGCTCAAACTTTTTATGACAGAAGGTATAAAATGAAGCAGTACAACTCACCCCTGCACCCGCAACCCACCGCCTAGCCCCCACTGCTGTGTCTTAGTTCTGTCCCCAGCCATGCCAGCTCCCATCCACCCTAACCCTGCCTCCCACAGGTTTCTCCTAGTAGCTTGGTGTTAGGAGGCTCTTTCTTTGCATCCATGCCCCAGAAGCTCCAGGTGTGAGGGTCTCCTGAGAATAGTCAGGGCAGTCTGCACTGGGGGCGGGAGGGGGAGGCAGCTCTGGCCATTGGCCTACTCTGAGCAAGCTGAGCTTTCTGGAACCCTGGCTTAGGGACCACTCACATGTTATTTCTTCTCCTGCTCCTCCTCCTCACCTCTAGCACTTCTCTATGCCACCATCTTCGGGAATGTGACGACCATTTTCCAACAGATGTATGCCAACACCAACAGATACCATGAGATGCTCAACAGTGTTCGGGACTTCCTGAAGCTCTACCAGGTGCCAAAAGGATTGAGTGAGCGAGTCATGGATTATATCGTGTCCACTTGGTCCATGTCCAGAGGCATTGACACAGAGAAGGTAAGGGGGGTGAGGAGCTCAGGGAAACCATTTGTCTCTTGCTTTCCCTAGGGGTGTTGAGGGTTGCCTAGGACAGTGCATCCCAGATCTGGCTATGCTCAGAATTCAGTTGGGTACTTTGGGATTCCAGGTCCTACCTCCAGAGGTTTTGTTTACTTCTAGATCAGCCTTACTCCAAGACCAACAATCAAAAATCATTATTTAAGAAATTAGAAAAGCAGGGTGTATTTCCCGGAGAAGAGAGGAGCTGGAAGTTTAACTGTCCAGGGTAGAATTTCCCAAACTTGGATGATGATAAGAATCAGGGCCATGACTAGAGAAGGGAGATCAGTATTGCCAATTTTCTTTTTACTCAGACTTGAAGATAGCACAGCAGTGTTACTGATCTTGTCTTCATTCAAACTTTCGGTATTTTGTTCATCATGGATTTTTTTTGCATTAACCTTGATTTTAAAAAAATAGCATTAAACTATGATTTATCTCGATTACTGACTTTTTTG
Organism: Trachypithecus francoisi; assembly: GCF_009764315.1. Classification (NCBI taxonomy): domain Eukaryota; kingdom Metazoa; phylum Chordata; class Mammalia; order Primates; family Cercopithecidae; genus Trachypithecus; species Trachypithecus francoisi. Next base: position 67,855,345 of record NW_022681470.1, on the reverse strand, counting down.
GCATTCCCTTAATTTTATGTGCCCAAAGCTGTTGCCTCACTTAGCTCACCCTCATCTTGACCCTGATAAGAATCCCATGATGTCAGGCCAGATGCAGCAGCTCATGCCTGTAATCCCAGCACTTTGGGAGGCCGAGTCAGGTGGATCACTTGAGGTCAGGAGTTTGAGACCAGCCTGGCAACATGGGGAAACCTCATCTCTACTAAAAATACAAAAAATTAACTGGGCATGGTGGCATGCACCTGTAGTTCCAACTATTCAGGAGGCTGAGGCAGGAGAATCGCTTGAACCCAGGAGGCAGAGGCTGCAGTGAGCCAAGATAATGCCACTGCACTCTAGCCTGGGCAACAGAGCGAGACTGTCTCAAAGAAAGAATCCCATGATGTCATCATTAAAAACAATCCCAGCCCCCATCCCAGATCTGTGGAATGAGAAGTCAGGGGAGGTGAGGGAGCATTTTTAATAAGTGCCTTTAAAAACTATCCCAGCCTTCAGCGGATCTATGGAATGAGAACTTAAGGGAAGTGAGAGAGCATTTTTTAAAAGGAGTTCCTCTTTTTTTTTTTTTTTAAATTATACTTTAAGTTCTGGGGTACATGTGCAGAACGTGCAGGTTTGTTACACAGGTGTACATGTGCCATGAATTTTTAACAAGTGCCCAGGCAACCCTATTCACCAGACAAGTCCAGGAAACAGTGATCAAGAGTTTGTGCCTTCATCATCAATTGACTTGACCAGAACATCAATTAGGTATCTCTCTGGTTATTTGTTATCCCGCCTGTAAAATGGAGAGGGTGATAAATTCCTATTGTTCTCTAACGGTTGTGTTATTCTAGATGCATTTCAATAGAGTAATGAAAATTTGGTGGTACTGGAAATAATAGAGAAAACATACAGTGGACTTCTATTATTCACTTATGAATTTTCTTTAAAAAAGATTTAATCTCAGATCTATTGAGGTTAAATCCATTCTCAATGAGATTCATTCTCTGCTTCTCAGTCTTTATCAAGTCTGTTTTTTATCACCAGTCTGTAAGTACTCAGGGCATACTGATTCTTTCGACTGTTAGAATGAGGAAAACAGAAAGATAACACGATTGCAAAAATACCTAATGACACATTGCAAACCAAATTCAGCTGGCTTTGGGATCAGCTACTTATGTTCCTCGTCTTCCTTCATTAGAATTGTCAGTTGAGGGTTGACAGTTTAAAAGGAAAAACTGAACTGAATTTAATCCTCAACTTGAACATTACTTTGGTTTTGCTATTTGCCATGATAACCATAACACCACTACTACAACCTCAGCTACCATTTATTGAACATGCATTAAGTACAGATATTTGTTTTGCTTCTTCTATATGTCTGGTCTTGCACTAGTGTCTTACTTAGCCTCCACAGCAACCCTGTTATCCCTATTGAAGGGGGTAAGCACAAGAGGCCCGATTCATTTTACTAACTGCCCCTGGTCACAGAATAAAGAATGGCAAAGCCAGGATTTGAACACCATTTTGTCTGACTTCAAAGCTTGTGCTTTTCCTACTATTACTTAAAAAAAATTAAAACATATACTAGAGAGAAGGAGGATGAGTCCCAACAGAGTCATTCTAATTTCTTGGATGGGCAGGGCATCAGCTGGAGCTGAACTTAGTGGCTGCCTTTGCCAACCACCTGCCCCAGCTACGCCTGTTGTTTCTGCTGTGTTCTCTCAACAATGCCTGTAGGTTCTGTGGGTTCCTGGCAGCTGATGGAGCAGAAAGGAACTTTGATCTCTCTGCCCTAGGGCTCCTTTTCCCAGGCACCAGGATGCCTTTGTAAGTCTGGTTGTCTGGAAAGAAGCCCTTCCCCACCCTCGCTGTAGGGCTGGCTGGGTGGCTGCCCATGGGAGACAGCACCGTCAGCATTTGCCCTCTCTTACTCTCCCTGCAGATCTGTCCTGCAGATCTGCCCTCACTTTCCGGAAGGGCTTTGGGATTTACCCCAGCTCCTGGTCCAGATGGAAGAGGGAATAGCCGTGGACCCAGCTCACTCTGGAGCCCAGTCTGTCCTGGGCTGGCTGCTCCTCTGGGCAGGAGCTTGTGGCAGGCAGCTGCTGGGGAGAGAGCAAGTCCTGTCGTCCTATACCTCTCCACATCTGCCCCTCCCCTCCAATCTAAGTCAGAATGGTCAGTGATAACCAGGGAGCCAGGGCATGTGGGTGGTAGTGCTGGGATACCCCAGTTTTACCAGCTATTGGCTGGTGACTTTGAACACATCGCTTGTCTCTCTCCAAGTCTGTTTTTATGTCTGTACACATGGAAACATGATCTTTAAGACTAGGTGACCTCTAAAGCCCTTTTGGCTATGACCTTCTGGACTTCAAAGCCTCCCTGAAATTGCTGCTGCTGCTGCTGCTGCTGCTACTGTAATGACAACATCAAAAATGAGAGCTCACAGGCATTGAACACTTGTATGTGTCAGGCATTATACCAGGATGTTCCACACAACAGCTGATGGAATCCTCAGAAGAATTCTATATGAAATTTCAAAAAAATGAAGACATGGGGAGAGGAGCTAACTATTGCCTCACATTCATGCATCTAGTGAGTGCTGAGGCTGGGACTTGAATCTAGTTCTACCTGATCCTAATGCCTCTTCTCTTACTCAGGACTCCTATCCTGCCTAGCCTGGAGGAGATTCCACATTGACATCTCCCTTTAGCCTTTGAGACCTTCAAGGAAGAGTAAGGATGGTCTCTTTTCAAAACCTAGCAGTATGAAAGGTGGCCAGAGCCGGGGAGGGTGGCTATGGGGTCTCAGAGTTGAGACCTCCCCACTCCACTCAGAGAAAGGAGTTCCAGACACCCCACCCACCTCAGTGTGGAGCCAATAGATGGGAAGAATGATGGAAATGACTGATGGCTGTGACAGTTTGCAATTTCTCCCCTCCAGGTTCCCTCACCTGCTCTCACTGTACTCTCCGTTGGCTCTGGGAACAGTGCCCAGAATAAAACATTGTCTCCATGCCAAGGCCTCATTCACTAGCACCCTCTTCCAGGGAAAGAGTAAAGTCTAGCCCAGGGGAAACCACGTATTTAAAGGTGAACTCACCTGGAGAATAAGTCTTGGTTCCAGACTACTTGGCACAGTTTTGACATGGCATGCGAGTGCTCCCCATTATCTAGTGATCTGCTCAGAGAGCAGAGGAAATAAATTAAATCTGCATTTCTGCAGGAGTCTTGTTTTGAATGAGCCTTATAGAAGTAAGTCCTTAGCAAGTGCTCTGCCCCAAGCATTGACATTCTGAATTTTCCTCTCTGCCTTGGTCTGTCCTGTGTCTGTACTCCCAGAGGGCATGCTCACTTGATGGGCATCCTGCAATCCCAGATCAAGAATGCAGAGGTACACAGGGCAAGGGCATCTGTGCTTTCCGAATCCCCTGCTGGGGCCAGGCTTTGTCCCAGGCTGTGTACTGGTAGATATAATTTCATTTAATCTCACAAGTCAGTGTTAACAGTCTGCATTTGATAGGAGAAGCGAAAGTGTCACCGGGAGGGGAAGGAGCTGGGATTTCAACTCTTTGACCTCTTTCCACTGCTGTACCTCCAAGGAGAGCACAGGGGCACCTGAGGGGGTGGGGATATAAGTGAAGCCATCAGGGGTGAGGTGTGGTTTGAGCTGGGCCTTGAAGGAGGCTGCAAGTCTTCCAACTTTGGGGATGAGCAGCAGATACAGTGGCAAATGGCTTGTGCTAAGGCAGAGAAGCAGGGGTGGGAAAGTACCCAGAACCTCAAGGAAAACGTCATCACTGAACATATTTGATTTTATGCCCCTAGCTTTGCTCATAAGCTAGGATGGGAGAATGGATTGTTTTAGAAACACTTCTGATTTCTCTGGAAAAGTTTGCTTGAAGGTGTCCATACTTAATGCTTGCTATGTAAGGGGCCATGCGATGTTTTATTGCAAACATTAAGTCCAGAGAAATATTTTTCCCTCTAGAAAAACCTGTAAATTTTTAATTTTTTCAGAAGATGAGAACTGCATAGCATCCTCCAGTTTTCATTTTGCTTGAATTCCAAGATGCTGCCGAGATGTTGATAATAAAATTACAAGCCTTTTTTGGGGGGCAGCTGCCTAGTAGAGGAATTGGTTGGGATCTAAACCAGGCTCTGATGTCAAGCTACCTAGTTTGAAACCCCAGCTGTGCCATTTCCTGGCAATTTTGGGCAAGTTATTTATCTTCCTTGTGCCTCAGTTTTCTTATTGTAAAATGATATAATAATAACACTTATACAGTTTATGGGAGGATTAAATTAGCAAATGCACGTAACAATTTAAAATGTAAAATCACAACCATGTTCAACTTTGCCTATCCTTCTTTCCTTTTTTTATTGTTTAAGCACTTACCACTAAATTTTATTTATTTTGCTTATTTGTCTCCTCCCATTAGATGGTAACTTATATGGGGCAGGGAGTTTTGTCTTTTTTTATTTTTGTTTTTTTACTGCTTCATCCTCAGAGCCTAGGATGATGCCTGGCAAACCATAATGTGTTTGATAAGTATTAAATGAATGAGTGATTCTAAAGTGCTTAGCAACGCCTGCCACTCAGTAAGTGCTTAGTAAATGTTACTTTATATCTGTCATTAAATAACACCCTATATTCAGTCCATCAGCAAATCATGTCCATTCTATGTTAAAAATCTTTTCTAAATTTAACTGCTCCTCCCTGGCTCTCCTGCCAGCATCCCAGTCAAAGCTTCCCTCACCTCTCACCTGGACAGCTGCAGGAGGGACCTAACTAGATTCCTTGACTAGGCTCTTGACACCCTATAGTCAGCACTCTCTAACACCACTCTGTAGCTTCAATAATCTTCTTCAGATGTAAGTCAGGTCATGACATTCTCCTGCTCAAAAATCCTCTGGTATTTCTCTATCATACTCAGAGTAAAACCCAAGGCTTATTGCACCCGAAAGTCTCTTGTACTTCGTGTTGTCTTTGATCCTCATCTCCTGCCCCTTTGCTCTCACTCCTTTTGGCCATTGCTCAGGCTCTCTTAGGGCCTTGGTGTTTGCTATCTTGCTGGGATGTTCTTCTTCACATGGCTCACTCTGGCACTTATGCAAGAGTCAGCTTAACTGTCACCTTCCAGGCCGGGTGCGGTGGATCACGCTTGTAATCCCAGCACTTTGGGAGGCTGAGGCGGGTGGATCGCGAGGTGAGGAGATCGAGACCATCCTGGCTAACACGCTAAAACCGCATCTCTACTAAAAGTACAAAAAATTAGCTGGGCATGGTGGCAGGCACCCGTAGTCCCAGCTACTCAGGAGGCTGAGGCAGGAGAATGGCATGAACCTGGGAGGCGGAGCTTGCAGTGAGCTGAGATGATGCCACTGCCCTCTAGCCTGGGTGACAGAGTGAAACTGTCTCGAAAAAAAAAAAAAAGTCATCTTCCCAGAGAAGTCTTCTCTGACCACTAGTCTATAGGAGTCCTGCTTACTCCCAGTGCTGACTCTCAGACCCCTGTCCTGAACATTCAGCACAGATTTTTTTTTTAGAAACTATCTGTCTCATCTATAAGAATATAAACTCCATAAGGGCAGGAACTTTGGTTAGAAGAGTGTAGTCTGGTGTAGTGGATGTTGCTCCTCCCCCTGAAGTGCTGAAGGCCACAGTGAGGACCCTCACACTGTTTTTTTCTGTGCCTGGCTAGGTCCTGCAGATCTGCCCCAAGGACATGAGAGCTGACATCTGCGTGCACCTGAACCGCAAGGTTTTCAAGGAGCACCCGGCCTTCCGGCTGGCCAGTGATGGCTGCCTCCGGGCACTGGCCATGGAGTTCCAGACGGTGCATTGTGCCCCAGGGGATCTCATCTACCATGCAGGAGAGAGTGTTGACAGCCTCTGCTTTGTGGTTTCTGGCTCCCTGGAGGTGATCCAAGATGATGAGGTGGTGGCCATCCTAGGTAGGTGTTGGCTTTGCTGGACGAGCAAAGGTACCTGGGGTTGGCGTAGCTACTGGGCAGCTCAATGCCACTGCGGCCTTCAGGTAGAGATTGCTTCATAGGGCAGGGCCAATCGCTAATATTAACTTATCTATCCAACAAACAAACAGCAAGAGCCTGTTTGGCACAAAGCTAGTCGCTGTTTGATGTCTGGAGTATTTCAATAAGAAAAATGGGTTTTATCCTCAAGGGGCTCCCAGTCTAGTGTAGGAGATGAACAAATAAGCAGACGTTCACAGTACAATGGGAGGCACATCTAACCCAGTATTCAAGTGGGAAGGCTTCCTGTACCTGTGCTAAAACTTAAAAATTGAGAATGAGTTAGCATGGAGAAGAGAAGGGATGACGTATCCTAAATGTGTCACATCCTTTCAGAGGGAGAAATTCATGACTCACTTGGGAAACTACAAATTATTTAGTGTGGCTGGAGCACAAGAGGGGACATGGTAAGATATCAGACTAGGGAGGGAGCGAAGCACTAGGCAGATTGTGGCAGATTCTGGAAGCCACATTAGGTGACTGGGATTATTTGGGGGAGCCAATGAAGAGCTGAAAGCAGGGGAGAGACATGATGAGATTTGTACTTTAGAAAGATGACAGTAGTTGCAGCTTGGGGAGTGGATTGAACGGGGAAGGCTGGGTTAAGGAGACCAGGTGGGAGGCATGTTATCTAGAGGCAAGTTGATGGTGGCCTGAACTAATACTGTGGCAAGCAGATGGAGAGAAACAGATGGAGTTGAGATATTCAAGAAGTAGAATCACTGGAACCCAATGACAGATTAGCTGTGGTAGGGAAGGAGGAGTCAACGAGGACTATAGGTTTTCTCACATGGATAACAGGGAAGCTGGTACACCATCTACAGCAATAGAGAATGTGGGAGGAAGAGCAGGGACGCGGGGGAATGTGTTGGTAATCGGGACACTGAGCATCAGTAGCTTTTAGGAAATGTGTCTGGTTTTCTGAGCTAGCCAGAGAACAGCTCTTTATTGGTGGCATATCTCTAAGGGGGCAAGCCATCATCATAATAATAGCTATCATTTACGGTCATTTGACACACAGATACTCATTTCACCCTTACAGTAACCCTATGAAATGGTTTTATTATCCCCATTTTGTAGATGAGACAATTAAAGTTCAAAGAGGTTAAGGAAATTTCCTCATGGCTGATGAAGTTCATGAAGCCAGCATTCCAGAGTCCCTCTGACTCCAGAACCTCTGCTTCAATCCAAAATGGATTACAAAATGTAATACTGCAATTCGGATGATAATTTTTTTTTTTTTTTTGAGTCGGAATCTCGGCTCTGTTGCCCAGGCTGGAGTGCGGTGGTGCAATCTCGGCTCACTGCAAGCTCTGCCTCCTGGGTTCACGCCATTCTCCTGCCTCAGCCTCCCAAGTAGCTGGGACTACAGGCACCCGCCACCATGCCCAGCTAATTTTTTTGTTTTTTGTTTTGTTTTGTTTTGATTTTAGTAGAGATGGGGTTTTACCATGTTAGCCAGGATGGTCTCGATCTCCTGACCTTGTGATCTGCCCGCCTTGGCCTCCCAAAGTGCTGAAATTACAGGCATGAGCCACCACGCCTGGCCTCTGATGATAATTAATGTAGTATGCTGGCCCATTAAGTTGCCAGGTACTGGTAAACATGTGTTTTATCTTTTACAAATGATTTATTAGAAAACTGAGGCCGGAGGAGATTAAGTTATGCTGAAGTTAGAATTGAGATTCAAACTACATAGAGACATTGGATAGTGTTATTTTAAAAAAGAAAGACAGAAAAAGAAAAGCCCCAACTTTGTTCCTGCTTGACTTTGGAGCACACAATATGTAGCTTCCTTCTTGTTTTTTTGGCCCTAAGCCAACTGGCTCTCTTGATTACATTTTGCTTAGGTTAACCCAAGGATGATTTATGTTCCTTCAGCATACATTGGCAGATGGTCAGAGGGAGAGTGGGATAGAAATTGTGTGGGGTGGTCGGGTGCAGTGGCTCATGCTGTCATCCCAGCACTTTGGGAGTCTGAGACAGATGGATCTCTTGGGTCCAGGAATTTAAGACCAGCCTGGGCACTATGGCAAAACCCTGTGTCCACAAAAAATACAAAAATTAGGTGGGCATGGTGATATATGCTTGTGGTCCCAACTACTCAGGAGGCTTAGGTGGGAGGATCAGAAGCAAAGGTTACAGTGAGACATGATCACATTGCTGCACTCTGGCCTGAGGCCTGAGTGACAGAAGGAGACCCTGTCTCAACAAACAAACAACAACAACAACAACAAAAAAAACAAGCAAAAAGAAATTGGGTGGGAAATGGAGGCTGAAACTGTTTGCCAAAATAAGTGTTCTAGATTCCATGGTATCCATTGAACTCTGCAGACCAGAGTTACTCTGTTCCTTGCCCCCTTTTCACAGAGAAGCGAGATTCAACTGTGTATACATAGGACTCATGAAGGTAAAAACCATTGCTTTAGTATGTCTGATATGAAGGAGCATTTTTCTCTACCTTTAATACTCATCAGTTTCCTTGATAAAGAGGAGTTTCTTTTTTTATTTATTTATTATACTTTAAGTTCTAGCGTGCACGATAAAGAGGAATTTCCACTGGTGGTCATAGCCATGTTTTTGTGTTTGCCTGGCTGAGATGAGCACCTATTAACTAGTGAGCAATCCTTTAAGTTTGACCTTTGACTTAACCCTTTGATAAGGGCATCTTTCACTCATCTTCCCACTGATAACTTACCATATGCCTTTCCATGCTCAGGGCATCCTTCGTGACTCACCACACACAGCTACATTTCTAGGAGTTGTTTGAACACCTAGACTTAGGCATAGAGGCATGACGGAGCTGAAGAGGGGTGGGGGAGACCAACAGCTTCCTAGCCCCTTCTCATTTCCTTTCATCCTGGGCTTCTTGTGAGGAAGAAACCAGGGCTTGATTTATTGTTGAATTACTTGACCTCGTTGACTGCGTCTCTAAATCTGGCCCTCTACTTTGGGCCTTCCCGGGCATTCTGCCTGCTCTAGTTAGCAATGTGGACAGGATCTCTGAAATAGCTCAGCAGCTTTGGATTCAAAGTGGTTGTGGCCTTCAAGCTGTCTACACTAGAAAAAGCTTCTTCACTTTGTCTCTAGGAGCCAGACTGGGTCTGAAAAGTAGGTCCAAACTCAATATTCTAAATAACTTATCAGATTTCAAGGGGCTCTTATTCTCTAAAAGGTCAAGACAAGTCCTTCAAGTCAACCTGAGCTCTGGACAAAGAGGCATAAGTGACTCTAAGCTGTTGGCTCCCTGGAAACTTAAATTTAGAGTTTTGTTCTTGTTGTTTTTCTATAATTAGCATATATTTGGTCAATGGACTGAAATCAGTTTGTTCTTGCAAGGGGGTTAGGCATCAAATGGGCATTATAACTTTATTGTCTGTTGATGCCCTTCAATACAATCCAACCAAAATGCATTGAACACCTGCTATCTGCTAGGCACTGTCATAGGGGTGGGGATATAGCAGTGGACCAAACATTAGTCCAGCCTCTTACAGATGGAGGGGACTGATAGTGGAAAGACAGCCATCACTCTGCATGATTAGCATTGCCATGGAGAGAATGCAGGTATCATAGAGGATCATTGGATGAGCAATTATTGAGCAGCTACTGTATATCCAGTGCTTTAAAGAGGACAGAAAATATCCAAGTATTCCTTAGTTATCACAAGCAAGAGGTTTTAGAAAAAAACGCCAGAGCTCATCCATCTCGTTATCTTGCTCTTTGTTCTGTTATTATCAGTTCACTCATTTACATTCTGCTAATTTGCCTCCTCCTTCCAGTTCTAGTATTCCACTCACATTCTCTGTTTAATTTTAGCACAGATGCCAAGAACAAAGAAAAGGGCCAGTACGCATAACTAAGTGTGTTTAGTTTGTGTTAAAAATGAAGCCCTTCAAAGGAAAGTCTTTGAAAGAAGAGTGTTTTCCAAACTTTTGTGACTGGAACCTGCCATACGGAATGTAGATTATGTTGCAAATGAATACATAAACAAATACACACACAGTTATACACAGAATTTGATACTTCTCTTGCTATGTGAGTTGCAACCTGGTATTTTCTATTAGATAATGTTCTCTTTCATTAAAAAAATGACCATCATGACCCACTAAATTGTTTTCCTGACCTGATCACAGTCTGCAGTTTAAAACGTGGTCCCACAAATCTAGATAATATTCTCTGAGGACAGAGAACATACCAGAAATCTCTTATGATCTCCTGTCCCTTTACTCTTCTCTCTGCCTTAATTTTGCATGAAAGCCTTATATCTTTTTGGAATTCCCTTAGAAATCACTTAATGGCTTCTCAAATCTAGTTTCTTGGCTCCTTGAAATAAATTTGAGATTTTCACATGTGCGTTTTATTTATTGGATTTTAAAAAGTAATTTAGTTTTTTATAGATATCAATATTAAAAGGTAGAGATACCATTTTTCCCCTATCCAAGTAGTACTAGTAGCATCTGCATATAAGTAGTTATCTTGGTGTTCTGTGTTACTGTGTGACTCAGCAACATAGATGAGTCATGGACTAGCATCTGGGCTGTGCATAAGTGTATTAAGTATCTCCCTGCATTTCTATCTTATAAGTGCAGTATTTATATGATCTCCTTTCACTACGATTTAGTGTCCCCTTACTAATGTTTATGGGTTTTGCATTTTAATACTCAATTTGTATTTTCTTTATGGATCATCTTGTGTTTTTCCGTTTTGTGGATTTTTTTTTTTTTTTCCCCCTTGGGGCAAACAGAAGTATTTTGGTCAGGCTGCATCAAGCAGTAAAAAGAGTCCTGAAGCTAGAGATTTAACTCTAGTCCTGGTTCTGCTATAACTCCTTGCAGGAGTTGCCACTAGCTGGTTAAGAGTCTTCAGAGGGCTCCTGTGTTTCTACCGAGCCTATCACAGTGCATCAATTGCATATTTACTCCCCACTCTCCTGTGAGCCCCAGACTCTTTGATTTCATATCTCCGGCACCTAGCACATGGAAAGCACCAGAGGCTATTTTCTGAATGGAATGCAATTGAAAGGAAGGCAGAGGTTAGGCTGTGAGGAGCCCCACAGGTCAAAGTAAGACTATCTTATGGGGATAAGGACCCAGAGAGAGTTTTAGAAAGGAGGTTGACAGGAAGATTTGGGTTCCACAAATACAGAGGCATGGAGACTAGCAGAGAGGCTCAGGAAAAATGGTGAGCCCCTGAATAAGGAAGTAGAAGGAGAGCCAGAATCTACAGACATCAGGGGAGGGAGAACCTCCGGGAAGTGGGAGGTGAGGACAGGGAATAGTTTCCAGAAGTGACTGGAGAAGTCAACAGGGCCAGAGGAGGAGGAAGTGAAGGAGGAAAGAAGATGGGTCTATTTTGTTCAGTTTGCAGTGTCTTTTTGGAACAGGTCCAGGTATGGCTTTCGACTACAGGAAACTCTCTTCTTGATTTGTGGATGAGCCAAAGTCTGCCAAGAAATGAGAAGGGCCATGGGGAAGATTGATGAGCAGGCCCTGGTTCACGTGGCACAGATCTTTCTTGCAGTCCTGTCACTATTGAGTTAGGACTTATATGTACATAAAGGCATAAATGCTTGTTCATGGATGAAATCTTCTTTATTTTATTTACTTATTTATTTTTAGAAGGACACCTCCTTGTCACAGTTCCTAATTTGGAAGGTACTCTCATTTTTGCTTAGTTAACTTCCTTGGGTTCATTGACCTTATTTGGATATTACTGCAGCATCTATTTATTTAGCAATCACCAGAGCATAACATGGTCTTAATCTCTTTGGGGATACAGAGAAAAACCTTGTCTTGGAGGAATGTTCCATTACATGTGGTGAGACAAATGCATGGCTAGTGGCAATAAGTAATGTGGGTACCTTTTTCTATAGACTTCTTGCAGTGAGCAGGGAAATGCTCATGCAGGAGGTAGAAGTTGAATTGGGCTTGGAAGGACAAGTAGGAGTTTTGCAGTCTGAGTCTGAAAGTGGAAAGTACAGCACAGGCCTCCAGAGGTATTAGAGAATACATGGAAATGCATGTGGCATGTTCAGGTACCAACGTGAGCAAAGCAGACTGAGCAGCCTTTCCATGAGGCCAGTGGTTCTCAACTATAGTGAACACAAAAACTCAGCTGGGAAACTTGTTCATCGTGCCAAGCCCCATTTGTTCCCCACAGGTTCTGAATCTATAGCCCTAGCCCCAGAGATGATTCCATGCATGTGGTTGGAGGACTGCGCTTTGAGAAACATTGCTTTAGGCAGTTACTGCTTGATGTTTTTTGTGGAACAGGATGAGATGATGAACGTGGGGAAGCAACTAAGGCAGGATGCACTGGGTAGGAGACCTTTTATTACATTAACCTAAACCACATGAAATGATCAATTCTCCACTTTTTTGACATACCACATGGTAGGATCAACTTCCCAGTGATCTGTTTAAGAGGCCTAGAGTAGCAGCTCTGTGAGGATGGAGTCAAGGTTTGGACAGGTGAGGTAGGGCATTCTAAATGGAAAAGACGATGTGAGCTGAGGCATAGGGAAGGAAAGTGTTGGGGGTGTTTCATAACCACAAGACAGTTACTTGAGCTGTAGCTGAGAGCCCTACGGGGCAGCAGTGGGATATGGGGCTGGGGAGGCATATCAGGGCTACTCTATGAGATGAGTTTAAAGGTCAGCATGAGGAACTCAGCAGTGGAAACCACTGAAGGTGGTGAGTAAAGCATGGCACTATTACAGCTGTGATTTGTAAAGATTAATGGATTGAACAGAGAGACCAGGAGGCTGTTACGTAAGTATGGCTTATAGCAGAAGTAAGGAGTGTTAAGATGCAGGCAGTAAAAATGGAGACAGGAGTAGGGCTGCCAAATACAATACCACATGCCCAGTTTAATTTGAATTTCATGTAAACAATACATAGTTTCTAGTATAAATTTTATCCAGATGTTTCATGGGATATGCTTATGAGTGAAATTATTCATTTATTTGAAATTCTATTTTAACTGGGTATCTTGTATTTTTATTTGCTAAATCTGCCAACCATAGTTGGGAGGGAAAGGTGGATAAAACATCGTGAAGCAGAGTCTGTAAGGTTGTAAGTAGGATATGGGGAGCAAAGAGAGGGAAGCAAGAGAAGCAGTTCTGATGAGTGGGGAAATGGGGGCATCAGTGGTAGAAGATCAAGTCAGGAGGAAATGGTGGTGAGAAAGAAAGTGGTGAGCTTCATTTTGACCTGTTACACTGTTGCATTTAATGGCCAATAGGGTATCAAAGTGGAGAGTCCAGCAGTGACTTGGACCCTGTGGGTCTGGAATCAGGAAAAGAAACCAGGGGTCAAGACAGAAATTTCGGATTTAGAGGAAGAAATATGAAATGCATATTTTAAAAAGACACAGATAGAACATAGGAATATTTTTCTAAATGACCAAGTATTTCAGAGCATTTGAAAGGAATTGGGAAAGCCAGGTGTGGTGGCTTGTGCCCATGGCCCCAGCTACTCAGGAGGCTGAGGATCGCTTGAGCCTAGGACTTTGAGGCTGTAGTGCACCGTGATCACACTGGTGAAGAGCTACTGCACTCCAGCCTAGGCAACATAGCAAGACCCTGTCTCTTAAAAAAGAAAGGAAGAAATGGGAGTGTAGCCATTCACAATACTCACAAGAAATTTTAAACGATACTAGAAATAAGCAAAGTAAGTAAAATACAGTTCTTAAATGCAATCTGATCTCAGTTATGTGAGCAAAAAACATTCATAGATAAAAGCCCATAGGTGTTTTCACCAGCGTGTTATAGTGCATGTGTTGTTTGCGAGGCTTTAGGATATTTTAATTTTTAAAACATATTTGTCTTTCAAGTTGTCTTTAAAAGAATATATGCTACTTTCTAAATGTGGGGAAAAATTTTGTTTTAATTTTCAAGGGGATATTGAGAAAGTCAACATTACTTCAAATTTCACATTTGTTGGTTATTAGGATATAATTTAGAAGAATGATATTATTTTTCATATAGATGTCTTGACAGCATTTTTTTTTTTTTTACCAATTCAATCAGAAAAAAAGTGGCGTTTATTTTTGCATCTAGTACCCAACCCCTCCCTCTAAGAGTTCTTGAAAGGAGGATGGCCAGGCAATGAAGACAGAATGGCTTATCTGACAAAGATCTAAAGCAACAACAAAAGCAACAATGACTTTCTATAAACCCTCATTATTTTAGAGGATTGGAGAAGCTAAATCCTTCACAGAGATGCTTCCCAAGATTCTTGTGAGCTGAGTACGGAGAGGAGGGGGTCCCCAAGCACTGCCATCACTGTGGTGCATTGCTCCACAGTGCTCCAGAGACTTGAAGTTGCTAGGTAAATATTGCTGCCACTTGCCATATAATAATGTTGTTTGCCCATGCTTAGCACAGAGGGAGGAGGCTATGTGTAAGTGTCACCCTAAACACTCCAACCAAGCATTTAATACTCATACAGCTGTTCCATCATCTGAAGAGATTAAACTAAGTCTGTACTTTTAGAAAGAAGCTATAATATGAATAATCTAGAACTTCAGAAATACAAAACCACTTGTATCATGTAATGCACACATTTTCTGATTGAGAGAGGGTGGAGGCGGAGACCAGGTCTCTTTCCTAATTCTGTGTTTGCTTAAGTAATTTTAAAAATTGGTTTACAGTCCCCGAAGACACTGGCAGTTAGGAAGTTGATTGATCTTTCTAAAGGAAATTTTCATAACTTTATAGTGTCTAGACAGAGGGATTGGTTGAATCATAAATTATGGTAAATTAAGGCAGTTGTTATGATAATGATATGAAGAAGTTTTACTGGCATGCAAAATGTTTCAAATATAACTTTAAGTGGGATAAAAGCAGAATATATAGCTATATATATAGTAACCTTAACTAGCTCAAAATGCATATATGGGTAAAAGAAAGATGGAAAGTATACCAAAATGTTAACTGAAGTTTTCTGGACAGTAGACTTATTTGTAATTTTTATTGTCTATTTTTCAACATATTTCAGTTATTTTCTATAACTCACTTATATTCTTTTATAAATAATCAGAAGGGGAAAAAGCAAAGTTCTCATCCATAGCAATCTTGGAAAATTATCACCTGCTTTCAGTGGAAGATTTGTGTTCTGGCCGGGCGTGGTGGCTCAAGCCTGTAATCCCAGCACTTTGGGAGGCCGAGACGGGCGGATCACTAGGTCAGGAGATCGAGACCATCCTGGCTAATACGGTGAAACCCTGTCTCTACTTAAAAATACAAAAAACTAGCCGGGCGACGAGGCGGGCGCCTGTAGTCCCAGCTACTCGGGAGGCTGAGGCAGGAGAATGGCGTAAACCTGGGAGGCGGAGCTTGCAGTGAGCTGGGATCCGGCCACTGCACTCCAGCCTGGGTGGCAGAGCAAGACTCCGTCTCAAAAAAAAAAAAAAAAAAAAAGATTTGTGTTCTGTTTGCTTGGTGGAGAGATTTGGCTAATTTAATTTTATCTAATTGCAGTAATGAAGAACAGAAGGAGAATTGTCATGAAGTTTCCAAACCATTGCTTTAACTTGACCATTTATGGCGGAGTCCCTATTCAGACAGAGATGCCAGCCTTGTTTTCTCATGATCAGCATAGTCCCCACAAGGAAGGCTGATGACCCATATTTGGGTGACGTTTTAATACTTTTGGGGCAGCATTTATGTCACAGAGTAATTTCTCTTTTTTTTTTTTTGTTATACTTTTAAGTTCTAGGGTACATGTACACAATGTGCAGGTTTGTTACATATGTATACTTGTGCCATGTTGGTGTGCTTCACCCATCAACTCGTCAGCACCCATCAACTCGTCACTTACATCAAGTATAACTCCCAATGCCATCCCTCCCCACTCCCCCCTAACCATAATAGGCCCCAGTGTGTGATGTTCCCCTTCCTGAGTCCAAGTGATCTCATTGTTCAATTCCCACCTATGAGTGAGAACATGCGGTGTTTGGTTTTCCGTTCTTGTGATAGTTTGCTGAGAATGATGGTTTCCAGCTGCATCCATGTCCCTACAAAGGACATAAACTCATCCTTTTTTATGGCTTCATAGTATTCCATGGTGTATATGTGCCACATTTTCTTAATCCAGTCTGTCACAGATGGACATTTGGGTTGATTCCAAGTCTTTGCTATTGTGAATAGTGCCACAATAAACATACGTGTGCATGTGTCTTAAAAGCAGCATGATTTATAATCCTTTGGGTATATACCCAGTAATGGGATGGCTGGGTCAAATGGTATTTCTAGTTCTAGATCCTTGAGGAAGAGCCATACTGTTTTCCACAATGGTTGAACTAGTTCACAGTCCCACCAACAGTGTAAAAGTGTTCCTATTTCTCCACATCCTCTCCAGCACCTGTTGTTTCCTGACTTTTTTTTTTTTTTTTTTTTTGAGACGGAGTCTTGCTCTGTCGCCCGAACTGGAGTGCAGTGGCCGGATCTCAGCTCACTGCAAGCTCCGCCTCCCGGGTTCACGCCATTCTCCTGCCTCAGCCTTCGGAGTAGCTGGGACTACAGGTGCCCGCCACCTCGCCCGGCTAGTTTTTTGTGTTTTTTTAGTAGAGACGGGGTTTCGCCGTGTTAGCCAGGATGGTCTCGATCTCCTGACCTCGTGATCCGCCCGTCTCGGCCTCCCAAAGTGCTGGGATTACAGGCTTGAGCCACCGCGCCCGGCCGTTTCCTGACTTTTTAATGATTGCCATTCTAACTGGTGTGAGATGGTATCTCATTGTGATTTTGATTTGCATTTCTCTGAGGCCAGTGATGACAAGCATTTTTTCATGTGTCTGTTGGCTGTATGCATGTCTTCTTTTGAGAAATGTCTGTTCATATCCTTTGCCCACTTTTTGACGGCGTTGTTTGTTTTTTTCTTGTAAATTTGTTTGAGTTCTTTGTAGGTTCTGGATATTAGCCCTTTGTCTGATGAGTAGATTGCAAAAATTTTGTTCCATTCTGTAGGTTGCCTCTTCACTCTGATGGTAGTTTCTTTTGCTGTGCAGAAGTTCTTTAGTTTAATTAGATCCCATTTGTCAATTGTGGCTTTTGTGGCCGTTGCTTTTGGTGTTTTAGACATGAAGTCCTTGCCCGTGCCTATGTCCTGAATGGTATTACCTAGGTTTTCTTCTAGGGTTTTTATGGTATTAGGTCTAACATTTAAGTCTCTAATCCATCTTGAATTAATTTTCATGTAAGGAGTAAGGAAAGGATCCAGTTTCAGCTTTCTACTTATGGCTAGCCAATTTTCCCAGCACCATTTATTAAATAGGGAATCCTTTCCCCATTTCTTGTTTTTGTCAGGTTTGTCAAAAATCAGACGGTTGTAGATGTGTGGTATTATTTCTGAGGACTCCGTTATGTTCCATTAGTCTATATCTCTGTTTTGGTATCAGTCCCATGCTGTTTTGGTTACTATAGCCTTGTAGTATAGTTTGAAGTCAGGTAGCGTGATGCCTCCAGCTTTGTTCTTTTGACTTAGGATTGTCTTGGCAATGCAACCTCTTTTTTGGTTCTGTATGAACTTTAAAACAGTTTTTTCCAATTCTGTGAAGAAACTCATTGGTATCGTCATGGGGATGGCATTGAATCTATAAATTACCTTGGGCAGTATGGCCGTTTTCACAATATTGATTCTTCCTATCCATGAGCATGGTATGTTCTTCCATTTGTTTGTGTCCTCTTTGATTTCACTGAGCAGTGTTTTGTAGTTCTCCTTGAAGAGGTCCTTTACATCCCTTGTAAGTTGGATTCCTTGGTATTTTGTTCTCTTTGAAGCAATTGTGAATGGGAGTTCATTCATGATTTGGCTCTATGTCTGTCACTGGTGTATAAGAATGCTTGTGATTTTTGCACATTAATTTTGTATCCTGAGACTTTGCTGAAGATGCTTATCAGCTTAAGGAGATTTTGGGCTGAGACAATGGGGTTTTCTAAATACACAATCATGTCATCTGCAAACAGGGACAATTTGATTTTTTCTTTTCCTAACTGAATACCCTTGATTTCTTTCTCTTGCCTGATTGCCCTAGCCAGAACTTCCAACACTATGTTGAATAGGAGTGGTGAGAGAGGACATCCCTGTCTTGTGCCAGTTTTCAAAGGGAATGCTTCCAGTTTCTGGCCATTCAGTATGATATTGGCTATGGGTTTGTCATAAATAGCTCTTATTATTTTGAGATATGTTCCATCAATACCAAATTTATTGAGAGTTTTTAGCATGAAGTGTTGTTGAATTTTGTCAAAAGCCTTTTCTGCATCTATTGAGATAATCATGTGGTTTTTGTCTTTGGTTCTGTTTATATGCTGGATTACGTTTGTTGATTTGTGTATGTTGAACCAGCCTTGCATCCCAGGGATGAAGCCCACTTGATCATGGTGGATAAGCTTTTTGATGTGCTGCTGGATTCGGTTTGCCAGTATTTTATTGAGGATTTTTGCATCGATGTTCATCAAGGATATTGGTCTAAAATTCTCTTTTTTTTGTTGTATCTCTGTCAGGCTTTGGTATCAGGATGATGTTGGCCTCATAAAATGAGTTAGGGAGGATTCCCTCTTTTTCTATTGATTGGAATAGTTTCAGAAGGAATAGTACCAGCTCCTCCTTGTACCTCTGGTAGAATTCGGCTGTGAATCCATCTGGTCCTGGACTTTTTTGGTTGGTAGGCTATTAATTATTGCCTCAATTTCAGAGCCTGCTATTGGTCTATTCAGGGATTCAACTTCTTCCTGGTTTAGTCTTGGGAGAGTGTAAGTGTCCAGGAAATTATCCATTTCTTCTAGATTTTCTAGTTGATTTGCGTAGAGGTGTTTGTAGTATTCTCTGATGGTAGTTTGTATTTCTGTGGGGTTGGTGGTGATATCCCCTTTATCATTTTTTATTGCATCTATTTGATTCT
The DNA here is from genome assembly GCF_009764315.1 of Trachypithecus francoisi. Classification (NCBI taxonomy): domain Eukaryota; kingdom Metazoa; phylum Chordata; class Mammalia; order Primates; family Cercopithecidae; genus Trachypithecus; species Trachypithecus francoisi. The sequence goes on along the minus strand of NW_022681470.1, from coordinate 67,836,425 downwards.
TCTCTCTTTTCTTCTTTATTAGTCTTGCTAGCGGTCTATCAATTTTGTTGATCTTTTCAAAAACCCAGCTCCTGGATTCATTGATTTTTTGGAGGTATTTGTGTGTGTCTATGTCCTTCAGTTCTGCTCTGATCTTAGTTATTTCTTGCCTTCTGCTAGCTTTTGAATGTGTTTGCTCTTGCTTCTCTAGTTCTTTTAATTGTGATGTTAGGGTGTCAATTTTAGATCTTTCCAGCTTTCTCTTGTGGGCATTTAGTGCTACAAATTTCCCTCTACACACTGCTTTAAATGTGTCCCAGAGATTCTGGTATGTTGTATCTTTGTTCTCATTGGTTTCAAAGAACATCTTTATTTCTGCCTTCATTTTGTCATGTACCCAGTAGTCATTCCGGAGCAGGTTGTTCATTTTCCATGTAGTTGAGTGGTTTTGATTGAGTATCTTAGTCCTGAGTTCTAGTTTGATTGCACTGTGGTCTGAGAGACAGTTTGTTATAATTTCTGTTCTTTTACATTTGCTGAGGAGTGCTTTACTTCCAACCGTGTGGTCAATTTTGGAATAAGTGTGATGTGGTGCTGAGAAGAATGTATATTCTGTTGATTTGGGGTGGAGAGTTCTGTAGATATCTATTAGGTCCGCTTGGTGCAGAGTTGAGTTCAATTCCTGGATATCCGTGTTAACTTTCTGTCTCGTTGATCTAATGTTGACAGTGGGGTTTTGAAGTCTCCTATTATTATTGTATGGGAGTCTAAGTCTCTTTGTAAGTCTCTAAGGACTTGCTTTATGAATCTGGGTGCTCCTGTATTGGGTGCATATATATTAAGGATAGTTAGCTCTTCCTGTTGAATTGATCCCTTTACCATTATGTAATGGCCTTCTTTGTCTCTTTTGATCTTTGATGGTTTAAAGTCTGTTTTATCAGAGACTAGGATTGCAACCCCAGCTTTTTTTTTGTTTTCCATTTGCTTGGTAGATCTTCCTCCAGCCCTTTATTGAGCCTATGTGTGTCTCTGCATGTGAGATGGATCTCCTGAATACAGCAAACTGATGGGTCTTGACTCTTTATCCAGTTTGCCAGTCTGTGTCTTTTAATTGGACCATTTAGTCCATTTACATTTAAGGTTAATATTGTTATGTGTGAACTTGATCCTGTCATTGTGATATTAACTGGTTATTTTGCTCGTTAGTTGATGCAGTTTCTTCCTAGCATTGATGGTCTTTACATTTTGGCATGTTTTTGCAGTGGCTGGTACCGGTTGTTCCTTTCCATGTTTAGTGCTTCCTTCAGGATCTCTTGTAGGGCAGGCCTGGTGGTGACAAAATCTCTAAGCATTTGCTTATCTGTAAAGGATTTTATTTCTCCTTCATTGATGAAACTTAGTTTGGCTGGATATGAAATTCTGGGTTGAAAATTCTTTTCTTTAAGAATGTTGAATATTGGCCCCCACTCTCTTCTGGCTTGGAGAGTTTCTTCTGAGAGATCTGCTGTTGTCTGATGGGCTTTCCTTTGTGGGTAACCCGACCTTTCTCTCTGGCTGCCCTTAAGATTTTTTCCTTCATTTCAACTTTGGTGAATCTGACAATTATGTGTCTTGGAGTTGCTCTTCTGGAGGAGTATCTTTGTGGCGTTCTCTGTATTTCCTGAATTTGAATGTTGGCCTGCCTTACTAGGTTGGGGAAGTTCTCCTGGATGATATCCTGCAGAGTGTTTTCCAACTTGGTTCCATTTTCCCCGTCACTTTCAGGCACCCCAATCAGATGTAGATTTGGTCTTTTCACATAATCCCATATTTCTTGGAGGCTTTGTTCATTTCTTTTTACTCTTTTTTCTCTACACTACTCTTCCCACTTCATTTCATTCATTTGATCTTCAATCGCTGATACTCTTTCTTCCAGTTGATCGAGTCAGTTACTGAAGCTTGTGCATTTGTGATGTAGTTCTTATGTGATGGTTTTCATCTCTATCAGTTCTTTTAAGGCCTTCTCTGCATTGATTATTCTAGTTATCCATTCATCCGTTCTTTTTTCAAGGTTTTTAGTTTTTTTGTGCTGGTTACATAGTTCCTCCTTCAGCTCTGAGAAGTTTGATCGACTGAAGCCTTCTTCTCTCAACTCGTCAGAGTCATTCTCTGTCCAGCTTTGTTCCCTTGCTGGTGATGAGCTGCATTCCTTTGGAAGGGGAGATGTGCTCTGATTTTTTGAATTTCCAGCTTTTCTGCCCTGCTTTTTCCCCATCTTTGTGGTTTTATCTGCCTTTGGTCTTTGATGATGGTGACATACTGATGGGGTTTTGGTGTGGGTGTCCTTTCTGTTTGTTAGTTTTCCTTCTAACAGTCAGGACCCTCAGCTGTAGGTCTGTTGGAGTTTGCTTGAGGTCCACTCCAGATGCTGTTTGCCTGGGTATCAGCAGTGGAGGCTGCAGAAGATAGAATATTGCTGAACAGTGAGTGATCCTGTCTGATTCTTGCTCTGGAAGCTTCGTCCCAGAGGTGTACCCTGCTGTGCGAGGTGTGGGGTGTCGGTTTGCACCTAGTGGAGGATGTCTCCCAGTTAGGCTACTCAGGGGTCAGGGATCCACCTGAGCAGGCAGTCCGTGTTGGGAGATCCACTCCTCTCTTCAAAGCTGTCAGACAGGGTCATTTGCATCTGCAGAGCTTTTTGTTTAGCTGTGAACTGTCCCCAGAGGTGGAATCTACAGAGACAGGCAGGCCTCCTAGAGCTGCTGTGGGCTCCACCCAGTTCGAGCTTCTTGGGCGGCTTCCTTTACCTACTGAAGCCTCAGCAATGGTGGGTGCCCCTCCCCCAGCCTCGCTGCTGCCTTGCAGTTAGATCTCAGACTGCTGTGCTAGCAATGAGGGAGGCTCCATGGGCGTGGGACCCTCCCGGCCAGATGTGGGATATAATCTCCTGATGTGCCATTTGCTAAGACCCTTGGTAAAGCGGAGTATTAGGGTAGGAGTTACCCAATTTTCTAGGTGTTATGTGTCAGTTCCCCTGGCTAGGAAAAGGGATTCCCTTCCCCCTTGTGTTTCCCAGGTGAGGCGATGCCTCGCCCTGCTTCAGCTCTCGCTGGTTGGGCTGCACCAGCTGACCAGCACTGATTGTCCGGCACTCCCCGGTGAGATGAACCTGGTACCTCAGTTGAAACTGCAGAAATCACCTGTCTTCTGTGTCGCTCGCGCTGGGAGCTGGAGACTGGAGCTGTTCCTATTTGGCCATCTTGCTCCAGGACCCCGTCACAGAGTAATTTCTAACATGCATTATCTTAGTTCTTTTTAGTCTGTAAATTTTCAGCTTATCATTAAACTGAATTACAGTCAATTACAGGAGTGTTTCTGAGCAGGTCAACAGATTCCTTCTTCTTGAGTCAGGCTGACATTGTAGCTGTCCTAAGGATACCCAGGTTCTTGCACTTGGACTGGGGACCTATCTTCTCCTCAAAGTCATCCAGCCTAAGACATCCTAAGTCTTTCATATCCTGGACTACCTTACATTGTTCTGCTCAAACCCATGCTTTCATGGATGTATTAATTTGTTCATTTTATAACCATGCCAGGTACAGTGCTAGAGGTTGGAAATACAACAGTGGGCTAAACAGATACACCTCTCAAAAAGCCAGCCTTCTCAGCCAGGAAACAGACAAGTAAATATGCATTTTATAACATACAGCCAAGAGTTGTAATAGGACTAAGAACAGGATGCTGTGGGAGCTTATATAACAGGCATCTAATCCAGCAGCTATAAGAAGTCAAGGATGGCTTCCTGAGAGAGCTGATGTCTAAGCTGAATTCCACTAGGGACAGCAGTGACTGTGGGGGGTTGCAAAGGGATATTAGAGAGTGAGTGTCCCAGGAATAGGGAGAAGCATCTGCAAAGGTTTTGGAGACACAATTGGGGAAAAAAAAAAAGTAGTTCAAAATACCTGGAGCATAACATTCTCAAGAGGGTAGAATAGGTGAGCAAGGCCTTGAGACTTGTTAAGGCATTTGGACTGAAGGTAATGGAGAGCCAGTGAGGATTTTAAAGCAGAAGAATGACAGAATCTCATTTGTGTTTAGAAAAATCATCCTGCAGCTGTGTGGAGAAAGGAGCAGGAAAAGCCAAGATAAAAAGGCAGGGAACATGCTGAGAGATGACAGTAGCCTAACCTGACTTAAATGGCTGTGGAAATGAAGAAAAATAGATCCAAGAGGTATTTTATGTATGAAATTATCAGAGCTTGGCCATCTATTTTGGGTATGAAGATGAGCAAGAGGAAGAAGCCTGGAATGAGTTGGATGACTTTACTGGGATGGGCAACACTGGAGGAGGGGCAGGTTTCCCAGGAAGGAAGACCAGTTCCGTTTTTACATCTGCAGGTCTGAGCTGAGTGAAAGTAGCCAGTGGGAGATTCTGGACTCAGAAGAAAGATCAAGGCTTGAAGTGAAAATCTAGGGAAGATCATGGTCTAGGTGGCAATGGAAGCCAGGGGAGAGGCTGAGAACACCCAAGGAGACAAGGGAGGGAAAGAAGCAACAAAGTCTAGAACACAGCCCCAAGGAATACCAACTTATAGGAGCCTGAGATGGATTTCCAGAAAAGGAGGAGAGACCGGGAGAGAGGGATATAACAGAAGTCGATTGAGGTGTGTGGCAGGGGAGGGGTCGTGGGGGAGTGTGACAAATGGTCATTTTCAAGTGTTACAGAACTATAGTTCACGAAATAGACAATGTCATGGATTGTAAGAAACACTAATATTTTATGGCCCATTAAGAATCAATGGGCCATAAATGCTGCCAGGTAAACTGGCGCATTCCGATTTCAGAGATAAAAATGCTCTACACCATAAGTGTATGCTAGAATCAAAGAGGTATGATTCATTGAGAACTGCAAAGTGTCTTTTAGATTTATCAGCAAAGGAGTTATTGACTATGGTGAGAGTAGCATTAGAGGAGTGTGGGGATGAAGAGCAAGATTCAAGTAGCCTGAGAAATGAAGATGGATGGGTATTGGGTTCAGGGGTGCTTAATAAATTGCATAGATTCCCCCAAGAGTTCTGAACCAAGAGAGAAAATAAGTATGATTGGCATAGGTCAAGGCATCACCTTTTATTTTCCAGATAGACCTAATATTAGAGAATGTGCTTTATATTTGCATCTAAGAAGGCTTCCTAATATTGAGACCCAGAATTAGACCCACCTCGTGATGATGACCAGCACAAGCCTCTTCCTATGTGGGTCTGCTCTGTAAATCGTACGGCAGAGGAGGACAGAGAGAACATCCTTCTTACAGGCAGTTCATTCCCGAGGAGAGAGCAAAGGGCTGGTCTATGTATGAGTTTGTTCTCCCTGCAAACCTATCAGTCAGGGGAAGGTTCAGAACATGATGCAGCTGGAGCCACCTAACCATGGAGAGACATACCAGGAATGGGGACAAAGTAGTTCTCCTTAAGATTAGGAATGCTTGGGAGGCAGAGATGGGTGGATCACACGGTCAGGAAATCGAGACCATCCTGGCTAACACGGTGAAACCCCGTCTCTACTAAAAAATACAAAAAAACTAGCTGGGCGAGGTGGCGGGCGCCTGTAGTCCCAGCCACTCGGGAGGCTGAGGCAGGAGAATGGCGTAAACCTGGGAGGTGGAGCTTGCAGTGAGCTGAGATTCGGCCACTGCACTCCAGCCTGGGCAACAGATCGAGACTCTGTCTCAAAAAAAAAAAAAAAAGATTAGGAATGCAAGCTGAGGCAGGCAGATCACGAGGTCAGGAGTTCGAGACCAGCCTGGTCAACACAGTGAAACACCCCGTCTCTACTAAATATACAAAAATTACCTGGGTGTGGTGGCAGGTGCCTGTAATCCCAGCTACTAGGGAGGCTGAGGCAGGAGAATTGCTTGAACCCAGGAGGTGGAGGTTGCAGTGAGCTGAGATCACACCACAGCACTCCAGCCTGGGTAACAGATTTAGACTCCATGTGAAAAAAAAAAAAAAAAAGAGTGAGAGAGCAGAGATAATGTAAATAAGACTACCAAGAAGTTTAGTTGATAAAGGAAAGTGAACCCAGCTCAACCAGCTGTCTTCATTCCCAACCACCCAACTTTTTTCCTGCGTTTTGGAAAAATTGTCTATTTATTTCATGTATATCTAAATTATCTCGCCTCACCATATAAAGGCCAACTCCATTCTCATCTTTTCTATGAAACCTCAGTAGTACTGCCTAGCCCTGCCTCTCCCATATCTCGGTATTACATTTTGTTAGTATTGTTTTATACTTCACTGTTACACACATATGTAAGTTTTGTCTCCTTACATTGTAAGCATCATCTCTGTATCATCTCTTTGAAGATAGAGATGATCTCATAGCCTTTTGTTTTATCCCCCAATCACTGGAATTCTGCCTGATCCATAATAGGTGAGGCCAGGTTGTTGAACTGGGCTGAATTGCATGGAGAGAGATGGTAAGACATAACCCCATCTTTGGAAACTTTCAGTCGACTCACTGCTTGGGAGAGAAAGTCAAGCACACTTCCCGTGGAACCTGGTGTATAATCTTACAGGTTCTTGGGTGTGTTTCATTGACCATATCTGTGGCTGACACACTCCAGTGTCCCATCTCTAATATAGAGATGGTTTGCAGAAGAGCATAACCATTGCACCCCTTTGTACCAACATCAAAAAACAAAAACAAAAACAAATGTTTCTTTAACATCTCTGAGATCTCCCACAAGACCTAGATTGAGACAAAACTTTTCTAGGCATAGATGCCCTTTAGAGAAGTAAAGTGAAATACAGGCCTATCTCTGCAGCCAAGGCCCCCTCAGCACCTCCATTCCTCGCTTTCTTTGTTGGTGTAAGAAATCCAAAAGAACATGTCAGTTAAGCACTAGACACCCCAGCACAATCAGATAAGACCTTAGAGTTAAGGCTTTATTCCTGCTAGTGTATTTTCACTACTTATATGCGAAAACACGTTGATGAGATTTCCACTGTGTCTGTCTGTCTTTGATGTATGTTCTAACATCTGTAAACTGTAACAGATAAAACAAGGTCACATACTGCCAGCAGCATTTATTTTTTGCAGTAAGGATAAAAAGCAGAGCTTTGTACCTTTACTACAGATAAGAGACAGCAACATTTATAAGATGTCAAAACTTTGTTTACCTACTCTTCTCCCATGTGGGAGAGTTATTAAGTGTTCAAAATCAACTTGGAAGACTGGACTCCAGCACCATTGGGGTGAGGCACAGAATGGGTGCTGGGTGCAGGGTTCCTGGCTGGTGCCTGAACCTGGCACACTGTGAGTCCTCACTAATCCTTGCTTTCTGGTCCACAGTCAGGGCTGGGCTGGAAAGTGAGTGATATTACCAAGGTTTCAGCTCTAGTTGCTGGAGCTTTTGCTCTGAATGTGCTGCCAGAGTCTTCACCATCATCTTACTCTTTAGTCCATCAGACACATGGAAGCTTGTGCTTTTTCTTAGAGCAGGTGAAAAAAGCACCTTTGCATATACCTCTATTACAGAGGTCAATATATTGTACTGCCCCACTGGATCACGGACTCCTGAATTGGCTAGGTTGCAGGTTCAGCTGCTCCAACAGAAGCCGAAAAGAAAGGAAGCTTAGACAAGATGGAAGCTTATTCACCTCTTCTGTAGCAGTCCAGGTGTAAGAGGCCTGGTGTGGCAACCTCATGGTATTAGGCACCCAGCCTCCTCCTAGTATGGTACCTCACCCTAACTAGGTTGTTGCCCTTGGCCTCCTGGTCCAAGCTAACTTACATCCTTCTTCCTGCCAGTAGGAAGGGGAGGAGGTACAGGGAAAGGCAAACATGATCTTTCTCTTTAAGGAAATGATCTGAAATTGCACATATCCCTTCTACACACCTCCCCTTAGCTGGAACTTGAACAAATGGCCACACTTGCCTGCAATTTAGCCTTTATTCTGGTTGTCACTATGCCTAGCTAAAAGTCATGGGTTTCATTACCATAAGAGGAGAGAACTGATTTGGAGGAAACAGCTGGAAACCTACCTAGGCCATCGCTCGGTAAGGTCAAAATTTTGTCTCCTGTTTACCTCCTTTCCATCACCTAGCATTATGCCTACCCAAAGCAGTTGTCATTGAATGTTGATTGAAGAGGAGGGCTGCTTGAGGGAGGGAATGCAGAGGATGACACCCTGGGAACCTTGAATTTCCTTTGCCAGCATGGAGACCACGAGGCAGTCACAGGCAATCATTTAACGTCTTCAGAACTCACTTTTCTTTCGTTAAAATGAGGCTGATAATCCCTGAGGAATTTGCTTCACAGTGCTGTTGGGAAGATTCTTCTTTTACGGTGGCTACTATTTACTGAACACCTACTATATTCTAAGCATGGTGCTAAGTTATCTGTTGACATTCATTGATGTAAACTTTACAACAGCCCAATGAGGTGGTGTCTTAGTCTATTCCAGCTGCAATAACAAAATAGCATAGACTGTGTAGCTTATAAACAACATAAATTTATTCCTCACAGTTCTGGATGCCGGGAAGTCCAAGATCAAGGTGCCAGCTGAGAGGGCTCACTTTCTGGTACAAAGATGGTACCTTCTATCTCTGTTTTGGTACCAGTTCCCTGCTGTTTTGGTTACTATAGCCTTGTAGTATAGTTTGAAGTCAGGTAGCGTGATGCCTCCAGCTTTGTTCTTTTGACTTAGGATTGTCTTGGCAATGTGACCTCTTTTTTGGTTCTGTATGAACTTTAAAACAGTTTTTTCCAATTCTGTGAAGAAAGTCATTGGTAGCTTCATGGGGATGGCATTGAATCTATAAATTACCTTGGGCAGTATGGCCATTTTCACATTATTGATTCTTCCTATCCATGAGCATGGTATGTTCTTCCATTTGTTTGTGTCTTCTTTTATTTCACTGAGCAGTGTTTCGTAGTTCTCCTTGAAGAGGTCCTTTACATCCCTTGTAAGTTGGATTCCTTGGTATTTTATTCTCTTTGAAGCTATTGTGAATGGGAGTTCATTCATGATTTGGCTCTCTGTTTGTCTGTCACTGGTGTATAAGAATGCTTGTGATTTTTGCAGATTAATTTTGTATCCTGAGACTTTGCTGAAGTTGCTTATCAGCTTAAGGAGATTTTGGGCTGAGACAATGGGGTTTTCTAAATATACAATCATGTCATCTGCAAACAGGGACAATTTGATTTCTTGTTTTCCTAACTGAATACCCTTTATTTCTTTCTCTTGCCTGACTGCCCTAGCCAGAACCTCCAACACTATGTTGAATAGGAGTGGTGAGAGAGGGCATCCCTGTGTTGTGCCAGATTTCAAAGGGAATGCTTCCAGTTTTTGGCCATTCAGTATGATATTGGCTGTGGGTTTGTCATAAATAGCTCTTATTATTTTGAGATATGTTCCATCTTTATTGAGAGTTTTTAGCATGACGTGCTGTTGAATTTTGTCAAAAGCCTTTTCTGCCTCTATTGAGATAATCATGTGGTTTTTGTCTTTGGTTCTGTTTATATGCTGGATTACATTTATTGTTTTGCGTATGTTGAACCAGCCTTGCATCCCAGGGATGAAGCCCACTTGATCATGGTGGATAAGCTTTTTGATGTGCTGCTGGATCCAGTTTGCCAGTATTTTATTGAGGATTTTTGCATCGATGTTCATCAGGGATATTGGTCTAAAATTCTCTTTTTTTGTTGTGTCTCTGCCAGGCTTTGGTATCAGGATGATGTTGGCCTCATAAAATGAGTTAGGGAGGATTCCCTCTTTTTCTATTGATTGGAATAGTTTCAGAAGGAATAGTACCAGCTCCTCCTTGTACCTCTGGTAGAGTTTGGCTGTGAATCCGTCTGGTCCTGGACTTTTTTTGGTTGGTAGGCTATTAACTATTGCCTCAATTTCAGAGCCTGCTATTGGTCTATTCAGGGATTCAACTTCTTCCTGGTTTAGTCTTGGGAGAGTGTAAGTGTCCAGGAAATTATGCATTTCTTCTAGGTTTTCTAGTTTATTTGTGTAGAGGTGTTTATAGTATTCTCTGATGGTAGTTTGTATTTCTGTGGGGTCGGTGGTGATATCCCTTTTATCATTTTTTATTGCATCTATTTGATTCTTCTCTCTTTTCTTCTTTATTAGTCTTGCTAGCAGTCTGTCAATTTTGTTGATCTTTTCAAAAAACCAGCTCCTGAATTCATTGATGTTTTGGAGGGTATTTTTCTGTGTCTATGTCCTTCAGTTCTGCTCTGATCTTAGTTATATCTTGCCTTCTGCTAGCTTTTGAATGTGTTTGCTCTTGCCTCTCTAGTTCTTTTAATTGTGATGTTAGGGTGTCAATTTTAGATCTTTCCAGCTTTCTCTTGTGGGCATTTAGTGCTATAAATTTCCCTCTACACACTGCTTTAAATGTGTCCCAGAGATTCTGGTATGTTGTATCTTTGTTCTCATTGGTTTCAAAGAACATCTTTATTTCTGCCTTCATTTCGTCATGTACCCAGTAGTCATTCAGGAGCAGGTTGTTCATTTTCCGTGTAGTTGAGTGGTTCTGATTGAGTATCTTAGTCCTGAGTTCTAGTTTGATTGCACTGTGGTCTGAGAGACAGTTTGTTATAATTTCTGTTCTTTTACATTTGCTGAGGAGTGCTTTACTTCCAACCGTGTGGTCAATTTTGGAATAAGTGTGATGTGGTGCTGAGAAGAATGTATATTCTGTTGATTTGGGGTGGAGAGTTCTGTAGATGTCTATTAGGTACGCTTGGTGCAGAGTTGAGTTCAATTCCTGGATATCCTTGTTAACTTTCTGTCTCGTTGATCTGTCAAAAGAGACTCTCAGCTGTAGGTCTGTTGGAGTTTGCTTGAGGTCCACTCCAGACCCTGTTTGCTTTGGGTATCAGCAGTGGAGGCTGCAGAAGATAGAATATTGCTGAACAGCAAGTGTTGCTGTCCAATTCTTGCTCTGGAAGTTTTGTCTCTTGATCATGACCTCTACACAAATAAACTAGAAAACCTAGAAGAAATGCATAATTTCCTGGACACTTACACTCTCCCAAGACTAAACCAGGAAGAAGTTGAATCCCTGAATAGACCAATAGCAGGCTCTGAAATTGAGGCAATAGTTAATAGCCTACCAACCAAAAAAAGTCCAGGACCAGACGGATTCACAGCCAAACTCTACCAGAGGTACAAGGAGGAGCTGGTACTATTCCTTCTGAAACTATTCCAATCAATAGGTGTACCCTGCCATGTGAGGTGTGAGGTGTCGGTCTGCACCTAGTGGGGGATGTCTCCCAGTTAGGCTACTCAGGACCCACTTGAGCAGGCAGTCTGTCCGTTCTCAGATCTCAACCTCCGTGCTGGGAGATCCACTGCTCTCTTCAAAGTTGTCAGACAGAGGCGTTTACCTCTGCCAAGGTTTCTGCTGCTTTTTGTTTAGCTATGCCCTGTCCCCAGAGGAGTGTACAGAGGCAGGCCGGCCTCATTGAGCTGTGGTGGGCTCCACCCAATTCGAGCTTCCTGGTGGTTTTGTTTACCTACTGAAGCCTCAGCAGTGGCGGGCGCCCCTCCCCCACCCTCACTGCCGCCTTGCAGTTAGATCTCAGACTGCTGTGCTAGCAATGAGGGAGGCTCTGTGGGCATGGGACCCTCTGGGCCAGGTGTGGGATCTAATTTCCTGGTGTGCCGTTTGCTAAGGCCCTTGGTAAAGCGCAGTATTAGGGTGAGAGTTACCTGGTTTTCCAGGTGTTGTGTGTCTCAATTTCCTTTGGCTAGGAAAAGGAATTCCCTTCCCCCTTGCGCTTCCCAGGTGAGGCGATGCTTCACCCTGCTTCAGCTCTCTCTGGTCGGGCTGCACCCGCAGACCAGCCCCAACTGTCTGACATGCACCAGTGAGATGAACCCTGTACCTCAGTTGAAAATGCAGAAATCACCCGTCTTCTGTGTCGCTCACACTGGGAGCTGGAGGCTGGAGCTGTTCCTATTCGGCCATCTTGGGCATGCCCCCCTCTTTTTTTTTTTGAGATGGAGTTCACTGCTGTTGCCCAGGCTGGAATGCAATGGCACAATCTCGACTCACTGCAATCTCCACCTCTTGGGTCCAAGCAATTCTCCTGCCTCAGCCTACTGAGTAGCTGGGATTAGAAGTGCTCGCCGCCACAGCTGGCTAGTTTTTGCATTTTTAGTAGTAACGGTGTTTCACCACGTTGGCCAGCCTGGTCTCAAACTCCTGACCTCAAGTGATCTGCCCACCTCGGCCTCGCAAAGTGCTGGGATTACAGGTGTGAGCCACTGTGCCTGGCCAGGGCAGTCATCTTAATCATAAAGGTTCCATCTTCATGACCCAGATACCACCTACAGATCTCACCTCCAAATACCACTGTATTGGGAGTTAGGGTTTTAGCATATAAATTTGAGGGGGCGGGGACACAAATATTCAGACCATAGCAGGTTGGTATGATTAGCCACATTTTATAGTTGAGTAAACTGAGATTGAGAGAGATTCAATAAGATGCCCAGTGCTATTCATTTACGTACACATTCAACAACCATTGAGTGCCTGCCATGTACCAGAGACAGTGCTGGGTATGCAGCGGTTCCAAGTACGACGGGTGTTTCCAGGGGGAAACATAGAGTGAAGAGGACATACATAATAGGGAGCTACTCTGCTCAAGGGATCAGAGAGGAGGTTTAGGCATATTTTGAAGGATGAGCAGGCATCATCCAGGCCAAGGAGTAGAGTGAAGTGTCTGGGACAGTGCTGGGAAAGCGCTGATGTGAGACAGGAGCCAAACTTAGAGGGACTCCAAGACTCCCAATGTGACTGGAGGGCAGGGAGTAGGAGGAGAAGTCCAGCAGGGCCAGCACGAGCCCTCGATGGGTTGAACCTGGGCTTGCAGCCAGCTTGTCTGCCCCAAAACTCATATTGAAAGAATAGATGATAAGTTATTGGAAAGTGTGTTGAGGGCAGTACTGGAGAGGAGGATATCTGGGCATATTCTCTTTTTGTGTTAGTCATGGCTTCACTGACTGAAGAGAGGGCCTGGTATGTGGTATAATCCAGGTGGTCTGAGAACTGAGCCCTTGTCATTGTCTTCCTGAGCTATCTAGTTCAGTATGCATGCACACATTCTGCTTAGGGCTTGCCTGGAAAGATTAACCCAGCTCCCTTTATCTGTCTTTTAAGCAGTTTTTCTCTTGGGCCAGTAGAGAGGATGCCCTTTCCTCAGAGCCTCTCTCAGCTATGTCAGGTCTCTGCAGCTGCATTTCATCATCCTGATGAAGTGAGTGAAGAAACCCCTCTTGTCCTGAAATGGCATAAGGACAAAGGACTTCCTGATACCCTAGGGAAGAAGAGTAAAGGCAATGGGGTAGGGGGAGGAGGGCAAACCTTACCGTACTCCGTGTTTCTGGCACCTCTCTCAGCCTCCCAGAGAAGCCCCCAACAGAGTAGTGGATCTAAACCTTTAAAGAGCTACTCACTCAACAAGTCAGTGTTTCTCACTGTCAGTGTACAGTGTGGAAGGTGCTGAGGTGAGTTTGCTGCCAAATGAGGAAACCAGGCACTTTCCTCCAAGGATTACAAAATATAACTCTCATTTCTACAGGCGAAGGAAGGAAAAGATAATTCAAAATACGGGGTGGTTCAGAGGCTTCCAAATGGCTTTTCAGTTTTTTTTTGTTTTGTTTGTTTTGTTTTGAGACACTGTCACCCAGACTGGAGTGCAGAGGCACAATCTCAGCTCACTGCAACCTCCACCTCCTGGGTTCGTGCCATTCTCCTGCCTCAGCCTCCCGAGTAGCTGGGACTGCAGGCACCCACCACCACACTTGGCTAATTTTTTTTTTTTTTTTTTTTGCATTTTTAGTAAAGACGGGGTTTCACCATGTTAGCTAGGATGGTCTTGATCTCCTGACCTCGTGATCCACCCGCCTCAGCCTCCCAAAGTGCTGGGATTACAGGCGTGAGCCACCATGCCTGGCCATAGCTTTTCAGTTTTGCTAAAGAGGCAGATCTTTGTGCCTTAAGGCATTGCTCATGCTGATCCCTCTGCCTTGAATCATCTCCATGCTTCAGCTTTATGCTGCTTAACTTGAACTCATCCTTCAGGTTGCGGCTCAGACATCAAATCTTGGAAGATTTCCCTTATCCCTTGAACTTGAGCTGGATACCCCTCCTGGACTCTCCCTTGTTATAGGCCCTAACACATTACAGTCACCTGCATCTCCTTCCCTCACTGTATCTGCTGTTCTGCTGTTACACCTCAGCCCCTAGAACAGTGCCTGGCAAAAGTTGCATGAATGACTGAATGAATTTGTTTAAATTGGTTTGGGTCTAGAAATAATGATCTCAATAGCAGATAGTGAGTTTAATATTAGAATTATATTTTGTGGAGTACATTATAACACTGTGAGATTGTCCTTAAAAGAGCATATAATAGGGAATAGTGAAGACAAGCAGCCGGAAATTTCATTTTTTTCTGATCTCCCAGGTCTGCCAAGCTCACTCAGAGCCTGTCTTTGAATAAACAGCACCTTCTCTCGAGGGTCCCAAGACTTAGTTGTAAAGTTCAGATCAGAATTGTTTCCCTGTAACTCTTTAACCTCAGGAAGACTATTGATCCTTCCAGGGTCCCAGAGTTCCAGCATCTCTTGAATTCACCCTGGTAATCCCATTTCACCCCACTCACCCGCCTTCAGCTTCCTCAGGTGGCTGGCTGTTCCAGCCTTTGCCCTTCATTCAACCAAATTGCCTGCAGGGACTTGGTTTTCTTCTGTGCCGTGCCCCTCCCTGGCCCTGTGCCACCTCAGCCCTGTGTCCCACTTCCCAGCTATGTTTTGTGGATGTTCTTCAGTCCTATGTTGGTACCCCATAGGGCTGTTTAGAGTCCACTGCAGAATTGGAGGTTCAGTAAAGACAGCTGCATATAATTAAGGGGAGGAGGAGGAGGATTAATTATTACTGAGATGTTTGCCTGGAGTTTTAATTAGCCTGCCTTTCCTTACTTCCCTCTTTTTTTTCCCCCCAGCTCAGAATGTCCTCTTAGAATGTTAGTATTTTAGAGACTTGGAACATTAGGTTTTAACATTCTGCACCCAGAGCCTCAGTGTAATAAATAAATCAATAGGCTGATTGCCTCCAGTAGCTTGATTGCTGAGTGCATTGGGGTACCTTTTGTTCTTGAGTGAATGATCATTTCATACACTGGCAAATGAGAAACAAATGTGGGTGTAGTGCTTGTCCGGGCTTCTGATTTGCAAACCTGACCTGGGAACTCATTATTTCCAGCATTGTATGTGACTTATGAGCAGCTTGCCAAATGTTCTGTCTCCTTCCCCTTGACAGCTCTCCCAAGTTATGTGTGTCATAAAAACATTTTGCATTTGCCAGAATAGTCCTGAGTTTGTTTTGGATCTGACAGGTCCTCTGATATTACATTCTTCACTAACAGATAATTTATACCAAAACTACTGCCTTGACAGGAAGTAAAGTTATATGATTTTCAATTTGGGTTGAAAATCAACTCAAGTTATGACAATACTGAGACTCTTAGACCCTACAGATTAATCATGATTATCTTACCGTGAAATACTTTTTGTAGTAGGAACTACCCTCCATTTATTTTTTCTGTCAAAACCTGTGATTGGAAAATGTTTCCTAATGGGAATATTGTCATTTCTACAGATGCATTTATTTCATGGTGTATTCCAACCACAATATGGTTGCCTCTTGTTTTATGCAATAGGTATGCCCCTGAAGAGTTGCTTATAAACTGAATTTTTATAGATATATTTATAATTACATGCACATGCAGTGCTACTTTTTTACCTAATAGTTTCTTTTGTAATTAGAAAAATGACTCCCAAATTCATCTGAGAAGTGTAACACTCATGTACTGCGTCTTGTTTAGATGAAGTAATCTTAATACAAATCAGGCAAGATTATCAGCTAGCTTCTACTCTCAATAGTGCTGGCTTATAACACATTTCATCCCAATAGGAGATTGCAGGTTTTATACATTCTACATTTTCTCACAGATATTCAAACGCTTCCAGAGGAAAATCTGCCCCTCTTAGAGCCACCCCTTGCTCTGTCTTGTATAGTTCTTTCAGGGAAGGAAGAGGGGGATGCCAGCTCAGAGTTGGGATGATTTGTGATGTTCTGCTGGAATATTACATAACCTAGCAGGTAATTTTTTTTTGAGACAGGGTCTTGCTCTGTAGCCCAGGCTGGAGTGCCCGATTATAGCTCACTGCAGTCTCAAACTTCTGGATTCCTGGGTTCAAGCAATCCTCCCATCTCAGCTTTGTGAGTAGTTGGAACTACAGGTGCATGCCGCCATGCCCAGCTGTTTTTCATTTTTTGCAAAGGCGATGTCTTGCTTTGTTGCCCAGGCTGGTCTCAAGCTCCATGATTCTGTGTATTCTGGCTCTCTATTGCTATGTAGCAAACCACTCCTACATTTAGTGGCTTAAGAAACTTATTATTGTCTCTTGCATTCTGTGGGTTGTTTAGCTCAGCTGGTTGGTTGTCACTTGCACTTCCCACATGTGGGTGCAGTCAGGCATTGACTGGGGCTGTAGTCATCTGAAGGCTGGACTGGGCAGGACAACTAAGATGGCTTCTTGACATGACTGGCAGTTGAGACTGTCAGCTGAGAGCTCAGCTGGGCTGTGGGCCCCAGCACATACATGTGACCCCTTGTGTGGCTTGTGCTTCTCACTTGTTGATTGGGTTCCAAGAGGGACAGTCCCAAGAATGAGTGTTCTCAGAGATCCAGGCGGAGGCTGCAAGGCTTCTTATGACCTTGACTCAAAATCCCAGAACATCGCTTCTTCCACATTCTATTGGTTGAGGCCAGTGAGTGACTAAGGCCAGCCCAGATTCAAGGGGAGGGAATTAGACTTCACCTCTTGATGGGAGTTGCAGCATGTGTGTACTGCGGGGAAAAGAATGGGTAGGGCCTATTTTTAACTACCTACCATAATGTTCTGGAGGAAGGACATTCTCTTGAGGAGCAAGATGACACAAATATGAAGGGTGCATAAGCCATTGCGGGCAGTGTAGGGAGGTTATAGAATGCTTAATACATATAATATTTACAAATGAATTGGCCAGCCTTGTTGGTTAGAACTGAGTACTGGGGAGTACACAATAAATGAGCCTATTTCCATGGAAGCCAGTTAGCATCCTACAGAGAGAAACATTCTCCTTTACTGACCCCAGCCCTAAATGAGCCACCTATGTTACAGAGGTTTGAAAAAAGAACTTAGTTAGAGAATCTAAGTAGCACAGTTTTAAAGACATATTTGCCTAGAAGCTACCCCAAGTATGTATCCTAGTCACATTGACTCAGTAAAACCATCTTCGTAATTTAGAACCACAAACACATAAAGAACTGTGAAGTAATATGTCTGGTATAAATGTTTTTCAGTTCACATTTTGGAGGTGCTTAGGGAAGGCTGTGCCCACAGATTTCTTACATACTTAGAATGGACACTTTTTGATGTTTGAGGTAAAGTCAAGTTCTATCCATGTACTTGGAAGTATAATTACCTCCTTAGCTTTAATCAGGAAAACAGCTGGCCTGTTAAACACACTGAGCTACAGGTCCTTTGATTTCAGCTGTGGAGCTTGGCCGATCTGGATGCACAGGCTGACAACTCCCTTGAATACATTACTTTTCACCCTTGGTAGCATTTTTCCCTTCTCCTGCGTACTCCTTGTTGGCTCCCTGGGGATTCAAATTTGTGTTTATCGTGCTGAAAATTTAGAGGCAAGATAAACAACATTTTAAACTATTTATAACCAGAGGCTATGCCAGAAATGAATTAGGCTTTGCATTTGACATATGTTAAAATGTTGCTTGCTGGCAAAGGTAGAAAGACTATCCCTAGGTGTGAAAAGCAGATGGTTAAAGACGACTGATAAAGCTTTCACCCAGAATATGGCTATATGGGATTAGTACTTGTCTTAATTTGGGCTTCTATAACAAAATGCCATAGACTGGGTAACTTATAAACAACAGAAATTTATTTCTCTCAGTTCTGGAAGCTGGAAGTCTGAGACCAGGGGCTGGTATTGTCAGGTTCTGGTGAGGGCCCCCTTCTGGTTTGCAGACTGCCTACTTCTCATTGTATCCTCACATGATAGAAAGAGCACAGGAGAGCTCTTAGGAGTCCCTTTTATAAGGACATTAATCCCATTTATGAGACGCTCCACCCCCATGACTTAATTACCTCCCAAAGGCTTCACTTCCTGATATCATTGCACTGAGGGTTATAGGATTTTAACATATGAATTAAGGGGGAAGGGCACACACATTCAGTCCATAGCATTATTCTGTTGACTTATTAAATGTATTCTTGTGGAATGCTAGGGATAGAGAGGATCCCAGAGATGCCATTTATATAGGGCCCATATTTTTATACCACCAGGAGGACATTTAGCAAGGGTAAGAAACATGCTCTGGAAGGAGGTATGGGAGAGAGGTTGAGAAAGAGGCACCATACAAACATAAACCTTAGGGTGGTGGACACACTGTGGTAAGGAAAGAACTCTGTCTGACTTCTTCCATGTGGATCATCCCAGAGAGAGACCTCTCTTGCTCATTAGATTTCTGATGAAGAGTCCACATGCTCCATTAAATATTCACCTCTCAGTCACACTAGTATAGACCCACCACAGTCTACCTCCGTTCTTTCCTTCTGCCTATAAATATTGGTTGAGCTCCTACCTTGTGCAGGCACTGTGTTATGTGGATGAATAAGACACATGAGCTATCAAGTTGAAAGACATGCAATAAGCCAGTGAACAAGTAATATAATGAAAGATTATGATTAGTGTTATGGGGGAGAAAAGGGGTGTGATACAGAATAATGGGCATGTGTGTCCTGTTTTGGATAGGATGATCAAGATAACCCTTTGAGGAGGTGACATAAATGATTTCAAAGTGATTAAACTTTGGCATGTGTTAACTGCTACTTAAACATTTCTTAAACTGCACGTTGTTAAGGTTCATGTTAAAATAGTGTTTGCCTTTTCTGAGCCCAATCTGCAGAATGCTGAATGGACAGCAATTCTGGGGAATAGAGGGAAGCCAGCTGGATGGGCAGACCTCTCCTGGCCAACATGTTCCTCATGACCACCTTCTCTCCTTAGGAAAAGGAGACGTGTTTGGAGATGTGTTCTGGAAGGAAGCCACCCTTGCCCAGTCCTGTGCCAATGTGAGGGCCTTGACCTACTGTGATCTGCATGTGATCAAACGGGATGCCCTGCAGAAGGTGCTGGAATTCTACACGGCCTTCTCCCATTCCTTCTCCCGGAACCTGATTCTGACATACAACCTGAGGAAGAGGGTGAGCTAAAAGTTTCAGTTGTTTTCTACAAAGAACAGTCCCTGTGCACTTTGGATAATCACTGTGACCAGAAAAGTCTCTTTGCTGTTTATTTAAGTAGAGTAATTGGTTCTAAAGAGGTTCTGTTTGTTGTTTGCTCTACGGGGCTTTTGCTATAAAATGGAGGAGAGAGGGGATGTTGCTAGATTAGAAGATGGATCCATTTTGGTGCAGAAGGGATTTATTCATGTGTGTGCTGGGGGCAGGGATGTGGCTTTTTTTCCCCCCTCATCAATATCTAGACCTCCTAGCATTTTGAAAAGATGAGTAAAGCATGAGGTTGCTAGTCAGCAAAATGGCTCTGTGGGGCCACTTAATTACTACAAACTGAATTCTCTGTGGTGACTGGGATTTGCTGAGTAGTGTGAAGCCATTAGCCTGTCAGCTAGTAATGATAATTTTTTAACAGATATGAAAATGACTTAGTTGGGTCCAGAGAATAAGAGAGACATGGAATTTGTTTGTCTAGAGAATATTTTGCATGCAACTACCAACTAAACTGGTTGAGAAATGATTGGTGGTTTAAGAACCAGAAGATTTTTTACCTGAAGTTGTTTCTTCCACTCTCAAATCATCAGAACTGCTCCATCTGTCTCTGTGAGGATTAAAGTATTGGTCTCATACTTTTGGGGTTTTTACGACGGATTTTCTTGCACTTCATCTCTCTAACTCTTTTGGTTAAAACAATAAGAAGATAGCACTGCACCTGGAGAAATCATATGGAAAGGTTGTCATAGGAATCTTTCCTAAAATGACTTCATAATCTTTCCCCCAACTTGCTTCTTGTCTCATGGTTCCTATTTACATTGTCTGATTTGTCCTGGAAAACCCTGGCATCAACATTGATGCTGCTTTTCCCTCTCTGAAGCCTCGTGTTACTCATCAGATCCTGTTGGTTCTATCTAAGCTCTCAAATCTAAGTCAGTACTTTGCTTTCATCCTCAAGGCCCCCACAGAATTCTCAGGACACAAAGCTTGTCATTAAAAGCCTTCCTCATGCCCTAGCTGGATCATGCAATGGGCTCCAAATTCACCTTCCTGCCTCATGTCTGCCCTCAGTGGAGTGCTTCTTTCTTATGGCTGCTTGACTAACCTTAAAAATCTGATCTGTCACTCTCCCACCTGACGAAAGGATAATATCTGTACCTTTCAGCATGGTGTATGTGGTTGTCCACATCTGGCCCAAACTTAACCCCTGAGCCCTGACCTCAACCACTTCTCTATATGCCCACCCTTCCCACCCTGAATTGCCACCATGAGAATTCCACACAGTTCTCCAAGCACACGACACCCCTTCAGAGTACTGTGTCTCTGCCTGCTGCTTTCCCAACCTGGAATTCTTTTCTGTATGTGACAAACCCGTTAGCCCTAAAAACTGCTGAAATGTTTACTTTTTTATTCATCAAACCCAGTATTGTACCAACTGAATTAGACTAGACTTATAAAACCCAATGATACTCAGTTCCCTATCTCCAGGAACCTAAAGTCTAACAGAAAAGTTAACACAAGAAAGATAATTGTGTAGAAGATGGTAAGTACAGTGATTGCGATTTGAACAAGGTATTATGGGAGCATAAAGGAGGCGGACAGCTAAAGGGAGTCAAGGATTAACTGTCAGGGGTGATACCTGAGCTGAGTCCAAAGAACGAGTTTGCCAAACAGAAGGGACTGATGATCTACTGGGAGGGGCAATTTGCACAAAGTCTGGAGAAAGGAAACAACCCTTTGTCGTCTAAGTCCTTTGTACAAGGTTCCAGTGCCTGTCACTGGGCTACCCCAGCAATATTCCTCAACCTGTTTTAAATCCCTTGGACTATCTTGTGGGTCCCTGCACAGAGACCTGTGAAGGCAAGGGCTTGGTGCCTTAGTATCCTCAGTGCATAACCAAGTGTGGGGTGCCTAGAATTAATAAAAGTTTGAGGATGGCAAGGAGAAACAGATGGGATCTCTGGGCCTCAACTACCACATTATAAAATGCAAGATTGTGGCGAGATGGTTTTTATAGTTCTGTGGTTTGAAACCCGGCCATTTAAATTCTAGTGGAGGGTGGGCGGTGGTGGAGAAATGTGCATCCAGTGTTCTTCCTGGTTGATCTGTTGGTTGGGAACATAGGATGCTTGCTGGTGATACATTTAGCCAAGTGGATTCTCTTATAGTCTATTTTTTGATGTATTCCTTCTTTCTGTGAAAGCAAGTTGATTATAATCAGCTTTCAGTGTTGCTGATAATATAGGTTGAAAAAATATGCAGTTTGGGTTATTTGGAGGAGTAATCTTCTTGGAATAATTGTGGCTCAAGTAAATCTGTCTTTAAAAAAAACACAAGAATGACAACAAAAACAGTGACACCTCAGTGGTCAGATTTTTTCTATAAGTACAGAGTGATAGCTCTGCAGAAGAGAAGACTCAGAGGCTACATTTTTGAAGGGCTGTTGTGGAGGAGTTTTTGTAGCCACAGGGTACAGAGGAAGAACCAAAATTATAGACAGATTTTGGCACACTATAAAAAGTCTTTTGAAAAAAAATCAGAACTCCCAAAAAAATGAAATAGGCTGCTTTGAGTGTATCAAGTTCATTATTATGAGGGTACTTAGGCATCTCCTAGGTACCCATACTCAGAAACATTGTGGAAGGGATTTAGGCAACTGTTGGAGAATCAGACTAACTGACCTTCAAATTTCCTTCCAGTTCTGAGTGACTATGTATGAGTCTGGTATGGATCCAAAGGAATTTTAGTGAAAGCCTTTGTGTAAAGAGGTAGCCATTCTTTTTTGGGGAAAAAAAAAAAAGAGGCTTGTCATTTTGGTATTGACATTGTAGTCTCTTGTTGTGTCCTTCTGAGAATTAATTTGTAGTTACGTAGGGCATGGAAGACAAGAACATTACATGCATGAATTATTCTTGTAGCTATTTTTTTTCCTGGTAAAGTGAAGTGTATTGTTGTAGCTGTTTCTATCTTGGCAAAATTAAGTGTTTTATTTGCTAAGATTTTTGACAACAGAGTGCCTTTGACGTCTGTCTGGGGAGTTGCTTGATCTTGCAGATCTTCTCCAATGTGCAGTAAAGACTCTGAGCTGGAAGATGACTTGGTAACCATTCAATCTCTTCCCTACTTCCCTAACATCCTCATTTCACGTTTTGTAGAAAGGTCACAGAGCTGGGTTGATGATGAAAGAATTGGAGCCAGAAGTGACACCTTGATTAAAGTCTTCCTGATCACAGCTTCCTGTCCTACTCTAGCCTCTGTATTCTAAGCCACATCCCCTTTCCCCTAAATCCAAGGGTATGAACATCACCCAGCTCTCAGCTCTGCTCTTGGAACCCAACTCAGAAAGAAACTGTTGATTTCCTCCATTTCCTCCAAAGCCACATGAGGGCACAGACAAGGATGAAAGAGGCAGAACCTGGAGGCAAATCCAGCATTTTGACCTTTAGTTTTTCTTGCTTGTGAGGTCTGAGCCAGGTGAGACTTTGGTCTGGGTCCTGCTTCTGCCACTTATTGCTTCTATAATTCTTGATAAGCTAAAAAAGTTTCCTTTTCTGTAAAATAGGGATGATGAAAATGTCTAACTTGTAGGGTAGTTGCAAGCATTAAATAAGGTAATATTTGCAAAGCTCACATGAGTGCAAAGCTACATAGCAAGTGCTCAATTCATTTGTGTGTTATTGTTATTTTGTTCCATCCACTTGATTGATACCCTATACTTTATTATCCTGTGCCTTTTGAAAAGTAAAAAGAAGGCAGTTCCTCTGCCTTTGTTCACACAGAGTTATTGCCCTGCCTGCACAATGTTCTGTGGGGTAGGTGTTATCCATAGGTTCTCTGCACCTCTTGCAGCAAAGGAGGGATCAGTCACTCTGAGAAGTGGAATCCATTGCTGGTCTTGCTGCCTCTTCAGCTTCTGCCAGTGAAGAGGTCAGCAATTGCCCACTGTTTTGGCCAGTTCCATTCTTGGAGGGAAAAATCAGGCTATTTTGAGATTTTAGGTCAGTTAACAGGGAGTCTAGAGGGAAGCACAAAACAAAAGCATAGCATTATTGTTTCTTCTGAGGGAGGTGGCTTGTGGCTATGCATGAAAAGAAGGGGAATTAGGGCCTTCCTCATCAAATCCTTGGCTCTCTAGGGTGCCAGGTCTACGCGCATTTTCCTCCAGGCCTGGTTTCATCTTGTATCTGTAATCAGAGCTTTGCAGACTATAAACAGTAAGTTATTACCAACTCCAGATATTGTGCAAGCTACGTCACTGTATCAGTATGTGTATGTCAGCTTACTACATCTTTGGAACAGCCTCATGACATTACCGTATCATTCCCATTTCTCAATTGAATAAACTAGGACCTGTGAGGAAGAAAACCCCTTTTCCAAGATTGCCTGGTTAATAAGTGGCAGATTCCAAACCTGGCATGTGCTCTTGTGGCTCAGCAGTGTCACATTCTGTGGCAGCCTCAGTGAAGTGTGGCTCTCAGCTGTTCCCATATTGGTATTCTTTGGCTTCTGCATTCTACTCTGTTAACTTTTCAGGGGAGGCTTGGGTTGTCTCCTAAGTATCTTTCTCCAGTGGCCTTTGCCACTGCCAGTACACTCAGAAACATGTATGGTAAAACCACAGTAATACCCCAGGTTGGGAGATGTGACAAATTTCCCCCTCGTAGTGACAGGGACACAGCAGGTAGCTGGGTGTGCTGGGTGTGGGAAGCATGACATGTTTCGCTTTGGTTAGGCAGCGGGTTAACCCAGCCATGCTGTTAGTAACTCACTAGAAAGGGCAGTGCTTTGAGTCTAAGGACTAGGTTTGAATACTGATTTGACTGCTGACCAGCTATGTGCCTTTGGGCAAGTTACTTAACTATTTAGAGCCTCAGTTTCCTTATCTGTGAGAAGGGGCAGTATAAGTCCTTCCTAGTTAGGTTTTTTACATTTTATGTATTTATTTTAAGTTCTAAAATACATGTGTGGAACGTGCAGGTTTGTTACCTAGGTATATACACGTGCCATGGTGGTTCGCTGCACCTACGACCCATCATCTAGGTTTTAAGCCCCACGTGCATTAGGTTTTTGTCCAAATGCTCTCCCTCCCCTTGGCCCCCACCCCCCAACAGGCCCCAGTGTGTGATGTTCCCCTGTGTCCATGTGTTCTCATTGTTCAACTCCCACTTATGAATGAGAACATTTGGTGTTTGGTTTTCTGTTCCTGTGTTAGTCTGCTGAGGATGATGGTTTCCAGCTTCATCTATGTCCCTGCAAAGGACACAAACTCATTCTTTTTTATGGCTGCCCTAATTAGGTTTATTGAGAAGTTTACATACAGTAAAACAAACAAAAAGAAAAAGTGACACAGTACCTGTAGGAACCACTCAATACATATTTTTCCCTTTCTCCTCCCCACTGCCCATCCCCTACTTCCACCTCCAGTCTTGGAGGTTCTGAATTCACACTTTGTTGCCCTTGGTTTATAACCAGCCTTATTTCTTTACTCAATGTTTCACTTGGGCTGTACTTTCCTTTCAATCTGAGGTAAGGTTTCACTCCCCAGGTCCTAGGGAATTACGTTCTCCTTCTGATCATTAGGACAGTAGAAGCAATGTACCACAATTAAATGATGTACTGCAGACAAGCAATTAGGTAATTAACAGCAGTCAGTGCATGGGATAATTGGCACGTAGGTAATTGGGAGGGCGGTTCTCATTCTGTGTGTAGGGCTTTATTTTTAAAGCCAATATTGTTGTGTATTGAGTTTGTTTTGTGCAGTGTTTGTTTATATTAATTTGTTCCAGGATGAATTTTTTTTTTTTTTTTAGTTTGGTTAAAGCCCCAACTTAGTGAGTTTGGGAGGGAGCTTGGGACTATAGTTACTGATGTATTCAAAGCTGGGCCCTCCTAATGCCTGTTTTCTAAAACTGAGGTTGCCATAGTGAACTGTCTTGAATACCATATGTACATTTCTAGCCCACTCTAACCAAAGAGCATTTTATTCTGGAGAAGAGAAGATGAAAGCATTGAATGCTTGGAGAAAGCTCTGCTCATAAGTGGCAGTGGAAAGCTTTTCAATTTTCTCCCTGAATAAATTCCTGTGGAAGGTTGGTAAGATGGAAAGAAAGACCATAAAGCTAGGTACTTAAAAATGTCATCCACTTCCGCCCTGAATCATCATAGCCTAAGTTTTAAAAATGATCTCTGCATAGCCCATATTTTCCTTGTCATCCCTCCATATGTGGGCTTCTGTGAAATTAAAATCATCTATTAGTCTGTCAAGCCAAAAAGATAATAAAATCATGGTGTTGGAATTAGGAGTCGGGGGAGGGGGAGAGATGATGTGAGTGACATGACCATAATTCTTTCAGAACAACAAACCGTAAATCAAAATCAATTTCCGTTTTCCTCAAGAGGATCAGTGAGTGATGTTAGGGACCTGTGCAGTCTTTCAGGGGTCCTCAGCTGTTCCCCAGTACCCCAAGAAACATTTAGCAGAACCCCATCTTGATGCTGGAGGTGGAATAAAAGTGCTCCATGCTTCATTATGTATGAATTAGCTTAAACTGTAGTCTGTCAGGCTATGTCTGGCTATTTTTAAGGAAGTTTTAGTGAAGTTTAATGAAGTTCTGGAATGAATGTGGGCTTTAAAGCTAGATCTTCACATTCAGGCTCTGCCATTTGCTAGCTGGGGCAGGGGGTCAGGATGGGTGGGCATTGAACAAGTACACCTTGTCGTCTTCTGTGGATCTACACTGCCTACCCCAAATGGTAGTGATGGGAAAGATTGAGAAAGTGCCAGGCACATTGCCTCACATGTGGTAGTATACAGCTGTGTTACTTCCCTTCCATTATTCATAGCAGTGGGGGCAGCAGAGCAAAGAAGAATAGGAGCCATAATGGTTTGGCTGGTAGAATAATCATGTGGAGGTACTAGATTGGTGGTTTAAAATGTGGATCCTGCAGTCAGAGTATTTGAGTTCAAATCCTGGCCCTATTTAGTGACCTCAGGCCAGTTACCTAACCTCTCTAGGCCCTACTTTATTCAGGTATGAAATAGAGGCCTCAGTAGCATGCTTTGACATAGCAAATTCTCAATGTTTGTATGGCTATCATTATGATAAAGAAGATGTTGATAATGATAAGGATGATGACAATAAAATCATCAAATGTATTGCTTAGCTTTTCTGGGACTTAGATCCCATTAGGTGCTAAAAGTTTTTTAAAAGAAGTAGTAGGCTGAATTTTAACATCTAGAAATCTCCTGAACAGAAAATTCTAAAATTTGAGGCTGGCCCCCCTCAAGTCGCCCCAGAGATCCAGGTGGTTCATCAGTGAGGTTTGGTGAAGAATGGCTCTGTTGGATTCAAAATGGATCTGATTCCTCCTATAACAGAATGAATGGAGGGAATGGTAGAGTCAGGGGTGGAAGAGAGGAAGGAGGAGGAAAGTTGTAATTTATCTTTTAATACTCATCAAGTTACTTGATGTACTGTTACATATAGTGTTTACCACAAATTAGAAAAGATCTGGCCTAGTTTAGAAGAATATAAGGTTAGTGCAGTCTTTTGGAGGAGAGTAGCATCCTTAATAATATTTTCTTACGTGTATGTAATTGAGGCATAATAAGGGTAGGGCTAATGGATCCTAGATCAGAAGTTCATCCTCAAGCGAGCAAATTGGCTTCTTGATGTCTTAGATGTTTAACCCAAGATTTCTCATTCATGTGTTCCCTAAAATTTTGAATTATATCTGTAAGCATTATCTATTATGAAATACCTGTTAAAATCCACCAGAGCTAGTGTTTTACAGAGCACATTTAGGAAGCATGGTATAGATGTTCTTTAGTATCTCTTCCAGCTCAAATGATCACTGACCTGTGGAGCAAACAGGTCTTGCCTCTGAAACATCAAGAAGCCAAAATATACTCTAGCAGTGGGAATCTCTGTCACCTGGTCCTCAGTAAAGTCCCAAACAGAGATTGCTGGCAGGGTCTCCCCAATTTCTAAACATCTTCCTCAACTCAGCTCCCCTCCCACCTCTTACAAATGCCCAGTGGCCCACTCATTTTCTAGTGAATAGCCAGTCATATTTTCAAAGTGCGTTTTGCTTGTGCTAATGTTAGAAGGCTGTCAAAGGATGTTTTCTAACTAGCTTCAAAGTTCCTCCTTGCAAGTTACTTTCTCATTCTTTCTTTGGCCCAGTCAAATTTCACATTTCTAACTCATCTGCCATGTTGTTTGGGCTTCCTTTTTCCTATTTAAGTGTTCCTTCTACTCTTAAAAATGTGCCCTGTGGTTTTGAGCATGTCCTTATAAATTTTGCAGTAAGTTATGGAGGTTTTTATTGTTGTAGCCTTTGCTTTTGGTAAGCAGAGTCAGGATTTGAACCCAGGCTGCCTCTCCTCTGATAACAATAATTACCTTATAAGATGTTAGATTAATAAAAAGAAATGTTCGTTCTCCTCCATTTCCAAGGGGGATTTGAATACCTGCATATGAGCTCACATATAGAATCTATCCCAGACCAAATGTCCATGCAGACCGTATCTGGTATAATATATGTCAGAGGTCCACGCTGTTTTGGTTTATCTCTTTGCAAACCTTGTTGTTGGCAGTTTACTTCTTACTAATGTCACTTAATGGTCCTTACCCTGCCTGTGCTTAACTTAGATTTCTATATTGAAATTTTGAATTCATAATGGGACCCTGCTCCATAGAGCTTCTCTTTAATCTCTCTAGTCTAGATGAAGCCCCTTGTCTTTTAATTCAATTAGCAACAATCACCTCTTTGTAGTTCTCATTGTATTTCCAGTTAACTTTTTTTTCCCGAGATGGAATCTCGCTCTTGTTGCCCAGGCTGGAGTGCAATGGCGTGATGTTGGCTTACTGCAACCTCTGCCTCCCGGTTTCAAGTGATTCTCCCAACTCAGTCTTCTGAGTAGCTGGAATTACAGGCATGCGCCACTGTGCAGGGCTAATTTTGTATTTTTAGTAGAGACGGGGTTTCTCCATGTTGGCCAGGCTGGTCTCAAACTCCTGACCTCAGGTGTTCCACCTGCCTCGGCCTCCCAAAGTGCTGGGATTACAGACATGAGCCACCCTACCTGGCCACACTTCTCTGTCTTGATCAGCTTTTTTAGAGCTTGGTACAAAGCAAATGTTCAATAATTGAATGAGTCAGTCAGTCAACCGACCGACCAACCAACCAACAAAAATATACAAATCTGCCAACCAATACTGGGCATATCCCTCCATCTTATTACTGCTATGTATTCTTTTGTTCTTCTTCTTTTCTGAGACAGAGTCTCCCTCTGTCGCCCAGGCTGGGGTGCAGTGGCACGATCTTGGCTCACTGCAACCTCCACCTCCTGGGTTCAAGCAATTCTCCTGCCTCAGCCTCCCGAGTAGCTGGGATTACAGGCGCCCACCACCACGCCTGGCTAATTTTTTGCATTTTTAGTGGAGACAGGGTTTCACCATCTCGGCCAGGCTGGTCTTGAACTCCTGACCTCAAGTGATCCACCCACTTCGACCTCCCAAAGTCCTGGGATTACAGGCATGAGCCATCACAGCTGGCCTATTGCTGTATATTCTTAAAGCCTTGGCTAAAAGATGGTATCTGCGGAGATATCTTTCCTTCTTTGTCCCTCTGAAGCTTTTCCTATATATTTCATAGCCCATTCCCCTTTTTTTCTCTCCCCCAGGCCCTGATTGTAGAGGTCTCTCAGCCTCTGCAGATACCACTGGTGCCAGCATAAAATATAATAACCATCCCAATTTATTGTCTCATCTGCCAAGTATGTGCTAACGCCTTTACATGTATCCCACTTAGGTACTGAGGCCAAGATAGGATAAATAATTTGCCCGTGATCCATTAAGCTAATTGGAGTTAGAATTGCAGCTCAAACCTGGCAGTCATCAAGCCCATACTCTTTTTGCTGTTGTTTGTTTTATTAAATTTTAGAATTTGAGGGTATGTGTGCAGGTTTGTTACATGGGTATGTTACATGATGCTGAGGTTTTGGTTTCTGGTGATCCCACTATCCAAGTAGTGAACATACTACCCAGTGGTAGATAGCTTTTTAACCCTTTCACCCACCACCATTACCCCCTGCCCAGTTTTGGACCCTTCTGTATCCCCACCCCCAGTTTTGGAATCCCAAGTATTTATTGTTCCCATCTTTGTGTCCATGTGTACTCAATGTTGAGCTACTACTTATTAGTGAGAACATGTGGTATATAGTTTTCTGTTTGTGCATTAATTCACTTAGGATAATGGACTTCAGCTGCATTCATGTTGCTGCAAAGGCCATGATTTTGTTCTTTTTAATGGCTCTGTAGTATTCCATGGTGTATATGTACCATAGTTTCTTTATCCAATCTACTGTTGATGGACACCTGGGTTGATTCCATGTCTTTGCTATTGTGAATGGTGCTGTGATAAACATATGAGTGCAGGTGTCTTTTTTGGTAGAACAATTTATTTTCCTTTGGATTTATAACCAGTAAAGGGATTTCTGGGTGGAATGGTAATTCTATTTTTAGTTCTTTGAGAATCTCCAAGCTGTTTTCCTCAGGGGCTAAACTAATTGGCATTCCTGCCAACAGTGTGTAAGCGTTCCCTTTTCTCCCCAACCTCACCATCTGTTATTTTGTGACTTTTTTAAAAAATAACCATACTGACTGGTGTGAGATGCTATTTCTTTGTGGTTTTGGTTTGCATTTCTTCGATGATTAGTGATGTTGAACATTTTTTCATGTTTCTTGGCCACTTGGATGTCTTCCTTTGAGAACCATCTGTTCATGTCCTTTGCCCACTTTTTAATGAAGTTATTTGCTTTTTGCTTGTTGATTTAGGTTCCTCATAGATTCTGGATATTAGTTCTTTGTCAGATGCATAGTTTGCAAATATTTTCTCCCATCCAGTAGGTTGTCTGTTTACACTGTTCATAGTTTCTTTTGCAGTGCAGAAACTCTTTCATTTAATTAGACCCCAATTGTCAATTTTTGTTTTTGTTGCATTTGCTTTTGAGGGCTTAGCATAAATGATTTGCCTAGGTCAATATCTAAGAGGGTATTTTCTAGATTTTCTTCTAGGATTTTTATAGTTTAAGGTCTTACATTTAAATCTTTAATTCATCTTGAGTTATTTTTTGTATATGGTGAGAGGTAGGGGTCCAGTTTCATTCTTCTGCATATAGTTAGCCAATTTTCTCATATCATTTATTAAATAGGGTATTCTTTCCCTATTGTTTGTTTTTGTTGACTTTGTCAAAGACCAGTTAGTTTTAGGTGTGTGGCTTCATTTCAAAGTTTCTATTCTGTTCCATTGGTGTATTTATCTGTTTTTGTACCAGTACCATGCTGTTTTGGTTACTGTAACCTCGTAGTGTACTTTGAAGTTGGATAATGTGATTGCCTCCAGATTTATTCTTTTTGTGCAGGATTGCCTTGGCTATTTGGGCTGTTTTTTTGGTTCCATGTGAATTTTAGAGCAGTTTTTTCTAATTCTGTGAGAAAAAAAAATGACATTGGTAACTTGAAAGGAATAGTGTTGAATATGTATATTGCCTTGGGAAGGATGCACATTTTAATGATACTGATTCTTCCAATTCATAAGCATGGAATGCTTTTCTGTTTATGTTGTCTATGATTTATTTAAGTAGTATTTAATAGTTCTTCTCATAGAGGTCTTTTACCTGCTTGGTTAGATGTATTCCTAGGTATTTTATTTGTGTGTGTGTGGCTACTGTAAATGAAATTGCATTCTTGATTTGGCTCTCAGTTTGCACATTATTGGTGTATAGAAATGTTACTGATTTTTGTATGTTGATTTTGTATCCTGAGACTTTCCTGAAGTCATCAAATCTAGGAGACTTTTGGTCTTTACGGTTTTTTAGATATAGAATAATATCATCAGCAAAGAGATAGTTTGACTTCTTCCTTTCCTATTTGGATACCCTTTGTTTCTTTCTCTTGTCTGATTACTTTGATTAGAACTTCCATTACTATGTTGAATAGGAGTGATGAGAGTGAACATCTTTGTTTTGTTCTAGTTCTTAGGGGGAGTGTTTCCACCTCTTGTCCATTCAGTAGGATGTTGGCTGTGTGTCTGTCATAGATGGCTTTTATTATTTTGAGGTGTGTTCCTTCAATTCCCAGTTTGTTGAGGGTTTTCATTATAAAGAGGTTTTGGATTGTATTGACTACTTTTTCTGCATCTATTGAGATGATTACATGGTTTTTGTTTTTTATTATGTTTATATGGTGAATTACATTTTTTGATTTGCACATGTTGAACCATCCTTGCATCCCAGGAATAAAGCCCACTTGATCACAGTGAATTAACTTTTTGATGTGCTGCTGGATTTAGTTTCCTAGTATTTTGCTGAGGATTTTTGCATCTATGTTCATCAGGGTATTGATCTGTAGTTTTCTTTTTTTGTTGTGTCTTTGCCAGATTTTGGTATCATAATGGTGCCGATTTAGTAGAATGAGTTAAGGAGGGGTCCCTCCTCCTCAAATTTTTAAAAATAGTTTCAGTAGGATTGGTGCCAGCTTTTCTTTGTACATCTGGTGGAATTTGGCTGTGAATCCATCTGGTCCAGGGCTTTTGTTAGTTGACAGGTTTTTTATTACTGGTTCAATTCCATTACTCACTATTGGTTTGTTCAGGATTTCTTTTTCTTCCTGATTCAATCCTGGGAGGTTATGTGTTTCCAGAAATTTATCAATTTCTTCTAGATTTTCTAGTTTGTGCACATAGAGATGTTCATAATAGTCTCTGAGGATCTTTTATATTTCTGTGGGATTGGTTGTGATATTGCCTTTGTCACTTCTGGCTGTGCTTATTTGGAGCTTCTCTCTCCTTTGTTAGTCTAGCTAGTGGTCTATCGATCTTATTTATCCTTTTCAAAGAATGAACCTTTTGTTTTGTTGATCCTCTCTATGGTACTTGACCATAGAGAGTACCATAGAGAAATGCAATTTCATTTACAGTAGCCACACACACAAAAAAATAAAATACCTAGGAATACATCTAACCAAGCAGGTAAAAGATCTCTATGAGAAGAACTATTAAATACTACTTAAATAAATCATAGACAACACAAACAGAAAAGCATTCCATGCTTATGAACTGGTGGAAGAATCAGTATTTTTGGTCTCAGTTTCATTTAGTTCTGCCCTGATTTTTGCTATGTCTTTTCTTCTGCTAGCTTTGGATTTAGTTTGTTTTTTCCTAGTTCCTTTAGCTCTGATCTTAGGCTGTTAATTTCAGATCTTTCTATCTTCTTGATATAGGCATTTAGAACTATAAACTTTCCTCTTAACACTGCTTTTGATGCATCCCAGAGGTTTTAGTATGTCGTGTCTCTATCTTCATTTGTTTCAAAGAATTTTTTTAAATTTCTGCCTTAATTTTGTTGTTTACCTAAAAGTCATTCAGGAGCAAGTTCTTTAGTTTCCACGTATTTAGGTAGTTTTAAGAGTTCCTTTGGAATTGATTTCTGTTTTTATTCCATTTTGATTTTTGATTATAATTTTGATTTTTTTGAATTTGTTGAGACTTGCTGTATGACCAAGCACATGGTCAGTCTTACAGTATGTTCCATGTGCAGATGAGAAGAATGTATACTATGTGGTTGTTGAGTAGAGTATTCTGTAGATATCTATTAAGTCTGATTGATCGAGTACCAAATTTAAGTCCAGAATTTCTTTGTTATTTTTCTGCATTGATTATCTGTCTATTGCTGTCAGTGGGATATTGAAGTCCCCCACTATTATTTCATGACTGTCAAAGTCATTTCTCAGGTCTAGAAATAATAGTATTATAAATCTGAATGCGCCAATGTTAATTTTATATATATTTGGGATAGTTAAGTGTTCTTGTTGAGTTGAACAGCTTTATCATTATGTAATATTGTTCTTTGTCCTTTTCTACTTTTGTTGGTTTGAAGCCTATTTTATGTGGTATAAGACTAGCGACTCCCTGCTATCTTATGTTTTCCATTTGTGCAGTAGATCTTTTGCCGTCTCTTTACATTGAGTCTGTGGGTGTCATTACATGTGAGATGGGTCTCTTGAAGATAGCAAAAGGATGAGTCTTGTTTTTTTTATCCAATTTGCCACTCTATTTTAAGTGGAGCATTTAGACTATTGACGCTCAAGGTTAATAGTGCTTTGTGAGATTTTGTTCCTGTTGTAGTGTTGTTGGCTAGTCTCAGTTCTGTCACTGCTTTATAGGGTCCATGGGCTATGTGCTTACACATACTTTTGTGGTAGCAAGTATCATTCTGATATGGTTTGGCTGTGTCCCCACCCAGATCTCATCTTGAATTCCCTTGTGTTGTGGGAAGGATCTGGAGGGAGGTAATTGAATTGTAGGGGCAGGTCTTTCCCTTGCTGTTCTCATGATAGTGAATAAGTCTCATGAGATCTGATGGGTTTATAAAGAGGAATCTCCCCGCACAAGCCCTCTCTCTTTGCCTGCTACCATCCATGTAGGATGTGACTTGCTTCTCTTTGCCTTTTGCCATGATTGTGAGGCTTCCCCATGTGGA
Organism: Trachypithecus francoisi; assembly: GCF_009764315.1. Lineage (NCBI taxonomy): Eukaryota > Metazoa > Chordata > Mammalia > Primates > Cercopithecidae > Trachypithecus > Trachypithecus francoisi. The sequence goes on along the minus strand of NW_022681470.1, from coordinate 67,802,540 downwards.
ACTGTAAGTCCATTAAACCTCTTTCTTTTGTAAATTGCCCAGTCTCGGTTATGTCTTTATCAGAAGCATGAAAACAGACAAATACGCATTTGTTTCCATGTTTAGAACTCCCTTAAGCATTTTTTGTAGTACTGGTCTGGTAGTGATGAATCCCCTTAGCAATTGCTTCTCTGGGAAAGACTTTATTTTTCCTTTGTTTATGAAGCTTTCTTTGGCAGGAAATGAAATTCTTGGCTGGCGTGTCTTTTCTTCAAGAATGCCAAAAATGGTCCCCAATCTCTTCTGGCTGGCAGGGTTTGTGCTGAGAAGTCTTTTCTTAGTCTGATGGTTTTCACACTAATACTATGAAAGGGTAATATTATAGTATTACCCTTTATAGGTAATATGACCCTTTTTATCTAGCTGCCTTTAAGATTTTTTTCTTTCACATTGACCTTGGATAGTCTGATGACTATGTGCCTTTGAGATGGTTGTCTTGTATAGCAGCAGTTCTCAACCTTTTTGGCACCAGGGACCAGTTTTGTGGAAGACAGTTTTTCCAGGAACTGGGGTGGCAGGGATGGTTTCAGGATGAAACTGTTCCATCTCATAAGGAGTGTGCAACCTAGATTCCTCACATGCACAGCTCACAATGGAGTTCACACTCCTATGAGAATCTAATGCCACTGCTGATCTGACAGGAGGCGGAGCTCCCGTGGCAGTGCTTGTTCACCTCCTGCTCATCTCCTGCTGTATGACCCAGTTTTCAACAGGCCATGGACTGGTACCAGTCATGGCCCCAGGAGTTAGGAACCCCTGTTGTATAGTATTTCACAGGAATTCCCTAGATTTCTTGTATCTGCCTATTGACCTCTCTAGCAAGATTGGGGAAATTTTCCTGAATTATGTCCTCATATATTTTCCAGGTTGCTTACTGTCTCTTCTCTCTTGAGAATGCCAAAAAGTCATGTATTTGGTCACATTACATAATCCCGTATTTCTTGAAGGCTTAGTTCATTTTTTAAAATTATTTTTTCTTTATTTTTGTTGATTCAAACAAACAAATTTGGGTTGATTCAAAGGACCTATCTTAGAGTTCTGAAACACTTTATTATGCTTGGTCTAGTCTGTTGTTAAAGCTTCCTACTATATTTTGAAATTCCTGCAGTGAATTTTTCAATTCCAGAGCCCTGTTTCATTTTTTCTTAATATAGCCATATTGTCTTTCAAATCTTGGATTGTTTTTCTGGCTTCTTTATATTGGAATTCAACTTGCTCATGATGTTGTTGGGTATTGGTCTTTGCCATCCATATCCTGAATTCTATGTTTGTCATTTCAGACATTTCATTCTGGCTCAGATCCATTGCTTGGGAGCTAGTGGGGTCTCTTGGAGGTGACAGAACACTCTGGATTTTTTATTGCAGTGCTTTTTGCACTGGTTCCCTCTCATCTGAGAGAGCCAGCACTCCTCCTTTATATATATATATATATATATATATATATATATATATATATATAGTGTGTGTGTGTGTGTGTGTGTGTGTGTGTCTATCATTTGGATAGGTTTGGATAAGTCTTCTTGATTTTTAAATTCTTTTTTCCCCTTGGGGTATGACAGTGGTATATATTGTGTTAAGCAACTGCTTCATTTCTGGGAGCTTTCAGGGCACCAAGGCTCTGTATGAGTTCCATGGTTGCACACAGTTTCGTGCTATGGCTTCTCACACATTGCTTATTGTAGCAATGTAATTTTTGTTTGGTGATGAAATTCAGGCTGCAGTCTAGTAAGTGGCTTAAGAGTAAGAGCCTGCAGTTAGGGGCAGGGACAGAGACAAGGGAGAAGCATGAAAAGCACCACCTCCCAGTGTGCATTTGTCTTCACTGGGGATGGATTCACTAGAGAAGCCTGAGAAGTGGTTTCTCTCAGCCCATGCTCCCTGAGCCCCAACAGAAAGAGCCGCTGCTGAGTCCACAACAGTGCACTGAGGAGGTTGGTGGAGGATGATATATTATCCCCCCTCCAGGTCCATTTCCAGGCTTTGGTGGTGCTCCCTTTAGCAGCTGGCACCACACTCACATTTTCTTTGACTCAGTGGGGACTTTGATGGGCTGTGCTTCTCACTTCTTTAAGGGTAGACTGTGCTTGAGGTTAGATCTCCAGGGGAATGGGTTCTACCTCCCTCTTGCTCCTCAGCTGGTAGACCACTGTCCCCCAACTGACCAAGGGAGCAGGCTGGGGCATCCGGTAATGGCATACATAGACTGGTTCCAGGTCACAAAGCTGTCTCTGGCTGCAAGTCTTGGTGCCTGGGAGAAACCTTGGCTTCAGCTACTCTCCTGTTTCTGTCCTGAGATGGGAGAGAGTCTAACTCCAGCACCTACTGCTGGTGCACTCTCCACACTTGCCACTCAATTCTGCCTTTGGGGGCCTTTGTCCTGTCTAGAGCGAGCACTCCAATCTCTGGGCTGAAACTAAAATGCCTGCTTTGACCTCCACTTCTAGGTCACCAAACAATGTCTCTAAACTCTCAAAAAGGTGCCGTCTGTGGGCTTGTGACTAGAGCAGGTAGGACCCCTCTCAGGTGAGGAGCATAGGCAAGAAGCTGTGGGGAGTGTGGTCTGCTTGAGTCTGAAGACCATGCTCTTGCTTTTGTGCTGTACCTCTTCCAAACAGTGACTTCATTTCTCTATCCTAGTAGAGCTTCCCTAGGTGATGGGTCCTCAATACCCCCTGGAGGAGGCTGTCAGCCCAGTGTTGGTTTTGGAGGCTGCAGCATGCCCTGTGTAGCTCTTCAGTAATTCTGTTAGAGCAGCAGGCCCCTGGCCACTGCCTAAGGGTATCCGGGCTCTATGGAGCCACCACCGGGCTTGATAGCTGATGGTATTTGCATGATTGCTGTTTGTTCAGAGATGGAGGAAGGAGATGCAAATGAGTTTGCATAATTAAACAGTGGAGCAGAATGAGACTGAATGATCCTCCTGACAAGTGGCTATTTGGCATGTGGCTCTGCTATGGTACCACTGAGGTAGCATAAAAGTCTGGTGATAGTCTATAGCAGGATTATTCAGAGTTGCAGTTTGCTTCTGTTCATCATGAGAGGCCAGAGGAATGACCTTCAGCTCTCAGTTGAGTGGCCAGCTTGACTGGAGATTTGTACCTGGGCAGAACCTGAAGAGTCAGGGAGTAGCTTAGAATATGGCCAAAGCTGGGCTGGGATGAAGCCTTAAAGTAAAAGTGGGAATATGATAACTATGAATCTAAGGCCTTTTCTGGCCATGGGAATAGTTAGGAAACTCTTTGAGGAAGTAACTCTTGAGCTGGATCTTGATAGAGGGGTAGGAATTTACCTGACTAGAAGAGAAACCCAGTCCCTTCTGTGTACTCCTATGTCCCTTATTATGGACAGGGTACAGAGATGGTTGATTCAAATGCCATCATTCATCAAGTCCCATGGTAGCTCCATAGGGCCCAGATACCCATAGGTGGTAGCCAGTGGCCTGCTGCTTTAATGGAATTACACATGAGATAGACAGGGCATGCTGAAGCCTCCAGATTCGTTACTGGGATGACAGCCTCCCCCTGGGGTACAAAGGGCCCATTGGCCAGGACTGCACTCCTAGGATCAGAGAAATGGAGTCACTATTTGGAAGAGGTGCAGCACAAAAGCAAGATGATTGATTAGATGGCCATACTCAATCAGGAAGGTGCCTTTTCCAGGATGGGCTGATGTGAGAACAGTGAATCTGAATTGCTAATCAGTAAGAACCTAGGAAGACAGCCTCCTGAGAGAAATGACTATCCAGCTTCCCCACCCCCCAAATTTGTTTCTAGCTCCTTCCTGACCTTGTTTTACCTAAGAGAAGGCTCCTTAAAGACACAAGAATGGAACTGTCTCAGACTTTCAGGGTAGGCCAACCTTCAGGATTAGCCTTTTCTAGAAGTGTCTAGGGACCCCAAGGACAGGTGGATCAGCATGGACTGGGAAGTAATATTCCCAAGGGGCTACCAGTGAATTCACTATCCCTTCCATCCTAATTCCCACTGTACCTGGCAATGTTATAAGGTCCCAGTGGCTCCTCAAACTTTTCACTTCCCAGACTTTTACAACTATCTGACTGTCCCTGAGCTGCCTATAGTAGCAAAGGCCAGTGTATTTTCCATGATAGATTTAATTTTTAAAAAACCTCTTGTAACAGGCAGATTGTGCCTTATCACTTGGAGATCTGTTTGCAGACAGCTTTTCTGCATTCTGCTGTATTTCGTAGCACACTTCTTGCAAATGCTTAAACCAGTCATGAAAATAACTTCTGGTTGACAGAGTATGATTTTTTAAAGGAGGACATTTGTTTGTGTTATAGCATCTAAAACCCTACATTCCTCAGGCTGGAGCACATTATACACTGGACACGCCCTATTGGTGAAGTGATACTGCATCCTAACTCTATCAGAAGATCTCTGTAACCATCTGGATGAACCAAGATATGAAGCTGGGTTCCAAAGACTGTAAGCAGGGGGAGGGTTTCTCCAGGCTATGGGACAAATCCTATGGCAGATGGCCGTAGGTGAAAGGATCATACATGAAAAAAAAGAGAACACCTGTAGAGTTAGGAAATGGAGTTTAAAATATTGGAAATCTTGACAAAGAAAAGTACACCATGAGAGGCTCCATAGCTAGCAGCATGCCATGCAGTACACTGGCAACCTCTCCTTCCCTAAAGTCACGATTTCAAGCATTTTTGAAGCAGAAATGTGATTTAACTTGGTTTCATAAAAAGCAATTATGAAATTATTATGTAAAGTTAAGGATGTATGAATAGTGCTGCTTTTCTCTGATAATGTTCTCTCTTTGGTTTTCAATTCACTGTGGGGAGGACTCAGAAAATTTGCTGTGAGTGGAAGCCACTTTCTTTTGCCCTAGGAAAGTGGGGATCTGGGGAAAGAATTGGGCTAAGGGAAAGAAAGGGGCACTGAGAAATAAAGGCGAAGTGTACTCATAATTGGAGATTTCAGGAAGATGAATGGATTTTGCAGAAATATTTATGGAAGAGAGGAACCTGGTATCTGCTCTGCACAGGCAAACTTCTTGCCCAGGGAGGCGGATGCCTTTGCAAACCCAAACTGTGAGCTGGGCTAGAAGAAAACCCAAGGAAGGGCTTGCATGCCAAATCCAGTTTTCCCAGTCCTTCTGCCTCATGGCTGGATGAACATAGCCACAGAGTGGCTTTGTTTAGCTGTTATGCTGCATGTTGAGGCAGTTGGAGAGCTGCCAGGTTTTTCATCCTGGGCTTTGTGTTAAAGCACTTCCTAATTCTTCTCTGACATTTCTCTCAGGTTAGAACCTGAACAGGGGTCCTTTCAGCTCTAAGCTTGTTGGACCAGTGCTGGAGGCAGCTCCTAATTATCTGTGGTTGTGAGCAACAAAACTCCTTGGATTCTCTCTATAGGTAATCATTTTAAGCACCTCTTCTATTTCCACCAGCCCCACCTAATCTGTTAGCAAAACTGTATTCTGTGCCCATGAGCAGGGGCAGCCCACCCCCACCCCGACCTTTCTGTGCTTCCTACTTCCCTCTCTGCCACTGCCGGTGACTGCTTTGCATGCACAGGGGTCACAGAGGGGACTAAAGCATAAGCAGCTGCCCCCTTTGTCACTGCATGAGCTTCGATTACTAATGTCTCCTTCTGCAGAAGCAGGCCCTGTTTGCACTTGTATCGTGCATGCATGCTCGTCTAACACCAATGGCTGGAAGTTTGCTTGCTTTCCTCATGGACTGTTGTGTCTGCCAGCAATGTTGCTGCTGCTCTGTGTGTGTGTGTGTGTGTGTGTGTCTGTGTGTGTGCCTATGTGGATCAGGCCTTTCTTATGTTGCTATAAAGAAATACCTGAGACTGGATAATTTATAAAGAAAAGAGTTTTAATTGGTTCATGATTCTTCAGGCCATACAAGCATGGTGCCGGCATCTGCTCGGCTTCTGGGGACGCCTCAGGAAGCTTTTGCTTGTAGCGGAAGGTGAAGTGTGGAGCAGGCACATCATATGGTAAACGGAGGAGCAATAGAGAGAGTTGGGGGAGGTACTACACACTTTTAACCAAGCAGATCTCACAAGAACTTACTATCATAAGAACAGCACCAATCCATGAGGGATCCACCCCCATGACCCACCCACCTCCTACCAGCCTCCACCTCCAACACTGGGAATTACATTTCAACATGAAATTTGGGCAGGGAAAAAAATATCCAAACTATACCAATGTGTTAGCAGCATTTCCTCCTATCAGTGATTAGTCTTAAGAGTGGCAGCCAGGGAGAAGAAGGTTGGTTAATCCACACAACCATTCCTTGGATCCAATCATCCCAAAAGTTCTGTTTCTTGGCAAAATGGTGGTGTTTTCAGGTCAGGTCTACTTGGCTTGGGAAGTATTTTTTCCCTTTGGGTCAAAGATAAAGATTAGTCTGATATTTGTAAGCTTGAAAACCCTACAAAGTGTTATGTCATGTGGTGGTCAATTGTTATTTGTGTATTTTCGCACTATATGGAGGGTAAATGCCCCCACTCGGGCCCCTGGCTTGAGCACAAAATCTTTAAGAATTATAATGGCTGATGTAGGGGTGGAGTAGGGTCTGGGGAGAATAGAAAGTACATGTAATACACTTTGAGTGCAGAGCCTTTTGGATCAGGGACCTTTTATGGTGTTTACAAATAATCCATGCCTACAACCCCCCAGTGAGTTTACCATGAGTTATTCATGATCCTGAGTCTTTGGCCGAGGAGACAATAGGTGCACCTCCACTGAAAGAGTGGGAAGCCGTGCATCCAAACACCTGGGCCCTGAGCCCAGGAACAAGTGTCCAGGAGAGACCCTGCTTCCTCCCCTCACCGAAGCCGAGGACAACCCCATGGGGAAGCTGGGCTACTTGGCTTTCTTAGGCTGTCAGTGGCTTCTGATTCCACGTTTCAATTGTTTACTTAGTTTCCACTTTATTTAGTGTCTTTTCCATTATTTGTGTGTGTCCTGTATTGTTCAGAAGTCTCAGATTTTCCTCATCATTCTTGAATTTCCTGAGGAAAAGAAAACCATCATGTTGGTGGCTACTTGAGAGTGGTACAAACTGTGATATCTCCCTCCCATGTCCCACACACACTTGGGGAATCCTCAAATTATTGGTTTCCTATGACTGTTATAGCAGATTATCATATATTTGGTGGCTTAAAACAACATAAATTTATTCTGTCACACTTCCAGAGGCCAGAGATCAGAAATCAAGGTATTGGTAGGGCCACACTTCCTTTGAAGGCTGTAGGGGAGAACCCTTCCTTGCCTCTTTCAGCTTCTGGTGGCTCCTGGTGATCCTTGGCTTGTGACCACATCATTCCAATCTCTGCCTCTGTGTTCATATGGCCTTCACCCCTATGTCTCTCGGGTTCAAATCTCCCACACCTCTCTCTTATAAGAACACAGTCACTGGACTCAGGGCCCACTCTAAGTGCAAGATGATTTCATCTTGAGCTCCTTCAATTAGTTACATTTTCAAAGATCTTACTTCCAAATGAGGTCACATTAATAGGTACCAGGGTTTAGGACCCTGGTATATACCTTTGGAGGGGTTTGGTGAGGAGACACAATTTAACCAACTACACACCCCTTTCCTCCTCTTCCTCTTTCCTCTTTTCCTCCTCTTTCTAATTTCCTCCCTTCTCCTCCTGCTCTTTTCCCTCCTCATCCTCTGTTCCCTTTTTCTCATTTTCCACCTCTTCCTCGAGTACCTTGAAGCCAGCACAGGAATCTTCTTCTTTTGCAGAGAATATTCTTATGTAAACTGTGTTTCTTCTCCTCAATAGTTCTTGGAGGAAGGTCCAAGTATTTGGTTAATTGACAGTTTCTTTGACTCTCGGAGTAAAATATCAGTTTCCTTTGCCTTCTCATGAAGCGCACCTCCCTAGAACCCAGTGGAACTCTTTGCTTAACGGAGAGATTCACAAAGCACAGAGGACATCAGGATCTCAGGAAAGAGATTTGTGTTAGACATTAGAGCTTCTGGCTGCCAAGAGTTATGAGCTGGTGGTAAGTGATACCCAAGGAGTTATGGACTCTCCTTCATTATAGCTGGTTAAGAACAATCTTTTGTTGACTTTCAAGCTCTGACCTCTGTCCTTTTCTTGTTCTAAAATCTTCAATGGTTCCTTACAGCCTTGGAGTAAAATCCAGACCCAGGCATCTTCTATAAACTTGTGTTTCCAGTTGCAGTTCAGATTGTATCTTCATTATTTTGCCTGATACCTTCTCCCCCCTGGGCTACAACAGTTACAGAACATGCAGTGTACTCACTTCTGCATATATCTTCTATTGAAATGTCCTTCACACTACCTTACCTCCTCCCATCAAAACCCAATCTGGCCTTTAAAATCCAGCTCAGATTCTGTTTTCTGCTTGCAGCCTTCCTCAGTCTACATCCAGCTGAATTCTCTCTCTCCTCTAATTTGTGTTTCCATGGTGTTCTGCTTATCCTTTAGAGCAGGTATCACCCATGGTTTCTTTTTTTTTCTGAGATGGAGTCTCACTCTGTCTCCCAGGCTGGAGTGCAGTGACAAAATCTCGGCTCACTGCAAGCTCCGCCTCCCGAGTAGCTGGGACTACAGGTGCCCACCACCACGCCTGGCTAATTTTTTGCATTTTTAGTAGAGACGGGGTTTCACCGTGTTAGCCAGGATGGTCTGGATCTCCTGACCTCTTGATCTGCCCTCCTTGGCCTCCCAAGTGCTGGGATTACAGGCGTGAGCCACCACGCCCGGCCCCACCCATGGTTTCTTATATGATTCAGCACATGTCTAATATTTCCCCTGAATTTGGGGGCTTTATTCATATTTTTATTTCTTGCATTTCTTCATACAGTGCCTCAATTTTATAAACAATAATTTAAGCTACTAGAACCACAACTAAATTTCCACACAGCCTTTGCACTTCAAGTCAAAAGTTAATAAGTGAAGATTCCAGCCTCACATTTTCAGCCTCCCTCTTCTATCTCTCAGCAGTAGGCACCCTCAGGTCCAGCCAGGCCACTACCCCAGTGGCCCCTACCCATTACACCAGGGTGACCAGCTGTCCCACTTTGCCTGGAACTGTCCTAACGTTAGCACTTAAGGCCCTGCATCCTGGGAAACCCCTTAGTCCTAGGCAAACTGGGATCACTGGTTGCCCTACTCCACACTTATCCTCCCCTGACTCTTGCTAAAATTCTTACAAATTGAATTTTATGTCCAGGTTCTATCTTCCTCTAGTCATTTGTCATACAACCACTAAAACTGCTTTCTTCATGTGAAGATGGGCATCTGGTCCTGGCTCTGTCCCTGCGCAACCCTCCCAGCTCTTCTGTCAAATGCAGCCTCATCAGTGTGATTTCTGAGCTTTCGTCCAGCTCATCAGCCTCCTGACCTTCTCTCTCTTCTGCTCCGCCTCAACCCAAACTGTAACTCAGTCTATTAGCTGACCCTCCAAGTTTCCTACACCACATCAAAGAGGGCCTGGGAGTACTGGAATCCCAGACATAACTCTCCTCTCTATAGAACCACAACTCAAAGATGCCTCCTCCGGAAAGCTCTGCCCAGGAAACTCCTACCAGCTTAGCACCGGTCCATTATTCTTCCTCTGGAGGCTCTCAAGTGCCTGAATTGACCAGTATCTCTTAAGGGAAGTACCTGTTGCCCTGGAGTAGGTGCCAGAACTTGGACTCTACTCCAAATTTGCCACCAGGGCAAGTTCTTAACCTCACTTGTGTTCATTGTAAAATGAGAACATTAGATAAGCTCTCATTTTTTTTTTTTTTTTTTTTTGAGACGGAGTTTCGCTCTGTCGCCCAGGCTGCAGTGCAGTGGCCGGATCTCAGCTCACTGCAAGCTGCAAGCTCCGCCTCCCAGGTTTACGCCATTCTCCTGCCTCAACCTCCTGAGTAGCTGGGACTACAGGCGCCCACCACCTCGCCCGGCTAGTTTTTTGTATTTTTTTAGTAGAGACGGGATTTCACCGTGTTAGCCAGGATGGTCTCGATCTCCTGACGTTGTGATCCGCCCGTCTCAGCCTCCCAAAGTGCTGGGATTACAGGCTTGAGCCACCGTGCCTGGCAAGCTCTCATATTTTTAAGAATCTTCCCAAACTTGGATTCTAATAGTATCTGCCCATCCAGTTTGCTCTGGAGAGTGTAAGATACAAATGTCTTAAACAAGATGGCATTGGAAAGAGGCTTCTGAAATCCCATCTTACATTGGCTCATTCCCTGCCACCTGTCCCTGCTTGACTTATAATTCCTATCTTTATCTTTTGACTCCCCTATAATCCCATCCTGGCCCAGCCAAAAAAGCTACCACCTACAGCTTAAGAGATTTGAAAGTATAATTAGAAGACCAAGATTCCTTCCTGTGACTTGGCTTATGAAACTGAAGATTTGGGATGAGCAGTTAGATTCTTAAACCTTGTCCTGGGCTCAGTTTCTACCAGACCCAAAATTTTGTCTGGTTTTTCCCTTTGTGCCCCAGATAAACTCATCAGGACCTACTTGTTGCTGTCCTTAAATGTTTTCAATGTAGCTGAGTCTATTGAAGCAACAGGCTGGGTGACCTTCCTGGCTTAGAACTCTAAAATACAATGCAAACAACACAGTTAGCATCTGTACTCTGCTTTACTTTGGAAGAGGCACTTTCACATATTTTATCTTATCGGATCTTTGCCACAACTTTGTGAGGTTGGTACTATTGTTATTATCCCTGTTTTTCCATTTGGGGAATCTGAGGCTCAAAGGAGCAAACTGTGGTATGTGGGAGTGTGTGGTCAAACCAGAGCTTGAAGTCACATCTTCAATTCCAAATCCCATGCTCTTTCTGCTGCCCACATTTCAGCCCACGTGCCTGCAGTAAGATAGCAAGCAGCCAGCTGGGCGCGGTGGCTCATGCCTGTAATCCCAACACTTTGGGAGGCCGAGGTGGGTGGATCACCTGAGGTCAGGAGTTCGAGACCAGCCTGGCCAGCATGGTGAAACCCCATCTCTACTAAAAATACAAAAATTAGCCAGGCATGATGGTGTGCGCCTGCAGTCCCAGCTACTCGGGAGGATGAGGCATGAGAATCACTTGAACCTGGGAGGAGGAGGCCGCAGTGAGACGAGATCATGCCATTGCACTCCAGGCTGGATGACAGAGCGAGACTCCATCTCAAAAAAAAAAAAAAAAAAACGTGAGCATTGGCTCCTGTCACGCAGGAGTCCTCAGAACATTCCACTGACAGAGGTGACCAAGGGAAGTTGCCTGTGTCCCAAGTTATTTCTATAAACTGGTGTCCCTCAACCTGTAATCTGCACACAGATCATCTGGGATCTTGTTAAAAATCGGGTTCCAAGTAGGTTCCAATTCAGTAAGTCAGGAGAGGGGTCAAAATTCTGCATTTCTAATAAGTGCCCAGGTGATGCCGTGTTGCTGATTGAACACCCTGTCACTGAGGACTTGGGCATAACATAGAACTGTTCTTTACCACTAGGGCCCTGTGGGTATTGCTCATGCTGTCTGTTCTTTGCTGTTATGTTTCCCCCATACAAGGTTTTCTCTCTCTAGTGAAAATCTGACCATCCATTATCTCCTTTTACTTAAAAGCTTGGGTAGAAGCTCTCCCAGAAGCCTCTCTTGGGAGTTCTGTATGTTTCTGCCTCTCTGTGTGCAGCCAGTGAGCCTGCCTGGGCTCTGTGGTGGCCTGGGGTAGCTTTCCCATCCAGCCAAGGGAATTGAGGAGCTTCCTTATTAGAATTCTTCTTGAGGGCCTGAGTGGACCTAGTGGGACCCTGATGGCATTTGAGCAAGATGAGAGACTGCAGGGTGTCAAGAGCCAAGCCTCTAAGACCAGGCCAAACCTGGCTACCAAAAGCAAGAGAGCCTGGGGAGAATTCAAACTGGGGCAGTGCAGGAAGGCAAAAGGAGAAAGCCGGAGCAGAGCCAAGTGGACAGGGCAAGGAGAATCTGTGAACAGGAAACAGGCAGAAGGCCAAAGCTTAGGACAGCGGGAGCAGGTAGGACAGGTGGGGTGTGAAGGGCCAAGTGGAGATTTCAGGCCTGAGGCTCTGAATAAAGCTGGGGAGTGGGAGGCCTGGTTCAAGAGGGCTAATACAGGGAGGACTCAAGGGTGACAGGAGGCTGTGGGGTGAGACAGTCCAGCCAGTGAGAATGGGCAGGTCACCACAAAGCCAAGTCCAGCCTTCCAGTTAGAAAAGCCCCCCAGAATTGATGCCTGCCCGGCGTGGACCAGGAGAGTCTTTGGTGTAAGGGGTCAGATCTCCTTGGAAAGGGGCTGTGCTTATTTATCTTGGCCTGTCACCTCCTAGGGGGGCAACATATTTTGATAGAGTTATTACTATGATCATGTAGCTTCCATAGTACCCTCACATTTGAATACTGGTTCTTTCTATTGTCATTTCCCAGCAGTAGGTTTCACTCTGGTACGCAGCCCTGTGCTAGGCACTGCATTCTCTCTGTAACAAATCTTAAGGGTTTCAAGGAGAGGGATTATGGTTTGGAAGTTCTGTCATCATGGTTGCTCAGCAAATGCTTTGTTCACTAAGGGTTTCTTTCTCCCGTTTCTAAAAGTGGCTGTCTGAGAGGCAGATTGAGTGTGGGATGTGTGTGTTTTATTTCTGATGGTCAGGCTTGGGCGTCAAGGGGTGAGCATGGGTTAAATGAGCCCAGATACCCACTATCCCACTCCTGCTTCACCCCCTAGGGAGGTCTGAAGGCCACCTGGACACAGGAGCACGTGGGCCTGCTGGCTCCTGCTGGCCTTCTGCACCTGACACACGCTGCATCACCCTGGGACCTGGCCTTCACACCCGTGCAGCTGTGCCCCCTACGGAGTTAAACCAGAGCTCTGCCCCTGAGCAGAGCCAAGGCACGTGGCTGGCAGTGCCATTGTGCCTGAACACACACATACACGTGCATTGGCACGTACTGGCTCTCTCTCACTCATTCCCGAACCTGCTCTACTCATTTGTTCCCTGTCAAAGGATCTCATCTCAGGAGTTAAATTATATTTATGTGATTTTTTTTATATCATTGTTACACGGTGCAGTTAGGGGAGAAATGTTATTTTTATATGATGGCGAATATGTCTAGTTTCATAAATATAAAGTAGTTGGTGGAATAGCCAAATTAGAACTAATGAAATCCTAAACTGGGAAATCATAGTAAAGAATTTGGTAGAATACTATTACATTCAAGCCATTCAAGCTTGCTTACTTTAAGAAAAAGGTGAAATAGTTTGTTCCTTAGTAAAGCAATTTTTTTGCATGTGAAAGGTAAAGGAATAGACAGTTTGCCCCTAGGACCTTATCATCCTCCCAAGTCTTTTTTGTTTATTAATCTGCTCATTAAATCCTCCAGTAAATATAGTGGTATACATCAGCCCCATCCTTTCCAACATACATATGAATTCGTGGGACCTGAATTTAAAATGCTTTAATATTATGCACCCTTCCCTTGCCCTTCCTTACTCTACACTCAGAAACTGGGGAATGAAATTAAATCTCCCAGAGCAGGACTGAAGTGTGTGCCCCTCACTGAATCCCCACCTCCTTAGACCCTGATTTCTATCTCGGTTGCAGAGCAGCTGCACAACCCAGGTTGGCAGGGGGACATAAGCCAGTGCTGTGGTCACACCTCCCTGTGGCTTTCCAAGACTGCCCTGAGCTCAATAACATCAGGTGAGATAGGCACACAGGAGTTGGGCAACTATAGATGTGGACTCATTTTATAGCAATCAGTTTGGTAATTCCTCTCTGCTTAATAAATCCATTACTTTCTACTTAAAACCTAGTCTCCTCCTCCAACCTACAAGGTGGTTGTTTCTCTGGCTGTCTCTTCCCCTATTGCAGTGTGAAGTCTTGTATGTTTCTGGAGTTTCTCTAATGAACGGTCTACTCTGACTACATTACTGGACAGAAGATTCCCAAAGTCAGAGAGGGCTGTGCTGAAGTCAACAGTTTACCCCTTCCTCCATGCCATTCTGCAGAAAACCTTGGTGTGCCCTCTACCCAGGGCCTAAGGAACTGTTACTTAAGCAGAGGTTGTAATAGCCTGGCGTGGTGGTTCACGCCTGTAATCCCAGGACTTTGGAAGGCCGAGGTGGGTGGATCACTTAAGGTCAGGAGTTCAAGACCAGCCTGGCCAACATGGTGAAACCCCATCTCTACTAAAAATACAAAAATTAGCCAGGCGTGGTGGCAGGCACCTGTAATCCAGCTACACAGGAGTCTGAAGCAGGAGAATCACTTGAACCCGTGAGGCGGAGGTTGCAGTGAGCTGAGATCGTGCCACTGTGACAGAGCCAGACTCTGTCTTTAAAAAAAAGAAAGAAAGAAAAGGTTGTATGACATCATAGTCTGTATATTGCAGCCCCCGTGCTGTCCTGGTGCTATGGGGAGTAGAAGAGAGGCTTTGAGAGGCACTGGGATGGATTAAAAGAGAGCTGGATTTAAAGCCAGGGCTCACATTCTATAGGTACCATTAAGTAATTGTATGACCTTGAGCAAATTTCATCACCTCCAGAGCCTCTATTTCCTCATCTGTAAAATGAAAGGGGAGGCATCTCTGCTTTACTCATACAATTGTTATGAGTTTCACCTAAGAGCATGAGAGGTAGTTTTTACACTATAAACTCTGCACGAGTATAAAGTGCATCTGGGGCCTTGCCTGAGAGTCTGGCAGGCTGCATGACTCACAGGGTAAGAAGGGAAAGGAGAAGGGTGCCGCTGGAGCTGGCCACCATTACAGTCCTGAAGATCAACCTCTTTAGAGGGTCACTGCACCATGTTTATCAATAACGGGATCAACTAGATCCCAGGATGCTGGCCAAAAAAAAAATTGGCATACCACAGTCTCTCTCTGTGTGTGTGGCTGCCCCAGCTCTCGAAGAATGGGCCTCTTCTGGCATTCCCCTCAAAATGTTGGCCTGCCTAGTATTCTGTGAGTAAAAGCACTCCTCAGTCTAGTGCCAGAGTGGCCTTTCTCCCTGTTACTCTGCTACCACCCACCACAGGCCTGGGTCCTTCTCCCAGAAGAGGGCTGCTTGGCTATACAGCCACTGTGGATGCCCTCATGACTCCCCACCTCTTTCCCCTAAGGCCTTCCCTGAAAAGCCTTCTAGAACTGACAGCTGGAGAAGAGAAAGCAGCTGGGCACTGAGGCTGGGCCAGCCTAGCACTGCTTGGGGGCGGGTGGGAGCAGGTTTATCTGACCAACTTTGGGATAGTAGAAAAAGCTAGTTCCCTAGTGTGATTTGAAACCTGTAATCTGGTGGTACTTTCCAGAACGGTGTGTAGATGGCAGGAGACCCCTGCGTGACTCCTGCTTCGTATCGTATTGTACCAGATAGATGGCTTTTAAGTCTAGTGATCATTGTTTCTTGATTGGCATATACGGTCAAACACAGGTCTTTTGGCTACTTTCAGAAGCAGGCTTCCATCTGAAAAATACAGTTTTGGATGTGAAACTACCAGAATTTCTAGTTTAAAAATTGGAGCAGAATAGTTGAATCCTGGCTGCCCTAGAAAAATCCAGGGGATGGAAGGCACCCATAAACCATTTCCTCAGAGACCTTCCCTTGCTCTCATGCTCCCAATCCAGGTTAGTCCTCACATTGGCTTTTACTCATGGCACTTTTTTCTTTCTTCATAGCGCTTAAACAATTTATTATTATTATTATTTTTGAGACTGAGTCTCAGTCTGTTACCCGGGTTGGAGTGCAGTGGCATGATCTCTGCTCACTGCAACCTTTGCCTCCTGAGTTCGAGTGATTCTCGTGTCTCACCCTCTTGAGTAGCTGGGACTACAGACATGCACCACCACGCCTGGCTAATTATTGTATTTTTAGTAGAGACAGGGTTTCACCATGTTGGCCAGGCTGGTCTTGAACTCCTGACCTCAGGTGACCTACCCACCGCGGCCTCCCAAAGTGCTGGGATTATAGGCAGGAGCCACCGTGCCCAGCCAACAATTTATAATTTTACATGTGTAATCTTTGTTTAACATTTACATCTCAGAGTAGCTTTGCCCCCAGCTTCATCCCCAGTAACTAACAGCTTGTGTCTCGCAGGGTGGGTCCCGTGGATCTTTGCCTCCCAGACACTAGGCATATTTTTCAATGTGTGGTTCCTCATTAAAAAGGTAAATTCATGACCCCACCCTAGATCGACTGAATTAGAATCTATGGGGTGAGGCCCAACAACCTGTGGTTTGTTTGTTTGTTTGTTTGTTTTTCTGTTTGGCAAAGTCTCACTCTGTTGCCAAGCTGGAGTGCAGTGGCGCAGTCTTGGCTCACTGCAACTTCCATCTCCTGGGTTCAAGTGATTCTCCTGCCTCAGCCTCCTGAGTAGCTGGGACTACAGGCACACGCCACCATGCCTAATTTTTGTATTTTTAATAGAGATGGGGTTTCACTGTGTTGGTCAGGCCGGTCTTGAACTCATGACCTCATGATCCGCCTGCCTCAGTCTCCCAAAGTGCTGGGATTACAGGTGTGAACCACTGTGTCCGGCTCAACCTGTGTTTTACCAAGCCCTGCATGTGATTCTGGTGCCCTTTGAATCTTGAGGGCCACTGTATTCGGATTTGGGACAAATTCTACAGTGCCGCACAGGTTAAGGAATAGACTTACATGGGTGATGGTCAGTAAGAGAAGATAGACGTGGGTTCCTCATTATCTCACTGGGGGTGCTGGGGCTTGGGTACACTCTGAGCCTGCATTCTGGTGGAGGGACCACACCCCCTTTACTTATCCTCCCCCTACAGGACAAGTGAGAGAGCAAACAGTAGTGAAGGGACATAGAAAGGCACAGGCAAGCTGGATGTGGGATGTCAGCTGCTTACAGGAGTGGTCTGGGAAAGCCTGCTGCCTGGCACTGGAGAGCGCTAAGGCCCATGAGAAGCTGTAGACCACCCAACTCAATGGAGAGTAGAAGCCCCCAGCCCCTGGGAAGTGGAGCTTGAGTGTAGACCTTCCCATGCCCAGATGTTGCAGAGTGGGCTCCCAGGGTTATTTTGGGACAGCTCTGCTAACAATCCTGACACAGAGTAGGCACTTGATATTTTGGGGATGAATGAGTAGAGTCACCTCCAACTCTGAGGCTGATTCTGCTTCACAGTTTAGATGCATCACCTGCAGACTTGTGGCTGCTGAAATATTTAAACAGTAAAGATTTCTCTTGATAGGCAGGCCAGAGGCTGTGTTAGTCTCAGTCCTGTCCCCAAGTCTAAAAATAGGCATTCTTGTCCTAGACTTCCAGATTCCTCACTTCCATGCAGTCACCCTGGCTTCTTGCGAGAGATGGAGGGTTCCTCAGCCCACTGCTCAGGCTGTAACCAGGACCCCTAGATTGTCAGATCTTCCTAGGCCAATGGAGAGTCCTAGTCTTTCTGGCTGCCAAGGCTAAGGTGGTGATGGGGAGTACCTCTTTCTACCTGAATGGAAGAGCCTACTAGACATCTGATTCCAAAGGCTTTCTGTGAGGCTGCCTGGCCTTGCTGGGAAAGCTGCTCTTGCCTTCATTCTACCATCTCCACCCTAGGGCCTCTTCCAGGACACTCTGATTGGCTGCGACTGTTCGGTTGGTAGCCTCTGAGCAACTGAAGGGAAACCAGTTACACAGTGCCTCCCCTGACGCCTACAGGAAAGGACAGCTCCAACTAGCTCCAGGATCTCATCTCTTTCTTCCCTCTTTCTTCTACTCCCCATGACTCTTGCTTTGGCCGGGAACTCACCTTATCTCCTCCAACTTTTGTGAAGTAGCCTGTTTAATTTATTACATGAAACATTTACAAATGGCCCCCTTCCTTGATTCTTGATTTATTCCTGGTGCTTTAATCTTTATCCTCTTTCTTTTCTCTCTCCCCGCTGGAATATATTTTTTGATCAATAAATAATGCAACTGATAATGCTTTGAAGTCTTTTCATAGTATCTCCCATACTTGAAAACACACATAACACACACACACGATGAACTGAGCCTCCTCGTTCATAACTTGCATGTCTCAGGCACATTATTCTTCCTCTTGCTCTGCATTAGACAGTTAGTTCCAAGTTGTTTCCCAGATATGATTGCCTTCCAGACAGCTTCTTGAGCCCCCTGATCCCTTGTCTAGAGATAAGAGCTGGAGGGTGCGGCACTAGGAACATAGCAGGGCCTTTTAAATTTATCATTGTTTTCTGGGAAAGTGCCTGAGGCAGCAGTCTAAAACTCAGACTGTCTGCTCTCACTCAAATTCAGCCCCATCCAGTAAGAATCACTGTATGCCCAGAACTGTGCCGGGAGAAATCCCAGAGATGCAGTGGTCTGGGGCCTGCCTCCTTGAGCCCATAGGAAAGCGGGGGCTATGAAACTGTCAAGCCAGGATTTCTACTTCCCATCTGGATGGGTACCCCAGCATTGTTACCCTGGGGACTTAAAAGCCATGGGCACCAGTGCATCAGGACTTGCAGCCGAATGAAGGGAATCCTTTGAGGACAAACCACCTTGAAGAAATGGTCCCCTTTTGCTAAGATTTTTTCTAGCCAAATTCCCAGAAATAAAATGAGATTTGTTCAGGCCAAATTCCCAGAAATAAAATAATTCCTTCAGAATTCATGGTGACTAGATTTGACCTGTCGTCCTTTTATTTATTGTTTTTTGTGTTCTCTGCCTTTCTGTGATCCAACTTGCTAGTTCTGAGAAGGCCTTTGGTTATGCAGCACTGTCACCTCTTGGCCTCAGCTCCAGCAGGTGACTTCCTGACTCAGCCTGGCAACTCACCCAGTTGTTTTCCTTCCAGTAGTTATGGGAGCACTATCTCTAATCAATTAACTTCAGCCAAATTAAGCAAGATTTTGCCTGCCAGGAATCCCATCCGTGCTCTTTAATCTAGCGGGGCTCTTCTGCCCATCCCCCAGCACACTTCCTTTCGGTAGTCCTTTAGAATATCCCCACACTGATGTCAAGTTAAGTAAGACAGATCATTACTGCAAGAATCAGCAGGTGCCCCAGGCTGCCCCTATAGGTTGGCAGGCTATTGACTGTCTCCGCTTGGTACCTGTGACAGGGCTGGTCCCTTGTACACAGAATGCTGGCAGGCCTCACACAGTTTGGGAGGCACATTCTGTGGGGCAGGGCTTTCTGTGAGGGCCTTCCATTGACCACCTATGCCTCTATCCGCCTCATGTCTGCTTTCTTGCAGTGTTGCTTGGGTAGAACAATTGTTAGGTGCAGCTTGGTGTTAAAATTCCCCAGAAGGAAAATGGCCTGAGTACATCTTCAATTTTCACATCTGCCTGGCCTCATCTTTTACAGCTGTTGCGTTTTTCCTGTCCTCATTCCTTTCTCCTTTTGCCTCCCCGCCCATACAAGCAGAAGGACTGAGGAACAGTACTGCCAAGGAGGAATGGTTTGGCCTGGGTCCTCCTGCACTCCGCTTGCCTTAGGGGATTCTCTTGCACCATTTATATGGAGCATGTTATATTTACCAGTGTGTTTGTTTCATAATATGAATTCATTTATCCTGTTGTAGGTAAATCTGTGTTTACACAAGTCAAAATGAAGAAGTTTGCAATATTCTGTTATTTTTTATGTCTTTACTGTCATGGATCATGTGATGGCATCATTCAGAAAGCCCTTCTTCTCACACTCGACAATACGTGCCCCAGGCATTTGAAGGATCCTAGTGATCACTTTATCACAGCCTGCAGTGGGCCAATTTAAATGGGCATGTGTCTCTCTAGGTGGAAGGTATTATTTAGTCATTTTAAAGACTTGAATTTTCTTTAAATGAGGGGAAAACAGGTACCTTGATCAGTATTTTGGGGAATGATTGAAGGGATAGGTTTCAATTTTTGGTTTTGAGACAGGTTACCTTTGCTGTAGTTTAGCCTCTGGAACTGGCTTTTCCTGATGATCTGTGACTCCTCCATCATGGTGATTGTGAAGAAATGTTCTCTATCCCTCCCTTCCTCCTCTTCCTTCTCTCTCTCTGTTTTTACATTTAAAAGACATGGTAAGTGTGTTTTAGCTGTCACAAGCCTGAGTTTGATTCTTCCAAAGTCTCTTTTAGTTAAAAAAAAAAAATTCTAAAATTTAGTTAGAGACTGTTTCTCAAAGTTGGGGCAAAGAGAAAAGAGTTAACCTAGGAGATGACTATTTTAAATCCCAACAGGTAAATAACAGAGAGTGAGGGAAATAAGATCGTGGCAGCCTGTAAGTAAAATTCTAAAAAGCGTGCCAGAAGAGACCAGCTTCTGGCAGAGTGTAAGACTGAGAATCTAGGAATAAAACAAGGATAAACAAACCCAGAAACAATAGAGTTAGGTAATCATGAGAGGAAGAAGCAGAACCGAATACAGACGCCTCATATCGTGGCTAACATTTCTTCAGGTCTAAATATAGTCACCATTGTTAGAAGGCAAAAGTCCATTTCCGAAAAAAAGATAGGAGGGAATGAAAAGAGCTTTATCAGAGAGTTGATTTTGTAACTGTATTTGAAGAAAAATGGGGTGGACATTCTTTTCAGAGATGGTATTTCCTGATGTTCTGGGGAACACTTTGAATGTATTGATGGCAATAAATGTGTAGGGTTGGATTGTCATGCTCATCTTTATCTGTCTATGCCCCCCTGCCATGTGTACCCTTCTCTCTAGCATATCCATTTTCTTCCTTCCTTCAAATCCCTGAGTAGGTTTCACTTTTTCCAGGAAGGTTTACTATCTTTACTTAGCTCCTGTCCCTCCAGCCACTCTACATTTAACTCTATAGAGTCCCTGCAAGATTAAGCTTTTGTTGTTTGTGCTCCTGTGTTTGTTTCCATCCCCCCACCCCCAGTGTCTTGGACTGACCTTTAGGACTGAGACTAAAATGCAACATCTGAGCTTTTCTACCTGCAGAATATAGGCCCTGAAGTCCTAAATTCAGCTGGGTGTGTGTTGTGCTGCTAGGTCCATCCTCCCCAAGCTCACAAGAGATGCTGTCCTGGGCGCTGATCAACTGTGGGTTATGCAGTTAAGGTGACTTCTAAACTTGCAGATATCATAGCCTGAAAATTCAGTTTAGCTAAGACCCTATGGCCAATTTCCAAATACAACTACAAGCACTTTTAGTTGGAGTTGAAAAAGGCTGTCAGGGGCATTCATGCCAGACTACTAAGATTTATCAGCTCTTATTTATCCCTGACCTTTGCTAGTCTCTTTTCAACGATAACAAGACTGGTAAAATAGTGCAGCACCAGCCCAGCAGTGCATGTTCAGGGTGACTTTGGGTCCTGCCAAGTTAGCTTCATCTCTGAGGACTTTCCATGGCCAGATATGGCCTCTCAAAGGCAAGAAAGCAAACCATACAATCTAGTGGGGGCCTCTAGCTGTTGCTTCGGGGGCTCCCTAACACCAGAAGCTATGATGCAGAATGAAGGTTCAGTCCTAAGACAATGTGTAAGATGACTGATCCCACTGTTCTAACTCTGGTCAGGATGGGGAGTGAGCATTATTGAGCACAGGATTGGCAAATCAAGCTCTAACGTCTGGACTTTTTTCCATACAGTCTCCTACTTCAACTTCTTGGGCTTCCATTTCCTCTTCAGTAAAATGAGGGGTTAACTCACATTTTAGAGATACAAAGTAATATGGGTACCTCTCAATATTATTTTTAATAAGATTGTAAAATGTTAGATTGAGGGTAGTTCCTAGAATATCAGTAGAAAGACAATCTGTCTGACTAGAACTCTCATGGAGCATGTAATACTTTTATTGAGCCACAGGATAGTTTAGGAATTGGGAGTGAAACAGCCTATCAATTAGAGTTACTACATTTTAAGCACCAGAAAGTGACACTAGCTACTTGAGAAAAAGGGGAATTTATTGGAAGGAGGTAAAGCTGCTTACAGAATCGAAGGTATAGCTGATGAATCAGGCTGAGAAACAATAGAATCAAGGTCAGGTGCAATGGCTCATGCCTGTAATCCCAGCACTTTGGGAGGCTGATGCAGGAGGATCACTTGAGCCCAGGAGTTCGAGATCAGCCTGCGAAACATAGCAAGATTATTTTACAAAAAAATACAAAAATTAGCTGGGTGTGTGGGTATGCACCTATGGTCCTAACTACTGAGGAGGCTGAGACAGGAGGAGGAGTCCTTGAGCCCAGGAGTTTGAGGCTGCAGTGAACTCTGATTCTGCTACTGCACTGGAGCCTAGTGACAGAGCAAGACGCTGTCAAAAAAAAAAAAAAAAAAAAAGCGAAAAAGGCAGGCCAGGAATACAGCAGGAATACAGGTTCATTGTTGTCAGGGCATTACTGCTGGGATGGATCCATTCCAACTGATTTTCCCAACCCTCTGGAGTCATAGACCCAGAAGAGAACATCTGATTTCCTAGCTTGAGTCATGTGCCCAGCTTTAGCTACATTTTCTCATTTGTTTACAAAATATGCAGTGAGAGTTTCTGATGTGTCAGGCTGTGCTCTGTATCAGGGATACATCAGTGAACACAGTTGCTGCCTTCATGGATCACTTGATGTAGAGTGGCCAGAGAAGCCTTCACAAGTAAGGAAACATTTGAGCAAAAGCTCAGATTCATTGAAGGAGAAGACTGTGTAGATATCTGAGGAAGAGGGTCCAGACAGAGGAAATAACAGGTGCAAAGACCCTGAGATGTCTGAGGAGAAACAAAGAGGCCAATATGGGTTGGTGGGGGGAGTGAATGAGAGGAGAGTGGTAGCAAATGAAATCAGAAGTGGAGGTGAAAACTCATTCTTACGGGCCTAGAACTGGTACTTATTATAGGCCAATGCATGGAATTTGGCTCTTACTCTAAAGGAGATGGAATCTTTGGAGGGTTTTGAGCAGGGGAGTGATACGTTCTGTCTTAAATTTTGAAAGATAAATTTGGTAACTGTGTTGAGGACAGAGTGGGACAAGGGTAGAAGCAGGGAGATGAGTCAGGAGCAAACTGTAATAATCCAGTTAAGAAACAATGGTGACTTAGTCTAAATTGGTAGCAATGGAGGTGTGGGGAGAAATGGCCAGATGCTACAACAGGACTTCCTGTGGGTGTTTGAGAGTGAACAGTTGCAAGGCTTTCAGCCTGATTAACTGGAAGAATGAAGTTGCTACTGAGTTGATGAAGACTTTTGGAGGATGGAATTTGAGGAGTATGTGCAGGGGGAGGGGGCATGTAGGAACTGAGAGTTCAGACTGAGAGATCAAAGGGGAGTTCTGGGCTAACTATATAAATTCAGGAGCCATCAGCCTATTGATAGTATTTAAAGCTATCATGAGACCAGGTGAGATGATCTGAGAAATGAATGCAGATAGACAAGGGAAAAGGTCAGAGTCTGAATCCTGAGTAGAGAGAGTATAAATATTAATTGACTCAAAATCTTAATTGATTGAAGGACAAAAGTTTATAGTTCTAAATGCCAACAGGTAAGACAGCAAACAGTTTTTATATCAGAAGAAAAAGGGTCAAATATACACCCAAACCACAGAAGTCTACCTTTTCATTATGCACCAGATGACTTTCTTTTATTCCCCGTCAGTCTCTTCCCTTTGGGTGTCTTTCCTCATAGTTATTCTGTGACTGAACCACTTAGCTCTGAGACCATTTCTCTGTCCTCTGGCTGCCCAGTGACTACCCTTTCTCTCTCCTTACTTTCCATTGGAAATACTCTAGTGAAAATCCAGAAGTTAGGGCATGATGAGATCCAAAATAAAAGATCTGATCACCACTGTGGCTTTGGCTGCTTCTAGACTGCCTTTCCTTCTTTACTTTGTTCCCTTACCAGAAAGCAGCTACGACCTCCTTTAGCAAGAGCTGAATCATGTAATTCTGCATAAATGGTGATGTTGCTTGGGAGGAGGGAGAAGAGAGGGTAGTCAACACTCTTTGGTAAGCAAGCAGCTCAGGCACCCAGCCTAACTAATTATGCCTAGCAGTTGCTCATGCTGTGCAGAAAACCCAAAAAAGAGGTGTAAGTACTGTGAGAATTAGAGCCTTGATGATCTGGAAGGATAATCAGAACGGCTCCAGAACCGTTCCTCTGGCCCCCCACAGCTGCTCTAACCTCTTTTCCTTCACTTGTCTTCCTGGAACCTGGGTATTTAGATGCTCAGGATTATTTGGGGTACATTTATGTATACATATTAAGAGTTTGTGTTTTTTTCTCTGTATTTGTTTCCCATCCTTATCGTTAATCTAGATGTTTTCAAGGGCAGATGATATGGAACCTCTGTGTTCTAGTCATGGGTAATATTTTTTGTTTGTTTGTTTTTGTTTTTGTTTTGTTTTGAGATGGAGTTTTGCTCTTGTTGCCCAGGCCGGAGTGCAATGGCATGGACTCAGCTCACTGTAATCTCCACCTCCAGGGTTGAAGCTATTCTCCTGCCTCAGCCTCCGACTAGCTGGGACTACAGGTGTGCACCACCACACCTGTCTAATTTTGTATTTTTAGTAGAGATGGGATTTCTCCTCGTTGGTCAGGCTGGTCTCGAACTCCCGACCACAGGTGATCTGCCCACCTCGGCCTCCCAAGTCATGGGCAATCTTAATAAATGCCTACTCTTTACCCAGGAACATCCCACTTAAATCGAAAGTTTTAAAAAAAGGAGATAAAATAATATAAAGTTGGGCATGGTGGCACACTCCTGTAGTCTCTGCTACTCAGGAGGCTGAGGCAGAAGGATGGCTTGAGCCCAGGAGTTTGAGGCCATGGTGCACTATGATTGTGCCTGTGAAGAGCTGCTGCATTCCAACCTGGGCAACTTAATGAGACCCTATCTCTAAAAAAAAATTAAAACTAAAACAAAATAATGCAAAAGAACAGTGAGCTAAAGTATAGCCAGCAGAAGGCAAAATGGATAAGATAATGAAAATCACTATAATGAAAAAATATAAAGTCTTAAACAAAACACCCATACATTGACAAATAAACAGTTCTGGCAAAACTGAAGTGGCAGGAAATAGCTAAAGTGTGCTCTCTCTCTCTCTGGCGCTCTGGCGCTCTCTCTCTCTCTCTCTCTCTCTCTTTCCCTGTGTGTGTGTATGCATGCCTGCATGCATGTGCATGTGTGTGTAGCGACAGGATATAGTATCCTGGACCTGCGCACTCAACTATGGGGAGACAATGGTATAGATTGATTCACAGGCAAGTAAAAACCCTGCATCCATTGTGATCAACATATAGGAACTTTTTTGGCAGCCTTCTTGTCTTACAGCACTAGGTTAAGGACTGATCAGCAGGCTTTTGTAGATGGAATATCTGCCTCTAATGCATGACAGTCCATTTTTACAGGCTATGTGCTAGGCAAATGTGTCTTCCATCTCCCCTGGCACCTATCAACACTTCCCCCCACCCATCCCAGCATCACTCACATACACACACACACACACACACTCTCTCTCTCTCTCTCTCTCATTCAACATTTGTTGAATGTCTTTTAAATGTAGACAAGACATATAGAGATGAATTCCCATTCCCAACGAGCTGGACATCTGAAAAGTGACTCAGACAAAAAGTCTTGGAAATAGAACAAGAAAGGTGATGCCTGGGGTGTACACTGGGTCTGTGGAGGCAGGAGGACTGAGAAGTCTCCACAGAAAATGTTCTGTCTCCTTCTGCATCTAATCAGATGAGGGGGCTTCACCACTGGAGGAGAGGCTGTGGGGGGCATGCATTCCAGCCAGAGCAGTCAGCACACACAAAGGCCCTGAGGTGCAAAATAGCATGGGAAGTATGGAGCATTCTAAATCATCCAAGACTAAACAGTGGGGTCCAAGGCAGGACTGACTGCAGGGAGAAGAGAATAAGCCTAGAGAGTCAGGCAGTGGCCAGTTGCAGAGGTCCTTGTAGGAACCACCAAAGGGCCTTAACTAGGGGGAAAATTTGGTCACTTTCTTAACTAGATAAAAGGAGAATAAATCCTAATATTAATAGCTTATATTTTTCAGTGTCTGACACTAGATTATTTCCTTTAGTCCTTCAAACAACCTTATGGGGTAGGTGCTCTTAAGGTTTTTTGTTCAAATGGGTACCCTCTCTAGGCCCTGGGAAGTCCCATGAGTAGGTCAGCCATCAGAGTCAGGGGCCTGCAGCTCACTCTTCTCCTGCTGCCACAGGGGGTGACATCTTCCACGTATGGTGCAGAGGGGCAGAAGAGAAGGCTGAGCCGTCACAGGAAGGCCATGCCTCTGCTTTCCAAGTGCTGTTTCCTGGAGCATCTGTTTTCCCCAAAGGTTTTGGCAGGGTGGGGTCGGGGGAATTATATTAGAATAAAAACAGATGCTTTATGTAGTAGAATGCAAACTTTACCTAATTGTAAGATAAAATGTAGGACTTGAAGAAATAAATGTTGCTTTTTTTTTCTTTTTTTTTTTGAGACGGAGTCTCGCTCTGTCACCCAGGCTGGAGTGCAGTGGCCGGATCTCGGCTCACTGCAAGCTCCGCCTCCCGGGTTCACACCATTCTCCTGCCTCAGCCTCCCGAGTAGCTGGGACTACAGGCACCTGCCACCTCGCCTGGCTAGTTTTTTTGTATTTTTTAGTAGCGACGGGGTTTCACCGTGTTAGCCAGGATCTCCTGACCTCATGATCTGCCTGTCTCGGCCTCCCAAAGTGCTGGGATTACAGGCTTGAGCCACCACGCCCGGCTGCTTTTTGTTTGTTTGTTTGTTCTGTTTTAATGGGCCTTGAGCTGGGTCTCTATTTTCTCTCTTGCTCCCTGTACCTTCTGGGACATTTTGGTGAGAAGGCTTAAGAAGTACAGTCAACCAGTGTTGTGACCTCCAAAGAAGAGACAGCTTCTGATGAGGTCCCTGCAGCTGGGGGCTGTATGGGAATAGTTGGGACTTGTTGAGGGAAATGGGGAGTCCTATTCAAAGGGGTTCAATAGGAAATCCTTTCATGAAATCAATTGCCATCACTACCCTAATTTATCTCTTTTATGAGTTAATCATCTTTAATCATTTGGAATTAAATGTAGCATAAATAATGATAGATATGTCAATTTTGTGTTTTGAAGTCTATGATTCTGTATTGCAAGATTTCAGAACCTTGCCTGCTAGAACCATGGACAGAGCCATCAGAATTAGGACTGGCTTTTAAAATAGATTCTAGGGGAGCTGAGTGTGACTTCTGAGGGCTGTGTGATAGACAGACACACTAATTGAAGATGCTCCAGGCATTAACTTATTGGAAATTAAAGGTGAAAGAGAACTTGTGACCAGACCTTGAACAAGAGAGAATAATGAAGTGGCTAAGATCTGCCTTTCTCCTTGTCCTTCTGTGTCCTTCCCCTCTTTGTTGTACACCCCAGATGAGCTTATATTCTCTACCCACACCTCTCTTTTCTCAGCCCTGCCCAGACTAGCTCTCCTCAGAGGCACCTGTTCTCCTTTCACCACCAAAGTCAGCCTCCCTATCAGTCACATGAGGTCTTCCTCTTAGCCAACAAAGTAAAAATCTCATGAGTGTCCTGGTAAATGCCCACAGCTGGTGCAGCTTATCCTTCCCAGAGGGCAGTGCCTTTAATAACCATGGTGATATCTGGAATTTGCTCAGATAAAAACATAAATGTTAATGCAGACTCTTAACCCAGATCAATTAATTGTGTATGGTGTAATTTTAGGTATTGTAACAGGCTGGTTTGGAAGGTAATTGAAGATGAAGAGGGTTCCTGGGGCCTTAGAATCCCTACTTCATCCGCACATGCCCAGACAAGCATTGTGCTACTTTGTAACTACCATAATCTGGATTAACCCTCAGGTAAACTCCAACCTTTAGCCAAATTTCCATGCGCTTTGATTCTCCTTTCTCAAGTCAGAGTATTTTCCAAACCTAAGCTCAACTGATTGAGTTTCACTCAGAAAATTGCTATCCACTTTGCACAGCTTTCTGAGAAGTACATTCTCTCTAAGAACTTGAAGTGAGAAAGAAAAAAAAATAGGCCATAAGAAAGGATACTTTGTTTTCCATTTAGCTTGCTTTGCTTAATTGATAATTTGATCATCTGGTTCTTCTGTCACCAAAAGCAAGGAGAAAGGAGCCTGTTTCTTTAACTCTCAGAGACTTCTCAGAGGGTATCTGAAGAGACTCACCTCAGAGAGCTGCTGTGCCCTGGGCTCTTGATAACCCATCACCAAATCCAGAAAGTGTTAAGGGCCTTGCTGTGGTCCGAATGTTCGTGTTTTCCCCAAATTCGTATGTAGAAAACTAACCACCAAGGTGCTGGTATTAGTACGTAGGGCCTTTGAGAGGCGAGTAGGTCATGAGGGCTCTGCCTGCGTAAATGGGATTAATGTCCTTATAAAAGAAGCCCCAGAGAACTAACTTCCTCTGCTACATTGTGAGGAATGTGCTGTCTGTGAAGCAGACAGATCCCTTGCCAGACACTGAATCTGCCAGCACCTTGGTTTTGGACTTCCCAGCCTCCAGAAGTGTGAGCAATATATTGCTGTTATTTATAAATTACCCAGTCTAAGCTATCTTGTTATAGCACCCCAATGGACTAAGACAGGCCTCCTCTGTGATGAAGATCAAATGAGGTTCTGTCCTAGAAGGCAGATAGACGACACAGCCTCTGCCCTTGAGCCATGAACACACAATAGATGAGATGGCTGGCTTGTGAAATTGGGCAAAGCAAGGATGTCTGCTAGAGGAGCCTGCAAAGGGAGAGGTCAGTGTGGACTCCAGTGGTTAGAAGAACCTGGAACTTGTGCATGAATTGTGTCCCTTTCTTGTTTGACCCACTATCTCCCAGGTACCTCTACCAGCCTTTTGCTCATGGTCTCACTGTGGGCCACTTACTTTCTGAATGTTATAATGCTGAGTTGATGCCCAAGCTGGTGGTGTGCCCCCAGAGGAGCCACACTGGGCTGCCTGGTTCTGCTTCTGGGGGTGAGATTTGGGGAGCAGTTCCTGTAAGAGAAATTTATCCTCAACCACCTCATTTCTCTCAGAGCTGTGACCAGATGGTGGGAGTTGCAGCTAATGTTATTTGGGATGTTCTCATGGCCACAACTGGCCTGGGTTCCCTCCAATCTGATGAATTCCTAAATGACTTTCTGAGATGCTCAGGGGACTGCATGCCTCCGTGGCACACTGGGCCTCAGGTGTCCCAAGAATACTCATTTGTTTCATTTGCTGCAACCTGACATGTCAGCTTTGCACAGAAAATCAGAAATGATTGAGGTGAGAGGCATGAGCTCTCCTTCTCAGTGTGGGTGGTAGAGCACCCTGCCGAGCTGGGAGGAGGAATTAGGCAGGGCAAACTTCATATACTGATTCTCTCACTTGCTCAGTGTTTGCTCAGGTAATGGTTTGTGGGCTTAATAAATGTACCTAGAGCTCTGCTGCTTTACCTGGGAACTCTATCAGAGACTCCCCAAGACAGTTGTGCATTTGAACAGCAATATATGTATTTTTAAAGAGGTAATTTAATCTGGATTTATATCACTGATTATTTTTCAAAGGGCTTGTGACATTTCTTGAGATCCCGTCTCTTTCATAAAATTTCCCCAGTAACTGGAAATAAGCCCTTGAGTTCCTCTCCTTCCTGGCTTCCATTACACTCCCCTGTCTCTACTTTCTTAAACTCACTTATTTAAGCCTCTGTAAATAATTTTTCTATGAAGAGATAAGGCCTGTGAGAGAGTAAAAAGAGAAGTGGATCAACCAGTGTGAGGGACTATAGAGTAGTGGTTAAGGGTGCAAGCTCTGAAGCCATGCAGCCTGGGTGAAGCCATGCAGCTCTGCCACTTCCTGTTTGGTAATGTGGGGCCAATTTTTTAACTTCTCTGTGGAGTGAAGACCTAGCATTTTTTAACTCCAAGTATATGGGCTTTTATAAGATGTCATGTGGCATGGATACACGATCACTGTAACAACAAATAACATTTCCTAGAAAGTTAGGGAAGGTGATGGGAGAGCCAGAAATATTTCAGCATCATTTCTGCTTTAAAGGCTTGTACCTAATTGGATAGATAAAATCTAAGGAAATAACAGAGCAGGGAGATAACTCTCAAATCTTTTCTTCCTATTCTCTGATCACTTGGCCCCTTTCATGTCATAGATTCAGCTGTCTTGTGAACCACAGACACCTCATCTTTAATGAGGAAAAGGAGCGTTAAAAAGACAGGACGAGTAAGGTTAACAGCCAGACACCTTCCTTGTTGGTGTCCAGAGGAGAGGGTTATAATGGCCATTGAGTGTGTTACAGATCCCCGTTGAAAGCAGAAAATCCACTTGGTTTGATTACGGTTGGACATGAATAGGCAACATGGGCGTTCCACATTTTCTTAAGTGTAATTTGAAATGAACAAAGCAAAAACACTGAGGGGAGGTGCTTGGCTGTAGCCTGGGCAGAGCTTTTCTGTAGGGCCAGGTAGGGAATCCAAACAGCTTACATTCACTTTTGCTTGCTGCCACATCTGACCTCCTGTGTGCTCAGACTCCCGCCCCCACTCACCCCGTCTTTCCCTCAAAATAGTAAGACTCCAGAAGGGTTACACGGGGATAGCTGAAAAAGCAATGGTAATTGGCAAATTTCATCAGTAATTACTAGATACACTCAAAATTGTAGGGGGTCAGAGGTAGGGGAGGAGATTGGGTTATTATCCAACTGTCTCTCAGTTCAAAACCAATTTGCTACCCTTAAAAAGGTCATCTGGCAAATGGTGTGGGCCATTTCACTCCTTTTTTGTTTAACCTCCCCTGTCAAGAGCTCTTTCTGACATAGATAAGCCATATTTTGACACCGGAAACTAAGGCCTGACCTTGTCCCTTTGGAAACTGGTAGCACCTGCCTTTTAGAAAGAAGGGAATTTGCATATGAAGTGTAATTTTCCTGAATAGCCTTAGGCAGCAATAGTTCCTGCCCGCAGCTTTGAGATGTTATCATCATCATAATAGCAAACACTTATATAGCATTTACTGTGGGCCAGGCACTGTCCTTAGCACTTTGCGAGGTAACTATGTTAATCTTCCTCCTGTGTCATCACAGTTGCTCTGGAAAGCAAGACCACTGACCTTTATTTTAGAGTAAGACATTGGCTTTATCGAGAGCTGCCTGCAGGAATGAATAGAGAGGGCCCAGCCAGAAGTTGGGGAACTCTCTTGACCAACCTCATCAGCCCTGGATGGTTTCTATCCATGAAAGAGGGTGGGGTGGGCAGAAAAAGACAATGGATATTGATACAGTAAGTCTCAAAGCAAGCTGATACGGCAAAAGCTACAGCATTACATGGCTCTGGTGTTGACCTAAACCCTGTACTTGAAATTTTGAGAGCTATTTTTAAAGTACTGATAACATATTTTTGAGAGGGGTCATCTTCATCCAGGAGGAAAGGTTTTATCAGTTTCCTAGGATTTTCCAGCTAAAGCTTATTAAATTATTTCCAAAGGACCAAACTCCCTGATTCTTTGTTAAAAGGAACTTGTTTTGTTTGAGAGAAGGATAATCTTTTGTGTCTCTAATGGCAGAACATCTACATTTTTTTTAAAATGAGGAATACCTCATCCTGCTTCTATGCCTGTAAACACACCCTACTCACTATTTCCTCACGGACAATGAAAAGTTAACCAGAGGACCAGGCTTGGTGGCTCACACCTGTCATCCCAGCACTTTAGGAGGCCACGGTGGAGGATTTCTTGAGGCCAGGAGTTCAAGACCAGACTAGGCAACATAGGGAGACAGCATCCTACCAATATGTATATTTAAGGAGAGGCCTTTCTCCTGTGGGCTTCTTGAGTAAGATAACCCTCTATGAGCACATTAGAACTGTCAAATGCTTCCCATGAAGGAGACATAGTGGGAATATGCCTTTGCCTTGCTCATCAAAAATAGGGCTTTAATACTGAAGTATATATACTTCTATATACTTCTCTTTTTCTCCCATTGAAATACACATCTTTGTCTGGTGGCCAGTATAGTTTCTCCTACAGTATGAGGAACTCATGATAGAGTAAGAAAAGACATTTGTGCTCTTCCTAATCCCACACACCATCAAGACATAAGTAATCATTTATCATCATTAGCAATTGTTGACTTTTTAACCCATGCCCAAGTAGTGTCGGCCAGACTGAGAGTGGTGACAAAGAGATGGCCTCCACCTCCCTGAGCTCATTCTGGTTTCTCACTACATTCATAATAAAAGGCATGGGAAGGGTTTCCATACCCACCCTTCTCTTTTGAGCTTTGAGTAGGCAGGCACTTCTGAGCTGGAACCTGCACTTTTAAATGAATAGAGGAGAGTAGTCCAACCCCCTGGGAACTGTCCATGGTTCTGAACCACTTAGGCATGTTTTGGACTCACCCTGTTTGGGGTTCAGTGCAGCATGTGAGCAGGAGAACTTTTTATTAAATCCCTCTGTTTAATTATCTCATCCTGCATCTGAGGTTGCTGACCTTAGAATAATATAAATGTTGTGGGTGACTGGCTTAGATAAGGGAGCACAGGCTCTGTCCACAGAAAAGTTTATCTCTGGGCTGTGAACTAGCCTAAGGGGACTTAAACATGACCTTGGTCCTGTCAGCATTGAGTCTAAGAAGTTGAGCTTGCCTCCCTGGGATGATTTGCTACATACCTGTCCAAGCTCTCTGACACTTCAGGATCCAGATGCCAACCTGGCAGGGTTCCTTCTGTCCTCTGCATGAATTATTATAGGCATCTGAGAGGGCCCTTTCTTGAGCTATTAGTTGTAATTGGATTCATGAATAATCAATTTGCTCCCAAGTCTCCCCATGTGTTTCTGCTTGCTTATGGTGTTACTGCACATCAGCGAGTCACCAAATAACTTCCTTTTCAGAAATCGGGCAAGTGCTGCTCCTTGGCTTGTCAGGAGCTGATACCAGGATCCTGTTCATTTACCCTAATTTGTAGCCTCTTCCAGGGAGACTCTACCTCCTTTTGCATTGAAATGGATGAAAACGTTCTCATAAATTTTTGATGTGTTACTTTGTTCTTCCATTCCTTTGTCAAAAAGAAGGCATATAATACACTTTCTATCTGCCAAACTCTGGGAATGTGAATATGATTAAGAGGCAGTCCTGTCCTCCAGAAGCTTATGGCTCAGATAGGCACACAGATAACTATAATATAATGTCAGAAGTCCTGTGATTGTCAGAGGTAGGGAAGTCTTTGCAGAGAAAGTGACATTTGTACTGGGCCTTGAAGGGTGAGGAGAAGCCCAGCAGACAGAGGATAATGTGCATTCCTGACAAAGAAAACAGCCCCAACAAGAATGGAAATATATGGATATGTAAGGGCTGCTTGGGAAATAGAGTAGTGGCTCAGCACAGGGGACTGGGAAGGAGAAGGGGCTAGAAAGCCATTTTCTGAAGAGCCTCGAGAGCCACTTGAAACCTTTGAATGAGACAGGTATAGTCTTAGCTGCCCTGCAGAAATGAGCTTCTACAGCATTAAGAGCCTGTTCATCCTTCATACCTCTTGCAGATTTCCTCCATTCAGGCTTCTTCTTGTCCAAGAGGCCTTCCCTGATCACCCTCTACCCCCAGACTGAGTTAAGGGAGCCACAGGCAAGTCCATCATTTAGCCACCCATTGGGTTATAATTGCCTTCCATGTTTCGAGCTTTCACACAAGACTGGAAGCTTTCTTAGATCTGGGTCTGGATATTACTTGGTGTTTTTTGTCTGGTGTATAGGGCAGTATCTAGAATAGAGAGGGGGCTCAGTAAATGTATCTTGAATTAATGTATAAAAAACTGAATGAATACCTTAAAACTACTTGTAAGATGAAGCCTAATGTGTCACATCTAGGGTTCAGAAATACTTTCATAGGTAATGCTGACTGTGAAATGTGTCTGTGTAGTGCAGCTATGGGCTATGGGCAGTGTGATGCCATTAGGAACGGAAGTTTTACAAGAGGGAATGCCAGCCAGGAAGGGCTTAATGAAGTTAGAAGCCATAGTCTGACTAGAAGAAAGGGTTAATTGCTTGTTTGAATGGCAGTGACAAGCTGATGGTTCTGATTAACCAAGCTTTTATGTCTCAACTAAGATATCTCAGCTAAAGTGTCCACGGTGGCTCCTATCCGCAGGAAAACAGGCATTTATAGGGAAAATTATTTTCTGTAATTTCCTCATGACAGGAGAAGTCAGGGAGATGGGATGTTCTGTTCCACATAGCAGCCAGCAGAAGATGTTTCAATCCTGATGATTTTGCCCTAGAAAATGAGGACTATTAACTGAAGCATTCATTGGAATTGGCAGCAGGACGCATCTGTCTGAACAGATGAGGTACGAGGATGACATTGGCCATGAATGCCCTTTGTGAGTCGGTGTTCTCACTGTGGGTGCCAGAAGCTAGCATGAGGCCCTGAAGTCAAACTACAAGTGAACCCTCAAGCACATAGCTAGAACTTGATAAAGTACAAAGATTTTGAATGTCTGAAAATCCTGTTTGCAAAGCCCATGCATTCTGCTGTAGGGAAAAGACATTTAACCCTCAGCCTGTTTCTATTTATAAGAAAAGTAAACATTATGCCAAATGGATTTCTTTTTCTGAATCTGTCTCCTATCTTCAGTAGGAACACTATTTGATGAATATTTATTTAAATCTCTGGATTGTTCCTTCTTGACTGACAATATTGCAGAGAAAAATGAGCAGAGGCCTGGAATCCTATTCAGATCCTAACTCTATTGCTTACTGGATCAGTGAGCAAAAACCAGCCTTGGCTGCACATTGAAATCATCCAGGAGCTTTAAAAAAAAAAAATTCCACACCAGAAATTCTGATTTAATTGGCTTAACGTACAGCTTGGGCACTGTGGTTTGGGATTCTAAGTACAGCAAAGGCTAACGGCTACTCTACTAAGAGAAGCACCTTGGAAAAGTTACTAAACTTCTCTGGGTCTTATTTTTTCTTGCCTGAAAATTGGGAATTAATATAATCCTCACAGCCGGGCGCGGTGGCTCAAGCCTGTAATCCCAGCACTTTGGGAGGCTGAGATGGGCGGATCACGAGGTCAGGAGATCAAGACCATCCTGGCTAACATGGTGAAACCCCGTCTCTACTAAAAAATACAAAAAAACTAGCTGGGCGAGGTGGCAGGCGCCTGTAGTCCCAGCTACTCGGGAGGCTGAGGCAGGAGAATGGCGTGAACCCGGGAGGCAGAGCTTGCAGTGAGCTGAGATCCGGCCGCTGCACTACAGCCTGGGAGACAGAGCAAGACTCCGTCTCAAAAAAAAAAAAAATATATATATATATATATATTATATATATATATAATCCTCACATATTGTGAGGATAAAATCAGATAAAGTCTGTTCAGTAAGTGATGACTACTGTTATTGTCACATTTCTAAACATGGGATCACAGATAGCCCATGTAAGCTGGTAACCTTGAATGACACAGACCATAGTCTTTCCCCGGCCACAGTGGGAAATGTGAGAAGCTATGGATACCCCAGTGAAGGCCATGCCAGATCCATGATGAGGAGTGCTCATCTCACTGCTAGAACAGATCTTTGACCTTCTGTCCACATGAGGACAGCATGTTTGCCATCGAAAGCATCAATGCTGCCCAACCATGCTTCAACTCACACGTGTCCCTTTGCTAACTTTTCGAGTGCTGGAGCTTTCTACTCAATGGTTAACTTGCTTGTTTTTCGTTTGAAAATAGTTTTTCTTTTTCTTTTGTCTGTTTTTCCCTTTCAGCTTAATGAAATCAGGACCCTGAAGCCAGCAGAACCAAGAGAACAGAAAAAATCTTGATTTCATTTTTCACTTTGTTCAGCCCTTTGGATGATCGTCCTCAGACTCGGTCATCAGAAGGCCTTTCTTTGTTTTGATGAAGGCATCAGCGTTGCTAGTTAACTTTATTTTAAAATGAAAAAACATTCGGAACGTGTTTCTTCTTGGTTTTTCTTTAGGGAGAGTTTCCTGGGGGCCAGGATGGACATTTCCCCACTTGCCCTTCTCCACCTCTGAGGAGTGGCTGG
The DNA here is from genome assembly GCF_009764315.1 of Trachypithecus francoisi. NCBI lineage: Eukaryota > Metazoa > Chordata > Mammalia > Primates > Cercopithecidae > Trachypithecus > Trachypithecus francoisi. Next base: position 67,766,574 of record NW_022681470.1, on the reverse strand, counting down.
ATCTAAGTAGGGCTTCTCTGCTGGGGGAACGTGGCTGCCACGGTTGACCCCATGGATGACTATGATTGACCTTCATGGTGACCATGATCCTCCTAACAAAAGAACATTTTTTCTCATGGCTAAAGGATAAAAGAAGCCCAATTTTATCTATATAACATATTTTTAAATCTTCAGTTAAAAAATGCAAGGTATCTTTTTTTTTTTTTTTTTTTCTTTTCAGGAAGGAAGGGATTTGAGAGACCATGAGAAACACTGGCTATGGGTGAGGCCAGGCAGGCAGGTTTCCCATTGGAGTTTTCTGTCTGATTGCCTTGTTGATTTAAGTACTTTGCTCATACATCTTTACTGATTAATTTTCCCCTTATGGTTGTGTGCCCTTCAGAAGTCTGTTTATATTTCCATAAATTGGTGTTGATTTTTTATCAGGTTAAGTTGTCTTCCCTGAGGTCTGCCAGGAACGGGAAGCACATTAACCCCAGCAAGACAAGTGTGAGATTTTCCCCAGATGCCTCAGGTTCCTACACAAATGGATGTTAAACAATGAAATTTCTGGGAGGCTGTTCTCTACCCATTATATAAATTGAATTTCTCTTCTTCCATCTGTTAGACTTTAGATTGCTGTATTTTACTAGACTTGATTCCAAGGTATTTCAGAAACTCATAGAGGACAGTCATCCTTTCCATCCACTTTTATTGAGACCATACACTGTGCCAAGCTAGAGGACAGAGGATAAATCAAATCCCGAGAAGCCCAGGTGGCTATGAGAGAAAACACATGTGTAAATTATCTCTATGCTGAGGGATAACAGCAATGAACATCGGGCAGAGCCATACAGAGGCAGGAGCAGTGGAGGGCAGGACTCATCTGTGCCATCAACACTACCAGGCCCTTCTACATCCCCTGCTCCCAGGGGCACAAGAGAACTTCTGATCCCTTCACGCGAGCTCTGGCTTTCCTTCATTCACACACACTGGCTTTCCTTCATTCACACAGCACTGGCTGTGCAGTGGGCTCCTGCTATATGCCTATGTAATTTAAAAGCCATAGTCTCTCTGTGGTGGCCAGAATAATGGGGGGGAGGTTGTCACTGCCCAGAAAATAAGAGTAAAATATTAATATGTGTGACTGTATAAGCACACATGACAAGAAACACTGAAGCCAAAACAGCCCTTTTACAAATACCTGTCCCTTCTCACCTTTGAGCTTCACTCCAGTCCTACAAAGTAACACAGAACAGATCCTTCTTATCCCTATTCATAGAATAGGGGGACTTTCTGGGTTTAATGTGTAATCTTTTAACGTTAGAGCAGACTTTCTTTTTTATGTCTTTGTGAAGCTCATGATCCCTTGTGAGGATCCAGTTCCAGTCCTTGGCCTGCTTTCAGTATGGGGCTGGAACCCACTGAGGAACCTTCCACGTGCCCACTGGTGCATTGATTGGCAATGGAGGGAAGTGGCAGGGCGAGTAGGGGAGAGGGTCGTCTTCAGCTGACCCTGAGTCCATTTAGAATCAGAAGGTCAAATAACCGGGCCTAGTCTGTAGTCTCTTCCTGGAACCACAGGAAAGAGGACAGCTGGGCCCTAGCCATTGGCTTCTGACAGCCTCTTTCTGTAGCTTCTGACATATCTCAAAAAAGCAACAAGGGGCTGGAACAGAGTCTACTTCATGCCTTGTGCCTGGGAGAAATTATGTCTCTCCATTGAGGGAGAATCTAAATTTTATTTTGGCCATCAACTTCTATGCAGTCTTCTGTTAAGTCTCGAGTTTTTATCTGGGATCTCATTATTCTAAAAACAATGCAAAAATACCTCAAGAGAAAATACATTTTATAAGATCTAAAAATTTTATTAACCCAAACCACCAAGTGCTTTGACAGCTAGTAGAAGCCTTTGTGAGCATAACTCTTGCATTGAAGAATTTTCATTGGCATTAAAAACCACTCTGATTATCAGGCTAGCTCCTGGTAGGTGGCCAAGAGCTAGAGCAGTAGGGCCTGGGTTATGCAGGTTAACTGTAGGAACCTTTATTCTCCAGGGGCATCAAGTACCTATTGTGTGTGCAAACCCAGCACCAGTTGGAAGGGCCCCCTAGATACAGTGGAGAGAACCCTGAGCCAAAGCAGGAGGTCTGGGCCTGGCTTCCTAGCCTCAGTTGCCAGGTGCTCAGGGCTGTTATACATGGCACTTCCCTCTACTCTCTGGGTCACTGAGTCCTAGCTATCAAATGAGGAGTTGTACCTGGGTGTTGTAGGATTCTTCTAGCTCCAAAACCCCAGAGGAAGTAATACTGGTTGCTAAAGTTAGAAAGGAAAGAGATATAGAGGGAGAGACAACATCAATGTCAGAGTGACTGTCATATCATGCATGACATAGTTTTTGTTGAGTCTTCTACTCCCACTACCCTGTGAGGAGGTCCAACTTTCCTGGACAACATGAAGGAGCAGGGAAAACAAACTCAGCTTCTATAATTGCTCCTATCCCTGGTTAGGAAAGAGATCTACCCCCTTTTCCTAGACCAGAGTCCCTTGAGACAGGGATTTGGCCAAGGAGAACAGGTGAGGCAATGTGGTGATGCCACTATATGATTAATGGCACACATCATTTTTGGCCAGAGTTTGTAGAAACAAACAATCGATCTATGTTAGTCCCAGTTCTTTGGGGGCAAGCAAGGTCAAGTTAACCCATTATATATAATTAAAATTCTATCCCTTATGATTTTATCCCTTTGTCTTCAGCACAGTTCCCTTCCACATTCTTTCTGAGACTGTCCCCAAGCAAACTTGGTCTTGAGTGACTTTACCTTATTTACTCTTTAATTGCATATGCTTATTCTTACTCTTATATCATTGCCATAAGAAGGAGATGAAATAAGAAAGTTTTGTTGACAAGTCAATGCAATGTAGACCTTTACTGAAATTCTATTTGGATTATACCTCCTGCCTTGGCTTACCACATATTTCTGGTCAAAATAACGCAATGAAGTCCTCAATTCCCATTACCCGCCCCCACTTTCTGCACACCTGTTTTCTCTTTGTCCCTATAAGTTCTGGATGACCATATCAATTTGATTTCTCCTGAAAAGTCTTGATGCTGTTTGTACCTTCCACAAAGCCATTTTCTCTTATTCTCTCCATTTAGCAGTTTGCATTCTGCTGTCTCACTAGTCCTGTTTGGCCACAGAATGTTCCATCTGCTTTAGAGGTGTTCCCAGTGTACTGCAATGATGTGGCTCTTCTTTTCAGAGGGTGAAAATCTGCCTGCCGCTGCATTTAAGAGGAATATAGGAATGAGAGGAGGGACACATAGGCATTTACACACATAACCCTAGAAAAGGGAGGGAAGGAAGCCCAATGGGCCACGCCTTGAGTCAGATGTTTGACCCTTTTTGTCTCACTTGATCCTCATGCCACCTTGTACAGTGATATGGATTGTTTTCCAAATTTACAAATGAAGCAATGTTCACCAAGAGTTAAAAGGAATGTTATTAAAAGTTAAATTATTCATCTTATTCCACATATTGAGCTATGCAAGAAAAATGACCTTATTTTTCTTTTTTTTATTTTACTTTAAGTTCTGAGATACATGTGCAGAATGTGCAGGTTTGTTTCATAGGTATACATATGCTATGGTAGTTTGCTGTGGCTATCAACACATCATCTAGGTTTTAAGCCGTGCATGCATTAGGTATTTGTCCTAATGCTTTCCCTCCCCTTGCTCCCCACTCCCCAGCAGGCCCTGGTATGTGATGCTCCCTCTCTGTGTCCATATGTTCTCATTGTTCAACTCCCACTTATGAGTGAGAACAGGTGGTGTTTGGTTTTCTGTTCCTGTGTTAGTTTGCTGAGAATGACGGTTTCCAGTTTTATCCATGTCTGGGTGTATACTAAAATGACCTTATTTTTCTATGATTCAGTTTAGGCTTCCTTATAAGTCCCCATACCTACAAATAGCAGAATTTTTATCTCAGGAAATTTGGGGCCACTCCCCACATTTCTCAGGGGTTGATTCCGAGTTCTAGCTGGTGCTGTCCAATATAACTTTCTGTGATGGTGGAAATATATTTGCACTGCTCCATGCAGTAGCCCCCAGCCATATATGGCTAAGGAACACTTGAAATGTGGCTAATGCAACTGAGCTAATGCCTTTTTAATTTTATTTAATTTTAAATTAATTTTAATTTAAATGGCCACATGTAGCAATGGCTACCGTACTGGAAAATGCAGTCGTGGGCAATTTTACATGGTGCAAAGGCATTTGGTGCCTTGGTTGGGGACTAATCTTGGGAGTTGTCATCTACCACACTGGAAATCTGAAAATCGTTTTTGTTTCCATTGAGATATCATTGATCCCAACACACTCTTGAGTCTTCTCCAGTTCCTGACCCCATGGCTTTTGAGGGGTGGCTCCCTCTTAGCCACGTCTTCACACTTCCTTGGCTCTGGGGCTACATTGTCTAACGTGGTAGCCACTGGTCACATGTGTCTATTGAGCACTTGAAATATAGCTAGTCAGAACTGAGATGTGCTGCCAGGGTAAAATAGACAAGGGATTTTGAAGACTTAGTATTTTTTATATATATGTGTATATATTTATATATACACATATACACACATACATATATTATTTATAGAAGACTTGATATTTTATATATACATATATATTTACATACACATATTTATAGAAGACAGTACTTTTTTTTTTTATTATTATACTTTAAGTTCTAGGGTACATGTGCATGACGTTTATATCATGTATAACTCCCCAATGCAATCCCTCCCTCCTCCCCCCTCCCCATGATAGGCCCCAGTGTGTGATGTTCCCCTTCCCGAGTCCAAGTGATCTCATTGTTCAGTTCCCACCTATGAGTGAGAACATGCGGTGTTTGGTTTTCTCTTCTTGTGATAGTTTGCTAAGAATGATGGTTTCCAGCTGCATCCATGTCCCTACCAAGGACGCAAACTCATCCTTTTTTATGGCTGCATAATATTCCATGGTGTATATGTGCCACATTTTCTTAATCCAGTCTGTCACAGATGGACATTTGGGTTGATTCCAAGTCTTTGCTATTGTGAATAGTGCCGCAATAAACATACGTGTGCATGTGTCTTTGTAGTAGAGTAATTATAATCCTTTGGGTATATACCCAGTAGTGGGATGGCTGGGTCTATGGTACATCTAGTTCTAGATCCTTGAGGAATCGCCAGACTGTTTTCCATAATGGTTGAACTAGTTTACAATCCCACCAACAGTGTAAAAGTGTTCCTATTTCTCACATCCTCTCCAACACCTGTTGTTTCCTGACTTCTTAATGATTGCCATTCTAACTGGTGTGAGATGGTATCTCATTGTGGTTTTGATTTGCATTTCTCTGATGGCCAGTGATGATGAGCATTTTTTCATGTGTCTGTTGGCTGTATGGATGTCTTCTTTGAGAAATGTCTGTTCATATCCTTTCCCCACTTTTTGATGGGGTTGTTTGTTTTTTCTTGTATATTTGTTTGAGTTCTTTGTAGATTCTGGATATTAGCCCTTTGTCAGATGAGTAGGTTGCAAAAATTTTTTCCCATTCTGTAGGTTGCCTGTTCACTCTGATGGTAGTTTCTTTAGCTGTGCAAAAGCTCTTTAGTTTAATTAGATCCCATGTGTCAATTTTTGCTTTTGCTGCCGTTGCTTTTGGTGTTTTAGACATGAAGTCCTTGCCCATGCCTATGTCCTGAATGGTACTACCTAGATTTTCTTCTAGGGTTTTTATGGTATTAGGTCTAACATTTAGTCTCTAATCCATCTTGAATTAATTTTCGTATAAGGGGTAAGGAAAGGATCCAGTTTCAGCTTTCTACTTATGGCTAGCCAATTTTCCCAGCACCATTTATTAAATAGGGAATCCTTTCCCCATTTCTTTTTCTCTCAGGTTTGTCAAAGATCAGATGGCTGTAGATGTGTGGTATTATTTCTGAGGACTCTGTTCTGTTCCATTGGTCTATATCTCTGTTGTGGTACCAGTACCATGCTGTTTTGGTTACTGTAGCCTTGTAGTATAGTTTGAAGTCAGGTAGCGTGACGCCTCCAGCTTTGTCCTTTTGACTTAGGATTGTCTTGGCAATGCGGCTCTTTTTTGGTTCCATATGAACTTTAAAGCCGTTTTTTCCAATTCTGTGAAGAAAGTCATTGGTAGCTTGATGGGGATGGCATTGAATCTATAAATCACCTTGGGCAGTATGGCCATTTTCACGATATTGATTCTTCCTATCCATGAGCATGGTATGTTCTTCCATTTGTTTGTGTCCTCTTTGATTTCACTGAGCAGTGGTTTGTAGTTCTCCTTGAAGAGGTCCTTTATATCCCTTGTAAGCTGGATTCCTATGTATTTGATTCTCTTTGAAGCAATTGTGAATGGAAGTTCATTCCTGATTTGGCTCTCTGCTTGTCTGTTACTGGTGTATAAGAATGCTTGGGATTTTTGCAGATTAATTTTGTATCCTGAGACTTTGCTGAAGTTGCTTATCAGCTTAAGGAGATTTTGGGCTGAGACAATGGGGTTTTCTAAATATACAATCATGTCATCTGCAAACAGGGACAATTTGACTTCTTCTTTTCCTAACTGGATACCCTTGATTTCTTTCTCTTGCCTGATTGCCCTAGCCAGAACTTCCAACACTATGTTGAATAGGAGTGGTGAGAGAGGGCATCCCTGTCTTGTGCCAGTTTTCAAAGGGAATTTTTCCAGTTTTTGCCCATTCAGTATGATATTAGCTGTGTGGTTTGTCATAAATAGCTCTTATTATTTTGAGGTACGTTCCATCAATACCAAATTTATTGAGCGTTTTAGCATAAAGGGCTGTTGAATTTTGTCAAAAGCCTTTTCTCTGCATTTGAGATAATTATGTGGTTCTTGTCTTTGGTTCTGTTTATATGCTGGATTACGTTTATTGATTTGCGAATGTTGAACCAGCCTTGCATCCCAGGGATGAAGCCCACTTGATCATGGTGGATAAGCTTTTTGATGTGCTGCTGAATCCGGTTTGCCAGTATTTTATTGAGAATTTTTGCATCGATGTTCATCAGGATATTGGTCTAAATTCTCTTTTTTTGTGTTGTGTCTCTGCCAGGCTTTGGTATCAGGATGATGTTCGCCTCATAAAAAGAGTTAGGGAGGATTCCCTCTTTTTCTATTGATTGAAATAGTTTCAGAAGGAATGGTACCAGCTCCTCCTTGTACCTCTGGTAGAATTCAGCTGTGAATCCATCTGGTCCTGGACTTTTTTTGGTGGGTAGGCTATTAATTGTTGCCTCAATTTCAGAGCCTGCTATTGGTCTATTCAGATTCAACTTCTTCCTGGTTTAGTCTTGGGAGAGTGTAAGTGTCCAGGAAATTATCCATTTCTTCTAGATTTTCTAGTTGATTTGCGTAGAGGCATTTATAGTATTCTCTGATGGTTGTTTGTATTTCTGTGGGGTCGGTGGTGATATCCCCTTTATCATTTTTTATTGCGTCTATTTGATTCCTCTCTCTTTTCTTCTTTATTAGTCTAGCTAGCGGTCTGTCAATTTTGTTTATCTTTTCAAAAAACCAACTCCTGGATTCATTGATTTTTGGAGGGTTTTTTGTGTCTCTATCTCCTTCAGTTCTGCTCTGATCTTAGTTATTCTTGCCTTCTGCTAGCTTTTGAATGTGTTTGCTCTTGCCTCTCTAGTTCATTTAATTGTGATGTTAGAGTGTCAATTTCAGATCTCTCCTGCTTTCTCTTGTGGGCATTTAGTGCTATAATTTCCCTCTACATACTGCTTTAATGTGTCCCAGAGATTCTGGTATGTTGTATCTTTGTTCTCATTGGTTTCAAAGAACATCTTTATTTCTGCTTTCATTTCGTTATGTACCCAGTCATTCAGGAGCAGGTTGTTCAGTTTCCGTGTAGTTGAGCGGTTTTGATTGAGTTTCTTAGTCCTGAGTTCTAGTTTGATTGCACTGTGGTCTGAGAGACAGTTTGTTATAATTTCTGTTCTTGTACATTTGCTGAGGAGTGCTTTACTTCCAATTATGTGGTCAATTTTGGAATAAGTGCGATGTGCTGAGAAGAATGTATATTCTGTTGATTTGGGGTGGAGAGTTCTATAGATGTCTATTAGGTCCGCTTGGTGCAGAGATGAGTTCAATTCCTGGATATCCTTGTAAACTTTCTGTCTCGTTGATCTGTCTAATGTTGACAGTGGAGTGTTGAAGTCTCCCATTATTATTGTATGGGAGTCTAAGTCTCTTTGTAGGTCTCTAAGGACTTGCTTTATGAATCTGGGTGCTCCTGTATTGGGTGCATATATATTTAGGAGAGTTAGCTCTTCCTGTTGAATTGATCCCTTTACCATTATGTAATGGCCTTCTTTGTCTCTTTTGATCTTTGATGGTTTAAAGTCTGTTTTATCAGAGACTAGGATTGCAACCCCTGCTTTTTTTTGTTCTCCATTTGCTTGGTAGATCTTCCTCCATCCCTTTATTTTGAGCCTATGTATGTCTCTGCATGTGAGATGGGTCTCCTGAATACAGCAGACTGATGGGTCTTGACTCTTGATCCAGTTTGCCAGTCTGTGTCTTTTAATTGGAGCATTTAGTCCATTGACATTTAAGGTTAATATTGTTATGTGTGAACTTGATCCTGTCATTATGATATTAACTGGTTATTTTGCTCGTTAGTTGATGCAGTTTCTTCCTAGCCTCGATGGTCTTTACATTTTGGGATGTTTTTGCAATGGCTGGTACCGTTGTTCCTTTCCATGTTTAGGGCTTCCTTCAGGTCTCTTGTAAGGCAGGCCTGGTGGTGACAAAATCTCTAAGCATTTGCTTATCTGTAAAGGATTTTATTTCTCCTTCACTGATGAAACTTAGTTTGGCTGGATATGAAATTCTCGGTTGAAAATTCTTTTCTTTAAGAACGTTGAATATTGGCCCCCACTCTCTTCTGGCTTGTAGAGTTTCTGCCGAGAGGTCTGCTGTTATTCTGATGGGCTTCCCTTTGTGGGTAACCCGACCTTTCTCTCTGGCTGCCCTTAAGATTTTTTCCTTCATTTCAACTTTGGTGAATCTGGCAATTATGTGTCTTGGAGTTGCTCTTCTGGAGGAGTATCTTTGTGGCGTTCTCTGTATTTCCTGAATTTGAATGTTGGCCTGCCCTACTAGGGGGAAGTTCTCCTGGATGATATCCTGAAGAGTGTTTTCCAACTTGGTTCCATTTTCCCCCTCACTTTCAGGCACCCCAATCAGACGTAGATTTGGTCTTTTTACATAATCCCATACTTCTTGCAGGCTTTGTTCATTTCTTTTTCTTCTTTTTTCTTTTGGTTTCTCTTCTCGCTTCATTTCATTCATTTGATCCTCAATCGCTGATACTCTTTCTTCCAGTTGATCGAGTCGGTTACTGAAGCTTGTGCATTTGTCACGTATTTCTCGTGTCATGGTTTTCATCTCTGTCATTTCGTTTATGATCTTCTCTGCATTAATTAGTCTAGCTGTCAATTCTTCCACTTTTTTTCAAGATTTTTAGTTTCTTTGCGCTGGGTACGTAATTCCTCCTTTAGCTCTGAGAAGTTTGATGAACTGAAGCCTTCTTCTCTCATCTCGTCAAAGTCATTCTCTGACCAGCTTTGATCCGTTGCTGGCGATGGGCTGCGCTCCTTTGCAGGGGGATATGCGCTCTTATTTTTTGAATTTCCAGCTTTTCTGCCCTGCTTCTTCCCCATCTTTGTGGTTTTATCTGTCTCTGGACTTTGATGATGGTGACGTACTGATGGGGTTTTGGTATAGGTGTCCTTACTGTTTGATAGTTTTCCGTCTGACAGTCAGAAGGACTGTCTGTTGGTCTGTTGGAGATTGTTTGAGGTCCACTCCAGACCCTGTTTGCCTGGTATCAGCAGCAGAGGTTGCTGAAGATAGAATATTGCTGAACAGCGAGTGTACCTGTCTGATTCTTTCTTTGGAAGTTTCCTCTCAGGGTGACGCCACCCTGTGAGGTGTGGGGTGTCAGACTGCCCCTAGTGGGGGATATCTCCCAGCTAGGCTACTCAGGGGTCAGGGACCCACCTGAGCAGGCAGTCTGTCCGTTCTCAGATCTCCACCTCCGCGTTAGGAGATCCACGGCTCTCCCCAAAGCCGTCAGACAGAGTCGTTCGCGTCTGCACCGGCCCCCGCTCTTTCCCCTAATGGACTGCAGCTGTGCGCTGTCCGCAGCGGTAGAGTCTACAGAGACAGGCAGGCTTCCTTGAGCTGCTGTGAGCTCCACCCAGTTCGAGCTTCCCAGCGGCTTTGTTTACCTACTTAAGCCTCAGCAATGGCGGGCGCCCCTCCCCCAGCCTCGCTGCTGCCTTGCGGATAGATCGCCGCAGACGGCTGTGTTAGCAGTGAGGGAGGCTCCGTGGGTGTGGGACCCTCCCAGCCAGGTGTGGGATATATTCTCCTGGTGTGCCTGTTTCCTTAAAGCGCATATTGGGGTGGGAGTTACCCGATTTTCCAGGTGTTGTGTGTCTCAGTTCCCCTGGCTGGGAAAACGGATTCCCTTCCCCCTTGCGCTTCCAGGTGAGGCGATGCCTCGCCCTGCTTCAGCTCACGCTGGTCAGGCTGCAGCAGCTGACCAGCACCGATTGTCCGGCACTCCCTAGAGAGATGACCCCAGTACCTCAGTTGAAAATGCAGAAATCACCGGTCTTCTGTGTCGCTCGCGCTGGGAGTTGGAGACTTCACTCGAAGACAGTACTTTTTATATGTATATTTTTTATGTTGATTACATATTTAAGTATTATATTTTGGACATATGTTAAATAAAACATTAAAATTAATTTTACCTATTTCTTTTTTTCTTTCCTTTTTTTGAAATGTAGTCTCGCTCTGTCACCCAGGCTGGAGTACAGTAGTACAATCTCAGCTCACTGCAACCGCCGCCTCCTGGGTTCAAGCAGTTCCTGGGCCTCAGCCTCCCCAGTAGCTGGGATTAAAGGTGCACACCGCCACGCCTGGCTAATTTTTATATTTTTAGTAGAGACGGGGTTTCACTATGTTGGCCAGGCTGGCCTCAAACTTGTGATCTCAAGTGATCCTCCTGCCTCGGCCTCCCAAAGTGCTGGGATTACAGGCATGAGCCACTGTGCTCAGCCAATTTTACCTATTTCTTTTGACTTTTAAAATGTAGGTACTAGAAAATTCCCATATGTGGCTCACATTTGTGCTTGTGTTATATTCCTCTTGGACAGCACTCCTCGAGGGAATCTGCTGTTCCTAAGTAAATCCACTGCCTCAGATCCGGTCTGTAGAATCAAGAAAGTGTCAAGAGGTAACAGGAAATACCAGAAGGGGGTATTTCAAAATGTTACTTCACCACACCAGCAACTAGGTTTTCTGATGAACTGTGGAAGGAGTGTTCCTAGCCCTTTGGTTCTATGAACCTGGAGCCAGGGCTTCTTACAGACAATCTGCTCAGGAGTGAGATGAGGCCCAGGGAAAAAGGGAGGGAGAGCACTGGTCAGCCTCTGCCTTAGAGCAGGATGTGTCTCATTGGTCAAAAGCTGAATCCCTGAGAATTGGGGAGCAGCAGGGGCCATGCTGAGGTGCAGTCTGAGGACTGAAGTGCATTCCTCTCCTGATCCATCCAGGTTTGGTTGATGCCCTTCATAACCCCTACATGTTGAGCACAGGGATAACTGCCAGTCAGTTATATGCATTCAGCCCTAGGCCAGAAATGGGATCTCATCTCTGTTGCCCCAGGCTCTCGCTGAGGGCCTAGCTCTTCAAAATCCCTCAGGGAAACACAGGTTGGGCAAATGAGGGCAGCTTTTTCTTCTTATGGTATCTCACCTGACCCCAGAAGCTTCCTGGGAGGCAAAGAAGGGCTACTTGTAAATCTAAGTGATTGATTTTAGATATTAATCAGTATGTGATCAAATAGAAGATATAACTCAAATGGAAGATATAAACTCATCATTTTTGTTGCTCTAAGTTGATCAGTCAACTTAGTGCTGTATGCCCTCTTCCAGGGCCCACAGAGGGTCACACATGGGTTTGTTTTGATGATTATTGTTGCTAACTTGGGCTAGAACCTCTAGCCCCACTTTCTTAGCCCTGAAAAATCATAGCAACTCGTGATTATCTGTAAGTGTATGCCCAGCACCTACTCTTTTCAGAGGCCCTAATGATCTCCATAGTTGGAACAGAGAGAGCAAGCTTCCTCGGGAAGCCTGCTTGGAGAGACAGGGCATGTAATCAGAGATATTTTGGTCATCACACCCAACAGAGCCTGCAAACAACTGAAGATGAGCACAGGAGGCCTCCGTGAATGTAGTAGACATGTCTGGAGGAAGTTAAAGTTCCATGCAAGTTGAAGGACATAACCCAATTCCATTTTAAATGCCTGTAAGGAAGACTTCACTATTTGAAGAACCCTGTAGTAAATAATTCCTCAAAGTAAACCCTTTAGTAATAGCATACAGTTGTTGATGTGTTTCAGTAAAGTCTAGATTGTTGTATAGCATGCTTTTTTTTTCTTTTTTTTCCTGAGACAGAGTCTTGCTCTGTCGCCCAGGCTATAGTGCAGTGGTGCAATCTCCGCTCACTGCAACCTCTGCCTTCCGGGTTCGAGTGATTCTCCTGCCTCAGTCTCCCGAGTAGCTGAGATTACAGGCATGCACCACCATGCATGGCTAATTTTTGTTTGTACTTTTAGTAGAGGCAGGGTTTCACCGTGTTGGCCAGGATGGTCTCGATCTTCTGACCTCATGATCCACCTGCCTCGGCCTCCCAAAGTGCTGAGATTACAGGTGTGAGCCACCGCGCCCAGCCTGTGTAACATGCTTTCTTAAAGCAAGACCCACTCAAGTATTGCAAATGGAATAAAACCTAGTAGGAATGGTGGCGGAAGGGGGCGAGAGCAGGGCAGTGTTTAGAAGGGAATGTGATACATAAATTTCCTAGTTGCCTTATCTCAGGGACTTGTTTCCATCGTCCCAGGATCTACTTTCCTTTGGATCCCTGAGGCCAGGGTGGCAGGTCCCCTGGAGCTTCTCCTGAAGTCTTTGTTCTTTTGTCTGAGAATGGCCCTGTTGCCCTGGTCTCAGAGCCCTTGCTGAGGCAGGAAACCTTCCACCAAGGTCGCCTCCTATCCCAGTCATTCCGAGAGGTTGTTGGTTCACCTACATATCTCAGAGAGCGTTTCCCCTCCAGGCCCCACAGAAGGTCACACGTGGGTTTGTTTTGATGATTATTGTTGCTAAAATTGGGCTAGAACCTCTAGCCCCACTTTCTTAGCCCTGAAAAATCATAGCAGCTCATGATTATTGATAACAATTAGCTCTTGATGGGAAAATTATGACCTAGTGATTATGGGGCAAAATTCTGGGGATGTTTTTATGAAGGAGATTAGTAATGCAAAGTTGAACCATGCCAAACTAATCCCATTATGCTCTTTTTTTTTTTTTTTTTAATTTTAAAAATAGAAACAGTGTCTTGCTATATCGTGCAGGCTGGTCTTCAACTCCTGGCCTCAAGCAACCCTCCTGCCTTGGCCTCCCAAAGTGCTGGGATTACATGTGTGAGTCACTGTGCTTGGCCCTGTTAAGATTTATATTGTGTGTTATTTAAGTCTGACTACTGAGGCAAAGGCTCAAGGCAAAGAGAACTGGGTTCCTCATCCCTCCCTACCCTCTTGCAGGGAGTGACAGGAGGCTCACTCAAGTGCCTGGGTGTGAGTCATCTGGTGTAGGCAGCACATTGGTTCTTCCAGAACTAGCCCTGCAGCCTGTCAGAGTGGGTGGAAGCCTATCCCTGCCTCTGATGGAAGATAGCTGGGGGTTTCTATTCCCAGAACTTTGACTGAGTTGTCATGGGTTTTTGCTGCTGTCAGGCCCCCTATTGAGGCAGATTCTTCCTGTGGACTCTATCTGAAGCTTTCTCTGCAGGCCTGGCTGCATGCCCTCTGCACCCACCAGGACCAACACAGGTCTCTGATGGGTAGTCTGTGCCAGCCAGACATCACCATGGATTGGTCCCTTTGGGAGGAGATAGTGCACATCCCTAAATATCCCGAGCACCATCAGAGCAGTGGCCAGGGGAAAATGAGGTTATACATCAGCCACACAGAAGCACTGCATAAATCAAGTCAACAAGACTCATTTCTTACTTTCTTGAGTGTGTCCTCCAGAGAAGATGCCACAGAGAGACAAAGTACATGCAGAGTGTGGATTGCACAAAAGATGAAGGCAAAAATGATACAGACTGCCTTCCTTTGAAGTCAGGGATGGTATCATGATCCTCTTTATGTCTCCAGCAATAGCACAATGCCTGGCACACAAAAGCCATGGGCTACCTGTTTGGAAGAAAGAGTGAATGGATAATTCAGACTGTAATTTATGATTATGCTGCACATGTATATTCTGATCCCTTGTGTGGATGTCACAAGCTCATTGCATGTATCACTGTGTTCAGTTCTCCACAACCCATCCATTGACAGGGGCACTGAATTTTAGGTTAACAACTTGCCTAAAGTTGCATGATGAATAAGCAGCAGAGGCCCCAACCCTAGGTAAAGGCAAAAAACCGGAAGAAAGAAAACATTTCATGAGCACCTATCCCAAACCAAGTATCATTATAAACCCTTTTGTCTGCCTTGAAACATTTATGTTTTGTACAATTCTGTGAACTATACTTTACTCCCCTTACTGACAGCTGTAGAAGCCGAAGTTTGGAGAGGTTAGCTGATCTGCCCTAGGTGCACAAAGCCATTAGCCATTAAACAGAGAAGTTGATTGGAGTCTATGTGCAAGTCTACAGCCCGGAGCTCTTTCTGTGACCCCAGTTGCCTCCCTCTATACACTCTAGACAGGAGAAGACCTCTTCTTCACACGTGTCTCACAGTGGGAGCAGGGCAGGCAGCATATTAGCCCTGTGGGTTGGAAAAAAATGTCGATGTTCATACCCTTTTGTTTAGGACAATCATGAGACGCCTCCCACCAGAGTAACAGGAGAATATGTGAACCCTAGGCTCCCAGGACACAGGTCTGATTTATTGGTGCTGAATTCCTGTTCGCTCCACTCAGAGATGCCTCAGTTTGCAATAAAATTAACTTTTGTGTATTTGGCCTCTGAATTTCCCACTCCATGAAAATATATTGTCTTTAATACAACATGAGCAGACATAATTCAGCCTGGAAATACATGGAACGGCTACCGGGAGGAGGTGGCATTTGAATTGGGCTGTGAAGTGTAAGGACTTATTGGGGCTGAGAAAGAAGGATCATGAATTGCAGGTTGAGGAAAGGAAAAATCAAAGACAGGTGGGCCATTCTTCCCCCCATCCCTTCCCTAACCCCTGACACCTCTGTGCAGAAATTCACCACCCAAAGCCAAGAACAGTTAAGAAGGCAATCTCTTTCTTTATGGAGAGCAAGGAAAGAGATCACATCTTGATATCTATTTTATCCCCAGAGTCTACCACAGTTCTGGCAATTAGAAGATGTTCATTTAATATTGATGGAAGAAAGGAGAGAACAGACCACATTCCCCAAAGTCAGAGCAGAACTTCATCTTCAGTGCTGAAAGCATGATTTGGACACTTGATCTCTTTGGGAATTAAGGACTAGGTACTCCCAATCTGTGTCTGCTGATACTGCCATCTTTCCTTTACCAGACTCAGAGCTAAATTGGTGGCATCTGTCAATCTCATGGTCGGTACTTGCCTATATCTCATTTCTTACCTTTATTTTCCTTCTGTCCTTATTATGTTATCATTTATCTTATGTTTTATGCATCTAAGCGAGCATCTTTGAATTTGTTGTTTTTTTTTTTTTCAAACCAAGGTAGAGAAAAAAAACTTTTTAAAGGTGAATAAAATAAATTGACAAACACAGGAGCAAACCCCAGTTAAAGAAATATTGCCTGCACAATAGCACCCCTCCTGATGGAGAAGGTAAAGTGAAGAGAATGTGCACCAGTCATCTGCATTGTGTCAGGGGAGCCAGGCCAAGGAAAGGCAGGTGGCTCCGCTGCTGGGGTTGGGAGACTGGGGGTGGGGAAAGGCAACTGCTCATAACTTCTTCAAGGCCTTGGCACTGGACCTGGGGCTGATAGACTAAAATTCCAAGACTTGTAGGCAGGTACAGATCCCTATGAATGTGGGTATGCAGCTCTCAGAACCCTTTTAATGAACTTATAATAGGAATGCAAGGGCCACAGGCATTAGGAATGAATGTTTCAGGCAAGCAAAGGTGAACCTCCTGACTAGGTATGAGCCAAACCACCTGTGACACCAGCAGCAAGTTCTGCCATCACTTTCTGCTCTCTACAGCATTGTTTTTGGAGGAATGGACAGTCATACCAGCAGAAGGAAACATTAAAGGAAAGTCATTCTAGCATCAGAAGTTTTGCTTTTCAAGATGGAAAGAACAGACTCTGGGCCAGAAAGACTTAGGAAACAGCCTGAGGCATTTTTCTTTCTCCCAGCCTCTTCCTTCTGCTGTGAGCCTCCAGGCAGTGTCCTGGGCTCTATTCCCACTCTCCCTCCCAGCCCTGAATCAGGCAGAGTTTTTATTTCAAGTACCAGGAAGTGTCAGAAAACAGCCCCCAAGGAGGTGTTGATGTGATGTGAAAACTTCACACATGGGCTGAAGGACCCTTGCCTTGTTTTATGTTTAGTTCATAGAAGTATTATTTTTATTTGAGTTGTTTTAAGGAAAGGCAAATATCACTCATGGTTGGTACAGCATTACTATGTTCCTTTTATGGATTCTGGAGACTTACGATGACTATTTTGAACATAGGGCTTTTTTTCTGGCCACTTCTCATCTATGTTCTTTGCTAGACTTCATGGTGCTAATGGCTGAGAGTTGTACTCAGAGAGTACACTCCTGGCTCGCTGTCAGGAATGGGCCCTGTGGGTTGTGATTCCACTTGGTGGCCAATGATGCCCTGAGCAGCTGTCCTTCTTCCATTGTGGACAATAATATATGTGGGACTCTGGCCACCTAGGTGAAGGAAACTGTGTAAGCCTGGGGTGAAGGGGCTTTCTCCAGAGAAACTAACCAGCCTCTGAGAGCCACAAGTTCCCCACTGTGGCCTTCATCATATACTCCCTCACCAGTTACTCATCCTGACCCTACTGTGTGCACGCCCCAGGGATAGAGTGTGAGCAAGGCAGGCAAAGTCCCCTGCCCACAGTGGACTCTCAAGCTGCCAAGGACTTCAGAAAGTTGATGCCCGTAGCGCTTGAGGGGTGTTATCAGGGATACTCTTGCGTCATTGTATGATAAAGGGGTAGAAGAGAGGGAAACCCAAACCAAGGTGAAGGGTGAGTCCCAGGGAGATGACATTTGAGTGAGGACCTGAAGGAAGTAAGAGCTGGCTAGGCAAAGAGGAGGAGGAAAGGCAACTCAGGCCAAAGGAACAGCATGTAAGACCCCTCAGAGACTCTAGAGAGGCTGGCATCTCTGAGGAGCATGAGAAGGTCCTGGTGAGATATGAGCCAGATTCCGTAGGCCCCGGGCTAAGGCTAAGCTTTCCCTGATGGCCCAATGCCTGGGAATGGTAGTACAATTCAGAGAGATGAAGGAGAACCTGGCTTGGGTCCCTGAAGAGAGTAACAGTCCCAGGACTTTAAGATTTATATGCATCTTAGCAGAGGCCCAGGTGATTTCCCACAAGATTTCTGGCAGGCCAGGTATGATGGCATTTATATCAGCCCTTTAAAATTGGTGCAGGTCACCAGGTTGGGACTGTTGAATTCACTATTTGAGCACGGAGTCTGTGCAGGCAGGGGTATGCAGAGCAGCAGGTGTGGTAAAAGGAGCCGGTGTTTGAGGGCAAGCAGACCCAAGTATGACTCCCATGCCTGCCATACCACTTACCAGCCATGTGGCATTAGACTTCTCTGAGCTTCATCTCTTCATTCTGTAAAATAGGGATAAGAAGATAGTCAGGCACTACCTAATGCCATCAATGGTAGTGGTTCCATAAGATTATAGTGGAGCTGAAAAATTTCTGTCACCTAGTGACATCATAGCCATTGTAACATTGTAGCACACTTAATTTATATATATATATAACTTTAGTGTAGCCTAAATGTACAGTGTCTATAGTCTATAGTAGAATACAGTAATATCCTAGGCCTTCGCATTCACTTCCAACTGACTCACCCAGAGCAACTTCCAGTCCTGCAAGTTTCATTCTTGCTAAGTGCCCTATACAGGTGTGCTAATTTTTAAAAATCTTTTATATTGTGGTTTTACTGTACCTTTTCTATGTTTGAGTATGTCTAGATAGACAAATACAATTACCTATATTCAGTACAGTATTCAGTAGAGTAATATGCTATACAGGTTTGTAGCCCAGGAGCAACAGGCTATACCATATAACCTAGACGTATAGTAGACCATCCCATCTTGGTTTGTTTAAGTATACTCTAAGTATACTTACTTAGTCAAGTATACAGACACATGACTGTATATCACAGGTTGCTCATGAAGACTAATTAGCATAGTGATTGTGCAATGTACATCACATTGTCTGCTTGTGGGATGTTTTTCCCAAGACTCAACCATACAGACTAATAGTGTCTCCCCAGCACTGTATGGGAGAGCTCCTGGGCTTGGGAGGACCCAGGCACAGTGCCTGCACAGCAGTCAGAGCTATCATTTTTCTTTCTTTCTTCTTTCTTTCTTTCTTTATTTCTCTTTCTTTCTTTCTTTCTTTTTTTCTTTCTTTCTTTCTTTCTTTCTTTTTCTTTCTTTCTTTTTCTTTCTTTTTCTCTTTCTCTTTCTCTCTTGGTGTATTTCTCTCTTTCTTTCTCTCTTTCTTTCCGTCTGTCAATCCACCCACCCATTTCTACTTCCCTGTATGTATCTACATATGGCTTTTAAACTAATAGAATTATGGGTCTGACTCTTAGTTAACTTAGCTTCATGATGTCACCATCGTCTGTCTTAAGTCTCTGTGTTAGTTTTCTAGGGCTGCTGGAAAAAAGTACCACCAATTGAGCAGCTTAAATAACAGAAATGTATTGTCTCACAGTTCTGGACGCTAGAAGTCCAAGACCAAGGTATCTGTAGGGTTGGTTCCCTCTGAAGCTTGTGAGGAAGAATCTGTTCCATGCCTGTCTCCCACCTCCTGCTGATTTGCTGAAATCCAGCACTCCTTGGCTTCTGATGCATCACCCCAATCTCTGCCTTCATCATCACATCCCTGTATGCATATCTGTGTCTCCAGGTCAAAATCTTCCCTGCCTTTGAGACAGGGTCTCGCACTGTTGCCCAGGCCGGAGTGCAGTAGTGCAATCTCAGCTGACTACAACCTCTGCCTCATGGGTTTAAGCAATTCTTTTGCCTCAGTCTCCCAAGCAGCTAGGACCACAGGTGTGCCACCTTGCCCAGCTAATTTTTGTATTTTTAGTAGAGATGGGGTTTCACCATGTTGGCCAGGCTGGTCTCGAGCTACTGGCCTCACATGATCCACCCACCTCAGCCTCCCAAAGAGCTGGGATTACAGGTGTGAGCCACCACACCCAGCCCAAATTTTTCCCTTTTTATAAGGACATCTGTAATTTTGGATTAAGGATTCCCTGG
The DNA here is from genome assembly GCF_009764315.1 of Trachypithecus francoisi. Taxonomy (NCBI): domain Eukaryota; kingdom Metazoa; phylum Chordata; class Mammalia; order Primates; family Cercopithecidae; genus Trachypithecus; species Trachypithecus francoisi. The sequence continues at coordinate 67,746,992 of NW_022681470.1, read as the reverse complement.
TCTTGAGCCTCAAATCCAAATGCCTCCTCCACCCTTGTCCTCCCTGCCCAATTCTCTTTCCAGGGAAATGGAATTGTGCTGGTTGGAGGAGTTAGGGTCTCTTAAAGTAACCCAACAGAGACTTTACATTTTGGAATTGGGAATCTGAATGTTACAACAAGACCCATTGAACACTTACTGTCCTAGCAGGAAATCCTCCCAGAAACTAACCCAATCCAGTTAAAATTACTAGTTACTTCAGACTGCAGGCTCAGTACTTGTGCCTGAATGGGTGAGTGGGTACAAGAATGAGTAAGGTAATCCTTACCCACTGGTGGGTCAGTCCAATAACCCTGCAATAGTAAAGGAACTGAATATAATTCGAGTTATCAGCAAGTGTATAGGGTCAATTTATGGAGACTATGATTATAAAATCTATTTATGGACGCTATGTAAATATAAGGTCTCATGATGTTTACTATTTCATTAAATAGTATATTTACATCAAAAATGAATTTAAAGCAGAAGCCTGTTCTTAATTATTAGAGGGGAATAGAGATCATGTTATGTTCAGAAAAGAGTTGTGCACTTCTGGCTGGGAGGATCAAGGAAGGCTTCATGGAAGAAGTGGAATTCCTCAGTCCTTTGCAATAGAGAAAGTATTTGAACCAACAGTGGGAGTCGGGGAAAGGAAGAGCAATCCAGGAAAAGGCAGCATAAATGGGCTCCAGAAAGGGTGAAGGCTGGACACCCTTTCTTTGCCTGGAGAATAAGACAGTGGATTTCTTCTTTGCCTGGAGAATGAGATGTGAAGGGCTGTTGCAAACACAAGATGCTTCATGTGATGAGCTGTTTAGTATCTGCATGACCTGCTATTGTACCTGTGTTTGCATTATTGTGTCCAGCCTTGCCATGTGCCTGAATCATACACCACTGTCATAGCTAGAGCACACTTAAGAGTGAGTGGTATACAAAAAAGAAGACCTCATTTGCCGTTCTGTGAAAATTGTATCTGCCTGAATAGATTCAATCTCAGATGAATTGGAAGGGAGGGAGGGTGGGCAGGGAGGCCTCCTTGTATCTGTTCTGTCCCCAGGACAAGACACATTGATGGCCCTTTTATAGGTTCCTAAGAGGAGGGAATGGCCTGGCTGTAGGAGTTTCATCTTTGTTAGTGCTGAGGGACTTTTTAGAAAATGCTCCTGCAGACAGGCCACATCTGGAGCCCACAGCCTGCCACTGGGCTGGAGCATTAAACCAGCAACATGGTGAAGATGTTCCATTTTCCCTCTGTGTGGCCAGCCGGCTTCCTGGCTGAACACTTACACTATACCTAAGCTCTGCCTGCCAAGAGCATGAATCAGGCCACCACTTTATTGACCATATAAAAAACAGCGTTGGGGGGTAGTACGGCAGAGCATGGCTTGGGTTTTTACTACCAGTAATTGCTTGTGCTGTCGCTGTCCTTGAACAGTTCTTGATGTAAATAGCTCTATCTGGGAGGAGACTCTGGGTCAAGCCAGGGTAAATGCCCGCCTGCCTTATTACAGGCAGACAGTCTGTGTGCTTGAAAGGGGAAAAGGCCTGGTGCTTCTCAGGGCTGGAGGAGATGGGAACAGAGACCTCTTTGCAGAGCTGGGGTTGGGTAGGGTGCATTCCCAGGGTGGGGTTCCTGCGCATCCACTGATTACCTGGCACCTGCTCCCACCCATCCTGGATATGGATGCACTTGCCCATGCCTACAAGACTCCTCTCAGATATTGGTCAAGGAACAATATATATGAAAACCCAACCTCAGTGCATTCTTATGCCAATCCCTATACACATACGCGTGCGTGCACGTACACACACACACACACACACACACACCCCTCACATACAAATATCTGCTTACTTCCTGGACTGTGAATTCCCACACAGTAGGGACTATGCTTTCTCTTCTGCACCCAGCCTTTGGTGTGATGCCTGACAGAACTTGGGTTGAGTACATGTCTGGCAAATGTGAGATGATAGAGAGAAAGCAGGAAATGCCCATCGGGTCCCTTCCCAGCACTGGAGTTCTTTCACTTACTTGCTGATACATCCTTGAGCCTTAGTTTTCTCATCTGCAAAATGAAAATAACAGCATCCATCTGGGGTGATATGATGAGAATTAGCCACTATTCTTAGCACGAATTGCTAGTAACTGTTTTTATTGCCTTCGGTTTACTTAGTAAGGCATGGTCTGAGACTCAGAAGAATTGGCTCCCAGTATGTCCTGGCCAGGAGGCCTGAAAGATGTCATTACCCTTCTCTGGACCTCAGTTTCCTCATCAGTAACACAGAGGAGTTAAACAAAGTGATATGTGCAGTCCTTTCCAGCCCTGACAGTTTGTGGTTCTAATTAAATCATTAGGTATCCATCAAACAGGTTCTGAGTCACCAGCCATGGCTCACATAATCCCAAATAGTGGCTAAAGCAAAGGTCAGTTTTATTTGACTTTCAAATGCTTTGCTTATTTTGTGTTAGATTTTACTTTCCACGCTGCATTTTGCTCCTGCAAATATTAAAGGTTGTTTGCATCCCCTGCACATATCAATGACTGGGAACTCAGAAGGGGCACAGCAAGCCCTCTGAGGAATGTTCCCCACCCAGGCACGGTCCACCCCTGCAAGAGTTGGTATCTAAATTCCATGGAGCTGATGGCGGCAAAGGCTGAGTGAATCTGGAAGGGGAACTTCCTCCTCCTGTTTACTACAGGAAAAGGCTTTGTGGAAGAGGGGAAATTTCGGAATGAATTAAACTAGTGACAGGGATTAGAACTAACTGGCAAAAGGACAGGATCTGGAACCTGACTCTCTGGGTTCAAATCTTGTTGCTTCCACTAACCACTCCAAGTCTCAATTCCTTCATCTGTCAAATGGGGCCAGTGATAACACCTACGTTAGGATCATTGCAAGGGTAAAGAAAAATACAATATGCAAATATCACCTGGCTGTTAGCATTCAGTGCTGCTGATTGTGATTACAGTCGGAGGAACACTGTTTAGGGCTGGCCTGGTATAGAAGCAGAGTGGGATTAGGATCGAGATGCCCAGATACTGGGGACACACACAGCATAACTAGGGAGTGGGGGAACGTAAGGAAGGAGAAATGGCTGATCACAAGAGGAGAGTCTGGCTTAGAGCTACAGAGCATGGGGGAAATGCTGATCCCATAGTAGGAGGGAAGACCAAGGAGAGATCAGGAGGCCTCAGAGTTAAAAGCCCTGAGATCCATCATCTGGGCACTTTCCTTTTATTACATCTTCAAAGCAATGGTGTCAGGTTTAGAGTGGTTTTAGCTTCCTTTCTTTTTTGGCTATGGAAACTGAAGCCAAGTGGGTTCTACCTCAGGGCCAAGATCGACCCTCTGGTTTCAATGGGACCAGAATTCTGCTCCCCAGCTCCTGGGACAACCAGCCCCAAGACTCTATCACTGTTGCTTGGATGGATGCTGTTTGGTTAGCCCAAAATTACACCTCTCTGGAAGTTAGTTTTCTCTGTCTGACCTCCATGTGTTACACTAGGTGAAGGTTAAACCCCCAGGGAGGAGAGACTTGTGAGGCCTGCAATTCTCCTCTGACAGCTTTGTCAGCAACTCAGGGGCTTGAGCAAGCAGACAAATGAGAATCTGCAGGCCTGTGAACTGACCTTCTCCTCTGGAGAAGATGGCAGGTCTTGTCTATCTCAGGTACTTCTCAGCAGGTGACCTCGGCTCTTTTCCCCACCCTCAGCTTGGCAGGGAGTGGTAGAGGGGAGGGAGGATGAAATGTATCTTTCTTTCTTCAAAGTTGGTAATGCAAGTGAGATCAATTATTGTCTCCTGCACAGGGGCTGCCCCACCTCCCTACCTTCCTCTCCCTGTTTCCAGCCTTGGAAAATTCAGACCAAGGACCCCTCACCTCCATCCAACCCTCCCAACCTTCAACCCCACAAACCCCAGAGAAGGGAGGGAGACCTTGGGCTTGCAGTCTGGCAATGAGGTTTCTAGATGAATCGTTTGCTGTCCCTGGTTCTGCAAAGTGTGTGTAGGGAGGAATGGTATTGACCAGTTGATCTCCGTGTGTGTGAAAGAGTGAGCCAGTGGAACTGGGTTTAAATAAAAGACCAAATTATGTGTAGGTTTATAAAATTCACTGTTAGATGATTAGATACAGATTTGGCTACTGAGGTATATATGGAATGTTAACTCTAAACTTTCAAAAGGAGAACAGCATTTAGGTTTGGAAGGGCCATGGATCTTGTCTCTCTCAGCGTCTGTCATCTCATTTATACAAAATAAGGACACTTGCCCCATATATGTGATCCCAAATGAGATAATGTGTGTGCTGGCTTTCTGTCAACCACAAAGTAGGAACAAATGTCAATGTTCATATTGCTAATAATGGCAGAAGTAATGGCTGTCTTCATGGGACAGTTTAGAAAGCCACTGGCTTGAAGACAGAGCACTAGACCAGGTCCCTTCTGTTTTTAGCATCATCCTTGGGCTCCTCTGCCTCTGTTATCAGAGGAAACAAAGGAGGAGAAATAGGCGTGAATTGAAGGAAAGGCTATGATAGGCCTCTAATCTTCTAGGTGTGGTGATTGTTATTAGAAATGAGGTTGATAACCTAAACGTTGAAATGGCCAGGAAGTCAAGGACCCTCCTGCTATTGAGACAGCAGAGCATTGTGCTGCTCCTTAGCCCCCTCCCTTCCTTCAACTATGATCAGACCTTCCTTCAGACTTCGTAGCAGGGGCAGGAAGGGCTGCTGCCTTTGACACATGTTGTCAGGTGGCACCAGAAGCTTTCCCCACCCCTGACCCAGGGAGATTGAATTGTGATGTCCGCTCTGGCCCAGGGCACCTCTCCTTGCCCTGACATTGTTTTATTACACTAACAGCGGGCACCGGTGACAGTCCTGGAGAGGTGTGTCTTGTCTCTCATAGAGCACTTGGCCTCTGGGGTGCACCCTGCACTTGAACATGGAGCACCATCTTTGAATACTGGTCTCCCCTTGCTGGCGCCTGAATTCTAGCTGTGCCTTCTATGCCCTCCTGCTTTGGGGCTGGGCCAATTCACAGTATAATTAGAAACTAGGCACAAGCCCGAGATTACAGATTTTACATAAAAATCGATACGGACCCTCAAAGATCAGGTGTTTCATGACCACACACTTCTTTGTGTCCTGCTCTATGCAGGGCCCTGGAAGGGACACAGAAATATGAGACATAGTCTCTGTCCTCAGAGATTTTATGGGAGAGTTAGGAAGGCAGCATTTAATCTTGTCTTTTGTAGCATCATCATTGAAGAAAAACACAATGACACAAGCAAATATATGTTAATAAGTAGTATTTATTAAATGTGTACTAGTTGTGTGTCAGGCACTTCACATGCATTATTTCTTGTAGTCCTTACAATTACTGTATAAAGCAGGTAGGCACTGTTATTAGCGCTATTTTATAGATGAGAAATCTGATATCCAAAAAGCTTAAACTTGCCAGTGATGTATGAGAATGCTTGTTTCCCCACACCCTGTTATCAAAGTGTGGGGTGAGACTTCTGGATTTTGAGTAATCTGATACATTTCAAGAGTGGTATCTCAGAGTAGTTCGAATGTGTACATCTCATATTATGCGCGAGATTTAGCATTTTTTCTTACGCTTAGCAGTCATTTAAATTTCCTGTTCTGTGATCTCTCTTATCTATTTAAAAAATAGGAATATTGGGGTCTTTTATTATTTTTAGGAGCAGTTTTTGTCGTATTATAAATTACAAGTATTTTCCCATTTTGCCATTTGTCTTTTAACTTGCACATGTTGTTTTTTGCCTTGCAGAAGGGATTTTTATATAACCAAATTTATTTTTATTTTATAACTTCTGGATTCTTAAATTAGTTAGAAAGGGCTTCTGGTGTACATTTTAAAAATTAAAATAATAAAATTGTGTTAAATTTGGGAGATTAGCCATAAACATCTATTTCTTCACTTTCCAGAAAACCCAATGAAAGGATACAAAAACCATTTTCTAAAATATAGAAACCTAGAAGGACTAATTTGTGAAAACTTGGGAGAAGAGAAAGTAGCAGATAAGTAATTTTGAAAGATGGAAGGCAGACGGAGGAAAGGTAACTGATTTAGTAAAGTGGAAGAAGCCGCAGCACAGATGCAGAAGGGGCTAAAATGGAAAAGGAGCCTTTTTTTTTTTTCTCTTGCAAAGCCCAAGGAAGCTCTGGCCTTAGAAGCACACACCATGGGGTGAGGAGGAGGTGAACTGCAGCATTAAAATTCAGGGGGTTGGCTTAAAGTCCTTATATGGGATGGAAAGAATTCCAGCTCTACAGCTCTACCTCATGCAACCCAGTGACTATAGAGATAATGCAAGGATCAAAAGAAAAATGCTTACAATAAAGATATAAAGTCCATATATCCATGAAACAAAACAGGATGCTATTTAAAAATTCAAAAGAAGCAAAGAGCTTTTGAGTTTTAAAAAATAAGATAGTAGAAAATTTAAAACATAATAGAAGTCTGGAAAATTCAATCAAAGAAATCTTATAGAAGATAAAAAGACAAAGAATAAGGAAAAGGGGGAAGGGGAAGTTAATAAAATTCAAACATCGACTCTACATTTCAACTGATAGGAGTTCAAAGAAAAACAGAAAATGGAGGGGAGAAAAACTATCAAAGAAAATAATAAAAGAACACTTTTCAGAGCTGAAGAACAAGAATCCTCAGATTGCAGGACCACCAAGGGTCCAGGTCTTTGAGTTAAAAAGACCCACATCGAAGCACAGTGTTGTGAAATTCTGAAACTTTCAGAGGTTAAAAAAAATCTTTAAATCTTCCAAAGTGATACAGTAAGTTACACTCAAAGGATTAGTAATCAGAATGGCTATCTTAATCACAATGCTGACTTATAGAAGCTAATAAACAAATACTTTGAAAATTCTGATAGAAAAATGAATTTCAGCCAAGAATTCCATGCCCCAAATTGTTATTCAAGGGTGAAGATAAAAAATATTTTTTAAGAATGCAGGAATTCTAGTGGTTTTGGGGGCATGTTTTTTCCTGAAGAACCACTAGAGGATGTGCTCCAGCAAAATGAGGAGAAAACTAAGAAAAAGAACATAGCCATAGGTCAGCTAGTGGAGGCAGATCCCAGGCCTGGAAAACAGCCAGATGATAGTCGAGCAAGGGTACAGATGGCCCCAGAAATGATGTCTCCAGGGGAAAAAAATGGAACTAATATTTTTAGAAACATGGAAAATATTTTGGGGGGCACATGATAGAGGTATTCAGACATGTGAAATAAATTTAGTGATGGGTTTATTGGACAGCCAGGCAAATAAAAGAAAGATGGAAGGAAGGAAGATTAACTTCAGGGAAAAGGGTTATATTAAAGAAAAAAAAAAAGCTTGTCCAAGCATTGCTAATAAATAACAGCCAAAAATCAAAGCCAAGGCTGTCTGATCCCAAGTTGGTGCCTTAGAATCTTCGAAGAAAGCTCTGCTACAGAGAAACTTTGTGACCTTAGTAAGCCACTCTCCCTCTCTGGGCCTCAGTATCCTCATCTATATAGTAATTGGTGACTATACGAAAAGTACAAACCGAGCCAGGCATGGTGGCTCAGACCTGCAATCCCAGTGCTTTGGGAGGCTGAGGTGAGAGGATTGCTCAAGGTGAGGAGTTTAAGACCAACCTGGGCAAAATAAAGAGACCCCTGTCTCTATAAACAAATAAATAAAAAGAAACTAAAAAGTACAAACCATAAATGAAAAGAGAAAAAATTTGATCATTAAAGTGAAAAACTTTGAGACGACAAAAGACCATAAAAAATGATTAAAAGACAAGCTATGGACCAAGACAGTGGTTAGCAAACTATAACCTGAGCCAATCCTGGCCCACCACCTAGTTTTGTAAGTGAACTTCTATTGGAACACATCCGTGCCCATTTGTTTACATTTTGTCTGTTTTTGTGCTATCGTGGCAGAATTGAGTAGCCTGCAAAGCCAAAAATATTTACTATCTGGCCCTTTACAGAAGCAGCTTGCCAACTGCTGGATTAGGAAAAGATTTTTTTTCCCACAGATGTAAATAGCAACAAATTAAGGCCTAAAATAATATATACAGAGAGATGACAAATCAATAAGAAAAAGACAAAGAGAATACAGGGTTAAGGTGGGAAGAAAGAGCAGATTGTGGTGCTGTTGAAACCCAGGCAGAGCAAATTTGAAGGAGTCAGAAGGTTCTTGGACCCAGGTGTGCTCTATCCTCCAACCGTGGCCTCACACTCCTGGCCAGAGGGGCCCAGATGAGAGTATGAAGCTGGCTTGGACACCCCATACCTGCAGCAGGGAATGCGGCGAAGCTTGTGAGTTGTGTCAGTAGGCAGTAAAGTATCTGCTCCCTATACCAAAGATAGCAGTGTTTCATTCCCTGCTCAGTGTTTCTGTAAGCCTCTTAGTGTGTTTGTCATTCCTGGTGGCCTTGGAGGACAGTATAATTGTTGCAACCATTACATATAAAGAGATGTCTTTTGAACACCATCTTTGGTGGCTCATCACTTCCTGACTTGCATGGTGGTTTGTCCCTTCCTCACTTGGCTGATTTTCAAGGGGCTGTAGCAGGACAGAGGATTCTTCCTGAGATGGGAGCGGGATCTGAGACCATCAGCTCCGGCTCTTGCTGTACCAGCCAATTTAATTTAATCCCTGGGAGTTGCCACTGATGAGTGGCTGAGTCCTTGGCAGCTGGTCAGGAGGAGGGCAAAATAAGCTTAGGTTTGTGGGCTCATACCTAGGTTCAAATTCCAGCCGGCCCTACTACTTACTAGCCCCAAACACCTTGGCACCTCAGCATCCCCATTCATAAAATAAATAATAGTAACCCAGCTGCCAGCTATACTCATCTGGTTAGCTTCACTTTTTAATTATTCTTTACTCCAGGAAAAACTCATGTGTAGGATGGGGTCATTGGTGAAACATTTTTGACATGTCATTGAAAGTTAGAGATGGGGCAGGGTTGGGGGTTGGGGGTGTGGAGCATAGGAAGGCACACAGGAACAGGTAGGTCCTGCCAGTGGTGGGCAGAGAAGCTCTTCAGCCACCTTCTGTCCAGCTTCTGTGGTTCCCTCTGGTCTTAGCTTATGCCTAGTGTCTGTGCTTGCTGCCTGGGGATCCACCTACCTAGGCCTGAGAGATTCCACTCCTGCTCCAAAGATGGCTTCTCAAAGCTTCTCCTCAGCAGAGTGGGGCTCTCTTGGCCATTATTATACTCATGCTACAAAGGTATTCCTCTGCCAGTCTTTCTCTGAACGGGTCTGTGTCCACGCTGTGCCCAGGTTTAGCCAAATACAGCTCCTTTGGCCACGCATAGGATTATCACTCCTGTTGAATCAGTGGCACATGAGGGCCACATTCTCAGTAAAAGGAAGACAAAACCTTCAATCCAGGGTGGGGAGAGGCAGGCATAGTATTTATTGAGCACTGGGGATGCCATGTGCTTTATGTACATTATGGCTCATTTAACCCACACACCTACTCCACAGAGCCTATTGTTCTCTTTACAGTGGGTACAAAAATGGAGCACAGAGACTCACTTGGGGAGCAGAAGGTCCAAAATATGGGAACAGAGTGTAAGGTAGAGACCCAGCTGGAGAAATACGCTTACTTTATGTGGGTCTGTTGCATAGTAGGCTGGGAGATGACAATGGTGCAAAGGAAAGAGAGTCTCATTTTCAAATAAAGGTGGGGAGTCCCTGTTCTCTCCTCCTGGTATCAAAGAAGAAGGGGCAGCTGCCTGTGGCCTCTGCAGGAGGATGCAGGCTGGTTGGTAGGCAGGCACTGCAGCCCTCGGGCTCTGGTGGCAGATCAGCCTGGGTTCAGCCTCTTACTCCCTGTGTACAGTCTTGTCCCCAGCTTCCTCCTCTCCATAATGAGATTTGTAATAGTGGCTACCCATAGGGTTGTTGTACAAGGTCACGGAAATAATGTATGTGAAGTGTTTAGAACAGAACCCAGTACGCAGGAGAGCCCAGCATCTGGCAGCCACTGTTATTATCAGGTGACATGGGGCTCCCTCCCCTCCGTGATTCTGGTACATAAAGGCTCATTTCTTTGCCATTTTGATGGCTCTATGCCCCCTTCTCTGACCTTTCTCTTGTTGTTTCTTATTTCATGTTACCTTCCTAGTAAAATCCTTTAGCCAGAGATCCTTCTCTTTCTCTTTTACCTTCTCTTCGTCTGGTTGTGGTATATCTATTCTTCTCTTAGGGCCTTTGTCCGTCTCAAATGCCCTGTTCCCCTGGACTAGGAACCCACTTCAGCTTTCTCCAGACCCCTTGGCTCTTGGGGATTTCCCACGGGCTAAGCTGTGGGAGGTGCCAGCCCATGGTGGTCAGAACAGATCTTGGTGGGGGCAGTCTCCAGTGTTTATTCTCCTTCTGCCTCCTCTCCAACCAAGAAAGCCAAGATTGGGCATACCTGCTTCAAATATGTGGGCTGGGTAGCTTATAGGTGTGGAATGGGAAAGCTAAACTGTCCAGATCCTTAACTTAACTGTCCAGGTAGAGCTTTCAACCTCTAGGTCAACTGAAATACTTAAGATTACTCCTGGAGTGAACACACCAGCCTTCCTTTCTATATTGGATTCAGTACTGAATTTGCCATTTGTGTATACTGATAGAAGGAGACAAAAGCAATCCACAAACTGTCTATCCATATAGTTATAATGACAGCATGTGAAAAAATAAGTAGAAATGATACAATTGCCTGATACGCACAAGTCCCCTAATTTTGCATTATCTGTTTCCTGAAAATTAAAATGCCACTTTCCCAGATGCATTGATGTGGATTACTGTACCAGGAACAAGGATTGCTGGGCACGTGTGGTTGATGGAAGCAGAGGAGGGGCCTTGGAAATACTGCCCTTGGCAAACTGCATGGCCATGCTCCACATGGGGACTGGACTCCAGGAGTGAGGAGCCAGTAGTCCCTGAGCCCTGGCCATGGGCCAGAGGATACAACCTCCCCCCACCCGCCATGGCAGTGAGTGGCAATAACATGAGTATACAGTCTGCCAGGGTCAGACAAAGGATTTTGTGTGACTGTGCCGTTTGAGAGACAAATTACTTGCCTTGCTGCCTTGAAAAGAGGAGCACCTCAGTGCGTGATCTGGGATTGAAATCAATGCATCCCACGTCTCCATTTGGCAAGAGCATCTTGCAGGCCTGCAAGAAAGATAGCTGAATATTCCTGAGGGAAAAGTTGAACTCTCAACCCCCAGGCCTGGGGCCCAGTCCTGCTGTGGGAGGCAGCACAGGGTCTGGGTTATCAGCAGTCACAGTTTAGCATAATCCTCAGTGGAGTTCAGTTCATGTCCTAGTACAAGCTCAGAGCCTGGCATAAGCAGGTATCCTGCCCGTGTTTCTTGGGCCCAGCAGGAAGACCCTCTTGGCCCTCAGGTGCTCAGCTCTCTCCAGGACTCTGGTGACCTTCCCAGGGAAGCTTCCCCCAAGCAAAGAAGCATGAATTTCTTCCCTTCCCAGGGCCCCTTAAGCTCTGGAACGTGTGGGTTCCCAGCCCTGGTGGCAAAGTTTGGATATCAGCAGACTTGGGTTCTGGTCACCCACTGACTGACTGAGTAAACCATCAGCAAAGGACCTCTCTGAATTTGAAATTCTTAACTTTGAAAGAGGAATGAGAATTAGTTTCAATTTCACAGGCTTGTGGTTGAGAGTTGGAAGGTAAGTTATGTAAAATGGTTAGCATCAACCTGCTCAGTAGATGGCTGTGCGTTCCAGTTTCACCCAGGGCCACAGTTGGGCAAGTGATGATTCATCAAAAGACAGTACTTCTAAGATAGATTTGGATAAAATTCTGCCTCCTTCCCTGCACAGGCCTCTATGCAGGCTGTTCTCTGAAAGCTTTAGGAATAGCAGATCCTCTGAATGAGGAAAATAGACTGAGTAGCAAGGAAGAAAAATGCCCTTTCCCCAAGTCCTGGTAACCAAGGAAAGCAAGAGAAATTCAAAGCCTTGATTACTGACAGTGGCAAAGGTGACATTAGCCAGTGCCCCCCATAAAACGAGGACTGGGTTACCAGGTGGGAGTTCAAGTGTCTTTCCTTCTCATGCTACTAGTTTTTTGGGAGAAAGGTATCAGCTTCCACTAGGTTTCAGTGGGAGCACCTACCCCCTTGCTAGGCTTGAACCCGAGCTCCCTCCCGCACACGGTCACTCAGGGCCCAGTCAGGAAAACAGAAACTGAAACTATACTAATTTTTTAAGAGAGGATTTAAATCATGGAGTTGGAGTTGAAAGGCTAAAAGAGCAAAAAGGAGATGCTGAGGACGCCCAGGGATTAATAATGGAAATAATGGAAATAAACAGCATTCTCTACCAGGGCTGGGAGCACAACAGGGCAGTATTACCAAAACCTAGGAGCCTGGAGGAGGGGCCCTAGCTTTGGTGAGTGCGTGCTCCATGCAGCCCTCTGAGAAGGGGTGTTGCCTATCTTGTGCCAGGACCTCTAAGGAAGAGGCACGTGTAGCTCCTCCCAGACTTCTGGAAAGAGAGCTTGGCTTGACCCGTGTCCCAGAGAATGGGGAGAGCTGTGGACCTGCACCCTGACTGCCCAGGTACACAGCTGAGAGCTGAAGAAGCTTGTGCAGGGAGTGACCAGAGAAACTGCTGGAGAGTGGGGCTAAAGCTGACCACTGCTGCTGGAGCCATACTACAGGAGCTGAAAGCAGGGAGGAAGCCCCTTCTCCCCTCCTCCCGCCTGTCAGTCTCCTGCCAGAGCTGCCACTGGCAGACCCTAACAGGAAACCAGCCGGCAAGGGAGTCTGGGTAACTTACTGGCCGGTGCCCAGCCAGTAGAGTGTGGAGGGTGGACTTGGTGCTAATTGGCAATACATAAAAAGCTGATACACACATCCTGGGGCTCACTGTCTCATTTCATCCTCATGATATTTCTCTCTTGTAAAGCGTATTATTTCCAAATTATAATAGACAAAGACAGAAGTTAATTGACCTGCCCAAGTCATGCAATCTGTCAGTCCCCAAATAGTCACTGAATGTTTGCTGTGTGACAAGTACCCTTCTAGTTTTGGGGCCACAAAAATGAACAAGGTAGAGTTTATTCTAGCAAGGAGACTTGTCTTACTGAGGGAGGGAGGGACAATGGGAGTAGGGAGATAATTCAAACACACAAAAAGATGAATATATTGATAGTCTCAGGTGCTAAAATTGAACACCGTGTAAATATAGTAGGTGTTCATGAGAGAGAGGTTAGAAATGGTCCAGGTCCTAAGGGACTGATGTTAGCACTATATACCGAGAACTCAAGTGAATGACCAGTTACCATTCTGAGTCACCGTCACATCTGTAAACTGGGAGTAATGCTCTCACAAGTGGAAAAGTTCCTCATGAAAGCACATTCAACAGAGCATCTCCCAGAGCTGCTGTCATGACTAAGCTGGATAAAGTAAAGGACTTGAGCCGCTGGCGGCAGCTGCTCAGGAACTCTCCGTTGCCCCCTCATTAGGAGAGTGGCGTCATAGCCTGGTGGCCCCGTCCATGGCTAAGAATAGAGCAGTGCCAACTCCGTTAATCAGTGTCAGCGTTCTAAAGAGAGGTTGGATTGTTCTAGAACAGCCTCTGAACCACCATCCTGACTCCAAGGAGAAGCAAACACTGTATGAGCGCTGTCCCACATCCCCCCTTTCTCATTCTCAGTTGGTCCTTCTGTAAAATGCAGCTGTTTCCCAGGTCAGCTCAGGCTGGGAAAGCTGTTGGATCATCAGCTTCTGAGAGGAAGAGTCTTAGCTCTCTTTAAATGTGGACCAGCTATCCCATACATTTCATACATTGCTCTGTATTCAGTAGGCACTGCATAAAGAGTGTTTGAATGGCTGATCAGAGCTGTTTCCTTGTGTAATGAAGTTTCGGAGAGAGTGTCACCTCTCCATAAAGAAAGGACCTGAGGCTTAAAACCCCAGTCAGAAATTTAGGTTTGGTCGAAGAATGGACATACACAGCTGTGAAGTCCTGTGAAACCCATCACAAAACAGGCTGTCCCCAAGGGGCCTGGGACTAGGGACTGCCCAGCTCCAAGGGGATTCCCTGGGAATTTTGGACTGCAGACCCCTCACTGGCTGAGAGTTTCTTCCCCACCTAGGGGACAGGCTGTGGCTCTGCTCCCCACTGGGCATATTCCATGCAGACAGAGGGCTCAGGCAGCACGGATAGGATTACTGCCCACTCCCACCACCCTTCAGCTGTTTTTGGCTTCAGATCCAGTGCCTCAGGCCTCTACCCAGGATAGGATACCTGTCAGTCACTAAGGGGAAAAAATGGCAGAGGGAGAGAGGGATGGGAGTAGCTGGTAAGAGGAGCTATGTGTGCAGCTGGTACACTGGCATCAAGAAGGGGCATCTTGTCTGCTGAGCACGTGTGTGTGTGTCCTCGAAACATGAGTATGAAATACGTCTGATGTGGCTGTCTTACCCTGTTTCCCCTGTCTTTACTGGCATGATCTTCATTCTAGGCTTAGGGTACTGGCTCTCAAATAGAGGTGGAGATTGAAGGGCAGAGAGGGATGCAAGGAGAGTGGTGCCTAGATGTGTATTTGGAAAAGCTCCCCAGGAGATTCTGTCCCTCTTACTGGTTGGCAAGTGCTGCTGGAGGTGGGGAGGGCAGGGGTTCTAGGCTTCCCCATTATGCACTGCCAGAGTGAAGGGGCAAAGACAGGAGTCCTGAGGGCTGCCAGTGGGGCCACATGCTTCAAGGAGCTTTTAATGGAAGTAGGAAGAGGTTCAAAGCTCCAGCCTGTAAGACTTGTCCTCCTTTGAGGGATCAGAGTGGAACCTCCTGGGAGTGGAGACATAGGCAGGCAAGCAGGCTCCTAAAACTGTCTCTGGAAGGGCTAAGGGAAAGCTTGTGGTTTGCACATGCTTCCATCTGGTTCCTAGGATGGGAGACAACATTAGGGGCCAAAGCCCTCTAGGAGTTAGTAGCATGTGTTTCCCAGGGATACCCACAAGGCTGCAAATGCCCCTCAGGGACCTAGTGCAGGTGAGGCCACAGGTTGAAGTTGGTCTGTCAAAAGAACATGGCCACCAGTCTAGGCGGGGACCCTTATGAAAGTGAATAAGATGATGCCTGAGTCTTCATGGGATGGCACTGATGGGTCGGACAAGTCATTCCTGATTCAGGTTCAGGTTAATGAGGTGCAGTTTGCAGATCATATTTGTTTCTCCTTGCATCATGAACTGGTGTGTATGTCTAGAAGCGGGCCATGTTGTGTTTTATTGCCCACTCCTCTGCTTCCCTGTATGTTTCACTAGCTTTAGTCACAGTCTTCTACCTGGCCTCTCTTCAGTTGCTCCTCCCACCCACCCAAGTGGGGTTCTGATTCCTACTGACCTGATTATCTACTTCACCTTCACTGAGGAAGAACTAGGTGGGAAGGGAGACTGCTCTGGCTAGGACAGTAGAGTTTGAGGGGTCTCTGAAACACTGATGTACCCATGCTTAGTGTGGGAATATTCAGGCTGGGACTAGAAAGAAAAGCAGCATTGGTTTATAAATGTGAAGGAAGGGGGGCTTCTCTCAAATGTTATTTCATTGCAACGCCACAGGAAGAAGAAGTAGGAACTGTACAGAAGACAACTAAGGCTTCGAAAGATCAAGTAATTTCCTCAGGGTCTGAAACCAGCATACGGCGGGTGTGGGCACTTACATCCATTGTCTTGTTGGCTTCTATGCCAGCCTCAGCTGCGTGAGGATAAATACTGAAGCAGAAGGGAGAACAGCTGGCGGCGGCCTGAGCGCAAAGGGCGGCGCTGTGGACAGGGCCTCTGTTAGGGGAGGGAGAGAGGACGAAGTGGTGAAGCAGACCTTGTGTTCTAGTTTGAGGGCTGCCATACAAACGACGACAGACTTGGTGGCTTAAAACAAATTGCTTCTCTCTCACAGTTCCGGAGGCCAGAAGTCTGAAATATAGTTATCTACTGCCTTGGTTCCTTCTGGAGGTTTGGGGGAGGATCCATTCCAGGCCTGTCTTAGCTTCTGGTTGCTGTCAGCAATCCTTGGCATTCCTTGGCTTGTAGCTACATAACTCCAGTATCTACCTCCATCTTCCCCGTGGCCTTTCTCTGTGTTCTGCATTTTTCCCTGGCTCTTGTAATGGCATTCATCACTGGTCTAGAGCCCACTCTAATGCAGGATGGTCTCATTTTGAGATCCTTACCTTGCTTACATCTGCAAAGAACCTTATTCCAAATAAGGCTGCCTTCTGAAATTCTGGGTGGACATGCCTTTCGAGGGTCATAATTCAGTCCACTACACTGAGGGAGCACAAAACAAGGAGAAGGTGACAAATGTGACCCCTAGTGAAATGCCCGAGGATAGCAACTCCTGAACAGCAGTGCCATCTCTTCCCTGAGTAGCAACCCAGGGGCACATCTTATTCTCTGGGTGGCACTGAGAAGGAAGGATACTCATCTGTCTTGGGTTTGAACCTTCCTGAGGAAAGAGGAACAGGAGCATCTGTGGGAGTCTTTCAGGCCCCAGGTTGGTCTGTCAAAAGAAGATATGTCCAATCCACCTACTGCCCATGTCTGCCAGTCTAGTGGGGGGCCTTAGAAGAGTGAATAAGATGATGGGATGGCACTGATGGGTCAGACAAGTCATTCTTGATTAATGCCAGAAGAAAGTACAGATGCTGCATGGTGATGGGAGGGGCCTGCCTGTTAGCAGTGTGCTGAGAGCCAGTGGACCAGGTCCCCTGAGAACAGAACAGCTCTAGCCTCTAGGGTTTTCCCAGATAAAGGCCACTGGAACATCTGTGCATTCCTACTCCCTCTGCCTAATGCTGGGCCCAGAGGTCACGAGTGGTCAACAGGGTAACTGGTAACCTCAGCATCCTTCAGGGAGGCAGGATTTTCCACTAAGCCAAACAGTTGTTGGGCTCATGTGTTGCTAGCCCTCTTTTTCACCTTAACCAATCAAAGTCTGGTTTCACCCTAAGTCATTGGTCCATCCTGACAAATTAAAGTACCACATAGCCCAATGCATCTAAAGAGGGATTCCCTCTTTAAATCCTCTGGGAATCTTGGCTTCTTGGCCTCTCGCCTTCCCTTGGCCAGATATTCTACTTCCTAGTGCTGCCCCTGAATTCTTTAGAGAAGTTGCCAATGGACAAAGACGGAGAGACAGTAGTGGAGGTCATCAACCTATACTGAGAGAAACTATCCTTTGTCCTAAAACCCAAGGCATTTTCCCTAGAAGAATGGCCTCAGACATGGTGTGGGCAGGGACTCCGGTTGCCCAGGTTTGGCTCACAACTCCACAGCTTTGTCCTCTTGGGTGATCACTTACTCTTTCTAAACTCGGTTTCATTATTTGAAAAATGAAGATAATAATGTACCCACCTGCTGGGGTTTCCTTAAGGATGGCACAGGTCCAACATTTAACACAGTGCCTGGCACATCAGAGCTCTCCATCAGCGTCAGCTCCTCTCACCAGGACTGCCACTACAAAGACACTGTTCTTCCCTGGCTGGCGTTTCTGCTTTTGTGTCTTGGCGTGGGCTGTTCCCTGTTTGGAACACCCTCACCCAAATTCTTTACCTTTTATACCTAATTCTAGCTCATCCTTCTAGAATCATCTCAAGGACCGCCCCCATAAAGAGTAATACATAATACATTTACTGAGCAACTATTAAATGTCAAGCACTCTCTTTAAGGGCTTACTTACATTATCCAACTTAATCCTTATAACAGTCCTGTGAAAGCAGTTGTATTCTGTGCTGAAACTGAGGTTTGGGGAACACGATCCAAATCCACCTGACTTCAAAGCGTGTGCACATGCCATCACTCCATGCTGACTCCACAGGCTCCTGCCCTCACCCTCCTGCCCTGGGCCCACTTTAGCACTCTGTACTTATGCTGTGAGTTTACTGCTCTATCTCCCGAGCCTGGCATCCCCTGGAGGACAGTGCTGTGCTTTGTCCCCTCCAGCCTCAGGCCAGGGCAGCACACAGCCTTAGCCGAACTGGCCTGGGTCCCTCTGGGGCCCCCTCCCCTCCTCGAGGCTCAGGGCCTCCCATGTTCTGGGCTGTCACGTATTCATCATGATACCAAGTAGAAAATGTAGCATTTGATTCCACAGTAACAGAAGTGATCTTTCTGAGGGGGTTGAGAAGTGGCCTTTTCCAAAAATAAAACCCAACCAACTGCCTTATCCTATCTGCCCATCTGCAGTTTGTTTTTCCATGTTTTAAGTTTCTTAAATGGCCCAGTTTGTTAATCTTCATGTTTTATGCTCTGCCATAAAACCAGGCAGGGTGACTGGTGGAGGAGGCTGGTGGGTGATGAAACCACAAGGAAAACTACGTCAAGTGGGCCTGTGGGGATATTAGGGCCCTTCTGATGCTCGGCCACTCACGGTGCTTCAGTCAGCACCAGCATGGACCCCAGCTCTGGGACAAGAGGCCTGGCTCCTACTAGCAAGGAGCTATAGAGTGTGTGCGCCCTGCTGAGTGCTCTTAGGCAGTGGGTGCTCAGTAAATGTTTGCTTGGCTTTATGTCCCCCCACTCTAAGACAGCTTTTTGTCAGATCTAAGAAAGAAAGAGTTGAAGGTGGTTGCGGGGCCTCCCCGTTTCCTCTCAGTCATCCTTCAGGGACCAGAGGCTGAGTGAGAGACCAGGGTCATCCCCCACTCCAATCCTAGGCAGCACCTAGGAGGGCTGAGTCTGGCTGGTAGTGTGAGTACAGGCAGACAGGTACACAGGAGGCATGTGTGAGCACAAGTCCATGCACAGGGGACAGCAGAGTAGCAGTAACCTCACCAGCCATCCATCCAAGGGTTCTGAGAGCCTAGTCAGCAGACCTGGGTCAGGCTGCCCATGTCAGAATCACTTGGGAGCTTGCTGCAAATGCCAGTTTCTAGCCCTGTCACGGGAAATTCTCACTCACTAGATCACCTCTTTCAGAACCATTGATCTGGTACAACCAAGGAAGGATATAACTTTCCCAAGGTCACACAGTGACTAGTCAGTGGCAGAGCTAGGACCACTCCAAGCCAGTGCTCTTTCTACTGCTGAGCATTTCAGACTGGGGACATGTGTCTGAATCCAAGAGAAAATCATCTAAATCCCATTTGATATATCCATAGATTTCGATGACTCATACCTCAGCCCATTTATGCAAACCACTGAGGATTGACATTACATATGTATTTTTATTCCACAATCTGAGTTCTTTTAAGTAACTGTGCTCCCACTTGGGTGCCCTCCCCACATTCTTTTGCTGCCAGAACTCTAGCAAGTCCATTCCCCTCCTAGGTCTGCCTTTCCCCCATGCGTGCTGCTGAGACCCCGAGGGGATGACTCCTCCCCTTGGCCTGGTCCTGGCTAGGGCTTGAGAACAGGTTAGGTTTGAGAGGAGCTGGGCCCTCTTAATGTAACCCAGAAGAGGTGGTCGACTATCCTGACTCACGTCAGATTCCAGGGGTATTGGTTTTTCAAACCAAGTTGAAAATAATTACCAAGAAATTCCTATAGCTTAGGGATCTGAGTGTCAATTCCATTCAGCTCAACAACAATTTAAGTCTTCCCAGATTTAGGGCCATTGCTTCGTGCGAGCTCAGAGGGATGCCAAGTTGGATGAGCAAGGCACAGCAGCGTCTCTGCCCTCCAGGCGTCCTCTGTCTCCAGGTTGCAATAAGTCATGAGCTGCTCAGCATTCTGAGCAACATGTCAGGCTAGAAAAATATATGCCCCTGTGGGCTGGCAGGACTCTGGCTGGATCCAGGAAGGATCTGGACTTATCCCATTACCAGTGCCTTAAAACCATGCCAAGAATAGAGTAGTTTTCTATCACCAGGGCTGGGCCTTTTCCAGTGGAACAAACTCTCCAGACAGACCCCAGCACCTCTCTGTTGGTGTGGTCCCTGACTAAGGATCTATGATGTGAAGAAAGAAGGCAAGAGCCAATGAGCAGTTGTCCTCATTGCAAAAATGTTCATCAAGGTTCATCTTTTAAATGTCAGCTCCCTGAGCTCATGTAAGAGTTCAAAAATAAAATCAGCCAGGCAGAGATGATGAAATCAGTATGAGGTCAGTCTGCAATGAGGATGAGTGAAAATGGAAGTCGTTTAGGATTTTATTTTCACACCATCCTTCAGGAGCCTATGTGTAGTGCATAGAGAAGTTACCTGTGATCTCTTTTTCTCTCTCCCCATTAAACCACAAACATTAGAAGCAGATTTTTGGAGGGAGGGCAATATACATCACTTCTTTTGGCTTCACAAACGAGGATGGCCGTAGCCACTGAGTTTGGATTGATCCTGGCCTGTCTACCGGGGGTAATGCATCTGCAATGGAGTCCTCAAATCTCAAATTCCAGGGACTTAGTGAGTTAGAGATAAGAGGTCCCCTTTAGCTGGAACAGGAAACATCTGTCCATCTGTCAGGGCTATACACAAATACAGAGAACATCCCATACCCTACACATTGATATAATTTTAGTGTTTTCCAGAGGAGGTTCTTTCATTCAAAAGAGAGGATCTGGGGGAACTGGCTTAAGAAATGCTCCATATAATGTCTTCCTCTTAGACATTCATAAGGCACATTAGTGTGGTAAGGCTCTGAGAAGTCCTGCAGTAAAGCAACCCATTTAACATTGCAGTGTGACTCAAACTTAACTTTGGAACTTCTCCCGCCTCATAGTACCTATTAGAGCCTCATGGAATACTTTGGACAGACTTGTTCCCCAGACCTCCATCCATCACCTGTCCAGTACAGGGAGCATCCTGGGTTACAGAGCTGGGAGTCATGCCCATCATTCCCAGGATGCACTCTTGCCATGGGAAGCTGTGGAGCATCTCCAAGCAGACGGAGAGCTGCTGTGGCTGGAGCTGGTGGCACAGACCTCATTGTCATGAGTCCTACAACCACTCCTGCCCACTCAGATCTAAAATACTTGGCAAAATGCATGGTCATGGTTGCCTCTGAGACACACTCCATGACTAACTTCTCCAGAAAAGCAGTTGAAGTTAGTAAGCAGAGCCCTTGACTCCAGATCAGCAAAGCTGTCAGACCACATCAGCTCTGTAAAAATTCCTTTTGCCTTGTCTCCTGGGGGTGGCAGGTTTTATCTCCTTGATTCTCAAAGGAAGAACCAGGCATTTCTGCAGGGTAGGAAGTTCTTCCCTGGCTCACCTGTCCATTGGTTGAGACAGTGACGTTCAGGGGGGCTGCCTATCACACAGGATGATGGAGGGCAGCCTAGGATGACACTTTGGAAAAAAAGCCTGCACAGATCCAGAGACCCGCGGTTCCACCAGCAGGCCCTGTCTGTGAGTGCCTGATCTGCCTACATCGACCACACAGTCATAACACCTGAATGTGCTGGCTGGTTCAGTCCAGGATTCTGACCCATGGGGCCTCTGGGTGACAAGCACAATGTAGCCACACCCTCAAAGAGGAACTCCCACTTCCCCTCCGAAATGTCCACCATGAATTATGTTAAGCCTCTTGGGATCAGTTTTTTGTTGACTCCTCAATATCTGAAGAACTTCCTTTTCATCAGTCTTAGAACATCTCAAGTCTCAGAGGCTGCCCCTGACCTTTGATGTTGAGAGATGTGTGTCCAGGCCAAACCCTGCTTTTTATAACATTGACTATGACCTCTGTGATTTCATCTTTCCAGGAAGAAGATATTATCCCACGGATTCATTAGCCAATATTTATGTGTTCTACATTGCACAAATATTTATTGAGGGCCTGCTAGGTACCAGTCACTTTGAACAGCTGGAAATTGGAAACAAAACGGAAAATCATTGCTCTTTCAGGGCAAATAATAAGCAAAAACTTAAAAAGTAAAAAATACAGTGTGACCTCCAAAGAACTGTTCTGAGCCCTCAGGGACCTTTTAGCAGGATAGGATATGTTTGTGTTCAGGAATTGTTGCTTACAAGGAATAGACCTGCCCAAACTTGCTCAAGTGAAAAAGGGGGTAGTGTTAGGAATCAGAAATCCTGCAGATATAAAGGGCAGGAAAAAAGCAATGAGCTCTAAAAGCCATCATCTCTCTTGGGTACATTCACATTCTCACCCACTTTCTCCTTCCTCTTTTCTGCATTCCTTCCCTCCATTCCACCTTCCTTCCTATTCCCTTCTCTCTCCTCCCCTCTCTAAGAAGGCATGTGAGTAGGCAGAAGAGAGTTGGCCTCTCTACTACAAATGGATACAAGATAGAGGGTAATTAGGACAGAAGAGCAGTCAAACTATAGAAAGGGCCATTGGAGTTGGGAGGTAGGAGGATAACTTACAGCACATTGAAATCAGCGAAGACTTTCTGGAGGAGGTGCATTTGCACTGGGTCTTGGTGTGAAGAGGATTTGGATGCCCAATGGAGAGCAGAGGCTATTCCCAGAACAGAGTACAGCACATATAGAGGCATCCAACTCAGAGCACAGAGAGAAAAGGGTCCCAATCACTCTACTTATCCTTCCGCATCCCCCCATGGGCCTTTTGTTGGGTTTCTCTGGCCCTCTTCAGGGTGGACAGGATTCTCCTGAGTCCCATTTCTTGGATCTGCAAGCCAGACTGTAGGGGCAGTTGGGGTGCATCTAAAGAGGGGACCAGAGGAGGCAGGGATGGGAGAAATGCTGCCCAGTGGAGGTCAGAAAGTCACATATCAGAATCCAGATAATAGCTGGAAGATTTAACCACCCATCCACCTGTTAGTGACCTCAGTGTAAAGTCATCCAGTGACAGAAACTTTGACCAAGAAGTTAGTGCACAGACGTGGGCCTCTAGTCTGCCAGTGATTTGCTGATGGATTCCTAGCATCAAGCAATTAACTGTTTATTTGGCTTCTCTGTGTTGGGCACTATAAAACAATCGTCTTGTTGGTCATACCTGAGAACCTACTGGTGACAGCATGGGGCAGGGCCTCTTGGAGGAGGTAGGGCGAGTTGTGTGTCATCTTCAGCTGGGGGCCTTGAAAGGGCGAGGACAACAGGATCCATTTAAGCATCTCTAGTGGGCCAGTGATTTCATATACGTCATCTTGTATCAGCTTTATACCAAGTCTGAAAAGTAGAGATTTTCCTCACTTTTTAAGGAGGAAGCTGAGATTCAGAAGTTAAGATACCTTGTGAGGTTACACGGTTAAGTAATGGGGCTGGGACTTAAACTTTGTTCTTTCTGACCCCAAACCCCTGCTCCTGGCATGACACCATGTGTGTCTCCCCAAGACGGGCGGTCCTGTGGCAAGTCCCTGGGACAGGTTCTAGGTGGGTCTAAGTTGCCTGCCCAGGGCACAAAGTTTCCCAGATTGGGATGATGAAAAAGCTGCTGTTCTCCCTTACCACAGGCCTCTCCTCTACACAATCTCAATACCTCTAGTCCTCAAATCAGAAATTTACACTAAAAAGACAACCTATTACAGGTTGCAGCTCACAAATTCAAACATGATATGGGTCAAAACATGTCCCAGAGTCTAATTGGCACATGTAATATAAGCTAGAAATTATGGGGCTTTCCCATAGTCAGATGCTGACCCAGGGGAAGGCCCCCCGTAGCTGTGGCTTATGCTGCACTCGGGCCAAATTCATGAGTCTGGTTTGCTGATGGTCCATCCTCTGCATGAAGTATTGTTATCATTAGTCATTACCTGCTGGTCACCTAATGGATCTGGGTTTGATACCTTGGGTACAAGTCCCTTCTAGGCAACTTACCTGTTGGGTGATATTTAGCCACTCTGAGCTGCGGTTTCCTTATGTCTGAAATGGGGATAATAACAGGTATTCCAGTGACTTCACAGTGCTGTCAAAAGGAATACATGAAGCAACATTAAAGTGCCTTGTGACCTGCAAATCACTGTCCAAGTGTGGGTATTATTGTTAGGACAAGTTTATGTTCAACTTTATAGACGTTAGTCTACTGTAAGCTTACCAAGGACAAGGAGGACTTCTGTGTGAGACTGGCTTTTACTTTTCACAGCCAACCACATTCACTTAGGATCCAGATCTGTGGGTGGCATTGGAAACCTTAGCTGTAGCCTTGCCAGGGGACTTTCTTGCCCTGAAGTATGGTTTAGACCAGAGATGCTCCAGCTTTTGTGCAGAGATACTAATGGAGTAGGTCTGAAGTGGGGCCAGAAAAATGATATTTGAAAGTCTCATGAGATGATGCTGAATTGCAGACAAGGACGGATTTAAGGGAGGCCAGGCTCAGAGGCTAGGACAGTCTCCTGGGAAGATGCTCTTTGGATTCTTCAGCTTCCTGGCATGTGGGCAGGGAAAAAATGGGATCTGTTCCTCTTGAAGGGAATGACAAAGGGAGTCAATTACCTGCTGTTTGAAAGCTGGGAGTCAGTGTCGAGCAAAGGAGGGTGAGGTCAGTCATAGAGAAAAGCCTCGTGAGGCCTTGCACGCTGTGAGCCCCAGCCTCTTGGCAGTGGGTGGACTGGAAGGAGAGGGCCGTGATAGGCAGAGGGGCTGAGCTGGGCTGCTGTAGCCAGCATGTGGCTAACATGGCATGTCGTTCTCTCTGTCTCTCCAGATTGTGTTCCGGAAGATCAGCGACGTGAAACGTGAAGAGGAAGAGCGTATGAAACGAAAGAATGAGGCCCCCCTGATCTTGCCCCCGGACCACCCTGTCCGGCGCCTCTTCCAGAGATTTCGACAGCAGAAAGAGGCCAGGCTGGCGGCTGAGAGAGGGGGCCGGGACCTGGATGACCTAGACGTGGAGAAGGGCAATGTCCTCACAGAGCATGCCTCCGCCAACCACAGCCTCATGAAGGCCAGCGTGGTCACCGTACGTGAGAGTCCTGCCACGCCCGTGTCCTTCCAGGCAGCCTCCACCTCCGGGGTTCCAGACCACGCAAAGCTACACGCACCCGGGTCTGAGTGCCTGGGCCCCAAGGGGGGTGGGGGCGATTGTGCCAAGCGCAAAGGCTGGGCCCGCTTCAAAGATGCTTGCAGGAAGGGTGAGGAATGGAACAAGGTGTCCAAGGCTGAGTCGATGGAGACACTTCCCGAGAGGACAAAAACATCAGGCGAGGCCACGCTGAAGAAGACAGACTCGTGTGACAGTGGCATCACCAAGAGCGACTTGCGGCTGGACAACGTGGGTGAGGCCAGGAGTCCCCAGGATCGGAGTCCCATCCTGGCAGAGGTCAAGCATTCTTTCTACCCCATCCCTGAGCAGACGCTGCAGGCCACAGTCCTGGAGGTGAGGCACGAGCTGAAGGAGGACATCAAGGCCTTAAATGCCAAAATGACCAATATTGAGAAACAGCTCTCTGAGATACTCAGGATATTAACTTCCAGAAGATCCTCTCAGTCTCCTCAGGAGCTGTTTGAAATATCGAGGCCACAGTCCCCAGAATCAGAGAGAGACATTTTTGGAGCCAGCTGAGAGGTCTATTAAAAGAAAAGTCAAAGACAGACACCTACAACCTTGCCGTGACCACCACCCCACCACACACGTCCACATGACCAACAATTTTCAAGTAGGCTTTTCCTGACAGAAAAAGTGGGGCCAGTGGCTTAGATGCGCTCTTTCTCTATCTGGAAAAAGATATGGGAAGGGTAGCGTGCCCCTACCCTGCAAGGTGGCAGCTGCATCTGAACCATCTTTGCACAATTTTGAAAGAAGGGACATGCTGTCTAAAGGGTATTTTCCTTCATTTTTAATTTTTTACTACCATGATATTTGTAAAAGATAAACTACCAGGACAGAGCAGCAGCCATCTGGGGACAGGTGGGAAAGTGCCGAGAACCTCTCATGTATATACCATGCTGGGCTCCTTTGCCAAGACCCCCAACGGACTGTGGTGGGCCAGGGACTTCCCAGCATCCCCGTCCTTGTACAGCCTGTGTCTGACATCACCATGTTTTCCTGTAGTTGTCATTTGTAACTAGCTCGGGACAAGCGGAGCTTGAGGGACAGGAGGGTAGAGCCCGGAAACTTTCTGTCTCATGGTTAAGGCCAGAAAAGCAGCTGCAGGTGTGGTGCATGCCTCCCATCGACATTGGAGCTGGGAATCCTCAGGTCTCCTTTCCCAAAGGTGGTGAGGCAAGGGTAAGAGCTGGAGAGGGGTCCTTAGGATCCAGGGGTTCTCTGCGCTGCGGCCCACAGCCTGCTCCTCTGGGACAGTTGACAGGGAGGGCTGTGGAGTCCCCAGCTGAGCCTCTGGCCGTGCTCCATGCCGCTGGCCTCACACACAGGCTCCCTTGCCTCTGTTCCTTCTTGGCCTCTTCCCAAGTGTCCCCGTGGCATTCCTCAGGGTATGGAGCATCAGCAGGAAGGGTCATGAGCCCAGAGTTGCTTTATTAACAAAGCAGACACACACAACCTCAGAACTGTAGCAAGTGCTATGTTTATACTTTGATTCTCATTGGGATTGCCCTGCAGACCTTTGTATTTTGTTCACCGCACGGGGTCATTATAGGCACTTGGGAGCCATGCTGGTCCTTATTTTAAAGCCGGTCTCTCTATTTCCTACTAAAGTCAGTAGGATTTCAAGAGAAAATGGAAAAAGATTTCAGGATCATGATTGTACTCTCTTCAGGAGCTGGAAAGAGAACGAAGCAGTGAGTTTCCAGCTCTCTGTAAGGTGATGGAGAAAAGTGGCCTTGGAGCTGTGGCTCCCAGTGATGGTCACAGAGCTGCGTATGGGCCATCCGAGCCCTTATGCCACGATGCTCGGGGACACTCCACTGCCTCGTGGTCACCTAAGTCAGGTTATTCATGTGCTTGGGCTTCTCTCAATGGCGTCTGAGAAAGGAAAGGGGAGAAGTCTCTTCCAGGCACAGTGGAGCTGGCCAGGGCATATGCCCTACAGAGAGGTGTCAGGACCCCAAATACTGACAAGCAAGGTGAGAAGTTCAGCTCTGAAAAGTCAACTTGGAGGGAATGGAATTAGGAGTACAGGTGACAGCATGGACTTATCCAGGGAGCTTACCTTTGCCTATGTTAGATGGTGACCCCATCCCTGGTACCTCTGCCCTACCAAAGATACTCAGTGTTTCTGAGAGCCTCTGGTCCGAGCCTGCCCACCACCCCACCCCGCCTCGCCTCCTTAGTCCTGCCCAGTACTCACAGTGAGTCCCAGGGCTAGGCCCTCGGTTGTCTGTGCAAGGCAGGGCTGACCTCTCCTGGTTCACAGGGTTGGCACAGATGGCCCTGGGAAGCCAGGGCCTGCGAGCTCAAGGGAGAGTCCTGCTCCAGGAGCCCTAACCTCATATGTAGCTTCTCACATGAGGCTTACAGGGGCTGCTCCTGGCTTCTCCAGGCTGTGACATAATTAGATTTAGCCTCAGGTGGCAGCATGCAAAGAAGAGGAATTCTAATTTCCTAAGGCCGAGTCACAACTGTCTGACTTTGGATAAAGCTATGAGGTCTTCAGCCTCTTTCACTTGAGAAGCTACCAACCAGTCCTTGGGTAAGAGCCTGTAAAATATCTGGAATCCCATCTGTTGGCTGCCCCCTAACACTCTAGTCTGCCATTTCTTAAACATGCTCCTCAACCTGCTTCTGAAGTTTAGGACCCACCACTTTTAAGGCAGGGTAGGCCTCTAATCCACCCCCAAAACCCAGCCTCAGAAGCACCTGCCACTAGAGACTTTTTGTTGCCTCCCAGCTCTCCAGGGACTTGATGACAGGCTTCCTGTCCAGCACTCCATAGCCAATGTCAAGAGGCCCTGCCACTTCCCTCCAGCTCTGCCTGAGGGAGATGGATGTCCATGAAATCGCTCAGACCTCTGGGTATGAGGGGCAAAGATGATGTAAGGCTTTGAAGTCCAGACATGTTTTAGGGTGGAATGTAGCTTTAGGAATGCACTCCTGAATCAGTGCAAACTGGGCTCATGACTGGAAGCCAGCTCCTGCAGCAGGAATCTGTTCCTCTTGGGGTCACAGGTGCACGTGTGGGTGCATGGGCTTTATTCCCCTGTAATCCTCCCTAGGATTTGAGGGATTTTTTGCTGTAATTGTTTTCTCTGAAAAAACATTGTGTAAATGAGCCAAACCTTTCTCCCTTCCTTTTCACGCCATGAACTTGGTCGCAGGCTGCTTTGTGCTGCCTTCCCATGCCAGGATGCCACTGGGTTCCCGAGCCAGGACCATGTGCCTCAGACACCACTGACCTGAGCCTTCCAGTATAAACCATTATCTGGTGGCTGGAGAGAGATTAGGGAAACAAAAGGTTACTAGGTATGGGACAGAACATTTAGACTTCAGAAAAAGTATGCCAAGAGAACAGATTTGCCCAGGATATACGTTTTTCCTTTTTGAGGAGTGGGGGCATGATATGTGGCACCATTGTCTAGTAAGTACTATTTGATTTCTACTAGATTCTTTACTTTGAATGTCATTCATATTGAAGCTCCATTTCCCAGAGAATATCCCAACAGGCTGCTTTGAAGTGGGGAGGTCCTGTCCCTGTCACTTGGCTGCTGGTTGAACATGCTCCTCCCGGCTGATGGAGGGGGTGGGTTTAGGGTTAACTCTGAGAACTAAGATGGTCAGTGAGGTGGTGTTTGTTCTTGGTGGGGGGGCACTGACTTCAGCAATGGGCACTGCCATCCCATATACTTACAAAAGGCTCCTCCACTGGACATGACAAGATAGCCAAAGGACAGAAACGGAGGGGATCATTTGGTTGAAAAACCAAATTATCTAGTGTACAATTAATGCAACTCATTGCATTAATTAATGCAATGCTACATTATGCTAACAAGGTTACAACATTAATGCTACAGGATAGCCCAAGTATTTAAAAAACTGAGCCCATTTTGCAGCCTTCCAGCAAACTTTTGCAAATACATTTCTTACTTGATTTCTTCTTGTTATCCAATCCCTGGGGGCCTGTTTTACCCTCAACCTCTTCAATCCAGTGTGCTGCTGTTGGCCAAACATCAGCCCCTTTGCTGGAATCCTCCTCTTTCAAAAGTGGGGAGGGCTGAGCAGGGGTAAAATTGTACTACACCACCCCATCCCATTCAGCAAACTTCCTCTTCAAATCCTTAGATGGAAGGTATTATACCAACTGTCAAGCTCTTTGTCTGAGCCCTTGTGGGGACTAAATGAACTCTAGGAATACTAGGTATAGGAAGATCCTCATTTTCCCTTGTTGCACTGACCACTCTGTCTCACATGCATACTCTGGGAAATTTTAGGAGCCCTGGTGGAGATACACATTGCTGATGTGCATTTGATTAATAGATTGTACTATGTCTTGCAATAAAGACGTTTAGCCTTAAGACCCTTGAATGGAACTCCAGCTGTGATAGAGCTGCCAACGCCCCTTCCTCTCTCCCCCTTATCACCTAGTGTTGCTTAAAGAGGAGGCCATTGAGGGCACACTTGACGCCCCAGTCAGCCTCCCTCTGTTGCTAAATCATTGTTATTGCTCTATATACTGCCTTCTCACTCGCTTCAATTAAGATTACCTTCACCAGCTCCTGTGCCCTCCATCTGGAGGAGACTCCATGATCCTCTCAGCACAGACTGCAAACATCAGAGAAAAAAACCATTTTCTCACCAAAGGTGTTCATGTTGAGAAGTTTTAATTTCTACCCCCTACAGCTCAAAAGAATCAATGTGAATTTATCTGCAGCTTAAATTCAAGTGAAACTTCATTCTCATGTGAGCATATCAGACTTATTCTGGAACCTCTAGAACTGGACTTGAATTCCCTGCAGGTGCCAGAGTGGTGGGTGCCCTCCCTGCCTGCCATTAAACTTTTCTTGCAGCCCTTATCTCTTTATCTGTGACTTCTGAGTCATCCGACGGATCCATTAGTTGTTCAATGAGAAGTTCACAGATCTTGTATCAGGATATAAACTGATCTTACGTTAAGAAGGATGCACCCTCCCCTAATGAATGTATTCTCTTTATATTCCGATGCTGTATTTGTACATCATCAGTTGGAGACTGTCCACATCCAACGTTTCGCCGGCACCTCAAGGACACTTCTACTCATGAGCAGTTCACCATTCTGGGGCTTCTCCTTATATTAATACGCTTTCCATTGAGTCCTGCCAAATCCTTTATTGGGTTTTCCTTTTTCCTTTGCATCTGTCACTTTGTCCAAATGAGCATGAATAAACAAAAGTGTAAATGAGCTGATACTATTTTTGTGGTCAGCTGAGGATGCTGCCAAGAACACCACTGTATATCTGTGGCTTGGGAATGTTAAGAGGAACGTGCAGACCCCTCCATTGATGATATTCCCTTCTCAACATTTTTAAGCACAAATGATATTTGTAAAAAAAAAAAAAGTTTTATTTATTATGGTAATAAACTATTTTATACATGATACTTGCTTTTGCCTTTCCTTACATTAATTTTAGGTCACTGAATTGGCTGTTCTGGCCTAAGATGACAGTGGTGACCTAAGTTGTGACCTAGGATGGTATTTTCTGTTCAAGAGTTTGGGAAGCTCTTATTTGGACAGCACTTACAGTTTTTTGAGAACTTACAGTCCCAGATTCACCAAGACTGTGTGTCAAAGTACCAAACAGTGAGAGAATGGACATGAACGTATGTGGCTCTACGATCTTAAGGTCCAGCTGCAGTTGCTGTACAAGGGCACAGATGTTGAGCTCAATGCCTGGTATCACGGAAAACTATATGACACATGGATGTGATATACCAGAAGCTGACCCCCCCCGCCCCCCGCCACTTACTTAGACGTACACTTTTTTATTTTGAACAATTTGGATTGAAATTTGTATAAAATACATTAACGTTTCCTTCGCACCTTTTAAAACATAGTATGAAGAATATAACAATCTTTTTTGAATGACTCAGTGTCTACAATATGAGCTCTGATCTGTGCTTTACACTTCATTGATAGTCTCAGAAGCTATTAAGGTAGCTTGCCTCTAATCGAAATAGTCCCATACACTGGCATGGTTTCAGTTTTGCTATTTTAATAGGTATTGCTTCCTGCTCATGGCAAGGCTCCACAATATTGCCAGCCTGAGTTCTCATTTACCATCCAGTGGACTACTTTACAAACATGGCACTTCTCTTATTATAGACAGTGTAACTTAATTACGGGATGGGGAATCTGACCTACAAGCCTCTGCTTGATCTTATAGGATCACAGTAGGGGTACAGTATTTTTAATGATGTTTCCTTACATTGTGTGCAATGTAATGTTTCCTTACATTTTGTGCAACTGATTTAATCAAATTGCACAAAAACATTATAAAAATAATTTAAGGGTGATATTGTTTAAAAATTCCAAATTATTGATGTTTGTTTCAAAAGTATCACTAATAAGAAAATGTGGCACATATACACCATGGAATACTATGCAGCCATCAAAAAGGATGAGTTTGTGTCCTTTGTAGGGACATGGATGCAGCTGGAAACCATCATTCTTAGCAAACTATCACAAGAAGAGAAAACCAAACACCGCATGTTCTCACTCATAGGTGGGAACTGAACAATGAGATCACTTGGACTCGGGAAGGGGAACATCACACACTGGGGCCTATCATGGGGAGGGGGGAGGAGGGAGGGATTGCTTTGGGGAGTTATACATGATATAAACGTTATGCACATGTACCCTAGAACTTAAAGTATAATAAAAAAAAAAAAAAAAAGACAAAAGTATCACTAATAACATATTAAAGCATTCTTTATTATTATTATTTTTTTTTGAGACAGGGTCTCACTTTGTTGCCCAGGCTGGTCTCAAACTCCTGACCTCAAGTGATCCACCTGCTTCGGCCTCCCAAAAGTGCTGGGATTCCAGGTGTGAGCCACCACGCCCAGCCTAAAGCATTCTATCTAGATCTCTTCAATGTTGCAAAACATCTCTGTGAATATGATTTTTGTAATTAGTCAAAAGGACCAGTAATATAGAGCTAAGTAATGAATGCCATGTTTTGGGTGCCAGATGGAGTTCAATGATTTTAAAAAGACGGTTTTTTGTTTTAAAATGAAACAATTTCCCTGAGAAAGGCCTCAGAGAGGCTTTCTCAAAAGGTGCTGAGGCTGGTAGTATCACGATAATTTGGCTTCTCATGTTGTCCACACTGAAGGGAACCCTATTGTATGGATATATTCTGATATACCTGCTAAAAACCAAACTCATTATATTATGGTTAATTTACTATATTTTTTTCAATGGTTGTATTATTTTAAATAAGCAAGTGAGCAGTCTCAATTTCTCTAAGGGGAAGCCGCCCCCTCCCCCACCAAAATTGCTATTCTCCCAATATATAGATTATTATACAATTATTTGTGTCATTGATTTATTTTTTCTTGAGGCCTGCTATTTTAATGGAACAAAATGTTTTCTCCTGACACTTCAAACAAATTAATTTGAAAAAATAACCTTTCAGTCTTCTTGTGTGGTCCCAAGAATTAGAATGACTAAGGTTTGGGTGTCCTTCAGGTATCTTGCTTCCCTCCTTGGGTAGCATCTTGGCGATTGTGCTTGCAGCTCTTGGTCTTGCCTGCAGAGTGAGGCTGGTATCAGAGGATCCAGGGTCTGGAACTGACTTTGGGAGCTTGTCTAGTCTTTTCCCAACACTGTGCCTGAAGTTGCCCAGGGCTGATGACATGTCCAGTGTCCTTGGCTGAACTCCTCTGTGTGCCCAGGCACCACCATTCAGAGTAACTACAAGATTTTAGTTAATATGCATGAGGAAAGAAGCATTATCATTTTCATATTAGAGCTGGGAATAGGAAGAGGTTAAGCAAAACAATGGTCCTGGATAATCCACATATTAATTAATCAGCCTCAAATACAGAGCTAAACACAGTAATCATTTATTAATTCCTGAGAACCACTATGAATCATATAATAGTTTAAAAGAAATTCAGGATTACCACTTTCAAATATATCCACTGACTCTTCCAAAATAGTTTAATGAATGAATAAGCCTATTTGTTTTTCTATAAATGGTATACTTGGAAGAGCTCAAAACTTTTGTATTACTTACATGTACACATACATTAGACACTCCCATATCATCATTTTTATACTCCTTTTTTTCTTAGCAAGCCCTTTCTTTCCAAGTAAACTTCAGCCGAACTCCCTCTGGCTGGCCACAAATCCTGAATCAGTGTTAGTCCATGAAGGTTTACTGCATTCATGTAGGTGCCCACTCCTCCCTGAGGCTCATTCCTTCCTAAAACTTCTGAGCACCCTGGAATCACCGGCCCCATGTCTCTCTCTCTCTCCTTTACCAAGACAGCTGCTGAGGCTGCTGCTATGCAGGTCTACCTGCCCCTCTCTGGCCTCTGTCTTTTGCTTCAGTTAACACATAATGTGCCTACCCAGGGTAGTCAGTATCTGGCCCCCCTCCCATCTCTTTGCCAAGCAGAGAAGCTATGAAGAAAGACAGTCAACAAAATGGTCCTGTACTCTAGGAGTTTAAGCCTCATTGAGTTGATAACCTCAACTCAAGACATAAGGGCCATGCTATGTAATAAACAGGAGGCGCACTAGGTCCAAGTGAGCCTTTCACTCAATGACAACTTAATTCACCTACTTGAGATGTTGTAAATTCTCCTGTAATTAGACATATTATGGATTCAAATTTTAAGGCTCCTTTACCCCTCCCCACTCAAAAAAAAAAAATTCCAAATTCAAACAGAAGTATTCTGAATTATCTACCACTTGGGACCTTTCGTAGCCTATCCAGCATCTTTTTAGAGGAGTGAATAATCAAGTTATGTGAATATATTTAGATTTTAAACATTTTCCTCAAACATATTAAAAATAATTCTACAAACATGTAGATTATCTACATGACAGAAAAGGCTCCATTTGAATCAAACCATAACAATATAAACCACTAAAGGTGAATCACTGAATAGGAGGATGACTTTTGAGACATGTAGAGAGGGTGGACAAGACTCCAGGACACCATCCTCATGACTAGCCTGATAGCACCCATCTGTGGATACACTATCCTGTGGTTTCTAAATGCTGCTTCTTTATTAAGAAACTATTAACTGTAAGGTAGAGGAACTACCATGTTATACTTCTCTGCAAATCTCAGAAACAAGCACCCAAATGTAGATCACCCTGCTGAAGCTCAAATCACAGGACTCCTTGGGTATGGATGCCTTAGAATGCTACAGGGCTGCTACTGTCTTCTTGGACTAGGTAATTCAAAAGACAGCTGTGGCTTGCTCTCCTTCCTACAGAGGGGCTGAAGTGTGAAGCTCAAACCCTAGTGCTGCTTCTAGAGACACTGTGGGATGTGATGAAGGAGGTCACTTAAACATCAATGTCACTCAAATATTTTAGAAATACCGCCCAGAAGACAGGCCTATCACTAATCAGGATTTCTGTGTCTCAATCAATAAATGTCCACTACATTCTATTCTTGCTTAAGGGGAAAGAATGCAAAGGGCTCATGAGAGTAGGTTCTAGACCAAAATGTCACCTTGTGTAGTTGGGCAAGACACAAAACTGTCCTGGACCCCAGCTTCCTCAATAGGAAAATGATGGGTTGGGGTAGAAGATTTCAAAGACTCCAGGTTAGAAGACTGTTTGGCTGTGAATTTTCTATGACGTCTAGCATCCAGTCTTGGAGTGAGAACATTCAACCGAAAATGAACAGATCAAATCCCTTAGAGTCTGTGCTGGAGTGAGAGGTCAGGGTGAAGCACTGTTTGCCTTGGAGGCCAGCAGCAAGGACTGGCCTGGACCCAACAGCATTAGTCCATGGCGTAGGTCTGGGCCCAGGCAATGCCCACGTGGGAGTAGCAGTACAGGAATCCCAGGACAGAGAGGGTCACCCATGGCCAGCCTGCAGAGGGAGGACAGAGATGGAAGAGCAGTTAGAAATGCTTGGGGCAGGACGTCCCATATGGGCAAACTGTCCCCTTTTGGAGAAGGCAACCTGAGAAACAACACAGGCCTCCTGGAACGTCTGCTGTAACGACAACTTCAGCAATTGAGTCCTACATTACCATCAGAGTCAGCATAAAATGAGGAGTGCACTATTGCAAACATGAACCATGTTTAGAAATAGGGCAGGCTCTTAAAGAATCCATGTTTAGGATCAGGCACCTGTAATCCTGGCACTTAGGGAGGCTGAGGTGAGAGGATCACTTGAGTCCAAGAGTTGGAGACCAGCCTGGGAAACATAGTGAAACCTCATCTCTACAATCAATCAATCAGCCAGGCCTGGTGGCGTGTTTCTGTAGTCCTAGCTACTTGAGAGGCCAAGGAGGAAGGATCACTTGAGATCAGGAGTTAGAGGTTACAGTGAGCTACGAATGCACCACTGCAATCCAGCTTGGGCCACAGAGTTAGACCCAGTATTGGTTTACAAAAAAAAGAAGAAGAAGAAGAAGAAGAAGAAGAAGAAGTATCCATGTTTAGAGGACTAAAGCAGTTAGTAATTGAAAAAGGAAAAAAGTCCATGAGTCTGAGAAAAAGTAGAGTCTCATGTGCCACTGTAAACACATAGGTCATGTTCCAAAACCTGTACTTTTAGATGAGTTGTTTGAAACCAGGGTACGTTTCCCCCTAGAATAATATTGTGTGATTCATGCACAAGACACAAAAATCACCATCATCATCCTCACCGTTGTTTTTGCTTGTTTGTTTTAAACTCGTAGTAAGTGTGAAATAGCACTAATAGGAGCTCTGAGCCTTGGGGCATTTAGGATCCTGAAGCTCTAAATATAGGGTCCTCTGTCCTTGGTCAGCCTCCCCAGAGCTTTCAAGAGTTCTAAGTGATGGGGAGTGGGATAGACTTGCAGATGTGGCCTATCCTTGGCAATGAGACAGGAAGGTGCCAGCAGCCAAGAGGGAAAGGGTGCCGGGCAAGATCAGGAGGGTCATTTGATTGGGGGCATCACAACATTTTACAGAGAGCTTTATAAATTTAAATTTTTGACATTTCTTTTGAATATGGCTAGCTAGGAAGTCATTACCTTTGTCACTCCAATTGTGTTAAAAGAAAAGAATGACTGTGAAATGTAGGCACTTACAATGAACTACATTTTTTTCTTAAAGTCCATGAGTCCCATAGTAAATCTCAAAATGTAGATTGAGCATTATACTGAATTTAGTGCCATTTGTAAGCACACAGAAGGGGGAGCCTAAATTAAATATTTGCTTTCAAAACTGAAAGCTTTTAGTGATTCCCTCTACAAATACTTATTTTAGAATATCTGATGTTCTTTTATTTTTCTTCTTCTTTTTTTAAAATTAACAGCCCTTTCTGCTGAGTATTTGTTACTTAACAATCTTCATGTCTTCTGCACGTTTCACTTAAACATTGATTGGGGATTTTGGAGAGCCAGAGATGCTGAGGAAGATATAAGATGGCAAAATGGAAAGACCCAGTCCCGTGTCAAAAGCACTCCCACCCCAACTTTGGAAAGACACACACACACACACCAGTGGGATTTATGATCCATGTGGTAAGCGCTGGATGATGGAAAGCACAGAGCACATTTAAACTGGGCCACATGGGCTGAGCAAGAGTTTGTCAGATGGCAAGGGACAGGGACCCGCTACCAGAGGAAGACCACCTGATGTGTAACCTTACAGGCCATCCAAGGAACAGGGATCATGTGACGTGGCTGCTGCCTAGGGAAGAGGCAGGCAGACAGTGGTAGGAATAGGAAGGAGGCTGCGGGAAGCCCCTGGGGGTGGTTACAGGCTCTCTTCTTGCTATGTCAACCATTAGCTACCATACTTATTAATATGGCCTGGGGAAGTCACTGTAGCATACTGGTACATGTGCAGGCTCTTAAGTGGGATGAGTTCAAATTCTGGCTCTGCCACTTGCCAGCTGTGGAACCTTGAGCAAGTTAATGAATCTCAAATGAAAAACTAGGGATAGAGCGACTTACTGAATAGCATCCTTACAAGGACGGAGTGAAATGATATAAAGACTTGCACGGTGCCTAGCATAGCACAGAAACTAAAAAAAAGGTAGTAATAATAATGGTGAGAGGGCACGGAAGTCTTTCTCACCAAGATGAGAGTGACAACAGGGAAGTCAAGCCCTGGCCTTCCTTATGCCTTAGCCTAGCTTTCCACAGTGTTCTCCCAGGCCCCACAAGCAAGAGAGGTGAGGGCAGCAGAGGACCCCTGGCAGCCTGGCTCCAGGACCAGCCCTACAGCTCCACTTCCTGCTAGGCAGCCAGTATGTGTCCTGTGGCTGCCATAACAACTTACCAAACTTAGTGTATTAAAACAATAGACATGTATTCTTAGTTCTGGAGGCCAGAAGTCTGAAATCAAGGTGTTGGCAGGAACCCTTCCTTACCTCTTCCAGCTTCTGGTGGCTCCTAGGATCCCTTGGCTTATGGCAGCATCACTGCCTCCATTTTCACAGACCCTTCTTCCCTCTGTCCTCTCCTCTTCTTCTAAGGGCACCAGTCATTGGATTTAAAGGCTATCCCAAATCCAGGATTTCTTCTCAAGATACCTGACAAGTTACATTTGTAAATAACCTATTCCCAAATGAAGTCACATTCTGAGGTGCCAGGTATACATGAATTCTCGGGGGAACTCTGTTTAGCTCAATATAGCCAGGTACTTTCCCAGAACTTCCAGATGGACCCATCCTGCTGGAAGCCCTCAGAACTCTCATTACTGTGGCTCAGGCACAGATGCCAGGGGACCGGCCAACACCTGCTCCTCAGTGGGTTCAGGGAGCAGGATGAGGGGAGTGGGCTTTGGACACAGAAAGCACTCCTGGACTTCAGCTGTGTTTGGAGTGAGGCATCAGCAGTGTTTGGTAAACACGGAGCCCAGAGGCCAGCTGTGGAGATGGGCCAATGGGGATGCTTCGTTTACACAATGCTAGGTCTGGGGCATTGCACAGCTCTGCTTGGCACCTGTGGCTATCAAGTGACACCCTGTGAAAGCTTCCGCCTAACACACAGGACTGTAAGGAAGACTGTCCCCAAGATTGCCCAGAGGTGAGGCATAGACATGTTTAGCACAGGCCATAGCTAGGTTCTGAAAATTCTCCCCATTCTTACTGTATATGCCATCCAGAGAGGTGGCTAGATAGCACTTAGGAGGACTTATAATCCTGACTGTATTATGAGACCCTATTAGGGCCTCAGTTTCCCCATCTACACAATGAGAGCTCAGAATAATTTTTAAAAAGCATACATGCAAATAAAATAAGATCACAGATTTGGTAGTGCTTTTAAAAGTGCTTTAGAAATACAAAAGATTAATATAGGGCCACTTGACAATTCTGTTACATACCCACAGCTCACTGGACTTTTCAATGCACACACGTTCCTACAGACAGTAGACCTGGCATGTACCAGATGGCTGTCAAGGGTTCCTTACCCTTTCCTGACCTCAGGAATAAGACTTGTGATGACAGAATCATCATGAATGGTGATTCCACATGAAGTAACATGCTGAGGTACCAGGTCCACATGAATTCCGGGAGGAATACCATTTATCCCAATGCAGTCAGGTACTATTTAGAGACAGAGTTTTGCTCTTGTTGCCCAGGCTGGAGTGCAATGGTGTGATCTTGGCTCACCTCAACCTCTGCCTCCCAAGTTCAAGTGATTCTCCTGCCTCAGCCTCCCAAGTAGCTGCAATTACAGGCATGCGCCACTACTCCCAGCTAATTTTGTATTTTTAGTAGAGACAGAGTTTCTCCTTGTTGCTCAGGCTGGTCTCCAACTCCTGACCCCAGATGATCTGCCTGCCTCAGCCTCCCAAAGTGCTGGGAATACAGGCGTGAGCCACCGGGCCCGGCCCAAAATTCATTTTCAAAATGATGATAGGCCAGGCACGGTGGCTCATGCCTATAGTCCCAGCACTTTGGGAGGCCGAGGCACTCAAGTCACTTGAGGCCAGGAGTTCAAGACCAGTTTGGCCAACATGGCAAAACTTTGTCTCTACCAAAAATACAAAAATTAGCAGGATATGGTGGTGTGCACCTGTGATCACAGCTATTCGGGAGGCTGAGGCACAAGAATCACTTGAACCTGGGAGGCAGAGATTGCAGTGAGCCAAAATTGTGCCACTGTACCTCTAGCCTGGGCAACAGAGCGAGCCTCTATCTAAAATATATAAATATATAAATACATATATATTATATCTATTAATATATATATATAAAATAATGATGGACCTTCAGTCCTTCATCTTCCTAGCAGGAGGGGGACTTGTTGTGTGTAGGACTGAACACTGGTCTCCCCTAAGCATGCCTTCTTCCCCTGAGGCCTCTGGGGAGCAGGAGCACTGGAAAAGCTTTCTTAACCACGCAGATGCATTCAGCAGTGGGAAGGCTGCTGTTGCTGAATCAGCACAAATTCCTATCCCAAGAAATAAATCAATCCATCCTAATGGGAGATGAGTTAATTGAGTTGCTGAATTGTGTCTGAGCTATCAATTACTGCATCACAGGCTCACTTGGCTGTCAGGCTGGGCAGCACTCCTGAGCCTATGACTGCCATCTTGTCTCTAACAGGGCTTTTTCAAAGACCACATCCTACTGGTACCCATTTTTAGAAGAAAATGGCTGATGGCCAGCACATGAACAAACTTCAGGGAAGCTTTCTTCCTAGCCACCCAGCACCATAGTCTGTCTACATGTAAATGGTCTACAAAGAATATGCAATCTACCACACCATTCACAAAGAATACACAATCTTAGTTAATTCTTACAACACTCTGAGGTAGAAATTACTCTTCTCATTTTAAGAGGGAGAAACTGAGGCTCAGAAAGGTAAATAACTTGTCATAGAGCACCCAGCTAGCGGATTCTCAAACTCTGGTTTTGATTTCAATCCAATAGTGATAATCTTGCTTGAAGTCACATCGCCTCACAAAGGCCCAGAGTCCACATCCCAAGCCCGGGGTGTCAGGTTGAGTCCTATGTGGAAAATAGTCTGAATGTCTGTCCCTTAGTTTTTAAAATCTACCATTACCCACTATTTATCTAGCATTAATACTGCCTTAACTTCCTCCTTCCACCAAGGCTAGAGACTCCAGCACCCCACTGCCTGCTGTCCCTCTGGCTCATCCACTGTGCAGTCATCACCTTGCTGGTTCCCAGTTCTGAGGGTTGCACAGCGCTGTGACCTTCCCAGCTTGGCCCTTGGGTCCTGACAGCTAAAATGATAGATTCTTACTTTCTGGTCCCATAGAGCAATGTCCCCCAGTGACTCAAAGCCAGTCTAAGAAAGGAAAGAGAGGAAATTCCCATTACTCCTAAGAACTACCAGGTGGTAAAGAAAACAAGATTCACCTCCTAAGACAAACTCTTCTTGGTCAAAGCCTAAGTCTGCAAATGTGAAGGATATATTAGGTTGGAGCAAAAGTAATTGTGGTTTTTGTCATGACTTTCAGAGGCAAAACCACAATTACTTTTGCAGCAACCTAATACGATTCTTAAATGTCACCAACATATCCATCCATGTCTGTAGGGTGCACTGTGCACATGAAACAGCCCACACAGCCATCCTGGTTAAGACCAATGTGAGGCTGATGAATTTCAACCTCCAGAGGGTTTGCTCATGGGCTGGCTCAGAGAACGATATATCCAATGGGGAAGCAGAGTGAAGGGAAAGAGGCAACTCCAGGAGATGCTGCCAAAGAGGGATTTATAAGACTTGGTGACTGATGAATTTGGGGGCCTCTGTCACTGACTCTGAGCATATCCTCAGCATGTGCCCTCGAGGCTGACAGTCGGTGTGCATCAGAGACACTATACCTGACATTAAAAGAATGATATGCTACCCTAGAGTGAGTAAAAGCCATGGTCCTGGCCTCTCCCTCATGACTTGTCTTCTACAAAAAGAGGGGTCACATGTGGCTCTGCAGGGGCCCCAAGGGCCTGCTCTTGCACTTGGCCACCATCTCTTTGGATCTACAGGTCCGTGCCTGTACCCTGACATTTGTTACATATCCCGAATATCACATATCTCTGCTTTGGTGGCATTTTCTATTTTGAGGCCACTGGAGAATGAGTGCTTCTTTCCTTAAAGAACTGCCTCATGCACCAGATCCTAGTCCTAGGGTGCTGACACCGGATCTGGAAACACACTGGCCCTGCCCTACCACTCTGCACCATCCCACCAGCTTCACAACCATTATTTCATTAATTATTCAGAATGACTTTATGCACTGCTGCCTTCATTCAGTGAGCTGGCTCTGACAGCACTTAGTTTAACCATGTTCAGATCTGATAGGGGGGAATGATAAGGTGGCTTGGCAGCTGTAGTTAAATCTTATTTACTCCAGCAGTTGCAGTCTGCAGATATCGTGGAGTCATTCATCAAATGGCCTTGAGCCTGCAGACCTTCCTCCAGAGCTAAATTTAGAGTTTTAATCTTAATAAGCCTATGAGGCAGGAGCCTTCTTCCGTCAGAGGGCTGGTTTCCTTATCAAAAGATACACAGCAAGAGCAAAGCTGCCCCAGGCTTCTGAGCCTGTAAACCACTGGATCTAACTCCATACACAGGGGGAGCTGGACAGAAGCTTTGAAGAACAGGCTTTTGCTACCTCAAAGTTCTAATAATAATTCCTTACCCTCACAGAGTTTACGCACCTGGAACTCAAACCCCAGTGTTCAGCCCTCACAGTTTTTTCAAAAAATGGTCAGCTGTCACTTTCACATCCTCTCAGGAGAAAGGACTAGATGGTTGTCATCTGTTCGAAATTGAAGCAGAAAATCCCAGAACAGCAAGTCTGCATCAGAACCACCTGGAGGACAGGGTGAAACGCAGACTGCAGGGCCCCACCCCACAGTTTCTGATCCAGTAGGTCTGGGGTAGGCCTGAGAATCTGCCTTTCTAGCACATTCCCAGGTGATGTGGATGCTGCTGGTCTGAGAATCACACTTTGGGAACTGCTGTTGTAGGGGAATCTGTAGGGGGAAGGGCTTCCTACTAAACTGGGTGCTCACGCATGCAGCAGAGGAGACAGACATTTACTGAGCATTACATGTGGCTTGGCTGGGTACATCCCACATTCTCACAACCACCTTATCAGACAGGTGTCACCAGCCCCATTTAGTAGATACGGAAACTAAGGCCCAGAGAAGTAGCTCTCCCAAGGTCTAAACGCTCACTGGAATTAGAACTCAGGGCTGTGCGACTCCACAGTGCACTTGGCCACTGAAGCTCAGAAAGCAGCAGCTTGCTTCGGGCCACATGGTGAACCTCCTGGCCAGGATTCTTTTCCTTCAAATCCTTGGCCTCCAAATCTCATTTCATCCCCCTACTCCAGGTGCTCAAGGTAACAGGGAGGAAGGAGCTTCAGGATGGTGTTTTCAGACCTCAGCTATCACTCACTCACTCGGTCCCCCCATCTCCTGGGGCCGTCCTTTCTTGTCTTTGTAGTGGGGTACAGAGAAAGCATGGATGAGCATGCTTATATCCTTTGTCTTGGTTAGTGCCTAATTTAGACTGTGAGCATTGAAGAGCCTGTTCCCAGTGCCTGCATGATCCTTTATTAAAACCATTAAAGCCACAATTACATGGCCCCTGCTAAGGGCTGAGCCTGCAACGTAATTTGGCAAGGAGAGACAGAGGAAGGGGCAGCTGGGACCACCCTCAGGGAGCTTTCTCCATTATGAGCAAGAGATCCTTGCTAGGAGCTGAGTGCACATTTTAACCAGCACAAACAGTGGTCTTTAATAAATCACATTGTTCACAGTCAATTTCACATCCTGATGAGGCCAACTTCTACCACATTTTTCATCCTTCCCTGACTCCCGATGCAAGCCCCGCAGGCAAGCACTTACTAAAGCACTCACTTCCAGGAAGTAAAATCATTCCACCTGAAATGCAGGGAGCAGGGAGAACCAGCCAGAGCCACTTTTTCTTATTCTGACAGCACAAGCAGAAGGGGTGCTGGAAAAAACAAATATTTTCTCTCTCCGGGGACAACTGGGTAGGGGACCTGCTTTCCAGAAAACTGTCCACTGCAGTGGTTGCTGCACCCCCAAATCAAGCCCCCAGAGCCAGAGGCTGCACAGTCAGAACACACTTCCCCAGCTGTTTCTCTTTTTTAACCTGTGTTTTTATTCCAGCCTAATTAGGAGTGTTGTTCGTTATTAATTCATGACCACACTATAAAACACAGTGGATGCTGCCTAGCAAATGAGCTCATGGAAGCCACTTTCCTGAAACGGGGACGGCACACCACGAATCAGGCTTCTCGTCAGACGCGCCTGATAACCGCTCACCCACATCCATATTTATGAAGCACCTACTGCGTGCTTAGCATTCAGACAGGCAGCCTGGATGCTTGCCATAGGCACAGTCTGCGTCTTCGTTTGAGGCCTTATGCGAAGGTGCCACTGAAGGCTGAGGGCACACTCTGGGGCCACCACGCTCCTCCCCTATACCTCATGTTCAGCTCCACAGCTCTGGGATCCAATTGTATAGATGTCAAAAGACTCAGTGACGACACAGATAACAGAGATACGATTTCCAAAAACTAGGTAAGCTAGGAGGATGAGCTGACACTAATGAGTTAAAATTGAGTAAGATAAAAACAGCTAAACTTAGCAGATTTTTAAATTTTTTAACTTCTTTTTCTTTTATTATACTTTAAGTTCTATGGTACATGTGCACAACGTGCAGGTTTGTTACATATGTATACATGTGCCATGTTGGTGTGCTGCACCCATTAACTCGTCATTTACATTAAGTATTTCTCCTAATGCTATCCCTCCCCCTGCCACCCACCCCCTGACAGGTCCCTGTGTGTGATGTTCCTTTCCCTGTATCCATGTGTTCTCAT
The DNA here is from genome assembly GCF_009764315.1 of Trachypithecus francoisi. Classification (NCBI taxonomy): domain Eukaryota; kingdom Metazoa; phylum Chordata; class Mammalia; order Primates; family Cercopithecidae; genus Trachypithecus; species Trachypithecus francoisi. The sequence goes on along the minus strand of NW_022681470.1, from coordinate 67,703,258 downwards.
TGTTCAATTCCTACCTATGATTGAGAACATGCAGTGTTTGGTTTTCTGTCCTTGTGATAGTTTGCTGAGAATGATGGTTTCCAGTTTCATCCATGTACCTACAAAGGACAAGAACTCATCCTTTTTTATGGCTGCATAGTATTCCATGGTGTATATGTGCCACATTTTCTTCATCCAGTCTATCGTTGATGGACATTTGGGTTGGTACCAAGTCTTTGCTATTGTGAATAGTGCTTCAATAAACATATGTGTGCATGTGTCTTTAAAGTAGCATGATTTATAATCCTTTGGGTATATACCCAGTAATGGGATGGCTGGGTCAAATGGTATTTCTAGTTCTAGATTCTTGAGGAATTGCCACACTGTCTTCCACAATGGTTGAACTAGTTTACACTCCCACCAACAGTGTAAAAGCATTCCTGTTTCTCCAAATCCTTTCCAGCATCTGTTGTTTCCTGACTTTTTAGTGATCACCATTCTAACTGGTGTGAGATGGTATCTCACTGTGGTTTTGATTTGCATTTCTCTGATGGGTAGTGATGATGAGCATTTTTTCATGTGTCTGTTGGCTGCATAAATGTCTTCTTTTGAGAAGCATCTGTTCATGTCCTTTGCCCACTTTTTGATGGGGTTTTTTTTTTTGTTTTTTTTTTTTTTGTAAATTTGTTTAAGTTCTTCGTAGGTTCTGGATATGAGCCCTTTGTCAGCTGGGTAGATTGCAAAAATTTTCTCCCATTCTGTAGGTTGCCTGTTCACTCTGATGGTAGTTTCTTTTGCTGTGCAGAAGCTCTTTAATTAGATCCCATTTGTCTATTTTCACTTTTGGTGCCATTGCTTTTGGTGTTTTAGTCGTGAAGTCCTTGCCCATGCCTATGTCCTGAATGGTATTGCCTAGGTTTACTTCTAGGGATTTTACGGTTTTAGTTCTAACATTTAAGTCTTTAATCCATCTTGAATTAATGTTTGTATAACGTGTAAGGAAGGGATCCAGTTTCAGCTTTCTACTTAACAGCTAACCAGTTTTCCCAGCACCATGTATTAAATAAGGAATCCTTTTCCTATTGCTTGTTTTTGTCAGGTTTGTCAAAGATCAGATGGTTGCAGATGTGTGGTGTTATTTCTAAGGTATCTGTTCTGTTCCATTGGTCTATCTCTCTGTTTTGGTACCAGTACCATGCTGTTTTGGCTACAGTAGCCTTGTCTTATAGTTTGAAGTCAGGTAGCGTGATGCCTCCAGCTTTGTTCTTTTTGCTTAGGACTGTCTTGGCAATGCAGGCTGTTTTTTGGTTCCATATGAACTTTAAGTAGTTTTTTTCCAATTCTGTAAAGAGAGTCATTGGTAGCTTGATGGGGATGGCATTGAATGTATAAATTACCTTGGGCAGTATGGCCATTTTCACAATATTGATTCTTCCTATCCATGAGCATGGAATGTCCTTTCATTTGCTTGTGTCCTCTTTTATTTCATTGAGCAGTGGTTTGTAGTTCTCCTTGAAGGGGTCCTTCACACCCCTTGTAAGTTGGATTCCTAGGTATTTTATTGTCTTTGTAGCAATTGTGAATGGGAGTTTACTCATGATTTGTCTGTTTGTCCATTATTGGTATATAGGAATGCTTGTGATTTTTGCACATTGATTTTGTATCCTGAGACTTTGCTGAAGTTGCTTATCAGCTTAAGGAGATTTCGGACTGAGACAATGGGGATTTCTAAATATACAATCATGTCATCTGCAAACAGGGACAATTTGACTTTCTCTCTTCCTATTTAAATACCCTTTATTTCTTCCTCTTGCCTAGTTGTCCTGGCCAGAACTTCCAACACTATGTTGAATAGGAGTGGTGAGAGAGGACATCCCTGTCTTGTGCCAGTTTTCAAAGGGAATGCTTCCAGTTTTTGCCCATTCAGTATGATATTGGCTGTTTGTCATAAATAGCTCTTATTATTTTGAGATACGTCCCATTGATACCTAGTTTATTGAGAGTTTTTAGCATGAAGGCTGTTGAATTTTGTTGAAGGCCTTTTCTGCATCTATTGAGATAATCATGTGGTTTTTGTCTTTGGTTCTGTTTATATGATGGATTACATTTATTGACTTGTGTATGTTGAACCAGCCTTGCATCTCAGGGATGAAGCCAACTTGATTGTGGTGAATAAACTTTTTGATGTGCTGCTGGATTCAGTTTCCCAGTGTTTTATTGAGGATTTTTGTATTGATGTTCATCAGGGATATTGGTCTATAATTGTCTTTTTTTGTTGTGTCTCTGCCAGGCTTTGGCATCAGGATGATGCTGGCCTCATAAAATGAGTTAGGAAGGATTCCCTCTTTTTCTATTGATTGGAATAGTTTCAGAAGGAATGGTACCAGCTCCTCTTTGTACCTCTGGTAGAATTCGACTATGAATCCATCTGGTCCCGGACTTTTTTTGGTTGGGAGGCTATTAATTATTGTCTCAATTTCAGAGCCTGTTATTGGTCTATTCAGAGATTCAACTTCTTCTTGGTTTAGTCTTGGGAGGGTGTATGTGTCTAGGAATTTATCTATTTCTTTTAGATTTTCTAGTTTATCTGCATAGAGGTGTTTATAGTATTCTCCGATGGTAGTTTGTATTTCTTTGGGGTCAGTGGTGATATCCCCTTTATCATTTGTTATTGCATCTATTTGATTCTTCTCTGTTTTCTTCTTTACTAGTCTTGCTAGCGGTCTATCAATTTTGTTGATCTTTTCATAAAAGCAGCTCCTAGATTGATTTTTTGAAGGGTTTTTTTGTGTCTCTATGTCCTTCAGTTCTGCTCTGATCTTAGTTATTTCTTGCCTTCTGCTAGTTTTTGAATGTGTTTGCTCTTGCTTCTCTAGTTCTTTTAATTGTGATGTTAGGGTGCCGATTTTAGATCTTTCCTGCTTTCTCTTGTGGGCATTTAGTGCTATAAATTTCCCTCTACACACTGCTTTAAATGTGTTCCAGAGATTCTGGTATGTTGTATCTTTGTTCTCACTGGTTTCAAAGAACATCTTTGTTTCTGCCTTCATTTCATTATTTATCCAGTAGTGGTTCAGGAGCAGGTTGTTCAGTTTCCATGTATTTGTGTGGTTTTGAGTGAGTTTCTTAATCCTGAGTTCTAATTTGATTGCACTGTGGTCTGAGATACAGTTTGTTGTGATATCTGTTCTTTTACATTTGCTGAGGAGTGCTTTACTTCCAACTATGTGGTCAGTTTTGGAATAATTGTGGTGTGGTGCTGAGAAGAATGTATATTCTGTTGATTTGGGGTGGAGAGTTCTGTAGATGTCTATTAGGTCCACTTGGTGCAGAACACCCCACTGTCAATATTAGACAGATCAATGAGACAGAAGGTTAACAAGGATATCCAGGACTTGAACTCAGATTTTCTTTTTTAATCCAACTATACAAATATGGAGTGGCAGAAGTGTGGGAACATGGTATGAAAGGAGCATTTGATGGATTAAGTGATATCTACTTGGTAATGATAAGACCCTGCAGAAGAGAAGACAGTTGCTGCAAATATATAAAAGTCTACTTTAGAAGAGTGATGCCAAGAGGCCTGAGCACCCTCAGGGGCAGGGCTGGGAGGAAAGTGCCAGGAGGAAAAGGGACACTTGGGCCTTTGGACACCAAAACAAGCTCAAGAGACTGAGCTTCCTTGGGCTGGGGCAGGACAGCGTGTGGGCCGGAACATAAGGGAGGAGATTCCTCCTTTGATGGGAGGTAGAACCTGGTCTGAGAGCCTGTGTACCTGCCTTCTTTCTTCCTAAGTCCCTGGAACCAGGGCATGCATGGTAAAACAGTCAATGAATAAACAAAGACGAGACTGAAGAAACACAGGGTTGTTGACTTTGGAGTACCCAATCACAGGACTGCCTGCTTCAGGCCATATAAAAATAATAGTTGTGGCAAAACCTCTGATCAAGACCACACCCTCTATGTACATTTGGCCCTCATTTTCCAAGCCTGTGCAACACAAAGTTAATTGACGGAAGTGCCCACCGTCTAGGCATCCTCTACACTTGTGGAAGTGTCTGGGAGAAGAGGCACCCGGCGCGCACTGGCCCTGAACACCTGGACTTACCAAGGGAGGGAAGGGCAGGAATGCACTCCACACACCCACTCTCCTACCACCACCAAATGAAAATGCCAGAAAGAGTTGTAAGGGAAAGGAAAGAGAGAGATGCCTAAACTACGTGAGCATCTTAAAGGTGATGTCAGCAAATGCTTCTGACATGTTCTTTTCCTAAAGCAGTTGCTGGATAAAGAATTCTAAATTACTTGACTTGAATTTCTGAGCAAAGAACAGAATGATAAAGCCAAGTTCCCAGGGGCAGCAGCCATGGCTGCAGCAACTCTTCCCAGAGCTCTCAGAAGTGATGATGAGCTAGGATTGCTGGCCACTGCTCTGGAAGGGTAAGGAAATGTTCCTGCCTGTCAAAGATGCCTTTGTTCTCACCTCCATGCTCCCACTGTGTCTGCAAAAGTCTATTTTGCTCATCAACACACTGAAGATTGGGACTAGTTGAAAGCTGGAGGTATTGTGGAACAAGAGCTTTTCTGTGCATCATCTTCCAGCAGCTGCTGCTCTTCATCCAGCAGTGGGGCTAGGCTGTCCAGACGCATCCCCACTGTCCCTCCTGCTCCTCCTACCTAAGAGTAGGCTGGGCTGTGCCTGTGATGCAGTAGGTGGCCGTGGAGCCATTTCTCGTGAAGGATCCTGAGGCCATAGGTTTGGTCTCACTAGTGCTCATTTTAACCACCTGAGCTGCCTTCTTCAAAACCAACTTGACAGGAGCACAGAACAGTTCTGAGATTAGTTCGGAAAAAAACATGGCGCCAACATTTACAAATGGTATTTGGAAAAGGCATCTCATCTCCTAGGTCCTGTACAAGGAGGGGTGTGGGGAACACAGGTAGAGGCATCCAAGCTCAGGGATGCTACCATGGTGGCGCTGTCCACATCTCCCCCTGCAACCAGCCCCTGGAGGGGAAGCAGCTTGCCATGCCTTGGGAGCACAGGGCGTTTAGGTGGTCCTGGGTGCCAGGAGGAGGCAGCACAGGGAGAGGCCCACTGGTAAGTCAGGGAGTCTGGGGGCCCTCTCTGCTAAAGAAGCATGAGAGCTGCCTGAGGGTGGGGCAAGGGCTCTTATATCACTGTTCAGGGGAGAGAAAAGGAATATAGAAGACCCCACATCTCTACCCTTCCTCCATTCAAACCCACATGGAAACCCTGGTGACCAAGGGTTCTTCGCTGAGGGTGAGAGGAGAGGCACTGGGCTGTCTCACGCTATAGCTGCTCCTCCTGGCGTGACCCACTTCCCCTGCAGGAGCATAAGGTTATGGAGCCATTGGGGAGCAGGGGATGAGCACGGCTGCCTGGCCCTGGAGAGGAGCCATGGTCACTGCTGCTGTCATCTCAGGCCACATGGGAAACAAGGGGCTCAAAGGGCGGGGGCTCGGGAGTATGTGTGCTCAGCCTGAGAGTAAGAGAAAGCACATGCGTGACTGTGGACTCCAGCGAGGCTAACCGGCTCCAGGTGCCATGCTGTAGAAGCGACACTGTCACACAGAAGCCACTTCCTCTGTGTAGGTCTAGAAGGGCTCCTCTATGGGAGGTCTAGAAGGGCTCCACATGGGGACAAGAAGATAAATAAAAGTGTAGCTTAGAAAAACTACATGAGGTCACCTGGAAAGGGAAATGGACTTAGTCTATGTCACTCCAGAAGACAGAACCAGGACCCATGGATGGAAGTGACAGGAGATGGATTTTGGCTACTGTCAAAAGGAGCATATAACATTTAGAGCCTTTGAACAGAAAGTGGGCATTGTTCTTGGAATCACTCAGCATGTGAGCGTTTGGGAAGCTGTTAGGAAGACATCCATTGCAGATATCTGCCTCTGAGAGAAGGTAGGACCAGATGATCTCTACAAAGGTCCCTTCTAATTCTAAGAGGTTACAGTCCTATAAAATACAGGTCTTCAAATCATCCTTCCCTCCCCGCAGAAAGTCAGTCCAAGGAATAAGCTAAAAGACCAATGCAGAAGCAGAGAATGGAGTGTCATTTGTTTATAACTGGAGCAGAAGGCAGTGTTCTAGCAAGCTGTGGAAATGTCGGGGAAATGGCAAATTTTTAATGACGTGCTCATGAGGATATTTACCTGATGTATAAAGTGACTCAGATACTTTTTTTCCACTTCGGTTACAGAGAAAGACGTTTTTGTGCCTTACAGACCCTGCTCTGAAGGAACACTATGTTCCCATAGTCAATGGCAGGTCTGCCTGGGACAACAAGCAAGTCCTGGTGGGTGCTCTGAGCCCAGGCTGGGATGGGTGTCCCCTGCACCCCCACCAAGAGTCCCTCTCGCAGCAGCCCTGCTCACTGGGTTGCCTACATTTCCTACACTTTGCAGGAGCTCACAAGGAAGCATTTCCTCTTCACTGGCTGATCTGCTCAGAATCAAACACCAGTAACCAATTGTCTACAGGGTCAGAGGAGACAGAACAGGGCGCCATTGACATGGCTCAGAGGAGAAGCCAATCAAGACAGCCAGGATCTCAGTGATTGCAACAGTCACTAATGAGGCATTAGCAGCTTCCCTGCCTTCTCCATGCTTTCTGTTCAGGCAATGAGAGTGGCAGGGAGGCTGGGATCCTTTGGGAAACTTTTCCCAGCTATTTATTCTCTTCCTGGTAATCTTTACATGGGGTTAATTGTTGGCCTCCAGGGAAGGGGCCTCAGCTGCTGCAGTTTCTGGCTGGTTATGTTTGTGACCTCAGAGTACAATATTTACATGATGGAGTCCTTGTAGAGTTTCCAAATGCTTCTTTGGTTTTGGGTCAGTTCAGGACGTGCAAGCAGCCTCCCTCAATGGGCTTTCTCTGATTCCTCTAAAGTGATGGGGTAGTGTCTACAAGGGTCAGCCCTATGGCTTGGATCTGGACTTCTCCCCATCTGTGTCCCAAAAACTGGAGCTGGAGGTGATGTCCAAAGAAGGAACTGTGACAGTCCCCTCCCTGTGCCTCTGGTACATCTCTGACGTCACTCTTGGGAGGAGTACTGACCTAGGCTGTTGGAACCCTTCCCATTGCAGAGCCTCCCACCTCCTTCCTAGAGGCTGCCTTGTACTCATTCCATGGGGAAGATATGGCTCTGTTCTTGCCGTTTGGCTGGAAACAATCTGATCTGAAGATAAACTAATCACCATGCGACTCGCATCATTCAACACTTATTGAGCTCCTACTATATACAGAGAAATAGGCTAAGTGCTGGATACCAGTGATTAAAAGGCTGCCTTTCAATTAGGGTAGGGAGACAAGAATCTTACATAAAACAATAAACCAGAACCCCAGGGTGTTTCCTGATGTTAATGAATGATTCACTCAACATTTATTATGCCTTTTCTGTGTGCTGGGCACTATGCCAAAAGCCAGGGCATGTAGGATGGAATAACTGGCCTCTGCCCTTGGAGAGCTACAGTTTAGTGGAGGGAGGGACCCAGGCATTCATGGTGTGGGTTTCAGAACACCGAGAGCCGGTGGAGAGGACACAGGAGCAGACAGGGCTAAGCACATGTGTGGGGACTGCCTTGATTCTATTGGTCGCCAGTGCATGAACGGGAAAGGCCAACCATGGCTCACTATTCCACTGTCATGCTATTCTGCTGTCACACTATTCCTGTCACACTATTCCCCTGTCACACTATTCTCGTCACACTATTCCCGTCACACTATTCCCATCACACTATTCCCCTGTCACACTATTCCCATCACACTATTCCCGTCACACTATTCCCGTCACACTATTCCACTGTCACACTATTCCCATCACACTATTCTGCTGTCACACTATTCCTGTCACACTATTCCCATCACACTATTCCCCTGTCACACCATTTCCTGTCACACTATTTCCCGGCACACTACTCCCGTCACACTACTCCCGTCACACTATTCCCCGTCACACTATTCCACTGTCACACTATTCCTGTGATACTCTTCCACTGTCACACTATTCCCATCACACTATTGCCCTGTAACACTATTCCACTGTCACACTATTCCCATCACACTATTGCCCTGTAACACTATTCCACTGTCACACTATTCCCATCACAATATTCCCATCACACTATTCCCATCACACTATTCTACTGTCACACTATTCCCATCACACTATTCCACTGTCACACTATTCCCATCACACTATTGCCCTGTAACACTATTCCACTGTCACACTATTCCCATCACAATATTCCCATCACACTATTCCCGTCACACTATTCTACTGTCACACTATTCCCATCACACTATTCCCCTGTCACACTATTTCGCTGTCACACTATTTCTGTCACACTATTCCACTGTCAAACTATTCCGCTGTGACACTATTCCACTGTCACACTATTTCTGTCACACTATTCCACTGTCAAACTATTCCACTGTGACACTATTCCGCTGTCACACTATTCCCATCACACTATTCCTGTCACACTATTCCACTGTCACACTACTCTCGTCACACTATTCTGCTATCACACTATTCCCGTCACACTGTTCCGCTGTCACAATATTCCCATCACACTATTCCACTGTCATGCTATTCCGCTGTCACACTATTCCTGTCACACTGTTCCGCTGTCACAATATTCCCATCACACTATTCTGCTGTCACGCTATTCTGCTGTCACACTATTTCCATCACACTATTCCACTGTCACACTAGTCTGCTGTCACACTATTCCCGTCACACTATTCCATGGTCACACTACTCCCGTCACACTATTCCCATCACACTATTGCCCTGTAACACTATTCCATGTCACACTGTTCCCATCACACTATTCCACTGTCACACTATTCCCGTCACACTATTCCGCTGTCACACTATTCCCATCACACTATTTCGCTGTCATGCTATTCCACTGTCACACTATTCCCATCACACTATTCCTGTCACACTATTCCACTGTCACACTATTCCCATCACACTATTCCCATCACACTATTCCACTGTCACACTATTCCGCTGTCCCACTATTCCTGTCACACTGTTCCACTGTCACAATATTCCCGTCACACTATTCCGCTGTCACTATATTCTTGTCACACTATTCTGCTGTCATACTACTCCTGTCACACTATTCCACTGTCACACTATTCTGCTGTCACACTATTTCCATCACACTATTCCTGTCACACTATTCCACTATCACACTATTCCCATCACACTAGTCCCGTCACGCTATTCCCCTGTCACACTATTCCTGTCACACTATTCCACTGTCACACTATTCCCATCACACTAGTCCCGTCACGCTATTCCTGTCACACTATTCCTGTCACATTATTTCGCTGTCACACTATATCCGTCACAGTATTCCACTGTCATGCTATTCTGCTGTCACACTATTTCCATCACACTATTCTGTCACACTATTCCACTGTCACACTATTCCCATCACCCTATTCCACTATCACACTATTCCCATCACACTACTCCTGTCACACTATTCTGCTGTCACACTATTCCCGTCACACTATTCCAATCATATTATTCCACTGTCACTATTCCGCTGTCACACTATTCCCATCACACTATTCCACTGTCACACTATTCCACTGTCACACCATTCTCATCACGTTATTCTTCTGTCACACTATTCTGCTGTCACACTATTCCCGTCACACTATTCCATCACACTATTCCCAAGACACTACTCCCATCACACTGTTCTGCCGTCACAGTATTCCGCCATCACACTATTCTGCTGTCACAGTATTCCCATCACAGTATTCCACTGTCACACTATTCCCATCACACTATTCCTGTCACACTATTCCCGTCACACTATTCTCTTCACACTATTCCCATCACACTATTCCCCGTCACACTATTCCATCATTCTGTCACACTATTCCCGTCACACTATTCCGCTATCACACTATTCTGCTGTCACACTATTCCCGTCACACTATTTCTCTGTCACACTATTCCCATCACACTATTCCTGTCACACTATTCCACTGTCACACTATTCTCGTCACACTATTCCCATCACACTATTCTGCTGTCACACTATTCCTGTGTCACCCTATTCTGCTGTCACCCTATTCCCGTCACACTACTCCAGTCACACTCTTCCCCATCACACTATTCCTGTCACTCTTTTCCACTGTGACACTATTCCTGTCACGCTATTCCACTCTCACACTATTCCCGTCACACTATTCATGTCACACTATTCCACTGTCACACTATTCCCATCACACCATTCCACTGTCACACTATTCCACTCTCACACTATTCCCATCACACTATTCCACTGTCGCACTATTCCACTGTCACACTATTCCCATCACACTATTCCACTGTTGCACTATTCCACTGTCACACTATTCCACTGTCACACCATTCCTGTCACACCTTTCCACTGTTGCACTACTCCGCTGTCACACTATTCTGCTGTTGCACTATTCTTCTGTCACATTATTCCTGTCACACTATTCTGCTGTCACACTATTCCCATCACACTATTCCACTGTCACATTATTCCCATCACACTATTCCACTGTCATACTATTCTTGTCACACTATTCTCCTGTCACACTTTTCTGCTGTCATACTATTCCTGTCACACTATTCCATCACACTATTCCCATCACACTGTTCTGCTGTCACAGAATTCCGCCATCACACTATTCTGCTGTCACACTATTCCCATCACACTATTCCACTGTCACACTATTCTTATCACACTATTCCCGTCACACTATTCCACTGTCACACTATTCCCATCACACTATTCCAATGTCATACTATTCCCGTCACACTATTCCTGTCATACTATTCCCGTCACACTTCCATCACAGTATTCTGTCACACTATTCCTGTCACACTATTCTGCTGTCACACTATTCTCATCACACTATTCCACTGTTGCACTATTCCACTGTCGCACTATTCTGCTGTCACACTATTCTCTCATCACACTATTCTGTCACACTATTCCCATCACACTATTCCACTGTCACACTATTCCCATCACACTATTCCACTGTTGCGCTATTCCACTGTTGCACTCTTCTGCTGTCACATTATTCTCCCATCACACTATTCCACTGTCACACTATTCTCCTGTCACACTATTCCCGTCACACTATTCTGCTGTCACACTATTCTCCCATCACACTATTCCCATCACACTATTCCACTGTTGCACTATTCCGCTGTCACACTATTCCGCTGTCACACTATTCTCCCATCACACTATTCCACTGTCACAGGCACACCATCCAGTGGTTTCCATCCTCCATGAAGACCCTCCCTTAACATGCAGAAGGCCTGCCCTCCAGCTCCTGCCCCAGCACCTCGGCTGCTGTGGCCTCCAGCATGACTAAGGCTTTTTTTTTTTTTTTAACTATTTCTTTTTGACCAGATAATGCACAAAATACAAAATGTACCAAAGGTAGGCAGGGAAAAGGAAATCTCCCCTTACTCCTCTGTCTAATCCCTCAGTTCCTCTCCCTGTAGGCATTTCCTGTTCCCATTTCCTTGTTTATCCTACCACAGATATTGTATGTACACAGAAACATACACATTAAATGGTATTTAACTTTTTTTTTTTTGAGACAGGGTCTTGCTCTGTCAACCAGGCTGGAGTGCAGTGGTGCGATATCAGCTCACTACAGCCTTTACTTCTTGGGCTCAAGCAATTCTCCCACCTCAGCAGCACCCTCCCCCAAGTAGCTGGGACCACAGGGATGCACCATCACACCCAGATAATTTTTGTATATTTTTTAGAGAAAGAGTTTCATCATGTTGCCAAGACCGGTCTCAAACTCCTGGGCTCAAGCTAATGCCGGCCTCAGCCTCCCGAAGTGCTGGGATTACAGCCGTGAGCCACTGCACCCAGCTGGTAGTTGACTTTTCATTCTAAAATACGTATTGTTTTTGAACCTAAGTACTACACACACTGTTCCTACTTAAGGTTCTATATCTCGGAAATTGTCCCATGTACATATGTATAAGGCTGTTTTGATCTAACAGCTTGGAAGAATTCTGAAGAACAGATGTGCCATAATTGATCCACCTAGTGGCCTCCAGTGGACATTTATGTCCATTCCAATATTTTGCTATTACAATGGATATCCTTGTATATTTCATTTCACATGTGTGAAATTACATCTGGATGTCAAAGTCCTAGAAGTGGAACTGCCGGGTCACTTTTGAGAGATACTGCCAAACTGCCCTCTCTAGAGGAGCTGGCACTTTATACTTCTACAGGAATCTATGAGGTGAAACTTTTTGATCTATGCCAACCTGGTATAGTACCTTGTCCTACTTTCAAGTTGCATTTCTCTTTTGCAGAGTGAGGTTGAGTGTCTTCTCATTTGCTTCAGAGACATTTGGATTTCCTTTTTCTGAGAACTCTCTGCACCCTTTCCCCATTTCTTCTAACAGGCTGGTACCTTTTTCTTACAGATCTACAGGAGTGAGGCTGTTATTACTGCACCAGCCTGAAGGGTGTTCTGCAGCCCCCTTGGAGGGCACAGGCAATGGCACTGAGTTGCAGGGGAGGCTCCATAGGCAGGGCCAGGCCTGCAACTGCCTGCTTGGCTGGGAGCAGTTTACAATGGCTGGGCACATTGATATCTCCAGGTGCTCACACGCTGGGCTCTGTGCTCAAAGAACACAGTGGGCCCTGGGTTCTGCCCTCTGTAGCAGCTCAGATTTCACTGTTTCTGAATCTTTATTAAGTGAGGAAATCAAAACCAACTTCCTTACTACTGGCATCATAATCTCTGCAAGGGGTGAACCACCATCTACAGGAAAGGCTGTATGCTACTTCTATTTTCACTCTTACGACCCTTCAGCTGCAGAGCTAGAGATAAGAATTTGTTTTGATTCCTCCATTCTTTCTTTCTTTCCTTCCTTTATTCCTGTCTCCACTCCCTGCTCTCTCTCTTCCAATCCCCTCTATTCCATCTATCTATCCCATTCACCTACCCATTTAATACTACTTGGGGTGGGCAAGGCTTTTCTCATTAAGACTTCTCTCTTGGAAATGTCATGATTGAATGGCTGATGTGTATCCAGCATTTATTCCAATTACTTCCTCCAGCTCTTGAAAGCTAGGCTTTCCTTCAGTTCGGAGTCAGTCAGGATGGATGATGTATTAGCCTCAGTCATGCCATTTCTGGGCCTCTTAGGGTCAGGGTTCGGGGTTCCTGTGGGCCCCCCACCTCCAGCTCCATTAGTTCCTTTCCTGGATTGCCCTTACTGACAACCAAGCCCTGGCCTAGAGGCCACCAGAGCAAGGCCAGGTGCCTGCTTTACTTACTGGGATGCCCAGATTTTCCATGATCCTCTATGGGATGGTCTAGGCCCTATGACTATGCTTGTTTTGCACCTCAATTCTGAGCAATTCCTATTGCAATGTAGCGGGAAAAGAGGACAACTGAACTTCCTTCCTGTTTCCAGTTCTTGTCAATGTCCCTCCAGCCCTAGAAGGCAGCAGTGGGCCCAGCCTCCAGCTTCTACCAACACTCTCAACTTCAGCAGCACTCACCTCCCTTGGGGTCTCAGAGCTGGCTGCGCAGCCCCCTGGTCTGAGGTTCAATCATAAGCCACAGGGTACCCTTCAGAGGCCTCAGCATAGCTGCTAGGGGCCTCTTCTCTGAAACCCTTGATTCTAGTGATTCACTTCTTCCCTTGTGTTTCCCAATCCTAGGGACAGTAACTGCTTTCTACAATTACATATATCTGGGATGCCTCAGTGTCCCAGTGTCCCTTTTTGCTCTTTCAGCTTTCTAATACTTGTGCAATTCCCTATATTAAATCCCTGCTGCTTAAATACCTAGTATAGTCTCTGTTTTCCAGACTGGATCTTGACAGATACATCATCTAACTCCCAATTATACACCAGAGGCCGATCAGTGCCTCTGTAGGATCGAGAACACCAGGAAAGGAGGGGCAATAATTCTGCTGAGTCTGGAGAGATGAGTGGGGGCATTTGCCATGCACAGAAGACAGACCCAGAACTTTGGGGGTTTCAGCCTTTATGGAGAATCAACTAGAGGAGCTCTCATCAAGTGTTCTCTTTCTCCTGTGCTCAGAGTCACAATTACTCCAGGCTCCATTCTGAGCTGGTTCCTCTCTCCCTCTAGGGATGAGATTGTATGGCTCCTGCCAATTATCTACAGCTTTCCAGTATATTTAATGAGTGAAATTTCATATAGCTAATGAGTCTTCTCTTTCCCTTTCTAAATTTATAATATGAGAATATGTTAAAAAGATTATATTTGCACCTCATGGACAAACTAAGGAAGGAGTGTGCCACGAAGCAAATAAATTCATAAATTATAGGCCTGCCTCAGGCCCATGTGCCTCTAGCTCATTCCCATACCTCACCCCCCGCCTCCCACCAACACATTATAAGCAAAGAAGGGCTCTAAGACTTATCTTGTCTAAACTAATAGCTATGCAGCGATATCCAGCTGACCTAGAAAGAGATTAAATATACCTTCTATCCAAGAGCTTCCAAATGCTCTGATTAAGAGCTTGAGTTGGATCTGAATCCCCTTAAATGTATTTATAATTGGCTAAATTCCAAAGCTGCAAACAAAAGGCCCTTGTATTATATTTGCTCTTTTAATGAAAAGAAAAAATAACCAGACCATGCTCCCAAGAATGCACCTATAGTTCAACCCTTTTTATGGGTGACCTTTAATTTCAGCATACCCTCTGGGATGCAGAAACACAAAGAAGAAAGGAATAAGATGTCCTACTCTCCATGGTTGGGGCCAGTTTCAGGAGCCAGAACTCCCAGCCACAGAAAAGAGCCCTGCTCTTGGACTGAGGGGTCCTGAGCTCCATCAGTTTTTAGCTCTGTATACCAACTTCTCTGAGCCTCTTGTTTTCTCATCTTTAAAACCAGAATATTCAATCCCTACTCACAAAACCATTATGAGAATAGGAGCCATCTGATTCTCCATTTATTCAACAGGATTGAAGAATGGGAAATAATTAAAAAATCCAAATCTCAAGCAGCAAACTTGAGCTGTTACAGAGTCGTATTCAATATCCCAGTCCTCAGCATCATGCCATATAGGCAAGATGAACAGGTTTCTTCCCCTTTCTACTGGGGAGGCAGGGGGAAAACTCTGACAAGAACGTTCTTTGACATCTCACAACTATAAATCCAAAAAGCTTTCCTGAAGCCTAACAGTTGTCACTGAACAAGCACATTTCTGATGCTAAATGATATGAGTAGCCTATGCAGGTATAGAGACACAAACCCTGAAGATACTCTCCTTGCATAAACACCTTGCTGTTTTATTGTTTTTAACTTCCAAATAAGCTGCTGCCATATAAACCTATGACCGCTTCAGCATTGTTGGCTCTGTCGATAGCATGATTTCTGTCATGCTGACCTGGATCCCCAAACCCAACACTCCAACATTCTGCTTTCCCATTACCCATAAGTGGGACATGATAGTTGACAACACATAGGACAGGTCAAGGTCATTCTTGACTCTGATCTCCATGTGGCTCCTGCCAGAGACGACATAAAACCTTTAGGGTGACACAGTGTGAACAGTATCATGGCTCCAGGCAGCCCATCCTCACATCAGGAACAACACTGCATTACTCCACTATCTGAGGCTCATGTAGGTCTATCTCAGTCATGGCAATGTTAGGTCCCAACACTATCAATCACTGCTGTATTCTGCGTGACCAGCACTGTGCCAGGGTTACCTTGGTCTGACCCACTCAGGTCTCTCCAGCTTACTGTTAGGAGCCAATGTGAAGCCATGGCTTATTTTGTAAAGCCATGCCAATTTCCCGTGGCAATTATGCCATGCTTAGAAAACTCATGAAAATGAGTCTCTATTCCTAGCTCACTTAGACAAAGAAAGTAAAAGGGGATCCTGGGTATGCTGAGTGGTCAGAGGGGAGCCAGAACGAGATTCCAAACCCCATCTGAAGACAGCCATGTATCTGAGACTAATTCCCCTGTATTACATACCAGAGTTGAATATATAGCCAAATTTATGCTAAATATCCTGTCTACCCTCTTTAAGTATTTGCTGAGGCCACGATTGTACAGTTGGGTTAATTCCAAGGATTTGAATTACTGGAAGCTGTTTTCATATCTACCAATTGGGTTATTTAACACAAAATTCAGCAGTGCTAAATGTCTGACTCTGAATAAATTATAGAATCATTATGCTGGGAATGGTCTGTTTTTAAAAGGCTCAATCCTGGTGTCACTTGAACTGAACCATAAATTCCCTGAACATTTCTGTATGCAGGCATGTTAACTCAAATGCTCATAATAAAACCGGCTTTTGCATTTTGCATAATTCACATTCAGACCTCCATGCAATTTTCAAATTAATCCTGCATTATGTAGTAACACACATGCATACATAGAGCCACTCATTTCTCTATAGGACAAATAAATCCTCACCTGGGGGAAAACAACTGCTGGAAAATGCATATTCTGGAGAATGCGTGTTGTGCATAATCAATCAGCTTGTGGGGCTTTAAGAGTAAGTGTATATAAATTTAGGGTCTTGGGATGATAACCAAATAGCACTGAATAAGCAGATTGGATATGGAGGAAACATTTTAAGACCTCCACCAATGAGTAAAGAATTCGGAGCTGTGCAACAGCAGAAGAGAAGAAACAAATGCTGCAAAGATGGAAAGAACCTTGTCTCCATCACCATCCTCACCAAGTACACTGCTGGGGAGAAAGGTCCTCAACAATAAACGCATGGCTTCAAGTCTCCGTCAGCCGAACGTGTGCTGAATACATGTTCATACTAGGCCTCTGAGGATCAGCGAGGCAGCACTCAATTTCCTTGAATATTTTTATCTGCGGATGTTCTGCAGATTCTCCATGCAAAAGTGGCTCAGACATTGAGACTGATGACGACATACACACCAGGAGGGTCTGAAAAGGTTACTACTCATATAATGTGGCTTTCTGGAGATAGCGGGGATCCAAGCCATTCCAAATCAGCTTAAAAAAAGGGAAGGGCAAGCGGCTTTGGTTTTGATTGTGGTGAGGGTCAGACCAGTGGTTCGATTTGCTTGGTTTGAACTTGCAGCCCCTAGGAAAGGTGCAGGTCTGTTTTCTTACAGGCTCACCCAGAGGTGGGACACAAGAAATTGGAGGGGTGGGGCTTGAAAGCTGTCAGCAGTCAAGCATCAAAAAATGGAGCCAGACTTTTTTTTTTTTTTTTTAGACGGAGTCTCGCTCTGTCTCCCAGGCTGGATTGCAGTGGCCCGATCTCGGCTCACTACAACCTCCACCTCCCAGGTTCAAGCGATTCTCTGCCTC
The DNA here is from genome assembly GCF_009764315.1 of Trachypithecus francoisi. NCBI lineage: Eukaryota > Metazoa > Chordata > Mammalia > Primates > Cercopithecidae > Trachypithecus > Trachypithecus francoisi. The sequence continues at coordinate 67,685,900 of NW_022681470.1, read as the reverse complement.
AGCCTCCCGAGTAGCTGGGACTACAGGCGTCCGCCACCACTCCCGGCTAATTTTTGTATTTTTAGTAGAGACAGGGTTTCACCATATTGGCCAGGCTGGTCTCGAACTCCTGACCTTGTGATCCGCCCACCTCGGCCTCCCAAAGTGCTGGGATTACAGGCTTGAGCCACCACACCCGGTCCAGACTCTTGACTACAATTTTTCTGCCTTCAGGCTGCCATTGCAGATTTAAAACCCCACTCTGAAATGTACCTAGTATGTGACTTGACCTACCTAAAACTGTCTCCTCAGCAATAAAAGTTGTATAGCATTTAAAATGATTTTATACAGATTAAAGGAAACTGGCCCAGTGCCCAGACATAACAGATGTTCAATAATTGTTTCCGAATCTGGAAACTTAAGAAGAGAAATCTGTTTCCCCCACATAGTTTTACATTTACCCTCGGCTTTTTGTTCTTGAGAAAACCAGAAAGAGGCCCTCAGCTCTGGTAAGGTTCTAACTCCTTGCCAGAGATATTGGGATAAGGGTGGGGATAGAAAGGAGTGGACAGGGTTACAGGGCTGGGGGTGCTGGGAAGCAGGGAGGATGGTGGCCAGGGTACCGCATAAGGCAACTCCCCCTAACATGCCACATGACATTTCCATCTGAGGCAGCTCTGCTGGTCACAGGGGAGAGATAGGCATCCTGGCTGGAGGAAAAATGGCCCCAGTGGAATGGGAAAAAGGACCAAATGGTAGGTCTTATGGGTTAAATTGTGTTCCCGAAAAGATATGTATAAGTCATCACCCTTAGTACCTCAGAATGTAATGGTTTGGAAGCAGGATCTTTGCAGAGGTAATGAAGTTAAACGAGGTCACACTCAAGGAGGATAGGCCCTAAACCTAATTAAGACTGGTGTCCTCATCAGAAGAGAAACGACAGAGACAGGAGTGATGTAGCTACAATCCAAGGAACACGAAAAGAGCAAGGGAAAGTCAAGGCAGGATTCTACCGAGTCTCGAAGAGAGAATGCGCTTCTGACGCTTGGATTATGGACTTCAAGCCTCCAGAACTGGGAGAGAAGAAATTTCTGTTACCTAAACTCTCCAGTTTGTGGTCTTTGCCACGGCAATTCGTGGAGGCTAATACAGTGGGAAGAAATCATCCATTACTTGCACCTCTTTTATCTTTGAAGATTTGCATGTATAATTTTACTCAAAATTGGAATAGCTAGGGATGCGAATGTTTACTTTAAAATAATGAAGAAACTACAGATCTTCATTTATTGCCAACTAGCCATTAATTTCTCAGAATTATTTTAAATACACAATGAGAAGATATTTTATATAAAAAAATCTAGAGTTTCAGTTCATAATCATTTTTATACTCCATGGTTACTACTGTAGTAAAATTGTAAACAAAAGATAAAGATGTATTTCTGCAAGATCTGTAAGCAAAGAGAAAATGTTAGCAGTGATTATTTCTGGGTTATGGGATTATAGGTTATTTTCCTCCTTTTCTGTTATTTTCAAATTTTCCTTAGTATGATAAAAAATACTGGCAAAAGAAACAGTTTTTCTTTCCAAGAGATATTGTAATTTTCATAAAAGCAAGAAATAGAATTCAGTGTCTTCTTGTCTTATGGGCTTTTGTCTTGACTTTTAATCCGAGGGCTCAGGGATATGTTCACAGCCTCTTCATTAGGACTAAAAGGATTAGAATAGAGCACACAGTGGTGAGAACATTCATTCATTCCTTTGGAGATTAGAAAACAGGAACTTATCCTGCCAGCACAAGAGGCTCAGGCTAGGAGTTTGTAAATATTTTTCCTGCTGTAGTATAAGAAGTCCCTTTTATTCTCAGGAGTTTTCAAAAATAGGCCTTAAAGTCCAGCTGCTTAGAAGTCTCTTGTAACAAAAATCAAACACATTTAAAAGTAAATAGAGACTTCTGGGTCTGCTATGATCTCCCACTACTTTCACGAAAAACTCCGTGCAAAGTATACAAAGCAACTACCAGAGTACTCAAAAAAGCAAACACAGTCAGCAGATTTTGCAGGACTCAAAACTTGCTGAAGCACGGGGGTGAGTTTCCCATTATCTTTTTCTTCTTCTATCTCTCAGCTGAGCTGGGAAGGCAGGTCTCAGTTGCAGAACTGCAGGGTGAAGCAGCAACAGGGAGGCTAAACCCCTGATGGGAATCTGGTCTTTCTGGCCAAAGTGATCCCAAAAAGGGGGCCCTGTGGGCTGGAGAGCATATAGGGAACCCTAAAGGAGAGTGAGCTGGGTAAGGGGTTTCCGGTGCTTGTGGGCTGGAGAGCATATAGGGACCCTAAAGGAGAGTGAGCTGGGTAAGGGGTTTCGGTGCTTGTGGGCTGGAGAGCATATAGGGAACCCTGAAGGAGAGTGAGCTGGGAAGGGGTTTCCGGTGCTTGTGGGCTGGAGAGCATATAGGGAACCTGAAGGAGAGTGAGCTGGGTAAGGGGTTTCGGTGCTTGTGGGCTGGAGAGCATATAGGGAACCCTGAAGGAGAGTGAGTGGGTAAGGGGTTTCGGTGCTTGTGGGCTGGAGAGCATATAGGGAACCCTGAAGGAGAGTGAGCTGGGTAAGGGGTTTCCGGTGCTTGTGGGTGGAGAGCATATAGGGACCCTGAAGGAGAGTGAGCTGGGTAAGGGGTTCCGGTGCTTGTGGGCTGGAGAGCATATAGGGAACCCTGAAGGAGAGTGAGCTGGGTAAGGGGTTTCCGGTGCTTGTGGGCTGGAGAGCATATAGGGAACCCTGAAGGAGAGTGAGTGGGTAAGGGGTTTCCGGTGCTTGTGGGCTGGAGAGCATATAGGGAACCCTGAAGGAGAGTGAGCTGGGTAAGGGGTTTCTGGTGCTTGTGGGCTGAGAGCATATAGGGAACCCTAAAGGAGAGTGAGCTGGGTAAGGGGTTTCCGGTGCTTGTGGGTGGAGAGCATATAGGGAACCCTAAAGGAGAGTGAGCTGGGTAAGGGGTTTCCGGTGCTTGTGGGCTGGAGAGCATATAGGGAACCTGAAGGAGAGTGAGCTGGGTAAGGGGTTTCCGTGCTTGTGGGCTGGGAGCATATAGGGAACCCTAAAGGAGAGTGAGCTGGGTAAGGGGTTCTGGTGCTTGTGGGCTGGAGAGCATATAGGGAACCCTGAAGGAGAGTGAGCTGGGTAAGGGGTTTCCGGTGCTTGTGGGCTGGAGAGCATATAGGGAACCCTGAAGGAGAGTGAGCTGGGTAAGGGGTTTCCGGTGCTTGTGGGCTGGAGAGCATATAGGGAACCCTGAAGGAGAGTGAGCTGGGTAAGGGGTTTCCGGTGCTTGTGGGCTGGAGAGCATATAGGGAACCCTGAAGGAGAGTGAGCTGGGTAAGGGGTTTGCGGTGCATGAACCCCTACAGGTCTCAGACGCAGGCCTTAGCTGCACAGGAGGGACCCAAACTGGTATCAAGAAGGCCTGGGCAACTGAACTAACATTTCAAGCATGACCGAGTACCAGACTAAACCTTGAGTGGCACAAAGCAGACCCACAGCAGCACAGCAAAAGCTTTGAAGACAGAACTGAGAAAGAAAGCATGCACCTCACAGTGTGAACTTAGCCAGGTTAATCTTTTCATAGCTTGATGGTGGCAGCAACTGCACAAGTATATCAACTTGTCAAAATGTGTTGAATATTATCCAGTACTTGGGATAAAGGGACTGCATTTTATGTATAAAAGTTACACCTAAATAAAGTGGATTTCTTAAAAAGTACGGTGACAAATGGTGGTGTCTCCATAATAATGAAGGTAGTATCTGGTAGGGAGGCAGCCAGGTGTGACGGCAAGCATGTCCCGTCCACTAGGCTGGGCACCCTTGAACAAGTTGTGTAACCTTTTGGATTCTTTGTTTCCTTGTCTATAAAGCAGAGATTATACTAACCACCTTTCTAGAAAATTTTGTGAGGACTAAATATACTAATATAAGCAAAGGCCCAGGCAAGTGCAATTAGTAAATGTGAGAGAAACTTTACCTCCAAATGACCACTCCAGAGGACGTGGCCATGCGCAATAAGTGGAAGTTACAAGGAGAGCCCTTATCAGTGGCAAAGGCTGTCAGGCAGACCCATGTCACCTACTGCAGGTTTCCTGGAGTGCCCCATGGCTTATAACAAGTTGTTCTGTGCAAAAAGTGGCCCATGGTTAAATGTTTAGAAAAGACTGAATCAAAGTTAAATAACTCTCCTTACTATATGGCAGAAGTGTCAATGTATATCATACATTTCCAAGAGGACATGCTATGCAAAAGTTTCCAAACTGATTTTGCCAAGGATCCCCTTTTAGACTGAGCACTTCACTCTCCCAAGACCAGGATTACTTTTTTTTTTTTTTTTTTTGAGACGGAGTCATGCTCTGTCACTCTGGAGTGCAGTGGTGCGATCTCAGCTCACCACAACCTCTGCCTCCCACGTTCAAGGAATTCTCCTGCCTCAGCCTCCCAAGTGGCTGAGATTACAGGCGCCCATCACCACGCCTAGCTAATTTTTGTATTTTTAGTAGAGACAAGATTTCGCCATGTTGGCCAGGCTGGTCTCGAACTCCAAACCTCAGATGATCTGCTTGCCTTGGCCTCCCAAAATGCTGGGATTATAGGCATGAGCCACAGCGTCCAGCCCAAGACTACTTCTTAGATGAAGCACTTTACTCTCCCAAAATGATTACTATTTCTTTGGATTATACTTTGAGAATACTTTGGGAAATGCTGAACTCTTGAAATGAGCATTGGACTGAGAGTCAGGAGACTTGGCCTCTAGTCCTGATTGTATACAAGTAATGTTACCTTTCTAGACCTCGGTGTCTTTTTCAAAATGGGAGGGTTAGACCAGAGTCTCTCCTCCAAGATCTTTTTGGATCTAACTATCTACAATGCTATGGCTTCTGCAAAGTATACTGGAATAAGTATGCTGCTTTGGGAGAGAGGTGGGCCACAGGACCTCCAAATTTCCAAATAATTCTTCAAAATATCCATCTTTTCAGCTACAGATCTTAAAACAGAAAAGGAGGAATTTCTCCATAAAATAAAAATTTCTAAAAATATCACATCTTAATTCTTGGCATATGAATATATCATTTTCCACCAACTCTAAACATCACTGGCTCATCTGTGTAATGTTTCCAGATGCTTCTGCAATTAGCTCTTTTGTATTTAAATTATGTCCATTAAATTGAATAAGATATTCCTTCTTCTCTTCCAACAAAGTTGTCTGGTGGCTAAAACAAAAAAAAAAAAAAGAAGCTACTGAAAGACAACGCGAATGCCACTCTCTGCAGGCAGGTTGTTCACACAAAATCTGCAAAAGATTTACTGACCAGTGCTAAATCATGATCTCCTCCATCTCTGCATCTCCAACTTCAACTGATATAACTACCATGATGTCTTACAAAAGATGAAGGAGTGATTCACCCTCTGGACATGTGGTATGTTCCAGAACATTTTGGAATACATAAGCTATTTTCCCACCTATATAAATAATCATTTCATTTGTGATTAATCAAAGACTAACACCGACTATGAGTTTTATATTTGTTTCCTAAATAAATCAAGAGATGTACCAATACTGTAGAGATGTCAATTCTCAACAAACTTATATACACATTCAATGTAATTCCAATCTAAAGCCAACCAAGTTAATTTTCTTTTTGTAGAAACTGACAAGATGTTTCTGAAGTAAAAAAATTAAGTGTATCCAAGACAATTCTGAAGAATTAAGATTAAGGAATTACATTCACAGCAACAAGATTTAAGATAGTGCAGTATTGGCCCAGCAAGAGACAAACAGACCATGGACATCTGATTTATGACAAAGGCTGTAGTACACATCTGTGGGGGATACAATGGTTTTTTCAATGAATGTTGCTGGGTCAATTAAATATCCAAATAGACCAAAAAAATTGATCCCTATCTCACATAATACACAAAATTAATACTAAACATATTTTAGACATAAATAGGGAAAGTAAAAAAGTAAAGCTTCTAATGATAGAAGATAATACAGAACAATATGTTAATGAGCTTAGGGTAAACAAATATTTCCTAAACAGAACATAGAAAGTACTAACAATGAAGGAACTGACTGATAAATAGGACTTGAAAAGTAAAAACCTTGTCCCTCAGAAAACATCATTAAAAGAGTAAAAAATGGAAGCCATAGAGTGGGAGAACATATTTACAACATACCAAACCAACAAAAAATTCTTACCCAGAATATATGCCTATAAATCGAGAAGAAAAGGCCAATCAACTCAATTATTTTTAAATGGCCAAAAGACTTCTACAGACATTTCACAGAAAAGAGTATACAAGTGGCTAATAAACATTACAAAGATACTTAAACTTTAGTCATCAAGGAAATGCAAATTAAAATCATGATGAGATGACAATCACATCTATCAGAATAGCTAAAATTAAAAAGACAGTTAAAAGTTTTGGAAAGGATTTGAGGCCACTAGGTTCCTCATGCACTCTAGCGAGACGATAAATTGGTGCAAACCCATTGGAAAACTGGTGACTTCTACTGAAGCTGAACATACACATATTATAAGATCCAGCAATTTCCTAAGTATATACTCAACAGAAATATGTACAAGGTTTTTAACAGTCTCAATCTAAAAACAATCTACAAGTCCATCATCAGTTGAACAGATATATGAATTGTGGTATGTTCATACAACGAAATACTGTACAGCAATGAAAATGAACTATTGCTACACATAACAATGATAAATCTCTCAAACATAATCTCAAAAGGAGCCAGACACAAAAGAGAAATACAGTCCCTTCTGCTTTAATGTGATGTATGTGTTCTTCAAAAGTAACACAATATGCAAATGCATGCAACTAAAATCATAGGGCTTATGAGAAAGACAGGGTTAGGAACAAAACATTCAAAACTTTGGCAGTGACAAATTTTAAAAAATAGGGAAATCTAATAAAAATGGAAGCACGGTTTTACACATGTAAAATTATTAAGAAATGCATACATACTAGAATAAATAGCATTTTATGTTGAAAAAGACCTGAAGTTTGCTTGTGGAAGAGGGTATAGGAAGGGTTGCAGCTTGCAAGTTATTGTGACGTGGTGGAAGTAGCATTGCCTACGACTGGATGGAGTGTGTAACACGAGATGTGGATGGGTGTGTCTCATAACAATCAACCCAGGTGGCTGGTAGATACATGAGGTGCATGTGTGTGCATGCTGTGCTTTTCTACTGGGCTCAGTTTCACTGAGTGAAGATTTCTGCATTCACTTAGAGTTTCTTGAGGACAAAATTGCATATAAGCAAACACTAAATTGCATTATGCTCGAATTGTTCTCTAATGCATCAGTCATAATGGAAATTTGCATTTTCAAAACAAGCATTACAGCAGAACTGCTAGTACCTTATTATTCTATTTAAATAAAGTTCAAACGTAGGCAAAATTTAATCTATATTGTTATTAGGTTGGTGCACAAGTAATTGCTGTTTTTGCTATTAAAATTAATGGCAAAAACTGCAATTACTTGTGTACCAACCCAATAGATATCAGGATATTGGTTAGTCTAAAGGGGATTATAACTAAAAGGGATCACAAGGAGTAATTTCCAGAATGCTGGATACTGACTAAACAGGTGTCTTCAATTTTAAAAACTGATCATTTGGCACATTTAACACTTGTGCATTTTACTATATGTGTTTTCTGTGTTCCTGGGAGTCTTCCTAAAAGAGATATTAACAGATAGGAAGACAAGTGCTGAGATTTTCCTGCGCCACTATACGGACATTCAGTTCTTCCCGAAAACACATACACTAATCGCTGACATCATGCCACAAGCATTTACATAGTTCTTTTCACACAGTGTTCAGTAGCTCATCATTTGTACCCTAAAGAACAAGGTAAGGTTCCTTTCAGTTATTAAATCCAGCCAGACAACTCGTAAAACCCCAGCATTTTCTTAGTAGTGTGATGTAGTGAAAACAGCACTGAAGAAGCAGCTAGATGACATGGTCTCAAAACTCAGCTCTGCCATTTACTACCCAGGTGGGTTTGGCAGGTCATTTAACTTGAATTCTAGTTCAATCTACATCATAGGATGATAATGCAAATACATGTGCTTTGCAAACCATAAAGAGAATTGTGTCCATCTAAGGCAAGATGCTATTGCAGTATTTTCTCCCTCAGTTCCAGCTGAAATTTAGTTTAAGCCTCCTATTTCCTTGTTTGTACTTCAAAATCCCAAATAACAAAGCTGGCTAGCATTAGCCTAAAGAGGTGTGTGTGTGTGTGAGTGTGTACGTGTGTGGGGAGGGGGTAGGTGCGCACACACATGTTTTGAATACAGTTCCATGTTAGGGCTTTGGCAAAGTCATTTTGATGGTGAGGAATTTAGTGTTCTGATGGGTTTATACCTTCATCAGAAAAAAAAAAAAATATGTCCACATAGCATCTTGGGGTATGTGCAGATCTAGAGGCATTTTAAAGTCCAGTACTCAGCTTATTGGAGTCAGAACTCAGTATTCTATGGTCAGAGAAGAGTTTTCATTACAACTAACATCTCATTTCACCCCTTAGCCCCAAATAATTGTCTTCCTAAGGCCACTCCCTCTTGTCTTCAAAAAGTCGTTTTTTTACTAAACCAAGAAAAATGAAGAAGGGCAAAAATCTAATATCAAACAGTACATTTCTAACCCCAGATGCTGATTATTAGGATAAGTTAGTTTGTAGTATCTACATCACTGGATATATGAGAGCTGCCTAGGGCTGCTGAGTTCTTGCCACCTTCAAAATTCTCAAAGCACTATAATCTACCCAGTAACTCAGCTGGAGATACACAGAATAGTAATGGCTTCTTCTTAGCCATAGATTAACACTTCCAGGCTTGAAGAAATGAACACTAGCCAGGCATTAGAAGGGAAATTAGAAGTCTCCCATATTGTTAACCAATGCTGGCATTAACAGATCAATTATGGTAGCGTATCTCAGGGTAGTACAAGGAAGATTCCAATTAAGAGTCATTAGGGGTGCTCCTTAAAACACTGGTTCCCGGATGCTACCCTAGACCCACTGAATCAGAATCTCTTAGAGGTAAGAGCTCAGGACTCTGCATTTTAAATAATCTTTCCAAGTGACTCTGATGGGCAATAAAGTTAGGAAACAACTGTACTGGGGGTTGGGCAAGGAAAGAACTGACATCATACTAACGATGACACAAAGGGGAACAGTCTCATTAAGAAAGCTGTTTTAAACCAGGTCAACCTTGAAATCACTCACCATTGTGTTAAGAATGAGGAATGCAGTTACCAGGCATCAAACCTGCACTGAGCCACTGAAAGAAGGAAAGAGCGAGTGTCACACACATTTAACACTGAGATGTCACAGCAAACAACAAACCCAATATTTTCTACACACCATTCTGAGGACTTCTGTCAGGTGAGATGTGACCTGGATGTTCCTGCCATTTCAGTAAGCCGCTGGCTATGTATCAAACACCCCACAGTCCCCACATCTATGCATCCATCTGTTTACTGGATGGATTGATAAAGAGCATTTCCTCTGCAGAGCTTGGAAAACTCATGCTAAGTAGCAAGTCATAAGGACACCGGAAATGCCAAACTAGCATGATGAAAAGCAGAGACTTACACGATGACTAGCACAGACTAAACTTTAGCAGATAAGCAACAAATCAAATTTTTGGTTTTACTTTTTTTTTTTTTTTTTGGATTGACAGAGTGAGGGAGGAAAGCAAAATGGCATGGGATGAGATGGGAGGGCAGAAGGAAGGGTAAACGGACAAATGAATGGGTTGAAGGAAGAGTGGACAGGCTGTTGGGTGCGTGGATGAACGGATAAAATGGATGGTAAGGCCAGGTGCGGTGGCTCACGTCCGTAATCCCAGCACTTTGGGAGGCCAAGGCAGGTGGATCACGAGATCAAGAGATCAAGACCATCGTGGCTAACACGGTGAAACCCCGTCTCTATTAAAAATACAAAAAATTAGCTGGGCGTGGTGGCGGGCACCTGTAGTCCCAGCTACTCGGGAGGCTGAGGCAGGAGAATGGCATGAACCCGGGACGCGGAGCTTGCGGTGAGCCAAGATCGCGCCACTGCACTCCAGCCTGGGCAACAGAGCAAGACTCTGTCTCAAAAAAAAAAAAAAAGGTGGTAAGACAAATAGACAGATGGACGGAGAGGATAGGGCCATATCAGAACAATTATCTTTTAGCCTTAAACAGTTTTTAACATGCCCTTATTGAGATGTGATTTGCATATCACACAATTCACCAATTTAAGGAACACAGTTCAGTGGCTCTTAGTATATTCACAGTTTTCAAACCATCACCACAATAATTTTTTTTTTTAAGTATTTTATTTTTGAGGGAGGGTCTCACTCTGTCACCCAGGCTGTGGTGCAGTGGTATGATCATAGCTCACTGCAGCCTTGGCCTCCTGGGCTCAAGCAATCCTCCACCTCAGTCTCCAGAGCAGCTGGGACTACAGGCACATGCCACCACACCCAGCTATTTAAAATAATTTTTTTTTTTTTTTTTTTTTTAAATACAGGGTCTCCCTATGTTGCTCAAGCTGGTCTCGAAATCCTGAACAAAAGGGAAGTGATCTTCCTGCCTCAACCTCCCAAAGTGCTAAGATTATGTGCACAGGCCACCATACCAAGCCCCATATTCAATTTTAGAATATTTCATCATCCCCTAAAAAGAAACACATGCCCATTAGCTATCACCCTACAAATCCCTATCCCTCCCAGTTCCAGACAACTACTACTCTATTTCTGTCTCTATAGATTTGCCTATTCTGGACATTGCATAAATAGAATCAACAACATGTGATCCTTTGTGACTGGTTTCTTTCATTTACCATGTTTCCAAGGTTCATCCATGTTGTAGCATAAATCATTACTTCATTTCTCTTTATTGCTGAATAATACTCCATTGTATGGATATGCCACATATCATGTGACAGATATTTGGGTTGTTTCTACTTTTTGGCTATTATGCAGAATGCTGGTATGAAAATTCATGTACAAGTTGTGTGAACATAGCTTTTCATTTTTCTTGGGCACATATGCAGGAGTAGAATTGCTATGTCATATAGTAACTCTATGTTTAACTTTTTAAGAAACTACCAGACTGTAGACCAAACTGTTTTTCATTTTACACTCCCATCAGCAGTAAAGGGAGTAGCTGTGAAGTGGTATCTTATTGTGGTTTTAATGTACATTTCCCTGATGTCTAATGATGCTGAATGTCTTTTCACGTGCTTATTAATCATTTGTATATCCTCTTTGCATAAATATCTATTCAGGTCCTTTGCCTTTTTTTTTTTTTTTTTTTTTGAGACGGAGTCTCGCTCTGTTGCCAGGCTAGAGTGTAGTGGCGTGATCTCGGTTCACTGCAATCTATGCCTCCTGGGTTCAAGCGATTCTCCTGCCTCAGCCTCCCAAGTAGCTGGGACTACAGGCGTGCGCTATGCTACCATGCCCAACTAATTTTTGTATTTTTAGTAGAGACGGGGTTTCACTATGTTGGCCAGGATGGTCTCTATCTCTTAACCTCGTTACCCTCCTGCCTTGGCCTCCCAAAGTCCTGTGATTAAAGGTGTGAGCCACCATGCCCGGCCCCCTTTGCCCATTTTTAATTGGGTGATTTGTCTTGTCTTTTTTTTATCATTGAGTTATATATTCTAGATATAAGTTCCTCATCATTATATGATGTGCAAAGATTTATCTGGCTGTATTTTCATTTTTTTGATGTCCTTTGAAGCACCAAAGTTTTTAGTTTTGATGACACCCAATTGATCTATTTTTTCTTTTGTTATTTGTATCTTTGGTGTCATATCTGAGAAACTATTATTTAATCCAAAGTCATGGAGATTTATCTTCTTTTAAGAGTTTTATAGTTTTGGCTCTTACGTTTTGGTCTTTGATCCATTGTGAGTTAACTCTTGTATATGATGTGAGGTATGGGTCCAACTTCATTCTTTTGCATGTACATATCCACCAAACTATTTTGATAGAAGAAAAATGGGTCCATGTGGCAGAATAATGCTAATATAATACCAGTACTAATAACTAACTACCATTAGTAAGGGGTCATCATGTGCCAGGAACTGTGTAAGGTTATATTTATTATCTTATTTAATCTCTACAACCCCCTGTGAGGTAGGTATTTTTCTCAATTTACAGGTGGGAATTTGAGTATTAAAGAGATTAGGTCCCTTGTCCAAGTTCTCATACTAGTAAGTGGCTCAATTATGTCTGACTCCAGAGTCCTCCAACTACCATCCTACACTGCCTCTGTAACAGTCCTCAGAAATCAGGGGATATCTCAGACACACCTAACTTCTCTTAGCAATTCAATATGAATTCACGAATAAGCATTTACCTAACACCTCCTATTTATATTTGAAGCACATTGTCATTTCTTAGACGTTTCAACTGGGATGTTTGACTCAGAAGAAAAGCAGAATTTCTGCAGAATCTAAGACTTCAGCTTCCGGCAATGGTAGGTATATTATTTGTACCAGTACTTCCACTGGGAGAAAACAGAATCCTAAAATTGACAGATAAATATTTTAATTTTTTTTCCCCAAACAGCTAGCAACATTCCGGAAAGGCAGTAAGGAATAACCAGGCCAAAATCTAAGAAAAAATGAGAACCAAAGGGGGCAAACAAAGTTCTTAAAGTTTTTTTTTTTTTTTCCTGAAAACATCTGTCTGTCCAGACTGTACTGCAGCCTTTGGGGTGAGATAGCAGAAGAAAAATCCCAGAGCCTGACAAAAGCAATGAGTCTAACAGGTAGGTCCTCAAAAACACATTAAGCTGGGGCCCGGAAAATAATCATACTCATCCTAAGGTTAAGGGTTAACCAGAGGTAAACCTATTTCCCACCTCCAAAGGAGAAGGGGAGGGAAGTGAATCCCTCCCTAAGGAAATGCAACTCTTGAGTCAGCCCTATTGGTCTGGCAGATGCAAGCACAAATTTTGTCTGGAGGGAGATACCTTCACACTAGGCCTCAGGAATACCTCACATGTAATTACACAAGATAATGAGCAGCACGTAGTCAAAGATAACCAAGTATCCAAGGAAAGAGAAGTTAGGGCTAAAACCCAGCAGTAAAGGAATACAGCAGACACAGATTCACACAGATTAAAAATACTTAAAGTATCAAACATAGATTACAAAGCAGCTATGCTTATTGATGTTTAAGGAAACAAAAGATGAATCTGAAATATCTGTAAAATATCTGCAGAGAACAAAACACTTTCTACAAAAGGAGTCCCCCTTCCAGAGCGAACTTAGCCTTGGAAAAAACATTAATTCAGGCAGAACACGGAGCAAGCAGCTCATCTCTGCAAAGCACCCCCTCTTTGTTTTGTCATTCTCCTTGGCACTTGCATATTCTTTCAAATTCTAGGGGCAAAGGCAAAGAAACAGAGGGGAAACCTGGAGTGACCATTCTTTCTCCAAACTTCAGAAATTAATCTATAATGAGCTCCTAAATAAAAAGGATAAACCTCAAGTATTTTTGCCCATCTCAGGTACCAAAACCATTATCGTACAAATTACGAAGACTTAACTGATTCTCTAAAATTCTCCCTGGGAGAACTCTGAAAATTTCTTTTCCCATCTTTTCTGTCCTTTGATGCCCCACAGCCATAGCTGAGAGCCTCACCATCTTTCCCACAGCTTCCTACTGATCGCCCTGCGCCTAGTACTGCTCCCCTTCACATGACCTCCAGATGGATCTTTCAAAAATGAAAATCATGTCACTCTCTTGCAAAAATCCTTGTAGCCCCTGCCTTTCTCAGCCTACTAAGGATGAAGTGCACACTCCTTAGCATGGCATGTATGGACTTCATTCTCTGATCCTCAAGTTACCTTCCTGGTGTTTGTTGGTGCAAACAGCTTACTCATCAATATCACACCTTGCACCCTCTCCTGCTATGATCCCAGGATGCTTGCAGTTCCTGAATATATGATTTATGCCTCCATACCTTTGTACAGTCTGTGACCCATCCCCCAAGTCTGGTACTTACTCATCCATTAAGCCCGCCTCTGATGTCACCTCCTCCATGGTGACTTTCTCACCCAGAAGACAAAATTAAGAAGACACATATTAAGGCAAGTGATAGCCAGAAGTTTGGCTTTGTTTTAAAATCAGCTTATTGGTGCAACCCTGAGCTATTCACCTTTTTGTCCCCAAAGCATATATCAAAACACTATGTCCCAAAAGCCCTCTCCTTCTGGCAGAATTCTCTGTAAAAATAACTTAGCCTTGCACCTAGACTCAGCTGACCACTGTCCTTCTTTCTCCTGCATCAGATAAGCTGAGATACTTCCCACATTGCTTATTTCCTTGCCATGGGCTTTTGCTTTTCTTAGTAAAGCCCTGGCTGATAGAAATTTTGTATCGCAATCCAAAAGTCATGAGCCAACTCTCCAGCAACCTTAAATGGCAGTCATAAAGTGAAAAAAGTAATCAAGAGGTTAGCTTCAAATATGACTAAAGTCAGTTATGGATAACTGTGAACACAAACAGAAAAACAACAAGATCAGGAACAATTTTGTTAAGTTAAAAGTTAGCTGGTTTCTTCTAGCTTATTAAAAAAAACCTAATGACTTTCTGAGAAAAAGCACAGTTCCAAAGACAGACCTGTGTGACCAGAAAATGCCCAGGCATGGTTTGGCTGCTGTGCCATTATGTTGTCTGGTATTTTTCAGATTTTCTGTGATTGACAACCCTCAGAACACAAATGACTCCCTGCTGTGCATGACTCAACAGATGTGTTTCAAAGGCCTTCTCACTAAGGCAACCCAACTTGGAACCAAGACAAATGAGAGTGGTCCCATCTACCCAACACGTAAACAATGGTGAAAAATGGAAATCGGGTTTACCAAGCAAAATTCCACATTCCCTTGTATCAACAGAGTGGCTTAGCCTCCCCCAGGCAGGCCAGAAACATCTTCCTAGTGCTCTCTGGGCAGAATGTTCTATCCCCTGACTTAGCACTCAGTTGTCTGTCTTCTCACCCCACTAAAAGCCACAAGTTACAAGTTAACTCTCTTAGACAAATGCCCCTGGCCCCAGTAGACTTCTAACAGCAAAGAAATACAGTAACTTTTTTAAAACAAAATGTTAAACTTCCCTTTTCATTTTAGTGATAGCAGGTGAAGTCCTCCCAATTTTTTGTTTCCCAAGATCACCTAAAAACGCAACCAAAAAATATTTTTTAAGTCCTGAGATGTGCTGCCTGGAGACCTAAGTAGGGCTAAAATTAGCAGCTGCCTCCTTCTCTGGGCAAGAGTGGTCAGCAGCTGGCATGCTACAATAGCCAGAGGAGAACAAAAGGGTGCAGAGCGGCTCTGCGGGCACATGTGCCAGCAGGCGCCCAGGGGACAAAGGCTTTGGCCCTGGGTTGGTGGAATGCAGGGTGGCTCTCAAGTGGAGTATCAGCTCTGCCTGCCCTGCCCGGAAGCCTCAATCTGCCAGCCTGACACAGGGTGACATACACTGCCAGGCTAGCTATTCCTATCTGCTGCTTCCTGTGTAATCAATGTCAGGGGTCAGAGAAGGGCAGAAGAGGAGAAGATAAATATGAAGGCAGGTCGGGGCTGGAAGTCTGGCTTTGTTTTAAAAGTGGCTGATTGGTGTATCCCGGGACACTCACTGCGGGGCCGTGTTTCTACTCACCCACCTTTACCTACCACATCCCTGTTCTTGCCTGATCTGGATCACCCATGAAAGATAATGGCTCCCCAGGAACTAGAAGGCTGGCTTTCCTTGCTCCTCACCTCCCAGGGCCCTCACTGTACCTCTGGATAACCATGTGACATTGCTGTGATTGGCATTTGACTACTCCTATCCTCACTTCACACTGTTGGAATGTCTGTCCTACGGCCCATGCTCAGACAGCAAAGTCTAACCATTATGTGGACCTGAACACTCGAAGTGGGCGTTTCTGGCCCTCCAGCTGCTGGACTCATGAACTGTTTCTTACAGTGGGAAAGAGTCACAGTTTGAATGCCGGCAGTTGTGCCAATAGGAAAGAGGCTATGTGGGGACTAGGCATGTCCAAAATGGTGGCTCCATTTTCCCTTTTCTTTGCCAACCATGTGTACAGTAAGGAGCAGGCGACATGGCACCAGCCAGGCTAGCTTCCTCGTGCCATGTAAATGTCACACCTGGTCCAACCAGTCTTTGGGCCCTATGTAAACCAGACATCACCTCCTCAAGACAAAGAGCTGTTCTCCTTTCTCCTTCTTTTGCCTATTAAACCTCCACTCCTAAACCCACTTCTTTTGTGTCTGCGTACTCGATTTCCTTGGTATGAGATGACAAACCTCAGGTATTTACCCCAGACAATGACGCTGCTTCATTATCATCTCTATAAAGACCCTATTTCCAAATAAGGTCACATTTTGAGGTATTGGCGATTAGGACTTCATTGGGTGGGCACAATTCAACCATAACACCCTCTTTTCCATGCTTTCCCCTTTCAGTAGCTTCCCCTTAGAGAGAATACTCCACAGCAGCAGCTAATGTGATCAGGGCAGCCCCCTGGCAACTGGGAGAGTTAGGTTAGTACAGAGGAAAATGGACCAACTAGGCCCAATTGACAGGTGTCAGCTAGAAGCTCTGACCCCTTCAACAATCTTACGTGGTACTAAACAGGTGCTGACAAAACAGGATATGCTTTTTTCCGTCTTTGTTTCAAGATAATGAAAAGGTTTTTTTGTATAGTCTTCACTCTCATTTGTTGAATATTCACTGAAAGACTTGAGTGCCTTAATTACACTTAAGATAAATGACCACAGTGCCACATAGAATTCCTGAGGCAAGGAAAAGGTCCCCTGGATTCCACTTTCTGATCTTCACTGCAAAGACAAGAACCATGGCCAGCCATGTGGCTGTCCTTTGTTGAATTTCCAGCACTGCCCTTACGTATGACAGTCACAGGCCCTCGGCTCTTATGACAGCCAACCTGAGATAATTATGTTTCCCCAGTCGTTGAAATTGTGTGCCATAACAAAATTATCTCCTCTTTCCACGGCTTTCTTGGTCTGGAAAAGAGTAATTACACTGGAAACAGGGCTTGGGAGCAATCTAATGCAATGTCAGAGTAAACCTAAAGAGGGAAGCCAGAGTCCTTGACCAACTGAGCAGGCTTGGGATAAAAAGAGTTGTAGGCATGTGGACTGGTCAGTGCCGATCCAGCTAACAGGCCTCAGGCTGGTCCATCAGCCCCAGAGCCTGGAAGGTCTGACTCTTGTCACCCTCCCAACATGCTCAGTGGAGAAGTACTAAGAATCAGAACAATTAACCAGGCACCTTAGACTGTCTCTGGCAGTGACAACCAGGGATGGGTCACAGTGAAAACAGTGGTTGCCTGTCATGATTTAGGCTTTACAGAGCAGACAGAGAAGAGTAGTCTGATACAAAGAATGTAGAATTTGGAGTCAAAGGGCTTGTAATCTCACCTGATATTGCTGCTTAGTAGCTGGACAATTCTGAGGTGTTTTCTATACAAATATTCCAGGAAAAATAATTGGGAACAAAGGTAGCCAGTGCCTCTGTTTGCAAGAAATGCAGAAACAAAGCAAGCCCTGGAACACTGTCTCTCAACATGGATTGAGTAAAAAAAAATAAAAATAAATCTCCTGTAACAGAAAAGTACAAAGATATGTTGGCTTCAGGCATTCCTCGATCTAGGGGCTCAAAATTATATGGCTTCAGTTTCCATCCTGCAGCTCTGCCTTCCTCTGAGCTGGCCCCCCGCCTCCGTGGCTGTTCACTGAGAGGACGAGAGGGCTCAGCAGCTCCAGCTCTGCATCCTGACTACTCCACTCTCCAAAGGAGAGACTGCTTCTGCTTCCCAATAGTTTCAGCAAAAGTTCTGGAATTATATCACATGGCGAGACGGACCCTACCGCCTGGCCAGTCCCGGGCCACACATTGATTGCGGATCTTAGATATGGGGTGTGCCCCACTGGAATCACACAGATTGAGGGCGGGTGGGAGAGATCTGTTCCCAAAGGAAAAGCAGGGCACTGTTACCAAGGAATGGGAAACAAACACTGAGCAGGCAAAAGCGCAGCAGCCCCCAACACCACCCTTGAAATTCCCTGAAGATAACAAATCTCACATGCGTCCTTCTGTGAAATTGAAGTATTACTTTTTGATAGGCAGATTCACATTTTAAGGAGGCTAGTGGCACATCCAAATTGCTATTATAACCAAATCTCTTTAAAAGAAGCTACGGCAGTGGTGTCACCGAGGGGTGTTCTGCGCCACAGCAATTGCCCATGTCAGCATGATGCGGTGGGCTGAGTAACGGCTCCACTAGAGACGACCACCCTCTAAGCCCCCAGACCTATCAAAGTCAAAGTCACCTCACACAGCAACAGAGACCTTGCAGAGGTGATCAAATGAGAGACTTTGAGATGGGAAATTACTCTAGATTATCCAGGCATGCCCAATGGAATCACAAAGGTCATTATAAGAGAGACAGAGGAGGAGGCCAGGTGCAGTGGCTCGTGGCTCATGCCTGTAATCCTAGCACTTTGGGAGGCTGAGGTGGGCGGATCACGAGGTCAGGAGTTCAAGACCAGCCTGATGAACATGGTGAAATGCTGTCTCTACTAAAAATACAAAAATTAGCTGGGTGTGGTGGTGCACACCTGTAATCCCAGCTACTCAGGAGGTTGAAGCAGGAGAATCGCTTGAACCTGAGAGGTGAAGGTTGCAGTGAGCCAAGATCATGCCACTATACTCCAGCCTGGGTGACAGAGACCCCGTTTCAAAAAAAAAAAAAAAAGAGAGAGAGAGAGAAACAGAGGAGGAGACAGCAAGAACAAGAGGTAGATATGTGTGACAGAAGACAGACGAAAGAACATGGTTTGAAGACGCTACACTGCTGGTTTTGAAGACAGAGGAAGGAAAGAAGGCATGAGCCAAGAGAAACCCATCTCTGTAAATTAGAAAAGGTAAGGAAATAGCTTCTCCCCTATAGCCTCCAGAAGGAGCCAGCGTTGCCAACACCTTGACTAGCCCAGTAAGACTGATTTCAAACTTCTTGTCCTCGCAACTATAAGAAAAATAAACTTGTGTTGTTTTAAGCCAAGTTTTTAACAACTTGTTACAGTAGCCATAGGGAACCAACTTGGCAACACAGCAAGTGGTCAGGGTTCAGTGCCCTGGAAACTCTAATTAGCAGGAAAAAGTTTCCATAACCTAGCACAAAAGATTTAAATGTTATCTGGTTGAAAGCCCTTCCTGGGTATTTTAGAATTTGTTTCAGCTTTAACATAACCCCAGGTGCACTTTTGAATAAGGACTTTCACTCACTATTCCTCACATTCTATGCCTGGTGACTTGGCTGGAATTACTTGTGGGAAAACTAATGCCCAAGGCCTCTGGCTGGCCATGTGGCATGCAATAAAGAAACCAAGGCGGCCGGGCGCGGTGGCTCAAGCCTGTAATCCCAGCACTTTGGGAGGCCGAGACGGGTGGATCGCGAGGTCAGGAGATCGAGACCATCCTGGCTAACACGGCGAAACCCCGTCTCTACTAAAAAAAATAGAAAAAATAGCCGGGCGAGTTGGCGGGCGCCTGTAGTCCCAGCTACTCGGGAGGCTGAGGCAGGAGAATGGCGTAAACCCGGAGGCGGAGCTTGCAGTGAGCTGAGATCCGGCCACTGCACTCCAGCCTGGGCGACTGCGAGACTCCGTCTCAAAAAAAAAAAAAAAAAAAAAAGAAACCAAG
Source organism: Trachypithecus francoisi (assembly GCF_009764315.1). Classification (NCBI taxonomy): domain Eukaryota; kingdom Metazoa; phylum Chordata; class Mammalia; order Primates; family Cercopithecidae; genus Trachypithecus; species Trachypithecus francoisi. The sequence goes on along the minus strand of NW_022681470.1, from coordinate 67,666,117 downwards.
GCTTCTGCAAGTCTTGACATTCAGATTCCAGGAATGGTCATAGATAGACTAATGACGTAAACACAGATAGAGTGTCTAACCTACATCTACATGTCAACCTCATCACCCTGAAGTATGATGCACAGGAAGCATCTGCTTTTCAACTCTTCTAGAACTTTCAGAGGATCCAGTGAGGCACAGACATGATCAATGACAGCAGTGAAAACTCCCCTTAGAGAGAAGGGCTAGGGAAGGCCGTGAAACAAAGTCATCAGAAAGGATGGCCTCTGAGACACCGACACCTGCCCTCTGTCCTCTTTCATCAGAAATGAAATTTTTAATCCCAAGAATTTAAGAAGATATGATGGGAATGAATTTCTATTTAACCACAACCCTCCAGAATCTCTAGTGCAATACTCCAGTTCAGCTTTAAATAAAATGCCTGTCCAGAACCATTTGAGTTAGGAGGCAAATAAACTGCTCAGACAAGCTAGTAATCAGGGAGAAAATATACTTTCTCTTCTCTCAGCTAGAAATAGCAGGCAAATATGGGGACCTGCATAAGAAAATTACCAGCTCCTCTCTCATTGCAATCTAGAAGGAAAAAGAATAAAATTCTCCTTGTCTTGGCATGGGGTCACTCCAGGAGCTAAGTGTTAAGGCAGAGTTTGCCAAAATAGATCGGATAATAGAAGGAAAAACAAACATCCATGTGTGTATGTGTGCATGTGTGTACAGGTGTGTGTGTGTGTAACGCGGCATCAGACAGGGCAATGTTCCATGGATGCCACATCTCTACCAAGCTCTTGTCACTGCACACATTGTCACTGGATCACCCCAGTGATCCAGGTCCCACCACTCAGGAGATGTTTTGGTTTTCCTTTTTTCTTTTTCTTTTTTTTTTTTAAACAAAGTCCATGGCTTCCCTGGACAAAAGCAGACAGACTTTTCAGAAGAAGCACCATTCTGCACCCATACAAACATTACAAGGCTCTCAGCCCTCTCAAGGTCAGATATATTCCCAGTGTATAAATACCCCCCTTGAACACTTTTTCTCCTCATTACCCCAGGACAGTGGAGAGAGCACTGCAAAGATGCTTCGGCCACAGCTGGTTTATGGGGACTGGCCTTGTTGATCTGGAGTTACAACTCATTGATACCTTTGAATTACAGAGCTCTATTCAGCTGCTTGTTGAAGAAATTATCCTTCAATGTCAAAGATTTATGGCAGGCATGAGAAAGCTCCTTCTATTAACAAATGCTTTTCACAGCCAAAGGGCTTGTAAAAAGCAACCTGCATTGGTCTTTGCAAAGCATGACACAGCAGAGTTCCTCCTAGAACAGCATTTGGACCAAATCTCCAGCCATATCATTCTCAGATCCGTGGACCAGCTAAGTCTTTTAAATAAAGTTTGTGAGGCCTAAATATGCATATTCCTCAAGCAGCTTGAAGCATAACTTCAAAAGTAAAAATTTGGAGTTTTTTTTTTTTTTAAAAAGCAAAAACATAGATCCCTTATTCTCTGCTGAATAAACTCAACACTACTTCTTCAACCTCAGCAGCAGGTTAACACTTCCTGACCAAAACTGTTTTGGGGATGACACATTACCAGAGCCCTAGGTTTGCCACTGAGCATTTCTATCCCTTGCCTTCAGACTCTGTCTTCCACTCTCTAGACAGCAGGGCAGGTGCACAACAGAAAGGGAAGGGTCTGGTTTTACAGCCTCATATCACCCATATGACCCACGGAGACCAGGACAGACATTTTCATGGAAATCACTAAAATAAACTTTGTAGTTTAGAGCAAACAAATCTACGGCTAAATTCAAGTGAACTGGAGACAGGAAGATACCAATTTTAAGACAACTTTTCCAGGTGAATCATGAGATACTTCTAGGGACATCCGTGATGCCAGAAGAGGGCTCCCTGGGAAACAGCGAGGTATATCTTTTAAGACACATGTGTATCCACACCCCATTAGCTGTGAGGTGTTTGCAAATCTCAATAATCCCTGTCTCCTAGATACCCATCTGCCCCTTCTACTCCTCCAGGGCTCTGGGGCAAGACCTGTTAGAGGGATGTGGTGTCAGCGGTTCTTCTCTCTTGCTGCAGCAGGTCCCAACCCATCAAGGTGCAGAGGGAAGGGCCACCTTTCCCTTCAACCTGGAAATCTAGACACTGGGCTTAAATGCTCTCCATCCCTAAAGCCAGCATTCTCACTCGCTTCACTGTATCTCCTCAGTGTGTAAAGATGGGCTCTGGAGCGACAGGAACTGATCATGTGTCCCAGGGAAGATGCCAAGACTACGAGGCTGTCAAAGGTGCACATTTGTCAGCAATTCCATATACAGTTTGACAATCCGTTAACTAAACTTTCTGGGGTCAGATGAGTTTCCGAATTCAGATTTTTTTAATTTTACAAAGCTCAGATATGAACAGCCCCAGCAGAGACTGAGGGAACATCATATAGACTCATTATTTTATTTCACCAAAACATGAATATTCATATTAATCTTTTATCAAGTCACATTAGTTATTAAATGAAATCCAGAGTTCTCCAGGATGGGAGATTGGACACTGTCCAGTTCATTTACCTCCAAGAGAATCTAAACCCAATCCTTCAGGGACAAAAACCCATAGCAAAGAACAGATGAAGAGGCAACTGCTAAAACCCCAGCAGACATTCCCTGACTCAGGAGGCCCATGGCACAGGCCAGCAGAGATGAAACAAGCTTATTTGGATAATCACTGACATAGAAAAAGCCTTCTAAGCTGAGTTTCTCTGGCCTCAGAACCCAGAAGAGAGATGATTCCACAGAGCCTTCCACATTTATAGAATCAGAGTTCCCAGGGCTGTGGCACCCGAGTCCAGGGAGGACATAAATAGAGCATTCAGTCATAGACCATAGCAGGTCCCATGCGGCAGCAGCAGCAGACAGGGTTTTCAGAGCCCAATCCCATGTGACTGAGGTTAACTCCATAGGATGTCGGGCAAGTCACACTTCGATCTTCCTGCCTTTCTCTCTGCTCCCTTCAATGCCAGCATTCCCTGGGGTTTCCCCCACCCTGTTCTCTTCTTACTCTACACAGCTCCATGGTTAATTGCATCTATTCCTCTGGCCTCACGTACAACCTTTATGCCCTTGACCCCCACACATCTCAATCACTGGTCCCACCATCTTCTCCAACTCCAACTCATATTTCCAACTGCCTCTTGGGCATTTCTGGCCAGGCCCATGTGCCGCTCCTGCTGTGCCATAGATAGCTGGTGCACACTGATATCTGCATGATTCCCTACACACCCCTGCCCTGTACTTGGGTTGGTCATGTGACTGGCTCTGACCAATGACATGTAAGCAGAAATGTCACATGTTTGAGCACCTGGTGTGCCAGTCCCGTGTTCTCTTCCCCTCCATGATGCCAGGACAAGATTTTGGAGAATCAAAACAAACATTGTAGGCCCTGGAGTCACTGCTTAGAAAAAGCCACCGGATTTGTACTGAACTGTCAGAGAAACAAACTTCTATGGTGAGAAATTACTGAGATTTTGGAATTTCAGACAAAGCAGCCAGTGTTAATTTCCCTGATACACCTGCCTTTTCTACCTAGCAAATTCCTGAATTATTACTTCAATTCAAATGCCACCTCTTCTGAAGAGTCTATCTTCCGTGGAAAGTCAGTTACTCTATCCTGTGACCTCTAGTAATTCACTCATACATCTGGCAGAGCAATTCCCTGAATCTACTGCACATTTTTGTGTGTTTGGCACTCACATTTGTGAGCTTCCTTTTTCATCTCTGTGTTCTCAGTGCCTCGCAAGTAGCAAACACTGAATGCATTTGATTCAGGGAAGTGAAAATCAGAGCTTCCTCATTATGTGACAAGCAAACCAAATCAGCACTTTCCCCCCAAGTCACAATGTTCTTATCATTGTGCTAGGTTCTGTGAGAGGGCCCAAGAAAAGTAAAAAATGCTGTAACCCACCTGTATCTTCAGATCCTTTGCACCCTATGATCTCTCATCTCTATTAAAGGACAGCTTTCACTTAGAAAGTACATGGTCTTTCCAGGAACTATCAGCTAAAACACCTCACAGAAAGCAAGATCAAAGAGGAGTCTTTTAGTGACAAGATTAAAGTAGAACAGGACTCTCTCCTGGCCCTTTGAGCATGGCTCACCCAAGGCTGCCACAGTTTAGGCCCACGGTTTGCCATTCTGAAATACTGCAGCTGTGTTGCTGTTATTTCTGGTGTGAAAAGAGCTGCAGCAAAAGCACTGCTGCCTTCTCAGGGACCCAGATGTGGAGATGATGGGCCAGCTGTGCAGAGTTACGTCATCACCACTTGGCAAAGCTTCCCAAAGCAAAAGCACAAGACCGTGTCACTGGGCAGGGAACAGAGCAGGGATCTTCTCTTTTAAGATGTAGCGAGTTGGCTATAGTAATATGTACTGTGAGTAGTTCCAAATCTCCTGATTCATAGATATAACTCAGTCCCAGCCCAAGGGAAATGGTGACCATAAATAAACAATGATCAATTATTAATAGAATATTTTGACAACTCCTACATAGTAGCAGTTTATCTGCTGCAGGTATGGCTTTGCTTTGGATATTCAGATTACCTATTTAATGTACATTAAACATAAAGTTGGCCCCTGGTATTCACACAAAAATACCCACTGTGGCAAATACTGATGCCATGCCACAGCTTCAAGAGAGCACAAGGAAGCTTCTAGGGCAGATTCCTAGTAAGACATTCAGAGCAATAAACAAAACAAGGTTAGATTTTGCAGTACATTGCAGGCTAGGACCCACGGACATTAGGTGTCTCTGTTGCCTGTTGATTATAACAGAATATCTAAAACTGGATAATTTATAAAGAAATGGAATTTATTTCTTACAGTTATGGACGCTGAGAAGTCCAAGGTCGAGGGGCTGCATCTGGGGAAGACCTTCGTGCTGGTGGGAACTCTCTGCAGAGTCCCCAGGTAGCACAGGGCATCACATGGTGAGGAGGCTGAGCATCCCAGCTCAGGTCTTTCTTCCTCTTCTTGTAAAGTCACCAGTCCCACTTCCATAATAATCCATTAATCCGTGAATGGGTTAATCCATTCATGAGGGCAGACCCCTCATGATCCAGTCACCTCTTAAAGGCCTCATCTCTCAATAATGCCAATTGGGGATTAAATTTCAACATGATTTTTGAAAGGGATATTCAACCACAGCAGTAGGAAAGATTAAGAAATATCAAATCATTGGAAACATAGTGTAATGGAAGGGAATATACACTTTGGGAGAGTTGGAATAATACCTTTTGGTGTTAAACAAGTATCACATACAGGAGATATGGGGTACATCAAAAAGAGGGGACACTTAAAGTCATAACTAAACATAGGCAATTATTCCTGACTGGTACTTTAGAGGTCACATACCATGAACATAACAATGAATGAGTTCCCCAGATCCCATCCATCCCATGTGTGATCCCATCCGCATACATGGAAAATAAGAAACTGACTGAAAACAGCACTGTCAAGCAACTTGCCTTGTATGAAGATCCTATTCCAGTAGGTTTTCCCAACCTCATTGCCCCCCAGAAACACCAGGTTGGACAGGATCAGCATCGAGGTGGAACAAGACGCAAGGGCAGCGTGGAATCGATGGCGAGCTTGTGGGGACAAGTATCGGGCCTGTGAGAAAAATGGCAAGAAGGCATCTCATGACAAGGGTGGAAAAAAATGGGGCTAAGACATCATCCAGCTTTCTCTCTCACCAGCCCAGGGTGCCTCCCCACAGAGCCTGAACCAGGTCATTATTTAAACAGCTCTCAAAATTTCAATTCCAGTCTGGGTGTGGCAGCTCATGCCTATAATCTGACACTTTGGGAGGCTAAGGTGGGAGGATCACTTGGGCCTCCAGGAGTTCAAGACCAGCCTAGGCAACATAGTGATATACCATCTCTACAAAACAATTTAAAACTTAGCTGGGCCAGGTGGCATGTGCCTGTAGTCCCAGCTACTTGGGAGGCTAAGGTGGGAGGACTGCTTGAGCCCAGGAGTTTGAGGTTGCAGTGAGCCATGATCACACCACAGGATCCCAGTCTGGGTGACAGAACAAGATCCTGTCTCAAAACAAAACAAAACCATACTCCTGCAACATGTTCATTCTACCCTAAGGAAAGAAGTGACACACCCCAAGTTGTTTCTTTGAGGGAGAACAAAATGTGAGGGCTTCCCTCTGACATGTGGAATACAAGCACTGAAACCAGTTAGGATTTAGCGCCCTCCCTCCTCCACTTGTTTTCTGCATGTAAACCTGCAGGTGCAAGAACTTCAAACTGCTGTCTGTGATAACTAGTATATACAGCTCCATGGAATTAGGTCAAGACCAGCATGATCCTCTGGGCCAGTTACAATGACCCTGGGAAGCCAGCCAACCGCCCCCTAAACCTGACATGCTATTAAGAGTAATCTCATAACAAGGGTGTACGACAATCAGTGTGAGCCGAGCCTACCGCTGGAATCAGAGCTCAGGCCCACACTTCACCCGCGGCACACATCGGCACTGAGGATGAAGTGTACCGGCGTGCATGAAATACTTAAGGCTGGAGGGATATTTTACGGCATCACAATAAAGAATTCCACTTGTCCTTCCTAGTTCTTCATTGTACTTCTCCTTTTAAGATTTTCCCAGGGATTTCACAAAGCAAACAAAGCCTTTATTCTTCAGCACTGACTGTTCTGGGAGCCCCTCCCGAGTGAGGTCGCCGTGCTGGAGTGTGCGAGCCCTGTCAGCACTTGCACAGGGACCACCCCGGGGGACTGTGTGTTCAGAATGAGAACCAGGTACAGCACAGCAGCTGGACATGCAGGGGCTCAGGGTATCTGATAAGCACCTCCACCTAATCCACAGACACAGAGAAAGAGGGAGCAAAGGGTCTGGAGATATTTCCCAAATATCCTCCAGAAACCCACACATCTCTAGGGTCACATGCACCCTAATTTCAGCTGTGTTCCAATTACAAACGGAACTCGGAATAACTCAATGACAGCAGCCGATGCAATTCATGACAGGCAAAAAGGACTAAATTGGAGAGTGAGTCTTCAGCAAGAGGCTTACTTATTATGGCGGCCCTGCTGTGAATCTCCTGTGACTGCTTTGGAAGTCATGGTCAGTGTCTTCTCCATCTACAGAAATGAATTTCTGACTCCTCCTGTTCTCTCCTGTCAGCCCCAGGGTCTGTTCTTAACTCTCAGATCTGGCTGCTACCCTCTATCTCCCCATCTTCCCACCCACGGCTCTCTGCTCCAACATCCCTTTGGAACGTGCTTTTACTGCTGGCAAACACAAGTGTGGCCTGCTCACAGAGAAGCTGTGCGGTGGACAGTGAGATGTCTGCCTGACCACGGTTGTTCTGGAATGCTCTCCAGTGATGTCGAGTGTCCCTACTTAGAGGCCACCAGGCAAGATCACCTCTAGTCTTGCCCCTGCTCTAGGAGGCCACAGGCACGTACAGGAGGACACTGTCAGACAAGACCTGGTACAAGATAACTACACGGTGTGAAAACTGTTAATGAGAGAGAAATGGGGAAGGAGCAGGCTTATTATTCAGCACTCTTCACCTCTGAGAATAATGGGACATTAATCTACCACTTTCTGCATTCTAAAGCAGAGGAAGATATCTTCTGGGTATTACTGACTCAATTAGCAGTAACTAGGAAGGCAGGGTGAGAGGAAGTTGGGAGACGGGGGAAGATCCAAAATGGATTAAGAAAATATGAATTGTCTTAATTGACATAAATGCGTCCAAGTAATTCTCTCCAGATACTGCGGTTACTAACAAGACATTTGGTTCCTAAGGGATCCGCTGAGTCTGACACTCCACCACTTCTGTTCTAACCACATCAGTCTCCCCCAGCCTCACATCCTGAGAAGGGAACACCAAGGTCCTGTGTGATCTTTCCTTTGTTAACGTCAACTACCAAGAGTGCACATAGCTTGTTAAGCTAAGTGGCTCTTCTTTTGTGGGAAGTGATTACAATTATTAAAAAATCAACAGAGAGGTACTGAGAGAGGAAGACTCTCTTTGCATGGGGCTGCTAAGCAGGACTGTGGAGCTGATACTTGGGGCAGGATAAGGACTGGCCACAGCAGGAGGAGGAGCTGAGGGCCAAGGAAGGTGAGAAGGGACAGCGTGTCTTGGAGGCATAAGGCTCCAAGCCCTGAGGCCCCAGATCCTACAGTTCTTCCTTTGATTCTGTGATTACCCCCATATCTTTCCAAGCTGCATGGTTCCATAAGTTCCTATATCTACTTAGGAAAAAAAAAGTCAAAATCATACCAACTGTGAAGGAGCTGCTGATCTCAGAGATAGGAAGGGAGGGGGGCAGCTAAAATCTGGAACAAATGACTACAATCCAATTTTTATAAATGTTTTTTAAAAATTTAGAAATTAAAAAAATTTTAAATAAGCAAGAATGTTAAAAAGCACAGCCTGTTAGAATCAAACTAAAAGGATTTAAAGGAGAAATCAAGATGCCCATAGGCAATTCTTGATTATCACCCAGGGTGAGTGGGTGGGACACAAAATAGATGAAGATCAAGGAATCCAAAAACCTAATTTTAACCAACAGCCTCATCCTCTGACAAAACTAGCCATGCCAATAAGCAGCAAAATGAACAGAACATTGCTCCTTTTCATGGTGAAATGGTAGGGAAAAAGAATGATGGGCCACAGGAAGGAAAAGGGGGTGGGATCTGTCCGATTCATCCACAAGAGGGTAATAACTAACAACAAAGGGGACAGGAGTCTCAGCTGCAATTCATCTCTCCTCTTTGCATTCTCTGGACACTTTGGAAGGTGATGGTTTTGACACAGGGATCACTCTCTCCACCTTGGGAACCCCCTGGCTCAGCCACTGGTTTATAGGAGCTCTAGGGGTAAGTTCCCAGAAGGAAACAGGTCATGTGGACAAAACTAGAAGGTATATTTCCTTGGACCAGGCAGCTACATCAATAAATCTAACTTTCGGAATCTCTAAGGCCACAGGGCCAAGCCTCCACTTTAAAGACTTTTTCTCTTACACTCTCTTTTCCGTAGTCCTACAGCAATTACCCCGGTAGTCCTTCATCACCAGGATGCAGGTCTCTCACAAGTGGGAGGCATGCCTCAGGTGTTAAGTCACCATCCTCATGGCTTTGGTACTTGAAAACTCCCTCGACAAGAGAATTCATGTTGAAGAATTGTAAACAAATGGGGGAATATCAGAAGACAGTGAAAAGCCATCAGGTATGATAAAGAGAATTGCCACGTTGATCAGCTAAGGCAATAATGGACAAATAGAATATGATTTTCATTAATATGAATTTATCAGGACAAAAGAGAGCTCTGGTCTTGTCCTGGTCTCTTCTCAGAGCATAGACTGGTCTGTAGCAATCTGATTTTCTGGCAGCAAAAAACTGGGAGTGGCACTATCCCCTACGAGATGTTTGAAAAGTTGCTGGGCATTTTTGGTTGTCTCAATGACTACAAGGCAATATAACATTTGGTGGGCAGGGGCCAGGGATAATAAGCACACTGCAATGTGCAGGACGGACCTGTCCTGCCCAAAAGGTCAGCAGAGTCCTGTTGAGAAAGGGCGAATTGTTCTCCTCCACATTCATCACAGAGCAGAGTTCTCGCTTGGTCTATGTGGGCATTAGGAGCAATGCCAAAAATGTGCCCCCCTTTCCTTTGGGATCCAGAGAAATGCATCCCAGTGCAGGGAATGTTTCCTCACAGCATTTGACCGCTAGGCCCCTCCTATCCTGCCCACCACCTGGCATCATCTAGAGAGTGAGGAGGAGCTTCCTGTGCCCCTGGCCACAGACAGGCAAGGTGTAACCACCAATTCCAAGCTTCCTCCCCTGACATTCCTGAAATCCAGGAGAAAAAGGAAGAATGGGAAGCGGGGCACCTTAGAATCACTTTGTTCTCAGGCAGGGGTGACCAGTTCTCTACATGGTCTCTATGGTACATGACAGAGGGGTGGGTCGGGCAGTTTCTCTTCCTGTGAATGTGAATATACCCACTCTTCAGGTGCAAGGGCAGGTGCTAGACTTTTGGCCTGGTTACAGCAAGCCCCTCAGAACACTCAGAGCGCAGGCCTAGGGCTAACCTCCAGTTCCTCTGAGTAGTTTGCCTGTGATCCAAGAGACTGACATGGGATGGGGGAATGTCATGACAACACTCAGCTATGACAACACTCAGCTATGGCAACACTTGGCTTTAAACTTCCCTCTAAGACACTGACTTCCAATGGGAAGGACTGCAACCCAAACCAACTAAACCTTAGGGCTAAACTAAACTTATGTCAAACTCCTTTGTACTTCTAGGTGTGAGGTGTCTGTGGCTTCCTGTGTATATTCAAATCTCCATGGCAACTCATCCATCTTTTCCAGGCAGCATCCTTTCCCTGGAAATCACAGGATTGGTGGGGGCAAACAAGTCAGGGATGGGGGGGCTGCAGGAATGTGGGTCAAAAGCAAAGCTAGAAATATACGTGGAGACGGGAGACAGATGGCACAGTTGGGCTGGAGGTTGTGGGCTTGCCAGCCCCTCACTCATCCACGGACGGGCTGCATGTGGGGCTGAGACGGGAGGTGGGGACAGGCTGAGCATCTGGAGGAGCAGATGGCCGGAGGAATGGCTGCTGGAGACTGTGACAAAGGCTTGGCAAATGGGACCTGATGCTGCTTATTTTTAAGTGGTGGAGAAGCTAAAAACAGAAACTGGGTGGGTTTGAGCAGCTGGACACAGTTCTTCCATATAATCACTGAAGTTTTCCATTTTCTAATAAAAATGCTAACCAGAGGGTAAGAGAGGATGAAAAAGGCAATGACAAGGGAGGGGTTGGTGGAGACCAGAGATGGCAAATGAGTGGTGAACACCCCACAGACTGTAAAGATGAGGCCAGAGACAACAAGAGACACAATTATAACTCTCAAGAAAGAGAAGAATGACCAGAGTGACACAATCAAGGTCAGGAGGACTCAGATTCCAGTCACTTCAGGGCCCATGTCCCATCTCTGTGCCAACTTGTAGGATGTTTTCCCGTCTCAAAACATTCAGTCATTTTCAGCTAGAAGTCTGTGTTTTACCAGTTTCCCCTCTCTCATGTTCCTATCAGCTTAGTAGGTTCCTCAAGGATAGGGCAGGACTGTTCCTCAAGGATAGGGCAGGACTGTTTCTCAACTATGCACCATCCAAGAGCCACGCATACCCTATGTGTGCTCAATAATTAGCTATCACCGGTCTCGCTCTTTGCCCTAAATAAGTTACAGAATCTCCTGAGTTCCTAAATGTTCTATCCCACCCTATATCTAAGCTGAATGAATACATGAAGACCCTCTGAAAGCAATACCTCCTCCTTCCTTCAAGTGTACAGAGCTTCAAACAACAGCAGATCAATGCAGTTACATTCTCTGAACTCTGTGTGCATGCTCCTGAGAGAGAATCAAACACCTGCAGCAATGAAGGCTGAGCCAGTTTTGTTTAACTGGACAAGTTACCTTCCTCACACTTTAGATATCCAGCTTAGTTTAAAAACTGCAGAGGCCAAAGTTTAGCATTTAAATCCATGCAGTACGTGAAAAAATTTCAGAGTACTGTCAAATAACTAAGGAAACAGCTGGCTCTGTCTAATCAGAGAACTTAAGCCTTGTTTGGGGTGCCTGGGGTCCTGCTAAAAGTTCCGGATTGAGCAATAGTACTGCCTCACCCTGAGTTCTTACTTTTCCACTGCCGTGGCTCCACCTCCAGTCTGTACATCTCTGCTTCGAGTTTTCCAGAAGCCTCAACTTTAACTGACATGTCATACTCTAGCATTTCTCCCTCTAGTTCGTCAAGCACATTATGTGTCTCTACTCTGCAAAACACTTTGATATTTCTTCACTGCTTAGAGACTGAAATCCAAAGTGGGAAGGCACTTTAAACTGGATCCCATTTTACTTCCCAATCTTAACTCTCCTTACTTTTTACCAATGACATGGCTGTCTTCAGTGTTCCCCAAACATAACATGTGCTTCCATATTTATGCGACTTAGCAACAGCTGTTCTCTCTACGTTGAATGCATCTTCCTTATTCTTCAAGCCCCAGCTTAATGTCAGCTCAGGAGAGCAACAGCTTTAGACCAGCCCAACTTGAGTTTAGGTTCTATATTTCTACTTTTTATCTGTGTTGCCCAGGATGTGCTGAGGCTCTTCACTTACCTAATTCACATTGGTATTAGCACAGTCAGTTACCCATTTTCTGTGTTTCTATAACGCATGGGCTAGACAACATCTATCTAAGTTTTAGATAAATACAGTTTGTGATGCAAAAAATTCCCTGTGTGAGCAGCTTTACTTATACTGTAAAATAGGTAAAAACAATTCATATTTTACAAATGAAGAACTAGAAGAGCAGAGTGATTAAGTAACTTACCCAGATTATAGACTGATAAGTGCAGTGCAAGAATTCACATGTTTCTCTAATTGAACACCTTCATGCTCCTACTACATTACACAAGTTCATATCTGTGAGGCAGTGTGGATTCCCTTCTCTCAACTGCAACCTCCAAGATCTTTGCCTCTTGAGTGCCATACACAAAGTGGATTTTCAAAAAATATTTGTTCAACAAATACGTCATGCATGTATCCCACTAACAATGGTTGGCAGATACCAACTGTTGATTTCAAATGCCATATGTCTTCAACAACATATGGCTTACAATGACACTGGAATTTTTAAAAGTAACTGGGATCTACAAGTGCAGTAGGAGATTTAGCAAATCTCCCCAGAAAGTCATATCTAACAGAGCAAAATAGAAATATAAAATATCTGCATAAACATTAATAGGCCCTGGGGGAAAAGGGGGGTTGGAGAGATGTTGGCTGGTCAAAGGATTCAAAATTTCAATTAGATAGGAGGAATAAGTTGAAGTAATCTATTGTACAACACAGTGACTATATAGTTAATAACAATATATCATATTCTTGAAAATCACTGAGAGTAGATTTTAAGTGTTGTCACCACAGAAAATAAGTGAGGTAGGGCATGTTAATTTGCTTAATTAAGCCATTCCACAGCTATACACATTTCAAAATATGTTTTACACAATACACTTTTATGTGTCACTTAAAAATTTTTAAAGGAAAACAATAAGCCAAGCATCCAAATGAGAAAGAAGTAAAATGATTTCTGTTCACAGATCACATGTACAAAACCCTAAAAATTCTACCAAAAATGTTAAACAAATTCAGCAAAGTTGCAGTATACAAAAATCAATGTGCAAAAAAACAGTTGTGTATCTCTATACACTAACAATGAGCAACCTGAAAAGGAAATTAAGAAAGCAAGTCCATTTATAATGGCATTAAAAAGAATAAAATACTTACGAATAAACTTAACCAGAGAGGCAAAAAAATTGTATAATGAAACTACAAAACAATGCTGAAAGAAGACATAAATACAAAGACATCCCACATTCAGAGATGGGAGGAATTTTTTTTTTTTTTTTTTTTTTTGAGGCAGGGTCTCACTCTGTCTCCAGGCTGGAGTGCAGTGGCACAATCACGACTCACTGCAGCTTCGACTTCCTGGGCTCAAGCAATCCTCCCACCTCAGCCTCCTAAGAAGCTGGGGCCACCACAGGTGTGGCTAATTGCAATTGGCTAATTGTTTACTTTTTTGTAGTCTCACTATGCTGCCCAGGCAGGTCTTAAACTCCTGGGCTCAAGTGATCCTCCCATCTCAGCCTCACAAAGTGCTGGAATTATAGGCACGAGCCACTGCACCCAGTTGGGAAGAATACTGTTAAAATAACAATACTACCCAAAGTTATACACAGATTCAATATAATCCCTATCAAAACCCCAATGACACTCTTTGGAAAAATAGAAAACCCCATCCTAAAATTGATCTGAGATCTCAAATGGCCCTAACTAGCCAAAACAACATTGAAAAAGCAGAACAAAGTTGCAGGACACAAACTTGCTGATTTTAACACTTAAAACAAAGCTACAATAATCAAAACGGTGTGGTACTGACATAAAGATAAACATATAGACAAATGGAATAAAATAGAGACACCAAAAATAAACCCTTATATACGGTTAAATAGTTTTCGACAAGGCCAAATGATTCTCAACAAGGGCAGAAAGAGCATTTAATGAGGAAAGAACAGTCTTTCCAACAAATGATTCTGGAAAAACTGGATATACACATGCAAAAGAATGAAACTGGACCCTTATACTATATACAAAAGTTAACTCAAAAGGGTTCAAATATCTAAAAAGAAGAACTACAACTATAAAACTGTTAAAAGAAGACGGGGGAGACCTTTATGACATTGGATTTAGCAATGATTTCTTGGCTATCACACAAAAAGCAGTCAACAAAAGTAAAAAGAGATAAACTTGATGTTACCAAATTAAAAACTTTTATGCATTAAATGATACTATTAACAGAGTAAAAAGACAACCCAGGAATGGGAGAAAATATCTGCAATCACATATTGATAAGGGTTTAATATCCAGAATATCTCAAGAACTCCTACAACTCAACAACAATAAAACAATTTTAAAAAATGGACAAAGAACTTGAATAGACATTTATCCAAAGAAGATATACACATGGCCAATAAGCACATAAAAAATCATAAAGGAAATGCAAATCAAAACCATGAGATATCACTTCACACCTTCTAATGTGGCTATATCAAAAATGAAATAACAAGTGTTGATGAGGATGAGAAGAAATTTGAAGCCCTGTGCATTGCTGGTGAGAATGTAAAATGGTACAGCCACTGTGGAAAACAGTATATAGGTTCCTCAAAAAATTAAACACAAAATTGCCATATGATCCAGCAATTTCACTTCAAGGTATATACAAAAAAGAATTGAAAGGGACTCAAACACATATTTGTATACCAATGTACACAGCAGTATTATTCACAATAGACAAAAGGTAGAAGCAACCCAAATGTCTATCAATGGATGAGTAAACAGAGTAACATATACATAAAATGGCATTTTAGCCTTAAAAAGGAAAGAAGTTTTGACATATGCCACAACATGAATGAACTTTGAAGACATTATGCTGAGTGAAATAAGCCAGATACAAAGGGACAAACATTGTATGGCTGCACTTATATAAGATACCTAAAACAGTCAAATTCATAGATACAGAAAATAGAATAGTGGCTACTAGGGATGGAGGGAGAAGATGAGAGATTTCAGATTTGGATGATGAAAAAGTTCTGGAGATTGAAGGTGGTGACGGTTGCAAAACAATATGAATGTATTTAATACCCCTGAATTGTATACCCAAATGTGGTTAAAATGGCAAATTATATGTTAAATATACATCATCACAATGAAAACATTAACAGGCCTTTGCTAATAGATATACGGAAAAATGAATACATGCAATTTTCAAATGCAGGTGGACCATAATCAAACTCAACATGTATTAAACCAGGAAAGGAGCCTAAATACATTCTAAGAAGTTATCATGAAGGCCAGCATCATCCTGATGCCAAAACCTGGCAGAGATACAACAAAAAAAGAACACTTCAGGTCAATATCCTTGATGAACATTGATGCAAAAATCCTCAATAAAATACTGGCAAACCAAATCCAGCAGCACATCAAAAAGCTTATGCACCATGATCAAGTTGGCTTCGTCCTTGGGATGCAAGGTTGGTTCAACATATGCAAATCAGTAAAGGTAATTCATCACATAAACAGAACTAAAGACAAAAAAACACATAATTATCACAATAGATGCAGAAAAGGCCTTTGAGAAAATTCAACATCCCTCCTTGTTAAAAACTCTCAATAAACTAGGTATTGAAGAAACATACATCAAAATATAAGAGTGATATGTGGCAAACCCACAGCCAACATCCTACTGAATGAGCAAAAGCAGAAACTGTTCCCCTTGAAAACCAGCACTAGACAAGGATGCTGTCTCTCATCATTCGTATTCAACATAGTATTGGAAGCTCTGGCAAGGGCAATCAGGCAAGAGAAAGAAATAAAGCGCATTCAAATAGGAAGAAAGGAAGTCAAATTATCTTTGTTTGGAGATAACATGATCCTATCTTTAGAAAATCCCATCATCTTCTCAGCAAACTATTGCAAGAACAGAAAACCAAACACCGCATGTTGTCACTCATAGGTGGGAATTGAACAATGAGATCACTTGGACACAGGAAGGGGATCATCACACATCGGGGCCTATTGTGGGGAGAGGAGATGGGAGAGGGATAGCATCAGGAGATATACCTAATGTAAATGACGAGTTAATGGGTGCAGCAAACTGACATGGCACATGTATACATATGTAACAAACCTGCACATTGTGTACATGTACCCTAGAACTTAAAGTATAAAAAAAAATGTATATATATATATATATAAAAGAAAACCCCATCATCTCAGCCCAAAAGCTTCTTAAGCTGATAAGCAACTTCAGCAAAGTCTCAGGATATAAAAATAATGTGCAAAAATCCCTAGCATTCCTATACACTAACCACAGGCAAGCAGAGGGCTAAATCATGAATGAACTGCCACTAACAATTGCTACAAAAAGAAAAAAATACCTAGTCATACAGCTAACAAGGGAAGTGAAGGACCTCTTCAAGGAGAACTACAAACTACTGCTCAAAGAAATCAAAGAGGACACAAATGGAAGAACATTCCATGCTCATGGATGGGAATAATCAATATTGTGAAAATGGCCATACTGCCCAAAGTAATTCATAGATTCAGTGTTATTCCCATTAAACTATCATTGACATCCTTTACAGAATTAGAAAAAACTATTTTAAAATTCATATGGAACCAAAAAAAGAGCCCAAATAGCCAAGGCAACTCCTAAGCAAAAAGAACAAATCTGGAGGCATCACACTACCTGACTTCAAATTATAGTATAAGGCTACAGTAACCAAAACTATGTGTCTGGCATAAGAACAGACACATAGATCGATGGAACAGAATAGAGAACCCAGAAATGAGACCGCATACCCACAGTCATCTGATCTTCAACAAACCTGACAAAAAAAGCAATGGGGAAACAATTCCCTATTTAATAAATGGTGCTGGGAGAACTGGCTAGCCACATGCAGAAAACTGAAACTGGACCCCTTCCTTATACCATATAAAAATTAATTCAAGATGGATTAAAGACTTAAATATAAAATCCAAAACTATAAAAACCCTAGAAGAAAATCCAGGCAATACTATTCAGGGCATAGGCACAGGCAAAGATTTCATGACAAAATCCCCAAAAGTGATTGCAACAAAAGCAAAAATTGGTAAATGGTACCTAATTAAACTAAAGAGCTTCTGCACAGCAAAAGAAACTATCATCAGAGTGAACAGACAACTTACAGTAATGAGAGTAAATATTTGCAATCTATCCATATGACAAAGGTCTACCATCCAGCATCCATAAAGAACTTAAATAAATTTACAAGAGAAAAACAAGCAACCCCATTAAAAAGGAGGGAAAAGACATGAATGACACTTCTCAAAAGAAGACACAAATGTGGCCAACATATTTTTAAAAAGCTCAACATCACTGATCATTAGAGAAATGCAAATCAAAACCACAATGAGATAGCATCTCATGCCAGTCAGAATGGCAGTTATAAAAAAGTCAAAACAACAGATGCTGGTGAGGTTGCAGTTACAGAGAAAACAAAACAAAACAAAACACTTTTACACTGTTGGTGGGAGTGTAAGTTAGCTCAACCATTGTGGAAGACACGGTGGCAATTCCTCAAAGACCTAGAGGCAGAAATACCATTTCGCCCAGGAATCCCATTACTGGGTATATACCCAAAGGAATATAAATCATTCTATTATAAAGATACATGCACACATATGTTCATTGCAGCACTATTCACGATAGCAAAGACGGAGTCAATCTAAATGTCCATCAGTGATAGACTGGACAAAGAGAAATGTGGTATATATACACCATGGAATACTGTGTATCCAAAAAAAAAATGAGATCACATCCTTTGCAGGGACATGGATGGAGTTGAAAGCCATTATCATCAGCAAACTAATGCATGAACAGAAAACCAAGCACTGCATGTTCTCACTTATAAGTGGGAGCTGAATGATGAGAACACATGAACCCATGGTGGGGAACAACACACAATGGGGCCTGTTGAGGGGCTACAGGGAGGAAGGGAGGGAAAACACCAGGAAGAATAGCTAGTGGATGCTGGACTTACATCTTAAAATCATCACTTAATACCTAGTGATGAGATGATCTGTGCAGCATACCACCATGGCACACATCTACCTATATAATACACCTGCACATCCTGCACACATACCCCTAAACTGAAAAGTTGAAAAAATAAAGAAATAAAAGTTACCATAAAAGCTATGCTCACTGATAACACTGCAGTAAAATAATGAATAACAACAATTTGCAATAATTAACACACCATTACATTTTTAAAAATTTCATTCATTCAAACCAAAAGTGTTTATTTAAGGAAAAATAAAATGAGTAAACTTTAGCAATTTTTATCAATTAAGAAAATAAGGCAAAATAGATAATATATAGAAAATTTTTAAATCTTTGGAGATTATATAACAATATATTTGGAGATATAGCTTAAAAAGGTAAATTATCTAGAAAATATAAATTACCTCAATTTTGAATAAAAGAAGTAGAAAGTTTGAAAAAGCATAACCATAGTGATATGGTTAGGCTTTGTGTCCCCACACAAATCTTATCTTGAATTGTAATCTCCATAATCACCAAGTGACAAGGGAGAGACCAGGTGGAGGTCACTGAATCATGGGGGTGGTTCCCCCATGCTGTTCTCATGACAGTGAGTTTTCATGAGATTTGATGGTTTTATAAGGGGCTCTTCCCCCTTCGCTTGGCACTTCTTCCTTCAGCCTTATGAAGAAGGTGCCTTGCCATGATTGTAAGTTTCCTGCGGCCTCCCCAGCTATGTTGAATTGTGAGTTAATTAAACCTCTTTCCTTTATAAGTTACCCGGTCATGAGAAGTTCTTTACAGCAGTATGGAAATGGACTAACACACATAGAAAAACTGAATTAGTGGTTAAAGCCCTGTGTTCAAAGAAAATTCACCTACATGATTTTTAGTTAATTATTTTTAGAGATGGTGCCTTACTCTGTCACCCGGGCTAGTGTGCAGTGGCATGATCATAGCTCACTGGAGCCTTGAACTCCTGGGTTTATGTGATCCTCCTGCCTCAGTCCCCTGAGTAGCTGGGAGTACAGGTATGTGCCACCATGCCTGGCTAATTTTTTTTTTTTATTTTTGTAGAGATGGGGTCTCACTATGTTGCCTAGGCTTGTCTCAAACTCGTAGCCTCAAACAATCCTTCTGCATTGGCCTCCCAAAGTGCTAGCATTACAGGTATGAGCCACCATGCCTGGCTTACAGGTGATTTTAATGAGCAAGGTCTACCAGATGGTCAAGAAGAGATAAATCCCATTTCACAAAAACTTTTTTGGAGAGTAGAAAACCATGGGAAGCTTCCATTCATTTCATGGCATTAGCACAGCCCTGACATCAAAGTCATAAAAACTTTCACTTTAATGGTGGAAGAAAGGCTAGCTTCCGGTTTTCTTATGTTAGCTTTTTATGACTAACCAAATTTCTTTCCAAGTTTAATGGTGTATTAATGATTGCAAATTTCCACCAAATTTCTTTCCAAATTTAGTGGTGTGTTAATTATTGGTAATTTTTGTTGTTGTTCATTTTTATTACCTTAAAAAATACAAATTAAATAGCAGCAAGTCAAATACAAGAGTAACTTAAAAACACTCTCCATGGAGTAAGATTTATCCCAGGAATGAAAGGGTGATTCAATATTAGAAACATATAGATAATCTATGTAACTCATGGAGAATAATCTTATGATCACTCAATAAATGATGATAAAGCATTGGGTAAAATTGTACACTCATTCACAATAAAAACCTCTAGAGGACTAGAAAAAGAGAAAGCATATGTAAGCTGAAAAAGAGGATATACCAAAATCCCAGAGCAAGCATTCCCATAAACTTCAAGATAAAGACATTTTATCCTCTATTATCCAAAGCTGTACCAAATATCCTAGTCAGTACAATGAGATAATCGGATGTAGTAAGAGTTATAATTGTTGGCAAAGACAAAATTGTCATTATTTATGGGTGATGTGACCATCGATATAGAAAATTCAAAAGAAATAACTGGCAAATTAGCAGAGCTAACAAAAGATTCAGACAACATAAACGCAAAAGTTTAACTCAATACAAAAATCAGTACTTTTCCTATACCAAAGCAATGATACAAAAAGAAGACTTCTAAGAAGAAATGATGAAACTTTATGTAAGACCATAAGAGAAGATTTGAATAATTAACGTTTGCTATGGTTTGAATGATGGTGTCCCCTCCAAAATTCATGTTGAAACTTAATCCTCATTGTGGTAGTATTAAGAGATGGGACCTTTAGGGGAGTGATTAATTCATGAGAGCTTCACCCCATGAATGGATTTGGGCTCCTTTAAAAGGGCTTGTCGGAGTGGATTCACTCTCTCTACCCCTTCATCTTTCTTCCTTCTGCCACGTGAGGACACAGCATTTGTCCCCTCTGAAGGATACAGCAACAAGATGCCATTTTGGAGGGAGAGACTGGGCCCTCACCAGACACTTAAATGGCCAGTGTCTTGATCTTTGACTCCCAGCCTCCAGAACTCTAGGAAATAAATTTCTGTTCCTCATAAATTACCCTGTCTCAGGTATTTCATTATAGCAGCACAAATGGACTAAGACAATATCAACTGTGCTCAAATCATACTACAATTCAATGCACATCTAGTAAATTCCAATAAAAATACCAAAGGGAGTTTTGGGGAACGTCACCAGTTCTAAAATTCAGACGGAAGAATCAACAGGCAAAACTAGCCAATGCAATTCTGAAAAAATGCCAAAAAAAGGCAGCGACTTTCCCTAGCAGAAATCAGGACACAATATAAAACTCTAGTATTTAAAACTGAAACAATCAACTAGATCAACAGAATAGATAGCCAAAAAGTGAATCCATGTATATTTTGATATTTACTATATATTCAAGGTGATCTTTTAAATAACTGGGGAAAGGATAGAGTATTCAATAACACAATTTTAAAAAGTAAAAACAATTCATAACTGCAGGCTATGCAAAAACAATCAGTTGACCAAATCTGGCTCATGGGCCTTAGTTTGCCAACTCCTCTGTCCTATTTTATTCTTGGTAACTGCCCCAAAGAAACACATACACACGTGTACAAGGAAGCTCAAAATGGAATATTCACTGCAGACGCATTATTTGCAAGCGAAAACAAAAAAATAGAAGCAACCTGAATTTTCAACAGGAGAATGGCTGAATGATATATCCGTACCATCCATACCATTCCTGATTACACAGATCTGCATACACTATCATAGAAACATCTTCACAGCATATGAGTGAGGAAGAAAACTGCAAACTTTAGAATATTCCTTAAACCACACAAACACAAAATAGCAAAAGTATGGGAGACTACATTCGAACTGATAACAATGGTTACCTCTTGGGGAGGAAAATGAGCAGGGTGTGTTTGTTGGGGGGTGGGTATCCCAGAGGACTTTCAGCTTCATCTCTCTATATGTATTTTTTAAAAGTATGTGGTCGTGAATGACTTCATTAAGTTAAAAAGAAGTAACAAGGGAAAAACAAACAAAAGAAAACCTAGGAATTTTTCCACTAAATGACCTTAGATCCCAGCCATCTCCCTTGAGCATAAAGAGTCAAGGCACATGGGTGGGAAGATGAAAGTCTGACGACCATCACACCCAAGTGATAGCTGCACATGGTACTGAGGGCCTCCCTCTCCAGGCTACACTTAGGTCCCTTGGGACTAGTGAATAAGCCTAGGATGTGACAGCTGTGGCCTCAGCTACATCGTGTCAAAACCACAAAAACAACAGTTTAAAGCAAGGCCTCCTTTTTAAGTAATCTTAATATTTTAAAATCTAAGAATGATTCACCAAGTGATAGGACACAAAACTCCTCTACTGATAACCAATTAAACATAATCAACATCTCTGATCCCTTCGCAAGTCTCATTAAAATGCAAGTAAATATTTGAAAAAGGTATACATCCACAGATAAAAACTGAAGGGAAGAGCAGGGTGAGCAAAGACAACTAATTTTAATAAGATAGAGCAAATTAAAGAATTAGCACATTTGAGATACCTGAATACTAGATGTCAAAGACATGAAAGTCTTTGACACCAAACACCCATAAGGCCCAGGCATAGAGGCACCAGGTACCACAGATGGCAAGAGTAACCCATGAAGAAGAAAAAAGCAGGGAGATTAGTTAAAAATCTGGGTAACAAACATATAGGGCCAGAGGTTTCCCTCTTCCTCCTTCACCCCCCAGGATAAAAGTTCTTTCATAGATAAATTGCATCAAAGAGAATTTAAAGGCAGGGACAATGGGCACAGTAAAATTTTAGATATATACCAAAGATGCTTGCAGTAATGCTTCCAGAGCAAAAAACAAAATAAATACACTAATGAAAATGGCATTTCTCAATAGAAAAGTGAAAAGCTAGGAGACAGATAGTATCTTCAAAATTCTTAGGACAAATTACTTTTCAACCTGAAATCCAGTGCCCAGTCAAGTGTGAGAGTAAAAATAAGACATTTTTGAAAATACAGGTCTCAAGAAACTATCTCTCTATGGTCTTTTTCTTAAAAAGCTACTAAAGGATGTGCTTCATCAAATCAAGGGAGAAAAAGAAAAAAAAAAACAAGGCCCATCACAAAGAAACAGGGATTTGTTAAAGGAGAGAGGAGAAGGGAAGCATCAGTACAACAGCTAAACAGAGCATCTAAAGAGCAGTGAGTCAGGTGGGAAAAGAGAATGGAAGGGCTTCAAGAGAGATTCTCCAGGAAAGGAAGAGAATAGACAGATGAGCAGATACCTCTGACCATGTGGAAAATTCTATCTGAGGGATTTTCCAGTTCTGTTGGAGAATCTGGGAAGCAGGAGGGACAATAAACTAATGAAAGAAAAAAAATGGCGAGGCAATTCACCTAAGTGGAAGAAACAGTTGTATAAGAAAGGAGATGCACTTATACTAAACAGTTTAGCAGTTAGCCACACTTACCATGATGTGCTGAGTGTTGAATTAACAAACAAAATGGAGTTATTATATTAGGAGAAAAAATAGGGAGTAGGACTAAGATGCTAAAATTTCATGAAGAAAGCAGCTAATAGTTATAATTCATAAATGAAGAAATAGGCTGAGCGTGGTGGCTCATGCCTGTAATACCAGCACTTTGGGAGGCCAAGGCAGGTGGACCTGACCTGAGGTCAGGAGTTCGAGACCAGCCTGGCCAACATGGTGAAATTCCATCTCTACTAAAAATAAAAAAATTAGCCACGTGTGGTGGCGCACACCTTTAGCCCCAGCTACTCAGGAGGCTGAAGCAGGAGAATGGCTTGAATCCAGGAGGTGGAGATTGCAGTGAGCCAAGATCAAGCCACTGCACTCCAGCCTAGGCAACAAGAGCAAAACTCTGCCTCAAAAAAGGAGAGAAAAAGGAAAGAAGGAAGGAAGGAAGAAAGGGAGGGAGGGAGGGAGGGAGGGAGGGAAGGAGGGAAGGAGGGAGGGAGGGAGGGAGGATAAATGAAGAAATAATAAAATTAGTGTACACTTTGGAAAGAAGTAAAAATCAGAAACGACTAAGAGAATTGAATGTTGCTGTTGCTGGGGAAAGGGACCCAAGAATGGGATGAAGGGAAGCTGCTCGTTTACTTATTTATTTATTACATTCATGCTTGATGTGTGAACCATGGACATATCTTACTTAAACTTTCAGGTTTCAGTTTTTCTCCTGGTAAAATGGGAATAGTGATAAGACATACCTATAAAGCTGCTGTTAACATCATATGAGATAACATGGTCAAATTCCCTCTGTAAACATTCCCTTTCTAGTTGGACCAATTTTTCAGAGTAGTTATTTGATAAACAGAGGAGACACAATCGAAACCCACGTGGTCCAAGTACTGAAGGCTGAATATTAATCAATCCAATGCCCAATATGCATAAGCAGCAAAGAGACATGAAGTGAACTGGTGATCTAAGTAGGAGGGGTTTATCAAAACGAAGATTCTTCTAGTCTGAAATCCAGGAAGCTTAGATCATGTATAACTGGGTTTGACTCCCTTCCTCATTTAACTAACTGTATTCTTAGATAAATTATTTACCTTCCCCAGTCTCCAGTTTCTCTATCTGTAACACTGGAGGTAGTAACACCTACGCTGGAGGCTTGCTGCAGTGGTTACATCAAACAACAAATGTGAGAGATTCTTGTATGGTATCTGGTACCATTTCTTCTTTAGCAAAGGATGGCAACTACAACAGACCTAGTTTGTTTTGGAGAATGACAACTCTAACCTTCAATTTCTTTGTTGTTGTTCTTCTTTTTTTTTGTTGTTGTTGTTGTTGAGTCTTGCTCTATTGCCCAGACTGGAGTACAGTAGCTATTCGCCAAGTACAATCATAGCATGCTATAGCACGGAACTCCTGGCCTCAAGTGATCTTCCGCCTCAGTCTCCTGAGTAGTTGGGACAACAGGCACATGCTATCAAAACAGGCTGATTTTTATTTGTTTTTGTAGCAAGCGGGTCCCACTGTGTTTCCCAGGTTGGCCTTGAACTCCTGGCCTCAAAGGATTCTCCCACCTTGGCCCCTCAAAGTGTTAGGATTATAGGTATGAGCCACTACATCTGACTAACTTTCAATTTCTAACATAAATCAAGCATCCAGGATCAGCTAGTCAAAGCCTCCCTAGGGTGAATCCGTACTGCTCACCTCTCTCTCAATAATTTTTAGTTAGACAACAGTATGTATTTACTGTAGCAAAAGTTGAAAATATAAATAAGCAAAAATAAGAAACTATGTATCACAAATAATACTACCAGTAAGAATTAACCACCATGATTATTTTAGTGTATAACCTTTCACATACTTTTCTGTTTATGTGTATTTTTAAATAAAAATAAGGTTTTATTAAATCTATCATTCTTTGGTGATAATTTTAAACTAATATGTCAAGAACATATTCCCTCTCAAAAAAACTATTTTAGGCCAGGTGCAGTGACTCAGGCCTGTAATCCCAGCACTTTGGGAGGCTGATGTAGGCGGATCACGATATCAGGAGATCGAGACCATTCTGGTTAACATGGTGAAAACCCGTCTCTACTAAAAATACAAAAATATATATATATATATATAGCCAGGCGTGGTGGCACGCACCTGTAGTCCCAGCTACTTGGGAGGCTGAGGCAGGAGCATCACTTGAACCTGGGAGGTGGAGGTTGCAATGAGCCTAGATCGCGTCACTGAACTCCAGGGTGGGCAACAGAGTTAGACTCCGTCTCAAAACAAAACAAAACAAAACAAACTATTTTAACATCACTTTTAATAGCTGCAGTCAGTTTGATGGATGAACTTCACCTTTTATACTGTACCCTTGCTTCCTACCCTTCCGTGGACTGTCAGTGTCTGTTCCAGCGATTACTCCAGCCTATTAGATCAACTACAGGTTTGACACCGGAAGAAAAAGCAAGATCCAACTTAAATTGTGTGTTTCAATACATGTCAGTAATCACAAGTATATTAATACCAACTCAGCTTATCTCTAACAAGACCAGCAGCTGCTCGAAAGGCTTTTTAAAGCAGAGTTTATTTCTAGGACTTGGAAAGAATGTGAGGTACTTTAGAAGAATTTTATTTTGGAAGTCCTGCACATCTCTGCCTTAGATCTTTAAAAATGCGTTACATACGCGTGCACACACACATGCTGCACACATATAGTCACAGCATATGTACATATATAATATACATTGTAAAAATATATTGCAGTAAGTATGTGCATATTATTTTAGGAAGAAAGAAGGGGGCTATTTTTCTTTTCATCAATAATAGGAACACTGGAAATTCAAGCTTTGTCACCTCCAGTGGGTAATTTGGATTTAGGGGAGAAAAAAAGATACCCAGAATTAGAAAGACACAGCCAAAGCTTCAACATATACATACTAAGATTATTTGTTTTTCCCAGGTTCATCTATGGAAAGTTGCTAGGCACTAGACTGCGATTAGAGCAACCACCATTCCTCTGTGCCAGAGACTCACAGATGAAGAATCAAACTCCACAAACCACCAAGAAAAGCCAGTTTCAACCTTTTACATTCACACTGTGGATCTCATCTTTGGCTCAGTACTCGTTCCTGAGATTACGGTGTCCCAGGTGAGACTTTGCATTAAGCAGGGAGAAGGTATAAGAATGCCATGATAGCAGCCGATGATTAGAGCAGGTGACCTGTCTTGCTCCAGCAGAAACTGAGCAGCCAGGGAGAGGCAGCAGAAGGCCAAGCACTGGCCAGTCCTGGTGCTCATCCGTCCAGGCATAACTGAAAATGGATTCTATCTCAAAGTCTTCTATCTGTCAGCTGACTCAGTCATGGAAAGTTAAAAAGAACCTTTGAAAATGCTTTTGTCATACTAAACATATTTGAACTAACGTGGAATTATTTTCAGAATTCTACCTCTTAGACCAGAGAGGTTAACATTCAGGCTTCCAGTTCCCACAGAGAAGAAAATGTATAACCAGAGAATTGCATAGTGTGTTTCCTGCATCGCTAATGATCCTTAGGAGTGGGAGACAATGCCGTGGGGGTGCCAAAGGGCCGTAATCTACCAAGGAACACACTGTTCATAACAATACACATTGCTTTTTCCAGACCCAGAGGCCCGAGTGAGCACTAATAAGCTGGGACAACAGGCTAATTTGATGTGTGGGATTAATATGTTAATTTAATGCTCTCCTGTTTGGTTAAGTGGTTTGTGTTCCTAAATTTCTAAGCATGGCATTCAAATCCCTTTATATGGGAACCATGTGGCCCCTCTAACCACCCTTCTCCTATTTGTTTTGGCAGCCTCGTGACCTGGATACAGCATGCCCATCCATGCCTGACTTCAGGCAGCATGTGCACTGTTCTCCCAGTCTGCAATGCCAGTCTTCTTCTCCCTCCTGACCCTGGCCAAATCCTACTGTTAATTCTCCAGGGTACTATTCAAGCCTTGGCTCTTTAATGAACCTTTCCCAAAAGCTTAGCTCACACTGACCACCATGAACATCAGCTGCCTCTGTGCCTCATTCTGGTCACTCTGCACGTAATGCCTTACAGTGGTCCTCAACTTGTCTGTGCATATCTCATCTCTCCATCCGGATCATAAGCCCCTGGGGGGTAGGGATGAACTCTCACAGCTTTCTTTTCTCACTGTCAGCACTCTCATTTTACTCGACCCCTGAGTAGCATCACCACCATGGACCACTTCCCCTCCATGAAATCTCCCCTCTTCTTAGTTTCTGTGAAATCACCCTCTAGATTTTCCTCCTCCTCAACTCCTCCTCCATCCAGCTTCTCAATACTGGTGTTCCCTGGCTGCCTTTTCTTCTCTTTGCACACACGCATGCATGCATTCCCTCTCTCTCTCTTTCTCTAAGAGTCTCAAATATTCTCATGGCTCCAAAACATCATCTATATGCTCCCAAATTTCTATCTCTAGCGTGGACCTGTCTTCTAAGCAATGCCTGGGAAGGCTAGGTCAATCAGCATTTTATTATGTTTATAAAGGCAAGTTCATTTGTCATATAGATATCTTAGCTCTTCATAGAGAGAAGCTCCCATTTCACGGTTTTATTACAACTTTAATCCAAAGCAGTCATCATAATATGAGTACTCTGATAGGAGGTCAGGCAAGGAACCTTAATTCATGGCAGGGATCATGTCTTATTCAGTTTAGAGTCCTTCAGTAATGTGCAAAGTGTCTTCTACATAAGATGCTGAAAATTTTTTTCCTAAATGAATAAGTTAAGAAATGAATAGCCATGCTGACTGTGCCTAAGTGGGCTCAGTCGAGAAAGGGTACCATTTTCTGGAGAAAATGGCTTATGTCCAGTAACTGCTTGATTTTAATTTGTTGAAAGAAATCCAAATGGTGGAGGAATAGAAGGCCATGAGCCATTATCAAACACCACAGCTCTTCTCAAATTTGCTTTATACTCCCTCAGAGGCTTAGTTGGGGCTTGGACTACTGACCCCTAGGAAAAGGTTTTCTAATCAGGACAACTAGACATGTATGTCTTGTCAAGCGGTGAGTTAGGATTCTACAGAATCAAATAACCATAGTTTGGATCATGTTGGTCAATTTACAATCAACAATACTTTTAAATTGGTTGATTTCTTAAAACCAATTTGGAATTCTCTATCTTCAAAATCAAACTGATCAACATGGCCAATAAATTGAATTACCACCACCATAGTCTTTGGGTTCTCTCTGATATCCCAGAACATCAAATCCCTACCACGACCATCAGACTGATTCTCGGTGGTTTTCACTAGAGGTGTGTTTCCTCAATTAAGTCTATAAATAG
The DNA here is from genome assembly GCF_009764315.1 of Trachypithecus francoisi. NCBI lineage: Eukaryota > Metazoa > Chordata > Mammalia > Primates > Cercopithecidae > Trachypithecus > Trachypithecus francoisi. The sequence goes on along the minus strand of NW_022681470.1, from coordinate 67,637,592 downwards.
AAATTTTACTGCTTCAGAGAGGATATAAATCAGCTCAGCAAGACACTCTTGGGGCAAAGAGGGGGAGGCAAGGCTGGGAGGGGAGAACATATTTAAATTATGCAATGAAATGGAAATCAGCGGTGGGGGTAGGTGAACTATTTGAGATATAGATTCTCCTTTGGGTAGGAATAATCGACAAGCAGCCTGAAGGAGCCTTCCTTCAAAGGAGAGATTAAATTGAGAATTGGCAAGAAGTGGTGTCACTTCAAAATGTTTCCTCTGATTAAAATATTTCAATGCTAAACAGAAATCCTCGCTCCCTGGAGAGTACATGTATAGAGAAAAAGCGCAGTCCTCCAGCAGTAACTCCTCTACATCCACGGAGCTTGGATGCTTTGTGAAAATGCCTTTTGTCAGCTTCCTACAGCTCTGTGTCTCAGTGAGTCACAACCAACAATCCCTTCTCTCATAAAGCAGCAGGCTACCAGGAAGACTAATTCCTCCTTACCCCATTGTTTCCTGTATATATATTTTGTGCACTGAGCATTATAACAGCATTTTGCCATTGCTAGACCTATTTGTATCTATGCTGCTGCTTAGTAAGATAATCTCCCAATGCTCAATAACTCTCAGTCTTAGTCAGTTTTTTCAGTGTTCAATCTATATTCTTCATGTTGCTGCACAAGCCTATTTCATCTTAAACTCCCCTCAGTGAATGAAGTCAGAAAGGATCATTCATTCTTTCTTTTATTCAAGAAGGCATTGTGCCAGGAATTGGGATAAGGGTCAAGAATACAGTATTTCTGACCTTGTGAGGCTTAAAGTTCAGTGAGGGAATAAATTATGTTAAAATTTTCATTTCAACTGTGATAAATATAGCAGAAGAGAACATATACAAGGTACACAAAATAAATTATCAAATGGGATCTAATTGAGTTAGGAGGGCCAAACTAGATATCATTTGAGCTGAAATCTGAAGGATGAGTAGGGGTGGAAGGGAAGGAAAGAGAGCACTCTAGAAGATGGAAGTACCTGTGTTGGGGAGCTGAGGATAGAGGGACGAGGTATGTAATGAACGGAAAGAAGAACAGAGAGGTGATGGAGGGGAGGAGTGGGAAAAGGCAGTAAGTTAAAGATCAGATAGGGTGTCATAGGTCATCTTAAAAGTTGTGGACCTGGTTCTAACAAAATGGGAGTCACTATAGGATTTAAAGGGCAGCAACATGGTTAGGTTTTTATGGAGAAATATCAGTCAGGACTATGAGGATAATAAATGAAGGGGGAGGAAGTGGAAGCAGGGATTTAGTTAGAAGCTATTTGGTAGACCAGGAAAGAAATGAAAGCAGCTTGGATTAGGATTTCAGTAGAAATAGAAACAAACAAAAAAATTCAAAGTCTACTTAGGAGGTAGAATGTACAGTACATGCAGATGAATCTGAGGGGGAGAGAGGTACAAAGCATAACATAATAGCTTTGGCCTTGAGTAGCTAGATAGATGGTGGTGTCATTTGGGGAAAGAGAGTATGCTGGAATTACTGGGAGGCAGGGGTGCATGAGCTCAGTATTACATGTGCGAAACCTGGGAGATTTCCAAGTCAAGAGGTTCAGCACGTTACGTTTTCTAGAAGGGGGGTATGTTCCAGAGCTGCACTGTTTAAAATGGTGGCCACTAGCCTTATGGGAGATACTGTGATCTAAATTAGCTAAAATTAAATATATTTAAAATTCAGAGTTTAAATAGGCACTGGCCACATTTCAAGTGCTCAATGGGGCTAGTAGCTACTGTACTAGACAGTGTAACGAACATTTCTGTCACCTTTAAAGTTCTATCAGACAATCTTGTTGAAGACGATCAGAGGGCTTCCTATTTACAACACTCAGCTCTGACAAGTATTTGGGTGAATGTTCAGCTCTCAGTCTACCAACACCAAGAAATAGAATTCTTCTATATTTTGATCCCCAAATAAGACCTTGGGGTTGAAGATGAAGACATGAAAGAAGTGGGAGGTGAAGCAAGATGGCCAAATAGAAGCCTTCACCAATCATTCTCCCTGTAGGAACACCCAATTAAACAACTATCTACACATAAAAACACACCTTTATAAGAACCAAAAATTGGATGAGCAATCACAGTACCTGGTTTTAACTTCATATCACTGAAAGTGGCTCTGAAGAGGGTAGGAAAGACAGTCTTAAATTGCAATGCCACCTCTCCTCCATCCTCCAACAGCAGCCACATGGCATGGACCAACAACTCGTACACTTGGGGGAGAAAGATCACAGTGACTGTGGGACTTGGCACTGGAACTCAGGGCTGCCCTGTCACAGCAGAAAGCGATACTGGGCAGAACTCAGCCCGGTGCCCATGGAGGCTGCCCTTAGAGCAGCCCTAGTCAGAGGGGAAACATCCATCCCCAGAAGTCAGAACTTGGATTCCAGCAACCCTTTTCCCCAAGGGCTAAGGGACTCCAAGGTCATAAATAAACTTGAAAGGTAGTCTAGGCAACAAGGACTGATTCCTGAGCAAGTCTTCATACTTTGCTGAACTTCAAGCCAGTTGATTTCAGGGACATGTGACCTAGTGAGACACCAGCCAGGGCATCCAAGGGAGTGTTTGCATCACCCCTCTCCCAACCCCAGGCAGCATAGCTCACAGCTCCAAGACAGATTCCTTTCGAACTTCTGCCTGAGAAGAGGAGACAGAAGAATAAAGACAACTTTGTCTTGCAATTTGGATACCTGCTCAGCCACAGTAAGATAGGGGGCCAGGCAGAGTTCTGAGGCCTCCATCACAACCCCTACCTCCCAGACAACATTTCTAGACATACCCTGGGCTAAAAGGGAACCCACTGTTTTGAAGGGAAGGATGCAGTCCTGGCAAAATAAATCACCTGTTGACAAAAGAGCCCTTAGGCCCTGAATAATCAACAGTGGTAGCCAGGCAGTGCTTGCTGTGGACCTTTGGTATGACTCAGAGACTTGCTGGCTTCAGGCATGACATAGCACATTCCCTGTTGTGGTAGCTATGGGGAACTCCTCCTGCTTGAAAAAAGAAGAGGGAAGAGGAAAGAGGACTTTGTTTTGCAGCCAAGGTACCAGCTCACCCACAGTGGGGTAGAGCACAGAGTAGGCTCTTGGGTTCCCAGTTCCAGGTTTTGGCTCAGACATTTCTGCACCTGTCTTGGGCTAGAAGGGAGTCTACTGTCCTGAAAGGAAGGACCCAGTCTTGGCAGCATTCATCACAAGCTGAATGAAGAGCCCTTGGATGCTGAATGAACACTGGCAATAGCCAAGCAATACTTGCCACAGGCCTCAGGTGGTGGTAGCCATGAGAAAAGACTCCTCTGCTTGTGGAAAGGAGAAGGAAGGGTGGCAAGGACTTTGTATTGCAGCCTGGGTGCCAGCTCAGCTGTAGTAGAATAATGCACCAAGTAGATTCCTAAGGTTTCTGACTCTAAGACCTGGCTCCTGGATGGCATCTTAGGACCCACCCAGGACCAGGAGGAAGCCATAACCCTGAAGGGAAGGATACAAGTCTGGCTGACTTTGCCACCTGCTGATTATAGAAACCTAGGGCCTTGAGCGAACATAGGTGGTAGCCAGGCGGTAGTTACTGTAGGTCATGGACAAGACCCAGTACTGTGCTGGCTTCAGGTCTGACCCAGGGCAGTCCCAGTGGTGGTGGCCCACAGGAGTTTTTGTGTCACTCCACCTCCAGCTCTAGGCAGTTTAGCACACAGACTCCATTTGTTTGGGAGAAAGTAAGGGAAGAGAACAAGAGTCTTTGCCTGGCAATCCAGGTAATTCTTCTGGATCTTCTCTAAGATAACCAAGGTGATACTTCTATGAGTCTGCAAGACTCACAGCATTACTGGACATGGGGTGCCCCATATTGCAAATACAGTTAGAGCAACCAAAAGCTTAGATCACAATGCCCACGTCCCTTCAAATACCTGGAAAGCCTTCCCAAGAAGCATAGGTAAAAAGAAGCCCAAACTGTGAAGACTACAATAAATACCTAACTCTTCAATGCCCAAATACCAATGTACCATGCACAAGCATGATGACCATCCATGAAAATATGACCTCACTGAATGAACTAAAGAAGGCACCAGGAACAAATTGCTGAGACACAAAGATATGTGACCTTTCAGGTAGAGAATTCAGAATAGCTACTTTGAGGAAACTAAATGAAGTTCAAGACAAAACAGAGAAGGAATTCAGAACCCTATCAGATAAATTTAACAGACACTGAAATAATTACAAAGAATCAAGCAGGAATTCTGGAGATGAAAAATGCAACTGATACACTGAAAAATGCCTCAGAGTCTCTTAGCAGAATTGATCAAGCAGAAGAAAGAATTAGCACACTTGAAGATGAGCTATATGAAAATACAGTCAGAGGAGATAAAAAAGAATATAAGAGAATGAAGCATGCCTATAAGATCTAGAAAATAGCCTCAAAGAGGCAAATCTAAGAGTTAATGGCCTTAAAAGGGAGGTAAAGAGAGGAAAAGACAGGGGTAGAACATTTATCCAAAGAGATAATATCAGAGAACTTCCCCAAACTAGAGAATGATATCAGTATTCAAGAACAAGAAGGTTACTGAACATCAAATAGATTTAACCCAAATAAGACTACCTCAAGATAATCAAACTCCCAAAGTCAAGGATAAAGAAAGAATCTGAAAAGCAACGAGAGCAAATAAATAAATAACATACATTGGAGCTCCAATACATCCGGCAGAAGATTTTTCAATGGAAACCTTACAATTCAGGGGAGGGTAGAAGATATACAGTGCTGAAGGAAAAAAACTTTTATCCTAAAATAGTATATCCAGCAAAAATATCCTTCAAACATGAAGGAAAAATAAAGACTTGCCCAGACAAACAAGCTGAGGAATTTCATCAACACCAGACCTGTCCTGCAAGAAATGCCAAGGGTAGTTCTTCAGTCTGAAAGAAAAGGATATTAATAAGCAATAAGAAATCATCTGAAGGTGCAGAACTCATTGGCAATATCAAGTACACAGGAAAACACAGAATACTATGACAATGTAATTGTGGCCTACAAACTACTCATATATTGAGTAGAAAGACTAAAACACAAATCAGTAACAAATAATAATAACAACAACTTTTAAAGACATAAACAGTACAATGAGATATAAATAAAAACAACAAGAAGTTAAAAGCAGTACAAAGTTAAAGTGTAGAGTTTTTATTAGTTTTCTCTTTGCTTATTAATTTGTTTATACAATCAGTGTTAAGATGTCATCAGTTTAAAATAATGGGTGATAAGATTATTTGCAAGCCTCATGGTAATTTCAAATCAAAAAACACACAACAGATACACAAAAAAGCAACAAATTAAAACACACCACCAGAGAAAATCACTTTCACTAAAAGACAGAAAAGAGGGAAAGAAGACCACAAAACAGAAAACGAATAGTAACATGGCAAGAGGAAGTCCTAATTTATAAATAACAACGTTGAATGTAAATGGACTAAACTCTCCAATCAAAAGACAGAGTGGCTGAATAGATTAAAAAATACATATAGATTAAAAATCAGGACCCCATGATCTGTGGGCTACAAGAAACACACTTAACTTATAAAGACACATAGACTGAAAGTAAAGAAATGGAAAAAGATATTCCATGCCAACGGAAACCAAAATAGATATCAAGACAAAACATCAGCAGCTATACTTACATCAGACAAAATAAATTTCAAGACAAAAACTGTAAAAAGAGACAAAGATACATATATCATCATTATATAATGATAAAGGGATCAATTCAGCAAGAAGATACAACAGTTGTAAATAATACATGTAACCAATATTGGAGCACCCAGATGTCTAAAGCAAATATTATTAGAGCTAAAGACAGATATCCCAATAACAGCTGAAGAAATTATACACCCCACTTTCAGAATTAGACAGATCATCCAAACAGAACATCAACAAAGAAACATCAGCTTTAACCTGCAGCACAGGTCAAATGGACCTAATCGACATCTACAGAACGTTTCATCCAACGGCTGCAGAACACACATTCTTCTCCTCCACATATGGATCATTATCAAGGATAGACCATATGTTAGGCCACCAAAATCAGTCTTAAAACATTTTACAAAACAAAATTATATCCACTACCTTCTCTGAACAATGGAATAAAAGCAGAAATCAATAACAAGAGGAATTTTGTTATTTTTTGTTGTGTTTTGTTTCCCAAACACAGGGAAATTAAACAATATGCTCCTGAATGACAGAGGGTCAATGAAGAACTTAAAAAAGAAATTGAAAAACTCCTTGAAACAAACGATAATGGATACACAACATGCCAAAACCGATGGGAGATGGCGAAAGAAATATTAAGACGAAAGTTACAGCTATAGGCACCTACATCAGAAAAGTCGAAAAACTAAAAATAACCTAATGATGCACCTTAAAGAATTAGAAAAGTAAGAGCAAACCAAACCCAAAATTAAAACAAAGGAAACAATAAAGATCAGAGATGAAATACATAAAATTGAAACAATGAAAATACAAAATCAATGAAATGAAAAGTTGGTTTTTTGAAAAGATTCATATAATTGACAAGCCTTTAGCCAGACTAAAAGAAAGAAATCAAGAAAGTAATCCCAATTATAATAGCTACAAATTAAATACCTAGGAATTAACCAAGAAGTGAAAGATCCCTACAATGAAAATTATAAAACACTGATGAAAGAAATTGAAGAGGACACAAAAAATGGAACGATATTCCACGTTCATGAACTGAAATAATCAATATTGTTAAAACATCCATATTATCTAAAGTAATCTACAGTTTCAATGCAATCTCTATCAAAATACTAATGACATTCTTCACAGAAATAAAAAAAAAATCCTAAAACTTATACGGAACCACAAGACACAGAATAGCCAAAGCTATTCTGAGCAAAAAGAACAAAACTGGATGAATCACATTATTTAACTTCAAAATATACTATGAAGCTATAGTAACCAAAATAGTATGGTATTGCCCAAAAACAGACACATAGATCAATGGAACAGAATAGAGAACCCAGGAACAAATCCACACATCTACAGTGAACTCATTTTCAACAAAGGTGCTAATAATATACACTGAGGAAAGGACAATCTCTTCAAAAAATGGTGCTGGAAAACTGGATATCCATATAAAGAAGAATGAAACTAGACTCCTCTCTCCACCATATTAAAAAAATCAAATCAAAATGAACTAAAGACTTAAATTTAAGGTCTCACAATATGAAACTACTAAAAGAAAACATTGGAAAAACTTGCCAGGACACTGGAGTTAGCAAATAATCCTTTAGTAATACCCCATAGGCATAGACAACCAAAGCAAAAATGGACAAATGGGATCACATCAAGTTTAAAGTTTTCTGCACAGTAAAGGAAACAATCAACTAAGTGAAGACACAACCCACAGAATAGGAGAAAATATTTGTCAACTGTCCATCTGACAAGGGATTAATAGTCAGGATATATAAGGAGCTCAAACAACTCTACAGGAAAAAAAACCTAATAATCTGATTAAGAAATGGGCAAAGCATCTGAATAGACATTTCGAAAAAGATGACATACAAATGGCAAACAGGTATATGAAAAAGTGCTCAACATTAAAGTCAGAAAAATTCAAATCAAAACTACAATACGATATTTTCTATCCCCAGTTAAGATGGCTTTATCTAAAAGACAGACAATAACGAGTGCTGGTAAGGATGTGGAGAAAAGGGCATCACTGTACACTGTTGGTGGCAATGTAAATTAATACAACCACTATGGAAAACAGTTTGCAGGTTCCTCAAAAAACTAAAAACAGAATTATCATATGATTCAGCAGTCCTATGACTTGGGATATACTCAAAAGAAAGGAAATCAGTAAATTAAAGAAATATTTGCACTCCCGTGTTTACTGTAGTACTATTCGCAATAGCCAAGATTTGGAAGCAACCTAAGTGTCCATCAACAGACAAATAAAGACAATGTTGTACATATACCCAATGGCGTATCATTCAGCCATAAAAAAGAATGAAGGCCTATCCTTTGCAACAACATGGATGGAACTGGAAGTAATTAAGGAAAATAAACCAGGCACAGAAAGGCAAACTTCACATGTTCTCACTTGTTTGTGGGAGTTAAAAATTAAAACAACGGAACTTGTGGAGACAGAGAGTAAAAGGATGATGACCAGAGGCCTGGAAGGGTAGCTGGGGGGAAGGATGGTTATTGAGCATAAAAATATAGTTATATAGAATTAATAAGATGTAGTATTTGGTAGCACAACAAGGTGACTGCAGTCAACGATTATTATATATTTAAAACTGACTGGAAGAGTATGATTGGATTGGTTGTAACGCAAAGAAAGCATAAAGGCTTGAGATGATGGATACCCTATTTACCCCTCTGTGATAATTATACATTGCATGCTTGTATCAGGTACCCCACAAATACAAATACTTACTATGTACCCGCAAACATTTTTTGAAAAGATATGACAAAGAAAAAATATTTTTTTTTTTATTTAGACATCTGCTAATCTATCTTAATAAAACGGATGAAGGATATACACCATGAAGAAAGGGTGTGATGGTTAATTTTATTTGTAAACCTGAATGGGCCCAAATATTCACTTAAATATTATTCATGGGTGTTCTGGTAAAGGTGTTTCTGGATGAGATTAACATTTGAATCAGTAGACTGAAGAAAGCAGATTTCCTTCCCCAATGTGAGTGGGCCTCATCCAATCTGTTGAAGTTCTAAATAGAACAGAAAGCTAAGACAATATTTTTTTCTGTCTTCAAGCCTGTCTTTGAGCTAGGACACTGGTCTTCTCTTGCCTTTTTTTTTTTTTTTTTTGGACTGGAACTTACATCATTAGCTCTCCTGGGTCTGAATTTCTCAGCCTACAAAATCACATGGTCTAATTCTGTACACTAAATTTCTTTACCGTCATCCCTACCGCACCCCACCCCCGCCCGCCCACCCAAACACACACACACCCCCTATTGATCTGTTTCTCTGGAGAACTCTGAATAATACTAAGGACGTGAGGGGCATGCAGAATGAATTCACAGCGGCAGTAAGTCTTTATTTGGATTTTGACAGAAGAACAGGAAACTGATTCATGGAAAGAGAGGGAAGAAGGGTAACCTAAGTGGGGAAATAGTTTCCTCAAAAATTTGTGTGCATTTGGATGTTGTGTGGAACTACATAAGAAACAGGGTACTGGAGGAAGACTCTATGTCTGGATAAGTGGAGGAAGAACTAAAGAATCAATCTGATATGAAAGCACTAATTGTACACTGACTTAACACTAAGGCTCACTCAGACAACGGGGATAAACAGAGTAATGGGAACCTGGCCATGTACTCAAGGAGTGCATTGTCTAAATAGCCGTCACCTCCTACCAGGCTTGTAGGTGATAAAAATAGGTTTCATAAAATATATTCTTGCTCAATAAAGATGCAAGCCAAACATCACATTTGCAACATATAAGACAAATATTTTGCCAAAAAAATGCATATCAAAAATTACTATGTACCAAGGTACCTGAATTATAGATGGAAGGTCAAGTGAGGTGAATGAGTGAGTCTTGAAGCAAGCTGTGATGGAGCAAGGTAGACAGGCAAGAGCTTCATCCTGTGAGTAAATGCGCTTGATGCCTTGATTTATTTTGAACCAAAATGAACAGGCCACAGGCTACATGGCACAGTTGGGTTACTCCAACGTTTTAGATTTCTAAAATTATTACTAGCATAAGCTATGGCTCAAAGGCCACAGAGCACTGCTTAACATTAAGTTCAAGGTTAATGTTAGCTGCTTCATGATACAGCACAGAAATGAGTTACAGGGCTACAGACAGGGCTGAAAAGAACCTTCTGTCTTTCAAAGGTGATAACTGTGTTTTCAGGCTTTGGAGCAGAATGCTTAGATTGGAGGGAAGATTAAAATCTTTATGATAGCATCCTTTTTTGTTTTCCTGTGTGTTACATAGCCATGGCTTTCACTGAAATACCATTTTCTATTAGAATCCACTGGCATTTCTTTCCTGCTGATGGCTGGAAAAATATTTATCTTTATACATACATGAGCATATTTAAATTCCCTCCAATGTGTCGTTTGACTACTCAGTTTATTTCAGTTTTTATTGAAATAACTGTCCACTTGTACTATGGCTATCTTTATAAAAACATATGTAAATGTATTCTGTTTTGACAGGGTTTTTTAAAGTGCATTTGCTTTAGTTATTCATACTGGTGGAATTTAGCCACATTAATCATTTTTCAAATTTTCTGTGTGTGATTGCCTGCCATGAACACTGATGCCAGCACATTTCTTTTTAGCTACTTTTTTTGGGGTTAGAGGGATATTGCTACATCTTCAGAACCGATGATTTCCTACAAAATTGTAATATATCATATACCACATTTGCAAGATAAAAGCTATGTCCATAGTTTAAAATCACTTAAAATATACGTGTAAAGAGAAATGCTTAATTGATTTTCCAAATCACTTTCCTGTAAAGTTGAACTGTTTCTTAAAACCTTAGTTGTTTTTTACACTACTATATACAACACCCATCAAGATTTAAAATTCCAGTTATACTCAATATTAGCAAGGTCATTCTTATGCACCATTGGTAGAAACATAAACTAGTGTACTTTTGTTTACAGGGCAGTTAAGAGTTAATAGGCAATATACATAATGAACATTAAAGATGAGAAAAACCTTGAACCTGGAAATTTCACTTACGAGAATTCATCCTGGTTATGATATTCATTTTAATACAGCTGATAGTTGCAAAAAACCTTTAGAATAATATGATTACTAATAATAGGAGACTAAAATAAATTATGGCATATCCACATAAGGGAATTCTATGTAGCCATTAAAAAGGGTGGTTAGGTATGGACTCAGTGACTTAAAAAGGTGGTCCCGATACAATCATCTTTCTGTAATAGCATTTGTTTTAATGTTACATACATATGTCTGTTTGTATATACACATAGAAAAAATTTAGAAGAATGGATCTTAACATGGTTTCTGTTGAAGAGAGGTTTTTTCTTGTTTAAATTTTCTAATTTTTACATAATACACTTTTTATAGTTATACACACACACACACACGCACAAACACACATATGCACTACAGAAGCTTCTTTTCCAGCTATCTTGTCTCTAGGCATAGGGACTTTGAACCAACCTAGCAGAAAGGGCCCATGGTGGGGGCAGGGAATCTGATGGCCCCATCCCTCCTAGACCTGATCTGCCTAGCTCAGCTGTCCCCTAACACAGGAGCAAGGACCCTGCTCACCAGATGGTCCTGGATGCAGGGAGTCTCCACCAGCCTCCGGACTCCATTCTCCACAGTGACTCCCAGCCAGTTGAGCGCTGCCCAGCACCAGAGGTAGTCGTAGCCGCCATGCCAGTAGCTCACAAATGCAAATGTCATCGCCGTGGAAAACAGTGTCCCCAGCAGGCCATGCTGGGACCCGCCCACTGGAATGTACACATACCTAGAGAAAGAAGAGGCTGTTAGGAGCCATGCAGAGGGCTGCCCTGCAACTCTGCCTGCTCCCTGGCTTGACTCTCCTGTCGCACACTGCTGTTCACATATGCAGATCCTTCCTCGCTTCCAGGAGGCCAGATTCCTTGGATTCTCCATCCCACAAGGAGTTGGCAAAAACCCAAGCCTCAGCTCTGCAGGGTGTTAGGTTAAATGAACACACAGGCTCAAGAGCTCTCATCACTAGAGCAAAATAGCACTTATAAGAGGCAGGGCAAGAAGTCATGAATTTAGAGTTTCTGGAAGGGATGGGCCCAGGCCCAACCCTGGAAATCCAATCACAGAATGGCAGTTAGGCTTCTGGCTACATGGGACCAGCAACCTTCAAGGCAGGTGATATGGTTTGGCTGCAACCCCACCCAAATCTCATCTTGAATTGTAGCTCCCAAAATCCCCATGTGTCATGGGAGGGACCCAGTGCGAGGTAATTGAATCATGGGAGTGAGTTTTTCCTATGCCGTTCTTGTGATAGTGAATAAGTCTCACACGAGATCTGATGGTTGTACAAAGGGCAGTTGCCCTGCACAGGCTCTCTTGCCTGGCACCATGTAAGATGTGCCTTTGCTCCTCTTTCGCCTTCCACCATGATTATGAGGCCTCCTCAGCCATGTGGAACTGTGAGTCCATTAAACTGTTTTTTCTTTATAAATTACCTAATCTTGGGTATTTCTTCATAGCAGTATGAAAATGGACTAATACAGCAGGTGCGGATTTTACAGCTCAGACTACTAAGTTTATGGTAAACCCATTATTTAAATGCAGTTGGTAAGATCACGTTCCTCAACAGGCAGGAGCTGGGTGCAGCAGATGGGTGCCAGAGACGGTTCCCCAGCTTTCTAGGCAGGTTGCCCAGAAGCAGTCGTGAATTCACAACAAAGAAAAGGGCTCTGTGCTCACAGGGCAGCCAAAGTACCAGACAAAATGCACAGCCGTCCCCTGGGTATGTTCTCCATTGCCGAGACAGCTGCCTGAGTACAGAGAGACAGGACTATGTTCTTCAGTCAGTATTTTCCTGCTTGAGTTGGACAAAACTCACACCTTGGGCTGTTAGGACCTGGAAAGCTAGGAGCTTTTTGCAATAGCCTTTTAAAAAAACCTGTAGGCCTTTGTTTATTGCTGATCAGTGCTTCTTTGTCCAACCTTCCTCCAGGAGGGAAAAAGAGAAAATCCTTTTCTGAATACACAGTATGTTCCAAGCACTAGACACTTTACATGTACTACTTTGTTTGACTCTTTAAAGCACCATATGTATGGTTTATACCCACTGCCCTAGCATTTTAAAATAACTTAGCATTTGTCCTGTTTATATACCATTTTAATTTGGGGGAAGCGATCAAACTTGTTTTTGAGGAGGAAATAAAATTGTTTTCAGAGAAGAAATTGTTCTAGTGAAAATGCTTTCAACAGGACTATTTTATTTTTAGAGATAGCATCTCTAGATGTTACCCAGGCAGGAGTGGAGTGGTGGAATCATAGCTTACCACAACCTCAAGCTCCTGAACTCAGACAATGCTCCCACTTCAGTCTCCCAAGTAGCTGGGACTACAGGCATGCACCACCACACCCAGATAATTTAATTTTTTTTTTTGTAGAGATGATAAAAGTTGCCTAGCCTGGTCTCAAACTCCTAGCCTCAAGTGATCCTCCTGCCTCAGCCTCCCAAAGTACAAGGATTACAGGCGTGAGTCACCATACCTGGTTTAATAGAACTGTATAGGTAGGCAAGCTAAAAATAAAAGCAAGTTATCAGGCAATAAATCTTTTAAAAGACTATACTATTGTAATTACTTCAAACTGTGCCACTGGACAAAGACTCTCTCCTTGACTGAACTTTAGTCAAGTTCCTCTAAGCTCTCTAGGCCTCGACCTTGGTGTCCATCTTTATTGTAGCAAGAATACTGCTAAGTCGGTTTAGAACGAACCCCCCACCTGCAATATCTGATCATGCTCCATTATCTGGCCAAATTCTTCATCATCTACTCTTGGTGTCTGATCACCCTGGCTGCCTTCAGGAGGAATCCTGTTAAGTCTGTTCAGCCAGAATCCCCCTATTTCCCAATGTTTCCTCTTAATAGTATTCTACTCAATGACCCCCCACCTTGCTCCTTGGCTATATCCCCCTTGTCCAAGCTGTATTCAGAATTGAGCCCAGTTCTGGCTGGGTGCAGTGGCTCTTGCATGTAATCCCAGCACTTAGGGAGGCTGAGGTGGGTGGATTGAGACCAGCCGAGCTAACACGGCAAAATCCTGTCTCAACCAAAAACACAAAAATCAGCCAGGCATTGTGGTGTGGGCCTGTAGTCCCAGCTACTTGGGAGGCTGAGGCAGAAGAATCTCTTGAACCTGGGAGGAGGAGGTGAAGGTTGCAGTGAGCTGAAAACATGCCGCTGCACTCCAGCCTGGGTGACAGAGCAAGACTCTGTCAAAAAAAAAAAAAAAAAAAAAAATTGAGTCCAGTTCCATATTGAGGTCTCTTTTCCCCTATTAAAATAATTCCCAAATAAATTTTTTTACTGCTTCAACTACTACCTATATCTGGTTTTTCTTTGACATCCTCCACTCTCAAATATGTTCCAGTTTCCAGTTTAGATAATAAATTATTTGATCACCTTACATAATCCCATTTTATGGGTGAGGAAACTGAGGTTGAGAAATTAATTTGCCCAAGGTACACAGCTGGGGAGGAGAAAGACCAAGAAGCAAATCTGCAACTATACACCCAACTTACTGCTTCCATTACATCCCTGGGCTAATTTTTAAAGTCCTCTATATTTCACCCCAATCAGGAACTATTAAACTGGAAGGCATGTGAGAATGTAGCAGTTTCAGAAATAAGTAAAGCAAAACGAATACTTTCATTTGTGCAAAAACAGGACCATCTTGACATTCAAATTAGCAAATAGGCATCAAGCACTCAATACAGACTAAGGAATCTTCCACCTGCTGTTGAGCATGTCTTTAGGCCTTCAGGGAATTCCTGGCACTATGGGAAACAGACATAACTTTGTTCTTGCTATAAGGATGGGCATACCTGCTTGTGAAACAATAGCAAACAAGTCCCATCATTCAGCTACGTGACATGGTACAAAGTAGACCAGGAAGGTTTCAGAGTGCAGGGGAGAAGGGTGTGAGCAAAAACAGTGGGGCAAAGGAGGCTGAAGAGCGAAGCCTCTCATTCTGGCAAGGCCAAGAGGATGAGTTTTGGTAGGCAAAGAGAAGGTTGGGCTCTGTGCCAAGGACACAAAGGAGGGGCTGGATGACAAGTCAGAAAAGCCTGACAGCCCAGGCCACAGTGGTCTTATCCGGTGTTCTGCTGCCCCCCAGAGGCTGCTTGGTTATTGGTGTGGAACACTCAGCAGAGGCAAAAAATGGGCCACAATTACGCTGCTTCCTACCTGCATGGAGGTAACCGCTGGCCCATCATGAGGCTGCCCTTAACTTTACATAACCAGTGTTGTATATAAAAATAAAATAGGGTGATCAAACCTATTGCAAAAGGGTGAAGAACAACTTCTCTTTAAGGAAACTGTGCAGATGGCTATTTTATAAAACAGATTATCAAATGCTCTTTTCACCCAACCTGCCTCATGTTGTTGTTGTTGCTGTTGTTTAAATCGTATCTCACTAATTAAAAATGAGCTGCAGCCAGGGACAGTGGCTCACACCTGTAATCCCAGAACTTTGGGAGGCCGAGGCTGGGGGGTCACTTGAGGTCAGGAGTTCAAGACCAGCCTGGCCAACATGGTGAACCCTGTCTCTACTAAAAATACAAAAATTAGCCAGGTGTGGTGGCACACACCTATAGTCTCAGCTACTTGGGAGGCTGAGCCAGGAGAATTGCTTGAACTTGGGAGGCAGAGGTTGCAGTGAGCACCACTGCCCTCCAGCCTGGGCAACAGAGTGAGACTCCATCACACACACACACACACACACACACACACACACACACACACAAATTAGCTGCACTGTATATGTCAGAAAACCATAGCATAAAACCCTCTCATTCTCCACACCAATGGTACTTGATCTTGAATTCAACTCCAAGGAGGACATGTTTTCAAACTTGTGATCAGGAAACATCTAGCCCCAAAATTACATGCCCAGCTATTTTGGGCATCTCCTGGAACCAAGGCTCTGTTACTTTGCCTTCAAAATGACAGCAGACAAACATCTCTGAAAATTCCTTTTATTCCAGAAATTCATATATGGCAGGTCTCCAAGGACATGAGGCTGTTTGTTTCAAACCAGAAGAGGGTATAGTTTCAAGACTGGAAGATAAAAATCCCTTCTTTATTCTTAATTTCTAGAAAACAGTACATGTGGTAAAAAGGAAAGCAAACAGGTTATTTTCTTTTACAAATTCTACCATCTTCTGTCAGTTTCATGATTAATAAAAACAGAAACATGTCTCTTTTTTTAGAAAAGCAATGGTATGAAACTGCTTACTAAGATTCGCTGCACAGTAAATTGATTTCCCAATGGAAGAAAGCAATCAGCACCACCTTCTCAGCAAAGCAAAACTAAAAAGCTTGCTTCTCGTCAGTGACTGTGTCAGGCTGAGTCTTCATGAAGCCTGCCTCTGCCGGCTTCGTGTGGTCACTGCTTATAGGAAATGCTGCAGCCACCTTCTTAATTTAAAAGCATCTCACTGAATCAATGCACCATAGCACACCCCCAACTCAGGAGGAGGAATCCATATAAAATGTAGACAGTATTGATGACTTCTACCCTTTACTCAGTGCCCATGCGCCAGGTGCTTTATGCATACTATTTCTAATCATTAAAACAACCCTCCAAGGAAATAACTAGGCCTATTTTATACAGGAGAGGTAAAATCTGCACCTAGAATGTTGTGCTTTTGGTGATATATTTCTTGTTTAACCAAATCTTCAATGCAATCTCCACAGAAACATCCACTGATGTTTTATTAACTGAAAAATGTCCTTTCTAGGAAAGAATTCTTGCTCAAGAGAATAATGCTTACAATTTACAAAGGGATTTAAGCCAATGAGCTCTGTTAGCCACTGTTCAGTGTCAGAAGACAAGAGGTATAACTTCCGCTTTTGAACGACTAAGTAGTCACCCTCTGTCCCACAAGCAGAGATAACACCTGCTATCTCAACTCCCTGACATCCTGCAGACATCTGCCTATGTCAGAAGTAGAGCATAAAAAGTTGGTGGCTAGGGTGATGCTGAGTAGAGGTACATAAAGGGAGAAGAAAATATCTAGCTCCCTCACACCTACTATGAAAAACAACACAAATATACGCCCTACAGAGGGAGACAGGGGTGGAAACAATCCATGTGGTAAACGTATTTATCTTAAAATCGCTATACAATAGCTCCTTGGCTTGCTACATTACCACTTAATTCTATGACAGACTAATGCCAGACCCCAATAAGGTATGAAGATGAAGCACCAGACACTGACGGACATGGCTTTTACTGTCTCCTGCACTGAGCCGAGGTGGGCTTGCTGGTTTCCTGTCATTATTTACCTATTCCTCGGCCGGGCTAGGGCAGGCAGTTGCTGACATCCTACTCTAGCTCCGCCTTAACTTTCCACCTTTATTTCCCTTCTCCCCACTTGGCTCTGGTAGCAAATCCTAAAATCCTGAATAAAGGAGAATTTTATAGCTCCGTGTTCTTGGTCATACCATTTTCACATCTAGAAGATATTCCTCCATCCTCCCGGATTTTCTAACACCTACTCAGTCTATAAACTCCAGTGGATTTTCCATGTCCAGGAAGTCTCTTTTGCATTTTCCAGCTTGCAGTTTAACCCAGGAACCTACGGTGTGTACTGTCTGTTCCACTGATTGAACAGCTATTTACCAAAATGTGTCTATTATGGGTGTCATTTGAGCTAAATTATAAGATTCATTCAGACAGCACTAGATATGTGATGTGCGTATGCATATGCGTGTATGTGTGTATTACACAGCTACTAGTCAACAGTACTTATATACATAACATAATTTCCATTTACTGCTGATAGCCTCAAATAGCTTTTAAACTTGTTATAAATTGTCACCATTGTCATGGACCCATTATAAGCAACAGGAACAAAGGGAAGATTGATTATAAGGTCCTATACCAGGTACTGGGAGACTTTGGAAGATACCTATTCCTAAAGAATACAGACCACTGAAAGACCCTGAGGTTTCTCCATACTTTGTAATCCTAATTACCCTATTAAAGTCAAAAGTATGTGTCACTACACCTCTGGAACTACTCTAACCCTAAGAGATTTACCACCCAAAGTAAAAGTACTAGTCCTTTAAAGAACAGAACCTTTAGTGGCTAGGAAAGGCAAGACTTTTGTCCATGTTACACTTTTACACATGTATCTTGAAACATACAACCTACCAAGAATGAATCAGAAAAATCTAAACAGACTAATAACAAAGAGATTGAATTAGTAATTAAAAACCTCACAACAAAGAAAAGCCCAGGACCTGATGGCTTCACGGGTGGATTCTAACAAACATTTAAAGAAAAAGTAATACCAATCCTTCTCCAACCGTCAAAAGAACTGAAGAAAAAGAATACTTCCAAACTCATTTTATGAGGCTGTCATTACCCTGATACCAAAGCCAGACAAAGACATCATTAAAAAACTATAGGCCGGCTGGGCGCAGTGGCTCACATCTGTAATCCCAGAACTTTGAGAGGCTGAGGCAGGCAGATCACATGAGGTCAGGAGTTTAAGACCAGCCTGGCCAACATGGTGAAACCCTGTCTCTACTAAAAATACACAAATTAGCCCAGTGTGGTGGTGCATGCCTCCTGTAATCCCAGTTACTTGGGAGACTGAGACAGGAGAATTGCTTGAACTCAGGAGGCAGAGGTTGCAGGGAGCTAAGATTGCACTTCTGCACTCCAGCCTGGGTGACAGAGTGAGACTCCATCTCAATAACAAAACAAAACAAAACAAAACAAAAAAAACCTACAGGCTAATATCCCTGATGCACATAGATGCAAGAATACTCAACAAAATACTAGAAAACGAAATTCAACAGTATGTTGAAAGAATTGGTTCATCATGATTAACTGGGATCTACCCCTAAGGTGCAAGGACATCTCAACTTACACAAATCAATTAGCATGATACATCACATTAACAGAATGAAGGACAAAACCTTCGTTATCATCTTAATACATGGAGAAAATGCATTTGACAAAATTAGACAAACTTTTATGATTAAAAACTCTCAACACACTAGGTACGGAAGAAATTTATTTCAATACAATAAAGGCCATATATGACAAGCCACAGCTAACATATTTGACATTGAAAAACTGAAAGTCTTTTTGCTAAGATTGGAAACAAGCAAGAATGCCCGCTCTCACCACATCTTTTAAACATAGTATTGGAAGTACTAGCCAGAGTAATCAGAAAAGAAAAATAAATAAAAGGCATATGAATTGGAAAGGAAGAAATAACATTATGTCTGTTTATAGATAACATGATCATATATATAAAAAACCCTAAAGACTACAAAAAAACCCGTTAGAACTAATAAACAAATTCAGTAAAATTGGAGGACACAAAAGTAACATAAAAATCAGTTGCTTTCCTATAAACAATAAATTATCCAAAAAGAAAATTAAGAAAAAATATCATTTTTAAAAGAACAAAAAAAAAAAGAAAAAAATAGAATGACAAAGAATAAAATACTTAGGAATAAATTTAGCCAAGAAAGCAAAAGATTTGTATGCTGAAAACCATAAAACATTGAAGTATAATAAAAAATATATAAAATAAAAAAAAATAAAATCGCAGAAGGAGAATAAAGATAAAAAAAAAAAAAAGAAAGTAAATACACACAAAAAATGGAAAGATATGCTGTGCCCATGGATAGGACTCTGGAGATTTTAACACTGCATACACACGAAAGGTTTATACTTACTAATAATGGGCCAGCAGCAGCATACTTCATTCAAGGAAAATCATGTTAAGTGTTCTTAACACACACACACACACACACACACACACACACACACACACACACAAAACCCAAAGGGGTACAAGGAAACTTTTGGAGGTGATGGATATGCTTATTACTTTGATTATGTTGATGGTTTCATGGGTGCATGCATATGTCCAAACGCATCAAATTGTACACATTAATATGTGCAATTTTTGTGTATCAGTTACACTCCAATAAAGCTGGGGTTTTAAAAAGCCATTATCATAACGAGTAGCACTCCTATATCTTTCATCAGCATTTGAAGACACCAAGAACACCGAACTGCTTGCTCAGGGATGTTCTTTACTTGAAACCATTAGTCCTAAAAATGTCACTATCAGATCCAGGTCACTTAGGGCTATTGGGTCAAAGCTATGGATTCAACACCCACATATACCTGTTGATTATGCTTAATCCAGATGACAGCCAGCTGTTCTCCACACACCTAACACTGGCTGTGGAGGAGCCTGCAGAAGGTATGTGGGTGTGCCAGGGTAAGGCAGTACCTACTACAATTTTGTCTATCTCCAACATTTTGCCATCAAATAACTGTCACCCTTCCCCTCACGTTCCCCCTTTATCTGCCAAGTAGAAAAGTCACCTGACCAAGTCCTTTTGTTATAATGAGTTACTGCGGTAATTAACTGTCTAAAGAAAGTCCTTATATAGGTTTACATATTTTATCAGTTTAAGTGACCTAATGATGTCCTGGGAGGTCAAAGTCCTGATGACACATGTGTCTTTGTGGTATTACAATTTTCACACCAGAAACTGCAAAACAAGCAAGCAAAGGACCAAAAGCACTTTTTAAGATGTCATGCATCAAAACTAGCTCCTAGTCACAAACAGGGACATGCCAAGGCCCAGGGGAGGTAAACACCAGAAAGGGGTATGTACTGTTTCCCTCCCTGGGGTTTCTAACCCTCTTCTTCTGCTTGAGAGCACACTGAAGCCTCAGCATCCCCAGGCCTCCCAGGCCCAGATCTATTCTGGGTTATAAATAAACACTATATAAAGCAGATTCTTTGGAGGTTTGAGCAAAAGAGACAGAGTGGGAATTTACACTCTTCAGTGCTGCAAAGCTGAGTCTAATTGCTAATAAAAAGGTCCTTGAAGCCTCAGTTTAATAACCACCAACATTTTCTGGCTGCCTGCCTGTCTTCCCACCTTTCTCCCAGGAGAATGCTAAAAGCATTTCTAAGCTTCCCTAGGCCAGAGGAAAAGGCGGGGGCAGGGTGGGGGGTACGAAAAGCCAGAAGTAAAGGGGCAAATGAGGATGTCCGTATGATGAAGGGATGCATGACTTCTCCCACTGCACAGTCAGGAGGAGAAGGGGTAGGGGAAAGAGCCCACCCTTGCCCCTAAGTCATTTCCCAACCTTTGCTCCATCAGCAGTTCCCAAATCCAGGGATTAAAATTGCCACCATCCTGGGCATACACCTCCTCTAATCAGCATGTGAACTATGGGTTTCTCCTGGATGTTTCCTT
The DNA here is from genome assembly GCF_009764315.1 of Trachypithecus francoisi. Lineage (NCBI taxonomy): Eukaryota > Metazoa > Chordata > Mammalia > Primates > Cercopithecidae > Trachypithecus > Trachypithecus francoisi. Next base: position 67,616,547 of record NW_022681470.1, on the reverse strand, counting down.
TCCATCTCTGCCTCTCACTCACATCCTATTCAGTGCCACTCCTGCCGGTCCTAGTCTTCAAACTCATTTATCATGGCTGTTAGGAAAATGTTCACTCTAAAATAAACTTGTACAACTTAAAGGTTACTGTGCTGGTACAATGCCTTGGAGTCTCTGGAAGAAAGTGCTCTGAGGACAAGTGCAATAAAGAAATGCCTAGCTGGTTCCCGAAGCATTTCATTCCTCATCTGGGTTTATGGTGTAATGATTTTGTGGCAGCCATGCTGGAGAGGGCCCCAGAGGCAAGGTCCATGGCCTTGATAAGTGTATACTCCAGGTTTTCAAAGCAACCCAGTACCACACATACAAAGTCTGGTCTGTTGGTCAGTCAGCAAAGACAAAAATCAACAGCTGATGTGTGTAACATAAAGGAAAAGAAGACGCAAGTTCTTTGTGGTCAGGAAGCATCTAGTCTAATAAGGGTGGGCAAGTCTCTATCTTGGGGGTCCCACTTCTAGTGGATTCCCATTGTATTATGGCCTAAATTAAACCCATCAGCTTGGCTTCTTCTAAGTCATTCTCCAACTGCCTCTTATGCCACTAATTTCATCTTATCAGCCTCCAAAATAGATTCTCCACCCCAGTCATTAACTTCATTCCTGCCCAAACCTGGGCCTTGTAATCATGCCATGCCATCCCATCCCCCAAGCACAGAAGGCCTCTGGTCAGTCTTTTCCATCATTTGATCTTTCAAAATGGGTTTAACATTCACTTCCACGAAAATTTCCCCAGCCAATCTCACCCTTTGATTCTTTACCTCTTTAAGATTCATGCATTCATCTCAACCTAAATGATTTCTTTCAACTTGCTGATGTGCTGCTCTTTACTACTTCTGAACTACCTCACCAGGCCTGACAGCATGCAGGATTCCTCACCTTACATCAATATCTGCAACACAGAATTATAAAATTTCCCTTCTTAGTCCACCAGAGTCTAATTTAGACTCCAAATTCAGGAGGACGCTCAATAAATCCTAGTGAATTTGTCTCCTGCTCTTTCCTTCATCCTTCTCATTTCCCTGATTCATCTCTCTTGCCTCTTCTTTTCTTTGACTGTCACTCCCTGTAAACAAAAGATGATTCTCCAGCTAGAAACTGTGACTTCATAAGTAAATATCACTGTTTATGTCTGCCGCCACTGTGTTCTCCTCTAAAGTGCTGTGGGGTTTCGAGGGAATATTTACGAAGTCAGACTAAATCACAGATACCAGCAGGAGATACCCTGAGCAAAAGGGACGGCTGGCGGGGACTGATGGGGGGACCCATGCCAACACCAACCTCTCCAAGAAAGTTGCTGGAACTACTGAAAGAAAAGGGAGATTTAACCACAAAGCAAAACTCCAGGGTTACACGTTTTTAAAATTAAAGCACTCAAGTTATGATATTTAACATATATGACCTTAACTTTAAAAGCATCAAGTAAAACCATGGCTGTGCCCATCAGTATTCAATATCTGCGAGGGGATGGGGTCCAGGAGGCCAAGAGTTAGTCTTCGTTGGATTACTTGGGTTGACTTTCCTGACAATACCACTTCCTTGGCCAGGCATGTCACTTCAATTCCAGTGTGTTCGCAGGTCACAAAAAGAGTAGTGTGGGTCGGGCGCGGTGGCTCACGCCTGTAATCCCAGCACTTTGGCAGGCCAAGGTGGGAGGATCACGAAGTCAGGAGATCAAGACCATCCTGACTAACACGGTGAAACCCCGTCACTACTAAAAATACCAAAAAATTAGCCAGGTGTGGTGGCGGGCGCCTGTAGTCCCAGCTAACTGGGAGGCAGAGGCAGGAGAATGGCGTGACCCCGGGAGGCGGAGCCTGCAGTGAGCCAAGATCATGCCACTGCACTCCAGGCTGGGCAACAGAGTGAGACTCTGTCTCAAAAAAAAAAAGAGTAGTGTGGAGTCAGGACCTTAAAAGCACCTTAAAGCACAGAGTAGGGCAGATGTAGGGATGAGTAAGTCAGGGTCACAGATTTCAGTGGCAGTCACTTTTCCGGTTTTTGATTTACAACTGGGAACAGCTAAAGGGCTAGGAGAGAACCAGGGAATGAAGCCTCTTGAAAGGTCTATAAAGGTCTGGGAACATTTGAGACATAAGCATAAACGCTCTTGAAGAGTTACAAAATATCACAAGAGTGTGCTGTTTGCTACTGGTTTCTATCAAAGCAGAGGGGATCTGTCTTCCTTGATTGGGTTTCAGAACACAGAGCTCCTGAAATATTAGCTTATGCTTTTGAGTTCCCCATTTTCCCTACCCCTCTGCTACCATGAAGTTAACTCTTGTCTTTTAACCAAAATTAAAATGCATCGGCAAGTGCAAAAAGGACAGGGGAGAGTTTGAGTGGGGGGGTCTCACTCTGTTGCTTAGGCTGGAATGTACTGGTGCAATCATGGCTCACTACAGCCTCAAACTCTTGGGCTCAATGGATCCTCCCACCCCAGCCTTCTGAGTAGCTAGGACTGCGAGTACACACCACCATGCCTGGCTACGTTTTTTTTATATTTTAGAGACCAGGTCTCACTGTGTTGCCCAGGCTGGTTTCAAACTCCTGGCCTCAAGCGATCCTCTCACCTTGGCCTCCCAAGTCACTGGGATTACAGGCATGAGCCACAAAACCCAGCCTAAAGGGGTTACTTGTAGGAAGCCTGAGATGAATCCTGACTCAAGGTAACAAATTATTTCCTAATAGCACATTTCTATTGTATTCTGGGCTTTCTTAAAGGCATACCGGAAATGAAAATGGTCATCTAGGGTGGCCACAGGTGGGTTTCAATGCCCAGAAAGGGATAAAAGTGGGAGAAAAAGCCAGCAAGTATTATATGGGTACCCTTTGCAAAACACTGACACTCAAGACTGTCTTCAGGAGGAAAGAAAATAAAGGTCTCTGAAACTGATGTGATTTTCAAAAAAATAATCAAAGTGGAATGACTGCTGGTGGTAATGAGATGGCTGCTCCCTCTCCGGACTGAAATCCGCACTCTGACAAATCAGCTTTGACAGAATTGTTTCAACTGCCTCTCATTTACCGTAATTATGATTCACGATCCCTATCAGAGATGGCACCTTTTAAAGTTTGGCACTAAAAGGGAAAACTGATAATGCTTGAGCTTGGGCATGAATGACAATAAATCTGCAGTAGCCAACATAGCCGTGCCAGTGTAACATTTACGGAAACAAAGCAAGAACATCATCCCATGCTCAGGAAACAATGGCCCGGTAAGCATTTTTCTCTTAATGCAGTCAGGGCTGCGGGGATGATGATGCTTATTTGAAAAATCCCGTGGTAATTGAGTAAACTCTTGAGTGCACATTAGAGATTAATATTTTAAGAGCTGGCATTTTACAGACAGAGGCAGTCTAAGGATGACATTAAATGTGTGACATATAAGGCAGAGTCTTCTGTAGATTAAAAATGCTTCTGTTCATGCACTAAAGTCATAAGAAATCCAAAGATGTCAGCTGTAGATCTGGATATTAACATGGTGGTCCAGGCTAGGAAACAGCCACTTTCCAAGGGTTGGGGAAAGAAGTGCACCATACTGATGGCCTTTCACTTGCTTGGAAGGCTCCCTCTCAAGTGTGGTCAAGATGAGAAAAGAAGTTTTATGGGTCGGAGAGTACTGAGCTCGACTTTACCTTACCCCTGAGAAAGGCAGGCAGAGAAGATTAGAGTAGTTAGTCACTCCCCAGTACAGGCGGCTAATGTTGCTGCAGAGAGAAGCCAGGTCCTGAGTGTGGGGATACAGAGAAGCAGCTGGGTCCAAATGAGAGATGTGCTGTTCCAAGCTCTTCCCACCCACACCATGGTCCTGCCTTCCAAGACTATGACAGGAGAAATTGCAGGCAAGGGGCAGCTGCCAAGCAAAGCCATTTCATGGAGCCAAAGAACAAAGAGATGCCCTCCAAGCGCCCGCATGCCTGTGGAACCTCATCTACCCAGGCTGCGTGTGTTGACTTGAATCTAAAGGCCAGTAACCAAATCAGCAGATCTGGGTCTCTAACGCCATTAGCTTTCCCGACAAGAAAGGGAAAGGCATGGAGGAGATGCTATGTATCTGGTTCATGCCCAGAGACAATGTGAAGGGCAGAAGTAGTTGATTCAGAGCTCACCATCTTTGCCTTGGGTAGTACAGATCAGTTTATTTTCAGAGGTTAAGAAGCAGACCCTTTTTCAATTCGACGGCCGAGGCCAAGAGATTGAGAGAGGCTCCTTCAAGAGCATTCCCTATTTACCTAAACGAGAAGGCCAGGGGAGAAGGCTGACTGTCCATGCTGCAAAGCGTGGGAGTTAAGGTGAAGCTGTGGGCTTTAACACTTGCCCCTCTTATGGCACCAGGAGCCAAGAACCATCCAGAGGGATGCTAGAATGGGCTGGACTGGTGGGGGCAAGCAAGCTACTCTTCAGAGTTCACCTGCGGGGCCAATATTGCTAGCCCATCTAGTTAGCACCACTTTCCTGCTGCGTCACCTTATGACTTGACAGCACCGCCTTAAGTGACCTCTCCTGCAGCTCAGTCACTTCAGATCACACTGTTCTAGCTCCTCAGTGAGGAGCTTGCTTGGAGAATACAAGTCTCTATGTTAGAATGTATGCCAAGGGTGACCCCCAACTCTCATTAGCGCAAAGGTCTTTTGAGTCTGATGCCTATCCTTCTGCTCCTCTCCACACACACTCCTGGGTGGTGGGTCTGTGGCTCACTGTCTTCCTCAGCAGCACCAGCCCTGGGCACACAGCTGCCTCTGGCACAGCTGCAGAGTCCTCCGTGTTCTTTCCAGCATCTCTCATACCCTCCAGGAGTCCCTAGTTCCCAGGGATTACACTGTACATTGTCAAGCTTCCATCAGGGTCTCTGCTGAGCCTCATGGGGCTGCACAGCTCTCTAGAGGACCCTCATCCAAAGTCCCCTTGGGAGTAAGACATCTCCCAGGATCATGGGCAGAGCATGGCATGGGACTTGGCAAAGGACCGAACCCCCTCCTCCCATGGCTCTGGATGAGCTCAAATACTTCCTAGGGGTGTACTTCCAGAGCAGAATGTGGGCTAGAGATCATTACTCCCTTCTCACAGTGCTAAGGTAAAATGTCTCCCTTTCAAGGTGCAAGTTTCTAGGAACAAAGCACATAAACTCTAACGGTGGCTCAGGGTTGCACCTATATAACCTGGTATTACAAACTGTACAGTGACTTCTACTAGAATCAAACCAAGCCACTCTTGGCTCCCCAGTCATTTTTGTGTATATTTGTGTTTGTGAAAGGAATGTGTCTATAAAAACTAGGCTGAGTACCAACTACAGGCTAGGCATAGGGATAATATAAAGAGGGATTGAAACGTCTGTGCCTGCCTGGGGCAGACAGTCTAGAGGTATGTTTAACATCTAAAGGTACAGTTAAAAAAAAAGTTGAAGCAGAATGAAATAAATGCAGCCTGGAGCTATAGACAACTTTCATGTGCTGGGGAATGAGGGGCTGATTCTGAGGGGTGGCTCTCAGGGACAGGTTCAGGGGGAAAAGCCACATCTGAGATAAAGAAGAGGATATATAAAGCAGTAGAGGGTTCTAATCTTGTCTTTACTGGCTAGTTGACATCGATCCCAATGTACCCCTAATACCACTGACAAGCTCTTGCAAAGTCAATGTCAGAGGAAAAAGATTATCATTGCCTTCCTGAATCAAGGAAACAAAATCCTAAAAGTTCACTAATTTAAAAAATGTAATTGTACATTACTATGGAAAATCCAAAAGGTAGACTACAAAAAGACATGTGGGAACATTATAAAGAAATGAAACAAGCCTTTCTCAATGAATGGAAAACAAACAGATTCTGCTGCTATACATTGTGTGTGTGTGTGTGTGTGTGTGTGTCTGGCTCTGTCACCTGAGTGCAGTGGCACAATCTTGACTCACTGCAACCTCTGCCTCCCGGGTTCAAGCAATTCTCCTGCCTCAGCCTCCCGAGTCTCTGGGATTACAGGTGCCTGCCACTGCGCCCGGCTAATTTTTGTATTTTTAGTAGAGATGGGATTTTGCCATGTTGGCCAGGATGGTCTCAAACTCCTGACCTCTGGTGATCCGCCTGCCTCGGCCTCCCAAAGTGATGGGATTACAGGCAGAGCCATCGTGCCCGGTCTCTGCTGCTATAATCTTATAACACACTTCTGACACCACATGTTTGTGGGTTTTCTCCCACATACCAAGCAAGCAATCAGTTCTGGAGTGACATGAGCTGTGTGTCCTCTAACTGAATTTAATTCTGATGCTATCTACCTGGAGATAGGGTCAGATCACACAGGCTGGAGACTCAGCCCCACAAAACTGAGCCCTACTTCTGAGGCCAATCACAAGCCCTAAGTCGGTTTACCTGTGCTTCTGACCAGCTGAGGCAGGAGCATAGGGTCTGGAGGCTGGGAACATAAGGCTGATTCATGCTGACTTCCTAAACTAAATCTAATGGAAACACCTCAGCTATGATAGGAAATATCCTGTCCATTTACACAGGGCCTACACTGAGTAAATGACTTTGTAACTTGACTTGGTCCTCTTCATTTACATACAGCATAAGCCAAGTAACCAGTGGAAACCTCTGGAGGGTATTTAAACCCCAGAAAATTATCTAATGGGGCTCCTGAGCCCCTATGCTTGGGTCTGTCCCGACCCTATAGAGGATACTTTCATTTTCAATAAATCTCTGCTTTTGTTGCTTCATTCTTTCCTTGCTTTGTGCATTTTGCCCAATTCTTTATTCAAGATGCGAAGACCCTAGACACCCTCCACCGGTAACATAACCAGCCATAAATTGAGGCTCCCCCGACCCTCCCTCCTTGGTTTTAATTTGTTAGAGCAGCTCACAGGACTCAGGGAAACTTACTTACATCTACCTTAAATTGTTATTGTAAAGATTATTACAAAAGACACAGATGAAGAGATGCATAAAGCGAAATATGGTGGAAGGGGCTCAGAACTTACATGCCCTCCCCAGGTGTATCACCCTCCAAGAGCCTTCACATGTTTAACTCTCTGGAAGTTCATCATTACTCTGTCCTTTGGGACTTCTATGGAGACTTCATTATGTAGGAATGATTGATTAAATAATTGGTGATTAACTTAACCTTCAGCCACTCTCCCATTCCCAGAGGTTGAGGGGTGGGGCTGAAAGTCCCATCCCTCTCGTCAGGCATTGGTCTTTCTAGTGATAGGCCTCATCCTGAAGCTACTAAGGGGCTGCCAGCCATCAGCCAACTCCTTAACATACAAAAAGACACATGACTTTAGAGATTCTAAGGATTTTAGGAGTTGTATGTCAGGAAACTGGGAGGAAGATCAAATATACATTTCATAATTTCACACAACAAGTTACCTGAGAACCAAGGGCACCCAATTATAAAATCTGGATTTTAGTTGCCCCCCAAGAATGAGCCTGGCTCAGCAAGCAGGTCCCTGGGTATAAGCAAGGCTGTGTCTCCATCTCTATAACCCCGAACAGCTGTGATCCATGCTGGGCCACAGCATCTCCATCTAGGACATAAGTTTGTAATCTATGCCCAGCTCACCTCATAGGATGGTACATGATGATCTAATGAGGCAAAAGGGATGGAAAGGAATGGAGAAATAATGTAAAACAAATGATCACTATACTGACAGGATATAAACAATAGCGTATTAGAGACACTACTGATCATCAGAAAAGGATTTGCATTTAGTTAAATATTTTGATAAAGAAGAGAGAGAAAATACTGCCTGCTCACTGTGAACTGGGTACTGCGCTGAACATTTTACAGGTGTTACTCAATTTATGAAGCTACTCTGGGCAATTTCTACCTCCCCTAATTTCCAGATGAGGAAAATAAAGCTCAGAGAGGTTACTTACTTCCCTACTTGAGGAACTGGTCACTTTGTTCCATGTTGCATCAAAGAGCAGAACTTTTCATACACTGGTGAAAATTGCAGTGATGCATGTTCTCTTCGATCTGAGATGTCTAAGAGTAAGAAAGCTACACAACTAATGGTGGAGGAGAAATTGAGACTTGGGTTTGTCTGATTTCAAAATGTGCATTCTTCTTGATGAAATGGGAGAGTTGCCTGACCTCACTCGCAGGATGTGCAACAGGAATGTGCATCCTCTGGTTGCCGCCACTAATCAAACCCCTTATTGGAGGGGGAGCACAGAGACAGACAGGTGCAGGAGCCGGAGCAAGCATCCTCGGGCTCCAGCCCCATGGCAGCATCCAGGGGTGGGAGCCTGTGACTCCCAAAGCCCAAATGGTCATGTATTACAGTGCATTCTTTTAGCCTTGCCATCTGTGAATGGCTTAAGTGTTAACCAGCTCAGTGGACCCTCTGCCTTTTTGCAAGGGCAGGGGGCCAGTGTGACAGCTTTCTGTATCCAGAGCTCTTGCCCAGCATCCCTGAAGAACTGGGTCACACATAGAAGGATGAATGCAAGGGTTTTAATGAGTGGTAGAGGTGGCTCTCAGTGGGATGGATGGGGAGCTGGAAGGGGAATGGAGTGGAAAGATGGTCTTCTCCTGGGGTCTGGCCATCTAGCGGCCAATCTCCCCTCCAATCATCACCAGTTGAACTCCTCTCAGCATTCAGACATTCCTTTTCTTCTGTCCTTCTCTGCCATGCTATTCAGTCATTCATCAGCTCATCTCTTTGTCTCGTCTCCTTGTCCCCTCATCTGCTTATGGAGCCTGGGGTTTGGGGTTTATATGGGTACAGGATAGGGGTATGACGGGCCAAAAGGCAACTTTTGGGTGCAAAAACAAGAATGCCTGTTCTCATTTAAGGCCACAGGTATCCAGGCTTGAGGATGGGGCCTTTGCTGGGGAACCACCCTCTTCTGCCCAGTATTTCCCTGTCTCATGTCTGTATCATCACTAGACCAAGTTGTTTCCCCGTGATTACTACAAATATTAATATAGATAACCTATATGCTTAACACTAAAAAGACAATGTTTAATATTTTCTAGCTTTTTAATATCTACTGAGCCCCCAGTAAATGTCAATCACCTTGTTCTGGGCTTTCCACCGTATTTCATTTGATGCTTTTTTGGCATCTTTAAGTGTTCAGAGTCATGTTTGTGAACCTAAATCATCATTGTAGCAGCAAAGCATGGCAGATGTAGATAAAGTATCCAACTAACTGTGAGGTGATACAAAAAATTCAATGCATTTCTACTCAAATCTGGCAGAAACTCCTGATGACAGCAAGAAGTCTGGAGGCCAAGAATGACCCCCTATCGTTGGCACAAAGAACACTAGAACTGGAAGGGATCTGAGAGGCCATCTTGCCCAGGGACCCCTGAGCTACACTCACACCAAGAGCCATCCAGCCTACACTTCCACACTCTTAGCAGATCTCGGCTTGTGAAACAGTCTTTCTACTTTTACACAACTTAGGTTGACGAAAACATGCTTCCTGGTGCTTTTCATTGGTTGGTCCTGACTCTCCTCTTCAAAGAAACACAGAGCAAGTACCAACCCACCAACTGGCAGCCTGCAAAATAGCTGACGAGAGCTTTTAGCTCTCTCCAAAGGCTTGCTTTTGCCTGCTACAGACTCTCAGCTTCTTTGTCCATTCTTTGTGATTCTAACCTCTCTCACTGTCATGGTTTCTGTTTTTTTTAGATATTTCCTTGTTTGTGTCCCTCTGGGATTATGCAGCCAGAAACAGAAGGAGCATTCATGGAACGACAGGAATAATGAAGAACAGACTAGGAATGCCACATTCTTTTCCTAACCGTATATTTGCATCATCACCAAGTATTTTTTAAGTATCTACTACATGCTGATACTGTGCTATCCAACAGAGGTGTACAGGAACATGCCAGATCAGACTAAAAGCTTACATACAACCTATTATTGAGGCTATCTGTGGTGACATTTGTTTCAGGGCAGACTTAACTCACAGCAGAGCTTGCATCTACCACTCTTTTCTGAGAAAGTCAAGACCATTATATGAGCACCCTCTCCTTCTTCCCTAACCACATACATCATCTTTATCACCATCAGCACACGTCCATTCACTATTTGGCCCTTCTCCCATAGTAAAAGAGACGCCATTTCCATGACTAAGGCTAACTCTGCTTGTTAGCTCTGTCTCCTTCTGCCTCCTGAGGAACCATGCTTCCCCTTCCCAGCTCCCACCCCCAGTATCTCTGTCCAACTTATCTGACTGGTTCTTTCCTTAGCCTAAAGATGCACTTTCCCATTTCATAAATGTCTTTCTTTCATCCACAGCTTCTTCCAGCTTCAATCCTAATAGCTTTTTTTTTTTAAGCAGGTATTTAAGGTCATTGAAAGAATAGTCCACATACAGTCTCTAAGTCCCTCCATCCCATTCCCTCCTTAACCTGTTGCAGTCTGACTTCTGTCCCTCCCCTCCCCATTCCATCAGCTTTTCTCAAGGTCATCAAAGACCTCCATATTGTCACAGCTGATGGTTACATCTGTGTCTCTCTCTTATTTGTCCTATTACATTTGCATTGACAGTGCCTTCCATTTTCTTCTTTAGATAATGTCTGTTTTATGTCTTACCACTACTGTACTCCTTACCTTTAGAAGTATTTTTTAAAATCCAGAACTACCAATGACCTTTTTGTGTATGTCCTTTATGACATTTTTCTATAAATACACATAGACACATACTTCTTACAAGAACAGGATGGCATACATTCCACTTTAGGAAACTGTTCTGTTCACCTAATCACGAGCATCCTTCCACATGACTTTCATTGTTCTCATTCTTTGCTTCTGTGGCTCTGATGAAGCTCTCTGTTTTCCTTTCATCTTTAGAGCCACTGCTCCTCGTGCTCCCTCTTAGGCTACCCATTCTCTGCCTAGTTCTAAAAGTATCAGCAACCACTCATGGTTCTGTCCCTTAACTTCTATGTGCTCACACTGGGAGAGCATATCAGCACATTAACAATGTAGTGAAGCCAGGCATTTCACGCCTGTAATCCCAGCACTCTGGGAGGCTGAGGTGGACAGATCACCTGAGGTCAGGAGTTCCAAATCAGCCTGGCCAACATGGTGAAACCCCTTCTCTACCAAAAATAGAAAAATTAGCCAGGCGGGGTGGCGGACTCCTGTAATCCCAGCTACTCAGGAGGCTGAGGCAGGAGAATCACTTGAACCCAGGAGGCAGATTGCAGTAAGCTGAGATTGCACCACTGCACTCCAGCCTGGGTGACAGAGTGAGACTCCATCTCAAAACAAACAAAAACAATGTAGTTTGGGTTCATCTATCACATTAACCAGCTAGTCAACCACTCACTGAGGCTAATAATACATGGATGCTAATATATAGTAGGTACTCAAGAAATATCTACGAAATGAATTGAAGGCAAGGAGGAAGAGAGAAGAGCTGAAGTGAGGGGTACTTTGAGGGAGGCCAGCCCAAGTAACTTGGCATGGTGAAGACCCAATATAAGGTTATGGAAAAGAATAACAATGGGCTGAGGGGAAAATATCAGAGAAGTATCAAAACCAAAATTTCTCCTTCACACCTATGCTGAGAGTTGGATCTATCATGCAGTTGCTGAGAGCACCACTGAATAGATATAAGAAGTGGTTCCCAACTCCCTGCTCTCCCATGACCAGCCTCCAGGAATCACTGTGCAAGAATGCCCTTGTGAATGGGATGTGAGGAGGCTCTCCCTAGACTTCACTCCACTGCAACATTGAAGAACCCTCCCCACCGTGCTTCCCACCCACTATCCCATAAACTGCCTTCCACGCCCACTCCACTCTGATTTCACCTTTAGGCTCCATCTGGAAGCCTCCTCAGATAAACATCATCCATCTTCCAAACTCAAATTATGATCCCCGGCCCCTAACACGATCTTTTCTGCTATTTATAAATTCTTACCATTTGGATAATTATACAGTTGTTCAGTTACTTCATTTTCTTAGCTATATTGGAACCCCATAGGGCTGAGACCTCATCTGTTCTAGAATCTATACCCCACATGCCCAGTACCCTTCTGTATTCCCTCTAGGTACTTGCCACAGGCAGAATCACTTGACCCAGAAGCATTAAAACCAAGGAGATGCCTCAAAATACAGCGGTTAAGGCATGGATTCACCCTTGGATTCTAATCCCACCTTCACTTAGTAGTTGTGAGGCTCTGAGCCAAGTTTATCTGTTCTGAGCCTCAGGCTCCTGATCCTTAGAGTGGAGGCAATAAAACCCACCACAGGAATGTCGTAATGCTTAACCAAGACATTGAACACAAAGAGCTCAAAGAATGCCTGGCATACAGCAAGCACTCAGTAGATGTTGGATGTTAGCTGTGACAAAGATGCACCTCAGCAGAAAGAAACATCTCAAAGAAGCAAAAGGGCAGAGCAAGCAAGGAGCCCTGCTCCTCTCTCCAGATCATGAATGGCCTCAGGACAGCTGTAGCAAATTCAAAATTCTTTACCCACCCCCCACCCCTTGGCCCTTGGGGATTGGATTGAAAAGAATTTCTGCTAAATACCCTTTTCTTTATGAGTGCGACATTCCTTAGTAAGTTGTTTAAGTGGAAGCCCCCAGTGTCAACGATGCAGATTGGAAAAATATCTATCCTTTCCAATTACCTTCTCTAATTAGTGCTTGTATGATTCGTGCTGCTAATATTGTTTACACTAAAGGGTGCCCTCGAAACAGCAGTCAACTATCTCCTAGGTGTTCAACAGCTACTTAAAACTGAGCTGATTTATTGAATGATATCTATAAGTTGTAATCTTATAATTTACGTTGTATTTGGTTAGTAAGTTTACATTGTATTTGGTTAGTCTCTGTCATATTCATTCATTCATTTAACATAACACCTACTATGAGCAGCCACTATGCACTGGAAGGAGTTAGTAAGTGACTGTCAGGTGTTGGGCACTGTGCTGGACATGATGAGGAAAATGAAGTTGCTAGAGACACAGTCCCCACCTTCAGGGAGTGCATCCTCTGCCTGACAGACAAAACAAACATTGAGAGTGACAGCCAAAAGAATTGATGTTAAATGTTCTCACCACAAAAAAATGACAACTACGTGAGGCAATAAATATGTTAATTACCTTGACAATCACTTCACAATGTGTACATATATGAAAACATCACATTGTACCCCATAAATATATACAATTATTATTTGTCAATTAGAAATCAAATAAATGCAGAAAAAAGAGAAAATGACAGCAGTTTAAGGTAATGTGAGTAGCATACAGAGTAGCAGTAAAACAGGGTTAAGAATGAACATTTACTGAGCACCTTCTAGGCACCAGGCAGATGGCTGGGCACTTGCCACATTTAAACCTATGATGTGAGGTAGAAAACCCGCATTTTCCAGATGATGACACAGATTTGGACTCTCATCTATCTCTGAAACTGGCATCCTGTCACCATGCCATGCTAACTCTCTTTGCCCAGCCTCTTCATTTAGACCTATTTATACATTTAGACTTATACAACATTCATGCAAAATGAGGTACAGAATGGTTAAGTACCCTGGCTCATATTTAAACATTATGAATAGATTTATTTTCAAAAGTTCTCCGTCTTTTAATCCTACAGACTCTTTATGATGAAACCAAAGGGCCTTCCATCTGTCCAAACAAGTGGCCCAAGATCACCTTGAGACCATGATGAAGGTAAAAGGTACAGGCCAGTGAAGAAATCACCTAGTTCCATGGGACTCACCCCACACCTCAGCTAGAAACTGGGATGTGGCAAAGGATTCTGTTTTAAACCTGGAAAGGAGATGACCATTTTCACCACATCTTCCCCTTCTTTCTTTGAGAAAAGATGTATCAAAGAGCGTCATAGATACCGGCCTCAGTGATCATTAGCTTCCTTCACTCTCCATGGTCAGTGCAGCTCAGGAGTTGGCATTTCTTAATCTGAAAGGTCTTTAAAGTCAGAAAGAGGAAAAAAACGGATCCACCACACTCTACTCTGGTTTTTTTTTTGTTTTGTTTTGTTTTTTTTTTGTTTTTTTAGACACAGGGTCTCGCTTTGTCACCCAGGCTGCAGGGCAGTGGCACGATCATAGCTCACTGTAGCCTCAAACTCCTGATCTCAAGCGATCCATCCTCTTGCCTCAGCATTCTGAGTAACTGGGACTATGGGTGCTGCCATCACATCTGTTTTTTGTTTGTTTGTTTGTTTTTGGTAGAGATGGGGTCTATGTTGCCCAGGCTGGTCTTGAGCTGCTGGATTCAAGCAATTCTCCTGCCTCAGCCTCCCAAAGTGCTGGGACCACACTGCAGCCTCTTCTATTTATCTTGAATGATGTCATAGCTGTCATCCCTTTATGTGGTTCTTTTTAACTTACAGGTAAGTGCCCTGGGCAGGGTGAGCCCCCAAGAAGCCAGAGGTCTCCTCAGGGAATAACTTCCCATTATAAACAAGTCTCAGAACAACTTGGGGAAAAACCAACAAAGTATGAGGGAGGTGAGATACGCACATTCCCATTGTTTTTAAGGGGAAAAAAGCCCAAAAAACTTTGACTCTGTGGAAGTCACACACATTCTCACCGTGTTCTTTTCGTTGTTTTTGTTCACAATTCTAAGAAGTAATAAGCAAAGAAATAAAGGACCATCTTTAGGAACTAAATACCAATTCAAAGGTCAGGCCTAGTCCTTAGAAGGGTACAAGAGAGAAATTGGAGGACTGAATGCCTCAGGACACGGTTTTCGCGTGATCCTAACAGTTCGCGGGAAAGGAGCACACAGGAAAACTTTACCAAGTGGTAGAGTTAAGAGATGGCCAATTCAGGAGAAAGACACAGGATCTCAGGGCTTAAAGGGCCTTCTACGATTACAGTGGAGCAAAGTCTCCAATCCCCTGGCACTACCAGAGAGAGCTACTCCCAAATTACCTGACTGAGCAGGCTTTCAACCTCATTAGAAATGTCTTTGGGAAGGAATTGCCGTGATTTCTCAGATAACAGAATCTGATACACTTTGTTTCAATAATGTCACACACACAAAAAAATACCTACACTTTTCCTGGGTGACATCAATGACGGAATGGTCAAAAGAAGGAACCACCACATCTGCATAAGTCACTCATCCACAGAGCAGCCAGCATAGTGTCACAATAAAATCCTGTTCCGAGCACACAGAGACCAGATCTGGATTTCTGTCTCTGACCTGTGGTCTCCAGGACATTTCGTGGGAAAACTTGGCCATTTTTGTGAATGGCAGCATTGTGTGGTGGAAAGATGAAGGTTTAGGAGTCAGACAGGCCTGTGTCCAAATCCTAGCTCCACCACTTCCAATCATCAGTGCTAATCTGCAAAGTGAGCTATGATCTATGTATAAGGGGTGCTGAATAATAAATGCTGAAGGGAATTTAAAACTAGATTCACTACTCTATCCTGCTTCACATCAACCTTTACCGACTAACCTCTCCCCTAGCACTCATCCACTCCATTTATTCAACGGATACTTACTGAGTACCTACTATGGGCCAAGTGGACAGAGATTAAACTGTTTACTTAAAATCATGAACAGTACAGCGAAGGTCCCTGCCCTCATGAAATATTCTAGTAGGGGAGACTTAAACAGATAAGCAGATGAATAGGTAAATACTTTCAGACTACTATTAAAAACAAAACAAAACAATAAAGCATGATAAGGGGCTAGAGCCTGACCACATCACTCAGAATCTCAGCATGGATGGCAATGCTTGATTCACTACTCTTTCCTATGTGTTAATCTATAATCTGAACTAGGCTGAAACTTCTCAGACATATGGATTCTGCCTTATAAGTCGTCATGCTCTGTGATATCTACAGGAGTGCCAAGCACATAGCAAATGCTCAGCAAATTTCTATCAACTGACAATGAACTGACTAAAGAGGATTCTACCAAGTTAGATACCATCCAATTCCATGAGTCACTGCTTGATATCACTATGAAATAAACAGAAACTTTAGAAGTACAGCCTCCTCACTACTCCAGAGAGGACCTCATCATTAGCACTAAGCTGACCCCAAGACAGCCCCGCACCTTCCATTTCAATTTCTCTGTGCGCCTTTCCCAAGGATGTCCCACCATCCCAGCCATATGACCCAAACCCATGCATGCCTGGCTTCAAGAATAACTGGCAAAATTCTGAATAGTCCAACAGCGTTTTACCTATAGATCTGCTTTGGAGATTCAAAGAAAATGGCAGATTCTGTTTACCCATTTCGAGATAAAACGTTTTTCTTCCTCACTTTGCCAAAGCCTGTAAGCTCTGTCTACCAGGAGCCCCTCAAAGTGGACCAGAAAGCAGCAAGAAAAAAGTTACCAAATCCATTTCCTGCCCCTGGAAAGCATATTTACTCTTCCCTATCCCTTCCCCTTAAGCTCCTTCTACAATCATTAACACTACAAACTGCTCAAGCCAACACAAACAGGTAAGACCCAAAGGCAAGTCCTGGCAGGCGGCCAGCATCTGCTCTTAGGGACAACTGCATCCTTTCTTTCTAAATAAAGTAACAAGAGAAAGAAGCACAGGGTACCCCTCCTACCTTAGCCAGGTAGGAGAACTCTACTGCAGCACTCCTTTGCAAAAGAGTTATCAGCCTTCATTTTAAAGCTTCCACTATCCTGATTCCTTCTGGAACTATGAAGGACACTGAGACCACCAGGTTTTGTGAAACACGTTTTCTATTCACTCGGCTTTTATCCACCCACCATTTGCTGGATATCTTCTGGCAGAAGGCTCTGTGTTAGCTGTTACGGGAAATTCAAACCTGAGTAACAAAAAACTCTGTGCCACCAAGGAACTCACAATACAGCATTACCCTCAAATACAAGGTTGAACCATTCTCACTGCTCAAGTGGAAGGAAAAATCCCTAGGGATCCAGTTCTTTTTAAAGTGTAGCCACTTTCCCAGAACACCACTAGAAGCCAAGCAGGAAGAATGCTCTTCTGACTCTCCAGGAAATCAGCCTAAATACCCATGTGGACAGTGTCTTCTGGCCTGTTCCACCCACATACTCCCGGCCGCCCACATAACCAGCCAAGTGCCTTGCCCACTTCTTCCTTGACAGTAGGTGATATGGTTTGGTTGTGTCCCTACCCAAATTTCAACTTGAATTGCAATGTTTTATTTTGAAATGGGCACAGAGAATTCCCAAACCCTCTGGAGAGAGTTTTCCCTCTTGTGGGAGGGATCCAGTGGGAAGTAATTGCATCACAGGGACTGGTCTTTCCCGTTCTGTTCTCGTGACAGTGAATAAGTCTCATGAGATCTGACGGTTTATCAAGGGTTTCCGCCTCAGCTTCTTCATTTTCTCTTGCTGCCACCATGTAAGAAGTGCCTTTCACCTCTCGCCATGATTCTGAGGCCTCCCCATACATGTGGAACTGTAAGTCCAATTACACCTCTTTTTATTCGCAGTCTTGGGCATGTTTTATCAGCAGTGTTAAGATAGACTAATACAGTAGCCAACAAATAACTGGCCTGATCCACTACCCAAGCAGGAGACATTCGTGTACAAGTGCAACTTAGGTTCTGATCGTCAGGCTGGGGAAGATTCCAAAATTTCAACTCTCTAAACCAGGGGTTTCAGGAGTTGGAAAGCAGTGGAAGGGATTGGCTTATCTTGGACTCATCTGCCTTCCAAGGACACTTCGGGGTTCATGGGGGCATTTGTTATGGGTCCTCCACTCACAATGAAGACATTCTTTCTCTATCACATATCCAGGAGTTTAGCAAGTGTCAGTTAATAACATATGCATTTCATACCTTAATGCATTTCATTCATTGCTCAAAGTTGGTCCCAGCCACATTCTGTCTCCCTCCTAGGGTCTCTTTTTCACCTGTGAGCCTTTGGCACCACTGGGTCCTCCAGCTCATTCGGGGGAAGGGCTGATCCTGAGCCCTGCTGTGAGTGTGGGTGACAATCAGCACCGTCTGCAGAAAGCCTCACATCTGGGTCCCATCCCCTATTTCTATAGCACAATCCTACACTGTCCTTCATTTAAAAGAGGAAACTGCTTATCTAGCCTTTCAGGGGGTCAGTGGCCTTGAGGTGTTTTCCCAGAGGTATTGGATTATGCTGACTTTTATATCCTTACTTTACCAGAACAAATCACACCCATTCATGAGTGGCTAGCTATGTTAGGGGTGAAATCTGTGGTCCATGCGTTGTTATTCTTGGTCAAATTATAGGAAGTTAAATTCCATCATTTTGGTCTCATCAGCACCAGTCTCCAGCTCAAAGAGCTAATCAACAACATCTGCCAAACTACAGTCAATCAAACATGGCAAGAGAGTGAAGCTGTCATATCAGCTCCCCTCTTGAAGGCCGCTCTGGACCCAAAGGATGGTATATGTGTTTGTCAGCAGGAGGAAGGATGTTTGGAGGCCCAAAGGCGATGAGAGGAAAGGAGGCAGTACGGGTTGGCAGATCAGGAGGGAGGACAGACCCCTGGGGTTCAGGTGAGCAGCAGGGAGCAGTGGGAACCAGGCTGGACATGTGCGCATTTATATCATATATTCATGCACCTAACAAACATCTGGGGGCTGACCACAGCTAGGCGACATAGTGATAAACAGAAGAGACATAGCCCTTGGCCCTGGGATAACTGACCTTTTCACAAGAATGGACTCAAATGATGGAAGGTTCTGTTTGTTTGTATCTTTAAGAAAATCGGGGAAAGATACCACTTGAGGGAAAACTCTCCAGAGATCAGGCAACATGAGATGATATGGGAGGAGCCTCGTAGGGCTGCAATTTACACGTCCTCCATGCCCCCTGCTGCTGGAGACTAGATGAGAAAAAGACCACAAGAAGGGGAGGAAAAGAAAAGAAACGAGAGTATAGACTAAACCTCCTGCACACTATAGTTCTGACTCCTCACAAAACACTTTTTCAAATGAAAATTGTCTTTAAAAAAAAATGAGGGCAGGACATGTGAAAGAGAAAAGAACAAACATGGCTATGCTTTCAAAAACAGGGCCTCCAAACATCGACATTAATAAGCAAATTTATTGGTAGGAAGAAATTCCAATCAATACTAATCAGGCTCAGCTGGCCCACTTCTCCTCACAGGGCTTAATAACACTTCCCAGCCCTGATCTGATTGGAGTCCAACACATGCACACTAATGAGGCCGCCAGTGCAGAATTTACCACTAGGCTTCTAAGAGGGTTTGATGGGCACCATTTCTGTCCCGGATGTCTGTCAATCAATATATATGGGCTTCAGCCATTAATTCAATGGTTTGTTGGTAATACCCAACAGGTTCAAGCCTGTTATCTAACAGTTATCAGGGACAGTGTGTGAAAGCCTGGCTGCTTTGAAATAGAACAAATCCTCTCTGAAAATAGAAGTCCAGGGAATCTCTCCTTCTCACAATTTCCTAATTGCCCCCAACTATTCTATGTCATGCCCACTCTCCAGAGACTCCCACTGATGGGCGGCCACTCCCTTAAACAGGACTAGGGCCCAATTCCAGGACTTCCCAGTCTTGTTCATCTCACAATTCCAGTATTGTGCATGAATTAAAATTCTTCCTGTCTCCAGCACGGGCAAGATCTCTTGCTTGTTCTCTCAGCTTGGAGAGAAGGGGTACTGCAGGCTGATGCTTCCTCTTCCTGCTTATCTGGGCTTCACAATGGTGTCACAGCAAGCGGTTGGGGTGAGTAGAACTACAGGCAGCAGAGGGGTCTTCTCAAGTGAGTGCTTAAGGCAAGGAGGTAGCCTCTTTCTGTAGGTTGTTTCTGCTTCTTCAAATTGGCTGGTTGTTAGTTTTTCTTTGTGGCGAATGTTTCTAAATGCCAGGCTTTTGTGGAAAATTTTCATTGGTTCCTTGAGGGGATCCCCCTTCAAGTCCCTAGGTATGAAATATCCAACTCAAGTTCAACATATTCTTTCGTTCCTCTGGCCTCTATCACAGGAGGCCCAATATACAGCCTCTTGCTTCTGGAACCCCCTTTATCTGGTGGGCAGCCTTCTTTGCAGGAGAGGGAGGTAGGCAGAAGAGAAAACACCAGCAGGATGGCTCACGCCTAATCATCTTCCAGGGGACCCACTCAACAAACATGAACCTTGTGTATTCCAGCCTTGCCAAACGGCCTGAGAGCAGACTGCTAGATGGCACCCTCTCTTTCAGTGCCACCATCTCTCTCCTGACCCTCAGATCTCCAGTGAACCACAAGACACACCTTGAGAAAGACTAGATGGTGCCACATAAATCCATCATGAAAGACAGGAAGTCAAGGAAACCCACTTTCCTGATTTAGAGATGGCAACTTCTCATTCAAGGATCTTAGCACTTTCATGGTCTTACGCTGAAAGCTCCCTGCCTTCTCGCTAGTATATTCCCACCCATTGCACACACATGCACATTTTCACAGCACCTCCGCGGACTCACACCCACAACTCACACACAGGGAGGGTGTCCTGGTCTCTGGGTAGAGAAAGGTGCCTTTGTCTCCAAACCCAAATCTCAACCTTCAAGACACAAACCCTGCACTGAGCTCTGACCAGCACCAAAGGGCAAAAACTCCCTTACTCCTCCGAGTACAGCATCCCACCAAAGCTCATCTTCAAAAGCCAGGACAAAGCAGCAAACTGAGGTTACAACCCTAGCTGAATTAGGAGAGAGTCAGGGTGTTCCTGAAAGTAATTAGTTCAACAAATATTTTTGAACCCCTACATGATGACAGACATTACAAGGGGCACTGAGGATGCAGCAGTGGACAAAACTTTCATTATACAACTATAATAATGTGCGCCCTCATGCTAAAATCATTAACCTATCTGGTTTATCATCATCATCGGTATTATTACTCTCTTTCTTAAAATGCATCCCCTCCCTGCCCCTCCACATGCAGTGTTCATAACCCAGCAGCCCTGGTTCTGCTCGCTCACTGCGAGCTTTGCGTGCCCATTGATGTATGACAACAGAAATGGAACCTGTCCACTTTAAGTTTTCAATAAAAATACAGATCCCAGTGATGAATATTTTATCAGGGAAGAGAACAATTTCAGGGCCATTTCTAGTAATATGTCAGTCCCAGACAGGAGTGGAAGGGAGTTGGAGAGTAATGAAGTGGATATGCTCGGGGTGGAGCCATGGCCCAGCAAACCATACAGGGAAAGGAAGAGGTGGAGAGAGGGAGAGAGGGAGAGAGGGAGAGAAGGAGGCAGAGCCCTGGGTGGCCTAAGCACCTCTGAGCCCATATCCCCATTTCCAGAGAAGGAGGCTGAGGTCCACGGAGAAATGATTTGAGAAGCTCACACTGCAGGGGTCTAAGCCAGCCCTGAACACCAAGATGTTTTACTCTGGCCTCAGAGAAGAGTACTGTCTGATGCCCTGTGGGCACTGAGCAGGGCTAGGGTTGAAACCTTCAGGAGACTATGAAACTCCATTGCTAGGTGAACTGTAACTCTGATACCCAGACGGGTAAATTTAGGTCTTATTACTCTGCACTTCACTCATGTTTCTAAAGTCTCTCTTCTGCCTTCCAATGTGTATGTCTATCTTCCCCATGATCCTAGAAGGGCCTCCACAGAAGAATGTCCTCCCCTCCATCTGGAAGTCTCCTGAAGCTAAAGAAGCTCTACAGCCTCTCTGACCTCAACCCTTTCAAAGCCTCTAAAGGCAGGGTACAAAGTGGGGAGCCAAGTTGACAGATGAAGAAGAGCAGACGGACACACTCTGAAAATTCAGCTTGGGGTCCAGTATCGCAGGACTTGGCTGTTCTTGCTGTGGGCCAGGAAGCCAACCTTGGTTCCCTCTTTCTGGGCAGCAGTAGAGCCACTGGATCCAAGAAAAAGGTTCCATCTCCCATCTTCCTCTCCCCTCAAAGGCCCTTGGGCTGGCATGACATCAAGAAGATGTTGACATCTTAGGACAGAGAGATGCAGTGGAACAGGCAAAGATGGGGTAGAGCCACCTGAATGGGGGAATAAAGACATTTAACTCTTCAATGCAGACACTGCACTAAAGGATGGGGATGTGAGATGAAGGAGACTTGCTCCCTGCCCTCACAGACCAGCAAAGAGAGAGACAGCTACAAGAAAACAGAGGTCGTACTCAAAGGAGGGCAGGGATCATTCTGTGAGGGTAGAAAGCCAAGGAGGGCTTCTCAAGGGGAATGAGGAGGTCCATTAACATACAATCACCAGGCAAACCAAGGGTAGCCCCATTTGCTCTCCTGGCAGCTGAGCCCTCTCCAGGAATTGCTTTTACTCCAAGAGAGCTGCCTCACCCAACAACATGGCCCTCCCTGGAGGCAGCCCACATCAATAACTGGTCAAGAGGGAAAAGCTTATAAGTGTCCAGTTCCCTTGACTCAAGGCAGGACAACGGTGAAGAGTGTCTCAATTCGAGAGCAACATGGGGCCACCTAGGTGATGCCTCTGCCACAACTGCCCAGCAGTCCAATTTTCCCCTTGCTTAATCTTGTTTGCCTCATTCCCTCAAAATTGTCCATCCCACGAGCACTTGCCAGTGAACTACCTGTTCACAAATTTCCATCTCCAAGTCCATTTCCCGTATTTCCACCATCTCAGCCAGGCACAAGGCACAGGCCAGAGGTTTTCAAGAACAATATCTCAGAAGGACACGAATTGGACATGTAAGTTACCTATGTTTTAAACAAGCAAAGCACTGATTATTTGTCAAAGATGCAAGCTTTCTCCCAGAGCCCTCTGAAAGTTGTGTGAGTCCCTGAAGAATCTATCTGGAAAATTCCAAAGCCCCGAGGAGCTTTCTCAAAACGTACTCCTGCCACCTGCTTCCCTGCGTATCATCCTTACTCTCCACAAGTCTGTTTATCCATAGAAACAAAATGTTAGAGCTGTCACCGGGAATACAAATGGGGAGAAAGCCACCCTCAAGCCAATCCATAATGCTGGAGACGAAGCAACTGCAGTGCTTTGCGGGTCATAGATTATGAAGTACAAAGAAAGGAAACTCAACTCCTAGCACTGTATTGTAGCTGATGGTCAGTAAGGAAAGCTCATGTTCCAATCTGATTCTATTTTAGCCACTTGGCAGAAAATCATCACTGAGGCACAACTGAGATGGCCTTGAAGGTTAATAAAAATCTTGGTTCACTTTCCAAGACTTCAACATCACGGAACTTTTCAGGAGCTCTGCCTCTCTGCAAGGCTTGCACGTCTATTTACAAAGGCAGTAGCTTCTCTAAAGTACCTTGGTTACCAAAGCAGCCTGGGAGTTGATAAACCAATTTGTTTTCCCTTCAATAAATTGTTCATTAATGTTGCTATGACATTTACATCTTAAAATGGTTTTATGACTTGAGATTAAAAAAGAACCGTTCCAATAAATTTCATATAACCGAGAAGATTCCTGGCATTTTGATTAAGTAGTTCCTTGTGATGATAAAGTTTTATCTTGAATAATGAAGGGGAAAAGCATTAATCACTTTAAAGTCATTGTTGCCTGGTCTCTGCAGCCAACAACCCAGTGGGCTCTCCTAGGCGGTTACTCAGAAACACAATTTAAAAAACAAAAATAAACCTACCAATCTTCTAGCACGGTTACAGTTTTCAGAATAATTGCTAAATCTGCACTGTCTCTAAATGGTGCAGAATCTTCAGAACTGTGACGAGTCATGCTGGGTCCCCACTTTCCAGTTCCTTGTGGGTGGGGGGTGCTAAGGATTGTACTTTTGCTCGCCACTGGGACATTCCCTCTCTCCCTGGGCTTTGCAGCGGGCTGCACTAAGAACCTCTGAAGGCACTTTAATTCGGTCACTGGGGTATACATCACATCCTACAAGGAACCCAGGGCTTCAGAGAAGAGCCAACACATTTGATTATTCCAGTCACATGGAGTTCTTTTGTTAAAAACCCACAGATCTGCGCTCACTTACTATTGAAACCCAGACTCTAGCTGATGTCAGGATTCTTACATCCCCTGTGTCCTTTAGCTCTGTATCAGTCTTTAGGAATTCTTACTCCTGCTTAAAAAGTCAACACTTCTGGGCCAGGAGTAGCTGCTCACACCTGTAATCCTAGAGCTTTGCGAGGCCAAGCTGGGCGGATCACTTGAGGTCAAGAGTTCACGACCAGCCTGGCCAACATGGTGAAACCCTGTCTCTACTAAAAATACAAATTATCTGGAAGTGGTAGCATATGTCTATAGTCCCAGCTACTTGGGAGGCTGAGGCAGGAGAATCACTTGAGCCCAGGAGGCAGAGGTTGCAGTGGGCTGAGATCACACCACTGCACTCCAGCCTGGGCAACAGAGTGAGACTCTGTCTCAAAAACAACAAAAAAGGCATCACTTCTGTAGATTAGGCAAGCCACTGAGAATTCAATGTTGAGTTTTGGTGGGGTTAACAGTATCTCTTTCCCACCTCTCTCTCATCCCTAGCTTTCCCCTGCAGGAGAAAAGAGGGTCAAAACAACATTAACTGAATGCCTACTATGTGCTCGTTACTGTGCTCACAGCTTTATATCATTTAAGCTGCACAGCAGTCCTAAAGTAGGTATTTTCACCATTTTACAGCTGAGGAAACTGAAGTTCAGAAGAGCTTAAATAACTTACCCAAGGACACACGCAGGGTAAAACGTGGAGAGAAGGAGCCATGCTCCATTGTGCTTTTTCTACCGTACAGACAGATTTCTTTTCTCTCATGTACTTTTGGATGTACACATATTAACTAACCATGGCTCTTAGATCCAAGGCATTTACAAAGGAGTTAAAAATCCCAGCCAGCTGAAGCGTAAGTCAATGCTGATCTGTGGATTTCAGAAAAGAGAGAAGTCTGTGTGGCTGGAATAATCAAACAGCTTTAGGGAAGAGGTGAGACATAAGCTTGGCATGAAAGGATGAGTGGAGTTTAGATCATCAGAGGTAGAAAGAACAAATACTTCAGGAAACAGCACAAAGGCTTGCAGTTGAAAATCAGCACAGTGCCTGGGGAGGATAGTGGATAAGGGGGTGAGTAGAGACAGTGAACATTCTCTTCTCTGGCTCTGATGAGCCCTTGGTACATGTATCCCAAGATATGACAACTCTGTTTTTTCAGAAAGGCAGAATGCAAGTGAGTAGTATGATCCAAATGAACAACAGAATTTAATCTATTTACGGATATCTTAATCTTCTCAGACTGCTTTTTTTGAGATGCAGTCTTGCTATGTTGCCCAGGCTGGCCTCAAACTCCCAGGCTCAAGCCATCCTCCCACCTCAGCCTCCCAAGTAGCTGAGACTACAGCGTATACCACTGTACCCAGCTTCCTTCTTTATTTTTATCCTATCATAATGCCATATGGTAAACAGATGTATTATTCTGCTCACTTCACGAAGAGGAAAAAATGAAGTCTAAATTGCCCACAACTCTTTCAAGTAAATGGTGAACCTAAAACTCAAGTCTCCTTATTACCAGACCCTGTAGGCAGATAGATGTCTTCCCATGAAATGGCCTTTGAGCACTGACTGACTAAAACTATGGATTCTCGCCCCTTTGCACACTCTTCTTACAATTTCGGGAATTCAGGGAGTCCTGCCAGCTTGCTCTGGACTTCATAGAGAACCGTGGACTCTGAATATAAACCTCCCCACAGTACCACACTGTGCCAATCCATCCTTCATATGCAACTGACAAAATGCATTTCCTAAAAGGCTTTATTGCCAATGGCTCAATACCAACCCTTCATTATAGAAACCTAAACTGAAAACTAGACAACATCTGATCATTCTTTCCTCACACAGTAATAAAAACAATGACAGATAACAAAAACAACAATCATGCCTACTTTAGTGCTTTACATGTATTATGCCATTTGATCCTCACAACAACCCTACAAGGTAAATGCCATTATTATCCCAATTTTACAGGTGAGCAAACTGAGGCACAGAGAGATTAGGCAACTTGTCCAAGGTAGTAAGTGGCAGAGCCAAGAATGGAAGCTGGGAGCAGGTTCAAAAATCCATGTTCTTAAGAACTACTGCACTGCACTGCCATTGGCCATCTGAGAAGCCCTGCCCAGGCTGAACGCATAAGCCTGGCAGTAAACTTCAGAATACTTCTCCCCCAGTTAGCGGGGTCTGTTAGGCATTAGGAACAGCAATTGAAATAATGCCAAATATAGGCACTTTGGGACCTGCCTTAATAGGCAGATAAAATAAATACGCCCTCATCACAACCAGCATGACTACTGCTGATGGGCCGGGATCTACTTTCTTAATGGGAATTCCATATGCTTCTGTAATTTTCAATTAATACCATTAACAAGTCCAGTGATTTCCTTAACCAACTTAAATTTCTGCTCAAGTTCTAATCAAATAATTAGGTACCTAGCCTGTTACCTAATTCTCCATGTACCAAGGAGAGCCCTGGCATAGCTGGAGCATCAAGCCACAGTTGGATGCCTGTCCCCACCTTCTGTACCACCTGCCTCATGAGCTCCCCTAAGTCCCCTGGTTCCTACTCCAGATCTGTGACTTGGAATCTGATTCATCCATTCATGTATTTGTTCTTCATTAATTCATTCAAACAAACACACACTTATTAAACACCTACTATTTTCCAGGCCTTGTAGGCTCTGGGGATACAACATTTTAAAGCAGATGCTGTTTTTGATAGTCCTTGTATCACCTCCAACAAAGCTCTCTTAAAGCACTGGACCTTGTCCAGGACAGTGACATAGGCCAAGATCAGACCAGACAGTTGCTTACTTGGCCTTGGTAACTGGGTCTGGCCCTTTTCCAAGGTGTTCTTGGGTGCTTTCCCCAATTTTCCTCTGCCTTGGTGCCCACGGTGAGCACTGATAGCAGAACAGAAATGTTCCATAAGACAATGGCGACTACCAGGACAGTCCATCACTGTGGGTCAGTGAGTATAGTAGGGTATGAAATAAGAGAAGAAATCATGCAATTATGTCATCAGAGTTTTCCCCAAGACCTTCCTGGACTCTGAAACACCACCTTATCATACAGCTGTTTATACTCACCCCACATGAACGTTATTCTGTTTTGACTTTTTTTTTTTTTTCTTTTTTTTTTTTTTATTATACTTTAAGTTCTAGGGTACATGTGCATAACGTTTATATCATGTATAACTCCCCAATGCAATCCCTCCCTCCTCCCCCCTCCCCATGATAGGCCCCAGTGTGTGATGTTCCCCTTCCCGAGTCCAAGTGATCTCATTGTTCAGTTCCCACCTATGAGTGAGAACATGCGGTGTTTGGTTTTCTCTTCTTGTGATAGTTTGCTAAGAATGATGGTTTCCAGCTGCATCCATGTCCCTACAAAGGACGCAAACTCATCCTTTTTGATGGCTGCATAGTATTCCATGGTGTATATGTGCCACATTTTCTGAATCCAGTCTGTCACAGATGGACATTTGGGTTGATTCCAAGTCTTTGCTATTGTGAATAGTGCCGCAATAAACATACGTGTGCATGTGTCTTTGTAGTAGAGTAATTTATAATCCTTTGGGTATATACCCAGTAGTGGGATGGCTGGGTCATATGGTACATCTAGTTCTAGATCCTTGAGGAATCGCCATACTGTTTTCCATAATGGTTGAACTAGTTTACAATCCCACCAGTCAATCTGCTCTGCTGTGTACCCACACTTAAGATGCCCACCTGGCTGGAGTAACACACCTGCTCAGATACTCCAGATTCAGTACAGGCAGACAGAAATAGGTCCTCGGGTGAGGTTCTGGAGTCACAAGAGGACTTGGTCGAATGTACAAATTAAAGCTTTTTGGAGGGAAACTTGGAAGACTGAATTCCCAGAGGCTTTGGAAGAAATGAGATTTTCATGACTCATTTTATCATCTTCCTCACAGCTCCCAACTCAGTGCTAAGTACAAAATGGCGCCCAATATGTTTTAGAGACTAAAAATAGTAACTAGATTATTGGAATACTGCCAAATAGAGGCCTTTTGGGACCTGCCTTAATGAGCAGATAAAATAAATACGCCCTCATCACAACCAGGATGACTACTACTGAGGGACCGGGATCTACTTTCTTAATGGGATTCCATATGCTTCTGTAATTTTCTATTAATACCATTAACAAGTCCAGTGATTTCCTTCTTCATGGAGAACCAACTTAAATTTCTGCTCAAGTTCTACCCAAATTATGAATCAAAAAGTTTTTGTCTTGTAACCTATTAAATTTTCTGAGATGGAGTTTTGTTCTTGTTGCCCATGCTGGAGTGCAATGGCACGATCTTGGCTCACCACAACCTCTGCCTCCCGGGTTCAAGTGATTCTCCTGCCTCAGCCTCCTGAGTAGCTGGGATTACAGGTGCTCGCCACCACGCCCAGATAATTTTGTATTTTTAGTAGAAATGAGGTTCCGCCATGTTGGTCAGGCCGGTCTCGAACTCCTAACCTCAGGAGATCCACCCACCTCGGCCTCCCAAAGTGCTGGGATTACAGGCGTGAGCCACCCCACCTGGCCTAACCTATTAATTCTCTCTATTCCATTTCAGCCCATCTCCTGACCACTAATGCCCTCTGAGACCATTTGAAAGGGTCCAGAGAGGCCCTGGTGATGGCCCCAGTTCATCACGATCTGTCACTTCACCCCACAGAAACTCCAAGCTGTTCTGTCTCCACTCTCTCCTCATCCTTTCCCATCCAGCCTTCATTATCAAGTCTGTCACCCGGACTTTCAAGTTTTCTCTCAAATCATCCCACCCTCCCCATTCCCACTTTCACGGTGAAGCTTCAAGCCCTGCTCCTTCATTGCCCAGGTTGCTGCAACCACCACCTTGCTTTTCTCTGTGCCTCCATCCTCACCACCACCAGCTGCCACACCCTCTACACACTGACACTGGGTTATTTTAAAAATGAAATCTGATGCTGTTAAGCCCGTGCTTAAATCCATATGGAGGTTCCTCACGCCAGACAGGATAAGGTCCCACCTTTCTGGCCTCTCCACAACCCAGCCTCTCCTCTTACCTCCCTGTGGACCTAACCGCCCCATCCACGCTGGACCGCCATCTTTCCAAGCATGCACTCATCTTCCACCTCTGCACCTCTGCTCCAGGTGCTTCCTACTCAGCAGTTCCCTCCTCCTCCATCTGCCATGCCTGGTGGAATCACATGCCAACCTTCAAGTCCAGCCCCTGGATCACATTCCCTGAAATGTTCCGTGGCTTCCCCAGGCCAAGTGGATGGTCCTGCTTCTGTATTTTCCCATCACTTTATTCAGACTCCTAGTTTGGCACTCAAATACATCACATTCAGGTAAACTATGGGCCACTTTGTATCAGGGACAATGTCTTTCCCATTTTTATGTCTCCAAGGCCCAGAGTGTTGCCTGGCATGTAGTAGACAGACACTGAGAGAATGTTAGCTGAACTGACCAGCTGAAGTACAGAGTAATTAATTCTGGCTGGTGAGAAATAGCATAGTGTCATCTAAAGGGATGCTTAGACTAAATGTTAAGCAGAAGGAGGAAAAAAGCTGTAGTATGAAAATAGCATGAACAAAGGAAATGCCTTTCCTCATGACCTTCAACAAATAGTTAAAGGACCTATTAAGTGCCAGGTGTTGCACTAAGTGTTGGCGATATAAGCAAAACTATATGTGGTCCCTACTTTAATGGAGCTTACAGTCCAACAGGGAAGAAAAGCAGTCAAATCATTTCACAAATAAATGAAAAGCTGTCATGAGGCTCTAAAGAGATAAAACATACTACTCAGGGAGAAACAACAGTTTTACTTAGAGATGAGAGAAGGTCTCCTGAAGAAGTAATGACTAAGGCCTAGTACAGTGGCTCACACCTGTAATACCAGCACTTTGGGAGGCCAAGGTGGGTGGATCTCTTGTTCCCAGGAGTTTGAGGCCAGACTGGACAATGTGGTGAAGCCCCATCTCTACAAAAATTACAAAAATTAGCTGAGCATGGTAGCACATGCCTGTAATCCCAGCTACTTGGGAGGCTGAGGCAGGAGAATCACTTGAGCCCAGGAGGTGGAGGTTGCAGTGAGCCGAGATTATGCCACTGTACTCCAGTCTGGGCAACAGAATGAGACTCTGATCTTAAAAAAAAAAAAGTCATGACTAAATTGAGTTGTGAAGCGAAAGTTTATTAAGCAAGTGAGAGAAGGATAATATTCTAAGCAGATGGAATAGCTTGTGCAAATGCCTTGTGGCAGCAAGAGAAAATGGGCACTCAAGGGACCAAAAGAAAACTCATGAGGCTGAATGCTGAGAGTGAGGGATGCCTAAAGATGATGAGGCTGCAGAGGTAAGAGAGGTAAGAGAAGAGGCCTAAGCAAGGAGAGTTTTATAGTTCAGTTTAAGAACTTTGTCTTCAAATCTTCAAAGCAATAGGAATCACTGGAGTATTTTAAGCAAAGGGTACCTCGATCAGAATTGTGTTTTTTGTTTTTAAAAAGCCATTCTCATTACAATATGGGGAATGGGTAGGAGAAGGAGAACACGTGGATGTTGACTAGATAGGAAACTACTTCAGTCGCCCAGATAAGAGGTGACAGTAGCCATGGATATTTAGAGACAGTGGGAACATTTGGGAGACATAGGTATGTAGAATCAACAGACCTGGGAATTTAAGGGTGAGGACGAAGGAGGTATCAGAGATGACTCCTGCCATCTGGTGCATGTAATGGAAGAAGTGAAGACACCATTTACTGAGGTAACAACTATTGAAGAGATAAGATATCAAGGAAAGATCATGAATTGTGGCTAACAAATGCTTTGAATGAACTGGGAGTGGAAGGACACCTGTAAGAGAACCAAACCCATGTATGATCTAGATTAGGAATAGCTGGTAGAGTCTTCTCTGAAAAACACCCTGGGCTGGGCATGGTGGCTCATGCCTGTAATCCCACATTTTGGGAGGCCAAGGAGGGCAGATTACCTGAGGTTAGGAGTTCAAGACCAGCCTGGCCAACATGGTGAAACCTCGTTTCTACTAAAAATACACAAATTAGCTGGGCGTGGTGGTGCACCCCTGTAATCCCAGCTACTCAGGAGGCTGAGGCAGGAGAATCACTTGAACCCAGGAGGCAGAGGTTGCGTGAGCCAGGATCGCGCCCTTGCACTCCAGCTGGGGCAACAAGAGCAAAACTCTTCAAAAAAAAAAAAAAAAAAAAGGAAAGAAAAGAAAAGAAAAGAAAAAAGAAAAACAAGAAAAACACCCTGGAGCCTTATTAAACCCTTCTAACTTTCTCTAGGTAAAGATACTTGACAAGGTCCCTTGACAGGAATCCACATAGTCAAAAGTCACTAAGACTGTACATATCACCAGCTACATCCCCTCCCACTGTTGATGCCTAGAGCTTGAGAGATTCCCACACCTCAGGACCAGCAGTGGGTGAATAGAGCGCACGGGCAGTGCATACTATTGCCTTCTTCATCTTTTGGAGAAAATAAAGAGTCTTTTCCCAGGGTCTAATATTTGAGAGGGCCGAAGACCCTGAAACAGACAAATCTTGGCTCTTACAGACAGCTCACAGGCCACCTGCAACCCAAAGGTAGAGAAAAGTCAATAATGTGTTTTGGGACCAAGAACTGCTTCAGCTGTCTAGATTATGTGGAAGGTGGAGACAGCGAGTGTAGAAAAATAGGACTGGAAAGACGAGCTGGGATTGGATATGAGGCCTCGATGAACTTATCCCTATGGGCAGAGAGGAGCTACCAAGGTTTCTGAGGATGTTACTAGACTCTCATCCATGTTCTGTTAAGGTAAGGAGGTCATGGAAAGGATGGACTTAGAGGCAAAAGAACGCAGGCAATAATACAGAGCACAGTAAGAAGGCCATTGAGGGGGTCCTATGAAGAAATAATGAGAGCCCCAAAACTGAATTCAAAGAAAAATTTGGAAAAATTAAAATTCAAAACACATGAGGTCTTTTGAAGGGGTGGGGAGGGTTGAGGCAGGGTCTCACTCTATGACCCAGACTGGAGTGCAGTGGCACAATCACAGCTCACTGCAGGCTTGAACTCCTGGTCTCAAACTCCTGGCTTCAAGCAATCCTCTTGCCTCAGCCTCCCAGAGTGCTGGGATTACAGGCGCAAGTCACCATGCTCAGTCAGACATGAGTTTTTTAAAGAGTCAAGAGAGATTATCTGAACAATTCCCTTAATTTTTCAGAGAAAAAAGAAAGAAGGAAAAAAAGAAAAATACCCTGGAGCCTTATTAATTTTTCAGAGAAAAGTTACAGAAAAAAAATTCAGAGAAAACATGCCAAACCATCCTACTCATGAAATTTACCCTTCCTGTATCCTCCCCTAACTTCCCTGCCCCTGTTAACCCACATTTATGAAATTAGCTGAATTTCTTTTTTAAAAAGTGTCTGCTTTTTTAAAGGCTATTCCATCAGCTCCTGATTATGAACTCACTAAATATGTTTTCTCTTTCTTGCCAGGACTAACGTTCCATAAAGGCTTTAGAACAAGAAAATCAAAAGCTTTGCTTAACTGTGGTCATTACAATGAAGCAAATGCAGTTTTCCCCATGATGCCTGTCTGTGAACAACGGTGCCATATTAATCTACCTCTGTTGGCAAACAGCTCTGAGATCAGCCCCTAAATCTTTTGCAAATGTAAAACAAAACAATCAATCAATCAAAATATACATACACATAAAGATGTCCACATATGTATAATATATATACAACATGTATACTTAATATGATTTAAGACAATATTATTTTATTTTTGTTTTTTCAGAGACAGGGTCTCAGTCTGTCAAACAGACTGGAGTGCAGTGGTATGATCCTAGCTCACTACAGCCTTGAGCTCCTGGGCTCAAGCGATCCTCCCATCTCAGCCTCCTGAGTGACTGGGACTACAGGTGCACACCACTGTGATTGGCTAATATTTTATTTTATTTTACAGAGACAGAGTCTCACTATGTTGCCCAGGCCAGTCTTCAACTCCTGGCCTCAAGCAATCCTCCCAACTCAGCCTCCCAAAGTGCTGAGATTACAGGGGCAAACCACTGCATCCAACCAATATTGATTTTTTTTACTAAAACACTGATGCAGCAAAAACTGTACAAATTTTATTTATTTCCTAAACCCAACATTGATACAACAGAAACAGGAACATAAACTAATGCATTTGCTGAATTGGAAAGAAATCAAAATGTGTTTTGAAATACAACAGAGGGATGACCATGTCCCTGGTAAGCCAGGGGTAACAGTTTAGGTGACAGCAAGAAATTTGGGCAGTTGGAGGCCAACCTCCCACCTCTACCTGTTTATTCCCTGCCCAGAAGTGTGAGAGGCAGGCAGGCAGATAAAGAGTAATCAAGATCTATAAGGATACATAGGTTGTCATCTGTCAACAGTGACAACTTTCTGTCTGTCTCATCTTGAAACAGTTTGAATTTCACTTTCCTTTGCCATTCAAAAAGCAGAGCTGGAGACGGGAAAAACAGACAAAGGGACATCAAGGGAGAGGAAAAGAGAAAGCAGGAGGAAGGAGGAGACGAATCCACCAACTGGCCAGTTATCCCCCATTCAGATACTCAGCACAGAGGCATTCCCTGGAATAAGCGCTGATGCTGATGAACTCCCCAGCCAGTGCAGAAACATTCTCCAAGGGAGGGCCACACTCACATTGCTGGCCTGGGGCACTGGGCAGACAACAAATCCTTCCCATGCCCTCAACTGAGTCATTCAGACCAGGACACCGGGGGGATGCCGACATTCCACCTAAACTTCTAAAGTTCCCTGAGGATGTGGATATTATTTTCTTTTTGTTATTGCTTTGTTTTTTGTTTGTTTGTTTTTGAGATGGAGTCTTGCTCTGTCACCCAGGCTGTAGTGCAGTGGCACAATCTCAGCTCACTGCAACCTCCACCTCCCGGGTTCAAGTGATTCTCCTGCCTCGGCCTCCCAAGGAGCTGGGATTTCAGGAACGCTCCACCACACCCAGCTAATTTTTGTATTTTTTTGTAGAGACGGGGTTTCATCATGTTGGCCAGGCTAGTCTCAAACTCCTGACCTCAAGTGATCTGCTGCCTCAGCCTTCCAAAGTGCAAGGATTACAGGCGTGAGCCACCACGGCTGGCTGGTATTCTTTTCTAGAACAGTCAAACTTTATGCCTGCCTGTGAGACTTTGTTAAGACTTTACCCTCAAAGAGCTTGTTTCCCCTCATTTAGAAAACAGCAAAACCCCACACTCTACTGGATTCACAGAAAGATTTGGGGAGACAATGTTGGTCAAGTGGTTAAATATGATACCCCATGAACAGGAGGTTCTTAGTAATTCATTGTGGATTTATTCAGAAACACTGCTTAGTATTGTCTCTATTTTTTTTAATATAAAGCTTAAAAAAATTTTTTTAATTTAAAAAGCAATACTTGGCTGGGTGCCGTGGCTCCCGCTGGTAATCCTAGCACTTTGGGAGGCTGAGGCAGGCAGATTGCCTGAGCTCAGGAGTTCGAGACCAGCCTGGACAACACGGTGAAACCTCATCTCTACTAAAATACAAAAAAATTAGCTGGGCGTGGCGGTGTGCGCTTGTAGTTGCAGCTATTCAGGAGGCTGAGGCAGGAGAATTGCTTGAACCTAGGAGGCAGAGGTTGCAGTGAGCTGAGATCACGCCAGCACACTTCAGCCTGGGCAACAGAGCGAGACACTCTGTCTCAAAAAAAAAAAAAAATTTAAATAAAGCAATACTTAAGCTGGGTGTGATGATGCACACCTATAGGTTCCAGCTACTTGGGAACCTAAGCAAGGGAGGATAACTTGAGCCCAGGAGTTCTAAGCCGTAGTGTGCTATTACTGCACCTGTGAATAGCCACTGCACTCCAACCTGGACGATGTAGCAAGACCTCATGTCTTAAAAAAAAAAAATCAATATGTACTCATTGAAGCAAACATACACATAGTGTGTACTAAATAATATATATAGATATTAATATATACATTTAGTACATATATATATTTAGTACACACTATGTGTATGTATATGAAGGTGAAGGTGAGTCAGAGAAAGAGAGAGAGAGAGTGTGTGTGTGTGTGTGTGTGTGTGTGTGTGTGTATAAAGAGGGAAAAAATCTCCTATTTACTACCACCAAAGAAAACCACATCAATATTTTGGTATTTTTTTCCCCGGTTTTCTCTCAAGGCAACATTGTATGAATGTTCATATTTGGTACACTGTTGTCATTATATTAAACTGCAATTGTAATTCTGATGATAAATGCTACCTTGGAGAAAGGCTGTTTTGGAACATCTTTTATGTCAAATTACAGGATTATTGCCTAAATTGAGAGTAACAATCCCTAACAACATTCTTTACTTTTTAGTTTCATCCAGATGCTATTGTGAAAAGAAATACCAAGCCCTCGGCCGTCTTCTTTGTCACTAGAGTGACCAAGTAATCAGGGTGGCTACTGAGTGATCAGTCTCCTCAGGACTTTAGGGAGACGTTCGGTATTAAGCCTACTGAGAGTCCCACAGAGCAATCCAATCCCTTCGCACTTCTTTATTATTTGATTTATAATTTTTAGTGTACTTCAAGCAATGTTTTCAATTAAAGGTTGCCAGGTGGCATGCTTCATAAGCCCTTGATGATCTGAGAATGCCCTTGTAGGAAGAACTTTTCTTGAGTAGAAGGAACAGATACACACTCTCATATCCAGGAGGATTTACTGGAAGGGCACAGGACAAAATTCAAAGGATGACAGAGCTTCGTGAGCACAAGAAAGGCATTGAAACAGCTGCCCTGTCTCTGTGTGTGGCTTCTCTGCTCCTCTCTGACCCCACTCAGCATCCCTGCCTCCTCATAGCTTCTGGCCCTCTGCAATGTCAGTTTACACATTGCCAGACTGGGGAGCTGCTGACAACACCCCCATCTCTGTGACTCCCTACCTTGAGTCCTCAAAACCAACTGCAACATTTTCTCTATTCCAAAATCCTCGAAGAAGAATCTAGCTGGCCCACCTCATCCCTGTTTACCAGATCTTAAATCGCAGGTTACTTCTGAGGGATGGCCACTCCTACTCCTACCACTTTAGCAGGAGATGGCAAGGCCACCCAGGCTCAGAGGCCTTCCTACTCCATAGGTCCTTCCAGGTCAAGACCATTCTGTGAGAAGGCAGCTTGTCCAGGGCAGGCACCCTAAAGCATTTTTAGAGAAGTCATTCAGTTGGCTTCAAACACTGAAACAATTTAACTGGATATAAAATTATTGAATCGTAGTATTTCCTTCTCAGCACTCAATAGGCCTTGTTCCACTGTTTTTTTGGCTTGAGGTTTTGCCAGGCAGATGTCCGACATTTTTTTCTCCTCCTAAGTAACCCTTGTCTCTGTGTGGATCCTTGTGTACCTTTTCCTTTTGTTCCATAATTCAAAAGTTACAGCAGAATATGCTTCCACGTGGCTCTCTTTGATTTTTTTTTTCCAGACAATGTTCCCCTCTGTCACCCAGGCTGGAGTGCAGTGGTGCAATCTTGGCTCACTGTAGCCTCTGCCTCCCAGGTTCAAGTAATTCTCCTGCCTCAGCCTCCTGAGTAGCTGGGATTACAGGAGTCCGCCACCCTGCCTGGCTAATTTTTGTATTTTTGGTAGAGACGGGGTTTCACAATGTTGGCCAGGCTGGTCTCAAACTTCTGCCTCAGGTGACTCACCTGCCTCGGCCTCCCAAACTGCTGGGATTACAGGCGTGAGCCATTGTGCCCAGCCCCTTCTATGCATTTTGCTTGTAATATGGTTAGTCCTTTTAAATCCAGGAAAGTTTTCTTCTTTATGTTGTCCTTTTTAACGCTTCTGCTCTCATTGTTCAGGTTTTACAGTTATCTCTAGTATTTATTATTTTATCTTTTTCTACAATGTGGAAGACAATCTCAAGATGGTCTTCCTCATAGCAGTATTTTCAAGTGTCAATTTCGATCTTCACGTTCTCCAAATAAAACTTTAATTATGTGATTGCATCCTTATTTTTCCAGAAATGCTTTCTTATTTCTCTTAACTCCATTTTTCTTCCCTTCTTATCCTCTATTTATGGTTTATTACTATTTCATATATGCCACATGAGACTAAAGCTTTAAAATATTTGTCCTGATTTTTATATTTATAATAAATCATCTCACAGGCCTGCTTTTCCTCTGAGACTTGGAGTGATGAGTCCCTTACTTTACAGTGGAAACTTTCTTCAATGGCTAATTATTTATTTTCTCTACATAAACCCTTAGAAGAAGTAAAATGTATTCATATTTAGCATTTATCACCAACTGCTATCTACCAACGAGGAATATATTGACTTTTGCTGTGATTTTCAATGATGAATATCTCATTTTCATTATATACTATAAGAGCAATTATGGGATACAATGAATCCATTCTCATAAAAGTCTGTATGGAGAAAAGAAAAAAATACAAAATGTGTACAATTGTTTAAAGGAAAAAAAGCCTTGTAATACAAAAAGATACTTTCATCACTATTTCTAATTATCAAGAAGAGAAAACCACTGAAAAATTTTTATAGCATCCAATTACCAAAAACAATCGAATCCATAATCATAAAATTCTCTATAAAATTAATAAAGGAGAACTTCAAATGACTCGAGTTTCTCAAAATTGTTCTTCTTTCAATTGAAAGGGTAAAGGAAACACTTTATTGCTTTTCACTTTGTTCTGTTTCTCCTTAAACAACAGTCAAATCTCCTCAAGTAACACACTCAATGAACAAAATGAGGTGCCAGTCCCCAGTCCAATTTCAAGTTTCCAACAGATATTCTCGGATATGCTGCTTCTTCCTTCAGGGTGCATTTTCCTCTACCCCATTCCTTGCTTGTTTGATCAGTTAACCAACAGGACACATTAAAATGGCCCTTCCCAATGTGGCAGCAGGGCCCTTCCTGTCTCCATTTTCACCTACCACAGCTGACCTGCGGAAGGCGG
This sequence comes from Trachypithecus francoisi, assembly GCF_009764315.1. Taxonomy (NCBI): domain Eukaryota; kingdom Metazoa; phylum Chordata; class Mammalia; order Primates; family Cercopithecidae; genus Trachypithecus; species Trachypithecus francoisi. The sequence goes on along the minus strand of NW_022681470.1, from coordinate 67,578,697 downwards.
AAGACGGAAGACCGAACACAGAAATGAACCCCAATGGCCCAATCCTGTGTTCCTCACTTTCTGTCTATTCATTTTATTATTATTGGAGTCTCCACATTGGTGTGGAAAGGGGGGTGTATATGAAGTGAGAAGAGCAATACAACAATTGCGCTGGAATGGAATGCAACAATGACACTGTATTTGTATAGGGAAGGGCAGCCCACCTTTCTGCTTGGAACAGACTGTGTTTCTGAACTGGGAGGACAGGCAGACAGCAGAAGAAGGGTGAGGGGCTTCGTAGCACAGCATGCACAAGCCACTGACAGCATTTTCAGACAAGTGAGCTTTCTGTGCCAAAGTAAAGGAAATTTCTCATTGATTCTCACAACAGACTGAAGTCCAGCCCTACTTTTCAGTGTTGATTTTGTTCATCTTTTCTCCGTGTTCTCTAGACATTACTTTACAGTGGCGGTTGGGTGAGGTTGTATCAGAGGCAACAGACATTATTTTAAACTTGAAGCCCTATAGCCACCTTTTTTTTACACCTTCCTTTATGTACAGTTCAAAACCCAATGTGACATTTTATCTTTAACAGTGGTTTTCAACCAAGTGCAATTCCCCTCCCTCTCCATACCCCAGGGCTAGTTGGCACTATCTGGTGATATTTTTTATTGTCTCTTCTAGGGGGTGCTACTGACATTTAGCAGGTAGAGGCCCGAGATGCTGTTAAACATCTAAGTACACAGGACAGCTCCCACAACAAAGAATTAACCAGTCCAAAATGTTAACAGTGCCAACATCGCCACATCCTGCTGTATGGCAAAGGTCCAACTCAAACAGAAGCCCCATGGGGGAATTATCTGAGGGGTGTCTTTGCTACTCCCCTGATCACCTGTATTAGCACCCTATTCATTATCTGAATGTCCCAGTTACATTAACTTTCTGCTGATTAGGAGACACAAATCCTTCTCCAACTCAAGAAAAGACAGATTCTCCCATATTGTTCTTTCACCTCCACTGTAAATGATATAGCAGAGGAGAGATACAATCACTAACAGGGAGAGGCTGAAAAGTCTGCAGTCACAAGCAGTAATGTGGTACTGAGCCCAGCATGCCTGGGCTGGACACACATGAAAACAGCAGACAGCTAGGTTCCCCAGCAGGAAACTGGAGGGAACTGGCTGCATTCTGTTCAGACAAAGAAAGTTGAGTGAGTACTGAAAAGATGCTCTGAAACTCGTTCTCAAAATACCAGCAGTAGCTATGAGCCCTCAGGGAACAACAGGCATCAGAGACTCTGTGTTGGGTGGATGAAAGATGGTAAAGGTCTGTGTGCTGGAATAGGCTAAATTCATACAAATATCCCAGGACTTTCACACAGGCTATTTATATATTTTGCAGCAGTGGCTTCAGTGATGAGGTGCTTACTAAAGCACTAAACGTATTTTCCCCAAATAAAAAGGAAATATTCTCAAAAGGAATTCCACCACATTAAGGCAGCCAAATCAGTTGGTCATTAGCACTCTGATGGCCAGTGACAGCTCACAGCTGGACTTGATATGCATATGCCCGAATCTCCCCAGGAGTGGCTGAGAGTTACGGAGCTGGCTGCTAGTTGAGTAACTACTGGAAGCTTGAGCATCCGCAAGCTGCTCTTCCAGGCTCTGTAATTCAGAGCTAAGGGGGCCATGCTATTGGTTACACGGCTTTTAGCATATTTGCATGTTTGTGTTGTAGTTGGTTTGGTTTGGAACACTGTTTATTTCATGGGTGTCTTTATTTGTTGATGTGCTATTCACAGGGATTCTCCCTCCCCCCCCCAAATTTTCAATCAAAATCTTTGCTATGTTTTCTGTGCAGATACAGCACAAGAAGGGACGCACGCATGCGCGCACGCACGCGCGCACACACACACACACACCAGCAAGAGAGTCGCTCATAGTACCTTCTGTCATAAAAGGCCAAGCCAGTCTGACATCTGATGTGTGAACAGAGTTATTTGCACACCGAGCGAACTGGCCTACCCCCTCCCACTGACCTCTCTCCCCATCGAAAGGGATTCTAGCCAATGTCCAGAGAATCATCAACTATGAAGGACAGATTATTTATATTATTTTACCATACACACACAGTTTCCCAGTCCCCTTCCCTCACAGTATTACAGCTCAGTAGGTTAGAGCAACACGCTAGTAATCCACCTTACAATACTGTACAGTGTCACCAAGTTCTTCCACAGAAATCATCTAACCCAGTCTTCACAAAACCCTGTGATGTAGTCACTGTCTTCTATTTGGCAGATGAGGAACTGGAGCCCGATATGGGCATGTTCACATGGCCAGGTAGAAGTAGTGCTGGCAATGGAGGTCCTATAACCCAGAGCTCCAAGTATAACAACGGCCTTCCTCAGGGCTGGGATGCATTGCCTTTGCCCCAGAGAGGCCTCTGTGCTCCTCCCTGGTGCTCAACACAGCTAAACAATCCTACAAAAAGCAGAGGATGGTCAGGAAGCCTAGTTAAGAAAATGTGGATGCATGGTTTTAGGTCTAACATTTAAGTCTCTAATCCATCTTGAATTACTTTTTGTATAAGGTGTAAGGAAGGCATCCAGTTTCAGCTTTCTACTTATGGCTAGCCAGTTTTCCCAGCACCATTTATTAAATAGGGAATCCTTTCCTCATTTCTTATTTTTCTCAGGTTTGTCAAAGATCAGATGGTTGTAGATGTGTGGTATTATTTCTGAGGGCTCTGTTCTGTTACATTGGTCTATATCTCTGTTTTGGTACCAGTACCATGCTGTTTTGGTTACAGTAGCCTTGTAGTACAGTTTGAAGTCAAGTAGCATGATACCTCCAGCTTTGTTCTTTTGGCTTAGGACTGTCTTGGCAATGAAGGCTCTTTTTTGGTTCCATATGAACTTTAAAGTAGCTTTTTCCAATTCTCAAAGGATATGAACAGACACTTCTCAAAAGAAGACATTTATGCAACCAACAGACACATGACAAAATGCTCATCATCACTAGCCATCAGAGAAATGCAAATCAAAACCACAATGAGATACCATCTCACACCAGTTAGAATGGCGATCATTAAAAAGTCAGGAAACAACAGGTGCTAGAGAGGATGTGGAGAAATAGGAACACTTTTACACTGTTGGTGGGACTGTAAACTAGTTCAACCATTGTGGAAGACAGTGTGGCAATTCCTCAAGGATCTAGAACTAGAAATACCATTTGACCCAGCCATCCCATTACTGGGGATATACCCAAAGGATTATAAATCATGCTGCTGCTAAAAAGATACATGCACACATATGTTTATTGTGGCACTATTCACAACAGCAAAGACATTGGGGACCAACCCAAATGTCCATCAATGACAGACTGGATTAAGAAAATGTGGCACATATACACCATGGAATACTATGCAGCCATAAAACAGGATGAATTCATGTCCTTTGTAGGGACATGGATGCAGCTGGAAACCATCATTCTCAGCAAACTATCTCAAGAACAGAAAACCAAACACTGCATGTTCTCACTCATAGGTGGGAACTGAACAATGAGAACACTTGGACACAGGAAGGGGAACATCACACACTGGGGCCTGTTGTGGGGTGGGAGGAGGGGGGAGGGATAGCATTAGGAGATATACCTAATGTAAACGATGAGTTAATGGGTGCAGCACACCAACATGGCACATGTATACATATGTAACAAACCCGCACATTGTGCACATGTACCTTAGAACTTAAAGTATAATAAAAAAGGAAAACAAAAAAAGAAAATGTGGATGCAAAGCCAACCCTCTATCAAGGAGTGACTTCAGCAGTGCATCCCGCTAGCAGTACTCCCATGGAAGGCAAAGAGAGACCAACCCAATCCACAAGGTCCTTGTTGAAGGCCAGAATGTTAGACACAGGAGGTACAATTCTATGGGTATCTTAGCACTGACATGATGGGTAAATCTAGACTCTATATATTTGACCTTTCTCTGGGAATTCTATTACAGAAAATCCAAAATTGAAAACTCTAAAATTTGAAACGTTTGAGCTCTGTGATGATGCCACCAGTAGAAAATGCCACACGTGGTCTCATGTGACAGGCCACAGTCCAAAACTTTGTTTCATGCACATAATTATTTAATATATGGTATAAATTACCTTCAGGCTATGTATATAAGATGTACATTAAACATAAATGAATTTCATGTTTAGACTTCAGTACCATCCCCTAGATATCTCATTATGTATAAGCAAATATTCCAAATTCTGAAAAAATATAAAATTCAACATTTCTAGTCCCAAGCATTTCAGATAAGGGGTACTCTACCTGTATTTCTGTTTATGTACAGGACGTAGGGGGGTGGGGATTGTTATATAAAAAGAGAATTAATGAAATAAACAAACAAAATATCTTTACCCCATGTAGCGTGAATAATCATCTCCCCACATCCTGAGGTAGCCAGAGCTAAATATAACAGGAGTGTACAAATCCACCATGGTAGCAGTACAGTGACACGGTATTGAGTTTGAAAAGAAAACTTGACAGGCTCCACGTGAGCCATCAGAGCCAGGAAAAGAATGGATACCCCTCACAGACCATAGGTGCCTGCTCAGCAGTGCCTGGAACAGCACCTAGGAGAACACTCATAAAAAAAAAAAAAAGGTACAATTACCCCAGTGCGTGGCAGCTAGCCAGTATGGAAAGATGTGCTTCCACTCTATACAGCAGCCTGAGACTCCTCATTCCCCCACCAGCTCCCCATCCACCTTCTCTTCCAGCCTCCTCCCTAACACCACATCCCACAGTGAGTTCGGGGACCCGGGAGTATTCTGCATCATCAAGCCACCAGGTGCCAGCACAAACTCATTTAAGCTGGGCCTTTTTTGTTTTGGAGTCAGGATTGATTTCTCAGAAATTTTAAAAAGTTTGGTAAGACCAAATTATCAAACCCTTGATTTCTTTATTAGAGAGAAAGCCAGGAAGATCAAAATCACTGGAAATCCCTAAATCTCAGTTTATCCAGTAGCTTCCTTGGCAGGACTACAGAACCCGTTTAAAGATCCCCAATCTAAAGCAATGATCACATAGCTTTATTTTTTTCCCTCTGAAAATGCACCTATAGGTGCACTATATGCAAATGCTGCTGCTCTCCTGCCTGCTCCAGCAAGATGCATCAAGGACAGGATGGAGAAGCTCTTACAGACAGAAAGCTACAGGTTGTCTGTGAGTCTCAGAGGTGATTACAAACATATTTAGTCATGAAAAGACCATCTCCAGACCTAAGGCCAAGAGCAGCATCTGGGGATGCACTTTTCTCAGGCATACCCATTTCCCTTGGAGTTGACAGTCCCCAAAGATGCTGTCTTCTGAAGCAGCCAGCTGCCATCTGTACTTCTAAAACAGCAGAGCTACTAACAAAACAGCCAGCTTTTCTGCGCCATTCAACTCCATCTCACCCAATTATCACTCCTGGCCATACCCAAATTCCAGTGCCAGTGAGCAATGATAGGGCTGGAAGGTGACGATCAGGGATGTTCCACCATTCGAGACATTTATATTGAACAAAGTGCCATGCTCGATGCCACAGGGACTTCACACCGAAAAACAAGGAGAGACTTCTGAGATGCTCACAAATCTAGTGAGAGAGAAAGACTCAACTAGGGTATATTCCAGAAAAACTATATGGAAAGAAAATAGGTAGTGCAGATTTGACTGGTTTAATCACTCTAATTATGTCATAAATGTGTTCTCCTTCTCCAACAAGACCACAGAAAACTCAGGTAGTCACTTACCTTTCTGTCCCATCATTGGCCTTAAGAGTATTCTGCATATGGTAGGAGCTCTGAACATGGTGCTGACGGAAACGTAAAATCCAGTATCTAAAACTCCAATATGGGGTCTGGAGAATGTCATGGTTCTTGGATTGCTCAATTGCTTATAGGAATTTGCCCGCTTCAGTCAAGTCACAGAATTCTACAGTTATGTAAGTTTAGGGCTAGAAGAGACCTTTTAAATCATAAGGTGTTTTTACCAATGAGTAACTGATGTCCAGAAATGGGAAGTGACTTTCCTAAGGCTATGAAATAAATGGAAAAGCCAGGACTAGAATCTTGGGCCTCCGAAGCATCAGATGAAAGTGAAAAAATGTTATAGAGTCCAGAGATAAAATAAGGAACCTCCTCTCAGTAGCACAGGGAGAAACAATATATATCTGCATTTTATTACAACTGAAAAATTTTCCTGTGTAATCAGATGCACTTTCTCAGCTAAATGTTTTTCAGTTCATTATTTTGCTTAAAAATTGATTAAAATGTTCAAAAATCTATTTCCATTTCCAAAATGGATTTCACTGCAATAGACTCAGTATATTAATAAACACATACAAATGTCACTCTATGAAAAACATATTGTCTGCAAATAACCTTTCAATTAGAAACAGATGCTGTGGGCTTTCAGATTCTAAAGTGTTTTTATTTTAAATGGCCTTTTCACAGCTGAAACCAGGCTGCTCTTTCTTTCTAGTCCACACACATTCTGAAGGTCAGACCTTCCCCTGGGATCACATGTTGCTTGCAAATACCCAGGAATCATCGCCTGTTTGGTGTAGAATATGCTCTTGCATCTGTCTTGTCAATAAAGATTATCTCACCCACCCTTGCCACTAAGCAAGCCTTTTCACATAGACTTGGTGAGAGGAAAAGAAACAGTGTTAGTTGCAGCTATGTCAATCTTTCTCATCAGATTCAAATTCCACAAATACGTACTGAGTGCCTATTAAGTGTTAGACCCTGTGAGAGGCACTTCCACATGGGTTTTCTCTCCTTAACCTTGAAACAGATGGTATTGTGGACTGATGGACAGATAAGAGATAACAATATCCACCACTTAGGGAACTGTCCGAAGTATTTTACATGCATTAGCAAATTTATCATTTCCAACTTACACATGAAAAAAACCAAGGCTCAGACTTAGTATGCAGTAGAGTAGGGATTCAAACCCAGGTGGTTTAATTCCACAACTTAAGCTTCTAACTGTTAAGCTATTCCACCCCTCTGCAGCACGCATTGACAAGAGATTCTAGTCCTCTGCCTAGGTTCCTCTTCTTCCTCTTCCTCTTCAACAACGTTAGAGACTATCTGAAGCCCACAGTCCCGTTATTTACATGCCAGAGGTCCACCAGCTTTTCAGGTTTACACAGCACTTTCAAATACAGACTGTTCTATAACACACAGTCACACACTTTAATTACCATAGTTCATATGTACAGTCATGCATTATATAATGATTCAGTCAACAACGGACTGCATATACGATGGGTGGTCTCATAAGATTATAATGCTGTATTTTTACTGTACCTCTTCTATGTTTACATGAATACTTACCATATTACAACTGCCTATAGTGTTCAGTACAGTAATACAGTGCACAGGTTTGTAGCCCAGGAGCAACAGGCTCTACCATATAGCCTATGTGTGCAGTAGGCTATACCACATAGATCTGTGTAAGTACACTCTATGCTGTTGCACAATGATGAAATTGCCTAACGATGCATTTCTCAGACTATATCCTTGTCGTTAATTGATGTATGATTAACTGGTAAAGGGGAAAATAATATCCTTATAAAATAGAAATTGTGACTGTTTATATGCATTTTTTTTCTTAGCCTGTCAATACTTTGAGCATCTGAACATAGAATTCACTAACAGAATTGACTAGATTATTGTACCAGATACCCACTAAGCCTGCCTCTTTTTATTGGCTTAGTTCGGTCAACACGCTGTCTTAGAAGCACATAGGGCCCACCCAGTTCTCCTAGTTTCTTGTTTAAAAGAACAACCCAGAACAAGGATTCAGAGCCATCTCTCTCAGACATCACTCAAGTCTGTGCAAAGTCTGCAAATGTTTCTCCATCTCTCCCTGCCTTTGTCTCCAGAACAAGTTGCTCTGTTAATAACTCCTTATTCCGTACTCCTCATTCCTACAGGCTGCAGGGTACGCCTGATTTCCAAGTCCCTGCTGGTACTGTCACACATTTTTCTCATTCAGGAAAGGGCATTCGAATGCAAATGAATCTCCTCTAATTAATGCAAATATGCACATCATTGCAAACATTGGTATTAATATTATGATTCATAACAAATTAGTCCTGATAGCCCCGACCCTTGTTTATACCCCTTTAGTCATGTTACCTTCATCTTTTAAGGTAAAGGCTAATATGTACTTACTAGAATATGTATTTCCTAGGAATTCAACATGACGTTTCAAATGTGCTAAGATCCTTATTAGGACTGTTACTGTTTTTCTTGGTGCTCTGGACAAAGTTGAATAGATTTTGAATGATTTACTCAACTCTATTTTTCCCACAAATCCTATGATTTTTGTGTGCACTTTTACATAACCTGAGCTTTTCCAAGTTTGTATACCCGACATCACAGCAGAAACATTTGAACTGGCAGCACAACCAAAGGATTAAACTTTATCCAGTTACCTCAAGACTCACGTGGTGCCTCTTCAACACTGAGTCGCTGTGAGAACAGAATGAATTACTGTCTTTACCGTGCTTATTTATATAGTCTGATATATAACTCAGTTTTTAGTTGCAAACAACAGACTCTAACTAAGCAGAAAAGGAATTTATTAAAGGACATGTGCTCACAAAATACCTGGGTGGGCCAGCAAATCAGGGAGACCATTGCTCCCTGAGGCTGCTCCAGTTCACCCTGCTTCTGGTGACACCACCAGCAGCACTGTGCTCGTACTGCAGATGCCTGTGCTGCAGACGCCTGTGCTGCAGAACCCTGTTTATGCTGCAGGGAAAGCTGCATGTCTCTCTACCATCTTTGCTGGAAATAGTTTTGTGGGAGGCCCTCTCATTCCCATGATACTCTTCTGAATCACAGTTACCCCTTTGATGTCCCTGAGAAGCTGGGCCTGGGATACACTGGGGTACTAGCTGCAAGAGAGGCCCAGAGAGTGACTTTTTGACTTGTACTTTGAGGAGGCAGAGTACATAAGACTAGAAATTCCCTAAAAGCCACAAGAATGTTCAAAAGGTACCACATAGCTAGAGTAGGGATTAAATTTTACACAAGTCACAACAAATACTGATCTCTCAGTACCACGTTGATGTCACCGCTCCTCATAGCTGAATTCAGTGTTCTGTCTGATGTACATCAGCTTAACAACAAATATCCCCATTTTTTTTTCTTTTTTTTTTTGAGACGAAGTCTCGCTCTGTTGCCCAGGCTGGAGTGCAGTGGCATCATCTCGGCTCACTGCAACCTCCACCTCCTGGATTCAAACAATTCTCATGCTTCAACCTCCCAAGTAGCTGGGATTACAGGCACATTCCACCACACCTGGCTAATTTTTGTTTTTTTTTTTTTTTCAGTAGAAACAGGGTTTTGCTATCTTGGCCAGGCTGGTCTCGAACTCTTGACCTCAGGTGATCCGCCTGCCTCAGCCTCCAAAAGTGCTGGGATTATCGGCATCAGCCACCGCACCCGGCCTCCATTTTCTAACAAAATTCGATCTTATATGTTGACCAACATTTGAAAATATCCCCAAGGTTCCAAGGCTGCACTTATCAATGGATGATATCCCGGGGGTAACAATTTATATGAGCACATGGGGATTTTGACTTGCAGACAAACCAGGACACAGGTGCATCACAGATTTCTACAGATGGCAGGGTATGCCCGATTTCCATGTCCCTGATGGTACTATCACATTTTTCTCATTCAGGAAAGTGTATCTGAATGTAAATGAATCTACCCTAATTAATATAAAATGTACATCATTGCAAACATTGCGATTATGATTGGTAACAGATTAGTGATAATATTCCTCACAACAGATCCTTCCACTTCCACATATTAATAGGCTACATTACGCATTTTCTAGTGAAAGTTTCTCCCTTCAATATGTTAATTACACCATCTGAATGAGAACTTTAGACATGCTAGGATACATTTGCACACATAATTTTTAACTACAGTTATGTTTCCCTAGGAAACTCCTTAGTCATTCATTTCCAGTCTATTGCTTAGCACCTAAAACTGACTTTGATCTTTAAAATGGCATTCAAGGCCTTACATGGCCCAGCCCTGGACAATCTACCAGTCTCACTATGCCCCTCACTCTTGGTGCCCAGAACACAAGAACCTTCTTTCTCTTCTTCCTCCTGTGACGCACCCTGCTCCTCCCACCACAGGGGTTTGATATGCTTTTCCCTACACCTTCCACCCCAAAGATCCTGGGAGAACCTTCCCCATGACCAGTCCCTGCACCACTCCTGGGTCAGGTGCATTGTGACACACACTTGCAGAACCATGTGTCTCTCTCTCAGCATTACTGGTTGCTATACTTTTGCTGATACACATATGATCACCTGATGAATACCTCTCTGCTCCTAAAGCATAATAAGCTCCCAGGGGTTAGGAACTGCATGTCTTTTTGCTCACTGCTGTGTTCCAAGAACAAGTAGGGTTTCTTGCCCACGGTAGAGGCTAAAAAAACATCTGATATATAAATGAATGGGTTTATGCATTTAGAGTGATTGAGTTCACCCATTTATTTATTTGCTTGATTTAACTCAGAGTTTCAAAGTATCTAACTTTTCTCTCAAAGGTGACAATGTCTCCATTTCACAGATGGGGAAACTGAAGCAGTGCTATTAAATATTCGCTAATAAATTCACATGGTTAGTACATACCAGAGATGGCCTGGGTTTAGCCTACAGCAGCTCCACTCAATAGTGCCACACTGTTGGCACACCATCCTCTGCCAGGTGCTCAAAGGAAATTGCAGAAGAAAGCAAGCCCACAATTCTGGCCCTCAGGGAGCTTACTTGAGAATCGCCAAATCTTAAGCAAAAGCAGAATCACTCATTTTCTTTATTGTTTTCTTTTTAAAAGTGTTGCCACTCAGTATGCTAAGATCCCAAAGAATGACAAGATAGCCAGGGAAATGATGATGCTGATAATGGTGATGGCTAACCGCCATTGTATTACTGCTGGACACTATTCTAAGCACTCTAAGTGTACTATGTTATTTGGTCCTCAAAAACCTCCTGTGAAATAGGTATTATTATTAATCTTCATTTTACAGATGAGGAAAGTGAAGCACGGAGCTGTTAAGCTGGTCACACAGTCAAGAGTAATGCATCCAGCACACAAACCCAGGCAGTCAGCCATGGAAGCCTGCGCTGCAAAACCGCGAGAGACCACACACCATGCTGCAAGGGAGCACCTGACGTTTCCAGGGGAGTCTGAGCTGAGTGCTGAGCCAGCCTATGCAGGAGAAGGGGGCGACACATGCATTAAAGGAAAGAAGAGAATGAAGGAGCCTCTGCATTCTTGGGAGGTGGTGATGAGGGTGGGGCTAAAAGTTCCCATCCTCTTATCACATGGTTGGTTACCCTGGTACCCAGCCCCCATCCTGATGCTATCCAGAAGCCCATCAAGAGTTGCCTCATTAGAACAAAAGATGCTCTGATCACTCAGGAAATTCCAAGGGATTTAAGAACTCTGTATCAGGAACTGGGGTCAAAGACCAAATATCAGGACAAAATATTATCCTAGTGCCCCTAAGTGTTTTAGGAGCTCTGTGCTGGAAACTGGGAGGCAGAGACCAAATATATATTTCATATTATATCACAACATCACAGTAATTTTATGGAATTTCAGTAGTTTAAATTTAAATAGCCATGAGTGATTAATAGCTACTGTATTGGCTGGCACAGATCTAGACAAGAGAAGCTGCTCTCTAATATTAGAAACAGCAAGGCTGCTTAGCAGAGGCTGTTGAGATTGGAAGGGACCTTAGAGTTTATCTGGTATAATTCTCTCATCTCACAAATAAGAAAACTAAGGCCCAAACAGAAGCAACTCACACAAAACCATTGCAGCTAGAGAGGTACAGCAGTCTAGAGTGTTGGTCTTCTGCATCTGATCCAATGCCCTTTCCATTCCACAGGCTGCTTCTGTTACTGATGCAAAAATAGCTCTAATTTTGTTTAATTCTGGTATGTGGAATTGATGCAGCTCACAGGCAAAGCTAACTAAAGATCATGTGCTCCCCCTGTTGAGCTAGGCATCTCCAATGTCCAGCTGGTAAGTAACTATATTAGTTATCTCAGTTGCAAAACAAACAAACAACCAACAACAACAACAACAACAAAAAAAAAAAAAACAGAACCCACTCTGGTTAGTTTATTAAGGAAGGTTAGGCAGCTTGCACAATCTCTGAAAGGGCCAGAGAGCCAGACTCAGAGGTGATGCAGTCAGAACTGCTGACAAATTATACCACCACTGGTCCAGTGGAGACTCAACCATGTCTGCCACTGGACTCAGGGAAAGGGGCTCCCCATCTCCAGTGCTGGGTATAGGACTCCACCCCAGGACCTCTGTCCCTTCAAGCTGGGTATCACCACTACCACCCTCACCAGAATGCACTTCAGGTCCCACCTCTGCCCACCTACCATTGTCTTCAGAATCTAATCTCAGGCACGGGGAATCTGAGACTCTTCCTGCAAGGAAGAAAAAAACATTTATGGCTTCTACCAGATGCAGCAACCTCATAAGGCAGAAAGATCCCCCACGCATAAGAGAATTCAAAAGAAGGCAGCACCAACACTTAGCAAATGGCCTGTCAAGTAAATAACCCATCTGTACTGGCCTAAGACCATGGATCTCACAGCCCATCTTGCTAAGCAGCATCCCTGACTCAGAGCTTTTTACATTTAAAACTACGTTTCTACATTGCAAATATCTCAAACAAGTCACCAGGGGCTCTTTTTGATTTTTTTAAATGATACATTTATTCACAGGAACATCTGTATTGACAAAGCTATGTATGGTAGGAACTAAATTATGCATCTCAATTCCCAAGTGTGGAGAGTTTCTCTTCTTTTTTTCTTTTTAAACCTGGATTTTCTCATTAATAAACTCAAATATAGCACAGCCAGGAAGACAAATAATTCTAACAAATTTTTCCTCAAAAGTGGTAACAGCAAGATTAGGGTGAGGAGTGAATCTGAGAAATCTTCTAAAAACGAAATATTAGGGAAATGTGGAGCATCATCATCAAGGCCCTTCCATTCTAACATTCTGTGAACATAAGAAAAGGACTCCAAAGCAGTCCAAGTGTTTGCATCTGAAGGACAAGGAATGTTGTCTTGGACATTGACATGACTGTGATGGGGAAAGCCTGGAAGGGAATTTAATTTTTGACAAGAAATGGGAGAACACACCAACACAGTATGTGACAGATTGCACTGGCAGTCCCAGAGAAGGAGCCAGCCTTGTGGACTTAGAGGGTCTCTGTGTCCTAAGATGGGCTGACACCCAAGGGGAGTGGGCGTCAACACAAGGGTGCTGATGGCTAAGAACTGGGCCTTCAGAGACCTCACTAACTAATGGCCAAGCAAGAGAGACGAACCAGTGACGAGGCCGAAGCCCTGGTTTGCTGAGTGGCCAGAAGACAAGGTAGGTACTTGTAATCCTGGGAAAACTGCAAACCTCTATCCCAAGTACATTTCGTAGCCCTGACCCCAGCTCCACTCAGCTGCCCATACTTCTGGAGAGAGTCTACTGCCACGACCGACCCTCACTTAACTGCCTCCAAGTTAATGTTCACGTGCATAATTACATATTTTAGAACACACCAGGCAAGCAGAAAGAAATTAAGAGGTATTTGAGGTCTGCTGTTGCTCAATACAGTGAAGCTTTCACAGCAGCTGTCTGTTTGAGAAACCCCCGAGTAGCAGGACAGACCTGGACCAGGAGGCTCCAGCTCATGGTGCAGAAGCCCAGTCATGGTTGAGGTTCAAAATTCCCAGTTTCCTAGATTCCCACCTAAGTCTGTCAGAGTGACTTTCGAAAATGTAAATCAGATCCTGTCACTCTCCTACTTAAAACCCTTCAAGGGTGCCTATCACATTCAAAATGGAGCCCAGTTTTCATCACAGTCTGACTGTTCCCTCTTCCTCCAGCCTCACGGAGGACTCCTTGCTCCTCCACTGGCCAGCCCCAGGCTCCCCTTCTGTTCCTCGAGCACATTCCTTTGCCACTCAGGGGCTGGGTACTTGTACTTCCCTTTGGCTCGGACAGTCCAGCACTGGCCCTTTCCCCGGTGACCTCTTCCTCCTCACTCATCTCTGTGTCGCCCACTGCCTCAAAGAGGGCCTTCCTGCCCAGCCCTTCAAACATCGCACTCACACCTGCACCCTCCATCACATCAAGGGAATGATAGTGCTTGCTTACTTGGGTTCTTTTTGTTCTTCCATTAAAAAAAATTTTATTGTAGGAACACTTAACATGAGATCTAACCTGTTAACAGGTTTTTAACTACACCATACAGTACCGATAACTACAGGCGCATGCTGTACAGTGGATGTCCAGAGCTTATGTATCTCGCCTACCTGAAACTTTATACCTGCTGATTAGCAACTCTTCCTTCCCCCACCCCCGGCAACCATCATTCTATTTTTGTTTTTGCTTCTGAGTTTATTTTAGATACCTCATAAAAGTGGATTCATGCAGTTCTTGTTCTTCTGTGAGTGGTTGATTTCATTTAGCTAATGTCCTCCACACTCACCCATGTCATCACACACTGCTTACTTGTTTTCTCATTTACTCACTGGGATGTGAGCAAAGAGAGGGCAGGGACATTGTCTATCTTGTCACTGCTTTGATCCTGGCACCTAGAATAGTGCTTAGGGCACTTAATTTGGTATAAAAATAAATGGGTTAAATGAAAAGAAAATTACATGGTTACTAAGTCCTTTTACGTTTTTGAAAATAAACTTTATTTATCTGAACACGTTTAGGAGCCCTCTAGACATTAGACATTGTGAGGTACTATGTGGAAGATCCAGATGAGTCAGATCCTGCTGGCTACCTGGGAGGGGGCTGCAACATGTATGTGCACACATGCAAACACACACTATATTTAAAGCTGGGGTCCCAAAATCCCCTAAGAATCAGAGTCACTGGGAGTGGTTCACAGTTATACTCATTGCTAGACTCTATCCAAATCTACTTAGCCCAATTCCCAGAAGTAGAGCTTGGGGATCTAAAGTATCCAGGAAGATTTCCAGGATCCAGGAGGCTTGGGAGATAGCGTTATCGAGGTAGAGGGAGGAAGGCTGCACAGAGAAGGCAGCATCTGAGATGGACTGAGACGGATGGGATTTGGATATGCACTAATGGGGGAAGCACAGGCACTTCTGATATAGGGAACAAAGATGCCAGGAGATGGCGAGGCATGGGGCAAAAAGCAGCATTTGGTCCCAAGTGGCAGTAGCACAAAGGGAATAACGGTGAGATGAGATGGAAAGGTAGCCTGAAGACCCACTGTGGTGGGCCCAGGAGATGAGGTTGTATAAAGTCTGGTTCTGAGGAGGGAGGGGCAGCATCAGGGCTGGGTTTCTGTGAGACTGGTGGGTGACTATAAGCAAAATGAAAGAAAAGCTATGAAAGGTGAGGGGACTGGGAAGAGGCTCGGACAACTTGGTTGGAAAGAAAATGAAGACCTGAATAACAACTAACATCTGCTTGGAGTGTTATGGCCCCTAAAACACTTTTGACACACTGCATCCCATTCAAGCCTGGCAAACAACTTCCTTGAGCCAGGAACTGTGATTTCCCATTTACAGATAAGTAGTCAAGGTCTTAGAAAGGTTATGTAAGTTATCTAAAGTCACGGGTAGAAAGAATGAAGAGTGTGCCAGGATTCAAATCCTGTTACTCTGATTCCAGAGGTAAAGTGGGCCTGGGAAGTGGGGGGCAGGGAGATAAAACTAGCCTTGAGTTTCCATCATGTCCAGGCACAGAACTGAGTGATTAGCATGTATTATTAAACCTCATCACAGCTCTGTGGGATAAGAAGCCCAGTTCACAGACAAAGGTGCATATTATTCTTTTCCTCCAGAAACAGAAAGGAAAGGGTGGATGTGAGAGATGTTAAGAAGACATCTTAACAGTGCGATTTGGAAAACGACTGGGTGCAGGAGCAACAATGGAAGGGGGTTCCCAGCTCCATGGGAGCCAGCGGACTTCTCTCTAGCACCCTGCCTGCATTTTCATTAACTGCCTCTCTGGGGCCTATTTTGGTTACCTGGGTCTCTTCACTCACATGTTCTTCACTTTTTATTTAAAACACTTTAGTACAAGAACATCATACAGATCCTTAGCTTCTTTCTGGTGGAATCAAAGAAAAGTTTAAAAGAAACTGATACTGCAGTCACTTCAAAGGAGATGAGTTTTCATCAGGCAGGGATAAAAGAGACCTGGGGACTCCTCCCAGGTGTCATTTCTCCCCTCTGGATGCCACTAAAAGATGATCTGCAATGCCTAATTAGGGCCGCAAAGACACACACTTTAGACTCACCTCAGGTGGAAGCGGTGTTTTAATAAGCTCATTCACTTTTTATATCACTATTAAAAACTGTTTAAACAGAAACCGACCTTTATGTTACATTTACAAAATACAAAGTTTAAAATCCCATGTAACAGAGCAAGTATTTTTTGCCTCTGAGTTGTCACCTCTGTGTTTAAAAATATATACATAATGGGCTGGGTGTGGTGGCTTATGCCCGTAATCCCAGCACTTTGGGAGGCCGAGGCAGGAGGATCACAAGGTCAGGAGATAGAGACCATCCTAGCTAACACGGTGAAAGCCCATCTCTACTAAAAATACAAAAAAATTAGCCTGTAGTCCCAGCTACTCGGGAGGCGGAGGCAGGAGAATGGCGTGAACCTGGGAGGCGGAGCTTGCAGTGAGCTGAGATCCGGCCACTGCACTCCAGCCTGGGCGACAGAGCGAGACTCCATCTCAAAAAAAAAAAAAAAAAAAAAAAAAAAAAATATATATATATATATATATATACACACACACACACACACACACACACACACACGCACACACACAATGACTTCATCTTTCTTTCCTGGTAGACACAGAACAGGCATGTGTTTTAGCTGGTTCTAAACTGCTAAACCGAATACGGATGCTAATTAACTTCCCATTACCATCTGGGTCTTACTTCCAGGACCAAATGTGTGCCTCTCTCTTTCTGTTTCCAGGGCAGCTCAGAGCCCAAATAGGTCTAAACGGTCCTAAGGGGACACCAAAAAGACAGTGGCTCATCTTCAGCTCTCTTCCTTCTCAGAGGGAGTGCGTAAGCCTCAATTAATCCTTCATTTGACCACCTCGCTTCTTAAAGACGCAAGGCAGATTTTTTGAACGTTTCAGACATCACACAATCCAAGAAACACTTCAGATGATGGTGACCAGACTTCTTCATCAATACCAGGAATGCTACAATTAACTACAGCAAATGCAGTGATAGACTTGTGGTATCCAAGATAAAGAAAGTTAAAAATTACCCTGTGATTCATAAAATTCAAAATGCCAATGATTTTTAGCCCAAATAATAATTCTGTTCTGTTGTAGGCCTAATTTTATGAAAGGGTCAGGTATAGGGTATCAACAAGGAAAACACCAGAAGCAGGTAATATCATTTATAATCATTTCAGAATTCAGTAAGCCACCAACTCCCATATTGCTGAAATTTGCTGCCCTCCTGGCCATTCAAAGATACTCTAGACTTCATGGAAAACCTGCACCAACCTCCAGAAGAACAAAAGACACTACAAGTGAATAGTTGTCCTCTTCTACCTTCTCTTTCATCAGAACAAAATCATGCTTCAAAAGGGCACATGTATTTCATAAAAATGTTGCCCTTTGCCATTCTAATAGGCAAAATCTATTTATTTGTGAAAAAATTTATCTTCTAAGGACTCTATTAAGGACTATATTAAGATCTCCAGAGATCTTCTCAAATAGCTTCAGGGCCATGCCAGAGGTTCACTGCCTTGTTCTATTTGCCTAAGAAGTATCAGCGGAATTATTTCCATACTTTGCATTTCCACTAGTCCTGAGAGGGTATCAAGACCTTCTCCTTAGGACAGAAGTAGTGGCTCGGATGAACTCACACATGGTCTCTGGAGTAAATACGAAAAGTGATGATAAAATTTATCTTGCTATTTTTCTAAAAGCTAGGTTCTTATTTGAAATATGTATTTGAAATTAATTAAAAGATACATATAAATAATATCGAAAACAAAATTCAGGTGAATACTTTTCTGATTTTAAATCTGTAAGTTAAAGAGTAACAAAAAATTATCAATTGACAAATTTAATGTTTCAGAGACACTGGGAGAAGGATAGCATCAGGTCCTCTTTTAAAAGTCGTATGTCCAAAGTTAAGTTATCAGCTTTAAAAAGTTAGTCTATTATAACTACAGCACTCTTTATGTTAATCCCATAGTAACCACAAAGAAAGAAATTATAGCAGAAAAAAAAAAAGAAAAAAGAAAAAAAGCTTAGCAACACAGAAAACCACCAAACCAGAGGGGAAAAAAAACAAGAGAGGAAAAAAGGAAAAAAAAGATCTACAAAACCACCAAAAAACAATTAGCAAAATGGCAGGAGTAAGTCCTTACTTGCCAATAATAATCTTGAATGTCAATGGATCAAATTCCCCAATTAAAAAGACAGAATGGGTCAGGTTCAGTGGCTTACATCTATAATCCCAGCACTTTGGGAGGCCGAGGTGGGTGGATCATGAGGTCAGGAGTTCCAGACAAGCCTGGCCAACATAGTGAAACCCTGTCTCTACTAAAAATATAAAAAATTAGCCAAGCATGGTGGTGGACGCCTGTAATCCCAGCTATTCAGGAGGCTGAGGCAGGAGAATCACTTGAACCCGGGAGGTGAAGTTGCACTGAGCCGAGATCATGCCATTGCACTCCAGTCTGCGTGACAGAGTGAGACTCTGTCTCAAAAAAAAACAAAAACAAAACAACAAAGGGTTTTTAAATGAGCTGAAGATCTTAATAGACATTTCTCAAAAGAAGATATACAAATGGCCAACAGGCATATGAAAAGATACTCAGCATCACCTATCATCAGGGAAATGCAAATCAAAACCACATGAGATACCACTTCATCCCAGTTGGAATAGCTATCACCAAAAAGACCAAAAAAAAAAAAAATCAAGTGTGGGGGCTCATACCTGTAATCCCATCACTTTGGGAGGCCAAGGCAGGAGAATCACTTGAGCTCAGGTGTTCAAAGGCAGGCTGGTCAACACAATAAGACCCTGTCTCTACCAAAAAAAAAAAAAAATTGCTGAGCATGGTGGTACATGCCTGTAGTCCCAGCTACTTGGAGACTAAGGCAGGCAGATTGCTTGAGTCCAGGAGGCTGAGGCTGCAGTGAGCATGATCATGCCACTGCACCAAAGCCAGAGTGACGGAGACCCTGCCTCAAAAAAAAAAAAAAAAATGCAAACAAAAGTGTTGGCAAGGATGTGCAGATAAAGGAACCCTTTACATTACACACTGTTGGTGGCAATATAAATTAGTACAGCCACTTTGGAAAACAGTTTGGAGGTTCCTCAAAAAATTAAGAACCAAGCTACCATATGATCCTGCAATCCCACTACTGGGTATACATCCAAAGGAAAGAACATCAGTATATTGAAGAAATATCTGCACTCCCATGTTTACTGTAGCACTATTGATAATAGCCAAGAGATGGAATCAACTCAAGTGTCCAACAACAGATGCACAGATAGAGAAAATGTGGCATATACATACCGTGAAAGTTAATTATACAAATTGGATCACTCTTGTTATGCCCAACTAAATCAGAGTTGAGGGGCCAGGGAAGAAAAGCACTTGGGACATATAGCACCTGCTCCAAGAGTTAAATGTTCCACAAGCTCAGGTGCTGAAACAGTCTGCTGTAATCCTAAGACCAGTTTTACCTAGTAGCTGCTGAAATGACCTCCCGAGACTCTAACACTGGTTTTATTTACTATCATCAGTCACCAGTCAGAGCTTACCATCTCTCAAAAGCCTCTCTAGTGCCAATGAGCTTTCTTTCAAAACAATACATAACATTTCTCTAATACAACTCTCAACTTTCTGTTTGTTCTCTGGACATACGGAAGACCACCTGGTCTGTATGTATGCCCTGAATCGAAACTTCTTGCTTCCCATATGTTTGTTTTTGAGACACAGACTTGCTGTGTCACCCAGGGCTGGAGTGCAGTGGTATGATCTCAGCTCACTGCAACCTCTGCCTCCCAGGTTCAAGAGATTCTTGTGCCTCAGCCTCCCAAGTAGCAGGAACTATGGGTATGTGCTACCACACCCAGCTAATTTTTGTATTTTCAGTAGAGATAGGGTTTTGCCATGTTGGCCAGGCTGGTCTTGAACTCCTGGCCTCAAGTGATCTACCTGCTTAGGCCTCGCAAAGTGCTGGGATTACAGGCATGAGCCACCATGCCTGGGGCCAAATAAAATGTTTTAAATTTAGAGATTCATCTCTATAATTTGATTTTGGCAACACAATGGAATACTATGCAACCATAAAAAAGAAAGAAATCCTGTTATCTGTGACAACATGGATGGATCTGGAAGACATCATGTTAACTGAAAAGATCCAGACATAGACAAATACTACATGATTTCACTGACATGTGGAAGCTTAAAAAAATTCATAACATAGTAGCAGAGAATAAAACAGTGATTACCATAGATGGGGTAGAGAGGGGAGGATAGGAAAAGACTGGTGAGGGGTACAAAGTTTCAATTAGATAGGAAGAGTATGTTCTGGTGTTCAATTGCACAGTAGAGTGACAATGGTTAATAGTAAGGTATTGTATATTATATCAAAGTTATTGTATAATACCAAATACAGCATGTTCTCACTACAAATGACAAATGCATGAGATGACAGATATGCTAACTACCCCGATTTGATCATTATACAACATAAATACATCAAAACATCAAATTGTACCCCATAAATACAAACACAATGTGTCAATTTTTTTTTTAAGTCACGATGTTATCCTGCTCCACTGAAAACTACTGCCCCACCTGAGGTGGTCAGACAGGAGCAGTCAGAGGTAGGGGACGGAACAAAACAAGTATCATTCATCTTTTTTAAAATATTATTTTTTAGCTGACAAAAATTGTATATGTTTATGGTGTACAACATGTTTTGAAATACGTTCATATTGTGAAACAGACAAATCAAGCTAATTAACACATGCATTTCTTCATATACTTATTTTTTTTGTGGTGAGAAAGCCTAAAATCTCCTCTCTTAGCAATTTTCAAGAATACATCATTATTAGCTATTGTCACCCTATTATACAATAGAGCTCTTGAACTTCCTTTTTCTGTCTAACTGAAATTTTGTATTCCTTGGCATTTCTTCATTCCCACTCCCAGACCTTGGTAGCTACCATTCTACTATTTCTATGAGTTCAATTTTTTTAGATTCCACATATAAGTGAGACCACATGTACACCTTTGTCTTAAAAGAGACAGTGCTGGCTGTAATTCTGAGTAAGATGGAAAATGCTGGCCAGGTGCAGTAGCTCATGCCTGTAATCCCAGCACTGTGGGAGGCCAAGGCGGGAGGATCGCTTGAGCTCATGGAGTTCAAAATCAGTCTGGGAAACATGGCAAAACCCCGTATCTATTCAAAGATAAAAGAAGAAAGAAAAAGAAACATGCCTCAGTCAGCAAGAATCAAACCAAAAATCATTTACTTTCTTGCCAAAGCTAAACTAAGCTAAATTTAAACAAGCCACCCTGTTATCTATAATGAAACAGATTTTTATTCTGTAATCTCTTTCTCCAGGTTGGTCAGCTTTTCTTACGCAGTGTCACATTAAGAACTCCAGCCAGCAGGCTTCTTCTGAGGCCATTCCTAAGTGAGTTGTGGTTGCTGCTTCTGTCTATGATTTCCATAAGATGCAGAACTGAGCTCACTGAATTTTCCCACAGTCATCACAAAACACTAATACCAAAAATGCCCACATTTCATTAAATGTGACAGCTCCTTCCTGCCCCCATGGCTCAGTAGAGCACTTCAAGGTTTAAAAGGAAGCATGTCCCTCCTTGCAAATGCCTAGTCTGAGATCAAAGATAGGGCTCTTGGCTTTGTGGAAATTTATGTCATTCCAGAGAAGTTGACATGACTTCCATCAATTAAAAGATGCAGCTGATTAATTTCAGGCATGCTGTAGTTTTTTTTTTTTTTTTTTTTTTTTTAAGCCAAACACTAAGTATTCAATACAGCCTGACAAGCCAAACTGCACATTAAGAGCTTGTTGGAGCTAATAAATGTAGTTAATCTTAGAGGGGAGGAGGAAACCTATGACAATTTCTCCCACATTTGCTCTTTTACAAAGGGAAGTATATTTTCTTCTCTTGGCCATTATAGAGTGAGAAGGATTCCTTAAGGACCATCCCTTTCACTCTTCCAACCCTCTAAGGTTTTCTCTAATGATATATTTACAAGAAAATGCCATTGCTGTCTGAGGTTACTAAGGGGCCACTCACTCCCCCCAGCAATCAGGCTCTACTTCTCTCCACCTAAATGAAACTGCTTTCTCTAAGTCTAAAGGACACTTAAGACCTTCTGGTGGCTAAACACAAGAGTTCATCCCATTAAAAAGAAAAAAATACCCACTCCACCCACCCTCTCCACCAGCTGCCCTGTCTTTCTTTCCTCCCCTTCACAGCTTATCTTCTTAAAGGAGCTGTTGCTGCCATCCCCTCACTGCTAACCCCACCATGCCCCCACCCTCTTCAACCTAGCTTCAGGGTCATTGTCTCAAAGAAACACTTCTTATTAAGGTGTCCAGTCATAAATGGTGCTGGGTCCCATCAGGTTTGACTTCCCTCCCAAGCTGGGAGCAGAAAATACCTCTTTTTTTTTTTCTTTTCTTTTCTTTTGAGACAGAGTCTCACTCTGTCGCCCAGGCTGGAGTGCAGCAGCCCTATCTCGGCTCACTGCAGCTTTGGCCTTCTGGGTTCAAGTGATCCTCGTGCCTCAGCCACCCAAGTAGCTGGGATTACAGGTGTGTGTCAATACGCCTGGCTAATTTTTGTATTTTTAGTAGAGGCAGGATTTTTTCTCATACTGCCCAGGCTAGCCTTGAACTCCTGGCTTCAAGTGATTTGCCCACCTCAGCCTCCCAAAGTGCTGGAATTACAGGCATAAGCCACTGCACATGGTTGAAAATACTTTTTTTTTGTTTGTTTTTTGAGACAGAGTCTTGCTCTATTACCTAGGCTGGAGCTAAGTGGCACGATCTTGGCTCACTGCAAGCTCCACCTCCTGGGTTCACATCATTCTCCTGCCTCAGCCTCCCAAGTAGCTGGGACTAGAGGGGTCCACCACCATGCCTGGCTAATTTTTTGTATTTTTCATAGAGATGGGGTTTCACTGTGTTATCCAGGATGGTCTCGATCTCCTGACCTCATGATCCACCTGCCTTGGCCTCCCAAAGTGCTGGGATTACAGGTGTGAGTCACCAAGTCCGGCCTGAAAATACTCACTTTCTAAAGAGAGCTGCAAATAAAGAGGTGAGATCCACCCCATTCTGGGATCACTGCAAGATGGAGAACTGCCTCTGCTCCCAACCACCATCTTTACCACCCCTACCCCTTACTCCCAAGCTGGGAAGAGGAAAGAGGAAGAGATTCCTTGGAGTCATTAAGTTGTTTGCTTAGTGGGGCACGCTGTCATGTGATGGGAGAGGAAGAGACCTACTCCCAGAGGCTAGGGATGCCTGCAAAACTAACCTCTCATTCCCCAGTAGGATAAGCAAGAAACCTGCTAATTTTCTCTGCCCCCTACCCGAATGAGGGAAAGGAAACACAGAAGACAGCATGGCAAGGTAGAGAGAAGCCTTACTCTTCCAATAGTGCTCGCTTCACAGAATGCTGGTTAAGGTGACCAGTTAGAGCATCTTCCAGTACCTGCCCACAAGGGCCTCCTGCCAGAGCGAGGGGATCCCAGCCTCAGTCACGTTAGAGCCACTTGACCACTCTCTCTCCTTCCTCCAGACCCAACATAGGAGGAAGGGTTGGAGCCCAGAAGAAGGAAAGAGAGGAGGGATAGCAGAGGCAGACCCACCATTTGCTCCAACTACAAGCCTGGCAAGGGATAAGCACATGGAAAGCTTCAAATCAAATGTCTGTTTTTGCAAGTGACAGCATTCCTAGGCATATCCAAGTAAGTGGCACATGGTAAGCTTAAGTTATTTGCTGAATAAATGACTGTACAGCTTCTTCTCAACCTGCTTCACCCCTCTTGTCCTTTTCGTCTCATCTCATTCATTCCCTGCTAGCACTAATGTTTGTTGAAGGTTCATCCTATACAAGCTTCTGAATCTAATCATTGATAGGTGACTAAGACATGATCCCTGACCTCAAGAAATTTACTATAAAAAATAAGAGTACAAATTTGCATCCACTACAAGGCAATAAGGGAACAGTACAATGGGAGTTATACAAAGCACCAAAGACATTAAATAAAAAACTCGAACTACTCCCTGAAGTAATAATACATCCAGATTCTTCTGATCAGCTCAAATATGGAATGCTCATGCCTGCTTTCCCATGACTGCTGGTTCTTTGTCCTTCCTGCTAAAATGTATTTAACCTTGTTGTGTCAAAGATAGCAGTTCACACTCTACTATCTGTGGAGTAAGTATGGATGGTCCTGGAGAAAGCCAGGACCATGCATATTCCTTGAGTAGGGGGGAAGCCGAGGAGATTTCACTGTGCAGCCTTGGATGAGGCCTTGGAAAAGAGGTCAAAGAGGACAAGGCCTGCATGGCCTTACTCAGAACACCACCATATCCAGTGCAGAGGAAATGTGGTTTTTGGTGGGATTAAAGGTGATGTCAATTATGTACACTTCCTCCCAAAGAGCATCTTACCAGTAGGGAGATGGCCATGCATCGTAGAGAACGAAACCAACATAACACTTACCCAAAAATCACATTGCGTTTACAGACTGTTCATTATCAGGCTATTAGACAGTATTAACTAGCATTTAGAGATACACACTTGCAGAAAGCAAATCGCTTTACATAATTTCTGGTTTCCTTGTCATCTTTAGCTTGCAGTCTTTCAGCAACCATTTCTGCTTCCCTCAATAGTTTTGACAAGCATTTTAATGATCATTATTTACCATTATTAGAGTAATACATGCTCAATATTAATACATTTAGAAAACACAGCAAAATTGATAGCAGACAAAATATGCATATTCTTAAAACTACAGTGCTGGTATATTTCCATTTAACCTCTATTAGATTTAATAGCTATTTGAAATTAATATGTCCCATAAGCCAACTCTGGTAAAAATCACCAATAAACTAGGATATAAACTGTCATCTGTAATCTCTTTCAATTATGAACAAGGTTGTATCTTCACAACTATAAAGCAACTGAAAGATTCCACTTAAAAAGACTAAATTCAGTGGAGGGAAAATTGGTTAAGTGGGTTGTTTAATGTCTGAATACAAGCTGGCACTCCTAATTTTTCAATTGGTTTTTCCAGCAGCCTAGTAGTTGGAATTATACTGTCTGAGATCTCAGGTAACTATCACTTCAGAAATAAGCCACTTTAAACCTTGATTTCTTTAATTGCTTAATCATGTGTGATTCTGGGAACCACAAAATAACTAGTGTTAGTAATGTTTTCTTGACAAGTATATATATGCAAATGCCATTATTTATCAAGATATTTAACAAGGATTTTCCGTTTCAGTCTTTCATAATAGACATGTTATTCAATGTTACCTAAAATAAAAATTATTGGCTTACCTGATTAAGAACTTATGCAGTCCAACATCAAAATACCTGTTCAAAGGAGACATAGACAGGCATATCAAGAAAAGATATTTATAGTAATGGTAGACAACTATCTATATAATTTAAATTCATAGCATGAATAAATGGATTGCTCTACCACAGGAGTTCTCAAGGCCGCTGGAGCAGCAGCATTCCTGGGAACTTGTTGGAATTGCAGCTTCTCAGGCCCCACCTCAGACATACCAATTCCGAAATTCTGGGGATGGAGCCCAGCAATTAAACTTAACAAGCCCTCCAGGAGATTCTGGTGCAGAAACACTGCTCTCTAGTAGCGTAAGTGTCTCAGCAAGGGTAAGCTCTCTCTAGAAACAAAGGCCATGAGAGTGGATCTCCCAGGTACCTTCCACTTTTCCAATAGATGAGTCCGTTTGTAATATTCATGTCTCAGATGTTCATTTAAAAAATATATATGTATACAAACACACACACACACACATATATGTATACGTATATGGTTTTTTTTCCCCCCTTGAGACAAGGTCTTGCTTTATCACCCAGCCTGAAGTGCAGCAGGGCGATCACACTCACTGCAGCCTTGACCTCCTAGGTTAAACCAATCCTCCAACCTCAGCCCCCAGAATAACGGTGACTACAGGTGTGCACCACCACATCTGGCTAATTTTTAATTTTTTTAGAGACATGGTCTATGTTGCCCAGGATGGTCTCAAACTCATGGGCTTGAGCAATCCTCCCACCTCAACCTGCCAAAGTACTGGGATTACAGGTGCAAGCAACCGCACTCAGACCAAAATATGTTCCAAAAGCACGACACCACACTAGCCAAAGGGAAGAAGGCTGGGGGTGGGGTGGGGCGGGGAGAGGCTGGTGTGGTAGTGGCCTTCCAAGCCCCACCTAGTTATAGTCCCTGGAGCTTTCCACCTGAGAAAACAACCCTGTCCCATCTCTGGGTCTGCCCTGAGCAGGGGATTGGAAGAGCTGTAGCTCCATGCACTAGCTGGGGAGCCTGTCATTGTGCTTGAACCTCATACCAGGCATCCCACAGCACTGGGCTATGGCAGACCCTTGAAGTCACAGCCTTTTCCTGACACCACCAAACTGGTACAGTCCATATAAATGACGCTGCTTGGTTTCTCTAACTAGCATGCTTGTTCCTCCTGAACCTCTGATCATGTAGCCAGTGCCCTTCTCTCCCTTTGGGTCAGAGTGTGAGTAAAAAGACCAGGTGGCCAGTGTAGTCTCAGCTACTCGGGAGGCTGAGGCAGGAGAATGGTGTGAACCCGGGAGGCAGAGCTTACAATGAGCCGAGATTGCGCCACTGCACTCCAGCCTGGGCAACAGCGACAGAGCAAGCCTCCATCTCAAAAAAAAAAAAAAAAGAGAGAGAGAGAGAGAAAAAGATCAGGTGGCCAGAATCATGATGATATAGTCCCCTAGACAGAATCACTGCTCCCAGCACCTAAAGGGTGGTGGTTGCATCCCACCCACGAGTCTCACCTCTTGGGTTGCCAACCTGACTGAGTAGGGCCTGAGTTAATTCTGTCCCTTTCAGACAAGGGGTAATGGACACAGGAATTCACCCTCAAGGGGGTCTGACTGTCCAGACCCCACCTGTCCCTAGCTTCCAGCTCCACCCTTGCCTCTTCCCTGGAACATCCCATCATGCCTGGTACCTCACCACCTGACATTTGACAGGTAATTACTGTCATTCCCTGTGGGATACCTTTAAATGACAAGAGTCTTTTACGTACTTAAGTATCTGTTTACAGACAATGGACACAGCATAGGTGAGAATAAAGAAACTCAAAGCCAAAACATGACAGACCTCATTTACTATATCACTGACCTAAAATAATTACATAATTCAGGAAAAATGGGATTAGAGATATGTAAGTTCCATTTATTCATAGGTCTTCTGCACAGAGCTCTTCTCTAAAGAGAGATTTACCTGTAGGGAGAGGTGATGTGTTTCATTTGAATTTTACATTGACCTGGATAAGATGTTAAGTTCTTTCTAAAATTATATTTAACACAATTTTTTTAAAAATAGAAATGATCCCTTCTCTTAACCAAAACCAAGGCTACCTTGCTTAGCCCCATAAATAAATATCCACACCACAGACAGCAATTTTAAGGTTGCCACATCTATAACATGGGAGGTAGAAGTATATGTAGATTAAAACAAAGATTTCAGCTTCCTTCACTCATCCAAAGCTTGTAGAGCCTTTTCAATTACATTAGGAACAGAGACCAACAGACTCTATTTCAGGAATCACAGGACAAAGCAGACATGGAAGAAATCAGAGATCCACGGTATATACTGGGGTAGGAGGAAGGCACTGAAACAGTAATGAAAAACCTGATAATAATGAGAAATTATATTTATTGTTTAGAATGTGGCAAGTACTATGTTTGGTGCTCACATACACATGCCGGTGAGGCAGGTACTGGTATCCCCGGAGCTGACAGCCAGTAGAAAACAAAGCTGGAAATCAAACTGAACCCTAAAAGGCATGAATTACTTGTTCTGGCCGGCGCGGTGGCTCAAGCCTGTAATCCCAGCACTTTGGGAGGCTGAGACGGGCGGATCACGAGGTCAGGAGATTGAGACCATCCTGGCTAACAGGGTGAAACCCCGTCTCTACTAAAAATACAAAAACTAGCCGGGCGAGATGGCGGGCGCCTGTAGTCCCAGCTACTCGGGAGGCTGAGGCAGGAGAATGGCGGGAACCCGGGAGGCGGAGCTTGCAGTGAGCTGAGATCCGGCCACTGCACTCCAGTCCGGCAACAGAGCGAGACTCCGCCTCAAAAAAAAAAAAAAAAAAAAAAAAAAAAAAGAATTACTTGTTCTTCCCAAGCACCCCACTAAAAGCAGGGTTCTCACTGCCTTTCATTATTACTAATTGAAAATGATTGCTCATGTTAAAAGCTGATGTCTTCCTGCTTCCACTTCATTTCTGCTTCTCCCAGCATGGCTGCCCTGCTCCAGGGAAGCCCACCTGTTTCTTCTCCCACCTACTTCTTCTTCCCAGGTTCCACCCACCTTCTTGGTCTCAGCTAGCCAGGCTCCACAAAGTGATAGAAGTTCAGGTAAGTGGAGACGTACATTATTTGTCCTTCTGTTTCTGGATGACTATCAGTTTTTAAAAAATAAGGTTCACCCGACTCATGCCAACACCATCATTCTCATTCAACCTAGCCATGGCCACCAGGGGATGATGTGGTTGGTAGTCAATTCATTTCTTTCCATTTCCAGGTGCCCTTCCTCTTAGAAACGGTGGCCAGCCAAACCAATTCCCTCACCCATCTCCTCCTCTACTTGTAACAAGAGGCCTACCTAAGGACACTAAGCTTTAGCACACCACCTACTGAATATTTAAAAACTAAATATATTCAAAACCATCTCTGCATTATAAAATATAACAATCTCTGAAAGGCAAAATGTGTCTTTCTTATTCAACTAATAGCCAGGAAATTATCCATTCTTATAGCCCTGAAAGATTTCCACTGCAAAGCACATCTTAGGGCTTTGAAAATACTTCCCAATGACAATTCTGTGTAGACACCCAATACACAAAAGGACGAATGTATCTAAAAATTAACTCTAGCTCCAGAAATGGGACAAAGAGCAGGTTTTTTAAAAATCACCTCTAAATATAAGAGCCTTTGCAATGACTACAAGATATGGGTAGAATATACATAAGCTTTAATTTAATGCTGCTTCTCACATTCCTTGGATCATGTAAGAAAGAAAGGCAAGGTTAGGGGAGAATAAAGGGTTATAGTTTCTCACCATGCAGGCACAGTACAGCACACACAGAGTGGAGAAGGGGGTATGTTAATAGTAAAAGCCAACACACATACAGTGGTTAGCATGTGCCAGGCACTCTTCCATTCTACACACATACACACAATTATGTTTGCAGTAACACTATGAGGTAGACAGATACTATTATCATCTGCACCACAAAGGAAAAAACAGAAGCACAGAGAGGTTAAGTGATTGTTAGTTAGGGGTAAAGCTAACACCTGAGCCCAGATAGTCTCCACTAGCCAGAAGACCCCCCAGGGAACAGTACCTTGGTTTTGAGGAATAAATAGTAGGAATGCACCAAGGTTAACTTCCTGAGTTTGGTTATTAGAGGGCTGAGTATCCCAAATTCAAAAAATCTGAAATCCGAAATGCTCCAAAATCTAAAACTGTTTGAGCACCAATGAGATGCTCATAAAAATGCTCATGGGAGCACCTTCAGATTTTGGATTTTTAAATTTGAGATGCTCAACTAGTGTAACTGCAAGTATTCCAACACCTGTAAAGCTCAAAATCCAAAACACTGATTTCTGGACCCAAGCATTTCAAATAAGGGATACTCAACCTGCATATTGCAGTTATTCCGTTGGTGCAAAAGTAATTGCATGTGGTCTTGGTCATTAAAAGTAATGACAAAACCCACAATTACTTTTGCACCAACCTAATACATAGGAAAGTGTCCTTGGAAGAATACGGTGAAGTATTTAGGGTGATGATGCTTCATGTCCACAACCTAATCTCAAATAATTCAGGGGGAAAACGTTACATGTACTGTGCTTCTAATGTTTGTGACTTTAAGATTATTTCAACATTTTAAAAATGAAAGATAAAACAGAAAGCACACTCCTTGCAAAATAAAGACAAACAAGTTCATGTTTTTGTATATAGAAATTAACAATGCATCCTAAAATCAGAATCTAATGTCTATAACTCTAATTAGTTTTTCCTCATATCTTTTGTTTTTGAGCTGTAAATGAGTGAACATATATAAAATGAAAAATCAAGACCACATGATAAAACCAATGATACTTATCTTACTGGCTGGAGAATGAAGTGGTCCATAAAGCTGCTCTTCATAAGAGTCATTATCTTAGTCTTACCAACTTCACCACCAATAAGTCAGGCAACATATTTAATATGATGCTAAAGGTTTGGCTTAAAGAATGTATATGCCTTTCATCCTGTTCCCATTAGAAAGAAATAAACCAAACATATTTGAAACTATAAACTGTTATTTAAATTTATGTGGTATTTTAAAAATAAGTTATTTCATCATTACCTTAAGAATTTTAAGTATCATAAGAGAAAATGATTCTATCCAAAAGAAAACTGTGGTCTACCCAACCAGAGGTCTAGCCCCGTTACCAGAATTTGTAGACTTTTGCAGCTTCCTCAGAATCATGAGTTAATTCTTTTACCATCATTATTATTACATATTGACATATTATAGTTGTATACATTTATGGGGTACAAAGTGATAACTATGATTTTTGAACATAATGTGGAATGATTAAATCGAGCTAATATATCCATCACCTCAAATATTTAACATTTTTTATGATGAGAATATTTCAAATTTACTCCATCAGTGATTTTGAAACGTCCGGTATGGATTTCCTCTTTACGATGGTAAACCTAACTCATGCTCCTTCCAAAGAGTTAAGGGGTGGGGCCTCCCCTGTGGGGCCATCTTTAATTTCAAAACACTAGCAATCCAATGAATTCTAGAAATATATTCTCATGGCCAGGCATGGTGGCTCACACCTGTAATCCCAGCACTTTGGGAGGCCAAGGCAGGTAGATCACAAGGTCAGGAGTTCAAGACCAGCCTGGCCAAAATGGGGAAACCCTGTTTCTACTAGAAATACAAACATTAGCCAGGCATGGTGGTGGGTGCCTGTAATCCCAGCTGCTAGGGAGGCTAAGGCAGGAGAATCACTTGAACCCAGGAGGTGGAGGTTGCAGTAAGCCAAGATTGCACTATTGCACTCCAGCCTGGGCAACAGAGCAAGACTCCATCTCAAAAAAGAAAAAAAAAAAGAAATATATTTTCATTTAGTTTTTTTATACAGATGCAAAAGGCACCTTAATGAGCTACAGTAGGAAAAGAATATACATTGTTTTCTTAGAAGTATATGCCAAACACTAGGCTAAGCACTCTGTATATCCTAATTTTTAGTCCTCACAACAACCCTGTTAAGTAGGTCCTATTTTATGAAGGCTTGTGTCTTTATTCCCAGTCTCATGGCTAGCAAATGCTCAGTCAGGATTTAGCTCAGAGCAGACACCAAAGTCTGTGCTTTTTCCTTCATATATTCAACCACAGACTCATTTAACAAATATTCATTATGTGCCTATTCTGTGCTAGATACCGGAAATTCAGTAATGCACAGTATGTAACCTCTGCTTCAGGGATAATAGAGCCTAAAGGGATGGAAAAGTCAACAATAATTTCAATGCAGCGTGACTGATAACTAATCAATCATTCTCTCCCACAACAGACCAAAAACTTCATAAGGGCAAGAACCAGAGCCTGCCGGAAAGCAATAAATGTCGTTGAGTGAAGCAATGTGTGAATGATACACCCGTAATAAGGCACCAATGCTTCTGTCTGCTCTGGAACTTAGCATCGTACACTGCAGATAGAAGAGGCTCAAAAGTAGTTATTTAATACACTGATTATTTTATGTAAGTGCATAAAATAAACACCCACAGATAAAAATGGGGGTTCTCTTCTGAAATAAGATACTGATCAAACTGTAGCACAATCATTCTTATCACCTTTTAAGGAAATAGTCTCACTGCTAACCAGCCCACAGAAAACCAGGATTTCCTTATGAAGAGGCATAAGGAACATGGATCCTGCACATATTATTCTTAGCTCCTTCCAGAAATTAAAAATAGAAAATCTTGTATGATATGCAAGCTTTGTTATCTGCACATCAATTGATAGCAGCCACAGGGAGGCAGATTTCAGCTTGAGATAAAAAGAAACTGGAATGGATGACCTTTAAGATTCCTTTAAGCCTCAAGTTTCCAAGTTCGTGTTTCAGGCACTTTCAGGCAGCATCTCTAAGTATGAATGCTCCCTCCCACAGCAGCAGCTCCTGTCTGATTACCATCAGCAAATTAGTAGACTGTGCCTGGGCTAACACATCCATGGCAGCCCTGGCAGTTTATTTATGATTATGACTGCTGTACTCATTAGAGCTTCGCAGTGCATCAAAATTAGGCTTGTTGGGCCTGACAAAGTGGTGTTGTCCATATGCTTACTCACAGAGCACAGAGGTTTATATATCACCTAGCTTAGAACTGCTCCTTTGACAGAGGAGGGATGGGGGCCACACAGCACGTCCATGGCAGAACTCAGACAGAACCTATGGCCAGCTCCAGGACTTGTTCTGCACTAACAGGCTGCCTGCCCTTTGGGGTCCTGTCCTTCCTCCCAGGCTAATCTTGGCTGGGTGGGAGCTAGGGATAAAAACAGCAATGGACTATGGCCAGGAGTGGCAAATACCATACAACTGAGGTATGTTTTAGAACCACTGTTGTCATGGCCACTAAGGATGACACAGGCAAGGTAGCATGTAGACAATATACCAAAATTCAGCTCTCAATCCTTGCCTCCACCTCTTCCATTTTCAATCTTCAGTCTTTTGTCACTAGACTTGTTTATCCCATTAATGGGCTGCCAAAGTTCAGCCTTTACATTCCTGCCTGGGAAGTTTGAAAACTAATTTGCACAGCTGGGGGTAAAAACCAAAGCACATCGCTAGGGTGATAAAGTTGATACCTAGACTCAAGAAGCCCTGATTAGCTCTGGCTAGCCTACCCAACCCAATTTTAGACAGCAGAGAAGACCTGAAAGTATATTTACCCTAACCTCCTCCTCACTTGACTAATTTGGAAGCACAGAATAAGGAACATGAAATAACTGAGATACAACAAACAGCAGAGCTGAGGCTGATCGACCAGGCCCCCTAGACCCCAGCTTTTTTCAAAGTGTCCCAATGCTGCCCTCCTCTCAGTCTCAAGTAACATCTTTATTTTCTAAGGATGCCCGAGGCACGATTCTTGGAATAGGCTTACTGATGACATCATATAGTAACTGGCACCATATCATACCATCTTCAGCTCCATCTGTTATCCTACGTCTCAACCTGCTCACAGTTAAGAATAAAAAACTGGGCCAGGTGTGGTGGTTCATGCCTGTAATCCCAGCACTTTGGGAGGCCAAGGAGGGTGGATCACCTGAGGTCAGGAGTTCAAGAACAGCCTGACCAACATGGTGAAACCCCATCTCTACTAAAAATACAAAAATTAGCCAGTCATAGTGGTGAGCGCCTGTAATCCCAGCTACTTGGGAGACTGAGGCAGGAGAATCGCTTGAACCCAGGAGGTGGTTGTTGGAGTCGAGATCACTCCGCTGCACTCTAGCCTAGTCAACACAGCGAGACTCCATCTCAAGAAAAAAAAAAAAAAAAAAAAAGAAAGAATAAAAAGCTACGCCGGGAACATAGAACATAGTGAGAAGTGAAAATGAACTTAGACTAGCATGATCCCAGTTGGCAGTCAAACACATTTGGTGAAATACCAAGGTCTGATGGAAAAGTAGAAAACAAGCCCTGGGAGGACAAACTCCTCGGAACGAACATGGTGAAAACAGTCCTGAGTTATCACGTGACATGCTCTTATGGATCAGACAAGTGTGTCTGCCATCAGATCATCAGGAAGGAGTGTCTGGAAAAACAGCCCACAAGCCTGAGATCTAGGCATTTCACACTGCTGAAGGAAAGGTGAGAAGGCACCAGTCCCAGGCATCATCAGCTCAGGAGTGAAGACATTTCCCCAACAACAGTGGAAAGCATGACACACTGAATGTAGAATTAGAAATTCAAGATCTGGATTCTGACTCTACCACTTAACAGCATTTGACCACAGGCAAAAAGTTAATCCCTCCATGGCTCTGTTTTCTTAACTGTGGCATGGATATAATGATATCAACAACAGAAAAGGGAATAAATGTAGTAGGTACAAATGCTTCAAAAATGTTCTACAAATGTTCAAGATTGTTTTCTCTCCTCCTTAGACGTCATTAAGAATCCTAACAGAGGCCAGGCGCGGTGGCTCAAGCCTGTAATCCCGGCACTTTGGGAGGCCGAGACGGGTGGATCACGAGGTCAGGCGATCGAGACCATCCTGGTCTACACGGTGAAACCCCGTCTCTACTAAAAAATACAAAAAACTAGCCGGGAGAGATGGCGGGCGCCTGTAGTCCCAGCTACTCGGGAGGCTGAGGCAGGAGAATGGCGTAAATCCGGGAGGCGGAGCTTGCAGTGAGCCGAGATCGCGCCACTGCACTCCAGCCTGGGCGACAGAACGTGACTCCGTCTCAAAAAAAAAAAAAAAAAAAAAGAATCCTAACAGAGTATTCTCCAAACTGTATTAATGCTGTGATTATCCAGGAAATATTTATCGAGTACCTTCTAGATGCTCAATAGAGCTACAAGAGATGCTTAGGAAACAGCAATGAACAAGAGAGTTCCTACCCTTGTGAGTATTCTGGAAACAAGTCCTTTATTGGATATGTAATTTGCAAATATTTTCTCTCAACCTATGGTTTATCTTTTCATTTTCTGAAAATGTCTTTGAAGCATAAAAGTTGTGAATTTCAAAAATCGAATTGATCGATGTTTTTCCTACTATGGATCATGATTTTGGTGTTAGATCTAAGACATCTTTGCCTAACCCAAGATCTTTTTTTTTTTTTTTTTGAAAGAGCAGTAATACTTTATTTTATTCATTCCCCATTTACCCTGGGGTTTTGTTTTTCTAAAGCATAATGATAGATTTCATGGGCCGTTTTATACACATGATCATGTTGTTTCCAAATAAAGACAGTTTTACATATTTAAAGAAAAAGGAATGAAGAAAACTTAACAGAATTTGTAAACAACCCCAAAAGAGCCAAGCTTCAAGTCATAGAAGTATAAAAGCAGAAGAAAAGATAAATGGGGTAGAAAGCTTATTTAGAGACATAGTAACGGAACACTTTCCAAACCTAGAGAAAGATGTAAACATCCAGGTACTGGGAGACCAGAAGTCTCCAATCAGATCCAATCCAAATAAGACTACCACAAGACATATCCACACTATCAAAAATCAAAGACAAAAAAAGTATCAAGAGAAAAGAAATGAGTAATATATAAGGGAGTTCCAATATGCCTACCAACAGACTTCTCAGCAGAAACATTATAGGCCATGACAAAGTATGATGATATATTCAACGTGCCGAAGGGACAATACAAAAAACTGAACCAAGAGTACCTAGCAAAGCTGTCCTTCAGGAATGAAGGTGAGATAAAGACTTTCCTAGAAAACCAAAAGCTGAGGGAGTGTGTTACCACAGAACTGTCTTATAGGAAATACTAAAGTGAGTTCTTCAAGCTAAATGAAAAGGATGCTGAATATACAATCTGAAAAGATATAAATGTTGACATTAAAACTTCAAAATGGGTGGCGGAGAGAGGGGTAAAAATGTAGAGGTATTTTGTGATCAAAGTTAAGTTGGCCTAACCCAAGATCTTGAAAATGTTCTGTTTTCTTCTAAAAGTTTCATAGTTTAGCACTTAAAGTCCATTATCTATTTTGAGTTAATTTTTGTGCATGGGGTGAGTATAAGGGTCTAAGTTCATCTTGCTTTTTAGCTCTTCATGTAAAAATGTCTATTGGACATATTTGCCAAATTAAAGGTCACTGGCAACTTAGAGGAGTAGTTTCATTGAGTGGTGGAAATGGAAGCCAGAGGAGAGCCAAGTGAAGAGAGGATGAGAAGGAGAGGAGGACACTACCCGGTGTGGGTAGTTCTTATGAGGAAGAGTTATGTCCTGAAGGAGAAGAGGAACCACAGTCACCGATGAAAGATGAAACAAACAAGGTTGGTGTTTGGACTAATGGACGCAAGATGGCGCAGTTCCGGGTTCTTCACCGACAACTTTCCCACGCCCGGGAAAGGCACGGGTCGACTGCGCAGGTGCAACCCGACCTCCGACAGAGAAAAACCGGAACCTGCCTAGCCACGCCTACCGCCCGGCCCCCAACCCGCCTATGTCCCGCCCACTGCCCCCCCACTCCCAGGCCCAGGACATAAAAGCCACTCCCGGCGGGCACGCTGGGCACACTTCCTCAGCCCTCACTCCTGTCGGGGCTGTAGGAACTCCGCCCGAGAGCTCCACTGGGTGACTCCCCTGGCCTCCCCTGCCAGAGACCGAGGGACCTCACCCCTCCCCCACACCTTCTTTCCTGAAGCTGGGGGACCAAAAATAAATGTGCAGTTTTGCTCCTAGCCTTGCCTACTTGCTGGTCATTTAATACTCGCCCTGGTTTCCTGGAAAGCAAATCAGCTTCCTAGAAAGCAAATCGGTTTCCTAGAAAGCAAATCAGTTTCCTGGAAAGCAAATCAGTTTCCTGAAAAGCAAATCAGTTTCCTAGAAAGCAAATCAGTTGGTTTTTGTTCATTTGGGGGAAAGTCTTCCATTGTACCAGTGATAGGTACAGAAGATTTAAAAGAAGATGAATGCAAATGGCAGTGATTTGATGGAGGCAATATTTTCAAGAGTATAAAGCAAAATCATCAGATGAGAGAAAAGTAGATAGGAGTTACATGTGGACATTTGTTGGTTTTGCTTGTTTGCTTGTTTGTTCTGAGGGAAGGCCTGGCTTCCTTTGGGGACTTACCTCTCACCTACTGTGTCCTGTTCTAGTAGGACAATTAAACCTCATCCCTGCCTGCTAGAACCATGGGCAAGGCAGCCAGGCTAAGTAAAATTAAATCTTGAATATATAGTGGCTCATGCCTGTAATCCCAGCACTTTGGGAGGCCAAAGTGAGCAAATCACTTTAGGCCAGGAGTTCGAGCCCAGCCTGGCCAACATGGCAAAACCCTGTCTCTACCAAAAATACAAAAATTAGCTGGGTGTCATGGCACATGCCTGTACTCCTAGCTACTCAGGAGGCCGAGGCAGGAGAATCATTTGAACCCAGGAGGCGGAGGCAGAGGTTGCAGTGGGTTGGGATTGTGCCACTGCACTCTAGCCTCGGTGACAGAGGGAGACAGTCTCAAAAAATCTTGAGTATATAGAGAGTATATATATTAAGTATATAGTATAAGCTAAATTAAATCTTGAGTATATAGACAGCAAGAAAGAAAAATATTTATTGAGGCTGATTGACTCCAGGTGTTGTGCCTTAATATGACCATGATACCACTTTGCTGACGTATTATAACTATAATAAATTCTATTAAAGAATTCTAAACATGAATTTATAAATTGTTGTCTATTAGGAAAATAATGATTAGTACTTCAATGGAACTTTAAATTTACAAAGCACCATCACAAACATTTCTTAACAAACTGTAAGGAAAATAGGGCTTGTATATTATAACCATTTAACAGCCAGTGGTACCTAACAGAGCCTGGTTCTTGGCACTTAGTACAAGCCTGGTAAATATGAAAATGCATGAATGCATGATTAAATGATTCTCCTACAATTATGTAGCTAATAAGGGACCTGATTTTAACTTAAACTCAGATTGCCTCACTAAAAATTCCGTGATTTTCAAATGACTAATGTATTATAAATTAAATGAGATATACTTTTCAAAAGATTATGCTTATAACTTCTGGACTAGGAAAGATTTAATTCTTAAGAAGAACACAGGAGACCTAAAATATAGGCAGAGGGGATATTAACTGTTGGGATAGGACTAAGGATGAGGGTTCCCACATATTAACAAAATTAAAGCATCCAATAATATGGGCAGAGCTTTGTTCTTTTTTTTTTTTTTTTTTTAAAGGTGGGGGTGGGCAGCTCAGGGAGAAGGTTTCAGATGAAGCAAGGCAGTGCTCTCGATATGCCAGATTTTGTGTGTGGATATTCCTTTCTTCCAAGCACTGGCCTGTACCTCAGAGGTGAAATGCCTATAAACTAGCACTTCCCAGATTCCCTTTCCAGCTGACTTCTGATTCAGTTCTCCCAATGAGAGGCACTCTCATAAGAACTGAAGGGAAAAAAGCAAGAAAAGCCACTTTTCCCAGGGGGCAGCTGGGGACAGGCCTGTGGACGTCAGCAGATGGCAGACATGGGTTTTGCTAGCTGCTTCTGCAGTGAGGGACTCTTGAGACCCCACTTTGGTGCTGCAGGCAGCCAAGATCAGCAGCAGCAGCTTCCTACAGCCTTCCGACCCTCTACTCCACCACACCTCTATGAATTTGGCACACCTCCAGTTCCCTATAGTTAATCCTTGCCACCCAAAATATCTTGAGTGATTTCCATTTTCCTACCCAAACTCCCATGCAACCGATGAAACAGGGCAAAGCTGCTGCAGCAAAAGGGAGAAAGGGGAGGAGACAGGACAGAAACAGATGTGCCAGGAGATTTCAAGCATCTGCAAAGGGCAGAGGCTGGGGAAACCGAGTCTATGGGCCAAAATAAGAATGGCAAATAAATCCATTTAATGAATATTTAGAGTGCCTACTATGTGCCAGGCATGGCATTAGAGGCTAGAAAAATAAAACCAAACAAAGCGGAATGTGGTCCTCCAGTATTCAGTCTGGTGGAGGAAATATAAGCGATTCAATGAATCCGGAACAAAGGGACAAATGCCAAAGAAGAGATAAGCATGAGGTGCTGTGAGAGCTCCTGAGGGGGTGTTTACATTTTACCAGCATGGGGGAAGGCAGGAGAGGCATGCAGGAAGGGTTTCCCAGAGGAGCTGATGCTCTAGCTGGGCTTTGAAGAACAAGAAGTTGGACAGCCTGGTGTGGGACGGACTTCCCAGGTAACATGTCAGTTCCATAGTGTTTAGGATCCTCACTGCAGAAGCCAACTGGCAACAGTCCCCACAGAACACCACTTGAGTTGGTGACTGATAAGGGGAGCTGGTTCCAGAGCCACAGGAGATGGTGACAAATGTTCTCTTCTTTCTTCCAAGGAGCACTTCAGTAATGATGCCCAGAGGGCAACCAAAAGCAGCAAGATTAAAAGGAGAGACGTCTACATCCCTAATGGAACCACAGAGCCCTGCTGGTCTTTCTGCCCAGGTTACCCTTGACAACCACACCACTGAGTATCTCCAAACAGAGAACAAGGATATATGACTTACACCTTCCTCTCCATGATGCTCCAAAAATTACACAGAGACACAGGCTTCAGCATGTGTTTATAGAGCAAACTGGACCCAAGACACCCAGAGCTTCAGGAAACTAAAGAAATTAGGTTAGGCTTCTAAGGGTTGAGTTCTGGGAGCTGGGTAATTAAATGAGTCAATACTTACAAAAAAGTGCCAGCAGGTCACAAGAATTCAACACAAAACTAATATAAGGCTATTATTAATACAATCTTAAAAGCTGAACATCTTCCCTGCATGTGTATTTTTATAATCAGTCATCTTATTAATACCTCATTCTACCCTTCAGCAGTTTGTTTGTGAATACATCACAACAAGTGATTATTCATGACATGTGTTTGATGAATCTGTTCATTATGGTTTGAAAAACTGCCATCACATGATCCCTTCAAGGATCTAGTTTCACCTCTCAGAATAGTTGAACATTTGGCCTTGTTACCCAAGGCTGACTGGTTTGAGAAGTTGCTTAACTGGAATGAGGTACACAGGCTTTCCCTCCTTTTATATTGAAACAAAATACTTTTTACCATAACCAGGACTCAAAAGACAACAGTCACTGTATCTAAAAATGATACTAACAAATTTTGAAAATATATTTGACATTAGTGTCATTCTCACTAATTTGTGTCCTTTCCTTTCTCAGTTTTACTCTCATACTCATGATATATCGGAGCCTTAAGAATTCCCATTTGGTTATTTATTCCCTACTTGACTAAGATATAAGTAGAGTTTCGGGGTTTTAAAACAGCAAGCTCTCCTAATCTTTGCAGCCACCTCTCCTAGGCTTAGTAATTACCAGCAAACTGTCTAAGTCTCTCCCTCGGCATCTCTTTCACTTAAGTGGCTGAGCTAATCTAAGTGATTATGGCTATTTTCCCTTCCATAAATTTCTTTTTTTTTTTTTTGAGTCAGAGTCTCACTTTGCCACCTAGGTTGGAGTGCAGTGGCACAATCCCAGCCCACTGCAACCTCCAACTCCTGGGTTCCAAGGATCCTCTGGACTACAGGCGTGCACCACCACGCCCAGCTAATTTTTTTGAATTTTTAGTAGAGACGGGGTTTCGCCATGTTGGCCAGGCTGGTCTCAAATTCCTGACCTTGAGTGATCTGCCCATCTTGGCCTCCCAAAGTGTTGGAATGACAGGCGCAAGCCATGATGCCTGGCCACTTCCATAACTTTCTATCAAATTCTTTTTATTGAAGTCCAGAAGAAAAAAATTAAGGATCCACAGTTTGTCAACTGTCGATGTCACAATGCAGCGTAGGCAGGTGTGGGGAATGGGAAGCAGAGACCAGAAGGACACGGATGAGGAAGGAGTTCTGCAGGGCTGTGTCACGGCTTGAGGCTTGAGGTTCAAGGCAGTGTGACACAGATGGTCTTCTCAGGACTAAGCAGTGCATAGGCTGATTTGCACAGCAGAGGCAGCAAGGAAAAATAAAAATAGACTGCAAGGCAGGGAAGCAATACATACAAAAGAGTGCCTGACCTTTCATAATCCACCGTGCCAACAGTTGCTTTGGTTTTTCCTAGTTATAATTAATGCTGGGTGAGTGGGCCAGGCCTACAGCACCTTCATTAGCCACCCATTGCTCAGACAGCATTCTGGACAGAGAAGAAGTCACTTCATAAAGCCAACTGATGATGTTGCTGGGTCTTCAGGGATATGCACAGGCAAGAACATAAAGGGGCCTTCAGTGTTCTCTAGCTGAGTGGTCCTCAACCTGCTCATTCAAGCTGCCAGTGATCCCTATCTGTGTTATAAAAACTAAATTCCTCTCCTACTGAATGTTACCAAAAATAACATAGGGGTTTTTAATAAATTTTTTTAAAAACCCATCTTATTTCAAGAAATAAGAATCATATTTTTGTCTCAACATTTAAATTTTTAAGTTTCACACACTTCAAGGAAAATTAAAATTTACTACATTCAATAGAAACACTAAGAAAAGTAGTATCACATGCATATTGTACCCCAAACATTGTTCTTCTGGACACAAATCCACGCAAGAGAATAAAGAATGTAATTTCTTTATATTTACTGAGCTTCTCCCATGAGCCAAATGCTGGCAGGTACAGGGATGGACAGTCCCTGACCACAGGAGTTGATAGCTTAGGGGGTCAACTGATACATAAATAAAAAATTATGGCCAGGCTTTGTGGCTCAGGCCTGTAATCCCAGCACTTTGGGAGGCCGAGGCAGGCAGATCACAAGGTCAAGACATCGAGACCATCCTGGCCAACATGGTGAAACCCCGTCTCTGCTAAAAATACAAAAATTAGCTGGGCGTGGTGGCGCATGCCTGTAGTCCCAGCTACTTGGGAGGCTGAGGTAGGAGAATTGCTTGAACCGGGGAAGTGGAGGTTGCAGTGAGCTGAGATCACACCACTGCACTCCAGCCTGGGTAACAGAGCGAGACTCTGACTCAAAAAAAAAAAAAAAAATTTAGAGTCAGCCCAGCATTCTAACCGTAGTAACTCTTCGAGAAAAAATGGGCCTCTACAGACCCGGGAGCCCACTGAAAACAGCACATCCTCCAATCCTTTACTGTGA
The DNA here is from genome assembly GCF_009764315.1 of Trachypithecus francoisi. Classification (NCBI taxonomy): domain Eukaryota; kingdom Metazoa; phylum Chordata; class Mammalia; order Primates; family Cercopithecidae; genus Trachypithecus; species Trachypithecus francoisi. Next base: position 67,536,443 of record NW_022681470.1, on the reverse strand, counting down.
CTGAAACATGCAGCGAAGCCCTCAGGTATAAAATCTTAAGGCAGAGAAGACCTGTGGCTGCAGGGCTGACAAGTAGTAGGAGTGTGTTGAAGAGTAAACAATCAACATCAAACTAAGAAACTTTCTTGTAGAACAGTGCCTTTCCAATTAATTAGTAGGGCTCACTTTATATCAAGAAATGACTCCAGTTTGAAACATTCACAGTTTCAAATTAAGAACCCGAGGCCATATGTTTTTACTTTGTGTTGTGTTTTCTACTGGTCTTTTAACTGTTTAACTAGAGACTTCTAGCCTGCTTAGGATCTAGTAGCACCTCAAAAATAATTTGTTCTTTTTCAGTCATTTACATTAGTCAACACAAAAAATATTGGCTAGGAGAGCTAAAACAGATTTGTTTTCACACCAGGGAATATATCAAATTATATTATACAAATCATGTCTGTAATTATTCTACAAGATTCCTTTAAGTAGGGCATGACTTTATGTTTCTAATAATCCCTATTCTCAAAATATCAAAGTTTAATTATACCCCATTTATCTCCAGGTAGAATTTTCCATAAGCTCATTACTCAGACCACACTCCTAAGAAGACTAAACAGGCAGAAAGATCAGCTGAAAGTATAACTGCTATCACAAACCCCTGTATTGTATTCTATAAGAAACAAGCCTTGCAGTTGTGCATGAAATATGGCCACAGATTTGAAGTGAGAACTCACCACCAGCAGATATACTTGACAGATGACCAGATAGGTAAAAGGTGTAGAACTACAGAAATCAGACAGAAGGACTCTGAAAGGACATTAGTATAGGCTCAGTTTACTTAAGGACAAACAGTCCCCCATAGCCCAGATGTTGCTTCATTGTAAAAGTCACTGGTGTTCATCATATTCATGATCTTAAAGTCACAGGTAATTAACCATGGGTGTAGAGCGCATCAACAGCAGAGCTTCTTAAATGGGCTTCTGCTAGCTAATGTATACCTCTGCCTAATGGTGCATAGTATTAGACACTGTACAGCAGTGTTTCTTAAACACTTTCTCACATGACCCACATTTAAAGATGTATCTTATATCTCAACCCAGTTATAGAAGTTGTGATGGCCAGTCTCCTTGATGGCCCTGGACAATCCCCACCTCCCGCCCTTTACACTCTCGTAAAGTCCCTCTCGCACTGTACCAGGATCGCTAGATGTGACTAAAAGAAGAGAACAGAGTCATAGCAGAGTTGATTACTTTTGATCTGATACTCTTAATTTTGATCTGATACTGCATCTTCTGTCTTGGGGGCACACTCTTGTTCTCTTTCTGTCTTAGGTCATGTGTTCTGGTAGAAACCAGCAAAGATGTCATGAGTAGCACTAAGGAAAGGCCTATGTGGTGAGAGGCTGAGGCCTCCTGCCAACAGCCACAAGCATAGGCCTGGAAGATCAGCCCAGCGAGGCCTTTAGATGACTGCAGCCCTAGCTGACAGCTTGTCTTCCACCTGAATCAAACCACCCAGCTAAGCAGGTCACAGATACTTGATCCCTCTAAATAACAAATGCTTATTGTTTTAAACTACTAAGTATGGGGGTAATTTGATAACTAATGCAAGTGTATAACTAAAAAGATTCCCCAAAAAACTAATTACCTTTACTCTCTCTGACCCGTGAATACTGATATTTTCTATTCCATTTTTTGAGACAGAGTCTGACTCTGTTACACAGCAGTATGATCTTGGCTCACTGCAACCTCTGCCTCCTAGGTTCACGTGATTCTCCTGCCTCAGCCTCCTGAGTAGCTGGGACTACAGGCATGCACCACCATGCCCATCTGTCTTTTGTATTTTTAGCAGAGATGAGGTTTCACCATGTTGGCCAGGCTGGTCTTGAACTCTTGACCTCAGGCAATCTGCCTGCCTCGGCCACCCAAAGTGCTGGGATTACAGGTGTGAGCCAGCATGCTCGGTCCTATTTCATTTTCAAATGTTGCCTGAAACCCACTAAAATGATTATGACCTACAATAGGTCATAATCTGAATGGTCCAACAGGCATTAAAAATATAACAAATATCTGGAATTCCTTATATATATACATATACATTTATACATACATAGAGAAAGAGAGGGAGAACGAGGGAGTACAGGATCTTTATTGCTAATAAACCATATCCACATCTATTGCTTCAGTTGATTCTTGCAATAACTGAGAGTAAAGAAAGGATTAAAATCTCCACTTTCCCGATGAGTCAAAAATGTTGCTTGAAGTAGGCTATTTAATTTGCCTAAAGTTAAAGAACTACGACCAACAGAACTGAGCCCAGCCCTCAGGCCTTCTGATTCCTGGTGCCCTTTCCACTAAGCCACCTTTGCTATATTTCCCCAGAAGTAATCTAATATATAAATGTTGTAATATATTATAATTTATATAAAATCTTTATGAAAATATATATTAAGCATGTATTGTATACTACAGATGTATACAATATTTTATACTATATATAAAGTTTATAATCTATTATATAGATATCCTCCTTGATTTTCACTGAGTTCCCAGGACCCCACGTTCTCCTGGTTTTCCTGGTAACTCACTGGCTGCTCCTTCTCAGGTTCCTTTGCTGATTCCAGCCTCTCACTGCTGGAGAGCCAGGGCTCATCAGTCCTTGGTCCTCTTCTTTCCTCTGTGTACTCATGCCACTGGCAGTCGTACCACCCAGTCTCTGGGTTTTAAGTACTACCTATGCTAAAGACTCCCAAATTGGGAGTTCCAGCTCAGGCCTCTTTCCTGCAGTCCAGAGCCACACATCTCCTTACTTTTTAAATAACTCTACTTGGATGTCAAAAAGCAATTTCAGGCCGAGCACAGTGGCTCATGCCTGTAATCCCAGCACTTTGGGAGGCCAAGGCAGGTGGATCACCTGAGGTCAGGAGTTTGAGACCAGCCTGGCCAACATGGTAAAACCCTGTCTCTACCAAAAATACAAAATTAGCCAGGCACGGTGGTGTGCGACTGTAATCCCAGCTACTCAGAAGGCTTAGGCAGGAGAATCATTTGAACCTGGGAGGCAGAGGTTGCAGTGAGCAGAGATCGCACCATTGCACTCCAGCCTGGGAAAAAAGAGCAAAACTCTCTATCTCAAAAAAAGAAAGCAATTTCAAACTTCACACATCCCAAACTGAACTCCTGATCTCCCCGCTTGCATCTCCTCCTCTGGTAGCCTTCCCTATCTCAGTTGATGGCAACTCCATCCTACCAGTGGCTGAGGCTAAAATCCTTGCAGTCATACTTAACTCTGTAACCCTGACATCCAATCCATCAGTAGAGCCTGTTAGCCCTACTTTGAGATATATCCAGAATCTGATGACTTCTCACCACTTCCACTTCAATAGCTTCCTAAAAGGCTCCCCTTGCTCCCAAAAAGCCATTCTCAACAGAGCAGCCAGAATGATCCTTTAAAGACCCAAGACACATCACTCCTCTACTTAATGTTAAAATTGTTCCCCACTTCACTCAGAGGAGCAGCTCAAGTCTTTACTATGGACTACAAAACCACTGCACATGTAGGATACAGGCAAGGTGATGTTGCAGAAGCAGATTGAGATTTAGCCTTTAAGCCAAGAGTGAGCTCAATGAATCAACAGCATTCTAACCCCCCTCCCTTCAACCAAATTCTAATATTTATCTGCTTCAATAGAAGAACAAACGAACTGAGCATGGCTTGTGTTCATCAGACCACACCTGGAAGGTCACCCTCAATTTCAAGTGCCTACTTTAAAGAAAGATTGACAAAGAGAGACATGTCTGATGATAACATCCAGGCTGAGGCAGGAATGTGAAAGAATACCGTTTGAGGGGGGATGCAAGGAACCGGGAAGTTTAAGATGGATAAGTAATGAACCAGAAAACAGAGTTTTCAGGTGGATTTCAGCTCAATCACGACTATAACCAAACGGGCCGCCTTGAGAAGTTTCCTGTCACTAGATCATTTTGGCAACCTCAGCACCCAGTCTCAAGGTTTTAAGTGCTACCTATATGCTCAAGACTCCCAAATCTGTATTTCTAGCTTTGACCTCTCTCTCATACTCCAGACGTGGGATGATTAATTTTATGTGTCGACTAGGCTAGGCTATGGTACCAGTTGTTTGGTCAAACACCAGTATAAATGCTGCAGGTAAGGTATTTTCAAAATGTGATGAACACTTAAATCAGTAGACCTCAAGTAAAGCAGATTACCCTCCATAATGTGGGTGGGCCTTATTCAATCAGTTGAAGGCCTTAAGAGAAAAGACTGAGGGCCCCAAGGAGGCAGAAATTCTGTCTGCAGACCACCTTTGACTAAAAAGTAGAACATCAACTCTTCCCTGGCTCTTTAGTCTGCCAGCCTGCCCTGCAGAGTTTGAATTTGCCAATTATTTAAAATTAATAAATAAATATATATGTGTATATATATACATGCACATACATACATGTGAGTACAATCTATTGATTCTGTTTCTCTGGAAAATCTTGACTGCCATAAGACCCATAGATTTCCCTGCTTTTTGACTGTCTCTGCTGGGATGACTAAAAGTTGCAAACTTAGCACTGTGAAGGGTGTTATAAAGGAAACCAAATATTCAGATGGTTGGCTGAACTAGAATCAAGGTACTTGATCCTTTCAACTGCTGATATTCTGTTAACTTTGAAGGCATTTGTAGAAAAAAAGAGGGTGCACAGGCTAAAAAGGGAAAATGGAACTATTTAAGAATTGGAGCCCAATAGCCCTCTAAGAAATGAGATCCCAAAAGGCTGATAAGATACTTGGCATCTGAACCCATCCATTGACAGGAAGAAGACAAAAACTAACACACAGAATAGAATTCAGAGATCATTTAGTCTAACTTGCTTTTGGTGCAGAGTTTTGCTATAACCTAGGCAGTTGCTACTGAAACAAACTCCCTTTATTAAAATTATATCCCTTATTTTGAGCTGAGAGTGGCCTGTATCTTTCATCCCAGTCTTGGTCATGGTTCTGCCATGTTAAACAATACAAAGTAAGTAAAAGTATACTCCAGTCATTTATATATCCCAAGACAGCTATTTAAACCCTCTCCTACCCATGCCTTCTTTTACAAAGCATGGGTATTTCTCAAATATTTGACCTATTTCTTAATCAAATAGGTTTCCAAACCCCTAACCATTACAACCACATTAGACATATTCTAGTTTGGTAATATCTCTCAAAGTGCCTTCACTCATCCATGCCTCCCTCCATCTAACCATCCATTCATGAAGCAGCATTTATGAGCACACAATATACAGGTAGGAGATATATAGAAATGATCAAGATATAATCCCTCTTTCATGGGGCTAGGGAGTAAAGAACTACGAGTAAACAGACAATGCATTATTGTGCTGTGTCATAAATGGTAGGAAAGAAAGATGAACTGGAGCTACAGGAGCCTCTAAGATAGAGTGATATCTGGTAGGCTGTTGAGAGTAAAAGAGTCTTGACCTAAGCTGGACTTTGAAGGTTAAGGAAGAGTTAGTGGGAGGATGTAGAAGATAAATGAAGAGGATGCAGGTGGGTACATGTGTGATGACATTCTAGGTGGAGAAAGTAGCTAAATACAGGGTCAGGTGCAGTGGCTCACACCTGTAATCCCAGCACTTTGGGAGGCTGAGGCAGCAGATCGCCTGAGGTCAGGAATTCAAGACCAGTCTGGCCAACGTGGTAAAATCCTGTCTCTACTAAAAATACAAAAATTAGCCAGGTGTGGTGGTGTGTGTCTGTAGTCCCAGCTACTTGGGAGGCTGAGGCAGGAGAATCGCTTGAACCCAGGAGGCGGAGGTTGCAGTGAGCTGAGATCGGGCCGCTGCACTCCAGCCTGGATGACAGAGTGAGACTCCATCTCAAAACAAACAAACAAAAAAACTAAACACAGACAGAAAGAAATATGGTCCATTAGCTGAATGCCGGTAGGGAAGAGCTCTGCAAGTAGCTGGGTATGACTGAAGGAATAGGGGCAGAAGCAAACTGGGAGCAGAATATAAGTAATCACAATAAAAGCGAATCTTTATTAGGTGTTTAGTACATATTAGAACTCATTCAATCCTCTCAACAACACTGTCAAGGTTGTACTATTATCCCAATTTTACAGAAGAAGAAGCTGAAAACCAAAGAAATAAATAACTTGCCCAAGGGTTCTCAGCTGGTAAGTAGATGAACAAGGTCCTAACCCAGGAAGTACAGTTTCACGGCTCAAAGCCATAACCACTGCCTTCCCACCAGCTCTCTGAACTTGCTCCTCATAGGAGTTTGTGGTTTATCCTAAGGCACTAGGGAGCCACCAAACAGTGTTAGGCAGAGCAATGACTGGATAGAGACTTATTTATCTTCTAGAAAAATTTCAGTCTGGCATTAGTGAGAACACAGAGGGAGAGGGCTCAAGAGTGAGGTGGGAGGCCAGTTCTGAGATGGTGATGGGCCTGCAAAGGTCAGCTTGAGAGGCCTGAATCAGGCTTGAACCCCATCGACTAGGGTCTCAGAGGACTTAGCAGCACAGAAATCACTGCCCCTCCCCCATTTCTTCCCACTTTCAATCCCGGAGAGACACACACACACACACACACACTCTCTCTCTCTCTCTTTCTCTATGTGTGTGTCTCACAAAAATGGTGTCTTCAGACAGTTTATGTGAGATGGCTGCATAATGGAGACACTTAAACACATATTGGCTGCTTCAACTTTTTCCATATGGATTTTTTTTCTTATGTTCCTTACAATGTGTTATTTTTGTCTTCTGATGTAAAAGAGTGTTTTTGCAAGTTCATAGTTGAAACATTTTTCTACATCAAAAGTAAAAATCTCTACTTTGGAATGTTTTTCTTAGCAGAAAATTTTCACTTGGGTGAAAGTCTCTTTTCCTATTAGTGAGTTTACATTTGACAAAAATTAAGACATGACACCCAGGTTAAATCCCACAGGCCTCAATTTCAACTTGTGGGGTGATGCCACCATCAGGTTAGCAGGTATGTCTTTCATTCTCTTTGTGAAAACATTCGTTTTGATGAATAATCTCAATAATCTCATTTGCCTGAGGGCACATGGGGATTTCAAACCTGGGAAGTTTGCTAAGGTGTTTGATATGGCCAGAACATCAATATCACTTCTTGGGTGAACGTGAAAATGTTTAGGTTTGATTTTTGAGCTTCAGCTTTCCTGTCCCTGTCCCCTAGAGAATTCTCCCAGGAACGAAGTCTAAGTCAGGGCATTTCAACTCCAAATGGGGAGAACCAAGGAAATCAGTAGAGATATCACTCCATTCATATCCATGTGTGGTCGTTATTTCTGGTGGAGAACATCTGCTGGTGGCAGAAATGTATGAGATGCTCAGATACCTTTCCTCTTTTTAGAATGTATTAAAGGCCAGAGTTATTCCCTGATTTAACAAGCCTCTTTCTCCCCGCTCTTCTATACCATTGCTTGGTCTCACTCCATGACTTGAAGGCCTTGGCAGCCTATGAGCCTGGAATCCAGACCACTTTACCAGATGTCAGGGAGCAAAGCTCAGATGCCAGACTTGGGTTAATCCAGAGGCCATGGTACTGGTTACCAGATCTAAAAACAATTGAAGAATTTTACAGCTACTTTTTTTTTTTTTTTTTTACATAGAACAGTCATTGAGGACTATGCCTTCTACAGACAAGCCCACTCAACTGATCTGAAATAATCATAAATGACGTTATGGCCTTCACAAAGCACTGGGACTGCGGGCCGTGGGGGATGCATACCTGGAAGTGATATAAGGTGAGCATCTGCAGATTCTCCTGAGCTCCTCTTTCACTAAAGGCATGGATCCAAAGGTGTATGCTCTGCTTAAGAAGGTCATGGGCAGTTTTCCCGGATTCACAGATGGTCAGCATGTAGGAAGCCTAACCTACAACCTCAGCTTTTCTAGCTCCAATGAGAAATGCAAACAGAGAAGTTGATGGTTACCAGGACAACACCGAATGCCAGTTGCTATAGAATAGAAAGAGAACATGACCAAAAGAGGCCCTGGTCAAGGGGAACTGACAAGCTACTCGGAAGAGGCTGCAAAAATAATAATAATGTGGAGACAATTATGAACACAAGTCAAGGTGCACAAAGTAAGATCCTCAGATTAGCCTGCTTCTCTCTCATGAAGGCTTTAATTGGTGTTTATTCAGCATTTATGTATCAAATTATGTAAGACAATTATGGCATTAAGCTGACAGCCTCAGAATGACTTTTCTGTCACTCCTCCTAAAGAATCCCAGCTTAACTCTATCTCCAGTTAACTTTCTTCAACTCTCTTCCCACCAGCTTAATCTCCCCACTGCCTGATCCCCACTCCTAGCTCTTTAGGGACAGCAGAGAACTTTTTACTAACACAATATTTTACAAATCAGCACATTTTAAAGAAATAACTTGCACTGCATTTAAATAAAGTTGTACCCTAAATGAATGATATCAAAATAATGACTTTGTATCAAAGAGCTAGAATCTTGACTGAACACATACAGGTAGAAAGAACGTTACTTAAGACTTTTCAATAGAATTTGTCGTGAACCATTCAGCAAAGCATTGCTTCTGTTGTCCACTTTTTAGTGTGGAAAGTTCCTTTTTCACTTAAGCCAAACCTGAGAATAGTTCCCTCCAGGTCCCCATTTTGTCTTCTTTGCTATGTCTGTGAATGTTTTACCTTATTTTTCTTTTTGTGAGACAAGGTCTCACTCTGTTGTCCAGGCTAGAGTGCAGTGCCACAGTTGGCTCACTGCAACCTCTGCCTCAGGGGCTCAAATGATCCTCCCACCCTCAGCCTCCTGAGTAGCTAGGACTACAGGTGTGTACCACCAAGCTCTACTAATTTTTAAATTTTCTGTAGAGACAGGGTCTCACTATATTGCCCAGGCTGGTCTCAAACTTCTAGGATCAAGCAATCCTCCTACCTCGGCCTCCCAAAGTGCTAGGATTAGAGGCATTAGCCACTATGCCTGGCCATGTTTTACCTATTATTAAATTCATTCATTCATCGAATGAATAATCATTGAACAGCTACTAGGTGCTAGGAATTGTTTGGGCTGTTGACGTACATGAGTGAATAAAACGGGAAAACATCTTCACTCTCATGGAACTTCTGTTCCAACAGGGAAAGGGAGACAATCAACAATTCACCCCCATTATGTGTATAATAAACAACTAGAGCATATCATGTGTTAGTGGATGGCCAAGTGCTAGAGCAAAAAGCAAAAAGAAAAAGTGGAGAGTGATGGGGTGAGTGGGGATGTCAGTTGAAGTTTTAAACAGAATGGTCCAGGTAAGCCTCCCCTTTGAAGGTGATATGTGAGTCAAGACTTGAAGGAGATGAGGGAATCTGTGATGCAGATATGTAGGGGAAGGAAGAGCCAGGTGACCTTTAGAGGTTTTCCTTCTCTGTTATAAATTGCTGTGCTGTGCATCAAAATCTCCAGTGTAGTGGGAAAAAAAAAGATTGCTTCCTTCTACCCTTCTGGATCTTTGGTCTACAAATTAACATAAGACAGATTAACAGAGGAAAAATAATTTTAATTACATACAGATGCATGGGAATCCCACGAGGAAGCAGCCAGATGACTGAAACTAATGTATCATCTGAGCTACAGAGAAGAATAGGGGTTTGGGGCTTCTGAGGGGTGGTGAAAGCAAATTACGGAAGGTGAGAAGAGGAAATGGATGGTGAATAAAGGTTGCCTTGGTATGCAGATTAAAGTCCCTTAGGTGATAAAAGCTGTCTCTTGTAGCTTTCTTCCTGCTACAGATGCCTTTACTAATGAACATTAATGAGCATTTCCTTCATAAATGTACATTTCCTTTACAAAAGGGGAAATTTATACTTTATTTTAGGCAGCTGAGGGAAAGGTAAAAGAGCATTTCCTGTGTTGGCTGGTTCTCAGTTTCTTTCAGCTCAAAATAATATGCCAAAGTGACATATTTTGGAGCAACATCTTCTGAACCCCTTCACCAGCATCTCTGGATCATTCTTCCAAGCCATTCATTATCCATATCTCTCAGTGTCATACTAGAAACACATATTAAAACATGCACCTGCTTCCTGGCTGTCAAAACAAATTTGGAAGAGGATGGGACTCTAGCAACCATTGTGAACTTCCCTTCAGAATACTACTAACCCTTGTCTTTCAACTGGATACCTCTGAAGACCATTCTCTGTGAAGTCCAGGGAGAGGCTCAAATAGATATTGTGGGGCTCTGTAGGAGACCATGCTTGTGCTCTCCCATGGCTTAAAACAAACAAACAAACAAAAAAAACCTCTTAGTTACTTTTCATTATTTTCGAGTATTGACTTATTCTGGGAATGGCCTCCCTTATACTACATTCTCACGGTTCTGCAACCCCTTTGTCCTCACCTTTGCTCCTGAGCTCCTCACTCTGCCCACATATCTGCTGCTCTGCTGTCTGAGCTGACCCTAAGCTCTTTGCACAGCCACACAGATGCCTGGCCTGGCAGCTCCCATTTCTGCCCATCCTCTCCTACTGCCTACGCCTCTGCATCAAGATCTGGACTTCTTAGGAGTGAAATCTGAAAAACCACATCACAGGTGTGAAGAACAGACAATGAAAACAATTTAAAATAATTATATGGTTCTAAGTTGAGAGTGACTGGGGACTTCATTATCCCTCCTTTGCACATTCTTCAGAGAGCAGAAGCAGCTTTCAAAGCCACAGTATAATCAGCAAATCAAGCTTTCCTTTAGGCTAGCAGCCGGTGCAGGATTTAATGACAGAAGGGAGAGGACACTTGCCTGCCTATTGCCCAGGCCAAAAAGAAGATAATCAAGAGGCTTGATCTTAGATGACAGTAACTCCTGAGATGAATGCTCTTGATTCTTGAGTTTTTAGAAGCCCCTGACTTTCTAAGTATACAAACTGCAGAAAAGGTACTATTGGATATGAACTGTCAATACTGGGGGCAAGTCCCTTATTAATACACCACCTTAGAAGTTAGCCTGATGTACAGGAAACACTATGCTTCCCCCACACTGAAGGTCTGGGTGTGGACTCTAACTGTCCATTCAAAAGAACGAGTGTTTGATCAGTCCTACCTGTGGCCAGCAGGTAAGTACACAGTGCTGCCAATGGTCAGAATACTTGAAAAGAGGACCCAGTATCTAGATAAAAGCTGTAATTATTAATAATGTGAATAGCACTTTCAGCAGCACAAGAACAATCCTTCAAAATGAATGAAGAAGAAATGAGAAGCTGATGGGAGTGGCTTCATTATGGGTAAGCATTCACTTAACGTAGTCTTAGGAGGAATTCAAAAATATGCCCTTTACTAGGCTGTTACAGAAATTCATTTCCTTTTTTTGTGAGAATACTTTGTTTTTATGTCCTTATGTGAGAGCTAGCAAATGTATTAATTAACATCCTGATTACACTTCTATCAAAAGGGATCATTTAGGGGAGTGGTAAGAAGTTGTTAAAGAAGAAAACCCATGAAAAGTGCCTATTTTGTTAGACACAATAGCAGAATCATTACAGTGATGAGTAAGGGCAAATATGTGAGAATACTAATTCAAGCACATACAATTCCTGACTCAATTTTCAGAATTAGAGAGTTTTAAAGTTAAAGACCGTCTTAAAGAACCTAATCCTATTCCCTCTCTTAGCTTAAAGGAAATTGAGGCCCAATATTACAGCCTATCAGATGTCTTTTGGAAACACAAGACAACACAGGGCATACAGTCTGAGACTGACATGGTTTAGCTGTGTCTCCACCCAAATCTCAGTACTCCTATAATTCCTACATATTGTGGGAAGGACCCAGTGGGAGAACACTGAATCATGAGGGCGGTTTCTCCCATACTGTTCTTATGGTAGTGACTGAGTCTCACGAGATCTGAGTTTGATAAGGGAAAGCTGTTTTGCTTGGTTCTCATTCTCTCTCTGCTTGCTGCCATCCATGTAAGACGTGACTTTCTCCTCATTGCCTTCAACCATGATTGTGAGGCCTCCCCAGCCATGTGGAACTGTACGTCCTTAAACCTCTTTTTCTTTATAATTTATACCCAGTCTCAGATATGTCTTTATCAGCAGTGTGAAAACTGACTAATATAGAGACCTCATGATCCAAACAGCCCCAGGACCTGAGGAGTTGCTGATGGGAGAGGTCCATGTGTCAGTTCTGCTGGGAGCACCCAAGGAAGAGATGAAATGGGTCCTGTTCTTAAGCAACTGTGAAGAACAAGAAAGAAGGCTATAGCTCTGACCAGGGCTGACTAGTGAAGAAGTCTATGGCGGCTGACCCTGAGCCTACAGAGAGGAGGACTTGCCTCAGAGTGATCGGACCACAGCACTGTGTGCTGCATATCCTAGGAGGAGGAGTTGGCATGTTAAAAAGTCAGGTATACAGGTGTGTTTTTATTCTCACTCCCATCTAGGTCTTGAGCCCACTCCTGCCTGGGGGAAGAGGAGGCCTGAGCTCTTTGTTCTTTCTCTTTCCTCATTCATATTCTCATGTACTGTCTTCTCTCTCTTGTTCTTCTCGTAGCCACTCAACACGAGGCAAGACACTGAATTTCAAATTTGGGCTCAGTGAGGAGCGAAGAGACCTCATGAACCTTTAGCCCACACCTCATCTTACTCTGCACACAGCCAGCAATGACTCCAAATTTATGTATGGATACTTTAGGGATCACAGAGGGAAAAAACGTGATTGGCAGGGCAGAGTTTATTAATATAAGGTATCCTTCTCAAATCCCATTTGGGCATGTCCAAGGACACAGAAGCAGGTTGATGGGGCTCCCCTTGAGTAAGACTGAGACAATGTGAGCACCAAAAAATAAATACATAATTAAGTAATGAATTGTAAACTACTAAAAAACAGGAAGTGGTGCATCCGTACAGATAATAAATATACAAATAAACTGGGGGAAGGAGCTCATGTTTTCAATAGAATACCCAGTGCCACTGGTAAGTACCAAAGTCAGGAAGTCATCATTTTGCAACCATCAGGGTAAAACTGGCTCAGGCAAAAATAACTCATAACACTAAGTCTAGGGGAACATTTTGACAAAGAGCAGAGTATTTGCATGGTCTTCAAGTGTCTTCCATAGATTGCTTATTAGCCGCAAGGCCAAAAAAAAAACAAAAAGTAACTATGGTAACAGTAGACAAATCAGACAAAATTCATCCTTCAGGATGATGAAAATTAACATCTCTAATGGGCAGAGTGGGACGTGGTGTCCCTCCAGATGACATACCCCGACAAGGATGTAACACTTCTTATGTAGTTTTCCTGCCCAGAATGTATATCAGTCTCATCATGAGGATTCTTCAAAATTATGAGTGTTCTATTAAATAAGGGAGAACTCTTAAATGTCATAAAAGACAAAAAAAGGCTACGGACATTTTCCAGGTTAAAGAAGATCCTAGAACTCCAACTACATGTCAGTCAGGCATTTTTGCACTCTCTTCTCTGTGAGAAATCAGGCTTGGGGTTAAATAGCATTCCTTACATGAATAATCTGCAGGTGGAAAATCAGTTTTTAAAATTTCACAGGCCTCTTACATAACCTAGCCCATGTGAGGCTTGCAGAAACAAACAAAACCAGCATTGTCCCTGAAGTTGAGCCTGTCAATCAGTCACAATCCCATTTTGCCTCTGGGCTCTGCTTCTTAGCTAGTATTTTTTTTTTCCCTGAATTGTGAATTCACAGCATTTTCACCACAGCTTTTGCTCTGTGGCAAAAATGGATTTATCCTTATAAAAAGATTTATAGTATAGAAATGGATTTATACTTATATTATTCTACCTTGGTTGATGGGTCTTTAATCTCCTTTCCAACTGAGCTTTCAAAAATGTAACCCATGAGGAGATAAACAGTCCATATAATAAATATAACTTCCTTAACTGAGCTGGGCACAACCGACTTTAATCTGAGTCCCTAGTTCATTCACAAATTAAAAATACATCAAATAAATTATATCACTTCTTCCACTTTGCATTTTAGGCTTTATTTATTTAGATGATGGCTATTAGACATAAATCGAAACTAATCTATTTTCACATCACCCTCTTTACCCCACAAATACACAGAACCTAAAGCTGGAAGGAACTGCTGGAACTAGATCAGACCTCTCCCCTGCCTTCCAGTGATAAGATACCAGGTGCCCCACTTCAAAGATGAGGCAATCGTAGCCAGGGGCTGACTTAAGGGCATGCATGCAGGCAATGACAGAGGCAAGGTTAGGATGCTGCAGGGCTCAGAGAAGCGTTCTCTCTGCTCTTCTAAACAAATGCAGAACATCATGAAATTACGCACTTTATGGTCTAGCTCTCTAGCTCATCTTGCCAATCACTAATATGATTTGACGCATTCCATTTAATTTCCCACTATTTGAATAGTCCCAACACTCTCCCCATAGCAACAGAAATAAAAGTTTGTGAATTTTGTGCCAAAATAATAGTAGAAAGAGTCACAGTGACAAAGGGCCACAGAAACAGAAGAGAGTGCTATTATTATGCATTAGTTACATTTACTGGTGGTAAATCTACAAGAAGTGCATTCATGTCAGACAGTGTGGATAAAAAAAAAAACTCTCCCAAAAGCCCCAATATCCCCAAGCACAAAAGAGGCTACGTTTATACAGCATAGTATCTTTGGAAAATAATCTCTGGCTTTGAATCCAAGACAGAAGCTGAGATTTGCTTGAGTGCATGAGGAAATGAGAAGAGAGTGATGAAAAGCTACTGTCATGAACATATTACACCTTTTAAGCAGTGAGAAATTCATTTAATAAATTGATTGAAGCCTGGAATCTAATTAAATCTAAAAGAGGTATCAATCTGAAATGCTAATAAGCTCACGCTCAAACTGTATACACGGAAGCTCTGCTGTGCATGCCTTTAATAATGCATTACCTAAAGTATATTCTGTATTCATTATAGCAGTACAGCAACGTGACGTGAATTATTTCCACTCTCTACTTCCGATGCAAATATCTTCATGCAGGCAATCTATTTAGCCACATTCCCCTTCCCAGTGAAGGTAAATGAGATGTGGCTTTCAATGGCTGGGATCATAGTTGTAAAAAGGAAAGCTGAAACTTAGCAAGGAAGCATATGTACCTTTTATCCAGACAAACAATGAAGGGAATATTCTTCTATCCAATTACTGGCACCCTGTGTTTAAAATAATCTGAAACTGTAAGGCTAATAATGCAAGATGCCAAATTGCATTAGAGAAACTAAAGCTTCAATTAGTTCAATTTCAAGTGGCAGCACATTTTCAGATAGGCACCAGCAGCAGCAGGTACTGTAATCCCACAGTTTAACTCTCCTTGATATGCTCCAAAAAGGTGGCTGAGTTCTAAGAACTGTGCTCTATTTGTGATCTGGGAGTGATCTGGGGAACGGGTGGTGCAGAAGAGTTATTTTTAGTGGTGACCAGATGATGACATCTAGGCTTGTCTATAGATTACTGCCGGCACCCTTTTAACTGGTTTACTGCTGCCTCAACACAGTACAGTGCTGTAAAACTTCTTAGCTCAAAACCCTTCCACATCTCCCCATCTAACTCAGATATAAACCAAAGGATGCACTATCGCTTACAAAGTCCACTCCCCTACCCTCATCTCCTGCCACTCCTCCTGGTCACTCCACACTCCATGAGAGCAACACTGGCCTTCTTACTATTCCTTGAGCACTTTGGGCATACCTCTGGCACTGGCTGCACCTTCCTCCTGGAACACTTCTCCAAATACCCACATGACTCCCGTAATCTCCTCCAAGTCTTCATCAGATATCACCTTCTCAGTGAGGCCTATGCTAATCATCCATTGACAGTCAATCCTTGTTATTCACAAATTGTGTATTTGCAAATTCACCTCACTAAAATTTATTTGTAACCTCAAAATCAATACTTGAGGCACTTTTGTGGCCATTCGCAGGCAAGTTCCATGCAGCAAAATATGTACATCACCCAATGAGGTCTGAAGTGCTGCTGAGGATCTCAGCTGGGTGAGATCCAACAAGGCCCATGCTGCCTCCATGCTTTAGCTCTCATACTATGAGTATCCCTTCTGCCACCTATTTAGTGCCATGTTTTACACATTTTTGTTTTTGGCGATTTCATTGCTAAAAGTGACCCCCAAGCACAGTAATGAAGTGCTGTCTAGCGTTGCTAAGTACAGGAAGGCTGTGATGAGACTTACAGAGAAAACACAAGTGTTAGAAAAGCTTTATTCAAGCACAAGTTATGGTGCTGTTGGCCATGAGTTCAATGTGAATGAATCGACTACATATGGTAAAGAAGGCATCTTTAAGCAGAAACACTCAAAAAAACAAAGTTATGTATTATCAGTTGATGAGAAGGTTGTGACCAGAGGCTAGCAGGAACCTAACTCTGTATTTCCCCTAGAAGCAATGGCTCAGTGGTCACTAATTCAGTGTTTGTAAAATGATATTGACTGTATACTGCAACCCTTCCGCCAGAACTCCAAGTCTCCCTCACCTTGCTCTATTTTTTTCATAGCATTTATCACTTCCTAACATACCATATCATTCGCTTATTTATGAGGTTTGTTAATCATCTGTCTCACCAGCTATGAGTAAGCTATGTGAGAGTATGTGCTTTTGCCTGTTTTGTTCACTACTATATCCCCAGCACATAGCACAGTTGCTGGCACATAATAGGCACTCAACAAATATTTGTTTGATCAGTGAATGGACAGATGGATGGAGTCACAGCCTCCCCTGAAGCAGAGATCTGACAAGTGCTTTCCTAGAGGATAAGTACCACATGAGTGTATCTAGGAAAACAAAGGAATAAGGTGGGAATTCTGTCCTGGAGGGGAGCTATCAGGGAGAGGTCAGAGAAACATTTCACAGTCAGCTGAGCCTAAAGGGAAGCAGAGGCTGGATGGGGAACAAAGAGTTTACCTGCAGGCTCTGAAGCTGAACCCAGGTAGACAGTTGCCAGGTTTCTAGAGGCAGACTGTAGATGGAAAGTTCAAGCCAGCAAGGGGTGCAGGATACAACAGGCTCCAAACAGAAATGGGGGGGGTGCTAAGCACCATCATATTTGCGTTAATCCTTAATAACTAAAATCACTGGTGTTGTGCCTCCTGGAATAAGCTCCACAGAGTTGCCCATGTAAGCAGCAGCTTCATTACATATCAATGGCTGCAGCTCCATGTCTTCTCTGGCAATTATTTATGCCTAGTGTTCCATTACTGGAACACGAAGCATGTGGGAGTTATTTATATCCTAGTACTCAATGTCATTACCAAGGTCTGGTTGCAAATATTCAACAAATTGCAACCTCAGGCATAAATGGATTAATTGGTGGCTCAACTTTGACTCCTCAGCTCGCAGTCTGTCCATGGGATTTCAATACAGAGGTGAGGTCTCGCTCAATCCTGATTCACCTCCAGCACACTTTGGACCTTAGTGTCAGTGTCCCTGGAGGGTGACTACACCTCGTTCTACCCCAGATGAACTTCGGATAGCTATGTAATTCATATTGTGTCAGTTTACTCAAAAGACACACATACACACACACACCCCTTTAATGCCTGAATGTCCAGTAACAAACAGAATATGAACCTTAATTTATATAGAAAGATTAACTTCTCACCTTCATCCCAGCAGGTAGGCATCAGTAGCCCATTAATAGGTAGAGAAACTAAGGCTTAGATAAGTTGAGTACCTTGACAAAGGTGACAGAACTAGTAAGGACAGGATGTGACCCCAAGTCTGCCGGACTCCAAAGCTCATGCTCTATTCTCTACACTACATCATTACATAACTCCCTTAAATGCTTTTTAAATGAATTAAAATATTGCTCTGCTTTTCCAACAACTTTATATCAATAGTGATATACAATTACTCAAACAAAACAATTTATTTCACTTATTTTCAGGGAATTAGTGTAATTTCATTTAGTTTTCAAGATACCCACTGACCACAATATTTACATTTTAAAGACACGACAGTTTAAAGCTAATCACTGGTAAACTGTTACAGAAAAACCAACATCAAGGAAACTAGGACATGCTATTGGGAGATGACATGGTATTGTCTCAGGTCTGCCACTCTCCTCTCTGGGCAAATCGTTTAACCTCTCTAAGCTTTTATTTTTCTCATCAATAAAATGGAGATAACAAAAACAAGGCCTTCTCTGACTAATCTATTGAACCAACAAATGAGACAATAGATGTGGAAATGTTTGTTAACATTCAGGGCTATAGAGACTCAGTGATGGTCATGGCTGTCTTGTGACACATTACTTGTCAGTATTAACTCCCTGAGGGCAGGGACTCCTCTATTCAGCTCTGTATCATATCCATTTGTCGATGGTTGGCCCATAGGAGGTGCTCAATAAATACTCCTTGACCAAAGAGAATTTGGACTATCAGGTACAATTCATTCAGAGAGGCTCTACGACAAGTCTAAATAGTCTGTGAGCAAAGTATTGATGAGAATAATCTAGACCATTTGAGAATCAAATATGAAGTTACAGAATCATTTGGGGAAAGGTCATACGATAGGGGACACTCTGTTCCGTGAGATGCTGATAAAACTTGCCCAGGAACAGCTGACAAATTGTTTGCTACTCTTGCTGCTGGCACTTCCACCAGCCACTCAGTGGTCAGAGTACACAGCCAACAGATCACACTTTAAGCCCACAAATGTCAGATGGCATGACACAGATCCCACCACTCTGCAAACCCTCTCCCAGATGCTTGTCTCTCATTATGGAGGGAAGGGGTCCAGAAAAATGCTTCCCAGCACCAGGAAAACATTTAAGGACACATTCCTCAGGGCCAACAGTTCCAGAGTATCCATCTAAGATTTGATAAACAGCACTTTTGAGGTGCATATATGACAAACTCACACAAGAACAGCCCCTGCATAGATTTCTTGAGGGCAGGTCCTACCCCTACTTGTCATAAGGAAAATTCCTTTCTACCTACATTATGCTGGAAAAGGGACGAGGAGTCCCTTGTGGTCAAGGCTCCACTAGGAAGGTGCTTTCATAGAGTGTGAGAGAATCACTCTCCACCTCACCTAACATCCATCCCTCTCCTCTGAAGCACAAGCAAGATACCTAGAACCCTTAGGCTACTAAATATTTTCTCAGATTCCAGAGATTCAGCCTCTCACCCTATTTCACCATTCCAAGAGCCAAGGACCACAGCCAAATTCCACACATAACTCTAATTGAAGTCTTTACTCAAACCAGGAAAGGGGCTGGTCCAGTTTCTTGGTTCCACCTATAGGACTCTCACAACCAACAACCTTGAGGAAGGGAGGTAACCAGGCTACATTTTAGTTGATCATGATTGAGTCAAAGGCAAATATTGGCAGATGATCTTGCTAAAAACTTTTGGAAAATTAAATCTGCTAATAGAAAATGAAGCACACAAAAAACATAACACATAAAACCAGTCCCTTGAATTTCCCTCCGGATCAATCCTATTGGAGTGAGTGATGACACAATTCAGGAGGAAATACATCTGTCTCAAATATACCATATCCCAGTCTGTAGCAGGAACTCACTTGAGAAATCCCAGGGAACCTAAGATCTTAGCTCTCAGTTTTTTCATTAAAACCAGACTGCAAGAAGGGTACCTAATCCCAACTGCAACATAAATATAAGTAATCTTGGAAATATATTGCTGTGACAATTACTGCTACCTAGTAAGTCAGCCGCCGACTAGACAAGTATTATTTGCAGATTTACATTATGATGACAATGTGTCATAAGATCTGAGCTACTGCCCCCATCACCAAGCCTCTGCAAGTCCATTTCCCTTAGTCTGCTAATGACAACCCTGTTCCCCACTCCCAGGTGAAGAACCTCGATTAAAATAATGCAGCAAGCAACCTCGCCTGACTACCTCCCAATCAGTCATTAATCACAACCTAGGCGCCACCTGTAGGATACCCATGATGTATATTTTAATTAACTTCTTAGCAAATCCTCTGTAGCCTGCAGCTAGCAACATTTCCCAGAAATGGAATGCCTACTTGAACTTGTCATTTCTATTTCAACAGTAAAGCCATGCCCCTGATGATGCTTTCCAGAAGTCTGGTGGGTCAGCTCTCCTATTTAAATAGTCTCACAGGAAACTAGATCCCTCCCTGCCATGGAGATCAGGTGGCCAATCCTCCGAAATTCACAGAAGGATGTCTACAGGACTCGGCCAGAAATCAGGAGAGGCTGGGCATTCCCTCCTGAATGGCGGAGTCCCTCCCCTGTGGGCTTCTTACACACAAGAAGCAACTCTAGGGAAACAGTGGGAAGAGGGCATATATAGGAAAATGAATTGGAGGACAATGCATCCTACGATGACAAATGGGCCAACTCATTTTTCCCAAGTTTTTGTGGCTATAGATCAGTTGCCTTTATATGGTTTGAGCACCTGTAAGTCGAGCTTCCCTGATTCCTTACCTCCTCCAAAGAGCTGCCCTCCAGCACCCTCCCTGCCTTAGAACTGGTCAACAAGTTTGTTGTCACCTGTCTCTTCAGTCCTTTTGTGGTCCCATCCCCTGGTAAAGTCAGTAAAAACTCCCATTTAAGTTCTTCAGGGTCCTGGTCCCTGTGACCCATGTGAATGTAAGATACTGAATATTCAAACATATTTACGGTTACTCATGGCCATCATCCAGGCAGTCTATGGAGCCATAGCACGTTAAGGAGAAGTCCTGAGGAGTCATCTAGCCCAGTGACTCTCAAATGTTAATATGCATACACTGTTCCTAGGAGATCTTGCTGAAAAGCAGATTCTGATTCCAATCTTTTTTTTTTTTTTTTTTTTTTTTTTTATTTATTATACTTTAAGTTCTAGGGTACATGTGCATGACGTTTATATCATGTATAACTCCCCAATGCAATCCCTCCCTCCTCCCCCCTCCCCATGATAGGCCCCAGTGTGTGATGTTCCCCTTCCCGAGTCCAAGTGATCTCATTGATCAGTTCCCACCTATGAGTGAGAACATGCGGTGTTTGGTTTTCTCTTCTTGTGATAGTTTGCTAAGAATGATGGTTTCCAGCTGCATCCATGTCCCTACAAAGGACGCAAACTCATCCTTTTTGATGGCTGCATAGTATTCCATGGTGTATATGTGCCACATTTTCTTCTGATTCCAATCTTGTAGTCATGATCCTGTATTTCTAACAAGCTCCCAGGAAAGATCAATGTGGCTGTTCCTCAGACCCTACTTAAGACACCAAGAATCTAATACAAGGCTCTTGCTAAATACCAAAACGCTGGCTTTGTCAAAGCAAAATATCAAATACAAAACAGTAATGTATAGCAGTCCCTGGCCTCCAGAAGTTCAGTGGTATTTTGCCTGATATAAGAAGGGTCTGGAGGCCAGGTGCGGTGGCTCATGCCTGTAATCCCAGCACTTTGGGAGGCTGAGGCAGGCGGATCAGGAGGTCAGAAGATCGAGATCATCCTGGCTAACATGGTGAAACCCCGTCTCCACTAAAAATACAAAAACTTAGCCGGGTGTGGTGGTGGGCGCCTGTAGTCCCAGCTACTCAGCAGGCTGAGGCAGGAGAATGCCGAGAACCTGGGGGGCGGAGCTTGCAGTGCGCCAAGATCGCACCACTGCACTCCAGCCTGGGCGACAGAGTGAGACTCGGTCTCAAAAAAAAAAGGGTCCGGAGAGTGTGCCCTATGGTACTAGAAAGCCAGCACCCAAGTCACGGAGGTTTGTGAGAGAGCTGCACAGGCTGGACTGAGGAATGAAGACTTGTTCTGCACTACTGCCAGTAAGGTGAGTGAGAGGAATTTGGAATAGAAGGTTGGAGCCAGGCTTATACACCATGCTAAAGAATAAAGAATTGTTTGCAAGCATGACAACCAGAGAATTTGTCTTAACTTTTACCCTGCAGGTAATTACAGTTTATGGTTCTTAGTAGAAGACAAAGTATTCATCTTGTTCATTAGGTAAGCAGTTGGGCAGTATCAGAGAATTTGATAGTATACCAAAAGAAAGTCTTTGAATGTCTGTACAGACAGGTGGATTAGAATAAAAATGGCAGTAGGTCTGCGTAGCAACACAAAACAAATGTTGTCTGTAGCTGTAATTGTCTGCAATCTCAGGACTCACAAAATGGATAAGAAAACTTCTGCCTTTCTTCTTGGTATAACAGAAAGAAGAAACCTATTCACCCACGGTGCTACAGAATATGCAAATTTTCACACGCTCCTCTACGAGCAAACACACTTATGGTTCAAAACCTTTCTTACTAAGAGGATTAGGATTTAAATGCAGTTAGCATGTACTAGCTCTGTGATCTGGGACATATCAGTATCTCTGATTCTCATTGATGATAATATCTAAATCCTTACTTAACAATACAATTACACGAGAATAAATAAGCTAATTCTAACAGGGATTTTTTTTTTTACTAAAGCAATGAATTTCATTCTCAGCAATCTCTCATTCCTAGTGGTTGTCTGGCTGCTCACAAATTCAGAATCAAATCTAATGAGTCAAAACTTATTTTCCTCCATGTTACAAAAAGAATATGCCATTCTCCCTACAAGGGCTGGGCAACAAGGCTTCTTTCCCTAAAGAAGAATATGTCATTAAGAGAATAGGAAGAGGAAACAAAAAACTAGTCCCCTGTGACACAGTGAATCATGGGAAGAAAAAGAAAGAGAAGGAAGAGGATGAAATTATTCAGTCTCATGTTCTAGCTTCCCCTGCCCTCAGGTCACCCCATGGTATCCTGAAAGGGAAGTCTGTCATATAGGTGGAGGTAAAAACCCAATCAGAGAGGCTTTGGCTTTACTTCCTGGTTCGGACTCTGATAGACGACTCTTGCAAGATGCTTTCCACAAAAACACAGGGTGATCATATCACGGTAAATGTAGTTAGGTA
This sequence comes from Trachypithecus francoisi, assembly GCF_009764315.1. Lineage (NCBI taxonomy): Eukaryota > Metazoa > Chordata > Mammalia > Primates > Cercopithecidae > Trachypithecus > Trachypithecus francoisi. The sequence continues at coordinate 67,513,557 of NW_022681470.1, read as the reverse complement.
GAGTGAAGGAGAGAGCTTGGCTGGCACTGCTAAGTCTTCCTCAGCAATCCTTGTGCAAGAAGAGATCCAGAAGTTCTTGCATTAAAGGTAGAGGGATGAAGGCCAGAAAACCAGGATAAGGTGCACCATGATGGATGGCAAGGTAAGCCTACCACAAAGTACACAGCTTTGCCAGAGACTGGCCAGGACTCAAAAGGTTCTGCCTAGTTAATAAGAACTGGGGTGAGCTCGGCACAGTGGCTCACACCTGCAATCCCAACACTTTGGGAGGCTAAGGCAGGTGGATCACTTGCACTCAGGAGTTCGAGACCAGCATGGGCAACACAGCGAGACCTCGTCTCTAAAACTTAAAAAAAAAAAAAAAAAAAATAGCTACGTCTGGTGGCCCACACCTGTAGTCCCAATTACTTGGGGGGGGGGGCTGAGGCAGGAAGATCACTTGAGCCTGGGAAGTTGAGGCTGCAGTCATCCCTGATTGAGCCAATGCACTCCAACCTTAGTGACAGAGTGAGACCCTGTCTCAAAAACAAACAAACAAAAAACACCTGGGGTGAGGCCAAGTTAGGAAGAAAAGAAGTCTGGACCCCAACCAGGCCAAGTTCACCACCTTTCCCTCCTCATCAGACTCACTCTTATCCACTAGACCAATAAAGAAACACAAACTCCTTCTTGGATTCTAATGCTGAGTTTTTCAATACACACAAAAATGGAAACATTTACATTTTAAAGAAACATAAAACCTAGAATGCATGCTGCTGGAGGATGGGCCCAGAAAGTCTCAGGTCAACATAAGAAATAGAGACTATGGCAAAAGACAGCATTTTATGATGACCATAAATGGACTTAGGCTGGCAGGTTAACCACTGGAAATAAAAAATTAAGTGAAACCTATATTTCAAAAATTCAATTTGCCAAGCACGGTGGTGCACGTCTATAGTCCCAGCTACTCAGGAGGCTGAGGTAGGAAGACCACCTGAGCCCGGAAGGTAGAGAGGTAGAGGTTGCAGTGAGCCATGATGGCACCACTGCACTCTAGCCTGGGCGACAGAATGAGAACCTGTCTCAGAAAATAAATAATTACTCTTTATCTCTTCCTCAAAGGAGTGGGAATAGTGAAGGATCAGGCATTCTTTCACTTAGAAAATATCGCTTTGTTAAGTGCCTACTATGTGCCGGTCCCCATGCTAGGAGGCAGGGATTCTATGGGGGTAGTCTCTCGAAAAGCTAAAGAAAAACTGAATCAGTGGCTTGTGGATCCCCAAATTAGGAATTTCTGCCCTACATAAAAGTAAATTTTAGATGGAGTGTAGGACATTCTCAGCTGATGACTAAAGGCAGAAATCATCCAAGAAAAGAATGAAGCCTTAATTGCATATAAATGTGAAATTGGCATATCCAAATATTCTGTAAATATTTAAGAAAAATAGAAGGTTGCACTCAGTCCTCAGAACTGAGATGGGGCAAAAAACAACACTACTTTGCTGAAGGTATGTCTGAATTAGAAATAAGGTAGAGCTAGGAGACCTAGAAGCTTAAAGACCAGCAGATGTAGGACAATTCTCCTTTTTCATTGGCAAGGAGGACCTGACCCAGCATGAAATGAGATAAAGGAACAGAAGAAGAGGACAGTCATCAAGGTGGCTGTGAGAGAGAAGATGCAGGAGGAGAGACTGGCAGGAGAAATTAAGTCAAATTAAGTCTTTGTGGGCACCAGGTAAAGCCTCCACTTCCTTCCTCTATCAGGGCAGCTGTTTCTGGATTGTTGTTTGTAATACAAGGATGTAAGATAGGAACAGAAGCCCCCAGTGGCCCCACACCATTCACTCAGTCAGTGACTCAGGTTAAACTGGTGATTCCTTTCTCCCCATCCCTCCCCGCTCGGTGCTGTAAACCAAAAACAAAACACTGAACCCCCCAACCGACTGAATGGACCTCTTCTCTTGGCTAAGGGGATTTAAAAGTAGACCTGAAAAATTAGTTCAGGCCATGATGGGAAGAAGGGGTTGAACATGCCTCATTATACTCTCTTCCCTTCAAAATTCAGGCACAACTGACCAGCATTAACATTAAAACAGAGATCTTAAGACAAAACAGACTCTTTGTGGCAATAAGATACCAAATTCCAACCTGACTTTAGTATTGCATTACATGACAGATAGCAGGCCCTGAAAGAAATTAAAAGTATTTTACCCTAAAATATATCTCTTTGACATATTCTGAAATGACCCTGCAAAGCCGTCTCTTGCGGGGTAAATTTACATTCTGTAGAGAATCCCCTTTCCTTTCCAGGTCCTTTTCTGATCTTGAAGAGATTGGCTGAGAGTTGAGCACCTTTTAAAGGTCTGAAGAGGAAATATTTGCCATCTATTGTCTCTAAGAGTAGCCACTTCATCTACATAATAAGAACCTTGGTCTCCACAACCCCTTCTCTTAACCCAGACATTCCTTGCTATCAATTCTAGGTCTTTAGATGGTAACTCTTTTCCCAATTGCTAATCAGAAAATCTTTAAATCCACCTGTGACCTGTAAGCCCCCACTTCAAGTTGTCCTGCCTTTCCAGACCAAACAAATGTATAACTCACATGCAATCATTGATGTGTTATGTCTCCTTGAGGTATAAAACCAAGCTATAACCTAACAAACACAGGTTCTCAGGACCTCTTGAGACTGTGTCTTGGGCCTTGATCATTCATCTTTGGCTCAGAATAAACGTCTTTAAATATTTTACAGAGTTTGACTGTTTTCATCAACCGTGACACAGACTGAACCCCTCCCATCACTCCCTGAACCATTCCCCTTCTAGGGAGTCAGTATGTAAGCCATAGTCATTCTCAGGTACCTCTAAATTCCAGATCCTGTCCCACAAGCCCCACACTCCAAACCATGAAGGAGAAATCTGCTTCAGTTCCATTTCACTAGAGAGACAGTAAAAGGGAGTGATCAAGAGCACAGACTCAAGAGCCATGTGTTTGGATTCAAATCCCAGCTCCACCACTCACTCGCTGTGTGATCTAAGGAGAGTTACTCAATCTCTCTATGCCTCAATTTCATCATCTGTAGAGTGGCAAAAATAATAGTACCTACTTCACAGGGGTTTTGTAAAGATGAAATACATTGAATATATAAAAGAACTTACAACTGTCCTTGCAGAAGTGGGAACAAGCTGTGTGGGAGGATTTTTTTTCTGAATAAATTATACTTGAGTGTGTGTGCATGCACAAACACAGGGATACACATTTTCAAAGCTGTAATAGCTCAAGTACCTTCTAATTGATTTTGAGATGTTATCTGATCTTATTACAAGAGCAGATAATTTTACTTTCCAAAGGTGGCGAATATTTTAGATGAATTAGACTTGTTCTTAATCTTTGCCCATTTCCCTAGATTATCTGTAATTATACTGACTACTTCATAGGATACAAAATTTCAGTTAGAAGGAGTAAATTCAAGAGATCTGTCGTACAATATGGTGACTATAGTAAACAACAGTGCATTGAAAATTGCTAGAATTTTGTTTAAGTCTGCAAAAAAAACTCTTCTCACTAAATTATTTGATATTGGAAATAGTTACTTTTTCAGAAAAAAATGTTATATTAACATATAATGGGCTTAATAATGTTATTTTAAATGAATTTAAAACATGTTTTAAAAATAACTGTCCTGGCAGAATGTAAGCATTATGCTCTTTGCACCGCTGCTACTGCTATTGCTGTTATTATGATTATTATTATTATTAGAGTTTGGGCTATTCTGAGGATGTGTTTTAGAAAGGCTTCACTCCCAGCCCTGCATCCAGTTCCTCATCTTCCTCTGTAAGGCATTAGGATATCTCCTTTCAGCACCTCCCTCAGAAAAATCCTACCCCCAAACATAAACAGTTGCCAAACTCCTCTCTCATAGCCAAGTCTGAATTAAATCCCTTTTCTCCCTTTATATTTGTAACTTTCTCCCTCATCTCATATCTAGGATGTGGCACAACATCTGATAAAATAATGACAGTAATAAAGTAAGAAAGGCAAACATTCTTCTCTGTAGATTCCTTATAAGGCAAAGTCATTCTCAAAGAAATTGCGGCAGATGCGATATGTTGGCATGTCATGTATTAATACTTAATGAGAAAAACAGGGAGATGACAGTGGAGTATCAACAGCAGTCATGGTATGGTACACCTACAGCCACATGTCGCCACATGCTGCAGAGAGAAGCCGCTCAGCTGCCAGACCTAAATACTTGGAAATCTTGCTCTTAAGACCTGGTGATCAAAATTTCAGAAGAGTGACCAGTGTCCATTCAGCATAGACTTCCACTGAATGCTGGGCACCGAGGAGGGTGCTAGGATTACAACATTAAACAAGAATAAGACATGATCACTGCCTTCAAAGGGCTTATGGGCTGGTGGGTTGCAACCAAGTACAGTGTGACTATTACCGTGAAAGGTACAGGGGTTCCAGCTCCATTAGGAATTGGATACCCTTTATAGTATCTCCATCTTACAGAGAAGGAAATGAAGGCACAGACAGGTCATCAGCTAATAAGCAGTGGAGCCAGGATTCAAACCCAGGCAGTTCAGGCTCTAGATCTGTGGCCTCAAACACTATGTTCTGGTGACTGGTGATCAACATCTTTCATCTGAAAATGTCTGGTGCTTCTTACATTAGATTACTTCTTACTCTAACAGTCATCTAAGAGCTTGTCAGTAAAGGCACCCCAAAAAAAATCTTCCACATGGGGAGAAAATGGAGAAGAGGACACAGTATCTGTGAAGCAAAAATAAATCCGTGAAGCAAAATAAATTCAGGAAGCAAGGCCGGGCGCGGTGGCTCAAGCCTGTAATCCCAGCACTTTGGGAGGCCGAGACGGGCGGATCACGAGGTCAGGAGATCGAGACCATCCTGGCGAACACTGTGAAACCCCGTCTCTACTAAAAAATACAAAAAAAAAACTAGCCGGGCGAGGTAGCGGGCATCCGTAGTCCCAGCTACTCGGGAGGCTGAGGCAGGAGAATGGCGTGAACCCGGGAGGCGGAGCTTGCAGTGAGCTGAGATCCGGCCACTGCACTCCAGCCCTGGGGGGGAGAAAATGGAGAAGAGGACACAGTATCTGTGAAGCAAAAATAAATCCGTGAAGCAAAATAAATTCAGGAAGCAAAATATACTGATGGTTTGTAAAATTTGCTTTAACTTGATAGCCCTTTCCACTTTGATCTATGGAAGTCTATGTTTGAAGGAAAAGGTAAGGGGATTTTAAAATATGAATGCTACAAGAAAGAAAATATGTTTTGAGTTTGTTGAGATGGAACTATGAGAGAGGGGTTGACTAAGGTAGGTACCCAAAATATGAGGTAATATAAATGTCTAGTGGCTGGAAACTGCTTGCAAAGTTATATGAATGAATAAGATCTCTGTGAGGGGTGGAGGAGAGGTCATACTGGGGCAGATTCAGGGGACTCACATGCATCTAATTTGAAATCCATGTCTTCCACCTTTTGTCACTCACCTCTTCTACCTTCCATCTACTTCAACACTTAGCACCTTATCAGGTATTTCTTTTCTGAGAAATCCAAAAACAAGCAAATGGTGGGGCTGGGCACAGTGTCTCATGCCTGTAATCCCAGCACTTCGGGAGACCAAGGTGAGAAGACTGCTTAAGGCCAGGAGTTCAAGACCAGTCTAGCCAAAACAGTAGCGACCTTTCCTCTACAAAAAAAAAAATTTAAAAATTAGGCAAGTGTGGGGGAAAGGGGAGGGAGCACATTAGGACAAATACCTAATGCATGTGGAGCTTAAAACCTAGATGATGGGTTGATAGGTGCAGCAAACCACCATGGCACGTGTATACCTATGTAACAAACCTGCACATTCAGCACATGTATCCCAGAATTAAAAAAAAAAAAAAATTAGCCGGGTATGGTGGTGCGTGCCTGTGGTCACAGCTACTTGGGAAGCTGGGGCAGGAGGATCACCTGAGCCCAGGAGGTAGAGCCTGCTATGAGCTATAATCACACAGCTGCATTCCAGCCTGGGTGATAGAGCGAGACACTGTCTCATAAATAAACCACAAACAAATGTTATAAATTTTACTCTATTTGTAATGATTATTAATCATTATTTATATAATTATGTAATGATTAGTTAATCACTTATATTTTGGTGTCTGCAGTTTGCCTGCAGTGTATCCAGTGCTTTAGTACATGATCTTACCTAACCCTTACAACAATCCAGTGAGATAAGTACTATGATCAGCCCCATTTTAATGCCTCAAGAAACTAAGGAATAAGGAGATTTGTGGGGGTGGTTTTACTTTAGCACAGGGATCCTGGTTGTCATCTCCCTTCAATGTGGCTAGGGCTAACAGACAAGTAGAGGGGAACACAGGCATTGTCTAGTGACAAGATGCTGTTCCTAGTCTTTTCATCTGACACCTCAGTCTTCCTCTCACATAAGGAAGCAGACAAAAATGACAAGAGCAAGGCCCCTCCTCTGAAGGTCTAGCCCGTACTGCTTCCACTGTAGTCTCTGTCTCTGAATCATCACATCTCCGGTGCAGAGCTGAAATTGAGCCTTCCATCAGCCAGTCCCCTCACTGCTCACTGCCTCCCTACCCCAGTCCATTAGCAGGTGGACCTCTTGGTCACCTCTGGCTTTGTTTGATTTTCAAGCAAAAAAAAAAAAAAGTACTAAGAAACTACCCCTTCCTGAGGACCTACTATATACCAGGCTCACTCAATCCTCATAGCACCCCATGAGGCAAAGTAGTACTATTCTCCTATTAAAAGATTGACCCAGAGAATTTAAATTATTTGTCCAAAGTCACACAACTAGTAGGTAGTCAGCTCTTAGTCAATAGATCGCCACCCAAAAAAGCAATCTTTTATTAACAGCACCTATTTGACCTTTTCTTATTTATGCTCACCCTATTCCAGCTTTCTACCCAACAATGTCGGTAGACATGATAAAATATTTCACCAACTCCATGCCCGCCATCCTGCCCTGCAACTGGTGGTTAAGCATGATTCAAAGGCAGTACTAATGCAAAGCCAGCAGTTTGTAGAGCTGATTTATCATCTAACATGCTGGACCAACTCTCTACCTAGGGACCTAAATTCTTCTATTGACCTAACAGCCCACGCAACCTACAACACTAAAAGAAGGTGCTCAGATTCCTCCTCATCCCCAGCCTAAAGATACTCCTATATATTAAGGTCTAGCAGCCACCAACAGCACCCAGATCCCCCTGGGATAAGCAATGATGCATGAGTTTGCCTCTGAACACCTGAAAGCATCATAATTCAAGAAATGCAGAGGGCAAGCTGTGCAGGACTCCTGAAATAATTGAAACTGACCCATAACTCACCAGCCACCATGGGAAATTCTATCGCTTTGCTTCCATAGCTAGAAATCAAATCACAAAAATAGGATCAGATCTCTTATTTGGAGCCTTAGACATGCAACGTCATCTTTTTTTTTTTTTTTTTTTTTTTTGAAACGGAGTCTTGCTCTGTCTCCCGGGCTGGAGTGCAGTGGCCGGATCTCAGCTCACTGCAAGCTCCGCCTCCCGGGTTTACGCCATTCTCCTGCCTCAGCCTCCCGAGTAGCTGGGACTACAGGCGCCCGCCACCTCGCCTGGCTAGTTTTTTGTATTTTTTAGTAGAGACGGGGTTTCACCAGGTTAGCCAGGATGGTCTCGATCTCCTGACCTCGTGATCCGCCCGTCTGGATCTCCCAAAGTGCCGGGATTACAGGCTTGAGCCACCGCGCCCGGCCGTGTAACGTCATCTTTAATGACTCCTGGCAAAAAATGCTCATTACAGATCTCAGCCAATTGAAATTAAAACGTGAAATCCAAAAGTTAAGCAGAAAATTATCATTTTCTCAGGTCCATAAGACCATGGAAAAATCATGCAAGTGGGAATACAGGTACTCCTTGGAGTCTTGTTATATCTGTAAATAATCTGAGCAGAAATTATATGAAAGAGAAGGTTTACGAGGAAAGAAAAACAAACCCATCAGGTCCTAACTTTCAGGTTTGGGCCTTCTTGGTGAATTGCAATTTTTCACAGTCAATTTGAACTAGCATGGCAAGGAAGATTCTCTCTCTGGTAATGGCCAATTTTGTCTTTTCTATGATGTAGAGCTCATATTCCTCTGATATGGCAGGCTGCTGACTTCAAGTCTCTCAATACTAAGTAGGCTGAAAGATGATGCAATCAGTCAGCACGGTGTTCAGGAGGTTATGGCTCCACTAAAATGGGGGGGGCTAAATATTCCTCTATCAGCAGTTCTAAATCTCAGTCAGCGTAGATCTCTGAGAAGTTCAGGTAACCATTAAATCATCTCTGGAGATTCTTCCCTCCACTTCCCATCCACCGTACCCTTTACGTCACCTTGTGAATAGCTGACATGACCCAGCAGAATAATTTGCATCACCAGCGTTCACATCTGCTCATGATTAAATTCTTCTCAAACCTAAATCCAGGAAGAGAGCCATTCCCTGTCTGCAGCAATACTTCAACAGATGACCCAGAAAAAGTAAGGTTAGCTGTTAACAGAAATTACAAATTCAAAACCTAGTTTCCTTTAACAAGCATTCTTAAAGAGAAAAGTTAGAGAATGAGACCAAGACCAGCGTCAGGGTTATGCTACCAGATACTGAACATGAAACATGGTCAGCCTCCTCCTACTAGTCAAGGAGCATCTGCAAATCACACAAAAGAGACACTAATTGTTATTCTATTTTTTTTCAATTAAAAAACTACTTCTGAGTCTTACATTGTACACTGAATCTCAGAAAAAGTTTATCTCCATACCTAAATTTAGCTACTTAGTATGAAATGGCCATTCTGTACAAAGACCTATGTGTTTCTAAGTATAATTAGCAGCCTGGAAAATCCTTCAAGAAACCTAAAAATGTGGAGAGGAAAACCTACACCTATGCATGCTAAAGAAGCTAGGATGAAAGTCTAGGTCACTCCCAGGAAAGGCCTTCTTTGTTATTTTGTCACATGGCCTCAGAAATACCTCTTTTTAGAACCACATCACTCCAAGGGGTCACCCCAGAGCTTCCTCCTCAGAATAACTTTTCATTACTACTCTTTTGTCCACATTTGTCTTAAAACTTTAACTGAGTGAGGCGAGAGAGTGTCTCAGCAGCCTGGGGTCTCAACTATATGAGTCTAGTTCTAATCAAGACAGTGACAAAGGTCTTGACAGACATGTTCTCTCCACGTCTGTGGTTGACATAGAACTGAAGGTCTTCCTTGGACAAAAAAAAAATATTAAAATAAAGGACAAGAAGACAACCATTTTGAGTATGAAATAGCCAACTGCCAAAACTGCCTCTGGTGACACAATAGGTTGGTATTGATGGACATGGACCCAGAAACCAGCATGCATGCCAGGGAGTTATGATTTTATCATGCAAGCCAATACAGGAGAAGCCTTTTAGGGGAATGTGCTTCCCAAGAAATGCAACAGTACAAGCATTCACACTGAGTAGGCACAGGGACTGTGCAAGGTTCACACCAGACACTTGTGACCTGTTCCCAAACCATGCTGGGTCCCAACCCATTGACTCAGTAAGTGACTTTGATGAGTAAATCAAAAGTTAACAGAGCCTTCCAACCAGCGTCACCTTTTCAACAAAATCCATTCCTTGGCCTTCTAGTTAGAGAGTACCTCTTTGCCAACATTCCCCAATCTTGCCATGAAAACAGGGCAACCTGTGATATTTGATGAAGTAAGGACAAATCAAAGTAACTACTTGACATTCCTTGCAATCACCATAGGAAATTTCTTACTCCAAGAAGCAAGCTGGACCAAAAATAAAATGTATTTAGAGAGGCTCTGATAAATTCAGCATCTGTAACAAGTTACTATGAAAAATCAGGATGTTGAGTGCTACCCACCTCCTTTTGAACAGCAACATTAGATATGGCAGTATTTATTGAGCTCTTCCCCTACCTGTGTCTTGGGTTTTTTTGCCTACAGAGATGAAATTTAAGAATGAATGAGCCTGTAATCCCAGCTACTGGGGGGCTGAGGTGGAAGGATCTAGCCCAGAGTTTGAGACTAGCCTGGGAAACATAGCAAGAACTTGTCTCAAAAATTAAAAAATAAAAAGGAATGAGCCACATGAATCAGGCACCGACTCCCATGGTTGTGCCAGTGCTGACCCTGAGGTTCTTCCATTAGGTTTCCCATTGCAAATGCAATCCTGTCACTTATTACACTCTGGAAGGAACACAGCAACAAGTCCATCAAGTTCCAAGAGGAACACAGCAACAAGTTCGTCACGTTGAAAACAACAATCCGAAATGGCAGAAGGACTAAGGAAAAAAAGACTCCACACCAACCATAAGACTATGGGTCAAAATCTAGAAAAAAAAATTTCAGAAAAAAAGTGTCTGTCTATCATGTTCACTGAGCATAAGAATAACACAAGTGTTAAAGCTAACATTAGTAAACATCTATATTATACCACCTGCTCTACATGGATTAGGTTATTTAATCTTCAAAACAACTCCTTGAGACAGAGATTATCTTTACTACTGTTTAAGAGATAAGAAAAATGAAACTTAGAGACATTTATAAATAGTATGCTGCAACACTGGCCTAATCTATTATCCTGAGTCTATTTTTCTTAACAGTCTCACATATACTGATGTCATTTTCGAGAAAAAGAGAAAGCAATTAAAAAATCAAGATACAGTAGCCTTTCCCAAGTTAGTAAGAAACCACTTCAAACATAACCCTTTGTGCACCAGTACACAGACTCAGAAAGAAATTTTCTTATCTCACCCATCTACATAGACTAATCATAATTGTGAGAGACCCAGAAAGCATGGATTAGTCATCCTGTTAGTAAGATGAAGAAACGGATGCCAAATGCAGCTTGAGTGAGAGACAGGGAGAGGACAGTAGCCCGAACCCTTTGAGGCCTGTCCAGCCGTGCTCCTCCCACTGGACACGCCTGACCAACTTTAGCAAACCCAGCGCCTGACCTCCACATCCCGGTGAAACTGAACATGGTGCTCACGCAGCGAGGGAGGGCGGGCGGAGTGAGTCCATCCAGGCGCATGAGCAGAGCCGGCACGCCAAAGAGCACCAAGTACTTCACGTAGAAAAAGAGCACCTGGGCTAACGCCAGTCCTCCTGAAAGGCAAACAGGCCAGTCAGACACACGGATGAGAGTCACAGTAGCTTCCTGGAGGAGACCAGCACCCCAGGAGCTATGCCAACTGCCTCGCTTCTCCACCCACCCCTTCCTCCCTTCCACTCTCACATTTTACAAAAGTATCCCACATTGGTTTTCTTCAATGAAATTTTTTGTTTAACAAAAAATGAAATTTCATTATTGTGACACGCAAGAGGACCTCTTAGCAGTCATGCTTTTACAGATACTAGGAAAGAGAATGCCCAAAATGTGTACACTGCATTAAAAAAATATTACAAAGGGGAAAATCCTTCCAAAATCTTTCAAAACCTACATGATAATGGGTACAAAAAAAAAAGAATAAGATCTAGTATTTGACCGAATAACAAGGTAACTTTGGTAAATAATTAATTACACATTTTAAAATAACTAGAAAAATATCATTGGGTTATTTGTAACACAAAGGATAAATACTTGAGGTAATGGATACTCTATTTACCCTGATGTGATTATTATACACTGAATGCCTGTATCGATTATTATGCATCATATGCCTGTTTGCTGTATCCCCCATACCTCATACATATATACATCTACAATGCACACCCAAAATTTAAAAGTTAAAGAAAACCGACATGAGTCTATACCCATTAGGATAACTAGAATCGAAAGGTCAGATCAGCAAGTGTTGATGAAGATCTGGAGAAACTGGAACCACCAGGCACAGCTGCTGGGAGTGCAGAGCGAGGGAGCTGCTTTGGAAAACAGTCTGGTGGTTCCCCAAATGATTAAGCAGAGTTACACATGACCCAGCAACTCCACTCCTTGTTATATACCCAAGAGAAATGAAATGTTCACACAAAACATATGTTCACACAAAAACTTATACCCCAATGTACAGAGCAGCATTATTCACAACAGCCAAAAGAGGAGACCACCTAAACATCCATCAGCAGATGAATGGATAAACACAATGTGGTCTGTCTATACAACAGAATAACTTCGCACCATAAAAAGGAATGAAGTACTGATAAATGCCACAATGTGGATGAACCCTGAAAACATGAAGCTAAGTGAAACAAGCCAGTCACAAAAGACCACATATTGTATTATTCCATTCATATGAAGACCCAGAATAGGGAAATCTATAGAAACAAAGTAGATTAGTGGTTTCTTGGGGAGAGGGGGCAGCAATTAATAAAAGGTGGGGTTTCTTTTCAAGACGATGAAAATATTCTGAAACTGGTGGTGGTGACAGGTGAATCATATCTGTGAATATAGTAAAAGTCACTGAACTGTACACTTTAAAGGGGTGGATTTTATGGTATGTGAGCTATCTTCCAATGAAGCTCTTTGGGAAAAAAAAAGGAAAACTCACACGAAGGCCTGAGGTCTAGCGGAGTAAGGAGGCAGTGGGTCCGCCAGAGCAGTGCCCGCAAGGAGAAGGCCACAGGCCGAGCCCAGAAGGAGCCCCCAGGGAAGATGATAAATGGTCACATGCTCTCTCACCTCAAGATTGCCCTCCCCACTGTGCAGAAAATTACTGCAGGACATGTCGGTGTGGCAGACCAGGTTATCTTCTGGGATATTCTGAAGGAAATAACCAAGCTTCAAAGAGGTACTAGCAGAAAATACCACTGTCTGTCCTCTTTGATGCCACACTAGGATCTTTGTAAGAATGTCACTATTATCGAGTGTGTGGCTATAAATGGTAACCCTGGTGCCAGAAGAAAAACATAAGCCACTTTCTGAATATATAGTCTGGGTGATGGCAGGTGGTGGTTCAAATGTGAAAGTCATACATCCTACAAGGAGAAACCCCTGGGAACCGCTGTGTCTCATTCCCATTCAGAAGTGATCAAACAGGTTCTTCAGACTTTTGAAAATCAGACTACAGTCATACCTGCTGAAGGGCTAGGGATAAACTTTCAGCATTCTTGGATGTGCCTGATAAAAGTCAGGAAAAAATTCTGATATATGTGTGTGAATATATGTATACATACATGTGAATATAGGTATACACCACACGTTCAGCAAGAAGTGAGACATATGTCCTAGCAATACTATCATAAAATACTTGAAGGGCATGTGATCACTCTGGGTGACAAATCAGTCTCACTGGCTGAGATGGCAATGAGGGAGGCTCGCAACTCATGCAAAATGAACCACTAGGCTCTAGCCAGAAAAATTCCACAACTAGAGATGGCAGGACACATACGTAAGAATGACTGATTAAAGGGTACAATGCTTCCAGAGCTGAAAATGATCCACCTGAAGAACTGAAGGCATCAATGGACCTATGGAAGACTACGCATCGTTAAGGCCGTGCCAAGCTCTTACGTATACGAAGCATCACAGACTTCTCCTCCCTGCTGACAGGATGCCAGATCAGGAAAAATGGGTTGCTTCATGTCTCAAGTCTTGCTTTATTTTTTACACTATTTTTGTACATTTGTCAGATTCAAGGCATATAAATTAAAATCTATGGCTGTCTACGTTTTTATGAGTCACTGTTTGTACAAAATATTCACTATTTGTTAGTACTTTCACACAGAACTGGGCTCAGGAAAAGATTGATTTTGCATAGATGTTTAATAAACTCTACTGCTAAATATAATTAAAGACTTAGGTTGATTTGGGTTTTCTTAAAGCACTGTGTGAATGGAAAGCATGTATACATATGTAACAAACCTGCACGTTGTGCACATGTACCCTAGAACTTAAAAAAAAGATACAGAGAAAAGTTAATCAGATAACCAACAAAATGATTAAATACATTTTTGTAATATTAAAAAAAAGAAGTCATACAAGTGCTCTCTTTTCCTGTCACTGAGTATTTATGACTTAAGATATGAAAGGCTTAAATAGATTTTTTCCTTGAAATTTTAATATCTGGTTTACAAGCTTATATAATAAAAGACACATAATGATTTTTAAAACAATATTAAATTTAAAGATTAAATTACAAATAATAATTTGTGTGTTAATTTTCTTTAAAAATTGGGTTTGCACCGTGGATTTCACTACTCTGCTGTCTTGCTGTTGATTTTCATTATCCCTTTGAAAAATGCATGGCTTGGCTAGGCATGGTGGCTCATGCCTGTAGTCCCAGCACTTTGGGAGGCTGAGGCAGGTGGATCATGAGGTCAGGAAATCGAGACCATCCTGGCCAACATGGTGAAGTCACGTCTCTACTAAGTAAACACAAAAAATTCACTGGGCATGGTGATGCATGCTTGTACTCCCAGCTACTCGGTTCAAGCGATTTCAGGTTGAGGCAGTGGAATCGCTTGAAGCTGGGAGGCGGAGACTGCAGTGAGCCAAGATCGCGCCACTGCACTCCAGCCTGGTGACAGGGTGAGACTCTGTCCCAAAAAAGAAAAAGAAAAAGAAAAAAGAAAAATGCATGGCTCATTCTTCTTTCCCCTTGACCTAAAAATTAGTCTCTTTCCCTTGTAAGATTTGGTCTAAGTTTCAGGGTTGACCCGAAATATTTTGCTGCATTCTCTTGGGCATACAATAGGCAGGAAGGCAACATAAGACTATAAATGACGCTACTCTGATTGCAAATTATTTGACATAAATTGAATTAGCTTTCGTTATGCTAAAAAAAATTACATTTTACTATTTTTCAATACTTTAACAAATATTTCTGGGTTGTATGTGTAAGATTTTCTCAATTAGCAAGAGTTATGACTTTATCTAACCCAACTTCTTCCCCTACAAAGAAAAGCCATATATGAGTTCATGTATTACACACTCCTTTGACATTCATTCAACAAGCATGTGCAGAGGGTATGACTAATGGAATCACCAGTTAAGTCCTATGAGAAATAGACTAGAGGCCAAATCGGTGGGACCTAGCCTCAGGGGACTCACAGTTTCACTGCAGTCTCATTTACCCTTCTCTTTTGCCACACGGTATTTTCTTCTGCCTCTGTGCCCTATCCCTCCTCCTTCTTTTCTTGGCAAAATACTATGTATCCTTCAGATCCCAGCTCAAATATGGTCTCATCTCATTCATTTAACATACAGTTATTGAACATCAGCTCCTTGCCAGGCACTGAGCAATATGGTAGTGAATAAAAAGGCATGATAACAGCCCTTATGGAGTGTTATGGTCTGTTAAAAGAGAAAAGAATGTAAATTAGGAGTGAGATTAATACTCACACCCCGAGGACAGGCAACAACCTAAACACAGAGCATCAGACACCATTCATTGCACATTTAACAAACACTCATTGTGTACATATGTGCCAAGCATGGTTCTAGGTGCTTGGAATGCATCAGTGGATACTCCTGCTTTCATGGGGCTTATACCCTAGCAAGAGTCAACAAAAAAAAGACATAAAAATAAACTTTATATGAACTTAGGAAGTATGACAGAATGACTTCCTGACAAGGGCTGCAACTGTATCTTTCATCCCATATGGTCTTCTGCAATGTGACCTTGCCACTCCCCCATCAAGAGTAAATCTGGGCAGGTCCTAGGACCAACAGATACAGAAGAAGTGATGCTGTTCTAATTCCAAGCGTGGTCTGCCACTGGCCGGGCACCTTCCACTTCCTGCCCCTTGGAATGCTCAATCTTTGAACACTACCTCTTAGAACCAAGTTGTCATATAAAGAAGCCCAAGCCACACAGAGTGACCACATGAAGATGTTCTGGGGAACAGCATCAGCCGAGCTCCCAGCTGACAGCAGCCTGAATGGCCAACCATGTGAGAAAACCTCTTGGACATCCTGCCCAGTTACACCTTTGAAAGATGGCAACCCTGGCTGATGTCTGACTGCAACTATAGGATAGACCCCAAGCAAGAACTACCCAGCCAAGTACAGTCAACCAACAGAACAGGGAGACAGAGGCAATCATTGTTTTAAGCTGGTAAGTTTGGAGATGGTTTGTTATTCAGCAACAGCCAACTGAGACAGAGGACAATAAATGTAATGGAAAAAGCAAAACTGTAGAATAGGGTGAGGGAGCTCTGAAGTGCTGAGGTGGCAGATGCTGCCCTTTTTATTTTTTTTATTTTTTTATTTTTATTTTTATTTTTATTTTTTTGAGGCGGAGTCTCACTCTGTCGCCCGGACTGGAGTGCAGTGGCCGGATCTCAGCTCACTGCAAGCTCCGCCTCCCGGGTTTAAGCCATTCTCCTGCCTCAGCCTCCCTAGTAGCTGGGACTACAGGTGCCCACCACCTCGCCCGGCTAGTTTTTGTATTTTTAGTAAAGACGGGGTTTCACCGTGTTAGCCAGGATGGTCTCGATCTCCTGACCTTGTGATCCGCCCGTCTCGGCCTCCCAAAGTGCTGGGATTACAGGCTTGAGCCACCGCGCCCGGCCGATGCTGCCCTTTTTAAAAGGAGAGTGGAGTGATCTTCATCAAAAGGAGGACATTTCCGCAAAAACTTGAAGGGGGTGAGGAGGTCAGCTATGCAGCCACTCTGCTTCCTCTTGGGCTGTCATCATACTCCCTTCTTATGATCTGTCTTTATCCTATCAGACCACAGTTGTACACATGTGTGTATAGCTTAAGACCGTAGGTTCCTTAAGATCAGGAATGGTGTCTTATACCTCTTGCATTCCCGGCACCTAATATTTGCCATATGGTTGATGTTTGATAAGCATTTCCTTAAGAAGTAACTGAATGAAAAATTCCCCTTATACTACAGTAGGAAGACAAACTGTATCACAGTATTTCCAGGAAGTGTATACAGTCAGCTCTGAGGATTCTTAAATCTCTACTGAAGTTCAGACCTGCCACCAAATCAATGAGTCTTCTGTAGGTTTGGGACCTTGGATACTGTATTCCCAGTATCAAGAACATTGGTGAAAAGGAGAGAAAGAAGTCCCAGCACTATGTTAGCTACTGCCTTGAAGTTACTAAATGTGTAGTTAATTCTGCCTAACAGCAGGCTACCCCTAATTGGGCATCTTGAAACTCAACTCGTCCAAAACAGAATTTAGCTTTCTCCCCTTGAAAACTATAAATGGCACAGATTTTCAAGACAAAAGGAGATGAATGTCAAATTCTATAAGAGTTCTAGGAGGGCTGAGAAAATATCCCAACTAGCTCCCCTGGAATTTAGTTCTTCCTAGATTGATATACATACCTACCCAGCCCTTCTTTGTGTTTAATCTTGACTTGTCATAATTTTAACTAAAAATGAAGAAGCTAGTGATTGGATCCAATCTGGCTGATCACCCTCCTCTCGGCTCTAGTCCACAAATGAGTGGCTAAAAATCTCGCGCTGAAAGGTGGAGGGAATGGGAAGGAGAAGCCAAGGCCAGGCCCAACCTATTTTTCCTGCCCTGACATTCCTGTCCTCATTGAACCACTCATTTTATTCAATTCTCTCCTTCACTTTCTCTTTGCTCACACTCTTTTCTCTGCCTAGAGGTTCCCTTCCTCCATTTTGTCTGTCAAAATTCTACCTAAGTTTAAGGGTAGAGTTACCCTTAAACTGCCATTACCCATCTAAATGCCATTATTTCTTAAAGTTTTCCTAACTGCCCTAGCTAAAATAGTCACACAGTGCTTTCCCAGTACATAATGTGGTTCAGCTTTCTGTAAAGTCTAGTTATCGATAAGATCTGAAGGGCAAAGATCACAGCTATCTTCTTTAATTCCATCTCCTTAGCACCAACCAGTGCCTGGCACATAACACAAAATAAGCAATGAGTATTTGCTGAATGAATGAATGAATGGGATGAAAGAATGAATGCACTTTCATGTCCATTATCCCACTGTTAATTTTTACCACCCTATCCCACAAGTATTGCCTCCATATATCATATTAGAATGCAAAGATTGATAAGGATTAAGTGATCTTCGCAAGCCTCAGAGTCAATCCACAGTTGGGACTTTAACCCAGGTCTCTTGGCTCCAAAATCAATGGCATCTTCTCCAAATGCCAAGCTTCCAAAAGTACCTTCTCTACATATAAATTTTTAGATTTTTAAAAAATGTTTTACTCATATGATTTCAATTCTAGTATTCTTTTATCTGTACCACATATGAGGAAGTGCAACTAACATTTACCACATATGAGGAAGTGCAACTAACATTTCTCTACTCATTATCTTACAGGTCTTTTTGTACTTGCTGATATTGTCTACCAGATTACAGGATATCCAAAGGCCATCCCCACATGGCTGAACATCAGGACCTCCAAGCAGCAGGCACACAATACAGAGTAGCACGTCCAATGAACCTTGTTAATGATCAGAAGATCTTCCCGGGGGTAAACACAAGGGTCTGAGTTGTATGAGATCACCTTGTGAATTGTTAATTCCCCCACAGACCTGGAGAACAACTCAGCAACTGCCTCATGAAAATTCATGAGCAACAGAAAGAGTCCAGTTGCATCTTGTGCCAGCGTTTGCCAGGATTGGAGAGAGGTGCCCCTCGGCTCTGTGGGCTGGCTGCAGAGCTGCCATCTTTGCATGTTTGACCCCTGCCTTCTGAGCCTCATTGTGTGTGTCAGGTACTGGCTCCCACTTCCCTCAGCTTCAGGAAGCTGCCTTTACTAGCTTGTGCCCCC
Source organism: Trachypithecus francoisi (assembly GCF_009764315.1). Classification (NCBI taxonomy): domain Eukaryota; kingdom Metazoa; phylum Chordata; class Mammalia; order Primates; family Cercopithecidae; genus Trachypithecus; species Trachypithecus francoisi. The sequence goes on along the minus strand of NW_022681470.1, from coordinate 67,494,862 downwards.
CGACTCCAAGCTCTCATCTCCAGCCTGTCCTGGGCTCCTGCATCAGTCCATGGCCTGACCTCTCAGCTGGATATTTTCTGCTCCAAGTCCCTCTAATAACTTTTACTTTGTACACATCAAACCTACTCTAGATTTTGCTTAACTTTGTGATTAAAGCTTTGTAGCTTCACCCCATCTCTACTAAAAAACACAAAAAAACTAGCAGGGCAAGGTGGCAGGCGCCTGTAGTCCCAGCTACTCGGGAGGCTGAGGCAGGAGAATAGCGTAAACCCGGGAGGCGGAGCTTGCAGTGAGCCGAGATCCGGCCACTGCACTCCAGACTGGGCGACAGAGCAAGACTCTGTCTCAAAATAAATAAATAAATAATAATTTTAAAAAAAGTTTTGTAGCTTCAAGAACCTTACATTTTTTTAAATAAGTTTTTTCTCATGTGAGGTTATAAGAACCTCTAATATATAAGATCTGGGGTAAGTACTGGAAATATAAAGATGAATCAAGAAGAGTCCAGACCAGGAACCTCAACATAAGGTAGAAGCGCCACCACAGACACCTGGAGATGTTCTCTCCCAGCCAGGGGTGAAGGAAGAAGAGAAGCTAATGTCCTGAAGTGGTCAACACCAGTGCTCAGAGTCATCATGATGGCTCTGTAGACACACTGAACAAAAGGTAGCTATTGCCCCACAGGAGTTCTATAATGTGCTTGGTCAGGAAGAGATGGATCAGCACCCAGAAAACCAAAGTCAGTAAATGTGACTGGTGGGGAAAGGGAGCGAGGTCATGGGCAGAACTGAGGAACGGCTGCCACATACTCCAGGGCAGCAAGTGCTAGAGCCCAGACGGAAGAGCAGTGTGTAGGGGAGAGGCACCAGGGACACCTCATGTGAAGCTTGGCCAGCCAGAGGGGCCAAAGAAGCAAAAGGAATTCAGTCATCTCTAGCATTGATTTCTGGAAATGAATGACTATAGCAACTGGTGTCATTTCAATTCAACCTAAACCTCTAGAGCTAGAAGCAGCCCCAGGAGGGAGAAGCTAGTGTCCCTACTTCTGAGCTCAACAGTGTCACTGGCCTGCTGAAGGAGAAACAGTCAGAAACCAGTAGCTCAGACTCATCCACTAAGAGATCCTGAGCTGAATCTCTGACTAAGGGGGACACCTGTAATCTACCTGACTGTGCACGGTGTATATCACAAAATCCCCTACTCATAGTACAGCAATAATATGCTCTAAACAATTGGTTGTGCATGTTGACGGCAAGGCCATGCACACCCAGTAGTGGACCCTCTGGTGCTCAAAAAGGGGGTGGTCCCAGGACCCCAGCTGCATCTGGCTGGTGAGTAGTTCACAGAAGAGGCTTCAGGGCTGCTTCTAGGAAATGCAAAGACTGAGTGTTCAGAGTAAGAAAGACCAAACCAGGGAGGGAGGGGAGACAGAAAGGGGAAAAAAGGCAACAAGTCAGAGGCTGGAGGAACATTAATTGCATCCGTAAAACTAGAAACAAACAAAGCAGATGTTGGCAAAATGAAGCAAGAACAGACTAGAGTGGGTTGGAGAGGGGTTTGGGGCTATAAACTTCTGGCTGCATAATTCCTTTCTGCGTGAAGGCACAAAACACTACAAAGAGGCCAGGCTGTTCCCCTTGGGTGCATCAACAGACCTGGAGGACAGCAGCCAAACAGAAGGGGACAATGCCAAAACCTGGTGCTCTCCTGATGAGAGCTATGGCAGAGCTTTGCACTCTCCTCTCCCCACAAATTGCTAGAGTGGGATCTACACACCCTTCACACGTGGCTTCTCAGACAGTTCCACCTCGTCTCTCATGGGTCTTATTATTTACCAATATCCACGTAAAACAATAGTCACACAAACAGTAAAAGCATAAACAGATGCAGAAGAATAAAAATACCAAATTCAGGATAGTGGCTGCCATTTAGGGGCAGGGTGGGAAACACAATCAGGAGGAAACCCAATCAGGCTTCAACTATGTTGTAATACTTTATTTCTTAAACTAAGGGTGGAGAAACAAGTGTTTGCTCCATTCTGTCTGTGGTAAGAACTACTATTACTCCTCATTTTATAGATGGGAACCTGGATACAGAAAGGTTACAACATTTGCATTTGCCTAAGATCACACACTAACAAGTGGCAGGGTCATAACTTGAATCGGGTCAGCTGTCTCCAAGTCACCACGTTTACTAGATTCACACACAACTCTGAGGCCAGACGTGGAACAGAGCCTGTGTGAAGCTGACCAGGGAGTTGTTGAAGGGAGCCGACAGAGGTTATTTCAAGCAGGAAAAAAAAAAAAAACAAACAAACAAACCAAAAAAACACAGGGAACGAGCTCTAAAGGTCCTCAGAAAATCCATCCTCAAGCCGCACAATGTATGCAAAGGTATTTGAGATCAAATGAGGGGGTGGTGCATTGTGGTGAGCAACTCCAGGTGAATAGATTTGCTCTTTGAGTTGTTCCAAGCTAATAACAGGTCAAAGAAGCACAGGCACAATAAGAGATACCTTTTTCTGCTATAAAGGGCAGGTGATGTGAAAGACAGGGACAAGAAGACAGGCACTTAGTGTGCCAAGGACCATCAAGTTCAGGAAGCCTTTCAGCCACTCCCAGAGGTGATCTCTGTCAAGGTCAAGAGTCAGTCCCAAAAAGGGCTTCCACAGCTGCAACCAAATTGTCTCCTGGCCTCCCATCATTCTCCCTTGCTTTGTCCTTAAATGAGAGGAGCCAGTGATCTGCAGAAAGGGCTCTATACTGGTCAAACCATGAACTAACACTCTCCCAGGTAACTGTTTCTTCTTTTTCTTTAACACCAAACTGATCCTCTCAAGGTCAAAATGAGTGGTTACTAACTTGGAAACCCAAGAGACAGTTTACTTCCCAGAGTGACTATTCTTTGAACATGTTAGACATGCAAAAACCTAGTTTTGGAAAATTTCTTCTTAATGGGTTCAAATCACCAAAATGCCCCTTTAAAGAAAAGATGTGTTGCTGGAGGAGACAATTTACCTAGGTAGAATATTAAATCCTATTTGCCCATCTTGTTCCTCAGGATACCACCTACTGACATCATCTTGTACTTGATTGAAGAAATGCAGGGAAGATTCCACACAGCAGAAGCAAAGTAATACTCCACACACACAGCCAGGCAAGACTTAATGAAATAATGTGGGACAAGAAGGGAGCTTTACACAGGGCAAAATGTCCTGACAGTTCTAAAAAGCACATTTTCAGGCAGAGTCCATGATATGGTTTGGCTGTGTCCCCACCCAAATCTCCACTTGAATTGTGTCTCCTGTAATTCCCATGCATAGTGGGAGGTACCCAGGAGCGGGGAGGTAATTGAATCATCGGGGCTGGTCTTTCCTGTGCTATTCTCGTGATAGTGAGTAAGTCTCACTAGATCTGATGGGTCTATCAGCGGTTTCCGCTTTTGCTTCTTCCTCATTTCTCTCTTGTCACCACCATGTAAGAAGTACCTTTTGCCTCCCGTGGTGATTCTGAGGCCTCCCCAGCCATGTGAAACTGTAAGTCCAATTAAACCGCTTTTTGTTCCCAGTTTCGGGTATGTCTTTATCAGCTGCATGAAAACAAACTAATACAGTCAATCACTCACTTTGCCTAAAAGAAGTGCTCTGTAAAATCTATGTGCAGAATGAATTGAAAATTAACCACTAATTAAAGGATTCTATTGGAAATCCTTTAAAAAAGTAAAGAATCCCTTTAGAAAGCAAATAATTGCCCCCCCCACAAAGTATCCAACAAATTCAGATTTCCATACGTCAACTTGGCTTAAAAGAAAGATACAGCTATTTTCTGCATCTAAGAAGTTATCTGTACACCAAGTTACCTGAGCACAACAATGAGTTAGGTAAGAATGAACAAAGATCACGGTATTCTCAGGGGACTATGGGGGAAGGAGATAAAGGGGGAAAGGGAAGGCAGGGAATAGTTGGTATTTTAAATAACTGTGCTGCAACTTGCTACATTTCAGTATATATTTATAACAGCACATCAAGCAGGCATCTCTTCCATTCTGCAAGCATGCACCATGAAATTATCTTCACACTACATAGAATATCTGTAATTGAACAGTCAAGTTCCAGAGTAGTAAATCCCAGAGTAGCTTTAGGTTCACACTGCATTAATTTTAAATAACCTCAGGATTCTAATCCAAGGAGAAAATTTATAAAAATTTTTTCTCCTGTATCTTAACAAATCTTAGAATGTTTAATTCCTCAAAAGAGTGGAAAAAGAAAGGAATCTTATGCTAACTGATATATATTTGTCTCCCCAGCTTTCAAAACAAATATCAGATGTCAAATGTCTTATCCCTTTCCTCTCACTGTTATGTTGTAGAATGAGAAAAAGCAAATGGATAACTTTGCTGGCATTTCATCACCATTTAGATAGGTGCACAGGCATTATATCAACAACAGTTAGTACTTAAACACTGAGCTAAAAAACTGATTACTTACACTTAGACAGGTTTTTAATCTCCAATCAGTGAACAGTAAGTGTTTAAAAAGGACTCTAATGTACATTTCACAAAGCTTTATTATAAACTTTGCCATGTAAGAACAACTCACTTTCAATTATTTTCACTTTTCTACCTCCTCGCTCACTCTCAAATCCCTTGCTAAAGCTCTCTTTTCTCCCATAAACTCATATACCTGGATTTACCATGGATTTACCATAGAGAAGCACCATTCAGTAATGAATTGAAGAAATGTTACCTTTTGAGCTCTTTTAAAGAAAAACCTCAAGTCACTGTCTTTGTTCCCGTTAATCCTAGGCTCTGCCTAGTTAGGGTAAAGCTCCAGTCTACCATATTCTGTTTTCTTAGAAGATCCTGAAGTTCAAAAGAATATAAGAGTTCTTATCTTTTAGAGATACACTGAAATATTTATAGATAATAAGATGTCTGGGATTTGCTTCAAAACAATACGGGAGAGAGTACAGATAAAAGAGAATATTGGCCAAGAGCTGATAATTGTTGAACCTGGGTGATGAATACATTAGGGTTAATTCTACATTTACACCTTTAATTTTCCAGAATACAATATTCTAAAAGGGGAGGCATTGAGAGCCCCCACCTGAACCCTGAATATTCAACTTCCTCCTCACCACCAACTGAATGCATGTGCAGGGGGCAATGAGCAAAATGGGCTTATCTCAGCACAATCCCACCTCCTTGCTCGGCCTTTGTACATAGAAAGCATGAAAAATAGAAAAATGGAGAGGCCAATGATGGGAGGGAGAAGGGGGAGAATGTCAAGGATCAGAATAATGAATTAGCTTATCAGTCCTTAGATCGCTGGGAACTGGCAGCCTATCAAGAAGAATGTCTTTCTACAACAAGATGCCCCTTGGTGATCTTTAGCAATTACAACAGCACTTCTGAAATGTATCTGGTCCTAAACACCTTCTGGGATAATAATCACAGAGAATCCTAGCCTCTCCTTGAAAGATTCTGTTTAGTATCTGAGCCAGAGACCTGAAATCTATATATAAAACAAGTACTAGAAAATCATGCCCAGTCAAGTTTGAGAGACCTAAGTTAGAAGATCCACACTCTACTTTGTTTTCCCATTTTTTAAAAGATGTTTTGGGAGGCTGAGCCAGGAGGATCACTGGAGACCAAGTGTTGGAGACCAGCCTGGGCAACATAGCAAAACTGTGTCTCTGTAAAAAATTTAAAATTAGCCAGGCATGGTAATGCCTGCCCATAGTCATAGCTACCTGGGAGGCTGATGTGGGAGGATCACCAGAGCCCAAGAGTTCAAGGCTATGTTGAGCTATAGTCGCACCACTGCACCCCAGCCTAGGTAACAGGGTGAGACCCTGTCTCTAAATAAATAAATATAAATATAAAAAGATATTTCAAAGTGTAAATAGCAGCTTTCTTGGAAAAATAGAGATTACTTTTCTGTTGTTTTAATTTTCCAAATACTAATTTTGTTAATATTTTCTGATTTTCAGGTATAGAAAAGAAAAAACGTCACCTTTCTCGCTCAGTTTGTTCTGTGGCAGAATGTCAAAGGTAATGTTCCAAATTCATTCTGACATTCATCACTGAGTTATCCGAAAAGAGAACATGCAGGGAATTTCAAAGAGAAATCTTGTGCCACAGAAGTGACCTTTCATTTTATTACCTAAAGACTGCTATCATTTTGATAAGCATAACTTAACTGTAAAGAAACAATGCTCTGCTAGCCTGAGAGTGAAAATCAGCGATCACCCAGACCCAATCTAATACTCCCTACTAGAGAAACCAAGCTCCAAGCTTCTCTGCAGAGTTCTGCTAAAATACTTCTACAAATAGCGCTTTTTTTTTTTTTTTTTTTTTTTTTTTGAGATGGAGTCTCGCTCTGTCGCCCAGGCTGGAGTGCAGTGGCGCAATCTCCGCTCACTGTAAGCTCAGCCTCCTGGGTTCCCGCCATTCTCCTGCCTCAGCCTCCTGAGTAGCCCGCCACCACGCCCGGATAATTTTTTGTATTCTTAGTAGAGATGCGGTTTCACCGTGTTAGCCAGGATGGTCTCGATCCCCTGACCTCGTGATCCACCCACACTTTTAACAAAACCCTATTTTAACAAAACACTTTTAACACCACCCTATTCCATCGCGTAAGGATTAGTAGAAGAGAAAAAAAAGTTACTGCCAGTTATCAAAGCTCCCTCAAAAGATAAATCTTCAGCTAACTTTCAAATTTGCTAGCATTCCAGGGGAAAGCTGTTTGTACATTTTATCTATATATTTATTTAATATGTAGATTCATTATAAAATGTGCCCTCTGCTATTGTCACAGTCCTTGGAGTTTGTAAAAAAAAAAAAATTTACAATGTACCAATTATAAAAGATATGGCCAGGTACGGCAGTTCACACCACTGCGCTACAGCCTGGACAACAGGGCAAGACTCCATCTCAAAAAAAAAATTTTTTTTTAAAGATACAAAATAATTTTTTAATTCTTCGGAATAGGAAAGTTGCACTCAGAACATCTTCCCTTTCACATAAGAAACGTTTGAAAAGCAGGATATATCCACGGCTCCAGTGATCTATACAGATCTTCCATATATTTTCCCTAGTCGGCACCCTTCCCAATAGCTTTAATGGCCATATTCTCACTGTTTCCTGCCCCCAACCCGAGACGCAGTCTTGCTCAGGCTGAGTGCAGTGGCGTGATCTTGGCTCACTGCAACCTCTGCCTCCCGGGTGGAAGCAATTCTCCTCCCTCGGCCTCCCAAGAAGCTGGGATTGCAGGTGCCTGCCATCAAGCCCTGCTAGTTTTTGTATTTTTAGTAGAGAGGGGGTTTCACCATGTTGGCCAGGCTGGCTTTGAACTCCTGACCTCGTGATCCACCCACCTTAGCCTCCCGAAGTACAGGGATAACAGGAGCCACCACGCCCAGCCTATATTCTCACTACTGAATCTCAAATACGTATCGCTAACATTGATATTTCCTCTGAATCCCAGACCTATGGATGCATACTCCTGCTGGAAATCTCCACTTCCTCTCTGTACCTGTGGCCCCACACAGTACCTGGCACCCAACATTTAGAGAGCGAATTCATGAGTAGAAATTTCTTTATGAAGACTTAATGAAACTTTGATGAACTGATGTGACTTAAATGACCATCACTTTTTCAGTGATCACAATTACATTTGAGGAAGGTTAGCACTTAAATAACTCCTCATAATCATCTAGCCTCCCTTAATATGCCCTGTGTCACAAAATTGGTGACAGTTTAAGACTGGAATTCTCAGCTTCTCTCTCCCAATGAAAAGTAATTCATTACAGTCATGAAGGAACAGAATAAGGCTCCCTCTAAACCTGAGGGCTCAGGGGAAGCAGTTCAGAAGTGAGATGTTTTAGAGGTATTAACTAGATAAAGAAAACCTGAAGCAATGGCATAGCCAAAGCATGAAGAAATGAACCATCCCAGTGCAGCTGGGGTGGAAAAAGCATCGACAGGAATGGTGATGCGACTTCAGCAACGGGAAAGGCACTATCAGAAAGGGTCACACTCGTCAGCTACAAAGCGCAACTTTATAGTGGGAGACCTAGGAAATCAAATAAGAAAATTATATGATTTGTGTTGTGTTTTAGAAAGATCAGTCTGTTTAGAAAAAGAAGTAGAGGATAAGCTTTGTTCCTAAGGGGAGAAAAGGCAGAAAAAGGAGCTAGACAGAGAAGACAGAACAGCGTGGCCAGAGGCCAGAGTCTGAGTTTCAGATATGGCAGAGGGATCCAGGAGGTCCGACCACCAATTTTAAGCTGCTTGTGGAACTGTCTCCCAAACCTTTATTAAAGTCCTCTAACACGTGCTGCATCCAAAGAGATTTTTGTTGGTGGTTGTGTGTGTCATGCATGGTGTATGTGTACAAATTAAGAAAAATAGCCAAATGCCACGTGATAGCCAGGGTGATGTTCAGTGGGGACAGCAATATGATCCCCAAACAGAACCAATTTCATGGAAGCACGAGGTGAGGGACAGAAGAGGCGTAGGAGTAAATGTCTCAGGACAGCACTGGGCCATGCTCCATCTAGGGAATAAGGAGTCAGGTCCACCTTATCTAGAAATTAAGAAGCTGGGAGACCCTCACTGCTGAAACCCAGTGACAGTCCAACCTACAGCCTATATATAAAAACATGTTCTACATAAAATCTGAAAACTAGAGTAAGTTGAGAATTTTTTTTTTTTTAATTTCACAGGAGAATTTAATGAAAAACAGTTTAAAGTAAAAAGATTTAGGGAAATCATGAAAGCTGGGATGAGAATGGCTACTTTGGTAGACTCTCTCTCTCTCTGGTCTAGAAACAATACCCATCCTGCTCCAACCTCAATACTTTGCAAATTACCCTAGACAGGCTGAATATTAGGCTAATTTGGTCTAATTTAAATTGCTTAAATGACTAGCTATCTTTTACTGCCACCTCCTGGCCCCTTCTAGTATGTCTACCCTAAACTATTACACTAATACTGATAAATCCTCCTATGCATACACAAAATATCAATTACATTCAAGAATCTCTTAATTGCTGGGTACAGTGGCTCACACCTGTAATCCCAACACTTTGGGAGACTGAGGTGGGTGGATCACCTGAGGTCAGGAGTTCAAGACCAGCCTGGCCAACATGGTGAAACCCTGTCTCTACTAAAAATACAAAAATTAGCCGGGCATGGTGGCAAGCGCCTGTAGTCCCAGCTACTCGTGCAGCTGATCCAGGAGAATCACCTGAACCAGGAAGGCAGAGGCTGCAGTGAGCACTGAGATCGAGCCACTGCATTACAGGCTAGGCGACAGAGCAAGACTCCATCTCAAAAACAAAAAAGAACCTCTAACCAAATAAACTGTCAAATTAAACTATGACCACATTGCAGATGGAAAGTTATGCTACCAAGTGGGAGTCCCTGATCGAGGCAGCTGGTCACCCAGCCACATCCCCTTCAAGGTGGCTGTACACTGACAGTCACCTCAGCCAGCGTCTGGGTCCTCCGTTTTGTGGGTCAGGAGCCTGATTTGTCAGCACCCTGAGACAGATCTGTGTGTAGGGGTAGACACACATTAACCCAGCTCATGGAGACAGATCTATATTACCAGAATGTGGGGCCTCGTATCTTCTCTAGGTCAGCCACATAAGAAGTCAAATTATGCACTCAGAGAGTGCTTGGTGAGAAAGAAATCATGGCCAGGGCACTGGCCCTGGTTCAAGAACGTGAACCTTCAGTGACTTCAAGCTGTGAAAGATGGAGACACCTGTCTCCTCCACAGGGATATTCTGCCACCTGACATGACAAAGCAAATTGCTGAACCAGGGTATCCTTCCCCAGCAAATGCTTGACTGGGAATTGTCAGGATTTGCCTTCTGGATGTTTCCTTGTCTAGTTCTGACTAAACCAGCTCCCTTTCTAATCGGCAAAATCTTTCCAATGGTATGATTAAAGCCTCCAATTAAATGATCCTCAATCAAGTGCCCACCAAAATACATGTTTCTAACCCATCATGCAGATACAAAAGTCTTCTCTCTGTAGTGGGCTGCATTTTCTCTTTTTCCAAGCTTTGGAAGCACCCTACGGTAATCTCCTGTAATTACTTCTAATAAACAGGTAGAGACAATGTCCATTTGTTGAAAAGCTTACAGACAGCTTGTGCATCTACTGTCACAGCTATTCCTCTCAACCACCATAGGAGGTTCTCTGCGTAAGTACTATGATTCTTATTTTACAGATAAGGACGCTGAGATTCAGAGATGACAAGTGGTTTTTCCAGTGTCACAGAATTAGTGGATATGGGGTTAAGACTAAAGCTCAGATCTTCAGACCCCAAATGAGTCTGCCGAGGATACTTGCTTTTAACAAACTACAAAGGGGTTTACCTGACCAACTGCACTACTCATATACTCAACAAATATTTATGGAGTGTCAAGTATTAGCTATCTACTGTTTTAGGCAGTGGGGACACCATGATGAACAAGTTCACTAAGGTTCCTACGTCCATGGAACATAGACTCAGGGATGGAAGGCAGACAAACGAGGAAAATTTCAGATGGCAATGAGCCCTGCGCAGAGAAAAAAAATCCGGTGATGTAGAACGCTGGTTGTCTATTTCTGTTTGGGTCACGAAGGACAGCTTCTTTAGGGCAATGACATTTAAGCAGAGATGGGAATGACAAGAAGTCATATGATGACGAAAGGCAAAAGCATTCTAACATGAAGGAACGGCTCATAAAAGCACCCTGCGGTGGCACCATGCTTGCTCTGTCTGAAGATGAGCAGGAAGCCCAGAGTGCTGGAGCACAGAGGCCGCGGCAAGGGTGGGAGGAGATGAGTCACGGAGGCAGGTGCCGGACCACATGATGTTTTGTTAAGGAGGATCAGACTGGCTTTATTCTAAGCTCAATGACAAGCCAGCACACAACTGCAGAAATATTCTGCTTTTTAACAAGGTCACACCATTGTAGAATAAGTTTTACACCCAACAATCCCAAAGTCCCGATCGTCCCATTATTCCCAGAATCCACTGACTGGTGTCTTGATTAATATGGTATTTTTTCCATAAACAGGAAGGACATATTTGAAAGACTTCAAACACTATAATCTTGCAAGAAGAAAAGTTTTTCCTATCTAAAAAATCATATATATACGCAGTAGGTTCATAGCCTCAATATTCAGGCAATCTGACCTCCAAGAAGCCCTGTAAGGCTCCCGTGAGGCCCCAGTTGTCTTTTGGGAAAAGGCTAGGGCAGAGGGCCAGAGTTCCATGCCTTGCCCACCTGACAAGAGAATCTCCCACAGGTTCTGTCCTTTGTGCTCTTCCCACAGTTGGCTGCTTAGATGGCACCTGACTGCAGCTTGCTCAATACTCAAAGATAGAGCCTATAACTGTCCAAGAGCAAAGGAATGTTAATGAGCACCCTAAGAGGATAGCAGGGGAGGAGAATCCAGAAAATAGAGAAAGGTAGGGCAGGTGGCAAGAGATGTCTAGCCTTCTAAATAGAAATCAATTGTATTAACAAAAAATCAGTCCACCACCAACCACCTCTCTCAAACACTGCTGATGTCAAGAAAGAAAAATGACAGTACCCTTCTAAAGTCTGGTTTGGCAATGAGTTGCAAAAGCCTTTGACCTAGGAAATTACCCTGAGGAAATCATCCCAGGTGAATTTAAAAAGGTTAATGTAAATATGTTCACTAAAGCATTATTTATAATGAGGCAAAATTTTAAACAATAATCAACAACAGAGAATTGGTTAACTAAATTACAGTAAAGCCATAGAAAGGAATACCTGAAAACTAGTAAAAATATATATATATCTACTCTAAAAGAATGAAATCTAAAAGATTATTTCACCATACAGAGGAAAAGTTCATAATATAGTAGACCTTCAAAGTAGGTTGTAAGCTCCAAAGCCAAGGCGACCTTTTAAAAGGAAAAATAAAAAGTAGCCTGTAAAGAACACAGGGCTTGCAAATCCTTGTAGATTATCTGGACAAAATGCAGAAGGCAAATAGTAAAGGCAGAGAGGGCTAGGAAGAGATACTAGCATAATTCTATTTTACATTCTTTGCACCACTGTGCTCACTAGTCAACATGTGACCACTGTTTAAAACTTGTTTGTGTGTTGGCTGGGCACAGTAGCTCAGGCCTGTAATTCCAGCACTTTGGGAGGCCAAGGCAGGCAGATCACACAGTCAGGAGTTCAAGACCAGCCTGACCAACATGGTGAAATCCTGTCTCTACTAAAAATACAAAAATTAGCTGGGTGTGGTGGTACATGCCTGTAATCCCAGCTACTCAGGAGGCTGAGGCAGGAGAATCGCTTGAACCCAGGAGGTAGAGGTTGCAGTAAGCCGAAATTGCACCACTGTACTCCAGCCTGGGCAACAGAGTTAGACTCTGTCTCAGGAGAAAGAAAAAAAAAACAAACACCTCATTTGTGTGTTATATATTGGCTGGGCATGGTGGTTCACATCTGTAATCCATCCCAATACTTTGGGAGGCTGAGGTGGAAGGATTGCTCGAGTCCAGGAGTTTGAGGCCAGCCTGAGCAAAATAGTGAGACCCAGTCTCTATTTAAAAATGTGTGTATGTGTGTGTGTGTGTGTGTGTACATATATACACATATATGTATGTTTACATGTGTATATCTGTTTTTATATATACATTTATTGCATGTTGAAATGTTTAGCAGATTATTTGTTGCTCTTAATTACAAATTTGAGAAGATGTTGATGAACAAATACTTTTTCCAACTGCCAATCATTTCCACTTTCATGGTGAGGAAAATATATTGCTATTATTACTATACTATTAAAACGAACAGTTTGAACTAAGATATCTTTGGTGAGCCATGGGGCTATCTTTGTCAAAACCTAAAGACGAGCTTGACTTTCACTGACATTAAAATGCAAATAATTTGAAAAAGTGGCATATTTATAGAATAACCACCAAAAAACTCACTTAGGTAACAACTTGACAGCCAGAAGGTGTAGAGAAAGATTGATCGGAAAAGTGAGCAAGGTCTCTTTTGGCAAAGACACTTGACATTCAGACCAGTACCTCTATAAAAACAATTACTGAGCTTTCTGTCCCTCTGGGCCCAGCAGGCTTCAGATTTCCTATGTAACCCACAAGAGGTCTTATTTGCAACTCGATTCTCAAGCCATTCAACAAGCTGCCGCTGTCTAAAATCAACATGGGCATTTGTGAAACTTGACCACAGTCCCTCTCCCGTTTCTCGTTCCTTACCCTCCATCCACATCACACAGTCCCCGCAGGTTCCCCTGCACTTTGAATAGGCTCTGTCCACTAGACGAGCACACTCTAGTGGCAGTGACATTAGTGGCAGCACACAGTGGCTAGTGCAAGTTACCCTAGGAGGTGGTGGCATCCTTACAGACTGTGACATATTGTGGGGTTTGAGTCCTGGCTGCATAGCCCTGGATTCAGTCCTCTGAGTTCAGAGCCCTGTGATTGTATGAGCTACTCATTTTCCTTGTAATGCATTTTATTTTCTGCATAAATCATTCAAAGTTGGTTTCTCCTACTTCCAAGGAAGAAATTGGTAGTTTCAAGAAACTGATACTCAGTACCTGTTGGCATCAGACACTCAGGAAAACCTGGGGAACCTAGATTTGGTTGTCTTGATGCTTTGGAGCTGAAGGCAGTGAAAATCCAGCTACTAATCAACAGTGAGACTCTGGAAGCTCCAGGTACACAGTATTGAAATTGTTCATCAAATTATTGTCTGGAGTCACCTGGAAAGAAGCAACCACTGAAGCCAACACTGGGTGACCAAGTAGACAATTCCACAAAACACCATTGTGGTGAATACTAGGATGCACTGCCCAGATTTCCTTAAGCAAGGAAGGACTCACTGCCCCAGGTGATGGGAGGTGACCAGCAGAAACCCCCAGCTGGGGATTACCTCCACTGGAGATTGCCTCCACTCAGGAAAGCTACCTCACCCAAGCCTTTCTGGGGCAGGCTACATCCAAGGACTGATTGCCATGGGGGTAGAAAGGCTTAGCCTCCCCACTCTGCTTGGGACCACTCCAAAGAATTACCCCACCTGCAGAACTCCCGACAGAATCGACTGGAGCTTCCATGAAGACTCCATCACAGTTGGCTCCTCCCTCTTCCAGGTCCTCCTTCCACCCCTTTCCTCCCACAAGAATTAATCTCAAGAGAACACCCTAATAAGCACCTGCAAACTAGCCTCCCTGGGGAACACAGTTTACAACTACTAAGGGCATGATGTCTTTAATTCCAAGAAATATGGTGTAGGCTGGTTGCTTTCAACTGCCAAGGAGAGCTTAAAGAATGAGAGTAACAGGAGAATGACAGGCTCAAATTCCTAAATTCTCAGCTCAGGGCATGGACTGAAACCCAGGGACCTTCTCGGCCTCTGCTAAAAACTGTCTCTTATTTCTTGTAGTCAGCAGGCTCAATAAACAAAAAAACCAAAAAGTTTTATCCTTATCTTTATTAAATTACATTGCCAGCTGAATCCTCACTCTTGCAAGGTATCTATAGACTGGGCTACCAATCTACAAAGAGTGAAACTCCTAAAAACTAAAACGGATATTTAAGGTCATTCAGAAAAGCCCAAGTCCCCAAACCTCAGGGAGCATCACTTCCCAGCAGTGACAGCCCATTTTTCCCTGTGTAAGGCTTTCAGGTGAGGCTGATCTGGCCTTACCTGAAGACCCTTTTAATGAAGTTTCATGAAGGAATTACTTTGCAAGAAAAGCAGATTTTCTTCATCTCTCCTGCTCACCATGCCTCACTGTCTAGAAATGAGCCCCAGCATGCCCCAAGGGGCCTATTACAAGGTTTTCACTCCAAAAGAACCACAAAACTCTGACCTATATATGTGCAAATGGACTCTGAGGAATCTAGATGGAGGGAAGAAGACTAACTAGATGGGGTGGAGTGATCAATATGAGTACACTTACCAGCAAGTCAGGATTCCACGTGCCAGCTGCAGCAGCTGGGAGTGGAGCTGACTGTATGACTTTGGAAACCCAGACACCACAGCTGCCCATATGTGTGAGGCTGAGATGCCAGAAATTCTTTGGAAAGTCATAGAGGAAGTAATAGAATGATTTCAGGAGATAAGAATGTCAGAGCGGATTTATCATGTGTGACCTGCTAGCCCACTCCCTAATTATGTCTCCAAGAGAGCTCAGAAGACACTCCCTTCACTGAGAATTTGATAAATAAATACACTAGTGAGGGGAGCACAAGCATCTCAGAAATGTGTTGCCAAGGCCATTCTCTGTGGGCTGAGAATGCTGTTAGGAGACAATGGGATTCTTCATTTCAATGCGGACACCAAACCCCTTAAGTAATAGACTAAATAATGCCACTTAACCCCAGGGTGACGTGTGCATGATGACCACAGTAAGCCACATGGCCTTCCTGGTGGTCAGATGCTCTGATTCACTGGGATTTTTGGAGAAGGGCAACTGATCATGAAGTCCATAGACCTTAAACAGACAAATATTCAAGTTGAACCTCTCTGTGTCTCCATTTCCTCACTGTAATATAGCAATAAGATTCTACCTGCTCATAGGGCTGCCGTGAGAATTACACAGGCTAATATAAAGCTTTTAAAGCAGTGTTTGGCACAGATTAAGTGCTCAATATATGTTAGCTATCATTTCCACTACTGTTATTTTTATTGTCATTATATAACTGGCAAATAATCTAGTCTTAGTGAACAAGGCTTAACTTAAGCCACCATGATCATTTATCCAATTTGCAGACCTGAGTCAGTTCACAGATCTAAAGATTCTAAACTAGAGAGCCAAATAACCATAAGAAAAATTATTAATAGAGCATGCCAATAGGACCTACAAAATTAGGAGTGGCAGGTATACCAGATACCTTAGTAAGTATGAGCATATCAGAAATAAACATATATGTATATATGGGTATATCACTTCAGAGCAGTTTCTGGAAGTTCAAGATACAAGTAAAGAGCAAGTTGGTCTACCTTATGCCACTCATCCATAAGAAAGAGGCACAGCTTTGGCAGACCTCTTCGGAATTTGGAGGTGATATATACATAACGTGCATGCCATTCTAACTCATTCACCAGGTGAGCTATCCCTGACCACAGAACACCAGAGAACCATGTTACCTGAGTGATCCATTATCAGCTGGAGTTATCTGATTCACCTAGCCACAATATCAGGAAGCATTCCATTATCAATGGATACATACACGTGTGTGTACACACATACACACACACAAGGAAAATCTTCAAGTCACAAATAAGTTGCAGGAAAAGAGAACTCTTCCTCCCAATATGCTAGCCTTCTCTCATCCCACACCTAAGACCCCAAGAGGAGTTGGTAGAGGAGGGGAAACTGAGCTGTGTTCACTGATGGCTCCCCCATGATATGCTGGAAGCTGCTGGAAATGAACAGCTGCAACCTTACACGTGAGGTGGCCCCAAAGGACAGCAAACAAGGAAAAAGCCTCACACTGGGTGGAATTTCAAGTGGTACATACCATTGGTCAATTTGTCTGTAAGAATCTAAAACTGATTCATGGGAGTGTCCAGTAGTTTCCCGGCATAGTTAGGATTGTGGAAGGAATTCAATTGGATAAATGTTAATAAGGAGGCATTTAAATCAGTGAAGAGGCATATCAATGAACATCTCAAAATGAGCCCAGTGGAGATATTTGTGACCCATGTAAACACTCAACAAAAGGGCCTGGTAGTCTAAATAATAAGGTGTCATGGCCCCTGCACATTAGCCAGCTTCTTTCCACAGCCATTCCAATGGACTCATGACCAAAGTAGCCGCGATGGCAGTAATGAAAGCTTTGCATAGGATCAACAATGTGGACAGCCTCTCACCAAGATTAACCTGGCTATTAGCACAGCTGGGTCCCTAATTTGCCAGTTTTCTATGACCTTCCATATTCTGGTATCAGGCTGATTACACTAGACCTCTTCTGTTTTGGAGGGGCCAGAGAGTCATTCCTTGTGAATCTGCTTTCCAAATTCACCAGTGTGTCTGCCAGTTTCACCATCCATGGGCGTAATGACTGTCTTAGTCACTGTCATGTTATCAGACTTAACATCACTTTTGTCTAATGACCTCACTTTGTAGCAAATGAAGTCAGACATTGGGCTATGGGATTCACTAGTCTTATCCCATCATTCGAAAGCAGTTAGCCTTACAGAATAGTCTGTCAAAGGTTCCCATACACATCATCATGTGACATTGAGATTCTATCCCACAGGATATAGAATGTGCTCTGAGCCAGCAAACTCCATATGGTGCTCTTACCCATCACCTAAATATGTAGAGTCAGTATTCAAAGAGGGGAAGAAGGAGTGGCACCTCTCACTATTGCACCTCTTAACCTACTCCTAAGAAATCCTCTTCCCATCCATGCAACTCTGTGATGTGCTTGGTTAGAGGTCTTACCACACAGCAAAGAAGTGCTTCCACCAGGGAACAAAACAATGATTATATCAAATCAAAACCTACTATCACCCAGCCATTTGGGGTTCCTCCTGGAACTAGGAGAACAAGTGAAAGAGGAGTTATAGTACAAGCTGGGAGGCTTAACCTTTACTGTCAAAGGGAAATTGAGTTACTCCTACACAATGGAGGCAGGAGGAGTATAAAGGAAACTTAGGGGATTTTGTGGGGTATCACCTAGTATTGCCATGTCTACTGGTTAGTTAATGGAAGACAACAGCAGGACTTGCAATGGCTTAGACCTGTGAAGAATCAAACTTTGGATCACATCAGAGTTAAGAAACCCAACAGCAGAAGTACTAACTGAAGGCAAAAAAGAACACAGAATGAAGGGGAAAGTCACAAACCCCCTGATCAGGCACAGAAATTGCTCTATTCCCATCAAAATGCCAATGACATTCTTCACAGAAATAGAAAAAACAAACCTAAAATTCATATGGAACTGCAGAAGACCCCAAATCGTCAAAGCAACCCTGAGCAAAAAGAATGAAGCTGAAGGCATCACACTATCTGACTTCAAAATATACTGCAAAGCTATAGAAACCAAATCAAGCATGGTAATGGCATTTTAAAAAAGATGTACAGATAATGTAATAGAATAGAGAACCCAGATATAAATCCATGCATACACAGTGAACTCATTTTCAGCAAAGGTGCCAAGAACATAAAATAGGCAAAGGGTACTCTCTTCAATAAATGGTGCTGGGAAAACTGGATAACCACATGCAGAAGAACCAAATTAGACCTCTCTCACCATATACAAAAAATTAATTCAAACCACACTAAAGACTTACATCCAAGACCTGAAACTATGAAACAGCTAGAAGAAAACATTGGGAAAATACTCCAGGACACTGGTCTGGGCAAAGATTCTAGGCGAGGCCTCAAAACCACAGGCAACAAAAGGAAAAAATAGACAAGTGGATTACATCAAGCTAAAAAGTTTCTGCACAGCAAAAGAAATAATCAACAAAGTGAAGAGACATCCCATAGAATGGGAGAAAATACTTACAGATCATCTACCTGACAAAAGATTAATAACCAGAATATACAAGGAACTCAAACAGCTCGACACCAAAAAAAAAAAAGAATCCAATTTAAAAATGGGCAGAAGACCTAAAAGACATTTCTCAAAAAATGACATATAAATGGTCAACAAACATATGAAAAAGTGCACAACATAACTAATCATTAGAGAAATGCAAATCAAAGCCACAATGAGATAATGTCTCACCCCAGTTAGGATGGCTTTTATCAAAAAAAAAAAAAACAGATGCTGCTGAAGATGTAAAGAAAGGGGAAACCTCATACGCTGTTGGTGGAAATGTAAATTACTACAGCCTCTATGAAAAACAATATAAAAACTTCCCCAAAAAACAAAAATAGAACCACCACATGATCCAGCAATTCCACTACTGGGTATACACCCCACAGAAAGGAAATCAACATGTCAAAGCAGTATCTGTACTCCCCATGTTTATTGCAGCATTATTCACAATAACCAAAATATGAAATCAACCTAAATGTCCATTAATGAATGGAGTTAAAAAATTGAAATATATACACAGTGGAATATTATTCAGCCATAAAAAAGAAATTCTGTCATTTGTAGAACATGAATGGAACTGGAGGTCATATGTTAAGTGAAATAAGCAAAGCACAAAAAGATAAACATTGCATGTTTTCACTCACATGTCAGAGATATAAAAGTGAATCTCGTTAAGACAGAGTAGATTGGTGGTTTACCAGAGGCTGGGAAGGGTAAGCAGAAGAGGAGGATGAAGAGAGGTTGATTAATGGGTACACATATACACTTAGAAGAGAGAAGACCTGCTGTTCAATAGATCAATAGGGTAACTATAGTTAACATTAATTGATTGTACATTTCAAAACAGCGAGAAAATAATTCAAAAGTTCCAGCATTTAAAAAGAGATCCCAATTACTCTGGTTATATGAATGTATCAAATTATCACATGTACCCCCAAAATATGTACATTATATATCAAAAGTTAAAAAGTTTTCTTAATGAAAAACATAAAAATTCACTCTAAACCATTACCTGTACTTTCTTATTTGCTGTATAATGCATTTACATGTAAATTTTAACTAATATTTCTATCTCTTTCCCCTTCTATTTAATATGAAGTGTGTCAATGGTAGCTAACTCTACAATTGAGCCCACAATTGTAGGATATTAACATTATGACCGAATTCTAGGAGATGTGAACATTCCCTTGAGCCGACTGAGAGTCTGGACTTGAATAGTTACTTAGGGAAAGAGGTGTGTATGTTTTCAGCTCTATAAGAGATAGTGTGTGTCTTCCTCGAGGTGTTCAGTCTGTGGTACACCACTTGAGAACTATATCTAATAACATTTCCTTGCTTAAACATAAACCTTGTTTGAACTCGGCAGACATGGATAGGAGCTGCTCAGTATCCTCTTCCTGAATATTCCTGCATATTAAAAGAATTCAGCCTCCCACTGGCCTTCAGAAAGCTATAATCACTATCACATTTCCCACTAGTTTCTGATTGCTTTTAGTTGTTGAAAGCAGAAACACTGAAAGTTTCCCCCAAACTACTTCTATTTTCTCATATCTGATTATTCTTCAACCCTGGTCTATATTCCCAAAAAATGAACAGTGGCAACCATGACCATAGTCAACCACGACTCATTTGCCAAAACTGAAACAGACTATCTTCAGTCCCCTTACTTGGCCTCTCTTCAACTTCTGATAAATTGTGCACCTCCTTCTTTTTTAAACCTTCGCAAGACACTTGTTTCCTTCCTCATTAATTAATATTCCTTCTGATTCATTGATGGCCCTCTTTTTCTATCCATCTGTCAAATATTAGTGTTCTCTAAAGTTCTATCCTTCCAGTAAGATACGTCTAATGCAGGTGCTGGGCCAGCCGCAGCGGGGGCAGAGGTAACCCCATGTAGACCGGTACAACGCTGGTGTGGAAAACATCCACAGCCCAATGCCCTGCCCAGGCAGTGCTCAGGGAGCAGATCTTCCTGGAGCCTGGCCTCCACCTGAGAGGCTGATTACAGCAGCTCTAACCCTCACTAGAAACTGAAGGAGAAGGTTTAAATTAATAATCATCATCAACATCACCCTGAAGAGAGAGAAAAATAAATGGGAAGAAAATTTTACTTTGATATCTCCAGGAGAGGATTAAGGGAAATGAAAGAAAAACAAATGTTGCCCTGTTGCCATGGTGCTCCCAATGTCCTCTCAATCACAGTGAGTAGCAACGGAGCCCTGACAGACAAGCAGCCACCACTGTTTTTTTCCATCCCTGCCAGGGGAGGATTGAACACCTTCCACGGAGTACGTGAATCTCTCTCCTTTGATTAACCACATCAATCCCATGAGAAACAACCTCTATTTATATTCTCTATTTCTGTTAACTTTGCAGCGATCCCTTTTTGGAATAATAACGTAAGATGTATGATTTCCCTTTGCTGCCTTATGCAAAATCTTGCATCAGTCACTCATCTGGATATCTGGCTGCTCACACTAACACCAATCTGATGTCATTTGCCAGGCAGAGTCCCTGTGAAATTTTACTTCACCTGAACCTGCACGTGAAGTACTCATTAAGCACCTGTGTTGTGAGTGCTGCAGGAGAAAGACCCCAGAGGCAGTGGTATAGGCACGTCTCTAAAGCAGCTCTCACTCAGCTTGGGGTGTTCAGAGGGGGTCATTCCTGGACAGGGTAGAATGTTACCCAGTCCTGAGATCCTTAGAGATGAAGGATATGTTGTATGTCTTCTTCCATGTAAGACAAAGAGGCATCTTTTACTCTGTCTGTGCTGCTGCCTCACACTTAACTACAACTTTTGGATGGAAAAAAGGGCCATCGTGGAAGGAGAGCCCTACCATTGAGAGGTTAAAAGTGATAGAATAAAAAAATTACTGTATCTCTGTATTAGTTCAGAAGGAAATCAGAGGCTGCAACCAGGGCCCAAAGCCCACATGCCTTCTGCACACCTTATAACCCCCTTATGCTTATTTTATCTTTCTGAACATCCCAAGAAGGATTAGCCCCAAAACCTTGAAGCTGAAGATGCCCACATGCTGGAAAGAAAGGGAGTGTTTGCCATGCTATACTCCACACCATGGCAGCCTGGAGAGATGGAGACCCTGAGGAGTGGCCTGGAGATGGCAGGTCCACCAGAAGGAAAAAAGATGCAGTCAGGACCCACTGGGCTGTGTGACAGCAAGGCCATCTGAGACTACGTGGCAGGGAAACAGAACATACTAGGCATCATCATTTAACACAACCAAAGCAGCATATTAGCTTCTGCCTCTATTTTTTCACCTTTGATTTATTTTGTAACCCTGGTCTTTAGTCCCCCAAACTGAACAGTGTCAACCATGACCTCCCATTTGCCAAAATGAAAGACTCTCTTAAATCCCCTCTTAGTCTCTTTTCAACCTCTGATAAATTGAGCTTTCTTCTTGCAACCTTCACAAAACCATTGGCTTCCTCCTTTGTTTATTAAAATTCCTTCTCATTAGTTCTTGACTCCTCTTTTTCAGCCACCTCTTAAATTTTAGCATTCCCTAAAGTTCCATACTTGGCCCTCCTTTATTCTCATTCTACACTTTTTTCAAGGAAGTTCTTTCACTCTTGTGGCCTCAGTTATCACATGTGTGCAACAGTTCCCACGTACCTGTCTCCGTTGCCAATCCCACTCCTGAGCTCCAGTTGCATCTAACTATATAGTTGTCCTCTGGATCCCTGGGGAATTGGTTCCCAGAACCCCTACAGATACCAAAATCCATGGATGTTCACTTTTCAGTGACACTTCTGAGAATGAAAGGAACTATTATAATGATGTCAGGACAACAG
This sequence comes from Trachypithecus francoisi, assembly GCF_009764315.1. Taxonomy (NCBI): domain Eukaryota; kingdom Metazoa; phylum Chordata; class Mammalia; order Primates; family Cercopithecidae; genus Trachypithecus; species Trachypithecus francoisi. Next base: position 67,472,475 of record NW_022681470.1, on the reverse strand, counting down.
ATATAAAATAGGACTACAAAATGGGATATTTGGTCACTCTACAAATCATAAGCCTCAAATTAATTATTTTAAGAGTGGAATAAAACAATTATAAAATTTAAATCTTCTATTTTCTTGGCTGCCTATTACACTACTTTTCAAATTTTCCGAGTTGAAACACTACACTGCAACTTTGTATTCAGAAGTAGTTGCCCTAATACAAAGTACTGGCTGCCTCCCAAACAACTCTCTTCCCCCAGTCCTTGCCATTGGAAAGGGAATTTCATTCCAGTGTCCAACCTCTTCCCCATAGTAACCTGAAAGAAATTCCTGATTACAACTAATCATGGGATGATTACAATATGGGCATATGACCCAGATGATGCAGTTACGGCTACAAGGTACATAAAGGGGGAAGCTGCTGGAGATGCTTCTTGGGAGATTTCTTCCTTCTTAAAAAGAGGTATAGGGGAATTTCCATTTCTGGCAATATAACAGACTGTCCCATCTTGAAAATCATGCCAATGGAGAACACCTAAGAAATGCTAACTGAAATATGTAAAAGCATCATCTTTTTAAAATATATGCTGGAGCTATTTGGAAAAGTCCTTGGAGACCAAATATATACATATAAAGCAAGAGTCGAAAAATGGGCGAGTAGTGGTGCTTGCCTTTACCTTGGTAGAACCTGCCAGGCTGCAAGGATCTAGGCTTTGTTTTCCACAAGCCACATGTGGGGACAGGTGGCAGTCCTGGGAGCCCATACACATAGGAGGTCAGGGTGAGAGCCCACATAAATCCAGATTTCCAAAGCCCCAAATTCCCATTACTGGTGTGTCCCCTCAAAACCCCAAGCCAGAAATGTAAGTGGCACCACGTTGGTAATAACTCCAAGCACCTGGCAGAAATAAACCTAAATACTCTCTGGATGAATGTATTCCAAACACAGACACCAAAGAATTCCCAAGGACAAAGCAGCAATTAACATGGGCTCACAATCAAACATCCCAAAATATGGGTGAGAACTGACAGAAGTAAAATGGATAATTAGACTAACAAAGATTGCAGATGTAGAATTACCAGCTATAGAATATAAGATAAACATATTTATCATGTTTGAAAATATAAGTAAACTTGAAAGAATATGCAAGGAAAAGAAACTATAAGACCTCACAGATACAAAAAGGCATCAAAAAGAACTTATAAAACTAAAAAATAGGACTGATAAAAAGACATATTCAAATTTAGAAGAATTTAACCAAATATCAAATCAGTAATATGAACACACATTAAAAAGCATTATTTCAAATGGCTTTTGAACACAGAGCACTCAGTATCTACCTCGACTCTAAGAGAAAAAAGAACTGAAATGATTCTTAAATGTCATTCAGTGATTTTTAGTCAAAATGTTGAGTATTATAATTTTGAAACTACTCATAGTGTCACCACAAATAATATGCTCATGTAGTTAGAAACTATGATCTTCATTAATAAAGAGAAAAGGCACAAGTATAAAATCAAAGTTGCTAAGAAAACACATAGTAATGTTAAATCTGAATTTAAAATCTCAGTATGAACTCACATTTTACAAAACTCATGTTTTTGTAAAAACATATTCCCCAGTCTACTCACTGGAAATTTTCAGGCCTCCAAACAATAGCACCCCTATAGTAATGGACAGACTCGGATCTCAGCTCCCAAATATAATCCCCCAACTAAAAGGAACCAAGGCTCCTTTGAAGATTTGGCTGATTCCAATACAGGGCTAAGGAAAATATAAGGTGAGCATGGGGGTATCTTTCAGTTCCAGAAACTAAGGAAACACTCAGAGTCAAATAAAGGCTCGTCAAGAGAACACAGAAGCCAGCCTGACCAAATTTGGGACAATTTTAGCATCCAAAAGGAAAATTACTACATCGAATTGTAAAATAGAAAATTATTTGACACTACTATTGAAGGAGAATATTTCACTGAACTCCTTATTCTATAAAATGAAGTTTAAAGAGGAACGATTACACATTTGCCCTGGCTTTTTACGAGAAACTGTAGTCAGCTCCAGTTTATGATGGAAAAGTCTTCTTTATGGAAGAATGCCAGCTATCAAACGCAGGTATAATGATAGATTTGGAAAATCAGCATTTCAAACTCCTACTCAAAAAGCTGATTCAGGCAAGTTTCATCAAAAAATGTTAAAACTATTCACTAACACTATTTTCCAGGTTATTGGGGAACAAGATACTCAGATAGCACTGAATTAACATCCCACATGTTGCTTGCTAATTCCAAAGGGATAAATGTACCTTCAGAAGGGAGAGATGGGGCGCCACCACCATATGCAAGTGATTTAACTTAGCGATGCAAACAGAGGGGGCCACCTAACATTATACGCATCCCACAGATGCAACACGAAACACAGGACATTCTATATTAAGTTATTTTTGCAAAAAAATTGTTTTATTAAATCAAGACTCCAGAGGATCTAGATCTAAGTTTCAATTTACAGAAACAGACAGGATAGAAGAACAAATTTAAGAATAACACAATTTTAAAAAATCAAATCCAGTGTGTGGGACATTCTAAAAGACAATAGGTCTGGACTCCTCAAAAAGTCTTATCATTTTAAAACATGGTTGAACTATTCTAGATTGAAGTAGACTAATAGACATGAAACCAAATGATGTATTTGGCTGATTCTGGGTTGACAAAAATAACTTTAAAATATATTTGGAGACAACGAGGAATATGTGAAGATAGACTAGATATTAGGTATTAGAAAAGTACTATTTTCAAGTGTGATATGTAATTGTAGTTAGGTAGGAGAATGTTACTTGGGGGCAAAAATTAACAATTGTTGGATCTACACAATGGATCCATTGTGTTTGTTACATAATTCCTTCAAACATTCTAGATATTTAAAATTTCTCATAAGAATTGGGGAAAGTTTAAGTATGCCATATCACCTATGACTTCATAGGTGATATGATAGGTATTGCAGCTAAAAATAATTAACCACTTTAATTTATGAAGGTTTTTCTTTTGGCAGGGGGCACGGAGTGGAGGACAGAGTCTCACTCTGTTGCCCAGGCTGCTGGAGTGCAGTGGTGTGATCATAGCTCACTGCAGCCTTGACCTCCTGGGTTCAAGTGATTCTTCCATCTCAGCCTGAGTAGCTGGCACTACTGGTGCGCACTACCACCCTAGCTAATTTTTTAATTTTCTGTAGAGATGGGGTTTTGCCATCTTGCCCTGGCTGGTCTCAAACTCCTGGACTCAAGTCAAACACCTGTCTTAGCCTCCCAAAGAGCTGGGATTATAGGCATGAGCCACCACACCTGACCCATGAAGCTCTGACTTAACTTTTAGTTTATAAGAAACAGAAGGTATAAAGGAATATGCTATAATGACATTATGAGAAGCCAGATAGATATTTAGGACCTGAACTCAGCACTAGATCAAATGGACCTGATAGATATCTGCAGAATTTTCCACCCCAAAACAACAGAATATACATTCTTCTCATCACTACATGGCACATACTCTAAAATTGATCACATAATCAGAAAACACTCCTCAGCAAATGCAAAATAACTGAAATCATAACAGTTTCTTGGACGACAGCACTATCAAATTACAAATCAAGGCTAAGAAATTCACTCAAAACCATATAATTACATGGAAATTGAATGACCTGCTCCTGAATGACTTTTGGGCAAATGATGAAATTAAGGCAAAAATGAGCAAGTTCTTTCAAACTAACCAGAATAAAAATACAACATACCAGAGTCTCTAGGACACAGCTAAGGCAACGTTAAGAGGGAAAGTTATAGCACTAAATGACTACAACAAAAAGTTAGAAAGATCTCAAGTTAATAATCTAACATCAAAACTAAAAGAACTAAAGAACCAAGAACAAACCAATCCCAAAGCTAGCAGAAGACAAGAAATAACCAAAATCAGAGCTGCACTGAAGGGATTAGGGACTTGAAAGATCAGTGAATCCAGGAATTGGTTTTTTTAAAAAAATTAATAAATAGACCACTAGCTAGACTAATAAAGAAAAGAGAGAAGATTCAAATGAACATAATAAGAAACAAGGGGGATATTACCACTGACCCCACAGAAGTACAAACCACCATCAGAGAATATTATGAATATGTCAAACTAGAAAATCTAGAAGAAAGTTATCATTTCCAGGACACGTATACCCTCCCAAGACAGAACCAGGAAAAGAACTGAATTCCTGAACAGACCAGTAAGAAGCTCTGAAATTGAGGCAGTAATAAATAGTTTACCAACCAAAAAAAGCCCAGGACCAGATGGCTTCACAGCTGAATTCTACCAGAAAAACAAAAAAGAGCTGGTATCATTCCTACTGAAACTATTCCAAAAAATTGAGGAGGAGAGATTCCTACCTAACTCATTCTATGAGGCCAGCATCATCCTGATACCAAAACCTGGCAGAGATACAAAAAAAGAAAACTTTAGGCCAATGTCCTTGCAAACATCAATGCAAAAATCCTCAACAAAACACTGGCAAACCGAATCCACCACTGCACTAAAAAGCTTATCCACCACCATCAAGTAGGCTTTATCCCTGGGACGCAAGATTGATTCAACATATGCAAATCAATAAATGTAATTTATTACAAAAACAGAACTAAAGAAAAAAACCACATGATTATCTCGATAGATGCAGAAAAAGCTTTCAATAAAATACAACATCCATTCATGGTTAAACACTCTCAATAAACTAGGTATTAATGGAAGTAAAACTACCCCTGTTTGTAGATGACATGATCCATGTTGAGAAAACGCCATCATCTCAGCCCAAAAGCTTCATAAGCTGATAACTTCAGCAGAGCCGCAGGATACAGAATCAATGTGCAAAAATCACTCGCATACCTATACACCAACAACAGTCAAGCTGAGAGCCAAATCAGCAACAAACTACCATTTACAACTGCCACAAAAATAATAAAACACCTAGCAATGCAGCTAACTAGGGAAGTGAAAGATAGCTACAAGGATAACTACAACCCACTGCTCAAAGAAACCAGAGATGATACAAAACAAATGGGAAAACATTCCATGTTCATGGATGGGAAGAATCAATATTGTGAAAATGGCCATACTGCTCAAAGCAATTTACAGATTCAATGCTATTCTTATTAAATTACCATTGACATTCTTCACAGAGCTAGAAAAAACTATTTTAAAATTCATATGGAACCAAAGAAGAGCCCATATATCCAAGGCAGTCCTAGCAAACAGAACAAAGCTGGAGACATCATGCTACTTGACTTCAAACTACACTAAAGGGCTATAGTAACCAAAACAGCATGATACTGATACAAAAACCAACACATAGACTGATGAAACAGAACAGAGAATCCAGAAATAAGGCCACACATATACAACTATATGAACTTCAACAAACCTGGCAAAAACAAGCAATGGGGAAATAATTCCCTATTCAATAAATGGTGCTGGGATAACTGGCTAGCCATATGCAGAAGACTAAAACTGGACCCCTTCCTTATAGCGCATACAAAAATTAACCCAAGATAGATTAAAGACATAAATGTAAAACCCAAAACTATAAAAACCCTGGAAGACAATCTAGGCAATACCATTTGGGACACAGGCATGGGCAAAGACTTCATGACGAAGATGCCAAAAGCAATTGCAACAAAAGCAAAATTGACAAATGGGATCTAATTAAAGAGCTTCTGCACAGCAAAACAAACTATCAACAGAGTAAACAGACAACCTACAAAATGGGAGAAAATTTTTGCAAACTAGGCATCTGACAAAGGTCTAATATCTAGCATCTCAAAGAACTTAAGCAAATTTACAAGAAAAAAATAAACAATTTCATTAAGGAATAGGCAAAGGACATAAACAGACTTTTCAAAAGAAGACATACATGTGGCCAACAATCAGGCGTAAAAAAAAAAAGCTCAACATCACTGATCATTAAAGAAATGCAAATCAAAACCACGATGAGATCCCATCTCATACCAGTCAGAATGGCTGTTATTAAAAAGTCCAAAAATAACAGATGCTGGCCAGATTGTGGAGAAACAGGAACACTTACACACTGTTGGTAAGTGTGTAAATTAGTTCAACCATTATAGAAGACAGTGTGGCAATTCCTGAAAGACCTAAAGACAAAAATACCATTTGACCCAGCAATCCCATTACTGGGTATATACTGAGAGGAATATAAATAGTGTTATTATAAAGACACACTCATGTGTATGTTCACTGCAACACTATTCACAATAGCAAAAACATGGAATCAATCTAAATGCCCGTCAACAATGCCCAGCCTGGATAAAGAAAATGTGGTACATATACACCATGGAATACTATGCAGCCATAAAATAGAACAATATAATGTCCTTTGCAGGGACATGGTTGGAGCTGGAGGCATAGAAGGGAACAACACGCACTGGGGCCTATCACGGGGTGGCGGGTGGCAGGAGGGAGAAGATCAGGAAAAATAACTAATGGGTACTCAGCTTAATAGCAGGGTGATGAAATAATCTGTACAAAAAAAAATAAACCATGGCACAAATTTCCTATGTAATAAACCTGCACACGTACCCCTGAACTTAAAGAGTAGAAAGAAAGAAAGAAGAAAGAAAGAAAGAAAGAAAGAAAGACCTAAAAACTCTACCAAAAAAACTATTTGAATTGATAAACAAATTCAGTAAAGTTGCACGGTACAGTTAGACAAAAATCAGTATCATTTCTATACACAAACAGTGAACTAAAGAAATCAAGAAGGCAATTCCACTTCCAATAGCTACAAAAAAGTAAAATAACTAGGAGTAAATTTAACTAAGGCAGTGAAAACCTTCACAAGGAAAACTGCAAAACACTGATTAAAGAAATACAAACATTGAAGAGGATACAAACAAATGGAAAAACATCCCATGCTCATGGATTGAAAGAATATTGTTAAAATGACAATACTCAAAGCAATTTATAGATTTAATACAATTCCTATCAAAATACCAGTAACATTCTTCACAAAAATAGAAAAAAACAAAAACAAAAAACCCTAAAATTTGTGCGGAACCACAAAAGATCCTGAGTAGCCAAAGCAATTCTGAGCAAAAAGAACAAAGCTGGAGTCAGAACACTGCCAGACCTCAAAATATACTACAAACTGTAGTAACCAAAACAGTATGGTACTTGCATAGAAACAGGCACATAGATCAATATAAAAGAATAGAAAACCCAGAAATTAATCCACAATCTAAGCCAACTGATTTTTGACAAAGCTCCCAAAAACACTCATTAAGGAAAGGACAGTCTGTTCAACAACTGGTACTGAGAAAACTGGATACCCAAATGCAGAAGAATTGAACCAGACCCCCACCTCTCACCCTCAAAATGGATCAAAGCCCTACATGTAATACCTGAAGCAATAAAAAGACTAGAAGAAAGCATTGGGAGAATCTGTCAGGACATTGGTCAGGGAAAGATTTTATAAATAAGACTTCTAAAGCACAGGCAACAAAAGCAAAAATAAACAAATGGAATGTATCAAACTAAAAAGCTTTGCAAAGCAAAGGAAACAAAAGAGTGAAACGATAACTTACAGAATAGGAGAAAATATTTGTAAACTACATATCCAACAGGTGATTAATATCCAGACATCTCAACAGCAAACAGAACAATCTGATTTAAAAATGGGCTAATGATCTTAACAGATATTTTCTCAAAAGAAATGGTCAACAAATACATGAAAAGTTCGATATAACTAATCATCAGGGAAATGCAAATCAGAACCACAATGAGATATCATCTCACCCCAGAGTTAGGATGACTACTATGAAAATGCCAAAAAATAACAAATGGTGATGAAGATGCAGAGAAAAGCGAATTCTTACACATTGTTGGTGGGAATGCAAACTAGTATAGCCACTATGGGGAACAATATGGAAGTCCTTCAAAAAACTACAAATGGAACTACCATATGATCCAGCAATCCCACTACTGTGAATTTATCCAACAAAAAGAAGATCATTATATTCAAGAGACATCTGTACCCCATGTTTACTGTAGCACTATTCACAACAGCCAAGATATGTAATCAACCTAGGTGTCCAACAACAGATAAATGGATAAAGAAAATGTGGTATTTAAAGCTGGGCACAGTGGCTTGTGCCTGTAATCCCAGCACTTTGGGAGGCAGACAGACCACGTTAGGTCAGGAGTTCGAGACCAGCCTGGCTAATGTGGTGAAACCCCATCTCTACCAAAAATATAAAAATTAACCAGGTGTAGTGGCAGGCACCTTCCAGCTACTCAGGAGGCTGAGGCAAGAGAATCACTTGAAACCAAGAGGCAGAGGTTGCAGTAAGCCGAGGTCACACCACTGCACTCCAGCCTGGGCGACGGAGCGAGACTCTGTCTCAAAAAAAAAAAAGAAACAGAAAATGTGGTATTTTTACACCATGGAATACCATGCCACCATAAAAAAGAATGAAATTTTGTCATTTGAGGCAACAAAGATGGAACTGGGGGACATTCTGTTAAGTGAAATAAGCTAGAAACAAAAAGTTAACACCACATGTTCTCACTCATAGGTGGAAGCTAATAAATGTTCATACAGAAGTGAAAAAACCAAAGAGAAAATACTAGAAGCTGGAAAGGGAGGGATAGGGAGAGATTTGTTAAAAGATACAAAATTACAGTAGGTAGAAGGAATAAGTTCTAGTGTTCTATAGCACTGTAGGATGACTAGAGTTAATTATATATTACACAGTTTCAAATAGCTAGAAGGAAAATACTGAATGTTCCCAACACAAAGAAATGATAAACATTTGTGATGATGGATATGCTAATTACCCTGATCTGATCACCATATATTGTATGTATCAAAACATCACCATGTACCCCATGAGTATGTACACTTATTATTTGTCAATTTAAAAAAAATTATTTGGATGATTTATATTTTATCAGTCTATGATGCAAATGTCCATAATAACCAAAGATTTTTTTAACTTTAAAAGTTTTAGAAGAAAATGGGGAATTACCTATTTTTATTTATATTTTTGAAAAAATTAGTTTTGAAAGACCCAAAAAAGTAAAAATGATAAATAAAAATGTCTAAATGCAACTGCATTAAAATGAAGCCCGTTTATCAAAAGACAACATAGAAACATTAGAAGTCAAACCACAAACCAAAAGATGTCAATATTTGCAACTACACATATGACTTTTTTCAAATAATATAGAATAAATTTTATGAATCCATAAGAAAAAGACAGAAATCCCATAGAAAAATGGGCAAAAGTTATCAACAGTTATTCATTAGAAATGATATACCAGGCCAGGCACAGGGACTCATAGATGTAAGCTCAGGAATTTGGGAGGCTGAGGTGAGTGGATCACTTGAGGTCAGGAGTTCAAGACCAGCCTGGCCAACATGGTGAAACCCTGTCTCTACTAAAAATACAAAAATTAGCTGCGTATGGTGGTGCACGCCTGTAATCTCAGCTACTTAGAAGGCTGAGGCATAAGAATTGCTTCAACTCAGGAGGTGGAAGTTGCAGTGAGTTGAGATCACCCATACTCCAGCCTGGGTGACAGAGTGGGACTGTCTCAAAAATAAATAAGAAATGATATAATAAAGTCCTTTAAGCCTATGAAAAGATGCTCAAATTTATTAGTAACCAAGGAAAGGCAAATTAAAACCATGAGATAAAATTCACAACCACCAGATTTTCAAAATTAAAAGATATGTGAATTAATTTCTGGGTTCTCTATTTTTTTATATTGATCTACATACCTGTTTTTATGCCAGTACCATGATGTTTTGGTTACTACAGCTTTGTAGTATACTTTGAGGTGTGGCAGTGTTCTGACTCCAGCTTTGTTTTTTTTGCTCAGAATTGCTTTGGCTATTCTGGTTCTTTTCTGGTTCCACACAAATTTTAGGGTTTTTGTTTTGTTTTGTTTTGTTTCTGTGAAGAATGTCACTGATAGGGATTGCATTAAATCTATAAATTGCTTTGAGTAGTATCAAGTGTTGGTGAGAATTTCAAGCAATGGAAACTCTCATACACTGCCAAGAAGAGCATAAATTGGTTTAGCCAATTTAAAAAATAATTTATGCTATAAATCTGAACATATATACTACCCACGATACTTATTTCTAGATATAGATATATTTGAGCAATGTTTGACAAACTCTGGATAGTGACTCATCCAATTCAGGGATTTCCAACGAATAGTTTAAAATAGAATAATATGGAACAGAAAATATCAGCCAGTATACATTGCAGGTGGTTCAAGGTAAAGTATGGCTTTGTGAGAGTTTACACACACACACAGACATGCATACACTCATGCACACACCTGTAACACAAAATGTATTTCTTACTGTGGGTAATGTGCCAAAGAGTTTGAAAGTTATAGCCCTACAGGGAAAGCCTTACATGTGAGCGCCAAGAGACACAGAAATGGCATTATATGGAACAGCAAAACCCTGTAAAAAAAACTCAAATGTCCTTCTATATGTAGAATGGACAAATAACTTCTTGTATATGGATACACTGGAATGCTATATAGCAGTGAAAATAAGTGGTACCTAGTTACATGAGTGTTAACATGAATATTTCTCAAAAACATGTTAAACAAGAAAATCAAGTCATAGAACATACATACCAAGTATGAATCTATTCATATGAAGAGGTGTTAACATATGCAATTTTAAGGTTTTAACTGTGGTAAAAGTACAATGAAAAAGAAGAAACGGATAAATACAATATTCAGGTTACCTTTTCAGAGAGGGTGACAGAGGCTGATGGGATTAGGAGTACAAACTAAGGGCTTCTAAGATTCTGGTTAGTTTAAGCTGAATGGTAGACATACAAAAGGTGTGTTGGTGACATCAGAGTCACATAATTTACTACCCCTAGTGCTGAACTTAGGTATCATTGTTATATGGAATAACTTTTCCTTATTGTTTAAGCGCCATTTTGAATTGTGTCTTCCATTACTTGTAGTTTAAAAACCCTCACGCTGAGACAGTCCCTTAGTTTGTATCCCGTACAACTGGGATCTGACTTAGTATAAGCTATCATTTAATCATATTCTGTTTGTCTAATTGTATCATTAAAACCTTACAATATTAAGCAACCCCAAACTATAAAAAATTTTGTTTTGAAGAAAGAGACTATCATTAAAACAGCTTAGCATTTTTTCCATCTTAAAGGTTTCTTCCTTGGAAGCATACTGATTAAGTACGTGTGATAGCAAGAACAATCCAGATTTGTTTAGGAAGATCTATGAAATGTTAAACAGATAAGGAGGGAGTCGGGCTTGTGCTCTTGCCCTCAGCAGGAAACAGCTTGATCTGCCTGAGGATCACACAGTTATTGGAGCTACAGGCTGGAGGTCAGCACACAGGCAGAAGTCAGTCACTGCGGGAGTCCTCAAAAGGAGAGAGAATAAGGAAGTGAAGAGATTTTATTCAGAAAAGGGTGTGGGCTCTGCTGTTTTGGCCAGAGGAATAAAGAACAGTGGTTTCTCCACAGACAAATCCTATACTGGAGACTAGCCCTGCTGAGGAAATAAGATTTCCATGCCACCTCCCTGGCAGACACACAGGAAAGGGTAGATGAGAAAAGGGGATCTACAGAGGGAAATACACACACACCGTTTATTCTATCCCCCAGACATTTTACAAGGTATACCCTCAATGTGCGGGCACTTCCTAATATCCTCCTATTATTCCACAAAGCTAAGTTTCCCTGTTTTACAGATGAGGGTGCTGGAGCTCAGAGGTTAAGTAAACTGCCAAGGTTACCCATCAGTCATTGGTGAAGCTGAAACTCAAACCTACAACTGTGTGATCCTCAAACTCATTCTTTTTTGAGACAGAGTCATGCTTTGTCACCCAGGCTGGAGTGTGGTGGCATGATCTTGGCTTACTGCAAACCCCGCCTCCCAGATTCAAGTGATTCTCCTGCCTCAGTTTCTCGAGTAGCTAGGATTACAGGTGTCTCTCACTACACCTGGCTAATTTTTGTACTTTTAGTAGAGACATGATTTCACCATCTTGGCCAGGCTGGTCTCAAACTCCTGACTTCAAGTGATCTGCCCGCTTCAGCCTCCCAAAGTGCTTGGATTACAGGCATGAGCCACCACAACCAGCCTCGTATTCTTTTATACCCTATGCACAAAGAACAAGGAAGACTGTGGAACAACTCAATCTTGGAGCATTCCCTCTTAGAATGAACTCAAAGCTGCCCCCAGCAACTCCTGCTTTCTACTGATAAACGCAATGCTGGCCATCTGTGAAGATGTGGACCCAGCTAAGCTCAGTAGGATCCCATTACAGAGGAGAATGCCACCATTCTTGGTTCCCAGATTATAAGCACAGCCCTTACTTTCGTCAATCACGTCAACCACATCAACCACTTCTCACATGCATAATCTTGGCCACAAGAGGAGTAGGTTAAAAAATAATAATAAAGAGGGTTTGCTCTAGGCAGCTGCACCCCTCCTCACCCCATTCCAGCTCTACTCTGATGCTGACTATTGGGGCTCATCCCACTGTTAGTGATTCCCACAATTACCTAACGTCCAACCAGAGACAGCCTCCAGGAGGGGGATGCTGCTGTAGATGGCGTGCACGTACATCAGGTGAGCCATCAGCTCGGCCAGCCACCACCAGCAAAGAAGGCGGCCCAGCCCCAGGGCCAGGACACACAGGTTGGCCTTCAGGGATTCATGCTCCTGCTGCTGCATCTAAAGTGGAAACAAAAGAGGTCATTAGATGGTGATTGATTTCTAAAACAGTCCCCTCGATAAGATTTTTCATAAACTTCCCACAAACATTATTGCTATGCCGGCTGACAGAGGGTTGGTTTGGCTTGTCTTGGGAACACTCAACATTCTTGGGTGCAAGCATCATATCTGAGCTTGAACACTGTCTCAAAATCAGAATGGGGGATGGGGGTCAACAAGCTAGCCTAGTGCCAAGAACCAAAGCCACGTTCTGCACTGATCCCTCCACTCCAGCATCAGCCCTGGGAAAACCCAAGTGGAAGGGCAGCACACAGTGTATTTTCCCCACTGGAAATTTGGAGTTTCTTTAGGCTACAGCGCCACCCTGCCTGAATTCTTCCATCACCTACTCATGTTTGAAGCTGGTAAAAGCAGGGACCAGCCAAAAAGAGACACAGGACTGGTAGAAGAGACAGAGAAAAAGACAGGGGCTGAGAGCAAGGGAAAAGGATGTGTGGGAGTGTCATTTCACCCTAAGTTGTTTTCTAAACATGGCAGACAATATGTGCAACAAGTCTCTTGCCTAGTAGGCAGCAGAGCATAATAGTTAAGAATACAGACTTTAAAAAACATAAAATAAGGTGGGTCACGGTGGCTCACACCTGTAATCCCAGGATTTTGGGAGGCCCAGGTGGGCAGATCACCTGAGGTCAGGAGTTCGAGACCAGCCTGGCCAATATGGTGAAACCCCATCTCTACTAAAAATACAAAAATTAGTCAGGTGTGGTGTGGCACATGCCTGTAATCCCAGCTACTCAGGAGGCTGAGGCAGGAGAATTGCTTAAACCCGGGAGACAGAGGTTGCAGTGAGCTAAGATCACACCACTGCACTCTAGCCTGGGCGACACAGCGAGACTCCGTCTAAAAAACAAAACAAAGAAAGAGTAAAATAAATCACTTTGGGTAGTTTGTCATCAAAACAATATTGAGTCACTCCATAAACTCGGGCTGTTTTTCCATTTATCAGATCTTCTTTAAATTTCTTTCAGCAATGTGTGTAGTGTCCAGTGCACAAGTCTTGTACCTCTTTGATTAAAGTTGTTCCTAAATATTTTGTTCTTTTTGATGTTATTGGAAAAGGAATTTTCTTCTTTAAAAAATGGACTTTAGAGTCAGAGGATCAAGATCAAATTCTACCACAAACTACGCAGCCGTGTGATCCCGAGCAAGTGACTTCACCTTTCAGAGTCTGGGTTTCCTCAAACATAAAGTAAAAAAACATTGTTGTGATGATTAAATACGATGAAGTATGTGAAGTACTAAGTACAGTGACCGGCATACAAGAAGCCCTGGATATCTTGTATTACAGGTAGTATCTATCATTAACCACTTCCATGTGTGTCTTCCCATCCTTCCCATGTGATGTCCCAGACAACCAGCTACAGGGCAGCATTAGGAGACAGCTCAGAGCCAAACACCAAAGGCAAGAGAGGGATGTTTTGATTATTCAGATACAGATAGAAGCTACTGAGGGCATACTCAATACATGTGGACAACACAGACGAAAAATTTTAAAGCCTGGTTCTGTGGTCTCACCTCACTGCCTGTTGTTTAGAGATGCACAATAACTTAAAACACATAGACTCTAGAATTCATAAACATGCTGGAAAATGTGAAGTGAATTCAATTTCATTCAGCCTTATACCACTAAACAAATATAAATACAGAAAAACTAGAGAGAGCAGTAAGTTTTCTAGATCTCACAATGACAAGATTTTATTAGACTGAAAGCTCCCTTGAAATGCAGAGGACAGACTAATGCTAAATGTGGAAGCTGCATCTGCACACATTAGCCGGTGGAGGAAATGAGCTTGCTTTAGCATTTGACTGTCAGGGCTCATGACACAAAGGCCCATTCCGTGAGGTAGCTCCTTAGCTTCTCTCTCCTCTACCGTCAGGGTGCAGTGGGTCCCACTGCAGCCAGGAGAGTGGCAGGCACTGCCCCTAGCGGGGAAGAGAGAGCTACACAGCAGGGGATTTATTTTTATTCTATTTTCTAACACTTCCAGTGTTAGAAACTTCCAGTCTCTCAAACTGTCCTCCTGCAACAAGAAGCCAGGCTAAGAAATTTTGGTCGGCTCATTGGCATTACAATCTTCTGCACAAACAGCTTTCTCCCTTTTGCCATCTGCTTGGGTAACTATGCCCAGGAAAGCTTGTTGGCTTAACTTTTAAAATGTAAATTAGGCTGGGTATGGTGGTGGCTCACATCTATAATCCCAGTACTTTGGGAGGCGGAGGGAGGTGGATCACCTGAGGTCAGGAGTTCGAGACCAGCCTGGCTGACATGGTGAAACCCCGTCTCTATTAAAAATACAAAAATTAGCTGAATGTGGTGGAACACACCTGTAATCCCAGCTATCCAAGAGGCTGAGGCAGGAGAATCGTTTTAACTCGGGAGGCAGAGATTGCAATGAGCCTAGACTATACCACTGCACTCTACCCTGGGTGTCAGAGAGAGACTCTGTCTCAAAAAAAAAAAAAAAAAAAAAAAAAGGAAAACATTGGCAAAACTAACAGGAATTTCTCTTTTGTCTCAAAAAAAAAAAAAAGGAAAAAATTGGCAAAACGAACAGGAATTTCCCTTTTGCCTTTTGTTTACCTCAGTTCACTTCAGGAAGATATTTTATGCAGCCATACCAATCTGCATTGTTAAGAAACAACAGTAACTGCTTTGGAGAATTCATCTGGTTAGTATTGACAGGAAGCAGAACTTGAGTTCTCCAAGAAGGAAGACTGGGTATCCTTGGGTATTTGCAGACTTGTATTGATCAGACCTAACTGCAATTAAAGATGCACTAGTGACCCCAGGCGGACCCCTTTCTGGGCATAAACTGAGGATGGTTTTCACTTGAATCCTTACCCCAAGCATGCATGCTCTGAGAGACCCTACAAAGACTATGGCAGCAGATCTGTTACAAGCCAGTTAATCACTAAATCCTCAGTGTGGAAACATCTACCTGCCAGATCATTCACATTTGTGTTAATAAACAAGAAGTTAAAAGGAAATAACCCAAATGTCCAACACTAGGGTGTTGGTTAAGTGCATGTGTGTACCTCAATATTATATCATGAAAACTATTTTTATTCAATGTGCATAAAATAATCCAAGGCAGGAAAGATATACACCAAATGTCAACAGTGGTGATCTTTGGATGATGAGAGTTTAGTTATTTTTTGACAATTAAATTTTTTTTTTTAAGACACAGTTTCACTCTGTCACCCAGGCTGGAGTGCAGTGGCACAATCTCAGCTCACCCCAACCTCTGCCTCCCAGGTTCAGGCAATTCTTGTGCCTTAGCCTCCCAAGTAGCTGGGATTACAGGCACGTACCATCACCACACCTGTCTATTTTTTGTATTTGCAGTAGAGACAGGGTTTCTCCACATTGGCCAGGCTGGTCTCAAACTCCTGACCTCCAGTGATCCACCCACCTTGGCCTCCCACAGTGCTGGAATTACAGGTGTGAGCTACCGCACCCAGCCAAATTGGTTCTTTTTTAAATCACAGAAAAAGTAATGTGACCTTACAATATTGTGAATATTTGGACCCTCTCTGTTAGTGAGGCAAATGTACTCAAGACCCCTCTATTTCTTCATCCTGCTTCTCCAAATGCCTGGCATCGGAACTTCTGCCAGGAAGCCCAGCATCCTCTATGAGTGAGTATTCTTCTCCATGTTTTATGCTAGACTAATTTTTATTTCTCCTCTCCTTCTCCCTTCACTCTTAGGTTTTTTTTGTTTTGGTTTGGTTTGGTTTTTTTGTAGCTATGTACGGAGTTCTTCTTTGTTAATTCTCAACCCTTTTCCAGCTCTCCAAAGCAAATTCATTTTGACCTAATAACCACTAGCAAAAGAAGAAATGATTACAAACACACTGCTATGGTCTGCATGCTTGTGCCCCCCTAAAATTCATATGTTGAAATCCTAACCCCCAAGGAGATGGTATTAGGATGTGGGGCCTTTGAGAAGTGATTAGGTCATGAGAGTAAAGCTTTCATGATTAGGATTAGTGCTCTCATCAAGGAAACCTCAGAGAGTTAGCTAGTTCCTTCTACCATGTGAAGACAGTGAGAAGGTGTCAATCTATGAACAAGGAAGCAGGCCCTCACCAGATGCGGAATCTGCCAGCTCATTGATCATGGAATTCCCAGCCTCTAGAACTGTAAGCAATACATTTATGTTGTTTATAAGCCAACCAGTTTATAGCATTTTGTTACAGCAGCCCAAATGGACTACGGCCGAAAATCAGTACCAAGAGTGGGAGTGCTGCTGTAACAAATACCCAAAAATATGCAATTAGTTTGGAAGGGGTAATGGATAGAGGCTGGAAGAGTTTGGAGGTGCATGCTTTAAGAAGTCTGCATTGCTGTAAATGGATCTTCAACGGAAATTTTGGCAAGGGCTCAGAAGGAAAGGAGAAGAGCTGTAGAGAAAGCCTCAATATTCTTAGAGAAGAGCTAAGCAGTAGTGAACAGAATGTTGGTGGAAATATGCACAGTAAAGGCCATCTGATGATTTCTTAGACAAGAGAAATATGGTATTGAAAACTGAATGAAAAGCAATCCTGTTATGAGCCAGCAAAGAAGTTGGCTGAATTGTGTTCATATCCTAGTGTTTTGTGGAAGGCAGAATTTGTGAGTAATGAAATTGGATATTTAGCTAAAGCCATTTCTAAGCAAAGTGTTGAAGGTGCAGCTTGGCTCCTCTTGACTGTTTATAGTAAAACAGTAGAGGAGAAAAGTGATTTAAAGACAAAATTGTTAATCAAAAGGGAAGCAGAACTTAAGATCTGGAAAACTCTCAGCTTTTCCATACTATAAAGAATGAGAAAGCCTCTTCAGGAGAGAACATTGAGAATGTGGCCATACAACCACCTGATAAGGTTAGTCAGCTGTTTAAACAGAAGCCAGGACCTCCTGTCCAAGACAATGGAAGAGTGATTCCAACCAAAGGGAATTCAGTCATGAAAACTATTTTTGTTCAATGTGCATAAAATAATGAAAGGCTGGAAAGATCTACACCAAATGTCAACAATGGTAATCTTTGGATGGTGAGATTTTAGTTATGTTTTACAATTAAAATGGGTTCTTTTCAGTCAGAGAAAAAGTAATGTAACATTATAACATTGTGAATATTTTGACCTTCTGTGTTGCCACCATCATCACAGGCCAGAGTGCAAAGGCCTGGGGGACAGAGCAATTGCAGATGCAAAGGAGGGGATGTCGCTGCCCAGTCCTGCCTCACACTGTGGGCTGTTCCCCACTCCCCATCACCACACTCCTTGGCTGCCCCAAGGGTGGCTTCTGTGGGCCCCAGTGCAGTATAGATGGCACTGCAACCAGTGAAGCTGTAAGGGGGTGTGGCTGCCTCCATCTAGATTTCTAACAATGCCTAGAGAGCAATGGGGCCCAGACAAATAACTGCACACAGGCAGGGTCCAGCAGAGCCATGCAGGTGGCACTGCTCTCATGACCCCAGACCAGTAGGGCCACCAGCTCAAGATTCTGGCCTGGACGATCGGCAGGAGGCGCAAAGCCCCCATGAAGGCAGAGCCACAACCCCCCTCCCTGCCACCATGTGTCCAGAAGGCACCCCAGTGTGTCTGGAAGGTGAAACCTCCACCCTAGTGGGCCTGGAGGGCAGAGTAATGAGCCAAAAATGATGATTCCTGAGCCTTAAGGTTTTGGACTTCCTCGGGAGCTTTTACTCCTTTCTTCTTTCTGATTTCTACCTTTTGGAATTGGAGTGTCCATCCTATGCCTGTCTCACCATTGCATTTGGGTGCACAGAGCTTGATTTCGCAAGCTCACAGCTGAAGGGGAATTTGCATAAGGATGAATCATACCTTGAGTATTACACACATCTGACTTAGATGATATTTAAAGGAGACTTTGGATTTCAGACACTTGAGCTGGTGCTGGAACAAGTTAATATTATTGGGGCTATTAGGATGGAATGAGTATATTTTGCATGTAAGGAGGTCATTAATTTTCAGGGGGCAGGAGCAGAATATTATAAGTTGAATGTTTACATCCCTTCAAAAATTCCTAGGTTGAAATCCTAACACCCAAGGTAATGGTACTAGGAGATGGGGTCTTTAGGAAGTCATTAGGTCATGACAGCATTCTTCATGGTTGGGAATAGTGCCCTTACAAAAGAGATGCTGAAGAGTTAGACCCCTTCCACCACAAAAGCACACAGTGACAGATGAACCAGATGAACCTATGAACCAGGAAGCAGGCCCTTACCAGACATCAAATCTGCCAGTATCCAGCCTCTAGAACTGTGAGAAATAAATGTTTGATGCTTAGAAGCCATCCAATTTATGATATTTTGTTATAGCAGTCTGAATGGACTAAGACACATACTATCCATTAGTCTGTAGAGGCTAGAGGAGTTCACACCAAGGTTAAGACATGTAGAGGCAGCAAAATCACTCTAGATCAACGGACAGGTCTCTCCTGGCACCCAGACTCTTTTCTTTATGACACAGGCTGTCACTCTATTGCCCAAGCTGGAATACAATGATGTGACCCTACCTCATGGTAGCCTTGATCTCCTGGGCTCAAGTGATCCTCCTGCTTCAGCCTCCCCAATAGCTGGGACTACAGGCATGGACCACCATGCCTGGCTGGTTTTTTTATTTTTTTGTAGAGCTGAGTTTCACCATGTTGCCCAGGCTGGTCTCAAATTCCTGGCCTTAAGTGATCCTCCTACCTCAGCCTCCCAAAGCACTGGGATTACAGTTATAAATCACTGTGCCCAACCTGCCCAAACTCTTGGAGAGAAGCAAGTCTTCTAGCTGAACGCGATAATGGCCTCAAAAGCAGTGTTGACAGCAGATAATCTTCACACAGCCATATTTCTACAGTTTCTAAATAAGCAACTGTGCATATGGCCCACAGGCTGTTCAGCATAACCTACCCCAAGCTCAGGTCCCCTGAAGGCCAGGACTGCACCTCGGGCTTCCAAGCAGTGTTGGGTATGGAGCCCCATCCCAGGGAGTGGAGAGATAGCAGCTGGACTGGAAGGGAGCCAACAGGTCAGAACCAACAGCCCCCATGACAATCAAGAAAATACCACTAACACCCAACCATCTCTCAGTTCCAGGCAATCACGTTTCAAGATCAATTCAAAGGCTTCCTTTCCCTCCTCAAACTACGTAGTTTCTAAAATGACACAAATATCTTAATTAAGAAAAATCATGAGGTACATTTTGTTAGGTGTTGGCTTCCTAATAATGATGTCCCTAGTTTCCACAAGCTAAAACTTCCCTACCAGGTTTAATAAGGCATAATTACATGTCACTACAGGACCAAAAGGGCTAGACTTTTCTCTGCAACCCTCACTTTCTGGTGCTAACTGCCTCCTTGCTCTGAGCAACAGAAATGTTTATTAATTGCACAAATAAGCCAGGCATGGTGGCTCATGCCTGTAATCGCAGCACTTTGGGAGGCCAAGGCAGGCGGATCACTTGAGGTCAGGAGTTCAAGACTAGCCTGGCCAAAATGGTCAAACCCTGTCTCTACTAAAAATACAAAAATTAGCCATGTGTGGTGGCATGTGCCTGCAATCCCAGCTACTCAGGAGGCTGAGGCAGGAGAATCGCTGGAACCTGGGAGGTGGAGGTTGCAGTGAGCCGAGATTGAGTCATTATACTCTAGCCTGGGTGACACAGTGAGACTCCATGTAAAAAAAAAAAAAAAAAAAAAAAAAATTGTACAAATAAACATAGCAAAAGAAAAAGAATCCAACTTTCATTCTATTTGCTTTCACCTGGAAAAAAAAAAAAGGTTTTTCATCATTCTTTAGAATCATTATTATAGTCCATTTACATGTGCAATCTAATTGACTGTCTTTTGTTTAAAAAATCCAGCCGGGCATGGTGGCTCATGCCTGTAATCCCAGCACTTTGGGAGGCCAAGGAGGGTGGATCACAAGGTCAGAAGATCGAGACTATCCTGGCTAACACAGTGAAACCTCGTCTCTACTAAAAAATACAAAAAAATTAGCTGGGCCTGGTGGCAGGCACCTGTAGTCCCAGCTACTCGAGAGGCTGAGGCAGGAGAATGGCATGAACCCAGGAGTTGGAGGTTGCAGTGAGCTGAGGTTGCGGCACTGCACTCCATCCTGGTCCACACAGCGAGACTCCGTCTCAAAAAAAAAAAAAAAAAGTCCAAAATTTGTCCCTTTTCAACCCATCAGAAAGAACAGACAGTCCATATACAGCCCATCTAATGTGCAGGGCGGCTCTCTTGCCTGCATGCAAAGTATTTCATTTGAGACATTTCAAACCTAGGGGACTGCCAACCTTAAGACCACTGGAAACTGCTACCATGGAAATTGTGAAGTTCAAGCATCACTAGAAAATACACATTAACTCATCTGCAAGGTGCATTTCAAAATGCATTATATTTTAAAACCTCATTTCATGCAAATTGCATAAAAAGGAATAGCGACGCCTTTCTCCCTCTTCCAAATATATTCTGATGATTAAAGATGACAGTTCTCAAAGCTGAAAGGTTCTTTTTCTTCACATACGAATAATACATATGTTTGTGAGCACAAAACAAAAGCCCTCCTCAGAGCCAGATATTCAGCTGGACCACCTGGGCCACTAACTTACTGGCTTCTCTTTGCTTGGGTATAGAAGGCCTTGTGGCAGTTGTTTTATTCCTTTATACTGGCCACAGACCATACCCCTACTCCTAACAAATCATTCCCTAATCAGACCCACATTACTCCCGACTCCCTAGCCATCCAGACCAAGGCCAGTGATGTCCAGTGAGCTCTCCTGGAACAGCAAGTGGGGCCTGCAGGTGTTGCTGCCGCCAAGACTGGTACTTGGTCCAGCCAGCGTGAGCCTCCAGACCTGCATGTCCACCAGGTGACACTCCATCCCCCTCTAACTCCTCTCACACACCAAGTCAGCGCAACAAGGTTCATGTCTTGATTCCCTTCACCCTATCTGCATTGTAATAGCCTCTCTTTGTCTCTATTTCCCTGTCCATAAAGTGGTCATGACAGTATCTCTCTCATAGGTTGTGAGGATTAAACAAGCTAGAATGGCCATGCACAATGGTATGTGCCTGTAACCCCAGCACTTTGGGAGGCCGAAGCAAGAGGATCACTTGAGGCCAGGAGTTTGAGACCAGCCTGGGCAACATAGCAATATCTCATCTCTAGAAAAGTATTTTTTAAAAATTAGCCAAGTGTGGTGATGCATACCTATAGTCCCAGCTACTCAGGAGGCTGAGGTGGAAGGATCACTTGAGCTCGGGAGGCCAAAGCTACAGTGAGCTATGATTGCACCATTGCACTCCAACGTGGGTGTCAGAGTGAGACCATCTCAAAAATTTGAAGTTAGAATTGTATAAAGCCTGGCTCAGACTAAATGATCAGCTAGTATATTTTATTACAATTAGCATGATTCCAAGTGCCAAATACATGATTCCAGGAGCCCATGCCAAATACTAAACAAAGCTTCTGGGACATTGACTGCCTTGCACAGCTCTTGCCAGTCCCAGCAACTCTGGGACTGCCCACATCCCTGTTCCCGCAGCAACTGCCTGAGTCTCTCTTCAAATAGATGGAACCAGCACACTGGCCTCTACTGAGCCCAAGCATGGCCATGGCCCAGTGTCCCCTGCTGCTGTGCCTGCCTATCAGACTGGATACCCAGGGTCTCACTTCTGACCTAAACTACCCTAACGCATGCTTTCTGGCCAATAATCACAATAATAAAAGTAAGAGACCGAGCATGGTGGCTCACATCTGTAACCCCAGCGCTTTAGGAGGCCGAGACAGGCGGATCACCTGAAGTCGGGAGTTTGAGACCAGCCTGGCCAACATGATGAAACCGTCTCTACTAAAAATACAAAAATGAGCTGGGTGTGTTGGTGCACACTTGTAATTCCAGCTACTTGGGAGGCTGAGGCACGAGAATCACTTGATACTAGGAGCTGGAGGTTGCGGAAAGCTGAAGTTGTGCCACTGCACTCCAGCCTGGGTAACTGAGCCAGACTCTGTCTCAAATAATAATAATAATAAGAGTAAGAATTAACACTTTATAGTATTAACCTGTCAAACCACATTACCTATACACAATTATTTAATTCTCACAGCAATCCTGAGGGAGGCACTATTATTCTTCCCATTTCACTGATGAGAAGACTGAGGCATAAATAAGGTAAATAACTCAGCAAGTACTCTCAAGCCAAAGCAGAGCAGGGTTTCGAACCCTGGAGGGTGGGCTCCAGGACCTTTGCTCTTAACCTCCATGCCAAATTCCCTATTTGACCACTGGCTTCTCTAAGATGGGAGAGCACAGTGCCCGGCAAGGAAGAGTCCCTGGCCTACCACACTAAGGCTGCTCTTCTCCCCAGTGCCTACACCACACCAGTCAACCTCTTCAAGACGTACCGGCCCCAGGCTCCAGGCTAAGCAAGTAAACACCATGTCCTTCCCTTCCCTAAGTCCCTCAGGATCCCTGCCTCACCGCTGACTTGGTATCCGAGTGCCACAGCAACATGAGAGAAAAACAAATCGGGCCCATGTTCCTAAAACTCTAAATGCCACCAGAAATAGCCTTCAAGTTAAGGCGCTGAGGCAGATTTTTACCTGTTCGTGACTAATTATGCAAATTTCACACGCTTTACATTGCAGAAGACACCTCTTCTATACCTCCCTCATTTTGTGTATGTAAATTGGGTGGAAGATACATTCTCCAGGGGTATGCCTAAAACTAACATTGTCATTTGATCTTTAGGCGTTTGCAGATACTGGGTGAAGATTTCCCGCTGGGGTTGGTTTACACGATGGGGCACTGCTGCCCCCTGGTGGTGCAGCGTCATTCTCTTGCTCTACGTTATTTTTAAGCATTGACCTGCCAGTCTAAGAACCGTGCATTTCAGTATTTCCAATCCTTATAGTTAAAGGCATTTCATGCATGCATTCATTCAAGCATTCATTCAGAGCAAATCTAACTTACAAGTTCTTCCAACTAGCTTTCTTTCCCCACCTCCCAGCCTTTTCCTTCTTGGCTTCTCTGAAAGAACCCTTTCACTACAAGATAAACTTTTTGGTTTAAGCCCCTCCCCCTTGAGAGCCCCCTTCCCCACAGAAGGGAAGTTTCCCACAGCCACTTTCAGCAAGTGCGGAAACCTCCTGGCTTTTTAAATTTGCCCTATGTCTTACTGAACATTTATCCTTTTCTAGAATGACTGTTCTATGAATACTCCCCCAAACATAGAGGTTTTAATTTGCCCTTTCAAGTTCCCTGCTGTCAGCAATCGCTATTGTTTTGGAACGGGTTAAAAAAAAGAGAGCGAGAGAGAGGGAGGAAAAGACATGGACGAAACCCAGAGTGTCTATACCTGGCCCCTATAGGTAGCAACCTGCCCCTTCACTTCCCCAGACTGAGACTCAAGAGAATGAGAGCCCTTGGCTAAGGATTTAGGTGGGAAATAATCTTAAAGCATGCCTCTGTGTGACACAGGACCCTACTAGAGGCCTCTAATATTCTTACTAGACCCTAAAAGGCACAATTTGAAAAGGGGGGCCGGGTGTGGTGGCTCAAGCCTGTAATCCTAGCACTTTGGGAGGCTGAGGGCAGACTGCCTGACCTTAGGAGTTAGAGACAAGCCTGGGAAACATAGCAAAACCCGGTCTCTACTAAAAATACAAAAAATTAGCTGCACTTGCTGGTGCATGCCTGTAATCCAGCTACTCAAGAGGCTGAGACACGGGAATCACTTGAACCCAGGAGGCAGAGGTTGGAGTAAGCTGAGATTGCACCACTGCACTCCAGCCTGGGTGACAGAGTAAGACTCTGTCTCAAAAAAAGAAGAAAAAGATGAGAAATAACAGGAACAAACATTTTGCATAATAGTAAAGTGCAGAGCATACAGGG
Organism: Trachypithecus francoisi; assembly: GCF_009764315.1. Classification (NCBI taxonomy): domain Eukaryota; kingdom Metazoa; phylum Chordata; class Mammalia; order Primates; family Cercopithecidae; genus Trachypithecus; species Trachypithecus francoisi. The sequence goes on along the minus strand of NW_022681470.1, from coordinate 67,447,767 downwards.
CAAAGCTTATATATAAAAGGAAGTTGGGAAAACAATCTGTTTCCTCCTAATGGATTTAGTTTATGTTTCTCTGAAAATTACCAGCCATCCTCAGGAGAGGGGTGTCTGTGTGTGGATGTTTGGTCCAAAAGTTATTGGCTGGCAAACTGGGAATAATTCAAATATTCACAAAGGTAAGGAGATTGTAAAAGAGAGGAACCCACCCTATGCTGTGCCCACCCTACCTTTATTCCCACCCTCCTCCTGAAGGGCCTGTTAAGCCACCTTCCGGGGTTCTAACCCTAGAGGTTCTGATTCAGGAGGTTGGAGAGGACCTGAGAATTTGTATTTCTAACAAGTTCTCTGGTGATACTGATGCTGCTGGTCCAGGAACTACACTTTGCAAATCATTGAGTTAGAAGATCAGCTGCCATCATTAAACCATCTCTTTTACACAATAATTTTAAACACAATTTCAAACGCAGATTTTAAATTCCTTCATGACAAAAGAACAATCCCAAACCGAGGTATGAGAAACCACAGACTAAACATATCTGTCTAGAATATCGATTTCACTTACAGATTTCTAGAGATACAAAAAGTTACATACTTTCACTGGAAATTTTAGAACATTATGTTATTGTTATAATGCAAAAATATATTCTTTAATACAATGTATAATTCAGTGGAACTTTGAGGACAAAATATGATTTCTAAGAACCTTCTCTTCTTTTTCAGGGAGCATCTTTCATGTTGCTGCCCAGAAATGTGCAACACTGCTGCTTGCCCTGCACTTCCAGGTGTGTGCATATGTGTGGGTGTGTGTTATGCATGTGTGTGTATGCACGTACATGTTATCCTCTCCTCTATGAGGATTGTTTTGTTTTGGTGGTGGGGGTAGAATATCCCTTGAGAAACACCGTTTTAGGCATTGTCAATTACTAATTCCTTATGTGAAATAACTTAGCAATTATGCTCCATGAAACTAGATGTAGGTTGAGGAGGCAGAAAAAAAAGAAAGTTGCAAGCAAGGGGGAAAAGTGAAGTAGGGGGGAACAACAAAGGCAGTTTAACATGGCATTTCAGACAAGGACGCTGTCCAAGGAAGGCAGGCAGGGGCCTGGGCACAAAGGGGAATCCAGTCCTGAACACACACCATTGCCTTCGAAGTTACTTCAACTCCACTCTGTTCTCACATCTAGGTCACCCTGAACAGCTCCCAGGCTAAGGGAAATTTCACAAGCTATGGCAGCTTGTGAATATAAAAGGAAACATATTATTTGCCAAGCAACAGCTTAGACAGTTTCCTTTTCTAGTCCTTCAAGTAATAGCATCATAATCAAATTTTTTTCTTTCCTTGGAACTTCGCCACATTGGATACCAACTCCCAAACTCCTCGTTGTGCCCCACTCATTAATCCTGGTTGCCAGAGTTCACTGAAAATCAAGGTGGGACCCCCTAGAGCTAACATATCTGATGGGTCAAACTTTAAAGGCTCATTTCTCACATGCATTTCATCTATTACATAAAACCTCATGAGAACTAATAGTGTTGTAAATCTGTGGCCACCTCTGAATGAAATGACTCAAGAGTCAGAGAAGCCCACAGCAACAGTGACAAAGGCTTAATCTACAGAATCCCAATCCCATCCCCAGTGGGCTCTACCTGTTTGATGAACTCCGGGAAGCTGAGGATGGGCCCATTGTGGAAGACTGGATAATAAAAGACATAGGCCAGCATCCAGGGAAAGGAGTAGGAGGTCGATGCAGCAGGCAGCTGCTGCCAGCAGAGCTCCAGGCTGAAGCTGGTGTAGTAGAGGCAGCGAACAGTCAGCGTGAACTGCAGCAGGTAGTACTCGTTTTCTGTCTTGTACCACCTTCTCTACAAAATCAAAAGGAGAGAACCACCTCTGAGTGGCCAGCAGGGACATCGTCCAGTCCCATTGCAGGTGCTGGCCAGGAGGACCACCTTCCTAGGGGGCCCTGGGAAGGCGACCTCTTTTTCAGGTAGAGCAGCTGTGCCATAAAGGGGAGTCGAGAACCAATGAACACCAGGTAAATCTCATTGGTAATCAAAGCAAGGCAGTTAATGAGCAGTAGGAAAAAGAATGTCTCTAATGTAAACTTAGCATTAGGACTGACACAACATAATGAAGGTTTTCCCAGATACGCATGTATCAGATACCCAGGGCATAAAGTGCAGATTAGCTACATCCAGTGGATACTCTGACAGCTTCTTCGACTATTCGGATAACAAAGAGGGGCTTAAAATGTCCCATGGGATTTCTGTCTTCAATGTATTTTTCTTTTCTCTCTTTTGTTATCAGTTTGGCTCTACATTTAGTTGAGTAGCATCTGTCAAAAAAGCTTTAAAGACAAATATTAAAAAATAAAAATAAAAAAAACAGTCCCTGCCCTCAATATGTTAAATTCTCATACAGGACATAAATGTGTAAACATGCAATTATAATACAGCATGAAACAAGAAATAACCTGTGCAAAAATATGCGTGGAACAAAAGATGAGAAGGAAATACAATAAAATGTTAATATCAGGGAGTAAAATCATGAAGTATTTTCTAATTTCTATATTTTTCTATATTTTCGATGTTTTCCAAAAATACATTCAGTGAGAAAAACTATTTATGGAAAGACATAGAAGAAATATAACTTGGGTCAAAGGAGAAAGTAATTAATTTGATCCATCAGGGTCTCCTTAAAGCTGTACACAGAAAAACCAACCACTGAACAGAGTTTCTACTTCCTGTACAAGACTTTAACAGCCACCAAGGGGAAAGAGGATAATCATATCAGGAGAACCACATGTGCAAAAGCATGGAAACCCAGCTAGTTTCTAATCATATGATCTCCTTCCTCAATGTTTTTCAAATCACTGTAAAACATACAGAACAACTGAATATTTATTCACCTCCAACATCCATAACTGATGCTAACTGTCCCCAAAGAAATGATAAATGGAATTAGATTCTGTTTTTACACTTGCCAGGTCCCCAAAAAGTTAAGTATGAACTTGTTTTCATTTTTACTCTAAATCTGTTTTTAAGCACACTTGCTTAAATGGTTGCCTAGTTAATCACTCTGGGAAGTATCTTTTGTTAAAATGGAGTGATTATCTGATATACTCTCATAAGTCCAGATTTTGACATATGTGCTTAAAATATTAGCCCCACATCATTAATGAGAGTGAGAAAAATTAAGGTAGACTAAAAACAGCAAAAAACACTTCAACTTTCAAAATGCTACAATTTTCACAAAATCACTTAACATAGATTATCTTGTTTGACTATTAGAACAATCCCATGAGAAAGGAAGAGGATTTATTACTTCCATTTTCCAAATGACGAGATTGAGGCTCAGAGGCTAAATGACTGCTCCAGCTTCAGAGTAGGAAGAGATGGGGATTAGAAAAGACTAGAAACCAGGTCATCCATCTCACATTTCCCATCATGTTCCTTCCCATTACTGTGTCGATGCAGGGCACATGAATGCTAAGTGCAGTCACCTGGATCAACGAATGAGTGACTGAATGAATGAACAAAAATATAGATACCACAGGAGTTCCAGTCCCACAGTGATTGAAGAAAGAATATCCAACACTGCCCAAGATTTTAAATGTGCCTATGGAGATCCTAGGGGGTTAGAGGAAGGGATAGGTGTGTGCAGTGTCCCCAAAGCTCTATGTGACACCTGGTCACTTACATGCTACTGTTTTATTGTGTCCCCGGTTTGTAAGAGCCAGCAGCTCTCAGAGCAGTATGTGATACTAAATGATCTACTTTTTCTGTGGCCCTCTTTTATTATTTACCTTTAGAGACTGAGGTCTAAGCCGTACTTTGAAAGAGAATCAGGTGGACAGGGATGATGGGAAGGTTGGTTCCAATAGACAGTGTAAACATATGTAAACGTGTAAAGGGAAAGGTAAGCAGATTGGCCTGACTCAAAAAAACAGCTCCTGCCAGTTGGGCAGTGTTTGGGAACCGGGCTAGGAAGGAGAAGGTCGATGAAGGTGGGAAACATTAATGGTCCTGCCCTAGGCACATGACCCCCAGTGTTTTCCAAGCTGTGCATCTCTCAAGCTGGCTATTCTCAGAGTCGACTGACCCCGAAGGTGAAGGGCTCTGAAGCCGAGTGCCCAGGACCAGACCCCGGAGCTGGGGCCTTGGACTTGTGTTCTTCTTGCCATGCATTTCTACCTTAAAAGAAAGCTCCCACTTCTGGATGATTGAGAGTTCCACACAGACTCTCCCTTTTCTCCCCTGCAGCCACAGACCTTGGCAGCTCCAGCTTGCACATGTAAAGGGTGTATTCAACAGACAAGTGAGAGAAGGAACCTCACAGTCTGAGTGGGCCTGAGATAGCCTGAGGGGCCTAAGCTTCATTTGCACAAGCAGGGCTAGGTTATTCCAGTTACCAAAGACAGAACCAGATAGTCCGGAGCTGTCCAGGAGATGCTAGCCACTGCCCAGGAGATGATCAGAGAACACACAACAGAAATCAGAAAATGCAGTGCAAGAAGAATTTGCTGATAGGTGCAATCGCCTCAGCAAGGCACAGCAAACTCCTCAGCTCGGAAGGCAGTCCCTCTGTCATCCACCATCCTCTGGGCCAAGTCTGATGTGCAATCATAAAATAAAAATGCACTGTTATTGTGACTAAGAAAAAAATAAAGCTAAAAGGTAAGTGCCTATAAAATAAGATTTTACTAATGCAAACAAAAGCTATAAAGAAGTGTGGTTTGAGCCCAGTGTCCTCCTCTATTAGCACAAACAACCGATAGGTGACTGAGTCTGTCAAAATGCCTCTGGGTTTACAAAAATGAAAGCTTGGTCTGTGCCCTTTGGAGACAACCCTTTGTTTTCACTATCTAAATTGAAAGAGCTTCCACTGGGTCACATGAGTAGATAATAAATCTGTTCCTGACCAGGCACAATGGCTCATACCTATAATCCCAGCACTCTGGGAGGCCAAGGTGGGCAGATCACATGAAGCCAGGAGTTTCAGGCCAGCCTGACCAACATGCTGAAACCCCGTCTCTACTAAAAATATAAAAATTAACTGGGTATGGTGGCAGGTACCTGTAGTCCCAGCTACTCGGTTGACTGAGGCATGAGAATCACTTGAACCCAGGAGGCGGAGGTTGCAATGAGCCAAGATTGCGCCACTGCACTGCAGTCTGGGTGACAGAGCAAGACGCCATCTCAATAAATGAATAAATGAATCTGTTCCATCAACTAGGAAGAAGAAAAAGACCTAACTTACCACCACAGGGCCACTGTGGCCATCAGATGAGTTGAGTGATGTGTACATTCCCTATATATTGTAGGGCACTCTCCAGATGATTTTCAGTAAATCATCTGTTTGTTTCTTCTCTCTTTGTTCCTGGCCCTCTGGCCCTGTGACATCTGGCACTCCACATGCCTACCCAAACTCTGAGAGATGATACAGGGCTAGCCCTGGGCAATCTCACAGGGCTAAAACACAGCCAGGAATGACAGGACTGCAGAACGCACCACTAGGGTTCACATGTAGCAACTCCGTATGGCCACTATGGGGAGCCCCATCACAGTCTACAATCATCTTGTCTGAAAACCAAGGTGTCTACTGGGATCAAGGCAAAGCCAAAGGGGCCTTCTCGGGATTCCTGATGGTAACAGGAAGACACTTACCTTAACTTCCTCCACACCCTGCAGCCTCAGTGTGGAGAGCAGGAGGAGAGAACAGAGCCACGACAGGAGCTGAGACCGGAACTGGGCCACGCAGAAAGAGATGGTGGTATGGAGCAAAACCATGGCCACACCAGGGGTCCCCAGCACACACCAGCAGGCCCACATCCCATAGAGCATTAGAATCCAGGGTCTGTGCTGCAGACAGGGTGGGGTCCAACCAGAGAGAGACAGGGAGGGAGAGGAGAGGGAGGAAAAGAAAGAGAAGTGAGCTCATGAAATTGATATTGAAAGTTCTACCTGTAAGAGGATCACGTTTAATTACCCAATAAAGAAACTCTATTATCATTGCCCTGGGAATTTGGGTACAAAACAAACAAGATTGAGAGGGACTTTCCACATTAACCCCCAGAGTCCCATCAGCTCCACCCAGAAGCAAGTAACCACTCTCCTGCCTTCAACCAAAGCCACCCAGACCCCTGGGACACACAACAATAAGATATTGGATTGACTTTTCAACAGACACAATGGAAGCCAGAAGACAGCTGGAAAACTGCCAAATGGACCACATCCTACATACACCATCCTTCAGAAGTGAAGGCGAGAGGAAGTATTAGTATACATTTCTAGGAAGACTTCTTAAGAAATCTGGATCATCCAAACCACAAAAGACTTTCCAAAGTCTAAGCCAGAAATTTTAAATATGTAGGGATTTTTCCATTTTTGATTTTTTGCATATTGATTAGTCAAATTTATGTCATAGAAAAATTGCATCTTACCTGCTTTATGAGCTACTGAGGACTTTGCATCATCTACCTGATTGATACATTTATTCCCATTTTAGGAGAATCACAGATTTTTATCTAATCATCAAGTAATTTATAGTTATCACATTGAATAAGTAGATGAATTAACATGTCTTTGCTTCATGATATAACTTTGGTCAGATCTGATGGGGAAATCCTTATTTAAAAACTATAATGTTTTAACTTTGAGATGCAAGATATCATTGTGGTTCAATGATTCAAGCTTTGAAGTCTAACTGCCTAAATTCAAATGCTTGTGTCTCATAACTACCTGTGTAACCTGAGGTAAAGGACTCCATCTCTGTGGATTAATTTCTTCATATATAAAACTGTAATATCCCAGCACTTTGGGAGGCCAAGACAGTCGCATCACTTGAGGTCAGGAGTTTGAGACCAGCCTGACCAACATGGCATAAACCCCATCTCTACTAAAAATACAAAAATTAGCCAGGTGTGGTAGGTGACTGCAATCCCAACTACCCAGGAGGCTGAGGCAGGAGAATCCCTGGAACCCGGTAGGCGGAGGTTGCTGTGAGCTGAGATCGCACCATTGCACTCCAGCCTAGGCAGCAGAGCAAGACTCCATCTCAAGAACAAAACAAAACAAAACTGGAATAATAACAGTATCTCCTTCATGGGGTGTATACACAGGAAGGACTCTACAAATACAGTTGTTATTCCCATAGGGAAATGTGATGTCTCATAGGTATGCATTTTAAAATGTGGATCCCAGGAACACACCGAACTGAAAAGTGAGAAGTGCCTCAATTTAAGTCTTCTTGTGGAGCCAAAGACTTTTCAGGGCAAGACAGGTGTGGAGTGTAAATTGCAAATCCCATGCTTTGATGCTAACACTTTCAAAATATTGCCTACCTAGTATTCTTTCCCAAACCTATACTCTAGTTCAAGAGAGAACATTTTAAATATGAGACTAGGTCAGCCATTTTTAAGTTCCAGGAAAACCAGGGAAATGTGAAGTTCAGTTTTACTATTTTTCCATCCTACTACCCACAGAAAACAGCCACATAAATTTGCTTCAAACCCTCACCTCTGGGCAGAGTCCAATTATAAGGAATACGTCGCCAAAGACTATTTGAAGAAGTAGTTTTAACAAATGAAAAAAAGAGGTTCTTTTCCAACATGACCTACAGCATTTACCAATGGAATTCTTTTTCGTGCATGTGTGGCTACATACATAGACACAGTTATGTTTTTATTAAGTGCTATTTGATCCCTTTGGAAAAAGCCTGTTTGCTAGGATTCATCTGGGAACTTACCACAGTCTGAAGCCGCTTCAACTTGGAAAATGCTGTAAGAACCTTCAGGAAATACTTCACAGTGCTGTGCATACCCCATTTACTGGAGAGACTCTATGATGAATTTAACAGTTGTCTCCAAAGCCACCTTGAGGCAGACAAATTGGTCCCATATTCATCCCCCACTGTTTCCCTACTGCCAAACAGTACAGGCAGACGACACTTAATACTGGTCTAAGACATCACAGGACACGCTCTCACATGAGCCTCATGTTCTCTACCCATCTTAGTATTATGCACTGATTCTCCCCATGTACAAGCAACTCTACTATATACATTCATGATGCACAGGCCATGAAAAGATGTGAATAACGCAAAAGGAATCACCTACACAAAACTGTTGTATAGATTAGAATCCCACTACAATGTTGATTTTCATACTTTGTCTATAAAAATGCCATTGGAATGAATCCTATCCCCAAAACACCATTAAAATCCTACAAGAGGAGAATCGCTTGAACCTGGGAGGCAGAGGTTACAGTGAGCCAAGATCGCGCCATTGCACTCTAGCCTGGGAGACAAGAGTGAAACTCCATCTCAAAATAAGTAACAAAGAAGTAAATAAAATCCTGCTAGAGCAGAACCAGCCTCCCATGCCTTGCAATCCAACTGGCGTCATGGCAGGGCAGTCCCCATTATAGATGTAGCCCTTAGGGCACAGCTGCCCGACCACGATCCTTCCCATGCACATACCTAGATCTCAAGCACTATGAAGAGGGTTCCAGGATTAACGGGTGACATGGCCCAGCAGGGTGAGCAGCAGCATGGACAGCCTGTTCCTCTGGGCAGCAGAAGAGCTTTTTCTAAACATTTCAAAGGCCAGTTTCATAAGCAAAAGCCTAAGGCTAGCCCTGTCCCATCCATCTCTACTCCAAATGTGTGTATGTGTTTATCGACCTTTTTTCTCTCTTAAGTAAAAATGCTTAACTATCAGTATTAAGCCTCTGACATCTGACATCAACCAGGCCAGAATTTTTTTTAACTTTTCAAAAATAAAAAAATAAAATGTGTTGCATTTTGTTCCAAAACAACACTTCTGACTCATCACTAGAAAGGCTTTCAGATTTTTTTTCCCAAGTTCTCAAGGTAATAAGAGCAGACATACAAGATTTGGTCATACACATACTGTACGTCAAACTCAAGTTTAAAAACACACCTAAACACCAAAATAGCCCAATTCATTTAAATTACAAGGTTCAAATCATGAATATGATTGGGAATTACTTGTTACTTGAAAGAAGACACAAAGAATCACATTGATCACACCAAGTGTATAAGTAAAACATGGCCTTAATGTTGGATTGTGATGTTTCTGATTTATAAATTTAGATTCCAATTGCATACAACTTTTATATAATGTTCTCAGATTTTTATTGAGATAGTTGTATTCACATATACATACAAGAGACATCCCTTGTACACTTTACCCAGTTTCTTCCTATGGCACATTGTTTAAAACCACAAATATCACAACCAGGATATTGATGTTGCTGCAATGCACCAAACTTATTCAGATTTCCCTAGTTTCACTTGTATTCATTTATGTGTGTGTTTAGTTCTATACAATTTTATCACATGTATAGGTTTGGTATCTACCACAGCAAAAATGCAGAACAGCTCCATCACCACAAGGATTCCTCATGTTGCCATTTTATACCACATTCACCTCCTTCCCACTCCCCTGATCGCCCCTATCCCTAATCCTGACAACCAATAACCTCTTCTCCATTTCAAAGATTGGCTTTTTTCACTCAGCGTAATTTCCTGCAGATTCCTTCAAGTTGCTGTATCAATGGTTTCCTCCTTTTCATTGCTGAGTAGTGTTCCATGATGTGGATATACCACAGCTTGTTAGCCATTTACCTACTGGAGGCTGTCTAGGCTGTTTCCATTTTGGGGCTATTACAAATAAAACTTATGCAAACATACATATATAGATTTTTGTGTAAAAATAAGTTTTCATTTCTCTGGGATAAATGCCCAAGATCACACTTGCTGGGGTGCAAGGTAGTTGCATATATAGTTCTATAATAAACTATAAAACATTTTCCAGCATGGCTGTAGCATTATACTTTCCTGCCAGCAATGCATGTGTGATCCAGTTTATTCACATCTTTGCCAGCATTTGGTGCTGTTACTATGTTCTATCTGAGCCATTCTGGTAAGTGCGTAATGACATCTCGTTGTGGTTCTAATTTGAATTTATCATGCTCTTTTAAAAGGTATCAAAGCATGAGTGACCTGAAGCTTGAGATGGGTTTGCTGGAGCACAGGATGACAGCCCCACTGGAACCACTCTGACCCTCCCTTAATGCTCTTTATTCCAGGTTCTTCCATTTCTAATAGAAGATGAAACAGAAAGCAGGGGAAGAGGGAAAATGTTTAAAAATCTGATGAAAAATAAGAAAGTATACTCTATTTATGTAGCAGTGGAGACAAAGCCAGATTGAGAACACTATGGCCTCTCTGATGAGACATAGATCTTACTAACCCTGATTGACTTAAGCAGGCATCCTTCCCCTCTGCTCCCTGGGTCTGAACCACTCTCAAAATGGGGTCTGACTCTACTTGATAGTCTCCTTTAACAGGCTAAACTCCTGCTTTGTTTAGATTACAGTAATGTGAGCCCAGAATCTAGCACAGTGCCCAGCATATATCAAGTGTTTCATAACTACTGGATGGAAGGACGGAGAGAATAGTTGCATGGATGGATAGCTGGGTAGACGGATATGCTTTCCCAAGTCTTGGGATTTAATCTTGTGATCATGAATAAGAAGAAACAAGAAAATAGTACTAAAATGTGGGCTTTGGAACCCACTAAAGTGAAAACCTACTGTCTTCCAAAGTCTCTGCTTGTCCTACTTAACCCGTTATAAACAAAGGCTGTTTTGCCAATGCAGGTAGAATGGAAGAGACATTTCACATCTCACCACCTATTACCTGTTTGCCACTCACAGCATCTCTTAACTGTACTTCTGTTGGGGGAAATCTCCAATAGTTAACAACTGATGGGGCACAGGTACCAATCCAGGAAAGTGGATACCTGCTATAGAGCCTTCTATCCATCACCCCAGCAGAGTCTCCCGGGAGAATAACCAGTTGAGCTGGCACAGCTCCAAGGATGGAATCAGTGACCCTAAGAAAAGACTACCGATTTGCTCTTTCTTTTGAAATCCATACTCTTAAAACCTTCTTCATAAGGAGTGAAGAAAAACTGCCAGACAATGCCCCTTCTCACACCATCTGTTTCTACTTCAGCTCATTCTGTGCCAAGGGCGCCAAGTGATAATAGGATGTGCCTGAGTGGGTTCCCTCCTTAGAGTTTACCTCTGTAGGGAGGAATGAAAGTGTACAGCCTTGGTCAGAATTCCTGTTGGCAACATTATCAGATGTCCCTGCCTGTTAATTCTTTTTGCACATCTGCCAAGAAACCACTTAATGGGAGCATTATTTGGGAAATAAGAATGGGAATCAATCAATATTCTTATGTATGACATAATTTATTACATACTACATAACCAATAGCAGCTCTACTGAAATATATATATCTTATATATACATATATATTTATATACAATCTCCCCAAACAGAAAGATACAACCCACCCATCCCAGAGTCTGAAAAACTGCATTCTAGCCTGCTTTTTCCTGGGAGTAAAGGCCAGCAGGCCCCTGCGAAAGGAATTTCATCCCTCCTTAAACATGCATTGATGGAGGTAGAAAGGGGCTGATTCCAGGAGAACCATTAGCACATGGTATTTCTATTCGGTGCATGGATTTGGGAATGTCCTGGAAAAAAGCCCTGCTCCCTGCAGCCTTCCAGAGGTTGGTTAACTCATCTCACTCAGCACCATGGGTCAGGCTTCTCAGCCCTTTTCATATCTTGCGCCTGATGAGCTCAGCCCATCAGCCAATAGCTAATGATGTGGGTCCTCCCCATCAGAGGCACAGTGAGAACCCAGCTGTGTGGTTAGCAACAGCACCCATCCTCAGCCCTACACCAGGCCAGTCTTCTCAAAAAGTTCACACGGGGGTATTTTTTGGTTCTGAGGGCAGAGAACACAATGTCTCAGGTGGTGGTGAGGCCACAGTTGGCATTCATGAAAGGAGGCAACTGTCTGACCCACGACATCCAATCCAATCATAACAAACACACAGCCAAAGCTCAGAGCCGTGATTCAGCCTTCCCTCCAGGGCCACTGGCTCCTGATGAAGTCTCACGAAAACCCAAAGAGAGAGCCTTATCCAGGGAAACGGTGTTTAACTGAGCCAAGGAACTCAGTGGAAAGTTTTCTTTCTTACCATGGCAAAAAAAAAAAAAGATAGATCATGCTTTTGAAAATAAAAATAACCTGCCACCTCTCCATGGGAGGAGGTGCAGCGAGCCAAGGAAGAGACAAGATTAGATATTAGATAAAGGAGAAGGCTAGAATCTTTCAGGGCTTAAGGCTATAGTAGCAAGAATTGCTAAAGCCTGTCCCTGCATAGTATTGCCTATAGTTTAGGATGCCTCAGAGAATGGGGAGGAAAAAAAAAAAAAAAGGACAACTGCAGCCTAAATCTTCCACCCTGAATAAGTACCAAAAACAACAACCCGAATTAAGGCCATCTGGAACACTTAGTCCAGGTGGTGAAAGCAGAGAGCTAATGAGGCCAACGTTGTGGTTCATACTTATGTAAGGGCCAAGCAAACTCAGACAAGGAAAGCACTGTGCCCCAGCCACAGGCCGAACCCGGCCCACCAGCTGTCTCACAAATCAAACCTGCGGTCGCCCAGAGGATGAGAGAGGCACATACAGAGGGAGATGACTCAGTGCTCACTCTGCCTCATTCCAAGAAAAATGCAAAAGAACACCTCCTACGGACATTGGATAAGATGTGCTCTGCAGAGAAAAAGACTAGTCCACCTGTCCAGCCCTGCCTGGTAACAAGATGCAGGAAGCTGAAACAAGTGAACTCCATTTCCTTCAAGCCACAGCTCAAAAGCCACCTTCTCGGAGGCCTGCCCTGACACCAGAATGGCAGGTGAGGCCCACACCTTCTCCCACCATAGCGTGCCCAGCCAACCACATCAGGTACAGAACAGTGAGCAGTATTTGCTTTCCTAACTTCCCACTCAACTGTGACTCCCCAAGAGAAAGGGCTGTGTTTCTCAGTCTTTCCCCCAGGACCCAAGACAAGCTTGAAAAGACCATCAGCATGGGAACATTGCTACGGATGCTAGACACGGCCTACGCCCTTGAGGATTTTGGAATCTCAAGATGGTCACCTCCATTCTTGAATACCATAAACTGCTCTCAGGAGCAAATGCCAGCAGATGACAGTAGCAGACACCATCTATTGGGCTGTCCTCATGTGCAAGCATAACCTTGAAAAACATTTGCTTATCAGACCCTCTCCACAACTCCACGAAGCCAGCAGTGCCATCCCGCTTGCACAACTGTGGAAACAGCCTTAGAGATATTCAGGAACTTGCTTAAGGTTACACAGCTTGAGAGTGGCAATGCAGGGATTGACCCTAGTGCTCTTAACCACACCAAATACTGCCTCCCACAAGAGGAGGAGCAAGAACTCAAAGGTTCAAGCAAATTAAAAGAAGGGACATCTATATCCAGTATAGCTAGATTTCTGATAGTGTCAGGTGCAAAACAGGAGCTGAACGTGGAGGAGGTTCGGAAGGAGGGAGGGGCATCTAATCAGGAACAGGTAATTAATCTCAATCATGCGTTCTCAACAAGGGTTGTATCTCCTTCAAACGAGGTGGGGTGGAGCAGATTTTGTAGGCTAGACCTAAGGATAAAATGGAAATTAAAATTAGTGATGACTGGGCGTGGTGGCTCACACCCGTAATCCCAGCACTTCGTAAAGCAGAGGTGGGAGGATCGCTTGAAGCTAGGAGTTTGAGACCAGCAAGACTCCATCTCTATTGTTTTTTAATAATTTAACATTTGTAGAATATTAGTACTATATTTTGTCTCAGTTTTAGGTTACTTGTTGGTTACTGGGGGCAAGAAAACCTTACTCCTTATGCATAAAGCACAGACATACGTACAGTAAATAAAGAGATATATACAGGATATATGTAGTACTCAAATTTCACAGAGGAGGAGAGATGATCAGGAAAAAAAATTATCTAGAAAGGTGCCTCAGGGACAATACTGAAAAAAATTTAAGAAACACTGATCTATAGGAAGCAAACAGGAGGAACAAGAACAAGGGTTAGAGGCAAAGGAGACCCATCAGAGGAGGCCATGTGGGTCCTGATGCGCATGGCCCAGAGACATCAGGGGGACAGATGAAAACACAGTGTCCCCAGGACAACTCTACCTTTCCTTCTGCCCATCATTTCATTCTTCCATGTGTTCAGTTAAAAATATACGAAATATCTGGCCAGGTGCAGTAGCTCATGCCTGTAATCCCAGCACTTTGGGAGGGTGAAATGGGAGGATCACTTGAGGCCAGGAGTTCAAGACCAGTCTGGGCAAAATAGCGAGATCTCGTCTCTACAAAAAGTTTTTAAAATTAGCCAGGTGTGGTGTCACAGCCTGTAGTCCAAGCTACTCAGGAGCTGAGGAAGGAGGATTGCTTAAGCCCAGGAGTTCGAGGTTACAGTGAGCCATGATTACACCACTGCACTCCAGCCTGGGTAGCACAATGAGATCCTGTCTGTAAGGAAAAAAAAATCACAGAGTGCTGGTGGCTGTAGGGTAGGCCCTCCTTTGGCTTTACTATATAATGTGTTACTAAGTAGTTATACCAATATATATTCAACACCCTTTCTGGATCAGTTCAGGCAGCTAACGCTGATATCATCAGGGGATTTTTGTTTTGTTTTTGCCAAACTAGAAAGCATAAAATGATATCTTATTGTAGTTTTAAGATGCATTTGTTTGATTACTAATGAATTTAACATTTTTTCATATGTTTATTGGTCATTTATGTTTCCTCTTCTACAAATTCCTCTTCATATCTTATACCATTTTTCTATTGAGTAATTGTCTTTTTTACGAAATTTCTTTATTCCATATGCCAATCCTTTGTCAGTTTGCAAATTACTTCTCCACTAGTGACTTGCCTTTCCACTTTTCTATTGTGTCACTGGATAAAAAGTTTTCAATTTTAATGTAAATTTATTAGTGTTTTCCTCTATAACTTGCACTTTTTGTATCTTGTATAAAAAAAGCTCTCTGTGCCAGCATCAATATTCTATGTCATATTTTCTAAAAGTTTAATACTTTTGATTTTCATTTTAACTCCTTAATTCATATAGAAAATTATTATGAGGTAATCATATGTATACTTTCTAGTTTGACAAAAGTAGATCTTGTTTTTATTGCTTTTCAACTTAATTTCCATAATTACTTATTAATCCATAATTAAAAGTCAAAAAAATAGATATTGCTGTAAATGTGATAAAAAGGGAACACTTTCACACTACTGGTAGAAGTGTAAATTAGTACAACCACTATAGAAAACAGTATGGGAATTCCTTAAGGAACTAAAAGTAGAACTACCATTTGATCCAGCAATCCCACTACTGGGTATCTACCCAAAGGAAAAGAAGTCCTTATATGAAAAAGGCACACGCACCTGCATGTTTATAGCAGCACAATTTGCAATTGCAAAGATATGGAACCAATCTAAGTGCCCATCAACCAATGAGTGGATAAAGAAAATGTGGTATATATACACCATGGAATACTACTCAGTCATAAAGAGGAAAGAAATAATGTCTTTTGCAGAAGCTTGGTTGGAGCTGGAGGCCATTGTTCTAAGTGAAGTAAGTCAGGAATGGAAAACCAAATATCATACGTTCTCATTTATAAGGAGGAGCTAAGCTATGAAGACCCAAAGGCATAAGAATGTATAATGGACTTTGGGGCTTCGGAGGGAAAGGTTGTCGGGGTGAGGAATGAAAGACTACACATTGGCTACAGTATACACTGCTTGGGTGACAGGTACACTAAAATTTCATAAATCACCACTGAAGAATTTATCCATGTAACCAAAAACCACCTGTACTCCAAAAACTATTGAAATAAAAAAACATGAAAAAAATCTCCCCACAATAATAGACCTATCTATCTTTATGTTTATGAATACTTTTTGTTGTATATATTTTGAAGCAAATAAACTCAGAGTTTTAATATCTTCCTAACAAGAAATGAACTCTTTTGTTATTCAACAGCAGCCCTCTTTGTCACCAGTAATGCTCTTTGCCGCTATTAATAAAACTGCACCAGCAGTTTGTCAGAGGGAGAGGGGGTTTAATATTTGCCTGGAATATCTTTTCATACTTTTACTTTCAAATTATATATCCTTCTGTTTTAAGGATATCCAGCTAAGAAAAGCCTCTCTGAGCTCCGTTTTGGTTTTTGTTTTCCTTTATTTCTTTCTTTTTTTCATCTAGTCTGACAATCTTCATCTTTTTTGGAATCCACTTATGTTGATTGTAATGACTGACATATTTAAATTTATTTTAACCATTTCTTTTATGCTGTCTCTTTGTCCCACTTTTCCCTGTTTCATCTTTACTTTTAAGGATGAAATGTCTAACAAATGAAGTTCATCATATTTTAAAGGGATTTAAAAAACTGATACTATATTATTGATCCTATCTTGCAGAGGACAACCGCTAGGTTTTGAATGTTTGTCCCCTCCAAAACTGGTGCTGAAATTTAATTCCCAGTGTGGCAATATTGTGAGGTACAGCCTTTAAGAAGCAATTGGATCATGAGGGCTCTGCCTTCATTAATGGATTAATTCATTCATAGGTTGTATTAGTCTGTTTACACACTGCTATAAAGAACTACCTGAGACTGGGTAATTTATGAAGAAGAGGTTTAATTAACTCACACTTCCACAGACTTAGCAGGAAGCATGACTGGAATGCCTCAGGAAACCTACAATCATGGCGGAAGGCAAAGGGGAAGCAAGCACATCTTACCACAGCAGAGCAGAAGAGAGAATGAGCAAAGCGGGGAGTGCTAGACTTTCAAACAACCAGATCTCATACGAACTCTATCATGAGAACAGTAAGGGGGAAGTCTGCCCCCATGATTCAGTCACCTCCCACCAGGCTCCTCCTCCGAGATGTGGGGATTACAATTTGACATGAGATTTGGGTAGGGACACAGAGCCAAACCATATCATGAATTAATGAGTTACCATGGGAGTGGGACTGGCAGCTTTATAAGAAGAAGAAAAGATACCTGAGCTATCATGCTCACCACCTGATCTCCTGCATGGCCTCAGGACTGCAGAGACACCAGCAAGAAGGCCCTCACTACATGTGGCTCCTCAACCTTGGACTTCCCAGCCTCCATAACTGTGTAAATTCCTTTTCTTCATAAATTACTAAATAAGTTCATTTTCTTATAAAATTACTCAGTTTTATGTATTCTAAGCAACAAAAATTCACTAAGACCATAAATGAAGATGCAGTGAAAACCTTTACTCAGGTTAGAAAGCTAATCAGTGACCAAACTAAGGACCAAACATGAGTAATACAATGTCCAGCACTCTTCCACTACACAATTAACTTAGTACAATCCTCGAAGTACATCATCTTCCCCTCACAGAGGTAAAGAAAAACCAGTATGAAGCTATTCATTTTACATATAGGAAAACTAAGACTTATGGTAATAAGTCATTTACACATGGGTGGGAAAACTTTGTTACAAATTAAAATGTTAAATTTCCAGAAATTTTGAATTCTTGGGGGAAAAAAACTAAACAGAAATTTGTGGGAGAAAAGAAAACCATTAATGAGGGCTGAGGTAGATATATTTATGACTAGCTTAGGAACAAAAAAATTATTATTAGGTCTGCTCACAAAGTTATATGAAATTTTAAAATATATTCAGATCTGACAACGTCTAATATTTTGGATTTTGCCAGTTCAGCAGCCACTTGAGTACAAAAAAAAAAATCAATATCATATTTAAGAGGAAGTTAATATGCTGTTGGGATTTCCTATCTTCCAGGGTTAGAAGCAATGCCCAGGAAGCACCAATTTTCAGGAAAGAGTCAGAAACTGGCTCAAGTTAGGTGCATGTCTCTAACCACAGGGCATCCTGTTTCTGTATCTCACTTTCCGGTCTCAATCTCCAGAGGTTTCTGTTTCTCTTCTACTTCAGTTTTATCACCTCCGGGAACCTCTGAGAATCAAAACATTTTTCCTAGGTTGACTTCTAAATCAGGTTTTGGTTGTGTCTTGTTTTTACTCAGTAAATTTCCAAGCACAGACTTTTTCCTCCATCAGGAATCTATAGCAAGCAAGAAGCATGTATCAGAGGCCTCTGGGCAACACCCTGGCCCCCAGGTGACAGAAAGATCCCCCTGGCAGTATACCAGGTCCCTTGCTAGCCAGACCTGTGAAGAGGGTCTCAATCCTGCCTCATATAAAAGTAGTTTTCAAATAACCACTTTGAAGAATCTTTCGTTATCTAAGCCAGACCAAGGCAAGAGCAAAATGCTACTGGACTTCCCATCTAAAACAGCGACAGCAGCATAAACTACTTGACATTAAAATTATTCCCACTTCTTAAGTAAATCATCAACTTTCTTCTGAATTTGAACTCGTCTAGATTCTCAACAACAGGCAACTTTTTGATAAATTGATCGGAAGTGATCTTAAAGACCACCACCACCCTCCATGGTTAGTTTTACTCTACAACCTTTATATTCAATGTCTGAAAATAAGTTGGAGAAAGTAAGTGCAGGATATGAACTATGAACTTTTATCTTAAATGTTATATTGATCGTTAACAACTTTATCATTTTTTCCAGGCTCCCAATGCTAATCTTCATGTCTTCTGCAAAGGAAAAACACACTTAAAAGGTAACAACACAAATAATCATACCTTTCTTGCCAGCAGTGTGGCCATTTGAGACACTACCATGTGGCCAAGGAGAAGCCACACCAGCCACTGCTTCCCCCATTCCATCCAGAAGCTCCACTCAAAGTCAGTCGCATCCTAAATAGGACAAAATAGGAGTTTATCAGAGGGATTTCAGTGCACGTCTGAGTCAGAATACAAACTCCAGTTAATAAAACTGGAAAGAAGGTCAGTGTGAGTCCAAACTCTGTAAAACAGGATTTACACACTTTTAGCCTTTCCCCATCCACCTGTACACTCCCCTCCAGCTTGCTATTAGTTAATGGCAAAAACTGCAATTACTTTTGCACCAACCTAACAGAATCATTGCTCTTGCCATTCCCCAAATGCACCTTGGACTTTCTACAACTCAGTGTCTTTGGTATAGCTGATCTCCCAGGACCCTCTATAGTATAGATACTATTATTATTTCCATTTTGCAAAAGATGAAACAGAGACTTAAAGAACTCGATTCATTTACCCAAGGTCACAGGGATAGCACAAGTAATGAATTGAGGCTATCCCAGTTTAGACAACTAGATGTTTTCACTAAGGAGAGAAATGTAAATTGGACGCTAATAAAATGGCTTGAAGTCAGTCATTCTGAGTCTTGTTACCATTTACAGACAGAATAATTTGTCAGAGAAATTAACTAATTTCATATAAATGTATAATAAAGGAATGAAAGGTACATTCTCTTCCCCCCAAGAAGCTCTGTGTCCACGTAGCATTCTGTGTCTGCATCGGTACCAGGTTCCACATGTATGAAGCTCCCCAGCAGGAGTAGGTAGAAACCTCTGAAAAGAGTGGACATGTGGATGCTTAGGAAAGTCATACCCTCAGGAGCCCCAGAAAGGACCACGGAGGCCAAGAGGAGCGTGGAGAGATGCACACAGGATGGCGGGGGATTTGAGGTCTTAGAATTTTCTAACCAAAACGTGTGCCTGGGAAAAGGACTCCTGCAATGACTACTGATATTGAACGCCTCACCAATCTCTACAAGTGGAACTTGAAGTCTCTCTTAATTGGATTTGAAGAAAAGTGTGATTTTTTTTGGTGTACCTAAGATTGTGGGGTAATGTCATACCAGTTACACACAAATAAAACTTTTTTTGCAGAAGGTAAGATACACATAAAATTGATCTTGATTCGTAACAGACTATGAGTGCAAGGTAGCTAAGACTGGAGGCTTGGTTTGGGTCCAGAGCTCAGGTCTACTCACACTTGCTGTGATGACCTTGAACATGATTCTTAACCTTTCTGTTCTGTTTCTTCATATGACAATAGTACTTACAGGGATTTTTGAGGCTTAAATACGAGCCTATGTATATTAAAAGTTTATAACAGCACACAGTACTCACTAAACAGCAGTACCCGCTACTCACTGCTAGCCCCATGTGCTTCCCATCCCTTGTAAACCACCAGCCAACACTGTATCATGCTTTACTTTGTGCCACTCATTTTTAAAAAGTTTTCCCGTTTCTTTAAATAAGGAAATACAAAACTGTGCATTCTCAAATTACACATGCTCTCCACACCCCAGATCCTCATACATGATCTGCTCATAAAGCCCCTGTCCCCTGCTGGAAATCATGTATCTAGTTGAATTGTTTCCATTTAGAGATGACTACACCAGAGTCTGGGACATGCCCACCAACAAACAGCCAGATAGCACAGCAGAGAACGCAAAGCTTTAACCTGGCTCCTGATCCCTGATCCACAGTTTATTTCCCCATCTAGAGATTTCCAAGTTAGCTAAGAGTCAATTAACTAAATAAAGGTAAACAAGTTCAAAGGTCATGTGATGAGGCCATGTTAGTAAAATACCACTTTTATAACAGGGATATAGCCAAAAAGACACTGAAAGCCGAGACATTTTTTTTTAACACAAACTCAGAAAAAACAACATTTGAGCTTTTTAAATATAACATTTTTGAACACTTAGAATTACATTTAGAATTCATGACCCCAAGCTTACCTATGCCTCAAAACTTCTCCAAGTTTAATTTTTTAGGGGAAAAAAGGATATAATATGACAAAACATCTAAGACTTTCTGTTCCACCAGAAAGTCCAGGACTCCTGAAAACTCTGCTGGTAAAATCCCATCAACAAAAATTACGCATGGCCTTTCACCGCTAATTATTACAAAAAACATTCATTTAAAGGAAATAAAAATGTCTCTCTCATGTCTATTCTTCCCCATTTAAAAAAGTTACTTAAGGGAAATGACCACCCAGAAAAGCTGGGCCAATGAAAAGGTCAAGATGATGTTTAATGATTTGGGTAAGAAAAATATTGACTCACTGCTTCTCGAAGCAAAAGCTTTATAGACTCTGAGCTCAGTCACACATTTCAAGGCAAACATGAAAGCCTGAAATCAGGAACAACATCATGTTCTGTCCCTTCCCCCATTTTCTGTCTTGACTCCATGGTTATTAGTCAATTAGGAGTCTCTTCTTTGGGACTCTAAGGGGGTCAGATATAAACTGGGGCTAAATCCCAGCCAGGCAGAACTAGGCAGGCTTCTCCATGGAAGCTTGGAGGTTGTACTCCAAGGAGAAGTCACCCACATCCAACCTCAAGGTGGACACAAGCCACCTACTTGCTAAAATGCAGATTCTGATGCAGTCAATCAAGAGTGGGGCCTGGGATTCTGCATTTCTAACAAGCTTCCAGATGATGTGATACTACCAGCCTGGGGACCGATCTGCATGACTGATGAAGCCTCCCTACAGCTGAATGTTCATAAACTCACAGAATCCTTAACAGCTCAGCCTACCCCGTACCATTCCCAGCCAGGGAGGGCACACACTCCGAAGCTGCTACCTCACACTCACCAACGAGCAGTCATCCTCCTGTTCACCGTTCAAAGCTCTCAGCACCCAGACTTCGGAATTCACTGAACAAGTTAACAAATGCGCTTGTTTATTCCGAGGCTTGCATTCTGCTACCAGGCAATACTAAGGACTCTGAGAGACACAATCGTTCTGGGTTTCTTAAATAGTAACTCTAACTTCCTGGCAAAACACTTTTTCCTTTCTTAGCAAAGGAAAGGGTCTGGGCCTAGTGTTTGTAACTGCCGCTTTTCCCACCCACAATGGAGTTCTACTCTAGGCACCATGAGGAGCTCAAAGTCTGAATGGGAACACCCCCAGCACCAAGACCACCACACCCCACAACGAAGACACACTAAAAATCCACTGCAAAGTGAGAGCGTTAGCAGTGCTGCAACTCAACTTCATATGCCCAGGAAACTGACAGACCTGTCCTTTCTTCCCATACAATCACTGATGAACATTCGAGTATGTGTTTTCTAATTACAACCTCATAACAATCTTTAAAGTGGTTCATTTGTTTAATAGACCTTATCTTTTAGAGAGTTTTCAGTTCACAGAAGAATTAAGCACAATGTACAGAGAGTTCCCATAGACCCCTTAACCCCTCTCCATCAGCATCCCCCACCACAGTAATATATTTGTTCCAATTGGTGAACCTACACTGATTCATCATTGTCTCCCAAAGTACATTAGGGTTCACTCTTGATGTTGCATATTCTATGGGTTTGGACAAATGTATAAAAACACATATCCACCATTTTCATATCATACGGAATAGTTTCACTGCCCTAAAAATCCTCTGTACTCTACCTCTGCATCCCTCCCACCCTGACCCTGCCCCCCTCAATCCCTGGCAAACAGTGATCTTTTTACTGTCTCCATATTTCACTTTTTTCAGAATGTCATGTAGTTGAAATAAATACGTTTTGGGTTTTTGTTTTTGTTTTTCTGTCAGCAATTTGAAGCTCTTTTTATTTGAGACAGTCACTCTGTTGCCCAGGCTGGAGTGCAGTGGCACAACCTCGGCTCACTGCAACCTCTGCCTCCCAGGCTCAAGTGATTCTCGTGCCTCAGTCTCCCAAGGGGCTGGGACTACAGGTGCATACCACCATACCTGGCTAATTTTAGTACTTTTAGTAGAAACGGGGTTTCACCACATTGGCCAGGCTGGTCTCAAACTCCTGACCTCAAGTGATCCACCAGCCTCAGCCTCCCAAAATGCGGGGATTACAGGCATAAGCCACTGCGCCTGGCCTGAAGCTCATTTTTCCTTTTTTCTTCTTTTTTCTTTTTTGAGTAGTTCTGTTTTTTATCTCCGTGTTACTAATGAGTTAACTGGAGCTCAAGAGAAAGCAGATTATTTGTCCAAATCTAGTAAGGGGCAGAACTGGGTTTCAAACGTAGGCCTGTCTGATGCCAAGGAGGAAACCCTCTTCTGAGACGTTTCTACTCATGCTTGTCCCTGTACCTGGACTCGCTGCCTTCCCACCCCTTTGGCCCACAGAACTATTTGACTAGACAATCTCCAACCCAGAGTGCACCTCATTAATGCCCCATAACCACAAAGACAGCCCAGTGACATGCACAAAACACTCACTAAATAGTTCAATTCAAATGTCAGCTCAGAGGTGAAGCTTTCCCATCCCTGAGCCTCCCAGGTGGACCTCATTGCACTCCCTTCTCTGTCATCCACATCTCAATTCTAGAACTTTTATTATGGCATTTTTATTATATTACTTTTATTCATATATTTTCTCTCTGGAGGGAAAAATGGAGTTCTCCGAGAGCAAGAACCTTGACTTAAATCTGTCTCCTATGTGCCCAACATTCAGTAAGCCTTTAAAATGGCGGGGAGAAGGAAGGGAGCCAAAAAATCAGGCCATCTAGTACTTGTCACATTTCTCCCCCTGTTTAAACTTGGAAAAGTCACTTAACTATCTGGACTTGAATTTCCTTGCGTGTAAAATGAAGGGCTCGACTAGCACAATGTCTAAGATGCCTTTCAGAAAATGGGAAAGACAGTTATTTTCCAGGCTAAAGGAAAGAAATACTAAGAAAGTGCTTGTCACCCACCCGTGGAGAGGGGGTGGTCCCCCCCTTCTCACACCCCTATGTCACTAGGGAAGAAAGTTATGAGAAAAAATTCCTGGCAAGTGAGAACTTGCCCTAGCAACTCACTCCTGAGTAAATCTTTCCTCCTTCTAGCCTTGAATTCTCATCGCCCTTAAACCTTGCCAGATCACAACTCACTCTCAGCCGCTTAGCTGGAGTACTGTGTTGTTATCACAAGGGATGGCTAAAATTCTGGTTCTGTGCTTTCTCTTGCATTCCCCAGAAAATTGAGGACTATTTTCCAGCTGAAAATAACACAAATGCATAGCTACTGAGGCCTGGTCAACAGACTAAAATATAAAGTACCAAGCCAAGTGCCAAGGCACTCACCAAGACGCCCTAAGTGAATGAGAGAAATTCACCCTGTCACCACATCAGTTAGCTCAGTCTGCTAGTTCCTCAATCCAGATCCCTGGCCCCACTGTTTTGGGAGTCTTTTTGGATTTTTTTTGTAATCAGTCCATGACCTGCTGAATAGTTCCACTGTTTATCTCCTAGTGAGATGGGTCAGGAGCACTGTTTTATTATGCCTGTTGATGGCATTTGTAGATAGCTTGCTATCAGCTCAGAAGTTTACGTCTACAAATGATGCAGAGTCTAAGAAAGGCCATGGATGAGGCTTAAAAATGATTTGAGGTCAGGTGCAGTGGCTCACGCCTATAATCCCAGCACTTTGGAAAGCTGAGGTGGGTGGATAGCTTGAGGCCAGGAGCTCGAGACCAGCCTGGCCAACATGGTGAAACCCCGTCTCTACTAAAAATACAAAAATTGGCTGGGAGTGCTGGTGCATACTTACAATCCCAGCTACTCGGAAGGCTGAGACATGAAAATCACTTGAACCTGGGAGGTGGAGGTTGCAGTGAACGGAGATCATGCCACTGTACTCCAACCTAGGTAACAGAGCAAGATTCTGTCTCAAAAAAATAAAAATAAATAAAACCTTTTAAAAAATGATTTGACCAATTGTATAATCATTCAAATAGTTCAAGAAATTTTATTGAGCATCTAGTATATGCTGCTTCATATACTCAATCACAGCACATCAATTAGGCTTTGATATCGAGGGAAGTCTTGGAGTTACTGCAAAATCGTTTTCCTCCCTGTACTATATGCTAGACCTACTTCAGTTCTTCAGACTGTTCTCTACTCACTTCTACCCATTTGACCTAATTCCTTCCATCCCATGCCCCCTACACAGCACCAAAGTAATATTTTTAAGAGCATACTTGATCATGTTATTTCCCCCACTTAATATTCTTCATGTGCTCCCCTTAGCATTCCAGAGAAACTTCTCAGTGAGACTCACGCAGTTCTTCATAAAATGGCCCTGTCCCCCTGTCCACGCTTCCATCGTCCTACCTAACCTTCACTGCCCCCACCATCCCACATTACAACTGCATTGACCCCTCTGACCCCACAGCACCACATTCATGCAGCTGGGCCTCCCACACTTTGCTCCTTCTATTTGGAAAAACCATCACTGAAGCATCATGTGAATGAGGACCTACCTTTCAGGTCTCAGCTCAGGCAAGCCTTCTCCCAGGAAGCCTTTCCTAATCCATCCATTCAGCCTGGACTCGGTGTCCCTTGCCTATGCTCTCATAATATGCCACTATGGTTACCTGTATCAAAGCAACTTATCCCACTGTGCTTTTTATTTTTTTATTTTATGTTATTTTATTTTGAGACAGAGTCTCGCTCTGTCACCCAGGCTGGAGTGCAGAGGTGCGATCTCAGCTCACTGCAAGCTCTGCCTCCCGGGGTCACACCATTCTTCTGCCTCAGCTGCCCGAGTAGCTGGGACTACAGGTGCCCGCCACCACGCCCGGCTAATTTTTTTCTTTTTTTGTATTTTTAGTAGAGACGCAGTTTCACCGTGTTAGCCAAGATGGTCTCGATCTCCTGACCTTGTGATCCACTCGCCTCAGCCTCCCAAAGTGCTGGGATTACATGCGTTAGCCACCGTGCCTGGCTTATTTTATTTTATTTTTGAGATGGAGTCTCGCTCTGTCACTAGGCTGGAGTGCAGTGGCATGATCTCGGCTCACTGCAACCTCCACCTCCCGAGTTCAAGCAATTCTCCTGCTTCAGCTCCCAAGAAGCTGGAATTACAGGCACGCACCGCCACGCCCAACTAATTTTTGTATTTTTAGTAGAGATGGGGTTTCACCACATTGGCCAGGCTGATCTCGAACTCCTGACTGCAAGTGATCCACCCTCCTCAGCCTCCCAAAGTGCTGGGATTACAGGCTTGAGCCACCATGTCCAGCCCCCATTGTGTTTTAATTACAGGTTACTGAGCTGTCTCTCCACTAGACTGTGAGCTTCTTTCTGACAGGGTCTACATGTATATTAAGCATTGTATCCTTCAATAAACATAATATATTAGATGCTCAATAAAAGTTTGAAAAATTTGAATGATTATACAATGAGTCAAACTATTTTTAGGAACCTGGTATCAGCACAGTCTGCTGGGAAAGGGGAATAAGAGATACCAAAAGTGAAGAACCTAGTGTCTGGCTTCGAATGCCTTTATAACCCCAGGTAGGGAGAAAATATAAGCTCACAGAATAGTTCTAGTGGATGATCTGCTCTGCAGATTATCCTGACCAACTCCAGGCCCACTCTCTGAAAAATCAATTACTGACTCTCAAGACATGGCCAAAGCATAGTATTATTACAATAGAGGACCCATTTCATATTCATAAGAAACACATAAAGTATGGAAAACACCTGGAATACAGCCAGGAATGTATGAAGTACTATGTCCTTGTTTGTTCAGTAAATATATAAATAAACAAACAAACAACAAACTCGATTTTACTTTGATAGGCCCAGAAACACAACTCCAGGAGTTTTCAAGCTGCACATCCTGAAACAGTTAGAAGCACCCATAGTTAGAATATGAGAGAGTTCAGCTGTTCAAGATCCCAAACCCAGTCCAAGAAAAGGAAAGAAGAAAGTTCTAGAGACTGTGGACTGAAAAGAAGTGAGTCCACGGTTAACAAAAAGGAACTTCAGCATTCAGGAAAGCAACCATCTTAATCTTTTCCTAAGAAGAAAACATCTGCTTGTACAGCAGGGACTGCCAATTAACTTAACCATGACTATTTAATCCTCTCTAGCATTACTTCCTACACATTACAGGTTAGAAGGTTGAAAACTACATATCACCGAATTCCCTGTAGCTGGCAGGTCTAAAAATGGCTGAACTTCTGATGAACAAATACAAACACTATGACTCTGAGGGTAAAGGAACGAGGCATGGGCTGCGAGACTTCTGAAGAAAATGGTGGCAGAGGCCTTTGGCTGTTCTGCAGCAGCCATGATGGAGATTCTGGAGTCCAGTCAGTTCAGAGATGCTGAAGCTGTCAGATGTGGCACCAGAGCCCTAGGTTCTCAAGCCAGGAGCTATGTGGCAGCAGATGTGTAGGGTGGCTCTCAGAACTGTTGCTGGTAGCTCACTTAGTGCCTGCTCCTACAGGTCTTTCCATTATTCTGAAATGTCTTTAAATCCCTGCAATAATTGTCTTTTTAAAATGACTGCAATAGTTCTGTTGTCTGCAGTGGAACCATGACTAACATACTATGGAAGAAATGTTTCCTCTGATTGGCATCCAGCTCCAGCTTAATAACAAAAGCATTATGAAAACAATTCACTTTGAAGGACACTAGTCTGAAATAAGTCTATTCAATGGAAGAAAATGACACGGAAGAAAACACCAGCTATTTTCGGGAGGTGGAGGTTGCAGTGAGCCGAGATCATGCCACTGCACTCCAGCCTAGTGACAGAGGGAGACTCCATCTCAAAAATCAATGCTCAAGAACTAGGTAATGAAGGCAGTGATTGTTTGTTAGAATACAGTCACAAATGCATTTATGTATTTCAAAACCCAAAGATATGTAATGTTCTCTATACCAAAAAAAGATAAATGCTTCAGGTGATGGATATCCCAATTACCTTTATTTGATAATTACACATTGTATAGAGATGTCAAAGTATCAAATGTACTCCAAAAATGTGTACAACCATTGTATATCAATTTTTAAAGAAAAAAAAGGAAATGACCTACCTTACCAACCACTTTATATTTTTCATTATTATACCTTTTTCCTTCAGAGAAAACAGTATAGAGCTGAATATATTTACTATTTTCCTTATCTTCATATCTAGCAAGTTGTAAAAATAAAATACTACAGAAATACTACACATTTGTGTACCTATTTCCTAAATAGCATTATTTGCTTATTGTTTACTTTGAGACCATATATAATATCTAATTACACTGAGTAAGAGTTATCTGCGATCAGAGAAAACCTTTATGAGGTTCTTGAAATCATAAATGTTTCCCTGCACATTCTAAGGCGGCAAACTGACCTTAATGGCCCGTAAATCTCCAGACAAGAAACACAAAAGGAGACTAATTTTGTAAGAATTCTGCACAAAAGAGGCGCTGCTCTCCGAATGAACCCAGGCTAACGATTCATTGAGCAATTATTGGAAGAGTTTTCTTTTTCCTTCAACAACTGCTTTTCTCTTTCTAAAAGAATTTGAACTAAATCATTTTACTGCTTACAATTTCCAGAGACAACACTCTCTCCCAGTCAATACTTTCTGAAAGATAAAACGCTTCCACTAATAAAACCTTTTTTTCTGGAAATAACAAAGTCCCTGCTGAAACATCGTCACCCTCCCGCATAGGTGAAGACGCTTACAAGCGCAGGGACGCTGCCAACAGGACAGGCCCAGGCTGCCCTGTTCTACTGTGTACCATTCCCAGCCTCTTCATTGCCCCTCGCCACACAAGCCAGGCAAATTGGTCCAGGGTAAAATGGTAAAGCGGAGGTGTTTTGCGGAAGAAGAAAAGAGAAAGCCTCGTAAGACAAGAGGACCTAATTAACATGGGTAAGTTATTTCGCTTATCTTCAGCCCAACTGCCAACCTAAACTCAGTAACATCCTCTGGTCACAACTCTCTACCTACCTACCTATTTCTCAGAAGTCACTTTGGATTATGCAGGAGAGCAAGACTGCAGAATCTATTCGGTTTAACATGAATAGATACTGTCTCCCTGCTCTGTCTATGCCATATTTCCACCTTTCCTTTCCTCCTAAAGCCAGCAAAGAAGGAACCAAATGTTTAAAAAGAAACATTAAATTTCAGAGTGAAGTTGAAGGCACAAAACTATATTATTTTCCCCACATCTCTCAAATTGGAAAAACACTATATTTTCTACAAGGTATATAGAAAAAAAGAGCTATAAACGATGAAAAAAGGTGATAAACAAATTAGAGATCATGACAAAAAAATGTAACAGAATGAGATGACTGGAGAACAAATTACACAGAATCATGACTCCTCAGCTTCAAAATATGCTAATAAATCACACACACCATTAATGTCACTTCCCCAGAATATCAAAAAGACAAAGTGAGTCACAATAACATGGAAGGAAAAAAGATCCTCAGCCTGTTGGGGGCCACAGCCCCTAAAATGATCCTTACACTCAGAGAATTTACTCTCTGCTGAGGAAGTCTTCACACATGCAAGAAAACTGGTTTGTACAGAACGTCTCTGCAGTGGGCAAACGTAGCAAACTGGAACTCCACATGGAGGCCCAAAATGTTGGAGATCTCCAGGGCAGAAGGCCAATTAAGAAAGAAAGTATAATCTCAGAGAGAAAAGGGGAGAACTAACATTTTTGCCATCTATCTAGGGGAAGAAGGGAACCCTCCATAATCCCAGATACCACCTTTCTACTTTACACACTGCCTGAAAGACCAGGGAAACAGGTGAGCAGAGCTATGTTGAAGAGTACTCCCATACATCTTTACATCTGTCCCCTTTGCCCATTAGCTGCCCAAGCTGTTCAAGAGACACCTCCCCACCCAGATCACCCGTGAACCCACCAGCCATCACAGGCAGCCCAGGAACCTGGGAGACTGGGAATAGAGACAGACAAGAACAAGACCAAGGCTCACCACATCCTCAGGGCACACTGCCCCATCCTTCCCCCACTGTGCATTGCTTCTACCATCTCTCTTCAGAAACCTATTTGTGTATTAATAAAATAACTCACCTTATTTATGATACCGGAAACTTACTTTAAAACACAGACTACAACACAGAGACTTCTGCTTTCAGGCAAGATATAGTACACACATTTATCCCTATCCCTCCGCTAATGACAGCTAAAACCCTTGGATGTAATATATAAAACAAATGCAAGGAGATTCTGAATGGTGAAAAGAGCAGACTGGGCTAGAGAGCTGAGGACCTACAGAATGACAATAAGCAAAATAAAATTAAGTATGAAGTAAATGTTGATATATTAATATTTACATTAATGCAATATTAATTATACTTAATATAACTTACTAGATGGGCTTAATAGCAAAAGTAGATTACATAAGAAAGAATTATTGAGCCAGGCGTGGTGGCTCACGCCTGTAATCCCAGAACTTTGGGAGGTTGTGAGGGGTGGATCATTTGAGGCCAGGAGTTCCAGACCAGCCTGGCTGACATGGCAAAACCCCCTATCTAGTAAAAATACAAAACAATTAGCTGGGCATGGTGGCACATGCCTGTAATCCCAGCTTCTTGGGAGGCTGAGGCAGAAGAATCATTTGAACCCAGGAGGCAGAGATTGCAGTGAGCCAAGATTGCACCACTGCACTCCAGCTTGGATGACACAGTGAGATTTTTTTTTTTTTTAACCTAAGCATAGGTCAATAAAAATCACCCAATCTGAACAAGAGAGAGAGAAAACTGACTGTAAAAATACAGCCTCAGAGACCCTTGATATAAGAACAAAAGATCTGACATTGTTGTCATTAAATTTTCCAGAAAGAAAGAAGAAAAAAAATGAGGTTAAAAATATGTTCAAAGAAATAATGGCAAAAAAAAAAAAAAATCCCCAAATTTGGCAAAAAGCATAAACCTACAGATTCAAGAAGCTGAATAAACTCCAATCAAATTAAACACAGCAATTAAAAGACAGAGCTTGGTAGAATGGATTGCTAGAAAAATGACCCAACTCTAGACTGTCTACAGGAATTCACTTTAAATATAATGAAATGGGGAGGTGGAAAGTTAAAAGGATGGAAAAGGATATGGCATACATACATGAATCAAAAGAAAGTGGGAGTGGCTCTATCAATAGCAGATAAAGTAGACTTCACAGAAAGAAAATCACCAATTATCATTGCAGAATGATAAAAATATCTTCTCACCAATAAGATAGAAGAATCCTAAATGTGTGTGTGTATATACACATACACATATACATATATATTAAAAGCATTGTGGTTTTTCAGGGATTAGAGATGAGGAGGAGCAGGGTGAGTATGGCCACAGAAAAGGTAGCACAGAGTAGCTCTTCAAGGTCCTATATCTTTATCATGTTGGTGTTTACATGAATTTACACGTGATAAAACTGCATATAACTATATACATATACACAAATAGGTGCCTGCAAAACAGGTGAAATCTGAGTAAAGTCTGTGGGTTGTACTAATGTCAAGTTCCTGGGTTTGAGTTTACTATGGAAGATTCCCCACTGGGGAATCTGGGTAGAGGTACACAAGGCCTCTCTGTACTATTGCTGCAATTTCCAGTAAGTGTGTAATTGTTTCAAAATAAGACGATGCTAAAGATAACAAATCGTACTCCAAGTCCCATTATAGAAAAAGGGCTAAAACGAGAGTTTCTATGGTTAACCCAGGATGGGATTTAGAACCCAGCTAGCATGTCCTCTATTTCGCCCCCTAGTGGTAGCACCAAAGGCACCCGGTGAATAACAAGGTGTGGAATCTCAAGGTGATGACTCAACGTCTCATTTGCATACCCATAGTACCCTGCAGATAGTAAATTATTTAAAGCTTAAAAGAACATTTCTTTTGACTCAACACTTCTAACTATGTGAAGATTAAAGAATTCTTTTTGTGCAAACTGTAGGCAGTAATTCTTTTTGTGTGAACTGTAGACACCATCGCTGTACTAGGAGGTGCAGTTACTGCCATAATGAGTTAACCATTACTTTCAGTATTCACTGGTTTCTCTTCAGATCGAACAAATCTTTCGCCTTTTACTAAAGATTTCCGTGGAGAGAAACAAATCAGTTTTAAACTAATTTTTTGAAGCTTTGCCTTGGCAAAGCGAATGATGTTTTATAAAGAAAGACCTTAAGAAAGAGCGTTGTAGTGCAACTTCGGATTCCAGGGTTACACACTGCTGCTGTTCACTGTTCGGTTAGACACTGAATAGTAGAACTTCCAAGGCTTTAAGTCTTGTTTTCCATCTCAAAGCTCTGAATCATATATGAGTCATATATCTCAAAAATCATATAACTTTCTCTGGTGACATCTGACTTGCTAATTAACAACATTAACATTAGAGACACAGACTGGCTTAGACAATTTAGAGAGACTCCCCTTGAAGTGATGGCCTTTAAGATCCTAAATTCAGTCACATGGTTGGAGAATTTCTGGTTGCCTGTCTTTAAAAAAGCCCCAAATCCATCCCCCTCTAGATAATATTCTATTATCTATCTACCTAGTAAGAAATTCAATGCAAAGTGGTGATGCAAGCTCCTTAAAGGACTCCATCAATTCCACTGATCAGCTTGGTGTAAACTGGTTTCCACTGCTTGCCTAGCAAGCGTTTAATAAACGTACATATGCCAGATAGAATTTGACCTGAGATTTGCTTTCATCAAACCTGGGAGCAAAATTATGGTGGAATAACAAACCTTCATCCATCTCGAACTTTTCAGCAGCTATTGTCATCCCTGAAAGTGGCATCAGTCAGTTCCCCACACAAAGACACCCCACTTTACATCTTCTCCCACGTGCCCCTGTGATCTCGCTCTTACCTTGCTGCTGCTGCTGCTTAATTTCTTTTTAACAAAGGCTTATCAACTGTCATGTCATGATTTTAAAAGGTAATAACCTTTTTAAGAATGCTGACAGGCACCACTTTTAGGAAATGTACTGAGAGAAGGAAATGTTTTCCCTCCTTCCCGCTTCCCCATACCTCCCCCCAAATTTCAGATCCCGCCACTATTCAACCTGCCCTAGGCTGGAATAATCCCTTCCCCCTTTCTCTCTGGGTCTTGTTATGGCACTTACATAATTTTGAATCCTGTTACAGCACTTATATGTTTGTGTGTAAATTAACTTTAATCCACCTCTAAGGACAGTTCTTAACATTGAAAGTATCCAAATAAGGAGTCCAGAAAGAGTGAGTTAGCATTTGAAGGATTCTAATCAGAAATCTACTCCCACACATGACTACAATTCAAATAATTCCAACATGGTACCTAAAGCTGCACCTGAAAGTTAACTAGCATAAGGAATGTTAGGAATAAATATTTTACTAATGAAAAGCATGGTGCTCAACATGTGATGGATTAAAATTTTTCATTATTACCCTTGTACTAATGAAGTATGTAAGAATCCCTTGAGGCCAGGTGCAGTGGCTCACGCCTGTAATCCCACCACTTTGGGAGGCTGAACCAGAAGGATCGCTTGTGCCCAGGAGTTAGAGTTTACAGTGAGCTATGATCATGCTACCGCACTCCAGCCTGGATGACAGAGCAAGACTCTGTCTTTAAAAAATAAATAAATAAATAAATTAGTCCGGGTGTGGTAGCTCACACCTGTAATTCTAACAGTTTGGGGGGCCATGACAGGAGGACTGCTTAAGGCGGGGAGTTTGAGATAAGCCTGGGTAACAAAGCAATACCCTGTCTGTACAAAAATTTTAAAACTTAGCTGGATATGGTGGCACATGCTCACAGTCCCGGCTATTCTGGGAGCTATGGTGCTGGCACCACCACACTCCAGCCTGGCCAAGAGAGACCCTATCAAAAAAAAAAAAAAAAAAACCTTCCTTGAGCCCAGCACCCAAAGCACTGAAGGTCTAACACTCTCTTGGTCTGTGTCTTTTGCTTCAATAAGGCTCTATCCTCTAATCAGACTAGAAGGGTAACTGCTTCAGCCAGCAGAATAGAACTGCACCAGCCGCAGAAGGAACTGTCTGCAAGATGCTTGCTGGAGTACCTAAAGACAAACAATAGAGGCTTCACAAGCTTTCAGGAACAGGCTCAATGATGGGTTTTGTACCTCCCTATCTAATGAATGTTTGTACTTGTAGGAGAATTCAGAGTTAGACACTTTCACTGTTTAACATACCACTTGGTGGCAAGGTTGTGGAGAGAAGACGTTTAACTCCTATTCACCTCCAAATGCCAGAAGTTACCAAGAGTAAAACCAAAGAACTTTATTTTTGTTAAACAACAAAATAGGCTTGGGTCAGTTCAAAACATAGTACTTCTATTCAAGACTCAGCTCCAATCCACCTACTCCAGAGAGTCTTCTCTGATCATTCCAAGGCTAGAAACTCTCCCAGCAATTTTTGGCTACACCGACTAGGGACAATCCTACATATGGAAACACTTTGTGAAACGGCATGCCAGGGCCAGCTTTCAGGCAGGACCCACCAGCAGGGCCAACTGTCCTGGCTGTGTACAGCCCTGGCTCTTGTTACATACTTCACACATCAGCCGTATTAAAGCTAGGGGTGTCCTCCTGGAAGTTTCAAATAGCGTATAAACTTGTTGAGTAGAGAAATAATGCCTGTTACTTCCTTAACCCACAGCATTATCACAACCCAGACCAGAAAGCAGGTAGTAAGCACTGACTTGTAAACTGCTTTGTGACTGAGAAATTTCTCACCATTCTCAACAGTGGGAATGTCTTCATCTTTCCATCGAACTCCCTCAAACATTAGTAGACTCTTGATAATGTTTGCTGAGTTGAGGTGAACATGCCCACTGGGGTTGGGGACTTCTTGTAAAGGAACATTGATCTCTTGGCAACATTTGCCTTGTTTCATGTGTGTAAATTCTGGTGAGTTTACAGAGGTTAGGCCTTAACTCATTTTCATTAAGCCGCAGCCCCTCAAAGATTATTCCAGCATGTCTGTCATATCTCTGCCTCCCTCCATCTGACAGGAGCAGATTAATAAGTGATTTGGCTGTGTGTGTGAATGTTCAGCCTGTCTTGATTAACAGAAAATTGGATTTTATACAATTTTTCCCCTTCCCAGAGAGGCTCGCTTAGCAGAGACAGATTCCTGTGTACCATGCCAGCCCCTCCAAAGAATGTGGGTTGAAGAGTCTCCAAATGGCAGGGGCAAGAAACCCACGGATTAGGCCAGGCGGGGTGGCTCACACCTGTAATCCCAGCACTTTGGGAGGCCGAGACGAGCGGATCACTTGAGGCCAGGAGTTTGAGACCACCCTAGCCAGCATGTTGAAAACCTGTCTCTACTAAAAATACAAAAAGTTAGCCAAGTATGGTGGCACATGCCTATAGGCCCTGCTACTTGGGAGGCTGAGGCACGAGAATCGCTTGGACTTGGGAGGCAGAGGTTACGGTGAACCGTGGTTGCACCACTGCACTCTAACATGGGCAACAGAGTGAGACTCTGTCTCAAATAAATAAATAAATAAGAAAAAACCCCCATGATTAGCGATGGAAGGTCAAGTTTGCTTCCTTCTTGTGAACACAAAGAATGCCGGCTCTTTACCCATCAGTACAAGACCTTTTGTCTAGTCTCATCCATGCTAGATTTTCTTCCTGACATGTAAATTTGCAGACAGGTAGGAAAAACGTAAGATGCTAGTGATTTCCTGGTGAGAACAGGAATAGGAATTGTAGCTCTCTGCCTCATGTAAAAATAGGATCTGCAGCCAGGTGCAGTGGCTCACGCCTGTAATCCCAGCACTTTGGGAGGCCGAGGTGGGCTAATCACGAGGTCAGGAGATCAAGACCATCCTGGCTAACACGGTAAAAACCCTGTCTCTACTAAAAATACAAAAAATTAGCTGGGTGTGGTGGTACATGCCTGTACTCCCAGCTACTCGGGAGGCTGAGGCAGAAGAATCACTTGAACCCGGGAGGTGGAGGTTGCAGTGAGCCGAGATCACATCACTGCACTCCAGCCAGGGTGACAGAGTGAAACTCTGTCTCAAAAAAAAAAAAAGAAAAGAAAGAAAGAAAGAAAAATAGCATCTACATTGTGAATGGATAAATAGCAAATTTGTTTATTAATTCTTAGCCACCAGGTACCCTGCTCTGTTCTCTCTCTTTTCTATCTAGTAGTTCATGGGAAATATTATTTGTTTCATTAAAAAGGTCTTTGAAGGCAGGCGCAATGGCTCACGCCTGCAATCCCAGCACTTTGGGAGGCCAAGGTGGGCAGATCATGAGGTCAGGAGTTCAAGACCAGCCTGGCCAACATAGTGAAAACCCATCTTTACTAAAAAATACAAACATTAGCCAAGCATGGTGACGGGTACCTGTAGTCCCAGCTTCTTGGGAGGCTGAGGCAAGAGAATCACTTGAACCCAGAAGGCAGAGGTTGCAGTGAGCCAAGATCATGCCACTGCACTCCAGCCTGGGTGACACAGCGAGACTTTATATGGGGGGAAAAAAAGGTGAAGGTAGAATCAAAGGTTTAGCTCTGCAAAACTAACAGATCGAGAGAGAGAGAGAGAGAGAGAGAGAGAGAGAGAGAAAGAGAGAGAGAGAGAGAGAGTGCGCATGTGTGTGTATAGAGAAGAGAAAGGAGAGAGAGACAGGGCAAGGCAGGAAAATCAGTCAGAGGGCTTCAGAAAGAGTCCACAGAAGAAATGGCACCTGAAACCCTTCAATGACTGACCACTGCCCTCTGGATAAAGTCCAGACTCCACATATGGCACTCCATGGCCTTTATGATCTATCCCCTGCCTATGTTGAGTCATTTGCCCTCCTCACATCTCAACCTTCTAGCCAAGTCAAATGTATTTCACTCAAATCCAGGTCATCAGGCATGCTATTCCCTTCACCTAGCTTTGTCTTCCAGCCATCACCTCCCTTCAGTCCCTGCTGGTGGGGTTCTCCGCACCCTCTGCCTCTACAAGCCCCAGTGGCTATTGCACCACAAGCTCATTGTCACATAATCACCTTCCCCAAAACTTCAGAGCCCACTCAGGACAGAGACTGAGCCTGGAATGTCACAGCATCCCTGGCACGTGGCCTGGAAGCTGCTTACACAGCAGATGCACATTTAACTCATTTGTTAAATGAGTCAAAATGGAATGTTGTTTTCCTGAAGTATTAAAATGCAGAGGCATTTATAGATAAGCCAGATCTTAAAACCTTCATGGGGAAAGCATGAGTAACTAAGAACTACGTCTTTATAGAAGTACCTCTTTCTGTATGTTCACAGTCATTCGTATTCAGGCTTCCCTGCCTGCCTCTGCCTCTTCTTCCTAAGTCTCCTCACAGGCACTGGAAAGTCCTTTCTGATTTTACTTCTGAAAGAACAGCTTATTTGGAGGTCTGCTCCAATTTCAGAAACCTGTCATGGGAAAATGTGTCCTCAGGAAAGAACAGAATTGATTACTTGTAACACTCTTTATAATGCATTAGGATTTTGAGAGCTCTTTTCAATAGCAGTCCCCCTCTACATGTAAATGTCACTCTGTAGAACATTACCTTCTTGCTAGAAAGGGAGGATCAATTCTTTTTTTTTTTTTTTTTTTTTTTTTGAGACAGAGTTTCACTCTTGTTGCCCAGGCTGGAGTGCTATGGTGCAGGCTCGGCTCACTGCAACCTCCGCCTCCCAGGTTCAAGTGATTCTCCTGCCTCAGCCTCCCAAGTAGCTGGGATTATAGGCACCCACCACCACACCCAGCTAATTTTTGTATTTTTAGTAGAGACGGAGTTTCACCATGTTGGCCAGACTGGTTGTGAACTCCTGACCTCAGGTGATCTGCCCACCTCAGCCTCCGAAAGTGCTGGGATTACAGGCATGAGCCACCACACCCGACCAAGAATCAGTAATTCTTAGTGCTAAAGCAAGGAATTATTCATCCATGGAAGAAAAAAATAACAATAACCACAATAACATGTATTGTGCATTGATTCTGTACTAGCCACAAGCATGCTGGGTGTTTTCTGTCCATCACCTCTTCATAATCTTTTATTCCCATGTTTCAGGTAATAAAACTGAGGCTAAAAGGAAGTAAATGAGGCCAGGCCACAGTGTCTCATGCCTGTAATC
The DNA here is from genome assembly GCF_009764315.1 of Trachypithecus francoisi. Taxonomy (NCBI): domain Eukaryota; kingdom Metazoa; phylum Chordata; class Mammalia; order Primates; family Cercopithecidae; genus Trachypithecus; species Trachypithecus francoisi. The sequence goes on along the minus strand of NW_022681470.1, from coordinate 67,410,042 downwards.
CCAGCACTTTGGAAGGCCAAGACGGGTGGATCACTTGAGGCCAGGAGTTCGAGACCAGCCTGGCCAACATGGCAAAACACCATCTCTACTAAAAATACAAAAACTAGCTGAGTGTGGTGGCACATGCCTGTAACCCCAGCTACTCAGGAGGCTGAGGCAAGAGAATCACTTGAACCTGGGAGGCAGAGGTTACAGTGAGCCGAGATCATGCCACTGTACTTCAGCCTGTCTCAAAAAAAAATACATTTTTTTAAAAAGGAGGTAAATTGTTTTCCCAGATCTAGCAAAGCCAAATTTGAACTCAAGCCCATCCAACTCCAAACCTGTGCTCTTTCTATTATGCCAAGTATTTATGATCTTGAATCCTAACTAAAATGAAAAAATTAATGACAATATACCTGACATAGAACTTCATTTGTATCAGTTTGGTTCAGATGCTACTGTCTAGAAACATGTTTACTTTATCGAGCAAGCAACATGGGCACTGAAATACTTCCCCTATCTCCCTGGCATCACTAGAGAGAAGACCAGTAAGAAGTAACAGACAGGGACAGGCAAATACGACGACAGATCACGCCAGAACCCAGCAAGACTGGGTTCGCCCCATCCCTGCCACACACAGGCTCTAGCACAGCACGCTGGAGCCTGCAGGGGTGGGGGTCAGGGGGCGCTTTTACCCTGACAGCCTGGAAGAGCAAACATTACAAAAAAGGATGCAAAAACCAAAGCATATGGAGTCTGAACAGCCCTTGACAGCCGCACCTACACAAGCACCCACACCGCATCTGTTGTCTCGGCAAGTGCAGTCAGCGTTACCCTCAAAGAAATGACAAAGCTCAAAGGCGTTCTTGATTGGGGCTGTAATCCTCCAAACCCGAACATCATCAAAAATTGGAGGACTACAGTCAGGTCCAGCTCCCTTTCACTGCCCTAAGTGAAGCTTCACTTTGAGTCACCATTTCCTTAATATGTTCTTCCCTTTTCTAACCACAGTGACACCACTGGAACAGCGTTTCCTCTACTGATGATCTTGCCAAACCCTACCCATTCTTTGCAGCTCAGGTGAAGGTGCAGCCCCTTCTCCCAGAGGCAGTTTGTGATTGTTTTGTGCCCAGAGTGGTCTCTCCCTCCTCTGACTCTACACACTGTCCCACTTCGCCCGCTTATCTACATGGCTATCTAGAGGCACAGAGGACGATGTATTTCACCTCCATGCTGCAACCTGGCACTTCACTCTTTCCTGCAGTTAAATTCAACAAAATACTCACTGACTCTGCTCCAGGCATTGAAGATACAGAAATGACTACATCCCAGCCCTGCTTTTGTGGGACCCACAATCTATGTGAGAAAGGATAACACCAAATAAAATTCTACAAATCAATTTTTCATAATAGGGTACACAATTTGATCCAAAACAGAGCTATCCTATCACCCTGTTTACTGCCTTCATGTCATTTAGCTCAGTCTGCAGCCATTGTTTGTTCATTTATTTGTGGTCAGCCTGTCCCTAGTAGGAGACACTAGCATAGGAACATTGTCTGTCTGGTTCGCCACTGTCCCCAGCACTCCATATGGACTTGAGCACAGAGACACTCTCGTTAAAAGCTGTATTTGTGGAAGGAAGTAAAGAGAGAGGCAGGGAAGTGTCAGGAACTATGAGTACCAAGGCCGGCTTGAGGTTCAGGCAATGCTTCCATGACAGGGAGCCAGCTATGATCTGGAGTGTGAGTGAGGGCCAGACAGGGAAGGCGTGAGTCCCAATCCAGAAGAGGAACAGGATGAGCAAAGGTAAGAATGGCAAATTGGCATGACCAAGAGAGTGGTCACTTAAGAGCACTTAAATATTGCTGTAGACCAGCTGCTTTTAAAAGGGGATGATTTTGCCTCCCGGGGGCATTTGACAATGCATGGAGACTTTTAAAATTGTTTTCTGTGGTTGTTTTTATTTTTAGAGAGAGGGTCTCACTCTGATGCCCAGGCTGGAGTGCAGAGTGCATTGGCACCATCTCAGCTCACTGCAACCTCCACCTCCTGGGTTCAAGCCATTCTTGTGCCTCAGCCCCTGGAGGAGCTGGGATTACAGGCACACATCACCATGCCTGGCTAATTTTTGTATTTTTAGTAGACATGGGGTTTCATCATGTTGGCCAGGCTAATCTCAAACTCCTGACCTCAAGTGACCTGCTGGCTTTAGCCTTCCAAAGTGCTGGGATTACAGGAGTGAGCCACCACACCCAGCTTACTTTTTTAAATTGTTAAGGCTTAGGGCAGGAAATGCTGCTAGCATCTACTAGGTAGAGTCCAGGGATTCTGCTAAGCATTGTACAATGTCCAGAGCAGCTCCCCACAACAGCCATCTGATCTAAAATGTCAGCAGTGGCCAAGCAGTGTGGCTCACACCTGTAACCCCAGTGCTTTGGGAGGCTGAGGCTAGGAGTTCAAGACCAGCCTGGGTAATACAGTGAGAGCCCATCTCTACAAAAAATTAAAAATTAGCCAGGTATGGTGGTGCATGTCTGTAGTCCCAGCTACTCAGGAGGCTGAGGCAGGAGGATTGTTTGAGCCCAGGAGTTCAAGGCTCCAGTGAGCTGTGATTATACCACTGTACTCCAGCCTGGGTGACAGAGCAGGATCCCATCTCTAAAAAAAATAATAATATTAAAAAAAAAAAAAATGTGGCCAGTCATGGTAGCTCACGCTTGTAATGCCAGCACTTTGAGAGGCTAAGGCAGGTGGATCACTTGAGGCCAGGAGTTTGAACCAACCTAGTCAACATGGTGAAACCCCATCTCTATTAAAAATACAAAAATTGGCCAGACGTGGTGGTGTGTGCCTGTAATCTCAGCTACCTGGGAGGCTGAGACAAGAGAAATGTTTGAACCCGAGAGATGGAGGTTGCAGTGAGCTGAGATTGTGCCACTGCATTCCAGCCTGGGTTACAGAGCGAGACCCTGTCTCAACAAAATAAAATAAAATGTCGGCCAGGCATGTTGGCTCATGCCTGTAATCCCAATATTTTGGGAGGCCAAGGCCGGTGGATCACCTGAGGTCAGGAGTTTGAGACCAGCCTAACATAATGAAACCCCAGCTCTACTAAAAAAAAAAAAAAAAAAATTAACTGGGCATGGTGGCAGGCACCTGTAACCCCAGCTACTCAGGAAGCTGAGGCAGGAGAATCACTAGAACCTAGGAGGCAGAGCTTGCAGTGAGCCAAGATCATGCCACTGCACTTCAGCCTGGGTAACAGAGGGAGACTCTGTCTCAAAATAATAATAATAATAAGAAGAAGAATGTCAGCAGTACTGAGGTTTACCAATCCAGCTGCAGACTAACATTCAAGGGATGGGCTGGTCAGAAAACACAAACTTTCTTTTAAAGGTCATGATTTCTAGTCACACCTAATATCTTCTTTTGATTAGAATTTGGACCAAAATAGCATGTGCTTGCCACCTCCTATAGGCTCTGAGAAAAGAAATATTCAGCAAAAACTGTCTTGATCCTAAGGACCTATATCAATGTCCTTCATCTGCTGGATATCCACCAGGACTCATCATTTCCTCCATAAATTCTAAGGCTCCAAACCACCCACCCCACATGCAAGGTGATGAGAAGCAGAAAGATGAGAGAAGGTGAGAGGTGCTCACAGCACTGCAGATGAATGATAGACAGAGGGATGGACAGACAGATTTGTCAGGATGGCAAAAGACTGAATCCTTGGAGCTCCCAGAGTATGTGCCTGTGCCACGTGGACTTTTCTGTGAAGGCAGAATTGGCCTGAGCAACAACACTGCCAACCCCAGCCCTGTTATGAGAGCTGCTGTGCAGAGCACTGAGAAGTGGTCATCTCTGAGGGCTCTGGAGCCTCTGCAGGGAGTCAAGCAGCTGGGCTTGACCCAGTGAAGTGACAGGAGCCGGGAAGTCAGTGAAGACAAAGCCCCTTTGTCTAGAAGTAGCAACACATGACTGGGCTGAGCCTGCCCTTGATAATGAAATCTGTGGCAGCTCCAAAACTTGTTGGGGCCTCACCCTGTGTTTCCTTTCTCACGCTGCCTCACCATTGCTCCTCTGCAGCTGAAAGTCTCTCAAATGTGTCTGCTTATTTTTGCCCCTGGCACATAATTCTATATTTCAATATTATCTAAAATGTTTGAATTTTAATTCTAAAAGGAAAAAAAATCACCTTTTTTCCTGCTGTAAGACATCCGCTAACGTTATATTTGTAAAGAGTAGATCTGAGACACACAAAGGCTACCTCCTATTACATCTCAAATTCCACTTTGTGACAAAGCTTCCTAAATTTCCTCATCTCTGAGGTGGGTACAATACTACCCACATTACATTCTCACTAACAATCCTAAAAAGAGCTTATTTAAAGAAGAGCCATCTAGAAATGGATGCCACGGATGAAAATTCAATTTACATCTAAGTTTTCATGGAAGTGTCTGGTGGGTAGAGCAAGGAAAGCCAAGAATGGCACCCCATGCAGGGCAGGATACTCTTCCTAGTTCCAGACAAACATGGGCCTTGTATCTTATGCATGGCTCTGTACAGAGCTGGGAGAAAGGAACGGCTTACCCTAGCAAATCAAAATGGAAATTGAGCTATATTTGTTACAATTCGAGTAAGATCTGCAACTTTCAACAGGAGAAAAACAGAAGTACAGGCAGTGCCCAACTTGGACATGAACTGTCTTGCAAAAGTTCACTCACAAGCAGAATGTTCAGAACCTGGAATGCAAGGTGTCTTTTATGTCCCAAGCCAGCTCACAAAAGGCTGATTGAATTTATGATTTATTTGGTATATTACATACTTAAAGTAAAAATAGAAAACAACACAAAACAAAAAAACAAACAATGCTCTGATCACATTTTAAAAACATATAAAAATACTTAGAAAAACAAATATGCAGCCTATAATTAGCCTTGACCCGAAGCCCACACCATGAGCTGGGCCCTGGACCCTCCACGGTCCAAGTCGTAACTGAAATGGGGCCCTAAGAAACTGAGTGGAGAAGAATGAGAAGAACTCCAGCCTCAAAGGGACAGGGGTTCTGGTGGGAGAAAAAAGTAGTCAGGCATCTCTCAACTGGAAGAGAAGGGTGTGGTACCCTACCCAGAATATATACTCTAGCACAGACGTGCTACTGGTCACATCTAGAAAGACACGGGTATGTGAAAGAACAGTGGCCACTCTGCCTGCTACCAAAGTAGACAAAATACAAAATGAGCTGCTGCTGAAGACAAGCGAGCCAGCACCCTGGCACCGCCCCACCAGAGGGAGGAGGAATGTGAATTCCCAGCACGCTGTGCAGCAGCGTGAACAGCCAGGGACACTCAGGCCGGAAGGAAGATGTTTCTGTAGCTGCCAACAGTCAGTGTAGGAGTGTCCAGGGGCCACATGTGATTCTGATGGATCTGGCTTGGTCAAGAAGGAAGTTTCTGAGCTTTCCAAAAGTGAACTGTCCTAACTGATAAGGTTAATCACATTTCTGGTATCTTCAGAAGAGAACAGGGGACAAAAACATACAGACCCTGGGAATGCCTTCCCCAACACAGCACACTCACACCTTTACAGCAGAAAGGACGCTTCATTCCAGATTGTTGCTGAATACGATACCTGGATCGACTCCAAATACAAATGTGATGTGAAATATTGAAATCAGGTTTGAAAACTGAGATTTTTTATTCATCCACTTTGTACCTTCTTTAATCCTCCAAATAAAGTATCAGCCTCCAGCTCAAATTCCTGGTCCAGCTCCTCTTCATGTTCTGACCAAAAAAAACAAAAAAAAGTCTTCGTTAGTCACAAATTTAAACAAAACTGGGTTGGCTGAAGAGCTGAAGCACTAAAGGAATTGGACTATGTCCTGGAAAAGCAGCCGGTGGACTAAGCTGCAGGCACGGAAACATACCACACTCCTTGACCCTGCTTTCCAGTGTTCTGTGACCTAAGTTCCTGGAAATACGTAGAGCCACTGATGGAAATTTGGATTGTAATAAGGGTCACAAAAGGAGAGAGCAAGGGAGAAGAGTTTCTAACACAGGAAAACATGGGAAGGGTTACTGCAAATGGCCCACGTGCACATGCTGTTAGAAATTTTGGGCCAGGCATGGTGGCTCATGCCTGTAATCCCAGCACTTTGGGAGAACGAGGAGGGCGGATCATGAGTTCAGGAGTTCGAGACCAGCCTGACCAACATGGTGAAACCCCACCTCTATTAAAAATACAAAAATTAGCCAGGTGTGGTGGCAGGCACCTGTAATCCCAGTTACTCAGGAGACTGAGGCAGGAGAATCGCTTGAACCAGGAGGTAGAGGTTGCAGTGAGCCAAGATTACACCACTGTATTCTAGCCTAGGCAACAAGAGCAAGACTCCATCTCAAAAACAAAAAAAGAAGAAGAAAGAAGAAAAAAAAAGAAAGAAATTTTGACACAGACTTGCCACAAAATATGGTGATTGGATCCACTATGATATAATGCTAACAAAATATAATAAAATAGTCATATAATGGTAATGAGCATGTATATAAGTAAACAATACAGTTGATTTGAAACAAAAGATAAAATAATATCTGCAAACACTTCTTGAGGATGTACAATAACCAGACACAGTACAAGACACTAGGAATGAAATGCAACCAGACTGGTGTGGCTTTTGTCTTCCTGGGGCTTACTGTTTACTGGGGAAGATAGACAAACACAGAATAAGAAACTACGATAGTGCTGATGAGTGAACTGATGCAGGAAGGAATGCTGTGGGGGCTGATGCTGAGGTGCGATGTCCTGTAGGCAGCTGCATGGGTGTGGGTGGAGCTCACAGGAATGCTCTAAGCTGGAGATAAAGATTTATGAGTTCTCAGTATAAGGGTGGGACAAAGCCACCAGAATGACTGAGATTCCCCCCCAAAAAAGGACAAAGAGTACATAGACAAGAATGGGGAAATATTAATGTTTATCAGATCAACAAAAGTATAAAAACCACAAGAAACCAAAAAGGAGCTACCCAGTAGGAAATCCAGGAGAGAGTGCTGTCACTAAAATATAATCATGAAATGATGCTGGGTTCAGAGTAGGATCAAGGGGCAGATTCACACACTAGATGCAAACAGCAAGCCAAGCGTCAGACCACAGGCAACATTTAGGAACAATACAAAAGGGAGGGGCTTGCACACCGGCCCAGGGTACACATGGCACACCTCCAGGAGCCCTAGCTACAGTGCACTCCAAGTGATCTGGGTGTGCCATGGAGGTGTGTGACTGCAGTAGGGCACTGGTCCTCTCTGTGACAGCTGTATGCAAGACCACATTGTGTATGTGTGTGTGCATGCACCTATTTGCGTGTTGCACTGCACACAGACACACAGACTCAAGTCCAAGGGAACAATTGGCAAACAAATGACAAGTTACTGTGATGCAACAAAGAAGTAACAGAAACCTCTGAATTCATTAGGGCAAAGAGAGTACAAAAACTTTCTGCCTCTTCCCTCTTCTGTTTTGGCTTCACTTTCACACAAACTGCAACCTTTAGAAACATCAGAGTTACACGGGATTAAAACAAAGCAAAAACTTAAGCTCTTTTTTTTGGTGCTTCTTTTTTAAGAGTTCATTCAAAAGCAGTGGCATTTATTTACACACTAGCCTCAGATTTCCTGAGGCTGGAACATATCTCCCTCTAGTGGGAGCAAGGAACCCTATGCAGACTGGAGAATGATGACGAAATCTTGCCTAGTGCTGCCCAACAGAAACAGAACATGAGCCACACTTAAAATTTTAAAGTTTCTGATAGCCACAAAATAAAAAAAAAAGTCAAGTTAATTTTACTATATTATTTACTCCAATATAAATTGTATTTCAATATGAAATCAATATTAAACAGTGATATGAGTTATTTTACGTTCCCTTTTTCTAATTTTTTATAATCCTATTTACATGTCATCTTTATTGCACACCTCAATTTGACCTGGCCACATTTCAAATGCTCCCTATCCAGATGTGGCCCATGACTACAGTACTGGACAGCATAGCTCTAGACCAAAAATCCATCCTTGACCAGGTGCGGTGGCTCAAGCCTGTAATCCCAGTACTTTGGGAGGCCAAGGCAGGCAGATCACCTGAGGTCAGGAGTTCAAGACCAGCCTGGCCAACATGGAGAAACCCCATCTTTACTAAAATACAAAATTAGCTGGGTGTGGTGGTAGGTGCCTGTAATCACAGCTACTCAGGAGGCTGAGGCAGGAGAATCGCTTGAAGCCAGGAGGCAGAGGTTCCGGTGAGCCGAGATCACACCACTGCACTCCAGCGTGGGCACAAGAGCGAAATTTCATATCAAAAAAAAAAAAAATCTTTCCTCATGTTTTGGAGAATTCATATATATCACCTTTGCCTCATTTCTTGACACAAATGCTCCCTGACATAAATTTTAAATTCTAAGTTAAATCCATTCATGACCCATTTGGAACTCACTGTCTTCACATTGTCGTAAGTTAGCTGAAAATCCCCAGCTGCAGAATGTAGTTGATACAGAAGAACCTGCGGCAGGACATCTTTCCACAAGTTGCAGTAACCCTCAGAATTTCTGATTATATCTTCTGGTAACCGCCCTTTGGGTTCATTTGGCCCACTGCCCAGACACAGCAGATTTATCAAGACAGAGGAATTGTAATAAAGAAATTCAATTCACACAGAGCTGCCTAAATGGCAGATGAGAGTTTTATCACTACTGAAATCAGTCTCCTGAAAATTTCCCCCAGCCCCACCCCAGAAGAAGTCTCGCTCTGTTGCCCAGGTTGGAGTACAGTGATGCAATCTCGGCTCACTGCAACCTCCGCCTCCTGGGTGCAAGTGATTCTCCTGCCTCAGACTCTCGAGTAGCTGGGATTACAGGTGTGCGCCACTATGCCTGGCTAATTTTTGTATTTTTAGTAGAGATGGGGTTTCACCATGTTGGTCAGGCTGGTCTTGAACTCCTGACCTCGTGAGACTGGTTTGTTGTTGTTGTTGTTGTTGTTGTTTTTAAGGATAATTTGGCAGGTAGAGGGCCAGGGCTGATTGGTCAGGTCGGAGATGAAATCATAGGGAGTCAAAGCTGTCCTGCTGTGCTGAGTCGGTTCCTGAGTGGGAGCCACAAGATCAGATGAGCCAGTTCATCGATCTGGGTGGCACCAGCTGATCCCTCCAGTACAGGGTCTGCAAAATATCTCAAGCACCAATCTTAGGTTTTACAATAGTGATAGTTTTACCTAGGAGCAATTGGGATGGTTTAGAATCTTGTGGCCTCCAGCTGCATAACTTAAGCTTCATTTCTAATCTTATGACTAATTTGTTAGTCCTACAAAGGCAGTTACATTTATAATTTTTGCACAGGCAGTTTTATTCTTAGGGAGGGACCTCGGACGTTCATTCTTTGAGCAGAACTGGAGTTTTTATCCTAAGTCAAACACAGTCAGGCAAGAGGCTGCCACAAACAGAAAAGAAGCCTTCTGTGCCTGGGAATTCTCTCCCCATCACACAGGACTGACTGGCAGAGCCTGCTCTTTCTTCCAGTGCCCTGCTTCTATTTCCCCAAATTCAGTGCTTCACAAAACTGCCTGAGAGCATAGAAATGAAGCAATTTCTGCTGATGAGTCCTGATTACCACGTCAGCTGTTGATTCTTGCCTTCCACAAAAGGATACATCAAAGCTCCATCCTACCTACTGAGTGAGAGGATTTGCATTTTAATCGCTGTCAATGAGCTGTGGTGGTAAACCATTTACTTAAAACCTCTAACTAACCTACCCCTTTTCACTCTCAGCATTTTGATGGGAAATTAATTCTGGGGTGGGTGTAGTAAGAGGGCAATAATCAGAAAGAGAAGAAAACACATACACACACCCTAGTCTGACACAAGACACAAGCCACTGGGAGCAGCACACCCAGTCATGGTGCACGTGCCCCGCTGTTTCTACGCATTGGCAAAACTCCAATCCGCTCCTACTGATTATTTCTCCAGGAAGCCATGAGTATAACAGACTGTGGTAGTCATTGAGAATAGGAAGGGCGGCACAGAAAAGATGGGCTTCTGATGATTGGAGAATTTAGTGGTAAGCAACTCTCAAATATTCATCTGCAGATTATCCTACAGAAAGGGGGTGGTTTTCATGACACTCTGGAGGCCTAGGGGCTCCTTCTTTCCTCTTCCAATTTCCACTTGAGGAATAAAAAAGTGATTTAAAAATAACGCAAGGAAAAGCAAATCATATATGCCAATGGATGTAAAAGGAGACTGCATAAATGTCCTTCAAAACTCCCAAATAGGGCTGCTCATCTGCCACTCACCTGAGAAATTCTGAGTCTGCAGGGGCAGACCACCAGGTGTGTAGTTTGCATGGGAAACTTTAGAGCTTCCGGGAGAAGTAGAAGCAGCCTGAACTGAAATGGAAACTCTCAAGCCAAGAGTGAGCCATAAGCTCTATGCATGTTCAGTGTGTGGGGTCTGACATGGAGCACCAGATGGGGAGCAGAAGGAATGAGGAGCTGTGGAGTGTAATACTAGGACTTGCCCACAAATGCCCTCCAGCCCAGTCTCTGCCCCATGTCATTGTGGGAGGCTTACTAGAAGTCTTAAGAAAGCAGATTATCTGGAAGTCAACACTCCCCCTATGTGAGGATAAAAAAATATTTTTCCTCTAACTTTCGAAGGTTCATGACTGAGGCCCCTGTAACAAAAGGCACATTAACAAGAGAAGAGCATACAAATATATTTAATGTAAGTTTTATATGATACAGGAGCCTTCGTAAGGAAATGAAGACCCAAAGAAATTACTAAATTTGTGTATTTTAATGCTAGGTTTGATGAAGATTGGACAGTCGTGGAGAAATAGATTTGGACAAAATGAGTATGTTCTAATGGTAATAAACTGAGGGGAACTTAGCAAGACCTATTTCTTCTGTGTGATCCTTCATCTTCTGAGATAAGGATGCTCCCTTCCTTTGTGTATAGAGAAGGCACCTCTCAGATGAGGGTTTTATGACCTGCTTCAGGGGAGAAAGGTTGGGAGTAACTTTCCCGCTTCTGCTGTTTTCTCAAATGCCAAGATGCCATGTTTTGAGGTAGTGCTCCTGAACCCCAACACCTACCTGAAGGACCAGTGTCAACCCAGGAGGAAAATGCCAGTGCAAGAAGGAAGGGATAGGCTACAAGACTTGGGATCCATTCCAATAGGAAGACAGTGATTCAACTGTTTCCTAAGACTCTGGCCATAGGTAACAATGGAAACCACAGTCAAATATAATGTGAAGCATCACCAAACAGAATGTTTGGAGCCTTGGCTGTTCCACAACACTCACTGTTAATGCTTCATGACAGGCTGTTCAGTTCTCGGCTCCTACAGAAGTACATTTGGGTCTTTTCACAAAGTCTTGTTAGCTGAAGGGCCCCTGGTGGCCCCAGCCATACTCAGTCAGCTCACCTGGTTCTAAGAGCAAGGACACCTGTTCAAGGACAGGACCAGTGGCCTTTGTTTTCCCACCCTGGACTGGGCTCTCCAGAGTTACTGATCATCTTGCAACCAAATAAGTTCCTCTAATCACAAAAGTCAGTGGGAAAAATTACTTCCAAAAAAGCCCATGCCCCATGAGAGGTTAGCACGTTGCATGAACAATGTAAAAGAAAGAACTCATCTATAAATGAGCTTCTGTATCCTTTATTCATAAATCGAGCTTAGTAACAACGAAAGCCACAGGTTTATACAGAAATAAACAAAAGGTAGAAGGTGAATGTGTTCAGTCAGCTATACTAGCTGTATCCCACTTTAAGAACAACTGTATAAAAACAAAGAAATAGGGAGTAGTGATTCAAATAAATACTTTGCACCATAAAAAGCAAAGGCTCCTTAAATATGAGGGCTCCCTGGTGCTAGAGTGTATTTAAAGAAACATTAACTACAGATATATCAATGAATATTAAAAAAATGAAAAAAAAAAAGCCTGTGACATGAAAATGCAAATCAATGGGAAGCACAATTTCATTTATGAAAATGTCATTAATATGCAACTTTTCAGGAACATAGCTACTTCATAAAAGAAGATGTGCCTGGTCTCTGTAAAATCAGAAGGTTCTAGGGTAGCTGCTTTTCATTAGAAAATAATTTTCACAGGCCAAGCTTAGTGGTTCATGCCTATAATCCCAGGACTTTGGGATTTGGCTTGAGGCCAGAGGTTTAAGACTAGCCTGGGCAACATAGCAAGATCCTATCAACAAAAAAAAAAATAGCCAAGCAAGTATGCAAGTGTGGTAATGTGTGCCTATAGTCCTAGCTACTTAGGAGGCTGAAGTTGGAGGATCACTTGAGCCCAGGTGCTTGAGTTTGCAGTGAGCTAGGATCGAGCCACTACACTCCAGCCTGAGCAACAGAATGAGACACTGTGTCAAAAATAATCATGAAATAGGAAAATATGAATTGTTCAAACTGACTTCAGAATGAAAACATACAAATCACTCTGAAAAGTACTGAAAAGTTTTCAGTGAATAAACTCCCAAAGAGACTTCACGCCTAGACATACTTAGAAGTGAATAACATCAGACACTGATGCAGACATTTCATATACTACTTTGACAGTACCATAATATTTTTTAAAATGGAATCATCTCCAGTTGTTTAATAAAGCTAACAGAATATCAAGACTGAAATTTGGGGATGAGACAAAACAAAATTACAGGCCAACCACTCTCACTTAGAAATCCATATTTTTTTAACCCTAGGGGGAAAAGGATGTTTAAAAATACCATGGTCATGGTAGGTTTGTAGTAGGATTGAATCCGTATGGTTTGCCTTTGGAAAACTGATGACTTTAAAATGTATCAATAGGTCAAAAAAGGAATAGGTACTTTAAAAACAAATAAAATTAAACACTTATTGCCAATTTAAAGGGGCCAGGATTCCTTAACATGAGTTTTTAAAAACAAGTAAGTAAAGCTTGTTCAACCTTTCACTATACAGAGATTTCCATTAAAGTCAGAATTAAAACAGGATAACATTGAACTGTTGTATTGTTCTAGATGTCCTAGCAAAGCAAAAACAAATGAAGCAAAACTACCATCATCATCTGTGGATGGTATTATCTAAATACAAGAACAAGGAAAATCAAATAAGCCAATGGAACATAAGAGAATTCAATAAATTGCTAAAATATAAAATAGATAAACCAAAATAAATACCTTTAGTATAGATCAGAAATAATCAGCTAGGAAATTCGGAAAATATCCCAATCGCAAAAGGAGAAAGGAAAAGACTCAGAAATAATCTTAAGTTTCAGCAGGATCTATTTTGAAGAAGACCACAAACTTTCATTAAGGGAAGTGATGAAAGATTTTGAATAAGCAAAGAAAAAAATATATTCTTGGGTAGAAAGACACATTATAAAAATATCAATTATTTACAAATTAATTTATAAGTTTATTACAATTCTAACTAAAACCCTAATGATTTTTTGAAAGTAGCCAATTTCAAATATATATCTGGAAGAATAAGCCAGTAAGAATAGCCTAAGAAAGATCTGAAAACAAAGAACCAATGACTAATAACTTACTCCTGATACTTAAGCATTTTATAAATCAAAAATAATTAAAACAGCACAGTATTGATGTAAGAATTGATTGAGAAGTCAGTTAAACAGAATATAATAATTTAATATGTGAGGCCAGGCAACCTGGCTCATGTCTGTAATCTCAGCACTTTGGGAGGCCAAGGCAGGAAGATTGCTTGAGTTTAGGAGTTTGAGACCAGTCTCAGCAACATAGATCTTGTGTCTATTTTTGTAAAATGAAAAATAAAAATAAACTTTAAATTTTAACAAAATAATTCAGTACATGATCAAGATTCCATCATAATTATCATAATCACCAGTAATTTACCCAGCACTTTGGGAGGCCGAGGAATTTGAGACTGGCTTGACCAACATGGTGAAAACCCATCTTTACTAAAAATACAAAAATTAGCAGGGTGTGGTGGTGCACACGTGTAATCCCAGCTACTCGGGAAGCAGAGGCATGAGAATTGCTTGGACCCAGGAGGCAGAGGTTACAGTGAATAGAGATCATGCCACTGTACTCAGTGACAGAGCAAGACTGTCAGAGTGACAGAGCAAGACTCTGTCTCCAAAAAAAAAAGACATAATGTTTAGTTACCTATTTGTGAAAAAAATATCACATCATATACTAAATACACTTGAGATGGATTGAAGAGCATTCAACTTGCTGGGAGTAGTACAGAAAAATGGATCTCCTCCTTTGGAAGCGTGAATTGGCACAGCCTTCCTGAGAGCAGCCTAGGTACATCTATTAAGCACCTGAAAAATGTGTGGTTTTACTCTGTAATTCCTCTTCTAGAAATCTTTCTGAAAAAAACAGTCAACAATCCAAACACATTCTTTACAAAGTAAATGAGATAAGCATTCAACTCATGACACTGAAATAAAAAGGAACAGACCAAACCTAAAGAAACAATAAGGAAGGAAATAATGAGATAAGGGCAAAAGTCAATGAGTTAGAAAACAAAAAGAAACGACTGAGAAAATAAAGCCAAATACTGAAAAGATTAGTAAGATTTCTATCACCACTGATGAAAGAAAAAAAAATAGAAGGGAGGAAGAAATGGAAAGAGGAAATGAAGAGAGTGAAGATGATGCAGATAAAATATAAAATAATGAAATAACAAAAAAATTTTAAAATAAAAGTTAAGAGCCACAATATGCTAATCAAACTGAAAACCTATGTAAAGTATATAGATCCCTAGAAAGCTGTAAAATGTCAAAATGGGTACAAGAAGAAATAAAACATTTAAGAACCAATAGGTGGTAAACTGAAATAGTCAAAGACTTCCCCTCCCAGGTGCGTTCTTTAAAAAAAAAAAAAAACACACAAAACAGGTGACTTCCTTCCATCACCAGGATTTTCAATGATGGGAATTCAATAGTTTTTATTCTGAATATTGCATTAAATTGATATGGCCAGAAAAATATATGGTATTCTTTTAGGCAGAGGCATCAGTTCGTTCAAGGCCTATCATACAAGCCTTCTGATGCATGGCACATTGCATTTTCCCATTAAATGTAAACAGAGAGGGGCTGGGCGTGGTGGCTTATGCCTGTAATCCCAGCACTTTGAGAGGCTGAGAGGAGTGGATTACCTGAGGTCAGGAATTTGAGACCAGCCTGGCTAACATGGTGAAACCCTGTCTCCACTAAAAATACAAAAATTAGCCAGGTGTGGTGGCATGCACCTGTAGTCACAGCTACTAGGGAGGCTGAGACAGGAGAATTACTTGAACCCAGGAGGCAGAAGTTACAGTGAGCCGAGATTGTGCTACTGCACTCCAGCTTGGGCGACAGAGCAAGACTCTATCTCAAAAAAATAAATAAATAAATAAAGTAAACAGAGATAAAAAGTTTTATGTCTACTAAACCATAAGGCACCAACCTAATGCAATAGCTGTGGATTAGCCACAGTACTGCAGAGCACCAGGGGCAAGGTCAGCCAGCATAGCAGATCACTGTCACCACCCCAAATATTTCCATGTGACTTCAAGATACTCTAATTTGGTAGAGTTGCAGGGAAGAAGGGGTATTCTGTTGAGTCCCTGCTATGGATTTGCTGAGAGATTCCATTTGACTAAAGCTGTTAAAATCAGTCTGCTGTCCCCAACCACATGACAACCCCGCTACTGCTGATAGAGATAGCAGTGAATGAGATGCCTGCTCTGTGCCCAAGGAGAGTAGCCATGCAGATGCCCACCAGAGACATTTCACTTAACAAATACACTTGGAGCCCCTAGTCTATTCTAGGCAGCACATTTGCTCCAGACACGAATGCCCTAAAAAAGTTCACAGTAGAGACAATTTTTCCAGTGACCCACTTCTACAATGTGGGTAAGTAGCACTTTTTCCTGAATTAGAAAGTGAGATGTGGAACCAAGAAGGCTCAACACTGCACCAGTTAAACATACTTAAGCATGGCATGGGGATCTGGCTCCTGTGAGCTAAACTGGCAAAAGCATTTGAGGAAGACATTTCTTGGGAATGTCGGCACTGACAACAAAAGGAAAGGCATTAAGGATTTAGGAAGCTTCAGGTTAGGGAGTGGTCAGCATGACGCACAGCATGACAGCATCTGGACAGTTTAAGGTGCAGAAAAGTTTTGTACTATCTACAAAGGAACCCCTTGCCCCATTCCCAGAAGCTAACACAACATAAGAAGTAGAGTTGTAGAGTCCTAGGTTTAAGCTTCAGCTCTATTAGTTATTAGATATATGATCTTGGACAAGTAATACTTTTGAGCCTCAGTGATTCATGTGGGTAAAGAAGTATAACACCCATTATAGAAGAGAAACTCCAGGAGGTGGCTGCCATCAGACTCTTCTCTTCCTCCATATGCTGCTCCACCTGTAAAAAGGTGTAGTCTTTCCTCCCCTTCAATCTGGACTGGCCCTATGATTTGCTTTGACCAATAAATGAGGCAGAAGTGACCTGTATAACTTCCCAGGCGGCATGTGCAACAGCTGGAACCCAGCTGCCCTGTTATAAATGTAAGAAATGTAAGCCACATGAAGCCATTTAGAGAGAACCATAGTACTCCACTTGACAGTCCCCAGCTGAGCTCTCAGCTGACAGCCAGCACCAACTGCCAGTCATGTGAGTGAGCCACCCTGGATGAGTGAACCCAATCGAGCCACCAGATGACTGCAGCCCCAGCTGACAATACAGGAAACAGGAGAAAGGCCAGCTGAGTCCAGTCCAGGTATATTAAAGTCAAAATCTCACAGAACACAAAAAATCAATGTAATCCAACACATCAACAGGCTAAAGAAGAATAAAATGATCAAGAAATGCAGAAAGAGCACTTGACAAAAACCAACATCTATTGTGTTGGTTAGTGCTATGTGTCAACTTGACCAGGCCATGGGATGCCCAGATTAAACACTATTTCTAGGTGTCTGTGAGGGTGTTTCTGGATGAGATAAGCATTTGAATCAGATACAGTAGTTTGCCCTCTTTAATGCGGGTGGGCATCATCCAATCCATTGAGGGTCTAAATAGAACAAAAGGAGGAGGAAGGAAGAATTCACTCTTATCTCTGGCTACTGCTTGAGCTAGATCATCTCGGTTCATCTTCTCCTGCCCTCAGACTGGGATTTACATCCTAGGCTGCTCCAGTTCTCAGGCCTTCGGACTTGAACTGAATTGCACCACTGGCTTTCGCAGGTCTACAGCTTGCAGACAGAAGATCATGAAACTTCCCAGCCTCTATAATTGTGTGGGCCAATTCCTTGTAACAAATCTCCTTTTATATCTATATGTAGCCTGTTGATTCTATTTCCCTGGAGAACCCTAACTAATACAGTCATTCATAACAAAAGCTCTCAGAAAACTAGGAATAGAGGGGAACTTCCTTAACTAGATAAAAAGCATCTATAAAAAACCCACAGCTAATGTCATACTTAATGGTGAGAAACTAGAAGTTTTCCCAGTTAAATTAGGAATAAGGCAAGGATATTCCTCTCATCTCTCTTTTTCAAGATTGTACTGGAAATCCTAATTAAGGCAATACAACAACAACAACAAAGAAAAGGTATATAAGATTGAGAAGGAAGAAATAAAATCATCTTTGCAGACACCATGATTACCTATGTAGAAAATCTGAAAGAACTGACAGAAAAACTCCTGGAATTAATAAGCAATAACAACAAGATTGCAGGATTTAAGGTAACTATACCAAAGTCAATTTCTCACCTATATATCAGCAATGAAATAAATAGAATTTGAAATGTAAAACAACACCATTTACATTGTCACCCAAAAAATGAAATACTACTGAGCTATAAATCTAACAAAATAGATATAAGATCTATATCGGGGAAACAATAAAACTCTCATAAAAGAAATCAAGTAACTAAATAAATGGAGAGATAGTCCATGTTCATGGCTAGGAAGACGCACTCTTGTCAAGATGTCAGTTCTTCCCAACTTGATCTATAGATTCAATGCAACCCCAGTGAAAATCCTGGCAAATTCCATTGTCTGAATATACCACAGTTTATTAATCCATTTGCCTGCTTAATGACATCCTGGTTGCTTCCAATTTTTAGCAATTATTAATAAAGCTGCTGTAAACATCTTTATTTTATAATTAAAATTATTTTGTAGATGTCAACAAACTGACTTTAAAGTTTATACAGACAGGCAAAAGACCCAGAATAGACAACACAAGTAACAGTCAGAAGACTGACACTATCCAACTTCAAGACTTACTGTAAAGCTACAGTAATCAAGACATTATGGTATTGGTGTAAGAATAGACAAATATATCAATAGAACATAATAGAGAGCCCAGAAATAAACCCACATAAATACAGCCAACTGAATTTTGACAAAGGAGCAAAGGCAAAACAATGAGGAAAAGATAGTCTTTTCAACAAATGGTGCTGAACAACTGGACATCTACCTGCAAAAAAATCAGTCTAAACACAGACCTTACACCCTTTACAAAAATTAACTCAAAATGAATCATAGGCCTAAATATAAAATGTAAAAGTATAAACGTCTAGAGGATAACATAAGAGAAAATCTAGATGATGTTGGGTATGGTGATGACTTTTTAGATCTAAGACTAAAGGCACAATCCTTAAAAAAAAAAATTGATAAGCTCGACTTCATTAAAATTTCAAAATTTCTGTTTTTCTAAAAACACTGTCAAGACAATGAGACAAGCCATACACTAGGAGAAAATATTTGCAAAAGACATATCAACCCAATTTAAAAATGGGCAAAAGAACCAGACAGACACCTTACCAAAGATACACAGATGGCAAATAGGCATATAAAAAGATGCTCCATATCGTATGTCCTTAGGAAACTGCAAATGCATTTCCTTATAGAAAAACAATGAGATACTACTACATACCTATTAGAATGGACAACATCCAGAACTGTGACAATACCAGTTGCTGGCAAGATGCAGAGAAAAGAAACTCTGATTCACTGCTGACAGGAATACAAAAGGCACAGGCACTTTGGAAGACAGTTTGGCAGTTTCTTACAAAAATTCACATATTCTTACTATATGATCCAGCAATTGCACTCCTTGGTATTTATCCAAAGGAGGTAAAAACTTATGTCCATTCAAAACCTACACATGATCTTTATAGCAGCTTTATTTGTAATTGCCAAAACGTGGAAGCAACCAAGATATCCTTCAGCAGGTGAGTGCGTTAATCAACTGTGGTTTTTCTAGACCACAAATTATTTAGCAGTAGAAAGATAGGAGCTATCAAGCCATAAAAAGACACTGAGAAGTCTTAAACGCTTATTACTAAGTAAAAACAAACAAACAAACAAAAAGCCAATCTGAAAAGGCTACATTTTGTATGATTCGAAGAAAAGGCAAACATATGACATTCTAGAAAAGGTAAAACTATGGCCACAGTAAAAAGATTAAGAGCTACCAGGGGTTGGGGCAGGAGGAGGGAAGGACAAGCAGCCGAAGCACAGAAGAGTTTTAGGGCAGTGAAACTGCTCTATATGATACTACAATGGTGGAAATGGGTCATTACACATTTCTTAAAACCTAAAGAATGTACACCACCAAGAGTGAACCCTATTGTAAAGTATGGACTTTGGGCAATAATGATATGTCAATGTAGATTCATCAATTGTAACAAATGTACACCTCCAGGGCTGGACGCACATAGTTGGCGAGGCTATGTATGTATAGGAGCATGGGGTATTATGGGAGCTCTCTGTACTATCTGCTCAATTTTGCTGTGAACCAAAAACTGCTTTTCTTGTTGTTCTGTTTTTGAAACATGGTCTTGCTGTGTTGTCCAGGCTGGTCTCAAGCTCTTGAGCTGAAGTGATCCTACTGCCTCAGCCTCCCAAGTAGCTGGGACTACAGGAGTGCACCACCATGCCTGGCTTTAAAACTACTTTTAAAAACTAAAATATATTCAAAACGGGAGGTAGGGGGAATCTCACAGAACAATGAGAGATAATAAAAGGTGGTTGTTTCTTTAAAACACAAAGCTTCAGGATAGCTTGTTGTCCAGAAACAGGTAGTGAAGACACCCTTCTAAGGAGGAGACTGCCAATGAACTGCTCATGTCCCTTCTTGGTTTCTCTACAATAGAATCCATGTGCTTTGGCTGGATAAATGGCCTCCCAACCAGAGATTACATTTCCTAGCTCCCCTCTCAGTGAATGTGGTCACAGGACTAGTTTCTGGTGAGTAGTACTTGAACAGATATGATATAAGCCACTTTCAAGTCAAGTTCTGAAAGAGAGAGAGCCTGTCCTCCCGTTCCCTTCCATCCTTCCTGCTGGTCAAAAAGCAAACTTGACAACAAGAGCTGGAGCAGCTACCTTACAAAAGGTGGGACATGTTGAAGACAGTAGGGGAACATGGGAGAAGGAACCAGGGTCTCTGATGCTAGCTAGACACCACACTAGCTGTGAACTACAGTTACTCTGGAGGCTAAGTTTCTGCAGCCAAGCTTGTTTTCTAAATATCCTATCTCATTGGGGTGTGCTAAAGATCAAGTGAGACAAGGTAGATGAAGTATCTAACACAGGGCCTGACACAGGGCAGGTTAGTTCCTCTTCATAAGCTCTGAGAGCTCAGAGGCTCCAGCAAGAGAACGCAGCTACTTGGACAGCCTTGCTCAAAGAACCCTGCTCATCTCCTTTAGATGGTCAGTTCCTGCAACCAAGTCCATGGCTATGAATGGGACACATTCAGAATGCAGAGGAAGGTCAACCCTGGTGATCCATAGAGTAGCAGATGCTGAAGGCAGAGCATTCTCAACTGTACTTCCCAAAACCTACCTTTGTCATTTTAAATGACTGCACTACTTTCAATATGCTGTCCTGTCTTCAAGATAAGATCCAAACTCCTTGGCCAAATATACAACCCATGTCTTTCACAACCTATCCCTGCTCTTTGATCTAAGCTCAACTCTTTTACTCCCCATCACACTCTGCACTCTAGTCCTGATGAGTGGTTTGTAGTTCCCTGATGATGGTAAGCTATCTCCAACATCATTTGCCTGCAAACTTAACTCTGTTCAGAGTTCCTCTGCTCACTTCTCTACTTGGCTGACTCTTGCTCTTCTTAAGACAAGACTCAGTAATCACTATCACCTCTAGGACACTCTTGCTACCTACGGCAGAGACTGCTCAAGGACCCTCCAAAATTCTTTCTCTTTCTTCCATAACATGAGAAGTTTTAGGCTGGGTGCAGTGGCTCACACCTGTAATCCCAGCACTTTGGGAGGCTGAGGCAGGAGGATCACCTGAGGTCAGGAGTTTGAGACCAGCCTGGCCAACATGGTGAAACCGCGTCTCTACTAAAAATACAAAAATTAGCCAGGCGTGGTGGTGGGCGCCTGTAATCCCAGCTACTCAGGAGGCTGAGGTAGGACAATTGCTTGAATCCAGGAGGCAGAGGTTGTAGTGAGCCGAGATCGTGCCATTGCACTCCAGCCTGGGTGACAAGAGTGAAACTAGGTCTCAACAAAAAAAAAAGTAGTTTTAGATAGCACATAGCCACCAAGCTAACGACGATTTCCCAGCCTCCCAGCTGTGCCCGTGGGACTCAGTGCTGGTCAACTGGGTGTGAGCAGGAGTGACTAGTGCTCCCTGCCAAACTGCCACTAAAATAAAGGAGGGCTCCCATTCTCCTTCCTACAGGCTGGGATGTGACCTGATGATGATTTATCTCCAGCACTCAGACAAAGGCAACACACTAAAAATGACAGAACGAGAAGATAAAACGAGCCCGGGTCTCATATGTCTGAGAGGACTAATGATGAAAGAGAAATTTAAGAGTTTACTTTGAATTCTGAATGCAAATCCCCTCCATGGCCTTCAATAGCCTTTGAATCAAACCCACCAATTATAGAAGACAAGCCACAGCATCACCTAAAAGACCCAGGATTAGGGTAGGAAACTTAATGGACTCAGGTCACTGATTCAAACTATCCAAGACAGGGGGAAGCAAATCAAGGCCCACATCATCTTGACACCATTGGATCATCTTCTTGAATCTTCCACCTCTGCTCCTTTTTTCTGACAGGAGTTTCCTTGTTTGATAGAAAGTCAGAAAAGCTTGGGGCCTTACCTCTGGAGACTTTGTAAACTTCATAGAAGGAATAGAAGTGGAAGCCTAGTGAGGCAAGTAGGTAAAGTGCCAGTTCCCATCGGGGCAGCATGGCTCCTAGGCACGAAGATGCCCGATGCCCACGCTGAGAGTTTCTGAGAAAGAGACAAAATATTAAGCCATGAACATGACACTAGAGAACAGCATCTTAACATCAATTCAGTTAGTTCGCACTCCCCGAGACCATCACTGTTGGAGGTGATACAGACATAACCCCAATAAAGCCTCCTCCTGCCTGTGACCTTACTCCCTCCTGCATCCAACAAACACACACACATGCACACATACACCACACACACTCAACCTGCCTGTCAAAGGGGTCAGGTCTTTTCCTACGGGTTCCCACAGCCTCCCATCAAAGTATATACATCAGACAGTTCTCTACTCATTGCATAATATACCTGTCTCTTCTGTGGAGTGAACCTCAGATAGCAGGGACCATGATCTCTGACTCCCCAGCCCCTAGCGCAGTGCCTGGAATGTAGCAAGAAGGGACTACCAGGTGCTTTGTGAATAATAAATGGCTTCAAAAAGTCTGAAAAGCACAAACAATATCCAAACCTCTAAGCCAACAGGCTCACCATCCTTGTTGTCCCTTTCAAGTATCATACTATAGGCCAGGCATAGTGGCTCATGCCTATAATCCCAACACTTTGGGAGGCCAAGATGGATCACCAGAGGCCAGGAGTTTGAGACCAGCCTGGGCAACATAGCCAGATCCCATCTCTAAAAAATAAAATAAAAACTTAAAATCAGCTGGACACGGTGGCACACACCTGTTACCCCATCACTTTGGGAGGCCAAGGCAGGTGGATCACTTGCGGCCAGGAGTTTGAGACCAGCCTGGCTAACACAGCAAAACCTGCCTCTACTAAAAATACAAGAATTACCCAGGCATGGTGGCACTTGCCTGTAATCCCAGCTACTCAGGAGGTTGAGGCAGGAAAATCACTTGAATCCAAGAGGCTGAGGTTGCAGTGAGAGAAGATTGTGCCACTGCACTCCAGCCTGGGTGACAGAGTGAGACCTTGCCTCAAAAAATATATATAAGAAATCAAGTACCATCCTGCAGTTGATTATCAGAATGGAATACTATAAACCTGTCTGTCTGCCATGCATCTACGCACTTTATTTATGTATTTTTGGAGACAGGGTCTATGTTGCCCAGGCTAATCTTGATTTCCTGGCCTCATGTGATCCTCCCACCTCAGCATCCTGAGTAGCTGGGGTTACAGGCACAAGCCACTGTGCTAGGCCTCATCCATACATTTCTTAAAGGGCAGTTAATAACATAACCACAGGCATCTGTGACAGACACTGCTCATCACCCACTGCCCCTCACTACCCCTTTTCAGAATTCAGTCTCTCTTCTCACACAGCAATTAAAATTTCCTCTGGACACCAACACTACACTGTAGCTAAGTGTGGACACCTGAATAGCTCCATTCAAAAGGATGTGAGTGAAGGGACAAGGCTGTGGCCATCTCTTTCTTTCCCTCCCTTTCCTGTTGAACAGAGTTGGAACAGCCACCGTGGATGAAGAGGTGAAAGTCACATGGACAAGACAGAGGCCTCTCAGTCCCCAAATCCATGTACCACCCCCAAACCCCAAAGTGCCCCAGACTACTTAGATCTAGACTGTTACAGGAAAAAGAAATGCATTTCTAGGCTGTTGAAGCCTCTCCTATTCTAGATCTCTCCATCATGGCAGCCATGACTATATTCTAAGTAATAGAGAAGGTATAGGAAAGTTAGATCCTAAAATTCAGCAAATTAAATGATTCCAAATGTTCCAACTAACAGAGTTCACTAAATTTAAACCCATTTATGGCCTTTACTGCTTTACTTAAACCTCTCAAATATGTCTCATTGTGGATGCCAAATTAAGAGCAAAATTTTAAGCTGCACCCCCCTCCCCAACCCCACCAACTACTTCTAACATGTGACAGTAATGCCAAACCCCAGAATTCACACATTATCTCATTTTGTTTTCACAACAGCCTGGTGAAGTAGGTGGAAGTGGAACAGGGGAAGTAGGCATTTTATAGATGACAAATGTGATGAGGTCACAGAGCCAGAAATAACAGCCAGAGCAGAAAAGCAAATACTGCATGATCTCACTTATATGTGAAATCTAAAAAAAGTCAAACTCACAGAAGTGGTGGTTGCCAGGGCCGGGGGGAAGGGGGGAAGATGCTGGTTAAAAGATATTGGACAGGATGAATAAATTCTGAGGATCTATCATACAGCATGGTGATTCTAGTTAGCAATAATGTATTATATTCTTGAAAAGTGCTAAGAGTAGATCTTAAATGTTCTCATCATAAAACGATAAGGAGGGTAAGGTGATGGGTATGTTAATTACCTTGATTTAATCATCTCACAATGTATAGCTAGACATCACATTGTACACCATAAATATGCACAATTTTTGTCTAAATAAATGAGTAAACAAATAAGTAAACAACGGAGCCAAGGCTCAAAGCCAAGTCTTTGGACCCAGGCCGCTGCCCCTCCACTCTGCCACGGCCAATCCCATTAATGCCAGTGTACAGTTACTCAGACTTAGAGCCTGACTCAGAATCTGCCACACACAAACTCCTTTCTTCAGGCCACTGGGAGACAGAGCAGGAAGGGAAATAAACTTCAACTCTGATAAACCACGATTTCAGAAATAAGTGGTCTTGCACCCAGAGTGCCCCATTTCATTACCTAAAAGTCACCCAGAAAGTTTGGTCTGGACTTTTCCTGCAACCTAAGAGATCCGGAAGCAGTCATTCATGCTTTAAAACACATGCCTAAGCCCTCGTATTTCAATAACACTTTCTCAAGTTCCTTACTATGTTTCAGAACTACTTCTAGCTTTATCCATTTCTACTCACAATTTATTTTTAAATACTTTCATCTTCAGAATAACAAGACTCCTTTCTGGAACTTTTCAGGAATTTGATAGGCTTCCCCTTAGTGGGAAGGTAATTTTAACTTCTTGGTTTATAATTTAATGTCTCGCCTGTCAAAAGATTGGTATTACATCGGATGACCTCTTTGCCTCACGAAGAATCTGATTAACAAAAAGCTGATCTTCTAAAAGGACTGAAATTTGAACACAAATGATCTTGTAGACTAAATGAAAGTTTTAGAAGGCTTGCCATTAGATGTTTTTCAGGGACATTCTATCTGAGACAATTCTCCTGCGTTAAGGATTTAATCCTCAGGGAACTAGAAAATTCAGTTTAATAATTTTTCATTTTGGTGCTTTTTTATTTTTCTTCCTGGAGACAGGGTCTTGCTCTGTTGCCCAAGCAGGAGTGCAGTGGCATGATCTCAGCTCGCTGCAGCCTCAACTTCTCAGGCTCAAGTGATTCTCCTGCCTCAGCCTCCTGAGTAGCTGGGATTACAGGCACGCACCACAATGCCAGGCGAGTTTTTTTGTTGCCCAGGTTGGTCTCAAACTCAGGAGATCTGCCCGCCATGGCCTCCCAAAGTGCTGGGATTACAGGCGTGAGCCACTGCACCCAGCTTAGTGCTGCTCTTAGCTGGATTGTACAATGAGTCCTTATTTAACATCACTAGTAGGGTCTTGGAAATTGTAACTTTAAGCAAAACAATGTATAATGCAACTAATTTTACCACAGGCTAATTGATATAAACAAAAGGTAAGTTCCTACTGCATATTTCTGGTCACAAAAACATCAAACATCTAAAGACCAAAACACTTCTAATAGTAAACACTGAAATAAACATGAGCTGTACATACACTTAAAGATTAATAAGCACAGGTAAGATCATTATTTACCCAAGTTTGATGAATCAGCAAGTGATGGCAGTTGTACTGGTGGTGGGTTAAACCAAGGAATAAAATGTTTGCAAAGCAAACATTATAAGGAGCACCTCCTGCCACCATGCAGTTCAAAACATTTACCATCAGGGTGGGCTCACTGAGAGCTTCGATACTACATTTTTTTGTCATGCATTTGTATGATTATCATAGACGTTACAAATTTTTATTAGATAATTTTTATGCATTCATTTTCCACCTGACTTGTTCCAATTTAGGGTCTCTGGTAGCTGGAGCCCATTCCAGCAGCTCAGGACGCAAGGCAGGAACCAACCCTGGACAGGATGCCATCTCAGTGCAGAACCCACTCATACTCACACCCCCACACTCGTTACCAAACACAGGTTCAGCTGCTCACCACTTGCAAAACAAATTAGCAAGATAGAGATATGGTAGAAAGAAAGTGACTTGATTACAGCCCAAAGCTAGCAATGTGCAGGATGGTCTAGACTCTTGCCTTAATGGAACCACTTCAAATTTCCAAGTGAAGTGCAAAGGCTTAAGAAGGGGAAGGCCGGCTGGGCGCGGTGGCTCCCGCCTGTAATCCCAGCACTTTGGGAGGCCGAGGCGGGCAAATCACAAAGTCAGGAGATCAAGACCATCCTGGCTAACACGGTGAAACCCCATCTCTACTAAACATACAAAAAATTAGCCGGGCGTGGTGACGGGCGCCTGTAGTCCCAGCTACTCGGGAGGCTGTGGCAGGAGAATGGCGTGAACCTGGGAGGAGGAGCTTGCAGTGAGCCGAGATCGCGCCACTGCCCTCCGGCCTGGGTGACAGAGCAAGACTCCGTCTCAAAAAAAATTAAATAAATAAAATAAAAATAAATACATAAATAAAAAAGAAGGGGAAGGAAGTTGTGGCATGGGGTGAGGCAGTGCAGGCATGCATGACTTGTTCCGATGACTCGTCTTCAATTGTTGCTCCATCTTGTGAATGGGCTGGCATCATCTGGGGCTCAGCTGGGTTGTAAATTGACTGTAGCCTTGAAGCCATCTCCTGGTAGGGGAGATTTTCACAGGTGTCTGTGCTATATCAAGGTCTAGTCTCTGGAACCTCGACTTCAGGCTGAAGGAGCCTAAAGACCCCACTGAAAGCAGATAACAGTGGCCCCAAAAGCTCCCCCAAATGAGAGGCAATTGCAGGGATTCCTAGGAATGTCTGACTTTTGTTGAATTTGAATTCCAAGTTTGGGGTTGACGGCTAAGCCAGTTTATGAGGCCTTTAAAAGGGACTAGATTCAGAGCCCCCAGCCTTGGACAGATGAACATCAACAGGCATTCGATGCCATCACAGAAAAACTTAATAGGGTACTCGGTTACACTCACACACTGGGACCATTTAGACACACCAATTCACCTAATGGGCACAGCTTTGGGATGTGGGAGGAAACCGAGTAGCCAGAGAAAACCCCTGCAGACATAGCGAGAACGTGCAAACTCCACAGACAGTGACCCCCAGCAGAAACTCCATTTTCTTCTATTCAGTGGTATAAGGAAACAATAACAGTTTCAATAATGCTATATGTTTTGTAGACATATGCACAAAGATACACAGTAACTAGCAGCAAAATAGCAGGTAACTAAGCAGCAAAACTAGCTGTCCCCTCACTCCCAAAATTTAGGGATTGAACCAAATAGTCTCCACCTGACAGCACAGTGATACATTCTGGCACCAAACCCACCTGTGGGGTCGGGGAGAAGGGGTGGGCAGGTGCAGGGGGAGTCCCAGGCTCTGTCAACTTATTGGTTGAGGAAACTTGGGTAGATAACGGCCTCCCAAATGTTTTCTCATAGGGTTGTTGAAGGGGTTAAATGTAAAATGCTTAGCCCAGGGCCTGGCAGTGAATAAGCACTCAACAAACATTAGCAGTTACTAGTGAATTTCATTCATCAGGAGCCTACCTAACCCAGACCCTGATTTTCCCCCTAAATCAAAGAAATCTGGCTGACCTTCCAGGGGTGTGCCCATCCTACCTGCATCTGGACCTCTTTCAGGAGGTTGGCATCCCCAGGGCTTTTGTTAGTGTCTCCTTCCTCTTCTGACGCCCAATCCAAGGCCACCCTGGACAGCAAGCAAACTATCCCTGTGGGTCACCTGCAAGCTTTCAGCCCAGAGCCTCTTCCTCACCACCTACCTCTCTGCTACTCCCAAGGGAATGATGGGCAGGCAGTACTTTCCACTTTCATTTTCACCACTCTCCATTACACGAATGCCACCTCGAAACACCACCACCGCAGACACTCCCCCATCTCCTTAACAGACCTTTCTTCCTCACACCTCTTTTCAACTCTTGCCTGTAGCTGACTGTCATAGTTACTACTTGGGACTGTCACTACGACAGTCACTACTGTTACTACTTGAGACCGTCATTACAACAGTTACTACTGTTACTACTTGAGACCATCATTAGGAGACTAAAGGAAGGAGGATGAAGGCAGAAATGAAAACTTAAAACAAAAGTAACTATTTTAAAGGAAGGGGCCAGGAGAAATAGAGAGCTCCCTGCTTCTAGGGAGCAAAGGCAGCAACCTCCAGCTTCTACAGCCCTTTGTTTTTATTGGGTAGAAAGAGCAGGGAGGAGGTAACAATTGGTCAGCTGCTTGATTGATCACAGGTTCACATTATTGCTAACAGGCTTCAGATTTGCCTAATCACAAGAAACACCGTGCCTGGGTGGTGACTGCCCCCAGCATTCCTTCTGGCAGGCAGACACAGTTTGTCAGTTTGCCAACAACCTGCTTTCATGAGAAACAGTTTGCTGTTTACTCATATAGCTTCCAGTGGTATACTAAGTTGATCACGACCCTCATTCTTTCGGCCTTCAACACTTGCCCACTTATCTCAGGAAAATTACTTCCCTACTTTGTTTTCCCTGTTTATTTCAGCTGTGCAGCCAGAAAGTAAATCAGAGTAGATATCTCTTAAGGGATTTATGACACAATGAAAAGGAAAAGGAAAAAGAAAAGGAAAGCTGTATATTTGGGAATATGACTGGAACCTTTTTTAAATGTCCAGACCCTTAGAGGTTCCCAAAAACACTCTCAAAATATTATCAAGTTTCCATTTCTCATGCTCTAAACAAGCATGTCCCTCTTTAGGCAGAGCTATCTGAAATCAAGGAGATTCTTACTAAAATGTGTAACTGATGCTTCTTTTCTGTTTTCATGCAGTCAGTCCTGCACCAATATTATCAGCTAAGTGGGTAGCTGTGAGATAGCCTAGAAAAGTCATCACCACTTACAGCATCATTTCTATAGAAAACAGCCAATCTATAGTGACATAGCCTGTGTTTAAGTAGCAGTCTACCTGATTAATCTACATAAATGAGATTGCACTATTGATACGTAAGAGTGATTGGGTTGCTGGGATGTGTGATGGTGAGATGTGTCTACGAACACTTTCCCAGTGTGGGAATACTGGTCAGAACTGTAAAGAAGAGAAAGTGTGGATGGTTCAGGGAAGGCAGAACAGGAGCCAAGTGGTAAGGAGTCTTAAAACATACGATTTGACGTTTAGATTTTATTTCCTGCAGAAACCTCAGGCTTGCAAGCCAGTACATAAAATTATTCGAACGAAGCTCTACAAAGCAGCGCCTTGATGCTGTGGTAGACCCAAGAGGCAGGGAGGTGGATGATTTAGGCCCTTAGTGAAAGTGGAGAGAGTGCTGGAACCAAGCCACACAGACGGGGAAAAATTAAGTTGTCCCTGGCATCAAACTAGTCCAGAAGTTGGTAGGAGGAAAAAAAGAGGAAGATAAAGAAGATAAAACAGCAACTCCAAAGCTGTAAGACAACAGGATCTCAAAGTTAAATGTTCAAAAGAGTGAGAATTTCGAGGCAAGTGAGGACAAAGCAATAGAATATGCCTTTAATATTAGACATTAAAGGAAATCATAGCAAAGGTTTCCCTGGAATCAGACGGAAGGAATTCAGACTGGAGTAATAGGGAGCTTTCTACACCTGCAAATTGGGTACAAACACCCCAAAGTTGAATATTTCAAAAAATATATTTATCTGGGAATTACAGAACTCAAGAGGGCCACAGAATAAAATCTTAGCTATAAAACGGCAAGAATCTCTCAGCTAACAGAGCTTTTTCTATACTGGAGCTACTTACATTTGCGTTTACTTTGGAATTTAACCCTCCACCTGCTTTCAAAGTCGCCATCTACTCCGATCCTCACAGGAGGGCTAAGCTTTTGGGGCCCTTTCAGGAATCAGAATCCTGCTTGGGAAGAAGCAGCGATCTGCCCATGGACAGAGAAGCCAGCAATGGAGCAAAAATTAGAACAAAAATTCCCAGCTCCCGCTGTCATACAGGCAGAAATCCTGTTCCTTGATCTTGGAAGAAAAGCATAGCTCACCTTGCCAAACCCTGAAACATGCATAACCATAATGGCTGCAAGATGGTTTTCCCCCAGCAACTTCCAATATCATTCAAAAGTACTTTAGCTTTAATTCTGATGCAGGCAACTAATGGATTCCAACACTTCCATTTTAAATTTTTTCTGCTTTTAACTCTTGATATCAAGCACTAAATGGGCTATAACCCAATATTCACATGCACCAGAGGACTTTAATAAGACAGCTCTCATCATTAAGCTAACAATCCCCCCCACATCAGCATCACCATCGTCACTTCTACTGACTAACTGCTCAATGTCCTTAAACGAAGATTTCCCTCTACTGAGTTTTCTTATGCTTTAGTAATAGCTGTACTATAACAAGTACTATTTACGGATTTCCTATGCTGAAAAGGCACTTTACAAGCATTATCTCACTTAATCTTCATAGCAACCCTTTGAGGTTGGTGCTTCTGATAACCTCACTTAACACAAGAGGAAACCAAGGCCCAGAAAGGATAAAGAAAGCTGCCCCAAATCACACAGCTGGTAGGCAGCAAAGCTTAAATTCATACCCACTGAGTCTAACTGCAGAGCCTTCCTTCAGCCACCTCACTATTCTTAGAGTGTACTGGATTCATTTTTTCCAAAATCTATAATGAAATCAATCCATTAGGAAAGCTAGAAGGTAATACAAGTGGTCTAAGTGTAATAGAATTTGTAAACGTTATGCATAACATTAGACACTCTCTATGATGAAAAAAATTTAAATCAATGAAATGTAATCAAAATACACATGAAACATCTAACTCACATACATTCCTTAAAAGATTTACTGAAAAAGGCAAACTAAACCAAACCGATCTACCTTGGAAGTAAGAAGGGAAAGTCAGCAGTTAGGCAGAGATAAGAGTAAAATTGAAATATCTCTAAATTCAGGAATAAATGAGCACTCTGGAAACCACAAGTAATAAAAGTGAAAGAAGCATATGCCCACTGAAATGACAATGGCTTTAAAGAAAATGAAATAGTAGTGCAATATTCTAGCATATTCGGAAAAAGTGGTATGACACTTTTGCCTTTTCCAGAGTCCAATTTTCATGAAACGGAACTCCATTTTATAGACTCTAAATTACATGATTTTCTCCAAGAAAGCCACCAAGTCCAGATTCCCATATCACAATTCTCTCCAAACCCAACTTCAGTCTTTTTTTTTTTTTCCTTTTCTGAGACAGAGTCTTGCTCTGTCCCCCAGGCTGGAGTGCGCTGGCATGATCCCAGCTCGCTGCAACCTCCACTTCCCGGGCTCAAGCAATTCTCGTGCCTCAGCCTGCTGAGTAGCTGGGATTACAGGCACACACCACCATGCCCTGGTAAGTTTTCTGTTTTTAGTAGAGATGGGGTTTTGCCATGTTGCCCAGGCTGGTCTTGAACTCCTGGCCTCGAATGATCCTCCCACCTCAGCCTCCCAAACTGCTGGAATTACAGGTGTGAGCCACCATGCCGGGTCCCAATATAAGAGTCTTATAAAGACTCTTATCCTTCAACACACATAATACTAAGAGGAAATACTCCAAACCCAGAAAGGTTTCACCAACACAGAAGAATGACTAGATAGACTGAAAGAGGTCCACTGAACTGGGGAAAAAAGTCTAATTACAGAATAGTTTAAAATACCCACTACTTCCAAATCCACACCAACATATTATGTGTCAGTTATGTATTGCTGCATAAGAAACCATCACAACATGTAGTTCCTTACAACAATAAACAGTTATTCTTTTTAAGGATTTTGTGGGATGTCAGTCTAGATAGTTCTGTTCATGTCCCTCCTTGGGTCATTCATGTGACTTCTGTCATCACACAACTCCACTGGGGCTGGAGGGGGCCATGATGACCTCATGCACACATCTGGCATTTGGCACCAGCTCACACAAGGCCCCTCCCTTCTCCTCCAGGCCAGGGCTCCTCCTCTGGTAGGCTAGACTCAGCTTTTTCACAGCAGTGAGGCTTCAGGGTACCAAAAGAACAGAGGCAAGAGGTGCAACATCCCTTAAGGACCAGGCTCCAGAGTTCACAGAACACTTTATTGGTCAAAGCAAGTCCAAAACCCAGCCTGGATTCAAGGAGGAGGAGAAAACAGACCATACATCTTTATGGGAGGAGCAGCAAGGGTACCTTAGAAAGGGGTGGGGACACATCTACCACACCAGGTATATTATAAATAGTTACTAATCAACAAAATCTGGAAAATTAGTTGAAAAGATACCTTTCACAATGGATCTTCATTACATAAAATGGCACAAAGGTTGTTCCCTCCCTTCTTATATATGTAATGAAAAAAATTATGTTCCCAAATCAGAATTTCAAAATCAGTGGGATCTCTGTTGCCATTTGGTCTCATCCAGCCAGTTTGGGGAATTCCTTTTATAATAGCCTACTTAACCATTTCCAGTAACATTACAAGGCAGAGAAACACTGTTCCTAAGCAGCTGTTGCTTTTGTTGTTGTTTTTGTTTTGAGACAGGGTCTCACTCTGTCACCCAGGCTGGAATGCAGTGGCATGATCACAGCTTACTGCAGCTCCAAACTCCTGGGCTCAAGTGATCCTCCTGCCTCAGCCTCCCAGGTGCACACCACCATGCCTGGCTAGCAGTTCTGATTGTTGTGTTTTCCCTTGAAATCTACCCCTGTATTTCTAAAAAATACAGATTTCTAAAAAATACAGGGGTGGACTTCTTCTGCCACTAGCCCTCTTCTACCTTCTGGAACTAAAGGCATGGAGACAACATAGTGTGATATGGTTTCAGGGGTGGCTCTGGAGTCAGAATGCCAAAGATTGAATCCCAGCTTTGCTGCTTCATGGTTGTGTGACCTAGGACAAGGTGCATAACCTCTCTGAGCTTCAGTTTCCTTATCTGTAAAATACAGTAATAGCAAATCTCAGAAGATTGATGTAAGGATTAAATTAATTTATAAAATGATAAAACAGTGTCTTAGGCATAGTAAACTCTGAAATGCTTATTTTGTTGTTTTTAATGCTATTACTATTGAGTATGCTAAAAAGGCTTTTTTATTCTTTCCAATAATACTCCTTCAAATATTTAAAGATAACTAATGCCATCTACTCCATCCAAACCCTCTTCCAGACCAACATCTATGATTCCTTCAACCATTACTTCAATGACTTGGTTCCAGGTTCCTTTCTGAAACAAGGTCTCACTCTGTGGTTCAGGCCGGAATGCAGAGGCACAATCTTGGCTCACTGCAGTCTCAACTTTCCAGGCTCAAGCAATCCTTCCATCTCAGCCTCCCAAGTAGCTGGGGCTATAGACAAGAGCCACCACACCCATTTTTTTTTTTTAAGAAATGGGGGGGGTCTCACTATGTTGCCCAGGCTGGTCTTGAACTCCTGTGCTCAAGTGATCTTCCCACCTATTCCTGCCAAAGTGCTGGGATTACAAGCATGAGCCACTATGCCTGTCCCCAGATCTTCTGCCTTTCTGTCAGTTGTCTCTGTATAATACATGTACCTAAACCTGAACCCAAAGCTTCAGTTGTGACAGTGGGAGGACAAGACCATCACTTCTCTTCTTTCAGAAACTGCACTCAAATAATGAAATCTTAGATGCATGTCTTCATTCAACAAATACGAATGAACTTCTAATGACAACCAGGAACTGTGCTCTTTGTGAATACAAAATATAAAGATCCCCTCTGTGGGGTCCACCAAAGATGGGTCCCTTAGAAGTGTCCATGTCCTGATCCCTGGAACCGTGAATATGTTGCCTTACACAGCAAAAGGGACTTTGCCTATGTGATTAAGGATCTTTTGATTGAGAGATTAGCCTGGATTATCTGGGTGGGCCCAAAGTAATCACAAGGTTCCTTTTAGGAGGGAGGCGGAAGGGTCAGAGACAGAGAGGAAATGTGAGGTGATGATGGAGGCAGAGGTTAGAGTGGTGTGCTTGGAAGATGGAGGAAGGGCTCCCGGATGAAGGAATCTAAGAGGCATCTAGAGGCTGGAAAAGGCAACGACAACAAAAAGATTCTTCCCTAGAACCTCCAGAAGAAATGAACCCTGCTGTCACATTTTGGACTTCTGACATCCAGAACCATAAGGTAATAAATGTCTGTTGTTTTAAGCCACTGAATTTGTGTTAATTTAGTACAGGTGTAATAGGAAACTCACATGCCATCCCTGCCCTCAGTTAGTTCATGGCCTTATGGGAGGAAAGTACCTAACTGAAAGGATTTGTAGAAAACAAATTGTTTTTTAATCCACTGGTCATGAACTTTTAAAACTTAAATTGGAAGAAAAGTTTTTTAATCCAGTGGTCACAAACTTTCAAAACTTAAATTGGAAGAAAATTAAATCTGAAAACAAAATTTTCTACTTAACACGCCCTTAGCTTTTATTTCCATAACTCTAAGTCTTTTTATATGAAATTCCCTTAAGCCAGATCTCTGCCATTAAAGATTGGCAAAAGGGAGTCAATTTTATAAGTCCCTAATTCAAAAAGAGCTACTGATGTGATATTGCATTCTTTCCCCTGAAAATTCTCAACCTATTTTAAGCCTTTTTAATCAGCAAGGTTCGTGCCCACCACATCTTACACTCCCCAGCCTGGGAGCATCAGAATGAACCTAACTTTTTACAAGATTTTAAGTAAACTTTATTAAAATATACTTAAATGAAGAAAAAACCTTAAGACTTCCTTTTTTTACTATTTTTTATTTTTTTCTTAAACAGGGTCTCACTCTGTCACCCAGACTATAGTGCATGGCACGATCATAGCTCATTGCAGCCTCAAATTCCTGGCCTCAAGAGTGATCCTCCTGCTTTAGCTTCAGGAGTAGCTGGGATTGCAGGCTCGTATCACCACACCCTGCTAATTTTTTGGTCTTGTTTTGTTTAGAGACAGGATCTTGCTATGTTGGCCAGGCTGATTTCAAACTCCTGGCCTCAAGTGATCCTCCCTCCTCAGCCTCCCAAAGTGCTGGGATTACAGGAATGAGCCTCCATGCCCAGCCCTTAGGGCTTGCGAGAAGTGGAAAGCCTTATATAATTACCAAGTAATTATCACTGAGATAAAAACTGCATGCCAGGCCAGAGGCAGTGGCTCACATCTGTAATTCTAGCACTTTGAGAGGAGGAGATGGGCAGATTGTTTGAGCCCAGGGGTTCAAGACCAGCCTGGGCAACATGGCAAGACCCCATCTCTAAAAAAAAAAAAACAAAAAACAAAATCAGCCAGACATGGTGGCTCATGCCTATAGTCCCAGCTACTCAGGTGGGCTGAGGTAATAGGATCACTTGAGCCCAGGAGAGGGAGGTTGCAGTGAGCTGAGATCACACCACTGTACTCCAGCCTGGGTAACAGAGCGAGATCCTGTCTCTAAAAAGTGAAAGAATGCCTCTGAAGCCCCTTCTGCCCTTTCCTAGTCACTAAATCCATCAAAGGTGACCAGTAGCCGGACTTTTACCACCATGGTTTATTTAGTTGTCTGTTTTTGAACTTCACATGAATGGAATCACATCGCACTTACTCTTTTACATCTATTTTGGTTTTGCTCAGCTTTGTGTCACAAGATTCATCCATGTTGTTATGTGAGGCAATAATTTGTTCATTCTTTTTTTTTTTTTTTTTGGAGACGAAGTCTCGCTTTGTTGCCCAGGCTGGAGTGCAGTGGCTGGATCTCAGCTCACTGCAAGCTCCGCCTCCTGGGTTCACGCCATTCTCCTGCCTCAGCCTCCTGAGTAGCTGGGACTACAGGCGCCTACCACCTCGCCCGGCTAGTTTTTTGTATTTTTTAGTAGAGACGGGGTTTCACCGTGTTAGTCAGGATGGTCTCGATCTCCTGACCTCGTGATCCGCCTGTCTCGGCCTCCCAAAGTGCTGGGATTACAGGCTTGAGCCACCGTGCCCGGCCAATTTGTTCATTCTTAATTACTGTACAAATTAGTGCTTTTTGTGTCCTATTCAAAAAACTTGTCCCTGGGTCATAAAGATATTTTACTTAGCTTTCTTCCAGGTGCTTTGTTTTAGCATTCACATTTAGGTATATGTTATCTTGATTAATTTTTGTATATGAGATGAGGTACATGATCTAGCTTCATTTTGTCTATGTACATAGGGAATCGACCCAGTGTCATTTACCAAGAAGACCATCTTCTCTTCACTGCCCTGCAGTGTTGCCTCTGTCATAAATCAAAAGACCACAGATGTATAAGCCTGTTTATGGATTCTCTGCTCAGTTCCATAATCTGTGTAGTTTCATGCAATACCACACTGACATGACTAAATACTGATCCAGTAGCTTAGGTCCTCCAATTTTGCTCTTACAACTGTCTGGAATTTCCAAATAAATTTTACAATCAGCTTATCACCTATTTTTGAAGAAAAAAATTTGCCGGGATTTTGATTGGGATTAGCCAAAATCTATAGATTTGCAGAGCAATACCATACCCTCTGTTATTTTAAATCTAATTTATCTCAATGCTCCAGCTTGCAAAGAGGTTTTTTTTTTTTTTTTTTTTATCATGAATGGGTACTGAATTGTATCAAATAATTTTTCTCCTTTACTTCATGTATGGAGTTAAATTACATTTGTTGACTTTTCTAGTGCTAGCCAAAGTTTACATTCCTGAAATAAATCTAACTTGGTCATGATTTATTATCCTTTTTATAGATTGCTAGATTTGACTTACCATTATTTAAGACTTATGTGTCTGTCTTTATGAGCATTTGTTCTATAATTTTCTTGTAATATCCTTATCAATTTTTAGTAACAAGATTGTGCTGGCCTCATAAATGAAACTGGAAAGTGGTTCCTCTTTAATTTTCTTAAATGTTTGGAAGTTTCACTAGTAAAGCCATCTGGGCCTGAAAATTTTGCTATGGAAAGGTTTTTAACTACAAATTCAATGCCTTTGGTAGATATAGGACTACTATTTTTTCTAGCTTTTGTGTCTTCAGTAATACATTTTACTGGAAAAACTTGTCAATTTCATCTGAATTTTCAAATGTATTACCATGAAATTGTTCATAACATCTTTAGAGTTTCTGTCTGTGGTATATGTGACTGTAGTTCATCCTTCCTCCCTCACACTAATAACATCATCTACCACTAAGGTTAATTTCTACTAGCCAAAAAAAAAAAAAAAGGTAGGGTGTATACATGACACACATCCACTATTTCAGGAATATTCTTCAATCGTATTACCCACAGAAGGAGCAGAGCAGGTAGATTATATAAACAATCCAGCAATCCCCTCTCAAAAGCTTTCATCAAACAGAAACAACTGTGAACCCGGGCTAAGGGGAACACTGAAGAAGGAAACTACCATCAGTAATGCACTAACAGGCCAGGTGTGGTGGCTCATGCCTGTAATCCCACCATTTTGGGAGGCTGAGGTGAGATCACTTGAGCCTAGGAGTTTGAGACCAGCCTCGGCAACATGCCGAAATCCCTTCTCTACTAAAAATACAAAAATTAGCCAGGAATGGTGTTGCATGCCAGTAGTCCAGCTGCTCGGCAGGCTGAGGTGGGAGCCCAGGAAGTTGAGGCTGCAGTGAGCTGTGATCCAGCTTGGGAAACAGAACAAGACCCCTTCTCAAAAAAAAAAAAAAGTGATACTCTAAGGTGGCCAGCAAGTACTTAGATGAAAACAACCACTAAGTAAGGTTGTATGTAACCCAGGATCCCCAGCCCTCCACTCCCAAGGTGTCCATAGAGAGAATTCAGGGGGATATGAGCTCAAATATCTTTATTTTCATGAATTTCTGGCTGAAAATTAGCATTTCATTGGATTATAGATGTGGACAAGAAATCACAGTAGTAAGAGCAGTTCCGGCCAGATATGATGGCTCACGCCTGTAATTCCAACATATTGGGAGGCCGAGGTGGGCAGATCACTTCAGGCCAGGAGTTCAAGACCAGCCTGGCCAACATGACGAAATCTTGTCTCTACTAAAACTACAAACTAAGCCTGACATGGTGGTGAACATCTGTAATCCCAGCTACTGGGGTGGGTGAGGCATGAGAATTGCTTGAACTCAGGAGGCGAAGGTTGCAGTGAGCTGAGATTACGCCACTGCACTCCATCTTGTGTGACACAGTGAGACGCTGTCTCAAAAAAAAAAAAAAAAAACAGAAAAGCATGGTAGTAAGAGCAACTCGGATGACTCTGTCACCAGGAAAAGTCAGATACTGTCATACCACAGTGTAGCTTTTGAAAATACTACAAAATACCATTTACATGGGCATCACCACTTTGAAATTACAGGAGTTATTTGCTACTGCACTGAATTGTTTTTACTTTTTATTTTTTATTTTATTTTTATTTTTATTTTTTTGAGACGGAGTCTCGCTCTGTCGCCCAGGCTGGAGTGCAGTAGCCAGATCTCAGCTCACTGCAAGCTCCGCCTCCCGGGTCTACACCATTCTCCTGCCCCAGCCTCCCGAGTAGCTGGGACTACAGGCGCCCGCCACCTCGCCCGGCTAGTTTTTTGTATTTTTTAGTAGAGACGGGGTTTCACCGTGTTAGCCAGGATGGTCTCGATCTTCTGACCTCGTGATCCGCCCGTCTCGGCCTCCCAAAGTGCTGGGATTACAGGCTTGAGCCACCGTGCCCAGCCTGTTTTTACTTTTTAATAAAAGTACTGCATTAATAAAGAAGTACATATACTCATAAATTTGGAGTTTTAGTTTTTTCACGTTATTATTTTTCTTAAGAAACAGGGTCTCACTCTGTCATGCCGGCTAGAGTGCAGTGGCCTGATCCTAGTTCACTGCAGCCTTGACCTCCTGGGCTCAAATGATCCTTCCTCCTCAGCCCCACAAGTTGTTGGGACTACAAGTGGTGCTAGCACTGGGGAGTGGCTGCAAATACCGATTAGCATTAACAGAGAGGTTTGACTACACAGAGACCATAATAAATCAATTGCTTGCAGACTCATATCAAAATCCTATCAGTGAGTGTCAAGTAACAAGCTGCGTCTGGTGGCAGGCTTTATAGTGGCAAGTGAGTTGATGTACTTCCACTATACAACCGCATCCGTGGGCAGGCTTTAAGTCAGAATCCGACACTTATTTTAGTCCACTCGTGGTCCACCCATTATTTTATTTACCACTTCCAGCTGTACCTGTTTCCTGCACTGCACATTTGTCTCAGTCACAGTTTTGGTAAGCCCACAAGTTAACCCTAGCCAAAATGAGTAAAAAACAAACGTCACTGGTAAGCTTCTTTGAAAAGGGGGAAAGACCCAATGATGAGACAGAAGATGCTAAGACTGCCAACAAAAAGAAAGCTACATTTAAAAGAAAATACCAGGAGTCAAACTCAAATTACAGGTTCATTGCAACAGGTGATTCACATTCTCCAAACCCACTTTGTATAACATATGGCTACTGGCTATCCAGTGAAGCCATGAAACCTTCAAAACTGCTTCACCACATGGAGACCAAGCACCCTTCATTAAAAGACAAACCTCTGGAGTATTTCAAAAGAAAAAAACATAAGCACAAAGAACAGAAGCAATTATTGAAGGCTACCATTTCATCAAATGTGTCTGCAATGACAGCATCATTCTTAGTGGCTAACCATATTGCTAAAGCTAAGAAGCCCTTTACTATTGGTGAAGAGTTGGTCCTGCCTACTTCTAAGGACATTTGTTCTGAACTTTTAGGAGAGGCTGCATTTCAAAAGGTGGCATGTGTTCTTCTCTAGCAGCATAACTAGGCTAATTGAAATAGCAGAGGATATTGAGGCACAATTGTTAGAGAGGATTAATGAGTCACTGCAGAATGCAATCCAGATTGACTAGTCTACCAATGCTGACAAGGCAACAATGCTTGTTTTTGTGTGATATGGTTTTCAGGAGGATATGCATGAGAATGTTAGATGCACGAGGATGTGTCACTTGCACTTTTGTTGCTAACCAATACCACAGCTGTAGAATTATTCAAGTCTTTGAATGATTACCTATCAGGAAAACTGAATTGGTCATTTTGGGTAGTACGTGCATGAGCAGAGCGACTGCTACAGCTGGTTTCACTACTCGGGTCAAAGAGGTCACTTCTGAATGTGAGTCTATGCACTGTTACATTCATAGAGAAGTGTTGGCTAGCCGAAAAATGTCACCTGAACTTAACAACTTTTCTTTTTTGCAGGATATGATTAAAATTATCAACCACATTAAAGTACATGCCCTTAACTCACATCTGTTCACGCAGCTTTGTGGATGGACGTAGGGCACACACATCTTTTATACACAGAAGTGGGATGGCTTTCTAAAGATAGATCACTGGCCAGCGTTTGAGTTATGAGGGCCACTCCAGAGATTTCTTTTAGAAAAACAGTCACCACTGGCAGCACATTTCACAGAAGGGGTAGCAAAACTTGCTTACCTGCTCACCTGCTCAACGAACTCAATCTGTCCCCTCAGGAGAGAACTGTGTTCAAGTCAACAGATAAGTGGCTGTACTCAAAACCAAACTGGAATTATTGGGGCGACAAGTGAACACAGATTTCTGACATGTTTCAAACATTAGCAGAGATTTTGAAAGAGACTAAGTCAGGGCCTTCTTTCTCCCAGCTGATGCATGATCACCTATCTCAGCTTTCAAAAGAGTTTGAGCATTACTTCCCAACTACAAAAGACCCACATACTGGGAAGGATCCTAGACCCATCTGTGAATAAGCCAGGTAAATTGACTTTGTCCATGCTAGAAGAGGACCAGCTGCTTGAGATGGCAAATGACGGGGCCCTAGAAATATGTCTGAGAGAACTTCAAATCTCCATACATTCTGGATTAAAGTCAAGGCGAAATATCCTGAGACTGCCACAAAAGCACCGAAAAGCCTGCTTCCATTTCCAACATCCTATCTTTGTGAAGCAGGGTCTTCTGCAGTGACAGCAACCAAAATGAGACTATGGAGTAGACTGGACATAAGCAAACAGACTTTGGGTGTCAATGTCTACCAACACCATCAGATGGGACCGCCTAGTTGCAGGAAAACAAGCTCAGGGGTCCCACAGATTCTACTCTATGGTGAGTTGTATTCATTATATATTACAATGTAATAATAATATAAATAAAAGTCCACAATAAATGTAATGTGGGGGGGGGCATGGTGATTCACACCTGTAATCCCAGCACTGTGGGAGGCCAAGGAGAGGATGGCTTGAGTTGAGGAGTTCGAGTTTAGGAATTTGAGACCAGCCTGGTTGACATGGTGAAATCCTGTCTCTATTAAAAATGCAAAAATTAGCCAGGTGTGGTGTCGCACGCCTGTAAGCTACTCTGCAGGCTGAGGCACAAGAATTGCTTGATTCCAGGAGGTGGAGGTTGCAGTGAGCCGGTATCGTGGCACTGCACTCCAGCCTGGGTGACCCAGCAAGACTCTATCTCAAAACAAATAAATAAAATAAATGTAACGCGCTTGAATTCTCCCAAACCATCCCCACTCCCCTCGGTCCATGAAAAAATTATTTTCCATTAAACCGGTCCTTGGTGCCAAAAAGGTTGGGGACCACTACTTTAGGGAACACTTCCCCCTGGGCCAGGTCCTGAGCTGGAAGCAGGGTGTGCAGTTAAGGCCCATGCTCGCAAGTTCGTGATGCTACCTACCTACAGAGCTCCCAACATCTGGCCACCCACAAAAATGGCTGCTCCCTCCAGAGACTTGACTTTCACCCTAAGTTCATCCATCTAACCTACTCCCAAGGAGGAGACAAAGTAAACAGTAGATAAAGCACAGGCGTTGATCCAAAAGAGGAGTCCAAAACTCAGCCGTGACATGTACTAGTTTGCGGCTTTGGCTCCCCTCCAAGGCTTTCTCTATCCCACTGTGAAAAGCGGTAACACCACCTATCTTTCCCAGTGATTGTAAGGTTTAGAAATAATGTATCTAAAGCACCTAACAAGCACATAGTCTCCTTAAATTAACATGAATTGAATCTCTCAGGTCAGAGCTGTCCTTATCAAACACTTAATCACAATTAAGGACTGACTGGTAACGAGAAAGGAGGGAGAAAAATCACAGGGAAAATGGAACATGAGGAATGGAAGGGGGAAAAAATCATTCCTCAAAGTCTCCTTCAATGAACTACCATTTCTTCAATGAAGCCTTCCCTCTCTTCTCCTTGAGTTCCCATAGCACTTAATCACATTGAAATCGGTCCTTAGCTCTGAGAATGAATGAGATGCCAGGCGCAGTGGCTTACGCCTGTAATCCCAGCACTTTGGGAGGCCGAGGCGGGCAGATCACCTGAGGACAGGAGTTCGAGACCAGCCTAGCCAGCATGGTGAGACCCACCCCCGCCCCGTCGCTACTAAAAATACAAATTAGCTGGGCTTGGTGGCACATGCCTGTAATCCCAACTACTCAGAAGGCAAGGCTGGAGAATCGCTCGAAACCGGGATGCGAAGGTTGCAGTGAGCAGAGATTGTGCCATTGCACTCCAGCCTGGGCGATGAGAGCCACACTCCGTCTCAAAAAACACAAACAACAACAAAAACAGAAAGAGACAGAGAAGCAATGTCTCACTCCCACATAATGCAAGCCTCCGAGGATGCCAAATGCCCTAGCTCTACAACCCTGATCCAAGAGCAATGAACACAGGTAGCAACACATTTCTTAACACAATGCTACCCGTAAAGCACCTCTGGTGAGGATTGGGGGGAGGGGTTTTCCGCATAAAGACCTGCCACCTGAAGGTTAGACTCAGAACAGAGGAAGGAAACTGAGTCCTGAAGACAGAACGCAAAGGAAGTCTCTAACTTTAGAGTCCCTGGAGTCACAGCAGGCAGGCAGGCAGGCACACCGCTGATACTGCCAAGGGGACCAGAGTTCGCAACTCCCCGCAGCAGTGCCGGAAGCTGGGGACGAAGCCAAGGAGAGAGGACGCCGGCTG
The DNA here is from genome assembly GCF_009764315.1 of Trachypithecus francoisi. Classification (NCBI taxonomy): domain Eukaryota; kingdom Metazoa; phylum Chordata; class Mammalia; order Primates; family Cercopithecidae; genus Trachypithecus; species Trachypithecus francoisi. The sequence goes on along the minus strand of NW_022681470.1, from coordinate 67,366,750 downwards.
GGCAGTGCGCAGATATGTCCCGGCGCCCAGATCCCCGCCTTTGCCCGGGTGCACTAAGCGCGCAGCCCCCGCCGCTTTTGTCTCCTTCGCCTGACCGGGAACTTCCTCTGTCCCGCCCTCGGGCGCGCACACGGGAACTGGGGTAGAAACGGAAAGCGTTTTGTGCATTTTTTTTTTAACGAAGTAAACTGACGCAGAAAATTCAGCATCTAACCTCCCCAGGACCCCCTACGGTCACCAGTTACCAACCTCCGGGCTGTCCCGGGCGGCGGCGACGGCAACGTTCACGCGCGCCGCGAGTTCCCAACACCCCTCTTTCGGCACTTCCGAGTCCCAGCGACATCGGCGGCGGCTGCGGGCTTCCCCGGGACGCCACCCTCTTTCCCCCGGAGCTGCCCTTTGGAGGAGTAGTCCAGCGCACGTCCTCTGAGCACGCCCCTGCCGCCGTGCCCGCGCGCTCTCCGCGCCCGAACTCGGGAACCCGCGGCGCTCCCGGGGCGGTGGCGAGCAGGCCGTGCTGCTGCAGGGGGACGGGCCACAGAGCGGCCTGCCTCTCCGAACCGCGTTTGCCCCGCCGGCGGCCCGGGACCCCTAGCGCCGCTCACCCCTCGGCTGCTGGTTTCCACTGACCCTGGCGTGTATAGCTCTCCCCCCACCTGTATGTTCATTGCAGGTGTGGGGCTGCCTGCAAGTTAATTGCAGAGTGAAAGTCACCTGAAACTTGAGGTGGGCCTTCATTCCAACACCAGTGGTCCCCACCTACATTTCCTAGGCGAAAGGAAGGTAGTTCGGTGCCGTGGAAAGAGGGCGGGTTTTGCAGCCCTGGCAGTTTCGAGGGCTTGCTGTGTGAACTTAGCCCCTGTAAGCCTCCCTGTCCACCTCTGTAAAACAGAAATAAACTTCCCTGCTTTTCCTTGTAAATTAGAATGAAGATCAAACAGAATAACCTTAATGAATTGTAAAACAACTTACAGAGATCACTACTGCAAAATGGATACGAAGATTTTGATTGCGTTGTGAAAAGGGTGAAAGATCTGAAGATGTCCCAACGGGGTGTAATTGGGACGATGTTGCTGCCCGGAGGCCTCCAAGCCTGAGCCAACAGACAGGCTTGCCAGAGTTCTGCAGACTTATTTCAGCATAATCACCTGGCTCTCCTTAAAACCTCGGGCTTCTGGAACCCTCCCCAAGCCAAATGAATCAGATTGTCCATGGCAGGGGCGGCTCAGGTGGTTCTATGATAAGGTAAAAGTGGATAACTCTGCGCTAGGCAGCAGGGAAATGCGGAAGCTGTGCTCTCAGAAATTTCATCTAGCAGTCATTGTAATGGTCGAGAGGATTATTTTAACGATTGTAGAATTCTCCAGGAAACCAGAGTATGAACTCTCCAAGAGCTAGAGCCATCTTTTCTTTCTGCTTTCTCCCAACCCACCCACCCCAAAATCTAGTACAGGATGATGTTCAGTAAGCAGGTGTTAGTAAACTAGCCCCAAATAGGAGTGCCAGATTTAACAAATAAAAATACAGTATACTTGATTAAAATTGAATTTCAGGCTGGGCATGGTGGCCCACGCCTGTAATCTCAACACTTTGGGAGCCGTAGCAGGAGGGTCGCTTGAAGCCAGGAGTTTGAGACCAGCCTGACCAACATGGTGAAACCCCTTCTCTACTAAAAATACAAAAATTAGCCGGGTGTGGTGGCCTGCGCCTGTAATCCCAGCCACTTGGGAGGCGAAGGCATGAGAATTGCTTGAACCTGGGAGGCAGAGGTTGCAGTGAGCTCAGATAGCACCACTGCACTCCAACCTGGGTGACTGAGCCAGACTCTGTCTCAAAAAATAAGTACATAATTTCAGGTGAACAATATGTAACTTTTTAGTATCACTATGACCCATGCAATATTTGGATATACTTGTGTTTAAAAAAAGAAAAAAGTACTTACAGGAAGCTTGTAATCCCAGCACTTTGGGAGGCCAAGGTGAGCAGATAACTTGAATCCAGGAGTTTGAAACCAGCCTGGCCAACATGATGAAACTCCATCTCTACCAAAAAAAAAAAAAAAATTTTATCTGAAATTCAAATTTACATCCTAGGTATCTGAAAATCAAATTTAACTGGGTATTTTATCTGGCAACTCTAGATCCAAGGGTTTGGCAGAGGGAGTGGTGGAATAAGAACTCAACTCAGGTAGTGTCAGACTTAGAGACAGGGATATGATAACAGCTCCTACATTATTTCTAAAAGATGCTGTTGTTAATATAGGTTCAGTGTGATTTAACCCCTATCTATAAACACACTTTAAATTCACCAGAGAACACAAAGGAGATAAAGGTAGATTTAAACACAGGCAATCGGAAACATCAATTAAATAAAAATAGCCAAAATTTATGTGTGTATATATATATTTCAGAGAGAGTCTCACTCTGTCACCCAGACTGAATGCAGTGGCATGATCTCAGCTCACTGCAGATTCAAGCAATTCTCGTGGCTTATCCACCTGAGTAGCTGGGATTACAGGCATGCACCAGCCACCACACCTGGCTAATTTTTGTAATTTTTAGTAGAGACATGGTTTTGCCTTGTTGGCCAAGCTGGTCTCAAACTCCTGGCCTCAAGTGATGTACCTGCCTCAGCCTCCCAAAGTGCTGGGATTACAGGTGTGAGCCACTGTGCTTGGCCATAATAGCAAAAATTTAAAGATTAGCAATAGACTGGGGTATTTGCAAGAAATTTGCAAAGTGTTAATTTTAAAATTATATATAGGGTTAATACAATCAATAAGAAAACATTAGAAACCAATTATAGACGAGCAAGACACATTTATAGACAACCCACTAGAAAAAGGAGGAGGGAAATAAAATTAGGAAACAAAATATATTGCAAAAACCTCAATGAAATGCATAGTAAAATAAGAACACACAATTTTCACACATTAAGTTGGCAAAAAATTAAAAAATAACATTACAGCCTGGCATGGGTGCTATGTGATAGCACTCACACACAATGTTTAGTTGGGTAAACAATTTGGCAATATGAAAACCCTTAAAATTTATCAAAATCTAAGAGAGGTGGGGCAAGATGGCCAAATAGAAGCCTCTACCAATTGTCCTCCCTTCAAGAACAACAAAATGAACGACTATCTACAAAAACACACCTTAATAAGAACCAGAGATCAAGTGGGCCATTGCAGTACCAGGTTTTAACTTCATATCACTGGAAGAGGCACTGAAAAGCGTAGAAAAGACAGTCTTGAATTGCAGACGCTACCCCTCCCTCATCCTCCAGCAATAGCTGGGGAAAGATTCTTTCAGATCTTATGCAAGACCACTAAGGTGGTACCTCTGAGTCTGCAAGAGCCATAGCATTCCTGGGCTTGGGGTGCCCCCTAATGCAGAAATGACTGCAGTGACCCAAAACTAAGATCACAACACCCAAGTCCCTTTGAATACCTGGAAAGCCTTCCCAAGAAGGATGAGGACAAACAAACCCAGACTGTGAAGACTACAATAAATACCTAACTCTTCAATGCCCAGACACTGACACACATTCACAAGCATCAAGACCATCCAGGAAAACATGACATCACCAAACAAACTAAATAAGGCATCACTCCCAGAGTGACCTTTCAGACAGAGAATTCAAAACAGCTCTTTTGAACAGTGAACAGCTCTTCACTGAGTTTCTACTCAGTGAAATTCAAGATAACATGAGAAGGAATTCAGAATCCTATGAGGTAAATTTAATGAAGCAATTGAAATAATTGAAAAGAATTAAGCCCAAAATTCTGGAACTGAAAAATACAATTGATAGGCTGAAGAATGCATCTGAGTCCTTTAATAGCAGAATTGATTGAGTAGAAGAAAGAATTAGTGAGCTTGAAGACAGACTATTTGAAAATATGCAGTGGGAGGAGACAAAAGAAAAAATAATTTAAAAACATGAAGTACACCTACAAGATCTACAAAATAGCCTCAAAAGGCAAATCTGAGAGTTATTGGCCTTAAAAAGGAGGTTGAGAAAAGATAGGGGTAAAAAGTTTATTGAAAGGGATAATAACAGAGAACTTTCCAAACCTAGAAGAATAGATCAATATCCAAGTAGAAAAAGGTTATAAAACGCCAAGCTGATTTAACCTAAATAAGACTACCTTAAGACATTTAATAATCAAACTTCCAAGGGTCAAGGATAAAGAAAGGATACTGGCCGGGCACAGTGGCTCACACTTGTAATCCTAACACTTTGGGAGGACGAGGCAGGTGGATCACCTGAGGTCAGGAGTTTGAGACTAAACTGACCAACATGGGGAAACCCTGTCTCTACTAAAAATACAAAATTAGCCAGGCATGGTGGTGGGTGCCTCTAATCCCAGCTACTTGGGAGGCTGAGGCAGGAGAATCACTTAAACCTGGTTGGCAGAGGTTGCAGTGAGCTGAGATGGCATCACTGCACTCCAACCTGGGCAACAGAATGAGACTATGTCTCAAAAAACAAAAATAAATTTTTTTAAAAACCCTACAATGGAGCGCCAATACGTCTGGCAGCAGACTTTTCAGGGGAAACCTTACAGGCCGAGAGAGTGGCATGACATGTTTAAAGTGCTGAGGAAAAAAAAATTATCTTAGAATAGTATATTCAGTGAACCATATCCTTCAAACATAAAAGTATAGAAATAAAGACTTTTCCAGACAAACAAAAGCTGAAGGATTTTTTATCAACACCAGCCCTGTACAAGAAATGCAAAAGGGAGTTCTTCAATCTGAAAGAAAAGGATGTTAATGAGCAATAAGAAATCATCTGAAGGTGCAGAACTCACTGGTAATAGTACATACACAAAAAAACACAGTATATTTTACCACAGTAATTGTGGTGTGTAAACTACTCATATCTTGAGTGAAAAGACTGAAAGAGGAAGCAATTAAAAATAATAGCTACCACAACTTTTCAAGACTTAATACAGTAAAATATAAATAGAAACAACAAAAAGTTAAAAAGTAGGGTAAGCAAGTTAAAATGTAGAGTTTTCATTAGTTTTCTCTTTGCTTGCTTGTTTGTTTATGCACTCAGTGTTAAGTTGTCATCAATTTAAGATAATGTGTTATAAGATATAATTTTCAAGCCTCATGGTAACCTTGAATCAAAAACATACAACAGATTCTCAAAAAGTAAAAAGCAAGAAATTAAAACATAACCACCAGAGAAAATCACTTTCACTAAAAGGAACACAGGAAGGAAGGAAAGAAGGAACAGAAGACCACCAAACAACCAGAAAACAAACAACAAAATGGCAGGAGTAAGTCCTTACTTATCAATTATAACATTGAATGTAAATGGACTAAACTCTCCAATCAAAAGACGTAAGAGTGGCTGAATGGCTTTAAAAAACCAGAGGCTACACTTCTCAGCTTGTCAGATGGCCACCCTGCAGTCTGCAACCTTATATAAGAAAGTCTCTTTTCTAAATGTATAAAAAGTGTGTGATTTTTTTTTTTAAGCTGACACACGCCAGAATTTCCTTCCTTTTTAAAACTGCTAATATTCCATTGTATGTATGTCACACATTTTCTCCATTTATCTCTCTATGGACTCTTGAGTTACTTTCTTCCTTTGGCTATTGTGAATAATGCTGCCATGAACACAGATATACAAACATCTCTTTGAGACCCTGCGTTGGATTCTTTTGAGTATATACCCAGAAGTGAAATTGCTGAATCATATGGTAATTCTGTTTTTAATTTTTATGAAGAATTGCCATACTATTTTCCATAGAGGCTGTACCATTTTACATTCCCATCAACAGTGCAATTTCTCCATATCCTCACCAATACTTGTTTTTTTTATTTGTTTTTATACTAGCCATTCTAATCAGTATGGGGTAGTATCTCCTTGTAGTTTTAATTTACATTTCCCTAATGATTAATGATGTTGATCATCTTTTCATATGCTTATTGGTCATTTACATACCTTCTCTGGAGAACTGTCTAATCAAGTCCTATGCCCATTTTTTAAAATTTTATTGTTGGTTTTCTCGTTAAGTTGTAGGAGTTCTTTACACATTCTGGATTTTAATCCCTCATCAAATATATGATTTGCAAATATGTTCTCCCATCCCATGGGTTGTCTTTTCACTCTACTGATTGTGTCACTTGATGCACAGACATTTTAGTTTTGGTGAAGTCTAATTTAACTATTTTTTCTTTTGTTGCTTTTTTTGTTTTTGTTTTTATTTTGTTTTTTGAAACAGGGCCTCGCTGTCACCAAGGATGTAGTACAATGGCACATTCATAGCTCACTGCAGCCTCCATCTCCAGGGCTCAAGCAATCCTCCTGCCTTAGCCTCCCAAGTAGCTGGGACTATCAGGATATGCCACCATGCCTGGCTAATTGTTTTTATCTTTAGTAGAGAAGAGGTCTCACTATGTTGCCCAGGCTGGTCTCAAACTATTGAGCTCAAGTGAACCTCCCACATCGGCGTCCCAAAGTGCTGAGATTACAGGCATGAACCGTCATGCCTGGCCAGTTGCTGGTATTTTTAATGTCATATCCAAGAAACCAATGTCATGAAGCTTTTTTCCTATATTTTCCTCTGAAATTTTTATAATTTTAATTCTTATGATTAGGAGTTTGATCCATTTCAAGTTAATTTTTGTATTTGGTATTAGATAAGGGTCCAGCTTCAATCTTTTGCATATGGCCATCCAACTTTCCCAATACCACTTGTTAAAAAGCATAAACATCTTTTAAATGCCAGGGATTGGAGTAGAAGGAATGGATGGTAGGAAACTAAGTTCCTTTTGGAAATGAGAAGTAAGATTAATGGAGTAAACCAACGTCAAAGTCTAAACACCAGGAGAAAAGTTGGGTTGGGGAGAGTGTAGATGGGAGGAGAGGGAGAAGAGGGAGATTCTACCCCGCCTTTAATGCTTCACACACAGGCAGAAGTGGCTGAACTTTGAGGATCTCTGCTTGTCTTGGAGCAGTAAGGCCTCTGGATCTTCCCGACTTGGAGCCAGAGCAGTCAGCTCTGAGGCAAGACATGACCGGACATGCCTTGGCTTGAAAGGCGTCAGTTCTGACTACAAGCAAAGCCAAGGAGAGTCCTCCCTGAAATTGAGAAGCAAACCAGAAATAGAGTAAATAGAGCAAAATTGATGATAATTGAGGTTTAAAGGAGGGAACCAATTTGTGCCTTGGTATTGTATTTCCTTAAAAACAAAAATACCAAAAGTAGTACATAAATGTGAGTAATAAATGGTCAGTCCCTCTCTATACTATTATTTTAATCATAAGTCATTAAAAAGGCACCTGCACTGGGTGTGTTTTCTCTCTGACTCTCAATTAGTAGAATCTAAGTATTCCACTGGGGCGTCCCATGCAGCCAGGCAGACCTGAGTACCTGGTAGCAACTCTCCAGACAGAAAAACTGGTGCTTAGGAGGGATTAACGAGGCCAATCCTCCTTTTAAGTTCAGCCGTGACTCAGCCATAGAATTATACTCATTCAACAGAGGCATAAATGGTTGCTAAGACTTCATTGATAGAGGCTTGAAGACAAAGGAGTGAATTTCTAATTACAAAGATTCACACTGAAGGAGCAATCATGAGCTATTTTGAAAGATTCAAGGATCTACCCAACCCTGACCATCTGGCATAGGCTTTTGTCTGCTCCACCTATAAGAATGTCCACCCTGGTTTATTGTGATTTTCAATAATCAACATTGAACTAGCATTTGTCTAGCACCAACTTTACACACAGCACAAAACCGAGTATTGGGGGAGATTTTATGAAAAGGGAAAAAAGACTTCTTCTGCAGGAAGTTGCAGTCTGGCTGGGGATTCACCAGATATACACAAAACAATAGGCAAATCAGAAGTACAATTAAAATGATATAGTTCAAACTAAAGAACAGGCTCGTATCAGTAACCTAAACTATGCGGAGTGCAATTCATTAGCATCTTCAAGAACCCTTCCTATCCAGGGTAAATTCAATCCCTGGCAAAATTAATCTCTGCCCAGTCACTCTCTTCTATCACATTATTCTTTTACATTTTCCTACAGCACTTAACACTCTCTGAACTTCTCTCATTTGTTTATATATTTATTATTTATGTCACCATTATTCAGACTACTTGGAAGACATAATACCGTAGTAGGTTATAAAATAAACTTAATGGGTCACAAATACATTTAATTTTTTTTTTTTTACTTATTTTTTAACAAAATGAAATAGAGTAGAATAAGCAATTAGAATAAAATAGAAAATATGAGAACACATTACTGGACTTTTTTAGGAATTGTGAACACTGTAAGAAATACTACATCCAATTGCTATGAGCAGGATTAAGAAAGCTAATAAAAGACTATGAGGGGCCAAGCACAGTGGCTCACGCCTATAATCCCAGCATTTACAGAGGCTGAGGTAGGTGGATCACTTGAGACCAAGAGTTCGAGACCAACCTGGCCAACATGGTGAAACTGCATCTTTACCATAAAAAAAAAAAAAAAAATTAGCCAGACATGGTGGTACACACCTGTAATCCCAGGTACTTGGGAGGTTGAGGCAGGAGAATCGCTTGAACCTGGGAGGCGGAAATTGCAGTGAGCCAAGATCTCACCACTGCACTCCAGCCTGGGTGATGGAGTGAGACTCTGTCTCAAAAATAATTAAAAAAAAAAAAAAGACTATGATGAATACCAATATCAGTTGGCTAGTACAAGTCATTCTACCTTCTAAAAACAAACATCTCATTTGATTTTCTGATATATAATATGAATATGCCCATGATATTTATAAGATAATTAGCTGTTTATATTTATGTTAACATTAGTCAGAGTTCATTGTAAAGCCTTTTTCTGAAAGAACATTGTCAAGTGAGATACGTCTCAGGTTTGCATCAAATGTGTATTTTGCTAAATTAGCATGAATTTCCCTTTAACAGGATTTCTTCTTATTAGAAAAGAATGATGAAGGAAAAATTAGAGAAATGCCCAAGTTCAACCTAGAACTGTAAATAGTGACAATGTTGAGAAAATGATTGATTCTAATTAGTTAGCTTCAACTTCATTTGAGATGTCTTCTATTTATTTTATTTTATTTTTTTGAGACGGAGTCTCACTCTGTCGCCCAGGCTGGAGTGCAGTGGCCGGATCTCAGCTCACGGCAAGCTCCACCTTCAGGGTTTACGCCATTCTCCTGCCTCAGCCTCCCGAGTAGCTGGGACTACAGGCGCCCGCCACCTCGCCCAGCTAGTTTTTTGTATTTTTTTTTTAGTAGAAACGGGGTTTCACCGTGTTAGCCAGGATGGTCTCGATCTCCTGACCTCGTGATCCACCTGTCTCGGCCTCCCAAAGTGCTGGGATTACAGGCTTGAGCCACCGCGCCCGGCCTTGAGATGTCTTTTAAAAAGAAAAAGAGAATGCACAGCTTTATAAGACAGATTATTTTTTAAAAAATTTTTTCAGTGCATAAAATCCAACAAAAGTGACAAACCCCAATATATTATTTGTAATGACACCTTCAAAACTAGAAGGACACTTGGAAACACAGCATGCTAGACTTATTAATAAGCCCTTCAACCATTTTTAAAAAAAAACGAAGGACAAAAAATTATTGATACAATTTCTCTGTTGTTCTATTAACTGTTTTTTGTTTGTTTTGTTTTGTTTTGTTTTGTTTTGTTTTGTTTTGTTTTGTTTTGTTGAGGTGGAGACTCAATCTGTGGTCCAGACTGGAGTGCAATGGCACAATCTTGGCTCACTGCAACCTCCACCTCCCAGGTTCAAGCGATTCTTCTGCCTCAGCCTCCGAAGTAGCTGGGATTACAGGTGCCCGCCACCACGCCCGGCTAATTTTTTGTGTGTTTTTAGTAGAGAGGGGGTTTCACCATGTTGGCCAGGCTGGTTTCGAAATCGTGACCTCAAGTGATTCGCCTGTCTCGGCCTACCAAAGTGAGATGATTACAAGTATGAGCCACCGCGCCTGGCCTGTTCTATAAACTGTTAATGAGACTTAGTTACATATGGTTGGACAAAAGAGAAAATGGCTCTCACATAGTTGTTGAAAAATTATTCTTCTAACTCTCCAGAACATTGGTCTGGGCAAAGATTTCTTGAGTAAGACCTCAGAAGCACAAGCAACCAAAGCAAAAATGGACAACTGGGATCACATCAAGCTAAAAAGCTTCTGCACAGCAAAGGAAAAAATAAACAAAGTGAAGTGATGAGCCACCGAATGGGAGGAAATATCTGCAAACTACCCATCTGACAAGGGGTAACCACCATATATAAGGAGCTCAAACAACTCAATAGGAAAAAATAATAATAATGATAATCCAATTTAAAAATGGGTAAAAGATCTGAATAGACATTTCTCAAAAGAAAGCATACAAATGGCAAACAGGTACAGGAAAAATGCTCAAAACCAAATCATTGGAGAAATGCAAATGAAAACTACAATGAAATATTATCTCACCCCAATTAAAATGGCATTTATCCAAAAGATGGGCAATAACGAAAGCTAGTGAGGATGTGGAGAAAGGGAAACCCTTGTACACTGTTGGTGGAAATGTAAATTGGTACAACCACTATAAAGAACACTACGGAGGTTCCTCAAAAAATGAAAAATAGAACTACCATATGATCCAGCAATCCCACTGCTGGGTATATATCCAAAAGAAAGGAAATCAGTATATCAAAGAGATATCCGCACTCCCCTGTTTAATGAAGTGCTATTCACAATAGCCAAGATACGGAATCAACCTCAGAGTCCATCAATGAATGAATGGATAAAAAAACTGTGGCACATACAGAGAATGGAATATTATTCAACCACTAAAAAGAATGAAATCCTGCCATTTGTACCAACACAGATAGAACTGAGGGACATTATGTTAAGTGCAGTAAGCCAGGTGCAGAAAGACAAATATTAGGCCGGGCGCGGTGGCTCAAGCCTGTAATCCCAGCACTTTGGGAGGCCGAGACGGGCGGATCACGAGGTCAGGAGATCGAGACCATCCTGGCTAACACGGTGAAACCCCGTCTCTACTAAAAAATACAAAAACTAGCCGGGCGAGGTGGCGGGCGTCTGTAGTCCCAGCTACTCGGGAGGCTGAGGCAGGAGAATGGCGTAAAAACCCGGGAGGCGGAGCTTGCAGTGAGCTGAGATCCGGCCACTGCACTCCAGTCCGGGCGACAGAGCGAGACTCTGCCTCAAAAAAAAAAAAAAAAAAAAAAAAAAAAGAAAGACAAATATTTCATGTTCTCACTCATATATGTGAGAAAAAAAAAAATTGAACTCAGGGAGGAGATTAGTGGGTACAATTATGGCTACCAGAGACTGGGAAGGATAGCAAAGATAGGGTGATAAAGTGGAAATGGTTAATGGGCACAAAAATACAGTTAGATAAAATGAATAAGATCTAGTATATGGTAGCACAATAGGGTGACTATAGTTAACAATATTTTATTGTCTACTTTAAAATAACTAAAATAGTGGAATTGGAATGTCCCTAACATAAAGAAATGATAAGTGCTTGAGATGATGGATACTCCAATTGCCCTAATGTGATTATTACACATTGCATACCTGTATCAAAGTATCAAATGTACCCCCATAAATATATAAAACTATTATGTACCTATACTACTTCAAAATGAAACAACTTTAAAAAATCAATCTTTCGGCCGGGCGCGGTGGCTCAAGCCTGTAATCCCAGCACTTTGGGAGGCCGAGACGGGCGGATCACAAGGTCAGGAGATCGAGACCATCCTGGCTAACACGGTGAAACCCCGTCTCTACTAAAAAATACAAAAAAAAAAAAAAAAAACTAGCCGGGCGAGGTGGCGGGCGCCTGTAGTCCCAGCTACTCGGGAGGCTGAGGCAGAAGAATGGCGTAAACCCGGGAGGCGGAGCTTGTAGTGAGCTGAGATCGCGCCACTGCACTCCAGCGTGGGCGACAGAGCAAGACTCCGTCTCAAAAAAAAAAAAAAAAAAAACCACCGGGCGCGGTGGCTCAAGCCTGTAATCCCAGCACTTTGGGAGGCCGAGACGGGTGGATCACAAGGTCAGGAAATCGAGACCATCCTGGCTAATACGGTGAAACCCCGTCTCTACTAAAGAATACAAAAAACTAGCCGGGCGACGAGGCGTGCGCCTGTAGTCCCAGCTACTTGGGAGGCGGAGGCAGGAGAATGGCGTAAACCTGGGAGGCGGAGCTTGCAGTGAGCTGAGATCCGGCCACCGCACTCCAGCCTGGGCGACAGAGCCAGACTCCGTCTCAAAAAAAAAAAAAAATCTTTCAAAATAAAAAATAAAAATTATTCTCTAATATAAATAGCTATGATGAATATGATTTTTAATACCAAATCAGCTAATAAATTGAAGTGTACAATTATTTGGGATAGTAATATTTCTAGTCAGATCTGTACTACTGCAGAACCTTCTAGAGCCATGCTTCTCATGTGGTTAAAATCCAGTATAGACCTTAAGATCCATCCCCAAAAGAGCACAGATACTGCAAGTTGTTAAACTCCTCTCGTGTATGCAAAACAACAAGATGTGTGTGAGTGTGTGGCGGTGTTTGTGTTGTTTAAATTTAACCTCACACACAATGGATTGTATATATTTACAAAAGTGGAAAAATGCTTTGTTGGTCAATATCTACTAAAATGGAAAAATAGAGCCGGGCATGATGGCATGCACCTTTAGTCCCAGCTACTTGGGTAGCTGAGGAGGGAGGATCACTTGAGCCGAGGAGTTCAAGGATATAGCATGCTATGATCGTGTCTGAGAAGAGCACTGCACTCCAGCTCGGACAACAAAGGGAGTCCCCATCTCTAAAAGAAAATAACAAATTTAATTATTTTAATTTATATTTAAAAATAAAATAAAATATAACAATGGAATTATGAGAGACAGGCAGGGCCAGCTGATATTGCTAGAAAACAGCAAAGCTATTAAAATATTTGTAAAAACTATTAATGACAGTTGTGTTTAGAAATCAGAATCAATAGAAATGTGCCATCTCTTGAAGTAATTCTGCTAAATCTCATAGAAGTATTGGAAAACATCATGAAGGTTGTTAAATTTATTAAAGAGAGCTCATCAATAGCCAAAATATTGATGTGTTTGGTGAGACTGGAATGAACCATACTCTGAAGCTCACTGAAATTCATTGGTTATCTACGGAAACGTAAGGGAAAGTATTAAGCAGGATGAATAAACTCAGAAATGACAGTCACGTTTTTCTAGTTGGAAAGCAATCTCATTTGGCAAGCAATCTCATTTTCAAAGACAATGTTTGGCATTTTTAATTAGTATATTTAACGGAGGTTATTGATTTTTTTAAATGAACTTAAATGTATAACTTCAGGGAGAAAACAACAATATAATTCAGCAAGTCCAACACATCCAGGATTCCAAAGACATTTTGTTATGGCAAGTAACCTTAAGAGCAATCACCCTAGCACCTATTTGTTCCTCATATTGTTACAACGTATTGAAAATGATATTATTAGTAAAGTCAGTATGATGGAAATAAAATTAGGGAGATCGTTATATTTCACTCCTCAGTTTCAAACTTGGAGTGATTTTCCAGATGCAATCGTGATTTTCCAGATGATAAATTGTAAACACAAGATAAAAGGTTTCAAATGAAAGACTCATTTTCTTTTCAGAACCCTGAATCAATAAGTGACCTAAACTTGGTGCCCAAAAGGAGTGAATGAATTATTGCAGCTTAGTTCTATGTTTGTACGAAAGAGTAATCACAAGACGTTAAATGAATCATAATTGTAGGGTAAAATTAAAGAAGAATCTCCATTCCTAGGCAAAAAGAATGCAACTTTATTATCACCACTCAAAATTACCTATTTGTATGAACAAGGATTTCCAACTTTTAAAACCAATTAAAACAAAGGAGAGAAAGAAACAGGCGCATGAATGTATGCACAGTGAGAATTATCCTTGTATGTTCTGGACTGGAATAAACTTAGAAGCAGACAAGTACTCCTAGTGTATTAAATACAATCTTGCCTGACTCTTGTTTTTGTATTGCTTGTTGGGGAAAGTTTTCTTATGCTGCATTCAAGTTTTTTTGTTTTTGGTTTTGTTTTTGATTTGAGATGAGGTCTCACTCTGTCGCCCAGGCTGGAGTGCAGTAGCACCACCATACCTCACTGCAGCCTTAACCACCCAGGTTCAAGCACTCCTCCTACCTCAGTCACCTGAGTAGCTGGGACCACAAGCACCTGCCACCAGGCCTGGCTAATTTTGTTTTATTTTTTGTAGAGACAGGGTCTCATTATGTTGCCCAGGATGGTGTCAAACTCCTTGGCTCAAGCAATCTGCCTGACTTAGCATCCCAAAGTACTGGGATTACAGATGTGAGTCACCACACCCAGCTGCATTCAAGTATTAATAAGGCAATATTAACTTTATGTTTTTAGTTTTTATATTTAATAAGAGCAAGTGTTCTACAAAACTTTGATTCTGTTGTGTAGGGGCAGAAGGGAGAAGGAATATAGTACATTGCTGTGCAAAACACATTTCTTACTGGGAAGTGTGACTTAAAAGAAAGTTGAAAACCTGCAGCCACTGTCTGCCCTCCCCAGAAACCAGCTCCGATGGAGTGTAAATTTCAGAAGGGGAAGAATTTGATCTGTCTTGTTCATCACCAAATCTCCAGTAGCACCTAGCACCTAGAACTGTGCCTAGTACATCTTCAATAAATATTAATATTTGCTAGATAAAGAAGGAACTCACCAAATCAAAGGAGAAAATTCAAACTTATAGTTATGTTTTGTTTGCATTCTTGAGACATCTTTCTCCCTTTTATAGATGTGGGTTTTAGAAAAGATAAAGGGAAGTTACCGTGGTCATTTCCTATGAGGATCTGCAGGTTGCTAAGGAGAAGGGCAGACTCCCAATCCCTTCTGGTTGGAAGAAGATTCTGGATGATCTTGAGTTTTAGGCCATAGAAAGCCCTAGAAGGAGAACGGCTAACAGCAGCAGGAGGGATGGGTACAGGTCAAGCTTGCAGGCCTGTGGAGCAAGACCCTCACTTTTCCAACTTAGTAGAAAGCAGCCTTGCCTTTAAAAGTTTGCTGGACTCTTTCTGAGCTGAGAGAGAGGGTCTAGTTTTCATCCCTAATTTTATGGAGGTAGGGCTAGAACAAAGAAACTAACAGACATGAGAAGTGGTCTCTGGATGTAAAGGGTAGGGAAAGAGTCAAATTTAGGTTAGCCTTAACTTCCTTTTTATAAAATGAGGATAGTATTTGTACCATATCATAGGGATGGTATAAGGATTAACTGAAATAATAAACATGAAATGCTAAGCATCATGCCTGGCCCATAATACATATTCAATCATAATTAGTTACTATTACTATTACCAATAGAATATGTAATGCTTGGATTTTTTTTTTTTTTTTTTTTTTTGAGACTAAGTCTTGCTCTGTTGCCCAGGCTGGAGTGCACGGGTGCAATCTCAGCTCACTGCAACCTCCACCTCCCAGGTTCAAGCGATTCTCATGCCTCAACCTCCCAAGTAGCCAGAATTACAGGTACATCCAACCATGCCTGGCTAATTTTTGTATGTTTAGTAGAAATGGGGTTTCACCATGCTGGCCAGGCTGGTCTCCAACTCCTGACCTCAAGTGATCCACCTAACTCAGCCTCCCAAAGTGCTGGGATTACAGGTATATTTGGGAATATTAACTGAGGTTTTTTTTCCCTTGTGCTTCTTTATAGCCATTACTCTTTTCTTTATCATGTGTCATACTCCATACACATTGTTCTCAGACAGAAAGTAGATAAAACGGAGAAGAAAAAATCTGTTGAATGTCTGAATGGATTTATTTTAAACCCATAGTAGAGACAACAGCTTGAGAAGCAGGACTTTCTTTGATTCTGAAAGCTGTGCATTTTGAGAAAGAACAAAACAAGCGTATAGCTGCTTCCTAAGTTTTGGTATGGAGCCCAGAGCCCGCCCTCTGAACCAAGTAAACCCACTATCAAGGCAATATTTTTTAAACTGTGGGCTGAGACCTCTTGCATCATAAAATCGGTTTATTGGGATAAAACCAGCATTAGAAGAAACAGAATACAATGGACTAGGAAATCCCAGAGTTCATTGCAAGGTAATGGTAATGTTGTTTCATGAAGTTGTTGTTTCATGTGTGATGTGTACGTGTGCTCAGTCATGATGTAAAATGCATTTTCTATTATGGTCACAGTCAAACAAATTCATACATCACCAGAGACTCTCCATAGCAGAGGACACATGTGTCTCTCCTCTCAGAATGTACCAGGGAGAATCATAGTTCCTGGGAGAATTTCCACATCCAGAATGGCATTGGAAGAACAAAGCAGTCATGATTTAGGGTGGCCACACAGAGCCCCCATGCATCTTGGCGAGGCTGGAGAAAAATCTGAAAAGTTTCTATGGCCACCAAAAGGGATGCAGAAGAGGCCCTGGACAAGCCAAAAGGATCTAAAGGAGCTGCAGTCTGGACCATAAGGATGTAGGCAAAGGGAGGTGACAGTGGAAACTTGGCCATCAGAAATTAGTGCTGGCTCAGGACAATGAGATCCAGTTGCAAGGGTCACAGTCAGTGGAAATTGGTATAGACAGAATGTCATGATGGGCCAGACACTGCTTTTCTCCCAACACCGACATGATGCACCAATGCTGCCCCCAGACACACGCCCCCTGCAGCTACAGAGACTGAAAAAATGTTGGGGAATAAGGGGAGGGAACTTCTGATTCGCTACTCAAAGACTATGTTTTAATTCTGTTTTCAAACAGAATGAGGCTGGGTGTGGTGGCTCACACCTGTAACCCCAGCACTTTGGGAGGCTGAGGTGAGTGGATTGCTTGAGTCCGGGACTTTAAGGCCAGCCTGGGCAACATTCCGAAACCCTGTCTCTACTGAAAATGCAAAAACTTAGCCAGGTTCGTGGTGTGTGCCTGTAGTCTCAGCTACCCAGGAGGCTGAGGAGGGATAATTGTTTGAGCCCAGGAAGCAGAGTTTGCAGTGAACTGAGATCAAGCCACTGTACTCTAGCATAGGCGACAGAGCGAGAGCCTATCTCAAAAAAAAAAAAAAAAAAAAAAAAATGGGTCTGATGGTACATTTCTAACACAAGTTACATAAAAATAAAAATTTAAAATAAGAATAAAAACAGAATGGGCACTGGGTGTGGCGGCTCACACCTGTAATCCCAGCATTTGGGACGCTGAGGTGGGAGGATTGTTTGAGCCCAGGAGTTTGAGAGCAGTCTGGGCAACAAAGTGAGAGACCTGTCTCTACAGAAAAAAATTTAAAAATTATCCAAGTGTGGTGGCACGCATCTGTAATCCCACCTACTCGGGAGGCTGAGGAAGGAGGATCCCTTGTGCCCAAGAGGCTACAGTGAGCTGTGATCGTGCCACTGCACTCTCACCTGGGTGACAGAGCAAGATATCATCTCTAAAAAATAAAAGATAAAAAACAGAAAAGGCTGGATTTATCTTGAATTAGGAAGACCACAGACATTGGAGGTTGAGTTAATGATTTGAGGTCAGCTCTAAGAAAATTAAGTTACATCCTCGAACACCAAGAGCTGTGACTGTATAAAATATCAAAACTGACATGTTATTATTAATGAAGCCTTTGGATTTGGAAAGTAGAAAGTCATGAGCAACCTCCGAAAGGGCAATTTCCGTCATGCTTAGGACAGAAGCCAGATGGCAATGGGGTCAGAACAGAGTGGTCAAAATAAACTGCTCTTTGGAGACACTGGCGAGGAGTGTGGGTGTGGATGAGTATGGATCGTAGGCTTGAGGGAAATTCTGTTTATTTTAAATGGAGAAACCTAATAATTTATAGGCAGAAGTTGTAGGCAGATGAGAAAGGCTTACACAGAGCTGTCCGTGGGTAAAGGAAGGTTCCAGTGGACATAGGATACATTACTACTCAGGTGAAAACTGGTCAAATCAACAAAGGCAAGGTGCTCTCGGGATGGTAGCACTCACGGTGGTACTGCAGGGTGGTGTATGAAATGAGAAGAAAGGTATTTTTAATGGTGTGTGTCTGATTGCGCTGGTCTTTGACTTCCATCTCCTTCTTAGGCTCGGCACCCCGGGACCTGTGAAGGTTGGAGACCCCGTGGAAAGATTCCAGAGTCCTTAGGAGCTCCTAGGAGCCTAGTTCAATGTTACGGTTCTTCATTTAAACCCCATTGCCTAGTGACTGTTGAGTTCTGCCTGCCCCTATTCTCTGATCACTGCTTGGCTGACCCTTTTCTGTGTCCTCTGCAATCACAACAGTTTCTCGGTCCCAAGGGACAATTCTGTAAAGGAACTCAAATGGAGGGTTCAAAATTGAGGCAAGGCATGTTTATGAAACAAGTCTCTCAAAGCCTGACGTTTCCCATGGAACAAGGGCTGTCTGTCCCACCCTGGCACTCATTCCTATCCCCCCGCCCCCGCCCTCCGTGTCAAAGGCTTCTCGGAGAAGGAGACCATGACATCACTTCCTTCGGGTGGTGCAGGGTCGTCTGGCCTCAACCCCACCGCCTTTGGCCGCTGACCCCCGAGGAAGTGAGGCAGCGGCCGGAGCCAGGCACGCCCTGAGCTCGCTCTCCTTTTTTCCCTCTGGCTCACCTCTGGGTGAGGTCCCAGATGCCTTGAGGAAGTGGGCCGTCTTCAAAGTATCTCAGTGCCTCCCAGTGCCCTCTGTTACTTCCTTTAGAAGCCATGGGGAACTGCAGGGGTGAAGAGACACCACTAGGTGGCTGCACAGGACCTTGTTTGTTTCCATAGGTGCCAGGCTGGTGGCAAAGAGAGATGAGACCCTCTGCCACTTGTGTGTGTGTGTGTGTGTGTGGTGTGTGTGTGTGTGTGTGTGTGTGTGTTCTCGTGCACGCACCTAGCAGGGGTAGGGGTTGGGGAGGTGCCCAGCAGGGAGAATGGGGAGGCAGAGACAGAAGTTTAAGAAAACTCAATGTTAAAAATACCTAAGTTTACAAAGCAGGTAAGTTGAAGGGCTATCCTTAATGCCGACAATGGAAGGCATGCAGAGCTCCTCCTTACAGGTGAATTCTCTTGATATTTTTAGTCCTTTTTAGTTCATCAGTTATTTAGCAGAGAAACTGAAGTGTTAGCCTACTAACATTTCTGGCTACTGAAAATGAATCAGAAATGAGGATGTTGCATGAGATCTGAACTCTTCTAAGAATCTGATTTGCATTAATTTTCATTCATAATCAGAAATTTGATGAGTGCCTACTACCTGCCACACCCTGGGCTAGGTGCTGAGGAGAGAGCTGTGAACAACACTCTGTACTCTCACGGAACTTAGGTTTTAGAAAAATGCATATACACTGTACATAGAAAAAAAGTGTACAGTTTCTCCAGCTGTCATTCTACAATCCCATGAGTATGCCCTTCCCTTGCACAGCCCTCACATGAAGTATGGGATAGTAAGACTCAGTTAATCTGCCAAAATTAGATGCCACACAGATTTTCTGGAGTAGAGTTGCAGTGTAATTTCTGGCATGTGGTCATTTTACCATCAAGAGTTCCAGAAGAAGTGATGCCATGGAATTTCCAAGTCTGTTCTTTATCTGTTTATTGCCTTCTTAGGTCATCTGCCAGTGCCAGGACAATCATCTGAGATGTGGGCCGCTCCTGCGGCAGAAAAAGCAGTGGGCAGGCTGAAGACCACAGGCGGAAATATGCAATTGGAAAATAAGAAAGAAAAGTGATCAGAAGTCCTGGACACCAAGAAGATTGTGGAAAAACTCAGAATATAAAGGTGTGGCATTTCTAAGCACTGCCAAATTTATTTCTCCAGCCAAGTCAAACATGACACAATGGAAGTCAGCTCCCAGATGCCCCACATGAGAAAGCATAGGTTATAGATTCAGTGTGGAAATCACATTTGGGTTTGGGAGGTGGCTGGCTTGATCTGTAAGAGGGTGGGGTATGACTTGCACCCATGTGTGTGTGCACATAAGCACATGTGAGAACTAGTTAGGAGAATGGGTGTTCATATGGAATCATGGAACACCAGAGCTAGAACATACTTTCAAGCTAATTTAATCCATCCTCTCATTTTATAAATGCAGATACCAGGCCTGCAAAGGAGAAGGTCTTGCCGAGTATCCCAGAGTCAACACTGACAGAACTAAGACTATGTAACTCAATATCTTGATCCCCAGTTCATAATTCCAGTCATTTTATCTGTTCTTAAAGGATTATAGACATGTTTGTTGCCTTTTTTACTTGGATTTACTTGACTTTCCTTTACATGTTATGGTGGTTGAATGGTGCCACCATCCCCCTCCCAAAAAAGATATAGAATCTTACTTTTATATTTATTTTTAAATGTTATTCATTTTTTTTTTATTTTTTTGAGACAGAGTCTCACTCTATCACCCAGGCTGGAGTGCAGTGGCACGATCATGACTCACTGCAGCCTCAACCTCCTAGGCTCAGGTGATTCTCCCACCACAGCCTCCTGGGTAGCTGGGACTACAGGTGCACGCCACCACACCTAGCTAATTTTTTGTATTTTTTGTAAAGATGGGGTTTCACCATGTTGCCCAGGCTGGTCTCAAATCCCCTTATTTTTAAAAAGGATCTCTGCAGATGTAATTAATTAAGGATCTTGAGATGAAATTATGTTTGCTTAGGATCAGCCTATATCCAATGACAAGTGTCTTGAGAAGAGAAGAAGAGGAGTGAAGAAGAGAGGAAAGGAAAGGAGAGGAAGGGAGGGGAGAAGAGGAGAGGGGAGGGAAAGGAAGGGGAGAAGACGGGAGAAGAAGGCACACGGAGAAGAAGACAATGTGAAGACAGAAATTGGGGTGATATATCTACAAACCAAGGAACCCAAGGATTGCTTGCAGCCACCAGAAGCCAGGAGAGAGGCATGGAACAGCTTTTCCCTCAGTGCCTCCAGAAAGAACAAACTCTGCTAGCACCTTGATTTTAGACATGTGACTCCAGAACTGTGAGAGAATGAATTTCTGTTGTTTTTAGCTACCAAGGTTTTGGTACTTTGTTACTGCAGCTGTATGAAACCAATACATTTATATGTCTCAGTTCCTTCAACTGCCTTTGTTCTATTCTTTTGTTACCTTGAAGAGGGAGGCATTCTTTGAGCACAGTAACACATCATGGTTATGAGACGCTGTTGCTATTGGCAGGTGAAATATTGCTTAGAGATGGTCCTCTTGGAAAAATCTAAAAGTGTTGTACTCTAAGTGCCACTAACTAAAACCAGCCTTGAGAAGTTCTCAAGACAGGCCTTCCAAGTGCCCTAAAGCTATCTTCATATGACCAAAAGGAGAGCCAATGGAAAAAGAACACAGCAGTTTTTCCCCAACCCAGATGTTGAGTGTGGTCATGACTGGGTTTTATTAGAATCATGTTCTCTCTGGTAACATGAGAGGCTGTTATCAGTATGATTATTTATTTATCATCTAGGATTTTTGTTTGTTTGTTTGTTTGTTTGTTTTTTGAGACAGGGTCTCATTCTGTTGCCCAGGCTGGATTACAGTGGCACAATCTTGGCTCACAGAAGCCTTGACCTCTTGGGCTCAAGTAATTCACCCACCTAAGCCTCCTGAGAAGCTGAGACTACAGGTACATGCCACCATGCTTGACTAATTTTATCATTTTTATAGAGACAAGGTTTGTCCCCAGGTTGCCCAGGCTACTCTCAAACTCCTGGGTTCAAGCAGTCCATCCAACTTGGCCTCCCAAAGTGCTGGGATTACAGGCATGAGCCACCATGCCCAGCCTCCTAGGTCTTTAAATGACTTTGGATGGTGCAAGGGAGTGGGAGTCACATCTTACATGAATTTAAAATAGAATCGGAATTATAAGTAATATTATAAGGCAAATCTATTGCATAATGCAATGTCTTCAAGCATATTTTTCCTTTTCATGTGGTTGTTGGCAAATATCTAGAATGGGAAAGAGGATCATCCTTTTGGGAGACTTTCTCTTTGTGTTCCTCAATGTTGCAGAAATAAACACATAACTTTAATTTGTTCCCCAAAGGAAGAAATAATAAAAACAACCTACTCAAAACTAGTCAGAGTTGCTGGAAAAATCAGGAAATAGCTTTTGTGGTTTATTTGTTTGTTTGTTTTTCTTTGTAATTTTCCAGGAAATCTAGTAAAGACAGTAGCTGCCCTTTGGATAACACATTCATTCCAAGGGCCAAAGATATTGGTGTATGTGCTGAAGCTGCCTCATGTCCTGAACACATCTCTCCATCTAAGCTCATAGCACCCCAGGGCTGGGTTCAGAGCCACAGCGTAAAGAAGTCAATGGTGTCAATCTAAGGGAAACAAGACAGCCGATATCAAATTTTAGAATAATGTCATCTGATGAATTAATTCCACTTTGAGCCCAAACTGAGATTTAAACATGTCAGAGAATGGACCTAAACTGGTGGGTGGACAAGCATAGTCAGTTTGCAGGTTTGCTATATGGGGTAGAAACAGAAGGGAGGAGGTTTGGTGGCCATCTGGTTGGAGGTAAAAATAAAAGGCCAAAGTGGGATTTGTTCCATACCTGGCACCTCAGTTTGGTGTCTGAGCCTGGTAGAAAACGGGCTGTGAGCTAAAGCTATACTATTGGTCTTTGTGAGGGACTCAGTGAGGCCTGAGGCAAGAGTATCGTTCTTACTTTCCTAAGGGACCAGCATGACACAGGTTGCCAGACAGATGGGCCAGGACCTAGTGCTGTTCTGGCCCTCATGGATTAGAAACTTTGGCCTCTGGATGTAGCTGGCTTGGATGTTGAAATTCTGATTGTGGTGGCCAGAAGCTGGGGCAATGGAGAGTCACTCTCAAGAGGTTTTGTGGACAGAGAACATTGGATGGGACTGAGGCCAGAGAAGGGGGATGGGCCTAGAGGAATCTGTGTGTCGACTATAATAATAGGGTCACCATTCATAAGGACATGTGAGACATACTCTATGAAGTCTGGATGGAACTTTGTTGAAACAAATAGAAGGTCCTAGTTGAGGATGTGGTAAGAAGAGTCAATAAAACTTGGTTTATTACGATGTTTTTTTAATTTTGTATTTTTTGTAGAGATGAGGTTTTGCCATGTTACTCAGGCTGATCTCAAACTCCTAGACTCAAGAACACCCACCTCAGCCTCCCAAAGTGCTGGGATTACAGGTGTCCACCACGGTGCCTGGCATGGGTTACTACTATTAAGGTGACCCCCTTTGGTACCCAAGAAACACTAAGGTTGAAATTACACCTCATCTAATAGGCCATGTTTTCAAACTGTGCTCCATAGTAGTGTAGGTATTCTAAGGAGACCCTTGAGACTGGAGGAGTGGCTCACAACAGGGTCTGGGCCTTCTACCACAGACTCAACATCCGCCACCATTTCACCTATTTTACCTACAGTAAGAGAAGTTTTGTAACTAACAAAAAGGTCTTCATAGCTTAATGGAGAGGTCTCAAAACCTCTGCTTTAGGGCTCCCTTGACTAAGCCTGGCAACATGTACCAAGTAGATTTTCAATGAATTACATATTTATTTCTAGATACAATCTAGCCAAAAGATGATTTGAAGCAGTAATAAGTTTTTACTAATGGATGACACCAGAGTAAGTGATTATTTCTAAAACCCATTGAAAATAACAAAACAATTAAAATATGAAATGTTTGGGAATACTGTTTTATTCCTTTTGGACTCATCAGAAATGAACAAACACAAATCTTAATGTGGGACATTTATAGTGATTCTATCTATTGGAAATAAGCAAAATAGTAGTAAACGATCATATGTACCTCTGTTTTAACTGTATTTCCAAGTTATGATTTGTGAGCCTGTTCAGTTGTTATCTAATTTTCCATAGCAAGAAAAAAATGGCCAACTCATAAGTTGTGTTTCTGTATGCATTTAGATTAACAGATTATTATTGGTTTTTTAAAAAAGGAGGTTTTGGCCGGGCACCATGGCTCATGCCTGTAATCCCAGCACTTTGGGAGGCTGAGGTGGATGGATCACATGAGGCCAGGAGTTTGCCTGACCAACATGGTGAAACCCTGCTACTAAAAGTACAAACATTAGCTGGGCGTGGTGGCGCACGTCTATAATCCCAGCTACTCTGGAGGCTGAGACAGGAGAATCGCTTGAACCTGGGAGGCAGAGGTTTCAGTGAGCCAAAATTATGCCACTGCACTCCAGCCTGGGCAACAGAGTGAGACTCCGTCTCAAAAAAAAAAAGAAAAAAGAAAAAAAAAAGAAAAAATAATAATAAGGGAGGTTTTTAAAAATTAATGTTCCATTAATAAATAAAAATTGTCTGAATGCTGCTAACACTTTTGAATGCCACTAGCCTTCAGAACATACAGATCAATAAGGATTTTCTTCTAGGCAGAAGTCTCAATAAACAGCATGTGTGTGTGTGTGTGTATGTGTGTGTGTGTGTCTGTCTGTCTGTCTTCCTGTATGTTTTCATTTTATGATAAAAAGATTTAAAACTAAATCAATGATCATGTCAAACTTTTTTTTTTAGTGTGCACAGTTTTCAATAAAAGAGCCAAAGAAATTTTGGAAAGATTGATTTATACATCTTGGTCTTTACAAGTTGTCTGTTCCTAGAGAGTGGCCTAGCAGCCAGGGTCGCCTGTGTGCAGGCTTGGCCTGTTATGTCAGTGCCCAGCAGGCAAGCATGTGAGGCTAAGACCAGCTCACATCCTCTCTGCTGAGCAGCCCACCCAGGCCCCGGGCTGCATCTGTCTCTAATGTGCCCACAGGCACAAGTCACCTGTAAAAGTAAGAGACTCAAGTTTGTGAACTGGAAGGTAAATGGATGTTTTCAGAATATTTCTAGACTTCTGACCTGCATCTTTTAACCAATGTTTTTTTGATTTGTTATCAAAATCAAAGCTGTGGGCCGGGCACAGTGACTCATACCTATAATCCTAGCACTTTGGGAGGCTGAGGTGGGTGGATCACTTGAGATCAGGAGTTTGAGACCAGTCTGGCCAACATGGTGAAACCCCATCTCTACTAAAAATACAAAAATTAGTCAGGTGTGGTGGCACACACCTGTAGTCCCAGCTACTTGAGAGGCTGAGGTAGGAGAATCACTTGAATCCCCGAGGTAGAGGTTGCAGTGAGCTGAGATTGTGCCACTGCACTCCAGCCTGGGCAACAGAGCAAGACTCTGTCTAAAAAAAAAAAAAAAAAAATCAAACCTGTGGCATTTTAAAACAGATTGCAATAAAATAAGCAAGAACAGTATCAAATCTAGTAAACATAATGCTGAAATCTCACATAATTCTTAAATCTCAGAGATGTTCAATTTATTATATATTTAACCACTTTTTATCAAAATGTATCACAGAATGCCACCGTGCCACCATGATTCAGTGTGAAAGCCACATCTGCTCATCCACTGCAATGGTCCAGCCTGTAGTCTCTTTTCTGTACCAGTAAGCAAAAGTAGCAAAACAGCCACTGGCTCAACTTTTCCCAAGTAATAAAGTCACTTTGCTTAGTCTTCAGAATGTTTAGCTCCTCTTGCTAATCTATCAGCTTTTTCATTGCTGATAAACCCTGGATGACCAGGAACAAGTATCCACTGAATGCCCATGCCTTGAGTGAGCTTCTCCAGTGCCACAAAGTCCTCTTTGTTCATCACCTCTTTCCCTGTACTTGTCTTCCACCTGTTCTTCTTCCTACCTTGAACCCAGTTAGTTATACCATTTATAGTAAACATACTATCTGTGTATGGAACCAATTTATTGATGTTTTCAGCCTCTGCTTGTTCAATGGTATTGCAGGCTGCATGATTTTCTGCTCTTTGGTTTGTCTGTCACCCAGGAAGTCTAATGCCTACATTTAAAGGATGGCCTGGCCCCCAGTAAATATCAGTTCCCACTAGTGCCCTCCTCCACCCGTTACTGGAGCAGCAACCATCAGTGTACTCAATGACAAAGCCTTCGATGTAAGAAAATGTCCCTGCTCATTCGAGGTGCCAGCTCTCTGATTTGCTACACAGGCTTTGCACACGACTCTGCGCTTTCATCTCCATCGCCATTCAATGGCTCAAGGAGCCCCTTGCTGTCTTTCGTTTGTGATTCTTGTACATGTTTATTTTTCTGCCCTTCTGAACCTTCTGGGCTTGCAGATTTCCTGACAAAGGCCCAGGCCTCATTTTCTGTGGCAAACTTCTTAAATCTGGCAGCAGGAAATAGGTCCACCTATGCTCTACATTCATTCCAGGTCAGAAAGACCCCGGTCCTGCAGGCCCTCCCCACAGCATAGACCGTCCTGAGGCTGCAACAGTCCCTGCGGCAGTGCACAGCTATCAAGGCTGGCACATGGCTCACCCTCGCTTCACACCAGTGTGACTCCAACAGTGCCCACCGAAAATAGCTTCAGTAAAAGTATACTCTGAGGCCGGACACGGTAGCTCATGCCTATAATTCCAGCACTTTTCAGGTTGGAGGTGGGTGGATTGCCTGAGTCCAGGAGTTGAGACCAGCCTGGGGTACATAGCAAAACCCCATCTCTACTAAAAGTTAGCTGGGCATGATGGCCCACACCTGTGGAGGCTGAGGTGGGAGAATCACCTGATCCCGGAAGGTCGAGGCTGCAGTGAGCCCAGATTGTGCCACTGCACTCCAGCCTGGGCAACAGGAGTGAGAACCTATCTTAAAAAAAAAAAAAAGTACACCCTGAGGCATAACTAAAGACTTGGCTAATTATTTTTCTCTATGGTCAGTTGGTGGACCATTTGCAAGAACTAACCCATTTGTGTAGCTGTGTCTGATAAGACGGGACTGCTCCAGGGCAGAACATTCTTCTGAGGACCAAAGCTAGTCAGATCAATGCATTTGAAAAAGTCCTTGTCATAAATCTATCAAATCCCCTATGCCTTGAGCTAAGCTGTGGAGAAAAAACAAAACAGTGATCTTCTAGAATGTTCTTGAGAACTTTACTTTGAAAGGTAGATAACATTCTCTGAAAGCCTCTGCACTTGATAAGATTACTTTGTTCAGCACAGATCATAGCTATAAGGAGCTATTCCAAAAGAGGGGTTAGCATTACCTAGAATTCCAGATTGAAGCCAGTTGCACTACAGGCTGCCAGGAGGGGATATCATGAATCAGAACATACGGACCAGACACAGCCCTTCCCTGAGCAGCCACAGACAAGTCCAAGGGACGTGGCATAACTGCCACCTGTTTCCAAGCAGGCAAAGTGGTCTAGAAGAGTCTGATCAGAAGGGGCCAAATGGGAATCCAGTTTCATGAGTTCTTGGCAGCAACGATGCTTGCCATTAGGGGTAGACTGACATGCTAACAGGAATCAGCCAGCTCCATGTGAGGCGTGAGACCGGGATTAGGCCCAAGCCCTGGGAAACTGAGCTGGCAGCAACCAGCTAGGTGGCTGGAACACAGGCTAGGGCTATCTCGGATGCCAAACACCAGGACAGAAGGGACCTAGCAGAGATCCTGGCTACTTGTGTATCTGGAAGCCAGCTTCGAGGCCATGTTCTTCGTGCTCCAGCCGCAGACAAAAAGCAGCAGCAGAGGGTCTTCACTTCCCATTCTTGATGAGAGAGAAATGCAGCCTCTAGCCTGGGCTTCCAAAGCCCATTCTAAGCTCTAGTCAGGACAAGGAGGAACAGGGCTGGGGATGATTATATGGCAAAAGGTGATGGTAGGCCTAGGAAGTCTTGAGTTTTAGAGTGGCCAACTTGAGCAGGGATACTCACAGATTAGGTATACTTCTTGGTAGACCACCACCAAAGCCCCTGTTTCCAAGTCGATATCTTGAAATGTGCTTTTACTGAGAAACCAAGATCAACTTTTCTCTGGCTGAATGCATATAAGTTAATTCTACATTCAAAATAGATTTTAAAAAACCACACACATTCTCAGAAGAATTTTTAAATCCTCTGGAGAAGCCTGAGGAGGTAGCTTTCCCATATTCCCCCATAAGTGGACCACATCTTTGCTTTTGTGCATTTTCCTCAGATGCTGGGAACCAGGCCCAAAAACTGTTGAAAAGGGGTTTTCTAATGTAAAACAAATTCAGGTTCACATTTAGAGAATACTAAATGCAAGTGTGCAAGATCACGTCACCACTTCACTCTTACTTTGTATCAGTCCAAAAAGCAAATATCCAGAAGCCGCTTCCAAGTCCTGACTCTACACGCAAGTTGCTGTCTGGAACCAGTTTCCACCATGCCACATAACCTCCTGGATGATTAGCAAAAATCGCTTTCCACTTACTACTTGCAGCTGTTTGGAATTCCACATTGCTGCTCTGCTGAGTAGCAGAGCCTAACTGGGCGAGCTGTACAGTAAACACATGAATCTCTGCCAGCATTGGCATCTAACAGCACCATGATTTGCAAACATGTTGAATTGCTATTTTATTCAATAAACGAACTTACAATAGAAAATAGATTTGGAAGTTACATCAAACTTGTTTATCCTGTTACAGTGGGCTGGGTAAAGCGATTTTGCTTTGGTTATAAAGAAATCCCTATCGGGAAGCAGTAGGCGGAGTCTCTGCTATTCTTTCCTAGGCTAATATTAAGCACTCGGAGTACACCTCGGTCACACTGACTCGCTCTACATGGAGCCGGACACCTGCTCCCTTTAAAATCTCTTTTCCCCAGCACTAACTCCATAGTTTGGGTCAGTGAATACTAATTATGCTCTCTTAGTCTCAGTGTTATTCATCAAATGCTACTTTTCTCTATATATTCCAAGAAAAAAATATTAATATATAATATTTGGTGGAAATGCATGTGTATATATGTGCACATAGGTACATGTGTAAATGTATATATGTATGTGTCTATGTGTGCATATGTGTGTGTAAATTTCCTCACGTCAGGGCTGTGCCTTCTTCATCAGCTGAGAGCTCTCCAAGGGCAGCAGGCTGGGTCTCCTCTCTCAGTATCATATGGTCCTGGAATGATTCTCACCCCTACCGCCATCCCCATCAGTCAAGAGACACACTCCATCCTAGGACTGGGAGTTCCTTGACCCTTGTGGGGAGCAGAAAGGGCAGTACCTTCTGTATGTGACTGAATGAAAGGAGGGCAGTAAGCTCACAGTGGAACAACACAGGATGAGGAAGAAAACTCTCAAAGATTTGCCCAGATAATAACAGCACTTACTTTGCCAGCTTCTTCCATCTGAGCAAATGGGTGTGGTCATTATAAGAAGGCGACTATTTCCCCAAGTAAATAGGGTATGCTATTTAGTGGAAAGGGAAATTGTAAGAGAAAGTGTCTCATTTCTGCAGTTTGAAAGCAGGTAATCTCTGTAGTCTGGGTGTCTATTTACACTGCTTTTCAACAATAAAGGGTAACATTACCTTAATAACCTGCTCATCTGAGGCAGGGAGGATACTTAAGGCATCAGAGAAAGAGGCATTTACTCTGATGAGCCACTTTCCCCAAACAGCACAAAATCGACACCATTCGCCCAGGAGATTTTTTTTTTTCTGGATTTCTAAAAATATTTCCTGGTTATGGCATGTGATCTAAGATACAGGCACCCTCAAGTCACTCTTCTGTAGCACCTTGACTTCCCCACTGCCATTCCTGCCAGACAGGGAGGAAAGGGGAAAATCAGTGGAGCACTGGACTTTGAAAGAAGAAAATTTTGCCACTTAAAACACCAACTAAGGCCAGGCATGGTGGCTCACACCCGTAATCCCAGCACTTTGGGAGGCCGAGGCAGGTGGATCACTTGAGCCCCGGAGTTCAAGACTAGCCTCGCCAACACGGTAAAACCCCATCTCTACCAAAAATACAAAAAGTAGCCAGGCATAATGGCATGTGCCGTGGTCCCAGCTACTTGGGAGGCTGAGGTGGGAGGATAGCTTGAGCCCTGGAGATGGAGGCTGCGGTGAGCCAAGATCACGCCACTGCACTGCAGCCTGGGTGACAGAGTGAGACCCTATTTCAAAAAAGAAAGAAAGAAAGAGAGAGAGAGAGAGAGAGAGAGAGAGAGAGAGAGAAAGAAGAAAGAAAGAAAGAAAGAAAGAAGAAGAAAGAAAGAAAGAAGAAAGAAAGAAAGAAAGAAAGAAAGAAGAAAGAAAGAAAGAAAGAAAGAAACTGAGTAATGTGAGGCAGAAAATGGTTTTGTAATTTGATCTCAGTGCTCCCAGAAACACCTCTGGGAAAGGGGTTCATGCAATGGGAGAATATCAGCTCTGCTTCCCAGCTAGGAAGGTTGTTTTCTCCCCTTTTCTTTTTTCAAGGAGACCTCTGGACATTTCTGACCTAGGCGCTGCCCTCTTGTAGGTAACTGGAGCACTTATTTCAAAATGGCCTTTTTTTGACAACTCTTCAAAAGCTGCCAGATGACAAGCCGCACCCACTCCCACACCCACAGCTCCAGGGCATTGTTCGCCGTCCCAGCCAGCTTGGAAACCTCTCGTCTCAACTTGCATTTAAAAAGGATCTGAGGACAGATTCTGGGAAGATTTTTTTTTTTTCATAGATATGGCCTGAGGCATACAATGTTTTTTTTTTTTTTTTTGGTCATCAACAACTAGTACTTACAATGCAAGCAGATGCCTTTTCTTTGACTGAAAAAGCTTAGTTGGGCATTATGGCAGTGATGTGGACTAGGAGTCTGTACACTCAGTAAACTCATTGATTCAGGCTCAGCTAAATCAAAACTTGATCAGTTTGACCTTTGAAGAAAGGGTTGGGTCTTTTTATTTTTTTTTTAAATTGTTTTTAAAAAAAGGAGAATTGGAAGGGTAGTTAAGACCAGAGAAGGCACGTTCAATCTATTTGGCATGCTTCTAAGTACCCAAGGATATTACCAGCATGGGAATAGATGTTGCTCTGTACAAAACAGTCTTATCTGTTCATTAACCAGGTTCCACAAAACCATAAAACTGCCTCTGAAAAACCCTGTGAACAGTTAACTCAAATGTGATCACGAAACTAAAAATACTTGAAATGGACTCAATCTTCACAATGATTTTGTAACAGGCTATGATGAGATGGAAAAGTTTAGGTTGTGGCTTTGGAATTCTTGGGTTCAAATCTTGGCTTACTCACTAAGAAATATTAGATAAATTGCTTAACCTCTCAGAGCCTGAGTTTCCTCCTTGTTTGTAAGAAGATTCTTCACTCCAGAGAGTAAATGGAATATTGCTTATAAAAGTGTTACTGATACAGACAGGAGGCAGGGAAATACTGGGTAGAAGAGAGTGGTTCCCCAGCAAAGGCCCCACCCTCAAGCCTGGAAACCACGGCCCTAAATGAGAACAGTTATCCTTGTTTTCCTGCCCAGGTGTTTGCCAAAACCACCATGGCCCACCATACCCTGA
Organism: Trachypithecus francoisi; assembly: GCF_009764315.1. Taxonomy (NCBI): domain Eukaryota; kingdom Metazoa; phylum Chordata; class Mammalia; order Primates; family Cercopithecidae; genus Trachypithecus; species Trachypithecus francoisi. The sequence continues at coordinate 67,335,402 of NW_022681470.1, read as the reverse complement.
TTCTGTACCCATAAAAACCTCAAACGCCAGGCTCCACAAGCAGAAGAGCAACAGAGCAGCATGGCAGAGAAGGGGAGAACAGACAAAGCGTCTGAAGGTCGAGAGCTCAGCTGGGAGCAGTTGCAGAGGAGACTGGCTGCAGGATGCTTAAACTCCAGGGGAATATCATCTTCCCACTCCATCCCCTCCCCAGCTCCCCGTCCCACTGAGTACTACCTCCATCACTCAATAAAATCCCTGCATTCACCATCCTTCAAGTCTGTGTGACCTGATTCTTCCTGGACACTGGACAAGAATTCGGGATGCACTGAATGCAGGAACCCAAAAAGGCTTTCATACTGACTCTTCACTCAGCTGTTTAACAGTAAAGCCATCCCCATAGGGCAGGGTTAAAAGAGCATTGTAACACCCCTAGACACTGCTGTGGGGCTGGAGCCCAAAAGCACTCACCCCAGCTCCTGCACCTGCTCACCTGCATGCTCCCACTACCTTAAGGGATTTGTGTGTTTGTTGGGGGGGGGGGGGGCGCAAATAAAGGAGCCACACCCCCGTTGCATATCCTGCAAAGAGGCCAGAGAACTCTCTCATTTCATTACCGGAAAGGGGGTCCTGGTCCAGACCCCAAGAAACAGTTCTTGGAACTCGTGCAAGAAAGAATTTGAGGTAAGTCCATAGAGCAAAGTGAAAGCAAGTTTATTAGTAAAGTAAAGGAATAAAAGAGTGGCTACTCCACAGGCAGAGCAGCCCTGAGGGCTGCTGGTTGCACATTTTATGGTTATTTCTTGATTATATGACAAACAAGGGGTGAATTAGTCATGCCTCCCCTTTTTAGGCCCTATAGGGTAACTTCCTGACATTGCCATGGCATTTGTAAAATGTCATGGCGCTGGTGGGAGTGTAGCAGTGAGGACAACCAGAGGTCACTCTTGTCACCATCTTGGTTTTGGTGGGTTTTAACTGGCTTCTTTCCTGCAGCCTGTTTTATCAACAAAGTCTCTATGACCTATATCTTGTGCTTACCTCCTATCTCATCCTGTGACTTAGAATGCCTTAACTCTCTGGGAAGGCAGCTGAGTAGATCTCAGCCTCATTTTACCCAGCTCCTATTCAAGATGGAGTTGCTCTGGTTCAAAAGCCTCTGACAAAAGCATTTTGTAAACTGTAAAGTGCTATACAAATGTACTTTGTTGTAACAACCCTGTTATTAGATTATAAGACCTTCGAATCTGAATTTCTTAAGTAGAGCCCAGGAATCTGTATTTGTAAACACAATTCCTTAAGTGTTACGCAGTTAGGCTTGGGAACCACGTTGCTGTTGTCCCTGGATCAGCACAACCTGCACCACATGGGAACTTATTAAAAATGTACATTCTCAGCCATGCCAGACCTTTGGAATCAGAAACTCTGGGGTAGGGTCCTGCAGTCAACATTTTAACAACCCGTGCTGGTGATTCCAAGCCAAGCCAATTACTGAGAACTACTGATCTGGAACTCAACTTCTCATTCTACAGCATTCATACAAATCACCTGGAGGTCTTGTTAAAAATGCCTGGGATGTGGGGCAGGAAAGGGTGAGGAGACTGTGTACTTTTGAAGGAGCTTTCAACTAATGCTAATTTTGTCAAGCATGTTTTAAGTAAGGAAGACCTGAAAGACACCAGGCACTCTTCAGAAGATGGGGTTGTGATCCTTCTGGGCCACCTCAGGCCAACATCTGACAAGAGTGCAGAGGGAGAGAATGTCTTATCCTACACTCATCCCCTTGACTTGAGTGGTATCTGTTTGAAGGGTTAAAAAGGTGTGGATTGGGAAGACAATCAATCGGATGCTGGGGCCCTGTCTGAGCTGCTCATTTATGTGATTGGGAAAGGAAGTGACAACTCCTGAACCCTGGTATCACAGCGATGGCTTTGTGGAGGGTCATTGTAGGGTAAACGCACCTGTCAGCATTAAGTTTAGCAAACCCTCGGAATGATCCTGTGTGGCAGATGCACCAGAATGTGTGTTCTGAGCTAGGGAATCTGGGAATAGCCAACCAGGAGATTCATTCCTTGTCTAGGCAGAACATCTGAGTCCCCGGCCCATCCTGTGGAACACAGGTGGTACAGGGGATTGAGGCCCTGAATTTTGGGGCAAAATGAAGTCTGCTGGGTGAAAGTTGTTAGGGGGAGGGTGTTAAGTGAAAATGCTATACAAACTGCATGAAATTTGGAGGCCATTGCAGTTTTCCTGCCCAGCCCACTGCCACTAGGCCACCCGATTACATTGTCCATCCTGATGCTCCCCTGTATGGAAGCCTCTAATAAAACCCCGTGTCTCATTTGCTGACTCTGGGCCTCATCTTCAGCCTCTTGAACTTGCTGCCTTACTCACTGGGGTTAATAGGGGTTTCACACAACTGTCACCCAGCTCTGGAAGAATCTGACTCAGTGTCTTCTCTGATCTTTTTACCAGGATGTTTCATTTGTTTGTTTTTGAGACAGGGTCTCACTCTGTCACCCAGTCTGGAGTGCAGTGACACAATCTCAGTTCACTGCAGCCTCAACCTCCCAGGCTCAAGCAATCCTCCCACTTCAGCCTCCCAAGTAGCTCAGACTACAGGCATGTGCCACCATGCCTGGCTAATTTTTGTATTTTTTGGAGAGACAGGGTTTAACCATGTTGCCCAGGCTAGTCCTGAAATCCTGAGCTCAAGCAATCCTCCTGCCTTAGCCTCCGAAAGTGCTGGGATTACAGGTGTGAGCCAATGCAACCGGCCACAGGATGAGTTTTTGATAGGAAGAAAGAAGGAGAAGAGCTGGTTCAGAATTCCCCCAAAATGATTTTTTTAACCCCACAACCAATCCCCTGTCATTTCTATCTTTCCAAAGGGAGCCTATGTCTGGGGAAAATCTGGCCAGAGAAGACTTTGATTTCAGACCCATAAGGATATTTCCAGCAATAGGAAACACAGACACTGTATTCAAATGAGGAAAAGCATTTGGAAGCACCTCTGCCCCACCCATCCCTGATTCCCAGGCCCCGGTGCCAACCTCAGTGACATGGCCCTTGTCAGAGGACAGGGTGTTGAGAGGAGATTCTCCTTGAAGGGGAGAAGCATCTTTCTGGGATTTAATGAGATCACTTATTGTCTCTTTGCTCTGACGAAGATGGTAAATGTGACGGGTGAAATATAAAGAATAATTAGTCCCAGAGGTGAATCCGTCCCCTACAAGACATCTTTTCTTCCCCCTCAGCCTGCTGAAAAGTTTACTGCTTCCAGATGTGCCCGATTTCAACAGTAAGAGGAGCCAGTTCCTTTTGAGCTGCAAACTTGTCAGAGAAAAGCTGGTTTCTGAGAAAAGGCTTAAACTGGAGAGATGATTCCTAAAGAAAGCATTGATGTCGGGGAGGAAATACGGCCATAGTAAAGCATTGCTGGTCTCTCCTGGGATCTCGACCCCGAGGAGGAGGTGGAGGAAGGCCTAGGTCAGCTCCCATCATGGTAGCGACTTCTCACAAATTAGCTGTTAAGGAATCCACCAGCCTCTGAAGGAGACATTTGTGAGGAATGCTTTCCTCAGATCCTGCCAGTGCTCCTGCAAAGCCAGCAAGTCCCAGCCCAGCCGGGGACTTCCTGCTTTCCCAGATCTCAGGACAGGCCTCAGCCACCGTCTGGAGAGGCCGCTGGAGCCCACACATCAGTCTTTGATAAACACCAGTCACTCCTTCTTTAGAAACATAAGCTTTTTAGTCTCTGCCAGTTGCCTGGTAGCTGGAAGCGAATCCTAAGAGCTATGTGTCCCCAGGGACCGACTGCATGACCCAGCCTTGTGACTTCAGATGGAAGAAAAGTTAATATCATGTAGGACAGCGCCTTTTTCTCTCATGTCCACTCTCTTTCTGAGGCTCTCTGCAATTGAAAAGTACCCCAGAGGTGGGCCTGCCCTGAGAAGAAAAGTGGGTGGGAGGGCATGGCCAGATATTCCACATGTGGGCCTCAGGAGGCTAGGGCAGTGTTGCCCCAAAGCCTGGGATCTCCCCTTAGCAAGAGGGACTAGAATCCTGGCAGGATAGATGCCTGTCTGTGAAGAGGAACTACTGAGAGGGGCCTATAGGGGAAGGTGGACTTTACACTACCTACCTGCCTGGGTATGAGCAGAGGGAGTGGAGCTAGAAGGCCAGTGGTGCAGAGGGCAGACCAAACGTACAGGAAGAACAGTCCTGACAGACCCTGCAGGGAAGGCTACAATAGCAGCCCCATGTGATGGCGAGAGGATTGTGGGGAGGCTGAGTTTGTGAAAATTATTTCTCTCTAATTTCCCCCCACCTTCACTCATTACACTCTTCTCGTTTGCCTCTTTGCTGTGGCTCCTCACACATCATAGACATACCCCTATGTCTTTGTTTGGGCTACCCTAAAAGCAGATCCTGAGCTGGGAGACAAGCAGGGCTGACATCCATTAGGCACAGTGTCGAGGGCCCACAGGGCTTTTGGGGGCCCAAGGAAATGTTGTAATTTCTTTGTAGAAACAAAACAATATATAATACTTTTAGATTAAAAAATGCTTTAGTACTGGCTGGGCACGGTGGCTCAAGCTTGTAATCCCAGCACTTTGGGAAGCCAAGGCGGGTAGATCACTTGAGGCCAGGAGTTTGAGAGCAGCCGGGCCAACATGGTGAAACCCCGTCTCCACTAAAAATACAAAAATTAGCCAGCATAGTGGCAGGTGTCTGTAATCCCAGCTTCTCAGGAGGCTGAGGCAGGAGAATCGCTTGAACCCAGTGGGCAGAGGTTTCAGTGAGCCAAGATCGTGCCACTGTACTCCAGCCTGAGCCACAGAGCAAGACTCCATTTAAAAAAAAAATGCTTTACTACATAATATTACTATGTTCATTTTTATACAAATGCAGCCATAAAATATTTTTGTATTTTTTAATTTTTGTTTTTGATGAAAGGCTCAGGGCCACAAAGGCCAAAATGCCTAAAATCCACAAAAGTTACAATGTAGCCCTAGGTACAAAAACTGTGTAAAGTGCTTTATATAGTACACATTATATAAGACCTCATAATGGTCCTATTGTTCCCCTCATGTAACAGGCAAAGAAACTGAGGCTTAGAGAGGCTGAGTCACTTACTCAAGGCCCCATCTGATGGGTTGGGGAGTTGTAATTTCAGCTACCTCTTGTCTGACTTTACAGTTCTTGCTCTTCCCCATGGTCTGCAGAAACTTGAAGGACTTGGCAGCAGGAAAAATTTGGTGGGGAACATGTGTTTTCTCTCTCCTGCTCTGATTTCTCAGGAGTGGGACCCAGGAGGGCAGCCCAGTGTCTGGCAGCTGAAACTTTGCAAACAGCAGTCACGGTGCATCTCTACAGACTCTTGGATCTGCTCCCTCTGCCGCGGCCAGATGCGTATTTGTGGCTTTTCCTCCTTGGCTCCTTTCCCCAGGTTTTCATTCCTTTTATTCTGGGATGGAGCTGAAATTTTTCCAACAGGGCCCATGGTGGACACCCAGAAGTCAGTAGGGACTCCAAAAGGAAGTTAAGGCGGGGGAAGGGGGCCAGGAAGAGGGAGACCAGCCTAAAGTACACAACACTCAATTCTTTATTACTCACATGTGGCCTGACCGCTGGTGGACTGGCTCCAGGAAAATCTGAACCCTGGGCTGAGCCTCTCCGCCGGCTGGTCAGGACAGACCTGGATGCCCTCCACCCTCCAGCCAAACTTATTTTTTTCATATCATAGCTGCAGAATATTCGGACCCTCTAGTCCCAGTCGCACAGTGAACTTGAGCTGTGTGACCTTGAGCAAAAGGCAAAATCTTTCTGATTTTCAGTTCCCTCATCTGGAAAAGGAGGAGTCGGTGGGACATGATGGTCTTTGAAGGTCTATTAATGAAACAAACAGAAATCCTGTGTTTCTAAGTTGGTGAGTCTAGAAAGGTACGTCTGTTGCTTGGGAAAAAAAAAAAAAAGTCCGAAATCCCAAAGAGCCCCTTTTGGCAAGTGTTCTACTTAAGACAAACCGGGCTCTGCCCCTCCTGAGGCAGGGGGTACCCAAGGACCGGCTTTAGCCGACGTTCCTCCCGCAGAGCATCTCGGACGACGCCGCCTCGGAGGACCCGGGGCACTTTTGAGGAGGCGACGGCGGAGCAGGGCGGGTGGCAGCGCAGGCGTGGGAGGCACAGGTGGCCCATACGCGTCGAGTTAGGGCGCCCCCGGACGCCTGTGCCCCCCCAGTCCCAGGGCCCAGTCCCAGGGCAGACACTGGCCGAGCCCGGAGCCTCTTCGCGTCGCCTCCCACCCAGGCCAGGCCTGCGTTTCCCCCGGGCCCCCGCGCGGCTCCGGCCCGCGGAAGTCGCGCGTTCTTTCTTTCCCCCTCGTTAGTCGAGCTGAAACCTGATCGTGGAAAGTCTGGGGCGGGTGTCAGAGCCGGCCTGCTCTGGCTCCCAGCGCCTGGGGCGATTCCTGCTGGAGGAACCCGGGCGGGGCCCGCCGAGGGGGCAGGAGGTCGGACACCTCGGGAACAGGCCTCTTTGTCTCTGAGCGGGTGAGGGGCTGGCAAAGCAGGAGAGGGAGTTAATTGCAGGGGCGGGGAGTGGTGGGGGGACTGGGTAAGCCGAATGACACCTGACAGCTCCGAGAGAGCTCCCCAACCCCCGCCGCTGGGGGGTGGTCCTCCTAATCCCCTTCTCAAGAGGAAGCTAATTGCTGCAGCCAGAGAAGGCAGGATAAAAGCGAGCGGGCACCCACACCCACCAGGCCTGGAGTCTTGCTATTTGCTGCTAAATTAATATAATTATATTACCTAATGCAGAAACCACGTTAAGAACTCCAGCTTTCGGCTCCAACAGGAGCTTCTGATGGGTTAAAGGCAACATCTTGCTTTAATTCCCCCTTTTTTCCCATCCTCCCCCCACTCCCCACCACCACCAACTACAAATGTCAGAAAAAAATTATTGAAACCAGATGTAAGGTTTTTGGGTGCACATTTTCAGGCAGTTCTGCGCTAACAGATGCCTTGTATTAATAATGTACAGTTGTGACAGGAAATATGGTTTAGAGTCCTGGAAAAACATGAAAGCTAATTCCATTACGCCTTTTCACGGTACCCACTTCTCAAATGTTCAACTGGTTTGGATTACAGTGAAACTCTAGAGGAAAAACGATTTGGTCTGAGATGGTAACTTGGTTCTGCTTTCCAGCCTCTCCCCTGGAGCAGCACCCACCTTGTTAGGCACCTGCAGACCTACGTTCTATGTACGTGCAACTAGCTAGAGATGAGGACATCTGGACCTGGTGCCTCCCCAGGGAAGGCGCTTCCAAATATTCCCCCCTTTCCTGGTCATGAGGACCCGGTAGACAGTAAAAGCAGGGCCAATGATCGCAGCTTCACATTCTTGCCTGGGACAGTCCCTTTAAACCTGGCCTACCCACTCACACTTCACTTGGAGCAAAAGTAAAAACAATAAAACACTTTTATGCTCGAGGAACCAGATAAATCCTAGTAATTGATCTCAGGAGAGGGATTATTAAGGGGCTAAGTGCAATGCTTTCCAGAACCGGGGGTGTAATAAGCATGAAGCCAAACAAATGCACAATTTGTTATCTGTATTTCATCACTTGATGCATTGCAAGCAACGGGCTTGAAAATGGCTTTTCTCTAGGAGGGAAGAAGGCACTAAAATAGCTGTAACACATCCATTGACAGTTATGTTCTGTTGCTGAAAAATGTCTGCATTCTCCATGGCTCACACAGTCAGGCGTGCTCAGAAGGGTCAGAATATTCCCATTCTGCCGTTTTTGGGGACAGATTCCCCTCCACTTTAGCCAATGTACAATGCTAAAAGAGACAACTGTTTCAAGGTCTTCCCCGCTCTAACCCTACACTTACGAAGAAATAACAAAGTAACCAGCAAGGATATTGAGCTGCCCTGGATAAGAAAGACTTACCCTGTCCTAGGCAAGACTGAAGAAGGAAAGATATCAAAGATATCTGCTGGTTCAGTTGGGTGAGACCTAAGAATTACAGCATCCAAAATAATAGCTAATCTTTATGAAGAGCTTGCTATGTGCCAGGCACTGTCCTATCTGCTCTTACACCTGTGGCATCTAATCCTAACAATACCTGAGAAGGTAGGTGCAGTGCAATTATATCCTTGGTTATAGATGAGGAAACTGCGTTTTAGGCATGCTGGATAATCCGCTGAAGGTTGCAGAGTTAGTGACAGAGCCAGCACTCACAATTAAATCTGTTTGATTTCAAAGACGGTTTTTAGCAACCTCAACTATCATTTATTCTAATAGGTAAGGAAAGTATGCTGTGAATTATGGGCAAATCCACACTGTGTCATTCTTTTAACTAAACTTTTTTTTTTTTCAGGCTTGGTATATAGTTGATGTCTAGAATATATTAACAGAAGGCTGCCCTGTAGAAGTTTTGAGTTAATGGTTTCCATCAACGTAGGAGTGGAAGAAGCTACTGGGGATCAGGAATCAGAAGTCCTGGCTTTAAGCCCTAGCTTTAGCCCTCACTGGCAATAAAATCAAAGCAATTGGTCTCTTTGACTTCAGTTTCTCCACTTTTAAGGTTGACATGATAATACTTGCCCTGCTTGTGAAGAGCGTGTGAAATAATAGCTATTCAAATTTTTACAAAGCACCAAGCAAATAGCTGTGTGACCTTGGGCATGTTCTTTTACTTTTCTGATCCTTTTTCATCTTAACTGTAAAACTGTGGGATTGAATGAAAGAGCATCCAGCTTCACCTCCTGCTCTGAAACTGTACATTTCAAAGATGGGTGTTATGGCATAGTTCAAAGGAGCAAAAGCCAGGAAACAGAGGCTTGCCTTCCAAGAGGGAATAGCTGAACACATTATTACATGTCCATGCCATGGAATAGTATGTAACCAATGAACATGGAAAATCAGAGTATGCCAGATAGCTTGGAGGAGTTTCTATGAGGTGGTGTTGAGATGAGGAGAGAAAAGGTATATAAATGATCCCACATTGTAAAGCAATGAACAGCATCCCCCCTGGGTATGTGTATAGGTATATATTCTATACAGAATTACATAAAAAAGAGAAAAGTATACTCCATATTCAAGGTGTTATGGTGGGAAGAAATGGGGCTAGGGCTGACTAAAGAAAAGGAAATAGGGGGAAAGACTGCATTCAAAAATAATAAGACAACATGTATTTGCTCAATGCATATGCTTGTGTAAAGGTCTGTATTATGAATACGTGCTACCTTTTTTTAAAAAAAAACAGGAATTACACCCCCCGAAAGTTCTATTTTTTAAATGATGAGCCAGGCATTTTTATTAAAAATAAGTAAATTTTTTCATTTAGACCTGTATCTTGGTGCAAGAGAGTACTTACATACATAAGCATCAACCTGCTGCTATGCCCCTCACCTGTTGACTGTATGACAACGAGAAGTTCCCCTGTGTAGTCTGGGCCCAGTAGCTCATGCTTGTAATCCCAGCACTTTGGGACACCAAATTGGGAGAATCGTTTGAGGCCAGGAGTTTGAGACCAGCCTGAGCAACATAGTGAGACATTATCTCTATAAAAAATGAACAAAATTAGCTGGGCATGGTGGTGCATGCCTATAATCCCAGTACTCAGGAGGCTGAGGCAGGAGGATCACTTGAGCCCTGGAGGTGGAGGCTGCAGTGAGCCATGATTGGACCACTGCACTCTAGCCTGGGTGACAGAGTGAGACCCTGTCTCCAAAAAAAAAAAAAAAAGTTTTCCTATGTAGAAACTTCCCTAACATGGCTTGTTCCTTAACATAGTTTGAATACTCCCTGTCCTTTAGTCATGTTTACACTGAATATTTGCATACGAAACCCTTTGTCATATAAAGAAAATCTTCCCAGCACCTACCTAAGTGCTTCGTTTATATTCAACAAATACCTGTTTGCAGACACTGACCTAGAGGCTAGTGATGCAGCAGTGAGTACAACAAAGCCTCTGCCCTGATGGAGTTGACCTTTTAGTGGGGGAAGTTGATGATAAAAATACATCAATAAAATATAAAAACAGTGGGTGATACAGAGTATGAGTAAAATAATGCAGAGAAAGCAGAGTGAGAGAGGAGGCACCAGGCACCGTGTTAAAGGTGATCTTTCTCAGGGAAGACCTCCGAGGAGATGGTAACTGGGGAGAGACCTACATGAGATGGAACAGTGAGTGAAGTGCAGCCTAGTTAGTAGGACCAACCAGGGAAGGGTCCAGGAGGAGGGAATGAGCTTGGCATGTTTCAGAAGCAGACATGATCTCACTGGTCTCATCACCGCCCCAGCCACCAGCCTGGTTCAAGCCACCACTGTCTCTTACCCTCTCCCCTGCTATAGCTCTAACAAGTCTCTCCATTTTTATTTCTTCATTTCTGTGGTTGATTTTCTACATAAGTAGCCCGAATCATCCTTTAAAAATGCAAATGTGATCATGTATTAGAACACTTGTAGTTTGTACCTCCAAGAGCTTCCCATTGCTCAGAACAATATCAACTGTCTTCACCTTCCTTGACAAGATCCTCATGATCTGTGCCAAACACCTGTCTGACCTCAGCTCCTGCCTTTTCTGGCTTACTGCTCACTAGCCTCCTTGCTCTTCCTTGACCAGGCCATGTACACACTTGCCTAGTCTGCTGCCTGGGCTGTCCCTACACCGAGAGTTCCCATAAATGGACCATGATTCCCCCAATTGCTCTAGCAGTAGATTTAGGAGTCACTCTTGATTCCTTTTTTTTTTTTTTTTCTCACACTCCATAGCCTATCCATTGGCAGATCTTGATAGGTTTCCATTCTAAGGAGATCCCAAATCAGACTACTTCTTATCACTTCCACCAAAGACCCTTAATCTAAGCCACCACCATCTCTCACCTGCCCACCTGGATTACTGTAGCCACTTTGCTTGCCATCTTGCACCCCATAGCCTATCCTTCTCACAGTAGCCAGATGGATCTTTTTTTTATTATTATTTTTTAGAGACAGAGTCTCACTGTGTCACTCAGCCTGGATGGAATGCAGTGGTGCAATCATAGCTCACTATAACCTTGAACCACTGGGCTCAAGCTATCCTCCTGCCTCAGCCTCTTGAGTAGCTAGGGCTACAGGCATATGCCAACATGCCTGGTTAATATATTTTTTTAAAAGTTTGTAGAGAAGGGGGTCTTACTATGTTGCTCAGGCTGGTCTCAAATGCCTGGCCTCAAGCAATCCTCCTGCCCCAGCCTCCCACAATGCTGGGATTATAGACATGAGCCACTGTGCTTGGCCCAGAAAATCTCTCTTTTTTGTTTGAGATGAAGTCTTATTCTTGTTCCCCAGGCTGGAGTGCAATGGCACAATCTTGGCTCACTGCAACCTCTGCCTCCGGGTTCAAGCGATTCTCCTGACTTAGCCTCCTGAGTAACTGGGATTACAGGTACCTGTCACCATGCCTGGCTAATTTTTGTATTTTTAGTAGAGATGGAGTTTCACCATGTTGGCCAGGCTGCTCTAGATCTCCTGACCTCGTGATCTGCCTGCCTTGGCCTCCCAAAGTGCTGGGATTACAGGCATGAGCCACCGTGCCCAGCACAGAAAATCTTTTAAAAAGATATATTCAACATTCAAATAATATTCCTTGAGCCCAGCTATGTGCAAGAGTCTATTTCAGTTGCTGGAGATACAGCAGTGAACAAAATAGAAGAGGTCCTTTCCCTCGTGGAAACAAATGTTTGGGTGAAGAAAATGAAGAGTTCTATTTTTGTTTTATACATGTTAAACAGTCAATAAACTAGGTTGGTGCAGAAGTAATTGAGGTTTTTCCCATTACTTTTTGTTTGGTTGTTTGTTTAAGACAGAGTCTCACTGTAACCCAGGCTGGAGTGCAGTAGTGTGACCTCGGCTCACTGCAACCTCTGCCTCCCGGGTTCCAGCAATTCTCCCTGCCTCAGCCTCCTGAGTAGCTGGGATTACAGGTATCTGCCACCACGCCACCATCCGACTAATTTTTGTATTTTTTAGTAGAGATGGGGTTTCGCCATGTTGGCCAGGCTGGTCTTGAACTCCTGACCTCAGGTGATCCACCCACCTCAGCCTCCCAAAGTCCTGAGATTATAGTCATGAGCCACTGCACCAGGCCTTCCATTACTTTTAATGACAAAAACCATGATTACGTTTGTGCCAACCTAATAATTGGTCAATATTGTCAAAAACCTTTGTGTATATATAAAGCAGTAGCCAGTGACACCTTATTGTTGTTGCCTTAAAAGTTTAGTTTTGCAAATTCATCATTTAGGATGCTGTATTTTTCCCAGAGTTGTAATGCTCTGCGTTGAGCTGGTGATAAATACCTTAATATCACATTCCAAACCACAGTATGTGTGTTGTACCTGAGTTCTAGTTTGGAATAACATTTCTAGATATTTTTTAAATGAAAAATATAATTCTTTGCTAATGCATATGAAACAAACACTCCACTCGGGGAAGATGCTCAGGAAACAAGCATTTCAATGAAACACAGAGGTGAGGCTATTTATCTACTGACTCATGTCAGCTCCAAAAAGGATTTAAGGGAATAGCTCTACAGAATTGGGCAATTTTAACTGTCATCAATCACAATTTAATCTAAGTTTGATCTTATTCCCAAACTTTGGTTAAGATGCTTCTTCTAAGCTGCCTTTAATTTTACTTTGGATGTTTGCTCCAAGCACCTGAAGAGCAAGGATTATGGTTTATTCTTTATTTGGCCATAGTGCCTAGTATAGTTCCCGGCAGAAAATAAAAGTTTGTTGAATGACTAAATGAATGAAACTTTCCTAGGGCAAGCTTTAAATCTAAGCCCTCTGACCAACTTGTAATACATACAGGCATAAAACATACCTTTCTAGCTTTTCATGGGCATTTCAGCAAGAGCAGTACTATGACTGTCCCCTTTCCACAGTCAAATGCTAGAATTTTTCTCCATGGCTCTCAGCTCTTTGTACTTCCAAAGCCCCCTGTTTTAAAAGAGTTCAGGTATAGGAAACAGAAACCATTATGCCAATTTTAAACAAAAAGATTATGTAGTATCAGGAATTAGATGCCTGAAAGGTTATTGCCAGGGCTGAAGCAGCAGACCTCAGACTGTGCCTCCTAGAATGACTTTCAGAACAGCACACCAGAACTGGCCCAACAGGGGAGCTGCTACCAAGGTGGGCAAATCTGAAGCTGATGAATTTAAAAATACATGTGGCCATGGCCATAGCTGGATTCAGGCATCTGCTACCACCACCATCACCACCGCCACATCATTGCCTCCTGACACCTACAAGACTGGTGACAGAGCGCTGGAAGGCTGCTATGGAGAAACATAATGTCTGTACAACCATGCTTGCTGCTGGTTCTAGGGATGGCTCTGAGCAAGACCCTGAGGTAGGACAAGCTTAGCTGCTTGGTTCTCTGGTAGATCCTTAATAGTCAAAGCTGCAGGAAGAGAGCCTTTGTCTCACTTGGGTCAGGCGCATCTAATTGGAAGAACCTAATTCTCTTTTAGAAACCTAGCTGCAAGAGAGTCTGAGAAATGAGGAGTTTAGTTTACCCGCTTCTGTAAATCAAACAGGAAATGCTACCTGTGAAGGCAGACTAGATGCTGAGTGCCAATCAACCATAACCACTGCAATCTTTTCATCCATTTGGCAGAACAATGACAATGCAGCTGACATGTAGCATGGACTACATACTGCTGTAAAGAAGGAAGAACTATCTGTGACATCCCTAGTACAACAGCATTACACTCTCCTGTTAACAAATAACTACTCACTTTAACAGGAGGAGGAATTACAACTCAATTAACATGTGATCACCCTTGCTGAAGCTGCAGGAGGGAGCAAGGGACAGAGAGAGACATTTTCAGTAGAAAAATGGAAGGATGAGAGAGGAAGAATTTTCCATTTTAAATAAGCACCTTTTAATCCAGATTGCCTTCTCTGTGATCATACTGAATATCTTTCAGCTGGTCAATGTGCCTGATGGGGAAGAGACAAAGTTGTCCCCACGCTGAGAGGAGAGACCCAGTTCCAACTTGTAGGGCTCTCTGGGGTCTGGCTTGGTAAGTTGCTTTCTGCTATTATATGGTTCTAATTAAGCAGAAAGCTTGACAAAGGAAAAATAAAAATAAAAATAAAAATAAAATGGAGAGAGCCCAAGGATAGGAATTGGAGGATTCTGAAAGAATCATTGGGGAGAACACCATTTAAAACAACCATGGAATTATGTGTGTTTGGGAGCAAGGCAGAGAGAGCAGAACCCCAACAAAAGTTGTGCCATTTCTTGAGAACCAGATGCAGGAGTCCCCCAAAACTACTCAGCCTGTCTCCACCACCCAGCAGCTGCCACTGGTCATAGATAGCCTGGCCCTCATACTCTTCAATGACCTCAAGGACTTTTCTTTCTTCCTCTCTCCCTTCCTTCCCTCCCTCCCTCCCTTCCTTCTTTCCTTCCTTCCTTCATCCTTCCTTCCTTCCTTCTCTCTTTCTTCTTTCATTGTATTTGAGACAGGGTCACTCAGGCTAGAGTGCAGTGGTGTGATTATAGCTCCAAACTGCTGGGCTCAGGGGATCCTCCCAACCTCAGCCTCCTGAGTAGCTGGGACTACAGGTGGGGCCACCATGCAGGCTAGTTTTTAAATTTACTGTGAAAACATGGTGTTGTGTTATTGCACAGGCTGCTCTCAAACTCCTTACCTCAAGCAATTCACCTGCCTCACTCATGGACTTTTCTGATCTTGCTTGTCTCTGTTTAGAGTTTCTGGAGTAGAACCGCTGTCAGGATGAGTGGGAAGAGCATCCCCTCACCTGTCTGTGCCTCAGATTTCTCATCTTCAAAATGGAGGGAGTAGAACTACTTACCTCGAAGGGCTGGTGAAAGGTTAAAATGAGATGTAATTAGTTTAGACATTACATTAATACATAATTAGTTTAGAATAGAAACTGGCTTGTGTTAAGTGTTAAAAGAAATGTTGGCAGCTTTTGTTGCTTTATATCTATGAATCCTTGGCAGAAGTTAGAGATCACGGATTATCTAGAGGTAGGCCATGGTGGAGAACTGAGAATGAGGTGTGTAGTGGTGATCAGATGAGAAAGTCATATAAGTTGCAGGAAGAGGGAGTGACTGAGGAAGCTTTTGTGGAGTCCTAATTAGAGAAACAGAGTTAGGCTAGCAGGACCAAGGGAAAGCAAAGAGATAAAGCAGATAAACGCCTGGGCGTGGTGGCTCATGCCTGTAATTCCAGCACTTTGGGAGGCCAAAGTGCGTGGATCACCTGAGGTCAGGAGTTCAAGACCAGCCTGGCCAATATGGTGAAACCCCGTATCTACTAAAAACACAAAAATCAGCCAGGCGTCGTGGTGTGTGCCTGTAATCCCAACTACTCGGGAGGCTGAGACAGGAGATTTGCTTGAACCTGGGAGGTAGAGGTTGCAGTGAGCTGAGATCATGCCACTGCATTCCAGCCTGGGCAACAGAGCGAGGCTCCATCTCAAAATAAATAAATAAATAAATAAATAAATAAATAAATAAATAAATAAAAAATAAAGAAAGCAGATAAACTGTAAGTCTTCCTTTCTTTCTTCATGGTCCAGGACACATAGCCCTCCTGAGCAAATAACTCACAATCTTCCTGCGTCTAACTATTACCAGACACCTGCAAGCTATTATAGCTCACTGCAACCTTGGCATTATCAGAACTGCACAAAGCCCTCTTCAACAGACAGCATAAACACTCTTCTATAGAATCTCCAGCAAGCCTCCGTTTCCTGGCAGTCAGATTCTCTTCTGCTGGCTGCCCATTGCCTCCTTGCAACGTATTTTCCTACTTTCTTTAGTAAATCTGCCTATTGTTATCTACAACTGTCTTGGTAAATTCTTTTACCCCTGCACCACTGGCCCACGTACTCCCCACTCATCTGCAATAGCTTTGACAATGGATCATGATAGCAAAATGTCAGAGATTGGCCAGCAAAATGAAATGGAGCCCAGAAGAGAATAAAAGTAACTAGGAGTAAGAAGAAGTGTGGCTGAGACCAAGATGGGTTAGGGTACAGATTTAGCTACTATACCAAAGGCCAAAATAATGGTGTCTCTAACAAAGCTTATTTCTCTTACGTAAAAGAATTTGAGTAGATGGTTCAGGGTTGGTATGGTGGTTCTGTAGTGTTGGAGGCTTATTCTATCTTGTAGGGGAGCCAGGTTTCTTCTACCTTGTTTCCATGCCATTCTCAGCATGTGGCTTCACCTCCCAGTCTAAGATGGCTACTCCAGCTCTTGCCATAACTTCTACCTTCCAGCTCACGGGAAGGGAAGAAAAGTGACACTGGACACATTCTTTTGCTAAAGGAATGACCTAGAAATTACACGTACCACTTCTGCTCACATCTCACTGGCCAAGACTTAGTTATGTGTCCATCTCGTGCTGCAAAAGAGGCTGGAAATGTGGTCTTTAGCTGGGTAGTCATGTGCCCAGGGAAAGGAATGGAGGGAAAGGGAAGGAAAAATGGATATGGGGAGTGGGCAACGCATTGTGTCTGCTATAGGACTAATACATATTTGGGGATGCTAATGGAATTTTTATTCCTAATGATTTCTGAAAACGTCTGACAAAGTTGCAACATCTTGTTTTTGACCAACATTCAAAAAAACCAAACTACATAAAGAACTGGAAGCTGGAAATTTCTTACAATGACCCCACTACTACCTGAGTACCAAAGTCTTATCAATGCTGATGACCAAAAAAAGACTTGAATTGTCCAATTCCTCTCTAGGAAAATATTTTGGAGATGAATTAAGTCAAATGACTACTAAAAAAAACTTTCTTCCTCTTGATTAATGATTCCATCCATTAACATTGATACTTATTAAGCAGCTTACCTTTTCTGAAGGAAGATATTAAAGGACAGAACATGCCAAGCTTTTAAAGTTTGACAAAAATACTCACTTAAATTATTATTAGATTCTGAGATATGCTCCGAAGGTGATGAAGGAGCTTTTTGGAATAGAGCCAAATGCTAATGCTGATTTCCACAGCTGAGCAAGGTCTGTGCAAGCACCCCAGGATCACTCCCTGCTTTCTCTCCTGCTGTTTAACACCTAAAACATAGGTTTACATATGTTGAAATGTTTATATTTGTCCCAAGCCTTTTCTGGAGGGAATTGGGTATAAATAAACCACACAATGGATCCCTTCCTCACTAGAAACTAAAAATGAGGTCATCTCCTTTGTCTTTCCCCATTCCTCTCCTGATAGGAATGTAGATTTTAAACAAACATATTAAAAGTATGCTGTGAAGAGGTATCAGTGTTAGTAACAGTGGGCTTTTTTGTCTTATAATTGCCCTGCTATAAAAACTGAGAAAGGAGATGGAGAAAAGAAAAGGGAAAAGAGAGGAGAAAAGAGAGAGAGGTACTAGGTTTTTATTCTTTGAGTCTTTTTGGTGCCATAGATGACTTTGATAAACTAGTGAAGCCTGTGGACCCCTTCTCTGAAGAGTGTCTTTAAATGTGTAAAATCAAATGTATAGGCTTACCTAGGAAACCAATTATATTGAGATGGAGCTCCACTTATGGATTCTTTAGGAGGTCTGTGGACTGCAGATGAACTCTCTGGGTTGTCTCCCCTGCCTACCTCATCAGCTCCCTTAAATCAAGCATAAGTTCCAACGGTTCAGGCTGCCTTAGTTTGACAAATACAATCCCTCACATGAAGCTGCTACATTGTATGCCCAAATTCTTTCTCAGACACAAGGTCATTTGTGTTCCATGGGCATGGAACTAGCATTTGAAGGCTGTTACTATGAAGCTCAAATGCACAAGCCTCTGTACTGCAGGTTAAATTGGCCCCACAGTGATAGATCTCCACAGGTTCTGCCTGGATGCCACTTGCTTTCCTGTAGCACTGAGCAGAGACATGATACTGGGATTCAGTCCTTAAAAGTAAAAACCTTATAATAGATATGTAAGTTCCTCTTGATGAAATATGTAGTAAGAAGAGGCTGTTTTTGTTACAGTCTTAGCAATGCACCACAATGTAGCAGTCTCTCATTGTGAGGTATCACTCCAAGTTCTTTGTCTCACAACCAAGAGAATTAAGGAGCATAAACACAAAGGAGGAGGTCGGAGTGAAAGTTTAATAAGCAAAAGAAGAAGCTCTCTGCAGCAGAGAGGGGTCTCAAAAGGGTTGCCGTTTTTATAGTTGAATGCAAAGCCTTTTATAAGAAACTGATGGGCGCTAAGCATCTCATTTACATAAGGTGCAAATTTCTGGTAGCTCCACCCCATTTTCCTAATGTGCATGGGGGCCCTTAGCTCCATATTGTTTTGTTCCCCTTATGCACATGTGTTAAAGCACAGAATTTTCCACTGCAAGCATGTCTGGGTAAGTCACCTGTGTAGTTGTTCTTATCTGTGCAGCTGTGGGAATGTCTTAGGCAAGACCCCCTGTGCAAGTTTCCTTATCTGTGCCTGCAGCTTGATTTTTCAGGCTGTTCTTTTGTTTGAAAGAATTTAACTGAGGACCCACCCTAACTGCTTGCCTGACTGGTTTCTTCCTTTCTCGTCTCACATTCTCATAGTAGCAGAAGCTCCTAGCCTTTAAAAGAGGGCTTTGTTTTGGGCAAAGGAGAGACAGGATGATGGGGAAATGTGGGGAGGGAGTCACCAACTCACTCCTTAATTCTGCCTCCACTGTGGATCTGGACTGAGGAACCTACAAAGGCAGATATCATCTCAGTGTTGGTCCTTGGGTGCTTCCTCACATGGACAAGTTCAGAGTAGGAAAGATGATACCAGGCAGGTCCCCAAGACTCCTGTCATCCCCTGTTCTCACCAAGCCTCACTTACATCTAACATGTATCTTCAGGAATCCCCAGGTGGGGAATGACTCTTCCCCAGGTTGCCTTACTGAGACCTGAGAAATAAAAAATAAAATTCCAAGGCCCTAACTGACTGAACTGATCCCCTCTTGGCCAGGGGTACCCCAGAGAAACCTTGGAAGCTGAGTCCTTGCCATGATGCTATAGAAGGTTGGACATACCTCATTACATCCTCTCCCTTGATAACTGCCATAGACTTTCTTCCCTAAGGGCTACACAGAAACCAGACCTTTCAAAAGACTCCACACTGATAATGTCAATGACTAGCTTATCTTCCCAGGTATAGAACAAAGACAAGATGAGATTAGTTGCTCCTTCACCCTTCTCTGAGACATCTGCTTCCTCTATTTCTCTTCTCTGCAAATGTTCACCTTATATTATGTAAAATATAGATTTCCTGGGCACTAACTAAAGTCTGACAAATGTGTAGTCATTCCTCTCACTGCTCCCATTCCTTTTTTAAGGAAAATGTATAAATACTAAACCTCCTGAGAACCTCTTTGGAAAAAAGAGCTGCTGCAGATGTGTCTGTGACTCTCATTTTTCCTGGGTGTGCCCTCAAGCTGGCTTAACAAATCTTGATAATTTGAAGCTTATGCTTCAGTCACTAATTTTGATTGTCAGGTTCCCACATCTAAAGGGAGCCATTTTACTGGTTCAAAGGCTCAACAAACTCAAGTCTTATGCACTCACCCCCTCCCCTACCCATTATGATGAACTCTGGTCAACAAAGAGCCATGTATAAATTCCATCCAGAGACACAAGGCCCCCTTGGGACTGCCAATCACAACAGGGTTACTTCTATTGTTTCCACTATGGGTGGAACCAAAATAATTCCTTAGCTAGCGAAACCCTGTATCAGGTTCTGTAAGTACCATCGGACTGTACTTAGTAACATTTCGTTATGGCCCACAAGGTGTTTGGGCCATTTCCCTAAGGAAAGTCCTTTGTTTCCTTACCTCCTTCTAGGAACAGTACTCAGCTGGGCCCTCGTCCCACAGAGAGAGGGGAGAGTACTCATCCTGTGTTGTAGGAAAGGGGTCCTGATCTAGACCCCAAGAGAGCATTCTTGGATCTTGTGCAAGAAACAATTCGAGACAAATCCATAGAGTAAAGTGAAAGCAAGTTGATTAGGGAAGTAAAGGAATAAAGAATGTCTACTCCATAGGCAGAGAAGTCCTGAGAGCTGCTTGTTGGCTATTTTTATGGTTATTTCTTGATTATATGCTAAACAAGGGATGGATTATTCATGAGTTTTCAGGGAAAGGGGTAGGCAAGTCCCAAAACTGAAGGTTTCTACCATTTTTAGACCATATAGGGTAACTTCCTGATGTTTCCATGGCATTTGTAAACTGTTATGGGCTGAGAGGAGTGTCTTTTAGCATTAAAATGCATTATAATTAACATAATGAGCAATGAGGATGACCAGAGGTCACTTTTGTTGCCATCTTGGTTTTGGTGGGTTTTGCCTGGCTTCTTTACCACAGCCTATTTTAGCAGCAAAATCTTTGTGACCTGTATTTATTATTATTATTACTATTATTATTTTGAGATGGACTCTTGCTCTGTCACCCAGGCTGGAGTGCAGTGGCACGATCTCGGCTCACTGCAACCTCCGCCTCAGGTTCAAGCAATTCTCCTGCCTCAGCCTCCTGAGTAGCTAAAGTTACAGGCATGCGCCACCACCCCAGGCTAATTTTTGTATTTTTAGTAGAGGCAGAGTTTCACCATGTTGGTCAGGCTGGTCTTAAACTCCTGACCTCGTGATCCACCTGCCTTGGCCTCCTAAAGTGCTAGGATTACAGGCGTGAGCCACTGCGCCTGGCTTTTTTTTGACCCGCCCACTTCAGCCTCCCAAAGTGCTGGGATTACAGGTGTGAGCCACCACACCCAGCCAAGATTCTTTCTCAGGATTATTATAGCTATTCTGGGTCATCTGCAAATCCATATGAATTTGAGAATTAGTTTGTCAATTTCTACAAAGAAACAGTTGTTCAAATACAATAGATTATTGTTTTTCTTACCAGATATTTGTAGATTTTCTTTAATAGATATTTCTTCATTTGCTGTATGTCCTTAGGCACGTTTCTAGAGCCTCTAAGTGTTTGGGGTTTTAAAAAAATGATTTTCATCAATTTCACTGGAGCTCCCCAAATCATCATACCAGAAATCAATCTCTTCAACAAAGGATCACACACACACACACACACACACACACACACGAACTCCTACAACTCAATAGCAAAGGGAAAAACAACCCCATGTTGATGATGACAAGGAACAACCAGATCTCTAACACATGGCTGATAAAAGTGAAAATAGAATAAGCACTTTGGAAAACTGTTTGGCAATTTCTTAAAACTTAAATGTTTCACCTATTCTGTCACTCAGCAATTAGACTCCTAGGTATTTGGGCAAGAGAAATTAGAGTTGTAGCCACAAAAAGACTGATATAATAGTGCTCACAATGACTTTATTCCTAATAGCCTGGAAATAACACAAATGTTCATCAATTTAAAAATGCATGGCTGGCCGTGGTGGTGCACACAGTAATCCCAGCACTTTCGGAGGCTGAGGCAGGTGGATCACCTGAGGTCAGGAGTTTAAGACCAGCCTGGCCAACATGGTGAAACCCCGTCTCTACTAATGATGCAAAAATTATCTGGATGTGGTGGTGCATGCCTGTAATCCCAGGTACTTGTGAGGCTGAGGCAGGAGAATTGCTTGAACCTGGAAGGCAGAGGTTGCAGTGAGCTGAGATCACACCATTGCACTCTGGACTGGATGACAAGAGTGAAACTCCATCTCCAAAAAATAAAACAAAATTTAAAAATTAATGCATAAGAAGAAAACATAATGTATGCATCCAATAGAATACTACTCAACAATAAACAGGAATGAGCTACTGATACATGCGGCAACATGGGCTTTGACGTCAGGCAACCAAATTGCAGTGTGACCATGGGCCAATTACTTGGTCTCTCGGTGTCTCTGTTAACTTTTCTGTAAATGGGATTGTTGTGGGTTGACTCGTATTCCCCAGAAATTTATGTGTTATGGCCCTGTCCCCCAGTACCTTAGAATGGCACCATTTGGAGACAGGGTCTTTAAAAGGGTCATTTAAAATGAGATCATATGGGTAGGCCCTAATCCAATATGACAGGTGTCCTTATAAGAAAAGGAGATCAGGACACAGACACTGTCTCAGTCCATTTGGGTTGCTACAGCAAAATACCACAAACTAGGTGGCTTATAGAGACCAAATATTTATTTCTCACAGTTCTGGAGGGTAGGAAGTCCATGATCATGTCTGCAGAAAATTCAGTGTCTGGTGAGGTCTCTTTCATCATAGACGACACCTTGTTGCTGTGTCCTCATATGGTGGAAGAGATGGGCTTTTTTGTATAAGGACACTAATTCCATTCATGAGGTCTCTGCTCTCGTGACCTAATCACCTCCTAGAAGCCCTACCTCCTAATACCATCACACTGGGGATTAGGATAGGAACATGAATTTGGGGAGAACACAAACATTCAGAGCATAGCAGACACAGAGAGAGAAAATCATATGAAGATACAAAGAGGAGAAGACCATCCACAGGCCAAGAAGAGAGACTTCAGAAGAATCTAACCCTGCTGACACCATTTATTTATTTATTTATATATATTTATTGAGACAGGATCTCACTGTGTCAGCTCACTGCAACCTCTGCCTCCCAGGATCGAGTGATCCTCCTGCCTCCGCCTCCTGAGTAGCTGGAACTACAGGCATGTGCAACCACACTGGACTAATTTTTGTGTTTTTAGGAGAGATGCGTTTTCACTATGTTTGCCAGGCTGGTCTTGAACTCCTGGGCTCAAGTGAATTCACCCACCTCAGCCTTTCAAAGTGCAGGAATTACAGGCATGAGCCACTGCACTCTGCCTTGTTTAATTAGTTATTTTAAGATGGAGTTTCACTCTGTTGCCCAGGCTGGAATACAGTGGCGTGATCATAGCTCACTGTGGCCTCGAACTCCTGGGCTCAAGTGATCCTCCCACTTCAGCCTCCCAAGTAGCTGGGATTACAGGTGCAGACCACCACACCCAGACAATTTAAAAAATGTTTTTGTAGAGACAGGGTCTCCCTTTGCTGCCCAGGCTGGTCTCAAATTCCCGGGCTCAAATGATCTCCCCACCTTGGCCTCCCAAAGTGCTGGAATTACAGGTGTGAGCCACCATGCCTGGCGCTTACTGACAACTTGTTCTCAAACTTCTAGCCTCCAGAATTGTGAGAAATACATTTCTGTTGTTTAATCCACCCAGTTTGTGGTACTGTGTTATGGTAGCCCTAACAAACTGCTACAGGGGTCATAATTCCTATGGACGACACTGTGGGAAGGATGACTTGAGAAAACATGAAAATCACCGATCATAGTGCTTAGAACATCGTGAATGCCCAGCAATACTATTCCTTTTGGGGATGTAAATTGCCAGGCAATGTGTAAAAGAGGCCCGTGGTATGTGTAAATACACATAAAGCTGGGGAACTATGTGCATGTGTGTGTGAGCATATGTGCGTGTGTCCACATGTATATGTAGTTTTGCACGTTAACAAATGGAGTATGTCAGTCACATTCATGTATCTCACAGTGAAGCCTGGAGCAGAAGGTGAGCTTTCTGAGGGCAGGACCCCAGCCTGGGTAATCTTATAAAGCAATAGGACAGAGGGCCAAATCCAGCCCTCTGCCTATTTAGTTAAATGAAGTTTTATTGAAGTACAGCTACACAGGTTGGTCCACATATTGTATCTAACTGCTTTGGTGCTATAATGGCAGAGCTGAATAGTTTTGACAGAGATTGTGTGGATCACAAAGCCTAAAATATTTACTATCTGGCTCTTGAAAACACAGTTTGCTGTCCTTGTTATAGAGCCCAATGTAGTAAAGATTACATAAATTATTCTTTCTCTTTCCTTTTCCTCCTTCTTGTTATGGAAGGAGACTAAGAAAAAGAAAAATAAATGAAAAATGAACATGAAAGTTACATTTTTTTTTTGAGACAGGATCTGGCTCTGTTGTCCAGTCCAGAATGCAGTGGTGCCATCTCAGCTCACTGCAATACCAGCCTCCCTGACTCAAGGAATCCTCTCACCTCAGCCTCCCAAGTAGTTGGGACTACAGGCATGCGCCATCATGCCTGGTTAATCTTTGTGCTTTTGGTAGAGATGGGGTTTCGCCATGTTGCCTAGGCTGGTCTCGAACTCCTGGACTGTCTTGAACTCCTGGACTCAAGTGATCCTTCTGCCTCAGCCTCCCAAAGTGCTAGGATAACAGGCATGAGCCTAGCATTGCAGTGAGCGGAGATAATTCGGCCACGCTCGGCTGTAAGTTACTTTAGATTGATTTTGTCTAACTTCTTTATGGTTATGAGGAAACTATAGTCCAACACAGTTCTGTCTCAATCTCTTCATCTGTAAAATAGAGATATTTTGAGTTGTAAATGTGCTAATACAGTCATGTACCACATAAAGAATGATGTTTTGGTCAAGGAAGGGCCACATATATGATGGTGGTCCCATAAGATTATAATGGAGATGAAAAATTCCTATCACTTAGTGACATAGTAGCCTATGTAACATTGTAGCACAATGCATTACTCACGTGCTGGTATAAACAAACCTACTCATGTAAAAGCATACAATTATGTACAATGCATAACTGATAATGATAATAAACAACTATGTTACTGGTTTATGTATTTACTATACTATTTACCATTATTTTAGAGTATGCTCCTTATACTTATTTAAAAATAGCTAACTGTAAAACAGCCTTAGGGAGTTCCTTCAGGAGGTATTACAGAAGAAGGCATTGTTATCATAGGAGACGACAACTATTGCCCCCAAAGACCTTCCAATGGGGCCGGCGCGGTGGCTCACGCCTATAATCCTAGCACTTTGGGAGGCCAAAGTGGGTGGATCGCTTGAGCCCAGGAATTTGAGACCAGCCTAAGCAACGTGGTGAGACCCCTGTCTCTACATACTACACAAAAACAGGCCAGTGTGGTGGCACAGGCCTGTAGTCCCAGCTACTTGGGAGGTTGAGGTGGGAGGATTGCCTGAGCCCGGGAGGCAGAGGTTGCAGTGAGCCAAGATCGTACCACTGCACTCCAGCCTGGACAACAGAGAAAAACTCTGTCGCAAAACAAACAAACAAACAAAACAAAACAAAAACAAAAACAAAAAACACTTTTCAGTTGGACAAGATGTGGAGTTGGTTCTCTACATGATGTCCTTGACCCTGTGTAGGCCTAGGCTAATGTGTATGTCTGTGTCTTAGTTTTTAACAAAAAAGTTATATAAAAATGGAAAAAAGCATATAGAATAATGACATAAGGAAAGAAATATTTTTGTATAGATGTACAATGTGTGTTTTAAGCTAAGTGTTAATACAAAGGAGTCAAAAAGTTTTTAAAATTTTTCAAAGCTTATTAGGTAAAAAAGTTACAGTAAGCTAAGGTTAATTTATTATTGAAGAAAGAAAAATATTATTTACAAATTTATTGCAACCTAGGTGTAGCGAGCTTATAAAGTCTACGGTAGTGCACAATAGTGCCTTAGGCCCTCACATTCACTCACCACTCACTCACTGACTCACCCAGAGCAACTTCCAGTCCTGCAAGCTCCTTTCACAGACAGTGCCCCATACAGGTCTACCATCTTTTATCTTTTATACTGTATTTTTACTGTACCTTTTCTATGTTTAGGTAAGTTTACATACAAAAAAATCTTACCGTTGCCTATGGTATTCTAGAACTTACCATTGCCTGTTACAATTGCCTATGGTATTCCGTACGGTAACATTCTGTACAGGTTTGTAGCCTAAGAGAGATAGGCTATACCATGCAGCCTAGGTGTGTAGTAGGCTCTACCGTCTAGGTTTATGCAAGTACACGCTATGATGTTTACACAATGGTGAAATCATCTAACAATGAAATTACCTAATGACACATTTCTCGGAACGTATCCCCTTTGTTAAACAATGCAGGACTGTACACATACAAGCAATTAGAACAGTGTCTGGCACAAAGTTTTGCTATTATTCGTATCATTGTTAACTTCTCTTCCTTATGAACATCTGAAAAACCCCTATCTTTTTTGGTTTATATTAACATATACACAATTCATGTCCTTCCCTGCAGAGAATGTGAGAGAATGAGGGCAAAGGGGGAGTCAAAGTTGGAAAGGCAGAAACAAGCAACCCCAGGCGCCTGCTTGGCACCAAACGACTCCCCAGGTAAGCCGTAGCCAGCCCCCATCCCCACCCCCAGCTGGCCTGTGCTAATAGAATTCAGAAGGTAACACAATCCTCAGGCTCTGAATTCTTAGAGGCTCCTGGCCAGGGGCTATGGGAGCTGGCAGGAGGCCGGGAGGCTGAGGGCTGTGATAAAGATCAAGTGCCCACAGCCCTCCCGTCTCTTCCACCCCACCCGGAGCTGCCTCCTGAAGCCTGGCCTCAGTGCAGGTTTGCAGATTTTCTCTAACTGGCTGTCTGGCTTCCTGGAGAGAAAGTGTTCAAGCCCAGAGAGCCTCAGGAATGAGAGTCTAATCAGACCCATGTGTGGAGAAAACCTCTAGCCCTTTTTCTTAGTTCTTGCTGCTTTCGTCCCCACCTGGGAAAAGACAGTAGCCCAACAGGGGAAGGCCTTTCCTATGGGGGGAAAGCTTGTGGTCAGTGTCCGCCTTCCCGCCCACCCCCAACATTTTCCCCCATGGCTGGGGCTTAGAGCCCTCTCTGTCACCCTGCAGGGGAATGTGGATCCAGACAGGGCTTTTGCTCCTCCACCCACCCCAGGACCAACCACAGTGAAAGTAACCACGGAAACACAAGATAATTGGGACCCCTGGGTGTCAAACAAGTAGGAGGGTAGAAAACACACAGAAGGCAAGAGACATGGTCCTTTTGGAGCCTCAGCCCCTGCCTAAGCTCCCTGTCTGAGGCAGAAACATGAGGCGCCCACAGGATACAAGAGAAATAAGACAGAAACTTTTTTTTTTTTTTTTTTAACTCGGTACCTCAATTGGATGCAAAGGGATAGAAACTTATGATCAAAAATTTTTTGACTCTTACAGGATCCAAATTCCCGGCAAAGCACAGACAACTATGGTGAGAAACTGCCTGGAGTGCCTTCTGCCACCTTCTCACCAAGATCAGCAGTCAGCACTTCTGAATGCGTCTCGTCTACACCATGTGCTATATAGGCACTTCTACATACTGTCCGTTCTCATTGCTTAGGGTACTTATACCCTACAAAATCACTGCAAACCTCGAACCTCTGGTCAGAACATTTTCATTAACCAATCAATACATAGCCTTGTTTTATGTGTTTCTATGAAGTATGTATCATTAATTAATTAACATTGAACTCACAGCCCACAACACTGTCATTTCAGCCTGAACAAAGCTTCTCTAACACACTTCTTTTCTCCATAAATCTCATCACAGTCTTTTTGTGCTTAGGAGCAGGAGACACCGCTTCAGTACTATGCTTGGGGACCATTTTAAACAGTGAAATTACCAAGAAAAAGCACAAAAAAATGCCAAAACCATGGGCACTAAATAGACTGCACAAGGGGCACTTGTTTACAGCATGAGGGCTGAAAGAAGAAGGAAGAGCATGCCTTGTCCAGCCTCAGCTGGGAACATGATTCGAATTTCTGCTGCTCTGTGCATGTCTGCAAATGACCCCAAAAACACCATAAGTATTGATTTGAGGGTTACAAATACATTTTAGTGAGTAGACAAATTTGCAAATACAGAGGTCACAACTAACAGGACCAACTGTATATTATCCCGTTTATTTCTCCTAGCAATTCTATGTGGTAGGTATTTATTATTATTGTTTGTAGAGATAGAGTCTCATTTTGTCCCCT
This sequence comes from Trachypithecus francoisi, assembly GCF_009764315.1. NCBI lineage: Eukaryota > Metazoa > Chordata > Mammalia > Primates > Cercopithecidae > Trachypithecus > Trachypithecus francoisi. Next base: position 67,307,605 of record NW_022681470.1, on the reverse strand, counting down.
AGGCTGATCTCAAACTCCTGGGTTCAAGCAATCCTCCCTCCTCAGCCTCCCAAAGTGCTGGGATTACAGGTGTGAGCCGCCACGTCCAGCCTATGGTGGGTATTACTATTCCCATTTTAAAGATTAGAAAACTTGGGAGCTGGACACAGTGGCTCATGTCTGCAATCCCAGCTACTCAGGAGGCTGAGCAGGAGGATCCCTTTAGCCTAGGAGTTTGAGGCTGCAGTGAGTCCACCACTGTAGTCCAGCCAAGGCAACACAGCGAGACTCAGTTTCTTAAAAAAAAAAAAGGGTTGGAAAACGGAGGCTCAGAGGGGCTTACGTGATTTGTACAAGGTGGTATGGCTAACAAGTGGCATTTGTATGTCTCCCACATCAAGCTTAAGACCTTTCACCTGGAGAAAACTCTACCAGAGAAGATCATCCGCCTCAGTCAATCTTTTATTCTGTATCTATTTGCCATACCTAAATGGACTCGTTCAACTACTACTGTGGGCTGGTGTGTTCTCTTTAACTTATCTGGGGGTGCTTATCGGGATGGGGAACTATATCCCTCTTCCTCTATCCCCAGATTGAACTCAGATTCTTGAGTACAGAGAGGGCCTCTCCTGCTGTTTATTCCCCAGGAGCTCTGCAAGCAGAGTCTTGAGAAAAGCAGTCCCCATTCCTGTCCTGGATTCAGCTACTGCAACAGGCTCACAGGGCAGGTCATCTGGGGCAAGTGTGGGAGGGCACAGGTAGGCTCTGCATCAAGTCATTCAACAGATGCAATAGATATTGGGCTCTTGCTATTTACTTAGTCCAGTATTGAGCTTGCCTCGGGGACACTGTGAAGACAGGAAACATCTCCACCCTGGTCTGCTTTCAAATAAGTTACTTGTGGTGTGGAAGATTAAGACACAAACATCACAGGCCAGCCAGAACCATGCATGGTACAGAGCTGAGCTCAGTGCAGCCTTCAGTGGGTAAGGGCATCCATGAGGGCTGGCGTGGGTCCTTCTTCATGGAGAAGGAGTTTTGTGGTGGAACTCAAATAGTGAAAGGGATAGACTGAAGGAAGGAGGGGAGTTCAGGCATAGCTTGTGAGGAGATCAATGTGGCTAGAATCTGGGCTGCAAGCTCAGGATGGAGTTTGGCAGCAATGAAGAAACAATCCAGGAAAGAATCCATGAGGGTACGGGAGATGACAGAGCTGTTGACTAAGGGTTGGAGGCTGGAACTGCACTAGGCAGCACATTCTTAGTTACTCCCGAACAATGCTAAGTGGAGCGCAGAAAAACTTGATGCGGGTCCCTTGCCAGTCACAGTGGGGCTTCAGCCCCTTCTAGTGCAGCCTGATCATAGGACATGCTACAGAGAAGAGGAAATGCCCTGTTAGGGGTTTTATCTTTATCCTCAGAGCCCCACAGCTGCCTTTACCTCCCCAATCCATTTTTTATACTCCCCTTCTCCAACTGATTCCTCAGCCCACCCAATCTGGCTTCTGTTCCTTTTCTTTTCTTTTTTGAGACAAGGTCTCACTTGTCATCCAGGCTGGAATGCAGTGGCATGATCTCTGCTCACTATGGCCTCGACCTCCAAGGCTCAAGCTATCCTCCTGCTTCAGCCTCTCAACTAGCTGGGACCACAGGCACACGTCACCATGCCTGGCTAATTTTTTGTTACTTTTTGTAGAGATGTGGTTTTGCTGTGCTGCCCAGGCTGATCTCAAACACCCGGGCTGAAGCAATCCTCCTGCCTCAGCCTCCCAACGTGCTGGGATTATAGGCATGAGCCATCATGCTTGGTCCTCATTTCTTATAAAAGCCATTTTCATGAAGATCACCACTGACCTTCAAGTGACTATGTCCAAGGCACACTTTTTTTTCAGTTTTCAACTAATTCGATAGTTCCCCTCTAGAATGTAATCATCATGAAGTCAAGGAATTTTGAATTCATTACTACATTCCCAGAACCTAGAACAGTCTGGCATTAAGTGCCTGATAAATACAGTAGGTACCTGATGAATGCTCAGTGAATAAATGAGTGAACTTTCTTTCCATGGCTTCTGTGACACCCTGCTCTCTGGTTTTCCTTCTACTCCCTGTCTGCTTCTTCTCTTTTTTGGTAGACTCTTCTTCTTTATCCTGACATGTAAGATGACTCCAAACCTCCATCCTAGGCACTCTCCTCTCCTCATCCATATTGTTTTTCTTTGGGACACCTTATTCACTACCTTTAAGTAGCATCTGTGGCTCATGGCATTGTCCAAGAATGGCCACACCTATATATTTATCCCATCCCACATACTCTTCTTAAAACGTAACTGACACTTTTCCATCAAGAAGTAGGGTCTGAGTTTCCTCCCCTTGAATCTTCCTGGCAGCTTATGACTTCTTTGGTCAAATGGAAGTGACACTCTATGACTTTGGAGGTTAGGTCGTATGAAGAATTCAGTGTCCACCTGGATCTCTCTCAGGCTTCTTGATTTTAGAAGCAATCCATCCTGTGGTGAGGAAGCCCAGGCCACATAGAGGAGCCACATGTGGGTGTTGGCAGCCAATGACTCCAGCTAAGCCCTCAGCCAGCAGCCAACATTAATATCATATAGGCCAGGCGTGGTGGCTCACGCCTGTAATCCCAACACTTTGGGAGGCTGAGGCGGGCAGATCACGAGGTCAGGAGTTCAAGACCAGCCTGGTTAATATGGTGAAACCCCGTCTCTACTAAAAATACAAAACATTAGCTGGGCGTGGTGATGGGCACTTGTAATCCCAGCTACTTGGGAGGCTGAGGCTGAAGAACCAATCACTTGAACCCAGGAGGTGGAGCTTGCATGAGCCGAGATCGCGCCACTGCTCTCCAGCCTGGGCGACAGAGCGAGACTCTGTCTCAAAAAAAAAAAAAAAAAAAATACATATTATATATATATATATGTGTGTGTGTGTGTGTGTGTGTGTGTGTGTGTGTAGTTTCAGGTCCCAGCCATTGAGTCTCCCAGCTGAGACCTCAGACACTGTAGAACAAAGATATCCTCTCCATGCATTGTCCAAAGTCTCAATACAACGAAACCATAAGAGATAATAAATGGCTGTTGTTTGAAGTCACCAAGTGTTGAAGTAATTTGTTACTTGGTGATAGACACCCACTATACCATCTGTATGCCGATATTCTCTAAATTTATATTTCCAACTTAGTCTTCTTCTTTGATCTCTGGATCCATATATCCAATTGCCTGCTCAGCATCTCCACTTGGATGTCTCAAAGGAGCTGGGATCTCACCATGATGAAAGCTAAACTCTAATTTTCCCAGAGGTCTGATCCTTTTCCACTGTTTTCTTTCTTAATAAATGGCTCTTCCTTTCAACCATTTTCTGAATCCAGAAATTTAGGAATCTGTCCTTAATCCTTTATTTTCCCCACTGGTCCACAAGAAATCCATCAATAAATTTGGTCAATTTTAGCTCTTAAAATGTCTCTCTCTCTCTCTCTTTCTTTTTTTTTTTTTTTTAGATGGAGTCTTGCTCGGTCACCCAGGCTGGAGTACAGTGGCACGATCTCGGCTCACTACAAGCTCTGCTTCCCGGGTTTGCCATTCTCCTGCCTCAGCCTCCCCAGTAGTTGGGACTACAGGTGCCCACCACAATGCCTGGCTAATTTTTCGTATTTTCAGTAGAGGCAGGGTTTCACCATGTTAGCCAGGATGGTCTCGATCTCCCGACCTTGCGATCCACCCGCCTTGGCCTCCTAAAGTGCTGGGATTACAGGTGTGAGCCACCGTGCCTGGCTTCTTTTTTTTTTTTTTTTTTTTTAATTGAGACAAGATCTTGCTCTGTTGCCCAGGCTGGAGTGGAGTGCAGTGGCACAATCTCAGCTCACTGCAACCTTCACCTGCCAGGTTCAAGCAATTCTCCTGCCTCAGCCTCCCAAGTAACTGGGACTATAGGAACATGCCACCACACTCGGCTAATTTTTATATTTTTAGTAGAGACAGGGTTTTGCCATGTTGGCCAGGCTGGTCTCGAACTCCTGACCTCAAGCAGTCTACCTGCCTCGGCCTCCCGAAATGCTGGGACTACAGGCCTGAGCCACCGTGTCCGGCCAAATGTATCTTAAATCTCACAACCTCTCTACATCCCCACCATCGCCGTGATCCAATCCACCATCACAACTCACCTGCCTGAACCCATGTAGTAGTTTCTTACCTTCCCAAATCTAGCCTGCTTCTCTCCACTTTGTTCTTCACACTGCAGTCAAAATGATCCTTATTTGGAAATTAGCTGGGCGTGGTGGTGGGTGCCTCTAATCCCTGCTACTCAGGAGGCTGAGGCAGGAGAATCACTGGAACCCGGGAGGTGGAGGCTGCAGTGAGCCAAGATCGCACCATTGCACTCCAGTCTGAGTGACAGAGCAAGACTCCGTCTCAAAAAAAAAAAAAAAAAAGCCCTTTCTGTGTGGTCATGCCAAGCCAGGGCCTGATGCTGGAACTGGGCTACAGACCCTCAGCTTTGCCCACCACCTCCTGACCATGGACCCCCACAAAGTGAATGAACTTCGGACCTTTGTGAAAGTGTGTGCAGGATCCGAGGGTTCTGCACACCAAGGAAATGCACTTCCTGAGGGAGTGGGTGGAGAGCATGCGGGGTAAAGTACCACCTGCTACTCAGAAAGCTAAATTCGAAGAAAATACCTAGGAAGAAAAACCTGATAGTAAGAAGGTGGAGGAAGACTTAAAGGCAGATGAACCATCAAGTGAGGAAAGTGATCTAGAAATTGATAATGAAGGTGTGATTGAACCAGACACTGATGCCCATCAAGAAATGGGAGATGAAAATGCAGAGATAACAGAGATGATGGATCAGGCAAATGATAAGAAGGTGGCTGCTATTGAGCCCTAAATGATGGTAAACTGCAGAGAGCCACTGACTTATTCACAGATGCCATCAAGCTGAATCCTTGCTTGGCCATTTTGTAGGCCAAGAGGGCCAGTGTCTTCGTCAAATTACAGAAGCCAAATGCTGCCATCCGAGACTGACAGAGCCATTGAAATAAATCCTGATTCAGCTCAGCCTGACAAGTGGTGAGGGAAAGCACACAGACTTCTTTTCTTTTTTTTTCTTTCCTTTTCTTTTCCTTCCTTCCATCCTTCCTTCCTTCCTTCCTTCCTTCCTTCCTTCCTTCCTTCCTTAGAGGGAATCTCACTCTGTTACCCAGGTTGGAGTGCAGTGGCACAATCTTGGCTCACTGCAAGCTCCGCCTCCTGGTTCACATCATTCTCTTGCCTCAGCCTCCTGAGTAGCTGGGACAACAGGCGCCCGCCACCATGCCCGGCTAATTTTTTGTATCTTTAGTAGAGACAGGGTTTCACCGTGTTAGCCAGGATAGTCTCGATCTCCTGACCTTGTGATCCATCCACCTCAGCCTCCCAAAGTGCTAGGATTACACGTGTGAGCCACCGCGCCCTGCTGGGAAGCACACAGACTTCTAGGCCACTGGGAAGAAGCAGCCCACGATCTTGCCCTTGACTGTAAATTGAATTATAATGAAGATGCTAGTGCAATGCTAAAAGAAGTTCAACCTAGGGCACGGACAATTGCCAAACATTGGAGAAAGTATGAGCGAAAATGGAAAGAGCGAGAGATCGAAGAAAGAATAGAAAGAGTTAAGAAGGCTTGAGAAGAGCATGAGAGAGCCCAGAGGGAGGAAGAAGCCAGACGACGGTCAGGAGCTCAGTATGGCTCTTTTCCAGGTGGCTTTCCTGGGGGAATGCCTGGTAATTTTACCAGAGGAATGCCTGGAATGGGAGGGGGCATGCCTGGAATGACCAGAATGCCTGGACTCAATGAAATTCTTGGTTATCCAGAGGTTCTTGCAACCATGCAGGATCCAGAAGTTATGGTGGCCTTCCAGGATGTGGCTCAGCATCCAGCAAATATGTCACAATACCAGAGCAACCCAAAAGTTATGAATCTTATCAGTAAATTGTCAGCCAAATATGGAGGTCAAACATAATGCCCTTCTGATAAATAAAGTCCTTGCTGAAAGGAAAGCAACCTAGATCACCTTATGGATGTCGCAATAATACAAACCAGTGTACCTCTGACCTTCTCATCAAGAGAGCTGGGATGCTTTGAAGATAATCCCTACCCCTCTTCCCCAAATGCAGCTGAAGTATTTTACAGTGGTTTGCCATTAGGGTATTCATTCAGATAATGTTTTCCTACTAGGAATTACAAACTTTAAACACTCAAAAAAAAAAAAAAAAAGATCTTTGTTTGGGACACCTGAATGAATTTTCCTTGCTCTTAAGACCAAGACAAAAATCCTTAACACGAGCAAACCCTGTGAGATTTGGCCCTTGCCTAACCTCTCAAAATCCCTGCTGTCCTCCCCTGGATTTCTGCTCTGCACTCCACTGCGACTGTTCCTGGACTGCACTGAGCTCCTCCCCACAGAGGGATGTGCACACATGGTCACTATTCTTGGGAAGTCTCCTCTGTCCCCTGTCTTTTACCAAGCTAATTTTCATACATTCTTCAGATCTTAGCTCAACCAAGGAAACCCTTCCTGACTCTCCCTCACCTTCTTTGTAAGGTCTTCTGTAATATACTGTTGCTGCTCCATGTGCTTTTAAATCCCAGCCTATCTCTGTCTTTAATTGCACATCATCCATGAGACTATTTGATTAGTGTCTCCCTTACAAGACTGAAAGCTCCAGGTCAGCAGGAACCACACGTCTGTGATGTCCCTTGCACCATGCAGAGGCATTCCGTAAATATCTATTGCTTATGGAATGAGTGAACGAAGGTGCGAATCCAAAGTGAGTAACAGAGCAGCAAGTTCCAGCCTTGAGGCCCAGGACCATATTTCTCAGTTTCATGAACGTAATATGCTGGGGAGAGCCTGTTGTGAACCACACAGCACCCTCTCCTTTCTCCAGAAGATACATTTTCTTTTTAACAGAGTATAAATTTTCTTCATGTTTCACGTTCCATACCCCAGTGTCAGCGTGGGGATAGGGGTGAGGGATGTCAATTAAATTAATCTTGGCAATCCCCTCGCCCAGGATTGATTGAGGAATAGGTATAGGACACAAGGCTAGTGAGACAGAAAGGAAATCTGAGTTTTATAAAGGGACAGGAAGATGCTGTTGGGTGAGAATGTGATACTTGGAGCCACTATAGCCTCTTGTGGCCCTGAGGGAACAAAGGCCCAATACATGGCAGAGGCAAAGGCTACTGGTGGGGAGAACCCACCTCCTCAATGAACACATGAAATGACCACCATTGAAACTGCTTATTATATGGAACAATAAATTGTTCCTTATTGGTTTAAACCAGGGTTTCTCAGCATCACCATTGACACTTTGGGCCACATAATACTTTGCTGTGGGCAGCTGTGCATTGTGTGTGGTCCTATGCATTGTGGTATGTTGGGAAGCATCTCTGGCCACTGCCCACTAGATACCAGTATGACCCCCTCCGCCAACCATCCCAGTTGTGACAACCACAAATATCTTCAGACCTTATGAAATGTCCCCTGGGGAGTAAAATTGCCCCCAGTTGAGAATGACTAGTATAAGCCAACTGAACTAAATTTTCTATTACTTGCAGCCAAAAGCCACTTAACTGATACAGCACCTTTTCCACTTAGTTTACCCATAGCAGATGAATCTCTTTTTATCACACCCACAGCTGCCTCTAGCACCAGAGCTGCTCACAAACCCATTCACATGATTACATCTTCCCACCAACCCCATTATCACAGCCTTCCTACTCCTGCTTTACCACTCACTTCCCCAGTCCCAGCTCCAACCATCTCTGCCTCCCTCATCTCCTGCCACTTGCTGTGAGAGCTGATGGCAATGCTGTCAGTTACTTGCTCTTGCTCTAACATTGCTCTCTGCTACTTCTGCTCTTCACCAGACGGAGGTCAATAGAAGCTTCCTTCAAATTTCCCCTGCCAAGGCTCTTTCTCCACCCCCATTATTCCTGCCTCACTAATTTCATCTGTACATCCATTTATCCGTCCATCCATCCGCTATTCAACAATATTTTGCACACTTACTATGTGCTTGGAGCTACAATAGACACTGGATAGTGAATGGATTAAGATATAGAACTTGTCCTTAAAGAGCATGCAGTCTGGCTAAGAAGACAGTTCACTAAGTCAATGAGAAGTACTGTATAAATGTTGAAGATATCTGATCTATTAAGAAAAAAAATGCATTTTCACACCCTGAGTGGCCTGCACATTTAATTAGGTACTCAAGATAATGGAAAAAGTGGTCTTTATCTATTCATGGAGAAAGTCTGGCAAAACTGTATCTGCCAATGTGGTTAGTCCAGTTCCAGTAACTGGATGCATTTGGGAGAAGGGAGAGGGCCTAAGAAGAACTGGGTTCTGTTAAGTCAGACTTTTTTTCCCCTGTGGACTTTTCTCCAACTGGTCTGAATTAGTGAGGTCTAACTGTTTCTATTTAAGAAAAAGGCAACAAAATCTTGAGGGTGTGCCTCCAAAAATCTTGCCAAAAGACACACATGCATGCACACACACACATACACACACACACACACACACATCACCACCACCACCAACTCCATCATCTGCCCTCGGGACAGGGACACACAGTGACACACACTGTCAGGCAGTCAAGGAAAAAGCAGAAATTGGGCATCCGTTCAAACAGCTTGAAGTTAAGAGATGGAAGACGGCTGCCGGGAGGGCAGAGCAGAGAGGGGCTTTGGTAAAGGAACCGCTCCAAGCACAACAGAAAAGGTCTCGCCTGAAGATTCTGGATTTCCTCTTTGGTTCTTTCAAAGAATGAGTCTCTGGTTCTATTTGGCTGGGGGACCAGCACTTGCGGGGTGTGGCCTTGGGCTCCCTCTTCCCCTGCACAGTAACACTATTGTTCGGTAACTGCGGCCAATTTATGGAAAGAGGTGGAATGTTTATGTAACTGACTCCGCTTTAGACAAGACGTTTGAAAGGGGAAAAAAATGACGGATGGAAGGAGGCCAGTCCAAACATGGTTTTTCTTCCTTTCTGGACACAGATGTTGGAAAAATGAGGAGAAGGAAGGAGGGAGGGAGAGAAGAAAGTCAGGGTCTGAGAAAAAGTGCCAAAGTCCAAGCTGGCCAGAGACAGCCAGAGTCTGTCTCCGAGGCCAGGGGCAGAGCCTTGGAGCAGAACCTCCGTTTTTGGAAGCTGCTGCTTTAATTAAACAGGTCAACCCAATCAGGACAGCTCTGGTGTGGGGTCTGGATCTCATTAGCTTAACATGGGTGAGGTGGGGCTGGCCTGGGGGAGTGGATCCCTGGTGTGTCTGTAGTGGGGGGCAGCCTGAGATGAGGGAACTTCTTTACTGCTTTCCCCAAAGCCAGGCCCCAGGCAGCTGGAGCTGCCAGGAGGGGCAGACCACAGATGGAGAATGCGCTTCATTAAGCACGAGTCAGTCCGCTCTGCAGCCTGGAGGCCCAGGCAGACTGGAAAAATCAGAACTGCTTTGAAAGGGAGTCATAGGAACAAATCTCACCCCTTCACCCAGCCCAATTGCAGGGTAGTTAGGAGAACAAGATCCACACCTACACTTGCCCTAAGAAGAGATGATTGTCTTCCAGGTTACAGGACTCCTGTCCTTGGGAGCTCCATCTGATAGGGGAGACTGGTTCCTGCCATTAAAGACCCCTGGTTTGATGGGGGAAGAACTCATTCCTACACTTGGGAATACCTAGTAGATAGCCCCTAACCCTGGGATCCCTAGTCTGGTGAGAAAGGCAGGACTGTAGTAAATGAAGCAATAATCAGACTCATACAGAATTGGCATGTAAGCAGGTTCAGTGAGTTTTATGCAATGTGGGGACATCATATGCTAAAGGACTTATGTTTACAGTGGATCAGGGTTAGGGATAGTTCCTAGAGGAGGGAAGGTTTGAGCAGTAAGATGACCGTGGCTTGGCTAGGACCATAGCCTGTGTGTGAGCATCTGTGATGATGCATTCTCAATTCTTAAGGGACAGGACTTAGGAGCCCATGTCCCCAGAGGTCTCAGTTCAACTGGCTGGGTGTGGTGAGGTAGGGCCTGGAGGTCTGACCTCTCTCAAAATAGGAGAATTAAGACAAATCAGTTGACCACCTGGTTTTCCCCAAGGGCTGGCTGGGTCAGGTTGCAATGACATTTCTGTCAGCACATCCCAGAAGCCAGGGACTGTCAGATGTCCCCCAAGATTAAGATGACTATATAATTTATCATTTAAATGAGGACTTTGGAGAGGGCAGATGTGTTATTAATCATTATGCTGGGCTCATAGGCATAAACCAGGCCTGTTCCAGATAAACCAGGACATTTAGCCTCCCTCCCTTCTAAGATCTTTAAGGGCCTGTGTGTGTGTGTAGCTGAGGGTTATGAGAAACTGAAGGATTAGTTTCAAATATTCTCCTCAACACCCCAATTCTGCTTGATTTTTAGAGAAACATGATTATTATGGTAAATAAAACATGTATGTATACAATGTGTGCTTATAAATAGTATATGTGTGTATGTGTATCTATATATATATATTTCTAGATAGATAAGAGATATATACACATATAATACAGAAGTCACATGAATTTTTTAAAAATTTGTTGAAATTAGGCCAGGTGTGGGGGCTCATGCCTGTAATCCTAGCACTTTAGGGGGCTGAGGCAGGAGGATCCCTTGAGACTGGGAGTTTGAAATCAGCCTGGGTAACATGGTGAAACCTCATCTCTACAAAAAAACTTTAAAAATTAGCCAGGTGTGGTGGATATGCCTGTAGCCCCAGCTACTCCGGAGGCTGAGGTGGGAGGATTGCTTGAGCCTAGGAGGTCCAGGCTGCAGTGAGCCGTGATCACACCACTGCACTCCAGCCTGGGCAACAGAGTGAGACACTGTCTCAAAAAAAAAAAAAAAAAAAAAAACAAGAAAAAAAATTAAGTTAAAATGAGAGACCTCAAAATACAGTTGTCAGAGCAAGTCTCCTGGGACTATGTCCCCAGCATCAAAAAGGGCACTATCATAGACATATTCATGGCTGCCCAAATGTTTTCAATACCCTCTTGATATTTTGATAGTTTTTCAAGGATGCATCCTACCTTTCCAATGAAAACTAAAACAAAAGAAAACTGCTCTTATTTTTTCATTTCCATTGCTGCTAGGGGTGCTAGTCACATCAATCTGAGTCAATCTTTGTCTCTGAACAGAGTTACCCAGGGACAGGGACATGGCAGGAAGGGGTCCTCCCTTTTTGCTGGCACCAGATCACAGCAGGCACAGAGTGGGTAAGAACTGGCAGCTTCCTGCTCCTGACGGAGGCAGCAGCTCCCCTGGCAGCCAGATCTGCAGTGTGGCTCTTGGAGTCATCCTGGAAGCTCAGACTCAAGTCTGTTTTTCAGTCCTCTCAATATCCTTACTTCATGCTTAAACCAGATGGGGAGGATTCCAGGTTTTTATATTTGCTTTGCTTTACAAAGAAGGACCCTGATCAATTCAGAGGATGCAAGGGCAAAGTTTAAGGAGACCTGTTACCTACAGTGTGAGGGATGGGGAAATTTAGCCCCTAAGGATGAAACGGCTGCATAAAACAAAACCATCCCATCTATCTGCTGCCCAGCCCCAGCCTCTTTGAACATCCACTTGCTCTCTTCTGTTCTTCCCTCTTCCTCCCCTTCCCTGCCCCATCTCTGGAGCTCCATCACATTTCATGTCCTTGCTTCCTCACACTGTTCCTCAGAGGTAGGGAGGTCAGGGGGTGCTTCTCTCTGGAAGGTAAAATGCTACTCTGGAAGGTAAAATGATGTGTAGAGAGTGCAGGATAGTTGTGCAGCTGGCTAGGGGTGGAGCTGGGATGACACATTCATTCTTAATCTGGATCTCATTGTGTAGGGGCTTGGGGTTTCCCAAGTAGGGCTCCCTGGAGCCAGGAGCAGCTCAGGCATCTGTAAACCTCATTATAATTGGTATATAGTGAAAGGGCAGACTGACTCAGATTTCAAATCCCACTTCTGCTCTGAGGCTAGTGCAGTCCTGGGCAAATCACTGGCTATCTTTGGGCTTCATTTACCTCATCTGTCAAATGAAGAGGTTGGTCTAGATCACAAATTCTTAACCTTTTGGGTGTCATAGACTCCCTTAACAATCTGATCTTTGGGCCAAGTGAGGGGGCTCACGCTTGTAATCCTAACACTTTGGGAGGCAGAGGTGGGCAGATTGCCTGAGCTCAGGAGTTCGAGACCAGCCTGGGCAAAACAGTGAAATCCCGTCTCTACTAAAATACAAAAAAAAAAAAAAAAAAATTAGCCAGGACTGGCAGTGTGCACCTGTAGTCCCAACTACTTGGGAGGCTGTGGCGGGAGAATTGCTTGAACCCAGGAGGCAGAGGTTGCAGTGAGCTGAGATCACTCCACTGCACTCGAGCCTGGGCAACAAAGTAAGACTCCAATTAGAAAAAAAGAAAAATCTGATATTTGGCCAGGTGCAGTGGCACACACCTGTAATCCCAGCACTTTGGAAGGCTGAGGCAGTTGGACTGCTTGAGGTCAGGAGTTTGAGACCAGCCTGGCCAACGTGACGAAATCCCGTCTCTCCTAAGAATGTAAAAATTAGCTGGGCATGGCAGTGCATACCTGTGATCCCAGCTACTTGGGAGACTGAGGCAGAAGAATCACTTGAACCCAGGAAGCAGAGGCTGTGGTGAGCTGAGATCGTGCCACTACACTCCAGCCTGGGCAACAGAGCAAGACTCTTTAAAAAAAAAAAAAAATCTGATCTTTTTCATTCATCCCCAGTCCCTCCCCCTAAAAACTGTACAGACAATGTTTTGTGTAAAATTTCAAGGGGATCATGGACTGTTTAAAGTCCATTATTCAGTAAGAGTATTCAAAGCTTTTTTTTTTTTTAATCAGACTCCCAAAGGGATCTATGACCCCCAAATTATAAGAGCCCTGCTCTAAGGGCAGCTTGAGCAATGATTCTGGAGAGCTCTATGAAAAAGCCTGCCTACTGATCTTGGCTCTGCCCCTTGCAAGTGTTTCCCTTCATTGAGCCACAGTTTTCTCACCTATAAAATAAGGATAACAATACCTGTCCTGCCAACACTATAGAATTGTTGGGAGAATTACACCGTAATGGAGGTGAAAGTTTTTTGTAAACTGTAAAGTGTTTTATATTATAATAGTGATCAATCAGCCAGCTCCCTTTCCCCTTTCTAAAGCCTGAGGCATGGTGGCAACATCAGGCTAGAGCTGGCAGAGTTCCTGGTAACGCACAAGGGCCTGAGAACTGGACCCCAGGAATGTTGTCTCTTACAAATGGGTGACTCTCTCCCCCACATGGGACCTCACTGAGGCTTCATCCTGTTCCAGGCCCATAAACAGCACTTCCACTGGAGCTCTTTGTTCTCTGCAGTGCCCTCTTCTACTCAGCATGCTGACCGAGCCTGCCCACTGTCTGCAGCAGTCACGTGCTCATTCATCCACTGCTATTCCACAAGGTAGCAGAGAGCACTCAGGGAGGTAGGACAGGCATGGTGAGTACAGTGTCATCTGTACCAGCCTGTCGTCCGCTCCAGGACACTCCTAATTTCTCAGGCCACACGTCTAAATGTGAGGTTCAGAAAACATGAACCTAAGACTCATTCCCCTTGGGATGCTGTCAGATTGAGGGCATGCAGAGACAGGCATCTGCAGCTTGAGAAGGAGCCAGAATACACACTCACACACATACACACACAATCGCAATCGCCCAGGAAGGGCCTGTCTGTCACAGGCCTGGCCTGGCCTGCATGGCACCGAGGTGCTACATCAAAGGAGAGCAGTGGAGTCGGCGATTACTCGGGCATGTGGCTCACCTTCCTGCCAGTATTTTCCCTGACAAGACTTTACTTGCCACCCACATTTTCCTCTCTGGTAACAGAGAGGATTAAAGGCTCCTCAATCTGCTTCTAACTAAAGCCCTCACCACTCCAGGAACTACTGGAGCTACTGTCTGCAACTCCTTCTCTCCCCTAACCTGCCTGCCCAGTCCTTGGCTCTGCCACTCTAGGATAGCCCCACACAACCCTCCCTGGGCAGTGGGGATGATGCTGGAGGGTGTACACCAGAGCCAGCCAGCCCCAAAATGTTGACCCTCTGGTGTCGGGGAGTTTTCACTGAGCAGTCCCTAGGAGTGATGGCAGCTTCCACTGCCTTTCCCAGGCCTTCCAAAGTCTTGAACTAGGGGGATGGGCTAAGGGTCCCCAAGAAGCAAGAATGTGGTGCCCAGAGGGCACGGAGGAGAGAGGATGTGGTTGTGAGCCAGATGGGGGCTGCGTGATTCCCTGCACAAGGGATCACAGAGATCCAGGCCTTGACTTGCCCAATATGGTAGCCACTAGCCGTATGTGGCTATTGAGCACTAAAATGTGTCTTGTCCTAATTGATATGTGTTGTCATTGTAGACTAGACTCCAGATTTCAGACTTAGTACAAGACAAAAAAGAATGTAAAATATCTCATTCAAAATGTTTATATTGATTACATGTTGAAATGACAATAATTTGTATATATTTGGGTTAAATAAAATATATTATTAAAATGTTTTATAATTTAAAACTGTTTTTTATTTTGTCAAAATTAAGGGACTGGGCGTGGTGGCTCATGCCTGTAATTCCAGCACTTTGGGAGGCTGAGGTGAGAGGATTGCTTGAGTCCAGGAGTCCAAGACCAGCCTGGGCAACATAGCAAGACCTTCTCTCTATTAAAAAAAAATTTTGAAAAATTTTTTAAAAATTGAGACAGAGTCTCACTCTGTTGCCCAGGCTGAAGTGCAGTGGCACAATCATAGCTCCCTGCAGCCTCGACCTCCTGGGCTGAAACGATCCTCCCTGCTTAGCCTCCTTGAGTAGCTGGAACTAACAGACATGCAATACCACACCTGGCTAAGTTTTAATCTTTAATAGAGACAAGGTCTCCCTATGTTTCCCAGTTTGGTCTCGAACTCCGGGTCTCAAGTGATTCTCCAGCCTCAGCCTCCCAAAGTGCTGGGATTACAGGTGTGAGCCACCACACCCAGCCTTCATTATTAAAATTAATGTCACCCTTTTTTTTGAAATGAACTTTTTTTTTGAATGTGACTACTAGAAAATTGAAAATGACATTCATGATTCGCATTATATTTTTATTGAGCAGTGCTGGTCTAACAAAAGCAAAGAGTTCCCCACGGGGGATCAGCCACAGAGAGGGGACCAGTGAGAGAGGACCTGCTGTGCCCATCTTGAACTCTTCTCTACCATCGGTCTTGTTCAGCTGCGAACAGGAGCCTCTGAACAGCTTGCCTGAGAATGAGACTGACCTGGAGCTAGAACTAAAGGTCCTGACCCCATTCTAATGCTCTGTTCTCTCAAGACAGGGCCCCTCATTCCCTCACACCTGGGGCTGGGTTGATGAATTTGTGGCTCATGGTTCAGGGGAGGGGGAAGGTACCCCCAGGGTATCCCCTGGGCATCTGTCTAGGGGACCTTCACTGCTGGACTCACTGAAGTTTTAGGGACCAAAACATGGTGGTAGTTCATGTTTCTTCCTGCCAGGAGCCCTTGTCACAGCCTGCAAGCTTAGAAAAGAGAGATTCCCCTTCCAATGTAGGGCATATTCTATTATTTATTAACCCCGAGGAGGCCTGCTCACGATGGCCTTCCAGCTGGTTAATTGGATTTCATGACAACTTTTTTAAAAGGAGTGTTCTGAGGAGCAGTGTTGTGTCCTGCCCCAGGGGTCCTGTGAGGTTTCCTCCATCTCCTTGAAAACGCAGCCACTGCGGTATAACGTGGAGCTTTAATCATACATGTCAGTGTAGCTCCAGTCATGTCGGAAGCTGTGGTGGGGCTGACACAGCCACTGATGCTCCAGGATGGGAAATAAGTCCCTTTCTTACCTATGATAGAGAAAATATACTCTGGTGCCTGATGTGTGGGGGACTACTAGTTCATTTGTGAGGCACTTCTGCTTCGATTACAGCCCCTCGTAGGTGAAAGTGTGCTGCTTATCACGATCAGCATGTCATAGGTTTGCATTTCCTTCTGAGGAGACATTAATAGACATAAGGTCCTATGATAACAGCTATTAGCATGGCTGAGGCCCCTACTTAAACAATTGCTTTGAGACTAGGTGGCTAAACACTAGTATTTCACGCATGGGCTCAGTACTCTTCCTCCCAGGTCAGTTTTGCTATGGTTGTTTCATCCAGAGGATGTTCAGGGGAGGGCAGAAGGAGAGCCCCCTGCAGATTCATGGCCACCCACTGTCCCATGGCCTAAGCAACAGATAAGGAGAGGGACAAAACCTGCTGTACAAAAAAATCTATGTATGCACAAAGCTGCATTTTTAAGGACAGGCAAGAATTCTTGGTGTTATGGTAGAATTTACTGGAAAACCCTTATAGACTGTTAGTTCCTGCCAGAATGGGTTATTTACAGGGAGGCCAACTGAGGATGGAGACTGGGAAACTTAAAACAAGAAGGCAAGGAGCTAAGCCCCTGTTTAGTGTCTTTCTTGTGTAGAGTTCTGACACTAGACACTTACAGTAAGTATGCGCCCATAAACCACTCTCCCATGGACTCGAGGGAAGAGCCCCTTCCTAGGATTTGGAAGGGTCCCTGGAGAGAAGGAATGGGGGTATGTGTACTGAGTCACTAGAACCCCTAGGGATGTGTGCGGTGGAAGTTCAGATAACCACGGAATCTATCCTTTGACTGGGTGCTCTCTTTTTCTGGAGGACTTGCTCATACAACAACAAATTGTCGCCCTAAACTATTCCCCCACAACAAGAAGGACAAGGATCCCAGAGCTATTCATATTGCATGTTTGGCATTATGTAAACTGACTTACATACACCATCCCAATAATTTAGCTATGGATATCGTTAGCCACATTTTACTCATGAAGAAGACTGCGCTTAGTCAAGACATTTACTCAAGGTCACAAAGTCATGGGAAGCCAGGATTGTAACTAAGCTCTCTGATTCCAAAGCCCATGTTTAATTTCTACTTTATAATGCCTTCCAAAAAAAAAACTCCCCAAAAACTATGATTCTAGTTGAAAAGTAATTCTAGAGAGGGGGATATTACATTTTATGTATCACAGAACAGAACTATAGTAGCCCTGGAAGGCTTCACACAAAATGTGGACCTTGAATTGGCCTTGAGGGCAAGTTACTCTTTGTATAAGTGGGGGCATGGAGAGGTTATCCCAGGCTAAGGGAAAAGCTGGAGTGAAGGCTGGGAGGTGAAAAGTTGCAGGTCAGCAGGAGAGGCCATTGAGAGGACAGACGTGGCTGGAGCAGAAGGTTCCCCCCAGGGAGCAGAAGGTGGGGCTGGGCATATAGCCTGGGCTGAGGTCTGCAGGGCACTGAAAGTCAAACGGGAGGTAAACTGCTCCTGTTTGCCTGGGGATTTAGGATGATCAGCTACAGAATGGATGGAATGGAAATGCTTGGGAACTTAGGGGTGCCCTGGGCAGGGCTGAGGCTCTGGACTTCACCTCCGTGGACCTTAATCTCCCTTGCTGTGAGAAGGGTAGATAAGCCTGAGCGCTCAGAAGCCTGGGCCCCTGTGGAGCTTGGTGATGCTAAGGCACCTGAGGGATGCTAAACCACCTAGGTTATGGCTGCCAGGTGCAATGGCAGAGGTGCAATGGTAGCACCTTCTTTTTCCATGTAAAGATACTAGAGGGAAAGAATTGACTAATTGTGTGAGAGCAGAGGGAGGAGTTCAGGTGACTCTAAGATTCCAGTTGGACGATGTGAACAGAGTATCCCTCCCTGCAGTTGGTCCCTAGCACTGCCTGAGGCCACACCCAAGTCTAGGAGCTCCAGTCCCCGCTCTGGGCACTGGCATTCTGCATGCCTGGCTTAGAGGTAGGGTCTCCCCAACTCCTCCCTGCCCCTCTGCAGAAAAGCTGAGACTTTTCCCATTTCTCCTGCCTCTTGTTTCTCTAATTTTATGATTGTATGAAAACAAAGTTCCCAAATTGCCTTTAATTAGCTTTAATAAGACAGCCTTTTTGCTAATTAAAACGATTATTAAGAAACCATTTATTGAGAAAGAACACAGTTGTTAGAACGTACGAGAATTCTGAACTCTTAATAATAACAACAGCAGCCACCACCAGCCCCATCAGGCCCCAGAAACTCAAACTGGGTAGTGCTCAGGCTGGGGGCCCAAGGTTTCCAACTTCTCCCTCTCTCCAGAGCACCTTGTGGGCAAATGCTGCCTGCAAGCCTATAGTTGCTCCTTTCCCCAGTACTGAGGTTCTCTCTGTAGAAAATGGCCCCGGTGAGTAAGCACTGACAGGTGCCTATTAAAGGGTCTGATGCAGCCAGAGTAAAGCTGAGCAAGCAGTCAGGAGGCCGTGAAACCTCCAGTCACTTCATCTCCCTGGACCTTTATCTCCCCTGCTGTGAGAAGGGTGGGTGGGCCTGGGTGGCCTCAGAAGCCCAGGGCCCTCTGGAGCTTGGTGATGCTAAGGCGCTGGTTGGAGCCTGCACTCTTGGAAACCCACACCTCTGGGTAACGGGGGAGTCTGGGGCTAGCAGAGCCCAGAGCTCATTTCATCCTCCTCTCCTCCCTCTCCAGGAGGGCTGCTCAGGCAGCTGAGGCAAGAGACTCCTGTCGCGAAGCTGTTGGGGAGATTCGGAGACTCTGAGCTCCCGCTAGGAGCAAGCAGGCGCGGTGCAGCGAGGCGAAGCCCAGGCGCGAGGCCCAGAACGCGGAGGTGCACCTCCCCAGTCTCCCGGTCCCTGGGTCCCCGAGTCTCTGACCGCGGCTCTCTCTCCCCTCCGCTCTCCACCCCGCCCCGCACTGCACAGCTGCTGACAGCTCCTGGGTGACGGCGAACGGCTTGTGCTGTCACATTTCCTTCCTGTAGGGAGGGAGTGGGGAACTGGAATCTGGAAGGGCCGCTACTGAGAGGGAGACTACCCAGGTGGAAGGCGGTGCAGAAGATTGCTGGAGAGAAGATGCCCCTGGCATTTTCTAGCGACGTCGTCTAGGCCGTATCTGCCTTCTGGGGTCAGGAGTCTTGCTGCACCTTAACTCCGCCTACCTCACAGTCCTCCCAGGGTTTTTCCAGGGACCCGGTCAGCTTGAGGTCTTGGCAACACTTGAAAAGCACCGGTGGTTTTTGATTTAGTTGTTTAATTTTTATTTTTAAATATTACAGTGGAAAGAATGTGGACTTTGGAGTCCCACAGCCCTGGACTCCTATTCGGTGGGCCGAATACTTAGCTTTGTGACCTTTTGTGACACTCAACTGAGCTTCATTTCACGACAGCTTTTTTCCCACGGGGCTACTGTAAGGCTTTAGATGCAGTAATGGAGGTGAAGTTGCCCAGTCGGTAGCCTAAGACCCAGCGCTACCGTCGGGGGAATGTGCACTTGACCTCAACCAGTGAAGGCGAAGGATAAGCTTCGAGGCCCTAGAACCGACGCCCAGCCGTCCCCGTCTCCTTGGCGCTCGCTGGCGTCCAGGGTCGGCAGTGGGGCTGGGGACGGTGGGAGGGGGTAGCCGGTCGTCTCCAACCACGCCGCATGTCGGAATCCACTCGGACATTTGAAGAAACATTCGCTGGGAGGCCTCAGCAAAGTCCAATTCATCGCGAGCCGCGTGGGGGTAGGGTTCAGGCCTGAGGATTTTGTAAAAACTCCCGAAGGGGGCTCCGAGGTGCAGTCAGGATTCAGAACTGGTGATTGAAGAAGAACGACCGCGGTCTCGGGAAAAAAAATAAACAAAGAGGCCTTCCTGGGGCAGGAGGGAAGAGGGCTGGCGGGTCCCCACCCCTGTGCAGGCGACCCCTTCATACCCGCATTCCCACGCCCAGGGACACGGTTACACGCACGCTCGGACACACGGGCACCCACATTCACCTGAACACACACCCCCACGCCCATTCACGCTGTCCCGGACACACCCACACCCACTGCATTCTCCGGGCGAGTCCTGCGGCCGGAACCCAGACAGAGCGCGCCCGCTGGGGGCCGGGCCCCGCCGCTCCGAGGGTCTCAGGCCAGGCGACCCGAGCGAGCCACAGCCGCTGACAGCGCGGCTTCTCGGAGCCCGGGGCGCTCGGCAGAGCCCCCGCCAGGCCGCGCCGCGCTCGCTCCGGCTCTTTGTTATGCTAATTCCCCTTCCCAGCTGGTGCCAGCTGCCTGCACAATGAGCGCCCGGAGCCCTTGCCAGCCCTCGCCAGTCAGGGAGTGGGGGCGGGGAGGGAGGGCACCTCACACTGTGGTCGCCCTCCTCACCACCCCCTCGCCGTCCCAGCACTGCCCAGCTTGGCAGGGTGCTGAGCCGCCCAATAAGCAGCCTTTCCCCAGTCCTCCCCTCCCCCTTGCTTGCAGGGCCGCGCCCCCCGGGGCCTGCAGGGCATCCTCTGATTCATTCCAGTCGCCCGGGCTGCCCGCCCTCCAGGTGCCAGGGCTTGATGAAAAGTAAAAGGCTCCTCGGCGGCTCGAGAGCCGTGAGGATGAAAGGGAAGCAGCCGCCTCCCAGACCACACAGCTAATCCTCCCATAAACCTCGAGCAAATAAGGGGAGAGGAAGAACAGGCCGGCTACAGATGTGGAGTGCAGCCTCCGGGGATCCCCAAATTAAAACTCGTGCAGGGGAAGCCCTTGGACCACAACCAAATGACACTAATTGGGTTATAGGACCATAATGTTGGCCGGTATTTAAAAAAAAAACAACAAGCAAACAAACAAACAAAAAAAAACAGTTATAGTCACAGCTGCAAGAACTGTCTTCATAAAAAGAAGGGGGAAAGTCCGCTATTTTATTACGCATAAGAATGAGAGAGAAGAGGGTTCACGGATCTCGCGCCTGCATGGTGCAGGCAGGCTGGTTGCTTGCAGGCGAGGACAATCTTGTGCCAGGGGGAGCCACGTTGTGCCTGGCTGGCTCCGGGTGTGTGGAGCTAATCGGCTAAAGGAGGCGGGGGCAGGAGCACTCCAGGGGGAGGGGGCAGAGGAACTGCAGTGAGAATGGGGGAGCATGGCCTATCTGGAGGAATGTATATTTTCAGAAGACAATAGATTAGCCGCCATATGCAGAAAACAGTTATTTGGGACAGGAAAACTCAGAGATGTATTCTTAAAGAAAGATCCAGAAGCCATTTCTCAGTTTCACTGGGAGGGGAAAAAGGCATTCTAGGGAAGGAAAGGAAAGGGTGACATGCAGAAAACTCAAGTGAACATCTTCAGAAAGATCCCTGATTGTTAGAATCAGGAATTGTTAGAATCAGAAGAGAGGGTCAGAAGGGAACAATCTTTTAGAGGTCCTTTGAATCCAGCCTCATCATTTGACAGATGGAAAATCAAGATCCACAGAAGTGAAGGGGCTTGTTCATGGTTAGACCGCTACTGGGTGGCAGACCTGGGCAAGAATCTGTCTCCTAACTCCTAATCTAGTTCTCACCACTAAGTTGGTTATAATCTTGTGGTTAAGAAACAGCAGTCATTTGACCAGAAATCAATACAATAGATTGACTCTAAGCAAATAAATGAAGACTTAGGATTTCTTTTTCCTTTTCTTCTTTCTTTCTTTCTTTCTTTCTTTCTTTCTTTTCTTTCTTTCTTTCTTTTTCTTTCTTTCTTCTTTCTTTCTTTCTTTCTTTCTTTCTTCTTTCTTTCTTCTTTCTTTCTTCCTTCCTTCCTTCCTTCCTTTCTTTCTTCTTTCTTTTCTTCCTTTCTTTATTTTCTTCCTTTCTTTCCTTTCTTTTTCTTTCTTTCTTTTCTTTCTTTCTTTCTTCTTTCTTTCTCTTTCTTCTTCTTCTTCTTTTTTTTGTGTGACAGATTCTTGCTCTTTGCTCTGTCACCCAGGCTATAGTGCAGTGGCGCAATCTCAGCTCACTGCAACCTCTGCCTCTGGGGTTCAAGCGATTCTCATGCCTCAGCCTCCAGAGCGGCTGGGACTGCAGGCTCACTGCAACCTCCACCTCATGGATTCAAGTGATCCTCCTGCCTCGGCTTCCCAAAGTGCTGGGATTAAGGTGTGCACCATCGCGCCTGGCCTAACAGGACATTTTTAAAAGATTGAGTTAAGCTTTGTTGGATCTGTAATAAGAATAAGAGTTAGAAATCAATTAAGTCATACAAATTCCATCCCAGGATTCTTCCTAGTATGTATTTCTTTATTCATCACTTAAAACACCCAGATGGATAAATGGCCCCAGAATTTCTTTAAGAGTTCTTTCTGTGCAGGGACAAATACCATCTCTAGATAGAGATGTCCCTTGTGCATTAAGTCATCTTGCCTAAAACCAGCTAGGTCAAGATTGGGCTGGTTGAGAATTCTAATTGGTCATCTTAACTGGTTAAAATCCTACTGATTGGAAAACAAAAACATCTACTC
Organism: Trachypithecus francoisi; assembly: GCF_009764315.1. NCBI lineage: Eukaryota > Metazoa > Chordata > Mammalia > Primates > Cercopithecidae > Trachypithecus > Trachypithecus francoisi. Next base: position 67,285,229 of record NW_022681470.1, on the reverse strand, counting down.
CAGCTGCTGGTTTTCCAAACTCTGAGAGGACAGAGGTTTAGAGATGGCCAGCCTAGACTTCCCTGGGCAGGCTGAGATGTCCTGGCTTCCCACTGCCTCTCTCAGCTGGCTCAAATGGCAACTAATGTTGCCAATCATGAGATCCTGGTCCAGTCAAATAGGAGGGGAGCCTCTTGCAGAGAAGTCCTGGGACCCCCATGATACAACACTGCATTCGCTCTCATTATACTCTGTTGTCCATTTCTCATTCTCAAGCCATATGGTTCAGTTTTGTTCTCATTTCAGGACCTACCCATCAGCAAGCCTACTACAAGTGAACCTATTTTTCCATAAGAAAAATACATACTCTTCAAAAATAGAGAAATGGAATGTAATTTTGTAAATGGAATTCTATTTTGAAATTATCAGTTGATTTCTGAGTTTAATGGCAAAACAGAAGGGATAAGAGTTTGAAATAGGGATAACCAACCTCTAGTTGACCTTATACGTGGAAACTGTATACCAGTTATTTTATAATAGGCCGTGTCCTTGGTTATGGTTATCCAGGAAATTCTGCTTTGGCCTCCAAAATTATCAGGTTCAGGAACACAAGGAATAGCATTTAGTCTAAATTACCTCCCCTGTCCACCCCCCAACTTTTTTTTTTTTTTGAGACAGACTCTTACTTCCTCATCCGGGTTGGAGGACAGTGGATCAATCTAGGCTCACTGCAAACTCTGCCTCCCAGGTTCAAGTAATTCTTCTACCTTGGCCTCCCGAATAGCTGGGATTAAAGGCACCCCCCCCCACACACACACATACCCGGCTAACTTTTGTATTTTTAGTAGACACGGGGTTTCACCATGTTGACCAGGCCGGTCTTGGACTCTTAACCCAAGTGATCCAACCGCCTTGGCCTCCCAAAGTACTGGGATTACTGGCAGGCACGAGCTGCTGTGCCTGCCACCCCCTTTTTCCTAACTTAATACTGTACTTTTTCAGAGTAAAAACTAGGTTTAAGAAAATTATTCGATACAACAACTGAATAAACTTGAACTTTGGCAAATCCTGGAGATGAGTCAGAGGTTACTGGTTTTTAATCTTTCCATTTGTAAGGGACACCTCTTATTCCCCTCACATAGCAAATGTTCTGAAGGATTCTGTCTGACAAACAAATTGCATTTATTAAGGATAATGCCTTCGTTTTCCCAGTCAGAGTTTCTTCTCAGTTTGTGATAGCCTGGAGCTGATTTAATTCCAGCCAAAGGCAAGGAAATCTGATGTGGGGTTAGCCTGTGCAACCACTTTCAGAAGATTTTATGATTTGCAATAAGGTATTTTAAATACTAAACATATCTCAAGGACACCATGACTATTTTCATAGCTAAGGGCCCTGGGACCCCAGGTTTCATACCATCCCCCTGTTTAACTTCAAGCTTGCTGTACAGAACCAAAGAGGATGAATACTTTCCACCAAAAGGAGGATCTGGCACAGTTGGATTCCATCTGCAGGGTATTCAAGGACAGTAATGGAGGAGTCATGGAGGCGAGTTCATTGCAAACCCATAATGTACACCCAGGAAATGTTGAGTCACTCCCCTGATATTAAAACCTTTAATCCTGACAATGTTGTGAGGTGGATAATGTGTGCTGCTCCATTTTACAGATGAGTAAACTGAGGCACTAGGAGGTAAAGTGGCTTGTTGGCCAAGGCCAAGCTTGCACAGCTACCCTGGCAGAGCTGAGATTTTCATCCAGGCAGTCTAACTCCAAACCCCCTACTCTTAACCCTCTGCTATACTCCAGTCTTGTGAGAAACCCACAACCTCTGTGCCTAAACTGAACAGAAGAGAGATTCGCTGGGCTAATGACCGTACCTGTTCACAAATACAGTTTGGTGGGTTTATTGAAAAGCACAGCATCTAAGGACATGGAGAACAAGGAGAGCCCCTCCCAGATCAAGAAAGGGCAGACAAGCCATTTCTGTCTTCCTGCAAAAACATTTAAAACAATCCTTTAGTCCCTGAAATGTTTTTTTCTCTTTTCCTAAAGAGGTTTGACGAGGAAACAAAAAAATTCTGTCTTCTTTCTCTTGCAGTCTTTAGACTTTTCCTTAAAGAGAGTTGTATTCACTCCGCAGTGTACGGAGAGCACTGTATTTTTCAGACTTCCTTCAGCGTACTGGACCAGACATCAACTCCCTAACCTTTTGCCCAAATCCCTTGCATAGACTGTCATTCTTGATCTTTTCCTTATTGTGCACACAGGGATGTCGTGAGTTTTGAAGATGGTATAGATATCTGAGTGCTGTGCCAAGTATATTTCAGAGAGATCTACTCATCTCTTGATTGAGAGGATACCAGGGTCTTACCACATCTGAGCTTAGTTCATTGCAGTCACTTTAGAGGGTATCTGAAGCACGTGTGTGCTGACCAGAGGAGGCAGTGGAGAATCACATGCTTGATGCCTGGACTCAGCTGCTTCCATTGAAAGATCTGGATAGAGATAATGCCTGCTGAAGGCCAGGTTGGTCTGTGCAGTGCAAGACTAGGGTACGTTAGATCCCTTTCTCCCAAAATTCTGATATTTGCCTATTGTCTTAGAGATCTTGGCAGAAAGCAAGATCATAACTTACAACTCGGCAAGTTCTTTTATATGTAGGTCCTCCCAACAAGATTTTATCACATTTTTATATTTTTAAATCAAGAGAAGAGTCATGAAAATGGGGTTGAGAAATATAAGAAATTTCATGAGAAACCACTAATACATCCCCATACATTCTATCAGTTTCATTGTGGTCAAAAGCAGGTGTTTCCATGCTGTGAATAAGTAGTTTGCATTTTCAAAATTAACAAATTGGATCAACAACAAGGAAAAGAAACCAACCATAGACAGCCCACCAGCGGATTGTTTACCAAAGAAGATGAAGCTCATGGCGATGGTTTGCAAACACCACCAGACTAGCTTGTGTAAATTCCCTTCGTTTAGTCATCGTTCTTCAGCCTGTCACAGATACTGAAGGGAAATGCAGAAACAGGAAATTACAGACTATTTTAAACAGCATATTTTATTAAACTCACTTGCTGATGCACTTTATGGCAGGATGCGAGATTCAAGTGTTCATAACTTACATCTTTGCAAGTGCTTTTCCTAAGTGAGTTCTCCCAGCTCAAATATGGCAGGTACCCAGGGCTGGGAAATAATCTCCAAACTAGTAACTCTTTCACCCCTGGTCGTGTAGCTATATCACATAAAATTGAGATGTTTTAGCCATGTCAAGAGAATATACTTGCTTAGGCACTTGCTTAGGCACTATAGCTAAGAAAGCAACAGAGGCACCTTGTAGTAACTTAAAAGATCCTTAATGAATTTATTTTAAACCACAGCAATCAAAACACAGCAATCTTAAAATGAATCACTACAAACCATACATTGTCTCTTCTTTTATTATTTAAATACTGATATCATTCTTCTCTTCATGGGACAGTTCTGCATCTAGTTTAAACCACCATTACTAATGCCATGCTGAATGCTTGTCTCTGAAAAGATCTAGCAAAATTGGCAGGGATGTGATAACCTTAACTACAAATGAAATAACTTCAAATTTAAGGGGCTGTCAGAAAAATGGAATTTCACAACTAATTATTTCTAAAAAAAAAGTCTCCTGCTCACCATTTGTTAGAAGGATATAAAAACCTAACTGCATCACATAGGAATCCTTGTATCCTTGTCTTATATTTGTTGTGAAGTTGATGTCTCTTAATGGTCATGTCTTCTACAAGTTGTGCTCTGCTCTGCTCCTGATACACAGAAAGGAAGTCACCAAGTGGAGCTGTAATACAAGTTCATAACTGGAGGGGTGGATAGCCATGTCTTGATGGAGTTAACTGTGAGCTCTAAAAATAAATACTTTCATTCACTTGCTTCACCATTTAACAAAGTAACATGTAAAATGTTCTACATTTTTGTTGTCTTAATAAAAGATCATGCCAAAGATGCTTTACCCTAATTCTCAATTCATTGCCAGATAGTGGCATCTGCTGGTTTTGAATTTTTCTCTCTTCCTCCCATGTCCCCTGTCCCTGCAATCCTATCCCTAGGACCCCTGCAAAGTGAAGTATAGAATAATAGGATTTTGAGTGGAAAGATGATGATGTGATTTTGTCCTTTGAAAATCCCTTTGCCAGACCACCTTCTATAATCTGCCATTTTTAGAAAGGAAGGACCAGAGATGAAGGTTAATGATTTCATTAATGATATGCACCCAGATGCCTAGGGGAATAGCAATTAAAGGCACTCTTGGGGAGCAAGGCCACTTTCTTAAATGAAGGTTTCCCTTCATTTATCTTTTAATAGTCTTGATTCTGTCATATCAGGTTTTCCTTAAAGCACAGCACAGCAATGAGAGAAGGTGCTGCTTCCAGGCGGGTAGACAGCAGTGTGGGTGGAGGATGTCTTAGCTTTTCCAAGTTGCTCAAGATAAAACTATAGAATCCAGCTAAGAGATTTAACTTACTATGAAGGGTGTCCTGGCCACTCTAGGAAAATCTAATGGAATATCTCATGCATAAAAGACAATGCTGGGTGCGTGGGAGGTGAACACAGGATGTCCTAGCACTCTCACCTACTAACAAGAGAATTTTTGTAGTTTGGATGGGTGTTTAGGAATCAGTTTTTGGTGAAGAAAATTTTTTTGTGATGCTAGAAATATCCTGGAAACAAAAACTTGATGATGACTACAAAGAACAGATTTTTATTCTGCTGGATTCAAAGGCATCACTTATCCTGCAGAGAAGTGATTCTAGTGGGTTCTACCGAACAGGTGCAGGCGCTCACAGCTCAGGTGAGTGCTGCTGAAAATCACCAACTTTGTCATTTTACAGCTTTGGCCATCAAGAAAAACACTATCTAGTAATGCTGGGGCCTTTAAAAAGCAGAAGGATAAGTCCTTTCGTTCATATTTAAATCTCCACGAGATATTACACTCGTAATAAGAATGCTACATTTGACAAATTAGTTTTTAACTAGCTTTCCCCCTTTATCAAATATTAGCTCCTAAAAACATTAATACACAATTGTATGGAATGCTACTAGCAATAATCTGTAGTTGTTATAACTGTTTACATATGGGTCATCTTCACAGTTCGACATTTCATAATGCAATCAGCTAAGATTCAGTATTTACGGCTTCATGCTATACAATTTTTTTCACACACACTCCAGAAAGGAAAATCTTTACATTCTTTCAGACATAACCTTATTGATCACCACATCATCTATTAACATTGTGCTTCTTAATCAACAGAAACTTAAACTTACAAACTAGGATCATTCTAAAACACCTGTCAGATTGGCATTTTCAAATACTCTTTAATTTAGAAAACTCCCGTGTGGCCACTATCCATTACAGTTTCTAGATGTTTTGAGTTTTTTAAAGGAGAGAGAATCATGGAAAAGAGAAACATAGCCAATAGCCATTAAAATTTTTAAAAATCTTAATGAATTTTTATCATTTTAATAAATATATATCAAGAAAACCTCACTTTATTACAACACATTCATATACAAGCATCTATTCACTAAGTTTTGAACATCAAATGTTTATCAAATATTGAAAATAAAGGACAAAACATTACTAGACTATTTAGCTATAACGCAATAAAATGTTTTAGAAATTGGTCCTTGTGGACAATTGTCCAAATGATCCTACTCATACACTGTATGAATGAGACCTATATTTAATATTAATAGCAATAATAAAAAAGCTTTATCTTGGAGAAACTGGGAGGGTTTACTTATTTCCTCCGTTTGGCATTTGGTTTCTGTGAAGTATTGTTTAAACAGGTCCAAGTCAATTAGTAAACTTGGAAACTGGAATAGCAGGAAGATTTGGCTGGAGTGGAAGGAAGGATGGTAGGAGGGCCACTCTGAACACTTTTCAAATGTACAAATTAAAGATATTATTTGGAAAATGTAGACCAAATACATAGTAACTATTATAAATTAAGTCCCATTTCTCCAAAATAACTTTCAAAAAACTAAAGTCTTTACATTCTTTAAGATAAACCTTAATGATCACCACATCATTTATAACATTGTGCTTCTTAATCAACAGCAAAGTTCATATATAAAAACCCACATGCTTTTATAATCTAAACAAGTGAAATGATGCAAAACAGAGAAAAGTATAATGCATGCCACTGGTTCGTGAACTTCATTGGACAAGAAAACAAAACAAAACAACCCAAAACCCAGAAAACCCAGACCCCAGCAACAGACAGTTGCCATAGAAAAGCTCGAGCAGCCCGTGCTGCTTTCTAACAGCTCTCTCTCTCATTTCCTCCATCCCTATTGAAAAAATGCCAAATCCAAAAGCAATTGGGCATCAAAAATAAACGAAGAATAGAGATGTCGAATCAAAAGTTGAACACAATAGTTCAAAGTTAACAGTTTCCAAACCATATTGATCCACCCTGTGTGTGTGTGTGTGTGTGTTTTTCCTGTTTGTTAAATCCCTGCTGTAACTCTGATTTATCCTTAATTTTCACATTGGCAAAAATTAAGACAAAGTAAGGCACCAAAAATCGCCCTGTATAACACCTCTCTAAAAGCCTCATCACCCATCACAGGCAAGCCAGAAACTTGCAGGGAACACCCTCTCTGTGTAAGACTGTTGATTGCCGCTCCTAGACAGGTGTGTTTCATTATGTTACATCCTATGTTCATCTGTCACGCAAGACTGTTAGGTACAAATACTTAACAGCACCATTAAGTCATTTCATCTAGCTCCCTGTCTTCAGTCTTTTATTTAAAAAAAAAAATTATATCATATAGAAGAAGCAGGTATCTTTGCTGGTTATATTGATTTGCTTACCAAATAACTCCCTAATTAATTGGCAAACGTGTAGAAATTTCTTAGCTAGTGACAGGCTCCTTGGGGGGCAATGGAAATATTGCAAGGGCACACTGCCCCCCAATCTAATCTACTGGTCTTTTCTGTCAGAAAACTATGATATACTTTTAAGCATTAAGTCAATCGTTTCCTTGGTAAAAATCACCACATTTATAAGAAGCTCGCTGATGTCTACTATACAGATGTTTTATGCAATCTGCTCTCCAGGCATTAAAATGACACGGCATGTTCATGGCATAATTTTATCAGTTGTACAAAATCCATTCAAAAGAAAATTTATGAGAGCTAACTGTTCATGCTGTGCATGCTTCAAAGTTCGGCGAGAAGATGGCTCATATTTTACTTCCTTTGCTGCAGCACAGTTTGTTACTTGGTGGTGAAGCCTCCTTTTTCCGCAAGGACTTTTTCCAAGATTCATTTACATTGTTTCTTTCATTATATCCGGTCTCAAAATAATCATAAAATTGGCCTTTGCACTCAAAAGCAAGGTCATTTCCCACAGGTTCATGGCTGAGGGGGCCACCATCTCTGTTGGTGTCATTATTTGCTTTCTCCTCATTTAATTTGGCCTTTTCCTGAACACCAAGTGATCTGACATTAGTGACAAAGATTTCGTTGGCAGGTATCTGGCCATCACTCTTGTAAACAGGTGCACTGCCTACATCGAAATCCACCTGGTGGGAACAACTCGGTAAAGACAAAGGGGGAGAGGAAGAGGAGGATGAGGAGGAAGAAGAGACGGAGGGAGAGGAGGCAGCAGTGGAGGCACTTCCAACATTAGCATTGACAGAAAGGGGTACATTTAGGTAGTGGCCGCCACATTCTTGGTAAAAGCAGCAGGCATGAAACTTTTCACATTCCTCTTTGGCCATCCGTGGTCGTTTTCGGTAAGGGCAGTCTTGAGCCATAAACCACTCTTGGGCAGAGGTGCCATTGAAAGAGCAGGCAGGGAAGCACCAGTTATTCTGCATGATAATTTCTCCATGGATCCTTTTCATCAAATTGTTTATAAGGACAGATCTTCGGAGGTATACTTCAGGATCATCGATAAACTTTAGCTTTTCTAAGGACATATAAAGGATGTGGGCTCGTTCCTCAAAAACTGAGATGGTCTACAAACCAAAACCAAAACCAAAACCAAAACAAAACAAAACAAAAAAACGAAAAAAGGAAGAGAGAAAGCTTAGAAAATGGACTATAAGAAAACGGCATCATAGCATACTTCTTTCTTGGCACTGTCTGGGTCTGGGCATGTTGTGGTCTTGTTCCCCAAGGTTCATTTAGAGAGGCTGTCCCCCATTCTGTCGATGTTCCCTTTTGTCACTTGGCTGGAGTGCCCACCCACTTCCTGACTCACTGGTGTGGTCAAGCACTAGGGAATCAAGCCACAGTGCAGACCTCAGGAGGGACAGTTCAGGTGGTTTGATCTATTATGGCCCAGTAAGGAAGATGCTGAAACACAAAACTAATCTAAGCTATTAGAAGTCAGGAGAGGAGGTACTTTCTGAGTTGAGGTGAGTGGGGCAAAGGGTAGTGTTAAAAGCAGGCACAAGGAGGATTCTGGTTGCTGGTTATGTTTTGGTTCTTGACCTGGATGTTAGTTACATGGGTATGTTCACCTCATGAAATTCATCAAGCTGTACTGTGATACTTGTACTTTTTTATGTGTGTCTATACAAATACACACACACACAGACACATACCTCATATATTGTACATCAATACGTGTTTTTAAAATGATGTCAAAATGCAAGTCATAATGAATATACTTCAAACCCTGGTCTAGCCATCAAGGAGCATGAGATTTGGCTTTTAATACTGTCCCTCTTTTAATCCTTTGGGTTTCATACTTGCAATTATCCTTGCTTGATAAGAGGACACAATAATGAATGAGGCTCAGGCCCTGACAGAATCTGTTCAGTTGAAGGACCAAAGTAGGCTTCCTTGTGGAGCTGAGTGGGAGACGACATGCCAAGAGGAAATGAGAGGGCTCACTCCTTAGCTGTGTGATACTATCACTATGTGATGGTTGGTGCAAATCCAGTAGCAACTGGGAAACTGCTACAACCACAACACAGAAACTAAAAAGGAAATAAACTGCTTGTGTCCGGGGGACCAACTATTCCAGGTCATCAAAAAAGCACACTGGCAGCATAACCTGAGGAGCTGTGAACTAAACCAGCCCATACTGACCAAACGCAGGGACTACACATGCAGGGAAAAGCCCAGTACCTACCAATGCATTCTGCTGTCTTTTCATGAGCAAGGTAAAAGCAACATCTAAAGGATGAGGTGGCAGAGGGGGAAGACAAGAGAAGACAGAGAGGAAGATGAATTGAAAATCCTCTCTGCATTTCAGACAACTATGGTCTGCAGTTATACCTGCCTCAATGAAATCAGCAGATAGTTATTGAAGGAAGGTAACTCTAAAGAAAAACGAACTGATATTTCAAAAGTTTAGGTGCCCAGTTTCATAATTCTATGCAATTTCTCCATCTTGTTATTATTATTATTTTTTTAACTATACCTACAAAAAAGTTAGCTTTGGTCTTTTCTTGGAAATGAAGTCTATTTTTCAACAAACTTATATGTAACCCATGTCCAGGGAAGTGCATATTTCTACTTGCATACACACATTCAAGGATGGTGAGTCTACCCGTAAAAGGTCAGGAAAAGCTCTGCGTAACCACCCCCATGTGGACACACACAGAAGTAACATTGGCTGCAGGAGCCAGAACTTCGCCTGGGAAGAACACCACAGGAAAGAACAAGCATTTCCCCACACACCAAAGTGCGGAAGAACCATAACCCGAAACGCAGTCTGAGAAATATTAAATCCTATGTTAAAAAAATTCCTTGGATTACATAATTTTGACATTTCTGGGTAGAACAGCTCTTGCCAGCTTTTTCTTCAAGTACTTGTGAAAAATAACACAGGACCCAAAAAAGTGACAACGATTAATGAGGCTCCACTGAGAAGTGGCTCATTTTCATTGCTTGGGTGAAACAATTTAGTTCCTGGAAGTGGATCAAGCAACTGTTACTAAGTATCTTAAACTCTTAATAAAAATAATGACTATTAAAAAAAAACATACTTTATGGCTACAGCTGCTGAGTGGTGGGTGAAAATCCTCTTCTTCCACATACTTCCTCTTAAAGTATGCGATCTTGGATGTTGTTAGAGGATTTGAAGTTCCCCTGTAATGTGATCCTGTGGTAATAAATCAGATATGACAAATGACATGCGGTTTGCCAGAGGTTCTCCAAACAAAATACTTTCGTTTCCTTTCCTTCTAGATGATAACTTGGCTGCATATTTGTCTGAACATGTGGTGATTAAAAATAAACATTTGTCTTAATAGTTGCTATCATATGGAGTCCTGTGACCCAGGCTAGGAAAAGATTTCTAGGCAATTATAGAGGAAAATCACATACTTTAGCATTTAATAAATACGCAGAATCTTAAATCTATGCAAAAGGAAACTGCAATATTCATAAAGGGGAGGAGTGTAATTTCTCTAAAATATATTAGTATTTATTTAAATTGTTTAATTAAACCCATGACAACATAGCACCACTGTTCAAATGCATACATCTTTAACTGTAACCACTGATAACCAAACAACTTTAAAATATTATTGGCTTTAGGTTAGTGAACAAATGGTTATCTGCATATTGGAATTATAACATTCCTTTTTTTCAAAATGCAAAATTCAAATTTTTAAAATTTGAATTAAAATTGTGGGTAACTAATGTCCTTTTCACTCTTCAAAATGTAGTATGCCAACCATGAACACCACAGTTTTTAATCTTTTTTAGCAAAACAGACTTCATTGAGTACTTGTTTTTTTTTTTGTTTTTTTTTGAGACGGAGTCTCGCTCTGCCGCCCAGGCTGGAGTGCAGTGGCCGGATCTCAGCTCACTGCAAGCTCCGCCTCCTGGGTTCACGCCATTCTCCTGCCTCAGCCTCCCGAGTAGCTGGGACTACAGGCGCCCGCCACGTCGCCCGGCTAGTTTTTTTTTGTATTTTTAGTAGAGACGGGGTTTCACCATGTTAGCCAGGATGGTCTCGATCTCCTGACCTCGTGATCCGCCCGTCTCGGCCCCCCAAAGTGCTGGGATTACAGGCTTGAGCCACCGCGCCCGGCCGAGTACTTGTTTTATATTTTAGTTTATTTTAAAAAATAGCTAATACTGCACAAAAATCCAAAGGAACTTAAACCATAAGAAGAAAGAATCAGGAAGAACATACTTTTATTTTCTTGGCTTTAAATTTTTTCCTACAATCCCAAAGCCAGTTGTGTGCTTAACCCATTTATGCCAGAGGTTGCAAATTTTTTGTGTGTGAAGTCAGACCTTGGTGATGACCTTGAACAGTAGGATAGAAATAACTTCCACAAGCTTAGCGTTCCAATAATGGAACACTGAGCATAAATGGGTTAATAAAGAAAAGAGACACATAGCTGCTGGCCCAAAGTGCAGATTCCTTTGTATCTCATGGGATAAAGGTGTCATTGTTGAGCCCACCAGAGCTTTCATAGTTGTGAGAGAACCATATAGTTCCACAGGGTAGAAAACCAAAACCCAAACTCAGAGTTTCAATATCTGGTTTGGCCCTCTAAAAAATACAGAATATAATTCAAGCAGCAGCATGGGTAGACACAGGTTTGAATGCAATTTAAATATCACCTTTGGTCCTCTCTCTGGAGCTCTGGACTCACTTATGAGAGGTGCACAGCAGCCTGGGAAGTCCTGGGAGCTTTAGCTTTCCTGGCTCAGAGGGGCACTCCAGACACCACCTCCTGCCCACCAGGCTGACTGCAAAGGGCATCAAGGAGCGGGGGCGGGGGGGGTCAAAGGAAATACCTGCCAGCGGGGGACCAGCTCCCCGGTCTCCCTGCAAAGGAGCCTGTGCTGGCCCTGGGGGGCTTGGGCCTCCGTAGCTGTCAGCCTCCCATAGTGTTTGGTACCCAGCAATTTCAGCAGCTCCTTCCGAGACAATGGGCTCGCAGAATCTATTCATGGACAGAACCAGAGTCATCTCTGACAGCCTCAGATCTGAAAAGAAAAAGAAAAAAACAAGAATGAAGAAAACAGCCCTAATCAAGAGCAAGCCAAGGGACGGCCTTGGCATCTTCATTTCTTTGCTTTGGGAAACTTTTACTTCTCGGCCCTCCCCTTCACCCTGAAACATTTTATTATTTTTTCAAAGAAAACCTCAGCAAACTCTCTAGCTGCTATTAGCTCACCCTCTGTGTTCAGCAATCTGCATTTCATGGGCGGATCTTTAAAACCCCATTTCTTATTGTTCTCAGATTCCCCTCAGCCTTCTTCTAGACAGCTGCTTTGCCTCCTAAACACATTTTCCTTCTGACCTTCCAAAGAAAATGTACCGCTAAGAAGCCAAAACCCTTGCTCTTCCTTTCTATTAATAAGGCAAAATCAATTTTCCAGTCAATCCCCCGGGAGTCTCCTTTGATGAAATCCACTAATCAATCAAAAGAAAAGGGCAGGGGAAGCAGAAATATCCACCGTAATTCCAACTGATGTTCTGAGGTTCGGTCTGTTCCGCTGCCCCCTGCACCCTCCTCCTCTTGTTTCCGCAGGCCAGTTCCTCTACAACATGCTGGGGCTCCCTCCACTTTCTTCTCCCAAAGCAAAGCAGACAGAGAGACACTTGGTAGTTGTTTCCACCAGCCCTGATCGGCCTGAACTGGATCTGCCTCCAGTCAAAACACTGCGAGATGAAGACAGAAAATTGGCTCCAGTTTCAAGCCGTGAGTTGCAGTCCCACAGGAGCCAAGCACAACATCAACGGAGCAGGCAGAATATTAAACAGGAGCCAGGCTCTGGGGCCAGAGGCAGCCAACAACTCTTTACACTGCAAAGCCCAGACACAGAGCAGGAACTTTCCAAGAGGCAACACATCACTGCCCTTCTCTCCAGTTCACGCCCTTCTCCCTTGGGCCTGCAGGGAGATGGGAGCCTCTGCTCTGTGAGGCTTCCTGGGCCCCTCTATAGCTCAAGCAGTGGGGCTGCTTTCATGGGGGCTCTGTGTCTTCACTTGGCCCTTTGCAGCTCTCAAGGTAGGGTCAAGAGTAAGTTCAAGGGAGAGGAGAGTCTGATATGAAGGTACAAAGACCTAGCAGCCATAGACCAGTAACAGTAGCACAGCCTCAGTGCCTCCTTAACTGCTAATCCCTTTACGAGACCCAAGCCCCCACTATCTCGTTTTGTGGTTTCAAGAACTGTCACACAAGTGATGTCAGGCTTGCTTTCTGAAGATTGATTGTTTTTCAAATATAAACTAAGGACCCAGTTCTTGCTTTCTTTTCCAAATTACACAGCTTGTAATGTTTTTGGGAAAGACTGGGAATCTATCATTGTCTCATGGGAGACTATTACCTACATGCTATAACAGGGGTCCACTTCCAAGGAAAAGGAGGAACACCACCAGGGTAAGGCAAAACAGCATCATTAAAGTGACAATGTCCTTCTGGCTAAAAGAGCAGTTCTTGGCAGCAATGACTCTACCTTTCACCCAGTCTTCTCTCTGAGGTCTCAAATTCTGTCCCAACCACACAGAATAATGAAGCAAGACCTTTTGACAGACAGGGAAGGTGTACAGGTCAGTGGAGAGAATTAGGACTCAGCTGGTTTGGGCTGCTAAAACACTTCCCCTTTCTCTTTTAAGACGCCCGCCAAAGAGACATCAGTAAGGACTTATTAGTAAACCTTAAGACAAGTGGGCAAAAGAAAGGTTTGATTAAATCTTTATAAAGAAACGATGGGACATGTCATTTACTGTTATCTTTGAGTCATCAACAAAGAAATTTAGCCTACAATGATTTAACAAATTAAGCCCTTCTCTCCATCACTTCTCAAACTCCGCATCCAAGTAGGGTATCAAACTTCATGATGATTTATTCCCTGGAAGACTCTCATGAAATGGTCCAGTCTCTTAAACTATTCTAGGAGACAATCAAATCAGGAAATACTATTGCCAAGAGCACGTGAATTACAGCTTTTCAACAGTCAGCAGCCCTTTCTTATTGAAAGAATCAACATTTTCTAGTTTGAAGTTTACACTCACTTTTGTGTTAGATCATGGGAATAAGATCCAAGGCTTTTGCCTATGCAGAATTTTATTTCATGTAAACAAAAGCAAGTTGACAAACTCATGCCCCTTAAGAAAGAAAAACATTTGCAGGCCCCTGGCAGCAAATTACTTTTGTTTAACAGGACATTAAATGGGCCCGGTGCTGTTTTATGTTTGTCAGAGTTTGTTTATATTTTAATAACTTTTTGGTAGGAGTTTTTTGGTTGTTAGGGATTTCAGTGTTTCTATGTGTTAGCATTATTTCCAGCATATGAGCTGCTATTATGCATGTGAACTGGAAACATGGCATAACAGTATTTATCTTGGCTATTTTTTTGTTCACAATATCTAATTTTAGTAAGTTTTTCTTCTGTAAATTGAGAACTGTTACACACAAAACCCTAAACTAGAGAGGCTGAGTTCTGCAAGTGATTTATGTAAATCTGAATAAAACATGAATGAATTGGGATTATTTGGGAGCAGGGAGGAGATTTTGCAATTGAGTCTTCCTAGTCTATTTAAAACTTACACTGGATGTTAACAAATTAAGAAGGCAAGTTGAATGTTCATGAAAAATTGGGCACTGCAGCATTAAGCACAAATGCTTAACATGAATCTGTCTTCATATTATATGTAGAGATCTAAACTGTCATAATTCTCAGTCTGATGAGATTTATATTATAATTCTGCTACTGATGTCAGCAGTTCAAGTCCACAAATTCATGTTCTATTAATATTAAACAAATAAAAGGATATACATTATGACAAAATTTATTTTCTAACATCTGAGGTGGTGGATTCAACAGGAGGGTGTTAGAGTGTGTTTTGCCTATGCATGGGTTTAAAAGATTAAAAAAAAAAACACCCCTAACCCTTCATCCTCAGGCTCCTGAATGTCTGTTTTGACACCCAGGTGGCTGTAGTGGAATGACATGTCCAGCATCCCCAGAAGGCTGAGGGCTAGAATGCTAAGCTTTTCCAGCAAATGTTCATAGTAAAGTTACCAGACATTTCTACACAATTTGTTTTTTTCCAGATGAGTTGTGCTTGTTCTTTCCTCGAAGCAATTATGATGCTAATAGGAGTGGCTGGCACACAAAACAGGATAGCTATGAATTCAGCGGCACCTTGAATCTAACAAGGGGCGCCAGGTCATTCCTTGCTCACCTCTTCTTCCATCTGTCATTGAAAACTGGAGAGCATTTGATTAAGATCATTATAGCAGTTAGTCTGATTCCAGCACTGGAAAGCAGGGAAGTAAAGGGCTATTTCCACCCCCGATGGATGCTGCCAGTCTTAAATGGCATCAAGCCCCTGACCTCCACGTTGTCCTAAAATGATCTCAATAGCTTGTCCGGCTCCTGGTGGTGGTAGTGGAAGGGACTGGATGGGCGGAACAAAATCCTTCAACCCTTCTAAACAGACAGATGTCGCTTTTCTGCCGGTCCCTGCAGTACACCTGTCTGCCCTGGAAAGTACCTTTCTCAGCTGCAGCCTCACGAGGTCAAGAGCTTGAAGCTGGGTCCTGTGATTGGGGCTGCAGGTGCTGGGTGGGCCTAAAGAGCACGAAGGGGTGCTCCGATGTCCAAGCCCCAGTGCCCAAGGTGTGTGTGTGTTGGCGGCGAGCGGGGGCGGGGGGGTTCCGAGGTTTGGAGGGCAGACCTCTTGAAGGCGGGCGGCAGCCACCAACCACATTCTGGCTCCCGCACAGACACACCCCCGGGGTGTCGGAGCCGCAGCCCTCAGCCCCTCCCGGGGCAGCCAGCAGCGCCCAGTCGGCCGCTGGCCGCAGGAGAAAGTAAACAACACCCCAAGTGTCCGGGAACAAAGGCAAGTTGTCTTTCTACGGTGCCGGAGCCGTGTGCCTCTTCTGAAGAATGAGAGCTATTATTATTCTTTATGTCTTATCCTTTTTTTTTTTTTTTTCAACCAAGTTTCCTTCTAAGGGAAATAAACACCAAAGGTAGGATTCCAAGGAAATGACTCACGGCGGCTGGCAGGGCTCTGGCGGGGCTGGCCCGGGCCCCCGCGCTCCAGCCCGCAGCAGATGCCGGCCCGGCCCTCCCTCCCTCCCTTGCTGGCCAAACCCGCTGGAAGCCCCCGGCCAGGGGAGCGCCCTGCGCCCATGGGACCTGGCGGCGAGGACGCCTTTTCCTTGCTTCTGCGACCGCAGCTGGGCACTCGGAAAGTTGCTAGGGCCGAAGAGGCTAGAGGGGAGGAAGGGAAGAGAGAGGCGGAGGCGTGGACCAGGCGGGCAGCAGCCTCAGCCCGCCGGGGAGGTGAGCTGAGGACAGAGGAGCCGCCGCCGCCCGCAGCGCGGCTCTGCTGCCTGGGAGGAGGGTGCGGGGGCGGAGGTGGCGGGGGACAGAAGGTGTCAGCTACTGCATCAATTCCTTTTTCTTGCAAACGCGCGCTCCTGACATCCACAATCCCTCTCTCCCCACCTGCCAAGCGCCGCGGCATTCGGACCTGGGGGAACCCCTCCTACTGACCCCCATCCCCTAGGATGAGGGATTAAGCGACCACCGAGGACCCTGAGGTCTCACCAGAGCTTCTGACCCCACCCGCCCCTGGAGTTGTCTCGGTGCTCGCGGGTGGCAGCCCGAGCAGCCCTAGAGGAGGCGGCGGTTCCCGCCCTGGTGAAGGCGCCGCAGCGCACGCTAGCCCAAGGAAAAGCCCGCGCCGCCTCCGCGCCCAGCTGTGCCTTGGCCCCCACGCCGCCCCGACCCCGCTCCGGCCGCTGAGAGTCCACTCGGTGACCTCGGCGCAGCCCTGGTGCCAAGAGGGCGCGCGGGAGGCCGCCTGGGTGCCCGTCTGAGCGGGCAGGAGCCCCGGGGGGCCCTCGCCTTCCACCCGGCCCGGCCCTCCCCCTCCACCCGGCCCGGCCCTCTCCCGCCCCGGCGGCCCGCGCCCAGCCCTGCTCTTACCGCGGGGTCAGCGGGGAGGCAGCGACCGCAGCGCTTGAGCCGCTGCTGGTCCGCTCTGGGCTCGACGCCAGCCCGGCCGCCGGTGCACACTCACGGGTCCCGGCCCTGCGGCCCGCTCGGCGGTGACTGCGGGTGCGCGGCGGGCGAGGGTCCCGGCAGGTCCCGCCGCCGCGACTCGGGCGCTGCGCCGCCGTCGCTGCAGACGGTTATGGTAATGAGCGGCTCTGTCTAGCGAGCAGCGTGTGAAACCCGTCAATCCTGTTTGCCATTTCCCCGTGGATTTCCGAGGAGAGGTTCTGCAGGATGCCCCCAGGGTGAGAGAGGGAACATGACAAGCGCGCCCGCTCTCCCTCCCTCCCTCTGCTCCCGCCGCCGCCGCCGCTCCTCAGGCTGCACACGGGGCGCCTTTCCCGCACCCCCACCCCAGCCCGCCCCCTGCCTCCTTCCCTCCTTCCCGCCCTGCCTCCTCCTCCTCCTCCCCTCCCTTCCCGGTGCCCGGGGACACGCGGGCCCAGCTCCAGCCCGCAGCCCAGACCCCACGCGCTCTCCGGCTCCCGCCCTAGCCCTGGGGGCTCGGCTCCAGCCGAATAATGTATTCACACTGCAACCTTCCGAGATGTCTTGTCTTTTAAAATTTGGTTTAGTTTTGTTGTTGTTGTGTGTGCGTGTGATTTAAAAAAAAATCTGTGCCTTTCCCACCGTTTGCAAAAGACTTTCTTCTCCTTTGCCACAGCAAACGGAGATGAGAAACAGATGTCTTTGCAGGACCAAACAGTTATTCTCCCTCGCTGCCCGCCCCCACCCGTTTCCCTCCTGAGCTGCGTACGTATAAAAAAAAAAAAAAAAAAAGCAACCTTGGTCCTGCTGCAACTTGAATTGGCAACTCTTTCTGGGTGGGGAGCCTCCAGGGAAAACCTCCAGGAAATAAAAAGTAATACAAGAGACTGTACTTGCTGAAGAGAATGTAATTTAAGCCTTGGAATCAGAATTTTTGCAAATAGTAATTTTCTCCTATAGTGGCCTCAATCAGAGTTTATTTTTTAAAAACATTAATTCATAACTTCTGTCTAGGGACCCCTCCATTGCCGAGATGGGTCATTTTAGGTGTAATGAAGGCAGAGGCTTGGAAGGCATAGACCTAATAAAATCGGGAGAAGGCACCTGCACAAAAGTGTTACAAAGACTATAATGTTTGTTTACTGCCACTATGCCAGATGTGCTAAATATAACACTTCTTTAAAACAGTGATCCTCCGACTGTGAAAAACCAAACCTCTGGCTGCCTGGCACCCTAGGAATCAAGAAGACGCACAGACTGAAAATCAAGGGAGGAAGGAACAACATCAAGGATGAGGATTAGCATCTGCAAATTGAACTCTATCTAATTTGCATGTTTATTTCTTAGAATTGTAATTAAATTTGTGTAATAAATGTTTTCCATTTCATTTGTACACTTAAAACTTGGGTGACTGACATGCAGTTAAGTGAATTTCCTTTTTTTTTGTTTTAAGCAAATGTAGTTTATTCAATAAAGTAGCAAACCAATATTAAACATAATTAGAACTAATCTGTTTTGAAGGTGTTTCTGTTGAACTTTGTACATTAAAGACTCTCAGAGGTTTTAAGGGTATTAGGAAACTGAGAGATGGCAATTATGCTGAAAACAGACGAACCCAACAGCCTACCAAGAGCATTATTTCATTTTTTCCAAAAGACGTTCCAGGGTTGCATGCCTAAAATTGGGAATTGGGCATCCATCTTGGCTTTATTCTGAACCATATTAAATTGCATTGGCTCATGTATGATGTAGGCCATTATGATGATAATTTAAGAATTGTAAAGATGCCATTTTGTGCAGTCAATGGAAGTTGCATGTCCAGGTTAAGAGTAGAATACAATTTTCATTTGGGTGGGAGAGGAGAATTAGGAAAGGCACAAGGGCGTTTAAAGCAGTGCAAGTATGTAGAAATCCAAATTTCCAAATATCTAAAACTGGTTATTGTCAAACTCAAAGAACTAAATGTGAGGGCTTGGAGGCATGGCTTATTATGGTTTTTATCTCCCTATATTAAAGTTTTATAGCATTTAAAGGACTATGGGGAAATCCCCACATACACTTGGCTGTGTCAAAATACATAAAACCAAAAGGAGCAAATTAAGCATAAAATTGAGAAATAACATGAGGCTAAGTTATCAGCATGGGTGCACTGGTATCTTTGGAGCTTTGGCTCTGAGAAATGAGCCTTCTGGGAAACTGGCATTGCCCTTGGGTGGAGAAGACTCTTGGCTTTAATGTTACAACAAAATGATATCACAAGTATCAAATCATTGTACTTCACAGCATCCTTGCAGTTCTGAGTATGAACTAGACCTTGTCCTCATCAGATATATTAGGTTAGCATGTTTTACTGACAGCTTTCCCTGCCCTACTTTTAATCCCAAGCTTAATGTTTTTTGAGATTCAATACCCAACTGTTGACAACATGAACCTGTGTCTACAAGTACAAGAGGCAGACAAATGTCTATGGAATGAGAAACCTCATTACAAATTTAAGGTGAGTATGTGGTAGCTATGGCATGAAAAAAGAACTAACTATAAATCAATAATGAAATATTTGGAATGAGTAAATGTTATTTATAATGAGGTACAATATTTAATTGAGAACTATGATGTCATCTTGGGGTGTGTGTGTGTGTGTGTGAATTTCCAAATAGAAGTTTGATTATAAAACTTATAATACTTTGAGCTGCAGATTTACTGAAGGCAGTGGTTGTTTTCCTTTGTTTAACAAATAGACTTTCAGACTTAAAATTGCTGAAACCCATTTCACAAAACCTTTTCGTCATTTGTCTGGTAGGGAGATTTCACAAGTAAAATTTGACTTATTCAGATTGCTGTGAATACAATTCCCATTTGGGTTAATTAAAAGTTAAAATTACTGGCTTAAAAAAATAGACCATTTTTGGCTGGGTGTGGTGGCTCACGCCTGTAATCCCAGCAGTTTGGGAGGCCAAGGTGAGTGGATCACCTGAGGTCAGGAGTTCGAGGCCAGCCTGACCAACACGGTGAAACCCCGCCTCTACTAAAAATACAAAACAATTAGCCAGGCGTGGTGGCAGGCGCCTGTAATCCCAGCTACTCGGGAGGCTGAGGCAGGAGAATAGCTTGAACCCAGGAGACAGGGGCTGCAGTGAGCCGAGATCGCACCACTGTACTCCAGCCAGGGTGTGACAGAGCAAGAATCCGTCTAAAAAACAAAACAAAACAAAAAACAAACCATTTTTTATGGCAAAAAGAAGCATCTGCACCCAATTCCTCTTCTATTCTCAAATCTTTTCCACTGAGTCTTTCTTATCCCGTCACTCCATTGAAACTGTTCTGGTCATGTCACCATGACCTCCACGCTGTTAAATCCAAAGGCCATTTTGCATCTAACTTGACCCTTAAGCAGCATTTGACCCAGGTGCCCACTCCCTCCTCCTTCAAATGCCTTTATCCTGGCTCCTGGGACAATACACCCACCTGGTTTGCCACCTGCCTCACTGGTTGTTCCTTCTCAGTCTCCTTTGCTGGTTCCCCCTCTTATCTAGGACCTCTGGATGTTGGGTTGCCTCAAGCTCAGTCCTTGTACCTTGTCTCTTCTCTACAGCCACTTTCTTGTGGGTCTCATCTAGTCTCTTGCCTTCAAATAGTCTCTATATTCTGATGACTCCCAAATTCATATCTCTAGCCCAGGCTCTCTCCTGACTTCCAGACTCCATGTAGATGCCTAATGGGTATCACAAGCTTTACAGACCCAAAACTCAACCCTTATTATCTCTGCTTTCCCAATCTATGCCACCCAATAGTCTCCATCAATAAACAACAGTATTTTTCTACTTGCTCTGACAAAAATCCTTACAGTCATCATTGATTTCTTTTCCTTCATCTCCTCTATCTAATACATCAGAAAGTTCTTGAGAAGCTACCTTTAAAATTTTTCTTGACTTGGCCAGGTGCGGTGGGTCATGCCTGTAATCCCAGGACTTTGAGAGTCTGAGGCTGGCAAATCACAAGGTCAGGAGATCGAGACCATCTTGGCTAACATGGTGAAATCCCATTCTACTAAAAGTACAAAAAAAAGTAGCCAGGCATGGTGACACATGCCTGTAGTCCCAGCTACTTGGGAGGCTGAGTCTGGAGAATCCTTTGAACCCGGGAGGTAAAGATTGCAGTGAGCCGAGATCACGCCACTGCACTCCAGCGTGGGCAACAGAGTGAGACTCCATCTCAAAAAAAATTTTTTTTTTCTTGATTCTGATCACTTTTCATTATCTCTACCACCACCATTGTGGTCCACGCTTTCATCATGATCTTCTGCCTAGGATGTGACAATAGCCTCTTAACTGGTCTCCCTGCTTCCGTCTTTGGCCCTGTCTCCAGTTCAATCTCAGGTCAATAGCAATGGTGTCAATTTTTGCCAAGGCTCTTCCTAGAGCTCCCCATTTCAAAGTAAAAGCCAGGTTCTTGCAATAGCTTACAAAGACTAGAAGTCTCTCTTTATTTCTCTAATCTCACTCTGCCTCCAACCACTCCAGCCACTCTGGTCTCCTTTCTGTCCCTCTAACAGCCAACCTTGCTTTCCTCGGGCCATTTGCACTGGCTATTCCCTCTTCCTGTTGTGCTCTTTCCTCAGATAGCTGCACAGACACGTGTTCACCTCTTCCACATCCCAGCTCAAGTATCATCTTCTTAATAAGCCCTGACCACTATGCGTGAAATTCTAACACTTCACCTTTATAGCCTGCTTGATTTTCATCCAGAGAATAAAATAAAGATCACCTTCTAATCTTTTATGCATATGTTCAATTTATCACTTCTCTTCTTCCACTAGAAAGTAATGTCCATAAAGGCAGGGATTTTTGTCTTTTTTTATTAGCTCCCATATCTTCAGCAACTAGCACAGTGCAAGTACTTGGCATACTGGAAGCACTCAATAAATATATAATGATTGATTGAACAATTGACTGACAGTTTCACATATATACAGAACCCAAACAAGGCTAAAATAGTGCTAGTCTAATCTAGTGTATGTAGAATGGTGAAACAGGCAGTCAGTTTTATTACCTCATTTGTCTCCCAGAATCCTCTGGCCTAGAGCTGCCATCTGCCCCGCAGCCTTCCAGGATCTGAAGATACTACCAAGATTCCCAGGACCCAGTGGTTTCATGCTGCCCTCCCTGCCTGAGAGTCCCAGTACTAGATTTTATTCCTGTGAATGCTGGTGCTCTGGCCCAGCCTGCCTTGCCCCCAGCACAGATTTTCATCATTGCCAAGATGCTTGTGCTAAGTTACAGTATTATACAAGATGACAAAGTGTGTAAAATTACTCTCTAGGAGCCTAGGATATCATTTCTTGGCATAGCTACCCTTTCAGAGTTCCTCCACTTTCTTTCTTATCCTCCTTCAAAACTCATTCAGAAATACTCTAATAGGTATGTGCATTTTACATGCAAGAATTGATCTAGGCACTGCAGGTGAAGTAGAGATTAATAAGACACTATTCTTAGACTTATGGGTTGTCAGTACAGTGAGTAGCAGAAGACAAGCATAGACATGATGGCACTATTTAGTAAGTCGGGGCACAGCAATGGCCATGGGAGTTCCATGATGAGATGATCACATCCAGCTGGGAGAGCTAGAAAGATGTAGCGAAGAAAGTAAAACTTGAAGTTGACCTTGAAGATAGGTAGCTCTCAATGGCTGGAAATGGGGAATGGGTGAAATGTGGAGGAAACAATTTGAGGAAAGCCACGTAGGCTGGAAAGCAAAGGGAATCTTTGAGAGGAGTGAGTGTTCTGGTTAACTAGTGGGTACATGAAAGTAAAAGTGTATCGTAATATAGTGTATGATAATACAGTGTATATTACATAACACAGTGTATCATATTATGCCATTAATATTGTATTATGAATATACATAATTCAGTGTATCATAATATACACTGAAAAATAAGATGAGTTTGATCTGAATTTAATAAGCAGTGGGGAACATTAAAGTTTTCAAACTGGAGAATGATATGATTGAAGCTGAGCTTTAGGAAGAGTAACGTGCAGTGGGGAGCGGTGCTGGGCATTGTGAGTAAGAAGCTCTTTTGGCAGTCTAGGGAGGAAAAGTGCAGGTCTGCATGAAACACGGGGCCTCTGAATGACAGCCCTTTCAAGTGTGAGGTATCACAGAGTTGGAATCCTCAGGATATAATCACTGACTGCGGGGAAGGGAAGAAGGAAAGATGCCTCTGACGTTACTACTTGAGTGACGTTACTACTACTGTGTGGCTAAGTAAACCCATAACAAATGAGAAGCAGGTATGAAGAGAATAGCATGTGTTGGTTCTGGGTATTTTGAGGATGAAGTATAGACAGGGATGTCCACTAGTTAGCTGAATATTCCATTCTAGGTGTGGATATAATATGAGAGCAAATTACAAAAATTTGTGATTATTTCAATAAACATCTCTTAGGACTTCATAAAATTATTGAAGACATTTCAGAGAATTAAACAGTAAAGGGTTTGGGTCAGCATCTTGAAGAATCTGATAAATGCATTTGTTCAGGGATGAAAAAAACATTTTGGGCTTAATGTGTGACTTCTTTCAGGAATATCTGTATTTAATAGTATACAAAGACCCTTTTGGCTAAAATTTAAAATAAAAAATTTGAGAAGTGATGGTGGAGTTTGGGTAGCAGGCAGTCTCTTCTAACTGCCCTGATGTCATGACACAGGAGTAGTTATGTGCTGGGCTACCTCATGTGGTTGCATGTACTTATTTGCCATCACAGGTGGAAAGTGATTTGATATTTCACAACTAATCCTGCAATAATTCCTGAAAAGATGTAAATCATTGACAATGAGCTTGGAGTGTTATCTCTCTCAGGGACATTTGTATTTTAATAGGAGTCTCATAATGCTATAAAAACTTGAATCAAAGCAATTAATAACTAATGACATGATTTCAGATGTAATACAAGCTAATGAATATTATTTCTGAATGGAAATCACTATATATTTATATATGTATGTATATATATAGAGAGAGAGTCCCTTGCTCAAGGTACTATTTTGGAAAACCTATATTAGTAAATAGGTAGGAGTGGTTTACAGTAAACATATCAATCCTTTTTTAATTGAAAAAAATTAGAGTTAAGGTGTCACTCTGTTGCCCAGGGTGGAGTGCAATAGAGTGATCAAAACTCACTGCAGCTTTGAACTCCTTGGCTCAAGTAATCCTCCTGCCTCAGCCTCCTAAGTAGCTGGGACTACACACACACAAACCACAACTCCTGGCTGTTTTTTTATTTTTTGTAAAGATGGAGGTCTTGCTTTGTTTCCCAGGCTGGTCTCAAACTCCTGGATTCCAGTGATCCTCCCGCTCCCAAAGTGCTGGTCCAAAGTGCTGGGATTACAGGTATGAGCCACCACACCTGGCCCTGGCCCATACCAATTATTTGTAAAGAGATGTCATTCTAACATCCTTGGTAACTTTTTCAATTAAAATTTTTCAGTTGAAATACTTTTAATGCTATTAATATTGTATTAGCTAAAAGAGTATGGTAACCTGCTGGGCACCGTGGCTCACACCTGTAATCCCAATACTTTGGGAAGCCAAGGCGGGTGAATTGCTTCAGTCCAGGAGTTCAAGACCAACCTGGGCAACATAGTGAGACTCCCTTCTCTATATTAGGAACAATAATAATAATAATAATAATAATAAGAGTGTGGTAATCATGTGTACATCAACCTCAATATTCATCCCAAGTCTTCAGGGAGAATATGGGTCCTAAGTTAGGCTTGAAACTTGGATGGGACCTGGATAAACAGAGGGGAGGAGAAAGGGAACCTTCTTGTGGGTTAAGGAATAACATTCATGAGTTCCACAGGTAAGAGAACAGAATGCTCCAGGCATGAGGGCACTGGATGAGTCAAAGCCAACTTTAAAAATAGTTATATTAAGGAAGATGGCATTGCTTTTGGAGGGAAAGCACAGAAAGTGGAACGAAGTTATTTAAGCAAAAGATGGCAAAAGAGTGTGTGGGGTATGTATGTATATTGGAGGTGGGGGAGTTCAAACTTTTTACACAATGAACTGAGATAGTAAGTAAATAAGAAAAATGGTGACACATCTATGTTCTGGGAGTATTACCTTTCTTTGTTCCCTTTTCCTTTTCTTCTTCCAAGAAGAATGTTCCTCATTTATCCTCTTCCTTCCTTTGGCAGTAAGGGTCTGTACAGTTTCTTCTTGACCAGAAACCTAAACACATGGGTCCACATGGTGCCAGAACACAAATTCAGAAGTATGAATGACTGAAGAAGTCGAGTATTTCATCCAAAACCTGAAGGCAGATTTTGGTGAGGCCTGGGAGAGGCTATGCAGGGCTGTACGAGGGCCCCCACAGCTGGACAGCAGAGTGTGCCCCAGCTTACGCCTAAATATAACTGGCCATGCAACAGGAGGAGGTTCCAAAAATCATATTAGGGTCAATCTGTTAAAAAAAAAAAAAATAGGCCAGGCACAGTGGCTCACGCCTGTAATCCCAGCACTTTGGGAGGCCAAGGCAGGCGGATGACGAGGTCAGGAGATCAAGAACATTCTGGCTAACGCAGTGAAACTCCATCTCCACTAAAAACACAAAAAATTAGCCGGGCATGGAGGTGGGCGCCTGTAGACCCAGCTACTCGGGAGGCTGAGGCAGGAGAATGGCGTGAACCTGGGAGGCGGAGCTTGCAGTGAACCCAGATCACTCCACTACACTCCAGCCTGGGCGACACAGCAAGACTCCATCTCAAAAAAAAAAAAAAATATATATATATATATATATATATGCTGTGTTCATCTGTTTGTGTTGCTATGAAGGGATACCTGTATGTGGCTGGGTAATTTATGAAGAAGAGAGGTTTATTTGGCTCACAGTTCTGCAGGCTGTACAAGAAGCATGGTGCCAGCATCTGCTTCTGGTGACAGACTCAGGGAGCTTACAATCATGGTGGGAGGCAAAGGAGGAGACTGTATCACATAGAGAGAAAGGAAACAAGAGAGAGGGGAGGGGTGCCAGGCTCTTTTCAATAACTAGCTCTTACATGAATTCACAGACTGAGAATTCACTCATTACCATGAGGATGGCACCAAGTCATTCATGAGGAATCTGTCCCACTCCCAACAATGAGAGTCACATTTCATCTTAAGATTCAGAGGGACATATTCAAACCATATCATAAGCCAAAGAAAACAAGATCCAAAACACGGGCAGTCTGGAGAGAAACTGAAGCTACTTATAATCTGATTTGAAGAGTCCTTTCCTTCTCTATTTGCCCCTTCTGCACATTGTTATAAAAAAGATAGGCTAAATATTTTGTGAAGCTTAATATTCGTTCACGGGTTATATTCATGATACTGCGATGTCATCACAATCAAGGAGTATTTATTAAGTGACTAATAGTCATACTGGCATATAGAGAATTAATCCAACATGGTTTTCTTAGGAACTGGAGGATTTGTAGATATTGGAGTATTTTCTCAAGCTTACTCTTCACCTTATTTTTTTAAATTTGTAATTATTTTTTAGAGATAGGGTCTCGCTGTGTCACCTGGGCTGGAATGTAATGGTGGGATCATAGCTCATTGTAACCTTAAACTCCTGGTCTCAAGTAATCCTACCTTCTTGGACTCCCAAAGAATTGGGATTACAGATGTGAGCCACTGCACCTGGCCCCCTCACTTTATACATACGGAATTTCTAAAAGTCTTTTCATCTTAGTGTATAGCTAGTCTATTTTGTTTTTAGCATTTTAAAAAGATTATAAAAACCTCAAAGAAAAGTTTTGGTAATTGACAAGGGCAAGAATATATTCCAATTAAGTAAACATATGAGCTATATAAGAAAGTATAGAGATTTAAGTGTGGCACTAATTATATGTATTAAATATAATTAAATTTATTTTAGGTAGTGTGCTTTTTCTTGACTAAAATAATTATTACTTGGTTTAAGTGAAATGTGTGTACTTGTCACAAGCATTGATTTTCCTAGGTCAAACATTTTACAATAGGGAACTAGGGTAAGTAAGCCAGTGTTATGAAGGCATAAATTCCTAATTAGGATGAATATATAAGGGAAACAGCATTCACTCATCATTCTTCCTATTTGTAGGCATTAGCCTGGACTTGGTTTAGAGTTTTTTGATATAACATCCATGTTTAGAATGCATGTAGAGTAAACTGACTGTATCAATAACTAGTGTCAGGAGAGGGGAACTAAGGAATCTTGTTCTGGCAGAGAAATACCTGGAGACAAATTAATTTTTGAACATTTCATTTTATATTACTACTTTCTGTGTAGTATAAAATGTGTAGGTATATCAAAGTTTGTAACAAAACTGCTTATACCATCAGGAAGATGTATTTATTTTCAACAACGTAAAGGAAAAAGCATACAATGGGGGTGGGAGAGGGACAGAGAGAGAGAGAGAGAGAGAGAGAGAAAGACAACCTGCAGCAGACATCACCTGAGCGGGAAATTACACATCCTGCACACACAGGCAAGCTCTGCACACACATGCACAGAATTCATCTCTGACAATTTAATTGTTTAATGGTAGGACTAACAAGGAATCCTTTCTAAAGTAATGGCATATAAAGGCTTCCTAGTGAAGTTAATATTCCTGCTGCATTTGATGGGTGTTTCCCATTTGTGCAGTTCTGCCCCACCAGACTCCTGGTGTTTGATGGTGGGGAGACAGGAGGGGCGGTAGTGTCTGTATTCAATAGCAGAATCTGGAGAATGCCTTAGCTTGTGACCTTAGCCATTAAAGCAATAAATCCAAGGCCACGATAGGCACCAGAGCAATTGCTCACATCGGTTGTAATGTCTTGGCTTGCACTCCTAGGATCTGGGCTTCCTGAACTGGAGAATATTCTGAGTACAAAGTCCTGCTTGCCTCACTGTCTGTTTTCTCTTAGTTCACTAGAATCGAGATTTGGCAGCCATTTGTGCTGAGGCTGCAGGACCTCAGTTTGACCAGCCTTCTAGATAATGCATGCATGATGCCTCTGATGCTATAGTTTACACTTTCATCCTGAGCTGAAGTCTCTTATCATATTTCTTATGATTCACCTTGCTCATATCTGTGTTTTAATTGAATCAAATAACTAAGAATAACTATCTTAAGAACCATAAAGTTCTCAGAGCAAAGCCTAACGTGTTCTCATTTTGTAGTTTCCATTCTAAAATCAATACATTTTACATTTTTTACTCAGGTTACCAGGCTTTGGGAAGAAAAGTTTCATTGCCTACATCAGAGAAACCCAGGGGACGTGGTTTGACCACAATAGAAACTTGCTTTGCTCGGGAGTACGGTTTTCCTTGGGTTGTGGATTGACTCCCGCCATGCTGTGTTGGCTCAGCTCGTGGAAGCACGATCTGTGTCTTTCAGTCTAGGAAAAGGCTTAGTAGGCAGAGTGGAAAATGACAGACTATTTTTAACACAAGCTTTCTATCCCACAGTTCTGGGTCTTACTTCTATTATCATTACTTATTCATAGACTTTCATTCCCAAATATCATTACCCTTTACGGTAATAGGATCAGCAAAGCAACCACTTAAAACAAAACAAACAAATGCAGGAATCCAAGTCCTGTACACAGAAACATTTTCTCCACTCTTGCCAGCTCGCTGCCTCTCCCTGACTACCTGGGGGAGAAGTGGTTCTTATCAGTCACTAGGAAACTCAGCTGCTTGACAAATGCCAGAGTAACAAAATGGCTTGGCAGTGGGGAATGGTATGAAGGCACCAGCCACTAAGAGAGCAGGGAGGAGGTAATGAAATCCCAGAACAAACAAGGGAGAAAGTAGGGAGTGGAGGAAGCTGGGAAGCAGGAAGAAAACTAAGGAGAAAGATCCACAATGTGTATTCCTTCAGCAGAGAGCCCTTCTAAAACACACTCTATTTAATTTACAGTGCCATGTAACTATTATGATACCGTGTAATATAATGATTACAGGGTCATATAATTATTCTCTGTTTAATAACCATAGCTACAATGCATTGAGGACCTACTATGTGCCAGATGCTTTTGATATGTTATTTGATTTGCATAACTTTTGATAATGGGTACAAATTATCCCCATTTTATAGCTAAGGAGATTGAGGCTTAGAAAGGCCTTAGTGTCTTGCCGAAAATGGCATGCCTTCATTCAGTGGACCTGGAATGTAAATTTAGACCTTATGAGTCCAAAAACTGTGTTTATAACCACACTTTTTTTTGTACTCTTTCCCACTGTTATACTGCCTTTTTGTTTTCAGTTATTTGTGTCTTCACTCATATACCACCTTGTTCCAGAAATGATTTCAGATGGTAAAAGTGCCTTGGAGTGACACACATATCTAAGCAGTTTGCATAAGGTTCCAGCACTCTACATTGCATATTTGTTGATTGAGCCAGAGAACCTCATTTGTCAAGAGTTCAGAATTCTTTCACTGTGGAGTCCCTTTCCCTTTCTATATTTATTATTATTATTATTTTGAGACAGAGTCTCACTGTCACCCAGGCTGGAGTGCAGTGGCTCAATCACAGCTCACTGTAACCTTGACCTCCTGGGCTCAGGTCATCCTCCCACTTCAGTCTCCTGAGTATGTAGGACTACAGTTGCTCTCCACCTCACCCAGTTAATTTTTGTGTTTTTTGTAGAGGCAGAGTTTCACTATGTTACCCACACTGGTCTCAAACTCCTGGGCTCAAGTGATCTGCCTGCCTCAGCCTCCCAAAGTGTTAGGATTACAGGCATGAGCTACCACGCCCAGCCACTTTCTATCTTTAAAAATAGGCCTACCACAAACTCATCTGTGCAGGATGGCTTGAATACAGGGGCAAGAAACTGGATCACTTAATCTGTCAAAATCTCTTCTAGACCTATGATTCTGTAAAGGACGAGGTTATCATGTATAGTAAGAATTATTTTCTCTTTAGTAGTTAATTACAGAAAAGTGAATTTGCAAGGGGTCCAGACAAACACTACCTCAGTCACTTGATCATCAACAGTGATAACTTAAAGTCATCATCCTTAAGTTGATAGCTTTTACCCTTGATATGAGGTCTTGAAAATGGAAACTTACTTCTGTGATAGTCCTCTCCAAAACCCATAACTTCAGTCTAATCATAACAAAAATATCACACCAATCCCAATTGAGAGACATTCTACAAAATACCTGACCAGTCCTCCTTCAAACAGTCAAGGTCAACAAAAACAAGGAAAATCTGAGAAACTGTCACAGTCAAGAAAAGTCTAAGAGTCGAAGTCTAAGGAGGCAGGAGGACAGTAATGTGGCATCCCTGGGACAGGAAAAAGACATGCAGTGAAAACTAAAAAATCTGGATAAAGTATGGACTTTAATTATAATGTGTAAATATTATATCATTAAGTATAACAAATGTACCATACTAATATAAGATATTAATAATAAGGAAAATTGAGTTTAGGGGATACGAGAACCCTCTGTACTATCTTCTCAATTTTTCTGTAAACTTACAACTGTTCTACAAACATAAAGTCTGTAAAAATATTTTGGCACACACACACAAAAGGGAATGGGCCAAGATTACTGAGAGAACCAAGGGAATGGCAAGATGTAAGATATGTGTTCCTGTCTTGAAACCCAATCCAATCAAGATGAATAGCTTTTTCTTGAATTAATGCAATTTGGTTTCCCATTGATCTCTGGATTTTTTATGACTGGCTTTTGAATATCAGAAGATAGGACCAAGTTGCTGAGGAAGTGTCCACTCAGTTCCTGGTTCCCAGAAGGTAATTGATGAATGAATGAATGTCATTGCAATTTAACTTATAGAGCTTTCCTGGCTCTGGGATGCATATAACTCATATTGGGTTTTAGACCTTTCGATGACAGCACCCCTCTGCCCCTACACCTGGTTTAATGTCCAGCTACTCCAAGGTGTTAGTCTCATTCATAAGAACCCAACAACTGATTAAATTAATTATCTCGGCCGGGGCAGTGGCTTACACCTGTAATCCCAGCACTTTGGGAAGCCAAGGCAGGGGTATCACCTGAGGCCAGGAGTTCGAGACCAGCCTGGCCAACATGGTGAAACCCTGTTTCTATTAAAAATACAAAAATTAGCTGGGCATGGTGGCACATGCCTGTAATCCCAGCTACTCTGGAGGCGGAGGCAGGAGAATCGCTTGAACCTGGAAGGTTGAGGCTGCAGTGAGCCGAGATCACGCCACTGCACTCCAGCCTGGGCAACAGAGTGAGACTCTGTCTCAAAAAAATTAGTTAATTAATTAAATAATTATCTGAATTCAAAACTCTAATGCCACATCCTGTTTGGATTACTGGGTTATTGGTAACTCCCAATGTCTTGTATGCAGCAATATCAGTGACTTTGTTACCAACAGAAATCACAGTTATTTACATGTCACAATTGTTGTAAATACCTTGAATTATTGTTTATACTTGTCACTACTTTGAAATTATGACATTTATTAGATTTACTACTGTATCTTGATATTTAATGTGTTAATAAAGAGGCACATGTACTAAAGTGTCATAAATTTTAAGATATTTTGATAATTACATTTTAATATAATTGGTTTTCTTTATAAACCTATGATGTTTTAGAAATACATTTGAAAACATTTTTCTAAGAAGGTGTCCAAATGCTTCTGCCAATTCCTAAGGAGGTTCATGGCACATAAAAGGCTAAGCACCCCTGAAATACAGCCTGGTCAACAAAGTGAGACCCCATGTCTACAAAAAACTAATTTAAAAAAATTAGCCAGGAGATATGTGTCTGTAGTCCCAGCTACTTGGGAGGCTGAGGTAGGAGGATCGCTTAAGCCCAGAAGGCTGAGGCTGCAATGAATTTTTATGGCACCACTGCACTCCCTGTCTCAAAAACAGAAACAAAACAAAACAAAAAAACAAAGAACCTTGAAGCAGTGGAAGGAACACTGAACTAGGACCCATGAGTTCTAAATTTTGTAATCTCCATCAAATCCCTTGATGGAGACATCTCACCAGTGTCAACCCTGTAAGTGTAAGAAATCACTGTCATTATATTTGTTACGTTTGGCCATTAGATAAAAATGACTTTTTTACCAGAGTTTTAAATGCAGTTCATTGCTAATAATATTTTTCACTCAATGATTTAGACCATGCTTACATGAGCAAAGTGAAATGGAAAATTGAGCCAATTCTCTGGATAATAATTCATGCTAATAGGTTCCTACATTTGCCTGCAACATCCAGATAATCAAAGAAAATGTGTTTTTAACTTGAATTATCAGCATAGCTGTATCACGATTCTCAACTCTACTATGAATGCATAGATTAAATAGCCAGAATTGAAGTTCTTAATAAGATGAAGAACAATAGGACTTTTTCAGGTCCTTATTCTAGAGATACTCCCAATGTGCACATTGAAATAGCATGTATCTTCTGGGGACATTTGTGTTTAATTGTGCATCAAGACATATACACACCATTGATTAAAACATCTGTGTTAGGTAAAAATTGTCAGTTCTATTTGTTTTTACAGATCCCTAAATCAGTTGAACTTCTGTGTAATACATAGGTTTTAGGACAGTGTTGTCTAGTTCAGACCCTCAGTAGTTTGCCAGCAGGGAACAATGTATTATTCTTCTTATTTTTTGAGACAGTCTCACTCTGTTGCCCAGGTTGGAGTACAGTGGCATGATCTCAACTCACTGCAATCTCTGCCTCCCAGGTTCAAGTGATTCTCATGCCTCAGCCTCCCAAGTAGCTGGGATCACAGATGAGCACCACTACACCTGGCTCATTTCTGTATTTTTCATAGAAGCAAGGTTTCACCATGTTGGCCAGGCTGGTCTCGAACTCCTGGTCTCAAGTAATCTGCCAACCTCAGCCTCCCAAAGTGCTGTGATTACAGGCATGAGCCACTGTGTCCTGCTGCAAGGAATGTTATAAATGGAAACATTCTTGCCTTACAGTATATAGATCCTAAGCAATGTATACACAACTATGTGCATTCACTCATCTTTTAAGAAAACATACAAACCAAATCTAAACTGAAAGGACTTGAATTAGGTAGAAAATCAAATAAGGAATGCAACTGGAAAGTCTTACTCTGATCTCTTCCACCCTCTGACAGAAAAGTAAATGTATTTATTCAGTCTAAAGAAATAAATAATCACATTTTCTTTCTCTGCTATCTCCCCCAACAACTTTTCATTCATAACTATACAAATGTAGCTCAAAAGAAGAATTTCATTCAATTGATGATATAAATATGTTGAGAAGATATTTATAAGTATATTGACTCTCTGGATAATATTTACAACAAAAAGGAAATCTGGGGACCAGACCACCACTTAATAGAAAAAGCACATTAAACACCATATTAGTTTTCTGGAGTTGCTATAATAAAATACTACAAACTGGGTGGCTTAAATAACATTGTTTCATAGTTCTGGAGGCTAGAAGCCTGAGATCAGGATGTCGGCAAGGCTGGTTTCTTTCGAGAGCTGTAATGAAGAGACTGTTCCCTGCCATTCCCTTAGTATCTGGTAGTTTGTAGGCGATCCCTGAGGTTCCTTGGCTTGTAGAAACATCATCCCCATCTCTGCCTTCATCTTTGCCTTCATCTTCCATGGCATTGTCTGTGTGTGTGTCCAAATTTTCCTTTTTTGTAAAGACACCAGTATTATTGAATTAGGGTCCATCATGAAGATTTCATCTTAACTATATGTACTGCGAACTTATTTCTAAAGAAGGTCGCATTCTGAGATGCTGGGGATTGGCAGTTTAACATATAAATATTGGGGGAACATGATTCAACCCATAACATATACATTAAGTGTTCCATTCATACCTGAAGAACCGAATGGGAAGGTAATATACCTGTGAGAAGCTAGAGGGGCTTGCACTTCTTGAGAGGAAACAACATCTGAAAAGCCCGGATGTCAGTGTAACCATTAACTTAGCATCAAAATTAATCCCAATTTCTTTCCTTCTTTAAAGCTTCACTGTCTTCCATAACATAGATATGTTTTCTTTTCTTTTTTCTTCTTTTCTTTTCTTTTTTTTTTTTTTTTTTGACAGGGTGTCACTCTGTTGCCCAGGCCGGAGTGCAATGGCAAGATCATGGCTCGCTGCAGCCTCGACCTCCCCAGGCTCAAGCAATCCTCCCACCTTAGCCTCTGCAGTAGCTGGGACTACAGGTGTGCACCACCACTCCCAGCTAATTTTTGGTTTTCTTTTGTTTGTGTGTTTGTTTCGGTAGAGACAGGGTTTCAACAGGTTGGCCAGGCTAGTCTTGAACTCCTGGGCTCAAGCGATGCATCCGCCTCAACCTCCCAAAATGCTGAGATTACAGGCATGCACCACAGTGCCTGGCCTGATATGTTTTCTAAGACAAGAAAAGCAGCTTTCAGCGATTACCCGTGGATAAAATTGACTCTCTCCTCTAGAGGTAGGCCATGCTTACCCTGTAGTTTCTCACTCCTCCTGGCACACTGTGGTTTTGCTCCTCATGTAATTTGAGGGGAGCATCCTTACTGCCAAAGACTTTATGCTTCTGAGAATATGTCCAAAGCAGGGAGTTATGCCCTGGAACCAGCCTTTCATTGAAATAAATTGAAGAAATATGTTTAACGCAGACCTACGTTCCAATTCAAACTTAAGAAATAAATTCTCTTCTTATTTTTCCTCAATTTTTATTGAAGATATCCATATGCATAGTTAAAAATGTTTAAATTCTATAATTCTTATAACTTAAACCAACAATTTCCATCCCACTTCACCTCACCCTCAATTACTGTTAGCCAGAAACAACCACTTAGGATACATTTTGGTCTTTCATTTGGTAGTCACCTTCATATTTTTAAATAACATTTTTGTAATGTTGCTTTGTTATATTTTTACATGTTGGTTATCATCTGTTATTGCCTTCCTGCTAGGTAAGATGAGGCTTCCGTTCTTTTATACCTTCCGATTCTTCACCTATTCTCACTTCATCTTCCTAATACAGTTGTATCATGATTTTTGATCAGTTGAATATTCATTGAATTTTGAACACTGTGTAAATATTTTTCACAACTAGACATGTAGTGAACTACAATTATATATTTTTTTGTAAAACCTTTTTTTCCCTCTGGGATTAATAATTGTCAGTTTCTTGTTCACTTAATTTTCTAGGTTTCTATCATTAAGACACTGATAGAGCATAAAACTCCTCTCAAAGTGTTCAAACATATTCTCTTTTCTTTTCTTCCTTTTTTTATTTCTCCTGCTCTTTTTCTCCCTCCTCCTCCCTACTCCATTTCTTCCTTCTACACAGGCACACACACACACACACACACACACAGAGTCTCTTTTGAGTCATCCCTCCTGGAATCATCTCTTTTCTTGCTCCAGTCAGAGATACTGGTTGCTCACTAGTCCTGCTGCATCCACTGTCATCCTGGATCTTCCATTGTCATCATCCTGGGATTCACTTTTCCTCATTCTTGGGATCAGTCCTCTATCTCTTGTTTTTTGGAGCTCATATATTATTCTTTCCTAGTTTGCTTCCTTTTGGTGGATCATTTTTGAGTCACTTTCCAGGGAAAGGCACAAAGGAAGCAGATTTTCTGAGACTTTGTGTGCCAGTTATTAATTTATTGCATCTCAGCTCTATTGTGCTTCTTTATGATACTGGAGCTGGACCCAATAAACATCTCTCCTTTGCCAGCTGGAGCAATGGTAAGCTTTGTCAATAGAGGGCCCTGGAAAAACACTGCACAGCATGGCAGATAAAAGGGCTTCTCTTCCAAGTTCTCATGTACAGTTGCCAACAGACGTGCAGGGGTCTCAGTGGCACTTGCCTTCAAACAAGTTTCTCCACTCAACTTCCAGTAAGTTCCTCCAACTCTCCAGCAGGCAACTTCTCATGAGCCAGCCCTAGCTTGCCCTAGCGGGTGGCCTCCTGCCCACTGGCTCTGGTTGGCACACCCCAGTGGACAGCTTCCGTCCACAGTACCCTAGTGAACTTCTCCACCATTACATGGGCCTCAGTCACACTCTCTACAATGAGATCTGAATCTCAGCCTTTGCAGGTCCTTCTGAGCTTATTTCTTCCTTGATTATGGATACTCTGCCTCAGCCTTAAAGGAAGTAGTCGTTCCCTACAGTTGGTATTCCTGTCTTCTTTGGGCTTTCTTTTACATCTTTTAGTAATTAATCTTCTTTTACTAGCTGAGCATGGTGATTCATGCCTGTAATTCCAGTACTTTGGGAGGCCAAGGCAGGAGGATCACTTGAGCTCAGAAGTTTGAGGTCAGCCTGCCCAACATAGGGAGACCCCATCTTGACAAAAAATAAAAAAATTAGTCAGGTGCATTGGCTTATGACTGTAGTCCTAGCTACTTGGGAGGCTGGGGTGGGAGGATCACTTGAGCCTGGGAGGTCGAGGCTGCAGTGATCTGTGATCCCACCACTGCATTCCAGCTTGGGCAACAGAGTGAGACCCTCTCTCAAAAAAATCATTTTTTTTTTACTAACTAATAATTCTTCATATTAAATTTTCCCTGTATCAGAATACTAACTGGAATCTCACTGATACACTTTGCACATCTGGAAATGTCTTTATCCTTTTGTTTAATTGCCAGATAGACAATTCTGGGTTGAATATAATTTCCTTCTGATTTTTGAATACTGTTAAATTTTTTTTTTTAGTTTCCATTATTAGGTATTGAGTAATTTGATACTAATTGGAGTTCTAATCCATTGTACATGATATTTGGGGAAAAATGTCAAGGCTTTTAGGGTCTTTTCTTTATTTTAGAGAATTAGAGAATTCTTTATTCTCCAAAATTTCATGATGTATCTTGGCATGGTTTTCATATGTGTCTTGGTGTCATGCTGGGCATAATCTGAAAACTTATGTCATCGGGTTTAGGACATTCCCTTGAATTATTTATTTAAAAACACCCTCCCTTCATTTTCCTTACTCATTCTTTCCGGAATTCCTATTATATGGATAGTCTACAGTGGTCCTCTAATTTTCTAAATTTTATCTCCCATTTTCTGTCTCTGTCTTCTTCCCCCCTAGGAGATTAACTTAATTTTATTTCACAATCTTTCTCCATTATTGCATATTTAATTTCAGAGTGAGGCACTAAAAAGTTGGATGAAACATTTGTGTGAGCGGTGGGGGCTTTTGGAGTGATGACCACCATCACAGGGTGGCTGGGCTGGACAGTGTCATAGTGCCCTCCGACGTGAGTTGTCTGTGAGTGTCTGTGAGTCTTTCCTCTTGCGTTGGTCAACTGACCCAGAGACAAATCTTCCAATCCGCTTGGAGGTATCAAAGCAGCTTTGTTGTCTGGGGAAATACCTGAGGTTCATCGTCTCACGTCGAGAGGATTAACGACACGGACACACACACATGGTGTGGGTTAAGGAGCGGAAAGTTTAATAAGCAGGAAAGAAGAGAACAGCTCCCCTGTGCAGAGGAAGGGCTCTGAATGGAAAGCCCCATCCTTGGCAGGAAGCAGTAGGTTATATAGGGAGGCTTGAGGAGGTGGTATCTGATTTACATAGGGCCCAGGGGATTGTTTTGACCAGGTGTGTCATTTACATAGCCCAAGAAGAAACTGGCCATCCCACCTTAATCTTTTATTATGTAAATGGGGTTCTTTACGTGGCTGGCTCCATGACACCCACATGCATGGCGACCAAGAAAAGGGACGGGGAATTGCCATACTGTGTGAACCTGGCTTTTAGTACAGCTGCTGGCACTCATCTATCCCTGCTTCCAGCTTGCTTATTTATGCTTGCAGCTTGGCTTTTCAGGCTGCTTTCTGTTAGAAAAGAAATGGTTTTGGGGCTGCTTTTTACTAAGAGAAAAGACTTACTGAGGACTCCTGTACCCTCACTATCTGCCTAAATAATTTATTTTTATTTTTATTTTATTTTATTATTTTTTTGAGACGGAGTCTCACTCTGTCCCCCAGACTGGAAAGCAGTGGCGCGATCACGGCTCACTGCAAGCTCTGCCTCCCGGGTTCACGTGTTAGCCAGAATGGTCTCGATCTCCTGACCTCGTGATCCGCCCATCTCAGCCTCCCAAAGTGCTGGGATTACAGGTG
Organism: Trachypithecus francoisi; assembly: GCF_009764315.1. NCBI lineage: Eukaryota > Metazoa > Chordata > Mammalia > Primates > Cercopithecidae > Trachypithecus > Trachypithecus francoisi. The sequence continues at coordinate 67,247,150 of NW_022681470.1, read as the reverse complement.
GGAGCCACCATGCCCAGCCAATAATTTATTTTTAACTCCTATATTAGTATCAGCCTGCATGCCAGCCTTCTTGGGAGTTATGTCAAAAAGGGCAATGAGATTCTCACCTTTCATATGTAGATTTTCATTTTTAGTACGGTATCCCTGTCTTCCACTTCCTGATGTCCTATAACCTGAGCCATTATGGTGTAGCTTGTTCAGAGAGCAATCCAGTCTTATACCGGGTGGGAAAAGGGTAGTCATTATTTGGGGTGAAAGATGGGATCTGGGGATTCTATTTCCTATATAGATTTACCCTATCCTGTTTGTATTTATTTATTTATTTATTTTGAGACAGAGTCTCCCTCTGTCACCCAGGCTGGAGTACTGTGGTGTGATCTCAGCTCACTGCAACCTCTGCCTCCCAGGTTCAAGCCATTCTCCTGCCTCAGTCTCCTGAGTAGCTGGGACTAGAGGTGCACACCATTATGCCTGGCTAATTTTTTATAGTTTTAGTAGAGGTGGGGTTTCATCATGTTGCTCAGACTGGTCTCGATCTCCTGAGCTCAGGCAATCTGCCCACCTCGGTCTCCTAAAAAGCTAGGATTACAGGCATGAACAACCGTGCCTGGCCTCGCCCAGCTAATTCTTGTATTTTTAGTAGAGGTGAGGTTTCACCATGTTGACCAAACTGGTCTCAAACTCTTGACCTGAGGTGATCCGCCTGCCTCGGCTTCCCAAAGTGCTAGGATTACAGGCGTGAGCCACTGCGCCCGACCCTGCCCTTCTGTTTTTAGCCCCACCTGATCAGCACCTTGAAATATGTGATACCTATGATTTTTTTAGCTTTTCTGGGGTTCTGTAAAATCAATTATCTTGTTTCTAGACCACCTCCCTTTGCCTTACGGTCAGCTTAAAGTTTCAGCTTTCTCTTATCTAGTAAGGAACTTCCCACTCATGTATGTATCTATAAATTCTATCATGTTGTACTGTCATCTCTTCTTTCTTTGCCATTGCCTTTATGGGTTTATGTCTTTTAGGTAATCTTTTTACTTTCATGTTAGTGAGGTTGTAGAAGGAAATGGAGGCAAACATGTGTAATCAATCTGTCATATTTAATCAGAAGCCCCCCCACCTTTTTTTGCTTCTTAAAATTTCATTGTAAGAGGTATGAGAGGAAAAAATTTCTTCCACTAGGCCTGTAGGGTAGATCTAGATGGAAATGCAACATTTTCCAAATGCAAAGCTTCAGCTAGAAGAACAGAAAATTGGAATCAAGATATTCTATATAAATATAGACTGTTAAGACCTTAAGCATCAACATTTACAGTAAGTTAGAAATTCACTGAATTAACAGGTTAAAAAGAAACTACCAAGATTGCCAACTTTAAAAGGAATCTCCAAATTTCATAACAACATATTTATTGATATAAATGTAATAAACTATCCTAAATCTCAAAACATAATAGTTGGAAAGAGAAAGTTATGTCCTTGATATGTCTAAATCTGTTTATAATCTAACTTATTTAGAGAAGAGAAAACAGCTCATTGATTTCTTCTTTCTCAAAAATTCTCCATGTTGAGGAAATTGCTTTCTATTGTCACTTTTAATTTTCAGGAAAAGAGAGGAGGGGGTTAGGTAGAGGTGAGTAGAGAGGAGCAGGTTACAAGTTAAAGCAGACATCTACTTGGACCTTTGAGTATACTTAGTAAATTTATGCAAACACCAGCAACGTGTGAACACAATGTATGAAAATGACTTTCTCTTCATTCTTACTAGTAGTGGAAAATAATTTAAAATTCCTTAATTCTTATTTAAAATTAATTTTTTGTACATTTGTAACAAATATAATCATGATTTTTAAAAATTTAAGCCAATGCAGTTTAAGATTTTTCTTAAAGCTCCATTGCCTTCACTCACTAAATCAATATTTCATTGCTTTATAGAGATGGTAGATACCAGCTAGAACAACAGTCATTGCTCAGTTCTGACTGTCAATTTTTATTTTACTTTGGCATCCTGAATGAGAGAACAGTCTGGAAAGCCAGGCTTTGTTGAGGGAGAAAATGTCAAACCTTCTCTTCACTTATCAAAACCAAGGCTTGGTGACATAGGCGACAAGGCCTTGGTCCCCTAGAGGGGGCGTGCACTGAAAATTACTGACATGAGGCAGACTGATTAATAGGAGAAAAGGTATACACATTTATTTAACATGAATACACGGGAGCCTTCAGATTGAAGACCCAAAGATACAGAGGAAATTGTCCGTTGGTATGCTTAGATTCAACAAAGTACAAACCACCACGTAGAAATATGATTGGACAAAAAGGGTCTGATCTAATGCTAATAGACTGATTGGGGAAACCCAGCAAGGCCTGCCTGTCTAGCTTCTTCTTGATCTCCCTGAGCACACATTCCTCCTCCTGTGTGTGGGGCAGATCCCTTTCTAGAATGGGGTCTTATGACCCATAGTCAAACAAGGTAGGTCAGATAATTTCTTTGTGGCCAGTCTTTACACAGAAAGATGGAGGGAAAATTGAGTAATATATTTAGGTTTTATGGCTACCTTTGGGGAAGAGGGGTTCTGGTTTCTATGACCTGCCTTGGAGAAGAGGGATTCCAGCTTTACGGCTAGGCTCAGGGGAGAATGGAACTGAGAGACAACAGGACAAGAGAAAATCAAAGGAAAGCTTGCTTCTGACGCTTTTATTTTGGGGTACTTGGAGTGTGAAAGATTAATGTCCCTGTACCTGGAGAGGAGTGGATGGCACTTAGACAGCTGACATATGGAGGAGGGGAAGGAGGAAGATTCCAGAGGCGCAAGGTTAGGGTGAAGACATCCCTAGATCCTTGAGAAAGGCCCCAGCAGGCCTTCTCTACCTGGTTAATGGTAGGCCTCATTATCTTATTAGGGGAAACCAGATCTACCCACCTTCATTGTCTTTTTATAATGTTAAATTTTCATTGATGTTATTTTAATTAGAAAAGTCACCAGTTACACGGAGTTTCTAAGAAGGCAATTTTTTTAGTACTTTTCATTCATCCAGTAGTCAGAGCTGCGGGCACACAGGCTCAAGCCACTCTGAAAGTCAGTCAGTTTTATAAACCACACATAGTAGTACACTGAATCAATATAAAAATGTTATAGGTTTGGCCGGGCGCCGTGGCCCGCATCTGTAATCTCAGCACTTTGGGAGGCAGAGGTGGGCGGATCGCTTGACCTCAGGATTTTGAGACCACCCTGGGCAACATGGCAAAACCCTGTCTCTACCAAAAATGAAATGTTACAGATGTCGTCTTTTACAAGCAAAGTAACTTTTAGTATCAAGAGAAAAGATAGGAAAAAGGGTTAACAAACTAGTCTAGGGAGAGTGATGAAGGCTGATAAAAGAAAAACTTCAGCCGAATTAAATTTAAAGGAGTTTAATCGAGCCATGAACATCAGGAATCGGGCAGCCCCCAGAATCACAGCAGATTCACAGAGATTTCAGCATCCAGCATGGCCACGTGGTGGAAGAAGATTAATAGGCAAAAAAAGGGAAATGACATACAGAAATTGGAAGTGAGGTACAGAACGGCTCGATTGTTACAGCTCGGCGTTTACCTTATTTGAACACAGTGTCAACACTCAGTGGTGAATGAATGGTTGAAGTATGGCCGCTGGGATTGGCCAAGACTTAGCTCTTGTGACAGGCACATACTCCTAAGTTAGGTTTTCAATTTTGTCTGTTAAGCTAGGTTACAGTGCCTCCAAAAGGACTCAAATATAGAGGTACGGAGTCCTTCTCAGGCCATATTTAGTTTGCTTTAACAAGACAAAAAGAATCTCCTGGGCTAGGCCAGGGAAGTCTGTCGGTCTTGTAGTGAAGGGTCTTTGATGTGGCACAGCCTTCAGCCTTTGGCACAGTAGATGCCAAACTCTTTTTTTTTTTAAATCATGAGTGACAGTAAGTTTTTATGACCATTGAGTCCCCTGGTGAGGACTGATAGTGGAAGAGTATGTTTGTTTATGTTCTTATCTCGTTGGGTATAGTCTTTGTTATTTGTTTATTAAACAAAACATCTTATTCTTGTTGGCAAAGTGTCCGATGAAATGTAAAATGGAGTCTTTCTCTAAAGGAGTTATTTCAAGGATGCGCTATACAGTAGTGGTGTACATGTGACATCATAGACAGCCCCAGAGAAACTCAGGATGGGTTGAAGGAGACTCTGATAATATCGAGGCTTGCACTTTGGGTTGTAAAGGATAAAGATCAATCTCTTTCTTTTCAGTTGAGGGTAAATAAGAACTACCCATGCAAATTCGTGGCACCTTGCTGTTTTGTCTTCTATTTTAAAAACTAGTATTTTAAATAATAATAGTTCATTTAAAAATTCTTTTTATGGGCCTGGCACTATGCTAAGTACTTTACATAAATTATCTCTGTTTTTTCACACTGTCCTATGAGAGACACCATTTCACAGAGAGGTAATAGACATTAAAAATAAGATTAATATCTGCTCACTTGACCTGCTAGTAAGTGGTAGAGCCAGCATAGGAACCAAGATCTGGCTATCCAAGTTCTTAACGTCTCTGCAAGGCTGCCTCGCCCCTCTGTCCTTCCATTTTCCTCCCACACTCACTCCAGTCCCTTCTGCTATCCTTGTCTTCTCCCTGAGCCCTACAGAGTAAACTCTATAACTAACCATTTATATTAGTTTAAAGAGAGAATAATTGTAGCATACTTGAAATTCATTCACACTACACTGTTACCTCAGTCAGGCACTTGAATTTTATAATTTTTATTGAGGTATAATTTACATATCTTGAAATTCACCCATTTAAAGAATACAGTTCAATGACTTTTCATGTTTATTGAGTTATGGCAATCATCCCTGTAATCCAGTTTTAGAATATTTTCCTCAACTTAATAAATTCCCTCATGCTGAGTTACAGTATTTCATGTTCCCACCTTCAGTCCCAGACAACTACTAATCTACTTTTTGTCTCTATAGATTTTTCTTCCTTTTTTTCTTCTTCTTTCCTTTCTTTCTTTCTTTCCTTTCTTTCTTTCTTTTCTTTCTTTCTTTCTTTCTTTCTTTCTTTCTTTCTTTCTTTCTCTTTCTTTCTTTCTCTTTCCTTTCTTTCTTTCCTTCCTTCCTTTCTTTTTTCTTTCTTTCTTTCTTTCTTTTTTCTTTCTTCTTTCTTTCATCTTTCTTTCTTTTCTTTTTCCTTTCTTCTTTCTTTCCTCTTTCTTTCTTTCTTTTTTCTTTCTCCTTTCTCTCTCCTTCCTTCCTTGCTTTTTTCATTCCTTCCTCCCTCCTTCCTTCTCTCCCTCCCTCTCTCTCTCTTGCTTGCTTGCTTCAGGGTCTCATTCTGTCACCCAAACTGGAGTACAGGGACAGGATCACAGCTCACTACAGCCTTGACCTTCCTGGGTTCAGGTGATCCTCCCACCTCAGCCTCCTGAGTAGTTGGGACTACAGGTGCATAACACTACCATGCCTGGCTAATTTTTCTACTTTTTTGTGGAGACAAGTGTTACCATGTTGCCCAGGCTGCTCTCAAACTCCTGGCAATCCACCTGCCTGGATCTCCAAAAAGTGCTGGGATTACAGACGCGGGCCACCATTTCTGGCCTAGATTTGTCTTTTTAGTATAAATGAAATCATACGGTATGTAACATTTTGCATCTGGTTTCTTTCACTTAGCACAATTATTCCTGAGATGTTGTAGCAGTTTCTGCTCATTCCTTTTAAGTGCTGAATAGTATTCTATTGTGGATATACCACATTTCATCTGTCCAAATGATAAACAAAATGATATTTGGGTTGTTTCCACTTTTTGACTATTACAAATAATTCTGCTATGAACATTGGTGTATGAGTCTTTGTGTGGGCACATATTTTCATTTTTTTCTTAAATAAATATCCAGGAGTGGATGCTGGGTCATATGGTAAGTTTATGTTCAACTTTTTAAGAAACAGCCTCATTGCATTTAAACCTCATATCTGAATGTGAATTTAAAGTCTTTTTCCTCAACTAAGCAAGCATCAGTAAGCAATGGAGGGGTTCATAAAGTTGGAGGAAATTTTAGGGGGACTATGATTTCTTTGTTAAAGGGCATTTGTAAAGTGTCTCTGTGTATTAGTCTGTTTTCACACTGCTATAAAGAATTACCTGAGGCTGGGTAATTTGTAAAGAAAAGAGGTTTAATTGACTCACAGTTTCACATGGCTGGGGAGGCCTCAGGAAACCTACAATCATGGTGGAAGGCACAGGTGAGCCAAGCATGTCTTACACGACAGCAGGAGAGAGAGCGAAGAGGGAAGTGCCATACTTTTAAACCATCAGATGTCATGAGAACTCACTCACTAACATGAGAACAGCAAGGGAGAAGCCTGTCCCCATGATTCAGTCACCTACCCCCAGGCCCCTCCTCTGACATAGACAAGGGAATTACATTTCTTTTTTCTTTCTCTCTTTATTTATTTATTTTTGAGACAGAGTCTCACTCTGTCACCCAGACTGGAGTACAGTGGCACAATCTCATCTCACTGCAACCTCTGCACCCTGGGTTCAAGCAATTCTCTTGGCTCAGCCTCCTGAGTAGCTGGGGCTACAGGCATGTGCCACCAAGCTCCGCTTTTTTTTTTTTTCTTTTTTTTCTTTTTAGTTTCACCGTGTTGGCCAGGCTGGTCTTGAACTCCTGACCTCAGGTGATCCACCCGCCTCGGCCTCCCACAGTGCTGGGATTACAGGGGTGAGCCGTCGCACACAGCCCACAAAGTTTTAAAGATTAAATTTGAATGTTTATAGGTTGGTCATGCATTCTCCATTTTACCCACATTTCCCCCACTTGCTATTGACAAACATAACAAAGTTAGAGGATTCATACTATCTGACTTCAAAACTTACCGTCAAGTCATAGCAATTAAGACAGTGTGGTACTGGCTGGGCGCAGTGGTTCATGCCTGTAATACTAGAACTTTGGGAGGCCGAGGCAGGGGGATCACAAGGTCAGGTGATTGAGATCATCCTGGCTAACACGGTGAAACCCCGTCTCTACTAAAAATATAAAAAATTAGCCAACCGTGGTGGCAGTCACCTATAGTTCCAGCTACTCGGGAGGCTGAGGCAGAAGAATAGTGTGAACCTGGGAAGCGGAGCTTGCAGCGAACTGAGATGGCACCACTGCAATCTCAAAGAAAAAAAAAAAAAGTGTGATATTTGGTGAACATGTAGATCAATGGAAATGAATAGAGAGACCAGAAACAGACCCATTCTTATGTGGTCATTTGTATTTTGATGGCAGTGCAAAGGCAATTTAATGGAGAAATAAGTATTTTCAAGAAATGGTATGAGAACTTTTGGACACTCATATGCAAAAAACTTTACAGAAACACTGCTCTTCATAAACACTGTTGAGGAAAGGAAAAGAAAGCCATAGTCTGGAATTAAATATTTGCAAAACACATATCTCCTAAATAACCGATAACCACATTACATATTGAAAGAATTCTTTTTAAAAACCCTCAATAATAAAGAAACAAATAGGCCAGGTGTGGCAGCTCATGCCTGCAATCCCAGCACTTTGGGAAGCGAGGCAAGTGGATTACTTGAGGTCAGGAGTTCGAGACCAGGCTGGCCAACATGGTTAAAACCTATCTCTACTAAAAATAAATTTAAAAAAAAAATTAGCTGGGCATCGTGGCAAGTGTCTGTAATCCCAGCTACTGCAGAGGCTGAGGCAGGAGAATCATTTGAACCCAGGAGGCGGAGGTTGCGGTGAGCCAAGATCGCGCCACTGCACTCCAGCCTGGGCGACGGAGTGAGACTCTGTCAAAAAAGGAAAGAAACAAATAACCCAGTAAGAAAATGGCAAAAATTTGAACATACACTACACCAAAGATCATATACAGATGGTAAATAAGCACATTAAAAGATGCTAAGCATTATTGGACATTAGGGAAATGCAAATTAAAATCATAATGTGTTACCACTGCATCTATTAGAATGGCTTACTTTTAAAAAACAACAAAAACAACTTTCCATATCAAGTGCTGATGAAAATGCAAAGCAACTTAATGTTTTATGTATTTGGTGGGAATGCAAAATGTTATAGCCTCTTTGGAAAACAGTTTGGAATTTTCTAATAAAGTTAAACATAAGTTACCATATAACCCAGAAATCCTACTCTTAGATATTTATCCAAGAGAAATAAAAACTTACGTTAACACAGAAAATTGTACATCAATGTTTCTAGTTGTTTTATTTGTAATTACCAAAAACTGGAAACAAAACCAATGTCTGTCAGTTGCTGAGTGGGTATATAAACCGGGGATGCTACTCAGCAATAAAAAGGAACAGATTGGCTGGGTACTGTGGCTCACGCCTGTAGTCCCAGCACTTTGGGAGGCCAAAGTGGGTGGATCACGAGGTCAAGAGATTGAGATCATCCTAACCAACATGGTGAAACCCCATCTCCACTAAAAATACAAAAATTAACTGGGCATTGTGGCGCACAACTGTAGTCCCAGCTACTCTAGAGGCTGAGGCAGGAGAATCTCTTGAACCTAGGAGGCAGAGGTTGCAGTGAGCCGCGATCATGCCACTGCACTCCAGACTAGCGACAGAATGACATTGTGTCTCAAAAAAAAAAAAAAAAAAGGAGGAACAGATTTACTAATAAACATAAATAGATGAATCACAAACGCATCATGCAAAGTGAAAGAACCCAGAGCCAAAAAGTTACATATTGTTTTATTCCATTTATACGACATTCTCAAAAAGGCAAAACCAAAGAAAAAGCATTGATGGTTACTGGGAATTAAAAGCAGGGCAAGAAGTTGAAAACCAAGGCGCATGAGACTTTTGGGTAGAGAAAGCTGTTCCATATCCTGATTGTAGTGATGGTTATGACTGTATGTGTTGAAACTCATAGGATTTTACACTGAAAATGATGAACTCTGCTATGTGCAAATTATATCTCAATGAGCCTGAAACAAAAGTCAATAGGGCCACTCTTGACATTAGCACTTATAAGATAATAACCTAAGCTAACCTAAAAATATGGAGAAAGTTTCTCTTTCTTTGGCTAATTATTAAGGATTCAATATGAGAAAAGGCAGCTCACCAAATTTAGCTTGTATAGAAGACGCTCAAAATTGTGGAGTATTCCTTTAGCACAAATCTAAATAAAGCTTTTCTGGTCATATTTATAGGCATGCTCACATTTTTACCTCTCTAATATAGCTGTTAAGAATATGATATCTTTTCAGTTTCCACTTCAACTATAAGCATTTTTCGTTTACGTTTTCTGGTGTGCATACAGTATAAATTCTGTTACATCACTTTATACCTTTTGTTGTTTCTGACTGCAGCACTTGCAAATCATGTTTAATTTTGTTTGCCCAGAGTAACGATGAAATGCTAAAAAATATATATTCTATTTACACTTCACACTCTTACAGTAACAGAAGAGTCTTAATGCACTTCTGTCCTCTGAGGTAGCTTGTGGTAAAACAGGAGAAACATTATGAATAATTAAAAATATGATATTTACTCCAGGAGAAAGATAAATCTTTGAAAAATCTCTGCTGGCAGAAAGCTTCACAATCAGGTACCATATTCTTATAAATAAATTGCCAGTCTTTTCAGGTGTCAAGGGATTTCACAGTCAGATATTAATGAGATAAAGATGCTCAACTTGATCATGAAGGGTGGGAAGAATGAGGATTGAGTTGCTTCTTGTTAATTCTTATCATTCTTCATTGTTAGGTAACAAGTAGGTAGCAGATGCCAGTACTGTGCCAAACCTACAGCTATAAAAGGGTAAGGCAGATCCTAGACAGAAGAGTTTATTCTGAAATATTTGATTTCAAAATATTCAGACTTTAGGCAATTAACTTAGTTTTTCCTCATCATAGAGACAGGACTCTATGTCTTTTATGTAATTGGCTATTTGACCTATTTTTGTTTTTCATGTTATTACAGAAAAACTCAATTCTCTAAGTGAGGAATTAAGGTCAACTGAAAAAAAAAAAAAAAGGTCTGTTAGTCAATCTGTCCAATCAATGGATGTGGTGTTTGGCTGGGATTCAGTAGACCTGTCACCACTGTGACATTAACTAGTGTGACTCTGGGTAAGTCCACCTGCCTGGGGCCTCAGTTTTCTTATGTGTACAATGATGCATTTGAATTTGATAATCTCTAAAATCAACTACAGCTCTAAAACCATTGCTGATTCTTAATGCACCATCAATTTTTAAATGACTTGAAAACAATGTCTAAATCTATATTACATATAATTAAATCCTTGATAATTCAGAATGCATTTCAAAACACTGCATACTTTATAGAGTCATTACTGTGAAAAGCCTAGCAAAGTTCTGATTAAATAGAAGTTTCAAGCTAATGGAATCCTCATTAGATTCGCTTTTACAACTGTTTTTCACAAATATAAAATTCTAATTGTAAAGAAAAATTTACCTTCATTTTAACAAAATAAAACCCAATTCTGCAATTAAGCAGGAAATAAAGAGATGTAACTCGCTTATACTTGGGTTGAGGTCGTTCACACAGAGCATTCTGGCATTGTCAACCAGCCCAGACTCTTTCACTAATATGAAATGCAGACTATCCACTGGAGTTTATAAAAAATTTGGACAAGAGAGGATATTCGAGTACAGGGGTATAATTTCAGCTCACTGCAACCTCCGCCTCCTGGGTTCAAGCAATTCTTCTGCCTTAGCCTCCCAAGTAGCTGGGACTACAGATGTGCACCACCACGCCCTGCTAATTTTTGTATTTTTATGTAGAGATAGGGTTTTGCCATGTTTCCCAGGCCTGTCTCAAACTCTTTGGCCTCCCTCCCAAAGTGCTGGGATTACAGGAATGAGCTACCATGCCCAGCCTTCAGACTTTTAATATAGTCAATTGATGTAGAAGCCAACAAATTAATTTTTACAAACAGTGAATACAGTTAACCATCTTTAACATGATTATGTGAATTGGAATTTGTGCTATTTGGATAAGGACCAAGTTTATATTTCCTTCCCTCATGTCTTCCTTCCTCTCAGCCTTCCTTCCCCCAAACATTTGTTGAGTGGTTATTATACCAGACTCTGTAATCCCCTGATAGTAAAAAAAAAAAAAAGCATACCAAACAAAAATCCAAACAAAATCCCTGCCATTAAGGAGGGTCACAATCTATGAGGCAAAACTTGATTAAAAATGGGTCAGGCTCAGTGGCTCACAACTATAATCTCAGCACTTTGAGAGGCCAAAGGATCTCTTGAGGCCAGGCGTTTGAGACCAGCCTGGGCAACATAGGGAGAACCCAGATCTACAAAAAATAAAAAAATAATTAGCCAGGCATGGTGGCACATGCCTGTAGTCTTAGCTATTCAAGAGGCTGAGGTGGGAGGATCCCTTGAGTCTGGGAGGTCCAGGCTGCAGCCAGCAGTGAGTGCACCATTGCCTTTCAGGCTAAGCAGCAGAGCAAGACTTTATCAAAAAATAACAATAATGTGACAATTTAGTGATAAAGATGTATACAAACGTTACTAGAGGAGAATTGACTTACCTTGGCACTGTCTCACACACACATACACATACACACAGGTTTGTGTAAAATGACCATTCCATATCAAATTTCAAATAAAGCCTTTGAACAATTCTCAAGCATTTTGAAGCACTAGGTTTACATATAAATAGCATCATAACTCATTTGTTATTGAAAGCAGGTATGAGAATGTATACTTTTTAAAATCCCTATGCTTTTAGAGTTGCCATTAGTAGGAGAAATGGGAAAGAAGCAAAACAACCTCTGAAAACTATTTTAGATGGAATGGTCATCTGGTTTTGGTGAAAATGAAGAGAGGAGGCTTTTTTCACATATCCTGGCTAGGGGTAGAAATTAGAGCAACCTTTCTGGAGGGCATTATAGCATGATTTGTCAGAAGGTTTAAAGATGTACATACTTGGATCTAGCAAATTTATCAAAAAAAAAAAAAACTGAGGAAGAAAGATTCAGCTTTGAGTGCATACACGTTTTGGACTATTATGTCTTTTGGGTAAATTGACCCTTTTATCATTATGTAATATCCTGATTTATTCCCAAGCACTGTGGACAGAGTAATATTCTGAAAGTCAGTTAATGGAGGAACACAAATAAATGAAACACCTGTGATAAGAAGTGGAAATCTAGAAAACATATTCATTAACTTATTATTGGAAACAGTTTATTGGATTCTGCTTGAGCCTGAGCAGGTACATGTTAGTGATTACATGTATTTGTAGACTTGGCTTTCTATTGTTAATAGTCTGAGATGCATGACCTCTAATTAGGCATGAAACAAACAATAGTAAACTTTACACATTTTTCATAGTCGTATTAGGGGTTTATTGCCATATAAATTGTTTATGTAAAATCTGTATGATTTATTACATAATCCCATTAGATACATTTTATTGCTTTCCTGTGGTTTTGTGCTTTGCCTTAATATTATGTTTGAGCACCCCTTGGAGTTTATATTAGAGCATTTAAAAATCATCAATACTAAATAACCAAGCAGAATGCCTAATACAAGAGAGAAACAAAGCTACATTGCCATCTTTAGACCAAGTCTTCCTTATCTGATTATCTGGATATTGTGATGAGAATTAATTGAGCTTAAGGTTGTGCTGACACCTTGTGTCTAAATATATTTGAGAGAAATTTTGCAAAGTTGAAAGAATTCAAATATAAAACCGAATGTGTAGCTCTATCTACTTCACCATTCCTATGGTTTAAATTATTTTCTTGATTATGCTTGATCACCTGTTTCACTTTCCATTTGCTACCATTCTATGTGCTGTTGTTTGGTGTTGCAATATAAAAAAATATTTATGTCCCGTCAGGTGCGGTGGCTCATGCCTGTAATCCTAGTACTTTGGGGGGTCGAGGCAGGTGGATCACCTGAGGTCAGGAGTTCGAGACCAGCCTGGCCGACATGGTGGAACTCTGTCTCTACTAAAAATACGAAAATTAGCTGGGCATATTGGCAGGCACTTGTAATCCCAGCTATGCGGACTACTGAGGCAGGAGAATCACTTGAATCCAGGAGGCAGAGGTTGCAGTGAGCCAAGATCGCACCACTGCACTCCAACCTGGGAGACAGAGCGAGACTCCATCTCAAAAAAAAAAAAAAAGTTCCAAGTAATGTAATCATATTATAATAGTAGATTTTTCTTTTTTTCGTTTTCTGTCTCTCTTTAATTCATTAACTATTTAGGAAATAACCATTTTAAATGTTTATCTGTTGGTTTAGAAACTCATTGAGGCCGGGCGCGGTGGCTCAAGCCTGTAATCCCAGCACTTTGGGAGGCTGAGGTGGGCGGATCACGAGGTCAGGAGATCGAGACCATCCTGGCTAACCTGGTGAAACTCCGTCTCTACTAAAAAAAAAAAAAAAAAAAAAAAACTAGCTGAGCGAGGTGGCGGGTGCCTGTAGTTCCAGCTATTCGGGAGGCTGAGGCAGGAGAATGGCGTGAACCCGGTAGGCGGAGCTTGCAGTGAGCTGAGATCCGGCCACTGCACTCCAGCCTGGGCGACAGAGCGAGACTCCATCTCAAAAAAAATAAAAACAAAAGAAACTCATTGAAAGTAGAAACCACATCTTTTATTGTAATTATTTACAAAATTTAGCAAAGTTTTACATGTACATAGTTACTTTCATTAAAAGGATTTTTTAAAAACCTAATATTTGCTGAACACTTACCGTATGCCAGATGCTTGTCCATGTATTTTACACACTTTATCCATAGTAAACAAGATTAATAACACATAGAACCATCATGTGCAGGTTCCACTCATCGATCCTCTGTCAGGTACCAGAATCTGTATGTACCTTTCTGCCACATTTTGAGCCAGCCCAGAAGGATCAATGAGGTCTGACCCATCTCTGTTTGAGGTCTTTGACACCGCCTAAATCTTTGATGAGGACTCTATTCTCTAAATATTCTTGAAAATTCTTAAGAGTAAATGTATATATATGTATCTGCAACTTGTACTTATCTGTATGTAGAGGGGGAATGACTGGGTCCTTCTGGAAGTTTAACTTTATACATATTACTTACCTGATGCCCTCTTCCAAGATCATTGATTGTTGGCTGAATTCAGCAGAACCCTGTCAATGTCTTTGCATCATTGAATTCATTGATCACGTGGTCATCAATAGCTGATGTGATGAAAACTAGAATACTCTGTTTTGTTATTCTGAGACAGTTTCCTACAGCAAAGTGGCTTGTGTGCTGAAGAATAAGTCTTTAATGATACAGATCTTTCAGTTCATAATTACATAGATACATTTGCCCCAAGATGGGATCAAGCATCAAGCAAAATTGATTTGGCATGAATTCCTTTGCCAGCTGTAGGAAACAAAGGCCTTCCATTAAACTTTAGGTCTAGGAGCTGAGCCTGCCTTGTGGGTTCAAACAAAACTCTACTAGTCAAATGCAGAAAACAGAACCTACTGTTGCTATTGAGTGCTTGAGAAAAACTCTAAGCTAGTTTAGGAATGACTACCAAATCCACCACAAACTTGCTGCCATTGGACCTCCAGCCTCTGACATTGTCTAGAAATTGTAGAATCAGGAATCTTTTGTGCTACATTTTTTGACTCTAGAATCACTCTGCATTGTGACAATGAAGAAGCTACCAGCCAAACTGCAATGCTGCCTGTATTAGTTTTCTATTGCTATTTACTATGGTCTGAATGTTTTTAATCTCTTCAAAATTTATATATTGAAACTTTATCCTCAATGTGATAGTATGAGAAGGCTTCTGGGAGGTGATTAGCTCATGAAGGCTCTCCCTGCATGAATGGGACTAGTGCTCTTATAAAAGAGACCCCAGAGAGCTAGTTGGCTCCTTCTACCATGTAAGGATGCAGTGAGAAGTTGCCATCCTTGAGGACACAGGCCCTCACCAAATGTCCCCAGTACCTTCATTTGGATTTCCCAGTCTCCAGAACTGTGAGAAATAAATTTCTGTTGTCTATAAGTTACCCAGGCTAAGATATTTTGTTATAGTAGCTTGAACAGACTAAAACACTATTTAGCAAAGTATCACAAACTTAGTGGCTTAAAACAACACCCA
Source organism: Trachypithecus francoisi (assembly GCF_009764315.1). Taxonomy (NCBI): domain Eukaryota; kingdom Metazoa; phylum Chordata; class Mammalia; order Primates; family Cercopithecidae; genus Trachypithecus; species Trachypithecus francoisi. Next base: position 67,232,048 of record NW_022681470.1, on the reverse strand, counting down.
TTTGTTTTCTTACAGTTCCGCAGATCAGAAGTCAAGGCACAGCTCAACTGGGTTCTCTGGTCAGGGTCTCGCCAGACTGAAATCAAGGTGTCATCTGGGACAATAATCTCATCTGAGGCTTGAGGTCCTCTTCTAAGCTCCCTGGCTGTTGGCAGAGTTCAGCTCCTTGCAGTTGTAGGATCAAGGTTCCTGCTTGATTGTTGGCTGTCAACCTGAGCTGTTCTCAGCTCTAGAGGCAGCCTGCCATTCCCTGCCACAACAAGGCAGTTTGTTCCTTCAAGGTCAGCAGGAGAGTGTCTCTTTGACTTCTTTTAGGGACTCTCTTGATTATCATGTCAGGCTCACACAGGATAATATCCATAACTTAAAGGTAACTGAAGAAGGACTTCAATTACTTCTGCAAAACTCTTCACAGCAGCACCTAGATTAGTGTCTTATTCAATAACTGGGATATGGTGTGTAAGGGAAAGGGGATCTTAGAGGTCATCTTAGAATTCTGCCTCCCACTGCATAGCACTAAAATAGCATACTGCTATTTTAGATGCAAACTGTAGAACCTGTCTCTCTCTGCAATATTGTATACCAGAAAAGGAGAGGCCCCATGCCTTGTCTCTCCACTTACTAAACTTGGTTCACACCTCTAAACCCAACTGCAAGAGAGTAGAGGAAACAAAGCTTTTAGCTTTAGGTTAAAATAACCTTTAGGTTAAAGAAGCTTTAGGTTAAAAGAATCTTTCTAACCTCTGCAGTAATAAAATGAAGTTGAAATGGATGTGGAGCAAACTAATTCATGCTATCTACAATATCCTTTATGATCAATTAAAGATGGTTGCAAATTCTTTGCTACTTCTCTCATTAAGAGATGAAGTCTAATTTTACTCCCTTTGAATCTGGGCCAGCTATGATAACTTGCCTGACAAACAGAATGTGGCAGAAGTGAAAGTCTAGGACTTCTGAAGCTAAATTATAAGAAGCTTTGCAGCTTCTGCCCAGGCCCCTGGTTACACTCATTCTTGGAGCTCTGAGCTACCAATTTAAAGTCTAACTACCTTGAGGACCTGTTGCAGGAAGTCAGGGACCCCGAATGGAGGGACTGGCTGGAGCCATGGCAGGGGAACATGAATTATGAAAATTTCATGGACATTTATCAGTTCCCAAATAATACCTTTATAATTTCTTATGCCTGTCTTTAATCTCTTAATCCTGTTATCTTCATAAGCTGAGAATGTACATCACCTCAGGATCACTGTGATAATTGTGTTAACTGTACAAATTGATTGTAAAACATGTGTGTTTGAACAATATGAAATCAGTGCACCTTGAAAAAGAACAGAATAACAGAGATTTTTAGGGAACAAGGGAAGACAACCATAAGGTCTTACTGCCAGTGTGGTTGGGCAAAAAGAACCATATTTTTCTTCTTGCAGAGAGCCTATAAATGGACATGCAAGTAGGAGAGATATCGCTAAATTCTTTTCCTAGCAAGGAATATTAATAATTAATACCCTGGGAAAGGAATGCATTCCTGGGGGTAGGTCTATAAATGGCCGCTCTGGGAGTGTCTGTCTTATGCGGTTGAGATAAGGACTGAGATACGCTCTGGTCTCCTGCAGCATCCTCAGGCTTATTAGGGTGGGGGAAAACTCTGCCCTGGTAAATTTGTGGCCAGACTGGTTCTCTGCTCTCAGACTCTGTTTTCTGTTGTTTAAGATGTTTATCAAGACAATACGTGCACAACTGAACATAGACACTTATCAGTAGTTCTGTTTTGCCTTTTGTTCTGTTCCCTCGGAAGCATGTGATCTTTGTTCTGCTTTTTGCCCTTTGAAGCATGTGATCTTTGTACCTACTCCCTGTTTTACACCCCCTTCCCTTTTGAAACCCTTAATAAAAATTTGCTGGTCTGAGACTCAGGCGGGCATCATGGTCCTACTGATATGTGATGTCACCCCTGACGGCCCACCTGTAAAATTCCTCTCTTTGTACTCTTTCTCTTTATTTCTCAGCCGGCCGACACTTATGGAAAATAAAAAGAACCTATGTTGAAATATTGGGGGCGGGTTCCCCCAATAAGGACCATGCTATTAGAAACCTCAGTATAGCTAATTTCCTGTTCTAGCACCCAGTCATTCAAGTCATAACAGTTGAGGCCTCAGACATTGCGGGGCAAAGGTGAACTGTCTCCATTGTGCAATGTCTGAATTCCAGATTTATGGATTTGTGAGAAAAAAAAGTTGTTTTGTGTAGTTATTTACACAGGGTAGATAACTGGAACAGAATTTGGTACCAAGAGTGGGGTGCTACCTTAAGAAAATTTAAAACATATGATATTGGTTTGGGGACTAGGTAGCAGCTGGAAACTGGGCCTTAAGAAGACTGTTTGTGAAATCTGTAATGGCCTTATGAGTGATGCCTTACAGGACAGTGAAGAAATAGAGGCTGGAAGAAAGGGTATTGTCACGGACATCCATTTGAAGAGACCACCAAACAGGCTTTGTGTGAGCAACAAGGCTGTTTATTTCACCTGGGTGCTATCCGGCTGAGTCCAAAAAGAGAGTCAGCAAAGGGTGGTGGGATAGGCATTCTGATAGGTTTGGGATAGGCGTACAAAGTACATTCTTAAGGGTGGGGAAGAATATTACAAAGCACCTTCTTAAGGGCAGGGGAAAATATATGTGTCAGTTAGGGTGGGACAGGAACAAATCACAATGGTGGAATGTCATCAGTTAAGGCTATTTTCACTTCTTTTTTGATCTTCAATTGTTTCAGGCCATCTGGATGTATATGTGCAGGTCACAGGGGATATGATGGCTTAGCTTGGGCTCAGAGACCTGACAGGCATGTGAGATATGTCCTAGCAAAACAGTTAGCTAAATTGTTGCTTGGAGTAATGAGGTAAAGAAAGATCTTGAGGATCTTGCTAAACAAATTTTCAGGCAGAATGCTGAAAGTGCTACTTAGTTTTTTCTAATAATTTTATTATTTCTACCATAAAATATGGGAAGTGAGGAAAAAATTAAAGATGGAACTGTTCACTTTTTGAGGATTTATAGGATATATTAAGAAGGAAGAACTTGTTGCATTTGAAAATAAAAGTCCCTACCTCCATCTCTTTCAGAAAAATATTATCAAAGTAAGAAATGGCTTCAGAGCAAAGGAACTATTGATATGGGTCTGGTTGGGTTTCATAACTATTATAGGCTAGTGGCTGCTCTGAACCTTTGATTCTGTCCTCTCTTTTTTGAATGACTGTGTTGACTGCAGTAACCCTATCCCTGTGTCACTATTGGATATTGGGTTTATAGACAAGGAAGATAACTTGCATCTTCATTTCATGGTCTTCAGATCAAGAGGAACTCTCCTCAAGGAACTACATTGAGAAACCTCATCCCAATTTACATAATGAGATGCTGGCCTTTGGACTAGTGCTGAAATGGGATGAGACTTTTGGGAGCCTTGGGAGGGGGTATGTGTATTTTGCATGTAGGATGAATGTAAATTATTGGTGGGCAGAGAATGAACTGGAAGGAAGGACAAATAAAGAAAGACTAAAGATGGCTGCAAATTTGTTGCTATTCCTCCCCCAATAGGTGGAGTCTAATTTTCTTTCCCTTGAATCTGGCTGGTCTTAATGACGTATTTGACCAATAGGATGTGGCAGAATTGATGTTCTGGATTTCTGAGGCTAGGTCATAAGAGGCTTGCAGCTTTCACCCAGGCCTCATAGTGCACTCACTCTTAGAGCCCTGACTGCCATACAAAACGTCTGACAATGGTAAGGCTGCCATGTTTTGAGGATGCTCAAGCTAGCCATGTAGATAGGCTGTGTGTGAGAGAGAAGGGTTTGGGGTGGCTGAGTAGCTTCAGGTGTTCCAGCATTGAAATGTTGAGACCATCCCATCTGAGACCCCAGATATCACAGAGCATAGGTGAGCTGTTCTCTTCTCACCTATCTCAATTCCTGACTCACAGATTAATGAGCAAAATAAATTATTGTTTTTGTTTTAAGCCACTTAGTTTGGAAGTGTTTATTATTTATCAGTAAATAATTCAATCATCCGTCTTCCGTCTTAGGGATCTTGTTGCCATATCCTGGGATCCAGACTTGGTTTGATCCTATTCCAGTTCATCAGAAATGTTATTGTGTTAAACCTCACTGGATGGTAGAATCATATTCTCACCCCTTCTTCTGTTAAAGAGGGTCTCTTCAGTCCATTTGCAAATGAGTAGATGTAAAATGATACAACGGAAGTTAAACTGACTGAACCCACACTTCAGAATCTCTGAACTTCAACTCAGCCCAAAGCAAATTCTAGCAATGCCAAGGGTAAAGGGAAGTTCCTGTGCAAATAAAATGTCTTGTTATCCAACTATATTCAATGAACACAGGAATTACTGAAGCAACTTTTAAACAATAGTCAGTGCATACTAAATATATTTGGGGTTGTAATAAACATTAAAGCCATACAACAGTTTTTTTGTTTTTGTTTTTGTTTGTTTTTTGAGATGGAGTTTCGCTCTTGTTGCCCAGGCTAGAGTGCAATGGTATGACCTCAGCTCACCGCAACCTCTGCCTTCTGGGTTCAAGCGATTCTCCTGCCTCAGCCTCCAGAAAGTAGCTGGGATTACAGGTATGCGCCACCATGCCTGTCTAATTTTTTTGTATTTTTAATAGAGACGGGGTTTCTCCATGTTGGTCAGGCTGGTCTCGAACTCCCGACCTCAGGTGATCCACCTACCTTGGTCTCCCAAAGTGCTGGGATTACAGGCATGACACTGCACTCAGCCAACATAACAGTTTTTAGACCTCCAGGGCCACACATTCATTTGAAGTCTGAAGATGTTTTAGAATAGATTCTGCACCTTAAGTTTCTACGTGACATTGGTATTTGGCCCCAAGTGTACGTTATTTCAGAAGAAACATGTAGAGTGGCATTTTCAGAGGAGGGAACCAGGAGTATTTATGTAATGTTGAGAAAAACTGATACATATATATCCAGTCATGAGTTACACAGTGGGCCATGGGGTAAATCTAATTGATATTTGGGGTGCCTTAGAATGCATCTGTGAGGATAAGGCCTGAAAAATACGTATTTGTACTATGCTTCCCTCCCCAGATAATTCCTAAACATCTGAAAGTTTGAGAACCACCAATATGAGAACAGGGAAGCATGAGTCCTTTTCCTTTCTCTTCATTCATCCCCCAACCTCCCAAATGCTATTTGAGACATTTCACTCTGTTTCTGTCAACAACAAAATCAAATTCAAAGAGAGAATCAGAAATAGCTTTATTGAGAACAAAGCATGTGTATAGTGGCAATGAGAAGGCAATGACAACTATCCACTAATGGGTTTCAAGAAAAAGACTAAAGATCTTCTACTATCCAAATGATAGTTTTGTCTTTTTTGTACCTCAAGACCTAGGCACATTTCTCTCATTTCTATTGCACCTGGCATTACTCTGGTTAGTATTTTATTTTCATACCATGAACTACCATTTGACATCTTGAATAATAGCTCTGTGACTCATGTATTGTTTCACCCAAAGGTTTTTATGAAATATGCATTTTTCACTTAATATTAATATTGCTGCATTCAGAGCTCCTCCAATCAATCCAATTTGGCAGGCATTTTATTTCAATACTACCATATGGAGAAATTTCCCCTTCAAGTCATTTCACTCTGTGGCTGTCAAAGAAAGATCCATTTAGAAAAAAATCAAAATCAAGAGGGAATCAGCATAACTTTACTGGGAAAAAAGTGATTGTGTTTGTAGTGGAAACGAGAAGGCCAGATGGCCATCCATTCATGGATTCCAAGAAAAAAGACTAAAATCTTTGAATAATATGAATAATCAAGTCCATTTCCACCTTTTAAGATTTCCTATGGACTACTGAAAATTTACACCCTGTGAAAGATTGTTTCTTAACTAGAAAATGTTCCCAATAACAAAATAGAGTCAACCAAAGTTCAATAACAAGAGAAGAGCATTTGACTTTGAAGAATAGGTCAATGTTTAAAGCTAGGAGGGAAGGCCAGGAGTGGTGGCTCACACCTGTAATCCCAGCACTTTGGGAGGCTGAGGTGGGTGGATCACCTGAGGTCAGGAGTTTGAGACCAGCCTGGGCAACATGGCAAAATCCTGTCTCCAATAAAAATACAAAAATTAGCCAGGTGTGGTGGCCCATGCCTGTAATCCCAGCTACTCAGGAGGCTGAGGCAAAATAATTGCTTGAACCCAGGAGGCAGAGGTTGCAGTGAGCCGAGATTGTGCCACTGCACTCTAGCCTTGGTGACAGAATGAGATTCCATCTCAAAAACAAAAAACAAACAAACAAACAAACCCAAGATAAAGCTAATAAAGCTGGGGGGGTGGGGGGGAGACTGAGGATGCCTCACGTGATATAAATAGGAAAAAATTCTTCTGCCATTTTTTTCTTTAAAATCGTACTTAAACTATTTTCTAAAAAAAGAGCTATCTATGAACCTTTCTATGATTATATTTGCAAATGCAGTATTCAAAACGTTATGTTTCCTTCCTTCTGTAATTAGAGTACAGTGACACTGGATGGTGGTGAGGCCCTGATAATGGCCACATGGTCCCAGCTGAAGGCTGTCATTCTAGGCATGTTTATTTGACATGCAATTGTGCAATTTTTTCTTTTAATATCTATTCTAAAAGTTGAACCTGTTACTGACATGATTTAAAATGTTATCCCTATATAGTAAGCATGTAAAGAGACATCTAAGTAAAACCTGCTAATTTATTACTAATACACAACTCATCACTTAGAAATCACCTTTGAGTGGAAAGTTTTTTAGTGACTCACTCTCATTCTCTTACATAGAAGTCAAAAGTCCGATTCAGGCTGAGTGCAAGCTGCTTGGGCATTTACCTCCCTGTGCTCATTTTTATTCTATAGCCAGTGTGCCATGCACTCTTAGCAAATGAGATTATTCTTTTCCAACTGGTCCCAACCTATGAGATTAAATGATCATGACTGGCATTTATATATATATATATATATATATATATGTTTGTTTTGTTTTTTTTGGTTTTTCTTTTTTGCCTTTTCCCCTATAAATGGCAGTGGTGGGGCGGTGGTGTGACAAGAATGTATATACTCAGTAATTGATAGCTTATTTATAGTTAGAAGGTTTCAGAAGAAACATCTTTCCATACCTATGGAATATTCCTGATACAATTGAGTGTCTCGAATATAGCAGGGAAGATTATATATTAAATATTTCTCAGGGGATTTCGTTGTTTGTTTTTTTGAGACAGGATCTCACTATGTCACCCAGGCTGGAGTGCAGTGGTACGATGCTGGATCACTGAAGTCTCAACTTCCTGGGCTAAAATGATTCTCCCATCTCAGCCTCCTTAGTAGCTGGGACCATAGGCACACACCATCACACCAGGCTAATTTTTGTAGTTTTGGTAGAGATGGAGTTTTCCCATGTTTCCCAGGTTGGTCTTGAACTCCTGAGTTCAAGTGATCTGCCTGCCTCGGCCTCCCAAAGTGCTGGGATTACAGGTATGAGTCACTGCATGTGGCCTAGGGGTTTTCTTAAAAGTCTGTGTCAATTTTGGCCTCCTTTGGATACAGGGTTTAGCAAAAGAGATCCTTAAGACCAACTTTTAAAAGATAACTTGAAATAATTAGGCATACAATTAGATTGCTATATGCCCTTAGGTTATATTCTCAAAAAATATATAGGAGTTAATTTTCTTCATAGAAATGTGCTAGTGGGAAAAGAAGAATCAGGCATGCTAATAATTAACAATACCAAAGGTCTCATAATATTTTATAAGATTGTTGTCAGGTGTTGAAGAGCTTGAGAAATTAGTCTATCTTTTGCCAGCTAAATTTAAATCTGCTTGATAGTGATAATCTAATCATTGTAGTTTACAGTCAGAGTGTGCAATGCATTCAACTACAAGTATAAATAATCTGTGATAAAGGGCTGATAATTAGAATTGCATATAGATTCAAACAGTACTTGCAATGATGATGGTTCTGTTGATTTTAAAAACTCTTTTGGAATTGAAAGCCTCCATGCGTTCTCAATATCTCAATCATGAATAATCATGAATAATCAAGTCAATCATGGCACCTTAAAAATGGGTTTGATCATCAGAAATATAAAAACATTGTTTGGAATCTAGACTTATAAATAAGATACAGGTTTGGAATGTAGACTTATAAATAAGATACAGGTTAAACCTAAGTAATAGCATCAGGACTATGGCAGATTTCATTTCTCTAAGATGGCCACCACCTTATATCACATCTCCTATATTCCCTCTACTTGTACTTAGGCAGATCTTTGTGACTGTGTCAATCAACCAAGAATGGAGGAAGCTTCACTATGAGACTTACGAGGCTGGGTTGTACAGATGCCACACACTTCTGTCTTATTCTTTTGGGATGCTTGTTCCTGGAATCCAGCACTGTGCTGCAAGGAAACTAACCAGGAGAGTTCATGCCTCGGTGTCCCAGATGGCAACCTTTGTTGACTCCCAGACAGGTTAAGTGAGCCTTCTGACGACTTCAAAGCCTGACTATGGAGTCATTTCCAGCCTGTGAATTATTTCAGTTGATGCTGCATTGAGCAGAGATGAGGTGTCTCTGTCAAGCTCTGCCCAATTGCAGATTCGTAAGTAAAATAAATGACTTGGTGTTTTAAGCCACTAAGTGTGGGGTGATTTGTCACTCAGAAACAGAGAACTGGAACAGATTTTGGTACCTGGAGATGGGGTACTGCCAAAACAAAAACCTAAAACATGTGGCATTGGCTTTGGGACTGGATAGTAGGCAAAGTTGGAAGGGCCTTGAGGAGACAAGGTGTTAGCAGGGGCTTAAAGGATCTTGAGGAGGATGTCAGTGAGGACCAAAGAGAAAGTAAGGAAAATGTTATTGGAAGCTGCAGGGAAAAGAGACCTTCATTTTATGGTGGTGGAGAATTGTCCCTGAAGTCCCCTGCAGTAATATGGAAAATAGGTAATGTCCTGAATGCAGACAACAATCTAGTTAAGAAGATTTTCAGGTAGAATATTGAAAATGTCACCTGACTTCTCACTGGCAATGTATTAGAAGAGAGATAAGAGAAAGGACAGTTAAATATAAGGAGCCAGGACTTGCTGGGTATGAAAATTACATGGTTTCTCATTTCCAGCCTCTCCAGATGGTAAATGATGCTTGAATTAAGAAATGGCTTATAGGAAATCAATGGTGTTGCAGAAATATGTCCACATATAAGCCAAGGGCATGACTGGAAATCCTTTTGTTAAGACCTCAGAAAGACTTAAACTGGTGTTAAAAAAAATGTGGGTTTTCTTTTGTTTTGTTTTTTTTGTTTTTGTTTTTTTGAGACCGTGTCTCACTCTGTTGCCCAGGCTGGAGTGCAGTGGTACCACCATGGTTCACTGTAGCCTCAGCCTCCCAGGCTCAAGGAAGTAGCTGACACTATAGTTGCATGTCACCAGGACCAGCTAATTAAAAATTTTTTTTTGGTAGAGATGGGGTCTCACTGTTGCCAAGGCTGGTCTTGAACTCCTGGGCTCAAGCCATCCATCTGCCTTGGCCTCCCAAAGTACTGGGATTACAGGCATGAGCCACTGTGCCTGGCCAAAAGGTGGTATTTTATATGCCTTTTCAGACAAACAGAAGTTCTTCTAAGGATCTTAAGGAAATGCCTCACAGATCTTCCCTGCTAAACAATGGGGCATCTAAAGATTTTAAAAGAGTTGTCCCATAGCAATCTCATAGATATTTCTAGGTAGAGTAGGGCTTCTCTTGAAGAGATTTGTGTTCAATATGGTGGATTAGAAATTAATACACATAAATCTCACAAGGTTTAAAGAAAAAGTAGATTGCCTGGACTGAAAGGAACAAAGACAGTACAAAAACAAAAGAGTTCATTGGATCCACAAACTTCTGCAGCAGAGAGTAGTCTGATAAAATGTATTAGTTGCAAACATGAGCTACATTTTATCAAAAGGAAGAAATCCCAGGGAGTGCACATGTTTTTGAGCAGTAGGGTTTACAGTGGTTATCCTCTGCCTGTTCCCCTGTTGTCTGTTGGGTGTGTGTCAAGCATGTAACTTCTCTCTTTGGTTCACAACTCTTCAGAATGCTACTGAAGGAACTGAATGCAGAAGCTGCTCCCAAGGAGTCTCATCCACACTCAGACCTAAATGACATGAGGAGATCCTGGACTGTGTGCTATTACCATAATGGTAAGTGACTTAGGGCTCTTGGAAGAGAGAGTTGAGTGTATTTTGTATGTGGGAAAGATGTGAACTCTTGTGGCCAGAAGGGAGACTATGGCAGACAGTGTTATCCAAAGACAGTCACAACAACATGTGTTATCCCATGTGTTCTTAGAATGTGACATTGACACCCCTCTCACCGAGTCGTGGAGTCTCTGCTGTATTCCTCTGAACCTGGATAGAACTCTGTGACTGTGTTGGCCAATAGAGTACGAAGAAAGTGATGCTTTGTGGCTTCTGAAGATAGGTCATAAAAATGCCACCTACAATTGCCTTGCTCTCTTGAGATCTTATTCTTGGAGCCCAGCTTCCAGACTGTGAGAAATGCAAGCAGCCATGTGCATAGGCTCCAGCTAAGGTTCCAGCTGACAGCCAGCATCCACCACCAGGTACGTGAGTGAGTCTTTGGATGATTCCTGTCTCTGACCATCAAGTCACCTTCAGCCTTTGTGCCACCCTGGGGGTGACATGCAAAATGGAGAAAAGCTGCCCCTGCTATGCCATGCACAAAGTGCTGATTCATGAGCAAAATATATTATTGTCAGTTTTTCAAAGCCACTTAGTTTGGGATAGTTTGTGGTGCAGCAATAGAAAACTGGGACAAGGAGAATGGAAAACAAATTGTGGTTTACACATACAATGAAACTCAGCCATATAAAGGAATGAAGTATTGGTAAATGCAACAACATGGATGAATCTAAAGATCCTATGCTTAGCAAAAGAAGCTGGGAACAAAGAGTACATATAGTATGTTTCCATTTATTTGAAGTTCTAGAATAAGCAAAGTTAATCTAAATGAATACATGGATCCATGATTGCCTTTGGGTGCAAACGACTAGGAAATAATATAATGAAACATTCTTGGTAGATGAAAATGGTCTATAATAGAGGTGTGGGTTACAAACATGCATCTGTTTGTCAATATTGTGCAAGGTAACATTTGTGGATTTCAATGTAAGGTACATGAAAGTATAAAAAATTTACCTTAAAACTTTTTGAAAGTAATAAAAATTAAGTGGGGATGGGGAGTACATGAAACTATAGATCATACAAGAATGACAAAATGTTAGTTAACTACTCAAGCTCGGTGAGTAGTATATGAAAGTTCATTATTCTATTCTGTTTATTTTGCAGATGTTTTAAATTTCCCATAATAAAAAGTTTAAGAAGAAAAACTAATGATTTTTGTCAAAAATGAGTTTTGACTACAAATCATTGGAATGTTTTTCTTACATGACTGCTAGAAGGCTCTGAAAATAATACCAAAAGAATATGTTTCTAAAATGTTTTGAATTAGGCAGTATTGTTTAAATAGATGAATAGCATACCATGTTTTAAGACCACCAAAGTACAACACTCATTGCAATGTATAAATATTTGTTTCTAAAATCCGTTTTATTGTTTGATATGGTTCAAGCTTTCCCTTTAAGCAGTGCATACTTATTTTTTTTTTTTGAGACAGAGTCTCACTCTGTTGCCTAAGCTGGAGTGCAGTGGTGCCATCTCGGCTTACTGCAAGCTCCACCTCCCGGGTTCACGCGATTCTCCTGCCTCAGACTCCTGAGTAGCTGGGACTATAGGCACCCGCCACCACGTCCGGCTAATTTTTTGTATTTTTAGTAGAGACGGGGTTTCACCATGTTAGCCAGGATGGTCTCGATCTCCTGACCTTGTGATCCACCCGCCTCGGCCTCCCAAAGTGCTGGGATTACAGGCGTGAGCCACCGTGCCTGGCCACATTTTTCATTATTTATTTAGTAGTTACTGTCCATCCAACATTCGTCAAACATCAGTGGTAGAAACTAGTTACAAAAACAAGAATAAAAAAACAAAGAAAGAAAAAGAACCACTTCCCAATAATGATTAAATTGCTGTTTAATAATTCTTAAACAGCAACTAGAGTAAGCATAACATTCATTATGGTGGTTCTTTACATTCTATTTATTTATTTGAAATCTCTTCTAATTATTTTATAATAGTCCTTGTTAGTGAGTTACTATAGTAAGAGTGCTAGAGTCTAATATGCCATCTTCCCATTGGGTTTAGTATTACCTAAATGATTTTTTAAATGTTCATCTACATAACATATTGGTTAAACCATATGCCATCAATCAGCATATAACAAATCCCATTTATCTAGACTCCAACCGATTTGAAATTTGATAAACTCTAAATCCATACCTTTCATTCAGGTTTTTCTTCTGAGCTTCAGACCTGCATATGCAACAACCTATTAGAAATCTTTGGGGGATCACCACAGGGAAACTGATTCAGTATCTCTTCCTTCAGAAAGTCTCACTTTATTCTTCCCTCTTAGTAGACAGCAACATCCTCTATTCCACTGTCCAAGCCAGAAACAGTATCTTCCTAGACATCTCCCTCTGTCTAATCCTCCACAACTAGTCAGTCATCAAGGCCTGTTTAGTCTTCTTCAGCTTTTTTTTTTTTTTTCTGAGATAGAGTCTTGTTCTGTGGCCCAGGCTAGAGTGCCATGGCTCCATCTCAGCTCACTGCAGACTCTGCCTCCTGGGTTCAAGCGATTCTCCTGCCTTGGCCTCCTGAGTAGCTAGGACTACAGGCGTGAGTCACCACGCCTGGCTCATCTTTGTATTTTTAGCAGAGACAGGGTTTCACCATGTTGGCCAGGCTGGTCTCAAACTCCTGATCTCAAGTGATCTGTCTGCCTTGGCCGTCCTGAAGTGCTGGAACTACAGGCGTGAAACACAGTGCCTAGCCTCCTTGAGTATTTTTTCTTTCTCCTTTTCTATATTCCCTCTGCTACTACCTTAGTTTGAGCCCTCACACATTTCTCACGTAGATGACTGCAATGGCCTCTTTATAGGCCATATGCTTTCAGTTTTTCCTTTTGCTCCAGCCTATCTTCCAAATTGCTGCAAGAATACTTTTAATAAAATGAAAATCTCATCATGTCACTGTCTGGCTTAAAACTCTTCAGGGGTTCTCTGTTGTCTAGTGATAAATGTGAGATTCTTTGCAAGGCAAACAAAGGCCCCGCTGCTCTGTTCTCTGCCTGTGTCTACAGCATTATCTTTCACGCTACTGTCCTCACATACTATGCTCCAGCCATGACTAATGACTTGCGATACTCATCAAGAAGCACTCGGCCTTGTATCTCCATTCCTGTGTTCATGTGCTATTTCCCTCATCCCAGTTCACTAGAAAATATGTGCAGTCCTCCTTTTTCTACACTGTATTCAGGTATTAACTTCTTGTTGAATGCTTTTTGATGCAACCCCCTACCCCAAAGAAGAACCAACCTCATGACATTTGTGAGCCCTTGGACTATTTGCAAACTTGTATCATTGAACATTTACAATTTTTTTGGCCTTGTTTTGTTTTCAGGTCTGTCTTCCTCTACTAGATCACATGCTTCATTTGGGAAAAAACTATATCTCATTTGTATTTACAGCCCTAAGCCAAATACAGTCTCAAACACATAGTAGACATTGAAAACTCTTTGCTAAGTAAATTGAAGCCCAAGCAAAAGTGCTTTTGTTTAATATTTTACTCTTGTAGAAGAGGCAAATTTTAAAAAATCACAAAATTGATAGTATAAATGTTTAAAATCTTCTGAAAAGTATGAAGATTTCTACAAAGATTTTACACACAAACACAATTTAATTTGAAATCCAATTAGCTGTAAGCTTGAAAAAAATTGACATTCATAATAAAGATTATAGGATACTGTTTCTGATTTCATTTAAAAAATATGTTCACTGAAGTTTAACATATTTTTTCTTGCTTTCGAAATCTCCGGATAGCTATATGCATGTATAGTATGCAACATACGGTAACATCCTATAAAGACTGAAACTATCTTGGGTGAACAAAAATCATCTGTATTGTACAGTTTAAGAGCTACTGTAGCAAAATATTGCCCAATGGTTAAAAATAATTATCAAAGTAATACAGGGTAAATAAGTTTTGACAGTTTATAAATAATTAAAATAGAATCCTTATACTTGTGTTGTGACTAAAAAATAAAAAACAAGTAAGATAAGTGGTATAAAATGTAAAGCCATATTGTAAGCCCTTATTTTGTTTGAATCCCTGATAAATAAGTGAATAGAGGCTCAGATTTCATGGATTAAGGGATGTCAAGCTAGTTAGAAAGGATCTAGAGAATAGAAAATCTGGAAAATAAAATTTATTAAAGGTATTAATATTATTTAGAAAAATGATGGTTGATTTAGTAATGCCCCCCAAGCATATGAAGTGACTATTTGTGCCAAAGATAATAAGTGTCCTTTCATTAATCACGAAAAGATGAAAATAAAACTACGTGAACACTTATTAAGTGTTGGATAACTTGCCTCGGTCAACCCATTTAAAACTCATAACTCCATGCTGAGCAGAGTAATATTTCCAGATGGGAAAATAGGTTTGTAAACCAAAAACATCAGAGAAATCCCAATTAAGGGACAGTCTACAAAATACCTGGTCAGTCCTCCTCAAAACTGTCAAAGTCATCAAAAACAAGGAGCGTTTGAGAAACTGTCATAGTCACGAGAAGCCTAAGGAGACTTATAAATAAACGCAGTGTAAGATCCTAAACAGGATCCTGGAACAGTGAAAGGGTATTAGATAAGCAAGGAGAGGGGACTAAGAAAATCTGATTAAACCAGCGATTTCATTTAATTATAATGAAGCAAATTGGATATTAGTTGTAAAAAAATGTACCAGTGTAAGATGTTATTAATAGGGGGAACTGGGTGCATGGTGTGTGGGAACTCTCTGTAGTATCAACTGAATTTTTCTGTAAATCTACAACTGTCCTAAAATGAAGTTTATTGAAAAAAAAAGCTTGGTGTTAGCTTAGTATTATTTTCCTATTAACAGTTATAGCTACATCAGAAATAGATGTTTTTTAAAAAATCAACTAATGAACCAGAAATGACAGAGGACATGGGGTTTCATAAATCAGTTTCTTTTTGTTGAACAAGTATTCTTTTCATCTCAGGTATTATTGAATATATTTCTCAAATGTATTTGTATATTTTTATTGCCTTGGCAAATAATGTACATTAATATAATCTAACCATTCTTGGCTGATTCTATTCAATTAAAACAAATAGTTGCCTAAAAAGACAACCCCCCAAAAACCTCTCAAGCCCCCTCAAACTTCCCAATGTCCCAACCTCCATCAGAAATAAAGATTCATTAAATATTCACTTTATGCCCTAGATACCGCTCAGGCACTGGGAACACAGTTGTGAAAAGTTTCTGCCATTGGGGAACGTATATTCTAATGAGAGGATGTCAGCTCTTGATTCCTGTGACTTGGTCATTCCAGTGCTTTGCACGACTCTGCACTGAATTGGTCATCGATTCCCAGAATTCACATGATATAGGATATAGGATATATTCACATGATATAGGTTACTAGTATTACCTTATATCTAATCACTTATGATTTTAAACATCTGAATTTAAAAAAATAGCTTCCAGCCAGGCACGTTAACTCACACCTGTAGTCTTAGCACTTTGGGAGGCCAAGGCAGCCAGATCACCTAAGGTCAGGAGTTTGAGACCAGCCTGGCCGACATGCTGAAAAACCCTGTCTCTACTAAAAATACAAAAATTAGCCATGTATGGTGGTATGCACTTGTGATCCCTGCTACTTGGGAGGCTAAGGCAGGAGAACCACTTGAACCCTGGAGGCAGAGGTTGCAGTGAGCCGAGATTGTGCCATTGCACTCCAGCCCGGGCGACAGAGTGAGACCCCGTCTTAAATAAATAAATAAATAAATAATTTTTTTTAAAAAAAGCTTCCAATGGACCTCTTTCTGATTCTTATCCCCTATTAAACTTGCCTTCTTAAAATCACTCTTCTACTCTAAACCTTATGGGGTTAACTATACAAGTCTCTAGTCTGGATTCAAGGGTTTTGACCACCTGGTTTTCATTTGCCCCTCATGACGTTTCTGGTGTCCTTGCCTTAACTCTGGTTCACTGCTTGGATTCTTTCTCTCTTCACCCTACAAATGTGTTCCTCCAACATTCTTATTGCTTCAGTTATGTCTCCAGGTTTGATGCTCAGGTTTTAGTTGTTCCTCTGGCTTTCCGCCTATCACTTCATTTCATCTCTTGGGTCACAGTTAAATTCATTTCTTGTAGTTTGGTGAAGTTGGAGAGTCATGCATTTTGAATCTTTACAAAAGCCTTACAATCCATTCCTAAAATAACTCCTTCCAGTACTGTTGGCAGGCAATGTTCTGGAGACTTATCTTATTATTTGGTTTTTGCCCCCAACAATTAGGTGTTAGACCTTGTCTTTCCGAGTATTGTTTGGAACTTTTGTTTATTTTGCTACAGTGCTATCTAGATTTTCCTCAGTTGCTGTGAGTTTACTTATCAGTCTATGCTAGTGCTGCAGGGATAAAATACACCCCAAATGAGTAACAGCTCAAATACACAGTGGAAGTTTTTTTTTCTCATGTAAGACTCTGAAGATGTTACTGGTTGATGCGTAGATGAACTTCAAGCAGTGAATCAAGGACCCAGGCTCCTTTCATCTGTGGCTTCACCATCCCTTAGCATACTAGCCATCTTCTGTAACCAGCTAATGCATGGGGAGAGAGACCATGAAGGCACTGGGCCTAGAAATGGTACATATCACTTCCACTCACATTCCAGTTGACTAGGACTCAGTCACATAGCCACAGATACTTGCAAGAGAGGCTGGGAAATGTAGTCTAGCGTGTGTCCAGGAAGAGAACAGAGCTTTAGTTAAACAGCTTACTTTCTCCCTAAGGAAGACCACCTCAAGTCCCATTCAGTTATTGCAGTCTTCTCCAAGTCCTCTATCTCTGGTGATACACTCTCCTTTCCATCAAGTCCAGTGACCTGGGAATTTAAAGATATCTGCCCCCGCAACTTCCAACAAATACATAATGCAGAGCAGGAAGAAGATAACTGCCATTAAAATTTTCATTTGAAAGAGGGAAGAATGAGAAACATACAGCAGTCATTGATTCATAGCAGTGAAACCCCGGCTCCCAATTCTCTCAGCAGAGGCAGTTTTTAAATGTTTATTTTTGTTTCCTGTTTTTTAAAGACAGGGTTTCGCTCTGTCGACCATGCTGGAGTGCAAGAGTGCAGTGAAATGATCATAGCTCACTGCAGCTTCGAACTTCTGGGTTCAAGTGATCCTCCCAGTTCAACCTCCTGAGTAGCTGGGAGTACAGGTGTGCACCACCACACCTAACTTATTTATTTATTGGTAGAGATTGGGTCTCCCTATGTTGCCCAGGCTAGTCTCTAACTCCTGGCATCCCTCTGCCCCAGACTCCCAAAGTGTTGGGATTATAGGTGTGAGCTGCCACGCCTGACCTAGGGGCAGTTTTTTATTTGGCTCCATCTGTTTTCTAAGGGGTACTCTTATTCATTGTTCTCAGTGGTCCACTGCTTTGACTTCTGAGGAGTCAGAAGACTATTACATGCTATGGTTTCATTTGAAGTAGATATGAGAATTGTTTCCTTCTTGGAGGCCACACAACTTTCATAGCTTGCTTCATGAGGATGAAAGTTTGCCTGGAGTTCCTCTGAAACAGGAGGGAACACTAAAACAATTCTGATATTTGCCATGAGGTTGAGTCCCTGTGTTTGGTTGAGCAGTCTCAATGGGCTTTTCTTATTCAACACCTTTTCCAATTTTCTATCTTAATACTTGGGATCTAGAAGCAGTAGACTTTTCCAACTCCAAGGCAGTTAATCTCAGGGCTCTTTTCCATTCCCTTCAATCTCTCCGTGAAAGCCATGGAACTTCTGCTTGAGTTTACTGCTTTCTTTTAATATATTTTAGCAAGGAACATCTCAAACACACCGCTACTCTGGCTCTTTCCATCCATTTCCCCTGAACTACAGTTTTAGCAGTCACACTGACCACTTTCATTATACAGGCAACTGGTTTATTCGTGCTTTGCCACAGCAAAATACCGCTACAGGTTTCCGGGCTGCTGTATCTATTTCCTCACCACTGGCTGCTTGACTGCTAAGTTAACGTAAAGTATTTTAGGTTTTCGTTCTCACAGAACCCCACTGGAAGGTATCAATAGTTTTTTAGTTTTGGTTGTTTACAGTAACAAATGTACTCCAAAATAAGTAATGGCTCAAATATAATAGAAGTTTTTTTCCTTATTTATGCTGTCATTCCAAGACATGCATACCTGGTTGCCTGTTTTCTGTGAGGTGACTCAGTGACCCAGAATCTCTCCAACTTGGGGCTTTGCCATTCCTGAAAGCTTTCAGTTTTCTCTGTATCCAGCCAGTGGAAAGTGAAAACAATGCACGGAAAAGGCATATTTGATTTTTTTTGAGACAGGAACTCCCTTTGTTGCCTAGGCTGGAGTGCAATGGCACAATCTCGGCTCATTGCAACCTCCACATCCTGGGTTCAAATGATCCTCCTGCCTCAGCCTCCCATGTAACTGGGGCTACAGGTATGTGCCACCATGCCTGGCCATATTTGATTCTTAAAAAGCCTCCTGGGCTGGGCGTAGTGGCTCACACCTGTAATCCCAGCACTTTGGGAGACCAACGCAGGCAGAGAGCTTGAGGCCACGAGTTCAGGACCAGCCTGGGCACCATAGTGAGACCTTGTCTCTACAAAAAAATAAAAATATAAGCCGAGTGTGGCAGCATGCACCTGTAGTCCCAGCTACTGGGGAGGCTGAGGTGGGAGGATTTCTTGAGTTTGGCACATCAAAGCTGCAGTGAACTATGATTGTGCCACTGCACCCCAGCCTAGGCAAAAGAGCAAGACTCTGTCTCAAAAAAAACAAAAAACAAAAAACAAAACAAAAAAACCTCCTAGAAATTGTACACATCATCTCTGGTTGTATTCAATTGGCTAGAACTCAGTCACATGGCCATGTCTAATTTCAAGGGAAAGTGAGAAACGTAAGCTAGCCATATGACCAAGAAAAAGAAATACATGGGTTTTGGTGAAGAATTGGCAGTTTCTACCACATATTAAAAGTATTCTTTGGAAGGTTTTCCTTTAGATATATTTTCTTTATGCTGAGTAGATGTTTTCATTTTTTCTCTTACTAATCAATATAAGTTTATGAGATCCTCACATAATTTGCCCTATTTATTTGGTACTTAATTTCATAAAAACATGTATGTATTATATTTTAATAATTCATTATAAATTACTAATAAAATATTCCATATATACCTTTACTGAGACCATTTATTTTAAAATTGGGAATGACTTTATTTTCAAATGGGAACCATCACGAAATATTTTGATAATCTATGGAAAGAAAAAGTTGATTTAAATATTATTTTGCATATTGGAGATCAAAGGAGTTATAATCAATTTGCAATTAAAATACAATGTTTGGTGAGGTTTTGGCTTAAAAAAGAGAAAAACAAACAAAAAACATACCTTAAATATAGTAACCTGTTATAATGAATAACTACTAAATCAATTTATAACAATAGAAAATAATTTCATGATTTGTTAGCAAGAATGCAGATGTGCCAACTTTTTGCTGGAATTTCACTTTATATTAATTGTAATTCTCTGAAAGACCTAAACGAAAATAATTTTTTTCAAAGTATTAAATAATAAATTATCCCTAAGTAAGATATTGCTTACAATTTAGAAAAAAAATTTTGTCAACACTCAAGCAAATCTGTTACTTTTGGCTTAACCTTAAATGTCTTTTTTTTTTTTTTTTTTTTCCCTCAGACAGAGTCTTGCTTTGTCACCCAGGCTGCAGTGCAGTGGCGTGATCTCGGCTCACTGCAACCTCCGTCTGCCAGGTTCAAGCGATTCTCCTGCCTCAGCCTCCAGAATAGCTGGGATTACAGACACACACCACCACAGCCAGCTAATATTTTTATTTTTAGTAGAGATGGAGTTTCACCATGTTGGCCAGGCTGATCTTGAACTCCTGACCTCGTGATCCGCGTCTCAGTCTCCCAAAGTGCTGGGATTACAGGCATGAGCCACTGTGCCCAGCTTAAATGTCTTAATAATAGAACCTCAAAACATTTGAGAGTGGGGGAGGAATTCAGCAGTGAGTACTGGGAAGAAATACAAATTCCTTAAATTATAGTTTGAAGATTACATTATGAATCCATTTATTCTGAGCAGAAGATGTGGTTCATGTTTTCATTATATTTCAGTAGAGACGACTTTACAAAAAGGAAAGAAAAAAAACTCAACCAGACCAATTGGGCACTGGCGTTCCCCTCTTTAAAAACGTTAAAAAAGGCTCTGGATAATTTATGGAACTGAGGATTCAGAGACAATCAGAGATTAGATGATGCAGCAACTTTAATTTCTTTCAGTTTTAGAGCACCAAACGTTTAAATTCTTTTTCATATGCAAAATAGTACTTGTTAAGTCTGTTGTTATAAATCTTTGTTGCTGGAAGTAAAATGGACAAGGTAATGAAATATGAAAAATATCTAAACTCAAGGTCTTTGGGAAACAATACAACTATCTAATGAAAAAGAATGAAAAATCAACAAACTACTATTGGCAAAGAGAAAACTATTTTGTTAAACAGGATAGCAATACTGATAAGAATGACAACAAATTCACATTAAGTGAAAGAACAAACTAGATAACAGTTCATATTCCAGCTGAAGATAGTGAGACCATTTTAAAGCTATTTAGTTTATTTGTGATTTATATGAACTTTAAAGGAGAATATTTTTAAATGTTTGAATTTGTAAGTCTATTTTCTTTGGAAGCCAGATTTGACTTACAGTTAAAGAAAATAATATGACCCAAACCTTTTGAGAACAGTATTTTATAGTGCATTTAGATGAGATTCCTTTCAAACCCAAGATCTAAACAACATGTACATATATCCATTCGATATTTCCTTATGTAATTGACATTATTTTATTTTGTGTAACAGTCATATTAACATTTGTCAATGACAAGAATTAGGACTGATGTTTATGTATCATCATCAATGAAGTCAGATGTTTACCCATTCCATGTGAGTACTAAAATGTGAACAGATTTCTTACATAAAGGTGAAGAAAAATAACTTTTAACCCACACAAAATTTATTCTCTGGAAAATTAAACTGCCATTAAAATCTCATTGGAATAATAATTTTAACATTTTTTTACACTGTTTTCACAGAGGTCAGCAATTTCTGTATGTAATACAATTATACAAAAGGAAAAAGGCACCGAGACAATCGGTGTATACATAGTAGAAAAGTTGACATGAGAATAAAATGCAACACACAGCACATTTCCAATTACATGAAAATGATTACATATATGCTCTCTATAAAACAGACTGCTTCACACACGCATCTGTTTATATTTTTCACCAAAAATGTAAATAAATGTGACAATAATACAACACTGTCGATAACCACACAGACACTTGTTTATATTAATAAGATCCATTAATGGTTTAGAGTCGCTAGCAAATATGCTGGAGACAATTCAAGACCAAGGAAAAGGTTAATAGCAGTGCATTTCTTCAGTTGTTTGATAAGAGTTTTGCTCACGGAGCATTTAAACTTTATCACACTGTTATATCCATTATTAGAAAAATAAGTAAGAAAGCTCTGTAGAAACTATATTATTAAGGAAGCTTCTTGCCTCAAAAAATGAAAGAACTAGGAAGGAAGGAGGGAGACAGGCAAGGAAAGAAAGAAGGAAGGAAGAAAGAAGAGTAAGGGAATATTGAATAAAAGATTTCACTAATTGAGCTTTTCCATAATAATTTCATTATTTTGAGAAATGAAATACAATGCAAGAGTATTGATCAGTGAGGAACCTCATGAGTTTTAGAATAGGTCCCAACATTTATCAAGACCCTTAAAACTCATATAATAACTGTTCTTCCTCAAGACTAATTTAACTGAAAACATATTTATACACTTTCTTATTTCAAAATTCTAGTAAAAATCTAGCCAAAGTTTGGCCATCTCTTCCAAACAGCTTTAAAGATTCCTCAAAATTGTTGCCACTATATTATATTCACCACAAAAACAAAAGCAATCTCAATAAAATTATACAGAAACATAATAAATCAATTAATTTTATAATGCAAGCTACTACTGGAATTTTTCTCTTGATAAACTTAAAGTAATATTTATAACATCAAAATGCTGTTAGAAGTATCACCATTAATTTCTAGCTCTGCTTCAAACAACTGTTTAAATATGTTTAAATATTAAGAGAGTCAATTTATGTGCAACAGCTACTCTGGTTTCCCCTCACACAACAAATGTCACATAATTACAGAATACTATAAATATTCCCAATATTTATCCAAAAAGACTTCCCAAAACCAAAACAAGCACGATTCCTCCCTTTTCCTTCTCCCCACTCCCCACACTACAAAAGAAAAGCCACAAAAAAACCCAAAAAAACCAAAACCAAAAACAAAACAAAAAAAGCCCCCAAACTTCTTATGACTCCATGGTATGTACTTCAGTTTTCTGGTTTGGGAAATCGCCTGGTTAAAGCAACATGTGAAATTTTAAAAACCAGGTTTTTAAAAGAAGTCTTCCTGTAAAATTTAAAATAAAAAGAATGTGCAAGCTAGAGGGAGAAGGGAGGAGACCAAAAGGAGAGAATATGATATAATGATCTCAAATCCTCACTTCAAGAAGCTGGCTTCTACTCCATTAGAATTGCAATGACATTTGGGTACTGAAGTGGCCGTCCTATTTCAGGGTTCTGGGATACTGATCCTTTATGGGCCTTTTCGCCTATTGGTGCTTATGGATTACTTCCATTCACACTAATGGGGGTTAAGAACAGGAATCACTATGATGACCAACCCCTGAGGGAATAAATGGTTTGATTATTACCGAAAATTAAACCGTCAGGAGGAGGTTGGCACATCCAGAAACTGACAAATGAAGTGACGTTAAGAAGTTCACAACCACCCACCTTCAACCAGATGTGAATGGCAAAGAGAAGCAGTAAGTCTCAGAGATAAGGAAAAATTCCTATTTTCTCATTAAACAAAATAGTCATATTTAATATGAACTGCTAGCAATAATGGAATATATAAACAAAGTTTGAAAAATTATTTTTTCAGTATATAATGGAGTGTTATATTTTATCTATTAATTCATTTTAAACACATCATCATATATATTTTTAAACATAAAGATGCTATGGTTTTTCTTTTTAAAATAGTAATAGTCTTGGATATTTAAAAGACAAACTCAAAAGTCTAACAGTACAAACTGGATTTACTGATAATCAGAATAATAAAGAAGAGGGGGAAGAAGAGTCCTAATAAGACAGTTTATAACACAGACTATCAAACTGACATAGAAATAATGTCAAACATCTTGCACAACTATCGCCACCGCAGTGACTTTGTTCTTATAATTAATTAGAAATTTTCATGTCATAAGCAGTTGAAATTTTACAATAAAGTTATGCCAAACTTTTGTTAGACGAAGAATCAGTTTCCTTCCTGCTCCCAGCCCACACAACATAATTTTAGGGTACTTCACACTATTCAAGGTAAGTATACAACAACCTCACAACCACCACTGAAACAGCAACAACAAACATGCTATGATTAAAGAGTATTACGCTTTGCTCTTTCTGTAGTCCCCAAGAAAGCCTATCTGGTCTTCCCTACAGTCCAGTACAGGTGATTAAGAGAAAAAAGTCAGGGTACCACTTTTTGATAGGTATTATTCAGCTTTGATGAACTAACTATGGTATCTAGTTTGAGTGTACATGAATAAGAGTGGGAAAAAAGGCAGGGAAGAAGAAAGGGAATATTTTAAAAAAGGCACATACTAGTCTAAACAAGGAGAGAAAAGAGCAATATTTTTACATTCATTTTTTGATAATAAACTAGTAATTCCAGTCTATCAAGCTGATTACCTCAAGATTATATTAACTAGACCTCAAGCTATCACCAAATCAAACACAGTGATACATCTGCAGTCACAAAACAGCCTAATTCAATGACAACATTATTTCCCATATTCAAATAAGCTCATTTTTCAGTGGGATAACCACAGATCTTTGTGGGGGAAAATAAAACTTCAAAATGTAAAATGTATTCACACAAAATATTACATCAGAGAAGAAAATATGGCTACATTTGAAATGAGGGGAAATGGAAACACAGATGTACCTTATCCACAGCATTCATTTTGAGAGAAGGAGAAGGTCCTGAGGCTGCTGTATTAACTTGCTATTCGAAACAAAGGATCCTAAGAACAAAACAATCAAGGAACTAGAGTTTAGAGCAGCCGTCACAGAAACACAGCTTTTAGAGAAGAATCCAGTACTGCAGTTCATCTGATGAGTGTGATGACAATGAAGTCATTTAGATGATGATAAAGGGAAGCAAGAAATCTTACTGTATACAAGAATGCAAAAATGCCAGCACCTATGGCTGTTACTATACATTTACTCAAAGGTCAGTCTTATTTCATTTACAATACTGATAGAGAAATTACTAAATACCTCCCCATTCTTTGCTTTATATCCATCATTGTAAAGATAACTTAGAAGGAAATATTTGAACAATAATGGAAAGGAATTTTTGGAAGCCATAAAATCAACATATTTATTATACCAAGAAACACTTTGAAAAATGTATGTTGAATGTGAATGTACAGAAACTCATTATTAAATATTAATTTTTTTCATTAAATATTTTCCTTTGTAAGGAAGCACAAGAAAAAGATGAATAACATCAATCCAAGTCTTAATCTGCTTCTTACTATCACTATCACACTTAAAGGTCTGATCTACAGGCACTGAAACATTTCATGAATAATGCTATGTAATACACTTAATATTCTATATCAATAGATCTCAGACAGAATTTCCTGGAGAGCTTAATAAAATGTAGATTATTGGGCTCCCTTCCAGGCCAAATGAAGTAGAATCTCTGGAGGTGGAGGTTTGGAATACAAGTTAAATTTTCCTCCCTGCTTTCCCTTCTCCTTCATACTTTCCGTTCTCCTCCTTCCTTCCCTTCTCCTCCTCCCTTCCTCCCTCTCTCCCTCCTTTCTTCCTTCCTTTCTACAAGGTCTTGCTCTGTCACCCAGGCTGAAGTGCAGTGGCACTATCTTGGCTCACTCCAGCCTTGACTTGCCAGGCTCCAGCGATTTTCCCACCTAAGCCTCCTGAGTAGCTGGGGCCACAGGCATGCACCACCACACTCAGCTAATTTTTAAATTTTTGGTAGAGATGGGGTTTCGCTATGTTGCCCAGGCTGGTCTTAAACTCCTGAGCTCAAGTAATCCACCTATCTCAGCCTCCCAAAGTGTTGGGATTACAGGCGTAAGCCACCACGCCTTGCCCAAGTTAAATTTTCAAAATAATTCTTAAGGATACTATAGTTTAGAAATCATTATTTTACATTTTGTTCTTGGAAAGAACATGTATCCTCAAGTTTGATGGGAGTCTAACATGTATTTGTTCTTTAAGACCCAACTCAGGGATTATCTTCTCCAGGAAGATTTTTTTGAATTCCATGTTGCACTCTTCTACTAAATCCCATGGTACTCTATGCATGCCTCTATCTTAATGCTTCATTATACTAGACTGAAATTATCCATTCTGTGGCCATCTTCCTACCTTCAAATGTAGGCCCCACGAGGGCAAAGGCTTTGACCAATTTACTATCTCTGCATCTGTAGCACTTGGAACAACACATGGCACATATCTAGTACTCTTAAATATATACTAACTGAAGGGATAAATAAATCCATGCATAACACAAGATTCATAAAAACTAAGACTCAAGTAATAGTGTGACTGGTTTCTTCCACAGGGAATTTAGTTCAATATTTATTGTCTGCCTACTATGAGCAAAGGGGTACAGAAAGATACTAACAAGGCATTGACTACTTACCTAGGGGGAAAGAGAGACATATGTAATAAAAAACTAGCTATAATTCCTGACAAATCTTAATAAAATTGAGAATAAAAGAAACATAAATAAATTGCAATGAGAGGGCAGAGGAAGACAAATCTTTTGTCTCACACTGATATGAGTGAGATATGGGCTAGACACAGGTTATGCCCTTCATAGAGTAGTAAGGGGGTCATGTAACAATTAAAACACCTTGGATTCCCAAAAGTGGTCAAGGAGCAGAACTGATTAATATGCTTTCAGAAGACAGGCTAAACTGGCAGGATAAATCAATTCCAAATCTCTGCAAATCAAAGTCATCTACAAAATGACACAAAAGTACCACCATTTGTGTCCTGAGAAGAAAAAAAGTCTGATCTTTTCTTCTTTGTCTTTTCTCTTTCCCCAGCTGTTTCTTCCCCCTTAGTTCTGCCACTCAATCAAGGTGAGTGGGATTATTGATAAATACAATGTCCTAAGTAGTTTTTTTTTTTTTTTTTTTTTAAACAGGGAGGCAGATGCAACATGCATAGCATGGGTCTTAGAGTAATTTACATCTGGGTTCCAATCCCAGTTCTTTACTTACTTACTGAATGACCTTGGGAAAGTCTGCTTAACCTCTTCATGGTGCAGTGTCTTTATCAATAAAATGTTGATAACATTACTTACCTCATAGTATTGTTTGGAGAATCAAGCAAATAATAAATTATTGTGCTAGATCTTAGAAAATTATAGCTGTTACCATCACTTTGGAAGGCAGAGACGATGTTTTAAAATTAACGTTAGAAAATGCTTTGCAGCATGCTTAAACTTGTATTCAATATTGTTTGGTTAGTAATAATAATAGCGACAGCTACCTTGAATGTAGGCCACAGATGAACTGGGGACAGTGAATGGAAAAAAAATTAGAAATAAAAACTATCAAGGTGAAGTTACTGATAACTAAAATAACTATATACATAATATAATAACTGTCACTGTGAAAAATCTATGAATTGTCTAGTCTATGTAGGCAAATGGCAATTTTATGCAAATGAATTTGTGTCCTTTCTATTCATATCTGGATAGGGATCTTGAAAAATATTTGTTGGTGACTACTGTTCTTACTCCATCAAAAATTTACATCTCCCATAGCCTACTTTTTCTTCCATTGGGAAGACTATGATATCATTCAGTATCCCCACTCATCTTCATATTGACAAACACTCTCAATTCTTTTACCCCTTTCCCCTATTGGTACTATCTTAATTTGCAATTACTGATTATGCTACTGATTCACTTGATAAGTGAAATGAAAATGATGACGGTATCAAGCAAATCATTTAACAAACAGCCCTGGGCATCTTCACTAGGTTGGATGAAACTGCCTTACCAGGCCCTACATTTAAACATGTGCATATTAATCAGGTAGTTTAGATATTTTCTCATTGGGTTTTCTTTCTTTTAATTGTGATCCAATTTATTACTCTTGTCAGCAAATACAACGTTATTGAGAATTCACTAGTAAGATAATATGCAAATGGATTTCAAACAAAATGTGGATTGTTCTGAAGACACAAGAATACAGAAGAAAGCTTCTGAAAGATAAGGCAATATTATATTAAACAAAGTCTTTACTGATTTGACGTACATTTTGTTTACTGGGCAGCAATAACTATCTTTTGCAGCTCATTTGGGAGACAAATAAACCCCATAACTCCAGGTTTAGAGGCTCCCATAAATGCTGGTCAATTGTCATATTTGGACTATACCATTTTATTAGAAAACTTAGGGGATTTTAAAAGAATATGAAAGCGGGTTGTCTTTTTCAGGTTTCTGAGCCAACACCTGCTCCCTTCCAGTGGGTCCCTATTTGCTATAATTACTGAGATAGAAGATTTTGCTATTAAGCTTTCATGCAAATTTAAGCACACAAAAAAGCAGTCGTACTGTCTCGTACATTAGATTCAGTAGAGTGAAGTGGGTCCCCTGAGCCTTATTTAATCCTTTTCTAGAAGAATAGACAACTTTTTGGGAGTAATTACTATAGTTGTGTCAATCTACAGAAACAAATGTATATTTTGCTGTGTGTAAAGGAGAACAGCAGCAGAAAGCACCCAAACCAAATACAGTATCTAGTAAATACACAGAGGAGAAAAATAATCCTAAACTTATGAAATGTTTCTCTGTTCAGTTATCTGAAAAAGCCAGGGCACCTTTGCCTTTACAAATGAATATACATATACATATTTATGTTGTATGTAAGTGCACGTGTGTATACAGATACACACGTCATATAGATAATTTATAATCTTTGAGGACTTGGCAGCTGGGGTGGAGGTAGGGTCTTTCCAGAAATATTAAAAAACTCTTTATTAATTTTTAGGCCATGAAGGATTTGATACTTATACCAGATAAATCCCTAGGGATGTATCAAATCTCACACACACAATTCTGGGAATAGTCTGAAAACAGGTAGATTTAACAAATAACAATTAGTTAGGTCTTTTTCTAAGAGTGAAAGCACCAAGCTGGTCTTACTAATGTGTTTCACTAAGCTCTGTTACAGTTACAAATAAGACTGATAACTCTTTTTATTAGGAAGATAACAGTTGTTAGCAATGTAGTCAGTTGTTTCAAAGTCAAAAAAGATCACTGTAGCTTCAAATGCCTAAGTCCAATTTCTCAGTGAAATCTACATCCCCTCTTCAAGTCTTTTTTCATACTGTTGCTGAAAATACTTAAATGAGATATTTTGCCATTTGATTCAGGTTCCAACTCTTACTCATTTATTTAAAAAATCCTGGAAAAAGCTCATTGATATAACAATAAAAGATGGATTTTTCCCTTTAATGCAGCCCTGTAACAACATTCTCAAACCTCATGTCATCCAATATAGCATTTGTATTTTTTCTTACAATTCATGTGCATGAATGCATAGAGCTGCCATTTTTTAAACTAAAAATTACAGAAGTTCACGGTCTTTTTGGATTTCTTTTAAGGCCTTTCAGTACAGCCAAGCTGAAGTAATATCTATGCATTGTTTTGTTATTATGGTAATAACAAGTTCTAGTTTACAATAATATATAGTACTTAGTTGGGACTAGAAGCAATGATATACTGCTTTTTAGGAACTGGCAAATAGTAGGTTTTTGTCTATTTTAACTAGAAATGAAAAGGAGAAAAAAGAAACTATTTTTAATATATATAAAACATACGCCAATAAAGTAAATGCATAAAATGATATATTAGGTAAGAAGTAAAATTAAAAAGAAAACAGCTTCTAATATTCCTGATTAGAGTTCCTAAATATAAAAACAAATGAAAGTGCCTTGACATTAAAACAATTAGCACATTATACAACTTTTACATACTTCAGAGGAAATAAAGATGTTGCGACACTGTTCTGAGGAATCTTTACATTTATAAAAATTGAAGGCTTAATTTTGCAAATACAACTTTCAAGCTGTATGAGCAAATTTAACTTACATGAAAGGCACAAGATGACATCACGTTGAAGAACTTTATCTGTAAATTTCATAAAGTCTAGTCACAAGTTACTAGAAACTTCATAAGGAATCTCATAACTGTTTTTAACATGATGTTCCAATTCAAACTGAGAACTGGATAGTCTTTATATCACAAATATAAATTGAAGTAAGAGTGAAGATTTAGAGAGAGAACAGTTTCTTATTTTGGATGCTACCTGCTTTATGCAGTGTTGGTTACTAAATACTCAGAGCAGAAAATTAAAATTGAATTGTTTTCCATTTTCAACAGCTTATCTACTGTATTTTCAGTTTGTAAAAAATGTATTTTCACACTACTGCAATTCTGAAGAGTCAATCACTGAAAGAAATTTTAAAGTAAAGTCCTGCTCTATTAGCTTCCTACATTGGAATACAAGAATACAGGAAGTGCTTTCAACAGAAAGTTACGTAGTTCTACAGTACAACCTGTCTAGAAGACTTGCAAGGGACCAGTACAGTGACTTGGTCTCTTTGGATCAGGCAAAAGCGGAGGCAAATGAAAAATGAGCTTTTAAAAAAATAACATATTAAAAAAATTCCTGTATGAAAATGAATACTTGTTTGCACTTAGATTTAGTGCTATTGAGAGGAAGTGAGGCACAATGAAACTAAGTGCACAAAGGGAACATGTCTGAAATAAAACAATTTTCAGTGTGACTGAAACCCTTCACCATTAGATATGACTTATGATAGAGTTGGAGAACTACTTTTTCATATTAAAGAACGTTACAAACACCAGGGACTGGCCAGTCAAACTATGTTTTATAAATAATATGTAGGGTGATATTAAAATTGCATTGCAACTAAAATTCTGGTTTTTAAAATCACTTATAATTTTGATTTTTCACAAAATGACTGGCTCTTTTGCTAAATTAAAATTAACTTCAAACAAAAAACATCTTATGACATTTCTGGAGGGCTGTTAGTTTAGCAATGATAATGTATGTTTCTCAGTTTCCCAAACAAGCTCTACTAGATACACATATTTTCTTCATTTATGTCAGTATGAGATGTTCTTTCCATAAAACTTAAAGCATTTTGATAGAAGGTTGAATATGATTCTTCAAAGAACAGTTCTTCTAATGGTGACTTGGTAGAAACAATAATGTTGGAATTGGAAATATGCTGCCTTGGATGATAACTGTTTGCTTATTCTATCCATCATGACTCTAGCAACGCATGCCATCTACATACTTGCTGTCCTTTTGACTCTTTCATTTCAGTCCAGTGATTCAGTTCTTCTTCTCCAGAGCTGTTTAGACCTAAAGAAATCCAGCCTATCATCTCTTTTCTTTTCATGCTGCGTTTGTTATACACAGACAGTATGAGTGTCACATCAGAAAGCTGAAATAGGGCCACTTGAAAAACAAAAGTTTCCTTGTATACTGGATTTGGCTGCCCTCTGCGAATGGATGTCTTGCATTTGGACATCTCTTGACCCATGGAATTCAGTAGAGTTAACTTAACATATGTATCTAAAGAAGAAAAAAACAACATATCACAAATATCATTTGAAACAAACTCAAAACAATTTTCTTATAGGTTAAGAAAATTAAGTATTTATACTTTATAAGGATATGGTGTATACCATGTTTAATGGAAATTCAACCAATTCCATTTTGATATAGATGCTTATAATATGTGACAAATACAGAGAATGCTAAGTAGGCCAAAGATATTTTGGGAGTAATAATATCTTAACCTTACTATTTCTATGTAATAGTTAGAATTTAAAGGTATACCTCATAATCCTTCCTCCACCCTCCCACCCTATCCTTGACCTCCCACTACCCTCCCCTGCCCATTCCCCTTCCCATTTAGCTTCACTAAGCAGGACATCATAGCATTAATAAACACTTAGCAAGCTCAATTAGCCACAACACTGTAAAGCATTCCACTGTTTTCAGAGAATAAGAATAAACAAACAAATAGAAATGAAGGCAAATGGTGAAGAGGAAAAGAAGAAGACAAGAATGCAAAGATGACATCAAAACAGCTTAGGATGAAATGTCAAAAAAAATCTCTGCATGGATGTGGTTTTTAAATATACTTTAAAAACATTTAAGGGCAAAAATGAAGCCAAATGCATTAAGGGTTCAAAGTTTAGCAAACCAAGTAAAACTTTTGCCTGGTTTCATGCAAGAGTACATTTAATGTGCTTTCAGGATAGTTAAAATACAATAGGATTTTTTTTGGCACAAATTTAATGTAAAATTTTAAGAATGATATCTGAACTATTTTTATGAATTACAAAAAAAATTGACGTGATGTTTAGTGTACGAAGTGAAATGTAACAGTTCATTGCCTGATTTGGGAGACAAATCCTCTCTTTATAAGACCGTGTTTTCAAGTTTTTTAGACTCATGCAAATGATCTTCAGCATGGTGATCCATCATGTGTACTTCATATCAAAATTTCAATTAATTTTAAAGAAAATTACAATATTTATCAGGAAATATCTATTTCTGTTGTATGAATCAAAGTACAAACGAATGAAAAAATAAAAATCTTTATTTTAAAAAGTTTTGCTTATTTCATATATGCTCTGAATACCATCATCCATAATCAGAGATAAATTCTAAGTTAGTTTTATTTAAAGTACCACAGATAATAAATGTGCATTGTTTTGGAAACCAACATGGTGGACAGCTTCACTGCTGGCAAGTTTTAGGGTATTTTGGTTTTGCATGAAAAGACAACATCCAATTAGCCTTTACAGGAACTCACCTCGGATTATATAAACCTGTCCACCTATCAAGTGTTTTAGACAACAGAACAGTCCATCTGACAACAGGGGGTGGAAAGCAGTAAAAGAAATAATGACCAGATGTCAATCGTTGGGTGAAAGAGGGTCAAAGGTTAGAATTAAAGAGGAAACACTGTTCACTGGAGTGGAAGAACACAAAACTTCAGCATTTTAATTCAGATAGAGGACTGAACAAAAGGGATGTTGGGTAAATTTCATGGGATGAGATTTTTTTTTTTTTTTTGAGACGGGGAGTCTGGCTGTGTCGCCCAGGCTGGAGTGCAGTGGCGCGATCTCGGCTCACTGCAAGCTCCGCCTCCTGGGTTCATGCCATTTTCCCGCCTCAGCCTCCGAGTAGCTGGGACTACAGGTGCCCGCCACCACGCCTGGCTAATTTTTTTTTGTATTTTTAGTAGAGACGGGGTTTCACCATGTTAGCCAAGATGGTCTCGATCTCCTGACCTTGTGATCCGCCGGCCTCGGCCTCCCAAAGTGCTGGGATTACAGGCTTGAGCCACCGCACGGGATGAGAATTTTTAAGGTTATTGTGTAATCTTAAACAAAAATTACACTTTTTTAAAGGGGGACATATTTTTAATGATATCCTCTTGGTCTAAAGCACATTGAACATAGAATCATGCACATTATCAAACTATAAAAGACTGAATAAGAGTAATTATAAGGATCATCAGAATTATTATGTTTATTATTGCTAAATTTAAAATTTGTCAATTTAATATTTCAAATACTTTCACTACTCCCAATATATATAAATTAATTATGCAAAACAAAATAGGACTATTGAAATTTTTGCTCTTGAATATTGCTCTTTCTTTGGAAAAATGGGGATTATTCAGTCTATAACATAGTTCAAAGCTTATAACCTAGGTATATATGAGGGGCTATAATCTTATATAATATATACTGTTTAGGACAAACTGTTAAAACTATTTTATCTTTTACTTTATAAATATTCCACTTTCATAAAATGGCTTTAAATTGACTAATACTTACTTTCTAGTTACCTCCCACCTAACACCATGAATTATCCTTATACTGAAGGTCTAATGGTAAAATAATGGCAATTGCTGTAACCTACTCTGTAACCTGAAACATTGACTCTATCTTGCAGATGTTAATCTTTTGTCATCTGTTTATTACCCATCCCTGCACTTGGCCAGACCTCCCTTTTAGTTGTGATCCTTGTTGCTCTGTTTCTATCAGAGTGACTACAGTAAGGATAGAAAGGCAAACGTATCATTTCATTCTATTTTTTAGTGTCTCCAGCTAAATATTTGTGAAAAAATGTAGTAAATTATTAGTTAAAGCACAAGTGGCAAATTGATAACTGGGGGCTCAATGTGACCCTAAACAATGTTCTATTTATCCAGTACAGTGCTAACAATCTGTGAATCTCAAAGTCTTCTGGCAGGGTGTGCACTCTCGTGTTTGTCACAGGCCTCACCATCTCCCCATCTTTCACCTATGAGTTTTACTTATTTCAGTTATCCTCCAGGCCTTTTGAGTTTGCATTCTAAGTGTATACTAATGAAGATGATCAAGTCACACTACCACATCTGTTTATTCTAGAAATTGCTTCTTTTTTCCCAATTTCTCCTTCTGAAATGAGAAAGGGGACAATAATAATTCCACCCTTCTTTTATGCACCTTTATCTGATTTGAGTCTCACAATTACCCTGTGAGATACACGACCTTAATTTTACCTACAAATAAACAGACTTAAGGGAGTGAGATCAACTGTCCAAGGGTAGCAATATGAATTTAAGCCTTCAGACTTTTAATTCAGGGATAGATACCTTCTATGATATATGTACAAAGCAAGCTTTCCAATATTATTTCCAAAATTGTTTTCCAGTATTATAATATATTATAGTAACTTTTTACTTCCATTGAATAAATAATTTTTATGACAACTAGAAAGAGTTAATTTAATTCAAGGGTAAAAAAGTTACTCCTTTATTTTTAAAATTTTAATTAATTAATTAATTATTATTATTTTTTTAGATGGAGTCTTGCTCTGTCACCAGGCTGGAATGCAGTGGCGCGATCTCAGCTCACTGCAACCTCCACCACCTGGGTTCAAGCGATTCTCCTGCCTTAGCCTCCCAAGTAACTGGGATTACAGGCATGCACCACCATGCCCAGCTAATTTTTTGTATTTTAGTAGAGGCGGGGTTTCACCATGTTGGCTAAGATGGTCTCGATCTCCTAACCTCATGATCTGCCTGCCTCGGCCTCCCAAAGTGCTGCGATTATAGGCGTGAGCCACCGCACCTGGCCAATTTTTTTTTGTTGTTTAAGACAGGGTCTTGCTCTGTCGCCCAGTCTGGAGTGCAGTGGTGCAATCTTGGCTCACTGCAGCCTTGATCTCCCAGGCTCAAGCGTTCCTTCCACCTCACCATCCTGAGTAGCTGGCACTACAGGCTCAAGCCCCCACGCCTGGCTAATTTTTTAATTTTTTGTAGAGTCAGGGTCTCACTTTGTTGCCCAGGCTAGTCTTGAAATCCTGGGCTCAAGTGATCCTCCTGCCTCAGACTCCTAAAGTGTTGGAATTACAGGCATGAGATACTGTTCCTGGCCCTACTCCTATACTAATTACTTGCTTCTTGGAATAAAACATGGCATTAAGTAAGTCTGTGAGAATTCTTTTAATAAAATTTAAGGTGGCATTATTATTTCAGATTTCTTTTCAAGTTTTTAGTTTACAGCATTAACAGCTTTGATTTTAGCTAAGTATAAACAAGCTGGAACAGGTGCGGTGGCTCATGCCTGTAATCCCAGCACTTTGGGAGGCCGAGGCAGATGGATCACCTGAGGTCAGGAGCTTGAGATCTGCTTGATCAACATGGTGAAACCCGTCTCTACTAAAAATACAAAATAATAGCTGGGTGTGGTGGTAGGTGCCTGGAGTCCCAGCTACTCAGGAGGCTGAGGCAGGAGAACCGCTTGAACCTGGGAGGCGGAGGTTGCAGTGAGCCGAGATCGTGCCATCGCACTCCAGCCTGGGCGACAAGAACAGAACTCTGTCTCCCAAAAAGAAAAAAAAAAAAAAGTTGCCACTTTCCCAGTTTACCTCTTACAGGTACCAACATTTTAGAGGTATACTGGGTGACAATTTCACTATCCTCCCATAACCTACCCTGGCCCTATTGAACTGGGAGAGAGATCTGGAGAGAGAACAGTAACAGGTATAACATGCATACAGTCAGGGCAGAGGTATGCCATCTAGCTTTCCTTTCTTAGCATCCAGGGTAAACTGCAAACTGTTCCTTATTCTGTTTGTCCTGGTAAGAGCAAAGCCCATTCCATCTACAAAAAGTCTCTACTGGCAGTACTGGGTTATAATTTTAAAGGAGAAAAAATGTGAAGTAATAGTTTCTTCTTAAATTGTTAAGGGAGAAAGAAGGAAAATACAGAAGTAAATAAAATAGTTCATAGTACTGCATGCAGATAGAAAACACATTATTCTTCAGTTAACAATAGCTATACACATTCCTGTTCATATTTGTGAACATTACTCACTTTTAAAGGCCCTGTAACCTTTTTTGGCATTAAAAGATGATAGAGATAATTTATTTTGCAGACACCATGAAAAATTAAAAGTTCTGTCACCTTACTATTAATATTTTGAATTTCAAATTTTTCTACTTCCCAAATGACTGGAAATAGAAAACATGAAACAGATTAGCTGATGATTACACCATTTCATTTTGATTGGTTAAGACTAAATGATAGGATTGAAGTCCCTAGTACTGAGAGTCCCAAAAGTAAAGAAAACATTAGAATTTAAAAAGTTATTTTTCACTCACTGGGTGGTCTATTTGCTGCCAAATTTTTGAAGTGGCTGCCTTTTATCACTTCTGCTGATAGTCTTCCAGTTGTGGCATTATAAAGCAGGCCAATAAGAATTTCTGGAACTGAGCCGTGTTCAAGAGACTGACATGAGGATGTACTTTCACTACACGACATTTCTGATACACTCATTTGGGAGTCACAGCCCTGTAATCAATAATAAAATTTTTATAGTATTTTGCAAGAGAGATATACTGTTATGCCATGTTTATTTGGATTAGGTAAGTAAATCACAATAAAGATGAGTTGCAAACCAAACCAAACACCAGATTAGAATTATCGTCCTTAGCATATTTTAGCCCCCGGATTTCTTTTCATTATATAAAAGCCAAAGAAGTAATAGGAAATGAGAAGACTTCACAAATCCCTGCATATTTATATACAAATCAGATAAATGTTTCTTAAACTTATAGATGTTAATAAACTGTTTTCTGAATATGAGAAATTATTGTTTAAAGACTATCAACCTTAAACGACTGACAAAGATTTAGACTCAATAATCAAATGTCCTAACTGTGCCTTTAAATAAACAAAACCAAACTACCTGCTATTTATAAGTCAACATCTAAAACACAGAGATATAGAAAAGTTGAACAATATATGAAAAATTAATCATGTAAAATATAATCAAATAAATTGATGTAGTTACATTAGTATCAGTCAGGGTTGGCTTTAAGGCAATCATCACCACTAGAGATGAAGAAGTATATGAAATAATGATAAAACACTGAAATTACTAAAAAGTAAAATAATCCCAAATTTGGATGCATTTAATAACATGGACTCAAAATACAGAAAGCAAAAATGGCCAGAACTAGAAAAAGAAATACAGAAATCTATAATCACTGGGGACATAAGCACACTTCCCTCAGTAACTGACTAAATGGGCGGACAAGTAAGTACCATAAGGATGTAGAAGATTTGAACATCACAATAAGCAAAATTGACCTAATGGTCACATGCAGAATATTATACCTAATAACTACAAAATATAATTTTCCCAAGTATACAGAATTTTTAAAGTAAAGCAAATAATAATTTCAAATGATGAAAATTATTCATAATGCTTTTGACTGATTAGAAACTCAAACTCTGTTCTAGAGGAGAATAAAATATCTATATTTGTTGGAAATTAAAGGTATACTTTTAGTAACTAAATAACAGAAATAGGTGATTTGAAAGACTAATAAAATGAATAAACTTCTGGAGAGTCCAATTAAGAAAAAAAGAAGGGACAAATAACAATGATCAGGAATGAAGAAGGAGACATCACTATATATTCTACAGACCATGAAAAAAATAAGAGGATAGGATGAACAAGTTTCTTCTAGTAAATTTGAAATTTGAATGAAATATACCAGCGATCTCCAACCTTTTTGGCACCAGCGACCAGTTTCCTGGAAGACAGTTTTTCCATGGACAGGGTGTAGAGGGTAATCTAATGCTGCCACTGATCTGACAGGAGGCTGAGCTCAGGCTGTAATGTTCGCTAGCCCACTGCTGCTCACCTCCTGCTGTGTGGCACCCATTCCCAACAGGCCATGGACTGGTACTGGTCTGCGGCCAGGGGGTCGGAGACCTCTGAAATAGACATCTTTCTAGAAAGTTATTACCAACCAAAAGACACGGTGGAAGACTGTTCAGAAACAGTCTTACTAAAGAAATTGAATTTGTAATTAAAAGCCTTTCCAAAATACACACACAAAACAAAATAAGAAACTTTGGCCTAGATGGCTTCACTAGTGAATTCTAATTAATAATGCTAGCCTTACACAAACTCTTTCAGATAGTAGAGAAAGAGAAACCACTCCTCAACTTCCTTTAAGAATTTAGCAAAATATTAAAACCAAAATCTAATAAGGGCATTATAAAAAAGAAAAATTAAAATATTTTTTCATTCATGAATCTAGATGAAAAAATCCTAAATATACTATTAGCAAACCAAATCTAGCAACATGCAACATCATACTTAATAGCAAAAAATATTAATGTTTCCCCTTTGAAATTGCCAACTATTACTACTTTTAGTCAACACTGTAGTGGAGATACCAGCTAGTGAAGACGACAATAAAATGAAATAAAAAGTATAATGATTTGGAAGGGGACTAGATTTTTTTAAAAAGCCCTTATGTGCAGATTACATAATTATGTACACAGGAACAAATCTACAGATGAACTGCAGTTGTATACAAAGGTAAAATGTAGAAATCCATACATTACTATATATCAGAAGCAAATAGAAAATAAAATTTATTAAAATAGCATTTATTATGGCATTTAAATATAAAATATGTAGGAATAAATGTAACAAATGATATGCAAGGCCTCGATACAGAAAACTATGAACATTACTGAGAGAAATCAAAAAGTACTATATAAACTGTTACTGTACTAGAAAGCTCAATTTTGTAACATTCTCTCCAAATTAATCAACAGATTAAATTAAATTCTAATAAAAATATCAGCAGGTTTCTTTGAATTGTTTGACTTCATCAGTAATCAGGGGAATGGAAATGAAAACTACAAGGTAACACTACACAACAAACAGATGAGCTAAAAGAATACCAACTGTGGTGAGGACAAAGCACTGGGAACTATCATAGGTCTCTTGCAGAAATGTGAAGTGATACCAATTTTTTAAATGTTATAAATACACATACGCTATGAGCTGGCAGTTCCACTCCTACATATATACCCATCAGAAATATGTGCAATGTTTATCAAGAGACATATGAAAGAATGTTCACAGCAGCATTATTCATATTGGATCCAAGCAATAGAATGGATAATTTGTACTGAGTTCATACAACCGCATACTATACAGCAATGAAAACCAATTATAACTACATTTACAAATGTGATTATAAGTAAAACATGTTGGGCCCAAAAGGATACCTAGCTGCATAATTCCATTTATGTAAAGTAACAAAAAGAAACAAAAAATCAAACAACCCAAAAACCAAAACCTCAAACCAAGCAGAACTAAACCATTTTGTTCCCGATGTATTAATAGGTGGTAACATTACAAAGAAAAGCAAAAAAGTAATTAACATAAAGTAAAAATTGTAGTTAACTCTGGAGGTGGGAGAGAAGAACAGTGATTGGGAAGGGCAGGATGGGAGTTTCTGGGGTTACTGAGACACTGTTTCTTTCCTTGACCTGGATGGTAATTACATGGGTTTTGCTTTGTGATAAATGGGCTATTCATTTTGCATTTTTTACCCTTTTCTAATGTGTGTTGGGTTTTGCAAGAAAGATTTAAGAAAAGAATTACATGATGAAAAGACACTATACACAAATGAATATACAACGATAAAAATAAATATACAGAACTTTCTTTGAAGATTCCCAAAGAGATCCAGTCCATGAATTAAAAAGGAAAGAAAAAAGACACTAACACTATTCCATATAACAATGTAGTTAAAAAAATTTTAAATGTTTTATAAGAATCTTCGAGTTTAAACCTACTATTGGCTGAAGAAGTAATGAAGGAGAATTAATACATACCTGGAGCCTGAGCAAACTTGTTGGACTAATATACAGAAGGCTAAAATCTCGTATTTTTAACTCTAGACTACAGAGTGGAAGCCAAAAGGAATACACATTTTATATTCTTAAATGATGGGTATACAAAACACATAGTTTGGTATGTTTTCATGACAGTTGGAGACGAAAACAATTTTAGTAAGTTTCAATTAGGATATATCATCACTTATGAAAACAGTGTCAAAAACATGCTTGAGCACATTTGGTGCATTTGTTACATTAGGCTATTATACTAGCAGCATCTGCTAGAATATTGTGAGATACATTTTTCACAATATAGTATTTTCCACATTAACCTACTGTCAGATAAGATGTGAACCTAATAGTTGCTTATACACAGAAGTCATACTGTCACTTTTGAGAAAAAAGGCAATGCCCAAAGAAAGCAATGGAAAGTCCTTTCTCGATCCTAAGGAGAACACTCCCCACTTTACTGCTGTGAAAACCATTACCTTCAAGTCCAACCAAAAAACCAAGAGCATTAAGATCCTTGCTGATCACATTCTATTTTAGTAAGCCCTGCTGAAATATAGTGGTGTTTAAGTAACACAAGAAACTATTATCTAGGAGAGTTCATTATGAATTTACACCCTAGAAAAAGTGCTAATCTCATGTTCCTTCCACTGACATTAGTGTAACTGCCCATTCAATATTGGTAGAGTTGTGGCAGTCCAAGGAGATCACTCAGTACAAGAAAAGCAGTTAAAAAATAGCTAAACAGAATCACTGTAGTAAAAAAAAAAAAAAAAAAAAAAAAAGGTTACAGGCATTCGCCTATAATTTCAGCTACTTGGGAGGCTGACAAAGGAGAATCACTTGACCCCAGGAGTTCTAGACCAGCCTGGGCAACATAGTGAGATCTGTCTCAAAAACAAACAACCTCAAATTAAATATCGACACTATCTGCCCAAATGGCATCTTTCCTCAGACTACTCTTCAGGGCATGCTGCTCCATTCAGTGTATATTCAGGAATCTCCATCTCCTCCCTCTGCAGATCTCATCACTAATTTATAACTGGGGCTTGCCTAGGTAGCAGTAGCTGCAGGTGATTAATGCAAAGTCAAACAAATTCCAATCATAACTAGGTCTACTTAAAGAAATAGTCCACAGGCTCCCCAAAGTAAAACTTCTTCCCATCTTGCATAATATTTTACTTCTTTTTAATACTTCCTCTCCTTCCCCCTGAGTCTCCTGCCCTAGGGTAAAGGATTACAAATAATTCTGTGAAAGTGAAGTATATGTAATTTTTAGAGGAATGAATATACGCTATATGTTTACCATAACCAGAATTAGTGGTTAAGGTAGCCATTACATTTCCTTAATGGTGTGAATAGGTTAAAATCAGGTGGAAGCTTGTAAATACATAGAGAAAAAACAATATGATTAAAAATACAATATAATTCCTATTAAGTAAACATACTGCGCTTTTTATTAATATTAAATTACTGCCAGCTTACTTGTAACTACTTATGCTCAATATTTTTTAAGGTGAAACCACTGAACTGTACAATGATAATTACTGTAACTGAATTATCTATTGAATAGTGTCTGTGGAACTTAATTCTCACTGTGTCTGGAAGATAGCATTCAGTTTTTATTTATATGTGAAATGCTTCCATTATACTTTTCTGAAAATGGGGCGATCACAGAGGGTGCTGAAGTTAAAACAAGGGAAGTCACCTGCTGCAAAGTCAGAGCTGCCACTAATGATGAGCTTCATCTCTAGCAGCAAGGATTCCTCCTCAGGGCCCTTTCCTAGCCCCAGGGAACTAGGTAAGGAGGAGATCACCAGAGGCAATTTCAGGAGAGAGGAAGAAAGAGCGTAATTGCTCCAAATCCTACCTCCTTTCCATCCTCCACACTGTAAGTCTAGTGTAAAGGAGAGCCAGGCTGGGTTTTAGTAGGGTTTGTAAAAACACGGAGTGTATCAAAAGGACAGTCTACTGGAGTGAACAGTGGCTTTGTACAGTTTGTACACAGGTAGCTTCTGGCACTCATTGATCCAGGCCTCAACCCATGTCACTAGGAACCAGCTCTCCTTTATTCATTTCTCAGGTTTCCCAAATTCGGCTTCATTCTCTGGCACACTTTTCCCTCCTAGTTGCCAGCAGCTCTGAGTGTCGTGGGAAAGAGGAAGACAGCATCCTACTTGCTCAAACCCAAATCGTGGAACTTGCTGCTTAGAGCCTATGAGATTTAATTCTAGGGCTTTGGAATAAAGTCTGCTTCAGCAGAACACAGGGGCAGGTTAGTCTCCCAACCAAAATCTGGGTACTGTGTGCATAAGAAAGATATGAATACTA
Source organism: Trachypithecus francoisi (assembly GCF_009764315.1). NCBI lineage: Eukaryota > Metazoa > Chordata > Mammalia > Primates > Cercopithecidae > Trachypithecus > Trachypithecus francoisi. The sequence continues at coordinate 67,189,932 of NW_022681470.1, read as the reverse complement.
GGCAGAAAAAACAGACATCAACTACAGAGCCCATTCAACTGAGTTGTCTGTCCCTGCTTTTTCCCCCTTGGTCTTCAGTGAGGACTGTTATCCACATTACTGGAGAGCAGGTGATGTTGTTGCTGTTGCTCCAATTGTAAGTATCCTCCACAGGCTCTTGCTGTGCAGTTATTAGCCTTGCAGGAGCCGAGGAGGATGAAAAGATGGTTCAATGAAACGGAATCATGATGTTACTACACTCATGGAGCACAGCTCTGACATTCAGGTTAGGTAAGGAAGAGCTACAATAAAAGCAGAAAATGATCACTTTTTCTTTCATAAACCCTACATATTAACACTAAAAATTAACATATCTGATAAGATTTAAGAAAGAAGAAAAATGAATCATAGAACATTCACATAAATAACCATAATAACAGAATACTTTATCAACGTTTGACCATAGCATCATGTGGAAATGGTCATGAAAATCCCTGCTATGATCTGCTGTGTGCAGTGGCTCACACCTGTAATCCCAGCACTTTGGGAGGCCGAGGCGGACAGATCACTTGAGGTCACGAGATTGAGAGCAGCCTGGCCAATATGGTGAAACATTGTCTCTACTAAAAATACAAAAATTAGTCAGGTGTGGTGGCAGGCGCCTGTAATCCCAGCTACTCGGGAGGTTGAGGCACGAGAATTGCTTGAACCTGCGAGGTGGATGTTGCAGTGAGCCGAGATCATGCCATTGTACTCCAGCCTGGACGACAGAGTGAGACTCCATCTCAAAAAAAAAAAATTCCTGCTATAATAAAAATTTATGTGTATATATATATATACATACGCACTTTTTTGCTCTATTCAATATGAACATATTTAATTAGCATTTCTGCTTATGAGATTGGTTTATAAAGTTTGTAAGTTTCTTTTCTCATGGTCTCCTGAAACAATACCTATTGAAGAATATATATGTATAAATATAGGCATATGTGTATATTTTTTGCTGAATTATTTTAAAATGCTTAATTTAGGGTTTCTGCATATATGTTTATAAATGAGATTGGTTTATAATTTTCTCATGTTATTCTTGTCTAGTTGGTGTCAAAATTATATAAGCCTCGAAAGAGAAGTTAGATACCTTTCCTTTTCATTCTCTGAAATAGCTTATATAACAGAAGTTATTTGTTCACTGAAGTTGGGTAAAACTTGCTTCTGAAACTCGACCATCTTTTTTTCTCTTTCTTTCTTTTAAGAGAACTCTGGCTACTGGCTGAATTTCTTTAATGATAATCAGTCTTTTCAAGTTTTCTACTACTCTTAAATCACTTTTTAGACATTCGTATGTTTCAAGAAAAGTGCACATTTTGTTTTCAAATTTATTTTCCTAGAGTCATTCTCTTATAATTCTGAGATCTCCACTGAATTGGTGGTTATGTCCTTTTAATATGACATATTTTTCTTTCTTTCTTGTTCAACATCTCCAGGGGTGTTATCTATTTTTATTAGTAATTTCAAAGAACCAGATTTTGTTTATGCTAAACTTCTTCAGTTTTTCTTTAATTTCTACTCTGTTTCCCCTTTCTAACTTCTTGAGTTGAAGAATGCTTATAGCTGACCAATTTGCCTCATTCTTATGTTCTTAGAAATAAATTTAAGGCTAGACATTTCCTTATAATACTGTTAGGGGCTGAAATCCACAAATTTAGGTATTTTCATTTGTGGTTGTGCCTAAATATTTCCAATTTTAATTATGCTTTAGTCTGTGACGCTGAGTTGACTTAGAAAGTTTTTTTTGTTTGTTTGAGTATTGAAAAATATGGATTTTGTGCAGTTGGAGTGAGAGGGCTGCCTCTTTTACTCTCTTACCTCCTACTACTTTACTCCTCAATCATAGAGTTCTAGCTAAATGCACTTTCTTGCTATTCCTTGAACACAACACACGCACTCTGGGCTCAGGATAGGCTGTTCCATCTGCTCGCGGTGTTCCTTCCTCAGATTTGTACATGGTTAACTCCCTCACCTCTTTCAAGTCTTTGCTCATATGTCACATTCCCAATGAGCCTTATACCTTGACCCTTATTTAATATTACACCTCCTTTCTCACTAGCACTCTTAATTCTGCTCACCCTGTTTCTCCCTCCACCCCACAGTACTTACCTCTTTCTCACATACCCTATACTTATTGTATGTATTACGTTAATCTCTCTTCTCTACCTAGAATTAAGTTTCATGCAAGCCAACATTTATATCTGTTTTTCATTAATGTATACTGAATACCTAGAACAACACCTAGCATGTAGTATATTATACTACTGCACTGCCTTCTGGCCTTTCTTGTAGCTGTTGAGAAGTCTGCTGTTGGTCACACTGTTGTTCCCTTGTATCTTATCTGGTTGCTTTTATCATTTTGTCTGGTATTTTATCATTTCACTGTAATTTTTATGGGTGTGGACTCAGTTTTAATAATCCTGTGTAAAACTTCTAATTTCTCAATCTGATGATCTATGTATTTTAAACATTATCTTTCGTTTTTTCTAGTCTCACATTCTGGAGTCCTTATTAGAAAATATGCTTAACATTCTTATTCTACTCTTCAAAACTCTTTCATATTTTTCAATGAGTCTATTTTTAATGACTTTTTTCATTCTAGAAGTTCAATATGGCCCTTATTTAAATCAACCTCTTTTCCCACATTGTCTTATTCTTTTTTTTTTTTTTGTAGTTTCTATTACTTCTTTTATTTCTTTATTCTATTAAAGCATATTTATGGGGGGCGGAGCAAGATGGCCGAATAGGAACAGCTCCAGTCTCCAAATCCCAGCGCGAGCGACACAGAAGACCGGTGATTTCTGCATTTTCAACTGAGACTCCACCTCTGGGGACAGGACACAGCTAAACAACAACAGGGGAAGCAGCAGAGGCCTGTACAGACGTGAACGACTCTGTCTGACAGCTTTGAAGAGAGCAGTGGATCTCCCAACACGGAGGTTGAGATCTGAGAACGGACAGACTGCCTGCTCAAGTGGGTCCCTGACCCCTGAGTAGCCTAACTGGGAGACATCCCCCACTAGGGGCAGTCTGACACCCCACACCTCACACGGTGGAGTACACCCCTGAGAGGAAGCTTCCAAAGTAAGAATCAGACAGGTACACTCGCTGTTCAGCAATATTCTATCTTCTGCAACCTCTGCTGCTGATACCCAGGCAAACAGGGTCTGGAGTGGACCTCAAGCAATCTCCAACAGACCTACAGCTGAGGGTCCTGACTATTAGAAGGAAAACTATCAAACAGGAAGAACACCTATACCAAAACCCCATCAGTACGTCACCATCATCAAAGATCAGAGGCAGATAAAACCACAAAGATGGGGAAGAAGCAGGGCAGAAAAGCTGGAAATTCAAAAAATAAGAGCGCATCTCCCCCTGCAAAGGAGCGCAGCTCATCGCCAGCAATGGATCAAAGCTGGTCAGAGAATGACTTTGACGAGATGAGAGAAGAAGGCTTCAGTCCATCAAACCTCTCAGAGCTAAAGGAGGAATTACGTACCCAGCGCAAAGAAACTAAAAATCTTGAAAAAAAAGTGGAAGAATTGACAGCTAGAATAATTAATGCAGAGAAGGTCATAAATGAAATGACAGAGATGAAAACCATGACACGAGAAATACGTGACAAATCCACAAGCTTCAGTAACCGACTCGATCAACTGGAAGAAAGAGTATCAGCGATTGAGGATCAAATGAATGAAATGAAGCGAGAAGAGAAACCAAAAGAAAAAAGAAGAAAAAGAAATGAACAAAGCCTGCAAGAAGTATGGGATTATGTAAAAAGACCAAATCTACATCTGATTGGGGTGCCTGAAAGTGAGGGGGAAAATGGAACCAAGTTGGAAAAACTCTTCAGGATATCATCCAGGAGAACTTCCCCAACCTAGTAGGGCAGGCCAACATTCAAATTCAGGAAATACAGAGAACACCACAAAGATACTCCTCGAGAAGAGCAACTCCAAGACACATAATTGCCAGATTCACCGAAGTTGAAATGAAGGAAAAAATCTTAAGGGCAGCCAGAGAGAAAAGTCAGGTTACCCACAAAGGGAAGCCCATCAGACTAACAGCAGACCTCTTGGCAGAAACTCTACAAGCCAGAAGAGAGTGGGGGCCAATATTCAACATTCTTAAAGAAAAGAATTTTCAACCCAGAATTTCATATCCAGCCAAACTAAGTTTCATAAGTGAAGGAGAAATAAAATCCTTTACAGATAAGCAAATGCTTAGAGATTGTGTCACCACCAGGCCTGCCTTACAAGAGACCCTGAAGGAAGCACTAAACATGGAAAGGAACAACCGGTACCAGCCATTGCAAAAACATGCCAAAATGTAAAGACCATCGAGACTAGGAAGAAACTGCCTCAACTAACGAGCAAAATAACCAGCTAATATCATAATGGCAGGATCAAGGTCACACATAACAATATTAACCTTAAATGTTAATGGACTAAATGCTCCAATTAAAAGACACAGACTGGCAAACTGGATAAAGAGTCAAGACCCATCAGTCTGCTGTATTCAGGAGACCCATCTCACATGCAGAGACATACATAGGCTCAAAATAGAGGGATGGAGGAAGATCTACCAAGCAAATGGAGAACAAAAAAAAGCAGGGGTTGCAATCCTAGTCTCTGATAAAATAGACTTTAAACCATCAAAGATCAAAGGAGACAAAGAAGGCCATTACATAATGGTAAAGGGATCAATTCAACAGGAAGAGCTAACTCTCCTAAATATATATGCACCCAGTACAGGAGCACCCAAATTCATAAAGCAAGTCCTTAGAGACTTACAAAGAGACTTAGACTCACATACAATAATAATGGGAGACTTCAACACTCCACTGTCAACAATAGACAGATCAACGAGAAAGTTAACAAGGATATCCAGGAATTGAACACATCTCTGCACCAAGGGGACCTAATAGATATCTATAGAACTCTCCACCCCAAATCAACAGAATATACATTCTTCTCAGCACCACATCGCACTTATTCCAAAACTGACCACATAGTTGGAAGTAAAGCACTCCTCAGCAAATGTACAAGAACAGAAATTATAACAAACTGTCTCTCAGACCACAGTGCAATCAAACTAGAACTCAGGACTAAGAAACTCAATCAAAACCGCTCAACTACATGGAAACTGAACAACCTGCTCCTGAATGACTACTGGGTACATAACGAAATGAAAGCAGAAATAAAGATGTTATTTGAAACCAATGAGAACAAAGATACAACATACCAGAATCTCTGGGACACATTTAAAGCAGTGTGTAGAGGGAAATTTATAGCACTAAATGCCCACAAGAGAAAGCAGGAGAGATCTAAAATTGACATTCTAACATCACAATTAAAAGAACTAGAGAGGCAAGAGCAAACACATTCAAAAGCTAGCAGAAGGCAAGAAATAACTAAGATCAGAGCAGAACTGAAGGAGATAGAGACATAAAAAACCCTCCAAAAAATCAATGAATCCAGGAGTTGGTTTTTTGAAAAGATCAACAAAATTGACAGACCGCTAGCTAGACTAATAAAGAAGAAAAGGAGAGGAATCAAATAGACGCAATAAAAAATGATAAAGGGGATATCACCACCGACCCCACAGAAATACAAACAACCATCAGAGAATACTATAAATGCCTCTACGCAAATCAACTAGAAAATCTAGAAGAAATGGATAATTTCCTGGACACTTACACTCTTCCAAGACTAAACAAGGAAGAAGTTGAATCCCTGAATACACCAATAGCAGGCTCTGAAATTGAGGCAATAATTAATAGCCTACCAACTAAAAAAAGTCCAGGACCAGATGGATTCACAGCTGAATTCTACCAGAGGTACAAGGAGGAGCTGGTACCATTCCTTCTGAAACTATTCCAATCAATTGAAAAAGAGGGAATCCTCCCTAACTCATTTTATGAGGCCAACATCATCCTGATACCAAAGCCTGACAGAGATACAACAAAAAAAAGGGAATTTTAGACCAATATCCCTGATGAACATCGATGCAAAAATTCTCAATAAAATACTGGCAAACCGGATTCAGCAGCACATCAAAAAGCTTATCCACCATGATCAAGTGGGCTTCATCCCTGGGATGCAAGGCTGGTTCAACAGACGCAAATCAATAAACATAATCCAGCATATAAACAGAACCAAAGACAAGAACCACATGATTATCTCAATAGATGCAGAAAAGGCTTTTGACAAAATTCAACAGCCCTTCATGCTAAAAACTCTCAATAAATTCGGTATTGATGGAACGTACCTCAAAATAATAAGAGCTATTTATGACAAACCCACAGCCAATATCATACTGAATGGGCAAAAACTGGAAAAATTCCCTTTGAAAACTGGCACAAGACAGGGATGCCCTCTCTCACCACTCCTATTCAACATAGTGTTGGAAGTTCTGGCTAGGGCAATCAGGCAAGAGAAAGAAATAAAGGGTATCCAGTTAGGAAAAGAAGAAGTTAAATTTTCCCTGTTTGCAGATGACATGATTGTATATTTAGAAAACCCCATTGTCTCAGCCCAAAATCTCCTTAAGCTGATAAGCAACTTCAGCAAAGTCTCAGGATACAAAATAATGTGCAAAAATCACAAGCATTCTTATACACCAGTAACAGACAAACAGAGAGCCAAATCATGAATGAACTTCCATTCACAATTGCTTCAAAGAGAATAAAATACCTAGGAATCCAACTTACAAGGGATGTAAAGGACCTCTTCAAGGAGAACTACAAACCACTGCTCAGTGAAATAAAAGAGGACACTAACAAATGGAAAAACATACCATGCTCATGGATAGGAAGAATCAATATCGTGAAAATGGCCATACTGCCCAAGGTTATTTATAGATTCAATGCCATCCCCATCAAGCTACCAATGAGTTTCTTCACAGAATTGGAAAAAACGGCTTTAAAGTTCATATGGAACCAAAAAAGCGCCCACATTGCCAAGACAATCCTAAGTCAAAAGAACAAAGCTGGAGGCATCACGCTACCTGACTTCAAACTATACTACAAGGCTACAGTAACCAAAACAGCATGGTACTTGTACCAAAACAGAGATATACACCAATGGAACAGAACAGAGTCCTCAGAAATAATACCACACATCTACAGCCATCTGATCTTTGACAAACCTGACAAAAACAAGAAATGGGGAAAGGATTCCCTATTTAATAAATGGTGCTGGGAAAATTGGCTAGCCATAAGTAGAAAGCTGAAACTGGATCCTTTCCTTACTCCTTATACGAAAATTAATTCAAGATGGATTAGAGACTTAAATGTTAGACCCAAAACCATAAAAACCCTAGAAGAAAACCTAGGTAGTACCATTCAGGACATGGGCATGGGGAAGGACTTCATGTCTAAAACACCAAAAGCAATGGCAGCAAAAGCAAAAATTGATAAATGGGATCTAATTAAACTAAGGAGCTTCTGCACAGCAAAAGAAACTACCATCAGAGTGAACAGGCAACCTACAGAATGGGAGAAAAGTTTTGCAATCTACTCATCTGACAAAGGGCTAATATCCAGAATCTACAAAGAACTCAAACAAATATACAAGAAAAAAACAAACAACCCCATCAAAAAGTGGGCAAAGGATATGAACAGACATGTCTCAAAAGAAGACATTCATACAGCCAACAGACACATGAAAAAATGCTCATCATCACTTGCCATCAGAGAAATGCAAATCAAAACCACAATGAGATACCATCTCACACCAGTTAGAATGGCAATCATTAAAAAGTCAGGAAACAACAGGTGCTGGAGAGGATGTGGAGAAATAGGAACACTTTTACACTGTTGGTGGGATTGTAAACTAGTTCAACCATTATGGAAAACAGTATGGCGATTCCTCAAGGATCTAGAACTAGATGTACCATATGACCCAGCCATCCCACTACTGGGTATATACCCAAAGGATTATAAATCATGCTGCTATAAAGACACATGCACAAGTATGTTTATTGCAGCACTATTCACAATAGCAAAGACTTGGAACCCAAATGTCCATCTGTGACAGACTGGATTAAGAAAATGTGGCACATATACACCATGGAATATTATGCAGCCATAAAAAAGGATGAGTTTGCGTCCTTGGTAGGGACATGGATGCAGCTGGAAACCATCATTCTTAGCAAACTATCACAAGAACAGAAAACCAAACACCGCATGTTCTCACTCATAGGTGGGAACTAAACAATGACATCACTTGGACTCAGGAAGGGGAACATCACACATCGGGGCATATCACGGGGAGGGGGGAGGGGGGAGGGATTGCATTGGGAGTTATACCTGATATAAATGACGAATTGATGGGTGCTGACGAGTTGATGGGTGCAGCACACCAACGTGGCACAAGTATACATATGTAACAAACCTGCACGTTAGGCACATGTACCCTAGAACTTAAAGTATAATAAAAAAAAAACTAAAAAAAAGCATATTTATTTTATAACCTGTTTCACAGAGCCCTATTAGTTCTAGAGCTGCCAACACATCTTTCTCTTGCATCTACTGTCATTCATGGTGGACCAATTCTTCCTGCTCATACTTTTTAAAACGTGAGTTCATCTTCATTGGAAATTATTTTTTTCTGTGGGAATTGTATGTGGGAAATGTATATGTATACATACATATAGTATGTATGTAGTATATATTACATATGTATGTCATATATACATATATAGGCCATGCATACTACTATAGTATATATGTAGTATATACATACTTCCTTGATTTCTTACCAGTCTATCACATTTCTGAAAATTTCAAAAATCTTCTTTCTCTGAGATATCTGAGTCACTGCTCACACATATTGGGTTGCTAAATAGTAAAGCCTGTATCCCAGGAATGCTCTCACATTTACATCTGGGGCAGAAAACCAACAATATCCATTATACTCTAGTACCTAATATACTTTTTACATTGTGTTTAATAGTTTTTAGAAACACTCATATTCATCTTATAATCCTAATTCATTTTATTTGTGACCAGACTTCAGGCCAGTTGCAAAAAGTAATAAATAGGCCATATACTGTTTTTTCTTTTTTTTTTGAGACCAAGTCTCACTCGGTTGCCCAGGCTGGAGTGCAGTGGCATGATCTCACTGCAATCTCTGTCTCCTGTGTTCAAGTGATTCTCCTGCCTCAACCTCCTGAGTGGCTGGGACTACAGGCATGAGCCAATATGCCTGGTTAATTTTTGTATTTTTAGTAGAGATGGGGTTTCATTGCGTTGGCCAGGCTGGTCTTGAACTCCCAACCTCAGGTGATCTGCCCACCTCAGCCTCCCAAAGTGCTGGGATTACAGATGTGAGCCACCATGCCTGGCCATACTGTTTTTATTTTACTGAAGGAAACAGAATAGACTAGAAATAAAGTTGTTATTTGGAGACTCAGCAGTAGAAAAGTATATTCAATGTCTGTTCAGCACAAGCACTGCACTAGGGAATAGATGAACTGATTTCAAGGCAGACTATGAAAAACTGCCTTTAGAGATTTTATGGGAGAAAATATGTGGATGTGATCAACTCTGGATAACAGAAACAATATTCCAGAGTTACCTGAAGTTGGTCCTAATAGGATTTCAGCAGGCATAGGGAAGGGCATTTCACACAAAGAAAGTATGAGCTAAGCCCCAAAAGTGCGTATCACATTTGCTAAATGTAAATGGATCTGGAGTGGCATGTGTTTATGGGGAGGGAGTGGAAAATGTAGATGGAAAGGAAGGATGAAGCCAAATTGTATTCACCCAGCACTGTATGAATATTTCTATTAGAGACTTTCTGGCCTGTAACTGTTGCTTTGTCTGTCTTTCCCACTAGACTGTGAGTCCCTTGAGGGCAGAACTTTTGTTTTATTCATCTTTGTATGTCCTCAAATTAGTACAGTGCCTATCATTCAGCAGGCACTTAATAAATATTGCTGAATGAAAATAATGAATCATGAAAGACATGAAATGCGGTGGTAAGAAAAGTTGGACCTACTCTACAAGTAGTGGAAGCAAGAGAGGCATTTTTGAACTGGGGAGTAACATGCTCAGATATACCTCTTCAAAAAATAAGGCCAAATATGCTGCATGACTGAATGTTTGAACAGGAATCACAACTTACTTAGCTGTGCTAGTGATAGATAAGTCTTTACTTGAGATAACACTTGCTTTGTGCACATTTTATATCCCGAGCAAAAAAATTGCAATTTTTTACCCTGTAGCAAAACATAGACTTAAAAATATCTGTTTTATTATAATCAACCTTAGTGATCTAGACCCATGTTATAGTTGGAGTAATCATGTAAGATTTTTCTAACCTAACAGCTTTAGTACATACTAAGAACTATAAATTTTGCTTCAAAATTAATGTAGCTGACTTCCTTGATTTCTTACTAGTCTATCACATTTCTGAAAATTTCAAAAATCTTCTTTCTCTGAGATATCTGAATCACTGCTGACACATACTGGGTTGCTAAATAGTAAAGACTCTATATTCCAGAAATGCTCTCACATTTACACCTGGGGGAAGTGTGAGCTTTTTAAATTGGTCACTCAGCATATAGAGTGTTAGAATCAGTTATTCCTATACAAGCTGATATATCCAATTATATGTTCCCTTTAATGAATTTATTTTAAATGAGATGATTTGAATCTGTTTTTAATATAAATATGTTTTTATTATTGGAAAGCTAAATAGAGATAAATTAAATTATTAATATAACAGCCCCAAATAATTTCTAAATGTCTTCTATATTTTGGATTATAATTATCCATAGACTACTGGTTTTCTAACAGTGGCTAGTGAAATCTATCGAATTTCATTTTTAAAATACAATTTTAACTATTTAAAAATTAAAATAAAAACAATACAAGTACATACATGAGTAATAAAATAGAGGCAATACAGTGTACTCAGAAGGAAAGGAAACTTTGCAGCCAGATTTACTGGGGTCTGTTACAGGACTGTGACTTTAGTAAGGTATTTAGCATCTCCATACTTCAGTTATCTAAAAAAGGTGAAATAACTATGTCTACTTCCTTAATAGTTATACCACTTGTTAACATATTAGGGAACACATTATACTGCAAATAAATTTAATGTATTATTGTTTGTATCTTGGACTAAAGATTTACCTGTCATTTCTGTTTAATGGAGAATATTTGAAGTTTAAAGAGCAAGCTGTCAAAAAAAAGTTATCATTTGTAACTTCTTATCTATACGAATCAGAATTTTCTCTAAAATGTATAATTAAAACAAAAGAAATATGTTGCACTGGATTTCAGAGCTGCAGCAAGATGAAAACGTATTAGCAGCAATTGCATAATTGTAGGTGCCTGTGCTTTGGACAGAGTAAGACAGTTGAGTTTATGAATAAGCTCTAACTTTTTGCCATCTGTGTGACACTGGACATGTTTTAAAAGTTCCTTGAGACTCAATTTCCTCATCTATAAAAATAATATAGTAATAGTACCTTCTAGAAAATTTTATTCTCAATTTTTTGTTCATCAAAACAACCCTATCATTTTCAGCATTAGATGTTACAAGTAAATATTATAAAATAAGATTTCTGTTAGTAAAATACCACTTTTCTCTGCCTTGCATGTTTGAGTTATAAATAATATTTCATTTGAAATAAAGGGTTTGAATGCTTGAAAAGCCATGAACTACATACACTACCTTTATATCCTATTTCTGAACGGTCATTCAAATGACCACATTTTACACATTGTAAGATTGTGCTGCCCCCTGCTGACCCAGTTTCTCCAAAATATTTTGAGTCTTCAGTTAAGGCAAAACTTACAGGATTACAGTTAAGTAACTCTCTAGCAGGCTGAGGACAGTAATAATATAGATGGTAAAATATTGAATGTAGCACTAAATAATATATGACATTTTTCAAGATATTAAAGTATAAACTATTGATGGTGGGAGCAAATGAATATACTCCCAAATGTGTAATATTTAACAAATGTAGATATCCAAGTAACTATTATAATTGCTATTGTTTACAGTGCTGCTGATACCTGGAGAAAAATTAGCAAAATATACACATTTGTGGCTAAAATTAAATATTCAGTAATTATTTCCCTGATTCTTCCACTGAATTAATAGCAACTTGATCTTCATTTCCCTACATTAGAATGGCATTTGTTTTTTGGCTAGCTGCAATGTTTTAAAATTACACTTTTTATGCATTACCTTTTCCAACTTTTGGGCATCTTCTCTTTTTTAATCTCACATGACCAACCAGATAAACACTGGTGATTTTTCCTCCAGATAGTATCTCAAAATAGGCTCTTCCTTACTACTAAAACTCCTCTAATAGAGTGTTATTATCTAATAGTGCAAAAAGTACTTGACAAATCAAAAGAACTAGGAGCAGTTCTACCTGTTTCTAGCCCTAAGCCTTGGAGGTAACTGATCTACTGAAAGTCTCATTTTTCTCCATTACAAAACAGAGATTCATGTTCATGTCCTCTCAAGTGATAAGATTACGTGAGCAAACACATAAGTGTTTTAAAAATAGATCACTATATTTCTATAACGCAATTTCATCTTAGTTATCTTTTCCCCATTCTGATGCTTCTTGTACACCATTTGAGTTATAAATAATATTTCATTTGAAATAAAGGGTTTGAATGCTTGAAAAGTTTTCAAACATTATCTGTGTAGTGGATGTAGACAGTGCAAAATGGGGGAGGAAGGGGTGCAGAGAGCAGGCACAGGAGAGGTCTCCTATGCTCAGTCAGGTCATCCTTCATGTCAGCTCAATCTGTTACTTACTCTTAAATCTTTGAACTTTTGGCCTTGTAACTTTCTTCTGGTAATGTTCCTAGTTTTCCTTAACTGAACGGCCATTTTGGATCAGTTCATCACTACAGTTCACCAATCTCCATGCCAGCATATGGACATCAGACACTGGTAAACTAGACTTCCATACACCTGGCTTTGGTGGTGACACACCTCTATTCAAAAACCATTACAGGCAGAATGGTGAAGTAAGGACCTCTGAAAGTCTGCTCCTCTATAAAAGCAACACGAACACTGGCAAACATTGTCAAAAAAAAAAACTTTTTCAGAACTCTGAACTAACTAAAGGCCTGCAACACTCCAAGGAGTGTTTATTCAAGAAAAATGGCTGAATACTGTGAGAACTACAAGGTTTGTGGCATTTTAAATGTACCCTATTCCCATTACCCTCTCCCCAGTTCACTGGTAGTGTTGAAAACCAACACTTGCAACTGTGAAATCCAACAGCAATCAGTGGCAATTGTTTAACACTGCAGCCACCAAAGCAGCAGCTCTGGCCAATGAAAAAATAAGAGCAAAATATAGGGAATGAAAAGTTAATAGGGATCTCTGAAAAGTTCTAACGCATTTCTGGAAATCTAGCAGTCCATGCACATGTGCAAAGCTATGTGCATGCCCAGAAAAAAACTTGGGAAGGTCCTAGTCTCATAACTCTAGCTGATCTTGTTGCTCTGTGCATGCAGAAAATGAAATTTAAGGCACAGTTGTAAACTGACTCTAGGAGTATTGAAGGCATGGCTCAATACACCCAGAACCCCTCAGCAAAGACTTAATGAAATCTCTGTCCAGTTGTTAGCTGGCCACTAATGTTAACTGAGATGCACATGACAATAATACAGACTTTACAAAATCCAAGAAAGTCATCAAAGAGGAATGACAACAACAAACAGCAACAATAAATCGTGGGAGCGACTAGTCTAGGAGAATGTCTGTGTCAAGGCATTCAGATTGGAAGTGATGAATTAAAACTACCTCTATTCACAGATGACATGATCTCCTATGCAGTAAATCCTAACATACACACGAAGAAAATAACTACTAGAACTAATGAATATGCTCAGCAAAGCTTCAGGATTTGTGATCAATATACAAAAATCAATTTTATCTCTTTACACTAGCAATGAACAATGAAAAAACAAAATTAAGAAAACAATTCCATTCACAATAGCATCAACATGAATAGAATACTTAGGAATGTATTTAACAAAACTGTAAAACCTGTATTACATTGAAAGTTATAAAACATTTTTGAAAGAAATCAAAGAAGCCCTAAATAAATGAAAAGACAGCTCATGCTAATGGATTGGAAGACTTAAATTGTTAAGACGGTAATACAGCCCAAAGTACCGATCAAACAGATTCGATGCAATCCCTATCAAAATTGCAATGGCCCCTTTTTTTTTTTTTTTTTTTTTTTTGCAGAAACAAAGAATTCAATCCTAAAACTTACATGTCCTAAAATTCATATGTAAACGCAAGGGACCCAGAATAGCCAAAACAATCTTGAAAAACAATAAGAAAGTTGGAGGACTCACATTTCCCAATTTTAAAACTTCCTATAAAGCTTTAATAATCAAGACAGTGTGGTACTGGCAGAAGGATAGACAAATAGATCAAGAGACTATAATTGACAGTCCAGAAATAAAAACTTACATTTATGGGCAATTCATTTTCAACAAGGGTGCCAACACAAATACATGAAAAAAGAATTGTTTTTAACAAATGGTGTTGGGACAACTGGTATTCACATGTAAAAGAATTAATTTGGACCTCTCCCCTCACACCGTATAAAAAATCTAAAGAGCTAAAACCATAAAACTACTAGAAGAAAACATAGTAGTAAATCTTTATCTTATATTAGGCAATGGTTTCATAGATAAGACACTAACAGCACAAGCAACAAAAGGAAAAATCAACAAACTGAATTTCTCAAAATTAAAAACTTTGTACTTCATAGAATATCATCAAGTAAAAAGACAGGCAGAATGGGAGGAAATATTATCAAATCACTTATCTTATAAAGGACTTATTTCCAGAATATGTAAAGAACTCTTACATCTCAAAAATAAAGAGACAAATAAGCCAATTTAAAAAATAGGCAAAGGATTTTAATAGAAATTTATCCAAAGAAGATAAATGAATGGTCAATAAGCACATGAAAAGATGCTCAACATCATTAGTCATTAGGGAAATACAAATCAAAACCATAATAAGATATTACTTTATAGCCAGTAGGATAGCTTACATAAAAAGATAATAACAAGTGTTGAAGAGATTGTGGAGAAACTGAAACTCTCATACATTGCTGGTGGGTCAGTAAAATGGTGCACCTACCACCTACT
This sequence comes from Trachypithecus francoisi, assembly GCF_009764315.1. Taxonomy (NCBI): domain Eukaryota; kingdom Metazoa; phylum Chordata; class Mammalia; order Primates; family Cercopithecidae; genus Trachypithecus; species Trachypithecus francoisi. The sequence goes on along the minus strand of NW_022681470.1, from coordinate 67,174,742 downwards.
TTGAAAAACTGTTTGGTAGTCCCTAGAAATGTTAAGAATAAACGCAGCTCTAGAACTAGACATATACTCAAGAGAAATGAAACTATATGTCTACACAACTTGTACACAAATGTTCATAGCAGCATTATTCATAAAGCCAAAAATGGAAACAACCCAAATGTCAATGAATGAAAAGACAAACAAAATGTGGTATATCCATACAAAGAATATTATTAAGTCCCCAAAAAACAATGAAGTATGGATACGTGATAAAACATGAATGAGCCTTGAAAACGTCATGCTAAGTAAAAGTCATCAAACACAAAAAGCCACATATTGTATGATTCGATTCATATAAAATGTGCAGAAGAGGCAAAACCATAGGACAAAAAATTGGTTAGTGGTTGCCAGGAGGTGTAATTGCTAACGGCTACAGAGTTTTGGTGGGGGCGGACGGATAATAAAAATATTGTGAAATTAAATCATGGTGATGGCTGCACAACTATGTGAATATTCTAAAAATCATGACTTTCATACTATAAAAGGGTGAATTTTTTATGATCTGTGAATCATGTCTCAATAGTTATGAAAAACTACTTACAGGATCCCTATTTCAGAATAATATAATCTTAGAATCTCAAAGATAATTTAATCTAGTGGTTTTCAAAAAGTTGTAGTAAAAGTACCCTTTTGGTTAGGCATGGTGGCTCACACCTGTAATCCTAGCAGGAGTTTGAGACCAACCTGGGGAACATGGCAAAACCCCATCTCCACTAAAAATACAAAAAAAGAAAATTAGCCAGGTGTGGTGGTGCACGCATGTAGTCCCAGTTACTCGGGAGGCTGAGGCATGAGAATCGTTTGAACTCGGGAGGTGGAGGTTACAGTGAGCTGAGATTGCACCACTGCACTCTAGTCTTTTGAGCAAGACTCTGTCTCAAAAAAAAAAAAAAAATTTATTCTAATTCCACATTCAAATACATGAAACAGGTAAGTATAGTATTGTATTAGTATATGTTTATTACCGAGTCAAATTTATAACAGGTTGTTTGAATAAAAAATGAAATTTGATATTTAGGTTTGTAGGTAACAGTTTTGGCATCCAGTGTTTGTGTTTTATTTTATGTATATCAATAAAGAGCTGATAAGTTGTGAATTACCTTGTCTTGCAATGTCAGAATATTGATTGAACTGACCAAGAAAATTGAAAGATAAAGTTAGGGAACATTACAGAAACTTTTTAAGTTAAACCATTACTATAATGATTGTTTATAATTAAAGAAAATTACCCTGATGTTATGCAAATAATTAAAACTACCTGATTTTTTTAAATATAGAAAAAGCACTGACTGTGATGCATGTATAATTTTTATGGCAGACATATATAGGACTAAATTAAGCAATATATAGTGATTAAATAATATTATCAACACCAAGCTATAATATTCCCAAGTCACAATTATAAGAATTTCAAATATGTAGAGAGATATGGGAGAAGTGGCTTTATTAGTAAATCTATAGAAGAAAAAAAGAGTAGATAGTGAGTGATACAATTTGGCTGTGTCCCCACCCAAATCTCATCTTGAACTGTAGCTCCCATGATCCCTATATGTTACGGGAGGGAACCGGTGGGAGGTAATTGAATCATGGGGATGGGTTTTTCCTGTGCTGTTCTCTTGGTAGTAAATAAGTCTCACGATATCTGATGGTTTTATAAAAGGCAGTTCCCCTGAATAGGCTCTATTGCTTGTCACCACGTAAGATGTGACTTTGCTCCTCATTTGCCTCCACCATGATTGTGAGACTTCCCCAGTCATGTGGAACGATGAGTCCATCAAACTTCTTTTTCTTTATAAATTACCCAGCCTCAGTATGTCTTTATTAGCAGCGTGAGAATGGACTAATACAGTGAGTTAACATGTAAACAGTTTCCAAAAGATTAAAATTTAATACAAAACGTGTTTATGATTATGATTTTTTTTTTTTTTTTTACCATTTTAAACTATAATTTTAAAAACAGGCTGGGCGCAGTGGCTCACGCCTGTAATCCCAGCATGTTGGGAGGCCAAGGCGGGCAGATCACAAAGTCAGGAGTTTGAGACCAGCTTGACCAACATGGTGAAACCCCATCTCTACTAAAAATACAAAAATTAGTCAGGCATGGTAGCACGTACCTGTAATTCCATCTACTCAGGAAGCGGAAGCAGGAGAATCGCTTGAACCCCGGGGGCGGAGGTGCAGTGAGGCAAGATTGCACTACCACACTCCAGCCTGGGCAACAAGAGCAAAACTCCATTTCAAAAAAAAAACAAAAAAAGAAATTTGAAGCAAACATTTCCAGAATCCCAGAGCATTTCTGGAGAACATGGTTCAAATCTACCTATTCTACCTAACATATTTACCTTAGAAATGAGAAAAATAAGGCCTGGAGAGGTTAAATACCTTTCTGAAAGTTTTAACATATCTAGTTGTTCTGGAGAAAATGGACCAGGACTTAGGATTCTGGACTCTTAATTCGAATGGTCTTTTTACTAAGAAGTCTAAATCCCTTATTCTGTTTTTGAGGATCTTTATAATCTGGCTTCATCCTCATATTCACTTTCATTATTTTTCCCTCTATAATTCACAAGAGTAGTAAGGTCCCCACATTTCTACCAAGGAAGAGCGCCAGTGGGATGGTGATGATTTTTGGTGGGGGTGTGGCAACTGCCCATCAAGAATGTGAGCATAGGAAGTGAAGGAGGCTGTGTCCTACGAGTTTACCTTTCCTTTTTTTTTTTGTTAAATATGAATCCTGAGAATTTATTTTTTATTATACTTTAAGTTCTAGGGTACATGTGCATAATGTGCAGGTTTGTTACATATGTATACTTGTGCCATGTTGGTGTGCTGCACCCATCAACTCGTCAGCACCCATCAATTTATCATTTATATCAGGTATAACTCCCAATGCAATCCCTCCCCACTCCCCCCTCCACATGATAGGCCCCGGTGTGTGATGTTCCCCTTCCGGAGTCCAAGTGATCTCATTGGTCAGTTCCCACCTATGAGTGAGAACATGCGGTGTTTGGTTTTCTGTTCTTGTGATAGTTTGCTAAGAATGATGGTTTCCAGCTGCATCCATGTCCCTACAAAGGACGCAAACTCATCCTTTTTCATGGCTGCATAGTATTCCATGGTGTATATGTGCCACATTTTCTTAATCCAGTCTGTCACAGATGGACATTTGGGTTGATTCCAAGTCTTTGCTATTGTGAATAGTGCTGCAATAAACATACGTGTGCATGTGTCTTTATAGCAGCATGATTTATAATCCTTTGGGTATATCCCCAGTACTGGGATGGCTGGGTCATATGGTACAACTAGTTCTAGATCCTTGAGGAATCGCCATACTGTTTTCCATAATGGTTGAACTAGTTTACAATCCCACCAACAGTGTAAAAGTGTTCCTATTTCTCCACATCCTCTCCAACACCTGTTGTTTCCTGACTTTTTAATGATTGCCATTCTAACTGGTGTGAGATGGTATCTCATTGTGGTTTTGATTTGCATTTCTCTGATGGCAAGTGATGATGAGCATTTTTTCATGTGTCTGTTGGCTGTATGAATGTCTTCTTTTGAGACATGTCTGTTCATATCCTTTGCCCACTTTTTGATGGGGTTGTTTGGTTTTTTCTTGTATATTGTTTGAGTTCTTTGTAGATTCTGGATATTAGCCCTTTGTCAGATGAGTAGATTGCAAAACTTTTCTCCCGTTCTGTAGGTTGCTTGTTCACTCTGATGGTAGTTTCTTTTGCTGTGCAGAAGCTCCTTAGTTTAATTAGATCCCATTTATCAATTTTTGCTTTTGCTGCCGTTGCTTTTGGTGTTTTAGACATGAAGTCCTTGCCCATGCCCATGTCCTGAATGGTACTACCTAGGTTTTCTTCTAGGGTTTTTATGGTTTTGGATCTAACATTTAAGTCTCTAATCCATCTTGAATTAATTTTCATATAAGGAGTAAGGAAAGGATCCAGTTTCAGCTTTCTACTTATGGCTAGCCAATTTTCCCAGCACCATTTATTAAATAGGGAATCCTTTCCCCATTTCTTGTTTCTCTCAGGTTTGTCAAAGATCAGATGGCTGTAAAAAAGAGCCCGCATTGCCAAGACAATCCTAAGTCAAAAGGACAAAGCTGGAGGCGTCACGCTACCTGACTTCAAACTATACTACAAGGCTACAGTAACCAAAACAGCATGGTACTTGTACCAAAACAGAGATATACACCAATGGAACAGAACAGAGTCCTCAGAAATAATACCACACATCTACAGCCATCTGATCTTTGACAAACCTGACAAAAACAAGAAATGGGGAAAGGATTCCCTATTTAATAAATGGTGCTGGGAAAATTGGCTAGCCATAAGTAGAAAGCTGAAACTGGATCCTTTCCTTACTCCTTATACGAAAATTAATTCAAGATGGATTAGAGACCTAAATGTTAGACCCAAAACCATAAAAACCCTAGAAGAAAACCTAGGTAATACCATTCAGGACATAGGCATGGGCAAGGACTTCATGTCTAAAACACCAAAAGCAACGGCAACAAAAGCCAAAATTGACAAATGAGATCTAATTAAAGAGCTTCTGCACAGCAAAAGAAACTACCATCAGAGTGAACAGGCAACCTATAGAATGGGAGAAAATTTTTGTAGTCTACTCATCTGACAAAGGGCTAATATCCAGAACCTCCAAAGAACTCAAACAAATTTACAAGAAAAAAAAACAAACAACCCCATCAGAAAGTGAGCAAAGGATATGAACAGACATGTCTCAAAAGAAGACATTCATATAGCCAATAGACACATGAAAAAATGCTCATCATTACTGGCCATCAGAGAAATGCAAATCAAAACCACAATGAGATACCATCTCACACCCGTTAGAATGGCAATCAGTAAAAAGCAGGAAACAACAGGTGTTGGAGAGGATGTGGAGAAATAGGAACAGTTTTACACTGTTGGTGGGATTGTAAACTAGTTCAACCACTGTGGAAAACAGTGTGGCGATTCCTGAAGGGTCTAGAACTAGAAATACCATTTGACCCAGCCATCCCAGTACTGGGGATATACCCAAAGGATTATAAGTCGTGTTGCTATAAAGACGCATGCACACATATGTTTATTGCAGCACTATTCACAATAGCAAAGACTTGGAATCAACCCAAATGTTCATCAGTGACAGACTGGATTAAGAAAATGTGGCACATATACACCATGGAATACTATGCGGCCATAAAAAAGGATGAGTTCGTGTCCTTTGTAGGGACATGGATGCAGCTGGAAACCATCATTCTTAGCAAACTATTGCAAGAACAGAAAACCAAATACTGCATGTTCTCACTCATAGGTGGGAATTGAACAATGAGATCACTTGGACACAGGAAGGGGATCATCACACACTGGGTCCTATTGTGGGGAGGGGGTAAGGGGGAGGGATAACATTAGGAGATATGCCTAATGTAAATGATGAGTTGATGGGTGCAGCACACCAACATGGCACAAGTATACATATGTAACAAACCTGCACGTTGTGTACATGTACCCTAGAACTTAAAAAAAGTATAAAAAAAAAAGTTAAAAAAATCAATTATGTCCAAGCAGGGTGAGGAGGGTGTCCTCACAGAGGAATGGCACAATAGCAGGGTGAAGAGGATGTCCATGCCAGGGTGGGAAGAAAGATATGAAGAAGTGGACTTGGCATGGGGAGAGAGCCCAGATGGGCAGACTGGTGGTGGCCATCAGATCCTGAGCAGAATAAGGAGAACATTTCCATAGAGGGATGGCCTTGCCTGGGATGTAGAGCTTTGGTGGGGTAAAGAAGACATTCCACTGAGGGCAACACGTAGTAACACAGAATGGGCTGCCAGAACCTTTTGCAGGGTGAGAACGGCACCCATTCAGAGGGGTGGGCCCATTCAGGTGTCAGGTTCCAAGTAGGGTAAGGACAGTGTTTCCATAGAAGAGTGGTCTAGTGTGGGATGTCAGAGCCCAAGGCTGGGGTCCTGCATCAGGGCCAGCCTGGTATGAGGCTTCAAAGCCTTTGCAGGGTGAAAAGAGCCTTTACTTGGTGTCAGAGGCCAAACACAATGAGGACTTCATGCAGGAGGAGAAAATAAACACAGGGAGTTAGAACCTGAGTTTGGGAATGAACGTTTATATGGAAGGTATGGCTGCAACAGAATACTGGCTACATTCAAAGAGATTGATCAAATGAGTTAATACATTAAGGATAACAGAAGCCATGCTTCTCACTATGGAAGAAGGTAGCTACACATATAAAAAGGGAGAAAATTAATATGAATCCTGTGGTGCTGAACTAAAATTGGTAGTCTCAATGTGAATGCATGGCTTTCAATATATAGGTATAGAAATAAATGTAAATGTAAATATGTATATATGTATACCTATATACAAATAGAATAATGATAAAAAATAGAAGCATAATATTCCATAAGTCTTGCCTCTATGAAAAAGTGGCATAAGCCATGAAAGATATTTAGTATAGCATATACCAATTCTACTGTGCAATTAAGACTTTAACAATTTACATTTTTTTCATATTTTATAACAAGTTCTGCATATATTAATAAGACTATCCATATAAACGGGAGAAAATTTTTAAAAATTACTCATGCAAGATGTTCACAGGGACAAAATGGATTATGAAAACAACTGTCAATTCCAACTAAAAGGAAATCAAATTAAACTATGCTTATGAAAGAAGTGGCTAAAAGGTGACAGTCACAGTGGTGATGATAGTAGAAACAGTAGTGATGATGATAATATTAACACAACTATTATTTACTGACTGGTTTACTAAGTCCCAGGAACTGTGCTAACCACTTCACATGAATTAAAATGTTAAACACACTCTCATCACTAAGGAATTAGGACAAAGATGTTTTCAGTTTAAATTTATGAATACCTTGAGTTTCAAATTTCCTTTCTTAAATGTTAAAAAGGTAATAACAATTCTTTTATGCCACAAAACAGACTGTTTGAAGATTAGTTCTGATTCAAATTTCAAGTGTTATGAGTAAATTACTGACAAATATAATGGCAAAATATGATTTACATGTTCATTAAAATAGGAATAAAGAAGGATATTTCTGAGAGACCAACTTCATCATGAATTCTCTAGCTACCTGAGTTATTATATATGTTATTACTGTTGTTTTTGTATATATCCTCATAGAGTATTAAAAGCATTTCCCAGGAAATGAAATGTTAATAGCTATAGAAATAGCAATGGTTATTTCATGTTATCATGATGTGTTATTTTGGAACAAATCTTTTAATGTTATCTTCATTCCTTCTGTCATTTCACACTGTGAATTTCAGGACAGTCCAGGTGGGACTATACACCATAAGAATGGCCTTGTGGATAATTAATGGGCCACTTGGCATATTTTTCCAAATCAGTGTTCCTAAATGACCAATGAAGCCCAGGAAATGATGAATTTGTCAGTTTCTTAAAAATTTAGTTCTAATGTCTTCAGTGCCACAATAAACTTTGTTTAAATAAACTGAATCAAAAGGAAAATGTAATCTATAATATTCTAGGTTACATACAATGAACACTGGAAATAAACCATTTTTTTCCTCATGGTCATGACTTTAATCCATTCTTAAAATGTTTTTTGTTTTTTTCTGCTCTCAAAATACACTAAGCTTCTAACGAATCAAGGAGATAAATAATTTTAATATTTTACAGTATATATGAAATGAAAGAAGCCAAAGGCAATGAAATGGTTAACATTTAATAGTGTGTATAAGTACCTCTTTCCATTCGTTTAGCTGGCTGCAGTTTGATGCAGTTTTGGAAAAAACAGTTTTATAATAGTTTTCTGAATGATATGGTTTGTTTCATGTTAAGTCTATGGTCAGACTCGACAGATATTTCAGAACTCGACAGTCACTCACTGCAGTCCTGGGGCTATCCAGACAATGACAGTGAAGAAGATATGAAAGTCAGATAGATTCTATGGGGCAATGAAAACTGATGCAGTTTTGGTATTAGAGTCTCTTGTAGCGCATTTAGAAGATACAGATACTCAGGCCCCACAAATCAACAGGTCTAAGTGGGAGCCTGAGCATCTTGACTTTCAAGACTCTCCAACTCATTCTAGTGTAATCAAGATTGAGAATCATCATTTTCAGGGCTTACTTAGCTCATAGCCAATTAAGCATATTAGACACTGATTGTGTGTAACAGACCTCAAGTTTCCTAAAGGCAATGTGCAGAAAATTCTGCCTAATTCTGATGTAGCATCAAACGGATTAAAATAGGATTTCATGTATATTATGTCCAATCACTAAAGGTTTAGTGAACATTATTATCAAGAAAGTTTAAATAAACATTATATTAGACATTAGTTGTTTATCTCCCGAGCATCCATTCATCACTTCCTTTTAGAGGTGGTACCATGAATTTAACTCCTTTCTAACTCTTATCTAATGTGATCTGGAAGGTGACCGACCACCCAGCTCCAGGGCATAAGCTAATCAGTGCAGCCCATCCCTGTAGCCACTGTGATTGGTTGTGGAATGGGCACATAACTCGGTGAGACACAAGGAGTTTCAAGAGGGCCCCTCTGTGAAACCTGATTATGCAGCTGATGCATGGAAGGCAGGGTCAGGGAAGTGAGTAGAAAGAGAAACCAGCACCTTGGTAATATTATTTCAGTCATGCCTGAAGAAAGGCCTACTCTCTAGGTCTTTGTTATTGCTTAAGCCATTTTGAGTTGGTGTGCATTCACTTGAAACTGACAGAATCTTAACTGATGCAAGTAATTATTCAGTGTAATCTCTGGCTCTTTATATGATTAAATGATGGTAGGGGATTTCTAAAAAGGAAACTTTTCTTAACATTTTTACTATAAATTCATTTATACTTCTCTATAATTCTACTCCTGAAGCTATTTTTTTGATACCTAAAGAACATACATTGATAAATATTTGAAAAGGAAAACAAAGGCAGTAAAAGATGGAAAAATCTGATGAAACACAAAAAAACAGACAAAAATATGTCCTCAGAACTTATTCCAAAATACACACTTCAACTCATTCATATCCACAATGTTCTTCGGGAAAACAATTTATATATCAGTGGCTCTGATATTTCAGTGTATGCCACTATCACTTGGGCAATTTGTTTAAAATAGATTCCTAGGCTGCTTTCCAGTGATTCTGATTTAGTGGATCTACTGTTAAGTCCCCGAAATAGACAATGTTTGTATTCCATAAGATTCTGATGCAAATGATTGGCAGAGCTTACTCAGAAATTCTGTAGGACAGAAGAGGGTAGTGGATCTGTTTCAGTACAAACACTTCAGCTATTAATTTTGTATTTTAAATAATGATTTTTTAAAGAGTGGCATTTCTAATGTAATATAAAAGTGAAAAATATTTTCTAAAGCTAAACAAGCCTAAGTTCTTATTAAAAGAAGATGAAAGGAAAAATATTGTATATGAGTTGTAAACTTTTGTTTGCATTTACAATATAAGATAGCTGTTCACTAGTAAAGAGCTACATACATAAATCTTTTTTTTTTTTTTTTTTTCTTTTGAGACAAGGTCTCGCTCTGTCACCCAGGCTAGAGTACAATGGTGCAACTGTGGCTCACTGCAGCCTCACTCTCCCAGCCTCAAGCAATCCTCCCACCTCAGCCTCCCCAGTAGTTGGGACCACAGGCATGTGTCACCACAATTAATTTTTTTAAACATTTTTTGTAGAGACTGGGTCTCCCTGTGTTGTCCAGGTTGGTCTCGAACTTCTGACCTCAAGCGATCCTCCTGCCTTGGCCCTCCAAAGTGCTGGGATTACAGGCATGAGCCACCACACCTGGCCTTAAAAATCTCTCTTGAAAATAATTAATAGTCATAGATCTAATCATCCTATTTTATTGAGATGGAGTTTCGCTTTTTGTCCAGGCTGGAATACAATGGCACAATCTTGGGCATGATCTGCAACCTCCGCCTCCCGGGTTCAAGCAATTCTCCTACCTCAGCCTCCCCAGTAGCTCGGACTACAGGCGCCCACCCCCATGCCCAGCTAATTTTTGGTATTTTTAGTAGAGACAAGGTTTCACCATGTTGGCCAGGCTGGTCTCGAACTACTGACCTCAGGTGATCCACTCACCTCAGCCTCTCAAAGTGCTAGGATTACAGGAGTGAGGCACCGTGCCCTGCCCTGATCATCCAATTTTAAATTTTAAAAATAAAATATTGTATACTTGGAAAGAGGGGAGAAACTTAAAGGAGAAATTATTCATTTTAGGTACATTTGTCCAAAAGATAGTTCCATATTAAAGCATAAATTTGAAGACCGCTACCAAAATCCCCAGTTATAAGTCACAGTGAACACTGTTGGTTGCCTGCTCAGCAGCCACTGCCAACCTCTTTATCTCTTGTTGGAAGGGCTCTCCTCCTACTTCGAAGACTAAAAATGCCAGCAGTTGTATTTCCAGTCTTTCTGGTAGATGCCATGGGTATGTGACCAAATCCTAGCCAATGGAATCTAAGAGGAAGTTTGCTGAGGGCATTTGCTGTAGCCATCACCAACACAGCCATACTTATACTGTCACCTCCCCTGCCAGAGTCCTCAATGGAGGGTCTCCTTAGCAACTCCCTGAGGATCTCCACTTATAGATTGCTCAAGTCACTGCCCTGGAAGTGAGGGTGAGAATGGGAACTATATCTACCTCATTATCCAATGAAAATAAAGTCTAAGTGGTACTTATGTTCTCCTAGAATCTTTAGTGCTTTTATAATACTCAGCCTTAGTTCAAACTTCCAAACACTGTCTACATGCTGACTTGCAAATGAACTTTTAACTTATAAATGAGTATGGGACCACAACATATTCATTAGGTAGGGACTACCTGTGAAAGCACATTTTACCATTTTTCCTATTTTAAATATCCAAGCCCCTGCCCACTCAAAGCCATAGAACACCATCCACCAAGGAACATAACATTATCAAAAGCCTCTGCTTCTTTCTCTATATGTCACTCACACAATTTAGTAAACTGTTAAACTGATCAGAGCTACGAAATTTTAAGTGAGTTAACATATTTCATGATACATTCTAGGGTACAGAACCATAAAAGATTCAGAGGAAAATGGTGAGAAACAGCCAAAAGGACCAAAATTTAAAAAGAAATGGCAAGGATCCACAAAGAGAGAATTCAGCACTTTTTCATAAAATTATTTTGGTCATAATATATTTTCAGCAGCATACCAGTACTGATGATGAAAAGAGTACTTTTAGTTCTCATTTCTGGATCTACTTTACATTGTATTTTTGTCCTAAAAATCACAATCTTGACATTTTAAGGATTCTGAAAGATTTTCACATCTAATAAAAAACAAATTACATGGGAATAAAGACATGTTCATACTTTAAACTTGGTTCTATCAACAATCCCAGACAAATCTAATCCCCTTTCAGGTCAAATTTAGTGTTACAAAGATATAATGATAAAGTATAGAATACCTAAAAGAACAGACTGTAGAGACAGATGAATTTAAATCCTCACTCTGCCTCTTTCTAAGCATATGACTCTGGGCAATTCAGTTAACCTTTCTATGCCTTTTTTTTCTTTTTTTTTGCCATAAATTAAGGATAATAGTAGCTATCTCGGGGGTAAATGTGTTAATATATATCACTCTTAAAATTGCACCCAGAACACGGAAGCACTATTCAAGTTGAAGAAAGTAAGTGGACGTTGCCTTTCTTTTTTTTTTCTGTTGCCAGGCTGGAGTGCAGTGGGGGGATCTCAGCTCACAGTAGCCTCTGACTCCCTGATGCAAGCAATTCCCCTGCCTCAGCCTCCTGAGTAGCTGGGATTACAGGTGTGCACCACCACGCCCAGCTAATTTTTGTATTTTTAGTAGAGACGGAGTTTCACTATGTTGGCCAGGATGACGTCGATCTCCTGACATCCTGATCCGCTCGCCTCGGCCTCCCAAAGTGCTGGGATTATAGGCATGAGCCACTGCGCCCAGTCAGATGTTGCCTTTCTTTACCTCTTTCCACTAATGTAATTATTCTTAGATATTATATGTTAAAAAACCATTTTAACTAGAATCAAACCCTCGTTATGACTGGCAGTGTTTTAGTATAGCACGGACTGCCTAGATATAAATTTTAAAATCTGAAAACCTCTTATTCTATCATTAATATTAAACTTCTGTGAACTACATCAGTCAGGAATCAGTGAAGGAAACAGAAATCACTTTGGGTATTTTAAGAAAGAGATTTAATTCAGAAAATTAGGGGCTTTACAAAATTGTTAGAAGAGCTGGAGTAGCAAGGTTTAGGCTAGTTCTAAAGAAATGACTCCTAGAACACTTCTGAAAAGCTGATCCCCCAAAGGAGTTACTATGTAGTGGGGAGGCGGGAAGATATGACTTAAAAAACATACTATATTAGTTTGATCAAGAGATCAGGAAGTCTTCACGGCCACTGCAATTACCTCTTAGTGTACATGAAGCTGTAAACTAGCCACTATACACCATGGAATACCATGCAGCCCTAAAAAAAGAATGAAATCATATTCTTTGCAGCAACATAGATGCAGCTGGAGGCCATTATCCTAAGTGAATTAGCGCAGAAACAGAAAATCAAATCCACATGTTCTCACTTGGAAGTGGGAACTAAATAATGGGTACACATAGGCATAAAGATGGAAACAACAGACCCTGGGAATTTCAAAAGCGGGGAGGGTGGGATGGGGGTAAGGACTGAGAAACTACTCACTGGGTACTATGCTAACCATTTGGGTGATGGGTTCAACAGAAGCTAATACTCCAGCATTATGCAATATATCCTTGTAACAAACATGGACACCTACCCCTTGAATCTAAAAAAAGAAAAAGAATGTTACTGCAGGAGGACAAGCATCTTTCCTTGAACTTGCCTGTCTGAAGCAGTAAGAAAATGGCCTCTGCCTTCACTTTAACTTCGCAAATCATGCACAAATGTGTTTAACTGCTGGAACCTGATTAGCATCCAGAACGCTACAGAATCTCAAACATATTTCTTTTTAAGTACAGGAAAAAAAAAAAAAAAACTAGAAAGGGCTGGGAATATTTGTAGTTTGCCAAGTAATCAAATGTAACACAGTGACTTTGGGATACTCAAAGTCACAAAAGTACAGTTTTATCATCTGTAAAATGGGGATTAAATAATGACACCTACCCATAATAGCGTTGTGTTTAGAATTTAAGATTATACATACAAAACACTTAATATAGTGAAAATCATGTTTCTTTACCATTTTGAAGCCTTAGCTTAACTGTCTTGCAGCATCTAGTTTTGCAGTTGAAAAGTTTGATGCCCCTCTGATCTTTCTAATTTTTATGTCATCTGGGGGTCTTTTCGGATTTTCTTTTACCCCTGGTGTTCTAAAATTTCACAATGCTGTGTCTAGGTCTGGACTTTTTCATTTATTGTTCAGATCCTTTATTTGGAGACAAGCTCTTCAGCTTTGGCACACTGCCTTGTATTTTTAATACAACTTCCTCCCCTCTGTTTTCTTTCTTTATGAATCACCTGTTAGTCATATGTTAAATCCTCCTGGATTGTCTAAGTCTCTAATCCTTTTTTAAATCTTCCCATCTGTTTCTTTTCTACTCCATTTTCCTTTTATATTTCCTGGAGTTTTTTTTTTTTTTTTTCATTTCTATTTTCTAATTAATGGGTTAGCAAACGTTTTCTGTAAAGGGCCAGAGAGTAAATTTTTTGGTTTCATGAGCATATGATCTCTGTCATAACTACTCACTCTGCTGTTGTAGCATGAAAGCAGCCATAGACAATATGAAAACAAATAGGCAGCGCTGGGTTCCTGTATACCTTTCTTTACAAAAACAGGTGGAAGGCTGTAGAGTGTGCCAGTCCTCGTACTGACCCTTCTACTATTTGCCTTGTTTTGGCGATCATACTTGTAATCTAGAAGAGCCCCCTTTTTCTATGAGTGTTTTTTTTCTGAGCATTTTTTCTCTTCTAAAAAAAAAATCTGTCTTCTCAAATCTTTCTGAAAACACTAATTAAAATTAGTTTTTAGTTTTCTTGTCATCTTTCCACTATGGACTCTTTCTGTTGCATAATTTTATTTTCTGTTTATCCTGGATTTTCTTTCCTGGTGGAGGCTTTCCCTTAGTGTCTCCTCAGCCATGATTGCCTGTTTATATTTAAGAATACATTCCCCCAAAAACTCTAAACGTTTAAATGCAGCTTGTTCACTGAAGGCATAAACACGATTAGATGGAGCTAAGACTATTTCCCTGGGGACTCCTAAATGTCAGTATGGGGCAATCTTTGCTTGGAATCTTGAGTTTTTCCAGAGAAGAAACTTATGATATTGACTGCCCAAGGGCTAGATGCAAGCCTGACACTATTCTTCATGTTGGATGGAAATACTGCTATACATCTTACAGGCTTTTAGTGATTATCTTGCTTTTAATCCCCAGATTCATGCTACCCCATGCTGTACCTAATAGTATTCATGGTTCTGTGATCAGATTAGTTCTCCCCTTCTATGTGGACTTTATGCTCAGTTATTTCCATTCTTTCTAATGAGTCAGTTACCAGCCTCCATTCACAATGTCTTCAGAGGGTGGTATGTCTCATCTGCTGATGCCCTCTTTCCAGTTATTTGGACCTTATGGGTATAAATGTGAATGTGTATATATATATATATATATATATATATTATATATATATATATATATATATGTATGTATTTATTTTTGTAAACTATGATACTATCATTTCAGTGGAGATTACAGAAAGAATAAATAATTATATGTGCCTAATCCACCATCTTTAACTGTAAAAATAAACTCTTTCTTGCATTTTCTTTTGGCAGTGCCAGTCTAGGCCAACTTATTTAACACATACTATGACTTGTCAGATATTTAAGTATTTCATGTTCAATAATATTTTTATAAATTAGCACTTGGATTCAGAAACTGTGATAACTGGACACAGTTGAGTATTCAGGAAAGGCTTTGTTATGCAACTCTATTATTTAAGTAAGATGTAAAAGAGAATGTTGTTCCAAGAGAGCAAATTCATGTACTATAAAAGCACAAATTTATTTATAAACTACTGATATGCAACCCACAATGTGAATATACAGATTACATTAATCTTACAATTCACTGTATGGAATATTGTTTACAGTTATTCACTGCCCCTCACTGTTGATACCAGGCTTGGCTCTAAGACTTGCTTTTAGATCAGAAGTAAGCAAACTACAGGCTGCAAACTGAATGTGGCATGTGGTCTGTTTTTTTGTTCAGCCAGCATGCTAAGAAAGGTTTTACATTTTTAAAAAGAATTGTAAAAAAAAAAAAAGCGACAGAGACCATATGTAGAACCTAAAAAAAAAAAAAAAAAAAAAATGAACTCTCTGGCACTTCACAGAAAAAGTTTGCCAACCCCTACTTCAGACAATGAAATGTAAATGGAAGTGGCATGTGTCAATTTTGGGCAAAAGCTTTCAGAGATAAGGATTAGTTTGCTATGCTCTCTGCCATGACAACCAACAAAGTTTCAGAAAGAACGTGCCCAATCAGTCTGGATCTTACAGTGAAGAAAACATGGAATAGAGCCATAATTGACCCATAATAAACATGTAGCATAAGTAAAAAAGAAACCGTTGTTGTGGGCATTTAAAAGTTACAGGATTTGTTACCTCAGAATAGCCTAGTTTAAGCTGCTTGTTATGTGTCAATGTAATATGAGTTATACATATGCCTGAAAATAATAAAAGTGCATTTAAAGAATATTTATAATTGTCTTCTTAATAATTACTCAGAATATATTTCTAAAAGTTATATCTCAAAAACATTTGAGGCTTAAATTATATTTAGTTCCTGAAATTAGTTATTACTAGCTACTTCTGTTGTTGTAATAATAGTACTTTTACCCTCTTCTTTTCCAGTTTACCCTCTTCTTTTCCAGTTTGGTATGTTCCTTCTGATTTTGAAACTTGAAAAAATACAATGCAATGATTTTTTACTTGCGGACTAGTATCTAATTAAGGTTACCACAAAATTAGAACATTAAATTTATTCACACAGTGGATAAGATCAAATAAAAATAGTTAGCATTTATCAAGTTCCCACTCTTTACCAGCTGCTGTTCTAAGGACTCTACATGGACTATCTCCTTTATTCCTCAGAAAAATTTTATGAGGTGGCTATTATCATTACTATCTCTTTTTACAAATGAAAAAAATGAGGCACAGAGAGGCTGAATATTCAACTAAGGACACACAGTTGGGATGCAGTGGGATCCACGACGTGAATCCAGAGACTACAGATGCTCCCAACTTTATACCAACCCTCCTAAATGCAAACATAAACTTGGTCTTGAATATCTAACAATTTTGGCATTAAAATGGCAGATTTCTCCTACCTAGCAATTCTTTAATATTTTGTGACAAATCACAAATGAGCTGGTATAAAAATTTTTCTTAACTTGAACACAGCTTAAGGACAGTGTTAATTTTCATTTTAGGGAGAAACATACCACTGAAAGTAAACTGACTAACGAAAAATGTACTTCTGATACGCTGTTTTCCATAAACTAAAAAAATCTTATTCTCTTCAGATATGTTATAACTTTTATTATACAAATTATAGTCACTTAATGACACAGGTATGGTCTGAGAAATGCATTGTTTGGTAATTTCATCATTGTGGGAACATCATAGAGTGTACTTATACAAACCCAGATGGTATAGCCTATTGCTCCCAGGCTACAAACCTGTACAGCATGTTACCGTACTGAACACTGTAGGCAACTGTAACACAATGGTTAAGTATTTGTGTATCTAAGCATATTTAAACATATAAAAGGTACAGTAGCTACTCGGGAGGCTGATGAGCCCAGGAGGTCAAGGCTGCAGTTAACCTTGCTTGTGCCACTGCACTCCAGCCTAACAGAGCAACCCTATCTCACACAAAACAAAACACAACAAAAACACCAAAAAAAGGTATGGTAGTAAGACTGTGTAATAATCTTCCGGGATCACCATCAATTATGTGATCTGTTGTTGACTGAAACGTTATGTGTGGTGCATGACTGTATATAATTTGATTATAATATCAGGTAATTCCAAAATATAACAAAAGTATGTGTACCAAACTTAAGTTTTCAGTTTCTATTAGCTCTGTTAGCTTTTTCCACTAGAAAAAAAATGTAATTTAGTACCATTCTAATCATTAGTTGCCCCAAAAGTGACTAACTATAAAAAGGACATGGTAAATAGCTAAGGTATAGCCTATAAAAACAATTCTAAGAGATATAGGAAAGAAAATAATGTATACCTTTTGTAAGATCAGAGAATATTGTTACAACAAATGGTAGAATTACTCAAATTAAATTAAGGACACCTGTTTTATCTTGAAAGCGATCAAATGAAGAGACTAAGAGGCAGAAATGAAGTCCACAGGCAAACAGCCCGGGCGGCGCCCTGAGCCTAGTTAAAGATCGACCCCGGACCTAACCGATTAGGTTATCTATAGACTCCAGACATTGTAAGGACAAACGTTGTGAAAGTCTCTGTCCTGCTCGGTTCTGTTCTAATTACCGGTGTCTGCCACATATCTTAGTCCTAGGCCCAGTACAAACACAACCCTCTATTTTGTCCCGACTTCCTGAACCCAACACAAACACATTCCCCCCGCCCCACACATCTCAGAAACACCACCTAGAGAGCCCCTGATAAGGTCACAACTGTTTGTAGTTTTACTAAATGCGTGGGAACAAATAGAAAATGTTAATTGTATAACATAAAATATTAACCAATTACCAGTTGTGATGCTGCAACCAAAAGAATTCCTTGGCCGGGCGCGGTGGCTCAAGCCTGTAATCCCAGCACTTTGGGAGGCCGAGACGGGCGGATCACGAGGTCAGGAGATCGAGACCATCCTGGCTAACATGGTGAAACCCCGTCTCTACTAAAAATACAAAAACTAGCCGGGCGAGGTGGCAGGCGCCTGTAGTCCCAGCTACTTGGGAGGCTGAGGCAGGAGAATGGCGTAAACCCGGGAGGTGGAGCTTGCAGTGAGCTGAGATCCGGCCACTGCACTCCAGTCCGGGAGACAAAGCGAGACTCCGCCTCAAAAAAAAAAAAAAAAAAAAAAAAAAAAAAGAATTCCTTTGTACCTCTGTAACCCTACATGTCCTGTGTACATTGGACTATAAAAAGCGGGCACATGCATCACTCGGGGCCCTCTTGTATGTTGTAGAACGGAGGGACCAAGTTCGAACTTGCATTAAAGATCCTTGCCGCTTGGCTTTGACTCTGGACTCTGGTGGTCTTCTTCGGGGAACAAACGGTCTGGGCATAACAATCTCAGTGAAGCAGCTAATGTTTGTTAGTTCAAAGGTTTTCACATACTTTTACCTCATTTAATCTTCACAACCTTGTGAAGTACCCAGGTAAGCTGGCACTACTATTTCAATTCTAACGTGTAGTATGGAGAATTAGCCTTTTTACCAGAACATCTTTGCATAATCAACACCTAAAAATGTGTATTTTACTCTAACAGGAGCTCCTGGAATACAAACATGTGGTATTTGCAGGAGCATGTTCATTTTCAGTGATGGAAATTTACATCTATTTGCTTAAAATAAACATCAGGAAATTTATATACTGGCTTATCATGAAAAATAACTTTATGACCAAAATTATTCTTTTCCCTGCATAAAATTCAATGTAACTTTCAAATAGATATCTTTCTGACTCATTATAGTCTCTACCGAATCCATAGCACAAATGTGATTATGAGACTGGAAATCTGCTAATAAACAATTTCATTCAAGTTAAAATATTTAAAATTAAGTTCCTTTGTCCTAGGAATGCATTCAGTATTTCTTAAGTTCTATTCTATTCTAAGAACATAAATACATCAAAGATAAAAACTGCCTCTTTTCTAAATTAAATCTCAAGTTTTCTGGAAAGAAAAACATTTCTGCAATTAGTATTTTCCAGTTTTCTTTAAATTCTCACCATCTGCCTAAATGGACACTACTTTGGAAAAGTAGCATTAAATCCTGTCTACCTCGAAATAACTGTCTCAGCAGATATATCCATAGAAATATCCTCACTAGTGCTAAATTCAGAAGAAAGACTACGAGCAATGTAATTACTAGTAGTTAGCTTATAAAATATATTCTGATAAAATACATATTCATATCTATCATTAAAAATAGTATTAAACATTTTTCAAATGAAGTACCTATTTTAAATCATCTGTCAAGATTTTGAATACAAAAATATGAGAATTAAAGATTTTGATTATAAAATATATATGCCCATTGTATACTTTGTTATTTTAAATTAGCATGATGGGGAAAATGATTAAAGAAAAGAATAAAACATTGCTTCTGTTTGCTATTTCTTTCATTTATAAAGGGTAGGCCTCAAGAACAACCTCATTCAATGTTACTGTTCATTTAATTATCATCCATCCACCAAATGGTAAGATAATAAATAAGAAATACAGTGGATATAACTATTCTATTATTATTAAACAATTAGCCAAGGCAGATGGATCACCTGAGGTCAGTAGTTCAAGACCAGCCTGGCCAACATGACGAAACCTTGTCTCTACTAAAAATACAAAAACATTAGCTAGGCATGGTGGCGCATGCCTGTTATCCCAGCTACTCGGGAGGCTGAAGCAGGAGAATCACTTGAACTGGGCGGTGGAGGTTGCAGTGAGCTGAGAACACGCCATTGCACTCCAGCCTGAGTGACAAAAGCAAGACTCCATCTCAAAAAACAAAAACAAAAAAAAACAAAAACAAAAAATCAACACAAAAGGGAACTTACTTGGGAACACTGTAATGTAATAAAAATGCTTCCTTAAAGTAAAATATATATCATTTCATAGATGTTGATAATAATGAAGAAGGCATGTTTTCGGGATGGCCATAATCTAGATACTTCCCAAAGAAACAATTTTTGGAAAAACAGTTAATATTTAGAATTTGAATGTGTCTCCCCATGATGTTTTTATAAGAAACACTATTTTATCTCCTCTTTCTCAATTTAATAAATTTTACAGTGTACTTAATTATAGAATATGCTGCTTGCTTGGACCCATTTATCTGTTACAATCTACCATAAAATGGTCAAGTAGTATTCTCTTTCCATAAAACATTTGTTAATCTCTCTCATTAGCATTGCAAACAACTAAAGTTGGTATCTTGAAGAAATAAATTGCTTAAAATAAAATAGAGCAGCAAAGGAAAACAATACCTGCGCTTTAAGCTTATTCGTTAATTTTCTGGCTCATTTTTGAAAAACATAATACACATCAAGCAACACTTGTTGGTATGCTGACAGTGAAGGGATTAGCATTTGGATGGTTCAACAAAATGAATCCCAATTTAGTTGCTTGATGTTCTTTATTCTCTATATTAAATACTTTAAAAAGCAGTTTTACATATTGAAATTTCAGTTTTTCTCACTCAATTTTCCTGCATGTTCAAAATTTCTTGAGACTTGACCTTTAAACTTGAATTTTTTCCTACAAAACTAAAAATCTGACTTAAACAAAAGGCTTTCTTTAATGACCTGTTTTAGTTTCTTCCTTTCACTAAAAGATTTATCTGATAACAATTCTTTGTGTGAGACTGCAGTTATTCCTCTCAACTAATAATATATGCTCATTTACTTTCTCTGTGAATAACTGTCTCTAAATAGGTCTATAATCATTGAGTTTTATACTAAAGTGAGCCATGACTCATTACTGTTGTTGTCTAGGGAACTAAAACACATGTAGCTTTCTCCTTCATGTAGTAATTTTCAACTGTGATTATTAGTTTATCATGAAGTACTTATTACAAATTGTTTTACAAAGAAGAAGGGTAATCTCCATTCAGAAAATGTAGATTTTTGCTGACAATGGTAGTTGTGAATTATAGTGAATATGAAATCGGATGAAGCTAAGTTTTGAAAGGTATTTCCTAATCATATAAAGTATGATTCTTATAGGGACACATAACTGAATTATAGAGTATCAGCAATAATTTACCTCTTAAAAATAAAAATAACAGTATAAACATCAAACTGAATTGATTTAAATTGATTTAATCCATTAACATAAAAGATAGGCTATTTCTGACACATAGGAATTTTAGAAATTAAAGGTTGAAATTACAACTATCTACAAGTTCATCATTGTAGTAAGTCATAAAGTAGCTCACTTTTAAGAGTCTGTGGCATTATGTTCTTGACTGAGAAATGGCATATGCACATATATCCCTAATTAATCAATTATTATTTAAAAATAAAACTCCTGATGTGTTTAAATACCCTGAGACGCATGCTTATTGTATCCCAGGTTATAAAAGATTCTTAGTAGGGCCAGGATACTGACACCTCTCAAGAAATAATATTATATTATATGAAACTGAATAAGAATTTAAGAATGATCAGATTTACTTGAACATGTTGATGAATAAATTTAGTAAGTGTTCATTGAACACCTGTGTTTTAGATGCTATGAAAACTACCACATAAATAAAACAGTCTCTCTTCTCCAAGTGTTTAAAATCTAGATGAAGATACGAAACGAGTTCAGGCTGGGCACGGTGGCTCATGCCTGTAATCCCAACACTTTGGGAGGCCAAGGTGGGCAGATCACTTGAAGTCAGGAGTTCGAGACCAGCCTGGCCAACATGGTGAAACTCCACCTCTACCAAAAATACAAAAATTAGCCAGACATGGTGGCACACACCTGTGGTCCTGGCTACTTGGGAGGGTGAGGCAGGAAAATCACTTGAAACCAGGAACCTGGGAGGTGGAGGTTGCAGTGAGCTGAGATTGTGCCACTGTACTCCAGCCTGGCAACAGAGCGAGACTCTATCTCAAAACAAAACAAAACCAAGTTCAATAATACAAGATTAGCTGCAAAATGAGACCAGAGGCAATAAACTCAGAGATAATATACATATCCTATGAACTTATTCACCCATCCATTCATTCAACATTTATACAGCAATAATTAGCGTCAGGCCTCTGGGCCCAAGCCTGCACATATACATCCAGATGGCCTGAAGTAACTGAAGAATGTCAAAAGAAGTGAAAATGGTCAGTTCCTGCCTTAACTGATGACATTACCTTGTGAAATTCCTTCTCCTGGCTCAGAAGCTCCCCCACTGAGTACCTTGTGAACCCCCCCACCCCGCCTACCCAGAGAACAACCCCCTTTGACTGTAATTTTCCACTACCCACCCAAATCCTATAAAACAGCCCCACCCCTATCTCCCTTCGCTGACTCTCTTTTGGGACTCAGCCCACCTGCACCCAGGTGATTAAAAAGCTTTATTGCTCCCACAAAGCCTGTTGGGTGGTCTCTTTACATGGACGCGTGTGAAATTTGGTGCCGTGACTCGGATTGGGGGACCTCCCTTGGGAGATCAATCCCCTGTCCTCCTGCTCTACGCTCTGTGAGAAAGATCCCCCGCCCACCTCGAGTCCTCACACCAACCAGCCCAAGGAACATCTCACCAATTTTAAATTGGCTAAGTGGCTTCTTTTTACTCTCCTCCAACCTCTCTCACTATCCCTCAACCTCTTTCTCCTTTCAACCTTGGTGCCATCCTTCAATCTCTCCCTTCTCTTAATTTCAGTTCCTTTCCTTTTCTGGTAGAGACAGAGGAGACAAGTTTTATCCGTGAACCCAAAACCCTGGCACCGGTAACAGACTCGGGAAGACAGTCTTCCCTTGGTGTTTAATCACTGCAGGGACGCCTGCTTGATCATTCACCCATGTTTCAGAGGTGTCTGACCACTGCGGGGACGCTTGCCTTGATCCTTCACCCTTAGTGGCACCACTTTCCTGGGAGGCAAGCACCCCCCAACCCTTCTCTCTGTGTCTCTACCCTCTCTTTTCTCTGGGCTTGCCTCCTTTACTATAGGCAACCTTCCACGCTCCATTCCTCCTCCTTCTCCCTTAGTCTGTGTTCTCAAGAACTTAAAACCTCTACAACTCACACCTGACCTAAAACCTAAATGCCTTATTTTCTTCTACAATGTTGCTTAACCCCAATACAAACTCGACAATGGTTTCAAATAGCCAGAAAACAGCACTTTCGATTTTTCCATCCTACAAGATCTAGACAATTCTTGTAAAATGGGCAAATGGTCTGAGTTGCCTGATATCCAGGCATTCTTTTACACATCGGTCCCTCCCTAGTCTCTGTTCCCAATGCAACTCATCCCAAATCTTCCTTCTTTCCCTTCCGCCTATCCTCTCAGTCCCAACCCCAAGCGTTGCTAAGTCTTTCCAATCTTCCTTTTCTACAGACCCATGTGATCTCTCCCCTCCCCAGGCTGCTCCTCGCTAGGCTGAGCAATTCTTCCTCAGCCTATAATCCTTTTATCACCTCCCCTCCTCACACCTGGTCCAGCTTACAGTTTCGTTCCGTGACTAGCCCTCCTCAACCTGCCAAAAAATTTCCTCTTAAAGAGGTGGCTAGAGCTAAAGGCATAGTAAAGGTTAATGCTCCTTTTTCTTTATCTGACCTCTCCCACATCAGTTAGCGTTTAGGCTCTTTTTCATCAAATATAAAAACCCAGCCCAGTTCACGGCCCGTTTGGCAACAACCCTTAGATGCCTTACAGCCCTAGACCCTGAAGGGTCAGAAGGCCATCTTATTCTCAATATGCATTTTATTACCCAGTCCACTCCCAACATTAAATAAAGCTCCAAAAATTAAATTCCAGCCCTCAAACCCCACAACAGGACTTAATTAACCTTGCCTTCAAGATGTACAATAATAGAGAAGAGTTGCAATTACCTGCCTCTACTATGAGAGAAACCTCAGCCATATCTTCAGCACACAAAAATGTCAAAATGCCTAAGCCACAGTGGTCAGGCGTTCCTTCAGGACCTCCTCCCCCAGGATCTTGCTTTAAGTGCTGGAAATCTGGCCACTGGGCCAAGAAATGCCCACAGCCTGGGATTCCTCCTAAGCCATGTCCCATCTGTGTGGGAACCCACTGGAAATCCGACTGTCCAGCTTGCCGGGCAGCAACTCCCAGAGCCCCTGGAACTCTAGCCCAAGGCTCTCTGACTGACTCCTTCCCAGATCTTCTCGGCTTAGCAGCTGAAGACTGACACTGCCCGATTGCCTCAGAAGCCTCCTGGACCATCACAGATGCTTTTGGTAACTCTTACAGTGGAAGGTAAGTCTGTTCCCTTCTTAATCAATACGGAGGCTACCAACTTCACATTACCTTCCTTTCAAAGGCCTATTTCCTTTGCCTCCGTAACCATTGTGGGTATTGACGGCCAGGTTTCTAAACCTCTTAAAACTCCCCAACTCTGGTGCCAACTTGAACAACAGTCTTTTATGCACTCCTTTTTAGTTATCCCCACCTGCCCACCTCCCTTATTAGGTCAAGACATTTTAACTAAATTATCTGCTTCCCTGACTATTCCTAGGCTACAGCCACACCTCATTGCCACCCTTTTCCCCAGTTCAAAGCCTCCTTCACATCCTCCCCTTGTATCTCCCCACCTTAACCACAAGTATGGGACACCTCTACTCCCTCCTTAGCAACCAATCATGCACCCCTTACCATCGCATTAAAACCTAATCACCCTTACCGCCACTCAATGCCAATATCCCATTCCACAGTACACTTTAAAGGGATTAAAGCCTGTTATCACTTGCCTGTTACAACATGACCTTTTAAAGCCTATAAACTCTCCTTACAATTCCCCATTTTGCCTGTCCAAAAAAACCGGACAAGTCTTACAAGTTAGTTCAGGATCTGCGCCTTATCAACCAAATTGTTTTGCCTATCGACCCCATGGTGCCAAACCCATATACTCTCCTATCCTCAATACCTCCCTCCACAACCCATTATTCTGTTCTAGATAAGCCTAGCTGACCCCATAAATCCTAAATCCTTTCCCCACTCCCCTTTCCATTCCTTAAACAACAGCTCCCACACGAGCTCTCCCTAACTCATCATTCCCTTTTCATTATACACAGCCGGAGTGCAGGGCTGTGCAGACGGAATTCTTACACAAGAGCTGGGACCACACCCTGTAGACTTTTGGTCCAAACAACTTGACCTTATTGTTTTAGCCTAGCTCTCACATGTGCGTACGGCAGCTGTCGCTGCTTTAATACTTTTAGAGGCCCTCAAAATCAAAAACTATGCTCATCTCACTCTCTACAGTTCTCATAACTTGCAAAATCTATTTTCTTCCTCACACCTGACACATATACTTTCTGCCCCCCCTCCACTATCTCTCAGCAAGCCAAACTCATTGCCTTAACTCGAGCCCTCACTCTTGAAAAAGACTATGCATCAATATTTATACTGACTCTAAACATGCCTTCCATATCCCGCACCACCATGCTGTCATATAGGCAAAAAGAGGTTTCCTCACTACGCAAGGGTCCTCCATCATTAATGCCTCTTTAATAAAAACTCTTCTCAAGGCTGCTTTACTTCCAAAGGAAGCTGGAGTCATTCACTGGAAGGGCCTCCCAAAGTGCTGGGATTACAGGTGTGAGCCACCGTGCCCGGCCTGTTTTCTGCCTTTTTAATGATCACCATTCTAATTGGTGTTCTAATACATAATGTTATCTCATTGTGGTTTTGATTTGCATTTCTCTAATACCAGTGATGATGAGCTTTTTTTCATATGTTTGTTGGCCGCATAAATGTCTTCTTTTGAGAAGTGTCTGTTCATATCCTTTGCCCACTTTTTCATGCAGTTGTTTTTTTCTTGAAAATTTGATTCTGAATTCAACCTTTTTTTTACACTTCAACTTCTGTCATCATCTTTTGTAAATTCCATGTCCACTCAGCCTATCTAAGAACCCAGCCCTCTTGACAAGTATCCCTCTCCAGTAATTGTACCTTTTACTCTGTCTCAGATGCCCACTTCCACCATCACACTCTGGACCCTTCTCCTTCCACTTCAAATGAACTGAAAACATTCCCCTTTCAACCACAGTCTGCCATCCTTCAACACTTCTTGCTTAGCTACTCCTCTCACATCTCTTTCTTGATATCCTTGGGACTTTCAGTCCACTAACCTTTCTACTTCTCCTGCCCATAATCCCCTTTCTGGCTTCACTTCTCTCTTTATTCATTTCATGATCTACCATTTAAATAAATCTCTTGAAAATACTCTAACACTTTTGCCTCTCTGTTTATCCCAAACACATTGATTAATGGCTCTCTTATTTGTCCTTTTTTAAATCAAATCATTTGCATTAATATTTAAACATGCCCAAGGCTCTCCTCAGCTCAAAAACATTCTCCCTAAACCCTCACTTTCCAAATACTGTCCTCTTTTTCTTCCTATTGTTATAGCCAGATTAGGTGAAAAAAATGTCTAAATGACTGCCACTCTTGTTTGGATTCTAGCCCCTTCACAGTATCAAAATTAGCCCCTGAAAAGCTATCTATAACTTCCATATCCTAAATCCAACACACAGTTTTTAATATTCAGATTATTCTTTCCATCAGCAACATCTGACAAAACTGATTATTCCTTCCTTCATGAATTTCATTCTTGGCTTTCATGATCTCTTACTGCCTCTTTCTTCCTACTTTACCTCTCTTTTCTCCAATTTTTAAATCTAGGAGTTCCTGAAGATCTTCTCTTCTCACCCAAGACAATCATCTACTCTCATGTCTACTTCCAGAACTGCTTTGTGTTCACATAGAAGTGTAAGCGAGAGTCAGATTTAATGATATACACACATCTAAGAAAATATTAAGTACCCTCTATCATTAGAACTTAAGAAAATTTAAGTTTTCACTATGGTCCTGTGTTTTCTCCCATCCTTTCACTTATCTTAAAGAATCCAGCTATCAACTTATCTACTTATTCATCCCCACCAAACTGACCAGGGTCCAAATTCCCTGGCCCCTTCTGACTCTCCATTTTTTAACTGACAAATGATTATCATAAATAATTAAACAAAGACAGAAATAAACAAAGATAGAAGTAAAAAAAAATCACCATAAACCTAAACCATTCATAAATTGCTATTAGGTAAACATTCTGCAGGCATCATTCTATGAATATATACTAACAGAAAAAGGAATAGAAATACTTTTATAAAAATGGGATCAAACTATAGCTATTTTATTTAAAAATCCATTTTACCTTACATAAATTTAATAGAAAAAATGAAATAAAATGAATAGTTGAACTTTACATAAATATTTCTTCCTTGCTGATTATTTTCTAAATAATCCTTCTCTAAGTTAAATAGGAGAGGGTTAGTCATTTTTCTTAACTACATTAGCATATTAGCATTCTTACATTTCTTTCCATCTGCCCTATGTCTGCCTTCCAGTTAAAAAAAATCAAATACAGTATGATTTTTTATACTGTCCAGATTTATAGCTCTGACAGACACTGTGATACACTGTCAATAGAATGTCAATATGGTTTTGTTTTAAATGGTGAGGACATAAGATTTGGGAGGGGCCGAGGGTGGAAAGATATGGTTTGGCTGTTTCCCCACTCAAGTCTCACCTTGAATTGTAGCTGACAATGGTAATTGTCAATAGATAATTCCCTATATATCTACGAAGAGACTGTTGCCCTAGCTGTTGGTAGCGCTGTTGGAAGACAGCCTTCAATGTCAGTCCCTTCAGGAACTGACTGAACTGTAAAGAACTGCCTCACCCAAGGTCACCCTTTCAGGGGTGCCCAAGGCTGTGGGAGCCCTTCTCTTGCATCGGCATGACCTGGATGTGAGACATGGAGTCAAAGCAGATCATTTTGGAATTTTAATATTTAATGACTGCTCTATTGGATTTTGGACTTGGCATGGGGCCTGTAACTCCTTTGTTTTGACCAATTTCTCCCACTTGGAATGGGTGTATTTACCCAATGCCTGTACCCCCATTTCATTTAAGAAGTAACTGACTTGCTTTTTATTTTACAGGCTCATAGGTGGAAGGGCCTTGCCTTGTCTCAGATGAGATTTTGGACTTGGACTTTTGACTTAATGCTGGAATGAGTTAAGACTTTGGGGGACTGTTGGGAAGGCAGGATTTTGTTTTGAAATGTGAGGACATGAGATTTGGTGGCGGGGAGCCAGGGGCGGAATGATATGGTTTGGCGGTTTCCCCACCCAAGTCTCACCTTGAATTGTTCCCATAATCCCGCTTCCATGGGAGGACTGTGGGACGTAATTTAATCATGGGGGCTGTTACCCTCATGCTGTTCTCGTAACAGTGAGTGAGTTCTCACGAGATCTGATTGTTTTATAAGGGGCTTTTCCCCCTTCTCCTTGGCACTTCTGCTTGTTGCTGCCATGTGGAGAAGGACATGTTTGCTTCCCCTTCTGCCATGATTTTAAGTTTCAAGATGCCTCCCCAGCCCTGTGGAACTGTGAGTCAATTAAACCTCTTTCCTTTATAAATTACCCAGTCTTGTGTATGTCTTTATTAGCATCATGAGAACAGACTAATACAAGGGGCAACCAATATCCAATGACTGACTGATGGGAGTATAAAGGCCTAGCCATCTCAGCCCAAATGGGGACAACTCTAAAGGACTATTTTAGTTCCAGAGTTCCCTGGGGGTTGGCTAAGACTGTCATTGGGTGTGTACTGCAGCTTGACTTCTCTCTGCCCAATCCTGCTTCCATCTCCTCTCTTTTACAAGTATGAATCCCAAGAGCACTCCTTAACAAACATTTGGCACACTAAACTCCCTCTCAGAGTCTGCTTCCCAGGTAATCGAATCTGGAACACATATGGTGCCTTAGATTCTTTCAGAAGAAGGCAACTGCATTAGTCAATTCCCTGCTGTGTTAGGCCATTCTTATGTTGTTATAAAGACGTACCTGGACAATTTAAAGAAAAGAGGTTGAATTGGCTCACAGTTCTGCAGGCTGTACAAGCATGGTGCAGCAATCTGCTCAGCTTCTGGGGAGGCCACTGGGAGCTTTTACTCGCAGCAGAAGGCAAAAATGGAAGCAGGCACATTACATGAAGAGAGCAAGAGTGAGAGAGAGGGAGATGCTACAGACCTTTAAACAATCAGATCCCATGATAAATAATTTATTATCGTGAGGACAGCAGCAAGAGGATGGTGCTAAAATAAACCATTTGTGAGAAATCTGCCCCCAGGATCCAATCACCTCCCACTAGGCCCCGCCTCCAACACTGCGGATTACATTTCAACATGTTCAACAGGAGATTTGGAGGGGACATCCAAACTATATTACCTGCTTCATCTGATTCTCTTCCCACAGGGGTTAATGTACTCCTTAGTCAGAAGAGCAAATGTTTTATCAGCAAGGGTAGATTATATAGTAACAGAGAACTCCAAATTCTCAGCAGTTTAATTCAACAATGGTTTACTTCCTCCTTATACAACATATGGATTTTGGACCGGCAACAGAGGCTTCCTTCAAAGCTCAAAGAGGCTCCATTTCCACACATGCTTCCATAATAGTGAAAGAATTATTCTGATTCTTAAAGGTTATGAGCAGAAGTTAAAAGCAAGTCATGTGGCCACACCTGAGTTCAACAGAGTGGTAATCTATGCAGCTTTTGCAGAGAGGAGCAACAGACCTTACCAAAGCAGGCTACATGCCACAGTTGACTTACAAGTCGTAGTTTGCAAACCCTGGTCAAAAGCAGTGATTCACAAACTTTAATGTATATCAGAATAATGTACAGTGCTTGTTAAAATGCAGATTGCTGGGCCCTACCCTCAGAGTTTTTTTTTAATTCAGAAAGTTTCAGAGAGGGACTGAGAATCTGCACTTCTATCAAGTTCCTATGTGATGATGTTATTGGTCCAGGAATCATACTTTGAGAACCATTTGTCTACAGAAAAAAAACAGGTACGCCTGCAGCTCATCTATTAATGTAGAGAACCTTATTTCAAGATGAAATACAACACAGCTTTGTCAAATATCAGTTTTCCTAAAAGGCAACTCACCAAAAACCATATATATTATTTAAAGTAAACCAAGGATGTAATAAAGATTCCTATATTAGGAGAACTGTCCAATGTGTAGGTAACCTCACTACTATTATTGCTAGCCACTCCGAAGAGATCAGGCTAATTAAATACTGTTTGTACAGGAAGGGTTGTGTGTATGTTTGTGAGAGAAAGAATAAAGTTTTATTATTAATCAATCAAATATAATAATATTAACAAATCTAATAAGCTGCAATTAGACGTAAAACCAGGATGAGGAAAAAGGGAAAGGCTACTTTATGCAACTGTTACAGAGAGTAATACAGTACCAAAAATCCAAGTGAAGAAATTAATTGGGGTTATATGCTAAGAAAGAGTGCCATCTGAACAAAGCTGAGTATGTAAGAAGAGTTCAAATTATGAGAGGGATATATACCATGGTAGGAAGGATAACTGACAACATTCTAGCTACTGAGTTTGGCATAAGACAGTATAAAGCAAGTTAATAGTAAACCATATGGCTATTTCACGATTCTTATTTGAAAATAACAGAAGCTAACTGACTCATTAAGTGGAATAGTAATTTATTAAAGGAATAGGGATGAATAAAGAACCAAGTTAATGATTAAGCTTCTCAAGAATGAAGTCTAAAAACCATACTACAGAATAGGTCGGGTGAGGAGAACCTGCTGCTGTTCTCACTGGATTCTTTTCTGCCAAGGACTTTTCTCTATTGCAACTGTTAGTGGCCCAGCACCAATACCATTTCTGCATCAGCAGAGCTATTTTATAACAGAGTTACTATTGCCTCTGAAAACCAGATACCTCCACCATCAACTTCATGGAAACATGATCTGAGTGCAGTGCCTGCTTCTTTGTTCAGTCTGTATTGAGGTTTCTTGAAAATGAATATGAGTGGCTTGGGAGGCCGAGACGGGCGGATCACGAGGTCAGGAGATCGAGACCATACTGGCTAACACGGTGAAACCCCGTCTCTACTAAAATATACCAAAAATTAGCCGGGCGAGATGGCGGGCGCCTGTAGTCCCAGCTACTCAGGAGGCTGAGGCGAGAGAATGGCGTAAACCCGGGAGGCGGAGCTTGCAGTGAGCTGAGATCCGGCCACTGCACTCCAGCCTGGGCGACAGAGCGAGACTCCGTCTCAAAAAAAAAAAAAAAAAAGAAAATGAATATGAGTGGCAGAGTCTAGGTCACACAGCTCCTGCCGTACCTACCAGTGAGACTGGGAAAGTCAACTTATGGCTTACCTTAGGGAGGCAGACATAGTTATTCCCAGATAGTTACTGAAAAGGTGGAAGAGTGAGAAAACATAATACATGTCTGCCACAAAATGTTATATCAAGCGTACAAAACTCATTTAAAATTCACCAATTTCTGTTCCTACCTAACTCCTTCCCCAACATATACTAGCATAATTAGATAATATCAGAGATGGATAGACCTTTAGAGATCACTTGGTCTAATCCTCTCATTTCACTAATGAGAAACCTGATACCCAAAATGATCAGATGATTTACTTAGTTTACATGGCTAGTCAGTAGAAAGAAATTATGCTTTTTAACTCTTAGTATATTTTCTATCATGCAATGATCAAGAAGGAACACTTCAAATGGTATTTTAATTTTTTTTTTTTTTTTTTTTTGAGATGGAGTCTTGCTCTGTCACCCAGGCTGGAGAGCAGTGGCGTGATCTTGGCTCACTGCAAGCTCCACCTCCTGGGTTCACACCATTCTCCTGCCTCAGCCTCCCAAGTAGCTGGGACTGTAGGTGCACATCACCATACCTGGCTAATTTTTTGTATTTTTAGTAGAGATGGGGTTTCACCATGTTAGCTAGGATGGTCTCAATCTCCTGACCTCGTGATCCACCTGCCTCAGCCTCCCAAAGTGCTGGGATTACAGGCACGAGCCACTGCGCCCCGGCCTTAATGTTAAACTTTAATCTTATTCTCAGGGAAACCCACTGTTTAGTCCTCAGAAAGTCATTTTGGTGACATTGGTCTTTTTTTCTCTCAATCAGTTCCTGCAAAACTAGCTATAAAACTAAATTTTATATGCAAAATTCTATTTTCCTATTATCTATGAAAAAAAACTGTAAGCTTAAATGTGTTTTAATGGTAGTTTGCAAGCTCTTTGGCTGGATTAAAATTTTCCTTGCCAAAAGGCTAATATCCTTACAACAAAAATGACAACAATAATAAGTAAGTATTCAAAAGCTACCAGAAGGCCTGGCATGCTGCCTCAAGCCTGTAATCCCAGCATTTTGGGAGACTGATGTGGGAGAATCGCTTCAGGCCAGGAGTTCAAGACCAGCCTGGACAACATAGCAAGACCCCATCTCTAAAAAAAAAAAAATTAGCCAGGCCTGGTGGTGTGCACCTGTAGTCCTAACTATTTGACAGGCTGAGGTGGGAGGATCGTTTAAGCCCAGGAGTTTCAGGCTACAGTCAGCCATGATTGCACTACTACACCCCCAGCCTGGGTGATCCTGACTTTTCCCAGAGTGAGACCCTGACTCTGGGGGAAAAAAAAGAAACTAGAACAAATGTTTAATTATGAGTATATCTCTTACAGATATATTACTACATCTTACAAAAATTAGAGCCAAACTCACCCAAGTAAACTGTAATCACAAGATCTCCCCACAAAGTTAATATTAAAACTTCAGCAAAGAGAACATTAATACTATAGTATATATAGAATATACACACTCTATTGGTATATTTTAACAACTAAATAACTGATAGCACAGAAGCCAAAAGGAATCAATGAGATTTGAGAAGGTGGAGAAAGAAGGAAAGCAACAAAGAAGAATAATTAAATACAGGGTACTAAATTTGAGAAGCATGTCAACACAGAGAAAATATTCTCTAAGGGCAGAAGATGGATAGTTTTATTCAAATACAAATGTTACATCTTTAGAAAGGAACAACGGACAATGGGGCCTATCAGAGGGTGGCGAGTGGGAGAAGATAGAGGATCAGCAAAATTAACTATTAGGTCCTGGGCTTTATACCTGGGTTATACCTGGGTGATGAAATAATCTGTAAAACAAACCCCTATGACACAAGTTTACCTATATAACAAACCTGCACATGTACCCCTGAACTTAAAATAAAAGTTAATAAAAAAGAAATGTTATGTCTTACAAGCTATTTATTTAGCACTTTTTCCTCAATTATTGTACTGGTTGGCAGAAAAAGATCATAGAATCAATGACTAGAAGCTAACACATGTAATGTAGGTCCATTAAAAAATTGCTTAGTTTGAACAGAGATAAGACAGTATTATTTTCTATGACTTCATTCTCTTTGTGAAATGAATGTAATTAAAACACAATTGGGAACAGATAAATTACATACCTCTTGATGACAGAGTCTTTCTCTGCTAATTTAAATAAGTTATTTCTAGATAAGGGCATATTTTCCACAGAATAACTAGTGATCACCCAGACCAAATAATGAAAAAGTTTAGAAATCATATTAATAACTGTAGATAATTAAATTTTATGAAAAATTTGTTCTTTCCCCCCTGAAATATTGCCTGCACTCTTTTTTCTCCCCTCTTATAAGCTGCTGCTATTATTTTAAAAAGGCATTTCCCCAAAATGATAATTCTGAAAATGTAAAAGGATAACAAGTTATCAATTTTCCCAAAAGATATTAATTCTTATCCTAGAAACCCATATGAATATACTATATTTACCATCATCATTTTGTACTTAAAGACACTGAAATCATTTAGTTAAACTGGTATGGTCTGACTGTGAATGAAGTTCCTACAACATAAAATGTTGCCTGGTGTAAATGCAATGAGACCCTAAACTACTTGGACTGAAGCTTACACATTTAAAAGCTTAAAACAACACTAAAATAGTATACCTTTATTTTAAAATATAAATCTATTCTAAAATCTGTATATTTGTATTTTTAAAATGCTTTGTTTTCAAAATAACAGAGAGGAATAAATATAAACCGTAATGCACACTTATAGCATATCACAGATTTTTTCATAATCTAAATGTGGCATAATGTATCTCCCTGGTTTAAATAAACAGTGCAGACATTTCTCTCCTGTGATTTGCAATGCCTTGTGGGAATTTACTTTAAAATATGAAGACAGAAAGAGAGATTTATATGTGATTATCATCTGGAGGACAAAAAGAGAAAAGAGAGAACTAGCTCAAAGTACTAAGCTTAAGGGTTCTCTTGAAATACTTCACAATCTGTTTAAAAAGGGTGGAAAGTCTACTGAGGCCAGATTTATTTTGAAACTTTAAAATAATTTCACAGAAGTTCTGGAAACATATCCAGTCATGACCTAGGGAGCAGTACATATTCTGTAAGGGCAAATCCTTTCTGCCATATAGCAAATAATATATGGGGCTGATACTTAAAATTCTATAAGGAGTTTGGATGACTTCATAATCAAACATTTAATAAATGTTCAACAAAAAAACAAACATGTAAAACCCTGGGCCAAAACTCTGTGAAGGATAAAATAAAAGACATAAATCACAAATTATCTTCAAGGGCAATTTTTTTAGGTAAGAAAAAGTATATCTATCTATCCAGGGCTTATTTTTGAAAAGGCATGATTACCATGTTAAAAAATAGACTGACAAACTTGTTGGCTTGATTAAAGATTTTTAAAATTGTGTACACTATAAACCATGAACATAAACTGTATTCAGGCCATTTGATGAGATACTCACAGAATGATTGTAAGAAGGTTCCAATATCACAGGCAATGACATTTTCCCTTGAAGATTCAATTTTGTTAAATAAAAAATCTTTTCCCCCACAATCTTTTCTTTTTTCATGCGATGTACACCATACAGTCTAAACCGAACTGCATAATTTCCAATCATCTCAGATTCAACATGATTAAATTTAAATGTTTCTGTGAAGACAGGGCATGGTCCTCTCTGGATGCTGGTTTTTGCTCTCTGTTTCTTTATAGGTAGAAGAACAAGGTGTACTTGCCATGAGTTGCCACCTGTCCTGTTATATGTTGGGATGTCTGTGACAGCTGTCACTGTTACCAGAAGCTTCTGTTCTTGTGAGTCATAATCAAAAGTCACATCCAGTGTGCCATATTTAGCTTCTGGCTCAGGATCAAAAGGTTTAGGAAGCTGTGATGATGATCCTTGAGCTGACATATCCTAAGAAAAGAAAATTTAAATGTTAGAGTTTTTAACTCAATTATTTAGCCTAGCATGTCAATAAATACTTGATGTTTCTTTAGAAGGAAGATGTGAAAACAATTCTGCCACAAAGAAAGTAATATAATAACAATTAACAGTCAACTACAACCAAAAGCAACCCTATAGGGCGAGATTACTATAAGCAGTTAAGTTAAACTCAAAACTTATGATAATAAAGACACGTTTAGAATTTAATATTCACCATTACAATTCTGAGAAAGTGTGATGTATGTTTTTATAAACGATAATTTAAAATACATCCTTTAGTGGGTATATCTGCTCCTTTTGTAGAAAACTACTACATTTTACTTTCAATGTTATAAACAATGCCATTGACAGCACAGTATCAGGCTGCAGAGAAACAGAACATAAGTAAAAGTATAATGCTATTGAAAAATTTGGCTCCATTTTCAGAGTTTGTTCTAAAACACCCCAATCTGTAATAAAATATAAAGATATTTAGACTTAAAAATCAATGGAAATGTGAAACCATAAATAAAGGTCTCAAAATCTCAGCAAATATTTACTTTCCATAACATAGACTATATTTACTTCAATTTCTAACCACAATTAAAAACACATTATTTTCTAACGTTAATGACTATTTAAAATGACAGAACACACATTTTAAAAGTTCAAGAAAGGCTGAAATGGTACATTTTAATTATGAAATTAAAAGAAATTATAACCATTTTTCCTGTAATTGTCTCAAATTCCTGCCAGTCTATCTATCTAGAATGTAATAGTGGTTTTAGCTAGTTACCAACAATGTCAAACCTAGGTCTCTGACCTTTCAACTATACCACTCTGCCTCTTCAAGTATTTTAATAAATCTTAAATAATTCTCATTTCAAAATGTGGGCCAATTTAATAAATTTTTTAAATTTTCTAAACTTTGCGTGGCAGTGAATACTACTGAATCTCTGTCTTCTCTTTTTCCATTTATAAAACAAAACAAAACAAAACAAAATCTTCCTGAATGTTAGCTAGAAATACAACCCACAAGATTTGGGGAGCCGAGGCGGGCAGATCACTTGAGGTCAGGAGTTTGAGACCAGCCTGGCCAACATGGTGAAACACCATCTCTACTAAAAATACAAAATTTAACTGGGTATGGGTGGTAGATGCCTGTAGTCCCAGCTACTCAGGTGGGTGAGGCAGGAGAATCGCTCGAGCCAGGGAGGCAGAGGTTGCAGTGAGCCAAGATCATGCCAGTGGACTCCAGTGTCAGTGACAGAGTGAGACTTTGTGTAAAAAAAAAAAAAAAAAGAAAAAACACTGTCCATAAGAGACTATACTTCAGTGCCTCTATTATAGCTCATACGACTACATGACTCAGCTTCGGCCAATGAGAGGCAAAAATAATTTATGTGTGAAACATCCAGATCAGGTTTATATAAGAAATTACTTGCTCTCCACTCTCTGTCTCACTCTTCCCACAAGCAGATATACAGTCAGGATGTGTGGGTCTGCTCAGACCATGTGGACTACGACAATACCCTACGGCAAGGCAGAGCAACAGAAGAGAAGGAACTGGGTCCCTGAATAATCTCATAGAGCAAAGCCCCCTGCTCACCCTGCACTGTTGTTAAACAAAAGAGAAATAAGTTTCTGTGTTCCTTAGCCATTGGGCTGAGGGGTCTTTTTGTTGTAGCAGCTTATACATGTACCATAACTACTGTACCTACTATGTGCCAAGCCCTATTTTAGGTCGGGAGAGTGCTTCTTTCTGCAGAGAGAACTAAAAAGACATGAGTCCTTCATTTTTTTTTTTTTTTTTGACACAAGAGTCTTGCTTTGTCAACCAGGCTGGAGTGCAATGGTACAATCACAGTTCACTGCAGCCTTGGCCTCCCATGCTCAAGTAATCCTCCTGCCTCAGCCTCCTGAATAGCTGGAACCACAGGCACACACCACCACACCTGGCTAAATTTTCCGATTTTTAGTAGAGACAAAAGTCTTACTATGTTACCCACGCTGGTCTCAAACTCTTGGGCTCAAGTAACCCTCCTGCCTTGGCTTCCCAAAGTGCTGGGATTACAGGTGTGGAGTCACCATGCCCAGTTAGTCCTTGGTCTTATAAATCTTACATGCTAGTTGGTATAATGTATGGGGGAAAAAAACAACAGAAGAACAATACTTGGGGGGAAGGAATAAATTCCCGTAAGAGAATTCAGTTTTTAATGTAGTATGAGAAAATCAAAACATATTCTTATTCTATTAAAATTTACAGTTTAGAGCAAAATGTTTTAATGTATACTACTTTATAATTGGTAATTAAAAGGTTATTAATTACATGGTTTTGGTATTTCAATTAAAGATTTTCTAAAACAGCATCATGACAGCTAAGATTTTCAGGCAATAAAAATGTTTATCAGGTCCCAGATAGCTATTTTTCAACTTTGTTTCTCTTGGTGCCTCCCTGATTGTTTTTTCTTTTTTTTTCAAACATGCCAACAATTCTTGCGAAACCCAGTGTTGAAAGGGTGGAACATTTACAGATAAAAGACATTATTTGTATTCTGAAAATAGGCAATAAGCAAACAATCCTTCCTTTCAAGGTATCTGGACCAGTTTTAAAAAAACTTTATTTAGATAGCAATAGGTCATCAACAATGTTTATAAACTCCTTCCCATGAAATTCTTCTGAACCTTCTCTCCTCTCTCAGTTTAATCATGTATGTGGATAGGCTCTAAGATAACTACAGCCTGGATTAAA
This sequence comes from Trachypithecus francoisi, assembly GCF_009764315.1. Classification (NCBI taxonomy): domain Eukaryota; kingdom Metazoa; phylum Chordata; class Mammalia; order Primates; family Cercopithecidae; genus Trachypithecus; species Trachypithecus francoisi. The sequence continues at coordinate 67,136,816 of NW_022681470.1, read as the reverse complement.
CCAAGAGAAAAGTGAGAATTTTCTATCTGACACATAATATCTATTACAAGGATGCAAAATAAACTTGAAAAACCACAAAAGTGAATTTCACATTAGCATAGGCTACCACCATTCACATCTAAATATTTCTGTAATGTGCATTTGCTATATTGTTTGAGTATATTCAATGCTACTACAAAAGACACAAAAATAAGCAGGATGGAGGAAATTCCAAAGAAGTGGTTACAGATAGCAAGTTAGCAGCTTCTGAAATACGGACAAAACTCACAGTGTGTGATAACTATAGATAGTGAGTTAAGAAGCAGCTTGTGAGACATAGGCAGAATTCATAAGATATTAAATACAAATAGTTAATAACTTATATGCCAAAGAAAGATTAAATAGAAAATATGATGGATCAAATGAGTGTTACCTATAGAAAGGGATGAAATGCACAAGCCACGATCATGCAGCTGGGCTGACAGCTCTGTCACCCATGTCCTCTACTTAAGAAATGCAGATAAAACCTACAACTGCCTAGCAGGCTAACTGACAAGTTTAAGTGACGGCCAGGAGTATAACTATATCTCTCCCACAAAACAAACAAGTGTGTGCTGTTGGCTCTTGGTACTCTTGTTCAAATCTCAACTCTGGTCCTTGTACATCATAAATAGGAATGCTGATGGAAAAGAGACAGTGAGATAGGATGTATGGGCACTGCATAAACCAGGACTCACACAATGTGGTCTTGCTACCTATACCCACTTGCAGCTTATCCCTAAGTGTGTTAACGGATTTCTGATTTCATTTAGCTCCTCTTACTTCTTGCTTTGTATGTGAAATGAATTAAAACACACACACTCTCTCTCTCTCTCACACACACACACATACATAATTTGAGCATCTTACTTTGGTCCTTTAGTCCTCTGAGAGAGTTTGCCTGGTAATGTTTGGAGGGTACCACTGAATCAAAGTAATTTCTCACACAACGTTTTGGATCAAAAAAGACAATATAATATAGTTGTTAACAGCACCGTTTTGGCAGTCAGAAAGACCTGGGTTTGAACTGTAGTTCCACTATTTAAGAGCTGCTTGTACTTAGTCAAATTGTTTAGTTCTCTGACTCTTAATGTTTTCATTTATAAAATGTAAATAACAACTTCCTAAAGATGTGGTTGTTAGAATTAAATGAGCAGACTACATAAAGCTCATAGCAAAATTCCTGACACAGTGGTGATAGTATTATTGTTGTTGTTTATTAATCCCACAATCCAGGCTTCACTGTTAACTTGTGAGCTGTATATGTAGTTTACAAAGCTACAAAACAGTTGTCTCAAATTTGTTTAGGTAATGGAACACAAAGAAACATACATCATGAAAAATAATAAAATAACGATATATTAAACTTAAAATATCAATGTACAATTTTCTTCTAGGTCAGATACTGTAATACTAGGAATACTAAAAAAAGTAATAACAGATACAAGGTATTTTTAACAATTATAAAAGAAAAACTTAAAATTAAGGAAATTCTAGGGGCCGGGCGCGGTGGCTCAAGCCTGTAATCCCAGCACTTTGGGAGGCCAAGACGGGCGGATCACGAGGTCAGGAGATCGAGACCATCCTGGCTAACACGGTGAAACCTCGTCTCTACTAAAAAATACAAAAAACTAGCCGGGCGAGGTGGCGGGCGCCTGTAGTCCCAGCTACTCGGGAGGCTGAGGCAGGAGAATGGCGTGAACCTGGGAGGCGGAGCTTGCAGTGAGCTGAGATCCAGCCACTGCACTCCAGTCCGGGCGACAGAGCGAGACTCTGCCTCAAAAAAAAAAAAAAAAAAAAAGGAAATTCTATCCATAGCTTAATTGTTCTGGGTATTAGGAAACTACATCTATTATTTAATTTTGGCAGCAGATCTGAAAATTCGTCTGGTAGGAATATGGACATATTTCAGTACTACTGAATGTTATCTGGAAAAAAAGCAGTAAAAACTTGCAATCTAAAACTTTTAAGTAGGCTGGGTGCAGTGGCTCATGCCTGCAAACCCAGCACTTTGGGAGGCTGAAGCAGGAAGACTGTTTGAGCCCAGGAATTTGAGACCAGCCTGGGCAACATAATGAAACCCTGTCTCTACAAAAAAATTAAAAAATTTGTGGGTGTGGTGGTACACACCTGTAGTATCAGTTACTTGGGAAGCTGAGGTGGGAGGAAGCTGCAGTGAGCTGTGATTGCGCCACTACACTCTGTTCTGAGTGACAGAGCGAGACCCTGTCTCAAAAACAAAAACAAAAAAACTTGAAAGTAAATCTAAATACTAAATTATAAAACCTCTAGATTGCCTTTATTGTTTTCATTATGACAGAAACATTAAAACAAATTCTTTTTAGAATACAGTAATACTTCAAAACGGCCACAAAATTATTTTTGTTGTCATTTTCACATTTTTGCTCCAAAACAGTAAGTAAACTTAAAGCCCAACTAACCAGCCACTCTGAATGCATGAAGCCATGGATTCAAATTTCATTAGTAAAGCTGATCATCATTTATCCCTTGTATTTTCTATGATATGAAAATACAATAAGATTATGAAAGACTTGTGAAACACTGAGTAACCTCCTAATAGTAAAAAAAAAAATCCAAAATAAAATAATACAAATAGTAGCCTCAAGATGAAATAAATGATAAAATCAATTATTCTAGAATGTTTTATACAAAGTGTTAAAAAAAAAAAACATCTGTAGGTACCCATCTTCCTTTGGTGGTGGGGCTTGGAGTTGGGGAGTGGGAGCAGTTGAAGACTAGTTGGGACATTCCTGATAAGTTTGTTGGATAAAGATTAGATTAAGGATGGATACTGGTACTATAAGTTACAAAGGAATAAGATACTGATAAAATCAATTCTTCTTACCAAGAGGAGAAGCACAGGATTATTATTCTCCAAATAACATTCATTTTCAAACTTCTATGTGCTTTTACTTACTTCAGGGCTCAGGACTGCAGTGCTGTCACTTGGAACATCTTCTTCATATCCTTTATTATGAAAACTTTCTATTTCATGACCTGTGCTTCCTTCACTTGGGCACTTGTTATATGAGCATCTTGGACTGTTGCTGCAGTGGGAAAATTCACATTTACTGTCCCCAATTTCTGAGGGTGTACATGACAGATGGGGAGAACCACTGTCATCCTGATATGGTGGTGGCTGCAATTCATCCAGCGGGGGTGTTCTTCTCATTCTCTGAATGCAGTTTCCTGATAATGATTAAGAATCTGGTCACTGTTTCCAATTAGCCTCAACACGCAGTATAGTGTTATACACAATAACTGTAAATAACTTTTGAAAACTGGATCGAAAAATTGATGGCAACATAACTATTAGATTTACTAATGACTTCTCTTCTTCCCTAATTCAGAGGCACAAATAGAATAATCTGGTTTCCCACTCCTCACCTCCTGCATAATAAGATTAGGAAAAATAAAAGTCATATACAAAGAAAGATCCCGTTACATATCATAAAAATGAGGGAGTGATAAGTATTAGTTAAACAGTGTATTTATTTGTCTCTCTCAAAACAATCCTGATGTATACATACTTCATCTGTTACCCTGTGATCTGTGGCCACCCTAGGGTCAAAGCAATACAAATATGGTTGGAAAAAAAACATAATATCTCAACAAGAACTCACCTATGTTCTTCAGTTACTGAGATGAACTTAAACTAGCATTCAGCTGGCGGTGTCAGAAATGTTTTTCTACATCTGTCCTGGATCCAGAATCCTAAAATGAGGTGCACTGTGAATCAGGCCCATTCCCTGTTTGCTAACATCCATCAATCAGCAAAGATTGGAGGCTGTGTTCTGTCTCTTCTCCATTATAATGGCACTCTATCCCACTCTACGTCTGTGTCTGTATTCTTTGTAAATTATGACTCCATCTTGCCTATAGTAGGCATCTCTACCTCTAGCAGTTAATATGAAATCACATTTTCTTTCACTCTAAAATTATCCTTTTAATTTTTACCTCAATTATTTATCTCAGTGATTGAGAATAAATGTATCTGTGAACAAGGACAGAGTTGGGGACAGGAGGGAAATAGAGCCCAGTACATAATTTAAGAACAGCTAAGTCTTTGTAGATAAATTCTGAATGCAATACTAAACATTAAATGTAAACACTGATCTTTTTTTTTCTTTTAATGAACTGTGCATCTCTTTTCTCAAGGGCCCCTGAAACAGTAGTTTGTATTATCATTGTTACGGATTTCAGCTCAAATATTCAATAGTTCCTCTGTTCTTCCTAAGATAAAAAGTTACATAAGAACTATAAGCTTCATTTAAAAATTACCATAAAGCTTGGTTCAATGAAAAATAATAATTTGCACAAATGTAGCACAAATTTACATATTTGCTCAGAGGCCCCACTTCTGAAAAAAAAGTAAAGCTAAATGTCTTACCTAGTGAGTCTAATAGTCTATCCACAGAGTCATCTCTCAGTATATGTGGGGAACTGGTTCTAACCCCACCGTTCCCTCTCAAATACCAAAATGCAAAAATGCTCAAGTACCTGTTACAAAATGGTGTAGTATTTACATATAACCTAAGTACATCCTCCCACATACTTTAAATCATCTCGATGTTACTTACAATATCTAACACAATGTGAATGCTATGTAAATGTTGTAATACTGTATTGTTTGGGAAATAATAAGAAAAAGTCTGATATGTTTGGTACAGATGAAACCACACATTTTTTCAAATATTTTCCATCTGAGGTTGGTTGAATTCACAGATGCAGAATCCACATACATGGAGGGCCGGCTGTACTAACTTTAGTTTATAACATAAGCAAAAAGTAAAAAAGTGGCTGAATTAATATAGTTGAAGCTAAATTCAAGAAGACAGATTAGACAGGTTGCAAGGCATAGCAAAATAACCCACAGAATTACAGAATAGTAAAGAGACAAGTGGTTTTAGGCGGTTAATTAGCTCGATCCATATATGTGGGGTGGGTAAGTATGTGTGGCTGCCACCACTGGCAGACTGATTTGACTCCATCCATAACCTCTTTTTCTCCTAAGCAGCATTCCGATTAGGAGTGGCCAATGAGATCTAAGCAGATTTCAGAGTGAACCTTCCAGGAAAGTTTTGTTTTCCTGATAAAAGCAGCCAGACTCTATTGGCATGCCTCTTTGTCCCTTTGCCTTTCCCCTGCTTCCTTCTTGGAGGAGTAGCAGCTACCTTGTGACCATACAGTGGTAAGTACGAGAATGAAAGCTAGGAAGGCAGAAGCAGGAAAATGAAAAGTCCGGGTATCTGAAGCATCACTAAATACCTACCTCCAAACTTGATGGCTGAGACAAATCCCTATTTGTTAAAGAAAAAGAAAAAACAACAATATTTGGATTTTCTGCTGTTTCCAAATATATTCTCAGGGGATAAGACAAAGTTTATCAATCATTAAACTGACATCCTCTGCCTCTTTAAAAGTGCATATTTAATTAGCCACCGAATTAAAGGGTAATACCTAAATACTGTAACATGAAGTCAATTAAACATTTTCCAACTTAAGTGGTTTTGGGAGTCAGCACACCATCTACTCCTTTACCTTTTTTCTTAGAAGAGAGGTGATCTTTCCTAGAAGTCTTGAGCATATTGCCTCACAGATCTCAATACACAGACCTGGGTCACATGTCTATTCCTAAACCCATCACTGGTAGAAGAAATGGGATGACCATAATTGTCTTAAATTAATCAGAAGCCATCAAAATTTGAAGCTGGGGATGGGGCCAGCTTCACTCTTCGTACCTATGTGGAAAAGAGTAGATGCCTAAACAATGTAGGATCCAGGAGGGAGGATGAAAGAGAAAGAATGTTGGTTACAAAACAAACATGATCCAGTTCATGATCCAGTGAACATGGCTCACTGCAGTCTTGACCTCCCAGGCTCAAGTGATCCCCCCTCCTCAGCCTCCCAAGTAGCTGGAACTATAGGCATGTGCCACCATGCCTGGCTAATTTTAAAAACTGTTTGTAGAGACAGGGTCTTGCCATGTTGCCCAGGCTGATCCTGAATTCCTGGGCTCAAGCAATCTGCCTCGGCATCCCAAGGTGTTGGGATTACAGGTATAAGGCACTGTGCCAGGCCTGTTTTCTTTATCAGAGTATTTTTTTTCTGTCTGTGGTTATAGTTTTCCTCAATATAACAATCCTTTTCTGAGGTTTCTTTTGATATGCCAGCACAGGATAATTTCGGTCTGATAATAATGTTACACCTTATTTCCTTTGGTTTGCTTTTTTATATTAGGTCCCTGCCTAGCTGTGGGCCGACTAAGTGAATTATCACAGCTGAGCTCCAGGCATCTGGTGCTACTTTAGATTTAGTGTAACTCTTGCTCCAGAGACCAAAGCACAAGTTACACAAAACGGGTTTGTGATATATAAAGATGTTAAGTGGGCTCAATGGGTAGACTTCACTACTGTTTTCTGGATTTGAGAGAAACAACACTAAAGCTGTGAATATCTAAAATTTATTTTAGCCACACCATATCCTTCAAGTTTTGAAAATAGTAACACCACACTTTTATCTTTACTTTTCACTTTATTTTTGCATTTTATTTTTTAAAGTGTAGAACACACAAATGTAGGTGGAATAAAAACTTCATTAAAAAATATAGCTATGAAGATCCCTCCTTTTTAAATGTTTGCAATCTCTTTTTAGTCTACATAGTGTACTAAGAGTTGGCTTAAATGTAATTGATATAAGAAAAATTTTAAAATAATTTTATAAAGTAACAAAATTTATATTATTATTGTTAAATTACACTGTAAATATCAACCTTAAGAAGAAATTTCTATGGAACTATCAAACACCACATGATGATGCTCTCCTATTACTTTAGTTCTTGCTTTATTACCTAATTTCATACCCCTATTTTTATATAAATAACATATCTATAAAAGGATTTAGGCATGGATATATTTTAAGCATTTTAATTTACCATCTGCATATGGCATGGCACCTGCAAAACAAGATGAAGTATTTTCTTACCATAGAAAAAATAGCATGTACGCACACACGGAATATGACCTGTGGTTCTTATCTTTTAAAACAGTTGTGAGAACCACAGCTCTAAAAAAAAAAGATGTATATTCAACAACTGCAGAATTCTTTTTTTTTTTTCAAGTGCCTGTGGAAATCTGACAAAATTGATTATATGCTGGGCAATAAATTAAGTCTCAACACATTTCACAAATTGGAAGCATGAAGAGGATGTTTTCTAAGCGAGGCAGAAGAATAACGTCTGAAGGCAGGAAACCTAAGGCTGTGCTGACTTCCTAGAACTGAATCAAAAGTAAAACCCCAGCTCTCCACACCCAAGTAACAAAAGGATCAGAGGCTACTCCCTTTGCACTGTGTGGCAGACGAAAAATGGGAAGTACCTCTGATTGGTCCCCTCCCACAGTCAGACTGGTGACCAGCCAAGTCTTCACTGGTAACTCTGTAACTTCACTTCAGCCTCTGATTGGTCACCTCCTCCAACCAATCAGACTGGTCACAGGTCAGTCCTTCATTACATAGGAGGTAGCCAAGCAACCAATGGGAAACCGTTAGAGGGTATTTAAACAACAGAAAATTCTGTAGCCAGTGCTCTTGGGCTGCTCTGTGGAGTGTAATTTTGTTTCACTATGCTTAAATCTATGTTAGCATAAATCTATGAGTTCATTGCTTCATTTTTTTTTTGTTGCTTTGTTTGTGCATTTTGTCCAATTCTTTGTTCAAAACACCAAGAATGTGGACGACTCACAGTCAAGACATCCACTGGTGACATGACCACTACAGAATTAAACTAGAAATCAGAAACAAAACTATAACTAGAAAATGTACAGAAATGTAAACGAAAATAACTAGAGATTAAAACATACTTCAAAATAATCCATGGATCAAAGAAGAAATCACAATATAAATTAGAAATATCCTGAAGATAGTGATCATTAAAAAGTCAGAAAACAACAGATGCTGGAGAGGTTGTGGAAAAATAGGAATGCTTTTACACTGTTGGTGGGAGTGTAAATTAGTTCAACCATTGTGGAAGACAGTGTGGCGATTCCTCAAGGATCTAGAACCAGAAATACCATCTGACCCAGCAATCCCATTACTGGGTATACAGCCAAAGGATTACAAATCATTCTACTATAAAGACACATGCACACGTATGTTTATTGCAGCACTCTTCACAATAGCAAATCCTTGGAGCCAACCCAAATGCCCATCAGTGATAGACTGGATTAAGAAAATGTGGCACAAATACACCATGGAATACTATGCAGCCACAGAAAAGGATGAGTTCATGTCCTTTGCAGGGACATAGATGAAGTTGGAAACCATCATTCTCGGCAAACTAACACAGGAACAGAAAACCAAACACCGCATGTTCTCACTCACAAGTGGGAGTTGAACAGTGAGAACACATGGACACAGGGAGGGGAACATCACACACAGGCATGTCGGGGGGTGGGGAACTAGGGGAGGGATAGCATTAGGAGAAATACCTAATGTAGATGATGGGTTGATGGTTGCAGTAAACCATCATGGCACGTGTATACCTATGTAACAAACCTGCATATTCTGCACATGTATCCCAGAACTTAAAGTATAATAATAAAAAAAAAATATCCTGAAGAGAATGATAATGAAAATGATCTACACAACTACTTGTAGAATGTGGTTAATCTGTGCTTAGAAGGAAATGTACAGGTCTGAGCATAAAATATTGGGGAGAGGTGGGAGGCTAAAAAACAACAGTCTAAGAATCCACTTCAAGAAGTTAACAAAAATAAGAATGATAGTTTCCAGCTTCATCCATATCCACACAAAGGACATGAACTCATTCTTTTTTATGGCTGCATAGTATTCCATGGTGTGTATGTGCCACATTTTCTTTATCCAGTCTATCATTGATGGGCATTTGGGTTGGTTCCAAGTCTTTGCTATTGTTAAGAGTGCTGCAATAAACATACGTGTGCATGTGTCTTTATAGTAGAATGATTTATAATCCTTTGAAACCATCATTCTCAGCAAGCTAATACAGGAACAGAAAACCAAACACCGCATGTTCTCACTCGTAAGTGGGAGTTGAACAATGAGAACATATGGGCACAGGTGGGGGAACATCACACACCGGGGCCTGTTGGTGGGTGGGAAGCTAGGGGAGGGATAGCATTAGGAGAAATACCTAATGTAGATGACGGGTTGATGGGTGCAGCAAACCACCTGGCACGTGTATACCTATGTAACAAACTTGCACGTTCTGCACATGTGTCCTAGAACTTAAAGTATAATTTAAAAAAAAACTCATTGTAAAAAAATGAAGTTAATAAAAATAGCAAATTAAATCCAAAGAAAGTAGAAGGGATGAAATAATAGAGCAGAAATTAAATAAAAAACCAAGCATATAACAAAGCATCAAAATAAAATTCATTGTAAACACAAATAACATTGATAAACTACTAGAAGAGATGAGTCCAGAAAAAAAGAGAGTTTACATAAACTATGAATACCAGGAATAAAAAGAGGACATCATTTCAAATCCCACAGACATTAAAAAGACAGAAATTTCCCCTTTGTTCTCGTTCTGAAAATTTCAGCCCTAAAGCCACTGAGTGGGGCAGAGGAAGGCAGAGGGCTGCATTGATGGTGGCAAAGGAAGTCACAGCGGTACAGAGCCACATGTTAGAGCCCAAGTGGGAAGATGTCCAGCCCAGTGTGGGATCTTGAGGCCTAGGCCCCAGTGAGATGAAAGAAGGGTGTCCATGTCCATACTGGGGAGTGGAGTCAGTCAAACATACAGTGTCAGAACCCAAGGGCAGGTGAGAAGGGTTTTCAATTCAGAAAGTGACCAGACTGAGGTGTAAAGTAGGGTAAAGACAGCACACATACATGGGGGCAGTCCTACAGAGCATGCTGAAGCCCAAGCAGGTGAGAAAAGCCCAGTGAGGGGAGTCAGAGCCTTGGTAGGATAAGGAAGCTCCTCATGGGAGGGCAGCCTGGCCTGGGGCAACAGAGCCCAAACAAGATAACGAGTGTGTTCGCATTGAAGAAGGAGAGCAACCTAATGTGAAGTCAGAGAATGAGAAGTATCAGGGCCATAGAGCCAGGTGACTGGGGTGGGCTGTGAGAACCCAGGAGGGTGAGGAGGGTGCCACACACAGGGGTATCTGGTGAAGAACATCAGAGCACGAGCAGGGTAAGGTGCACATCTGTACAGACAGGTAGCCTATCAGGAAACTACAGCCTAAGCAGCGTGGACAGGGTGTCCAGTGTGAGGGTGGCGAAGTGGGGTGAAGAGGGCAACTATGTGGAGTAAGGGGGAGTCCTGGACCATGGTGCTAAAACTCAAGCAGGAAGTCAGGGTCTAGAAAGGATGATGAGGGCACCCAATGTGGGGCAAGCTGACCTCGGGTATCAGAGCCCATGCTCAGCTGGTCATGAGGACACCCACAAGTGTGAAAGGCAGCATGAGATATCAGAACTCAAACACAGTGAAGGGCGCATGTGTGCAGGGAGATGGGAGGACATGTGTGCAGACTAATCAAATAATAAATATATTAAGGTTAATGGCAGCCAGGTTTCTTACTGATGGAAAAGGAAGTTACAAATATGAAAAAGGAAAACACTAAAACAAATTTTATGGCGTTGCATTGGAATTGGACAATCCACATAAACTCATAGTTTAAAAATACATAGATAGAAGTTATTAGTGCAAATGTGCATATATGTGTGCACATATTTGCACATACACCCATACATAAATATCCTAGCTTTGCTGAGGAGGTTTGTGACCACCACCACCTCGACAGCAGTGAGTCCACTGAGCGCCTGGGTCTTGGCTTCTAAATCTATTATCCACTAAAAGGAACCAGGATTCTTTAAAGAAATGGCTAATTCCAGGGTGAGGCCAGGTAAAGTACATGATGAGCCTAGAAAAGTTTGTGTATTGAAAGTGAGGAGATGTTCAAAGACTGATGGGGATATGTTAAAAGGACAAAGAAACCAGCTTGACAGTGATCCCACTGACCACTAACCATCTGAGCTCAAAATAAACACAGTAACTGATTATTGCTCATTGAATAAATGAGAAAACTATGTGTCCATATAGATATAAATAAATATATGAATAAATGAAAATTTTTTGAGGAATAGGATATGTACATAATTACAAAGTATCTTCCTACAAAATACTTTTTTAATTATGAAGGGTAACTTTACAGTGGAGAAGGCTGGTAGATACCAGCTCAAACTAGAGATCAAAGTGAACATTATGAGAAACAGGACAAATCAAAATTGTACCCCACCTGATAAAATGCAATGAGGAATATCTCTAATAAAATAGAGGATACCGCTACAAAATAACTCCACAATCTGTCAAAACGAACCCATGATGAAACAGGAAATTATATAATCTTTTATCTATTACAGAAATTGAATCCTTATTTTAAAACCTCCACAATAAAGAAAATTTCAGGCCCAGAGAGAGCATCACTGGTGAATTTATTATTTAAAGAAGGGAAAAATACCAATTTTACATAAAATTTTTCAGATGATACAAAAAAGAGGGAATACTTCTTATTTTATAAGGCCATAGTAACCTTGACATCAGGACCCAAAAAGTATCTTACAAGAAAGAAACAGTATAAACCAATCTCTCCTGTGAACATAGATACAAAAAATCTATACAAAACATTAGCAAATCTAACCCAGAGTTATGTAAACAGGGTACCATATCATAATCAATTTGGAATGCAGTTATTCTATACATGCAAGGTAGATGTAACATTTAAGAACTAATCAATCTAATTTACTGCACTGAAAGAATAAATATAAAAAGTAATATGATAATTATAAAAGACTTACTAAAAGCATTTGATAAAATTCATTATCCATTCATGATAAAATCTCTCAGCACACTAGGAATAGAAGGCAATTTCCTTTATCTCCTAAAGGGTATCCATGAAAGTCCTAAAGCAAACATCATATTTAATGGTGAAATGTTGAAAGTTTGACTTCTGAGATCAGGAATGACAAGGATGCCTGTTACCACCACTTCTATTCAACAACGAATTAAAGGTCCTAGCCAGGGCAATAAGGTGAGAAAAAGAAGATATAAAATGATTGGAAAGAGAAAAACAACTGTCATTACTCTCAGATAATGACTGTGATACAGAAAACTCAAAATAATGTAGAGATAATCTATTAAGAGTTGGTAAATTTAGCAAGGTCACTGGCTATGTGATCAATATTTTAAAAAATGAATTGAATTTCTACACTCAATGATCAATTAGAAAGCAAAAATTTTTTAAATCTCACATATAATAGCATTAGATAACATTAATACCTAAGGATAATGCTAAGGAATGACATTGTTATTTTTCTAGTTCTTGGGCTTATAATCAGAATGTATATTCTTAGCAATTGGTGGAATCCAAACTTTGGCATTCCAGGCAGTGCCTATATGGTACAGGAAAGGACAGCTGAAAACCAACAGAGCTTCCTTTCTCCATTAACACGGCATCTCAAAAGAAAGGCAGAGACTAGTCTACCATCGGAGATGGTAGAGAATTGCAGGTTTGACAAATGCTTTCACTAGTTTGTCTACTGCAAAAATTAGTAGGCTTGAAAAATGATGGCAGATTATCATAAACTTAATTAGAAGATGACTTCAACTGCAGTTGCCGCTCCAGATGGAGTCTTCTTATTGAGCAAATTAAGACAGCCCTGGTATCTGATATGCAGCTTTAACCTACAAATGCTCTTTTCCTTTGTATTTATCCAGAAAGAACAAAAGTTAACAGGTTGTCTTCACCTGGCAAGGCAGGAATACATCTATTGACCTGCTTTAAGAATTCTTGTTCTATGCCACGATCTACTCTGCAGAAACCTTGGCTGCCTCAATATTCCATACTACTTTTCCTTGAAGGATCAAGCTTGCTCTGATGACAGCAAGCTATTATGACCAGGAGAGTAGAAGAGTTGAGAGATGAAGTGCCTTGGTAAGATTACATGTGAGACAGAATCGAGAACTAAATCCTACGAAAATACATGGGCTTGCCATGTCAATAATGTTCCCAAGGATCCATGCATATGATAAGAATATTCCTCCCAAAGTCAAAGAGAATTTATATTCCTTGTCTGTTTCCTGCTAAGGAGACAAAAACCTTTGTTGGCCTCTTTACACTTTGAAAGCAGCACATTCCACATTTTAATATATAGTTCTTATCCATTTATAAGGTAAACTAAAAAGCTAATAGCTTTGAGTAGCATGCAGAGCAAGATAAGTCTCTCCAGATGATTGAGGATACAGTAGAGGAAGCTCTATGCCTGACCTTTGAGACCCAGCAAACCAAGTGGTGCTAAAATGTCTGTTGTAGGTAATGGCGCTAAAAAATACCATTGGGAAGCCCTGATGGTAAAATTGCTGTGGAGGCCTACAGATTTTTAAAAATTATCTTCTAGGCCAGGCATGGTGACTCACGTCTGTAATTCCAACATTTTAGGAGGCCAAGGCGGGAGGATTGCTTAAGACCAAGAGTTCTAGACCAGCCTGGGGAACATAGTGAGATTCTGTCTCTATAAAAAAATTAAAAATTTGACCAGGTGCAATGGCTCACACTTGTAATCCTAGAACTTTGAGAGGCCAAGCTGGACTGACAGCTTGAACCCTGGAGTTCAAAACTAGCCTGCGCAATACAGCGAAAGTTCATCTCTACAAAAAAACACAAAATTAGCCAGGGGTGGTGACGTGTGTCTATGGTCCCAGCTACTTAGGAGGCTGAGGTGGGAGGATCACTTGAGCCCAGGAGGTCAAGACAGCAGTGAGCCATGATCACACCACTACACTCCACCCTGGGCGACAGAGTGAGACCTTGTCTCAAGAAAAAAAATAAAAAATAAAAATTAGCTGAGCATTGTGGCACATGCCTGTTAACTGCAGCTACTAAAAGAGGATCATTTGAGCCCAGGAGATTGAGGCTGCAATGAGCTATGATTGTGCCACTACACTCCAGCCTGAGCCACAGAGCGTGACCCTGTTATAAAATAAATATATAAATAATCTTCTTTTGCATCTTCAGATACATTTTATTAGAAAACAAAGTTCAGATTATTTTTGTGTCATGCCTTGAAAGTCTAATCTTTGATTAGTTTATTTTCCTGTTGATTTGAAATAATCCATTACTCAGCTGGGCATGGTGTGATCCCAGCACTTTGGGAGGCCAAGGTGGGTGGATCATTTGAGGTTAGGAGTTTTGAGACCAGCCTGGCCAACATAGTGAGGCCCTATCTCTACTAAAAATACAGAAAACCCCAAAAATCAGCTGGGCATGGTAGCACACGCCTACAATTCCAACTGCTTGGGAGGGTGAAGTGGGAAGATCTCTTGAACCCAGGAGGTGGAAGTTGCAGTCAGGCGAGATCATGCCACTGCACTCCAATTTGGATGACTAAGTGAGAATCCATCTCAAAAAAAGAAAAAACCAGACTGCACACATAGCTACCAACTTTCTACCAGTAAAATCTTATTCAGTACATCTATTTCTCTAGTGAAAAATCAACTCACTGCCTCTCATTTCTTGACCCTTAGAGCTCTAAAACAAGATCATATTCACATCGGCAAGTAAAGTGAAAAGCATTTCTGTTTTGAGAAATGGCTCTTGGTCTACTATTAGTATCAAACAGAGGCTATATGGAAGACCAAGGAACACCAGGTAGCAATGTGGTCCAACTGGTCCAGTATGAGACAGATGACATGTGATCTCTTAGCTATAAAGCTGAGGATGTCTGCTGCAAACCATCTTTAAGGAAAGTTGGCATATATTGGATGATAATTATCAGACTAAATAGGCTCTAAGGGATAGGTAGGTATTATAGTTATGCCTGTTTTCTCTTGCTTACCTACACTCATAGCCTCATGGGGAATATATCATGATTACCTAACTGAGTAAAACAATTGTATCTAGTGATACACCAACACCAACAGAAGCAAAATGTTCTGGTATTCCAGTACTTTTCAGAGGTGGCCCTGGAAGATAATACAGAAGGAAAACCTCGGTGGATAGGATTCCTAGTAGTCTATTTGGTTTTCAAGTTTGCTTAGAATAAGGGTTGGTCTCCATTAATTCCTAGCTGCCAATAGTTTGGTTCAATGTATAGACTTGGGAGGAGAAAGACTGGAAGACTGATGTCACCTAGAATGGCTCTATGGCTTGAAAATGTTTACATTTCCAATACAATTTAAAACTCAAAAATGTACCAAATATCATGATTTCTAAAATTTAACCCCACATAGTCCAAGTGTAATTCTTTCTCACGTGGAAAACACTTCTAAATATTCTAACAACTACATTTACTCAACTGCTTAGCTTTGCTCCTTAAACTGAATTTCTGCTGCTGTCAAATAGAAACTGAAAATCTTAACATTTAACATTAACTTTTCTCTCTACAAATAGCATCAAGGAATTTCCACAATTGAGTTCAGCATGAGATTTTTCCAAATGAATCTCTAATTCTTATGCTTAATCATATTCATCTTTAATCAAAACTTTCTAGATGTTTCACTATCATATGCTCGCCAGGTTTTAATTCAAACTTCCTACAAACTATAGTGCTATTATGATTATAGGATTACTATGATATTGTTTATTTTGTTTTATGAAGTGCTTTGGAACTAGGTGTAATTAAGTGCAGGTTAATGTAGTTGGGTAGTTCATGACGCTCATGAGGCTGAGGCCACAGGTTTCTCTCTTCAGTTGTGATTATTTTATATCATATTAAAAATCACAGACATATCATGTTTTATTGTGCTTTAATTTATTGTGCTTCAAAGGTACAGCAGTCAAACTGAAGGTCTGTGGCAACCCTACATCAAGCAAGTCTACTGGAACCATTTTCCCAACAGCATGTGCTCATTTTTCTAGCAATGAAGTATTAATTAAGGTATGTAAATTGTTTTTGGCATAATACTATTGCACACTTAATATACTACAGTATTGTGTAAACATAACATTTATATGTACTAGGAAACCAAAAATATCATGGGACTTGCTTTATTGCAAAATTTACTTTATTGCAATAGTTTGGAACTGCACCTGCAGTATCTCTCAGGTATGCCTGTACATCCTTAACTATACCCCAAAGCAGACTTAGTCTTGCTCAGGTTCCAGGGACAAAATGTTTTGTTCTTATCATATAGTATTATAGTTCTTCAGAGCTGGTTCTATACTCTTTAAAGGTCTACACATTACTTTCAAGACAATATCCTGAATGTTTTTCACCCCTGAATCCAGTCACAGCCATACACTGGCAATTTCCTCAATGCGCTATGGTCTTCTATGCTCTCTTTGGTACATGCCCTTCCCTTGGCCTGTGATATCCTTCACTTCCTCTTCCTTTTCACTTGGGTAAGTTCACATACTATCCTGCAAGAATCAGCTTAGTTGTCACCTGTTTGAAGAATTTCAAAGATTCACCCTCTCCTATCATTCCCAAATGCATTTGTCACCCCACCCCCAAACATAACCACCCTCTCCCCAAATACATCCACTATGTATGCATGTTGGGTTAAGCGGTCCTAAGTACTGACTTCTACAGCACACGTTGCTTCCATCATTTACAGCGTATTGCACTATGTTAACATTTAACATTAACTTTTCTATCTCTGTCTAGATGATCATGTGAGCTCCCTGAAAGAGCAGGAGCTGTCTCTTATCTTTGTACCTGCAGTGCCCAGCAACTTGCTTGAAATGCAGTTGCTAGATCACAATTTTTAAACAGTTTGTTGAATAAAGGGCAAAATAATTGTTGCAGAGGTATTCAATGTGATCCAATCATGACTGGCAGGGCAGTGAAACCTCTGGATTCCCACGTCATGAACTCACATTATATTTTTTGTTGTAACATTAAGGAAACAAAAGAGTACATGATATCAAGAGGTGTGACTATTCAAAGTTATAAAACTCTTCTAAATGAAACGTCACAGAAATACCAGCTGTTAGAAAAAAAGCCAAGAAAACAATTATTCAAAAAATTTCCTTCTAATCTGACTACATGATATTATGAATCTAAATTATGATTCTGAAAATGACTTCAGATTTCTTTTAGGGGACACTGAAGGGTGTTTTATTCACAAAATTGCCTAAACAATTAAATGAAATGACAAGTGTTCCTGCTAAAAGGCTGATCTGGTTTAAAATATACACAGTAGATATTTCAAATCCATTGCTTTAAATTCACTGAATTATCCTAAATAATGCAGCAATTTTTGAGGACAAAATTAAAAAGATAATTGGTATTCCTAAGAAAACTTCACAAAACCAAACTAGATAAATCTAGAATTAAATTTAACAATATATATTTTATCGCCTTTAAAATAATATGAGGACAACTCAATATCAACAATGACCAGAATTTCTTTTTACTTTGTTCAACTATGCTGAAACTATAAGATTCTTGATAAATAATTCCCTATTAAATTTTGAAAGGAAGATTGTCCAAAATTACAATATTAATATCAATCAATATTTTTGAAGACTGCCAGATTCCATTTTGGTTTTCCCTCCTTGCACTGCAGCCTCAAAATTGTCTCTAAGTAATAAGCTGGGGCCTTCACAGGTATTTCCTCATTCATTTGCTTTCTCTTATGGATCATATCCCTGCCCTGCCTACTGTCCAATGACTCAAAATAGTTTTTCCTTACATTTTTTTTCCCCGAGTGTTCTAATTATTTATGGCAGGAAAGCAAGTCCTTTAGCAGTTACTTCTTCATGGGCTGCGGTAGAAATTCCAAGTCTTCTAATTTTAAACAAAATAGGAATAAGCTAGATCATGCATTCTCAACTCAGACAATGTCACGCCCCAGTGAGCTACAATTGGTTTTTGGAGTGATGGGAAAAAATATCTTCACTATTATGTTTTATGGCTTACCAAAACATAACCCTACCTGACAAAAACTTATTCCTTTGTATTTATCTTCTCTTGTTAGGTAGAATTTTTTTAAGACTCAGGGGGTACATGTGCAGGTTTGTCACATGGATATAACTATAACCATTATAGTTATATAATTGTTATACTGTGTGACGGTGAGGTTTGGGCTTCTATTGAACCCATCACACAAATAGTGAACATAGTACCCTATTATGTAGAGATTATTTTCAAATTAATTTAATTGATTTATTTAAATTAAATTGAAATGATCTCTGTAGGGAAGCAATAATGAAAAAAGGTTGAGAAACAATGATCTAGATAGTTTTACAAGGCATCTACTCAGGCTAAAAAAAACAATGATTAAAAAATGTTTTTTTTTTTTTTTTTTTTTTTGAGACGGAGTCTCGCTCTGTCGCCCAGGCTGGAGTGCAGTGGCCGGATCTCAGCTCACTGCAAGCTCCGCCTCCCGGGTTCACACCATTCTCCTGCCTCAGCCTCCCGAGTAGCTGGGACTACAGGCGCCCACCACCTCGCCCGGCTAGTTTTTTTTTTTTTTGTATTTTTTAGTAGAGACGGGGTTTCACCGTGTTAGTCAGGATGGTCTCGATCTCCTGACCTCGTGATCCGCCCGTCTCGGCCTCCCAAAGTGCTGGGATTACAGGCTTGTAATACCATAGCTTTAAAGGATTCATACATGCTGGGCACAGAGGCTCACGCCTATAATCCCAGCACTTAGAGGCCAAGACGGGCTGATCAACTGAGCTCATGTGTCCAAGACTAGGCTGGGAAACACAGTGAAATGCCATTTCTACAAAAAGATTGAAAAAAAAAATAGCCAGACATAGTGGCACATAATCCTGTAGTCCCAATTACTGGGGAAGCTGAGGTGGGAAAATCACTTGAGCCTGAGAAGTCGAGGCTACAGTGAACCATGATAACATCACTGCACTCCAGTCTAGGCGACAGAGTGAGACTCTGTCTCAAAAAAAAAAAAAAAAAAAAATTCATACATGTATCATATTATTCACAGACGGTCAATGAAAATTTTTTCTGACATACTTGATATTTCTACAGTACACACTAGGGTAACGTGCTGTGTTAGGCTATTTTAAGTGTTTCACATCTTTTTTGTCTTTCAATGTGTACTCTAGACCTGTGAATTTCAAACTCTTGAACTAGGACCCACACCATAAATACATTTTAAAAGTATATGTCTTAAATTATGTGGGTAAAAGAGTAATTAAGTAATATCCTTAGTATGTGCAATAACCATATTTTATAAGAAATACAATTTGTTTTTCCTAAGTATTCTTCATGGCAAATCACTTTTTTAGTGTTTGTGAAGATCTACTAAACTGATTTCATGATCCACATGCAATTATCAAATCACTGTACCAACCCTGTCAGGCCATTTACAGTTCCCTGAAATAGATGCATATTTTTATGCTTCAGTGGCGTTTGCTATAATATTCTTTGTTTCCAGCATCAACATGGAGATATCCTTTGTTTTCAATGTCCAAGACTTCAGTTCTAGTATAAAACCTTTTCTGGTCCAACAGTCCCTTCCTCTGTGGCACTGTTCTGCATCTAGTTTCCATAGCAGTTAACACAGTATTTAATTCTTTATTTTAAAACATTTCCCCCAAATCACAGTCAGATACCACTTTATACCCCATTAATATATCTATGATAAGAATATAGACAATAATAAGTATTGGAAGGTATGAAAAAACAGGAATTTTCATAAATTGCAGATAGAAATGTACAATGGTACAACCATTTCAAAATACACTTATCAAAATTCTAAAATTAGTTACAATATGACCCAGCAATTTGACTTGTACATTTGTATTTACTCAAAAGAAATAAAAAATGTATCCACGCAATGATTTTTTTGTACACATATTCACATAAGCATTACTCATATAGTAGCCAAAAGGTAGAAAGAACCCAAATGACCTTCATCAAGTGATGAACTGATGAACAAAATGTGGTACATCTATACAATATAATACTATTTGGCAATTGATATGGTTTGGATATTTGCCCCCACCTAATCTCATGCTGAGATGCAATCCCCAATGTTGGAGGTGGGGCCTGGTAGCAGACGTTTGGGTGATGGGGTGGATCCCTCATGGCTCGGGGCTGTCTGTGTCGCAGTGAGTGAGTACTCCTGAGATCTGGTTGTTTTAAGTGTGTGGCACCTCCCCCACACTGACTCTTGCTCCTGCTTTCACCATGTAAAGTGCTGGTTCCCACTTTGCCTTCCACCATGAGTAAAAGCTCCCTGAAGCCTCCCCAGAAGCTGAGAAGATGCTGGCATCATGCTTATTGGAACTGCAGAACTGTAAGGTAGTTAAACCTCATTTCTTTATAAATTACCCAGTCTCAGGTATTTCCTTATGGCAACACAAGAATGGCCTAATACAGCAATAAAAAGAAATTCTACAACAAGGAAGAACCTTCAAAACACTAGACTAAGTGAAAGAAACCAGTAACAAAAAGCCACGAATACGGTTTGGCTGTGTCCCCACCCAAATCTCATGTTGAATTGTAATCCCCAGTGTTGGAGAAGGGATCTGAATCATGGGGGTGGAGTTCTCATGAATGAGTTAGCCCCATCCCCCTGGTGGTGTTCTCGTGATAGTGAGTGAGTTATCGTGAGATTTGGTTGTTTAGAAGTGTGTAGCACCTGCCCACTCTCTCTCTTCCTCCTGCTCCAGCTATGTGAAGTGCTGGCTCCCTATATTTCCTCTGCCATGATTGTATAAGTTTCCTGTGGCCTCCCCAGAAGCAGAAGCTGCTATACTTCCTGTACAGCCTACAGAACCATGAGCCAATTAAACCTCTTTTCTTTATAAACAACGCAATCTTGGGTATTTCTTCATAGCAGCATGAGAATGGACTAATATAACCACCTTTTGTACTGTTTCATTTATATGAAAGATGAGAAAGAGGCAAATATAAAGAGACAGAAAGTAGATGAGTAGTAGTTACTTAGATGCTGTTGCTGGGGAGTGACTGCTCATATGTACAAGATTTATTTTTTGGGTGATGAGAATGTTCTAAAACTAAATTATTGTGATGGTTGTAAAACTCTTGAATTATATACTGTGAGTGAATTTTTTGACCTGATACTGCTCTTATTAAAAGTCATTCAGGAATATACACCATGCCATCTATATTAGTAACAGCAGCTGAAATTTCAGCGTTTTTGGGGGTTCCACTTAGTAACCAATATTAATCATGACCCAAAATTATCATCAAGATTCAATTAAGCCAAGTATCTCAATAAAACTCTCCTACTTGTGTCTGAGATTCTAGTGGAGAAAATGGCTCTTACTATTCCCAAAGTCTACAGAGTAATATCTCAATGGATAAATGAAGTAGCAAATCTGTTAGTTGAAGGCAATGTAAAACCAGTAAGATAGAATGCTGCTATCAAAAAGTTTAAAGTTTTTTGCTTAAGGGATAAGCCTATGGGAAATAAAATTATATAAAACACAATACTCAATATTTAACAAATACATCCATCATGCAGGTACTATTTAACACAAATTTAAGTCCCTTATTAATAGCAAAGATATATCTTTGGTAACAGAAAATCTATGCAAGGGAACTATTGATACGGAAAGAGGGCAGGGAAGTGCTGGGAACGGAAGGATGGGTCTCTGGCAAGGGCTTTAACCCCCAGGCCTGTGGCCACAGACCTAGGTGAGGACAGGTACTCCTGTCTTTGCACCCAAATGTTGCATCTCCCGAGACCACTCTGGCCAGCCACGCCCCCATCCTGTGCCTATAAAAACCCTCAGGACCGGCCAGGCGCGGTGGCTCAGGCCTGTAATCCCAGCACTCTGGGAGGCCGAGGCAGGCGGATAACAAGGTCAGGAGTTCAAGACCATCCTGGCCAACATGGTGAAACCCCGTCTCTACTAAAAATACAAAAATTAGCTGAGTGTGGTTGCGCTCGCCTATAGTCCCAGCTACTCAGGAGGCTGAGGCAGGAGAATCGCTTGAACCCAGAAGGCGGAGGTTGTGGTGAGCTGAGATCCTGCCATTGCACTCCAGCCTAGGAGACAGAGGGAGACTCTGTCTCAAACAAACAAACAAAAAAAAACAAAAAACAAAAAAAAACCCTAGCAGGCAGGCATACAAGCAGCTAGATGTCAAGAAGAACACATCAGCACAAGACACAAATGGCTGGACAGTGAGAGGACATCGAGGGGCGCACGCCGGCAGAAGCACACACATCAGCCGGCCGCACTGACAGGCCATAGACTGGCCAGATGAGGCCGAGTTTGGCTGGGGCAGTCAGAGGAGAGCCGGGCCGCTGAGTGGTCGGACTCCAGGGGAAAACCATTTCCCTTCTAGAAAGCTATCCTATCTGCTGAGAGCTACTTCCGCTCAATAAAACCTTGTACTTATTCTCCAAACCCACATGTGGTCCAATTCTTCCAGCACACTAAGGCAAGAACCCTGGGATACAGAAAGCCCTCTGTCCTTGTGATAAAGGCAGGGGTCTAATTGAGCTGACTAACACAAGCCGCCTATGGATGGCCAAACTAGAAGAGCACCCTGTAACACATGCTTACTAGGGCTTCAGTTGTAAACATTCATCCCTAGACACTGCCATGGGGTCAGAGCCCCACAGCCTGCCAGTCTGTATGTTCCCCTACAGGTTTAAGTAGCAGGGCACTGAAGAAGTGATCCACACCACCATCACACGCCCTGCGAGGGGGACAAGGGAACTTTTCCCATTTCACTATTATGGAGAGTTGGGAAAAAATGTATTGCTTTCTGAAGGCATTTTCTTCTGACAGTAAAGAATTTATAGAATTGGGATTATAGTCACCTGAGAACATCCTAACAGAAATTTTTTAAGTGACGTATACCTCTTCCAACATTATTAATAAACAATGTAAATTTTAAGGCAGCAGTTGGCTGACAGAGTGCCTATGTTTGTATCAATACCTTAAGCTCATATAATAATTTATGGTCTATACAGTACTTAACAGGAGCTAAGACTGTGGGTTTTGATATTAGACTACCCGGTTCTAATTCTACCTCTTCCATTCACTAACTGTGTGACTGTGGACAACTTATTTACATCTCTGATGACTTTACTTGCTCATCTGCAAGTCAGGAATCGTAATAGCATCAACCTTATTGTAATTTCTGAAGATTAACTCAGTTAATGTTTTAAGTGCTTTGCACAGTGCTTCATAGTGTCGGTAAATTTAATTGTTACTATAGTTATCATATTAGCATTAATCAATACAGTAACCCCCTGAGGTAGGTGAGGCTCAGAAAGGATAAATAAATTAGATCTGTATTTTTCATTTTTTATTTAGTGTTCTTGAGAAAAGGCCATGGAACTTCTAAATTTGTTTTCAGATTAATTTTGGACACAGTCTACCCTGTTAAACCATACAAAATGTTATGTTTTTACATCTGAGTTTTTATTAAACTCAATCAGTAACTTGAAATAATAAATTTCATCTTTGTTTTCTTGGTATACCAAATTAAAACTTTGTGATAGTATATGCAAATAACATACTGTAATTCATACTATAACACATACCAAAGATTTTATTTTAGATTCAGCTTAAGGCCTCTTGAATGTGTATATACATACAGAATACATTTTTTGCTATGTATAAATTGGTGATTAGTTTTTATATTTGTTTTAGGAAGTAGAAAAGAACCAATGATTTTAGAAAGACAAAAAAAAAAAAAAAAAAAAAAACACCAAAACCCAAAACATAACTCCATTCTGGCCTGTAAAACATACATGGACTTATATTGGATGATGTTAACAGTACAGTTTGTTGGGGAGTATATATCAATAAAGGCAAGAATGAGAACTAATTAGCTTTTACTTATGACATAAAATGAGGATGTGATATCAATTCTTTGAAGATAAAACAATAAGGAAGTTTCATTCCCATTTTGTGTTAAAAGACTTCAGGCATTCTGAAGATTTTTTTATTTTTTCATTTTTATAATACCAAATAACCAGACACTTCAAAAATAGATGGTTGAAATAGTAGCAATTTAGGATTATGAAGCAGTTAAGTGCTTCACAATGTTGATGTAATACAGCAATTATAGACCTTTGTAATTTAGCTAAAATGCTTTGTTTTCTTGTTATTCATATTGAAACTACACAATAAGAATACCTCCTTATTTTCAAAGAAAAGGGCTTAAATTTTAAAAAATCTTTGCATTAATGTTTTGACCATTGTTATGAACTTACCACTGAAATTTATTATTTTGCAACTAAAAACAAAATGAAATACTAAGGGGGAAAAGGTTGTATAATGTTAGAATTTTGATTAGCAATCACAGCTGCACCAGAATTAGTTTCTATAGCAACAGGAAGAAATAATGTGTTGAATTGCAATGCAATACAAGATTTTTTTTTTTTTACAGATTGCAATTCAAAAGGAAATCTTTAAAGAATTTTGTCTTAAAAGTGTTATTAATCTTTTATCCATCATAATTCTCTAATGGCAAATACTTAATTATTCTTGTCTACTTTTCCTGAAGCCTGTTTTAGCTAATTTAAATTTAATATGTCCCAAAAAAGACAGAAAATTTAATATACCTGAACAATAAGAATTTTAGTTACTGTATCATTTGCATTTTAAAACAAAAATGCATGGAAAAATATTCTGTATGTTGTTTAGACAGAAAGTAAATCTCAGGGGTAGTTTAGAACCTACAAGGAAAAGTCTAAGAAGTGCTTTTCTGAATAAATTATGTTGTAGGACTAAGAATTAAAAATGATAAGCAAATACTATATTTTTATCAGTATGAAACTAAGTCTTCTCTTCTACGAATGTATACTCCTGTACTCCCATGTCCAAATTGTGATTAAGAAACTACCACTATGAGTATTCAGAATGTACATCTCCCTTACTTTGGTAGAAAAAGATAATAGTATGGGAAGCATTTAAAATTTAACGCTGCCCATACTATTTCTATCAGTGAAAAATATTTCACTGCATCCTCTCCAGTTCTAGCTATTTTTGGCAACTAATTAAAAGCATATGCCTGAACCTTTTATGTATTTTGCCCTTATAATGAGATCTATTACTATGGCTCACTCTATGCCTCTGAGTTCCAAAGTATCTTTGGAGTTACCATGGATACCAGTGACAAGTATTCTCCCATAACTGCTCTATGTGTCTCATCAAACACAAGAAAACTGACATGGCAGGAATCAAGCCATCAAGACATTATGAATCTCTAATTGTTCATGCTTTTAAAAAATAGTGTGTGTGTGTGTGTATATGTATTTAATTAAACCAGCTAACCAGCTAATTATTTTTAAAAATCTGAATAGACAACCAATTATTGGATAGAAAATGAGTTATTTTTAAAAAGGTAAACATTAAAATAAGCCAATATGACAATCTGTGATTCAAAGTAAAACCTGAATCCAAAAGTAAACTTGAGTTTTGAGTTCTTCAGTAATAAAAATTTCTAATTATATGAAAGACAGTATCTCATAGGAACATTCATATTACATAGCCCATAATAAAAAATTTCAGAAGAGGTCATTTATGAGAACATGCAGATTGTTCAAGGTTAAGTGCTAAACTGTAACAAAAACATCATTGCAAAATGGAATCGAAGCTTTTTTTTACCAGTAAAAATTATTCAGATTATGTCAGAAATCATCTCATTCTACCTATACTTTCTTCTTTCTTAGTGTAGCAATCAAATCTTTCTTCACTATTTAATATCTTTTACTACATAAGAGATCTTTTTTAAAAATCAGGAATTGAATATCAAACTCAGCTCCTACAAAAAATATTTTCAACAACTCCTTTTGTGACTTCTCCTTTTAAAAATAGTATAAATATGTATGAAGCAGTTATACAGACTTCTTGTCAGAGAGATACAATTTTACTTTTTAAGACAAATGTACCCACATAAATAAGAAACTTCACATGACGTAACAATTCACAGGAATTATATTATTCAATGTGGCTGGGCATGTCCTTTTAGTGAATGTTTATCTTAAATTTTATGATTAAGATACGTATTACAATGTAGAAACACGTATTACTCCTTCTATAAGGATTTGTGACTTAGAGATCATAGAGTGAATAAACATAAATATTTTTATTATCTAATATATAAATATATTACTTACTAAAGGGAGGCTCTTTAATTTATAAGAAATACATATCTATACAAATTCAGTCTGATGCAGTGAATTTCACACAGAGGTTCCAACTCAACACTCACAATGCCTCAATTTTTCCATCTTTAGAGGGGGAAGGCATCTTTTGTTGTTTTAGAAAGATTATGAAACGTAAATAGAAACCATAAAAATAGTAAAAAAAAAAAAAATGGTATTACTAGGCTTATATGAGAATTAGCTTAAGGGAAAATATTATAACACATGTCTGAAATTTTTATCAAGACTCACAGGGAATGTTTTTCCTCATCACAAAGAACTGTTTTTCCTCATCACAAAGGACTGTAGCAAAAGTCTAGGCAAAAAAAAAAAAAAAAAAATTATACCCAACTATCTTTGTTGAACTAAGCTGACTAGCAGAGAAAATATATCCATCTAAATCAGCTTCTCTCATGATTGCTTCTGGAGACAATCCCATGTTCTGTTAAGAGTGGTTTGGAGAAAAGCAGACGACCCTATACCAAGAAACACTCAGCTGATTTCAGTGTGCCTCTTCTGTGCCCACAGACAACAAAGCGCAAGCCACTTAAAACTCCAAGACTCCAAGTGTACCTGTATTTCCCAGTAAATGGTAAACAACAGGCATTTATTTTAGGACCTATTTTGCGCCAGGCATTATGCAAGTTACTAAATTCCATAGGCCTTGAGAAGAAAACCTAATTTGTAAAGCTTTTATAACAGGGAAAGGGAAAATCAATAAAGAACACTGAACAGGGAGAGCAGAAACCTGAGTTTGAACCCATGGTCTGCTACTAAAAAGCAAAGTGAGTATTTAAACTCTCTGGGCTTTTGTCCATAAACCAAAGAGAACGAGCCAGATCACTAAGATCTGTGTAATTTTAACTACAATGAATCCATAACACTTAACAGTTCCATTTTGAAAGTGGAATAGAATAAGGGATTAATTTTCTAAAAGTGAAAACTGCTATTGCTGCAATGGATTATAAAAGGGAACTAGAAAATCTCATTTCTTCAAAGTCTAGTTAACTCTAACAGAGTTCTACCTTTTCATATTTGAGATCCAGGCCTTCCTGCAAGACTACATAAGCTCTCAAGATCTTTAAATATATGGTGACGGCACAATGAAGGAAGAGAGAGAGAGAGAGTGGGACGAGAGAAGTTGTATGCAAAGATTAAAACACGAAAAGAATAAAAATATTTTTTCCTCCTCAGAATAAAATGTTTATGCTAAGTGATGTTTAAGTAACCACTATATTTTGCAGACATTTTACATTAATATGCGAGGATCTCATTAGTAAACTCAACTTTAATGTGAACAATGTTTTGCTTCAACGTTTCTAAATTCCTAAAGCTGTTCATAATATGATCTTTCCTAAGGTTATTTCCAGAGACAGATGCCATCAAATGCAGAAACCATCAAAAAATTTTGCACACTATCATGTTCCTAAGACACATCATGACAAAGGCAAAAAAAAAAAAGGTATAACAGAGAGAAAAAAAAAGCATAGAAAAAGTGGGGTAAATATAAGAAAATAATATAGCAAAAACAAATTCAAATAGAATAATTATAAAAAGTACTGCAAAAAATACATAGGAAGTAAACGTTTACAATATACACTTATAACTGAGAATAAAGAAAGGTTGAATATTAAAGCATAAAAAGATACACTTAACAAAAATCAATTTTTAAAAGCTGCGTAAGCATATTATAACAAATAAAATAGTTTTTGAGCCCTCTCTGAAGAGACATAAATATAAATATATAAAGAAGGTTATTACCACAAAATTATATATGGAACGACCCACCAGAAAGATGAATTTGTAAGCATGTAAGTCCCTTATAACATAACATTAAAATAATTAAAGAAAAACAGAATTCCAAGGAAAAAAATCATAGTGGAAGATATTATATATCTCTCCTACTGATTAAAAGGCAAAGCAGAAAGAATAGGAAGGATACAGCAGATGAGTTGAACTCAATAAGCTCAACTAAAAGACATTCACAGAAACTTACAACCAAGAATTAGAGAATGCGTACTCTTTTGTTGGATACAATAGACATTAATCCCCTAGACACACACACACAAATACACCAGCCACATAAAGCAAGTCTTAAATAGCAAAGTTGGTATTGCATAGATTTTGATAGCTGATCACAACACACTTAACTGAGAACTCAGAAACAAGAAGAGATTTCTTTTTTTTTTTTTTTTTTTTTTTTTTTTGAGACGGAGTCTTGCTCTGCCGCCCAGGCTGGAGTGCAGTGGCCGGCTCTCAGCTCACTGCAAGCTCCGCCTCCCGGTTCACGCCATTCTCCTGTCTCAGCCTCCCGAGTAGCTGGGACTACAGGCGCCCGCCTCGTCGCCCGGCTAGTTTTTTGTATTTTTTAGTAGAGACGGGGTTTCACCATATTAGCCAGGATGGTCTCGATCTCCTGACCTCGTGATCCGCCCGTCTCGGCCTCCCAAAGTGCTGGGATTACAGGCTTGAGCCACCGAGAGATTTCTTTTAGCTTAAATATTTGGAATCTTAAATCCAAACCCAGCAACTGAAAAAAATCATAATAGGAATTAGAAAAATTATAAAAACAAATAAAAATGAAGATATTGCATATTAAAATGTGTTGGATACAATTGAAATGGTATTTTAAAAGGTATAGTCTTAAATCCACATGTTAGAAACCAAAAAAGACTGAAAAACAATGAAGTAAGCATCCAGCTCAAGAAGTTACAGTATAAATCTAAATAAAAGAAAAAAGAAAGTAGATAGAATAAAATTTTTTAAAAAACCAATTCTACAGAGAGGATTAACAAAACCAAAATGTTTCCTTGGAAGAATTAATGAATTCTTTTTTAAAAACCCTGAAAGAATTAAGTAAGGAAAATAATGCTATTAACAACTTTACAATCATAATTCTGAAAATGTATACAATAAAAAATTTTTGGAAAAATATAATTTACCAAAACTGACTCATGAAGAAATAGAGAATCCAATGACACTTACATTTAAGTATTAAATCAACAAAAAATCTATCTTCAAAAAAACTCATAAGATACAAGTGGTTTCATAGGTTGATTCTACCAAACAGAGAACAGATACTCTTAATCTTATATAACGGTCTAGAGAAATGAAAAAGAGCAACTAATCCAAAACTTGCCTTACAATTTCATAAAACCTTGATGCTAAGACTCAAACAAAGATAGTAAGAGAAAAAATGGTGTATAATAAGCTTATTTGGGAAAATCTAAAGGGAACACAACAGGTAATCAAAATACAGCATGACAAATTGGGTTTTATTTCAGGAACACAAGGTTAGTTTAGCAAACGGATATCTTTTAATGTAATTCACAACATGAACATTTAGATTAAAAGATAAAATCCATGTGATTTCCAAAGATTAGAAAGAGAAAATAATAAAATTAAACATCAATTAATGGTTATAAATAGTTTTAACAAACTAGGAACAAAAGGGAATTTCCTTAATTCAATAAGTGATATCTTCTAAATAACCAGAGCAAACATCATAAAAGGCAAACATTAGAAGCATTCTCTTTAAAACAGAAACAAGAGGCACATTCACTGGTATTAAACATTGCATGTGAGTTCCTAGCCAGAGCTAGAGACAAATTATTAGAATTTATCAGAAATAATGAACAAGATTGTTGAATAAGATACCTTTCCTCATAATATGCCTGTAGAATCTCTTTCCTCTTCTAGATAGACAACCATATCATTTCCAAGCAACGCCGGTTGTATTTCTCCCTTTTCAATCTTTACATCTCACATTTCTATATTATCAGCTTTTCCTAGGAACTACACAAAAATGTGAAATACCACCTATCAGATTGCCAAAAATGCAACAATCTAGCAAATGTAAGCATTGATGAGGACATAAAAGATCAGTAAGAAGGCTGTTAATGGGAGGGTAAATTTTTAAAATATGAATAAGATGCATAAATACCAAATTCTAGAATATGGTGATATATAGGAGAGGTCTTCAAATCTATATAATGTTTCATGTCCTAAAAAAGTTCTTAGAATATAGTAATATAAAATTCAAACACATGATACAACATGAACAACCTATTAAAACATCTGAAAACTGAAAAACACTGTTGAAAGAAATTAAAGAAGACATGAATAACTGGACAAACATCTCATGTTCATGAGTTAGAAGACTTAATATTAAGATGGCAACATCCTCCAAAGTAATCTACAGATTCAACACAATCCCCATAAGAATCTCAGAGGAATTCTTTGTAAAAATTGTCAAGTTGATTCTAAAATTCATATGGAATTGCAAGGATAACCAGAATAGCTAAAACAATAAAGAAAAGAAGAATACAGTAGGAAGACTCACACTTTATGATTTCAAGCTTAGTAAAAGCAACTGTAATCAAGAGAGTGTGGTACTGGCAAGAGGACAGACATGTAGATCAATGACATACACTTGACAGTCAGGAAATAAAACCGTATGTGTGTGGTCAACTGACAAGGGTGCCAAGACCATTCAATGGGGAACGAACAGTCTTCAACAAATAGTGCTGAGGTAAGTGGTTATTTACATGCAAAAGAATGAAGTCAGACCCTTATCTTATACTATATATAGAAATTAGCTCAAAATTAAATACCTAAATGAAAGCTTAAACTATAAAACTCTTAGAAGAAAATGAAAAATTTTTTATGACACCAGTTTTGGGAATTATTTCTTGGATACAACAAACAAAATACAGGCAACAAAAGGAACAAGAGATAAATTGAAATTCATCAAACACTTTTCATTGAGCACTGTATTAGTCCATTCTTACGCTGCTAATAAAGACATACCTGAGACTGGGTAATTTAGAAAGGAAAAAGGTTTAACTGACTCACAGTTCAGCACAGCTGGGGAGGCCTCAGGAAACTCACAAACATGGCAGAAGGGGGAAGCAAACACATCCTTCTTTATATGGAAGCAGCAAGGAGAAGTGCCAAGCAAAAGGGAGAAAAGCCCCTTATAAAACCATGAGATCTCATGAGAATCCACTCACTATCACAAGAACAGCATGAGGGGTAACCACCCCTGTGATTAAATTACCTCCCACTGGATTCCTCCCATGACACGTGGGGATTACAGGAACTACAATTCAAGATGAGATTTAGGTGGGGACACAGCCAAACTGTATCAAGCACTTTTGTGTATCAAAGCACACTACCAAGACAGTGAAAAGATAGCCCACAGAATGGAAGAAAATATGAAACAACTCAAAACAACCCAATTCAAAAATGGGCAAAGGACCTGAATATACACTTTGCAGAAGAAGATAAACAAATGGCTAGTAAGCACATCAAAAGATGCCTAACACCATTAGTCATTAAGGAAATGCAAATCAAAATCATAATGAGATACTAGTTTTTACCCACTAGAATGGCTACCACTAAAAACAAAACTAACAAAGGAATAACAAGTGTTGGCGAGGATGTGGAAGAATTGGAACCCTCATGCATTGCTGCTGGAGTGTGAAAGGGTTCAGCCACTGCAGAAAAAAAGTTTGGCAGTTCTGAGGAAAGTCAAACACAGAATTAGCATGTGACCCTACAATTCTATTCCTAGGTATACACCCAAAATAAATGAAAGCAGCAGCTCAATCAGACACTTGCACATCAATGTTTACAGCAGTATTATTCACAATAGCCAAAAGGTAGAAGCAACTCAAGAATCCATCAGAGGATGAATGGATAGGCAAAATGTGGTATATATGTACAGCAGAATATTATTCAGCCACAAAAAGAAATGAAGTTCTGATAGCTGGTACAATATGGATGAACCTTGGAGACATTATGCTAAATGAAATAAACCAAACACAGAAGGACAAATATTGTATGATTCCATTTACATGGGTTATTTACAACATGTAAATTCATAAAGACAGAACATAGAATAGTGGTTACCAAGGACTAAGGGGAAGAGGAAATGAGGAGTTATTTTTTAATAGGCAGGGTTTCTATTCAGGAAGATGAAAAAGTTCTGGAAATAGATAATGGTGATGGTTGCATAACACTGTGAATGTACTCAGTGTCAAAGACCTGCACACTTAAAAATGGTAGAGATGGTAAATTTTATTTTCATATATTTTACCACAATTAAAAGAAATATATAACAGATTTTTAAAAGAATGAAATTCTGATACATGCCATAACATAAACGAACTTTGAAAACTATGCTAAGTGAAATAAGTCAGACACAAAAAGGCATATATTATTATTTAAGTTATATGAGATCCCACTTATATGGGATAAATTGTATGCTATGTATATATTTTACCACAATAAAATACTAAATAGAAAAAAATCACTAGCGTGAGATAATTAAAAGTCAGCTTTCAAGTGATTTGGAAAAATGGATCGTTAAAATATGAAAGCATTGTCAGCCAGCCTTCTAAAGAGATATGTAAGAAACGGAAAGAGGATGTTAAGAGTAATTAAAAAGATTAGAAGGCTGTTATATCTCAAGTTGATTTTTTAAAAAACACTAAAAAAATTAAGATTAGAGGGAGGATACTCTTCATATAGGAAAACCTAGGAGTGTTTAAGAATAGAAGAGAGTGAATCATAGAGAAAAAAGAAGGCCATCACACAATAAAAAAGAATAAGTGATTGCTGATAACCAATTCCAGCTGTGGCCAAATGAAGACAGCAGTTAAGACATAAGTATCTGGCCTCTAGAATACAACATAGAAATGATGAATAAAAATAAAAGAATATTGGAAAGGAGGGGCATCAAAAAACTTCACAATGGTAATTAAACTACGCATTAAAAGTAATCAAGAAACACTCAACATAAATTCAATGTGATCTCATTCAAAATAGCACCAGAATTATTCTAAAGTTCAGCCAAAAAAATTATTGAATAAGAATAACCATAAAAGATTTGACAAAGAATATGATGTTATAGCATTAGACACTGTAATAGAGAAATTAATTGGAACACAATAAAGTTCAGAAATAGATATAAGTCCAAAAAGGAATTTAACGTAGGATAAAAGCAGTATTTCAAATCAGTGATTAATAAATTAGATTTTCCAGCAAAAAACACAGTGATAAATGGCAGCAATTTGGAAAAGAAGAATGCTAGATCTCCACTTCAATTCTTGCAACAAAAATCAAAGCTAGATCAAAGATTTACAGGTAAAAGATAAACCCATAAAAATACTAGAAGAAAACATGAACACAATTTTCCAAATCTCAAAACAGGAAAAGTCTTTCTGAATGTGACATATAATCCAGAAGCTATAAATGAAAAAAAAAAAAAAAAAAATCTGAGATAACATAAAAATTTTGGGTCAGCAAAATCACCACCAATGTTACCAAAAAAAAAAAAAACAAAACAAAAAAACAAAAAAACAAAAACCATTACATGCAACAAAGGCTAATATTCTTAATATCCATGAATTATGAATCAAGAAGAAAAATACCATCAACGCAAAAGAAAAATGGGTTAAATTTACCAACATGCACAAATAAATATACATGCATACACACAGCATATATAATACAAGCACATAAACTATAATACAAACTAAAACATTTAATATTAAACTTTAGAAAATTTCAAAATTAAAGAACGATAACATTAGGAAAAATGTATAGTTGGAAATGTAAATTAAAATGTAAGTGTCAAAGATACAGATTGTAGTTAGAACAAACTGTTTTCTACCAATTTGAAATGGGAGTGAAAGGTACAGGATTTCATGAGAATAGAATGGCAAATTTCATTTGTAAAACTACAACGTTTAGTTGTACCCACTGCAATTCCAGACTTCAAAATGGACGTGTTGATGGCAAAGTGGTAATAACTAGCATCAAATCCTCCTGCCTATTTATTGAAAAATATGTTAGAAACAGCATGGCTGAGCAATCAACTAATAATCTGTGTAAGGTAATCCTTATTCATTTGCACATTATTGTGCTTTTGTTTTTTACTGTCAAAAGTTTGACAAATTAGAAAAAAAAATCATTGACCCAGTATACTTATCAGACACTATCTTTTATATTTGTAGAATACAAAACAAGTTATTGTATTTGCAGTCAACCATTTGCAGATATCATCCCTGTATAGTTTTACACTGTAAGAATCAAATTTTCAAATATGCACTTGGTTATTAGTTCTATTTTTAACCTGCCACTCATATACTGTCATGTACTTAAAATTCAGAACATGTTTACATTATCCATCCAGCAGGCTAATGCAACTGCACACCAGACAGTCATGCATAATTCAAATCAATATCCTCAGGCTTGGAACTCTAAGTCAAAGCTGCCTTTAAAAAAGCTAGGGTGTGACTTTAACATGAATAAAGTATATCTAATTTTTCTTTTTATGTGACAAATTGATACTTTCTGCAATGGAATGCCAAAAATGCAAAGCCACTGTATAATAGATCTTTACACTATTGAAAAAAAGAGATAATTGAAAAAATAAGGTAACCACAGCAGTCTTAGAAAATTAACTCTAAATACTGAAAGAGACAAAGTTGAATAAGATTCAAATAGCAAAGCTCACAATGTAACAATAGATTATATTGAAGTTTAGCCAACAAACAACACGTACATAAAATTACAAAATCAAAACTCTAAGTTATATTGTGAATTGGGAATTCTTTTAATACTTAAATTCAGATTACTATTTTTGTATCAGTAAAGTTAGTTTCATTTAAACCCCTTAAGTATAAACCCCACTATAAAATTTCTATAACTAGTTACATGTCTAGAAGTGACCCACATCTGGAAAAGCTCAAGTCTATCAAACTTAAATTGAGTTTTCTTAGTTAAGCATGTCAAGATACAGCATTGAATATCCATTATACCAGACACTAGTTTATGTCACCTTTACTGTGGATATTTGCTTTTAAAACGAATAAGGAAAAAAAGATAACTGAGTCTTAGTCTATAAACATGTATTTTTGAGGCTACTGAGAACATAAATGTTTACCAATAACTTGAAATATAACACATAATTGATTAGCCTCTGATTTAAAATTCGCATAAGCAAGAATAAGTGCATATATTTTGATAATTTTTCGTCCCAGAAGCTTCAAATTTGACTCATCATTTAAAGAAACCCTCCAGATACGAACATCATTGCTCGTGCAACCCAACTCAATTATGAAAATTTCATATTAGTCCTATTCAATATTACAGACATACCAAACATAATATCTTCTACAATGACAGTCCATTAATGTCAAGGTGTAGTAATATGAAGGATGAAATTAATGGGATAGAGAAAAAGGATTCAATGGTATCTGAGATAATGAAAAAAAAGATTAAATAGCAGGCCTTTGGGAAATACAATAAAGGCATGGAAGTCCTTTCAGTGAAGACAGTGAATCTAGTTCAGGTACACAAAGCGTATCTTTTCAGTTTTCTTGTAGAGATAAAAAACTTAATGATGACACAGTAGATAAATCAAAGATGTCTTAATTGATTAAGCCCTGAATTTAATTAGGAGTTTACAGATAACACTGACCAGATCTATTCACTAAGTATTCCGTAAGAAAATAGCAGAAAAACATGTTTTATAGCAAATCAACTACCAATTAAAGCTGGAGAAAATGATGCATAGAAAATCAAAATCATAATAGCAACAGCAAATGGAAAATTGCCCTAAAAAAGGACATCTGATCTCACCCAGCAATAATAGCAGCATGGCCCATGAATTGAATATATATTTTTTTCCTTTCTATAGAGGGCTGTTTCCCTTTAAATTTCTGGATTTTTTGCCCACAAGTACAACCAATGAATATTTTAAACCTCTCTAAAGGTAAATACGTTATTGGCTCAGAGTTTTCTTCCTTTACAAACCTACTTTGGAATATTTGTAATACAGCACCAAAGTTCAAAGCACATAGAATTCTCACATTAATCTTGACATAGAGACAAACTATAAATTTTAAAAAAGTAGCTACACAAAAGAACTAAAAGAAAGATTACAGGATATAACCTGCATACATAGTTTATTTTTTGAAGTTAACTTTACATATTATGCTGGAAATTATAAAGGCAATAAAATGCAATTTTAGTAGCTCTACTTAGGAACATAGGAACTCAAAACGTGAGAAGTGGAAGGAACCTTAGATCACACTGCCTAACCTTAACATTTGCGCAAAAGGAGACGAGGGCCTGTGACATTCCTAAAGTAATAATTTATACAAAGGGTAAGATTAGAAACCACATCTGCCATTTACAAGTCTCCTGAGTACAGACCTATACAAGCATACCCATTGGCTCTAACTACTTCTAAGTATGCTTAAGAATTCACAATAGCAAAGACTTGGAATCAACCCAAATGTCCATCAATGATAGACTAGGTTAAGAATTTGTGGCACATATACACCATGGAATACTATGCAGCCATAAAAAAGGATGAGTTCATGTCCTTTGTAAGGACATGGATGAAGCTGGAAACCATCATTCTCAGCAAACTATCACAAGGACAAAAAACCAAACACCACATGTTCTCACTCATAGGTGGGAAATGAACAATTAGAACACTCAGACTCAGGAAGGGGAACATCACACACCAGGGCCTGTCGTGGGGTGACGGGGGGAGGAGGGATAGTATTAGGAGATACACCTAATGTAAATGATGAGTTGATGGGTGCAGCACACCAACATGGCACATGTATACATATGTAACAAACCTGCATGTTGTGCACATGTACCCTAGAACTTAAAGTATATAAAAAAAAAAAAGAAAGAAAAAAAGATATGAGGTTGCATACAATTCCAAAGCTGAAACAGATGTAGCAAGGACCAACGCTAGAGCTGAGATGCAGATACTTCTCATACAATGGAATTAGATAGCATCCATATCCTTCAATTTCCCACCTCCCAGTTCCCATCCCATTTCCTCATTCTCCACCCACTGTAGATAAACTTGCATCCACTGATTTATATGGGAGGGTGAGATGCTTTCAGAAAAAGCATCTTAAACTAAGACTATATATAAACATATCTTGCAAATTAGAGGGTAAAGTGAATGTGACAATCCAAATTTCTGAAAAGTGCCATGAGACTCTTGATACTCATAATAAGAAAAGGGGATATCCCAGCCATCCCACTACTGGGTATATACCCAAAGGATTATAAATTATTCTACTACAAAGACACATGCACACGTATGTTTATTGCAGCACTATTCACAATAGCAAAGACTTGGAATCAACCCAAATGTCCATCTGTGACAGACTGGATTAAGAAAATATGGCACATATACACCATGGAATACTATGCAGCCATAAAAAAGGATGAGTTTGCGTCCTTTGTAGGGACATGGATGCAGCTGGAAACCATCATTCTTAGCAAACTATCACAAGAAGAGAAAACCAAACACCGCATGTTCTCACTCATAGGTGGGAACTGAACAATGAGATCACTTGGACTCGGGAAGGGGAACATCACACCCTGGGGCCTATCATGGGGAGGGGGGAGGAGGGAGGGATTGCACTGGGGAGTTATACATGATATAAATGATGAATTGATGGGTGCTGACGAGTTGATGGGTACAGCACACCAACATGGCATAAGTATACATATGTAACAAACCTGCACGTTATGCACATGTACCCTAGAACTTAAAGTATAATAAAAATAAAAAATAAAAATAAATAAATAAATAAATAAATAAATAGAAAGAAAGAAAAGGGGATATCTTTCACAGAAAGCCATAGTAGGCTATTTGGCCTGAGGTCAGAGAAGAGTATGGACCCCTAGTGCAACATAGTGGCTAGTAAATTATTTTATCCTGCCAATTCTGGCAATGTATTCACACCCTGGGAAGAAAACATGCAGTGCATGAACTGAAAGAACAGCCTCTTTACATCCTAGGGCCCACAACTCCGACAGTAATTATTTTAGTTCCCATTATTTTGGAAATAATGTTAATGTAATCCCATTCATGTCTCTCTCTCTCTCTATATATATATATATTCTTTCTTGTCATCATACATATACATGTATATATATACAATTTAACTAATGCAGGTTGAGTAAGAGAATTTGTCAGCTCTTAGCCACCAAATTCATTCCCAAATTAGTATGGGAATTTAGCATGTGAAATTCCTAGGAATTTTTTCCGTGGGAAATTTTTATTCTAATCCTTATGTTTTAATTGTATGATAGTGAATTTCTCTCATCCTGCCCTTAATTTGAGTTCATTCATTACCAGTCATTTTCTGTTAGTAAAGAATCTCAAGCTAGAAGAATTTAAAATTCCATTCCCAGGTCTAACTTAATTTCCTCTCTATATCTAAGTTTCTAACTTGTAAAACAGAGGTAATAATAGTTCATAGTTCACAGTGCTGTCAAAATATTAAATGAGCTAATATAAGCAAAGGGCTTAAAACAGTGCCTCTTACATCGCAAGCACCATATATGTATATGCTTTTGTTACTCCTTCCCTCTGATGCCAGCTAAGCTTCTGTTCATGGAACTTTTGAGTGGGAGACAAAGTGAGGTCGGCACTTTTAATCCTCCTTACTCCATCCAGCACCTTGAATGACTTCATTCTGGAACATCTTTCCCTCTCTTCCACCTCTAATTACTCTCATGTATTGGGGTAAGGAACAGGAATAGCAGAAATTGCTGAGATTGCCTTACTGGCTGCATGCAGGTAGTAGAAAGGTACCCTAAACCTCACTCTAGCACTGGTTGGCTATAGTAGTTTCTGCTGATATGGTGGTTTCTTCATAAATTATGCAGATAATTCATTTGGGTGATACTCAGCTTCATCTCAGCCTCTGCAGTCACAGAGGAACTACTGAGAGGAGAGCAGCCAAGTCTTCCCCTGTGGTCGGCAGTCCATACTCCTAATCCCCTAATTAGGTAGCAAATTCCTTGGTTTGTTGGTTGTCTGACTAGCCCTATAGCTCTTATCTCTTCTACTTTCCATGCTTCTCCAAGGGGAGCCTCAAAAATATCTCCGTGTTCTTCACAAATCTCAAGTGCCCACTGAAAAATGGGATGAGGTAGAAGAGCTGTAACCACAGTACCTCCCAACTTTCAAACTCCAACTTTCTTTCTCCCCCTACCTCATCTCCTGCTTATTTGATATGGGGTGGGAGTGGGAGCACAGCAGTTAGATTAATATTTGGGAGTAATAAAACCAGTTTGGACTACCTCATAATAAACATGTAGGGAAGTCTCTGACCCAGAATGCCAATGGCTGTTAGCTCAAGATTTTAGATAGAGATGAATTACTATTACCTCCTTATTCCAGCTTTCAGTCCCTAGTCACCTATTCCAGAATAACAAAAGCCTCAAGAAAAATCCCATTAAACATCCTGATACAAATACAATTAATATAGGGACAATCTTTCTTATACATCACTATAATCTGTGGTAGGTATAGACCTAAATGCACAACCTAATCAAATACCTATGTAAGAACACACAGGGAGAGAAAGTTTATGTGTTCTGTATATTCTGAGAGATGGTCCTCTTTAACCCCAAATAGTCACAAGAAATCTGCATATGGAAGGAGTATTCTGTTGTCAGGCTATGGGGAAGTAGGAGTATAGCTAGCTGTCAAACATGAATGATTTCTTATTCCATTTTGTGGGCAAATCAAGATGAATGCAAAATGAAAGAGATCATAAAGAATGTTAAAGAATCAAACTCAAGAAACTCAAGAAGTCCAAATATATAAATCATTAACAAAATAGGCTAACGGTAATAAGGGCAAGAGAGGTTTTAATTAGAAAAATCAAGCTCATAACTTTGTTCCACTTAAATAAAAAACTTATTGATTTATTAAATTTGCATCCAGCAAGCACTATGTGAGATACTGGGAACTCACACCAAAGTGAAGTGAAACAAGTTACTGCACCTAACAAAAGAATATCCAAAGCAACCGAGGTCTACAGAAATTCTGAAAATAGAAAGATTAATCTGTGAGAGTGTTGGCAAGAAAACTTCATGGCAGGAGTTGGCCTTAACTTTGGCCTTGAAATGCAGTGCTCAATAGGCTGAAAGAGGGTGCTATGTTTCAAACTGGGGTACAATATTAACAAAAGTACAAAGTCAGGCACGATGACCAAATTACCTCTGCAAAGAACTGACCAACTAGAGAAGGTTTTAAACAATGGGAGAACAAGGACAGGTTAATTTAGATATTTATACTACCTCATGTTTGGGTTTGTCTCCAATCTTGTGATTTCAAATATCAATATCAACTGGGGTCTGGCGTGGTGGCTCATGCCTGTAATCCCTGCACTTTGGGAGGCCAAGGAGGGCAGATCACTTGAGGTCAGGAGTTCCAGATCAACCTGGCCAACATGGCGAAACCCCATCTCTACTAAAAGTACAAAAATTAGCCCAGCGTGGTGGTAGGTGCCTGTAATCCCAGCTACTTAGGAAGCTGAGGCAGGAGAAGTGCTTGAGCCTGAGAGGTGGAGGTTGCAGTGAGCCGATATTGCAGCTGCTACACTCCAGCCTGGGTGGCAGAGCAAGACTCAGTCTCAAAAAAAAAATAAAATATACACACACACATACATACATACATACATACATACATACATAATAGTATCAACTGGAAGCTTTCAAAAAAACTTTTTTGTTGTTGTTGTTGTTTTTTGAGATGGAGTCTCACTCTGTCGCCCAGGCTGGAGTGCAGTGGTGCGATCTCGGGTCACTGCAACCTCCACCTCGTGGGTTCAAGTGATTCTCCTGACTCAGCCTCCTGAGTAGCTGGGTGCATGGCACCACACCCGGCTAATTTTTTTTTTTTTTTTTAGTAGAGACAGGGTTTCACCATGTTAGCCAGGATGGTCTCGATCTCCTGACCTCATGATCTGCCTGCCTTGGCCTCCCAAAGTGCTGGGATTACAGGCGTGAGCCACCAAGCCCAGCCCCAGAAAAACTTTTTAGTTATAGAACCTTTTGTTCAAATAAAATCTAATCTATTTAAACCAATAAAAGAAGAAATAAGGAGCTTGAGCTCTGTCTCCTCATTCTGATTCCCTGACCCTCATTTTATCTTACTCCTAGAACAAACCCCTACCAAGGATCCACAGAACCCCTTAATGAAAAACATGTTTAAAACTGTTGTGGAATATTTTTTTGGTGAGGGTTGAGGTCTCAATTACCTTTTAGTTGGCTCAATTCTCAACTAGTTGCATGCCCTATAGATTCCTTCACCCAGAGTTTCACTGAAAGCTCTTGAGAGACAACAGCTCCATAAGGATAAATGTTGGAAATATTTAGGTGAGTACAGCTTTTATAATATGATGTCATCAAACGTACTTTAAAAAACATAAACGTATAAAGGTAAGTTTCATATTGGGTGTTAATTTATATTAATTTTTAAAGTGAATTTAAAATAAACTTTGCCTCTAACTGTATAACTACAGAGTTTTAAATCTGAAATGAGGACTAGTCTTAGGCAAAACAGCACTTTCTAAAAACAGCATCAAAAATCTTATTTACATGATGTTTCTAAATGTTCTGTGAGAAGTAAAACACCTACTTAGAAGAGACTTCTAAATGGTTAAAGGTGAACTGGAGATGGTAAGTGAGAAATCACTTTGACTTAAATTTTAGTTGATATATAACCAATAACTATAACAAATTAACTTTTTATATGGGAGACAATCTTTTTTTTTTTTTTTGAGACAGGGTTGGA
Organism: Trachypithecus francoisi; assembly: GCF_009764315.1. Taxonomy (NCBI): domain Eukaryota; kingdom Metazoa; phylum Chordata; class Mammalia; order Primates; family Cercopithecidae; genus Trachypithecus; species Trachypithecus francoisi. Next base: position 67,095,033 of record NW_022681470.1, on the reverse strand, counting down.
GTTCAATGGTACAATCATAGCTCACTATAGCCTTGAGCTTCTGGGCTTAAGTGATTCTCCTGCCTTAGCCTCCCAAGTATCTGGAATTACAGGTGCATGCCACCACACCCAGCTAATTTTTTGTATTTTTTTTTTTTTGTAGAGATGGGGTTTCATTATGTTGACCAGGCTGGTCTCGAACTCCTAGCTTCAAGTAATCCTCTTGACTTAACCTCCCAAAGTGTTGGGAATATAGGCATGAGCTACCATGTCTGGCCAACAATTCTATTTTTAAGACATTCTAATAGGAAAAAAACATATTTTTCCCTCTCAACCAATAAAATATCAATTAAAAACTAGTTGTTCCCATTTTTTAGACAGTTTGAAGTTCATGCACTTTTATTTTTTTCAACAAATTATCAATGGGCACACCTATTTAATTTTATACATAAAGACATTTCATATATACAAATATGTTAATAGCTACCATTTATTCAGAACCATTATATCCCAAGACATGTAGTATTTCTTTTTTTTTTTTTTTTGAGACGGAGTCTCGCTCTGTCACCCAGGCTGGAGTGCAGGGGCCGGATCTCAGCTCACTGTAAGCTCCGCCTCCTGGGTTTACACCATTCTCCTGCCTCAGCCTCCCAAGTAGCTAGGACTACAGGCACCCGCCACCTCGCCCGGCTAGTTTTTTTTTGTTTTGTTTTGTATTTTTTAGTAGAGACGGGGTTTCACCGTGTTAGCCAGGATGGTCTCGATCTCCTGACCTCGTGATCCACCCGTCTCAGCCTCCCAAAGTGCTGGGATTACAGGCTTGAGCCACCGTGCCCGGCCGACATGTAGTATTTCTAGTCATCACACTAACTCTTTAGGGCAAGTATTTTTAGATAATTTACATTTAAGAAAAGACTCAGAAAAGTTTATTATATCACATAGATAATAATTACTGAAGATAGGATCGGAATTAAGTTTTTCCACAGCTTATTCATCTCCTGACTCATATGAAAATCAGAATGTGATGAGAAACAAGCCAGTTCACTCCACAGAGCTCCAGAAAGGCTCAGGAATTGAAGGTATTAGTACCTTGGAAGGTACTGGGTGAGAAGTATGCTAAAACAAGAGCAGGCAGATGAAAGCTTGCACAGTAAGCAATAACAACACTCCCACCACAAATTATGTCCTCTATAATAAGTATTCAATAATCCAATTAAGGAACATCAGGCATAAGAGGAAACAGGGAGAAGCATTCCCCCTCTGAAAACAGAGAATTAAGTGAAAATCTGACGAACAGTTCAATGCTCAGCTACCTTTTATTATTCAGTTCCAAGAGTGCTGCAGCCAAGCATTATATCACACTTCTCACCAAAAACAGGATAATGAGGATAATGGAGGATTATTCCAAAAAATTAAGTGGCCTAAAAGACTACAGTCATAAACACTGACATGTGGGAGTCTCAAATGAAATGGTCATATTCCTTCCCAATAAACTAGCACTGAAGTCACTGATAACAAACTCAGTCCAAGCACACAGTTTCTAATCTGCTTTTCTACATATCACTGTTAAATATGACAATCTCTACATCCATAGAACTGTGGTTCCTAGCAGAATTCTTGTATTTATTCATTTGCTCAGTCCTACAATACATATAAAATAGTTTAGGTATTGGTACTTAAATACCACTGCCAATAATAAATCTATTACTTCAGCACACAAACCACCTGTTGCTTCTCAACTTGGCAGAAAGAATTTTCTCTTAAACAGCTCTTTTTCTATCTCTGTGCATAGCATAGCAGGCATTCAAAAATAAAATTACAGTGGCATAAATTAGTGATTCGCTGTAATAAAAAACCAAAGGAGATTCTACTACAATATAATTCTACCTTCTATGCATGAACATAAAAAGTTAAAGTTAAATTAAAATGTTGATCTATATTGATATTGTATGGATCAACACAAAATTTCCATGTTCTGGTATAATCTACCCTTCTTTGATCTGGGCTTTGTCCTTATGTATAAATAAAGGAAAGAAAATTTGTAGTCATGTAGGATATTGTATAAGATTATAACACTAGTAGCAGTCATAAGAAAATGTAGAGAATACGGCAGAATGATCTTGACATTTAATACCACATCTAAAACTTAAAGGTAACATTAAAGGTGAATTAAATTTCAATAAAAGGAAAATAAGCTTATAATAGGTATGTGGAGCTGTTTTTTATTTTAAAAATTTAATTAATACACCTCAATAATTTGCTGTTAGCAACCTATTAAATGGACTCCTAAGTATTTACAATGCTTTCTGCCTGTCAACTCTTTAATAGTTAATAAATTGCTTTAGAATGCCATTGTTTCTGCGCTTGGAGAGCTTTTTTTTTTTTTTTGTGAGATGGAGTTTCGCTCTTGTTGCCCAGACTGGAGTGCAGTGGCGCGATCTCAGCTCACCGCAACCTCCAGCTCTGGGATCATGTGATTCTCCTGCCTCAGCCTCCTGAGTAGCTGGGATTACAGGCACCTGCCACCATGCCCAGCTAATTTTTGTATTTTTAGAAGAGACGGGGTTTCACCATGTTGGCCAGGCTTGTCTCAAATTCCTGACCTCAGATGATCCACCCACCTCGGCCTCCCAGGGTGCTGGGATTACAGGCGTGAGCCACTGCGCCGGGCCTGGAGAGCTTTTAAAACCTAAAATTTGCTCCAAAGAGTTTGTCATCGGGGAAAAAAACTCAAAAGAGCCAGGATATACTAAAAATTCTGTAATTAGGATCCAAATAAATCGCTCTTAAAGAATAACTTAACCAAGAGCTTGAAAAGAATTTAACAAGTTATTGTTAACAATTTGTTTGACAATAGAGTGTTCCTGATCGATTTCAGTTCAGGATATAAACCAAGAAATTTGACTATACATATGCAAAAAAGGGTCCAAAAGTTAACATAAGTAGCAGGTAAGAAATCCAACAATATTCTAAAACCAACTAAGATTTGGTTAGCAGTCTCAATCATATTAAATGTAAAGGAAACAAAGTAACACAGATATGAGGCTAATTACTCTTTCAAAGAATCTGATATTAATATCCTATAAAAAAATAGTCTGAAAGGTAGGTATTTCTCATGTATGTGAGATACTGGATGAATACAAGCTAGGTACTTATTCAGAAGTATAACCAGCAGATGTAAAAAAAGAAGGAAGGCGATTTCTATGAATTCATATGGAGTGGTTTCCAAAATAAGTAACAAAAGAAAAATGCAAAAGAAAAAATACATATACACACATACACACATATATATAGTATTCTATATGAAGGGAAAATAACAAGACACACATAATTATGTCTTTTCAAAACAAAACATAGGAAGGATAAGCCAGAAACTAAAAATGTGGTTACCTACACAGGTGAGTAGGAATGAAGTAGAAGAAATAAAAAAGAAATGGGATTTATCTGAATATATGTTTTAATTTAGCTTTTAATTTAGACTAATGTTTTACATATTCAAAAACAATTAAATTGAAAAAGGAAAACTCAACATCGAATGAAACAAAAAGTAGGAAGTGAACTATATTCACAGCAAACAGTAACCACAAAAAAGAATTAATGCAGATAACTTTTGAACACAGTATATTGTACAACCTTATTGATATATTATAAGGACAAACATTATGCAACCCAAATTCTTGAATTTTATGTAATAGATTTATTATTGGCAGTGGTATTTAAGTACCAATACCTAAACTATTTTATATGTATTGTAGGACTGAGCAAATGAATAAATACAAGAATTCTGCTAGGAACCACAGTTCTATGGATGAAGAGAGATACAAATACAGAAAAGAGAAAGAAGAGGAAGAACTCTGTACTGGATTGAATGTGTCATATCAAAATAAACTGTTCACTGAAAGAACCTAGAAGAAATGATACCCAGCAGTAACAAGCACACCTAGATCTTCATTTCTAAATGTCCGTCTTCACAAAAGGATCCAGGCCTCCTTTAAAAACAAAAACAAAAACAAAACAAAACAAAACAAACAAACAAAAAAACAAGAAAAGAATGCAACTTTCTCTGCCAAAAAAAAAGGATTAAAAGGAAGAAAGGACTAAAGACCTGATGGGACTTATATGGTTTGGCTGCATCCCCACCCAAATCTCATCTTGAATGGTAACTCCCACAATTCCTAAGTGTCATGGGAGGAACTCAGTGGCAGGTGACTGAATTATGGGGCTGGGTCTTTCCTGCATGGTTCTCATGAGTCTCACAAGATCTGATGGTTTTAAAAGGGGAGTTTCCCTGCATGAGCTCTCTTCTCCTGTCTGCTACCATGTGAGACATGCCTTTCACCTTCTGCAATGATCGTGAGGCCTCCCAAATGATATGACACTCTATACATTACTAATGTAACACATTAGTCCATGTATTAATGGACTAATACAGTAAATTGCTACCAGTAGAGTGGGGTCCTGCTGAAAAGATAACCAAAAATGTGGAAGCAACTTTAGAACTGGGTAACAGGCAGAGGTTGGAATAGTTTGGAGGGCTCAGAAGAAGACAGGAAAATGTGGGAAAGTTTGGAACTTCCTAGAGACTTGTTGAATGGTTTGCCCAAAATGCTGATAGTGATACGGACAATAAGATCCAAGCTGAGGTGGTCTCCGGTGATGAGGAACTTGTTGGGAAACGGAGCAAAGGTGACTCTTGTTATGTTTTAGAAAAGAGACTGGTGGCATTTTGCCCCTGCCCTAGAGATCTGTGGAAATTTAAACTTGAGAGAGATGATTTAGGGTATCTGGCAGAAGAAATTTCTAAGCAGAAAAGCATTCAAGAGGTGACTTTGTGCTGTTAAAGGCAATTTTAGAAGGGAAACAGAGCATAAAAGTTTGGAAAATTTGTAGCCTGACAATGTGACAGAAAAGAAAATCCCATTTTCTGAGGTGAAATTCAAACTGGCTGCAGAAATTTACACGAGTAATGAGGAGCCAAATGTTAAAATCAAGACAATGGGGAAAATGTCTCTAGGGCGTGTCAGAGGTCTTCACCACAGCCCCTACCAACAGGAGCCAGTAGGTCAAGGAAGAAAAAGTGGTTTTGTGGGCCAGGCATCACAGCTGCTCCAGCAGTGGCTGAAAGGGGCCACCACAGAGCTCGGGCTGTGGCTTCAGAGGGTGCAAGCCACAAGCCTTGGCACCTTCCACATGGTGTTGAGCCTGTGAGTACACAGAAGTCAAGAACTGGTGTTTGGGCAGGAACAGAAAACCAAACACACCATGTCTCACTTATAGGTGGGTGTTGAACAATGAGAACATATGGGCACAGGGAGGGGAACATCACACACTGGGGCCTGTGGGAGGGTGGGAGGCAAGGGGAAGGATAGCATTAGCAGAAATACCTAATGTAGATGACAAGTTGATGGATACAGCAAACCACCATGGCACATGTATACCTATGTAACAAACCTACACATTCTGCACATGTATCCCAGGACTTAAAAGTATAATTTTTAAAAAAAAGAAAAGAAAAAAAAATCCACATAAAAGATTAAAGAAGAAAAAAAAAAAATTGGTATTTGGGAACCTCTGCCTATATTTCAGATGTATGGATATGCCTGGATGTCCAGGCAGAAGTTTGCCACAGGGGTGGGGCTCTCATGGAGATCCTCTGCCAGGGCAGTGCAGAAGGAAAATGTGGGGTCAAAGCCCCCACACAGAGTCCCTACTGGAGCACTGCCTAGTGGAGCTGTGAGAAAAGGGTCATGGTCCTTCAGACCCCAGAATGGTAGATCCACCAATGGCTTGCACAGTGTGCCTGGAAAAGCTGCAGACACTCAACACCATCCTGTGAAAGCAGCTGGGAGGGAAGCTGTACCCTGCAGAGCCACAAGGACAGAACTGCCCAAGACCATGGGAACCTACCCCTTGCATCAGCATGACCCAGATGTGAGACATAGAGTCAAAGGAGATCATTTCAGAGCTTTAAGATTTGACTGCCCTGCTGGATTATAAACTTGCATGGGGCCTGTAGCCCCTTTGTTTTGGCCAATTTCTCCCATTTGGAAAAGCTGTATTTACCTAATGCCTGTACCCCCATTGTATCTAGGAAGTAACTAACTTGCTTTTGATTTTACAGCCTCATAGACAGAAGGGACTTGCCTTGTGTCAGATGAGATGCCGGACTGTGGACTTCTGAGTTGATGCTAAAATGAGTTAAGACTTTGGGGGACCGCTGGGAAAGTATGATTGGTTTTGAAATGTGAGGATATAAGATTTGGGAGGGGCCAGGGGCAAAATGATATGGTTTGGCTGTGTCCCCACCCAAATCTCATCTTGAATTTTAACTCCCACAATTTCCATGTATCATGGGAGGAACCCAATGAGAGATGATTGAATTATGGGGGTGCATCTTTCCACACTGTCCTCGTAATAGTGAATGAGTCTCACTCACAAGATCTGATGGTTTTAAAAGGGGGGGCTTTCTCGCACCAGCTCTCTTCTCTTGTCTGCCACGATGTAAGATGTGCCTTTCACCTTCCGCCATGATTATGAGGCCTCCCCAGCCATGTGGAACTGTAAGTCCAATAAACCTTTCTTTTGTAAATTGCCCAGTCTTGGGTATGTATTTATCAGTGGTGTGAAAACGGACTAATACAGGGACACATACAGGTCAAAAAGATGTGGGAGTCGGTTTGAGTGAACAATCGATAGCCCAATTTGAGACAATTCGGGGATCCAAATAAAAAATGACAGGAGTGGATAACACTGAATAGAAAAAGAATCTCTGAGTATTAATACTAAAGAAAAAGGTAATAACTGATTTAGTCAAGAATCATCAATGAATGTTAAAACCACTAGGTATTGGGGAACAGGATATTCACAGTCTCAAAGTACCAATCCAGAAATTATTTACTCCTGAAAAAGTGGAAAAAGGTCTTCCAAAATGGAGCAATCTAGTGGACACCACACCACTTAAATCAAACAAGCAAAGTTAGTAGCACCAGTAACATCCGAGATCATGTGGTCCCTGATGTAACACACTGAAGACATTTCACTGATATAGTATTCCTGCCAAAAATCAACCTGAAAAAAGCAGACATCTTTTTTATTCATATTTTGCATAACACATAACTTGGATTCCCAACTCTTGAGCTATAGTCAACCTATGTTTGTCAATTATAGTATCTTAAAACATCTGTAGTAGTCTTAGGATATTTAATCAGAAACACATTGAAAATATAATCTACATTAAATTCAGCAAGGCCGGGCACGATGGCTCACGCCTATAATCCCAGCACTTTGGGTGGCCGAGGCAGGCAGATCATGAACGAGGTCAGGAGTTTGAGACCAGCCTGCCCAACATGGTGAAACTCCGTCTCTACTAAAGAAACAAAAAATTAGCCAGGCGTGGTGACAGGTGCCTGTAATCCTAGTTACTTAGGAAGCTGAGGCAAGAGAATCACTTGAGCCTGGGAGGCAGAGGTTGCAGTGAGACGAGACTGCACCATCACACTCCAGCTCAACTGACAGTGTGAGACTCCATCTCAATAATAAAATTAAATAAATAAATAAATAAATAAATAAATTCTTCAAATTAGGATATACAGGAAAACGACAAATAATGAAAAAAACTATACCAAAGCAACAGAAAAATCCAAGTAATTTTTTATTTTTTGGCTATATTAATTCAATAAACATTTATTGTCTACCTTTCTATGTACCATACTCTTTGACAGGTGCTAGATAAAGAAGGATGAATAAGGCAAAGTACTTGCCACCTTTATCCTTTTCATAAAAATTTCTAATAATAAATCTAATGATAAAGTAATATTTACCAAAATTCTGGTTTAAAAGGACTATATAATGGTGGAGCTAAGTTAATTAGAATAATTATACCAATCAATATGATAGATTTAAGTTAATTAGAATAATTATTTATACCAATCAATATGATAAAGACACATTGATATCAAATAAATTAATTAATTATAGAATTAAAAACAGGGGATCTGGAATCAAACTGGTTTGATTCCTGGGTCCATCACTTAGTAGCTATATGATGTTAATATAATTTTATAGTTTCCTCTTTTATAGGATGGGGATGATAATACTATTTAACTCTGGAGATGCTGTGAAGATTAAAGGTGTTAATGTACACAAAGATTTTAGAATACTTATAAGCAACCACACAAAGACTTGCAAGTGAATCTTCATAGAAGCATTATTCCTAATAGTAAAAAACTGGAAATGCCCTAAATGTTCATCAGTGGTTAAGTGGATAGACAATATGTGGTATATTCACACAATGAAGTACTATTCAGTAATAAAAAGGAACTACTGACCCATGCTAAGTCAACAGATGAAACTCAAAAACATGATGCTAAGTGAAAGAAACCAGACACAAGAGACTTCACACTGTATGATCCCAATTATATAAAATGTCCAGAATAGGTGAATTTATATAAAGTAGATGAGTGGTTGCCTGATACTGAGGGTGAGAGTAGGGATTAACTGTGAATAGGTATGACAAATCTGAATGGCTAATGGAAATGTTCCAAAAATAATTTACAGTAATAGTTATACCATTCAGTAAAGTTACTAAAAAAAAATCACTGACTTGTACACTTAAAATGAGTAAATTTTGTTTGTCTGTTTGTTTTCTACTTGAGACTGAGTCTTGTTTTGTCACCCAGGCTGAAGTGCAGTGGTGTGATCTTGGCTCAATGCAACCTCTGCATCCTGGGTTCAAGTGATTCTCCTGCCTCAGCCTCTCAAGTAGCTGGGGTTACAGGTGCCCACCACCATGCCCAGATAACTTTTGTACTTTTAGTAGAGACAGGATCTCACCTAAATGTTGGCCAGACTGGTCTCGAACTCCTGACCTCAAGTGATCCTCCTGCCTCACACCCTCCCAAAGTACTGGAATTATAGCTGTGAGCCACGATACCCAGTCATGAGTAAACTTTAAAGAAAAAACATAACTCCATAAAGCAATTTTAAAATACTTAGTGAAAAATGTGTTCAATGTATTAGCAATTACAAAGATAAAGTAATTTTCTTTGTACTACATGATTTATATTATCAAATATAATCAAGATATGAAAATAATATATTTTCTAAGGACAAATAGAACATACAATAAAATTGTTAAATTTCTGAGAATGAAAATTTATATAACGATAATTTCCTGAAGATTGAGAAGTTCTAAAGTAACATAAAAATATTATACCTAGAATAGAAATATAAATTTTCCCTACAGACTTAAAAATAGTTTAACATGATTTTACTCATTACTAATATTTCATTTGCTTTTATACAGTCTCCTATTTATTACTGATAAATATACCTCCAAACGTTATTCTAAACGAAAGTACAGAAAGATAAGAAGTTGCATTTTCATTTGGTTAAAGTCCTTCTTATTTATTAATGTAACTATACTATTAATTCAGAGATAAGAAATGGCTGGAGGAGGTTTTTTTTCAATGCCTTCATCTTATAGGAAAGAGTATCCTTCAGAACTGCTAGTATCATTATTCTGTATTTAAAGTTAATTTTATCTCAATGCAAAAACAACAAACAAAAAGAATATGTCCTCCATTAAAGTGTACTAAAACTTATAAATTTTTAAGTGTGTTCATCTGAAATGTAAGGGTCTGAAATAAATGAACTACAAATTAACTACATTCAAAGCATCTCATATGTTTTTTACAGAAATCTAATTAATTCTGGGGAAACATTTACTTTGTATTTAGCACTATTATGAATAAACAGATCTTAGTTTGACAAGGTTTTACAATGCATTAAGAAAATATTTTGTTGACTAATTTACACTGATGAATTAATTTCTACATTTTAAACTTTGAACTAAATGTGTATAGCACTGAATGAAATGAGTCTATTCAAGTGTAAATACATGGAAAATTTATAAATATTCTGAAAGTAGATGTATTATTATTATTAAAGAGAATCATGACATGATTTGGATGTCTGTCCCCCTCAAATCTCATATTGAAAAGTGATTCCCAGTGTTGGAGGTGGGGCCTAATGCAAGGTGACTGCATCATGGGGGCAGATCCTTCATGAATGGTTTAGTACCATCCCCTTGGTAATAAAAGTCTGGGACATCCCTGCCAATTCACTCTCTCGCTCCCGTTCTCACCATGTGACATGCCTGCTCCCACTTCATGTTCCACCATAAGTAGAAGCTCCCTGAGGCCTCAGCAGAAGCTGAGCAGATGTTGGTGCCATGCTTGCACGGCCTGCAGAGCTGTGAGCCAAGTGAACTTCTTTTCTTTATAAATTACCTACTCTCAGGCATTCCTTTATAGTAATGCAAGAAGAGCCTAATACAAATAATTATCTGGAAATTCCAAGAAAAGAGAAATCTTTAGAGATACTTTTATTCTTGGAAGAAAAATGTGTAAGGATCGCGATATCTTTAATATCAAAACTACAAGATCCAGAAAGAACATATCTATCACATTGTCTGGCAGAAGCACCCTAATAAGTTTCGATGCTGAAACAAGATTCCTATGGCTTTGATTCATTAAAAGACTGTTTCAAATAAGCTTTCCACAAAAGGAAAGATGCCAGCAGTGGCTTAAAATGGAGTAAAAAGTTGAAGTGAAATTTCTAGAGATTTCAAAACATTATCTAAACTTATTATGAGCTCTGGGTAGTAAAACACAAGGGTCTTTACGTTTATTTCTGTATTAGTAAAACTAAATAAAACAAAACCAACTTGAACTAGAATTTTAAGCCAAAGAATATAAAAGTATGAGAAAAATGGAAGGTGTACCATGCAATCCAGGAAATGATTTAAAAACTAAGCCTCAAAAAGTGCTTGAACCAAGACTTCTCTAGGGATCCAAAAGTAGATGTTTATGCACCTTCTATTTACAACATTGGCACCCATCAGCCAACTACAGCTGTGGAGATAAGGTAATGAAATACAGACATAACTTCTGGGGCCCACTGCTAGAAATCAGAGATCGTTCTTAAAGAAAGGGGAACTGCTTTAAATTGAGAAACCAATACAAAAATATATTTTAAACGATTTCTGAAAAAATACACTCCATGCCCATATTACAGAAATTCACTTTCTCAATATGATCCTAATAAAAAATCTGGAATAGTCCATGAGACAGATTTGACTGCAGTGTAGTATGTAACAAAAATAGAGTACCTGGTTTTAAATATCATATATACAGTGATGATAATTAGATTCCTATCTCCAGCTCAGACCTTCCCTCTGAGTAAACAGACTCACACTGAACTGACAACTTCATATCCTATGTGAGTATCTCAAAGTCCTAATATGCCCAGAAAATCCTTATTCCTACCCTAGTCTTTCCCATACTATGTTTGTTGCTCAAATAAAAACCCAGGAATCTATCCTGGATTTGTCAATTTCTGTCAGCCCCCATATTGCATCCAAACTTGTTAATTCTGGTTCCAAAATATATTTCAAATTCTTACTTATATTCCCACTGTTACCACGGCAGTAGAGACAGCTATATGCCATTTGGATTACCATAACTACATTTTCCAATTAACCCAACTTCCAGTTACTTGTTTTTTTACAGCCATAAACACATATTTTACTTTTTTTGTTTTGTTTTGTTTTTTTTAGTAAAACAAAGATTCCAAAACTTTTTAGAAAGTTAGAACTAGTGAGTTAGAGTAGAAATATATCTATCTGGTAGGTTTTTATTAGAAAACTAAGATTTTCTGTTAGAAATTGGAATGGACACTAGGCTGTTTCCATGGTTACCTACTGAAGTCTTTTTCCTCTAATGGAAAGGTATCATTTCTGTACACACCACATGTAGCTTCATGCTTTGTATTTGATCAAATCCTTTGAAAGCAGAATAAAAGAAATGAATTCAAAAAGGTTCTACAATCTGCCCCTGCAGAGAACCAAATCATGAATGAACTCCCATTTGCAATTGCTACAAAGAGAATAAAATACCTAGGAATACAACTTACAAGGGATGTGAAGGACCTCTTCAAGGAGAACTACAAACCACTACTCAAGGAAGTAAGAGAGGACACAAACAAATGGAAAAACATTCCATGCTCATGGATAGGAAGAATCAATATCGTGAAAATTGGCCATACTGCCCAAAGTAATTGATAGATTCAATGCTATCCTCATCAAGCTATCATTGACTTTCTTCACAGAATTAGGAAAAACTACTTAAATTTCATATGGAACCAAAAAAGAGCCCGTATATCCAAGACAATCCTAAGCAAAAAGAACAAAGCTGGAGGCATCATGCTACCTGACTTCAAACTATTCTACAAGGCTACAGTAACCAAAACAGCATGGTACTGGTACCAAAACAGATACATAGACCAATGGAACAGAATGGAGGCCTTAGAAATCACGCCATACATCTACAACCATCTATCTTTGACAAACCTGACAAAAACAAGCAACGGGGAAAGGATTCCCTATTTAATAAATGGTGTTTGGAAAACTGGCTAGCCATAAGCAGAAAACTGAAACTGTATCCCTTCCTTACACCTTATACAAAAATTAACTCTGTAATAAAAACATTAATTCAAGATGGATTAAAGACTTAAATGTAAGACCTAAAACCATAAAAACCCTAGAAGAAAACCTAGGCAATACCATTCAGGACATAGGCATGGGCAAAGACTTCATGACTAAAACACCAAAACAGTGGCAACAAAAGCCAAATTGGCAAATGGGATCTAATTAAACTAAAGAGCTTCTGCACAGCAAAAGAAGCTTCCACTTATTTTCTAACTAAACATCCTTCTCTGTATGGTTAAACTCATTCAAGACATGGTTAAGCTCATTTGTTTCATTGTGCTTTTGGTTTTAGGAAATGTGCTTGCAAATTTCATTTCATTTTGTTGCTATGTAAACAAGGTTTGTCACAGAGTCTAGTTTCTATCCCTGTCCCTGCAGGAGGACAGGTCCCCAGATGGCTTTGGTCCACTCAGCCCTTCCCCTGCCTCTCCTGATTGCAGTTGTGAGAATAACTCAATAAATGCACTCAGAATGCAACATCCTGAGGTAAGAAACTGTCCAGAACAACCCAGGCTCATCATTCCTCCTATCACTAAGCAACACTTGGCTCAGTGATCCCAGTAACGCTGGGGTATAAAACCCAGAGCAGAGTGCTTTTGGGGTCCCTCAGTTATGCTGCAAGAAGAGGCATACACAGACAAGACTCTATCTACCTAGGGCAGCTTTCGTAAACCCTGGGGGACTAGCTCCTCATGGATCTCTGGCTTCTGTTTATCTTGCTGCCTATCTGTGAGTAATAAAGTTGCTTTGTCTAACTTGTAAGAGTATTCTGTCTCACCAGACCCAAGTAGTAGGGTCTCTGCTGTCTCCTCTATCTTGTTTCCTCCCTCATGAGTAACTATTTTTAAGTTTATGGTTTCTTCTACTGTTTTCAAGAATAAGAAATACAAACATATTCCACCTTTCTAGATAAAAGGTAGTATAGTATACGAATTGTTCTACGCTTTGCTTTTTTCACTTACAGTATGCTATATATCTCCCAGTAGCAGTTATCAATATTAAGCATTAATGTACTGCATATATTCACCCCTGCATCTCACATGCATGCTTCCTTTAGAAAAGAATTTTTTGTAAATTATAGGGCTTCACTTATTTTAATAATAATCAAATTAAAATCAGTGATCAACTCAGGGCTGACATTCAGCCACACAGTACCAGTATAGCTTTGATTTCCTCATTTGGAAACCTTCTTTCAGGCTGTTTGGTGCCCAAGCAAGTAGCCACCACAAGTCCCACCTGCTGAACACCACAAAGACTCAAGAGGGTTGACCTAAAGCCTCCTTTCTAGCTCCCTCAGGAGCCCTGGGTAGGGGCTGCTGTTAAACTCACCAGTTCTGTAGGCCCTATCCTTACGTGTTTTCCCAACACCAGAGGAGACATCCTTGGCACTGGTATCCCAGTGGGCAAATGTTCAATGTCCATCTGTCCTACCCAGGTTGAGGCCATCTGCTGACTGGCCACATTTCCTTGGTTTAACTCCTTATGATAACCATAGCCTTTACTTGCTCTGAAAAAAACTAAAGGTGGCAATAGAAGTCACCACAGGCACCATATTGGTGTTGCACTGCAGGCCACTCCCACAAAAGAACAGAGATCATGGAAGCCCAGCTATTCAGGGCTGGAGAGAGGCCCTAAATAGAGAATCCCTTTATTTATTTATTTATGTATTTATGTGTTTATTTATTTATTTTCATTGACAGCTTATTTTTATTTTTAAAAGACTAAATAGTCTTCCAACTTTAGAATTATTACACAGTTACATACACAAACCCATTTAGGAATTTTCAAAGATCATTTTGACTACAGGGGATTCCTGACTCAATGACTTTAGGAACCAATGCTGCTGGAAGATGTATATCATAAAGACATAGAATTAATTCTTACTAAGTTCAGAAGCTCCTATAGTTATATACATTAGATTTTAAAGTCTGATCCTAAGTCCATTTATTTATAAGGACAATGTAACATGTATATGAACAATGTATAAATATCTATGTCGAGTTAACATCACTTTGGTTTCTTTTTTCTTTTAATTATACCTTAAGTTCTAGGATACATGTGCAGAACGTGAAAGTTACATAGGTTTACACGTGCCATGGCGGTTTGCTGCACCCATCAACCTAATGTAGAAGACATAACGTCTTCTACATTAGGTATTTCTCCTAATGCTATCCCTTCCCCAGCCCCTCACCCCCCAACAGGCCCCAGTGTGTGATGTTCCCCTCCCTGTGTCCATGTGTTCTCAGTGTTCAACTCCCACTTATGAGTGAGAATATGCTGTGTTTGGTTTTCTGTTCCTGTGTTAGTTTGCTGAGAATGATGGTTTCCAGATTCATCAATGTCCCTGCAAAGGACATGAACTCATCCTTTTTTATGGCTGCATGGTATTCCATGGTGTACATGTGCCACGTTTTCTTAATCTAGTCTATCATTGGTGGGCATCTGGGTTGGTTCCAAGTCTTTGCTATTGTGAACAGTGCTGCAATAAACATACGTGTGCATGTGTCTTTATAGGAGAATGATTTATAATCCTTTGAGTATTCACCCAGGAATGGGATTGCTGAGTGTAATAGTATTTCTGGTTCTACATCCTTGAGGAATCACCACACTGTCTTCTACAATGGTTGAACTAATTTACACTCCCACCAACAGTGTAAAAGTGTTCCTATTTCTCCACATCCTCTCTAGCATCTGTTGTTTGCTGATTTCTCAATGATCACCATTCTAACTGGCATGAGATAGTATCTCATTGTGGTTTTGATTTGCATTTCTCTAATAACCAGTGATGATGAGCTTTTTTTCATATGTTTCTTGGCCACATAAATGTCTTCTTTTGAGAAGTGTCTGTTCATATCCTTCACCCAGTTTTTGATGAAGTTGTTTTCTTCTTGTAAATTTAAGCTCTTTGTAGATTCTGGATATTAGCCCTTTGTTAGATGGACAGATTGCAAAAATTTTCTCCCATCCTGTAGGGTGCCTGTTCACTCTGATGACAATTTCTTTTGCTGTGTAGAAGCTCTTTAGTTTAATTAGATCCTATTTGTCAATTTTGGCTTTTGTTGCCATTGCTTTTGGTGTTTTCGTCATGAAATCTTTGCCCATGCCTATGTCCTGAAAGGTATTGCCTAGGTTTTCTTCTAGGGTTTTTATGGTTTTAGGTCTTACATTTAAGTCTTTAATCCATCTTGATCGGGGCTGAGGCAGGAGATTCTGCACTACAGCTGTTTTGGCAGTGAGCCTAAGGGCAGACGTCTTATACAGCTATTGGCTACACTGCAGGCTAGACAGCAGTGTCTCACCAATCTCAATGTCCCAAGAGTCTGGGAGAAGTGAAAAATTCATTGAAGGAATTATAAAACACAGTTGAAAGCTTTAAAAACAGACTAGACCAAGGAGAAGAAAGAATCTCAGAGCTTGAAGACAGGTCTTTTGAATTAATCCAGTCAGACAAAAATAAATAAAAAGAATTTAAAACATGAACAAAGCCTCTGAGAAGTATCAAGTTACGTAAAACACCAGAACCTAGGAGTCAAAGGCATTCCTGAGGGAGAAGAAAAAGTAAAAAGTTTAGAAAACCTATTTGAGGATATAATTGAGGAAAACTTCACTAGTCTTGCTAGAGATTCAGACATCCAGATACAACAGACTCGGAGAACTCTAGAAAATACACTGCAAGGACTTCACCAAGACAAACAGTCATCAGACTAAAGTCAACATGAAGGAAAAATTCCTAGTGTCAGGAGGAAAATAGCATCTAAACACCTATAAAGGAAATCCCAACAGACTAAAAGCCGACTTCCCAGCAGAAACTGTACAAGCAAGAAGAGAGTGGGGTCCCATTTTCGGACTTAAAAACAAAACCTGTCAACCATGAATTTGTTATCATACTAGTATAAGCTTCATAAATGAAAGAGAATAGTCTTTCCCAAACAGGAAAGTGCTAGGAATTCATCACCACTAGACCAGTCCTACAAGAAATACTCTAGGGAATTCTAAACATGGAAATGAAAGATTGATAATCATCATCATAAAAACACACAAAAGTATAAAACTCATAGATCTTACAAAACAATTACACAAATGAGACTGCAAAACAACTAGGTAACAGTAAACATTATGACAAGATGAAATCCTACATATCAATATTAATCTTGACCATAAATGCCTTAAACACTCCACTTAAAAGATAAACATTGGCACAACAGATTTGTAAAAAACATGACACAACCAGATGCTACTTACAAGAAACCCACCTAACTGGAAAGGACACCAAGGCTGAAGGTGAAGGAGTGGAAAAAGATACTCCATTCAAACGGAAGCCAAAAGTAAGTAGGAATAGCTACATTTATATCAGATAAAACAGACTTTAAAATCAACAATAATAAAAGAAGACAAAGAAGGGCATTATATAATGATAAAGCGATCAATTCAATAAGATGTAACAATCCAAAATTTATATGCACCCAGATTCATAAAACAAATATGACTAGATCTAAGAAGAGAGAGACAGCAATACAATAATAGTGGGGGACTGCAACATCCCACTGACAGCACGAGATAGATCATCAAGAGAGAAAATCAACAAAGAAAAACACTGAACTTAAATTCGACTTTAGACTAAATGGACCTAACAGAAATTTACAGAATATTCTACCCAACAACCACAGAATATACATTCTTCTCATCAGTGCATGGAATATTCTCCAACATAGACCACATAGTAGGCCACAAAACAAGTCTCAATAAACTTTTAAAAAAATCAAAATCATATCAAATATCTTCCTGGACCAGAGTGGAATAAAACTAGAAATCGATTCCAGGAGGAATGCTCAAAACTATACAAATACATGGGAATTAAACAAACTGCTCCTGAACGATCTTTGAATCAATGACAAAATTAAAACAAAAATTTAAAATATTTCTGAAATGAGTGACAATGAAGACACAACATACCAAAACCTCTGAGATACAGCAAAAGCAATGCTAAGAGGGAGTCTATAGCACTATGTGCCTTCATTAATAACAACAACAACAATTTTAAAAAGCCAGAAAAATCAGAAATCACCAACCTAATGTTGCGCTTTAAGGAATGAGAAAACCAAACCCAAAATTACTGGAGGAAAAGAAATAACAAAGATCAGAACAGAACTAAATAAAATGGAGACCAAAAAATTACAAAGGATCAACCAAACGAAAGGTGGTTCTTTGAAAAGATAAACAAAATTGATAGGCTGCTACCAAGACAAACAAATAAAAGAGGAAAGAAGATTCAAATATGCACAATCAGAAATTTTAAACAGGAGACATTACAAGTGATATCACAGAAATACAAAGGATTATCAGAGACTACATGAACATCTCTACACTTACATACTAGAAAACCTAGAGGAAATGGATAAATTCCTAGAAACATACAATCTCCCAAGATTGAACCAGGAAGAAATAGAAATTCCGAACAGACCAATAACGAGTAGTGAGACTGAACAAATAACAACAAATCTTCCAACAACAACAAAAAAGCCCAGAACCAGAAAAATTCACAGCCAAATGTTATGAGACATACAAAGAACTGATACCAATCCTACTGAAACTGTTTCAAAAAAAATCAAGAAGAAAGGAATTCTCCCCAACTCATTCTACAAAGCCAATATCACCCTTACACCAAAGCCAGCCAAAGACATAACAAAAATAGAAAACCACGGATCCATATCCCTAATGACCACAGATGCAAAAATCCTCAACAAATTACTAGTAAACTGAACCTAGCAGTACATCACAAATATAATACACCATGATCAAGTGGGATTTATTCCAGGGATACAAGGATGGTTCAACATATGCAAATCAATAAATGAGATTCACCACATAAACAGAATTAAAAACAAAAACTATATTATCATCTCAATAGATGCCGAAAAAGCATTTGATAAAATTCAGCATCTCTTCATGATAAAATCTCTCAACAAACCAGATATAGGAGGAACATATCTCAAAATAATAAAAGCCATAAGCGACAAACTCACAGCCATCATCATACTGAATGGGTAAAAGAAAGCATTCCCTCTTAAGAACTGGAACAAGACAAGGATGCTCACTTTTTCCACTCCTATTCCTAGTACTAGGAAGTCCTAGGCAGAGCAATCATGCAAGAGAAAGAAAGGTCATCCAAATTGGAAAATATAAGTCAAATTATCTCCATTTGCTGATGATATAATCTTATGCCTAAAATAATCATCTCTCTAAAGACTCCACCTAAAGACTCCTCCAAAAGACTTTAAGGTTTGATAAATTCAGTAAAGTTTCAGGATACACAATCAATGTGCAGAAATCAGCAGCATTTCTAGACACCAACAATAAGCTGAGATCCAAATCAGGACAGCAATTCCATTTATAATAAGCTACAAAAATAAAAAAAAAAATTACCTAGGACTACATTCAACCAAGAAGGTGAAAGATTTCTACAAGGAAAACTACCAAACACTGACAAAACAAACTGTCAATGATACCAACAAATGGAGAGACAACTCATGCTTAAGGATTGGAAGAACTGATACTACTAAAATGACCATACTACACAAAGTGATTTATAGATTCAATGGAATCCCTATCAAAATATCAATATCATTTTTCACAGAATCAGAAAAAACAATCTCCAAATTCAGACAGAACCAACAAAGAGCCCAAATAGCCAGCCAAAATAATCTTAAGCAAAAAGAACAAAGCTGGAAGCACTACATGACCTGACTTCAAATCATACTATAAGGCTATAATAACCAAAACAGCATGGTACTGGTACAAAAATAGACTTACAGATGAATGGAACAGAATAGAGAACCCAGGAATAACTGATCTTTAACAAAGTCAACCAAAACATACACTGGGGAAATGACATGTTATTACATAAATGGTGCTAGGAAAATTGGATTTCCATTCCTCTGCTATATGCAGAAAAATGACACTGGACCCCTATCTCTCACCACATACAAATGGATTAAATACTTAAATACAAGTCTGGAAACTTTTAAAACTCTAGAAGAAAATCTAAGAAAAACTCCTCTGGGCATTGGCCTAGACAAAGAATTCATGACTAAGACATCAAAAGCAGAAACAACAGAAACAAAAATAGACGAATGGACTATATAAACTAAAAGGCATCTGCACAGCAAAAAACAATCAACACAGTCAACAGACAACTTGAAAAATGGGAGAAAATATTTCCAAACTATGCCACTGATAGAGGAGTAATAATATCCAGAATCTATGAGGAATGCAAACAACTCAACCAAAATCCCCCAAATAACCCTATGAAAAAGTGGGCAAAGGAAATGAACAGACATTTTGCAAAAGAAGGCATACAATTTTGCAAATGGTCAACAAGCATATGACACCAGTCAGAATGGCTGTTATTAAGAAGTCAAAAAATAACATGTTGGCGAGGACGTGGAGAAAAGGGTATGCTTATATACTGTTGGTGAGAATGTAAATTTGTACAGCCTCTAAGGAAAACGGTATGGAGATTTCTGAAAGAATTAAAAGTAGATCTACCATTCGATCCAGCAATCCTAATACTGGGGTATATACCTAAAGGAAAAGAAATCATTATATCAGAAAAGATACCTGCACTTAACATGTTTATCACAGCACTATTCACAGTAGCAAAATATGGAATCAACCTAAGTGTTCAACAGAGGACTGAATAAAGAAAATGTGGTTTACACATACCATGGAATACTACTCAGTCATAAAAAATTGAAATCATGTCTTTTGCAGCAACATGGATGGAACTGGAGGTCATTATCTTAAGTAAAGTAACTCGGAAGCATAAAGTCATATACTGCATGATCCCACTTAGAAGTGGAAGCTAGGTAATATTTACACATGAACATAGAGAGTGGAATAATAGAAACTGAAGATTCAGCAAAGTGAGAGGGAAAGTGGGTGGGTGAGGGATGAGAATTACCTAATGAGTACAGTGTACCCTATTTGGGTAATGGTTACACTAAAAGCCCAGGCTTCACCACTATGCAATATAT
This sequence comes from Trachypithecus francoisi, assembly GCF_009764315.1. Taxonomy (NCBI): domain Eukaryota; kingdom Metazoa; phylum Chordata; class Mammalia; order Primates; family Cercopithecidae; genus Trachypithecus; species Trachypithecus francoisi. The sequence continues at coordinate 67,074,474 of NW_022681470.1, read as the reverse complement.
CTATGCAACAACACTGTACTTATACCCCTTACATCTACTTAAAAAAAGAAAAAAAAAAAAAAAAAATATATATATATATATATATATAAATTTTAACTTCTGATTTTTCTATAATGAACATGTATTACTTACACAATAAAAATAAAACAGCAATAAAGATTTACTTGGGTGTAACAGTTATACAAAAACATTTTCTCATATTATGTTATCTAAGTTATTTCAGCAGAGGAGTTTGGTGCATTAGCTCTGAGGGCAGACACAGTGTATTTAAATTTTGCCCCTGCCATATACTTGCTATTAACCTTAGACCTAAGTTCCTTAACCTCATTGTGTTTCAGTTTCTTCATCTTCAAAATATGGACACTAATAAAACTTGTCCCTTATGGTTATTTTGAAGATTAAATGAATTAATTTATGTAAAATGTTTACAATATTATTTACCACATAATCATTAATAAAGTGTAGCTATTGTTATTTGCAGAACTAACTTTTTATTAATGTACTAAAAATACAGATTTTCCAGACTTCCAAAATATTGTAATCCATCATCTTGAAAAAGCTGTTCACTATGAAATTATAAAAAAAATTTAAGGGTATATTCTTTCTTTGAGAAACAAGTAAAAATGTTTAAGGGTGTAAATATTTTCCTTATAAAGTGTTATGCTTTATTAAATTTATACTTAATTAAAGAAGCATTTTCAAAATTACCAATGAGCAAAACCTCATGGTATGTTTTTCAGTTACCTACTAAAATCAAGGCACAACGACTAAAAGATTGGTTACATTATAAAAAGCCAAATGCTTTTTTCATAACTATCTGAATAGTAAATAACTGCCTTACTAAGACCCAAAATCCATTTAAATGATCTTACTTTTTGGTGGATGGCATTTCAGCAACTCAGACTTAAATATAATCTGATCTTCTAGGAAAATCTTTACCCTTATGAGAACACATCAAGCAAAATGAAAGAGATATTCTAAGGCGTCAAAACACCTCTTACATTCTCAAGGTAATTTTTGATTCACACATCAAAGATTTCAATGTAGTTTATTTTCTCAAAGGTAGGAAATCTCAAAAAGAGAGCTCCACATTAAGATTGCTTAGATGAAGGATTTTTCAGAATTATGCATTAATATAAATAGAATCTCAATTCTATTTCACCCAAAACTAATGATATTCAGTTGATATTTACCTCTTTAAAATGGCTCTGTAATTATTTAACATGAATGAAGCCAGAGAAACATATTACCATAAAGGATAATGTATATATTTGTATCTTTAGCTCAACTCTCACGGTCTACCCCTATGGTCCAATAAAAGTTTGCATTTAGTCAGGTCTCTTTTCTTTTTGCTTCTCAAAACTCAAACCCTGATTAATATCTGCCTCAAGAGAGGACAGACGGGACATGTTCTTCTGACATTATCATCTGAACATTTCAATGTATGTTTTCACTACTGTAACTGACTTTTACTTTGTCTCCCCTAATTCTTATTCTAGTTTGTACTATAGCAGTAACTGGAAAGAAAAGATATTTGAATGATCCTGTCACATATTAAAACTCAGTTTTAAGGCCAAAAAAAAAAAAATTGAAAATGCAATAATTTGGGGAGTACTATGAACAAATTTAGATAATACATAAATAAATAGTGCAAATGTATAGGTAAGCTTCTATTACAAACAATTAGTAGAATGGAAAACATGGAAGAGTAAACTAGGAGAACAGTATAGCTAAATTAATCAGTTTCTAATTATTGTCTTCATAGTAAGTATTTAAATAAAAAACCAACAGAATTGATATATTCTTCTGTTACCGTATTTATTTGTAACTATTAATATTTACACTCTACTTCTCATGATGGGGTTTTTTTACTGGGTACTATAATCAGAGTCACTCATACGAAAAATGAAAGAAGCGGGTATGAGGAGTTAATATCATAAACAAACAAGTATGATTTCACATGGTTTAATACTCTAACTGAAGCTAGGTTTTCCTCTGCTCCCCCTTTTTACTTCCATTTTTAGAAAGGAAATAAATGATAACTTGGAAACTTCTAGTGGTAAAGAATCTTTCTACTGGTAAGAGAGGAAAACATGATTTGAGAAGAAGAGATACTTGGTGTGAGACAAACCTGATGAAGTGCTTAGGGCAACCTAAAGGTAAAAGATGGTGATAAAAAGGTAATACAAGAGACAAAAGTAGGAAGAACTGGTAGAAAACACTGCTTACTTAATTATTTCAGAAGCAGCTGGTATGCTACTGAAATTCAGCTGCACTGATACCATTCTGTTATGTCGGTACTATACAAAAATATCTGAGTTAGAGGTAAATGATGGCAGTGTACTTAATCTTTCTTAATCTAGCATCTTCAGTTGATTCCAATGACATCTTTCTCTGCAAAAAAAAAAAAAAAAAAAGACTATAGGAAGAAGAGAAAAAAGGAAGATAACTTAACTCTGCCATGGCATTTAAATGCTCCACCAGGTATTACTTTCCTGTTCTACTTCTGGGCATAGTCATTCTCTGCTAGTTGTCCCTTATTTGTCCTGAAGATGCTAAAGTGCACAGTAGTCCATAGCAAAGAGGGAAAGAATAAATCTCTCTCCTTCTTGTTACCTTCTTTTAGAAAAAAATCCCTAAACAACAATAGGTGGGCATTACAGGATTTATTAAAACAGGTTTTTGAGGTCTTACAATGGCCTCCTTGCACTTCACAGAACTCAGGCATGAATCAGGTAAAAGCTGTAACAGGAAAACAACCTGAGAAACAGATAGCAATCTCCACCACCACTGGCCAAACTGATATTAAAGGATAACAAAGGAATATTATAAACAACATCTGTGCCTACAAATTTGATGACCTAGGTGAAATAAACCAATTCCTTAAAACACACAGTATTCCAAAACTCACACAAGAAGAAACACAGTATTCCAAAACTCACACAAGAAAGAATAGGTATATACCTACTTAAAAACTGAATCAATTATTAATAACTTTCCAAAGCAGAAATTTTGGATTCAATGGTAAATTCTACCAAGCATTTATGGGAGAAATTACACCAATTCTGTACACTCTCTTTCAGAAGACAGAAGTAGAGTGAATATTTCCTAACTCATCCTATGAGGCCAGCATCACCCTAATACCAAAGATATTACAAGAAAAGAAAACTACAGACCAATATCTCCATGAAGAAAGATTCAAAAATCCCAAACAAATCATTAGCAAATCAAGTCCAATAATGAATAAAAACCACAACCAACTGAGTTTTATTCCAGGTATGCCAGGCTGGTTCAACATCTGAAAACGAGTGAATGTAATCCATCCATCACATATAGCTGAAGAAGAAAAACCATATGATACTATCAACAGATACAGATAGCAAGCTACATTTAAAACTGCCCCATCCTGGGCAACATGGAGAAACCATCTCTACCAAAAAAAAAAAAAAGACAGGCATGGTGGTGCACGCCTATAGTCCTGGTTACTCAGGAGACCGAGGTGGAAGACTGCTTGAGCCCAGGAGGTCAACACTGCAGTGAGCCATCATTGTGCCACTGCACTCCAGCCTGGGCAAATGATTGAGAACCTGTCTTGACTAAACAAAACAAAACAAACAAAACACTGCATTTCCATACTAATTAGTTTTATTACTGAGTCAAGTTCACCATGTCTGGTTCCTAAACCTTTCTCAAGAAACTGTTCTTATAAGTGATCTTCTCTCACACTCTCCTCCCTGTCCAACAGTCACGCACAGACATGCATAAATCCCAACAACAGAGAAAGTTGACATACTTTCCTAAAACACTCCTCATTTCATCATACTCAATGATAAAAGACTGAAATCTTATCCTCTAAGATCAAGAAAAAGCCAGGTATGCCTACTTTCACCACTTCAACTCAACATAGTACTGAAAGTCCTAGCCAGAGCAATTAGGCAAGAAAAAGAAATAAAAGGCATCCAAAGTGAAGAGGAAAAAAATTATCTCTGCTCACAGATTATATGATCTTCTATGCAGAAAATCCTAAAGAGTCCACCTTAGAAAAAATTGCTAGAACTAATAAACAAATCAGACCGGGTGCAGTGGTTCACACCTGTAATCCCAGCACTTTGGGCAGCTGAGGCAGGCGGATCACTTGAGGTCAGTAGTTAAACATCAACCTGGCCAACATGGTGAAACCCCATCACTAGTAAAAATACAAAGATTAGCCGGGCATGGGCATGGTGTAATCCCAGCTACTCGGGAGCCTGAGGAAGGAAAATCACTTGAACTCAGGAAGCAGAGGTTGCAGTGAGCCAAGATCACACCACTGCACTCCAGCCTGGGCAACAGAGCGAGACTCCACTAAAAACAAAAAAACAAACAAAAAAACGAATAAAGAAATCCAGCAAAGCAGCAGGATACAAAATCAACATTAAAAAAATCAGCTGCATCTCTATACACTAACAATGAACAATCTGAAAAGGAAATTTCTGAGAAAACAATTCCATTTGCGACTACATCAAAAAGAATAAAATACTTAGGAATAAACTTAACTAAGGAGGTGAAAGGCTTGTACAATGAAAACTAAAACATTTCCAAAAGAAAGTAAAGACATAAATAAATAAATGAGAAGACACACTATGTTGATGCTTAGAAAACTTAATATTAAGATGTCAATAATACCCAAAGTGATTTACAGATTTAATGCCACCTCCATAAAATTCCAATGATGTTCCTTGCAGAAATAGAAAAACATCCTGAAATTCATATGGAATCCAATGAGATCCCAATTCTGAAAAAGAGAAACATAGCTAGAGGACTCAAACTTCTTGATTTCAAAATGTACTATAAAGCTACAGTAATCAAAACACTGTTGTACTGGCCAAAGACAAACATATAGGCCAATGGAAGGAAACAGAAAGTCCTGAAATAAAACCTTGCATATACGGTCAAATGATTTTTGATAGGGGACCGAGACCATGCAATGTAGAAGAGCCTTTTCAACAAATGTTCTGGGAAAACTGGATATCCAAATGTAAAGGAATGAAACTGAACCCTTGCCTAATATCATATTTAAAAATTAACTCGGCCGGGCGCGGTGGCTCAAGCCTGTAATCCCAGCACTTTGGGAGGCCGAGACGGGCGGATCACGAGGTCAGGAGATCGAGACCATCCTGGCGAACACGGTGAAACCCCGTCTCTACTAAAATATACAAAAAATTAGCCGGGCGAGATGGCGGGCGCCTGTAGTCCCAGCTACTCAGGAGGCTGAGGCGAGAGAATGGCGTAAACCCGGGAGGCGGAGCTTGCAGTGAGCTGAGATCCAGCCACTGCACTCCAGCCTGGGCGACAGAGCGAGACTCCGCCTCAAAAAAAACAAAAAAACAAAACAAAACAAAACAAACAAACAAAAAAATTAACTCAAAATGGATCACATCATAACCATAACTTAAAACTACAAAACTCTTAGAAGAAAACATAGGGAAAAAGCTTCACAACATTGGATTTGGCAGATTTCTTGGACATGACACCAAAGGCACAGACAACAACAAAAAATACACAAAGTGGATTTCATGAAAATTAAAACATTTTGTCTATCAAAAGATACTATCAACAGAGTAAAAAATGCCAGTCCAGAATGGGAAAAAATTTTTGCAAACTGTGTCTGATAAGAGATTAATATCCAAAATATATGGAGAATTCCTAAAAGTCAACAACCAACCAACAAACAACGCGAATCCAAAATGGGCAAAAGATATGGACATTTCTCAAAAAAAGATATACAAACAGCCAATAAGCACATGAAAAGATGTTCAGTATCACTAATAATTAAGGAGATGTAAATCAAAACTACAGTAAGATATCAACTCATATCTATTAGAATGGCTATTATTTTGAAAAAACAGACAACAGTGTAAGTATTGGTTAGGAGGTGGAGAAATTGGAACCCTTGTACGCTACTGGAGGAAATGTAAAATAGTATAGTCACTGTGGAAAATAGTATGGCAGTTCCTAAAAAAATTAAAAATAGAATTACCATAGACCTACCAATTTCATTTCTGGGTCCATACTCAAAAGAACTGAAAGAAGAGTTTCAAAGAGATATTTATACACCCAAGTGCATAGCAGCATTATTCACAACAGCTAAAACACAGAAGCAATACAGGTGTTCACCAATGGATAAATGGTTAAGCAAAATATGGCACATGCACAAAACAGAGTATTATTCAGCTTTAAAACTGAAGAATATTCTGATACATGCTGTAACACAGATGAAACTGAGGACATTATGCTAAGTGAAATAAGTTGGTCACAAAAAGACAAATAGGATATGATTCCATTTATATGAAGTACTTAGAGTAAAACCACAGAGGCAAAAAGTAGAATGGTGACTGCCAAGGTTGAGGGAAGGGGGGATGGAAAGTTGTTTAACGGGTATGGAGTTCAGCTTTGCAAGATGAAGAGTTCTAGAGATGGATAGTGGTGATGGTGCACAACAATTGGATTGAAAACTATTGAGCTGTACACTTAAAAACCGTTGAGATGGTAAATTTTATGTTATGTGTATTTTACCACTATTTCAAAATTGAAGAAAAAAAAGGAATAAACTTCTGATACATGCTACAACATGGATGAATCTTGATGACATCATGCTGACTGAAATAAGCGAGACAAAAAAAGGACAAATACAGTATGATTCTACTTATATGAGCTACCCAGAGTAGTCACATTCATAGAGACAGCAAGTAGAATATTGGTTATTCGAGGCTGGGATGAGAGAATAAAAGACTTATTTTTTTTTTTTTTCAGGATTGTTGCTCCATTTACTTAAGAAAGGGGTTTCATCACCTTTAAAGATATTTTAACATCATTTGAAGGCAAATAATAAGTGAACAAATTGCAAAGTATTTGTTCAGACAGGAAAGATATTTTTTAGGGCTTACCTGAAAGCACCAAAACTTCTTTCAAAATGGTACAGTTTCTCAGTAATTCACAGTAGGCTTCCCTCCATTTATTTCAAATGGATGAAATTTTATTGACCATGAAAATGGTATAATACTGGGAGGAGAATTCCCAATAAGGGTTGAGTCTTGGCTAACTAGTTGGGTTAGCCAGGCAGCATAGTGGAGGTAGATTTGGCATTTGTGTTCTCATTCATTTACTCTAAAAATGTGTTTGTGTATATGTATTTTAGCATCTATCAGCACTATGCCACACACTAAAGATAACAGAGGATAAAATCTGCACATTGCCTGGGCTTGGCCTCACAGAACTTACAGTCAAATGGGGAATAGAGGAGTTATCATCCAGTAGGTGCTTTGACAAGGGAAGAGCAGGATTCTTTGGAAGCGTATGGATGGAGCCCTCAAACAGATCTGGAGAAGTGACATCTAAGCTGAGACCTGGAGGAGCAGGAGGAGTTGGAAGACTTATTTTTTAATGGGTATAGAGTTTCCATTTAAGATGATGAAAAAATCCTAGAGATGGAATAGTGATGATGGTTGTACAACAATGTGAATATACTTAATGACATTGAACTGCACATTTAAACATTATTAAAATGATAAGTTTTGTGCTGTATATACTTTATCACAATAAGGAATAAAAAGAGAAAAATAAATACTGTAGATGTAAAAAATTAAATAAAATTCTACACTATTGGGAGGAATTCATCCCATCACATAAAAAGATCTCCAAAACACCAAAGTTGCAGTAAAATAAAAGTCAAGATTATTTCCTCTTCAAATTCGCCATATTTTAAAAATATACACATGATAAAGAATTCCTTAGAGGAGAGATGTTCATAAACAAAAATCTGAAATTAAGAAAAAAGTGTACCAAAAATCTAAATAAATATGTATGGTTGACCCTTGAACAACAGGAGTTTGAACTGTGTTGAGTGTAGTTATAAATAGATTTTCATCCATCTCTGGCACCTGAGACAGCAAGATCAACCCCTCCTCTTCCTCCTCAGCCCACTCAACATGAAGATAAGAATGAAGACCTTTTTGATAATCCATGTCCACTTAATGAACAGTAAATATATTTTCTTTTCCTTATTTTTTTTTTTTTTTGGAACAGGGTGTCACTCTGTTGCCTCAGCTGGAGTGTAGTGGCATGATCATAGTTCACTGCAACCTCAAACTCCTGGGCTTAAGTGGTCCTCCCGACTTGGCCTCCCAAGAAATTAAGGTTACAGGCATGGGCCACCAGGCTCGGCTAGTTTTTTAAAATTTTTTGTAGAGACATTATAGGCATGAGCCACTGTACCCAAGTCCCCTTATAATTTTCTTAATAACATTTTCTTTTTTCTAGCCTAATTTACTATAATAATACAGTATATAATACAGATAAAATTAAAAATATGCATTAATTGACTGTTAATATTATCAATAAAGGCTTCCAGTCAACAGTTGGCTATCAGTAGTTAAGTTTTTGGTGAATCAAAAGTTATATGTGAATTTTTGACTGAACGGGGAGATCAGTGCCTCTAACTCCTAGGTTATTCAAGAGTCAAATGTAATATACCTAACTTTAACTATTCAAAGTCACTACACTATTTTTATATCAAAGAATTCTGGAAAATACAGAGAGAATTTTTAGTACTTTTCCACTTTGCAAAGAAATTATGAAAATTAATAAAACAATTTTTTAATATAACAGTTAAAATGGACTTAAAGGAAATATAAACAATCTATTACTCTTACATATTAAATTACTATAAAAGTAAAATATAAATAAAAGGAATAAATAAATACATTTTGGTAGTCCTAATTTTAAGGTAACATCAAAATTAATAGAATGAAGCTTGTGGCATAGCTATAACAGAAAGAGAATGACAAGTACGGCTGTGTATATGTATGTGTGTGTGTAAGCTATATACCCTAAGACATAAGTGATGATGAAAATTATTTTTCCATGGTGTTTTATATTAACTTGCCCCCATAATAAATAATGTAAATTTAATAATACAGCTTTCCATAATATATAAGTATATCTATGTAATCTCTATGGTAAACTAATAATAAAAAGCTATCAATAACAAAAGACATTCTAGTAATTTTACACTGAACTTGATCTTCATATAGAATCATCTTTAATAAGCTTCTATCTAATATAAAAATAGAAAGTATTAATTAGCGTGAATGAAATTTCAGAGGTTGGTCTAGCTCATCAATTAAACAAGATATCCACAAACCATATTTTGACACTGACCTTTTTAAAACTAGAGCGGTTTATCAGAAAATGCCCTTAATTTTAAGCCCAACACAGTAAAAATAAATTAAAATTGGGAACAAAAGGATTTGATAAATTATTTTAATGTTTCTTTATTCTAGAAAAATTTCTTACAGATATCATCCTTTTTGTAGTTCCAAAAAAAAAAAAAAAAAAAAAAAACAGAAGATTAATACGGCCACCTAGAGGAGAAAACATGATCAACAAATACGCCATTACATTTTCTTACTTTTTCTAGAATATGTGTATTTCAGATTTATAACATATAACCTACTCTAAAGGACCAACTGAAGGGGTTCATTTTGTATGAAATAGACTTAGGGGAAATATTAAAGTAGCAGTGATGACCTAATGAAAGCCAAATAACATTAATTTTGCTGTCAACTTGACAAGTATAGTTTTTATCTTGCTGTGTAACTTTGGGTTAAAAAAATAATCAACTTAGGCCGGGCACAGTGGCTCAAGCCTATAATCCCAGCACTTTGGGAGGCCGAGACGGGCGAATCACAAGGTCAGGAGATTGAGACCATCCTGGCTACCACTGTGAAACCCTGTCTCTACTAAAGAATACAAAAAACTAGCCGGGCGAGGTGGTGGGCGCCTGTAGTCCCAGCTACTCGGGAGGCTGAAGCAGGAGAATGGCGTGAACCCGGGAGGCGGAGCTTGCAGTGAGCTGAGATCCGGCCACTGCACTCCAGCCCCAGCGACAGAGTGAGACTCCGTCTCAAAAAAAAATAATAATAATAATCAACTTAAAGTCACTTCAATTCTGTAGAATCTTGCCGACCACCATACATGGCAATGAAAATTAAATATGACAGCATAACAGAAACAGAGTGAGGCACATAGTAGGAACTCAATAAATGGCAGTCCTCGCTACCTGGTAAAATTTCTCTTGCACTGGTGTCTCCTAATACCTCTTCAGGTCCTCTCTAATCTTCTCTACTCCTGCAGATTTGTTTTCAAAATTGGCTGTTCCAAAGTTTCTCAACTGGAATTACTTAGGCTGTTGAGAAATAGACTAAAGTTTCCTTATTAGCATTAATGAGGTAAATATTATGCCATGTAAAAAAATGTATATTTTTAAATATTTTTCCTTCTACCTTGTGATTCCCTTTAGTTAACTCACATTAGTCAAGTTTAACCTTTATAAACTTGTGTGATGGTCACATGCAGACTACAGGATCAGAGCAATAAGAAATGTAACTTACTCTATTCATCTCTTTACTTGTGTGTCATTTATTTTATACTCACACAAGAAAATGAATGAAGTCCTACCAAGAGAACTGTACCCAGCAGTTCTCTTAGGTGGGTGATCAGCTACAAAGTAGCAGTTTCTGCAGAAGCAGCTTTGCCAAGGGGCAACCACCAGGTGGAGACGCAAACCCCCTTCCTTCCCAAACATATAACAGAGGGGAGTACCAGTGGGTGAGAGAAAGAAAGTGAACAGTTGGGTTACAAACAAAACCCCTCAACCACCTCTCTGACTCTCAGAGTTGAAAAGGAGAGAATAGATGGTAAGAAAGCCTAGGCAGCAAATGTATACTTCCTTACCACTTATCCTCTCCTTAACATTCAATCTGACTTCCTTATTACTCTCCTAAAACTCTAATTGAAAATGATTGATCAACTTCTACTGGACAAATGGGTTTATCTGAATTATCACCCTCCCCAACCACGCTGCCTTCCTTCTTCTAAAACTTTTCTTCCACGGCTGATAAAATATAACATTTTCCTGAATCTCCTCTTTATCTCTTTTACTGTTTCTTTGTGTCTTTTCATGACACCCCTAATTCTCCTGTCAAAGGAAATGATTCTCTGATCTTTTCTCTCCACGCATTCTCCTTCATCAATTTAATTCATGCCCATAGTTTCTATTCTCTAAGCATATATGATTTGAAAACTTCTCCCTCAAACGCATTCATGATTACAAGCTTGATAGCCATTTCCAACTGCTTAAATATCCTCTTATCACTATGTAAAATCACTTACTATATCTCTTATCCACTGCCCCCTTCCAACCAAACACAGGTCCCTCTCTGGATTTTTTATATTTATATTAATGACATCATCATTCTCCTCACCATACATGATGGAAATCAGTCATCTCTGATGCTTCCTTTCTTTTTCCAAATGTTCCGAACACGTTCAGATCCTAAATCCAGTAAATTCTACCTCAATAATCTCTCTCCTATCTTACTTTATTTCTATTGCCACTACTGTAATTCAGACTTCTATCATTTTCCACATATACTACCCCATAGATTTCCTTAACCAGTATCTTTTCTGACAGTCTGCTTGCTGCTAAATTAATCTTTCTAAAGCACAACCCTGATTATGGTTCCTTAGTAAAAAAACTCTTCAGCAAATTCTCACTCCAGGCCTTCGACCTCATCTCTCTTTTCAATTTTAACTCCTATTGCCTCAGATGTATGTGTATAGATGCAGCTGTGCTGGAGTCAAGTGGATTTTTTTCCATCCCTGAAATATTCTCTACATTGTATCACACTCTCCTGCTTAAAAACTACTGAGCAAGGCATTCCCCTTCTTTGAACAGAGATCCCAAGTTAGAGGCACTGAAATACACTTTCTTTTGAATTCATGATTGCATGAAAGCCCTATTCCATGCTTGTTGAAATAATTCTCACTCAAGTCCAGCCCACCTAGACCCCATTAGACTTCCTGAGATTCCTATCTCCCAAAATCGAAATCACCTCCTACTCTGTGTATCTTTTTTATTTTTACTTTTTAAAGTTTTGTCAGCTGGGTGCGGTGGCTCATACCTGTAATCCCAGCACTTTGGGAAGCCGAGGTGGGCAGATCAGAAGGTCAGGAGTTCGAGACCAGCCAGGCCAATATGGTGAAGCCCCAAGTCCACTAAAAGTACAAAAATTAGCTGGGCATGGTGGCACGCACCTGTAATCCCAGCTACTCAGGAGGCTGAGGAAGCAGAATCTCTTGAACCCCGGAGGCAGAGGTTACAGTGAGCCAAGATTATGCCACTGCACTCCAGCCTGGGCAACAGGGTGAGACTCCATCTCAAAACAGTTTTTCTTTTTTTTCCCTCCTCTATATTTCCACTGCACTTTGTTCATGTGACTAACAGACCTCTCATCATATTATATTACATATACACTCACTGATTTTCCTCCTCCAGTCAGTAGGCTTTTTTTTTTTTTTTTTTTTTTGAGATAGGGTCTTGTTCTGTTGCCCAGGCTGGGGTGCACTGATGCAATTTCGGCTCACTGCAAGCTCCACCTCCTGGGTTCACGCCATTCTCCTGCCTCAGCCTCCTGAGTAGCTGGGACTACAGCCACCGACCACCACACCCAGCTGATTTTTGTTTAGTAAAAAATGATTTTTTTTACTAAGCTGATTTTTTTCTATTTTTTTAGTAGAGACGGGGTTTCACCATGTTAGCCAGGATGGTCTCGATTTCCTGACCTCATGATCCGCCCACCTCGGCCTCCCAAAGTGCTGGGATTACAGGCGTGAGCTACCGTGCCCAGCCGTCAGTAGGCTTTTTGAGAGAAACAAGCTTATGATCTTCATATCCACAGTATCTAGCAGTGTATGACTGCTAAAAAGTATTCACAAAAGCTTTTCATGTTTACAAAATAAATAAATCTAATCTCAGAATGCCTAAAATTAAGTGTTTCATCAAATAATTTAGGGTAGAAATGTGTAAAAAAGTACAGGATAGCTCCTAAATATATGGGTAAACTAAAATGAGAAAGTGATTCTGGGACACTTGGACCACTCGCAGAGGTTAGGGCAAGAACAGTAAAAGCACCTAGGTTGTATCTCTCTCCTCACTGCTCTTTCCATAGTCTATAAAGTCAGGCTAGACTAACAGAACTACCGAGACGTGCTCAAGACAGCAGAGGGGTGTTGGGGTGAGAGGGAAGAGAAATGAATAGAAAATAAATCCTAAATGTACACCTGCAAAAAAGGAATGCACACTCAGGGCTTGCTCATGACCATCACTGTTTTCACTACCATTATAATTAGCTACATTTACTTACCACTTACCTAGGAGCTATCAGACACTATGCTGAAAACTGTACCACATCTATCATTTAATTTTCATGGCAACCCTACCAGTTCAGTATTATTCATATTTTACAGGCAATGAAAGAAATCTAAAAACAATGAACTATATTGCCAAAGGTCTCACAGCTAGCATGTTAAGAGATATAGCCAGAATGTTAATAAGGACCAGATCTCAAAACACATTCTCTTCCTGCTCTACTATTCTTGTACCAGAGGTGTACATAACTTGGGGACTGGTTTTACTGCTTTGCATTATTTAATTAACTTAGTAAGCACATGTCTTCTTTTCCCTAGTACTACACTGTATTTTTGAAGGTAGAGTACGTGTCAAATATTTTTTATTTTTTTCCTTGAATCTCATAATGACCATATAGTAATCATTCAGTATTTGATTAATTTATTATTATATCTGTGTACTAACAGACATAAGAATTGAGGTGCACTAATCTTTAGTTGGCATGAAGCCAAATACAGTAATAGACGATTTACCCCCTTTGACAATTGTACATGTTGGGATAAGATTTAAAGTCATCAATAGTAATAAGCCCTAAAACATTAAGTCACAGCTACAAAATCAAAGATAGCTTGTGTTTATGTATACTGATAAAAATGATATCTAGAATATGTTATTCTTTCCCTCGTATCCGGGTATAAAGATAATAATCATGATGAGCACCCATACAGTCTATTAAGCAAGTGAATAATTTATTTAAATGTGGAAATAAATATGCTTTAATTAATGGCAAAACCTGTCTTATTTATGTCACAGAAAGATGTAAAAACATGTATAAATGGACTGACATCTTCTATACAGGTTCAGTTTTAAAGTCAATTTCAGCACATAACACAAAATCAATTAGAGACAAATAATTCTTCAAATTACTGAAATCCTTGAAAATCCCTTATATTGCCTTTAAAGCATGGTATAATATAGTACCAGCTCTCAATAAATTCATCTCAGACAGTTTTCCCTTCTGCACAAAACAGATTACCATTTCTTCCGCTGTGTGCCATGTGTAACATTTGGCTGGTGTTTAGGAGCCATATTGAATGAAACAGCATACATTTACACACTGGAATCATATTCAACACCGTGAGAGACTTAAACTCTATCAGTTCCTATAACAGGTACAGAGAACTGATTCCATCCGAGAGAACAGTAGATTCACATCTTCCATATCATGCTTGCTAAGCATATGTTCACTGTGAAATGAGAGCTACAATTATCACATCACGTAAATTATTTGGTTTTTGCTTTGGGGTGTTTTGGTATTGGTTTTGATTTTTGGCCTGAGCCCAAAGATATGAATTTGAATAAATTACATTTCCAGAAATGTGACTCTACTGTGTGGAGCTCTCTTCTTTATTCTGCAACCACAGATTCCTAGAATTTCAGGCACAAGTAATCGAATACTATAGTGTGTCATGTAAAAAAATAAAACAGCCCATCTTACCTTCATCTATTGATGCTTCACTACTGTATCCATCATACTCTGCGGATAGAGGACTGTATTTCTGCCTTGTTTCCCAAGCATAGTTCTTTTGTCTAGAATCTGCCAGTGGTAGTCTGGAATTATGTGTTCTGGATAAGGCCTCATGATATTTACCCAGTGCTTCATCTTCACTTTCAGAGGACGAACCATGCTCATCTTTGTCCATGTAGGAATTATCTATTTGGAATGACATGAAGAACAAACCATAATTGAAAAAAAATTTCCCTCCCCTCAACTGGCCCTGCTGGGCCTGTCAAATGAAAATTTTTATGCAATCAAGTATGGAAAATTTGCTGAAGTTATACATATAAACACACACATATATACACAAATATATATATACACACACACATATATATACACAAATATATATATATACACACACACACATACATATACACATATATAACCTGAATTTTCAGATTTAAAGAAATACAATTTTTTCACATAAGCCCAAGATTTGGAAAAAGATCAGCTTGTATATTCTATTATATAAATAATGTTTGTTAGTCACAGGGATTTTTCAACCATGTTATATATAAAGGAAATTATAGTACTTACCATTTTACATTTTTTGAAGTACAAGTTAACATATAAGTGAAGTTCTAAGTATTGCCAGTACTATGGATCTGATTCAAATAATTCACATTAAAAGACACATTACTGGTTCTCGTTTTGGTCGAAATTTTCAAAACTGATAATACTCAGTGCTAACAGTAAAATACAGCAATGGACAGGTATAAACTATTGGTGAAATTATAACTGATACTCCTTTCCTAGAGAGCAATTTGGCAAAATATATTAGACTTTTAAATCTGCATACTCTGATCCATTTCCAGGAATTTACCAATTCTATTTCTAAGAATTCAGCCTAAGAAATTAATTAACAGATGAGTAAAGAGAGATTTTTGAAACAATTCACTGCATTGTATTTAATGGCAAAAGAGATAATCTAAATGTCCATCAGTGGGCTTTGTTTAAATAAATTATGATATATCTATTCAATGATATACTATGCAGTCATTAAAAATGAGGATGTGAACTTAAAAGAACTCTCAGGGAAATAATAACTACAATATCATGTTATGAGAAAAAAGGAGGTTAAAAAGTAGAAGTTATAATTACATTCCCATTTGAAAAATATATATACACACACATGGCATGTACACACACAATGCAGTCTAGGTATGCACAGACAAAACTATCTGTAAGGATATACATCAAACTGTTAACACTTACTGCTTGTGAAAGGCAGAATTTCTAGGAAAATTTTACTTAAATATACCTAAATTTCAAACAAAACTTTCAGGAGGTCTAAATTTTTTATTGTTCTAAAAAGCACTAGTTATTATCAGTTTTTTAAAAAGGTAACCACTTTGAAACTGCACAATGGTGCAACTTTCTTAGAATTATTAAACAATTCTAGAAAAGTGAAGAGACTACAGTAGTTAAAATTCATTAGTTCAACAGGGTTATTTTTTTCTTTATAGCCAGTTAAGATCATCTGTAGTAAAGAAATCGAGGCTGAAATTTGAGTGGGAGTTACAGAATAAGTAATTTTTAAATACAGGACAGAAACTAAATGCTTAGAGTTAGAAGGAGGTTATATGTCATCTAGTCTAGTCCTAGTTTTTAAATCAGTAAAATAAAGCCATAAATGGGTAAAGCTATCACCAATGTCACATATTGTGACAGTGCTTGCCCAATACATAGCCAATAGTCACATGTGGCTATTTAAACTAATTAAAATTAAACAGAAATTGAAACCCAGTTCCCCATGCTATTAGCCACATTTGAAGTGCTCAACAGCCACATGCAGCTAGTGGTTACTGTATGGAACAATGCAGAGATGTAAGACGTTTTCGTTGTTGCAGAAAATACTATTAGACAACAATGAGATGGCAGAGCCATAAGACCTCTGACTCCCAGTGCAGAGCTGTTAGCATTTTGTTGGATACCACGGGTGGGGACCTTAAAGCAGCAAAAGGTTTTGAGTCTCTTGAGGAGGGTAATTAGTCTGTGGCCAAACTTCACCTATTAAAAAACATTACCTAACGTAACCTGCATTAGAAATAGAGAAGAAAACCCTTCCTTTTCCTTTTCTTTTGTTTGTTTGTTTTTTTGAGGAGTCTCGCCCTGTTGCCAGTCTGGAGTGTAGTGGCGTGATCTCGCTGACTGCAACCTCCGCCTCCTGGGTTCAAGCAATTCTCCTGCCTCAGCCTCCCGAGTAGCTAGGATTACAAGCACCCACCACCATGCCCGGCTAATTTTTGTATTTTTAGTAGAGATGGGGTTTCACCATGTTGGCCAGGATGGTCTCGATCTCCTGACCTCGTGATCCATCTGCCTCAGCCTCCCAAAGTGCTGGGATTACAAGCGTGAGCCACCATGCCCAGCCTTCCTCCTTTTTCTATACCTTATAAACCCTGTGTCAGAATCTGGAACACAGGTACCAGTAATATCACCGTTCAGCTAAATGAAGGGTTAACCTATGGATCAAAAAGCTTTTGAAAATCATTTGGGAACATGCGTAAGTTTAGTACTGACTATATTGTGGAATATGTTAGAAATATTTGGTTTCTTTAGGTACTAGCATGCTTCTTAATGAAAACAAATTTAAAAAGTTAAAAACTCTACATGCTACTTGTAATGTATTTATTATGAGTGTCCATTCTACCATTATTTTCTGAATAAAATAATATGTAAACTATTTTACATTATTTTTTAATTTGTGCTACTTTAAGCAGTATAAGTCTATCAGAACTAAACTAGGCCTACCAAAGATCACTAATACTGACAATCAAAAAATTGCTAGAATGGACGGGCACAGTGGCTCACGCCTGTAATCCTAGCACTTTGGGAGGCCAAGGCGGGCGGATCACGAGGACATTAAGAAAACTTTTCAGTTCTGCTACGATTACATACATAATAGGGACAGTAAGAAAAACTAGGGCTGCTGAAAAGTTGGCCAAATAATGCAGGGACCAGCGGCAATACTTAGCGGCACAAATAACATGAATGCTCTTAAAGTGATTTTAGAAAAAATACTGAATGGCTTTAAAAATGTTTCCCAGTAAAAGGATTCAAGAAAGTCTTAAATGTAGACACATGAATAGGAAAGCTGAGAAATTTGGATGATGTTTTACTAATTTAAAAAATTAAGAGAAAATTTAATCATTCACACCAACATTAGGAGACCTCACCTTTTTCTGGTATTATCTTAGAATATTTTTCATCTTTACTCTTTACTGTTCCTTTCTTGGCAGAAATTGCCTCAGTTTTCTTCGGTTTTATGTCTTCTTTCACTTTACAGTATTTCTTTGAATTTATTTGTTCTTCAATTTTCCCAGATAACTTATCTTTAGAATTAGTTGATGGTGCTGGATGTATGTCTTCTTTTATAATGGATTTCTGTGTCATATGTCTATTGCTTGTCAAAATACCTTTTAAAGAACATTCATTTCCTGAACATTCATTCCCTTTAGATGTTTTACTTTTAACACATTTTTCAGCTTTCTTTAAATGATCTGAATCCCCTAAATTGGGAAGATGTTTATATTTATTGAAATGCCCCATATTCTCTTGATCTCTTCCCAAACATACATGTTGAGATTTAGTATATTCTTCCTTTTCACGATTATCTGTACCAACGTATTTCTTTTGCTCATACAATTTGTTTATTCCATTGGCATTCTTCTGATTTCCTTTCATTTCGTGATATCTTACCTCCTTTAAATCCTTCTTACCATTATTGGAAACTCCTAGTCCAATTGTTTTACATCTGTTGGTACTTTCTTGACAAATAGATCCAGCCCTTGTATTCTGTTTGATAACTGATATCCCACCATTATTCATGTAGCCTTTCAAAGAAGAATCACCAGTATTACCAGTACCTTGATATCCTGATAGAGTCTGTTGTCTATCATTAACATGTTTAAATACTCTTTCTTCATATATACCTTGATCTTGCTTTTGTGAAACTGAAGTTTTGCAAGTATTTATTTGCTTTGCTCTATGCTCTAAATTGGCTTGTGTTTTCTGACAATTAGTGTTTTTGGAGACTTCTGTTAACCCAACATTTTTTTGGTTAGAAGTGTCTACAGCTTCTTCTGCTACAGAGCTTTCCTCTTCTGGGCGAAAGCCACTTATCATACTTGTTACCTGCTCAGCAACTGAGTCAGTTAAAGCATAGCTGACCTCCCCAACAGCAGTGGTCAAATCCTCTACAGCACTACTGATTGTGTCTACCAGAGAGGACACTGAAGGCAGATTCTGTTGGAAATTTCTGAAAAATGTCATTTTCTAATTCCTTGTTCCTAAAAGGTACAATAACGGAATTTTCTCTTCTCAAAATATCAACCACTTTGGAACTTGAATTTAACATTTACTTAAATGTTGCTATTCGTCAGCTCAATATTAGCAATTCACATTGTAGCTTTCAGTCTTTCTGTAAATACATTATGCATTGAAAGAAATATGCTGAAGTAAAGATTCTTCCGAAAAACAAAAATCAAATCGCTTGGTTTAAACGTTATGACATTTTTTTCTCACTCCACAGCTATTGCAACAGCAGCAAGACAATATTTTTCCCTCAAATACTATTGGTTTTTATTCTATACCTGAAAGAAGAAGTATAAAAAGGATTTTTATTATGTACTTTTAGTTTGCTTATTAATAGTCTATGTAAGGGAACTACACTATCTTACTAATAAACTACCCAGTATCATTTCAAATTAAGAAAAATATTAGAGGGAAATATCTAAACAATTTTGGCTAGTGGTAAGATTAGGGGAGAGGAAGTGTGGACATCTGCTGAGTGGCTACTATATGCAAGGCATTGTAATTGACACATTTTATCCTACTTGATCTTACAGTAATTCTAGGAGGTAAATATTATTATTCCTATTTAATAAGTGAAAGAAAAACAAGGCTTAGAAAAATAAAGTTCCCTGAGACATTTTCAAGGGATCCTCAAGGTCAAGACTAGTTTTACAATAACAGCAAGGGGGTACTTAACTTTTTCATTCTCATTGGCTCACAAGTGAACACGAGTTATCCAGAGGCTACATGACAGACTGAATGTAGAGGCAGAAATGAGAATCCCAACTGTCTTCCATTATGCTAGTCATTAAAAAGATTTGCAAAAAGTATAAAACAAAATCATTCTTCTCACCATTTTTCCCCCATTTTCTTTTTGTTTTGGAAGATAGTTTTTTTAAATTTAAATATGTTATTTATATTAATGTGTAATAGTCTTGTTTTTTTAAAAAATAAATATTTTAAATTTTCTCAGTTTTAACTCTAATATGGTACATATCAATAGATAAAATCCACATAAACAAAAAGCTCTTTGGGAGTACTTAATAAAATTTGTACAAAGTTGTCATTAAACAAAGGAAAAGCCAGAAACGCTGAACTAGAGAATTACCAAAGGCCAGTAAAGAGATACTTTTAGCCAGTTCTTTCTGCACAAATGATCAAAAAGCAGGACTGGAGTGGATTATAAGAAACATTGAACTTAACCAAATTAAAACTGTATAAAATACTATTTATAGTTTCTTAATGCAAAAGTCACAAAATATAATTTAATAACTAATAGATCCTTGTAAGTAACAGGGCTATCACCTTTTAAGTTACCATATATAAGAGAAAAGCATATCTCCAACACTTATCTCTTTACACAGATAAGTAAAGCAAGATTTCTCAGCTATTTTTCGTCATATTCTTCTAAATTAACACTTTGCTTTTATAATTTCCAATTCGTTTCTGCTATCATTTTTATAAACCAGTCTTTGGAAATAGAACATTTTAAAAACTCTTGTAGTAATTAAAAAAACACTCCAAGGAAAATGTTTCCATAAGAGAAAGAATGGTATTACAGCCCTCATCTTTCCTAGTATCCAGTAACACTATAATATATGGTGCCAAGGGAGGGAGCAGAACACTATTTTTTATCATCACAATTTATATATAAATTAAGTTACTAAGTAGAACCACCTCCAACTCCTCTAAACAATAAAATTATCCATTAGCTGAAAATTAAATAGCAGGTAAAGAAAAAGGGTGAACACTTTCAAAAGCATTCTAGGGATGTGGAGAAAAAAGTTCTCTAAAGAGCTTCTTGGACAATGGAAGTATGCTGCATAAAGTAACAACATACTTCCTTCTTCCTCAAGCGTATCTGTTCCTATTATAGGATCAAAAGTATATCTTACATATGAAAATTAAAATGTCATTTTGTGATAGTAGACACTTCACCTTTATGTAATAGCAATTCATGAACAACAGAAGGACACCTGAACATAATTTACTCAACAGATCTTTTACAGAATAGTAGCTCAAATATTAGTTTATTGTATGTCACAACCAACCTTTTTATTGCATATATTAAAATAAGTAAGCAATAGTACAGATAAAAACAACAAACAAGAGAAGCAGCAATATGATACTTACAAATTTTATCTTGTGAATTCTTCCTTGTACTGTATTCTGAACCAAGATCTGGAAACCCGCCAACATTTTCAAAACAGAACTTCTTATTAATATAGAGAAAAAGGAGCAGCATCAAGATAATAAACACCCCAACAGCTGACAAAAATCCAACTGCCTCTGGAGATACTAGAGAAAAAAAAGTCACAGCTGTAAGCATTTATTTTTCTTTAAGCTACAAATAAGAAGGAAACCCCAAACATAAGTTAGCTTACTACCTTATTTGAATCATATTTTTTAATTGTCATAGTTTAAAAATAGTTTCGTTTATAAGAAAAACAAACTGCAAAGTTTGATGAAGTTGTTCAATCTATTCAGCAGCATTCATTCAAACTTTCTAAGTTTCCTGAAATATTCGGAGGAACAATCTTAATCTAAACAGGAGTCAGCCAGGCACAGTGGCTCACACCTGTAATCCCTGTGGGAGGTGTGATTGTGGGAGGCCAAGTGGGGAAAATCTCTTGAGGCCAGGAGTTCAAGACGAGCCTGGCCAACATGGTGATACCCTGTCTCTACTAAAAATGCAAAACTTAGCCTGGCATGGTGGCACATGCCTGTAATCCCAGCTACTTGGATGGCTAAGACATGAGAATCGCTTGAACCTGGGAGACAGAGGCCACGGTGAGCCAAGATTGTGCCATTGCATTCCAGCCTGGGCAACAGAACAAAACCCTGTCTTTAAAAAAAAAAAAAAGACAGAAGTCTATAAAATAGGCAGTCATCATATGTTTCATCCATCGAAGAGCACTGCAAAAATTTGAAAATAAGAATTAGAAAAAAGGCCAGGTACGGTGGCTCATGTCTGTAATCCCAGCATTTTGGAAGGCCAAGGTGAGCAGATCACTTGAGGTCACGAGTTCGAGACCAGCCTGGCCAACACAGCGAAACCCTGTCTCTACTAAAGTACAAAAATTACCCAGGCATGGTGGCGGGCACCTGTAATCCTAGCTACTCAAGAGGCTGAGGCAGGAGACTCACTTAAACCTGAGAGGCAGAGGTTGCAGTGAGCCGAGATCACACCACTGCACCCCAGCCTGGGTGACAGAGTGAGACTCAGTCTCAAAAAAAAAAAAAAAAAGAAGAATTAGAAAAAAGTTATATCCCACACACGGATATATTACTTAACAAAATTTATGAGAACACATATCATTATTTTTATCTCTAAAAGCTTCAATCGCTCTTTCTTAGTAAATAAACTTTGTACTCCCTAATGTGGCATTTAAAGCTCCAGCCTCTCTTTTCAATAGTATACTCCAGTCAAATGTTATACTCATTGCCACAGAATCTGCAATATTCAATACCACACTCCTTGTTTTTATTGATCCTCTTCCCTTGCCTGGAACAACCAACGCCTCTCTACTACATCCTACTCGTTCACTCAACCAACTTATATATTTGCAGCACCAACCATATACCAGGCATTGTTATATAAACAGTTCCTGAGTTCCTTGAACAATCTGGTGAGGACGATACAACACAGTGTAATAAAGGCAATATAGTGTAATAAAGGCTATGATTGGGAAAGAACAGGGACTATGAGAACCACAGGAACACTTATTCCAGTGCTGAAAGATCAAGAAAGGTTTTCTGGAAGTTATGGACTCTATGATTATATTTTAAGAATTAATAAGAATTACTTCAGGCAGAAATAACACGTGCAAAAGCCCAGAGACAGAAGATCATGTTATATTCCAGAAACTGAATGAAATTCTGTTATGATAAGCCACTAGATTTTCAAGAGAATTCGGTCTCAAGCAAATATATGAAATCACCTAGAGAGGTTTTATACAGTGGGAAAAGACAAAAGACAGCTTCTCCAGTCCTTGGCAATCTTTCTTTCCTTTCAACTTTTTTATTATTTGTCACTATATCAGTCATTTGAAGTTAAACAGGAGCTAAGTTTTTGTATCCTCCATGTCTTACAGATAATATTCAAGTACTAGCTGAGAATGTTTCTAAGTTTCAAACACCCCTACAAAGATCCCTGTATAATCTACTCTTCTTCCTCCATCATTCAAGCAGCAACTAAAATGTTGTTTTCTCTAAGATTCTTTCTTAAATCAGAGAGCGATGGCAAATAGTATCTTAACTCATTTGTTAAAAATGAAGTCACCAATTGGTCAATGATGAGTGCTTTGATTTCCTTTTTCATTATTTATAAAAGTTAGGCATACGAGGTATAGAACTGAATAAGACATTATATCTTTTCAAAGCTGGGTCAATGGTGTTGCAGTAGAAGATGAAGCAGAGTAACACTGTAAGGCAGGGGCAATGGGAGTGAGAGGAGGAGTGAGAGTAGGAGGCAGGAGGAATGGTAGGAGTGCTAGCTGGATATCAGGCTGGTGCTGAAGGACAGATCTTGCTCCTAGAACCAAGAAATTATAGCCAGATATTAGCCTTGCCTGTCTTGTCCTCAGGCTGAAGCACAGCCAGCAAAGAAAACTATTTTAATAAAAGAAGCTAAGGTATATGACATAAAAACAGTGGTATGTATCAAGCCTGAGATGTGGAGTAAAAATGAAAACAGAATAACTAAAATCAACATTTCAGATAGCCAGGAAAATCAGAAGTAGAACATAATCTGGTATGAAGAGGCAAAAAAGAGCAGTATTTCAATATTACATTGTAATAACAAACATATATAGGAGTTCCTCTTTTAGTCCAGGCTCAAAACACTCAGACATTTAATGCCTTAAGTGGCTACACAGGATTAGATATGCAGACTGAAAATCTCCCATGTCTTGGAAAACTAAATGAAAGAGAAAATGTAGCTCATGTCACTTAAGAAAGCTAGTTATCGATAACAAAAATAGCAACAAAAACATATAGCATATACTATATACCACTCACTGTTTTAAGCATTTTATATATATTAACCCATTTAATCTTCACAATGATCCTATTATCGTCCCAATTGTAAATTGAGACAAAGAGATATTAAACTATGTGTACAGATAGTAAGTCAGGATTCAAACCTTGTCTGGCCCCAGTGTCTGTGTCTTAACTACTACTCATACTGCTTCTGTTTACCTTCTCTCCTCTTCTTGCCTCTTTCTATCCTTTGCCTCAATTCTTATTTCTACGTTCCTCTTTCATCTTTCTCTTGCCCATTGTAAAAATTCAACCTAGTGGGAGAGATCCACTATAAGCAAGTAAGTGTAACATATAGTAAATACTATAATAGAGATATGAATATAAATTATTACTGGAACACAAAGAACCAGTACCTGAGAAAGTCACAAAATGCTTTAGAAGAGATGACACTTGAATAGGGTATAAAAGATTAATAGAAACTCTATAAATAGTAAAAGTACATTTGAAATAGCATGGTTAAAGACACCTGGCATTTAATAAGACACCTGGTAAAATATACCTGGCATTCTATAAGCACTAATGGGCAATAATCACAGCTGTCATATTCATTTACCTCTGTATCTTCAAAGTACCTAGGACAGCACCACATAGCTGACATATAAACATCTGTGGACAAATGGATGGATGAATGAATGAATTAATAAACACATGTGTATTCAGGAAAGCTCAAGAATATATCAGAGGAGCTGTAACTGGAGATGAAAGCAAGGTCCATATTGTCAAAGAATCTTGAATATCATCCAAAAAATGTTGTATTTGGGGAGTAACATGATTACTGGCATTACAGTATGCCTTGTAGAACTATATTGGTTAAAACAACTAGAAAACTGAAATATGGTAGCAAGTCAACAGTGGTAAAATATCTTCAGTTCTTTAAGTAGCAGCAGTGGTAACAGAGAAAGGTGAAATCTAGTCTTTGTTCAAAGAAAATTGATAATGATCCACTTACGTAAATTTAGAGAATAAGAAAGAAGAGTTGAGGTTAATTCTAAAGTTTCTGCTTTGAGTGACCAGGTAAATGGTAATGCACTAACCAGAATGAAAAATATGAGAAGAAAGGCATTTGGATTAGAGCATGGGAGGAAAGAGGAAAACAGAAGGAGAATGACAGATGATTAGTTTAGTTTTTGACATGCTACATTGGAAATGCCAACAGAATATTTCACAGAGGGAAATATGAGTATGATGTTCTGGTAAAGGTCAGGTTAGTTAACAAAATTTGAAAATTTTCCCTCTTTTTTGTTCCTCTTATTCCACATGAAACACTTCACTCACTAAATAAAACCAAGCTGGCAAATGCAGGTACCAGGCTTTATTAATGGTAAATATATTATGTTACATACCTTTAGATAAATACATACTGTGGCATCAGACAAATTGAAAAAAAAAAAAAAAAAGCAGCTTGCTCCACTAGGAAAAGGTGAAATATGCCTGCTGTAAACATACTATTCACACAATTCCCTGACTGAATGCCTGTTTTTTACATTCATTAAAAATATTTTATCTATTTACAATTTTAAAACAGTAATGTGGTCATAGACAAGAAATAAAATATCTTCTAATAAAAATATTTAAAATCTTCAAGCTCATTTTTCATCCTTAGCTGAGAACTAAACTAATATTTATTATTTCAAATATATTATAATGATACCAGAAGTTAGCCAGTAACAGTTCTGAGTATAAAAACATTTGGTAAATCCCACCTGTACATAAAACTGCAATAGAAGATACACTGAAATTAAACTAAAGATATGAACACTGTAAACCATGCTTGTCCAACCCATGGCCTTCCGGCCATATGCAGCCCAGGATGGCTTTGAATGCAGCCCAACACAAATTTGTAAACTTTGTTAAAATCTTATGAGTTTTTTTTTTACAATTTGTTTTTACCTCATCAGCTATCGTTAGTGTATTTTATGTGTGGCCCAAGGAAGCCAAAAGATTGGACACCCCTGCTGTACACCATCAATTAAAAAATTACACAGATTTAGACCTCACTAATAAAAAATATATTCTCATTCATTATAGGAGTAGAATTTCCCCCTAAAATCTTTTTATACTATGAATCTGCTTAGAAAGTCATTCTGCATAAGTATTTCTAAAAACATGGTTAATTTATCTATAATGAAGCTACCTTCTTTCAAGCATTCTAGGCCATCCACTGCAGGAAAATAAATCTATTTAAATACATATGCCTCTTAAGGAGGATCTTCAAAATCTCCATTTACGCTAGGTGTGGTGGCTTACGCCTGTAATCCCGGCACTTTGGGAGGCTGAGGCAGGTGGATCACCTGAGGTCAGAAGTTCAAGACCAGCCTGGCCAACATGGCAAAACCCCATTTCTACTAAAACTACAAAAATTAGCCAGGTGTGGTGGTGAGCACCTGTAATCCCAGCTACTCAGGAGGCTGAGGCAGGACAATTGCTTGAACCCAGGAGGCGGAGGTTGCAGTGAGCCAAGATCGCGCCACTGCACTCCAGCCTGAGAGAGAGTGAGGCTCCATCTCAAAAAGAAAAAACAAATTCTATTTAAAAGCACACAGTCAATAATTAGTTTAGGTTAATATTACACATTTGAAGAATTAAATTTGTTGAATATAGTCAATAACTCAAATTTCACTAATGCACTGTTTTCCCAACCAAATTTGCAAAGTCTTAATGTGGTAAACAACAAAACCAAGACCAACTAAAAACCTGAACAATATCAAACACTTAAAAAGTGCTTATTATTTAACAGTGACTATTTTAAGTGCTTTACAAGCATTATCTTACTTAATCCTCACTGCAATCGTATTTTACAGATATAGATACGGAGGTTCACAAAGAGTAAGTAAAATCTTCAAGATCTTAAAATTTTTATTCAGTGACACAATCTGGATTTGAACTTGGGCACAATGACTCCTGAACCCAAACTGTTAACTGCTAATCTCTTAGCTTCCCATTTGCCAGATATTGTTATAATTGCTCTCATTTTAAAATTTAATGCTGAAGACAATTTTATGATAAATACTATAATATTATCTTAGTCTTTAGATTAGTAAATTGAAGTCCAGAGAATAATTAAGTTGTCCAAGTTCACAAATCTATGAAGTGGTAGAACCTGGATTTGAACCTAGACATTTTGATTCCAGAATCCATGATCTTAAACACCAAGTAATACTGCTCCTTGTATGCCAACCTGTATATAAAAGATAAGAAAACGCTATGTGACCAAAGTAACATAGCTTACTATATATATTATGTGCAAATGTTTTATTTATAGCTTTTACATATGTTAAAAAATAGCAAGCAATTTCAGCTTCCTCAAAGTAAATACATGAATTTTAAAACTGGAATCATAATTTTTTTCTATTCAAGTTACTATTCAAAATATTTTAGAATTTAGAATTAAGTTGAAAAACCAAAATATGCCATACATCCTTGTATGCCACATTTGAAAAGCTAATAAAACACATACGAATTTAAAAACTAAAGGTACTCTATAGAAAATAAGCTTGATATTCATTAGTAGTGCTCAATAAAGAATATTAACTGCTCTCTGTGAGCTATATCATCCACTATATGAATTACCTAAAGATCATACTGCAAAGTGAGAAGGGGCACTAGGTACAGTATCTCACCAGAAAATGTAGAAAGTTTAGTCCTTCCAAGACTAATGATTATTTGTGCTATGTATACTGAACTGGCTCTGGTAGTTATCTTTATATTTAGAAATAAATGTATGTGTTTACAAAAAATAAACTTTAAAAATACCAATTTTTAAAATTTTAAGCTTCAGTAACAGTGGTAAAATTCATTTTAATTTTTACAGATAAGTTGGTCATTAAAAAAATGATAAAATTACAATCTTACTAAAGTCAAAGCAAGAGTAAATACATTTCAACTTTGCAAGTATTGTAGAATTCACTTAAATTCTGCATCATATTTTGTTACGAAAGAACATTTTCTAGCTAAGAAATTTTTTTCTGAGAAAAATTCTAGGATATACATAAAAATAATTAAACATATGGGGGATATTTATCTACTAAACCAACACATTTTCAATTTTGATTTACTTGGACCACAATAATACTCTAAATAATACTTCTATCAAAACAAATTAATTATAACTTCTAATACAAAATTTGCAAGACTATTCTACTCATTATATCTTAAATGCAAAATTAAACAAAAAGCACCTCTGTTTCATCTAATTATTTTTTTAAAAAGATAAAAAGCAACAACTTACAATTTGCATTATAAGGGATGTATTGCTGATTTGTCCTGCTGGGCATGAAACACTAATCCTCTAACTCCATGTCATGGATACCTTAATAATTCATTTAATAGATGCAATTCTATCTCTTGACTAAAATGTGAACTATCAAAGGCAACTTTCATTGAAAAAGATATATGTGTTTTACATTTAATTAGCTCTAAATATTTTCCCCATATTTTAATCAGAAAAATGCTATAATTTATTTTGCTCTGGGTTTGGACATAGAGAATTATTCATAATTCTAAGAGATAATTTAGGAAAACAGAAGGTTAATATGTTTCAGTTTCCTTTTATAATATTTCAATTAGTTCACAAATAAAATTTCCCTGAAATGTTTATATTACATTATAAATGACACAAAACTGGAAAGAATATATGTAAATCAAAAAAAGAATGTAGCAATGCTAGCTGTTAACCCCATATTTTATAAAAACCAATCATTACAAAGAGCATTTACTGACAGAAGT
Source organism: Trachypithecus francoisi (assembly GCF_009764315.1). NCBI lineage: Eukaryota > Metazoa > Chordata > Mammalia > Primates > Cercopithecidae > Trachypithecus > Trachypithecus francoisi. Next base: position 67,045,621 of record NW_022681470.1, on the reverse strand, counting down.
AACACAATTCACTGGTGAGTAACTTAAAGGGACAACGGATGAAGGCACAGATGGCAGTGATGTGAAAAACTAAGATCTTAGGGAAAAAAATGCCCTCTAAGAGAAACAGTTACCTACCTGGTCAGGTTGATAAAAGACATGCCACTCAACTTGTTTCAGAGTTCAAGCCATGAATAGATTGAACCTGTATTTCCTCTAAGTACAATGCAATAAATTGAAATTTCATTTGAATATCATAACAAAAAACCATAAATCAATCTTGAAGGAACTGGAAAAAACAGAAAACCCAAACACTTATCAAGTATGGAAAACCAAATATAAAGTATATTTAAACCACATACTTCTTACTTAATAATACTTAGTGTACTTCATATGTTTAAACCAAATCTTAATATAAAACTGTGTCAATCTCTGGCAGAGACTCTTCTTCAAGGACAGTTTTGATTGAGGCTTTAGAATTATGATTCCAATGAAGTTTAGACTAAGAAAAACTTATTTTCCTGGCAAATCTCTCTATAGCAAAGCACAGTCATTTTTTTGAACAACAAATTAGGGTTGACTATCTCAAATTTTTCATTACCTATTCAATGTGTATGGATTCCTTTAAAACTACCTAAATGAGAAATGGCATGGGCAATATCTAAGGTCACCGCTTCCTCTCCTTTACTTTTTCAATGATTCTTTGCTCTTTCTTTTCAATAAGATCTTCATTGCTGAGTGACTATGAGTAAGATTTTGAATTCAACACCAGCCGCAGGAGAATATTCTGGTTAAAGCCAATCTGTGATGTCAACCACAGTTTTAGATATGCTTATTTCAAGATTTAGTTCAAACCCATCAAAATTCTGGTAAATACAAAGCAGTTTCATTCAGATCTCTCAGAGAGATACCATCTTCCTCTTAAATTTTAATATTAGGACACCTGGTTCTCTTCTTGAAATGATCAAAACATTGTCACTCACTCTAAAACTATCTTTCCCCTTACTAAGCCTGATCCATTCTGAAGAGAAGTAGCTTTTGCTGAAAACACTGAAGGGTTCAATAGATCTGCTATGTACAAACACATAAATAGGCAATCAAAGGTTCATCTAACCTTACCAGCATATCATGTTTTCTTATCCACTAAATAAATGAGTCCAGCATACTTTAGTGATGACAAGAGCTCAATATCAACATCATACTGTGTTCCCACCTGAATATAGCAATTGGAATGTTCTATTCACTTGCATTCTCAATGCATATAGAATAAAAAATGTGTAACTCCATTTGCAAAGTGATACCATTCTACCTCTTTGTTGATATATCTGTATCAGATATAGTAAAAGCAAAAATATTTGAAATTTTAAAGAAAAACTACTCTAAGAGCTTTGCAAAGAAGATACAATCCTTTAAGTTCAGGTACTGATAGAGTTCTGAGTAACCTCTGAACAAGCATCGCAGTTTTGGAGCAGAATCATGTGAGAAACAGTTTGAGTCTTTGTCCTTAGAGATTGAAATACAAATTTTAAGTAATTAAAATAAAGTAGGAGCACTTTCAATAAGTAAGGTATTATAAAGTAAGAAGTAGTGCTACAAGGGTCACCAGCAACCAAATCAACATTAACTGAAGAAAGAATCTGTCAATCAAAAAGAGAAAAGATAAGCAATGAAACGATGAAATTAAGAGATGTAAAATTTGGTGGTATACCATGACACGTCTTTCAGTGGTATCCATTTTAGTTAGATATTTTGGGAAATACATAAACCCATGTTACTTAATACCCTTACCAATGACCTGAATAAAGGAATTGAGAATATGTTCATTAATTTTGTAGAAGGTCCTAGGAATACTAGGTAGGGCATGACTGCTAATTCGCTGAAAGAAATTAAGATACACTAAGGACCTCAATATATTAAAGAAATAACACATCAAAACAAAATGAAATTCAGTATGGATAATTTCAAGATTACTACTCCATTAGGAGCCAAACACTAATAAATGTTAATGAAAATGTTGGCTCAGCAAAATGTGTCAGGAAAAAAATTAATATAATACAAGTCAAATAGAAATCAGCAGTATAACGTTTCTAACTGGTGAAAACTAATCATTCTATTATGCTATCTGATTCTGATGAAGCAATTATGGTCTCCAATTTCAAAGTAAAACTGAGAACACCTAGTAAAAATACATTTGAAGACTTTCACAATAAGGAAAAAAAATTTAAAAAGCAGAAGAAAACAAACAGAAACAGCATTTGTTAAAAAAAAAAAAACTAAAAAATCATTTGTGAATAAAATTAAATTTATGTGGGAAAAATATTAAAATCAATATTTGTAAGGATTTTTGCAATATTTAATGCATTTTAAAAGGGAAACTGTTTCCTAATCCTGCTAAAGAATATAGTGCAATGGCTTAAAGAGAGCAAGTTAAGAAGCATTGCCAGCAAGTGACTGGTCAGCAAGCTGCTTTCCAGAACAGTTTGATCTTTGATGAGTTCATCACAGTCTACTGTCTTATCCTCACTTTTAGAAGACCAAAAACTTGTCTTTTTTCAGGGCCTAGAGGGCCTATGTGAGGAAAAAAATGAATAGAGGTAAAGAATCTAGCATTTAGATCCTGTTACACAGTAGCCAAATAAATTCAAATGGCAGAGGATATATGAACAACTTAAAATTTACACTGGAGAAAACTCCATTAGAATAACAGAAATGTTAACAGAATGTCAAACCAGAACACACATATCTTCCTGGTATTAGAGTACCTGAAAAGCTGAAACAGTAATTAAAAGGTTTCTTGGCAGGCACAGAATGAAAACTAAAGGGAGGAAACTCTACCAGATACAAATAATTATTTTAAAAGTAGAATAATTAAAACCAGATGATATTGGCACAGGAATAGATAACAGACCAAAAGGCCAGACACAGACCCTTGCACACATGGATTCTGATGTATGACAAAGTTGGCTGCAGAGCAGTGGGTGAGTGAGGGATCATGTTTTCAATGCATTGTGTTTGGAAAATCGAGAATATAAGGGAAAAATGAATTTACATACAAACCAATTCTAGATAGATTATAGATCTAAGTGTGAAATGTGTTAGCCAATCAATATTGCAGAAAAAAATACAAATACTTTTCTTCATGATCCCAAGGCAAAGGATTTCTTACTAAACAAGACGTAAAAAGCATAAATCACAAAAGCGAATACTGATAAATTTTATTACATTAAAATTTAAAATTTCTGATCATCAAAAGATATCTCATAATGACTAGGGAAGCCAATTAATATATTATATGGAATAATGTATTTGCAACACATAATCAGAAGGAGAAGGCTCACATCTAAATATATTAAAAATGTGTAAAAACATTTTTTTAAAGACAGCACAAAAAAATGGGCAAAGTCCTGATCAGGGTTATCACGAAAGATAAAATAAAAATGGCCAATAAATGTATGAAAAGGTATTCAACTTTGTTATGTATCAGAAAACTTCAAATTACATCATAAAGCAATATCATTATTCCAGAATGGCCAAAATTTAGATCCTGTAATATGAAGTATTCGTGAGGAAGTGGCGCAATTGGAAATCTTTCAGACGATAAAAATCTGAGACTCAACAGCAGAGAAAAAAAGTCATGGATATATACTCACACACTAGAAAATTATGTAGCCATAAAAATGAATGAATAATAGTTACATGCAAAAAACTGAATCTTGGAAACAAGAGATTAAGCAAAAGCAGCAAGGCAGAAGGGGCAAGATTCCAATATAAAGTTCAAAACAGGCAAAACTAATATTTCAAGGATGTGTACTTAGGTGGTAAAACTTAAAGCAAGCAAAATTAATGTCCATAAAAGTAAGCAGAAAAGAGATAATACTAAGGAAGAGTGCATGGGGGCTTTTGAAGAAATGGCAGCATTCTACTTCTCTACCTGGGTTCTAGTTACACAGGTGCTTGCTTTTAAATATTATTCTTTATTTTGTTTCAAAATTTAAAAAGAACTTAAAAAATGTATAGTTCTTATGGGCAGTTTATCTTGGTTATGGTGATACGTGGTGAATCATTCCAGTCTGCAAGAGCTGCTATCTGAATGACCCACTTATAATTTTGTCCCTCTCAGTCTAATCTTACCACAGTGTCCAGAATGAGCCCTTCAAAATATAAATCAGAACTGACTGTCCTCTGGTCAAAACCTTCCAATGGCTCCTCATTTCCTGCATGATCTGGCTCTCTATGACTACTCTGACCTCATTTCCTACCACTTCCCTACTAGCTCATTCCACAGTCTGCCTTGATGTTTCTCAAGTATTAGCTAGGTTGTTTTTCCCCAGATGTTCCCCCTCTGCTTCGATGGCATTTTCCCAGGTATTCACATAGCTGATTCTTTCACCTCCTTTGAGTCTTTGCTTAAACATTACCTTCTTAATGAGAACAACTCTGTCAACAATATTTAAAAGTGCAATCCATTAACACCCATACCTCACCTTTTCGCTAGCTTATTTTTTGTATCTCTTATCTTCTAAAATATCAAATAATTTATTACTTTTTACATCATTTGTTATCTGTCTTCCCGCACTAGCATGTATACTTCAAAAAGGCAGGAAGCCAGCTGACTCTCAGATCTATGAAAATAAATGCTTATTTTTATTTGTCACTGATATTTGGGATAGATTGCTAGGCAATAATTATGAATATAAATGTAATTTAAAGTGATGAATATAAATGTAAAATATAAATACTAAAACCCAAATCCAGAAATACACGGAGAAATACATCAAGACAGAGTTAGATTTATCCCCACTATGTAAAAATAATGTAACATTAGAAAATCAACTGATAGAATTCATCACACTAACAAGTTAAAGGAGTCAAGACACCCTTTCAACAGGGCAAAAAAAAAAAAAGTTATTAAGAAACCTCAACAGCAACCTATAATTTTAAAAAGAAAAAAATTAGTAAATTTGAACTGGAAGGTAACTTACTTAGCCTGATAAAAGAAATCAGCCAAAATAATATAGCAAAAAAAATTCATGAGAATATATTACAATTCAAAAGTATTCACTTTAAAATTAGGAACACAGCAAAGTTGTTTGCTTTTATTTCAGCACTAAAGCAGAGGTTTTAGGTTGCCCTGGATTCAAACCAACATTCAATTTCTAGCCTCCATGAGCCTCAGTGAAAACAAGAGTCCTTTATTATTCTAACAATAAAACTTCATTCTTAAGAGGTTAATGAAAAACATAATTCAGTCTTAAAATGTGTTTTTAATCACAAAAGGATGAAAACTATGAGGCACACAGAAACAAGTTTTAAAAAGAAGGCATCCCAGCACTTTGGGAGGCCTAGGTGGGAGAATCATGAGGTCAGGAGACCAAGATCAGCCTGGCCAAGATGATGAAACCCTGTCTCTACTAAAAAAACAAAAAATTAGCCTGGTGCGGTGGCGGGCACCTGTAATCCCAGGTACAAGGGAGGCTGAGGCAGGAGAATCTCTGGAACTCAGAGGGCAGAGGTTGCAGTGAGCCAAGATCGTGCCACTGCACTCCAGCCTGGGTGACACAGTGAGACTCTGCCTCAAGAAAAAAAAAGAGGCCGGGCACGGTGGCTCAAGCCTGTAATCCCAGCACTTTGGGAGGCCGAGATGGGTGGATCACGAGGTCAGGAGATCGAGACCATCCTGGCTAACACGGTGAAACTCCGTCTCTACTAAAAAATACAAAACTAGCCGGGCGAGGTTGCGGGCGCCTGTAGTCCCAGCTGCTCGGGAGGCTGAGGCAGGAGAATGGCGTGAACCCGGGAGGCGGAGCTTGCAGTGAGCCGAGATCCGGCCACTGCACTCCAGCCTGGGCGACAGAGCGAGACTCTGTCTCAAAAAAAAAAAAAAGAAAGAAAGAAAGAAAGAAAAGAAAAAAAAGAAAAGAAGGCATAAAATAGCCCTAAAGAAAGTAGTAGGGCATAAAAAGAAAAACAGCAATAAATTAAATTCAATAAAAGCACCAGAAGTATCTAAGAACATTTTCTTAGATTGTGTGTGTGTATGTGTGTACGCGCGCATGAGGACGGAGGACTAAAATAAGATGAACATACTTTGGCAAGTCTAATAAAAATTACAACAAAAGTAATTCAAGGCTTACTCTGCATCATGCACTATCCCACGTATTTTACACGTATAATTTCATTCAAGTTTCACAACAACTCTACTACCCTTGCAGAAAAGGAAACCGAAACATGTAATGAAATAATTTGTCCAAATTCACAAAGCCGTTAAGTGGCAGTCAGGATTCAATTGTCTGGACTAATACAATACTTACAAATATAGAATACCGTACATGAACATAGGGAGATAACCATAAATATACACGTATACAATTTTAAAGCAAATACTTGACATACCACATAAAAAATGTATTTGCATACATTTGCAAATATCTGTAAAATAAAAATAAAATCAAAACTTTAAAAACATTTTTATTAATACATAATTTTTGCACATATTCATGGGGTACATCTGATATTTTGTTACAAGAATAGAATGACCAACTTGGAGTACTTCAAGGTATCCATCACCTCCAGTATTTATTATTTCCATGTGTTGGAAACATTTCAAGTCCTCTCTTCTAGATTTTGAAATATACAATATATTGTTGTTACCTAGTCGCCCTGCTCTGCTACTGAACATTAGAACTTATTCCTTCTATTTAACTATGTTCATATGCATTAACCAACCTCTTATTCCCCTATCCTTACTACACACACCATTCTGAGCCTCTGATATTTACTATTCTACTCTCTACCTCTATGAGATCCACTTTTTTAGCTCCCACATATGAGTGAGCGCATGCAATGCCTTTCTGTGCCTGGCTTATTTCATTTACCATAATGACCTCTAGTTCCTTTCACATTGCTGCAAATGACAAGGTTTCACTCTTTTTATGGCTGAATAGTATTCCATTGTGTAAATGTACCACATTTTCTTATCAATTCATCTGAAAATGGACACTTACATTGATTTCATATCTGTGCTATTGTGAATAGTGCTGCAAGAAACTATGGATGCAGGTATCCCATTGATAAACTAATTTCTTCCCCCTTAGATAAATACCCAGTAGAAGGATTTCTGGATTGTATGGTAGTTCTATTTTTACTTTTTTGAGATATCTCCATACTGTTTCCCATAGTGGCTGTACTAATTTACATTCCCTCCAACCGTGTAGAAGAATTTCCATTTTTCTGCGTCCTTGACAACATCTGTCATTTTTTATCTTTCTGATAATAGTCATTTTAACTGGTGTAAGATGATATCTCATTGTGGCTTTGGTTTGCATTTCCTTGATGATCAGTGGTATCAAACTGTCTTTTCAGAAATGTCTATTCATCTCCTTTGCCCACTTTTTAATAGGGTTATTTATTTTTCTACCACTGAGTTTCCTGTAAATTCTGAATATAAGTTCCTTGTCAGATAAAGTCTGCTATTATTTTATATTTTCTCCCATTCAACATGTTGTCTTTTTGCTCTGTTGTTTCCTTTGCTGTGCAGAAGCTTTTTAGCTTAATATAGTTCCATTTGTCTATTTTGGGGGTTTTAGCTTGTGCTTTTGAGGTCTTAGCCATAAAATCTCGCCTAACCCAATGTCCTGAAGTGTTTCTCCTTTTTTCTTTTGGTAGTTTTATAGTTTCGGGTCTTACGTTTAAGTCTTCAATCAATCTTGAGTTCATGTATGTATATGGTGAGAGATAGGAATACTGTTTCATTTTTCTGCATATGAATATCCAGATTTCCCAACACCATTTATTGAAGAGGCTATTCTTTCCACAAAATATGTTCTTGGGGCTTTTGTCAGAATCAGTTGGATATAAATAAGTAGGTTTATTTCTGGGTTCTCTATTCTATTCCATTGGTTTATGAGTCTGCTTTAATATCAACATCATGTTGTTTTGGTTACTATGGCCTTGTAGTTTGAAGTCAGATAGTATGCTGCGTCCAGCTTTATCCTTTTTGCTCAGGATTGTTTTGGCTATTTGGGCTATTTTTTTAGTTCTATACAAATTTTAGAGTTGTTTTCTCTATTTCTGTTAAAAATGACATGGATATTCTGACAGGGATTGCACTGAATGTGTAGACTGCTTTGTGTAATATGGTCATTTTAATAATACTAACTCTTCCAATCCATGAGTATAGGATGGCTTTCCATTTGTTTGGGTCCTCTTCAATTTCTTTTATCAGTGTTTCACAGTTTTCCTCACAGACGTCTTTCACTTTCATGGCTAACTTTATTATTTTATTTTGTTTTCCATACCTGTGGTAAAAGTGATTGCCTTCTTGGCCTTTTTCAGCTACTCGTTATTGGTGTATAGAAATGCTATATAAAATTAAACAAAAAAAATCCTAGAAATAAAAATGGTTAATACTTTTTCCTATGTACAAATATGAGAACTCTGTCTTAAAAACAATCAAAATTCAAAGTTAAACAAAAAAGAGGGCAAAATTTAACATATTAAATAATTACTCAAAAAAGCCTTTAATTTTTTAAATAAAGAGCATTAATAAATCTTCAAGAATAATTTCCATGGAATCATCACTAAAGAGGAATGTTTATTTCTTAAAAGTTAAATCACTCTTAAAATTGAAAAAATATCCAACTTCAGAGTAATAAAGCAATTTTAAATAATAATTTTTTTACTTTCAACTTTTATTTTAGATACCGGGGGGTGCATGTACAGACCTGTTACATGGTTATTTATATTGCATCCAGGTAGTGAGCACAGTATCCAATAGGTAGTTTTACAACCCATGCCCCCATGCCCTCTCTAGTAGTGTGCAGTGTCCACTGTTCTCATATTTATTTCCCTGGGTATCCAATGTTCCATATGAAATTTAGAATGGCCTTTTTTTCTAATTCTGTGAAGAATTACATTGGTAGTCTAATAAAGATAGCATTGAATCTGTAGATTTCACTGGGCAGTGTGGCCATTTTAACAATATTGATTCTTCCAATCCATGAGAACAGTGTTTTCTTATTTATTTGTGTCATCTCCAATTTCTTTCAGTAGTGTTTTTTAATTTTCCTTATAGAGATCTTTCATTTCACTTCCTTGGTTAGATGTATTCCCAGGCATTTCATTTTTTGTGTGGTTATTATGAATGGGATTGTGTTCTTCATTTGATTCTCAGTCTGGGCATTATTGGTGTATAGAAATGCTACTGATTTTTGTACATTGATTTCGTATCCTGAAACCTTGCTAAAATTATCAGTTCTTGCAGCCTTTTGGTGGAGTCTTTAGGATTTTCTACGTGTAGAATCATATCATCAGCAAAAGAAGCTATTTGACTTTTTTTTTCCTATCTGGATGCCTTTTATTTTTCTCTTGCCTGATTGTTCTGGCTAGGACTTCCAGTGCTGTGTTGAATAAGAGTGGTTAACAGTAGACATTCTTGTCTTGTTCCAGTTCTCACGGAGAAAGGTTCTAGCTTTTGCCCATTCAGTATGATGTTGGCTATGAGTCTGGCATAGATGACTCTTATTATTTTGAGGTATGTTCCTTTGATGCCTAGTTTGGTGAGGGTTTTTGTCACGAAGGGATATTGGATTTTATCAAAAGCTTTTTCTGTGTCAGTTGAGATGATCATGTGGATTTTGCTTTTGATTCTGTTCATGCAGTGAAGCATTTTTGATTTATGTATGTTGGAACAACCTTGCATCCCAGGAATGAAAGATACTTAATCATCACAAATTAACTTTTTGATATGCTGCTGAATTTGATTTGCTAGTATTTTGCTGAGGGTTTTTGTGTCTATGTTCATCAGGGATACTGGCCTGAAGTTTTCTTTTTGTTGTTGTTGTTGTTGTGTCTTCGCCAGGTTTTGGTATTAGGATGATGCTGGCTTTGTAGAATGAGTTAGGGAGGAGTCCCTCCTCCTTGATTTCCTGGAATAGTTTTCAGTAGGATTGGCATCAGTCTTTCTTTGTGTGTGTGTTAGAATTTGGCTGTGAATCCATCCGGTCCAGGGCTTTTTTGGTTGGTAGGGTTTTTATTATTGATTCAGATTCAGATCTTGATATTGATCTGTTCAGGATTTCAATCTCTTTCTTATTGAGTCTTGGAGACTGCATGTTTCCAGGATTTTATACACTTCCTCTAGATTTTCTACTTTGTGTGCATAGAGTTGTTCACATTATTCTCTGAGGATCTTTTGTATTACTGTGGGATCACTTACATGCCATCTTTGTCATTTCCAACTGTATTTGTTAATCTAGCTAGCAGTCTATGAGTCTTGTTTAATTTTTCAAGGAACCAACTCTTGATTTCATTGATCTTTTGTATGGATTTCTGCAGCTCAATTTCATTAAATTCTTCTCTAATTTTAGTTATTCCTTTTCTTCTGCTAGCTTTGGGCTGGTATTTTTTCTTCTTTTCTAGTTCCTTTCGGGCAAGGGTAGATTGTTCATTTGAGATCTTTCTAAATTTTTGATGAAGGCATTTAGGGCTATAAACTGTTCTCTTAACACTGGTTTAGCTGCATCCCAGAGATTCTAGCAAGATGTGTCCCTATTTTCATTAAATTCAAATAATGCATTTCTGCCTTAATTTCAACATTCCCCCAGGAGTTTCAAGAGTAAGTTGTTTAATTTCCATGTACTTGTGCAGTTTTGAGAGATCTTCCTTATGTTGATTTCTATTTTTACTGTATTGTGGTCTCAGAATGTGGCTGGTATGATTTGAGTTTTCTTTTTAATTTACTGAAATTTGCTTTATGACTGACCATGTGCTGGCTCTTAGAATATGTTCAGTATGCATATGAGAAAAACATATACTCTGTAGTTGTTGGGTGGAGTGTTCTGTAGATGTCTATGAGGTACAATTGGTCAAATGTTGAGTTTAAGGCCGGAGTTTCATTGTTAGTTTTCTGTCTTGATGATCTAACACTATCAGTGGGGTGTTGAAGTCTCACCCTATTGTTGTGTGGTTGTCTATGTCTTTTCGTAGGACAAGAAGAACTGGTTTTATGAATCTGGGTGCTCCAATGCTTGGTGCCTATGTATTTAGGATAATTAAGTCTTCTTGTTGGATTGTACTTTTCATCATTATGTAATGTCCTTCATTCTTCTTAATTTTTACTGGCTTAACATATGTTTTATCTGATATAAGAATAGTGACTTCTGCTCTTTTTTTGGTTTCTGTTTGTATATCTTTCTCCATCCCCTTCCTTTGTGCCTACAGGTGTCACGAGAGGTAAGATGGTTCTCTTGAAGACAACAGATGGTTGAGCCTTCTCTTTTTATCCATCTTGCCACTCTGTGTCTTTTAAGTGGGGTGTTTAGTGCCTTTACATTCAAGGTTAGAATTGATACACACGATTTTCATCTTGTCATCATCTTGTTAGCTGGTTGTTATGTAGAACCGATTGCATAGTTGCTTTACAGTACCTGTGAGCTATGTGCTTAAGTGTGTTTCTGTGGCATCAGATATTGTTCTTACGATTTCATGTTTAGCACTCCCTTAAAGACTTCTTATATGGCTGGTCTAGTTGAAACAAATTTCCTCAGCATTTGCTTAAAATCTGATGAAGATTTTATTCCTCTTTCACTTATGAAGCTTAGTTCGGTAAGAGAGATGAAATAGTTGAAATTTCTTTTCTCTATGGATGTTGAAAACAGGCCCCCAATCTCATCTGGCTAGTAAGGTTTCTACTGAGAGGTCTGCTGCTAACCTGATGAGGTTCCCTCTGCATGTGACTTGACCCTTCTTTCTAGCTGTTTTTAAGATTTTTTTCTTTCGTGTTGACCTTGGTGAATCTGATGGCTATGTGCTTTGGTGATGGTTCCTGTCTATAGTATCTATCTGGCGTTCTCTGTATTTATTGGATTAACATGTCAACCTCTAGAAAGATTAGGGAAATTTTCATGGACTACACCCTCAAGTATATTTTCCAAGTTATTTTTCTCTCTCATTCTCTCTCAGGAATGCCAGAGTCTTAGACTTAATCACTTTACATAATCCCATATTTCTCAGAGTTTTTTTTTTCAGTTTTAAAAAATTCTTTCTTCTTTATTTTTGTCAGAGTTGCCTTGAAGAAACAGTCTTCAAAGTCTAAGATTCTTTCCTCAGTTTGTTCTAATCTGCTGTTAATACTTCTGGTTGTATTACAAAATTTTTGTCATGAGTTCTTCAGGTCTAGAAGTTCAGTTGGTTCCTTCTTAAAATGGTTATTTCCTCTTTCAGCTCTTGGATCATCTTACCAGATTCCTTAGATTGTGTTTCACGTATCTCCTGAATCTCAATGAGCGTCCCTGCCATCCAGATTCTGAATTCCATGACTGTTATTTTAGTCATTTCAAACTAGTTAAGAACCATTGCTGGGGAACTAGTGGATTCATTTGGAGGTAGGGGGACACTTTGGCTTTTTGAATTGCCAGAGTTCTAGCACTGACTCTCATCTTGGAGGGTTGGTGTTTTGCAGTGTTAACTGTATATAGCTTCGTTTCTGGGTGCTTTCAGAGGACTAGGACTCTGTACAACATCTTTATGTGTAGGTACACACCTGCACTTGGTTTCACGGGTGTATATATCAGCAGATTTTTGGTGTTGCAGTTTGGGCTAGAATCCAGTAGCTGGCAGTTAAGAGTAATGGCCAGTAGCTAGGCTAATACTGAGCCACACAACTCTTGTACTTCCTCACTTTCACTGGTGTGCTCTGCAGTGGGGAGGTCGGGGACGGGGAGAAGGGGAGAAGAAGAGATGGCCTCACCAGGTCCACTTTAGGGAACTCCCTCCAATCATGGGCGTCCACGCCCGAGTTTCTTTTGTTAGGTGTTCCAGGCTGCCAGGTCCCCCGAGCAGAGGTTGCAACAGGGAAATATGCCACACCCCTTCTGGACAGGCCCTGTGTAAGGAGAAATGCATGTCTGGTTCCCACCCTGGTCCAGGAACCCATGCGTGTCACCCCTCTCAGTGTTCTAAGGGTACAGGCTCCTCCCCAGCTCATGTGCTGGCCACAGATCTTGGCTGCAGGCTGCAGCTCTGGGGGTACCCAGATGTCAAGCTGTGTAGCATCAGCAGCGCAGCCTGAGTGCAATGTTTCACCTTATTTCTTTTCCCAGTGGCCCAGAAACACCTGCAATTCCTCAGCACAGCTGGAATCTGACCCCAAGCACTCAGGCTGCGCTGCTGATGCTACACAGTACACTCAATCATGTGGGGCAGCTAGGCATAGGTCCAGGGAGAGGCAGTTGACAAGAGAGCTAGCACAACAAATGTGCCCCTGTTCCATAGTGAAGCCAGCCCCACTCTCTTCTGGCTCAGAGGTCAGTTAGGGCTGGCACTTCCTGAAGGGAGATGGAGAGCCCTAGAGGAAAGGCATCTATGGCCACTCTCTGACAGAGCTACCCAGCCCACAAAAACTCCCAGGCTCTGCAACATCTGAAAATTAGTCTCTGCCTATCCCCAGCAAGATCCCTCTGCCAGCTCACATGTCCACAGGGGACTCGAGGCACCCTGTAACTAGGATCCTAGGGGTCAGTGCTGAAAGTGAGCTGTCCCTCAGGTCCTTCATTCGCCTCTTTCCCAGGAGCTCTTAGGGGCCAGGAACTAGTCCAAGGGTTCAGTTATCCTACACAGCGTTCCCAGCTTCCGCCCCCTTCATGCTCAGCTTCAGTGTTTCCATCCACTCTCAGCTTTTTCTCTTTGAAGATCTGCCCAAATTAAGGTGGTTTAGTCAATAATTTGGTCTCTCTCAGTGTGAATGCTACTTCCTCCCTGCATCTAGTAGGCCATCTTGTTCCCCCATCAGTTTTCTTAAGCAAGCATGGTTACATTTGCCTTTTATTTACTTGTTTTCTGTAAATTCAGGGGGATTAAGTGCCATTTTGTTACAAAGATACATTGCATAGTGGTGTTTTTAGCGCAGCCATCACCAGAACAGTGTACACTGTACCCATTAAGTAATTTCCCATCCCCCGTCCTTCTCTCACACTTCCATCCTACTGAGTCGCCAATATCTATTATTACATTCTCTATGTCCATGTGTACACATTATTTATCTCCCACTTACCCAAAAGAACATGCAGCATCTGACTTTGTTTTTTAGTTATTTCACTTAAAATAATGTCCTCCATTCCAGTTCCCACCATGTTGCTGCAAAAGACAAGATTTCATTCTTTTTTATAGCTGAGTGAAATTCCATGGTTATATAAACCACATTTTTTAGCCAGGTATGGTGGTGTGCATCTGTAGTCCTAGCTACCTGGGAGGCTGAGAAAGGAGGATTACTTGAATCCAGGAGTTCAAGGATGAGTGAGTTATGATCGTGCCGCTATACTGCAGCCTGGGTGACAGAGCGAGACCCTGTCTCAAGCAAAAACAAACAAACAAAAATAAATAAATAAATAAACACACACATTTTTTTATCCAGTCATCTGTTGGTGGACACTTAGGTTGATTCCGTATCTTTGCCATTGTGAATAGTGCTGCAATAAACATACAGGTGCAGGTATCTTTTTGACAAAATGATTTCTTCTCTCTCAAGTAATGAGACTGCTAGGTCAAATGGTACTTCTGTTTTAAATTATTTGAGAAATCTCCAAACTGCTTTCTACAGTGGCTTAGCTAATTTACATTCCCACCAACAGCATATAAGTGTTTCCATTTCTCGGCATCCCTGCCAATATCTGTTATTTGACTTTTTTTTTTTTTCTCGAGACGGAGTCTCGCTTTATTGCCCAGGCTGGAGTGCAGTGATGTGATCTTGGCTCACTGCAGTCTCTGCCTCCTGGGTTCAAGCGATTCTCATGCCTTAGCCTCCCGAGTAGCTGGGACCACAGGCATATGCCACCATGCCCAGCTAATTTTTGTATTTTCAGTAGAGACGGCGTTTCACTACACTGGCCAGGTTAGATGTTATTTGACTTTTAAATAATAGCTATTCTGATTGGTGTAAGACAGTATCTCCTTGTGGTTTTAATTTGCATTTCTCTGATGATTAGTGATGTTGAGCATTTTTTCAATATGCTTCTTAGACATTTATATGTCTTCCTTTGTAAAATGTCTGTGCATTTCCTTTGCTCACTTTTTAATGGGGTTATTTGAGGGATTTTGGTTGAGTTGTTTGCATTCCTTGTAGATTCTGGACATTAGACCTAAAATCAGATGCAAAGTTGGCTAATATTTTCCCCCATTCTGCAGGTTGTCTGTTCACTGTGTTGATTATTTCTTTTGCTGTGCAGAAGCTTTTTAGTTTATATAGTCCCATTTGTCTACTTTTGTTTTTGTTGCATTTGCTTTTAAAAGTCTTAGTCATGAATTCTTGGTCTAGGCCAATGTCGGGAGGAGTTTTTCCTAGATTTTCTTCTACAATTTTTGCAGTTTCAGGACTTACATTTAAGGCTTTAATCCATCTTGAGTTATTTTTTGTATATGGTGAGAGTCAGGAGTCCAGTTTCATTTTGCATATAGCAATCCAATTTTCCTAGCACCACTTACTGAATAGGGTGTCCTTTTCCCAGTGCATAATTTTGTCGACTTTGACAAAGATCAGTTTGCTGTAAGTATGTGGCTTTATTTCTGGGTTCTCTGTTCTATTCTACTGATCTGTGACTATTTTTATACTATGCTATTGTGTTTACTAACACCTTGCAATACAACCTGAAGTCAGGTAAAGTGAGACCTCCAACTTTGTAATAATACCAATTTGATAAAGTTTTTTTTAACCAGGAAATGACAAAAATGTAAAAGAAACAATGATTACTCTGTATTTACTAATTTTTTAAATTTTTTACGGGTGTATATATATAAGTGCATATATTTATGGGGTACATTAGCTATTTTGATACAGGCATACAATGTGGAATAATCACATCAGGGTAAGTGGCATATTGCTAAATTTTTGATAAATAAGTATTATATGACAAGAAAAAGCAACAAATTTTATTTCATTAAAACAAGAAATATATTCACACATACATATATATGAAATATTCCTTCATCCTTAAAAATGTAATTTAAGACAATTGCCAAAATGACATCTGAGGAACACGAGATCAACAGATCTGGATGTGAGATTTTTAAAAAAGGAAAGTAAGGGGTTCCATGGTGAAATGCATTCAGGAAATACTGGGCTAAATAAAGTTGAAAAGTTTTTCAGTGCAGGACTTCTAGAGCCATTGATATGCTAATTTTCTAAACTTAGCCATCTCCATCACAGCCTGTGAGTGGCTCAAGAGAAGCCCTAACAATCTGGAACAGCACTTAAAAACCACCAATCTAGGCCGGGCGCGGTGGCTCACGCCTGTAATCCCAGCACTTTGGGAGGCCGAGGTGGGCGGATCACGAGGTCAGGAAATCGAGACCATCCTGGTGAACACGGTGAAACCCCGTCTCTACTAAAAATACAAAAAAATTAGCCAGGCGTGGTGGCGGGCGCCTGTAGTCCCAGCTTCTAGGGAGGCTGAGGTAGGAGAATGGCGTGAACCCAGGAGGTGGCGGAGCTTGCAGTGAGCGGAGATCGCATCACTGCACTGCAGCCTAGGCGACAGAGCGAGACTCTGTCTCAAAAAAAAAAAAAAAAAATTCACCAACCTAATACAATAGTCTAACATTTTTGATATATTTTGTAAAATGTACAAAAACAGATGAAAGGTGGAAGGAAAATGAATTCTGTTTACAATAAAGCTGAGGTTCCATAAGGTGTAATTTATAACTATATATTGGGTCAAGTTTGAAGGAACCAGAACTAAAAGATAGCAAACAGGAGGTCTGTAACTTTGACTTGCTTATTAAAATTGATTTGTATGCTAATTTTATATTGAATATATTGAATATACTTTAAATTGTGCTAATTGCAAGTATATGGCTTTAAATATGATGAAAAGTCAGACCAAAATATAGCTGAATTTTAAAAATTATAAATTGAAATGAAAATATACATATATCTTAAGAGTTTAAATAAAACTGCACCTTGGACATCTAAAGTAATGATAATTTCATAGTAAAATTTCATATATACACACTAGGCAAAGGACTGAAGTATTTACTAAATATATTTTCATATTAGCCATTAGATGGCACCATATATCTACTAGTTAACATAACTATACTAAACTAATTTCCCGACATGCTCAAAAAGTAATATAAAATATATTTAACTTTTACGTAAATACAATACACATTATCTTTTATCATTGTTAACTTTAAGTTTTAAAGTGAAGAAAGATGATATAAGCAATTACATTTACATCACCATTTCTGGAACGTTAAAACTTAGTAAGTAATCTCATTCAGAAATCAAATGGAGTGTTCTAAGACAATGATTCAAAGGTTAAAGAGCAGACAGCTAGAGAATGCCTTTCCTTAAGGTAAATGTAAGATAAAACTAATTCTCTACCTTAATAAATTTTGTTTTTACTTTTTATTCATAAACTACATTGTCCAATTTCCACTTCTTCTAAACAATCAAATTTCTGTCTCCTCTTAAATTTCACCATATCTTGTTCTCTAATGCAGGACTCTCAGTTCCTGTGTAATTTCCCACTCCCTCCTGAAATCACTGCTGCAGATTTTTATATAGTCTATTTAAACACCAAAAACGACCCCATTCTAATAATTGCATTTTCTACTTCCAGCTAATATAAAACAACATGGATCAGATTTATCCCACCACCTGAAAACACTAAAACAACAGACAGCACATGAAACAATGGCACTCAAGACACTGAAGATGGGCAATAAAGGAGTGATCATTCAGAGAAAGAAAAAAAAAAACGAGATCATCTATATGATAATGATTTTCCAAGCTTACTACCTGGAGAAAGGGGACAGTAAGGTCACTGTACAATCAGGTGAGTGCTGAGGAGAGAAACCTGGGAGTATGAAGAAGCTACGTGTGCTAAAGTTCATGTGGCTGAGTCCCGGAATAAAAAGCTGTGTAGACAGAGAACTCCAGATACCTACACTGAGTCACTCGTAACATACAGTTCAGTACTTCTTAGCACATACATGTAAGGAAACAATCAGAGGCTGGGGAAAAAACTGCCTAACAGGATTAAAGGGAAGAGATGCCAAATCTTATACAGAGCACGAAATGGGGACTATTCTGAAGATCGATCCAGAATTTTAAAATCTCAAACCTTACGAGCCACTGATTAGACTGATATACGAAGGATTTTGCTTCAGAAAATTAATCTTACACTAAATGCAGGTTTTGCCCCTCCTAACAAAGGTGAAAAGCAAGACTGAAAGGAACAAACTGTTCTCAGGTAATTTAACCTATCTCAGAATAAACCTCAAGAACTAATCACTATTAGATCTAACACTCAACAAGGGAAACTTCACAATGTTTGGCATCCAATAAAGAAATTATCAGGTATGCAAAGAAGCAAAAAGAAAAAAAACCCAGGAGAAAAATTAATCAATCAAAATTGACTCAGAAAATTGATAACATTAGGAGACACGGACACTAACAATTATTACGATATATTCTATGAGTTTGAAGAACCAGAGGAATGATCGAATGTGGTAAGAAGAGACATGGAACTTTTCCTAAAAGCCTAAATCAAACTTCCAAACGTGAAAACTAAAATGTCTTAGATAAAAATACACTGAAAGAGACTGACAGCACATCAGATATTAAAAAGAAAATGTTAATGAACCTGAAGACATATCAACAGAAAGCATAAACACAAGAAGAGAATGACTAAATAAATAAGCAAATAATCAGTAAATTGTGGGACAACTTCAAGTAGATAAATATATGTGTAACTGACACCCACACAAAAGAGATGAGAAAAGAAGAAATCAAGAAAACATTTGAAGAAGTAATGGTCAAAATTGTTCCAAATTTAATGAAAACTATAACCAAAAGCAGCTCACTAAATTCAAAGAACAAGAAAAAAATGAAGAAAACTACACAAAGGAACACTATATGCAAATGCATTAAAGTTGTAAAGATAAAAACAGAAGTAGTCGGAAAAATTACACATTATCTACAAAAAAAAAGGTAAGGCTGACAAGAGAGTCATCAGAAATAATAAAAGACAGAACAAGTGGCACACTATCTTTAAAGTATTGAAAGAATAAAAGCTGCTAATCTAGAAGTCCTTGCCAGTTAAATGATCTTTGAAAAATAAAAGGTGAAAGTTTGTAAAACAATACAACATAACTTTGAGTCACACAAAAGGATATAGTTTGGATATTTGTCTCCACCCAAATCTCATACTGAAATGTAATTACCAGTGTTGGAGGTGAGACCTAATGGGAGGTGTCTGGATCACGGGGGAGGATCCTTTATAGCTTGGTGCTGTCCTTGCAATAGTGAGTATTCAGAAGATCTGATTGTTTAAGTGTGTAGCACCTCACCCACACTCTCTCTTGCTCCTGTTTTCACCATGTGAAGTGTTTGCTCCCACTTCATCTCCCACTATTAGTAAAAGCTCCCTGAGGCCTCTACAGAAGCTGAACAGATGCCAGCGCCATGCTTGTACAGCCTACAAAACTGTGCGCCAATTAAACCTCTATAAATTATCCAGTCTCAGGTATTTCTTTATAGCAACACAAGAATGGCCTAATATAGAAAACTGGTACCAAGGAGTGGGGCTCTGCTATAAAGATACCTGAAAATGTGAAAGCAAATTTGGAAGTGGGTAGCAGGCAGAGGTTAGAATAGTCTGGAGGGCTCAGAAGAAGACAGGAAGATGAGGGAAAGTTTGGAACTGCTTAGAGATGAGTTAAATGGTTGTGACCAAAATGATGATGGTGATACGGACAATCAATCCAGGCTGCTGAGGTCTCAGATGGAAATGACAAACATACTGGGAACTGGAGCAAAGGTAACTCATATTATGCCTTAACAAACAGCTTGGCTGCATTGTGCTCATGTCCTAGGGATCTGTGTAAGTTTAAAAATGAAGGATAATTGGGCCAGGCATGGTGGCTCACGCCTGGGAGGCCGAGGTGGGCGGGTCACAAGGTTGGGAGTTCAAGACCAGCCTGACCAACATGGTGAAACTCTGTCTCTACGAAAAATACAAATATTAGCCAGGCGTGGTGGCACATGCCTGTAATCCCAGCTACTCAGGAGGCTGAGGCAGGAGAATCATTTGAACCTGGGAGGCAGAGGTTGCAGTGAGCTGAGATCACACCACTACACTCTAGCCTGGGCAACACAGTGAGACTCTGTCTCAAAAAAGAAAAAAAAAAGAAGGAAAGATAATTTAGGGTATCTGGCAGAAGAAATTTCTAAGTGGCAAAGCATTCGAGATGTGGTCTGGCTGCTTCTAACAGCCTATGTTCAGATCTGGGAACAAATAAATGACTAAAGTTGGAATTTATATTTAAAAGGGAAGCAGAGCATGAAAGTTTGGAAAATTTGCAGCCTGGCCATGTGGTAGAAAAGAAAGGCTCAATTTCAAGGGAGGAACTCAAGCAGGCTGCAGAGCAACCACTTCCTAGAGAAATTTGCAAAATTAAAAAGGAGCCAAGTACTAATACCTAATACTATGGGATAAAGGTCTCAGAGACCTTCATGGAAGCCCTTCCAACCACAGGTCCTGAAGCCTAGGAGAACAGAACGGTTTTGTGGGCCAGGCCTAGGGTCCTGCTGTCCTGCACAGCCTTGGGAAATTGCTCCCTGTATCCCGGCCACTCTAGCCCCAGCCTCAGCTCAAAGAAGCCCAGGTATACCTTGGGCCGCTGCTTCACAGGGTGCAAGCTTGGAGGTTTCCACGTAGTGTTAAGTCTTTAGGCACTTTGAGTGCAAGAGTAGTGCGGGCTTGGCAGCCTCTGCCTAGATTTCAGGGATGTTTGGAAAAGCCTGAATGTCTAGGAAGAAGATTGCTGCAGGGATGAAGGCCTCACAGAGAACCTCTACTAGAGCAGTGCAGAGGGAAAATGTGAGGATGGAGGCCCCACACAGAGTCCTCATTGGGACATTCCCAGTAGAGCTGTGGGAAGAGGGAAACTGTCCTCCAGACTCCAGAGGGGCAGATCCACCAGCAGCTTTCACTGTGTACCTGGAAAAGCCACAAACACTCAACTCCATCCTGGAAGAGCAGCTTTGGGGGCTGACCCCCTACAAAGCCACAGAGGCAGAATGGCCAAAGGCTTTGGGAGCCCACCTCTTGAAGCAGTGTGCCCTGAATATAGGACGTGGAGTCAAAGAAGAGACTGATTTGGAAGTTTAAGATTTAATGACTGCCCTGCTGCGTTTTGAACTTACATAGGGTCTGCAGTCCCTTTCTTTTGGCCAATTTCTCCCTTTTGGAATGGAAATGTTTACCCAATGTCTCTACCCACACTGTATCTTGGGAGTAAATAACTTGTCCCATTTGATTTTGCAGGCTCCTAGACAGAAAGCAATTGCCTTGTCTCAGGTGAGACTTTGGACTTTTAGTGTTGCAACAAGTTAAAACTTTGGGGGACTACTGGAAAGGCCTGATTATATTTAGCAACCTGAGAAGGACATGAGATTTGGTGGGGCCAGGGGCAGAATGATACAGCTTGTATATCTGTCCCCGCCCAAATCTCATGTTGAGATGTAATTCCCAATGCTGGAGGTGGGGCCTGGTGGGAGGTGTTTAGGTACTGGGGGCAGAACTCTCATGGCTTAGTGCTGTTCTTGAAATAGTGAGTACTCGCAAGATCTAGTTGTTCAAGTGTGTGGCACCTCCCCACTGACTCTCTCTTCTTCCTGCTTTTGCCATGTGAAGTGCCTGCTCTCACTTTCCCCTCCAGCATGAGTAAAAGCTCCCTGAGCCCTCTCCAGAAGCTGAGAAGATGCCAGTGCCATGCTTATACAGCCTGCAGAACCCTGAGCCAATTAACCTCTTTTCTATAATAAATTACCCAGTCTCAGGTATTTATAGCAACACAAGAATTGACTAATACACAAATGTTGAAAGACAACATCGCCAGCAAATCTGCCGTAGAAATATTAAAGTTCTTCAAACAGAAAGAAAATGACACAAGATGAAACCCAGATATACAACACAAAGAATACAGTGTACTAAAAAAACAGTTTTCATCTTATTATTTAAAATTTTTTTAAAGATAAGAGAGTGACATCACAGAAAATGAGGGAGTAGGAAGCTTCAAGGGTACACACCTCTACTGAACCATTAAACAGGAAAAAAATTGTCAGAATCAACTATTTCAAAACTCTGGAACCTTGTTGGCCAATTACAGCAACGAGGGAAGCACTTGATGAAGGGAGAGACTGCTGAAACGCAGTAAGAGAACAGTATGCACAAAACAGCTACCATCCCCCACCCTTCAGCCCCGCCTTGGCAATGGGACATCAGCTTATATACCTGGACTGGCTAGCTGGTGCTAAAATCAGCAGTAAGGACCCTGACTTCCAAAAATTGGCGGTTGTGCATTTTGATCATTCTGGCATTTCCCTGAAGAACAGCTGTAGATGCTTGTCTTTGTTTTGGCTGCCTCAGGCTGTAGTGGCTTTGCCAGCAGTGGCTATTTCAAGAAGGCACACACATCTTTGGTTGGGTTTTTGGATCTAGACATTTAGGAAAACCTGAGAGAGGTCTTTGTCTGACCACAGATATAATGAAAAAGAAACATCTCTGACCATATACAAGAAGGAATAAAGACTTTTCAAAAATAGTCTGGGGAGGTCACTAAATAGATAACTGCAGCACCTACTAACCAAAAATGAGAAATCTCTAAGGAGTAGGACAATCTCATTTCTACTTACCATAATAGAGTATTCAAAATGTTGTTTTCAACAAAAAGTTACAAAGCCTTCAAAGAAACAGGAAAGTATGGCCCATTCTCAGGATAAAAGAATTTCACAGAAACAATCTCTGAGGAAGATCCAAAATTAGAATTACCAGTTAAGGATGTTTAATGAACACTCTTAGATAAGATTAATAAGCTAAAATAAACCAGGGACAAAAAAAGAAAATCAGAAGAACATTGTATGAGTAGGGAGTATGAATAAAGGGACAGAAATTATAAAAAGAAACCAAATAGAAATTCTGACAGTGAAAAGTACACTAGATTAAATGAAAAGTTTACTAGAGAGGTTCAATGGCAGATTGGGCCAGGCAAATCAGAGACTCAGTAAACATTAAGATAAAACCATCGAAATGATCCAGTTTGAGGAGCAGGGGAAAAAAAAGAAGGCAGAAAAATGAACAGAATGTGAGAGCCTTTGAGATAGCATCAAACGTACCAACACATGTATCACACGAGCACCAAAAGGAGAAGAGGAAAAAGGCAGAACAATATCAGAAGAAGTAACGGCCAAAAATGACTGTAAATATAACACCAAAGGCACAATCCATGAAAAACAATAGTTGATAAGCTGGATCTCAATTTAAAATTTAAAACTTCTGATCTGCAAAATACAATGTGAAGAAAATGAAAAGATAAGCTACAGATTAGAGGAAAATATTTGCAAAAGACAAACTTGATAACGGACTGTTTTGAAAATATATAAAGAACTCTTAAAACTCAACAATAAAAAAAAAACAGCCTGATGAATAAATGGGTCAAAAGCCTTAAAAGATACCTCACTAAAAGCGATAAGCATATAGCAAATTAGCATGTAAAAACACACTCCACAACATCTGTCATCAGGGTAATGCAAATTAAAACAACAGAGACACCACCACATACCTATTAGAATGGCCAAAATCCAGAACACTGACAACTCCAAATGCTGATGAGGATGTGGAGCAACAGGAACCCTCATTAACAGCTGCTATAAATGCAACATGGCAAAGCGACTCTAAAAGACAGTTTGGCTGCTTCTCACAAAGCTAAATATACTCTTACCATATGATTCAGCAATTACATTCCTTGGTATTTACCAAAAAAGTTAAAAACTTTAGTCTACACAAAAATGTGTACATTGATGCTTGCAGCAGCTTTGTTCATAATTGCCAAAACTTGGAAGCAACCAAGATGTCCCTCTGTAGGTGAATGGATAAATAAAACTGTACAACATCCAAACAATGGAACACCAGTGTTAAAAACAAATGAACTATTACAGAAAAAAAATTTTTCAAAACTTCAAAACCAGTGTTTTAAACTAACCCAGTCACAGAAAAACAAAGAAAAGAGAATTTTAAAACACGGTCTCATGCCTGTAATCCCAGCACCTTGGGAGGCTGAGGCAGGTGGATTGCTTCAACTCAGGAATTTGAGACCAGACTAAGCAATATGGTGAAACCTTGTCTCCACGAAAAATACAAAAATGAGCCGGCCACGGTGGTACACGCCTGTAGTCCTGGCTACTCTGGGGGCTGAGGTGGGAGGATCACCTAAGACCAAAAGGTCAAGGCTGCAGTGAGCTGTGATGGCGCCACTGCACTCCAGCTTGGGTTACAGAGTGAGACCATATTTCAAATAATAATAATAATAATAAACAACGAAGTCTTTGAGAAATATGGGACTATGTAAAGTAACCAAACCTATGAATCACTGGCATTCTTGAGAAAAAGTAAGCCTGGAAAACATAACTGAGGAAATAAATCAAGAAAATCTTCCTAATCTTACAAGAGGGGTAGGCATCTAGATATAAGAAATCCAGGCAACACCTACAAGATACTATACAAAACAAACATCACCAACGCATATAGTCACCAGACTGTCCAAGGTCAATGCTAAAGAAAAAAATCTTAAAGGCAGCTAGAGAAAAAGGTGTCAGATCATGCACAAATGGAACCCCATGAGACTAAGAGCAGGCCTCTCAGCAGAAACCTTACAAAGTAGGAAAGAACAAGGGCCTATTTTCAGCTTTCTTGAAAAGAAGAAAGTCTGGGTCAGGCATAGTGGCTCACATCTGTAATCTCAACACTTTGAGAAGGTGATGCAGAAGGATCACTTGAGCCCAGGAGTTTGAGAGCAGCATGAAAAACATAGCAAGATGTCATCTCTCCAAAAAATAAACATTAAAAATTAGTCAGGTGTGGTGGTACACAACTGTAGTCCCAGCTACTCGGGAGGTTAAGGTGGAAAGATTGCCTAAACACAGAAGTTTGAGGTGCAGTGAGCTTCAGTCACAACACCGCTCTCTAGTTTGGGCAACAGAGTGAGACCCGGCAAAAAAAAAAAAAAAAAAAGAAGAAGAAGGAGAAGGAGAAGGAGAAGAAGGAGGAGGAGGAAAAGAAATTTCAACAAAGAATTTCATGTTCCACCAAACTAAGCTTCATATGCAAAGAAAAAATAAA
Source organism: Trachypithecus francoisi (assembly GCF_009764315.1). NCBI lineage: Eukaryota > Metazoa > Chordata > Mammalia > Primates > Cercopithecidae > Trachypithecus > Trachypithecus francoisi. The sequence continues at coordinate 67,020,464 of NW_022681470.1, read as the reverse complement.
ACATTTTTCCAACCAAGCAAGCACTAAGAAAATTCATTACCACCAGATCAACCTTACAAGAGATCCTTAATGGAATTCTAAACATGGAAGTGAAAGAACAACACCAGCTACCACAAAAACATAATAAAGTACATAGCCCATAGACTCTATACAGCTTCCACACAATAAAAACGACAGAGCAAAAAGCTAACAACTTCATATGATTGAAACCTCACATATCAATACTAACCTTGAATATAAATGGTCTAAATGCCCCACTTGAAAGGCACAGAGTTGCAAGTTGCATTTTAAAAAAAAGAAAAAAGAACAGCTAACAAGGGAAGTGAAGGACTTCTTCAAGGAGAACTACAAACCACTGCTCAATGAAATCAGAAATGACACAAACAAATGGAAAAACATTCCATGCTCATGGATAGGAGGAATCAATGCCATGAAAATCCATACTGCCCAAAGTAATTTATAGGTTGAATGCTATTCCCATTAAACTAACATTGACATTCTTTACAGAATTAGAAAAAAATATATATTTTAAAATTCATATGGACAAAAAAGAGCCCAAATAGTCAAGACAATCCTAAGCAAAAAGAACAAAGTTGGAGGCATCATGCTACCTGACTTCAAACTATACTACAAGGCTACAGTAGCCAAAACAGCCTGGTACTGGTACAAGAACAGACATATAGACCAATGGAACAGAATAGAAACCCAGAAATAAGACTGCACACCTACAACCATCTTATCTTCAACAAACCTGATAAAAACAAGCAATGGGATAAGGGCTCCCTATTTAATAAATGGTACTGGGAGAACTGATTAGCCATATGTGGAAAACTGAAACTGGACCCCTTCCTTATACCATATATAAAAATCAACTCGAGATAAATAAAGAATGAAATGTAAAACCCAAAACTACAAAAACCTTAGAAGAAAATCTAGGCAGTACCTTTCAGGATACAGGCACCAGCAAAGATTTCATGACGAAAGTGCCAAAAGCAATTGCAACAAAAGCAAAAATTGACAAATGGGATCTAATTAAAAGGCATCTGCACAGCAAAAGGAACTATCCATCAGAATGAACACACAACCTAAAGAATGGGAGAAAATTTTGCAATCTATCCATCTCACAAAGGTCTAACACCCACCAACTACAAGGAACTTAAACAAATTTACAAGAAAAAAAACCCATTAAAAAGTAGGCAAAGAATATGAACAGACACTTCTCAAAAAAAGATACACATGCAGCCAACATACATATGAAAAAAAGCTCAACATCACTGATCATCAGAGAAATGTAAATCAAAACTACAATGAGATACCATCTCACACCAGTAAGAATAGCTATAATTAAAAAGTCAAAAAAAAATAACAGATGCTGGCATGGTTGTAGAGAAAAAGGAATGCTTTTACACTGCTGGCAAAAGTGTAAGTTAAGTTCAACTATTGTGGAAGACAATGTGGTGATTCTTCAAAAACCTAGAGGCAGAAATACCATTTGACCCAGCAATCCTCCCATTACTGGGTATATACCCAAAGAAGTATAAATCATTCTATTATAAAGATATATGAATGCACTGTATACATATGTAACAAACCTGCATGTTGTGCTCGTGTACCCTAGAACTTGCAAGTATAATAATAAAAAAAAAGATATATGCATGCACACATTCATTGTAGCACTATTCACAATAGCAAAGACATGGAATCAATCTAAATGCCCATCAGTGATAGGCTGGATAAAGAAAATATGGTACATATACACCATGGAATACCACGCAGCCATAAAAAGAAACAAGATCATGTCCTCTGTAGGGACATGGATGGAGCCGCAAGCCGTTATCTTCAGCAAATTAATCCAGGAACAGAAAACCAAATGCCACATGTTCTCACTTACAAGTGGGAGGTGAACAATGAGAAGACATGGACACACAGAGGGGAACAACACACACTGGGGCCTGTTGGAGAGTTGGGGGCAGGAAGGGGGAAAGCATCAAGACAAACAGCTAATGGATGCTGGGTTTAATACCTAGTTGATGGGATGATCTGTGCAGCAAGCCACCATGGCACATGTTACCTCTGTAACAAACCTTCACATCCTGCAAACGTACCCCTAAACTTTAAAGTTGGAAAAAAAAAAAAAAAGACCCATTTGTCTGCTGTCCTCAAAAAGTCCATCTCACATATAAATCCATAGGCTCAAAGAAAAGGGTGGAAGAAAGATCTATCGTACAAACAGAAAAAAAAAGAGCTAGAGTCACTCTTCTTATATCAGATAAAACAATTTAAACCAACAACAATAAAAAAGGACAGAGAATTGTATTACATAATGAGAAAGCGTCCAATTAAACAAGACTTAGCTATCCTAAATACATACACACGCAACACTGAGGCACCCGAATTCATAAAACAAATTATTCTAGACCTGTGAAAAGACTTAGACAACCACACAATAATAGTGAGGGACTTCGATATCCAACTGACAGCATGAGACAGATCACTGAGGCAGAAAACCAACAAAGAATTTCTGGACTTAAGTTTGATACTTGACCAACTGAACCTAATAACCATCTACGGAATATTGTATCCATCAACCACAGAATATACATTCTTCTCGTTTGCACACAAAACACACTCTAAGATAGACCACATGCTCAGCCATAAGGTAAGTCTCAACAAATTCAAAAAAACTGAAATCATTCCAACCATACTTTCAGATCACAGTGAAATAAAAATAGAAATCAATAACAAGAAGATCTCTCAAAACCACACAATTTCATGGAAATTAAACAACTTGCTACTGAATGACTTTGCAGTAAACAATAAAACTAAGGCAGAAATTTTAAAAATATTTAAAATAAATGAAAACAGAGACACAACATACAAAAATCTCTGGGATGCAGCAAAAGCAGTATTAAGAGGAAAGTTCATAGTGCTATACACCAACCTAAAATAGTTAGAAAAATCTTAATGATCTAACATCACACCTAGAAGAACTAGAAAAACAAGAACAAACTAACCTGAAAGCCAGCAAATAAATAAATAAATAAATAAAACTCAGAGTAGAACGGAAGGAAACTGAGACCCTAAATACATACCAAGAACAATGAAACCAAAAGTTGGTTCTTTGAAATGCTAAACAACATTGATAGGCCACTAGTAAGATTGAAAAAAGAAAAACAGTGAGATGATCCAGACATTACAACCAATTATATAGAAATATAAAAGATCTTCAGAGACTACTATGAATATCTCTATGCACATAAAACTAGAAAACCTAGAGGAAATGGATAAATTCCTGGAAACATATAACCTCCCAAGACTGTCTCAAGAAGAAACTGAAACCTTGAACAGACCAATATCAAGTTCTAAAATTGAATCAATAATAAAAACCCTACTGACCAAAAAAAGCCCTGGACCAGATGGACTCACAGCCAAATTCTAACAGATGCATAAAGAAGAACTGGTGCCAACCCTACTGAAACTATTCCAGAAGAACAAGGAGGAGGGACTCCTCCCTAACTCATTCTACAAAGCCAGCATCACCTTAATACTAAAACTTGGCAAAAATACAACAACAAAAAAAGAAAAGTTCAGGCCAATATCCCTGATGAATGTAGACACAAAAATTCTCAACAAAATACTAGCAAATCAAATTCAGCAACATATCAAAAAGTTAAATCTGCCATGATCAAGGAGCCTTCACTGCCGGGATGCAAGGTTGGTCCAACATAAACAAATCAATAAATGTGATTCACCGCATAAACTGAGTCAAGAACAAAAATCACTTGATCATCTCAATCAACATGGAAAAAGCTTTTGATAAAATCCAATATCCCTTTGTGATAAAAACCCTCAACAAACTAGGCAGCAAAAGGAACATACCTCAAAATAATAAGACCCACCTATGACAAATCCATAGCCAAAATTATACTGAATGGACAAAAGCTGGAGCAATTCCCCTTGAGAACTGGAACAAGACAAGGATGTCTACTCTCACCACTCTTATTCAACATAATACTGGAAGACCTACCCAGAGCAATCAGGCAAGAGGAAGAAATGAAAGATATCCTTATACGACAAAAGGAAGTCAAACTGTCTCTTTTTAACGATGATATGAGGCTATGCCTAGAAAACCCTAAAGACTCCACGAAAATGCTCCCGGAACTGACAAACGACTTCAGTAAAGTTTCAAGACAAAAATCAAAGTACAAAAATCAGTAGCATTTCTATACACTAATAATGTTTAAGCTGAGAGCCAAGCCAAGAACAACATCTTTCATAATAGCCACACAAGAAAAGAAATATCTAGGAATACATCTAATCAAAGAGGTGAATGATCTCCTCAAGGAGAACTACCAAACACTGCTGAAAGAAATCATAGATAACACAAATGGAAAAACATTTCATGCTCTTGGATTGGAGAGTAAGTATCATTAAAATGGCCATACTGCCCCGGGTGCAGTGGCTCACACCTGTAATCCCAACACTTTGGGAGGCCGAGGTGGATGGATCACCTTATGTCAGGAGTTTGAGACCAGCCTGGTCAACATGGTGAAATCCCATCTCTACTAAAAATACAAAAACTAGCACATGCCTGTAATCCCAGGTACTCGGGAGGCTGAGGGCAGGAGAACAGCTTGAACCTGGGAGGCGGAGGTTGCAGTGAGCCAAGACTGTGCCATTGTACTCCAGCCTGGGTAAGAGTGAGACTCTGACACCAAAAAAAAAAGTCATACTGCCCAAAGCAATCTACAGATTCAATGCTATTCCTATCAAACTACCAATGTCAATTTTTCACAGAATTAGGAGAAAAAAAAAAAAACTCTAAAGTTCATATGGAACCAAAAAAGAGCCCAAATAGTGAAAGCCATCCTAAGCAAAAAGAATAAAGCTGGATGCATCACATTACCCAACTTTAAACTAAATGGTATAAGGCTATAGTAACCACAACAGCATGGTACTGATACAAAAACGGACGCATAGACCAACAGGACAGAATAGACAACCCAGAAATAATGTTACATATCTACAGCCAACTGACCTTTGACAAAGTTAACAAAAACATACACTGGGGAAAGGACACTCTATTCAATAAATGGTGCTGGAAAACTGGATTACTATATGCGGACTGAAACTGGATCCCTATTTCTCACTATATACAAAAATTAACTCAAGATGGATTAAGGACTTAAATGTAAATTCTGAAGCTATAAAAATTCTAAAAGAAAATACAGGAATACCTCCTCTGCACATTTGTCTAGGCAAAGAATTCATGACTAAGACCCCCAAAGCAAATGCAACAAAAACAAAAATACACAAATGGGACTATATAAACTAAAAAGCTTCTGCACAGTAAAAGTAGTAATCAACACAACGAACAGCCAGCCCGCAGAATGGGGGAAAATATTTGCATATTTCAAACTATGTATCTGACAAAGGTCTAACATCCAGAATCTATAAGGAATAAACAAGTCAACAAACGAAAAACAACCCCATTAAAAAGTGAGCAAAGACACAAAGAGACACTTCTCAAAAGAAGACATACAAGCAGCCAACAAACATGAAAAAATGGTCAATATCACTAATCATCAGAGAAATGAAAATCAGAACCACAATGAGGGCCAGGCATGGTGGTTCACGCCTATAATCCCAGTACTTTGGGAGGCCAAGATGGGTGGATCACGAGGTCAGGAGATCAAGACCATCCTGGCTAACAGGGTGAAACTCCGTCTCTACTAAAAATATAAAAAATTAGCCAGGTGTGGTGGCGCATGCCTGTAGTCCAAGCTACTCAGGAGGCTGAGGCAGGAGAATCGCTTGAACCCAGGAGGTGGAGGTTGCAGTGAGCCGAGATCGCACCACTGCACTCCAGCCTGGGCAACAGAGCGAGATTCTATCTCAAAAAAAAAAGAAAAAGAAAAAAAGAAAAGAAAAAAAAAAAACCCACAATGAGATACCATTTCACAATAGTCAGAATGGCTACTATTAAAAAGTAAAAAATTAGCAGATGCTGGTGAGGCTGCAAAGAAAGGGGAACACTTATACACTGTTGATGGTAAAGTAAATAAGTTTAGCCACTGTGGAAAGCAACTCTGAGATTCCTCAAATAACTTGAAACAGAGCGACCATTTGATGCAGCAATCCCATTACCAGATATATCTTCCAAAGAAAATAAATGTTTCTACCAAAAAAGACATATGCACACATATGTTCACCACAGCATTATTCACAATAGCAAAGACATGGAACCAACCCAGGTGCCCATCAACAGTGGACTGAATAGATAACCTAAAGAAGCCCATGTATTTTTTTAAAAATTAAGTCTGCAGTTAAAAACCTTCCCATAAAGAAGATTTATGCCACTAAGGCCTATGTGGCTTCTCTGGTGAACTGTACCAAACATTTAAGAAAGAAATAATACCAACTATATATAACTCTCTCACAAAATTCAAGAGGAAGGAACTTCCCAATTCATTCTCTCAGGCCAGTATCATCCTGATACTGAAACTAGAAAGAGGCATGAAAAGAAAAGAAAAGAAATCAGGATCCCTACTGACACACGAAAAGTCTTAACAAATTTTTAGCAAATTCAATCCAACAATATAGTAAAAGGATAATCCATCATGAACAAGTGGAATTTATCTCATAAACGTAAGGTTGGTTTAACATGTGATTCATCATGTAAACAAACTAAAAAAAGTTTTAAAATCATATGATCATATCAGTAGATACAGAAAAAGCATTTTCTTGTAAAAATTCCAACAATCATTCCTTCTAAACTTTCTCAGAAAACTAGGAATAAAAAGGATGTTCCTCACCCAGGCAAAAACATCTAACATCATACTTACTGGCAAAAGATTGAATGGTCTTCCCTTGAGATCACCCAAAATGCTTTCCCTTGAGATCACCAACAAGGCAAAGATTCTCATTCTCACTACTTTTATTCAGTATTGTACTAGAAGTTCTAGTCAGTGAAACAAGGCAGGAAAAAGAAATAAAAGGCATCCAGATTGGAAAGGAAGAAGTAAAACTGTCTTTATTCACAGACACGGTCATCTACATAAATATTTCTTTAGAATCTACAAAATAAGCTACTAGAACTAACGAGTGCATTTAGCAAGGTTGCAGCATACAAAATAATGTACAAAACATAACTGTATTCCTATATAATATCAACAAACCACTAAAAATTTAAATTTAAAATTTCTATTTACAACATTAAAAAATATGAAATGCTTAGGGATATAACTTCATTCCCCTTCAAAGACTGGGGGTCTGCTTTACTCTTAGTGTATATGTTAAAATGTTTAAGACACACTGAAAATTACAATTTATATCTAAAGAAAATTAAAGAAGAACTAAATAGAAATATACACTAGGTTCATGGATTAGTAGACTCAATAATATTAAAATGTCAATTTTCTTCAGCTTATCTACAGGTGTTTTTTTCTAACACAGTCCCATCCAAAATTCCGCCAGGCTGTTTTGTAGAAATTGATAAACTGAAGCTAAAAGTCACATAGACATGCAAGAGATCTGGAAGAGCGAAGAATCTGAAAACAAATAAAATGCATAGACTTGCACTTCAAGAATGGTTATAAAGCTACAGTAATCAAGACACTTTGGTATTGGCAACAAGGCAGACAAATAATTCAATGGAACAGGATAAAGTTCAAAAAGAGGACAGGTGCGGTGGCTCATGCCTATAATCTCAGCACTTTGGGAGGCCTAGGTAGGCGGATCATGAGATCAAGCAATCGAGACCATCCTGGCCAAGACGGTGAAACCTCATCTCTATGAAAAATACCAAAATTAGCTGGGTGTGGTGGGCACACACCTGTAGTCCCAGCTACTTGGGTGGCTGAAGCAGTAGAATCGATTGAATCCAGGAGACGGAGGTTGCAGTGAGCCAAGACGGCGCCACTGCACTCCAGCCTGGCCACAGAGAAAGACCCCATCTCAAAAAAAAAAAAAGAAAAGTTCAAAAATAAACCGATAAATACATAATCTATTGATTTGATATAAAAGGACAAAGGCATTTCAGAGAGAGGTTTTTGTCTTGTTTTTTTTTCAAAAAATGAGGCTGAAACAATTAGCTATCCATACCAAGTGAACTTTGATATGTACCTCACATCATACATAAAAATTAACTCAAAATGTCTTCCTTAGAGAATGCTTACGGACTGTTGATGCGACCGTAGATCAGTTCAGTCCCTGTGGAAAGCAGTCTGGAGATTTCTCAAAGAACTAAAAATAGAACTACCACTCAACCCGGCAATCTCATTACTGGGTAAATGCCCAAAGGAAAACAAACTCTTCTACCAAAAAGATTCATGCACTTATATGTTTATCCCAGTGCTATTCACAATAGCAAAGACATGGAATCAACTAGGTGCCCATCAACGATTGACTGGATAAAGAAAATGTGGCACATATATGTCATGGCATACTATGCAGCCACAAAAAAGATGAAATCATGTCCTTTGCAGCAATATGGATGTAGCTGGAGGCCATTATCCTAAGTGAATTAATGGAGAAACAGAAAATCAAGTATCACTTGTTCTCACTGAGTACACACAGACATAAAGATGGAAACAATAGACATGGGGAGTCTAAAAGAGAAGAGAGAGGGAGTGTGACAAGGGTTGAATAACTATTGAGTACTCTATTTAATTTTTGGGTAATGGATCCAACAGAAGCCCAGATTTCAGCATCACACAATATATTAATATATCTACATAACAAACATGAACATGGACCTCTTGAATCTAAAATTTTATTTTAAAACAGACTTCGTCAAAACATGCCCTACTTTGGCATTGACCTTCTGTACAGAAAAAAAAGTGAACATGGCAGACCTGAGACTGCTATCCTTAGAAAACCCTGCTTATAGGGTTGGCCCCTGGCTGGCATCTGGGAACTTGATCCTCAGAGTGGTACCAGTCAACATTAATTGATAAAAGTAGTTTCTTGTACCTAGACTGTTTGTGTAAATACTATGGTTTATGCTGAACTCCTATATGTCTTTTGGAAATCTGCAATTTTTTTGCAAGCTAGGAAGAGGGTGCTTACATGGCAAGCCCTCAATGAAAACCTTGGGCTCTGAGTCTCTAATGGACTTTCCTAGGCATGAAGATGGTATACATATTGCTGCATTTTCATTGCTGAGGGAAGTGTGCTCTGTGTGACCCCTCATGACAGGGAGAGAGCACAAGGAAATTCAATTGTATTAGGATTCTTTCTGGGAAAAAGGATTCTTTTGGAATATAAATTGTAGGAAAGCATACTTTATTTCAAAGTTCATTGAAAAATAAACATAAGGGAATAACCAGAAAATGTTTAAAATGAACATTAATGCAAGAAACCCTTTCCTACTAGGTAACAAAAGCCTCAATAATAAAAGCAGAGTAATAGTGGTTCCAGAAAACATATACAGATGAATAGAAAGAAAAAAAACTTAACTACAGAAACTGACTATATTAGTCTACACTGCTATAAAGAACTGCCCGAGACTGCGTAATTTATAAAGTTAGGAAGTTTAATTGACTTACAGTTCCATATGGCTGGGGAGGCCTCAAGAAACTTACAATCATTGCAGAAGGGGAAGCAGGCACATCTTACACAACAGCAGGTGGGAGAGAAGAGGAACTGCTGAACTCTTATAAAACCATCAACTCTCGTGAGAACTCACTAACACGAGAACAGCATGGGGGAACCTGCTGCCATGATCCAATCACCTCCCACCTGGTCCCTCCCTTGACATGTGGGAATAATGGGGATTACAATTCAAGATGAGATTCAAGTGGGGACACAGAGCCAAACCATATCACTGACCCAAGCGTGTATAACAACTTAGTACATGAAAACAGTAGTACTGCAAGTTGTCAGGGAAAGAATGAATTATCCAATAACTGGTATTGTATAAGTGGCTGATCAGTTAGAGATTAATGTAAAGCTGGATCCTTCCCTCACACCTCTGACTGAAATAAATTACAAGTGGATGTAAACACATGTTTAAAGAAGACCATATTTTACAGTAATTAGAGATTCACTGATGTGAACAACCAATTCTTTGAGGAAATCATCATCAATCTGTCATTTCATCAGATTCATCACTCATTTTGTAGATATACTTCTTAAAGGTTTGTTTGTGTTTACCTAACTTCTGGGGTTGAAATGTAGAAAAGATGAGTCATACTTCAGTTGATGTATGAAAACTGTCCTCTGTAGATACTTTTCCTCCTCATGAAAATGATGACAGGCCAGAATAAATAATCAGAAAATTAAATTTATTGATCAAAAGATCCCAACCATACATATTTTTACATATATAATTCATTTAGGTAAAATAAGTACATAAGCCAAAATTACTTAGTATACATCCCATTCGTCTGCCTAAGTCTTAGGATGAAATAGGTTGATAAAACAAGAAAATTTCCCTTTCCTTCTTCCAATGGAAAAGACCTTAGGAGAGAGAAATCTAAACTAAATTGGCAATGGGATATTTTTTATAATACCTGGACCCTTACTAAAGAGACTATAGTGGATGGTATGTATGATACCAATTCTGTCAGGACCATCTCAGCAATCAATCTCTATTCCTCTTCTCTCAAGAATAAAAAAAGATTTTCTTTTTTACACACACCCTAGACATCTCAATTACAACCCTTGAACCAAGCGCCGGGCAGATAAACAACATTCTCGTCTTTCTGTTCTGGTAGCAATAAATGAACTTCTGTTCCGTTTCAATGTGATTTATTAAAGAGTCCATAACTCAATTGAATAATGCAGACAGGTTACGAAAAACTGAAATAGGCTTTACATTTCTGAAGTTGGTACACAGACATCATTCTGTAAACACCTTAGTTTTACACTCATAAAACTCCAACTCATACAGCCATTACAGAAAGAAATAAAGGAAGAAGAAAATGACACTTTTAGATGGGTATTTCAGAGAAAAGTAGAACTTAGTGAGGTACAGGATGGGTTCTCATAGCCTTCATCACCCATTTGCTCTCCATTTTTATTTGGATTACTCTAGATTCTTGTACTCCTATGACCTCCATAATAAAATGTTTCCCCTTATCTCTTGAACTTCATTCCCCTTCAAAGACTGGGGGTCTGCTTTACTCTTAGTGTATATGTTAATTTATGGCAGCCTGAATTTGGAACATAAAACTAAAAATAACAAGCATGAGTCAATGCGATAGGCTCCCTGCCTCTGGGTGAACATAAACCTCTCATTAAGAAGTTCAAAGAAGCCGAGAATGAATCAAAGAAAATACAGCTCCATGATCTCCACCTTCTATTAAATTGTAAATGAAACTGTCATCTTAATTATAGTAGCTAAAGCCCTATTCTCTGCTACTACTGAGGCTCTATAAATTCACAACCTAATTGAAATTTCTTGCACCAGGTTAAAAAAAAAAAGCTTAAAATGTACAACAGGGCAGTTACAAAAATCTATTGGCCTCTTCAATTCAAGAATATCTCTTAACAGTAGGGTCTAGAAGTCACTGAACTATATCAAAAGGAAACATATCTACCCTAAGAACCAGAAAAAATGAAAATGGCATAAATAAAAGAATTATATTATGACTAGATATTTTTTAAAATAATGAAAACTAAATTATACACTGAGAAAAAGAGTACTTTATTCATTACATACTGTTTAGTCACAAGAAAGAAACAAAGAAAAGACAATTATAATTTTTACATAATTTTTAGAATTTCTCATTTGCATGTTGATCTAACAATAGGAGAAAAATTATTTTACTGGATTTACATAGAAATTGAAGATGGAGGTCTGCTTATATGCCAACATCCAAAGATTTGTGGTCAGAATTTTTCATACTAGGAGCCACTTCCTTGTTCAGAGATCAGCAAACTGTTTCCTACAGACATATGCCACTATTAAATGAATTATTGAAACATTTTAGAAGGCTAACATTAGTGACTCAGTAGGTAGGTCTCACAAATTCAAAGTTCTGAGTGTCAAACCACTGAAAGAATAAACAATGAAACAATCGGGTCATGCCTTCCAGAATTCATACAAAAAATTCATTCATCTCCAATGAGAGTCTACAAGTTCCAAGACTGTCCCTACCTTCTTCAGCAAGATAATAATAATATGTACATACCAATTTACTGACTACAAAGGGTTTCATACACTTTACTTCACTTGATCCTCACAGAAGCCTTGTGAGATTAGTACAGATAGCCTTAATAATGTTACCATTTTACAGAGGGGGAAACTGAGACTCAAAGAATTTAATGACTTTAGTTACCCAGCCTGGATGAAGCAAATTGGGAAATTTAACCCATATCTCTTTATTTCATAATCATGTTCTCTTTCTACTAAATACTAGCTCTAATAAACACACGAAAAAAGAAAAGTTACTTTATTGTTCTACTACTCTGGACAATTAGAACTATAAAAGGCTTGAAAGTCAAGTTTGGTCACTAAGCAAGAAACTGTACCTATCCCAGCCCCCAAAAAGTCAGAATATAGTTCTACATCTTCACAAATTCTACATGAAAAATTGTCACCTACAGTTTAGACGCTTTTCTACTATATTCCCAAAAGAAATAACTAAAACACCACCAAAAGAGGGAAGAGCCCACGATGCACTTCAGGGGAAAGAGAAAGAAATAATAAATCTGTCTGCCCAGCAAAAAGGGAGAATCCAAGGCTGTAGACAGTAAAATATAAACACCTAACTGGATTTCCATTTGTCCACAAAGCGACATCAGCCAACTCAAAGGAAAAGAATAGCACATGCAGAAACACTCCCTTGACTGCCAGAGGTTTGGAAAAGCAGCACCAAGTTCAGCCTCTCCCCTAGCTCTAGAAACTGTAATCTACCTATTGTCTCCAAATTTTCATCTCTCACACCTTGTACTCTCTTATAAGTGTATCATTCTAAAACAGTTGCGTATTAGGACAAGAAACTATCAGAACTGAACAGATATAGGGTATCTATTGTAGCCCCATAATTTGTAAACCTACCACTACCATGCACATCCTATGTCAACAATCATACAAGGCTTTGCCCTCAGATAAGTTACAACTACTCACTTTAAGATGTTAACTGATGAGGTTTAAGTTATTATTTCGGATCATATTTGAAAGAAATTGTAAAGGCCACTTAGACTAGTGATGAGCAGCATTCAAAAAACCACATGTGGCCAACCTAGCTTCAAGACAGTCTTTGATTCAAATGGGAGAAAAGACTGGAAAGGTGTTTTTTGCTACTCTTTCTCAAGTATGCTCAGATATTTATATTTTAGTGGTTTAAATAAGTGACTTCCTTCTAGTCAAGGAAAAACACTGAAGGTAATAAATTTAAATATTCTATACATGTTCCCAATTGATTCAGTAATTTTTATTTTCAATGTTTAAAAAAAAGGCATAAATTTATTTTTCCTAAATTGAAAAAACAAAATTAACCACTGATCATCTCCTATTCTCTAACCACTACAGAGACTTTTTTCTACAATTTCCAAAAACAGATTGTCATTCATATTGGGATATTACATTTGATTTGTGAATATCCAATAAAGTAATGCCATATAGATTTAGTATATAAAAATACTAACAGGCCAGGACAATAGAGAGTCCTGTGCCATAAAACTACAAACCACCCTCCAGGTTAATATGACTTGAACATATTGACATACATTAGTATATACATTCACCTGTCTCAGGCATATCATTATTTTAATTTAGGTTCATAAAGACATAAAAAATCTAAAGTAGTAAATATCAAAGGAATAGAATTTCAGGTAATGGAAACTTTTGCATAAAAAGAGGAGCTGGTAAGAATAAAACACACTATGTAAGCAGATTTTTTTTTTTTATTGAGATAAAACACATATGCCACAAAATTCACCAAAGTGCATAATTCAGTGTTCTGTAATATATTCATAGAGTTGTGCAATCACTATCTAAATTCAGAATATTTTCATCACTCCCCAGAAAAACCCATACCTATTAGTAGTAGCTCCCTATTCTCCCCTCCCCTAGCCCTGGCAACTACTAATCTATATTCTGTCTCTATAGATTTGTCTATTCTGGACATTTCATATGAATGAAAGCCTATACATATGATATGTGGCTTTCCGTGTCTGGTTTCTTTCACTGTTTGCAAGGTTCATCAATGTTGTAGCTTGTATCAATAATTCATTTCTTCTGGTGAATGAATAATATTCCATTGTGCCAATATGCCACATTTATTTAATTCATTCATCAGTTGATAGATATTTAGGTTGTTTCCCTTTCTTTTTGGCTATTAAGAATACAGTTGCTAGGCCGGGTGTGGTGGCTCATGCCTGTAATCTCAGCACTTTGGGAGGCCAAGGCAGGAGGATCATGAGATCAAGCGATGGAGACCAGCCTGGCCAATGTGGTGAAACCCCGTCTCTACTAAAAATACAAAAAATTAGCTGGCTGTGGTGGCACACACCTATAGTACCAGCTACTCAGGAGGCTGAGGCATGAGAATTGCTTGAACCCAGGAGGCGGAGGTTGCAGTGAGCTGAGATCATGCCACTGCAGTCCAGCCTGGGCAATAAAGCGAGACTCCGTCTCGAGAAAAAAAAAAATTACAAAAAAGAATAACCTTGCTATGAATATTCATCTACAAATTTTTGTATAAACATATGTTTTCAATTTTCTTGGGTATAGGCCTGGGTTATATGGTAACTCCATGTCTTTTTTTTTTTTTTTTTTTAAGGAACTTTGTAATTGTTTTCTAACGTTGCTATACCATTTTACATTCCCAGCAATAGATGGGAGTTTCAATTCCTCCACATCCTTGCCAACACTTGTTATTGTCCATTTTTAAGATCATGCTTAGTCAAGCAGTTGGAAGAGGATTATAGAGTATCCTTTTAGTTCTATTTTGTTTATTTTCCCGAAGAAGCTGCCAAAGAAATAAAAAGTATAACTAGAAAAGATTAAAAAACTGTTATTATTTCCAGATGATATGTCTACTGAGAAAACCCAAAATATCTATGGAAATAGTTAAATAGTCTAGCAATATGGCTACATATAACACTAATTTAGGAAAGTTAATTGCATTTTTATTAACAAATTTCATTTACTATAGCAACAAAAAATATAAGATATCTAAACATAAATCTAAAAAAATGCAAGATCATTATAGATGAATTTTCAAAACCTTACTGAAAGGTATTAAACAAATGCAAAGATACACCATGTTCAAGAATAAGAAATTTCAGTATTTTAAAGATATAATCTCTACATAGATCTACAGATTCAATGTAATCCCTATTAAAATTCCAAAAAGGCTTTTTAAAGAACTTGACAAGCTGATTCTAAACTTTATATGGAAAATCAAAGGCCCAGAAATAGTTATTACATTACTGAAGAAGAAAAGTAAGAAGAATTTGTACTACTAGATAACAAGAATCACAACACTTTAATAATTAAGATAGTGACGTACTGTTAGGGAATAGGTAAACTGATTAACAGAACAGAAATAGACCAACGTGATAAAAACTCGACAGAGGTAGCAGAGGTGGCACTGCAGATCAGTGGGAAATCTTTGGAATACTTAGTAAATTGTGCTGGAACTACTACTTAACCATTATAAAATGAAATTAGGTTCTTAACCATATAAAAATCAACTTCAGATGGATTAATAACATAAATATAAAAATCAAGACTAAACCTCTTAAAGTAACACAATTGCTATCACCTTAGGGGTAAGGAAGGATTTCCCCACAACATCTCAAAAAGCACTAGAAAGACAGAGAGAAAGAAGGAAGGAGGGGGAGAAAGAGAAAAGAATGAAAAGAAAAAATATTAAGAAGTTAGACTAAATTAACATTAAAATTTTTGTTCATGAACATACCATAGACACTTCTGAGTATTTGAAAAAAAATGGAATCTGCCTAATTCCATGCCTCCCAGTTTTACCTCCCCCAAACTGTACAAAACAAGAAAGAAAAAGTAAATCTACAGGCTGGGTGGGGTGGCTCATGCCTGTAATCCCAGCACGTTGGGAGGCTGAAGTGGGTGGACCACCTGAGGTAAGGAGTTCAAGACAAGCCTGGCTAACATGGTGAAACCCAGTCTCTACTACCAATACAAAAATTAGACGGGCATGGTGGTGCATGCCTGTAATCCCAGTTGCTCGGGAGGCTGAGGCAGGAGAATCGCCTGAACCCAGGAGGTGGAGATTGTAGTAAGCCGAGATCGCGCCATTGCACTCCAGCCTGGGTGACAAGAGCAAGACTCTGTCTCAAATATATATATATATATATATATATGCTACATAAAAACTATATCCTCAGAATCATCTGAATACAGAGAATGCTAATATCTCAAAATAAATGCGAGTAAAAACAGAAAACTTACCAAATCATAAGGTGCAATCTCTCACGATCCCACCCCACCGAAACAAAACAGAAAGGTTTTGGTGTAGACAAAGGAAGAGAAAAACTATCAGGAAGACAGAAGAAAGAAGACAGCAATGGGGAGCTAAAGTTAGAAAGGAAAGTCCATGTTAAATCTGAAAATACTAACAGCAGCAATAACAAAACTGAGTAGATGACAGCACAGCCTACAGGCAAGGAACTCTAAAAGTACATGTGAGTTACTTTCAGCATAACTTAGCATAAGTTACTTTCGAGCATAACTTAAGGGGGTAGTTAGGCAGTCTTTGTACATAGCTTCTGCAGGAGGAAAAAAGGCAGAAGGGAAAAGGCCCTTCAGCAACTGGGTGGTGAAGGGGAAATGAAAAAAAAGGGGGTAGGATCCTAAGAGACAAAAGACAATCACAAAATCAGAGGATTCACAATCCCTTCCCTTCCAAAACAAAATACAACAAAACGAAACAACCCTATTACATCTTTCCATATTAATCTCCCCTTCTACTTAGCCTTAAATTTTCTCACTGAAGTCACACCTTTAAGTTATATACCTACCTCTAGAAGAAATTTATCCACATGGTCACCATTAGCATATATAGAGCCTGTAAGACTATGGCAAGGTGAGCACTTTATATTAGGGTAGATTAATTGATAAAGGGCAGAATATAGGTTGCTGTACTTCTTGGGCTCACTGACTCACTAACATTTCCCAGCCTGTTTTGAAGTTACTATAGATGTAGCTCTGTGACTGAATTATTGACAGGGGAATCTTAAGGAATGTACTTTGCTTCCAGGCCTATCCCACAAAAACCTCCTACACATGATCTTCCTTTCCCCTTTTCTCCACACACTCCCTGCTTAATGAAGATGAACACACTAACCTCCAAAGCCATGTGCCAGAGCCACAAACTAGGATCCTGGATCCCTGAATCACTGCTGAAGGAGTGCTCTGTGGCAACTAGAAATACCTGATATAAACTTCACGAGAGAGAAATAAACCTCTATCCTGTTTGAGTCATTATTTGTTTGGGGTTTGTTTGGCGCAGCAGCTAACAGTACCTTGAGTAATACAATATGTTGACTATTTCCTAGGGAAGCAGAAAAATCTTCTATAGGGATATATGATATAGAAGATGTATACTTCAACACAGGGGGAAGAGTGGTAGCAGAAGAAAAATAAGAATGACAGAGAAATCAGAGTGGATTCTGAACCATGGTTAATGAGGAGTTGAGACACGTGCTTACAATTTGAAAGAAGGGATATTTTTAAGATGAAAACTATATAAAAGGGAAATATAATTATGATATAATATGGCTTTACTGCAAACAATATTGATCATAAAAAAGTAAGTTCTGAAAACTGACTTAATCAAAATTGAAATACAACTTAGGGAAATGAGATTTGAAGAAACGCATGGGAGGGTAAGTTGGTTTCTATTTTCACAGGTCCAAAGATAGAAAGGAATTTTGAACCACAATGGATTACACCCAGAGTCTCACCCATACATAATGTAAGTGATTTAGATAATGAGACTTTTGAACTGATGATATTCAGATGACATTTTGGGCTCCGAGTTGATACTATAATGTCTTTGTAGATCAGGGTAAGATACTTTTATTTAAGGTATAATAACAATAAACAGAAAAATTTTAACAAGCAAAGTGGTTGGCCTGATTTACATTTTTGAAAATCACTAATACTTACTGAAAGGAGAAAAAAATGCAAGTAGGGAAACCAGTTAGAAAACTATGACAGTGATCTAGGCAAAAAAAAGACAGAGAACCAGACTACAATGACAGCAGCAGGATGAAAAAAAAGAGGATAGATTAAAAAATATACTTTGCAGGTAGAACTGATTGAACTTACTAATAAATTAAATGTGGACAATAATAATGAGGGAAATATAGGATGATTCCTAAGTTAGGAGTTGAGTAACTGGGTAGACAGTGCTATTTATTAGCTGAGATGGAGAAAACTGAGGAAGGTATAGGCTCAGGTAAGAAAATCAAGACTTGCATTTTAAACATGTCAAGTTGTTATTATAACAGACATCCAGATAGAAATATCAAGTAACTCATTTGATAAAAGATGAGGGAGCTCAGACAGCCAAGAGCTGGATTTACAAATTTATGTGGCATTTAAAGCAACAGAACTAGATAAAATCAGAGTAAAAGATGGAAAAATGAAGTAAGCCCAGGACCAAACCCCTGGTATATGATATAATCAGAGGTCTGACGGGGAGAGAGGCTAGCAAAAGAGACAGAAACAGCCAAAGAGGTAAAAAGAAGTTGTGATGTCTGGCCGAACGCAGTGGCTCACACCGGTAATCCCAGAATTTGGGGAGGCCGAGGTGGGCAGATCATTTGAGGTCACGAGTTCAAGACCAGCCTGGCCAACATGGTGAAATCCCATCTCTACTAAAAATAGAAAAATTAGCCGGGCATGGTGGCGTACACCTGTAATCCCAGCTACTTGGGAGGCTGAGGCATGAGAATAGCTTGAACCCAGGAGGCAGAGGGTACAGTGGGCCAAGATCATACCACTACATTCCAGCCTGAGAGACAGAGTGAAAAATCTGTCTTAAAAAAAAAAAAAGAAAAAGAAAAAAGGAGGTTGTGATGTCAGAGATGTCATTTCATTAGAATAATCATTGATACTAATTATAATTACTCTTCACAACTTTCATATGATCTACTCTATGGAAGTCTAGCATAAAACGCAAAAAGCTTTAGCCCAGAGCATTAATTCTAAAAATATTCAAATACTTATGAAAAATTTACTGTACTGAATGTTGAGAGGATAAACAGAGATTCAGATTTTTTCCATGTCATGGCTATGGTGTGAATAAATTTTTTAAATGCAGAATTAAATTTCTATAGATAATGGAAGACAGCGAAAAAGCTAGACTAATATAGAGAAATCTGGGCAAAGCATACTTTGAGAACTACCTGAAAAGGAATACAGACAGCAATAAAGAACAACAACAAAAAAAGCCATGATAAAAAAAGATATATTCACACTATCCTCTATCCTTATCTAATTTTCTCCATTGTAGCTTTCTGTTCCCTTTGTAGCCACAAAAGACCCTCTAAACCTTTTCATTTTCTTACTTCTAGCTGTCTCTATTCTTGTCTTGATTCTCTTTTCACCTGACCACACCTTTAACAGCTTTTGATTCCAACTGATCTTTACTGTCTTTTGCTATCCCATCAAATTAAAAGTTTTAAAAAGTTTTAGTGGGACTGGATAATAACTATAAAATTATTTTAAACATTTTTAGTAATTCTGGATTTATATAAATAGCAGAAGACTACAAATGTTTATGTGGAGAAAGAAAACAATGCATAAATTTGTCTATCCCCTATCTCCACTTTAAGTAAGAAGCACAAATCAACAATGGTTATAGCATGAGAATCACAATCCTAAATTTGAGATTTCACGAAACTGACTTCAATTTCCTCCTTTATGGTACCAGAGGAAAGGTATACGGAAAAACTGTATTTTAATAAAGAAAGAAGATTTTAAATGAACAGCAATTGCATGCAATGACTCACAGATAAACTAGTATAACCATGTCACTAATAGTGACATAAATTCACCTAAAAAGGATTAAAATGTTTTTAAAGTCTAAAGAAGTTGAAGCTTTTCAGAGCTGTTAAAGACTTACTGAAAATATGCTGACATTTTCCTGCCACGCCTCTAATACCCAGGTATGAGTGTCAAATAATGACACTGCTCCAAACTTCCTTAAAGTGAAATATTAGGGATGGGAGGAGTGCTGTTAGTTGGCTAGACTCAGGAGGGCCAAGTGAGTTTGAAGAGAGATGCAAGAAAAGAAAGTGCCCCAAGTTTAAAAAGAGACAAGAGTAGTAAATTTATGAGGATTTCTTCCCCTGACCTCCCCAGGAATATCTTTTCTTCATACCATTTCACAGATTTGTGATTACTTATAAGGAGTTGTGAGGACTCCCAAGGTTCTCCTGATTCTTCCAAATCTAGAGAATACCTGATTCCTTGCCTCCCACCTAGTAACTGAATTACCTTTCCTGGGGCCACTTTGTTGAACCACCCAGTTGTCAGGTGGCTCCTTCTAAGGAAGCATAGACAGTTGTTGGTGTCAAAGGATGTTGTGGTCTTTGGATATGTTCCCGATTTGAATTTCAACCAAGTCCTCACATCTCTCTGATGGGGTACAGTAATAGAACAGAAGTCAATGGGAGATCAGCATGCACTCAGATTCCAGATTCTGAAAGGGAACAAAAATCAAACCCTCCATTCTTTGCCTCTTCACCATGTCTAATAACTAATATGCTAGAAACCAGGCAGGCTCTATCAGCCCATCAAAACTAAATATAAAGCAACAACTCTCAATAATCACATAATAAGTAATATGCACTTTATGAATGCTTAAGTCTATAAGACAAATGTTAATATTTACTATAAATTTACACTTTATAAATACAAATTATACGCCATCCTACCAAAATCTATTATACAGTTTGAAAGTATTCAGTTAGTATTTAAATAGCCATGCAGAGCAGTGACTTACCTTTTCTAATACAGATAAGTTCATGTACTCCACAGGTTCTCTCTCCACCTGTTAAAAAAAGTTTATGGGAAGTTAAGAACAAAGAAAGTAGTGTGAATTTGACTGTTACAAAGAATCATTTTAAATTAGCACCTAAAAGTAACCTCAGAAAAAGTTTCCCTAACTCTTCTCTTTATAGTTAACCAAATGAATATGATAGCCTGATAACAGAATTTTCTGGAACAACCCAGAAATTAGGTCTTATGAAGTCTCGTAATAAAGACACTTCATTCAAGTATGTGATTCTGAATGGCAAGCTTCTCAACTGCAGAAATCACATCACCATTTCCCAAGCATCTCTTCACATCGTCTAGAAGGAAAGACTGTAAGAGAGGACCCACTTTTGTATCTGAGCCTTAACATACACAAGTAAGTTACTGAAAGGTCAATCCAATCCTGTAAAGTTACTATTTATGTTTTATCATATATGCTCATATTATATATTCTCCAACAACCCACTATTATAAATTTGTAAAACAAATTTAATAGTATGATGATAAAAACAAATTTAACTTTAAAAATTACTTTGATTATTTCGCCTATCAATCAAAGTAATTTTTAAAGTTAAATTTGTTTTTATCATCATACTATTAAATTTGTTTTACAAATTTATAATAGTGGGTTGTTGGAGAATATTTCACCCTCCATTCTAATGTTACATCTCTCCCAAGGAACTATTTAGTAAATGTACGGATGAAACGAAATTGTGTGTATACAAGTGTGAATTGTGTATTTTCTTATATTTTGTATTTTCTTAGTTGGTATTTCCAACTTGAAGATAAGAGGAAAAATGAAGGCTTTCTTAGCGCAAAGTTATAATTTTTAGCCAAACATGAGGATATAAAATAATCCACAATTCTCAGAGATAACATTAAATTATGTTTAACTGTATAAGGTAACCGATTTCTCACTCTATTTTTTTAATAAATATTTTCTGCATTAAAGTTGTTCAACAGTAAAAAAAAAAAAAAAATTACTTTGATTATTCTTTTTTGGAAAGAGTCTTTTGTAATGTTTCTTTTTTTAAAAATCTCTACTTATTGGGTCAAAAACCAAAAATACAGAAAAGTGCACAAATGTATAAAACGTTCATGTAATTATCACAAAGTAAGCACCTGAGTTGCTACAAACCAAGTCAAGAACCAGAACTTTGCTGGCATTCCAGGAGCCCCTTTAACTTACCTTCCTAGGCACTACTTTGTGCCTCAGAAGTACCTAATCTTCTGAGTGCTTTCACCACAGCTTGGTTTTGTCTGCTTAGAAAATTTATACAAGTGGAATTGTTAAGTGGGCATTTTTGAGTGCTACTTCTTTCAACATTAGGTTTGTAAGATCAAACTATTTTATTGCTTGTAGTTATGGCTCATTCCTTTTCATTTCTGTATATAATTCCATTGTGTATAAATATACATATATATACATATATGCATGCATACATACGTAAAAATTTCAATTCTACCATTCATAAACATTTGAATTGATTTGGGTTTGCTATGACTCTTTTTGCTATGAACCTTTTTATATAATACATGTCTCTGTTTCCCACATGCATGCTGTGCGTGCGTTTCTTCTAAATGTATTTCGAGGAGAACAGCTGGGTTTATGGGGCAAATGTATGTTTAACTTTAGAAGATAACGGCAAATGGTGGAAACAGATAAAGAAAATGTGGTAAATATATGCGGTGGAATACTATGCAGTCTAAAAAAACAAGGAAATTCTGTCATATGCAACAATATGGATGAACCCGGAGGACATTATGCCAAGTGAAAGAAAGCAGACACGGAAGGACAAATACTGCATGATATCACTTGTACGTGGAATCTACAAAAGTCAAATTCACAGATGTAGAGTAGAATGGTAGTTACCAGAGGTGGGAGAGAAGAAGGGAATGGAGAGGAGCAGGATAGGAAATGGGGAGATACTGCAAAGGGCACAAAGTTTCAGACAGACGAGGAGTTCTAGAGATCTACCACATAGCATGGTCACTACAGTCATTAATAATGTGTTGTATATGTCAAAATTTCTAAAAGAATAGACCTTAAATGTTCTCACTACAAAAAAGGCAAAGTGACTGATATGTTAATTAGCTTGATTTAATCATTCCACAATGTATACATATATCAAAACATCACACTGTACCCCATAAACACATACTTTGAATATTCTAACAGTAATTTTATCTATTAGTTACTACTATATAGATATATTTCCTTCACTCAGAAGCATGTCACCACTTTAATGTAAGCTGAATAAAACTTTGTAGTGTTCTGTATATGTATGACCTTATAATTATTGTGAATTACTTTTAGTCTTTCCATAATGAAAATATTAAATAATTTAATCATTTCAGTTTAGCACAGAAGCTTTTATAAACAGCTTGGATATAAGAAACAGAAATATCCTACAGCAATAACATGAGAAGTAAAAACCATGATATCCACTAAAAAAAGTAGGTCGTCTGAGAAGCAAGCTAAAAAAACTAGAAAATAGTATTTCTATCACCAAAGTAGGTTAGATCTTCATTCTGACTTGGTTGTAACAATGGTATTGCTTCTTTATTATTAAAAATACAGAATAATCACTGATTATCAGGAAGATAGGCTTTGCAAGAAGAAACACCTAACTTAAAGCTATGGGGTTATAAAGGAATTATTCAGCAAAACCCCATTGCAAAAAATAGAGTGTTAATTGGAATATTACCAGTGAACAGATTACCTGCTGAAAGGCTAGAATGAAATATACCTGTGTGCTACAGTTCTTTCCAATTGAGGAGATGCTAGTCCAATGACTGGCTATTTACCGAATTATAACAAAAAGCTATTTTTGAAACATTAGAAGGGTCATGTAATAAAAATAACATAATTATAATGTATTAATATATTGAGGCCTCTGATGTTTTCAGAGGTTACTTAGAAATATTCTCCATGCACATTAAGGCTTATTCTCTAGAAGTTACACACGTAACTTAGTTTGAGTTACATAGCTAATTCACGTAAAAACGCTGTACTTTTTAAGGCCTGTAATTAGAACTAAACTCTCCCACGTATTTAATATAAATTGATTAGGTTTTACCACATACACCTAATCTTAACTGTACCAGCATTATTTTTACAAGGCTTAGTATGTACAGTAACAATAAAAACTACTACATTCTAAGATATTTCTCAAAACTGCAGAATGACAATGAAAGCCAATTCCCACTTTTAAAAGCATTCAATTTATCTATATCAAAGAACCTCATAAATTTTTTAAGTTACTCAAATAATCACTATATTTCATATTTACAGTCAATTAGCTGCCAAATTTGTCAAAGTACCCACAAAAGTCAAATAAGCAAATAAGACTATGCACGACCTTTCTTGATATTTGTCCCCTAAATTCTAACCAACAAATAAGACTCCACTGATGTACATGTGGAACTCAAAAGAAATCACTATTCTTACGAAAATGAACAGTGAACAGAAATACTAAGGATACATAATTTCCAGACAATAAAATAAAATTCAAGAAAACCCTGCTTTTAAAAATACAAAAGAAGAAATACAAAAAAGTCATATAAATTTATTACATTATTGGAAACGAAATTCAGTGTTCCTTTTTTTTTTTTTTTTGAGATGGAGTCTCACTCTGTCACCAGGCTGGAGTGCAGTGGCGCAATCTCAGCTCACTGCAACCTCCGCCTCCCAGGTTCAAGCAATTCTCCTGCCTCAGCCTCCCGAGTAGCTGGGACTACAGGCACACGCAAATGGTGCCTCATTTTTGTATTTTAAGTAGAGACAGGATTTCGCTATGTTGCCCAGGATGGTCTCGATCTCTTGACCTCATGATCCATCTGCCTTGGCCTCCCAAAGTGCTGGGATTACAGGCGTGAGCCACCATGCCCAGCCTAGTGTTCCTTTTATCCCTAATCCTTCCTAAGACTGGGAGGAGTGTAAGGAAAAAATATGCATTCTCTAGTTTAAATGTAAATTTTTTAATGTATATGTCTGTTTGGAAGTCAAAGGCTTAAATACTTTTTCAGTTAGAGATAAGTTGAACTTTGTACAAATTTTATGTCTTCTTTTGTCTTGAAAAGTAAATCCGAAAAGTTTCCAAAAGAAATGTTAAATCTGTAAGCAGGAGGCAAGAAAGACACTGTAGACATATCGTGATTTAGATGTGGTGGTAATCCAAAAAGTGGTATACTGCTTTTAACAGTGTAATGCACAAGAGGGAATGCTTATTTAGTCACTTAGCCAGTATCTTTGGAAAGAGATTAATCTTCCACTAAAATAATCACCCCCAAAATGAACTCCTGTATAAATACAATTTTCCACACATCAAATTTAATTCAAGAAAATGAAGACTGGGACAACAGAACATAAGACACTAGAACTCAGAAATACATTTGTCTAGTTCATAATTTTACAGATAAATGGAGACCTCAAAAGTTAAAGTTGTTCAAGGTCACTAGCTAATTGTCAGGGAAAAAAAATAAAAGAACTTTATGTTTAATGCATTTTGGAAAGTAAATATTGATTTTTCTTCATTTTTATGAAAAAACTGAAAGTTATGAAATTGTTTTCCAATCCTTTAAGGTAATTTAAATAGAACTGCATAAAAACTATACTTGGAGATAATAGCAGCACTGCTTTTGAAATAATCATCTCAGCAACATGGAAAGGAGAAACAGATAGAAAATGACAAGTTTAGTCAAAGTTACCATCTTTTCCCTCAGGCAAACCCATGTAGGAGCAAAACGTAAACTGGCATAATCCTCTACAATTGGAATAAGGGGTATAAGAGAAAATAGATGTGTGTGGGCACACACGTATGCTGTGATTGTGTGCATGTGTTTGTGTATGAATATATATGTGAGTGTCATTGGAAACTGGAATTTTAAAAAAATAAACAAAAGGATCATTACAACATATGTACTTGCCCACATGTTTACAGAAGGAAAATATGTAGTTACATGACAGCCCCATCGAAATACATCCAGGTACAGGCATACCTCAGAGATATCAATGGGTTTGACTCCCAACCACTGCAATAAATCACAATAAAACAAGTCACATAAACTTTTTGGTTTCCCAGTGCAAACAAAAGTTATGTTTATACTAGACGGTAGTCTATTAAGTGTGCAATATCATTGTATCTTAAAAAATGTATGACCTTAATTTAAAAATAATTTATTGCAAAAAAAATAGTAATGATTGTCTAAATCTTCAGCAAGTCCTATCTTTTTGCTGGTGAAGGGTTTTGCCTTGATGTTGATGATTGTGGACCAATCAGGATGATGGCTGATGAAGGTTGGGGTGGTTGTAGCAATTTCTTAAAATTAGACAATGAAGCTTACCACACCGATGGGTGAGTCTTCCTTTCATGGAAGATTTCTCTGTAGCATGCAATGCTGTTTGATAGCATTTTACCCACAATAGAACTTTAAAAACTGGAGTCAATCCTCTCAAACCCTACTGCTTTTTTTTTTTATCAACTAAGTGTATATAATATTCTAAACCCTTTGTCATTTCAACAATGTTCATAGCAGCTTCACCAGTAGATTTCATCTCAGGAAACCACTCTGTTCATCCACATAAGCAGCTCCTCATCCATTCAAGTTTTATCACGAGATTTCAGCAATTTAGTCACATATTCAGGCTCCACTTCTAATTCTAGTTCTCTTGCTAGTTTCACCTCATCTGTAGTGGCTTCCCCTGCTTAAGTCTTGAGCCTCTCAAAGTCATCCATGATAGTTGGAATCAACTTCTTCCAAACTCCTATTAATGTTAATATTTTGGCCTCCTCAAAAGAATCACAAATGTTCTTAATGGCATCTAGAATGATTAATCCTTTCCAGAAAGTTTTCAATTTACTTTGCCAGGTCCATCAAAGGAATCACTATCTATGGCAGCTACAGCCTTACACAATATATTTTCTAAATAATAAAGCTTGAAAGTCTTAACTAATCCTTGATTCATGAGCTACAGAATAAATATTACATTAGCAGGCATGAAAACAACGTTCATCTCCTTGTATGTCTCCATTAGAGCTCCTGGGTGAGCAGATGCCTTGTCAAAGAGCAGTAACATTTTGAAATGAATCTTTTTTCTGTGCAGTAGGACTCAACAGCAGACTCAAAATATTCAATAAACCATGCTGTAAACAGACGTTCTGTCATCTAAAACCCCCAAAATTTAGGCTTTGTTGTTCTACTTGTAGAGCACACAGAGTACATTTAGCATCCTTCTTAAAACCCCAAGGACTTTCAGAATCGTCAATGGGCACTGGCTTCCACTTAAAGTCACCAGATGCATCAGCCCCTAACAAGAGAGTCAGCCTGTCCTTTGAAGCTTTGAAGCCAGGCACTGACTTCTCCTCTCTAGCTATGAAACTCTTAAATGGCATCCTCTTCTAATAGAAGGCTGTTTCACCTACAATGAAAATCTGTTGTTTAGTGTAGCCACCTTCATCAATGATCTCAGCTAGATCTTATGGATAACCTGCTACAGCTTCTCCATCAGCACTTGCTGCTTCACCTCATACTTTTATGTTATGGAGATAGCTTCTTTCTAAACCTTATGAACTAACCTCTGCTGGCTTCCAACTTTTCTTCTACAGCTTCTTCACTTCTCTCAGCATCCACAGAATTGAAGAGAGTAAGGGTCTTACTCTGCATTAGGCTTTGGCTTTAGGGAATGTTGTGGCTGGTTTGATCTGTCATCCAGACCACTCGAACTTCTCCATATCAGCAATAAGCCTGTTAAGTCTTCCTGTCACTCATGTGTTCACTACAGCAGGTAGCACTGTTAATTTTCCTTTGCATTCACAACTTCAGCTACTGGCACAAAAGGCCTAGCTTTTGGCCAGTCTCAGCTTTTAACATGCCTTCCTCACTAGGATTAATCACTTCTAGCTTTTGAATTAAAGTGAGAGACGTGTGACTCTTCCTTTCACTCAACATTTGTAGGGTTATTAATTGTTGTGTCTCAGGGAATAGGGAAGCCTGAGGAAAGGAAGAGAGACTGAGGGAATAACTGGTTGGAGGAACAATCAGAACACACACAACATTTATCAACTAAGTTTGCCATGGCTCATAGCGCCCATATTGGCATGGCTCGTAGCGCCCAAAACAATTTCAACAGTAGCATCAAAGATCACTGATCACAGATCACCATAACAAATATAATAATAACAAAAAAGTTTCAAATATTACAAGAATTACCAAAACGTGACACAGAGACACAAGGTGAGCACATGCTGTTGAAAAAATTGTGCCAATAGATTCGTTCAACACAGAGTTGCCACAAACTTTCAATTTGTAAAAAATGCAAATTTGTGAATTTACAATAAAATGAAGCGCAATTTTGTATACCTGCACACAAACATGGAATTAAACCCCCAAATTTAGTTCCTTTAAAATGGATCTAAGAGTCCTTTTCAAAATCAACTGTATTTTGTCTACCATGTTTATTCTGACCATTAGCCTAAATCACCAGAATTTACAGGTTCTACTTATTTCTTCTTGGTCAAACACTGAAAGGCTACCTTAGAAATGTTTTAAATTCCATCTCATCTAAAGATTCTTCTCCAAAGCACATGCATCAGTCAGAGCCTTTAAATGATCACCTGCCTTACAATTATAAACTCTTTTATAGCTAATCCTTATGCAGACACCTGTACTGCACATCATAAGCATGAAACTACTAATGCTACCAACCCCCAATCAACTTAATCCACTTAGACCATAGTCACTAACCTCTAGACATCTTTTAGTTTTGTTCCTAATTAGACCATTCAAGGAATAATACCAATTTTGGTCACCAATTTAAAACACAGTGTTACATAAAGATCATTGCTTCTGAATTGAGTCAGACTTCAATTCTAAAGTCAGCATCACCTAGTACTGTCTTTGCAAACCTGTGCTTGCTACTTAATCTTTGGAGTAAGTAAAAATAATAGCTAAAGTAATCTATAAAATAATAATAATAACCTCACGACAGAAAATAGCTTTCATCTTGTATACTAATTCTGATGGATTGGTAGTAGCTGCCAGGGTAGGGTTGGAGGGTAGTGTTGCCAAGGATTCGGAAACCAAGTCCACAAGCAGGAAAAAAGATGTCTTAATAAAACAGATGTCTGCTGCAGACAACAGAGGGAGAAGTGGTGCTATTTATGACTGAGAAAATGAATATATGTTGCCTGGCCCGTGGCAAGCACCCAAAAAAAGGTAATTCCCTTTGCATTCTTCACCAAGTAGAATATAAAATTCAAACAAATTCAGGCTCTGGAGATGTTTTCTTCTTTTCTACAGTTATCATTGAATGTCAAACATTCTCCAATGTAAATATTCCAAAATAAACGTTAACTTTCTCATACTTCTTAACCTGTCCTCTTTTTTGAATTTTTTCTTTAAAAAAGAGGGAAAAAAAAACCTTCAGGCCTCCAACCCTCTGGGAGTTATCCTCCCAAATTGGAATTCCTTTACTTTTTGCTGTTGCTATGCAATTACTGTAGAGTTAAAATAGTCTGAAAAAGTCAAGTCCTTTCTATACTTTTACAAACTCATTTTATCTATGATACTCCTATTAAATAGCAGCCTACACTTTGAGACACATACTACCCCTCAAGCATCACATAAAATAAACTAGATCTTATTCACAACAATATCTTAGAGCACTTTATAATTTACAAAGCATGCTAAATACGGTATCTCATTTGATCCATATAAGTTCCTATGAATTTATTCAATAGTCTTTTCTAAGAGGTATAAATTTTATCCTATAAAATTAAATTTACTGTTCACAAATTAATCCATTTTTCCAACTTTGAAGCTACTTTTTAATTCAATTCATTTGGTCAATTATGCTTTTGACTGCTAGATACTCATTAACATAACACAATAAAACCTTAAGTATGTGCTCACAAAAAATTCTACTTAAGTGTATTTTCTAGTCAACAGAGAATAAAACTTATTTTTTACTTCTGCACCAAATCATTTTTTAAAGCTACTCATATGCATTACTGCATTAAGTTCAGAATACTGAAGATAATTTAATATTCATTAAAACTTCTATCTCATGATGACTCAAAATAATATCTTGAATACCAATTCTAACATAGTCCTAAAAATGTGAAAATAAGAGCTTGTTCTGAATACATGTGTGGCTCTTCGAAATTTGTTCGTAAATGCCCAATAACAGCCTCCTGAGTTGTCACTATTTCCCCCTTCTAAAAAAAGGGTAAATCAAGTGTTCTAATTTGATAGGGTCCAATTAAGATACTACTACATAGACATACAAAATATGCATATAATCATTTTACTCAAAAGCGTGAAATGTTTTATTTATAGTAGTTTGTTCAGTCTTACATTATTCATACATAGGCACTTTCATATTAGGTAGTAATCGACTAGGATTCGGGGAAAAGAATAAAAGGATAAAGTCAGCTAAATGGAAATAAAATGCATGAAAACAATCTATTATACTACCACATATATACTATGCGCAAACATAATATTTTCAAATAAACTAATAATGCAAATAGTATTACTCAAATAACAAACTGTATAAATTAAGCCAGTGTATGGTTCTCTCTGCTTTCCCCATTGCCGTGCACTGCTGCATTCTCTTTTTTTTTCTTTTTTGAGACAGAATCTCGCTCTGTTGCCCAGGCTGGAGTGCAGGGGCACGATCTCGGCTCACTGCAACCTCCGTCTCCAGGGTTTAGGTGATTCTCCTGTCTCGGCCTCCCCAGCAGCTGGGACTACAGGTGTGCGCCACTATACCCAGCTAAGTTTTGTATTTTCAGTAGAGACAAGGTTTCACCATGTTGGCCAGGCTGGTCTCAAACTCCTGACTTCAACTGATCCGCCCACCTCGGCCTACCAAAGTGCACAGCTGCATTCTAATACAACCTTAAAACAACAAAAAATAAAATACCACTGTGTCTCTAATGTTCCCTAAGTGTTTCTAATTTTCTTTGGTGAGTTAGAAAAGTAACCTTGAATAAACTGTAAATTATTCAAAAGTAAATCTACTGGGTTTTTTAACTATTTCAAATGGCTTTTGAAAGTCTAAATTTTGCCTCAGAAATCTTAGAGCCAAAAGAAACCTTAAAGAACATCTCAGTATTCTTCTCATTATTTTAAAAATACAATATATGTATGTAGCAAACTATAAGGTACATTATTAATAAAAAGCAAATGCACTACATACACTCACACATATACACACATACACATAGATTTTCGCTAGTTTAACCTTATTCTACATTTTTTAAAAATGTTACCCAGAGAATTTAAATAGTTAAAGTTAATATAGCAATGTAACAGGTGTTTATTTTTTACTTTGGCAAAACAGTCTGCAGAGTCTTCTTATATTCTTATGGAAGAGAAAGAAAAATGTGGACTGGATGAAGGAAGGAAGTTAGATTATTAAGGACCAGCCTCATCTTGAGGTTTTAAGAAACTCAGATTTGCATTTTATAACACGAAGATAACTAGCACTACTTTGGAAAATGAATTGGAAGGAAACTTAACACTGGAAATAAGACTACTTAGGAAATTAATGCAAGTCTCTTAATGAGCGATAAGGGCATAAAATAAAGTGAAGACACCAAGCAGCACAAACTGATTTGAATTGTAGACTTGGCAGGACTTCGTTATCAACAGGATGTGGGAGGTGAACTGTAATACAAGGTTGGTGTCCAGGTTTTTAACTCAGATTCCTGGTTACTTAAAAATGCCACTCAGATGGTAAATCTGCACAGAGTGGGGGGTGAATTTTGATGGAGGCTGGATTTGGTGGCTGTGATGACAACTTTGGGACATTCTGAATATACCAAGCTAAACATTTTGGATTGCTGAGGACAACCATGTGAAAGTATCTAGCTACTATTTGGAAATATAAGTCAGGAAAATTCTGTGTTAGAAATACGCTTCTGGGTAATGGCATAATTTTTTGACAATGTTCAGAATTCCATGAAACAATGCATAGAAACTTGGTTTGAGTTCATACAAAATACAATTGGCCCCCCATATCCACAGGTTCAGCATCTACGGATTTAACTAACCGTGCATGGAAAACATAGTTAGGCCTACAGTGGTTGTATATGTACTGAATATGTACAGACTTTTTTTCTTGTCATTATCCCCTAAAGAACTATTTACATAGTATTTACATTATAGTAGGTATTACAAGTAGACTGGAGATGATTTAAAGTATATGAGAGGATGTGCATCAGTTAGATGCAAATATTATGCCATACGATATAAAGACCTTGGGCATTCTCAAATTTTGGTATCTCCAGGGCCCCTGGAACCAATCTCCCCCACAGTTACCAAGGGACAACTGCATTCAGGTACCATACAAAACCTAAGGGATACAAATGAATAAGACATTAACCTCTAGAAATTTACAGTCGGACAGGAAAAACAAATTTGTAAATAAGTGATTACAAAATTGTTCAATGCGTGCAATTACGGCAATGTGTATAAAGCAGACAATGGCAACAGGGTCAAGAACGGAAGCCACTAGAACATTAGGTCAGGTAGATTAAGAGAAGACTGAGAAATATGTAATCAAGAGAGGAGGAAATTTCAAATACAACAAAAAAGAGTCAACACTATCAGATTAACAGAGGCCAACACTAGAAGAATGAATATGCTGGATAGCAATTACATCACTTCATAGGCTAGGCTACAACAATGATTCCCAATCTGGTATTGCCAGACCACTGGGCCAACAGTAAGGATGTATAACTATTCTCAATATTTCAAAATGCCTTTTAAAAATTGTAACTTTACCTAATATAGCCTAACTTCTTTACCGCTGACTGGAATTATGTTAGCTCAATGTAGTAACTCTAGCATCTTTTATTTGTCTCTTTTTATTAGCAGTCACACATCTGACTGATAAAAGGAGGAAATTAATGATTACTTAGTAGAAATAATTTTGTGTTATAAAATAGGAGGTTTACACAGAGAAGGAAATAAAAACAATCCTTAGTACTAAAAAGTCTAGACTCAAGGGCTAAAACACTGGGCCATAGCTAATAAGAGTATGCTTAACAGATATAAACAAACTGTTCAGTTCAAAACATTGGTTAGCTAAGTAAGGGGTTGCAGGCACATGCCTTGAGAGTATACCAGCTAAAAGAGACTGTGGTTTTAGTTGATTACAGCCTTGCTCTGCGCCAACATGAAGCTCCAAAAAACCTATTCTAATGTTAAGCTATATTAATAGGATTACACACAAGTGAAGGAGTGGTATAACAGTTTTAATGTATGCTATTCAATAGTATAACTGGAATGAAATGGCCCACTACTATATTCTAAATTTTAAAACATACAACTACAGATCATCCAGAGAAGGGAAGTGGATATTTTGTCTAGAAAACACTCTAGAGCTGTCTTCAAATGGCAGAAGGGATATCACAGAGAGAGAGAATAGTGGGCTTTTTATTGCTACAGAAAGCAAAACTAGGATGGGTAGACAGACATTACTGAATGTCAGATATTCGGCCAAATACAAAGACCTTATGAATATAAGAATTACTGCCAAAAACAGTGTTTGACCCATCATCATTGAATGTTTTTATACAAAGGAAAGATGATCCATCTCTTAGCATTCACATTACACTGTAATTGCATGTTTAAAATTATCTGTCTCTCCGAATAGAACATGAACTCTT
This sequence comes from Trachypithecus francoisi, assembly GCF_009764315.1. Lineage (NCBI taxonomy): Eukaryota > Metazoa > Chordata > Mammalia > Primates > Cercopithecidae > Trachypithecus > Trachypithecus francoisi. The sequence continues at coordinate 66,986,807 of NW_022681470.1, read as the reverse complement.
TGAGGGAAGGGTTATAGTCTTATTTATGTTTTTGGCCTCATGGAATCCAGCAATGAACATTGTATACGGCTATTGTACCAAAAAAAAAAAAAAAAAAAAGTCTATTGAATTAATAGGTGAATGAAGAAATTGAATGTTTTAAGAAACATTTCATTAAAAAAATGAGATGCCTTTTGGGCCCCTAAATTTTTAAGATGTCCTTAGCACAGAGTCTCATGCAGAACTCATTCTACTCCATAACACAGCCTAGGGAGGGTGGGCATAATGAATCTATTGTACTATGTGATAAGGAGCACAGTTAGGCTAATTCGAACTGCCATCTTTATCTGAAGTGCTAATATTAATTACAGTTTCTTTGCCAAACTAGAAAAGATATAATTCCTGATCTTTGTATTATGAAACCTTAAGCAAATGCTTCAGTATGAAAATATTTATGAGACTATCTCAAACACAGAGGAATCTCTAGAATGTGAGGATTCAAAACATCTTATTCTTTAAACATGTTAAGTAGTAGGCAGAGCAAAATCCCATCAGGTGACATGGAAAATTAATCAATAACACTTAACTGCCAGAAGAAAGAAAGGAAGAACTAAGAAAAAAAGGAAAAAACTGAAAAGATTTTAAGAAATTACAAGTTATAGCATCATATCTGAATGGCATCTGGCTGAAGGATTTTCCTCATCTTCTGCTAAACCTTTCTACCTTCACGGCTTCACAAGAAACTCTACCACAAACTAGTTGGTAAAATAAAGTACACAACATAAATCAGTGGGTTTGGTTTCTTGATTTTTAACCTTTGGTAAAAGGGCAGCCAGGGAAACAAACGTTGAAAGTACTACTCCAGATAACAGGAATATCATAAATTATAGGTAGATCTTATTCCCCACCATTTTAACTAAAGTAGACATTTGAAACTGTTAGAATGCGTGTCTTGCATATAATAGTACTCCCTCGCTTAAATAAATAAGATAAACGTAAACACATAGCTAAACTCTTATCTTGGAGTCCACACGATCTGACAAAAAGCAGTGCCCCAGAGATGCATACTACCAGTGATTGGTCACTTAGAAGGGAAACGCTTTAAAAAGTTTTACTTAGGAACACACATTCAATGTAGACAAATAATGATACAGCTATAGGCACCTTGCACAGCTGTACAGATGAACATACACGCACAGGGAAAATTTACAAATTACTTTCACTGTTTGAGTTAATCTAAGAGACAGGGCCTGAAGATGTAATCTTTCACATAAACATCCTAGACGTGTGAAATTAATTTTCACAATATCTTCCTTAAAAACAAGGCAAAATATAGACACTGGGTCCCAGTCACATGTTTCTGGAACAAGAGAAAAATACACTTTCGTGTCAACTACCTTATCCAGGAACTTAATTTTTATTAAGCTGCTTTTCGAAATACGAGCATTGTTGGCACTATAACACTTCACAGACTGATATTTGCAGGATTCTAAGAATGTGTGCTTGTTGTAAGGACGTATTTACTTCTTTTCATGGAGAAAAACAGTTTTGAGTGTTGGGGAGGAACAAAACCACTTGAGGAGGAAATTAACCTAACCCCAAATTTCCTGGACACCCTGCAACGGCAAACAGAAGGGGAATGGATAGAGAGTGTAACCCAGCATCAGCCCGAGTGGGGACAGGGAAGGGTTAGAAAGGGAACAAAATACTGGACTCTCAGTTTGGCAGGAAGGCGGGTATTGTGGAAGGACGGTTTGCTGCGACGGGAGCCAGAGAAGAAGGTGCAGCCTGAGCTCCCCGTGGCCCCTCGCTCCTCCCAGCCCGTCCCGCGGGGTCTGTAGGGCCTCAGCCCGACCCCCACACCGCGCGGCCGGCAGGAGGCAGCGGCCCGGACGCTGTACCTGCCCGCCAGTCAGCTCTGCCCGCGTGCGGCCGCCGGGAGGCCGCTGAAACTGCGAAGGCCGGGGCGAGCGAGCCAGTGGAGCCCGGCGTCCCAGCGGCGCCGCTCCGCCCACCCGCCTCCCGAGACGCGGCCGGGACCCCCGCGCCTCCTCAGCCGGCTCCAGCCCTCAGGAGACGGCCCCGTCAGCGCCTCGGCCTGCCGGCGCGCCTCCGAGCCCCCCCGCCAGCTGGGCGGTCACCGTCCTCCCTCCCCGCTGTCAGCCTCCACTTACCTTCAATCGCCATGATGTGCTCGCCATGGACCGCACCAACTAGATGGCAGGGGCAGCGGGCGCGAGGGCGGGCGGAGGACACGCCGAGTCCGCCAGCGAGAGGGGCGGGGCCCGGCCCGGAGTCGCCCGGCTGCGCGGCCGCGAGGGGCGCCGCGGGCGGGGCGAGGGAGGGGCCCCGAGCACCGCGAGTGCGAGCCGCGGAAGAAATGGAACCTTCCCGGGGCCGCCGCCGCCGCCGGCGGCACGTGACGCCACCCCGCCCCCACCCCACCCCATCCCACTCCACCCCACCCCACCCCACCGCCCCCACCGCGCCTCGCGCCTGGATTCGAAACAGGTGCCCGGCCCGGAGAGCCACGGGCCCGCGCCCGAGACCCGCCCGAGGCGCGCCGAGCACTTGTGGTGGCCCGGGCCCGAGCCTCCTGGCGCCGGGCGCCCACCGGTTCCGTACTTGTAGCAAACGGAGTCGATGAAGGAGGCGAGTGGCAAATTATGTGGTCAGGACCAAGGACAGGTCTCCTTGGTTGACAAGGATTCCTACCCACTAACTCAGATTTGGTAATAGGAAGGTCTGTTTTGGTTTCGTTTGGTTTTATTTTGTTTTGTTTTGCCCAAATCAGCCACATACTTGTCTCAGATCTCCGCTGTGAAGTGGAGGAACAGCTAGTTCGCAAAAAGCAAAGAAGAGAGAGGAATCCTGAGCACAGCAGTTGTCTCTCTCGCTCGCTCTCCCTCACACACACACACACACACACACACACTCACCTGCACGCACCCACTTCACCCCTTAGCCTCGCTCTTGATAAGACTTGCTGGCACACAGAGCTTGGTTTACCTCTTGGAACTAAGAGTTGGAATTTGTCTACACATAGCAAACGCACATTTGAAGCCACACAAAATTAGGGGTCAGACAGACGTTCTGACAAAGGACCTGGAAAGCATGTCACATGCAGGTTTTTAAAATTTGTAAACCTGTGAGCATTGTCAACAGTCACAGGCCAACCCTGAGCACAACAACAATTGGCCACTTAGTTTTTACTTAAGATACTTGAACCGCTCAACCATTTACCCAACTCTCAACTTCATTTAGTAATTTGAGGACCTGGACAATCAACAGTATAAACAACATTGAGAAATAGGGAGTTTAGTGATTCTCCCTTGTGGAGGAAATGCTAATTCCTAGAGCAAAATAGCTATATAGGGACTGACACAAAGAAGAAATATTTTACGCTTATGTAAGTGAGGTTGGACTGTAAATCTAGAGCAGAAACTGTCTTCCATTGCTTTTATATAACCTCTCCCTCAGTCGCAGTTTATGCTCAATAGACATTCATCCTTTACCATTTTCGTTACTTCAGTGAATATCTGTGGAGCCGGCACTGTGCTGAAATCTGGCTACAAGCAAGAATTGTTATTGAAGGATCAAATAAATACTGTTTTACTCAGAAAACATTAAAATGCCTATACTTTAGGAAAGCTTCATGAGAGAGTTTATGATAGACATCTAGAGGATTCAGGTAAAATGTTTAATGACATTTTCCCCAGGCAGCCTCCCTTAAAATAATCTTGAACTCCAAGACATTGATCTGAACTTGACACCACAATTCTGAGTTTGTGGTTTCTGGCTAGTTCTGAGTAATCCAATTTTTCAAACTTTTAAAGAATTTCATATTGAAAGCCCCAAAAATTTAATCATTCTTTCCTCACCAATTACACAGCTATTAAGTAATAACCAGATTATGTGAGTTTCCATAACCTAGATTAACATCGCTATTATTTGTTCAGGAGACTTATTTGTGTGTGTGTATGTGTGGTGAACTTGAGTTTCAAACTTGTCGAATACAGGAGTTTAGGCCAAGGCCACTGGGTATTGATGACCTTTCCCTCTGGATTAGAATGCAGAATTCTCCCTACCAACATTGCTTTTTAAAAAAGGAAACTATGTTTTCCAAATACTAGCTGGAAAATTTCTGAGACTGATGTTGGAAAATATCATATGGATTTCCTCACCCAAGATTTCATATAGATGCTGAGTTTGCTTAGCAGCCACTTGGAATCAGATTTTTAATTTAGTGTCTTACATATTCTTATTTATAAAGTATGTTATGGGTTTGATACTTTTAGGGAGTGTCAATTATTTATAATTTGAATGTTTTACATTTTGTTAATTATACATCCTGCCTAATAACAAAAATTGTTCCTAATCTTGACCTTCCACCTCCAAAACTGTCTTTAGTCTGTATACCTTTATGTACTAGGGAATGCACAAGAAATTCTTCATTTTTTCATTCTTCATTCTTCTTTGTAATAAATTATTTGCAAAACAGTTTCCAAACATATAATTCAAGCAATTACCATCATGTGATGTGGAGATAGTTAGGAGCTCAGTTAGGAAAAGTAGAATAAAAGAAGTCAAGCTGGGCATAGTGGCTCATGCCTATAACCCCAGCACTTTGGGAGGCTGAAGCAGGCTTGAGCCCAGGAGTCAAGACCAGCCTGGACAACATGGTGAAACCCTGTCTCTACTAAAACTACAAAAAATTAGCCGGGTATGGTGGCACATGCGTATAGTCCCAGCTACTCAGGAGGCTGAGATGGCAGGATCACCTGAGCGAGAAGTCAAGGCTGCAGTGAACAGTGATTGCGCTAGTGCACTCCAGCTTAGGCAACACAAGTTAGTCATACTAATTTCCTTTCTTATGTTATAAAATGGGAATGTTTTTGGCATTTTCAGTCTCCAATTAGTTTTTCGTAGAGATATTATTTTCAATGAGAGTTTTATTTCCAGGAGGACCACAAGCTTATTACCTAGTGATGTGGCTGAAACATCAGTGGAAAAATTGAGCACAGAAGATGAATCATGTGGGAAGAACAACTCAAAAGGGAAGTGAAGAGTAATTTCACCTACATTAGTTAAGTAGTTTTCATGTACCATACAAAATAATCACTATTGATAACAGTATCATCTTGATGGGAAAGTATGTTCCTAGTTACAAAAATTCCCAATTTTAAGAAACAACTCATGTTTAAAATTGTACCTTTCCTTTATTTAAGCTGTTCAACTGAAAAAGACTAAACCACTAGAAGAATGAAAAGAAATACTAACTAGCAATTATATAGTTGCATATATAGAAGTGGAGATTTAACAAGTATCTATACAAAAAAATATGTATTTTGAAAAATTTTAGTAGATCTTATATTATTCTGGCATTTGAGTATTTGAGTTAAGGGAGAACTTTTCTTCAGACAGGGTCTCTCTCTTGCCCTCCAGGCTTGAGTGCAGTGGTGTGAACATGACTCACTGCAGCCTCGATCTCCTAAGCTCAAGCAATCCTCCTGCCTCAACCTCCTGTGTAGCTGGGACCACAGGTATGCACCACCACACCTGGCTAACTTTTTTATTTTTTATTTTTTGGAGAGGCAGGGTCTCACTTTGTGGCTCAGGCTGGTCTCAAACTTCAGGGCTCAAGCGATCCTCCTGCCTCAGCCTCCCAAGGTGCTGGGATTACAGGCATGAGCCACTGTGCCCGACCTGAGACAATGTGCCCAGCCAAGACTTTTAAACTTTAAGCTTTGTTACCAGTTGTAATTATCTGAAAAGAGGTGGCTGTATTATACAAACCTGGTGAAAAACCAAGTTAAAACCATTAATATTTCTTTTTCTTCGTGAATCACAGTGCCATGAAAAGTTACACTATTAGTTATTCTGATATCTTCGTCTGTTTTTCTAGCACTCATGAAGCTAAACAAAATATGGCAAGTTGTCTTTGTAAAATAATACTGTTTCTTTGCTATTATAAATTAGTTTGTTTAAAATAAATATAATTACCAGAGCTTTGTTGGTGTATGTAATTGACTTATTTTGTTTATATTTGTTACATTACAAATTTGAATTATACTTGCCTTTCTAAATCCATACATTCCAACAAGCTACTGTCTTCAATTAATTGTACATTAGTTAATACTTTTTTGGTTGCAAATGAGAGCAACTCAATTTGAATTAGCTTAAGAAAAGTGGAAAGTTAGTTATAAAGATATAAGTACAGAAATGAACCTTGGCCTCAGAATCAGCTAGACTTGGAAACCCCAATGCCAGCACCATACCTTCTACCTCTTATCTCTACTTTTGTGCATGTTAGCTTCGTTTTGCTTGCTCACCACAGGCTAACTTTGTCCCTATGACAGAAAACATGACACTTGAAAGATGTCGAGCTTTATAGCTCACAGTTTCTGGCAACTTTCTGGGCCCCAGCTTCATAAAGTCCCCATAAAGTAAAGCATCATTGACTCAACTTAAATGAAATACTCTGTTTCATACTAATCAGGAGGCCAAGTACAAAAATTAGCCCTAGCCTGAGTCAAGTGAATGCCCCTGAACAAAACCTCTGTGGCCATAATGGCAGGGTCATGGAAGAATACAGCAGCCCCCATAAGGCTCATAAGGATGAACTGGGGAAGAAGGAAGATAGTTCCCAGAAGGAGGTTGTTGGGACAGAAAGAAATGTATGCCTAGTGTTCCATTATTGGAACGCTAAGCATGTGGGAGTTATTTATATCCTACTGCTCAAGGACATCACCAAGGTCTGATTGCAAAAATTCTAAAAATTGCAATTTCAGGCATAAATGGGTTAAGTAGTAACTACAAAGGTACTGTACTGTCTAGACATCCACCTCATGTCTACCTTCTAACTCTTTTGCAAACACTTGCCTTTCATCATACTTCCCTGCAGTTCCCTTACAGCAGAGCTATCCAAAAGAATTGTCTGAAACAGTTAAAGCACTCTCTATTTATGCTGTCCAATACAGTGACCCCTAGCCACCTGTGACTACTGAGCACTTGAAATGTAGGGAGTGCAATTGAGGAATTGAATTTTTAGTTTTATTTAATTTTTTTCAATTTAAAGTTTAAAAAGTCACATATGGCTATTGTCTGCCATATCAAACAGCATAGACTTAGAGCTACAGAAATGGCATGGTAGTGTTCAGGCAGGAAGTAAGAAAGAAGATTATTTAATGAGCACTTGGTGAGATAAACTGTAATGTCTATAGTGGGAAAAGGATAGCAGCAATTTCCCATGTTTGGCAATTCTACCTAATGACCTGACACTATAAGAAATATATCCATCATGCTATGTGGAGGTAGTCAAAGACGGTGATGGAAAAAAAGTAACCAGAAATCAGAATAATTTTGTTTTCTCTTCCATTTCCTCCAGCAAATATTTTCCTCAAGAGCTGTCATTTACTCTACTATAGATAGCACAGTTATAACAGGGAAAAACTAACATGAAATATTCTAGAATTATTTTTGTTCACTTAGATCAAATGGTAGTTTTTTTCCTGCCACCTAAAGCTTTAAAAGTAACACAAGCTCTAGCAAAGAAAAGGAAGAAAAGAGCAAATAGCACAGACACTAATTTATTATCTTGTGCTTTCCTTCCATTGTGTCTTCTAAGCCTTTCATTCAGACAGAAGGGCCAACTATACTTCGCTTCCTTTTCCTCTGTGAATATGATATTCTTCCTGTACAATCTGCTATTATTTTCTTATTGCTCTCTGAAGTTATTGCTATTGGCTAGCTGCATAGAGCAGTATGCAGAGGTTTTTCAAAAGAATAATAACACAGCACTATACTGGCCTGTCCAGCTCGTAGGAGTGAACAGAACTTTTAAACATATAGACCAATTTAACACAAAATGATCAACAAGTACATGCTTAGTAGGATACAGGCTACTGTAACTAACTGTTCTTATTCACAACAAAGAAGTGTATTATTTTGTTCTAGGTAGGAGTACTGGACTATATTTAAAACCTTTTTTCAGGACTGAGTGTTTCCATGATAATGACAAGTGACATTTATATGATGACTTTCACTCAGAGGTCAAAAAGTGTGCCACAAACCTTTTACATGACATAAATATGTCACCCACCAGTAAATGCAGCCACCTATCATGTGGAAAGTGGAAGCAACTTTTAGAAGCCCTAAAGGATATACATATACAGGAAAGAAATTGGATTTTACACCTAAAATAAATCGATAATCTGAGTTAGATGAGAAAATGGTCTTCTGCTGCAAAAACATTCAAATCTTCTTGGTTTATATAATTGCAAATTTGAACAGAGTAATGATGTGTGGAATAGAGGAAGGAGAGTCAAAGCAGAAAGATAGTTTAGCATAATCTGGAAAAGAGATGATTAGGGCATAAGTTAGGAAAAGGAGGTAAAATAATGGGCTTGATCAGAGCAGAGAATCTATGAAGGTCACTAAGAGTTTTTATTGCTTATGCTCTTCAAATGCAATGCTATCAAACATTATTCTTTGTATAAAAGTAGGTGCTCAATGAATTTTTGTTGAATGAATAAATTGTAATAGGCTTGGAGTCATGTGTCCTTTATGATTGTAGTTCTTAAACTCTGATGCGTACATCTACACAAAAATCAGATTAAATAGCCATTGATGATTGTGATAAAGAGAAGCTAAAAATTGATTATCAAAAACCCTTTATGTAAAATAGTATTTCTCATTCTCATCTTCCTAATCATCGTTTCCTAATACAGAATGTCTCTTTGCTTAAGTATTTACTTACTGTTATGAAGGAAAGGGAAAAAATTTGTAGAGTTTAACGTGATATGACATGCCATAATCTGACAGAAAGTTTATTAGTGTTTTCTCTTTTAACACGGAACAATTTACTAAAGGAATTATGGAACGTTTTTTAAGGATTCAGAAAGATAGGCTACAAAATCAATCATAGAATGACTTGTAAGAGTACAATTTTGAATTGAAAATGATATGTTAAGGACTGGAAGTAAATTGTGAGACCCAGTGATCTCAGCTCACTGCAACCTCCACCTCCCAGGTTCAAGCAATTCTCCTGTCTCAGCCTCCTGAGCAGCTAGGATTATAGGCATGCACCCTGCTAATTTTGTGTTTTTAGTAGAGGTGGGGCTTCATGATGTTGGCCAGGCTGATCTCAAACTCCTGACTTCAAGTGATCCACCTGCCTCGGCCTCCCAAAATGCTGGGATTACAGGTGTGAGCCACCACACCTGACATTGCTTAGCTTTCCGTAGAAAAGATAATATAGAAAATATTAGATAAAACAGTTAGGGTACCTGCTACTTCTACTAGTTTCTGTTCACTGCATCTGATTGTTATGAATTTACAGAGGGGAACTGTACTCCTTTGCTATATGCTAAGCCACGTTATTTTTCTTCTCCACCCAGACTCCTCACCCAACCAAACTACACTTGATTGATTTTATGTCTATGTTATTAAGTATTAATCCAGCTGAATTCACCATTGTTCAAGAGGCTACTAAATTTCAAACTCTCAATCTAAAACATAACAAATATAATGTAATGTTTGCATAAAATTTCCACTGGGATCCATTTTTAACCCTTTTAAATATCAGAGTATTACTTTTAGTTGCCTACTGGTAATGTCCACCTATTATGCTCAACTTACTTCTTAATCAAACTCACTACATTCTCTTTTTTTAAAAAAAAAACTTATTCCTTTTCCTTTATTCACCACCTAAGTTATTGATACCACAATCCACTAAGTAATCCAGATTAGTATGACTTAGAATTATTTGTATCCCTCACTCTCAAAAAGTCATCAAATCTGTAGATTCCACCATATATATATAATCAAAACCTTATTTTTATATCCTTTTCCTAATGGATGCCCTCATCATCTCTTTTCCAGATTTTTACAATAAATTCCTAAATTATCTTCCTGTTTTGACTGTCTTTCCTTTATTCCACATATCATTACCTTGCCCAAATTTATCTTCTTCAATTCTATCAATATTATACACTGCATTTCCAAAATACATACCTGAGCATTTTATTCTTATGTTTAAATCTTCAGATAATAGTGGTAACAGGGAGATGCATGTGCGTTAGTTGATCACAGACTTTTAACAACTTTCTAGAGGGAAAACTTCATCTGCAATGGATATATCAATGGAGGGAAATGTCAGCCCAGAACTCATAGAAGAATTCCAGAGCAGTGATGAAAAATAAAGCACCAGAGACCTCGGGCTTGAAGTGGATATAAATGAAGTGGAAAAGCAGATTCTAGGGTAGAACTAAGGGAACTTAATTAAAAGCCTATCAGTGGGCCGGGCGCAGTGGCTCATGCCTGTAATCCTAGCACTTTGGGAGGCCCAGGCAGGTGGATCAAGAGGTCAAGAGATTGAGACCATCCTGGCCGACATGGTGAAACACCACCTCTACTAAAAATACAAAAATTAGCCAGGCATGGTGGCATGCACCTGTAGTCCCAGCTACTCAGGAGGCTGATGCAGGAGAATCGCTTGAACCCGGGAGGCGGAGGTTGCAGTGAGCCGAGATCATGGCACTGCACTCCAGCCTGGGCAACAGAGCGAGACTCCGTCTCAAAACAAACAAACAAAAAACAAACAAAAAAAACAAAAAGTCTGTCAATGGATAACTGGTTCAATCCAGCCTCCCCTATTTTTCCCAAACCCACGTGTGTGGGTAACTGCCAGAAAGAAGTGAAATTTGTAGGATAGAATCAGAGAATTGTAAATAAATTGAACATCTGTCTAGAAAGAGGTAAGGCTCCTAGTGTTGGCACCCTGACATAAAGCCCTCTATATTTTGATATACTAAGTACATGTATTATTCAACCTGATCCCTTATTTTAAAATATAAGTTCTTAAATTAAGGATCTTTAAATCCCAGCACTTTGGGAGGCCGAGACGGGCGGATCACGAGGTCAGGAGATCGAGACCATCCTGGCTAACACAGTGAAACCCCGTCTCTACTAAAAATACAAAAACTAGCCGGGCGAGGTGGCGGGCGCCTGTAGTCCCAGCTACTCGGGAGGCTGAGGCAGGAGAATGGCGGGAACCCGGGAGGCGGAGCTTGCAGTGAGCTGAGATCCGGCCACTGCACTCCAGCTTGGGCGACAGAGCGAGACTCCACCTCAAAAAAAAAAAAAAAAAAAAAAAAAAAGGATCTTTAGACATTTGTAAAAGACCTAGGAGAGGCTGGGTGCAGTGGCTCACACCTGTAATCACATCACTTTGGAAGGCTGAGGCAGGTGGATTGCTTGAGCTCAGGAGTTTGCGACCAGCCTGGTCAACATAGTGAAACCCTGACTTTACCACAAGAAATACAAAAGATTAGCCAGGTGTGTTGGCATGTGCCTGTGGTCCCAGCTATTCAGGAGGCTGAAGTGGGAGGATGACTTGAGCCTGGGAGGCAGAAGCTACAGTGAGCCATGATCACACCACTGCCCTCCAGCCTGGGCAACAGAGTGAGACCCTGTCTCAAAAAAAAAAAAAAAAACCCTAGGTGAACAATTGGACAAATGAACCCAAGGGGAACTCAGAGAGCTTCAATAAGACATTACAAGCCTTTAAACAAAGACTGCTATTGAAAGAAAAAAAAGAGAGAGAGAAATAGAAGAACAAAAAAGATTTATTGATTGTGAAAATATGATTGTTGAAACACAATACTCATTAGAAAAGATGAAAAAGTTGGAAAACAGCCTGTCAGTCTCACTAAAAGTTAAACATAGAGCTACCACATGATCTAGTTATTTTTCTAGATACTTATCCAGGAGTAAAGAAAGCATGGCCAGGCATGGTGGCTCACGCCTATAATCCCAGCACTTGGGGAGGTCGAGGTGGGCAAATCATCTGAGGGCAGGAGTTCGAGCCTAACCAACATAGTGAAACCCCATCTCTACTAAAAATACAAGTTACCTGGGTGTGTGGCATGCACCTGTAGTTCCAGCTACTCCGGAAGCCAAGGCAGGAGAATCATTTGAACCCGGGAGGTGGAGGTTGCAGTGAGCCAAGATCGTGCCACTGCACTCCATCCTGGGCGACAGAGCACAATTCCATCTTGGAAGAAAAAAAAAAAGGAAGAAAGCATATGTCCAAACAAAGACTTGTACCTGAGTGTTCGTAGCAGCATTATTTGAAGTTGCCAAAAACTTGAGACAACCCAAAAGTTCATCATAAGTGAATGAATAAACAAACCATGGCATATCCATATAATGAAGTAATAACCAGTAATTAAAAGGAATAAACTGTTGATGCACACAACATCGTGGATGAACCTCAGAATAATTATGCTGAATGAAAGAAGCCAGGGAGAAAAATGGAAATTCAGATAAAAATCTAAAATATACAAACTACATAATGTATAGTGACAGGCAGTAAATCAGCGGTTGCCTGGGAGGAAAGAGACAAGGTGGTCTAGGAAGGGGCAGGAGGGAGTTTTGGGGGCTGACTGATGTGTTATCTTGATTGTGGTAATGGTGTCATGGGTGTATTTCTATGTCAAAACTGATCAATTCATATACTTAAAACATATGCAACTTATTGTTTGTCAATTATGCTTCAAAAAATCTGGTTGAAAAAGGAAAAAGAAAAAACTAGAAGAGACAAAAGATAGGTTAATGGAAAATAGGAGAAAAAAATAAAATTCATTGAAGATCAATTCTGAAAGTCTAGAGTTTAACCAATAAGAGTTCCAGAGGGAAAAAAGAGAGGATCTGGAGCACAAATCATTAAAGAAACAATGCAAAACGATTTCTGTGATCTAAAGAAAGGCCCTGGACTTTAGATGGAAAGAACCCTGCAAGAACCAAGCAAGATGAATGAATGAAAACCCACATTGAGACACATCTCATGGAATTTTAGAACATCAAGAATAATGAAGATTCTTAAGGCAGAGATTTTTTTAAAAGAAAAGGAAAAAAGAAAAAGTAAAATAAATAACTTAACTCTGAAAAACTGAGGTTCAAATTGGGATCAGAGATTTCAATGACAAAGTGGGTATTAGAACTTTGTCACTGAAAGTTCTAATTGGGTATTAGAAAAGAAGGGAGCAACCGGGTGCGGTAGCTAATGCCTGTAGTCCCAGCACTTTGGGAGGCTGTAGCAGGCGGATCACTTGAGGTCAGGAGTTCAAGACCAGCCTGGCCAATATGATGAAACCACGTCTCTATGAAGAATAAAAAGAATAAAAAAATAAAAAAATTCTCTATGAAGAATGAAGAATAAGAAAAATAGCCAGATGTGGTGGCGTGCACAGTTACTTGGGAGGCTGAGGCAGGGGAATCACTTGAACCCAGGAAGCGGAGGTTGCGGTGAGCTGAGATCATGCTGTTGCACTCCAGCCTGGGTGTTGCAGCGAGACTCCATCTGAAAAAAAAAAAAGGAGCGATGACTGTGGAGTCTTGAAGAAAGAATGATTATGAACTTCAAATTCTATGTCAAGCCTGACTCAATCAGGAATGAGGACAGAGTAAAGCTTTTCAGGCATTCATAAATTTTTTTAAAATCTACTGTTGTTCACATTTTTAAAATTTTTAACTTAATGATATAGCCCAACAAAACAATAATCCAAGGAAGAAGTTATAGATCCCAGAAACCATGAAACTAACCTGTGAGTATGATGAAAAGAAATCATAGGATGACAATGAACCTGAAAATCAACAAATTTAAATTATAAAGAGAAGTCTGAAGAAAATGTTCAGAAAGAAAATTGTCATTCAACAACTAATATACTACAATGCTGAAAGATCTTATTGTCATGAAAAAGGCATACATTTTTTTCTCTCAGTAGAAAAAAGAAGAGCAATTAGATGCTCTAGGGTGGAAAAGCTATATGGCCCACGTATGAAGCAAATTAAATATGGCTTGAGTTTGAGTCATTGTTAAAGTTGTGAGAGAAAATCTAGTTGATCTTGGCACTTGGAATATTCTCTTTTGAGCAGCACTGATTTAGCAACGTAACACCACATTTTCCAATTTAAAATTGTAATCATACAACTTGAAACATAGTAAATAATATTTCTTTAATAATAACATATAGATACTGTTTATTAATTCAAAGATATTATGAAAGGCACAGAATACTTCACAGAACCAGACATAAATGTTATCAATATCGACAATATCGAAATAAGAATATAGCCATCAGAGGCTGAGAAGTAAAGCAGAGGAATGAGGGATGGAGAACAAGGACAGTAATTTCTCCCAGCCTACATAAGGGAGAATTAAAGTTACTTTTTAAAATGTATGGAAAATAAGAACAAATTTTATTATATTTTAAAATTGATATAAATGAGCAATAGAACACACATATATATACATACATATATATGTATTATATAGATATTCTTTTTTTTTTTTTTTGAGAAAAAGTCTTTCTCTGTTGCCCAGGCTGGAGTACAGTGGTGTGATCTCCCCTCACTGCAACCTCCACCTCCCAGGTTCAAGCAATTCTCCTGCCTCAGCCTCCCAAGTAGCTGGAATTACAGGTGTGTGCCACCACACCCAACTAATTCTTGTATTTTTAGTAGAGACGGGGTTTCACCATGTTGGCCAGGCTGATCTCGAACTCCTGACCTCAAGTGATCCGCCTGCCTCAGCCTCCCAAAGTGCTGGGATTACAGGCATGAGGCACCGCGCCTGGCCTATATATTCTTCTATTGTATCTTCTATATATACACTCAGAAAAAGAGGAAGGGAGGAGGTGGGAAATAGTGTATAGTCATCCCTCAGTATCCTAGGAAAATTGGTTCCAAGACACTCCTCCCCATTCCAAAGTCCATGAATGCTTAAGTTCTTTATATAAAATGGTGGATAATTTGCATATATCCTAACCACATCCTCCTGTATATTTTAAGTTATCTCTAGATTACTTATAATATGTACTTCAAAGTAAATGCTAAGCAAATACTTCTTATACTGTATTTTTTTAATTTGTATTGTTTCTTGTTGTATTGGCTTTTTTTTTTTTTTTCAAATTTTTAAATTCACAGTTGTTGAATCTGTGGATGCAGAACCTAGAGTTAGAGAGGACCAATTATATATGAGGCAAATTCTTCTTGTTTCATAACCTGGAATCAATAGATGTGTAAACTTATAAGACAGAATTTTATATATTATATATATATATACACACACATATATATATATTTTTTTGAGTTGGAGTCCCACTCTGTTGCCAGGTCGGAGTACAGTGAGTGGCACGATCTCAGCTCACTGCAACCTCCATCTCCCGGGTCTAAGTGATTCTCCTGCCTCAGCCTCCTGAGTAGCTGGGACTACAGGCACGCACCAACATGCCCAGCTGATTTTGTTTTTTTAGTAGAGATGGGGTTTCACCATGTTGGCCAAGATGGTCTCGATTTCTTGACCTCGTGATCCACCTGCCTTCGCCTCTCAAAGTGCTGGGATTACAGGCGTGAGCTACCACGTCTGGCCAAAATTTTATATGTGTGTGTGTGTGTGTGTGTGTGTGTGTGTGTGTGTATATATATATGCATATATACATATATATATTTTTTGAGGCAGAGTCTTGCTCTGTCGCCCAGGCTGGAGTGCAGTGGTGCCATCTCGGCTCACTGCAGCCTCTGCCTCCCAGGTTCCAGCGATTCTCCTGTCTCGGCCTCTAGGGTAGCTGGGATTACAGGCATGACACCACACCCAGCTAATTTTTGTGTTTTTAGTAGAGACAGGGTTTCACCATGTTGGTCAGGCTGGTCTCAAACTCCTGACCTCAGGTGATCTGCCTCCCTCGGCCTCCCAAAGTGCTAGGATTATGGGCATGAGCCACTGCGCCCAGTCGATAGAATTATATTATTTAGCATATGGTAATAATCGCAAGAACTAAAAACAGAAACTTATAAAAGTTTACCTGTTGGGGGAGTCTCAATTGGAAAATATAATTTTCGTTTTGGCATTAAAAATATAAAAATATATTCTGAAAATAAAGGTTCGAATGGCTTCTCTCCTCCTCTGTGATGCCTCCCAAACCTACCTTCCATCAGAGGTAAGAACTCTCATGATATTTGCATTTATGTATGTTGTATTTAGAGTGTCTCTTCATAATTGAATGAGCCCTAAACTGAGCCCTAAGTTAGTAACTCTGTTTCATGCATCTTCCTGGTTCCCTTTCACTGCAGAGGCTTAAATGAGGAGTTCCTCAAATAGAATTGGTTTGAGCTAGACAGGGCAAGCCAGTCTGAGGGAGGACGTATATATTCAACCCACCTTGGCCTGTGCTCTCATTCTCTTTGTTTTCCTGGAAAGGGTTTTACTGTTCTCTCTTAGGGGCCATACCCTTTTGATTTAGCCTCCTTTTATGTCTGAGTCTTAGTTATATAAGGACAGATGAAGTTCTTTATTTTCTCCAAATTTTCTGTGTAGGGCTTTTCTATTGGTGCTGGTCAATGGGAAGTCATTTAATGTGCTGAGCTGTATCTCTGCAGATGGGAGAATCTGGAGCCTGGTGATAGGTTTTTTTAAAAATTTGGACAATGACATCAAGGATCCAAAAACCATAGGAGGACCCTGAGCATAAATACCTTACACACTGGGGGGAAAGTTGGATTTCTATGTATACTTCTCCTATCCCTCCTGACAGTGCTGTCAGGGAGACTCCAGGAAAAACTCCAGTCTTATATTCTGAATTCCCTCATCCTGACATACCACATAACAACTATGATTTTCCTCATTGTATATTATAAGGGTATATGCTCGTGTGGTCCTTTGTGCAGACTATGAATGTATTCTATAATGAATATAAATGCCTAATATAAACTGTAAAACTTTGGTTTGTAGTTAAAATGTCCAAAACCTGCGACTGGCCCACCTGAGCTATGCTGTCAGCTTATTCTAAACAATAAACCAGAGAGGGAACTGGATAAGAACTCTGTCCAGAATAGTACACTATTTGTGCTGTGCTTGCACCAACCCGATAGTGAGTGCCTCCTTAAGTGTTGCACCCTAGGTTCCTGGCTTACCTCAACCTTAGTCCTGACCTTGGATTCCTACCATCTCTAGCTCCCCTGGGTCACAGCAATGGGAGAGTTTCCCAGCAGTGCTAAATCTTCCCCTACTCCCAGTACCAAGCCCACAGTGATCCCTCATTAGTGAAAATGTATTTAATTAATAAGAAATCATCAATAAAGCCCTTCAATAAATGAATGAAAGTAAAATAGGGAAAACCCAGACCAGAAGCAGCACAGCTAGAAGGACCTGGAGTTTTAATTGAGAGTAAGTTCAATTTGTATATATGGGGTGTCTACTAAAATTATTAATGTGGTTTCAGACTGCAATTTTAGATACCTATTATCTATCAAAAAGAAAGCAGCAATCTCGCTCTTCTCTGCCCTGGTAAGAAAATACCTGGAGTGAATTCAAAGGCAAGATATTTCTAATTATATTCTATGTGAAAAAGGCTAAAAAGCTGATAATGTTTAGTCTGAAAAAGAAATGACTCAGGGACTCCATGATAATTGTTTTCAAATATTTGAATGTCTGCCAGATGAAAAGAGATCAGGCTTATTCAGTATGGTCACGATGGTTAGAGCCAAAACCAGCGGGTGGCAGCTGTACAGGAAGAGATCTGTGCTTGTTATAAGCCCCAGTGCTGAGATTATCACTCTCATGAATAGTCTCTCTTGGTTTGGTGTGCATAATAATTGTTTTTTTTTGACCACATTAAACCAGATTGTAATAATAGCCTACATGCAAGCTCTATTGGAAGAGAATTATGCTAACAGGTGACTCAACAAAAAGCATTAGGTGGATGGCAGATTTGGGAGGCTGCCAGCCCTTTCCCCTCCTCCTTACTTGGCATTTTTTGTTTGTTTGTTTTTTGGGGTTTTTCCACTCTGTGTTGGTGGAAGTACTTGAGATAGTTGAAGACAATGATTTCCCAGGTAGGCTTTCTTCTTGCCAAAGACCCATCCTGGAATCTGTACCAGTCTCCCCATCCCTCTCTTTCCCACAGTCCAACTTTCCAGCAGGTTTCATTTTATCCCAGTCTCCTGCTCTCAAAATCCTAAGGACCACATGCTAGTTTTGTCATAGAGCCTATACCTTAGGTTTCTCTCTCTCACCTCACTCCTCCTCATTTATACTTCAGCTTTAATTTTCAGTGATTCACCTCTAATCTCCCAAAGGTCCAAGAAGCTAAAATGGAGAGAAATTAATGCTCATATAGAGATTTTCCACCTAAGAGTCAATGATGATTCTAAGGCAAGCTTGAGATAGATGTACTTGAAAGATGAGGAGATTTTCAAGAGTAAAGAAGTAGAACTGAGGAATTGTAAGAGTCATATTACTATTGCTAAATGGCAGACTGAGGACCCCCAAAATCTTGTAAGGATTTTAGCAAGAAAGTGATATGCTCAAAGTGACATTCTAGGCAGTAAATTATAAGATGGAGTATAGGATTAGTTCAAGAAAGTAGAGAATAAAGGCAGGAACTAATTGGAAGATGCCATGGTAGTCCAAGAATCAGATGGTGAAAGCATGGACAATGGGAGCAGCTGTAAGCATGGAAAGGAAGAGTTAGGTGGAGAGGCATGTTAAAAGAATTTTGATGATACTTAGTGTACTGGACATTATCTTATCTGACCAGAAAAATATATCCCTTCTTTTCCAAAAGTTGCCCCTCTCCCACTCCAGCCATATGATTATATAGGGGACTGAGGTGCAGCCATGAGAATGCCCTTGGTAGAACTCCTACCACAAAGAGCACACTTGAGTAAGGGCCTCAGCTGCTGCACTTGGAAATCCATCTCCATGTTTGCACTGAGGCCACTTCTATCTCTCTGTCTCCCTCTCTCTCTTTTTTTTTTTTTTTTTTTTTTGTTGAGACGGAGTTTCGCTCTGTCGCCCAGGCTGGAGTGCAGTGGCTGGATCTCAGCTCACTGCAAGCTCCGCCTCCCGGGTTTACGCCATTCTCCTGCCTCAGCCTCCCGAGTAGCTGGGACTACAGGCGCCCGCCACCTCGCCCGGCTAGTTTTCTGTATTTTTTAGTAGAGACGGGGTTTCACCGTGTTAGCCAGGGGGGTCTCGATCTCCTGACCTCGTGATCCGCCCGTCTCGGCCTCCCAAAGTGCTGGGATTATAGGCTTGAGCCACCGCGCCCGGCCCCTCTCTCTCTTTTATACATACACACGCCCCAGGGGTAGCACATGATCCAGGCTGGGCCAAGTAACTAGTACAGCATCCATCTACCCATAGTGATTATTCTAGGGAATAGGCACACAACCCAAGTTGGACCACTAAGAATGCCCCCTGAGACTGGCTAAGTTTAAACTAGAGGCCAAACTGAGTTTTTAAATGCAGATGCTGCTGAATGGGTGTGACCTAAGTCTGCTACAAGAATCCTAGCCTTGTGGAAAAGACCCAGAAAGTATAGCTATCATCCAGGTAGAAACAGAAAGAGTGCGTTTTGGTGGCACCACTTTGCTGTTTCTGGTTCCTGAGGGTCATGGAGCTGCTCTAGTTTCCTGCAGCTCTCTCTCTCTCTCTTTTTTTCTTTTTAAATTATATGGGGTACCCAGGATCCTTCCAATAAATCCCCCTTTTTTTTTCTTAAGGTAGCTGGAATTTCAAATTAGGGCACTTGAAGCCAAAAGAATCATAATTAATATACACAGTGACAAAATAGACAAAGGATTAAGTAGAGGATAAGAAGCAGTTAGTTCTAATGTTATAGGCATAGGAGACAAAAATAATGGTGCTATTCACAAAAATATGGGAATTAGAAATTCCTTATGAGAGATGATTGAAACATAACAGGATATCCAAATAAAAATGTAATTAGGTTATTGAGGATTAAAAAAAAATTGAAGCCTTAGTGAGAGGTTTCAGGATGAAATACAGACACATAATACTTGAAACTAGAACATAAAATCAGTTTACCAAGAGAGTATACTGGGCTCGGCTGGGCACGGTGGCTCATGTATGTAATCCCAGCACTTTGGGAGGCTGAGGTGGGTGGATCACTTGAGGTCAGAAGTTCGAGACCAGCCTGGCCAACATTGTAAAACCCCGTGTCTACCAAAAATACAAAAATTAGCGAGGCGCAGTGGCAGGCGCCTGTCAGCCCAGTTACTTGGGAGGCTGAGGCAGGAGAACTGCTTGAACCCAGGAAGTAGAGGTTGCAGTGAGCTGAGATCACAACACCACACTTCTTGCCATATAATTAGATAATTATTTCTGGATTTTGTTGTTGTTGCTGTTGTTTGTTTTGAGACAGTTTCGCTCTGTCGCCCAGGCTGGAGTGCAACAGCACAAAATCTTGGCTTACTGCAACCTCCGCCTCCCGAGTTCAAGCAATTCTCCTGCCTCAGCCTCCCGAGTACCTGTGATTACAGGTGCCTGCCACTGCGTCTGGCTAATTTTTATATTTTTAGTAGAGACAGGGTTTCTCCATGTTGACCAGGCTGGTGTTGAACTCCTCACCTCAGGTGATCCGCCTCCCAAAGTGCTGGGATTACAGGCATAAGCCACCGCACCCAGCTTTCTCGTCTTTTTATTTTGTATTCTTATACATAATCTAAATGAAATTGCTACCAACATACATATCTTTCATTAATGTAATTTGCTAATTAGTTCAAATTAACTATATTTTATTTGTTATAATAAAGGCTAAGCAACGTTAAAGTCAAAACAATTGTTATATTCCCCAAATAGTGGTAAGTACTTTTAAGTGATTCCTTTTTAAAAAAAAAAAAAAAGCCAAATCCAAGTTACAATTTCTTTAAAGAGTGATTATATATATATAACATATGTAAATAATATATAAATAACATACATATACATAAAGGAATCTGAATGCAGAACAAGAAGAAAATATTCTACTGATCTGTCTTTATAATTTTTTTTAAACTAAGAAAGGAAGGAAATTGAATATTAAATCATTCTGAATACTAAGTCAACAATGGATTAAGTTTTTAAATTTTTTCCTCCATGAATCCATTGATTAGTCACATGATAATATGTCTTGCATTTGCCTAAAAAGATTAAGTTCAATGTCATAGTTATAACAGTGATCCATTTGGAAATACAGATAATGTTAAAATATGACCCTTTTTTGAGAGATAAGAAAGTTCTTTCCCGGAAAACTGATTAGCCCAGCAGGTGACAAGGTGGCTATAATAATTATGATATTGTGCCATGCCTTCATTGATCTGAATGCTGAATTTGTATTTTTCACTAAGAACTTTTGGCAACAACTACACAACCATTGCCAAGATGAGTTTGCTCTGTTGGCCATCCAACCTAGTGAGTTAAGCAAAACATCCCCCAACAGATTATTAAATACCTAAGTGTTTCTTTTAAATACCTATCTTAATGCATTCATATATATTTTTGGCTCCTGAAATAAAACCAGATTTTTAAAACATTATTCTTTTATAACATGCCATTAAAAAGACCTTCTCTATAGCCATTTCTCAAAGTGTGGTCCTTAATAGGGCATTAATACTACCCGAATTTTTTTTAAAAACACAAATTTCCAGATTCTATCCCACATAAAATGAATACAAATCTCTTGTAGTAGGACCTGAGAAATCACATTTTTAAAAAGCATCCCTTTGGATGTTGATAATGAAGGAGGCTATGCATGGTGGGGACAGGGGATTGTCTATTCAGTATTGCTGTGAACCTAAAGCTTTTGTACAAAATAATGTTCATTTTTAAATAAAATTTTAATTGGAAATAAATGTATTTTGCACCAAAAAAAAAAAACTCCTCCAAATGATTCTTGAGTAAACCAAAGCCTGAGAACCACTGCCTCCATAAAGACTGATTTTAAATGCAGAATATGTTTCACCTGTATACAATTTTAAGTTCTGGAATCTAACACATACTGAAAATTTTCAAATATAAGAAGTATTAAAGAAGTTTCAAGAATAAACAGTAGAAAAACATAATTTTGGGGATATCTTTCTATTCCATAACAGGTATGCTCTTCTCTGAGAATTATTCTTACAGATATCAAGGGAAAATATCTGGAATTCATGTTTCTGTAGTATGCCTGGGCCCTTGGCCATAATAGATTGGGCCAGGGGTAATAAACACCTGACCCACGGGGACTAATCAATCTCAGTCAACCTCTTTCTCTCATTTGAACTAAGACACCAAAAGAACGTGATAGTTAGGAGGTTTAAGGTTTAGAATAAGATTCACAAACTGTTAACAGCAATCTCCCCAGAGTTGACTTTTCTCTTAACTTATGCCTGAGACAACAGAAGATATTTCAACAGTGAAACAAGAACGAGATAAACAGGGAGCATTTATAGAACAAAAAAAGATTTTCAAACTAAAAAATAAGATAAATTAAAATGTCAATAGAGGGTTTGAAAGACACAAGTGAAGACATTTCCCAGAAAGCTGAACAATGATGAAGATGAAGATACAGAAAATAGGGGCAAAAATAAGGGGACACAGAAGGTCCAATATACAAACAAAAGGAGTTTTAGAAAGAAAAAGGAAATAAATCATCAAAGGAAATAAAAAGAAATTAGAGAAGAAATCCGCAACAACCACAAAAAAAAAAATCTAAGAAAACTTCCTATATCTGAAGAACAGATTTTACAGATTGAAAGGGCACTCTGAATACTTAGTATAATTAGTAAAAAGAGGCCTACACTAAGACACTTCTCATGACCTAGAATACCAGGGACAGCAGGAAGGTCAGAAATCAGATATATTGGATATAGAACAATCTGGTGCATAACAGTTGATCAGTAAATTGAATCAGATTGGCTGTAGACTTCTAAGCAGCAATAATACAAGCTATGAAGCAATAAAGCCATGCTTTTAAAATTCTGCAGGAAAACAATGTCCAACCTAAACTTCCATATTCTACAAAATTATAAATAAAGTGGAAGGATAGCATAAGAACATTATCAGAAATGTATGGTTTCAAAACATGTTACCTCCTATGTACCCTTTCTTAAACATCAAATGTTTTCCAACATAATGAGACAATAAGCCAAAAAAAAAAAGAAGACACAAATTATAGGAAACAGGAGTTCTGACATGTGCTCTTGTCAGAAACATATTCTAATAGAAATTCTTGGAATCCTAGAATGATGGTAAGGAGAACCAGAGAAACACCTGGACACCAAAAATGGAAGTCAGTGAGTTCTATCAGGGACAAGTCAGGAGGCTCCATGTGAAAGACTTCTTCATGAAGATGAAATTAATAGAATATTTTATGTGCCTGAACATCTTGAGAAGGTATTTAGGTACTGGGGCTTGAATTGGTACATAAAAATCTAAGAAGATACACACACACACACACACACACACACACACCATGATTAATTTCATTTTGCGTGAAAGGAAATGTAATCATAGCTTACTACCTGACTTAGCTCTGAATAGTAATCACTTAGTTATCACAATATAAACATTGGGTATTGACCTAATCAAAGTATGATTAAATATTTTGGGGAATATAAGAACTATGGCAAGTGTGCATGTGTGTGGAAGGAGTAGGGGAAAGAAAGACAGCTAAATCATCTTGTACAGTGGCATAGATGATGTCTCAAACTGAAAAATTAAGTGGTAACAATATAACCATGTTATTTGGAGATAGGAAGACAAAATTCAAACTAATTAGGTAAACAAGGGGAAAGGATTGGCTGTTATGAGAAAGAAAATGGTAAGAGAGGGCCAGGAGGATGCTGTTTTTTTAAATAACATCTTGCAGAACTATTTTACTTTTTAAGCTTTGTTCACATATAACTTTGATTTTTTTTAAAAAAGAAAAAGGTTAAAAAATAAACAAGGAAATCTACTTCCTCAAGTCATGGAAATGCATAAACTGGGAAGTCTCATAGTTGGCATGTCAGTTTGAGCTGTCTTGGAAGCAAATGTCAAAATACAGTTAGAAGTGCGAGAGATTTACTAAGGCTAATGCCTGTGAAAGAACAGGGAAAAAGGAATAGAAAGAAGTAGGTATAGAACGTCACTAGGCCACAATGCAGGTCTGACCCCTGTGAAGTGAGAAGAGGAAGGAGGGAGGTGAAAAGAGTTTCAGACCATGGTGCAACTCTGAGAAAGATTCAGCCAGTCTGATAGCAAGCTCCAGGGCAAAGATTGCCTGTTATAAGAATTTCTCCTTGTATATAAATGGCCAAACCCCAGTTTCCCCTATTATGCTCAGTCTTTTACTCAGTCTCTGCAAGGAGACACCATTTCTTGCCTTGAACACTTCAGAATGTCATTCAACATCGCCCTGGCTTATAATAGCCTCTTTTCCTGGAAAGTTAGAAGAAGGAGATTAGAGGGATTAACTGCAGTACCAATCTCTACAGCTGTTCAAAGTGTTGCAGTGGTACTCATCATCTTCCTCTTCCACTAACCATTCAAATTTTACTCACACTAAGCCACCACTTCTTTTGGTCTTGAGGGCTTATCTGGTGGTGTCAAACCCTCATTTCTGCGAAGTCTGAGCTCCTGACCCCTTAATCAAGTCAGAGTTGCTGTACTTTTCCATGCCTCATCACAATTGGTCAAGAGAGTACCAGGAGGCACTCAAAGAGAATCCTTTGCATTCCATTGATATTACTTTCTGCCCTTATTGTATAACAGCAGCCTCTTACCTCCACTTGATAACCAAGGTCAATTATGACTGACAAGATGATGACTCTTCTTCTCTCAGCTGATCTCTGTACATAGAAGTACAAAGTGCCCAGATGGGCTTTAGCCTGTAGATCAATGGTACCCTGGCACAACTGCTCTTTTAGAGGGGTATAGGATCTCAGATGCTGCAGAGCCCAGAACTTGGGCACAGGAAGAACAAAGTGCCTCACTGGGTCAATGAAAATGATGGTAAATGGGGCTCTTATGCTTCCACCTCTTGGTCCCAAGCTATACATAGAAACTTGATTCAATGTACACATATATACTGCATATCATAGGAAGTCATCCCACACTTGCAAAGTATGTTTCCAAGCTGACACTGTAATTCTGCCTTGAACGAATCATTCCAACGCTCTGTCAGACTAGCTGCTACTGGAAGGTGTGATACAACCAGTAGCTTCTATTGTTATTGGTCTCCTTGTGTAACTCTTTCACTCTGAAGTGGATCTCCTGGCCAGATGCTCTACTGTGAGGGATTTCATGCCTACGAATCACCTGTTCCATAAGCTCCCTATTAGTGGTGCTGACTGAGGCTCTGCAGGTAAGAAAGGCAAATCCATACCTGAGATAAGTTTCTTTTCCTGTGCAAATTGATCTCTAGCCCTTTCAGGATGGAAAAGACCCAGTATAGAAAACTGAAAACCAAGTGGCCAGTTGGTCTCTAAAGGAATAATGCCATAAGTGACCTCAACATTGGTGTCATTGTTGGCAGGTTTGACATTCATAGGTGGCAGTTAGAAAGGCCCTGGTAAGTGGGACTCCATGCTATTGAGTTCATGCATAGACGCCATCTCTGACACCACAATCACTCTGTTCATGTGCCCATTTTACTAGTTTTGGGGTACTTGATGATCAAGGCTAGGTAGTGCCTTCTTGGTTGTTCAGTGCTTCTTCCAAGTTGAATGTATTCCAGTAGGTCTGCACATACCATCGTTGAAACAGAATGACTGTGATATGACCCTTGACATTTCTAGATCAACTTAGTTCCCATGTCCAACAGTCCTCAAAATGCCTTGGCATTCTTCTTGCTCCAGTGGATAGTCACCTGAGTAAATGGCTGTAGGTTAGGGGAGGTCTAGAGAAATCTTTATATTTTTCCTGGGGACCTATTCACCTTTTCAGTCAATAAGTTTAGAGTTTGAAAATTGACTTAGATCCAGTTGTCTTAGGAATTGAGCAAGGAATCACAACTTTTTTGTTGGGGAAACTCTGCCCTCAGCCTTCCATTCACCCATTTTTGCTTTCTTTGATTCTATGAGGCAGCACTCTTGTTGGTTTCCTATTTATCTTGCTCCTAGGGATGCCACATTGACTAATCTCCACAGCTTCCTTGTAGATTAGGTCCCCCTGGCTGCCTCTACAAATTTATCAATCAATGTCATAATTGTTTTGCTCTGGCTTCCGGCGGTTAAGGGTCAACAACTGGCCTTTCTGTTTCAGAACCTCACTATCCCCATTGCTATTGATGAGCCCATCTCTGTGACTGCATCTCCTACAGCCAGCCCTGTCCTACAGAGAAAAGCCAACCCCGATCTTCTTAGCAATGTCAGTGCTTGTCTTATCAGCACATTCCTGACAGTTTGGTAAATGATGTAACATCTAGGCCCTGCTGTGGAAAAGAATCTTCTGGTAGGTCTTCTGGCTCACGTCATGTATATATTCCAACATGCCCATCTCCTTGAGCATTTAAATCCCTTCTGCCACCATCTGCCATGGCCACTCAGGCATTTCAACTTCACTTAGTATGAAGCATCAATTTCTGCAGGTTTCTAAGAACCACCACTTCTTCCACTGAGAAGTGTCCCTAAGTCAATGAACTCTTGCTTTATTGCATCTTATTTTCTAGCTTCTTTGATCAAGCACCCTGGCTCCTGCTAGTACATGTTAGTTAATTCTTGCAGCTGCTTTGGGGGTATAATCTCTTTCCTCCCTTTTCAGATGTAGTATGTCCCCAGTTGGACATGCTAGGATTTAACCCTCATGATTTACCTAGCAGCCAGGAGAAGAAGAAGGAGTAGCTCTTCAGGCAAGCACCTGTTGCCTTGTATGATAAAGGACTCTGCCCTATCTTCCCACATGCGGGACATGCTAGCTCCCAAAAGCTGATATCAGCTGCTTTAGCAGGCCAGGCCACTTTCCAGTTCTCTTTATGCATTTTTTTCCCGATAATTTTCTCTAAAATAGGGATATTGTGAAAAGTTCTGCCCGTGAATTTGTTTAATTACAACCTGTACATTTTATAAAAGAAATTATTTAAAACACCATGAAGATAAGAAAGAAAGAAATATTTGGGAGTTATGTAATTGTAATTGCAAAATACATAGTAAAGGTATGTTCTCTTTTGATAAAAGATTTTTCTAATTTTTCTGAATGCTCTGCTACCTGCTGTTATCATATCCACAGTCGAAAAATTAAGATACTATTCTTGAATTAGCATCTTTATCTTTTTTCCTAAGCAATTTGTATCATGATTCCAAGAAAAACAAAGAGAGTGTGGCAGTGCCAAGTATTCCCTCATCTCCTCATTCTGCTAACTTTTTCAGCTCTCCAGCAAATATGCATGTAAATAGAAGACCTACAAATAAGATGCTTTGCCATAGAAATAATGAATCCAAAACTACCCTACTGTGTAGACACAAGGGATTTTGACAATCTGTTTTTCAAATGTGTGCAGCAGTGTTCTAAGACAAGGTTAAAATATTAGAAAAGCTTCACATCATACTCATTAGTTCTACATCCGTGGTCCCTAAATTCCACTTTGCTTTTTAGTGCAATAGCCCTACTAATGACATCCAGAATAACTGTAGGCCATTATCCCTGTTGGCCATAGTCCTTCCACTGGTGTACTCCCTAGCATTCTGTGGGTGTGTTCTGAATTTTTATTTCTGAGCTGACCATACTAGCTATTTTTATTGAACACCCGGCATATGTCACATCACTTAGCTCCCACACCACATAGATATTATTATACCCATTAATATTGAAGGGGAAATGGAAGTTCAGAAAAACAAAGTAGTGCTTACTCAAAGTCACTCAACCAGCAAGTAACAGTCTAATTGACTAAAAAAAGTATGTGCTCTTAATTTCTGCACAATATTGTTGCATATTACAAACACTGCCAAAATAACCTGATCTGGTCATTTATTCCATGTGTTTCTTCTTGCTGAGAATTACTTTCCCCAGGCCAACTACAAATCAGTTATGGTTTTTTCCTATTCCTCTACTACCCCCATTTTTTTTTCTTTGAAACAAAGTCTTTCTCTGTTGCACAGGCTGAAGTGCAGTGGCACAAACATGACTCACTGCCACCTCAACCTCTGGGGCTCAACTGATCCTCCCATCTCAGTCCCCCAAGTAGCTGGGACTACAAGCATGCACCACCACACTCGGCTAATATTTTTTACTTTATTTTTTGTAGAGACAGGGTCTCACTGTTTTTCCCAGGCTGGTCTTGGACTCCTGGGCTCAAGTAATCCTCACATCTTGGCCTCCCAAAGTGCTGGGATTACAGGTGTAAGTCACCATAAGGGCCCTAAACTACCTCTTAACCACACAGAGATAAAGAATAAGGAGATGGGGGGATGGAAATGGTAGTTATAGTCAAAGTTTCAGTTGATAAATGCATCTATTGTATAAACAGTATGTAACAAATTGTTGGACATATAATACATACAGAAATATATTCACACCAGGTGCAGTGTCTGATGCCTGTCATCCCAACACTTTGGGAGGCCAAGGTAGGAGTATTGCTTGAGGCTAAGAGTTCAAGACTAGTCTGAACAATAGAATGAGATCTTAGATCTGATTTTTACAAGTTTTTTTTTTAAATTAGTCAGACATGGTGGCACATGCCTGTAGTCTTAACTACTTGGGAGGTTGAGGCAGGAAGATTGCTTGAGCCCAGGAGTTTGAGGCTGCAGTGAGCTATGATTGTGTCACTCTACTCTAGCCTGGGTGACAGATCAAGGGAAAAGAAGAAGAAAGGAAGAAAGGAAGGAAGGAAGGAAGGAAGGAAAAAGGAAAGAAAGAAAGAAAGAAAGAAGGAAAATAAAAGAAAGAAAGGGAAAAGAGAGAAAGAGAGAAAGAAAGAGAGAAAGAAGAAAGAAAGGAAGGAAAACAAATGTAGTATATTTGTCATTAACACCACAAAAGAGGTGGATAAGAGCAAAGCTTTATTGAGCTAAGAAAACGACTCCAGTTAGTAACTTGAATCTACAGAAACAAAGAGAACAAGAAATGACAAATAAACAGGTTAATATAACAAAAGCTATAAATATAAATTTTCTGTCTTTTCTATTAGCTTCTTTAAAAGACAAAATTATATAAAATAGTATCTATAACAATGTATTCTTGTGTTTTTAACATGTATAAATGTAATATGTATCATAATAATGTCACAAAAGGGGAGAAAATTAATAGAGCTATATAGGAAAAACATTTCTCTGTTACGTTGGAATTGTTACTATAAATCTGAAGATTATTTCAATAAATTAAGATGAATATGGTAAACTCTAGAGCAATATCAAAATATCAATAAGAAATTTAAATACTTCATTAGAAAATATTCACTTAATGCCAAAAAAAGCAGTACAAGAGGAATGGAGGACCAAAAAAAAAAAAAAAGGAAACATACAAAAACCAAAAAACAAAATGGCAAACATGAATCCAACCATATTAACTATATCATATCACATCATAAGCCCAACTATGTCATCAAATAATTATTTATATTATTTATTCATGAGATTAGATATATGTACAATTTTCTGTAATATATTTAATATGTATTAAATAAGCTAATAATAATATTAAATGTAAACAGATTAAATATCCCAGTCACAAAACAGAGATTGTCAGAATGGATAAAAAACAAGATCTAACTATATGCTATCTACAAGAGACACAGTTTATATTCAAAGACACCATTATACATTGAAAGTCAAAGATGACAAAATGTGTATATTATACACACCAACCATAAAAAATGGAGTGGCTATACTTATATCAGAAAAAAATAGACTTTTAAACAAAACAAAATTAGAGATAAAGAAGGACATTTAATGTGGATAAAGGGATGAATCCATCAGAAAGATATGACAATTATAAATTAATATGCACCTAACAACCGAGCATCGGAATACCCAAAGCAAAAACTACTGACAGAAATAAAGAAATTGACAACCAGCCAGAAACTTCAATACCCCGCTTTCAATAATGAATAGAACAACAAGATGAACAAGGAATTGGAAGACTGGGACAACTGTAAACAAAGTTAACCTAACAGACATCTATGGAACACTCTATCCAACAACAACAGCACATTCTTCTCAACTGCACATGGAACATTCTCCAGAATAGAACATATGCTAGGCAACAAAACAAACTTGAATACATTTAAAAGGAAAGAAAAAATACAAAGTGTGTTATTCAACCACAATGAAATTAAATTAGAAATCAATAACAGAAAAAAGTTGTAAAACATGCAAATATAGGCCGGGCGCGGTGGCTCAAGCCTGTAATCCCAGCACTTTGGGAGGCCGAGGCGGGCGGATCACGAGGTCAGGAGATCGAGACCATCCTGGCTAACATGGTGAAACCTCGTCTCTACTAAAAAATACAAAAAACTAGCCGGGCGCGTTGGCGGGCACCTGTAGTCCCAGCTACTTGGGAGGCTGAGGCAGGAGAATGGCGTGAACCCGGGAGGCGGAGCTTGCAGTGAGCTGAGATCCGGCCACTGCACTCCAGCCTGGGTGACAGAGCGAGACCCCGTCTCAAAAAAAAAAAAAAAAAAAAAAAAAAAAAAGCAAATATGTGGAAATTAAAATGCACCTAAATCATCAATGAATCAAAAAAAAATAAAGGAAAGTAGAAAATACTTTGATGTGAATAAAAATGAACATAAAACATATTTAAAACATATGGGATGGAGTTAAAGCAGTCCTCAAAAGAAAATGTATAGCTGTAAATGCCTACAGTAAAAAAGGTCATAAAGCAATAATCTGATTTTCTATTTTAAAACACTAGTACAAAGTAGAGCAAACTAAGCCCAAACCAAGCAGAAAGAAGGAAATAATAATGATTATAATGGAAACTAATTAAGTAGAGAATTAAAAAACAATAGAGAAAAGCAATGAAACTGAAAGCTAGTTCTTCAAAAAGTTCAACAAACTAATATTTAGCTAGATTGACCAAGGAAAAAAAAAACAGCAACATAAATCACTAAAACTAGAAATAAAAAGCAGATATTACTACCAACCTTACAGAAATAAAAAGATTATAAAGAAGACTATGAACAATTGTATGCCAATAAATTAGATAACTTAGATAAAATAGAAAAATTTCTAAAAAATACAAACTCCTGAAACTGACTCAAGAAGAAATAGACATTAATTGACCTACAAGAAGTAAACAGATTGAATTAGTAATCAAAAAACTACCTCCAAAGAAACGCCCATGCCAGATGTCTTCACTAGTAAATTCTTCTAAACATTTAAAGATGAATTAAGATGCATTCCTCACAAACTCTACCCAAAAAATAGAAGAGGAAAACACCTTCTGGTTCATTCTGTGAAGCCAATATTACCTTGATACCAAACCACACGAGAACATCACAAGAAAACTATAAACCAATATCTCTTATGAATATGGACATAAAAATCTTCTACAAAATGCCAGCAAACTAAATTCGGCAATGTATAAAAATAATGATATATCATGATCAACTGGCATATACTCCAGGTATGCATGGTTGTTTTATTAAACTGCAATTACTTTTGTACCAACTTAATAATATCTAAAAGTCAATTAATATACTATGCCATAGCAACTGAATAAAAAGCCAAAATCACATTATCTTAATAAATGCGGAAAAGGTATTTGAAAAAATTTCATGTGCTTTTATGATGAAGTACAAGAAAAAATAACACTGACAATACTAGAAATAGAAAAGAACTTCCTCAACCTGCTGAAGGGCATCTACAAAAAATTCACAGCTAACATCATTCTTAATAGTGGAAGTCTTTGCCACCGAGAACAGGAACAAGACAAGATGTCTGTACTTACAACATTTATTCTGTGTTGTACTAGAGGTTCTAGCCAGGGCAATAAAGCAAGAAAATGAAAGAAAACCATCAAGTTTGGAAAGAAACAATTAAAATTCTTTCTACTGCAAATGGCATGATCTTGTATATAGAAATTCCTAAGGAGTCCACATGCACAAAATACTGCACTAATAAATTAGTTTATCAAGGTTGCTGGAGATAAGATCAATACATAAAAATAAATTATATTTCTATACTCTTGCAATAAACAATTGAAAAATGAAATTAAGAAAATTTCATTTATAATAGCATCAGAAAGAATAAAACATTTAGGAATACATTTTACTGAATAAGTGCAAAACTTATAATCTGAAATCTTTAAAACATTGTGAAAAAAATGAAATACGATTTAAATAAATGGAAAAAAATCTCACATTTATGGATCAGAAGACCTAATGTTATTAGGATGACAATACTCCTTAAATTCATCTACAGATTCAATAAAATCCCTGTTACTGCTTCTATGTAGCATTTTATCAGGAAGCCTAGCCAGTGCAGTAAAAACAGGCAAAGAAATAAATGACATAAAGATTGAGAGAGAGAGAAAAAAGAAAACATTACTACTGATATTGTTTGGCTGTGTGCCACCCAGATCTCATCTTGAATTGTAGCTCTCATAATTCCACATGGGAGGGACCTGGTGGCAGGTAATTGAATCATGGGGGCAGGTCTTTCCCATGCTGTTCTGGTCATAATGAGTAAGCCTCATAAGAGCTCATGGTTTTATAAAGGGGAGTTCCCCTGCACAAGCACTCTTGCCTGTCGCCATGTAAGACATGCCTTTGCTCCTCCTTGCCTTCCACCATGATTGTGAGGCCTCTCCAGCCATGTGGAACTGTGAGTCCATTAAACCTCTTTTTCTTTATAAATGAACCAGTCTTGAGTATGTCTTTATTAGCAGCATGAGAAGAGACTAATAAGACTACTGTATTACGTTGTAAACCTCTTGAGGGCTTTGTTTTATTCCTTTTCATAACCTTGGAAATGCTTACAATTAGACATTTTATAAAGCAAGCCTCAAAAAATTATTAAACTCAATTGAAATTAAAACTGATTTTCAGTAGGTAGACTAAACTAGACAGCCTCTTGCCTTAAACTATGAATCTGTAGCCAAGGATTACCAGATAGTTGAAAAATAAATGCCTCCAAAATAAAAGAGAAATCTAAGGAAACAGAGAATAGGAATACCAAAGAAATATAAATGACACAAAAGCAGAAGGGTTTTTATTTTTTAAAAATCCTGAAGATAAATGTCTCCAGAGAGAAAAGAGATATATTTGATCCATGGAAAAAAGGATAGAATCCTATTTAAAAGAGAGAATCAAAGAACAAGACAGAGCTCTTAAGTACAGCTTTAATTCAGTATCATGGTTGGAAGAAAAATAGAAAAAAAGATGAACAAAAGGAAAGAGAATTTGAAAGACAATTTGTCTCATATGGAGTGCCAGAAAGAAAGAACAGAGAAAATGAAGGGGAGAAAATTACCAGAAGAAGATTACCAAAGACATTCCCTAGAATTTAGGGATTTGTTATTATTATTATTATTATTAAAGATCACCAAATGGCAGGAAAAAAAAGAAGGAAGGAAACAAAAAGAAAAGGAAAGAAAAAAGGTGTTAACATTAAATTTCATGAGGGATTAATGAAAGAGCCTAAACTTCTCAAGAGAAAGAAGAAAGGTTCACCTACGGGGAGTCAAGTATCAGTGTGCTAGTTATCTATTGTTGCTTTATAAACCCATTTAGTGGCTTAAAATAACAATTTATTTAGCTTATGAATTGGGTGGACGATTCATTTCCAAGATGGTTCACCTACACAGCTGGCAAATTGGTGCTGGTTGTCAGGTGGTGGCTCAGTTGGAATTGAGGGTCAGAGACCTGGATTACTCTCGCTGTGGGTCTCTTCATGAGCTGCTTTGAGCTTCTTCACAGCATGGTTGTTGTGTTTCTAAAGCAAAGTATCCCAAGAGACAAGGAGTAGGAGCTGGTATTTTCTAACATAACTGTCAATTCTGCCACATCCTATTAGTCAAGAAATCAAAGAGCCCAGATTTAAGGGGAGGAGACAGAAATTCTACCTCTCAGTAGGAAGGCTGTCAAAGAATTTGGGGGCCATGTTTTAAGACTGCCAAAGGATCCCATGTCCATACCTATGAACAGGGGACTCTCATTCATTGTCACGTAAGAGATGGTAATCAGGTTTGGATGTCTCTTCCTGACAAATCTCATGTTGAAATGTGATTCCCAGAGTTGGAGGTGAGGCCTAGTGGGAGGTGATTGGATCATGGGGATGGATCCCTCATGAATGGTTTAGCACCATCCTCTTGCTGATAAATGGGTTTTTGCTCATTTAGTTCACATGAGATCTGGTTTTTTAAAAGTCTGGGACCTCCCTCCCCATCTTGCTCCCTCTGTTACCATGTGATATGCCTGCTGCCTCTTCATCTTCCACCATGATCATAAGCTTCCTGAAACCCTCACCAGAAGTAAGCAAACGTTGGTACTATGCTTGTGCAGCCTAGAACCATGAGCCAATTAAACCTCTTTTCCTTATTAATTACCCAGCCTTCAGGTATTTCTTTATAGCGATGCAAAAAGGGCCTAATCCAGATGGTAAGATCCTGATTGATTTAGACTAATCAGAACCCTAGATCTGGCAGTGGGGTCAGTTTTCTCCCAGTTACACTGGAGAGGTAAAAAAAAAAAAAAAAAGGTAAAGGTAGGAGGAGGGAAGAGGGGACTGGTTGCTTTGTAAACAGCAAACACCAGCACACTAATTGTTTTTGTTGTTGTTGTTGTTTGTTAATTCAACTTTCCTACTTCATTGTATACGTAATTCTGGAGTCTCCTGAAATCCATTGTCAATTGAGGAGCAGTGTAAATACACACACACACACACACACACACACACATATTTTTAGAAGGTTTTACAGTTCAAGGACTCAGTTACAGTTACCTATATGTACTGGTTAAATAGCTAGCCCTAGTTGCTAGGTAGCACATTAACGAGTATGCATTTAATCTTGTGTTAGTGTATAAATTTAATATTCAGTTGGTTAATATATTAAACTCTGCTAATATGTGGTCAGCCTTCCTAGTTTGTTAGTCTTTAAACTAGCAGCCTTTCCACACCTTTCTAAATGTTAGAGAAGACATTTGATGGCAGGAAAAGTACCCCAATGCCCACTCTGCCTCTACTTAGGCTTCTTATTGTAATTCCTTCCTTCCTCCCCCTTGTTCAATGTGTCTTCTTTTCTGTGCTATCCAGGAAGTCAAGAAAATGAGAGGTTATTTTAAAGATAAAATGTGAAGAAATGGCAAAGAGGAAAATCAAGAAACTATTAAGTGGAGGATATTTATGATCCAATTTAAAATGAAAAACTGTCAGGAAGTATAAGCTATGGTATAAATAAGAACATATAAATACATCCAAACAAAATGCAGATATCATAAAAATATACAAATGACATTTTCACAGTACTATCTTAAGGCCTTAAGAAAGACCCAGCAATATCATATCAGGCCAAATAAAACATGAGGATTCACCTCTATACCTAGGATTTAATTGAGACTTCTTCCTAGATATTAATTTTAAGTGACATATTAAATATTTCTCATCTTGAGTTTTTTCAGATAATCAGACTTCTGGTAGGCAGACATTTGGTTGTTATAAATGTTTATCTCCCTAAAACAAAATGTAGTTATGGCTAATAATGATATTAAAAATAAGCTCAAAATAGTCAATTTTCTTGAAATATTTCAGGGAGGCTTTATTCATTGCCTGAGGTATAAACCATACTACTAATTGAAGAATATTTTATCTTCTTTATATATTTTTTCCTTCATTAAAAACTAATTGAATATTGTTTCAAAACTGCAGGATATAATTTTAATGGCATTTATGAACACTTAAATTTGTCTGCAGACTAAGAAAATTAGTTCATGAGTAAGCCTTTGAAAAACTCAAGTAGCAACTTTTTAGAATACATAATGTTATGAGAGATGACTATTTTGTATATTAGCATTTTTAGGGTTTTAATAATTTAAATCAATTCCTTCTCCCCAAAAGTTAATGTTTTATCTAATATGAATTGCAGATAAGTTGAAATTTCATACATTATTTTCCCCTTTATTTATAGAATTACAGGCAGTGGAAAACAAAAATAAGATATGCAGATTTCAAGTAGCAATGGGGCATATGTATTCTGAAGTGGCCTCAGGGTAGCAAGGCAATTTGACTTGTTAAAGCTAAAAAGTAGTTGAAAACACAGAACAACAAAAATATCCGCTGCTGACAGGGGCTGTAGCCTTAGGTGAGGCAGTTCCATGAAACCCAGGGGATGCAGCTGTGGATACCCACAGCAACTAGAAGATAGGTCCTGTGGCCCAAAGAGGGGACCTGGGGGAACAACACAGTATCCAATGTGTTTCACTCCTTGCATCATTCAGGTTCACTTGCTTTCTGGGATAAGTTCCTTCTTGCAACAACTTCTCCAAAATTGTTAATGAGGTATAAATTTGTTAACTAGATACTGGAACAGGTAAAAAAGAACTCTAATATATTATGAAGTTAGTATCAAAACACTACCATCTCTAGGCCTGAGGGAACAAAAGGAAGATGTTAGAATGACTAAACCCTGGAAGCTGAAGAGGAGCAGCTCTGATAAGCCAAAGCTCAGACTTGAAGAGGAGATACTGTTTGGGAGGAGGGCCTAAGTGGAGCTGGGACCCGCATCTTGGAAAAGGGGCACCTGCTGGCCAATGCTGGCATCTCTAAGGGGGATGTAATAAAACTCATTCTGTAAGGGTTGGGAAAACGGCAAACTGAATTTAGCCACTACTGTGGGACAGAACTGCTACTGCTGGGATGAAGTACTACAGAAGTGATGCTCACAGGAAGTCCACAGGAAGCAGGTAGTTGGGCTGCTTTGAGGACTTTGTCCTCCCTCCTCCAGCCTTGAACTCTTCCTCTAGCGCCCCCTATTGGCAGAGCCCAACACAGAGCTAACAGGCAAAGCGGACTGTGTTTTGCAGAGTCCCAGCTGAGTATCACAAAGCCGGGTATCACAGGAGGAATTTGAGGCTAAAAGCCAACTACTTAACAACAAGTACAGGAGTGTTTAGAATGGGTTAGAGGACTGATTCGAGAAATGTTTCATTGAGGACACAGGTTTTGGACTAAGTCAGACTCAGTTTAAAATATCTGCTCTTCCACTTACTGTTATGTGAATTCAGTGATTATCTTAATTTTCTGTGTCTCAGTTTCCTCATCTGTAAAGTGGAGTTAATATCTGCCTCATGGGGTTGTTGTGGGAGGTAATGTCTATGAAATGCCCAGCAGTTGGCTTGGCTCATAGTAGTTGCTCAGTAAATGAGTTGTGATTATTTCCATGGGGAAGACTGAAGGCAGAGAGACCTGTGAAGACATTTTCAGTAGCACAGACTTAAGTTTTCTGCACTATGAACTATGCTGATGGTAGTAGGAATAAAAATAACAGGATAGATAGATGTAAGAGACCTTTGAAAGAGAGAGTCAAAAGAACTCAATGTATATATACGTATGTACACATACACACACATATATATATGTTGATTCCTATGGGGGATGAAGGAAAGGGAGAAATCATCAAATCAGCAATGACGCTTGATTCACACGGACCTTTCTAGTGGCTTTGTGCCAGCCTAAAAAGAAAACTCCAGTAATCAAAGTACATTAAGTGTTTAGTAATTGTTTGCCAAATATTCGTTGAATGCACGTTA
Organism: Trachypithecus francoisi; assembly: GCF_009764315.1. Lineage (NCBI taxonomy): Eukaryota > Metazoa > Chordata > Mammalia > Primates > Cercopithecidae > Trachypithecus > Trachypithecus francoisi. Next base: position 66,949,341 of record NW_022681470.1, on the reverse strand, counting down.
AACCATTGTTAAGCTACTGTTTTAAATATACTAAATCATACATTGTTAACTCAATAACTTACTTTTGCTAAATGTACGACAGGTCGTGGTGAATCTGGTATACATATACCCTGTTGGTGGTATAGTAAATTAATACAGCTCTTTTGATAAACAATATAAGATAGTTATCAAAAGTGGTTTAAATGCTTACTGCTTTTGACTTGGTAATTTAAAAACTAAAATTCGTAGGAAGAAGTTGAGAATATGGTACCTCTATGACTTTAGTTGGTCAACATAGAGGCAGCTACTACTGATCTCACGAAGTGTCCTTTGGCAACAAAATTGGCTTGATCCAAAATGCTAAGTTTGATGTACTCTTGTGCTTATTTTTTTGCCGAGTCCTGCAAATGAACCAATAGGCATTTTGAAATCGAGAGTTACATAGCCACTGTAACAGAAGGCGCCCTTCCTCTAGCTTGGCTATGTTGTTAATGACTGCCTTGTAATTTACAAGTCGTATGGGTTCTGTCCACTAAATTGTATGCTCTTTCAGAAACATTATGAGTGACCCACTTTAAAAAAAAAAATCCCTGAATGACCCAGGCTCCACCCCTCACAACTCTTTAGCTTTAGGCTTGCTCTGTCTCTTTCCTCCTTTTGCCCTGCTATGCTTCCTTCTGCTTAGCAAAGTGTTTCTGCTCACAAGACCACCAGCTTCAGCACAGCATGGAAGCCTCTAATTCGAAACTCCATCCTGATACATTGTGAACACTTTTAGTGGTTGTTTGCAAGCCTCTGTTGATACTTATGAAAAAGTAGGTCAAAGGAGTAGAAATGCATGCAGCAATCATTTGGTATGGCCCAAATAATGCCACTAAAAAAATTTGTACTGTCATGATGTTTTAAAATATATCTCAAATTATACTGATGGTATGAGGGTGAAGTCTGGAAAATTTACTTCTCTTTCTATCCTTGCCTCAGATTCACACCCTCCATTTCTTGTCACTTTCTCCCCAAAGCCTTCCCTGTACTCTTTAGATTGTTAGAGAAGCACTGCCTCTATGTTCCCTCAGTACATGTAATATTGAACATACCTTTATTATAGCATTTCTTCTTTTGAAGTAATGATGCTTACATGGTTGTATCCCCTTCTACACTGTGAGTATCTCAAGGTGGCATACATTAGGTACTTAATAAGTGTTTGCTGAATGTTTGTTGAATGAATTTATCTCCTTGTGTAATGTAAACCCTCATCAGCTTCCAATTATCCATGCAAATGGAAGGGAAGGGAGGTTTAGGATGATGTAAAATAATTGACAGTTCTAAAATCTAAGATCCCTGATTCAAAAGGCTTGGGTACTCAATAATGCAGTCACACACACACACAAACAGCTAGGCAGCTAGGAAGGTTTCAGAGGAAGAAGTCAACTGATTCAAATCCTCTCTAGGGTGGATTCATAAGTCATGAGAAACAGTAAAACTGATGTGTTGGGTTTGCTCTGCCAGAATGCCTTTGCACCAGATTCCCTGTGGTCAAATGTCTTTTCCTGTCACAGCTGCAAGCCAACAGCTCCACTGCATTAAAATTGCAGGCAGGCAGTTATATCCTACTCGCTTTGTCATCGGTTTAATGCTAGGGAACGTAGAAATAAGGGTGAAGAGGTAAGCTGGTCTTTGTCCTTGGGGAGGGCCTTGAGTACCAGGCTCAATAATGTGAGTTTGAAGAGCCAGTGAAGGTATCCGAGTAACCGAGTGATATTCATAGAAGTGGTTTATTGAAGATGCTGGGGTGGCAATGTGAAATGTGGATCTGAGGCAGGAGGAAGATCAGCTGGGAAGGGGTTCAGAGAACAAGTAAAGAAGAAAATCCCGAAATGGAAGTGAGACAGAGCAGGGACCCCTTTTAGGGTCCTGCCTTCCCACCCCAACCCAAACATGAGAATAAAGGAAAATCTTGAGTTTCTTCAAGGGAAATTCCAGGCACCTAGCTAGCCTTGAGAAGTAAATGAGTAATCTAATAGCTTAAAACAATAGCCAAGAAAGTTAGAGTCACAAGATGCTTGGTTCTCTAGAGAAACTAAAGATAACATCTTAACATATGTCCCTGAGTTGTTTTTCAGAAACCTGGACCCGCCTCTACGCCCCTACCTTCCCTGCACCCCACCAAATGGAAAATACTGTCTGCTGGCATGTAGACCTCAGACAGGGGAGAACTGAGGACTGAACTCTGTCATTCTTCGTTCTGAATTTCTTCCTGAAGGGCTTGGAGAAAGTCATGCCCACAGGCTAGATCTTAACATTCTTTTCTGCCAACCTCAAATGTTTAGACAAAGCTTTGCTTCCTTAGCAAATTGCAAACCAGAGCGTCTTTGAATCCACCTGTGACCTGTTAAGCCACACTTCAAGATATCCCACCTTTTTAGGCCAAACCAATATATAACCTCCATGTATTGATTTACCTTTTTGCTTGTGATTTCTGCTTTCCTGAAATTTATCCCAGCCTTTAAAAAGACCTAGATTGAGGTTGGGCACGGTGGCTCATACCTGTAATCCCAGCACTTCGGGAGGCCAAGGTGGGAGGGTCGCTTGAACCCAGGAGTTCGAGACCAGCCTGACCAACATGGTGCAACCGGTTTCCATTTCTACTAAAAATACAAAAATTAGCCGTGCAGTAGTGGTGCATGCCCGTAATCCCAGCTACTTTGGAGGCTGAGGCAGGAGAACTGCTTGAGCCTAGGAGGTGGAGGTTGCAGTAAGCTGAGATGGCACTACTGCACTTCAGCCTGGGCGACAGAGTTAGACACTGTCTCAAAAAACAAACAAACAGAGGAACAGCTCCAGTCTCCAACTCCCAGCGCGAGTAACACAGAAGACCGGTGATTTCTGCATTTTCAACTGAGGTACTGGGGTCATCTCTCTAGGGAGTGCCGGACAATCGGTGCTGGTCAGCTGCTGCAGCCTGACCAGCGTGAGCTGAAGCAGGGCGAGGCATCGCCTCACCTGGAAGCGCAAGGGGGAAGGAAATCCGTTTTCCTAGCCAGGGGAACTGAGACACATAACACCTGGAAAATCGCGTAACTCCCACCCCAATACTGCGCTTTAAGGAAACAGGCACACCAGGAGAATATATCCCACACCTGGCCGGGAGGGTCCCACGCCCACGGAGCCTCCCTCACTGCTAACACAGCAGTCTGCGGGGATCTATCCGCAAGGCAACAGCGAGGCTGGGGGAGGGGCGCCCGCCATTGCTGAGGCTTAAGTAGGTAAACAAAGCCGCTGGGAAGCTCGAACTGGGTGGAGCTCACAGCAGCTCAAGGAAACCTGCCTGTCTCTGTAGACTCCACCTCTGGGGACAGCCCACAGCTGAGGTCCAATAGGGAAAGCAGCGGGGGCGGTGCAGAGGCGAACGATTCTGTCTGACAGCTTTGGGGAGAGCCGTGGATCTCCCAACGCGGAGGTTGAGATCCGAGAACGGACAGACTGCCTGCTCAGGTGGGTCCCTGACCCCTGAGTAGCCTAGCTGGAGACATCCCCCACTAGGGGCAGTCTGACACCCCACACCTCACAGGGTGGAGTCATCCCTGAGAGGAAACTTCCAAAGGAAGAATCAGACAGGTACACTCGCTGCTCAGCAATATTCTATCTTTGGCAATCTCTGCTGCTGATACCCAGGCAAACAGGGTCTGGAGTGGACCTCAAGCAATCTCCAACAGACCAACAGACAGTCCTTCTGACTGTCAGACGGAAAACTATCAAACAGGAAGGACACCTATACCAAAACCCCATCAGTACGTCACCATCATCAAAGACCAGAGACAGATAAAACCACAAAGATGGGGAAAAAGCAGGGCAGAAAAGCTGGAAATTCAAAAAATAAGAGCGCATCTCCCCCTGCAAAGGAGCGCAGCCCATCGCCAGCAACGGATCAAAGCTGGTCAGAGAATGACTTTGACGAGATGAGAGAAGAAGGCTTCAGTCCATCAAACTTCTCAGAGCTAAAGGAGGAATTACGTACCCAGCGCAAAGAAACTAAAAATCTTGAAAAAAAAGTGGAAGAATTGACAGCTAGACTAATTAATGCAGAGAAGATCATAAACGAAATGACAGAGATGAAAACCATGACACGAGAAATACGTGACAAATGCACAAGCTTCAGTAACCGACTCGATCAACTGGAAGAAAGAGTATCAGCGATTGAGGATCAAATGAATGAAATGAAGCGAGAAGAGAAAACCAAAAGAAAAAAGAAGAAAAAGAAATGAACAAAGCCTGCAAGAAGTATGGGATTATGTAAAAAGACCAAATCTACGTCTGATTGGGGTGCCTGAAAGTGAGGGGGAAAATGGAACCAAGTTGGAAAACACTCTGCAGGATATCATCCAGGAGAACTTCCCCAACCTAGTAGGGCAGGCCAACATTCAAATTCAGGAAATACAGAGAACGCCACAAAGATACTCCTCCAGAAGAGCAACTCCAAGACACATAATTGCCAGATTCACCAAAGTTGAAATGAAGGAAAAAATCTTAAGGGCAGCCAGAGAGAAAGGTCGGGTTACCCACAAAGGGAAGCCCATCAGACTAACAGCAGATCTCTCGGCAGAAACTCTACAAGCCAGAAGAGAGTGGGGGCCAATATTCAACGTTCTTAAAGAAAAGAATTTTCAACCCAGAATTTCATATCCAGCCAAACTAAGTTTCATCAGTGAAGGAGAAATAAAATCCTTTACAGATAAGCAAATGCTTAGAGATTTTGTCACCACCAGGCCTGCCTTACAAGAGACCCTGAAGGAAGCCCTAAACATGGAAAGGAACAACCGGTACCAGCCATTGCAAAAACATGCCAAAATGTAAAGACCATCGAGGCTAGGAAGAAACTGCATCAACTAATGAGCAAAATAACCAGTTAATATCATAATGACAGGATCAAGTTCACACATAACAATATTAACCCTAAATGTAAATGGACTAAATGCTCCAATTAAAAGACACAGACTGGCAAACTGGATAAAGAGTCAAGACCCATCAGTCTGCTGTATTCAGGAGACCCATCTCACATTCAGAGACATACATAGGCTCAAAATAAAGGGATGGAGAAAGATCTACCAAGCAAATGGAGAACAAAAAAAAGCAGGGGTTGCAATCCTAGTCTCTGATAAAACAGACTTTAAACCATCAAAGATCAAAAGAGACAAGGAAGGCCATTACATAATGGTAAAGGATCAATTCAACAGGAAGAGCTAACTCTCCTAAATATATATGCACCCAATACAGGAGCACCCAGATTCATAAAGCAAGTCCTTAGAGACCTACAAAGAGACTTAGACTCCCATACAATAATAATGGGAGATTTCAACACTCCACTGTCAACATTAGACAGATCAACGAGACAGAAAGTTAACAAGGATATCCAGGAATTGAACTCATCTCTGCACCAAGCGGACCTAATAGACATCTATAGAACTCTCCACCCCAAATCAACAGAATATACATTCTTCTCAGCACCACATCGCACTTATTCCAAAATTGACCACATAATTGGAAGTAAAGCACTCCTCAGCAAATGTACAAGAACAGAAATTATAACAAACTGTCTCTCAGACCACAGTGCAATCAAACTAGAACTCAGGACTAAGAAACTCAATCAAAACCGCTCAACTACATGGAAACTGAATAACCTGCTCCTGAATGACTACTGGGTACATAACGAAATGAAAGCAGAAATAAAGATGTTCTTTGAAACCAATGAGAACAAAGATACAACATACCAGAATCTCTGGGACACATTTAAAGCAGTGTGTAGAGGGAAATTTATAGCACTAAATGCCCACAAGAGAAAGCAGGAAAGATCTAAAATGACACTTTAACATCACAATTAAAAGAACTAGAGAGGCAAGAGCAAACACATTCAAAAGCTAGCAGAAGGCAAGAAATAACTAAGATCAGAGCAGAACTGAAGGAGATAGAGTCACAAAAAACCCTCCAAAAAATCAATGAATCCAGGAGTTGGTTTTTTGAAAAGATCAACAAAATTGACAGACCGCTAGCAAGACTAATAAAGAAGAAAAGAGAGAGGAATCAAATAGACGCAATAAAAAATGATAAAGGGGATATCACCACCGACCCCACAGAAATACAAACAACCATCAGAGAATACTATAAATGCCTCTACGCAAATCGACTAGAAAATCTAGAAGAAATGGATAATTTCCTGGACACTTACACTCTCCCAAGACTGAACCAGGAAGAAGTTGAATCCCTGAATAGACCAATAACAGGCTCTGAAATTGAGGCAACAATTAATAGCCTACCCACGAAAAAAAGTCCAGGACCAGATGGATTCACAGCTGAATTCTACCAGAGGTACAAGGAGGAGCTGGTACCATTCCTTCTGAAACTATTCCAATCAATAGAAAAAGAGGGAATCCTCCCTAACTCATTTTATGAGGCCAACATCATCCTGATACCAAAGCCTGGCAGAGACACAACAAAAAAAGACAATTTTAGACCAATATCCCTGATGAACATCGATGCAAAATTCTCAATAAAATACTGGCAAACCGGATTCAGCAGCACATCAAAAAGCTTATCCACCATGATCAAGTGGGCTTCATCCCTGGGATGCAAGGCTGGTTCAACATTCGCAAATCAATAAATGTAATCCAGCATATAAACAGAACCAAAGACAAGAACCACATGATTATCTCAATAGATGCAGAAAAGGCTTTTGACAAAATTCAACAGCCCTTTATGCTAAAAACGCTCAATAAATTCGGTATTGATGGAACGTACCTCAAAATAATAAGAGCTATTTACGACAAACCCACAGCTAATATCATACTGAATGGGCAAAAACTGGAAAAATTCCCTTTGAAAACTAGCACAAGACAGGGATGCCCTCTCTCACCACTCCTATTCAACATAGTGTTGGAAGTTCTGGCTAGGGCAATCAGGCAAGAGAAAGAAATCAAGGGTATCCAGTTAGGAAAAGAAGAAGTCAAATTGTCCCTGTTTGCAGATGACATGATTGTATATTTAGAAAAACCCATCGTCTCAGCCCAAAATCTCCTTAAGCTGATAAGCAACTTCAGCAAAGTCTCAGGATACAAAATTAATGTGCAAAAATCACAAGCATTCTTATACACCAGTAACAGACAAGCAGAGAGCCAAGTCAGGAATGAACTTCCATTCACAATTGCTTCAAAGAGAATAAAATACCTAGGAATCCAGCTTACAAGGGATGTAAAGGACCTCTTCAAGGAGAACTACAAACCACTGCTCAGTGAAATCAAAGAGGACACAAACAAATGGAAGAACATACCATGCTCATGGATAGGAAGAATCAATATCGTGAAAATGGCCATACTGCCCAAGGTTATTTATAGATTCAATGCCATCCCCATCAAGCTACCAATGAGTTTCTTCACAGAATTGGAAAAAACTGCTTTAAAGTTCATATGGAACCAAAAAAGAGCCCGCATTGCCAAGACAATCCTAGGTCAAAAGGACAAAGCTGGAGGCGTCACGCTACCTGACTTCAAACTATACTACAAGGCTACAGTAACCAAAACAGCATGGTACTGGTACCACAACAGAGAAATAGACCAGTGGAACAGAACAGAGTCCTCAGAAATAATACCACACATCTACAGCCATCTGATCTTTGACAAACCTGACAAAAACAAGAAATGGGGAAAGGATTCCCTATTTAATAAATGGTGCTGGGAAAATTGGCTAGCCATAAGTAGAAAGCTGAAACTGGATCCTTTCCTTACCCCTTATACGAAAATTAATTCAAGATGGATTAGAGACTTAAATGTTAGACCTAATACCATAAAAACCCTAGAAGAAAATCTAGGTAGTACCATTCAGGACATAGGCATGGGCAAGGACTTCATGTCTAAAACACCAAAAGCAACGGCAGCAAAAGCCAAAATTGACAAATGGGATCTCATTAAACTAAAGAGCTTTTGCACAGCAAAAGAAACTACCATCAGAGTGAACAGGCAACCTACAGAATGGGAGAAAATTTTTGCAACCTACTCATCTGACAAAGGGCTAATATCCAGAATCTACAAAGAACTCAAACAAATATACAAGAAAAAAACAAACAACCCCATCAAAAAGTGGGGAAAGGATATGAACAGACATTTCTCAAAAGAAGACATCCAGGCCGGGCGCGGTGGCTCAAGCCTGTAATCCCAGCACTTTGGGAGGCCGAGACGGGCGGATCACAAGGTCAGGAGATCGAGACCATCCTGGCGAACACAGTGAAACCCCGTCTCTACTAAAAATACAAAAAACTAGCCGGGCGAGGTGGCGGGCGCCTGTAGTCCCAGCTACTTGGGAGGCTGAGGCAGGAGAATGGCGGGAACCCGGGAGGCGGAGCTTGCAGTGAGCTGAGATCCGGCCACTGCACTCCAGCCTGGGCGACAGAGCAAGACTCCGCCTCAAAAAAAAAAAAAAAAAAAAAAAAAAAGAAGACATCCATACAGCCAACAGACACATGAAAAAATGCTCGTCATCACTCGCCATCAGAGAAATGCAAATCAAAACCACAATGAGATACCATCTCACACCAGTTAGAATGGCAATCATTAAGAAGTCAGGAAACAATAGATGTTGGAGAGGATGTGGAGAAATAGGAACACTTTTACACTGTTGGTGGGATTGTAAACTAGTTCAACCATTATGGAAAACAGTATGGCGATTCCTCAAGGATCTAGAACTAGATGTACCATATGACCCAGCCATCCCACTACTGGGTATATACCCAAAGGATTATAAATTACTCTACTACAAAGACACATGCACACGTATGTTTATTGCGGCACTATTCACAATAGCAAAGACTTGGAATCAACCCAAATGTCCATCTGTGACAGACTGGATTAAGAAAATGTGGCACATATACACCATGGAATACTATGCAGCCATCAAAAAGGATGAGTTTGCGTCCTTTGTAGGGACATGGATGCAGCTGGAAACCATCATTCTTAGCAAACTATCACAAGAAGAGAAAACCAAACACCGCATGTTCTCACTCATAGGTGGGAACTGAACAATGAGATCACTTGGACTCGGGAAGGGGAACATCACACACTGGGGCCTATCATGGGGAGGGGGGAGGAGGGAGGGATTGCATTGGGGAGTTATACATGATATAAACGTTATGCACATGTACCCTAGAACTTAAAGTATAATAAAAAAAAAAATAAATAAAAATAAAAATAAAAAAATAAAAATAAAAATAAAAATAAAAAAAACAAACAAACAAACAACAACAACAAACCTTGCTTGTAAGCCATCAAGGAGGTCAGGTCTTAAGTGTAAGCTGCCAGATTCTCCTTGCTTGGGGCCCTGCAAATAAACATCCTCCTTTCTTTTGCTGCAAAACCCCAGGGTGCATGCTTAGCTTTACTGCACAGCATAAGCAGATCCACGTTAGGTTCAGTAAGTGAAGTGGGGAGCATCTTCCTTTGAGGCAGAAAGGGAAAAGTGAAGGATTAGTGATAAAGCACAGTGAGTCCAGGGAAGCTGAGAGAGTTCATATGACTCTCAGGAAAGAGGGGAATGTCAGGGGAGGAACATAAGGTTTCATCTTTCAGAGAGCACTTTGTTTTGAAACTGGCATTATGGGGAATTTTAATGGTGAGCTGAAGTCAGTACCAATTGTGATTTTTATCCAGCAAGAACTATGACCTTAACAATTCCTTCTAGAGGCATCTGTTTTGAAAAAAAGTAGAAGAAGGAAAAGGGCATTGCTGTGGGACCAGAGGTGATCGCTGATGGCTTCTCTGCTCACCTCCTGAAAATGCCTCTTTGTTTCTCTTGATCTCTTTTCCCCTTTAAACTACTCTGTGAGAACTGAGATCTGTATTCAACATTCATTAATTCGATTCATAATTATAGAGTGACGAATATGTACATTATTCAAGGTGCTGGGGTTAAAGCAATGAGCAAATCACATTAGGGAACAAATTCTACTCTCATGGAACTTATATTCTATTTGGGGAAACAAACAATAGAGAGGTAAATAATAATAATTCTAGACATTGATTAGTACTATAGAGAAGGTAGGTTGGACGCAGTGGCTCACGCCTGTAGTCCCAGCACTTTAGGAGGCCAAGGGAGGTGGATTGCTTGAGCTCAGGAGTTCAAGACCAGCCTGGCCAACATGGCGAAACCCCGTTTCTACTAAAAACACAAAAATTATGCGGGCACGGTGGCACATGCCTATAGTCCCAGCTACTCAGGAAACTGAGACATGAAAATCACTTGAACTCAGGAAGCTGGAAGGGGAGGTTGCAGTGAGTTGAGATTGTGCCACTGCACTCCAGCCTGGGCGACAGAGTGGGACCTTGTCTCAAAAAAATCTCAAAAAAAAAAAGTAAATCAGGGCAATGGAACAGATGTGGATGAGGCACCATTCAAGCCTGTGGTCAGGGAAGACTTTTCTGAGAAGACAACAGCTGAGCTGAGATCAGAGACAAGAAGCTCCAGTGTGTAAAAACCCAAGTGTAATGGTTCTAAAGTGGCAACAAACTTAGAGCATTTGAGGAACAGCAAGAGAACTAGTGTGGTTGAGTTGCAGTAAGCAACGTGGGAGCAGGCAGGAGATGAGTTTGCAGACGCAGGAAGCAGGAAGATGTGGTAGCCAGAGTGCTGGCTGAGGCAGTAGAAGATAGCATTCTCCTGCAAAGATTTCCCCTGTGACCCAAGGACACTCACCCTGGGTCTCAGCTTCTTGTTACAAGATGAGAGGCCTGGGCAAGATGATAGGGACTCTAGCCTGCCACAAGAAAGAGAAGTACTTAATGCTGTTTGTTTAAAAGATGAATCTTTAAGGCTTTTGCAGCCTTTGTTCTATGCTTATCAGGGCTCTCTGCAACCTAGCCTCCAGGTTCCCTAACAGCATGCTTCTCTACCCTTGGGATTCTTTAGTTGGGCTGTTCTTTTCCCTGTTCCCAGAATACAACAGACCCATGGAAGGGTTGATATTGCAGTTTTGAGTCTGAAAGAAATCTGAAGGCAGAATTTCTTCTTCCTCAGGGGACTTCAGTCTTATCTTTCTTTCTTTTTTTTTTTTTTAATTTATTTTTTGAGACAGTGTCTCGCTCTGTCACCCAGGCTGGAGTGCAGTGGTGCAATCTCGGCTCATTGCAACCTCCGCCTCCTGGATTCAAGCGATTCTCCTGCCTCACCCTTCTGAGTAGCTGGGACAACAGACATGTGCCACCACACCCAGCTAATTTTTGTTTTTGTTTTTATTTAGTAGAGACAGGGTTTTGCCATATTGGCCAGGCTGGTCTCAAACTCCTGACCTCAAGTGATCCACCCGCTTGGAGTCTTTTCTCTTAAAATCTTCAACTGATTGGATGAGGCCCACCCACATTATGGAGGGCAATCTGCTTAACTCAAACTTTACTGGTCTAAACGTTATCACATCTAAAAAATACCTTCACAGCAACATACAGACTAGTGTTTGACCAAACAACTGGGTACCATAGCCTAGCTGAGGTGACACATAAAATCAACCATCACAATGAATCTTCCTTCACTATACTCAGCACAAGTCCATTGTGTGCAGGAAGCACTTGATAAAGAGTTAACTAGGCCGGGCGCGGTGGCTCAAGCCTGTAATCCCAGCACTTTGGGAGGCTGAGGCGGGCGGATCACGAGGTCAGGAGATCGAGACCCTCCTGGCTAACACGGTGAAACCCCGTCTCTACTAAAAAAATACAAAAAACTAGCCGGGCGCGGTGGCGGGCGCCTGTAGTCCCAGCTACTCGGAGGCTGAGGCGGGAGAATGGCTGGAACTCGGGAGGCGGAGCTTGCAGTGAGCCGAGATCGCGCCACTGCACTCCAGCCTGGGGGACACAGTGAGACTCCGTCTCAAAAAAAAAAAAAAAAAAAAAAAAGAGTTAACTAAAGGGCTCTAATTAGTGCTGTACATCCATTCATTCAGCAAACACTATATTTAATGAACACCTACTTTGAGTCAGGCTCTGTTCCAAGAGCTGGGCAAATGGTGGTTAACAAGATTGATAATGATTAAGTCTATTTTTTATTCCTGTGCTTTGGCATCTTATAGATCCAGTGTGAACAGTTTTTGTTGTTTGTTTTCATTATTTTGTTTTGTTGGCTGCTGTAGAAAAGTTATCATAAGCGTAATCCCTTTATAGGTCTATTCATCAAAGCTCTCAGAGTAGGATTCTAAAAAAAGAAAAAAAAAAGAGGTTAGATAATTTGCTCAATTGCATTAAAGTACAGTTGACCCTCCATATCCATGAGTTCTGTATCCATGGATTCAATCAATCACAGCTAGAAAATTAGAAAATAATTTGGAAAAAGATATTGCCTCTGTACTGAACATGTATGGACCTTTATTCTTTGTCATTATTCCCTAAAAACTACTACTTACATAGCATTTACATTGTATTAAGTATTATAAATAACCTGGAGTTGATTTAAAGTATACAGGAGAATGTGCATAGATTATAAGCAAAGACTAGACCATTTTTTTACCAGGGACTTGAGCATCTGTGGGTTTTGCTATTCACGGAGGTCCTGAAACCAATCGCCCGTGAATACCAAGGGACAGCTGTGTATGACAGATAGATAGAATTAGGAAAATGGCCCCTCAAGATGCTTGTCCCTGGTTATTCAGTCAAACACTAATCTTCTTCCTGCTGAGAAGGTATTTTGCAGATATAATTAAAGTCCCAGATCAGTTAACCTTGAGTTACAGAGATTATCCGGGTGGGCCTGACCCAGTAGATGAAACTTTTAGGAGCAGAGAGTTTTCGTTAGCTAGCAGCAGAAAAGGAGTCAGAGACTCAAAGCACAAAGGGGATTCTATGAACCATTTCTGGCTCAAAGAAAGAAGAGGTCATCTGCCAGGGAATGTGAGTGATCTTAGGGACCAAAGAGCAGTCCCCCACCAAAAGCCAGCAAGGAAATGGGTTCAGTCCTACAACCACAGGAATAGAATTTTGTCAACAACTTGAATGACTCTGAAAGCAGATTCTTCTCAGATCCTCCAGGGAAGAGCCAGTAGGCAAACACCTTGACTTTGGCCCTGTTTGATCCTGTGTAGAGAATCCAGCAGAGCCCACACTCTGACCTACAGAACTGTGAGCTAAGAAATGGATGTTGCTCTAAGTTTGTGATAATGTATTATGCAGCCATGAAAAACTAACACAGAGTATACAGCTAAATAATGATAGGCTTGTTTTAAAATCTTATTTTTTTAAATAGCTGAGAAAGTAAAATTCTTTCTCATTTTGATAATCTTTGACACACATTTGCATAAAAGAAGAATGCTTTCTTAATGTGGTCAGTGGTATTTACTCATGAAAATACTGCAAATCTGAGACACACCAGTCTTGTTTTGGGTAAAAAGAAGTCTCCTGCAAAGTATTAAGCCATTATGCTAAAATCAAAATAAATTAATGAGGATTCATAAGTTAGATCCACTGTCATATGTTTACAATATTTAGTATCATCTTTATCATGTGATATGAGGATGAGTCATAATATGGTCAAACTCCTAGTGTTAAATACCCCAAGGACTAAAGAGCTTATGAAGGAAATGAATAATTTGTTAATGCTTTAGAAATGAAGGCTTCAGGCAAGCAGAGTCGTGCTTCCTGTTCTTAATAAATGTAGATGGATGTGTTTCATGATAATTTAATATTCCTGGAATAAACTCTCACTTTGCATCTGGCAAGTTTCTCCCTTTATGTTCATTAAATTTTCCTCTAGATCCACTCCTCTCCCCAAACCCCTCAGAGCCACGAAAATACACCCTGAAGGCAACGTAGGCTCAAATGCTAACTTCTGAGTATTAAGAGGACAGAGGAGCAGGAGGGTTATCAGTGATGGTCTGAATCAAAACACCCATTGTTCTAGACGAGGAAATGGAGGCCAAAGAATAGGCCTTATCCAAGCCACAGAACAACTGGTAGTGGGGCTGGAACTCCAACTTTATTTTTGAGACGGTAAGTAGAAATACAAGTAAGCTCACCTAGAGTGACTTTCGTCAGAATTAACTTGCTAACATGTATGAGCTATTTGTAACAAAATTAGACTGTAGAGTTTTTAGTTTTGAATTCTAGGCCCCTAAACAAATATTACTGAATGTGTCTCCATCCTCCTACACTGGTAACTGTAGAATGAATAAATTTCTAGTGGCAGGCCATCTTTGAGTGTTGTTAGATATTTGTGTATATGGCTTTAAAAATCACTGAAAGGGCCTGCGAGTTCACTGATCCGTGAAAATAAGGTTAGCCTTGATATAGAACAGACTAAGATGGAGAAAGCTCCTAACCCAGCAACAGAGCCAGCAGTTCTGGATGTAAAACCACCTTCTTTTCCTCTCTGGATTCTGACTGTTAGATAATACACATAAGCACCACTAGCCAAAAAAAGACAAAAATATGAGCTTTATCAACAGTTTGGCAAGTGCCCAATTATCTCTACAGTGTGAGGATCTGTAGTACAACTTGGGATAGAGAAAAGCTGCTTGAAACTGGTGCCAAACTGGGGACTTCTGACCTCTGCACTGGAATCTGGACCTTGGGATAGGCACGAGCCTCCAAGGCGAGGAATACGTAGAGTGCAGAGACTCTGAGTTTGCAGGAAATCCAGTTAAGGCAAACTGCCACAAGCGTTGTCACACATACTGTCACAAGCAAGATAGACCCAGTTCTCTCTATTGCATGGGCAAGGACGATGCAATGGGCTTTCTTCACCTAGAAGAAAGATGTGGAAGCCTGAACTAGATGACCTGCTAGGCCTGGTTCCTGTTTTCGAAGCCAATAGCCCTGCTAACTATAAAAAGAAAAGAATTAATCTTTTTTTTTTCTACCTGGGGAGGAACCAGTAGAGAGTGGAGATTTGAACAGTTAGTGAAGTTACCTCCTGTATAGGAATAAGTGGGAATGTAAGAAGAGTAACATGATGTCTACTTCCAAGTAAAAATGTTATCTTTTTAGACAGAATTAGAAACCAACTTTGTTTCTATATTTCCAAGAACTCTGAACCCAGGAGAATTATTGATAGAAACTTCTGGGAAGTTGATCGAGCAAATAATTGTTCCTCACCTTGGCCTGGCATTTAGGATGCCTCTCCAGCAGAACAGCAGACAGTATGGGATTTGAAAGAGGATTCCACCATTTACAGGTTATGTGGAAAAGACTAGCAAATACCATCCTCTGGGTCTCTTTCTTCACTCATAAAATGAAGACCAGCTAATCTACCTTAAAGAGTTGTTGAAAGGTTCATAGCACATAATAGACACCAGATAAATGGTATTCTTGACATCTGATTTTTTTTCCATGGGTATGGATACTAAGAATGAAGCAGGAAAAGCATATTCAAGCTAACTGGAGAAGAAAAACTTTTGGCTAAAGAATACTGTGTTTCCCTTTGTCCAAATTTTAAAATAAAGACCCCTACTTGGTACCCGTAGCTCTCTCTATGTGTACATGTATGTGTAACAGAGTAGCTGCTCTCATATTATTCGAATTGCTCTAATGCTAAATACTAAACATTACAAATATTCAGTATATACCAGGTCCTTTGGTAAATATACCATGTACATTATTTTGTTTCTACCAGGTACCAGGCACATAGTGAAAACTCAGTAAATTCTTGTTGATGACATAAATAAATGATTCATAATAACATTATAAAGTATGTATTGTTATCTCTTATTTGCAAATGAGGAAATGAAGTTAGGTATGCGGACTATCTGGTCCAAAATCCACATAGCTATCAAGTTTTACAGCTAGGATTAGAAACCAGTTCTATATGATTTCAGAACACTGCATTACACTACAACATACACATGCACACACACACATACACATACACCTCATTGGCTGCTCTTATGACCCAAGTCAGTAGGGACTCTCCTCATGCTGCTATACTATGCTAGTTTTTTTCTCTTATTATTACTTTTAATTGATACATATCTATGGGTACAGTGTGATATTTTGATACCTGTGTACAATGTGTAATGATCAAATCAGGATAATGAGCGTACCTGTTACCTCGAGCATGTATCATTGCTGTGTGTTGGGAATCAAAATCTACTCTTCAATTTGAAAATTTGTAATAAATTGTTGTTAATGATAGTCACCCTACAGTATTATAGAACACCGTAACTTGTTCCTCCTCTCTAGGTGGGCCTATTCCTTTGTTTATTGAGTCTCTGTCCTGTATCACTTTGTTTTTTATTTAAACAGAGTCTCGCTCTGTCACCCAGGCTGGAGTGCAGTGGCACGATCTCGGCTCACTGTAACCTCCACCTCTCTGGTTCAAGCAATTCTCCTGCCTCAGCCTCCCAAGTAGCTGGGATTACAGGTATGCACCACCACGCCTGGCTAATTTCTCTGTATTTTCAGTAGAGACGGGATTTCACCATGTTGGCTAGGCTGGTGTTGAAATCCTGACCTCAGGCAATCTGCCCTCCTTGGCCTCCCAAAGTGCTGGGATTACAGGTGTGAGCCACCCGCCTGGCCCCTGCATCACTTTTATATGCATTAACCAACCTTTGGCTATCTCTCCCTCCTCCCTGTTTCTTTTTTAAACCATTATAAAGTTTAGTTAGATAAGTAATAGATAGGAATTCCGTGGAGGATAAAAAAAGTATGACAGCTAATGTTATTTATACGGCTTATATATACTAGGTAAATATTTATTGTACTAGGCCCCACAGAAGATATGAAAATCAATCTGTACATATTGGGTCTTCAAGGAGCCCCTCGTTCAGTGGGAGATAAGAGATAAACACATAGATACTTATGATACAAGATGGAAAAACATAAATGCTATATAATAAACACAGAGAAAGTGCTATAAGAGTCCAGAGATGAGAGAGACTGAATATAGTCAGCCCTCTACATCCATGGGTTCTGCATATGTGAATTCAATCAACCAAAGATCAAAATTATTTGAGAAAGAAACCAATAAAAAATACAAATTTAAAATATACAGTATAACAACTATTTACATAGCATTTACATTGTATGAGGTATTATAAGTAATCTAGAGATAATTTAAAGTATGTGGGAGGATGTGCATAGGTTATATGCAAATACTACATTATTTTATATAAAAGATTTGGGCATCCATGGATTTTGGTATCTGTAGGGTCCTGGAACCAATCCCCTGATGATAGCAAGGGACAACTGTACATGTCCAGGAAGAGGAGGTTAGGCTTCACGAAGGAAGTTAACAAGTGAAATAGGCCTTGAGAGGTGGGGATTAGACTGTGGGGATTTAGGAAGGGAATCCCAGGAAGATGAGGAAAACACAGGGTGTGTATAAGAAACTGCCTTTTTATTTTGATAAGAGATGGGAAGTACAGGCCGGGCGCGGGGGCTCATGCCTGTAATCTCAGCTCTTTGGGAGGCTGAGTCGGGCAGATGACCTGAGGTCAGGAATTTGAGACCAGCCTGGCCAACATGGTGAAACCCCATCTCTACCAAAAATACAAAATTAGCTGGGTGTGGTGGTGCATGCCTGTAATCCCAGCTACTCGGGAGGCTGAGGCAGGAGAATCACTTGAACCCAGGAAGCAGAGGTTGCAGTGAACCGAGATCATACCATTGCACTCCAGCCTGGACAACGAGAGCGAAACTCCGTCTAAAAAAAAAAAGAGAGAGAGAGAGAGAGATGGGTAGCACAATGGAGAATTAAGGTTAGGAAGATAGGTTGGAGCCAGACAGTGGGAAGTAGGGAGAGAGGGTGGCTTTTAATGGTAGGCAAAGAAGTTCAGATTTTATGCTGGGGAGCCAGTGAACAGTTTTTTAAAAGATTAGAGTGACTTGATCCCAACGCTGTTTTAGGACATGAATCTGGATTGTTGCGGGGAGAACCCAGAGCCAGGATGTCTAGCTAGGAGGCTCCCACAGGACATTAGATGTGCAGTGTTGAGGGCTGGCCATGGACTGGGGCAGTGGGAAGAGGGAATGGAATGGTGGCGTCAAATGGATAGAAACACTAGGTGCTAGTAGGGACAGGACCTCTGTCCGGGAGGCAGTGCTGTGAAAGAGGAAGAGTGCCAGACCGTAGCCCTTAACTGACAGGCATGAGACAAGGAGGAGGGAAAAGGATGGGCAAGAGCACACTGTGATAGGTTAGCTCCATGCCAGCTCACACAGTCCAGTAAGGCACGTAGTGTTATCTTCGTTTTACAATCAAGGAAACTAGACTCAGAAGAATCTGCCCAAGGTCACACCTTAGACCGCCACGGACTTCAGTTTCCTTCCTTGTCTACAACCTGCTGAGTTCAGTTTTGAGCATGTTGAGTGGGAGGTGCTGGGAGGACTTGCAGGTGTAGATGCACTCATGGACGATCACACAAACTCACACACCTGTTTGTTCATTCCTTTGTTTTTTGAGTGTCTGCCCCACTTCATCTCTTTGCACTCTGCATTCTGTCCCTCCCTTATCCCTCCCCTATTCCCTTCTCTTTTCTTCTTCTGATCTATTTCATCTTTTTCCTCTTTTTCTTTTTCCCAACAGAGTTAAAACATGCAGAAGCCCTTTTACACTGAAAAGCTATGAAAACATAAGAGACTATTATTAATATTCTCTTTTCTCTATATCAGTGGTTCTCAACTGGGGGCAATTTTGCCTCCCAGGGGACGTTTAGCAATGACTGAAGACATTTTTGGTTGTCACAGCTGGAAGGGGATAATACTGGCATCTAGTGGGTAAAGACCAGGAATGCTGCTATCATATAATGCACACAGTAACTACCCCCTCCCCAAGAAAAAGAATTATCCAGCCCCAAACATTGCTCTATACCTGAGGTCTGGCAGTGACCACCGCAGCACCGCTGAGTTTTACCAGGGGCTCTAAGTTTAAGGCAGGGAGGATAGGCTTGTTTAATCAGAAGTCAAACATGATGGAAGCATTTAAGGAATCTGAAATTTTTGCATTGGGTGGTTTTTCATATGCAAATACAACAGCACTTATAAACCACTTACTATGTACTAGGCATTTAAAAAAAAATACTTTACATATACAACTCAGTTAATCCTCCCAACCATCCTTTCAGATAGGAACTAACAACTTCACATGGTAAGTAGGTGACCAAGCAAGAAAATTAATCCTGGAAGTCTAGACCTCAAGCCACAGTCTTAAACACTTCATCCTGTTGCCCAATAGAGCCAACGATGACACTCCCAAAATGTCACCAGGATGGCCTATGCCTTTCCTGGTTTTTCCACAGAAGCCTGGATAATAAAACTCCATTCATACTTTCTCATTAAGGCTTGTTTTTCTTAATGCTACTCTTAATTTTTCAGTGACTAGTTGAGGTACACTTCTATGACCATGAAATAGATATTTTTCTTTTTGCAAAATTAAATGTCTGGCCTCAGTAGCAAGATAACTGTTTTGTGCCTCAGTTTCCTCATCTGTAGAATGAAAATATTAATGACGTCATGAACTTTTAGGAGGGTTTAAATGAGTTAATACAGTGCTCTTCAACAGAGTCCGTAGACTTGCGCCAGTCGGTGAAGGTTTGTTACTAGTCTACGGGAAGTTATGTATAGCAACTAAGAGTAAGGATTTAGAAACTTTTATAGCATTTTGACAATTTGATGTCTCTTACATCTAATAGTTAAAAAAGCAAAAAATTGAGCTTGAATTTTGCATGTTTTAAATTTTTTTCACTTTTGTAGTAATTTATTTTTATTGAATTCCACAAATGCATTTGTCCATGACACATTGGAAATTTAAAAAACAAATATTGGTTCATTATCACAGCACAAGAAGCATTAAGTTAACATATGTAAAACACTTGAAGCAGCTCCTGGCACTTAGTCAGTGCTTAATAAATGTTAGCTAATAACAATAATAACACTATATTCTAACAGAAAGAGCTATCTGTCCCAAAGATGTATGTTTCTGAGATCTATCTTCTATGTCATTCTAAGTCCATCTTCAATTCTATTAAATCTCCTTCCTACAGTGTGAGCCATTAAAGGAAGTGCTACTCTACTCCTTACCCATTAATCATACATTATCAGACACTAAATATTTTAACAGCCAGTGTCTGCCATTGGTCTCAAGGGGAGTATAACCAGCATTAACACATAGCGATTGTGGTTGTTCTTTTGCCACAGAAGGTGACCTAGTCTTACACAGTGCCCCGGCTGCTAAGGAATCAGTCTCCCTGACTCACCGTCACGCGGGGAGCCTGCTTACTCACCCTAGCCTCACTGCCCCTCCTCCCAGGAGGAGGTCCAGAGTCCCTTTCTAAAGAAACTACGCTATTTAACAGTCCAGGAATTCTTGGATCACCCAGGTTAGTCATCAGTTTCCTTTAGTCAGGCATTGGAGGCTCATATTGCAAATAAAGCAAATTCCTGGGTAACAGAAATGTTAGTTTCAAAATGGCTATATTTCTCCTGATATTATTGACTGCCTATACGTGTCCATGTAGAGGATCAATGAAAGGGGTGGGAGAAGCAAAAAGAAAAACCTAATTCATGCAAGACGGTCTAGTGCATTAGAGCAGACTTCTCACTGACTTCCTTGGACTGCACATTTTCCCTCCTCCCTGGGACTCCCTCCATGCAGCCAATTTTTCTTTCCTCCTTTGAACTAACATTAGACTCATAGCAGTTTCTCTTCTGAAACTGCAGCGGTTCTACAAGACCATGGGCAGGCAGGTCCTGAATCTAGCTAGCTTCATTGTTCCTTCAGATTAATGTTGCCACTATACCCTTTGACTTAAGAATCTCTTGGGAATGTCACGATGTCCTTTAGGATAACCAAAAGCACAAAGGATTGAAATCACAACACAAAGGTCTAACGCGGCTTTTCTGAAGACTCACTTGGCTCATCAAGCCACTTACTAAACTAAAACTTCCTCTTGAACAGTATTATTTGGGTCCTTTCTCCAAGATGTTTTCATCTTGACTGGGAGTTAGAGCTCCTTGGAGAGGCAGAACACAGGGCTCACACATTTCCTCTTTATTGGAGCTCCAAGGGAGGGCCTCTTACCTGCTTCACTATTCACATGATAATAAAATCTCTTTGCCCCAGAGGAGCACGACTGGATTTCTTTTGTTAAAATCTCATTAAAGACTGCTTCAGCCTGTAATAATTTGTTAATAGATGGCAGTGCTATTTGGCTGCGATTGGGTTTTCCTTCATTTCTTCTCAGGCAGGTCTCATAATTGTTGTCTTATCTCCAAGGCATTTTGGTTGTCACCGAAGTGTAACAGATGCTATAGCCACTGCAAACCACTGGGTGAGCATCCCACATTATCTGTGAGGAAAGAAATGCCTCATTAGTTTTCTTCCTTTCATTTTTTTCCTTTTTAAGCTGCTTCCTAGTCAGCTAAAAAAGCTGGCTCTTTTTCTCAAACCAGGCCAGATTCCCAGATATTTTCCTGCTCAGTGATTTGAGTTAAACCTATCTGCCAAGGGCCTCTCTCTCTTTCTCTCTCTGGTTGCATTTTACACAAAACCACTAAAGCAAGCAGTTTAGTTTTTTTTTTTTAAGTATTTTCTGAGTGTCCATCCGCATGGCAACAACTAAAGCATTTTCAGAGGCATGTGACAGAGTCTGTCTGAGGATGGAGAGGTCTAAAACCTCATTGGTCACTCTGGGAATCACATGAAATCGTGGACATAGAAGTGTTTTATAAACTGTAGCCTACAGAGATGGAGGATCACAAAGTGGTTTGGCGTACCCTGGGTTATGGCTGAATTGTGGAAGACTCCAGTGTCCTCAAGCTTCAATAGAGGCAGAAAGTACTTTTACTCAACCCCATATCTACTAGGCTGTGAATTCCCTTTATAAAATATAAAACAGTGTGGGGGAGGGAGGAATGGGTTGTATGTCTTTGTCTTCCTGCTGCACCTGTCAATCTGCCACCAATCAGAATGCAAGCCAAATCCCATGGTCATCTCTCCAACAGTTTCAAGGGTAAAATCTCCTTCTGATTATTTGATAGAAAAGAAATGGAATTCTATAAATACTATTAATAATGATAACATCAATAGCTAACATTTACCAAGCACTTTTTGCCAGGCCCCATTTCAATATTTTTATTTCTCTCAGCCTTATGAGACAGGTATTATTATTTCCATTTTTAAAATTTGTTGCCAACAATTTCATGTGAATACCAATGTTCCTATTTTTCAAATGAGGAAACTAAGGTTTAATTGATGAGGTAGAATTTGAACCTAAGAATTCTGACTCCAGAGGCTGCTTCTTTATCTATTTAAGCACTTTAAATGAGCTATGCTAAGCTGTATTCTGTTTATATTAGAAATGGAAGGTCAGCCCACCTTCATTATGCCAAACCATCATAATGGTCCTTAGATTGGGAAGGCAGTTGAATTGTCCTGAGTTTTTGGCCATCTGTTTCACAGTTATTGTTCTACCCCAAATCTAACTTCAGACCTACTTGCCAAGGAGAGTGACTCTCTTGAAAAAAGTGACTTAGTGATATTGGAGTCAGTGGGTAGCATGGAGGTAGGGAGTGTGGTTGACCTAGAGCATGGCAAGGGGGCAGTGGCATGAGGCATGTGGGCAGCTTCATCAGAGATAAAGTCAGAGGGTTCAGCAGAGACATTTCGTGGGCTACCTCATAGGACATTCAAAGAAGCTCAGATTATATGCCAAGGGCAAGGAGGAGTCCACTGT
Source organism: Trachypithecus francoisi (assembly GCF_009764315.1). Classification (NCBI taxonomy): domain Eukaryota; kingdom Metazoa; phylum Chordata; class Mammalia; order Primates; family Cercopithecidae; genus Trachypithecus; species Trachypithecus francoisi. The sequence continues at coordinate 66,926,681 of NW_022681470.1, read as the reverse complement.
CGGGTTTTAATCAGGAGGATAACAAAAATTGTATCTGCCTTATGGGAGCCATTATTTGGCAGGATTACAAAAGAATTATTAGGGACAGGCAAGCCCAGAGGGCGAGCTTACTACCGCAGCAGAGCAAGAGACAAGGAGGGCCTAAATTGGACTAGAGAAAGAGTACTGTGTTGAGAAGAAGGAAGGGGTCAGGAACAGAGGTGTTAAAAAGATATGATTTTGTAAGTAGATATGAGGGTCTGGAGAGGAAAAAGTTGTCTGGGAAGGTTTCCAGCTGTAGGGTTTAAGTGATTAGGTGGATGCTTGAAGTCAATATAAATAATTCGGGTGGAAGAGCAGACTGTAGGGGAAGTCATAATGAACTCTGTGGACGTGCTGAGTTGGAGAACACTAAAGTGAGACTGTTGACCCTGCAGCTGGATATGGAGGTTTCATGTTCAGAGAAAGAGTCGAGACCAGAGACAGAGACTTCGAAGAATTCAGCCTAAAGATGACAAAGTCATGTGATTGTCATGTGATTGTTCAGATGCAGCTTGAGAAGAAAAGAGGGCCAAGGACTGAGCAATAGTCAAGGGATAAGCTGGCATTTGTGGTGTCAGACAGTGACCAGAAGAAATGAGTAAAATGTTGGAACCTCTGTGTTCACCTTATGATTGTAACTTCTTTGAAACATGGCTGTTTCTTCCTGGTGGCAGGTGGTTAAAAGAAAGAAAAGGGTACCCCTGTGTTTGTTTTCAGAGATAGCAAGGAAGAGCATAGCTGATGAGCCAGTAGTCTATTCAGAAGTTGGTCTTGAGGAAAAAAAGGCCCAAGAAGTTGAGTCGGTGTGAGGGACATCTGTGAAGGGCAGGGAACGCAATCTGATCTCCAGAGAGGCATCTGGGAACTAGCGAAGGTGGAGCCAGGGCCACGGGGGCTGGGTTGGGAGATATGCTTGCCTGGCAGGAGCCCCCGGTGTTCTCTGACCTGGTGGTCTGAGCTGAAGGAATTGCCCTACTGTCTTCCAAGGAACATGGACACTTTCACTAGATCACAAAATGCTGATGGCTGCAATTGCCAAGTTGGTGCCAAGGGGGTGCCTTCCGTGGGAGACATGCTTGACAGACCCATGGAAGAGCACAGCATCATCCAACACCTCCACTGCTACAACTGCGTGAGGCCCTCTGTGTGGGAAAACAGGAGGTGGGTTTGCCTCACCTCAGAATATTCACCTTCGTGTCTGTCTTTTCCTTCCCACCTGGAAAAAGGCATACCACCAAGACATTTCCACTGTCCCTGGCTTCATGGAAAGCAGTTGTCTAGGCTGCATGGGATGTACCTTAGAAGGCATTCTACATTTGTAAACTCCCAAGTGACAACAATTGGGACTGCTATTTATTAAGTTTCCCTTTGCAAGACTGTGAAATAGGCAAAATTTTAGGTCTCTGTTTCCGGTCTTGACTCTTTTTCTCTCTTTTCTTCCCTCCCTCCCTCCCTCCCTCCCTTCCTTCTTTCCTTCCATCTGTCTCACTATGTTGACCAGGCTGGCCATAAACTCCTGGGCTCAGGCAACTCTCTTGCCTCAGCCTTCTGAGTAGCAGAGACTACAGGCATGCCAAATCCACTTTTTCCTACCTTTTTGGAACTACTAGTCACCCCCTCTCTGCCTTGTCTATATTCTCTTTCCCCTCCACCAGATCCCAGAGCCCTCCAATTTTCACCTTCTCTCCTATCAAAACTCATTCATAAGGAAGAGTTTCAAATTACTAAGTCTGTGGGGGCTGGCACTGTACAATTCTAAGAGGCTTCATGTGTGGCGCTTCCTAGTGACATCTTTCACTGGGCAAAGGTAAATCTCCAGCCAAGGGATGAATCTGAAATGGTGGGAGTTTAGTCCTGGTTGAGCTGATGAGAGGTTTCTGAGGAGGACTAAGAGAATCTGCCCCCAGCCCCTGAGATCAAGTAGACAGCTGCTTCTCCTGATGACTTAGAAGCCTGTTCTTGTTCCCAGCGAAACCTCCTAGGCAATTAAAGTCAATCTCATGTTGCCATTAAAAAAAACCAATTGACGTTATGTTGAAAGACAGCATGTGTCAGCCATTTCCCCTGGGTTGCCCTCTCTGTAGACCTCCAGCTTTTCTCCTCCACTAAGGTTAACTTTCCCACAGGGATTTTACATAAGGCAGAGTCATTTGTGCTCATTAAGCTTGTAGGGTTTTTCTACTTCACAAGTAAATACTTTTGGTGAAATAGGTCCAGCTCTTAGGAATACAAATCCTTAGCTTGAGGTTGCTTGAGTGGAAATTTTTAACAAGCAGTTCCCTCAGCTACAGAGCCACGTGGAATGTGATTTTTCTTAATATGTGTGTGTTCCCACAGAAGCTAATAAATGGACATTACTCTGGTATGGACACATTCTATTACTCAGCTTGATCCTAATATCACCGGCAAAAAAGCTATTTGCTGCACTAGCAAACAGCTGAATTCATTATGTCCAGCTACATGAATAATATCCAGGCAGATTCTTGTTGACACAGACAAAACGCCAGTCTCTGAGGCGTGACAGGGCTGCCAGGCAGAGCAGCCGGTGCTGCCACGCTCCCTCCCTCTGCTCCCATGGTATTCCACTAATCAGAAGTCACCACTTGCTGCCGATAGGGCGATGTATGGCAGACTCATGACACCTCGTTATTTCTGAGACAAAGGGAAAAAAAGGACACTAGGAAGGAATAATCTGTCGGTGTAAGTGGGGAAAGGAGAAGATGTACGGCACAGGAGGAAGACTGTCGAGTTAACCACACCTGCCATCACTCAGGGAGCTGGAAAATAGGTCAGATTTTGCAACCAGTCTACACGGTAATTATGGATTCTCAGGCTGAAGGGGCTCATTGAAGGACATTTTCTCTCCTCCCTGCCTTGGGGCAGAATCATCCCCACACCCACACAATGCTGGGTTGGAAGGTCTTCCCTGCAAACAGACTGCGTAGTCACTTGTCACTCACTCCGGATAGGAACAACCCTGTAGGACAAATCTGGAGAGGGTTCTGGGTTTAAGGAGTGACAACTCTTGAGAAACAGAGCACGGAAGCCTTCAGTGAGAGGCTCTGCCCTGTGGAGCATGCAGTGATTCTGCAGGAACACCAGGCGGTTCCCTGGGCAATCCCTTCTTAGCCTGAAGCTATCTCCATTTTCCTGACAATTCCCAGATTGCTCAGAAGGGAAGTAAAATCATCCCACCAGGCATATTCTGTACAATCAGAATATGCACACAATCTGATTGTACATTCCATTGTGCTCAAGAAACAGTTCATTGTTAGAATGTTCACTTTTTGGAAGTGTTATTACTCCAACTGGGTAATGTTCCCTACTGGTTCTCAGCAGTTATTTTCTTCCTCTGTTGCCCTTGAGGTCCAGGCAGACAGTCCACTAGCTCTTCATTGAAAACCCTTCTCCATGAAGTTCTTTCTAAACCAGGGTGTAGAAAGTGTTCTTCAACCTGATGCAATTTCCCCCTCGTTTGCACTCCTTTAGCAGTTCGTATCCTTTGTATCCAACGGTCACTTTGTTCATCCATTCATTTATTCATCAAGTATCTCTTGAGCACCTACTACATGTATACCAGGCATAGTTCTAGGTAGTGAGGACACAATTATGAACAAGACAGATCATATCTTAACCTAATGGAGCTTACAGTCTAGTGAAGAAGACAGTAAAAAAGTTCCACCTTTTGCTGCTGAGAGTAGAGTCAAAGATTTTGACAGCTGGAGAAATTAAAACCATAATCCCTCCAAATTCTCTCACTCAGCCTTGGTTCAAATTAAAACTATAGGTCACAGAGGTGTTTGGCAAGCCTTGGGTAAAAAGAATATCTAACTTTATTTTTTTTGTATTGATTTCATTTTATTTTTTATTTACTTGTTTATTTATTTATTTATTTGTTGAGATGGAGTCTCACTCTGTGGCCTAAGCTGGAGTGCAATGGTGCGATCTCAGCTCACTATAACCTCCACTTCCCAGGTTCAAGCAATCCTCTCACCTCAGCCTCCCGAGTTACTAGGATTACAGGCACCTGTCATCATGCCTGGCTAATTTTTATATTTTTATAGAGACAGGGTTTCACCATTTGGCCAAGTTGGTCTTGAACTCCTGAACTCAGGTGATCCACCTGCCTTGGCCTCCCAAAGTGCTGGGATTATAGGTGTGAGCCACTGTACACGGCCTGATTTCATTTTAAAACAAGAATCTCTATCTTAATGAACAGTGTTCTTATCCTCTTCCAATGGCTTTCCCTGAGGCTGCCAACCTCCAAAAATTGTTTTATAGTTCCAAATTTCCTACTTCTCCTCCCCCAATCAGAATCTTTATTCTTACAAGGCAAGCTGTTTAGGTGTGAGAGGGAAAGCAAGCTTATTAAATTAATTCATACTAATGTGTAAATGAATAACTAAGCCAGACTCCTCAAGAAGATTTTGACTTTTTTAAAGAGAATATTTACTAACCCTAAATAGTATCTAGATTTTCAGCCTTTACTATACATTGGGGGGAAAAGGCAATATAGGAAAGATTTCTACTAAATTATAAGCATGAATTCCTTAAGAACAAAGACCATCTCATTTTGGGAGTACTGAGTTACCTAGTCCAATCAATTGAGTACCTAATCAATATTTATTGAATTGAAAAGAATGTGGAAACACAGCGTAGATAGGAGAAGGAAGAGGATAGGAAAGCAAGGGAAGTGAGGGGAAAGAAAACACAGGGAGGAAAAAGAGAAGAAAGGAAGGAGGAAGGAAGGAGACAGCAAGGAAATCTAGGAGAGGGAAAGAGAACTAAACACAACCCAAATTATGCTACAGTTCCTGGTTTCTTTTGCAGTGAGGGCCCTCAGAGAAACTGTAGCAAAAAAGAATTTATTTGCAGTAGAAAAAAAAATTATTTTAACTGCTGCTGTTTCACAGTGCCAACAAGAGAATGGAGCCAAGAGATGCTGAGCCCTAAGGAAAGATATTGATCAAAGCCATAAATTTCTATTTTCTAGCACGATAGCAATGACTCATGACAGATGACTGGCCACTGTCAATGAGCCTCCCTGAGGGGCCCTTGTACCCAGCAGAATGGGTCCATTGGGTCCATGATCATCTAACAGTCACAGGAACTCAGGGACCAACCCTGTCAGGGTTATGAAAACAGATCTCTGTAGATTCAATATAATTAGAGAGTACATTCATCCAGAGAAGTCCACAGTGGAATTTTCCATAGAAGCCAAACTAAAGTGGAAACTCGAGAAAGAAGTGGAGGTCAGAAGGCAAGAGCCAGGACCACCAGTTTTCTTTGGGGTCTCAGGAAATAAGGGAAAAAATCTTTTTGAGCTGCGAAAGAAGAAAAGTGAAGCAGCAGACTGGCTACAGGGAACCCAGGAGACCAAATATTCTTCAGAAGCTAGAGAGAAACGGGCTCAGGGGCTCTGAGCAACAGAATCCTCAAACAAGATCAGCCCAAGAACCAAAGGGATTGGGACCATTTTTGCCAAGATATACATCAGGGAACATAATCTGTGCACTATGTGATTGGCCTGCTCTAGACAGAAATATCAGAAATGGTCCTGCTTAGTTCACAGCCAATAAGATCATATGCATTTAAGCGCTTGCTTCCATCTGTACCAACAGTGAAATCATGGCGCCTGGATTTAGAGCCAAACGGAGTCTTGACCCTCCCAATCAGGGTTTTATGACCTTGGTTAAGCTGCTTAATCACTGTAATCCTCCATTTCCTCATCTGTAAAGTGGGGAAAAACACTTTTGCTACCACTTAATAAGTATTTCTTATTGCCAGACACTATGCACTCTACAAATATTACCTTCTTTACTCTTTACCACCATCCCAAGAGGTAGGTATTATGACTCTCCTGACAGATAAGGAAAAGGAGGCTTAGAGAGATTACCATGCATGCTCAAGGTGTCACAGCTGGTAAGTATTAGGACTGGAACTGACACTTGGTCTAACTTCAGGGTCCACAGCCTCAGACTGTGCAACACTGCCTATCCAGCTGCCATAAAAGCACGGAGTCGAATGCAGATGGGAATTTTCCATGCTTTGGTTCAAATACAGCTGAAGAAGCACCCTCTTCCTCTATCACAGCAGGATCTACAAAAGGGAAGTCCTCCCCTGTTTATTTTTCGGCAAACAAAAGACACAGGGTCTTTTTCTGGGTATTTGTTTTATCTTGTTGGCATCCTAAACCTACAGACTAGAAAATATCATTCTCAGCCCCCCAGGTCTCCAGTGAGCAGAACTATTATAAGGAACTGCCATTTGTCAGCTTTCCTCAGTACCCTCGACAGGGCAAGGGCATTGCCAAAATATGGTCCCTATTTCTGTGGGCTGTCAGCGGCTGCAACCTTAGAATTCAACCTCTCCAGCTTATTAACACAACAAATTACCCACCACGAGAACTGCGGAGTGCATTCGCTTGGAAAATGGTCTCTTTTTTATGAAGTGATTTAATTAGGAGCAATTTTCCCATCAGCTCGCTTGTCAGAGCATGGCTGAGGCAGCCATTGAGATGAGCGTTTGGCCTGTGCCTTCCTGCTCCCTCCTTTCTGATGCCACCTTTTGGAGAAGGAAGAAAGTGAAACCACTTTAGGAAAACACAGTTCAAGCTGGGAAAGGAGACAGATCAGGCCTGAAGGCTGTTTTGTAAGGTCTTCAGAGAGTCCACCGTTTCAGGATGTGATTTGCCCATTTGTAGCAAGATTCTCCCTACGGAGATTTTTAAAGACTTGAGCATCTTGTGTGTCTCCCTTCCACTCCTTTTCTTTATCCTGGATCTCCTGCAGGCCTGGTGGTTAAGAAAACAAAATGAATGTCAAAGCATTCCTTGCTGGAAGTGTGTAACTCTGAGAGATGTTTGGGAAGGAGGACTAGGGCGTGGTTGAATTCAGTTGAGTCTGTGGTATCCACAGGCTGCAAAGTTTCTAAAATTGCATTAGAAATCTGATTTTGTTTTGTTTTTTTTTTAACGAGACAGGCCTGGCTTTGTCACCCAGGCTGGAACGCTGTGGCGTGATCACAGCTCTCTGCAGCTTTGACTTCCCAGGCTCAAGTGATCCTCTCGCCTCAGCCCCTTCCAAGTAGCTGGGACTACAGGTACATGCCACCATGCTCAACTAATTTTTGTGTTTTGGATAGAGACAGGGTAACACCATGCTGCCCAGGCTGGTCTTGAACACCTGAGCTCAAGCAATCCGCCCGCCTCCCAAGTGCTGGGATCATTGGTATGAGCCACTGTGCCCAGACTGATTTTTTTTTTTAAGCCAAATTTCCATCCTCGACCATTTGATTTTGACTTTTTGTTGCATTCCCATAATATTTTCAGCTCTCAGATATACCGTATTTGACATGTATGAATGCCTGTCATTCTGTGTCGTGCATGTGAGCCTTCTACCATACCTCCCAGATTTGGGAATAAGCAGGTAAGAGTCCCCTGATGCCAATGGAAATTTTGTGTGTGAGTGCAATTTTTCTTAATTTTTCTAGAAAAAAGGAGATAACGTTGAAGTTTAGGATCAGTGACTAAATGTTTTGCAAAAAGGTACATCAGTGTTGAGAAGATCAGAGAGCTCAATGAGTCTAGTGTGGAAAGAGTTCAGGGAAACGGTGAGTTTTTGAACACAGTTTGAAAATACTTGACAGATTTGTGGCTCCCTTTATGCATATTTAATCTTTTTTCCCTAAGAAAACCAAATAGTCACAAATTCTTTCTACTCACTTACAAAAAGAGACAGTAGAAATCTAATCTTTCCAAGGGAAATATTTTTTCACTGTTGTATGAAAGCATCATTTGGTGTATGGTTAGGATGGCATATTAGCAATTCTGTGATCCACAGCAGTATTTACAAATGCTAGCTGAGACCTCGTAGTGAGTTTGTGGACCGTGACCAGCACTTTTTAAAAGGAAATAATCAAATAGAAAAGGACAGAATAAAAACCACCAGTTTTATCATTATAGGTGTAATCTTGCACACACACTGTGTACCAGCATCAAAGGTAGTTCTTACCAGTGGTGCATGGAACTTTAAAGATGGCATCAGAAGATCTAGGTTCTAGTTTTGGTTCTTCCATTAACTAACTATGTGACCTTGGGCCAAGTACTTAATTTCTCTTCTTTAAGCTTCTCTTTCACCATCTGTGCAATGAAGCCTGAGCTAACTATTTAAGCTTCTATTAGGCTATGAAATATAAGAAATATAAATCTATTCCTGCAAAACTGTACTACATCCCAAAGTCAACTAAATATGAGTTGAGGGTGTTTTGAATTACCTGCACTGTTGCTTCTCCAGTGAGATCTGGGTGGCTACTCAAGATTCAACAGAGATAAGCCCTTTGATCCATCTAGCCATATTGTCAAAGGACTTTATTGCAGTCTTTATAAAAAGGATATTTCAAGTCATAATGAATTTCAGAAATAAGTACGTCAAAGACAAAATCATGGCACAATAACTTGCTGTGGTCCATGCATCTCTACCACCAGCCCCTCATCTCCCTGAAAAAGGAAATACAAGAAGAAATACAAAGCTTTGTGCAGTTGGGGATCATGCCTTGTGAGAGTGAAAGCATGGCTCTCTCTGATGTTTCTCATTCAAATGGAATGTCATGGGCCCCCTTCCAGAACAAAAAGTTCTCTTCACATGTTCTGTATCATAACTACACCTTACTTCTTTGCAATTGAACAAAGGTCTGATTTTTACCACAGATGTCCACTCTTTAGGTCTCAAGTGCAGTCTGGCACAGCCTTGCTCTGTGGACCAGTCCTATTCTGAGTCAAGACTTCCCTGAAAACTCACACCCTCCATTTTCACAGGAATGCATTTCAGATGGTCCACCAATTTTCTGCATAGGCTACATACATTATATTGCAATGTCCTTGAACTTGGTCTACTCTAGCATCTGAAATTTGGATGTAGTAGAACTTAAGTCTTGATAATGGATAATAGCATGATTATAGCAATTACTGTAATGCTTTATAATTATGCCTTTATGTGTGTGTCTCTTTCATTACATTGTGAACACTTTGAGGTCTAGGATTTAGTCATGTATATTGTCAAATTCCTCAGTGAGAGCATCACCTGACCTATTATTCTAACCTCTAAATAAATTCTGTTGAGGTTTGATTTATCACTAAAGGAGAGAAGAAAAGATGTTATCCAAAACAAAAAAAAAAAAACAGTTGGAGTTATTATATTGGGGATCTTACATTTAAATGAATTGTATGTGTAGTATCAAAAAAGTTCACTTCTCACCTAAAGGAATTATGGTTATTTAAAAAGATACTGAAGATCATCTACACCTAGGGTTGGCAAAATATGGCCTGTGGGTCAAACCCAGCCCACTGCCTGCTTTTGTAAATAAAGTCTTATTGGAACACGGCCACATTTTACCTTTGGCTGTTTTTGTACTACAACTGCAGAATTGGGTAGTTGTGACAGAAACTGTATTACTCGTAAAGCCTACGCATTTACCATCTGGCCTTTTACTCAGAAAGTTTGCTGACCCCCAGTTTAGAGTACTACTCTCATTTGACATAAAAGGAAATTGAGGCCAGGGAGAGGAAATGACTTTCTTAGACTCATTAACGGTACAACTGAGACTGTACTCTAGGTCTCACTTTCCAGTTTCTCTTTTTGAACGTTCCTGTTTCTTCCCTGGAATAACAAACTTTTGTGTTGAAGATTTGATTCAGAGGGAGCTAGGAAACTGTCCCCATGTTTCTCTGCTTAGCTAAGGAAATATCTGTGAACTTCCTTTCAGAGCTGGTGGGTGATGTTCTATTGTCCCATCTATGCTCATTTTAAAGAGTGACAGTGTCTCAACTTGAACCTCAACTTTATTTACTTTGGATCCAGACACCCCACGGAGCACATTTGGAGAATCATGGCCAAATGGGCCATGGGGCCCTCTAAGAGGACTTTCTCATGAGTCCCCCGGGAGAGTTCACCTGGAGGAGCAAAGGGTAGAGTTGCACAAATCTGGGTCCATGTGAGAGGAGCAGAGAAATCCAGATGGTGCTAAGGGCACCTGCCTGAGTCCTAGACAGAAAGGGCTGCCAGAAGGAAAGAATTAAGTGAGTCATTCCATAGACTCTGGCAGGGGCATGGAGGGCATCAGACAGCACAGGGCACCTGTGGCCCTGGTTCCAGTGGCTTTGGCATCATGAGTGGTGGTGTCTGTGCTCTGGTGGTGTCCAGGTCGCTGCACAAGAGTATGCAATCTCTGGAATGAAACTCAGCACAGGAATTCAGGGCAGAACTAAAGAGGAATGATGGTTACCGGCGTTACACACCAGTGGACTGTGCTATGTACCCATGTGGAGTGCTCCTTGGGGTGCCCCAGAACCAGCAGGGGAGAAAAGGCAGGGGCTGGGAGGGTTCATAGCAGCAAATGGGGCTGAACCAGATACTCTCTTGTTTAAAAAAATCCTGGATACAAAAAATTGGGGCACACCCAAGATGGCCAAATAGTAACAGCTCCAGCCTCCAGCTCCCAGCATGAGTGACACTGAAGATGGGTGATTTCTGCATTTTTAACTGAGGTACCATCTCACTGGGGCATGTCGGACAGTTGGCGCTGGTCCGTGGGTGCAGCCCGACCAGTGAGAGCTGAAGCAGGGCAAGGCATTGCCTCACCTGGGAAGTGCAAGGGGGAAAGGAATTCCTTTTCCTAGCCAAAGGAAAGTGAGACACACAACACCTGGAAAATTGGGTACCTCCCACCCTAATATTGCGCTTTACCAAGGGTCTTAGCAAATGGCACACCAGGAGATTATATCCCACACCTGGCCCAGAGGGTCCCACACCCACAGAGCCTCCCTCATTGCTAGCACAGCAATCTGAGATCTAACTGCAAGGCGGCAGCGAGGCTGCGGGAGGGGCGCCTGCCATTGCTGAGGCTTAAGTAGGTAAAGAAAGCCGCTGGGAAGCTCAAATTGGATGGACCCCACCACAGCTCAAGGAGGCCGGCCTGCCTCTGTAGACTCCTCCTCTGGGGACAGGGCATAGCTAAACAAAAAGCAGCAGAAACCTTGGCAGAGGTAAATGCCCCTGTCTGACAGCTTTGAAGAGAGCAGTGGATCTCCCAGCACAGAGGTTGAGATCTGAGAACAGACAGACTGCCTGCTAAAGTGAGTCCCTGACCCCTGAGTAACCTAACTGGGAGACATCCCCCACTAGGTGCAGACCAACCCCTCACACCTCACGTGGTGGGGTATACCCCTGAGACGAAGCTTCCAGAGCAAGAATCAGACAGCAACACTCGTTGCTCAGCAATATTCTATCTTCTGCAGCCTCTGCTGCTGATACCCAGGCAAACAGCATCTGGAGGGGACCTCAAGCAAACTCCAACAGACCTACAGCTGAGGGTCCTGACTGTTAGAAGGAAAACTAACAAACAGAAAGGACACCCACACCAAAACCCCATAAGGACGTCACCATCATCACAGACCAAAGGCAGATAAAACCACAAAGATGGGGAAAAAGCAGTGCAGAAAAGCTGGAAATTCAAAAAATCAGAGCACATCTCCCCCTCCAAAGGAACGCAGCCCATTGCCAGCAATGGAACAAAGCTGGACGGATAATGACTTTGACGAGTTGAGAGAAGAAGGCTTCAGTTGATCAAACTTCTCAGAGCTAATGGAGGAACTACATAACCAGCACAAAGAAACTAAAAACCTCGAAAAAAAAATGGAAGAATGGATAGCTAGAATAATCAATGCAGAGAAGACCTTAAAAGAACTGATAGAGATGAAAACCATAACATGAGAACTACGTGAAAAATGCACAAGCTTCAGTAACTGACTCGATCAACTGGAAGAAAGAGTATCAGCAATTGAAGATCAAATGAATGAAACGAAGTGAGAAGAGAAGTGTAGAGAAAAAAGAGTAAAAAGAAATGAACAAAGGCTCCAAGAAGTATGGGATTATGTGAAAAGACCAAATCTACATCTGATTGGTGTGCCTGAAAGTGACAGGGAAAATGGAACCAAGTTGGAAAACACTCTGCAGGATATCATCCAGGAGAACTTCCCCAACCTAGTAAGGCAGGCCAACATTCAAATTCAGGAAATACAAAGAACGCCACAAAGATATTCCTCGAGAAGAGCAACTCCAAGACACATAATTGTCAGATTCACCAAAGTTGATATGAAGGAAAAAATCTTAAGGGCAGCCAGAGAGAAAGGTCGGGTTACACACAAAGGGAAGCCCATCAGACTAACAGCAGATCTCTCGGCAGAAACTCTACAAGCCAGAAGAGAGTGGGGACCAATATTCAACATTCTTGAAGAAAAGAATTTTCAGCCCAGAATTTCATGTCCAGCCAAACTAAGTTTCATAAGTGAAGAAGAAATAAAATCCTTTACAGACAAGCAAATGCTTAGAGATTTTGTCACCACCAAGCCTGCCCTACAAGAGATCCTGAAGGAAGCACCAAACATAGAAAGGAACAACAGGTACCAGCCATTGCAAAAACATGTCAAAATGTAAAGTCCATCAATGTTAGGAAGAAACTGCATCAACTAGTGAGCAAAATAACCAGCTAATATCATAATGACAGGATCAAGTTCACACATAACAATATTAACCTTAAATGTAAATGGACTAAATGGTCCAATTAAAAGACACAGACTGGCAAGTTGGATAGAGTCAAGACCCATCAATTTGCTGTATTCAGGAGACCCATCTCACATGCAGAGACACACATAGGCCCAAAATACAGGGATGGAGGAAGATCTACCAAGCAAATGGAAAATAAAAAAAAGCAGGGGTTGCAATCCTAGTCTCAGATAAAACAGACTTTAAACCATCAAAGATCAAAAGAGACAAAGAAGGAAGAGCTAACTATCCTAAATATATATTCACACAATACAGGAGCACCCAGATTCATAAAGCAAGTCCTTAGAGACCTACAAAGAGACTTAGACTCCCATACAATAATAATGGGAGACTTTAACACTCCACTGTCAACATTAGACAGATCAACGAGACAGAAAGTTAACAAGGATATCCAGGAATTGAACTCAACTCTGCACCAAGCAGACCTAATAGACATCTACAGAATTCTCCACACCAAAGCAACAGAATATACATTCTTCTCAGCACCACATCACACTTATTCCAAAATTGACCACATAGTTGGAAATAAAGCACTCCTCAGCAAATGTAAAAGAACAGAAATTGTAACAAACTGTCTCTCAGACCACAATGCAATCAAACTAGAACTCAGGACTAAGAAAATCAATCAAAACCACTCAACTACATGGAAACTGAACAACCTGCTCCTGAATGACTACTGGGTACATAACGAAATGAAGGCAGCAATAAAGATCTCCTTTGAAACCAATGAGAACAACGATACAACATACCAGAATCATGGGACACATTTAAAGCAGTGTGTAGAGGGAAATTTATCGCACTAAATGCCCACAAGAGAAGGCAGGAAAGCTCTAAAATTGACACCCTAACATCACAATTAAAAGAACTAGAGAAGCAAGAGCAAACACATTCAAAAGCTAGCAGAAGGCAAGAAATAACTAAGATCAGAGCAGAACTGAAGGAGATAGAGACACAAAAAACCCTTCAAAAAATCAATGAATCCAGGAGCTGGTTTTTTGAAAAGATCAACAAAATTGATAGACTGCTAGCAAGACTAATAAAGAAGAAAAGAGAGAAGAATCAAATAGACACAATAAAAAATGATAAAGGGGATATCACCACCGACCCCACAGAAATACAAACTACCATCAGAGAATACTATAAACATCTCTACTCAAATAAACTAGAAAACTTAGAAGAAGTGGATAATTTCCTGGACACTTATACTCTCCTAAGACTAAACTAGGAAGAAGTTGAATCCCTGAATAGACCAATAGCAGGCTCTGAAATTGAGGCAATAATTAATAGCCTACCAACCAAAAAAAGTCCAGGACCAGATGGGTTCACAGCCAAATTCTACCAGAGGTGCAAGGAGGAGTTGGTACCATTCCTTCTGAAACTATTCCAATCAATAGAAACAGAGGGAATCCTCCCTAATTCTTTTTACGAGGCCAACATCATCCTGATACCAAAGCCTGACAGAGATACAACAAACAAAGAGAATTTTAGACCAATATCCCTGATGAACATCAATGCAAAAATCCTCAATAAAATACTGGCAAACCGAATCCAGCAGCACATCAAAAAGCTTATCCACCATGATCAAGTGGGCTTCATCCCTAGGATGCAAGGCAGGTTCAACATACGCAAATCAATAAATGTAATCCAGCATATAAACAGAACCAAAGACAAAAACCACATGATTATCTCAATAGATGCAGAAAAGGCCTTTGATAAAATTCAACAGCCTTCATGCTAAAAACTCTCAATAAATTCGGTATTGATGGAACATATCTCAAAATAATAAGAGCTATTTATGACAAACCCACAGCCAATATCATACTGAATGGGCAAAAACTGGAAGCATTCCCTTTGAAAATTGACACAAGACAGGGATGCCCTCTCTCACCACTCATATTCAACATAGTGTTGGAAGTTCTGGCTAGGGCAATCAGGCAGGAGAAAGAAATAATGGGTATTCAGTTAGGAAAAGAAGATGTCACATTGTCCCTGTTCGCAGATGACATGATTGTATATTTAGAAAACCCCATTGTCTCAGCCCAAAATCTCCTTAAGCTGATAAGCAACTTCAGCAAAGTCTCAGGATACAAAATCAATGTGCAAAAATCACAAGCATTCTTATACACTAGTAACAGACAGAGAGCCAAATCATGAATGAACTCCCATTCACAATAGCTTCAAAGAGAATAAAATACCTAGGAATCCAAATTACAAGGGATGTAAAGGACCTCTTCAAGGAGAAGTACAAACCACTGCTCAGTGAAATAAAAGAGGACGCAAACAAATGGAAGAACATACCATGCTCATGGATAGGAAGAATCAATATTGTGAAAACGGCCATACTGCCCAAGGTAATTTATAGATTCAATGCCATCCCCATGAAGCTACCAATGACTTTCTTCACAGAAGTGGAAAAAACTGCTTTAAAGTTCATATGGAACCAAAAAGAGCCTGCATTGCCAAGACAATCCTAAGTCAAAAGAACAAAGCTGGAGGCATCATGCTACCTGACTTCAAACTATACTACAAGGCTACAGTAACCAAAACAACATGGTACTGGTACCAAAACAGAGATATACCAATGGAACAGAACAGAGCCCTCAGAAATAATACCACACATCTACAGCCATCTGATCTTTGACAAACCTGACAAAAACAAGAAATGGGGAAAGGATTCCCTATTTAATAAATGGTGCTGGGAAAATTGGCTAGCCATAAGTAAAAAGCTGAAACTGGAGCCTTTCCTTACTCCTTATACGAAAATTAATTCAAGATGGATTAGAGGCTTAAATGTTAGACCCAAAACCATAAAAACCCTAGAAGAAAACCTAGGTAATACCATTCAGGACATAGGCATGGGCAAGGACTTCGTGTCTAAAACACCAAAAGCAATGGCAGCAAAAGCAAAAATTGACAAATGGGATCTAATTAAACTAAAGAGATTCTGCACAGCAAAAGAAACTACCATCAGAGTGAACAGGCAACCTACAGAATGGGAGAAAATTTTTGCAATCTACTCATCTGACAAAGGGCTAATATCCAGAACCTATAAGGAACTCAAACAAATTTACAAGAAAAAAACAAACAACCCCATCAAAAAGTGGGCAAAGGATATGAACAGACATGTCTCAAAAGAAGACATTCATACAGCCAATAGACACATGAAAAAATGCTCATCATCACTGGCCATCAGAGAAATGCAAATCAAAACCACAATGAGATACCATCTCACACCAGTTAGAATGCCAGTCATTAAAAAATCAGGAAACAACAGGTGCTGGAGAGGATGTGGAGAAATAGGAACACTTTTACACTGTTGGTGGGACTGTAAACTAGTTCAACCTTTGTGGAAAACAGTATGGCGATTCCTCAAGGATCTAGAACTAGAAATACCATTTGACCCAGCCATCCCATTACTGGGGATATACCCAAAGGATTATAAATCATGCTGCTATAAAGACGCATGCACACGTATGTTTATTGCGGCACTATTCACAGTAGCAAAGACTTGGAATCAACCCAAATGTCCATCAATGACAGACTGGATTAAGAAAATATGGCATATATACACCATGGAATACTGTGCAGCCATAAAAAAGGATGAGTTCATGTCCTTTATAGGGACATGGATGCAGCTGGAAACCATCATTCTCAACAAACTATCACAAGAACAGAAAACTAAATACCGCATGTTCTCACTCATAGGTGGGAATTGAACAATGAGATCACTTGGACACAGGAAGGGGATCATCACACACTGGGTCCTATTGTGGGGAGGAGGTGGGGGGAGGGATAGCATTAGGAGATATACCTAATGTAGATGACGAGTTAATGGGTGCAGCACACCAACATGGCACATGTATACATATGTAACAAACCTGCATGTTGTTCACATGTACCCTAGACCTTAAAGTATATTAAAAAAAAAAATCCTCAGCTAGTACAGCAGGTGACAGTAACAGTTACAAGTGTTAATCCTCTCATTTGCCTCTGCCAGTTTTAGAATGTCATAGAGGTGAATTTGAGTTCTTCCCAAGCCATATCCCCTGAGGTGGACAGTAAAGCCTCCAAATCTCCATTGCTGAGTTTATTAATCCTGGTTCAACAGGGCAGGGAGATCCTCCAAGTCATTCAACAAGCAATTCCCTTACTGTCAGATACCACTTGTCTATAGATACAGCCCATGCAGTTGATGCTATTGGCACAGCCACCTAAACTTGAGTGGGATCCAGAGAAATGACTCCTGGCCTGTGAAGGAAAAAGCAAAAGAAAACAAACACTTGTTTAACAACGATTTAATTCCCTTCCTAGTAGGAAAGACTGGCTTATAAATCTAGGACTTAAACTGTCAGACAAGGAGAGGTAAGTCTATTCACCTCAGGTAGGTGGTTATTTCCATCTTCCACCTAAAGAATGTGGATGGAAATGTCAGGGGAGGAAAAGAAGCCAGGGTTTGCAGGTTGGATTAGATCACTCTGAAAACCATTTTCTGGGTTTATGGGTGGTCATGCATTGTGGTTTTATTTATAGGCAAGTTGTAGCTTACCAAGAGTGATGCTAGGCACATTGCATACCCTGCCTAGTTTTCCTTCCCTGACTTTTCCATCTAAACTCGCAGAGGCCTTTGAGAGGATTAACACTTGTAACTGCTACTGTCACCTGGTATGCCAGCCCAGGATTTTTTTTAAAAGAGAGAGGGAGAGAGAGAGGGAGAGAGAGAGAGAGAGAGAGCCGAGAGAGAGAGAGAGAGAGAGAGAGAGAGAGAGAGAGAGAGAGAGAGAGAGAGCCGAGAGCATTCTTCTGGTTCCAATTACTCATGATTAGGGGCCAGACTCTGTAAAATCAGATGTTAACTTGAGAAGATTGCTACATTGCAAATGACTCCTGTTCAGTAGAAAGGCAAATGAATTCTGTCAAATAGAAAACACAACCCCAAAGGGTCTGATCTTACTGCTGTGTAGGACATTAAACAGTTTTGCCTAACAGACCCACACCTACATCCTTACTTTCAATGATCATAGAAAACAGCCTCTTGCATTCTCCTTTGATTTGGATTTGTCTTCCTACTGGTTCCCTCACTAATGAATTAGATTAATCTTCGACTATATCTGTATGAGAATCATGTTTTTAACATTGAATAGCAACCCCCTTCTCCAAACTTCTCCGTGGGCTTCTCTGTTTATAATTATCCATCTTATTCTCTATGCATCATAATGAATTGGACTCATCTGGCTTTCATTTCTTAGCTGGCAGATTAGACAAAGTCTCTTTGTTTTACTTTTTTTAAAAAAAGAAAGCTCCTTGGCCGGGCGCGGTGGCTCAAGCCTGTAATCCCAGCACTTTGGGAGGCCGAGACGGGCGGATCACGAGGTCAGGAGATCGAGACCATCCTGGCTAACATGGTGAAACCCCGTCTCTACTAAAAAATACAAAAAAAACTAGCCGGGCGACATGGCGGGCGCCTGTAGTCCCAGCTGCTTGGGAGGCTGAGGCAGGAGAATGGCGTAAACCCAGGAGGCGGAGCTTGCAGTGAGCTGAGACCCGGCCACTGCACTCCAGCCTGGGCGGCAGAGCAAGACTCCGTCTCAAAAAAAAAAAAAAAAGAAAGCTCCTTTTATGTCTACTTTAAGCCTATTCCCTTCAGCAAGTCGCTTAGTGATCTTTTGGGCCCAGCATTGTGCTGGTTACTTCATAAATCATAGAAGAAAGGTCTTAGCCCCTGTCCTTGAGTATCTTACAGACCAAATGGAGAGATGCATCATGTCATCTTTCCATAATTTTTAAATAATAGTCATCTGTTTTGAGACATTGCCATGGCATGTGCAGAACAGTTAACTACCTTCAGCACTAAGGCTAATCTGATTTTATTCCAGGATCTAGAAAAAAAAAAAAAAGTAGCAAGAAAGATGACTGTAGCTGTAACAAGTTTCAGCCTCTGTTGGCTCCCACCCAAACTAATCGGCCTGGGAGATTGATTTCCCCTCCAGCCAGCATCTTGTTCAGCATTTCTGCTCATCATGCTTCTGACATTGCTTCCTCAGAGGACTGTCCATCATTCCTAAACGATCTCTGGTCCTCTTGATAAATCAGCAGACAGATGCTGGGGATGCAGAATGGAAATTCAAAAATATACCTGATTTGCAGACTCATTCCCTCCTTCTTGTTACCCTGGCTTCTCTCACCAGAGAGAACCATCAGGCAGTCTGGCAGTGAATTGGGAAGGGTGTGTGTGTGTGGTGTTGAGGGTGGGAGTGGGAGTAAAAGGGAGAAGATTCCTGGGATGAGTGTGAGGGGAGAAAGCTTCTAAGCAGGGGTTCTCTAAACTCTCTGAATTCTTATAGGCCCATCTTTGAGGGATATTTTGGAGACTGATGTTGATTTTACTGCCTTTTCAAGGTCGGAAACAAAGGCAGTGTGTTCAGTGTTTATACAAAGATAGAAGGAGAAAAGAGTAGGCTTTGGTGCCCACATGTTCATTTGGATACAAGGTTAAGAGTAGGAGTGGGAGTGGACTGGGAGTGGGAGTGGACTGGGGAGGGGATGGCCATACTTGTGCTAAAGTACTTTATAAATGAAACCCAGCTGAGGGTCTCCCAGGCCCTTCAGATCCAGATAAGGTTTCCTTGAACTGTCTGGACTGTAGAAAAGCTACAGCCCTCTCCCATATTTCTGTGAATTATTAAGGGATCTATATTATCTTATTAGCTCTGGCTCCAACTTTCTGCCCCAGCTGAGTTCTTGGTCCCTGCCCTATTGCTTGTGGCTGTTCCTTTATTTTCACTCTGGCTTTAATCCAAACATTAAAGAACTTGGCCCTCTTTCCTTGCTTTCCACAAAATAACCATTCACACATGGAAATGAAGGAGATTTCTATGCAGCAACATAAGCTATTTTAAATGGCACAGCAGATATTCCTCTTCTTAAAAGTCCTTTGGCCACCCTGCCTTCTTGCTCTGCCATCCCCCAAATCTTCTTGTTCTTTTGTGCAAAGGCAGTGTGTTCTAACAGGAGGATAAAGATTGCCTGCTAGAGTTCCTATCCTAGTCTAACCCTCACTCACTGTATACCTTAGGTAAGCCACTTCACCTCTCCATGCCTCATTCTTCTCATCTGTAAAATGGATTTAATAGTCCACCTATCTCATAAAGTAGTTGTGAGAATAAAATGAGATAGATATTGCCAATAAGCTAATTGAAAGATGCTTGCCACCATTAGTTAACAGAGAAATAGAAATCAAAATCACAATGAGATACCACCACCACGAAGATGGCCAGAATAAAAATTCAGATAATAACAAGTGTTGGTGAGAGTATGAAGAAATCAGAACCCTTATATGTGGTTGATGGAAATGTAAAATGGTGCAGCTGCTTTGAAAAGCAGTTTGGCAAGTTCTCAAATAGTTCAACACAGAGTTACTATAGAACTCAGCGATTCCACTCTTAGTTGTATACCAAAGAGAAATGAAAACAATGTCCACAAAAACTTGTGCCTGAATGTTTATAGCAGCATTATTCATTATAGCCAAAAGGTGGAAACAACCCAATGTCCATCAACTGACAAATGGATAAATAAAATGTGTTAAATTCATACAGTGGAATATTGTTCAACTACAAAAAAGACCAAAGTGCTGACATAAGCTGTAATAACATGTAAGAATCCTGAAAACATTGTGCTATGTAAAAGAAGCCAGTCGTAACAGACCACATACTATATCATTCTATTCATGTGAAAAAGAAAGAGAGAAATCTACAGAAAGTAAATGAGTGGTTGCTCAGGACTGAGGGGTGGGGTGTGGGGAAGAGGAGGGTAGTAGCTAAGGGACAGGGGGTTTCCTTTTGAGGTGATGAAAATGTTCTAAAATTAACTGTGGTATTGTTTGTATATATCTGCAAATACTCTGAAAGCCATTGATTGTACCCTTTACATGGGTACATTGTATGGTATGTGAATTATATCTCAACAAACTGCTTTTTTTAAAGGGAAATATATATTTATATTTATATTTTTAACAGTACCTAGCACATAGAAAAGCTCAGGGACCTGAGAGGAAACAGATGGCACACTGACATGAGTTATTAAGGAGAGATTATGAAGTATCTATTCACAGAGGTGTGGGCAGGGTCAGGGGAAACTAGCAAGAGATGCTGGAGTGTCCCAGGGCAAGGGGAGGAATCTGGAGGCTGGGCAGTAGTAGAGCAGGTGACCCAGCAGGAGCTGTGGCTTTCATAGAGACAGCAGCCACCACCCACCTGCAGCCCAACAGGGAGAGCCAGGAGAACCAAGGCCTCCACATAATCAGACGTTATTTGCTGGGGCTCCTCTTGGCTGGACCCATCCAAGAGTTCGAAGAGCCATTGAGGAGCCCACAGATGTCTCCTGGAGCAGAAGCTGTTATTATTATGTGCACCAGCTTAGCCTTCATTTGTTTTGTCACATCTTAACAGCCCCACCTTAGGGCCAGTCTTCTAGGTCCACACTTTTCCCACCAAATGGTCCAATAAGGTAGGTTCTTAACTAAGAGGTTTGCTTACTAAGAGGATTGGGTACTTTTCTATCGGGGGAACCTGCCCCCAGTATTTCAGTGTAGGTTCTTTCTATTTTCCCTAAGTGCCAGCCAGTCTGAGAAATAAAGAGAAAGAGTACAAAGAGAGGAATTTTACAGCTGGGACACCAGGGGTGACATTACATATCGGTAGGTCTGTGATGCCCACCTGAGCCTCAAAACCAGCAGGTGTTTATTAAGGACTTCAAAAGGGGAGGGGTGTACGAACAGGGAGTAGGTCACAAAGATCACATGCTTCAAAGGGCAAAAAGGAGAACAAAGATCACATGCTTCTGAGGCCAATAAAGATCACAAGGCAAAGGGCAAAGCAAAGATCAAAAGGCAAAAGCAAAATCAAAAACTCCTGAGAAGGGTCTATGTTCAGCTGTGCACGTATTGTCTTAATAAGCATCTTAAACAACAGAAAACAAGGTTCAAGAGCAGAGAACTGGTCTGATCTCAAATTTACCAGGGAGCAGTTTTCTCCCCACCCTAATAAGCCTGAGGGTACTGCTGGAGACCAGGGCGTATTTCAGTCCTTATCTCAACTGCATGAAACAGACACTCCCAGAGTGGCCATTTGTAGACCTCCCCCCAGGAATGCATTCCTTCCCAGGGTATTAATTATTAATATTCCTTGCTGGGAAAAGAATTCAGGGATATCTTCCCTACTTGCACGTCCATTTATAGGCTCTCTGCAAGAAGAAAAATATGGCTCTATTCTGCCCAACCCCACAGGTAGTCAGACCTTATGGTTGTCTTCCCTCATTCCAGACAATTGCTGTTATTCTGTTCATTTTCAAGGTGCACTGATTTCATATGGTTCAAACACACATGTTCAACAATCAATTTGTACAGTTAACGCATTAGTGGTCCTGAGGTGATGTACATCCTCAGCTTACAAAGATAACAGGATTAAGAGATTAAAGACAGGCATAAGAAATAATTATATAAAAGTATTAATGTTGGGAACTGATAAATGTCCATATTAAAATGAAATCTTCACAATTTATGTTCCTCTGCCATGGCTGCAGTTGGTCCCTCCATTTGGGGTCCCTGACTTCCCACAACACTTTTCTGTAGCAAAATATTTGCAGGCTTCTGCAAAGACAGCCTACAGACTTTATCCTAGACTGGCTAGAGAAAGAAAACTAAAACATCAGAATGCTTTCTCCAGGCTATACACAGAGAGTGGGAGTGGGTGAAAGAGAACAAACAGGGCTGCAGTGTGGGGTACCACCCTTCTGCAGCCCATGTGGAGGAAGTACCAAGAGTGTAGGCAGATAAGAAACAGATTTTCAGCTTCCCCTTCTAGTAACCACACCTCCACAGGCTTGTATTTATTCCTCCCTGATGTAATTTCCTCCTGGAAGTGTGGCCTCCTTTCTCAGTGGCCTTTTTTTTGACAGATTGGTGAATCTATATTTGCATTAAAGTCTGGGCAGAAAGAGGACCTGAATACATGTTATGGGCTGGATTGTGTTTCCCCAAAATATCCCTATCTTGAGGTCCTAACCCCCAGTAGTTCACAATGTGACTATATTTGGAGATTGGGTCCTTAAAAAGGTAATTAGGGTGGGCCAGGCGCGGTGGCTTATGCTTGTAATCTCAGCACTTTGGGAGGCCAAGGCCTCCTGAGGTCAGGAGTTCAAGACCAGCCTGGGCAACATGGTGAAATCCCCGTCTCTACTAAAAATACAAAAATTAGCCGGGCATGGTGGCAGACACCTGTAATCCCAGCTACTCAGGAGACTGAGGCAGGAGAATCCCTTGACCCCAGGAAGAGAGGTTTGCAGTGAGCTGAGATCATACCATTGTACTCCAGCCTGAGCAACAGAGTGAGATTCAGTCTCAAAAAAAGAAAAAAATATATTTTATAAAAAAGATAATTAAGATAAAAGGAGGTCATTAGGGTGGGCCCTAATCCAATCTGATATGCGTCCTTATAAGAAGAGAAGGAGACAGACAGAAAGACAGAGGGAAGACCATGTGAAGACACAGGGAAGCCTCAGAAGAAACCACCCCAGCTAACACCTTGATCTTTGGCTTTTATCCTCCAGAATTAAAAATTGATTTTGGTTATTTACTTATTTATTGTTTTTTTGAGACAGGGTCTCACTCTATCAACCAGGCTGGAGTACAGCCTCCATCTCCCAGGCTCGCTGCAGCTTCGATCTCCCGGGCTCAAGCAATCCTCCTGCCTCAGCCTCCCACATACCTGGGACTACAGGCATGCACCACTATGCCCAACTAATTTTATAAAATTATTTTTTTGGAGAGACAGGATCTCACTATGTTGTCCAGGCTGGTCTCAAATTCCTAGGCTCAAGTGATCCTCCTGCCTCAGCCTCCCAAAGTGCTGGGATTACAGGCATGAGCCACCATGCCCAGCCGAATTTTGTTTTTTGAAGCCACTCAGTCTGTGGCACCTTGTTATGGCAACCCCAGCAAACTAACACACTACTCCTTGCAGGATGTCAGTTGCCCACCTTTCTCCTGCAACTCGTGGCTTTACAAGGTTGAGAGCAAGGTCCCTTGAATTAGGGGTTTTGCTTCCCAGCTCTGCCCTACTGTTTACTCATAAGAAGAGCATTTGGGATGCTTTGCTAATGTTTTGTTCCAAGTATATAATCTGTTTCATAAAACTTAGGAGTATAAGCAGTATTACCTTTTCTTTCTTTCTCTCTCTCTCTTTCTTTCTTTCTCTCTCTCTCTCTCTCTTTTTCTTCTTTTCATTCTCTTTCTCTCTTTCTTAATTTTCTTTTTTTTTTATGGGTTTCGTCCTTTGTTGCCCAGGCTGGAGTGTAGTGGCACGATCTCAGCTCACTGCAATTTCCACCTCCTGGGTCTCCGCGATTCTCCTGTCTCAGCCTCCCGAGTAACTGGGATTACAGGCGCTCACCAACATGCCCACCTAATTTCTGTATTTTTAGTAGAGATGGGGTTTCACCATGTTGGCCAGGCTGGTCTTGAACTCGTGATGTCAGGTGATCCACCCACCTTGGTCTCACAAAGTGCTGGGATTACAGGCATGAGTCACCAGGCCTGGCCTCATTTATTTCTTTAAAACAGATGTAATCTGCTGTAAACCTCATCCCTCCTAATTGACCAGAAAGTCAATTTAATCATACTTGGGGCTCCTCCTTTCAGATTTGTGCAAAAATCCTGGAGGTCTTATAGAGGCTACAGCATTTAGGGAAGGCCTTCTGACCTGGCCTTCAGTTACTCTGGTCTCTTTTTGTTACAGTAGGTAACAAAATGTAGGTATCTCATGTCTGCTAGTCAGACATGAGCAGGGCAGGATAGGCACCCCTCCACCCCCACCTCCACCACCCACACACACACCAGGAATGTTAGGCGACTATCAGGTGATGGTCAGGTGACTGTTAAATGTCTCATTAAAATAATAATTGGTTTTAGCCAGAGCCAGGGGAAGGCGGTCTCCCAATAAACAGAAACACCTGAAACTGGTGATCAGCAGCTTCCTGATCCCAGGAGCTGGGTGAGTGGGCTCAAGTATGCACATTACAAGGCAAAATGGCAAAGCTTAACTGGTATATGACCTTTAGAGACATTTGACTGGCAAGGGAAGAATGTCTCAAGTGAACATGCACACAATTCCAGTAAACACACTGTGCGTGCTCCCTGCCCCAGAGCCAGCAGGCCACTGTGCATGTGGACAGCCCACCCCAAGGGAAGAATCAGGGGATTAGGGACGCAAAGCCCCAGAAGTATGCCAGCGTCTAAAACCCCAAGTCAAAGGTCAAAACTGCATACTTGATCTCTCAAGTCGCCCTCTTGTTCCTCTTCCAAGTGTACTTTCCTTCCTTTCATTCCCGCTCTAAAGCTTTTTAATAAACTTTCACTCCTGCCCTAAAGCTTGCCTTGGTCTCCTTTTCTGCTTAATGCCCCTCAGTCAAATTCTTTCTTCTGAGGAGGCAAGAATTGAGGTTGCTGCGGATCACTATGGATTCACCGCCATCAACGTGTTTACTCGTTTATTTTCCAAACTTCTGTGAGTGCTTCAAGGGAGCAATGTCATGGCTTTTGTACCATGCTTGGACAGGAAGGTCTTCGCAATACCCTCCCCTCCTGTTCTAGGAGAAACCTCAAAACTCTTTTCCTTTGGCTGCTTCTGTCTCCCCCTCCTCCACCCTAGCTTCAATGTCCTCTACTTACATGACACGCCAACAAAGTTCTCTTGGCCTGGAAAGTGCTGTTCACCTCTCTCCCAAAGCTCCCCAAGGCAAGGAACACAAGACCTGGTTAACTTTTCGGTGGCCATTTGCAGATACATTTACAGCAGTAAAAATAGAGCCAAAATTAGTATCTTCACATGTCACCCTGCTTTGTTTTGATGGAGTGTAGGGAAGCCACTACACTCTCTAAGCCAGACTGCTATCGTGGAACAGCTGGAATTCTGTCACAGATGGGGCAAGAAGAACTCAGCTGGCATTTCCTCTGAGTTCAGGTTCCTGTGGGGAACAAACGCAGCTCTACAAATGATGGCTGCTGGCTTGGATTCCTTTCTGTGCCCAAGACTCTCAAGCAGCTTTTCTCGACCCGGGAGTTCAGTCAGTACCGCCAGATTTAGCTTTCTCCTCAGGTTTCATAACAGATAGAACAAAACCGGGATATCTCCCTGCCCACCCACAGGGCCTGGGAAGAACTCTGTGACAGGTGTTCTACAGCCGTTCTCCTCCCATCGACACCTCCTCACCCAGCTGTGGCTGGAGTTGCAAAGGGAAACAAATAAAAAACTTGAATTTCAAGGTGCAGGGCAGCCACTGTCTGAGAAATGATTAGGACCCCAGGGAGGAGAGGAGTGCTCAGACTCTGAGTATCTCATTAAAAAGGATGAATCTGCTACTGCGGTGCTGGAGCTGGGGTGATGCGTGTGGCCGAGGGCTCACTGCAGGCAGTGAGGGGCAGGTGACTATATTCAGACTCTACATGTCTTTCATGTGCAAAATGCCTCCATTTAAGTGGCTCCCAGAAATCCAGCCTTTTGCAGGAAGGCTTCTTAAGCCTTTTAGGAAAAAACAAACAAAAGAACTAGTATTCCTCCTGCTAGAAAATGTAGATTTTCCCTCCTATCAGCCTTCATCCCTGCCTCTATGACGGACAGGCACACACACTACACACAGTCATGAGCACATGGGTGTGTGCACACAAACACACACACACATCCCAGGGGAATCGTTCATTTTGTTTGGAAGTTTGTTCCTTTGTCCCCATCTAGAGGGACCAGGCTGCCTGTCTCCTTTCTCCCCGCTCTCGGATTTGCCACTCACAAACCAAGGTATCAGGTAGTTGTGTGGGGTTACAGTGTCAGTTTTCCTCTTCAGTATATTCGAGGAGCTTTGCTTGAGGGTGAGACAAAGGTGTGCAGGATGGAACAATGAGTAAGATATGAGTGAATGTCCGCAGCCTCGCAGGTGGATTTAGACAACCAGTGGGAAAGTCTAGAGGAGGGCATGATTAAAGTTCATAGTGAGCTGTGATGATTTCACAGAGATTATCATTTGAAGGGGGCCTTGAGAGAGCAGTAAGTTCAGCAGGGAGGAGTAGTGATTGGACATTCTGGGCAAAGGAAACAGGATGGTCAAAGATCTCTATTATCTGACCCTGTTTTACTCTCTTCCAACATTTAGCACCATCTGAAATTGTACTTTTATCTAGCCTCTAATTCTTTCTTTTCTGTCTACACCATGCACTCTAACTCTATGAGTGCAGGAAATATGTGTGCCTCATTCATTGCTGTGTCCTAAGTGCCTAAAATAATTCCTGGCACATCGTGGGTGCTCAGTACATTCACAGAATGGATACATCAACGCTCAGACCAAGGAAAAGGGAGAGAAGGAGGCTCTTTTTCTTTTTTAATGTATGTGGTTTCATTTCATCCTTACAATACCACTCAAGAAAGACATAATCATCTCTACCTTACAAATAAGGAAACTGAGGTAAGCAAAGGTAAGTAACTTACCAAAGGTCACACTCCCAGTAAAAGGTAAAGCTGGGATTAAAAGCCTAGTTTACCAGTTTGTAAAGTGTAGATTATGCCATGAAGTCTAATGAACTAAGCAAAGCTGTGGGAAGGAAGTCAGAGAAGTGAGCTCATGTTGGAGGCAGTGGGTTGATAAAACTGACAAAACTCGGGCACAGATGGAAAGGGAGAAATCCCTTTGCAGACTCATCACCATCTCAGTAGCTGGTCCTGACCTCCCTCTCCACTGGATTCAATCACATGGGGATTCAGAAAAAACATGTGGCATTGGCCACTAGCCAGTTGTTTAACTTTGGGAGACCTGCCCAATTTCCCTGAGCATGTTTTTCCCCTGCTATATGGTGATAAGCAATCATCTGGCTTTTTGAGGGTTGTTGTGAGATGACTGATGTACATAAAGCACCCAGGACAGTGCCTGGCCCACAGTAGGTGTTCCATAAATATTAATTCACTTATCTTTCCCCACGGTTTCCTGATGTCTTTTGGCTTGGAAAGTATTGTTCCCAAGAGGAGGACCAAAGGGCAAGTGTGAGGACATCCACCCTGGCTTAGGTACGGGAGTGGATAGTCTCAAGAAGGAAGGAAGTGGCAACCTAGGCCTGGGAGCAGTGGATGGAAAAGAATTTAGGAAGGTACCCAGTAGAGAAAATCTCCCTCTCTCTGAGAAAAACTCTACCCCTCTGGAAAAAGGTTAGACAAGAAACCACAATTCTAAAGGGATTATGGTCAATCTCTTCTCTGCAGAAAGGTGTAGCCAAAGTGTGGTGATGGGGAGCCAGGGGGCTGTTGGGCTTGGGCCTCATATATGTAAATTTGGCTGTGAATTGGGTTATGAATAACCAAATGAGGCTGCTCATAGTTATTATAATTCAGGGTTTGTTAAGTTAGTTTTTAAGAAATTATTTGTGAGTTTAAATATGCAATAGCACCTATTGGAGATTTTCCATTTCTTAAAAGGTAATGTTCACTACTCCATAAAATTATTTCCTGACATAAATACACTATTGTGAAATCATTTTAATAAGGTGTTAACTTATAAACAAATTCTACCAGTTTTTTGTAACTCTTTGAATTTCTCAACTTCCTATGTATTGAAGTTGTTAAAAAAAAAAAAAAAAAGAGGCCTAGGTCTCTGTCTTCTCCAGCTCTGAGAGCTGCCAGGCACAAGCAGCACAACCCAAGGCCGGCACCCGAGGGGGAAGTGCAGATCTCCTTACTGTACTTGTTTACAGCGCCACCTGGTGTTCATAACGCATAAGCGTTCCTCACCCCTAAGAGTTGGAATTTGCCAAGTAAAAAAGATCCCTACAGCTGTTTTTCTGAACTATTCTCTCCCAAAATCTCTTTTCTTTCACTTGAAGAGTATGAGGCATATAAGTAAGAATAATCCAAAATAAGAATTAATTCTCTAAAACTTTACTTAGCTTTGTAACGTGGAAAAGAAGGTCTAATCCTGTTCTAAGTGCCCTGCATGGATTAAGTAACTTAGTTATTATAAGTCTGAAGGCAGGTGTTATGATGACCATCCCCATTTTACAGATAGCAACTGAGGTACAGAGAGTTTAAGGAATTTGCCAAAAGTTACGCAGCTAGAAAATAGGAAAGATTTGAACCCAGGCAGCTTGACTTCAGTGCTCACACATTCTTAGGCTGCTTCTCTGTGCATGTGTGTTTCAAGAAAAAAAAAATATTAATTTTTATTTGAACTGATATTAAGAATTTAGTCTCTCTGGGTAAAGCTCAATGGACCAAAGATAAACAGGGCAGCAAAGGAGTGAAAAATATGCCTTAAATAATCCTGACATATGAGACGTTATGCTTTTCAGGTGCTTGAATTCTCCTTCAGAATGTCACTTGGTGGCAGCCAGTCATGCTGGCTCACACCTGTAATCCCAACATTTTGGGAGGCCGAGGCGGGCAGATCACGAGGTCAGGAGATCGAGACCATCCTGGCTAACACAGTGAAACCCCATCTCTACAAAACACACACACACACAAGAAAAAACAATTAGCTGGGCATGTTGGCAGGCGCCTGTAGTCTCAGCTACTCAGGAGGCTGAAGCAGGAGAATGGCGTGAGCCTGGGAGGTGGGGCTTGCAGTGAGCCGAGATCGCGCCACTGCACTCCAACCTGGGCAACAGAGTGAGACTCTGTCTCAAAAAAAAAAAAAAAAGAATGTCACTTGGTGGCATCCAGAAAGATGGCATACAAACATCTCAATTAATGTTTATAACAACCCTCCCCAAGAAAATATTATCATCTCCCTTTGTCCTTTTTTTTGTTTTTTTTTTTTGAGACACAGTCTCCCTCTGTTGCTCAGGCTGGAGTGCAGTGGCACGGTCTCGGCTCACTGCAAATTTTGCCTCCTGGGTTCAAGAGATTCTTGTGCCTCAATCACCCAAGAAGCTGGGATTACAGGAACCTGCCACCATGCCCAGCTAATTTCAGTATTTTTAGTAGAGATGGGTTTTTGCCATGTTGGCCAGGCTGGTCTTGAACTCCTGACCTCAAGGAATCCACCCACCTCGGCCTCCCAAAGCCCTGGGATTACAGGTTTGAGCCATCGCTTAGTCCTTCTTTTAAGAGTTCAACAATTAAGAAGATTTCTCCCTTAAAAAGGGTAATAATAGCTACTATTTATTGAGTGCTTTTTTGTTTTGTTTTTAGAAAAGTAATTATCTAGTGAACAACAATGTAGGTTTTCAGGGTTGTGCTACCTGTGTTCAAATGCTGGCAGTCCTGCTAAGAAAGTTATTTCATACCTCTAAATGTCAGATTTCTTCTCTACAGAATGGGAAAAAATAAGGATGCTTACCTCAAACGGGTGGGGGGACTGATTTAATACATGCAAAGAGCTTGGAAGAGTTGCTGGCACTTAATAAGTACTTCAAAAAGTGTTACCTTTAAAACCACCTTTTAATGCAAATATATATATTATACACACACACACATATATACATACACACACACATATATATACACACACACACATTGTTGGCTATTATTGTTATCATTCATGCAGAAGAGAATCTGTGAGGAAACATAAGACATTAATAATGATCACCAAATAGATCTAGTTTTGATTTTTGTTTTTCACCATTTTACTTGTCTTTGCTGAATGGACATGGGTTGCTTTTTTAATAAATAAGACTAAAAGAATAACCTTCAGGAAAAAAATAATAATAAGAGTTGAAGGAAGTAAGGATGATTGGCCTGGAGAAGTCTCATAGAAGACATGGTAGATGTCTTCAAATAGTTGAGGCTTAACAAGTGGAAAAAAAAAAACAAAACTAGATTTGTACTGTACAACTTCAGAAACAGGACTGATGGATAAAAGTTTCACAGTGTCTCTAACAATCAGAGATGATTAGAAAAGCCACAGTGAGCACCTCCCATCCTTGAAGGAATTCAAGCAGAAGCTGGAGGCCACCTCTCAGGGATGACCTATAGGTAATTAACGGATAGTGGCAGATTGGATCACAAGACCTGTAAGTTACTACTGAATTGGGGATTCTGACTCATTTCCTATCTGACCTAATTTAGCTTTGACATAAACTAGAAGAGATGAAAAACAGGTGGTCATCAGCCTTCAGAGAGTTGAAGTCTATTCTCTCGCTAAGTATTTTTCTGCAACGATCATTGTTTGCACAAACCCTATGAGAAGACACTTGTGTTCCCTCATTCTATGGATCCAGTGTGGAATGGACACATGAGAATTGCTAGCAGAGACTCCTGAGTGCCCACTCCTGACTGCCACCAAATGGCCAGCATCAACCCTGAAGTACAGTCCCCATGTTGGTGCCCACCGAGGACAGACAAAAGAACAGGCAGTGTCTTTGGAGTTCAAGAGTCTGTGGTGCCATTTTTGTCTTCTGTATCAGTCAGGAATGGCTAACGTGGCCTGGTCTAGTGGCTTAAACAAATTAGGTGTTTATGTGTTCACATAAGAGTAGCGCACAGGAATACCATGCAGGACTGGTATGGCAGCTCTACAACGTCCTTGGAGAACTAGGCTCCTTCTGTCTTTCTCCACCACTATCCTATGTACAAGCTTACAGTCTCAGGAGCTTCGGCCATCACTTCTGCGTTCCAGACAGGAAAAAGGGAAAAGCAAAAGGTAAAAGCAGTGCTCCTCTGAGTTTCAAACAACTCCCCTAGAATTCCTGCTCAGTAGTTAGTGCTTCTGTCTCATAGGCCACATCTTACAGCAAGGGATGGGGGATGGGGGATGGAAAATGATGCAGTGTTTTTACTAGGTGCTTTGTTATCTCATTAAAATCCAGCGTTCTGGAACTAGGGAAGCAGGTGGACATAGAGCAAACAATAGCAGTCTCTTCCCTCCTCACGCAGTCCCTCTGTAAGGAGAGTGGTGATTACTCCGTTTTATAAAGATGGGAAAACTGAGAAGTGGTCATGAGGACTTGCTTAGAGCCACAGAATGTCGGTGATGATGTTGGTCCCAACACCCAGCTTTGAAAAATGAGAGAACACAAAGACAGAAACCCACGAACATCTGTGGACAAACACCAGCTGTGAGCCCAGGGCCGCCTCTCCCCGCGGAATCAAGCTGGCAGATGAGGGGCTGCAGAGGTCAGTGAGGACGAGGGGTGCAGGGCACTGGGGCGGATGTCTCAGTGATGGCACTCCCTGCTCTGTGTCATTCCCTACATTGGCAAAAGGTAGACAGCTTTGGCCTTGGCTCAGCTGGGAGAACAGATGGGCAGGAATTCAGCACAATTCCCAAATCAGCCAAGCG
Organism: Trachypithecus francoisi; assembly: GCF_009764315.1. NCBI lineage: Eukaryota > Metazoa > Chordata > Mammalia > Primates > Cercopithecidae > Trachypithecus > Trachypithecus francoisi. The sequence goes on along the minus strand of NW_022681470.1, from coordinate 66,894,735 downwards.
GCAGACTGCCTTCTTTCCTTCTCTATGTCAGCTGAGGCTACAGTTTCCACCTGGTCACAGCCAGCTGCAGAGGCCCAAGACTGAAGCCCATGACAGCTCGGCCAGGAGCACTTAGGAATGTGCCATCCCACACCTGACTGTGAGGGGCCATCAGGAGAACAAGCAAGGACAGGTGTTTTTCCCAGCAGAGAGGGGACATCTGCATTGAGCTGCCCAGCAGGAAAAAGATTAGATTTCTCTGTGCAAAGCAAACAGCTCCTTATGGCAGTCACATTTCTGTCCTGACTCCTTTTGAGCATAGGGCTGTAACTATTGAGAAAACCAGTTTGCTTGAAAAAGGCCTGGAGCTCTGTTCTTTCTCATTCCCTTACCTACCATAGGAATAACAGCAACATGACCAGAGGTATAAGGGAAGCCCAGGACCTACCCTGAAATACATGTAATGCAAGCAGAGGCAACTCCTCCCCACATCTGAGGAGGGGAAGGTCCTCATAGAAGGGAAACAGAAACAAAGCAAACTTGAGTAGACAGGAATAAGTGTTTAGCTTTAGACACAGGACACAAAATGCAGTGTTGCTGCCGTTCTGGTGAGAGCATGCGGTATAGGAGGAAGACGGCTGAACATCCTGGGGTTCCCTTGGGAGGAAACGGCCAGGCCAGAGGGAAAGAAGTGTTCCCTCTTTCACCTTCCAATGCTTACATCAATTTTGGATTATATGTGTATTTACTCCCATTCATTGACTCTGTAATTAAAAGTTGACTGAAATCTGTTTAGAACTCTATGTAGCCAGGCTTTCAGAAAAGCTTTTTAAAATAAGTGTGGAGTAGAAATTTGGTAATGAAGATCACCACCATGCTCCTTTGAGAGAAAACATGGGAAAGGGACTGGAAGGAGAGGATGGCTAGAGGGAGGGAGGGCTAGCTGTGGAGGCCCCACCCTCCTCAGAGGCCATGTCCTGAAAAGAGCCACTTCTGAGCATTCTACTGCCATTCCTTTTCCACGAAGCTTCTGGCACCTCAGAGCCACCTGCAGTTGGACGATGAGGCTCTTCAGACAACTATAAAGAACTTCCAACTCTTGCTCCCTCACCCCAGGCGTTCTGTAATCGAGACCCTAGATCTGCTCATGTGGCCTTGGGAAGGCTGGTCAGAAGGTGGTCAACAGGGTCTGGCCCCACCTGCCTTTCCCTTTCCTCCTTCAGCAGCCTAGCTCCTCGCCCTCGCGGGGGCACCATCAGGGCTGAGAGCCTTCATGAGCCCCCCTTGGTCCTCTGGGGTATGAGGAGTCAGCAGGGACACATTCCCCATCTCCGCCAGGACCATCTGCACTCAATTATAAGCCCTTTGGAAGCCAGCAGAGGGCTGTTTAGCTGCTGCTGGTTCTCTATGATTAGCTTGTTCTTGTTTTTTGAACATTGCACATGGTGCAGCCAGCTGTGAGAAGCATCCAGGATTCAAAGCTTTTTCTCTCTCAAAAAGAAAAGTGCTAAGCTGGTTGTTTTAACTATGGGGAAAGAAAAAACATTTAAAAGTGTTACTTTCTGGGCAAGTTCCTTTCCCTACCTTTCAATTCCACTCTTCCCAGGATTGGGACTAATCCTTTGTCTATATTCCACAGACCCTATATAGGCACTTGCTTCCTGCAAATGATTCTTGTTAACATGAAGATAGTGTGTAATTCCAGCTCGTGTATCTGTATTTCAGTAGCCTCTCCTCTCCCTTATTATGTGCGAGAGAGACCAGATGTTAAGGCATCCTTTTAATAAAACCATTCCAGAGTCTCCACTCTTTGCAATGCACTAAGGAGCCAGGGCCAACTGCAGAGGCTTACCTTCTTTCCAGGTGCTGAGCCAGGAACAAAGCAGCACTACTTTGTTCGCACTTGAAATCCTCGGTGCTCTCTGCAGGCAAGAAGCAGTTGGCTGGGTTTGGCTCTACACCAGCAGGAAAATCACTAGGGGTGCTTCATAAAATGGTTATTTGTGGGGCTACATCATGGATTTGAAATCCAGGCTCATATGTGAGTGGAGAGCCAGAGAAGCTGGAGATTTGGGAGTCTTGTGAATAGTGATAATGGAAACCATGAGAACTACAATTCACAGGCAAAAGAATATGGCAGTAGAAAAAGATGCAGGTAATCGGCCGGGCATGGTGGCTCAGGCCTGTAACCCCAGCACTTCGGGAGGCTGAGGCAGGTGGATCACTTGAGGTCAAGAGTTTGAGACTAGCCTGGCCAGCACGGAGAAAACCCATCTCTACTAAAAATACACAAAATTAGCTGGGCATGGTGGCATGTGCCTATAGTCCCAGCTACTCGGGAGGCTGAGGCATGAGAATCACTTGAACTCAGGAGGCACAGATTGCAGTAAGCCTAGATCATGCCACTGCACTCCAGCCTGGGCAACAGAGCGAGACTTGATCTCAAAAAAAAAAAAAAAAGAAAGAAAGCTCCAGGTAATCCCAGTCCCTTTGTCTCACATTTCTGAACGAGGTAAATAAACTCATTTCTTTTCTCACAATATACAGGATCTATGATAAACAGCAGCACAATTATGCCAATAGCCACAGGGCATGCCGACAGCTATAAAGTTATTTGTAGCATGGGTTTGGTTGGCTTTTATCTACCAACTAAATTTTCTGAAATTTAGAAAACCATCTAAATATGGAATAAATGGTTTTATTTACCATGCTGAAGAAAAAAACAGAAGTAAAAATGTCTATTTCAATATTTAGCAGAAATACTACTTCAAAAGTGATTTTACTTTTTTTTTTTGATAAGCAGTTTTAAATGTGCCCAAGGATAAAAAGTCTGTACCAATCATGGGTTATTACATTGAGGATAATGGGAACCACTGGCTGAGAAAGGAGTTATCAATATGGAAAGAAAATGCAACCCTGTGTTGTTGGACTAGAATTGGAGGTACTGGTGTGATTTCACGGTTTTCAATATATGGATATGAAAGTAAATTTAGATACTAATGTGAGGCAAATTTAGATAACATGTGTACATATGTGTGTGCATACGTGTACACAGTTCCCAAGTTCTGACCACTGAGCCTGGGATGAGTGGCACCACAACAGTAAGCACTCCAATCTAACCTTTTAAACTAATTTCCTACTAAAAGCAAGCAGGGCTGGAGTAGAGAAACCTGCGATGTCTCATTGTCAAAAAAATACAGCGGTGCCCAAGTAGATGGGGGACATGTCAGAAGTACGCAGGGGCTAACTTGAAGGTACTCCCACCGGCCATTTTTGAGACCAGTTACGCGTCTAAAGAAATAATGAGGTAACAAACTGTAACCCAAGAATAAAAGAACAAACTACAGGCCGGGCGCGGTGGCTCAAGCCTGTAATCCCAGCACTTTGGGAGGCCGAGACGGGCGGCTCACGAGGTCAGGAGATCCAGACTATCCTGGCTAACCCGGTGAAACCCCGTCTCTACTAAAAAAATACAAAAAACTAGCCGGGCGAGGTGGCGGGCGCCTGTAGTCCCAGCTACTCGGGAGGCTGCGGCAGGAGAATGGCGTAAACCCGTGAGGCGGGGCTTGCAGTGAGCTGAGATTCGGCAACTGCACTCCAGCCTGGGCGACAGAGCGAGACTCCGTCTCAAACAAAAAAAAAAAACAAAAAAACAAGAAACTACAAGTCCATACTAGGATGAGTTGAATATCTCTTATCTGAAATGCTTGGGACCAGACGTGTTTCGAATTTTTTTGGATTTTGGAATGTTCACATTATCCTTATTGGTGGGGCATTCCTAGTCACAAACAATACCCTTAATTGTTTACAGGAAATATATACTAAAGTATTTAAAGGTGATAGACCCATTGGGTTGGCAACTTACTCTCAAATGGTTCAGGTTCTGTGCTTGTAATTTTTCTGTTTGAGAATGTTTCAAAATAAAAATGTTGTTAAAGGTGTAATTTTCTTTTTATTTGCATCTGTTTATGACTCAAAAAATGACCAGCTATTATGAAGATCCTACTGTTGAAGATGGATATTTTAACATGGAGTTTTAACAAAATTACTTCTTGAGACAGAGCAGATATGTTTTTTAAATAATGTGATTTTAAGCATATATTTGAACAAAACTAAAACATTTACTATTATGAATATAAAAAAAGATCAGTGAATCAGTGTACTCTTCTAGGCTGAATTAAGGTAGACTATTTAAGGTTTCAAAAAAGTTTGGCTGGGGGAAAATAAGTTTTACAAAACCCATGCCATCCAAAATTAAGATGACATGTAGCAGCAGGAAGTATTCCAATGTCTCATAACCAGTTCTCACAAGCAATGATGTGTATTCTTACTTTAAGAAAGTGTCAAACACATAGAAAAATCTGGAATAAGTGTAATAAATTAGAGGTAAATTGTAATAAAAGAATTCATGTCTCATAAAAATATTCACAAGTGGAAGTTTTCTTCTACCAACTTCTCAGAGTCTTTCTAGCCCCCTCTTCACTTCTGAAAAATGTGATTTACCAAAATCTGGTTTACATTTAACTTTTCAGGGACACATAACCTGAAAAGAAAGAAATGTCAGATAATACTGACATTGCCTCATGCACTTTCTTTGTATCAATCCTTCTTCTGCAAGTAATCAGAATTGGGTCCAAGTGGCATAGAATCAAACATTATGTATCATGCCAAATACCACTTCCTGTCCAACAAAATTTCATTTTTCTCCAGTAATGAAGAGGTGGACATTCTTCTTGGATCGTAGCATCTGTGCCGCCCGCTCCACACCAACCACGGCAGCTAACCTCTGGGCATCATACTTGGAGTAGAGAACAGTGCAGGTCCATGTGGCCTCTTCTCCTCTGTTGGTGGCTCTCAGCATATTACAAATTTCACTGTAAAAGTGTGGATATGTCGGCAGTTCATAGAAAATCAGGTTCCTGATGCCTTTTATTGTATACCTGTTAGAATTGGAAAGAGAGAGCTAAGTCAACTTGAGAAACAAGTTCTAGAAAAACTACCTAGGAGTTATAGAGGCATAGTTCATGCTTGTTGCTTCCTGCTAATGGAGAAAAACAGTGGCACAAATAACAGAACAAAAGTTATTCTGAGGTGGCAGCACTTACTTTTATGACAACATATTCAAAGTCCTAATATTTGGCGTAAGATAATGATAAAATAAATGCACTTTTCTTGATACTACTCTGGGTAGGCTGAGGTATCATAGGAAAGAAAAGATTAGGATTTAAAAATCTGTCACAGACGGGCGGATCACGAGGTCAGGAGATCGAGACCATCCTGGCTAACACAGTGAAACCCCGTCTCTACTAAAAATACAAAAAAACTAGCCGGGCGAGGCGGCAGGCGCCTGTAGTCCCAGCTACTCGGGAGGCTGAGGCAGGAGAATGGCGTAAACCCGGGAGGCGGAGCTTGCAGTGAGCTGAGATCGGCCACTGCACTCCAGTCCGGGCGACAGAGCGAGACTCCACCTCAAAAAAAAAAAAAAAAATCTGTCACAGAAAACTTAAAAAGCAGGCACTTAAAATGGAACATTAGCCTTATTATAATCAGGCAAAAAAAGAATGGAGACCAGTCAGATCCAGTACATAAAATAAGCTGTACAAATTGTAAATACACTCCTGTAAGTCTTTTCTTGCCACTCTGGAGACATGTTAACTCCATGGCAGATGTCAAAACCCTGCGCAAGGACCCACTAGGCATCCTGAGAAAGCAATTAGTTTCAACAGCGTATGCACTGCCACCTCTTTCCCGGCTGCACAGTGCTGCCCTGTGGTGGGGAGTGGTGTAGACCCAAGGGACTGATTCACAGTATGGTTCAGTCAGGCTGAGGTCAACCGTTCCCTGTGGGATTCCGTAACAAAAGATTTTATATGTTGACAAACTTCTGATTTTTCCTGTTAAGTTTCTCTCATATACTGAAGATGTTAGACTCCCTTGCGGATTTTATTTCTTTCACAGAAGATAAGTTTTCCTTGTCTTTCTCCCTCACGGCTCATCCTGATCTCTCTGGAGACCTTCCTTTCCCAAACCATGACTGTGATCTATTATGTGGTTCACTTTTCAACATCCTTTCCGTAAAGAAGGAATTCTAATGGCTAATGAACTTGAATAAACTGTTCTACCTCACTAGTTCTCAAAATAAAAACAACACTGAGTTCTACTTCTGCTTAGAATGTATAAAACTCAAGGGAATATTGCTCCTACACTAATAAGAAAAAGTCAGATAATCTATTATACAAAAATGTTCCTTTTCTTGACCCCAGAGAGCTACCATCATGAGGCAATCAGGTAACCTGAACTAGGTGGTGAGCTGGTGTATGTTTAATAATTGGTCCTCAGTGGGAGAAGGGGAGGGTGCTAATTTGAAGGATTTGTCAGTTTCAAGCTACCAATGTCACGCTGCTGACACAGAGATGTACAACCAGGTCTCAAGAGCCAGTGCGAGCCAGCTTCAGCCCACCATGGACTAAGTTCCAAAGAGTAGCCCTTCTGAGGAAAAACAGGATACAGGAACTACTGCACCTTAGGAAGAGCACAGGAGAAAGACAGCCTCTGCCAAAAAAGTGGGTAGTAAGAAAATAAATACACTTTTAACAAATTCTTAAAGGGCAAGAATAGGCTTGCCTGACCAGAACCCCAGGGATCTCTGGATGCTCCTTTAGTTCACATCCACTTAAGAGCTCATTCCAGAGGCCTGCACTGGGAGCCCTGGAGAAAGCAGAAGACCCGAGGCAGATGCCACTGGTGGTAGGGACATGAAAGCCCACCTACTTCCCAGGCCCATTATCGTGAAACCCATGGCAAACACCTGAAGCAGATGGGAAAGACGAAAGGAACCTACCCCTAGTTGCAAGCAGGGAAAGGCAAACCACTTCACGGCGGGAGACGGGTGAGTAGAAGCAAAAGTTGTCTGCCCTTAATGGAAGCGCAGTAAACCCCTACCCTTCCATTTTCCCCTACACAAGTAAAAAGCATTCTGCTCTAGGGGAAGGGGTAAGAAACCTGTTCAGCCCAAGTTCCTGCACTGATACAAACAGAGTTCTGCCACGACTGGGGAAGAAGCTGTATACACTTCACCACAAAGATCTCTCACAGATAAAAGGTAGAGTCTGGCTGCCACGGAGGTGGCGGGGACAGGAACCCTAAGAAAGCCTCACCCCCAAAGCGTGGAATAAAAAGGGCGGCCAAAAATTGAGCTGGACCAAGAGAACCCCCTCCTCCTGACTTGATGCCTTGCAAGGAGAAACAAGCAAGAGGCCTCCTGTGAGGAGGGGTCCGAGTGTGGAGTGAGACCCTCCTCTGGACTCAGTGTTGAGGCCTCAGTGACAGCTGAGCGATCAGGACACTGAGAAAAACCCTCCAGCACCCGAGAGCCTACACCAAGCCCACTGTTTGCTGGAGGTATTTGAAGTCTGTGGTGTTGGGAAGGTATCTATAAAAATCAAATCCTGACTAGATTGATAGCACCCACACCAGTGTCCTACAGAAGGGGTGTGGCCAGACATAAGCATTATTTACCTCAGCCTCTACCTCCCACTGAAAGTTACAGAAGACATAAAAAAGCAAGAAAAAGACATCCAAACAATGAGGTATCATTTTGACTATCACATCAGTAGCAATAATTCAGTCTATGGGGTTTTGGAGAAACAGGTCAATGGAGCATAAATTACTTTGTCTATGAATTCGGGAGAAGATACGGAAAAGATGTGAAGGAGCAAGTAAGTGGCAATGCATGACACATTTTTAACTGTGTACAGCCTCTGTGCTAACAAGTTTTCCTTTAAAAATCTATCCCAAGAAAATAACTAGGTAAGTAGTTCATCAAAATATATGCATATGGATGTTTTGCATATTATTATATACAACAGCAGAAAACAGAAAAAAAAACCCTATATGCCACTAAAAAACCCTATAGCTTAACTAACCAATGTAATACTATGTAGCCATTAAAAACAATGTGATGTTTACCTCACACATTACTTTTTAATTACATATGCACACTAAGTGATTTTAGTGATTTGACATCACGAAGAATGAGACAAAGTGACATTACATGCCTCCTGATGAGATGAGGTAGAAAGTACGTAATATTCCCTAAGTAGAATTCTTATCAAAAGATATTTATTCTAAATCAGTCATCCCCAAACTGCTGCACATTGAAATCATCTGGCTGTTTTTTTTTTTTTTTTTTTTTTTTTTTTTTTATTAATACTTAGGTTTGGTCCCCATCCCAGACACTGCGATTTAATTGGTACTGGGATGCGACCTGGGCATTTGGATTTTTAAAAGCTTCTATTCTAACGTACAGCAAAGTTTGGGAACCACTGATCTAAATAATAAGGGAACAATTAGGTAAATCTAGACTGTGAGACATACTACAGGAAACCAGATTGGACTCTTCAAGAAGATGTCAATGTGATGAAAAAGTAAAAAGAGTTATTCTGGATGAGGGCTTCTCAGTGTTAACACTGCTGACATTTTGAGACAGATAATTCTTTGTTGTTGGGGGCTGTCCTGTGAACGAAGGTGTTTAGCAGCATCACTGGTCTCAACCCACTAGAACCACCAGAATAATCCTCCAGTTGTGATAACCAAAAATGTCTCCAGATATTGCCAAATGTCCCTCAGGGAGCAAAATTGTCCCCCCTAAACTAGATTAAAGAAACAAAAGCAGTAAGTTAACCAAATGCTATGTATGATCCTTAATGAATCCTTTTTGGATGGAGGGGAAAGGGCTATAATGGTCATTTCAGTGACAATTAGGAAAATCTGAATATAGACTAGATATCGAATGATATTGTTGTAGTAACATCCGGTAGCATGATAATGGTGCTATGGTTAGATAAAAGAATGTTTTTTAGGAGCTACATGCTAAAATATTTAGGGGTAAAGTGTCATTGAAGACTCACGCTACTTTACTTTCAAGTGGTTCAGGAAGAAAAAATAAGAGATGTGAGTGGGGATAGAGAGAAGATGGGTATATGCAAATGTGATAAAATGAGAACAGCTGGTGGAATCTGGGGTAAAAGGGTTTATAAATAAACAGATGTTTATTGTTAATCTCTTAACAATTTTCTTTCACAATGAAATCTTTTCAAATAAAAATCTGGGGGAAGAGAGGATGCGGTAGAGCTATATATAGTAACTTAAAAATATACACAAAAAATCCACGATATACAAATACACAGGCCAAAATGTTAACATCTTTGAATTTTTTTCAGTGAGCATATAAAACATCTCAAAGGAAAAAAATCCCTAAAAGAAAAAAAGATCCCCATTTAAGTATTTTTTTAAAAAAAAAAACCTGTGTGTGCATGTGTGCAGGTGCATACATGCACGCACACATTTTTCATACAAAAAAGATGGAAAAAAAATACCAAAAAGAGTATTTATATCACGGCAGTGAGATTTTTAACCTAAAATTTCCAAGTTCTCTACAATAACTGTGTAATACCCTCACAATCAGGAAAAGCAAAATAATAAAACTGTTAAGAGTTATATTAAACACACACACACACGAAAATCTGTCTCAGTCCCAATGCAACCACAATAGAGACTAAGTATCTCCTGGCAACAGAGAACATGGCCAGGGCCTTTTCCAAGGGGCAGTTAGTGTCAAGTCTCCATAGCCTGAGCACCCCTTCCCCTGCCTTCCTCCTCCCTTACATATGCTTTGTCTTCAGTGACTCCTACAAACACAGCCTAATCACCCTGACAGGACCTTCCAGATGTCTATTTCACCAGCCACTGTTAAAGACAAATGAGGCAATCACAACGAACTTGAAAGGCTGGCTTCTTCCTACGGTCCATAAAGACCAAGTCTACTACTTCTAGAACAGGGATTCTCATGTAGGGGAAGGGAGTACTCAGAAACTCCCAGCAGCCTTTCCAAACTCCACAAATCCCACCTCCAGCTTCTGACTTGCCTCCTGGTTGAGATACTCCCTACCGTGGAAACCCACTGATAACACACTGGAAAAGAGCTGTGACCCATCGTTGGGCTATCACGACCAAATGTTCATCTAATTCTAAGATTCTGCTAGTTTAATCTTCCTCAAATAAAACAAATCTCCAGGTTAAAAAATTTTTGCTAACTCAAAAATGAATTCGAATCTTCCTAACACTGCCAGCCAGCTGTCATAGAGAATATAAAAACGGAGTCAGATACTACAATATAAAATACATGTACATTTTCTGGCCAGGCACGGTGGCTCATGCCAATAACCCCAACACTTTGGGAGGCTGAGGTGGACAGATCACATGAGGCCAGGAGTTCAAGACCAGCCTGGCCAACATGGCGAAACCTCGTCTACTAAAGATACAAAAATCAGCCAGGCGTGGTGATGCACTTCCGTAATCCCAGCTACTCGGGAGGCTGAGTCACGAGAATTGCTTGAACCCAGGAGGCAGAGGCTGCAGTGAGCCAAGATCACGCCACTGCGCTCCAGCCTGAACAACAGAGACTGTCTAAAAAAAACAAACAAACGCACAACCTGGTCCCCTCCAAAAAGCGTACTTTTTCCAAGGTCAAATTAAAAAAAACAAATCACAGAGGCACTGCACACCAAAACACCCATCATCACCTTGGTGATCTCTCAAGCAAAAAATTCTATAGTTGGAAACCTTGAGATAATTAGCTGTTGCAGAACTCTAAAGCACATTATTTCCATTCATCTTCTGCAAAAGAAACACCAATTAACCTGGCCCAGGGCATAAAGCAAATGGCATATGCTGAGATTTGTCCTTATCGTGACTTTGAGGGCAACACGGCTTGGTAAATAAACAGACAGTATAATACAGGGGACTGTCCTGCTTACAAAGAGCGCCATGCCCTGTCCTTGAAAAGCTGCTGAGATATTTAAGAGCAGTCCTCATCCCAGCTTAATTCACAGTTGCGATAGACAATCACACTGGGAAGTTTTCCAATCCATCCACTTCACTTAAAGGGCTTGCTTTCATTTGTCAAGACGATAGAAAGCTAAGAGCTTTTAAGACCTGATGAGTGCAACTCCCTCAGACACTTTCCAACATGAATGGAAACGACAACTTACTGGAACAGAGCAAATAATGAGGCCAACAAGCAAGCATTCATTAACACTCTTTGGCCAAGCAGCCTTCTCTGGGTAGCCAAGAATGGAGCCTGGGAAATACAAATTTAATCAATCCTCAACTCTCTAAGAGGTCATGCCATGCCAGCTTTGCTATGCTTAGGCAAGCTGCTGGGACTCCTCCCTCCCCATCCTGGTAACAAGAACATTATTTGGGGAGCACCATCCTAATCGTTTTAACATAAATTAAAACATAATGCGATGCCAAAGTGCGTCATCTAATGTGCTCCAAAGCTTGGGAGATTTCTGGCGTATCCGTTTGGGATTCTCGGAGAAAATGCACCCATTGTGAGTTAATAAAACAGTAAAGTCAGAACTTAAATCCACTGGACATTACTGTGAAATCAGGATGAGGTAACAGAATGTAATTTACATATCTCTGCAGGCAAGGGTTAAGAAAAGCCTCTTCCATACTATGTACCCATGAAAATTGAAAATAAAAATCTAAAAGTAAAATAAAAAAGCTTTTTCTATTTATCAACAGAGAGAGAGAGTCAGCAAAACAATAAAATACATGAGCTCTAAGGCCAAAAGGGCCACCACTATCCCAAACAGTAATAGAAGGCTCAGTATTACTAACCCTCTAATTAGAGGGTTTTTTGTTTTTTTGGTTTTTTTTTGAGATGGAGTTTCGCTCTTTTTGCCCAAGCAGGAGTGCAATGGCACCATCTCAGCTAACTGCAACCTCTGTCTCCCAGGTTCAAGTGATTCTCCTGCCTCAGCCTCCCGAGTAGCTGGGATTACAAGCACACATCACCACGCTCAACTAATTTTTTGCATTTTTAATAAAAATGGGGTTTCACCACGTTAGCTGGGATGGTCTTGAACTCCTGACCACAGGTGATCCACCTGCCTCGGCCTCCCAAAGTGCTGGGATTATAGGCGTGAGCCACCGCACCTGGCCTGAGTTTTTAAAAAAATAACAAAAAGGCCAATCAACTTATTTTATCAAAGTCACCTAGTAGGAAAGCTAAGCAAACACTGAAACCCTTCAACATTCAACTTGAAGCCCTTACCCTTTTACCTCCTGCAAATGTCAAGGAGCTCATGGTCCTAGCTCTCCTTGGTAGGGAGTATCTGTGCATACCTCCAGAGCACTGCAAGTGTCTGGAAACTGACATTGTATTCAGCCTCCATCTCCCCAGAAAACACAGCTCTCAATGCTTGTCTGTGCATTGGGGGAAGACAGAGGGAAAAAGTCTAGACAGGGAAAACTCAAGTGAATACAGGGAAGGTCCCTCCCCTTCCTTGTATTCATCTGAGCTATCCTGTAATGTCCTTCCTGCAGTGTACAACCACAGCTTCACTCCAGGGTTATACACAGGGTATGCTTTGGTTTCTACGTCCTTCTTCAGCAATGCCCATTTTGGGAAAAAACCAACTAACCAGCCAAGAAGAGTCTGTCCAGACCAAAAACTCTCTGGCTACTTTGTAAGAGTGGGAGAGTGAGGGATGATCTCATAACACCACAAAGCCTGCCATGCATTCAGAGCAGGCCATGATTTGTCCTGCACGTTCCCTGCAGAGAGGAGGCTTGAAACCTGGCACCACTTTACCTTTTGTAGAAATGGAAGCGCTCTGTGAAAAGTAGAAACTGTTTCTCTCCTTGAAGGAAGAAGTGTCTGGCCCTGGAGACACCGGACTTCTGCATGTACTCGCAGATGTGAGTAAAATTCAGTTCCTCCTTCTTGAAGTAATTTCGAAGACGCACGAAGTCAAAGTAGGAGGGGATATAGATGAGCGTGTGAGACATGACTGCATCACGATACTGCGGCAAAATCTTGTTCACAAAAAAGTTAAACCTGATTTGGAATGGCAAAGGGCAAAGTTAATGTCTAGAGCTAAGCTTATGGTGTCTCTTAACTGTGTGACCCTGGGCAAATCACAAACTCGTGTTAAAAGATTACCTCCCCAGAGGCCAATATGATTTCCCTCCTCTCAAACAGATTATGTAAGGATAAAACTTGATAAGCACACTAAAAAATTAAGTGTCAACACTATTCACTGTAAAAAACAGATGTAATACTATTATATCCCAGAGAATTATTCTAGGAAGTACACACAGTCAGTAGTTCAGTCAGTAGTCAGTCACTCAGTCAACAAATAATCACTGAACATCTACCATATACTAAGCCCGACTAAGCTTCCTTGGGGTCCCCTAGCTAAACACAATGAAGAAAAAGGGGGAAATTTTCTATACAATTAGAAAAATAGTTCTTTCCCTGAGGGGCTTACAATTAACTTGCTGACATGAGACACCTTGTAGCATAAAGCTGTATAATTTTAAAATGGCACCGTCAAGAGTGAAAGAGTCCTGATTTACAGCAATAACCCCGCTACTAACTAGTTAGGAGACCTAGGCCAAGTCACTATTTCTCTCTGGGCTTCAGTTTCCTCCTCTGACAAATGATAGAATTAAATTAAATTATCTCATCTGATTTGGTAAACAGTAATCAAAGCAAAATGGAATCCAATTCTAGGTTTGTACACCCAAGTCAAATCTCTCTATGTGGTCCCCAGGGGCCTGCTGGGAGCAGTGGGTTACCTGGCATCAATCACTGAAGCTAGGTTTTCAGCTTCCATCCTCTGGAAGACATGTGGGAGCTGCACCAGGACATGACTGATAGAGCCTGTCATTGGGACATTTCTCACGGCCACCTGCCAGTAGTCAGTGAGAGCGTTAGGTAGACAGCCATCCCCTTCTTGACCAGATGCTATCCCCTCCTTCTACTTCAGGACCCAAACAATAAACAGTGCTCATGAAGACACTGAGGAAACAAGATAAGAACCCACCTGGCCTTGCATGTTGACACAGTACTTGTTGAACACTGAGTTGATCTGGGCATCCTGAAGGGCCCCAAATAGCAGTGTCTGGCGATAGTACTTGGACCAATTATTGAGGCTCCACATCCGCACTCGAGAAAAGTCTACCCCATGTGAGTCCAGGGGTAGCAGGTTCATGTGATTCATCAAATGCTTTGTGTGGAAATAATAATACCATTAGTGTCGATTGAGCATTTACATGTTGGACACTGCCAAACATTTGCCAAGTCTATCAACTCAGTTAAGCCCATGGAGCATGTACTATCATCTCCTAAATTATAACAAGAAAACTGAGGCTCACATGGGTGAGTGACTTGCCCATGGTCAGCCAAACACGCCCAATGAGGAGATAAGCTAAAACTGGCTATCTCCTGGAATTTTAACGAAAGATCAAAATGGTACCTACAGGAATGTTCCTTTAAAATGAACCTCTGAAATGCCACACTGGTCTCTCTATGGGTCCCTAAGTCCCAGGCTTGGACAAGAAGGGAAATGACATGGAAAACAGAGTTGCTGTCCCTCAATGACCTGGTTCTCAAAACATTAGGAATAGTCGCAGTGTCACCATACCTGCCTTTTCCTCAAATCGAAGAATATAACTCAACTATGCCAAAAAGCCTTTTCCATTTTAATTCTATTTTCACCTTGTAATATATATTGAAGGGTAATGAGTACAATAAATTTATTTCCTACTTTAGAAGTAATTTCTACCCTTCATTTGTCCCAAACTTCCTGCAAGCTTCAAGACATGGGGTTGTAGAAGGGGTGAGTTCCCATATGCCTTAGAAAAACAAACCTATAGTTCCTCAATAAGGATTGTTCCAAAGCAGTTTTTCAATCCTAAAACAGATAACACTGCAGAGTGTGTGGAGAAGGAGAAAAAAATTACAGTACAAATTACATCGGGAAATAAAGACATCCTGTATTTCTCTACAAAACAAGATCCCACCTTCAAAAGTCTTGAGCAGGGTTTTCCCATCTTCACTAAACACCAAACAAAAGAGCATAAGAAAAAACCACATGTGGGATTATGTTAGGTAAAGATGTTCCTGATGAGGACCTATCCATCCATCAACCCATCCCATCCACCCATCCACCCAGCCTAAAGTTAGCAGAAAGAAATTTTAAGGGAAAGAAATCTTTTCTGGAGATTTGAAAATAACTGACAGGAATTATAAACTCTAGATAGTTTAATTATGGACAATCTGTGGGTAGAAAAGGGGACAAAAGGCTTTTTCAAATTAGAAAATGTGGAGTGTGTCCTTGCTTCCAAACAGAGTTCTAATCTGGACTTAAATAATTCTTTAGGACTTAAACCACTGGGTGCCTTATCCCTCTAAATATGAATACTGTTCCACTGAATGTGAATGGCCAGCATTACCAGGACATGCTCCCAGTTCTGCATCAGGTAAATGTCAGCTTGATCAATGATGAGAAGCTCGATAGAAGACAGAAAGTCAAAATCTCTCTTCTTCTCTCCTTCTCCAACAATGATGGTCCTCAAGCCCAGGGGGGAAGCAATGAGGATATCCGAGGAGTAAAACGGGGCATAGAGTCGGATGCTTCTCTGAAGTATTGCCACTCCTACACAAAACAGCCAAGTACACACCAATTCATTAGTCACTACCAAGCCATTACCTTCCACCCTCTCAAAGCAGTCCACCACTTCTATTGCTTCTACATCTCTTATGTTCCTCTTAGCATGTAACTGTGCTCAACTGCTTTAATTATTAAAACATAAGAACAAAAGAAATCTTTCCCTTGCATCTATAGTCCCTTCTAGCTTCTACATTCTCTTCCTTTCCATCACTATCAAACCGCTCCAGAGAATTGTCTCTACTTTCAAATCTCTCCTTCACTTCTCACTCCACTGCAATCTGGCCTCTGATTCCTCAGGACTCCAGAGAAATGACTCTTGCTAAGGTCCTCACAGTCCTCAGTCACCAACAGGATGAACACGTTTGAGAGCTTCTTATGAGGAATGTACATATGGCACAGAATGTACAAGCAGTTGCCTTGCAATGCTCTTTTCTTTGCTAATCGTTTCCATGACTTCAATGCTCACTTTTGCTTCTATCACTGACCTGGCCCTTGTCTATCCTTCCAGATCCAAAGAACTCTTCTTCCACAAACTGGTGGATTCACTTGTCAGCTCTGCTCTCATGCTGCATAAAGCTTTGGGTAAACTGACTCACGGATCATGGTCTTAACGTCACCTTCACACAAATGTGTATTTCCAGCCCTTATTGTTTTCCTGAGCTCCAGAACAATATACCAACTGCTTGCTAGACAGCTATATATGTTCCAAACAAAATATGGGCTCTCATCTCCTATGCTTTACATTCCACCATACTGAAGCCTGTGTGAATCACAGGTCATTCCAAGCTTAGTCACCCTGAGGCCTCTGCAACAGGCAGTTTCCTGTCTGAAATGTTTTCTTCCACTCAGTCACCTCCCTTTGAAATTGGCTAAATCCTGCGCAGGTTTCCACCTAGTACAGATGACACCTCCACCATGACATCTTCCCTAACCACCCTGCCCCCATTTTGGGTAAGGGGTTTGCTTTAAATGCTCCGAGAACAACCACTGCACATGTATCCTGCACTGCCTACTCCCTGTTGTAGGCTGGATTTCCTTAGCAATGGGAACTATAACTTTTATTTCTATATTTATCTGTATATTCCCAGCTTCTTAACAGTGCCTGGCACACTGTAGATACTCAATAAGTATTTGTGAATGAGCATATGCGACTAATGAACATTTTCTCAAGAACTGTACTCTAGAAAGGTATAACCAACCAAAGTCAATGGGAGCTGAATGAGAGACAAGCAAAAATGTGAAAATGTGGGTGGAAGTCATGTGTAGAGATTATTCAGGGTAGGCATTATGTAGCAGACAGGAGAAAGTCCACCTTTATGTAGAGACAGTCAGTTTATTCAGCCTCCCCAGAATGACCCCATCAGCCCCATCACTTCCAACATCCTAGAGCACCCCTTGTAGCATCTATCTGCTACCAGCTATGGGTGTGCTTACACACTTCTGTTATACACTTGTTAAAATTTCTGTTATTTATGTACATGTGCCTTTCATATGTGGCCTCAGAGATCCTCCCCACTCCACTGGCCTAATGTTCACCCCATTAGCCAAGAAGAGACTCTCCCAAGGCAAACAACATTTCTCAAAGGCACACTGGTTCTGTTAAGAGGCGCAGTGAGTAGTCCACTAGGAAAATGTCTAATTCCAGCTTCTGGTCTCCAGCTATGTAGACCTTCACACTTTAGGTCTCAAAGTTGATAAGGAAGAATTACCAATCCTGAAGTGGTCATCAATATTGCCCACAAACACGGCTTCATAATCCTCAGGCCTCTTCAAGTTGGGTGGTCTCTCCTCGGGATCTGATCCATATTCTCCCTGAAACCTCTTTTTATTGCTCACAATGATTTTCTTCTTGCTGTCACCCTCGAGGAGGCTGATGAAGAGCTGCACCACCCGCAAAGCAGCTTCCCGGAATGGCACCACTATCAGTACCTGTGCACAGAGCAACAGCAGCCTTAGTGGGGGCAAGAGGAAGGAACCAGATCTTGAGGTGAACCTGCTGAGGAAGTGGAGCTAAAAAGCTCCATGTAGAGCAGTGGCTCCCAGCCAGGAAACATACTTATGTTACCCCCTTTGCACAGGGCCTGGCTCAACACCAGAAACTGAGTACGTTTCATAACCCCAGCACCATGACCTGCGGACTTTAGACCAGTGAATCCATGTGTCTCTGCTTGAGACATTTCTCAAGCAGAATTTGGAAATACCTTTTACAATAAGCCAATGCCTCTAACAGATACGTCTACTAGTAAAAACTCAAGGACATAAACACATGAGCTCTTTGAGGGAAAGAAGTGTTACTCCATTTCTGTGTCTCCCACAGCATTTAGTGCAATATTTTTATCCTTAAGACACAGTGAATAAATACATGCTGAATAAATAAATGGAACAAGTAGAGAAGAAACAAAGCAGGTAAGAAAAAGGATTAACACATCATTACATTTTTAGTGCATTCTCTAGTACAGTCTTTCAGAAATGACAATAAAGCATTTCTTAAAAAAAAAAATGACCACAATTAATGGGAAAAACAGGACTCACTTTTCTAAGCATATTCAAAAATATTTAAAGTTACTGTTGAGAATAAAAACTGAAGATGCTTAATAAATGATTAATTTCTAATTTCCTATTGTAAACAACATAATGGGCATAACCCCAGTTAAACCACATAATTCACTAAATTATAATATGCTTCATAGATAATCTGCCTCTTATTCTTCTACGTAATTCTAAAAGGAAACAAATAACCTTATAACCCTGATGTTCAAGCCCCAAGGAGTGCAGTGGACTCAGCTTGATACAGTACAGAAATGGTGGACCAAGACTTAAGAGGACCGGGTTATTGTTCCAGCGGTGACACTAAGTAAGCATTAGGGCTTTGGTTTCCCCCGCTATTAAACAAGGGAGTTTGACTAAAAAATCTCTAAAAGCCACATTAGTATCAAAATTCTAGGATTCTATTAAACTCAATGAGAAAATTATAAAAAGATGGGGCTCTTCAATACAGACAGATGCAGTTCAGGGGAGGGGGACAAGTCCTGGTTCTATAACATCATGAATAATGTAGACATAATTGAAAACCATTTCCTGTTAAGGCCTCAAATCCACTAGAGCTTAGACTTACGAATACAAACTCATCACTTTAAGCAGCAAAAACTTTACAGTGGCAAATATAAATTTTTGTTTTCAAAGGTTGACATATGTATGTGGCTTAGTGAAGAGAATCCATGGTTCTTGTCTCATCTCTGCTACTCTTTCCCTGGTTCTCTTTAGCAAGGCCCTCTACGAACTTCTACAAATTTGGGGCTGTCCACACCTATAATATGGAGGGATTGGACAAAAGGCTCGTTAAGGTCCCATCCAGCTCTGACAACCACAAAGAAGAGATTTATAATGGAGTTTTATTTATATACTCTGGGTTTATCTTTAAGGAAAGTGTCATGAAGTGCCTCCTTCTCACAAGTTTCCAGCTACATCCACTGTCAGAAACAGCCCACTAAACTGCTGCAGTGCTGCTCTGACACTACCTGGCCTACTTACTATGCTCACATTTGGGCTCATTCATTATGCCAATTATTAAAACACCCAAGTTCCTGCTAAGCGTCAGGCAGCTCTATGGCAGTGCCTTGCAGCCTTCTTCTCGAGAGCAAAGCCTTCCTGCTGCACTCACCTTGGGCCTTGTTAACCCTTGGTCTCTAAAGTCATCATCATCACCCACTCCAAACTTCTGGCTTCGGCGTCTGCTATTGTTGCCAAGCACCTGGGCATTGGCTTTGAGGACGTGATTTATCACATGCAGGCAATACACATGGCGGATCTCTTCCCCGTTCTTCAGGGCAGTGCTTTCTGGGTAGAACAGGTCCCGGTAAGAATTCATAATTAAGAAGAGTTCTTTCTGGAGGGGGGTGAATGGGCTGCTTGATTTTTGGGGACCAGATAGGAAATGGCTGTTGGTCTTAGTCCAGGTGGATTCTAGAGGCTTCTGGAGATGAAGTGACTTTAAGTCAATATCCTTTGGGGGTTTAAATGTTTCCAACTTCTGAAACTTAGAGGAAAAGACAAGCTGGCCCAGGATAGGCCACTAGGGGAGAAACAGATCAAGGGCCAAATTAGAAATGAATAACAGTAAATTACATTCACGTAGTACTATATTTAGCAAATTTTTTTCATGATTTATAGATCATCTCATTTAATCCTCACAACAGCCCTGCAAGCTAGTTACCATGATGCTCACGTTATAGTTTAGGAAACGCTGAGGTTTATACAGAGGTTGTATGATACAGACAAAGTTTACACAGAAGAAAAGGAGCTGAGGGCTAGACCCCAAGGTTTCTGACTTCAAATCTGAGCTCTTCACCCTATCAGTTGTCCCACACTGTTCTGTGGAATATATTCTGGGAAGAGTCAACATTCATTCTAGAAACAAAGGGGTTCCATGGTCAAATACCCTTGATAAACATCACAAAACTTAATTCCTCTGAGGGAGATTCACAATGTACATTAGATACTAAAGGTGTTGACAAGTTCTATGACAAGAAATCTGTCCATTTTGTTTAAATCCTAAGGAATAGTATTTTCTGTTTTGTGGGATACAAGTTTAAGAATTTTTGCATTATAGCTAAATTGCTGATCTAAAAATAGGACAATCTCAGCAATAAAAAGAAATAAATTACTGACAGCTGAAATAACTTGGATGAATCTTCAGGGAATTATGCTGAGTGAAAAAAAAAAATCTCAAAAGGTTACATGCTGTATGAGTCATTTAACATTTTTTAAATGACAAAATTATAGAAATGGAGACCAGATTAGTGGTTACCAGGGGTTAGAAATCAGGGTGGGGTGGGGCGCAGAGGGAGGTAGATATGGTTATAAAAGGGCAGCAAGGATCCATATTTTGCGGGAAATGTTCTGCATCTTGATGGCAGGGGCAGACACAGGAACCTACGCATGATAAAACTGTATGTAACTAAATACAGGCACAGGCATACGCAGTTGAACAGGAGTAAAACCAGATCTGAGTAAGACCGGTAGATTGTATCAATGTCAGTTTCCTGGCTGTGACATTATACTACAGTTCTACAAGATTTCACCATTGAGGAAAACTGGGCCAAGGGTACAAGATGTCTTTATATGATTTCTTACAATGGCATGTACATCTATAATTATTTCCTCAATAAAAATTTCAATTAAAAAAGGATGACCAACTCTGATGAATGGTATCAGTGGTGGGAACAAAGAAGTAAAAACTGCCCAATATCTGGGTAACTTATTTGTGGACCTACCTCCAATAATTTCAAACAAATGAACAATAGTAGTATCCACTGTTTTAATGAACACCGTTTTGCTGAACACTATGTATTAGTAAACTATTCTCTTTTGAAATAGGTATTATTATCCCCCTCTAGCAGACTAGAATAGTGAATAGCAAAAAAGCACATTAACTTGCCTTTGGTCAAAATGTGAAAGCTCCTTGAAGATGTTGGTCTCCAAATCCACTCTTACCCATCATTATATTATCTGGCACCCACACTCCAGCTTCTTGGTGTTTTTTCTGGCTACACCTGTGCCCCACTAGGCTCTTCTAGCCTTCCTATGCCCTGCTTCCCTAGCAAGTCATCTACCACAGGTGTATATCATACATTCTGGGAGGCTACTAAAACCCAAGACCACTGTTTTATTTAGAGTTTTCTCTATTTCTGACCAGGATGACCAAGCAACACTTACTTTAAGCTCGTGGGTGGTTTTGGGATTTGTGGCAACAGCCTGAATTTCTTTTTCTTTCAGTTCTTTGTTCACATGTTGAAGAAATGGATCTAATTCAGAAACAAAAATGTCAGCACACTATGCAACTATCGAGGGGTTTTCTGGTCTTCCCCTGTGAAAGACATGTTGATCTTCATTGTGTTAACTCATCCTTTTCTCCATTGACTTTCCCCATCCTCTAGCCAAGTCCAGAGCTTAAAAATTTCTGAAAGGTTCATCTTCCAAAACATTTCTCTAATTATATTACTTCCCAGCTTGAAAACCTTTGAAGAAACTTCTCAGCTCAGTGAAATTCAGAGCACTTTAGGATATACCTCCAACCTGCATCTCCAGTGTCATTTCTGGACTATATGGCCCTCAAATCCTTCTGCCTCCGTGCTTTTCCTTCCTTCAACTAAAAATTCCAGCCTCTCCTTCACTTCATTTTTGCATATCCAAATGTTATCAATTTAATGTTACCCACTGAATCACAATAAATACTTCCCAGGCTTACTGTGTTAGGCACAACATTGGCTCCCCTTGTTCCCTACAGAGTCATCACTTTCTCTAGTCTCCTACCCTGCCCAGCCCACCCATTCCAACACACACGCACACACACACACACACATATATATACATATATATATATATGTCTTATCTGGCAGACTGTAAGGTCTCTAAGAACAGGTTCCATGTCTGATTGATCTTGCATTGGGACACATAGAAATGATCAATACTCCACAGAATTGAACAAATGATCCACATGATAGCATCTGCACTCCAAGTAATCTTTAGTATTCTGAGCTAGCCACCCAACCTTCTCTCCCAGTCCCACTCACAAGAAACAGAACAAAGTTAAATGACCCATTCAAGCATCCAAACAGTAAAATTTCAAACAAAAAGCATCTTGTATTAAACATCTAAGAGTGAACAACAGGACATAAGAATTCTAGATGATAATATATCTGTATGGGCAACACAACGACAGAAATTATGGGACAGTCAAGCTTCCTAATGTTTCCTCCAAAGTTTCTAAGTTTTAATCGTTCAGAAGGGAGTTTGTATTAAAATCTCCAAATTCTACCTGTCACTTCTCCTGCAAAATAACCAACAGAACTAAATGAGTCAAATAAGGATTAAAATTTCTGTTTCATTAAAGGTAAAGCTGGGTTGAAGAATGGCAATGAGATCAATGAAGGCAATCAGGATGCAGAACGAGACCAACCTGACTTGCCCACCTAGACACTGGCTGAGAAACTGGACTTGAGACAGCAGGAACCCATCAAAGCCTGCCATAGGCACGTCTTGTCCACATGACTGCCATTTGGTCACAGGAGTGGTCAAGAGTCTGTGGGAGGCAGGAGACACAGGGTAGGGCTTTTTGGCTTTTGAGGGTCTCCCTGTAATAAAAGACCACTCAGATTAGCCACCCCTGGGTCTTGCAAATCTGAAAAATTACTGCTCCAAAACAGAACAGCAAGTGAGGGGTAGAGGAAGTATTTTTCCTCTTTTTCTTTCTCTTTCCCTGCTTGGGGAGAAAATCAGAAATCTTCCCCTGACCCCAATAATGAAAATGTGAGGCCTGGGAAGCTGACCTTCCCTACCACCATTCTTAAGTTGTTTGTTCTCCTAAACATCCCCTCCAACCCCTAAACACTGAGTAACCCTTGAAAAACACAAAATACCTTTTAGAAGTATTTTTCCCAGCTCTAGATATAGCCACCAAACTGTTTTTATTGCTGTTTGTTCCAATAATAGATTCAATGTGTATTAGTACACAAATTCCATACTAAGCACCTGGTGAATTCAAGTAACACACACTGCGCTATGACCTTGAGATGCTTTCAAAGATGAGTTGTCTCCACTTTCCCCTTCCAGAAAATTGGTTTCCAGGCTGAACAGTGACTCATGTTTTGCGTCTGTGAACTCTTCGGGGGATGCTTGTGATGTGCCCGGTGGCCCTTCCCCATCTTCTTTTCCCTCAGGGTCAGCAGATAAAGGTACATCTGCAGTTTTGAGAAACATTTTATCAAATTATTTACTCACAAATTATACTTCTGTTGACAAAATTTATTTCCTTAGGCTATACCAACAATAATGTTCACTGATACTATTTACATTTAGGTAAATTCAGGTAGAAAACATCTATTTCAAAATTAAGCCTAATCATCAATGCATGATGTGGGATGGTGGGTTTTATGTCTCAATTTGGCTGGGACACAGTGCCCAGATATCTGGCCAAACATTATTTTGGATGTTTCTGCAAGGATGTTTTTGGATGAGCATTTTATTTTTTATTTATATATTGAGACAGGGTCTGGCTCTGTCACCGGGGCTGGAGTGCAGTGGCATCATCTTGGCTCACTGCAACCTCCAACTCCTGGGCTCAAGTGATCGTCCCACCTCAGCCTCCCAAGTAGCTGGAACTACAGGCCTGCACCACCAATCCTGGCTAATTTTTGTATTTTTCTGTAGAGATGGGGTTTCGCCATGTTGGCCAGGCTGGTCTCGAACTCCTAAGCTCAATTGATCTGCCTGCCTCACCCTCCCAAAGTGCTGGGATTACAGGCGTGAGCCAGATCTCTTTCTCACATACACACATATCCTATTGGTTCTGTTTCTCTGGACAATTCTGATTAATATACCCAGTTCTAGTTCTAGGAGCTTATTCTAAAATAATAACTAGACATAGTGCACTAAGATGTACATGAAAGGATGTCCAAAGCAGTGCTGATTATGATAAGAAATAACTGGGGGAAAAAAGGTCTATCAATGGGGTACAATCATATTTTTACAATGGAATACTATGTAATTAAGAAGCTAATGTGAATCCACAGTTACAGACACAGGAAGTTACAGAAATGTACAAGGCCATTATACAGATACACATAAATACGCATACGTACTCACATATATAATCATAAAAATATAGAAAGGTTATATACAATGCTAAAGGTGTTTATCTCTGGGTACCAGGGATAGCGGGTAACTATACTACCCTCTTAAATGTTTACAGTAAATATATATTATTTTTATAATGATAAAAAATATTTTCAATTTTAAAAATCTAAAAAAGCAAAGAAAAATAGAAACAAAACAAATTCCTAAGTGTAAGTCAATGAATTTTTATCTCAGTAAAACTGATCAGTTAAAATACCTGGAACGATACATAACACCAGAAGGTATAGAAAAAAATAAGGCTGTAAGAAAATTAGGCATTAAAATAATGAGATGTAAAAAGTCACCCAGATATATTCAGACAATGGAATGCTATTCCAGGAACTAAAAGTAATAAGCAACTAATACATGCACAACACAGATAAATTAGAAAAACATGGGAAGCAAAAATAGCTAGACACAAAAGGAGTCATACTGTATGATTCAATTTACATGAATTTCTAGAACAGGCAAAACTAATCTACAGTGACAGAAGGCAGGTCAGTGGCTGCCTGATGCCAAGGATGGGGAACTGACTGCAAAAGGACAAGAAAAATTTCTGGAGGTAATGGAAATGTTCTGTATCTTGATTTGGATATATACCTTTATCAAAACCCATCAGACTGTATATTTAAATTGGATACATTTTACTGTATGTAAATGATACCTCAATGAAGTGATTTTGAAGTTGAAGAAAAAAGTCACCTTGAAGTCTGAGGGAGACAGAGTCCCTGAAGCCTTCCCTAGTTTACGCTGGCAGTGTTCAACCACTCTGTGTCTCTTCAACACCTTACATCTAGCTGTTCCATGCAATCGCAAATCTACTGTTTGAAAATTTTTATATGTTTTTATGTCTATCTTCCATCAAACTTGGTCTCCCTAAGGGAAGAACAGTAACCTCTTCAATAAATTTAGACAGTCACAAAGAAAGAACTGTGTTCTCCTTCCTCTGTATTAGGAGGTCTTTCACTAGTACTGGTGTAGTCCCTGAAATGACAAGCAAAAATGTTATTTCTGCATAGCTGTGCTAAGAAGGTTCTGTGTTTCCATCAGATTCTCAAAGATATAATCAAACCCAACAAGGTTAAATCCCTGGTTTGGATTCACGTCCTTTCATCCAACTCACACAGTATACAAGGTACCATGCCCATGAGGTGAACTGTCTATAGTTCTGGCAAAGATGACGAGCCTATACTAAAGACACTTACTATCTGGACTTTCAGTAGACTCTGCAGCCATCTCTTCTTCCACACTGACATCGCTACCACCACCTTCATCATTCATTTCTGCATCATCTACAATACTGTCTTCTTCCTTTTCCTCCTCTTCATCCTCCTCTTCTTCCTCAGAAACATTTTTTAATGTAGCAAGTAGTTTGTGGTAGCCAGAAACTTGTTCTGACTCACTCTCTGATTCACTTTCAGAATCTGAAGAATCTGAACTCTCTGACTAAAAAGAAAAGGAGAATTTTAAGAACAAAAACTATATTGTTCTCATTGTTACCCTAAAACTATCATCAAGCCAACATCTATTCAACGAAGCCCAAATTCAAATTTACTTAAAATTGCTAATCTAGCTATGATTCTAGAAGCTCTTCATATTCTCCAAACTGCTACTGCCCACTTTTAAAACATAAAACTTCAGGTTATGAGATTTATGTCCCAGGCATCAGGCCACAGGTTGAAGAGAACAACAGGACAATTACAAAACAACAAAAGAAAACAGGTTTTTCTTCTTTTTTAGTTTGTTTTAATATGATAGGCCCTTTGTTCATTTTGCACTGTATCTGTGATTCCTTTATGCTAACCAAAAAAGATATTCCCTCTTAGGATTCACTAAGAGCCCTCTAGTAAGCCTCTGTAACAGGGCCTAATAGGCTAGTCTCCTGGGACAATTTCAAACTGTAGCTTTTGTACTAGACATCACAATGGCATTTTTATAGACATCTTCATTTAAAATTAAGTAATATTGCCAAAATAATAGCTTGCATCTGAAATCAAAAGGAATAGAAATGTAATCAAGCTTTATTATTAGATATAATCTTAGTGGCAACAACCCAAAACCAACTATTAAAAAGAAGGTATAAAGCATTACCAGTTGACAAATCTGTGGTTTTGCTTCCTTTCTGGAAACCCTAAAAAGAAACAGGCAATGTTACACTCTAACTACTAGTATGTAGAAATTAGGAAAAGGTCAAATGAGACATTAAATGAAAAAGGCAGAATATAACATCATAAATACATTTTAGATATAGTCATGCAAAAATTACACATGCACTTGGGCAGGGCTTGCAAGAGTATGGTTAATAACTGACAAATGAAAAGTTTAACGAGGTCACATAACAAATACTAGAGTTACACATGGCTCTCATCCAAAAGAAGGATACAACTTGGCTAAATAAAAGATCTCGGGGTTCATCTTTTTCTAGCAAATTTCTTAATTAGAATGTCCCTCTAAGCTGGGAGTGGTGGCTCCTATCTGGAATCCCAGCACTTTAGGAGGCCAAGGTGGGAGAATCACTTGAGCCCAGGAGTTTGAGATCAACTTGGGTAACATACTGAGACCTCATCTCTACAAAAAATAAGAAAAATTAGCCCGGTGTTGTGCTGTGCACCTGTAGTCTCAGCTACTGGTAGGGCTGAGGCAGGAGGACTGCTTGAGCCCAGGAGGTGGTGGCTGCAGTGAGCCAGGATTGCAGCACTGGATTCCAGCCTGAGCAACGAAGTGAGACCCTGTCTCAAAAAAAAGGAAAAAAAAAAAAAAAAGAATGTCCCTAACTGATAATAAAGCAGCCCAAAGTAGTGGGATGAACACTGAGATCATAACTGCACCTCGACATTTCTAGAGAAACCACAACTACTAATACACTTATTTCCTTATTGTAATTGCACATATCAATGATGTCCCAACAAATTCTTTAAAAAACACAGAAAACATATAATGTGACTATAACAATTTATTGTATATTTTCAAATGGCTAGAAGAGCGGATTTTCAATGTTCCCAATGCAAAGAAATGATGTTTGAGATGATGAATATGCTAATCACCCAAATTTGATCATTACACATTGGGTACATGTATTGGTATCAAAATATCACACTGTATCCCACAAATACGTACAGTCATTTTATGTAAGTTAAAAATAATTATAAAAACAGGCCAAGCGCGGTGGTTCATGCCTGTAATCCCAGCACTTTGGGAGGCCGAGGCGGGCAGATGACCTGAGGTCAATAGTTCGAGACCACCCTGGCCAACATGGTGAAACCCCGTCTGTACTAAAAATACAAAAAATTGATCGGGTGTAGTGGCGGGCGCCTGTAATCCCAGCTACACGGGAAGCTGAGGCAGGAGAATCGCTTAAGCGAGACGGAGGTTGCAGTGAGCTGAGATGGCATGTGAGCTGAGATCGCGCCACTGCACGCCAGCCTGGGCGACAAAGCGAAACACTGTCTTAAAAAACAAAACAAACAAACAAAATCCGCCCTCACACAACGGGCGTGTCTCTTAGCATGAAATTACGGGCTCAACGAAAAGGCCCGTGAAGCACTCCATCCCCCGGCGGGATGGCGCCAGAATCTCCCCGGCCGGCCGAGCACGGCGGGAGCCAGGGAAGCGTGGGAAAAGGCCGGAGCAGCACTATCCGGGAGGCCAGAGGACCAAACCCGAGGATACGACCCCGGCGACTGGGGAACTCTGTCACGCCCCGTCAGACCTGTCATAGAAGGGATGCTCCTCGCCGAAATCTCGAAGATGTTTCTTCTGCTTTTTAGTTAGGGTGTTGAGTAGCTGGCTCTGGCTCCGGCTCCTGCGTTTGCCCATAGCGACAACGTCAAGTTTGCCCACTTGGAAGAGTCGCGTTTTTCACCAGGAAGCTGTCCAGTCAACACAAGCACGTGGACTCCCTGATGGCGCTTTACGGCAAAAGCAGGGTGCCATAAAGCAGATCCGCTTTACGTCGCGCTCGTACGACAGGCTTAGAACATCCGGTTCCCGATTCCGCCCCCTACCGCAGCTCTTTGAAAGCACGGGCGTTGGTTCCCATATGTTCTCAGAGCCCCAGAACGTGGGTTGGGGACATGAGCTTTGTGCTTGTGTTTTGGTTATGGAAATCAGTCTGCGTAAATGTGTAGTACCGGAGATAGCCAAATGCAGTGACTTTACAGTATACTGCAATAAAAATATCAACCCACATTTAAGGGTGCATGAACATCTCACTTCATCACGGCAACAGTGTACAGATAGGTCTTGTTAATAAGCCTGGTGTTGCAGATGAGGAAACTGATGCTTAGACACGATAACACGCTAACGGCCGGGCGCGGTGGCTCAAGCCTGTAATCTCAGCACTTTGGGAGGCTGAGGCGAGTGGATCACCTGAGGTCAGGAGTTGGAGACCAGCATATCCAAACATGTTGAAACCCCGTCTCTACTAAAAGTACAAAAATTAGCCGGGTGTGGTAGCGGGTGCATGTAATCCCAGCTACTCAGGAGGTGAGGCAGGAGAATTGCTTGAACCCGAGGTGGAGGTTGCAATGAATTGAGATCACGCCACTGCACTCCAGCCTGGGCGACAAGAGCGAGACTCCTTCTCAAAAAATAAATAAATAAATAAATAATAAATAACACGCTAGCAAGAGAAGAGAGAAGAACCTTAATTAATACAACCACATGCTTTTACCCATTAGTATCAATCATGGGGCCCACAAGTGTGTGATTCCCACCCTCACCCCACTCTCGCGTTCTCTGCAAGTATTGGAAGAGTCCCTGGAAACAAATCTGTTCCAGCATTCCTCATTAACAGCAGCAGAAACACAGCTAGAGAGGTAAAGCGACTTTGCTGAAATCACCCCAATCAATGCTAGAAAAGGCTGTGAAACCCAATCCAGTGTCTCATAACTGACCTCGGACAAAAGGGGATGGAAAAGCTTTTGAAGGTAAAGGAACCATCTTACATTTTGATCATGCTGGTACTTATGCCTTGTATACAATAAGAAAAGTTAAACTGTACAGTTAAAGTGAGTGAATTTTAATGTATGTAAATAACACCTAAATAAACAGGAAAAAGCAAAAATACAAAAGTAGACTCAGTATTCTAGGGATCTGCAAAGTGTGCAGGGCTGCTTGAGACCACAGGATAAAGATGATGAGACCCTTTTCCTAATAGTAACTTATGATACCATGTTCTATAGAAACGGAGTGCTTAAATCGTAAGCCGCAGAATTCACTTGAATATTTAAGGTAAAACAGGAGCGTCCAACAGCTCTGCTATTGGAGTGCTACTGTGGGAAATTTGGGTTTTCCCTGATACTATGTCACACCATAGAAGTTGTAATAAAACTATTAGAATGTGATTCTTGTCAGTTCTGGTGACCATCTACTATTCTTAATTAGATTCGGAGAGGCTGGGGTGGGGAAGGGAGGACAGGGCCAGAGAATATGAGGAACACATGCAAACAGAGTGGGTGGTGCCCAGCAGCTGGGACAGCCAAGGAACCCATAAATAGCCATTTGTCTTCTATCTAATTTCAAGATAAAAGGTACAGTCACTTAGGTCAACAAAAGCCTGTTTACAAGATGTCATCACATATTTTAAGGTGCTGACCACAGTATAACTTGGCTGTAACAATAAAGAGCCATCTTTTTTCCCCTTCCCAATATATCCCAAGTGCCCCAGTTTCCCTCCCCAGAGGCAGCCACTTTCTTGGTGTTCTTCCAGAGATCTTCTATGAAAGCTATATTCTCGAGCAGTTGAAGTGACTCTTACTCTCCTGGTTTCCACACCCTTGTGGTCTTGTGTACAGGTCTAGACGGTTCTCAGGTTCAGGCAAAAATTTACCCTAGCCCCACCCAAGCAGTCTCATCATTGGATCACTGGGTAATGCAAAAAGAAACCCTTTTTGTCCTAAAAATATTTATATTACCCTTTGACAACATAAAAAGGGATCCTTTGTGAAAATTTAACCTAAGAGCCAAGAAGGTAAGCATTTCTCTCCCCCCACCCACCCCGTGAAGGTTCTCTTACTAAAACCCGCACAAAGAAGATGTATATGCTAACAAATGAAGGCCTTTGGAAAACTGTAATGAAGATAAAATTTGTTTTTCTTCTTTCTTCTTCCCTCCCTCTGCCCTTCTGTTTCCCTTCTCCAAAGTTTTCTTTTACCTCTACTCACAGGAACTCCGTATTTTCAGTGTTAAAGGCAGTCCAGGAAATAACCCTCTATATTAGTTTACAGATAGCTGTTGATGAATTAACAAGTTACTGTCCTTGGGATATTTGCAATTTCCAGAAGATTCTCTAGGATAATGATCTCAAGGAGTGGGAGAGGGATAGCAATCCCTTAGGACAAGATATAGGAATGCTTCAGAATCAGTTAATAATTTAAAAGAAAAAAATGTTTTATATGGCACATTTTAAGTGTATGCAAAAGTAGACAAAATGGGAGAATGAACTCCCATATACCTGTTGCTCAGTTTCAACAACTGTCAACTCAAGACCATGTTGTCTCATTTATATGCCCAACCACTGCCCTGTCCCTACTCTGCATTATTTTTGAAGCAAATCCCAAACATCATATTATTTCATCTGTAAATATCTTAGTGTGTATTTCTAAAAGTTAAGGGTTTTTTTTTAATGTAGCCTCAATGGCATTATCCAACCTAAAAAAAAAGTGATAACTATTTAATATAATCATATATACTGCCAGTGTTCAAATTTTTGATTGTCTCATAAATGTTGTCTTTTAAAAATACTTTGTTGGGAGGCCGAGGTGGGTGGATCACAAGGTCAGGAGATTGAGACCATCTGGCTAACACAGTGAAACCCCATCTCTACTAAAAATACAAAACTTAGCTGGGCGAGGTGGCGGGCACCTGTAGTTCCAGCTACTCAGGAGGCTGAGGCAGGAGAATGGTGTGAACCCAGGAGGCGGAGTTTGCAGTGAGCCGAGATGGCACTACCACACTCCAGCCTGGGCGACAGAGTAAGACTCCATCTCAAAAAAAAAAAAAAAAATTTGTTGGTTTAACATGTCGTTTAACATGTTATGCTCTTCTCTATATTTCTTATGAATTGATTGTTGGATCTAGAAGTTTGATCAGACTTCATTATGCTTGGTATTTTATACTTCCATCAGAAGGCATATGATATCTGGTTGCCTTTCTTTCTGTGATGTTACCAGACATTGATGCTCAATGCGTAAATTCATTAATTCATGAATATGTTATAATTCTATTTCAGGGAGTGATACTCTGATTCTGTCATTTATTCTTTACTTACTTGCTGAATTCTTGTTGTGAAGACAAATTTCTACCTTAATTACATTTTGGTTACCCAGTGGTACAGTTTATATAGGAAAGAATAAATGCTTGATTCTTTGCCTTCATTTGCCAATTTCAATATAAGAAGTTGATCACTAGATTTAATGGTGGTCAATTAAGTTTTGGTTTTTATTTTTAGTATCATTTTGAATTCATGGAGTTCTACAAATTGATATGTTTTAATTGTTTGTAAATATTATGGTATATATAATTTGAAAGTACTTACTTGACATATAGCTATATATTTTTAAAGACACAAGTCAGTCACTTTCTAATGCAAAATACAGAGAGTAAGCAGAGGTCTATCTGAGATTCTCAATAGAGCTAGGGGGAGCACTGCTTGAGGATACATCTCAGATGCTGGGGATGTCTAAGATCTAATTTTTTTGTGATAACAAGGTCACATAGTTTCAAGATATGTTGAGAGGAATCCATGTATATCCAAAGGTATGACTCTCTAATGGTGAAAGTCAGATACCTCAGCTTCTGAACTGGGAAGATTCTAAGGAAGGAGTGTGTGTGTGTGTGTGTGTGTGTGTGTGTGTGTGTTTTCCTAGTAGCCTTAAATTAGATAGTTTCCTACATACAAGACCAGCTCTTCTGCAACATGTATACATGTATGTCTGTGTACAGGCCCAAAGCAATCCAGCCTCTTCCCGAGAGTGCTGGCAGAAATCAGTCTCTCACTAGCCTTATAAAATTGTGGAATTAGCTCACTTATTTGTTTTTTTTTTTTTTTTTTTTTTTTTTTTTGAGACGGAGTCTTGCTCTGCCACCCAGGCTGGAGTGCAGTGGCCTGATCTCAGCTCACTGCAAGCTCCGCCTCCCGGGTTTATGCCATTCTCCTGCCTCAGCCTCCTGAGTAGCTGGGACTACAGGCGCCCGCCTCGTCGCCCGGCTAGTTTTTTGTATTTTTAAGTAGAGACAGGGTTTCACCGTATTAGCCAGGATGGTCTCGATCTCCTGACCTCGTGATCCGCCCGTCTCGGCCTCCCAAAGTGCTGGGATTACAGGCTTGAGCCACCGCGCCCGGCCCACTTATTTGTTTAAAAAAATATTTACCTAACACGTACGTGCCAGGTACTATGCTGGCAGCCGAGGCTAGGAGAAAGAATAAGATCATGCCAGTCTCCTCAGGGAGTTCACAGTCTTGTCTGGGTGTAGGTAAGTACACAGACCATTACAATTCACTGTGCTGAATGCTGAACTGAACAATGCTGGATGCTAAGGAATCTGCAAGGACACATTTACCCAGGTAGGGGGATGCTGGTCTCAGGCTGAGAATGTGTCAGCCAGACACATTCATTGAACACTAGTATTGAACTCAAAATTGATCAAAATTATGGATATGAGGCTATATGAGTTGTGTCTCCTGACCTCATCAACAGTAAGTTCGTGCGTTCAAGACAGGATATGATGGAGATAGAACAATAGGAAATTAGGAAGCTGTGTAGTCATCGGATTCCACAGCATTTATTATATGTGGAGCAATAAGCTTTCTAGGTGGAGCAGACTTTAGAAATGAGATTATGTCTGTGAAGAGCAAAGCTTTGTGATGCACGCTACATAACATAAAAATACAAAATATTAGTACATATGGCCCCTGCCCTTTCCATTCATCTGTACCCATAAGAAGTATCCACTGTGAAACTCAGAACCTGGAATATAGTGAACTTTTATAAGTATGTTTCATCAGGTGTATCAGGGATTGATTTACATTAGGTCTAGCTTAAAATTGAAAATATTTTATCCTATTACTTTAGTTGAGAACAAGCCTTAAATGCTGTTAGAGGGCATCAAGTTTTGCATTGCTCCCCTAGTGGAATGTTGGTATTTTTCGTTCATTCATTCATTTTATCAAGCATTTTCTAAACTGTTACTGTGTTCCAGGAATAACACTGAGCATCAGGGATTTCAAAAACTCAAACATCAGACTTTTCCCTTGAGGATCTCAGAGTCTAGTTGGGAGACAAAGCAATTAACAAAGAATTAACATTGTCATGGGCTAAAAGATGTACAAAAGGTTTAAAGGAACCCAGAAGATAAAGAAATTCATTCTGCCATGGAGAAGAGGGAAAAGTTTGTGGGGAGCTGCACAGAGGATGGACCGAGTCAGGATTTCCTGGGCGAATAAATAGGAAGAGCGAATTCCAGGTAGAGGCAATAGCATGAACAAAAGTATAGAGACGTGTTTGGATAACTGCAAGCGGTCCACGTCACTGAGGTGGACAGGCAGGACAGGAGGGGTTAGAGACCTGGCAGGTGAGGAGCCAGTCCATGAAAGGCCTTGAATGCCTTGTGGAGAAGTTGACATCCAATCCCATAAAATGTGAGGCGCTGATAAGGGATTTCAAGCAAGGAAGTTATGTGATCAGATTTGGAGTTTAGAGCAATCACAAGGATGTCTGGTGTGGGTGTCAAGGCTATTAAATCTTCCCTTCTGATGCCTTACCTGAGCAATTAGTTTGCTTTGGATGCTGCCCACCACAACTTTGGAGACTTTTTCAGCTGGGCGCTGTGGCTCATGCCTGTAATCCCAGCACTTTGGGAGGCCAAGGTGGGTAGATTAATTGAGATCAAGAGTTCAAGACCAGCCTGGCCAATATGATGAAACCTCATCTCTACTAAAAATACAAAAATTAGCCGGGCGTGGTGGCATGCGCCTGTAATCCGAGCTACTTGGGAGGCTGAGGCACGAAAATCGCTTGAACCTGGGAGATGGAGGTTGCAGTGAGCCGAGATTGTGCCACTGCATTCCAGCCAGGGCGACTTTGAAGACGTTTTCATATGTTTACCAAGTGCTTCCTCCTACTTCTCAGCATTTATTGAAACCAGCATCTCAAGTCTCTCCTGGTATAATTATCATATTTTGAGACTGTAATGAGTTCAGTTTACCAGAAACATCCGTGAAATCCACACTCTCCATGCTGGTCACTATGCAAATATGGTTATAATATGATGGAATCACACGGGTGAACCCAGGGTCCAGCTCTTCACAGCTCTTTTTTTTTTTTTTTTTTTTTTTTGAGACAGAGTCTCACTCTGTCGCCCAGGCTGGAGTGCAGTGGCGTGATCTCAGTTCACTGCAAGCTCCGCCTCCTGGATTCACACCATTCTCCTGCCTCAGCCTCCTGAGTAGCTGGGACTACAGGCGCCTGTCATCACGCCCGGCTAATTTTTTGTATTTTTAGTATAGACGGGGTTTCACCATGTTAGCCAGGATACTCTCAATCTCCTGACCTCATAACCTGCCCACCTCGGCCTCCCAAAGTGGTGGGATTACAGGCGTGAGCCACCACACCCGGCCCCAGCTCTCCACAGCTCTTAACTTCTTATGTTCTCCCTTATCCCTGTGGGCTCAGAAACACTGCATCCATCTGCCCAACAAGTGCTCAGATAATTCTTATTATTTATGTATTTATTTGAAACAGGATCTCACTCTGTTGCCCAGGCTGGAGTGCAGTTGTGTGATCTCGGCTCACTGCAGCCTCTGCCTCTCTAGTTCAAATGCTTTTCCTATCCCAGCCTCCTGAGTAGCTGGGATTACAGGCGTGCACCACCATGACTGGCTAATTTTTATTATTATTATTATTTGTGTTTTTAGTAGAGACGGGTTTCATCATGTTGGCCAGATTGGTCTCGAACTCTTGACATCAAGTGATCCACCCACCTTGGCCTCCCAAAGTGCTGGGATTACAGGCATAAGCCACCATGCCTAGCTAGTGTCCAGATAATTCAATTCACATATTAAGCTATAGATAGATTCCCATAGACATATAAGTGGAAAGGTCCAGGTATGTGGCACATCTGGAGTTCAGGAGAGAGATCCAGGCTGCCAGAATGACCTGAGAGTGGTCAGTGTATGATTGGGACTGAATGAGATTACTCAATATCAATACAGAGAAGAAGCCTGAAAACAGAGCCCTGGGGTAGCTGCAAATTTAAGACACAGGACAGATGAAGAAGAACCAGCAAGGTGACTAAGGAGGAGCAGCCACTGGGCGAAGAGGAAAGCTGGTGTTGTCTCCCATTTATAAACTGATTCTTCTCAGGAAAGGCAGGTTTACAAAAGAGTTAAGACTGAGGATGCTGGACTCACATCTATCTGGATTCAAAAACCAGTGATGCATTAGGGGCCAAATGACTTTTACACCTCATGCAGGGGACTGGGTGCAGTACAGAACCTGGGGAGTATTTGTTTACTGAGTAATCATTGATTCTGTACCACTGCACTCTGGGGATATATTAAGCGCCAAGGGAATTTATGTAAAAGAATAAAACAAAGTCTTTGGCCTCAGGGAGCTCACAGTCCAGAGAAAGGGAGCAGTCATAGAAGCCAATCATTCCCCACAACATCACAGTGTGATAAATTCTTTCATGAAAGTGTGAGCCATGCACTGAGGGAACAGAGAGGAGGGAGTGATTAATCCAGCCTAGGGTGGCCTGACTTACAAATGATGCGTTTTTTTTTTTCTTTTTCACCTGTTATGTGCCATTTTGCCCAAGAAAATCACGACTCTTCTGAGCACCATTGATTAATTCATGTGATACAAGAATTTTTTCTTTTCTTTTTTTTTGGAGGGGGAGAAATAAGGATAAAAAAATCCGCAGGGTACAGATTGTGGTCCTGCTTTTTAAAACATTAAGTTAGGAATTACAATCTTGAATGAAACTGAGTCTATAATTGCCTATTAGCCCAAATCAATGTTCTCTCCCTTTTGACTGTTACCAAATCACTCCCTGGTGTAACTTTGACATCCCAGCCTTAACCCCTGAGACTATTACATCTGGTGTGCTAGGCTTCAGCAATTTTAATGTTTTATTTGGAACTAGGGTCAGCCCTAAAGTAACTGTAACTGCAGTTACCTTCCATTTTGGGGGCAGCTTTTTTTCTTTAGATAGTGAAGACCCTAAAACACCAGCTTTTCTCATATTTACTTTAACAACCATATCCACTTCTCATGAACAAGATTTTCTACCATTTTCTTGTACATTTTTGTTTCTTCTTACTTTCTTTGTTATGCATTCATTCTGGCTAGAACTAAAAGTTTAGAAATAAAATTCATTAACTAAAAATGTCCTTTCAGCTGCGTGCAGTGGCTCACGCCTGTAATCCCAGCACTTTGGGAGGCCGAGGCAGTTAGATCACTTAAGGTCAGGAATTCAAGACCAACCTGGCCAACACGGCAAAACCCTGTCTCTACTAAAAATACAAAAATTAGCCAGGTGTGGTGGTATGTGCCTGTAATCCCAATCCCAGCTACTCAGGAGGCTGAGGCAGGAGAATCACTTGAACCCAGGAGGCGGAAGTTGCAGTGAGCCACGGTCGTGCCACTGCACTGCAGCTTGGGCAACAGAGTAAGACTCTACCTCAAAAAAAAAAAAAAAAAAAGCCCTTCATGAGTTTATTATGAATTCTTGCACTGGAAATTCCACAAAGGCAGATTGCAAAACTGGTTGTAATTTAGTGTTGAGTGCAGTGGAATGGTACTACCCTTATTCTGCTAACTAATTGCTCCTCTAGCTTTGTCTGAAGACACAACTAGGGATTTGGGAGCCAGATAAATGTTTGGATAATTTTGTTCTCCAGCCCGAAAGTAACTGTAACTATAGTTCCTTTGATGGCTACGGTAGATGATGGTGAATGTATTTGGGACAGGACAGGTTCTAGTGCAAAGAGAGATGAGGGCAGCATGGGCCAGGTCTGGACATTGTCTGCTGGAATACAAAGATAAATTGTTTTCTCAACCACACAGGAATATACCCTTGAGCCCATGTTGGCTCTTCAAGAAACAAAAACACTTTAAAAATCATTAAAGGAAAAGAAACCCTGAGAATTCTGTATTCCTGATTTAAAAAATGAAGACACTAGACTTTTTTCCCCAAGAAAAGATAGTTAAGGTTTATTTCCTAAATAGGGTATGCTATTGAAGAATAATCATTCTTAAAAGTTGTCCCTGTGCTTCAGTCTTTAATGAAAAGGACTGAGTTTCTTTTAATATGGGATTCTCAGTGAGGCTGAGCTTCTACAGGGTTAGATTAGCAGGAAGTCCATTCTTCCCCTGGTTTGGCCAAGTCTCTCAAAAATGCTAACCCAGTCCAAAGGGTCAGTCCTGATTACCCTCATCTTGAGTAGTTGCTGTTAAAATCTGGTTGTGTTCCGGGAGCAAAAGCAGACATTCTCCCCCATTCTCCCCTTTCTTCTTTCCCAGCTCCCTGCAACTTGTGATACTCTGCTTCGTATCTGTCAGGCCAGGACTAGCTGTCAATGGCACACCTCTTTAGGGTCCAAACTCTTCAGTTCACAAGTGCTAGCCATTTCCCCAGCAGTCCCATAGGGTCAGGTGAATGGCTTGGGAGGTGGTGTCAGTGTCAGTTGCATGCTGTTTCTGGAACCAGCTCCCCCTCTGATGGGTTCTAGGCCCTCCGTCACCAGTCCAGAGTCTCCTCTCTCATGATGAAGCTATTTCAGAGGGCTTTTCACCACTGTCTGTCATTGAGCCTCTGTCAGAGAATCCCTAGTTCATCTGACATGTGCTGGTAACTCTGAATCTCAAAGAGGCCAAGTCATTTATGCTCAATTAGGGCTATGATTATTGTCAGTGAGCACTATTTGCTATCTAAGCCTTCGTTCCTATTAAGTTAAACTGAATGAAACAGAAAATGGGTGGGGGAGAGCTAGCTCTGCTGTTCCCAGATGAAGGTGTGTGTGCATGCGGATGCATGGGTGTGTGTGTGTGTGCGCGCGCGCTGTGGGGAGAGGAACAAACTTTAAAGACCAAGCCCTCAGAGTGCTTTCCTCTGCACTCTAGGACTCTTCTCTCTCATGATGTTCCAAGAGAATCTAAAGCACAACCAACATAAAGATATTAAAAAATAGATTCTAAGTGACAGAGAAAGTTTATAGCCTTTTGCTAACTTGCTATGGTCATAGTCTAGAATTTTGTGGTTTTTTTTGAGAGAGAGAGTCTCGCTGTGTTGCCCCGGCTGCAGTGCAGTGACACAATCTCAGCTCACTGCAACCTCTGCCTCCTGAGTTCCAGCAATTCTCCTGCCTCAGCCTCCTGAGTAGCTGGGATTACAGGTGCCTGACACTGTGTCTAGTTAATTGTTGCATTTTTAGTAGAGACAGGATTTCACCATGTTGGCCAGGCTGGTCTTGAACTCCGACCTCAAGCGATCCACCTGCCTCGGCCTCCCAAAGTGCTGGGATTACAGGCATGAGCCACCATGTCTGGCCCATTTTGACAATCACAACAGGCCAAATTCTAATCACATTGTAGATATGCCAGGAAACCCCAGAGCTGTCTGGTAAGAACCCTGAAAACCCAGAAAGAGACAGAGATGCTTCTTTGGCCTATCAGGAATAGATTAATTTGGCCCAGCCCAATTAGCAACACAGCATCTTCTCTATGTTGGGCCACTGGGGAATGAAATGCTGCGGCTTTTCCTGTGGAAGTTTATCATCTCCTTGGGGAATGCAGAAGGATGCACTCCTAGAAATAATTAAGACAACAGACTCTGTGCAGGGCTTCTGGACATTAACTTTCCTACCCTGGTTACCATTGCATGACCAAGCTGCTTTAGCAGAGTAATGCTTACATGTTCTTTGCCTGGTCACTCTGCACAGCCACAACCTGACTCTTGGAATCAAGGAAGCATTTGCTTCTAGTGGTCAGGGCATGTGGGTTGAGAGGTGAGACCACAGCAACGGGTATCCTTTCTGTCTGGGTGCAGAGCTAGGGTTGAAATGGTAAAGCTTCAGGATTTACCATTCACCACGTGTTTTCAACCCAGGAAAGCAGACACAAACATGTCCCAGGATAGACGGGGTCCTGTGCCTGGAGATCTGGATGCCCTGTGTTGATGAGGAATCATCTGAAAAGGTGAAACAAACAAAAAATATGAAACAACCTCTATATCTAAGTCAGAATGGGGTGGGAGCAGGGACCAGGGCTAGGGTTGGGTTAGAAGTGGTGTCCATCTCCTGGGAGAGTGCTGTCAGGATTTCATACAAGAAGGGAAGTCCCCCAGTTTCCTATATGAGACAAATTGCTTTTAATTATGTTAATTACAACAACAGAGCACTCCACTTCTCAGGAGAGCTTTTCATCTTCAAAGGGGCTCCAGGATGGAGCATTCACAATTGTCGTGAAAGTCTCTGGAGTTTGAGAACTAAAGTCAAAAGATCCCTAGCTGTGTGGGTTGGGGCCCATGTATGCCCTGAAAAGCCAATGTCTAAGGGATTCTCTGGCTTCAAGGTTAGAAGCAGGTCAAGGCAGGGGTATATGTCTGGGAATTAGCTCTACCTCTCTGAAATCAGAGAGGCAAAGGAATGGAGTGCCAGCCTCAGTCTAGTTCCCTCAAGCCCCGACTCCGTTTATTGGGATTGCCAATAAAATCAAGGATCCCCAGTTAAATGTGAATTTCAGATAAACAACAAATAATTGTTTAGTGTATTCATGTATTAATTGTTTATCTGAGATTCACATTTAACTGGGCATCTTGTATTTTTATTTGCTAAATATGGCCACCTTATCCTATATGTTTCTCTCCATCAGTACACACACACACACACACTCTCTCTCTCTCTCTCTCTCTCTCTGCCTCTCACACACACACACACACAATGAGAGGCCCAGCTTCCTACCTGACAGACTCCTACCTGAGAGGTCAGCAAGCCTAGGCGTGTTCCCCCCGGGGCAGGGGAACAGAACTCTCTAGACCTGCCCAGGCCCAGCCTCTTTCCCTCCTGCATGTGGGAATGTGAGAAAACTCCTCTCAGCTCTCTAGGGGGAGGATCTCAAGGGCTGGGCAGCTGGACATATAGTACATCCTTCCCAACACCTTTATTTACCTCGGAATTTGAGGATGAAGCTGCCTCAGGAATGGACTCTCTAAAGCTTCCTGATACTTCCCTCCCATCCTTCCTCCTCCATGTGCTTATCTTACCTACACTCCATGGCTCTTGTGGCTTCAGGGGGAAACCTGTAGCCACCCACCCCCATTGCCCCACACTGCTGGCATGAAAATTCCTCTGTGACAAAAAACAGAGAGAAAGGGTCACTGGGCTGAGATGAGCTTCCTGCCTAGGCAGTGGAATCCAGGCTGCCAGGACCGGTCTGGGCCTGAACTAGAAATGCCGCCGGTTTCCCGGGCTGGGTGGGGAAGAGAGGACAAGCTGGCACTTGCCACAGCACAGAATAGTAACTGGGAGATTGTGATGCCTGCTCTGAGCCTGAGCGAAACTCTCAGGGCCTCCAGACATTGACGCAGTAGAGAGGTTCCCAGGCCCCAAAGCTCCAGATTCAGCCCCTGGGCTCAATCAGGGTCAAGGATAGAGCATGCTGCCTTCTTCCCACCCCCAGGATAGGCAGATGGTCACACATGTTCATATCCTGGGATATTACTTCAGGCCTCTGGGTAAGATTAACATTCCAAAGCCCCAATCCTCAGGTTCCCCTTCATGACCTAATGGAAAGGGCATGGAGTCAGACAGATTAGGCAGAATCAACTTCCTACTCACCATTTAGCAGCTTTGAGACCTTAGATAAAACTCTTAAAAATTAAATTTAAAAAAATCCCCTGATGAACCAAGCCAAGTAGCTGGCAGAGCTGTGCAGGGGATTTCCAAACAGAGAGGGGCAGAATATGCAGCCACAACTTTTCCTTAAAAGTGCAAGATTCTAGAACAATTCCAGAAAAGCTAACATAGGTAAATTACTCTTAGATTTGTACTGGGGAACAAGAACAATAACGACATTCCCCCTGTGAATAGCCATAGTTGGTAAAACATGCTAATGTTTCCTTCCCTCCTTATCCTTTCTTAATAAATCAGAAGTGCATGAATTAAGTATAATACACTCAGCTCATGGGCACCATTTAAATCATTACCTGGCAGTAGTAAATAATGTGGAACACTGAAGTTCTTTATTAAATGTATATTGAATAACTGGCTAACTAGAGGAAGAAAGAAAGGAAGGGGGGAAGAAAGGAAGAATCTATTTTATTTCAACTGAGTAGGACTTAGTAGTAATTATGACTCTTATTTTACTTTTAAAAATATTATGTATTTATTTACTTTGACTATTTTCATTCAAAGGATTGACTCTTATTTTAGAAGCCTCCAGTGCTGGTATTATATTTCCTCAAATACCCCTTCACTAGGTCTACTGTTTCCCTACCACCTTCCATTTCTGTTCTGCAGCAGCTGTGCCCAGCTCTTCTCATAGTGTTTTGTAAATAGTGAACTAGAGCAGACAGAGCTTTGAAACTTCCTGGCTACCCCAGGGGATTAAGCTGGCAAGGCACCTGGCCAGCGTAGGCTTGGTGGGTCCTTCTTTGGATTCGAAAGGCCCAGGAGAAACTGCTACTGCTAGCAGCAGCTCAACAGTATGCAGATGTCATTGTGCTGGGGAGGGACAGGTGGTGTGTAGGCAGCCTTGTCTCTGATTCTTGGGCCTGAACAAAATAAGAGGGATAAAACAGTCTCAGTGGGATCAAAAGTTTCCCAGGGGATTTAAAACCGGGTGGAGTCATGCACAGGACATTGGTAACATGTGAGAACAGCCCTGGGATAGGGGATGATAGAAGGGTCTGATGAAGCACTCTTTCTACTCTTATTCTATGTCTCTTGCAAGTCCACTTGCCTGTTTCGAAGTTCAGGGATTTGGACTTGAACTTGAGCTTGGCCACTTCTCATGTAATCCTGGGGATTATCCTTTATGGGCCTTAGTTTCCTCAAGAATAAAATAGAAATGCTATTCACTAACCCACACACATGCATTTAGCAAAGATGTGTTGAACACTTACTGTGTGAGAGGCCCTGAGAACACAGTAGCACACAAGATAGACAAAGCCTCTGTCCTTTTGGAGCTTATTCATACTCCAGGAAAGAAACCCCCAAATAGCAGCTCCTGTGAGGTGTTTTATATGGCTCATGTAATTAAAAGTTTTTAAAAAATTGTAAATGTATAAAAAATTAGTAGATTTTACATAAAAATCTAGATTTCCCAGTAGTAACATTGGGCCTGTATTTCTGTCTGGCAGCCATCAGCCAGAGCTTAGTGGCTGCTGCTTTTGGGAAGAAATCACACTTTCCAGGTAGCCACGGTCCTCACCATTTCTAGACACTCTTACTTTGCCCAACCTAAACAATCTTTTTGTGTGTTTTTTTTTTACCCAAAACCTTTCAATGCCCCTCCCTGTAAACAGGAGAAAGTCCAACTCTTTCATGTCACATTCAAGGCCTTCCTTCCAGTTCTGTTTCCTGCCTAATTCATCCCTGTAAATGCTACACTTCAGCAAATTGCAGTTTCCTGACTATCCCATGAGGTACTGCTGAACTATTATAATATTATTCTCTTTGCCTAAAATGTTTTTTTACTTCTCCTCTTCTATCTAGAAAATGGTTACTGAACTTTAAGGATCATTTTAAACTTTAAAATCCCTCTGTGAAGGCTCTCCCTTTGTGAAGACTTCTGCTGAGAAAAACCCAGAGGGTCTTGTGGCCTGAAGACCCTCAAAGATGGAAATGGTCCACTTGAGACCAAAGGGCCATCAATGGCTCTACATCCTATGTTTTATTGGGCACGGGGCCCTCCAGCTGGTCACAATTTGTAAAAATGCTCAGCTTTCTCAATAAATGGGGACAAAATATGAACACTAAAAAAATGTCTGTAAATGAACTTAGCTAATCATGAAAGGTGTTTGAATGGTCATTAATGCTTATTACACAGTAGCTCTTATTCCAGCTGTTGTTATTGATATTCCAAATGGAAGCAACTTCATTAAAGATGGTAGATCAGCAGGTGCAAAGTATATCAAGGAAGACAAATTTATTATGGTTGAAGGGTAGCGAAATGGTAGAAGATATGGTTGGAAAAGTAGACTAGGGCCAGAGAGGGGCCTTCTAACTGGTCTCTCTCTGCCTGACCTTTTTCTCCCTTCTAGCTTAAGCACAGCAGCCAGAGTAATTGTGCAAAACAAGTTACCTCTGTCACTCCTCTGCTCAAAAGCCTCCAGTGGCTCCCCCTCACTCTGAGTAAAAGTTGTTACCTCTCAAACCTCAACTCTCCAACTCTCCCCTTGCCCTGGCCACACTGGCCTCCTTGCTGGTCCTTTAGTGGGGCAAGTATACTCCTGCCCTGGGGCCTTTTACTTGCTGGGCCCTCTTTCTGGAATAATCTTCCCTCTGATACCCACTTGATTCCATCACATTCTTAGCACTCTACTCAAATGTCAAATCTTCCCCCTGGTTAGTCCATCTAAAATTTGGATCCACTCCACCCCCTCCTAATCTTTTTCGGTTGCCCTGTTGTCCTTCTTAGAACTTGCCATGAACTTACATACTTTACTTATTTATCTTGTTTATTGCCTGTCTCCCCAGCTAGAATATAAGCACCACGAGGGCAGA
The DNA here is from genome assembly GCF_009764315.1 of Trachypithecus francoisi. NCBI lineage: Eukaryota > Metazoa > Chordata > Mammalia > Primates > Cercopithecidae > Trachypithecus > Trachypithecus francoisi. The sequence continues at coordinate 66,850,827 of NW_022681470.1, read as the reverse complement.
AATTTTTGTCTGTCTTGCTCACTGCTATGTCCCCAGCACCTAGAACAGAACTTTGGCACACAGTAGATAAACAATAAGCATTTGTTGGATGAGGGAATGAGATTTCTTGATTCAGTAAGAATTAGGAAATCACAGAATGTTTTTGAGCAGGACAGTGATGGGACTAGAGCTCATGGAGGGCTGTAGAATAGATTGGAGTGGGGCTGAAAGCTGGGAGTTGGGAGGTAGTCACTATAGCAGAAGGGCACATATGTGAAAGTTTAAACAGAAGGATTTCATAGGAACAGGAGACAATATGTTTCAAAAGGGTGGGGATTTTTCTGGTGTATAGTGCTCAATAGAGATTTACTGAAGGGTGAATGAAGGAATGATATTTGTGTCTCATGTCGGGGAGACCCAGAACCCTGGTCTTGGTCTGTCTTAGAAAGACCAAAACCCTGTTTACTCCTGACTTTGGGGCTCTCCCAGTCAGGGGTTACATGAGGTTGGTACTGAAAATCCCTTATTTGTACATACATTTCCCCTTTCTTCTTTGACTGGGCTAACCCTCCATGACATCTAGCCACTTCTTAGGCCCAAGCTTAGCTTGGACAAAGCTGAGATTCAAGCTGTAGAAATTGAGGTGGGGTTTAGGCTGTCAGTGTCTGGGGCAGGGACCAGATAGAATCACCTTTTTTAATGTTATGCAACTGGAATTTTAGGCAATGTGGAGAAATTAGTGTGGCAGGTAGTCCTTAGGCCTTCCCTGGCCAGTCCAGAGCCACTCAAGAGAGTGGAACTCCCCATGGAAGCCATCTTTACCTTTTTCCACAGAAGGCCAGGGTAATTGGATAGGAGGCTAATCATGTGGACTACATGAAGAGAACATTCTGACAGGGGAGGGGTGAAGGGTGGGACTGCTACTTGGTCAAAATCTTCTCATTTCTACCCTGTCTTTCCTGTCCCTTAGCCATATCTCCTCAAGGGGATTCTTCACTAGGCTCTGAGAGTCACATTTGGGCCTTGCTCTTGATCCAGTCAGCAGAGAAGAGATGCTTTGTATCCTCGCTGTCCCAAGAATAAATACACAGTAACACATTACTGAATTCTGCAGGTTTTTGTTAAGTGAATACCAGGTGCCCTGAATTGTGCCACATCCTTGCCTAAAGATGGGGAGGGGGATGCAGCAATAGAGAAGAATGACATTTTCGAAGACATGGTATTGTTTTATTTATTTCATTGAATCCTATTGTCAATCCCATGAAACAGGCAGCATTCTCATTTAGGAGGTGAGTAAATCGAGGCTTAGACTGCCCGGACAGTTAGGAAATGAGAGATGGGAAACTGGAGACAAATTTTGACTCATTCCAAAGCACAGTTAGTTTTTCTGATGCAGCTCTGCTGTCATGGAGTGCCAGAGAAGGGTCTGACACCCAGGTCTCCTGACTCCCCAAGTGCTCTTTCTTCTTTCTTGAAAAAAAGTAATGATAATATTTTCGTTAAATAGTATGTAAATCTGCTTTAAGATTTAATCATATAGGACTGAAAGCTTTATAACCAAAGCATCAGCAACCACCCACATCCTATTTTTGTTGAAATAGTATTTTGTCTCCTATTATTTTTGTTGAGCTCTCTCATCCATTCTTATCTCTACTCCCATGCTTTTTGTCATCTCTTAACCTTATAGATTAATATGTTTTAAAAAATTCCCTCACTGTCATTGATCACCTGAGGTGATCTGGGGTGGTGGGGGGTGGGAGAGGAGAAAAGCACATTTGGTTTATCACTCATATTGAGCAGGAGTCCAGCTTCTTGCAACACTGCTCCCCGAAGGTTCTGTACTCCTGGAGTCCTCATTTTCTGAAATCGACACATTGTCCAGTGCTCTGTAGCTCAAACTGAACCTAACACTGTGCTAGTTCCTGCCTGGCCTGCACCTTGCTGCCCTTAGGACTTGGCTGAAGCCTGGAGAGAATTGTCGACACAAAGAAAACAAAGAGCAGATAACAGCAGTGATGGTCACTCGGTCTGCACAGCACTCCATCTATTTCAGAGAGCGTTCATATCCACTATCTCATTTCAAAGCAGCACAGTCACAGCATAGGTTGGTTGGTGCTGACCGTGACGCCAAAATCAGGCCACTGTTTTGTCCCAATGGGGAAGCAGATTTGAAATCAGAACTCTGAACTCTCACATTCATGGTGGTTGTAGTTTCTTTGGGTCTTTTGTCTATAGAGCCAATGGAAGCTCTCAGTGCTGGGGAAGATGGAAAGTGGACCCTCAAGATTCGGAATGAATGGGCAGAAGAATGAAGGGAGGGCCCCAATGGGGAGCTTACTTCCAAATAATTTCCTGGGCTTTGTTTTTCCTCCTTCGCCTCCCGTAGAGATCCAAGTTTGGAATAAAGAAAGCTGCTTCTTTGAGAACACTTTCCAGTGCTCAGCTTGCTTGAAGGATAAAAAGAGTCTTCTAACTGTGGAAGGACTCAGAAGATGTTCTGCACACTTTGGTGGAGAATTCTTCTAGAGTCCAAAGCCAAAGTCTGTGCCATTGCTTGGAATGGAAAGTGAGATTCTTTTATGCTTCCTGCCATCTTGTTGATTCTAGAATTTGGAGGCTATTACAGAGAGCAACAACCAGTGTGCCTTACAGTTTAGGCTGTGGCTTAGGCAATGTGTTAGGATCATCTGTAGCCCAGGTACTTTAAGATACTTGGATGGAGACAGAAATAAACCAGGGCCAAGAGAAGAGTGAAGGTAGATGTGATGGGCTACAGAATGCCTTCCAGAAGGCATTCTTCTGTGCTTTGAAAGCACAGAATTGGATTGTTCAGTGCAATGTCCCTACCCCACTCTTTAGCAACCTGACCAAAGGTGCACAGCTTCTTTGCTATCACCAACTCCTGTAACACTAAACTCCACCATATGGAGCCTTTGGGAGGAGCCCCAGTTGCCACGCCCTCTGCTCTGCCAAGAAGAGAGTGGGATTTGGGTTCATGGTTTTATTGTCATATGTCTGATATTGTAGAGTTTAAAGTCTCTGGGTGGAAAAAGAAACTCCTCCCTACCAAATGAGAGCTGACTGGGAACAGGAGAGGGGAATTCCCTCATTCCTTGTGGCTGTGAATCAAGGCCCCTGGGCTGAAATGTATGTCCCACTACCTGAAACTCAGACTCACTAGTGAGTCAGCAATGCCGCACCTGATTATCAATGGAGGGCAAAATGATGGGAGCATTGCCGGCCCAGGGCATGTTGGGAATGACTGAATCCTGAAGAGGCTCTTTTGAGAATACAGAATAACTGATTCCCCAAGAGCCTGTGGAAAGACTCACAAAATGTTCTTATTCCCCAGATCAAGCAGATGAGGTGTGTATCAGAATAGAAGACATCAGGGTGGCCTATTGCCAGGGCTTGTTGCCTGCAGAGCCAGGGGGTTCCTCCTGTACTCTACTTTAGTTCCACCTCTTACCCCCTTTCATTAATTCTTCAGTTGAGTGACATGAGAGTAGGGACTTGGTTTTGTTTATGGCAATATCAACAATACCTAGATCCATGGGTGATTTTTTTGAGATGGAGTTTTGCTTTTGTTGCTCAGGCTGGAGTGCAATTGCGCAATCTCGGCTCACTGCAACCTCTGCCTCCTGGGTTCAAGCAATCCTCCTGCCTCAGCCTCCCAAGTAGCTGGGATTACAGGCATGTGCCACTAAGACTGGCCAATTTTGTATTTTTAGTAGAGTCGGAGTTTCTCCATGTTGGTCAGGCTGGCCTCAAGCTCCTGACCTCAGGTGATCCGCCTGCCTCAGCCTCTCAAAGTGCTGGGACTACAGGTGTGAGCCACTGCACCTGGCAATTTTTTTTTTTAAATAATTAACAGCCAGTGCAGAACAGGTCAGAATAGACTCTGGCTGGGGAACTGAGCAGGGTCCAAGTGGGTAGAGCCCTGAGTTTGTGTTCTAGTCTTGGTTTGTGGCTAATATGCTATGTGACCTTGAGCAAATCACTTGACCTCACTGGGCCACAGTTTTCTCGCCTATGAAAAGGGAGAATTTAGACTAGACGTTGTAATCAGATGCCTACGGGGTCAGGCAATTAAAGTAAATGAGTGAGCTCAATAGAGTGAGTTTGTCCTGGCTGTAATGTGTAGACTCCCTCTAAATGGGCAACTATTGCCCGGTAGAACTGTTGGTAGAGCATCCAAAGCACTTGACTCTTTAAGATGCTGAGAATCTGGATGTTTATGTGAGATCTCCTGATATTTAAAATACCGTGTGGGTAAAAACTGGCTAAGTCAGTTTTAGTCTTGATCTAGATAATCCAGAAGGACCCTCCCAGCTTGAGTTTTCTGATTCCAAAATATATGTCTTCTAAAGAAGGTCCTTAAGACATCCCCTTAGTCATGGGAATTTCAGCTGGTGCAAAAGTGAGTGCCTGTGTGGGCTCATACTTGTATGCCATTGGGATTTTGACTCCCCTCAAATGACATCTCCCAATAGCCTTACCCCTCATCCCTCTCATACACCTGCAGTGGAGCTTTTTTGGTCCCCAGAGCCCAGCCCTGGGCCAGATGGAAGATGCAGTTTGTCTAGTGAGCTCATCAGTGGTAAACAGCTAACTGTGCTGATGAGCTTGCCCTTCCCCCAGTGAAGGGAAGAGTGGCCACAGGGCAGTGGTTGAGACAGAGGCTGGCTGAGTCAGGCCTTGGGGCCTTGCTGCCTTCCCAGGCCTTTGCTGGCTACAGTCCAAAGCTAAATTGGGGCTTGGAATCATGCCTACATTATTATCAATCTGGGGCTCTTCAACACACTTGTATGAGTATGCTAGGGCTACCATAACAATGTACCTCAGAGTGGGTGGCTTAAACAACAGAAATTTTTTGTTTCCTAGTTCTGGAGTTTAAACGTCCAAAACCAAGGTCTGAGGGATGTGAAAAAAAGCTCTATTCCAGGTATCTCTCCTTGGCTTGCAGCTAGCTGTCTTCTCTTTGTGTCTCTTCATACCACCTTCCCTCTGTGGGTATCTGCCTCTGTGTCCAAATCTCTTCCTTTTATAAGGACACCATTCATATTGGATTCAGGCTCACCCTTATAACCACATTTTAACTTGATTACCTCCATAAGGATCCTGTCTCCCAATAAGGTTACATTCTGACATCTGGCTGGTGGTGGTGGTTGGGGGTGGGGGGTAGTCAAGACTTCAAAATACAAATTTTTTTTTTCTATGTGGGTGACAATTCAACTCATTGCACCACTCCTCCACAGTTTCTCACTCATTACTTTAAACACCAAAACCTAAGTGGCCTGCTCATGCCCCATTTCACCTACGACAGCTCAGTGGTTGAGGGTGGGGGATTTTTAAAAGTCTCATTTACTGTTGCACAGCCTCCTGCAAACCTGTCCTCTAGATAGATGAGGAAGGTGAGGGAAATCTCATCAAGCACCTGTTAGGGTACATGCAGGACTTGAATTTCAGGTAATAACAAGGAATGCCTTCTTGTTCTCTGACACACTGTCTATATGGTACTTTTAATCTTTATGCCAATAATAATTGCAAGTACATAAAAAGCACTTGATAAGTGCTAAATACTGTTGCAAGCAGTTTACATGTAGTTATTGAATCCCCACAGTACCCTGAGGTAGGTACTATTATTGACCTGTTTCTACAGGTAAGACACCAGGGCCTAAAAAGCTTAAGAAACTTTCCCAAGTCTGTAGTAACTGATGGAGTTGGGGTCTAAACCCCAATAGTTGGCTCCAGAGGCTATGTTTTTAATCATTACACGATAGTGATCAGAGGAAGCAGGAACTCCAGCCTGGGCAACATAGTGAGACCCTGTCTCTACAAGAAAAAAAAAAAAAGAAATCAGCCGGGCATGGTGGCCCATGCCTGTAGTTCCAGTTACTTGGGAGGGTGAGGTGGGAGAATCGCTTGAGCCCAGGAGGTTGAGCTATGACTGTGCCACTGCTTTCTAGCCTGGGTGGCAGAGCCAGACCCTGCCTTAAAAAAAAAAAAAAAAAAAAGGAACTGAACTGGGTGCCAGTGCCTGTAATCCCAGCACTTTGGGAGGCTGAGGCGGATCCCTTGAGCCCAGGTGTTGGAGACCAGCCTGTGTAACATAGCAAGACTCCAACTCAAAAAAAAAGAAAAAGAAAGAGAAAAAAGCAAACAACAACAACAACAAAAAAGAAGGCAGGAATTATTATTCTCATTGAAGAGATGAGGAAACTGAAACCAAGAAGCTAAGTACCTTACCCAGGGTCACACGGGCAAGAGGCAGAGTAAAGGTAGAATTCTAGTCCTGGAAGCATATGGCTTCCCCCAGACAGGACCAAGTGTTCTGGTTCTCTTCTTCATGTACAACTCCACTTGCACAGGCCCACGAGTGGTAGGGCCAACCCAGAATCTCAAAACCCTTATTTGTGCTTAACTGTCTGCATACTGCAGGGTAATTATGCGGCGTGAAGGAGGGAGGCACCCTCTGGACTTAGATCTGAACTCCCAGTCTCTTCCAGTTCCCAGGACCACCAGCCCTGAGGCGTAAGGCTAGGTTGAATGTGGGACTTTCTTAGCTGGAGTTAGAAGCGGGGGAGTAGGGTGGGACAGAGAGCGGGCGCCGCTGGGCCGGGCCGTCCAGAAACGCTGAGTGTCATATTTCTTGCAACGCGCCAATCCCGGATGCCGGGGGGCGTGGCCACACCTGGGAGGCGTGACCGGGCGGAGGCTAGGGCTGAGGCGTCCTGGGGCGAGGCGCTGACGTGAGCTCGGCGCACCTGGGCCGGGCAGGTAAAGGCTGGTGCGGGACGGGGAGAGGAACCCGCAGTCCCTACTTGGGTAGAGCCAGGCGCTCCTTGGCTGAGACGTCGAGGAGCGTGGTAGCGACGGGTGGTCTTCGCTGCGGACTTGGTTCGGAGGGACGTCAGCTTCTGGTGGACAGATTGAGCAAAGGTGGGGACGCCAACTTCTGGGGACCAGCTTGAGGGTGGGAGGCTTCCCCGTGGGTGGGGTAGGACCCGTTGCCGGAGTTTGTGGGGGGTGAGAGAACTTGCTTGGGGGCATCTGTGTGTTTGGGTGCGTACACACTGGGGCTGGGTGCCTGTCGCCCTCTTCCAGATAGCTTTGGGGCGGCCTCAGCTCTGTAGCACTAGGCCCCTCTCGAATCTGCACTTGTGTCTGCTCTCCCTACCCCCACCACCGAAGCGGAGGGAACTGCTCTCGGCCCCCAACAACCCCACTAGTCGGTAGATCTAAAGCACCGCGCCCCCTTCATTCTTACCAACTTGCCGCTGGCCCCTGTGTCCCAGAGAGAGGACTTCCCAGGTCCGCAGGCCCTTGGTCCTCGTGGGCGTTTTGGGAAACTGGTGTGAGGGTGGCCAAGAGCTTTGGAGCATTGGCGGTTTGTTTTCCCTCCTGAGTCTCTTTGGCACAGTTAGGCCCTTCGCCCTGGGCCTGGGAGACACCCTTGGATTTCCAAGGAACGGAGCTAGGTGTTGGGGAGGGTGGCGCTGGGGTGTGGTTGCTCTGGGGGTGGGCCCTCTTTGCCCGAAGGGGCTGGAGTGTTGTGTGGAGAATAGGGAAAGTCTCCCAGGCCTGACTTGGAAAGGAGGCCCGAGGTGCCACTCTTTACAGGGAGCCTGCTTTGTGGCAAAGGGGTCACCCTGTCCCAACCTGTTCTCTTGGTGGATGTCAAGAGTGGAAGTGAAGGAAAGGAGACGGATAGGGCGAGGAAGGTGCTTGGGTGGGATTGGTGAAAGCTGGTGTTGACCCAGGAGTGTGGTTTAGGATGAGACGTGTATGATGTATGACAGTGGCACTCAATACCTTGTAACTCCCGTTTGTCATCCCCCAACTTCCATCCAGCAGGGGGGAAGGGTGTAGGCATTTTGACTAGAGGCCCGGAGTTTACCCCTAAGCAGGGCTAAACTAAACAGGGAAACCTAAGGAACAGAACTTAGAGGATGGCATTTCACTTCCTTCAGGAGAAAGGGAAGAACTGGGACTGCTAAGACTTGTCTGCAAGAAATGGCTTGTGTTTTAACCTGAGCAAAACCACTGATGGCCAAATCTCGGCTTTGGTGTGGCAGTGCCCCTGGAAACTAGTCTGGGGAGGGGCTATGGAGGTGGCAGTGAGGGTGTTTATGGAGGACCTGCTCCCTAGAATAGGCGTATGCGAGAGGACAGTTAGTGCCCTGAGGAGGCTGAAAGTGTCCCTCCTCCATGCTCAGCGTGAGGGGAATACATAGGTTAGCATCATTGTCCTTTGGTTGGTTAAATACCTGTTAGAGACACAGGCCTTGCATTTTGCTGTGATGGCAGCTAGAGATACCAAGATGAGTTCAAGTAGGCTAAGGTGGTTCTGCAGGCATTGGGATTTGGGTGGTAAGAGTGTTTAGAAAGAGAACTCTGATTTAGGTGTGTTTGAGAGTGGATGTTATGCAGTCTCCACCTCAGTCACTTTATTGGCCCTCTATGTTGCTGGAATCTTTGCTGATGTTTTTAGTTTACTTTCTTGGTGCCTAGAAGATGAGAGGGACATAGAAGACAGGGTGCAGTGACAAGGTTTGGTACAGAACACTCTGACTTAGGAGATAAAGCATCTCAGTTAGCCCAGATGTAAAATGGGGATAGTAATACCACGTTCAGGTTCATGAGGATGAAACCAGACACATTAGGTAAAGGTTCATGTAAAAATTGTAAAGCCTACACAGATACAAAGGATTGTTGTTACCATCCTTCATAAGCAATGTCTTATTGTCCTGAGGTTAAAAAAAGTTACTTGTAGTTTTTTAAATTATAAGTTGAAACATATCATTGTAGGAAAATATGAATCATGTATAACATATATAGGAGAATGTAAAAAACACCCATAATTCCATCACCATTACAATTCCAATAACCATTACAAATATTTTGTTGCATTGTTGTATTTATTTCCTTTTTTCAGTTCTGTGTGTATGTGCACATGTACGCAAGTATGTGCTATGTTACAAGATGGAGATAGTGCTACACAGTATGCTTTGTTTCCCCCAGCCCCCACAACTTCAGATTGTAAATATTTCCTTGAGTATAATAAAAATTCTGACGCCTGTTGTTAATGGCTACTTGATATTGCAGCCTGTGGTTGTGACATAATGAACCATTTCCGTCTCGGTCATTTGGGTTTTCAATTTTTCCATCTCTGCCTGTTTTTAGAGTTATAGTTACTGGGTGGTGGGTAGGGGAGATCTTGGCTGACTTTCAGAAGGTGGAGAGGGTTTACAGTGAGAGAGACAGGGCATGGGCTTGGAGGAGGGCAGGCTGGGGCTCCTTTCATGGGGCTGAGGCAAGGCTGCTCATGTGTAGTCCCATCTTAGGAGAACACTGAGAACCCAGGGCTCTAGATTTTAGTCACTGATCTCTATGGGTGGCTGCATCTCCTTTCCCATCATCTGGCGCAGATCCTGGTCTAGGCCTGATTGCCTTAATTTTTTCATGATGGGCTTTGGATCAACTACAATAAGCCCCTTTGGACTTTTCTTCAAGTCCACTATTGGTCAAGAGTTGGATTTTAATGTCTGACCGGCCCAAACACCAGTATTGCAATGGAAATTCTCAAAAGCTTTTTACTAGATTGACTGGATGGTGCCTATTTCTCTATCCTCTTTTTCCTTCTCTTGCTCCATCCCCCTTTTAGTAGTGATAGGACTGGGGAGCAGAAGGTAGAATTAGCCCTTGAGAGAATATGCATTTCCTTCTCCTTATAAGGTGTAAATGCACTCCATGGTTTGATGGTTTCACATGCTGCCCTACAAAACACCGTAATTCAAGGCCAACTACGTGGGGGCACTGGAACACTGCATGCCAACCTCACCTACCCACTATGCTCCCAGGGGGAAGGTTTCAGTTGCAGGACTTGGTAATTGGGTCAGAAAGCTCAGGTGAGGGCAGGTCTTGCCTTGCTCTTAAAGTGCCAGATGCTGAGTTAGGTTTGGGTTTTTCACATTTGTTGGGAGTCTGGCTGGAGAGAGAAGTGGTGTTATGGGCCACCCCGTCAGCTAAGCTCTTCTATGTTGGAGCCTTCAGCTGACCCTTTTAACCTCTTTTCTTTCTCACCTGGCACAGTTTATTCCCATATTTAGCTTCTTTGCTGTAAGGTTGTTTGGTTTCAGAACTGTGATCCAGGTAGGGATCTTTCTGGGTATGAAGGTGACCTATTTATCTTCCACTCCTCCTCAGGCCATTGTGGGGCTTGGGAAGTTCCAACGTGGAGATTCTCAAGAAGGAACATAGAGCTTTAGTGTCTAGTAACTAACACGGTACTTGGCACATGGTAGAGGATGAACAAATATTTGTTGAATGAGTGTTATTTTTCCAGGCATCTCATTCTCATCTTAAGTAAAAACAAAATAAGAACACCAAAAAATCCAACAGAACATCTCAGATAATTCTCCAGTGCCTCTTTTTTTATCAGTCACCCAATCTGGGAAGGCTTTTATTTTCTGCTGTGAGTGCCAGCTGATCTTGAATGTTATCTGCTGTGCCCATGTATTTTTACGAGAATCAATTGCAGACTTTACCCAGGCTGGCTCCTGCAACCAATCGGTTCACTCCAGGCTTCATTGGGAGATAAACAGACCCAAGGGAGGAGGCTGTCCTAGCCATGCAAAGCTTGTCTCATGACTGTTTTTGGTACTGTAAGTACTCTTAGTACTTTAGTATTTGGTTATTCTAGGGCTTCTGAGCTTTACCAGAACTCATTTGCAGAGACACATTCTCAGAACCTTTGTTGCCAGTGTTCCCAAGCCTTCTCCCAGACACTGGATTGTTGTATGGATAACCAGCTGAGACCCCTCTTTTCTCCATACAGAACCTTTGAGTGGTCAAGGGAAAGATAAGCCGACTCTTCAGATCCCTGCGAACACACTGCCTGCTCTTCCATGTAAGTGAAGACTCTGGAGTCCAGGATCTACCCCTTACCTACTTCTCCCTCATCATGGTGCTGTCATTTCTTTCTAAAATATTCCCTTTCACCTTTAGTTGTCTTGTTTAAAAAGAGAACATGCTTCAGCTTCTCACTTATATAGTTGTTGCTGTTTCCATAACTTTTTTCTTCCCTCTCCTGAGACAAGATTGAAAAGAACAATTTCCCTTCTCTTCCAAAGTCCTTGGTGCTTCAGGAAGGACTGTGTTCCAGCAGGATGACATCATCTTTTTATTTTTCTGCTTCAGGATTTAAATAGAAGAAATGTGATCTACTTGGATGATAAGTCTGATTTGGCTAAAGCATGAAGTATAAATGGCTTTGGAATCAGAATAAAAAGGACCTTTTTACCTCTTTTCTTTCCCACCTGGCACAGTTTATTCCCATATTTAGTTTCTTTGCTGCAATCTAGTGAAACTGTAGCTCTAGTAGATGGGAACGGTGGCTGGGAAGGGTTCCCAGTGGCTGGCCTAATTCTTCTACTCTTCCCATTTCTCCCTCTGATCCCCCAGATCATGGCCCTCCACCCCCGCAGAGTCCGACTGAAGCCCTGGCTGGTGGCCCAGGTGGATAGTGGCCTCTACCCTGGGCTCATCTGGCTACACAGGGACTCTAAACGCTTCCAGATTCCCTGGAAACATGCCACCCGGCATAGCCCTCAACAAGAAGAGGAAAATACTATTTTTAAGGTAAAGGACTTCTTCTACCATCAGACCTTTCTGGATTTTTTTTTTTTTTTTTTGGCCTGGAGAATATACTAGATCTAAAACTCTGGTGAAACAGAGAGAATGCTTATGATGGGGGTGCCCAAACTCTGCAGGTATGGTAATTCCTCTTTTGGAGGCGTGTCTGCAATGGTTGAAGCCCTTTGTTCTTTCCCACTGGTTGAAAGTACTCAATCACATCCCAAAGGATACCAGCTGGGGTTGGCCAAAACTCTCATTAGTGATTGTAGTGATGTGTTTGTTTCAAAAGCTAGCAAGTGTCAGCAGTTAACTCTTCCTCCTCAGTCACTCAGAGCTCTTGCTATGCAGCGAGGTGCTTGAGCCTGACAATGGATACTCAGACCAGGACAGAACTATCAGGTGTTAGCAGGCACACAGTATAGCCTATGTGGTTGGTATAGAGGGCTCTCTGCAAGTTTTTCTTTCTTTTTCTTTTTTTGTGGGATATGGTCTTGCTCTGTCAACCAGGCTGTAGTGCAAGTGGCATGATCATAGCTCACTGCAGCCCTGACCTTCTAAGCTCAAGTGATTCTCCTGCCTCAACCTCCCACGTAGCTGGAACTATAAGCACACACCACCATGTCTGGCTAATTTTTGTATTTTTTCTGCAGAGACAGGGTTTCACCATGTTGCCCAGGCTGGTCTTGAACTCTTGGGGTCAAGTGATCCTCCCTGCTTAGCCTCCCAGAGTGTTCAGATTATAGGCATGAGCCACTGCACCTGGCAAGCTTTTCTTTTGAGTTAAAATACTTTGCCCCATCTATAACTGCTGCTTAAAAAGTAAAGGTGATTTAATTACAAGTTTTAATTTTATGAATGTTTTCAAAAATAGAAAATAGCACTGATATGACAGTCATTTTATTTAACTGAAAAGAAGATTTAATCACATAGCATTTTACAAAATTTAAGTGAAACAAAAGCTTGACTTAAGACAGAAGTAGGTGGACAGGCTTGTTGTGGGAAAGGTTTTCACATGGTTTGAAACCCTGGAGGCTGTGCCTCTGCTCCAGACCAGCTTCTTTCTTGGTCACTTCCATCTCATGAGTAGCTGTAGTTCCTGCATCCCAAGATATTGAGAAGTTAGTTTGTTTGCCCTTTTCGTCTTTGAGTATAAGCTAGAAGTCACCAGTGAAATACAGTCTCTACTGTGGGCCTCTCAAGATTCATGCCTTGGGTCCTTGCTGAAATTGGGTTTGGAAAGGGCAGAAAATGTGAGCGCAGGGTTCAAAAGAAAGCCATCCTTGGGGTGTTTCCCACCCAACTCAGTTATGTCAGGTGTAGAGAGGACAGGCAGAAAGAAAATTGGCCTGAAGGTACTTAGAAGGTAAATGACTGCTCTTAATTTAGATTTTAAATAACAATATAAAAGTTGATAATGTTAGTACCTATAAACCAGCACCAATTATTGGAGTTGGCATTGAGAAGGGCGCTGGCCCATCTTGGCCCAGATGGCCTCTTGTGGCCATGGTCTGAAACTGGATTTGCTGTTCAAATGTCTGACAGTGGCTGGCCCTGGGGAAGAGGCTATTTCCTGAAAGCCCTACTCATGAGATTGATGCTTTGGGCTTGCATGCTTGGGGCTTGAAGAAAATTGGGCTGTGGGGAGGTGACTTTGTTTTAGTTATATCTGTGCATCTGTTTGCAGAGTGCAGAGGGAGGGTGCTTTCACAGATACCAAGCTCTGATGGCCTTTAGCAGAATATACAGGTGGGCACTAACATTAAATGAGTATCTGTGTCCATTATCTCTTTTAATTCTCATGACAACCCTGTAAGGGAGGTATTACCTTCATGCTGTTGATGCAGAAGCTAAGTCTTAGAGGGATTGAATAACTTGCCAAAATCACACCCAGTAAGTGGTGGGGGCAGGATTTGAACCCTTGACTTTCTGTCTCCATTCCACCCCCCATTATACTGCCCTTTCTGATCAAGAATTGGAAGAACTGGCCTCAAATTCTACTACCATCAGCTGCATGTGTAGCCCTGAGCAAGTTAACCTCTCTGGGCTTCAGCTCCCCTTTGGTAAAATGGGGATGAAAGTAGTCTTGCCTGTGAGAATCAAGTGAAATAAAGTATGGAAAGGGATTTGTAAAGCACTATAAAAATGCAGAGATTATTTCCTCTTTAGGAAGAGAAATAAGGACCTGCACAGGGATCAGAATCTCTTGTTAGCAAGACTCAGAATGGGTTTGAACAAGCGATGTTTATAAATCACAATGGTTGCCACATGGTTCCACCTACGCTCTCCTTTCTTGTTTTGTTTTATTTTTGTTTTTGTTGTTGTTGTTGTTGTTTGAGACAGAGTCTTGCTCTGTCACCTAGACTGGAGTGCAGTGGCACGATCTCAGCTCACTGCAGCCTCCACCTCCCGGGTTCAAGTGATTCTCCTGCCTCAGCCTCCCAAGTAGCTGGGATTACAGGTGTGTACCACCATGCCCAGGTAATTTTTGTATTTTTAGTAGAGATGGGGTTTCACCATGTTGGCCAGGATGGTCTCAATCTCTTGACCTCATGATCCACCCACCTCAGCCTCCCAAAGTGCTGGGATTACAGGCGTGAGCCAACTGGCCTGGCCTCCTTTCTTGATTATAAAATTCCAGTCTTAAAGGATACAGCTCTTCACTGCATCAGCCTTGGGTGCCCAGTGCAATCTGGGTGGGTCCTGGGGATGGCTGTGTGGTGAGCAGGAAGGCTGGGGCTGTGGTTCTGGGTTGGTCTGGCTGCTCTCCACGGAGGAGCAGGGCTTTAGGGAACCACAGAAATGTGCAGACCTCTGCCAAAGTCTTCATAGCCCAAGTCAGCTGGGTGGGGCCAGAGTTAGCGTGGGCACACAGAGGATCAAACAAACGGAAGGGAAAATGTGGGGAGGCAGCAGCCAGGTATTGCCAGGTAACTGGAGATAGGCCTTGCAGATACCAGTGACCAGTGAAATTGAAATCTCCTGTAGGGGGTTGGATAGAATGGAGCAGCAGTTAGGCCCCCTAGTGTCTGCTCAGCCACCTGGGGCAGCACAGTGTTGCCAAACTTCTTCATTCCCTACCACAAATCAAATGGAGGGACCGGAATCTGAGAAGATGGTAAGAGGAAGTGATCCGAATTGGAGGAGGAGGATTTAGATTAGCTTTTGAGGGAACTTCCTCATGACTGTGAGGTTCTTCAGGGGGTGACTGAAGGAGATCAGAGCTCTTGAAGGATGGGGCAGAAAAATTCAATTTCTGCTTGAGGCAGAAGCCTATGATCAGAATCAGGAAGGGATTGGGTTTGGACAAGTCAAATAACGTGTTAGCTTGAAAACATTGGTGTGTGCTTCCTGTCTTGAGTTCTCTGCTAATGGCACCTACTTTTTCATGATCAGAACAAGTTGTACTCCTGCACAAAGAAATCAGAGAACTTGTTAGCAATGGGGGAGAGTGGCTATCCCATGAGCAGAAACAAGAATGCCTGTTAGAGCCGAAAGTAGGGCTAGGTGTCTACTCCCTGCTTTGCTCCTGAGCACCTTGGTCTATGACTTGAGCGGCTTAGATTTTTCCTTTCCTCACTGGGGAGGCTAACTTCTTCTTGTCTGGGGAAAGTGCTGTGAGTTTCCATATTTGAAAACCAGAGAGAAGGAGTCAAAGTGGTTTAGTCCGTGCTGCCAGCCACTGGTGTGGTTGACAGCATGATGTTTCTAATGAAGTAGAAGTCTGAGAGGATAGGGAAAGGTAAGGGGTGTGGATTTTTTAGGACTTGAGGCCCTCAGGCAGTGGGACAAGCTGAACCCCCAGTGTGTTTCCTTCCCTCCTAAAGGTACTTGGTTTCTACAATTCTTCTTCTTCTTCTTCTTTTTTTTTTTTGAGATGGAGTTTTACTCTTGTTGCCCAGGCTGGAATGCAATGGCACGATCTTGGCTCATGGCAACCTCTGCCTCCCGAGTTCAAGTGATTCTCCTGCCTCAGCCTCCCAAGTAGCTGAGATTACAGGCATGCACCACCATACCCGGTTAATTTTATGTTTTTAGTGGAGACGGGATTTCTCCATGTTGGTCAGGCTGGTCTCGAACTCCTAGCCTCGTGATCCACCCGGCTTGGCCTCCCAAAGTGCTGCGATTACAGGAGTGAGTCACCGCTCACAATTGTGAGCCACAATTCTTTATTTATGTATTAGATTGAAGACTGACGGGAGGGAACCCAGGAGGCCAAACTCTTCATATCCTCTGCCATGCCTCTTTGTCTTACCTATTGTCGTATAAGCAACTCATGTCAAAAATGAATAAGCAAAGAAAAAAAGTTACTTGAAATTCTGCTATCCAGAGTTACCATCTGCACTTTGGTGCATATTTTCCCCAAACTTTATCTTCAGCCCTTCATTAGAACATTGTTGTCTTAATGAGTGATGGTACCAATGCTTGCAATAAGGCTCCTCCTTTTAATACATTGTATTTGCACATGGCTTTATTTCACTTAGGCACCTGTCTTGCCTGGTCCTAAGGGCACTGTTTCCTGCTGCAGTCTCTGTAAATTGGGGTTGGGATGGTGTGGCAGTCATGCAAGAGTGTGTGTGTGTGTGTGTGTGTGTGTGTCTCTATGTCTATGAGAAAGGGTAAGCACACGCTTTGTAGTGGCTCTGGGCAACGATAGGACTCACTGTGGTTTCTTGTTCTCAGGCCTGGGCTGTAGAAACAGGGAAGTACCAGGAAGGGGTGGATGACCCTGATCCAGCTAAATGGAAGGCCCAGCTGCGCTGTGCTCTCAATAAGAGCAGAGAATTCAACCTAATGTATGATGGCACCAAGGAGGTGCCCATGAACCCAGTGAAGATATATCAAGTGTGTGACATCCCTCAGCCCCAGGGCTCGATCATTAACCCAGGTGAGGCCCCAGGTGCTGGGGAGAAGGTGGGCAGTATGCCAGATCCTCAGCTGGATTCTTAAGAGATAGTCAACTTGAAAACAGCCTGATTTACAAAGTTTAAGATGGATAAAGCAAGAAAGCCTTTCTCTGGGAAGGACCCAGAAAACAAAAGACTCAAACTCAGCAAAATCTTGCTTACTTAGAGGTATGTTTTTTAGCCTAGTTACTTAAAACATTAGAAAGTGGAGGGGTATACAGTTCTACTGTAAAAGTAGCCTCTCTTGGGATTCAAGAGGCCAGGTAGTTTTGAAGGAGAAGGGATCAAAGCTTAGGTTTGCGTTCTAAATCTGGCCCTTATCACTTTACTACTTGTAGGACTTGAATCAAGTCATTTTACCTCTTGTGAACCTCAGTTTCTTCAACTCTAAAATATGGGATCTCAGCTTTCCTGTTTACTTCAAAAGCTATTGTGAGAATCAATTAACATGATCTGTAAAAAAAAAAAATTAACATGATCTGTAAAAAAATTTTTTAATTGACAAATAATAATTGTACATATTCATTGGGTATATAGTGATGTTTTGGTACATACAATAGTGACAAGATCAGGGTAATAAGTTCTTTATACATATTGGGTGAGTGATCGTTTAATTCATAGGATACTTTGAATAAGAGAATATCTCCTGATCCCTCCAATTAACTCCGTACTTAACAAGTACTAACAGCCAGATAATTTAGATATGTGCTTCAGTGAATCCAGGGAGGTCCTTCCATGAGAGAAGTATTGGTTCCCTTGATTCTCACTCTTTTTAGCTAGGACATTGAGGGTGTGTACTGAACCTGAGGAGCCTCTAGGATAGCAGTCCCTAGCTTGAATGGTGGGTCAGCTGCAGGGGTGGCAGTGCAACCTGAATGGCTCACTTGTGAGCTTGTGTATCTTGGGTAGGATCCACAGGGTCTGCTCCCTGGGATGAGAAGGATAATGATGTGGATGAAGAAGATGAGGAAGATGAGCTGGATCAGTCGCAGCACCATGTTCCCATCCAGGACACCTTTCCCTTCCTGAACATCAATGGTGAGTGGGGATGATGGATGGTATAGAGACATACGGAGGATGTAAGGAGTTTTGACCTTGGAACTGTCAATACATTGGCCACCACTGCCCTGAAAGCAGGATCGGTCCAGGCTGCTGGACTGTTAGCAAGTGGGAGTCAGAGGTGAGGAACTCCCTGCTGGCTCAGTTATCCCAGTAGAGTTGGGTGGGTTCCAGGCAATAGAACATCTTCGGAAGCTTATGTGCTAATTCAAAGAAATAAAAAATTTGAATTCATTCTTAACCCAACATACAAATATATCATCAGTTATACATTTTGCCAATTTCCTTCAGGTCAAGTGCAGTGTCAATTTTATGAGTTACGGGCAAACTCTTCTAATATTTCTCTTGGCATAAATTCTGTGTCACTTCCTTAACAAGGACTACTCTGCTTAGGCTGTATCACAGGAAACTTGTGATGTTTGTAGCTGATAATACTAGGCTCTGATAGGATTTATCTACAACAGACTTTTCTTTTGTGGACTTTTGAATCCAGCTTCCCAGGAAAATTGAGTTGGGAGCTTGAGAATCCACTGTGTGACAGAGCAAGTACTGAATCTCCCACTGCATTTTCTGAGGATACTTGAACACATGTTGAATTACTCTTCTGCAGCATCTTTACTTGATTTATCCACTGAAATGCTCCTACTCAAGTGACTTGCGGATATCCAGCCAAGCAGTTTTTCATTGTCTTTTTAGTACCACCTGGCTGCAATGGATCAAAATGAGATAACTTGTGCCACCTATAAAACTTAGATATCAAGATTATTTATTTAGGATTTTCAGGTACCCTACTCTAGGTGATGCCCCTACCTTTCAGAATCAGAAAATGACATTTGTCTGTCCACTGGCCCTCCTTCATTTATCCTTCCACTTATATATTTGCAACCAAGTGTGGGTAAAGAGCAGTTTCATAGAGATCTTCCAGGTCAACATTGCCATATGTTTAACGTAACTAATCATTAGAGAAATGCAAATCAAAACCACAATGAAATACCGTCTCACACCAGTCAGAATGGCTGTTACTGAAAAGTCAAAAAATAACAGATGCTGATGAGTTTATGGAGAAAAGGGAACACTTATATCCTGCTGGTGGGAATGTAAATTAGTCCAGTCACTGTGGAAAGCAGTTTGGTGATTTCTCAAAGAACTTGAAACAGAATTACCATTTGGCCCAGCAATCCCATTATTGGATATATACCCAAAAGAATATAAATTGTTCTACCATAAGGACACATGTACACATATGTTCATTGCCGCACTTATTCACAATAGCAAAGGCATGGAATCAAATTAAATGCCCATCAGTGGTGGACTGGATAAAGAAAACATGGTACATATATACCATGGAATACTATGCAGCCATAAAAAAAGAATAAGATCATGTCTTTTGCCACAACATGGATGTAGCTGGAGGGCATTATCTTAAGTGAACTAAAACACAGGAACAGAAGACCAAATACTACATGTTCCCACTCATAAGGGGGAGCTAAACATTGAGTACACATGGACACAAAGAAGGGAACAATAGACACTGGGGCCTCCTTGAGGATGGAGGGTGGGAGGAGGATGAGGATAGAAAAACTACCTATTGGGTGCTACGCTTATTAACTGGGTGACTAAATAATCTCTATACCAAACCCCGGGACATGTAATTCACCTATTTAAAAAACCTGCACACGCATTCCTGAAACTAAAATAAAAGTAAAAACAAATAAAGCATTGCCATATATTATATTCCCACTTAGTGAAATTGAACATCTAGAAATGTGGGATCCTGTCCCAAATGTCTGGCTGACTCATTCTGTTATTCTCACCCCCTAAAATGATGCAGTTTATTTCCAGGATCCTGATTTCCTATTTCTGTTGCTATTTTATTAAAGCTAGTATTTGTGTGTCCTTATGTTTTGAGCTGCCTTTAATCCTTTTTTGGAAAGTTGTAGAATAGATATGAAAAACAAAAAAGTAAAATGGGAATGTAAATTTAACCAGACTTAAACACAAAGGGTCAAAGAAACATTAACCTTTGTGATTTCAGAGCTGTTGAGCCAGAGGATGAAGAATTGTTGAAGAATAGATGCCTAAGAGGTGAGGCTAGGAGGAGAAATCTGTAGACTTTGGAGCAAGTCAACTTTGACAGTAGCAGGGAAATACTCTTTTTTTTTTTTTTTTTTAAAAAAGCCTTCAATTGGATCCTTTTGAATAAATAATACTTTCACATGGTTGACATTATAATGGTACAAAAAGGTAAACCAGTGGAAAAGTTTTCCTTCTATCCTGTCCCTGAACCTTCATTTCTTCCCTGGAGGAGTCAGATCCTTCTAGGTTCTAGAGTATCCTTCCAGACATTTTATGCATGTAAAAGTATTTGTTTGTTTTTAAAGGAATTTCTATGCATTAACACTTCCTTGAAGCTAATCAGCTAATTCAGTTGAGTTCATTTTACTGAAGACAACCAACCTCTATTTAATTGCTCGGGGCAAATTTTACAGTATGGAATCTCTTACTCCTTATAATTTAACCTCCAGAGAAAACTCACTTGTCTATGTTAATTTTCAGCAAACAAAGTTTTTTAAAACTATGAATTTGTGGGAGAAATAATATGATTAGGAAGCAGGAGCAGGGGAACCTTATTTCTTATTGTGTTAGTTATGGGAATCACTGATGGGCTGGAAGATCACACTGGGTCAGGGTTCAGTATTTAGTTCTTGTCTACTGACCTTGTGAGTTCTCAGAGCATCAGCAAGTGATGTGCATGTGTGGTACTCCTGTCTGCTCACCATATGCTTTTGTTCTAGGCTCTCCCATGGCGCCAGCCAGTGTGGGCAATTGCAGTGTGGGCAACTGCAGCCCTGAGGCAGTGTGGCCCAAAACGGAACCCCTGGAGATGGAAGTACCCCAGGCACCTATACAGCCCTTCTATAGCTCTCCAGAACTGTGGATCAGCTCTCTCCCAAGTAAGTGAGACTTTATCTTTCTTGCTGGGCCTTCTGCTCCTATTACAGACTCTTTCCTGTCCTGCTTTCTGACTGCATTTCTTTGCCATGCATTGAAAAACTACCTGTCTCAGAGGCACCTTCTGTTTCTGTTTCCTGGCTAGCCCATGAGTCACCAGGGAAGAAGTAAAGAAACACTGGCCCAGCTGGGTGTGGTGGCTTACACCTGTAATCCTAGGCTGAGGTGGGAGGAGTGCTTGAGACCAGGAGTTTGAGACTAGCCTGGGCAACACAGTAAGACTCTAAAGTTGTCTGGGCATGGCAGTGCATGCCTGTGGTCCCTGTTACTTGGGAGGATGAGGTGGGAGGATCACTTGAAGGCAGAAGGTCGAGGCTGCAGTGAGCACTGATCAAGCCATTGCACTCCAGTCTGGGTGACAGAATGAGACATGGTCTCAAAAAAAAAAAAAAAAAAAGGAAAAGAAACATTGGCTGATACTTACTTGCTCACAGGGACACTCTGATTGGTTACAGCTCCAGCTCCAGGTTATTCAGGTCTTAGGTGGGTAGGAGGCCCAGGTTTACCAGTCAGGCAGGGGGATTTAGTGACAAGGTTAGTTGTGGAATAGGGAGGTTAATGGCCATGGATTTGGTAGAGGAGGCTCTTGGATTTTGAGAGGCTTTAGGACCTACAGAAAAAACCTCTTTCTGAATTTGGTACAAATTTACCTCAATGAAGAATCAATGTCATTGCCTGGGTCTCCCTTTCACACTATACATGGTAGGCATGTGAGTGCTATTAATACAATTTTGTCCAAGAGGCTAATTAGCTTTGATAAGGGCTATTGGGTTCAATGGAGATTTGCTGAGTAAAAATGAACTTTGATGTGAACTGTGTCCTTATATGGTATATTATTAGAACAGATCCCCAGTGTGTGTGCTCACATGTCATTTTCAGAAAAATTATTTGGTATTGCTTCTTGTTCCTCAAGTTTCTTTAAACAGTAAGCTGAAAATGATACACAAACCAGATACCTTAGTTTTTAGTTCCTTCCAATGACCACTGGTGTGAAGACTCACTCAGTATAGCGTGGGGATACCAGGACCACTTTACTTGATGAAATTGTAGCCCTTGGGGTGTGGTGATTGAACAGAAATAGTTGAGATGGACCTTGAACTGTCTGCTTTCAGGCAGCCTTTTGAGTGAATATTCCAGGGATATGTTGATGTCTCCCTTTATTGCAGGAAGGATAACTATGGCAGTGGCCTTCCTGAATGCTGGTTGAAAGGTGGCTTGATCTTAATGGACTTGCATGAGTCACAGGGATGAACAGGCAGAGCAGTGAAGCAGGACTCTCACTGTCATCTCTAACCTTGCAGTGACTGACCTGGACATCAAGTTTCAGTACCGTGGGAAGGAGTACGGGCAGACCATGACTGTGAGCAACCCCCAGGGCTGCCGACTCTTCTATGGGGACCTGGGTCCCATGCCTGACCAGGAGGAGCTCTTTGGTCCTGTCAGCCTGGAGCAGGTCAAATTCCCAGGTCCTGAGCATATTACCAATGAGAAGCAGAAGCTCTTCACTAGCAAGCTGCTGGACGTCATGGACAGAGGACTGATCCTGGAGGTCAGCGGTCACGCCATTTATGCCATCAGGCTGTGCCAGTGCAAGGTGTACTGGTCTGGGCCATGTGCCCCATCACTTGTTGCTCCCAACCTGATTGAGAGACAAAAGAAGGTCAAGCTATTTTGTCTGGAAACATTCCTTAGCGGTAAGTCATTTCTCAGAAGGTTGATGGTGGGAATCGTTCTCTGGAAGTACATTCCTTCCACCATGACTGCCTTTCACCTCCCTGCTTTCCTGGCATGGCAAAGATCTTTAAAAATTTCTTCTGGAGGAGGTCAAGGGAGAACAGAACTTTGGGTCTAAAAATTGGAGGTGACCTTGGCAACAAAGAAGGGAGTTTCACTCCAAGGCTATGTACTTGGAAGCCATTTTTAAGTTGGTTGTGGCTCCTTCAATGGCAGAAAAAGGAGACAGCCCTGTCATTACATCTCAAATGTTACCAGCTTGTCTGTAACTTTGGAAGGTAACCCTGCTTGTCATATTCAGAATAGCACATATTCTTTTGGGAATTATCTGAGTGGTGAATTCAAGCAGGCAGTTTTGGGGAAAGCACTGAGATGTGAATTTTTTACAATGTGGTTTGGACTGCAAGTCGTGATCAATGATGTCCAAGAGAACCCTCTGTAATTTGTACTGTTCAATATATTTGTGCTATGCAGTATGGTTGTCACAAGCCATATGTGGCTATTGAGCATGTAAATATGACTAATGTGACCCAGGAACTGTTTAATTAATTTAAAATTAGTGAGCGCTTGTGGCTAGTGGCTATTGTAATGGACAGCATAAAAGATGATATTTATTGAGTGCATGTGGAATGACCCAGTATACAAAACTTGCTCTTCCACTTTCTGCAGATCTCATTGCCCACCAGAAAGGACAGATAGAAAAGCAGCCACCGTTTGAGATCTACTTATGCTTTGGGGAAGAATGGCCAGATGGGAAACCCTTGGAAAGGAAACTCATCTTGGTTCAGGTGAGAAGATAAGGCTGTGTCAACAACTCTTCTCCTTTTTGCCAATGCTTTAGCCCCAGGTCTGGATTGAGCCTTCATCAAGCATCCATCAGCCCATGTAGGTTTCAGTCTCATCAGATGGGGTAACAGATTCAGGTTTGTGCAGTAGGACCATGCTGGAAAAGGCAGGGTCCTTAAAATGGGTGACTGATTTAGAGGAGATCTTGTCTTTCATTCTCTTACTAACCTTAGAGTCTTGCTGAAACCTCACAGATATGACCCTTTCCAGCTTTTCTACACACACACACACACACACACACACACACACACAGAGTGTAAATTGCACTTTTTTTTTTTTTTTTTGGAGACACGGTCTTGCTGTGTCACCCAGGCTGGAGTGCAGTGGCATCATCTCAGCCCACTGTGGCCTCAACCTCCCAGGTTCAAGCGATCCTCCCATCTCAGCCTCCCAAGTAGCTGTGACTACAGGCACAGGCCACCATGCCTGGCATAATTTTATTTTCAGCAGAGATGAGGTCTCCCTATGTTGCCCATGCTGGTCTCGAACTCGTGGGCTTAAGTGATCTTCCTGCCTCAGCCTCCCCAAATTCTGGGATTATGGGTATAAGCCACCACACCTGGCCCTTTCCAGCTTTTCTTAGAAAAACCTTTTGAGTTACTTTTAGGACTATAAATTTATTCTAGGAAGTGGCAGCAAGGCCACTTGGGCTTTGCCCCTGGAGTTGTGCAGCAAGGCAAGCAATAGACGATATTTTGTTAAAAGTCTTGCAAAGTAAGCAGTCATTTATTTAGTCATGTAGCCTAATGTTACATTTAGGTTCTTTACCTTCATTTGAACCAACTTTCAGAGTGAGCTTTGGCAGGAGGATGGTCCAGAGAGATGAAGGCATATCCTTTATTTAGACATTAGAACTGGGGACTTTCTCAGGGCCTCTTTGGTCTGCCCTTCAATCTTGGGTCCATCGTGCTATTTAAAAATACCTTTTGCTGAGAGGATACACCTATGTTTTGTGTCTTGAACAGGTCATTCCAGTAGTGGCTCGGATGATCTACGAGATGTTTTCTGGTGATTTCACACGATCCTTTGATAGTGGCAGTGTCCGCCTGCAGATCTCAACCCCAGACATCAAAGATAACATCGTTGCTCAGCTGAAGCAGCTGTACCGCATCCTTCAAACCCAGGAGAGCTGGCAGCCCATGCAGCCCACCCCCAGCATGCAACTCCCCCCTGCCCTGCCTCCTCAATAATCGTGAATGCCATCTTCTTCTTTTCCTTTTTTATAATATTGTACATATGGATGTTTTTTATTGTTTAGATTTAACCAGCTTTTAAATCTCTCTTTTCTCTAACAGTGTTAGAAGTCTGTGATTCTCCAAGTATGCCTAGATTTAAAGCTGATTTAATTTATGGAAAAAATCACCCTTCAGACTTTGCTTTTCTTTTTCAAATCTCCTAATGGTAGTATGATGTAGCACAGTAGAAGGAGATTTGGCCTGGGAGTTTGGACACCAAGGTTCTAGCTGCAGCTTTGCTTCCAATGTGACCTTGAACAAGTCCTTTAACCTCTGGGCTTCAGATTTATTGCTTATAAAGTGAAGAGATTGGAATGATGCCTGAAATTGTATCCAGCTTTAAAACGGACTCGATGACCTTCTTCTACTTGTACAAGGCTAAACTGCCTGGAACAGAATCGTTCTGCATTGTTCTTGTACCACATTTTTCCTTGGTTTTGTTAAAGTTTCCTCAAGCACTGATTTGTCCAGGATCAAGCTCTGTTTGACCTGTTCTGCTAGTATAGTAAGCTGGCTCCCTGATGGGGGAAGTGAGAGGGAGAGGAGCTGGCTGGCTGGTTGCTTAGAAACCATGCTTGATATCTAAATAGAAATGGGTGCCAAAGTCTGAAAGTCACCCAGCCTGTGGAGTGAAAGCTCACAAATTTGACTTCTAAAGGGAAGCTGTTGACACAGAAAGCCTAGGGATTCTGTGGAAGAATAGGTTGTCAGGCATTTACCATATTACCACTCAAATACCAGTGTGTGTGTGTTCTGGGGTTGGGGGAGGGGGGTAGATGATAGTATGTGACTCAGGTGGTAGCTTTAAGAGGAAAGAGCTCTATTTTTCTTATTTTCTTCTCTGAGCTAGACTGAGCTGGGGATCTAAGATATACTTCTCTGACTACAAAAGGGACAGTATAATTTAGATTTTTTGCAGTTGGAAGAAATTGGTTGTTGGGTGTGTTAAGGCTGGGATGAAGAAGGGCTGGGCAGTACTCTTCTGGAAAGGCTCACATAGCACAAACCTGCTTGTCTCCCTTACTAGTGGAGGTATCTGAGTGAGAACAGTGAAGGTAAAGAGTGGTGTAGAACAATGCAGGTCTATCTGTCACAAACTGATCTTATCTGGAAACATCTGCTGAGTCTCTAACCATTTTGGCTTTCTCTTCTTTTTTGAGACAGAGTCTTGCTTTGTTGCCAGGCTAGAGTGCAGTGGTGAATCACCACTTACTGCACTTTAAGCTCCTGGGCTCAAGGAATCGTCCTGACCCAGCCTGCTGAGTAGTTGGGACAAGAGTCGTGCACTATGATGCTTGGCTAATTTTTTTTTTGTAGAGATGAGGTCTTGCTATGTTGCCCATGCTGGTCTTTAACTCCTGGGCTCAAGCAATCTGGGACCTAAATGGCAAATAAGATGGTAATCTGTGGTTGCAAGCCCCAGTCCTCTTGAATAGTGACGCCTTTCTGTCTGTGTCGGGACGTAGTAAGGAAGCCCATGTCTAGTCTGGTACCTTTAAACCACGCCATCTTCTATTTTTCAAAATGACTCAAAAGTTGTGCTAGCCTTATTTTAAAAACTAAAAGTTCATAATCAGTGGTGACCCACGGACTTATTTATTTAAAGTGCTTAAGCTTTGGTTTTAGAGTTTCTAAGAGACCTGGTGGAATTTACTACTACGAAAAGCATTACCCATGCTGTTATGAAAAGCACGACAAGATTAAGAAATCTGGCTAACGGTCAGGTGCCCAGCTTTGAGGAAAAGTTGGGCTTTTAGGGACCAGGAAGTATTAAAGGCACAGAAACTTTACATTTTGGGGGTCATTTTGTTGAGTAGGTGAAGTGAGGGATTTGGTCTTGGTATTTGGCTGCCCCATCTCTATGTGGGAGCTCAAAGTTAAAAATAACCCACTGTAGGTAAATTAGAAGGGTAGCTCTTGAATCTGGGCCAGTCTGTATCCCTTCTGTGAAATGCTAACAGCCAGGCTATCTGTAGCCTGGGTGGGAGCCCAGATAATGTGAGCTGGTAAAGGGTATTGGAAAAGTGCCAAGAAATACCAAGCTTTTGGTTTATAATCACTGTGAAAAGTTTATGAACATGTCAGAGGAATGAATGAGTGATTTGTGAGGTCCTAACTAGAGACCCCAGTTTCTTCCTTGTTTTGGATCCTTTTCAGAATGCTGGGAGAGTGCTGGATAGATTTCGGTTTCCTTTCTTTTTTTAGGGCCTCAGTCTGCTATCTCCTTTGGTGGCCACCACCAGTCACTCCCTTGATATCTTCTACTCCCTTGCCTTCATCATGCTTAAGACTGAGAAGGGAGTTAGATTTTGTCACTAGCTCTTCTTTTTCCTCACTGTCTACCCCACCAAACAAGATTAGTTCAAGTTAAAAAGAACCTACTGGAGGTAAACTGGGAGAGCAAGTGTTGGATCTGGGCTGGTCCCTTTCCCATATAATTAGGTCCCTGGTTATATGTTCCCATAGCACCCCATAGTTCCTCTTTCAGAATAATCATTTCCCTTGTAATGCTCAGCATCTGTATCCTGCTTGACTGCAAACTTGCTGAAGGTAGGGATTGTTTGTCTTGGACTTCGCTGCCAGTCCTTGGAACAGTGTCTGGGACACAGTGTGTTCTCAAATATTTGTTGCTGGAATAAATGAATGAACTAAATCAGTCTTTTAGGGATTTATTGTTAACCACCATGGGAAAATTAAATAAATGCAGGGAAGGAAAACATTCTCAAATTGGAAGACTACTTTCTACTCTCAGCTTCTGACTCCCACTGAGCTAAGAACCAGTGTTAGGCTGCTAACTCCTATAAGCTGGTCCTCCTCCCATGCTGACCCCATCTTTACAGTTCACTTTTCACAGTCTGAAGGCACCACCAAGATAGACCCAGGAGTGACAACTCCAGTGTAGGTGTCCACTGTTCCCTTAATCTCTGTCCTGCTCCAAGTATAAATAAATTGGGGCCATTTGCTTAGATATTGGGGTTTTCTCAAAAAATCCTTTCCCTTTGTGGCATGGGTCAAATTGCTGGTAGTTAAAAAGGTGTTAACTCTTACATGAAATAACACTTTTTCTTTGTAATGACCTGACTGGAAAGCTTCTGTGTCATCACTTCTCATTTCTTATTTGAAATCAGCAAACTGGATTCAGTAGACATGAACTTAAGCCTCATGAAAGTGGGGGTTTGGTCTGTTTTGCTCACTGCAATACCTGCAGGGCCTAGCAGCATGACTGGCACATATTTGTTCAAAGTGAATACTCACACCTTCACATCCTCCCTAGAGAGCTGTTCTTGTAGGCCTCTCAAATGTAGGATTTAGGGAAGTTAAAAAAAATTAAAACGTTTCAGCATCACCCACAGGTGAGGCTACTCTGCAAAATATGTTAATTGTCTTGAGGTATGTTTCGTCTGGACAAAACGTATTTCCACAGACACAAATCAAAGGTGTTTATTAAGTGCTGTGTGCCCTGTTTCTGGATTCCCAGTCAAGTGGGACTCCAGACGTCGTAACACAAGAAGGAAGTTCTGCGAAGCAAAATGAGGGCAGCAGCGGGAAACCAGTTTCACCAGGTTCCGCCTTTTCTCGTTCACTTCCGCCCTTCCCAGTTCCTGAGCAGACAGGTGGGACCGCGTTCTGTCTCACCGGAAGGGGCGGGTCGCAGGGTTCCCCAAACTTCCGGCGCGCAGCAAGGCGGCCTCGCCAGTTGTTCTAACGCGAGGCGCGCGAGCGGCTGGATGACGTCACGGAAGGGGGGAAAAGAGGGTGGCACTCGAGTGGGTGCGCATGCGCAAGAAGGTGCCTGCCCGACTGGCGCAGAGCAGGCTGAGAGGGTCTTCCCAGCGTAGGCGGGATTTCCAGTGTTACTTGGGGACTAGCTGCCTTTCTGGCAGCAGGCAGGAAGCCGCAAAAAGTTTGTGAGCCCGCGAACCTGTAGCGGACGTGGAAAAAGAACGTATGTGAGAGAGACTTATGCCTCATTTAGCAAATCACTGTAATATGCTCTGGTGTGGGGCGTGTGGATCGGAGAAATCCCATCTTCCGAGGGTCCTTGGTCGGACAGAAAGGGAAGGCGGGGCCAGCAGAAGTTAAAATACTACCGTATGCAGTTCTAGCGGATTTCATTCATTCATTTTTATGTGTCAGGGTGAGATGGTTGTTAGTCCATATTCTGGTGTATATTAATCAAATTGCTATTCTTATAACTATTCTCTGGCGGGAAGAGTAGGGGACTTGTCAGTGGAAAGGATACATTTGGAACTTGGAGCTCTGTCCCAGAAGGGCTTTTGGGCGAAATGCTGTGAATTTTGCCAAACACTGCCCCGCCTCCGCCTCTGCCCCAAGCTCCTTAAGGTTTGAACCAGAGAACGTAATTTACAACAGGTAAAATTTAGAATAAAAGCCAGAGGGAATATAAATCTAGCTATAAAGCTAGAAAAACACACGAATTTAAGATTGAGGGAGACCAAGTCAACCAGAAAAATCAGGTAGCATTGATCCTATCTTGTTTGGGCTGGGTCAACATTTCAAAGCAGAGGGAGGGACAGAATAACCTTTGGAAGATACTTCGACTTAACGGGAAGGCTGTTGTCAGGTTTCGTGGTGTGTCACTGGCTGTTAATAATTCCCTGCTATTGCTTTGTTTCTAGGCCCCTCCTCAAGTGTCTGGCTTAAAGATGCCACCCAGGGAAGGGAACTCTGACTAGCTAAGGAGGCCATTCTTGATGTTGCTTCTAGATCTCATGTCATCACCGAGACCTCAGCTGCTGGTGGCAGCTGCTCAGCAGACCCTTGGCATGGGAAAGAGACGGAATCCACCCCAAGCCATCTGCCTTCACTTAGCTGGAGAGGTGCTGGCTGTGGCCCGGGGACTGAAGCCAGCTGTGCTCTATGATTGCAACTGTGCAGGGGCATCAGAGCTCCAGAGCTATCTGGAGGAGCTGCAGGGGCTTGGCTTCCTGAACTTTGGACTTCACATCCTTGAGATTGGAGAAAACAGCCTGATTGTCAGTCCTGAGCATGTATGTCAGCACTTGGAGCAGGTGCTGCTTGGTACCATAGCCTTTGTGGATGTTTCCAGCTGCCAGCCTCACCCTTCTGTCTGCTCCTTGGACCAACTTCAGGACTTGAAGGCCCTCGTGGCTGAGATCATCACACATTTGCAGGGGCTGCAGAGGGACTTATCTCCCTCTGCAGTCTCCCACAGCAGGCTCCATTCCTCAGACTGGAATCTCTGTACTGTATTTGGGATCCTCCTGGGCTATCCTGTCCCCTATACCTTTCACCTGAACCAGGGAGATGACAACTGCTTAGCTCTGACTCCACTACGAGTATTCACTGCCCGGATCTCATGGTTGCTAGGTCGACCCCCAATCCTGCTGTATTCCTTTAGTGTCCCAGAGAGCTTGTTCCCAGGCCTGAGACACATTCTAAACACCTGGGAGAAGGACCTCAGAACCCGATTTAGGACTCAGAATGACTTTGCTGATCTCAGCATCTCCTCTGAGATAGTCACACTGCCGGCTGTGGCCCTCTGACTTTAACTCTCCTCTCATATAGAAGGTACTCAGTAAATGATCATCTCTAGTTTGGGGATGGCAAATAATCATCTCAACTGCCAATTCCAAGTGTCTTGAGTACACCAAGGCACAATGCTGTGATCAATTGGCTGCAAATGCAAAGGGCATGTAAATAGATAGTGGTGGTGCTAGTAGCAAATTGGTAGATAGTACCTACTTGCCATTTCTATGCTAGGAAGTCCTCTTAGTGGATATGTTTTCATTTTCACTGGGTAAGAGGTAGAAGGAAAGAGGTGATAGAGGAAAAGCAGGGTGGTGGAAGACAAGCCAAACACTCTTGCATGATAACGGTCTAAATATACCTGCTCTGTGTGGATGCTGTCTACTAGGAAAGTAGGGCTGGGGGTTTCTCTGCGTGTTTATATGCCTGCAACTGAATTTGAGGAGAGTAGACCACCAGTATGCTTAAATATGTGGTACTTGTTAATGTAATACACCTTTCAGGAATAAACTGAGAGTTCTGAGGAACAGTCTGGTCAGGTGAAGTTTATTTGCACTAGGTTAAGAAAATAACAAAAAGTCAGAAATCCTAAGTCAGTTGAAAAGCCCAAGCTGTAATGTCCCCAAACCTTCTGAGTTTTTTGTTGAGTTGCTTGCTTCTGATTTTCACCCAAGACAGTTGTCACAAATTATTCAGATCATCAGGTTGTCTTTATTGGCCAGGAACACTGCCAGTGCTGCAGCAATCACCACCATCAGCATTGGGAGCCATCGCCCACATTGCCTCTGCAGAGGGACAGGGAGACAGAAGAAAGTGGCCATGAGATGACTGGAAAAGATATAGGCAAAAATCTTTCTTCTTCCTACTCTAGCCCAGTGGAAAACCCTGGGTTGGTGGTGGAGAAATAACTTTTTACTCTGTCTCCCACTCTGTCACCTGTCTTGGAGTAAAACCACTTAACCAGTGTTCTCTGGCCCAGGGAGCCATATCCATCAGGGACCAGATACATAAATACTGATATGAATAATGAAGGGTGGAAAATAACTCAGAAAAATTGTATTCTTTGTATTCCCCAGTACTTTTGTTGTCCTTCTATTCTTGCCACCATGCTTATCATAGACTAAAAGAACACCCTTTCATACTTTAGCTAAGAGTAAGTCTTTCCTTCTGGCATTGAGAGTTCCATGAAAGTTGGGCTTTGATGCACGAGTCCAGTGTTTTTTCCAATGGTTGCCATAATGTCAGTATGTTATAAACCAAGCACAGTGGGACAGGATGGCCAGTTGTTGGTGTGGGCTGATACATTTTATCTGCAAATCTTGGTTGAGGAAGGAATCATCCCATCATCCAGGGCTTTATGGGAAGGAGGGACCCTCTTACTCTGGGAGGCAGCTGCTGGCTCTGGTTCAGCTCTTCTCGACAGTGCTGCAGCTTACGCAGGCAGGAGAGATACTCGTCACTGAGGTTGTCTAATTCTGAATGCAGTTCTCTGCACTGGGGAGAACATCACCAAAGTCATCACTGTCACTTCTGTCTAGGACAGAGCCCAGGTAAGGGAGACTGCCCTGTGTAAGTTTCACTCATTTGGAATTTTTACCACCATCCTCCCTTCCCAGCCATTCTCAGGGATTTGAGTTTGTCTTTTGACTGTCTCACATTGTCTGGAATGTGTTCATTTTAAATGATTGACAATAGTGCATATTATAATATTACATTTTATACATTTAAGTTCTTTTATATGACTTTATGTGCAAGTGCTTTGCAAATGAGAGACACTGAAAAATGAAGTTCTTATAGCATAAACAACCTAGAAGTGACCTTAGTACACGTTTCTTTCCCAGGAGCTAGTTGCATATGAATACTTCTGGGGATGTGTATGTTTGTGAGTTGTACAAAGGAAGAGTTTTACTCTTTAAAAGACATGTAAGGACTTAAGATACTCAATGTGGGACGACATATTGAGAAGTTAATATTTTTATTAAATGTGTTTGAGTTTTGGTCGACTTTCTAAAAGGTAACCAGTTAATAAAACCTTGAATAGGAGTTGGTGTAAATAAGGAAGGGAAAAGATTGACAAGTCAGCCCAGAAGCACAGACACTTTATGTAGGCAAATGAATATCTGTGGGTATCCAGTCACAGCTTAAACTTTGAAATACCTGCTCTTTGGCTGCCTCCCAGGTTTCTCTGCTATTCTGCAGATGAGCTCTCACTGTCTCAGATCACCCTCTCACCTCCTTTTCCTTGGCCTGGAGCTGCAAAGTCTTCTTTTGCAGCTGGTCTCTGAGATCCCAGTCTTTCTCCTTCCCTGTACCCTCAGGCTCCACTTCGTTAGGGAAGGACTTTGGACTCCACACGGGCAAAGCCTGATCTAAAAAAGCAGCCAGATTCTTGGTGATAGTGAGGCCCACACCTCTGAGGAAGGGCCCTGAGGGTGAGCCACTAGGAGTGGGGAGAGGGGAGGGAACTTGGGAGGACGTGCTCTTGGCTAGACTGATGGCATTCTTTGACATAAAGGTTAACTTCCACTAGGCCCCTGCTAAGCTTGGACAGACAGCTGGAATCTGAGCTCCTTGAGGGCAAGATTGGCATCTTTTCTTTGTATCCCCAGTCTTATCTAGTGCTAAATAATTTTAGTGAATACTTATTAATTGAATTTCATTGGTTGTATGTCACATTCTTCCTAGTTTGTCAGATAAGTTTGGTGGATGCTTTAATATAACCCCTTTTCCCTGATGTTCTCATTTGAAGTTGTGAAGATGGCAGTCATATCCTAAAATTTATCTTCATATGGTTAAAGATGGTTTTTTAGCCACCCTGCAGTCTTAGTCTTGGTGAAAAGAGCATGGACTAGGAGTCAGAAGTTTTGGATTGTTGTAGCTGTGTTGTTAGTCTGTGCCACCATAGACCTTCATGTTCTTATCCATACTATGTGGGCATAAACATTTCTGCATTATCTATTATATTATGCCCAGTGATTGTGAGGAGAAAACAAAAGGTCATGTGTAGTGGACAGGTGAGGAGCTCTTGCCCCTCTGTATACACAGTGAATTCTCAGGAAACATGGACAGTAGACTCTCTAGGGCTAAGAGTGAGTTGACTCTGGCATGCTATGTGGTTTGGGGCTGGGGAGTTGGATGTGATTTGGAAAATCAAGTGTGTAAAAATTGACATGAAATCCTGAGTTCAAAGTAAATTTATTGAAATGTTCAACATAAACATGTGCTTTCAGAGAGAATAGAAACCCTTTTTCACAGTTTATATACCTCAGGATAGAAGGCTAACTAGTTGAAGTGTCCTCAGAGCCAATGATCAGTCTTTAAAAACCTCCCACACATCCCGGACTTAACAGACACTCAGAACTGGCTGGGACTCCAGGAGGTCATGTAGTCCATCCCGCTGCCTCTGGGCAGGTCAGGGAAGAGCAATATCTTAGAATCTGTGGTTAATAAATTTGCTGACCTTTCTTTGTTAAGAGTTTCTCCTGTTCTTGAAGCTGTAAGGATTGATTCTGAAGCAGACCTGTTGGAAAACACAAGGAACTTGTCTATGCTAGCATATTTACTACACAGAGTTTCTTTTCAGAACTTTGCCTAGAACCTTAGCTATTAAATATGTTCCCATCTGCTATGTGTTGAATTTTGTCCCCCAGAATCTATATGTTGAAGTCCTAACCCTCAGTACCTTAAATTATGACCTTATTTGGAGATAGGTTCTTTAAAAGATAATAAAAATAAAATGGGGTCATTCAGGTGGGCCCTAATCTAATATCACCGGTGTCCTTATAAGAAGGAGAAATGGCTGGGTGCGGTGGCTCAAGCCTGTAATCCCAGCACTTTGGGAGGCCGAGACGGGCGGATCACGAGGTCAGGAGATCGAGACCATCCTGGCGAACATGGTGAAACCTCGTCTCTACTAAAAAATACAAAAAACTAGCCGGGTGAGGTGGCGGGCGCCTGTAGTCCCAGCTACTCGGGAGGCTGAGGCGGGAGAATGGCGTAAACCCGGGAGGCGGAGCTTGCAGTGAGCTGAGATCCGGCCACTGCACTCCAGCCTGGGCCACAGAGCGAGACTCCGTCTCAAAAAAAAAAAAAAAAAAAAAGAAGGAGAAATATGGACACAGATATGTTCATGGGAAAGACAATGTGAAGAGACACAGAGAGAAGACGGCCATCTACAAAGCCAAGGAAAGAGCCCTGGGATAGATCTTTTCCTAAATGCCCTCAGAAGGAAACACCCCTGCTGACATCTTGGATTTCTAGTCTCCAGAACTGTGAGACAATACATTTCTGTTCTTCAAGGCACCCAGTCTGTGATACTTTGCTATGAATATAGCATCCTTATTTCTCCCCCTACCATGTCTCTATCTTCAAGTCTTTGCTTGAAGACTTTCCCTTTCCCCTGTGGTTGCTTTGTTCTCTTAATAATCATTGCTGTTTGCATGAAGCTTCTCTATCAGGTGTCAGAGGTTAAAGTGGTGGGCAACCAGCAGCGGTATTAATTGAGTCAAGTTCTCCAGCTTTTCAGAAACTGCTTTTCTTCTGAAAAGTCCCTTTTCCTCTTTGGGCCCAATATGTAGTTTTGAAGTGGACTGAGGCATGTATAGTGTAAGCTTATTTTCTAAACCATCTCTAGTGACAGGTCTATGTGACACATTCATGTACTTATAAATTACAATATATAAAATAAGAACTGTTTTAGGAAACCCAGTACTTAAAACAAAATCTGCAATTCTGGGGGAAATGTAAGTGGTGTCATTGGCATGGAAGGCGAAAAGTAGAAAAAAAAGAACAAAGGCTAATACATAATTTATGGAGAGCTATGTAAATGACTTCACTTCACAAGAAGAGGGTCTGAAAATGCACAGAGTTAGAGCATATGCCAAAGACTGGGCCATTAGTCCCTACTCTGGGTGCCTTTTATGGGCCAGGAGCCCCAGGAAAACCCTGTGGACTTTCAGAATCTGGAAAGCGAACTTACTCTGCAACTGCTGTACTCTGGTCACCAGGGTGAGTTTCTCCGCCTCTGACCTTTTTAGTTGATCTGAAAATGCAATAATGCAAGCCAAAATAAAGGAACCCAAGACTTAATGAACTCAGTACTTAAGGATGGAAATTAGTAATAGATGCTGTCTTGTCGTGGCCTCTAACATGTGTCTTCTGGAAGTTGTGTCCCAGTTCTGAGGAGGTAAACCAGAAGCCAAGTACCTCAGGTTTTGTGCATCAACAATGTTGGGTTGCATTGAGGCTTGTATTTACACACTATGTAGTCCTCGGACACAGAGGCTATGACTGAGAGTCTTTCTCTATGCCTTGTGTTTCAACTGGCCTTTCCCTTTCAAATTAGGAATGTGGCCTTGACATATGTGACTGATGTGGGAGCAGCTGTGATCTGGCCCAGAGGGATGGGCTAAAAAAGAGAGCTAGACAAAAGGATACTCTATCTGGTACAGTGAAATTAATTTTCAATTTTAGATGATTAAAACAGCCCTGCCTCTCCCTCAAGGTAAAATGAGATTACAAAGCCAATCAACCAATCAAGCAAACAAATAAAAGGCTGAAGCCTTTCTCTTAACTCAGGTTCTTTTTTCTTAGCTCACTTGGCCATGGCTCCCATGCGCCCAAAGCCTCCAAGGAGAAGAGTACCTTGTAGGTCCTGGGTATCCAAGCTGCACAGGTCTCTGTCCCCTTGCAGGCATTCAATCTTGGCCTGCAGTTCCTGGTGCTCGTTCTCCAAAAATCGCAGGGCCTGGTTCATCTGTAAGTCCCTGCTATCTGCTCCCTGTAAGGAGGAGGAGGGGCCATATAGAAGGAGGTCAGTGTTGGGGTGGAGGTTGGGGGCAGGTACCATGGAAGAGGAAAATATAGAAAACTCTGGAGTTTTAGAGATAGAAGGAATGTTAGGTAGATGAGAAAATAGAGAAGTCTTTCTTTTTTCCTATTCTTCCCTTTGCTTTGTTCCTCACATTTATAACGGCAAATTAGACTTGATATTCACAAGGAACTCGTGTCTTTTATTTATTTATTTTTATTTTTAGAGATGGGGTCTCACTTTGTCACCCAGACTGGAGTGCAGTGGTGCCATCATAGCTCATTGCAGCCTTGACCTCTTGGGCTCAAGCAATCCTCCCACCTTAGCCTTCTGAGTAACTGCGACTATAGGCATGTGCCAGTAGTTTTGAAGTGGACTGAGGCATGTGTAATGTAAGTTTATTTTCTAAACCATCTCTAGTGACAGGTCTAAGTGACACATTGATGTACATAAATTAGAATATATAAAATAAGAATTGCTTTAGGAAACCCAGTACTTTAAAAAAATCTGCCATTCTAGGGGAAATGTAAGTGGTTGTCATTGGCATGGGACTCATGTCTTGACACTTTGGTAAATCACCAAATTAAGGAATACGAAGTCATCAGTTTTCTAGATGTTTTCATTTTCTCTTTTATTCTTCCTCTAGCAGTATCAATTTTTTTTTGTTAGGGTCTTTATTTTTTCCACAAAGATTCAAAGTTAAACCCCCTCCCCCCAAAATCTTCATAGGAGTTGCCTTATAGGTAATGGGAAGAAGAGAACAGCAAAGGTTGAGATGTGGATACCACTCAGAGTGACCAGTTAGGTTCACTCCTTTGATAAGACTCACATACTCTGTCTCTTATCAAGTGGGCTGTTCTGAGCCCTGTTTCAGGAAAAGTATAAAGATCAGCTTTTGAGGTGGATCCTCAAAACTCCAAACCAAGTAAATAAATCTATGCAAAATAATAGCTAATATTTACTGAGTGCTTTTATGTGCCAGGCATTGTGCTAAGTACTTTACATGGATCATCTTACTTAATACTCAGAACAACCTTATGATGTAAGTACTATTATCCTCATTTTACAGATGGGGAAACTGAGTCTTAGGACAGATTGAAGATGATGGAACCCTTGAGGATGCCAAGAGTCTAATTGTAATTGCTAAATGTAATTGCTTAAAAACACATTGGCAAAAAGTGTTAGTACTCACCTGTAAATAAATTAGTGACATTTTTTCTTTGCCAACAGTGGGCAGTTCTGAACTGGATGCTTTTTTAGGATGGAGTTTGGACAGTGGGTTGGGATATGACATTAGTAGGCTGATGTATATTCCAGCCAGTTATTTTCATTTGGATGGTGATGGTGTCATTCCAATGAACGCTTAGTTCATTTGCATGAGCAGTGCAGACATCCTTGCTAAACTCAAAATTAAATTTCAGAGCCAAAACAGTGAATTTGGTACAAAGTTGGTGGTGACTGAGGAACTGAAAGCCAGATGCTGTCAGCTGCCTTTGGAGTCCCTAATCCAGAACAGCTTCTTCATCACCACCCCTCCTCTCCATACCCTGTCTTCCCTCCCCACCCCCAGTGCCTGGTACCTGCAGTTTGGACTGAAGCACGTTGAGTTGGCTCTCCAGCTCCCTGTGCTGGGACCCAAGGGTGCTCCAGTCCTCCTTCAGAGCCTCGTACTGGCTCCTCCACTCTTCACACTTCTGCTCTGCCAGGGCCAGGGATCGCTGAGGGAGGTCAGAGAGGAGAGGGTTCCAGGGAGCTGTGCAGCTGGCTCCCTTGTTCCCCTAGCTGCCTGGAGTCCCCAACCCCAAGATCTATGTGGCGTCCCCATACCTGTGTGCTCTGTAGTTGCTGCTCTGCATTCATTTTCTCCTCCAGCACTTTCTGCAGTGACTCCTTGGCCTTCTGCTCATAACTGTTTTTCTGGTCTTCCATCTCCAGTAGTACTTTTTTCATTCCCCAAGGGGAGTATTTCTGTAAATTTGATGCAATTCAACAAATACACATTGAACTTCTGTGTGCCAAATCCTGAACTGGGATACAGAAATGAAAAGAAGTTGGTTCCTCCCCCAGGCAGAGATACCAGTAATCTAGTGAGCCTTTTCTTTTAGGGTAGAGCTAGCAGGGAGAGTCCCTCAGGCAATGAGAGATGAGTAGGGGGTGTAATAAACAGTGTCTTAGGCTTGCTGGACGTTATATCTGAGGCCTTCCACAAGCTCTTGAAATCCAACATGTCTAAACAGGACTCATGTTTCTAAACATGTTCTTTTTTCTTGGGGTTCCTATCTCAGTGACCAGAATCATCATCCATCTAGTCTTTTCCAAACCCTAAACCAGGGAGTCAGTCTTCATTTTCTCTCTCATTTCCTTGCAGTAATCAGTTGGTCATTGAACCTTGACAGTTTCCTTCACAGTTCATATCTGTCTCCTGTCTATCCCTACTGCTGCTTCCTTAGTTCAGGCTCTAGTAGTAGTGTTATGTGGATTAATGCAACAGCCTCCCTTTCTTCAAATCTTGCCTCCCTTCAGTCCCTTTTCAGTCCCACATTTAGAGGGTTCTTTCTAAAATGCAAATCTGATCTTGCCACTTCCTGCATAAATTCTCCATGGATTCTCAGCATCCTAAGAATCACATCCAAACTCCTTGTCATGGCTCCACTTACATGCCTCGACTTTCATCCCATGCTACTTCCACCTAAGCTGAGATGTTTGCAGATCCCCTAGCACTCTGTTTTTTTGGCTTCTGCTTTTACCCAAATAGCTTCTTCTGCCTAAAACTGGTTAACTTCTCCTCATACTCAAGATTCAGTCCAGTATCATCAGTTCTGATAAACTGACCAACTACCCCCATCCCACAACGTCTTATAGATTAGGCAGCTTTTCTTAGTGTTCATAGTGTTCACATAGTATACCCTGCATGCCTCTATTATTCTACTCTGTTGACTCATCTGTCTTTCATACTGGATTGTAAACTCCTTCAGGGAGGGAGCATACTGCTGCTGCTTTAAAAAAAATCATTGTAGCTTCTCTACAATGCCTAATGAACTTAATGTTTTAAAATTAATACATTTGCGTTACAAAATTCCTCCTGGCTGCAGGATTAAGGAGACACAAGCGCAGCTTTGCAAATTCACTGGGGGTCTTGCCTTCTCCCTTTCTTTCATCTTTATGTCCTGTGATTTCGGAGTAGGCAGGCAAATTTTACTGTCAATTCTGGATTACCCACTGTGTAAGCAGTAGACCAGATGACAAAAATTTAGGGATCAATATGAAATCATTTCCATTTAGCTTTGGAATTGTCTGAAATTTTGGATTTAAATTTGAGTGGGTCTTATAGTTTTGGAACTTTCATTAAAAACTAGATTCAGGAATTAACCTGGTTGAGGTCATATGTAGGGGATGTCCCAGTTATTGGACATCCAATGACCATCCATGCTGGGCACTGGTTATGTGTTATTCTCTACTGAAAATGAATAGATTGGCATTCTGGATTATATATTGGTCTCTTGTGAACTTGGTTGGCATTATTTAGTCCTGACAAAGCAAGTCATACTGAAAAAATGAAAGTTGTGGACCAAGAAACTTATAGACTCCATAAACTCTCTTCCCCTGTAAGACGCCATCTATGTGGCCAATTATCTTCTCTCTCTAACTCCAGATGGAGAAATCTGCCTGTTTCACCCCATTCTCTTATTTGACATCTCCCCACCTTTCAGGTATCCATCACTTCTCAAGTGTGAAAGCTGATTTCTTTCTATCTCTTGTAAACCAAGATTAGGCCAATCAGGAGATTACTAATGCTGGAAAATAGTGTTACAGAAGAGCCAAGTAAAAGAGCTTTTACATTCTTCTAGGGGTTGCTAGAAAAAACAGAAAAAAGTTGCCCATGGAATGAAAATCATTTTCTAAGACTTCGTTATAACATCTAACTCATCTGTTCAAAGATTAGGATATGTAAAGGTCTGTCTGGGTGGTGTGAATCTTTACCAAGGGCCTTTCCCTACAGTTTCAGGTATTTCAAGGTTCGCCTGGAGCTGACAAAGTGGTTAGTGCTGGGATTCCTCCAGGGTGTAACGAGAAGGATACTGGGAGAAAGGGAGAGGAAGAAGGATGGAGACAGTGATCTAGTGAATTAGAGACTAAAGTGAAAATGGCCAAGCTAGAACTGGGTAAGTAGGAATCGGTGTGTTATTCTCTATCTGGTGGCATTTCTCAAAAGTAAGATTGAGGTTCAAGCATTCTTCACATTTAATTCTAGATTCCCGAGATAGAAATATCCTTCAGAATGCTTACCTGGGTACAGGTGTACAGCTGGTTTTCTAAGGATCTCAGTTTCCCCTTCAGTTTGTCTTCATTAAGCTGTCCCTGGAGCAAATGGGATGAGTTAACGAGTGTGGGAAAATCTAGTCTGCAAAGAGTTTGACTCTATATTCCTATCCTACTGCCCAGCACATGGTTGGTGCTCAAACAGTGAAGTCTTTCAGGAGGCAGGCAGGAGCAAAGATGACAAAGGATGCTGAATAGAAGAGGATCTTCTCTTCTTTCTCTAGACTAGGACAAGAAAGAATCAGACTGGCCTCAAGTCCTCTTTTTACCTCCATTTTTATCAAATGGCTCAGGGTAGCATAGCAGGGGGGCCCTGGAAGGAAAGCTTCTAAGCTACCCTTTCGCTCACTACCTCTCTCCCCTCTCTAGGCACTTCTGCACTCCCCACCTCTTCTCAGTCTTGTACATGGACCTTTCCCTGTAAAATGTAGGCCAGTAAGGCTAACACAGTCTCCCCTCCCAGGAGAATGTTATTCCCTCCTTTACCCTCAATTATGAGCTTATTTGTATCTCCTCAACATTCCTATGTTG
This sequence comes from Trachypithecus francoisi, assembly GCF_009764315.1. Classification (NCBI taxonomy): domain Eukaryota; kingdom Metazoa; phylum Chordata; class Mammalia; order Primates; family Cercopithecidae; genus Trachypithecus; species Trachypithecus francoisi. The sequence goes on along the minus strand of NW_022681470.1, from coordinate 66,810,247 downwards.
AAATCCTAAGCCCCGAGTGCCCCAGAATGTGACCATATTTGGAGACAGGGTCTTTAAAGATGTAGTTAAGTTAAAATGAGGCCATTAGGCTGGGCCCTAATCCAATATGATGGATGTCCTTATTAAAAGAGGAGATCAGGGCACTGTGGGAAGGCCACATGGAGATACAGAGAGAGATGGCAATCTGTAAGCCGGGGAGAGAGACCACAGGAGAAAAGAACTCTGCTGACACCCTGATCTCAGACTTTTAGCCTCCAGAACTATGAGAAAATAAGTTTCCGTTTTTGAAGTTCCCCTGACTGTGGTACTTTGTCATAGCAGCCCTAGGAGATTAATACACTTCCCTCCCTGCCACACACACCTCCACATGCACACGTACACTTCCACATGCACACATACACCTCCACATGTACACACACACCTCCACATGCACACGCACACCTCCATATGCACACACATGCACACCTCCATATGCACACACACACCTTCACATGCACATGCACACCTCCATATACACATATAGACCTCCACCTGCACACACACCTTCACATGCACACGCACACCTCCATATACACACACACCTCCACCTGCACACACTTCACATGCACATGCACACTTCGACCTGTGCACACACACACCAAATGCACATGCACACCTCCACACGCACACACACACCTCCACATGTACACACACCTCCACCTGCACACACACACCACATGCACACATACGCGTCCACCTGCACACACACACCTCCACCTGCACACGCACACCTCCACCTGCACACACACCTCCACCTACACACGCACACCTCCACCTGCACACGCACACCTCCACCTGCATACACACACCTCCACATGCACAGATACACCTCCACCTGCACACACACACCTACACCTGCACACATACCTCCACCTGCACACGCACATCTCCACCTGCACACGCACACCTCCACATGCACACGCACACTTCCACCTGCACACACACCTCCACCTGCACACGCACACCTCCACATGCACAGATACACCTCCATCTGCACACATACACACCTCCACATGCACACACACACGTCCACCTGCACACGCACACCTCCACATGCACAAATACACCTTCACCTGCACATGCATACCTCCACATGCACACGCACACTTCCACCTGCCCACACACAGCTCCACCTGCACACGCACACCTCCACCTGCACAGGTACACCTCCACATGCACACACACACACCTCCACCTGCACACACACCTCCACCTGCACACCCACACCTCCACATGCACAGATACACCTCCACCTGCACACACCTCCACATGCACAAACACACACCTCCACATGCACAGATACACCTCCACGTGCACATGCACACCTCCATCGGCACACGCACACCTCCACCGGCACACGCACACCTCCACTGGCACACGCACACTTCCACTTGACACATACACCTCCACCTGCACACATACACCTCCACATGCACAGATACACCTCCACCTGCACACACACACACCCCTCCACCTGCACACACACACACCTCCACCTGCACACATACACCTCCACCTGCACACACACCTCCACCTGCACACACATCTCCACCTGCACACACACACCACATGCACAGATACACCTCCACCTGCACACATACACACCTCCACCTGCACACACACACACCTCCACATGTACACACACACCTCCACATGCACAAATACACCTTCACCTGCACACGCACACCTCCACATGCACACGCACACTTCCACCTCCCCACACACCTCCACCTGCACACGCACACCTCCACATGCACAGGTACACCTCCACATGCACACACACACCTCCACATGCACAGATACACCTCCACATGCACACACACACCTCCATCGGCACACACACACCTCCACCGTCACACATACACCTCCACCGGCACACGCACACTTCCACCTGCACACATACACCTCCACCTGCACATACACCTCCACCTGCACACGCAAACCTCCACATGCACAGATACACCTCCATCTGCACACACACACACCTCCACATGCACACACGCACCTCCACATGCACAGATGCACCTCCACCTGCACACGCACACCTCCACCTGCACACGCACACTTCCACCTGCACACATACACCCCCACCTGCACACATACACCCCCACCTGCACACATACACCTCTACCTGCACATACACCTCCACCTGCACACGCAAACCTCCACATGCACAGATACACCTCCACCTGCACACACACACACCTCCACATGCACACACACACCTCCACATGCACAGATACACCTCCACCTGCACACGCACACCTCCACCTGCATACGCACACTTCCACCTGCACACATACACCCCCACCTGCACACACACCTCCACCTGCACATGCACACCTCCACATGCACAGATACACCATCTGCACACACACTTCCACCTGCACGCGCACACTTCCACCTGCACACACACACCTCCAGCTGCACACGCACACCTCCATATGCACACGTACACCTCATGCACACACACACCTTCACATTACACATGCACACCTCCACATGCATACCTTCACATTCACACGCACACCTCCATATGCACACACACACCTTCACACGCACAGATACACCTCCATATGCAGATACACCTCCATATGCACAGATAAACTTTCATATGGGCGCACACACACCTCCATATGCACACACACCTCCACATGCACAGATACACCTCCACCTGGACACACACATCTCCACCTGCACACACACACTTCCACCTGCACACACACACCTCCAGCTGCACACGCAAACCTCCATATGCACACGTACACCTCATGCACACACACCTTCACATGCATATGCACACCTCTACATGCACAGATACACCTCCACATGCACACGCACACCTCCACACGCACACGCGCACCTCCACACGTACACACACACCTCCACATGCACACACACACCTCCATATGCACAGATACACCTCCATATGCACAGATACACCTTCACAGGGGCACACACACACCTCCACATGCACACACACCTCCATATGCACACACACCTCCACCTGCACATACACACCTCCACCTGCACACACACACCTTCACATGCACACACATAGCTCCACATGCACATGCACACCTCCACCTGCACACATACACCTTCACATGCACACACATGCCTCCATATACACACACATACTTCCACCTGCACACACACCTTCACATGCACACGCACACCTCCATATGGACACACACACTTTCACATGCACACACACACCTCCATATAAAAACACATACTTCCCCCTGCACACACACACCTTCACACGCACACACACACCTCCACACGCACACGCACAATTCCACCTGGACACACACACTTCCATCTCCACACACACACCTCCACCTGCATACGTACATTTCCACATGCACACGTACATGTTAGACTCAAGATGAGAACTTCTTTAAGAAAGCAAGAAATGGAGAGAGATTAAAGCAGAGTAAGAGCGGCAGGGGGTGTAAGGGAGCTTCCCAGAAAGTCACATTCTATTTATTCATAAGCTGGGTCTGTCTAATGGTATTTTGGACATTCCAAGAAAGATGCTAATCTCAAGGGCGAGAGGGGAGCAAGGTCGGCACGAAGAGCCAATCTCTGTTTCTCAGTTTTTCAGTATTTCAGCTGAGTAGCTACAGCTTCCCTGCCACTTTGTTGTCCCCTCCCTTTGTAGACTTGCCCCTTTTGCCCAGGTAGAGGTTTTGTTCTTCTAGCCTGGAGTTTTGTGTAGGGTGTATGTGAGTAGGGGAGGGGGCGGGGGAGCCATCAATGAGAGCCAGTTTTCCAGAGAAAGGGCAGTGACCGGTTTTCCTATCCTTTCTCTGGCTTTTTCCAACCAGGCCAAGTGGGACACTTGTGAGGTCTTGAAATTCCACCTCTCTTTAGGCCTGAGACGCCATGGGCCCTCTCAGCCAGACGGCCTGGACGTTTCCATCTCTTGTAACATTTCCGGTCTGTAACGGTCTGGGGGTAGAGGAGGGGGCTCGGCTTTGAGGTCTGCCTCCCTCAATGAGTTTCAGGGTGCCTGGGGGAGGCAGGAAGTGGTATCTCGCAGCTCCTGTTTTGATCTTGTTTGGCTTATTCCTCTAACCATGGGAGCCAGGGGGTGCCCCCACCCTTTCTGCTTCCTGTGTTACTCAGCTGGGGCTTGCAAAAGCAAAAAGTGTTGCCAAAAATAATTTTTTAAAGTGCCTCCTGCTATTAATGTTTTTCCTAACCTCTCATGTGAGGGAAAGCAGAGAGTCAGGGATTTGGCATCTACAATAAGCACAGGGCTTTGGGACCGACGGAAGACGTGGAGAAAGACTTCTACTGTTTGAGCTTTGAAGTAACTGGTAAAACGCTGCATTCTGCTGTGACCTGTTCATTGTCAATCCACAGGTCCTGAACTGGCTCTACACTTACCTCCTCTGGTTCACATCTTCCGGCTCCGCACATTTGCCTTTGCCCAGACTCTTTCTATGCAGAATGCAATCAAACCTACCAAGTTTAAGGTTTATCTTGCTATATTTGGGGAAGAAAACAGGCCTAAGGCAATATTCTTAACATTTTCCCAGTCTCCTACCCTTTTGGGGTATCTCCTCTCTCCCCATTCCATAGTATGGCTTTAATCCAATATTTTACCTCTTTCAACTGTTTTTATATTGGCCCAACCCCAGATTACTTTTCCATTCGTGTTGCAACGGAAGACAATTTACGATAGCCCCTTCAGTGGGGATGAAGGGTCACCCAAGTCTGAAGCTTGAACGAAACCTCTTTCCATAGCTCTGCTTTTCTGGACTCCCCAAGACGTCACAAAAGTCGCAGCCAAGTTGTTGCAAATGGGGCATGTAGTTTGCTGGTCTGAGCCCCAGGGCTCCCCACACTGAAGCCCAGTGTTACAGTATGTGGTAAGAAGCACTTTTTACAGGCCTACCGCTGATGTTCTAGGCAGTTAGACCCCTGGAGCCCAGGGCTCAGAGGGCATATAACCCCCAGTGAAGAGAGGAGCAAGGCGGAGGCCATACACACCTGGTGCCGATCTGAGGTCTTCAGCTCCTGCTTCTGCGTGGTTTTCCCCTGCCTCTGATCTGCTCTCCAGAAACACCACCACCTCACCACGGAAGCACCAGCCCACAGCTCATCTCTCTGCTCTAGTAGAGGTTGCTTAGGGCTTGCAGCCAATCCCCGCTGCGCTGTCATCTCAAGATCTTAATTCCATGATGCAGATCTTCAAACCCAAGTCTGCCCTGCTCTCGTTTTTGTATTGCACAATATTGAAAGCTTGCTTTCTCTGCTAGTAGAGCTGTTTCTGCCCTGAAGGTTGGACCCTGTTCAGGGCCCCAGGGCCTATGGTATCCAAAAGGCCCAGAGACATCTGGAGGTGAAGCCAGCGGAGGGAGCTGATCCTTGGGGTTCTAATAGGGAGTTTGCGGTGAGTTCTCAGCATGTGAAGTTAGAAATTCAAATTTATGAAGGTCAAATGGCAAAAATAAAGATCTGAACCAGTTCTGGCCACTTTCTTCCCATTATTTTCCCCAGATACCACAGTTTGGGGCTATACTTTTATTGAAGTTGAGGCTTTCATGGAAGAGATAGAGAGTTGAATTGCCTTATTTTAAGGGAAACAATAGCTGTTAACTGAAAAAGTCTGAGACTGTTTTTCTTTAAAACTGGAAGCTGGGGGTTGGTAGGGAGGAGGGACGAAGAAGAGAAGGGTGAGGATTGGGAGGGGTGAGAAGAAGGGAGGGAGAAAACCACAACCAAGGGAACTTCTGCTCTTGGGCTGGAGCATGGGGTGAAACTCCTCCTTGGAGACAAACCCAGAAATGTCTCTTAATATATCCCCCCTCATTCCCATAAAGCTTGCTTTGATTCAAGTTCTGGTTGTGTCTTACCTGGGATATTACAAGACTTTCAACTCCCCCAGTCCCAGCTTGGAGCCAGGGTTCTTATTGCTACGAGTTAGAGAATCCTTGAAACCTCCCTGCTCTTTTTTTTTTCGAGACAGGATCTTGCTCTGTTACTGCATGCAGGAGTACAGTGGTGCAGCCTGGACCTCCTGGGCTCAAGCGATCCTCCTGCCTCAGCCTCCCTAGTAGCTGGGATTATAGGTGTGTACTACCATGCACGGCTAATTTTTTTTTTTTTTTTTTTTTAGTAGAGGTGAGGTCTCACTATGTTGCCCAGGCTGGTCTTGATCACTCAAGTGATCCTTCTGCCTTGGCCCCCCAAAGTGTTGGGATTACAAGTGTGAGACCCTGCATCCAGTTGGAAGTTAGAGAACCTTTTAAGACAGAGATCTGATCATTCACAAGTCATTTCCTCAGATAGTATTTGCATACCTTCTAAGGATGAGCCAGACATTGCTAAGTGTAGAACTCTAAACCTCAATAAGGCATAGTTCCATTCCTACTCAGCTTATTACCTACAGTAGTGTTTCTCAAGCTGGGTAACATGCATTCTAATGGATCTCTGATTTTATATATTTACATATATGGGTTTCCTTTAAAAATGGGTCCATGCATTATTCAAGTTTGAAATACCTTGTTCAACAGAAAAAGTTTAAGACCTATAATTCTAAAGACCTGTCTGAGATCCTTTCTTTGGCACTACTTTGACATACCTTCTTTTCAGCCATACTCTGCATACCCAATTCTTTGCCATACATAGGCCTGTAATCATTCCAATTCCTTTACCTTAAACACTCTTCTACTTTCTGCTTTTTTTCCTCATCATCACTCTTGCTTCTCTACTGGTGAGCTCCTACTCATCCTTCAAGATTCAGCTAAAATGGTTTCTTTCCTTTATTTTTATTTTTTGAGACAGAGTCTTGCTCTGTCACACAGGCTGGAGTGCAGTGGCGCAATCTCAGCTCACTGCAACCTCCAGCTCCTGGGTTCAAGCGATTCTTGTGTTTCAGCCTCCCGAGTAGCTGGGACTTCAGGCATGTACCATCACACTCAGCTACTTTTTGTATTTTTAGTAGAGACGGGTTTTCACCATGTTGGCCAGGCTAGTCTCGAACTCCTGGCCTCAAGTGGTCTCCCCACCTTGGCCTCCCAAAGTGCTGGGATTATAGGTATGAACTGCCGTGCCTGGCTAGGTTTCCTTCCTTTAAAGCCTTCCCTATTCCACCTCCAGCAGAATAATTGCTGCCTTCTTTCTCTTTTCCCTGCATCTGCTGTATGCACTGCTGCTATAGCCTTATTATACTGTTTTGGTGTTATTTATTACATGTCTCTGTCTTCATGGCTGGACTGTGAGCTCCTCAAGAGTTAGGACCATAATGCTTTTTGTCCCTGTAGCACAAGACACAGCACAGAGTTGGAACTTATCAAATGACTGTCAAACAAATGAGCGAGATGATCTCAATTTAGTTGAGGACCAGAAACCACCTCACTTGCACAGCTATCTGCCCCAAGTTCCTACTCTCAATGAAAATGATCTAACAGTCAGGAGCCCTGACCGTGGATTGAAACATCCAGGTACAATGTCTGACATGAGGAGCAAGGCTGAGCTTAGGAAGTCTTTTTTAACATCGCTGCAACTTCTCAGTTTTGTTCCATACTCTCCCATCATCTTTCTTTCTCTGCTGAAGCCATCTTTGAGGTAGGGTGACATGTCACACAGGCCGGTGAGGTTGTGTGCTCTGTCTCTTTCCACCTGGTGCTTTATGCTTTGGTGGTGTCAAGCTGCTTGTAGCTCATACTAATACATGAATTTATAATATATACTAATTTACAGGTTTCAACATGGGGATTCTGAGGAACCTTGGGAATCCCCAAGACCCTTTTAAGGGATGAGCAAAGTCTTACTTTTCCTAATGACATATTTGTGTAAGACTGAATTTTTCTTTATGTTTAAACCAATAGATTGAATACAGAAGTAAATAGGAGAATCTAGCTGTCTTTTTTTCAGCCAGACATTAAAAATATTTGCAAAAGGGTAAAGCAATGACACTCCTGTCACTAATTTTGTTTTTGAAAATGGTTCTTTTTCTTTTTCTTTTTTGAGATAGAGTTTCACTCCCATCGCCCAGGCTGGAATGCAGTGGTACAATCTTGGCTTACTGCAACCTCTGCCCCTGGGGCTCAAGAGATTTTCCTGCCTCAGCCTCCCGAGTTGCTGAGACTACAGGTGCATGCGAATGCACCTGGCTAATTTTTTGTATTTTTAGTAGAGACAAGGTTTTGCCATGTTGCCCAGGCTGGTCTTGAACTCTTGAACTCAAGTGATCTGCCTGCCTTGGCCTCCCAAAGTGCTGGGATTACAGGTGTGAGCCACCGCGCCCAGACTGTTTTTCTTAAAACATATAATTTAGATTAGCATGAAATATTTTACTATCATTTTAAAATTAATAATTCTTTCTCAATTTCTGTCTTAATTTCTTTCTTCTTTCTTTTTCTTTCTTTCTTTTTTTTTTGTGAGTGGGAGTCTTGCCTTGTCACTCAGGCTGGAGTGCAGTGTCACGATCTTGGCTCACTGCAACCTCCACCTCTCGGGCTCAAGTGATTCTCGTGGCCCAGCCTCCGGAGTAGCTGAGATTACAGGTGTGCACCACCACGCCTGGCTAATTTTTGTATTTTTAGTAGATACAGGGTTTTGCCATGTTGGCCGGGCTGGTCTCTAACTCCTGACCTCAGGTGATCTTCCTGCATTGGCCTTCCAAACTGCTGGGACTTACAGGTGTGAGGCACTGCGCCTGGCCAACTGTTTTAATTTCTAATATGGTAAATATAAACATCTCATATATTTTCAATAATTGAAAAAGTATAAAGGAATCCTGAAATAAAAAAATTGGAGAACCATTTTATTAGACTGTGTCATGCCTTTAGATTTTTTTTTTTTTTGAAATGGATTCTTGCTTTGTTGCCCAGGCTGGAGTGCAATGAGATGATCTCAGCTCACTGCAACCTCCGCCTTCTTGGTTTAAGCGATTCTCCTGCCTCAGCCTCCTAAGTAGCTGGAATTACAGGCATGTGCAACCACACCCAGCTAATATTTTTGTATTTTTAGTAGAGACGGGTTTTTGCCCTGTTGGCCAGGCTGGTCTTGAATTCCTGACCTCAGGTGATCCACTCGCCTCGGCCTCCCAAAGTGCTGGGATTACAGGTGTGAGCCACCACGCCCGGCTTGCCTTTAGATCTTTGCCTATACCCCAACTAGAATACTATTTCTGCTTCCATATTTTCCTGGCAAATGCTTATATAAGCATTCCCCTGGCTCTTTTCTTCTCTGGAGTCACTCATTCCTTCTTGTATTTTCCTATATCTTGAAAACATTTCTTTTATTTTTCATGTTTTTGTATTGTTTAGTCATGTGTCTTTCTTACAAAACCATGAGCCTTCTCAAAGCAAGAACCCTATCTAAATAATCTCATTATTTCTAGTGCTAGTCCAGTGTTCTGTATAGAGGACATAACCTATGAATATTGTACATTGAATGGACCGAAATCAAAGGCCTGAATTTTAGCTCCAGATCTGCCACTAACTAGCTGTGTGACTTTTGGCAAGTTACTTGACCCCTATGAGACTCAGTGTCTTCCTGGGCAAAATAAGAGTATTAGACCAGATTGTCTCTAAGGTCCCTTCCCACTCTGATATTTTTGTTTGGACTGAGTGTGTACGTGGCATGCTAGTTTGGATAAATATCGGTGTGAATCCCATACAAAAATATTTGGCATTTACCATATTCAGTAATATAAACTATATTGGGGTCTTCCTTCATTCCTTCCAACAAATTAAAAAACAGGAATTCTTGCCACTTTTGGTTCTGGGTCTTCCTTGGATATGTAGCACCATGACCCTCAGGTGATGACCCATATATTTACTGTGACCTGTTTGACTTCTAGGTCTGAGCACTATCCGCCTCATCTTCTGCCTCTTCCCAGCTCACTTTTCAGTAGTGAGAAAACCCCTTCTCTTACTGTGATGATGTGGAAAGAAAAATGAGATAGGAACACATAGAAGCCCATGAGTTTTGTTCAAAAAAAATTTCATTCCCTTACCTTCCAAGAGCTGTCAGAGGCCTGAATCAGAGTGGACAGTAGGTCTTGGAGAATCACCATTTTCTGTTTTAGGACCAGCTCCCTTTGTAGGGCCTCCTGGGGGTATGGGAAAAAAGTGCAAGAGGGTAAGATTAACCTGGAGGATCAGGGGGTAGGTGGATGGAGGAACTGAGGGGAGAGATCACATGCCACTTACTTTGAGGTAATCGGAAAGCTGGATGATTTCCTGGAGAGAAAGAACAAGGGTATTCAAAATGTCTCTAAGTCCCCTGAAACCCTGTGACATAGAACCTACACCTGGGTTGGCTTGTGTAGAGCAAACCTCTTCTGCTTGGGCTCTTGACAACGTCCATTTAGTCCCCATGTCTATGCTCAGTATCCCCTTGCCATCCAGGAAGAAGATGCCCCTCCATCCCAGCCAAGTTTATCATGGAATTCCAGAATGTCAGAGCTTAATACTTTCTGATTCGACCCCTTCAAAGTGAATATGTGCTTACCTTATCCAGAACTGCAACTCCGTAACTGGAAAGAGAAGAAATTGAAAATAATGATAATGGACCAAAGAATCAAGTCAGGAGGCAGTGGGTTGATTCCTTCTGAAATCCCTTCTGAAGAGCCAGTAGGGTGGGGAAGGGCTTCCTCTTTCTTAATTAAAGTGGACATAGAAATTCATTGTGTTCTCTCTAGAGAGGAATGAATGGGATGTGAGAAGGTTAGGGTCAGGAACTTACTTGGTTTGCTGACTGGCATCGTTCTTAATTGTTGGTCCTTCTGCCTTTGTCTGAGTACCTGAGAGAGGATAAGTTGATTTAGAACTTATGGGGAGGAAGTGAGGGAAGTGGGGAGGGGCAGGGACTCTCCATTGCCGGTGAGCTGGGACAGCTGTCTCAGGATTCTCTGCAGGCCCTGTGGAGTGAGGGAGGCTCTGCTCTTACCACGGTGGTGTTTGGGTGGCTTCTTGATGGGAGGGTCCTGTGGAGGAAGGCACCCAGACTGTGAGGAGAGGTGGTCAGTCAGATCCCTGCAGATGCCTGAGGGAGGAGGATGCTGGGCTGGAAAGACCTCAGAGCTGGTGCCTGCCACCTGGAAGGCAAGTGGGAAATGCTGAAAACCACTGCATGGAGCCTCTTGAAAGATTCTCTTGATGATTTCAGAAGGAAGAACCAACCATCATGTCTATTGTGGACTGAATGTTTATTGTCCCCCCACCCAAATTTGTGTGTTGAAATCCTAACTCCCAATGTGATAGTATTGGGAAGCGGAGTCTTTGAGAAATAATTAGGTCAGAGCAGGGAGCCCTCATGAATGGGACTAGTGCTGTTATAAGAAGAGACATGAGAGCTTGCTTTCTGTCTCTGTTCTCTGCCTTGTGAGGACACAATGAGAAGAAGACCATCTGCACAGCGGGAAGAGTGCTCTCATCAGACACCAGATCTGCAGGATCCGTGGTCTTAGACCTCCAGACTCCAGAATTGTAATAAATAAATTTCTGTTATTTAAGCCACCCAGTCTGTGGTAATTCATTACAGGACAAGGACAATGTTTCAGGTCCACAAAACCAAAGTAGCCCACTCAAGCTTTCAGAGCCACATGGGCTTCTCCTGCTCCTGACATCCTTGTCCTGACTGGCAGAAATGGTCCTCCTCAGGCCAGGCATATGTGGAGCTGTACTTTTCTCCAGTTTTTCTCTCTAGAATCTCTAGTTTTTGTTTTGTTTTGTTTTGTTTTTTTTCCCTCTCTCTCTTTACCTTTTTTGGTTTTGGCCACTTAGATAGCCAGCATGGTGATGTGGAAAGAGAACTGGTCTGAGGGGCCAGTAAGGGGATCTGGGTTCAGATCCCATCTTTTCTAGGTCTCAGTCTTCTGTCTGTGTAGTGAGGAATTTGGAGTAGATAATCCATAAGATTCCTTCCATATTTGAAGGAAAACTTCCTTCCTCTTAGTAACAGCTAGAAAATCATTGAGGTTTTGTGTGAAGACTAGGTAAAGTGGGGAGTTGTGGGGAGGTTTTTTGCTTTAGTAAACAGTTTGTTTTCTTTCGCAACTGGGCTCTGGGATCATTGCTCTAAACAGTATCTCCTATTGAGCATAACAGATCCACTAGTTAAGAAGCCCTAATGGAGTACCCACTCTGGGTAGGACACAATGCCAAGCATTTCCACGGAACATAGTGGACACATCCCTGCTGTCAACATGCTCACAATCTCAGTAGGAAGACACAGATGGTTCGCTGGCCAAGGTCATCTCAGCATACCCTGGTTTTTGCCAACACTGTTCCTTTCCAGGCCAGACTAATGGGCCCTCTAAGGGTTACACAATCTTTGAAGATTTTAACCTCACAAGGCCCATAGACAGCAGAGGTGGCCTGGAGAAGCCAGGGAAGGCTTCCTGGACCAGATGAGGCTGTAGCCGAGTGATTTAATAGAATTGGAATGACACCAGAGAAAGAGAGAAGAGTGGGCACAACAGCCTTGCAGAAGAAGAGAGGACAGATATGTCTGTGTGTGTGTCAAGAGGATTGGCCTGTGTACTTGGCATATAATAAGCTTTCAGTAAATATTTGGTGACTGATGGATGAATGAATGCTATAAGATAGCTGTAGAAGATATGTGTATATTACCTAAGTTTGAACTGATATAGGTGTTAGCTTTGGAATTATTTTTATTTGTTTTATTTTAAGTTTTTTAGAGATAGGGTCTCCCTTTGTTGCCCAGGCTGGAGTGCAATGGTGTGATCATAGCTTATTGCTGCTTTAAACTCCTGTGTTCAAGTAATCCTCCCATCTTTGCCTCCTGATTAGTTAGGACTACAGGTATGCACCACCATGCCTGGCTAGTCTGTAAAGTTTTTGATAGAGACAGGGACTTGTCTCTATCAAAAGACTGGTCTCGAACTCCTGGCCTCAAGTGATCCTCATGTCTTGGCCTTCCAAAGTGCTGGGATTACAGGTATGAGCCAACATGCCCAGCCTGGAATTGTTTTTAAAAATTATTTTTTTCTCTCTTACAAGTCAAGTGCAGAACAAAAAGAGCTAAACAAACAAAAACACAATAGCAAAAATCTCTGAATAAGTGGCTGTTGGCAACTTTACTGTAAGAAGCTCTTAGCAACTTTACTATATGACTGAGGAAGAAGGACTTGATTTAGATCACTTTTAGCGACCTTGAGCCCACCCATCCTCCTTGTCCAGAGAAGGTCCCGGAGCACAGAGCAGTATGTCCCTTGACATGGCCCACCTGCTCTCTGGGAGAAGAGATCCTGCTGGCACAAGACAAAGGTTCCTTGAGGACAGTCACCTGGCCTGGCCGCCTGGAGGGCCCTTGCTCCCTGGCCTGGGGACGGTGCGCCTTGCCCTTCTCCTCTAGCTCCAGGTTCCTCCTCCTGAAGAACTGCTGCAGTCGAGCTCTCTGGAGCTGCTCTCTCTGCTGGATCCTCAGCGTCTTCCCCACCTGGCGGCAAGTGGTCACATTGGGACGGCAGCGGCGGCTTTCACGGGTCTCTTGCCTGCGCTCACACTTGGCCTCATAGCTCTCAGCCCACCGGGCCAAGCCAGGGGAGGGCCTGGGGTCTGGGCTGATCATGATGACCTCCAAGCACCTGTTGCGCTTGGCTTCCCGTTCCTGGAATAGATGCCTGGATCTGCCAAATGCCAAGAGGGAGGAGAAGGGGAGGGGTCAGAAGATGGGCAGAAAAATGACTATCTCCCTAGACCAGGGGGCAGAAATAGCACAGAGTTCCATCCATGTGGGTTGAAAACTGAGGACATGGTGGTATCAAACTGGGAGTCAGGACTCTTGGTCTCAGTCTCTAATGAACTAATACAACCTTATAACAGCGATTTCCTGCTCTTCTCTAGCCGATGTTTCCCCTTTGTAAGTGGTCTCTGTGGCTGCCACTTACTCCTTGACTGAACATCTTACCATGCCTCTAAGTCAGGGGAACATGATAAATAATTGATTAAAATAATAATGAGCTTATAGCCTCTTGGATGGAAGATGTGTGTTCATTTTCCAGACTTCTAGAGAAACAGCTAAGTTCAGCCCCTCTGCCCTCTTATCCCCCAGTTGAAAAAGAAAGTCAGTATCTTTACTGCTCCCCTGGTCCAAGCTGTTACTAACATAGTTGAGTGACACTTCTCAAGATCTGGAGGGCTAACCATACCCCCCGCAGGTGGTGACCAGTCCTGTGACCAGCACTCGCTGCTCTCTTCTTGACTTTTAGCAACTAGCTTATGAGTCTGCACCTGGCATGGTTTAGGAGGAAACCCTACCCTAATTCCTCCAACCTGCTGTCCTGACAATGGTCCATGGGCCCCCCACTCCAAGCTCAGGACTGGGCCATGTCTCTCAGGTGCAGATCAAGTTCCATCAGTATTGACTGAGCATCTGCCACATGCCTAGTGCTGGCCGAAACCCATTTCAGAGCATCTGGCTCCAATACTCTTGGAAATGAGGGTTCCATTTCTTTAGGATCACCTTCTTGTCAGGGCTAATTCTGGTGCTAAGTCTGCTTTCCTTTGCCAAGACACAGATTGTGCCATCCAAACCCACAAGCACATGAATTATACCTCAATAAGGCTGCTGCAAACAGAAAAGAAACAAAACAAAAATAGTAATCAGAAGTTTCCAGGGAGCTAGGCTTGGTGTAGGGGCCACAGGATGTCCCTCTGCATGGCCTTACCTGGTATTCACATAGCACCCAGACCCAAATCCCCCTTTCCTTCTCTGTGCCTTTCTCTTTCCTACTCTTCCCCCCCCACCTTCTGCAGTTTATCCTACTAGAACCCTCTGGTCACTTTGCTGAGTTGGGCTGGACTTGGATTAGCTGGATCCTGAGCGTTGGAAATTCTGTGTCCTGCCTCCTCTGATCACTGGAGTCAGACCAGGGACTGATGAAGGAAGAGGGACTCCCCCTCACAGCTACTGCTGCTTCTCTTCCTCCCACGACCTCATTACCCACCACCCTGGGAGGAGGGTATCTCAGCTTCACCAACCAGCAGGCATTTGCTAGCTGTAACCCCTCGGGGTTTATTTATAGGCTAAACAGACTCAACAGGTAGCAGAGTCTCTGCCCCTTTACTGGTACTTCGCTATCCTGGCTCAGTCTGGAATTCTCTGCAGGATTCTTGTTTTCTCTCTGATCCTACCACTCATTCCCCAGGGTCATGGGTGGGGCAGTCTTCTTCCCTGAGAGGAGTTTTGTGTGGTCAAGCCCTGGACACTCAAATGCCTGACCCTTGAGGGTTGGAGGAGCATACTCTGGTGTCAGGCAGCATTGATTCCAAACAGAAATGTGAGGTTGTTAATGTTTGTCTTCTACATACCCATTCTGAATGGCTCTCTTCTTTCTTTAGGTGTTTCTACTTACTCCTTCTTGGATAAGGGTGGGAGTGGGCATAGGGGATGGTCCCTTGACTTTCTCCCTGCCACTTTCTTTATTTAGAGACTTAAAAAAAAGGGTCTGACAGACCCATGTCTATTGTTATAAATGACTGAATGGAGGAGACCCAGGATTATGTGCATGTGAACTCCATGTCTGGAACTTACACTCACAGCATCCCTGAGTCACAGCCCCTGGCTATTCTGCCATGGATTGCAGTGGAGAACCCTGGCTCTTGGAGTCACACTGTGTGGACTCATATCCTGTCTCTGTCACCTACTACCTGTGTGTGGTTTTAGGTAAGCTATTAAACATCTCTAAGCCCCAGTCTCCTCATTATAAAATGGGGCTAGATTGGCCAGGTGTGGTGGGTCACGCCTGCAATCCCAGCACTCTGGGAGGCCGAGGCGGGCGGATCATGAGGTCAGGAGATCGAGACCATCCTGGCTAACACAGTGAAACCCGGTCTCAACTAAAAAATACAAAAAATTAGCCAGGCGTAGTGGCGGGCTCCTGTAGTCCCAGCTACTCAGGAGGCTGAGGCAGGAGAATGGCGTGAACCCGGGAGGCGGAGCTTGCAGTGAACCAAGATTGTGCCACTGCACTTCAGCACTCCGGCCTGGGTGACAAGCAAGACTCCATCTCAAAAATGAAATGAAATGAAATGAAATGTAAAATAAAATAAAATAGGGCTAGAACCTGCCTTGTAGGTTATAAGGATTAAATGACATTTTTGCCATTAAAAGTAATGGCAAAAACCAAATATTATCCTTGTTATGCTGATGTTGGATATTGAAGACTTGGTGCTGTAAGACAAAGGCTCCAAGCTAAACTAGCACTCCTAAGACCAAGAATGCCTTTCTCATCCTCTCAACCCTCTCTCTTTGACAGAGTATATTGTTTACCAGATTGAGGGGATGCTGGACCCAGGTTGGAGTCACATTTACTTCTCTGGTTCTTCTGACCCTGGGTTTGGGCTATAAGGAGAAAGGGCTTCTCTGTGGTCTGGACATAATCAGCATCCCAATTACACCAAGCAGAAAGGTAAGGAAGAGATGGGGTCTGCCTGTGTCACACATAAGGTGTGAGGTCCCCTCCCTGTTTGGCTCCAGCTTCCCTGCAGGTTTTGTAGTGGAGGCAGAACATTGAGAATTCTCCTACCTTCTTGCCATGAAGAGGAAAGGGCTATGGGGGAGAACACAGGGCCTGAGATGAGGTCTCTCTGGGCTCTCCACCTAGGCCACCCACCTTCATCCACTGAAACACACAGCTGCTCTGCTCAGTGCTTCCTCGGGGCAGACATTGAGTCTTCTTACCCAAGAAAGGAGCTGCAGTGGAAATGGTTTCTTAGAGAGGGGAGTGTTCCCAGATGCCTTGGCTACCACAACTGCTAGGATTTGGTGCAGCATGCTGCATAGAACCCTACCCCAGTTTCTGGGATATCTGGACCCTACTGACTTGCTTAAAAACAAGAAGGTATGCAGGATGGCTGACAGGGATAGACTGCTAAAGAAAAGGGAACTAGTCCCTGTAGAGTTCAAAGAAAGATCACTGGGCCACTGCCTAGGCTTTCTGGCATCTCTGACATTCCCCCCTGGCAGCATGACTGAGCTCACTTAGAGCTTGGAGGAAGGGTTACTGGCTTGGAAGGCTCAGCCTGGTCTCTCAGGCTGCAGAGAGAGAACAGGGCACGGCTCCTCACCTGACTGTGGCTTGACATGCCTTTCTGAGTCTCGCTTTTACTTCCTGGCCATGTGTGCAACAGAGGCAATGAATGACTTCCTGCGTGGGTTGGCCTTCCTGGCCCAGAGCTCTCAGTGGGAACTGAGGGGAGAGGGGCCTACACTTAAGCTGCTAGGAAGGCAGTCTTGTGTTCAGGGATCCCTGCTTTGAAGAAAACTATAAAAGGTCATTTAATTCATACCCATATCACTGGATAGCCTGAACTAAGTCATTTGACTTACTCCTAATCTAATGTAATCTAATCTACTGGAACAGAGGAGTGGTATAAGCTGTACCCTGTGCCAAGGCTAGCGCCACAGGAAACCAACACAGGATACTTTCCTGGTTACCCAAACCCCCGACACCCGTAAACTATGCCACCTGCTCTCTCTTCACCCAGGGGAGCTGGGATGGTAGAGCATCTTCTGCCCCACCCCAAAGTTGGAGTTCCCAAACCAGGACACAAAACATCCTCCTTCTCAGTTACCTCCGAGTCCCAGGCTCCAGCTCAAGCCACTCAGGAAAGCATTCCAGCTCCTGGGCAGATCTTGGCTCTGGTCTCAGATGGAGCAAGACAGCAGATGGGTAAAGCACACGCTTTCAATCCATAGGTCTGGGCCCCATTAACATGTCCTTTCTTGGTACTGTCTTTCTTTTTGCACAGTAGCCTTGCTGAAACAGGAAACAGACAAAGCCACAAGGTTTGCAAACCCCGGTTCCTCTCTCTTGCTCTCTGGCATCATCTGAGTGGGCCTCTGAACTCTGAGGCCTCCAGGGTTGGGCTCAGGAGCTCCTCCCATCAGTAGGCACCCTAGCCACCCTTTCTCTTGCTACTGGATTGGTCGAAGCTCTTGGACAGTTTCAAGTCAAGATTCCTTTCCACGATTAGACAAGGATAGTCCTCTAGGTCAGATTCAGACCTTTGTGGTTTCTATGAAGGGAAAAAAAATTCCTTTTTGATGGTAAGACCTAGATGAGATGTTCTCAGTGTAGGCTTTCATGTGTATCAGGTAGTTCTTTGTGCAAAGATTTTCCTTTTTCTTTAGCTACCTCTTCCCAGTCCTGGTGTTGTAAAGAGTTTCTGCTTTTCTGAAGTAGCTGGTGTCTTCTCAGATTCTGGAATGAGGCCAATTCTGCATTTGCTCCTTTCTAGAGCAATGAGGAGGGGGTAGAAAGGTGGGTAGCTGGGGGATGAAGGAAGGAATAGAAGGCAGAATCTTCTACACATTTTTTATCCAGTCAACCAGACTAGGAAATTTAGGGAAAAACTAAAGGGAACTAATTTGTGTGCATTAAGATGAAGCCATCACAAATGATGCAGTCAGGAAATTCCCAAGAAGTTCAAGCTAAAATAGTGGAGGGGAAACTGGATTGGGATAAGTTAACCCAGCAGCTTTGTAACCTTGTAAAATTCACCTTGTCTGGATGCTACTCACTGTGGTGGTTGGATGATGTACGTGGCTCTTTGGAATTCTAAGTTTTGACACACGTGAGGCAGGTAATGAGACTTAAACATAGCTGTGATCACATTTATTAGCATGTGGAGAGTTTGCCACCATTTTCTCTGCTACTGCTTCTTTCTCTGTTCTTTGAGGAGAAAAAGGACAAGCAATCAGCAGGGAAAAGCAGAGGACGGATTCTCAAGCAGTAGGGCTGAAGATAAGTGGCACTTACTCAGGATGAGAGACAATAGCTCAAGGCCCAGTGTCTGGACCCTGACACATAGAGATGGGAATGAGTAGAGGACAGGGTTTGGGGAGTCCAAGATGTCAGAATAAGAGAATTTTGGCTGGGCACAGTGGCTCACGCCTGTAATCCCAGCACTTTGGGAGGCCCAGGTGGGTGGATCACTTGAGGTCAGGAGTTCAAGACTAGCCTGGCCAACATGGTGAAACCCCATCGCTACCAAAAATATAAAAAATTAGCCGGGTGTGGTGGCATGTGCCTGTAAACCCAGCTACTCGGGAGGCTGACGCACGTGAATTGCTTGAACCCGGGAGGCAGAGGTTGCAATGAGCCAAGAATGTACCACTGCACTCCAGCCTGGGCGACAGAGTGAGACAGAGTTTCGCTCTTGTTGCCTACGCTGTAGTGCAATTGCATGAACTCGGCTCACTGCAACCTCCGCCTCCCAGGTTCAAGCAATTCTCCTGCCTCAGCCTCCCGAGTAGCTGGGATTACAGGCACATGCCACCATGCCCGAAAAATTTTTTTTAGTAGAGACGGGGTTTCACCATGTTAGTCAGGCTGGTCTCAAACTCCTGACCTGAAGTGATCAACCTGCCTTGGCCTCCCAAAGTCCTGGGATTACAGGCATGAGCCACAGCGACTGGCCAGAGAATTTTTATTGGCATAGAAGAGTGAGAAGATTCTGGGAGTTCAGGGGATTAGAGCGTAAAGGAAGACAGGAGATTTTAATAGGAATCCCTATAGAGACCTACTATTTGGACTCCATTAAACACCAGAAAGAAATGTGTACAAAGCTCTGCAGTCATTGGGATACCACCCCCATGATAACTGGGATTTAGAGCAGTCAATGATATGCTACGAAAGTGTTGGACCCAGGTTTGCTTGACAGCAGGCTTGAGCTCTTAACATTGTGTTCTGAGAACAAAACAATTAATAAGGTTGTCATACCTATCTATATCAACACACACACACACACACACACACACACACACACATACACACACAGAACTTTGAGAATAGAAAATATACCTTATTTTCAAATGCCAATGAAATATTTAAAAAATTGACCATATTGATCAAAAAAGCAAGCCTCAGTACATCTTTTGAAAAGTTGATCTATTATGGCAGAATTTTCTGACCATAGTACCATACAATTGAAATAAATAACAAAAGATGGAAGAAAGAAATATTTTAACTTCTTGGAAAAAAATTCTTCCCATTTACTTTGAAATATAGAGGGAATTTCAAATCTGCAATTAAGAATGGATTGAAAACGGTGATAGTGGCAACATTATGAGCAAAATCTGTGAGGTATGGCCAAGCAGAACTCAAGGAAAATCCCTAGCTTTAAACATTTTCATTACTTAAATGAAGAAGATTAAAAATAAATTTCCTATTCATTTATTTTCAAACGAATTGCTAAAACATGATCAGAAAAAAAGGAGGTGAGAATTTTGAAATGATAAAGGGAGAATATATAATAAGTTATAATCCTGTTTAAAATTGATTTAAAAAAATCAGTTTTTGTGTGTGCATCTGGCAGGGGGAGGAAGAGTAGACATACAAATAGAAAACAAATCAATAAAATAAACTATCAACGAGCCAAATCAATTTAAAAAAGAGAAAAGGCATTATAAAAGTTTAGGAATGATACATGGAAAGTAGCCACAATACAGTGGAAATTAAAATAATTGTGGAGAGTCATTTGTGTAACTATGCGAATGATTTTTAAAATCTAGATAAAATGGACTTAAGAAAACAAATTTACCAAATTAGGCTCAAGTAGAGATTTGTAGTGTGATCATCAGTGGCCTCCAATGGAGGTTTTAATTCAGGCTGCTCTTGAGCTGGGCAGCTGGCTTTTAGTGGCCAGTATCCTGTGCTTCTCCTCATCATTTCCAGGTTCAATGGGAACAGCGGCTCCCTTTTTTGATGGTCATATTCTGAAACAGTTTCCTTGATAGATGCTGGGCCCTGGGTAGGCCCCCATGAGGTGATGAGTATGGGGTAAGCTACCCTTTCCTTTATAGCCTGGTTGCTTCACAAGACCACACAGGCATGTGTAAGATTATCAGATTTTATTATACAGTTGGGGTAATAACCAAACTACATGCTAATATGACTTCTCCCATACTCCAAGAGACAGCACTAAGGAGTTTTTAAATTTTTTTTTTCTTGAGATGGAGTCTCACTCTGTTGCCCAAGCTGGAGTGCAGTGGCGTGATCTCAGCTCACTGCAACCTCTGCCTCCCTGGTGTCTCAGCCTCCTGAATAGCTGGGATTACAGGCATGTGCCACCATGTCTGGCTAAGTTTTTGTTTAGTAGAGACTGGGTTTTGCAATGTTGGCCTGATTGGTCTCGAACTCCTGACCTTAAATGATCCACCTGCCTTGGCCTCCCAAAGTACTGGGATTACAGGCGTGAGCTACCACGAAGTTAAACACTTTATGGGCGTCCCCTCATGGGTGTTACCAGTTCTAATCCCACTCCTCTTTCCACTCTACTGGGTGACTCCTCCTATCTTCTGGGAAATGTTAACCTCACTCATAAGAGTTGTTCTTGCCTTAGAATCCTTTCCTACACTCCTGACAATGTTTCTTCAGCACCGCATTCCTCAAGTCTAAGTTATTCATTCTAGAATAATGCCACAGACACTCTTACTAGGATAGTCCACAGTGGCCTTGGCACTCTGAGTTTTGCAGAGCAGCTCAGGGTAGGCATACTTGAGTCTGTTCCCATTCAAGTTCAAGTTCTCCTTATCAGGTGACTTGCAGACTCTCCTCCTTAGTCTCCCAAGTGTCTAGCTGGTAAATGTTTACTCATGTCCACACAAACATCCCAAGGACAAATATTCATTCTCAGAGATGATACAGTCTAAACTCACCAGGAGAAAGATAAGTATTTCCTTGACTCCTACGTTTGCAAGGTTGCTGCTCCGTCGTAGAGTTCTGACTGTACGTTTGGGCAGGACAGAGTTCTAAGTCCTCCTCTTACCTTTGCTTGCTTTGTATCGTCATTGTTGGTGGAGAGCCTTTTCACGTAATGAAACCTCAAATTTATGCTGTAAGAGACGTTCAATATCAGCAAGAGATTTATCTGTTGTTTAGATTCTAAGAATCTGAAAAGCCTAACCATAAGGTACAAATAACTGTTGATCCATTCTTGTGGGTCCAGCATTGAGCAAGGGATGAGTTACTTTTTGTCGTGGGCTCATAAGAAAGGTGGTCTCACTGGCTGTGACATTGAAGAGCCTTGACAGGCTGCAGCCTCAGGCTTAGGGGTGAAGGTGGGGTAGGTATAGAGGTAGGAGTGTATGTATGTTAGGGAACAGGAAATGAGAGCGTAATGTAGAACAGAAAAAGGGGGGCCTCCCAGGCACTCATCTCTATTTGGATGGAAAGGACAAACCACAAGTTAATCTTCAGGGAGATTTCATTCCTCTCCTTTATCCTTCATTTCAGGTTCTGTCCCCTTGAGTCCTGCCAGAATATGAAATAGGCTGTTCCTGAGTTCAGTATCATAATGACTTGTCTTCTGCTCATACAATGCCCTTTTCTAAATGAAAAATTATTGCTTTTTAGAGCTCAGCCGAAGCAACAACCTCCTCTCCCCAGTGTATGTGTGAGTTTTCCAATAAATAGGACTCCTAGTTCGTGACTAAAAAATTGCATTCTCTTTTGAGATGAAGTCTTGCTCTGTTGCCCAGGCTGGAGTGCAGTGGCACGATCTTGGCTCACTGCAACCTCCGCCTCCCAGGTTCAAGTGATTTTCCCACCTCAGCCTCCTGAGTAGCTGGGATTACAGGCACACGCCACCATGCTGGCTAATTTTTGTATTTTTTAAAGTAGAGATGGGGTTTTGCCATGTTGGCCAGGCTGGTCTCAAACTGCTGATCTCAAGTGATTCACTTGCCTTAGCTTCCCAAAGTGCTGGGATTACAGGTGTGAGCCACCATGACTGGCCCACATTCTTTATTGAAAAGATATTCTTATGTAAATGACTGAGTTTCCAAAAGCTATCATTCAATAAAAATAAAAAATATGAGGTTTCTGTTGATTAAAATATGCTTCTACTTACTTTTTGTATGTCACATTTTTTCACATAGCCTAGGCAGTCAGAGCCATGATCACTGTCTTTAGCTAAGATTTCTGAGAGCCTCAACACCAGTTACTGTACTCATTAATACTCCGATATTGGGGATGTCTAACAAAATTAGGTCATTTAATAGTGTGATCCTCTTTTTGAAACTGACAATTTTCCTTCCTAGTTAAATTGTCATCTCTTGGCACAGCCTCGATGAAACTATCCTAATTATTTCACAAATGCCTTCACATTCCAAACTGAGATATCTTCCAGAGACTTTTCTATACATTTTATACATTTCTACACAAACCTTTAGAATCTGTTTTATACTCAGTACGATTTATCATCCATAACAAAGAATATTAACTTGATGCTGTAACACTGAACCAAACTGATCTCACCAAAAGTGCTCACATATTAGATTGCTGTCAGCACTCCCTGCACATGCCCTCACCCCCACCTGCAGAGAGCAACTTTAGGGCTTGCTTAGAAAACTAAAGGCAGAGGCCGGGTGCAGTGGCTCAAGCCTGTAATCCCAGCACTTTGGGAGGCCGAGATGGGTGGATCACGAGGTCAGGAGATCGAGACCATCCTGACGAACATGGTGAAACCCCGTCTCTACTAAAAAATACAAAAAACTAGCCAGGCGAGGTGGCGGGCGCCTGTAGTCCCAGCTACTCGGGAGGCTGAGCCAGGAGAATGGCGTGAACCTGGGAGGCGGAGCTTGCAGTGAGCTGAGAGCCGGCCACTGCACTCCAGCCTGGGCGACAGAGCAAGACTCCGTCTCAAAAAAAAAAAAAAAAAAAAGAGAAAACTAAAGGCAGATGGACAGAGAAATGAGTTGGAAAGCATTAGGATTTTCTTTCATTTTTCTTTCAGGTTTATACAAATTTTAATATAATATCACTAAAAGATTTTTAAAATAGAAAAATAGTCTTCCTAACCCTGCTACCCAAAGACAAATTAGTTTCATATTTTTCACACTACCTTCTGGTTTTTGATCATATGCATTTCTTTTTAATAATATTTTAAGCATAGTGAAACCTACATTTTTGTAATATGTGATTATATGAATTATATGTTTTTCACTTGATACTATATTATAAATATTTTTTCTGTTTTTACATTTTTTCCATTTTTAAGCTTTTCACATCATCATAGTCTTTCATAATATTAGTGTACCACAATGTGTTTAGTCATATCCTTATATTAAACAGTAGCCATGTGACCCAGCATTGCTCAGGATAATTATTAGCCACCGACAAATACAATGCAAATACAACTTAATACACATAATAAAGATTAATATGTTATAATAATTTTCTGTAATTGTAATAATTCAGAGCTGTGATTATGTTTAACTTTGTAACAAGATTACTTTATCGATCACATCTGTCATCTATACTTCAAGACTATTGCTCACTCTGAAGCTGTCCTGAGTGACAGCCTGGGGCTAGATGGGCAGGGGCACCAGAAGTCAGACTGCCTGGGTGTGAAGCCTGGATTTGTCCCTTACTATCTGTTTGAGCTTAGAATGCATGAACACTATGTTTGAGGTCTTTGCATCTCGGTTCCCTCCTCTGTAAAATGGCTATAACTGATAATATCTACTTGACAGAATTGTTATAGGATTATGAGATATAACACTTGTAAAGCACTAAGACATGTGAGCTATCACTATTAGCAACGCCTGCAATTTGGAGCTTCTGTCTTGTGATTTATTAATGGTTATGACAAAATGGACTCACAGATCTGTAGCTGTGTGAAAATGGAGGAGTAGTTTCAGTGAGTCGATGCATTTTGTCTGATCTAATCTTGTAAGTTTTAAAACTCATTTAACTAAGTTTTTTAAAGAATGTCTTACATTGTTCTCTGTGGAAGGAAAACATTTGAAGTGGCTCGTATTGTTTCTCACTGTGTGTCACTTAAATTCTATTCTATCCCAGGTCATTTAAATTCTAAGTTAGACCAAAACAAATGTGTTCTGATGTAATAATGGGAATCATAATAGCACCTGTCTCACAAGGCTCTTTTGAGGATTTAAATTAGTTAATATTCAGTAGAATAGTTCCTAAATATAGTAAATACTATGGAAGTATTTGGTAATACAATAAAGTAAAAATAAAACCATTCCAATGTTGCGGTGAAACTCTTTTTAGTTTGCATGATATAATTAGGAATTTTATTCATGTGGAAATTACATGGAGGAATTTAATTTTATTTAATTATGTGGAGATTTTTGTCATTTCTAATTTTTAGCTTTTACAGATGATGCTGCCGATGGGCATCTTCATGCATGCATTTATTTGTTTTTCTTCTTTTTTTTTGTTCTTTTTTTTTTTTTTTGAGACGGAGTCTCGCTCTGTCGCCCAGGCTGGAGTGCAGTGGCCGGATCTCAGCTCACTGCAAGCTCCGCCTCCCGGGTTTACGCCATTCTCCTGCCTCAGCCTCCCGAGTAGCTGGGACTACAGGCGCCCGCCACGTCGCCCGGCTAGTTTTTTGTATTTTTTAGTAGAGACGGGGTTTCACCAGGTTAGCTGGGATGGTCTCGATCTCCTGACCTCGTGATCCGCCCGCCTCGGCCTCCCAAAGTGCTGGGATTACAGGCTTGAGCCACCGCGCCCGGCCTGTTTTTCTTCTTTTAAAATACTTTCTTTAGGATAAAACCTTGGAGTGGGTTTGCTGAATTTTAGTGAAGAAGTAGGTTAGTTCTGACAGCAAAGATTTCCAGGAAGTGGGTGGGAGGGAATCAAGCTGGGCTTTAGGGCATTGTGGAGATAGCAGGGTCAGTAGAGCTGGGAGGCTCTCTCACCAGCTTGAGAGCTCAGTACATTGGGAGTCAGCAGGGGGCAAAAACAGCAGAGTGTGGGGCAACGCAATGGCTGGAATCCAGTGAGATGACTTTTAGATCCATCTCCACCTCTCTGTTGAAATGCAAGGCTGCGGCCGGGCGTGGTGGCTCGCACCTGTAATCTTAGCACTTTGGGAGGCTGAGGCGGGCAGATCACGAGGTCAGGAGATCGAGACCATCCTGGCTAACATGGTGAAACCCCGTCTCTACTAAAAATACAAAAAAGTAGCTGGGCGTAGTGGCAGGTGCCTGTAGTCCCAGCTACTCGGGAGGCTGAGGCAGGAGAACCCCGGAGGTTGCAGTGAGCTGAGATTGTGCCATTGCACTCCAGCCTGGGTGACAGAGCGAAACTCCATCTCAAAAAAAAAAAAAAAAAAAAAAGAGAAGAAGAAGAAAAAAATGCAAGGTTGTTTTGCCCCTGTGGGTCTCCATTTCTTCTAAAGCCTTTCCCAGTATGAGGGTATATGAGTTCTTTATTTCTTAAATATTAAATACCTTCTAAATGCCTAAAATTGCGCTCAGTACTAGAGATGCAACAAGGAGTAAAACATAGTCAGTATTTTCTTAGTTACAGATGCACAAGACAATTTTCAGGTAAATTTAAAACATGTGATAAACTCAAGTGATAAACAAATACAGAAAACTGTAAAGGCGTGGGATAGGGGTGGGAGCTCACTTACCCCAGCCTTGAGAGGTAGGCTGGGCGGAAGGGAAGGAAGTTTTCCTGGAGGAGGTAATGGTTGGACTTAACCTTAAAGGAGGCACAGGAGTTAACCAGGCAATGGGGAGAGTGAAGAGCGCTCAGGGCAGAGGAGATGGCATGGCCAACACACAGTGGGATCATCAGGGTGCTTCAGAGGACTGGCAGTTCTTTGTCCTTGGGGAATCAAAAGCAAGGCAGGTGGCCCGAGATGTGGCTGGAGAGGCAGCCAAGGTCCTGGTACATCGCTTTAAAGCGTTTGGGTTTTCGACAGGCCATTTTACCCAAGAGTGGCTTTGGAAATGTGCCAGCTTCCACTAAAGGCCAAGAATCTGTCCTGTTTTCCCGTGTCTTGACAGTGTTTTCCCCGCGAGGCTCAGAGCACCTTATTTTTAGGGTGACCACTAGCTGTCGCTATTGAACAGGTCTAGTTCCCCAGGGCTCAATGTCAAACTTAAGGCCCCAGCAGCCGGGCGGAGTTACCGGATGCCGGAGTCCAGCCCCGCCTCTAGGTCAGTTCAGAGCCCTAAGCGATGACTCACTGGTAGGCACGCTGGTGTACAGGTGGTGGCTGCCCTGGGGTAGAACCTGCTACGCACTGGGCAAGGAGATTGTGTGAAGCATGGTACACCACCACATTCAGCCACGGGGTGGCGCTGCCACCCTGACGGCCCGAAGGGAGGCCGGCAAAGAGGCAAAGTCTTAGGACAGCCTTGCTCTTTTGTGGTCCACAGTACTACTGTTCAAGGACAGTGTGAGGGAGCCCCGACGCACACCACCCCAGCTGTCCCCGGGCAGCCAGTCGCTCAGCAGAGAGATGCTCGAACGCTCTGCCATTTCTTTTGTCTCATGGGCCTTAGCCCCTCATTATTAAGGGTCTTTTGGGCCAGTCCCCAGTTTCCACCCTGTGATTCCAGGTTATGCGGTGTACCAATGTGTCCTCCCCTAGGGCTTCTGTTTCCTATCATCCTTCCCAGAAAGCCT
The DNA here is from genome assembly GCF_009764315.1 of Trachypithecus francoisi. Lineage (NCBI taxonomy): Eukaryota > Metazoa > Chordata > Mammalia > Primates > Cercopithecidae > Trachypithecus > Trachypithecus francoisi. The sequence goes on along the minus strand of NW_022681470.1, from coordinate 66,782,817 downwards.
TCCCAACTCAGCCAGTGTTCATCTGGTACTTTCCATCTTTTAAAAATTGACTTTTTGATATACAGTCATGCATAGCATCATGATGTTTTGGTCAATGAGGGACTGTATATACGATGGTGGTCCTATAAGATTATAATATTGTATTTTTACTATACCTTTTCTATGCTTAGATATGTTTAGATACACAAATATTTACCACTGTATTACAATTGCCTGCAGTATTCAGTATGGTAACATGTTGCACAGCTTTGTAGCTGAGGAGCTGTAGGTGCACCATGCAGCCTAGGTGTGTGGTAGGTTCTATCAGTTAGGTATGTGTAAGTACACTCTATGATGTTAGAACAATGATGGAATCAACTGTGATGCATTTCTCAGGTCTTATCCCTGTTGTTAAGTCATGCATGACTGTACATTTACATAGTGAAATAATTGCTACAGTCAAGCAAGTTAACGTATTCATCATCTCACATAGTCACCTTTTTATTGTGGTAAAAGTATGTAAAATCTACTCTGTTATTTCCAGTATATGATGCAATACTATTAACTATAGTCCTCGTGATGTTTCAGGGGTTAAAGGTACACCATTCTGGCATATTGACTATTTAAGTTAAGGACACTTAAAAACCAGCAAGTGTAAGATGATCACTCTGACCTTTGAGCCGTTTCTTAAAAGCAAATGACATTCTCATGGGAAAGACATCCTCCCTGTAGTAGGATAAAAAAGGAACAGTCTTATCATCAAGGATGAGAAGCTGAAGCCAAGAGAAATCTGTACAAACAAACCTTGTTAAACTAATCCTTATCTTCCTAGTTGCATCTCTACCCAATTAAATACCCTAGCCCTTGCCCTATCACATTTTGCAGTGTGCTATTCTTTGTCAAATTCAGTATACTGAATTTGTAACCGACTCTAACTGCTTCTTCGGGTCTTTATTTCCTTATGAGGTTCTCCTGTGCCATGTACAATTTCTATTAAATAAATTTGTTTGCTTGTCTTCTGTTAATCTGTCTTATGTCAGCTTAATTCTTGGGCTCAGCCAGGACCCTCTGAGAATAGAGGTGGAGTTTTGCTGCCCCTATATTGTACATTAGATCTCTAGGCTTATTTATTTTACATAACTGAAACTTTGTGCCCTTTGACCTCTATCTCCCCATCATCCCTCTACCCCACCACCTTTCTACTCTCTGTTTCTATATATTCAAGTTTTTCTTTTTTTTTAAAGTGAGATAATGCAATATTTTTCTTTCTGTATCTGACTTATTGGAGCTCACCCTAAGCCAAGGGAACGTTTGTCCCATAACTCACGTCCCAAAGGACTAGTTAAAAGCATAACATATGCCGACTTCTTTCTCTAATACAACTTTAGAGCCATAGCCTCCAAAGGGGGACATGCAGGAGAACTACTAGGATGGGCAGAATATTGGAATTTCTATTTAATTTAATTTTTAAAATGTTTTATTTTTATTTCACCTAATATGCACACATAGTTATATAATTTTACTTAGTGAAATGTTCATGTTTTAGGTTCCAAGAACTTCGCCAAACTTGAACTCTGGAGAGAAGCGAAATTCACTCCCTAGCTCTAGAAAGGGGAATTTGGTAGAAGAAGGATCTCATTCTTCCAATTTCTTCCCCTCGGGTAGTTTTCTGTGTATGGAAAAGAACGGAGCTTAAAATTATTATGTGATGACAATTCTACTTAAGAACTTAGGAGACTATCATTTCCTCAAATTAATATGGCAGTTTCTTGATTGAAGAATTATACTTTTAATTTTCCTGGCTGCCTTCTTAGGAACAAAGAAGTACAGGCAACTTTTATTGTTTCATTGCCTCTCATTTAAAACATATTTGTGTTATAATAGTTCACAGTGTTTCACAGTAAAATAGTTTGTCATTTTCTACCATAAAGGAGGCAGACTCTAAAACAAAACATGCTTTTAGAATCCATTCAAGCTGTCAACATCATCAACACAGTAAGAGCAGTCAAATAGAACCATAAATACATTTTGTCAACCCTTGGAGCCTACTAATAACAGGTATATATTAGCTAGATATATGGTAGCTCCAGGGGAGTGCTCAAAAGAGGTAGCCCATGTGCTCGGGAGGTATAGCTACCTTTCACGATGAGAATAAGCCGGTCATGTCCTGTCCCATTGTTTATTATGTATTTATGTCTTCTCCTCGAAGAGGCCACAGCCTGGTTCACAGGCCACACTGAGAACAGGCTATGCCCTGACCTTCTCATTCCCATTCTTGAGATCAGTCCAGCAGTGAACATATCTGTAAATAATTTTATGAAAAGTATAGCAGGAGTCTCTGTTCCAGTGGTCACAGACAATGGGATTGACAACCAAATTTTCATATGACAGGAGAATGGTCATCTTCCTTGCCCACTTGGGCTTATCTTTAGCCTGAGCTAGCTGAAAAAGAGTGACACAGTCCATGGTGCACACTGGTAATGAGCACAGAGCAAACATCCCCACCATCACAGCCAGCAACTTGGCTGTGTGGATCTCCCGCTGGAGGGTGGTCCTTGAGTGGTCCATCAGCTCCATGTACTAAAGCTGCCTGCAGGTCACTGTGAAGAACTTGATGGAGATCAGCCACATTATGAGCAGTGGGGGCAGGACCTACCCCCCGCCCCCAAAACTGAAATATACCATGTAACTCATGGGTACTGCATTCTAAAAGAGACACTTCACAAGGCAGCAGCTTTCATTCATGGTTCCATCCCAGGGCTCCTTGCAGTTGTTGGACGTAGTATCTTTACTGTTCCACTCCAGGAATGAGGTCAGTCCAATGCCAAAGGCAAGGACCCAGAGGACAGCAGTAACCCCTCTTGTTTGGGTCCCAGTGACTAAACTTTTATGCCTGAGCTAACTGTGGCTGGCCAGGTACCTGTTGATGGCCGTGGACAGGAGGCTAAAGATGGAGCTCTGTGTGAGCACAGGCATGAAGCAGGCAAGGAAGAGGTGGCTGTGGAAGTCAGTGCAGAACCCAGGCTGATGATGATGGGAAAGGGGAAGGTGAATAGCCCCATGGCCACATCAGGGACACCAGGAAGCACTTGGTGGACGACTGCAGTGCACTTGGCATGCCAGCCCTAGCACCATAAATGGGTGCGCCCTGCACCTCCAGCAGCATGGCCCAGCTAGCCAGGCTCCTCATCTACCTGGGCCCATGGCTTATCTACTAGGGCCTCATCTACCATGAGCCTCACGTGGGACAGTTGTATGTGCCCACACTACGCCTCTGCCAGCTGCATCTCTCTATTTATTTTTAGTTTGTCCTTTTAAGATTTCAATTTTTGTATATGTTTTATGCTAGCAAAAATTATATGCATATATTAAATAAATAGTAACCATATGTCTATTAGAAGCACACATGCTTAATCATTTTTTTTCCAACTTGGGGATCTTTTGAGTTCCCTAAGTGTAATCATGTTTTAATAATGAAGTATGCGATCAAAAGCTTCGGAGAACCCTGCTCTAGAGAGTCTTCGATCCAGCCATCCTTTGAAGTTTGCCGTGGACTGTACTCTGGGGTGCTTTTCACATGCTGGCCCAGAGTGGTCCAACCAAGGAGCAGGGTCCTGTCAGTGTGGAGAATAGTAGCACAGAAGCTCTGGAGAGGGACTTGTTGGTGAGGAGGGACTTAACTGCCCTTGAGAAGATCTCTAGAAGAGCAGCCTGGATGTCTGTCTCCTGTGCCAATGTGTACTCCTCCTCTGAGATCTCCTCCTCAGGGCTCCCTCCTACTGATATCTAGGCCTTTTCATGACATTCTTTACTGAAGAGAGGGAATCACAATTTCTCAAAGGGAAATTTACAGATGTGGGAAGCCTGGGATTTCCCCCAGCATGGGTAGAGCTGCGGTGCCCAAGTAGGACCTTGCAAATGGTCAATGTGAGTGGATGCTGTCAGCATGGTTAGGAGGCTGACGTCTTAGGACCTGTGTCCTTCTACTCTGACTGTATCTCCCTGCTTCTCTGGTGATTTATATTTATGACAAACACTATTGGTTGCTGAATAGAACCACAGTTTTGTTTGGCGTGGCAATGTGTCCAGTTGAAAGCTCCATTTCTCAGCCTCCCCTGAAGGGAACAGTGGCCACATGCCATGGCTGTGGGCCGTGAGATGTAAGCTGAAGTCTTTGGATGGGACTTCCCAGTGTGCTCATTATCAGGGGTCAGAGTCAGCTGGTGTGCATCCTGTACCCTTCACCTTCCTCCTTCTCTTGCCGGAAACACTGAGTGATGCTGAGGGTGGGACCACTGTCTTGTGAATACCCAGCATCAAGGAGGAGGATGGAGAGCTGAGTGCAAAGACAGAAGGAGCCCAGGTCCCCAAAGGCCCTAGTCGGCTCCACCCAGACTTTTTGTTAGGAGAGGAAAATAAATCTCTGTCTGATTCAGCCAGCCACTGTCAGATAGTTGGATTTTCTGTTGCTCCCAGGGGAATGCAGTGCTAACAAACTTGAAAGTCATGACTACAGGGCTCCCTGACACTTCGGTCGAGGCTGTTGACTTCATGCAGGATGCTGACGCCCTTAGAATGGAAGAGTGTGAGCATCCCATGTCTTCAGGAGCCCTTGCTGTCTCTCCTTCCCTGGCAATGGTATTATAGAATGTAGATGTCTTGTCACTGCTGGTCAGCTTGGCCACGCTCACTGACAGGAAAAAAAAAAAAAAATGCCGATTTGACTCGTGTTATCAGAGTTTGATTTCAAGTCCTGGAGGAGGAGAGAGTGAACTATCTCCTTGAGAATAACGAATTCTGTCAGGAATGTGGAAAGTGAAAGTCATGATGATGTGCTGGAGCCAGTACACAGGCTTGAGAGAGCCGGGGGTGCCCATCTCTTCCCAGTCCACATGCAGTGATGTCCTGTTGGTGACTCGATGTTGGCTACAGTGAGAGTCTTTACATCATAGATACAGGCAAATGCTACCAATCAGCAAATTAAAGCTTTGTTTCTTCTTTTTCTGGAGAGTTAGTTGTTAAACATTTCTCAGCACAGCCCTGGAAGAGACCAAAGGTTTAGTTTAATATTAACTCCTAGATACTGGCTATTAGTTTTCATATCTTCTGCTCCCATAATGCTATGGAGGGGTGAGTAAGCCCAAAATTAGCAGAATCAGAAAGGCTGCTTTATCCTGAACACAGGCTGAAACCTTACAATATCTTTGGGCCTAAGGAGAACTCTTACATGTTCAGATTAAAGGCAAAAACTAATTTTTAACTTGACTTTAGCTATCAATTTGTCACCTGACCGTGTTTTTGTCTCTGCACTCATTTCCTCACCTCCTATTCAGCCCTCCCACTCCTGTCCTTTTGACAGTCTGCAGGGCCTTGACTCCTGCAAACCTGCCTTCTCGCTGTGTTTATGTTACTCTCAGAAGCTCCTGATACTGGATCTGGCAAAACAGTTTATCACTTGTATCTAGATACCTCATGATCTTCTCTGGCCCGCACGTATGTGCCAGGTGCTCCTCTAGGTGCTGGGGGCACACTAAACTAAACAGAAAAAACTCCTGTCCTCATGAAACCAACATTCTAGCAGGGGGAGTGAGGAAGATGTTGCTTTCTGAAGATGGCTGCAGCCATTTTTAGCCCATCCATCCCACATGCTCTTCTTACCATGTGACAGTGACACTCCTCCATCAACAGGTGGGGTCTGTATTCCCTTTCCTTGAAAAGAGGTGCATCTTCAGAACTGCTTCAACCAAAAGTGTATGGTCAGTCCTAAAAGGCAATATAGCTTCTGCCTGGCTCTTTCTCTTGGGACACTTGCCTTTGGAGATCTCAAGTCCTCCAAGTAGTCTGGCAACCCTGAAGCTGCCATTCCAGGTGACCATGTGGAGAGACCAAACAAAGGTGAGAGAGACACCCACTGTGCCCTCCCTGCTCGGCTCCAGGTGCCCAAGGAGCTAGGCACCTAAGGTGCCCTACCTGTTGCAGAGTCCAGCTGTTCATGTCTTCCCAGGGCAGGCACAATCACGCTCTTAGGTGATTCTAGTTCCTGACCTTTAAGCCACCCAGTCTAACTGAGTGGAGCAGAAATTAACTATCCCTGCTGAGTCTGCTCAGACTACAGATTTGTGAGCAAAGCGAATGTTGTTTTATGTTTTAACCCACTGAGTTTTGGGATGATTTGTTATGTCACCATAGTAACTGGGACAAGGGTAGATAATAAACAAGACAAATGACCAACAATATAGATAATAATAAGTATTAAGGAGAAAAAAGAAGCAGGGAAGGCAGACATAAAATTTCAGGGTAGGCCCGGCATGGTGGCTCACCCAGCACTTTGGGTGGCCAAGGCGGGTAGATCGCTTGGGTTTACGAGTTTGAGACCAATCTGGGCAACATGGCAAAACCCTGTCTCTACAAAAAATACAAAAATTAGCTGGGCATGATGGCACATGCCTGTGGTCCCATCTCTCTGGAGGCTGAGGTGGGAGGATTGCTTGAGCTCAGGAGGTAGAGGTTACAGTGAACTGTGATCATGCCATGGCACTCCAGCCTGGGTGACAGAGTGAGATCCTGTCTCAAAAAAACAAAACAGAAAGAACTTTTCAGGGTGGGTTTGAAATTTTATTTAGGGTGGCTAAGGAATGCTTCATTGAAAAGGCAACTTTAAAAACTTCTTTTTTTTTATTTCCATAGGTTATTGGGGAACAGGTGGTGTTTAGTTATATGAGTAAGTTCTTTAGTGGTGATTTGTGAGATTTTGGTGCACCCATCACCTGAGCAGTATACATTGCACCCAATTTGTAGTCTTTTATCCCTCACCCCCTTCCTGCCCTATTCCCCTGAGCCCCCAAAGTCTGTTGTGTCATTCTAATGCCTTTGTATCCTCATAGCTTAGCTCCCACTTACGAGAGAACATACGATGTTTGGTTTTCCATTCCTGAGTTACTTCACTTAGAATAATAGTCTCCAATTTCATCCAAGTTCCTGTGAATGCCATTAATTCATTCCTTCTGAAGGGTGAGTAGTATTCCATTGTGTGTGTGTGTGTGTGTATATGTATATATATATACACCACAGTTTCTTTATCCACTCACTGAATGATGGGCATTTGGGTTGGTTCCACATTTTTGCAATTGTGAGTTGTGTTGCTATAAACATGCATGTACAGATATCATTTTTGTATAATGACTTATTTTCCTGTGGGTAGACACCCAGTAGTGGAATTGCTGGACCAAATGGTAGTTCTACTTTTAGTTCTTTAAGGAATCTCCACACTGTTTTCCATAGTGATCGCACTAGCCTGTACTCCCACCAGCAGTGTAGAAGTGTTCGCTGTTCACCACATGCATGCCAACGTCTATTTAAAAATTTTTTTTTTCTATTATAGCCATTCTTGCAGGAGTAAGGTGGTATCACATTGTGGTTTTGATTTGCATTTCCCTGATCATTAGAGATGTTGAGCATTTTTTCTTTTTCTTTTTTTTGAGACAGAGTCTTGCTCTGTTGCCCAGGCTGGAGTGCAGTGGTGCAATCTTGGCTCACTGCAACCTCCGCCTCCCAGGTTCAAGTGATTCTCCTGCCTCAGCCCACTGAGTAGCTGGGATTACAGGTGCTGCCACTATGCTTGGCTAATTCTTGTATTTTTGTTAGAGATGGGGTTTCACCATGTTGGCCAGGCTGGTCTTGAACTCCTGACCTCAGGTGATCTACCCAACTCAGCCTCCCACAGTGCTGGGATTACAGATGTGACACCATGCCTGGCTGATGTTGAGCATTTTATTCACATGTTTGTTGGCCATTTGTTTATCTTCTTTTGCGAATTGTCTATTCACGTCCTTAGCCCATGAAAAGGCAACTTTTTGAATGAATCTGAAGGAAGTAAGGCAGCTGGCCATGTGGTATGGAGAAGTAGAAGCATATTTGGCATGCTGTGGAATAGATAGGAGGCCAAGCGAGGCCTCCTGGAGTGCTTGAGCAATGAGGGAGAAGAGAAGGAGATGCCATCTCAGAGCCAAAGAGGACCCAGATCATGTAAGATTTTTAGGTCTCTGTAAGGACTTCGGCCTTTACTCAGAATGAAATGGGATAATTATGGGTTTTGATGGAGGTATGACTTGATTCTGTTTTAATTACATCACATTTGTATGTCAGGATTCCTAGAAGTAAAATTCTGAGTCAAGGGATATGTACCCCTTGCCTTGCTTCTCTTGGTGGCCCAAGATGATGATAATATTATAATCATAACATTATGATAACATCATAATCTTGGGCCACCAAGAGAAGCAAGGCAAGGGGTACATATCCCTGTATTAAGGATCCCTAATACGGGGATTAGGTTCCTAGGGCTGCCAAAGAAAGTACTTCCTGTATTAGGTTCCAAAGGCTGCCAAAGAAAGGACCACAAACGCAGTGGCTTAAAACAATAGAAATTTATTGATTCACAGTCCTGGGGGCTGGAATACTGAAATCAAATTGTTGAGAGGGCCACACTTCTACTGCAGCCTGTAGGGGAGAGTGCTTCCTTGCCTCTTCTTGCCTCCTGATAGGGGTTTTCAAGCCTTGGTGTCCTTTGGCCTGCAGCTGCATCACTTGCATCTCTGCCTCTGTCATCACAAGGTGTTGCCCCTGTGTGTTTCTGTCTTTATGTGGCCTTCTTCTTAAAATGACACTGGTCGTATTGCTCACCTGAATCCAGTGCAGCCTTCTCTTCACCTAAGTAATTATATCTGGAATGATCTATTTCCACATAAAATCATGTTCTGAAGTATTAGGTATTAGGGATTAGCGCTTTAATATGTCTTTTTGGGGTACACGGCTCAACTCACAACACTGCCAGTTTGAGAATCATAGGTGTATTCCTTGGAAGAAAGCTGTTCCTAATTTTCTCAGGTCTTACAATCGTGCCTTATGCTAGTTAGCTTCCCCATTCCATTCACATGGAATCCACATATCCTCATTCCATGAGTGTGTGTGTGTAACTTATTAACATAAGTGGAATTATATTATGCATCTTTGTAAGCAACTTGTTTTATACACTTAACAGTATGCCTTGGAATTCCTTCCATGGATGTACCTATAAATTGACTTAATCCCTTGTTACCATGACACAGTGATTTCATAATATTGAATTTAATTCCTGTAATTTAAACATTTCCCCATGGGTAGACATTAAGGTTGTTTTCAATTGTCTTGGCTACTACAAATGTAATATTTGGTGAAGGAATTTCTTTGTGGGAAGAGACTATTTTTGTTAAAAAAGATATTCAAGCTAGAGTCAGAATCAACTGTGCATAAATATACGAGGGAGAAGGAGGCTGGAGGCTGGATTCTCTGGGGGTCAAAGTCAGATTAAGAGGGGAAATCCAGAGGAAGCACTTTGAGGGCACCATGGCCAAGGGGGATCTTTTGAGTTAAATGATGCACACCGGGCTGGGCGTGGTGGCTCATGCCTGGAATCCCAGCACATTGGGAGGCTGAAGTGGGAAGACTGTTTGAGCTCTGGAGTTTGAGATCAATCTGGGCAACATAACAAGATCTCATCTCTACTAAAAATAATTTTTAAAATACCAGCCAGGCATGATGGCACATGCCTGTAGTCCCAGCTCCTTGGGAGACTGAGGTCAGAGGATTGCTAGAGCCCAGGAGTTCAAGGCTGTAGTAGAGCCATGATCACGCCACTGCACTCCAGCTTGGGTGACAGAGCAAGACCGTGTCTCAAAAAAAGAAAAAAAAGGATGTACGCTGAATGAATGTAAACTTAGTCTTCCTTCTCCCCTCTGAGATATGCTACCTTGCTTACTTGTACTTTCAGTGAGAATATAATTACTTTTGGAATCTACAAGAGATGCTGAATTTTTGTGTTAATGTGGGTGAGACGTGAGCGATGCACATCTGGATTTCACATAGGATGTGAAAATGGACATCCTTGGATGTATATTTTTGAGCTCGTGATAAAGTGAGCTAGGAAGCCTAGGTTCTTTTAAGTGGAACTAGTCCAAAGACAAGGGTTATTGTACTGCTGGTGCCACTGAAATTGGAACTTGGCTCCAGCTGCTGGAACCCCTGCCACTCCTGAGAGATGGGCAGATATTTAAGGGGCAGGGGAGCCAGGTTAGGAACTGGATGAGGACCCTTGAGAGAATCTCTTAGGAAGGACTTGTTGATTGCTGGCTCCCTAAAAAAGACCACCAAACAACCTGTTGATAAGGCAAAGCTGGAGTCTTGATGGAGTCTTAATAGACTCTGAGAGTGGAGAGGGTAAAGTCAGGGTCTTTATGGGGCTTTGAAGTCTAGGTTAAGGTGAGACTTCAGCATGGTGACTTTATTTGAATTGGATAAGGATCGTGATGCCATAGTTGGAGACTGGTGAGCACAGTGAAGCTGGGGTTTGGAACTAAGGGTTCCAAGCAGTCTTAAAGAGTAGCAGTTATTTGATGCTATCTACTGAAAAGTTCAGCACTTTTAAATGGGTTTGCAACATTTATCTTAGCGGACAAGAGTTTCTTGGAATAGTAAAGTCATGCTGATAAGAGAATGCAATGTTGAAATCGTGTTAATGAAGATAATAATCTATATGGGTGTAGTTGGTTTCAGTTCTCAGACCTACTTTTTGAGATCTTCCCCTTTGGATTCTGAAGAAAGTCTCATTTAGAAAGAAGTTTAACCTCTCCCCAAGCGAATTCTAACTCAGCTTTAATATTATCTCTACCCTTGAGTAAAGGAATTACTGTGCTTCATCTCACTGTGAAGAAGGAGTCTCATTTCTACAAGAGACTGAAGGATGTTAATCTGATTGATCAGAAACCAAGACATATATTAGGCCATGTTGCAAGTGTGGGTGCATTTCATGTCAGAAACCAGACTACATTTTTTGGCCCTTTTTGTTTCATTTTGTTTTGCACATGGATGCAGCCAGGTCTCTCCTGCTCCCTTGCACTGAGGACCTCTAAGAAAAGTGCAGCCATATTAGCATGCTCAGATCCAGCCCTTTGTCCATGAGGCTGGCAGCCTTAATAGATTCCACTATGTTCTGCTGCCCAGTCATTTAGATTCAGAGGTAGGGAAAGAAAATTTCCCCTGCACTTTTAGGCACATGTCTCATGTCCCAGCATTACTTACCCTGGAAGCTGTATGTTTGGGAGTGTTGCAGTTCCTGATGGATATACCCCATTCATTTCTCCAGAACATTTGTTATTCTTTTCCATCTGCTCTGTACATGGGGAAGCTGACCTGTATGGTCTATACCTATCTGCTCCCTTGCCCCTCTGTTCAGCTAATGCGAAACACTGGCCAGAGATCAGAGGGAGGGAAGAGTGTGAGGTGAGGCTGGAGTGTTTGTTCCCCCTAAATACCTCCTTCACAATCCTTAGTGGGCTGGCTGCATCTCTCTTTTTTTTTTGAGATAGAGTCTCGCTCTGTTGCCAGGCTGGAGTGCAGTGGCACAATCTCAGCTCACTGCAACTTCCGCCTCCCAGGTTCAAGCAATTCTCCGGAGGCTCAGCTTCCCAAGTAGCTGGGACTATAGGCGCACACCACCACACCTAGCTAATTTTTTTATTTTTAGTAGAGATGGGGTTTCACCATGTTGGCCAGGATGGTCTGAACTTTTTGACCTGGTGATCCACCCACCTCAGCCTCCCAAAGTGCTAGGATTAGAGGCATGAGCCACAGTGCCTGGCTGGCTGGCTGGCTGCATCTCTTAACTAAATGTCACAGCTCCTACCATGTGGTACTCTCCACACAGGTCTTCACATCTCAGAGTTTGTGTAACAGGTCTCTTCTCTTGTCCCTGTGGGCCTTAGGATGGAAACAGCTGCAACTAACCCTGAGATATCACTATCTTTTGTGATTTCCCTATGCCTTATCCCTTTTTTTCTTAAATGCTACCAAAATTACCCAATTTGAGGGTGTCATCTCTTACTTCTTGGGCCCTGATCAATATAGGGCTTTGGTGAGTTGTTCATCTTGCTGATGTTTTGTTTCCCATTTAATCATAGTTAGTTGATGCCTAATAAGTGCTTACTAAATATTTGTTGAATGAATACATGTCTAAATGAGTGAGTGGCAGGATTTGAACTCCAGCTCTCCCTCTCCAAACTTCCAATGTAGCGTTTAGTGTTCACATGTAACGTACAGATGCTTGATGTCCTCTGAGAGCAGTAAATGGGCCATTGGGTCTGTGGCTCAAGTTTCTGGGACCTCTATTTCCCTGGGTTTGCCCTAGTTCCTTAGGCCTAGGTGTCTTCTTTCCCAGAGGAGCAATATGCAATAATATGAAGAATTTCAGAAATATACAGAAAAGATAAAGACACAATATTCCCCACCAAACAAAGATTAGGGTGATTTCTTCCACTCAGGAACAGATAAAGAGTTCAGACCACAGTTTATGATTTTAAAGAAACTATCCTGAATAAGCTCAAGTTATAGCTACCAGTTATGAATTTATAAAGTTTATGTGACCTTTATTATAATTAATATTGTATTAATCATCACATATTATTATGTGTAAGAGATAAATTTAATATAACTATGGTAATTATACCTATGTTTACTAACAATTTTATAACTGCTGGCTGCAGTGGTGCATGACATTCATTATTATTACATTTCCATTGTGCAAATGTTAGAGGAACTCCTTCCATTTGTCAGGTGTGACCCATGACTTGCATGTCTCTGGGGACACTCTGGGAAGATGTCTTCATGGACAAGAGCTCAGATAAATATGAGACAGAACAGTCCCAGAATCTCTCAGCATGCCCAGCCCTTAGGGAGTTCCTAGTTTTTTATGAATCTGTCCATATTATAGCTCGTTGAGTAGAGAAATTCCAGGATCTTCCTGCATGGATTTCTCATCAGAAGAGTGGTCCAGAGTGAGCTGTCATAATATACTTCTTCTTGGCGCAGAGCTCCCCCTTTGATGATCTCAAGGGCACATTCCTCCTTTGGAGCTGCTTGCATATTGATTATCCCAGAAACTGCCTTCATAGCTGTTTCTACAGAATGACAAGGGAAGAGTAGGGTTATCCGACTATGACAGTCTACATGATGGAAGGCCTGGAGACATCAACCACTTAGCTGTCAGGGGCTTTTGGCAGTGTTTGCTCTGCAAGCCTTACAGGCGCTATAGGTAATACATGGAGAGACTGGGTATGTTAGAGTCTGTTGGGCAAAGAGAGGCCTTAGTGTTAATAGGGGCCTTGCCTTCCGGGATGGAGATTGATGGGAGCAGTTAGAGATGATTATTCAGGAGATCTGAATCATGCTTCTCTCTTGGGTATTTTGTTTGGAGGCGGAGAAGTAATATGGGGGAGCAGAATGAGGATAGAAGTCTCATAATGACTCAGTAGCTAATGGGAAGTGCCAGTGGGCAAAACCAGAGTGCTGTATGATAATGACTTACTGTCTTATAAAAGGAAAAGATACTCAAGAATCCAGGCTTTTGCTCCCTTGTCACCACTTTCACTTCTCTCTCTTTCCAAGTTTTCATGTCCATCTTGTACAACTTCTCTCTGTCTCCATTCCTTTCTTGTTTCCCTCTGGGCCTCGGTCTCTTTCTTTACTTCTCTAACTACTACTCAATTACTCTTCAAAGAGAATTTTCTTTTAATATCTGCCACATGTTTTAGATAAACTTGTATTTGGACTTAACAGAAAAGTTGTAAAAATTACATGCAGTACCCTCTTATATTCCACATTTGCTCCCCCTGTTTGCAACATCACACATAACCATTGTGCAATGATTTAGGACAGGTACAATAATAGAATTGATACAATATATTAACTAAACTACGGAACTTATTTTTTCACTAATATTCCTTTTATGTTCCTGGATCTTATCCAGGATTCCACTTAGTAGTAATTTCTTCCCATCTTTCTTCTAATCTGTGACAGTTCTTCAGCCTTTCTTTGCATCTCATGGCCTTGATACTTTTGAAGAATGCTGACCAAATGTTTTATAAAATGTTCCTTGATTTGGGTTTGTTCATTGTTCTCTTATGATTGGAGTGGGGTCATGTATTTTGGCAAGAACACTACAAAAATGATGTTGTGTCCTTCTCAGCACATCACATCAAAGAGTTCATGACATACCAGTGTGTCTTATTATTGGTGATGCTTTTAAGAAACACAAACTTGTATTTGATAAGTCTCATATAGGAACGTAATGGTCACTGAGTATCCATGAGGACATAAGGTGTTCAGCAAAGGGTTAAGTGATGAAGGTGGTGAGACCCAGCCACCTTGGTAATCAAACTGGAAAGGAGATTCAAAGAATAGCCAGAGCCTCCACTGGTGACAGAAATGCCTTTAAATGAGACAGGTAGTGCTTTCTGCACTGGTTCGTTTTTAGTGCATTACACATGGGGAGTTCAGCACCTTTGTTTATCCACAATGGTAAGGCAGACAGTTCATCTGCAGGTAATTATTCAAAGTCTTGACCTTACCTGTGTCTATGAGGCCAAGAACACAGAGAGTGATTGATACATTGACCTTGGCCACTGAATATTCCTTTCTGATGGAGGAGAAGAACCCATCCAAAGCAAACTTGCTTGCAGAATAGGCAGCAACCATTGGATAAGCCACTTTCCCTAGATGATAGATTAAAGAAATGGGTTAATAAGGCGGCCCATTTCAGCTTCTGACAGAGCTGATCTTTATCTGTAGTAGGCTTTGTAACTCCTATGGTGTCCTTTTACCCCTTTGAGTCTTAGTTTCTCTATATTCCCCATGGAAATTATACTGCTGTATTGAATTTTGAAAAGAAAAACATTAAGGTATCAAAGGCATGGGGTGGGATTGGGCTGCAGGACAGCCTTCACTGAAGAGGGACTGTTTAGGGTTTTAGTAAAGGTGATAAACAAGTGAGGCTACAAAAGAGCCATGTAATTCCACAGCTGCTAACTCTTCCACCTCTGAACCAAGTGCTGGGGATCCAAGAGTTTGACAAGTGATCTCTGCCAACTCAGTGACCTGTTGACAATGGAAAGGGTATGTTTTACTTTCCTTACAAAGGGATTTAAAAAAACACTGTCCTGGTCAGGTGCGGTGGTTCACGCCTATAATCCCAGCACTTTGGGAGGCTGAGGTGGGCAGATCACTTGAGGTCAGGAGTTCGAGACCAGCCTGACTAACATAGTGAAACTCCGTCTCTACTAAAAATACAAAAATTAGCTGGGCGCACGCCTGTAGTCCTATCTATTCAGGAGGCTGAGGCAGGTGAATCGCTTGAATTTGGGAGGCGGAGGTTGCAGTGAGCTGAGATCGTGCCACCACACAGAAGCCTGGGTGACAGAGACTCCATCTCAGAAAAAACAAAAAACAAAATCCTATCTTTGCTTTTCTACCCAAAACCACTTTTTTAAAAAACGTTCACCAGACTGCTTAATTCTCACTCAAGTTTTTTGAAGGATATGTGAACATATGCCTAATAGGATAAAATATTATTAATACCCTTTTTAGGAGGGGAGAGTAGAAGTGACCTGAGACCCTACAGTCTTTACCGAGCTACTTTAAAATCAATTGTCTGCTAATTCCAGAATTTGGGTAATTTTAAGATTGATCTTTATTGATTTCCTTTCCTCCTAAGTATGGGTCATATTTACTATTCTTGTATGGGTGTTAATTTTTTATTGTATCCTGGATATTGTGAATGATACATTGCAGGGTGCCTGGATTCTGTCACATTCCTCCAAAGAGTGTTGATTTTTTTTTTTTTTTTTTAAGTGGCCAGTTAACTTGGGTGAAACGCTGGCTCTTGTAATAAGTATCAGCTGAAATCTCTTCAATTATTTGAATCTTAACTTGGCTGCTTGATTTCTGCATTGCCTATGCATTGTTCAGAGAACAACTAGAGATTTGGACAGAGCTTATGTACAGGATTCAGTGTTTCTCCACTCTGACTCTCCTTTCCAGCATATCCCCCTTTATATTCCAGCTGTTACGGTAACCTCAACCTCTTCCTTCTAGCTATTCATGTTGGCAAGATGGCACGTTTCTATCCCAGATATGGCACTGATTGGGACTGCCCTTAGGCATAAAGCTATACAAGTGGGAAATTCGCCTACTGTCATTTCCTTCTTCCAAGTGTCAATGACCCTCCATTTTCTATCTGCTCTTGGTTAATCTCCAGTACTTTCAATGGTTGTTGTCGATATTTTGTCAAAAGTTTATAGTTGTAATCTGGGGAAGGATGGTCTTTCAGGTGCCACTCTGCAGTTATCAGAATTGGAATTTCTATATGTTTCAAATATAATATGTTGTATGTCAAACCAATGAAGAAAGGATGGGTTATTTAATAAAGATGCTGAGAAAGGTGGTTAACTAATTGGAAAAAATTAACTGTTTGTTTTATATCGTATAGCAAAAAATATTCTAGATGGAAAATTACAGTAAACAGTGTAATCTACTCAATATCCATTCCTCCTTCTTTAATAATAGAGTCTGATTTTGTTCAGGACAGCAATGTAATCATTTTAAAATTCATTATTATTACGTTTCCATTGTGCAAATCTCATCTCCCTGAGATTTTCTTGCCCTAATAAGCCATGCAACGTAATAGTTCTGGCCAATGAGAAATCTAACAGATGAGGTTTCTAGGAAAGATCTTGATATCCTGATAAATTAGATGGATTCAGGTGGCATGCAACTTTTACATTTTGCCCTTCTCCTTTCCTCCTAATGAACCTCAGATATGATGGCTAGAATTGTAGCAGTCAGTTTGTGAACTATAGGAAAAGCTAATGTTAATTATGGTGGAACAGAAATGTGGAATGACCTTGGATTCTTGAAGACATCATGTAAGTCCACCAAAACCTACCTGAGAAGAAGGAATCTGTCTTTGTTAAGCTGCAGTGAGGTTTTTGAATTCTTTCTTTCCAACTTGGATGCCCTTTATTTCTTTCTGTTGTCTAAGTGCTCTGGCTAGAACTTCCAGTACTACGTTGAATAAAAGTGGTGAAAGTTGGCATCACTCTCTTGTTCCAAATCTTAGTGGAAAGGCTTTCAATTTTTCCTTGTTCAGTAAGATATTAGCTATAGATTTGTCATATATGGCCTTTATCATGTTGAGGTATATCCCTTCTATACCCAATTTGTTGAGGGTTTTTATCATGAAGGGATGTTGCATTTTACCACATGCTTTTTCATTATCTACTGAAATGATCATACAGTTTTTGTCTTTGATTCTATTGTTGCGATGTATCACATTTATTGATTTGCTCATATTGAACCATCCTTGCATCTTGGAGATGAATCCTACTTGATCATGATGAATGATCCTTTAAAATGTTGTTGAGTTCTGTTTGCTAGTATTTTGTTGAGGATTTTTGCATCTGTGTTCATCAGGGATATTGGCCTGTGGTTTTCTCTTTTTTGTTGTATCTTTAGTTTTGGTTTCAATGTTGGGACACATCCTTAAAGGGAGAAGCCAGTCTCTCCTTCCCACTCCTTTGTCCTTCTTGGTGTCTGAAGGTGGATGTAATGACTGTGGCTCCAGACCTATCTTGGGCCATGAGGTAGAAGCCACATGTTGAGGATGGCAAAACATTTAGATAGTTTAGATAGAAGGAAGGAACCTTGGTGACCATAGAGCTGCCATACTCTACTGGCCCTATACTGCCTACCTTCAGAGCTGATTTAAATTTTAACTTACTGGTATTTTGTTTTGTTTTGTTTTTCTGAGGCAGAGTCTTGCTCTGTTGCCCAGACTGGAGTGCAATGGCATGATCTTGGCTCACTGCAACTTCTGCCTCCCAAGTTCAAGTGATTCTCCTGCCTCAACCTCCTGAGTAGCTGGGATTACAGGTGTGAGCTACCAAACCCGGCTAATTTTTGTATTTTTAGTAGAAACAGGATTTCGCCATGTTCGCCAGGCTGGTCTTGAACTCCTGACCTCAAGTGATCCACCTGCCTCAGCCTCCCAAAGTGTTGGAATTACAGGCATGAACCACCATGCCCAGCCTAAATTCTAGTTTATTGAGTCCACTATTATATTAGGTTTTCTGTATCTGACAGCTGAACTTACTTCTTATTGATAGTTATCCCCACTTCTATGCAGCCCATGTGCCAAAAGAAAGCTGACATAATTCCTAACTGTTGGTGTGAGCGTATGTAATCTATTTTATTCCATTCTTCTTACTCATGATTGATACAGGAATGGCCATGTGGCTCATTTTGGACCAATGAGACTTGAAGAAAATTTTGTTGGAGTGTCTCAAAAAGTTAGTGTTTTTCTGGAAGAGTTTCTGAGAGTAGCAATCCTTTTTTTCTTCTGACACATTTTTGTGCATTGATATGGGGGTGGGAATTGCTGCAGCTATCTCATTGTCAGCCTGAGGATGAAGCCACACATGGAAGAGAGCAGAGCCAAGAGAATCACGGGGACACTGAGCTTCAGCCAAGTCAACTGTGAAGCCTGCCCTACATCTGGACTTCCAGTTATGTCAATAATTTTCCTTATTGTTTGAAACAAAAATAGATCCACATTACTTATAAAAATAGCATAGTAATTAAAAGTATGAGCTCTGGAGTCAGATGACCCAGGTGTGAATCCCAAGTATGCCAATTCTTAGCTGTAGTATGTGGATAATAATATAACCAAGCTGGAGTAACCCATGTAATATACTCAGCACAAACTCTGGCACATAGAAAGCATTCAGAAAATGCTATTATTGTTAGTGGTATTAGTATTCAAATTGGTGAGAAAAGTAGGAGCTATTCAAAAAATAATGTTGGGACAAATAGCTAGTTACTTGGAGAAAAAAAGCGGCATTCTAATAAATAAATTCAAATTAGATCACAGAGTATATGTGAAAAGTAAAAAACTAAAATAAGCTGTGGGTGAATTTCTAATCTCAAAGTTAGAGGTACCTTTTAAAGCATGAAACTGGAGGCGCATATTATGAAGGAAGACATAAATAGGTTTGAATATATAAAATGTGAAAAGCTACAGTGTACCAGAAATGCTTGCCATGGCCTTCCTGCCCTCATCCCCTTCACAGAGACTTTATCTTTCTAGCCATGGAAGGTTGGCCCAGTTATCACGAATGTGCACACTGGCTTGAACACACATCATGGTCTCTCTTTCAAGAAATTGAAAGAGCAACGAAAAGATTCTGATTGCTGCTGTTGGATTTTGAATGAAAAGGTCATGTAAGGTTGGGACTGGGATAGCCATTTTCAGCCATGGAGAGGGATAAGTAAGCAGAGACAAGTATTCTGCAAAAGTAAGCAAGCATATGGAGCAAACACAATAACCTCTGAAATTTATTTAGCTCTTATGTGCCAGTCTAGAGTCTAAAGGATAAATGCTCAAAGTTTCAAGGTTCATGAGTGGGAGAAGCAGGATTCAAACTAGGATTCAAATTTGACTCTAGTGGCCCACACTCTTGAACACTAGGTGGTACTTCCTCTACAGAAACCACCGTTCTTTATACGTGTGTTTTCCAGGAGCCATGTGTTAAACCCAATGCAGGAAGAGCATTGGTGAGGATTCTCTCTGTTTTGATAGTTGAGTCCAAAATAGGCAAAATTTATGAATAGCAGTATTATTTTCACTTCTAAGCCGACAGATGAGGATACCCATAAATAGACAGGGCTAGTCATTCCTAGACCCTTTGTATTCATTTCCCAGGGCTGCCATAACAAATTACCACAAACTTGGTAGCGTAAGACTACAGAAATGTGTTCTCTTACAGTACTGGAATCCAGAAGTCCAAAACTAAGTTATCAGCACAGCCATGCTTCCTCCAAAAGCTATAGCAAGGAATCATTTTTTTGTCTCTTCTAGCTTCTCATGTCTGCTGGCAGTTGGAGCTGAGTTGTGCTGACAGCTCCAGTCCTCCAGTCTCTGCCTCCATCTTCACATCACTTTCTTCTCTTCTGTCTGTCTCTTTTACTATTCTTATAAGGTCACTTGTCATTGGATTTAGGGCCTCTCAGATAATCTGGGATGATTTCATCTTGAGATCTTAGTTACATTCTCAAGGACTTTCTATGTGTCCACTTAAGGTCACGTTCACAGGATCTAGGTGGACATATCTTTTGGGGGAGGACCACCATTCAGCGCACTACACACCCCTAGATGACAATAAAGATATTGACTGTGACATTTAATGTATTTGTCTAGGTGGCAACAGAGATGCAGAAGCAAGATATCCTGTGAAGCCATAGTCTGCATTCATAGAGCAGTTATTTTTATACCACTCATGGAGCTCATGCATCACATTGCCTATCCTTAATTATGCCTCGGGTTATGCTCAAGGTACATAGAAGAATCCTAAATGGTTTTGTAGGAGAAGGAGGTTAAGTAAGAGAAGAGAGAAAGTGAAAGCAGAAGAAAGGAGAGAAGTAGTGAAGGAGCCAGACATGTCAGAAGACCACCTGAAAAATTCATGACATGGATGCATGCATAGTTTTAAAAAGTTTTTTTTTTTTTTTTTTTTGTTATTAGAAACAGGATCTCACTCTGTCACCCACCCAGGCTGAAGTGCTAAAGCACAGTGGTGAGATCATAGCTCATCCTCCCACCCCAGCCTCCTGAGTTGCTGGGGTTACAGATGCATGCCCCTGCGCTTGGCTAATTTAATTTTTATTTTTTGTAGAGACAACGTCTCACTATGTTGCACAGGCTGGCCAAAAATCTCTGGCATCAAGTGATCCTCCTGCCTTGGCCTCCCAAAGTACTAGGATTACAGGCATGAGCCACTGTGCCCAGCCTAAAAAAAAAATTTTTTTTTTTTTTGATGGAGTTTCATTCTGTTGCCAGGTTGAAGTGCAGTGGCGCAATCTTGGCTCACTGCAATCTATGCCTCCCGGGTTCAAGTGATTCTCCTGTGTCAGACTCCTGAGTAGCTGGGACTACAGGCGTGTGGCACCATGCCCGGCTGATTTTTGTGTTTTTAGTGGAGACAGGGTTTCACTGTGTTGGCCAGAATGGTCTTGATCTCTTGACCTTGAGATCTGCCCACTTTTAGATGGTGAAAAAAATGAACTATTATGCAAGCATATAAGGTTGGACAAAGACTATTGAAAAATGATTAGCCTTTATTATGAAGACTATGCATGAGGTACACTGTAACATAATTACATATGACTATAGCTGTTGTTGACATCTCTTAGATTTTGTGACCTGCTATTGATCTGTGCCAGTACTTAAATTCAATGCATATAAGGACCATGTGCAAATAAGGACCATTAACCTGTGGATTTGAGCTCTGCCCCTTCCCCCCATTCTTCTAGTCTGTTTCTGGAGTAGAGGACTGTGCTAAAGAGCTCAGTAGGAAAGAGTGGCTTTATCCATAAATGACATTCATAGTGCATTTTGAGAATGAATGTGGGGCAGGAAAGACATGGTGGCCTAAGCTTGTTGAACATCATCTAGGAACTCCTGGAAGAAATGGAGAGAGGTCTTTGGAAGAGGCTAAAGTCCCACAATGACAGCTGGGTGAGCAGTCACTGAATTATGAATTAAGTCTCTTTAAAACCCAAACTGGCATGACTAAGGAAAACATGTATTTCAGATCTAAACTGGATGCTTAGGTGAAGAAATATATTGGACTATCAGGAAACTCCACCTGGAGGAGGTAGGTTGTAAATTCTACTTGATGAAAGGAAGTACATGAAGGACCAGGGAGGTGGAAGAATGGCTTGTACAAAAATTAGAGGCAGGAGTTAGATAGACAGTGAGAAGCTAGTCAGACAAGGAAAATAATAGCAAAGTTTATTGTATTTATTCTTTTACAAAAGTATAGACTTATGAACACTTACCCAAAACTCTTAGAGTCAGATGTATTATGGAAATTAAATTTATTTTTGGATTTTAGATGGTGGTATGGGCATATAATAGATAATACATCGCATCTCCAGTAGGGTTGGAGGAGGCAGCCTGTATGAGAACATGTTATTATTTCTGCACTAAAACATTGGAAAGTTAATACTGAGATAAAGGAAGGATTTGCGTAGCCTCACTTCAGTTCAGGTTAAATTCATTAGGTACATTTAATTATGCAAAGAAAATCCTTAGTTTTTGGAGTTTTATTATTGTTTCCATTTGTTTTCCCATAGCCTTTTTGGATTTTGGAATTGCAGATAAGGATTGTGAACCAGTCTAGGCTCACTAAAGGAGATCTGGAATATATATTTAAAAAAAAAAAAAAAAAAGCAGAAAAAAAATGAAGAGAGAAAAATCTTCCAGGTTCTAGTCCCAAACAACCTTGGTGCATTTAATTAAAGTCTATTTCTATTTACAAGTTTGTTCTTAAACATTTTTCCACATAGTGCAAATTAGCTTGTGTGAGGAAACCCCTACGTTCTGCTCTATGTAAACTATATTTAGAAGTTTCAGAAAGCTGAAAAGGGCAAAATCCCTCTAAAAATCTAGATTTTTATTTTTTAAAAAAGGTTCCATGAGTCAAAAGGCCTGGTCAAAGTGGAGTAAACAACATGTAATAGGATGTTAAAATTTGACTTTTTCTGCTTTAGTTTCAGCTGAGGTTCAAAGGCTGAAAACATCACAGTAATTGGCAAAGGCTTCCACGTTCTGAAGGGAGGTTCCAGACCACCTGTGCACTTACAGGGAACATGGAAACACAAACAAACATCCCAAGGAAATAAAGGGGCTGACACTGGGAGGCCAGAGAGGATGGGAGTTAGGGAGAAGAAATTAGCAATGTCTCATTGATCTTCTAAAAAGAAGGGGTGGGGGATTTTCCTCACGTCAGTCCTTGTGCGAGTGACTTCAAAGAGACCTCAGAGAGCTTGTCCCAAAGAGTTTGATGAGCAACAAGGGGGACTGGGGTCTGACTCAATCTGAGCGGCCATGGCTATGGGCAAAGCCATTGCATAGCCCAAATTGTGTCACACCTATGGAAACTCTCCCTTGTAGGTGGACCTGAAATCCAGCCCACACTCTGCTCACCACTCTGTGGGCCTTGTCCCAGGACCTATCCCTTCTCTTCTGGAGCCATTTCCAATTCTGCCCAAAAGGACAGCCTGAAGCAGTGAGTGTATTCTCTTGTATTCCCACTGTAATCCCAGGGCCCAAAGGAAATAACATAAGCAACTGCTGCCCAAACCACAAGAAGAATTACTAGTATTCCAGAAAGGGCCTCCAAAGATTCCACAAAAGCATGCAATGCAAGAGTCAGATTTGAACATCCACCAAGTGGTGAGAGAGCATGCGTTCTGAATGTCAAGAGAAGACCAATGTGTTAGCTGGGTGCCAGCCAAATAAGACCTTTCCTACTCCTTATCCTCTTCCCTGCATTCTCCCTTTTCCTTTAACCAAAGACAGGCTAGAGGCGGTCAAGGAGTGGGGAGAGGGTGAGGAAAGAGAGGAAAGAACAAACACATTTCCTACCAACAGCAGGTTCCAGCTTAGCAAGGGGAGAAGCTTTGGTTAAAGTTAAATTGCACATGACTAGACATTTTACCTATTCAGAAATGAGACTATTCTGGGGACTGGAGGCAGCCATAGGATTTTTTACTAACCTGGAGTAACCAGAAAAGTATTACCATCTGCCCTAGCTCATGTCCAGGCTGAGGGAGGACCTGCCCACAGAACAGGTTTGAACAGGCAGTGGGAGGAAAGAATCAACTTGTTTTCTGATTGCACCCTGTGAGATCCACTTGTTGGATTGCCAGTTTTTTTAAAAAAGATGTGCTAGTGTATGTGCTCAATTAAATAAAATTAATAAGTAAATAAATGCACTGTTCTAATATGCATGAAGCAGTCATGGAATTGAGGGAGTCGGAAGCCTGAGTGTTTCTACCCAAGGTTAAGTTTTGGCTTATGTGGGAGGGTGGGGCCATCACAGCAGAAGAGAAAGATGGCAGCTAGCTTTCTGGGAAGTTTTAGAACACTAAGAAACAGAGCTATGGTGACTATATTTTCTGAAGCAAAATATGGGACACAGAGTCTTAGAAGGATGAAGGCAGACATGATGATAAGTGGGACAGAATGTTTGTAATTAGCTCTGTCCCAGAAATGCTGGGACTCAGCCACTGTAGAAACAGTAAGAGACAGAGAGCTGGCAAAGAAACCATGTACCGAGCCTTGTTAGCTGAGTAGAAGAGGTCAAAAAGAGGCCTACGTGCTTTCGTTCATCCTCTCTCTACCCTCCATCCCTAACTGCCTTGCTGATATTTTGAAATGATTACCAATTCAAAGGTGGATTTTAGACTGCTTTAATTGATTGCTCAGAAGGGAGTGCACAAGGATTGAAAAACTTCATTCCTACCTGCCTTCACACTTTTAGAGCAACCCCAGGCAAATGAATGAGCCCAAATTTGAGGTGCATCAGGCCTAAATGGCTTCAAGGCCAGAGAGTCATCCTGGATCCTGCCCCCCATTTTTCCCAGCTCTTCCTAAAAATCCTTGCTCAGTTGAGACCCTCATGGTCTAAACTCTTTAGTTGTTTGGATCGAGTTGGGCTCTCAAGATAAATCCACCTATCTTCTCCATACCCCAGAAGACCTGAGGTGTCATCATAAGTATTGAGTCATCCCACAATCCAGTGATAATTGAAGCAATGCAGAGAATGGATGTATCCAGGGAAAGTGTGTTGAGTGAAAAGAGAAGAAGGTTTAGGATAGAAGAATCCTGAGGAAACCAACAATTAAGGTTGGAGAGTTGCCAAGAAACCTAAGAGACTGAGAGGGGACAGTTAAGGTGGCCAGAGAAAACCCAGGGCAATGTTTTGGCTGATCACTAGGAAAAAGCACATGGTGTTGAAACAGCACAAAATGTAGCAGAGATAAATAAGATAAAACTTGTCACTAAATTTCACAAGGTGACTTTGGCAAGAATATTTCTATGCAGGTATGGGGCCTGTTGACAGGATGTAAAATGGAGTTCTTCCTAAAGTCTCAGAGTATCAGCACATCTTCTAAGGCAAGAATAAAAGAATAGATTTGAAGAACATCCACAGTTGAAGGGTGGGCCCAAACCAGTTCTGCCTGCATTGCCTAATCACCCGTGCCTAGCCTAAATCACCCTTGGATAAGAGAGAGTTCTCAGTGTCCTGTGCCTATATCCACCGATGCTCAGGGCAGTTTCATCCCTCTCTCCTTAAGCCACATGAGAGGGGCCTCAACAGCATTATTTGGAGAACTTTTAATATGTCCCCTGGAGTTCAGGGACTGGAATTTGACTCACATCTAAAGTCTAAAGGCAACAGGGAGGGCTGGAACTGCCCTTGCTTGAGAATAAAGCTGAGTGCACTGTGGGATCAACCATGTAGTGCAAGGATTGACTTCCCAGAGGCCCAGTGTGGATCCTGTGGATGGGGGCTCGCCTGGGGTCACCTGCCCAGGGATGGTGGGGTAGACTGGGCCAAGTGGGCTGGGCTGATTGAAGCCTAGGAGCTGAGGAGAAAGCTGAACTGAAAGTAATGAGGTAGAGAAGGCATTGCTCACACAAAGGGAACTGCAGGGAGAATGGGCGGCAGCGGTGGTGTCTCCTGCAGGGGATCTCCGAAGAACCCAGAAAAAGCCCCACAAAATTCACTCTCATACATCCTCCAAGTCACTAGACTCCCAGGATGGGGAATTATTATTATTATTATTTTTTCTCTTGAAATAATTTTAAACTTAAGGAAAAGTTGCAAGAATAGTACACACAACCTTTTTTTTTTTCTTTTCTGCTGAGCCATTTGAGGGTAATAGCTGTAATTGAGGTCATTGCTGACCTCATGTCCCATCTCCCCCAAATACTTAGTGTTCATTTCTTACACAGAAGGACACTGTCCTACATAATCACAATACAGTCATCAAAATGAGGGAATTTATTAGTTTCCTAGGGCTGTCATAACAAATTACCACAAACTGGGTGGCTTAAGACAACAGAAATGTATTCTCTCACAGTGCTGGAGTCAAGAAGTCTGAAATCAATGTGTTGGCAGGGCCGCATTCCCCCCAAAGGCTCTAAGAGAGAGTGCTTCCTTGCCTTTTCCAGCTTCTGGTGGCCGCCGGCATTCCTTGTGGCTATGTCACAATCTCTACTTTCCATCTTTACATGGCCTTTTCCTCTCTCTGTCTGTGTCTTCTCTTCCTCTGACTCTATAAGGACATTTGGCAGTGGATTAAGAGCCCACTTGGCTAATCCAGGATGATCTCATCACAAGATCCTTAACTTAATTACATCTGCAAGGACCCTTTGTCCAAATAAGGTTGCATTCACAGGTTCAGGCAGGTAGGATGTACATTTATCTTTTTGGGGGCCACTGTTCAACCCAGTACAGTAACCTTGACGTATCCATGTTATCTAATCCACAGACCCTGTTCAAATTTTGTCATGTGTCCCAATAATACCCTTTATAGCAAAAGGGTCCAATCGAGGATCATGTGTTGGCATTTAGTTGTCATGACTCTTCAGTTGCCTTTGCTCTGCAACGATTCTGTAGTCTTTCCTTTATTTTCATGACCTTGGCACTGTTGGAGAGTACAGCCAGTTATTTTGTACAAGCTGATATGCTGAAGCTGGCTCGTACTAGATTGTGAGAGCTGGTGGTTAAATGTTTATAAATTTTGCAAGCAAGAGAATGTCATGTGGATATGGTCATCATGGGAGTGTTGATTCCATGGAAAGGCTACAAATCAGGGCTTTTGATTCTTCCTTTCTGGATAGCTTTTTGTTAAACATTTACTAGCGCACTATTGATGAATGTCCCTCAGTTTGGATTTGTCTGGTGTTTCCTCATGATTTGATTCAGGTTATGCATTTTGGCAGGTTCACAGAAGTAACTTGTGTTCTTCACATTGCACCCCATCAAGTGATACATGTTTTCAATTTATTCCATTACTGGTGATGTTATTTAACCACGATCATTTGATTCAGGTGCCGTCTATCAGGTTTCTCTTCTGTAAAATTACTCTTTTCCCCCTCGTAATCAGTAAGTTTTTTTTTTTTTTTTTTTCTGGTGGTACTTTAAAAAAAAACCTATCTTAACCATTTTTTAAAAATTATACTTTAAGTTCTGGGGTACATGTGCACCACGTGCAGGTTTGTTACATAGGTATACACGAACCATGTTGGTTTGCTGTACCCATCAACTAGTCATTTACATTAGGGATTTCTCCTAATGCTATCCCTCCCCCAGCCAATCTAGAACTAGAAATACCATTTGACCCAGCAATCCTTTATAAGGATTATAAATCATGCTACTATAAAGACACATGCACACGTATGTTTATTGTGGCACTATTCACAATAGCAAAGACTTGGAACCAACTCAAATGTCCATCAATGATAGACTGGATTAAGAAAATGTGGCACATATACAACATGGAATACTATGCAACCATAAAAAAGGATGAGTTCATGTCCTTTGCAGGGACATGGATGAAGCTGGAAATCATCATTCTCAGCAAACGATCACGAGGACAGAGAACCAAACACTGCATGTTCTCACTCATAAGTGGCAGTTGAACAATGAGAATACGTAGACACTGGGAGGGGAACATCACACACCGGGGCCTATCTTAACCAGTTTTAAGCAGACAGTTCAGGGGCATTCAGTACATTCATATTATTGTGTAACCGTCACTGCCATCCATCTCCAGAACTCTTTTCATGTAGCAAAACTAACTATACCCATTAAACAATAACTCTGCATTCTCTCCTTCCCCAGCCCCTGGCAACCACCCTTCTACTTTCGACTTTGTATAACTTTCACCATCCTAAGAACTTCATATAAGTGGAATCATACAGTTTCCTCCAATTGCAAACCAACACCAGAGGGTTCATTCTCTTTCTGTGGCTGGCTTATTTCCCTTTGCATGATGTCCTCAAGGTCCTGCCATGTTGTAGCATGTGTCAGAATTTCTTTCCTTTTAAAGATTGAATAATATTCCATTGTATATACATACTACATTTTGCTTATCCATTCATCTGCCAATAGACACTTGGGTTGCTAATAGTGAAACATACAGTGTTTTCGCTATTACGAATACTATTCCTGTGAACATGGATATACAAGTATCTCTTTGAGACTCTGCTTTCTTTTCTTTTCTTTCCTTTCCTTTCCTTTCCTTTCTTTTCTTTTCCTTTCTTTTCTTTTTTCTCTTTTCTTTTCTTTTTTTTGAGATAGAGTCTCACTGTGTCACCCAGCCTGGAGTGCAGTGGCGCGATCTCGGCTCACTGCAACCTCCGACTCCCAGGTTCAAGCGATTCTCTGCCTCAGCCTCCTGAGAAGCTGGGATTACAGACGCCTGCCACCATGGCCGGCTAATTTTTGTATTTTTAGTAGGGACAGGGTTTCACCATATTGGCCACGCTGGTCTTGAACTCCTGACCTCAGGTGATCCACCTGCCTTGGCCTCCCGAAGTGCTGGGATTACAGGCATGAGCCACCGCACCTGGCCTCCTGCTTTCAGTTCTTCTGTGTATATGCCCAGAACTAGAATTGCTGGATCACATGATAATTCTATTTTAAATTTTCTGAGGTACTGCCATACTGTTTTTCATAGTGACTGTACTATTTTACATTGCCATCAATAGTACACAGCATTCCAGTTTCCCCACATTCTCACCAATACTTGCTATTTCTGTTTTTTGGGGGGAGTGTGGGGGATAGTGGCCATCCTAGTGCTGTGAGGTGGTATCTCATTGTTGTTTCAATTTGCATTTCCCTAATGATTAATGATGTTTAGCATCTCTTCATGTGCTTACTGGCCACTTGTTTGTCTTTGGTAAGATATTTATTCAAGTTCTTTGCCCATTAAATTTTTTTAAAAATTTAAGTTGATACGTAATATTTGTATATAGTTATGGGGTACCTGTGATATTCTGTTACATCCATAGAATATGTAATGATCAAGTAAGGGTATTTAAGATATCCATCATCACAAGTATTTATTATTTTTGTTTTGAGAACATTTCAAGTCCTCACTTATTTTGAAATGTACAATACGTAGTTACTAACTATAGTCACTCTACTATTGAACAATAGAAATTATTCCTTCTAACTGCATGTTTGTAATCAGTAACCAACCCCTCTTCACCCTCCTGCCCACATGCTGATATCCTTCCCAGTCTCTGTTAACTATCATTCTACTCTCTACCTTCATGAGATAAACCTTTTTAGTTCCCTCATATGAGTGAGTTCATGCAGTGTTTGTCTTTCTGTGTCTGACTTATTTCATTTAGCATAATGACTTTCAGTTCCATCCACATTACTGCAAATGAATGGAGTTGCATATATCTCTTTGATATATTGATTTTCTTTCTTTTTTCTTTTTTTTGAGATGGAGTCTAACCTCTTGCCCAGGCTGAAGTGCAGTGGCACGATCTTGGCTCACTGCAACTTCTGCCTCCTGTCTCAGTCTCCCAAGTAGCTATAATCCCAAGTAGCTGGATTACAGGCCTAGGCCACCACACCTGGCTAATTTTTATATTTTTAGTAGAGGCGGGGTTTCACCATGTTGGCCAGGCTGGTCTTTAAGTCCTGACCTCAAGTGATCCGTCCACCCCAGCCTCCCAAAGTGCTGGGATTAGAGGCATGATCCATTTCACCTGGCCAATTTTCTGTCTCTTGGATAAATACCCAGTAATAGGATTGCTGTATCATATGATAGTTCTATTTTTAATTTTTTTGAGAAATCTCCAAACTGTTGTCTATAGTGACTGCAATAATTTACATTCCCACCAACAGTATATAAGAGTTCCCTTTTCTCTGCATCCACATTAGTATCTGTTATATTTTGTCTTTCTGATAATAGCAATTTGATAAGATGATATCTCATTGTAGTTTTAATTTGAATTTCTTGATGATTAGTGATGCTGAGCATTTTTCATATACTTGTTAACCATTTATACATTGTTGTCTTTTTTTGAGAAATGTCTGTTCAGGTCTTTTGCCCATTTTAAAAACACATAGTTTTTTTTCCTATTGAGTTATTTAAGTACCTTGTATATTCTGGATATTAGTCCTTGTCGGATTGATATTTTGCAAATATTTTCTTCCATCAAACAGGTTGTCTTTTCACTTTGTTGATTGTTTCCTTTGCTATGCTGAAGGTTTTTAGTTTAATGTAGTCCTCTTTGTCTGTTTTTGTTTTTGTTGCCTGTGCTCTTGGGGCCTTAGTCATAAAATATTTGCCTAGACCAATGTCATGGAGTGTTCTTCCTACATTTTCTTCTGGTTCATAGTTTCAGGTCTTACATTTAAGTTTTTAATCTGTTGTGCATTAATTTTTGTATATGGTGAGAGATAGAGATGTAGTTTCATTCTTCTGCATATGAACGTTCAGTTTTTCCAGCACCATTTATTGAAGATACTATCCTTTCCCCAAAGCATGTTCTTGGTGCCTTTGTTGAAAATCACTTGGCTGTAAATACATGCGTTTATTTCTGAGTTCTCTATTCTTGTCCATTGTTCTGTCTATTTTCATACCAATACCATGCTGTTTTGGTTACTATAGCCTTTAATATATTTTCAAGTCAGGTAATGTATTACTTGCAGTTTTGCTCTTTTTGCTTAGGATTGCTTTGGCTATTTGGGTCCCTACAAATTTTGGGTTTTTTTTTTCTATTTCTGTGAAAAATGTCATTGGTATTTTGATAGGAATTGCAGTGAATCTATAGATTGCTGTTGGTATTATGGTCATTTTAACAACATTAATTTATTCTAGTTCGTGAGCATGGCATATATTTCCATTTGTTTGTGTCCTCTTCCATTTCTTTAATGGGTGTTTTATAGTTTTTCCTATAGAGGTCTTTCACCTCCTTGGTTAAATTTATTCCTAGGTTTTTTGTTTTGTTTTGTTTTGTTTTTTTTCTGTAGCTATTGTAAATGGGATTGCTTTCTTGACTTTTTTTTTTTTTTTTTCAGATTGATCGCTGTTAGCATATGGGGACACTGTTGATTTTTGTATGTTGATTTTGTATACTGCAACTTTATTGAACTTGTTTATCAGTTATAAGAGTTTTTTTGTGTAGTGTTTAGGCTTTTCTGATTATAAAATCATGTCACGTGAATGAGTGAAAATTTGACTTCCTGTTTTCCAGTTTGGATGTCTTTTATTTCTTTCTCTTGCCTGATTGCCCTGGCTAGGACTTCCCGTACTGTGTTGAATAAGAGTGGTGAAAGTGGGCATCCTTGTTTAGTTCCAATTATTAGAGGAAAGGTTTCCAGTTTTCCCCATTCAGTATGATGTTAGCTGTGGGTCTGTCATATATCCTTTGCCCATTTTTGAATCAGGTCGTTTGTGGTGTTTTTGGTTGTTGTTGCACAGGGGGTAGTACTTTGAGACTATGTAAATATCCTCTTCCTTGTTTAACTTTTACCCACTAGTTTTAGCATCCTTTGTTGCTTCCTGGCTGAATTATTACAATTATGGTTACCAAATGTTGATTTTCTAAGTTCATCATTTCTTATTAGTTGGCTTTCATGAAAAATCCTTCCCCTGTCTTGATTTATTTATTCATGAAAAATCCTTCCCGTCTTGATTTATTTATTCATGCATTTATTTATGACCTTATGGACTTATTTCCTGTTTTTGCAATGGGTGATAATCTGTTACTATTATTTATTTTGATGCCCCAAATGGTTCTAGGTTTGGCTAATGGGATCCCTTTAAAGTTAGCTTCTGTGTCCTAGTAATGTGTGCCTATTATCCTTTGAGCAGTTCTGTACTTACTGGCAGAACAAGATTTTCAGGCTTATCTTGTACCTTTCTTGCCACTGCCCTGGAATCAATCATTTCTCTAAGAAGCCTCGGTGTTTTTTTCTTTTTTCTTTTTTTTAGTGGAGAATGATATTTAGAAAACAAGATCTGGGCACCAAGTGTGCTCCCAGGTCCTGTCAGTGGACAGAGTGAGCGAATACATGCATGTATATATAGATACACATCTATATTTATATATCTGTCCATGTATATTAAACAACTATTAATTCATACCCACACTTCCAATTGCAATCCAGCACTAGAGGATTCATTCTTATTTTCTTCCCTTTCATATTTGTAACATTGACAGTGAGAACCTGGGGCTTCCAAGATCTGCAATATGTATTACTTATGTGATTAATGCCCCTGTATGTGATCATTCTTCATTTGGCTTCTTCATCCCACCTGGGTTCTGACACCCCAGTGCCAGACTACATGAATGCCTGGTGAATGCCTTTTTCACCCTATGTTGGGCTGCCCATGGCAGGCCCCCTTGCAGACGCCGTCATCACCCCCCTTAGTTCTGATACCCTGTGCCAGATGCCACATGAATGCCCTCCTTGGCCCAGTTGGGCTCTGAAACTTCACACTAGGCCACCACTGCTGCCCCACGTGAGGATGCCATCCTCATCTCACTCAGTCTCTGATGTCCCAAATCTGCTCCATGACACAAACCTGTCCCATCCTACTCAAGTTTGTCAATCTGTGCTGCCACCTTCCTCCCCCGTGAAGATGCCTATCTTGTTTGGCCTCTATGAGTGGCTTTTACATTGAATTATTCAGAGCCAAGGATGCTAAAAAATGCTCGACAATGCATCAGACAGTCCCACACAATGAAGGATTGTCCCTCACCAAAGGCCAATAGTATCCTTATTAAGAAGCCCTGACACGAAGGCCTAGAAACAGAAAGGAAATATGGAGGGAAAATATGACTGTGAGTCTCCAACACAGTTTAAGGAAAGACATGAAGTCAGAAATCCAGGTACTAGCAAGCCATTTTAGCATTTGTTCATTCAAGAAGAATGTGTTGATTATTTGCCAAATTTGTTAGCTCCAGGGAATCAGAAATGAATGAACAATGTGCCTGCCTTTAAGGAGAGCACAGCCTAGTCACTGTGGGTAAAATGCTGTGTTTCAACAGCTTTCACAGGCAAGCAGTTGTAAAACATACTCTTATTTTGTATACCAAGAAATAAAAAGCCTTCCAATAGATCTGTAACATGATTTTTATCCCTTAGAGTGTTTGTTTTATGTTTGTTGCTACTTACGTTGTTTCTAGTTTTTTTTTAGTTTGTTTTTACAACTATAAACAATACAGTAACAACTTGGCTTACACTAGAATGTGGGTGCACAACAGGTATCTTGCCTTGGCCTTCTTGCTCCCTGCCATAGCCCTGGCATCCAGCATAGTGCCTGACTCAGAGTTGACCCTCATGCATATTTTTTGAATAAATGAATGAATGACTATATTTGGGAAGCACTTGTTCAAGTTTGTTTATGGAATAAACTTCTCAGACATGAAGTTATGCTCTCTCTCCCCAACCATTCCTCTTGAAGTACTTAAGCAAACTTCTACTTATGGAAATCAATACAGGCAGCCCTCTGTATCCATGGGTTTTGCGTCTGTGGATTTAACCAACCATGGGTTGAAAATATTCAGGGTTGGTTAAATCCACAGACGCAAAACCCATGGATACAGAGGACTGCCTGTATTGATTTCCGTATCAGGGGCCAGGCGCGGTGGCTCAAGCCTGTAACCCCAGCACTTTGGGAGGCCGAGATGGGTGGATCACGAGGTCAGGAGATCGAGACCATCCTGGCTAACACGGTGAAACCCCGTCTGTACTAAAAAATACAAAAAACTAGCTGGGCGAGGTGGCGGGCGCCTGTAGTCCAAGCTGCTCGGGAGGCTGAGGCAGGAGAATGGTGTGAATCTGGGAGGTGGAGCTTGCAGTGAATGAGATCCAGCCACTGCACACTCCAGCCTGGGCGACAGAGCGAGACTCTGTCTCAAAAAAAAAGAGAAAATATTCAGGAAATAATTTTGTGTCTGTATTGAACACGTACACACTTTTAAAATCTTGTCATTATTCCTTAAATAATACAATATAACAGCTATTTACATAGCATTTACATTGTATTAGGTATTATAAGTCATCTAGAGAGGATTTAAAGTATCCAGGAGGATATGCCTAAGTTATATGCAGATACTATGCCATTTCATACGAGAGACTTGAGCATCCATGGATTTTGGTATCTGTGGGAGGCCCTGGAGCCAATCCATTGAAGATATTGTGAGTGTATACGATTATATTCAAAGGAAGGAAGCACAGCAAGAAGCAAATAATTTCTGAAATGGATTTCTCATAAAAGGTTATGAAAAGAGTCACAAAGCAATGGAAAAACAACACTCCCAACAACTTATTGAACTATTTCTATGATTATAAAAGTTACACATGCATGCACACACACACAATGAAAATTTGGAAAATGAAAAAAAATGAAGCTAAAAATAAAAATCATTCATTGTTCTGTAGTTTAGATATAATCATGCTAGTATTTTGGAAAATGTCCTTCCAGAGATATAGATATAGCTATGGATACAGATACAGATATAAATTATATATAGTACAACTAGTTATTTTCCTACTGCCAGACATTTAGGTTACTTCCAATGTTTTGCAATTTAAAAAATCCTACAACAAATGTTTTTGTACCTAAATCTGTGACTAATTTAATAGCTATTTCCTTGATATAGTATTGTACTTAGACTGGGTGAAATAAAGGAAACATTCTTTTTTTTTTTTTTGAGATGGAGTTTCACTCTGTTTTGCCCAGGCTGGAGTTCAGTGGTACGATCTCAGCTCACTGCAACCTCCGCCTCCCAGGTCAAGTGATTCTCCTGCCTCAGCCTCACAAGTAGCTGGGACTACAGGCACCCAGCACCATGCCCAGCTAATTTTTGTATTTTTAGTAGACACGGGGTTTCGCTATCTTGGCCAGACTGGTCTCGAACGCCTGACCTCGTGATCCATCCGCCTCAGCCTCCCAAAGTGCTGGGATTACGGGCATGAACCACTGGGCCCGGCCAAAGGAAACATTCTTAAGGTTACTGGTACATATTTCCAAATTACCTTAGACAAAAGGACAAATGAAGACCTAGACTTTAAAAAATACACAAAAATAAAAAACAATTAAATGAATATAAGAATCATGCATTTTTCCTACTCTGAGTACAGTTATCCCTCAGTATTCAAAGGGAGATTGGTTTCAGGATCTTCTGTGGATACCAAAATTCACAGATACTCAAGTCCCTCATATATAAAATGGTGTAGTATTTGCATATTACCTATGCACATCCTCCTGTATACTTTAAATTATCTCTAGATTACTTATAATACCTAATTCGGTGCCTACATCTTATATCATTTCTGTGAATTCAACATAGTACTCAGCATGTGGTAAACTCAAGTTTTACTTATTATAACTCTGTTAATTTATTCCCCCCATTTTTTTTTGATCCACATTTGGTTGAATCCACAGATGTAGAACCCAGGCATACAGAGTGCTGGCTGTATACTGATCCTGTCCTTTTTCTTTTCTTTTTCTTATTGTTAAGAAATTCAAGTGCCAATGTTGAAGCTTAAGCACAGGATCTATACCGAGTCTAATTTGGGCACATTTATATTCTCCTTTCCTTAAGACCTAGTTTTCTATTTGTGTTTTTCCAGATAGAATGTATCTGTTGTAAGCCTTCTCAAATTCCTTGGTAAGGAGACATAAAGACACAAATGATGGTAGAACCTTGCTATTTCCATCCACAAGTGCACTTGAATGAAACCTGTGGTCTAGCAGAGATAAGTAACCTCGACTACCTAGCTTTTCCAGAAGAAAACACGAAGCAACAGTGATTATGGGTAGCATTGTATTATTCTCAGCCTGCACTAAATTGTCACTGTCTTCATCAAAGAGTCTTCCTCCCTTTCAAATCTCCCCCACTCCTTTCTTTTTGGGGCAGATGCAGAATTGAATTCCTAGAAAAATCTAGCAGATTCTGTCTCAATCCTCCCAGTGTTGCCCAAACACGATCTCTTAAAGTTAGGCAACAATGAATGATTACATTTTATAGAACAAATTTTCTGGAACTTTTATGCCCAGGTTGCTGATTTTACTCTGATCTCCGATCTCCTTCTTGGCATTCTTATAGGCCCTATGGATGACACGTCTACATACACACATACCTCACCTCTGCATACTTCTACCCATCCCTCAACACACAGTTCAACCCTGTGTGGCCGTCGCCGCTCCCCATCCCTCATGTAAATGCTTACGTTCACATGGATAAACACTTCCACTCACCTCAGAAATCCTGGTTCCTGAAGATTATTTCTGAGGTAATTGGATTTAAGGGTAAAGAGGCATCTTTTCTTAGAAAAATGAGAACAATTGTGGCAAGGGATAAATTGCCCTTTTCCACTTTAGTTCTAAGGCCCGTTCAGAATCTAGAGTTTGGGTTCCCCCCTCCACCAATACCCCAAGGCATAGCCATACATTGAGACATTGGCCCACCTTTCAGGAAGGAGTGGGTATGCCAGAACTGAACTGAAGGCGGGGATGACATTAACATCTGTATATCCTTGTCTATGCAAAACATCGCTATAGGTCTTCCAAGTCCTGTTAGTTGATATGTGTAGTTGAAAAACCTGTTTTTTTTTTCCCCTCTTCATAATGTTGAATTTTTGAAATAGGTTTAGACCACACAGGCAGACCTCCACTGACAAATAGGTTAAGATCCAGCAAGTGACTTCATCTGTTGGTTTGAGTTTTCCCACAAAGCACTGTCTTATGAATGTTTGCCCCTGGCTAGTCAACTCAAAGTGCCTGAAAGACTGCACACGTACATTAAAAAACAGTATGAAACAATGCTGCGAATGAGTAAAACAGAAAAGGAATACATTTGAATAAGACTATCTATATATATAGAGAAAGCTGATTTTTTAAAAAGATTTACTTGGAGAAAGGTGAATAGTTAACTGGAGATACTTTATGGAGCTTCTCAAGAGAAGTCTGAGCATTCAAAAGTTTTTGACAAGGTTCTTTTATTCCTTTTGATCTATTTTCATTTTGAATATTTAAAGCAACCGAGTCTTTTATGATGTCCAAATTCACTTCAAAATATACCTTGCATTTTCCTTGATCCAGAAGGATTACTATCCCTACACATTGCTTGCCGAGTATGTTTAACGTTTGTGTTATTAGTAATTATGAGTAGTATTAGTTGTATTTGAATTACCAATAAACCCAAAAAAGAGAAATGATGAGGAAGTCAGATTTCTAAGGTTAACTTGCCAAAATATAGTAGATAAAGACAAAGAAGAAACATTGAAATGGCTCTGGTGAGTTCTGAAAAAGACTTCATAGGAGGTAGTGGGCTAAGTAGATTTTGAGAGGAGAAAGGAGCAGAGGAAGACAGGGTTTTGTCCATGATTCCTCTCAGGGGCATAAAGCAGATGGAGAAGTGGCCTTAGATGTTCAGTTCTAGCTGCCATGTGTGCAACTGATAACACATGCCACAGTGATGGGATTCACCAAGCCCAGGAGCCCGAAAATGAAACTAACTTTACTTTTCTAATGTTGAACCTAAGATGACCTATTTTGACTAATGTCAGATAAACTTTTTTTCCAGATGTTTTCAAATGTTCTCTGCCCACTCCAGTGATTTTTCAGTCAAATTGAAGTATTAATATCTCTACTTCAGTTTGTTTCATGAATACTATATAGGTATCCTCTTTCCATTCTTTCTCCTACCCCACTGTCCCCTGCACACACTGCCTGATGGAAGGACTTTGTTTTTTGTGATGGACCTTGCATGTGGAGGGAATGAGTCTTATGTGTGTGTGTGTGTGTATGTGGTTCATATGTGGGATGGCCTGGAGGGTATACTCTTTTTCTAGTCTTACGTGTTTTTAGCATGGGTGATGTGGGAGAGGTTGCTAGTTGTTTATCAATGTCAGTGTATTTTACAGAAATAGAACTCCTGATTTTTAGTTGGATACCTGTTCCCTTTGAATAAAGGTAACAATTGCAGCCAGCTGTGGCAGAAGAAAAGTGTACACTTTCCAGGTGGTATCCTTCTTTTTTCATTTTCTTGAGTTAGAATTCAGACATGCCAATGAGCCATCTTGAACACGCAGTTGTAAACAAGCACTCTAGGACTGGTGGTTCTGAGATAGAAGGCCTCCTGGACAGCCTCATGGGACAGAACTACTGTATCAGCCCTGGACTCCCTATCCAGCCTGTTTTGTGTGAGATAAGTAAATTTAGATTTGCTTAAGCCATTGTAAATTCGGGTCTTTGTTACAGTAGCTGAACTTACATCCTAACTAGCAAGTGGTGGAAGGAGAGGAGGCTAATCAATGTAACGGGATGTTACACATACAAGAAACTTGCTCAATAGGTTGCCAAGAAAAGGTGGTGAATAGTGGACAGATGTGGACTATGAAGAGGTTCCCAGAAGCAGCAATATTGTCTCTGTTAATGCTACATAGATAATCAAGCCTTTAAGGAACATATTAGAAGTATAGCATTCCCATGTAATGCAATACCCAGAAATGTATTGTGGATAAAAACAATTCTTTATCACTGAAACTCAATAAACAACTTAATGTATTCCCTAGAAGAAATGATTAAAACTCCACCCCAGTACTGTTTGGCTGACCTTAAGATCAACTTGATGTTTAGCATCCCATATTTATAGAGTTTAGATTTTAAAGAGGAAGGATTAATGAACATGTTTACTGACTGATTAAAAGAATACATCATAAAGCAGAGAATATTCTTCAGTTGCAGCAAGACAGCAATGTGTCTGTACTTTGCAAGTTCATAGACAGGTTTCAAGGCAAAAAAGCTGGAATTTTTTGGCTACACAACAATAAACACCAAAGATACTCATCCAGCTAGATTTCCCGCCTCCCATAGTTCATGGAAATTACCAAGTTTCATTCAATAAGTGTAGGAGATACAGGGAAACAGAGATTATCAGAATTTCATTACGTCCTTGGGCTCAACAGTAATTCTTAGTCCTTCTGAGCACATTTAGATCATGGGTACATTCTAGAAAGTTACATTCTTCAAAGGTGAAATACATCCTTTGCCTAGAGTCAATGTATTATTTAATCAACTGAAATCATTAAAGCCACCTACATCATGACTGATGTGAGAAGTTTGGCCAATGCCCTGGGATGGATTGGGGATGTGCCCAGCACCCTCCCACTCAGTATGCATCCGGAAGCTCTCCCTTTCTTCCAGCCCAGAGAGAGTCTGTGTCTGGGGAGGGGTGGGGAGTCTGTGTTGTCTGGGAAGCACCGGGATGCATATCAATCACTCTGTTTGGTGGGCAGCACAGACACACTGCCCCTTTATCCAATCACTATGCAGGCCCTCCCTGGGCAGAAAGGAGAACTCTTTACAACACAGATGGTGCTATTAGTTTCAATAAGAATGTTTGTGAAGTGCTTAATAGTTTACAGAGTCCTCTAGGTTGTTTGTTTTTATTTTGCCAGGAACTACACTTAGATGGCAGATTTTGATCCTGGTGTGTGCACTTTCCTTCTAACTGACTAATCAACAAAGATGTGCGGAACTTGTCTCCTGGATCTATGATAAAAATGGGCCTAGAAATGTCCCGAGCTGGGAACTCACTGGTTTTTTCACTGGTGATGGCTTCTGATACTACCACCATCCAGAACACCAGGGACCTCTCTTGATCCCACAGAGATCTTTTCATGAATATTTCCCTGGACACATTTCCTCCCTACCCAGCTGGTTGTTTAAATTGATCTTTTCATGTTAACATGTTCAGATTTTGGAGAATACACCCAGTATAGGCAGGTCTATTCATCTTTTTTTTTTTTTTTCTTGTTGTTCATTTTATTTAGCTTTAGCTTAGCCCACTTATCAGACAATGGTGTGTTGTTGAAATAGTTCACTTTTCTGTTCTACCTTCACATTACATAACTTCACCAACCTATGGTTTTTGGTTATGGAGGAAGCAAAGTCCTTTTTATCCATTGTGACTAGGTCTCTCACTTAGGACCAAGACAGGCTGTACCTCCAGCAGCCTCTCAAGTCCCTTCAACCTTGCTTTGTAGAAAACAATTCAGGCTTCCAATGGGCACTCTGAACTACTGCTTTTTCTCTGTTACTTAAAAGAATTCTGTAGCCCATCTACCTTGACCAATCCCTCATTTTTTTATGGTGTCACTAGTTTGTAACAGTGTCTCCTTTACTCAGGATACATGCCTCTCATTGAGTCCACAAATCACCCCCCTGCAAGTCTCTTATCAGTACATCTGCCTGCTCATGCATATGAGTAAGCTGTTAATCAGCTTTTGTTTAATATTACTATGAACATTTCAACTTCAAGTTAATATTGTAACTAGGTCTCTCCCTTAGGACCAGAACAGGCTGTACCTCCAGCAGCCCCTCAAGTCCCTTTGACCTTCCTTTGTAGAAAACAATTCAGGCTTCCAATGGGCAATCTGAGCTGCTGCTTTTTCTCCATTACTTAAAAGAATTTTGTAGCCCACCTACCTTGACCAATCCCTTATTACTTCTCTGCATGGAAACTGATAAAAACTTATGTCTACTTCAGAGGCTAGCATCATCCCTGGCATTTTTTTTTTCTTTTACCTTCCACATTGGTCCCTCTCCCACTCACCAGCCAAAGAAGAGACGACAACAATGCTTCCATTGCTCTGCTTCAACATGGGCAAGGCAGCTACAGTCAGGACCACATAACTGAGGAAGTTGACCTCCATGCTTTTGCGCACATGGTGAATATCATCATGAAAAAGATTCAAAGAAGTGTTGGTGATGTGGTTGAGAATGAGCATGTCTAGTCCTCCTGCAAGAGATGGTTATATTAAGAAATCATCTGGGGTTGATACCTTTCTCATTCTCCTCCCAAAAGCTCTTTGGTGACCCCAAGGGCAAAGTTCAGAGGAGGAGGGAAGAGAAACAGCCTTACCCATGAGCTTTCCTGCTTGGGCAACAAATTGCTCTGCGAACGTCATGTCTTCCATGGTGCCAGCAATGTAGTGTGCTGAGGCTGCTCCAAGTTCCAGGCAGTGGGAAACCACCTGCAGTGACAAAGCAGAAATGGCATCAGTCTCAGCTACAGACTTTTGGGGTATAGTATCTGAAGTAATGGGGGGCTTAAATAAGAGATTGCTCATAGCCCTGTTTAGGTAAGAAATGGTAAGTATGTTTGTGTGTGTGTTGCCGAATATAACCCTCATGATCATCGTCCTCTGTCTGAAATATTTTCTGGAACATGGTGGTGTTTAAGTGAATAAATCATCACAGTGCTGGGGTTTAAGTTCATGATTTATGCTCATGGCTTCTGTGAATAGGTATTTCTGCAGGCAGTATGAGTGTAGGTGCTGGTTACTATGTGGGTAGCTCTAGGTTTGTGAATGTTTGTACATCCTTGGGTTTGTGAGTCCATGAGAGGGCATGTGCCTGGGAGTCTGCATGGGTATGAGGATATGTATTCATGAGCAGGTACTGGGATTTAAGTTTTTGAACACATCTCTATGTATCTGG
Organism: Trachypithecus francoisi; assembly: GCF_009764315.1. Taxonomy (NCBI): domain Eukaryota; kingdom Metazoa; phylum Chordata; class Mammalia; order Primates; family Cercopithecidae; genus Trachypithecus; species Trachypithecus francoisi. The sequence continues at coordinate 66,741,579 of NW_022681470.1, read as the reverse complement.
AGTTCCATGTGTAAATGTGTGTGACTAGGCATGTCTGTGAGCATATATAGCTCAAGGACTCTGTTGCAGAATATATTGCACACACACACACACACACACACACGAATGAATATTTAAATGCATACTTTTATATTCCTGTGGGTTTTTTGGTGTTTGAATCTATATATGAGAGTGCAAAATTAAGCGTGTGTGTGTGTGTGCATGTGCATCTGTATATAGATCTGCGATATGCTAGCTTCTGTGTATATGTGAGCATATATAAGAACACATCTGGGCATGTGAGGGTACATGTATCTGCGGGCATGGAACCCTCACCTTCTGTAGAGTTTCTTTTGACCTCGCTGTTACCACCACGTGGGCTCCCATCTTCGCCAGATGATAAGCCATCTCTCTTCCGATCCCTTTGCTGGCCCCTGTGACAATCACTTTCTTTCCTTGGAGCATCTCTGAGGAACCCCAAAAGGAAGTGAGGACCATACCCAAGTTGGCAGCAAAATTCTTTCTCCCTCTCTGGATATAGGCAGCCTTATCTCAATTTGTAACTTAAAGGTTATGAGCCCAGATCGGTTTGTCACAAACTGCCTAAATCACTGTGGGAACAGGCCACGTCTTTCATAAACATGCTCTGAAGTGGGAGGTTTGGGCTGACAGCCTCCCTACTGTCATTTCTAAAACCCTCCATGGAAAGAGATCATAGGATGAGGCCAGAAAAGTCATGCATGGTTCAGCTAAAATGCTGGAGTTCCAGACATTTCTGGACTCTTTCAATTTTGCTCAATTGAAAGTATATTTAACAAGGAATCAAAACACATGTGTTCATAGAAATTCCAGGGATTTTCCCTCACTTCTATGTAGTCATCATCTCCAGAGATTTTTTTTTTCTTTGCCTCCCACTTATCAGTTTCTTCATAGAGCCCAATTAGCTGGCTGAGTTGTGAATTTGGGTATTACTCTCATTTTTGTAGAATATTTGAAATTGCTTTCCATTAAGGGTGCCAAATAAAGCATGGCCTATTTGGCAAGATTTTGGCTACACGATTACCCTCCCTACACATTCCCCCTGCCCACAGCCTGTGGCTGGAGGACACAAAAGTACTGTTTTACCTCAGGGTTCCCTCATTTTCACCAACTTTGAGGATCAAGAACCATCTTGGTCCTCAGGAACACTAAGCACCCCTGTGTTTTTAAAACCTATTCCTCCAAAGTGAGACACATGGGTACTTACCTGGTCTGAATTCCTCATGTGCAGAATAGTAGTAGTAGGCCATGAAGAGCCCCAGAATGGGGAGGAGATATTTTTTCATAAAAGCCATCCGACAGGGAGCTGGCCTGAAGACTCCTGTAGGACACACAGAGAGAACCTACAGAGCTTTCTACAACCTCCTAAGCAGGCAGCAGCCTCTGAATTGTGACATCAGGGACGGGGGAGGCTGGAGTAGTCTCAGGCAGTGCTAGCCAATTTCCCTGTCAGAGCAGCGATTGGCTTTGGGTGGGATCCCATTCGTCCCTGGCAGCCTGTGTGGTGGATTTCATAATGGACAATGTTTACTCCATTTCATTGAGCAAGAGGAGACTTCCAGATGGCCAAGCTCATGACTGTACAGGACTGGATTCCTGAGCATCCCTACCCAAGTCCATCTTACTCTTAACACCATTTACGCCAGGGATCAATGATCTTTCGAAAGTGATTTGTCAAAGACAGAGAGAGAGGAGTGCATGTAGGGCTTCTGGGGGGAAATGTGAGTAATAGCAAAGAGAGCCAAACTCAAGCCAAATCTCACTTTCAGTCCCCCTACTCCCCCACCCAGTCGGAAGCAATTAAAAATAACAGCACAAAACAGCAAAATAAGCTTAAGAAAAAAATGTGCACATTTTGGGAAAAAATAATGAAAGCAAACAAGCTCTATAAGCTCCACACTCAAGTTCAATGAAAAAGTATTACAACATCAAAGGAGAAATTGCAAGCCAGCCAGAACCCAGATGGCGGGAAATCCAAGACTGGTTCAAGACTCTAAGGCAAGTGCAATGGATCGTACACTTATTACTTTAACAGATAACAAAGAAGAAATAATGAGTGACAAAAAAGGCACTAAACTATTAAACTGGGTCTTGTAAATTCTGTAGAGGAACAAGAAACATGGAGAAGATGCTAGGAAGAGGCGACCTGATGTAGAAGAAAAAAGAACTAGCATTAGGCAAGTGAAACTAGCTGGGGACGCCCACACCAGCTAAAAATAGATCTAGTAACAGTAAAAGGATGAGGGTGGTGAGAAACCCCTAGCAATTTAGAATTTATTATCAGGGAATATAAAAATAACCACCTCAGTATGTCTGTAGCATGAATTCATTAAGGAACAATCCTCAAAGAATTTAAGCTGTATCATTGTTAAGTTTTTCAACTCAAAGCCAACCAATCAAATCATGGAAATTACCCCACCACAATGCAATCCTGAGTTCTGCAAGTTATCAGTAGAGCAGGGAAAAAATTTAAATGTGATAATAAGTATCAGTGCTTTGGAGGAGGGATAGGAGTTGGGAGTAGTGGGGGACAGAATTTATACAAGATTAAGGGAAATTAAGTTATGATTCCAAGTGCAGTATCTGGAAACACTCATCAAATTTTCACTTTAGAGTAAGAGAAAATAATTTAAGACCCAGAGGAGATGAAACAATTTGTCAACAAAGGCTCACAGCTGTGAGGGTCACTTGTAGAAAACAATGGAGATTTGAGAACAGTTGAGGGCTAGACAGAGCTCGAGGTCTATGAAGGATAAAAAGAGAAAAAAGATAAAATTCAAGTAAAAATTAGATTACATGCCTTTAGAACTGTAAGATACATTTGTATAATTTTATACAGATATGCATGATACCAAGATATATTACAGACTAGACTCCGTTTTCATCCCTAGAGGAAAGGAAGTGCCAGCCAGAACCCAGATAAGGTTTATTTTCTTAATCCTATACTATTAATAGTAAGATTGTAGGAAACAATGAAAAGTTATTTTGAAATATGATGATACTGAAATGATAGAAAGATGGGCAGACTAGGGACCTTTACTGTCTGACATAAAAAAGAAATAAAGAATTTTAAAGTCCATTAAGAAAACATAAATTTAAAGAAAGCAAAAATAACAATGAGTAAGATAAACTGCAGAGTAATAGAACACAAAGCAAATGCATTAACAATTGCTGATTGTTGGCTCCATTAAAAAATGAAGTCCAACATTGTGTGGCCTCAAAAGACACATTTAAACCCAAAGACACAAACAGATTAATAATTAGATGACCTAATAGCTACGATGCTAGAAAATAAGGATATGTCAAAAGCATCCAATAAAGTGATTTTCATGGGATTAGATAAAATAATTGCTATATAAAATGCATTGATGAGAAACAAGCACACTGTGTAATGGTAGTTGATGCATTAAATCTTAGCAGTTCTCAAATTTTTGGTCTCAGGACCCTTGTATACTCTTAATAATTTCCAAGGACCTCAAAGAACTTTTGCCTGTGCAGGTTTTACCTATTGATATTGCTATTACAGTTGATGCATTAGAAATTAAGACTGAGGATTTTTTTCTAAAACTCAAGAATACATAAGCATACATTCCATTAGCAGTCAGGGCAGTGGCATTAGCATACATCCCGTAGCCTCTGGAAAAATAAGGTAATGTCTTAGTGTAATTATGAAAATAGTTTTGACCTTTCAACCCTTCAAGAGGGTCTCAGAGACCCATGGGGACCACACTTTAACCATATTATATAATAAACATCTAATCTACTTTGTGTCCATATTTACACGACTGGTTCTCTCATTAGCTTGTAAACTCCTGGAGGACATGGATTATGTCTTTTTCATCTTTGTCTCTTTCCATTTCCCACTAGCCTTGCTTCAAAATAGGCATTCAATAAACTTGCTGTTTTAGTGTTTTTGAGATACTGCAGCAATAAGAAAATTGCTGTCTTCCTGGAGCCTGGTTTAATCTGGGGAAATCACTGGGATTCAGCATTCTGGTCAGAACAGATCAATCCCATCCCCCAAATCTTCTTTCTGGGGTTCTCAACAAAGTTTTAAAAAATAACAAAGACAAAATGAAATACAACTGTTTCGGCTAGCATTTGTTTCAAGTCAAGTATTCCCTGATTGAATAAAAGTTCCATAGCAAAAGAGCGAACTGTTCACTCCACTCCTTGCGCCCTCCTTTGTAATGCACTGACCATTCACATTCCAGAGCAGGCTTTCACGGGATACCTGGAGCCCACTTGCACAGAATGGGCTTTTCACTGCTGGAGGTGAGTATTAGAGCCCAGCCAGGAATTCTCTCTGATTTGATCATTCCCACCGGAATAAATGGAATCAAGCACAAGCAACAGAGTGAAAAGTGCATAGGGCTGAGAACAAGAATGGGACTGTGAAGGATGGGCCAGATCTGGGGAGACTGATAGGAGATGGCAAAAATGTGAGGAGGGGCAGCCAGAGGGGAAGTTCCTTGCATTTGGTATAAAACGTAGATCATGAAAGAAACACCTGCCATTTAGAAGGTGGCAGCTGTAGTGCTTTTTCATGACTGTTTAATAGCTTTGTTAAGCAAGTAGTCTCGTTCGTAAATGAATCTTCTCGGGCAAACCTGAGTAAAAAGTAGGTGAACACTGTGTTCAGAGGTTCTGCCTTTCCTGGGAGAATAACACTGCAACGTTGAAACAGGAGAGGATCTTAATATTAAATGAGAATTGATAGGGTTTGGCTATGTCCCCACCCAAATCTCAACTTGAGTTGTATCTCCCACAATTTCCACATGTTGTGAGAGGGACCCAGGGGGAGGTAATTGAATCATGGGGGCTGGTCTTTCCCGTGCTTTTCTCGTGATAGTGAATAAGTCTCACACGCTCTGCTGGGTTTATCAGGTGTTTCCGCTTTTGCTTCTTCCTCATTTTTCTCTTGCCACTGCCATGTAAGAAGTGCCTTTTACCTCCTTCCATGATTCTGAGGCCTCCCCAGCCATGTGGAACTGTAAGTCCAATTAAACCTCTCTTTGTTCCCAGTTTCAGGTATGTCTTTATCAGCAGTGTTAAAATGAACTAATACAGTAAATTGGTACCAGTAGTGTGGGCTATTGCTGAAAAGATATCTGAAAATGTGGAAGTGACTTTGGAACTGGGTAACAGGCAGAGGTTGGAACAGTTTGGAGGGCTCAGAAGATAGAAAAATGTGGGAAAGTTTAGAACCTCCTAGAGGCTTGTTGAATGGCTTTGACAAAAATGCTGATAGTGATATCAACAATAAGGTCCAGACTGAGGTAATCTCAGATGGAGATGAGGAACTTGTTGGGAACTGGAGCAAAGGTAACTGTTATTATGTGTTAGCAACAAGACTGGTAACATTTTGCCCCTGCCCTTGAGATTTGTGGAACTTTGAACTTGAGAGAGGTTTTTAGGGTATATGGCAGAAGAAATTTCTAAGCAGCAAAGCATTCAAGAGGTGACTTGGGTGCTGTTAAAAGCATTCCATGTTAAAAGGGAAACAGAGCATAAAAGTTCAGAAAATTGGCAGCCTGATGATATAAAAAAGAAAAACACATTGTTTGAGGAAAAATTCAAGCCAGCCGCAGAAATTTGCATACATAGGAGCCAATTATTAATCCCCAATACCATGAGGAAAATGTCTCCAGGCCATGTCAGAGACCTTCACAACAGCCTCTCCTATCACAGGACCAGAGGCCCAGGAGGAAAAAGTGGTTTCGTTGGCTGGGCCCAGGGTCCCTGTGCTGTGCGCAGGCTAGGGACTTGGTGCCCTGCGTCTCAGCTGAAAGGAGCTGAAAGTGGCTGAAAGGAGCTAGCCTAGAACTCAGGCTTTCACTTCAGAGGGTGGATACCCAAGTCTTGGCAGCTTCTACATGGTGTTGAGCCTTCCACCTGGTGCACAGAAATCAAGAATTGAGGTTTGGGAACCTCTCCCTAGATTTCAGAAAGTACGGAAATGCCAGGATTCCCAAGCAAGTTTGCTGCAGGGGCAGGGCCCTTAAGGAAAACCTCTGCTAGGGCAATGTGGAAGGGAAATGTGGGGTTGGAGACCCAACACAGAGTCCCTACTGGGACACTGCCTAGTGGAGCTGTGAGAAGAAGGCCAGCATCCTCCAGACCCCAGAATGGTAGATCCACTGGCAGTTTGTGCCATCTGCCTGGAAAGCCGCAGACACTCGATACCAGCCCATGAAAGCAGCCAGGAGGGAGGCTATACCCTGCAAAACCACAGGGTGGCGCTGCCCAAGACTATGGGAACCCACCTTTTGCATCAGTGTGACCTGGAGTCAAAGGAGATCATTTTGGAGTTTTAAAATTTGACTACCACTTTGGATTTTAGACTTGCATGGGCCCTGTAACCCCTTTGTTTTGGCCAATTTCTCCCATTTGGAATGGCTGTATTTACCCAACACCAGTACCCCTGTTGTATCTAGGAAGTAACTAGCTTGCTTTTGATTTTACAGGCTGATAGGCAGAAGGGACTTGCCTTGTCTCAGATCAGACTTTTGGACTGTGGGCTTTTGGGTTAATGCTGAAATGAGTTAAAACTTTGGGGGACTGTTGGGAAGGCATGATTGGTTTTGAAATGTGAGGACATGAGATTTGGAGGGGCCAGGGGTGGAATGATACGATTTGACTGTGTCCTCACCCAAATCTCAACTTGAATTGTATCTCCCAGAATTCCCACGTGTTGGGGGAGGTACCCAGGGCAGGTAATTGAATCATGGGGGCCGGTCTTTCCCCTGCTATTCTTGTGATCTGATGGGTTTATCAGGGGTTTCTGCTTTTGTTTCTTTCTCATTTTTCTCTTATTGCTGCCATGTAAAAAGTGCCTTTCACCTACTGCCATGATTCTGAGGCCTCCCCAGTCAAGTGGATCTGTAATCCAGCTAAACCTCTTTTTGTTCCCAGTTTCGGGTATCTCTTTATTAGCAGTGTGAAAACAAGCTAATACAATAATGCATAAAATTCTCCCTTTCTTGCCACTCCCAACCCCATTCTCACCCCAGTTCCTCAGGTCTGATTTTAGGAACTCACAGCTGCCAAGATCTTTTCCTCACTATAGAAAGAACTATCATTTCATGCGATTTTATCCAATAATAGACTTCCTCCTCCTTCCCTTCCTCCTGTTCTCCTCCCTCGTGTGTATGTCTAATGAGGGGAGAAGTTCTCATTTGTCAATCCTTCATGTCAATCTCAATGGACAGATTTATTCTATTTTTTACCTAATGGAATCTTGGATCTGAGAGAATGAAGTAGGCATAGGATAAATTCCCCTCTGTGTGCTTTCCCGTTCCTGCCTGGCACATGTAGCTTGTGGTAGGGGACTGAGGGGGTAGAATACCTGGAATCTATTTGCCTTGGAGAGCCAAGGGCCTTCTAGGAAAGAAGAGACCCTCACGAGGTTATGAGCATGGTCTGATCCCTGCCACCCGTGGAGATGGAGGTGCAAACAGTTCTTTTTATAATTAAAAAAAAATTCTGTTGTTTTTATGTTTTAAGGGCGTGATCTAAGTAGACAGTTCTAAGCATGTTGTAGTTGTAGTTTTTCAGGTTTTTCCCTCTTGCCTAGCTCCTGTGGATTTACACCTGAGCATAAAAGAGAGAGGGGGCCATGTAATAACTAAACAAAGTTATTCAATGAAAGGTTTGTTGAAACACTGGCAGCATGGGGAGCAATGGAAGAGCCCCGCACAGCTGAGAGGACTGACCTCAGCATGGCCACCACAGGGCTTTGGCCCATCTTGTGTGTTTTCTTGGTTGGTCAGCTCAACTTTCAGGAAGCACACTAGGGTGACACCACAGCCCCAGCCAGGTGGGCATCTCAAGGTTCCAGGGATGTCAGCATTAGAAGGAAGTCACTTGTCCCTGGTGGGACATAGGGTTGCTAGATTTAGCAAATGGAAATACAGAATGTCCAGTTGAATCTGAATTTCAGATAAATGACAAATAGTTATTTTAAGAATGTCTATCTATCTATCTATCTATCTATCTATCTATCTATCTATCATCTAATCTACCTGTCCTCTATCTAAGCTGTCTACCTGTCAAGATGGGATAAACTATTGAAAGAAATATACCTAAACTACTGAAGGGAAGATGTCTTGAAAGGCACATACTTATACTAAAACATGATTCAATCTAGGTTTGGTGGCTCTTGCCTGTAATCCCAGTCACTGGGGAGGCCAAAGAGAGGATCTCTTGCAGCCAGGAGTTTGAGACCAGCTTGGGAAACATAGCAAGACCCTCATCTCAAAAAACAAAACCATTAATCATTCATTGTTTATCTGAAATTTGGAGATAAATGATACATGTTACAGTATGGAAGAATCTCAAAAACATGTTAAGTGAAAGAAGTCAGACAAAAGATCACATGTTGTATAGTTATACTAATACAAAACATCCAGGGCAGGCAAGTCTATACATGGAAATTAAATTACTGGTTGCCTGGGGCTGGGGGTAGAAACAGGGAGTGACTGTAAATGGGCAAGAGAAATCTTTTTGGGTGATGGAAATGTTCTAAAATTAGATTGCAGTGATTTCTCAACTCTGCAAATTTATTCAAAATCATTGAATTGTACACTTAAAATGAGATAATTTTCTAGTATATAAATTGCACTGCAATAAAGCCATTAAAAAAATAACCATGTCAGTTTCAGCATGATGAATTTGAGATATTTAGGAGGCCCTTAGAAGGAGAGCATTTGGGTAAGCTGGTGGTTATATTACTTGAAGCTTAGGAGAAATTCCACAGGAAATAGAGACTTTTAAGACTCATCCATCAACACAAAGGTTGTAATTATAACCATGAGAGAGAAGCAAATTATGCAGGGAATATAGAAAAAAAAAATGAGAACAGAATGAAGGCCAACTCCAACATTCAAGGAATCCAGAAGAAAAGATAAGCCTATAAAGAAAACTGAGAAGCAGTGAGAGAAATAGGAAGAAAAGCCCAGTGACTATGAATTGACAGAAGCCAAGGGAAGATGTCTGGGGAGGTTAAAATGGCAAGTGATGCTTAATGAGAAGGATCAAAGAGAAAAAAAAAAACATGGTAGAGAAATCCAGTTGGTTATCGGGGATCCCAATAACATTGCTGGGCATAGCTCCAGGGGTTGCAAGTCCTCAGGGTCAAGGCCATACCCAGCGCAGCCTGGCAGGGAGAGTGAAGTGTTGATGGAGGGCGTGAGGCTGGATTGAAGAGCTGAAACAGTGTAGAAGATTCAGAATTTTTTGCATAAGGCAATGAGGGGATACAAAGAGCCAGTGGATAGAGTTCTGGGGTGAGGATGAAGAGGCCACAGAAGGCAAAGGCTTCATGACTTGAGAACAAATGGCCAGAACTACAGACTCCAACAGTGGGCACTCATGGCCCTCAAAGATGTGCCTCTGCTTGCTTCTCCAGGCTTCTTCCTGTGTAACCCCACCTTGTAAAATTCAGTTATCCAGCCATATGGAACTTTTCATAGTTTCCCAAACATGCCTTTCTCTTTCACACCTCTATTTTCCCACACAGCTTCCTATGCAAAGAATGTTCTACAAACTAGCCCGCCCCTCTCCCCACACACTCCTGAACCCAACTCAATGCTGTTATCATTCTTCATTTCCTGGAGCATTCCTGCTCATATTTCAACATGGATCAAAACAAACAACTTTCTGGAAGCAGCTCCTGCTTGCCCGTCCCACATGTAGAATGGGCTACTCCCTTCCTTATGCCCCTACTGTAGACTTCCATTAGTGCACTGGTAATGTCTTACACATTTCATTTATTTCCACATCATCTTCTTCTAGGGCATGGATAGCATTTCACTGGTGTTTTTATTCATAGTATCTGACCAACAGTCAATACCTAACTAAATAAATGTTAGTAGATGATTCCTCCACCCAGCTACCATGTGGTATATACCTCTTTTGCTACTTAGGGCCTTTTGGGGCTGTTTGTGGCCAGGATGCTGGGCTCCACTTTGGTAAAGGTGGACTAGATGGCTATCAGTAGCCATGGTCCAGAATGTTTTGTCCACATCTAAGACCATTTCTCAGGTTCTCAAAGCCCAGTACCACTTCTAAGCTTTTCAAATCAAACACAGGACACCCAGTTAAATCCAAATGAATATTAGTATGAAATTTTTTTGTGGACGTATGTTTTTATTTCTCTTGGGTATATGCCCAAGAGTGGCATTGCTGGGTCGTATGGTAAATTTATGTTTAACTTTTTTTTTTTGACGGAGTCTCGCTCTGTGGCCAGGCTGGAGTGCAGTGGCATGATCTTGGCTCACTGCAGCCTCAGCCTCCCGGGTTCAAGCAATTCTCCTGCCTCAGCCTCCTGAGTAGCTAGGAGCACTGAGTCACAGGGGGCACCACCACGCCCAGCTAATTTTTGTATTTTTAGTAGAGACAGGGTTTCACTATGTTGGCCAGGATGGTCTCGATCTCTTGACCTCGTGATCTGCCTGCCTCAGCCTCCCAAAGTGCTGGGATTACAGGTGTGAGCCACCGCACCTAGCCATGTTTAACTTTTTAAGAAACTGCCAAACTGTTCTCCAATGACTTTATTTTTAATCACCATTTCCCATTGATCTCTATTTCAATCAATGGCTTCACCATCCATCTAATTAGTAATCCAGAAACTTAGGAGTTCTTTACTCCTTCCTCTCCATATTCCATTAATCACCAAGTACAGTCGATTCTACTCCTAAGTATCTCTAGAACCATCTCCAAATCTTCACCCTTTGTGACCATCTGTGTTAGTCCATTTTCACATTGCTATAACGAAATACCTGAGACTGGGTAATTTATTAAAAAAAGAAAAGTTTAATTGACTCACAGTTCTGCATGGCCAGGGAGGCTTCAGGAAACTTACAATTATGGTGAAAGGCTAAGGAGAAGCAAGGCACATCTTACATGGTGACAGGAGAGAGAGTGGGGAGGGGGGGCAGGGGGGACTGCCAAATACTTTAAAACCATCAGATCTCATGAGAACTCACTATCATGAGAACAGATGAGATTATGGGGGAACCCCCATAATCCAGTCACCTCCCACCAGGTCCTTCCCTCCTGGACACCTGGGGATTACAATTTGAGATGAGATTTGGGTGGGGACACAGAGCCGGACCATATCCTAACTCAGGCCACCACTGTTTTCTGCTTTAGTGACCTCCTCACACTTCTCTGGCCACCTCACCTTCCCCAATCTATTAATTTTTAAAACAAGCTTGTGAAATATTTGGTATTCACAAAAGAATATAGGAAAACATGAATAATGTATAAAGCATAAGTATGAAACAAAAGCCTTGTGGCTCACCATCCAACTTAAGACATGAACATCCCTGTACTGTAAAGTTCCCCGTGGGCTCTAATCCATCCAATTCTTCACACCACAACTGATCAGCACATTTCTCTGCTTTGGAAGATTCAATGGCTCCTTATTGTCTTTAGGATAAAGTCCAAAGTACCTATTGTAGCTTTACAAGTTCTTCATAATTTTTGAAATTCTTCCCCAAGAACCTCCCCTTGCCCCAACTCCTTATCATTCAGGTACTGCTCTTCAAAGTCACACCTTCAGGGAATGCTGGGGACCAGAGAAGATGCTCTCTGAACCGTAGGCATTTTCTCTAATCATTGCACTCATCACTTGTTACTCCTAGCTGTTCACTGTCTGCCTTTCCCATCAGATAGTTCTGGGAAGGCAGAGACCATTTCCACTTTGCTTGCCCCTGCATCTCCAGTGTTAGCACGGTGTTTGGCACAGGGTAGTTGCTCAGTAAGCATTTTTTGAGTGTTCAGTGGATGAACTGATTCTGATACATCCAGATACAGATGTCTGGTAGGTATTTGGAACTCAGAAGAAAGGTCCAGGTTAAAGATATAGAAATGGAAGAATTAAATCATGGAAGTTAGTGTTGCAACCATCGGAGTAGATGAAGCCACCAGGGACAGTGAAGGCTAGGAGGGAAATCTTACACTCATGTTTGAGGGTTGGGTGGAAGGGGAGGGCCAGCAAAGAACAAGGGTGAGCTGGGAGCAGGAGGACAGAGAGCCCAGAACTCAAGGGAACAGGTCTCAGTGAGACCGGAGAGGTCAAGGAAGGTGAGAAGTGCCAAGAATACAGGGGGTCTGGCATAAAGGAATAATTGGAGATCTTTGCCAGAGAGTTCCAGAGGAGCTAAAGTGGAAATGCTGTAAGTTGAAGAGTGAAGTACCTGAGGGAATGCAGTGTTTACTGTTCCACAATTTTGAGGCATTTGAGAAGCATGGAGATCCAAAAGAGGGTTTTGATTTTGGGGATATAAATGAGTTAAACTTTCATTCAAATTTCATTCAAATATTCAAATGCATTGAGCATTTGTGCCAGACAGTGTGCTGGGCTGAGCATCTTTTCTGTTTATGGGAAAGATCCAGTAGAATCTAAAAACAAGATCACTGGAAGGACATGATTTATGGAGTCAGACTCCAGATGATATGGCACATAGCTCTGGAAAAGGAGACCATTTCTTTTGAGAATCGAAGAAGTAGAGGATGGGTGGATATTGAATCCTTGCCTTCTGCTTCCAAATTCAGTGAGCTTTTTAGTCTAACTTGTTTCCTTCTTTGCATTTTTGGAAAGCAGCTAAGTGTAGCTTCCCCATCTATTCGTATCTCCTGGGGGAGGGCCAGGAAGAAGGTGGGAACTTAAATTCTAAAGTGTCTCCTCTTCCTCAGTGTTGACCACAGCATATACCTTTCATTTTCATTTCTGCCTTGTCCTGCTCCCTCCTAATCTTTATATATTCACAAATTTAAGTCAAGAAAGTTTTCCCAGGTTTCACTTTGTATTTTATATCTAATGGGAGGATTCATGAAATTTGAGGGTTTGGCAACAGTCTCGAAAAACTGACCTAATACGAAACTGAAAGAGAATTTCTAGATTTAGGATGCTAAGAATTTTAACATGCTTCTGCCAGCAGAGGGAGCCCCAGGATTGGGAGCCATAGCTCAGATGGCGACAATTTCTGGCAATGCTGTCAGTCCAGAGGGATTTATGGGTTAACTGAAAATAAAAGAGAATGAAAGAGGGAGGGAAGGAGAGAGACATATATATATATATAGAAATAGTTACACACACATAAAATACATGTAACATGATTCTCTTGCTCCTCGTAACACACCTGATTTCTACTCTAGTTCAGTGATTCCCAAACCTCCATGAATCATCCGGGAGAACTGAGGGCAGATCCTTAGACCCCACCAAGTCCTTTTGAGTCTGGCTTATTAAGGGTGGGACCTAGGAATCTGTATTTTTTACAAAGCTCCTGACAGAAGTTTTTTTTTGGCCAAACTTTAGTCAGGTTCCTGAACCTTCTAGGCCCATCTGGGCACTTCCTAGTAAAATCCAGTTTTACAAAGAATCCTGCTAAGTCAGTTTAGCAAGAACTGCGTCCCCCCCCCCCCCCGCCCATTTTAATACCTGATTCCTTGATATCTAATTGGTTTTTTCATTTGCCATCATCCCCAGGGGGTGCCTGACCACCCTGGCCTGTCTTCAGAAATAATCCTCTTTCATTTCAGCCAGAACCCTCCTTATCCCAACCCTGATGTTTCGTCTTAGTAATTTTCCATCCACCAATCACCAATCACCATCCTGCTCTTTGTAAATTATCACACACTTGCCCATGGTGTGGAATTGAGTCCAGTTCTACACTGAGATGTCTTTTCCCCCATTGCAGTAGTCCCGATTAAAACCTGTTTTTAACCACTTTAACTGCTCTCTAGCTATGGTTTTCTTTGACAGTCCCCAGGTGATTCTAAAGTAACCTGTCGACACACCAGTCCAAACTTCTACTTTGGGTAATTAGGTAAATACTTTTAACTTTAGCTTGTTAGAGACTTAAATTTAACGACTCCAGACAACAACATGCTGACTGGTAGTAAAATGTAATCCCTGGGAGACTGCTGTTATGACTGAGCCATTTCCTTTTCTTAAAAAAAAAAAAAACAAAACTAGGTTTTACATTTATTCATATAACACATGAGGAGGGCTTAAAAAGTCACCTGGTACAAAAGGTTTACAACGAGTGACAACAATCCTTGCTCTTTTCCTTTCTCAGCCCTGGTCCCACTGAGAGGCAATCACTTTTAAATCTTAATTTATTTTCCCCTGAAAACCAACTCCACATTTTTAAACAATGTGTTTTTACTACTATTTCTTGATTTTGCAATTTTGGAAATTACTTATTCATTTCCTGCTAAGGAATGTTGGGATTTTGCTTTTTTACATCACACAAATACCCATTCCCTTTTTTCTAGATTCCTAATATTAAAATACCAGATTTTTAATTAAATCAATAATGTTTGTATTGTTACGATTAATTGTTTACAGCTGAACAATATGGTGCACTATGATACATTTTTTTCTTCTAGTCTTCACTGAATTCCTGGGAGTTAATAATCACTTCATTTTGATTTGTTTGCTTTGTTAGTTGTACATGTCCTTCAAACCCTCTGACAAGAGCTATAAAATTCAAATAAATAAGTCAAATTAATCGGGTAATCTATGAGTTCCTTTATTTTTTTTCTTGGAGACATTTTACTGAAGCCCTTAGTCCTCCTGTCCCCTGAATCTGGGGACATTCCTTTGGGAATGGGAACTCTTGTTTTTCTCTTTCTTGGTTTACTTCCTCATGTATAATAAGAAAATGTTTTGAGACCTTTATGCAGGAGTGATGTTTCACATTTTTAACATATCAGACTCCGGCCAAATAAAGGACAGTGTGACGGTTCTGGTCAGTCCTGTCTGCTTGTCCTTGTGTTACCTTCTCCTTGGTTGTTTTTTGGCCGGGTAAGGATTGCTAGAGAAGACACTGTTTTCTCTCAGAATTGGAAGATGTTGCTGTCTTGCCTTTCAGTTTCTAGCTTCCAGCGTTGACACTGAGAGGTCCAACTGCTGTTGAGATTTCTGACCCTCGGTTTGTGAACTATTTTTCTTTCTCCAGAACTTTTGGAGTCCTTTTATTCCTGGGGTTCTAACATTTCCAATAATATGCTTTGATGAGTTTTGTTGTTGTTGTTCATTGTGTTGGGCACCCACTGGGTCCATTGAATATGGAAATTCAAATCTTGTATTTTGGGAAATTTTAGAGAATTTTTTTTTGATTATTTTATTCTCTTTCATTTTCTCTGTGTTCTCTTTTTGGACTTCTTAATAGAAGGTGACAGAGCTCCTGAGCCGATCTTTTAAGTTTCTTATCTTTCTATGTCTTATGTTTTTAAAATCTCTTTCCATTTTGTCCTATTTTCTGGGAGATTTCCTCAATTTTATCTTCCAGTGCTTAAGTTTAATTTTAATTAATTAATTAATTAATTTTTTGAGACAGAATTCCACTCTTGTCGCTCAGGCTAGAGTGCAATGGCATGATCTTGGCTCCCTGCAACCTCTGCCTCCTGGGTTCAAGTGATTCTCCTGCCTCAGCCTCCTGAGTAGCTGGGATTGCAGGCATGCACCACCATGCCTGGCTAATTTTTGTATTTTTAGTAGAGATGGGGTTTCACTGTGTTGGCCGGGTTGGTCTTGAACTCCTGACCTCAGGTAATCCGCTCACCTTGGCCTCCCAGATTGCTGAGATTACAGGCATGAACCACCATGCCTGGCCCTTCATTTTAATTTTTAAATGTCCAGTTGCATTTTCATTTAAAGAGCCATTTTTTTTCTTCTCCATACTTAAAAATTGGTTCATTTTATCATGTTATTATTATTTTTTGAGACAGGGTCTCACTCTGTTGCCCAGGCTGGAGCGCAGTGATGCCATCACAGCTTATTGCAGCCTCAACCTCCTCCGTGCAAACAATCCTCTCATGTCAGCCTCCTGAGTGGCTAGGCATGCATCACTACACTACACTAATTTTTTTATTTGTAGAGACTGGGGTCTCTCTATGTTGCCCTGGCTGGTCTTGAACTCCTGGGCTCAGGTGATCCTCCCACTTCAGTCTTCCAAACTGCTGAGATTATAGGCATGAGCCACTGCTGGAGAAGGAAAGTTTATTTTCAGCCAAAAATTGGCTTCTTGATCATAATTCATGAATTATCTTCCCTTATCTCTGGGGGATACTGATGTTGCTGTGGCCATTACTGATAATTATTTCTTCTGCTTTCTAGATTTCCTCTCTTGAGGTCCTCAGTATCAAAGGCTTTTGTTCCATGCCTAGTGTCTTAGTCTGTTTGTGTTACTGTCAAGGAACCCCTGAGGCTGAGTAGTTTTTAAAGAAAAGGGTCTGTTTGGCTTATGGTTTTGCAGCCTGCAGAAGAGGCACAGTGCCGACATCTCTATCTAGTGAGGGCCTTAGACCGCTTCCACTCATGGCAGAAGAGGAGCAGGCATCACATGGCAAGAGAGGGGTGGGAGGGGCCAGGCTCTTTGAACAACAAGTTCTTGCAGACCTCGTAGAGTGAGAACTCACTCATTACTATGAGCATGGCACCAAGTCATTCATGAGGGATTCACCCCCACGACTCAAACACCTCACATCAGGCCCCACTTCCAGCCTTGGGGATTAAATTTCAATCTGCAACTTGGAAGGGACAAATATCCAAACTATGTCACCTGGTGATCTTTGTAGTCTCTTCCTTGGCTGTCGGAAGCTTTGTGTATGAGGGCAGGGCTTGTCAATTTTTGGAATTCACTGTAGGATAATCCAGAAGGCCCCTGGTGGTTTCACTGGGGGAAGCACACATCAATGTCTGTAGTGTTTGTCTCTTTGGTTGGGTCCTTTCTACAGGGAAGAATCCTTAATTCTTCTGCCTAGTGTAAGCTGGGGTAGGGTGGGTGGAGAGGGGTAGAGCTAGGCTGTTTGTGTTCTGGGAGCTGAGCCAGTAAAATGGGCTGGGGAATCTCATCTTTCAGTATGGAGTCTTTCTCTAATCTCGCTATTTCCAGCTCCATGCCTAACCCCACCCTCTGCTGTGTCTGATGTCCCTAAGCCTGGTGTGTCTTTGTTAAGTTTCTCCAGAAAATAAATTTTCCTTCTCCAGCTGGAGTAGCTGTAGAGGCCAAGGGTCTTCTCCTGTGTTTACCCCCACCTGTTCCTCCAACTCCTGAGGCTTCCCATCGTGAGCACTCAGACTCCAGCAGTCTTGGGTTTGCTAAGTCACTTATTACTCATCCATCCACTTTCCCTCTTCCAAGAGTGTTGACATTCCTTAACTGTTGTTATCTCTGTTGTTCCCATGTTCCCAGTCTTTTTGTCCTTATGGCTTATGGCATATAAATTCTTCTACTGTCATCAAAGCATTTTGTCAGGATGCAGAAATTAATGTCTGTTCAGAGTGCCAACTTTAACCTTAGATAGCTATTTTTGTGTGGCTTGTCAGGCTTGAAAGGAGAGGAAGCTTATAGTAGTGATATCTTCTATTTATCCCCAAATTACTAAAGAGTCACGAGCATGGAAACAGGACATTTTATTGCATGGTTTTATTGGAAGAAAAGGAGGGGAAATATTTCATTTGTTTGTCCACTTAAAAAAATATTTATTGAGCACTAATACATCTCTGGAATTGTGCTAGGTGCTGGGAATGCAAAGGCTTACGAATATGTGGTGTCTGCTTTCAAGGAAATTGAAGTCAAGTACAAGGAAAGTAGGCAAGTAAATCAGAGCTCCCCATAGCATGATGTATACTGTAATAGGCGTGTGTGTAGAGTACTGTGGAAGTAGAGAAGGGACAGGCCACGGCAGCAGGAAAGGGCTCTGGGAAGTGGTCCTGGAGCTCCGTTTTGAAGGCTAAGTACAAGTTATGAGGATGTTGGAGAAAGGCATCCCAAGCAGAGGGAACTGCATCTATTCAGGCAAGAAGTCTAGAAACAACATGGCATTTCAGAGGAAACTCAGGTAGCCTGAATGGCTAGAGCAAGGGTCTGTGTTGGGGAGGGGCCTGAGTAAGACTGGAACAGTCACTGAACTAGCCATGTCTTTCCAGAGCCTGATCCTGGGCCTACCAACAAGAGATCCAGAAATCATAGTATCTTATTCCTTCTGTGAATTTGAGCAAAGTTAAAACAATGTTAATTGTAAAATGAGGATAATATGAAGATTATATAAAGAAATGAGACATGTAAAATGCTGATCCAGTGGTAGGAATGTAAAATATTCTAGTTCTTTCATGACAAATCTGCCTTAAATCTGTCTCCTCCCTAGTCTCCTAACAGTTATAAAACAGATTCTGGGAAAACTTAACTATTGGGGAAATCTTTTTCTTCTTTCTATTTCTGCCAGGGGAAGATTACTTGAGCATCTTTTAACTGAATTTGTATTTAGTCAGCAGCTGTGATGTTTATGAGCTCTCAGACATCTGGGATACCTTCCTGTAAAGTTTTCATCATTTCTTAAAAGGCTCCTGGGTGGGACTCTGGGATAACTGAGTTCCAGTCTCCCTCCCATCACTGACAATACATGTGACTTTGGGCAAGGCCCTTCACTTGTCTTGGCTTCAATTCCCTCACCTGGCAAATAAGGAGAAATAAATTAGATTACCTTTAATATTTGTTCTAGCTCAGAAATTCGACACAGGGAACTTTTAGCTATACTCAAATTAGTATAAAGAAAGAGCTAGGATTTTCAGATTTTATTTTCATATCATCCTAATGACAGGGAGGCAGTTCCTTTCAAATCTTGGCAAGCAAGCAGAAGTGAGACTGTTTCATCCCTCCTTACCTTTCCCACCCTCCTTTCAGCTTCCGACTCTGATGAACTCACACAAACCCCAAAAAGAAATACTTTCACTAAAGGAAACACTTCAATTGTGTCCCTCTGATACTGATAAGCTCTGTCGGAAAAGTCAGAGGAGTAGGACTCTTAAAAGCCAACTGTTATGAAAACACATCATCATTGTCTGTAGATGTTTTCTGAAGCATGCATCTAGCTATTTTAATCTCTCCAAGTGACTGGATCACTAAACCGCAATACTCTGGATGATACTGTCTGTTGATGGCAAGTGAAGATTTGGGTAAATGGTGAGGGTGGGGAATGGTATTTCCCTTTCCTGTCAGGTTTCTCTAGTTCCTTGACCTGAAATAAGTGCTGGGATTTTCTCTGAAGAGGCCCGTTTAGGGCTCAGAGGGTCAGTATTCTGAGCAGCCCAGCTGGACTAGGATTAAGGGATAGATGAATAGCACATTAAGAATTTTGATTGACATATTTAGGCCTCCCTTGATCCACTGAACAAGACTTCTGGAAATAAAATGAGACTTTTCAACACTCTAGATCTAAATGTTAATAACATTAAACTAGCTGATGTTTGGCCGCAGCATGCAGATATCAGCATGTTTAGCAGTTCCCAAGATACAACATAGTGTTTGTGCGCTGTCATTGGTTTAAAACCGATTTTAAAAACTGCTTACAACATATCTATAATTCTTGCAGTCTTTTTGTAATTCCAAAAGAACATGCAGACATTTTTTATACTATCTTTGCAACTTTTTTGTTCCAACTTGACTTTCTGTGCCACAATGATCAGAATGCTGTCAGTGCCAGTAAGAGACTTCTGGTTCCATCTGCATCTTATCATATCATCCCTCCTACACATTCGAAAGCTCATCGGGCATTTCTTCTTGTTTTTTTCTCACCAGCATTTCACATTGAAATTTCTCTTTAGCCCAGCCCTCCTGTTCATTTCAATATATTAATTATTTCAATAGCAGTTTTTTGAGGACCTACTATGTACTAGGCCCTGACACAAATGGTGATACTATTATATATAATGTGATTTTTAAAAGTCTTACCTCAAGATTTCGAACAAATTTGACTTCTTTTTATTGATGTTCTTTTTTCTTTTGCTTCTCTTCTCTCTCTCTTTCCCTCCTCCTCTGCCTTTCCTTCTGTTTCATCTCTCTCTTCCTTTGCGGTTTCCCACTCTTTGGGGAGGGGCAGGATTTCCTGCTCAGAAGTTGGTTGGTTTCTGGGAGGAGTCAGAAGACCTGATTTGGGACTGAAACCAGCTGGTCTGCCACCTGATACAAGAAGGTGAAACCCAGGCCAAGGAAGAAGTCCCTTATGCTAGGACTGAGCTGGCAGCCAGGAGGCACCGGCAGAGACTGCTCCAAAGAGAAGCCAGAGTGGACCAGTTCTGGGCATCAGGCATCAATCAGTACTACCCAAAGGACAGAGGAGCCCTTGAGGCAGCCCAAGACAGGAATGCTTGGAAGTGGTCCTGGTTTCCCTGGAGACTTATCCATTACTATTGTTAGCTCTTAACATGGGAGAGGCATACCAGACAGAGCCCCTGTCCCACCCTTAGCAGGTGCTCACTCTCAGATTCCTGGCTTTGTCTCAAAGGAAGTTACTGAAACAAAAACTGGGTTTGGGCAGGTTTTCCTTTTTCGCCAGGAGACACTCTAGTGATCCAATGCATTCTGTGAGGCCTGTGTGTCCACGCATTTCTCAATTATAAACTTAAGGAATCTCATATGTGACTTATAAACCATTTTAGTGACTGCATCAGCTGATGCTGGAGTGGATGGTAAAGGGAAGACAGGAATCTACAATGGGATGTATTAGGGAAAGAGACTCCGTAAATAGGGATGATAATTCTACCATAATTCTTGCCAATTAATGACAGAGAGAGTCACATTCTAATTCAGAGGTTTATGATCGCTGCACTGAGGAAGGGACTACAGCGTATCAAAACAAAAATGTACTTTCTTCCTCTATTTCTTCATTTCTTCAACAAATATTTAATAAGCACCTACTCTATGCTAGGCGCTGGGCTAGAGGCTGGGGATAGAGTGGTAAGCCATACTGGATGTAGCTATGCCCTGATGGAGAGTATAGAGATTTGGGCACACAAGCTCAGAGGAAGGACTGTAATTGTTGGGTGCTAATGTCTCCTTTGGAGAAGCATCATCAGACAGATTTTGGATAGTCATCCTTCTGTTGCTTAGCCAATGTGGAACATTGGTTCTTTGAATGACCCTTTTGCTTGCAATATCTACAAGTACCCCTCTCTATATGTTCCCAATTCTTAGAAAATGCAAGACTTTTCGGTCTTGTTTTTATTTCAGGGGCAAGTTTTTTATATAGAGTACCATATGTTCTGTTGATTTCTAGCTTATTTACTTTCTAGAGCTCTCTGAAAATATCTAGTTATGTACTGGATATTTTCTAAGCTGTCAGTTTCATATTTCAATTACTTTTGTCTCGTTAAATCCCCTAATTCATATTTGAGCCCTTTAATAGAAAAAATAAAGACAATGTTTCTTTTATTTCAGCTGTTGAGTGTACTCCAGAATGCTCTTTGAAAGTTTTCTGAAGCCTCTTTTCATTTTTATTTAGTTTACAATTTTTAATCTTTGTCTAATGTACTTTTAAAAGGAAGATTTTTTTGACATTGCTTTTCGTACTGTATTTTCAATTTTTTCTTGTCCATTTAAGGGGTTTGTTTTTCATATTGCACAACAGAGTTATTTAATTTTTTTCTTACCCTGCTGTGTATAATTTTTTTTTCTCTATTGGATGGACTAACACTTAACTGAATCATTTGGTACAGATGTTTAATCCAGAACAATAAGTACCTAATAAAATCTTGAATTGTTAACTAATTTCTGCTCAACCACCCCTGAGGCTTAGGAAAATCTTTCATGGTAACTTTTAATTTTGCTCTAGGCCAGGGTTTAAATTCAGCTTTTTAGGGCTGCCCTCTGGTTTAGCCATTTTACAATGTGATTACTCTTTTCCAGAGAAAACTTAGAAGAAAGGGGTGGCTCATGTTGAAGGTCAGGTAATGCCGAGTAGAAAGAGAAATGAAAGGAGGTTGGGTTTTAGGTGGTATCAGAGTCTTTGAGAGAGACCATTCTTGAGTTAAAATTTTATCTTGAAGCCTTAGCTTGCCAATGAAAGAAGCTAACTATTGCCTCTTTGGGCCTTTGTCTCCTAATTTTTCTGGGGTTCCTCTTAAATATCTTAATTTATTCATTTTGACATGTCAGAAGTTCTGCAAGATAGCCATTGCTATTCTAACAATTTTTTTTTTTTTTTGCAGTTTACAAAAATAAGTCCAAGAGTTAGGATTACAGTGCAATTTTATATGAAAAGCAGGAGTTCTCCCAGTGGATGCTGCAGTTTTGACATGGAAGAAACCAAGAAGGACGAGAGATGCCACTGAGTAAAAGTGTGTGCCTGTCAATGGTATCTTGGGTTCCCTTTCTAAGCAAAGGTTAGAAAGGATCACATAGTTAATGACCTGACAAAATCTTTGACCCCAGTATACAAACTGAAAGTGTCCTATCACAGACTAACAAGACAGGGCATGCTGTCGTGAAAGTTTTTTATAGATCTGACAATTGCCTTTTCCCAAATTGGTTTTCAGTCTGCTGGACCTCCAACTGTTATCCCCGAGGACTAGCTTGGATTGGATTGGTAACTTATGGAATATATATCTCCATTCATTTCCTCTGGAACACTCCCTTATATCAGAAATAAGGCAATCCAGAAAAAAATACAATAAGACATTTTAATATGGACAAGCAAAAGCAAACATGGAGTAGGAAGGGAATAAACTGTTTAATGGTAAAAATATTTATGCCTCCAAAACCAAAGGTCTAATGAACTTATAAAAAGACCTATGTTGAACTACCCAATGGTATATTTCCCACACAAAATGTCAAATGATCTTATATCAAGACCTATGACTCAGTGGTGTACCTCCCAAACAAAGTGCCTAATGACCTTATACAAAAGTCTAGGCATAATTGTTTACTAAAGTGTGTACCTGTTGACTAAATTTTCTAATTATGTTATACAAAGAACTAGGAAAAGTGATCTGATACAAAGACTTGTTTGCTTGCAAATCACAAAAGCAATGAGAACTTAATAAAACTAGTCAGAGCTCAGGTTATTGTTGAGATTTTGTCACTGGGCAGCAGATCTAAAAGACAAATGCACTTGTGCACAAGGAGCACAGTAAGTGTACCTGTTGGTCCCATGTTCCCTGGAATATTGCCAAGGGAAGGTCTTTAAAACAATCACAGTAGAGCTTCTAGAATTGTCAAAGAATGATGGGACCACCATTTAATATATAAAATAAAACAAAAATAGTAAACTTTTTGCTCATTATAGTAAGGGCAAGCTTTTCTGCTCTATCTGTCTGAACAGCAGACTGCTGATGTCATATAGGTTTTTGAGGATGCATGAAGGTCAGGCACTGGTGTACTTTCCCAGACATAAATGGACTGACATCAGCTATAGAAGCGTGACTATTTGTTGATTGGTTAGCACTCTGAGATGCAGTTAATGGCATGAGTTCATTCCTGATTGGTTGACTTTCAGAAATGAGGGCCTATCACTGATTGGTTGGCTTCTAAAAGCTTAACAGGTGAGTTGTCATTTATTAAGCCAGTGGGTTTTCTACTACTTCTGGTTAGCATGACCATAGAACAATCAAATTTTCCTGCGAATGTGGGAAACTTTATTCTCAGTTGATACCTACTATTTGTTTTCATTAGAATATAGTGCAAGAGAAGGCATATACTATAGCATAAAACTATATATATTTCTTTCTATAAATTGATCAAAGTTTTGTGGTGTTTCGTGAAGAGGAAGATAACTTTAATAGATATTTCACTATGACCAAATTTGAGACTATTTGGTTTGACCAGTAGATTAAGGTATTTTTATAAAAGGCAAAAGCATTAATTAGATGAGTTTAATCAAGAAATTTATTTTTGG
Source organism: Trachypithecus francoisi (assembly GCF_009764315.1). Taxonomy (NCBI): domain Eukaryota; kingdom Metazoa; phylum Chordata; class Mammalia; order Primates; family Cercopithecidae; genus Trachypithecus; species Trachypithecus francoisi. The sequence continues at coordinate 66,717,873 of NW_022681470.1, read as the reverse complement.
AATCAAATTTATCACATTTAATAGTAATTGAGCAAAAAGGAAACATTTATCAATATGCTGAGAAAAAGAATAAAAAAGCATTTAAAGAAAGGGATGATCTGGACAGACAGGCTGGAAAGGGAAGTACATCCCCTTTTTGGTGGTAATATTAGACAGAATCTTAGCATCTTATAATTGGATGCAACCTCCAAGTCCAGAAATCTCCTCTCCAGTTTATACCATCCCTGGCAGATGACTTCCAACCCCTGCTTGAATGCTTTTGGTAGTGGGGAGCTTACTATATATCACAAGGCAATTCATTATGTTTTTTAATTACTCTGATATCTTAATAATATAACATCTGCCTTCTTGTAATCCTGCTTGATAGTTCTTGTTCTCTATTTTTGAGCCACACAAGTCTTACCATCTCCAATATGGCAGCTCTTGAAATATTTGGCACAGTTGTCATGTAAAGCTACTGAATCTAATATCTCTATTGTTCTTCAATTGTTCTGTATGTGTTAGAGTTTCTGGACTTTTATTTGCCCTAGTCACTCTAATTAAGCAAAATTTTTTTGTCAAGGTTTGTCTTAAAATATTAACAATAACAATAATAACTCTTATTGACTGAAAGCCTGCTATATGCAAAGTACTACGGTAAGAACTCTATGTGTATTGTCTCATTTAATCAGCAAAATTTTCCCTGAGGAAGGTACTATTTTACAGATGAAGAAAGGATTTAACTAACTCGAGAGAGTGTAAATAACTTTCCCAGGTTTTAGAACTACAAATAGGAGAGTCAAGATGCAAACCTAAGCAAATCCAGGCAGTCTAATTTAAACTTTTTTCACCCTGACAGAATGCAAAGTATAACAAATCATCTTGACCTTCTCTTTTTCTGCACATTATACTTCTACTAACGAAGCATTAATTTGTTTTAGTAGTCCTGTTATAAGCCCTCGTTGGCTTTTATTGAACTTGTAACCACTGAAAATCTTTAGGTATGGGCAAAAAGAACAAAACTAGAGGCATCATACTTCTTGACTTCAAAATAAACTTCAAAGCTATAATAACAAAAATGACATGATACTGGCATAAAAGCAGATATATAGATCAATGGAACAGAATAGAGAGCTTAGAAATAAATTCACTCACCTATAGCCAGCTGATTTTCAACAAAGTTGCCAAGAGCCCACACTGGGGAAAAGACAGTCTCTTCAATAAATGGTGCTGGGAAAATTTGATATCCACCTGCAGAACAACAAGACTAGATCCTGACATCTCACCATATCAAGTCATATGCCACATAACATTTTGGCCAATGAGGGACTGTATATGTGATTTTAGTCCTATAAAATTATAACATTTTTACTGTATCTTTTTTATGTTTAGATAGGTTTACAAATGCTTACCATTATGTTACAATTGCCTATAATATTCAGTACAGTAATATACCATACAGGTTTACAGCCTAGGAGCAATAGGCTACACCATATAGCCTAGGTATGTAGTAGATTATGCTATCTAGGTATGTTTTAAGTAGACGCCATGATGTTTGCACAAATGACAAAATTGCCTAGTAAAGCATCTCTCACAGTGTATCCCCGTTGTGAAGTCACGCATACCTATAAAAATCAACTCAAAATGGATTAAAGATTTAAACATAAACTATGAACCTACCAGAAGATGATATAGGGGAAACATTTTGAGACATGGGACTAGGCAACAAAGTTTTAGATAAGACCTCAAAAACATAGGCAGTCAAAGCAAAAATAGACAAATGGGATTACATCAAACTGAGAAGTTTGTGCATAGCAAAGGAAACAATTAGCAGTGAAGAGACAACCTGCAGAATGGGAGAAAATGTTTGCAAACTATATATCTGATGAAGGGTTAATATCCAGAATGTATAATAAACTCAACCCAATAGCAAAATAAACCCAAGTGACCTAATTTTAAAAATGGGCAAAAGACCTTAATAGATATTTCTCAAAAGAAGACATAAAAATGGCCAACAGGTATATGAAAAAAAGTTCAACATCACTGATCACCAGGGAAATACAAATCAAAACCATAGTTAAATACCACTTCACTATAGTTAGAATAGCTCTTACCAAAAGACAAAAGAAAGCACGTGTTGGTGAGGATGTAGAGAAAAGGGAATGCTTACACACTGTTGGTGGGAATGTAAATTAGCACAGCCCCTAATGGAATGGAAAACAGCATGGACGTTTCTAAAAGATTAGAAGTAGAACCACCATAAGATCCAGCATTCCCACTAGTGGGTGTATAGAGATATCTGTACTCCCATGTTTGTTGTAGCACTATTTACAATAGCCAAGACTTGAAATCAACCTAAGTGCCAGCAGTGGATGAAAGGATAAATAACATGTAGTATATGTATACAATGGAATACTATTCAGCGATGGAAAACAATGATATACTGTCATCTGAGACAAAATGGATGAACCTGGATGTTAAGTGAAATAAGCCAGACACAGAAACACAGACAAATAGTAAATAGCACATGATCTCACTTAAACGTGGAATAAATAAATATAAATATATATATATATATATATTTGCTGATCTTTGCTGATCTTATAAAAGTATAGAGTAGATCAGTGTGGTTAACAGAGACTTGGGAGGAGATGGGGGAGAGGAGGATGAGGAGAGGTTGGTCAAGGAGTACAAAGTTTCAGTTAGGAGGAAGAGTTCTAGAGTTCTTTTCCACAGTAGGGTGACTATGGTTAGCAGTAAGGTATTGTATATTACAAAATAGCTGGAAGAGAAGCTTTTGAATGTTCTTACTACAAAGAAATGATAAATGCATGAGGTGATGGCTATGCTAAATACCTTGATTTGATCATTATATAATGTGTGGAAGCATCAAATTGTACTCAAATATATACAATTATAATGTATCAATTAAAATTTTTAAAAAACTCTAGGCCTTTTTCACATGATCTGCTGCTAGAATATGTCTTTCAAATTCTGTGGTCATGCAATTGGGTTTTTGAACCTGAATTCTGTATTGTATCTTTTTCCCTATTCAGTTTCAGTTGGTTTTTCTTTGGTGCATGGTTCCAGCCTATTGAGTTGTTTTGAGTTCTGACTGTGCTGTCTCAGCTCTGTGTCACCAACAGAACTGATAAGTATAACTTCTGTTACCTCTCCTAGGTTGTTGGTGAAATTACCAAGCAGAATAGGACAAAAGACAATTTTTGTTCCTGTGTTGGGGGAGGAACATGTTTGATCGTAACCAGACATAGCCTTGTGAGACTACCTCATAACTTTGATTCTGAAATTATTAAGCAAACTCTTTTTCCTAACTTTCCTCTAACCCAGAATTTTTCAACTTCTGCCCCATTAACATTTTGGAATGGAGAATTCTTTGTGTTGGCGGCTGTCCTGTACATTAGAAGATGTTTAATAGCCCCCTGACTTCTACCCTCTAGAGGCCTGCAGTACTGCCCCCTCCCCTCACCCAGACACCAGAAATGTCTTAAGACTGTCAAACGTTCTCTGGGGGTACAAAATTGCTTCTCCTTTCATTTACAAGCACTGCTCTAGCCTCATAAATGATTAATTAAACAATCAAGTATTTATTAAGAACCTACTATTTGCCTAGGACCTAAAGATTTTTGTGAACACTGAAGACATGATCCTTTACTTCAAGAAGATTGTACTATAAGAGACATGACCAAGCCCACAGAACAACGGGGAGAAAAAAAGTCTATTACTGAGTGATGCAGTATGAGACTCAGGCTGTATGACCTATAAGAACTCAGAATTGAGGAGACCAGTGACAACAGAGATTTCAATAGCTCGGATTTGATTGGGTTGGGTAATTTTTAATATATTTTAATATAAACAGGCATGGGGAATTTCCTTCTACACAAATGTATAGGCATACTTATATATTTAGGCAACTTTATTTTTTTAATATATAGGCAAACTTTCAAAGCATAGGCATTACTTTCTAAATAAATCATGTAATCCCAGCACTTTGGGAGGCTGAGGAAGGCGCAGATCATGAGGTCAGGAGATTGAGACCATCCTGGCCAACATGGTGAAACCCCATCTCTACTAAAATACAAAAAATTAGCTGGGCATGGTGGTGCACATCTATAGTCCCAGCTACTTGGGAGGCTGAGGCAGTGGAATCTGTTGAACCAAGGAGGCGGAGGTTGCAGTGAGCCGAGATTGTGCTACTGCACTCCAGCCTGGTGATAGAGCAAGACTCCATCTCAAAAAAATAAAAATAAAAAAAATTTAAAAAAACATCAGAGCACACAGTTTTACATGTAGTTTGACAATGGGCAAAACACCTGTATTTGAAATCATACCTCCCTTGGAGAATTTGAGGTATGTAGTTTCAGAAGATGTGGAGGTAGTGGGTGGGAGGACATTCAGGTTGGAAGAGTAAGGTAAACAAAGGTGCAGAAAACCAGAAGGGAACAGGAAGGGACCGGGGTTCATGCTAGGCAGCCTGACAAATCAGGCAAGAGGGCCGGATGAGATGGAAGCATATCACAGAGGCACTGAAACCTGGCATAAGAGTTTTGGTCTCAGATGTTTTTGAGTTCAGGAGCAGCAGAATGAAAGATATGAAAGGAAGACAGTCTGACAACGGATAGTTTAGGGTGAAGGTGCTAGAGCGTGCGGGGGATGGTTTGAGCAGTTGAGAGCCAGACAAGGTGGTAGCTGAATGGGCAAAGGAATAATTAATAAAAGAGGCATTTTGGAAGACCAGCAGGAAGGATAAAATTGAGTCAGTTCCTAGGAAGTTTCTTGGACATTGAAAGTGAGGCTCTGCCTTGGTATAGGGCTGAGTTTCCCATTTTGGAAACTGGGAGAGCCATGGTGCCATTGACATTCTTCTTTTCCTTTAAAACTCCAAATATGTTTCTTTTTCTTGATTAATCTTACCACATTCTGATTGCTTTTTTCCTTTGGGAGTGATAAGAATAGATTTCAGAGAGAGATGGTTTTTGATCAGGGCCAGGAACACTGGGTAGGAGTTGAGTTGGCAGAAATGAAATGGAGATGTGTGTAGGGCACTGGATGAAGGAGAGAGTCTGAGCAGAGGCAATGGTGTGAGCCAGTGATATGTTTGGCAAAAATGCATAGCTGTTGATGGAAGGAGTAAAGTCCCGATTAGGACTGGTGACATGAAAAATATGAGAAGACTAGCATCAAGGCCATGCCTCGGACTCCTGGCTACCTCTTTAAAGTTTAAAATTTATTTTGCTGAGCCCTATAGAGTCACCAAATTGGCTATTACTACAGATGAAGCTCTACACTGGAGGAGGAGGACTCAGATCTGTAACAACCAGTTTTCTTTTTTTTCTCTTTCTAGCCCAGAGTTTCTTACTATGATCTGGGTGCTTGGGGAGGAAGGCTGGGTAGAGCTAGACTCATCATTTGCTTTGGTGTTCTTGGGAGCTTATCTCTTTTCCTGCCAGGTAGCTAGTTTTTCCTTTCTTTCCTGTCCTTCACCTCCAGACCTCCCTCGTTTCTTTTCTTCCCCTCTCTCTGTCTCTCTCTCTAAAATACAGTTGGGAAGAAAAAGTTATCAGCCATGGGAACCTCTGGTGCACAGGTGTGAGGATCAAAGAGCTTTTCTGCCTTAGAATTAATCAGTTACCTCCCACTCACTCTAGCTCAGAAGTTGATCTACCTTCTCATCTTAAAATGCTAAATTTCATGGAAGTTATAAAAGTTTCTCTTCCCACCCCTAACAAGAAGGAAAAACGAGTCCTCAACAGACTTACCTGCATGTGGTAGCTTATTACACAGTTCCTAGGTGTGAAGCAAGTGCCTGACCTTCAGGAAGCTGTTCCCGCTGCAGTGCTCAGGTAAGACACCATCACTGTCACCCGCCTGCTAACCTTCCCTGCTGCCCACCCCAGGACACCACACCTCTCAGGAATTAGATGAGATATGGTATAAAAAGTTTTTTATTTCAAAATGCAAAATGGTGGTCATTGTAATAATTAATAATAATAATAATATAAAAAGCATTTATCCTTCCTTCCTAGTGCAAAATGGTAGACGCATTTAGATAATTCACACAGTATTGGACGCGTCATGACAATGCAGTGCTGCACAGCAGCAAAACTCAATCCCAAACTCCTTTTGGTGGATGCTCGTGGTAGGTCAGTTCTAGATGTCAGCAGTTTCTCTGAAGTTAAGTCCAGATAAAAAACAGCACATGCTCCTGCACTCTCCCAGCGGAGTCAGGCTCCTGTGCGCGTGACCCCTCTGTCTCTCCCTTCCTCTTTCGGTCTGTTTGTCTCTCTCTGCTGCCTCTCCCTCCCACTCCGCTGGTCTCCCACAGTTCCTACGAGGCGTGCGGCCGGTTGGAGAGGGCCCGGCCACCGAGGACGGCGTCCTGCTGCTTGCCTTTCTCCTGCAGGGCTTGCTTCTGGAGAGCCTGTCGCTCCAGGGCGGCCTGCAGCTCCGCCACGGCTGCCTCCTGGTCCCGAAGACGGCTGGCAGCCGTGAAGGGGCTGCACACAGTCTCCATCAGGCCGAGCACCACGCCGAAGAGGGCCAGCACGCTGCCCAGCACGTACAGCTTCACCATCTTCCCCTTGCGCTTCTGGGCCATCATCTCCCTTGCCAGGGGGATCATCTCCTGGACCGTTTCCATCTCGGCTCTGGGCTCTCGGAGGCGGGAGTGACCTGCAGGAGGAGCAGCAGGAGAGGGGACTTCAGCCACTGAAGAACGGCTGCAGCCTCCCGCCACCCTGCACCCAGCTTTTCTTGGGGAGGACTCATAGAAAGGGGGACCACCTTAGTGGCAGGGCGCGAGCAGGAGGCAGCGCGAGCTGCAGTTGGCGGCGGTCAGCGTGTCCGTCGATCCGACTGGCCTCGGCGTTCTCCTCCGCTCGGCAGCTGCAACTCTTCCAGTTGGAGACTCTGCCGCTGGCACCGCTTTAGCGTCCGGAGGCCGCTTATATATTTTCTCCGAGACACGCCTCCTGGGCTCCCGGGCCCAGACTGGCTCGGCCAGAGCCCTGGGAACGCGGAGGGGGAGGAAGAAGAGGAGGGGGAAAGGAGGGGGTGGAACCCCGCTGGGACCTGGCAGGAGGTGGCCACGCGCTGCGCACGCTCCGACTGTGTGAGCTAGGGGACCCTGCACGTGCGGGGTCATCGGCAGCGGGGCACGCGGAAGGGCCAGTGTGCACGCAAAAATCCCACTCTAGGCTAGCGCAGGGGAGGACCCGGAACCCAGGGAGGTGTCCGCGGACATTTCTGACATGACCGCACCTTCTTACTGGTGTCAGTGGGTGCAAGCTTCCCTCATCCAGGACAACCTGACATTATAAATAATGAGGGAATCTGGGGGTTCCATCTAAAGAAAAAAAGCTTTCCTTTTTCTTGGGAAGGGTTATCATCTTCCCACGTGTGTGGCAATTGCATCAGAGAGGAGAAGGCAAGGGGGAGGGATCTGGGTAACAGAATAGAGCAGGTCACGCTTGGATAAAGCAATATGTGCTAATATTGTTTCTTTCCTGCCTGGTTGGTTTTATTTAGAGGTACATGCATGTATAGCTAGAGTCAGTTGATAGAAAACTATTCATTGATAGTGCTTTTATGCACAGAGGGGTGTGTGTGTGTGTGTGTGTGTGTGAGACAGAGAGAGAGACAGAGAGATTAGTCTCTTTGCCTGCAAGCTGTTTCCTTATGTACTTCCATGTATCAGGGAACAGCCTTTAAATTCAAATTGTTCTCACTTCCACTTGAGGAGTGGAGTTGGGAGCTGGGGTATGGGGGGTCGAGTATGGAAGGGGCTCTTGGTAGAAGTTTGTCTGCCATTCTAGAATGGAAGTATTTCATACTCTCCTCAATAATTCTCTGCCACCCTCCTGAGTTTGGGGGTACAACTTCACTGCTCCAGCTCAACTTCAGCTTTGAAGCAGTTTGTGGGCAGAAGGGTATGTAGTAGACAGCTTAAGTTAGAATCCAGAGTGTGAGTACTCTTGGATGTTGAAGATGTAGGATTGATTTTGATCAGGATTAGATATAATCACCTGGGGCCAAGGGAGCGTTCTAATTTGGCTTTGGTTATGGATATGCCAGAATTAGCAAAGTAGGGGAAAAGGAGAAGCAAATTGGCCAAAGGGCTTTAAGCAGAGAAAGGGAGGGGTCAGGAGAAAGAAGGGGAAATCAAACTGGCCAGAAAATTGCAAAGGTCAGTGATGCAATCTTGCAACAGCCTTTGCAGTCGGCCAGACTGAGCCTGAAGGGCGGGTCAGGGGAAAGAGCTGTCTCAGGGATCAAATATTTTAGTTTTTGAATTGTTAACAGGAATCTTTCTTTGGGGGTCTGAAACAATTTCCCAGATGATTCAGTTTAAAAAGGCAGCAATAACAACTACCTTTTGCCTTGGCTATTAATAGTTCAGGCAGGGGCTTGTGTGTGGAGAATGGTCAAGGTTATCTAAATAGCTTATTTGAAATTCTACATTTTAGAATTTAGTCTGTTTGAGTCAAGGTGACCAGGGGCCAAAGAGGATTGATTATTCCTGGAGGATTGTATTTCCTGCTTATTGTTCTTTTAACCTTGTCAGGCAGGAAAATTCTGTAACAAGGGTTCCTGCCAAGTTTAATATCAGTCTTGGCATTTTCTTTGAATCTTCCTTATAATTTCAGAGCAACCTCTGATAACTGGCAGAAATGGTTAGTGAGCTTTCCCAGTATCTGCGAGGGTTCCAAACCCATTGATTTCTGGAAGAGCATGTGATGTGTGCGCTCATATGAGGGCTGTCACTTGGTTTCCATTCTGAAGGTGAGTCAACCTAGCTTGGGACCCAAAACTCTGAAATTGACTGGTCCAGTAAGCATTTCCTGTGTTTCTGTAACACAGAGATGCAAACCACACATCTTCCTAGGTCAGAAGGCTGTAATTTATCTGGGGTTCCCCTTTCCTGTGATTTGCTGTGTTAGCGCACATCACCAGCTCAGACCCTTTTTTGATAATTTGACTTTGACCTCCAGGTTCCAGCAGCTATATTGGCAAGAGCTGGACAGAGGAGGGGCAACAAGTGCCGTGAACGGAGGTCACTGGTAGATTTGATCTTCCTAGTTCAGGTGGTAGCTGGGGCTGAGTGGGAGATGATGGGGGTAGAAGGCTAAGGAATCCAGTGTCAACTCATGTCTAGAAATTTCTGAGCGCGGCTCATCTGTCTGGGTGGGAAAAGAGAACCTGGCTCCTAGGGTAGAAGGTGACTAGGTAGGGCTTGGAAACTAAACACGTACTTTAATGGGGCTGATGTCATTTTTAAGGAAGTAAAGCACTGTGTTGTGTCATGCACATGGGTAAGACACAGGTTATAGCTATGATGGTCAAACCAAGCCATAGGGTGACCAACCATCTTCCTTTGCTCAACGTTGAGGGGTTCTCTGAAATGCAGGACTCCCAGTGCTAAAACTGAGACACTTCCAGGCGAACTGAAACAGTCATCCTACCCTTGAGTCTATCTCAACATTTAACTCTTGCCACTTCTAGGAAGGGCTAGTTTAAATTTTTTATATTTTGCTTTCTAAATCCCTTTCTCAGGCACATTCAGAGCCATCTTCAGAAGGTAAAGTCATAAAGGGGTACATGTGTTTCAAGGGGTAAGTGCAGAGGAGGGATAGAACTGTCCCTACCACTCTGTCTTGGAGATTGAAGACACAGGGAAAAGAGGTCTTTTGGATGGTTAGTCGTAAATGAGCTTCATTAATAATTATTATTACAATAATTATTATAATTATTATTACAATAATTATAATAATTATTATTATTTTGTTACCAGCTGCTTGCCACCTACACAAAGTCACTGTCCACCCTTGGGACTCCAGGCAGCTGGAGGGAGGGAGTCATAATAGGAGATATGACAAAACTATTTGTAGTTATTTTTTTTCTTTTTTCTTTTTTTTTTTTTTTGAGACAGACCCTCACTCAGTAGCCCAGGCTGGAGTGCAGTGGCACGATCTCGGCTCACTGCAAGCTCCGCCCGCCAGGTTCACGCCATTCTCCTACCTCAGCCTTCTGAGTAGCTGGGACTACAGGCGTCCGCCATTACGCCTGGCTAATTTTTTTTTGTATTTTTAGTAGAGATGGGGTTTCACCATGTTGGCCAGGATGGTCTCGATCTCCTGACCTCATGATCCACTCGTCTCAGCCTCCCAAAGTGCTAGGATTACAGGCTTGAGCCACCGCACCCGGCCTATTTGTAGTTTTAAGACTACCCCACTTGAAACTTTTTTTTAGTCCCTTAGTTACTTTCATAGTTTTAGAAAGAAAGTTTCTTATCACTCAGATATCGAGGGAAGACACTGAAATTTATATGTGTAGCCTCTATCTTTTCTGGTCTTATAGACAAGAGTTCTAGAGTCTAGATATTTCTGTGTGGATATCCTGCTATTATCACAGCTTGACACAATTAAAACAAGACTCCTTCCCTTCTCTGTACTCTTACAAGCTTAGTCTTCTTCTCAATATCCTTATTTCTAGCAGTGACATCTCCATTTCATTTGTTCTCTGGGCTTAAAATATCATGGTAGTTATTTGGAGAGGCCTTTCCTGACTACTGCATCCCACCACTCTCCACCCAGTGCCATACTTTCTTTTTCTTCATAGCACTTGGTTACCTGACTATATGTGGATGTACTTAATGGTTTGGTTTTATATCGTCTTCCACGTGCATTGCAGGATAGGCTTCATGAGGGTGGGGACTTTGGTTTGCTCCTCACTGTGTCCCCAGTGCCCAGTATAATCCTTAGCACATAATAGGTCCTTAATTGGTAACTATGGGATTAATGAATGGCTTTCCCATTGGACTGTGAAGCCTGGCAGGGAAGGGGCTGTTTTTGTTGTTGTTTGTTTGTGTGTTTTTGCATGCAGTCCAACTTTTAGTAGATGCTTAAAGAAGCATTCAGATTTTTGGGGGGACACTTTTTTTGCTTTTAATCCTTTATCCTCTAATCCATCTTAAACACTGCCACCAAATGAATCTTCCTAAAATTTAATTTTTTATTGTCAACTGCCTGTTTAAAACTCAAGATCATTTCTTATTGCCCACGTAATGGACTTCTGGATCCTGCATGTTGAATTTGCTTGATTGAGTATTCTTGGAAATCAGGACCTCTATGGTCTGATCTCCTGTTCTTCTCCTACAACAGCCCTTTGCTCCACAGAGAGATTTCTTCACAGGCCAAAAAACAATTCATTCTCATTGTTGCTGCTTCATTTTTGCTCACACTGTTGTTTCTATCTGAAATGCTGTCCTCTTTCTACTTTGTCTTCCTTTCTTCCTTGAGGTCAAGTTCATGTGCTCCAAGAAGCTACCACTGCCCACGCCAGCACACCCTGATCTCTTCTTTCTGTGAATTTCAGTCGCCTTTGGGGCTTGTACTGCACAGGTTGGCACTGGATTGATTACCGTTTTGTACAACTCTCTCATTGTTTCCCGTGGGCTTGCCTCAGCTCTGTGGAAGACCAAAGCTTTGTATCTTTTGTGGTGCTAACATAGAATAGGGGGCTAGTCAATATTAGTTACATTGACCTAAAAGTCAGTGCTGGGATAGAGAGGGCAAAGTGACCAGTTAAGGCTCTCTTGGGAAGTTATTTCAAGCACAGTAGCCTGTCCTTGGCTCAAAGCCTTGGTGTTGAAATTGCCCAAGACCTGGCAATTTGGCTTAGTTTCCTCCACTCTGGTCTCCTCACCTTTCACTTCCACTCCCAACTTAGTGTCTGACATTGCAGCCTTTGACTCATTCTGGGGCACCCTCCAGCCTGCCCCTGGTACAAATCAAGGCAAAGAAACAGACTTCATAGGCATTCTCCTTTTGTCCTTCACAGCTTTTGGTCAAGCAGAGCCACCAGCTGCTGGAGCATGCAGACTGCACTGGGAGCCTTGAAAACCATGGGTGGTGTGGGTAGAATTACCTGCACCCTGCTGCCTACATACCATTTCCAGATGAAACAATATACTTTACAAGTTTGAATCAGCACAAGGAATTTTTCCCAGGCTCAAATGCCAGTTGGACTTAAGGGTACAGGGCTCTAAAGTCAAGCAAACCTGGGTTCCTTCACATCCTGACTCCTACATTTGCTAGGGCCTGACCTTAGGCAAGTGACTTGACTTCTATAGCTTGTATTTTCACATCTGTGTGAAGTAAGAGTTATGACAGACCCTATTAAATGGGGTGTGGTGATGATGCTAAGCCCCTGTGAAACAGAGTATGATGGAGAGTGAACGAGATAGAGCCCTGCAAGGGACTGAGGCAGTGTCTGGCACAAATGAAGCAATCGTTAAATGATGGCTGTTATTATTCAGTTGTCTTTGCCTCTTGCTCTACATCAGCAATTTCCATGATGCTTTATCAAAGCCCAGGACATTTGCATTCCTTAGGTGACATTTAGGTAGCTTCTAGTAAGGCCCAAAAATATTCGTTGAAGCCATCCCTGTATCTGACACTGTGTTAATCATAGTTATAGAAAGCAGAATACAGGCCGGGGGTGGTGGCTCATGCCTGTAATCCCAGCACTTTGGGAGGATGAGGCGGGCAGATCAGGAGGCTAGGAGATCAAGACCATCCTGGGCAACATGAGGAAACCTCGTCACTACTAAAAATATAAAAATTAGCCGGGTGTGGTGGCACATGCCTGTAATCCCAGCTACTCGGGAGGCTGAAGCAGGAGAATCGCCTGAACCCAGGAGGCGGAGGTTGCACTGAGCCGAGATCATGCCTCTGTACTCCAGACTGGTGACAGAGCAAAACTCCTTTTCAAAAAAAAGCAAAAAAAAAAAAAAAAAAAAAGCAGAATACAAACTGCATTTGCCCTCAAGAAGCTTATAGTGAAGTAGAAGACACAGACTGTAAATGAGGTATTATCATATATTGGGATAGGCACTGTAATAGAAATTTATACCAGATGAACAAAGAGAACAGAATGAGACAGGTATGATCCATCTGGGGAGGAGGTGGTCAAAGAAGGCCTACGGGTAAATGATTCCTGAGAGGCTTAGGATATTAAAGGATGGCTGGTGTTCACTAGGCGGTTCTGGGATAGGGTGTTGTTCAGGGCATGGGGAGGCCTTGAATGAGATGGGACTGCATATGAAAAGGGAGGATGCAAGATAAAGCATCACATGGTCCAAGAGAAGTTAGACAAGTTTGATGTTAAATCGTAAAGGATGGATTTTGGGAAATGGTAGAAAATGAGCAGGAAGCAGTAAGTAGGGGTCAGATAATGAGCAGTTGTGTAAATAATCACTTACTCATGTCATGCCTAGGAACTAGTGACCACTCCCTTCTTCTAGAAACACATTTCTCTTTGGCTTCCACGATACCATATTCTGCTGGTTTTCCTCTTACCCTGTTCTGGACAATACTCAGGATCTTTATCTCAATTGTCCTTTTTATCTAACCTACAAATGTCAGCATTTCTCAGGACTTAGTCCTGGAGCCCCTTTTCTTATTCCACATGCTCTCTTCAGTGATTTAATTTACTGCCAGGGCTTCCATTGCTGCTTCTATGCAGACGACTTACAAATCTGAGCTCTAGACCTGTGTATCCCTCTGCCTATTCTACATTTTGCTTTGGATGTCTTGCAGGTATCAGAATTACTGTGTCTGAAGCCAAATTCAATATTTCTACCCCATAAACATAACCACCTTTCTTAACCTAAGCTGCACCATTCACTTAGCAGCTCAGGTTTGAAGTCAAGGAGCCATCTTTTCCTCTTTGCTCTCCATTACCTCTCCAATGTGAAAAATCACTAAGACTTGTGACTCATGTCTGTAATCCCAGCACTTTGGGAGGCCGAGGCAGGGGGATCACCAGGTCAGGAGATTGATACCATCCTAGTTAACATGGTGAAACCCCGTCTCTACTAAAAATACAAAAAATTAGCTGGGCGTGGTGGCGAGTGCCTGTAGTCCCAGCTACTAAGGAGGCTGAGGCGGGAGAATGGCGTGAACCCGGGAGGCAGAGCTTGCAGTGACCTGAGATTGCACCACTGTACTCCAGCCTGGGGGACAGAGCGAGACTCCATCTCAAAATAATAATAATAACAATGATAATCACCAAGACTTATTCTACCTCTTAAACATCTGTTAATTCAATCTGCTTTCTATCTCCTCTGCTACCCTTCTAGTCTAAGCTCTCATTGCCTCCCCCAGACCATTTAGTATGGCCTCACAGCTGGTCTCTCTGGCTCAGGCTTTGGCCACTCTACTCCACTTCAAGCCAGTGTAGTCTTTTTAAAAAGTGCAGACTTGGCCATGTCACTCTTCTCTTTCAAATCCTTCAGTGCTTAGCAAAAACTTAGTGGAATAAAAATTAAAATCATTCAGTGGATCCCTGCTTTGCCCTTTGGAATGCCCTAGATTCTTCACATGGCATATAAGCCACCCACCATCCTGGCCTTGTCTGTTTTTCCAGCTTCATCCCATATCTCTCAACCCTCACCCTTGGTGCCAGTCACACTGTTCTGTTCCTTTGCAGGCTCAGGTCCTTACCCATGTAGTTCTTTCCATGTGGAGAGAACATGTTCTTCATCCCCTGTGGTCTGTTGAACTCTTACTCATCCTCCAAGTGTCACTGTTCTCTCATTTCCTCAGGGAAGACCTTTCCTCTTACCTAGATAAGGCCAGCTCACTTTCCCTTTCATAACCCTCTTGTCTGTCCCCATTGCAGGGCTGCAGTTCTATTCAGGAGCTCTCTGTCTTGCTCAGTGCAGTGTTCTCAGAACTAGAGCAGTGCATAGTTCCTTTGAGGTGTCTGATGCATAGTGACTAATCTGTCTTCAATTGAACTGTATCCTATAGGCAAGGAGAGACACCGATACATTTTACATAGCAAAACACTACAAGACTGCCATTTTAAGTAGATCGCTGTGGCAGAGTGCAGGATAGATAAGGGAGGGGCAAAACTAGAGGCAGCTAGTGAGATATTGTTACAGTAATTCAGGCAGGAGACCATGAAGAACTGGGCCAAAACAGAGAGGGGAGAGAAAGAGACAGACTGAGCGATAAATCAGAAAACCTGGCAGACTTGTGCTGTGGAAGAGGAATCACTTGGGACTTGGGGTGACTCCCAAGTGTGGGAATGAGAAGGGGAAGAACACCTCTGGTGAGAAAAATGAGCTCCATTTTCGATTTATTGAGTTTGGGCTGTTTATGGGACATGCAGGCAATGATGTTCATCAGATAGTTATATGTGAATCATGAATCAGGAGCTCTAGAGAAAGATTGGTTCTGGAGTCACTGCCCCTACTGTTGGAGCAATCCAGGCCCTCCCATGAATCCTTTCTTCTCCTGCATTATTTCCCTGCGTCAGTTGTTCTCAGCCCTGGCTCCACTTTACAGTCATCCTGGGTTATTAAGAACTACCAGTGCCTGAGACTTCCCCAAGACAAATCAATTTGAATTCCTGGAGATGATTTTAGTGTATAGCCAGAATCATGGACCACTTCCTAGATAACTTCCTACAGTTCCATGGTTTGAGACTCCTTCCATGCTCCCTACAGAACTTTCTGCAGCAATGGAAATGTTGCATCTCTATGCTGTTCAATATGGTAGCCACTAGCTACATGAGGCTCCTAAGCAGTTGAAATGTGGTGAAAACTGGTGATCTGAATGTTTAATTTTGTTTAATCTAAATTTAAATTAAATAACCCCCTATGTGTGGTCGGTGGCTACTGTATTGGACAGGACAGCTCTATATGTTAATGACTCTGAAATTTGTTTGTCTCTCCTGAGCTCCAGGCTTACATATTGCCTGATTTGCGTCTCTTCTTGGATATCTAATAGTATGTCTTTAAGTTAATGCATGCCAAATGAAATTCTTGCTTTTTTTTCTTCAAAACGTATTTATCTCCTAGTCTTCCCCATCTTGGGACACAGCCTCACTTTCCACCCAATTGCTAAAACCCCAAACATGGAAGCTGTCTTTTATTCCTTTTCCCCCCTCATCTCCCTCTTCCAGTTTTTCAATAAGTGCTGTTAGTTCTATCAAATTGACACTTTGACTGCATCCACCGCTTTCCATCTCTAGGAAAGCGTAGGATAGTCACAGCTATTTTAGTAAAAGTTACTGCATCTTCAGTATGTGCCTTCTGAGACCTTTGTATGTATTAACTTACTAGGCCTACAAACAGCTCTATGAGGTAGGTAAACTATTATACCTGTGCTTATAGATGAGGAAACTGAAGAACAAAAAGCTTTTGCGAAGTGCCTGGGAATCAAACTAGTCAGTGGTGGGGATGGGACTCAAAACCAGGTAATCTGGTTCCAGGGTCCATGTTCTTCATCATTCAACATTCTGTCCCTCCGGCTGGTTCCAAGGCCCCATGTCAATGTTTTTTTTTACTCTGGTTACATGTTAGAATCACTTGAGAAACTTAAAAAAAATACCAATTCCTCAACCCCATTCCAGATCAGTTAAATCTCCTGAAGCAGGGTCCAGGGATCAGAAAGTTTTAGAATATTCCAAGGACTTTTCATACATAACCAGAGTTGAGAACCATTTCCTCTATGTGAACTGGCCCCTGTCTGCTTCCCCAACCCTAGCTTTAACCCCTGACCTTGCTCATGCTGTTTTCACCCCTTCTTCCTGCTCCTAGAAGAGGCCAAGCTCTTTGCTGCCACTGGACTTTTTTGCTTCTTCCTTCTCTGCCTAGAACACCCCTTCTTGGAATATTCTGAGGACTGAGTATGACTTTAGAGATCCTAAACCCTGGAAAGATTAAGGGTCCTCTACACTGCCCATCTAAATAAAAATAAACACAGTATTACGTTTTAAAATATGTATAAGGAAGCGCCTACAGCATTCTCATTTTCCTAAGGGGTCTACTTCCATGTCTTTTTTGATGTATTAAAAAATAAAAATTTTCAAAGGAAATTTTGGTGCTTCTACCTTACCTGTACCTTAAATATATGCTTAGCTTGTTTTGGGAAATCCAGACCTAAATCTTTTGGACTCATCCCACATGTCACCTTCTCAGGGGGACTTCTCTTATCTGTCCTTTCTAAAGTGGCAATCCCCCCTTCCTGAGACCCATCTATTACATCATTCTGGTTTTCTCGTATTTCATAGAAAGCATCAAAATTTGTAATTGTCAGGTATAGTTTTTAGTTTACTAGCTTATTGTTGGTCTTCTTTATGAAGGACGGTCCTGTCTGTCTTATTTGTTGCTATAACCTCCTCACCTAGTGCAATGCCTGATACAAAGTAAGTGATCAAGGTATAGTTCCTGAATGAATCAATGAATGATTGGAACTCGTGGATGGCAAACAGCACAGAGTAGATTATAATCCCAAGGCAGATAGGCTTGTTTAGGTTGTTATCTTGTAAGACGCTTTCTTCGTGGGGTGGGAAGAGAGAAGTGAATTCATAGAAAGAGAAGACTCTTATTGAAAGAGGGAGGGCCATGGCCTCTGCAACCTGGTGAAGTTTCAGAGCTCAGGAGATGGCAGAAAGAACATGCTATGATGTTGCATGAATTCTGGGTGTGGTGAGAGCTGATATTTATTTTGGGATAGTCATTTCCTTATGTGTTCTCCAAACTTTCAGTACAGTTTCTTAAACTCAACAGCTATGTGTTTTGTTATTTGGAAAATGGAAGAAAGACCATGTGTTCATGCTTTGCTTTGGGGGCCAAGATAGGCAAGAGAGATTGGGGACAGCATAGAGAAATGGTGATAAGAAAGCTAGAAGTGTTTGGGGGCAGCAACAACTAGAATGGATTTGTATGTTAGCATCTAACCTTAGAATTCCCAGAATTATTGTTATTTGGATAGTAGAGGGAAAGAGTGACTCTTGGATGGCTAAAGAAGTCGAAGTTATTTCGGTTGCAAAATTAATAAATTATTTGGTAATTGTGTGTTTAATGTCTGTGTCCCACGACACAGTAGACTTCCTCTGGATAACGATTGTGTCTGAGTTGTTTACTACTATGTTGCTGGGTTCCTGGCATTGGGTGGGCACTCAATAAATATTTGTTGAATGAATGAATGGTTCTGGGTGTTTTTGTGTTTCTAGGTTATAAGTCAGAAGGGTCTGCTGAAATGTGATGAGGAAAACTAGAAGAGAAGTCCAGGCCCTGAGAGTGAGTACCAGACAGAAGCGGGGGGTGGAAGAGTATCAGTATGCAATATGCAGACTGATTTGCTGAGGAGGATTCAGACAGGAGATTCAGACTCCCAGAACAACTAAAAGAATAACAGGGACTGTCAAAGATCTAGACAGAAAGGCCAGGAAAGCAGCAGTTTGAACACACAGAGGGGCTGTTGGTAAGAGAACCTGCCCGTCAATGCTTATGTCAGTTCCTGGGATACTCTTGATCCCCAGGCAATGGACTTAGAGAAACAAACATTCCTAGACCCCATTTGGTTGTGGGGAGGGGCTTCTCAGCGTATTGGCTTTGATGCTCATTGGCCAAGGACTGCAATGGGCCAGAAACTGACAGTGGGACACATTATCATTGTCAGCACAAGGATAGACAGCAAATGTTACACCTTTTTGATACACATGTTGCCTAATTCTTTGGGAGTGACACAGAATTCTTAAAACATGTTTAGGGGTACTTGATTCTTAAGACCATCTGTCCGTCTGTGCCCTCCTCTCCCCTAAACCCACATTTACCTCTTTCATTCTCAAGGTTCTAAAAGCTGGATCTTAAAGGCTGGAGTGACTAGAATCTATGGCCTGATCCCAGAACTATTTCAGTTTCAAATACCAAAAGTACTGCTAGTTTGGTTGTTCCCATTTGTAAGTACCAGCTAGGGTGGATAGAGTAGGAAGTTGGCGTGTAACTCACGGCCGCATAGGGTTGAAATTCTGCTGATGAGTGGGTCAGTTTATCATGAATTTTCTCAGGTTCCAATTTTGAGGGGACATTTTTTTTTTCTGGGTGATTTTCTTGCTAAGTTGTCCCAAGAGGGAGTTATGGGGTAATATTCATGGAATCATATTCTTCAAGCACTTTTTATGGTTGTCTCTTGCCTTAAGAGTTCCTACTAAGAAGTCAATATCTGCTTATTGAGCATCTATTATGTGCAAACACTGGGCTATGAACTCAAGAAATCTCCTTAACTTCAAGGATATTATGATCCATGTTTGAGGACAAATCACAAAATAATTAACATTGAACAAGCATAAGTATGCAACTTTGAGATATTTAGAAAAGAAACTGACAAAACAGAATGGAACTGTTTGCTGATGGAGTTGTATAGGTCAGGTCCACTTGCAAGAGTTTGGGAAGAATTTACAGAGAATGCCAGAGAAGCCACCACTGATCCAGGATTCAGGATCAGTCTGGTCTGAGTCTTGGATTTAGGATCTTGCCAAGTATACAGGAGGAGGAGAGGGCAGTGTAGACAGGCAGAGTTGGATGAATCCAGCCTAAGTGTGGTTGAGAGAGAAAATGACTAAATCAAAGCATGTCTGTGAAGGGGGTTGTGTGAGTTAGGGCCTAAAATGCAATGTTTTCAGGTGGACCCTGAGTGCCCAGCTGAAGACTTTGGACTTTAACCTGGAGATGATGGAGAGTGTGCAGGATAAAGTCCATACCAAATCCAATGCCTTGCAAATGGAGAACAAGCCAAAACTAACAAGATAAAATGTAGCAGGAAAAAGTGCAAAGGTATGTGTGTGCCTGTGTGTGTATGCTCACATGTATCTTAAGAATGGCACCACATTCAAGGGTGAACAACCTGTTTTAACACTATTTGACTCGAGAAAGACAGAGTTGTTAAAGTTTCTACAAGCTCAATATGGGTCTGTGGTATGATTTGGCTGGGAAAAGCTTCCTGTACGTCAGGCTGCAGCAGTGGAGTAGAGTCTCCTGCACAAAAGCCATATTGGCAATACTATTTTCTTCCCCAGGTCCCTGAAGGGAACTGCTATTCCCATGCACTGTTTCCATCCAGGTTTTTCCTGGACTTGGAGCAAACTTTACTTTCTCAATCATTGTGCATCTTCATGCCACACTTCTACAGGCACATGTGTCAGTTTCGTCATGTCTTTATATTTTCGACTACTTTTCGATCATCTATGTGCAGGCAGCAATTGGTAAGGTTAAATTTTCTACAGACTTCTTTTTTAGCTACTAACAAGTAGCCAAGAGTCAATCTATTTTGATAGATAGCATTTTTCATCTGAGTTTCTTGCCAGGCCAGAATAGTCAAGGCTCTGCCGGTCTTATTAGTGATTATTTCTAAGACAGCTTGTAACTGTATGATTCGGTTGAGCATGTAAATGGGAGTCCGATATCCTTACGAGCCATCTTCTGCCTAAGTAGCAGGCCCATAATATTGTATGATTCTCTCAGGGGGCTATTGATTATCTTTTTAATTTTTTTTTATAGCTATGCTTCTCTTTTCGCAGGGAGCATAGACAGGGAATTTCGCCTGTCTTTACGGGCAGTAGGAAGAAAGATGGTTTAATAATGCCAATAACACAACTATCTGCCTACTGGTTGGGTAATAAGGTGTAAGGTCTATGCCTACATGTCCAGTATAATCCAGTGGGAGCTGTCCCATCCCAGTGGGACTCTGGGTGGGTACACACAGTTTGAAACTTCGGGAATTTACTAAGTGGATTTTTCTTAGTGTGGTTTGAACTCCACTAGGTGGCTGGTTTTGTAGTACTGTTACACGGTTTTTACCCAAGGCAGCTGAGTCTTCCTACAGGAAGGGTGAAGTCCTTCCCCACTCTTGCTATACAGTATTGTCTAATGATTGAGACTTTTAGGACCCGAAAGTTATCAGGGTGATTTTTTTTTTTTTTTTTTTTGAGCCGGGAATTCATCAGACACTGGGTCTGTAGGTACTAATTCTCGATCTTTCTATGGCCATTGATATCCTATTACAGTTCCTCCACATACATAACATGAAGTGACATTGAGAGACTGGGCTATATGCTCGACTAATTGCAAAAACAAATTTCTTCTTTTTCATGTAATTTCTGGTACTGGCACATTCAATTCATCATAGAAGCTTTGAAATACTGGCTCAGGAGAGCATTTATAAGCTTTTCCTCAAACCACGATATTTACTTGAAGATCCAGTCCAGCTCCATCAATTTTTAGGGCTACACATTTCCCTTTTTTCTAGCGAGGATTAAGGAGGTTGGTTATTACTAGTTCTAAGGGGTTTCACTGACCACTGGTACAGGAAGGGCCACCTTTCTCTTGCTGAAGGTAGACAGGATTTTTTCATTTTTTATCTAAGTAGCCTAAATGATGCAAGACCAGTGTCCACGTTTGTTTTTGCACAGTCTTAATTTATGATAAATGTACTTATTTTCTGCCATGTAGACTCTTTCTTAATTAAGAGAACCACACCCTATTTTTAACTTATTGCTATTAGTGACAGCACAGGCATCAAATTTCAAGGTGACTTGTTTGGGCACCTCTTTTTTTTTGGCTAACACTTTACTCTTATCGTTTATGAGCCCCCACCAGTCTTTAGTTCTTAATCTTATTTTAAAAACTGTGGTCATAGGAGGCTCAGATGGGTCATAACACACATCAGGTTGGTCATTTCCTGGGCTACATACCTTGTATAGAATAACATTGTACAAACAAGTTCTTTTTAGAGTTCCAGTACACTTATAATAACTGTAAAATAATAGGACTGTAGCAACCTTTTGTCCTACCTAAGTGACTTGATGTATACACTGGGAACAGCCCTCAGTCTAAGGAAGGTCAGTTGAAGTCCTTACTGGACAAATCCAAATTTTTAGGAAAATGAGTTCCCCGATGAGTTTCCTCATGCTTCGGCCATGTGTGGACCAGTCAGCTTCTGGGTGTGACTGGAGCAGGGCTTGTCGTCTTCTTCACAGTCACTTTGCAGGGGTTGGCGAAGCTGCTCCAATCCACATACAGCTCCAAGTCTACTGATACTTAATGATGGTCTTGGAGGTTGGACCTACTAGAATAAACTGAGTCAAATACCTCTACACAGTTATGTTCAACTGGGCTCTCTGATACCGGGAGCATGGTGGTGGGGTTTAGGGTATTGTAAACTTCAATGGTTATGCGAGGATTTTCACAGAGCAAGCTTTGGTATCCAGTTAGTCTAGCATTCGTTAGCTAATGATGTCCTTTGGTATTTATTAAAGCCACCACAGCATGGAGGGACTTTAGGTTTTGCCCAAGAGTTAGAGTTAGCTTATCTGCTTCTTGTGCTAACAGGGCCATTGTTGCCAGGGCTCTTAGACATGGGGGCCAACCTTTGGAAACCCCGTCTAGTTGTTTTGAGATATAGGCCACTGGCCGTGGTCAGGGCCCTACAGTCTGGGTTAAAACTCCAACTGCCATTTTTTTTTCTGACACATAGGGTGTAAAGGGTTTTGTCAGGTCAGGTAACCCCAGGACTGAGGCCAACATGAGTTTTTTTTTTTCTTATGAAAAGCTTGTTGCTGTTGGTTGTAATAGATGTAGTTTATCTAATCTACATTTTTATTAACTGTCACCCACTAAAATATTGACTTAAATCTTGTTGCTATTTGATTTCAAGCTTTAAATTGATCTGGTATTCCTTGTGGGGCTCCAATTGCATCTAAATAGATGTGAGAGTTGAAAGACCCATAAGGGGCCTCTCTCACTTTACAATGTCTCTTTCTCCCTCTGGTTGATGAAAAGCCAGGGTGAAAGGGATAGCCAAATGGACTAAAGCACAAGTGCCACTCTAGTTATTCGGCAGAGTGCCCAGTAAAGGTCCAGTACAATACCACCACACATCCACTCAGGGATGAACAAGGGCTGACTGATTGATAAGCTCTTGAAAATTCTTAAGCTCACTGCATCCTTTCAGGTTTCCCAGGAATGCTAAGTTTTCTCCCTGTTGTGAGAGACACAAAGTGAACTTAGTGTCAGGAGATGGAAGCTGTATGGCCCTCGGGGGCTGACCTGCAGAGTGCCGGACATCAGGATATAGCAGAGAGTGCTTGGTATGACTTATTACTCCAGGCTGTAGAATCCCAGAAAAGAGCTACTGTGCAGCCTATGCCTAGTCAACTGGAAGCCATCTTAGTGGAAGGGGGACAATCTGGGCCTCTGGCCTGCCATGTGCACAAACATAACAATTGCTTTTGTTTAACGTGCAGATGGAATGTTTGATCCATTTTAACCAGGCATTTGCATCTTGGTATCCTCTCTTAATTGCTAAAGTTTGTTTTAAGTCTTTAACTTCTATGATCCTCTAGTAAAAAGAATGTATGATTTTAGGAAATTACAAAAACCAGTTGGGGCAGTTCATCCTTGCTCTTTAGTGGTCCACAGAATGTTGGACCAACTATGGCATAAAAGCTCTACGTTGGGGGCAAAACTCCAGATTGGCACTGGGGTCTTTATTGAAATCTCCCCAGATTAAATGGTCCTACTTTACTAATGCCCAGTCTGAGGACAGTCAGGAGAGACAGAGTACTTTTCTGAAGTAGAAAGCTGTCTTTGACTTGGCAAGTCTCCACAGGGTACAACGAGGCAAGCATAATTTGAGGTGAAATTGACTTGGTTATGTTAATAACTAGATGGTCAGCAATAGAACAAGGAAAGAAGAAAGAGTAATAGAATAGATGAAAAGAGTTAAAGTTTTCCTAGCTTTAGTTTGGTAGGGTTTTCCCCTGGGACTATGGCCCACAACTCTGGAGGGGGTGATGCTTTCTTGACTCGGGTCATCCTTTTTTTGCTGTACGAACAGCAGTCTTGGGGGTTAGCAGCATAAGGTAGGGTCCTTCCCAGGCTGGCTTGAGTTTTTCTTCTTTCCACCCTTTGATGAGAACGTGATCTTCAGGCTAGTGCTGGTTTACTGGAATTTCTAGGCGTGGTTCATGTGCTAAAAGACTTTCAGTTTTTGAGGGAAAGGAAAGTGGAAGATAAACCAAGTATATAATTTTTAAGAAATTGAACTTTTGTTTTAAATGTGGGGACTTGGCAGTGGACTTTATAGTCCTTAGTGCCTTTTTACTGAGAGATTTCCTTTAGCACCTGTTTTTATTAGTTTTTAAACCAAAGAAAGCCAAATACCATTTTACATTTAACAATGCTTTTTGTATGATTTTTATACCAGATAAGCTAAATTTAACCTTTATATTAGTGTGTTATTAATGTTAAACCTAATTTTAATAAAACCTTATAGACATATTTATCCAATTTGTAATGTTTGACCATAAGGTAAGATTTTATAGACTCTTTAACCTTTTATAATTTTTGCTAAAGAGCAGGTTGGTGCTTTAAGAAAAACCTGCTATGCTTTTATATTTTAATGTCCAGTTTATAGAAAAACTGGATGATATCTCTTTAACTTTAGCCAATGTTTATACCCAGAATTTTCTTTCCAATTAACATTTTAAAACTTGATTAAACCTTTAAAACAAAATATACATATTTTTAACCTTTTAATGTAGGCAAAAATTTATATTCTCATGCCTCCTTATAATTCTTTTACCAAAAGTATATTTTACTTTCCTTATACACCTTGCACATAAACTGTTTTTTTTTTTTTTTTTGGTTTTTTTGTTTGTTTGTTTGTTTTAAGTTTTACATTCAGAAGGCCTAGTTACTTTTACATTATACAATATTTCTTGCATACATTCTTTTTTTTTATAACATTTTTCTCTTTCACAACTTTTGCAGGCAATTCTTCGACATGCTTCAACTTTCTGATTTATTACAAATATTTCTTTCTTTAAACAACCAGTTAATTTATTTCAGGACAAGAATTTACCATATAATACTCTTTTTACATAAATTCCGTCCCCCGCCTTTTTCCTTTTTTTTTTTTGAAGATGATAACCATTCTTTTTCAAAGCAAATTTCTTTTATGTCTGTGGGCTAGACTAAGGCCACAAGAATAGAAGTTAGTATAATACATGTTACACTGTTAACTTTTAGCAAACTTTACTTTTGTTGAAAACCTTGTAAGTTTGGGATTTTAATTATACTTTGTATTTTTTTTTCTTTTTTTTTTTTTTTTTTTGAGATGGAGTCTTGCTCTGTTTCCCAGGCTGGAGTGCAGTGGCACGATCTCGGCTCACTGCGAGCTCTGCCTCCCGGGTTCACGCCATTCTCCTTCCTCAGCCTCCCAGCAACTGTGACTACAGGCACCCACCATCGTGCCTGGCTAATTTTTTTGTATTTTTAGTAGAGACAGGGTTTCCCCATGTTAACCAGGATGCTCAATCTCCTGACCTCGTGATCTGCCTGCCTCGGCCTGCCGAAGTGTTGGGATTACAGGCGTGAGCCACCGCGCCCAGCCTATCCTTTGCTATTAATAAGACCTTGTTTTGTCCAAATTAACTTAGAATTGGTACAGATTTTTTTTTCTAACAGAATAGCCGCATACTTTAAGATTTTTGAGCTAGTAAGCTACTTTTTTGCTTTTTTGATTTAGGATAGTTCTGAACTGAACTAGTGAGGTGTGCTCACAATGAGGTTTCCTCTGAAAGTTATTTTTTTACTTTTTTTTCCTGTTAGCAAAGCAGTTGCCGCTACAGATTGAATGCACTTGGGCCATCTGCGGGTTACTGGGTTAAGGATTTTTGATAGGAAGGCCTCAGTGCTTTCGGGATATGCCCTTGTTTACACTGACAACAAAGTGGTATTAGAGTGTTATAGGGTCATGGAAAATACCTTCAATTATCAATTACAGGTTTTAAATTTACCTTGGCTTTTAAAGGAATCGGGTACACTTTTTTTTTTCTTAACTACTTGTATATATCTCTCTTTCTCTCTTTATTTCTCTCTTTGACTTTCCTTTTGCCTCTGTCTCTTCCTCTCTCTCTCTGCTTCTCTCTCTCTCCTCTCTGCCTCTCTCTCTCTCCTCTCTGTCTCTCTCTCTCTCTCTCTCTCTGCCTCACTTATGCTGCAGTTCTCTCAACCACTGTGGAGGGCTCTAAAACCAGCTGTAACCAAGCATCTATGTATGGGAACTGGTCTGGGTGCCCTGGCTTTACAGGTTACCTTGTGTCATACCTTTGAAACAAGGGACCTGTCCAGGCTTCCTTCTGATGGCCAACCTACCTCCAATGCTGGCCAGTCTATTTTACACAAAGTTTGAAGTTTTCCTGGTGTCATAGTACTCCATAGTCTCCTTTAAATGCTTTTTTGAAAATTTTCAACATAGTTCCTACTAGAGTGGGCTTATTTGTGCCTGACTCATGCTTCTTTGAGACAAAACACCACGCTCACACCACAAAACAAAGAATGGGTAAAAAGGGCACACGCACACTTTGGCAGTTTACATCAAATCAAAATCAAAATCAGAGTATCCAGAAATCCAAGTCAGGTCAAAAACAAAAGCAAAGTATCAAGCAATCCAAGTCAAGTCAAAAACAAAAACCAAAGTGCCGGTACAGGCACTCCATGGGTGATCAGGCCATACTTCCACTCAAATGGAGTAGGCAAGTTCCCCAGACCAGTCCTATCAGGCAATTCAGACCAGGTCAAAACCAAAACCAAAGTGCCAATAAAGGCATGCCATGGGTGATCAGGCCAAGCTTCCACTCAAGTGGAGTGGTCAAGTTCCCAAGACCGGTCCTGTCAAGCAATTCAAACCAAGTCAAATCCAAACCAAAAACCAAACCAAAGTGCCGATAAAGGCATGCTGTGGGTGATCAGGCCATGCTTACACTCAAATGGAGTAGGCAAGTTCCAAAGACTAGCCTTACCAAGTTTCAGATGCCCAGACGCCAAGTACCAGTTCCTTCTTGGTGATCAGTCACTGTGTTGATCCTCCACAGGGGCCTGCCACACACTGCTCTGGTGAGGTGTCCCCCTGGGGCAAATGCCTACCCAGGTGCGCTCTGAGGATCTGTGTCGCTTGGGCTTGTCGGAGTCCACTGCAGGGATGTGCCACAAGGCAGGCTTAAGCCACCTAAGGAGCTACCTTGACCATCCACCAGTCACCTCGCTTCCTGGTCAGGGAACCAAGAAATGTAGCAGGACAAGCTACAGACAAAACTATTCAGACACGGAGTTAAAAAAGGAAGGGCTTTATTCGGCCGGGAGCATCGGCAAGACTCTTGTGTCAAGAGCCGAGCTCCCTCCTGTCCCTTTTAAGGGCTCACAACTCTAAGGGGGTCCACGTGAGAGGGTCGTGATCAATTGAGCAAGCAGGGGGTACATGACTGGGGTCTGCATGCACTGGTAATCAGAACAAAACAGAACAGGACAGGGATTTTTACAATGCTTTTGCATACAATGTCTGGAATCTCTAGATAACATAACTGGTTAGGGGTCGATCTTTAACTACCAGGCCCAGGGTGTGGCGCCAGACTGTTTGCTTGTGGATTTCATTTCTGCCTTTTAGTTTTTACTTTTTCTTTCTTTGGAGGCAGAAATTGGACATAAGACAATATGAGGGGTGGTCTCCTCCCTTACTGCGAGTTAGGTTGCCAGATCTGGCAAATAAAAAGACAGAAATCCCAGTAAAATTTCTGGTAAACAATACATATTTTAGTATAACTATTCCCTATGCAATATTTGGAACCTACTTCCACCAGCAAAGTATTTCGAGATCCAGTTTTAACTGGGATTCTTTTATTTGACAATCTTAGCTACAATGAGTCATGGTCTTTTGTTGGAGACAGTGCACCAATATGACATAGAGACATGACATCACAATCTTGGGCATATATACACATTTATTCTTGAACAATATGAGCTGCTGGGTGTACAGAGTCCTGAGTGAGCAATGGGAAAAATCAAAATCAGCATTATCCTGGGAGATATCCATGGGAGAAGCAAATTTGGATGACAGTAGTAATTTTAGTTATCCTTACTTCTTTCTCCCAAAATATAGATAAATGAGAATTAACTCTGGTTCTTTCTTTTTGGTTTGTCCTAATATATAGAAGCAGTTAGGAAGCAGGAAAATAAGGTGCTGGTAGTTACTTATGTGTTCAGTCCTCCCTCCCTTCCTGTCTTCGTTCCTTCCTCCCACAGCATTTATTGAGAAACTGTGCTAAGCGCTCCCTTGGCGTAACAAATCCTGCCTCAAGAAGCAATACTTCTTAAACACGGAAAACCCTATCTTACAAAATCTGCAATGATTCAGAAAACATACACAGTCTACTCTCAGGAAGTCAGTGGGTTTAGTGAAAGGGCATTCAGGTCAAGGAGGGAGCAGAGAGAGGAACGATTAATCAAAGATCACTTGTAGTGAACAAGATTTACTCTTCTCACTCTAAATCTTTTTACCTTACTGTCACTGATTATTCTAGTAAAATATGCTCATTGTGGAAGAAGAAAGCACACAGAGAAATAGAAAGGGAGGAGAAATGGTAACATTTTATTTATTTTCTGAGTACTTTTTTCTTTAGAATGAAGTAGATTTGGGGTACATTTGTTTTCCTTTTTTCTGCCAGCTAGTAG
The DNA here is from genome assembly GCF_009764315.1 of Trachypithecus francoisi. Classification (NCBI taxonomy): domain Eukaryota; kingdom Metazoa; phylum Chordata; class Mammalia; order Primates; family Cercopithecidae; genus Trachypithecus; species Trachypithecus francoisi. Next base: position 66,689,513 of record NW_022681470.1, on the reverse strand, counting down.
TACCTCCTAAACATTTTCCAAAGTTATAAAAATCTTTTTTTCAATATTTAGATCGGAAGGGGGCAGTTTTGAATTCTATTTGAAAGGGAAAGAGTTCAATTGAGTAGAGTCATCACCCTTGTCTGATAGGTGAAGGCAGGGGCGGGCCCCGGGAGAAGAAGTGCCTTTTCTCTACTGCCATCAGACTTCCTGGAGATTATCCTGAGTTCAGTTGCAAACCTGCTGTCCAGACTAGCTTTGACTCTTTTTTTTTTCTTTCTTTTTTTTTAAATCAGATGTTGGACTCTGGTTTTACTAACTCTTGAAGGCCATAAAACAATAAGTCCATTAGCTGATACTTGCCCCTCTGTCCTCTGTCCTCTGTGTTTGTAAACACTCCCTGCCCTCACACCCTTTGTCTTTCCCTATCCAGCAAGGCTGGAAGCATCCTCCTACTCCCAGGAGCTTAGCTCTGACTGGTCCCCCTGGGGGTCTTCTCTTTCTTTCTGGTCCAGGTCATGGCTACTGGGGAGTTTACAGCTCCTAAGGAATAGGGTGGAATGTGCAAAGCACAGATGCTCAGTTTGGGGCCTGGGGCTTCCCTGGAGGAGGAGGAGAGGAACGGCCCAAGCCTGCTCATTGCCCAGTGAGTGACTTATGAGCCATCTGGATGGGAGTGTTAGTTGCTCTGTGTTATCAGCTGCAAAGACTGCTGATCATAACCTGTGTGTGAGGCACACACCATGTAGAGCATGGCCCTAGCCAGGCAGTTTGCTGACAATAATGCATGTTTCCTTTAATCTTCACAGGATCCACGAGGTAGATTTGTCATTATTCCCATTGCAGGAATGGGACAATTGGAGATTATATGAGCTCTCCAAAGTCACACAGATAGTGAGTGCAAAACCAGGACTTGAGCCTTCAACTCTCTCTCAAGTCTAGGCTTTTAACAACTGTCTGCACCACCCCATCCTGAGGGCATAGCATCCTAGAGCTGGAGGGGGCTTCAGTGTTTCCCAACCCTGGCTGCCCATTAGAATCACCTATGGGGTTTGAAAAACATACGTCTCTGCCCGTCTGTCAGTGAATAATTCTCTGAGTGAGGCCTGGTCTTGGTTTATGATATGTTATGTTCTCCAGGTAATTCTGAGTGGCAGCCTGAGTAAGAACCATTAGAATCCAATACCTTTAATTATAAATAATGAAACTGAGGCTTAGAGAGGATCTTGCCCAAGTTTATAATTCTACTGAGTAGCGGAGCAGAGCTACGTCAAGTCCATACACACACCCCGGTGTAGCCACAGGCGCGGTGGGCAGGTGCTGATTAAAAGTGCTTAGGCGGTGTTGATTCCAGACAAGAAGCCAGACACACCCATTCTCTCTTCCCCATCAAACCACAAGGTGTTTATTTCTCCATACTCAGCCCTCAAATGCCAATTTGAACATTAGGATGCCTAGTTTGTCTGTCTAGTAGCCTTTTCAGGGATCATATTTAGAATTTGAAAGTCATGTGGGGCAGCCCTGTGAGAGCTTCAAGAGGAGATTTCAGGACACAAAATCCCCAGCTCACTCGCAGCCATTGCTTTCCCTCCTTCCCAAGAAGCTCCACCAGTCAGACCCACCATGCCACGTGGCTAGGTTCTCCTTCAGACAGGTGTATATCTCTGTCCTCCTCACGGAGGCTGGGCCATGGCCACATGGCCAACTACACATGGCAAATCTACCCAGAGGTCACAGAGGTTGGACTTAGAGCCCAATAACCTAATCCCCAGAGGTCAATGACCAAATAGAATCACAGAATAGAGACAGAGGTGATTGGGGTTAGAGGAGGGGGCGTGGTGATGGGCCAGCCTGTCTGCCAGAGTAATGTTGGGAAATATGGGAGGGGATGGAGGTGGTAAGAATGAAAAGATTCTTCTCTGTTCACTGGGAGTCAGTCAGCCATGAGCTAGCATATGACTCCACCAGGCTGCAGGCTGCACTGGGCTGTATCCCTCAGGAGGGCTGGGCCATTTGGAGGGCACACTGGGAGACAGAGCAGAAGGAGCTGCAGCCTGTGAGGTGGCCCAGGCTCTTGACCTCAGGGCAGGGGATCTCCTTCCTTTGGCAAAGGGGAAGTTGTGTCATCCTCTCGTCACGCCCTCTGCTTCACCTTGTCAGCTCACTGCAATGTTGCCGTCACCTTCTGTCTTCCCACGCCTCCTGGCCTGCTCCTGTCCTTAGTCAGACCCACCCCTGTTGGTATGAGGGAGGAAACCCTGCTGGTATGTGCTGGAGGCTCTGAGATGGAAGAAATGGAGGCCAGCACCTTCTCCATCTGTGCCCATACAAGAGAGGTTGTCAATATGGAAAACAAATAAGGAGGCAGCACCTGGTGGGGTTTGTTCTAGATGTCTCTACAGCATCAGTGTCACTCGTGGAGCCCCTAGACAGTATCAGTGCTCCAAGGGTTGGAACAAGGGCACAAAGAGGAGGGTTTTTGTTGTTGTTGGTTTAAGACAGGGTCTCACTCTGTCACCCAGGCAGGAGTGCAGTGGCCCAATCTCGGCTCGCTGCAAACTCCACCTCCTGGGTTCAAGCGATTCTCCTGCCTCAGCCTTTCGAGTAGCTGGGATTATAGGCACCCACCACCATGCCCAGCTAATTTTTGTATTTTTAGTAGAGATGGGTTTACATCATGTTGGCCAGGCTGGTTTCGAACTCCTGACCTCAAGTTATCCAACCGCCTTGGCCTCCCAAAGTGCTGGAATACAGGTGTGAGCTACCGTGCCCAGCCAACAAAGAGGAGTTTTTAGACATTGGGAGACATGAGGTCCAGAGTCTAGTGGTCTCTGGCCAAGGATTAGCCAGGGTAGACTCTGGGAGTTCAGGCGATATGGCTCATCTTTGGCCCTGTGTAATGGTGAAGAATATGCATGCTGGAGCAAAATGGCCTGGGCTCAAATCCCCGGTTACTAGCCGAGACCAAGTTATCAAAAATGTGCCTCATTTTCTTTGTCTGCAAGATAAAGACAATTTTCTATCCCCACAGAGCTGTGGTGGGTATTAAGTGAATGGATACATGCAAAGGGCTCAGAACAGTGCCTGGGCACTGCAAGCACTCAGCAGACGTCAGCTGTAGTGATTTTAGGCCAGTTGCCTGATTGCTCCCAGCCCTTGGGCTCAAGCTGTATGCACAGTTTTCCACTGGGTGAACATTCAGGTTGGATAGGTGAGGCTGGGAAGAGGAGAAGGGCTATGAAAGAGTCACTCATGACAGGTGGCTTCTGTCCTGCTTAGCCTCCCCCCTTCTAAGGCTGGGCTCCTATCTGTGCCTCTGTAACATACCAGGCCCACTTTCTCTCCCTGGTTCCTGGGGAAGCACAGAGAAGAGTGTGACCAGTTGTCTGGACAGCTGAGCAGTTGTGTTGTAGTGCAGGGCAACGCCAGCTTTAGTCACATGGCAAATCCCCAGGGCCATTCCTGGAGACCATCCTGTCCCATAGACAAGGACTCAGCCATGATTCACTGTATTCAGGTGTGGCCTGCATTTGAGTCACCTGGTGCCCCTTCCTCCAACACCTGAGAGTCACATCCTGGACCAGGTTCTCTTATGCCCCCTGAATCTCTTCTCTCTCCTTTTCTTCCTCCTTTCCTCCTTCCTTTGTTTCCTATCCCTTGATCTCTGATTGATCAGATCTTGGCTGATCTTCCTAAAAACTTGGATGGTTTGAACCTGACAGATGGATAATAGAGACAGTAACTTCTAATGCCAACCCCACACCCTGTCAGAGAGATTGCCAGGAATGACTGAGAAGCAGGAAAAGAAGGAGCCTGCCTCTGTCAATATGGTGACATTTCTGTAATGGGAGATAGGTGCCTCAGAAAAGACCTCCGCACTCTGGCTGATACATGGATTTCCACTATTAGTAATCCATCCCAGTGCCCAAAGCCTGGATTGTCCCCTCTGAGAATGCAACTATACAAAAGGCACAGGGGATGCATTGAACTATATCAATTGTTTGTACTTTAGTGTGGATCCATTCATTCCACAAGTATTGAGGAATAAGATATAAATCTCTGCCTTCTTGGATATTACATTCTAGTTAGGAAGAGACAGAAAATAAACATGATAAGTAGATAAATTATATAGTTGGTTAGAAGCTGGTAAGTGATGCCCCCCTATCAAATAAGTAAATAAATAACTCACCAAAATGTAGGGTAGATGGGGTTAGGAGTGCTAGGATGGGGGACAGGGATGGGACAGGGAAGTTGGCTGTAATTTTAATAGTGTGTTTAGGGTAGGCCTCATTGAGAAGTTAGGATCTGAACAAAGACTTTGAAAGAGGTCGGAGAGTTAGCTTTGTAGATATCCAGGGACAATAGCATTCCAGGCAGCAGAAGCAGCTGGAGCCAAAGCCCTAAGCCTGAGCTAAGATAGGGATAGAGGCCATTGTAGTAGAGGGGAAGAGTAATGGGAGGAAGGTGGTGTAGGACCCCTAGACTCTGAAAAAGCTCTGGCCTTGGACTTGCGTGGGATAGGGGCATGTGAGGATTCTGAGTTGGGGGTATGTAACCTGTTGTGTTGGGACTTGACCATATATCAGTGAGGAGGCTGTTGCAGACGTCCCAGGAAGAGAGGCTTAGGCCAGGAGGGCAGAAGTAGATTCTGATTATTATTGGAAGGGGGAGCTGACCATATTTGCTGATGGAGTGATGAGGTTTGAGACACTGAAGTTTGGGATGACTTCACTAGCCACTTTCCTGAGCACACATTCTAATAAGCCAAGGCTCTAGGGCAGATGAGTGCTCTGATGTAGGAGGATGGGTGCAGGGAGAGAGGAAAGGTGTGCACACAGAGGATGCTGAGGGGCTCAAGCCACAGTACCACACCATTTTAATCTTAGCTGGACCCTGATCTGGCCTCAGGCTCTATTTTAGGCTACCTGACTGAACAAATTGGGTTCTGAAGTTCCAAAGCTTGTGCCTGGAGCCCTAGAATTCTCAGGGGACTGGATCCCCCTTGGAAATGATCAGTGTCCCTCAGGAGTGAGGCTAGCTGGGCTGCTGTTGGCTGTCTGCATAAACAGCTTCCTGGACTTTGCCAGGAGTGTGGGGGAGAGCCAAGCACAGCAATTGGCATGTCCCTCCTGCGAAGCCAAACCACTCCAGGACCTGCCCAAGCCTGTGAAGTCTGAGACACCGAATGTGTATTTACCTGGGCTCATGGCCTCAGATAAAGGGAGGGGGGTGGATTTAAGGAGCCCCAGCTGCTCATGGTGAGGCCCGCCGCACACCTGCCCTGCCTTGTCTCCTCTGAGGATCTGGGATTGCAACACCTTGCTCTCTTCTGCTGAGTTAATTATTAATGAGTTCTTTGTCACATTCTCTGGTGATGGGCAGAGGGCGGAAGTTTCCTGAGAGCTCTGAGGTCAGGGAGTTGGGGAAGTGGAGAGAAAGAGACCACCAGGTGGGAGAACTGAAAACACAGGCGTGTCAGTGTCCGAGGTGACGTTTCTCTGTGGGGGACTTGAGGGAGGTCTTTTTATGTTGAAGAGACACTGCTTCTACTGACCCTTACTTGCTGAGTTGAGCTAGATTTCACTGGAGTGCTTACAGGGGGCAAGACTCTAACATTTATTGGAATATCAATTATGCATCAACTTACATCAACAACTTACTGCCCACTTTGCTAATTACACTGTTTCTTCTGCCTACCTGAACTTACGCTAAATTAGAATCTGAGGGTTAGAAATGCCCAATTTAATCCACAAAATTCTACATTTCCCCCTTAAGGGTCTTCAAGCCAATTTCTTGGACATAACCCTCCAATGGTAGAGAACTTTCTGTTTAGGAGACACTGACGAAGTGGAATAGGTAGTTAAGAAGCTCCTTTAAATAGCAACTTTGAGGTCCTAGCATTCCAAAACGGTGCCAGTGCAGGCTCTCCAGGGCCAAGATATGGACTGGGTGGCCCTCCAGGTTTCCCTAAAAGTCCTCCGACCCTAACCTGGAGTAAAGAGTGTCCTGTGAGACCAGCCTGTCAGTTTGGACCTGCCACATCCATTTACAGTGGCTGGAAGCCCAGGAGCCCTGAGCAAGGAGCCCACAAAGGAAGCTGTGTTCTCAGGCCTGGCAGGAGGCCAGGGAAAGTCTGTTTAGACTTTGTCAGTCTAGCTATGCTTCAGCCTTTGCTTCCACCACTTGTGGTCAGGTCTGTTTTCTGGCCCTCCAGGCGGGCATTCCTGCCCAGGGAGGGAGGGGCTAGGAGACTAACCCTCCCCACAGGTGGGAGGAGTGACTCACAGGCAGTTACCTGTCCCAGGGCTCCCTGCCAACTCTGTGGAAGGAGCTGGAGGGGAGGCATTTAGAGTTACTCTGCTCATTTCTCTTAAGCTTTCCTTGGATGAGTTGAGCTTTGAATCCTTCCTGATGAACCTTGCCTTTTGAGGATCCTCCAAATTCCCCAAGAAGCTGGGATTTTTCATTTTTTTTTTCCCACTGGAGAGGGGAATGGTACTTTCCAGGGTCCTGGATGTTTGGGTCTTCTCACCTTCCAGCCCCGTGACATGTCTGGGGCTTTAACTCTCTATATAAGCCCTAATCTTTGTGTTCTCTGCTGGATCTTCTGTCTGGGGTGGTCCAGGTCACAGGAAGAAGCTGACCCCTGCTGGTCTTGGGAAAATGTGGAGTTCATTGCCTGGCACAGATGCAAGGGCCCTTCCCCACCCTATGAATCCTGGTCTCTGATGATCACTTACATGTGCCTGGTGCTGTTTGTGGTGCCCCTTGCAGCCCCCACAGGGAGGCGAGCATTGTGGAGCTTACTGCAAGGCCTCTAGGACCAACCGACCGACCCACTTGCCCAGTCCTGTCCTGGGAGGTGGGGGTGCAGTGACGACAGATGGGTGTGACGGCTGCCAGACTCCTGAGACCCGCCCTGCGGTGGGGCTACACCCAGCCAGGGAGTCTCCAGAGGTGAGGCTGTTGTTTAAAAACCTGGAGCCAGGAGGGGAGACCCCCACATTCAAGAGGAGCTTTCAGGCGATCTGGAGGAAGAACGGCAGAACACACAGTGAGGTACGTTACCTGTCTTTACCTGCCTGGTGGGGGCCGGATGGGGGAGGAGAACTGTATCTCTGGGTGCCTGGGGCCTGGTTGCAGGAACTGATTTATTCCTCTTCCTGGGAGCTCACTCAGGTGAGCTAGGTTAAAATGTCTGCTACAGTTTTGATTGCTTTTTCACATTTGATAAGCGCCTCAGTGGCTTAGAGGAAAGCAGGTTCAGATCCGGGGTTGAGCACAAAAGAGAAGTGAAAAGGGCGGGCTGGCCTGGCTCAGAATGTCTACTTCCAGGGGAATTTCCAGTCAGGGGTGGGAAAGCTGAGAAAGTACTGGATGAAAGTCAGAAGATGGGTCTCTCTTAGGCCAATTAGCTGTGGGACCTCAGGCCACATGTTCCCTCCCTGGGCCCATGACTCTTTTAGGAGAGGGATTAGAAGCAATGATTTTGAAGCATTAGGATCTATAATTTAAAGATGGCAGGAATGTCCTCAGTTCCCCCTCTGCTCCTGCCTTGCCAAGCCCCCAGCCCTCCACCCCAGCCAAAAGAGTTTGTGGAATAGAGTGAACATCCAATTCAAGGCAGAGGGGGTCACTGCATGAGCAAGGGTGGGGCATGCTTCCACAAGGCAAGCCTGCCTCTGGGACCACATAGTGGCTTTCGAGCATCCTTCCCCAGCCTCCTTCAGAATCCCTGCTTTGTGGCCTCCCAGCCCCACCCCTCTTGTCGAGCCCCAGCCCATCATTGAAGACATTTTGGGTTGCTTCCCTTTCAGATGAAATCCTCACTCACTTGTTAAAGACAGCCATACATCTCTCCCTGTTGCATCCCAGCTGCCTGCTTAGCCCAGAATTGTGGGCACACAGCCTCAAACTCTAAGTGGCCCTGGGTGGCATTGGAGGCCATGCCCATGGCAGGAGAAGGCTTGCCTCCAGGCTGTCAGCCGCTCTGACTCATTCACTTTGGGCTGGGCTGTGTTGAGGCTGCTGGTCTAGGCCCTGAGAAAAGCCAGCCCTCTCGGGGCAGGAACTAGGCCTTGGACCTTCCTACAGCTTTTCTCCTGCAAGGGGTCCAGCCTTTTCCTGCTCCCCACATTGTCCTTATGGCTGCATGGGGTAGGGCAGGGTCCACACTCCTTGCCATCCATTTTAGAGGAGGAAGCTGGAGTATGGGAGAGGATGGGATTTTCGCAGGGCACCCTGTGAGTCGCATGCCACTTGAGACAAAGGTCTAGAGCTCCAGCATTTTCCAAGCTTTTGGCTACAAATGTATCTGCTGCACCAAGTGTTCTAGATCAGGACCCTAGGCAAAGACTTCTGAAAAAAACTTGAGTTTAGAAACAGAAAAGAAAAGGGGCTAGTGTGCTCTAGGTGTTTGCACTGTTGTACCCAGGTTGCTTTGCTCTGTCCTAGGTAAGGTCCTCTCTGGGGATCACCCCATTGGCTGAAGATGAGACCACTCTTCCTCTTGTGTTTTGGTAAGTACCCCTTCCCATCCTTCCAGGCCCTGTTATATGGCAGGGAGGCGAAAGCCACGGGAGGAGGAGAGTTTACCAAAGTGTGGGCATCACCTGTCACCTGTAGTCCCTTCAGTTGGGAATACTTGTCTACTGGGGACACCTGTGAGATTTCCCCATTCTTTTGGGCCTTTGGGGAAGAAGATCTTCTGCCACTCTGGAAAGGCTCCCAAATGTCTTCTTATTCTTACCCGAGGGTGGTTTGTGGTTTCCCAAGTGTTCTCCACAGTTTCCCATCCTTTCTCAAGCTCGTTCCAAAGCCACTGTGGCTTAAGTTCCTGTTTTCCAGTGAATTGTAGCTGTGCACTCACAAAGTGTGGCTGGGGCAGCTTTGAAGATAAAGGAGCAGAATGAACGCAGGCCTTTCTGAATGTTCCTCCAATGGCTCAGCAGTCAGCCCTCCTCTGGGCTGCTCACAGAGGCCACAACGCAGGTGGAAAGAGCCACAGAGCTTGTCATGATGGCCAAGTCAATGTCTCCAGTCTGGTTCTAAAAGCCATATTTTAGGGTCATCTATGGTTTTTGGTTGCCAGTGTTTCTCCTCTTCTCCTTTTCAAGTTTTGAGTTATAGAATACGAAATCAACTTTTAAAATCTAATAGTATCAATACTGCAATTATTACCACCAGCAGCGAGTGGAAGTTTGAGTGAGGGAGAGGATATAATCTTGCTAATGTCAGCTTCCCTGAAGGACACTGGGGGTGGCCAGCGAGGTCCCTCTCTTTCTGGACTGCACCATCACACATCCCTGTGATTTCAGCCTTACCTGGCCTCCTGCATGCCCAGCAAGCCTGCTCCCGTGGGGCCTGCTATCCACCTGTTGGGGACCTGCTTGTTGGGAGGACCCGGTTTCTCCGAGCTTCATCTACATGTGGACTGACCAAGCCTGAGACCTACTGCACCCAGCATGGTGAGGTAGGCCCTACTTCCCAGGACTGGAGGAAAGTGGGATGGGAGGGATGTGTGAGCTGCCATTTGTCCACTGAATACTTAGAATGTACTTGGTGTAGGCCAAGCCCTGTGCGCTACGTGGACTGGGGAGTGCAGTAAAAGTATAAGGCCAGATCCTTGCCTCTGAGAAATTTACCTGTTAGTTGGGCAAGAGGAAATGTACTCAGAATTAACTAAATAGCTTATTTCTCTCTTATCTCTCTGAGATGACATGGAGTCTTTTCTCAGTCCTTGGGCATGGGCAGGATAGTCTTTCAAGTCTTGGGAATAGGCAAATAGGCCAAACACTGGCCATTTAGGTGTATAGAGCCTCATGTGTTATTTGGTGCTGGGACGAACTGTGTTCTTGCCATGTCAGGAACTGAGCTGTGCCACAGTCAGTGAGATAGATGAGGAAGTGACTTGAGCTTCTCCAGCAGGGTCAGAGGCTCAGATGTAAGTTGGATCAAATCCAGAAACACAACGCTTTGAGCTATGACTAACATTACCTGTTAGGCATGGCTTTTATAAACAGCTGTTGTATTTTTCTTCTACATTGTCTCTGGGTCTTTTTTTGTAGGAACTTTGGTTTTCTTTTTGTTTGCCCTCAACAGGGTGGAATCTTTCTTTACCAAAGTTGAAATTGCTCAGTGTTTTCTTGTCTCCCGGCTGCCTCATTCGGCCATTTTGCTTGAACAAGGGAATGGATAAGGGAGTGATTTGTCCCGAGTTGCTGCAGCCTTTGGGGAAAGAGACCTGGGTTATCTGTGGTTTCCCCTTTCCAGGCTGCCCTTGTCTTCTGGGCTATAGAAGGTGGTATGTGATACGGCCTCTGAGCCTCACTGCCCTTCTAGTCCCTGTGTTATCTTGGCTATTTTAGTTATACATGGTATAGGGAAATGACTGGAGGTACTGAGCAGAGATGGCTGTGGTTTCTGCATCTCACCCACTTGGATGTGGGGAAGCCCATTTGACAGGGTTGGGTAAGATGGCCATTTCTAGCCAGCACTCCCTGTGGGTCTAGATTACTCCATGAGCATCAGGGGACCTGGCAGTATTGAGCTTTTTAGGCAACAGAGTGATTTTGGCTGTTTCCTCCAAATTACAAGCCCATGTCTAAAAATTTCAGGGAGACCTCTGCCAATTTCCTTTCTCAGGCTGACTTGCATTTTGGGAGGGGAGGCAAGGAGAGGTCAGAGGCCCCTATGTTGGGATGTACCCTCAATCCCAGCCCCATCTGAAAAGTCTCTCCTCCTCCAGGCCTGGGGCTTTTGGCTTCACACTGACCTGCCCTCTGCCTCTCTGATGCCCTGGGAAGCCAACTGTCTTCGTTGCTCCTAAGTAGCCCCTTGAAAGCAAAACAGGGTGCTTATAAAACAGAAGTCTAGACTTTTGCAATCCTGGGGATGGATAAATCTCAGCTATTTTTCTGCTGTGAAAGTTGAGAAGCACTGGCTCTTTCTTGTTTTTTTTTCTAAGGGGTAATAAATTTATCTAGCCTTTTGGAAAGAGCAGAGGATGGCAGGGAGTATCATCTTGAGTGTAGTGTAGTTTCAGGCCTGCCACTGACTTGAGGTGTGACCTTGGGCAAGAGATTACCCCTGTCTAAGCCCTGCTGTCCTTTTCTGTACGTGTGTATTAGATGAGATGGTCTTTAGGGTCCCTTCTTTTCCTCAGCATTCTTTGGCAATGAGCCGACTGCTGACAATCAGCATCTCTCCCCCATTTTCCACCTCTCTGTCTTGTTTCATTTCTCTTTCCCTCACTACTACATGCCTACCCTTCTCAAAGGCCATGGGTTCCAGCAATGAAGATAGATACTAAAGGCATAGAGACTCCCTTTTCATTCTCTGGACAGATGTACCCTGAACCCTCTCTGGATGCATTGGTGGCTGCGTGATAAGAATCAGAAATTCAGGTTTTAATTCTGTTGAATTCTAATGTCAGTTTTTAAGTTTGTTTTGTTATTAAATAATACTAATGGCAATTATAATTAGTTAAGCATATCATATGTGTCCTAGGCATCATACTAAGAGTTTTATGTAAATTATCTCAAATAATTCTTACAACACCCTATGAAGTGGCTATTGTTTTCCCTGTGAGCTATTGGGAGGGTTTGGGTATGTGCTGGGACCTTAGACTTCCGAGAGAAACACATTGTGTATTGAGTTTTCTGAGTAGTTAGAGGTAGGGGGTGTACTGGACAGCCACAGCCGGAAACGAGGCTGGCGGAATGCAATGCTGCATTCCTACTGCCTCTCCTTTCACCCTTCCCTATTACCCCTCTCACCCCTGTCTACCAGTTCCCACTCCCACAGATACACCTCCCTGAAGCCAAGGGCTCTGGTTAGTGCCTCTGTTCTATCTTCGTGCAGGGATGACATAGCGAGCCCTGAGCCCCAGGACCAGATCGTTCTTCTGTGCCACATCCTACTGATGTGCCATGAATGCAAGGACAATGGGGTGGGCATTTATGACCCCTGGACATTTCTACTCACCCACTCCCTACCCCCAGTTCCAGTCAACTAACACAGGGCGACTCAGCAGAATGGAGTTGCAGGAGCAGTGGAGACTCCTTTTAGTTCCAAAATTGTCTCTCCTAGTTCCCTACCTCCAAGTGTGGCTTTTTTTTTTTTTAATTGTGGACCAGTCTTAGCCTGTTTTCATGTTACCTCCTCTACCCAATTCTGTCTCAGTTGCTAAATCCCATCAGTCTCAAGGGCTTGCTTCGGTAAATTCCAGGTCCATGTTGCAACCCTGCAGTGTACATAGGTCTTGGCCAGCTTTGCCTTATGGCATCTTCTCTGCCTTCCTAACTTTGCCCTTCTGGGCTCATCTGCTTTGATGACCCATTAACTGTCTATGGTTGGGACAAGGCTGTTCTTTACCAAAATGACCAAAACAAGTGGCCTCTTGTTTTCTTTCTTCCAGCTCCTAGATGGATTCTAGGAAAACTCACTGCACCATTATTCCCTCAATCTCAAGACATGGATGAACACGTCTGTGATTCTGTGATGCTTCCCTGCCCTCATTTACTTCTGTGCTATCCCTGGGCCTCATTTGAGAAATGGGCTTCAGTGGTTGTCATGAGCACTGCATAAAAGAATGTGTAAAGTGACCACCAACCTGATGCCTGGCAGATGCAAACTGTTCTATCCAACCCTTCTCTCCTGCCCCCCTCCTGGTGGCTGCATCCGCATGCAGAGGCTGCCCCATCTGCGAAGCACACTCCTGAGCATTTCTTCCCTGATCAGGACATGCGTTCACGTACCTCACTAAAATCCACCCATCCCTGGGCTGCCCTCCTCTGTGCCTCTCAAGGTGATTGGTGCCAATCTGACTTAGAGTGAGCTGTTGAAGAATCCATAGGCAGTCATGGTTAGTGAAGACTGGGGGTGAAGGCTCCTTCTTTCTGGTTTTGTGTCTGATACTAATAACAGGGATGTGACCTTGTGAAAGTCAGGGCTCTTCTACAAACCGACATTTTTCCGTGTGTGAAGTGAAGGAGTTAGTCAAACTTTGCTGTTTATTCAGCTCTGGCCACTCAGCTTGCTTCTCAGAGACAGCTGGGCTGTGTGTGACCCCGAGAGTACACTGTCCTCTCTCAGGGCGTGTGAAGGCAGGGGTTGCACCATGCCCTTCAGTCATTTCCGGGATGACACACAGTTCTCAAGAACCAGCGGATTTGCTGGAAAGCTTTCCATCCCTGATTTCTGCTCCCGATAATGTCTCCTCCAGTGTTGTGTCTGCTCTCCTAAATGCTTTATTTATCCCCCATTCCCTCCCTTTCTGGGGAAAAACTTAATTACCCAGCTGCCTTAGTAACAGTCTTACACAGCGCATTCCTCAGGTTAATTAACTGTGTAAGCCAAACAGCTGTCATTTTTATCTCTTGGAAACAAGCTGAGGAACAGTAGACAGTTGGAAGTCCCTCCTCTCTAATATGCGCAGACGCGCATGCATGTAAATGCACTCTTATCCCCCTGCCTGCTGACACACACCCTCCAACGACCACTGCCTTTCTTCGTCTGACAATTGTCTGTTTTCTTGATTTTCAGGAAGGCTAATGTGTTGGCAGAGGATGTGTTCATATATGTACTGTGATCCCTGTCCTCGACCCACAAGGGATTTTGAGCCTGCCTCTGACCCAAAATATCCTCTTTTTTTTTTTTTGGAGACAGAGTCTTGCTCTGCCTCCCAGGCTGGAGTGCAGTGACATGATCTCGGCTCACTGCAACCCCTGCTTCCCAGGTTCAAGTGATTCTCCTGCCTCAGCTTCCCGAGTAGCTGGGATTACAGGCATGTGCCACCATACCTGGTTAATTTTTCTATTTTTAGTAGAGACGGGGGTTTCACCATGTTGGCCAGGCTGGTCTCAAACTCCTGACCTCAAGTGATCCACCCGCCTTGGCCTCCCAAAGTGTTAGGATTACAGGTGTGAGCCACTGCCCCTCTGGCCCAAAATATCTGCTTTCTTTGTTTCCTAGAAGCTCTAAGCATCTCTAAAGCTTCCAGAGCTCTACCATTGGGGGTTTACTCTTTTGGATGAAGCATTACTGAGTTCCTTGTTTAAAACACAGACAACCTTGAGAAAAGCACCATATGAATCTATGACCTCGACCTAAGTTTGCTGAGTATGTTAATCAGAAACCTAGATGTGACTTTTGCGGAGGGACCCACGAGACCCAGAATGAGTCATGTTTTGAGGGGGTAGAAGAAAATGGAAAGGGACATTGTAGGGAAAAATTGCTATCAGAGAGAAGCAAAACTTGGGTTGATGGAATGTGAGATTCTTGGGTCCTAATTGTTATGGGCTAAGGAGTAAGGCTTGTGGGTTTAAAAGCAGAGAGGAGAAATGTGAGATGGGAAGTTCCCAAAGGCAAACCTGGATGGCCTCACAACTTTGCTAGCCTGACTTCTAGCCCCATTGCTTCTGGGGTCCAGGCCCGTGGAAGCCTCTGGGAACTGTCTCGCAGACCTACCTTGCTGCTTTTCCTGGACATCCACCCCCTGCCTGTGTGGCCATATGAGGGGCTGTAGTCATTGCCACTGGCAGGACCTGTAGAGGTCCCTGGCATACTAACCAACTTTCTGCACTCAGGTCCAGGGGACATCCCTCTTTCTGGAGATGTCCATACTGGAGTTGAGGTTGCCTTTCCAATGGGGTGGAGTGAAGCAGAAGAAGGGAGTTTCCTGAAACCAACTCTGAAATTTTCAGTGGTTGCCGAGTGATTGCTATGTTCCTTCAATCAGAACAGCACCAGTATGCTAGGGAGGTAAAAAAAAAAAAAAAAAAAAAAAGAAGAAGAACAGCACAGGTAGTTTTGGAGTCAGATAGGGTGGGACAAGAGTCTGTGCTTCATCCCTTGCTAACTTTATGGGCTTGGACACATTTCTTAACTTATCACTTTCCTAATCTGCAAAATGGGTATACCTACCGTTTGTAAATGTAGTATAGCTACCTCCGAGATTTTGGAAGGATGGACTAAGATAATATATGCACATTGCTCAGGACTGAGGCTGGTGCAGTGTAATTTTTGAGTGTGTAGCATATATCATCTTTATAATCAGCTTCAGAGAGTGATTTCTGAATTTAGTTAGGATGGAAATAACAGCTGTACTGAGTTAAGGCTTTGGTCAAAATTTCACTTCGTGATAAGGAAAAAGACGAAGCTGAAAGTACCTTACATACGGCTGTCCTCCCACCCAGTGCCTGCAATAGGTGCTGACTTTTGCTCTTCATTGCCAATATGCATTGACATAGAAATGCTGAGGCTTTTGAACTGCAGTCGGTTCTAATGGAGGCCTGGCTGACCATAGGCCTTGAGGATCCCCTTCTCTCTGTCCATATTGCTGGAAAAAGTGTTTCTCCAGGACAGTATCTGGTGAATGTCTTATTTTTCTCTTGCTTTCTTTGTCTACTTGCTGAGAGTGGCTTTAACTTCTGGGCTCATGTGCTGGAGTAGGGAAGAATTCTAATAGCATGTTAGAACAAGACGAAACTTTATTATTCCATTCAACCCTTCCTTTTCACCAATAAGAAAGTGGAAGTGGAGGAAATGTATTTTCTTGAAGGCAGCTAGATTTTTTTTTTTTTTTCTTTTGGCCCTGGCTGGTGGCCATAACCCGACCGTAGCTTCTTAGATGAACCCAGACAGCCCTCTGGCTTTGTCATGGGAGGGAGCTGGGCCATACATAATCAGAGCCTGTTTTCCTGTTTTCCCCCAGAATTAGCTCTGTGTTTTGCAAAGGCTCAGAGTTTTTACTTGGGTGTGCCCTCCTTTTCCTCCCATCTCCACCGTGATTCAGGCCCCTGCTGGCTCTTGCCCTCTTGCTCCTTTGCCCTCCCCTGGCTCTCTGGGAGAGTTCATCTTCTAGCCAGACTGCTGAGCTTCTAGAAAGCTCTAGGATAAGGGAGAAGGCCTAGCCTTTCCAGCTGGAGAGCAAGCAGGAGCCAAACTGGCTGGAGGCCTGACAGGCTAAATTGATAATAGTACTGTGTCTCTGAGGTAACACAGCCGGAAGAAGGCCGGCCAAATGACCCCAGAGAGGGAGGCAGCTGCAGCAGAGAGCTGCCATCGCTGGGAGAGACAGGGGCACATCACACATGAGAGAGGAAGAGCCTCACACTGAGAATCACACATGCACACGATGCTTACAAATATGTGCACCCTACATATAAGCATACAAGAATAAATCAGAAAGGGAAACTGAGGCCCAGAGGGAAAGGATAAATTAACAGCTTCTCTTCGTGTGGGCTTCTGCCATAAATTGCTCTATTTCAGGCTTCTGTCCTGCTAGCTCGTTGACAGGCAGAGCTACTTAAAATACCTGTCTCGCCTGTTGGCTTAGCCTGTCTCCAAGGATTGAGATAAATTCCTCCTTTAGCTATGTTACTGTGATAAGCAGCACGTAGTTTGTAAGCCTATGATGCCATCTGATCCTGCCATCAGTGCCTGCACACATGGAAGGAAGGAGAAGAAGGCATGGGTGCCCCAGATTATCCCCATGAAGACTGAGGGGGAAGCAGGGCAATAAACCCTGGGCATTTTTAGTTGGTTTTGTTTTATAATACTATCTGCTCTCCTGAATATAAAAATTAATACGTATCCAAGGTGTAAAAGTTTAAACAGACTCGGTGTAAGTGGCTCATGCCTGTAATCTCAGCACTTTGGGAGGCCGGGGTGGGTGGATCATTTGAGGTCAGGAGTTTGAGACCAGCCTGGCCAACATGGTGAAATCCTGTCTCTACTAAAAATACAAAAATTAGCTGGGCATAGTGGCTTATGCCTGTAATCCTAGCTACTTGGGAGGCTGAGGTGGGAGAATCGTTTGAGCCTGGGAGGCAGAGGGTTGCAGTGAGCAGAGATCGTGGCACTGCACCCCAGAGTCTGGGCGAGAGAGTGAGACCCTGTCTCAAACAAACAAACAAACAAAAAGTTTAAACATAATAAAAAATAGCAGAGAAGGAAAAAACAAGTTATCTATGATTCCACTACCCAGAGATATCAGATTGAACTGTATGCAGTTGCCATTTTTGTAGGTCAAAATGGGTGAATATCAGCAATTTCATGTTTTCACTTAATATATTGGTGTATTTCCTTCCAAATACTTTACATTCCTTTAAATGGAAATATATACATATATATATTCACACACACATATATATTTGAGATTATAATGTATATGCAAGTATATGCCCAGTTTTTTTTCCATAAAACATAATATAATCATTTCTCTGTGCAATTAAATTTTTTTCTCTAAACAATGTTTTTAATAGTTACATAATGTCCTGTCGTTTGGGAGTATCAAGGACATTTCCGCGGTCTCCAGCTACTTGTCCCATGGGCCAGGGAAAGAAAGAGACTTGTTTCTGGCACTCTCTTGACCAGGGAAGGGCTGGACCAGCTCCCAGCAGAGCTGGGGAGAAAGCTCTGGTGACAGGCGGCCGGAAGGCAGCTGGCCCTTGTCTCTCCTCAGGACATGTGCTGAGTGCAGGCAGAGGACAGGAGTGGAAAAATTTGTTCCTGAGAGGCTGGGAAGAGTATAAAGAAGGGCATGCTCCCTGCCAGGGACCAAAATAGGGGTCTGGAGGGGAGTCAGGCTCTAGCAAGGGCCTTCTCTTGCCCAGAAAAGATTATTTTAAGTGCTGAGGTATTTCAGCCAGCGACAGGTCTCCAGTTTCTGTGGTAAATGAACTGAGTCAGCTGGAGAAGCCCCGTTTCTTCCCAAAGTGCTCTCTCTGCTTTAGCCTTCCCCATGATAAGCTTCAAGGTCAGACCAAGCCCTTCTTGGGGCTCGCTGCATGAGACAGAGACTGCTACCCTTTAGCATACTTCCCCACATCTTTGCCACTCAACTCGTTTCAAGTGGAAGTGAGAGGATGAAAGAAGGGAGAAAGAGAGAAAGGAGAGGAGGGACCCTTTCTGATGCTGACGGTGGGAATCAGTCAATAGCAAAGCCATGTTGCCTCTTTGTGCCTCAGCATTCTCCTCTGTAAATGGGGCTAATACTACTTCTCACATAGGGTTATTGTGAGATGTAAGTAGGCTATTGCATTGAAACTACCAACGACTCCTCTGCACATGGTTGTACTCCACTTACTATTGATGCTTTATTACCTACTCACTCTTCCACCCCTCCCTTCAAACTCCCTAATTGCAGGAAGGGAGTGCCTAGTAATAATGCTAATGCAAATCGTTGGCCTTTACTGAAAATGTGCTATTCATTTATTCAAGAGGAATTTAGTGAGGGTCTATTATGTGCTGGGTATTTTTCTAAGCACTGGGAATACAGCAGTGAAGGATTGCAAATTCCTGCCCTCATGGAGTATACATTCTAGAAGGGGGAGGCAGACAATATAAAAATAAATAAATTGACAGTAAGTATACAATGTATCAAGTGTAGATATGTACTGTAAAAAAAATATAGCAGGGCAAGGGAATGCATAGTGAGTGCTGGGAGGTGGGGCAATGGGTGCTACTTCATTTTATTTCATTATTATTTTCTTGAGACAGAGTCTCGCTCTGTCGCCTAGGCTGGAGTGCAGTGGCAGAATCTTGGCTCACTGCAACCTCTGCCTCCTGGATTCAAGCGATTCTCTTGCCTCAGCCTCCCGAGTAGCTGGGACTACAGGCACCTGCCACCACACCTCGCTAATTTTTGTATTTTTAGTAGAAACGGGATTTCACCACGTTGGCCAGGCTGGTCTCGAACTCCTGACCTTGTGATCTGCCTGCCTTGGCCTCCCAAAGTGCTGGGATTACAGGTGTGAGCCACAGCGCCCCGCCAATGGGTGCTACTTTTTAAAGGGCTTACGTGCCAGCTGTTATTTGAGCCTTAAACACCCAAAGAATGAATGTTTTTTTTTTTTTTTTTTTTTTTGAGGCGGAGTCTTGCTCTGTCGCCCAGGCTGGAGTGCAGTGGCCGGATCTCAGCTCACTGCAAGCTCCGCCTCCCGGGTTCTCGCCATTCTCCTGTCTCAGCCTCCCAAGTAGCTGGGACTACAGGCGCCCGCCACCTCGCCCGGCTAGTTTTTTGTATTTTTAGTAGAGACGGGGTTTCACTGTGTTCGCCAGGATGGTCTCGATCTCCTGACCTTGTGATCCACCCGTCTCGGCCTCCCAAAGTGCTGGGATTACAGGCTTGAGCCACCGCGCCCGGCAGAATGAATGTTTAATAAAGCATGTTTGGACATGCCAAGGGCACCTCCAAGCACTAGGAAGGGTGATAGTTTTCTTCATTTGCAGAGCGGGTGAGAGCTGGAAAGTGGAGTGGTAAGCAGAGGCCCAGGGAACCAAGACACCTGGCTCCCCTCTTTGCTCTCTCCTGTTGCAGGCAGTGCCAGCTTTGGAGAGGGAAGATGGGTGTTGGGCAGGGAGGTTCTATCACTCAAGGCATAGGCCCCACATATCCACTCAGACTCTGGGGTGGTCCTTTGTTCTGGTGAGTGGAGGCTTAGAGAAAAGCAGAGGTACAGGGTGTGTGGAGGGACAGTTTTCCCTACCCAGAAGGACCTGCAGGTCCAGGAGGTTCTTGTCCAAGCCTTGCATCTACTTGTTGGCAAATTTGGAGCCCTGTGGATAGTATTGTTTAAGCTACACACAGGGTTTGGGATCATGGTTACTCAGGGAAAACAGATTTTATGTGTGTTTTATGGGGAAGCTGAGAAAAGGTCACGTTATCTGTGTGTGTGCGTGCGTGTGCATGTGCACGTGTGTGCATGTGTGTGTGTGTATGTGTATATGTATGCACATAGGCACAAGCTAAAAGAACAAGGGATATGTCAACTCTCTGGCCATGCTGTTTTTCTTGGTGATCCTTGCTCTGCCATGAAACCCATGGGTTTCAGTTCTGGCTCCTGTCTCATTCCAAGAGATAAGCATAGGCCAGGTTATTGGGGACCTCCCCAGTGAGGCTGATTGGTCTCCTGTAGGTAGGGAATACCAAACCTGAGAAAGATCCTCAAGCCCCAGATGTCACTGCTGGAAAGCCTTAGAGATCATTTGAATGTCACTAGAATTTTGGCTCCCTGAGGGCAGGACCTTTGTTTAGTTCCCTATTATAACTCCTGAGCCCAGAGTAGAGTCTGGCACATAGTATATGCTAAATAAGCATTTGTTGGGTAAATGAAAAGCTCTAGCTCAATCCCCACTTAATTTACAGAGGAGAAAGTTAAGCCTAGGAAATAGAGGTGACAGAGCTAGGACTGTAGATCCGCATTTCCTTGTCTTCTTTTGGAATCCTCTCTCTCTGACTCTCAAAACCCCAGAATTTCCCAGGCTGCCAGGATTAAATGAGGTGAGCTATTAAACTTTCCAGCCTGTGCCTAGTATGTAGTAGGTGCTCAATTAGTATGAATTTCTCCCCCGCCCCCCCCTTTTTTTTCCTGCCCTTGGCACTTTCCTCAAGTTTCTCTGCAAGGCAATGTCATGTACTCAAGTATTTTTTCCCACCTTGTACCTCTTTTCCATTCACACATCTATTCACCATTCACTTGCTGTGTGTTAGGAGGGACACAAAGGAATTCAGAGATGACCAATTAAAAGATGATCAATAGTCCTGTTTTAAGAGATTAATCCTTCAAAGTGTATTAATAAAACTAGCGATTCCTAAGGGCAGGATTTCCACAGAGGGGATATGCTGGGATCTCAGGACGCAAGGGGGAATTCTATTAGGACCCCACCTCTGAGTGTCTGCTGTCTTCCTCTCCCACAGTGGCAGATGAAATGCTGCAAGTGTGACTCCAGGCAGCCTCACAACTACTACAGTCACCGAGTAGAGAATGTGGCTTCATCCTCCGGCCCCATGCGCTGGTGGCAGTCACAGAATGGTGAGCATTTGCCATCTACAGGGACTCAAACTGTGCAGCCTCCACAGGATGAGGTGGATGGAAGTTGCCCTGTAACCCTTTGGGTTTCCCAGGCATTTCTTATGGTGATGTGACATGGGTGATTGACAAGAAGAACCTTTCTGCCTCATATTTGAGGTCCGTTGGATGTTATGGTAGAATAATTTGTTGGAGGTGAAGGAAAGGGTATGAGGAGAGAGGAATGTCTTTATTTCCCTCCACTCAGTCTCAGGGGGTGGGCTTGCAGAATTAAGCTTTGGGAACAAGTCTGTGTGGAACAGACGAGTTGAAGCCCTCCAAAGTATTGAAGACATCAGGTGATGGTGGGAAGGAAACTTAGCCAAAAACAGATAGGATCTTGAATAGATAACATAAGCAGAAACATACCACTTCCCACTCCTCTCCAAGAGGGAGTTTGGAAAATCAAGGTTAGAGAGTTTCTGACTTCCTAGAGCTAGTTTAGTCCAGGGCTTCCTTCAGGGCTGGGGAAATGGAAAGTCTCTGGCTGACAGTTTCTACTTTTTGTCCTTCCAGATGTGAACCCTGTCTCTCTGCAGCTGGACCTGGACAGGAGATTCCAGCTTCAGGAAGTCATGATGGAGTTCCAGGTGTGCCTCCTGGGGGTGGCAGTGGATAGGAGAGGGGCTCCTGGACCATGTGGGCATGGAGCCATGGAGGAGCACAGTGTCCTTGTCTCTCTGGGCTGGGGCAACACTCACCATGAGCCTATATCATGGTGACAGCAAAGGACTTGCTCCTGGGTGAACAGTGGCACCTCTAGGCTCCCTGTCTTGGCCGTGCAGTGGTTGCATATCCTCTTCCTCTCTCATTCTCCACCCTCAACCCATCTAATTAATTTATGTCTGCCAAGTACCAATTCTACTGGTCCCAGTTGCTTATTGTACATTTGTGTATTCTTGGTATACTCTGTTTTAATAACTTTGCATATTAGATTGAGTTTAACAAGCAACCAAGAACTTGCCTATCCAACTAACTGACAGATGTTCCTTTGGAACAGCTCTCTTGGTGGGCAATCTACTCATTCAGTGCCATTACTTCTCAAAGCACTTTCAGATTCTGCCTTTAGAACAGCCTTCTAGATACTTCTTTTGGAGGAAACATTTTCATTTAATTGCCATAGGTCAATTTTTTCTTTTCAGAAATGATTTGGTTTTATTCTTTCTACAGAAATAGTCAGATATTCAATGATCAAATTTGGTTAATAAGATTAAATGATTAGGAAGGGAGATATAACTTTCAGGAGTTAAAATGAGCTTGGCATAAAAAGTAATAGGACCTAATTTCTTACATGACTGAAGAAGTTGGCTCTAAGAGCCTCTCCCCATCTAAAGGTCAAAGGTATTTTGAGAAATGCAAGTATCGTTTGAATAAATGCCCAGTCTTGGAAGGTGGCAACTTTGAAGGGCAGCGTATTCATTTGGATGGATAGTGTTAAATAGTCTCCTCACTTTATCATCACTCACCTGTTCATTTATTTGTCAATTATTTGTGAGCACTTACTGAACACTGATTACACGGCAGGCTTGGTGTCAGATGTTAGGGATATAAAGATGAATAAAACCAAATCACAATCTTCAAGCAGCTTTCACCATATGTGGGGAAGTCAGTAATGAGAGAGTGCAATGTGTGCACAATATTGGTAAGAAGAGGTGCTGGGAGCCCAGGACGGGACTCTCACATGGTCTGTCTTGGGAGGGCTTGTCAGGGAGTACACCCGGGGGAAGATGAACTTTCATAGACCAGTAATGGCCAGGTGAAGGGCAATGTTATTCCAAGCAAACAGAACCATAAACACAAAGACCAGGAGGCAGGCGGCAAGAAGGTGAGGTATATGATTGGGGATGGGGGCAAGGGAATGCACACAGGGCCTGGAGGGTAAAATGTGCTTGGTGGCAAGAGGTGGGGATGTGGAGGGCTGAAGACTGCTGCGAGATGAGTTTCCAGGTATACACAGAGGGAGGGGAGCAGACTGAAGATTCACCATTCATTCAACAAATGTGTGCTAAACACCGATGTGCTGGATGTTGGGGGTCCACCTGTGAACCACAGACAATAGGGGCTACAGCCTGGTATACTGAGTCTCAACCAGGGGCACTATTCTGCCCTCCCCTCTCCTGCAGGGGATAGCTGACAATTTCTGGAGACATTTTTGGTTGTTGTAACTACGGGTATGTAATGATATCTGGTGGGTAGAAATCAGAGATGCTGTTCACCAGGCTGCAGTACACAGGACAGCTCCTAGGACTAAGATTTCCCCAACTCAGTGCTTAAACAGTGAGAATGGTTGAGAAATCCTGGCCTCATGGGAAAAGAATAAAAAGCAAGAAACCAACAAGTAAATAATTGGAAATCGTGGTGACGTTTCTGAAGGAAACAAGATGCTGAAATAGAAAATAATGGGGCAGGGTGGGGTGGGCCAGCCATGAGTAGGAGAACGCACTTCAGTCAGGTATCAAAAGATCTGTACCAGGAAATGACATTTAAGCTGAGAACAAAAGATGAGAGGGAATCTACCAGCAGGAGGAGCATCCCAAGTAGGAAGACTGGACAAAGGCTCTGAGGAGGGACTGAGCTTGGTTTGGGGCTTGAAGAGAGGAGGTGGCCTGAGAGGAGGCAGGGCCCAGGGAGCCTGGGGCCTCTTCACTCATAGTCAGAAGTTCAGCTTTCATTCCAGAATAGTATTGGAGGATTTTTAGCAGAGGCTTAACAAGGCCCATTTTATGTTTTAAGAAGATGGCCAGCCTGGCCAACATGGCAAAACCCTGTCTCTGCTAAAAATATGAAGATTAGCTCGGCATGGTGGGTCACACCTGTAATCCCAGCACTTTGGGAGGCCGAGGCGGGTAGATCACTTGAGGTCAGGAGTTCGAGACCAGCCTGGCCAACATAGCGAAACCCTGTCTCTACTAAAAATACAAAAATTAGCAGGGCATGGAGGTGTACACCTGTAATTCCAGCTACTCAGGAGGCTGAGACAGGAGAATCGCTGGAACCCGGGAGGTGGAGGTTGTAGTGAGCTGAGATTGCACCACTGCACTCCAGCCTGAGTGATGGAGTGAGACTCTGTCTCAAAAAGTAAAAAAAAAAAAAAGAAGATATGACTGAGTAAGAGTGAACGTGGAGAAAGGGGAAATCAGATGAAGCTTACTAGGGAGATCAGGCAGGAGGGAACCCTGAAGCTGGAGAGACAGGCCTGGGCCTGGTTCAGTATCTGCTTTGGAAGCTGAGTTTATAGACCTGCAGTTCCAGGAAGTTGTTCAAGCTGGGAGCTGTCAGCATAAAGACCACATTTAAAGCCACCCAAAATGGATGAAATCATTTTGTAGGAAGGAGCAGGGACTCAATATGTCATGCTAAGGTGCTCAGATTATATCATGAGATCAATGCAGACTGATTGAAGCTCTCAAAGATCAGATAATCACCCGGGAAGAGCTCTCTGGTGAGTGGGGAACGTGGTTTGGAGGGCCAGGACAGAGGAGGCTGGACATGAGTTCCAGGAGGGGAGAGAGAGAGAAAGAGAAAATGGTGAGCTGTGGGAAGTGTAGGAGCAGGGGAATGTCTAGCCTGGAAGCCTGGTAAGCTGAGCTAGGGATCACTCCTTCTGGAAGGCAGATCCTGGGGAGAAACTTCTGTGGCCTGTGGTATGCCAGGAGATTTGGACCCGGACGCTCCTGAGCCCACTTGCTCCTGCTGGGCTCCCTTTCTCCCCAGTTCACTGGAGGAGCCTGTCACTCTGCTTGTGTCTCCATGGGGCACAGCCCCAGCGCCTCCTCTCTGCACACTGCCGCTGTCTCCGCAGGGGCCCATGCCCGCCGGCATGCTGATTGAGCGCTCCTCAGACTTCGGTAACACCTGGCGAGTGTACCAGTACCTGGCTGCTGACTGCACCTCCACCTTCCCTCGGGTCCGCCAGGGCCGGCCTCAGAGCTGGCAGGATGTTCGGTGCCAGTCCCTGCCCCAGAGGCCTAATGCGCGCCTAAATGGGGGGAAGGTAGGTAGAGGGAATCCTGAAAACTAGGCCTGGGGAGAAGTCCCTGATGTCTCACTGTTCACACAGCCACACGGACTCTTGAGAAGGAATGGAAACATCCTTGCCAGCTCCCCTTGCTGACTTTCCTGAATTCCCCCTGGTAATGACCCCTGTGGCCACCCTCAAGACATTTGTTGCTTATACTCTTTCTGAGGAGGGATATTTCAGAAAGACCTTGGGGCCACCACATTACTCACCCCTGCTCTCTTACTCGCCCCTGCCCTCTTCCACACCCCCCTCCCCCGTGTCTCATTGTCTCATCCCTCTAGTGGGAAGATGAAATCGACCCTACTTTGGTGTGAGGATTTTGGGGTGGCTAGTTAGATGCAAGAGCAAATTACACAAATTTCATTTCACCTTGGTAGGGTTTAACACAAAAATAAACATTTTCAGTTTATTCCATCCATCTAACCCAGTCTTAGCCCTTGGAGGGAATTCTGGTATAACCCAGAGCCCGAATTCTCCTGAGCTTAAACCCTGAGCTAGAAATAAGAACCTGCCTGAAGAAACACTCAGAATGTTTCTCCTTAAGTCCTCCCGACACGATCAAATTCTTTCATAACTGCTTTTCCCCATCCCCTGGCAGAGGAGGCTGTAGTTTCTCTTCTCCTTTCCCTGGCCGAGACACAAGTGAGCCCTCAGAGCTGCTCTCATGTGGACCAACGCTCAGAGTGGGGCCCTCTTTGTGGGCCATGCATCTCTTCCTTGGGGTCTAGCAGTTCCTCCTTGGTTATACCCTTACCCAAATCTATGTTAACCACATTCTTCACACAGCAGATCAGAATGCAGGACTGTTTCCTAACTTGTGGAGGGCCGATGTGAAAACTCTTCCTGGGATATGTAGATGATTAATGGTTTTTTTTTTTTTTTAAAATAAATCAAAAGCACAGTTGAAATTGGGATTGTCCAGAGTGCTGTGGTCACCCACATTCATGCATCCTTGGATTTTAGATTTCTCACTCATCCTGAGTCATGAGAAAATTAGTATCTCCTAAACCCTCATATGTAGATGATACATCTTACCATACTTTTTGACTCAGGGAACTCAGGAAATTCTTAGGATACTTATATTTTCAACTGGGGGGGGTACACACACATACACACACACACACACACACACACACACACACACACACATTTATGGCCCAGTGATCATCTTGCTCCCCCAGAGCAGCTGACAACCTCATAGCCATGGTCTGTCTCAGGTTCCAGGTAACAAGGACTTCAAATGTGAGGCATATAATGGAAAGGAAGGTTTCTTCTGAGCTCGAGGCACACTATTTGTCTCTTCTTAAGTGCTTCTCTTTCCCTTCCCTCTGTAGGTCCAACTTAAGCTTATGGATTTAGCATCTGGGATTCCAGCAACTCAAAGTAAAAAAATTCAAGGTCAGTGTGGCCCCTCCTCTTGTCCATGGAACTATGAGTGGGAAAGAAAACAGAGTTGGAACCCAGGTCATGGAAATTTCCTGGTTTTTCATGTTTTTGTCAACGTGGTTGGGGATTTAATACTTGCCCTGCTTGCCCAATAGGGACATTGTCTGTGGGATGCTATGGGATGATTGAGGTCTGGAGAGGATGGCCCATGATATCACATATGAAGGAGACTCTATGTGCCTCTAACTTCCTTTCTTTATTTTCCATTCTCCAACCCCTCCCTCCTTGCTGTTTGGTCCTCTCAGAGCTGGGGGAGATCACAAACTTGAGAGTCAACTTCACCAGGCTGGCCCCTGTGCCCCAAAGGGGCTACCACCCTCCCAGCGCGTACTATGCCGTGTCTCAGCTTCGTCTGCAGGGGAGCTGCTTCTGTCACGGCCATGCTGATCGCTGCGCCCCCAAGCCTGGGGCCTCTGCTGGCCCCTCCACCGCCGTGCAGGTGACAGCCTAGGGTGGGAAGGGGAGTGGAAGGGGGCAGGACCAGGGCAGACTACGGACATTCTTGGGGCTCCTGTAAAGCAGGAAGGGCGCTAAATCTAAAACTTGGGTACTTAATACTTCAGCAGCAACAACAAAAAATCTAAGTGGTTTTCGTTCCAAAAATCAGAATCGTTTAGATAGAATCCCTATGATATTCTAATTTTATGATTGGTTTTTAAAGCTCCCAGGTGACTCGAATGTACTGCCAGGTCTGACAGCCACTGGTTTAGGGATTTTAAAGTCTCATCTAGTGGTGAGATATGGGAGCAGGGTGAGAGACCAATGTTTAATACAGATGCTAAGTCTACCCTAGACCAGGCAGATTGACTTCAGCAGGGATGGGAGTTGAAAAGTTCCAGTTTAACAAGCCCTCCCCTCCCAGGGAATTTTGCTGTGAAACCAAACTTGAGAACCACAGGTATAGAAGAGAGAACCTTGAGCAAAGAAGCGGAGGGACCCAACATGGGAGTGTAACAGCTGTCCTAGTGATGGGGGATAGGAGGAAATCATGTAAGATGGCCTGGGAGGGAAATAGAGGTGGCACAAGCCTCAGCTGGCATTCTTCTTTCCACTTCTGGGCCAACTTCTGCCCCAGGCTGCAGAGGTGTGCAGAGGGAGCCCAGTTCAGGGAGTGTGTCATCTGTCAGGGCCCATGAGACATACTCCTAGAACCCAAGGCTGAGTGACACAGAGGGAATACAATATGCTATGAGATGACAGGGAGGGAGGGAGCCACCCAGCCCTGGTGGTCCTCAAATCTGGCTGTGCAGTGGAATCACCACTTTTAAAAGGTGCCACTGCCTGGGCCTCATCCTTGAGATTCAGACTGAATTGGATCTGGACCTTGGCATTTTAAAAAATGCTCCCCAGGTGACACTGAGGTGCAGCCAGGGTTGAGATCTATGGAATTAGAGGGACCAGGGAGCCCTTATGAGAGAGGTGCCATTCTAGCTGAAGCCTAGCTGGCAGGATTTTGTGAATGAATACAGAGAGAAGAGAATTCTAGGTAGAAGCAAAACCATTGCTAAAG
Source organism: Trachypithecus francoisi (assembly GCF_009764315.1). Taxonomy (NCBI): domain Eukaryota; kingdom Metazoa; phylum Chordata; class Mammalia; order Primates; family Cercopithecidae; genus Trachypithecus; species Trachypithecus francoisi. Next base: position 66,661,702 of record NW_022681470.1, on the reverse strand, counting down.
GCCAAAAGGTGGAGAAAGTAGGGCTTGCAGAGGGAGCAGCTAGAAGTTCAGCTTGCTGTGCTGTCAGCAGGGCATGGGAGCTGAGAATGCAACTAACATGATACAGGTCCTTAAGTGCCAGGCTGAAGGTGTTGGGCTTAATTTGGAAGGCAATTAGCACACAATAGCTGTTCTATTTTTATACCTTAATGAGTCTAGTGACAGTTCATCACAACAGTTCCATTAGCCAAACAACTGTAGTCATAGATTGTTGGAATATAAATCTCCAGAGGGCCCCACCAGCTTCTGGATCCCACAGTTTGCCAAGGGTTTCTGAGCACCTTCCAAGCGCTGCCTCTGACTAGGTGTCACGGGGGTGTCCAAGTGCAAGGAGTGAGCTTGCAAAAACCTCACTAGGGGAGCAGTGCGGGCACAAGCACGTGCACACACACACGTGTGCTCATATGTGCAAAACAATGGCAGACAGTTTCACAGGAGCTAGGTGAAGTCTGCGGCATTCAGAGGAAGCGTCCTGGAAGGGTTGGTGTCTGAGCCAGACCTGAGTGGTACACAGAGGGCAGGTCCATCCCTGGGGCCCTTCTTTGTTGATTACTCCTGATGGCTGATGGTCCCCCTCCCAGGTCCATGATGTCTGCGTCTGCCAGCACAACACTGCCGGCCCAAATTGTGAACACTGTGCACCCTTCTACAACAACCGGCCCTGGAGACCTGCAGAGAGCCAGGACACCCATGAATGCCAAAGTAGGAGCTTTGGATCACCCCTTCCCTGTAGGGTGTGGGTCAAGTGCTGGTCCCTCTAGGCCTCAGTGACCTCACCTGGGACACAGGGGGATCCAGTCTTTCTTATGTAAATCTACACTGAATTGCACTGTTACAATTCAAGCTCTCCTGGCTTTGTGAGGATGGAGAGAGTATTTGGGTGACATCTTCCCACCATCCCCTGCCTTCTCCTCAGACAGGGCTGGAGGGACCATGACTTGGCTGATGCTTCTGATTCCATGTGACTTTCATGGTATCCCCAGAGCCTGCTTTTTCTGGCCTCTCCAGTTGCTTTACCCTGTTTAGGACATGTCTGGTTTTCTGTTGTCATTTTTCCTAATTCAAATGGCTCCCTAGAATCAGGGACTTTGTTTACATAAATGAGGAAAGCAGAGATTCTCATCCCGGAGACAGGCAGTGACCCAAGAGGAGACCAATGTTGGCAGTGGGAGGGTTGGGGATAGAGCATTCAAAGGGCTCTTGCTTTGGCCCAATGTGGCCACTGTTCTTGGGTTTATCCCAACAGTAGGAATCAGGAGAATCAGTTCTTATTCTCCTCTGCTTTCTTATTGGTCATGTAACCTTAAATAAATCACACAAACCTCCCTTGGCCTCAGTTTCCCCACTTCCCTGCCTTGATCATCTTGCAGAGTTGTTACAGATGCCAATGAGCTTTTGTGGAGCACACTCTGTAGACAGCAAAGGCGTGGGTCAGATGTCAGCCCTGGGACTCTCTTTTTCCAGGGTGCGACTGCAATGGGCACTCAGAGACATGTCACTTTGACCCCGCTGTGTTTGCCGCCAGCCAGGGGGCATATGGAGGTGTGTGTGACAATTGCCGGGACCACACCGAAGGCAAGAACTGTGAGCGGTGTCAGCTGCACTATTTCCGGAACCGGCGCCCGGGAGCTTCCATTCAGGAGACCTGCATCCGTGAGTAGAGGCTCTGGAGACCAAGAATGTCATTTGTCTGTTACTCCCCATCTGCTCTGGGTGCAATAGAGCACATGTTTCTGGGTACACCAAGGCCCTCATGGAGCATGAAAACTTGACTGTGAGTCAGGATTTGTGGGAGATTATTTTAATTTAGCTGAGTATTACTGAGCAAGTCACTTAACCTCTCTGGACCATCAAGCAGACAATCAATCAATAGATGGGCTTTATTTGGGGCATAGGAAAGAAAAAAGTAAACGTAAGATACAGTTTCTGCCATCAGGGAACACACACACTGTTTGGTGATATAAACTATACACTCGTGAAGAAGAAGGATGAAAGCACCTTTTCCATATGTATATTATCGCCTTTACCATGTTGTAATGAGGTTTGTGATTTAATTTCCTATTTCTCCCAACATTGAGAACTCCTCCATGGCAAGGATTATTTCTCACATCCTCTGGCCCTAGCACACTGACTGGAAAATCACTGATGCTCAGGGAGCGTTTGTGAATGTAATGGGAGACAACAGGCAGAGGCAGCTTAACATGTCCACAAGAGCCAGCGACTTCATATAGGAGAGGGCCGTCTGGACTGAAGCAATCTGATTCGGGCAGGTTTAGTCAGAAAAGACTTTCTGGATGAAGGGGTCTTACGGTTTGAAAGGTCTGAAAGAAGTCAGGGAATGGGGGTTGGGGAAAGCCGAGTCACTTTCTGTTGATGTTTGTTCCTGAGAAGAGTGAGACAGAACTGAGTTTGATCCCTGGTTCTTGAATGAACTTGAATCAGTTATTTGACATATCTGAGCCTCAGTTTCCTCCTCTGTACAATGAGAATAATAATCTCCAGGATTACCATGAAGATTCCATGAGGCAACATGTGAGAGTGCCCAGTTCAGTGGTTGGCAAGAGTAGTTGCTCAGTAAGTAATGACAACAAAACGCCTTCTATAGTACTTAGCATATGCCAATATGCTCCCCTTGCTTTATGTTTACCCATTTCTTTCTCTCTCTCTTTTTTTTTTTTTTGGAGATGGAGTTTCGCTCTTGTTGCCCAGGCTGGAGTGCAATGGCACAATCTCAGCTCACTGCAACTGCAACCTCCACCTCCCAGATTCAAGTGATTCTTCTGCCTCAGCCTCCTGGTAGCTGGGATTACAGGCATGCACCCCTATGCCTGGCTAATTTTGTATTTTTAGTAGAGACAGGGTTTCACCACGTTGGTCAGGTTGGTCTTGAACTCCTGACCTCAGGTGATCCACCCGCCTCGGCCTCCCAAAGTGCTGGGATTATAGGCATGAGCCACCGCGCCTGGCCATTCACTCATTTATTTCTCATAAGAAGCCTATGAAGGCTGTATCATTATTTTTATTTTACAGATGAGGAAATTGAGGTACGGAGGGATTAAGTAACTTGACTAAGGCTATGAAATTGAAAGCCAGTGGTGGAACAAGGATTTGAACTAGGCAGCCTGGCTCCTGGAATCTGCTCTGAACTCTACTTTTCTTTGTTCCTACTGCGGTGACTGCTGTTGTCTCTCAGCCTGCGAGTGTGATCCAGATGGGGCAGTGCCAGGGGCTCCCTGTGACCCAGTGACCGGGCAGTGTGTGTGCAAGGAGCATGTGCAGGGAGAGCGCTGTGACCTATGCAAGCCGGGCTTCACTGGACTCACCTACGCCAACCCGCAGGGCTGCCACCGTGAGTAGGGGGCGCGGCCCAGCACGACATGGGGCAGGCTGCATGGGGCCACCAAATCCATGGCTTGCCCTGCTCACTGTGCTCTCTTCAGAGGAAATCCCACTGCAGGGTAGACAGAGTGGGTGTGCCCAGGCCTTTGCCAGGAGTCCAGACTTCTTGGCCTCTTACCCAGCACCAGCTGCTGTGCTACTGGCTTCCAGCAGGTGGCAGCAGAGGTCCAAGTTGGAAGGTGGGACTGAGTCAGCCAGATGGAGGGTGGGCAGGCAGGCGGCTGAGCTGCCAGGTGGCTGGAACTGGTGGGACAGCGCAGGGGTACTGTGAGTCAGCCATGTCATCCGCAGGGAACGGCCTTGCCTAGTTCTTTTCCCAGGTGGGGCCCCTCCCTGGATGTATGTCCTCTGGGGGTGAGTTTTTCATGGAGCGTCTGCCTGAGCTCAGCAGCTCTCCTCCTGCAGGCTGTGACTGCAACATCCTGGGGTCCCGGAGGGACATGCCGTGTGACGAGGAGAGTGGGCGCTGCCTGTGTCTGCCCAACGTGGTGGGCCCCAAGTGTGACCAGTGCGCTCCCTACCACTGGAAGCTGGCCAGTGGCCAGGGCTGTGAACCGTGTGCCTGCGACCCACACAACTCCCTCAGCCCCCAGTGCAACCAGGTACGAAGTGAGGGTGGCCTGGGGACCCTTCAGTGGGAGAGGGGTCCTGAGCACCAGCCTTTCTGCTGCCCCTCCATGCTGCCTTTCTGGGCCTCTCCCCTGTCAGACCGGGCATCTTCTGTCCCCATTCTCCTTTGGGGAAGTCACCAGATGTCCCTCCCTCTGTGGTTCTTGGCCGTCAGTGATGCCATATGCAGCACACCTTCTGAAGGGCCCACGCTGGGCCTTGACTTCAAGGCTCATCTCTGAGTGGGAGCCCTTGCTTTGTGGGCACAGCAGCTCTGGAGGTGGCCACGAGCCCTGGATTCTACCTGTGGACCAGGAATCTAGGACACGGTCCCTGACACCAGGGTAAGGCAGAGGCTATGAGGCAGGGTCCACTGACGCTGCTCTCTCCACACAGTTTACAGGGCAGTGCCCCTGTCGGGAAGGCTTTGGTGGCCTGACGTGCAGCGCTGCAGCCATCCGCCAGTGTCCAGACCGGACCTATGGAGATGCAGCTACAGGATGCCGAGGTGCGTGCTCAAGGCCTGGCGGACACTGAGGCTATGGGGGCCAAGCACACGGTTGGACACGTGGTGGGGGCGTGTAGGTCTGCAACAGGGCAGAACGTCCCATATTGATGCATGTGGTGTGGGCCTGGGCAGCCCTGTGAGTGCACACACTCTGGCCCATTGGTGTAGCCTCCAAGCCCCTGAGGCAGGCCTATGTCCTGCTGTCCCTGAGTCCCCGTGACATGCCAGTTGCTTTGCTCCCCACTTCCCTGAGAGAGAGCATTTCCCAGAAGCCATCTCCAAGGCAGCAACAAGGATGGTAGGCTGTTTCTTCATTCTTTATAGATGGAGGAAGTGAGTCCTGAGGGGCAAAGGGTGTCATTTCCCAGGGAGTCAGTTTGATGTCACCATAGGAGCACAGGCCTTGGAGTGTGCAGACAAGATTCTGGTCCCAGCTCTGCCCCTGCCTCACTGAGTGACTTTGAGGGAGCTGCTTCCCCTCTTTAGACTCGGTTTCTTCCTTTGAGAAAGAGGCGTGCTGTACTTAACTTCTCTGTCCCTCAGAGAGGAACATCTAGAACAAGTGAGGAAACCAGAGTGCTAATCCTGAGAGTGGTGTGAAGATCAAATGAGTTAATGTGTGTGTGTGACTTTAAATGGTGCCTGCACATGGTAGGTGCTAAGTAAGCATTTGCTTTCACTGCAGCTGTTACCATGGATTTTATTCTGGCAGTGACTTCTGTTATTCTAAGTCATGTAGAAAGAGCCTCAGGTCAGACCTGCTCTTCAGGGCTCTCCCTGATAGCTGCTTCTGTCTCCCTGACCCCCGTCTCTGACTGTCATTTTTCTTGGCCCTAGCCTGTGACTGTGATTTCCGGGGAACAGAGGGCCCAGGCTGCGACAAGGCATCGGGCCGCTGCCTCTGCCGCCCTGGTTTGACTGGGCCCCGCTGTGACCAGTGCCAGCGAGGCTACTGCAACCGCTACCCGGTGTGTGTGGCCTGCCACCCTTGCTTCCAGACCTATGATGCAGACCTCCGGGAGCAGGCCCTGCGCCTTGGTAGCCTCCGCAATGCCACCGCCAGCCTGTGGTCAGGGCCAGGGCTGGAGGACCGTGGCCTGGCCTCCCGGATCCTAGATGCAAAGAGTAAGATTGAGCAGATTCGAGCAGTTCTCAGCAGCGCCGCAGTCACAGAGCAGGAGGTGGCTCAGGTGGCCAGTGCCATCCTCTCCCTCAGGTAATTCCCTTTCCCTGCCAAGCATTTGCAAGAATTATGCTCCGGGGTTCCTGTACAGGGCACAATGGTCCTTCCTTACATTTGTACAGCACATTACAGTTTAAAGGCATTTTCACAGTGCTCTCTCTTTCAACCATTACAACAGTCCTGTGAGGTTGGTGTGGTTTTGCAGATGAGAAAACAGGCACAGATAGGTGATGTGACAGAGCCACATGGCCCCCGAAGGGCAGAGCTGGGACTCAGAACACAGCCCAGGAGCCCAAGCCCGGCATTCTTTCAAGTGCCCCGTGCTGCCTGTGGGAGGGAGTCAGCTCTGGATTAGTCACCCTGGCAGAGGGCATCCGAGAGGCAGGGGCTCTAAAAATAACTTGCGTGTGGCTTTGGAATGGAAGTGGTCCTGCCCACACCCCCATCCCACCAGCAGAGGTGCCTTCTTAGTGAGATTCAGTTCTGGAAGCTTCTATAATTAGTTGGCATTCCCTGAGCACTGGCTTTCTGACGGTGCACAGAGCCATCCAGGTGTGTGAGTGGCGGGGAGGGAAAAGGCAGCCTAAGAAGAATGAAAATGGAGGCTTCGTGACTCACAATGTGCTAGAGCCACTGTCTGGGGGCTCCAGCAGAGGAACTCAAGCAAATATTGGGAACCAACCTTCCTTCCTTCCTTCCTTCCTTTTTTCCTTCCTTCCTTCCTTCCTTCCTTTCCTTTCCTTTTTTCCTTCCTTCCTTCCTTTTTTCCTTCCTTCTTTCCTTCCTTTTTTCCTTCCTTCTTTCCCTCCCCTCCCCTCCCCACCCCTCCCCTCCCCTCCCCCCTCCCTCCCTTCCTTCCTTCTTTTTTTCCTTCCTTCCTTTTTTCTTCCCTCCCCTCCCCTCCCCTCCCTCCCTCCTCTCTCCCTCTCCCTCCCTCCCTCCCTCCCTCCCTCCTTCCTTCCTCTCTTTCTTTCTTTCTCTTTACATAATTTTAGAGCATCTATTATGAACCAAGCATTGCACAAGGCATCGGGGATATTGACATTAATTTGACATAGTCTTTGCCCTCGAGAAGCTTGTACTGGGGAGAATGATGTGTAAATGGTAAACTATAATGTGACACATGTTATAGTGTATCATGGCAGGCTTCACAGAGGTGCCTTCTGACCTAAGTCTCAGATTCGGGCAGTCAGTCCACCAGGTTCAGTAGGTTGGAAACGCAGGCATGGAGGGACATTCCATGGAAGGGCGTTCTGTGCCTGATCAAAGCCTAGAGGTGGAGAATGTGAGGCTTGGAGGAGGGAGCTGGTGGTTGGGTTGGCGGAGCTGCAAAGGGCACGGGGAGAGAGGACTCTCCAAGAGCTCAGTGGCCAAGGGCCTGGGAGGTAGACCCCGAGCCTCCTTCGAGGGGATGACCAGCTGGCAGCAGTGATGGGGTCTGGAGCTGAGTGGGATGTGTGGACTGTGGAAAAGATTTCAGAGCTGCAGCTGTACAGGTGGTGGCTGAAGCCAGCCTGTAGAGAGCAAAGGAGGAGGGCATCAGGGCAGTGTTCCTCATGGAAGCCAGGAGCTGGAAGAGGGGGAGGAGAATTGGGAATGTTGGGTCATGGAAGTCAAGGGAGGAGAGTTTTGTGGCTCCACTCATGCATGGACAGAGAAACGTTGTATTGGCCGCTCAGCCTCTGTCCAGCGGAACCCCCTTAGCCTGTGGATTCTCTGTTCTGGTGCCCTTGCCCAAGGCCTCTGTTTGTTCTGACTCAGTAGCAGTTGCTCTAAGGGAATGGCTGCTCCGGGGAGGCACAACTCTCTCCTATATTTTAGTGTAAGCTCCTCTCCCTTCTCAGGCGAGCTCTCCAGGGCCTGCAGCCGGATCTGCCCCTAGAGGAGGAGACGTTGTCCCTTCCGAGAGACCTGGAGAGTCTGGACAGAAGCTTCAATGGTCTCCTCACTATGTATCAGAGGAAGAGGGAGCAGTTTGAAAAACTAAGCAGTGCTGATCCTTCAGGTGAGGAGAGGGCCACCCGGATAACCCCGGGCATGGGCACTGCCGTGGTGGGCATGCCAACCCCCTCCCTCCTGTTCCTCCTCCATCTCCATTCCCCACGCTTCTTGCCACAGGAGCCTTCCGGATGCTGACCACAGCCTATGAGCAGTCAGCCCAGGCTGTTCAGCAGGTCTCCGATAGCTCGCGCCTTTTGGACCAGCTCAGGGACAGCCGGAGAGAGGCAGAGAGGCTGGCGCAGCAGGCGGGAGGAGGAGGAGGCACCGGCAGCCCCCAGCTTGTGGCCTTGAGGCTGGAGATGTCTTCGTTGCCTGACCTGACACCCACCTTCAACAAGGTGACTTGGGGCATGGAATCCGACTTCCTGGAGCCCACACCCCAGCTTGTCACACACCAACAGCTGCCACCTGTTTCCCATTAGGGCAGACCTGCGCCTGTGAGAACCCCACTCCCCCAGCCATCCCGACCCTTATGTTGCTCACTGTGAGCTCAGTAGTTGCCAAGGAAACCAGTTTCTGGTGCTTGGTTGTCATGGAGATGTTTGGCTGTTGGTTTCCCAGGTGTGGGGTGGGATTGGTTATTGAGGGGCTTTGGGTAGCCTCTTTGACAGCCCCATCTCTCTACAGCTCTGTGGCAGCTCCAGACAGATGGCTTGCACCCCAGGATCATGCCCTGGTGAGCTGTGTCCCCATGACAATGGCACAGCCTGTGGTTCCCGCTGCAGGGGTGTCCTTCCCAGGGCCGGTGGGGCCTTCTGGATGGCAGGGCAGGTGGCTGAGCAGCTGCGGGACTTCAATGCCCAGCTCCAGCAGACCAGGCAGATGGTAAGTGTGGCTAAGGTGGGATGGGCACAGGTAGGAGGAGGCAGACAGAATAGATCCCCCGGGCAAGTCAGAGTTCCCATTTTACACTAAAGCCCAGAGATTTTAGTGACCTGCTTAAGGTGCCACAGCAAGTGCAAGATAGTTTTTTTCTCTTTTACTGGACATCCACATAGAAACTGCACTGGTTACAAATGCTTCCTAGGTAGGTCTTGGCATAGAGGATGATCCACAGAATCCTGGAGCTGCTGAGAGGTTCCCTTGGGGCCTTATCCCTTCTGACATAGAGTGTGTGTCAACAGATTAGGGCAGCCGAGGAATCAGCCTCGCAGATTCAATCCAATGCCCAGCGCCTGGAGACCCAGGTGAGCACCAGCCGCTCCCAGATGGAGGAAGATGTCAGACGCACGCGGCTCCTCATCCAGCAGGTCCGGGATTTCCTAACAGGTGAGGCTGGTCTCCACTCCCACCTTGGCTGCTGTTCCAGTCCTGCCTGTCCCTCATTCCCATGTTCAGTGCATCAGCCAGCCCTCCCTCCCTCCTCCAAGGCCTGCAACATCCTGCTCCAGGCCTCCACCTCTCCTTGGCACCATGGCCATGACCTTCTTGTTCTCCCATCTGCCCTTCCCACCCACTCCACTCCCTCGTGACCCATTCTCATTCTCAACACAACAGCTGAAATATCTCTTTTAAAATGTATAAGTCAGATCACATATCACTCCTGCTTAAAATCCTTCAGTGGCTTCACCTTGTTCTTGGAATGAGCTCTCAACTCCTATCGTGGCTACAGAGCCTGGCCTCTGTCCATCTCTTGGAGTGACCTTGGGCTCCTCTCTGCTTTGTTCACTGGCTGTCCTTGAACATATCAGGCTCTTGCCTGCTTCAGGAATGTTTATTTGCTCTTTTTCTGCCTGGAATCCTCTTTCCAGGGCTGTTTCTTGTCCTCTGGGTCGTCTCCCCAGAGAGGTGTTTCCTGACCATCTGATCTGGTTGTCCCCTGTCATCTCCCATTCCCCTTCGGTGTCTTACCTTCCTCGCCCTACTCACCCTCATTCAGTTGTCGACAAGTGAATTGTCACTCCACTAGAATGGGGACTCCAGGAGGGCAGGGATGGTTGTCTGTCTTTTTGACCACTGTGTCACTAGCACCTAACATAAGGCCAGACACAGAAAGGCATCTTACATAGGTGGCATGAATAAATGAACCAGATGCCCTTCCTCACTGCCCTGGGGAGTGAGGAAGGGCTGTACAATGGGAAGATTCCTAAACAGGACCCGGGAGACTCGTGTGACATTGGGCAGGCTGCTTCTCTCTTTGCCTCATCTTTTGCTTCTATAAATGGGGGGACGGTAGTATTTCACAAGTTTATTCTGAGGATCAAATAACTGATGTAAAACATGTTTTGAAAAAGGAAAGGTGCCTCAGGAACAGGAGTTGATATTGTTAGATTTCTCGTTCCTGCCAGGGAATTTGCTTGGCTGGGAGCCCAGTTAATACGAGCCTAGGGCTTGGTGTAATGACAGTGGCTCTTCTTGCTGCTATTACCGTGTTTTTGCCCCAGATAGGCCAAAGTCCCCTCCTGAGTGCAGATGGCAGGTCAGAGAGGGGCAGGAGACTTCTTCTGAGGTCTCATGACTTGCATAAGGCCATGAGGCCCATACCTGGGGAAATTGTTACCTGGGAATCTGGGGAGATTGTGCCCCACAAACGTGGATGATGGGGGAGGTCAAGGTGTGGGGCTTAGGCTCATGGATAAGGGAGTCTTGACCCTGAATCAAGTCCAGTGAGGCTGAATGGCTACTCATCCTGCGTTAATCTCAGCCAGGGCTCTGGCCTCGGGGTGGGAGGTGGGTTGGAATTCTCTCCTGCCAGGTGAGTACTGTGAACAGGCTCACGTGAACAGACAGGGAGCTGCCAGGCCCCTTTTATCATCTCTCTTACGCTTGTATCTCAGGTCAAGTCTTAGGATGAGTCCAGGGTCAGAGAGAAAAAGCAGGGCCTGAGAGAGGCCTGGCCCCAGGGAGAAACCCAGGAAAATTTTGTGTAGCTGTAGGCTCGGACTCTGGTCTCCAGAGTCCTGGTGCAGAAGTCTCTGAGCGCTGGCTGCTGTCAGATGTAGGGTCACGGTGTGGGAGGGAGAGTGGAGAGTCTGTGGAGGGAGGAGGAAACATCGTCTTTCCCAGTTCTTCAAATGGAATTGACAAAATGAATAGTTAAGGCTTATTAAGTTCTGAGTCCAGGCACTGTTCCAAGTGCTTTGCATGTATTACGTCATTTACTCCTGACTACATGAACTAAGTACTCTTATTACTTCCACTTTGCACACAAGTAATCTGGGTACAGAGAGGTTAATCAACTTGGCTAAAGGCATCCAGCTCAGCAGTGGTGCAGGTAGGCTTCAACCCTAATGGTCTGACTCTGTCATCCACACCCTATTGCGTTATGGCATGGACACACACACACATACACACCTGTGAGTGTGCATGCACACACAAATACACACTCTCTTGCCTCTTGCCTTTGTGAATGTTTTTCCTCTCTCTGGATTGTCTCCCCTCTCCCACCTCTGCTGACCTGGCTAGTTCCTGTTCGTCCTCTAGGAATCCTCCTAGGCATCCTACTCTCCCGGCAGCCTCCCTGGACCTATCAGATGGCGCTGGGGGCCCTTCCCATGGCCACTGTAGCACCTGTGTTTACTCCACTCACTCAAAGCTGTACTTCTTTGTTCATGTAACTGTCTCCCATTAGATTTCCAGCTCCGTAAAGGCAGGTACTGAGTTTAATTTGATTTGCAGTCTCAACTCCTCCCATGCTTTTGCTCAATGCAGTAAATACTTACTGAGCCCATCCTGAGACCCAGAAGGCTCTGTGACTGAATGTCATGTAGATTGAGCCTAAGAGTGCAGCTGAAGTGGTGCAGAGTAAAGGAAGGGCCAGATCTAGGTGGGGATGTGCTCATCCTGGAAGGCTTTCTGGGGAAGTCACATGTGAAGCCTTGCTTTGAGAGTGGGACTCTGGGTTAGATGAGAGGTCGACAGTCTATGAAGAAGGTCCTTATGAAAGCTTGCTGCTGGGATAAACTCACTTAATGAAACTCAACCACAGTTATGCTGCGTGCAAACCCCAAGGGACACAGCAATGAACAAACATGGCTCCCACCCTCCAGGAGTGTCCTTCTGCCTGGCATGGGATGGGGCAGGGAATGAGACCTGTGTGGTCAGCTAGTATCCTCTAGTTGTAGAGTGAGACTGGGCCTGGGACCCCGGAGGAGTTCAGGTCCCAGGACAAATCATCTGGGTGAGTGGGTGCCCCCCTCCTTACTACCTCAATACCAGCGAAATCTGTAAAAGCAAATTGGAATAGATGGGGAGGAGATGTCATCTCTGTACTTCTGACCTTACCCTCTGACCCAGAGTTGGTTTGTAACAACTCTTGCAAATGGATTGTTTCATGTTGTACCTTCAGGTTGAGGATTGATATTGGGGATTGATACTCCTTTTCCACAGATCAGGAAACTGAGCTTAGGAAACCACTTGACTTGCCCAGGTAGCTTGAATAGTAAAGCAGAGATCTGAACCTGAAGCCCTGTCAATCATTCGTTCACTCTACGCACATGAGGACCTCCAAGTGCCAGGCACTGTGCTGGGGTCTAGGGATATAGCTGTGGACAAAACCCAGCCCCTGCCCTTGTAGAGCTTACATTCTAGAGGAAAAGAAAAAAAAAAAAGAAACCAGTTAGATGAGTACAGTTTTTGGTACCTGGGTGGTGCAAGTGCTAGACAGAAAGATGAGGCAGGGAGGGACGATAAAGTGTGCTACAGTCTAGGGTGGAGGTTGCAATTCTAGATTGAATGGCTGGGGTTGGCCTCCCTGAGAAGGTGATATTCCAGCAAAGACTTGATCATTCTTACTTGCCTTTGCAAAAATGAACAGTCTTGCCTGAGGGGGAGTGCAGGGAAGGGGTCTTTTTGCCAAGGAAGCAGCTTCGGTTTCTGGTCACTCTTCCCAATTTAGGGCTAATTGTGTATGTGCTGCAGGCATTGTTCAGTACCAGCTGCCTGGCACCACCTCCTTCTCCCCAGCCCGCAGCTTCCTGTGGCACCAGACACTTAGTTGCCACAGCTGTGATGACACCCCTCCTCCTCTTCCCTGCTGCAGCATGGAGCACAGGATAGTCATCTTCCTACAGCATTCCCAGAAATTTCCAGAGAACAGGCACCTGAGTCTGGTTGAGAGGGGGCAGCAGCTCCTTGGGACACCATGATAGAGGGGCCACCACAGGTGCTGCTTAGCCAGGAGAGGCCTCGGATCTCTGGGGAGGTTAGTGGGCTCCCACAGTCTAATGCATGATTGTCTTCCAGACCCCGACACTGATGCAGCCACTATCCAGGAGGTCAGTGAGGCTGTGCTGGCCCTGTGGCTGCCCACAGACTCAGCTACCGTTCTACAGAAGATGAACGAGATCCAGGCCATTGCAGCCAGGCTCCCCAACGTGGACCTGGTGCTGTCACAGACCAAGCAGGACATTGCGCGGGCCCGCAGGCTGCAGGCTGAGGCTGAGGAAGCCAGGTATGGCCTTGGGCCCTGAACTTCTCTCTGCCCAGGATTAGGCTGGCGTTTTGCTTCTCAACTCCATTGCTGGGAGAGGGATACAGAGGGCTGGGAGACAGGAGGGGATGCTTACCATGGTGGGGAGTGGTACACAGAATCCAGAGTGCAGGTTAAACAATTTGCGTGACTGTGTCTTCCGTACTGGAAACTGCCCAGAGATTGTCTCAGGCATAACGCAAACATTCATCACGTCTGCTTGGTGGGGTCCTGGGACATCAAAGCTAATACTTTGCTTGCTCTTTGTCTTGGCTGGGAAGGGTGTTCTTTTGGACTGGTGTGTGAGTCGAACCACACATTGATTCACTATTCACTCATTTTCTCTCTCCTCTCCCTCATGCTTCTCTCACCCAGGAGCCGAGCCCATGCAGTGGAGGGCCAGGTGGAGGATGTGGTTGGGAACCTGCGGCAGGGCACAGTGGCACTGCAGGAAGCTCAGGACACCATGCAAGGCACCAGCCGCTCCCTTAGGCTTATCCAGGGCAGGGTTGCTGAGGTGAGGCATCATGGCTTCCTCCACCCATATTTGGGCATAAACAGGAAAATTTGGGCACCAGGCATAGAAAATGCCAGAAAGTGACTAGATGAAAAGTGACTAGATGAAAGCTGAGGTGGAGTTCTACAGGAGGGTGACAAGTTTTGGGCTGGCTGTGGGCCTTGGATTTTCTGATCTTGTGGTTGGGATGCAGAAGCAGGAGTAAGAGGTGGGCAATTTTGATTGTTCTGGTTGGAGAGGGTTTTTGCTGCCTGATGAGTTGGAGAAAAAATGGGGATGAACCCCCCACCTATGAGACCCACTACAAATGCCAGATCTCCCTCTTTCCACAAAGGTTCAGCAGGTACTGCAGCCAGCAGAAAAGCTGGTGACAAGCATGACCAAGCAGTTGGGTGACTTCTGGACACGGATGGAGGAGCTCCGCCGCCAAGCCTGGCAGCAGCGGGCACAGGCAGTCCAGGCCCAGCAGCTTGCGGAAGGTGCCAGCGAGCAGGCATTGAGTGCCCAAGAGGTACAGAGAAGGCAGAGTTAGCTCAACGATGTATGGCCAGTGAGGGGGTCCTGAGCAGGAGAGGACTTTGCACACTTTATAAGACCACAAACTCAAATGTGCTTAGAATAACAGAACCAGAAGAGGCTTGAGAATCAACCCAAACCTGGCCAGGCATCTGATTTCTCCCTCCACTGCCTTTAGTATAGCTGGCTCAGGGACATTGGAGATGACCAGTCCAATCCCTTCCCTTTTACAGATGAGGTGGTGACTTGTTCACAGGCCTAAGACTCATCTATAAATCAGGTCCCGTGACACTGGATCCAGAGCTTGTCTCTTGGATCCCCAGCCTGGACAGATGCTCTTTGCTTATCCTAACCTGGGCTCCATGATTGTCAGAATTAAATGAGAGAGAAGATCAAAGAGCCCATTCTCAGTGTCTCACGCACACTACCTGCTCCCCCTATGGCTAGGAACACTGGCACTTTCAATCCTGGCACAGTGACCAAGTTGCTAAGTATACTATGTGACAGCTTAATATCAATATCCTATGATGTGACTAACATTGTCCTGGGAGTGAGGTGGGACATGTCAAGAGCTGGAGATGGGAAGAGGGAAACACAGAAGTTTAAGTCATAGTCTGTGACTCAGGAGTTTTAATAGGCAAAACCAATTCTATTGGGGGTTAATAGGAGGCGCTTTCCCACTGTGTGTTGATTTGGGTGATATCAAGTGCTTTGGCCATAGGTCTTTAGGACCTTGCATGATGACAATGACACTGAGACTGTTCTACCTTTTTCAGGGATTTGAGAGAATAAAACAAAAGTATGCTGAGTTGAAGGACCGGTTGGGTCAGAGTCCCACGCTGGGTGAACAGGGTGCCCGGATCCAGAGTGTGAAGATAGAGGCAGAGGAGCTATTTGGGGAGACCATGGAGATGATGGACAGGATGAAAGGTGAGGGAATGGTTCAGGGGCACGGACTATTGGGCATTCATGAAGGCTGGTCCCACCCAACCCAAGGCTTCTGAAGCCCATTCTTATTGGAGCTAGCCGTGCTATGGGAATGAGATCAAATGAGATTTTTTCTGGGTGTCTAGTATGTATGAGGCTGGGGAATGCAGAGATGGTCCCGTGACTTGACCTGGCCTCAAAAAGCTTGCAATTAATGGGACCATTTTTTCTATTTTTGCAAACAGTGGGGTCATATTTTCTCTTCCTATTGCTTTATGTTTAAGGTGCATAGAACTATATTTAAGAGGATGAGGTGGTCTCTGATAGGGGTTGAATAATAAGAGTTCTGGGGCTCAGAGCATAAATAATTTGAGAGAGACATGTTCAGTGAAGGTAAGAAAAGAAGATTTGAGATGGGCCTGGAAGAATGTATAGGCCTGGGAGAAGCTGTGAGGAAGAGGAGGGACATTAGGATAAGGGTGTTGGGAAGCAACAAGGTATGTTCTGACATAGGGACAGGAGAAGAATATTGCTGAGGAGCTGGTGGGAAAGAAGTGGCATGGGGTTAACATGACTTGTCCCTGTGCCTGGCTTCTAGTGTGAGGATGAGGAGGGTAGATAGCTCAGGAGGCAGTAGGGCACATCCAAGGATTTTGAATATGATGGAAACATAATGAAAATAGCTTTCGGAAGGGTTCCAAAGATTTCTCAGAAAGGAGAACAGGGGCTCCTGGGAACTAAAGTCATCGCTAAGACATGATGATGGGATCACTGGAGTGGTGTATCCAGTGAAAGCCACAGAAAGAGTTCCTTCAAATTTCAGCAGAAGTGTTTGGCAGAGGGCACCACATAAAAGGTTGGGCTGGTGGGTTGACGATGAATAAACCTGGGGCCATGGGCAGCTGCACCCAAAGGATGAAGTGAGAGGAGCTGACCTAGGGGAAGGGGCCAGTGGCTAAGTCAGTGCTTTTCCTTGTCCTGTTCATCCAATACTTTGTATGAAGATAAATAATTTATCAAGTCTCTGGACAACAGATAATTAAGACACCAGGTAACAGAACCAGTATTCTAAGGCAATAGCAAAAGTTCAGAAAGATGGGCTGAAACTAACAAATGAAATTAAACGAAGAGAAAAGTAACCTCCTGCTCTGGCCTTGTTTGGGCTTAAACCACAAGTACAGCTCAGGTGAAGCCTGGCTTTTCAGTGGCTAATGCTACTGCAACCACTTTATAACTAGTAAGTGATAAGCAAATATGAGTTGTTACTCATCTGAAAAAGACCCAAGAGTTTTGAGTAAGTGATAAGCAAATATGAGTTGTTACTCATCTGAAAAAGACCCAAGAGTTTTGAGTTACTGCAAGCTTGTTATAAGCCAGCGATGCTTGCTGCAACCCAAAGAGCTAACAAACACAGTGCAACCAAAGTGAAGAGAGTAATAGCTTGGGGTAATGGTAAGACTATTTAGCAACTGGAGTGGTGTGTACCCACTAACCAGAAAAGGCTTAGGCTATAGTATTGGAACCGGAAGGTACCTGCTTGCAGGAATTTACCTTTAGTTGCAGGATAATGGGGGAAGATCATGCATTGACCAGGGGTAGGAGGTGGGTTTTCGGGATGAGTACCAAGGAACAGAATGGCAGCTATTTAACAACTACTATGGACATATTTAAATATTTTATCAACCTGTGAATCCATATGGGTATCTACTGGCTGAATGTCAATCCAATAATAACACTGTTATACTCTGCTGATGGGATCTCACCTGGGGGATGGTGTTCAAGTGATGGCTACTACATCTTCAGAAGGGATATTGACAAACCAGCATACATCAGGGAGAGAGTGACCAGGGTGGGACACAGCAATTATATCAGATGAGGAGTAGGTGAAGAAACTGGAGATATTTAACCTGGAGACAATAAAGCCTCAGATATGTGAAGGATTGACATGTGAGGACAGAGAAGGTATATTGTTATACCCCCAGGACACAGACCTGGGACAAGAGGTGGAAGTAAGAGGCAGTCAGATTTTGGCTTCACGAGAAGATGACTTTTTTCATAACCAGAGCTGCCTAAGATTGGAGCCTCGTGAGGCAGTGCCTGCTTCCTTCCTATTCCTGGAAAAGTTCAGGCTGAGCCTGGGTACCAGCTCTCATGGATGTGATAGAGGGACTCCTGCCTAGAGGGACTCCTGCCTATAGGGACAGGGGGCAGGCTGGACTGAGTCACTTCCAGAGTTCTTTAAACCTCTATGCATCATCTAGTGGTTGTATGCAGAATGAATTGGAAGAGGAGGGCTAGATTTATCTGGAGTGGCATTTGGGGAGGGAAATTGAGGAGGAATTCTGGTCACTCATCCAGCTCTTTTGTCAAGGTGCCTACTTGAGGATCATTGGTTGGATGGCAGCTGTCTGAGCCCAACAGCACTGGGTTGCTAATCTTGGTGTCTGTGACTTCCTTCATTAGCCTGGGACAACTGTGAGAGCCCAGAGGGTCAGGGGCCCAGGGATAGTTAGGAGTGGGGGCCTGCTGCATTTGGCCCCTGCCGGGTTTCTAAGCATGGAATAGGGGCTAGGGAGGCATGAAGATGGGGGGGCACCACTGCCTTAGAGGCCATATTTTTCTGGCGAGGCTTCCTCTGCACATGCTACTTCCAGTTAGCAGGAGGGGAAGGAAGGGTTGGGAGTCTTTGGGAGTCTCACCATCAACTCCTCCTCCTGCTGCTGTTCCATTTGCCTCAGACATGGAGTTGGAGCTGCTGCGGGGCAGCCAGGCCATCATGCTGCGCTCAGCGGACCTGACAGGACTGGAGAAGCGTGTGGAGCAGATCCGTGACCACATCAATGAGCGTGTGCTCTACTATGCCACCTGCAAGTGATACTACAGCTTCCAGCCCCTTTCCCTACTCACCTGCCCCCTTTGCTTTTAGTTAGGGGCAGATTGGTTTGGAATGCTTTCCATCTCCAGGAGTCTTTCATGCAGCCAAAGCACAGCCTGGACCACCCCTGGTGTACAGCTAGCTCAGATCACCCTGAGCTGCAGCTGAGCCTGAGTCAATGGGACAGTTACACTTGACAGACAGAGATGGTGGAGACTGGTATGCCATTGAAACTAGGAGCTCTCAAGTCAAGGAAGCTGGGCTGGGTAGTATCCCCCGCCTTTAGTTCTCCACTGGGGAAGAATCCTGGACCAAACACAAAAACTTAACAAAAGTGATGTAAAAATGAAAAGCCAAATAAAAATCTTTGGAAAAGAGCCTGGAGGTTCAACAAGGAAAAATGGTCTGTCCCCTCACTGGGTAAACTCTTGCCACTGTTTCTGTCTCCTATTTGGGGTTTGTGGGGGACTCCTCTGTTCAAGCCCATGGTTTGCTCTCCTCTGTTCCACCTGGCTTGCTGGATACCCAGATTTAGGGAGTCTGGGCCCCTGTGCCCCAGAACCTGATGGATTCTACCCTTGAGAAACCAGACAAGCAGTTTTCATCTCTAAGCAGTGATTCAACTTCTTGTTTACAGATGGGGAAATAGAAATCCAGGGAAGGGAAGGTTCCGTTCAAATTCATGCAGCTTTCAGAGGAAGGACTAAGACTAGAATCTGTGTCTCTTGGGGCCTTAAAGTGAAGTAAATGGATATGTGTGTGGGGTGGGGTGGAGGATGATATGGAATGGCATGGACATTTGTGTGTTAACCATGGCCCAAGCAGACACTGTGCTAGACATTTTATCTACATTAATTTCTTGATCATTGTTAATCATTTTAATTATTTATTGGCCACGAGGCTGGGCACATCATCTGCATCATTTCATGATGCAGGCGGTGCTACTATTCCCATTGGATAAGTGAGAAAACCAAGGCATTAAAGGCTAAGTAACTTCCCCAAGGTCACATATATGGCAGTTTGGGGCAGAGCTGGGGCTCAAACTCATGCTATTCTGATACGGCCATTCAGAGAATGGCCACTAAAGCCAGACTGCCTGGGTTTCAACAGAACCTGCCCCAAGGGGTTGTTGTGAGGAGTAATGAGTTAATGGTGTAACTCATGTCCCTAGGTGCCTGGAGCACTGTGTACTCTGCTGTATGCACATCTGTATGCACTTCAGCTACAACTGCTGGTTCCTTACTCACCCCAGCCATCCACGCACTCTCTACTCTAGACACGCTCAGAAGTCCCTGAACTGCTCCTGACTTTGAAAGAACCAAATGAAGCATCATAGAGAAAAATATGTCCATTTTATTGAGCACAACACTGAGCATGAAGCTGGAGGGGCAGAGGGTGAGAAGACTGGGGAAGGACAAGAACGGTATGCTGGACTTTCAAGGAGAGAAAAGGGAACAGAGGCAGGATTAGAACTCCTGGCAGACATTAAAATAGTCAACTTCCAAGGTTAACTCAATTGGGTGTGTGCACGGAGGGCATGTGGCCGGGATAAGAATTCCTTGCAGCCCTTACTCATGAATTTCTTTCCATTCCACTTTGGAGGGTGTGGCACGGCTTTTAGATTGAGGCAGGGAGAGGGGCCAGAAGTGTACCGGGAGCAGCCTGGCTGGGTCTCAGCGCGCTTGGGAGCTAATCCTAGAGTTAAGGATTAGAACTTGAAGAGCTCACAGGCAGACCACCATGGACAGCTGCCTGTCATTCATGCGGATGGGCAGGCAACAGCATTAATGAGCCCAATCTGGCCAAGAGGTTGGAGGCTTGAGAGGTGGGAGTGAGTGTGTGCAGAGTGGGAGTCTGGATAGATGCTCCATATGGCTTTGCTTGGAGGTGACACAGCCTGGCCAGCCCGTTAAGCTTTTCACGACAAACAGTACAGACCCAGGCGAGAGCTATCTACGTACACTGCACAGAGCCACGGCACGTAGGGTGTGGGGGCATAGAGCAGGCAGGTCAGGGAGACCTGGAAGCCTACAGGCGCCACTCCTCCTGCTCACAGCTTCAACAAGGCTCCATGCCTTGGGGCTCCCTCGCGGGCCTCCTGTGAGGGGCTGCCCTGCTGGCAGCAGGCTGGTGCTTCCGGCCAGAAACCGCTCCTGCTAGGCCCTGCTCTACTTGCTCTGCCTTCCTCCCTCTGCTGGATAGACACCAGGTTTGGAAGAGCAGAGGAGCTGAACATGTCTCCTGCAAGAGAAAGGGGCTCAGAGTGAGGGTGGGGCTGCCACTTCAGACCCCATCACTCACACTCTGGTATGGGGCTCTCCTCTGGGACAGAAACTCTCCCCAAGCCTCACGCTGTGACCCTCCTCACCTGAAAATTGCAATGACACAGGCACAGACTCCAGGAATCACATAATGAGACAGACTCCAGTCTGCCCTGCCCGGCAGTGGGAGCTGCCGCTGGCTTTAACTGGTACCATGACCTCCGACTTGAAATTCCTAGAAAGGAAATGAAGCAACAACCTTTGAAGTATTTGAGGGGAGAAGAAGAGTTAATGGGGCAGGGCAGAGGTGGTAGTTCTCTGTGCCTGCGGCATCCACTCAGCTCTCCCCTCATGAGGTTCAGAAAGTTCAAGACCCTGCAGAAAAGATAAAGATAACCAAGCCCCCCTAACCTTTCTCCTCCAAAGCACAGAGGCCCTAGAAACTCAGGGAATCTGATGCTCACCACTTGCACATACCCAGTTTTCTGTAGGCTTTTATCATCTCTATTGCTTCACTAACCTTTTATAGCACCTCTGTGAGGCAGGCTGAGTAAATAAATAGACTTCAACCCATTTTACAGATGAGCAAACTAGAAGCAGAGACATTCACTGACTCGTCAATGGCCTCACAGCTAGTAAGTGATGGGGACAGGGCTAGAAGCGTTTTCCCTGCCCCCTGACCCAGAACTCATCCCTCCCTGTAGAGCTGCCTGCAAGTGGGAGAGGCCTTTGTGTCCATTTCTTTCAGTCCTGTTGGCCGATTTCTTTCAGACCCAAGCTGGGGCTCCATCTTTGGCTAAAAATACATACTGTTTTTTGTTGGCCTTTTTGATGAGTGTGGGCTCAGAGCAGTAGGAGGATTTTCCTTTGCTCCCAATGTTCAGGCAGCTGGAGCAGCAGCCACAGGGCCCGGCGGCCAGGGACCCCTGATGCATGGGCACCAGGCTGCTGCTGATGCGGAGGGAGCCGTTGACCAGGCAGTTGAGGGACCTGCCACCAGGAGCAGTGGGCCGGCTGCCATGCTGGCAGGGTAATTGGGTCAGAGCAGGGATTGCTACACTCTGGTCCACGATTGGTGCCTCAGTGATGGTGATCTCAGGGGAGCTGGGTCTAGAGGTTTCTGAGGCTTGAGTTTCAGGCGGCCTGTTCTCCACCTCTGGGCGAACGCCCGGGCTGTGCAGGTTCATGTGTAGCTTCCTCATGTGGTGCACCACAGCTGCTGCGTTGAAGGCTTGCTAAGGAGACACAAGAGCAGCCTCTGGCCTTCTGCAACCTCAGAGGGCCTCGGGGCTTAAACTTTCCCTTTGCCTTGTGGCCTCTTGAAACCTGGGTGCCCACTTCTCATTTCAGAGAGGGTACAGTGAGCTCCAGTGCCTTCTGGGACATCGCAAGGAAAGCCCTTATGTCAGCTCCTGCCGGCCCAGAACAGCCTTCCCACCCCCTCGGAGAGGACAGCTTACCCTCCACTTGCTCTTAGCAAAGTTCTTCTGGATCTGGAGGCTGACTGATGGGTAGATGTCCCGGTGGAGGGCTGTGTTCCCGTCAATCCTGTGGATGTAAGAGGGGACACCTGGCTACTGGTGGCTATGGACACTCAGCCAGGGGGTGGGCAGGGTGCCTGCAGGTCCAAGTGAGAGCTGGGTAGAGTATGCAGAGGAAAGGCAGCCCACAGCAGGTAAGGGCTACAAGCAGGCGTTCTCTGTCCCCCTGGGCAGGTAAGAGTGGGCTTTAGCTTTGGAAAAATCAAAAACTTTTAGAGCAGGGTCAATAAGCTATGGCCCATAGGCCAAATCGGCCCATTGCCTGTTTTTGTAAATAAGGTTTTATGGGGACACAGCGGTGCCCACTAATTCAGGTATTGTCTGTGGCTCCTTTTGCACTGTGACAGCAGGGTTGAGTAGTTGCCATAAATGCAGTATGGACAGGAAAGCCTAAAGTATTTACTGTCTGCTGCTTTATAGAAAAAGTTTATTGGACCCAGCATCACAGGGCACTAGCATAGTCACCATTCTTTAGCTCAAAACCTTGCCTAGAACCCACCTGCTCCTGGAAGCCTTCCTCAATAAGGCCATCTGGCATAGGCTGCCCCTTTTCTATCCCCTTAGCCTCTTATTTACTGGTCTCTAAGTGTTTCTCAGACACCTGATGTGTGCATAGTACTGTGTCAACTACTAACAGACCTCGAGAAGTAAGAGACATGGGCCCTAACCCCTAGGACACTACAGTCTATGTGGGGGTGTTGCTCATGCTATGGACTGCAGTAATGCATGGTAAGCTGTGTGATTAATAAAGAGAACTGGGGAGATTGGGATGGGCTGCAGGGATCAGGGGCTTCAGGGAAGGGCAGAGACTGATCTGGATCCTGAAGGATGCTACATACAGGGCAAGAAGCAGGACATTGTAGGTAGTGAGAATGATCTGATCCAAGGTGTAGTTAAGAAAGAGCTTGGTATGTGGGGTGAGGGATGGCAGGAAGACAGAGATAGCTCCCAGACCTATCTGGACAGAGGAGGTATGGTGGCGATCCTGGGAAAAGAGGCTGGAGATAAAGGGTCAGGCCATATTAGGGAAACTGGAAAGACAAAGGAATCCAGGCTTGCTGGGGTGCAAAGTGGGGAGCTATTTTAAATTGAGTTGGGGAGTAACATGAAGAAGTATTTTAAGATTTTCCTATTTTGCCAATTGGTTGTTTTGCAATTATTCCTAAATCACTTCACCTGGAACAGTTATTGATCCCTGAGTAAAACAAAGCTCTTAAGGGCAGAACAGAGTTGCCCATTCCTGGCACCTCTTGAGTAACTGGTATTGAGCATTGCACCCTATCCCAGTGCTGAATGACAGCACTTGGCTGCACCTGCCTCCTGCACTTGACCAGACAACCCAGCTGCTACCCTTGCACCAGAATCTGCTCCACTGAATGCTGTTTGAATCTCCACTGGGCCTGATGAACAATGGCATGGTCCTTGCTCGTTGCAACATTAAATGGATCGAGGCAAGCAGATTCCAGAGGAATGCAATGTTGAATGAGTCAGCCTGGTTTTGGGAGCTACAGGGCTGGGGTCTAGAGTCCACTCCATGTCTCACTCACCAGGGGTGACTCAAGGCCTTCTCACAGGTGTACCGCTCATTCGGATCCTTCTCGAGCAAGTGGCAAATAAAGTCCTTGGCTAAGGGGAGCAATCAAAGACACGACGACTAAGGACCAGATTTCATGACTGATGGAAATTCACTTCCGGGCTGGTGGGTGGCAGTGAATGCATCTTTAGCTGATCTTCCAAAGAGGCAATTTTAAGAGTCTTAGAAGAGGAAAAAAAAATCCAAACCACCTAACAACAACCCACCATAAACCACCAAAGAAGGGAAGCTACAAGCCGCCTCACCCACATAGCACTGCAGAAGCATCACTGGTCACGAGGCCCCCATGTGCCTGCACACCACATGTGCATATGTTTGCATGGAAACAGGAACCAGCACTGGCACATGGGCACACATGTGAGTGCTAGATTGTTCCAGCTCCAATTTCCACTTAACAGGTCCAACAATCACGTAATGATCATCTTCTCTCACACACAGACATTGCATGGTCTTTCTTGGTATCTAATCCCTTGGTTTTGCTGCTCTTGCCTGGAACTCTCCCCTCACCACCTGGCTCTGCCCTCCTGGCCCCTCATCTGAACTGCCCCCGCTCCCCCCGCCGTCTCCTTATCAGGCATACTGTGGTTCTGACCCCAGAAAAACAAAAGCATAGCCCTTAGAAGTAAATAATTTATTGGGTCTTTGAAGCAGATGAAGATTTCTCCACTTTCCTTGGCAGCCTGTTCTGTAAGATCCCCAGGAACTTTGAAGAGCCAGGACTGTCACCCTTTGTTAAGCTCATTTCTCCTGCCTGGCAGCCTCTACCTTGAGCCTGTTATCTCTTCTTCGTGCCTACTGGCCTTACCTGACTCAGAAATGTCATCCCAGAATGGGGACTCAAACTCATAGTAGCCCTCCTTGATCTTCTCGAAAAGCTTAGACTCCGTTTCTTCGTAGAATGGGGGGTATCCACAGAGCCTGCAGCAGGACAGGAAGGCGGTACACTACTGAAAAACCTGTCCTCCCTGAGCCAGCCTCTCTGCTCCCCCAGGCTCCCACTGTATATACAGGTGGGCAATGAAGGTCCCAGAACAGCGGTATGACCAGGACACGGATCTGCCTCAAATTCAAGAATGGTACAGGTCCCATGAAGTGTTTATGCAAGTGCCAAGCCTTGGCACAGGCATCCCTAGAAGGTCTCTGCGTACATTATGCCCTCAAACCCTTGCCACCTCTCCTTGTACTTTCCCTGACTCATGAATGCTATATAAAATATCTTTAAGAAAGATGGGGTAGACTGTCTACTTGATTGTAAGTTTGATGAAGGATTTATTTAGGCTGTGTTGTTCACTGCTGGATTCTTTAGAACCTAGCACAGGGATAGATGCAGAGTAGATAGGCAACGAATATTGGTTGAGCAAATAAATGAGAGTGCTTATTTAACATAAATGGAGGAGATAATTGAAACCAGGTTATTTTCCTAAGAGCAAAGTTTGCTGTAGGTGAGGAGGGATGGTGGGGAATTGGTGATGAGCAGGTTAGGAAAGGGAGAGCTTGGGAATGTGTGGAGAGGAGCGAAAAGGGGAAGCCCTGACCAGCTTCATCCAGGCCATGGTTTTGCCTTGGGAGAGAAAGCTGAGATGCAGGAACAGTGGGTCCACCTGGCTTCCAAGACTGGCTTGGCCTCTCTCTTTTTCACTGTTCATTCCACAGAGTGGGATCCAACACATTTATAGGCAGTAAATGGGGCAGGGGTGCAAGAGGAGGGAGTGCCAGGTGGCTGTGCAGTGGATTCATGCTGAGCTCTGTTTTAAAACTCAGTGGAGGTCAAGAGAGAGGAAGCTTTTAAGCTGCGTGTACATGTATGTGTGTGTGTGTGTGTGTGCACCTGTGTGCCTGTGTCTGTGCATATGCACATGCTTGGAAGAGGAGCCGAGACAGAGGAGGGAATGAGAAGGGGTAAGCAGGCTCCGAGATTTCTCAGCAGCTAAACCCAGGCCAGCGTCTACTCACAATATGTAGGTGATGACGCCGATGGACCAGCAATCCACAGCCTTGCTGTAGGGTTTCTGGGCCAGCACTTCTGGAGCTGCAGCAGACCAAGGGCAGAGTCAGGGCTGGTGGCAAGAGGAGAGGGATTTGGGGTGGGGGCTGAAGGTCAGGCTTAGAGAAGCAGACTGGGGAAGACCATGGGATGGTGGTGTTTCTAGGTGACTGAAAACTCCCTAAGGCTGGGGGCTGTGTCTCTTCTGGGAAGACTAAGTCTTCCTGCAAAGAGAGACTGTGACTTCTCCATTAGTTTGTGAATTTCCCCATGACAGGGTCGATGACTCCCCTGTTGGACTGGAGATCTCCAGGGCTATGTCTCCCTGATCACAGTGAGTATTCTCTGAAGGCAGGGCCTGTTTCCCCATTCAGATAGGGGATTCCCAGGGCAAGGGTGATCTCTCTCCCTTCAGACTTGGAGATCATCAGTGTAGGACTGTTTCTCTTCCACTAGACTGGGAGCCTCTGGGAGGCAGAGGCTGAGTCTCCCCCATTAGGTTAGGAGATCCTGGAGCAAAGGCAGTATCTCTCCCATCAGACCGTGGGTACCTTCTGATAGGAGGCATTTAGTCTCCCCCATCAGATTGAGAGCTTTCAGAGGGCGTGAACCATGACTTCCTCTGATTAGGAAGTCTTTACACTCCTCTGCGGAGTGTAGAGAGTTACCTTCTATATTTATCGCAGCTACCAGAACTTTGTACCTGGTGGGACTCAATACCTACTGATGAGTGAATGACCTGACTTTCTGGGGGGGTAGATTCCCTCTCTTGAGTCAGAGCTCTGCTTCCCATTACCCAACTGCAAACAGATGATTACTAGTGAAGGAGGAAGGGACAGGAGCGGATGTTCAGAGTTTCAACTTTCTCTCCTGTAGATTCCAATAATACTCTCCCAGGTGTCCTGCCTGCTCTCACTCTTTTTGGGTGCCCTGGAAACCTACAGGAGTGTTCAAGCAGGAGGCTCCGCCTCTGCCAGTTTCCCAGAGTGCTTCCTTGGGTGGACATTTAGGAGCCCATTTCTGGGTTCCTTAGGCCCAATTTCAATATCCTGTGCTTCCTGGCTCCCAACAACTGGGGGCTAATGTCTCTTCCAGAGTGGGAGAAAGGAGTGCTCAACCCCTCAGCTCTCTGCTGATCTCTGGGTTTGTGATCTTGTCTGCCCCTGGTCCAGCTGGAAAGACAAAGGCTCAAAGTCTATCTGCAGAAATGAGAGCCAAAGCATAGGCAGGAACTGTGGAGGGCTCAGGGGTAGGCGGTCTTTAAAAATGTAGCATTTGGGAGCAGTTGGGACGGATCTTGAGATGGATGAATTGGCTGGCCCTAAACCTTGTAAGTGGATGTCCTACCTGGATAGCCCCTGAAGTTGAACCCTATGTTCTCAGAATTACCCCTTTCTGTGAGTGATAGGCATGTGGTTGAATGTAGCCAACTGGTCAACCTTCCTTCTGCTCCCAGACTTACCCACATAGCCTGGGGTCCCACAGGCAGTGGACATGACGCCATTCTGTTCCATCTTGGACAGACCAAAGTCAGTGATCATGATCTTAGAGTTCTCTTCAGGGGTAAGGTACAAAAGGTTTTCAGGCTGTAGGAGAAAAAATATGTAGTGTAGGATATAACCACCTGAAGCAAGTATTTTCCTTCTCCTTGATACATAATTTCATAGGAAGCTGAGCCCTGGGCTCCTGACTTCAAGGCCAGCCCATCCTCCTCCATTCTTCCCTCCTTCCTCCTACCTGCACCCTCACCCCTGCACCCCAGCACTCTGCCTCTTGCTTATGGCTCTGACTTTGCTCAGTCTTATAACCATTAATATACTCACCCTTTCCTTCCCTCACTTCCAACTACCCCAGGACTGTTTGTGTTTTGAGGGAACCTATCTTTGGTTAATGGTGTCTGATCTCTCCAAAGTCCAATGCAATGCCTAGTACAATGTAGGCCCTCAGTAAGTATTTTGTTGCATTGGGTTTTGACTGTGGCTGGATTTAAGAAATGTGTGTATTATTTTGGTATCCAAATACGGTTAGGCATAGTGAAAGGTTCAGGAAAAGATTGAGGTGCAAATTAGTAACCATTGTTCACTCATCCAAGGTCTGTTTAAGGAATCTAAGGGCAGAAGGGGCCTTGGGAGTCACTAGTCCAACCCCCTTACTTTATGGAGCTTAGATGTCTCATGACCCATGCAGCTTCCTTAAGGGTCATTATCTGTTTCCCACCCAGGACTCCCGGCTTGACACCTTTAAGTCTCTGTGGACGATGCCATTCTCATGGAGGTATTTCACTGCCGACAAGACCTGCTGGATCACCAGACTGGCATCCTTCTCTGTGTAGACACCCCGCTCCAGGATCCGGTCAAAGAGCTCCCCACCAGAAACACTGTGGGCATAGGATCAAGACAGGATTTCAGTTCTTATTTCAGGTCAAAGTAATGCAAAGGTATTTGCTTTGAAGCCATGGGGGACACAGCTGTGGTGGAACAGGCAGGCGCCCATGAACTGTGATTGAAGGGCTGCTGGCAGGACTACTCCAGTCTCAGAACACCCACTCTGGGCACCTGGAGTGATATCACTAGGCAGTCATTTCTTTGGGCCAAGCATTGACCTCTCTCTCTCTGAAAATTTCCTTTAAAATGTAAATGCTTCCGGTTGGGGTTGCACAAGAAGCCAATAATCCCTTAGTGTGGACACACTTCTTAGCCACCTTCCTTCCTGGCCTATGACACAGGAAGCCATGATGAAAGAAGGGCTGACACAGAAATTAAGCAAAGTAGGAAAGCGAAGGCATGAAAGTGAAACTAACTGTGCTTACGTTAAGATTTCTTTCCTCATTTTGGGAAACTGGACTTTGTAAGCTGGAATTACAGGTAGGGCTGTAGGGGTGCTTTGAGACTCAAATGGTAGAGTATCTTAGGACTCAGAGGAGCTTAAAGATCAAGTCCGGGCCGGGCGCGGTGGCTCAAGCCTGTAATCCCAGCACTTTGGGAGGCCGAGACGGGCGGATCACGAGGTCAGGAGATCGAGACCATCCTGGCTAACACGGTGAAACCCCGTCTCTACTAAAAAATACAAAAAACTAGCCGGGCAAGGTGGCGGGCGCCTATGGTCCCAGCTACTCGGGAGGCTGAGGCAGGAGAATGGTGTAAACCCGGGAGGCGGAGCTTGCAGTGAGCTGAGATCCGGCCACTGAACTCCAGCCTGGGCGACAGAGCGAGACTCCGTCTCAAAAAAAAAAAAAAAAAAGATCAAGTCCGACTTTTATCTCATGAGTACCGTCTACACTATTTTTGCCTAGAAGTTTTCTAGTGAGTACTAGAACACTTATGTGTCAGAGAACACTCTACCTCCTAAGACAGAGTGTTTTTTGGCATCTTCCTAATGTTTCTGTACATTATGTTGAAAGCTGATGCCCTGTCGTTTCTACCAGTGCTACCAATTTTACCCATTGAGACTGCACAGAACAAGAATAACAGCCTTTCCTGTGCACCTTTCAAGTATTCAAAGATAGTGAAATGCTCTCCAGAGGCCTTGTCTTCTCTGAGATAAGCATTCCCAGACTATTTCAACCATGAGCCAGGGGTTCTAGTCCTTTCACCCTCCTAGTTCCCCTTATCACTTTCCCATGACATTAGATGTGGTCATTCATGCCCAACTAGTGATGAGGGAACAGAATTTCTCCAATCAAAATTCACTTCATCCTGCTCTTTGGCTTCTGGTCTTTAGACTTTGGGCTCTCCTATAGTAGCTGAAGGCCTGTAGGAAATACGCTGTTTGTACAGAGCTATGAATTCTTAACCCTGAGGGGCCTGAGTCCTGGAGCTATGCTCTGAGGAAGCTTGGTATTTCCTCAGGGACGTCCAGCCCTGCCCATCTCCTTGCCTCCCTGCCTTCTGAATTACTGTGTGCTAATCCTGTTGGCTTGGCCTCATTGAAGTACCTGATCCCTGATCACCTGTTAGTGCCACTAGGGGCCCTTCCCATCTCACTCCCTTGACTGCCTGCTACCTCTCTTTAGAGGCCATCAGATGACCCCCCAGTTAATCAGCTGCTTAGGCCTGAGTTAGCTCATTAAAGTTTCTTAGGAATCAGCCCATCAGCCAAAAACCATGTTGTGTCTAGCCACGCTGAGATTGCGGAGTGGTGTGTGAGTGCGTGTGTGTGTGTGCATGTGCAAGTGTGTGTATTTGTGTGTGTGTGTGTGTACTTTATAAACAGAAGTGTCTTTGAGCCCAATGCTGAGTCCTCATGAACACCGACCAATCTCTACAGCAGTCATTGTCAGGCAGAACTGTTGTTTGGATGTGGGAATGACACAGAGACCTTGCTAATGAAGCACCACTTCTGTCCTACAGGTGGACACGCACAATCACAGCCCGTCTTTAACTTTGGGTGGCTCTCTTTTGAGAAAATCTTTCTTTATATTGAAATATATCTACCTGTGACTTCTGCTCCTACAGTGATTTTATGCTGGAGTGATGTTAAAGCATTTACTATC
The DNA here is from genome assembly GCF_009764315.1 of Trachypithecus francoisi. Classification (NCBI taxonomy): domain Eukaryota; kingdom Metazoa; phylum Chordata; class Mammalia; order Primates; family Cercopithecidae; genus Trachypithecus; species Trachypithecus francoisi. The sequence goes on along the minus strand of NW_022681470.1, from coordinate 66,631,846 downwards.
CAATTTGATTAACATGTATTGGTCCAAATGGACTGAAGCCATGGTGCCAGGAAAGGGTTCTGGCGACTCCTTGTTAGTCTGGCATTACCTCTTCAGTTGTTTGGTTGCAAGGGGCAAGGAGGGGTTGGGCAGCAGAAGGCCATGGATGGGTTGGGGTCGCAGCTATTTGCTGACTAGTAAGATATGTTCTAACAACCGATAGGGTTGTTCTGGTGCAAAGGAGCTCAATAATCAACCCAGGTTTACCCTGTGGCCCACATAGAACCTGCCCATGACCAAAGGCACACTCAGTCTAAAAGGACCCTTGGCATTTCTGAGCCTCCTGAATGAAGTCTTCGTTTTTGTCTTTGAATCACTGTCCATCCCTCACCAGCGACCAACCTCCTCTAGGCCTCCCAGGCCCCACCAGGCCTCTGTGGAGGAAGTAAGTTGCCTATCACTTACAGCTGCATGACAAGGTAGTAGTGGGTGGTGCTCTCGTAGATGTCCTCCAGGGTCACAATGTTTTCATGCTTGATCCTGGGAAAAATAAAGTGCATGATAAACGGTATGTGGTTCAGGTTGTCCAGACAAAGAATGCAGACCTAGCCCAAAAGTTTCTGTTGGAGGCTTTTGATGGCAATGTTTCGGAAGACTAGGTCTTTGTGAAGTCTTCATAATAAGTAGACTGTCACAAATTAATCCCAGAGAAAAGATTCCTATGGTGGTGCTCGGTCTATGTTTACTGAATGAATAATTGATCATCCTTCCTTCAGGAAACAAACACTTCCTTGTTATGCCAGGAATCTCTTTAAACTTTACTAAAAGAGACAGTTAGAAGAATGGAGGAAGGCTAAGGGAATACCTGACACTAGGTTATTCTACAAAGTGGGTATTCAGATGTTAGAAATATTGCATTTAAAAAGTACAGGTTGAGTATCCCATATCTAAAATGTTTGAGACTAGAAGAGTTTTTGGAATATTTGCATGTACATAATGATATACCTTGGAGATGGGACCCAAGTCTAAACATGAAGTTCTTTTTGTCTCATGTGTACCTTATACACATAGCTGGTAGGTAATTTTACACAATATTTAAAAAATAATTTTGTGCATGAAACAAAACTTTGAATGCATTTTGACTGTGACCTGTCACATGAGGTCAGGTGTGGAATTTTCTATTTGTGACATCCTGTCAATGCTAAAAATGTTTCTGATTTTGGAGAATTTTGGGTTTTAGAGTAGGAATGCTCAACCTGTATACAATGGGAAGGATTCAGGTGAGCTGAGCCTCCTCTTGGATAACCACAGAGGAAGTGCTGAAAAATTAGTGTTCCAGGATATCGTGAGAAGCAAGGTAGATGCTTATTTTTAGGGTTAGTTCTGTGGGATGACTTAGATAGGTGATTCTCAACCAGGGATTCTTTTGCCTCTTAGGGAACATTTGGCAATATCTTGAGACATGTTTGATTGTCACGACTAGCGCAGGGGGAGGTGCTGCTGGCATCTAGTGGGTAGTGGCAGAAATGCTGCTAAACATCCAACAATGCACAGGATAGCCTCCAACACCACAAAGAATTATCTGGTTCAAAATGTCGACAGTATCATGGTGGAGAAGTCCGGCCCTCTATTACCCTTGTTTGGGGTTACTCAAAGACTGAATCAAGCAGAATAATCATATTGGCAGAGGGGCTTGGCTTGCCAGGCAGCAATGCTGTGCATGCCTGTAAAGGAGAAAATTCTCTAGGAATTTTACTCCTGGCTGTGCAGCACAGGGGTTAAGGACTTGGACTCAGACTCAGACTCAGTCAGGCCTGGGTTCACATCTAGTTCAGGCAATTAGGTAACTTCAGCTGGCTTATTCCAGTTTTCAAACCCTTACTTTCCTTGTCTGAAAAGTATGTGTCTCTTATAGAATTGTATCAGGATAAAAGGAGATAATGCATAATGCTTAATACAGTGCCTGGGGAAGAGTAAACACATAATCAATAGTAGCTATCTTCTTTACAATATTTTAGAAAATATAGACCTGTGGCAGTTGTCACTTGATGAATTCACCTATACTCATAAGCTGGCAATGCTAACATTAATTTATCAATTATTCACTCACTGAACAAACATTTATTGAGCATAAATACTGTTGATACAAGGCAATAATAAGAAAGATGACATGGTCCTTGCTCTCAATTAGTTGGCAATCTTTCTTTGCCCTAATCTCCCTGGATCCCAGACCTATGTCTCTAGCATGTTACAAAATGCCTTCATGTTGAGATAGGTGGATACTTACATTCAGTATGTTCCAACCAATTTCTTTCTATTTCATCCAAGTGTACACATCCTCTTTGTTCTCTATCCCAAGCAATGACATAGTTGTCCACTTAATTGCTCAATCTCAGGGTCTCTTTTAATGCTTTTGTCTTGTACACTTTTAGCAGTCAACCCCAGACCCAGTCACTTCTCTCTTTGAAACATCTTTTGTAATCTAGTCCTTTTAGGCACACATGATTCTGCCACCACCTTCTCTTGTATTCTCAACCCATGCCTAAATTATTGTGAAAGTCTTATAATTGGCCTCCTGTCCTCTAGGCTGGCACCCTCCAATCCATCCTCCACCGTGCTTGAGAGGGATAGCTCCAACATGTTAATCAAACAGTGTGACTCCTCACTTAAAATCCTTTGATGACTTTTTTTTTGCCCACAGAATAAAGCCAACATTCCTTATCATGCCATCTAAGATCCTTTGTAATCAGGTCTTATTTCACGATTTTAGTTTCATCACTTGTCTCTTAATACTACGCACTCTAAATTCAAGGATTTCAAATACTCACTCTTCCCTAAAAGCTCTCGCACTTACATGGTTCTACATTAAAGTTTATGCTACTCTTGGCCTGAATTCCCTTTCTGCACTGCCCTTCTTGCCCCCACAAAGTTTGACTCATCCATCAAGGTCCATCTTCTTTGAAAGTGGTCCAATAACTCATACTCATAAAAACACACACATAGGCAAAATGAATCTTTATCTCCTCCAAAGTCTGCCTTCTGCTAGTGTGACTTACATCTGATTTTGTTGGATTTTCTTATGGGCACCTCTATATCCAACGTAGGCTCCTGAGGGTACAGATTTTTGTCTGCCTCATCCTTGTGGTCCTGATCCTGTGTTCATGTGCCTAATACACTTTTGGTGCACCATAAGGGTTTCACAAGGGCCTGTTGTAAGAGTCTTGCTGTAAACATTTGATGATTTGTAGTGTCGCCTTCATCATAATGGTTGGGGTGCTGAACCTCCATTTGCTTTGGTATAAATTGAAGCTAATTTCCAAATCTTACGCTGCTTCCTTAATTATTAATTCTTCCTCGTGTTGGCCCTCAATTGATTTTTGTTCCTTTGAGCTAATTACTCTCCAGCCTATGTGCACAAACTAGTTCTGCCACCAGTGGGTTTGCGCATCAATTTGCTGCCAAAAAGAAAAAATCAGCTAGGACAGCTGTCCAACTAAACTTAGCTAATTGACTGAACTGACCTATCAATTCAATCAAAGGGAGCAGTGCCTTTGGGTGCAGAAATCCAGTCCTAGTCCTTCTTGAAGGAAATTTATGAAGAAAATGTTATGATCCCATAGTGACATCTAATCAACCCTAAGACTCACTCACTTTTTCAACACAGCAATCTCATTCTCCAGACTGCTGTCACGGAAAGCAGGTGACTTCTTGATGCACTTCAGGGCAAAGAGCTTCCCAGTCAGTCTTTGCTTCACCAGGAACACTTCTGAGAAAGCTCCTCTAAGGAGAAGATACCAAAAGATAAAACTTAGTAGGGGGCAGACATCTTACACTTCCAGATGTGAGACCTGAGAAAGGATGCAACAGAGTCTATGTAGTCCTCTGACCACAAAGGCATATCCTGAATTTAAATCTGGAAGAAACATCAGGAAAATACAAAATTTAAAAAAGGGCAGAGGGGAACCTGTATTCTTCCAAAATGCCAATGTCATAAAAAGCTAGGGAGAGATAACACCGAAGTGCAATACCAGACCCTAGACTGGAGCCTGTACTGGAGGGAAAATGCTATAAGACACATAATAGGGTCAATCGATAAAACCGGAATATGGATGACAGACTAGGTACACTTAATGTGTCAATATTCAATTGACGGAAGTTGAGAACTGTACTGTGGTCACGTAAGGGAATACTCCATCCCTAGAAATATACACGAATGTCCTTGATGGGTAAAGGGTGATGGTGTCCACAACTAACTCTTCAGAGATTAGGAAAGAATCATCTTTCTACATCTATCTCTACAAATCTACAGAGAACATTGCAATGAGAAGGCAGATGGGGGAAATTGTGAACAAGAGGTGAATCTGGGCAGTGGGCATTTGGAAATTCTTTCTACCATTCTTATTCTTTTTTTTTTTTTTTTTTTTGAGACGGAGTCTTGCTCTTTCGCCCGGGCTGGAGTGCAGTAGCCGGATCTCAGCTCACTGCAAGCTCCGCCTCCCGGGTTTTACGCCATTCTCCTGCCTCAGCCTCCGGAGTAGCTGGGACTACAGGCGCCCGCCACCTCGCCCGGCTAGTTTTTTGTATTTTTAGTAGAGACGGGGTTTCACCGTGTTAGCCAGGATGGTCTCGATCTCCTGACCTCGTGATCCGCCCGTCTCGGCCTCCCAAAGTGCTGGGATTACAGGCTTGAGCCACCGCGCCCGGCCCTACCATTCTTATTCTTATTTTATTTTATTATTTTTTTAGAGACAGGGCTTCACTATGTTGCTGATCTGTTTAGACTTTGTGTCCCCACTCAACTCTCATCTTGAATTGTAATCCCTATACTCCTCATAATCCCCACGTGTCAAGGGAGAGACCAGGTAGAGGTGATTGGCTCATGGGGGCAGTTTCCCTTATGATGTTCTCATGATAGTGAGTGAGTTCTCATGGGATCTGATGGTTTTATAAGGGGTTCTTCCCCCTTTGCTTGGCACTTCTCCTTCCTGCTGCCTTGTGAAGAAGGAGCCTTACTTCCCCTTCACCTTCTGCCATGATTTTCAGTTTCCTGAGGCCACCTCAGCCATGCTGAACTGTGAGTCAATTAAGTCTCTTTCCTTTATAAATTACCCAGTCTCGAGCTCTTCTTTGTAGCAGTATAAAAATAGACTAATACAGTTGCCCAAACTGGTCTTGAACTCCTGGGTTCAGGCAATTCTCCTGCTTTGGCATTCCAAAGTGTTGAGATTACAGGTATGAGCCACCACGCCTGGTGTTATTCTTATTTTTTAAATGTTTTTCTAAGTTTGAAATTATTTCCACCTAAAAAGTTAAACAATTAAACTTAGAGGCAAAGTGAAAGAGTAGCTGAGGGAAAGGCTGATCATTACTCTTCACTGTCATTTGGGCGCTGCTGAGTTATGCTGATGGCAGTTGTATCTGACATGCTAATGTGCTTTCTAATTTAAAGATCATATTGGAAGAAAAAGATCCCACCACAGATTCAGGGACTAGGCGTGTATTATTTCCTAGTTCTATAGTTTGGGAATGACCCCTAGAGACAGAGACTCCACTGCAGCTGTGGAGAGATTTCTCCACTTGGCAAGTCCACTAAAAAGAAGCCACTACAGAGTCAATTCATGTCACTTTCAATGTGACTCAGTGTGGCACACTGGAGTGGCAGCTGGAGGTAGCACAGGGGACACAGTGGAAATACAATGAGAACAAAAAGACTTCTCTCTCAATTTTAGATGGTGATGATCACCCTTATCAGAGGCCAGGGTGCTGATCATCCTCTCATTCATTCAGTAGGATCTTCAAAGACAAAAGAGAGAACCTAGCAGTCTCTGAGGCAGGCTCTGAAGACAGAGAAGGTGGAACCAATGGGAATACAGGGTAGGATTCCAAATTACAGGCCTCTTGGTTTGAAGGGGTCCTCTGAAGACCAGACCATCAGACCAGCAGTTAAGCTAGGTGCGGATGCTGAAGCCTGATTGTTCATGTTAGAATCTCAGCTTTTGGGGTAAAAAGTCACTTAACTCCCATATTCCCAGTTTCTTCATCTGAAAAGTTGGAGTATCAATAGTATCTGATTCACAAGGTTGTTTAGAAAATTAAATGACTTGATAGATGCAAATTGCTTAAAAGTGTTTCTGACATCTATTAAGACTATATGTGTTAGATACTATTATTATCATCACTACTATTTGAATACCATTATGAAGCACACCCAGTAGTACAAGAGGAGAGAGAATCTAAGTAAGGAAACAGCTGAGCCATCCTTGACCCTGCCATCTGGATATGCTAGAATGAAAGCCCAATGGGAGTCAAGCTTCTACAAGGACTTTAAAAATCTGCATTAGAAATTACTTGGTGTTTCCTGTGTCTGAGTTTCCTGTTTTCCCAGCTGCACTTGGAACTGAGTTAATCAAAGCCTCCTGAGCTTGCTCTGTTAATCCATTCACTTACTCATCCCTTCAACCAAGATTTATTGAGCACCTACTGAGTCTTAGATACTGGAAATTAAAAGGTGAGTGTTTCCATTCTTAAGGAGCCTATAGAATAGTGAGGAACAGGGACAAGTAAGCAATTAGCATTTGATTTGAAAAATGCTGTCAGGTATTCAATGAATGCTTATTGAACTGATGGAACCTCTCTGTGTCAGGCACTGAGATTAGTATTGGTCTAGCTTGGGATTCAGTGTGAAAAACAGATACATACACAACACATAAGAATGACATATTAAGAGGCCACAGAAAATGGACACTTAAGACAGGGCCCCTGCTATGGTTGGGCAGGTTGTGCAGTGCAACAACTCCAGCAGGTGCCATTCACCTTGAAGTTATCATACATGTTCATATGATAATTATTATATTTCCTGCCCCAGCAGACAGCAGGCTAGATAAAAGAGCAACTTTTTCATAATTTGTACACTTGTCCACTCTGAACCGCACCCCACTATGGTAAGTCTGGGGGATCTGCAGCCTGGGGACACTGGTCTTCATCCCGAGCACCACTGAGGTGTCTTCTCTTTCGCTCAGCTCTAACTTCTGCAACAGCTGTGACATGCCTCCTGTCTTGTCCTCCTGCTCCCTTCAAATCACTGCTGAGCTAGATACATTAGAACACCAGCAGCACTTAAAATATAGATTCCTGGCTGCTGCATCCTATCTCCCAAAATTCCAGTTTAGTGGGTCTGAGACCAGGGATTTATTTTTCAAAAGTCACCCAGGCTAAAAGGAATTGTTATTCATTTTCTTGCGTGTGACAATGATATTGTAGATATATGTGAAAATGCCTTTATTTTAGGAGATGCAAACAGAAGATTCAGAGGTGACATGTCATCATGTTAGCAACTTATTTACAAATAGTTCAGTGTTCAGTACATGTATGTGTATGTGTGTATGTGTGTGTGTGATATAAAATACATACTGTATAGTGAACTGTTAACAATGTTGAATTTAGATGGTGGGTATACTGATGTTCATTTTACCATTGTTTCACCTTTTCCATATGTTTAAACATTTTCACAGTTAAAAGTTGGAGGCGTAAACTCTCCAGATGACTCCGATGTTCTCCCAGATTTAGGTGCTGCTATGGTAAACTTCACTGAGCTCTAAAAGGGAAGGTGTGTCCATCTTTGGAGTCCTACAGCACAAGTCTAGCAGATGGTAAATTCTTGTCAACCTGGGCTCCCTTCTCTCCTCTCCTCTGGATTTTTGGAACACTTAGCAAATCATTTCTGACTTACTCGTGAGCCTTGTCTCTTTCTCCTGCCAAAACCCCCTCTCTCGTCACTCCCGTCTTGGTAAAGGCCTTTGATGGAAGGCCCATGCTCTCATGACCAGCATCCCGCTGGGATCCTCCTGCACTTTCACAGCCTGACAACCTGCCTGTGCCAGGAGGGCTCAGAAGTCACTTCTCTGTCTACAGCGCGAGTGTGGGCAGCCGTCATTGCCTGAGGTCATTGCCTCCTAGTCAGGGCAAAGTGAAGTGGCATTGGCTACAGAGAAAGCTTACCCGGATGGACAGCCCGCTGGCTGCTCCTCACTGCCCAGGCCCAATTAGCCTAGACTAATTAGCTGACCAGCTGGGGTTCTGAGGGGGTTGGGGGCCAGTGGCCCGGAGCTGCTGCCAGCCTGCGTCAGAGTCTGCAGCCTCCCAGGGGAGAGGCAGGACTAAGTGGAGAGTCAGCTCCAGACAAACTGTCTGTGGTCTGCCAGTCGTGTAATCATCTTCAAGGGGCAGGCTCAGACACCCTGCAGGCTGGCAGAGGTATGGACTACAGCACAGCTGAAACACTTAGATATGGAGGAGGGAGGATGGTGGCGCAGGGGGCTGATTCAGGTGTGTGTGACCCATGAGCTCCCTGGACCTCAAAAGCCCCTTCTGTTCCAGTGAGAGCAGAAGATGAGGTTGTTCACTGCTGGAGAAATGAAGATGCTGGGGGAGGAGGCTGGGAAAGTTCTAGGGTCACTGGCCCTCCAGAAGTGCTCTCCAACTCCCCTCTCCTGTGACAGAGGCAAGAACCCACAAGCTGTCACAGATCTGGAAGGAGGATAGGTCACTGCAGGTGGGTCGGAAGGAGGTAAGCCCTGGGGGAAAGGGACTGGTATTCCCTGAGGGCTCCAATTTTGTTTTGTTTTGTTTTGAGACAGAGTCTGGCTCTGTCATCAGGCTAGAGAGGGTGGCGCAATCTCGGTTCACTGCAACCTCCGCCTCCCTGGGTTCGCCTCCCGCCAAGCAATTCTCCTGCCTCAGCCTCCCGAGTAGCTGGGACTATATCCAATGTATTAAATCATCTTTGGTATTACCCAAAGTACCTGCCACCCACTCCACCCACCATCCTCCAGGCCACAAAACTCTCCCTAAGTCCCTTAAAGAAATCGAAATGAAGTCACAGCAGCCTCAGTCCAGTTCATCAGTTGCAGCCAGCAGAGAACAACTCTTCCAACCTCCCACTGCAGGCAGCCCAGCCCACCTGGCCTCATAGCCCCAGGACTTACGATCCCAGCACTTCCATAAAAATGAAGGTTTTCCGGATGTTGGTGGTCTGTTTCTTCCAGGAACTGCAGTCATCTTCTTCCTTTCGACCCATCGCCTCCAGAGTTGAAGCTTCTGAGGATGCTTTATTGGAACAGGGGGAGAAGGAGGAGAAAAAAGGTCTGGTCAGTTGCTTTGTCAAACAAGATTAAAAACAGGCTGCAATACTCACATCTTTCTGTAATTATCAAAAGGAAGGATTAGGAGCAAACCTGGATAACTGGCAAAAATAAAACTATCTCCACACTTGCTTATAAAAAGTACAAGGACAAATTCATGGAATGCTTACTACATGGGTACTATGCTTGCTGCATGCTCACGTCAGGGCAGTAGTGAGTACGTGTGTAGATAACCTGGGATTATCCACCTTGAGGGGATCTGAGCTGAGCTGAGGCATGTCCTATGTTTTCCAAATGATAGTCATAATGTTTACTCAGACTACAGAGTCAGCCAGGCTTCCTCTCTAATGTCACAACTCTGCCACCTCCCTCAATTTTTCTCACTAGTACCTCTCTCCCACCTGTTGTGGGTTAAATGAATGAGTATTGTGCTGTTTTTGTAACTCCTACAACATTTAGCACAGTGCTGGGCAAATAGTTATTCATGAAAATCTAAATTGAATCATTTCCTAAATTTATATCAGAGTTCTGGAGTTACCATACGTATTCAACAGTCAACTAATATTTATTTAGCACCTACTATATGCAAGGTGCCGATGTGTACTGATAACAACACAGATGCTGGCCCTGCCTTCATGAGGGTGCCAGTCTGAAGGAGATGGGCAATGGGCAAGTAAAGTCACACATGTACAATTACAAAGTGTGGGGAAAATCATGAAAGACAAAAACCTGGGTTTGTTGTAGAGATAAGTAGGGAGAGTCTTCTTTAGATAAAGGCCAGGGAAGGCCTCTTGAGCAGGCCATATTTAAGCTGAGACACAAAGTTTGGGAAGGAGCCAACCAAGCAAAGAGCATGTGAAAGAACTTCTCTGCAAAAGAAATATAACAGGAAATCTCGAAGGGAGGAAAGAGCATGGTGTGCTCCAGAGCCTGAAGGGATGGCGTGGCTGGTGCAGAGTGAGTGCCATATGGTCGGGGGTGGAGAATGGGCAGGGAGAGGCAGGCAGGGGCAGACCATAAAGGGCCTTGTAGACTCTGTTAAAGACCTTGGATTTTCTTCTAAGTGAGATGGAAAGATATGAAGTATTTTTAGCAGGGGAGTTAATTACACCATTGATGTTTTAAAGAGTTCACTCTGGCTGATCTGTGAAGGGAGTGGAGGGGTCAAGAGTTGCTGCATGGAAAATGGGTAGGGGACAGAAGTCTAGGAGAGAGATGATGGTGGCTCAGGCCAGATAGGAGTGAAGGAGAGAATGATGAACCTGGGATGTATTCTGGAAGTCCAGTTATCTACAGTATTAGGCGATGTGTCATATGGTGGGGCAGACGGAGTCTAGGAGGACTCCCTTGTTTCTGGCAGGAGCATCTGGGGTTGGTTGGGGGTGCCCTGACTGAGCTCATGAATACTAGAGAGAAACACATTTTGGGGATGGGGTTAAATGGTTGGAGGGAATTTCTGTTCCTCTGGATATTCCACTCTGCCTACCTCCTCCAACAGCTGATGGCAGGGTACTGGGTGTCCAGGAGTGATGAGTGAGACACCATTTCTGCCAACACCCACTCCCTCACACTCTTTGAACCTGATGGAGAAATAGGAAAATATGTCTAATGGCTACCCCTCTTGGGCAATGACCTTCCTTCCCCACTTGAGAAAAACTACCTGTAGACTCTATGTAGTCTCCTATTAATAATAGCCTTTGAACAAAAAGAAAGTTTGCTTGTCTACAATTCAGCATTAAGTGAAGAGCATAGTTTTGGAGGCCAACCTGAGTTCGAATCCTACCTTTGCTAGTTACCAGGTAAATGGTCTTGCCTAAGGCAAGTTACTAACCTCTTTGAATCTATTTCCTCATCTGTAAAGTGGGGTCAAAAACCTTTATGATATGGTAAAGGTTAAATGAAATGGTACATATAGAGACATGATACACATGATAAATAGTTGTTTCTTTTTTATTTTTATTTTTTTCTGTTCTGCTACAATGATAAACAGTTGTAATGGAGATAATATTCTGGAGACAGTTATTGATGTATTTCATTCCTGGTAATCCACATCTGGAGGACTCATGGTAAAGTAGGTTTCATGGAATAGAGGGAAACCTCTTCCGCCATTGAAACACAATATGAGACTTAGAGTCCTGGGATAAGAAGAATATGACATAAGCGAGGCTCTTGGCAGAGAGGAAGAGGAGGTGGAAAGATGGATACTTTTGGTTCAAGTGGATCCTGGAAAGGGGATGGGGAGACAGATGGTATAGGTTTCCAAAGCACATATCTTTGTTTTTGGTCTGTTGGAGTAGAGCATCTGTTCAGGAATGGGGAGACTGGTGACATGGATGGGGTGGCTTACCAGGACCCTGCTGGTGGGAGGCTTTAAGCCTAGGAGGAGGTCTTCTTGCAACTGTATCTAACAGGGCGGTGAGGAATCATGGGGAGGCCTCAAGGGAGGAGGTGAGTTGAGACAGTGCCTCATGATGAGCAGAGACTCCAAAACCTCCCCGGGGCCAGCTCATGCCAGTTCATGAGAGCCAGCTGTGCACATCTCTGGTGTTAATGTTGGCAGCTAGAGAGTGACCACAGTAGGAGTACTGGAGTATTTTTTTGAGACAGAGTCTTGCTCTATTGCCCAGGCTGGAGTACAGTGGTGTGATCATTCCTCACTGTAGCCTCCACCCCCTGGGCTGAAGTGATCTCATCTCAGCCACCCTAGTAGTTGGGACCTCAGCCACCTTGGTAGTTGGCATGCATCACCACGCCTGACTAATTTTAATTTGTTTTCCAAAGACAGGGTCTTACTCTGTTGCCCAGGCTGACCTCGAACTCCTGGGCTCAAGTGACCCTCCCATCTTGGCCTCCTAAAGTGCTGGGATTACCGGTGTGAGCCACCAATCCCGGCCTAATAGGAATATTTACACCATGGACAGTGGCAACAGCTATAATCAGGGCTTCTCCCTGACTCCACTGGCCCCCTGCCCCAAAACCTGTCATTAAACATTTACCAGCTCATCATGGCTCATGGCCCTATGAGGGGATGTAGAGCAGGTCAGGGCCAGCCAGCAGGGGTTGGTGAGAAGAGATGGTGATGACCAGGACTTTTCAGGTAAGCAAACAGCTGGGATCAGGGCCTTTAGTAGAGTATGTCAGTATGATCCCCATGAACCGGTGGGACCAGTCATACTTCAGAAGTCATTAGTCAGCTTCTGATGGGATCCAGAGGACTGTGGAATCCAGGGTCCCTGATAAGTCTGAGAAGTCTGAGGCCCCCTTCATACTCAGTATACGGTATATACTGTCATATATACCGTATGTAAGGTATATACGACAACAAGGTCAAGTAAATACCTTACAACATAAAATGCCACCTTGAAGTTGAGCAGGAAGAGGAAAGGCCAGCTCAAGGCTGTGTTTTCCTGAAAGGCATAATGTCAGCTAAAGGAGACTCTTGAAACCCAAAGGGAGATTTATATGCTACAATGGACAAATTGAAATTTAAAGTTCCCCATTTCCTTTTTTGCTGCCTGATGGGGTGGGAGTTCATGAGAGAGATTTATAAGAAATAAGGAAGCTGCGTTTTCTGGCGTACATTTTAATAGTGTGTCAACTTGCAACCTGGCTATATAATAATTGGTGGCTATTTATTATTAAAAAATGCATGTGAGAAACTCCTTCATGATTTACCTAGTTGTATATATATCTGGTAGCTTGTGTTTGGATCTTCTGGCCCATTAGATGATCTGTTCCTCTTGGCAGGGTGGCAGCCCAAAGGGACCACAGCAGTTCAGGATGCAGGCACTGGCCAGAGGAGGTCTCACTGGCAGTGGTGGGCTGACACTTGACTTTGAGGGCACAGTACACAAGGTGGAGACAAATGGACCCTGACTGGTGGAGATCTCTTTGAGGAAGATAGAATGTAAGAGTTGGGGAATACCTTTAGCCAGATGCCTTTCTGTAGATCCTGAACCCCAAATCTAGCAGCTTCCACTTATCAGGGTGCTTGGCATCTAGAATGCATGAACTCTCACTCACTTTACCAGGCTGCAAAAAGAAAAATGGGGTACTTTAAATTTGAGATTGTGCATTATTGCATGTTAATCTTATCAGGTTTAAAGAATCTCATTTAGCTGACCCAGTCTCCAGGGGGCATCACAAATACTTCTTGCTGTGTAGATACACTGCTGCTGGGAAGTCTTGAAAGTAGGGGATGAGGGCAAAGGTTTGAACATTTAACAAAGCAAAATCAACTGCCTGTGTACCTCCCCCACCCTCCCTCTCTCCTCTCTCCACAGAACAACAGGGCTGTGGATGCTGCTTTTCCAGCCAATCAAGAGCTGCTTTCCAGCTCTGGGACCAAGAGCCAGGCGTCCATCACTCCCCCTTCCGGAGCTCCCATGGAATGACGGCCTGTTCTCCAGGAGGCTGTACCACCTCATTAGCAGATCTGTACTCACTGTTCCTTCTTTCTCTTCTCTCTTAAATAGCTTTAAAAACATAGTATTCTTAGCCGAAGCTAGGCTATAAGAAAACATCTTTCCCGCCCACTCCTCCTCCCATACACTGAATCCTAACCATTTAGTTCCGTCTTCAGTGCAATGTGGAAAACTCAAAGGCCCAGATCTGAAACCCCCATAGCTTTGGCTTTTCCTTCCCACCCCTCTGTAACCAGAGCGATTGCCTCAGGACCCCCATGCCCTGTGTGGTGGAGGTCTGAACAGCGGGCTTTGAAAGGGGTGCCCACGTTCCTTCCATGGCTGCATCCTGCTTCTTTCTGCTAAAGTCCTCCCCCTCCTCGCTTGACTTCTGTAATCTAGGCCTTTTCAGAGGAAAAGAAAACAAATTCTAAGGAGCTTGAAGCTCCAATATTGCTCTCATTTGTTTCCAAAGTACTCCCCGCCTCTCACTCTATTTCTGGCAACAATTTCCATTGGGTTTCAAAGCTCAGGAGCAGCCACCACAGATTTCTCTGAGATTTAGGGCTGATTTCATGTCGATAGCTCAGGAGACTTGGAGGATGTTGGCTTCGTGGCTGGTTCAGGCACCTTGCACCTCAGCACAGCAAGATTCTCAAGAATATTCTGCGAAAATGGCTCCTAGCAAAGGAAATGACCTTATTCATGGAACTATCTTTGAGTTGTGGAAGTAATACTCCTTCACTCAACATGCATTTATTAAGTACTTCCTGTATACCCTTTGGGCTGTAAATAGACATTTCTGTGATAGGAGTCTGGCCTTAAAACTGCTTACAATCAGGTTATGAAGACCAAATGCAGATATATAAATAAGGAGCTAAGAATGCAGGCCAGTCTGCTTAAAGGACTGGGACCACGTGTTACTCATCTTTGAAATCCTAGAACCTACTACTGTTCCTGGCACTCTCTGAAGGTCCAGCCCATGGTTGCTAAATGAGTGAATGAGAAAGAAAAGCTTGGGGGTGGGTTGATTGGGGAGCGCACTGTGGAGGAGTTAGACTTAAGATGAGTATGGAAGGTGGGTGGATGTATTCTTTATATTGCTTTAGAGAGGAGCCTATAGCAAGAAGACCTGAGCCCCGGGAAGGGACTGCAGCAGGGCCTCCCTCTCTGTAGTCCTCACTGTGAAGTTCTGCCCATGGCACAGCAGCAGGAGAGGGTGGAATGGCCATAGAAGGCCAAATCTGCTTGGCTTCTTTGTTGTCATCATCATTTCAGGGATAGTAGTGCCTGGGATGGGACCTGTGTCCAGTTCTTGGTCAGAAGAACTTCCCTGGGACACTAGACAAGGCTCTTTCTGACCATTCTACCTAGAGTCTGTCTACCCACACCCAGAGTTACTCTGTCTTAGGTGAGCCAGTCCTTTCTTCTGTAATACATATGACAATCTCAAAGCACCCTGTTTATTTGTCTGAGGTTGATCTTCTCTATAGAAAGTAATCCCACACAGACAAAGACTTTGGCTGTTTCGCTGACTCCCTTGGGGCTGCCGCAGTACCTGCCTCCTGGTTAGTGCTCAACTGTATTTTTTGGATGATTTTCCTGGCCTCTTGGGGGAAAATTCTGCAGCTGTGGAGGAGGCTACAGAGGGGAAAGTTCTTCCCAAAGGGCAGGCAGTGCAGCCTTGGGGTGGATGCTGCCTCTGAGTGCCGCCCTTTCCATGCTCCTAGTGGCAGGCTGTGTGATGCCTGTTTATGAGATGCTGGTGAGAGATGCTTGGGCCATGAGCCCAGCAGGCAGGTGCTCCTTCCATGGAGCTTCTCTGTCCTTCCTCCTTTTCCAGCTTCATTTAGTAAAGGGAGCATCACTAGCCCCAGACAGAACTCTCAGGCAGATGAGGTTTGTTTGCAGTGGCCTCCTCACTGTGGTCATATGCCCTAAAACTGCCAGGTCACCTCATGACCCCACACTGGCCAGATTCTTTCTCTGGACTCTCACTTCTGCCCCACTCTCCACATGGCCTCACTACGCAAAGTTTCCTATTTGAGTTGCAGCCATTTAGGGACCTGCCCTGAGGTGCCTATTAAACAAATCAGCTGGGCTAATAGCTTAAAAGTGTTACACTCCTAATTAGGTGATCCAGAGTCTTAGAAGCATCACGTTAGAATTCAAAGGCTTTCCATCCAATCCAATCCAATTCACCCTACTCCACTCCACTCCAATCCAATCCACTCCAATCCATTACAATATGTACAGTGTAGGAACAATCATAGTGTTCCTAAACTGGGCATGGACTAACCAGAGTTGATGGGGACAGGGAAGGAGAGCATCTTTGAGTAGCACCTCTGCAGTCTTAAGCCCACAGATAATGGTTCTCAATTCTACCCATAGAAAGAGCCACCCTCCTTTTGCTGGTGCTGTCACTAGGGGCTTCTGAGCAAGGAGGCTTGAATCACTCTGGGGCATAGTGAGCAGGCTCAGGCCTTCTGGATCATGCCTGGCTCTTTCACTGACCTTAGAGGAATCAGTCTACCCTAAGACTGTTTTATAGTCTCTGCTTCCAGGATTTTCCATTCTTTGGGACCATGACTCAGAAGAGCCTATGGGCCTTGGGAGGGAGGTTATCAGTTGGATCATCTTCAATAACAATGTGCTCTCTGCCTCCAGGCTGGGACACACAGAATCATGGAAATCTGTCAGTGCTTGGTTACAAAAGGGTAAAAGGCAAAAGTTGGGAAGTTTTCTTGTTGGGTCCCACAATTTTCTACACTCTGGCCCATATTGAACTTTATATAATCCACTGGGTTAAAAGAATACTAGAAAGAACCCAGGCTTTTTCCAGTCTTGGTTTGATATCCAGTAGCTGTGCAGCCCCAAGCAGATCACTATACATCCCTGAGTTTCCATCCTCCTGTTTGGTGAACAGATGAGATTGGACTAGATTAAAGTTCCCTGAAGTTTGCTTTTCATTATCTTAGTCCTGGGTGACTCCGTGAGCAGGGTGGATTTGCTACCTCCTCTAGCCCCCTTCTTGGAGATTCATAATCCACATTAGCTTATTAAAGGCTCTGAGGACCATTAAAGACACATGCTTAATGCTGTTTAATCCGGCATTTCCCAAATTTAGTAGATAGTGAAATTCTTTCCTTCTGTAACACTCATATTAGTGTGCGGGGGATCTAGGGTTTCTCAGAGCATCCTTTGGAAATGTAGACTAGGCCATCTCTAATGCTTTGTAATTCTTCATATTTTGAAGGGATAGATGAAATTTCTAGCAGCCCTCTGCCATCAGTCACGGTTTTACCCTCCTTGTGGTGTCGTAGGTGAATGGCTGGGCCTGTGTCAGAACTCATTTCTAGTTCATGGGTTGCAACCCAAGTGGCTCATCAGCTTGCCAAAGCCCAGGTTCTGGAGCCCAAAGGCTTCAGGAGGCTTCTGACTGGAGAGAAACTCCAAGACCACCCACTCCATTTCCCAGCCTTTCTGCCACTGTCATTCTGCATATCAAAGATCAACTCTGCATGCCAGTTTCTGTTCACAAAATGACCCAGGGAGAAGGTTTTTCCATTGTTGTCTGCAGTTTATTTAAGGCGCAACCCTACATTTAAGTTTAACAAAATCACTCCAACTGCAGTGACAAGCCATAATTTATGTGTTGCTTATGGTTTATTATGTGCTTCTTACAGAGGATGTGAAGACCATTCTCTAGGGCTTCATGTGGTAGCTGAGAGGTCAACACACAGGGGCCATTGTAGAGAGCAGGGTATGTTGCTTATTCTTAGTGTGCTGCTAAGCATATTGGGCCTCTTTTTCCTCATCTGCTGAGTGTGAATAA
Source organism: Trachypithecus francoisi (assembly GCF_009764315.1). NCBI lineage: Eukaryota > Metazoa > Chordata > Mammalia > Primates > Cercopithecidae > Trachypithecus > Trachypithecus francoisi. The sequence continues at coordinate 66,614,489 of NW_022681470.1, read as the reverse complement.
TGATCCCTGCTCTATTTCTCAGCATTCCTTTAGAGGGCTAATGCTTCAATGGGCACAAAAGCAGATTGCAACCTCTAAAGTGCCATGCAGTGGGTCCACATTATAGGCACATGAATTAAACACTAAGCACTGGAGAAAGAAAGGGAAACCAATTAGGACTTAAACAGGGGTGAGCACAGGACAGGAGACAGGGATCTGCTGTTCCTTCAGCTGGTTTCAGCTCCTACGTGCCTTTCACAGTGTGAGCATCTCATCTCACTGTGATTCTAAAGTGTTTAAAGATATATGATTTTTCATACATCATAGCCCTGAATGCAAGCCAACTACTTCATCTGGTACCCAACCAAGAAAGCAGGGAACTGTTGCAACAAGAGAGGAAATAATACTTTTGTTGGGTTTTTTCATGGGCGATATCAGGTCTCCATTGGGGCACTTTTCTAAGGAGTTTTCAAGGTTAACACTGACTGTGTGTCACACACCGCCTTCAAGCCTAATCCCATGCAAGAGGTGCCTCTTTTATACAGGCCGAACGCTCATTACTGTTAACCGTCACAGCCAGGCACTCTACTGCGACTTCCAGAAGGGGAGAGGAAGGATATTTCCCCCACCAGGAATGGAGTGCAAAAGAAAGGACAGGCTGAATTCAGGACGAAGGGCTGTGTCAGGAAGCTCTGAGTTACCAGCCTTTCCTCCACAATCATGGATAGTCCGTGCAGTCCCCTGCCTGCTTCAGCTTGCTTTCTTGCTGGCAGCCGCTCCCACTCAGCCCCAACCCCCTAGCCATTGACCGTGGCGGCGCGCCTGCAGTTGTAGCGCCAGGCACGCAGCCTGTTTGCAGACTCAGCCGCTCCCCTCATTCATGCGGCAGCTCATTCACTCGCTGGCGCTGGCAGGCTGTGGCTAGGCGCCGCCACTCGCGCGCATTCGTGTGGCAATTTATTTCTGGCCTTGTGTGCGTGTGTATGGGGGAGAGGGAGCGAGGGATGTGCTCTCCTCTTAGAGGGGAATGCTTTTTCACTTCCAGGTAGACTCTCTCCCAGGCTTTATAGTATTCGCTGCCCTGGACCACGCACTTGGGTGGGGCACCGCGCTAGGCACTTTGCATGCATTATCTTGTTTAATGACTCATGGCCCCCTTTCATGGTAACCACATTTTACGGCTCAGGTACTGATAAGTAGAAATGTTCAGAAAAATCCCCCACATCAAACTGATAGCGAATGATAGAACTGAACTGAATTCCAACGCTAGTCTTCTCATCACTGTACCACATAACCTGTTGCCTCTTTCCTGGTGGCGGCTGCTGGGATGTCAGTCATCTCCACCTTCATCCTCATGATACTGTAATGCAATCCTAACGCCTGACTGATTCCCCTGGGAACACATGGCTCGGACAATCTGGAAAGGACTGAATCCTTAAAGCACTCAGATTTCTCAGCGCGGAGGCTGGGGGCAGCATATCTATTGCCCCAAGCCTCTCATGGCTCCAGCTCAAACCATTTCTCACTCTAACCTCAAGCTTCTTTCCCAAAGAGTACTTTCTGAAGAGCACTGTTAATAAGCAGCCACACACACACGCACACGCACACACCAGAGCAATCTGCAGCATCATGGAAAGGTCACTGAATTTATCAATAGATCTGGGTTCAAATGCCACCATCATCACCAGCTTTACAACCCCTTTAACCTCTGAGCCTCAGTGGTCTCATCTATATTAAGGGGAAAATAATACTTGCCACACCATCTGATGGGATCGTCCTAAAGAAGATTAATTATAAACACATTATAAACTGTAAAATGTGGTCTGCATACCAGGTATTACTAAGCACTCTGTGTTATGGCCTGTTTCAGAGGTGGGTCTCATCTTTGGTTCTGGTTAAGCTTGGGTCAGCAGGAATGACAGAGGCCTTGTTCTGTCTTCAGCTTATGATCTGGAAAAGATCGTCTTCTTACCTAAGGCGGAATCTGCTTGACTCTCTTGACCCTTCTCAGAGAGTTTCCTCATGATCAATTTATCTCACTCCAGAGCAAGAGGCTGGCCAGCCAAGCACTGCAGCCAGACCAGCGTGAGCGCTGGCAGCCACCTCCGGGAGCCTCAGGGTTAATGTTTGTACGTCAAAGTTACGTGGAGAGAAGGGGCCACGGTGTGGGTGGGGGTGATGATGTTGGTGAATCCAGACCTCCTTTCAAGATCTTCACCTGAGAGGTAAACTAGGGAAGTTTAAAAACAGAAGGGAGGTAGACGCGCCCCTGGGGAAGGTGAAGGAGCTGTCTTGTGACTGACAGCGATAGCTCGACTGTGTTCTGCATCTTAACGTGGCCAGGGATAGGGAGCCTGAAGCCTGTCCACAGACCTCTCCAGGAGGGACTGAGGCTGATTCTTCTTCCTTAGGTTTGCAGAGCCACAGGCTGTTTACAAATCGTTTTGTCATTGGTTCTCCTAATCCTCCCAATAACCCAAAGAGGTAGACAGAGAGGGCATACCTTATTTGATGGATGGGGTCAGAGAGGTTAAGAGATGAAGGTTGAACAGGAGGGAGGGGTGCAAGAGAGCTGGAGATCCTGACACCCCAGCAGATAGACGGGGTCCCTCCAGGCATAGAGCTTGGAGGCTTGTCCCTAGAATGCAGATATTGCAGGAGGGGCACATAAAGATATTTTTCTCCCTTTTCTCTGCCCAGAAGTGCAAAAGGTTTCCATGCAAGCCAGCCCAGGAATCATGGACAGATGGCTCCGCCCGGACCCCCATTCAGACTTATTTTCCAAGACACCTATAACTTACCCTTGATGCCAAAAGAGTCAGGAAAGCCTGGAACTGGGGCTGAAATAAATGCCCAAGTTGCTTACAAAGTGGCTCTTCAAATCCACTCGCTAGGTGCTGCACACTTCCCACTAAGCAAGGAGACCCCCTAAAGCCAAGAAAAGCAGGGTCGTCTTACCCACAGACTCGGCAAGAATCCTGCTTGGGCTCCCACTCCAGCTCCTACAGGTCTGTGAGGATTAGCTGCTCCAGTGCTTTAACAATAAACCCAATTAAAGGGGAGGAATGCAGGAGTTTTCTTTCCCAGGACCGTAACCATGCAGCCTTAAAGGGGAGTAAAAGTAGCTAGGGTGGCTTGCATCTCTCTTTCCTTTCCTCGGCTCTGCTCTCCCTCCCTCCCACCGAGCAGCAATGAGTCTTAGCCTGAAAAATGCTTGTGCATTTTTGCCTGGTGTGTGTGTGTGTGTGTGTGTGTGCAATTGTGTTTGCACTGATGTGTGTGATGAAAAGACAGAAAGGAAGAATGAAAAGCAAACACATCAAATTATAGGTTCCCATTATCCTGAATGGGTGATGACAGAAAAAATCAGATAAGCTTTCTACCATTGTCTGCCTCAGTATCCCTTTTAACCACTCAGGTGCTGGCATATGTTGCCTAAAAACCCCTCCCTGAAAAACAGAACATCTACACTGGCTGATATGTAGGGACTGAAGACATCTCAGTATCCACCTTGCTTGTTATCTCTTACAGAACTGGGAGAAAGGGCCTTAGACGTCCCACAAGGGGCCCCTCAGTTGGACAGTCGCACTCAATATCTTTGATATGTCTCCTTTCCTCCGGAAGCTCAGCATTCTGATCCCCAAACCGATCTCAGTCCTAACCCATGAGACCCCAGGAAATCATTCCCCTCCTCTGGAAACTCTCTGCTCCCTCTGTTTCCTGTACTCATCTCTCTATCCTGGCCCTTGACCAAGGCCTCACAGTCTCCATCTTAGCTTCTCTGGGGCAGTCCCTTTAGTGCAGATTTCATTAACCTCTGTCATCTGCTCTCGTTTTCTCGTTCTTTACTCTCTCCTTAAGGTTACCATCTACTCACGGGGTCTATTACCATCTTCATGAGAACCTCCCCAGTCAACATCCCACCTTGGTTATCATGCTCAACCTCAACATCCAGATGTCCACTGTCACCTAAGAACAAGGCTGAATGTGGCCACCCTCAAACCCACTCTGCTGTTTTCCACAGCTAGGCTAGTGGTCTACCATCTTCCAAACACTCAAGTGAGAAACTCCAGGGTTTGCTTTGTTTGTGTTGCCTGTTTCATTTGTCTTCCAAACCCATCCAGCTCTTACGCACTTTCATTTGTTCCTTGAAATTAACTTTTAAATTGTACCCTTTCTTTTGTGTCATCTTGTTTTTTGAACAAATAACACATTCATATGGGCAAGAAAAGGACCATATTAAAAGGCATACATTGAGATGTGTCACCCCCTTCTACTCCTTGTCTGTCCCTTGACCCTGATATTGACTTCTATAGATGACCACTTTTATTATGGTATTTCTTTATGTGAATGCAAGGAAATACTCACCTCTACAATCTCAGTTCAAGCCCTCACGCTCCCACCCAGGTAGAATTGTGATAGGATAGGATGAGGTGGTGCAGTAGGATATTTAAAAGTGGCTCTGGGGAAGACTTCTAGGTTGGATTCCTGGGTCTTCCAATGATAGATATGTGGCTTTGGGAAAGTAGTTTAACCTCTCTGTGCCTCAGTTTTCCCATCTGTAAAATGGCATAATTATTAAACTTATTTCACACACTAGTAGGGTGGAGCGAGACAGAATACAGCTGCCTAGAACAGTGGCTCGTACATGGTGAGCACTTAAAAAATTTAGCTGTGATCATTCTTTATCTGTCATGGGCAAGAAAAGGACCATATTAAAAGGCATACATTGAGATGTGTCACCCCCTTCTACTCCTTGTCTGTCCCTTGACCCTGCTATTGCCTTCTATAGATGACCACTTTTATTATGGTATTTCTTTATGTGAATGCAAGGAAATACTCACCTCTACAATCTCAGTTCAAGCCCTCACGCTCCCACCCAGGTAGAATTGTGATGGTCTGAGTATTCATGTCCCCATCCAAATTCATATGCTGACACCTAATCACTAGTGTGGTGGTATTAAAACATGGGGTTTGGGGGAGGTGATTACGTCATGAGGGTAGAGCCCTTGTGAATGGAATCAGTGCCCTTATAAAAGATATCCCGAAGAGCTGCATTGCCCCTTCCACTATAGGGGGACACAAAGAGAAGGTGCCTTCTATGAATCCGGAAGTGAGCCCTCATCAGGCATTGTATTTGCTGGGACTTGCAGCCTGCAGAATGGTGAGAAATATGTTTCTGCTGTTTATAAGCCACCAGTTTATGGTATTTTGTTACAGCACCCTGAATAGACTAAGACAATATACAATGTAACTTTCATTCTAGAATTACCTCAATAAAACATATTGCTTCCTCATCAAAAGCATTCATTGCTTACAGAATAAAATCCAAACACTTCAGCCCATCACTGAAAGCATTCCAGGATTGGGCACAGAGCTATTCTCCCTCCACTGCATCTCTCTTTCTACCCATGTGACACTCCAGCCTCACCATATGAAACACTTATTTCTAAGATAACACTCACACCAAAACTCCTGACCTTCATTTATCCTAATCTGTTGGTTAAGAAAATGTCCTTTCCTCATTCTCTGCCTATAGAAATGCTATAGATTCAAAAATTCCACATCTAGGAAGCCTTCTAAGATTTCCCACCCCACTGAGAACTGATCACTCTCCCTTTGGACGGTTCCCAAAACTTTTGTCTACAATTCTTCCTAGTTCTTAATCTTTTTCTGCCTTGAATTCTAGTTTGCTTTCTGTTTCCTTTTATGAACTGAGAGTTATTTAAAGGCTGTGATTCTGCCTGTATTTCTTGCCCCTCTTTTTTCTTTCTTCCATCCTCCTCCTGTGCCTGGCTCTGCAAATGTTTATTGGACCTGATAGATTTATCAACCCTCCAGGGTAGAAAGGCCTTTGATAGTCATCATAATTAAGTAAGAGATGATTTGCTAACTATTGATATATAAGTACTTAATAAATGGTAACTATTATTAGTATTGAAAGTAGGAATAATAGCATATTATTGTTATTGATACAACATCCCATTTATTGCCTAGACTCTCTGGGTAGAGCATGCCTGACTAAGCTGCTGTCCTCCTCCTGTTTGCACACTCTGGAGCTTGCACAGCCTAAGACAGCTAAGTAATGCCCATGGGCATTGACACACATGACAAAGTTTATCTCCAGAGGAAGCTGAATTCTGCTTCTCTGAAGACTTTCCCAGCACAGGCATACATATACTCATTCCTTAAATATTTATCAAGTGCTGACTGTATACTAAGTATTGGGGATCTGAAACCAGACCTAGTTCGTATGTTCATACAATTTTTACTGTCCAAGTACATTCATCAGTCAACTCTGCACCTTGTAAGTCACTCTGATGAAAGGATGAATCGGGCAAGGAATTGTCTGTTGTCATCAGACCACCAGAGTTCTCTTTCTTCCCATTCTCTCCAATTCACCTGCACCCTGCTGGGCTTGAAAAGCCACAGGGCCAGGAATGAATTCTCTGCTGTGGAAACAGAAATAGGTTCAGCAGATGTTTGGCACCAGAGGAGAAAGCATTGCCTCTTAACGATGAGGTCAGAAGCCAGCTCTCCTTGCAAGCATTGACCGGGCCATACGCCAATCATTGGAGGCCTAGGGAGGAGGCAGAGCACCCATTGCTCAAATATTAGAATGGATGACTAGAGAACTGAGGGGGCATTTGGTAATGTCTCAAAGGACGTGGAAGAGAGCTTTTGTCATTACAGAACAGGTACAAGCATGCACATACACAAAGACACGCACATGCACATGCATGGTTGCAGTTTTGCCCAGTTTATATTCTTTTAATGGCCTTATCTCTATGTTTTTCTCAACTGGCAATTTGACCAAATATTTATTAAACATCAGCTATGTGCCCAGGACAGGAGACAAGATAAGCTACAGAATAACAATTGGAGATCATTCAATAGCTAAATAAGGTACTATTAATTTACGTTGTTCCCAGAGATAGGGTCATGGAAAGATTTCTGCGGGATGGAGATATCAGGAAAGATTTTACAGAAAAAGTAGAATCTGCATATTAAGGATAAGTGGGACCAGATTTGGGAGGTGTCAGTGGTGGGTGTGGTAGAATTAAGAAAAACATGGGTTTGAATACCTACACAAAATCCATACTGGAAATGATGAGACAGCTTTGCAATGTCACAGGTGACATTGGCAAAGGGGAAAGTGGCCATATGGAATCTGATAATTACCTCCACCCCTCCCATAGGATCACGCTTACCCCTCCAAGTAAACAAAATAAGGGGTCCTCTTAAGGTTTGGTATAGGGAGGAGAAAAGGGAGATGTGCTCATGAGGACACAGCAATCCTTCCTCCGTTTAAGAGCAGATTCTTGCGTCACCTCCTTTCTGCATTGTCTTTTACATTTAATTAGATCTTCAGATTGAGCTTTCTGGACAGCCAAATGACAAGACATGGCGATGTGCCAGGGTGGAAGAGGGAAGGGAAAATGAATCAGGAGAAAGAATTTGCTACATGAGAAGTCAGATAAACAAACCAAAAAATGGCATGTGTAAAGGCCCTGGGGTGGAAAGGAGCCATACCTGCTGGGGAAAGACAGAGTAGTGCATTGTGACTGGGCAGGTAGAGTGGTGGGGAGAGTAGCCCAAATGCAGCTGGTGAGGTAGGAAAAGGAGCAGATTGTGCAAGGCCTTGAAGGCATGATAGGACAGATAATGAGGGGGAAGAGGGGCCACCAAAGAGCAAATATCACTTATTTCAAAACATATCTCCAGTTGGAGGTTGGATAACAGAGAATAGAATGTGCTCCCGATCGGGGAATGGGGGCTGGAGAGAGGGAATGGAAATTATAGGACCATAGAGATGGGCTGGCTCACAGGCGTGAATCAATGCAAGACTCGCTGCTTTAGTATTTATTTATGTTAAAAATAAGACACCAGACTGCTAGTATTTCCAGGAATAGACATTTTACACTGCTGTGTCTTGGACGACATTGTTCCTGCAGCCTGCGAAATGCTCATCTTTTATTTGAGCTGGATCTTTAAAAAGTCTCCTCTCCTGAGTATCCTTCCCTGGGTCCACAGGCAAATGATGTCTCTCTTTTTCTTTTCTCCCAAGCTCTTGCAATGGCAAGATCCAAAGCATCTCTGCAATGGCACCTGCCCTACTCTGCTTGGGTTAAAATTGGTATGATACGTGTCAGTGTTGCCCCTTAGATGATAAGCTCTCTGAGGGTAGAAACCAGGCTTCAATGACCTCTACACTTCCACAAAGTCCTGAAAATTGAAGGGCTAAATAAATTCTAAAAATGAGAGTTTTCTGGTGTGTCCCGAGTTTGACACCATTTACCATTTGACACCATGGAAGGGAGGAGGAGTACAATGGATGATAAATACATGGGCTTTATATTAGTCTGTTCTCACGCTGCTAATAAAGATGTACCAGAAACTGGGTAATTTATAAAGGAAAGAGGTTTGATGGACTGACAGTTCCATGTGGCTGGGGAAGACTTGCAATCATGGCAGAAGGCAAGTGGGGGGCAAGTCACGTCTTACATGGATGGCAGCAGGCAAACAGAAAGAACTTGGGCAGGGGAACTCCTCTTTATAAAATCCTCAGATCTCGTGAGACTTATTCACTCTCACGAGAACAGCATGGCAAAGACCCATTATTCAATTACCTCCCACTGGGTCCCTCCCACGACATGTGAGAATTATGGGAGCTGCAATTCAAAATGAGATTTGGTTAGGGGACACAACCAAACCATATCAGGCTGCCCCCAAGGACACACAGAATCCTGAAAAATGTACAAAATGGCCCATTGTTTGGTTGTGTTGCATCTTCCAATTTCTTTAGATGCTGCAGAGAGTTGGGTGTCGGGGGTGGGCCATTCATCCAGGATGTCTGGATGGGTCCTCATGGCCATTCTGCTTAAGAGGAAGTTATCAGCTCTTCCCATCTGGACTTTCTTCTTTTCTCCTGTTTCCCTTGGCCTCTCCATCCTATGTATTCTTTCCCGGATTCTTTTATCCTCCTCCTCAGCCTCTGCTAGGGTTCATCAAGCATTTGGTTATGTCTATCTGTACCTTGGGTGATGTGGGGGTAGCAAGGGATCTTGCATGTGGAATATCTGCAAGGCGTGTAGATTTTCATCTGATCATCCGACCCTCTCTTCATGTGTGTGATTTGTGTCTATGTGCTAAAAGAATCTATCACCTTTACTGCTTTACATCATATTCCCAAATGACCCCAGCCTGGGTCTATGTCATGTTCCAGTAAGAGTTGGCGGAGGGCAGGATAAATCTCATCACCCATGTCTTCTGATTTCTGGCTATGACCTAGTCACTTCCTATGTGGGAACCTGCTTCTGGTCCTCAGCAGAGACTGGAGGACCTTTCACCTCTGCATCCTTTATTATCCACATGTATTTCTGTATCCAGAGCTGGAGGCATTTGCAATGACTCTCCAAGGTCACCAGGGTGTGGCCTGGAAAGGCCAGCAGGAGGGGAGTCAAAGGAAGTGGGTAGTCATGAGTATCCCTTGCTTCGTCCAAACTTTTATCAAAGCTGCTTACAAAGTATCTGATTGAGGATTCTGTTTTAACCTTGTTTTTCTGTTTCTTCCCAACCCTCTAGGGAATACATAAATAACAAAGGGAGAAATTACAATGGTGAGAATTTCGCTAAGGAATCTAGCCCATGTTTACAGACAGCCCTGGATTCAACTTGCGACTAGGGCTTAGGGCACCTGGCATCTGTCCCATGGCACCTTTATTAGCTGGGTAATCTGAGATGAGTCTAACCTTCATGATTTATCTTCTCATCTGTCAAATTGAGCTAAAGATCTCAGTCTACCCCAGGAGTCTACTGTCAGGGTCAAATAAAATGAAAGAATGTGTATAAAAACATCAAAAGTAAGGTCACCTTTGTCTCCTACCCCTAGAATCTCGAGTCTACCTACCTCCAGGTGCTGCCCCGCCCCCCTGGGGCACGGTGATTTCCCAGCAGGATTGCTCTCTGGGAGATGGGATGGCCAGGCTCCCTCACGCCCAAGAATGAGCTGCACTGCCCTCTAGTGACAGTGTCCTGTCTAGCAACAGGCCCAGAGGTGCCTGTGTCCTCCCCAATGGCTGACTGGTGGGGAGAACGGATCATTTTCTTGGTAGCACTGTGTCTGACCAACCCCTCCTTCTGCCTTGCCTCATAATTCTCCATATTTCTTCTGTATAAGTTCCACGCGGTAACCCATTGCACAATCGGAGGATCATATTTCTGATACGGGCAGTAACTGCTGCTCCTTTTCTTTAATATTTTAAGAACCAACACATATTTGTAGGTGTCTCGTGTGGGTAAGGCGATGCGCAGGCAGTGAGCTGCCACTGCTCCCCCACCTCCCATCTCCCTCTTCTGCCTTAAAAGGGAGCTGTGCGCAGCCTTCCTCAGCAAGTCAGCCTTCTGGAGACTTCCCCGGGGCAATTACTGGGCCCCCTCCTCACTTGTGGAAAGGACTCAGTGGGATCACAGGGATTGCCTGAGAGTCTTCTCTGTCCCCCACAGTGCCCATCACAGAGCAGGCATGGCACAGGCATTCTGGAAAGTTCTACTGAGTGAATAGTTGACCTTTATGAATGCCTTCCTTGGATAGATCCTGACATTCTGTAATATGTGCACACCTTTCTGAGACTCACTTTAGTGCAGAGGCTGAGTCAGACAGTTTTAGAAACGTTTCTGAGCCTCAGTTTCTCAAGCATAAATTGGGTGTAAGAAGGTCATAAGTGCTAAATAAGATAATGCATATCAATTGCTTAGAAAATGACAAGCACTCAGGAAGAGGATGCTTTGGGGATTTGAATCAGTTTGAGACATGGCAGAGACCAATGTGGTATGTAAGGTGGCTCCAGAGATCTGGGTGAAGGGAGCAAATGGGGTTAAGGAGGGGACAGTGTTCGCACAGAAGGCGAGAAGGTGCATTCGCATGCTCACCCATAAGCCAGAGGTTTGGGACAGAGGACTTCCATGTATAGTGAGATCTCAGCTTAAAATTTTGTGATTTAGAGGTTACATGCACCCTCACCTCTTGGGATAACTGTCTAGAGGAACCCTCCTGAGTTCCCGAGCACTCTCATCTCCAAGAAGTCCAATCAATCTATGACCTAGTTAGGGGACTTAGTCAGAAAGAGGGAGGCAAATGAAAGACAAAACCTTCCCCTTATAATGGCTTTGGAAGGGTGATATCCAGGACTCTTGAACAACTAGAATGCCTAGGACTTGGGAGCCAGACAACCTTCTGGGGACACATCCAGCCTCAGCTGGCCCTAGGGAGAGTAGCAACAAGAAAATCCTTCTTCCAGTTGTCCTCTCCCTTTGCATCCCCTGCAAGGAGGTGAACCCCTCTCACTCCCACCCTCCTCCTCTCTTCACTTCTTCTAGGTTTTCAGGAGGAGGAGAATTTCTGAGGGAGCAGCAGCATCACCAGCTGCATGTTCTCCTCTACTGTTGTTTCTGAGATGGAATATTTAAATAATAGGACTGATGATAAATAGAAATCAGCAGAAATAATCTACTCCTGAGGAAGGAAACAATTGCTTGATTTAAACACCAGATCTCTTGTCTGAGTGCTCTCAGTGCCATGGTCCACATTTGACCTTCAGAGATGGATTGAAAGAACCTCCCATCGGGGTGGAATGCAGGCACAGTGCTTCCAGAGCAAGGACTGCAGGCTAAGAACAATGGTCTGGCTCCTTCTCTGTGCAGCGAATTGGAAACGAGGCACACTAGCCACTCCAGATCCAAGGTTGCTTCCTTCCACCCCATGTTGGAGATGAGTCCTCAGCATGAGAACAGAAAGCAGGCTGGCATTGCCAGTCCTTGTTATGGATTTTTTTGATCTCAGTTTTCAGCATTTCTACCTCCCCACAATAGGTGGAGGGAAGCAGAAAGAACGGTCCGCCCAGGCTTTCCAAAACCTTGGGAAAAACAACTAGCCTAAAGAATTGCAAAGAGACAAAGAATTATATTCTTGTGAAGGTGGCAAGGCCAGATGATGTGGTGATGCCAGAAAATTATTGATTGATTTTGGGGTCCAGAGGACCCCAAATGGGGATACTGAAATCAGCCCCTTGTTTGGCAGCAAGATGGTGTGAAGGGGAGAGAAGGGAAAGGGGAAGGAGAGACTTCTGTCCTTTCCTGGGTTCAGGCATGAGAAGGCAGACTTCAAAGACAGAAGAAAAGGACAGCACCAAGGCAGGCTCTGTTCCTTTTATAGCGCTAGGGAGCTCTGCAAGTGTCAGCCAATGAAATAAGCCCAGGCCAGGCATTTTGGACATTTCTTCGTAAGGTAAGGTTGATCTTATCATAGCCTGTAACCCAGTTGAAAATGGAAAGATTTAGAGACCAGAAGGAGCTCTGTATCTAGGGAGGGTTGTGATAGGGAATGGGTGCTATGTCCAACAAATCATCACATCCCACAGTTCCCATGAGAGGCGAGGTGAGGCATCACAAGTGTACATAGAGCAGTGCTCCCATAGAATAGGGAGTCTAAGAGAAGACAGTATCTGAGATTTTCAGGCCATGTGCCATTGCACGGGCCATTTCCTCTGCCTGGAGTGTTCTCTCCATTTTGTTTAGAGGATTCCTAACTATGCTTCAAGAGCAGCTCACATCTTGCCACCTCTATGAAATCCTCCGTAACAAAACAATTTCCTCTCTCTACAACATTTGATAATACCTCATTCATAATTCCATTATATGCAAATTTTTCAATTATTAAATTAATCAATTTCACTAAATTTTGAGCCCTTAGAGTAGATTCTGTGGCTTTAACTACCCAGTGTATAACAGCTAGTAATTTACTAATTCATCCAACAATTGTAAATTAAAACTCAGGAAGCAGGCTGGCAGGTAGCATGAGGAGGTTTGGTGAGAGAATTCAGGGCAAGAGCCATCAAGGCAATACTCCAAGCCCAAGGTGAGGGTGGAAACAAAAAGCAAGGACATGTCTTTGTCCTAGTGGAATTGGATACCTGGCAGAGTTTCAATGCAGGGATGGCAACACGGGAATCTTGGGTTCAGGGAGGAGAATTGGTTGTGGGAGCAAGGCAGAGGCTTATACACAATTGAGCATTGGGCCTGAGAAAGGCTGGATGCTGATTGAGTCTTATGAACATTGAACTAAAGGGGCTTTGAGGCTCCTTAAAGGAAGATGGTCCTGGTGTCCAGGCTTGGGACCATGCTGAGGCTGCTGCTGGGGACATAGCCTTGAAGTGCTCTCAGTTGCAGCTGAGGAGCTGAGGGTACAATGAGCCAACAAGTCAATAGGCCAAACTCATGACCATTGCTTTGTCCTCTTTTCTCCAAAAAGGGAACACAGGCACAGATATTCCAGCCTTCTAAACACAGCAAGGCACATTAGCATCTGATGGAATCCCCAGGGAATCTGTCTCCTGCCACCATTAAATATTAGACATTTTGTGCATAGAATTGGCATATGAAACCTGCAGCAGAGACACTGATGAACCATCCATGCAGGTACTACCCGCTTCCTCTGTGTTTCACAGAGCCTACTTCTAGATTGTTTTTTTGTTTTTGCTTTTGTTTTTTTTTGAGACAGAGTCTTGCTCTGTCACCCAGGCTGGAATGCAGTGATGCGATCTGGGCTCACTGCAAGCTCCGACTCCCGGGTTCATGGCATTCTCCTGCCTCAGCCTCCAAGTAGCTGGGGCTACAGGTGCCCGCCACCACACCTGGCTAACTTTTTTGTATTTTTTAGTAGAGATGGGATTTCACCATGTTAGCCAGGATGGCCTCGATCTCCTGACCTCGTGATCTGCCCGCCTCAGCCTCCCAAAGTCCTGGGATTACAGGCGTGAGCTACCGCACCTACAAAAAATTAGCTACTCAGGAGGCTGAGGAACGAAAATTGCTTGAACCTGGGAGGCGGAGGTTGCTGTGAGTTGACATTGCACCACTGCACTCCAGCCTGTGCGACAGAGTGAGACTCCATCTAAAACAAAACAAAACAAAACAAAACAAAACAAACAAGTAAACAAAAAGAGTTCAGGTCCTAGCACCTTTTTTGCAAATTCTCATCTCATAGAAGAGCTTTTCATTCTAAATTTGAGTCCCTGTTGGGTGACTTCAGATGAATCTGAGCCTTAGTTTTATCTATAGAACAGGAAGAATAATGCAATATTGACAGCCAGTGAGATCTGATGAGCATGGAAAACATCTGCAAGGTCTAAACAGCACCCTTTCCCCTTTCTGCGCATACACTTCTACCCCCTTTCTGCTGGAAAATGCTCATTTCCCCGTTATGTGACTCTAATGCGCGGCACGACTTCTGTGTAGAACCTACCCCTGTTCACAGTTGATGAGTCAAGTCGTGAGCTCAAGTCCATTCAGTTCAGTTTTGCTGCCAAATGAACTTACTTCAAATTTTTATTTTAAAAAATTCTGTTTAGATTTCCAGGGCACTTTGAATTTGGGGATTGTGGAGCATGGACTGTGGAATTGTAAATAGTTGAGTCTAGGCATATTTGGATCATACATGTCTGTCTTCTCTGTTAGAACATGAATTCTTTGAAGGCAGGGATGAACACCACCCCGTCCTACAGTCACTTCAAGTTTGGCATATCCAGAACTGCACCTAAATGGGGAGAGAGAGACCATTAGATGTTAGATATTGAAGTGAAGCCGGGAGCATGAAGGATTGGGGTGAAGTGGAGCCATGCAATGACCCTGACATCTTCCTCTCTATCTGTTCCTCCACCTGTGTCCTCCATTGTCTTCTCCACCATCCAACCTAGAAGTCTGAGCCACTTGCACTCTCCACCCTCCTTTACTCCACCACACCCAATAAGCCTCCAAGCCTCGCTGATTTTACCTCCTAAATATTTCTTATATTTGCATGTTCTTCTCCAACTCTTCATGGGTTGACTTCATCATCTCTTGCCTGGACTTTAGTAGAAGCCTCTGAGTTGGTCTTATTTCCTCTCATTTTGTCCTTCTCCCATTCCCATTCTTTCCTAGCCCTGCTAGATTGATGAAACATGCCATTCTTAAAATTTTACCAATCAGAGACCAGCCTGACCAACACGGTGAAACCCCATCTCTACTAAACATACAAAAATTAGCTGGGCGTGGTGGTGTATGCCTGTAATCCCAGACACTCGAGTGGCTGAGGCAGGAGAATCACTTGAACCCAGAAGGCAGATGCTGCAGTGAGCCAAGATTGTGCCATTGCACTCCAGCCTGGGTGACAGAGTGAGACTCTGTCTAAAAATATAAATAAATAAATAATAAATAAATAAATAACATCTAATTAATGTATGTGGCTTTTTTTGCTTGCTTTATCCCCTGGCCATTGGTATCCCCATCTAGCCTGGAAGATGGGTTGGTTGTTAGGGGAGGCATGTTCTCCCATTATGGGGTAAATTGTGTCCCTCCAAAATTTATATGCTGAGGTCCTAACCCCCAGTACCCC
Source organism: Trachypithecus francoisi (assembly GCF_009764315.1). Lineage (NCBI taxonomy): Eukaryota > Metazoa > Chordata > Mammalia > Primates > Cercopithecidae > Trachypithecus > Trachypithecus francoisi. The sequence goes on along the minus strand of NW_022681470.1, from coordinate 66,599,080 downwards.
AGAATGTGACCTCATTCAGAAGTGGGGTCATTGCAGATTTAATTAGTTAATTTTAGATGAGGTCATACTGGAGGAGGGTGGGCCCCTAGTGCAGTAAGACTGATGTCCTTATAAAAAGGGGAACTTTGGACACAGACACACACAGGGAGAATGCTGTACGAACATAAACGTAGAGATAGGGATGATGCTTCTCTGAGCCAAAGAATGCCAAAAATCGTAAGCAAATCACCCAAATCTAGGAGAGAAACATGGAACAGATTCTCCCTCACAGCCCTTAGAAGGAACCAACCCTGCCAACTCCTTGATCTCAGACTTCTTGCCTCCAGAATTGTGAGACAGTAAATTTCTATCATTTTAGCCACCCATTTTGTGATCCTTTGTTAGGCAGTCCTAGCAAACTAATGCACCTCCTTGGCGATGGTTAAGACTGAACTCTGGGGCAGGAACCTTGCTCGGCTGGGCAGGGCTGCAGTAAGGAATTATGGGGCTCAGCATGCCTTCCGGCTCAAGTGCTGGAGGGAGAGCTCCCAAGGATCCCAAGCCTGCCTTTGCCATCCTCTCCAGACATGGTTTCACTGACAGCGTGAAATCTTGGATCTCCATTTTTTCCCTTTCAATCTGAGTCAGAGACCATGGGGTGCCCTTCAGGAGCTGTGGGTGCAATATGCTTTCCATGTCAGAATTAGCCAAGAAGTGGGCTGCTGTTGCCTTTTTCCAAAGCACAATCCCCACTGCTGGTCCATCTGATAGGTACTCTTGCAAGAGAGGAAAGATATATTTCATGCCTTTAACCACCTAGAGACTGGACCAGAAAGAATTGCTTTAGCCACTACTCCATGTGCCCTTAGTAATGCTAAGCACACCTCCGAGCAGGTTGGAGACCTCTCATAATACAGATCGTCGATGCAAAATAACTTGTTGGAGCGCTTAGTCAATTTCCAACCATTCCTTCTTCTCTGCTATATCTCTGGTTGCAGACATGGGTTTGAGCTGTCAGCAAGAATTGTGAATGTTGACTCTGTGTGTGTGTGTGTGTGTGTGTGTGTGTGTGATTGAGAGAGATGGTTGGAATGACTGACATGTATCTTTGATGGCTGTCCAACCAAAAGAAATAGGATTTTCAGATTTCTTGAAAACTGCAGTGATTCAAAATCATTGCCAGGGAGATTTTGAAGTTTCATTAAGAAAAACAGGAAATGAGAGACTCGTAAAACCCAGGGAGGAAATCTGACATTTTGAGGCCACTGACTGACTCCATTTGAGGCACTAACAAGAACCATCGAGCATCCTGTGTTTCGGATTAAACAGATTCTTCTTGATGAGGGAACATTCCCTGCGAGATACCTTTGAGGGCGGACCTGTAGCTTCCATTTGAAGCTATGAGACTATCGCCCTCTGCTGGCCAGAGGCTCTTTGCAGCTAAATACTATGCATCCACCAATGAGGAAAACAAATTCATCTAATCCAGTGAGTCCAGGTGGGATTTTTCTCTCTCAGGTATTTACATATATTTCATTTTCCAATTTATTGTGGGGACGGGGCATTTGGTGAGACAGAATAAAGAAACAGAGTTTTTAATAGCATACTCATTGAAATTATAAGAGGCTATCACAATCAGTAGGGAAAAGGGTTATTTTTTTGTGTAGATGCTTTAACATGAAGAATTGCTTTTTCTTACTGATGCTAAGACTTAAAGCTGCTTACGATTATATTGTCAAATAAGAACCTACGACTGGCCCACCAGGGTGGAGAAAGAGTAGATGCTTGGGTCAGCGTGGCGACTCTACAGTTTGTAGTCTTTCCAGATGAAATAGGGCCAAAGGGAAGTGTAGGGGGAAAGGGGGAGGAAAGTGGGCATAAGAATATTCCTGGCTTCACTCTTAAGGGGCATCTGTATGACCTGGGAGGCAATTCTTTTTGAGAAATGAAAAAAAATTGTCCATCCTCCTGATCAATTTACTACGAAGAGTGTGCTTTTTAGGGGGAACAGATACTACCTAAATGGCCTTCCAGACACTATGGGGCACTGGTGTGGACCCTCAAAACCCTTCTGTTGGAACTGGATCCCATTTTGACATTTTTGGGCGTATTTGGGATATCAGTAGAGATGCTTGGGTGGGGATTCCCTCTCTGTAGAACTGCTTGTGTTTGGGTTATTTGGGTTTGAACTACTCACTTGTCTATTAATAATGATCAGGCCTTCTACTATAGTCTCCTCTTATCTTCAAAAATAAAGTTAGCTGGATAGTGATAGAGCAGAATAGTGATTAAAGGCATGGACTCTGGTGTCAGACTGGCTGGATTATAATCTCAGCTGTGTCTCTTATAGCTCTATGACCTGGGGGAGCTATGTAATCACACTGTGCTCAGTTTCCTCATTTATAAAATGGGTATAAATGGTACTTACCATGTAAGGTTATTGTGAGGGGTAAACGAGTTGATACACAAAAACTACTTAGAACAGTTCCTGGAATATAGTGAGCACTCAATACTTATTTTCTGTCATCATCATCATCATCATCATCATCAACCAAGACTTATGAGGCCAAATATTTGTCCCCACTAACCACCACCCCATTTTGCTGTGATCATGCATGCTCTTGAGAGTGAAAAGAGATATGCTTGGGTGGTATGGTTGACAGTACTGTTCCATGAAAGGGCTGTATGTACAAAGTGACCCTCAAATGCAGAAGGAGCCAAGTAACCAAAGAAAGAGGCAGACAAATCCAGTTTGTCAGTTCTGAATGATTTATTAGGGGGAACTCACAGGCAGAAGCAAGGTCTTGGGTGGTCCCAAGACAGGTGGATCTCTGCACCACAACACCCCCCAGACCCAGGGCTGATATCTTGAAGAAAAAGCCTACATGCTCTGGAAGGGATGTGTCGATGGCTATGGGTGTCACAGCCTTTGATTTCTGCAACTACAAGAGTTGTTTTGGAGGAAACTTACAAAGAATAGGTGTCCCTACATAAAGAGTAATACATCAACTAGACATTTTGGAGGCATTCCTGGACTCGGAGTTAGTCAGAAGTTTCATGATGAATTACCATTTAAAATAAAGTCATTCTTGTCCCCACAAGTACAAGTGTTCACCAACATCCAATCCACTTCTTCTAGAGACATGGAAGACTCCTGCCTGGAATGTGGACAGGGCCATGTGAGTAGCTCTGGTCAATGAAATGTGAGTGCATTATGTCTTCACTTCTGGGCTGAGACAGTTAAAAGCCCAAACATGATTCTTCAGTTTCTTTTCCTGTGTCACAGCAACAAGAAGGTCATATGTTCCAGAATTTGCAGCTATAAGGTGGGTAGGGGGACCTATGTGGGCCTGGGCTCTTGAGTGACTACATGGAGCAAAGCTGCACTGACTCTTATCCATGGGTAGCACAAGCGAAAAATAAACTTCTGTGGTGCAAAGTCACTGAGATTCAGGAGTTGTTACCAAAGCAGAGCCAAGCTCAGTGGTTCTCAGTCTGGTCCCAGGTAAGTATCGGGGGATGTTTAAGAGAGGCAAACCCTCAGGCTTCACCCCACGCAAGCTGAATCAGAGGCTGAGGATGGGGCCAGGCTCTGGGTTTTAACAATTCCCCCAGGTAATTCTGATCTAGCTCAGGTTTGAGAACCACAGCTGTAACTGATCTGGAGTGAAACAGGTGCCAGAAGCCTGAGGTGAGGTCCCACTCTGTCAGCTTCCGGTCACACAGGGACCTTGCCCCAGAGGCCACCAATGTTTGGGATGATCCATTCTGCTTTACTTCTTTCCTTTGGCAGAGATATTTAAGCACTAAACACCTGAGAATATTTAACTACAAATAAACTGATGTGGTTTGGCTGTGTCTCCACCCAAATCTCATTTTGAATTATAGCTCCCATGATTCCCACGTGTTGTGGGAGGGACCTGGTGGGAGATAATGGAATTATCGGGGTAGTGTCCCCCACACTGTTCTTATGGTAGTGAATAAGTCTTACTAGATCTGACGGTTTTATAAGGGGAAACCCCTTTTGCTTGACTCTCATTTTTCCTTTGTCAGCCACCACGTAAGACGTTCCTTTGCTCTTCCTTCATCTTCCACCATGATTGTGAGGCCTCCCCAGCTATGCTGAACTGTGAGTCAATTAAACCTCTTTCTTTTGTAAATTCCCCAGTCTCGAGCATGTCTTTATCAGCAGCATGAAAACAGACTAATACATATACTATGGCCCAAGCTACTTACCTGAAGTTAAGAAATGACCTGGAAATAGGTTCAACTGTAGCTTTAAGAAGGTGAATTCCCAGTTATATCTGAAACCACCAGGTTCATTGTGTTCTTCCTCATTCTTTGCTTGACATCCCCTCTCTGAAGCAGAGACGAAAGAGTCTGATGATCCCTGTTTCACAGAGGAGGAAAGTGAGGCTCCACGCAGTCAAGTTATTTATCCACAGCCTGGAGACATAGCTTTGCCCTGCATACAGCCCTACTGCTGCACCTCACACAAGCAGTACTCTGTGAAGGGCTGTAGAAAAATGAAGATACAAAGACATTTGCTGGCCTCACACATTGCTTAATTGTCTGAGCTTGACTGAGTCTCAGTCGGGTGCTCATTGCTGTGCCTGGGTGGGTGCCCCCAGAACTAAAGTTGAGGGCTGGAAAGGAACAATCTGATCCAGCCCTCTCTGAGCCCTTTGCAAGGCAGAGCTGCCCCAGAGAAGTGAGAGCCTGTAGTCAGCAGGGGGCAGTGTTGTTCTAACAAATACTTTAATAATGGCTAGTGAGATGGCTGCCCGCGCATCTAAACTTTGGCAATACTGATGTAATTGAATTGATCGAGGCCAGAGGGTCTGGTCCATTTGAAAAACAAAAACAGTGAGAAAGATGGGCACCTATATACCCATTATCTATACTGGGATTTTCTGCATAATTCTTTCAATGTTTCTGTCTGGAAAATGTTGTAATAAATTTTTGGAAGAAAAAAGAGGATGGAGCCCTAGGTTGTGCCTGTCTCAGCCCTGTTGCTGCGGGTGGTCCACCCATCTGGGTCCAGACCCATAGCCACTGGGGGCAGTGGCATGAGTCTTCACGGAGTGTCTTATTCTTGACATTCCTCGTATTCTCCCTGCCCAGAGTTATGCCTCTGTCAGCTCTCTTCTTTGCTTGCTCCTTTTTCTCCTCTGCTATTTCTCCTTCTTCCTGTCCCCCTCATGCTCTCTCCTCTACCTCCATATCTAACTGTGAGTCAGGTGGATGGCTCATGAGTCAGTAGGGCCAGTACTGGCGATATGAGGGGTTAGGTGTGAAAGACACAGCAGATTCCGTCCTTTCAGAGTTTATAGTTGTGGGAAGACAAACCCACAGAGGAAGAACTTAGAGAAGGAAGGTAGGAAAGCACTGAAACCATGTTCTCTGGGCCATAGGATACAAGCAAGTTTCAACCTCGGATTCAACCTGGCAAAGGCTCTCTAGTTGTTCAGGACTTCCTCATCATGAACGTTCTGGAAGGCACCTCTTCCATATCCAAACACCCTGCAGGGTTTCCTGAGATAAAGCCCATTCCTATACCCAAGAGACAAGTGGTGGATTTCTTGATGTGGCTGTGAGGGGGAAGCTCAGCTCAGCTCAGCTCATGCAAGAGGTCTCACATAAGCCTCCTTGTGGTATTCTATAATCCATTCTTCCTTCCACCTACCTGAACCATTCCAAGGCTCTGTGACCCAAGGATGACCCAGATTTGAGTCCAGCCTCCTAGGACCACTCCATCCAGAGGCAGAACTCAGCCAGGTTCTAAATCAGCCTGGCTCCATGACCCCAGATACTAGCTTAGCCTTCTGAGAAGGAAGCCATTTCCTGCTGCTCTGCTGCCAGAAGCCAGGATGCCCCATCCAGAACTGGGTGTGGGGAGATGAGAGGCACCATTAGCAGCCATGGCTACACTGGCATTAGCAGATTAATGAGGCTTTTTGAATAACAAATGTAGCTTCAGCCAACTGTTGGCAATTAGTTAGAGCAAAGCCATGCTGTGCTCTGGCTCTGTCAGCTGGGACCTCCAAAGGAGCATTACAGCAGGAAGGACGAGACCGGGAGGGAAAGAGTTGAAATTCCACCTTCCACATTCCAGGCTGGCCCTGTAGGTGTACAGTGACCCTGGGCTATGTCTTCTCATAACCATCATTTTCTGAGATCATATTGAGAGACATGTAAGGCAATGAGGGGCCTTGAGAGATCATCTTGTCTACCAGCCTGCCTCCACTCAGGACCACACAGCGGTGCTTTTCGAGGTTTAATGTGTATGTGTATAGGTCACCTTGGAACCTTGCTCCCAGGTGACTGCTGATGTTGCTAGTCCAGGAACTACTTTGAATAGCAAGACCCATAGCAGAGAGAGGGACAGAGAGAAACAGATGGGGACAGGGGAGCATGCTTGGGAGCCCAGAGCACATTTATTTCGTTAAGTTGAGATCTTAGTCTTTATAATTCATTCATCATTTACTTCATCATTCATTCAACAGCATCTACTCTGCTAGGCAGCTGAATTCACATGTATTGGTACAGACAGAGAAGGGTGAAAATAGCCTGGAGTAACCAGAGAGTCTCCTGGGACAGGAGGAGAAGCCTGGGGAAAGCAGAGTGGGTACACGACTGGGCCCCCGGGGTGGGCCTAGCTGCAGTCTAGCAGATGCTGCTGTACTCCTGCCTTCCAGGAAGGCCCTTCCAAAGCTGCAGTGACTACAGGCCCACCGCCAACGCAGGCAGGGGGAAGGGAGAAGTAATGCTCACATCATCTTCTCTTTAAGAAAGAAAATGCATCTTAAAAGCAGTGGGAGCTAATTTGCTCTTCTGTAATCAATCACTCAGTACAGGAAACAAAAACACACGGAGATTTGAGGCAGGCAGGCAGACAGGCAGGCAGTGGGACTCTGTAGAGAAGATGCTCTTCGCTTCATGGGTTTAACAAAATAAACCTTAAGGACATGTGGCATGAGCATGTGTATGTTTTGGTGTGAGGAGGTGTGTATGTGGGGGGCCATGTTTAAAGTGGTGCCAATCTTCTCCAGGCTTCCAAGCAGTCTCGTCTCATCTTACCTCTCTTTTGGTCTCTATGGGGGTAGCAGGGAACTATTATTTCAGTTAAGGCTTCTCTGAGCTCTTACCTCTAGAAAAGGAAAAATGGCCATGTGCGGTGGCTCACACCTCTAATCCCAGCACGTTGGGAGTCTGAGGCAGGTGGATCACTTAAGGTCAGGAGATCAAGACCAGCCTGGCCAACATGGTGAAGCCCCATTTCTACTAAAAACATAAAAATTCACCAGATATGCTGGTGCATGCCTATAGTCCCAGCTACTTGGGAGGCTGAGGCAGGAGAATTGCTTGAACCTGGGAGGTGGGGACTGCAGTGAGCTGAGATTGCACTACTGCACTCCAGCCTCGGTGACAGAGTGAGACTCTCTCAAAAAAAAAAAAAAAAAAAAAGGAAAAACATCCAGATGTAACCCTGGAAACAAGGAGCTTAGATTTACCTCCACCTTTCAGCTCATCGCTGGCTACCTTTGGTTCCCTCCCAAGCCTTGGCTTCCCTGTCTGTAGAATGGGGAGATTCTCACTCTTCCTTCTCTGTCCCACACCACTGAGGTGAGGAAAATGACAGTGTTACTAAACCTGGTGTAAGGTAAGCTCCAGGGAAACCTGGTGCTCGGGCTATTTCCATCTGAGCCTTGGGAACAGCCCATGACAGTGTTAGGCGGTGGCTGTGGAAACAGCACCCCTTGGGAATGCCATATGGTGTGGCACGCGTTTTCTAATTGTTCCGTCCTCACTGCTCAGAAAAGTGCCCCAGCCAGCTCCCTTTCTCACTTGCTGTCTTTCCTTCCCTGTCTTTTCTTCCTTTTTTCTCCCTTCTCCCTCATACTGTTTCTTTTTCCCTGTATCTATTGTGACTATAGTTTCCAAATTAAAAATTGGGACATAGCCTGACAATATGTCAGAGTATTTGAAATGTGGACATCCACAGGCATTCTGGAATGGGTGAACTTAACACCCCTCTCCATGTGCTGTCCCCTCTGCCTGTGTCTGCTCTGGACCCCAACTCCATGGTCATATGATAACACGTTGGGGTGAGTGTGATGCCAAATGCCCAGATGTTTAGAAATGTCCAGATGGTAGATTTAATGTTTGCTGTTTTGTATATTCTGGGTGCCCTGTGGACACAATTCAGTAAAAACAAATACATGAATAAATTTTAAAAACCTCTACAACCCAAGCAGTGAGTTGTTTAGCATCTTGTCTTCAAAACAAGTTGTAGAGATTGGGTTTTTTTCCTTCCTGCTGTCATTAGTTTGGTGGTATGCAATGCAGACTCCATATAAACCATCTCTGACCAAATGCTCTGAGTACCTTCCTAAGAAGAGACTCTTCTAGGCAAAGAACCCCATTGTTTGGTTTCCTGAAGCCACATGGTCTGTATAACAGTGAGTGTGGTCCCTGGTTCAAATCCCTACCACATCATCCATTTGTCCATCCACCCACCCACCCACATGCTTTATTCCTTCCCTCCCTCCCTTTTTCCCTTGCTCCTTTTCTTCCTCCTTCCCTCCTTCCAAACTTACATGTCCCCTACACACCCTGCACTGTGCTAGATACTGATCCTTGTCTGCTAGGACTCGGGGTTTATTGGGTAAGACAGATGTGCACACAGCAGTTGTAGAACATGTTCATGTGCAATTCTTCCCCAGACCTATCTCTGGATATTTTCACCTTCTCTGACTTCATGTCCTATGCTCCCACCAGCTTCCCTGCACCCGCTGTGTCTCCAGGGTGGGAGCTCAAAGAATATTAGAGAAGGGTTCCTCCTTTGTAGCAGAGAGATTTCCTTCCCAAACACATGTGGGTGTCTGGAAGAAAGAGAGATTTATACCCACAAGTTTGAATGGTGTCCTTTTCTCTCCACTCTCTCTAGAACACCTAGTTGATGTCTCTCCACAGAACAGCAGGCCTCCTGCCATGGAAGGCAGCACCTCTCATCTGGGGTGGGGGACTTTTCATCCTGCAGAATGTCCTCCCCTTGCATCCCCACCCCCACATGGAAGCAGATGGACAGGGGGATGGAGCCAGTTGTTTGTATCAGTTCTGGCTGGTGTTGGTCTGGTGGGAGAGTGTAACCAAGAAGAGAGAAGGCTTGTGGCTTTGGGAGCTTAATTAAACATATTTACAAAGTCCAGGCCTGGTTAGCTAGTGGGGAACACTGAGACAGAGGATGGTATTGCATGATAAGATTAATAAACCAATTAAAGAAAGACTGCAGCGGCCTGGTGGCCCCACTGGGGCAGGAGGCGAATTTGACAGCTGCTCTTTTTTGATGATTGCCACAAATTTCGGATGAAAAGACAGCCTAGGCTTCCCCCAGTCCGCGAGAGAATACCCCAGGCTGTTGTCCTGTCTAATCGCTCAGACTACTAGTCAAGTTGTTTTGCAAGCCTGTAGGTTGGATGTCATGTTTAGCCAACTGGGGATAAAAACAAAAATAACAACAACAAAACAAAAACTATTTCTTCTTCTTCAATCTAAACACACACACACACACGCACATATGAGACCATTTATTTTTTCTTGGGACGCACGATTCCTAGGAAGAGTGGAATAGGTTAGGCAGGTGAATTTGGGGAGCTCCTGCAGGCAGTTCACAAAAGAGCCTCCCTGGGGAGAGCCTGCCTCCAGTTGGTCTGTCTCTTGCCCGTTCTATCAACGTTAGCATGCTGCTCCACAGCTCTGGTTGTCTTGCAATCAGATTACTCTTAGGATTTTTGCACATGTTACATTATGTTTAAATGACTGCCTCTTGCCATTGCCTGGGACATAATTAGTAAAAACAGGCCCTTATGCAAAGTCCAATGAAGACTCTGATTTTATGAACCAACAAAACAAGCACCTCAACTCAGGGAGTGGCAGTGGGGAGTGAGACTCAGGCTTCTCTTTTCTCACGACCTCCCCTCCTCATTAACCTTATTTTCTCAAGACCCCTAAAGGCCTTCCCCTTTCCTAAACACTCCTGGGCCAGGGCTCAAAAGCTTCTGCTCAAAACCAGGAGTGAGGTTGTGAACACACAGTTTCCCTACACAATGGGAAGTGTGAGTTAGGAGCCCGCACCTTCAGTGATAGCCAAGAGCATAAGACCGTGTGTCGGGGCTCCTTTCCCTTGCTTAGCTGTACCAGCCCTGGGAGATCAGGGGCCCCAGTGTTCGTGGCATCAGCTGCCTAGGCTTGGTTTTCACAACTGTCAGACTATGCCTATCAGGAGCTGAAAGGATGTTAAGATGGCCATGCAAGTTTCAGAAAATGTTCTGGGTATTTCAGTTCCTTCATTTAAAAAAAAAAAAAAAATGGAGGGAGATAGTAATATAGTAAAATCAATTCTGCCCACTTCATAAAATTGGCAGAGAAGCAAGCGGAATAATGCACTTGGAGAGTTCTAGGTAAACGTGACTATTTGTTGTTATCAGGCAGTGCCTTAATTCCTTCCTATCTGGAATAAAATAAGGAAAGAATGACTCAGACTGACTTGGGTCTTACCAATTATGATCCTGGCAACTTGTTGGAACTCTCAGACCCTCATTTTTAAGTGGGAATGACAATGCTTGAGGTCAAAGTATGGCTTTTGGCATCATGATCAGGTTTTTGTCCCTTCCTAGCTGCTTAGTCTTGCAAGATTTATTTTCTCATCTGAAAAATGAGATAATTCCTACCCCATAGGATTATTCTTGAAATTGATTAAAATCATTTATGTAAAGTTTCCAGCTCTGTGTCTGGTACATAGTAAATGCTTAGTATAATAATAACCACACATAAAAATAATCTTTTCTTTTTCTTTTTTCTTTATTGAGACAGAGTCTTTCTCTGTTGCCCAGGCTGGAGTGCAGTGACAAGATCACAGCTCACTGCAACCTCAACCTCCCGGGTTCAAGCCATCTTCCCACCTCAGCCTCCTGAGTAGCTGGGACTATAGTCACATGCCACCACACCCAGCTAATTTTTGTATTTTTTGTAGAGATGGGGTTTCCCCATGTTGCCCAGGAGGGTCTTGAACTCTTGAGCTCCAAAGATCTGCTTGCCTCTTCCTCCTGAAGTGCTGGGATTACAGGCATGAGCCACCTGGCCCAGACAATAATCTTGATTTTTCTTGTTAATAAATGAGATTATCTAGACAGCATCCTGCACAGTATCTAGCACATGGCAAATATTCAATAAATAAAGGTCTCCACCTTCTGTCCTTCCTAAATAGATGAACCAGTCTGTATAATTAAAAAACCTGGCCCAACTCAGTTTTCTTTTGAACAGAAAGGCTATTGCAACATAGAATGGTTAGAGCCTGAGAAGGTCACATACCTTCAAAAACTGCTCCACAATGTCACTGCTTTCTCCAGGAGAAAAGACATGGCCATAAGAGGCCGGGAGCCGTGGCTCACGCCTGTAATCCCAACACTTTGGGAGGCTAAGGTGGGTGGATCATGAGGTCAGGAGACCAAGACCATCCTGGCCAACATGGTGAAACCCCATCTTTACTAAAAATACAAATATTAGCTGGGCGTGGTGGCATGTGCCTGTAGTCCCAGATCCTCAGGAGGCTGAGGCAGGAGAACCGCCTGAACCTGAGAACAGCCACAGGTTGCAGTGAGCCAAGATCACGCCACTGCACTCCAGCCTGGGCGACAGAGTGAGACTCCGTCTCCAAAAGAAAAAAAAAAAGAAATGGCCATAAGGAATGAAGTGGGAAGAACAAGGACAGAAAAATCACAACTCTACCGGAAGCACAGGGCTGGCCTCTGCTGCGAGGACCCCCCCTTCTCCCCATGCTCAAAGACAGTGCCTTTTAGTTTTCCTCACATGTCTCTGAAAGTACTCTGAAAGTCTGTGTAGCTCCTCAAACATCTTTAAGCTAATATCTACAATTTTCTCCATAAGTTTGGAATCATTCCAAAAGGTATAATGTCAAGGTATTATAAGTACTGACTCTTTAAAATGAAACCATTACTACTTGTTCAATGTATTCAATGGAATTGGAATACTATAGTTATCTATCATCATCCCTTAAAAACTATGTGACCAAACTGTTCTTTATTATTTCAATTTTTTTTTGAAGTTTTGTACAGGCAGGGTCTCCCAGTGTTGCTCAGGCTAGTCTTGAACTCCTGGTTTCAAGAGATCCTCCCACCTCGGCCTCCCAAAGTGCTGGGATTACAGTTGTGAGCTACCATGCCCAGCCTTAAACTACTATTTAACATTGAGAAATTTTATTTTGTTCTCTAATCTTCTTAAATTCACCTTTGTATTCTAACTCCCACAGAATTTTATTCTAATGTGATATGTTTTTATGCTTGACAGTCTTTTTTAAGTTACAGTTCAGTAATGTTAAGTTCATTCATATTGTTTGTAATCAGAAATTTTAATATTGTTTCCAAATGTTAAAATTACTTCTTCAATGAGTGATCATTATAATTCAGTGTACACATTACCAAAAAAAAATATATATATAACATAAATTTTGTCAATGCTAACTTAAACATAGTAGAAATTTATTGGGACTATGTCTCCTGATGAGATTAGTGAGATCCTTCAATTAGATAATAAATATTCCTTTTTGCTAGAATAAGAAAGGATATAAATCAATTCTATTCTTTATTGAAAACTTGTTTCACTTTTATAAATGTGCACATTGATTAATTTTGCTTACATGTGTAAGTTGATGGGAACAAATGTTTTATTATGGTAACTTCATCAATTATTTGAAATCTTTTTGGGTTCAAATGCTCCAAATTACACGGTGACCTATCATCAAAAATTATTTTCGCTTTCAATTCTGTTGAAGGAGAAAAAGACTTCCTAAGGTATTTGTTGCCCATAATTCACTTTCTCAATTTCTGGGAATATCCCAAAAACCTTTTCCAAAATTTATTTAATGACTATTAATTGCATCTTTCATCCTTTTTTTTTTTAACTTAGCAGCAACTTGTCCCATTCAACTTATTAAGAAAAGATTGAGGCCAGGCGCAGTGGCTCACATCTGTAATCCCAGCACTTTGGGAGGCCGAGGTGGGCGGATCACAAGGTCAAGAGACCGAAACCATCCTGGCCAACATGGTGAAACCCCGTCTCGACTAAAAATACAAAAAAATTAGTGGGGTGTGGTGGCACGTGCCTGTACTCCCAGTTACTCAGGAGGCTGAGGCATGAGAATCACTTGAACCTAGAAGGCAGAAGTTGCAGTGAGCTGAGATCCACTGCACTCAAGCCTGGCAACAGAGCAAGACTCCGTCTCAAAAAAAAAAAAAAAAAGAAAAAAAAGAAAAAAGAAAAAGAAACAAAAAGAAAAGATCGAAAAATTAAAATATTGTAAATTTCAATATATCTTTTTCAATACATTTTAAAAAGTCAGATGTATTTGTTTTATTGCATGCTTCAAGTATCTTTTTGACAAAATCATATAGCTCAGATTTAGCTCATTCAATTTATGAAAAATGCCTTGTGCATAATCTGTTTAGCAAAGTCAGTCTTTCTTGTCAAACCAGTCTGCAAATCAGACTCACTTTCTGTAAGAAAACATGTGACTTAAATTTTTAATTCAAATCAACATCATATATTTGAAGGAATATTATAAAAACCACTATAAGTGGGATTACTTATAATCTTGTAAAAAGATTACAAAAAAGTAGTCAAGATTAAAATCATGAAGGATATAATATAATTAATCTATTTTATGGCAAATTATAAAAGCAAGAATAAATCTATATGTTGTTTCTCATTACTTAGTCACAATTAAATGTTATGTGCAGCCAAAAATGCAAGTTATTTATGAAACAAAAGAAAATGCATAATAAAAGTGTGGCAAATATGCATACATATGTGTACTGAGCTTTAGAGTTAGCTTTTGGGAATAATTAAATTAAAATATTGTATATAAAACAGAAATAGCTCCTTTCATTTCATTAGACATTGAGATAAACTCTCCAACTATTTTAACGAAAGAGAAACGTATATGTTTCTAAAGATGAATTGGTCCAGCAGGTAGCATTTAATTTTATTTTTTGATTAATAGAAGGTATAGGAGAAACAAATTTTAAACATTTTATAAGATGAAATATTCTCAGGATTGATTGTAATTGGAATACATATTACGTTATTTGATAAAATAGATTTTAACTACCTATTGAACAATGCACACCACATTCAAAAGAAAGCACATAAAATATCTCTCTGTGGTTTTATCTGGCTTAACTTGTAAGTGTTAGTAGCCCTGAGTATATTTTATTTGTGTTTAATAGAATTAACATTACAAACCTGTGCTGCTTTGGCTGTTCAAAGAGCCTTTCTTGCCTTTCTTCCCTTCCCTTTTCTTCCTTCCTTCCTTCCTTCCTTCCTTCCTTCCTTCCTTCCTTCCTCCCTCCCTCCCTCCCTCCCTCCCTTCCTCCCTTCCTCCGTTCCTCTCTTCCTCCGTTCCTACTTTCCTTCTTTCTTTCTTTCCTTTCTCTTTTCTTTTTGGTCATCCTAGGGTTGGTACTGAGAATATTTGATAAGAGTTGCTTATGTTTAATATGTGAGGAAAAACGGACAGTTTTTAGCCTTCGTTATTCTTTATGGTGTCTTTTCTTTGCTCTCCTGGGACCCTGTCAAAAGCAATGCATTCTTGGACAAGCCTTGAGGAATGCAGAGAAGAGGGCCTTACTCCATACTGCCAACATTCCACTGTCCCTACTCTGTAGGATGTCTGATTAAAGACCACTTCTACGAGGGCCTGTTACTGAGCTTGTGGCTTGCCCTAGATTAAAGCAGGGAAGGACTAGAAGGCCCTAAGATGAGCTTTGTCCCTTAATTTATCAATAAGGAAACACACCCCTGAATAATGCTTTTAATTGTCCTTTTTGTTTGGTGCCCTGAAAACTTTTACATTCTGGAGAGTAAAGCACAGTAAAGTTGAGAATGGGTGAGGGAAACTCCTTTCTTTTGTAAAGTGAGAGAAAGGCAATTAAAAAGCATAGGGGTGGGGAGAGCAAAGGGGACCGATAGGACACTAGGAAATAGTAAATGCGGTTTGAGTATCTTAGTGTCTCCCAGCAGTGGATCAAAATAGCCATATCTGCATACCCCTCAGAAGGTCCTCATGGATGGAATTCTTTCTCCACTGTCCACACATTCACACTCACAAGCTCACACTCACCAAACATTCCCAAACACACACCTTCATACCTACAAACACCGTTGTACACACGGATGTATGCTCATAGGCTCACCTACATACACACCGTCATCCATATACACTCACAAACTCTTTCATACACCTTCACACTCACACACCAAAACACACATCCATGCACACGTATGCACGCTCACCTTTTCTTCACTCACACACACCTACACTTACCCACATTGCAGAAGTTGGTAGAAGGCTCAGAGAGGTCTTGTATTTCCTCCAGGTCACACAGCACAACTGTGCACCCCAGTTTTAAGACTACTGCTCTAGCTTACCATGTGAGCTCCCCTCATCCAGGCCAAAAGTCTTGCTTTCTTTCTAGGAGACTGCGAGAGATGTGATTTTTTTAATGGAGATGTTTCAGCCCCTTCCTTGTCAAGGAGGAGAAGGTGCCAGGTCCTGGCAGGTCCGCATGAAACCCTGGCTGCCCTCTGCTGTGTCAGCAAAACTCTGCCTGCCCTGGGCATCAGCAGGGTTTTTCTCTGAGGCACCCCAGCCAGGGCAACTTGTCTGAATAGCATAAAAACCTAGAAATATACTTCATTGACAATCAGGTATGGCATTATTCACTGGTTGGTAGCAAACAGAAATCATTCTTAATGTGCCCAGACACACTTGTACACCTTGTGGTCCTGTTAGTCCAGTGGGAGGCAGTGTGGTCACCTAAGCAGTCATCTTGGGATATAGTGCCAGGGCTGCCCCAGTTGTGCTGTGTGGCCTGGAGCAAATAAAGACCTCTCTGGGCCTCCCACTAACCTCTGCAATGTGTGTGAGTGTATATATGGATGTGTGAGCATGTGTGTCTAAATATGTTTAAATACGTGTATGTGTGTGTGCAGAGATGTGTACACATGAGCATGTTTCAGTGAGTGTGAGGCAGTGTGAGAGGGTTTGAGAGTGTATGGCATATGTGTGTGATGCTACTGTGCAAGTGTGTGAGTGTGAGAGTGTGTAATGAGTGTGAGCATGTGTGTGCATATACACATAGATGGTGGAGAAAGAGGGTCAAGCAGAAGGGAATCTTTAAGGGAATTTCCAAAGTATATTAGTATCTCCCAGTGACAGGTGAGGACACAGGAGACTACTTTTCTTCTTTCAGCAGATACTGATTTGTTCTATACAACATATATAGTTTGTTGCTAGGCTCAGTGTTGAAGTTGAATGATAAAGAAGACAAATACAGTCTTTGCCCTTATAGAGCTGACAGTCTCGGATTCAGATAAGAGCACAGGCTTTTGCAATTCAGTGTGAGAGTTGCAAGAGGGGCTGTAGGGAGTGCTATGGTCTGAATGTTTGTGTCCCCGCAACATTCATATGCTGAAGCCCAAGGTGATGTTATTAGGGTAAAGGGCCTTTGGGAAAGTAGCAGGTCATAAGGGTGGGGCCTTAGAAGGACACTCATAAGAGAGACCCTCACCGGTTCTACCAAGTGAGGATACACTGAGAAGTTTGTAGTCCACAGCTGAAAGAGGGTCCTCACCAGAACCTGAACATGCTGGCACCCCAGTCTCAAACTTGCCTCCGGAACAGTGGGAAATACATTTCTATTGCTTACAGGCTGCCCAGTCCTATGGTGATTTGTTATTGTGGCTTGAATGGACTAAGACAGAGAGCTATGGGAGCACAGAGGAGGAGCACCCGGACAGACAGGATGAGAGGCCGGGTCTTGCTGCTGAGACCTAAACCACAGGGTAGAGAGCTGGGTGGGGTGGAAGCAGCCGGGCTCTAGGCCTGTGCTTCCACTATGGTAGCCACTAGCCATATGCAACTGCCGAGCACTTGAAAACATGGCAAGTCCACATTGAAATGTGCTGTGTGGAATACACACCAGATTTGGAAGACTTCGCATGGAAAAAAATGTAAACTATCTCATTAATCATTTTTATATTGATTCCATGTTGAAGTGATAACATTCTGGATAGATTGAATTATAAAATATGGTTGTTCATGATGCCATCACTCCTTTCTTTCACTTTTTTTCACTGTGGCTACTAGAAAACTCACGATTGCCTATGTGGCTCCTGTTCTATTTTTATTGGCTGGCACTGCTCTAAGCAACAAGAACGGTCTGCACAGAGCTCAGAGGCAGGTGGGAGTTTGATGGATTTGGGGAATTGGAAGGGATTTTTAATTGCTGAGCTTGGGGTTTAGGGAGGTCATGGGGCAGCCTCGTGAAACATCCCAGTGAGCCCTTCAAAGGAACCTGACTGTATCCTGAAGGCAGCAGGAAGGATTTCAGGCAGGGATGTGATCAGATCAGACTGATGTGCCTCAGAAATCCTATTCTGGTTTTATTCATGGAAAAAGGGATGAGGAATGAGAGCAAAACTGAAAATAAGGAAGACGAGTCAGAGACTCTAGCAGGCAGGGACCTGGTGAGAGGTGACCGTGGCCAGGGCTTGGTGTTCTCAGTGTGGATCGAGAGAAGTGAACCATCAAAATGACTACATTCATTACAGACACCTCGGATTTATTTCAGCAGGGAACTCTAGAAGAGTTAAAGTTTCCAGTGTCTGTATATTATACTCCTGGAATCCTCAAGCCACAGATGAATAGGGCAGGAAGGGAGCTTTCAAAGTGATTTGGACATTCCTCTTTAGGGGCTCTGATAGAGTAGGGCCCTTTAATCCCCAACCTGAAGAACTACCCAACAGGCACGTGCTTTTCTTCCTGGGATGAAGAGAAGAGACTTTCTTCCCAAGAGAAGCTTGTCAAAGCAGCAGTAGCTTGAGGGTACCCCAGGATGTGGGCCACAACGTCCATGGAGCCTGTTTTGCATGTCATTTCTAACAATTGTCTCTGCAGGCTGCCGTCCCAGAGAACATCCGAGCCAGTGATTTTAGGTTTTCTTTCTGCAGAAGCCAGTGCTTTGGCAGATGCTTGCGGAATGGTAGGGTGCTTGTCTGGGCTGTCTTCCTGGTGCTGTCTGCTTTTCCAGCCCACAGTGTAACAGCCTCTGGCATTTGATGCACCTGACTTAGAAAATCAGACGTTACTTGCCAGCTGTTCTTAAAACTGTCTCCCAGTTGCTTTTCCCATTGTGGATCTTGTCCACTTCCCCCAAAATCTAATTCTTTATCTGTGATGCTAAATCTGATTACTTTCCTCCTCTGCCTCAAAATCTTCCAGGATGCACCCGTGTACCATAGACCAAAGCCCAGCAGTCCTCCACAGGGTAATAATGGCTCTCTAAAATCTGGTCTTCTTCCTCTGTGACCTCATGTCCCACCATTCTTTCCAAGTCTCTAACCCTTGAATGATGCCCAGCCGCCTGCTAGCCTCAGAACACACCACAGTTTGACTCATGCTGTTTTCTGCCTGCTATCAGCTTTCTGTTTTCTCTCCCTAGTTCCAAGTCCCAGGTACAACTACTACAGGTTGTGCATCCCTCATCTGAAAATTCAAAATAAAAATATTTCAAAATCTGAAATGTTTTGAGCACCGATATGGTCCCACACGTGGAAAATTCCACACCTGACCTCGTGTGATGGGTCACAGTCAAAACGCAATCAAAACGTTGTTTCATGAACAGAATTATTTAAGAATACTGTGTAAAATTACCTTCAGGCTATGTGTATAAGATATATGTGAAATATAAATGAATTTCATGTTTAGACTTGGGTCCTATCCCCAAGATATCTCATTATATATATGCAAATATTCCCAAATCTGAATAAATACAAAATCCGAAATACTTCTGGTCCCGAGCATTTTGGATAAGGGAAACTCAACCTGTACCTTCTCCTTGAAGCCTTCTGTACCGTCTCTCCTTGTAAGGAATCCCAACCTCCACTGCCTTCCACGTGCTACTCTGTTATAGCACTTGGTCTGGCCAGTCTTGTGTTATTTCTTGCTTATAGGTTTTCCTTCCCCATTATGCTGTGAGTTCCTGACAGCCAGGAACTCTGTCTGCTTTGTGTTTATAACCGAGAGATACACAATAAATACTGGCTGAGTGACAGAATAACTTCCTGGAGCCCTTGGGGTTTATAGTGTCCTACTTTAGTCTTTCATAGGGACCTGGAATATTTATGGCAACCTGGGGCAGGAGGCAGTGCTGGAACAAGGATGAGGTGAGTGAGGGGACCAGGGTGCAAAATATAAGAAGGCACCCCCTCTCTGGTGCTGATCTAGGCTTGCCTGACCCTGAGGGTGGGCACCTCCTAGGTGCCCCTCTTGTTTTCCCCTCATCCCAGTCCTGGCAGGAGGGAGGGATGAGAGAAGTCTTAGGATCTGAAATGAGTCTTGCCACAGGGCATCTATAGGGACAGGTTAGGCTGTTGGTTCCTCCTCTCATTCTGACACAGGGAACTATCTGAACAAGTGAGCTCAACCCATGTCCAAGGGGTCCAGAAGTCCCAGCATGAATCCACAGCCTACTGGCATGAGGAAAGTGGCCACAGAGATGTGGCCCCATAGATGGGATGGCCGGGGGAATGACTGACATTTGGAACACTCTGGAGACAGGCAGAAGGGTGGCCCTTACATGAAGTCTCTCTAAGGGAGCAAGTTACCAGTCTGTGGGCCAGGACATGAAGCCAGAGGACAGTCTTAGGATGTAGAGCTAGTAGTACAAGCACAGAGATCAGTGGGGCCCCTAGCTATTGACTGGGGCCTGAGATAGGATCAGGTCCTACAGAGAGCTGAGGTACCAGGGTAATTAGCTGAAACTTCTGAGAGGGGTCATGTTTCCATGGGCAGGCCTCAGTGGACTAGATGAGGTGGAAAGAACAGATATAGTTACATTCTGGGGGTCAGTGTAGACATTTAGCCAATGTCACTGGGAACATTATGTCTTTTGTCTGATGGCATCAAAAAAGAGTAGGGGAGTCACATGGGGCAAAGCACTCAACTCTGGGGCTGTGGAGCCCATCTCTGAGGGTATGAAATCCACCAGATCCATCTGAAGGAAGGAGAGATGAAAAGAGGAAGGGTGAGGCAGAGTCTATTTACATATGGGTCAAGACATATCAGGATTGGTTTGGGGAGGGGAGCAGTGATGCTTTCATGAAGAGCAACCAACAGGCCCGGTTATAATCCTCTAGCCATGGTACCCAATTGCCAGGTTGCAGACTGGGGCTGAGTCTGAATACTCAGGGAATTATGTTTAAAACACAGTTTTATGGACATCAAGATTTGGAGATTCTGGTTCAGTATGTCTGGAGTCATTTTCAATGAATTCTCAGGGTGACATGCTGCACGATACCACTACAGAGGGCCACTAGCTAGGAACAAAGTTAAAGGAGGCAAAGAGACTGGTGGTTCATTTGGAGTTAGTCTCATGTTTTCCTTTAGCTCTCACTGAAGGTATGAAAGACTCCCAATAGGAAGTAGCACTGATATGTAGACAAAAATTAAATGCACATTTTTAAGGCTACTAAATGTTTCCAGCAGCTGTCCTTCCCTTTCCTCTGTATCACCCTTTTCAGATGTCTTAGTGCTGATTTTCTTGCTTTAGCATGGTTGTACTCAAACTTTGCATGCCAAAGAATCACCATGGGAAAAACTGTCTTCCACAAAACTAGTCCCTGGTGACAAAAAGGTTGGGGACTGTTGACCCAGAGGGTTTCATTAAACACTCATTGCTGGGTCCCACCCGGAAACTTTTGAGTAAGTAGGTTGGGCTAGAGTGAGGCCTAATGATTTGCATGTCTAACAACTTCTGGAGCGATGATGCTGCTGTGCAGGGACCACACTTTGAGAACCACTGATATGGTGGGACAAAAGGTGTAGCATATGCTTAATTGTTCAGCAGGAGAAGAGAGAGAAAGGAACAGAAAGAATAAATATTTGAAGTAATAATGACCAACATTTTTCTAAAACTAGTGACAGATATCAAACTACAGATCCAGGAAGCTCAGAGAACAACAAGCAAGATAAATACCAAAAAATTCACACCTAGGTGTGTCATATTCAAATGCAGAAAACCAAAAACAAAGAAAAAAATCTTGAAAGATGTCAGAGAGAAAAAAATACCTTGCTTATAGAGAAACAAGGATAATATTTACAGTGGACCGGTCAGAAACTATGCAAGCAAAGAGAGAGGGGCAAAATATCTAAGAAAAACCACCAACCTGAAGTTTATATCCAGTGAAATTGCTCTTGAGGAGTGAAGGACAGATCAAGACTTCTTCAGACCAAAAAAAAAAAAAAAAGAGAGAGAGCAAGAGAGAGATTTCATTGCCAGTGAACAGTGAACTTGCTCCTCTAGAAATGTTAGAGGAAGTTCTTCAGAAACTCAGGTCTATGTGAGAAAGAATAAGCACCAGAATAGGGATAAGTGAAGGTAAAATGAAAATTTTTATTTTTCTCATTCTTAATTGATCAATAGATAAGTTTTCAAAGTAATAATAGTAACATGTATTGGGTAATTACAGTGTATGGATAAGTGAAATGAATGGTAGCAATGATATAAGAGATGGGAGAGGAAATTGGGAATACTTTGCTATAAGGTACCTATACTCCCTGAGAAGACAATAGTGTTATTTGAAAGTAGAGTTACATTAGTTGTAAATATGTATTACTTACAGAAGTAAGGAGTCCAGATGACTGTGACTCCAAGATGTGATCTAAGTCCTAGGGTCCTGTTATATCTGTGCTCTAATATCCTTAGCTTATTACTTCTATCCCCAAAGTCACTACATTGTCCCAGATGGCTAATGATGTGCTGGTCATCACATCCTTGTTCTAGGAAGAAAATTGGAGCAAGTGGTACAAGGTATTAGTGTGCTCCCCCTTGGAGAGTATCTCCTTGAGGGGATTTCCTGGAAGCCCCATCCCATGACTTCCACTTGCATCTCTCATTAGTCACCTCTAGCTGCTGTGGAGGCTGGGAAGTATACACCCAGAGCTGAGCACATTGCTGCCCTGAATTAAATCAGTTTTATAAGCAAAGAGGAATTGAAGAAAGAATGTTGAGTAGGCATATAGTCTCTACATAACCATCCACTGAACATTCCTCAGGGCCAAGTTTGAAAAATGTTCATATGTTACTTTCCCACTAGTCTTCAGTGTTTTGTTCTGCACACATGCTAAATGGTCTTGGTTGGTCTCTTTCTGTGTCTCTGTGTACTTTTGTCTTTCTTTCACACGCATATATACAGATATACCCATACCTGTTCACATATGTATCTTAGGTTACTCATAGAATATAAAAGACAAATAAAAAGTTACAGCAGGAGGAAATGTTAAATATTGTCTACCTTGGTGGCTCTCAACCCTGGGTGCACAGTGGCTGTCAGCCTTGGTTCCCCACAATCACTGGGGAAATTAGAAAAGTATCTATGCCTGGACCCTACCAAATTTAATAATCATCTTTGGAGATAATGCCCAGATAGTCATCTTTTTAAAATTTTTTTCTAAAAGCCCCTAGTTGATCCTAAACTACAGCCAGGGTTGAAAGCCCCTGATCTAGACCAACTTCATCATCTTATAGGGCAATTATCTGTGAAATTATTGCTTGCATGTTTATTTCCCATATTAGATTGAAAACCTGATATGAACAGGAACGATATCTGTTAATCACTATATTCATCCCCAGGGGGTGGCACAAGGCTGACACAAAGTTGAATGAATAACTGAGTCAATGGATGAGTAAACCGAGGCCCAGAGAGGGGAAGGAACTTAGGCAACGTCATGCAGCAAATACACATGTGACAGAACCAGCATTATAATCTCTGTCTTTTGACTCCTTGCTTGGTGTTCTTTCAGTTATCCCATGACTTCCATGGTTGGATGGTCACACCTTGGAACACTTTGCTCCAGAACTGGTAGATTGCTCTTGTCTTCCTGCAGGCCACATTGCCTGCTGTTGTAATTATTTGGGAGTCATAGGTTTGGAACTATATCTTAGTTTTTTGAGCATCACCAGCTGACCCACCACCAACGACTGATTTTAGTAACTAAGGTGGGGAAGGGGTGGCTAGAAGGGAAGATGGGGAAATAAGCCCCATGCGGACTCAGGCTTTTGAAGTACCATACCTTCATTTTAGGACTTCACTTGCCAAAGGCCACTTTGCTGTTCTTTAGCCTTCCCCTACTGTGCCCTACCTAAACTTGAATTTTCCATCTTCTCTAGCCAATTGCTCAATTTTAATTACCTGTCTGGTTGAAAAGTCCTGAAAACTAATTCACATCAAGGTGTTAATCATTGATAAGGTTTGATGGAATACATCTTCCTGGGATCTTTGCCTATCAACCAGGGACAGTGTCCTGACTCAAAATAAGGGACGGCTAATTGCAACATTTTATGTAGAAGAGAACAGAACTGTGAGGGGCACGTCAGGGTTTAAACAGGCTTCCTGGAGAGACTGTCCTCAAATCAATCAGAGGAAGGCAGCCAGGAGTATATCTTTGAGTAAGGCATCTGAAAGGCACTCTTGGGGGGTCAAAGTCTCAAGTCTACCTGGGTTAGAGGTATACTTTGAACACAGAATTCTCACCTGTCATCCGTGGTATGAGACCAGCAGCTTCCCTGGGATTCTGTGGGGAGCTTGGCCAATGGTCTCAGACCCCTAGTGGTCAAGGAGGAAGGAAACACATCGGTGCCTGAGGCGGAGCTCTTAATAAATGTTAACTCTCTTTCTTCTCTCAGCAGGGACTACTCAGCCGGCAACCCCAGAGGGAACAATTAGGTTGTTTATCCAAACCTCAGCCACTTAGCTATGTAATTGATTTTTCATTGAGTGTATTTAGGAAATGGTTATTTACATGAATACAGGCACACCAGGGACATGGCAGCGTCTGATCATAGGAAATGGGAGGGGACCAAGATCAAAGGGGTTGCTGGAGGAGGAATAGCAGGAGGGAGAGTGGGCTTTGGAGGCAGACATCCTAGGCTGAGACTGACTCTGCCGCTGATTGTGCAGATATAGGCAGATTATTAACCCTCTTGGCCCTGGTCTTTTTTTTAAGAGGGGGATAAAATTTACTTCTTAGTAGGGTTGCTGTGAGGATTAAGCTAAACCACGCTTGTAAAACACTAAGAACCGAGCCTGCCATATCATATACGCTTAGTAGGCTGTTGTTATTATTACTACTACTATTATTGTCCATGCCTGGGAAGCTTTCCTATCCTCCACTTAGCCTACTGCTTCCTATGTCTCAGCACTTAGCCTAAGCCTCACCTCTTCCCCAAAGCCTTCCTTGACAGCCACAGTCCCATCTAGTACCTGCCATTTTCCATAAACATTTATGAGATTTAATCTGTAGCATCATGTTTTAAACCTCACTTGCAAGCAGTATTTTATCCTTTCCTTCCTCTTGTCTAAACCAAGTGTTAGCAAACTACAGCTCACAGACAAAAATCTGGTCTCTTGACTATGTTTATAGAGCCTACGGGCTAAGAATAGTTTTCACATTTTTTAAATGGTAGAAAAAAAATCCAAAGAAGGATATTTTGTGACACATGAAAACTATATAAATTCAAATTTCAGTATGCCGAAATAAAGTTTTATTGGAATACAGCCACAACCACTCATTTACATGTTCTCTATGGCCGTTTGCATGCTACAACAGCAGAGTTGAGTAGTTGGGACAGAGACCATATGACCCTCCAAGTAAAAAATATTTACTGTTTGGTCCTTTGCAGGTAAGTTTGCTGAGCCCTAGACCATAAGCTTCTCACCAGCAGACAATGTGTGCCATTCTTGCTTGAATCCTTCATAGCACATGGCAGAAAACTCAGGCATATTGCAGGGGAGCAATAAAGCTTATGCCTTGCTGATTACAGCAACTCAGTCTTGCCAGAGAGGACAGACAAGGGGTCTCTTGTCTGTCCTCCCTCTGCTCCTGGTTTCAGGGTGTGGGTGGAAGGCCGTAGGGCAGGTGTTTGTGATGAACTGTGTTCATGGTGGATTTGAAACCCTTAAAGGCAGAGAGACCAGTTCTTATTGCAGTGCTTAGAGAAGAAGATGGAAAGGAGAAGGAAATGAATATTAACAGGCACCAATATGCGCCAGGCACGGTGCTGTGTCTTTTGTGTATTTTTCCTCATTATTTATGCATTCATGTATTCAATAAATATTTATCAAGCACCTACCCTGGACCAGGCCCTGTTCCAAGCACTAGGAATGCAGCAGTGAGCAAAACAGACAAAATTTTTTTCTGCCATGATTGAGTTTACTTTCTATTTAGAGGTGGAGTAGGCATTCTAAAACAATAAATATATAAGCACAATATATTAAAATATTTTAATATTAAGTGTAATAGTATTGTATATTAGATGGAATTAAACAAATGCAAGGGAGAATTATAATAGTATTGTATATTAGATGGAACTAAATAAATGCAAAGGAGAAAATAAAGCAAGGATGTGAGAGAATATTTGCCAGTTTTTTTGTTGGTGAGGAGGGCAGTGTTGGAATTTTAAATAGGGAGGTCAGAAGAGACCTCTCTGACAAGGTGACTTGAACAAAGACTGAAGGTGTGAGCCATGTAGCTATTTGGGGAGAAGGACATTATAGACAGGGGGAAGAGCAAGTGCAAAGGCCCTGGGGCAGATGAGAACTTTGTGGGTCCAAGGAACAGCAAGAAGTGCAGTGTGACTGGAGAGAGAAGAGAGGGCAATGGGAGAAGAAGGTAGAGAGGTAAGGAGGGAGGGGAGGGTGGAAGGAGACACTTTATGAAACGAGATATGCCTCACATATCACTGTACAAGCTTAGCTTGTACCCTGAGGTAGGAAATCACGAAAGAGTTTTGAATGCAGGATTGAGCATATCTGATTTCCATTTTAAAACAATAGCTGTATGAGGTAGGTGTTGCTTGCTTTCATCCTACAGATAAGAAAATTGAAGTTCAGAAAGGCCTGGTGGCATATGATTATACAACCAGGGTGGGGCAGAGGTGGGATCTGAACCTAGGGCTTCACCAGATTCTCTCTCCTACCCTGTCTGTCTCCCTGCCCGGCTGGCTCAGAGTTGAGGCTCAATAATTGTTCATTAGGTACATTTAAAGTAACTTCTGAGGCTTGGACAGTGAATGAACTGCACGCTCCACATGCTGCCCCATCTGCTCAGCCCTCCTTGGTGCCGGGGACAGCTAGTAACTTGGTCTAGGGGCTGGCTAGCAGGTCCCTTCTGTTTTCCTTAACCTTGCACCAGCTATACAGTGGCCAAATGACAAACATTAATTAAAGTATGAGGGAACAACTTAATTAGCCCCTAATAGTCACATGCTGCCAATTAAACACCTTGATGGCTAGTTTACTCTGGAGCTTAATTAGGTGTTTCTCAATAAATCTAGCCATGTGCCACCACCTGTCAGTTTAGGAGCCAAATCTTTTCTTGGATGTGTCCCCTCTTAGGAGGGAGAAGGATAGCTGGTTTGGGAGGAGAAGTGAAATCTGATATTGGAATATCTCAAGATTATTTCATGGTCCTGTTGCGTATTTCACTCTTGATGGAAATTACTGTGCAGGTAATATTTCACTTCTTGCCTGTGCCACTGATGCACCTCTGGCAATAAGATCCTTTAGCTAAAGGGCCCTTAAGAGAGGAAAACCGGAATGTGCACTGCAGCTCTCCCCTTGTGTAGGTAATGTGGAGTCCCACTCTTCGATGCCAAACTGTCAACTGCCTAAGCATAGGCTATCCTCTTAATAACGGTGAAAGTGAATTTGTTTTGAATAAAGGGCTAGGGTTTCATAGCACCACAGGGGAGAAAGCTTTAGGCTACTGCAAGCTCAGTGTGTGTAACTGAACCAAGAGACTGCTGAAGACATTAGCCTGTATCAGTTGATGGAGTAGCCACAACAAGGGAGATGACGCCCACTGGCACCTGGCACTCTTCAGGGACATGAGCATTGAGTGCGGGGTGGCGTTTTCCAAGAAATGTATATAAGCACAGACATTTCCCAGGGATGCTGACCAGCTTGGCAAGCAGACCTGGAAATCAAATCAGTTAAGGAATGGAGGAAGATATTGAGAGTGCTGAGTCTGGGGCTTAGGTATTTCTTGGGACCAGGAACTGGGTAAGGTAGGCATCATGGAATTGATGACAAGCTGCCATAAGCAGAGGGCATAAGCAAATTTCATGTTGCCCCATAGGGCAGTACCAGTGTCCAGAGGTGAGTGTTACCATAACCCATGCTTTTAACTATTGTACTTTCTGGATGAAGTATACAGGTTAGCCAGGTTTACAGCCCTCCCTATAGCTGGAACCATTTCTTCCCAACTTGCAGGCTGTGGCAATTTTATTTTATTTTATTTTTTTTCAGACGGAGTCTTGCTGTGTTGCCCAGGTGGAATGCAGTGGTGTGATGTTGTCTCACTGCAACCTCTGCCTCCCGGGTTCAAGCTATTCTCTACCTCGGCCTCCCAAGTAGCTGGGATTACAGGCGCCTGAGGCTGTAGTAATTTTAAGACAGGACCCCAAAGGTCTTTGACTCTTTTCTCACCAAGAGATGGGGTCTCTGCTCCTTTTCCTTGAATCTGCCCTCTGTGACTACTTCACTATTAGAATATAGTGGAAGTAGTCATGTGCCAGTGTGCAGTGCTGGGCCTTAAGAAACTGGCAGCTGCCACTTCTCTCTTCTGGGATGCTCACTGTTGGAACCCAGCCACTGCACTGTGGGGAGGCAGACAAGTACATGGGCAGCCATGTTAGATGTTTCAACGACAGCTCCAGCTGAGGCCCCAGCCAGAAGCCAGCTTCAACTGCCAGACACACGAGCAAGCCTTCTGATGATTCTCTGCATGGAGCAAAACGAGCTGTCCCCACCAAACCCTGCTCATGTTGCACGTTTGTGAACAAAATAAATGCTTGTTATTTCCAGCCCTATATTTGGGATGGCTTGTTAGACACCTGGAACATAAGCCAAGGCAGTCTCCCAGTCCTCAGAACCAGTCCTAACCTGAAGTGTCAGATATTTCTGTCGCTGCAATAAGCTGGGTTAGCCTGACCTTGACTCACTGCCTGGTGTGTAGTAGTGTCTCAGAGTATTTGTTTAGTGGATGAATGAATACATGTTCCCACCATGCAAACTGGACTGTCTTAGTCCTGAAATGGGATCTTCCTTGAGATACCCTAGTTTAGTGGTTTTTAAACCTTGATTTTAACAATAGTGTCCATTTTTCAAATACAGTCTGAAGGTATTCAAAATATGTAAGTGACCTAAGTGTGGAGTTCCTTTAGGTGAACTGAGGGGAGGGCTTTCAGCCCTGCCAGCTCAGCCTCCCGCTCACCACCTCACCAGGACCCCAAGGAACTTGGTTTCTGTGGCGCTTAGCTGGAAAACCCAATGTCCTTGTTGATATAACTCCTACCTTTTGCTTTTGGTCCTGATCCTGAGTTCTCTCTCTACCACTTTTCGCTCCTTTTTTCTCCCAGGTGTAGCCACCACAGGCTAAAATTGAGCTGGAGTAAGTGGCAACAGAGAGTCTTTATTGTCTCCTAAGAGCCCTGGTAAGCGTCTGAGAAATTAAGTGCTCATTTCCCAGCAGATAAAAGTGAGCATTTGGCCAGGAACAGTGGCTCACGCCTCTAATCCCAGCACTTTTGGAGGCTGAGGTGAGTGGATTGCTTGAGCCCAGGAGTTGGAGACCAGCATGGGTGAAACCTTGTCTCTACAAAAAACAAAAACAAACACAAACACACACACAAACACACACACACACACAAAAGTAGCCAGGTGTGATGGTGTGCACCTGTAGTCCCAGCTACTCAGGAGGCCGAAGTGGGAGGACTGCTTGAGCCCAGGAGGTTGAGGCTGCCATGAGCCAAGGTTGCACCACTGTTTTCCAGCCTGGGTGACAGAGCAAGATGAAAGAAAGAAAGAGAAAGGAAGGAAGAAAGAAAAGAAGGAAAGAAGGAAGAGAGAGGGAGGGAGGGAAGGAGGGAGGGGGGGAAAGGAAAGAAAGAAAAGAAAGAAAGAGAAAGAAATAGAAAGGAGGAAGGAAGGAAAGAAAGAAAGAAGAAAAGAAAGGAAAGAGAAAGAAAAGAAGGGGAAGGAAGGAAGGGAAAGGAAGGAAGGGAAGGGAAAGGAAGGAAGGGAAAGGAAGGAAAGAAGGAATGAAGGAAAAGAGAAAAAGAAAGAAAAGAAAGAAAGAAAGGAAAAGGAAAGAAGGAAGAGAAGGGAAGGAAGGGAAGGGAAAGGAAGGAAGGGAAAGGAAGGAAGGAAGGAAGCAAAAGAAGGAAGGAAGGAAGGAAAAGAGGAAAGCAAGCAAACAAGCAAGCAAGCAAGCCAGCCCCTAGACCCTGAACCTTAGGGCCCCATGGGGCAATGGTGCTGGCCCTTCCTTTGGGAGGAGATTGAGCTGGCTGTGGTCTGCCTTGAGCTGGCTGTGGTCTGCCTTGCCACGATGGGGGAAGGGCAGGGGGCCACCTGTGGCTAGCAAAGGGGGTCAGGAGCCTTTGGGCTGAAGCAGAGAGATTCTGAGCTGTCACCTGGGGGCAGGTTGAGCGCTCACCAGACCTGGGTGGGAGGAACCTAGTGTAAACATGGCCTTGGAAGTGAGAATGTGAGACCTGAGGGGAACAACAGGTCACTTTTTCTCCATGACGGACCCAGGAGGCTGGGCCCAGGAGTGGACTTGGGGTTGAGACTGAGGTGTGGGGTAGTGGAGGGGTGATAAGAAACGTGATCAGAAGGTACAAGGACATCAGAGAGGGACTGATGAGGTGGGTCTGGGCTGGGAGGGCGGCCAGGGAAAGGAGGGCTGGCAAAGAGCTGGGCAGGGTGTCACAGAAAGGCAGCTGATCTGGAAGCTCACCCAGTTGGAAGTGCCTGAGAGCAGGAATATAGGAAAGAGAATGTGGGAGGAATCTGGGGAAGGGATCATCAAACTTGCCGAAGGCTCTAAGGGAGCCACTCAGTTTCCTCCTGATCTCCAGAGGGATCCTGTGGCCCAGGCCTAAGGGACCATTGCTTCTTTAGAGAGTCAATGTGACGCAGTAGGAGAAACACTGCCTAGGAGTCAGGGGTCTGGCCTCTTGTCTGATTTGGCCACTGGCCAGTCATTTTTGTTTTCTGAGACTTTTACTTCCTTGTTTGTAAAATGAGAAAGTTGATTGTTATTGATTTCCAGGTTCATTTGGGTTCTAGTAATTGCATGATTCACTTCGATCCAATAAACATATGTGGGTCAGGCACGGCCCTGGGTCCTGGCGGTGCAGGTGGACCAGTTCCCCATGACTGCATGGAGCTCATGCTCTAGTGAGGAAAGTGGACATTTCTACAGGTAGCAGGGCTACCAAGTGAAAGAGGGAACAAAAGCATGATTTTATTACTAGGCCCGAGTCAAAAGTGAGGGGAAGGTAGTAAAGAGGGGGTAGAAACCTTCAAAATGGGAGCTGAAGGAAGAGCTGGTTGATTTGGAGGTGAGACAGGAAGGTCTGGGAGGGTGTGCTCAAGGGTTCAGAGCAGAGTCACGTTGAGGTAAGAAAAGAGGAGGAAAATGTTTGTTTGTCTCCGGCCCATTCTGGACCTTTGGCCTGCTCTGAACAATTGGCTTCCTGTGCTGAACAAAGGGGTGTGGGCAGGCCGCCCTAGTACCTTTTGTTCTGGGCACATTGTAGGGATGTAGCTCAGCAGCAGAAGTTCTCCAATCCATCTCCTTCATTTGAAACATGTACTAGTTTTTTAAAGTACTGATTTTCACTTTATAAAAATTAAAGAATTCAAAACACAAATAATTCATAATGGTAGCAGCCAGTAACACAGTGTCCATCCTGAGTTCTCACTCTCTCACTATACACACACACACACACACACACAGAGGATTAGATTAGGCTGTTTTTCTCACTTGGCAATATATTTGAACAACTCTTCTTGTCAATAAATATGAATCGATATCATCATTTTTAACAGCTTCATAGTAATTTTATTGTGTGAACATAACATAAATTATTTAACAATTCCTATTGTTTGAACTTTAAATTTCTTTCCCTTTTTAAGTTTGCTATTATATGTAATGCTTTGATGGAAATAGTATTATGCATAGACCTTTGCATACTTTCCTTATTATTTCCTAGGATATAATGATTTTACAGCTTTTAATATACATTACCATATTACTCTCTAGAGTTATTTGTTCTCGCCTAGTCCCAAAAGCAGTTAATAGATGTCCATTTCCCACCCCCATGTTGACACCAGGCATTATAATTCTTTTTAATCTTAGCTGTCTGAAAAGTATAAGGGGTCTATCATTATTTTAAGTCATATTTCTTTTATTTCCACCAAGGATGAAAACGGTTTACATTTTTTATTGTCATTTACATTTCTTCTTTCATGATTTGCTTTTACATATCATTCTGCTATTTTACTCCCATGGTGCATATATTAGTTTCCTAGGGCTGCCATAACAAATTACTGCAAACTTGGTGGCTTAAAGCAACAGAAATTTATTCTTTCATAGTTCTAGAGGCTAGATGTCTGAAATCAAGGTGTTGGCAGGACCACGTTCCCTCTGAAGAAAGGGATTCTTCCTTGCCTATTTCTAGCTTCTGGGGGTTGCTGGCATTCTTTGGCATGCCTTGGCTTACAGCTGCATTACTCAATTTCTCTCTCCTTCAAATGACTATCTTCTCTCCATGCTTATCTGTGTGTCTCTAAATCTTCGTCTTCTTATAAGGACACCAATTATTGGATTTAGGGCATACTCTAACACAGTATTTCATCTTAACTTGACTGCATCTCAAAGACCCTACTTCCAAATAAGGTTGCGTTCATCGTCCCTAGGGCATTACGGCTTGAACATGTATTTTTAGGGGACAAAATTCAGTCCCCTACGATGTGCTTGACTTTTTCTTATTAATTTGTAATAGCTTTATGCTTCATCTTTTAGATCCATTGACTCACACCTGCCCCTCTGCTTGGCCAGAGAGCTACAGAGAAGTAATGACTTGGACTTGAGGAAGGTAGGTTCTTTTGGTTAACCACAGTGTGAGCCATGAGTATTGTAGGTGTTAGGAGTTCCTACATTACCATTTATTTCTGGAGAAGACAAGTGGTGGTGGGAGGGAGAGAGGAGGGCATTTTTTCTGGTGCTCTCTGAGTGGCTGTTGGCAGATCTACCACTGACAGGTCAGTTTGGTAGGTGGACAATGATTGGGATAAGAGAGAGGCTGAGCCAGCAGTGATAGTCTCTGAATTATAAATCGGTAAATGAATGACCCCTGAGGCTGGGTAGGAGTCATCCAGCTTTATTGGGACTTTCTGGGCTTGTTTGAGATTGTTTTGCTAATAGTGGTTTCTTAAAAGCATCATGCATTTTCTTTCCTGCTTCTTAAGCACTCAAGCATTTCAATTGTAGCTTAGCCCTGAACTTACAGGTTTCTTGCACTTGAATGGATCACGTTCATAGTAAGAAGCAGAATGATTGGAAGCTAAGAAGACTCTCTGCTGTCCTTGACCTCTGCAAGTTGCTTTCTTAGATGGGTAGGAGAATGAAGAAGAATTGGCTCAAATTTCCAGTTTGGTTAAGTTGGAGCAGTAGTCTAGTGGGGAGTTTCATTAGGGGCCCAGATCCAGATCTTTCTCTTCAGCAACCTTGCCTCTGAAGAACGGCTCTGCAGAGTGAAGAGCAATATGGGGTTCCTGAGAGTTCTAGGGTCTCTATAGGTGGGAAAGGCCTTGTTCCAAGGTGGCAAGGGGGCAGTGTGTCAGGTAGTCTGCCCTCTAGTGGGCCTGGGGTGAGAAGAAGTGTGGCAGCTCTACCTGTATCTTTAACTGGGGTGGCAGGTGGCATCAGGGCTGGAGGAGAGAGTTGGGGTGTGGGAAGGTGTCCCATGTCTAACACTGCCAGATCCTGCTCAAAAAAGAATGTCAGCATCAAATTCAAGTGACTTCCTGAAGCTGAAAGCCTACTATAACAAAAGCGTTGGAATAGAAAACTCCCAAATTTAGGAGAAAATATTGGCTTGGGTTTGAACCCCACTTCTGCAATCTGCTAGCTGAGTATCATGAGTTAATTTTCTTAATCTCTTTACATTTCAGCCCTGTTTTGTAAAAGTAAGATAGTATTTTGGCAAACTGTTTATAGGATAAAATTAAGTAATGTATGAGGAAAAATGCATCATAGGGTCTTGTAGATAATAGGCACTAAATAAATAATAGTTTATTTCTTTCTTCTAGTGTCTTTTTATTCTATATAATGTGATTTGAGCAATACCACTGAATGTTTTTCTCCCCAATCATTCCTCCATCTAGCTAGTTGAAGTTCTGTAATTCCACGTCTCATTTCTTTGTTAAGATATTCTCCCTTAAATGTGCTTTTGAAAAGTTACTTCTGTTTTTGGCTGATCAGAAATCAATATACCTCTGATATACTAGGCCCTTGTAGGACATGGGAATGCCAATGCTGATAGGGAAAGGTGGAGGAAGAGAGCCAGAGCGCAGTTCACCTCTGGGAGAGCAGACCAGAGTGGCTTCCGTGGGCACATGCTGGATTGAAGGTGAGAGACACAGGAAGTGTGGCACATGGGAGAGCCTGGGCCACACTTTATTCTCCCTCAGCAAATGTCAGTCACAGGCTGTCTAATCTCCCTTCTATGAAAGGGGGGATGTGGGCATCCTGAGGACTTGGGTAGAGTGTGAAGGTAAGACCATTACCCACCTACAGGTGAGGAATATGGGACTGAGAAAGTCATCTAGGTGAGCATTTGCACTCCAAATCCAGGCTATGGAAACAAGGCTTCAGTTGGGAAAGGCTAGTCAGAAAGGGAGAATCTAAGTTAGGGACAGCATTCAGGAAAGCCAGAGGTTCAAAGTCAGGATAAGCCATAGGGCCTAGGCTGAGATGGTGGCTGCAGAGATGTTTTCTAGAGTGCCTGCAACCCTGAGCAGGAGCAAGGATGGTTGGATGGAATGTAATAGGGTTTTTTTCCCTGCCATCCAAAATCTGCCATGAGGCCCCACTCCCTGACTGGTCTAACCACTCTTCTTATCTCTTACCTAATAGTGAGAAGACGTGACTACTGAAGTTGAGGCCCCAAGTCTCAGCTCCTTCCCCCTCTGAAACATGAGTGGAGGATCCACTTAAGGCCACTTTGGTGAGACTAGCTCAACTCTTCTCAAAACTACTTTATTCCTTTGGAATAAAATCTTGATTTTAGACTTTCCCAATACTCCTCATGGTATTACAGTGGCCAGGAACTGTACTCTGTGCTCAGAGCAGCTGAGACCCTCTGGCCTCAAGACTGAGCTCTCAGGAGCATTGGCCCCTCAAAAATCAGTCTTTTGAAGGATTAGTCATTTTCATCACCGGGGGAATGAAAGACCACAAGGACTCCCTTGATCTTCCTCCCAGGGGTTCGTAATTCCATAGGCTAAGACTCTGAATTATGTGTTTTGGGGGAACATTGTGCTCTGTGTGATTGAATGTGTGATTCATTTGACACTGAGAATAAAACCAGGTTGAATAATAAGAAAATACAAGCCTCAGAGGATTTGAGGTAAAGCCTTGAAATCATTGTCGAATCATAAATTAACACCCATAACAAGAGTAAAAATTTACCCTGAATTTAGGACACTCTGTTTTTATTTTTTTCAACTGAGTTTAAAAGCTTTCCATAAATCCCAGATATTTGGGGGCTGTAAAGATGATTAAACACCTAAAATGTAGTTCCCTGGGACATAAGAAGAAAAATATTAAGCACTTTCTTAAACAAAGTCCATGAGTGAGGACTGAGTTATGGTTTCTTTGAATAGTGAGGCTATGCCTTCCCTACTGAGGTCAAAAGGAAATGAAGAGAAAGGAAATCAATTGGAAAATGACTCTCATGCTTGAATCATTATTTTCTTCTTCCATCAAGCACCTGCTATTGGTTTTTATAAGTAATAGTAAAGTGATTAAAAACATACTGAAACCTTGACACAGAGTCTGGGGGAGGAGACCTGAGCAAAAGAGTCCTTGCTCCTTCATAATCCTGCCTCCTTGGTGTCCCTGTCCTTCATTTTCATCCATCTTTTGAGCATGACCCATGCCTTAATGCTGCCCTGATTCTAAAACATTTATATGGTGATTTGTCTTTCAAGAGAGTTTGTGCCTAGCCTTGCAGACAAACTACCAGTCCTTCCCACAAACACTGGACTATGCCATCCCCAGTGCCCAGAAATAATGTACTGGTGTTCTTCCCACTTGCTATAAATGAGTCCTTGCCTCTTGATATCTTTAGTCATAGTCAAGTGGTCAAGTCAATTAGCACTGAGCACCACTTCTCAGATCCAACCATTTGATGTGTGAGGTTGGGGAGTGGCAGACTAGCCAGTGTACCCCCAGAGAGTGGGGACAGAGGCTGCTTATTCATAGGCTCTGCTATCTCCATTTTTTAAAGATAATAACTTACCCAAGGTCCCATGTTAGTAAATGGCAGATTGGAGCCCAGGTCTCCTTGATCTTAAGAGAAGAGGAACGTAAGAAGTTACAGAGAGGATAATGGGGACATCTAGATGAATTCTGAAGAAGGTTCACCATCCCCAGGGTTTCTTGACACCCTTCTGATGTGCACTTGCTTAAGTGAGCTGTGTTTATTTGATGTGTTGGAATGGATGGATAGCCACCGTGTATATACTTAGCATGATTCTGGGCACTGTGGGGTTAGAAAGGACCAGCCAGACTTCACTTCTACAGCCTCTGCCACTGCAAACTTGAGTGAAAGAGGAGCAAAGTTGGAGTCTTGAAATATTGGGAACCATAAAATAGTTGAAGTTTCCCAGTTTACAGAACTAGGCAGGCAGATAGCTGGGATCAGATACAAAGGGAAGAACCTGCCACAGAAGAACCTGCCACAGAGCTCAGCACAGGAGAGAGAGGGAGTCAATTCTCAAGCCTGGAGAAATCCCCTGAGGTAGTGGGGTGTAGCAGGAGGACCAGAGAAGCTGCTGAGGGCTTGAGCAGTCAGCCTCTGAGACAGTTCTTTCGTGTCTGTCTCAAAGCCTCCACTCTATAATTTTGATGGTTTTCCTTTTGAGACTTTCCATGAGGTCAGTCTCTCTAATGCTGGTTACCTAATGAAAATTCCATTCTGGTGCCTTCGGACCCCTATCCTGCCTCTTCCTGGATCCACATAACTGGTGGATTATGCCCTAGTCCATTACTTTGGGTCTAGCTGATAGTGGACATTCCTTGGATTGTGACTCCTTATTAGTATTTACCAACAGCTACTTGGATTCTTTGTGCTCTGTCCTTTGCCTTTCCTTTCTCCTACCAGTGGATCTTCCTTTAGCAACTGTAACCTGAGTCATGTTGGAGGTGATGACAGCCTTTAATAGTGTACCTCAGCTTCACCCTGGAGGGAGATACCTGAAGACTCTGCCTCCACAGGCAGGTCAATGTCTTCAGTCCCCTGTCCCACTCCAATGTGACATCCTTGAGCAGATCCTTGATCTGTTCCTGTTTCCACCTCCCTGATTCTTCAAGGGAAGTCTAAAATCAAGATTTAGTTCAAGAGAGTCTGCAATATTGCTAGATAAGCAAGAAGTATAAGCAAAAAATAATAATAAAAAAATTCCAAAGTAGGACACAGTCCAGTGCTAAGCTGTGTAATATGGCATGCGGTAGAAAATCTGAGAAGAGAAAGTAGCACAGGGCACTGGAATTTGGGAACAGCTTCATGGAGGAGGTGAAACATGGGTCGGGCTTTGAGGATGGAGAGGTCAGTTTTCCATTTCCCCACTGTGGCTATAAGTGCTGTGTGCTCCCTCAGGAGAAGGGGGATCCTTAGGTATGTGGGCATCAAGGTCCCCAGTTTTTGTAGGATATGTGAGTGCCAGCAAAGGGGACCAGGAGGATAAGAAGGTCACACTCTCCTCTAGATGGTCATCAAGAGCTATTAGAAAGGAAAGCAGTTATTGACCAACAGATATTAAATCTTGGCTGCTTGTCCATAAGGGTAATGATCATAATAGAATCTACTCTCCTGCCAAATGGATACAGATAAAATCTTGGAGAATAAAAAAAGACTTAGCTTTGTTGAGAGGGAACTCTCACTGAAGTGGCATCTATGAAGAGCAGATGCCCTATTCTTAAGTAAGGCTGCAGGGAAACTAAGGGTATGAGTAGAACACAGGATGGGGAGGTGGGAAATTATGGCAGGAAGGGGACTGAAGTCAAGTCTGGTACTGAAGCAGTAATACAGAGCTTTTGAACCAGAGGTTTGTGTAACAGATACGTGTGGAACTTTGGTGAATTGCATATGTCAGCTCCATTTTTATCCCAAGATGCTAATACAGGAGGTCTGGGTGAAGGGGAATCTCCAACTGGAACATAAGAGGATGTGGTTGTACTTACTCACATCCCCTGCCCACTTGAACCCTAGGAAGTGCTGACTGAATGAATGACAGAACCACATTGAGAATAAACAGGACTTGGAAACCTGGTAGGGCAGTGATTCTCAAATTATGGTCTGTAAACTACCTGCCTCTCAATCACCTTGGGCCTAATT
This sequence comes from Trachypithecus francoisi, assembly GCF_009764315.1. NCBI lineage: Eukaryota > Metazoa > Chordata > Mammalia > Primates > Cercopithecidae > Trachypithecus > Trachypithecus francoisi. Next base: position 66,561,488 of record NW_022681470.1, on the reverse strand, counting down.
AATGGAATCTCTAAGAGATAGAAACCAGGAATCTCTAAGAGGTGGAAACCAGGAATCTGCCTTTTCAACAAACACAACAGGACAGCAGATACTTAGATAGTTACATACTAAGGTTTGAGAATTACAAGAGAAACAGTAAGTACAGAAGCCCACCAAACTCATACAAGCAGTAAGTGTTAGAGCTGGGATTCAAACCCAGGTCTGACTGACTTTCCAGGATGTAAAGGAAATACATCCGTTTGCTACTATGTCAAGTAGCCTCTAAGGGCAAGTAACAGGAGGAATTTTGGGCTGGTTGTGCTCAGGAAGGGACGACTAGAGGAAGATCAAATCTGGAGATAGACAAAGAGGACCTCACCACAAAAACTGCTGGACTGATGTAAGACCCAAACTTCAGAGGGATTGAATGGGGATGTTAATTAGTACCTTTGTTCTTAAGAATCAGCAGGGTTCCAGGAAGAAGGGCAGGAACCCAGGAGCTGGATCAGAGGTACAAGGTAGGGACCTAGTTCCCAGAAATAAGAACTGTCTTAGGAATCGATATGGAAGCTCAGAGTGGATTCAGAAGCCAGGAATTCCTTAAGTTCTCTCTGGCTAGGGTCAGGACTGATCCCCAAATCTGGTAAGTACTCCTAGTGAGGTAGATATTCAGTCCTGGATAGGAAGCTGTGCTATCCTATAGTTGTAAATACTGGTTGCCCATTATCAATTTGAAGGGTACTGAGAAGGCCTGTGATTATACTCATAGGCCAAAAGCTCCCACCCAGGGTTCTAGTCTTTCTATTGCCTTTAACACAGTGATCTTAGAGAGATTCTCTTCTTCACATGCTGACCCTAGGGCTGAAACTCAACCTCTATCTCCTGGTCTTATTCCTGGGACAAATATTTATCTATTTCTCTTGGCTCTTCTGCATCTGATTTGCTTCTGATACTTGGAGAATTGTTAACCCTACAAGTCTCACTGAAATGTGGATCTGGACTCTGTTAACAAAGATCAGAAACTCAATTTTCCAGTCTTCTGAAGCCAGGTTAGGGAAAATGACATGGACATAACCAGTTAGATCATCAGAGAGAGCAATCTGAACTTTATTTGGGAGCGAGTGTCCAAGGGCAGCAGACATAGGCTCAGCATCGCAGCTGGTGGAGTTGTCATGGTGGTCATCATGTTCTGGAGTCCAGCAGTGGCTGCTGAGGAGCCCTTGCTATAGTTTCCATGGAGTGCATTTTGCTCTGTGTCTGGCTGCATAGCTCCTCTGCTTCCTAGCAGTTCTGTAAATGATCCTATGTCCTTCTAGTTAATTACTTTGCTGTTAAACAAGTCAGAATGTATTAAGTTTTCCTTAGGAAAACAGAAACGACTCTAGGTTTTTTAATGGAGAGAACTGAATATCAGGAATTGGATTGGTGGATGATGGGGAAGCTGAAAAGCCAAAGAATGGTGAAGAAACCCAAAGATGAACAGTAGCAGAGTTTTGTTAATTACATAGGACTGGAGTCACAGTAGGAGGAGGAGGCTGAGGCTAACCAATGTGAGCTTCAATCACACCTTGTCTAGTGGAGGTGGAGCTTACCTGATGCAATGCAGTCAGAGACATGGCCTGAGGCAAAGCAAGGAAGAAATAACTACCCCGACCTTCCTCCCTGTCTTTCCCCCAGGCTGCCACCAGTGCACCACTGGTAGAACTACCCAGAGACCAGTGGGCAAGAGGGCCTTGTCATCCCTGCAAGACACAGCAGAGCAAGGGAAAGGTGAGGAATTGATGGCAAATGACAAGCCCACAGTTTGTCTCTGCAGCTTTCAAATAAGAACATTGCTGATCAGATGCTAAAAGAGGACATCACCACATGAATATATTGGAGACAAAAAATTTATAGGCTGGGTATTTCTTAGGTCAAGTAATCTGTCTAGCAAGACAACTATGGGTACATAGCGCAATCATAGATTTTGCTCAGTTCTGCTTAACACTCATGTCTGTTTTGGTTTGTTTATTTCACTGTGTTTTGTACCCTTGGGCTGTCTGGCCTTTCTCTTTTAACCTAGAACCCTGAGGCGGGGAGGGGGATCAGTAATAACCACCACCCTCTGCAAACTTCCACATCTCCAGTCCTTTCCAGACTTCTTTTACCACCTTGACCTGAGGGTTTTATTCTGCCCACTGGTTAGGGTGACATAGTTCATTGTGAGAATGATCTAAGGGAGTCTTAAGTCAGCAGGCCATCAGGGAGGTGCTAGACACCTGGCAGAGGAGAGACCCAGAGTTAGGCCCCAAACACCTGCAGCCCTGTGGGGGAGATGGGAAAGCCTGCCTTCAGGTAAAATAATCCATCCCTTATAGTTTATGACCCTGAGCACTCAGCCCCTATAGTTCCTTTTTCTTGCTTTGCTCTTGCTTTGAGTTAAAATTAGGAACTGAGCTTTTTTCATCTTGATACCTTCAGTACTTAACATAGACCACCTTAAGTGTGGTGACAAAAAAAAAGCAACTATGAATGAGTAAATAAGAGAAACAATGAATGAATAACAGCTGCTATGACAATTAAGGTGTATGCTCCATTGTGTGGCCATGTGAGATAAATGTCTCCTAACTCACTGCTCTTTCTGTGGTTGTCCCTGGAGACGGGCATGCACACCTCACTGCCTTTCCTGCTGTGGGAGATGAGAGGACTGGGGAGCCCAGAAGCCCAGAAGATGCCCTTGCCAGTGGAGGGCTCTTCCTCTTCACTGCTCCGAAGGGATGGCACAGCCGTTGAGCACTTTGCTGTGGTGATGTCTACCCACCTCTGTCCTTTCACCCACATCTCCCCCGTCACACTACTGGCCAGGTCAGGCTGGCATGGGAAATTTCCCTTGGGAGACCTACAAGCTTATGGCTTTCTCTTTTTAAATGGTGGTTTCTATGACAGGGAAGGAGTGGGGACTATTATCCTAAAGCCAAACTCACTAAATTTTCAATATGGCAAAAGAAAATAAAGCAAGGGGAGACTTAGCTCATCTTAGCTTATAAATTCTGGTGTGTCCTATGTGACTTTCTGTTCTGACTGAACGCGTGATTGTTCCAGTGACAAAGAGGGTTCTAGAGCCCCATAACTTGGAAATGGCTTGGTCTACGTTGATGGATATCTTTCTACTTCCACCTATTTCTCCATGAAAGCCTCCCCCTTACACACACACACACGCACACACACACACACACACACACACTGCACACTGGTGTTCTGCCAGCCCCAAGGCCTCCTTCCTACTGTTAATTCATGATTCCTCTTTCCTGGTGTCTGTTTTGGATGATACTAAAGTGGCTAGTACCTCTTTGGAGATCTTTGGAAAACTCCAGTGAGTTGGAAAAGACCAGGACATGGGATCTGAAGAATAACGCTGGATGACATCTGGTTGGGTGAAAAATGGGGACAGTCTGACCCGAAGCAGCTTGCCAGAAGCTAGGAACAGATGCTTCTCAAAGGGGAACTGTCATTGTCACATCTCCTGAGTGGCCCATTTTCTTCTTTATAGGAGGTGAATAAACATAACACCACCTGAAAATTGGCCTTTTGAAAAAAAGACTTTTTTTGAAAAACCATCACCGAGGTTCTACCGTTGAAAACCGGAAGCCCCTGGAGCCAGTCATGGGAGGAAGTAGGAATGTGAGGGCCAATGGACTAACCGGTCTCTCTTACTGCGGCCATTTCTTAACCCCAAAGAGGATGTCTGCCTCAGTTTCTACAGTAACAGCTTTAGGGCTGCCCAGTGGGCATCTAGTGGGAGAGAAGGTGCAAATTTGGAGGAAATTCTTTAAACACCAAGTTGTTGGGCATCTCCCATATGGTGTGCGCAGGGATCTGTGTATCTGTGCTTCACTAGCATCCTTCTCTTTCTCTTCCTTTCTCATCTCTTCACTCTGTTTTTCCACTTCTGTCTCCTTTGGTCTCTGTCTCACATTCTACTTTATCTGTCTTCTGTCTCGTAGTCTCCCTTTTCCCCTAATGTTCTTTCTCAGGTTTTCAATCTTCCTCCTCAGCTCGGCTCTCATTTTCTTATTGTGCTGGGTTGGATAGTGTCCCCTCAAAATTCACGTCCTACCTGGAGCCTCAGAATGTGGTTCTATTTGGAAATTGGGTCATTGTGGATAACCTATTTAATTAGTTATTTAATTATTCAATTGGTTATTTAATTAATGGCCATCTCAGTTATGATGAGGTCATTCTGGAACAGGGTGCACCATAAATCCAATGTGATGGTATCCTCATAAGGAGAGAAGAAGAGATACAAAAACAGACACACCCTGGGAGATCACTGCGTGACTATGGAAGCAGAGACTGAAGCAATGTGTTTACAAGCCAAGGAACACCATGGATTGCTGGCAATAACCCAAAACTGCAAAGAGGCAAGGAAGGAATCTTCCTTAGCATCTTCAGAGAGAACATGACCCTGCTAACATCTTGATTTTGGATCTCTAGCTTCCAGAACAGTGAAAGAATATGTTCTCTTAAGCCACCAATTTGTGGTATCCTAGGAAACAAATGCATTTATCACTAACTTCATGCCTACTTCCTCTCCCTATGCATAGCACCCCGACCCTCCCCCCCACACCCCACCCCACCACCGCCTTTTTTCAGATTCAAACCATTGATCTCACCCATTGCATTTTTGGCATCAGGTGTCAGCTGGCTCATTTTATTTGAGGGCAAAGTTTGTTTCTGCTGGATTCACAGCTCAGTTGCCACGTGGGCTACTTCTCTGCTCAGAAATGTCAGGAGTTTTTAAATAGTTCATAAAGGTGACCCCCTTTTGACCTGACCCTCCCAGGTAAGTATGCTGTCTTTGAGGACCACAGAAAGGTTCAAGAATCTGGGTTTTCAATCTCCACATGACCCTGGGCAAGTCTCTTAACCTCCCTGAATTCTTTCAATGTCTTCATTAATAAAAAAAGGCAACTGCTTTAGTCTTGCCTGCCTCTGGAGAATGTTGTTAATCTGAAAAGACCTTTTAAAGTACAACAAAGAATGCTGTGCACATTTACAGCCCTTTATTATTCAGACTTAGGAGGCTGGGATGAAATAAATATTTATGGAATCCAGAAGGTGACATGGAATTTTATGGATATTATTACACTGGATCCTTACAGCAACCTACCAAATAAGTGATTCCCATTTTAAGTGAAGAGAAAATGGACTTGAAGCAAAGAACCATCACTTTCATAAGAAACAGTGAAGATTCTAATTAAACCCAGATTTCCTGATGTCCAATTTAGAGATTACTCTACTACATTACACTGTGACCCTCTTATTTGTTGATTCATTATTATTTTTTTATGGCACACTTCCTTTCCATCTTGAAATACTTCTCTGACCCTTCAGGAGAAGCCGCAGACTCAGTAGAGTCTGGTCCCATGTGTAAGGAGAGGTTTAATTTTCAAGTACAAATATTAACAGCAGGCTCACAGAGGAAACATTTTGGAGGAGGAAACATTTTGGAGGAACAATCGATGTTGGCAGACAGGAGCCTATCAGGAGGTAAAGGATTCGTAAAAGTGAAGTTTAAGGCAAACTTTTGGAGGAGAGATGAGAAATGCTGTCTTCAGAAAGGAGGAAGGGTCAAATTCAAGATCCACAGTTGGCTAAACAGTGTGTGAATCTGGGCCTGAGCTTTGCAGTGCGGGGAGTTTGGAGATGGAGAATTCTGTCTGCATAGCATGCATTATGTCTTTATGTGATATGTATGCATCAGAGAAGAGAATTTCTTTTCTGTTGCAGTCATCTCCTAAAAATGCACACACTTGAGAAATCATCACTGTCTCTCCTTTCTCATTTCTCCACTTTCTGCACATCTTCCTACTTGCTGAGCCTTTCCTCTCATTCCAGAGCGACAGAAGCACCAGCCCCTTCTTTAGGAGCTGTTTATCTGGCATCTGCCTCTCTGCTGAGAGAGCAGATCCCTCTTCTTCCCTTCTTTAAGCCCCAATTGTATCTTCCATCGTACCACTCTGAGTGTGATTAGAGTGAAGAAATATCATAAAAAAGAAAATCAAACATCAGGTAATTACAGCCCATAATTTGTTTATCTTTCAGAAGCCCATATTGGAGGAGCATTACTCACTTTGAGAATCCTGGCATAGGCAGATGCATCACTTATGTTGAAGTATATTATCTGCTATGATATTTATGATGAAATGAGTTTGCCAGCCATCATCTATCAGGTCACAAACTCTTACTCAGCCTTGGAAAATGGCTTTTAATACACTCTTGTTTCAAGATTGGGGTGGATGTACAATTTGTGACTTTCCTACCTCTGCTGCTCCTGGGAACAGGGTGTACAGGGCTGTGTACAGGGTGAACAGGGTGGGGAGCTGTGTTCCTTTGCCTTGTTCACAACCCCCACCCTTGGTCCAGTGAGACCATGGGTTCCTTAAGGACAGTCCATGTCTTACTCATTTTGTATCCTCTTTATACAGGGTCTGGCACATGGTTGATGTCAACAAATGTATGTTGAAACACAATGAATTGATTCATATGTGAGGAGATTCAGCTTCTGGGATCATGACCCCATAAATTCCTGGAGGAAAAGTAAAAGACATACTTACCATCACCTGAGATCATGTATTAGCTCATTTATTCAATCATGCATTTGCACATTTGTACAACAAATGGTAATCAAAAACTATTGTGTGGAAGGTACAGTGCTAATTGCTAAGTGAACTAAAAAAAAATATATATATATGGTTTCTGGTCAGGTGTGATGGCTTACACCTGTAATCCCAGCACTTTTGGGAGGCTGAGGTGGGAGGATCCTTGAGCTCACGGGTTTGACACCAGTCTGGGCAACATGGCAAGACCTCGTCTCTACTAATTTTTTTTTTTTAAATGAAAAATTAGTCAGCTGTGGTGGTGCACCTATAGTCCCGGCTACTTGGGAGGCTGAGTTGGGAGGATTGCTTGAACCCAGGAGATCAAGACTGTAGTGAGCTGTGATCAAGCCACTGCACTCCATCTTGGGTAACAGAACAAGACCCTGTCTCAAACAAACAAAAAACAAAACAAAAAAGCGTAACTTGTACCTTAAAGGAGTTTATGATCTAGTATTAAGGGTAAGAGAGAAATGAATGGTACAGGGAAGAAAATGAGGCTATAAAAATGCTTTGAATGCTCTGAGGATGAACAGATTGCTTCTAGCTGGAGACATAGGCTGGAGTGGATATTTGAATAGAATTAGAATGGATGGTATATTAATTGTTTTTTAAAAATAAATTAAAGTGAATCTAGCTTTTGTCACAAAAGGTGTTCACAGGCAGCAGACTCTACTATTTCACAGAACCCATGAAAAAAACTCAACAAATAAGTCTCAGGTAGGGGTGAGAAGCAGAGATCCTCAGGGACCCTGTAGTGAAATCTGTGACCCTTCCCCTGAGAGTTCCCTTGTCAATGTAATTCAGTGGCAAACATTCTTTGTTTCTCTGATGAAACCTTCAGTTTCCAGGAGATCTAATGTGATTAATCAAGTAGAGTGTCAGGACTCCAGTTTGTAAATTCATTAGCTATGGCCAGGGGAACTGTCCCCAGAAACATGGCTGCTAAGACCCCTCTTTGTATAGTGGAAGCAGTTCCCAAGAACAAGGGCTGAGCAGCCTCTCTGGCTGGGGGTACCTACATGTGGGTAAGATTTGGAGGTGTGTGGACATGATCACGAAGGACATTGCAGATGTGGGGAAGCACAGGGCTGAAAGCCTCCCACTAGGACTCTCTGCCTGGCTCTATCTGTTCTCCCCAGGCTCAGGCATGGTCATTTGTTCCCGCTGGCTCCCTTCCAGATGGGCTCAGGTATAAGTCTGTGTGTTTGCACCTGGGAGCATGTATGTGAGTGCAAGTGTGAGCACTTGGGTTTGGTTACTTTTGAGTGTATGTGCAATTCTGAGCACGTGTATGAGTACCTCTGAGTGTGTTCGTGTGCCAGTGTGAGTGTGTGTGTGTATGTCTGGTGTAATATGTGCAGTGTGAGTGTGATTATGTCCTCTGTATGTGTGATAGTGTGATTATGTGTGTGCTCTTCTGGGTCCTACTTTGGGGGGAGAGGATGATAAACGGCACAAACTTTCTCACTGACAGAATAGGTGTCTTCTTAGCATAGCTTTTATGAACTACTGTGTGAAAAAAGTTTCTGGTCCTCCACCTGAGAAAATTACTAAAATTACTAAATGCTGTCTGGTGTTAATCTGCCTTCCATATGTACCGGCCCAGATAATGGAGTAGAGCAGGGAATAAAAATATCCATTCTGCAGCGCAACAGTTTCTTCATGTCCAAACCTAGTAATTTCTTTCCTGAAGGAGGAGTTCATTTCATCCTCTTGAACCTTCTTTTCTGTTTGTTCCTTGCTATTCTAATCTCCAGGATGAACACAGCCACCGCCCCCTCTCTTCCAAAACACCTCCTTTCCACACCGAATCATTCTGGTTCTGTCCATTTGTTGTGGGCTCCTTTCTCAGCTCCTAAATGCATGTGGGGGCTGCTCACTGATGGCTCTTTCTGTTCCTCCACTTCATCTTGCTCACTCCTCTATGTGCCCACCGAAATCCCATGGAATCAACAACAGCTTTAAAAGGTGGGTTTTGTTTCCTTCTGTCTGCAGGGGATCAAACATAGGCACCTGCCTGTCCAAGGGGGTCTAAGTCACAGTAGAGAAGTGATTTGCAAAGGCTGGTGGAATGGTGTGGCAGGCCTGTGGAGTTGAATAAAAATCCTGATGTCCTTCCTGGCATGAAGAGTGGAGCTGCCAAGCTGCCCCCAGGAGAAGCGTGCTGCCTATGCATCTCACTGAACTTCTGTGTACAGAAGAAATACTGGTGGTTTGACCAAACGCTCAGGGTCCCCACAACTCCCATTGTTATATGGGAAAGAACAAGGTCTTGTCCACTTCTCTAAACCTTTATAAAGGAGCCAGCCGGTGCCTGCCACTTTGTTCTCCATTGGAGAAGGCTGGCTGCATGCATGTCATGCACCGTATCCCAGCAGCAGAGGCCCTGACTTTTTTTTTTTTTTTTTTTTTTATCAGCTGTAGTTCATTTGTAAATTATTAACCTTTCAAGAGCCAATATTTGCTCAGGGCCTTCTAGTTCATCTCAAGTGTCGATACTGTGCTTGGGAGATTGTGGGGACAGAGGGTGCAGGGAGCTCAGTCTGACACGCTATTGTTGGGGAGGAAAATGCTCTTTGTCTAGCAAGAGAGGAGGATCTGACTCAGCAGCAGTAGAACCTCAGGCCAGCCCTTTTCCCACCTGGGGCTGAGGAGACCCAGTCATGGGAGAGTCCACATAGGAGCAGGGGTCCTCAGTGTTCTCTAACCACATTGAGAGTCTACTCTGCCCCAAACCACTCCACTATGCCAGGCTGAGGCTTTTCAGGCCAATATACTTCTAAGGATAAAATGAAGGGAGTTCTGGACAATGCACTGAGAACACTACTGAGACATTAGAGCCATGCTTTGGATTTGAAGAGGGGAACTTTACTTGTCACCCCGGGTGAAGTCAATTCCTCTGTGTGTCTCCCCAATGAAACTGTGGGTACCTTAGGAGAAGAGACAGTGACTTAATCATCTCAGAATCCTCAGACTGGCATAAGGCCTGAGGTTTATCAGGCATTCAGTAAATTCTTGCTGAATGAGCAATTAACTCGAAGGTCTTCAGGGTTCCCGGGACCAAAGAGTTGGGCTTTATAAAAGCAAATTCATAATTCAATCTGTACAAGTAGTACAATTCAGTATGGTAAGTATGTTACAAGTCAGTTGTTGAATATTACACATTGCCACAATGATCTGTCAGTAATAAAGACACAGTCCACAAAATATTCTCTCTCTTGTAGGTCACTACAGTTGACTCCAATGATCTCATTAAACAGCTTGAGGCTAAAAATAATCTAGTGTTTCTCTTACGCAATACACTATTTGCTGATTGAACAACATAGTTTCCAAAAGTGGAAAGGGCATTATGAGGAAAGGTATTAAAATTAAAATAAAGCTATCATCTTCACTTTTAATAAAACTTTGTACAATACTGAAGATACTTTATAGCAAGGTCAAAAAATTAGAGTCCTTGGTGTTGTGCACAGAAATTCTAGTCCCAGCATTATTCCATAAAATGTACTTGGGCAAATTAACGACTCTGAGACTCAGTTTTCTCGTCTTTAAAATGGGGATACTCTATCTACCTCTTAAAGTTATTGTGAGGACTGAATGAGTTAGTACTTGGAGAGGACTCAGAGCAGTGCATAGTTAAGGACTCAGTAAGAGCTAACTTTCATCACTATCATCACTACCATCACAAAGAGTAAGTGAGACAACGCACCTTGAGGACCTTGCATAGTACCTGGCATAAAATAGGCTCTTAATAGATGAAAGCCAATTAGTACTAGTAATTAGAGTTTAAAATGATGAGATTTTAAGGCATGTAGAAAACAAGAATATCTTGTGTTGCTGGCAATCAAAGTTATTCTATTCCAGGCCATGGGGATCTCCTATTTCTCCAGAAATATGGAGGCTACAAGAGAGAACTAATATTTATTGAGTACTTACATTGTACTAGTTACTGTGCTAGGGGCTTTAAAAACATTTTTTTCCATTTAAGCAAATAATCCTAATATTTTAGATAATTTACCGAAACCCACAGAGATTATGTATCTCTCCAATAGTCATATTAGCTAATGATGGTAGGACTAAGATTTCAGCCTAGATTTGTTTGGACTCTATAGCCTGTATGCTTTCCACTTTTCAGAATCTATCTTCAAAACAAAGCAAAAACTTTCTGGAACTCTCTGGAGCCCTTGGCTGTTCTCTGGACCTTCCTTTGCTGTGTCTGGGGGCATGCACATCTTGGCTCAGGCTGAGCTTTTCTATTTGCCATAAGAGTCATCTCAGAGGGCACAGCCTGGAGTGCAGCTCGACAAACATATGTGTGACAGCTGAGTGCCAAGCACCATGTTAAGAACTGGACTTACAAGATGGATAGGACCTAGTGGCAGCTGTCCTTGAGGAAGCCAGAGCCTGGAGAGACAGATCTCATATAATTACTTAATGACAGTATAATGGTGGGAGGTAAAGGGCAGGAATGTGCACAGGGAGCCACAGGAGAACAGAAGAGGACACTAGGGGAGTCTGGACTTTGAAGGAAGATTTCTTGGAAGAGAAGATGCCAGAACTGAATGTTGAAAGTTTAGTAAGAGCCCACAGAAGAAAAGTGAGAGGAGGGTTTAGTAGAGGGGAGCACAGGAGCAAAGACACAGAGATGAGAGATAGCATGCAGTGTCATAGAACTGCAGGCCATTCAGATTTATCATAGTGGAAAGTGCAATGCAGAAGTGAGTAGACAGAGATCAAGCAGAAGGGGCAGGCAAGGCCAGAGCTCAGAAGTCCTTACATGCATGTCTGGGAGTTTGAACCTTATCCTGAACATGCTGGCAGAAGAGTGATAGGTAGGAAGCTTGGAGTTGAGGTGAGCAAGGCTGGAGGTAAGGGGTTATGGGTGGCTATTGTCCAGGGGAAAAGATGATGAAGGCAGTGATAATGGAAATGGGGCAGAATGCAGAGATGCAGGAAATGTTAGGAGGCCAAGCCTTCAGGACTTGCTGGTTAATTGGGTGTGGGAGAGAGGGAAAGAGAGGATCAAGAATAATTTCCAAGAATTTTGCCTTAGACAACTAGGATTGATGGTGCAATTAACAGAATGTTAAAAGGAGAAGAAAGCTTATGAGAAATATTAAGCATCAATTGTTGTACTTATTGAATCTGGGGTGCTTGTGGGACACCCGAGTGAGATTGGAAGTGCAAGAGGCAATGCATCCTGAGGCTAAAACTAACAGTCACATCCAAGCTCAGAAATTAGCAATGACTATGAATATCTCTTCTTAACACTACCTGCCTCACTTTCTTACTCTCTATTTGCAGGTTATAGCAGAGTACCAATATTCTGCAGAAAACCAAAACCTCACTTGAATTTCTACTCCTATCATGATGTTCTACCCCCAGGACCCTTGTTTATGCTGGTCTCTCCTTTTGAAAGAATGTGACACTTTCTTCACCCAACGAATTCTTACTCAGACTTCAAGATTCAGTGCAGAGTCTGGGGATAAATATTCTACAAATAGCCCCCAGGATTGTCATGGTCCTCAAGACAGGTACACACAAACTAGTTTTCTTTTAGAGACAGAATCTCACTCTGTCACCCAGGCTGGAGTGCAGTGGTGTGATCTCTGCTCACTGCAAGCTCCACCTCCTGGGTTCATGCCATTCCCCTGCCTCAGCCTCCTGAGTAGCTGGGACTACAGGTGCCCGCCACCATGCCTGGCTAATATTTTGTGTTTTCAGTAGAGACGGGGTTTCACCTTGTTAGCCAGGATGGTCTCGATCTCCTGACCTCGTGATCCGCCTGCCCTGGCCTCCCAAAGTGCTGGTATTACAAGCGTGAGCCACTGCACCCGGCCTAGTTTTCTTATTGATACATAATAGATGTACATATTTCGGGGGTACATGTGATAATTTGATACATTCATATAATCAATTCAGAGCAATTGGGATATCCATCACCTTAATATTTATCTTTCCTTTTTGCTAGGAACATTCAAATTTTGAAACATTCTAGTTTTTTTTTTGTTTGTTTGTTTGTTTTTTTTTTGAGACAGGGTCTCTGTCACCCAGGCTGGACTCTTCCTGCCTCAGCACTCCAGGTAGCTGTGACTACAGGCATGCACCACCATGTGGGCTAATTTTTGTATTTGTTAAAGAGATGGGTTTTTGCCATGTTGCCCAGGCTGATCTCAAACTCCTGGGCTCAGGCAATCAGCCTGCCTTGGTTTTCAAAAATGTTGGAATTACAGGCATAAGCCACAGCACCCGGCACACATTCTACCTATTCTGAAATGTACGGTAGATTAATATTAATGATAGTCACTCTGCTGATCCATTGAACACCATATCTTATTTCTTCTATGCAATTATATATTTGTATTCTTTAATCAACCTCTCTTCATTCCCCCTTCCCTCCACTCTCCCAGACTCCAGCAACTACCAATCTGCTCTTTATCTTTATGGGATCTACTTTTTAAACTCCCGCATATGAGTGAGAAGACGCAATATTTGTCTCTGTGCTTGGCTTATTTCACTTAACCTAATGACCTCCAGTTCCGTGCACGTTGCTACAAATGACAGGATTTCATTATTTTTTATGGCTGAATAATATTCTATTGTGTACATATACATTTTCTTTATTCATCTGTTGGGCACTTAGATTGATTCCATATTTAGGCTTTTGTGAATAGTGCTGCAATACACGTAAGTGTGCAGATATCTCTTTGATATATTGATTGCCTTTATTTTGAATATATACCCAGTGGTGGAATTGCTGAATCATATGGTAGTTCTAATTTTAGTATTTTGAGGAACTTTCACACTGTTTTCCACAATGGCTGTACTGATTTATGTACCAACAGTACATAAATAACCCAGAGTTACATTAGCAGATGCTTTGTGCATCATTTCTTCTTCTTTCAATTCTTCTTCTGGGACCTGAAGTTTCTCACACTGCAAGCCCAAGAGTAGTGGCTGCAAATTAAGAAACTTCTTTTCTAATGGGGTTGTGCATGGAGTACCCCCAGGCTACCCCTGCACTGGGGTTTCTCAGCCACTGCACTGAAATTTGCATTGGCTTATTGAAAGTCAATCACAAGTCAAAACAATGGACTCACAGAGGAGAACACTGTTGTTTGGGCCCAGCAGCTCTGAGATCAATACCTTTAATGGTAGAACCTAAAAATAAAATAAATAGGAAGGAAGGAGAAAGAAGAAAGCAAGAAAGAAGGAAAAAGAAAGAAAGAAAGAAAGAAAGAAAGAAGAAAGAAAGGAAGAAAGAAAGAAAAAAAGAAAGAAGAAAAAGAAAGAGAGAAAAAGAAAGAAAGAGAAAGAACGAATGAGTGAATCAAGGAGGAAGGAGAAAAAAGGCAAGAAAGAAAAACAAGGGAAGATTTGTTGACTTTCTAGTACATTCCAGACTGCAAAAAAGCTGTTGCTCTGTAGATTCATTCAACTTCCACTTATAAAGCACCTACTCTGTTCCAGACACACTAGACACTGGAGATATAGAGATGAATATGCACTATGCTTACCATCTAGGGGGGCAGACAAATACCTAATGAATGCACAACAGAATGAGTACTATGGAAAAAAAGGAGAGAATAATTTTCTCTGGTTAAGGAGAAAAGTGGGTTAGGGATGATATCATAGAGGCCTAGTAGGAGTTTCTAAGCAGAGATGGGATGGAAGAATATCTTAAACAGACATTAGCAGGAACAAAGGCATGGAGCATGCATGCCAGTACATTTGGGGATTATTGAGTACTTTGGCACAAAGTGGCTCCTATTTTCCAACGCTCAATAGACTAGTTCCCAGAATATTTACTTTCTTCATTTGCTTTTAATAATTAAGCACCAAGAAAGTGGCTTTGATTGTCAGCTTCACTCTCGGGGTTAATTAGATATTTCCAAATAATTTGCCAAATACTTGTTTTGATCCCAAGTTTGGTTCCTCCTTTCTTTCCCTTTCCCCAAACACTGATTTCTCTGGAGAGCTGTTGTTGGAGAATTGACTAGAACTAATTATTCCAGATAATTAAGATCACTAAGCAAAGCAATTTAATTTTTTCTATTTCTTTCTTTCTTGTTTTTTTTTTTTTTTTGAGAAATGTTAATGTCTGCATAACACGCCATCAATAAAACTCCTTTTAAAAGGTTAAGTTGGCTGAGTGCAATATTGGATTGAGAATGACTAAGATCAAATGAAATCCAGTAAAGATATTTAGCAGAGTAATGAAGTTTATTCTGGAACAAATGGCTTTTCCTTATCAGAATTTGCTTTTACTTGATGCTGTGCTGAAATAGGGAAGAACGAAGTCAGGCCAAGCCAATTGCATTAAAAGAAGTTTGTTTTCAGTGACTTTCCATTTACATTGTGTGCCTGCCTTTCACTGTCCTCTGCCCCTTCTGCTCTCCCTCCCAAGCACAAGGGTCTTATAATATGCTTTGACTTCCCCCTTCCCTTTATCTCCTCTAAATGTGGGCTGCTCCAAATGTGCAGTTCTCTCAAGTGTCTTATGAATAACAAATAGGTGACACAGACCAGAACCCATATAACAACTTTTGGGAGAAAGGAATAGACAGTATTGAAAAAATCAACTTGAATTAGTTGCCAACATTTAAACATTTGGAGACTCCAAATATGTGTCCAGATTTCCAACTTCTAAAAGCCTGGCATTCCTACCTAATAGTAATTGACTGAAATAGACCAGGAGCTGTCCGCTTTAGGTCAGGTCTGTGGACTCCAGCGTGCCAATACCCTACCCAGCCTTCTTCACTCATTATCTTACCTGCTCAGCCCCACAGAAAAGCAGCCCCTGATGGGAGCTACTCTTTCCGCTTTCTCCCCCTCCTATTATACCCCAACTAGCATTTTCTCCTTTCTTGTACAGATTTAAATTTTGTGATGAGAAAATAATCTGATTTAAAAAATTCATTTACTGAGAGTAAGTGACTGATAGTCTGTTTAATCCCACCAGGAGTGTTGGATTTTCAAATTATCTCACTTGAATCTCCAACTGTTAACAATTTGGGTCATGTGCCAAAAAAAAAAAAAAAAAAAAGGGGTGAGGAATATAGGTAGTATAGGAGGAGTATTGTTGGTTAGCCAGATTTCCCCAGCTTATCTCCAAGTACTTTCATGGTTATAGTGTCCTTTCATGGAGAGAACATGGGCTTTGTACTCAAAGAGATCTGCATTCACACCTGTACCATCACTTATATCTCTGATGACCTTCGCAGGGTTTCTGAGCCTGTTTCCACATCTGGAAGATATACTTAAAGGGGCTCTGCTGAGCCGGAATATGTAAAGTGTTTGAAACAGTAGTTGCCCAAGAAGTGTTGCTCTCTTCACTGCCACTTTATTTCCACATGGGTTCTGGGGATGGATATTCTGAGTGGTGTCTGCATGACTACGAGGTCATGCCTCACTTTTTAGTTAAAAGTATTTATATTCAAAGTAAGTGTCAGATAATATAGTCACTATTAAAAGAACACATGCTTAAATTAGTTGATTTGGTGATGTACATGAGAGCCATAGTCCTAGCGAGGAGCTGGAGAAAACATAATTCACTCACTCATTCATTGTTTTATCAATATACTCATTTATTCAACAAACTTTTATTGGGTGCTGTGTTCACCAGCTTTCACTAGGTTATGCTGTGGTAAGTACAACTCCAACCAGCGGCTTATAATCAAATACTTATTTCTTGTTCATATTGTGTGCTCATTGCCAGTCAGCTGTCGTTCTACTCCTGTTCCAAGCTGTTTCCTGGCATCTGGGATCTAGGATGGAGGAGCAATCTTATCTGAGACATGCCATTCTCATGGCAGAGGGATGAAAGGAGCTAGTAAAAACATTGAACGGCTCTTGAAGTGTCTTTCTGGAACTGGAAGACTGTCACTTCCATTCACATTTTATTGGCTAAAACAAGTCACATAATTATGCTTGATGTCAATGGGCTAGGTACCCTTCCTTTAGGAAGGCACTGCAAGTCACAAGCAATGGGTAGGAATAGTTAATACTCTTAAAGGGGAGAGGGAAGACAGGTGTTTGGGAACATTATTATCTTAGTTTGTTTTACATTGCCACAATAGAATACCTGAGACTGGATACTTTATAAAGAAAATAAGTTTATTTAGCTCACAGTTCTGCATGCTGGGAAGTTCAAGGGCATGGCACTGGCTTCTGATGAGGGCTTTCCTGTTGTGTCATAACATGGTGGAAGGTCAAATGGGAAGTGGGCATGTATGAAGGAGCTGAATTTGAAAGGCATCCTTGCTTTATAACAATCCATTCTTGTGGGAACTAATCCATTCCCCCAAGAGCTCATCCAGTCTTATGAGAGTGAGAATTCACTCACTGTTTTAAGAATGGCATCAAGACCCACAAAGGTGCAGCCCCTATGACTTAAACACCTCCCATTAGACCCCATCTCCCAATATGGCCACATTAGCAATGAAACATCAGTATGATTTTTGGTGGGGACAAACCACATCCAAACCATAGCATTCCATCCCATAGCATTCCATCCCCAGCCAACTCCCACCCCCTGACCAACACTCACGTACTTCTTACAGGTAAAATACAATCATTCCCTCTTAGTGATCCCAAAAGTCTTAATTTTTTCTAGCACCAATGTAAAAGTCCAAAGATCAAAGTCTTATCTGAGACTCAAGGCAAGTTCCTTTTAGCTCTGAGCTCATAAAATGAAAAACAAGATATTTACTTCCAAGACACAATGGTGGAACAGGCATGGGGTAGACATTCCCATTACAAAATGGAGAAATACACCAAAAGAAGAAAGATGTAACAGACTCCAGGCTAATCCAAAACTCATCAGGGCAAATATTAAATCTTAAGCCTCTGGAATGATCTCCTTTGACTCCATGTCTCACATTCTGGGAACACTGGTGTGAGTGGTGAGCTCCTAAGGCCTTGCACAGCCCTGGCCCCATGGCGTTGCTGGGCACATCCCACTTGATTGCTCTTCTGAGTTGGAGTCAAATACCTGTGGCTTTTTTGAGCTGACATTGCATGTTGCCAGTGACTCTACGATTCTGGGGTCCCAGTGGCAGCCCCGCCCCTGTATCTCCACTAGGCATTGCCCTGGTGGGGACTCTCTGTGGCAGCTCCAACCCTACGTTTCCTCTTGTGATTGCCCTAGTAGAGGCTCTTTGCAGTGCTTCTCCCCTGTGACAAGTCTGTGCTTGGGACCACAGGCTTTTCCATAAATCCTTTGGAATCTTGGAGTAGGAAGACATAACTCATAGGTCTTGCATTCTGCAGGCCTAAAGAGTTAACACCACATGTGGCCAACGCTTACTGCTTACACCCTCTGGAGTTGGTGCACGAATCTCTTTTTCTCACCTGGGGTCACTTGAGCCATTGCAGTAGTATCCTGAGGGGAGCTAGCATCCTGAGGCTGCACAGGGCAGCAGTGCCCCAGACCTCTCCCCTGAAACCATTCTGTCTTCCTAGGCTTCTGGGCCTGTAATGGGAAGGGTGCCCTCAAAACCCTTAAACATGCCTTTGAACCCTTTTCCCCATTGTTTTGACTATAAGCACCTGATTCCCTTTTAGCCATGCTAATCTCTTTAGTAAGTGTTGCTCCACCAAACTCATAATGCCTCTCTTGAAAAATGTTTTTTTTTTCTGTACCACGTGGCCAGGCTGTGAATTTTCCAAATCTTTCTACTTCATTTCCCTTTTTTCCTAGCAGTTCACTGTAAGCAGTTAGAAGTAAACATGCAGCAGCCTGAGTGCTTTGCTGCTTAGAAATTCCTTCCACAGATATGCTATATTATTGCTATTAAGTTTGGCCTTCCACAAAACCCTAGGGCATGGACAAAATATAGCCACATTCTTTGCAACCATATAACAAGGCTGACCATTGCTCCAGTTTTCAGATCAATATCCTCATTTCCATCTGAGACCCCATCAGATTGGCCTTTATGGTCCATTTTCTATCAGCATTTTGGTCATGACTGCTTAACCGATCTCTAACAAGTTCCGATCTTTCCCTCATCTTTTTGTCTTCTTCTGAGCCCTCACCGGAATCACACTTAATGTTTAATTCATAGCAATACAGGCTTTTGCTGGTCTGCTCCTCCAAACTTTTTCAGCTCTTGCCTCTTAACCATTTTCAAGCTACTTCTACACTTTCAGGTTTCTTTATAGCAATATCCCACTCCTGGCACCAATTTTCTATCTTAGTCTGTTTTGTGTTGCTGTAACAGAATACTTGAGACTGGGTAATTTATAAACAAAAGAGGTTTATTTAGCTCATAGTTCTGCAGGCTGAGAAGTTCAGGGGCATGGCACTAGCTTCTGGTGAGGACTTTTGTGCTTTGTCATAACATGATAGAAGTTCAAAGGGGAAGTAAGCACAGGTGAAGGGGACAAACACGAAGTGCGTTCTCACTTTATAACAAGCACTCTTGTAAGAACTAATCCACTTCTGCTAGAACTAATCCCGTGTCATGGGAAGAACTCACTACAGCAAGAATAGCACCAAGGCACCAATGAGGGTGAAATTCCCATGACTCAAACACCTCCCATCAGGCCTCACCTCCCAACACTGCCTCACTGGCAGTCAAACTTCATGAGTTTTGGTGAGGACAAACCACATACAAACCAGAGCAACTATCTAAGTGATGGGCATAAAGGGAAGGGTAAGACGTGGGCCTTTCCCTCAAATAACTCATAGCTTAAAGAAGAAGATGGATATGCTAATGATTATGGTGAAATAATTAATGGCCATAATAGCTCACAATGGGCATTGGGCTAAGTAATTAACATGTATTAAGCAGTTTAATCTTCACACAACTCTGTGAAGTAGGAACTGCTATTATCTCCATCCCATTTTGTAAATTCCTCAGGAACAGAGACACCCAGCAGTCAAGAAAGATCACAGCCAAGATCAGACAAGTAATAAGTAGCAGAGACTAGACTTGAATCTGGGTTATCTGGCTTAGGAATCTATACCAGCAAATACTATTTGCTAGTATAGCTTGGCCACAGCAAATAGTAGAGTGTCACAGAGTGCTCCAGATGCACAGGCTAGAGGTGGGGAGGTGGTGACAGGAGATGATCCTTAAGGAGAATTTAGCCAGGTGACGGAAAAGTCACTTCTGCTGGAGAGGCAGGAAGGAGCAGAGGCTGAGGTGTGAGCAGTGTCTGGAGTGACACCAGGAGCAATTTGGTGCTGGAAAAGCCTGAGGTACAGGGCTGTAGAGTGGTAGAGAGGCCAGCTCATGGGGGATTCACCTTAGGGAGCTACTTAGGGTGAATTTAGGAGTATGGGAGTGGATGCAGAGAGAATAGTGTGAGGCCATTGCAATGTGCTCCTCTATCCCTTTCACCAAAGGGAATATTTTATTAGGAAACTCGTATTTCTATTTGCGTAATCATTATTTTTTTCCTGCATACATGCTCCTGTCTCTCTGGACAGGGGTGCTGGCTGTGGGGTTTGGGCTGGTGCACCCTGAGTTGATAAAAGAGACGACCAGTCTGGGCAGGCTGCAGTATTTTCTACTGGATTTCACAGATCTGCAGAAACACTGAGCATTTTTGTTTTCCCTAAGAAACAGAATGTTGGCAGCTTTATTTTTCTCAAGGGTATAGCACTGAATGTTATTTATTGTTCTGACTCTGAATTTTGTGCTGTCTTTTTTTCTGTTTCTGCTGACAGGTGATTTGCTCTTGAACAATTAACAGAGTGAAGGCTGTGTTCCATCTCCTCACAGGCTCCCGCCGGGCACCCTTGGGAGCACAGGAGGGAAAAGGCTTTCTTCTTGATCCTATTACTGCTGCCCAGCATCAAGAAGGATTAATTAACCCACCAGGTTTTGCTTCATTATGAGGAAAAAAGAAAAGCCAGTGACAGTGGAATTCAAACCTTGAACAGGCAAAGGAATCAGTGCTCAAGCACAATCGAAGACTTAGCTGGGTGGTGTGGCTCAATGGAAAGTGGGGTGACTTGGTGAAAGTTACACACTCCTACAGCTCTTGTTTCTTCATCCTCAGAGTTCACACTTCAATTCTACAAATTGATGACCTACTGTGAGCTAAGCCCCGCCCACTCTGCGCTAAGCCCCGCCTACCTTGAGTCCCTACTCTGAGCTAAGGAACAGTCTTTCATCCCCATGGAAGCTTTCTGTCTAGAAGGAACTAAAGAGCATAATCATACTGATCTTTCAGTGCTGTTGTTAGAATTAATTAAATGTGGTATAGCATGTGAAAGTACTCTGTAACTAAACATTGTATAAATGTTAATTAGTCTCATTTTAATGTTTTATATTCAGGCATTCAAACAATTATTGAGCACTTATTAGGGCAAATAACTGTACTTGCAGCTAACAGTTACGTGAAAGAATTCAAAGACATTGGTTTTGCTGTTTAGGAAGGTCCCACGTGGTAGAGCAATTAAGACACACACATGAAATAATTAAGCAACAAAGTTGGGCCTAAAGAAGTTTCATCTCACATGCTAATCATGGCTGGTAGGCTATGGCTATCTAGAGTATTATGCTGAAAAGGATTCTGAAACTCTTTCTGGGCTCAGTTGAAAAGGATGTTCTGGTGGATTAGCAATGAACGCCATGGGCATAAGCTGGGCATGTAGTGGTACATGGACTAGGCATTTTATAGTGCCTAATACAAGGTAGCAAACATAATGACAAAAGCAACTGTCATTGAAATTCAGCCAAAGTTGGTATCAGTGTAGGCTTGTATGGCTGGCAAAGAATGTAGAGAAGCTAAAGATTAAGTTTGACCTTGAATTACAAGTAGGACTTCAGTGAAGATAGGAGGCTATTTCAGAATGCAGGGCATCTGGTGAGGAGTGGTGGATGGTGCAGAGTAAGGAACTCAGTACCTGATTCAAAGCCTGGGTCTCCCAGAAGTGAGCCATGCGGCTTGGGCCACTTTATCTCCTGAGGTCTCAGAGTTTTCATATATAAAACTGTAGAGCTTGTCTTGATGTTTTGAACATTCTTTCTAATTCTGCACAGCAGTCCATTTGTGGGTTAGATGAGCCTTTACCAAACTGTATTTCATGGAACAATGGTCCCAAGAGCTGTTCTGTGAAAAGTAAGTTTTGTCATCAAATAATTTTGAGAAATTCGAAATTCTATATGCTTGTTGATTCCTATTTCTTTCCTTCCATTCTTTCTTGAATCCACTCTGATTGGTCCTTAAAGTTGGAGTTTATTTTTATTATTATTGTTATTGTTGTGGCAGTAAAGATGGACAAAGGCAGATTCCACAAACATCTCAAAATAAAATTCAATAGGACTTGGTGATTAATTGCATACAGGCAATGCAGGAGAGGGTCTAAGCAAAGATGGCAAAGATTCCACAAACATCTCAAAATAAAAGTCAATAGGACTTGGTGATTAATTGCATACAGGCAATGCAGGAGAGGGTCTAAGCAAAGATGGCAAATATTTCAAACTAGAAAATGAATAGAATAAGCCAGGGGATTATAGATGGACAAAAGAGGTTGAGCCAGGTTGGTGCACATGGAGCAGGGATGGGGAGGGAGAATACCATCCTGCAAGCTGGGTGCCTCATGGGTACAAGAAGAGAGGCATCTAGGTTGCTCACAGCTATGGAAAGGTGCAAGAAAAGATGAAGGAGATCATCTCAGCAACAGCAGCAGCAGCAGCAGCAGCACAACATTGGGGTCTAGAGAGACCACTTTCGTCTGCCTAGGACTAAGAAGTTTCTCAGGACACGAGGCTTTCAGTTCAAAAACTAGGTAAGTTCTGCACAAAAAATTGGTTGTATTATTAGGGGATCAAGTTTCCTTATTCTAAAATGGACAGCTGGATTCATAATCAAAGGACAATGTGTTGTTGCCAGCAATTTCTGTTGAGCATTTTATGAAGAGAGTTTCGATTAGCCCCCTAATAGGTCACTGGTGTTTCCTGTGCCTGGCACATGTAGAGGCATCTTTAGCCCGTCCAACCCTCTCTGGCTTTCCTGGCTATGGCTGGCTAACATTTGGATCCACCTCTTAATGGAGTATGCCACATGCAGTGGGAAAAACAGAGAGGACCGCTTTCATCAGAGAGTTACCATATTCGTGTGATAGAATGAACAATTCTTTCATGGGTTCCTCTCCCCAGTCCATTCAGTTCAGAGGAAAGATGATCAGGACTTTCCTCCAGCTGACTTTTAGGTAGGGTGGGATGTTTAGGTAGAGGAATATTTACAAAATCAGGGGAAAGAGTCGGATTTGGGCTTTAAAAAAAAACCTGAATATTCTTTTTAAAAAGAAACGCCTGATCAAGTGCTGTAGGGAATTACCGAAGAAGAACTTGAAAGAGGGTTGGAGAAGGAAGAGAAAAGATAGAAAAGAAAAGAGAGAGTAGGAGAGAAAAAGAGAGAAGAAAGAGAGAAAGAGAGAGAGAGAGAGAAAGAGAGAGAGAGAGAGAGAGAAAGGTTTGTTACAACCAGGTTTTCCCACCCCGACTTAGGGCATTAGAACCTTCCACTATGGCAGCTAAGAGAATAGAGCATGTGAACAGCTTGTACATTTACTTAAACCCCAATGGTTTCAGCTCCCATACTGCACTCTACTCACAGGTACAGTAGATTCAGGGACCTGTCACTTAAGACAACTCTCTACCTTCCAACCAACCAAAGTGCATTTTGCAATGTCAATGCCATTTCACAGAGAGGGGCATTCATCAGGGGTGTCTGAAGCCCAGGTCAGCCTGAGAAGGAGGTGCCAAGGCTTGGGAGTTGACGGACCCAGTCCTAGCTTTCTCTCCACTGGGCTCCATTGTGTGATCACGGGCAAGTGGCTTAACGTCTCTGGACTTTGTTCTTCCAACATTTAAAAGGAAGCAAGGACCCACTCTTTTTGTTGAAAGAAGCTGGAGAGAGTAACTGCTGAGCCCAAGGAGAGGAGGGCAGATGCAGGGTTATTGTAGCCTGCTCTCATGAATATAAACACTCTAGAGTCTGGTCAACCCCAAAGGCCCTTTCTTCCTTATTGGTTACTCAGGATTTCCAGTCACCCTGGGCTCTCAAAAGTCAACAGGAGCCACTCAGCTAACCTCAGGGGTTTGATATAACCAGCAGGTGAAAGAGGCCACAAAGGCCTCCCCAGACTCTGAGTGAGCTGTCAGCCCTTAAGCCCTTGAGCCTGCAGCAGGGGATGAAATATTCTTTGGTTTCCAAATCCCATTGACCCAGGGCTTATCCATGAAGGCAGGCTGGAATCTGGAGCATAGGGTGGAGGCAGATGTGACAGGTTGGCTCTAGGCAGAATCACATGGTAGACCCGTCCTCGGCACCTGATTCTACATCTGGAAAAGTGAGTGATGACTGTGGGAGTAATAGTCCTCAGGCGTGCCTGTTAAAAGGGATCAAAGCTTTGTGCTAAAGGGGGTCCTAGGAAGTATAGGAGGAATAGCTGAGAGCCACCAAAAGGTACAGGATGTGGAATAGCGGCCCGGAGGCAGCGATGGTAACATACTCATTAAGGCCCAACCATGAGCTGTGACCGGAGAGCTGGGATATGCATTTGGAAGTTGAAGTTTACGTCTTTCATTGTGAGTCCTTTGGACCCATCTCCCTCTTGACGGTGAACAGGTCCAAGACTGTAATGAGGAGTAAGTACCATTAGGTGGCGATACATGAATGTCTTTCCCATCTGGTTCTAAGAGAAGAGCGCTATGGGTTTGTCTCCCAGCTCAGGCTTACAAGCAGCACACATCCATGTTCCCTGCATCTGTAGAACAGCTTTAGCACCCACAGTGCCAGCTGCAAGTGGGGGTGGCGTGTGTGCGTTTTGAGCGCGTGCATGCACACAAGCCAATTGGTGCATATTTTCACCTCAATGTCAGTGACCAGCAAATGAGGCATCAGTGACACCCAGGCAGCAACTGACTGCTTGGGCCACACTCTGAAAATGGATTGCCTCTGTCTTCTCTGCTTGATCTTCACTGGGGGAAAATCCGATTTCCAGGAGCTCTCCATGACAACCGACTTCAGAACAAGTTCCCATTTCCAGAGAGGTTGCTGAGTCTCTCATTTGTAAAGGCCTCCTCCCTTTGCCTTGAGTGGACTAGGCTTCCCCAACTTCTGCCTCTTGGCCTCTGTGCTGCAATTCTGTGGTCGACGACACCCTCTCCCTGTCCTGTACCTTCTCTTGGTCTTGCCAACATGGCTCAACACTTTGTGCCTAAGTACAGGACTTGTACCAGCCTCCTATGTCCCCATGGAGGGCCCAGTGACAAAAGAACAAAACCAGCCTTTCTCTGCTCATCAGGGTGCATAGGGCTAACCTTGAGGGAAGCTTGAAGTGGGAACAAATTATTGTTTATAAATAAAAACACTGACAACTTGTTGTTCCAAAGGAAAATGCCTCCTGGTGAAAGAAACACTTAAAACCGCTGAAGAATTAGTTTCATTTTGTCCTTGGTGGCCACCCTGTCAGCAGGTTTCCTTGGTCTTCTGTTGGTGACAGAGTCTCAAACTGAATGCCGAGGGAAGGATTTCACACATATTCCTTGGATTTGTAGCTGAGGTACAGCCCTGGGCCTGGGGCCATGGAGAAGACCCTGCCTGCAAAACTCAATCATGGCTCTGCAGATTTTACCCAGTTTGGAGACCTACTAGCCACCACACTCAACACACACACACACTATGATGGATGTCATTCATGTCTGCAACACACTCTAGTGACTGGGCCCAAGTCAGGCACAGCTTCTTGTGTGAACTAAAGCACCACTCTTTTCTGCCTTATGTGAAAAAACAGAATACAAGGGTGAGTGATCTTATGAAAACACTACTGAATCTGTTCCATTTTACATATTTGCAAAATTGAGTCTACTTAATCTAATAGATAAAAATAATACAGAGACAACTACAATAGGAAACAAAAAGTGAGAAATGAGAGAAGAAACAATACTCAGTGAATACTGGGACTCAGGAGAGGGAGCAATGGCAGCCACTTTGGAGCAAGAAGGTGAGCACTGGGAAGGGTCTCTCATTCTGCGATAAGCTTTGATGGATGGATGGAATTTTTTTGAAAGTATTGTTTTTTAAAAAAACATCTTTATTGAGATATACTTCAAATGCTATAAAATTCACTCACTTAAAGCATGCAATGCAATGGTTTTTAGCATATTCACAGAGGTACACAACTGTTGCCACCATCTAAGTTTAGAACGTTTTTGTCACCCCCAAAAGAAACACTGCACTCATGAGCAGTCAACCCCATTCACCCCTCACTCCCCAGCCCTAGGCAACCACTAATCTACTTTCTGTCTCTATAGATTTGCCTATTCTAGGTATTTTATATTAATGGAATTATAGTTTTTTTGTGGCTGACTTCTTCAACTTAGCATAACGTTTTCAAGGTTTATCCATGTTGTAAAAGGTGTCAGTACTTCGTTTCTTTTCATGGCCGAAAAATATTCCATTGTATAGATATTCCTCATGTTTGTTTATTCATTCATCTATTAACAAACATTTGGGTTGTTTCTACTTTTGGCTATTATGAGTAATAGTGCAATTCTTTCATCTGCATGTTTTTATGTGGACATGTTTTCATTTCTCTTGGGTGTATACCTACGAGTGGAATTGCTAGGTCATATATTATCCCTATGTCTAAGTTTTTGAGGAATTGCCAAACTGCTTTTCAAAGTGGCTGTACCTTACCACATTCCCACCAGCAATAAATAAGAGTTTCAATTTATCAGTATCCTTGTTATTGTCTGTCTTTTTGATGATAGACATCCTGGAGGGTGTGAAGTGGTATCTCATTGTGGTTTTGATTTGCATTTCTCTGATGACTAATGATGTTGAGCATCTTTTCATGTGCTTATTGGCTATTTGTATTTGAGTGAGTGTGTGTGTGTGTGCTGGGGGGTTGGGGACATATGTCTATTCAAATCCTTGGCCCAGGTCAGGCACAGATGCTTTTTAATTGGCTTGCCTTTTTATTTTTGAGTGGATGGATGAGTTTTTGAGAGGTGTAGGACTGTAGGAGCAAAGCTTAGATGTGGAAAGGTAGGCACTTGTAAGGAGTAAGAAGTAAAACAGATTGGTTTCAGAGTGTAGCATTTGCATGAGAGATGTGAATCTGCATTTAACAGAGAAGGCTGCCAAATTTCTCTAATTATCTACCAGTTTGGGGTAACAATGAGATAAAATGAGATAAAGAACCCGTATTTATACATAACGTGAATTCATAAATAGAAGCTGATGCCATTGCTATTATTGGATGCCTAAAATGGGCTGGTCACTGTCCTTGGAGTATTACGTATGATCTTATTTAATCCTCGTAACAACTCTATTAATTTCTCCATTTTTCAGGTGGGGAAAGTGATCGTCAGCAGAGTTATATACCTTGCCCCAGGTCACCCAGCTAATAAATGGCAAAAGCAAACTTCAAACCCAGGCTTGTCAGTCTCTGAAGTGTTAGGGAGCTGCACAGCACTGCTTGAGAGAGAAAACTAGAAAGTTTGGGGATCTTATGCATTGTACAGGACCTTGGCTATGTACAAAAAGCATATGTTTCATGTGGAGTCACTGGAGAGTTAACATTTTTGAGCAGGGGAGACTACGAACTATAATTTGGAAAGATAAAATTGGGTGGTGAGTGTGTTAGGCCATTCTTGCATTGCTATAAATAAATACTTGAGACTGGGTAATTCATAAAGAAAAGAGGTTTAATTGGCTCACAGTTCTGCAGGCTGTACAGGAAGCATGATGCCGGCATCTGCTTAGCTTATAGTGAGGCCATGGGCTGCTTACAATCATGGGGGGAGGTGAAGCAGGAACAGTCATCTCACATGGTGACAGCGGGAGCAAGAAAGAGAGAGTGGGAAGTGCCGGACACTTTTAAACAATCAGATCTCACATGAACTCATCACCAAGGGGATGGCATTAAGCCATTCATGAGGGATCCACCCCCATGGTCCAAACACCTTCCACCAGGCCCCACCTCCAATACTGGGGATGACATTTCAGTATGAGATTTGGCAGGGACACACATTCAAACCATATCAGTTGGAATAGAGGAGACTAGAAGCTGAGAGACAGAGTAGCAGGCTATTAAAATCATCCAGGTGAAGGATAAAGAGGCCAGACTTGAGCAGGTCACAGGGAGCCAGGAAGGAAGGCAAATATGCAGTGGTGTGCTGGAGCCAGCTTGGGCCATCTCACAAGAACCAGTTATGAAATCTTCAGGCAATTTTTTTTTTTTTTTTTTTGAGATGGAGTCTTGCTCTGTCACCCAGGCTGGAGTGCAGTGGCCCGATCTCAGCTCACTGCAACCTCAGCCTCCCAGGTTCAAGCAATTCTTCTGCCTCAGCCT
This sequence comes from Trachypithecus francoisi, assembly GCF_009764315.1. Classification (NCBI taxonomy): domain Eukaryota; kingdom Metazoa; phylum Chordata; class Mammalia; order Primates; family Cercopithecidae; genus Trachypithecus; species Trachypithecus francoisi. The sequence continues at coordinate 66,533,549 of NW_022681470.1, read as the reverse complement.
CCTGAGTAGCTGGGACTACAGGTGCACAGCACCATGCCTAGCTAATTTTTGTATTTTTAGTAGAGAGAGAGTTTCATCATATAGGCCAGGCTGGTCACGAACTCCTGACCTTGTGATCTGCCTGCTTCAGCCTCCAAAAGTGCTAGGATTACAGCCGTGAGCCACCGCGCCCAGCCAGCCAATTGTTAAACATGGCCATTACTATAAATTAAGTTACAAAAACATACAATTAAAAAATTTATGTTAAAGACAAAGGTAATATATACTTAACAGCCAGCTCAAGTTCTATGCCTTTGCCCTTCATGCCATGTCTCCTTGCTGTCTGCTCCATTGTTGAGCAAGGTTGCTTGAGTTCCGGGGGCTCTGCTCCCAAGATACTAATTTATGAAGCAATCCTTCATCTGGACATCATCCGTCAGGTGGGGAAGGAGGGCCTGTAATCCTGTCAGCTTGAGTAAAGGCAACACAGAAGAGCTCCATCAAACAAAACGGGACGGATGGGTGGCAGACTTCCCAGTGTCAGGGAAATATTGATTCAGGCAAATATATGATCTATCACATGAATATCCCGGAGGTTGTTGCAAATAGGACACTGCAATATGGGGAGTGTTTTCCCCATGATGAAGGATGGCTTTTTGGTGCTCATCATTGCAATGAGAAGTGATGCGTGGGGCCCCAGCCTCACGTCTTGAGTCATGCATTATGGAAATACTGGTGCTCTTTCATCCCCACAGGTAAGTGGAGAAATGTACAATTATGATCCTAATAAAATCAGAGAGAGAGAGCGATGACGGCAGCTTCTCCAGGGATCCAGAGTTGCCTAAGACCAGGTAGGGTGCAAGGCTGCTAATTGGACTTTCTGGGAGCTGCCTGCTGGGGGAGTTGTGGGTATGGAGTAACTGTCCACTCACTGCACCCTCTGTCTTGCCTCAGAGTCAGTGAACACACAGGAGCCCTTATCAAGCCTTGGTTATTATCATAATCAGAGATGGAATTATCTTTATCACAGGTGTCATAAATTTACACTCGCACTGCATTCTCTACTGCACTCTGAATTGTCATGAGAGCCTAATAACACTTTGCTTTACCGATGCAGGAACTGCACTCTGGGAGCTTGTGTGGCTCACTGAAGTTATTCTGCTGTTTGGCAAAAAAAGCCAAGACCAGAATCCAGGCTTCTGTGTGGATGATTTCCACCATATATCTGCTTTCGAAGCATACTGCAGAGAAGGCTCAACTCAGAAAACTCTTCTACCCTATTTGGAAATCTCAAATGCTGCACTTCATCCACACTAGCAATAAAGGAAGAGAGACTGTTGTTTGCCCACCTTCCTACTATGGGCTTGAGGAAGGCTGTACCAGGATTTCAGTCTCAGCTGTGCTGCTTCCCATTCTTTATATCCCAAATACTTAATGCTTTTTTTTTTTTTTTTGACAGGGTCTCAGTCTATTGCCAGGCTGGAGTGCAGTAGCACAATCATGACTCATTGCAGCCTTGACCTTCTGGGCTCAAGTGATCCTCCCACCTCAGCCTCCCCAGTAGCTGCAGGTACAGGTGTGTGCCACTACACCCAGCTAATTAAAAAAGTATTTTTTGTAGAGACAGTGTCTCACCATGTTGCCCAGGCTGGTTCTCTCACCTCAGCCTCACAAAGTGCTGGGATTACAGGTGTGAGCCACCATGCTTGGCCCCAAATACTTAGTATTTCTAAGCCTCAGTTACCACATCTGTAAAATGGAGATTAATTCATTTAACATGTATTAATTGAGCATCTATTTTGTGTCAGGTACTATGATAGACACTGATAATAATAGTGTCCATCTCACAGGTATTTTGGCAAAAATTAAATGAAATGAAGGCAAATAAAGAGCTAAGCAAGGTGCCTGGCTAATGATAAACATTCAACTGGTGCTGGCAATTAATATGAATAAAATTCTCCAATATGTCCCTCTTTCTTCTTTTTGCAGACATTTATTTAAGGGCCTGATATAATATGCGGGTTCAGAAATGAGTAAAACATAGCTCCTGCCATTGAGGAGTTCTGTCTTATAGCACAGGCTATCTCGGTTTGAATTCTTCCCTAGCTACTGGCTATAAATTTTTGAGCAAGTCCCATAATCTTTTTGAACTTCTTGAAATAGGGATAATAATACCCACTTTACAGGCTTTTATGAGGTGTTGAGGTTATATATGTAAGTGTCTAATCCAGTACCTAGAGCATGATTGGCATTCAATTAATGATGCTAATTATCATTATTGTATTCTCATTGTTATTGGATTATTATTAAGCAGATACTTTCAATGCAATGTGAGTGTACTATACTAGCACACAACTGTCATTCAGTTAATAGTTCTGACTATCATTATCGTTAGATAAATAGATACTTTCAATGCAATGTGAATATACTCCAGGAAACAAAAGGCAAAGCACTCATAAAAGGGCAAGTTCACAGAGCTGGTTCTTGACAGATATATTGAAATTGTTCTGGGAAAAAAGGAAGAAAGAAACTTCTACAACAGAGGAAATAAAATTTGCAAAGGCTAGAATGTTCAAGAGGAGGGGACCAGCTGTGCCTGGCTGGAGTAAAGAGAGAGTTGGGGAGGGTACAGCAAGGTCAGGCTGGAAAGATGCAGCAAAGTTGTAGAAGATCTTGTGAGACCCTAAAGAGTTTCTTGTAGAAATTGGCACTGAGGAGTTGTTGCAAGTTTATAAGAGCGTATTCTGGGATAGGAAGCAGAGACAAGGCTTTGATTACCTGTAGCATACAGGCAATTTCTCTGGGCTCCTCCCACCCTACCTTATTCCTCCAGCTAAATACCCAGCCAGTAGCTCTGAAACGGTCCGTGCTGTTGGAGTGCTGAGCCTGAGGTGAGCATGTCCACCACATGCCGTCTTGCTGGGAGCGCTGCTGAACATCTGAATTCACCTCTAAATGCAGAAGGAAGAAAGATCTCCAGCCAGGCTGTTTGACCTCCACTTAGCAGAGCTCAGTTTCTGAAGTGTCTGTATTCCAGAGACTTCAAGGCAGAGACAGCATCCCTGTGGTTGATACCAAGAGCTCGATATGGGTGATTCTACCAACAGTGTCCCTGGGGAGAAACAAGATAAAAGCAGATGTGAGCAAAAACTCACAGGTCTATGGAGTGAGAAAAGTTTCAGATCCGTCACTGTTCTAATTCTCTTTCATTTCCTTTGTATGTTGGGGCATTTCCTGAGGGCTGGCTTTCTGTTTTACGTTAATGATGAGCTGTTTTCCAGTTACCCCTTTGAGATTTTAGCGTTTTATTAACTTGTCAACAGGTTTCCCCTCTATTTTAATTACTCGTGCTCAGCAGCATATGGTGGGACATGGTTATAACTGATATTTAAATTGTGTTTCCCATTGAAGAGTGACTGTTTCTTCTTTCCTGGTGACCTCTGAGTGAAAGTCACATTGTCAGTGTGGCATCTATGTGAGCCCAATACTCTCCCTCATCATATACAGAAAACCCACCTTCTGGGGCAGGGAGCTCCTTTTCTTTGTGGCTTCTGGGAGTGTTTGAAGGATTTGTGAAATGTCTGATGCCAAAGCAGGACTGTACTTATGGAGTGGAGAATCCAATCCCAGACCATAGTGGAACTTCTCCTTTCTCTCCTCTTCGGAGCTAACCCCCTTGGTAATATGTAAAATGGAGATGACATTTACTAGATTAGCCCTCTCACATTGTACTCAAACTTCAGAGCCCCATGTGTTTCATAGAGACCCAGGGGCTAGTAGCCCAGCTGAGGCCTCCACTGGACCAAGTTCCTTCTGACCTTTCCCTGATCATAGCAGACTAGGGAAGTCTGCTCTCTAGAATAATCCTACTGGGAAAGCCACTTACACCTTAGTTAATGGTCACCCCTTCAAGCTAATTGGGGATGCAATGCTTTAACCTAAAGAGTGTCTTTATGGCAGAGAACAGCCCATGAGGGCAGATGGGGCAGATGGCCTTTGGAAGACTTGTTTTGCATTTCTCGTGTAGGCAGCTGCCTCTGTCTCTGCTGTGTCTGCCTGGTTAGCTTTTTTTTTTTTTTTTTTTTTCTCCCCTAGTTTTCCTGAGAGTTATCAAGAAATTACCTGGGTAGTGGGGAATGATACATATCCCAAGATTGTATGACAAACATGGTTAAAGACAGGAGTGGCTCCTTACTTTGTGAATCCCTTTAGTCAGGACCTTGGAATTAGTATCTGGTTATACAGGGGCTGGTGCTGTCACCTCTTCTTTTGTGTAAGTTTTGCTGACTCCCGCACTAAGTCATAAGCTGCTTGAGGGTAGGGACCTGCACTTATGTTTTGTGCATATAATGTTATAATAATAGATAATCTCTCTCCACAGTCATATAGTCTTTATTTTTATAGTTATTTTTAAAAATTTAATAGTTTTAAAACCCTATGAAGGTTTTACAGATGAGGAGAGAGAAAAGTTGAAATGCATTGGCTGGCATCCCACAGCTGGTCAGTGACAGAACTGGGATTTGAACTTTTGAACTGGGCTTTGAATCAGGCTTAACAAAGCCAGTGCTCTTTCTACCGCATCATACCATACAGCATAAGCACCAGGTCTCTTGATTTCCAGTCTTGGCCTCTAGGCTACATGATTGCTAAAGTGTGTCCATACCACAAGTTCTTCCTCCTGAACTTGGTAGCTTCATCTGTTTCCTCATCATTCCTAATGATGGTGAGATGGCAGAGGAGAGCATGTGAGGAGAGCTGGCAGTTGTGGCTGAGTCTCTGTGTGCAGGAGGTTAGGCATGCAGTCTGCTGGCTTCAATTTACCTCCCTTAACTGATTTTCATTTTATTTTGATCAAATATATATAAGCACAAAGTAATAATCTTCTTCAAAAGGAGTCCCTCATTTGAACCACAAGATCACAGAATGTGTTTTGATTGACATTTTTTCCCATTCTCCCGAGGATAGTAGAAAACTGGTACCCTTCTAGATGTGGGGAGATTAATTCATTATATATAATGGATACCTCAGGACAATGGTTCTCAAAGTGTGGTGCTTGGAGCCCCAAATGTCTCTAAGACTCTTTCAGGAGATCTGTGAGGTCAAACCACTTTTCATACTAATGCTAAGACATTTTTCCTTTTCACTGTGTTGACATTTGCACTGATTGTTTATAAACTGTGTTATGCAAAACTGCTGGCACCTTAGCATGAATCAAGCAATGCACCAAATTGTTCCTAATCATTGTCGTTTTCATGGCCATATATTTGCTATGAATAAAAAAGCATTGGTTTTCCTTAAGAATTTCTTCATTAGGTTCTAAAAAATATTTTATGTGACAAAATAAGAACCATTCATAAAGCACTTCTGCTGTATACCACACTACCACAAGGTCCTGAGAAAAAGCAGCTGTGTGATTGTTTGAGTTGTGGGCCGAACTGACCGCCTTTTCCATTGAACAGCATTTTTACTTGAAAGAATGACTAATAGACAAACTACCATTATTTAGACCTCAGTTTTCGGCAGATATTTTCTAAAAATGGATGAAATGTACAAGTCAGTTCAAGGAAAACAACTGATAATAACATGAGCTTTCAAATGAAAATTAGAATTTTGGAAAACTTCTATCTGCTGCTGTGAGCTTGAAAACTCTCCCATCCTTAAAATATTTTTTCTGATTAGATAATATTAATGTCTGTGATTTTTTGACATTGTATAATCAAAGGTGTCAGTGGAAGACCTACATAACTCAGTGAACCAATATTTTCCAAGTAACCAGTACATGCTGTTACAAAACCATGCATGGATAAAAGAACCAAAATACAAGATAGAACAGTATGTCTTAGTGTAACAGAGTATATAAAGTTCATTGATATGACTTCAGATTCCACATCACAATAACCTTTGAAGAACTATTATTTATTGCATTTTTGTGTAGAATCAAAGAATAGCCACAATTATTGGAAAACAGTATTGAAATTCTTCTCATGTTGTGTGGCTTGACTTTCTTCATTTACTTCACCAATAATGTATCCCAAAAGATTGAGTAAAGAAGGAGATACGAAGATAAGTTCAGAAGATGGCTGACTAGAAGCCCATAGCACTCATCCTGCTCTCAAAGACAGCTAGAACCGTGAATAAACGACACTATTTTAATAAAAATAACTGAGGGAGAGCCCCAGAATGTGTCCAAGGGGTAACAGAAACCCTGGAGAGCACAGAAACTCAGGATGGTCACATAGAGAATGAAAGGAAATACCAGGTCTCCACCACCCCATCCTCAACCAGATCAGCTGGGAATCAGGAGAAATTTCTCCCTAAGGCAAGGAGGTAAAGAAGAGGATCCTAGCAACTCCATCAACACCTTCACATCTACAGGCCTCACCATTCTGGTTTATCTGCAGTCCTCATGGGCACTACACCCACTGGAGGGATCTGTCCGGATTCCACATAACTGTGCCTCAAAGAGAAGGAGACAGCACTATGCCCCGTCCCTTATGATTTGCTACACCTTCTTGGGATTGGAACTATGGCTGGAGTGTGTCTTGCTCTTGGGGTGAGTAGCCCCTTCATTCTTGAGGCTAAGCCACCAACAAACCACTCCAGCCCAGTGGCCCAATATCCCCAAGCCATGCTGTGAGCAAAACTGTGACTTCCTTGTGGAGCCAAGCAAAGATGAAGTTGTTCCACCTACCCCTGCCCTCATCCTCTCAGGCCATAGGTGAAGCAGCACCCAGCCTCCAGGAAAAACAGTACGTTGGCCACTCAGAGCAGTCATGCCTCCCTGGTGCCTAAGTTGAAGTAGCATCCTGCATCCCAAGAAACAGTACCTTGGCTTTCCAGAGTGGTCATGTACTCAAGCTGAAGCAGCACCCTGTATCCCACAGAAATGGTGCCTGGGCTTCCCAGAGTAGTCATGCCCCCACAGACATGAACTGAAGCAGCATATTACCTTCTGGGGAATCAGTACCCTGGCCAAGCTGTGCAGCTGTGCATCCCAGGGCTGAACTGATGTGGTACCTCACATCCCAGGGAAACAGAGCAGTGATTGAGCTGACACACCCACCCTACAAGCCAAACAACTCTAACACCCTGCTTCCCTGGAGCTGGACTAGCCTCCTTGAGGCTAAGCTGCTAAGATACTGCACTCTCTGGGGAGTGCAGTCATCATTGTGTTGTTTCTTGTCCCCGTCAACCTCATCCCAGAGTTCTAATAATGGCTGAGCTCCACTATCCTGGGGTACTTGCTGCTACTGCACCTGGCCTCACAGAGTCTGGGATACTGCTGACACCCACCATCACAGAGTCTAGAATTACCACTACACAGCACCTCATCTCTTGGGACCTGAGTTGCCACTGTGACCTATTAGCTCAAGTTCCTGAATTGCAGCTATACCCTGCTCCCTGGGCCCAAAGTTCCAGAGCACTCCCATTTCCAGTGTTGTACCCTACCCCTCCTGGGGGACAATTACAGTTACAATCTGGCTCCCTGGGTCTCAGCTGCTAGGAGGTGCCTCAGAATCACAGATCCTGGCTTTGTGGGCAACCTACATCCCTGCCACAGAGAGCAAGCCTGCACTGGAAAACCCAGATGCCACAATAGGTTCATGAGACCCTGAGGCTAGGACCCCAGTCTTACAGCCACTCTGAACACATGCACCTGGAACCCAATGCTGCTGCAGCTGCTTGTAGAACCAGGTCAGAACTGACACTAAGAAGGATCCCCTTGGCTAACTCTTCCCATTGTGGGAAAAAATGATAAGAGGACCCCAAAAGCCCTTGAAACCAAGGATATTAATAACCTACACAATTGCTAGGACTGCCATAAACTTCTACAGCCGGAGGCATCCACAGTTATTGCTTATTTGAATGTAACTGAAGAAGCTGCACAAAGACTACACCACTGAACCTACGCAAAAACAGTCACCACATCTCTTCCAACCAGCACCCTAACATTTAACTGCAGGTGCAAGTCTTTCTCTGTAAAAGTGACACTAGAAAGTTTGGAAGAGACAATTGTTCTACCAGATGCACAGACATAAAATGCAGAGACAAAAGAAACACAAAAAGGAAAGAACTATTAAACCACCAAAGGGACATAATAACTCTCCAGTAATAGATCCCAAGGAAAAGAAAATCAATGAATTGCCAGAAAAAGAATTAAAAATAGCCATCTTAAGGAAACAATGAGATACAAGAAAATATAGATAGACAATGAAATTAAATCAGGAAAAAATTCACAATATGAATGAGAAATTCAACAGAAATAGAAATAATAATAATAAATAGAAACAAATAGAATCCTGAAGCTGAAGAATTTTCAGTGAATGAAATGAAGAATGCAATAGAAACTTTCAGTAGCAGGCTTGATTGAGCAGGAGAAAAAATTCTGAACTCAAATATTGGTCATTTGAAGTTACACACTCAGAGAAAGTAAAAGAAATAAGAAAGAAAATGAATGAAGAAAGCTTACAAGACTTGTGGAACACTATTAAGTGAACAAATATTTGTATTATGGGTATTCTAGAAAAAGAAGAGAAGAAAAATGTGGAAACCCTAGTTAATAAAATAATAGCTGAAAACTTTCCAAGTCTGGAGAGATACATGGACATCCAGATCCAGGAAGCTCGGAAGTCTCCAAATAGATTCAACCCAAAAAGGGCCTCCATAAGACACATTATATTCAAATTGTCAGAAGTAAAAAATAGAGATAATTGTAAAACTGTAAGAGAAAAGCATCAATCACATATAGGGGAATCCCCATTACACTAACAACAGATTTCTCTGAAGAAATCTTACAGGTCAGTAGAGAATAGGATTATATATTCAAAGGACTGAAATAAAAAACTGTCAGCCAAGAATACAAAGCCTAGCAAAGCTATCCTTCAGAAATGAGGAAGAAATAAAGACTTTCTCAAACAAGCAAAAAATGAGGAAATTCATCACTACTAGACAGTCTTAGAAGAAATGCTTGATCAAGGTAGTCCTATATCTGGAAACAAAAAGATGATAATCACTATCATGAAAACACATAAAATTATGAACTCGGTGATACAGTAGATACACAAGAGAAAAGAATCAAACTTTATCATTATAGGAAACTGTCAAATTGTAATTATAAACAATGAGAATAAGGGGGAACAAAGGATATGCAATTCAATCAGAAAACAATTAACAAATTGACAGGTATAAGTCCTCATCAATCAACAATAACCTTGAATGTAAATAGATTAAACTCCCCACTTAAAATATATAAACTGACTGAAGGGAATAAGAAATGTGACCCAACTACATGCTGCCTTAAATAAACTCACTTCACCTATAGATACATATAGACTGAAAGTGAAGAGATGGAAAAAGATATTTAATGCAGATGGAAATCAGAAGTGAGCAGGAGTAGCTGCTATACTTAACATTACGTAAAATAGACATTAAGTCAAAAACTAGAATGATACAAAGAAAGTAATTATATAATAATAAAAGAGCCAATTCAGCAAGAGTATATAACAGTTGTAAATATACATACACCTTAAGACTGAAACACTCAGATATATAAAGCAAATATGATTAGACCTAAATGGAGAGATAGACTCCAATTTAGGTTGGGGATTTCAACACTCCACTCACAGCATTGGACAGATCATGTACACAGAAAATCAACAAAGAAACATTGAATTTAAACTGCACTTTAGACCAAATGGACCAAATAGACATTTTCAGAACATTTAATCCAACAGCTACAGAATACTCATTTTCTTTTCATCAGCACAGGGAATACTCTCTGGGATAGAGCACATGTTAGGCCACAAAATAAGCCTCAAAAGAGGTAAAAGAGTTGACATTATATCAAGTACCTTTTCTGATCACATGGAATAAAACTAAAAGTTAATAACAAGAACAGCTTTGGAACCATATGAATGAATGAAAAGTAAACAACATGCTCCTAAATGACAAATGGGTCGGTCAATTAATAAATTAAGAAAGAAATTAAATAATTTCTTGAAACAAATGAAAATAGATACACAATATACCAAAACTTATAGGATATGGCAAAAGTAGTCTTAAAAATAAAATTTAATAGCAATAAATGGCTCTATTATAAAAGTAGACAGATTGCAAATAAACAACCTAATAAGGATTTCAAGGACCTAGACAACCAAGAAAAACCAAAATCCAAAATAAAAGGAGGAAGGAAATAATAAAGATAGGAGTGGAAATCAACAATATAGAGTCTACAAAATTTTAAAAGATCAAAGACACAGTTGCTTTTTTGAAAAGATAAACAAAATTGACAAACCACTAGATAGATTAACCAAGAAAAAAATATGAAAGATCCAAATAAATGAAGTCAAAAACTAAAAAGGAGACATTACAATTAACATTGCACAAATACAAAGGATCACAGACTATTATGAACAACTATATGCCAGTTATTAGAAAATCTAGCAGAAATTGGCTGGGTGCAGTGGCTCACGCCTGTAATCCCAGCACTTTCGGAGGCTGAGGCAGGCGGATCACGAGGTCAGGAGATCGAGACCATCCTGGCTAACAAAGTGAGACCCCGTCTCTACTAAAAATACAAAAATTAGCCGGGCGTGGTGGTGGGCTCCTGTAGTCCCAGCTACTCGGGAGGCTGAGGCAGGAGAATGACGTGAACCCGGGAGGCGGAGCTTGCAGTGAGCTGAGGTCGCGCCACAGCACTCCAGCCTGGGTGACAGAGTGAGACTCCATCTCAAAAAAAAGAAAACCTAGCAGAAATTGGTAAATTCATGGACAAAGTATCTTGCAATCTACCAAGATAGAACCAAGGAGAAATAGAAAATCTGAACAGACAAATTATGAGTAAACAGATTAAATCTGTAATAAAATGTCTCCCATCAAATAAAAGCCTAGGATCTAATCACTTCATTGCACAATTCTACCAAACATTTAAGAAAGAACCAACACCAATTCTCCTCAAATTCTTCCAGAAAATTTAAGGGGAGAGAATTCTTCCAAATTCATTCTAGGTAGCCTATATTACCCTGATTCCCAAACCAGACAAGGACACAACAAAAAAAGGAAACTATAGACCAATATCCATGATGAACACAGAGGCAAAAATCTTCAACAAAATAATAGCAAATTCAGCAGCCCATAAAATGATCATTCACCACGACCAAGTGGGAATTATCCAAGGATGCAAAGATGGTTTAACATATGCATATTAATAAATGTGATACATCACCTAAGCAAAATGTTAGACAAGAATTGTATGATCATCTGAATAGATGCGGAAACATCATATGATAAAATTCACCATCCCCTCACAATAAAAAAACTTTCAATAAATTAGTATAGAAGGAACATACCTCAACACAATAAAGCCTATCTATAAAAATCCCACAGCCAACATTATAATGAACTGGGAAAAGTTGAAAGCTTTTCCTCTAAGATTTGGAACAAGACAAAGATGATCACTTCCAATACTTTTATTCAAGATAGTACTGGAAATCCTAACCAAATTAGGCAAGAGAAAGAAACAAGCAGCATACAAATTGGAAAAGAAAAAGTCAAATTGTCATTTGCAGAAAACGTGGTGTCATATATAGAAGATCCAAAAGTTTCACCAGAAATGTCTTAGAAGTGATGAACAAATTTAGTGAAGTTGCAGGATACAAAATAAACTGCCATAGTTTGGTTTGACTCCAAATCTCATGTTGAAATTTGATCCCCAGTGTTGGAGATGAGGCCTCTTGGGAGGTGTTTGGGTATGAGGGGAATCCCTCATGAAAGGTTTGGTGCTATGCTTGTGGTAATGAGTTCTCACTCTACTAGTTTCCATGAAAGCTGGTTGTTAAAAAAAAAAGCCTGGCTCCTGCTCCTTGCTCTCTTGCGCCCTCTCTCATCACATGATCTCTACACATAAGTTCTCCTTCCCCTTTCACCAAGAATGGAAGCAGCTTGAGGCCCTCGCAAGATGCAGATGCCAGTGCCATGCTTCTTGTACAACCTACAGATTCATAAGCCAAAGAAACTTCTTTTCTTCTTAAATAACTTATCTTCAGGCATTCCTTTATAGCAACACAAGATGGACTAAGACATCACTATACAAAAATCAGTAGCATTTCTATACCCCAAAAATGAAGTAGCAGAAAAAGAAATCAAGAAAGCGGAACTCTCATACACTGTTGGTGGAAATGTAAATTAGTACAGCCATTATGGACAACAGTATGTAGTTTCCTCAAAAAACACCACAAAAATCTTATGATCCAGCAACCCCACTGGTGCATATATATCCAAAGGAAAGGGAATCAGTATGTCAAAAAGATATCTGTACTCCCATGTTTATTGCAGCACTATTCGTAATGGCCGAGATGTAGAATCAGCGTAAGTGTTCATCATCATTGGGAGAAAGGAGAAAGGATGTGGTATATATACACAATAGATTATTATTCAACCATAAAAAAAATGAGATCCTGTCATTTGTGGCAACATAGATGAGCCTGGAGGACATTATATTAAATGAAATAAGCCAGGCACAGAAACGCAAATATTGTATGTTCTCACTGATATGTGAGTGTTAAATAAAATTGATTTAATGGAGGTAGAGAGTGGCATGGTGGTTACCAGAGATTGGAAAGGGTAGAGTGGAAAGGGAGATGAAAAAAGGTTGGCTAATGGGTACAAAAATATAATTAGTTAAAAAGAATAAGTTCTAGTGTTTGATAGCACAGGAGGCTGACTATAGTTAACAGTAACTATATTGCTGTATACTTCAAAATAGCTGGAAATGAAGATTTGGAATGTTTCCAACACAAGAAATAATAAATGTTTGAGGTAAAAAGAAGCAGACATGTAAATTCAAATATCAGACTTAAAATAAACACATTTGCAAAAAATAAAGGCCAGTTGTGGTAGCTTAAGCCTGTAGTCCCAGCACTTTGGGAGGTCAAGGTGGGGAGGTCGCTGCTTGAGCCCAGGAGTTCGAGACCAGCCTGGACAACATGACAAAATCTTATCTCTACAAAAAATACAAAAATTAACCAGGTGTGGTGGTGTGTGCCTGTAGTCTCAGCTACTTGGGAGGTTGAGCTGGGAGGATGTTTGATCCTAGGAGGTGGATGTTGAAGTGAGCTGGGATCACAGCATTGCTCCTCAGCCTGGGTGACAGAGTGAGACCCTGTCTCAAAAAACAAAATAAAAATAAAAAAAATTAAAACAATGTACTATTTTTTCTATTTTTTGAAAACATTTGTATAAAAACATATGTGTATAAAAACATGTTTTATTAACATGTAATAGGTTTATGTTATTTTAAAATAAATATTTAACATTTTTTATTTTTCTTAGTTTTTATTTTTAATATGGTATATTTCAGTACATATAGTCCATATAAACCCAAATTCTTTAGAATATTCAACGAATTTTAATAATTTAAAGGGATCCTGAAATTTAAAAAATGTAAGAACCATTGCCTTAGAGCCTTAGGTTTAAATCTCTCACAGACTGCAGAACATTAAGGTGAAAAATTCTACAAGAATTGCTATGAAAAAGGCAGTCAATTTTATGTTCTCTGATAGCTTGTTAAGAAAGGATACCAAGGAAGTAAGTTTCTTAAACCTTGGGTGTCTTAAAATGTTATTATTGTACTCCGATTCTTTATTGTGAATTGATAATTTTGTTGGGTATAGAATTCTAGGTTGAAAATACTTTCCTTCAGAATTTTGACGAACTTCCCACAAATTTTTAGCTCCAAGTGTTGCTGTTAAAAATTCCAGGACACTCATGGTGGTGTGTGCCTTGTCCCAGCTTCTTGGGATGGTGAGGTTGGAGGATTGCTTGAGCCCAGTAGTGCAAGACCAGCCTAGGCAACATAGTGAGACCCTGTCTCAAATATTTAAAAAAAAAAAAAGGAAAAAGTCAAAAAGTCCAAAGACATTTCAGATATCTCCTTTTTCTTGAGTGCTCTAAAATATCATCTTTTTATGATGATATGAGCTTGTCCTTATCCACTTCTATTTTTATGATTATTAGGTGGACCTTTTCAATTTGGAAACTTACGTCTTTTAGTTTTGGTAAATTCTCTTCATTTGTTTCATGCATGTTTCATATTCTTGGTTGTCTTTTTCTAGAATTTCTTCCATTTGAATATTGGACCTTCTGGACTGAGTTTTCTAATTTTCTTCTTCTTTCTTGCTGTAGGCAGAACATTTGTGTCCTCCTCAAATTCATATGTTAAAATCCAACTCCCAGTGTAATGGTATTTGTAGGTAGGGGTCTTTGGAAGGTGATTAGGTCATAAGGGCTCTGCCCTTGTGAATGGTATTAGTGCCCTTCTAAAAGGGACACAGAAAGCTCACTCACCCTCTTTTGCCATGTGATGTTACAGTGAGAAGATGGCAGTGAATCTGCCAGCACCTTGATCTTGGACTTACCACCCTCTAGAACTGTAAGAAATAAGTTCATAAGCCACTTAGTCTATGGTATTCTGTTGTAGCAGCCCAAAGACATTTTTATTCTGTTTTCCCTTATGTTCTCTCTCTCTCTCTCTCTCTCTCTCCCCCCTTTTTCCTCCCCTCTGGCTTGTATACCCTAAGAAATTTTCTCAATTTAACATTTGAAGTCTTATATTGAATATTTTATTTGTGCAATTATCTTTTTAATTTCCAAGAGCACTTTTTCTTTACTTAGCTTTTCTTTACTACAGTATGCTGCTTATGTTTCAAGGATACAATATCTGTCTTGTTATCTTCCTGAGAACACTGATGATACAAAACTTTATGCTTTTGTTTTCCTTGAATTTTCTGTTTTTTGCAAGTTGTTATTTTCTCTTTGATTTTGTTGTTTATTTTTTCCACTAGAGGACTCCCCAAGATATTTAGATGTCCTTGGTCATTTGTTCATATTTATGAATGAGTACCAAAAAGCAAACTTAAGTCCCTGAACACATAGGTTCAGTTTGTTGACTATTGAGCCTCACTATAATGTGTCCAGTGTGGACCATTTGTTGAGAAACCTCCCATGTGAAAATCTAGCCCTTTCCTTTGGGCTGGCCTCATTCTCCAAGAAACATCTTTCAAATACCTACCTTATAGGCCTGGCTGCAAGCATTCTGGAAACTGATTGGAAGGAGAAGGCTGAAGATTACAATGCACTGAACATAATATTCATTTTAGGCTTGATTAAAGTATGGCACCTGTCTTCTACCCTTCAACCCTCTCTGTCATTCCAAATACCCTTGGTTTTACTCTCTTTAGAGATGATATCTTTAGCTCGTGTTGGATGGGGAACAGGCAGTCACCCAGACACTTGGGAGAAAGAGATCTGGTTGTCTGTTGATATTTTTACATAATGTAATATTTATACAAGATACAATATATAAATATTATATGCAAACCATATTAGTAACACATATGTAAATTATGAAGCATATTAACAAAATGAACATCAATTAAGAACAAGGACATTCCAAATATTTTTGTACCTACCTCTGTGTTCTTCCCTTTTCCACCTCCCTGCCTCCTTCACCATCCTGACCCAGAGGTCATTACTGTCATGAATTTTGTATTAACCATTTCCCTGCTTTTAAAATATAGTTTGATCATATACGGATATATCTATAAACAATGTATGTTTTCAGTTTTGCCTGTTTTGAGCTTTGTAAGTATGGTACCATAGCAATAGTTTTTCTATGAATTGCCTTGCATGTCATTCAAGGCATGCTTCTAGGAATAACTGCTTCTAAGCTGTCTTTAGACCCTTTCTCCTATTTTCAGTTTCACTACCATCCCCACTTCCAGAATTGCCTTTTGCTGCCAATTCTGGAGCCTTTGGAAGTTCCTCAGGATACATTGGTTTATTTGCTGGATTTCTCTACCACTAGCTTAGTGTTTAACTTTTTCAAGTTTGTTAAATCACTAAGCTACTTTATCTGAGTAGTAGCCCAACTTATAAAATGTTGTTGCTTGCATCATTTTGTATTGTTTGTCTTTGAAATTTATGTTTAAAAATCCCTTTGCAGTACTATTAGTAAGGTTTTTGGAGAGAGCAAATCTAACCATGTGTGTTTAATCTGTTATCATTCAAATATTTACAAGTCCTTACTTCCTTTGGATGGATTAAAATCACTCAGGGTGGTCTAATCTCACCAGATTTTATTTTTCCTGTCTACCACCCACCCCTACTTTTAGATCCTTTCAGATTAGGGGTGTGTGTGTGTGTGTGTGTGTGTGTGTGTGATGCATGCCTTTAGAAAAAAAAAGCACAGTCATGTATATGTACAAGCAGTTCCCAGCTTGAGTGATTTAGAGGCCTCAATATTTATTTTCCTTTCACAACCCCTCCCACATGGCAGCAGAGTTATTCTCTGTGACCAAGAGAATATGCATTTTCCTTCTGAGTTTAGGTTATAAAAAAGCAGAACTTCCATTGTGGCTTCTTTTTCTATCACTCACTCTGAGGGAGACCACCTCCACATCTTGAGGACACTGAGGCAGCCCTGTGGAATAGCCCATGCGGCAAGGAACTCCAGTTCCATGCAGGTAGGGCTCCAATGCTACTTTTTGCCATGGGGTTTTTGATCATTTCTTTGAGCGTACTGAATGTCTATTACATGTTATGCATTACATTAGGTACACAAGGATATAAAAACTAGTTATAGTTTCTTGCATAGAGAGGTTATTGTACTGAGAAAGAAAAAAATCTATAAAATAGCACAGTGTGATATGTACTACTTTGAAATTTTAAGGCGTTAGAGTTAGGTTGTGTAGGGTTGAACAAGGCATGAGAGATGACAGTTGGAGTAGGTAAGAACTTACAGAGGAGGTGAGGCTTCATTTGAGCTCTAACGGTATACGCTGGAGAAGAGACAGGGAGTGGAGAGTGTTCCAGGAGGGAAGAACTCATTGCCTCCTTGCCCACTGAGCTCTAGCTACACTGGCTTTTCTTATCCCTGGATGTGTCATGATCTTTCCCCTTATAGGAAACACGTTCATGCTGTTTTCCTGCCAGGATGATCTTTCTCCCATTCTTGTTTTAGCTCAATCCTATTTGGTCTTGGAGACTTAATTTAAAATTTTACTTATTTAGGAAAGCTTTCTTTAACTTCCTCAGTGCAAATTATAGCTCCCCCACCACATGTTATACTCTTATATCATGTATCATCGTTTTCCTTCTCAGTTTCATTGCAGATTTTTAATTGTACATTTACTTGTGTGATTACTTGTCTAATGTCTATTTCTCATGTTAAATAGGAAACTCTGAGATGCAAGAGACTGGCTATTGTCACAACTACCTCACTGGTGCTTAGCATAGTATGTGGCCCTTGGAGGAGTTGCCTGGACCTGTGTGGACAAGGAAAGGTGAGCAGGAGAAGGAGTTTGCAGTAGCCAGACTCAAAACAGTCCTCCACAAGTCTCCACCTCTTGATATTTATGCTATTGTATAGACCCCGTGAAACCCAAAAATCAGAGACATGTCTCAGTTAATTTAGAAAGTTTATTTTGCCAAAGTTAAGGATATACGCCTGTGACAGAGCCTCAGGAGGTCCTGATGACAATGTGTTGAAGGTGGTCAGAGCAGTTTGGTTTTATATATTTTAGGGAGACATAAGGTATCAGTCAGCATATGCAAGATGAACATTGGTTCAGTCTGGAAAGGCAGGACAACTAGAAGCAAAGGCAGGAAGATTCAGCCAGAGGGGAGCTTCCAGGTCATAGGTATATAAGAGACAAATGGTTGCAGTCTTTTGAGTTTCTGATTAGCCTCTCCAAAGGAGACAATCAGATATGAATTTATCTCAGTGAGCAGAGGGGCAACTTTGAATAGAATAGGAGGCAGGTTTGCCCTAAGCAGTTCCCAGCTTGAGTGATTTAGAGGCCTCAATATTTATTTTCCTTTCACAACCCCTCCCACATGGCAGCAGAGTTATTCTCTGTGACCAAGAGAATATGCATTTTCCTTCTGAGTTTAGGTTATAAAAAAGCAGAACTTCCATTGTGGCTTCTTTTTCTATCACTCACTCTGAGGGAGACCACCTCCACATCTTGAGGACACTGAGGCAGCCCTGTGGAATAGCCCATGCGGCAAGGAACTGAGGTGTTCAGCTGGTGAGAGACTGAGGCTGCCCAATGACCACATGCATGAGCTTGGAAGCAGATCCTCCAGTCTTCAGAAGATTGCAGCTCAGCCCACAGCTTGACTGCAACCTCAGAGGCTAGCCAGAACCACTTAACTGAGTTGCTCCAAACTTTCTGAACCTCAGAAATTGTGTGAGATAATAAATGTTGTTTTAAGCTGCTAACTTTTAGGATAATTTGTCATACAGCAACAGATAACTAATACAGGGCTTAATGAGAGAAATAGGTGCATGAGAATAATCCTGCTTCTTCCTTTGATCCATTTAAACAGTGCTTATCAGTGACTTCCCCTGACTGGATTTTGAACTCATCTTTCTGAAGAGTCTTTATTTTTCTCCAAGATATCCCCTAGTTGAACAGCTCTCTGCATTCCTGTGTTTCAGTGGTCTGGTGCTTGTTGAAGAGGCTCTGACTATAACCTCAGCACAGATCTTCCAGTTGATTGAAGAGCCCCAGCTTATACTGAGTTCAAGTTGCTTTAGGGTGTGGTGAAGAAGATTCCTTTTCTGAGATTTACAAAGATGCCCCATCTTTAAGATTCTCTCTCTTGAGGGAAGAGAGGTTTGTTAAACTGTGTCCTTGGATGCCACATGTGCATCATTGCATTTCAAATTTGGGGGAACTTGCTGCTTTTCAGAGGGCTACAAAAGATTAAGGTCTGTGCTATGCTTCTGAGGCAGAGTGGAGCAGTGGTGGAGAGCTTTAGTTTAAAGTCACATGGACTGAGTTTGAGTCTCGTTCTGCTTTTTAGTACCTGTATGTCATTTCACCTCTCTAAGCCTCAGTTTCATCACCTATAAAATGGAGTTAATGATACCATTCATCTTGTCCACAGAATTGATAGAAGGATTATATGAGCCAATGTATTTAGCACAGCACCAATATGAATAATAAGTGCCCTTAAATGGTGACTATTTTGATTGCAAATGACAGAATCAGAAGTTAGTGCCAAGTCCAGATCTGCCTCTAATTAGCTGTTTGGGTTTGGGCAAAACATTTAACGTCTCAATGTCAAATAAGGAAATGTCAATTTCCTTATTTATAACATGAGGGGATTTGGCGAGTTGGTATTTTCCAAAGTAAAATCCATAGTGCTATTTGCATCAGAATCCAAACCATTTGCTTAGTAAAATAATATAGATTCCCAGGTCCACCCCAGCCCCATAAAGTCAGAATCTCTTAAATGGAACTCACGAATCTGTGTTTCAATCAATTCCTCATATGATTCCTGTGCATACTACCTGCTCTGCCGTTGTGTAAATCTATCTAATGGATTTAAGTACCAGTTAGATTAGGAACTTACTACCAGGGCCTGAGGGATCCTGGGACAAGAGATGAAATAGCATGCATAATCTTATTCTGTATGAATTTTCCATCAGGTAGGTAAGATTTAAGACATTCTTCCTTAGACCACACCAGGATATCCAGATCTGAGGAATTAGTGTACTTCTTCCTTATGCCCACAGGAGGTCAGTGAAACATTAGGCCTATCCTTTTTAAAATTTCAGAACAAAAGATTTTGAATAGTGCCAAACTAGAAGCAGAATGCTTGCGTATTGCAAAAGATAAGCTTTATTTACTAACAGACTTCCCAGGTGAGCATTTGAGGTTTTATGCAGACAGAAATCTAGCAGCGTCTTGCTTTTTACAGAGGAAGACACATTAGCTTTCAGGTTCATAAACTTTAAGTCCATCAATAGATTTGCTAAACTAATTGTCCTTGGAGCTCTGGGAGTCATTTTAGGGCAGAGAAAATTCTCTGCTTTGAATTTCTCTAGGGAACTTCTTTAGAAGAGGTCAAAATGTCGGACATGTGTTGGTTCAGATGTATACTCAACAGACCTGGAGCAGAAGATTATTAGCAAGCTAGACTTGGGCTAATAGAGACTCAGAGAGGCTAGACCACCTGACTGGGGATACATAGTAGTAGAATGGAGATCAGATCCAGGTCTACCACCTCATCATCAAGGGCCTTCTTAGTAAGATAGAATTAATGTCATAGGATATTCCAGTTAGTGTTCTCTTAGCCAGTTTATACCATTCTGTTTATCTTTTATTGAGCTTCTGTCTGGAGCTCAGCAGCTGGTCTTTTCCTTAACTCAGTTTTATTTTATTTTATTTTCTTCATTTAGAACTGTAGTAACCAGGTGAGAGTAGAAGTAGGATAATTGCAATGGGCGCAGGTGTCTGCATTTCCTTCCCAAGCTCTTGTCAGTGCCTTGACATAAGCCCTTTAGAGCTGGCCACATTGACTGCTCACTCAGGTGACCCTCTGAGGCTGCAGGGCTCTGAAGTGTTTTCTACCTCTCATCTGCATGCAGATGGCTTAATGACTGATATATTGAAAACCAAGGAAGTGCTGGGTCTTAGATCTAGCAAGTGTTAGACACTTGACACAAAGAGAAGGATCATTTTGATCAACATGAACTAATTAATTAATTACTTTACTTGCAGGACAGTGCATGAGAAACTCCTACATGCCAGGCATTTTCCTGGGCTCTAGAATTTCAAAGATGAGCAAGGTATGGGCTCTGTTACAAAGGAAATAGATCTCATGCTGAGAAGGTAAAAAATAAAATCGATAACCCTAATATACTCTGAAAGTGCTATAATGGGCATATGCCCGGAAGGACATGGAAACATAAACAGGAGGCCTTCTCCCACCCGGTGGGGATAGGTTGGTGAATGACATTTTCCATGCATCCTTGGGAATATTTTATATAAAATTTGTGGCAGGTGTGGGGTAAAAGACAAGGAGATATAAAAAAGTATCTCTGTAGACAGGGCGTTGGGCTCATTACCTTACAGGGTTCCCTGTAGGCCTGAGGAATAAGGCAGGCCAACCCCACTGGGCAAGAAGGTAAATACTTCAGTTCAGTGTGAAGAAGGGCTCATCCCTTTAGAAAGGATTGCTGGACAGGGCAAGCCTTCCAGACTGCAGAAAGGGATCTGATCCTCATGTAACCTACCATTGCCATCCCAAGGGCCCTTGGTCAGTGTAGAGGTTCTGAGTGAATCCTCAGTTCAAGTTCCCCTGAATCCACTGACAGGCCCATCTAGCCAGGTTGCAGGGGGACCATGGGCTCTCCTGGTCTAAATTGATCTGTATTGGCTTAGGTCACTTCTGTAAACATGTTCTGGGTGCTGACAATATATTTCACCATGTAAAACTTGCTTCTTCACTTTACTCTTTTACTGTCTCTCATTGGCTGGCCAAGTCATCCTCGTTTGTTCAGGGTTATCCCAGTGTTAAACCTGAAAGTCTTGTGTCCCAGGAACCCCCTCAGTTCAAGGCAATCTGGGATGGTTGGGCATTCTACAGTCCCTCTGTCCCTCCACACTTCTTTATATACATCTGCTTCCCTTTCTTTTATTTTTGCCTGCAAGCTCAGACTTTGCAGTGATTATAAGGACAATGCTCCACCCCTGCAATGCCTGCCCACATCATATTCCCTTCTGGGGAATTCTGGGGGATATCCCTCTGTTACTGCAAAGATCCCTTCTCTGTAGTGGATACCTCCTCCTTCTGGCTGAAAATTTGACTAGGATTGGATTCTGTTTGGCAAACCATGACTAGGGCTGAGCTAGATCCTAATCTGCACTCTTTCTCATTCTTTCTTTCTCTCTCTCTCTCTCTCTCTCTTTTCCTCTCTTTATCTGTATTTATGTGGCTCCACGGCCAGGGAATGATTGGCTTGCTTTGCCTCCACTCTCTGTGGAAATGACCCAACTGGACAAAGAGTGACAGACTGGCTCAGAGGCACCCAGCTGTCTTTGTCTACGTCCATGCCCAACTGATCTGCTGAGTAGCAGGGATGATCTCTCTAGCAAAACCTACTACTGCTTGTGCCATAGCAAGTGAATTGACTTCCTAGGGCTGTCATAACAAAGTAACAAAAACTGGGTTGCTTAAAACAACAGAAATGTATTGTCTTACAGTTCTGGAGGCTTTCAGTCCAAAATCAGGGTGTTAGTAGGGCCCTGCTTCCTCTGAGACTCTGCATAGACACTTTCTTTATCTTTTCCTGGCTTCTGGTGGCGACCAATGATCTTTGGTGTTACAGCAGCAGCATGTCAATCTCTACCTCTGTCACCACATGGCATTCTCCCTGTGAGTCTCTGAGACTCTTCTCTCTTTTAAGGATACCAGTCATAATGAATTAAGGACCAATCCTACTCTGGGATGACCTCGCCTTAACTAATTACATCTGCAATGACCCTAGTTTCAAATAATGTCATATTCTGAGGTGCTATGAGGCAGATCTTCAATATATCTTATTAGGGGGCATAATTCAATATATAATCGCCAGCAAGTGGAAAAGGATGGATAGGGACCATTTTCTTTAAAAAGTAGCTGTGTGTGCAGCAATTGCTGAGGCTTCATATAGCCTTCCTTCAGACCACTTAATTGGCCTTTGGGGAAGCTTTCATTCTGTTCTTGTCTTTGTGTTTATTTGTTTGTCTTCTTGCATCTGGTCCTGTCTTGTTCCCTTTTTCCATTCCCCAAATCTTTTCAAGCCACTGCTCCTAGCTCCCACTATACCTTCCTCTAGGGAAGCTATTTGCTTCCATAGCTCCAGGACTTACTGCACACTTCATCTCAGCTCGAACCATTTCCTCTGAGTCATTTTTCTGTTCAACCCTGGGAATCTACAGAAGGGCTGGGGATGGTGATGACAGGGACAAGGAGACTCCACATAAAGTGTTGCCAAATAATGAAGATTTAACCTATCTAGAATCTATGTATACCCTTGATCAGTTATTCATATTGTGGTTTTTCTGTGTAATATCATTTAGGAAAGGGATTCTGCTCTTTAAAAGGTGGAAATTACAGCTCTAAGACACACAGTGAGAGGAGGCCTTTGACCATAGTGCTGAAAGTCTGATTTGCGTGACAACTGGAGACTTAATGTAGAACTGGATACATTTAGTGTTAGCACTGGCTTGAGACCTCAGAAGTCACCCCCTTCAGTTGTTTTCACACTTTCCTTTATCCTTTAGGTTCAATAGCTAGGTCTATGCAGTAAACTGACAACAGGCATATTAACAGAAGAATAGGTATACAAATGTATTAATGTTACATGCACAGGGGCATCATGGGGGGAAAAGCAAATACTCCCAAAAGTGGTGATATTTAAAAGCTGTATATCTCTATATATTGGAGGGGGAGAGGGATGTAGGCCACCTGAGGGAAAGTAAGTGATTTTTAGAAAAGATGAATGGGCTCTTAAAAGAATAAATGGGATATGATAATTTGTGACAAAGTTTGTCTGGGTTTAGTGTCAACTTCTACAGATGCTCTTTGACTTAAAATGGGGTTACAACCTGATAAATGCATCATAAGTTGAAAACGCATTTAGTTTGCCTAACTTACTGAGCCTACTGAACATCATAGCTTAGCATAGCCTGCATTAAATGCGCTCAGCTTACATTAGCCTACAGTTGGGCCAAATCATCTAAAACAAAGCCTGTTTTATAATAAAGTGTTGAGTATCTCATGTAATTTGTTAAATACTGTAGTGAAAGTGAAAACACAGAATGGTTGTATGGGTACTCAAAGTATGGTTTCTACTGAATGCCTCTATCACCTTTGCATCACCCTAAACTCGAAAAATCATAAACTGAACCATCCTAAGTTAAGGATCGTCTGTAGTCTCCTCTTCTGTAATAAGAGTCAATCTTCCCTGGTTGATGAAACTCCCAGCAAAGGGATTTATACCAATTGAATTCTTTTTGAAGGATCTGTCTTCAGGCAGATAAGGAGACTTCAGTGAAAGCCTCTCCCTGCATCTGCTATTTTTGAAGTGTTTTCAGCTCAAAATAATAAAATACTAAAGCGCCATAATTTGGGGTGGCATGTCTTGCACCCCTTCAACATCATATTTTGGGGTGGCATATTCTGATCTCTGACATAAATACATGCAATCCCACTCCACATTCCCCTCCACCCCCTTAAAGCTAAGCAGTCACCCTACATGGAAAATGAATACAACTTGGCAGATCTTCTAACGGCCGGGCCCAGCCCAGAGTCCTGCCTCTTTCCCTTTTTCTTTTTCTTTTTCTTTTCTTTTTTTCTTTTTTTTTTTGCCATTGCTGAAATTCTTGAAGGAACTCTACATTTGAAAACCCCAAGGGCTGGTCCAACCTGTAAGTTTTAGATGAAAATAAGACCCAGAGAGGAGCAGAGATTTGTCCAGAGCCTCACAGTGATTATTGGCAGAGCCCCAAGTGGCAGAGAGCTTTCCCATGATGAGGGCAGAGCTTGGGCCTCCAGCCAAGAGCAGAACAGGCCTCCTCTTGCTTTGACATCCATCATTCCTATCCCTTGGCCAGCAATTTTATCCTCTTGCTGCTCCACCCACTCTGCTCTTACTCATCCTTCCATGTTAAGCCTAAGTATTGCCTCCTTTATGGAGTCTTATTAAACTGCTTATGACAACTTAACTCCTCCCTTGTTCCCACAGCCCCTTTTGTCATCTATGTCAGAGCAGTTCTCATGTTCTACTGTGTGGACTTGTCTCTGGGCCAGTCGCTGCCACTTCTTGTAACTGTATAACTTACTTCATTCCAAAAAGATTTCAGACAGATGTTTTTCTTGTTATTCTGGGGGTTAAACAGTGTAACCCCTGCATCTAGCACAGTGTCACCACATAGTAGGTGCTTATTTTTAGAACAAAAGAATGTGTGTAGTTTGGTAGAAGAAGCTGGGTAGAAATCAGCTTATATTCAAAGCCAATGTGCTCCAAATTTTAATGCACATTAAAGCATCCGGGAATTGTGTTAAAGTTTGGATTCTGATTCCGGAGGTGAAAGTTAGGGCCTGTGATTCTGCATTAAACAAATATCCAGTGGATACAGATGCTGTTGGTACTCAGACCACATTTTTGAGAAACATAAGAGAGAAGATTATAGTGTGCCCTGTTAGCCATACTAATAAGAGACAGGAGAGCAGGGATAGGGTTGGGATCATTTTAAAAGGTTCAGGTCACATCCAGAAGGCGTGCAGACAGCTGGGATTCAGAATGAGCCATAGAGATATGCCCCCAACTGGTGATTTCTGTCTGCCTGAAATTGACTTTCAGCTTTGTTTACTTTGGTAAACAAAGTCTCTCACCATTCAGCACACTGAGGCCTTCAGAAGGGAAGATAGACTGAGAATCTCTTAGCAATAATTCGATTCTTATGGGGAGAGGTGTGATGTTCCATCATAAAGATGATAAAATTCAGACTCTTTCACACACAAGGCTTGCCCAGGGTAATTCAAACCACAGGGAACCGATGAAAAGAAAATGGCAATTAGATTTTCATCACATCTATGTAACTTAACACCTTCCCTATCCTAACCTACTTAGTATCTCACTGCAATCGCTTCCTTTAATTATCTTCCAGGAAGATTGGGACCTTGTCTGGGTTGTTTGCTAACAAACTCTTAGCACCTAGCATGGTGTCTTGCATCTAGAAGGAACTCTAGGGATATTTCTTAAATAAATGAATACAGAATTTGACCATTGCAGGATTTCCATTTATACACTCCATCAAGATTTTGTGGTTGTGTTCAGCCTATTACAGTACGGCACTAATGAGGTCAAGACTGTAGGTATGGGTTACCTGAATGAGTGGCACAGCTCTGCCCTGTCCCCCACCCATACTTGTCAACTTGCTCCACAGCCATCAAGAAAATAGGACCTATCAGAGATTTAGAAGACAGGGTGAGAATATGGCTCTGTGTGCTGGAAATAGCACTTGGCAATGGCATCTTCATCCATGAAGATCATAACTCATGTTGTAGGCATCTTGCTGTATCAGCTCTTGTCAGTGGGGCTCTAGGTTGATTTCATTCTCTACTATCTTTCAACTGTACACCCATCTGTAGAACACGAAGCCTTACCCACAAGGAGGAGTTGAGGAGGGGAAGCAGGGCCTATTTCCAATTCAAAGGAGAGAACTGGACCCTCTTTTTGTATTTGTTCTGCCCTTATACTTCCTTTGGTTGCTTTCATATGCCTGATATGTGTTCCTCAGAAAACATTCAAAATTGCTTCATAGAAAGGTCTTATTTCACATAAGAGCCCATCGAGCTGCAAAGGAGGCTTCCTGTGTGCCCAGGAAGAGGAAATGGAATGATGAGCATCTAGCTAGGCTCTGTCAAAATCAGCAATTTTTTCTCAGCCCCATACTATTTCCAGACTATTTCATCCATTCATTAAATAAGAGCCAACTTATTGGGCACTTAATATGTGTCAGGCACTGTGCTATTCACCCATATACATTAATTTATCAATCCCTTACAAAACTCTTATAAGGTAGGCAGTGTTTTTATCTCCATTTCACACAGACAAAGAAAATAAGACAATGGGAGATGAATTGAGTGAATTGAATGGCCCCAGGTTGCACAGTTAGAAATTGGCAGAGCCAGGCTAGAATTCAGGTCTGTTTGATTCCTAAAGCACTGCACAACACTGTGTTAATTGACTTCCAGCTTCTACCTGATAGGACCAATTCTTCTGCAACCTTCTCCTTGGAAGTTACTCATTTTCTTTGTTTCTCCTTCCACCTACCCTTCCTTCAGCTCCAGCCTGGAGATCAGGTTGAAATTCTCTAGGCATTCATTCCTTCTTTCAACCATTATAGTTCAACATTTTTCCTTCGCCAGGCTATGACGCCCACAACTTGTTGTCCCCTACTGACCTGCTGGCCTTGGCCATCCCTTCATTGAGGTATTCAGCTTCTGACTTATGGTCTTCCTCTGCAAACCATTTCTTATCCTTGCCTGGGAAACCTCAATGTCCATGTGGATGATATGCTTAATTCCACAGCCTCAGAGTCTCTGCTTGCCACACAGAAGTTCACTCCAGCCCCTCTCAATGGAGACATCTGGACCCTGCTATCACCAAGGACTGTTTTGTCTCTCCATTCTACCTCCTCCTCAATCTCATCATGGACCTTGTAGAACACTGACTTTCTCTACCTTTCTAGGCCATTGCTCCCTCCTGGCCTCATTCCTTTTCCTATGTAACCTATAATCCATAGACAATCATTTCACAAGGCACCAAAGGAGTAAAGTTGGATAGTGTCACAGGGTAGAAAGGAATCAGGAAATGGAAGTTAAATGCTGGGAAGAGGAAATCTTCTCATCATATCACTGAGGAGCAGTTCTGTGGTGGGACCAGCAGGGAGGTGTGGGAGTTGTTAGGCTCCTACTTGAAGTAATTCTTCTTTGTCTAGGTAAAGTTGTGCCAGGAAGGGTATCTGGGAATCCTAGCCCTGGATCTGGTTCAGGTGGTCAAGTTGTTCTCAAGGTATGATCTTGTAGACCACCTTATTAGAATGATCTGGGGGGTCATTGCTAAAGGGTAGATTTTCATTTCCCATCCCAAGCCCCCTGAATCAGTCTTTGGAATTGGGCCTAGGAATCTGAATTTTAAACCAAATTCATTGTGATTATTACCTATTTTAGGGTTTGAGGATCATTGATTTAGTCTAGCTAGACTGATAGCCCCCAGAAGGAGCTAAAAATCTCTGTCACATCCCACTAATACCCCTGAGATTCACTCCAAGTTGGACAGAATTCAGACTTGCCAATCAGTTGTGATTTTTCTTTGAAGCCCCTTACAACTAGTTCCACTCCCTTCCCTGAAGGGCCTAGAGTGGGACAAGCATTCTTGGCTCAGGAACAAACAGAAATTTCACCCCAAATCCCCATCTTCTTCCCTTTCACCTCCTCCCCACATAGAGAAAAACTTTCAGTACCTCTCTCTGTGTGCTGGGAAGCAGCTGCGGGGAGGGCGTCAGTGAGATCAGGAAAGAGATTAATCTACCAGGGCAGGCATTGAGAGATAAAAATCCAGTCTTTTATAACTTTTTAAAAACCTGCCTCAGGGAGAGGACGGTGAACCAGGACTCCATGTACTGGTAGGAGCTTGATAGTTCCTTATCCATGTTGAGATAAATCAGATCAATTAAGTTCTCCTCAGAACACAGCATTTCTTTTTCTGCATGGTGCTTTCCAAACAGCGACTCTGCCTCCAGGGTCCCCACAGCTTCCTCCCAGTGCTGTAAAGCGGGTACATTGCTACTCATTTCTGGGACAGATGGTTTCTATCATTTGAAACACCACAGGGTTTGAACTCGTAAGACTTGATTCAAATCCAAGTTTTACTCTTTACCTGCTATGTGGACTTTCATAAGTCACCAAACCCTTTTCTCTATTTCCTGATGTCCACAAAGGAGAGGATCCTAGTCCTCCTTACCTTCTCACAGGGCTTTTGAGGACTAATGATTCTTGTTTCTTTTCTTTTCTTTTTTTTTTGAGACAGAGTCTCGCTTTGTCACCCAGGCTGGAGTGCAGTGGTCGGATCTCGGTTCACTGCAAGCTCCGCCTCCTGGGTTTAAGCCATTCTCCTGCCTCAGTCTCCCAAGTAGCTGGGACTACAGGTGCCCGCCACCTCGCCCAGCTAGGTTTTTTTTTTGTATTTTTTAGTAGAGACGGGGTTTCACTGTGTTAGCTAGAATGGTCTTGATCTCCTGACCTTGTGATCCGCCCGTCTCGGCCTCCCAAAGTGCTGGGATTACAGGCTTGAGCCACCGCGCCCGGCCGATTCCTGTTTCTAAAAAGGTGGAGCTGTGAACTGTCAGGAGCAGGAGTCAACCTCAGCAATACCTGGAAGCCTCCTCCACCAGGAGCTCCACCTGCAGCTGGGCTTCCAGCATCCACAAATATTGGTGAGCACTAGAATTATGCCATGCTTGCAAATTCACACTCCCTGGCCCTACTGGGCAATCAGCAGTGCTCCGTGTAGTTCTAAAGCAGATGGCCCAGTGGTCCAGGTATCATATTTAAGCAACCCTTTGAGGAGATGAAGAGGGTTAGATGCTCCCTGAGACAGAAGGAGAACTTTGCTTTCCATGGTCCACCAAGGACTTGAGCTATAGACCGAACTTATAATTGCCAGTTTCCGTCAAGAGATGGGAAGCTACTTAGTTGACTTCCTGATGGTTTTCAAACACACTAAAGTTTGGGTGGTCAGGCAGGCTTTTAGGGCTACTGGATTTTGAAGTGATCTAAGTTTCTCTTCCTTTGTCCTCCCCTCATCAATACATGGCAACCTGGGTCTCCTTACCTCAGGTTCATGAACTGGGAATAACCTGTCAGGCCAACTGCTTCTGTGTGTCAGGGCTGACTCAGGTTCAGTGGGTCCCATTTCTTCACGTGCTTATTTTTTAAAGGACCATTGTTTTCTTTGCCTGAAGGAAAGCTTAGTGGTAAGTATTTCAGGAGCCAGGGCAGGGGCTTAGATAGCGCTGTAGAGCGGCCCACTTGGCTATTTGAGAGAATTTATCAGAAACTATTAACCAGGAAAACAGTGACATCTTATCACTCTTACCCAAGCCGTATGGGCCAGTGGCTCTTTTTAAATTATAAATATGTCAGTTTCCCACTTAAAACCTTCCAGTGATTTCTGATTCCACTTGGAATAAAATCTCAATTCCTTACTCTGGCCCTTGTCTACTGCTGGGGACTGACCTGACAATGCTCCATCTCCTCACACTGACCCTCTGCCTGTTTCCTAGATAGAAGCCAGCCACCATCACTTCTACCTTGAGCCCTTTGCAGGGGCCGATCCTTCTGCTTACATTCTCCTTTGCTCCACCTTTTTCTGAACTGGCTTTTTCTTGCCATTAGATATTTCTTTAAATGCCACCTCCTCAGAGTGGCCTTCCCTGACTATTCAATCTAGTGTTGCCCCTCTCTATCACATGACCCTATTTTCATTCTCTGCAGAGTACTCATCATGCTCACACATTTCTCGTTTATTTATTTCTTTATTTCTGTCTCTTTTCCTTAGAACAGAAGACAGAGATCTCATGTGCACCTCTATAATCCCTGCTTCTAGCACTGTGCCTAGCACATAACAGCCTCTCAGAAAACACTTGTTGACTCTGAATAAATTGCCTTTGGAGATAGAGACTCTAATCGCAGGCCAAAGCCTTAGTAGCTGGGTGATCTGAGCCTCAGTTTCTTCCTTGTTAAATGGAGCTAATAACACTGGGCTTGTATGGGGGTATTTAATAGAAAAGAATGCGTGTAACAGTGTCTTGAACATGGGAATTACTCACTAAATAAGTATGTACATACATTTTTCTTCTGCTTTTTTTGGTCCCCCACTCTGGCCCTTGCTCTGCCACTTGTGAGCCCTGAGACCTTGGAGAGTCATTTTTGTTCTCTAGGCTTTATGAAAGGAAGGGGCTGTCTGATCATCACAGACAGTGCAGGCTGAGTTTGTTTTTTACAAGGTGGAAGGAAACCAGGCCTCTTTTTCTCCAGCTGCATGGCCAGAAGGGCTTCCCTAAGCTAGATCAGATATGCTCTGCCCCTGCCTCAGTGGACATGGTGGGGAACTTCGGAAAGGAAGCTAGTGAAAGGGATCACCCTTTGAATACTAAGCAGGATCTTAATTTCTCCTTGAATTGGCAAGCTTTATATTATGGGCCTGCTGTTGGCAGATAGTGGGGAAACCTTGATGGCAGCTGAGTTAAATATGGCCGGGATTTACAATGGAATAAAAGGTGCCAGATTAATAGGGTTTCTTTCCTCTGAACTGTAAATCGGAAGACCTGGTGCCTGATCGGCTACTAAATCTTCAGTCCCATGGGCTTCTAGATAGAGAGCTTTGGGAGCACCAAGCTGGCAGCCGAAGGTTGATGCAAATAATGATCTCACCAGGGGATTTGCTCTGCAAGGGGCGCTGGGTTGAAGGGCAAAGGGACCTACCATATGTGCATTGTGACAACAACATCTGAGTTAGCCGCTAACACTGCTAAGGGGACAGGTCAGCCCTTCCCCACATCATCTCAGGATATGGCCTGGGCAGAGGGCAGCAGATGACAGACAGGCATATTTAAGCATCCTCTGGTAACACTTCCTCCCCTCTCTCCTCTCCCTCTGCTTCCTAGATGCATGCTGCTGAGAGATGGAAAATGGCCCAGGGCCTGTGACTGCTCAGGGCTACTCCTGCAAGCCCCTAGGGACATTTTCTTTTGTAAAATACCCTCCAGCATTTTAAGGAGCAGGGTCTGGCACATTGCAAAGACTGAGTTAGCACTGGCTTGAAGTTGGGTAGGATGGGGCAGAGAACAGGATGGAGGCTGGTCTGATTGTTTCTCAAGGCTCTCTCTAGCACTGCTTCCTAAGAATTCTGGAAACTAGATTGAGGGCAGGGAATTCATTTCATTTAATTGTCACAGTAAACTTCGAGGTAGGTAGGACTGGGATTGATTTCATTTAAGGAATGAAGAAACCAAGGTTTAACAAGATTGGGTGACTTGCTCACAGTTGGACAGCAACAGCTGAAAAGACAACAAATTTTCTAGACAACTCAGGCCCCAATGCTTTCTCCCTGGATGCCTTCGATCTCAAGTAGCCACTGTATCTTGAGAGGAGTAAGGGAGTGGTGGGGAGGATGTGAACATGGTGATGACGGTGTTTTTTCCTGCTGCTTCCAGCCTTTTTTATGGGCAGGAGACATGCCTGTGGACCATGAGGGTTGGCATGACAGGAGCAGCATGATCTCAGAGCAGCTCCTTAGGAGGGGTTTGCTAACCCTTTCAGTGCCCTTATGGGACTTAGAAAAGAAGCTTGTTTGGAATAAATGTAGTCCTGTGGCAGGCATGGATTTTAGCCTCAACTTACCCTTTTTAGTTAGTACTCTTGCAAAGAATAATGTGTACATCCAGCTGCTCTCCTGATGAGAATTCAAATATCAGCTTCAAAAGAAGAATCTCCATTGCAAAGGCTTTTCGTGTACCTCTCTATTCTTCCCTCTGTTACCTTAAGCTAAGAACACTCAGACAGCTTACCAGCTGCCTACCTAGGGCTTCCAGTAGAACTCCACCAGGCCATTTAATCTAGGAAACCAGAACAAAATGGCAGAGGTTGGGGGAAATGCCCTGAAGTTGACAGTCAAGTGAGGGCCACCCAGTGCCACCTCTGCTGGTGTCTTCTACCATTTTTCCTGGTGGCTTCTACTGTCTCCCTGACCAGACCAGTCTTGGAGTGCTCCCAGCCCTTCTCTGAGCCAGCATCATTAAACCACTTTGGCTGGAGCCTCCACGGACATGCAGCCGAATATTTATGTCCAATCTATTTTTTTTTTAATGTCAACAATTCAACTTACTTTTTGTCTTTTTCTTTGCTGCATTAGGAGAAGTCAATTCCTCTTATAGACCAGGAGGTGACCTTCCTTAGAATGAAATACAGACATTTTCCCTGCTAGCCATTGTACTTTTGAAGACCAAGCCCTCCTTCCTCTAAAGCAAATCTCCTTATTGTGTGTGTGTGCGTTTGTCTGTGTATACACACTATTTAGGGTAGCATTAAAATTACACTTAAAGGTTTAATGAAAGAAAAGAATAAAACAAAATTTGGAGTGGGAGGGCAATGTAGATATGTTCTGGAATTGAAGAGAGACTGGAAAAGAAGGAAAAAGGAGGGTTATCTGGCATCAGGATTTCTGCTGAGCCTGAATAGTTGGAGTGGAACAGCCACCTGGAGTGCCAGCCAATTGGGCAGAGAGGACCACTGGAGGGGTACCATTTGGGTTTCTAGGAAGTGGGCTGTATCAGGGTAATTGCCAGGGGACAATGTTCCTGATATTACCCACCCATACAAGGGGGAGTACCACATCATCTGCCCCTAAGGTCCTCATCAGCCAAAAGTCCAGCGGCTTGCCCAGATTGTAACTCTTTTCTCTACCACCATCTGGATCTCCTGTGAGGATGTCTGTCCGCAGAGGTCCCAGGTCAGCTGTAATGGTGAAAAAGGATCCTGATCACATAACAAGAATGGGGAAAGAGCTGCTACACCTGTTTGATGGGGTTAAGCTGAGCAAATGCAGGTCCAGGGAGTTAAACATGGGAGCCTTGATTTCTCAAATAGATGACCTCCTCAAAATTGATAGAATTATTTGTTGGTGAGGTCAAATCCAATTGTAGAGGCATAAAGAGAGCTTACAGTTTTGAAGAGTTCAGCTGCAGATTATTTTATGAAATAAATAACTCTTTGGTCATAACCTAAGTTGGCCCTCATGATTTAACTTAAAACGCTGTACAAACCCAAACCTTTTGGAAAGTGGATTTTCCTCAACCTAACTGGAAATCCAGACACTTGTAATCTCCTCCCACAGAGGAGAAGCAATTCTTCCTAATAGAACCAATAGGACCTGAGGAGAGAAGTATGTCCCTGGGATCTTCTCATCTTTTCTCCTCTACCCACATTCAAGCTGGAATGCATTTGTGAGGTTTGCTAGGGCCAGACTTCTCAGAAGCAAGACTCACTGGTTGCTGTAGCTAGAAAGAATGTCAGAAGTCATCTGATCTACCCTCTCATCTGTACTAGTAGCAACCTGCTCTTGAGGAATGGCCACTTTAGGAAAAGGACCACTGGGGCTCGTTTGACTTTGGTTCCTCAGTACCTAGAACATCATTTGACAAGTGGCAGGTTCTCAATGAATGCTGACTGAATGACTGACTGACCGATTGACTAAGTGAATGAATATTTCTTGGCAAGTACTTGACCACCTTTGGGGAAAGGCAGCTTAACTATCTTAGAGAGCAATATATTCTTCCTAGAGATCTCTCTGATGATTAGGAACTTGTTTAAATTGAATCAAAGGCTGACTTCCTCGCAGATTTTCTCTGTGTATTGGTTTTGTTCTCTGAAGGCAGCAAAGAAGTCAAATCTTCATTCTCTCACCATAGCTTTTGCTGTCCTATTCCACCTGGTACTCTTTCTTCAGCAGCCAGTCACCTCGTGCTTTTCCCATATCCATTGAGTGTTAAACCCATGGATGCCTTTCCACAGCAGTGCTCTATGATTTAGGTCTCTCATTTCCTTTTGGCTCTGATGAATGAACATGTCTTAGGCACCATTCTTCCTCAACCAGCTGCAATTATAGAAAAGTAGCTAAAAGGAGAAGCTATTGCTAGTGGTGATAGGATCAGTGATGTTTATTTTCTTCCTTACGTTTTCTTGTTATAACAGAAAGTGTTTGCAAAGAGAATGCATTATTTTAATAACGAGGAAAACTATAAAGCTATTCTGATTGTGGAAAAAACCATAACGACAATCTGGTTTATTACAGAGTGTTGATGAACACTCTATTATTGGCCTAGGGAAACTTTATCAAATATCTACTAAGTACCAGGCACTGAACTGGGTAATACAGAGATGAGCAAAAATAACCCTTTCCTTCAGTTGGCTCTCAGTGTACTTGCTCACTTATGCCCTATGTAAAGAAAATGCCCCGGTTGCTATGGGAGCATGGAGGAGGGGCACTGAAGATCAACTAGGAGAGAAGCAAAGAACTTATAAAAATAGGTGTTCAATGGGTAACAAGGAAGAGAGAAGTAAACGTGAAGACTCATTGCTATGTGAAAGATGGCAGTCCTTTCGAGGAACATGCCCAGATTTGATGGGTCTTGAGGCAGGGTATGAAGCAGAGAGGAGCAGGAGCTAAGAGGAAAGAGGGGATGAGAGCAGGAAGGGCTTGCTGCTAGAAGTTTAGACTTCATTCTGTATGCATGCACAGGGGGATGGTAAGGCAGGGCATAGGCATTTAAACCAGAACTAATAACTTTATCTAGACCTTTAATTCTTTGTCTTTTTTTTTTTTTTCTTTTTGAGACAGAGTCTTGCTCTGTCACCCAGGCTGGAGTGTAGTGGCACGATCTCAGCTCACTGCAACCTCCACTTCCGAGGTTCAAGAGATTCTCCTGTCTCAGCCTCCCAAGTAGCTGGTATTACAGGCATGCACCAACATGCCCAGCTAATTTTTGTATTTTTAGTAGAGACAGGGTTTTACATGTTGGCCAAGCTGGCCTTGAACTCCTGACCTCAGGTGACCCCCCCACCTCAGCCTCCCAAAGTGCTGGGATTACAGGAGTGAGCCACTGCACCCATCCCAGACCTTTAATTCTTTAATGGTAAAATTTCTGATAATACGGTGGTTAATAAGAAAGATTCTCTGGGTTGGGGGGTGGATAAGAGGGATATTCTTTCATCCTTCAAATAGTGCTGTGCAGGTAGCCCTGTTCATTCTCCTGCTGTGCCTATATGAAATAGGTAAAATAATTGAAATAATTACCAGGGCTTAAGAACGGGTATTCTAGAACCAGTCTTTCTAAACTTAAATCTCTGCTTCACTACCTATTAACTGTGTGATCTTGGCTTCTCTGTGTCTCAATTTCCTCAATGGTAAATGTGCCTACCTCATTGAGTTGTTGGGAAGAGTAAATGAATTAGCATATGGCTAGCTCTTTGAGCCATGCTTGGCTGTTAAGAAGTTAATATGGGGTTGTTATTACTGTTACCAGCAGTGAATTTGTATAGGTCTGCAGCAACCTCAATTCTTGCATCTTTGGAAGAAAGAATTCAACCAAGAGGCATAGGGCAGAGGGAGAGACCAAGGCAAGTTTTAGGGCAGGAGTGAAAGTTTATTAAGATGCTTTAGAGCAGGAGTGAAAGGAAGTAAAGTACACTTGGAAGAGGGCCAAATGGACAACTTGAGAGATCAAATGTGTGGTTTGATTTTTGACTTGGGATTTTATGTTGGCATTCTTCCTGGGGAGTTGCATCCCTTCTCCCCTGATTCTTCCCTTGGAGTAGGCTGTTTGCATGCACAATGGCCTGCCAGCACTCAGGAGGGGCTGCATGCGCAGTATGCTTACTGAAGTTGTGTGCATGCTCACTTGAGTGTTTTTTCCTCGCCAGTCAAGTGTTCCTAGAAAAATGTCATATACCAGTTAAACTCCACCATTTTGCCTCCTACTACGCATGCTTGAGCTCACTCACCCAACTCTTGAGATCTTATCAGGAAGCTGCTGATCTCTACTGTCAGGTGTTTTCTATTTTTTGGGAGACTGCCTTTCCCTGGTGCTGGCTGTGACCAATTATTATTTTAGAGAGACAGTTGACAACAACCTGATCATCACCTGATGGTCGGCTGACCTTCCTGGTGGCAGAGAGCACCCTCTCCTGCCCTGCTCATGTCTGCCTAACTACCTACTGTAACATTACAAGGCATGTCTTATCTTCTCATCATTATTCTATCTATGAGGGGAGAAGAAGGGCCTAATGGGATTTGGAGTTATAAGCAGCATGCCACCATTACTAATTGATTGTGTGACTTGGGCAATTTAACTTCCAAGAGACCTAGTTTTCCTGCTGAAAATGCAGATGATAAAAATTCCTATTTAACAGGGTCTTGTGGAGATCAAATGAGATAATGGATGCAAAAACACTTTATAAATTGTAAATTGATGAATACTAGCCACAAAGTTAATATTCCCTCCCTAGTTCTCTCATAAAGAGGGCAGGAATGGATCTCCCTATTGCACAGAGAAACTGAGGGCCAAAGGGGTTCAGTAGTTTACTGCAATTCTCCTATGAGTTTGGGTTGGGTCTGGCATAGGATGTTGCCTCTGTGCTCAGCAATTTCCCCACATTATCTGTACCAAGTATGCTCTGTCTGCTATATCCAGACACAGAATCCATACAAATAAAAGCAAAATCCTGGGTCAGCCTCCTCTTGCCACTTTGCTGGATTCTAATTGCCTCTTATTTCAGCAATAGAAATAATTAAACCAGGAACTTGATTTCAATAGGCCCTAGGTCAGGTTTAGCATTCTGCATCCTTGGTCAATTTCCCCAGGATTTCTTAGCTAATCTGGGGGAGAGGAAACTGTCCTGGAGTGGTTCAGTTGCATCAAAACCACTATAATTTGTAAGTAAATGGCATTGCTTTTGAATGCGAAGGAGCACACTTGAATTAACAGAGTAGACAGTCTTTGATTCTTCAAATACTGCAATCCCTAATGTTCTGGAAATAATCTTTCCATCTCTCCAATTACACTCCTCCCAGGAGAAGTCCCCTTAACCCTTCTTCCAAATATAGCCATTAAAGCTTTTTCTAATCAAGGGCATCTCTTCTTGCCTGTAGGGGGACGTATTTGAGGAACAATTCTCAACTGGGGCAGACACATGGAGATGCTACTAAGTGCAAACCATTGAGTAACAAAGATGTATAAGATACAGTTCCAGGCATTAGGAAGTTTACAATCTCCAGAGGGAGATAATGCTGCACCACCTGTAAGAGAAAGCAGACTGTGGTATTTTAAGAGTGCTGCAAAGTTATTCATGACTTAGGGTCTGAACCTGCTTAGGAGATTAGGATAGACAAGGACAGAAGATGGTTACTTGGCAGGACCTCAAAGGCTGATATGATGTCTCCACCAAGACAACTCTCCACTGTCTCCTACTTTTTACTCACCTCACAATCTCAGTCCAGCTGTTCTGCTCAATACTTTGTCATCTACCATTTGAAAGTTAAAATATCATTGTCTCCAGGAGTCCACTGGAAAGGGTACTTTGCCATCTAAAGTGAATTAGTGTATCCAATTTACTAGCTCCCTCTTTTACAGCCTTTGTTCTGTACCCTCTGTGCTTATTTCTTCCATACTTTGAGCAGTTCTCTGAATGCTAAAGATAGATGGTTCAATATGGGGTCAGAATTAGAAATGGATTGGAATCCAGGTTCTGGCCCTGGCCAGTAATGTAACCTTGGGAAGTTTGTTAAATCCTCCAACTTCACACTCCTCTTCTGTAAAATGACAGTGATATGGTCTGAATGTTTGTGTCCCCCAACCCTATTTGTAGGTTGAAAGCCTAACCCCTAAGGCAATGGTATTAGGAAGTGAGATATTTGAGAAGTGATTAGGTCATGAGGGTGGAGACCCCATGGATGGGATTAATACCTTTATAAAAGAGGCTTGAGAGAGACCCCTTATTCCCTCTACCATGTGAGGACAGTGAGAAGGCACCATCTATAATCTATTTCCAGAAAATGGGTTCTCACCAGACACCAAATGTGCTTTGACCTTGGACTTCTCAGCCTCCAGAACTGTGAGAAATATATTTCCATTGTTTGTAAGCCAACTGTCAGGCCTCTGAGCCCAAGCTAAGCCATCATAACCCCTGTGACCTGCACATATACATCCAGATGGCCTGGAGCAACCGAAGAACCACAAAAGAAGTGAAACAGGCAATTCCTGCCTTAACTGATGACATTCCACCATTGTGATTTGTTCCTGCCCTGCCCTAACTAATCAATCGACCTTGTGACATTCCTCCCCTGGACAATGAGTCTCATGATCACGCTACCCTGCAGCTTGTGACCTCTGCCCCTGCCTGCAAGAGATAACCAACTTTAACTGTAATTTTCTACTGCCTACCCAAATCCTATAAAACTGTCCCACCCCATCTCCCTTTCCAGACTCCTTTTTAGGGCTCAGTCTGCCTGTACCCAGGTGATTAAAAAGCTTTATTGCTCACACAAATAACACGGACACGTGCAACACCACCCAATTGGTGGTATTTTGTTGTAGCAGCTTGAAAGACTAAGATAGAAAATTGGTATTCAGAAGTAGGGGTGCTATAGTAACAAATGCCTAAGATGTGGAAGCAGGTTTGGAACTAGGTAAGTGAGTAGAGCCTGAAGAGTTTTGAAGTGTGTGATTTAGAAAAGCCTACA
The DNA here is from genome assembly GCF_009764315.1 of Trachypithecus francoisi. Classification (NCBI taxonomy): domain Eukaryota; kingdom Metazoa; phylum Chordata; class Mammalia; order Primates; family Cercopithecidae; genus Trachypithecus; species Trachypithecus francoisi. The sequence continues at coordinate 66,494,869 of NW_022681470.1, read as the reverse complement.
GTTGCTGTGAATTGCCTAGTGAGGGTGATTCTGGTGAGGGCTCAGGAGAAGAGAAGAGCCATAAAGAAAGTGTCAGTATTCTAACAGGATAGCTTATAGGTTACGAACAGAATGCTAATAGAAATATGCACAGTAAAGGCCATTTGGATGAGGTCTCAGATGGAAATGAGGAACATGTTATTGGAAACTGAAGGAAAGGTGACCTGTGATACACACTGGCAAAGAACAACTTGGCTGAATTTTGTTCATCTCCTAGTGTTTTGTGGAAGGTAGAATTTGTAAAGAATGAAATTGGATATTTAGCTGAAGCTATTGTTTTTAATTTTTATTTTTGGGATAGGGTCTTACTCTGTTGCCCAGGTTGGAGTGCTTTGGTATGATAGCTCCCTGCACCCTCCAAGCCTGGGCTCAAGTGATCCTTGTGTCTCAGCCTTCTGAGTAGCTAGGATTACAGGTGTGTGCCACCATGTGTGGCTAATTTTTTTTTTTTTAATTTTTTTGTAGAGACGAGGGTCTCACTTAGCTGACGCTGTTTTTAAGCAGTCTTGAAGGTATGGCCTAGTTTCTCTTGATTGCTTGTAGTACATGTGAGGGAAAAAAAGGGATGATTTAAAGACTAATCAAAATGACAGCAGAACTTAAAAATCTCAAAAATTCTCAGCCTATCTGTATTGGAAAAAAATGAGAAAGCCTGTTTGAGAAAGAAAATGAAAGATGTAGCCAAAATGGGTAAGAAAATTAGTATGAATCAGCCATCTAAATAGAGGCCAGGACTTATTGTCTAAGACAATAGAAGAATGACTCTAAAGGTATCTTGGAGATCATCGGGGCTATCCCTTCCATTACAGTCCCAGAGTGCAAGCACCTGCAGAACAGAATGATTTTAAAGGAAAGGAGAACACACCTCCTGCTTTGTGCTACCTCATCATGGGCTCTGCTCTTCACACTCCATTTCTATGCTCCTCAACTGCCCCAAGTGTGGCTCCAGGGTGCTTGGTATGGATCGTGCTGCATCCTGCAAAGGTGTAGGGGCTTGATTGCCTCCACCCAGATTTCAAAAGATGCCCCAAAAGCTGAAGGACCCAGGCAAAGAGCTGCTGTGGAGGTAGGGCTACTGCAAAGAACTAGGGCAATGCCCAGCAAATTCATTAAGGTGGATCATGACCCCAGGCTGGGAGAGATATCAGCACTTCATTCCAGCCTAGGAAAGCTGCAGGCACATTATTCCAACCCTTGAGGGGTGCAGTGTGGGTTGCATGCCGCAAAGCTGTGGGAGCAGGGCTGCTCAAATCCGTAGGGGAAAGACAGCCACCTCAGTAGGTCCAGAAGGCATGACCTCCACTCTCGTGGTTTCAGAGGGCAGACCAACAACTCAACAAAGATTGTTTTAGGGCTGTAAGATTGAATGTTCTTTGCCTTGTTGGATTTTGGACTTGCTTGAGAAATGTCACTTCTTTCTACTTTCCTATTTCTCCCTTGTATAATGGGAATGACTGTCCTATGCCCATTCCACAATTATATATTGTAGGCACAAAACTAGTTTGATTTCACAGGCTTATAGCTGGAGGGGGATGGGGAATTTGCTCAGAATGAATCATACCTTAAGTCTCACCTATATCTCATTTCCTCTAAATATCATATTGAGATGATATTGAGATGAGACTTTGGAATTCAGACTCTTGAGTTGATGCTGGAATGAGTTAAGACTTTGGGGGCTATTCAGATGGAAGAAATGTGTTTTGCATGTAAGAAGGAAATGAATGTGGGGGGCAAATCAGAATGTCAGGATGTTTGTAGTAAGTGCTTATAATTTTATGTTGCCTCGGCATCTATTTTAAAATATGTTTAACTTTCTTATATTAAAGCAGGGTTCAGTCATCTTTGATACAGTTCTTAGCACTATATCCCACCCAAATGGCTCCAGCTGGTGGCCAGAGATAAAACTTAGAGGCATCTTTCCTGCCTAACAGGCTGGGCTCAACATTTTCCTGCCATTTCCCTTAAACTGACCATTCAGACAATTTGCCCAATAACTTAATGTGATCACCTTTCAGTCACAGTGTGGCCTCTTGGAACTACAGCACACTTGTGTTCAACTGACCAATTAAAGCTCCCCTTGGGCAACCTGTTTGTATAACATCCTGTACCCAATAAAAACACTGGCCCATGGGTCCCTTCTCTGTCCCTCTGCCTGCATTCCCTGGTATGTGGCCTCCAGGCATGCCATCGACACCCCCGGGTCTGAAGTACTAAAAAGTCTTAAACTTTCACATTGTTTTTGCATCATTGCAGTTGCACCTGCGATCAGACCCCTGATGGTGAGGCCTGCCTTGAGAAGATTCCTGCAGGTGAATCTCTTCCTGTTGTTATTGGCACCTCTGGTGACTGCTGGAAACAACAGCTAAGTTAATGTAGAAGTGCAAAGTAGCTCATTCAAAACAGCCTCTCCTCCCAAATTTATATGTTGAAATCCTAACCCCCAAGATGATAGTATTAAGAGGTAGAGCCTTTGAGGAGATGATTAGGACAGGGGGAAGAGCCCTCATGAATGAGATTTTATTAAAGAGACCTGAGAGAGACCCCTCACTCCATCCAACGTGTGAGGATACAGCAAGAAGATGCTACATATGAACCAGAAAATGGGCTCTCACGAGACACCAGGTCTGCCAGTGCCTTTATCTGGACTTCCCAGTGCCCAGAACTGTGAGACATTCTTGTTGTTTGTAAGACACCTAGACTATGCTATTTTGTTACAGTCATCCAAACAGACTGAGACAGACACTAGTAACAACTATCACACTGAGGAAAAGGAGAGGTGTGGTTCATATATATAAAGCAATTATATAAAAAGTTTTGTATAATTTATATAAAGCAATTTGGATAAAACTTGCATTTTCTCTTATGACTATAAGTCATTAGTTGTATTGGGTATATTAGCTCATGTAGCAGAGACCAGAATATACTGCCCCCAAAAATGCCACTCTGGCATATGAATTATTTTGAGCTAGAGGCAATTGAGATAAAGCAGACACAAGATGAGCTTTCTGCTATCTCCCTATATGCCTGAAAGTGGAACATAAATTATTCTTGTGAAGGCATTCCACCCACCCTACTTTTTGTACCAGTTAGGGGAAGACAACATTATCACCAGAGATGAGATGGCACTGAAAATAATTTACATAAACAAACCTCGCTAAGTAACCATTATCTATCATTGAGTGTCACCCATATATTTATCTTCCCATAGTTTACCATCCCTAAAAAGCACAGAAATGCCTTTCATTTGTCTTATCACTTCTCTACAAATTGACCATTCATTGTCTGAATGGCATAAAAGCCTCCAAGCCTAACTGCTTCTTTGGAGGCTTTTCTCTTCTTTATGAAGCCCTCTTGGGCCATAGAAAACTTTTAATTTTAAGTAAGTATGTATGCTTTTCTCCTGTTAAATTGCCTTTGTCAGTTTATTTTGCAGGACCAACCACTAAATATAAGAGGGTAAGGGGATTTGTTTTTTCCTTCCATACATTCATTTATTGGGTTTGTACAAAGATTTTTTCCAGTACTCAGTACTTAGTAGATAATAAATAAGTGCCTACTGATTGGATGAATGCTCTTCCTCTTTATACGTTTGCATGTACATTTGTCCTCATTTGGAGCATTGGTACCTTAATCCTTCTCTTCCCTCCAAAATAATCTGGTTAACTACTATAGTTATTTTAAAAGTAGCCCCGAACCCCACTCCCAGCTTAGGTAGCTTCAGTTATGGAACAGGGAAAGGATGGGGAGAAAGATGAGATGACTTAGTTTTCTAGAATATCCAAAAATAACCACTGCCTCTCCCTGGAAAAGGTTGTACCTCCCTGCTCCACTGATGGCAGGTTTTACCATGTGACTTGCTTTGCCTCACAGGGTCCTATGCCATTTCCAAGAAGGAGCTGTAAGAGCCAATGTGTGGATTGCCCTCTCTTTGTCTGTTTAGGGCACTATAATGAAAATACCTTATGAACAACTGTTATTCCTCATAGTTCTGGAGGTTAGGAAGTCCAAGATCAAGGTGCTGGCAGATTTGGTGTCTGATGAGGGCTTATTCCTCTTAGTAACTTCTTGCTGCATCTTCACCAGGTAGAAGGGGTACGGCAGCTCTCTGGGGCTCCTTTTACAAGAACACTAATCCCATTCATGAGGGAGCACTTCACCAAAGTCCCCCATCTAATACCATCCCACTGAGAGTTGGGATTTCAACCCATGAATTTGGTGGGGGACATAAACATTCAGGTCATAGCAACCAGGCTACATTTCTCCTCTGCCACCCGCCACCAGCCATGTTCTTCCACTTGCCTGGATCCTGGAGAGAAAGCATGGTGCTATGGTTTGAATGAAGTTTGTCTCCACCAAAACTCATGTTAAAGTTTAACATGCCTGTGCCTATGCATTGGGACATGGGCCCCAGTGGGAGCTGTTTGGACCGTGGGACGGATCCTTCATGAAAAGATTCATACCATCTCACAGGAGTGCGTTCTTGCTCTCTCAGGAATAGATTAACTCCCAGGAATGCAAGTTGTTATAAATCCAGGATGCTCTTTGCATTTGGCCCCTTCACACCTCTCTCTTACCCTTTGACCTTTCAGCGTGTTACGTTGCAGCAGGAAAAATTCTCGCCAGAAGCTAGCGCCATTCCCACGAACTTCCCAGCATGCAGAACTGTGAGCTAGATAAGCCTCTTCTCTTTATAAATTACCCACTCTCAGGTATTCTGTTACAGAAACACAAAATGGACTAAGACGCGTGGGCAGAGCCCTAGCTGACCACAATGCACGTGTATGAGTGAGAAATAGACCTTCAATGTTGTTAGTTTCTGAGATTTTGGGGTTGTTTGTCACTTCAGCTTATCCTGACTGCTGCAACATATTTGTAGCTCTTCTTCCTCTAAAGTGCTGCTCAGCCTTCTGCTTCTACCCCGATGATTACATTAACTTCATGTCTTACATTTTCCAAATCTGTATCTTGAGTCCTCCTCTTGTTAGAGACTAGGATTTCTAAGGATAATTTGGCTCGGGAATGTGTGCTGCTGATTGGTTGGGGATGAAATTATCATTGGTTTCTAGGTAGAGGTCATAGAACCATTGAGTCAGTTCCTTGGTATAAGTCATGGGTTGGGGTGATGTCAGTTGGTTATCAGAGTGCAAACATCTGAAAAATATCTCAAACATCAATCTTAGGCTTTCCATTAGTGATGTTATGTATAGAAGCAAGTAGGGAAGTTTCAGATCTCATGATCTTTTGCTACATGACCCCTGAACACTAAGGAATTATAAGAAAGCAAGCTAAGGGCCAGGCACAGTGGCTCACACCTGTAATCCCAACACTTTGGGAGGCCAAGGTGGGTGGATCATTTTAGGTTAGGAGTTCAAAACCAGCCTGGCCAACATGGTGAAACCCCGCCTTTACTAAAATTACAAAAATTAGCTATGCATGGTGGTGGATGTCTGTAATCCCAGCTATTTGGGAGGCTGAGGCAGGAGAATCATTGAGCCCAGGTGGTGGAGGTTGTAGTGAGCAGAGATTGTGCTACTGCTACACACCAGCCTGGGAAACAGAGCGAGACTCCATCTCAAAAAGAAGGAAGGAAGGAAGAAGGAAAGAAGGAAAGAAAGAAAGAAAGAAAGAAAGAAAGAAAGAAAGAAAGAAGGAAGGAAAGAAGAAAGAAAGAAAGAAAGAAAGAAAGAAAGAAAGAAAGAAAGAAGAAAGAAAGAAGGAAAGAAGGAAAGAAGGAAGAAAGAAAGAAAGAAGGAAGAAGAAAGAAAGAAAGAAAGGAAGGAAGGAAGGAAGAAGGAAGGAAGGAAGGAAGGAAGGAAAGAAGGAAGGAAGAAAGAAAAGCAAGCTAGGGACAATGGCTGGTTATTGTTTAACTATTCCTACAGCTTAGCAGAGTTGAGGTCCCTGCTTTAATCCTAACCTTGTGGCCTTTCATTTGTCTTACAAAGGCAGTTTCAGTCCCCAGAAGGGTCAGTTTTGGGAAGGACTATTATCATCCTTGCTTCTAAGTTAAATTCTAAATTCTTCCCATAGTTAGTTTGGCCTATGCCCAGGAATGAGCAAGGGCAGTTAGTTAGTTGGTGAGGTTAGAAGGAAGATGGAGTCATTTATGTTATATTTCCCTCCATGTTATAATTTTTGAAAAGGCAGTTTTCACTTTTTTGTATGTAATTTTTAGAATATAATAACTAAATCTACTGCAGAGTTAAGGAAATATCCAAATGAAAATTTGATTATTGCCCTTCAGAAAATTGCCTCCTTTTGAATTTTACTCTTTTCTAATTCTTTTTTTTTTTTTTTTTTTTTTGAGACAGGGTTTCACTTGTCACTTGGGTTGAAGTGCAGTGGTGTGATCTCAGCTTACTGCAGCCTCAACTTCCCAGGCTCAAGCAATCCTCCAACTTCAGCCTCCCAAGTAGCTGGGACTACAGGCACACACCACCATGCCTGGCTAATTTTGTAGAGATGGAATTTTGCCATGTTTCCCAGGCTGGTTTTGAACTTCTAGGCTTTAAGCAATCTGCCTAAGTTGGCTTCCCAAGGTTTTGGAACTACAGACATGAGCCACCACACTGGCCTATCTTTCTTAATTCCTTAACTCCCTTTCCTCTCCTAGCTTCTATCATTCCTTTTCAACCTATATCTCTATGGTATAGAGAAGAAAGTTGTTAAAGACCAGAACTGAAGGTGTTAAGTTGTCAAAGTACTTGGTGATTACTGGATGGGAGTCCTAGCATGTCAAAATAGAAGAGGTCATTAGAACAACCAAGTCTACTTCCCTAAATTTAATGGATAGTGTTTTAGTCTGGGAAGCTGTAACAAAATACTATAAATTGGGTGGCTTGTAAACAACAGAAATTTATTTCTCACAGTTCTAGAGGCTGGAAGTCCAAGATCAAGATGCCAGCATGCTCAGTGTTTGGTGGGGGCCTGCTTTCTAGTTCACGGATGGCACCTTTTTGCTGTGTTGTCACATGGTAGAAAGAAAGGGCTAGCTGTCTAGCGCTCTGAGGTTTCTTTTATAAAGACACTATTTCCAGTCATGAGAACTCCACCTTCATGCTCTAATCACTTCCCAAAGGCCTCATCTCATGTCCTAATACCATCACCTTGGAGGTTACATCTCAATATATAAACTTCAAGGGGACACAGACATTCAAACCAAAGCAGATGAGGAAACTGAGACTCAGGATTTACTCTGGAGGCTCTTCACAAGTTCTTCTCAGATATAATGTGAATGACAGAAAGAAGGACCAAACAAAAACAAAAACAAAAAAACCCAAACCCAAACCCAAAGATAAAAACAACAAAGGTTCTTGATCTGAAGAGGATCTTTGCCGTCAAAGGGGAAAGATGACGGTGAATACAGTGGGGTCTTTAAACCCCTTACAGCCAAGCAGGACCTTAGCCTGTTCCCTCAGAGCAAGGGGAGATGAATTACTGAGATGCTGGAGTTTAACATGCTATTCTTACTAATAAGCTCTCTTAGCTACAGCCCCAAAAATGCCACTAGATGTCAAGAGAAGATTCATAATGACACTTAAGTTTGCAAAGGCTCTCATTTTGAAACTGCAGCCATAACACATTACCCACGTTATACTGAGCTCATATTTAATTCTGACAAAGGACAAACACGAGGTGGTGAGAACTTGATGTTTTTTCCTCCGTCACTGGAGAGAAGACGTGTTGGGCCATATTGTTTTTGACACAGTGCCTCAATTAGGTCTTAAAGAATAGGTAGCACATGCTCAATGAAATAGGAGATGCTACATTGATCTGGGGAGAATTTAGCAGCTTGGTTTGAGGTTTAAGTTTGATGTTCCCCCACCAGGGACCCACCAGTCACAATAATTACATTTCTGTCTTCTCATAATATGATATATTTAGATGTTGCTTTATGAATTAATTCCCTCTAATTGCTGCTCCACTCACTGTAAATCAAGGTTTCTTGCTTTCTGTAGTACGACGAACATGATCCTACAGTGCAGTAATTAGTCCAATTAGGAAGCAAGGCAGATGTGGAAAACCAATTAGTTTCAGGAATATGTCTGTGCTTATGTATCCCAAGCACTGTTCAATTGAAATTTAATAGCAACTTAATAAAACATTGTTTTATTCATAAACTATCTCTTCCTTCCAAGTTCCCATTTGTTTGTTTATCTGTTCATTTCTGGAGAAGCCAGTGCCAGCATGCTTCATGCTTGGTGAATCTCTTTCCATGCAGAGATTATTGTTATTTTCTCCCTGTGGTGAAAGTGAAAGGATCCTTATTTGTAGAAGGAGGCAAAGACTAGTGATTTGGGAAAAGGGTGAGTTTTTGGCCTCTTCCCCCTCTTTATCTTAAATACAACCATCACTTGATTCAGGGATGTAAACCAGGAGACAACAACAATGCATTTTGCATGCACACACACACAAACACACACTCATACACACATACACATATAGATACATATCCACATATATGTATACATATACACATATATACAGATGCACACATACATGTAGACACACATACACATAATCCCTTTCATGGCCCCTGGAAGCAACCCTGGGCTCAAGCTCACCTTGTGTCTATCAATCTCACTGAGGCTTCTGCTGCGTGAGTCTGGATCTGACTCAAGGGACATCCCATTTCCTGAGGTTTATTCAGTTGGAAAATGAGAACAAAATGAACTATTAACCCTATGGTTACAAAAGATAATAACTTATTTCTCAAAGTTCTGAAGTATTAACTCACAAAACACCAAAAAAAAAAAAAAAAAAAGAGTTTAACAATCCAAACTGATTGTGCTCCAATTTGAGGGAAAGGACTGGATGTGATAGCACCCTGCTACGTGTGCAAACCATTTAACCCAGTGTAAAAAGAGGAAGAGGCTGATCCCAGTCCTTGATCTAGTTTAGAGTCTGAGGTTGAAGCAGTATGCAGTGAGGAAAAACTGGTATTTCTCTATTTGGTGAAGAACAAGAGGACATGGGGAACCCCATCAGTGAGTGGGCAGACAGCCGGCTGACTCTCATTGATATCCCAGCCCAGTTCTCTCTGCAAAGTGGAAGGCAGGAAGGAGTCCCTTCCACTTTGCTGGAAGAAAGCAGGTGTGGACAACATACAATCTCAGATAGAAAGGGACCCTTAGGGAGTGCAAAGTTCCTTCTATTTCATAGAAGAATCAGAAGCCCTGAGAAGAGAAATGGCTTCTTTCCCCAAGGTGGCAGAGCTAACATTAGCTCAAGAGTCTCTTGACATGCCATGCCATGTTCCGCACAGCATTCTGCTGCCTCTCTTTGGGGAACAAATCTCTAGTTCCAGAACATCTACATACAAGAGTTATTAAAAGAAATCTATCACCAAACAATCACAGTTGCTGAAAATCCCTATTCACTGCTCAGTCTGATAGGTAAATTACCCAACTTTGATTTATGTAACTCATTATCATTGCACAGTCGCTGCAGTGATATGCTCCATTTGTCTCCTTGATCATTATGTGGTTGGTTTTCTCTGTCCTGAAAGCAAGACCTTAATAATAACCAGCAAAGGTAATACAATTAGCAAGATGTGTCATTAACGTGTGCTGTTGACCTTTGTGTGTGCATGTGGGCATGCTTGTGTGTGTGTTGGGGAGGTGAGGCTGTTGAGAATGTTCAATGTAATAGGTAACTAAGCCCATCTTTTGGGAAAAGCAACTACTTTCCCTCCTGACCCAGGAGAGGGATGGGATATATGAAAGTTCTGTTTACATCCACAGACAATTCAATCAGGGAACCCTTGGATACAAGCTGGAGTGTGTGAGGCAAAGGAAGTGGGAATAATGTCAGTGTGGAAAGGAAGAGAAAGGATTGTGATAAATCTGTGGCAGATTTCAGAAGATGGTTGCCTGGTGACCTGGGGGATGAGGTCATTCATCCCAGCTTGCAGGAAGTCATTATTGCTCTTCTGATTGTATCTCTCCCTTGGGGGACATGTGACAGTGTTCAGGCTACAAATGTCCACCACTCTGGAGTGGATGATTCACCAACCTCAGCTGATTGAGGGGTTAAAGTGGAAGCGGGACGAGCAGAAATGTTCTCCTTGCCTTTCCTAGGCTTTCACTGGAAGAGGCACTCTTTTGCGGGAGTGGAGGTGGTTAAAAAGGCAATTATCAATCAAATCAATGTAATTTTTTAAAAGTCTGATGCAATATCTGAAAATTCAATACAATTCAATTTGACAAACAGTTATTAAAGGATACCCAACAGTTAAAAATAAGTGTATACTACACTGGAGCATATGGGTTATTTAGAGCAGAATAATCCAGGATTCCTGTCCTCAGAGGAGTTGACAGTCTATGCAGGCATAAGTCAATGGTCCAAGTGCCTGTAAGACAAAGTAATATATGATGAGTGATACAAGAAGCATCCAAGTATGGTGAGGCAGAGAGAATGGTTGAGGAAATTAGGAAGCTTCTTGGAGAATGAATATGTGAGCTGTATCATGAAAAACAGGTGGGTTTTGGATAAGCACAGAAGGGCACTGGAGGCAGGAGGAACAGCACAGAAGTCAAGCAGTGGTGGGAAAGCACAGGTGGCTTTAGGGAGTAGAAACTCTCCAGGTCATCTAGAACCACAACAACAGTAAGCTGTGCATGTGGTTTGGTATGGAACATGGGAACCAAGGTATCTGCCCTGAGTTTAGTGGGCTCTGGGTAATGACAGAATCTTCAACCATATTATTGGGACTTTTTCTAACACAGAAACCATTTCAGTGATTGATTTCATCTGCTCGGCTAAATGATTGTTTCAGAAAATGAATGCATCAACCCATTGCAAATGACGTATTTAATTCTATGCCCCTCACAGCTCTTATTAGATGAGTTTTCAAGCACACACCCCTTGCAGCCTTATCTACAATGGTAATATTGAGTTATTCATGAGTCCAAAGACTTGTAAACTATTGCTGTGAGGTAAGCGTTTGCAATAACAGAGCAGCATAATTTTTCTCTGTTACTAATAGGGGACGGGATGATAATAAAAATAAGAATTATTTAAGTTTCTTTCAGGGACCCCAAGGAGAATAAAGAGGCCACACTTTCTCTCATGTCTGTTACTTAGAGAGAAATGGCAGCCAGAAAAGACTCAAAGACTTCTTCACCGCTTTCCCCAGGGCTCCCATTGATTGTGCGGAAGAGCTGCCTTTGGGGCATCTGCTTTCCCAAGCAATCAATGCAACAACAGAGTGAGAAATGAGTAACAGCAACTGCTTAGCATCCATTCTTCCTTGTAATTAATATCACGTGGCTGCATAGACAGCCAGGAGCTGTCTGGTGGAGAAATGCTCATTCAGGGAAACCAAGCAACAAACAAACAGACATGAAAATGTGTTTGCACACAATTCTTGGAAAATGCAAAAGGAAAAGGGCTTACCTCAAAGCTGTCTATAACTGAATTATTACTGGAGGTTTATGTTTGGTCTTTTTTTTCCTTTTCCTCTGACAAATCAGCTCATATATTTTCTTGCAACTGAGACAAGCACTGTTTTAATTGTTCCATTAAAAGAGGTGTTGAAATGTTACTAATTGTCAAATGCAATTAAGTGTAGCAACATGTCACAGGTAAATTAATGAGAAGCCAGGTGCTTGGGGGGTGGTGCTTAGCATTCAGGGGGATGGGAATAATTGTAAGCCTTCCTGGACGTGACTCCTGCTTGCCTAACCATGGAGCATTATGCACTGAACTGGTCCCTGATCACAGCTTTTAAGTGTTTCTGACTCATCAGTGGCCATTTGCTGTGAGTCGTTTTTAGCTGCTCTATCTCTCAAAGCTTGATGGTGATGCTGTGAGCAGGGTGTTGGTAATTTTAAAAGGAAAAGACAATTGTTTTACTTGAACAATCCAGATAAAGGGAACAGTATTTGCAAAGAATCCAGAGGCCTACATCTGGAACTCTCTGCCTATCACCCTTCACGTGCCGTGACAGAGATAGAGGGCAACCATAGTGCCTGATTGTCCCATGAAGACATGTTGTGAAACCAGATGTCTCCCAAGATAAAAGCCAAAGATCAGCTGGAAAACACAGAGAGCTACAGGGGGCTGCACCCATAAGGTTAGAAGTGCCTTATGGATATGGTGCTGTTGTCTCAGTAGGTTAGTTAGGTTTCACATCCCTTCATTTGATTTCCTATTTATTTGTTTATTCTTTCCACATGCTATGTGCAGTGGAACACACAGAAATATAAAACATGACCTTATGCCCTCTGCTTTCATTTTCAACTACAGTCACGCACCACATAATGATATTTCAGTCATTGACAAACCACATATGCAACATTGGTCCCATAAGATTATAAGGGAGCTGAAAAATTCCCGTTGCCTAGTGACATAGCTTTCATAACATCATGGCTCAACACATAACTTTTCCACATGTAGATACATTTAAATACACAAATACTTACCATTATGTTACAGTTGTCTGTAGTATTCAGCACAGTAACATGCCATACAGGTTTGTAGCCTGGGAACAATAGGCCATACCATGTAACTTAGGTGTGTAGCAGGCTATACCATGTATGTTTGTAGATGTATGCTCTATGGTGTTTGCATAATGACAAAATGGCCTAAAGATGCATTTCTCAGAATATGTTCTTGTTGTTAAGTGACACATTAAATGTATCTTATTTAGATTAAGTACACACATCTTCAATTAGCTAGTAAGCTGTTGACAGTAGGTACTGGGCCCTATTCTTTGAACCTGAAACACCTAGCACAGTGCCTGGCACATATTTAGAACTCAGTAAGTATTTAATGAATAAACAAAAATTGAAGAGCAAGGCAGGAAAGGAAATTTCTTCTCAGGAAGAGGGTACACTAAGTTAGGTAGAAATGCCAAAATTTCCATGGCAGGTGGTGCAAGAAGGAATTAAAAGGCTCAGAGAAGTGGGCATGTTATAATGGATATAATATGTAAGTCTGGAAAATGTACCAGATAACTATGTTCCATGGAAAGTTTCAGAGGTAATGATAAGAAATGCAATGTTGAGAGAGACACCAGGATTACTAAGGTCACTGATGGTTTCCTCTGTAGATCAGAGCTGGCTGTAGGAGATACTGCTATAGAAATGGGCTCATTAATGTCAATGGCGATGATAATACCCTGAGAAAATCACAACCAGGTGGTAGTACCTAACAGTCAGATTCCAGGTTGGTGCAACAAAGTTACAGTGGAATCCAAGGGTTCCTGGTCTGCAGAGAGTTATGGAGATATTAATAGAATACAGCACCTCCTAAGGGCAAAATATACAGGCAGCTAATATGAGTCATGCCTAATCTGTACAACAACAACAACAAAAAAAATAGGGATGAATGATTAGGAGGCAGATAGCAGTTACTCCAAGAAAATATCATGATTCCTTGCTCAGTTTTCAGATTTCATTTGTTAGGTCTGAAATCCATTGACTGAAGGGGAGACTAGATTCCCAGGAGGAATCCTGGGAATACCACAGTGTACACATTATTGAGTCTACCAGTCTTTCCCCACAGGGATTGCAGCAATTTGCTCCAATAGGGAAAGAGAAATACTTAAACAGTTTAAGAACTCTTGGGCAGAAGACCTGAGTAGCTCCTGTACTTGAAAACTGAGAAAGTCACCATGCCTCACAGATACAGAAGGAGTGTATGGAGGCTAGGTAATAAATGGAGTTTGGGACCAGGCCTGGCTCATAATGGGTCAAATAGGTCTTCAGACACACCAAATGGCACTTTCTCTGATCCCTGCATGTATAACAGGAATAGACACACTTGGTAGTTGGCACATCCCTTGGTCATTGGCCTGAGGGCTAAGAGTTATTGCAGTAGGGGAACACCAAGTGAAGGCATCTGAATCTGCCACCACTCCCACTCCAGGCGAAGACAATAAATCACAGTAAATATGACATCCCAGTGGAAATAACAGAAATTAGTGCTGGTCTTAAAGAACTAAAGGATTTACGCGTGATAGTTTCATCATTATCTCCATTTACTTCACAAATCTGGCCTTTGAAAAAACAGACGGATTCTGTAGGATAACAATGAATTATCAAAAATTCAAGCAAGTAGTAGATCCAATTGTAAATGCCTTTTGCTGTAGCAGATTAAAATGTCTTTGGGCACACTATGTGCAGATATTGACTGCAGAATGTGTTCTTTTCCACCTTTACAAAAAAAAGAAAGAAGATAATCAAAAACAATTCATTTTCTCTTGAATGGGTATTGATATATATCTACAGTTTTGTCCCATCCTCTTCCATCCTTGGTCATAATATAGTTTAAAGAGACCTTGATTGTTTTGACATCCCAAATAAATCACACTGATCCCCTATATTGATGGCATCCTGCTAATCAGACTGGATGAGCGTTGGAGGCCTTGGTAAGACACATGCACTCCAGAGGGTAGTGGATAAACTCTATGAAGATTTAGGTGCTCTTTAGATGAGTAAAATTTTTAGGGATCTAAGATTAGAGTTTGCTGGGATACCCTCTTCAAGATAAAAGGCAATTTATTATGTTTTACACTTCCCATCATGAAGAAAAACACAGAATATCTATTTGAATTCTGGCGGAAGGTATTTCACACTTTGAGATATTGTATAGCCCAGATACCAGGTGACAGGAAAGGCTGTAAGTTTTGAGTGAACTAAGAGCAGGAAAGAATTTTCCAGTGGATTCAGGCTGGTCCTGTTTTTTGGTCTATTTCAATCATGCAGACCTGATTCTACTATAGGTGCCATTGGTGGGAAAAGATGTACTGTAGAGTCTTTAGAAAGTCCAGTGAGAATTCAAGATAGTATTGGAAGTCCTAGCTTAAGCAATCAGGCAAGAAAAAGAAATAAAAGTCATCCAAATTGGAAAAGAGGAAGACAAATTGTCTCTTTTTGCAGATGACACAATCTTATATACAGAAAAGCCAGAACACCCCACTGAAAACTTCTTAGAACTGACAAATCCAGTAAAGTTGCAGGATACAAAATCAACTTACAAAAATTAGTAGGGTTTCTATACACCATTAATGAACTAGCTGAAAAATAAATCAAGAAGACAATTTCATTAACGATAGCTCTTTTAAAATACCTAAAAATAAATTTAACCAAGGAGGTGAAAGACCTCTGCAAAGAAAACTACAAGACATTGATGAAAGAAATTGGAGAGGGCACAAACAAATGGAAAGACAACCCTTGCTCATGGATTGGGAAGATTAATATAATTAAAATGACCATATTATCCAAAGCAATCTATAGATTCAATGCAATCCCTGTAAAAACAGCCAGGACATTCTTCACAGAAATAGAATAAAACAACCCTAAAATTCATATGGAATCACAGAAGAGCCCAGGTAGCCAAAGCAATCCTAAGCAAAAAGAACAAAGCTATAGGCACAATGCTACCTGACTTCAAAATATACCACAAAGCTATAGTAACCAAAACAGCATAGTACTGGTATAAAAAACAGACACATAGACCAATGGAACAGAATAGAGAACCCATAAATACATCTATGTATCTACAGCCAACTGATTTTTGACAAAGACACTAAGAATATACATTGTTGAAAGGATGTCCTCTTCAATAAGTGGTGTTGGAAAAACTGAATATGCATCTGCAGAAGAATGAAACCAGACCCCTATTTGAGTTGATAATCAACTCAAAATGTATTAAAGATTTAAATGTAAGGGCCAAAACCATAACACTACTAGAATAAAACGTAGGGTGAACACTCTAGTACATTGGTCTAGGCAAAGATTTTTTGAGTAAGACCCCAAAAGCACAAGCAACGAAAGCAAAAGTAGACAAACGGAACTATATTAAACTAAAAAGCCTCTGCACAGCAAAACAAAACAAAACAAAAACAATGAACAAAGTGAAGAGATAACCTGTTGAATCAGAGAAAATATTTGCAGACCCTTCATCTGGCAAGGGACTAATAGCCAGACTACAAGAAACTCAAACAACTCAACAGCAAAAAATCAAAATAATCCCATTAAAAAGAGGGCAAAGGATCTGAATAGACATTTCTCAATAGAAGACATACAGATGGCCAACAGGTATATGAAAAAAGTGCTCAACATCACTAATCATGAGGGAAATGCAAATCAAAACCACAATGAGATATCCTGTATCATGAGTGATTATGAAAAAGACTAAAAATAACAAATGGTGTTGAGAATGCAGGCATAAAGGAGTTCTTGTGCACTGTTTATGGGAATGTAAATTAGTACAGCCATTATGAAAAGCAGTATGGAGGATTCTCAAAATACTAAATATAGAACCATCATATGATCCAGCAGTCCTCCTACTAGGCATTTATCCAAAGGAAAATAAATCAATATGTCAAGGGGATACCTGAGCCCCCATATTCATTGTAGCACTATACACAATAGCTAAGATATGAAATCAACCTACGCGTCCATCAATGGATGAATGAATAAATACATTTGGTATATATACACAATGAAATACTACTGAACCGTAAAAAAATAAAATCCTGTCATTTACAGAAACATGGATGGAACTGGAGGTCATTACGTAAAGTGAACTAAACCAGACACAGAAAAGCAAATATTGCATGTTCTCCCTCGTATGTGGGAACTAAGAATGTTGAGTTCAAGGAGGTAAAGAGTTAAATGATAGTTACCAGAGAATGAGAAGGGTGTGTGTGTGTGGTGTGGGGGAGGGAGTGTGTAGGGATGAAGAAACGTTAGTTAATGGGTACAAACATTAATTAGATAGAAGGAATAAGTTCTAGTGTTCCATAGCATAGTAGACTGACTATAGTTAATGATGTATTGTGTATTTCAAAACAGTTAGAAGAGATTTGAAATTTCTGCAACACAAAGAAATGATAAATGTTCAAGGTAATCCTAAATACTAAATCAGGATACCCTAAATAACCTGATTTGATCATTACACATTATACGCATGTATCAAAATATCACATCTACCACATGAATATGTACAAATATTATCTATTAGGAAGGAAGGAAGGAAGGCAGGAGAGAGGGAGGGAGGAAGGAAGGAAGGAAGGGAGGGAAAGGAAAGGAATTAGTTCAATGAGAGAATCACCACATAGATACCTGGAATTCTTGGACAAGGCTGTGTTATCTATAACACAGAATTACATACCATTTGAAAAACAGCTCATAAAGTGTTGCTGCTCCCCATAGGGCTGGAATGCTTGATCATCAGATATTAAGTTACCATGCATTTGGGATTGGCCATCATGAGCTAAGTTTGTTCAGAACCATCAAGTCATAATGTCAGGAGGGCCTAGCTTTGTCATGATGGAAGTGATGTATCTAGATCTGTACACAGACAGGACCAAAAGGCATAAGCAAGCTGCACTATCAGGTGGCCCAGGTCTCATGACCTCTGCCACAATTACACCAGAACCTTTTCCTCAGCTCACATATGCAGCTACACGTGTTATTCCTTATGACCTGTTGATGAAGGAAGAAAAAAAACCTGATTGTGATTCATAGATGGGTTGACTTGGTTGTGGGTATATTTGGTAGCTGAACTATAGCTCCACTCAGGGTGAGATTGAAATGAGAGAAAATCTTCACAGTGGGAAGAGCTGAGGAAGCCCACCTAGTCATCCATTTTGCATGTAAAAACAAGTGTTCCAAAGTTAGAATATATATGGACTCATGAGTTATGGGGAGTGGGTAGGCTGGCTAAGTAGGAGTTTGGATATAAAAAGATTGGGGCTGGGCGCAATGGCTCTAGCCTGTAATCCCAGCACTTTGGGAGGCCGAGGTGGGAGGATCACCAGAGGTCAGGAGTTCGAGACCAGCCTGGACAACATGGTGAATCCCTGTCTCTACTAAAAATACAAAAATTAGCTAGGCATGGTGGCAGCGCCTGTAATGCCAGCTACTAGGGAGGCTAAGACAGGAGAATTGCTTGAACCCGGGAGATGAAGGTTCCAGTGAGCTGAGATTGTGCCACTGTACTCCAATCTGGGTGACACAGAGCAAGACCCTGTCAAAAAAAAAAAAAAAAAAAAAAAAAAAAACAAGAAAAAAGAAAACGGAAAAAAAAAAGGATTGGAAGATTGGGACAAGGAGGTATGGGCTGGGGCATGAAGATAGACATATGGAAGCAGGTCTAAAGAGTGAAGATTTTTATATCACATTTTTAATGCCTATTGGGGCACATTCTACCACAGAACAGATATTAAGGAACCAAGTATGCTCGAAAGATCTATTATTGGCCACTCCTGTGTCTGCACAATGGACCAATGAATATGAGTCATGCTGGCAGGGTTGGAGGCTGCCCATGAGCACAGCAGCATGAACACCCAAGGCTAATTTATCTACTGTCACTGTCTAATGACCAACCTGCTAGCAACAGAGAACAACAGATTCAACACCATCCCTCAAGGAGAACAACTGGCCACTTGGTGGCAAGTTGACTATATCAGATCTCTTCTACTTTGGAAGAGGCAGCACTTTATTTATTTATTTTTCCTTCAACTTCTATTTTAAGTTCTGGGTTACACGTGCAGGATGTGCAGATTTGTTACACAGGTAAATGTGTGCCATGGTGGTTGGCTGCACATATCATCCCATCACTTAGGTATTAAGTCCAGCATTCACTAGCTATTCTTCCTGATGCTCTCTTCCTCCCCACCCACCTCTGACAGACCCCAGTGTGTGTTGTTCCCCGCCATGTGTCCATGTGTTCTCATCATTCAGCTCCCACTTATAAGTGAGAACATGCAGTGTTTGGTTTTCTGTTCCTGTGTTAGTCTGCCAAGCAAGGATAAAGGCTTCCAGCTCCATCCATGTCCCTGCAAAGGACAAGATCTCAGTTCCTTTTATGACTGCATAGTATTCCACAGTGCATATGCACATTTTCTTTATCTAGTTTTATCACTGGTGGGCATTTAGGTTGATTCCATGTCTTTGTTGTTGTGAATAGGAGGCAACACTTTACCTTGACATGAATATACTCATATTCCAGATATGAATTTGCCTGTCATGCCAACAGGATCACAGCCAGCATCAGTACTGGAGGCTTGTAGAGTATCTAATCCATTGGCACAGGATTTCACATAACATGGCATCAGTACATGGGACATGCTTTACTGCCAAAGAGTTGAGCTAGTGAGCACTTGACGGGGAATCTGCTGATCATATCACATAATACACCACCTAAAAGTGCTGGCCTGATAGAGTGATGCAATAACCTACTCAAGGCACACAGTAGTGCCATCTCAGGGGATGTGGCACTATCTTTCAGGAAACAGCATATACCTTAAATAAAAAAAAATTTATACAGTGCTATGCACCTAATAGGTAGGATTCATAAGTATGGAAACCAAATGGTAGAAACCAGAGCCCCACTCCTAGTGAGTCACTTGGGGAACATGGGCTTCTCATCCCCACAACTCAGGGCTCTGCATATATAAAAGTTCCACTTTCTTTCTTTCTTTTTTGAGATGAAGTCTCGCTGTTTTGCCAGACTGAAGGGCAGTGGTGCGATCTTGGCTCACTGCAACCTCCACCTCCCAGGTTCAAGCGATTCTCCTGTCTCAGCCTCCCGAATAGCTGGGACTACAGGCACACGCCACTATGCCCAGCTAGTTTTTGTATTTTCAGCAGAGATGGGATTTCACCATGTTGACCAGGATGGTCTTGATATCCTGACCTCGTGATCCGCTGGCCTTGGCCTCCTAAAGTCCTGGGATTACAGGTATGAGCCATCGTGCCCGGCCTCCATTTTCTAAAGGAAAAAATACTGCTGCCAAGGGACACAGCAGGAGTCTGGCTGAATTATAAACTATTACTGTTTTGGCACTTCAGACTCATTGTGCCCAGGAACCAGCAGGCAAGAAAAGGAGTCACTAGTTGGCTAGAGTGATTTACTCTGGTAAGCAGGAAGAGGTAGTGCTGCTAGGAGCAGAAAGAATTAGGTTTGGTACTCAAATGATCCACTTGGGCATCTTTTGAGACTCTCTTGACAAATTTTAGAAGGATGTGCAGCAACCTTAGCCTGAGGAGGGCATGGTAACCAGGAATTCAGATCCTTTTAGGGTCTAGCTCATGCCACCAATAGGACAGCAAGAGCAGCAGGGGTACTAGCTGACAGTAAGGGGATCTATGATGGATATCAGAGGATGGTGAGAATGTCAGTTGTAGCTCCAAAGCCAATTGCCATGGTCGGGACTGCAGGTCATCCCACTAAACTTCATCTTCCCTCCCCAACAAGGGGTTTACAAGAATGCTGGAGGAACTGCTCCTAAGACTTTGGTGAAGAAGTGAATCCAAATGGTGTAAGAAGTGCACTGTGGCATGGCTGCGATATGTTGCTCAGATCCCCTTTTGGGAATGAAGAATTAATTACCCCAGCTGCTGTGGTGGGTGCTGCTGGCAGTCATCAGCACTTTGAGGGGGATTGTCTCAACCTGAGAAAACAGCCTCAGTTGAGGTCATGCCTTCTTCCAGGGGCCGCCCACATGCAATGACTTCTCATCATGGGGATATAACAGCTCAGCCCATTCACCTCCAATGCAGGATAACTCTGAAGGGACATTTGAGCTCCAGAACTTTCTGTGAATCTGCTGAAGCTGTCATTAGACCCACATCATATCTCAACTTCTCCTTCTGCCCAAACCTGTTTTCTTCCTCTCTTCTATTGGTTTGAATCTTGAGAAATCTTTAAATGACATCTCTGTCTCATATTCTGCTTGCTGGGATACTCTACTGCAAATACCTATCTTGCTAATTCCACCACTATTATTACCATCATTGGGTTTCCCTTCTCTCCACAGTCCACATTCCTTGCTGCCTGTAACAGTCAAAAGCAAATAATTTCTTCCCATGTTATAATTATGATCTAGTTTACCCTGTGGTTTCAGGTCTTGCTCAAAGGACCATCACCAAGGAAGCTTCCCTGATTGATCTTTTTCCATTCTGATCCAACTTTAAAATGTGGGTCCCCCATCCCCATCCTCTGGTGTTCTGTACCCTCTGGCATTGTGTTCGTTGCATTACAGTGCAGTGACTGTTTATGAGTCTGAATTTATTCCTCCACAGTGAACTCCTAAATGCTGAGGACACGACCATGCCATTTTCCTCTTTCCAGCCCTGGTACCTAACACCATGCCTGACTCATTGTGGCCTCTCAATCCATGTTTGTTGCAGAATGAAATGCATTTGGATTTTACTGCTGGGAAAACAAGGACAGGCAGTCTGAACAGAGTTGTCATCATTGTCTAATTATTCTTGGGTGTGTACCTGCTTATTCAATTTAATAGAAAGTTCCTGACATTGCAGAGAAGGTTCTTTTTCATTTACAAGTAATTTTTCTACCTTCCTATGGAGCGTGGTGCTCTCTTTTTCTCTTCTTTTCTCAGTAGGACCTGAGTAAACACTAATAGACTCACTGTAACAGGAGTGCAGAACAGAGCCTGGGTTGGCTCCAGGCAAAGTTGCAAAATGGCAAACATTTATCTTCAGTTCTTTACCATTTCTTTTCTATGTTCTTTTCCCACTTTCCGCACTCTGTTATCTCTGCTATTTCATTCTCCTCAGAAAGCTTAGTTCTAGGAAAAGGATTCGTTTAGTCATTTATAGCTTGGTGTGACTTTAAGTCAGTATACTGTCTCTTCCTGGAGTACTTGCACTTTTGCCTCACTTTTGATTCAAGAACAAAAGTCTCCATAAAAAGTCTAAAGGGCTCCCTACCTTCACATCAGAGTATCTGTTTTTGTTTTAAACTGCATTTTTGAAACATAGTGCCATTATTTGACTCATATCTTCTTCCCCCTTGTATTGTATCCTCAAGGAGGGTAGGGACCTGTTTCTGTTTTGTTTTTGGCATTGTGTCTTAGCACTCAGTATAGTGCTTAGTATACCATGAGTAATTTATAAATAATGACAAATACACATTTATAAATAATTGTATTCATATAAGTAAATTTATAAATAATGGTTGAATAGTTGGGCGGGTGTCTTAGAAGTAGGCGGAGAAGCTCCGCCCCAGAGGTTCCCACTGAGCTTACATCATCTGGCTCTCACCTCCTGTTTGCTCTGGGGATACGCCCCTCTATTTCTTACGTGAACCTTCCACATTACCAGCAGCAATGGGTGGGAAGAGTGGGAGAGGCTGAAGCATGAGGAAAATTGTCAGTTCTGAAGCCCCGGGAAGAAGCCCCTGCTGGTTGTCCAGGAGGGTGAAGATACTAAAGCATGGCAAGCATGGGATGCTTTACTTGGGAAGAGCCCTAGACTTCTTCCAGCTCAAGGGACTGAGACATACAGAAGTTAGAGGACTTAAACAGGGCCACTGTGTTCATTTGCTAGAGCTGCCATAACAAATTGCCATAGACTGGGTGACTTGTATAACAGAAATCGATTTTCTCATAGTCCTGGAAGCTACAGGTCTAAGATCAAGGTTGTCAGGGTTGATAACCTCTGAGGCCTCTCTCCGTGACTTTAGACAACTGTCTTCACATGGGTTCCTCTGTGTGTATCTGAGTCCTAATCATTTTTCTTTTTCTTTTGTTTTTGAGATGGGGTCTCACTCTGTTGCACAGGCTGGAGGGCAGTGGCATGATCTCAGCTCATTGCAACCTCTGCTTCCTGGACTCAAGTGATTCTCTTTCTTCAACCTCCGAGTAACTGGGATTGTAGGCACACACCATCATACCCGGCTAATTTGTGTATTTTTAGTAGAGTCGTGATTTCTCTATGTTAGCCAGGCTGATTTCAAACTCCTGACCTCAGGTGATCCGCCTGCCTCGGCATCCCAAAGTGCCGGGATTACAGACATGAACCACAAATCTTTTATTCTTATAAGGACACCAGTCACAGTGGATTAGAACCCAGTCATATAACCCAATTTAAACTTAATTACCTCTTTAAAAGTCCTATCTCCAAACACAATCACATCAACATATGTGAGTCAGGACATCAACATATGATTTTTGGGGGAACAGAATTCAGCCCATTATAGTAACCAGGCAAACAGAGGCAGTGTAGACCAAGGGTTAAATGTACTATGTGTAGAGACAGACTAGATTTGGAAATCTGACACTGCCACTTAAAATCAGGTGGCCTAATTTTTCAATCTCTTGGTACCTTAGTTTCCTCTTCTGTTAAATAAAAATAAAAATAATTATGGCAACAGTACAATGTGTGGATACTGCCAGTACTTAATAACTTAATAACTGCCAGTAGTAGTAGCTATTGAGTTTGTGTTGTTACTGTTGTTATTATTAGTTTCCTTTCCTTTCTCTGTTATTTATTTATTTATTTATTTTTGCCAGAGTCTAGGCTGGAATGCAGTGGCAAGATCCCGGCTCACTGCAACCTCCGCCTCTCAGGTTCAGGTGATTCTCCTGCCTCAGCCTCCCAAGTAGCTGGGACTACAGGTGCACACTACTATGCCTGGGCAATTTTAATATTTTTAGTAGATATGGAATTTTGTCATGTTGGTCAGGCTGGTGTTGAACTCCTGGACTCGAGTAATCCACCAGCCTCAGCCTCCCAAAGTGCTGGGATTACAGGCATGAGCCACTGCTCCCTGCCTATTAGTTTCCTTTTCTGTAAAATAGGGCTAATTGAAGTGCCCACCTACTTCTTAGAGCTGTGAGGATTGCATGAGATAATGAATAGTGAAGAGCTTATATATCCTCTGGCACAGGGCAAGGCCTCAAAAAATATTAGTTGTGGTCATTGTCTTCATGAGACAGGAACCAGTTTTCCAAAATACTGTAGCTTCCTTTCATGTCACTAAGTAGAATCTGATATAGCAATATTGTCTCTATATTTCACAAGATGCAAATTTTCTTATTTGATTAGTTTTCAAAAGAAAAGCCACCTATTTTATGGAGAAGCTCTTATATCAATTCTTAAAACCTGAAATGAAGCAACACAGTAGCACACACAACTTACAGCTGTAATTTTTTTAGCTATAGGGAGGTGGGATCTGCGTTTTGAATTACATGGTAAAAAAATGTTCCGGTTCAATGTGGGTGATTAACTGTTTGATATCTTGTCAGTCTTTGACAGTTCTCCCTCTGTTTTACACCTCTTACTATGTCTCATGTAATTAAGAAATGGTACTGAGTTCTTGTCATCCACCATTAAGGACTAGTCACAGATAGTTTCATAACATCTGCTTTTTGCAACCTTCTAATTATCCATAAAAATCTGGCAGAGAGACCTCACAGTTTATCCAGAACATAGAATGTGAATGCAAAATAAGATCTTTGCTTCTACATACAGAGTGATGGTATAAAACAGATACTATCTAACCTCTTATTTTGCATGCAGCTATGTTGCCTGTTAAAATGAGAGTTAGGTGCATGTCTTCTCAATAAAGACTCAATTTTAAAAAGCATTTTTTGACAAATTGAATGTGGGTCAGGAATACACTAATGGTGCTATATCAGAATCTGTTGTCAATTGCTGCCCAATTACTCTCCTTACAACCCATTCAAAAACAGTTACTTCCCTCCCCTTATCTGCAAGCTTTGAGCTGCCCATGCCCTGATAGGAAGAACTGAGGAACTCTCGACTGGTCCAGATGCTTGCCTCTAGCAAGGTCAACTCTCAGCCTCCTGTTGCTTATTTGTGGTAGTGGGTGCCTGTCTTGTCCACCAACAGGCCTGGCTTTCTGATTCATTACCTGACCTTGATTCTGGGAAATGCACCTTCTGAACTCTTACACTGTGTGTCTTTAGTCTGTTGAAACACTATATTGTTTTCACTTTTGGCCATAGCATGTCTTCTTCCTACCTACACCTTCAAAATCCATTTGGACCCCTGAATAACTTTTTTTTTCCTGCCCTTTAGTTTTAAATCCACAGATGCCTAACTGAACATTTTCTTTTTCTTTTGAGGCAGAGTCTCGCTCTGTCCCCGAGGCTGGAGTGCAATGGTATGATCTCAGCTCACTGCAACCTCCACCTCCCTGATTCAAGTGGTTTTCCTGCCTCAACCACCTGAGTAGCTGGGACTACAGGCATGCACCACCATGCCCAGATAATTTTTGTATTTTTAGTAGAGACAGAGTTTCACCATGTTGACCTGGCTGGTCTTGAACTCTTGACCTCAGGTAATCCGCCTGCCTCAGCCTCCCAAAGTGCTGGGATTACAGGCATGAGTCACTGTGCTCAGCCTGAACATTTTATTTTAGACCTTTACTTTGTTAAGATCTAGTCCTTCTGTATCTTGTAATTTCCTTATGGCTATGACCTCACAGCCTTGCCTCAGCCCTCCTTGTCCTGCTGTCTTTTCTTTTCTCTGTTTAGTAGGGGGAAAATAATCCTCTACCCTTTTAGGTTCAGTGACTGGGGCCCACAAATCAAACTAATAAATAGCAGATTAACAGAAGAAGAAAACAGATTTAATTGAGTAGATATGCACAGAAGTTCATAAAGAAATGTGAAAGAAGGTTAGAATTTGGAACTTATATACTATCTTGACAAAGGGTGATAAAGTGTGGAGAAAAAGCTAGACAAGGGAAAAGGAGTTTGGGCTCCTGTGGTGGGGGTAAGCTGTGGGAAGATGATTAGAAAATGTATGGTAATTAAAAGCTGTGTAATGAGGTCTGTTATACAGATAAGTCATCTCAGGTAGTAAGTGTTGCCTCTAGAATGGTTATCTTTCTGGTACAACACAGGGAGGCACCCTTACAAATGGAAATTTATATTACCTTTATAAACAAAAAATTTATGTTGTTATTAGGCAGTTAAGGGGAGGGAAAAATAACTTTTCCTATGTCTTCTTCTTCTCACTTGCCTTCAAGTCAAAATAATTCTCTTGCCAAGTTGGTATATTTGAGATGGCATGTTCTGATCCTCTTCAGTATCCTACTACAATTGAGATGCATAAAAATAATTGTTTTCATATTTATCATTCATGAAGCACTTTTCGTACCTAAAATGACTTTGAGAGGTAGGGACTTTGTTTTGCCTTGTAACATTTTGCAAACTGAAGCACAGATTTACTGTTTTGCTGAAGGCCACAGACACTGGAATTGAACCCAAATCTATCCTGCTTCAGCTTAAGTTCTTCCCACCCAATCACTAACTTTCTGATCCAACATCACTGCTTGGCATGTTCATTTATTGATGGTTTCATTTCTCCAGTAAACACTGGAAAAGAAAAGTAGTTAAACATTATAAATATTCTTTTAAAAACATATCTATATTGAATACTTAATTTTTAAATTTTATCAGCTCTACAGATTCCATTCTCAAAATAAAAAAAAAATAAAAAGAATGGAAGCACTGAGTTTTAGAGTGATGATAAATCCACATAGTAAATTTAATGAGAGAGAAGTAGCTTCTCAGCACAGCAATAAAGTGGCTTGTTTGAAACAACACTAGACTAAGAGGCAGAAGAACTGGGTCAGTTTAAGGCCTGGCCCAGAATCTTGACTTTTGGTAAATTACTTTACTCCTTTCTTCTTAAATCTTGAAAATAGCCCACTAACTTTAGGTCTGGATTTCCTGGCAGCCAAAATATACTCATGGTTACTTGCTCCAGATGAGTGGTCACTTGTCAAACTACTTGAAGTTGCTTTCTCTCAGTTTCTGGGTCACAAACCTTTCATTTCTCAGTAATCTACCTCATATTAGGTGTTGGGGGCACTTTTACTATTCTAAACCACTGGTGTTTCCTGAATAGGGATCACTCAGGCCATTTTCACATTCAGAAAAGGCCCCATCTTCTTCATCATTTGTCAGAGCCTCTGCTGCTGTGACAAGCCAACTATACCCTCCTGTGGCCTTCTCTGGGCCTCTCCTGTCTCCCCAGATTGGCTAAGATAACAATGACTTGAAAGAGAAGCCAAAGGAAAAGGAGAGACACCAAGATGAGACCTGAGTCTGGGTCTCCTGCTACACTGAGAGGAATAGTGTAGGAGAACGAGATTTTGAATCTTGAGCCCCCTAGGTCTTTGCTGTTCACCGTGTGATCCAGGCACCACAGTAACATCACTTGGGAGCTGGTGATAAGTGCTGAATCTAAGGCCCCACCCCACATGTGCTGAATCAGAATCTCCATTTTTACAAGATTCTCAGGTAAATTGTATACACATTAAAGTTAAAACAAAAAAAAGCATCATTGATTCATGAATCCATAGCAACTTTCAAAATTAGCTCTGAGTGGCAAGAAATATTTAATAGAGCTCCCATGGAGGGGCATGGGAAAGTTGCTGCCATTGCTGGCAAGGACTTGACTCAGGAAGGAGGGAGCCTGGATCTAATTGCAGTAGACAAATTGACTCAGCTAAAAGCCAGGCGTTCAGGAGGGCAAAGTGGAGTGATGTGGGCTTCTGAGGTGAGGCCATTAACAGTTGGATTATAATGCAACGTGCCATAATGGTGTAGTAATGAAAGGTAATTGATATGGTTCTGTTATTAAAAGGGACACTTTCTTTGTTCAAGGCTTTCTTCCTTCTTAGAAGGCAGATGGTCACAGGGTGAGGTAATGAGACAAAAGGAACTCATTCTGTAAAAGGCTTAGTTTCTCCTTTGGCCTGCTTTTTGTCCATTTTCAGGTGAGAACCTCCCTCATGCTGGCAACTTTGCCAGGTGAGTGTTCTCCAGCCACAAACTTCATACTCTAAAATTAGCTGGGTACTTACAGGAGGGAGTGGTAATATTAAGCCAGGTGTCCAAGGGGTCCAGGTGACATAATGGTCCCCAGTCTCATCTCTGAAAGGTCTTGGGGAGTGAGCTGCAGCCTGGGGATGACACTCCTGGCGTCAGAGCTGCCTCAACTTTGGAAATTTCTTTGATGGAACCAGCAGGGTGGGGCTTCAGCAAGAAGCTGCTTCTCCATTGCTAAGCTCAGTGCCCATGCCACAGCAACATGATTGCATCCTCCTCCCTGATCACTAGTTTGCTATTTCTTGTTTGATTTCTATTGATTGTTCTACTTTCTTGTGTGCTCAAAACTTTTTTTTTGGCCGGGCACAGTGACTCACATCTGTAATCCCAGCACTTTGGGGGGCCAAGGCAGGAAGATCACCTGAGATCAGGAGTCCAAGACCAGCTGGCCAACACAGCCAAACCCCGTCTCTACTAAAAATACAAAAATTAGCCGGGTGTGATGGTGCATGCCTGTAGTCCCAGCTACTTGGGAGGCTGAGGCAGGAGAATTGCTTGAACAAGTTTTTTTTTTTTAATTTTTTAATTTTTTTTTATTAGCTCTTCACCAGCTTCTTTCTCACCAGTACTTTTCACTTGCCTTCAGAAAAATAAAGTAAAAATTTGAAATGGTACTTACTCTGGAAAAATTGTTGTTTCTTTGTCATTGATCTCATGACAATTTTGAAAAAGAAAACTCTCAAGGCTCCCTACAGTATGGTACATATACTAAATGTAAAGCTAAACAAAGCAATGAAAACTCTCCTAAAAGAAAGGTGATGGGAGGAGGAGATAATTGTGATAAAAGTTAAGGTTGACCTAAAGGTGTGACCAAATTGCACAGTAAGTTTAATGCTGGATTTCTGGCAGCCAAAGGTGTGCCTATGCTTACTTATTCCAGCTGAGTGGGCACTAGATAAACTTCTCAAAGATACTTTTACTTGATACTGAGATTACCATCATCAGTAATATTTTTGAGTGCATGAAATTTACTAGGCCTAGGCACTTGCTATCACCTTTGCATGCATTATCTTATCTAATTCTCACACTATCATTAAGAGATAGGATAGAGTAGTACCTCTAAGTGTGAACTTCAGAGTCGGGGAGCCCTAGGTTGGATCTTCGGCTACTCGCAGGCTGTGTGACCTTGGGCTGGTCCCTTACCCTCTCTCATCTGTAAAACAGAAATATCAGTCATACCTTAAAATGGCTGGGGACATTAAATGATTTAATATACACAAATCATGCAGTGTCTGGCTCTTAGTAAGTACTTGCCATTATTATCATTATTTCTATTTGACAGATAAGGAAATAGGGTCTTAGAGAGGTTAAGTGGCTGGCCCAAAGTCCCACAGCCATATCAAATTGGCACCATATCTAATTTGACCCCTCTTAACCACTTCACATGTTGACTCAGAAGCTTTGGGCTGCTCTTGGCAACCTATTGGGTGCAAATAAGAAATTCCTCAGTATTCGCCTTGAGCAGTCAATGTTCCATTATCCTTGGTGAGAGTTTCTCATCTACGGATTATCTTCAGGGAACTTCTTCCAGCTGTTTGGCTTGGTGAGTCCACTGGGACAGTATCTATCTTCAATGTGACTTTAAGTAAAGTTTAAAGAATGTGGGAGTTGCATTAAGCATTATAGTGTGTGTTTGTTTATCTATGGATTCTATTTATTCATATTTATTCTGAGCCACCCATCTTTTCCCAAACACAATTGAAAATAGCAGAAATTTAAGTCAATTGCTTCTACATTTAAAGTCCACTTCAATATCACTTCTCCTAGAAAAAGATGCTTGCCTTCTTGTTTTCCGTGATCTCAGAATACACAGGTCTCCCTAGACCGGGTTGATGATGTTGAGGGCCAGTGTGGCTGTAATTCCCCCACTGCCCACCAGGTGTCCCACCGGTCCCTGCTATCTGACAGGCAGCAGGAAAAATGGCCATTTTCACCCCTCCAAAGGGACCAAGGATTTGAAGGAGGATGGTGGAGAGATCGTGGGGAGGAGGTAGGGAGGATATGATAAGACTCCCAGATGCTGTTTCTTGTCTTCAGACAAAGAGAATTTTTCACATTAGTTTTCTTTGATGTGTAGGTGTCTCTCCAGAAAGCCCAGCCAGTTCCCTGCAATTTAGGAAGCTTTTATTTCCACTAATGAACTGGTGTCTGGCCAGGGCTTTTCATCTCCCAGCTTGAGGCTGAGGCTGCTGTCTGCCTCCTGTTCCTTTTGCCTGAGATACCCTGACAGCCTCCCTTCCCTCCTCAGCCTCTCCTTTTTCTTCTAGGTGCTGACTGAAAAAGAGACAAGAAAGAGACTGCCCCTTCTGCCTTGTAAGTTGGCTCAAATATCCCCTGAATCAAGGGAGTACCAGTGTGTAACTGTGGCACCAACTAGCCCTCTTGCCCACATTAACCTTATTTGTCCAGATTATTAGTGGCACTATGGTCGAAATATTTCCTCTTTGCTCTTAGGTAAGACTGTCATTTGCTTCTCTTGCAGTAGTGAGTAAGAAAATTTGGAACCACTGACAAAAATTTGGTAACTGGGGCATTTTAAATTTCAGAGTAAATCTCTCTTCCTTTGCAGGTCGTTGGCTCCTTGCCTGTCATCAGTACTGCCTTTTTTTCTCCCTCTTTTCTTTTGGAGGATCACATACAAGTTGGGGAGGCTGCTCTGAAGCCACATGATCTCTCAGATATTGCCAGCTGTACTGGGACTCTCTGGAGTCCCTTGTCCCTCACCACAGGTCACCCCAGCAGAACCTGGGCATCTACCATAGACCTGAAGTGTCCAAATCAGGGCAGTGCTCTGCAAACTGGTGCCCTGATTATAGGTTATTCTGTGATTGAAGCTTCACCCAGAGATGGGCTGAGAATGTGAATGGGATGTCTGCATTTAGCAACAGTTTTTGGACCTTTGATGTGGCCTGTTTCCTCCTGAAGGGCCTTGATAACAAAGACCAGAACACAGTCCTGTGGGAGTTTCTAGCTTCTGTACCCACTGCCTCATTATATGCATGGCTTTTAATATTCGGAGAGCCTTTGCCAATACACATTTTCTCGTGTACTGAGAAACTGGAGCCCGGATGTGATGTATTATTGATAGGATTGTAATTTACTCCTCTTGTGTTGTATCTACAGTGTATACCATTAGCACAAAATATTAAATTACCAGGGTTTGTATATATTTGTTTATTCAGGTTTGGCTCAATGATATTTGTCTTTTGCCTCAATAAAAGATCGTGAATAATGAAAGCAGGGTAATATTATTTTGTTGTTGTTGTTGTTGTTGTTGCAAGGGAATTTTGATGAAACCATTTTCTCTGTGTTGTTTTTTTGGCAAGCCATGCTTTGCAATGAAGACATGAGACATAAAAGAGTGGGGGTTGGACACAGAAGATGGATGAGCAGCTCGCTCCAGCTCTCGGCACACACTGGCTTCCCTGGCAAGCTGCTCCAGGCCAAGCTTGGGGCTTTCTTTTTCTGCAAGAGGGAATACGCAATCTGTGCTGCATTGGTGGGAGGAAGTGGGCAGTTCAGACCTCAGTGCCACAAACACCAAGCCCTGTGCCTGTCTTGTGAAGATAGCATTTGCATGGGACTTTGGGGGGACCCAGCAGCACATCAGGTAGAACCTTTTGTAGTCACAGCATTGTGCCCTGACTAGTGTTTGATAATCTATATCCTCTGGTCACCATTGTTGGCCATTTTGGTTTCTGCCTCCACCTGGGCCAGGTGGCACATAAATACACAAGCACTTACCTCCTTTAAAAAGATTCCAGGTCATAGGACTCAAACCAAGCTGCAAATAAAAATGCCACATCGTGTCTGTCGTGTGCTTTTTGTTCTGATCTTTGGGCTTGCTTCAGATCCTTGAATGGGAGGTGTTTGCTGGTTAACTAGGAGTCTGCTGGACAAACAGCACCCCACAGTTGGATTTACTACGTAATTTTTATGAGTAAACATGTTTTTAAAAAACGCCTGTGGCTTGGCTTCTTCATCCTTTGTTGCGTGTGGGTCTTGGAATGATGGGGTGGGGGTAACAGAAACTAGGTTTTAAATCTGTATTAACTTGACACAGAAAAATATTTTCGAGAAAGGTTTATTCCTTTTAGTTCCTGCTGGCAATCTGGGACCCTCAGGTCAAGGAAGGGTTGGAGGAAGGTGAAGAGACCCATCCCCCTCAGAGGTCACTGGCTGGGGGACAGGGCCTGGTCATTCAAGTGACAGGTATCCATCTGCAAAGCTGGAATCTCCTTTAGAGTGAGCTCCTAAGAAAAGCACCACTCAGCTGCTGGGCGCGGTGGCTCTCACGCCTGTAATCCCAGCACTTTGGGAGGCTGAGGCGGGCGGATCATGAGGTCAGGAGATCGAAACCTTCCTAGCTAACATGGTGAAACCCCGTCTCTACTAAAAACACAAAATATTAGCCAGGCGTGGTGGTGGGCACCTGTAGTCCCAGCTACTTGGGAGGTTGAGGCAGGAGAATCACTTGACCCCGGGAGGCGGAACTTGCAGTGAGCTAAGACCTCACCACTGCACTCCAGCCTGGCGACACAGGGAGACTCTGTCTCAAAAAAAAAAAAGAAAAAAAAAAAAAGGAAAAAAAGAAAAGCCAAGGAGAGCCGTTGTATTTTGCTGTCTGGGGCACATTCTGGAGGTGAAAACCGGTTTTTCTGAAGACTTGTCAGGGCTAGGCTTTGTTCAGGTCTGCCGATTTAGCCAGACTGGCTCCTTAAAGGAGACCCCTTTTCTTAAGGGAGGGGCCACTTATAAAAAAGACTTGTGGATGGCATTCCCTTCCTAACTGGGTTGGACTTCCTTTGGACTTAGGAACTTTCTCTTGTTCCATACCTTCTCCTTCCTTAAAAGAGAAACATGGAGTAACACACACACACACACACACACGCGCGCGTGCGCATAATCACACTGAATTGTAAAGAGAATGAAATCAGTGCTAAATCTATCAAAGCAAATCATAGACCCTGACAGCTGAGAGGTATTATTTGTTTTTTTCCTCCCAGATTTCTACTAAGCCTGGTGTTTTAAGCATATGTCTTGGGGAGAAGAGACCCATAGAAAGGCAATTACAATTGGTGAATGATTAATGTTGGATCTGACATTTTTATGTGTCAAATATGTTTAACTGCATTAACCTTTGCAGAATTTACACCCATACTATGAGATATATCTTGTATAGCATCGGAAATATCTGCAATCTGCCTTCACTTAAATCTTATTTACATTTATTTTATTACAGTATAAATGGGTTTAAAAAATCTTTAATACAGTTTTTTTTTTTTTTAACCCCATTCTGCAGGTTCTGCTCCCTCTGTGGGGAGTCTAAGGGCAGCAGGGTTCCTTGCTGATTGCAAATAGTGTCCCAGTCACCTGCCTGGGGACCCCCAAGAGAGAGGAAGCCAGTGTCAATTCTTCAAGCTCATGTCTCAGTTTTAGCCTAAAGAGGAGGTGGCTTAGAAGGCCGGGAGTTGGCATCCGACGGTATGTGGCATCTGAAGGTATAAAACATAGAGGCAGAGAGGCTTTTCAGTAGACAAGCAATTTTTAATTTTTACAAGTTACAGAAAATGCAAATTTTCATAGCATCAGTGTTAGAAGAGAAAGATTAAGTGGTTCCCATCTGTGGTGCTTTCTCCAATCTGCCCATCACCAGTCCCTCTGAAGAAGCACGTGCACTCCAGATGTCTCCTTCATTGATCACATTTCTCTCTGGCTGTCTCTCTTCCTAAGTCAGAGTTACTCTTGCTGCTGCTGCTGCTGCTGCTGCTGCTGCTGCTGCTGCTTTGACTGCCAAGGCCTCATCGTCGTCAGCTCCATGCCTCCTGAACTTCACTCCACTGAAATCTGGTTGGGTATGAGACAGACTCCGGTGGAATGAAGGACAAGAGAAGCACATGGATTGCCTGAGGATCTTTTTCTCAGAGGGAGGGGACACATGTCAACCCCAGCCTGTGGACACTGCATTACCTGGCCAAAGGCCTTTGGCATCCTGGAATCACACACTTGGGAGATGTCGAGGACCTGAATACTCCTACCCCTCCCCAAGGATCACATTCTCCAAGGAGGCTGCAGAGAGCTAGTTCATCAACACGTCCTTGCACCTGCTGCACAGATAGACAGTGCTGAGTTGGGGAGATGAGTCTGTGGGGCCAGGGACTCTTGACTGTTTCTAATTTTCAAAGCAGCCACCCAGATAAGTCCATGTGGAACTCCTCTGTGTTTACCTAGTTGGGATGCTGGTCACCCTCTCCCTTTGTCTAGGTCCCACTGTGTGTGCCATAACTGAGCTCGGTGTGGTTGGTCCTTTCTAGAGGAAACAGAGAAAAGGCAGGTGTTCTGCAATTGCTTTAGAAAAATTCAGCTACTCTGAGCTTGCTTACCAAGGCCATGGAATGCAGAGACACGGGCATTCCTCTCCACAAGGTACTGTCCAAAGAGCACGAAGAGCACTTTGCAGCCCCATTTGCCAGTGTGAAATCCCGAAGAGGTAGGTGAGGAACTCAGGAAAAACCACAACTCCCAGCTGGAGCTAGGCCCATTCATGGGGGTGGGTGGACAGAGGAGGGTAAGACTCCTTGTTCTCAATCCTAGAGACTTATCTAGGAAGAACAGCCTGCAATGGTCCCACATCCTCCCCCAGATGTGCCTGGAAAATGATTCAACTATTTCTTTGTTGGGCATGAGGATGGAGGATTTAGGGAGGAAGAAAGAAAGCTAACCTAGCTTTCATAGACTGAGTCAAATAGGAAGGATGCAAAGTATCTAAGAGTTTTCTGTCCTCTCTTGAAAGAAATGCCCATCAGCCCGTTGCGTGCAGTTGCTGCCCTGGCCTCTTCCTTGTTGTGTTCAGACATGCCCATAGCTCACTGCAAGCCCCATAAAAGGCTGTTCTCAGCACCAACATGCAGGCTGGATGTGTTGGGGCAGACGTACCTTGTTTGAAATACTTTCTTCCTGGGGCTTGTTCTGACCTGAATCAGGGAGGCAGTATCTCGTATGTGGCTCCTCCCCATGTATCTAGCCTTCTGGGCATTGGGTCTCTCTGAAAAAGGCCCTTAAGCAAGGGCTTGAGGTTTCTAGCTAGTGCTGAGAAGGAGTCACACTCTCCTTGGTCTGAATGTAAAGACTCTTTGCCAGGGCGATCATGGGACTTGCTGGGAGTCAGAGATCTGGGTACTGAGGGGAAGAAGACTGGTTCATCTTCTCCCACTCTGCCTTCTTGATAAACACTCACAGTTCTCAATAATGAGAGGAAAATGCACCCTGCTTGTGAATTATCTGGACTAGATACTCCTCCTGCACTGCCTTTGACCCATTCCCAGTCAAAGGGAAGAAAGAGGCCAGTCTGTTGGCTGTGATAAATGAATGATGACCCAGGATGGTGGGAGGAAATGATGCCGGGAAGGCAAGATTCTTTGCCTTCTCTTTAGATTTCTGCTTAACTCCAAGAGCAAAAGGGTCAGTCAATTCTTTTCCCACCAGAACCTCTGTACCCTGCTCTTCCCTTCCCAACACGTACAGTCCACTAGATTATTCAAATCCTCACTCTGGAGTGTGCAGAGAGCCTCACCCTCATGTGGGGTCCGTACCCTCCAAGATGGGTACTTGAGAGATGACAATGTCTGCAAAAAGCAAATGGGAGGTGGCATTAATGTCAGAGAGCCCTGAAAAAGTGAGTTATTCCCTTATCACTCTCCACTCTCCAGCTGTAGACCTGTGGCTGCTACAGGCAGAGACAAAAATCCTTGAGTCAGAACCTATATCAGGAGACTTGACCTGCTCTAGACTCCGGGTTCAAGATTCTTCTGGCCACTATGCCTTCGCCAACTAAATCCCCCAGTGGCCTTCACCATGGTTACATGGGTCTATAGCTAAGCACATGCATGATCAGAGAACAAACCATACATGGGCTCGCTATAGGGTACGTTTATCCAGTGACCACTCTCTTCCCCCCAGGATTACGTCCCAAGTGTCTTCACAACATTAAAACCAACTTGAACATGAGACTCAAAGAATGAAATCAGGTCCTAAATTTTCCAGTACAGCTGCACCCTGCACCCCAGGACTGAAAAACCAGCCAAATCTCTGTTCTTCTAGTTGAGTAAATCTCCACAAAACCAGACAGAGCTACAATCTTGGTGCTTAAACTGCTCAGCACCCACCTTATCACACCAATTCCCATTATCAGCAGGATTTACTGCCTGGGATCCCTGGAAATCCTTGAGAAAACACAAAAGTGGCTGAGGATTGGTTTAAAATACAGCAGGTTCAGCTACTTTAGCCTTGGAGGAAGTTGATAATTGACTTGCAGTGAATATGGCATTTTCCAGTCTCCTCTTCCTGCCCAATGAGCCCCCTGATCTAGCCACTCAGCTTTGTTTTTCCAAAGCTCCCCAAATCAACAGATTTCAGACTCACCTTTAAGTATGAGTACATGTGCCTTGAGATATCAGGACGCAGCTTTGAGTTTGCTTCAAAATAAGAATTTTTTTTGTCATAAGATAATGCAGAACAAAGAGATGGCTAGAGCCATGCAGATGAGAAGAAGAAAAGAAATTTCAAGTCTTGGATGTTTCTTTTGCCCTTAAGGCTTGAGGACAGGGAACAAAAAATGAGAAACACTTACCCTATATAAAGCACCCAGTTCAGCAGGCCTGTGCAGAACAGAAATGGCTCCTGAGGAAAGGTGGGGGCCGGTCCTGAATAGTTGATTTCTCTCTTTAATGAAAAAGAACATGAGGCTGGATGCAGTGGCTCATGCCCGTAATCCCAACACTTTGGGAGGCCGAGGCAGGTGGATTGCTTAAGCTCAGGAATTCAAGAGCAGTCTAAGCAACATGGTGAAACCCCGCTTCTACAAAAAAATACAAAAAATTAGTCAGGCGTGGTGGTGGGCGCCTGTAGTCCCAGCTACTTGAGGGGCTGAGGCAGGAGAATCGCTTGAACCTGGGAGGTTGACGCTGCAGTGAGCCCAAGATTGCACCACTGCACTCCAGCCTGGGTAACAAAGTGAGACCCTTTAAAAAAAAAAATGAAAGCAGAGGAAAGTGGAATTGAAGGAGAGGGAGTAAAGGTAGCTGGAAAGGACAGAGTTTGGAGTATGGTTGAGAATTGAGCTGAATTTTTAGAACAGAGATTAGTAACAGACAATAAAAGAGAAACTGGTTTTTCCAAGTCAAGGGTGAGCAAGAGGGACTCAGCGCATTTCAAGGAGGTGGTACTAGTTTCACTCTTTATTTATGCACCTCTCAGCAAAGCTTCAGGTTACCTGCTGAGCTCAACCAATGGAGAAAGGGCCTGGCAGCTGGTCCCACCTCTCAGAACCCACACCCCTGGGGGGCCACGAATGGAGAGGTCTTTCTGCAGGCTACCCGTACTTTCTCATTGTTCCTTGAACACCAGAAAAGGGAAATGAGGTCTTTGTCATCCTAGAGTTGGAGAGACACTGCGGGTTATCTGAACCTTGCACCTGAACACTTCGGCCTCCCAGAGACCTAATCGGGGAGAGGGGAATGCACTAAGATTTTACCTTGTCCCAAGGAGGCTGTGTGTGTGTGTGTGTGTGTGTGTGTGTGTGCGCGCGCGCGCGCGCGCTCGTGCGCACGCTTCAGCTTTTAGCCTGACCTGAGTTGCTATCTCTACACAATGCACTTTGGGAATCCAGCAGAGATAGGCCAGTCGATCCAGGCAGCGCTGTAGAAAGAGGCCGGAGGGTCACAGTCAAGGCCCAGCCAGAGGCTTATCCTGGCATTTAGTACAGTGAGTCTGCTGCTCTCCTTGTGAGAAGCAAGTGTTTCTTTTATAATCCGAAAGGCTTTGTGACCTGCTTCCCGTTCACGTCTGGGGGTGGGGAAAAGACCACACTGTGAGGAGAAGTTAAGGAAAGATAAGGCAAGCTTATTAGTAACTTTAAAGAGAGCGGTCTATAAACTTGATTATTTTACCCCACCCCCCTCCCATGAGCAACTTGGCGTCCGCCTCTTACCCCTCCCCTATCTCTCCACCCACCTTGCTGGCTTCCCCCTCCCTCGTTCCCCCTTCCAAGTGCACACCTGGAGGGCAAGGGAAGTTGAAGTCTCCTCAAATGTGCCACATTTCACCCGGGATCCTGGCCTGCTTTCCATTTATTCTCCAGGTAAATCTCTTAGTGTGCAGCAAAAGCAGATTCCTCTATTCTCCAGCGGAAGGAGAGGAACTGAAGAATCCAATCTATAGGACCTCTTAGTGCAGTCCTGTCCCACAGCTCTTCGGGGAACTGAATCATGCCTGCTCAAAATCTCCCTGTAAATCAACTAATCTAAACTTCTTACCGCATAGACTGGGGAACAGAGGTTTTGAAAGGTGAATTTCTGTCTTGAGTTCACACAGTCAGTGCAGAGTCAAGATTCTGATCTACCTGGATCTCCCCAACCCTATTTAAAAGCCCTTTACAACAAACCCTACACGTTGCTTTCCGGTTCTGGCGGACCTGACACTTGTCTGAACTCTTCTGGATTCTTTCTGGGAGAAGAAAAGCCTCCACTGGTGAAGGAGAAATACCAATACAGACCAATAGGAGGAGGGCAGGGAGATCTTCCATGTGACAGCTTACTTAAGCACCAGACTCCTCCCCTAAACCGTGGAGCTCATGGCTTCCCTGCCGACTGGACCCAGTTTGCCTACACTGAGCCTCAGCTCTCCCATTTCCCAAAAAGTATTACAGGCAGAGAAGTGAATTGTTCCTGGCCACAGTGACACACCCACACTGTGTGCTGAAGACTCTGGGCCCCCTTCTGACCTGTCCCTGCTCCCTCTCTCCCTTCCTTCCAGCATATCATTCATTCATTCATTCATTCACTCACTCTGTCCCTCGCCCATCATTCCATGAGCATCGACTCTGTACCAGGTGTGTGAGAAGCTGCGTTTACCCTCTAGGAGCTCCCAGCCTAGATGGACAACTGCAAGAAGAGGCATAAACATAGGCCAGTGCGGAAAAACATGATGAATATTCCCCCACAAAGGGAACTGCTGCATTTGTGAGATTCAGGGAAGGCTCTACAGAGAGAGTGACGTGTTGGAACTGAATCTGAAAAAATGATGGCAGGCTGAGTGTGATGAAGACCCGCGTAAATTCAAGCCTTCAGGAAGGAGCTCTCACACGTCAGAGCAGCCTGGGGTGCCAGGGACTGGAGAGCGCAACCATCTTGTGATGGGCCTGTGGATTTCATTCACAGGTCAGGAAGCTCCGGAAGTCTCGAGACAGGGAATGAATGGACCAGAACTGTTTTTCAGAAGCCATCTAGGACTGGAGGCAGAGCAACTGTCTGATGAGGAATAGGACTGCCCCCAAAATGTAGGGGAGAGGAGGGTTAGGAGGAGTGCCTAGGGCAGACGATATCAATAGTTCTGCTGGTGATATTCTGTCCCCTCCAGGGCTCATCTTTAACCTCTAAATTTGTTCAGAAAAATGGGATAAGCCTATAGATTTATTGATTCTATATCCATCTAATACAGTAAAGAAAGACAACCTGCCCAAAATTATTATTATATTTTTTGTCTTCCTTTCAACTTCAGTCACCACAGCCCAGGAAGATGCTCTGTGGACTAACTGGACACTGGTTGGTGTGGAAGGTCTAGAGGGTGGGGGAAGCAAATCTGGGTGGCTCTGCTGGAAGTTTCTTCTCTCAGCCCTTCAGCCTGGCTCTTTGTTCCAGTCAGCTTGTGAGGCAAAAGCCTTGAGGCCCCCCTTCCCCTAGGTTTCTAGTTCCATGTCTCTGAGAAGCATTCCCCAGAGTCATCCAGGGTGATGCTGTGCTTGCCTGAGTGTGTCTGGGGTACAGGAGATGGGGAGTGGAGTGGGGTAGTGTGGTTGGAAGGGGAGGATACAGGGCTTCCTCCCATCTCCACTGAAGAGCAACCATGGTAACCGTGGTTTACTCACTTTGGCTGATCTTGGGCCTTACCTTTTGTTTTCATGCACTGTATGCCCCCTTAATCCTCATTTCTCCTCCCGCTTGACTACCACAGCCAGAGTTCCTCTACTGTTAGAAGTTCTTGGTGCTCACATGCATTTCTGGGTCCTGGAAGGACTCTGCCATTCTCTCTGCTCAAATTTCTAGTCCCATATCTAACTGCCACATATTCAGTTTTTGAAGAAAAAAATAAAAGATCTGAAATTCTCCAAAGTGGTTGAACATGTGGTTGGCATTAGAGTTAGGTATGGGTCTCTCTGACTAAATTCTGGTTATAAGCTCATCTAACTTTGCAACTTCCCTCCATGCCTAGCACTGTGCCTGAGGTCTTCGATAAAGGTCTGTTGAATCAACCACAGTTATTTCTATAGGGGAGGAACACCAAAAGATGAGCTACCTAGGTTCCACTGCACAATATTTGGAGTGAGCTGGACTCTCGGGGGTGAAACAGTAAGGACAGTGTGATGCAGGGAAGCAGTGTGTTCCCAGGAGGCTGCTGCAGACCTCAGGGTCCATGACCATAATGGGGATGGCCCTTGGAGTGCCTGTATACTGGAGCTTCATCACCAGCCTTCTTCTGATCCAGGTTTACAACTTTGTTCCATGTACTGGGGAGCTGGGAGGACCTCACCCTGAGACATTTCTTGGTTAGGATCCAGAATTGGGAAGCATGCATGCTACTCTTTCAGCCACTGGTCAGGGTCTACACAAATATAGAGTGGGGGGAGATGTGATTTGATAGCAGTAAAAATAGAAAAAAAACCGGCCGGGTGCGGTGGCTCACGTCTGTAATCCCAGCACTTTGGGAGGTCGAGGTGGGTGGATCATGAGGTCAGGAGTTCTGCTCCAGTCTGGCCAAGATGGTGAAACCCCATCTCTACTTAAAATTCAAAAAATTAGCTGGGTGTGGTGGTGGGTGCCTGTAATCCCAGCTATTCAGGAGGTTGAGGGAGATCACGCCACTGTACTCCAGCCTGGGTGACAGAGTGAGATTTCACCTCAAGAAAAAGAAAAAAACCTTAGGGTGTGAGCTGATGGTAAGTTTCGTGGGACTCAGTGGTGTGATATGGCTACCAAAAGAGCACATTCTTTGGTTGCATTATTAGAAATATGAAACAGAAAACAAGGGAGATGGGAGACAACAGTTTTACTCTACTTTGCACTGACCATACTATACCTGGTTATTACATTCATTTGTGGGCTCCACATTTTAAGAGGGGTCAATACAAACCTGAAAGAGAAAAAAAAAAGTGAGCACAGAGGACACAGACAGGCAGGCAACAACAGCAGAAACTGTGATGATTCTGGAGACAATACAGTTTGAAAGAGGCAAAATCTACACCCAAGGAGTAAGTGGAAGGACCAGGCAGCTATCACCTCCTACCCCCAGACCATATACACACCCAGGTAGTACAGAACACCAATCTAACAGGTCTAAACGCAAGTTAATAAAGCAAACCCAGGCCCCTTCCTCCCACCTTGAATGCACCTCTGCTCCCACTTCATTGCATTTCTTCCATTGATTCACTCAGTGTAAGAGTTGTCCAGCCAGAAGTTGTTTGGTGTGGTGATCTTTAGCCAGGTCTCTGCAGATTGGCTGTTTCCTGAAGCCACACCCCGACCCTGCCCATAACATCTGTGATCTGTGCATACCTCTGTAGCACATGGTATTGCAGCTACTGAGTTTTTGTTTTTCTCATTCACTAGACTGTAAGCTTCTTAAAAGAAAAGAAAGCCTGATATTCCTAGTACCTAGCACATAATAGGTGCTCAAAAACCATTTGTTGGTGGGTGAAAATGAAGACAGGCCTGAATGGGAGGTCTGAGCCTCTGTTGTTGAGGAGACTTGAGGTCTGGGTTTAATACTCCTCCCCTTCACTCTCCTGGTTCCTCTAGATGCCAATGTGGATCAGTACCTATCCCAGATCTTCAGGAGTTATCCCTTGATGTTTATTTGCTCTAGGGGATCTGACAGATCTGACAGTACACTGCCCACTGCTTTATTTCTGGGGTGGGGCTGGAGGTCCCTCATTTTCATTTTCTGAGATGGGCGTCTTCTCTGGAGAGTGTAGAGAGAGTGATGCAGGTTGAAGCCTGCCGTTTACATGCCCCTCTCCCTGGCCCCGTCCTCCCCCCCGCCCCTCCCCCTCACCGAGGCCTAACCTAGTCCTTCAAGTAAGGAAAAAAACCTAGGGCCTACCTTTCTCCTCCCCCTGCTGAAGACAGAAAAGGGAGCCCAGGGGACATTGTAGCACTTGAAAGCAGCCATTTTATCTTTAGCGCTGCCTCTTTGGCCATTCCTTGCATTTATCAGCGCCTATAAAGCACCATAACAATTTCTCCAACCTGCCTGCAGGCCTTCTGGGATCAGGGGACTTCTGTCTCCACTGAAAATGCTTGTCTGGATTCTAATTTTTCTAAATTAACATCCGAGTACCATCTTAGGAAAGCGGAGGGGTTGATTGGGGGAGAATTCTTAATAGAAGAAGCTTTGATAAGTCAAAACAGCTCATGTTATTAAACACCCAAGAGGGAGATCCAGAAGCACTGAACTGGGGGTAGTTTACACCTTCAGCCCTTAACTCGTGGCTGTCATGATTTGGGGAATTAGATTAGGAACATTTGGAAAATTACAGCCTGTGGCTACTGCAGAAGAGAAACAGGTAGCATTTGTTAATTTGCATCTTCACCTAATATTTATTGAGTGCTTACTATGTGCCAGGTGTTCTACCAGGTGCTGGAGATAATAGAAAACTAAGTCTCTGTCCCTGGACACAAAGACTTTCCAGATTTTCCAGTGGGTGTGGGGAGGGAGGCAGCTGGTGACAGGTGCTGCAATAGGAAGGGGCAAGTGCAATAGTCATCCCCGCTGCCCCACGAGAGGCTCTGCAGGAGCCCAGAGGGAGGAGCCCTAGAGAGAGGAGCCCTATAGATCAGGATGGCTTCATGGAGGAGGTGACACCTAGTTGAACTATAAAATGTTAGAGGAAATGTGCCAACTGGAGAAAGGAGAGAATTTGATGTGGGGACTTCTTTGGGATAGTAGGGCTGAGCTGGAATGAGCAGGGTTGACTTCTTCCTAAGTGAAAGTTTTAAAAAATGCAAGC
The DNA here is from genome assembly GCF_009764315.1 of Trachypithecus francoisi. NCBI lineage: Eukaryota > Metazoa > Chordata > Mammalia > Primates > Cercopithecidae > Trachypithecus > Trachypithecus francoisi. Next base: position 66,452,138 of record NW_022681470.1, on the reverse strand, counting down.
TCCACTCTGGGCCACTGGGCAAATACTGATCTACCACCTGGGGGGCCTGGAGCGAAGGATGGAAAGGGGATTGAAGGAGCCCACACTGCCTCTGAGGAAAAAATCTAAGCCTAACTCTTCTTCATCATCTTTGCAAGATGGATCTATGCAGGTAATCACATTTGGCAATCTCTGTTGGCTGCTTCACCGAATTTTTTTGTATGTTTCATGAGCTATCAGTTAGAGTTTGCTAAATAAAGAGGGAAGATTGGCGGGAGAGGGGCAAGTTTTAAAGCGGAAAGAATGACCACTGAGCTGGTAGAGACAGGCAGACTATAAGGCCCCGAGGCTGCTTAGCTCAGCACCAGGGAAAGCTGGTGTGTGTGTGTTTGCACGTGCACACATGTGTGCACGGAGCTGGTTTCAAGTTAATTACAATGCCAGAGTATTTCAGCCTGGGTTGCCTAATAGTCACACAAGGGAGATGATATGGACAAAATGGATGAGGTAGGAAGAGGGGGAGGGTTGGATAGTTGCAAAATTTTTATATGAAAGGTTCCTAACAAACACATGGTGAGCTGCTGGAGGGGAAACAAACCAAGTTTGGGCCTCTCTTTTCATACTTGCAACACTTAGACAAAGCAATTCGAACTTAGATCTTCAGTTGGAGAATCATTTTGGGGCTCAGAGTGCAGGTCTCTGCTCTCAGAACACGCTGACGGGTGCCAGCTCATCCGTTCTGCTGGAGTCCTGGAGAAGGGAGCTTTGGTGCTGAGTTCAGCAGTTCTGAGCAATAGAGCAATAAAGCAGTCACAGAGCCCCGTCGCTGCAGCAGAATGGGATAATCCTACCATTTAATAAGTAGGAACATGCAGCAGGACCTAAGCAAATTGTTTGTAGGTGATGAGATTGCCATCCCCTCCTGGGCCAGGAGAGAAACATGTGAGGAGTTTGGGGTTTGAGAGCTGGGAAAGAAGAGGACCCAGTTTCAGCCTTCACTCTGAGATTTGCTTTTGGAGCGCTGGGAGGACCTTTGGCCTAAATCTGTTTATTGTCGATTGAAACTTAGAATGGGAGGAGCTAGGGAAGAGATTCTCATCACTTTTACTGAACTGGAATGAAAAGGGTGTTGGACAGTGAAACTCCTCTGGGGTTGGGGGTGATGAGGGGAGAGGGCAGACTTAGAGACAACAGGATTAAGTTTGAGCCCAGACTCCATTAATTACTAATTATGCAATTTAGTCATCATGTGGACTCTGGTGCTCTGCTTCCTCCTGTCAAAGGGGCATAATTCAACCCCTAATAACACGTGAGAGCATTCCCCAAAAGCTATGAAGAGCTTCACAGTCATCATGAATGTTTATCACAACTGAGATTCCAAAATGGTAAAATTCAGAACTGTAATGCAGGGGCTGCTGGGTGTTCCTGGTTTCTGGGTTCAGTGTTGGATGCTGAGGACCTGGCTGGCATTTCCCCAATTTTCCTCAACCCAATCTGGATGCTGACTGCAGCTAACTAATACCTGCTTGTGAGAGTCAGTTGTTAAAATTCCAGGAAACAGCCTGCCATCTGGTTGTTGAACATGTTGGTAGCTTGAAATCAGCCATGGTGAGAAAGCTTATATTATGCTACAAAACCAGAGTGTTCCTGAGAGCCAGTTGCTAGGCATTCACCAGCACACCTGACTCACCTTTCCCCCTCCGTTGGTTCTCCATGTTGTGTGAAATGTCCAGGCTTCCCTAGGGCCGGCTCTCCAGCCACTTCATTCCTCAATAATACAGCATCTTGGGGCAGGAATTGCTGAGGCACCGGAGGGTCTCTGATTCTGGTCCCACAGCCAAAACTCCAGTTTCACAGGGCTGCCTTCTGTTCCTGAGAGATGTCATCTAGTGTTTTGTCAATCTATGTTTTGCTCATACTCTTGTCTCCATCCAGAACATTCCTCTGAAATGCTACCCAATCATAAGCCTCCTAGCCCCACTTCCTGGTCTCTGCTCACATGGCTCCATGTGGGCCTCCCTGCCCTGGCACTGCTCCGTGTGGCAGAAAGGTGGGTGCCACTCTTTCCCTGGCTAGGCTGTGCCTGCCTTCAGAGATGGGCTGGAGTCCACTAACCTACCTCAGAGTTTCTCTTACTATTATTAGGCCAGCATTTTTGTCATATTTTGCTCCTGTAATCCTCATAGCACAGACTTTTTCAAATGAGCAGAGGTTAAAGAACTTGTATGAGGCAACATAACCAGTAAGTATTCGAGTCTCCATTTGAAAAAAAAGGTTTTTTTGATTCCCCAGGCCAGGGATTTTACCACTCCCCTCCCCATTTCATTTTCAGACTCAGCCATTTCTCTCTTTCGCACAGAACCTAGCAAAACACCCTGCACCACAGCATGGGTTTAATAACTGCTTAGTGAATTAACTAAAACTTCCCTTCTTTTCAGTCACGTATTTTGTAACAAAAATGAAATGGGAATTAGAGAGGAATTAGAGCATGATATTACTTCTGCAAAATCAACCCTGTTCTCAGTGAAAGCCTGAGAATATTTAACCTCAGTAGGCACGATGCTAAGTGTTCTCTTCTGAGTGAAACCTTGAGTTTTCGCAAAGGCAATTGAAAAGGTTTCAGCAGAAGAATAGACATGCCCTTGGACTTTCAGCAAAAGAATATTATTTAACAAAAATTTCAGTTATAACATTGCACAAATCAAACCTTTTAAGCTTTAGTAGGCTTTTCTGCTTCTTATTCCTATATAACCAACAGAAACAATTTACCAACTCCCTCAAATTTGAGGGCCATAGGTCCATGTGAGAATGGAAAAATGATTAAGTAAATAGGCTCTTTCACAATGAATGAGAGATATTTGTAATAGTTCTTCTTGTAATTTCTGATTTGAAGCTTAAAATATCTGGATGCCCCCTTCCCACTCGCACTGAAGAAAAAAATATTAAAAGTAGGAAACAGTAAGAATGTGGGAATGATAATTTCCTATTTCTCAACAGACCTAGTGCTTAATCCTGTTTGGACTTGGAAATATGAGCCCACTCATTTTCCGGCCAGGTTTAAAGAAAATAAGAGACATCTCCCTACGCCTGTCTTCTTTAAACCCGTAAGCGAGCCAACACCACTCAGTGGTGAAGGAGCTTTCAGAGGGTTGTCCTCTGATCGAAAATCAAGAGCCATGTGTGTCTTCTTTCCCATGAAGGTTCCGCCAGGACTACGGTTGGTGAAATTACAGGTTTACCTCTGGCCAACGTTTTGAAGAACTGTAGTGTTCCTATTCTTTCCCAACTAAGCTCTGATGTGTGTGGACTCCCTGTAATTATGGTATAATTGGATTTAACTATAGGGGTAGAACTAGTTTTCAACCAAGTCCCCTCAAATAATTTGTTGCTTATTAGAAAAAAAGAGAACTTCTGCTGGCTTCAGTGGAGTGTATGTATACCCCACCCCACCTGACTCCACAAGAGAGAAGAGAATTGCTGTTGTGAGCTCTAGCAATTTAGTGGAGTTGGTTTAATCACAGTGCCCTAGCTCTGAATATTCCAGAAAGTTCATTTTCTCTGAAAAGGAAATCCAGAAAAAAGGTGGTACAGAGTCCCAAAGTGAAATGTCTCGGTCTTTCTCATTCCTGTAGTTGGGAGATTATTCTAAGTGTCCAGAGTTTGCAAACTGTGTGCTTGAATTTGGGCATGGGTTTATTCTATTTGGCCTGCATGATGTTTCGAGTTTTTGTGGCTTAGGTGCCACAGATATGAACTAGGAGATTTCACATATAAATCTGGATGTCAGCCTCCCTTCAAAAACAAAAAAGAAAAAAAATCTGGTAATCCAAGGTCTGAATTCCTGCATTACTACACTTGCTGGACTTGAGTCTCTGTGATACTTTAGAGGGGGCAACTAACTCACAATGTACTTTCCAGTGCTCATCAGTCATTCACTGAAACTTCTTGACTCTGCTGGCATTTGAATTTGTATCTTTGTCTCTCTCTCCCTCAATCCCCCTGCCCCTGGCTCCACCTCTCAGCCATATGAACTCATTTTTTATTGGAGTCAGGGTGATGTAGTGCAAAAAGTTAGGACTTTTGTGTTGAAGAAACATATTTAAATCCTGGCTCCATTGTCCACCAGCTGTGTGACTTTGGATGAGCAACTTAACATTTTGTATCACTGTCTCCACATCTGGGGCTTACATGATACCATGACATAGGCTGGTGTGAGCCCTGGCATGGTCTGTGGCACATAGTGAATGTCCATTAACAGTTAGTTTCCCATGCTCTTATTCTGTCTTAAATGGAAGCAGATAAATGTTATTAATATCAGTCAGTGTTGTAGACTCTTTACATGGAAAGGCACTTGGGGAGTTTGTTTTATCTACTTTCCTACCATCAATTTAACTCTCCCACATAGGGGAAATGCAGAGATGTGAATTGACTTGCTCAAGGTCACTCAGTGAATAACAAATAAACCCAGGTGTCCTGGGCTTTCAGCCTAGTGCTCATCTCATTCATAACAGCCTGCCAGATCCATGTAGACTGTTCTCATCCGAGTTGAAGACGGAGTAAGCGTGGGATTTCTGTTGCTTAGAGCTTGACAAAAAGGCTGCAGACAATGAGTGGTTTGAATGTCTGAAAAGAAGCATCAGGGAGTGACCTGAATTAATTACATAATTGTTGCAAGATACATCCAAGATGTTAAAAAGCTGTGCCTTGCCATTTCACTCTTTAATGAGGCAGTTTGGACAGGCTTCCCTTCAATATGCCTTGCCTTCCTTTTCGAGGTGACTATACAATATAAGTGTGCCATCTAGGTCAGGGCCATCATCATATCTGGCTGATGCATTAAAATAAAATGAAACAGCTGGTCAAGGCTAATTTCCTTCCCACCATCAAGATCCTTTATAGGCAATGTGGTCATCAGTTTCATGTCTTCACTTGCAAATGTTTCAAGGGATATGATGAAGTGTAAGCCAGCCAGGGTGTTGGACAATAATTCCATCTTCTCATAAGGTAATTCAAACTTCCTGTGATCTGGGAATTAGGAGACCTGGATTCTAGTCCATGCCTACTACCAAGGATCTGTGTGACCCTGGACAAGTCACTTCACATCTGCGGATCTTGGTTTCTTTGTTTGTCAAGTGGCGGGGCTGGAGAAGACAGACTCTAAGGCTCCTGTCAGCTCTAACAGTCTCTGATGATTCTGAATGTAGAACTTTAGCTCCTCAAGTGGTTGTAGATAGACTTTGGGAAGGACCCAAGTCAGATTGCTGAAGGACAGAGGAAAATATATAATCATGAGGTGGGTCAGATAGAAGCTAGGGTTAAGGAACAGGCACTATAACATGTCCACAACCCCTGGGAATTTTAATGACCTTGAGAAATGCCAGGCTGCTGAGTTGGTTTCACTTAGAACAGTGTAGGGTCAAATGATGGTTCCAGGGAGGTGAGTGATCGGGTGGTGAGGCAGGAAGTAGAGAGTTTGGCAATTCCATTCTTAGGCTTTAGGCTGAGCAGAGCATCCTTGGGTGGTGGGTTTCACTCAGACTTACCTACCTCAGAGATATAGATGTGGGAAGATTGTGAGTCAGAGATGAGAGAATGAGTCAATAAGACTCATTCTTGCTCTTTAGCTGGGGTCAAACTAGAGATAGGAATGTGAAGAAGAGATGTGGTCATGGATTTCTCCTTCCTAATTGACTGAGTGGTTTCCAACAAAGCATTTATTCTCTCTGAATCTCTGAGGTTGATGTCTTTCCTAGGGCTGATATTACTCTATTCTCTGGGTATATTCAAGTTTTTGGATGAAGAAACTTTAGTCAGAGCCAAAAAATGAATGGATATTGATTTTTTGACATGTAATCTTGACCTTGGCTCACGACCACCATGAAGTGGAGCTCAGTGTTGCTCCTGTTGCTAATATCCTAGCAGGATTCTTGGAGTTGCCTGGTAGCTCAGGAAATTAGAAAGGCCCTGTGGAAATGCAGAACAATTTGGAATTGGGCTGGGCTGGATTGGATCAGTCATGGTTCTGCTAGGAGGAGTCTGATCCCCAGACAGTCACACTCTCACTTGACTTCTTGAAGATTGAATTCACGTTGCACCCTCTAGATGCTAATGATAGCACACTGGTTCCTCTGACCATGTGGATAGCCATCCCTGGCTTATTTCTTTCCTTCTGTCTTGCTCTAACCATCCTCTGTGCTGCTGTGTGGACTTTATCATGTTTTCTTCCCCAGATGTCCCAGCCAAAGGAGGTCTTTTTTTTTTTTTTTTTTTGCTATGACCTGTGCCTGTTACATTTGAAGCCCTTGGTTTAGCTTTTAATTATATGCTGTTTTGCAGTGTCCACTAATTGTTTCACATATATTAGTAACCTTTTCACAGTCTATCCAGATTGTAGAGTCCTTGGGGCAGGGGACCATGTCTTCTATTTTCCTTAAATTGCTCCTGGCCCAATCTTGCTGGCCTCACAATCAGAGTGCCCCATCTTTCATGGTCACAGGCTTTGTACTAGATGTCCCCTTCACTGGGATTTTCCCCTGCCTCCACACACCTCCCCCAGCTCCTGCTTTGCTCCTGCCGGTGACAAACCTTCCTGTACAGCTGGGGCCCTGCAGCTGCCCCAGCATGCCAGTTGCAAATCAGCTTGAAGTAAACTGTCTAGAAGTACCCTGATGAGTCAATTGGGCCCCTCCTTGGAGACAAGGAATTCTGAGGTCTTGCAAGCACACACCTGCCCATTTGTGGAATAATTCCACAGCTGGCCCCGGTCCTGCCTCTGAGAACGTGTTTTACTTTTGCCTTGCTTCAGTAAGCTTATTCCCTCCTCCACGGGCTGCCCTGACTTGTCTGGTGGGGATGGCAGGGCAGTTGTGAAGAGCCAGCCCTTGGTGGGGAGAGGCAAGACAACTGCCTGCTAAGTACTGAGGTATTGCTGGATTCTGGTGGGTTTACTTTGGTAAGCTTAAGGGAAAGAGGAGAAACCATGGAATCATGACATTTCTGAAATTTTCCCCCATAGAGAGCAAGAGTAGAGTGGGGAAAAGGGCCCAGGATTCTGACTTGGCTTGGCCACCAATTAGCTGTGTCACCTCATGTGACTCACCTGCCTTCTCTTATTCTTAAGCTCCTCTTCTATAAAGTGAGGCTGTTATATTAAAGTGGTAGCTTTCAAACTTATAAAAATAAAGGAACCCATTTATCAAATGAAATTGTATAAGGAATTCCATTTTCTAGAAAGAGAAAACAGCTGTTCTGCTTAAAGCAAAGGTGCAGGGGGACCCTTGGTTTCCTCCTCATCTTTCAAATGATCTCCTGAAATACTTTATCAGAACTTCCTAGGAAAACACAGTGTGAAAAGCACTGAGAAAGATGATCTCTATGTTCCTTTCTAGCTTTGACAGTCTCCACATTCTTGCTACTCAAAGTGTGGTCCTCAGCCAGCAGCAAGCATTTGGGAGCTTGTTAGGAATACGTCATATCAGACCCTACCTAAGACCCACTGAATTAGACTTTGCCTTTTCACCAGATCCCCAGGCAATTCATCCAAGTTTGAGAAGTACTGGTCTGTACAATTCTGTGATCTGGAGAGCTAAGTGACAAGAAGACCACGGGAGCGTCGTGCCTTTCATCATAGAATGTGGGCGTGGTCAGTTGGGGTAGGAAGTGTGGACCACATCTCTTTCTTGCCTCGGTGCACTAGTTGTATCCCTGATGGGGAACCAGTTATGGTAAACAGGTTGGATTGTTCTTGGGCTTAGCCAGAGAGGGAGAAAGAGGGGGAAATCACCTGACCCTGCAGAATGCATGTTAATAAATGCTGGTGACACAGCATGCGAAAGGGGGATTTGTGTTTCCAGCAGGGAAATGCTCACTACAGATGTCTTATTGCATGACTGCTAGGCATTCATGCCTCCTGTGTCTCCTCCCTCATCTCGCAGGATCCCTATTCTGTCTTCAGCACCTGGGGTATGACAGCTGGCTTGGACTTAAAGACCTATATTTTGGTCCTAGCTCTGGAGGTTTCTAACATTGCCCCCTTGGGTTTCTCCACCCCTGCGGGCCTCAGTTTTTCTATGTATAACACAGCATGGTAAACCCCACAGAGTGGTGGTGAGGATGAACTGAAATATATGGAAGCTCTTTGTAAACTGTAAAGTGATAAAAACTCAAGGATACTTTTATATCAGATTTAATATGTAAAATATCCAGAATTTAGCTTCGGCTGGGCTTACTAACAGTGCTAACCCCAAGGCCTCAAACACCCCTATGAGGCTAACAGCTCGTTTCTTGTGTTAGCCTAAGCTTGTCCCTGGGGTCTGGATTCCTTCAAGGTTGGTGGCCCAGTTGGTGGTTCTTAAAGATCCCTCATCAGAACTTGATTATTGTGGGAAATTGGAAGGAAAGGGGAAAAGAAAAGAAGAACAGTCTTGTTCCTGTTTTGTCTCTGTACTTAGAAAATGCTAGCAGCCCCTTCCTAGTTTGACTTTTCTATTTGGCTAGAAGTTGGAATGAAATGGATCTTGAGTCAACTGTGAAGATGAGCTTGCAATCTTTCTCTTTCCTTAGTTAATGTTTTAAGTGGCCATTTCTGGGAAAACTCTTTCTGGTAATCTAAAAGCATGTTTGTGCTGTGGGTGGAGATGTTTCAGGAAAACGTATACATTTGTGATGCTTTTCTACTGATAGAAGAATTTGAGTGTCGTTGAAGAATAAGAACTTTAGGGTATTCTTCAGATTTCTCATTTCTTCTGTCCTTTTTGAAAACCTGAAATATTCCTCAACCAAGAACAAATAAATTTCAACCCCAAAGAGTGGACTTGATTTGCCATCTAAATGTCTGGGATTGAAGTAGGTTCAAATACTTGACAGGCGACCTCAGCCCCACCCTGTTTGGTTGCACACTGTGACACCCCACCATTTTCCCTTCTCTTTGCTCAGCCCAGCCCCTGCTATTTTATTCTACCTCCTTTGTTAATAACCTTCTTAAAGAAAGTACCTGCAGAGGATCCATGCCCTTAGAAAAAAATGTTCCCTTGAGGAACTCAGTGCTGGACTTAGGGAGAAGCACTTTGCTTATGGTGATGCTGCCACACGGACTCTCCATGTGGACCGAGACAGATCTAAAAAGTGTTAGGAAGGCCGGGCACATGCCTGTAATCCCAGCACTTTGGGAGGCTGAGGTGGGGGGTATCATTTGAGGTCAGGAGTTCGAGACCAGCCTGGCCAACATGGCGAAACCCTGTCTCTACTAAAAATACAAAAATTAGCCAGGCATGGTAGCTGCCACCTGTAATCCTAGCTACTTGGGAGGCTAAGGCTGGAGAATCTCTTGAACCCAGGAGGCAGAGGTTGGAGTGAGCTGAGATCGCACCATTGCACTCCAGCCTGGGCAACAAGAGTGGAACTCCGTCTCAAAAAAAAAAGAAGAAAGAAAGAAAAAAGAAAGAAAGAAAGAAAGAAGAAAGAAAGAGAAAGAAAAAAGAAAAGAAAGAAAGAAAGAAAGAAAGAAAGAAAGAAAGAAAGAAAGAAAGAAAGAAAGAAAGAAAGAAAAAAGAAAACATGTTAGGAAGATATGAATGCTGCTGGAGTGGAACAGGTTAACTTCCCTTGAAAAATAATTTTTAGAAGCATTGAATCTGCTGCTAAATTTCATCCTGTGAAGTCATCCTGGGAAAGGTTTGGCGACGCTATTCAGGTGAGTCTAGGGAGCTTTTCTTTTTAAGCCTTCTTTACCATGTGCTGGGAAAAGGTCCCTCTTTGAAAGGTCATGCCGTTTTTGGCCAGGCCTGGCAGGGTGGAAAGGGCGGCTCTGTGCAACTGGATCTGCACAGGGCTCTGTCTGCCTGCCCCTGGAAGATGCTGGCTCTCTGGGCCAAGCAAATCTGCCTTTGGTAAATTAATGAGATTTTCCCACTAATTCAGCATCTTTCTTAGGAATCCATACTAGTGATCAATTCCAAGCACTGTGGGATTTTCATTTGCATCTTGTTCTCCCTTTAGGGGCAGGAAAGATACACATAACTTCGCCAACCCTTCCTTTCTTTCCCATTGACAAATTGCCTGAATTCAGTTCTTCCCAAATTCATGTATTTGGCTCAGATCCTTGTCCTACGCACAAGATCCATTTCTCCAGATTCCTCGTCCACATCTCCACTTGGATATTTCAAGTGGAGTTCAACCTCAACCCGCCTAACATGGAATTCATTGTATTTTCTCCCAAACTTGCTCTCTCACACACTCCAGTGTTCATTTTCTTTGCAAATGACGTCATCTTTTACTCAGTGGATCAAATCAGAAATTTAGGAGTCAACCCTGGTTTTTCTCTTCCTCCTTACCCTCCATATTGCTATTTGTCACCCAGATTTGTCAGTTCTACCACCTTAATATGCCTTGAATCTAACCATTTCTGCCCATTCCCATTACTGCTCCCTTAGTGTAAACCATGGATATCAATCACCTGGATTAGAATCAAAGACTTTTACTGGTTTCCCTTCTCTTCCTCCAAGTTTCAAGTATAAAAAGTGACACAATAGATGCTGAATAAATGTTTGCTAAATTAAGAAATGAAGAAAGGAAGGAAAGAAGAATGAAGCTGTTAGCAACTCTATTGCTTCCTGAAAGGGTCAGAAAATACAGAGGAGAGAGATGAGAAACTCTTCAGATATTCAGACTTCTGGATGAGATGTTTCACAACATCCTTTTGTTGCAGGATGCACTGCCAGTAACTTCATATCTAACCTGGATCCCAGCAGCTACAGTAGGAACCTGTATTCGTTGGCTCTGTTCTGAAGGAAGAGTAGCTAGTCCCATTTCTTCTGTATATGGCAAAAGAAGCTATGAAAATTTCATAGCTTTTGTCCAAAGTCTGGTCCCAATCCAGACTGAAGACCTGGATCTATTTGCTAGGAAGCAGCTGCCCCAGGGCTGGCTCTCTATGCCAGATAATTAGCAGAAAAACAAAAATGGATTTGAGGTTTGGGCTGAACTTCCAATTGCTTCAAGTACATAAATCTCAGTTTCTCACATACTCTGCTCCTTCACTTTCTTTTGGTATAGCCCCCAAATCCTTTGCCATTTGCCATTTTTTTTTCTTTTTTCCTAAAACCAGTGAGAAAGGAAATAAATAGCAATAAGAGAGGCCAAGCATCTTAAAGCCTCACCCATTGCAGTTTGAATTCTTTCTCTTTTTGTCTCCTCACCAGAGCATGACATAACATGTTTTGCTGATGCTAGATCCTAGAAGTGTTGGAAAGGGAAAAGAAGCCCGACAGAACTCATTGTTGTAAAATTATTCCTTCTCCATTTTTCACTCTCCTACCAAGAAAAAAAATGAAGAGGTATCTTCAGTTTCACAACCCTTTTCTGTCTGTCTGGACTTGCTCAGAAAGCCTGGAAAAGGGCCAGATATTTTTGGTGGGAGGTAGGGGGTGGCCTTCTGCTCTGCTAGGAAAACATTTTCTGAGCATGTTGTCTGTAAAGACCCCTGTATTGCATTTGAGTAGTCATACCCATTTCTGCTGAGGGGAAGCAAGCCAGTCATCATTCTGGCTCTCCTTGGGTGGTGGTAATGTTGGTGGTGCCAGTGGCAGTTGTGGTAGGGATGATGGAAGGGGCTGGTGTGTGTGCTACTAGAATGGGGACAGGGAAATATTGCAAAGGGGAAGGATAAAAAATAAGCCTCCTTGGAAGGCACAGTGTTGATGGACTAAATTATTTGCTCTGAGAGAAGGCAAATATACAGTTCTGAGCAGAAAGATAATTCTCTTGTATTTGGGGAAATTCCTTTGATCTGCAGAATAATTTCAAGTTACAGTAGAGAATAAGAAAATGGTTAGGCTTTCACTTTTTAAAAACAAAGGAAAAATACATAGATTTAGCAGCTCGCTTTTCTTTATTGTGATGTTGTAATAAGAATTTGTCAACATTTTAAAATTCATCTAGGCTCTTCATTTGATTGTCTTAAATGATTAATTGTGTACCAGTTTTTCTTAATGTCTAGATTTGTAATTAGTTACTCCTGCTAATTTTGAAAAATTGGATTAAAATGTTGCATGTCTGCTGTAATTGAACAGACCACCTCTATTTCATCCAGAAAATGACTTCCAATAATGTAATATGTTATTGACTAAAACTTAACATAAAGTTATTAATGATTGAAAACTTCAAAGCATCTGTCTGCAAAAAATGATAGGTCCAGAAATTCAGAACTGAAAGGGACATTAGAGATCATACCAGTGGGTCTCAACCAGGGATATTTCGATATGTATATGGTTCTTTGGGATTTTCACAGTGACAGTGACCAAGGGGCACAATTGCATTTAATGTCCCCAAATCATGGATGCCAAGCAATCTATGGAATGTGATATAGTTCCACACAGCAGAGAATTTCCCTGTGCAAAGTGTCAGTATTGCCTCAGTTTGAAAGATTGAGTTCAGTTCTTCATTTGAGATATGAGGATACTGAGCCCTGATATTCCCCAGGTCAATAAAGTGGCAATGAGTGGGGCTGATGTCCATGTCTACCTGTTACAGGAAAGAAGTCCTGATGCAGACTCCAAAAAAGAGTCCTTGGATCTTGTGCAAGAAAGAATGCAGAGTGAGTCAATAATGTGGCAATGAGTGGGGCTGATGTCCATGTCTATCTGTTACAGGAAAGAGGTCCTGATGCAGACCCCAAAAGAGGGTTCTTGGATCTTGTGCAAGAAAGAATGCAGAGCAGGTCCATAGAGTAAAGTGAAAGCAAGTTTATTAGGACAGTAAAGTAATAAAAGAATCACTACTCCATAGACAGAGCAGCCCCAAAAGTTGCTGGTTGCCCATTTTTACGGTTATTTCTTGATTATATGCTAAACTAGGGGTGGATTATTCATGCCTCCCTCTTTTAGAACATATAGGGTAACTTCCTGATGTTGCCATGGCATTGATAAACTGTTATGGTGCTGGTGGGAGTGTAGCAGTGAAGACAACGGAGGTCACCCATGTTAGTTTTGGTGGATTTTAGCTGGCTTCTTTACTGCAACCTGTTTTATCAGCAAGGTCTTTATGACCTGTATCTTTTGTGGACTCCTGTCTCATCCTATGACTCAGAATGCCTTAACCATCTGGGAATGCAGCCCAGTAGGTGTCAGTCTTATTTTATCCAGCTCATATTCAAGATGGAGTTACTCTGGTTCACATACCTCTGACATATCTTTGATGTGATTCAGTTTCTTCCATTCCTGTATGCCAATGTTAACAGTAGTTGCATAGCTAGAGTAAAGAGACCTTCTCCATTATATAGTGGAAGAAGCAACCAAAACCTGGTGTCAGTTTGGTGCCTGGGTATCTGTCATCTCCTTCTTTTCTATTTTGGATCGCAAATCTCTCAACCAACAAAATGGCTTAAATGTACAAGAAAAACAATGAAAATGATCAAGAATGGATGGACCAACTCTTTGAGGAAATTGCCAAGTTAACAAATAAATGAGAGAAGATGAAAGCTCAGTGGGAGTTGAAGTCCAATCTCTTTCAAGAATAGGGAGGCCAGGCGCCGTGACTTACTCCTATAATCCCAGCACTTTGGGAGGCGAAACAGGCGGATCACCTGAGGTCAGGAGTTCGAGACCAGCCTGGACAACATGATGAAACCCTGCCTCTACTAAAAACACAAAAATTAGCCAGGCGTCCCAGCTACTTAAGAGGCTGAAGCAGGAGAATTGCTTGAACCCAGGAGGCAGAGGTTGCAGTGAGCCGAGACTGCACCACTACACTCCAGCCTGGGTGACAGAATGAGATTCCATCTTAAAGAAGAAGAAGACGAAGACGAAGACGAAGAAGAAGAAGGAGGAGGAGGAGGAAGAGGAGGAGGAGGAGGAAGAGGAGGAGGAGGAGGAGGTCAAATTAGAGAAGTTAGAATCTATAAGTTAAGGATGGGTGGGGAGATATTAATATGTAGTCATTCTGAATCAGATCATAGTCTTCATGTCCAGGTGGCTAGATCTCATATAATAAAGACATTTGTAGATGAAATCTCAAAACTCTTGTTTTCCACATCACGAAGAATGGAAAATTTCCCAGAATACTAGAAACAGAAAAATATGCTTCTAATTTTCAAAAAGAGGGAAAAAGGAGTTTCGGAAGCCACCTCTAACAAAACTTGGCCTTGGATCTGATAGAATTCTTCAACAGTACATTAAACTCATGCTTTATCCATGCTTAGAAAAGAATGAGGTGACCTCTAGCAACCAGTATGGATACTGCTACCATAAACTGACCCATTATGAACTGACTACATTGGCAAATCTGTGAAGGTCCATAAACCTAGAATATCTCTATTTCCATAACATGTTTGACATGGTATTCTATGATATTCTAGTGGATAAGACTCTGATAGCTGAATAAGGCAATATTGAAGTTAAGTGGATTTCCAGTTGGTTGAATGTAGGTATTTAAAGAGTGCTGATAACCCGGAAGGAGAGGCTGGTAAGGCTTACTTTTGCTATAACTATGTGATCTTTAATATATAAATCAATAATTTGAAGGAACACAGTAACAAATACGATTTCCAATTTTTTGTATGAAATAGAGTGATGGGGAAAACATTAAAAGTAATCTCTATAGACTGGAAGTCTGGATCAGATTCAAGAAGATGAGACTTAATACATATAAATTTTAATCTACTGCACTAATGCTCAAAAAAATCAACTGCACAATGACAGAATAGGGAAAGCTGGTTTTGCAGATGCTAATATTGAAAAAGGAAAGGCTTTTTACATAAAGGGTTCTTTATTGGACCATAACCAAAAGATGAAACAATAGTGACATGTGATTTTCCTAAAAGCAAATATGATCTAAGTTGTGTCCAGAGAATCATGTTAGGTTGGTGAAGGGCTTGGAAAATATGTTACATGAGGAATGATTGAAAGACTAAAAGAACCTGTCATATCTGGGCTAAAGAAGAGACAACTAAAATGTCAAGGTTGTCTTCCAATATTTGAGGTTTCCTGTAAGGAAAATGGAGAGGGTTTGCCTTGCAAGAAGTTATGGTAGTAGAATGAAGACCAACTGGCATAAGTTACAAGGTGGCAAATTTTAATTGAGTATAAGGAAAAACGAACTAGCAGTCAAGAAGAAATGGGCTTACATGCACGTTTATAGCAGCATTATTCACAATAGCCAAAAGGTCATAGCAATCCAACCATCCATCCACAAATGAGTGGATGAACAAAATTTGTTATATATATGCAATGGAATATTATTTAGCCTTCAAAAGGAAGGAAATTCTGACACATACTACAATGCAGATGAACCTTGAAAATATTACGCTAAGTAAAATAAGCCAGTCACAAAAGGACAAATATCATAATGATTCCATTTACATGAGTGCTGGAGTAGTCAAATTCATAGAGACAAAAAGAAGAATGGTGGTTGTCAGGGACTTGGGGAGAGGACAATGGGGAGCTGTTATTTAATGGGTATAGAGTTTCAGGTTGGGAAGATGAAATGCTCTAGAGATGGATGGTAGCACAGTAATGTGAATGAACTTACTGCCACTGAACTTTACACTTAAAAATGGCTAAAATGGTAAATTTTATATATATTTTACCACAGTTGAAAAACAAATCAGGGGCTCCATTGCGTATGGAATAAACCTAAACAAAGAAGAAGGAATGGGCTTATGTGCGAGGTATTGAGTTTCACGTAACTGTAAGTATCGAAATCGGGACTGGACAGTCTCAGGGTGACATGCTCTAGGGAACACTTCAGGGTAAGAAGCAATCCCAATGATTTCAGAACATCTGTAACTCCACATGAAAACAGAGGCTCACTCTGTGACTCAGACTCAGTAAGGCTGCATACTTTCTTGATATGTATTAACATGTGCAAGAGTATATTCATATATAATATATTGTACATACAAAAGACTACGTTATATAACAAATATGCATTTTACTATATACAATTTAATAAATATTTCAAAAATGGATATCCTTCTAGTCCCCATGCAGGTTCAATATGGAGAATTTGCCAATATCTTAGAAGTCCCCAACCCTGTCAGAGGCCCTAACCCCATCACTTCCGTTCCCTCCTCTTTGAGATGATCACTCTTCAGACTTTTGTGATGACCTGTTCTTTCCCCCCCCCTTTTTTTTTTTTTGCAAAATAGCTTTACTACCTATTATGCATCCCTAAACAGCATAGTATAGTTCTGTCTGTTTTCAATGTCATGTATGTCATGTGGTATGTTTTCATTTGTGACTTTCTTCTGCAGCTCATTATGCTTATAAGATTCATCCATGTTGATACAGGCATGCAACTGTAATTAATTTATTTTCAATAGATCATTTGTCAAAAGTCTGTAATAGACGCTGCTGCTAGGAACATTCATGTGCATGACTTCTGGTGCTCATGCATAAGGTTGGGAATTCTGGATTGCATGATATACACATCTCTGAATTTTGAGATAATGTCAAACTATTTTTCTAATGCTTCTATCAATTTTCATTGCCTCCAGCAGTGTAGGAGAGTTCTTATTGCTCTACCTGTTGTCAGATTCGGATTGCACTCTTCACCTAAGAATTAGAGAAAATGGTGAGATTGGTAGCGTGGCTCCAATACCTCATTATAAAGTGGGAAAACGGACTTGAGCTGCACCAAGAAAAATTTAGGTTCCAAATCAGTGTAGGTGCTTCTATTGAGTTAAGTGGCTTGTCAGAGACAGGCTTCCAATTATATCCTAAGCACATGAAGGGGATGAAGTGCCACGTGTCCTTTGGTGAACTGCCCCCAACCCCACTTTTTCCCTCAGCCTTAGGTTTATAGTGCCTGCTCACCAAACTCTGACTACATTGTGTCATCAATGCAGTGGTTTTGCAAAGATTTCAAACAAAAAAAAAAATGAAAGTGAGACATCATTTCCTGAATTACGTTAATTTGGTGAGGCTTAGTGAGTGGAATTAAAATGAATATCCCTTGAAAGGATGTTATGGACCACACAGAGCTCTGGGCTCTGAAGCTGACAATCTGAACTGGAATTCCAGCCAGGCCACTTTTCAGCTATTTCACTGTAAGCAAGTTGTTTGATCTGCCTAACTTTACTTGTCTCATTTGTAAAACGGGTAGAGTAATGGGACCTACTATGAGTGTGTTTGCTGGGGAGAGGGAATTTTGAAGGTGAGATAATTCATGTAAAGTGCTAAGCTCAGTCCTTGGTTTTTAGTGTTCAAAAAATATTTGACATATTATTAGAATCTCTGTCCCTGAAGAAATACGTTTACAATGGCTTCCAGGATAACATAAGCATGGATTTGCCTAAGGAGATGGGGCAGGACTTGATCTCTTCAGAATTTTGTTCCCATCATCCTTCCCTTCCACACACATGCCTTTGGTAATTTTCAGCAGCAAACATTTAGAATAAGCTTTGGTTTTACCCTTCATCAAACCAGAAGTGACAGCAAAAACAGACATTTTTTTCAGAAAAGAAATTAATCTCCTAAACAGGGTGATTCCACTCTTTTCTTTAAATACTTCTAAACTCAGGAGGGGGAAGCAGAGCACACATTATCCATCAGAATGAGGCATCAGCTAGCACCGCCGAGTTTCATTGACTTTAAGATTGCCCTCTGAGCTATAGGTTTTTTTTTCTTCTTTCCCAGAGCACAGTTAGAAGGGATATTTTTCTTTAAATGGCCCCATTTCATTTGCATTTTTAAGCTTTCACTGCAGAGAGTAGAAGCAGTTGTAAATGGTTCCAAGAAGGTAGCTGTGGCTGCTTGCCTGAAGCTTCTGAAATTGAGTGTCAGCTTCCCTCAGAGTAGAAAGATATTACTTCATATTTGTGCATGTGGTTTGCCGCTCTGCTCTTGGTTTGATGGTCTCATTTAGCCACAGGCATTCTCCAGCAATGATTCGTTTTCCCCAATAAAATTAAATATCACCTTTCTCCCCCCTCCCACTACCACTCCACCTTCTTTTTTTTAATAAGACATTTTCTTGTTTATACTGAAGCGAGACAAGAAAGTATGAGTTTTCCAATTCTTTTTATTGCTCCTTTTTGACAAGAGGAGAACAGCAAAAAGGCAAAAGAGGAAGAAAATCTACAATTGGAAATCTGAATGGAAAGCTGTATCCAGATCACAGACCTCTTTGAGTTTGTTGAAGATTGTATGGCAAGCTATTGAGAGGGGAAGGGTACAGAGAGCCTATGGGATGTTGCAGAATGAGGGAACCCACTGATCAGCATTATCGCCCTGTTGATTCTTTAGTTCACACCGTTTACCCTAATAATCCCCTACTTAGGGATTCAGGCCTGCAGTGAAAACCACAGGTACACCATGTCCACAGGGTCTTGACATCTCCCAAAGGACTGCAGGAGGAGCCTGGGCTGATTCCAGGGAGGGGTGGGCAAGAAGCTATTTGTAAGATGAACAAAGATGAACATCTTTGATGGATGGGTCATTATTGTCAGAAGGTGGAAGCCAGGGTGCCTTGATTGATGGTGTTCCTGAACAAAACAAGCTGAAACTTTTATATGCGTTCAGAAATTTGGTTTTAGTATATAGGCAGCCTTCACCCTACTGATGAGCTTGTGCTGGAGTTTACACGTTGGGTTTTTAGAACCTGGAACCCGATTTACTTCAAAATAGTCCTTTAATAGGGTGATCAGCTTTCTCAACCTGCACACAATAGTCTATTTAATACATACTAGTTAGTTGGAAATGTATTGCTAAGAGTTTTAGAGTGATGGGGATGGAATCTATGTAATGAGGGAGGAGAAGGTAGAGAGTTTCTACTCTTTTCTCCTGTATCTGGAACCAAATTCCAGGGAAATTTTGAAATAGACACAGCATGTTTTTGGCATCTTCCCTTTCTGCTCCTCTCTGCCCTGGTCATCAGGGCATTTTGTAGCCCCCAAGCAACTAAATGCGTTGTTGTAAGAATGCTACGAAAAGGGCTCTTGCTTGGGATAACTAGTGTTGTATCTGACTGAGATTCCTCCTACTGAACTTCTGTGACTCATGGACAGAGCAGAGGAAGAGGATTCGAAATTTACCCTGACTCACTTCCCAGTGACCTGCTGTTGGGGTGATTCTTAGGTATTCCTGAGCTGTCCTAGAAAGGTCTCTGTGCCAAGGCAATTTGGGTGCCCAGGGTCCAGGTCAGTGACTCCAACCCAACCACCAGGTTGCTCCAAAGAGTAATTAGCTTGACATTTTTGAGACTTCTCATTAGATGCTTACATCTGAAATATGTTTCCCCAGGTGATTTCCGATCCTGTGCCATCACCCTGTGCTTCCCCTTGCCTGGCCCAGCTGCTACCAACACTTTTATGTCTGTCCTCTGGAATGTCCACAATGAATAAACTCATTTGTAGCCTCAGACTCTCCCTTGACCACTTTGCTCCCTCTACGTTTCATCTCTACGTTTGCTCCCTATCCCTCAAGTGTTCTGTGTTCTCTGTAGCCTTCTCAAGGGGAGACTGCTAATTCCACTGCATCTCAGCATCAGCAGCTGGTGTTGGCACCATCCCTGCTCCCCACCTTCACTCCCCAAATGATTCACATGGAAGTCTTGGCCCCTTTTAGGCTCAAGCTCGCTGGCGTTGCCAGTGCTCTCCAAAGGGTCTCCAGTGAACTATTACAAGGGCAGGTCTGCCTCTTAAATGAGTGACACAAGCCCTAGGGGGGTCAGTGGTGAGCTGGAGACCCCGTGATGCTCAAAAAGGGCACAGTTGCTCCGCAGTTCACAGTGGAAGGAGATAAGCCCTGTGTTCCCAGACCTTTATAGTTTTTAAGACCAGCCTTTCAAAGAATCTAGATTTTTATATGAACTTTCCCGATTTTTTTTAAATGGTAGGTAGTAAACCAAAAACAAAAAACACCGTGACAGCCAAATGAAACCTGGCTATTGGCCTGAGTTGGCCCATAGGCCTCTGATTAGTAATTTCCATTCTGCATTTCCTCTTCCTCATCTAACACTCTCTTAGTCATTCTCCCCATTCACTAATGACACCAGCATGTGTTACAGTCTTTCCTTCCATCTGAACCCTGCTTTCATCCTGGGCTTCTTCTGGGCTCATGAGGATGCCTAGCAACACTCAACTCCCCATTCCTGAATTTTCGCTTCTCACCACGTCCACTCCACTTGGACCTTGTCATCCCCTAGGTCACCTCCCACAACGTTCTACCTTTCTACTGCTTGTACTCAATCATTGGCATTATTTCTACTTCAAAACTACGGACTCTCAGACCACTGATCTCTCTCTCTCCCTCTCTTTTCAGTCATACCCTCTCATATCACACCCTCTCAGCTGCATTTTACTTCAACCTCTGTTTTGCTAATATTGTTGCCCTGTTGGCTTTCTTCCATACTTTGATGGCAAAACCTCAACCCTGGAGCTAACAAACTATCAGCCTTCTCTGCCAGTGTTGCTGCATGTCATAGAGAAACCCACACAATCTGTAGACTCATTGTACTACCGTCTCCCATTTCCCAGACCCCACTGCTCCCTGCCACTCTCCTATTATCATTCTGGGCTTCCTTAGTCACCTCTCTCTCTAGTTCTCTAGACTAGCTTTTCAATGCCTTCTTCACTCTTCCCCCCTCCTCAAATATTTGGCCTTCACAAGTTAAGCATTTGACATTGCTTCCTACTTCACAAGAAGTGTAGAACCCAGAGATGGAAACATCCAACCCCTTAATTCAGTGCCACCAAACCTACACATTACCTACATCTGCTGCCATGCCTCTTTTCTTCACTTCTGATTTTATGGAAGAGGAGCCTCTCTCTGTCTGAGCTTATCCCCTTTCTTGTCCTCTGGAGTTTTTCTCTCCTACCTCCTTAGCAGCCTGGCTTGATCACTTTTCTCCTTCTCTTCCCTGTCCCTTCACCCTGTCAAACTCTTTTCTCCCTCGCTATCAGGACCTAAACATGTTTAAGCCTTCCGTCTTGTATATTCAATTCCTTGCTGGTCCCATGGCATTTTTCAGCCACGCATTCTCTTTAAAAAGGCATCTGTATCTGTTGCTCAGCTCTTTACTTCCCATTCTGTATTCTAACCACTGCAAGCTGGCTTCTGCCCTTAATGTCCTGCTGAAACTGCTCTCAGCAATGTTGTAGATGGCTACCTTATTGCTGAATCCAATGGCAACTTTTAAGTCATTATCTTCCTCGACCTCTCTGCAGTAGCTGACACTGTTGGTCCTTTCCTGCATATTGAAAAACTCTTTTCCTGGGCTTCCATGACCACGTGCAGCGGCTGGATTTCCCCACCTTTTCAGACTCCTTTGTGGGCTTCTCTTTCTCTGCTCACTTTTAAATACTAGTGTTGGTTCTGTTCTACTGGTCTTATTTGTCCACGCTCAGGCCTTATTCATGTGCACCCCTGAGGTTATCTCAGTATTCTATAAATTGTGTGGGGAGATTGAGATAGATCAGGAGGGGTAGGATGCAGATTTTATGATGGGGAACAGTGAAATGAGATTGGCCAGGCATAATGGTACCAGACGATGGAGAGACTGAGGAGTCAACGAGGGAGAGTTTAATTTGCTGAAGTTGACAACAGGTGGACAAGCCTCGGTCTAGGTTGTTAGCATCTAAGATGCTGAAGCCTTCTCTCCTTTTATATAACAAAGCATTTATCTGGCCTTTGTCCTGCGTTCCTGGGATGGAACTTCTAAACAAACCCTCTAAGTTTCCCAGGTGATAAGACTTTTTGTTATTCATAGTGAGCCCTTGGGACCATGCCTGAGTTTATGTTAATGAGGTGACTCACAGTGAGCCCCTACATAATTTCAGGATGGGGGCTGGTCATGCTGGAAAGGTCAACTGTGTGATTAGAGAGTTGGTGCTTTGAGCCATGTGATATTGGTCTAACCTCCGGGAGGGATTGGGAGATGGAGTTTAACCACTTGGCCAATGATTCAATCAGTGATGCCTACATCATGAAACCCCAGTGAAAAGGCTGGACACCAAAGTGCAGATGATCTTTCTGATTGGTGAACATGTCAATGTGATGGGAGGGTGAACCAACCTGAGTCCATGGGGAGAAGGCATGGAAGTTCCACTGGACCCTCCCAGACCTTGCCCTGGGTATTTTTTTCGCTTGGCTGGCTCTGATTTATACCTTTTATGTAAAACTTTTATCCTAAGCATAGCACTTTACTGAGTTCTGTGAGTCATTCTAGTGAATTACTGAATTTGAGGGGGCTGTGGGAACCCCCAAATTTACAGCCAGATGTGTAGGTGGTCTGAAGACCCCTGAACTTGTGGCTGGTGGCTGAAGTGAGGTAGTCTTTTGGAGGCTGTGCCCTTCATCTGTGAAGTCTGCACTGACTCTGGGTGATTAGTGTCAGAATCACATTGCAGTACTGTGCCTCCCCAGGGGAAAGCATGTGGACTCAGTCACGGAGCAAGTGCCGTAGACGAGACCTGGTTATACAATGTAGAAAACCGAGAGTCACAGGAGATTGGAGGCATAGCTGATTGTATTATTTAGAAAGAGTGTTTCTAGGTTTTTGGGTAGCATGGCAGCAAGGAGTTTTTTGTTTGTTTGTTTGTTTTTTTATAAGCAGAAATAGTGCTCACTTTATGCCTGGTCATACTTTCCTTTCACAGTTTTTGTGCTTCTGGGTTCTTGAATTTGTCCCCTGAAAATTCTAGAATACTACATATTTTCAGGCTAAAAAATATGACTTTTTCTTTTGTCCCTTAGAAAAGGCAGAGAACAGCCCTTGGGGATAATAATGACGCCATTTCTGCTGTGGTTGCTTGTAGTTAAAATTGTGTCAGCCATTTTGACCCCTGATGAGATTTATGGTGGCTTAGATCTCTGTTGGAGAAATGAGTTTCAGGCAACAGACAGGAGGGAAAAGGTCTCAGACTTAGAGCATACTATTTTAGTGAAATGGGGAGAAAATTCACCTGAGCCTTTGTTTCTTTTTTTTAATTTTTTTAGCTGTAGAATCTGACTGTCCCCATTCTACTCTCCTTGTCTGCTGCCAGTGTCACCAAGTTCCCTCACAGGGGACACTGGGTGGTTCCACATTTAACACTAAGAGCTCCCGTGACGTGCTGACCTCTGGCTACGTGACAGGTTTCCTAGCCAGCCCCTTCCAGACCCTTGCTTTGTTCCTCCTTCTAACCTTCTCAAATCAGAAGTATCTCTGTTTCACAGATGATGAAACAGCAGCTTAGAGAAACTGAGTCGCATTGTCAGTGGTACCTGCTTAGAATGCCACAGTGATCGTAGATGAGGCCTGCCCAACTTCTAGCAGAGTGACTCTTAGGGATGGGGCAGGCATTATATCTGGTGCTGGAGAAAAATGATGACAAAGACCCTGTTCTTATCCCTCCAAAAAGCTTACAGTGATATCAGAGGGACTGACCTTTATCTTTTGATCAAAGTGTAAGTTTGGAGTAACCATCAGTAGAATGAAGACTTTAATTAAATACATAGCCTGTTGCTAAGTCAGGTAAAGAGATCACCAGAGAGGGTCCCCAACAGCATCTTAGTTTAGAGGCAGCTTGCCTCTATCTCTTGAACCTTTTGATCTTTGTATTGCAGCACCTAGCACGATGCTTTCCACATAGTGTGTATTCAATAAATATTTCTTGAATAAGAGAGTGGATGCCTAAAGCCTAGTGTTTCCATATTTGAATCCAAGCAAGCCATTTCCTGTCTCTGAGAGGAACAGGTACCCATGCGCAGAAGCACAATTCTCAAGGAAAATTTGTTTTGGAAGGATTCGGCTCCCAAATGGTATTACTTAGTGTTTCGTTCCTTTTTTACAAAAATACTTAAAGTTTTTCAAAGTCCAAATTGGCTGTTCATTTGTGTAACTAAGTGACACATCGTTTTTTGTTTTAACCTCCTGAAAAACAGTAGTCAAGTGGGTGGGGCTTGCTTGAAAAAGGAATATGTGGACTCAGAGATTACAAGCTTTTGTTATGTAAGAATTTATAAGATTTACCATGGTTTCTGGTAAATGCTGGCACATGTTTGTTTGGCCCCAGGCTCTGTAAAAGCACTGAGCTGCTTCCTGTCTGATGTTGCTGTCCTTTTTTTTTGGCAAGGGAACAAGACATAGTCAAGTCCTGCAGGGCTGGGGCAGAGCAGAGGTAGGTGAGTGCAGGGGAAGGTACCAGCACCCACTCTCTTCACCCCATTTCTTTAGTTTGTATCTGCACTTAGAAACTCTTTGAAAGCATGTTGAAGTCTCTTGATTGCATGGTGAGTCAAAACTCTGAGGGTGGACCCTTGTGGGCATTTTCCTCCCTGTTCATTGCCACCCCCATACCCAAGATCACAGGATGGAGCTCAGATACGGGGTGCTAAATTATTGCTACTGACTAACTGCAACATCTGCCACAAGTGCCAGACACTCCATAGGGCAAGTTTGTGACTATAAACTTATTTAACCTCTACTGGAACACTGTGAGGGAAGTATTGTTATCCCCACGTTATAGACAGCAAAACTGAGACTCAGGGAAGCTGAGTGACAATGTCTAGCTAGTAAGCATCTGGACTGCATAATCATCCCAGTCTCCTGACTTTCTGTTAGGGACTCATTCCACAACCGAGAATGTGACCTATTTGGCCTGGGGCAAAACAGTGGGACACTGACTGGGAGGGAAAAACAGCAGGACTCTGACTGGGAGAGTGTCCTGCAAAACAGCGGGACACTCTCCTTGGAATGGACCCATGAGGCATGAAGGGATGCACTGATGCACAGGTGTGAGGGTTCAGAGGTCTCTAGATAGGCTGTGGAGGTGAGGAAAGGCCTGAGCTGACTCTGCGGTGCAAAGAGGTGGCAGCCAGGCCTGCTGGATGCTGAGCCTGCCTCATTCCATTCTGGGAGACTAAGTAGAGAAGCCTGGAGGCTTCTTCCCTCCATTTGGAGTTTGAAGAAAACTCAGAGTAAACAGCACATGAAACCTAGCTGAACTTGTCATTATAAGCCCATAAAAGGTGAAGAAACAGTTGAAGGATGGGGAAGAGAGAAATCAAGGGACTCTTGGTGTAGTCTTGTTGACCGCTGGCTCCTTATTTATCCGTGTCGTGTCTTCCATTTGTCAGGCTATAACGATAGTAGCTTTTATGAGTAAGCAATTTTTTAATGAACTTGTTCCAAATGTGGATTCCATTCTTGGAACTCTCTGTGCTCTGAAGCAGCTTTATAATTATTGCCTTCGGTGGAATAGCCAGGCTGTATCAGGCTTTTATGTAAGCAATTTCACTCGGTTTGCCTCTTCCTCTTTCAGCTTCAAACAAGTCAGATGAAGGGGTGGAAATATACAATAATAATAGCTTTTTAAAAGAGTGCTTATTATACGTTAGGCATTGTCCTAGGTGTTACGCATTTATCTTTTGTATTTTATCCTGACATTCCCCAGGACTGATGTATTTTACTGCCCCCATTTTACAGATGAGGAAACTGTGGCTCAGAGAAGCTGAATAGTGTCTAAAGTTCCTCAGTGAGTGAGTGATGGGAACAGGATCTGAACACAGGTCTGTCTGGCCACACAGCCTGTACTCTGATGCCTCTGCTGTACAGAGTGGACTAGAAGGGCTGTTCGTGCCAGTGTATTCCAGGTCAAGCTGGGAGTAGGAAGAGGAGCTCAGGACACTCATTAATGCTGTGAAGTCATTTGCCATGTTGGCCCATGCAAGAGATGCTGTAATTAAGTGCTGATGGCTCAGTAATTATAGATAATTTTATGGTCTTTTGCTTTCATAAAGAGAAATAGAAAAGTTTACAGAGCTCCCTAAACTTGTTGTTGCCCATAATAATGCTACCTCCTGTCTCAGCCAGTGACTGTACCATTTATCCCCAAACTCAAAATTTTTTCATAGGGTAAATTGGCCTCATCTTTGCGACATGGACTGTTACCATCCTATTCAAAACCCAGATTCCTTCCCAGCTAGATTGAGGCTGCTTATGAGTCCCTGCTTCCAGGACTGTCCCCTTTCTCTCCATCCTGCGTGATGTTCACAAGTACACAGGGCCAACATGCTATTCTATCAGACCCATCTGCTACTGGAGCAATGCAGGCCACAGAATGGCTGAGACCAGCTCTGGAGTCAATTGCAAGCTCAGATTTCCACTTCTGTACTTGCTCACTGTATGACTTTGGGCCAGTTATGTAACCTCTTTGAACCTCAGTTTCTTCATCAGTAAAATGGGAATAATAATTAGAAGGATGTCTATTAGATAGGGTTATTGTGAGAGTTAAATAAAATGGTGGATGTAAAAATCATTGGCTCAATAAATTCTAGCTATTGTTATTCTCTCAGCTCTTACCTGAACTCTTCAGTTAAGAATTGGGAACCACTGTCAGCTGGCTCTTAGTACCTCGCCTAATTGTAACTGATGTTCAGGGTGTACCAATAGTTAGGCTGTCTTGAGGACTCTGTCTCTTCATGCATTGTCATTTGCAACGTCTCCTTATGGAGTAAGCGTGTAAATTAGCAAAGTTTGCTTTGGAGAAGGCTCCTCTGTGTCCCATTCCTCATATATTTTCCTTGGTGCACTGGCTCTCTTCTTGTACCGGTTGCCCTCCTGCTGACCCCTGGCCCCTCAAAGTTCCCCAAGGAACACCCAGGCGCCCAGGGCCTTACCTCTTAATTAAGACAGAGCCAGGTCCTGTGCAGAGATGGGGATATTTGCTTGGTTTTGACCCAGGAGTGGGTTTGTTTTTCTCTAATTAGTTGGAAAATCGAACTTGATCTATGAAGAAGGCAGATTTACAACTTGAGTGGGTACATGACTGCCTGAGCTTTGTTGTAATAAAAGGTAAAATTACTCCTGTGGGGGATTGGGTGGGCATTGAGCTGGTTTCTAATGGCTGTGTTCTCTCTCATTTTCAGGGCCTGAGTGAAACCATCCAGAATGATCAAATAGTCCCTCCTAGTGAATAAGTTTGGGGAGCCGAAGAGGAAGACGATTGAAGGGTTTGCTTTTTCTTTCCTTTCACTGAGACATGATAATATCCCTCTATACATGGAAACTTGAGCTATTTTGGCTAGTTTTCAATGAAAGGTCATGTAGATAACATATCCTCAGGACAGATGGCTACCAATGTGGCCTCCACCCCACCCAGGGGGAAAGACTATTTCTCTCCACCTTTTTTTCCAGCTTTCCTTTTGCTGCTGTTGATTTACTTTTGTTCTGTTTTGCTGCACCATTCTCTCTGCTTCCCTTCTGCTCTTTGACTCTTGCTACCTATTTTTATATTTTTCTGTGTCTCTTCCTCACTCTTTCTTCCTCTCTTTCTCTTCCCTCCACATCCTGTTTGCCACTGCATCTCATTCTCTGTCTTATTTGCTTCCCTTCCCCTCGGGATCTTATTTTTGGCACTCCTCTACTTCCTTCTCCCCCTCTGATTCTGGTTCATAATATCTTGAAAGAGCATTTGATAACGTTTGCCTGACCCTGCCTGACACTGGGCAAGTAATTCTCCTCGGGCAGCGTTTGCTGTGGTCTGTGTGTGATTGATGAAAGCTGCTCAATTTGCTCTTCAAAGCTCTGTTTATGGAGAGCTTGGATGCATTTCCTCAGGATTTTACTTCCTTTTTTTCCCTCCAGAAACAAGTCCAAATTATAGGATAAAACTGGAACACTTCCCATTTGTTCATCATCTTCACAGACCCCTTAATGCTTGCAATAGAAGGACCAGATTGTACGTGTTCACCTTTTAAAAAACTGTTCTTCTTGGAGTCCTCGTGCCAGAGATTTTAACCCACAAAAGAAGTTATTTGGGTGACCTTTAATTTGAGTACGACCACTTTCAGCCCTAAAGAAGACATTTAGATTTGGACTCTGGGTACCAAAATGGAAGAAAAATGCTAATGCTATTAATACTAGAATCTGAGTACCTGTGGTATCCTGGCTACTCAGGAGAAGTTCATCATAAAATGAAAGACATAAAATCAGAAGAATTGTCTGTATTTTCTGTTTCTGGAAAGAACAGTGGTTCAAGTGTTTTTTCCAGTATTAACTATACTGGATCCCACATGAGAAGATGAGACATATTTTTCACCTAGCTCAGGTTTCCTGTAGAGCTGTTCCTATTTTTCAACTCAAGAGAGGACTTATGCACCTGCACTAGGTGCTTTACACATTCAACTGCTTGAAAAAGGGGTAGACTAAGTAATCTGCAGAAGTTCCTTCTAGTTCCTAGATTCTCTGATTCTGAGGATCTAATGCTTTAAGTGTGATAAATATATTGCAATGAAAGGATTACCAAGTTTCATGCTAGAATTCCTGAATTTAAATGCAGATTTGGACAATTATGACTTAAATTATCTTCAGTAAAGTTTTACAAATAGTTTCAGGTTTTGTTCAACAGCTTTAATGAGGGATAATTTACATATCAAAAAATTCAGTCATTGTATGAGTATAGTTCAATGATTTTTAGTAAATTTATAATTGTGCGACTATCACCATAATCCAGTGTTACAACATTTTTAATAAAATTTTTGACCTATTTTCATCATCTTAAAATTAAACTCATGTAGTGAATTGATTGCAAAAACGGCCGTAATTCTTCAACCTATGGTGGCATAAGTTGGTTGCGCCTTCCACTGAGAGATGGAATTGATTTTCCCAGCCCTTGAATCTGGGACTGGCCTTGTGACTTGCTTTAGCCAAAAAAGTGTGGTCCAAGTGACGGTGTGCCAGTTCTAAGCCTTGCATCAAAAGGTCTTGCATGTTTCCATTTGCTCTTTGAAACCCTGCTCTCTTCACCATGAGTGTAAGTATAGCCTGCTGGAAAAAAAAAAAAAAATCATGTGAAGAGAGGCCCCAATCATTCCAGCTGCTCCATGTTAGGCCATCTTAGATCAGCTTCCCCCACCTTCCCTCCAGCTGACCACAGATACATCAACACCCCTCATGAAGACTGGCTGAGCCCCATGCAGATAAGCAGAATTGGCCAGCCAACATGTAGACCCACAAGAAAAAATAGAAGGTTATTGTCTTAATCTACTAAGCTTTTGGGTGGTTTATAAAATGTCATCATTGTGGCAATCAATAACTGATACAGAATGGCCATAGGGATCAACTTTTTTTTAAAGTCATGAAAACATCTAACATTCTGACTACGTCGCACAGTATGCCCTCACTACATTTAAAAAACATTCAATTTAATAAACATATATAGAGGCCTTCATATATGAAAAGAACTTTGGAGTTGTGAGGGATGTGGAATTGAAACAGAAATGATATAAACCCTTAAGGAGTCAGTTCCAGTGGGAAAAAATAGATACTTACACAGAGAGCTATAATATAGGACAATCTGTCCATCTATTACAATATTTATGTTGAAGTGGTCCCTCCATTGTCTGCAAATAACCATGTTCTTCTTTTCTTGGTATTTCAGTTTGTTCCAAAATGTGTTCAAGGAATATGGTTTATTGAAAAACTCCCCAAACAGCACATTGACAGAAATTAAGTTTTATTGGTATGTCCAAGTACAGTGTTTGCATTTGTAGAAAATAGTCTTTATGGCAGCTTGGCCATGTGAAATGTTTTATGAGCCAGGGAAACAGAAAAGCAGACATGAATTTAGAGCCAGGGTTGGGAGGAGAATAAAAAGAGGAGAAAGAGAGGTGGGTGGGAAAGTCTTGATTTCTAAAATAAGCAGAAATTTTAATTTCAAGAATGCCTAACAAATAGAACATTGCCTTAGCAGCTTGTTTGTGCTCAGCTCCAAAATATTCTAGAGGTTTAGGTGGCTGGGATTGGGCTGTGGGAAGAGGAAGAAAGAGTGGGGGTTTTGGCAAACAGGACCTTGGGCAGCAGAAGTCTTGTGGTTGGTTGATCTTAAGCAGGTTCTCTGAATTCCTTCATCCTCTCCAGAAGCCGCCCATCTGGGGAGTTTGAGAGCACAACACCGGGCCCTGGTTTGGAAGACAGGGGCCCTACTTCTA
Source organism: Trachypithecus francoisi (assembly GCF_009764315.1). Taxonomy (NCBI): domain Eukaryota; kingdom Metazoa; phylum Chordata; class Mammalia; order Primates; family Cercopithecidae; genus Trachypithecus; species Trachypithecus francoisi. The sequence goes on along the minus strand of NW_022681470.1, from coordinate 66,422,253 downwards.
GTCCTAACTTTGACACTGAAGAACTATTGCTGTGTGACCATGGACCGGTCACTTTTCCTTTCTGGAGGCTGACCTAGGTGATTTCTAAGGTCTCTTCTGCTTCAAATAGTCTGTAAGTTCACGCCCAATGCACCCACCACATTAGAGGAGGAGACTAAAATCAGAGTGAACCAAAGTAGATAAGAAGGCCTCTGACAACACACGTGGGACTGTAAAACATGGAGCTGTTCGGAAAACCAAGACACAGGTTAATGGGTAAGCCCCGCAGATGTGGACCCACCCTCCACTTCTCCACTGAAGGTCTGGAGTCTGACCATGCCTGTCCCAAGGACTCCAGAGGTCTTGGATGCTCCCTACCTGTGACCTGCCCACTGGGCCTATCGAGTGCACCCTCCCTCTCCTCCTAGAACAAGGTGTTAAAGGATTTTCTTAAAATGAACTTGAGTTTTAATGAGTGGTTGTTTAAACAAAGTCAAATATTCTTAGAAGTATGATGGGAAGGGTGAGGTGAGAAGGTGTTTTTTTTTTTTCTCCAAGCAGTGGAAATAACAGAAAGGCAAAGAGTAAATAAAGAGATCTCTCTGCAGCAAGGAACTCCCTGAAGCTAGATGTAAACCAACACTCCCAGGCTGACTAGGCTCTTTTTAAAATGACAACTGTGGATGATCTCAGGGCAGTTTTGGGGATCCGTTTTGGGGAGACAAAATCCTTGTCATCACCTAAGAAAAACCCCTGGGAGGTGGTGAGGGAAGAAGCAAGAAGTGGCAAAAGCCCCTGCCAGGATCTGAGTCACCAGAAGGTGACCTCCCGTCCCCTGCTGGGAGGAATAAATTCCTGACTGCAAGTCTTCAAATCCTGTCCACCAGCATTTCTCCAAGGAGCCTACGTGAAATAGACAGATGTTCTACTATGAAGTTGTTTGGCTTCCAACCATGGGAAGGGCTTCTGAAAGGAGGAGGCTCCTGTCCCCTATTTGATTAGGATAGCAATAAAGAGAGGCTGTGTGCGTCCCCAGTGTCCACTGCAAGGCTGTGCTGCCAGAGGCTAGGCCAGGGATCCTTCGTGAAATGTGATTACACGAAGTTCCCTTTTCACCTCAAAAAAGCAAACACTACAGATGCTCCTCAATTTATGACAGGGTAAGCTGAAAATATTATAGATTGAAAATGCATTTAATACACCTCACCTGCCGAACATCATCTCTTAGCCTAACGTGTCTTAAACATACTTGAACAACGTTTGTGCAACGTACAAGAACATAGCCCACAATTGGGTAAAATCATCTAACACAAAGCCCATTTTATAACGAAGTGTTGAATAGCTCAGTAATTTATTGAATACTGAACTGAAAGTGAAAAACAGAATGGTACGCGGATATCTGAAGTATGGTTTCTACTGAACACACGTTGCTTACATGTCACTATAAAGTCAAAAAATTGTAAGTCAAACCATTATAAGTTGTGAACTGTCTGTATAAATAGCACTGTTCAGATCATTGTTTGTCTTCCATAGTGTCACAGTCTGGTCTGTGCATTTCTCTCTCTCCTTTTTCCGACACAGGTCACTCTCCAACACCACCAATCTCCATCTCTGGATCAGTGAAGCCCTGAAAGTCAGTACAGTTTGCACCTACTTAGGGGCATAAAACATAAAAATAACTTTTTTTTCTTTTTTTTTTGACTCACAGATTTCATGGGCCAGGGATTTGAACAGGGCATGTCAGGGACTGCTTACCTCTGCTTCACAACATCTGAGCCTCAACTAGGAAGACTCCAAGGTTCTAGGGAATTCAAGGCTGTGGGGGAGTGGGATTATGAAAGGTTGATTAATTCACAAGTCGGTCAGGTAGTGCTGGCTCTGGGGTGGGACTCAGCTGTGACCTTCAGCACTCTTACACATGCTTGCTCCAGACACCTGAGCTTCCTTTCATTGTGGTTTCAAGGCAGCTGAATTTCTTACACCGTGGCTTGGGGTTCAGAGCTCCAAGCCATCAGAGATATTGGTCTCTGGATTTAGAGACAATGACTAAAGGCAGGAGCTTGAACCAGGTGATCACCCAAGATTCTTTCCAAAATGAACAGTCCATGAAGAGGACACAGTGCCTCTTAACCTTAAAGAAGGCTGAATCTTCCTGACATCCATGGGGACAGGGATGTTGATGACAGGTTCTCTCAAGAGTCAGCTTCTAACATTTGCAGGAGCAATAAGTAAGCTCTGTGGATCCTGTTCTCAAATGTTCCAGAGAACAAGATGGAGGTTGCAAGGTCTTTTATGAGTTGGCTTTGGAAGTCATGGAACATCAATTCTGTCACTTTCTTTTGATTATAAGTAAGTCAGAAGCTTGCTCAAATACAAGAGGAAATGATATAGGCCTTCCCTCTCTCTCTCTCTTTTTTTTTTTTTTTTTTTTGAGACCGAGTCTCACTCTGTTGCCTGGGCTGGAGTGCAATAATGTGATCTCAGCTCACTGCAACCTCCACCTCCGGGGTTCAAGTGATTCTCCTGCCTCAGCAGCCTGAGTAGATGGGATTATAGGCACGCACTACCATGCCTGGCTAATTTTTTGTATTTTTAATGGAGACGGGGTTTCATCATGTTGGCCAGGCTGGTCTCGAACCCCTGACCTCATGATTCACTCACCTCAGCTTCCCAAAGTGCTGGGATTACAGGCGTGAACCACTGCACCCAGCCGGCCTTCCCTCTCTATAAGAGGATTGTCAAATAATTTGCAGACATGTGGCATTTTTATTTAAATTTTTTTATCTTAATATAGTTTAGTTTTTTGGAAAGTTGTAGATTCATAGCTAAATTGAATGGAAAGTGTAGAGATTTCCCCTCTACTCCCTGCCTTCACACATACATGGCCTCCCCTGTCCCGTCCAGCGGGATTGTTAACACAGACCTTGGAGGAGGGGGTGGGAATTTAGAGAGACAAGAGACACAAGAAATGGAGACAAGACAGTATCCTGATCAAGTTTCGTTTATTGAGGGCGTTGGTACAGCTTATATAGGATGGTAAGAAAGAGGAAGTGCGGCAGAGCAGGTGGGGAGGAGAATAATGAGAGACGTCACCAGGCGCATGCTCGGTAGACTTAGTCTTTCCCTGGCGCGGGAAGTTATCTACACGCACGTGGGAAAAGTTTGCGCGAGCGGGAAAAGTTGATGATGAAGAACTAGGAAGTGCGCCATCTTGTCTCCGCAATGCGGAGCTTAAGCAACAGAGGCCGCGGCAATCTCCGGGCCTCACGGCTCAGGACACTCCCCATTATCAACATCCCCCACAGAGGGGCCCATTTGTTACAACTGATAAACCTACACTAACACATCCTTATCACTAAAAGTTACACTGTGGTTAATTCTTGGTATTGTACAGTCTATGGGTTTGGACAAAAGTATAATGACAGGTATCTACCATTATAGTATCATAAAAGTAGTTCACTGCCCTAAAAGCCCTCTGTGTTCTGCATATTTATATTTTAAAACCCTCACAGTAGCCCACATTGCCTAACCCAAACTAGGCCCTGCCATCACTCTCTGTTGATTTCTCTATAAGGAGCTCCCTCTCCTCCACCTCTCAGATCCTAGGAAACTTTGGAGATGAGCATGGGGAAGTTGCTAAAGTGCTTCTTGGTTCTTTGGCCAAGGTTGAGGTTAAAAGTAGCTGGTCTTCTGGGGGAAGTCCTCCTTTTCTTTGCTTTTCCCCCATCCCTGCCTCTCCACCCCACACTACCACTTGTGATTGTACCAACGTTCTGCTTTGCTTGACTCTTTGGTGAGTTCCCGGGAGTGGTTTCCTATCATTTTGTGTGTCCTTGCAGAATAAATTAAATGCTAAGGATCTGTATACAGGCTCAACACAGATATCTTCCTTGGTCATATCTCCATGCCAAGCTCTTGTCTCACCATACTTAACTGAAACGGTTTCTCCTTCATGGTGTGACTTGGGGAGAAAGACTGTCAAATATGTTCTAGAAACATCGGCCTGTCATGCCTAGGATGGCACCTGGCAATAGGAACTTGCTTTCTTAATGATTGTTGAATAAATTAACCCTGGATTAGATGTGCTCTGGATGACTCATGGGCTCTGATTCAACGTGATTCACCAGAGGATTTACAGTCATTTGACCATGGAGAGCCCTGTATATCTCCAGAGGGAAATGAGCAGTGTCTATGTGTTAAGGTGGTGGTGGGGAATGTGGATGTGTGGTTTTGGGATAGGGGATGGGTGTGGATGGTCCTGTGGTGTGGTATGGTGAGTCAGGGCCAGCAGCAGTACTTGCCAACATGCTTATTACCTGGCCTTCTGGTAATGTGCCTCTGCTTCCACATCTCCAGAATTTGGAAACTTTACTGGACACAGTAAAGTGTCCTCCAAGTGTCAGGCCACTTGTTGAGTTTCCAGGAGGCTCAGATCACTGCTGCTTCCTTTTTTCCTCCCTAAGGTGTCTGCATAAATCACCAGAAATTCTCTGGATAAGCTGACCTCACTTGAAGAGACCTATGTGTAAAAGAGAAGGTCTAGGTTTGTAGGGTCAATGGGAGAAATCATCAGAATAACCACGTTAGTAATATGCTGGCTAGAGATGCTGGATTCCCAGGAAAACACAGAAATGATACGCTCATGTGTTTCTCATTTACAAAAAGAGAGAAAAAGAGAAAGGAAGAAAGGAAGGAAGGAAGAAAGGAGAAAAAGGAAGAAAGGGAAAAAGGAAGGAAGAAAGGAAAAAAAGAGAAAAAAAGACTTCCAGGCTTCCTTGCAGCAAGGGAGCACTTGTTGGGACAATACTTCCATGAAGGAAAGGGTCTGCACACTGACAGCAAGAGTCTTCATTGCTCTGAAATAAGCTTGCTCCTTTTGTGCTTTTTTCTTCATTTTCTGTGCAAATCCACAGCCCTAGGTGAACTGACTCTCTTGCCTATGTGTCAGCATTGTGGAAGGCCTTTACATATGTCACCTTCTCATATCAATGATATCTCTAAGAAATACGGACTGCTATTTCCAATTAATAGATGAGAAAACTGGGGCTCAGAGAAGTGAATTAAATTGCCCAGAACACACAGCTAATAAACAGACGAACCAGATTGTTTATTCATACAATAAACATACAAGGCTATGTAGTAAGCTATGGAGAGGGACAAAATGAATAACATGAGTTAGTTCTACAGAAAGTTTACAGCCTAGGTGAGAAAGATGGGTAATTATATAACAATATGGTAAAGTGCATAGGTAGAGCTACACAGAAGGCCTTGGGGGAAAGCATCAAGAGAGGCATCTAATGCAAAGGAGGAGGTCAGTGGACACTTCCTGGAGGAGGTGATGTTTGAGCTGAGTGTTAAGGATAAGTAGCAATTAGCTCAGTGAAGAGAGGCTGTGGAGTGGGAGAGGACATTCCAGAAACATTAGGCACATGTTTTTGGAATGGAATGCGATAGGCACCAAGCCTACACATACCAAGAAGATACAGTCCTTTAACTGTCTCTTTTAGTAAAAAAAAAAAAAAAAAAAAAAAAAAAAAAAGTAATTGTCAATACTCATTAAAAAGATAATTAAATAATATTTTAAATGGTAAGTCATGGAATGAAAATATGGCAAAGTATGTGGAACCATAAGCAGTTCTATGTTGCACTGTGGCTAGTCTTACTGGGGTTTATCCGACTTGAAAATACACAAGCTCTTCCCACTGTGCCTCTTCTCCTCAACAAACTGATTTTGGGGGGCTTAGCACATGTAGTATTTTATGCAGACCTTGGGCTCCCATTTCTCATTCTTTAAAAGTCCCTTACGGAATTAGCAGAGCCTGGAAAATTTTACTGGAACTTACTTCTATGTTGTAACTTAGGAGGGGCTCAGCCCTCAGAGTTCCCTCTGGGGTTAAAGGGGATCAGGAGGTACCTGTCCCAAAGGCCCTTGGTTACCTGAGAGAAAGTCAATTTGTTTCGTAAAGCTCCGTGGCTGCCTCACAGCGTTTTGGAAGCAGTAGGCCAGAGATCACCAGGAAACAATGGTGCCTGGGTTCGCTGCCACAAGCAAGGTGTGATGAGTCAGAATGAAGCAACAGTTACACACACCAACAGGTCTAGTTGGCAACAGGTAAAGATATTACCTCAGTGAAAAACCAGAGCTGAAAACAGGTAAGGTCTAACTGTGCCAGAGATCTGCTGTGCTCCTTCTTTTTTAAATGGCTATGATGACAGTGGGGGTGGGGAGCAGGGGGTTGGGAGGTATACAATACATGCATTTAAGTTTCCAGCCACTAAGTAAACAGATCTTGTTCCTAAAGGATACTCTTTCCATGGGCCATACTGTTTTGAATTCCTTCCTTTAATAAGTCTTCTCATGGGGTCACTTGGAGAGGACTGGAAGATGGAGACTCTTGGGATCCATCAGGAGATAGCTTATCCCACAACCCAGGCCTAATGCAAACAGGTAAAGTTTCTGCCCTGCTGGGAAGGATAACTATGACCAGATTAAAGGGGCCCTTAAAAGAAATTCCTTCTTGTATTGGACCTGGAATCATAAAACTAGGAGGTGGAAGTGACTTTTGTCATTTTACAGGTCAGGAAACTGATTAAATAGGGAAATGATTTGCCCATGGTGGGAAGTAAATTCAACATAGAACCAGGATAAAACCCATCTCTTGACTCCAAACCCAGTGCCTTGGTCTGCTTTCCTTGTTGCTCTCTGCCCGTTGTCACAAAGTTTCAAATACTATTTATTTAATTATCTTTTCAATGAGTATTGCTAATTACTTTTTTTTTTAACTAAAAAAAGACAGTTAAAGGATTATATCTTATTGGGTATTTGTAGGCTTGTCGCCTATTACATTGTCTAATACAGAATTGATACTAAACGTTTCAATTGAATTGATACTGACGTTTTTACGTCCCTACAATATTTCTACCCATGAATCTGCACATAGAGATCCCATTGGGAGCTGAGCCTTGGTGGATCATTTTGATTTAGGTGGGACCTTATGTCTAACAAATCTTTCTGTCCATTATCTTGCCCAGCCCCCATTCGAATATAGCTATATTTTCAGGGTTATTTTTGCATTCATAATTCTTGACAAGAAAATCCTCCCATCTAATCTTTGCTTGATTTCTTTGTTTCAGGAGATTATCTAGCATGTCTAATAGAGCAACAAGTCATGTCCTGTGGCTCCAGGCCTGGTATTCCATAGCATACCAAAATCAACCACAAGCCTTTGCCTCCAACCTCACCCATATCAAGGGCAGAGATGAGGCTGACCCCTAGGGAGGTGGAATTTATAACCAAATGATCATGCTCTTTCTGGGTTTCTGCAGGGTTCCCCAGAAAGGTAGCATTCTTGGGTTATGGGGTACAGAGAACTCTGAGATTAATTTTCAGTGATGCAAAGCCAGTGTAGAACTACGAAAAAATTGCTCACCTGAGGGTTACTGGAATATTGGTAAAATATTACTTCTTGCTGAAGAAGCACAGGGAACTTCACCCAAAATATGGCTCTCTGGTATAATGGGTATTTTAAATTAAAGGTCTTTTGAGATCAACAGATGCTGGAGGAGACTTTTACCCTATCTACGTAAAGACCAGACGGACCCACTAAGGAGAACAATTGTTTTACCCTCTCTACTCGCTTCTGTCTCTCAGTCCTTTACTTCTGCCATAGAGAAGGATGAAGCTGTTCTCTGAAATTCCCTTATCTGCCTAAGATCTATACCTACCAAAGACGAAAACAATTACTTCTGATCCCTCCTCTGAATTTTCATTAACTGAACTCATGTCGCAGGAAGAAAGACAGAAGTCTGTCAACCAACATGGGCAGACTTTTGTCACAAACTACTCTCTGCTCTGTGGGCCCAACAGACTTTCTCCCAGGCCATTGTATATTCTTCACAGCTGTTGAATTGCCCTGAAAATTATTTACTAATCCCCCTAAAATCATCCACAATGTCCCCGTCCCATTCCCTCAAGAAGCAGGTGTACAAACATCTGTATCCCATTGGGATACTGGGAACTCACCCTGTGATTCTCGCATGAATGTGAACAAATATCCATGCCTTTTCTCTTATTAATCTGTCTTTCATGAGTTGATTTTTCAGTGAAACTTCCAGTGGCGAAGGGAAAACTACATAGCTATTTAATTTACTCACCTGGGATAGAAAAGAAAATCCTAGCAGATGATTTAGGTCAGTGGTATCCAAACTTTTTAGTCAGGAGAGCACATTTTAATCTGAAAACAAGTATAGTCCTGTAGATAAAAATACATTTAGGAATGCATTGGTAGAGCAAATGCTTAATAGCAGACAGAGACTACTACCTTTAAAGGAATTTGAGTTCCATTAATCATAACCTTATCTATGTAATATTCCAAATCTGAGTTATTGCTTTCACTCTGTGTTTCTGCAGCTCTCTCTGCCTGTTTTACCACTGGACTGGAACCTCCATGAAGGCAGAGCAGTTTGACTTATTCCCTATTATATGCTCGGCACCTACCACAGTTTTTGGCACAAAGCAGTACTTTATGTGTATTTGTAGAATGAATGAATAAAACCATTAGAAGTATTAGAATATATGTGTGTGAATCATGCTATTTCATCAACCTATAAGCACTGATTCATGCAAATACAGTGCTCCCATAGGATCGCAGGGTCCACAGATTAGAAACCACGCATTTAGATTTATATCCTTGTCCCAATATTTTGTTCCATTTTCCTCATAGGGAGCTTATGGGTCAGTAGATCACAGACATTGGTCTCTGGATTTACAGACAATGACTAAAGGCAGGAACTCGAACCAGATGATCTCCCAAGGTTCTTTCCAAAATGAACAGTCCACGAAGAGGACACAGTGCCTCTTAACCTTAAAGAAGGCTGAACCTTCCTGACATCCATGGGGACAGGGATGTTGATGACAGGTTCTCTCAAGAGCCTGCTTCTAACGTTTGCAGGAGCAATAAGTAAGCTAATCTCTGGCAGCCTCTAGGCGGTCTAGTTGCTATTTCGACCCCAAATGGACCTGCAAAGGTACTTTGCCTATTTCCTCTGTCAACCTATTTGTGCAGAGTGTTGATAACTGAAGTGACACACAGTAAATACTCTTTGTCTTGCAAGACATTTGCTGGCAGTGGAGATAAGGAGGGAAATGCAGGAGTCGAAAGAAAGAATGCTTAGCTTAAACTGTGTGCATGTATATGTGCCTCTCAGTGTGTGTGTTCACGTTTAAATGATGACCTCTCTCTTCCCTCTTCTCGCAACAGCTCCTTCTCTTGATTCTCCTGCGCTTGAATTTCTGCACTCTTCAAAGATAGAATGGCATTCCAGGTGTGAACAAATCAGGGAGGTTTCCTGTTTAAGATTCAGAAATTCATAGCCCTGAGGAAGTGAGTAAAAGAGAAGAGGAGAGAGAAAGAGAGATGAAAAACAGAATCTCTGCCACCTGCTATTTAGTGATTAGCTTCCAGATAAGGAAGGCAAAGATGCATTCCAGGAGCTCGGGACTTGCCCAGACAGAACTCAGAGCAAAGGAGGGCTTGCAGAAAGGTGAAGCCAGAAATTACAGGAGGTGGCTGGGCTACCGAAAGTACCATCTATAAATTTTCTTTCCAAGCTCCTCCATTTCATGAAGCTCTTAAAATTGTCAGTTCCTCGCTTCACTCTCTTATTGATCCTGCCTCACCTGGTTTGGGGTATGTAAAAGATTCTTATAAAGACTAGCTCTTCCACTAGCCATGTAACCCTGGGCAAACCACTTACCTTCTTAGATACAGGCCTAGTGGCTGCTATCTCATGTGTTTAAATAGCTTCATCCAAATCCGTATGAAAAGAAGCCAACAACATCAACACACATACAAACAAAAAAATAGCATAATTCTGGGAAGAAGCCCTGATGTGAGTTTGCAGGTGAGCAGCCTCTGCTCTAGTTCTTACTTGCATACATGCCAGGCCGTTTGACTCACCCACAACGAAAAGCAAGTGCTTATTCATGCTTATTCATTCACTTACAGAGGAGCAGGCTGCTCAATTTTGGTGTTTTCCCTTCTCAGTGGAAAGGAGTGAAAATAATTTCTGCACAGCCTCTCCTTCTGTTAAATATGTTACCGGAAAGGAGTCACGATCCAGACCCCAAGAGAGGGTTCTTGGATTTTGTGCAAGAAAAAATTCAGAGTGAGTCCACAGTGCAAAGTGAAAGCATGTTTATTAAGAAAGTAAAGAAATAAAGAATGGCTCCTCCATAAAGAGAGAAGCCCTGAGGGCTGTTGGTTGCCCATTTTTATGGTTATTTCTTGATGATATGCTAAACAAGGGGTGGATTATTCTTGCCTCCCCTTTTTAGACCATATAGGGTAATATAGGGTAACTTCTTGACATTGCCATGACATTTGTAAACTGTCATGGTGTTGGTGGGAGTGGAGCAGTGAGCATGACTACAGGTCACTCTCATGGCCATCTTGGTTTTTGGCTGACTCCTTTACTGCAACCTGCAACCTGTTTTATCTGTAAGGTCTTGATGAACTGTATCTTGTGCCGACCTCCTATCTCATCCTGTGACTTAGATACCTCAACCTGTCTGGGAATAGAGCCAGCAGGTTTCAGCCTTATTTTACCCAGCTCCTATTCAAGATGGAGTTGCTCTGGTTCACACACCTCTGACACTTCTGCATGTGGCACCTGTGGCTGCAAACATAACCCCAGATTCTGAGCAGAGGGGCAGGAGGCTGTGTACTTTTCAGGATTGTATGGCCTCTTCCCTCGTTAGCCTTTCTTGCTGTCTTTGTTCTTACGACTGAAAATGTCTTGTCCTTGACAACCACGATGTGTTCAATTTTTCAACACCATGAGGTCAGCACATTGCCTTCTAGCCTCTAGAGCAGGTAAAAGCCTTGACAGATACAAGATCAAATTACTAATTCACTCTGATTATCATTTTGCATTGTCGCCTATAAAAAAATCAGTGTGGAGCCATGAACAGTTATGCTAGGGTAGAAAATAAATACCCTGCTGATTAAAAACTGGAAGTCACTAGCTTTGAAATTTCTCCAAAAATAGAGACCCAGATGTCATGTAAACTGCAATCAAAATGGGCTGTAAAACTCAAACTGTAGACATTGCCTTGTAAAGCGTTCACAGATGTAGCAGCAGAAGAAATTCTCGCAGCTTAGAAAAGCAAGACTTCTGCTTTTTTTTTTCTTTCTGTCTCTCTTTTTGTTTTTGAGGGGGATGGTAGACAAGATGAACACCAAACTGTTCATTTCAATATGCAATTTGCCTCAAAGAATTCTGACTTAATATATTTTCTCACCAACCTAAATCCAATTCAAAAAACATTTATTGAAACCCGAACAATCTACTTTTGGTTGACAAGTGCTAATAGGTGCAATGTTACCCCTGTCAACTTATAAGATCACCTACTGAGCTTGGAGTCAAACAGGAAAAAGGAAATTGAACTGGAGTTTGAATGTGTATCTTCTAAATTCTCAGCCATAGCTGAATGTGTATCGTGCTCAATGAGAAACAAATTGCATTGCTGGTTTTTCTTTATTTAAAAAAAAAAAAAAAACTAAAATTAAAGCTGGAGCATGTTCACATCTTAATGTTGGATCTACTTCTAATGCAGATGAGATATATCTGTATGAAAAAACAAATGAGGCTGGGTTCCGTGGCTCAGGCCTATACTCCCAGCACTTCGGGAGGCTGAGGTGGGTGGATTACTTGAGGTCAGGAGTTTGAGACCAGTCTGAGCAACATGGAGAAACCCCGCCTCTACTAAAAATACAAAATTAGCCAGACATGGTTGCATGCTCCTGTAATCCCATCTACTCGGGAGGCTGAGGCAGGAGAATCGCTTGAACCCGGGAGGCAGAGGTTGCAGTGAGCTGAGACTGTGCCATTGCACTCTAGCCTGGGCAACAAGAGTGAAACTCTGCCTCAAAAAGAAAATTAAAAAAAGAGAAAAAAGAAAAAGAAAAAACAAATGACACCAGAGAATCTTTTTCAACACCTCTTTGCTTCTTGGATTAACCATGTATTTCCAATGAAAAATAACAAATAAAACTGGTTTTTGACCCTGTTTTATATTTCTACGGAGACCAGCCCTCTACTGTCTTGAGTTCCACAGATAGGTGGATTTCTCTGAGAAACTTAACAACACCATGTCATTTTTAGTTTAAGAGCTTTTGTCAGGAGTATCTAATAGGTAGCAGGCAATAGCAGAGTGTGAGTGAGTGTATATGGGTGTGTACACTCCCTTATGTGCACGTGTATATTATCAAAGATCATGTACCACTACTGGACCAAAATTCAACACCGCCTTTTGGATAAATCAGACAATGTAGCCAAATGGTTAGTCCAATATTATCTCCTTTCACTCTTGCTTTGTAGTTAACTAGGAGAATGTGGCCATTAATTGTTAACATTCTAGACCTCATTGGCCATCAGAGTTCATATCAAAGATCATCTCCTTCCTTCCTCTCTGTGCAGACAACTTCTGCTGTATCTGTAAGGCACAACCAGAGGTCAATTGCTTTTCAGTTCACTCACTCATTCTCATATACAGTAAGAAATAATGAAGTACCAACCCTGTACCAGGCAGTCCTCTAGGAGCCCGAGATACTACAGAGAATAAGACAGAGAGGCTCCTAACCTCATGGGGCTTACATTCTGGTGTGAGAAGACAAACAATAAACAAAATAATCGCAAATAGGTCTTACACCTTAGGTCTCAGTAACTACCATGGAAATTGAAAAAACAAAGTGACATGATAATCAATGGATGTGCATATGTGGGGAGCTCTTTGGGTGGGGATATCAGAGAAGCACTCTCAGAGAAGGTGATGTGTGAAGACAGCCAGGCAGTAAGGGTGGGGTGACATGCACACTGTTGCACCCAGAAAAAACAGTAAAGGGCTAGCAGCTCTCAAGGTCAAGTTTTGCATACTCAAGTGAGCTGGCCCCACACCACATTCCTACAGAGGAGATTTTCTTTTCTTGACTCATTTGTAAACCAAGTGGGAAGTTGCACTCTGAAAGGGATGAATGTGAGGATCCGAAGCACTTTATTAAGGAAAACTAAACGTTGCTCTTAGATATGAGGAATTTGCTGGAGAAGTTGAAAAACTTAAGGGCTCTGGTCCCATCTTTGCCAATAGCAGGTAATGTACCACTGGGAAGCCCCTTCTCCTCTCTGACTTCAGTTTCCTCTTGAAATGAGTATGTTGGATATCTAATTCTCTTCCAGTGCAAAAAATCTCTGAGCTTTCTAAAAACAGAAGCTAGAGCTGCATATTCCTGCTTGAGAACACACTGTTAACATGGACTCACTCACTAGGACGTTCAAAGCCATCCTGTGCATAAAAACAGCATATGCACTGGAGTGACACTTGATCAACTTCTCCTAGAGTCCAAAGGAGCCATGTTCAGACACTTGATCTCTTTTAACCTCCTCAATTTGGTCTGTGCTATGACTTTAGTCAGTCGGGAGCGCTTTCAACAGGCAACCAATGGAGAGTTTCATGGATAGGCCAGCTCTCCCAGTGCACACCAAAATGAGGCATCTTGTCCATATGCAACTATGTGAGAAGTGGCAGGTCTGAGGGCAGAGATAGATCAGACAGGGGTCCCAGGGTCTCAACCTTCAATAGTGGAAGAGCCCTCCTAACAAAAGTCTGTGGTTAAAGACAGCCCTTTACTATGATCCCCTGGCTTCCTGGCATGAAAGCAGCTTTCTTTGAATCCTGCATAATGGGCAGATAATCTCACAGCCATTTCCTCCTCTGTTGGGTCTGTTGCATGATGTTCTATCAGTACAGAGAGACATTCCAAAGCTCAGAAAAGGTATAGGACAAAGGGCTGTCATTTGTATATGTATTTTGAGCATCTTTGCTAGGTGGAAGAGGGATCTAGAGAGACACACAGTGAATCAGAAATAGTCCTTGATCTCAAAGACATCCCCCCAGCCTAGATTCACATGCAGATACCTACCATTAACACAAGTCAGAGAGAGAGAGGAGGAGTGGACACAATGACAAGGGTGATGGTGGTGAATGAATTGACATTTGGAATTGGTCCTTGGGAATGATTGGGACTTCACAGGTCAGAGGCAGAGAATGAATATTCCTGCTAAGGGAACAGAATGAGTGAAAGCCGGGCACAGCATAGAGCTTCCGGGAAGAACATCAATTTATACAGACTCCAAGAGGAGAGATCCTCAGAGGTTTAAATCTAACCCCTAAGTGCATGACACAAAGGAAGCCAGAGCCCTTTGAAATGCAGCTACTTTTGTCCCTGGTGTCCCTGGAGTTTCCAGATTTTATTCCAGGAGAATCATAGCACCTTCCTCCCTTCTGCATCCCCAACCACGCATACAAGGAACCTACAAGGAGGGCAGGGCTATGGCTTTCAGTCACCAAACTTGCCTCATTTCTGATCAGGGAAATATATATATATATTTGAGATGGAGTCTCACTCTGCAGCCCAGGCTGGAGTACAGTGGCACGATCTCAGCTCACTTGCAACCTCTGCCTCTCAGGTTCAAGAGGTTTTCCCACCTCAGCCCCCTGAGTAGCTGGGATTATAGGCATGCACCACTACGCTCGGCTAATTTTTGTATTTTTAGTAGAGATGGAGTTTCACCATGTTGGCCAGGCAGGTCTTGAACTCCTGGCCTCAAGTAATCTGCCCGCCTCAGACTTCCAAAGAGCTGAGATGACAGGCATGAACCACCGCAACTGGTCAGGGAAATATTTTAAAATTGTATCCATTTTGGAGTTCTGATCGTTGTTTCAGAGTTGGAAATCAACTTTAGTCTCAGGATTCTTTATTGTTCCTCTGCTGCAATTTCTTTTCTGTTATTTTTTCCTTTTTGAAGGCAGGGTCTCACTCTGTCACTGAAGCTGGAGTGCAGTGGTGCTATCATAACTCACTGTCATCTCGAACTCCTGGGCTCAGGTGATCCTCCCTCCTCATCCTCCCAAGTAGCTGGGATTATAGGCACATGACACCATGTCCAGCTAGTTTTAAAATTTTTTGTAGAGACTAGCCCTCACTCTGTTGGTTAGGCTGGTGTTGAACTCCTGGCCTCAAGTGATTCTCCCACCTGGGCCTCCTAAAGTGCTGGGATTACAGACTTGCGCCGCGGGGATTTCTAAATGCCATTTCAACTTTTCTTTCCTCCATCCAGCCATGCTTCTTTGTTGCAGACACAAGTATTTGGAAACTTCCTTTATCCTGTCTCATTTTTGTACCTGGGGCTTCTACAAAGACTGTCAGAGGTCTCGTCACTCTTTATCATCCAGATGTCTCCAAGAAACAAAGCCACACACTTGCCAACAACCATCCTGATCTGATCCTTTGCATATCAGGAAGGCTTTGTCCCAACTGAATTCTACCTTGTCATTCCCATGAATACATTTTTTTCATCTTAGCTCTGTGCCAACCAATTGTTCATATTTACTCTCAATATGTATTTGATGATCACATGGAATTTCACTGCCTAGTTATGTTCTGGTCTACTTAATTTGTCATCTCTATATTCCTTCTCTTGACAGTGGCAGTGTTGCCAGGTAAACAAAGTTCTCTTTTGTTATCACACTTGTGGCCAAATAGTAGCAATAATGGTAATAAGAAATAAGTTGTATCAGGTAAGGTGTTTTATTTTTTTGTTTTTGTTTTTGTTATTATTTATTTATTTATTGTTTTTGAGACAGGGTCTCATTCTGGAGTACAGTAGCATGATCATAGCTCATTGTAGTCTCAGACTCCTAGGTTCAGTGATAACCCCACCTCAACCTCCTGAGTAGCTAGGATTATAGGCGTGTGCCACCAAACCCAACTATTATTATTATTATTATTATTATCATTTTGTATAGAGAAGGGTCTCTCTCTGCTGCCCAGGCTGATCTCAAACTCCTGACCTCAAGCAATCCTCCTGTCTCGGCCTCCCAAAGTGCTGGAATGACAGCCATAAGCCATGGTACCCAGCCTCTTATAGGGCTTTAATAGAGGACCATCACTTCCTTAATACTCAAGCCAACCTGTGAAGCAAATTATCCCATTTTACAAATGAAAAAAACTGAGGCTTAGAGAGATGAAGTGACTTGTTTAAGGTCACTCTAGTAGTAACAGACAGGCAGGGCTCAAACTCTGGACTATTAGATAGAGCTGGTGGATATGAAGTATGCTTTGAATTCTGTGCTGGTCCCCCTGTGCTTCCCAGAGATGCTCTAAACTGGAGGCTCAAACACCAGCGGATTTTAGAATTACCTGGGGTCCTTTTTAAAATGCAGAATCTTCCCACCCCATACCCAGGACAATCTGATTTTGATGTAATAGGGCCCTAAAGTTTGCATCATTTACCCAGACCCTTGATTTTATTAATGCAGGAGCTTGTGATGCGAAATTGACAAGCAAAATGGAGAAGCCTAAGAATACCTTATTTGTATTTACTGTTCATTGTATGTAACTGTGAGTTCATTCAGGGAAGGATAGTTTGTATTCTGCTTTAGTTCTTATAAAATATCACTATAATCTTATTTTAAATGACTGCATTTCTGGAAGAGACCATTTTATCCCAAAGAGAATTTCGTTTCTGATCATTTCAGATGGATCTTTTATTTTAATTCTCCCTTCTTCTCTTCTTTTGATATGACATCATAATCCTCTTCACATCTAGCTTTTGTGTTTTATTGGTGTTTTTTTATGGAATATTGCCAGGCTTAGCATTAATGATGGAGATTTCAGAATTATATTCTAAATGAGAGTAAAATTCAAATAAGGTTTCAAATGGAAAATATGTCTATAAGTATATGAAAATATCTCCTTTTTTATGCAGCTTTTCTTTCTTTTTATTTTTTTCTTTTTTCAGAAGGAAATGCTGGTTTAGGTAGGTATGTTAGGGGGTGAATTTTACTGTTATACATACCATCTTAAGAAATATTCAGATAAATCCTGCTTGTCAGAACTCCAAAGAGGTCAGAGCACTGGATAAAAAATGAGACCAGCTTTGATTTCCTTATGTAAATGTTTTCTCTAGATGTATCTATTACGACAAATGTAATGGTTCTAATAACCACTCCAGACCCATCTAATTCAATTTAATTCCCCATGATCAAAAAATGCAAAACAACTATTTGAAAGACAGAGATTAGCTCTCTTTCTACTACTAAAGGAAATGAGAAAGGTATTAAAGAGATGGAATCTCAGACAGAGCTTCAATATTGATCTCATCTCCCTTAAGTTTGATCTTATGTAAAGTAAGTATACTGAGTGAGGTTTGGTGTAAACTTTCTTTTGTAAGGTCTAAAGAAACTGGAGCAAGCCATCCATATTCATCCCCTCTTTAGCAAGCATATTCCTTCCTACCACTTTCAAATATTTGGATCAATGCAAAGATTTAAGATCAATTTTCTTCCAGATTGCAGATCATTGCCTCATAGCCACATTATCTCACAAGCTGTGTGGTTTACATTCTTGCACACTGAGCTGTCATATTTCACATAAATACCTTCTTTCCATGGGACAAAATATAAACTGTCTCTTTCTACCTAACCCTGTCTTGAGTAACAAAAGAAGCTGAGTTTTGGAAAATGAATTTCAAGCCCAGTCCAGTGGAAAATGTCCTTTGGTCATGTACACTCCTGCACTTGCTGGTACTCTCCTTTCATCCCTTGCCTGGCCCTTAATCCACATTGCATCCTTTATGGGATACTTTTCATCCATCCCTTTCACTTGTTGACTCTGTCCATCCTCGGTGAGCTGGTATAGGAGCTTGTGTATTTGCATTTCCTTTGGGAGCAGCATTCTTTAAGGAGAGCAGGAAATTCAGTGTCAGTTAAAGAATGCTTTTGGTGTGCAGAAACTCTTCTGAGCTCTGGGAGCACACAGAAGAATGAGATGGGTTCTCCTTCTCTTTAAAATGATTGCCTCTAGTTAGAGGCAATGGGCCTAACAAGAACAATAGCTCTGGTGCATCAAGTATTTGTTTCGTGCCACCTTCCCAAACGCAATTAGTTTTCATCTTCACAATAGTCCTGTGAGTTAGATGCTGTTTTTCCCATTTTTCAGATGAGAAGATTTGGGCTCCCAGTTGCCCCGGCCCTCAGTGGGTATGTGTCAAAGCCAACATTTGAATCCTGGTCAGTCTGACATCAACACCTCTTCACTATATGATACGCTGGTTGAAAATATAAATAATAATCGATGACTGAGGCACAGAAAAGATCAACAGAAAAAGAAATTCATCTCCCGGGTCAGAAGGATTAAAGTAGAAGCTGGAAGGCTTTACCCATTCCGGTGTGGCAGTGCCTCCTCTTTTAATGACTTCCCTTGCAGGCAAAATTCTCCGGAAGAATGCTGTTGACATCCTTCAATGCATCATAAATAATGTCACAGGTGCTCAACTACCAGACTCAGTCACACTCCTCTGGAAGCTTTGCAAAAGTCTTCGAACTTAACCCCCTCTCAACCAACGATTCTTCTCATTCTTTGCTCCCCACTATGAGCTCAGTATCATTTGCTCATAGTTTCTAGGTGCTTTGTAAGTGCTCTTAAATTTTTTTTTGGCTTTTTGTTTTTTTGAGATGGAGTCTCTCTCTGTTGCCCAGGCTGGAAGTTCGGTGGCATGATCTCGGCTCACTGCAACCTCTGCCTCCCAGGTTCAAGTGATTCTCTTACCTCAGCCTCCTGAGTAGCTGGGATTACAGGCACGTGCCATCATGCCTGGCTAAATTTTGTATTTTTAGAAAACATGGGGTTTCACTATGTTGGCCAGGCTGGTCTCAAATCCCTGACTTCAAGTAATCCACCCGCTTCATCCTCCCAAAGTTCTGGGATTACAGGCGTGAGCCACCGTGCCCAGCCAAATATTTCTAAAGCAATTATTAGTTCAAATGAGTGCTACCCGCACAGATTCAGGATCTGCTGCTTCTGTGTTGTTACTGTCTAACAATTCTGCAAACTTTTTGCTTGCCTTTTTGTTTTTTGTTGGGAAAGAAAGGTCACCTAAACTTTAGGTTCCTCTAAGGCTGGACTGTGTTTTATTTGTTTCTGTATCCTTGGCCCCAGGTCAATAGGTCCCAGAACACATGTTCATAAAGGTTTGATGGACTAAACCAAATGTGGAGCCAATTGTCCTAAGCTCTGTGACAGGGAAATATAGACCCTCAAATCAATTTAGTCAGCAAAGACTGAAGTGTGGGGATCAATTAAGGTAAGTATAGCTGTAACTCTAACACAAGGCAGAACAAGGTAAACCATCAAAACAGGGTACCAAATGCCAGGGAAGTTCAGAGGTTGGAGAGATCTTATTCGGTGATCTAGAAGGGGGTATCAGAGGGCTTTAGATACCCACCAAACTGACAACAAGATCACAGCTGTTATAACTTGGCACCTTGGTACCAGTTTGTTGTTTTCAATAGTCACAATAGTCATAGCGGGAAGTACAGCATAAAGAAACTTTTTACTTTATACTTTCCAAGTTTGACTGCATTTTTTAAGCAATAAAATTCATTATTCTTGCTACTAAAACAAAAAGGAAAGGACTTCATGGTGAAGGTGGCATATGACTGGGTTTGGAAAACTCTGTGGATAGGCTAAGGGGTGGGGAGGATTATTTCAGACTGAGGACCCAGCACAAAGGAAAGCACAGAGACAGGCAAGCCTTGAAAAGGTTCAGGGAGCTGGAATCAGAAAGGTGAGCTGGAGTGCTGGATGTGGGCAGGGGCAGCAGCAGGGAAGGCCAAGAGGGAAGGTCAGGCCAAGTTGTGTGGGTAAAGATGCTGTCACTGAATTCATTTGGATGAGGGAGCCTCTGGGTCTTCTGAACTGAGCAAGGCACAATCATGGTTGGGCTTGAGAGGAGTCCTTCTGGACGCTGCTCAGACTTGGATATGCACTGACATTGTCCTTCTTCCTTCCTGAGCCTGATGGCTTGTGGCTCCTAAATCCCAAGGGCTGATTCTATTCCATGTACCAGCCCATTCAGTGCTACAACCCAAAGGAGTGACTCGTGCTGGGTTTTCCAAGAAATATGATGGGAGGAGAAGGGAGATGATAGGCACCTTCACAGCACCCCTCAAATCACCTATAGGGGTTCCCCTGTCTTGCTGGTCATGGAAATGCAAGGTGAACATTGAGATTCCCTTGGGTTCATGTGTCATTCTTTGCTTCAGGAAAATAAAGCTTTCTTAAATATTTATATTCTTGCCTTCCTCTCCCATTCCTCTCTCCTCCATTTAAATATGTCTGAAATATAAACACATATGCACTTACATATTCAGCATGGCCACTTACTCATTCTACCCCCTCCTCTCCTATCCTGCTTCTGTTGGGAGCAATAAGGGCAAAAACTCAATTAATTTCTATGAAATTTCCATCTACTGCTTTAGTCAATAACAGACTTTTCATATGTTAGTGCTCTCAATCAGCCACCTCCTGTGGCTTTAATCATTTTCTAACATTTCAGTTTGCTGTCCAGTCTGAATGCCCTGCTTTGGTTTTTTATTATTTTTATTTTAACTCTGAAAGGAAAATTCATTACCTATACCTGGAGCCTGACCTCTTTGTTGATGCCCTTTTACATGTCAAAGTATTTCTTTGAGTAATCTGTTTGTTTTGACCACTAAAAGCTTTTTTGAGCAAAGAAAATCTGATAGCAACAGAAGGTCCCCAAGTGGGTATGATTCTATTTCTGGATAAGGTTCTGAAGATCTTTGTGATAAATGATCTCATGTGTCAACTTGGCTAGGCCATGGGACCCAGATATTTGGTCAAACATGTCTGCATATTGCTGTGAAGATTTTTTTTAAAGATGAGATTAACATTAAAATCAGTAGACTTTGAGTAAAGCAGATTGCCCCCTGTAATGTGGGTGGGCCTCATTCAACCAGCTGAAAACCTTCAGAAAAAGATAAACTTCCTTCAAGGAAGAGAGAACTCTGTAGGCAGTGGCAGGCTGCCTTCTACTCACACTGCAACATGAACAGTCCCCTGAATCTCCAGCCTGCTCTTCTACCTTGCAGATTTGGGATTTGCCAACCTCCTAATTACGTGAAGCAATTCCTTAAAATAAATATTTTTTCTCTCTCTGTGTCTGTGTATACATACATACACACACACACGTATACACATACACACACATATAAGTGTATATATAAACATATATACACACACAACCTATTGATTCTGTCTCTCTGGAGAACCATGACTAATTGACTAATACAATCTTCATGCCTATATTCTGTTACTCCAGAAAGATGACAATTTCTTATTTGATTCAGAAAATGCTTATTAGATATTCACTAAACCATTAAAACAGCTCTACCTTAAATTGACAGTATCCCTTCCACTTCCTCCATTTCCTGCCTAAAAACCTAAATACACGAGGACCCCAGTATTATCTACCTCTCATCTTGTTTCACATCTTTTTATTTTGCCATCCGCAGAGGATAGCACAACTTGGCAGCCACCTCTGATAGATCAGACTTTCACAGCTTTCAGGATCCCTGCCTTCTAGTCAAAACCCTGATGGCTTCTTCAAATCTCTCTCCCATGGGTCCTGTTTAGCAAGGCTTTGCACATCTTCATTTATCTCCTTTGAGCACTCTCCAAGTTCACTATTTGACTTTATTGGGATCTTCACTTCGATCACAGTGATAAATCTGATGGTATTACACTGTGTCCCTAGGATGAAGTCAAGTGTTGGGTATTGCCAAGACTTCTCATAGAAATGTATTCTTGGGTGTGGGGAGATACATCAACTTTAACTATAACAGTCATTACTGTTGACTGAGCACTACGTACATGCTAGACCCTGAAACAGATGATTTACACTCATTATCTCATTTTATCTTGTAGATTAGACAGGACAGACTAATTATCCCCCAATACTCACTCATACGTTTTGAGAAGAAATGGAACCATGGAACCTCTAGTCTTAGCTGGGCCCGTGGCCATCGGGAATACAAGCTAAATCTACCAGCCCCCTACTGCCTTGCATAGAGGTATGGCCATGTGACGAAGTTCTGGCCAGTAGAACGTAAGAGGAAGAGTTAAGTAGAACTTCTGAGAAGTGTTCTTAGAGGAGGGTGATGCATGCTTTGCCTTCCTGCTGGTGGGAGTTTGGACAAAGCGTCTGGAGCTTGCTACCATCTTGAGCACACATTGGAGAAAGATAGAAAGCCAGATAAAAGGAACCTGGATCCTCGAAGATTTGTTCAGTCCCCATACTCGTCCAGAACTTCTTGCATCCAGATTATTTTTACCCTCTTTAACGTTTTAAGTCACTCGGGGTTTTAGAGTTTTTATTATTCATAGCTGAATCAAATACTAATTGACCATTCCCATTTAAAAGAGGAAGAAAGCGAGGCTCAAAGAGGTTAAGTTACTTGCTTCACATTACATAAGTAGAAAGTTGTAAGTGGTGGGGCCTGGTTCTCTCTGATTCCACAGCCAAGTGTATGGCCCCTTCCTGCTATATCATACTTCCTGCTAGTGAGAGCCACCCTCTAAAGTGAACTTCTTGTCTTCTTTCCTGGTTTGACGATTCTTCTAAGCAAGTATAGTTTGGCTGAGTCGCTACTTCCTGGAGAGAGGTTTTGAGGCCCTTTCACTGTCTTGAAAGATGTACCAACCAATCTCTGTACCTGCTCTTCTACCTTGCAGATTTGGGATTTGCCAGCCTCCTAATTACATGAACTAATTCCTTAAAATAAATATTTTTTTTCTCTCTCTCTGTATATACATACATACACACACACATATACACACACACACATATAAGTGTATATATAAATGTATATACATACACAACTTATTGATTCTGTCCCTTCAGGGATCTGGATACACTTATTCCATAGCCACCCAATATGTTTGCTAAGTAGCTCCTTCTTAAACTGCAGAGTAGGGTGGGTGTCTTGCATACCTTGTCAGACCACTAAGCCTGCCTGTCCAAACAACTCTACTCTGCTGTGACTATATTCCTCTGGCGTGTTGGTACATATGCTTCTCCCACTGGCGCTTGAGGCCCCAGCATGTCTGAGAAATTGAATGGCAGCAAGTTTTTTTGCCAAGACCAAAGCAAACATCCCTGAAAAAAAAAAAACAAACAAAAAAACCAAAACAGCCTCATTGCACAGCGTCCTGGCTTTTGTGTGGATCTTCCGCCAGGGAATTCCAAAAACTTTCTTCAGATGCAGAGACCCTAAAGGTCCTTCAAATGCTGAACGTCATTCTGTGCCACAGTCAAAATTACAATCCCAGCAGAGAAAAATGTGCCTGCTTTTCGCTTGTGTGGAATTACAGGGATCCCATATACTGGCTTTGATCCAGTTTACTATGTGATCTTGAAGAGAGACATCATGGTGTGTTGAAAGAGCACAGGGTTGAGATTCTGAAAGCCTGGCTACTGGCTACTACACTGACACTACGTAGTTCAGTCCCAGGCAAGTCACTTAACCTCCCTGAGCATCTCAGCTGTGAGTATTCATTCATTCACCCTGCCCCCACCCACATCCATTCATCCATCTATCCATCCAATTCAATATTTATTAAAGGTGCATTTTTTTAGGCTTGGGGCACACAAAGGTGAACAAGATATGACTTCCCTGCTGAAAGAGATCCCCTGCTACCTGTTAGGTGGTAGCAAATGCAAAATTGTTAATAGATGTGATGGTACTTGAGAAAGCATAAGCTTGTACATACAGTCAAAGGGTTATTTTTAAGTCACAACTTTGGAAACCTCAATTTCTCCTTCCCTTAGGTGGGATCCCCTAATTGTGCACCAGGGACTCAATGGAGAAATAGGCATAGAATTCATGAACTGGGCTATGGAGATTCCTAGCAACTGCTACATCACAGATGGGGCATTTAATAGTTAATGTGACCCATCCTAGGAAAGCCGTGTACTGAGAAGAACCTTGAAACTCTCTGTCTTCAGAGACCCTACCCAAGTTCAGTATCTAATGGGAGCCACAGGTCACAGAATCCTTATCCTTATGATTGGAAGATGTCTTGGTCAGTCAGGAGAGAACTTTCAATGTTTTATTGAAAGCATTTTGCAGTGGGAAATCCTTTCTCTTTTTTTTTTTTTTTTTTTGCCAGTGCCAGCATAATTTAACTATGATTTAATAGCTTCTTTCATTTACTTGTTAAATTATGCCTCTCCATCACCTTCCCTTTGGGTTTTCCCGCCTTTTGGTCCTACAACCTTCCATTATTTATTAATGCTCCATAATACATGATCGAGGTAGGCAGAAAGCAGCCATTTCACAGTGATTTAGGAGACTCCTGGCAGTGAAACAACAGGAACAGGAGCATACGCTCTGAGAGTCTCCCCTGTATTTGCCTTTTTGGAACAGAGTCAGATAGTTCTTAGCCATATGAGTCCTCCCCTCCCCTTCCCATCCCACCCTCCTGGCCATTTTCCTGCCCTGAGCAAATTCAAAATACTTGGCTCAAAAGGACTGGTGAGTCACAGCTCATGTTTTTTTCCAAGTTCCAACTGCTAGGACGAGCCTGCTCCTCAAAGTTGTGCTTAACCTAAAGAGACGCTAAGAGGTAATTTGACTTTCCCTCCCAGGCAGGAGCCTTGTGTGAGATTAGACTTCAGATATTTAATAGTTTGAATCTTGAGGGAATCAATTGTTGAAAGGAAGCCTGAAACAAACTAGGGAGATACTCCTTGCTGTCCTTTTCTTGGGACAGCTTGGCTTGTTTTGACTCAAGGAATGACAGTTATAGGGATGGAGTTAGGATGAGTAGTTCTAGAGTACAGATGGGAAAACAGACGTGTTTCATGACTTACTAAAAAGTATAGATTGGGCCACATCTGCAACTTCATCACAGTTCTGTTTCTCCCAGGCATCAGTGAGGGGCATGTTCATTTGCTGCCCATCTAGGTTTCCTTTGCCTTATCCCTTCCCTTGTGCTTCGGACTAGACCTATTCAGTGACTCAGTGGATGAAGTAGGGAGGCTCTACAGATGTCAGGTCAGAGGGACACCTGGAAAAGTGCAGTGACCAACCCATACAGTTGAAAAGTGGGAGAGCCAGAATTAGAACTAAGCTTCCTTTTTGACTGTAAGCTTTTACTGAGTAGGTTATTATTTTTATATATTTTAAAGATATATTTTATATATTTTTATATCTTTTACAGATAATATATATTCAAGCTCTCAGCAGAGTGTCTGGCATTTAATGCATGCTTGCCTTCCTTTTACTACAGACCACCTAAGTGATACAGTGCTCAATAGGAAGAGTAGTGTTCTATATGGCCAGATCCCTGGAATGAGACTTGGGCCTCATCCTGGTTATCCACTTACTCGTTGGGGAAACTTGGAGGGGCTGCTTTGCTTCCCTGAGCCTCAATCTTCTTATCTGTAAAATCAGAAGATTGAGTTACATGGCCTCTGAGATATTTTCTTGCTGTAACTTTGTTCCTGAAACTGCTTTAGGTTGAGAGTAACTTAGAGCATAGAGCAGGACTCTAGAGTCTGGGGAATGAGTTACCCAAGTGGAGTAAGACAGTCATGACAAGGGCAAAATGCTTGGGGATCTATGATTGTTGTATTGAGTGATGGCCAAATCAAACAGAAGGATTTCTTATGCTTTTTGGGCAGCACAGCCTCTTACTCCCTCTCTCTAGGTCCTAGACAGTATTTGGCAGATACTGCATCATGTCCCCATTGGTTCCCTTTCCAGCTTTTGGAGGAACATGACTACACTAAAGGCTGGGCATGCTTGCCATTCCTCCTTCATCCCTGACTACACTCACCTGCTTCATCCCTCCAGATGGTAGCAAGAGCTTTGGAGCCTAGGCATTGCCCACTGGAGACATGTCCTGATGTTCCCTAGGGGCCTGGGCAGCCATTCTCCATCTGGTGCTTTAGGCTTAAAGTCCAAGCACAGGAGAGAAAATCTGATATAAAACAACAGCTGGAATAGAAATTCTGGTCCCTCTATTTCTCCATGATATTACTTCCTACCCCCAGCAGTGCCTTGAGAGAGGGTAGCAAATGGAATAAATCAGTCCAGAGGCTGGAGCTTTGAGTATCTCCTGTTCACCCACAGTGCTATCTTCTGCAGCAAGCCTGACTTTGTGATGACCTCTGCAATTTCTCCATTTGCATTTCTGCAGTGCCCCGGGTTTGCAATGACACACTCCATTCCTCCAGAAGTTTTCATTCCTGTGGCGCCAAGGCTGGGGAACATCAGAGGGCCAGGCCGTTCTGTAACTAATGTAAATGTGTAATCTGCCTAAGCCTTGACTAATGCATTCCTTGCATTATTAAACACAGATTAAATATATATGGATATTTAAATGTAATGGGTTATTTTCCTAAATCTAGCTATGCTTGATGTTCCTTTGACTTATGCCTTTTCATTGCTCATAATTGTCTCAGAGATCATGAATTACAGGCAGAAAGGAGCTGGAGCTTCCTCAGCACCAAAGACTTTGCTATCCCATTACATTTGCCCAAGAGATGCAGCAGTAGTTTTCCCGCCCAGAAAATTACTGCTGGGGTTCTTCCCAGGGGGATGTATTTTTTTTTTCCCTTCCTAGACAGAGCTTATTTCTCACCAATGATTCAAAAGCTAAGCCACCCAGAGCCTGGCAGATTTTTCAGTTTGTTTCTATTCTACAGGAAGGCTTTTATGTCTGGGGCAAGTTACTGAATAACAAATTCAGACAGAGTCTGTGCCTTCATGCTGGTGGTACCTTCACTCACTCTCCACCAGCTGTACAGACAGTTACTTGTCCTCTACAGGTGCTTGGAGAGCCCCAGTGAATTCTGACTGATTTCCTTTTTTAATCATGCAGTTAATTGACAACATTTCTGCTCAATACCCCAGCCCAATGACAGGGAAACCAAAACTATCCATGACAATGGTATGTGTGAAGCAAAGCCAATCTAAAGCACTTCACATTTGCATGCCTCAGTTTCCCTTTCTCTAAGAGGTAGGGTGCAGGATTGATTCAGATTCTCTCCTAAGATTTTTTAGGTTTTCCCATGGTTCTCTATGCTTCTGAGGAACCAGAAGGGGCAATACAGTCAGACACTGTTCACCTAGCATCATTTGCTCTATTACCGTTAAAATATGTTCCTCCTTGAGTCTTGGTTACAGGTTTTTCATCCACGTCAATCAGTCAATTGATCAGGAGGTGCTGCCTTTGTATCCTGTCTTTATCTGTATCAGTATACTAGAATTTAAGCCACTGTTGTTCAGGAGCCAGCTCTTACCACCTAGCAAGAGCTGACTATACACATGTCTTCCCATCTCCTCTCTCAGTGATATCTTCTTGGTATCTAAAAATCAACCATTGTGGGAATATTTGCACCATGGAAACTGGCCAAAGCTAGAAAGCAGAACTTTTTTCCCTTGAAAAATTGGTTGTTAAAATTTACCAGCACATCACTGCTGTAAGCTCCCTGAGGATGCTGATTAGTTCCTATAGCTCTCTTTCTGTATTATGAAACACGTGTTGGGGTGTATGGGAAGCTTTTGTAGATGAACACAGAGGACATGTCAAGTCACAGATCTTTCCCAGTTCAACTGTAAATATGTTATAATCTCCATTAAGTGCCACAGTCTTTCAAACTTACCTCCTTTCTATAGTATTATACTTCTTCTTTTTTTTTTTTTTTTTTCTGTGAGACGGAGTTTTGCTCTGTCACCAGGCTGGAGTGCAGTAGTGTGATCTTGTCTCACTGCAACCTCTGACTCCCTGGTTCAAGCGATTCTCCTGCCTCAGCCTCCTGAGTAGCTGGGATTACAGGCATGTGCCATCCTGCCTGGATAAATTTTGTATTTTTACTAGAGATGGGGTTTCACCATGTTGGACAGGATGGTCTCCATCTCCTGACCTCATGGTCTGCCTCGGCCTCCCAAAGTGCTGGAATTACAGGTGTGAGCCACTGTGCCTGGCCTACAGCATTATACTCTTGATGTTATTTTTTTCTCACTGTGGGGATATGCTTGATCTTACCATCATCCATTCCTTCATGAGTAGATTCTCCCTCTCCTAGGTGTGTTCATCAGAACTTTCTGAATTAGGAATCAAATGAGTTAAGACAGGAAACTTGTTTTCCATCTTCCCCTGGACTCAGGACAATTATTGATAATCTCCTTCTTCCAACAGGAGAGTTACCAGAGCAAGGTGACCTAAGGCTTGTATGGGAGGAAAGAAAGGAGCAGATTTTGGGATTTTTGGATGAGGAAGAGCAATGCTTGGCTGGACTGACTTGAGCAGACAGCCCACTTGTCAGCTGGACTCATGAAAACCCCCAAAAAGGAAGGGAAACAACCGAGTTCAGTGGTCACAATGTGCAACATTTACTGTCTGTCATACAATCAGCAGCATATGGAATCTCATATATCTTGGGCCTCCTGACATGGACATTCCTCATAATAGCTTGATTTTGGTTGTCTTCTGTAAATGCCTAGTATGGAGCTTGAAGCATAATAGGCCTTCAATAAACATTTATTGAATTAGTGAATAGTTTTATTTACCATCTACAGGTCTCAGGGTTTGGAAAATGAGTGCAGGTTGTGGTTGGAGAGTGGGGAAGGTGTTGAGGGGGCTTGTCCTTTTCCTGAACCCTGCTTTATTCTTTACGCTGTAGTCAAAGTGGTTATCAGGCCCCTCAAAGGAAAGGAGGTAATTCTTAAGATGTGAAGATGCAGGCACAGAAGAAAGGTTAAGAAATGAGGGCCATCAGGCCTTTGTGAGTTGTCAGTCCTCACTCTAAGGGGCCTTTCAATAAAATGTCTCTGCAGCTCAGGTAAGCAGGGAGTTAAGGTCTGAAGAGAACGGAATTTTCCTTGTGGTCGTACAGACTTGTTTTAACCACAGGAATGAACACAAGATTCAACTTGTCCCCTAAGCTATTGTCTGGAACTCCTTTCCCTCCAGCCACCGGTAGCTGAGGTTTTAATGTGACATTTTTCTAAGTATTAGGATTGCTCTCTGGCCTCCTCGTTATAGCTTTTTTGCTTCCCTCCTCCCAGGCTCTCACTTCCCTATCCTTCAAATGCTCTCCTCCTGTCTACCAGGCAGGGGAAGACATACAGGTTTATTTATTCTTTAAAAAATTGTGTGTCTCCTCTCCTTCCTGAACTCTCATCCTGAAACTCCTCCTTGAAACCACAAAGCATCACCCTTACCCCTTCCCAAATCCCAAAGCCCGGTGCAAAGACATCTGAAGGATGATAAGCTAACTTCATACACTATTTGAGCCATCCTAGCAAGGGTTTCAACAGCCTTATCAATACAACCAAAAATATGGGCATATTTTCTTTCAATTAGTTATTGGCCCCAAGCATTAAAGACCTTTGGAGCCTTAGTCAGAGGTTTTATTTTGTGAATTTTTGCTTTAGATTTTCTAGTATCTCTGTGGCTTCCTCTAAGGTCTCTAACCAATCCCAGCCCATCTTCATCCATTTGTCTTTAATGTAGAGGAGCTCAGAAAAAGTTACCCCCAAATTTATTGACCAATTGGGGTGGGAGGAGGTGATGGATTATTTTATGGATCCTCTCCCTTGATTGCCTTGATATTCCCGCTGCATCTTTGTCACCTTTCTGCCTGGTTTCTGAGTTCTCTCTGTGTCCGAGGATGACAAATCGCAGTAGAAAGTCAGCATGCCTTGGAACATCAAGCAACCCGAAAGCTCAGTGCTCACTTCTCCCTGCCAATATTGCAACGGAAAAGGCTTACTGCAGACAATTTTTTAAATTTTCTTTTAAAGCAGCATTAGAGAGATTGAAACAGATTTCTTTCCGAGGCATTACCCTTTGATGAGGTACAAAAAAGGTTAAACAAAAAGCCAAACTTTGGTTTCAAATGTAAGACATCTTTATTCTAATTATAATCATAATGATCTAATGTGTTTGGGATTTAATTATTTGGAATTAGAATAGAAAAAGACATCCTGTAATTACCATTGAACTTATCTTGAGACATAAATCTAATAATTAAACACTTTCAGATTGTATTCAGTGAGTAATTAAAATAGAAAAAAAATACTGTGGATTCCTTTCCACCTCTGTAAGGAAGTTTCTAAAATTATCAATGGATTTCAGTGGAAATATCTAGAAATTATTGTGTATAAAATATAATTATTAACAAAATTATAATTTCAGTTATTTACAGTCTTTTCCCTTGGCAATCAGGTGAGAAATGACGGAGTTAGGAGTTGGATCTGAATGAAAAATATTTCCTTCCTGAAAGATAGCTCCCTGAGCTCAAGTTTCATTTTTATTGTCAGCAAGGAAAGAGAAGTAGGTACTGTGCAATTTTTATGGGAACTGAGTTCTGTTCTCTGATCAGTTTTTGGCAAAAAATAGCAGCCCATATGCTTTCCCCTTTTGGAAGTGGAACATGGGAGTGAGGTTTGTCAGGAGCAGATGCTGCAGCATTCAAGGGAAAGGTCTTGGGAGACAGCAGGCTTCAGGGAATTCAGCTTTGTCCGTGAGGCTAGGCCGCAAATGTCAACAAACCCGATTCATCAGCTTGGGGTGGGGAAGGGGAGGTGCTGGCCAGTGTGGGGACAGTGTCTGCTCAGATGGCATATTCTCTTGGAGCTGAGGTGTACCCCTGCTGCTTCTTGCTCACTCCCATAGGGAACAGAAGTCAGGGTATTGACATTGTTAGGCAGGCAGATCAGAAAGAGGAAAGGAATGAGGGCTTGAGCCAGGCTCATTCTTCAGGTGCATGGCTTATCTAACCGAGTTTGAGTGGGTCAAGTTTTTTCTCCCCAAGTATCGGAAGCCCTTTGACATTCTATGACTATTAAGCCCCACTATAAAATGCTGCTTCCCTGGTGATAGGCAGTCCATTCAATTAAAAAACACCACAGATGAATGCTACCTGAGAACTCAGATTCACAGACAGAAATTTAGACTAGGTCCATGGTGAGGAGGGAGCTGTCAAGGGAGGTGGGAGAGTGCCTATCAGTAACAGCAATAATAGTAATAGTAAAAGCTTCTAGGCACTTTACTCATGCCTTCCTCATTTAACGTTTATACTGATCCTATAAGGTAAGTGTTGTCTCTGTTCTGAAGAAGAGGTAACGAAGACCCAGGAGGCTGAGCACTTAGCCCAAAGGCACAAGTGCTGTTAAAGCAGAGGCCAGATTTGCTACTCACCACTGCAGTACATAGCAGGGTTCTCACATAGGGTATTTCTGGGGTCACACATAGGGCTTTAAAAAACAAAGATTTTGGCCAGGCACACTGGCTCATGCCTGTAATCCCAACACTTTGGGAGGGTGAGGTGGGTGGATCACCTGAGGAGTTCAAGACCAGCCTGACCAACATGGTGAAACCCTGTTTTTACTAAAAATACACACACACACACAAAATTAGCCAGGCATGGTGTTGGGCACCTATAATCCCAGCTTCTTGGGAGGCTGAGGCAGGAGAATCGCTTGAACCCAGGAGGGGGAGGTTGCAATGAACTGAGATCACACCACTTACTCCAGCCTCGGCAACAGAGCCAGACTCTGTCTCAAAATAAATAAATAAATAATTAAAGACAAAGATTTTGCATCTTATCCCAAAGATACTGGGGACTCATTAAAGGCAGTGTGACAAAGAAGTTAGAATTTGATTTTTGGAGTCACACAACCTGGATTAGTTTATTATGTGTTAAAGCTTGGCTAATCATTAAACCTCCTTGAATCTGAATTCTTATCTATGGAATGGGTATAATTAATGCACTGGCATCGTGTGGTTATGGGAAAGAGGTAATATACATAAAATACTTTTGGTGGTGCCTGGCACCCAGTACATGCTCAATGAATTCAAACTATTAATAATTACTTTATGTTAGTATTGTGTTATACCTGGAAGAATAATGGTAATGTAAATAAATGAAGTGAACCTCATAGAATGAAGGAAAAATAGCAGATGAAGGAAAAATATCACAAGCAGATATGGATGTGATATTGTGTTATCCTGGTCTTACTTCCTTTTCTTGCTCCCTAAACTGTAGAAATTACTTAAGATTCTGTCATTGGTCTTCTTTTATATTTTGGACATCTCATCCATCCACATAATTCCCATTGACTAATTTATGTGTATAAACTCCAAAGTTTTATCTTTGAGCCAACCATTTTCCTAACCTCTACTGCTTCTAATTCCCACTGGATTATTTCTTCTCCTGGGATCTCCATCCCAGCATGTCAAACAGTGGTTCTCTAAGGGTTCATGTTTTCTTTAATGCCCCCACCATACCACCATACTCCAAGTTCTCTTTAACATCTCCATCCATTTCATCCATTTCCTCACATCCAGTCAAGTTGTAATTTGGATAATTTGTTGTAATTTTATTGACTCCAGAATTAAGTCTGGTTTTTTGCTGTTTTGTTTTTTCAACATGGATGATTGTATTTCCTTCTTACCTGGTTAGTGAATACTCTCTAAACTTTATCCAATCACTAAGTTGATCTTTCTCAAATAATTCTAATGATATCAATTTATGCTTAGAGATCTTTAGTTTCTGAAGCTTTAAAATTTAAAAACAATTATATTTTGTTAACAGTTGTGTTGAAACCTATTTCCTTTTCTCTGGACACAGTCTGATTTTTCCTTCTTTATGTTTGGCTTACAGAGTTCCCTCAATCAACCCTGTCCTTCCCACAAGCTTTACCTGGTAGACTTTACCCCTTAAGAGGCTTAACGCTCTCGCTTCCATTAACTTTTCCTGATCACTCCAGGTTTATAAGACCTCTTTTTCCTGAAGCATTTTGTGTTCCTTTTCTGACAGTGATATTGTCTTGTGCTATGGTTTTAACTAGTTAATATAAGCACATGGAAGCTAGAGACCTTCTCTTACTCATCTCATGCATTATCTTAATTAATCCACAAAGCAACACCATTCTGTAAGGTAGTGTCTTTTCATCTTCTAGATGTAGAAGCTGAAGCTC
Organism: Trachypithecus francoisi; assembly: GCF_009764315.1. Taxonomy (NCBI): domain Eukaryota; kingdom Metazoa; phylum Chordata; class Mammalia; order Primates; family Cercopithecidae; genus Trachypithecus; species Trachypithecus francoisi. Next base: position 66,389,357 of record NW_022681470.1, on the reverse strand, counting down.
AAAGCTGTTAAGTCAATATCCCCCAAATTCTAGTTGTACCAAGGATTAGGTGGAATAATCAGTTTAAACCCAAGTTCATTTGGTTCGAAAGCCACTAAACAATACTAGTGTAAGTGGGCTTGAGAGGAGGAAGATGGAGAAGAGATGAAAAAGTTGGAGAAATGTTGAGTAAGGCTTTAAGTTAGAGGGAGATTTTGAGTTGGAGCTTGAAAATTACAATCTTATGGAGTGGGTGCATAGGAAGGCATGCTGGGCAGAGGGAACGGCATAAACAAAGGTGTGGAAGCAGGCCTTCAATAACCACCTGTTGGAAAAATGAACTAAAAAGGAGGTCCACTTTCCTACTTAATGAGGGATGTCCTTGGTAATGGGGCTTTGTCCCCAGTGGACAACCACATTTGCAGACCTAGGCAGGGAGGAAGTTAATTCTGTATACAATTCTTCTATTCAGTGGAAAGTTCTGGGACTCAGACTTTCAGAAAAATAGAAGTACTTTCATTTCTAAATCTAGGTTTTTGCAGTGCAGCAAAACCTGTTTGGTAAGCAGAGTCCCCTCCATGCCAGTCTAGCTTTCCTTCACCAGCCCAGACTCAGCAGAAAACACATGCTGAGTGAGTCCACAGCTACCCCTCCAGGTGAGACAAGAACAAAGAAATGTCTGCCCCCGAGCAGCGGGCAGTAGTCCACAGGTCATTTGCAGTTACTTCTTTAAGTTCCACTTTCCTAAACCCTTGACTCTCCCATTTTCCTATTGGCCTTAGCCTAGAGCTGCACAGCCAGAGCCAAGAACTCCACGGGCCTGGACCTCATCTCATAGAATCTCTGCCCACACCTCAGTGATCCAAAGAGCTGGGGAAATAAATGACCCGGAAAATTAAAATAAACTGTTCCACTATGAAAAGCACAAGCTGGGTCATATTTATCACAACTGCATAGAAAGAGGTGGTAGGACCTTTCTCTCTGAAGGTTCCTTACTCTGTTTAAAAAGCACAATGAATTAGGACCTCGCTCATAACCCCAGTTAAAGACACCACTGCCAAGGCTTTGCACATAGCCACACGATATGCTGGTTATTTAGAACCTGTTGTCAACCTCGCAGGGAGTTGCATCTTCATGTTTCAAGTGGCTGCTTTAAAATAATCCTTGTAGCAAATGGACCAACATATATTTTGGGCAAAACAATCAAGATGGATGACTAACCCCAGCAGAGATTATTTCTATAATGTTAGTGAGTGAGGCTCATGATACCATGATGCCATAATACTAAGCATAAAACTCAAGGCAGACACTTTAAATAAAAAGATTGGCAGACTTAACTACAGGAAAAATAGAAACCCTGTGCAATACAAACTCAATAAAAATTTTAAAACGCCGAAGTGAGAAAATTGTTTGCAGAAAGTATGACAGAGGGTTAACATACAGATTTATTAAAAATGAAGAAAAATATAAGCACTTTAATATAGAGAGGACATAAAGTGGTAAGTAACAAAAGAACTATAAGTAGAAAATAGATATATGAAAAATGTCCAACCTTACTGTCTATCAAAGAAATACAAATTAAAACAAAGATGGAATTTCAATTATTTATCAGTTTGTTAAAGGACTGAACGTTTGATTCTGTCCAGGGTTCTGAGCTCCTGGGGTAGTAGTTCCCAGCTCTGAAGAAGAGCGTGTGAATTGGCTCAAGTTTTCTGTAGGGAACTTTGGCCATTGATATTGAAAACCTTAAAAGGAGCCACAGCTACTGGCACAGCAAGTACGTTTCTGGAAACTCACTTTCAGAAAATATCAGACAAATGTACAAATACGCATGAGCAGGGTTGTTGATAACAGCATTATTTGAGTGTACAGGAAACTGTAAACCTACATGTTCAAAAATTTTCATACAGTATTATAGTAGAACACTGTACAGTCATTAAAATGCTGATACATAAGGTTATATCTATTGATGTGGAAGGATGATCATATTATATTATAAAGTGAGAAAAGTGCATTGGAGAATATTTAGTCGGGTTTTCTTTTTTAAAGAACAAACTGGAGCTATTTTGAAGGTGGTTATTTTCTGTAGTCTGTAATTTTTACCTTTTCTGTGTCTTCTAATTTTTCTATAGTGAACATAGATTATTTGTTTTAAAAAACAAATGACACACTTAATAGGCAGAATAATGGCCCCTTCTCCAAAATGTCCTCACCTTAATTACTAAAACCTGTGAATATGTGAGGTGACGTGGCAAAAGGAGCTTTGAAAATGTGGTTAAGTTAAAGAGCCTGAGATGGAGAGATGATCCTGGTTCATCTGGGTGGGCTTATAAGTGGTTATAAGGACCACTTATAAGGACAGTGGTCCTTATAAGAAGGAGTTAGGAGGGTCAGAGTCATAGAGATTTACACTGCTAGATGTTACCCTGCTAATTTTGAAGATGGAGGGAGAGGCCACCAGCCTAGGAATGCAGGGAGCTTTCAGCAGCTAAAAACAGCTAGGAAGCAAATTCTCCCCTAGAGCCTCCAGAATGCAACAGAGCCCTGCTGACACCTTGATTTTAGCCTGGTGAGACATCTTCTTCTTTTTTAAAAAATACTTATGTTCTAGGACGTGCAGGTTTGTTACATAGGTATGCAAATACCATGGTGGTTTCCTGCACCCATCAACCTGTCATCTACATTAGGTATTTCTCCTAATGCTATCCCTTCCCTAGCCCCCCACACCTCAATAGGACTGGGTGTGTAATATGCCCCTCCCTGTGTCTGTGTGTTCTCGTTGTTCAACAACCACTTATGAGTGATAACATGTGGTATTTGGTTTTCTGTTCTTGTGTTAATTTGCTGAGAATGATGGCTTCCAGCTTCATCCACATCCCTGCAAAGGACATGAACTCATCCTTTTTTTTTAATGGCTGCATAGTATTCCATGGTAAAGAGGGAATCCTCCCTAACTCATTTTATGAGGCCAGCATCATCCTGATACCAAAACCTGGCAGAGACACAACAAAAAAAGTAAATTTTAGGCCAATATCCCTGATGAACATTGATGCGAAAATTCTAGATAAAATACTGACAAACCAAATCCAGCAGCACATCAAAAAGGTTATCGACCACGATCAAGTTGGCTTCATCCCTGGGATGCAAGGCTGGCTCAACATACACAAATCAATAAACGTGATCCATCACGTAAACAGAGCCAATGACAAAAACCACATGATTATATCAACAGAAGCAGAAAAGGCCTTTGAGAAAATTCAACAGCTTTTCATGCTAAAAACTTTCAATAAACTAGGTATTGATGGAATGTATCTCAAAATAATAAGAGCTATTTATGACAAACCCACAGCCAATATCATACTGAATAGGCAAAAACTGGAAGCATTCCCTTTGAAAACCGGTACAAGACAAGGATGCCCTCTCTCACCACTCCCAGTGAGACTTCTGACCTAAGAACTGTAAGGGAATAAATTTGTATGACTAAGTTTGTGGCAATTTGTTACAGCAGCAGTAGAAAATAAGCACAACATGTTTCTCAGGACTGTAAAATCACTGCCCTCTCTCAGGTTCTGCTGAGTGGAGGAGGAGCAGGACATGGAAGAGCTTTTGGTTTAGGGACAATCTTTCTTAGGCCACAGTTAGTTAAAGTTGGGGAATGTGCATAATCAGTAGTAGACTGAGAGATCCTCCTTATGAAGAATCACTACTCCTTAAAGTTGGTTTCAAGAATATTTTTAGTTGTTTAATTGTTTCCTTCTCTTTAAACTCGGGAATGCTAGGGATCTGTGCTTACTTTGTTCATTCCTATATCCCTAGCACTTACGACCAAGCCCGGGAGATAGTCAGCCCACAGTCACTTGTTTTTGAATAGACAGATCAAATTCCAAGAGCCACAGGCTACTCTCTGAAGCTGACCTTCCACCTGATGCAGAAACTCAGGGCTAATTTTCTAATTTTCTTCTCTTCTTTTTGTGCAGGTGGTGTAGAGTTTAAAGCAATTGTCTTCTTTCCTTCACTCGGATGGTTTTTCCTTCTAGATTTCAGAAGCCTAGAATTGATGTTTCAGCACTTGGACACCCACTCACCCACATTTAAGAGAACCATGGCGCTGAAGTGGTAGTTTAATACTTGGTCTGTGGAGATATGCACACAAGTCTCTGTAGGATCCTGTTTTCAAAAGTTTCAAGAGTGCCATTGGCTGGTGTCTACAAAGAAGAGTTGCAGGATCTCAGAACAGAACTGAGCCCTGACTCAAGTGTAAGAAAGAGGTTGTCCATTGTCTTCTAGGCTCAAGTGTCCCTAGAGTCCTTTGACTACCTCCTTTCACAAAATCTGGGACCCTTGGAGGCATCTGGAGAGGATAGAGTGGCACTAGTTGTTTTGGTGTCTCTCCAAAGAATGTTGCCAGTTCCCTGTGGAATCCACCAAGGCCTTGTGGGGCTCCCAGTGGTGTCCTGTAGCAGAAAGGAGTCAAATGCCTACTCCCAGACACAGCATCACTCACTCATCTTGGTTTAAATCTTAAAGGGATAGGAGAAGAAAGAACTTTCTTGCAGATATGCTTCTTTACCACTGAAAGGAAGCAGCCTTCCTCAGAAAGTGACAACCTCCTTGTTCAAGAAGTAGAACTGAGGCAGGGTCTGAAAGAGCCTTAGGAAGAAGACTCTGGTTCTGGAGGGAGCTGGATTCTATTCTCTCCCAACTCTGAATCACGTGACCCCATAATCCTTAGATATAAGTTGAGTCAAGCAGGCTTGCAGCAAACTGTGATCACAAATAGTTAATGGAGGAAATGGTCTTGGCCAGTGCAGATAAAATTAAAGAGCTTGAAGAACACATAATGAGAGGGAGGAAAAGAAAGACTAGTTGGTAGAATAAAACCCTGCCCTAAATCTACAGAAATCTTAAATCCACAAAGGTACAGGATTATAAAACTCATCCATAAGTAACAAGGTGATCAACATAGATTTCCTTCAGCTGTGCAAGAGAGCAGGCGGATAGCTATGCCCTCTGTAGCTTCTTCCAACATGAATTTGCTGCTTCTTTTCCTGCTCCAGTTTGTCCTCATTTAAATGAAGCTGGTTATCTTTGCACCCCCTGGTTTTGCCTCTGTGCTCCTACACCAAGGAGTTGCCCATCCCTGCTAAACACAGGCACAATCCAGGCGGGAGAAGCAGGGGATTAACATTTGCATGTTGTGTCTTTGTTCCAAGAGCTGTGCAAGGGGTTTCAGCATTTATAGTCTGATGTAATTAAAAGTCATTCTCCACACCCTCTTCTCTTCATCCCCAGAAGGGATTCAGGGAAGGAAGGGCATGAAACTCATCATTGGCTTCTTGCCTGTCAGCAGCTCACAGAGCTGTGGGAGGACAGGGACCTTTTCTGGGAATTGCATTGGGCAGCACACCTCACCAGGAGTTTCTTGTTTTTGTTATTTTAAAATAAAATCGTGGGGCTAGGCACGATGGCTCATGCCTGTAATCCCAGCACTTTAGGAGGGTGAGGCAGGCAGATCACTTGAGGTCAGGAGTTCGAGAACAGCCTGGTCAACATGGCGAAACCCCATCTTTACTAAAAATACAAAAATTAGCCAAGTGTGGTGTTACATGCCTGTAATCCCAGCTACTCAGGAAGCTGAGGCAGGAGAATCACTTGAATCCGGGAGGTAGAGGTTGCAGTGAGCCAAGACTATGCCACTGCACTCCAGCTTGGGCAACAGAGCAAGACTCCACCTCAAAAAAATAAAAATAAAACTAAAATAAAATAAAAAAACAAAATCTTGGTACTAAGGTGTGAGAGATTCTGGTCACGGTTTGCCTCTGACTCTTCTACATAAATTCAGCAGCCCAAGGCTGCTACTTTACATGGACATAACTAAAGACTAGTGCTTGTAGTGGGCTGATCCCCAGAGGCAACCAGATACAAATATCCCCAATGTTTTCTCTTCTATGGCCTTCCTCTGCTTTCCTGTCTACCTACTGTAGTGGCCAGTAAAGGCACCAAGCTAATGTTAAAAAGTCCTCCCCCCCACCACACACACACGCAAAAACCCTCACATTGGATCCATAATTCAAAAAGAAAACCAAACAAGGTTTAACTACTGTCTACAAAACATGCCAACTAACTCAAAAGCAACTCAACTCTTAGTTACAGGTAAATTTATTTAGTGTGGGATGTGGGTGCATTTTAGTATCTTTGAAGTAATGCGGGATGTGACCTCTAAAATAAGCTTGCCTGAGGCCCAGGAAAGCTTTGCAGCGTTCTTGTATGTGGCTTCTGGGAAGGCTCCAGCCCCTACAGAAGTAGCTAGGCCTTCAGCGGTTTCCCCTGCACCTGCATCTGAACACTGGGTGGCAGCACGGACCTTCCTAAGCCTTCTCCTGCGGCTGAGTTTAAACCTGAGCAATTCCACCTTAAGAAAGGCCATGCACAGAACCATGCAAAAAGTGCAATAATTCTTGGATGTGGCTAATCTCTATAATTCACCCGATTGCAGATACAAGTGACAGCTGCAATAGGGGTGATGTTCTCTCATTCGCTGTGTCACCGGGATGCCATTTCGAATCTTCCCGAGATTAGAAAAAGGATTACAATTGCCCCCAGGGCCTTGCCGTGTAATTTTTATCAGTCTTGATCTGTGAGTTCCCCTGGGCAGCACGTGTGCCTGTGAATGTGTGTGTGTGTGCGCGCGTGCGCATGTGCTCACACGTGTGTGAACAGGTCCGTGGTGAGATATGAGGCTCTTGTGGACCACACAGAGGTTGTTTCAGAGGATGAATTTCCAGATTCATCCCCAACTCCAAGACTCTTGCCTTCTCACTTGTTCACTCCTTCAGATTCAGTGGTGCAGCGCCAGCTTCGTATCCACACAATCTGTGCAGTTGTACATGGCCTGGTGTTCAGCAGGTCCCTATCTTTCATTTCATATTCTGCTGTCACTGTCTTGAAATTCTTAATAATTTTTGAACAAGGAGTCCTGCATATTTACTTTGTACTGGGATCCATATATGTTATATAGCTGGTCTTACTGTGTAAAATTATGGCCAGAGGTAAAGTTCTCTCTAAGATGTCATTCTGTTCTTTCTCAGCGTCATCTCAATGACTGGCTTGTCTTAGACTTGAGAATGGAAAAAACATGGACTTTTGGTCAGATGTACTTGGATGTTGGTCGGGAGCCTGCTACTTACTGCCCATGTGACCTAGAGCACATTTGTTAACCTCTGCAAGACTGCCTCGTCCTTTAGAAGAATACAATCATCCTTTCCTCATAAGATGTGGTGAGTATGAAATGCTAGGATCCATGCAAAATGCCTAGCACACAGTAGGTATTCAACAAACATTCCTTTCTTTGCCCCCATCTCTCCTGGAAATTGGCGTCAACTCTTTCTACATTATCTCCCCTGTCCAGAGTACCCAGCCTTAGTTGGAGTTAAAGCTTGGTTTTATTTACAGTGAAGCAGGTTTAGAGCAAATGTTCAGTCTCCAACCCATCTCGCTGTGAGTTGAAAACAGTTTCTTATTCTGTTCAGGTCTCTGTGTTGAGCGAGATGCATGACCAAACTGTGGTTATGATTTCTGCACCACGGGAAAAACTGGCTTTACAGAGCCACCTACTGTTTGGGGAACCTCTAAAGAGAGCTTCTGATTGAAATGCCATCTTCAAGGAATTTCCCTTGTACTAATTAGCCTAATATGTTGCACTTGTATAATGTGTTTTTCTCCTAGGATCTGTGGATACTTGGCAAACAGCCATTAATCATGCCCTCTTACCTTGATGTCAGATGACTGCAGTTGACACATTCATCTCCCTGCCTGGATAGTGAGTTGGAGGGCTCTGGGTCCGAGGCCTGCCTCTGCTCACCATTTTTGTGTGGTCTTGAACAACTTTTCTGGACCTCAGTTACTTTATGTATAAATTGAGGTTAATAAATTATGTTTGGAAATTGTTTCTATGACTAAATCCTATGAAGATGAGATAGCCTCTAAATAGAACACTCTTTATAAAGTAGAAATAATTCCACAATGCAAAGGATGATGACAATATTACATTTTGACAATGAAGTTCAGGTTTAAATTCCAGTACTATATTGAGCATTATGCTTTTGTAGGCATTGAAATTTCCTCTTGCAAGGACTAGGATTGGATATCCAAGAGGCAAGTGGAAAATTTCTTTGACCACTAAGATGTTACTTGGCTTTAAGATAGTGTTCTGCAAACAGTCCATTTGCCCAGCACTAACAAAAAAATGAGTACACACTGGAGGCTTCATGAATTCTCACTGGGCCTTTTCAGGACATCCTTAGGTTCAAGTGACTCTGTGTCATCCCACCTATCTACCAGGAAGGTCAGGCAAACTAGGGTCACCGCTTGTAACTTGAAGCATTGCCCTGTCTTCTCATCTTGACAGTAAGCTCCTTGAGGGAAGGTCGGGGGTAAAGTAGGTATCTGCCATCGCATACTGAACATAGTCTCTGCATCAGTAGACCCTCAACAATGACTGCAATGTGAAAGGGGATGGCTGAGTTAGTCCACCACTGTCGACTTCAAAGGTTCTTTAAAAAGCTCAGCAGCTGTGTAAGAAGAAAACCATCCGGTAGTGTGTCTGTGGCCTGAGCTAAAGTCTCCCATTCAAGAACATCTTTCCTGTACCAGGCTGATGCTGACTTAGCCCTTAATCTGCAAGGTTCTTCCTTGATAAATGCAGTTACTTTTGGTGATTTGGTTAGTCTGATGAAGGATTTTGGTGATTGGTGTGGGAAACTTTATCAAAATCATACCCCACATCTTTCAAAAAGGCCAAAGTGCTATTATCCTATGAAAAATCAGAAGGCCTTTCAATATGAGCTTTGAGAGAATAAGGCTGTAGTTATGAAGTAGCTGGAGATTCTCCCTATTGAACTACAGATATGATCTCAGACTACTTTGTCATTTAATTCATTATGCTAAGTGTATTTATATGAATTTCTACTGATATATTCTTGCATGACTATATGCTTCTTAACATTTTTGAGCCTATCCCTTTCTACCAGCTTGCAGAGTTCTTCCTATAGACATCAGACAGGAGTGAAACTGATATTATACATTACTGATCGTTAAAGATCGATACTCTCTCTCATTTAATGAAAGGAGATAGCTACCTACAACATTGATTAAAAGATGAATTTAGTGTGTGTTGTGTGAGTTATAGGAAGAATGGGGGATAGACCTTAAGCCATCTGTCCCTGACTAATCAATCTGTTATGATAATTAAGGCCACAGTTTTATTTTATTTTATTTTATTTATTTTAAGTTGGCCCCTGGAAGGGAAGCAAAACCTGGAATCTCTTGGAGTTAAATGGCCTCTGAAGCAAAAGGTCAATTTCTTTTAGCCCCAGATCATGAACCCCCTTTGGCATAACACTCACTCCTCATCCTAATTGTCTTCCTTCCTGATAGGAGGCGGCTGACCTTGACTTGATCCAGGGCACTTTAACTCTGGTAGAGATGGGGATGATTATGCCATTGAAACTTTTTGCTGGGGAGAGGGAGTCATAAGGAATCTTTATTTTGGGCTAAGGTTTTTCTGAAAACTATAAAGCTAATGATCCCTAAAGACAGCTTGACTTCACCCCAGGCTTTGAATAATCTACTTCTGTTGTTTAAAAAAGGAGCCACAGTAAGTCATTTAGTCCATTCCTCTGTCTCTGTGCTGTATTTTGTATAAAAAGTTCCAGAAAGATGGAGTAATAACAATCCCCATGCTTGATAGCACTTTAGTGTTTACCAAGCATTTTACATACATCATTTCATTTATTACTTTCCACAAATACTTCAAATTAGTTATTACTATCTCCATTTTACAAAGCAAATTGAAGGTCAGAGAGGTTGCAGCATGCTGAAAGTCAGGCTGCTTGTAAGAGCCAGTGCCTGGGCATGGACCTTATCTAATGTCCTTTCTACAACATGACTGCACCAGACTGTCTGGTGGATTTAGGCTCTTTCCAGGCAAAAAATTTCCACCACTTCCTATTAGGTCCCCTGGCCCTCAGAGATGCCTAACATCGATTTCTTCTTCTGTACCTAAACCCATAACTTGTTCTCTTACCTAATTCAAATAGGTTTCCAATCTTTAAATAATAATCTTAGACCAGCCTCAAGTTCAGAGGAGCTGTTTTCCTAGTCCCATCTTCTCAATGCTGACTACTTCAAGCTGCTTTAGCTCTTTCTTCTCCTGCTTTGGAGTCAATCAATTCTGCTACTGGACAAGTCATTTAACTGGCATATAGTTTGTCGCCTGCAACAGGAGGATGATGCCACCTCTCTTACAGGATGATGATGAGAAAATTAGAAAATGCATGTAAAGTGCACATATGAAATGCACAATAAATTAATATGCTGTACTTACATTTTTTTTCCCTGATCCTACATTTCCTTTACCTTCCTCTCTGGCTTTCTTGTTGTCCTTGAAGATAACCAGAGAAATGACACACTCCCCATTTAAGTGTGTAAATTGATAGCCTGGCACTTTTCTAGGAAAGGGACTCTATTTGGACAAACTTCTCCGAACAAATCATGGAGAGAATCCTGGAAATACTTGAGGGGCTCCTCAGAGGTTAGCAGTCTCTCTGCTGACTCAGTGCCTTGTATTCTTGTATCATCCACATGCACCAATTATGGGCCTAAAACATAGCCAGGAGGCATCACCTAACAGCATTTGATTTATTAGTTTTATTAAACACAGATGCCTTTAATGTGGAGTTGTTTGTAGCTTGTGCTGGATTTCTAGCTACTTTATCGCATCTATTGGCCAATGTATGAATTATCTTCAAAGGACACGGCTTTTGCTTTTTATCACACTTTCTCTCCAACTACCAAGGAAGAGGTCACTTGGGAGACACATCCTTTCATGGCAAGAAAGTAGCCTCGTAGATCAAACGTGTGTTTGTTCTGGAATGGCAAAGCAGCCAGGCCAGGCCTAGAGGAGGGGCTGGCATCGCTCAGAAATGCTCATCAATCACTCACCAAATGGGACTCATGGAAAAAGGCTTTGTTGGGGGATGAGTCTCAGGAATCAATTTAGTGGAGGGAGGGAGTGTGGTGCAGTAGGAGGTGCATCCGCTCTGGGACCAGATCAGGTTTCAATTCCTGTATTTGCAACATACTAGTTTTGTGTTTTTAAGGCAAATTATTGAACCTGTCTGAGCTCAGAAACTGTATCTATAAACTGGGGTTCATACTGGCTTCCTGCTAGCATCTTTGTAAGCACCGATGAGATCATCAACCAGTATGCATTCCCTTCCCCTTCCCTTGATAATTACAGCCTCAGCTGAGGGTCTAATGTTGAGGGAGGTGGAGAGTGAAAGGGATGTTGGTGGGAGGGCCAGGAGTCTTTGTTTCACTGCAGTTTGATGATTGTATTGTGCCGAGTCCTTAAAAAGATAAAAAGCCTTTCCTGCAACTTGTATTAATACTCACCACATATTTCATTCTTCCATTTCCCCTATTATGTTCTAAGTTGCATGAAAAGAGTGCCCTGTTTTTATTCATCTCTGACTTTCCTGCAACACCTGTCACACAGGGCAGGTGGTCAGAAAATGTTTTTGAGACAAAGTCAAATGGACTTTTTTTCCACCTCTGTGATTACGGTATTTTGCTTAGCTTCTGTCTGGCCCAGCAGACTTAGGAGGAAGGTTCTAAGGGTGTTGGCCGCTGGTATTAGCTTTTGAATTATAGGCAATAGCTTTGTATTCTGAGGGAGAAAAGTCAAAAACCACTGAATGGTGACTAAAGAGACCAAGGGTCCTGGCCTCATATGAGTGGGCATGAGTTCTGGTTTCGCATGAACTTGGGAAAGCTATGTTAGCTCTCTGAACCTCAATTTGCTCACCCATAAAATGGGGATAATAATGGTATCTACTTTACAGGGTTGTGGTGCAGATTAAATGAGTTGCTATCTTTAAAACCTTAGAATAGTGCTTGGCTGTAGTGAATCCTTTTTGTGTTTGTTTATGTCACTACTACTATTATTTCTAACTAGTTGTATGATGGGTAGAGCAAGGTGAGCAAGGCTGAACTCTGAGAGCTATACTATTCTGTGGGCTTTGATGAGCTCAATGGAATAAGAAGGAACAAGAAAGGCAAGACAAGGCATAACTTGTGAGTGAGTGGCCTGAATCTCAGTCAATCTTCTCTGGTGCTGGGCTCTGAACCGGGGTGGGAGTGAGTTCATGATGGATTTGGGGTGTCCAAGGGAGAGAATACAGTCATGGGTTCTTAGTTTCTGTTTCTGATTGGACCAGTAAAGTCTCTTCCTCATCCCTCTTTTCCACTTATCACTAGAGGCAGAAACTAAAAGCCATGGCTTCAGGCTGCTAAAAGCCTAAAACAAAACAAAACAAAATAGAACAACAACAACAAAATAAGATGAGTTGGACAAGCATGATTTAAATCTTGGATGATAATATTTGTCCAGGTAGTTGCTTTTCCTTTGGGTTGGAGGCTGACCCAAGCAGAGTCAATCCTGCGATACTCTTAGCAGATAGCTCTTCTGGCTTACAGAAAGCTAATCGCATAAACACAAGGAAAAATTCCAACCCCCCAAAATTGGAAATAAAATTCAAAGTTGAGAGTCGAGGTGGGAGCTCCTATCTCAGGAATTTTTAACTCAAAGAGTTAAAAATCTGGAGGCTGAGGCTTAAACTTGTGGCAGGAATTATTCAGGTTTTGTTATTATTCCAAATAGTCTTTTACCTTCAGGGGAAAATGGAGCTGCAATAGAAGTGTGAGCTTAGCTGTCATTTCTGGCCTTTAGCACACTCTGTCATCAAATACTTAATACTTTGGTAAATATGACTCGGTGGTATTGGGTGGTGGGGGCAGGTGGGGTTCACAAAGCTTCTTGCTTCGAGCAGCAACTGTCTTCTGGATGGATAAACCCTCAAAGGAATAGCAGAATTTGATACCTACCATAGAGCTATGGAATGCAGCCCTAGGAGAAACACCTACCATAGAGAGCAGTACTTAAAACTTTTGTGGGGTGGGGTAAGAAGGTGGGGACAGAAATAAAGCAATTTATTGCTGGCAAAGGAATGTTTTTCTTCCATCAAAAGTAGGATTTATTGTCTGTCTAATGCGTGACATATCCAGATTGGAAGAGTGGTATTTTGCTGAAGATGCTTTTGCCTGGTGAATCCACTCAGGACACAAAATTATTTAAAATAGTAAAATAAACATTGTGTCTTCTTTACAAAGAATACATGCTATTGAAGAAAAGTCATGCATGAAAACATAAGGAAAAATTAAAGCTTTTCATCATCTGACCATCCAAGATAACCAACTAGCATTTTGTTACAATTTTAGGTGTTTTCTGTAATTTTTAAACATAGTCCAAAATGGCACATTAACATTTTAATTCTAACTTTTAACTATGAAGCATAAGCATCTTCATGTTGCTAGAAATGTTCATAAAGTGATGATGATGACATTATAATATTCTATTTCTGTGCTTGAATTTGCTAAACTATAATAATGCTGGTAAACATTTCATGTCACTTCCTATGTGCCAGATACTGTTCTAAGTGTTTGACACTTTAATGTATGTCTAAGTGTTTGACATACATTAACTCATTTGATTCCCAAAACCACGTTGTAAGGCTTGTACTGTTAATATTCCCCATATTACAGAGAAATAAATTGAGAGGTTAAGTAATTGCCAGTGGTCACTTGATTGTTGAGTGATGGGGTCAAGATCTGAACAAAGATGCATAGTGCTCTATGGACGATTCATAGCCCGTCTATGCTATTCAGTCACTGTACTACTGTAGACCCTCAGATTATGGCTAATTTTTTAAGTGAATAAAACTTTTTTGAAGGATGTGTTCTCTTTCCCTTACAAGTGACAACTTGGGGCACTGGGTCCAGATTGACCCTTGGGGTTGGGTGTAGAGATGACAGGGTGCTGAGTCTGAGAGATAATTTGGGGAACAAATCTCAGCACAACACTCCAACTATGGTGGCAGAGTCAGAATTAGAACCCTTATTTTCTGATTCTTTCCTAGTCTGTTTCTTTCTAATGAAGAAAAGCAATGTAATCTTTTGAAAGATCAATGTCTAGGATGAGCTTTTGTGGGCAGAAACTATGGCTTATTAATTATTGAGTATTTTCTCCCTATTTCCATATTTATAGTCTTACTTAGCAAATATCGAGGTTTTTAAACAGCTTTTTAAGTATTGGGAAGGGATTTCACATCCTTCTCTTTGCCTTGTACCATGGCAGTAGGACGATTTATCTGACTGGGAGACTGGATGATAGGCAGGGGCACAAGGATGGACTGACCCCTTGCAGGCCTTCTCAGCCCTCTGCCGCTGCCCTTCAGCAAGAAGGTCTAGTTGTCCATCTGTCTCTTGGGCCTTGAGATCTTTAACTCAGGAAGACATGAGGCAGTCAGCTCTTCAACTCCCTCTTCCCCCATCTGAACCCTATGGACTGAGTATGAAAGAAAGCTGTAAGGAGCTGTATTTTGACCACAAGTCTAAGATTCTCCAATCTTGTTTCACCAACAAATAAATTTATACTTGGATTTCCTTATACTTCTAGGGCCTATTTCTCAACTGGTTTAGAATCCTTAGAGAGAGGCATATGATTAAAAGTTCTTTTTAAACTCAGCCTTGATCTTTATGCGTTAGAGACAAAAAGCATTATGTTGGTGAAAAAGTAGTTTTGCCATTACGTTTAATGGCAAAACCCACAACTACTTTTGCACCAACCTAATATTAATGGGAGAGTCACAGTTCCCCTTTCCCCCCAGACCCCAAACACTTAAAAGAATACAGTCTTGGCATGCTCAGCTTCTCCCGCCTCTCATTCTCTAGGAAGGTTTCTACCTTGTGAGATATATTACTGAGGCCCAATTCTTGGACTTCTGTGACACAGAATTCTGACAGTGAGTGGTGAGAGACCAGAAGGAGAAGCAAGGATGAAGGGGTTGCATATAAAAGGACAGATTTACTCATGGGAGGAATGAAAGAATAGAGACAGAAGAATAGAAGAAGAAGGAGAAAAGTCAAGAGCTCACCCAGACAACCAGAATGTCTTCTTGAGGAAAGGATTCAGATCAGCTAGGGCATGCGGGAGACAGTTAGAATCAGAGGAATTTTTACTGGGGGCTGTGAATTGGGTTCCTTTGACATTTTTATTGAAAGAGACTCTGATAAACATTAAAATTCTCAAAAAACCTAAAGAGACTGGGTTTCTTTGAACATGAATCTAGTTGAAGACTGGGCCATTTACTTACTGGGTTATATACCTCACCCCAAATGTTAAATCTAACTTGATAGATGTGATCAAATGGGAAATGGAAGAAATGCCCCAAAGTATCCTGAATCCTGGGATGGGTAGGTGTGGATATATTCAAGGGCTGGGGTCAATCCTACTTTGAACCTATGCTGTTTTATCCTAAAACTGGGCACCTGGGGAGACACCCTCAATGTCTCCCTGGTGTCCACTTGTATGAGATACTGAGGATACATTGGGAGAGATTATGTCCTACAGAAAGAAGAAAGAGGAGTATAAGCTTGGTCTGGGACAATACCTCAATGAGGAAGAAAGGGAAAATTCTGATACCTATTCCTCAGGGTCCAGATTCTACAATAAATTCAATACAAGAAGGGGTGTAACAGAAAGCTCTGCTTCACTGGTTGTCACCAGCACCAGGCAACTTCAGAGAGTCCTGGAGCACTGCAACCAGCTTTGGCAGAGAGATGGTGTGAGATCTGAGGCCTCTTCCCGAGGATCTGCACCTCAGTCTCAGGTGTCTCTGGCTGCAGCAGTTGTCAGAGAGGAGCTCAGAGAATCAGCAGACACCACCTGCAGTTAGAGAGATGTTTGTGATCACATGAGGACAGAGGCACAAAAACTCTGTTCTGTGACTGCCGTAGAACAGGCTAATGGAGTGTGAGCAACACAGCTTACTGTTTTGTTTGTTTGTTTGTTTGTTTTTGAGACAGAGTCTCACTCTGTCGCCCAGGCTGGAGTGCAGTGGCGTGATCTTGGCTCACTGCAACCTCCACCTCCCAGGTTCAAACGATTCTCATGCCTCAGCCTCCCGAGTAGCTGGGATTACAGGCACAAGCCACCACGCCCGGCTGATTTTTGTATTTTTGTAGAGATGGGGTTTCACCATGTTGGCCAGGCTGGTCTCAAACTCCTGACCTCAAGTGATCCACCTGTCTCGGCCTCCGAAAGTGCTGGGATTACAGGCATGAGCCACTGCTCCTGGCCTCACGGCTTACTTTTATTTTTGTTTTACCTCTGCACACAGGTCAGATATGCCTTATGTTATCTCACTGGGATGAAGGAGGGAGAAGCTTTCAAATAGGTGTCAGCTGTACAGCAAAAAGTTTTGAAGAAGTTTGGCAGGAACCCCAGTTAGCAGTTCCATCTGAGTTCCTGACATCAGGTTGGTGATATTTGGATTCTAGGCCTAGGCAGATGGACCATTTACCACATGTCTGTTTTTCCTGGCTCTTGTTTTCCAACAGCACTTGCTAGCTTGGATCAGGCTATTAATGGATCTGACTCCTAGGCACTCAGCACTTTACACAGATAGGCATCCTTACACATGCGGTTTCTGGTTATTGTAAGGACATGGAGGAGTAGAGGAATGAAGTCCTTCTTCTCTAGTCAAGTACGGTACCTAAAGCAGGCTTGGCTTTGCATTGGTGCTGCTGGCACGGATCTTCACAAGACTCTCAGTGCTACATGGACACTTGGCAGCACATTCTGTGGCAGTGTGGGGTGGTAAATAATCAAAGATCCCAGCCCTCACCTTTAGAAGCTGGATTTCAAAGTGGGAAATCCAGTGGGAGAGAGGAGGGTGGTCACTGAAAGGTTTTGAGTTCATCTCCAAAACCACAAGGCAACAAATTTAAATACAGATGGTACACACTGGCTGCTAGGGGGACCACACTGAGTAAAAGTGCACTTTGTTCCGAAGAGTTAGCGGCATGGTTTAGAAGAGAAACAAAGACACACATGTACAAGTTAAATCTCCATGAGAACTTCCAGAACAGACAGCGCTGACAGCAGGCTCCATGGCTCTCTCTGTTTGTCTCGTGCTGACATTGGGTCCTAGATTGTTGAGGCCAAACCTGGCTTCGCAAGGTTATCCTCTTGTCAGACCATGTGCACAAGCAATATGTCTGCATTTGGGTTGGGCAATTATGGACACTATACTCATATGTCCCTAGGCAAGTACCCAGCTGTCCTAAGGTATCATTTCCATATAAGGAACAACAGAAAGTTGAATAAAAATGCAAATCTAGCTGATTTACTGGGTTCTTGATGTTACTGCTGACAACAGTTGCCCAGTGGTCACATCGTTCAGGAGGCAGGGCTCAGCTCTCTTTAATGTATGCGGTTGGAACTTGCTGGAAATCAGTTCCTTTGTGCTGTGGTCTTGAGATTCCGTTTTCCTCCAAGGCTCAGATCAGAAGGGGGAGGGGGTATTAAACTTCATCCCAACTCTTTGCTCACACAAAATAATTACAAGATATCTGTGCTTTTAAATCAGGAATATCAGAGCATGGGGTAAAGGAGATTGTGAGAATTTCCTAGCTTAGACTACTTGAAATGTCTGGTGAAGAGTTTCAGATTCTGAAATAGAGAGGAGTTGACACTTTGCTTAGGTTCGGTGGAAATGTAGCCTTCTGGGCTTCTGGAAAAAAGTCTCAGGATCTTACAAGCAGACTTTATATCAACATTTGGAGTTGTGAGAATGAATCAGACAAACACGGACCAAACGTTCCTGGAAAAGCAGAGGGACTGAAAATGAAACTGCAAAGTGTTTTGGCAGTTTGGGATTTTGGAATAATATTAGCACTCTCCCACCCCAAACACCACCACATAATTGACTGTCTGTATCTGGCTAGTATTTGTTTGTTTCAGATACAAGTGATTTTGAAGCCTATTATGTGACACACTTCCCTTGAAATGCTTCCTCCCCCAACGCCCGCTTTTTTTTTTTTTTTTTTTAATTTGTGAAGGGTGTATCAGATACAGAGTTCAGTCCATTTGGAGAGTGATTCTGGTTTTATATCTTTTCAGACACCTGCCGCCAAATCAGAGCTCCCAAGAAAGGGGCCTGTGCTGTAATACACACAAAGCCTCATTTCCTGGCTTTGGTACCAGGGCCCCAGAAGTGAAGGAATCAGGAAATTCAAGAGAGGCTGCCTTCTTAAATCAGATATCCATTCCAAGCTTTCCTGCTCAGATGGGTGGGTTATTGATTTTTCCCCTTGCCAGAAGATGACTTGTAATCTGGGAACCAGAGGAAACTGTATTTACTTTAACATCTGCACTTAATGCAATTGTGAGTCAGAGCCTGATGGGCTTATTGTCTCCTTTATTCTAAGAGGGCCAGTGTCAGACCAATCTAATGTTGGGTGGAAGTGATCAAGCTGCTCCATTAGCTGGATAAATTGCACAAAGGCAGCCTCATATTAAGTTCCCTAGAGCAGGAGGGAAGACTCGAGAAGGTCTGAGAAGGAAGATGTCAGGTTGTACAGGAAACAGACTCTCAGTGAATCTTGAGAGTCGGGCACATGCTGCCTTCTTCTACCTCTGCAATGGGAGACTGTTGACTCAATTAGATTGCTCAGTGGTCTGATGATGCAGCTATCACAGCTAGCGTTCCTGAGTCCCGTGGCTGGGCGAAAGGTGGTGGAGGCGGGGAGGACCATAGGAATTTATCTGAGTTTCCTGTTTTATTTTTCTCTCACCTTCTTTTCCACCTTCTCTACTTTTCTGTTAGGAAACTGAGGGCACCATCTCCAACTTTCTCAGCTCCTTTGCTGTCTCCACCTGCCTTTTTGGACCTGTATAGATTTCTCTTTTCCATTTGGAAATCACACATTATTGCTATCTACACATTGTCACCAAAACCAATTTGTGCAAACTAACAGGCTTATCACCAGCGCCGCTGAAATGAGATTAAAACTGCTTCCAATGAAACAGATAAAAACCAGATGAATGAAGCCCGCTAATAAGACATTAAAGATAATGACGAGAATGATTAACTAGCATGATATATTGAGTAGTTATGAGACGTTGGATGCCCAGGATCAGTAAACTAATAAAAAAGAATCTACCTTTAATTCCTTTCAGTCAGCGAGATATAATCACATCAACATTATGACTTTTTGGTTATTTATCTGTGAGAGCAATATCACACCTTTCCACCAAATTGTTCAAAGCTTATTAGTGAGAAGAAAAGAGAGAGTGAGAGAAAGACAGAGAGAGAGAGAGAGAGACTGAGAGAGATTGCCTTGGGAGGGGGAATCTCTTCTCATTTCAGCTATTTAAAAATAAAAAGGAATGCGGGTACCCTGCTTGCATTTACACACTGATTATGCAGACAGTCTCTCGTTTACGTTTCATCTCTGAGAGTGGCCTATTCATAGCCAGACTGTTTTACATTACACAATCAGTCAGTTATCACATGATCAAGTCACATCAAGACAATCTGAAAATTACATTTCTACTGGGCAATATCTTGAGGTTGGCCAGGGCCACCACCACCCTGGAGGCTGGAGCTCTTTTCACAGTTGCGGGGATCCCTTCTGGTTATCCTTCAGCTGGATTGAGGAAGCAGCATGAAAGAAAGCTTCACTTATCATTCACTTAGGATTTCTCAGACCTTACTGTGTGACAGAGCCAGGGCTATGCTCCAGGAATACAGGCAAACAGAAACTTGGTTTGGCCCTTGAGGAGTCCACTGTGGTGGTGCAGGGGAAAGTAAGGGAAAAAGGGGAAGACAAGCAAACAAAGGTGATAACAAGTAAACAAATCCATGTGACAAATGACTGTGTTACTACATAGGGCCATGGGTGCCTAGAAGAGGGAATAACTCACTGGAGAAGTCACAGAGGGCTTTCCAAAAGAGGAATCCTTTGAAGCAGGTATGAAAGGAAGAGTGGGATTTTGCTAGAGAGAGAGAAAAAGGTCAGGGCAGAGATGAAGTATGTGAACAAACAGCCATGAAAGGGACAACTGTGTTGCGGGAAGAAACACTTGGCGGGGAAGAGCAGCCTGGGAGACCCTGGCAAAGGAGTCTGGGGACAGTCAGGAAGGACCCTGCATTTCATGCGGAAGTTTTCACGTTTTATCCTAAAAGCTGAGCCGATCCATTAATACTTTGTGAGGATAGCTACAGGATCAAACCTGTGCTTTGAAAATAGAACTTTGGTGAAGCAGTGGAGAACGGATTAAAGGCAGAAGAGAATCGTGTCTGAAAAAGTCTGCCAGGACCATGATGTAGTGAGAAAAACACAGACAGGGCCAAGACAGGTATGCATCGGTACCTGAACTCAGCTGCTAACTAGCCTTGCCATCTTGAGTAAAATCATCTCCTGAACTGCAGTTTTTCCTCCTGTAAATCCAGGATAGTAATACCTGCTTCCTGAGGTTACTGGAAAGATTAAAAATAATGTAAAACAAGGCCCAGGTGTCCAACATATGATAAGCACATCACACACAGTAATAATAATTCTCAATTAAGCACTGTGGTGGAAGGGGAGGAAGGGACGGAATCGGGGTCAGTGGTAGCAGGGCGTGTATGTTTATGTCTGCATGTGTTCATCACTGTTAGGAAAACTGGTGAATAAAATGATACAAAATATGATGTTATGTTGAGAACAGAAGGGAATCTGGAATACAAAATACTTGTTCAGATATTTGAGCCTTTGATGTACTTTGTCGAATAAAATTGCATGAGTTAGACATGTTTGCAACATAGGAGAGAGCCAGCAAGTTATAAATAACACCCACTTCACCTATCTCACAGGGCAGCTTCAAGGACTCAAAACTGATTGTGAGATTTCTTGATTACTGAGAATGTCAGCTCCATGAGGATGACAACATGTTTACTATTGTATTCCTCATGCCCAGAACTCATGAAAATAAGTATTTATTGAATGAATGAGTGCAAAAATGGTGGAAAGGTTAATTCAACTATGAGCCAATACAGTCAAAAATACAGTTTCAGTCTTTCTCTCCATTCCCCTCACCAACTACGATTTTTACTCATGACTTTCAAAACGTAACAAAAATTACTGAATCCCTCTAAATATCGCTGGCTTCTGTATGCCACGTGTATAGAATGAGGTACTTAGTATATAGTGGTGAATGAATAATACAGACATGGTCTTGTCCTGAGCTTACAGTGAACATGGGCAATTGAGTCTCATGAAGGCTTTCAAATGTGTGAGTATCTTTCCCTCTCTGCCCTGTACATCACTATCATTCAAGGTGAGATTTAAATAAAGAATAGATGTGCAAAGATACTAGGTAGAAGGCTGTGTGATGGATGAAGGAGGATGCATCCTGGGGTCGCATACATTTGGGTTTGCCATCTCACTCCATTGCTTACTATATGGGAGAGTTTGAACCAGCTACTGAGCCTCTCTAAGCTGAAATGTCCTCATCTTAAAAATGAATATTTTCAGTAGAAATTAGTAAAATTAGGTATGCAAATCATTCGATGCATAATAGACTCTTAATATTATTTTTTCCTTACCAGTAGATTTCCTTGTAGACAAGACTGATAGCTAAGGAAAGACAATTGTGTTTGAAAGAACTTAAAGCTTTGCTGTCCACAGGTTGCTCCTCCTGTCCCTACAATATGTTAGAGAAGGCAATCAACTTATTCAAAAAGTAGAAAATCTACTTTCATATCCTCTACTACCTCTTGAAAATGTTTATCTTTTCTGCGGTTTATTAATATGCAATCAAGTCCAGATTCAGAAGTGTACATATTTTCAGATATGGCAGTCCTCTTAAAAATTGACAGATAGGATATGCTCCAATAAAGAGAAAAATCTAAAAACAGTATGTCTAAAATCAGTTGTCTGCTTAATAAAACAATCCCGCTGTTTAAGATACCAAATAAAAGGACTTGGAAATGCTAATTCCATAATTTTTACACTGATTGTTAAGTTTTACAAACATGTTTGAAAAGCCATTATTTCCGTATGTAATAGAATTTTAAATGTATCGTTTTCAGTATTGGTTTAAAGTTCCCAATCAAGACTTTCTCCCAGCTTGAGGCAGTCCCACACCTGCCATCTGTCCTGTGCCTTCGCCCTCTATAGAGAAGGCAGATCCTCATAAATGTGTAATATGCGAATGAATTCCAATTTTTATAACCAATATGTCTGATTGAGAGAACACATTGAGAGATACTTAACATATCTATATTCTATGAATGACTTGATTTAAAAATACATTTATTTTTGCAAAAATCTGCATGGTTACAGAATATACATTTTATAAAGTGGGCACTGACTCCTGCAGTGAAGGCCTAATGCGTCCATAAAATTACATCCGCTATTGTGATGCCTGAAGAAGCTGCTCCCCTTCTTAAGAAACTGCTTCACTTCTAGTTCCCAAGATCTACTGTTTGGAAAAAGAGTTGAGGCTGATTTTTCTGGTGCACTATACCGATCTAAGAGTGGAAGTTGAAGTTGTAGGACAGGTCTAAATTGCATTCTCTCTTTAGTTTTTTTCTAGCTTGGAGTTTATATGTTTCTGTGAGTTAATGTTCTAAAATCTAGGATGAGGCTCCAGCTAGTGTCTGTTCCATTTTCTGGGAAGTCCCTAAATCATGACTGTTTCAGGATTATACAGCCACTGGGGGCAGGAGCTCTGAGATACAGGCTCTCCTTGTTACATTGAGAGAGAAATTGTCTACCACTTGGTCCATGAGAAACTAGACTTGCCCATAAAGTAGGGTAAAGTTGGTAAAGTGGAAGGGAGTACTAAAATAATATAGACTGTATAACTTTTGAGTCTATAGACTCAAACTTTTTGACTATATAACTTTTTGAGATATACATTTATTAACTTACAAATGGGTTTATGATATGCGAGAATATATGAATTAGTTCATATATTAATGATAAGGGAGAATATATGAATTAGTTCTATTCAACAATTACTTCCAGAAAAGGTGAATTTTTAAAAAAAAACAAGTAACATGTATCATATACATTAAAGTAAGATAAAATTTCTTGGCCGGGCGCGGTGGCTCAAGCCTGTAATCCCAGCACTTTGGGAGGCCGAGACGGGCGGATCACGAGGTCAGGAGATCGAGACCATCCTGGCTAATACGGCGAAACCCCGTCTCTACTAAAAAATACAAAAAACTAGCCGGGCGACGAGGCGGGCGCCTGTAGTCCCAGCTACTCGGGAGGCTGAGACAGGAGAATGGCGTGAACCCGGGAGGCGGAGCTTGCAGTGAGCTGAGAGCCGGCCACTGCACTCCAGCCTGGGCGGCAGAGCAAGACTCCGTCTCAAAAAAAAAAAAAAAAAAAAAAAATTTCTTTATATTGGTTCTGTGAACACAGAAAATAACATAGGTCAATCATCATTTTTGGTATATCTTTACATACATGAATGAGTGCAAATTTCATTTATTGATTGTATCAATCTCTAATACTATGATAAGTATTTTTCTAAAGAAGACTTTTTAATATGGCTTATTATTCAAACTTTTTTTTTATAAAGTTGACTGCAATCTCCCTCAAAGCTTCATTTTATGGTTAATAAATTTAGAATTGTTGATAACTTCGGCCAGGGGTGGTGGCTCACGCCTGTAATCCCAGCACTTTGGGAGGCCAA
The DNA here is from genome assembly GCF_009764315.1 of Trachypithecus francoisi. Lineage (NCBI taxonomy): Eukaryota > Metazoa > Chordata > Mammalia > Primates > Cercopithecidae > Trachypithecus > Trachypithecus francoisi. The sequence continues at coordinate 66,365,725 of NW_022681470.1, read as the reverse complement.
GGCAGGCGGATCACAAGATCAGGAGATCGAGACCATCCTGGCTAACATGGTGAAACCCCGTCTCTACTAAAAAATACAAAAAATTAGCCAGGCGTGGTGGCAGGTGCCTGTAGTCCCAGCTACTTGGGAGGCTGAGGCAGGAGAATGGCATGAACCCATGAGGCAGAACTTGCAGTGAGCCGAGATCGTGCCACTGCACTCCAGCCTGGGCGACAGAGCGAGACTCCAATCTCAAAAAAAAGAATTGTTGATAACTTCAACTGACTTTTCTTCATAGACAGTACTATTTCTAACTGAGAAAATTCCTCAGGTATTGGGGTAAGTGGTAAGCTCAGAGTGTATCTACTGATTGGAAGATATTCTTGAAACCATTTAAAAGTATTTAAATATATAAATATTTTATATCAAACATTTTCACATATACTATCTTTTTGCATCCATTTCTTCAAAAAATAATTTTATAAAACAAAACTTGTCAACAAATTATCTGCGGATTTGAAGGCTGCCTCAACATAGCTCTATTCCAGTACAGAATATAAGATTATCCAATAGTGAAAAAGGGAGCCCCATCACAAGATTCTTCCCAGAGGTCAACATATTCCAAAGTGTAATTATAGAATTTCAAAATTAAATGTTTTATGACTTTCATCTCCTATCATGTAGTTTGTTCAGTTCTTCCTTTGCTTTTATGGGATTGAATTTCATCATTTTTCTGGTGTCAACCTTTTCTTTCAGTAGTTACAATTTGCTATCCATTTCAAAAGTTGAAATTGTTTGGTGTTCCCTTAAATATTTTTTTTAGCGGAAGAGGTTTTATTTTATTTTATTTTTCAACTTTTATTTTAGGTGTAGGGGTACATGTGCAGATTTGCTCTATAGGTAAACTCATGTCATAGGGGTTTGTTGTACAGATTGTTTCATCACCCAGGTACTAAGCCTAGTACCCAAGTTATTTTTTCTGCTCCTCTCCCCCTTTCCTCCCTCCACCCTCAAGTAGGCCCCAGTGTCTGTTGTTCCCTTCTCTGTGTCCACGAGTTCTCACCATTTAGCTCCCACTTAGAAGTGAGAACATGCAGTATTTGGTTTTCCATTCCTGCATTAGTTTGCTAATGATAACGACCTCTAGCTCCATCCACGTTCCCATGAAAGACATGATCTTGTTCTTTTATATGGCTGCATAGTGTTCCATGGTGTACATGTACCACATTTTCTTTATCCAATCTGCCATTGACAGGCATTTGGGCTGATTTGCCTTTGCTGTTGTGAATAGTGCTACAATGAACATACTCGTACATGTGTCAAACATTTTGAATAAAAAATTGCAACTTCTTTCAAACAAAATTCAACATCAATTTGGAGGAGTCTTTTACAATAAGGTTCAATACCATTGTAAGATGCTTAGGTTGATCTACAAATTAGTTCTTTAAAAATGAAAACATTTTACAAATCTGATGATGAGTGTCTTAGTCTGTTGGGGCTGCCATAACAAAATGCAATAGACTGAGTGGCTTATAAACAATGGAAATTTATTTCTCACAGTTCTGAAGGCTGAGAAGTCCTAAATCAAAGTGTCAGCAGATTTGGCGTCTGGTGGAGGACTGTATTCTGGTTCCTAGATGAATGGCCACTTTTTTGCTATGTCCTCACATGGCAGAAGAGGTGAAGGACCTCTCTCTGGAATCTCTTATAAAGAAATTAATTCCATTTATAAGGGTTCTACTACCATAGCCTAATCACCCTCCAAAGGTCCTGCCTTCTAATACCATCACTTTGGGGTTAGAATTTCAACATATAAATTTTAGTGGGACATAAACATTCAGTCCTTTGTAGTAAAAAGAGAAAACATGCACTGCCTTATTGAAACTTAAAAAAAAAAAACATGAATGTTGTCTCAAAGATCTATAATTTAGCTGCTTTAAATACTGCTTCTATTTTGATAGGTAGATTATCAAAGCATGTTGTGGCACACTTTATGAATAATAGGTTACTACAACCAATTTTAACTAGAGTTCTGCTCCAGAGGTTTCTTAATTTTATTAGAGCATTGATCCAAATGAAAAGCCATGCTTCTCAGAGTTGATTATGAAACTTCTGCAGCTGTATATACTTGTTAAATTAACATCTTTGGAAATAGTCTTCTTAAAATAATTACTAACTTTTGAATTAAATGCTAGTGCTTCTTCAGAATATGTGTGCCTTCTGGTAGATTTCAGGTAGATGGCAAATGTGCACCAATAATTTGTACAATTTGCACTTCAGCATCAACTTTTTTAAGACATGAAAATTCAATATTTAATATTTCATTAAACGTTACACTTTTTGATATTATATCTTTGAAAAAGACAAAATAAAACAAAGCATTACTAAACAGTAAAGTACATACATAATTGTAGATTTAGATCATACATACTATAAATACCACACCCCTGAAAAAGAGTGTTCAAACGACTCTCTCTGTGGTCTATGTTATGACAGTAAGGTCTATATTGCCTGTTCATAGCTTACATATTCCAAAGGTGTGGTTTCTGACAATTCCTACTATCCTACTGAGTGGTGGCTTGATGACTTCCTGCAACTCACAGACTGTGGCTTTGGGCATTGTCCTGGTCACAGCACAGCTAGCTGCTGATACACCAAATGGCCAGGAGGGGCAGCAACAGTGAAACTTCTATCACTACCGCCTGAGATCAGGGGAGTTAGTGGTCCCTCGCCACCTATTACAAGCCTTCTTTTTATCAGGGAGTGCATGTTGTCCTTGAAAAGAAGGTGTTGGCACCATGTGTCTTGAAAGGGAAAGGAAAAATAGGTTGAGCTACCACTTATCATCTGTCAGATTAAACCATGTGTCAATCAGAACACTGTCTGCTACGTACTATTAGACAAGACCCTAGCAGAAGCTAGACGTACAAAGTGGGAATTACCAAACTCATCTTAGTATATTTTCAGGCTTTGCTAAAAAATGAAAATTCTGGATGAATGTTAAACTGTGCTGGATCTGGGATAATAGATATAAACTAGGAGTATTCCAAGCAAAGTAGGATGCATAGACACCCTAAAAATAGAGATTATTTTCAATTATGGGAGTTTAATAATTACTTAGTGTTGGTGATTAAATACAGAGTTAGAAATCTAAAGATGTATTTTATCTACCCAAATATATTAGGAGAAAAGTGCAAATATTAGACTAGTCATGATCAAATCCAATGGTTCTCAGTTTTTTATTGTGCTCAAGATACAGAGTTGAACACTAAACAAGCAAGCAAAGCAAAGATTGTTAGAGTACAGCAGAGTCTCCCGGTGTCTGTTCAGTTGTTATAGTTCAAACCCTATTCACCTGGTTGTCCTTTAGCACGGGGTTACTTTTGAGCTGAGTTGCTTCTTGTCCTGGCTATACTTGTGTTTTCTTAAATACCCATGCAACAATGTTCTCACACTTTGCGGTAAATATGTGATCTTTCTTTGGTGCCTGCTTGATTATGTGCTATGGCTCTTACCCATTACTCTCCTGCAGTTGATCTTCTGTCTTGCTTCTCTTATGCCAAAACTCCATCCGATGTGCATCTTCATAACATCATGTATACCCATTGTAGCAATACCTACTTTTATCCATTGATAAAACTTGCTGATATATAGCGACAAGAACCTGTAAGTTAGGCTGAAAAGATTGGATCAACCTCAATTCTCATTGCCCTGTCTCTATAGTCACATTTGAAGAAAATTTTTGTCACGGGCAGGGAACTTACACATATTCAGAGGGAATTTATCCTTTCTTAGATGTCTACTTAGCCTTCGGAGGTAAGGAAAACAGGAGAGGTAAAGCTGGTGTTATAATAGGTATCCTAAAAAAGACTTTCCTTATTCATGCTAATTCATCTCAGAATGTGAACACTAAGTTGGCATGCTGTATTATTATAGGTGGCAGCAATTTTAGGGGAGTTCTCCACAGCCTTATCTTTTATTAGTGCTTATACCAAAGTCCCATAGAAGTGAATATGTAAATCATTCATTATAACTCTCAACTTTTTTTTCCGAGTCACACTAAAATTGTATACAACTGAGGTCAAGCAATATATTGTCATAATTCTGTCACTTCATTCATTCTGTTTATTCATCATTTGACATTCAAGATGTATCAATTGTCTACCTAGCCCTTGGCATTCATTCGTTGTGCCAGTGCAGGAGATATAAATGTAAATAAAAACACAACTCCTGACTTCAGGGAATTTAGATTGGTGATAGATGCAAGGAGGAACCCAACATTTTTACAGCGTGCCCATTGCTAAAACCATAGAAGATATAAGGTACAAATGGAAGAAAATGCCTAGGCCTGTGGGAAGATTCCATTAGCTCTTCAAAGAGTGGATGAGTGCCTGAGTTGAGACTTTTGCCACAGTTAGTGGATTGGGAGTGGTAGATGGCAGGGCATTCCAAGCACAGTCAATATTCATGTGTGAAGTTTTTCGTACAGGCAGGTGGGAGCTACTTCTGAGGCTCTAGAATGCTATTTCCTCTACTCGGAACACTCAATCCCACCCCACCCCATGCCTTAATGTGGCTGATTCTATTTTGTTTCTCAGGTTACTTCCTCCAGTAGTTCTTCCATGACATACAAAGTCTGGTTTCTGTGCTTTTTTTTTTTTAATGTGCTTTCTTAGTGTCCTGAACTTCTAACAGTGTCCAAATAAATTCAAATTTCAAATGCTAATTTTACCCATAAATTCTAAATTCCTTGAGGATGGGACTAGAAGACCATTTTTGTTCACAGTTCCTGCCCTGCTACCTGGCATAGACTGTGGTAAATAATAAACTTTCAGTATTTATTACAAAAAAAGAATGAATAAATGAACATATGGAGTCAGTTCATGTAAATTGAAAGATAATTTCCCCCCAAAGCTGACCAAAGTCCTTTTAGAATGCTATCAGCCAGTGCTTTTTATTTTTTATAGCCCCCCTTTCTCATAAGACTTTGTGATATTCTCCAAAGGACATTTACAAGTATTTTTCTAATTTTGCAGAGGCTGGCAAATGGAGACTTTCTCCCTCATTAGGCATTATCAAAATGATAGTTGGAAAGTATACAAAACAATGAATACCTGGTGGCAAATGTATGGGAGTGGGCAGGTTCATCAGCTGAGAGATTACAGCACATTAGGCGGGATGAATGGAAGCACGTTCACAGAGGAAACAGTGGGGGAAGCGGTCCAGGCTTGAGCATTTGCTGGGTGAGGCTGCAGTGCAGGTAGGGTTGGCATGCTGATTAAAACCTGGACTCACTTACAGCTTGGTGTTGGTAAGGAGGGCAGAAGGAGAAAGAGTAATTGCAAACAGGTGAGTTAATCTATGATTCATCTGTGGAAGGCTTTGTTGGTTGCATCCACCTTCTCCTGTCCCGTCCTGTTCACAGAATGACTGGCAAACTCCCTAGGAAAACATCTAGATGTTCTTCTCTAAAGATGAATTTCTTGGAGTAACCAAGGCTTCTTAATTGGGAGTATTGGCCCAGAGTAGTCTTTCTTTTCCTGGTCCCTGTGGAGCTTTGCAGTCTGCGGTTGCTGACACTCCCATTCTGATTCCATGTAACCTACAGTGAAACTGCTAGTGGATAAGCCACCCTTGTACAAAGACACCAGTTCTCCCACCAAGAAAGAGGCCTGCTGGGAGTATTAGGCCTACAAACCCACAGTAGATAAACTCAACTCATCTACTCAGAATAATCAACCTACATCTCAATTCTTTAATATACATAAACAAGGATATCCAGAACTAAAGGAAACAACATCACGGATAAGAGTGGCCAAGATCACTGGGAACAAGTATTCAAAATAAAACTAGCTTCAAAAGTGCAAAATAAAACTAATTTTTAAAAAGAATGGCCAAGATAACAAAGAATAGCTGATCTTAGACAAAAGTGCCACTCTTGTAATCCCAGCACTTTGGGAGACAGAGGTGGGCAGACTGCTTAAGGCCAGGAGTTTGAGACCCGCCTGGGCAACATGACCAAGCTCTTTCTCTAAGAAAAATACAAAAATTACCTGGGCATGGTGGTGTGTGCCTGTGGTCCCAGCAACTTGGGAGGCTGAGGCATGAGAAACACTTGAACCAGGGAAGCAGAGGTTGCAGTGAACTGAGATGGGTGAGCTGAGATGGCGTCACTGAACTCCTGTGCTCTAGCTTGGGTGACTGAGAGAGACTCTGTCTCAAAGAAGAAAAAAAGAAAAAGGAAAAGATGTAACCACTTATGAACAAAAGAGATAAGTATACTCTGGGCAAGGAACAATCGGAGAACATGACTGAGCTCACAAAAATAAAAATATATGTAATTACTACAGCAAAGACTGCTAATGGTCACCAATTGAACACAAAATTTGTGTTCCTCCTTCCCAAGCATATAGTTATTATGGGGAAGCAGTTGTTAACCAGGAACTACATTTTACTGCCCCCTACTCCTCCCTATTGCATCCAGTGGGACCAAATGACTATTTTCACCAGAGGAATGTGAGCAGAAGAGACATGTGACATTTACATGTCAAGGCTGTTAAGAATAAGATTTTCATTGTCTTCTGGCAAGGGGATATGAGGCCTTGGAGGACGGCAGAGTCAGGAGGTAGAAAGAGTCCAAATCTCTGATTCTTCTGATGGGGAGGAGCTGTCTGCTAAACAGAGGAACCTGTGTTTGCTAGCATGCAGTTAGTGATTATTATGATGAGCCTCTGACATTTGGGGGTTTATTTATTACAGCAGCAGGTAGTGTTGCCCTAACTCATGTAACTGTTAATATTTAATTTTTTAAAAAATTAGTAGAATGATAGGAAGATGAGTTGAAAAAATTTTCTAGAATCTAGAACAATTAGGGAGATAAACAGAAAACTAGGGAATGTATAGATGACATAAGGAATTGATCCGGAAGCTCTGAACGCTAAAAAAGATTTCAGAAAGAGACAATACAGAAAATTGAGGAGAGAAAACTATCAAAGATGGAATAGAAAAAATTCTCCAGGGCTAAAGATTCAATTTGCAGATTGAAAGGGATTGATGAGGTCTGAATAGGGTAAAACAATGATAAATCCCAATTTAGAAAGTCAAAACTGCAGAAGATTAAGGTTAAAAAGAAGATCCTAAAAGTCAATGCAAGAAAAAGTAAGTTATACATAAGCAAAAAGAATTAAGCTGGCTTTGAATTTCTCAGCCGTATCACTGGATGCCAACAGGCAATGGAGAAATGACTTCAGTATTTTGAGGAAGAACATTTGTAACCTAGATTTTTAATTTAGACCTAGCCAACTGTTAATCAATGGTGAGAGTAAAACAGGAATATGTGTAGACATTCAAGAACTTAGAAAATTTGCTCGATGTCTCCTTCCTAAGGTATCTACTCCAGCAAACTGAAAGAGCAAACTCAAGGAAAGGGCTGATGTGGGATCCAAGAAACAATGGGTGGTGTGAACTAAGAGAATCACAGAGATTCTAAAGATCTGAACCCTGGTCTTCTTACTGGGTGAGTGTATCAATGTGCCTATTGTTGAAATTAATTTAATCAGAATTTTCCATTTTACATTTCTCAAAATATTCAATTCTATACAGAGGATTTCGCTAAAAATTATAAATCATTGTACTAGGTTAGGTCTGAGCCACTTCCTACTTCCTTCACTCCTACCTCCTGTGCTCTTTCCTACCTCAGAGTGGCTAGTTTTCAGCCATTTGGGCCACTCTTTCTGGGATTTGGGGCCAGAATTTTTTTTAACCTTGTCTGATTTGTAAGCCTTAATTTGGTAGCCCTGTTTCCTGGGCTCAAATATCAGTCCCAAAGCCCTTAACATTTCTCCCATGAAGCTTAGGAATCTTCATGCAAAAAGTGTCAGTGGTCTAAGTCATTTTCCGAGCTTCCTGATGTAGGTATACAGGTTAGGCTCCTAAACTGACCCCTGCTCTGTGTTTTCCAGAACTTGCAAAATGCTGGTGCTTCATTGCTCCAGCATAAAAATGGGTCTATAGATAATGCTTCCCTCCATTCTCTTCACTTGGAGAGTCATATAATACAGTCGCATATTAAGAGTTCTGAGGACCCTGGCAGAAAACAAACAAACAAACCTGATTAACATTGTTTAACCCAGCATCTCCTAAACATAATTGACCAGAGAATCTCCTCTTCTCCTTTTTATTTTTCTATTGTAGGGGAGAAGTAATATATTTATTTACCTTACCCATTTAGGTTCATGGCTGAGACACTATAATAAAAGACAAATTAACAAGAGAAAAGCATATAAAATATTGTAAGTTTTACCTAACATGAGAGCCTTCAGAAATGAAGACCCAAAGAAACAGAAAATATTGTATTTTTATGAACAGTGGTGGCAGAAGTATGATGGGAGGAGAAAGGAATATTACCTAACGGTAATAAATTGGGGGAAACTTAGCAAGGCCTGTTTGTTCAGATTCTTTAAAAAAAAAAATCCAAAAGAGACAGGGTATTGCTTTGTCACCCAGGCTGGTGTGCAGTGGTTCAAACATGGCTAAATGCAGTATTGACGTCCTGGGCTCAAGAGATCCTTCTGCCTCAACCTCCCAAATATCTGTAATTACAGGCATGTACCACCATGCCTGGTTAGCTTTTTAATATTTTTGTAGAGATGGAGTCTTGCCACGTTGCCTAGGCTGATCTTAAACTCCCGAGCTCATATCATTCTCCCACCTTGGCCTCCCAAAGTACTGAGATGACAGGTTTGAGCCACTGCACATGGCCTTGTTCATGTTTTTCTCTGTGTCCCTGTGTCTTCATTCCTTTTCTCTGGGTATAAGGACTCCTCTGGAATGAGGGTCTTATGCCCTACTTTAGAGAAAAGTCAGAGAATTATTTTATGGCCCACTTCAGGGGAGAATGGTAAAGGTCATAGAGACCTTCCTGCTTCTGCTCTTTTCTTAAGTGCCAAGTTGCCATGTTTTGGAGTAGCATATTCTGAACTGCATGACTATAACATCCTTTAACATTCTAAGAAGTTAGGTTTTCTTAGAACACATTTTCACAAATGCTATTCTAGCAACAAAGCCCATCTACAGAGTGACGTGTGTACCCATTGCATGTTTTATCTGTGGCAAAATTTTAGATTGCAAGCCCCTACCTATGTGGGTTAATTCTGCTTCACATGGAAGAGACAGCCACTGGGCCAGCCCTGAACCAAGATCCCTGTCACCAAGATCCACTGCTCCTGCTATGGTCAGGCAAAGAGAAGGCTAAGAATCTACTCTGTGAACTCAGAGAAGTCTGGGTCTGGGTGTTTTGAGCACTGTATCTGAAGAGGTAGAAAGATGATATAAAATTATGTCAAACCACTGGAAACAAATAGAGTGAAATTACATAATGTGCCAAGGGAGCAAGAACAAATGGGGTGACCAGAACCATATGTATGCAGCAGCTTAATAAATATTTTTGATGGTGACATGATGATGATTAAACATAGAGAAGCTCAGATGCCTAGGATCCCAAGAGGGTAGAGTGGGACTCTGACACTGAGATCACCGACTGTGAGCTTGCTCTTGCTGTGGAATGAGTTCTTGTTCCCTGCCTTTTGGCAGCTCTTGCATCAGCCGTGCTTCCTCTCCCTGCGGTCGCAGAAGAGGCAGGAGGGCAATGTGCAGAACATCTGCTTAATGGAAGAAATGGGACACTCTAATTTTGCCCATTACTTTGAAGATGAATTTTAAAAGGGAAGTTAAATTAATTAAATGCAATCAGACTTGCTGCTTTCCTTATAGATCAGGTATTTACTTTTGTAAGTCACTGGGCCCTGAATATTTACAGCCTGCCTTTTCTATTCACGTGTACATGAAAGGCAGTATGCATGGTGGTTCGAAGTGATTGTGGAGTCAGAGAGACTTGTGTTTGAATCCAGCTCTGCCAGTTACTTGCTGTAATTGAACTAGAAATTGACTAGCCAAGTCCCTTTTTTAAGTCTCAGTGTACTTGGTTATAAAATGGAGCTAACATCCTCCTCATAGTACTAATATGAGGAGTACATTAAAATACTGCATATAAAGTACTTAGTACACTTCCAGTCTCACAGTCAGTACTCAATACATAGTAGCTTTCATTAATCGTTCATATGCTATCTCCCTACTAAACTGTCCCTTGAGGGTGTAGACTCCATGTACTTAATCTTTGTATCCGTAGGCATGGAGCCTTGAACACAGTATACAGCAATTAATTATTAATTGGTAACCTAAGATTATGCCACCATAGCTTAAGGGAAAATATGGGCAATTATCCATTTAACCTGGAAAATTTGGTCTCCCAAATGAAATTTTGTTATGGTTTAATTTGGTTATGCCCTAATTAACATCTAAATAATGGCCACATCTATTATTCCTGAAGACTAGTATTGGCATGTTTGCTCCCTATTGCATACAAACAGATCCATTTCTTTGCTTTGGTAATCTAGAATCTGCTTTCCCATCCTTTGCCTACATATCTCGTGGGGTGCAGATGAGAATCAAGTCTTCCTCAAGTGGGCAGAGTGATTCAGGTTGACCGCCATATTTACTGAACTGCTGGACCGCTTGCTCCTCACCTCTCTGTCAATGCTATGCTGGCTGGAATGCAGCAATGACGAGCTCAAAAGTCAGTTCATCACCCGGACAGTCGCATGCATTCACAAAACAGACAACACATAGGAAAACACATCTGGATGACAGATCGCATTTTTCACTGCCCAGCTGGACTTCTGCATGTCACATAAAAAGGGGCCTTGAGGACTTGCAAAACCACAATCTATGCTGTTGCCGATATGCTCAGCCCACAGGGGTGTGGCAGGGGAGGTGAGTGGCAGGAATCAAGCCTTCTTGGGAGCGCCATGGGTTCTTCTGCCTGCCAATCACAACGGCGATGTGACAGGAGCCACCCTCACCCAGCAAGGCTTAATGGCCGCATGCTGACTTAAAAACATAGTCCCAGGGAAGGCATTAACATTCTGAGCTCAGCTGTGTCATCTTGGTTGCCATAGCAATGCTGAGAAATATATTTTGTGTCCAATGGTTATTTCTCCACACTAATGAAATGGACATTTTTCTTCAGTGAATTGAATCAAAACTAATTGAGTAGTAATCAGCACAGACCCTGAAGTTCAGGGGAATGTAGTCTGACTAGCACTTTGTGGAAATGCAGAAGCCATTAACTATCTTCAAATGAGATTTTTTTTAAATTAGTGGAATCTTAGCAACCTATTGCGGGCTGGTGTGTGTTATCACACAAAAAACTCGTCATTTGTTTAGTGCTGGAAGGGGAAATTTATTTTCAATTAATTCAAGTGCTGATAACATTCTGTGACTTGTTGAGTCCTCTCCTCCAATAAATATCTCAAACAGATGCGTGCTCCACGATGGACTTAAAAAAAAAAAAAATATATATATATATATATATATGTGTGTGTGTGTATATATATATAAATATATATATACTGTATGTAATTCATAATTTGGATTATCAGATGTTTTCAGAAAACAGCGTTTTTTGCTGAGACCAACTGTTCCTGAAGCTCATTGAGCAATGGAGATGAAAAAGTGATTTTTAAAAACTATATCTTATTGTTTAATCTGTTCAACGTCAAATATCACTGTGATGGAAGAAACTACATAGAGATGGCTGGAAGCCATACAGAGTCATCATTTTTGTCCTTAGTATATCTACATATTCATCCTTGATTAATCTTACAGTTCTTTTTGCTTTCATTTGGATCATGAGTATAAACAAAAATACAAGTACAAACTGGTTCCCTAAGTGTTAACACTCCCCTTCTGAGAACATAATATTGAGTATTGTTATAAGTAGATCTTCATCTCCTTTGAATATGAGCCTAACTCACAGCAAAGAGACATTTGGTTACATGCAAATATGAGTGAGTTCCTTTGCTACACTGTGATAGACTGGAAAGTTTCCTCTGAATCTTTTAAGACATCTGGCTTGTCAGGTGTGGTTCAATAGTGGGTTGGGGTGGCTAAATGAGTTCCTAATTTCAGATGTCCTGCTTCTCTTATTTATGGAGTCCGCTGAGATGCGTCTGAGCTCTCTTTGCCCTCTGACTCTGTTGTGTCACCAGGCCTTGGGAAAATAAGAGTGTCCATTCTTCCTCCCCTCTGCTCTCCAACATGGGGCTGGATCTGCAGGGGGCAGGTTCCTGAGCCTGGCATAAGCAGCCTCAGTAAGGCTGTGTGTGATCTTAGGGACGAGAGCACAACCAGGTTAAGGCACGTGGGGTTTGAGAAAACCGCACCCCAGTATTTGGCAAATGAATAAACAGATGAATCATTTTCCTGGGACTCAGAGTCTAAAGCTTCCAACCAGCACTAAATTCACATTAAAAATTGATTGTGCCATAATTTTTAAGTACAGCCAGACCTGATGGCACATGTTAGCATTTCCTTGAGGTGAGATAAAACTGTGTGGAGTCAGTCTCTCAGCTGATTGGCAGGACAAGGTGGGGAGGAGGAGGTCAACAGGGAGAGGCAGCAGTCCCTCCTCTTCTCCGCAGACACCTTCCTTCTTTATAGCCTTTGGGTTTCAATGTGGGAGAAGACACAGTCTTCTGTCACCATGGCAACATAAGTGCATCACAGTGGGATTAGGGGGTTGAAAGGCAAGAAATACCAAGCTTGGAGGAGTTGGGGCAATCGAGAGAGGATGGACTTTTGCTAGAAATCAACACAATAAGGTGGCAGGGCAATAGAAGAGAGTGGATTTATGGTTTATGACATTCCTAAAATATCTTTATTTAATAATGAAAACTTCATTATCCGGGCCCGGGTTGAAGTGTTGCTGTGGGCCCTCTGAGGATCCCAGCAAAGATCTTTCATCTTGACAGAAGTTCTAAATTACAACATTAGTGTTCTAACCGAGAGGCTGTTATTGCCTATTTGGTGTTTCCAGGGAAATGAGACACACATTGCTGGAAAGTGGGTTATTGAAATCTAGTAGCTTGGAATATTAAAAATGGGGGCTGGGTTGGGGGAAGGTCTCTTTCCCCATGAGCTAGGGATAAATTAAGTGATAAACCTGGGATGTTTACTAAAGCTTCATTATTTTTCAGGAAAAAAAACTGTAATTCATCTTTATTACGGCCAAAGCCATTATTATGTTTCACACCATTAAGAAACAAACGTAAGGAGATCCCTAAAGCTAATTTTCAGACCAACTATATGAACCTATTATGCCTTTATTTTCATCCCAGGTACCTCTGCCTCTTTCTCAGTTATGCAGCCTGACCTCCAAAAAAAAGTGTTTGGTCTTCAGATGTTTCAAAGACAATTAGGTCTAACTGGCTCCTGGTGTTTGACTAACGATCAGAACAGATAACTCTCCAGATCACAGTTCAATTTCTACTTCTTCTGGCAGGGCAAGAAAATGGCCTACCTGGGCTGGTAGAATCAGACGAAGACCAAGTGAGCAGAGGGCTTTGCAATCTTTTCTTCCCTTTGCTCTCTCAATTCTTCCTCCTTATCTTCCCACCTCCCACTAATGCAAACACATCCACTTTCATTTTCTGTTGGCTGTCTCTAAGGCCAGTCTCACAAAAGGGAAGGCAGTTGCCTAAGTGGTTTAATAACAACAATTAAAAAGTAGTTTTAATATGTGCTAGACACTTTGTTAAATGCTTTCTTTGAATTATCTCGTTTAAGCTTTACACCCATTTTATGAGGTCGGTACTACTATAAATCCCACTTTCAGTTGAGGAAGCTGGAGTCAGAGAGATTAAGCAACTGGACCAAGACAACACAGTTAATACATTGGTGCACTGGGTATTGAACTCAAACCTTTTTATTCAAAAGCCCAGACATACAGCTTTTAATCTCTCTACTGTATTGTCTCCCATATATTGTAGTGCTAGAAGTTTCCTCCTGCCCAATTACCCTGTATCCCCACCCTAATCCCATCAATGCTACCTTTAAGATGAACTCAATAGCAGCCATTCCTCTGCCTTAAGAAGGAGGTTGGCAACCTCTGGTAAAATGGAAATGTATTCTCTGGGGATAGAGTGGCAAGTTTGCTGCCTAACCTTGGTCAATGATGACACACCACCTGTTGAGTGTGGCTGGTATTGCACAACAGTTTAGTTCTGCTAGAAATACTAAATGAGATAGTGTTTAAAATGCCATTTTAAGTTATAGTACCACATATCCTTACATGTAAGTTATTATTATAATTATCTGGAATGATTTTTGCCAGTCAATATGTAACTATAGATAACTTTATTAATTAGCAGATAGCAGGGTCCTAAGTGATTACAAAATGGGTCAGTTCAGTGTTCTTGCAGAAAGAGATCATGAAGGGTCCTCAGTCTGGGGCACAGCTTGGGAGAGCAGGCCAGAGAGAATGACTTCAGAAGACATCCTGGCAAGCAGAGAAATGGGCACTAGAAGTGTGTGTGTGTGTGTGCATGCACGCACATGTGTACTCCTGCACAGGACAGGCATGGAATGTGGACGGGAAGGGGATAGAGGGTAAGGAGAAGAAAGGTGGTGGCCTCTGACAGCAGAAAAAGGCAACACTGAGAGCAAAACTTTCCTTCTTTATTTAGGAGAGGCCCTAGATATCTGATCTAGTGGTTTCCAAAACTGACCAAGGTTCAGAAGGAAGACTTAAGAATCTTGCCTTGTGATACTCAAGACCGATTTAGTAGATCAAAGTTAGGCCATATACTTGCTACTCAATCCCCAGGGAGGGCATTTCCATTTTACAAGGAGTCTCCAATGCATGGATAGAACCCAGGCATTTACACTTTTAAAACATCTTTCTAGGTGACATCCACTAAGTGCTCAGCCCTTGGACCCATGTAGATGCTTTGACTGCACTACTCTTCTATTCCATACACCTTGCCCTCCTTCTTCCTTATCAAACTGCCCCTGCTTAACTCCTGCACATCCCACAGTTCTCAGAGCAAACATCCCTTTCCAGAGATGCCTTTCTTGACCTTGTCTAGGTCAAGCTCCTTCATTATGCACTCTAGAGAGACAAGTTCTTTTCCCTTTGAACACTTGTCTCAATTTATAATTACATAGTTAGAGAGTGAAACTCCATGAATATAAAACAGGGATAACGTTTGTTTCCTGAAACTCCAATCTCTTTCCAGCACCTAGAAAAAATCAGAATATGGTTGGTGATTAGCAATGTACATACTTTTTATCCTTTGTCTTAACCTGGGTTTTCTGGACATTAGGCTTTCACCATGCCAGCTCTGTGCTCTCTTTTCAAACGATATCAAGTTAAAAAGCCTCTACCCATCAGCCCAAACTCTCCATCATCAGACCCACACTCCCTATTCAACTCGATTTCCAAGAATTTCCTCCTTAATTAGCTGGCTTCTTTGTTGTCCCATGGAGTAAGCTTTTGCTTACTCCAAACTCTATGTCATTTTCAAATTTGTTTTTTATTTTTTGGGATGGAGTCTTGCTCTGTTGCCCAGGCTGCAGCAGTGGCGTGATCTCGGTTCACTGCAACCTCTGCCTTCCAGGTTCAAGTGATTCTCCTGCCTCAGCTTTCTGAGTAGCTGGAACTACAGGTGCCTGCCACCATTCCCAAATAATTTTTATATTTTCAGAAGAGACGGAGTTTTGCTACATTAGCCAGGCTGGTCTTGAATTCCTGACCTCAAGTGATCTGCCTGCTTCGGCCTCCCAAAGTGCTGGGATTACAGGCGTGAGCCACCATGCTCAGCTTCCACGTCCTTTTAATGTGCCATTTTCCTTCCTTAGAATGCAACAGACTTTTTCCTTACCACCTATATAAATCCTTTACATTCTTCAAGATCCAACTCAAGTTCAAAGAGCATCATAAAGCCTTCTGTTTTGAGTTGAATTTTATCCCCCCAAGAGATGTTGAAGTCCTGACCCCCAATACCTATGAACGTGACTATATTTGGAAATAGGGTATTTGTAGATGATCAAGTTAAGACAAGATCCTTAGGGCAGATGAGTTGAGCTGGCCCAATATTCCCGGTTCCAGACTAGTGCCATTTGTAACAGGCATGCCGGGTTTTAGTCAGCCAAGCGGTATCTGAATTTCAACCCTGAAATTTTCTTGGTTCTAATTCCTGAAAAGATCTTAAGGAATATTAATAAGCTCCTGGCAGGCTTTCTAAGGCCTGACTTCTTAGAGCTGGAGACCTCATAAGTCTACCAAGAGCTTTTGCATCAGGAGACCTGGCCAAGGAATGTGTCTGTATCTGGGGATTGTCTCTTTTCTTAATGGCCATGTCAGTAGAGTCAACCAAGAGAGTTGGGAAGTGAAGCAAAGAAAAATCAATAACATATCTATCTACATATCTTTAAATTTCTAAATTATTATTTTAATTAATTAATTTTGAGATAAAGTCTCTCTCTGTCACTCAGGCTGTAGTGCAGTGGCACAATCATAGCTCACTGCAGCCTCCAACTCCTGGGCTCAAGAGATCTTCCTGCCTCAGCCTCCTGAGTAGCTGGGGCTACAGGCGTGCACCACCATGCCAGGCTAATTTAAAAAACAAACAAACAAACAAAACAAAACAAAAAAACATTTTTATGGATGGGGTCTTGCTATGTTGCCAAGTCTGGTCTTGAACTCCTGGGCTCAAGGGATACCCCTGCCTCAGCCTCCTGAGTAACTGAGATTACAGATGTGACCCACTGCACCCATCTTCTATAATATATTTTAAGACTGCTTTCTGAAAGTAGTCTTAACTACTCACGTACCAGGGACTAGGCTTGTCATGAGAATATGCAGGTGATTAGTCAGGGCCTTGCAGCTACTGTTATTTTGCTAACATCTTCCCAGGCTGGTTCACACAACTGCCTCCTTCTGGTGACAGTGTCTGACCTAGCAGCAGGCCTAAAGAACCAGACCAATTGGACCACTGTCACTATTTAATAAGGCCTGAGTGAATCCTATGTTGATGTCACTCCTAGACCAGCAGTCTCTGCAAAGTGGGAGCTGCCTTGGCTCCTTTCATTTCAGCTCAGGCCCTTCTGTGCACCTCATGTGTGTCTCTCCAATTTTCCACAAAAAAACCTTTTCCTTTTCTTTTTTTCCAGTTATATCTCCTGATCTCTAGTTCTCCATCCTGAAGACCATGTAATGTGAGCTACAGGCTGTCTGCAGAGGTGAGCATTTGACCCTGGCCAGCTCAAGACATTCAGCAAGGTGTGATTGTCCAGTCTTGAGGCTGTTTGTTGGGAGAAGCACTACATAGGCTATTGCCAGTGCCAAGGAGAACAATCCTAATGAGACTGACAGCCTGCCCAACTGACATAGCATTGAAAATGACACCTGACTAAATGAAACTGACACTGAGGTAGGCACTGAGCTTCTTCAGAGAGAAGGGAGGGACCAGCCACAGGGGAGGCATGATCCAAACAGTTGGGGTCTTCGGAAATGTGTGAGTGACTCCTTCTTGCCCCAAATCTCAAAACTATTCTGATGAAATAAAATACGCCAGATTCTTTCCATGAAATAGAACCAACAATCTTTTTTTTTTTTTTTTTCTGAGGAATCATGAAAAAGAAGAGAGTGGATGTGATAGGAAGGATTTTTCAGGGTTTGGAGAATGACTTACGCTTGAGTTATGATTTTCCAGCATTTGTTCATATCCTGCCTTTGGCACTGGTCTTTCCCCAGGAAGAGATACAAATAGAGGTGGAGGGCAACAAGGCTATGAGACTTGAGAGGAGGTCTTCTCTGAGGCTGAAACTGGGAGGATAGTCTTGAGCTAACCCCACCCTCTAGGAGTTTCAGGTTTCCCATAGGTCATTTATTTGCCCGGTGGGTACCTTACTTTCTTTCTAGGTTAGGAAGTAGAAGGTTGATTGAGGTCTGGAATCTCCACTGTCTCCTGAGCATAGGGACTCTCAATCACTAAGGTTGGGTTCCCTGAGCATTTATAATGCTGTGCAATGTTGTACATCTTTGCAACCCACCGAGCCCCATGATACCCTGGGCTATATTCTTATTGTTCTCATTTTGAGGATGAGGGAACTATGTCTTATAAAGTGGAGAAACTGGGATGAGTCACTTTGAGTGACAGGAATAGTAGAGAGACATCTGTTGTTTACATGGATCCTTGCATAAATGACATTATACAGCTAAGCATCATCTCCTAAATTCTTTCTGAGTTAAATCTGGGATAACATAAGGGGATACTGAAAAGATGAATTTCTAAGAACAAGTCTGATAACATAGGTTGGCTTTGGAGTTGGATTCTTATCTGTTTTCAAATGGGATACAAATGTGTCAAGCTGTTAATACAGACTGCTGGGATCTGAACACATGGCATGTGTCCCCCCAAAATTACACATTGAAACCTAACCCCCAAAGTGATTGTATTAAGAAGTGGGGTCTTTGGGAAGTTTTTGAGTGGTATCATAAGGATGAACTCCTCATGAATGGGATTAGTACCGTTATAAAAGAGGCCTAAGGAAGTTTCCTCAGTTCTTCTGACATGCAAGGACAGAGCTAGAAAGTGCCATCAATGAGGAGTGGGCCCTCACCAGACACTGAATCTGTTGGAGCCTTGGTTTTGGACTTCTCAGGCCCCAGAAATGTTAGCAATAAGTGTCTGTTGTTTCCAAATTACTCAATCTAAGGTATTTTGTTATAGCAGCCTGAATGGACTAAGACACTCACCTATCAAGTTTTCCCTGATGGTTAAGTAAAATGAGTATACGAAAATCAGGGTTGATGTATTTGCACAACCCTGCGAGTGAGAACCTCCTTAAATTTTACACTCTAGACAGCCCTCCTGCCCAGTCTTGTTGAAAATACCCAGCATGAGGTCTGGTGCATAGTTGATAATGAGTAATTAGATTCCTACCGTCTTTCTTCAATCTCGATTTGATTAAATTGATGAGGCTTACTCACACCTTCTCCGTTCAGTACCTTCCCAGACTCTTCAACAATCCCATTCTACTTCTCTAGATCTCAAAGTCTAATGCACAAATAGGGTCCTACATAGCACGAGTTCACGTAAGGATGGACAAAGTGAGACTTTTGGTCTTTCAGAAGAGCCCAAGGAATTGCAACGTTTAAGATGAGCTCTAAAATGCCATCCACCTTGTTTTTCTGGCAGAATGAGTAGCCAGGTGGCAGATTTTAGTTGTGGTCTAAGGGGCAAATGCAGTTTTAAGGAAAATTTTAAGAGTACAATTACGTGCTTAAGATCCTTAAATTGAGAGTACAATTAGAGGTTCTTCAGATGAATACAAAATACAGTTTAGGTTCTTAAGAAGCCTTGGGTTAAGGGAAACAGTCATTTTAAGTGTTTCTTCTGGGGTTCCATTTAAAATGAGTTCCCACCCTAACGTCTCTCAGGAGTGCCAGACTGCTAGAGTTTAAATTTGAACTTGCCACTCACTATGTGACCTTGAACATGTCGCATGACCTTTCTGTGTCTCAGTTTTCTTATCCATAAGATAGGGATAATGTGGTATCTGTTTCACAGAGAATGTAAATAATACACATAAAATACTAGCAGAGTATCCATCGTAAGCTCTCAGTAAATGTTATTAAGCGACAATATCATTATTTCAGCCACCACAGAGAAGAAGTTCTATAAGTCAGCTCTAAAAAGTCTTTTGTACAACAATCTATTGCTTTATGCACACTTGTTATGGGTAACAAGGTGATTTTTGTTTCAGAAGAGAATGCAACACACCAGAACTTTAAACAGTGTACTCTCCACTACATTTAAAATATGACTCATTTCTCTAATTTAATTTACACTCTTTATTTAGAAACACAACTTCTGTGTAGAGCAGCACACATCTGTAATATATACTAACAGCATCCACTGCAGAAACTCAAGTTGAAAGACAGGAAGAAGCTGAAAGAAGCTAACATTGGTAAAGTTCCAACCGTGTGCTAAGGACTCTACTTACATTATGTTGTTAAATCTTTTAAACAGCCATTTAAAAGTCTATTCTTGTGTCCATTTTATAGATGAAGACATCAAAACTAAAATGAGTATATTTTTCAAGCTCAAATTTTTCAAGGTCAAAGAGCTGGTAGGTGGTAGAGCTATGATTTGAATCAACTTCTGTCCATGCTCATTTTATTAGACCACAAAGCTCTTGGGCAGAAAAAACTTTAATTTCTTCGCCTAATCCTTTCTTGTCTTCCCCTTGTGACTACACCCACTAACCAATTCTAGTCTCCATGAACCTTCATCCAATGACCCTCCATGCTTCTCAAAGTAGAAGAATGAGCTTTGTCAGCTCAGGAACTCATTCTTTTGGGGTGTGGGAGAGCAGCATGATGAACAATAGAAAGCAGGGACACAGGGCTATGGTGCTGTTTAATTAAGTTAGCTTGAGATAATGGTATATCCTGAAATGGGAACACATCCATTAATGCTGTTATTATTATCAAGGACACGAATGGCCCACTGAGGATTGATGAGAGAATAAACTGTCCATATGCTACAAACCATAAGGAAACAATTGATAGGGAAAACCTCAGCGAGAAACTTTGGATGGGACTGATAATGCATCCTCCACCATAAAACACATACACACACAGTAAAGGGGATGTATGCTTGGCATCTGGTAAATCAATGAACTGTGAAGGGACTGAGGCAATAAAGTGAGCAGGTTTCACATTAACATTATAATATGATATGTTTATAGGATGGGGACATTCAAAAGTGATTCCAGCAGCAATGTATAGGAACTGTTTTAATTGAGTTCATGTTCTGCAACAGAAGTGCAGACTTCATCAATCACGCAAAGAAAGGAGTCATGAGAAGGGAAGGTTTTGGACTTGTTTTCCCCTATAAGTGGCCTTTGGATTTTATTGAATGTAACCTATATAATGCATTGTTTATCCATATACTATTTAGCCAGGGAGGTTGTTTAGGAAGACACAAGCCTTGGATACCCTATACACAAAGGATGTTAAAATAAAATATGCATATCTTAATGCCTTCCTGAAGCCATAAGCTTGTTCTAGTTCACTAGGGATCCATCTCTGCCTGTATGATCTATGGTGTTATGGACAGAGGGGAGCGGAATGCAGCCAATTATAACCATGGAGCAAATCCTGGGAAGAAGAGATGTAATACTGGCTCAAGGAATGATTTGCTACTGAGAGGGGTTCCATTAGCTCTGGAAAGGGTTAGAGGGAAAAGGTTCACAGCAGAAGGGTGCAGATATTTGCCTGAGAATGTCAGGAAGGGCTGCCAAGGGCGAAATAAAGGGAAACTTCCCACCTGGAAAAATGTTCCTCCTGACAGCAATCTGCTCCAAGTGAAATCAAATGGTTTGCAAAAATGTGTTGGGAATCACAAATGTTTTGTGTGCTTGGGATGTGAAATTATTCAATGATCAGGCCTTATGCATAGCCTTTGGATAGCTTGTGGGTATTGATCTTCGGATCTTCATAAAGTCCACTGGGTTTGTTCTCAGGCCCACACATCAAAACTGAGATATTCTCTCTGAGCCTGTTCAAGTAAATGAAGCAGGACCCTCCCCGCAATAGCTATTACCCTCTGCTGTCAAGCTCTGACATATCTTGGAAAGTAACTCAGCACCAAACTTCTCTGTTAGTCTCCGGCAGTGGCCTTAACTAGGTTGAGGGCTGGGGAACTGCCCTGGGTTAGGGGTGGGGACAAGAAGATCGTCATCTTCTTGCTGCAGGACATCATGTCCAGGCCACTGCGGCAGCCTCCTAACTATCTCTCTGGATTTACTCTGTTCTGTCTAATTCCCTTTAGCCTTGCAGCCAGAGATATCTCTCCAAAACATAATCCTGGTTACATTGGTCTAATATTTAAATTTATCCAATAGTTCTCCTTGTTTTTAGGTAATATCCCTGTTTGCTGTATAGACCATGCCTACCACTAACTGGGTTGTGTGTTCAGATCCCAGCCAGTTTTGGGGTACCTACTCTGTGCCAGGTCCCATACTGAGTTCTGGGAATATTATGATGGCCTAGATAGAATCAATCTTCTGCTCACAAAGCTTATTTGTAGTTAGTGGTAGAGATGGTTAAACCAGTAATTACAGTAAAGTGTGGTAAGTTCTAAGATCGAAGAAGTACAAGTTACCATGGGAGCAGATTGCAGAGCCTCTTCACCTGGAGTACAAAAGTAGAGAAGGCTTCCCCGGCAACCGTGTTTAAGCTAGAAAAAAAAAAAAAATTATTTTACAAAATTGCCTATCATCCTTGCAAAGGGCAATGCTTCCTTTTGCTCTCTTTTCATACACCCCCTTTCTGTTACTTTCTGCCTTCCAGCAGTGAGGAAAGCTTAGAGGTTCCTGAAAAGACCATGCACATCTTTAGTCCTTCTCAAATTTAGCTGGTATCCATCCTTTAAAGCTCTTTCACTGGGTAGTTTACAAAGGGCAGTGAGCTTGCAGTACAGCAGACCAGGATTCAATTCAATTGTGCCCCTGAGTTGTGCATCCTTGGGAAAGTTATTTAACTTTACGGAGCCTCCTTTTGTAACTTGGAAAATAGGGATAATAGTGGTACTTCCCATTGGGATTTGAAGGGACCCAATAAATGGCAGCCCTCTTTCATATCCAAGTTTTGAACAAATTGAAAAACACAACAAAATAATAAAGTAGATGACAGACTGAACATCCCTTTTATTAGTGATTAAGCTGGTACTAAAGAGTATGGCTACTGTATTTTATTGATACTAAAATGTACTTTCCCTTCACATTTAACATCTTTTCACTGAGGGTGCATTTCACAATCAATGGCATGTTACAGTTGCTGCTGGCCGAGTGGCAGTCATGACATAGTTGTTAGTGCCTGCACACACATGAACTTGGGCTATTCTTGGTGGCAAGACTAGGCCACTGCATCTCTTGATGTTTCCATCAATAAACTACTAAGGACCATTTAGGGAAGAATAAATAAAAAAGTCCTGGTTGTTATCTAAAACCTCTCTTTGCTGTTTTCTAAAAGACAGAATGCTAACAGAATGGATGTCTTCAGCTTGGAAGAAAATTCCAGAATAATGTGAAACCAAAGCTGTGTCTTGATAGCAAGGAGGAATTTTTTTTTTTTTTTGTAAATCACATAGCTACATCACTCTGAGTCAAAATGTGATTCAAAACAGATTCTAAATGTGAATTTTAAAGATATGTATTAGCCAAATTATTTTCCTTTTTATGTGTACAAAAGAGTGACATGTCATAAACATGTAGGTTTGAAAGAAACAATCTTATTCAATAAGCATTAAAAAATTCAAAGTGATAGAATGGAATGTATTGCTTAATGGTCAGTGTTTTTCTTTCTTTGTGATACATGAAATCATGATGCCACTTTCACTGATGGTGCCTTCCATGGATGAAATATCATGTATCAGCAGGCAAGCAGTCTTCAAATGCAGAGCCATAGGACTGAGCAGACATGTCCGTGAGGAGTGAGGGCTGGTGGCTTTGCAGCCTGTAGAGGCAGAGCACAATTATGCTTCCTGTGGGAAGCTTGTTCCTAACAAAAGAGGAAAGGAAGGAGTTGGATTTCCACATGTGCAGTTCATGTGTAATCCAACTCACAAATTGGATTCAGTCACTCCTCCCCGGGAAGAGATGGAGAGAGTTCAGGAACGTTGCCCATGTGGCGTTCCCTCGACATGGAAGGACACATTAACAGAGTAGCTATCTCTCAGGTTTGGTGTGACAGCAAAATTAAGTGGGTAATGTAAAATGTCACTCAGTTGTCTTTTAGCATTCAGTGTTGCTGATGAGACGTTTGACATTTGACATAATCTGATTCTTGTTTGATCAATGGCCTATTTTATTTTGCTTCCCCACCCTTGTGGGAAGACTTTATCATTGCTTTAGTCTCGGTATTCTGAAATTTCAAAAAGATCTGTCTAGGGGTAGGTCTTTTTTTTTCTTTTATTTTAAGTTGAGGGGTACAGGTGCAGGTTGGTTACATAGGTAAACTTGTATCACGGGGTTTTGTTGTGCAGATTATTTTGTCGCCCAGGTATTAAGCCCAGTACTCATTAGTTATTTTTCCTGATCCTCTCCCTCCTGCCAATCTCCACCCTCCAAAAGGTCCCAGTGTGTGTTGTTCCCTTGTATGTGTCCATGTGGTCTCATCATTTAGCTCCCATTTATAAGTGAGAACACGTGGTATTTGGTTTTCTGTTCCTATGTTAGTTAAGGATAATGGCCTCCAGCTCCATCCATGCCCTGCAAAGTACATGATCTCTTTCTTTTTATGGCTGCGTGGTATTTCATGGTGTATATGTACCACATTTTCTTAATCCAGTCTGTCATCGATAGGCATTTACGTTGATTCTATGTCTTTGCTATTGTGAATAGTGCTGCAATGAACATACCTGTGCATGTGTCTTTCGTTTATACTAATTAGAATTTTGTTGGCACTAAACATTTTGAATCTAATGTCCATGTTCAATTCTGGGAAATGGTCTCCTGTTATTTATTTGATAGTTCCCTCTTCTCTGTTTCTCTGCTCTAAATTTCTGGAACTGCTCTTACTCAATGCTGGATCTCCTGGATTGAATGGCTATTTTTTCTAGCTCTTCTTATTTTTTATTTATACATATTTCAAGACTGTCTAACCCTTTAATTTCTAATTTCTCAATCCTTTTTTTATAGCATCTTGTCTTTGTTTTGTAGATGCAATATTTTCCTGAATCTCTCTACAGACTTCTGGGCGGGCCAGAGAAAGTCAAAATGTGAAGCAGAATGGGTCTGGTGCTGATGCGGTGGACAACAAATTCTATTGAAGTGGTCTTGAATGCTTCCCCTAGTGATGTGATGGTTTCTAGTATCATTGCCTGCTGGGACAACACATCTTGTGATGGCAACTTAAAAAGTTTACTGCTTTCTGATGCTTCTCCTCTTCAGAGAAATCCAGGTTAAGAAGTCCCACGGGCCCGGTGTGGTGACTCATGCCTGTAATCCCATCACTTTGGAATGCCAAGGTGTGAGGATCACTTGAGGCCAGGAGTTTGAGATTGGCCTGGAAACCATAGTGAGACCCCATCTCCATAAAAAATTTAAAAAGTAGCCAGGTGTAGTGATACATGCCTGTAGTCCTAGCTACTTGGGAAGCCGAGGTGAGAGGATCTATTTAGCCCAGAAGTTTGAGGCAGCAGTGAGCTATGATTATGCCACTGCCCTCCAACCTGGGTGACAGAGCAATATCCTGTGTCAAAAAAAAAAGAAAAAGAAAAAGAAAAGAAAGAAAAGAAATTCCATAGACTTCTTGGCACTCTGCACTTCACAATATAGGAACACTTATTTACTGAGTAGCTACACTGTGCTTGAGTCTCTACTTTCTCCCTTGCTTTGATCTAGCAACTGGATCATAGCATGCATTCAGTAAATGCTTGTTAAATGAATGATTTCACTTAAATACATTTCAATAATTACTCGTTAAATACCTACCAATATACCCAATATATGTCCAGCAGAATACAAAGCATTGTGTGTTGTTAAAAACAAAAACAACAATATCAACAACAAAATAGTGCAAGTCACAACCAATGCCGTTGTGGAATTTAGAGTTTAGTAGAGTAATTAAATTAACAAATAAAACTCCAAAGCTATACAAGACAGTATTTAGGTATTCAGGTCAGTGTTAGAATGCAGTTTCCAGGCTGGGCACAATGGCTCACGCCTGTAATCTCAGCACTTTGGGAGGCCGAGGAGGGCGTATTGCCTGAGGTCAGGAGTTTGAGACCAGTCTGGCCAACATGGTGAAATGCTATCTCCACTAAAAATACAAAAAAATTAGCCAAGCATGGTGGTGGGTGCCTATAATCCCAGGGCTCAGGAGGCTGAGGCAGGGGAACTGCTTGAGCCAGGAAGGTGGAGGTTGCAGTGAGCCGAGATTGCGCCACTGCACTCCAGCCTGGGTGACAGAGTGATGCAGTTGCCAGACTCTGTGTGCTATAATTGCTCAGAAAAAGAGGGATGTCACAGTACTGGGGGACAGGTGACAGAGAAGAAGACATCTTTGAAGGGACCATTCACATCAGGGGCCCCAGTGGCAAGGCTCCATAGGCATGGCAACATGCAGATCTGACCTTCACCCTCTTGTCATTTACATTATTCATGCCGCGTGGCGCTATCTACAGCACCTCTTTTCCTTCTAGCCTTCAGAGAAGAGGAGGCAAGTTCCAGGACATTAAGTATGCTTTGCCACTTCCTGCTCAGATCCAATTCTAAAATGAGTGGTTATCATCTGCCCAGCAGTCTTTTGACCTGTGGCAGCAGTGGCTTTGTGGGAATCTGGCCATTCTTTTTTTTTTTTTTCTCTCCTGCTCTGTTCATTTCCCAGGCTGCACACAAGCCCATTGATTGCTGTCCTTTGACTTGTATTCCTATGATGCCTTGTTATTTTTCCTTCCTTGTTTTCTTTTTCTGCATAATGGCTGGTGGCAGTCACTTGGACAGGGCTCAAACCATTGCTAGTTCTCCTTGTGCATAGATTTCTTATATTATTCCTACCAAAGCTATTAAATGTTGCTGTTGACATTTTCTTTTTGGCCACATGACAGTAACAATATTCAGATCTCTAGCCAAACACCTGCTCAGGAAATATGTTACTGAGGAACTTGAAGCCTTCATTCTTATCCCACACCCCTGGGCAATGTTGTCTTCTTCCACAGCATGGCTTTATAGTTTACACCTCTTTGCCTGGCACTCACAGCCTTCCAAGGTCTGATCCATGCCTGCTTTGCCATGGTGTTTCTTCCCTATAAGTCTTCTCACATTTGAACAGTGATGTCTGCAGTTGCAGACTAGGAAGAGGCTGGGTCAGCATCAGAACCCAGCTCTCTGATTTCTAGAATGAAAGTTCCTGCTTACCAAACAGCCTGCCTTTAGTCTTCCTCTCCAGCCAATAGGCTATTTCTTCCTGGTGACATCCTATAGCATTGACAATGCCTCTCAAGTGACATTTACTCAAGTAGTGCTCTGTGTTCTTGCTTAACTTTGTCTAGGGTGGATATTCAGCTGGTATCATCCTACGTGGTTGTGTAGGTTGCTAAAATATCAAAAGAATTCTTTGGTAGTTAGCAAATAACTGTTACTCTAAATCCCTGAATAAACTGCCCAACCATCATCCAGGGTGTCCTGGCATCTTTGGGACCTCTCTAGATCTCCTTGTGATCTAACTATTAAGGGTTAACACCTGGTGCCATAAGGCATCTCCATTACCCAACTCTAGTCCTATGGCTGGTGTTTCTTCTTACCAGCTGATGCCTATGTCATATGGGTTTCTTAGAAATTTTGAACATCAGTCATGATGTTGTGTCTGTGTCATCTAAATGCTTGCAGGGCTCATCAGTCTGTTTGGCAAATGAGATGGCACTAATATGGATACCCAGCTTATGGGCCTGTACCTGCAATGTTACTGGATGCCAGGAATCTCTGCTCAAAGGTCTCTTATGCCAGTAGAAATTGGAGCCACTTCCCATGCCACTGCCCTCACTTTCTGCTTAGCCATAGCTCCATAAGTCTCTGCCACAGCTGCCATAATTGGAGCATTTCCCACTTGCCATCTTCCTCCTTTCTCCAATCAGCTCGGTGCTAACTACCTGTGCTGCTGTATCAAGCCACAGTTGCATCATTCTTCTTGGGATGCAGCCTATAAAGCTGATGCATTCCACTCTTTGACCACTAATGTTTCCTCTGGGAGCTGCATGCTTTGTTGTTCTACTTGGATTGGCACCGTTCACTCACGCTCTACCCACTGCTGCTCCTCCTGAGCTGCTAACTGATAGTCCTTCTTTTACCAGGTCTCCAGTTGTCACCTCACTTTCTGGAAGGTAAATAACTACCTTTTCTCTATGTTGTACTCTTCCAGAGGCTCTCCAGAGCAGTGTTGCTTGGGTCTCTAAAATTAGAGATTTGTTAATGCTCACAGACAAGCTTTTGTTTCCTTGGAAAAAACATGTGCTTGCAGGAGGCTGCATTCAGTCGCTCCCTGCTGTAGCAGAACCAGTTCTCTTCCCCAGTCCCTGCACTATGCTGCCAAGCCCACCTCATCACGTCAGGCAGGTTCTTTCTTCTCTCAGAGTAGACTGCTTTCCAGAGGTGTATCTCACACACCTCCATTGTAGTTTGGCCTTCATCAGGTTCTTTCTCAAACTTATCCCAGTTTTTCAGAAAACTCCATTTGTCTCTGAATTCCCCATACTGAGAATTGAGGTGTTTTTCTATAGGGAGGTCCCTATTCCCACAGGAATCAGTCAGTGGAAATGAACTCTGGGGAAAGGGAAGTCACCAGCCCCTACTAAGTCATTCAGCCAGCACTCCCTCTTAGCGCTTTCATACCTAACTGAACTTTCTTGAGGGATGAAAAGTGTCTTTTTTTTTCCGTTTATATTCTCCCATGTCCTCTAGCATAGGTCTAAGCACTTTGCACACATTTAATATACTTTGTGGAGTGAATGCATAAATTGATTCATTTCTCTGCTAGGCATTGTTGCTGGAGCTTACATTGGAGGTTTCTTATTTGGCTGTGTGTCATGAAGTTTCAGGGATCTCACAAGCTTTTTCTTTTTCTTTTTTTTGACACAGTTTCACTCTGTCCCCCAGGCTGGAGTGCAGTGGCACAATCGCTGCAACTTCTGCCTCTCCGACTTAAGCTATTCTCACGCCTCAGCCTCCCAAGTAGCTGGGATTACAGGTGGACACCACCACCCTAATTTTTATATTATTCATAGAGACAGGGTTTCACCATGTTGGCCAGCTGGTCTTGAACTCCTAACCTCAAGGGATCCACTCATCTCGGCCTTCCAAAGTGCTGAGATTACAGGCATAGGCCACCGCACCTGACTGAGCTTCTTGAAATTATAAATGAAGATTCTGTATATGTGAGAGTTTTTGAAAGGGAGAGTCTATAGCTTCCCTCTTCCCTCATCCTTACAGATTTTCTATGCCCCTCTACCTTTAAGCATTTCTTAAAGGTGGATCTTGAGGATCTTGAAGGGGTCTTCTTGCTCAGAGGAGGCTTTGTGATACTTAGTGTCTCTGTATCTAATTGAGTCCGGACTGGTAGAACATGAAAGTGCGTGACTAGGAAGGAATTTTCTAATGGACATTTATCCTTTAAGAGTTCTCCAGGATTGCTCAATCATAGAAGAAAGAACTGAGAATGTTTTGCCTACACGCTGATCTGATCTAGCACCCTTCTGTCTTGGCCTAAGCTTTTTGGCGTAGAATCTTCCTGGTGACTGCTACCCTTTGTCCACTTGGCAATCCATTGGCTCCTGTCTGTTTCCTGGTCTATCTGTGTCCTTGTGATCAGTGTCTCCACATGTTTTTCAAATGGGCTGTTTGTGCTTGCTGTTTGTATAGATTTGTATAGATTTTTAGGTCATCTACTTTTGGCAACCGATGGAAGGCTCCCTAAGTACGTGCCTGAGTCCTTGCCTTCAGAATTATGCCCAGAGGGGTACTGAGCAAATAAGGTGAGCCATGTTAATGACACCTTGGGTTGAAGACACATTTGAGATTACTCTTTTGCTGTCTTGAAATCCTAAAATCAGGCTACCCTGAATCCATGATGCTTTTCCTAAACTGGAACATTGTAGAAGTTAAATATTCCAAGTGGAATTGGGGATGGAGTCTTCCATTGTGAAGCATTTTATCAAACTGATGTGATTATAGTATTTTTTTACATGAGAACTATCTTCTCCAACAAGTGAAATATCATGACCTGGCATTACCCTACCCTTTCAAAATAGCAGACGACAGTTTAGAGCAACTAAAAACAGTGTAAGTGCCCCAAACACTTCAGGAGCTGAAATAATCACAACTTTCCTCTTGCAACAATGCCTACTGGTTAGACATTCACAGGACTTTTCACTGTCTTTATACTTCACTGTTTGTGGGAGGGGTAGATGAAAAGAAAAAAAGAAAGGAGAGAGGCAGGAATGTAGCCCAAGATCTCAGCAGGAGGGAGCCGTTAGCTAGAGCCTCCCTCTTTTTCTTCCAAGAGGATGATATCAGGATAGTAAATTGCTAACCCTGGGAAATCAGTTTGTCCCTTTAAAGCTATTAAAGGGACCAAGATGAGTTGGATTCCTAAATGAGCTTTGAGGATTACTCTGCCAGGTGGAAGGTGACTGCCCATGGGGGGAAAGAGAAATTAGCTCCCAGTATATCATTTTTGAGCTGTCCAACGGTAATCCCCACACTGATTTAAGGAGGAGGCATTTGAGATAGTAATGGACAATTGCCTCTTGCTTTTTTCTGATAACAGCAGGTGCTCTCAGCAGCAGCAGCTTATCCTAGGTATGGAGAATGTGAAAGGTGGGAGCCTTGGACAGGGCATGAGGATAGAGGAGATAAGTGGATGGGCACCTGGAGGGACATGGGACAGATTTGGAAATGGCAGGTATCATCTCAGTCCCCAAAGGGAGCTGCCCCTCAGACTGAGTTTTGGGAAGAAAGATTAGGACTGCTCTTGTTCAGCAGAGGGACTATAGCTTCAGGGGAAGATGTCATTCTTCAAAGGCAGGAGCTAATTTTCTCTCTGGATTAAGGAAAAGATTCATGAGGTCAATGGTGTGGGCTGTGCAACCCACTCAGTGGCTGCCCTGGAAGCATCAATCAAGTCCAGGCGTCCAATCTTGACCACTGGCAAATATCTATTTTAGGTTGACCCCATCCTTACTTGCTGGAGGGAGGAGATGTTATTCAATGTGTCAGGGAACGTATTAAACTATTAGATGGCAATATTTTAAAGTTAACTTTTAAAAAATTGTCCTTGGCATATGAGCTCTGAGAGGACCTTGGGATTGTTTCTTGAGCAGTGAAAAGCCCTAACACAGGTCTGTGGGTAGATGGATGAGTTAGAGGCTTTGTGGGCTCTCACCTGGACAATTGTAATGTCCATAATGGTGGTCTCATCCTCTGAAGTCTCCCCACATCAGTCTGCCACCCTTTTACACACTGTTTTCAGTGTGTAATTTCTAAAACGGCATTAAAACAAAACAAAACAAAAAACCCTGAGCTTAAAAACCTCCAGAGACCCCTGGTTTCTATCACTAATACAGTCTTGGTTCCCCAGCATGCCTATTACGCTATTGATCATCTGATTTTGACATGCTTTTCCAGCCTCATCTCCCATCACTTTTTGCCCCGAATGTCTGCTCCAGCCCCTAGAAACCACATCTTTCCCTGTGGATGTGCTCTTCTCTTTTCTACCTGAGCTTGCTGCTGGTTCCGCTCACTGAAATCTGTCTCCTCCACCATGCTCTGGCAGGGGAATGCCCAAGAACCAGTTCCAATGTCACCTCACTTAAAAGCCTCCTCTGGTAGCTGCCTCTCTGCACACTTCTCAATTAAGGCAGATTTTGAGGTTTTCTCTGCTGTTCTTGCAAACAATTTTTAGTAAATTTCTGCTAGAACACTTGCCCGTGCTATACAAATTATGTTGTAATTTTTTGTTAATATGCCTACCTTCTCCAGTGGAACTGGGAGACTATTCTCATTCGCTTTTTTCAAGAGTTTCAGTAATTATTACAATTCCTAGGAGAGGTGCTCAGTACATACTGGAAGAGAAGATGAATGAAGGCTTGAATGAATGTAGAAAAGAATAGAGAACAGAAACAGAGATCTCCAATGTATAGATAGGCAAGGCCTATAGAAGGCTATGTGCTCCTCCACCCCCAGCCGCTCTCCCCCTTCCAACTTTCTGCAGGCAATTTGCACCTAAACTGTCCTTTATTTTTCGGTTCCATCATGTCTTGTTGCCCTCAATTGCTGTAGTCTGATGTTGACCCTGCATGACAAGCAGATCAACTCCTAATCTGCCAGAGCCCCAGTTTTTCTGGGACATTTGCAAGCTCCTGACAGAACCCGAGGAGAGGAAAACTGTCAGCCCTCACTTGTCAGTTCTTGGAGCAGCCAGACCTAGGCTTAATTTGCACCTTGAAATCCCCTGGGGCCATCATGGCTCTGATTGCTGGTTTAGGCCCCTTTAATAGTTTATCTTAGGGGATAAGTAGGATAGAAGGATGGAGGATGAGGACTATCACCACTTTATTGTTGCATCTCCGAAAAGCTGGGATGGAGCCGGGGTGTGGGGAGAGGGGTGTAGACAGGGAAATAGAAAATGAGGAATGAATAGACTGGTTTTAAGTTTCACACCAAATTAGAGTAATAATGGGGAAATTGAGTTGGGAAACATTAAAAAAAAACACACAAAGATGACTCAGTGTAAACAGCACTGTCTAAAAAGCAGCAGAAGATCCACACAGGGAGAAGCTGCACTTGAGTGATAATAAAGGAGGCAGCTAAAGCAAAGAGATCTCCCCGTCTGCCGGGTTTCTATCGCTTAATCAAAACTGACTCCAACCACTGCAGCTGCAAAAAAATGTTCCCAACCTTCCATTAATTTCCATACAATAACCCTCTAATGGGGGAGCTGTTCGGGGGAGGAGCGCAATCAATCTGGTCTAATGACACACCGGAGACCTGGGGAAAATGCAAACTTGGAGCAATTTCATGGCAGGTGCAACCTTGGAAAGCATTACCATTTTTCTAAGTTAATTTGTTCCCTTGATATGTTTGAAATCCATATTTGTACTTTAAAGGTCTAAAATGCAAGATGATTAAAAAATATAACCGGATTTTTGTAAACCTTTCAGCAATAGCAGGTGATATATTGGCTGCCTCCCTCCTTCCTCTCCTCTGTGAGCAGGGATCACTTTGCCTTCTTTTATCCTTTGCTGTCATCTGAGGTGGCTGTAGATTCTCTGTTTTGTTTACTATTTTTAGGTTTTCCCTTAGCTCCCGCCTTCTGGAACTCTTTTGCACTCTGGGCAGAACCAATCTGGGAAGTGGCAGCCAGACCTCTGGGTGGGATTTGGACCCTAGAGGAGGAGGAGCAAAGAAATCCCATTCCAGATTGGTTGTGGAGAGACTGCAATGTCTTCTCCTTGTCTCCGGCTCTTCCTCCCTGCCCACCTTTTCTTCCCAGACAGGTGAAGAAAGGTCCAGGGAAACAAAAACAAAATCTGGCACTTGGCCCTCATTCAGTCCCTTGATTTCTCAGTTTCACTGGCCCTCCCCTGGCCTTGCAGCCTGAAGTTGGCCTCCGGAGGTCATCTAGGCAGAAGCCTAGATGTTCTTGGCAATTCCCTTTCCTCTTAGAACTTGTCCTAGGAAGCATAAGGAAAAGTACTCTCTGCCCCACTGAAATACACACACATTCTCTCTCTCTCTTTCTCTCTCTCTCCCCTTCAAAAATCTACTTGGAATAAAATGATAATGTGCAGATTTCTGCTCCCTGGTTTGCCATCTTGCCAACGGTCTTACAGACTAACACTGTTTATGGAACGTGCAGTTAACTTCCCTCCTTCTCCTCTACTTTAATCTAGGGAACTTTACATTGAAAGAACCCTTCCTAGACTCTTGCGGATTATTCTTCCCATGCTTTAAGTGGCTTTTCCCATTCGGTGAGCAGGGCACGTTGAGAGCCCTGGGTGTATCTCTGATTGGTAGGGCATTCAAACAACCAGAACTTCATAAGTTCTTCCAGCCTTTGAAATAAGGTATATTTCATTCCATTTAGCCTTAAGGTTTATAAATTAATCCAAAAACTCTCTGAGAAATGCATTTGCCATCCTAATTGAGAATTTGATGATAACTTACTCAAGAATCCAGCTCTAAGGCTCATTGATGATGCTTAGAGTTCAAGAGTTTCATGCTGCTTAACTCTGTGAAGTGCTCTGGGATGAATTACCACTGGAGAGAAACACAGATCTTTGAGGGCCAGAAGTTAGCAGACAGTCTTTTTTTGCTGAACTATCATTAATTAGCTCTTTGGGAGCTTTAATTCCTTGCTCAGAAAGAGGGAATTAACATTCGTCCCATACTTAGGAAAAATTCTCTTTACTGTCTTGCCCTGATGCTATCCCAGAACCTTAGTATAGTAGCTGTCAGAATGCCCCATGCAAACCTCTAATGCCAGAGGGCATAGTTAACCCAGAGTCCTGGCTGCTGGGCTCTGAGCTACATTACTGTGTTTATGGTGAGGCCGCACCTCCCAGAGGTGGCTCCCAGCCAGTGACTGAAGTTGGCAGGGATACTAAGGCAAATCAAACCCTAGGAAATACCAGATTCTTTAGATTTCATCTTGATAATTGCCCCATGGCCTTGCTGTACTGTCCTGAGTCTTCATGGTGATCTAGGACACTTTTACCCAACCTTTCTTCCTGTCTTTTTTCTTTGGAAGTCTCAGACTTGCATGGTAGTCTAATGATTCTTGGAGTCTCCCCAGCTCCCTTCTTATTTTCTCTTACAGGTATATTCTCTATAAAAGTATTTCACCATGTTTAATCTCACCTTGGTGTCTGTTTATCAGAGAACTTGGACTAACACGCATAGTCACAGCCACCGGAGAGACTGTCTCCTGGAAAATGAGAATTCAATTGGTTATATTCCACTAGGCTTCAGGAGTTCAGATAGCATTATTTATTTTGCATTTAAAGGTAAGGACTGCAGTATAAAATAATGCCCCAAAAACCTGTTGAACTTTTAACATTTTTCTCTTGGTTTTGGAACCTTCCATCTGTGTGCAGAATTCATTTTATTCTAGAAATGTGTTACTTTTCTCCTCCTCACCATGTGATCTGTGTATGGCACTCTAGGTAACAGGAGCTGACATTTATTGTTAAACCTGCCTCTTGAATCACTCTGAGGGAGACCATAAATGTCTCTGATGTGATTCCATATAGAGGCTTAAAATGGCAATGTTATCTATATGTGCAATTATGATTCATCTATTTCTCTCAAAAGATTACAAGTGCTGGAAAGAGGCTGCAACCTTTTTCTTTGGTGAAGTGGGGTGAATAGTGGATTTATACAAGCACCATAGGGTCGTGAAAACATTATCTTGGATCAGCTTCTGGGACTAACTTTATTTATCAGGAACTCTTCCCTAGATCAAGAGTTGAAATAACCTGGACAGATTACAGTAGCTGTAGTAGGTCTTCCATCTGGGGCAGTTGGGTATACACAAGCTTTAATGCTATCATTTAATCTTTTTGCAAACCACACCTAGCACAATTTTGATTCACATCCTACTGGAGACACTCAGTAATTACTTCTAGCTCCTCAGTCTCTTTTAATATAACGTCATTTTATTACCACTTGCGTGAAACAGGAGACGCATAGATATAGCTGTGGGTTCCAATTTTTGTGTTTTTCTTTTCTCCCTTTCCCTGAAAAAAAAAAAGCCAGGTTTTGTTGGAATGGATAGTATTTTATTTTATAGCAGAAGCCAGTATTTGATCAGAATATTTAGTGAGAGAAGTTTTATCCATTTATGACATCTTCCATCTTCTGGACAAAATGCTTCTGACATAGCTTGCTTTTTATGAGATGGACAAATTTAAAAACAATTTTTCTTTTTTATTATAGAAGTCTTCCATGTTTGATTTCTGTGTTCTAAAGTATTAACCGAAAACAACATTTCATTGGCTCATTCCAAGTGAAAAACATGGAAAGTGCTGTTCCCTAAGTTTACTTATCTAGAGGGCAGGTCTGATCCCATGTACTCATTTGTCCTTTCTTTCACAAATATTTGTTTAAATTTTATTCAGCAAATGTTTATTGAGTTCCTGTCATCAGCTAAGTGCTAAGGATACTTGATTAACAAAATGGACAAAATTTCTAGCCTCACTAAGCTTGTCCCTAGTGGAAGACTCAACAATGAGCAAACAAATATTTTATGGGGTGAAACCAACAATATTTCTGATGAACTAACTATGGGGATGTTAGACAAAAAGAAGAGCCAAGGATGAATGCAGGGAACTTAGCTTGAGCTAACTCTACAAAACAGGAGACCATGGAGGAGAAGCAGGTTTGGTGGCAGGCAGACTAGGACTGAGTCAAGAACTCTGTTTTGGACATGTTAAGTGTGAGATGCCTATGAGATATCCTGGTGGAGATATCCTGCTGGATGTATAAGGTAAGTTTATGGTGTAGACTGAAATTGAGAATATGTATTTGGGATAGTACTTACAGCTTCAGGGCTAGATGAGAATTTCAGGAGTATGTTGTCTCAGGGACTCTCTAAATTCAAGAATCAGGTAGAGGAAACAGATTTATTATAGGGGGCATGTACCATGTGCCGGGCATTAAGCTAAGCGCTGAAGATACAGAGAAGGCATTAACTAAACTCATTGAGGACAGAGGATGTGTTTTATTCTCTTCAGATTCCCAGACCCTAGCACATCACTAGCTGCATAAGACTTTATTTAACAACAACAAAAACATTGAAAGGAGGGACTACACAGAGTCTAGTGATAAACCAGAAATTATAATTAATCCAATTCTGTGCATATGAGATCCTATTAGAAAAAGATAAAGTTCATATTCCAGTGATAGAGGCAAAGAAGGCATTACAACACAGCATGAGTGTTTATCAAATATAATTTTGTACAAAAAGTTTTGAGAGTGTAAGGTAGGGACAGCTATGTCTGTCCTGGGTTATCACCAGAGGAAGTGATGCTTCAGAGGAGGGAATTCTCACCAGGCACACAGAGCTGAGGGAGGGCATTTGTCAGACTATTGAAGTCCAACAATTTTGCTGCACAATTTGGTGTCACTGGTTCCTGGGTGGAGTGAACTTCTCCACTATCAGCTCTCTGTATTTTCCAACTTTGACTTTATAATTAGTCCATTTTCCACAACAAATATATTTGTCTCTTTAAGAAACTGATTTAAACAAATAAACATTTATTTAATGCCTACCTTACATATTATATGCCTATCTGCCTTCAAGAAGCTTTCAAATAATGGAACGAGAAACAGATACTAGTAGTCAACTACAAGGCAAACCAAGATAACGTCCTAAACAGAAGTGCGAAGAGGTGTTGTAGGCATATATTGGAATGAAGAAATGCTTTTGACCAAGGATCAAGGAAGGCTGCAGAAAGGAATTTACAATGAGCTTATTCATGGGACTATATAAGATAAGGGAGTGGAGTGTATTTCAGGTTGAGGAAACAGCATAAGCAGGCATAAATATAATATAATGTTTGGTGTGGGAGAAGCAGTGAAATATGATGTCATTGTTTGGGGAAATGTTCCAGGAGACTGGCTAAAATGTTATTGGCAGAAAAATCAGGAAGGGCTTAGGATACTATGCTGAGGAATTTGGACTTTACTTTGTAGGCAACAAGGATGCTTTTCTGCAAAGGGAAGAGAACTTTTGGCAACTCCTCAAATATCAAATCAATGAGAGACAACCCTGAGTAAGGTTGAAACGTTTCTCATGACTAAAAAGTAGAGTGAGAATATTATACCCTACTTCTACTGGGAAGGGTTTGTATAAACCATAATCATATCTTTTAAAGTCCCATTAAGCCTTGCTTCTAGTCCATTAGTTTGGGAATGTTAGGCTGACATTTTTATTCATGTAACCCCATAGTATTCTCAGATATTCCTATATCCAAGAGAGATAAGTAAACCCTTAGCCTGACCATAGAACCTCTGAATATATATGGTTAGTTGATGACACATTTCTCTCTCCACTTACCCAAGCTCCATGAAATGATCATAAAGGAACAAAAGAACAAAGTCATTGGGGAAATATAACAACAATGAACACATGTAAGTTACATGTTTGTTCACCTGTTTCCTTAGAATCTGGCAAATAGCAGGTAAACAACTTTTGAATGATTACAAACTGAATTAAAAGAATCGGATAGACTCTTTTGCATGATGAAGAGCTGTTAAAGGAGTGATAATAGAACATGGCAGATAGGAATTGGTTACAACCTATGAACTCGAAGAGGAGGTACCATTGATACTAGGAAAGATTAAACTTTTTCTGTCTTGTTGCCTCCCTAGGGCTGGAGTGTGTAATCCCGTTGCCGTCGTTAATCCTGTTGCAGTTCACTCTTATCCAATTCTGTATGCTCCTTAGATCCAGAAACAGGCATGTTATGTCCTTGTGCCTCTGCTCTGCCCAGTTAGATGTTGTCATCCCTGCCCAAGAAGAATGCATTAGATCCAGTAAAAGCTTCATGTTCGGTCTCAGGTGCAAAGAGTGGAGCATTTCAAAGTAGGGGTCCTGAAGCCTGCTCCATGGGCTTTACTGATTGTCTGCAGGAAACGGCTCTCACCTTAACTTCTATGCCCTTGAATCAAAAGACATTTTTGCTGGTCACCCAGGACAACGTTTTCTCTAATATTCCTCATAATTTCCCTACCAAATCTTAAAAGTATGATTCTCCTCTGAGAGTTAAAGTAGCAAAACCTGTATATGACACACGTGCTTCTTCATTGTTTAGAAGAAACCAGAAGACATTTTGTAAATGGGCAGTTAAGTGCTATGGGGCTAGTAATGGAAGGGAGGCTTTGGAAGGACTGGCCTTGAATGTGATTAACTTAACAGTAAAACCCAATAACATCAATCAGTTCCTTCCTGAAGAGACCACACCATGGTGCTACCCAATGACATCAATCAGTTCCTTCCTGAGGAGACCGTAGCATGGTGCTGAAGAGTGTGATCTCAGGAATACAGATCTGGATTTAAACCCGTGCCTCAGGTGACTTTGTAAACCACGTGTCCTCTGTGGAAATCAGTTTCTTCATCACTGAAATGGAGATAACTGGTATGTCATTGTGGTTGTGTGCTGATTAATGAGGTAATGTCTACAGTGGTTAGTATAGTATGTGGCACATTTAACAAGTGGGTCTTCATGAAGCTGAGAAAAGGACACCAAAGGACCAAAATTTGTCATTGTTCCTCTAACACACCCAGAGGACACAGAGTCTGAGTGTGAAGGAAATCAGCATTCAGGTCCCTGGGGAGTTGAACTCATGTGGGACAGGTGCAATACATCAGGATTTCCTGTGGCCTCTAGAAGCCACCCTTCAAGGCCACCCATTTCCCACTATACTCATCAGAGCAACGTTGTGGTGAGGAATTTAGCTTCCAAGTTTTCTGCTGTCTGGGAGAGCTCTAAATATTGTATTCCAGTATTCTGGTCACTTAACAAAGGGTATTCCCATTCCAAATACATGAATTGCAGTTTGATCTACCTTTTAGATTCTTGTTTGTTTTGTTTACATGAGTCACTGTCTAATCTTGATTCTGACTAGAATGAACTCAATAAGTGATACCTGCTGTGTGGAGTCTTAAGTTTTTCCACACTGTCTTCATTTCATGCCTATCCTTCCCCTTTCCAGGGGTGATCTCCTGTGTCCAAATGACACTGGTTTCTCTCTGTAGATTCTCCCATCACCACTGACCTTGCTCCACTCCACTCGGACCTTCTCTGGTGCCTGAGACTCTGCTCCTTACCATGCCTACCATCAATTCCGGGGAAGCAGCTGTTTTCAGGGCATCATTGGTTATGCCAGAAATAGTGGTTCAGAGACACACTGAGCCCAAATATGTCTGCTGCCTGATTTTACCAGAGTACGCACATATTTGGCTGATGCTTCCATATCTTCTTGCCTCAAGGGGCTAATTTCTTCTGGAATTGAGGTAGTGGGGAGGGGATATAGTTCCTCCCTCTGGCCCTTTAAAGGGTCTCTCTCTGAGAGTCAGAGCCTTCTTCTTAGCTCTAGAAAAATTTCCCCCAAATTTCCATTTTAATTTCTTATGTGAATAAATATGATTCTGTAAGAGGGTCTGATATTAACTGTAGGAAGCAAGAAATCCCACAGCTTGTTGGGATCCCACAGGGTGTTGGCTATTATCCCCTGTCTCCAACCAGTTCATTCTTATTACAACTAATTGTGACTACTAGAATTTTCTTTTTTTAACATGTTTATCTCAAAGTAAGTCAGCTTCTTCCATTATCATTCCCCACCTCTCACCTCACCCAGTCTTCTGTTACAAGAACCCAAAATCTTTATTCTTACTGAGTTACTGTCTGGGTAGTCATTGGAGTAGGTAAATATTTGATTTACTTCTGGATTCTTCCACTTTTCTCCTGCTTTTGAGGTATTACTTACATGCAATAAGATTTATTTGTTTTAAGGACACATTTTGGTGAAGTTTTGTAATCATATACAATTGTATAAACCACCACTACAATCAAGACAAGGCAAGTTTTTCACTCTAAAAAGTTTCCTTCCTTCACTGCTTTTTAGAGATGACTAAATCCTTGAAGCACCATTTACCTCAGACTTAAAGATTCTTTATAGTGAAACACTTTAGGGGAAATTTTATTTAAAAGTTGTAATCTGGGTGATATGTTCAAAGTTTTGACTTTGGGGGACTTCCAGGTCTGATGTTCCAGTTGTATCTGAGCTTTTTCTCTCAGCTAAAGGCCACATTTGCCATCTACATCTGCTATTGATGTAGAATATGTTCACAGATGGCAGGAATCTTGGGCAAAGACTAATACACTGGCCTCATACCCTCTCAGACTTGCCAGCTGCCATTTTAACAATTCTTGGTTAGTCTCACAACTCATCCAGCCGTGGCCAGCCTTTCCCCAGCTAATGAACTGAATGAAGCGTCACAATCAGATCTTAGCAGCTTTAGAAAACTGTGTTGTCCAAAAGGCGTTGCATTCTTTTCTGTTCTTTATAGAATCTCTTCTATTCCATTCAGCATTCCAGGTCTTCATCTAGTAAACAGAAGTGCTCTTTGTTTTTTCCATGCTTCTTTTATTGCATATCTTTATCTATCCACTACGATCATGTGTGACCTTAGTAATTATGGCTCACAGAATCTCCATTTCCATCCATCCATCCACCCACCCACCCAACCACCCACCCATTAGTCAACAAGCATCCAATATGTAGGAATATGTGATTTACATATGCGAGGCATGAGATAACATTGCACTTTACAATATTATCTAATTGGATCCTTACCAATACACTGATTTTGTATTTAGAAAAACCAGGTGGCTTACCTAAGGAAACTGATGACAATAAGTGATAGTGCCCTAACTCAAAATCTGATTCTGTCTGATTGCCAAGAGTATTTTTTGTCCTGGGTTCTGAGTTGGTTGTGTTGTGTTGTTGTGTTGTGTTGTTGTTGTTGTGTGTGTGTGTGTGTGTGTGATACCTCAGTAGAGAAACTGAGTATAGATTTGGCTCTATGAGTCTG
The DNA here is from genome assembly GCF_009764315.1 of Trachypithecus francoisi. Taxonomy (NCBI): domain Eukaryota; kingdom Metazoa; phylum Chordata; class Mammalia; order Primates; family Cercopithecidae; genus Trachypithecus; species Trachypithecus francoisi. The sequence goes on along the minus strand of NW_022681470.1, from coordinate 66,324,684 downwards.
AAGTTCACTTGAAAGGTCTGGAACAAAGATAGAAATTTAAGAATTATTGACACATGGATGGTTTTGGAAGCCATGCACATAAACGGGATTGCCAGTCGAGAGTGGAGAGACAAGATCAGTAGAGGTGATCCAACTAGAATCACAGCCCAGACTCTGGTTATAACATTCTGCACTACCTTAGTCTCCACATGTTTGCTTGTCTCTGTCAGCTGTTCTTCATGTTATTACAGAAAAGCATATTCACAGCATTGTCTCTTGGTATCCTTCTGTTGCTCTAAGAGACACATGTTAAAAGTGGAAACTCTGCTTCCACTCACTAAAATAAAGGAAGAAGATGCTTCTTGAGTACCCATCCTCTATATACCCTGGCCATGCCTAGGTCTCAGGTCTGACTTACCAACCCCATAGCCACCCACTCAGTCACTGGGAGTCAGTTGTATGCATTGTCTCTCTCCCAATCACCCATCTCCATTTTGCAAGGATACTTTTCCTAACCTAAGAAAGCCTTCTTCTCCTCCCTGACTTAACCTAGACAAAATTGACATTTATCATGGAGTTCAGCTATTATGAGAAGCTATACATTAAAATGTATGCATGAATGAAATGCATTCATATCTCTAGTTTACAACTGGAACAACTGGAACATCAGACCTGGAAGTCTCCCAAAGATTTTTAGATTCTAGTTTTATTTATAATCTAGCCGGAAACTTGCTTATCTGTTCTTTCTTTCAAAATCCATCCCCAAATCCATGCTTACTCTTTCTCAACACTGTTTCCTAAGTTCACCACAATTCTATTTCAGGAATTTTGGGAATATTCTATGACCCTCCAGTGGGAGGCCTAGATTTATTCCTTATTGATTTGGGGTTAATGAGAAGTTTCTAGTTAAAGACCATTTTCACTTTTGTGGATCACACTTCATACTCCTGAGGCCCACTAAGTAGGCTGTTCATCCCACCCACACAAACCACATATATCACATATATCAGAGATGGCTGAATGTTTTTCTACCATGATGAGGACCAAGGCTGGGTAGATGCCCAGTCCTAGGAACTATGCTGTATACATAATGTTCATCCCAGGAGAGAACTCGGTAAAATAGAGAAGAGGACGTAGGTTTTATGTCTTTAGAAAGTCTTGGGTTAGGCTGGGTGCAGTGTCTCACACCTGTAATCTCAGCACTTTGGGAGGTCGAGGTGGGTGGATCATGAGGTCAGGAGTTCAAGACCAGCCTGGCGAAGATGGTGAAACCCCGTATCTACTAAAAATAAAAAAAAATTCGCTGTGGCTGAGGCACATAATTGCTTGAACCCAGGAGGTGGAGGTTGCAGTGAACTGAGATCGGGCCACTGCACTCCAGCCTGGGCAACAGTGAGGCTCCATCAAAAAAAAAGCAAGTCTTGGGTTAGATATTTAGGAGAACTTTTTTTGGCCCTGGGGATGAGTGAAACTTTTTAACACTAGAGGACTGCAGCAGTCCTTGTTGTTATTCTTATTTTTAAAAGAAAACAAATCACTTCCCAAAGATAGTTTAAATGCCATCCTGCCTGGAGGAAGGGCAATGGGCTAAATAACTTCTCAAGGTCTTCCTTAACCCAAGGACTTTTACAGCCACTCATTCAGAAAATGTGCTCCCTCAGTAAAAATCAGCCTAACTGCACTTTTCCAAGTGAAAATTCAAATACCCGTTTTCTGATAGGTGTCCAAGTTTCAATGATGTATTGCTATCCTGTATTATGAACCACAACACCTTTTCTCAGATGTCAAAATCTTCTCTTACCAATACAAGCAAATATCTATTTCCCTCAGACATCTGGCTGATTCCCAGGCAAATCTGAGTCGAGAGCTCAGTACTCATTATCTGCCTGGTTTGTGCTGTCTCATGAGCACCTGGGAGACATAACTGAGACTTTGTTCACCCTGGCTCAGGAGGGAGCAATAGGTATTGGTGATTTAAGGGCTCTATATTTGGGACTGAGAGGCTTGAATTTTTGGGTTGGCTCAGCCCCCAACTAACTGTGGCACAAATTTCTGTGCCTCTTTGGACCTCAAGGCATTGTTAGGAGTGCAGATCCTGGACCAACATGGGTCTACAAATTATTAATGGAATGACCTTGCACAAGCTACTTAAACCCTTTAAACTCTGTTTACAGTTTAGCCTTCTGTAAAATTCTGATAATGACACCTACTTTATAGAAGAAGCATGGTAAAGATTGAATGGGAGAATTTATGTATCTTGTGTATTTGATCACTTGGTACAATAGTAGATGCTCACTACCTGTTAGATGTTATCATTTGCTTAGATTTTATTTGTAGAATCAGGAGATTGGCTAAAGATGAAAGATTCCCTTCCACTATGAGAGTCTGTGAGTCAAACACTACTTTTTCTGTAGTGATATCTACTTCCTCTCCTTCCTTGATCTCCATTTGCATGGGATCCCCACAATTTCCTACAACCACAAAGCTAATTGGTATGTTGCCTGCTATGCTGAATTTCCTCTTTCCCACAGCATGGGGCTCCTCCCTTGCTGCTCAGTCCTCCACATGGTGGTCCCGTGTTTGATGAAGGATCCTGTCAGGTCGACAAGTGTACATCCTCCTCCTCCCTGCCATTAATTCTGTCAAGCACTGAGCAATGTTGTTGCCAAGCCTTCCTCTCCTGTGAGCAATCTGCGAGACTGCCTGACATTTATAAGTTCCGGAGCTGTTTTTCCCCCGAAACAAAGTCATCTCCCAACTTTTACATTATAGATCATCCTGGAGCTTTATTTTCACCATCACTGAGCTGGAAAGGGGACGAAGATATCCCATATTTTTCTCCTCCTCAAAAGCAAGCATCTTGAATAAAAACCCTTTTGATTCTCATCTTTTTCATTTGCTCTCCTAATGCTCAAATGAAAATGAGACTTTGCCTTTTGATTTTTCACTCCGTTGTCAATTTTCCAGTGGCTGCTAACCCAAGAGCAGCATGGACAGGCTTCAGCAGCTCCTCATGGGTGAGAATGTAAGGGTGGCAGCTCCATCACCAGGCACCTGGGGCTGCCTGGGTGTTCTCTCAGTGCCAGTTTTGCTAATGCCCCAGAACTAGTTTGACTGAATAGCTTTTAGAATAGTAAAGTCTGCGTGGCAGCCTGGGAACAAAACTCTTCTTAATAGCATGTGTGTGGGGGGGTGGGTGGGGGACACACATGTGGGAGGCAAGAACTTCAGAAGCTCGGTTTAAATTTCTAACTCATCTCAGGCTTCCCTGGGCTTTCAGGATAATTTAGCCCTCCAATCACGGTAAGAATGTAAATGTCCTAATTTATGGAACGGTGCTGATAACTTATTGTGTTGACCTTATCAAGGGCATTTGCCATTTGAATGAAGACCACATGAAAAGTGTGTTTAACCTCCAATGTTCTGCTCTCATAATGGAATTTCAGGCAGCCTCTTAGCTGATTAAGGGACATGTATTTGCTCTGGAGTGTCTCCCTGGTATTTCTCAAATCTCAAATCACATATGTAAGGTAGCCATGTAACTCTAATTATATTTCAGGCTGATTTTACATATACACATATGTCTTGGGTGGGGTTCCTTTCCCTGCCTGCTGCTGCTCGATGTGTCTGGACTGACACCACAGTTACCCAGACCGACAAGAGCTTGTTGTTCTATTACTGAATGGTTACTAAGTTTTGTTTTTCCATCTCTTTGAATTTTCAAGATATTGGTTTTTATTCTACTCTTCTCTTCACTAAAGGGAAGGAGAAATTTATTTGGCAGGTGCAGTTCATAGTTTTAAAATTAAATTGACTTGATCCTTTTGTCTTCCTCCTTCTGAACCCTCTATTTACATGTTTTCACTGTCTCTATATCTTACTTTACTTTATCTCTTTCACTTTCCCTCTGCTTTCTTCCCTTTCTCTCCTCTTTTTCTCTCTGTCACACACACATGCGTGCACACACACACGGATACTTCCTTAGTCGTATCTCTCTGGTTTTCACACACATAATTCCTTTTTCCCTGCTTTATAAGCTCTGATTCTTGGTGATGTCACTAGGTGAGCTATTTGATGACCATTACTCAGTGGAGGCTAGAAAGGTCATTCCTGGATCCTGATCTTCTTCCGGTTTCCTTTCCTTTGCTTAGACATACAAGCTCCCTTGTGCTTGGCAGTTTCGGTTAAGAGTTTATTGACTCCTACCTTGAGACATACTCTGATAGAGAGTAATACTTGTATGCTTGACGTAGAAAACACTGGCTAACCTTATTAAATTCCCTAGCTTGGCAATGCTAAAAGGTAGAGGTGTTACAGATTTTGTGGGGCCTGAAGGTAATACAAGACAAATAATATAAAATTACAAATAAAAATAATATTTAGAGCCTTAAAAGGGAGCCATGCACGTGAAAGGCCCTGAAGTTTTGGGTTCACTAATTTCATGATAAATTTAATTCTTTTAGAGTGGGGTCCTCATTGCAAGACCCTGAAATGTTTTGCCTTTCCTATTGATTGTTTTGTCATAGTTTTTAAAGATGTCCTCAATCATTCCTGCCACGTATTCATTTACAGTTAAAACTAAGATACAACTGCCATTTGGCTTCTGAGCCTGTTGTTCAAGCCATCCTCTAGTTGCCACCCCTACCTTCCTATCAAATTTGTTCCTGATGTGTGATTTTGGTTCTAGCCTCTGGCCCTTCAGTTCTTGACCTTCCCTTCTATTTATCCTGAAGCCCTGTCCGTTCCAATTCTTCCCTTTCTAGATTGATTAAACCGCCCTACATTTCCTGTAGATTCAGGGAGAGATTCCTCATTGTATTCCCAGCCTCAAGGAACCCAAATTCCATCCAAATTCCATTGCCTGGGAGCAGTGTTTAGAAAATGACAAAAATATCTTTTAGAATAGTAAAGTCTGTGAGGCAGGTTGGACCCCATTGTCCGGTTAGAAATTCAAGAAGAGGCTTTGGACAGTTACACATTTATTTGCACCCATGGTGAGTCCAGGTCAATCCCTCAACCGGGCTCGTCTGTCTCTTTAGTCATGTATCAGCTCCTTCCATCCTAATAGAGAACAAAATTATTTGTATCTTTTACCAAACTTTGCAATCTTACATCACACAAGGGAAAAGCATCTCCTGTTATACTCTTGCAATATCAGCATTATACCCAGGGGGATCTGGAAGCACAGATGCAGGGAACTCAGCCCACCCTAAGGATACACAATGGTTTCTATGAGGAGGTTACGGAAGACCATGAATGTCAAGTCAACCAATTTGAACTTTATCTTCAGGAAAATGGAATTCACTGAAGGATGTGAAGCTCCAATGAAGGGTAGAGCCTTCACCAGGTATTCCTTCCAAACATCTCCTGCTAACAGTTTACAGAATATGGCTTGGAGGAAATCCTACTGGAGCCAGGGAAGATAGTTGGTCAACCACTACAATCCAGTTGAGAGACCAGGACAGGGCTGGCAGGGACAGAGAAGGGGCAAAGGAGACAGAGAAGAGGCGAAAGCTTCAAAAAATACTTAGAAGATAAAGAAAGTAGAATTGAATAATTTGGAGCTTGAATTTGAATCCCAGCAATTGGCAGGACTGTATTTGGTCCTTAACAAATTTTTTCCGACTGTCTCATGTCTACTTCATTCCTTTCCTAGCTAGGATAGATGTAGAAGATGATGTGTTTCATCTTTTGTAAGGCGAGCTGTGTTCATTTGATAAGTTGTATTACCCAATATAGCCCATGGCAGTGAGCCCTTCACTCACTTGGGGTGAGTGAAGGAATCTCCCTTTAGCGGGATCTCAAATCTTAATTAGCTACAGGCCTGGGTCCAGCTGCCATCGTTAGTGGAGGCTCTGCAGCTGTCTTCCGTGCCCTGTTGTGTCTGAGCTTGCTTTCTCTCTCAGACTACTGATTGTAGAGGGTGGCCTTGCCTTTCCCTGGTGTTTATGATGGGTGAGACAGGGCTTTTGTGGCTATGACGCACTGTAATTCACAGAGCTGAGAGCTTCCACTAGGTGAAGCTCAGAAATATGAAGCACGGCTTGCAATCCAAGGCTTCCCGGATTCTAATCAGACAGGCCTGATTCCTCTCCTTCCAGTAGCTTTTATGACCCATCCTTGCCTGAGATGACGAAGTTCCTCGTTGTCCACCAAAAAGTAAAAATCCGTAAGAGGCAATTCAATTTCACAGGTCATAAAGTTATATGTCCACTTCTTGCACTTCTTCTTCTTGTTTATTATGGCGGAAAACTTCTGAGTTCACCATCTATATTTTGTCAGTGGATAAAAATCGTTTTATTCTACACGTTTCTCCTGCATCCTGCCACCTTCTGTCCTCACCCTGGCCTTGCTTATATTTCATTCTATTGCTTACCTAAGAGATCCTTAAATCAAAACTCACCACTTCTTGGCAGATAATACCAATCTGCCTGTTGCTGAGACTGGAAATGCATTCCCTCTAGGTGACAGAATTTTTGGTGGCGAGAAAGCCAGATGAGGTGAGCAAAAGAAGGGGCAGAGACTCCTTTTTTGAGCAGTAGACTGCCTTTTTAGAGTAACTATATAGTTTTTCTTTTTCTCCTTGGCCCCCAAGAGTTTACATACACAGATACAGTGTTCTCACCCTGAGTATGGTAGAAATCTAGTTCCTCTGTTCATTTGTTCCCTTATTTCCATTAAACCTGGTATGGACGTATGTTTCACAGTGTTAGCCTCACACACAGCCTGTTGCGGAAGCAGCCTGCTGTATCATGGAACTTCTTGTCTCCAGAGCCATGGCTGATTGAACCAGGAATCAAACCTGATTTGAACCTGATTCAAAGGTAGCCAGCGAACTCATTACCTAACCTAGGACTCATATGGTCCAGCACAGAGATAACCTGGGCCAATCAGATTCCCCCTCTTGAGAATTTGTTTGCTTCCCCCCATCATTTTGTTATGAAACATTTAGAAAAGTTGAAAGAATTACAAGTTAAATACTTCTAAAGCCAGCATTGGATTCTATGATTAAGGTTTCACTATTTGTTTTATTACATATCTATCTCTCTAGCCCTTCTTCTAGTGATCCATCAATATATCTTTTTTTTTAATGCATGTGAAAGTAAGTTGCACACATCACTACAGTGAGAGACACAGGATGTAGCGTCTATTTTTAACTTATAGAGAGTGCTGGAGCTAGAAGGTCATGTAGACTAGGAGAGAGAGAGATGACTGGGTTGAGTCGTAGACAGCTGAGAAGTGATAGATCCAGTTTGTAGAGAGACATGGAGCAGATGTGCTGAGGAGAGCAGAGGCACGTGGCTGCTGTGGGACACGGAGATGCGGAAAGGGCTTCAGTTCAGACGCTTTTCCAATACTCAGTTAAAATTCCTATGGGCCCCAGCTGTATGTGTTTTTTAATTTTTGGTTTTTAGATGCAATGAGTTTTCTAAGGACCTTTAAAATATCTCACTGTACTTGAGTTAGTTTGTGTAGCTGACAACTTAAAGATTCCCACTTTCAGCACCATGCTTATTTCAGCATGTAGTCATTGGGCTCCTACCATAGCTAAGAAAGCATGTTAGGCACTCTGAGGACACAGTTTCCTCTGCTTGTAATGCCCTGGCCCGATGACCTGCCAGACAAACTCCTGCTCTTCTTCTTCTGATCCCCTCTCTATGAAGCCTTCCCTGACTGGTCAAGGCAGAAAGAATCAAGCTCTTATTTGTGCTCCTAAGACCGTTATACATACTTGCACTGCACTAATTTCAACATTGTGCCTTATTTATTTCTTTTTGAGACAGGGTCTCACTCTATCATCCAGGTTGGAGCTCAGTGGCATAATTATAGCTCACTGCAGCCTTTAATTTCTGGGCTCAAGTGATCCTCCCGCCTCAGCCTCCCAAGTAGCTGGTACTACAGGCATAAGCAAGAGTGCCCAAGCATTGTGCCATATTTAATATTTTATGTGTCTTAGTTGTCTGCAGGCTTTGAGTGACAAAGCGGATAATGCATTACTCATTTTTGTATCACTGTGAACTAAGTCTATTTGGCACATAGTAGGCCTGCAATAAACATAGCGAGATTGGTATATATTTGATTTTATTGATATAAATGGACGGGAAAGCTCTCTGGGCCTGTTCTGCAGGAGGCTGCTGCTATCCTCTAGCAGAACAGGCATTGCTCAGATCATCTTCTAAGAGAGAAGCTTTCACGATGAATGCCATGAGCCAACAGTCTCCAGCTGCAGCATGTTGGCCAAAGAATTCTTTGGTGGCTTAAAAAGGGGAAATTATCCCTGCATGGTATTCGAGCTGAGGAGATACACTCCTCCATTGACTCCAGCCAATAACTGAGCATAAGGGTATATATGTAGGTAGGGGAATAAGACTTCGCCATTTCTGCCCAACATGCATATGGCCAAAACTTTTTCAGAGCTGCTCGGCAGTCTTCTGAGGCTCTTCCCACCATATCCTCCTTCCTTCCCTCTATCTTCCAGGGATGATGGATTTGCATTGCAGTCTGAAGGTCACCCCTGCTGACTCCTGCTCGTTTGCTCCTATATTTTTCATAGGTATTATCCCCAGTGATTTGCTTGCCTTTCTCACACTGTCTTGATACCTGCATCTTTGAGAATCCAAACCGACACAGTTGTTACCAGAACTGGACCAAGAAGGCAAGTGGCAAGATGGGGTTTGGGAACTGACTGTGACCACCATCTGGCTATGGTATGTGGTTCATAGACAGTTCTTAGCATAAGGTGACAGCCCAATTGGTAAAACTTTCACCAGTTGTGGACCTGGAAAATGTCCCAGTGGAAGGAATGCCCTTCCTAATGTGAAGACTCAGGCATTGGAAAGGTACATGGGACAATGCACTCAGGACAGTGGGATTGGCTCATTGTTACTAAGTTGCCTTGACTCTCTGCAGTATGACAAAGAGAAACAAGGTAGTTAACAAACAGCTAAAAATTAAGCATGTTGGCCAGAAAACCTTTTTGGTAGCTTAAAAACAGGTCATTATCACCTGCAGTGGATAATTTGGAGCTTGAATAATTTGGAGGATCCAAAAGTGAGGGTCACTTATGGGGAATTAAGAGGATGGTTGATTATACCTGAGATCTGAAGGGCAAGATAGATGGGGAGCTAAGAAAGATGTTTCTGAATATATAGGATTTAAACAGGGCAAGAGTAGAAAAGCAGAAGCCCAATGCTAGTTGCACTAACAAAATATCACAACCTGTTGCTCAATTTCTAGTTCTAACCCATCTTTCACATCAGAACCCATTGAATTAAGAGTTGGAGTAAGAATCATACAATGTCACAGCAAGCATATACTGCAAAGATTCCTCCAGGAATCTTTTCCAAAGGGACATTTGACCACTTACTTGGATGACTATACACTGGGGGGAGAAAAGGGAATACTCATTTTGATGACTATTGGGCACAGAGTCTGTGCTGACATGGATACCCAATGATCCAGAGTATTATCCTGGCCCCCATATTAGAATGGAGCATACAGGAACCAGGAAATAAATGGACACTGATTAATCAAGCCTGATTAAATCAGGCTTGCAGTGGGTCCATTTCCTGAGTCTCCAAGAGTATAACTGGGATTAAAATATGTGGCAGTGGAGTAACCTGCACCCTGGATTCGTGGCTTGTGTGGTAAGAACTGTTGTCGTGCAGAATGTGAAGTGGAACTTTCTGAAACTGCCACTCCGTCTACCCATGGGCAAGAACACTATCACATTCTAGAGGGCAATGGCAGAGATTAGCGTCACTCTTAAAGAGCTAAAGGATGTAGGACCGGTGGTACCTATCCTAGCTCCATTTAATTTGTCCATGAACCCTGGAGAAATCAGATAAATCCTTGAAATGATTGTAGACTACCACTCAACCAAGTAACATTCCTGAATGCATCTGCCATGCTGGGTATTGTATTGTAGCCACTAATTGGGCAAACACATATTTTTATGAATCAGAAGAGAGGGCCAAAAATTGTTTGCATTCACATAGAATGAACAAAAACATTTCTTTACAGTTTTACCTCAGTGCTGTGTTAACTCTGCCATGTTTTTGATAATAAAATTCAAAGAGATATGAACCATCTGGACATACCGCAGGATATCATATTGATCCAGTACATCTGTGATATCATGCTAATTGGACAAGGTAAGCTAAAGTGACTACTCTGCTGGGGGCCTTAATACAGTGATTGCTTCAGAGGATAGATGATGAACTCTACAAAGATAATCTGCCACTTCATAAAAGTTTCCAGGAGTTCCTTGCCAGAAATCCCCTCCAAAGCAAAAAATAAAAAAAGAATATAAATTCTGTATCTTGCAACCTTGCATCCAACTACAAATAAGAAAGCACAAATAAACAGGTTTTTTTTTTTTTTTTTTTTTTGGAGGAAAGGTCTTACTCTGTCACCCAGGCTGGAGTGCAGTGGCATGATCACAACTCTCTGCAACCTCAACTTCCCAGCTTCAAGTGATCCTATCACTTCAGCCTCCTGAGTAACTGTAACTACAGGCATGTGCCACCAAGCCCAGCTAATTTTTATATTTTTTGTAGAGATGGTGTTTGGCCATGTTGCCCAGGCTGGTCTCAAACTTCTGGGCTCAAGCAATCCACCTGCCTTGGCCTCTCAAAGTGCTAGGATTACAGGAGTGAGCAACTGCGCCTGGCCCTGTAGGTTTTTTTAGTTTCTGGAAGTAACATATTCCGTATCTATACATTCCTCTCCATGCCACATCCGAGGTCATAGGACAAGGTGCCAACTCTAAGTGGAGGCTGGAGCAGGAAGGGGCTCTGCAGTAGGTCCAAGTTGTCGTGTGAACAGTGCCTCCTTTTGAACTCTGTCATCTAGTAGATCTTTTGGTATTAGAGGTGTCAATGGTAGGAAAAGATGCAGTGTGGAGTTCGTGGCAAGCCCCAGGGGAACTTGGCCATTCTGGAGCTAGGCCATGACATCTACAGCAGAACACCATGCACCTTTTGAAAAATAGTTCATAGTATGCTATTGGGCCTTGGTAGCTGTGGAACACGGGACCATGGGATACTAAATGACCACACATTCAGAATTGCCCCTCCTGAGCTGAGTTCAACCAGACCCCCCAGGTCATAAAGTTGGGTGGACCTAGTAGCAATCATTATAAGTTGGGTGGGCCTAGCAGCAATTATTATAAGCAGCAAGTAGTATAGCCACGATTGAGCCCAGGAAGAACTAAAGGAGAAATAAACTGCGTGAGCAGGTAGCCAACCCACTACGGTTGCACCAACATGCCTTTTTCAGCTCTAATCCACTTATTTCTCATTTATCTGGGGTGATTGTGCTATCTGTGGCTTGTTCTTATGGTGGTGGACGAAGAGCAGATGTCAAGTCCTAATGTCCTGGCACATATTAAGCCTTGATGAAGAGGGAGAGGGTAGTGATTCTCTGTTGAGCAATAATCCAAGCTGTTCCAGTCTGATCTCTTGTTCATAAATATTCAGGTCCCTCGCACATATAAAATATACTTATACCTTACCAAGATCCCACAATGTCTCAGCAAATTATGAAACAGGCTCAAAATCCTTATAATTTTTATCAGATCTTATATCTGATCTTACAATTTATATCAGACTGGGATTGCTCCTCTTAATCTAAAAATCTAGGTGCAAAAAACCTGACAAGTTAATTGCCCATGACACACCCAACATTAAACGGTTGAACAAGGACAGCACAACTACAATACACATCTCTGTTTAAAAAGGGGAAGAACCAATGATCCTTAATATTCTGAATTGTTGCTAATTTCCCCTACCTTGAGGGTAAGAAATGTTCTTTAATTAGGCCCTAATTAATTAGGCCCCTGGGAGAGTGCAGGTCCCATAAGATTGTAATACCATATTCTAGTCCACCATTGTCCCTAGCTCTTGGTTTCTCCATTTCAAAGGTCCTTCTCTATCCATCCAGCTCTTCGGCCATTTCTGAGGATAGTATGGGAGAATATACCTCTTTTGGAAGCTGAATAGCTATTTAAGTCAGTTTCCTGCTTGTAGAAATTTGGAGGTCCAGAGATCTTATTATATCTTTCACAGTCTTAGACTCTTTTAGTCCAGGCTCGTAACATTTTTGCTAATACAACTCTCTCAAAAACATTATGGTCTTTCTCTATATTTGATTTTAATCAAATATATGTACCAAAAATCGTAACAACAATACTTCTTGAGAAACACCTTTCTTCACATCCTTCACCCCTACTTAGCTTTTAGTACTCTGTGATCATCAGGCTTCTGTAGAACTGCATCATTAGGCCTTCTAGGGACACTTCTGTTCAGATAAAAGTTCTTTTTTATTTTATTTTATTTTTTTGTTTGTGACGGAGTCTAGCTCTATTGCCAGGCTGGAGTGCAGTGGCGAGATCTCGGCTCAACGTAACCTCCACCTCCCAGGTTCAAGCAATTCTGTGCCTCAGCCTCCCGAGTAGCTGGGATTGCAGGCATGTGCCACCATGCCTGGTTAATTTTTGTATTTTTAGTACAGATGGCATTTCTCCATGTTAGCCAGGCTGGTCTTGAAGTCCTGACCTCGTGATCCACCCACCTTGGCCTCCCAAAGTGTGAATTACAGGCATGAGCTACCGCACCTGGCCCAGATAAAAGTTCTAATAGAGTACATCTTCATCCTTTGAGAGATGTTTTTTTGTTTGTTTGTTTTTTATTATTTGTATATTTATTTATTTATTTTTATTTATTTTTTGAGACAGAGTCTCACTCTGTCACCCAGGCTGAAGGGCAGTGGTATGATTTCGGCTCACTGCAACCTCTGTCTCCCAAGTTCAAGCAATTATCCTGCCTCGGCCTCCTGAGTAGCTGGGATTACAGGTGTGTGCAACCATGCCCAGCTAATTTTTGTACTTTTAGTAGAGGCAGGGTTTCACTGTGTTGGACAGGCTGATCTCAAACTCTTGACCTCAAGTGATCTGCCTGCCTCGACTTCCCAAAGTGCTGGGATTACAGGTATGAACCACCGTGCCTGCTCTGTTGCCCAGGCTGGAGTGCAGTGGCATGATTTCAGCTCACTGCAACCTCCACATCCCAGGCTTAAGCGATTCTTGTGTCTCTCAGCCTCCTGAGTAGCTGGGATTACAGGTTTGTGCCACCAAGCCCAGCTAATTTTTGTATTTTAACAGAGATGGAGGTTTCACAATATTGGCCAGGCTGGTCTCGAACTCTTGGCCTCCAGTGATCCACCCACCTTGGCCTCCCAAAGTGCTGGGGTTACAGGTGTGAGCCATAACACCCAGCCGAGAGGTGTTTTTTAAAATATATAGATAGGATCTTGCTCTGTTGGCCAGACTGAAGGGCAGTTGCCAATCAAAGCATCATAGCTCACTATAAACTCAAATTCCTGGCTTAAATGGTCTTCTTGCCTCAGTCTCCTGAGTAGCTGGGATTACAGGCCTGTGTCACCAGGCCCAGCTAATATTTTTATTTTTACTTTTTGTAGAGATGGGGTCTTACTGTGCCCAGGCTGGTCTCAAGCTCCTGGCCTCGAGCAATCCTCCCACCTTGACCTCCCAAAGTGCTGAGATTACAGACCTGAGCCACCATGCCTGGCCCCTTTAAAGGGTTTTAATAAAGAGTGTTACAGGTTTAAAATCTTACGGACAGTAGCCTAGGTTGGATTTTTCCCTAAAATTGTGTCATATGGGTCACGTTTTGGTTTGGTAAGAAAGAGTTTCGTTTTCCAACCCTTCTAGTTCTGAAATTTTTAGGCTTTTTATTTTTCCTCTTAATTCTGTTTGTACCCAAGCCAATTCTTCTCTGAACTTATTACTCTCTTGTATCTTATTACGCACAGTCAACAGAAGCCAGCTCATATTTCTACACTTTGTCTCAGAATTCAACTGTACCATTTCATTTGGTGTACTTTCTGCCTTACAGATTATCATGAGAGACATTTTACCAACAATTTCACCATGACCTAGCACAGGTCACCATTTTTTAGCTTCGCTTTAGTTTCCTTGAGCCATATGTTTTAAGTTTTTGTTAACATAAGCACCTGCTTCTAGACACAAATTCCTGTATCAATCAGCTATCACTGCATAGTAAACCATCCCCAAATTTAGTGGTACGTAATAATAAACGTTTATTATCTTGCTCACAAATCTGCAGATCAGCCTGGGTGCCCTGCTTCAGATTGTGCAGCTTTGGCTGTGATGGCTCGTCTTCTTCCTTGTGCCTGTGGGTCAGCAAGAGTGCCTCTGCCCCACCTGCTGCTTTCATTTTGTAGCCAGTTAGCTACCCAACGCATGGGTAGTTCTTCCCACGACAATGGCAAAAGCCCAAGCAAACAAGCCCCATTGCACAGACACATTTTAAGTCTTTGCCTATGTCCCATTTGCTAACATTCCATTGGACAAATCAAATCACATAGCTAAGCCCAGCCAACAAGAATAGGGTGGGAAAGTATGTCTCCTCACAATAGAAAAGAGTGGAGTGAGTATTTTCTGAATGATAATCTGGACTATCATGGGTATGGTAATTTGGGGAAGTTTTACTAGCAATATACATGGAGTATTTGAATGTAGAGGTTGAGTATCCCCTATGTAAAATATTTGGGACCTGCAGTGTTTCAGATTTTAGATTTTTTCAGATATTAGAATATTTGCATATACAGTCAGGCACCATATAACCATTATTTGGTCAATGGTAGACCACATATACAATGCTGGTCCCGTAAGATTATAATAACATATTATAATACTCATATTATAATGATCTGTTATAATTGCCTATAGTATTCAGTACAGTAACATGTTGTACAGGTTTGTAGCCTAGGAGCAATAGGTTATATCATGTAGCTTATGTGTGTAGTAGGCTATGCCATCTAGGTATGCATAAGCTCTATAATGTTTGCACAAGAAAGAAATTGCCTAAGAATGCATTTCTTGGAATGTATTTCCATTGCTAAGTGATGCATGACTGTACACAATGAGATATCTTGGAAATGATACCCAAGTCTAAATACAAAACTCATTTATGTTTTATATATACCTTATACACATAGGCTGAAAGTAGTTTTATATAACAGTTGGAATAATATTGTGCATGAAACAAAGTTTGTGTACAGTGAAGCCTCAGAAAGCAAAGGTGTCACTATCTCAGCACCTACGTGGACAATCTGTGCTTGTTTGGCATTACTGTCATTCCTGACTCTGAATTTATTTGCTACTGATAAGCAATTATTTTCTTGCACTTATTCTCACATAAGTAAAACACGTTTCTTTAACAGTAAAAAACGTAACATACCATTAACACAGAGAAAATATAAATGTATTCAGGGTAACCAAGCAGCACATTAGAATCACCAGAATACCTGCGTCAGCTGCTAAACAACAGCAGCAACAAATAATGGCAGGCTTTCACTCAGCACCTACAATGCCGTGCTTTAATTAAAAGATTATTGTACACAGTATTTTATTTTTTTAGGTAAGAAGAAACATCAGAAGCAGTTGAGGAACCAGGAAGTGAGTCCCCTAGGAATGAGGAAGCATTCTGCTAGACAGCTTTTTAAAATGTTTCCTCTATACGTGAAAAATAAAACCTTGCTTCTGAATGACTTTTGGGTAAACAATGAAATTAAAGCATAGATTAAAAAAATTCATTGAAATAAAGGAAAATAGAGGCATAACATACAAAAACCTCTGGGATATGACCAGTGTTAAGAGGAAAGTTTGTGGCACCAAATGCCTAAATCAAGAAATTAGATCTCAATTAACAACCTAACATTGTACCTAAAGGAACTAGAAAAACAAGAACAAATTAAACCCAAAACTAGAAGAAAAGAAATCACTAAAATCAGAGCAGAACTAAATGAAATTGAGACCAAAAAATCCATGCAAAGGACCAACAAAAGGAAAAGTGTTTTTTTGATAGATAAGCAAGACTGATAGACCACCAACTAGGAAAAGAAATGAAGATCCAAATAATCACAATCAAGAATGACAAA
Organism: Trachypithecus francoisi; assembly: GCF_009764315.1. Taxonomy (NCBI): domain Eukaryota; kingdom Metazoa; phylum Chordata; class Mammalia; order Primates; family Cercopithecidae; genus Trachypithecus; species Trachypithecus francoisi. The sequence continues at coordinate 66,308,721 of NW_022681470.1, read as the reverse complement.
GGCAACATCACAAATAATCTCACAGAAATACGAAAGACCCATGGAGACTACTATGAACATCTCTGTGCATGTAAACTAGAAAATCTACAGGAAATGAATAAATTCCTGGAAACACACAACCTCCAAAGATTGAGACAGGGAGAAATTGAAACCCTGAACAAACCAATAATAAGTGACAAAACTGAATCAGTAATAAAAACTTACTAACAAAAAAGCCTTGGACCAAATAGTTTCATAGCTGAATTCTACCAGACATACAAAGAAAAGCTAGTACCAATCCTAATGAAACTATTCCAAAACGTTGAGGAGGAGGCATTCCTCCCTAACTCATTCTTTGAAAGCAGCATCATCCTGTAACCAAAATCTGGCAAGGACACAACAAAAAACGAAAACTATAGGCCAATATTCCTAATGAACATAGACACAGAAATCCCGAACAACATACTAGCAAACTGAATCCAATAACACAGCAAAAAAATAATTCATCATGCCAAATGCACTTTATTTCTAGGATGCAAGGATGGTTCAATATATGCAAATCAATAAATGTGATTCACCGCATAAACAGAATTAAAAATGAAAACTGTATGATCATCTCAGTAGACATAGAAAAAGCACTGATAAAATTCAACATTGCCTCATGATAAAAACCCTCCAAAAAATAGGCATCAAAGGAACTTACCTCAAAATAATAAGAGTCATCTATGACAAACCCACAGCTAATATCATACTAAATGGGTAAAGGTTGGAAGTATTCTCCCTAAGAAGTGGAACAAGACAAGAATACCCACTTTCACCACTCCTATTCAACATCATACTGGAAGTCCTAATCAGAGCAATCAGGCAAGAGAAAGCAATAAATATCTAAATAGGAAAAGAGGAAGTCAAATTATCTCTGTTTGCTAATGATATAATTATATACCTACAAAACTCTAAAGACCCCTCCAAAAGACTCCTATACCTGAGAAATGACTTCAGTAAACTTTCACAATACAAAATCAATGTACACAAATCAATAGCATTCCTATATACCAATAATGTTCAAAGCTCAAGCTGAGAACCAAATCAAGAACACAATTCCATTTACAATAGCCACACACACACAAAAGATATCTAGGAGTACCTTTAACCAAGGAGGTAAAAGATCTTTACAAGGAGAACTAAAAAACACTGGTGAAAGAAATCATAGAAGACATAAACAAAAAGAAAAACATTCCATGCTCATGGAATAGAATAATCAATATTGTTAAAATGTCCATACTGCCCAAAGCAATCTACAGATGTAACACAATTTTTATCAAACTGCCAATGTCATGTTTTACAGAATCAGAAAAAAAATTCTAAAATTTGTATGGAACAAGAGAAGAACCTGAACATCCAAAGCAATAGTAAGCAAAAAGAATAAAGCTAGAGGCACCACATCACCCAACTTCAAACTATACTGTAAGATCACAGTAACCAAAGCAGCAGGGTATTGGTAAAAAAAAAAAAAAAAAAAAAAGACACATAGACCAATGGAACAAATTAGACAACCCAGAAATAAAGCTGTATATCTACAACCAACTAGTCTTTGACAGAGCCAACAAAAATAAACTATGGGGAAAGGACAACCTATTTAATAAATGATGCTGGAAAAACTAACTAGCCATATGCAGAAGAATGAAACTGGACTCCTACCTCTCACCATGTAAAAAATTAGCTCAAGATTACATTTGTAATGTAATCTTTCAATGTAAGTTTTACATTTAAAGATGTAAATGTAAGACTTCAATCTGTAAAAAAATATTAGAACAAAACCTAGGAAATTCTCTTCTGGCCTAGGCAAAAATTTATGACTAAGACCTCAAAAGCGAATGTAACAAAAACAAAAATGGACACCTGGGACCTAATTAAAGTAAAGAGCTTCTGCAGGGCAAAATAAAGTATCAACAGAGTAAATGGACAACCTACAGAATGGAAGGCAATATTTGCAAACTATGCATTCCACAAAGCAATAATATTCAGAATCTATAAGGAACTTAAATCAACAAGAAAAAAATCAAATAACTCCGTTGAAAAGTGGGCAAAGGACACTAATAGACACTTCTCAAAAGAAGACATACAAATGGCCAAGAAGCATATGAAAAAATGCTCAACATCACTAATCATCAGAGAAATGCAAATTAAAACCACAATGAGTTGGCATCTCACACCAGTCAAAATGGCTCTTATTAAAAAGTAAAAAATAACAGATGTTGGCAAGAATGGGGAGAAAGGGAATGCTTACACACTGCTGGTGGGAATGTCATTTAGTTCAGCCCCTGTGAAAAGCAGTTTAGAAATTCCTCAAAGAACTAAACAAAAAACTACCATTCCACCCAGCAATCCTATTATTGGGTATCTACCAAAAGGTAAAGAAATCATTTGTACCAAAAAGGCACCTGCACTCATATGTTTATCACAGCACGATTCACAAAGGCAAGGACATGGAATCAACTTAGGTGCCCATCAATGGTGGACTAGATAAAGCAAATGTGGTATATATACAACATGGAATACTATGTAACCATAAAAACAATGAAATCATGTTCTTTGCAGCACCATGGATGGAGCTGGGGGCCATTATCCTAAGTGAATTAATGCAGAAACCAAAAATCAAATACCACATATTCTCACTTATACGTAGGAGCTAAACAATGGCTACATACAGACATAAAGATGTAAACAGATTCTGGGGACTCCAAAAGGGAGGAGGGTGAGACGAGGGAAAAACAATTGAAACGTAACTTATTTGGTATTATGTTCACTCTTTGGGTGATGGGATCAATAGAAGCCCAAATCCCAGCATTATATACTATATCCGTGTAACGATACTGCACATGTCATTTCTGAATCTAAAATAAAAAGAATGCTTCCTCTAGAGTTATAAGACTCTCCAATGGTTTCTGTCTTAGAAGTCTAAATGTTGATACCAATAGTTGAACAACAGTACAAGAAAAAATGATTATTATAGGTCAATATCTCTTATGGCCATGGATGCAAAAGTTCTAAACAAAATATTAGCAAATAACATCCTGTAATGGATTAAAAGGATGATATGTGATGGCCAGATCTTGATTTAGATCTCTTTAATACAAGATTAGTTTAACATTAGACCATCAAGGATGGGTGTGGTGGTTCACGCCTGTAATCCCAGCACTTTGGGAGGCTGAGGCAGGTGGATCATGAGGTCAGGAGTTTGAGAACAGCCTGGCCAACATGGTGAAACCCCATCTCTACTAAAAATACAAAAAATTAGCTGGGCATGGGGGCAGGCGCCTGTAATCCCAGCTATTTGGGAGGCTGAGGTAGGAGAACCACTTGAACCTGGGAGGTGGAGGTTGCAGTGAGCCAAGACCACACCACTGCACTCCAGCCTGGGCAACAGAGTGAGACTCTGTCTCAAAACAAAAAAAAAATTAGACTATTAATTACTATAATTCAATGCATTAATACATTAAGAAAAAAATTAAAATCATATAGTTATTTGAATGATGTAGATGAGTGTTTTATGAATTCTATATATTTACATGATTTTTTAAAACCCAGAAAATTAGAAAAAGAACAATTTATTTAACAATTAAGTGAAAGTCACAAGAAACCTGTAGTTAACTGTTAATTAATGGCAAAAACAATGACACGTCAAGAGTGTTTATTTTTACCACTTGTATTCAACATTGCACTGAAAGTCCTAGCCAGTACAAAAAGGCAAGAAAACATAATAAAAAATAGAAGAATTTGAAAACAGGAAACAAAAGTGTGATTCTTCACAATTATATTATTGTATATGTAGAAAACCTGCAATGATCTAATGTGTTTAAATAAAGAAGAGAGTTAAGCAAGGATATTGGATATAAAATCAACATACAAACATTGATTGCATTTGCATACCCAGCAATAAAAAACATTTGAGAAAATGTAATTTTAAAAATACATCAATTGTTCTGGCTTCTAGTAACAGTAGAATAGCTTGGCTGCTTTAATCTTTCATAAGATAACAATTTAAAATATGGGAAAATATTTTCAGAATTATCTAAGTTTTTGGAGAAACAGTATTACCAAACACAGAAAGAAACTAATAAGGAATCAATGGTATAAAAATTAACTGTGAAGGATGTATTTTAGTTTGTGACACTCTCCAATGCAACAAATCTGAATGCACAAAAACCCATAGTCTTATTGGCTTAATGTGTTAAGGGACAGAAATTGAGACTGGTAAAAAAGGTAGAAAGGGGGTCAGGCACAGTGGCTCATGCCTGTAATCCCAGCACTTTGGGAGGCCAAGGCGGGTGGATCATGAGGTCAGGAGATACAGACCATCCTGGCTAATACGGTGAAACCCCAGCTCTACTAAAAATACAAAAAATTAGCCAGGCGTGGTGATGGGTGCCTGTAGTCCCAGCTGCTTGGGAGGCTGAGGCAGGAGAATGGTGTGAACCTGGGAGGCGGAGCTTGCAGTGAGCCGAGATCATGCCACTGCACTCCAGCCTGGGTGACAGAGTGAGACTCCATCTCAAAAAAAAAAAGAAAAAAAAAAAAGTAGAAAGTTAGGTGAGAAATCCTAGAAGATAAGAGATCCACAGAGGAATGAATCCTAAAATCTGCACATAAAATCCACCTAACTTTTTGGCTGACCATTAACCATTTCTCTTTGCATAGGGAAAACCCCAGAAGGAAGCATGACAAATAGGAAAAAAGAAAACAGCACGCATACATTGAAGAAAACAGTGGAAGCTGGAAGAATTAAGGAGAGATTTAAGCTTCTGTCACCTGCAGGAGAGACAAAATTTGGAGTTTCAAGTTCAGCATATTTAACAAAAATAATTCTTCAGGGAAAAATAACAAAATTCAGACTCTATACAATTTTTATAATGTCCAGTATCAGTCAACTATCAATACACATGTGCAAGAAATGGAAAAATGTGACAAATAACCAAGATTAAAATAACTCAAAAGACCCCAACTCCAAGATGATGCAGATGTTGCAATTAGAAGACAGAGACTTTAAAGCAGCTATTCTGTATACGTTTAAGAACTTAGAAGATATTTTCATAATGAGCAGGTGGGGAATAGAGTTAGAGAAATAAAACCTATTAAAGAGAACAAAATGAAAATTTTAAAGCAGAAAAATACTATAAGTAAAATGAAAAATTCATTAAATGGGTTTAATAGCAGATTGAAGGTGGTAGAGGAAAGTCAGTAAACGTAAAACTAGAACGTTAGAAATTACACAAGCTGAGAAATGGAGAGGAAAATATTGAACAAAAAGAAACAAAGCTTTAGAAACCTATGTACCAATATTAAGCAGTCTAATATATGTGTAACTGGAGACCCAGAAGAAGAGACAGAGAATGGGGCAGAAAAAAACAATGTTTGAAGACATATTGGTTGAAAACTACCGAAACAGAATAGATAATCCAAAATAAACCCACAATGATACAGTCAACTAATTTTTCCTAAAGACACTGAAGTAATTCAATAGAAAAAAGTTTTTTTGGACCAAAGTGGTGGCTCATGCCTATAATCCCAGCACTTTGGGAGGTCAAGGCGGGTGGATCACTTGAGGTCAGGAGTTTGAGACCAGCCTGGCCAACATGGTGAAACCCCATTTCTACTACAAATACAAAAATTAGCTGGGCATGGTGGTGCATGCCTCCACATGCCTGTAATCCTAGCTACCCAGGAGGCTGAGGCAGAAGAATTGCTTGAACCCAGGAGGCAGAGGTTGCAGTGAGCCTAGATCATGCCACTACACTCCAGCCTGGGTGGCAAAGCGAGACTCCATCTTACAAAAAAAAAAGTATTTTCAACTATTGTGCTCAGTCTACTGAATATCTACATGGGGGAAAAATGAACTCCAAACCCTTACCTCACCATACAAAACAAATAACAAGTAAATGTAAAATTAAAAGCTAAAATGTAAAGATTTTTGAAAAAAATGGGAAGATATTTTCTGAAGTTAAAAAATTTCTAGTCGGGCATGGTGGCTCATGCTTGTAATCCCAGCACTTTGGGAGGCTGAGGCAGGCAGATCACGAGGTCGGGAGTTTGAGACCAGCCTGGCCACATAGTGAAACCCTGTCTCTACTAAAAATACAAAAATCAGCTGGGTGTGGTTGTGCACACCTGTAATCCCAGCTACTCAGGAGGCTGAGGCATGAGAATGGCATTAACCCGGGAGGTGGAGGTTGCAGTGAGCCGAGATCGTGCCACTGCCCTCCAGCCTGGGCAACAGAGCTAGACTTCATCTCAAAAAAAAAAAAAAAAAAAAAGCTTAAATATTGAAAACAACAATTACAAAAGGAAGTAACTAATAAATCAGATATCAAAATTAAAAACATTTGCTAATCGAATTAACTGTTACATAATTAAAAAGGCAAGAGACAGACTGGGGAGATATATTATCTCATGCGTAGAAAAACCACCCAGTGAAACTAGATTAAAATTAAGAAGTTTTATTTTTCAAAGGGAAATAAAAAATTGTTAAAGATTCAAGATACAAATTGAGTGAAGGTTCTGTTACACATACAATTGTCAAATAATTAGTATACAGAATCTATTAAAAAATGTATCAAGAACTACCCAAACATCCATACAAATGAATAAACTACAAGAAGATAAAGAACAAGCAATGAAGAAAATCATAAAACAAAACATTCAACCTCATTAGCAGGTAAATGTTAATTGAAACCATAAGGTAATATTTCACATTCAATAGATTGGCAAAAATTTTAAAGTTTGACTACTTCAAGTTTGGCAAGGATGTGACTTCAATCAGAACTCTTATATACAGTATGTAAAAATGAAAATTGGTGCCAATTCTTTTAACTTAGAATTATCCAGTTTACTTAAGAATACATAAAGCTTTTGACCTAGCAACTATATTCCTTGATATACACTTAGAGAAACTCTGGTCCATACCACCAGGAGACATGCATAGGTCCTAGCACTCCTTGTGATTAAAAAAATACTAGAAACAATCCAAACGTCCATCAACAATAGAATGGATAATATATTGCTGAATAAATGGGATATTATATACCAGCAGAAATAAATGAACTATAGCAATACACAGATGAATCTCAGGAATATGAAATTGAACAAACAAACAAAAAAGCAAGGCAAAGAAATACACAGTGTAATTCCGCTTACATAAAGTTAAAAAACATGCAAGACTAAATAATATATTGTTTAGAAATAAGAATGTATGTCATAAGATAATAAAGAAAAACAGAAGACTGATAAACAGAAAAAAGAGGTTCTAAGAGAACAGGGAAGTAGATGAGAGTGGTGATGAGCACACAGAGAAGTTCCATGATGGGTGATGGGAATATTCTATCTTTCAGACTGGTATATGAGTAGGTGGATGTACAAAAGTATACCAAAGTATATGTATATATTCATTTATATTCATTCAGTAGCGAATAAATATGAAAACACATCTCTCTCTAGGTAATGTTCATTGACCTCATGATGTTCACCACACTTCCGGAAGCTGGAAATATGCCGTCTGAATCCCAGCTCATAGACCAGTTTATGCTTCACCCTTGTTCTCATCTTTTAGTCCTGTTTCCTTTTCACAGCCTCCACTCTCCCCTATCAACATAAAAACACATCCCATGACCAGTATTTGGGCATTATCAGGAAAAATGATAGGAAAGTACTTAAAAATTAACTTAACCTTTTCTCTCCACGTGTTTGTTTTGCAATATGTTTAGTTTTGAGGCTCTCATTAGCGGTTTAGTTGGGTCCTTTATAGAAAGTGGCCAGCTAGCACTTGACAACTCATACTAGGATGAAGGCTTTTGACTTATTGGCCCCAGAGGGGACTCCTTAGCACCATAAAGGTCTTCTTTAGCATACAGCCTCAATAGATAAGGTCTACATAGTAAATAGGGAAGTGAGAAAGAATAATTTATATTAGGAATGTCCTAAGGAAATGTAGGTTATCCTACAAAGGAAATGTAGGTTTTCACTGAAGATCCTTGTTTCATAGATAAGGAAATACTGGGGTTAGAAGATATAAAGGTGTTGTCCTGGATAGTGAGTGGGCGGGGAATGTATGTCAAGATGTACTGACAGCAGATATCTGCCTCTTAAAGAGGGTCAGTATGTACCATCCAATTTCATGTCTTCTTAATCATTCCCTCTCCCTGACCCTCCACTGTATGTTTAAACAGGAGAGTCCTCTCTGTCTTCTCTGCACTGGGAGCAGCTCTCCCGCCACAGCCCCTCACCCCCTGAAAATGTATGCCTACTCCAAGTTCATCTCCACTCTCTCCTTGGCCAAGAGCACTTCACTGCTGCTGAGCTGTCCACTACCTGCAGTGGTGTTGAAACGACCGGAGACAATGACAGATGAGAGTCTCAGCAGCTTGGCTGTCTCACATCCCCTTACCTCACTTGTCCCTAGCCACAGCTTCCAAACCAGCGCCATTTCAAGGGACATCGACAGAGCAGCCAAGTTCATTGGGGCTGGAGCTACCATAGTTGGGGTGGCTGGCACTGAGGCTGGGATTGGGACTGTGTGTGGGAGCCTCCTCATTGGTTATGCCAGGAACCCTTCTCTGAAGCAATAGCTCTTCTTCTATGCCATTCTGGGCTTTGCCCTCTGGGAGGCCTTGGGGCTCTTTTGCCTGATGGTGGCCTTTCTTGTCCTCTTTCCCGTGTGAAGGAGCTAGTTTCCACCTCCCATAGTTCTGTCTTCCATGTCTGTTGGCCCTGTGTGTTCCTTTTCCTATACCTCCTCAGGCAGCCTGGGGAACATGGTCGGCTCAGAGTTTGACAGAGAAAAGATAAACAAATACTGTATTAATAAGAAAAAAAAGTAAACAGGTGAACGAGACCAGCATGCACCCCTGCTTGGGTACTCAATGATATACTGGTACAGATAGTGGTAAAAAGAAAACAGCAGTGGTGCCAGGGGAGTGGTAGAAAGTGGTAGAAATTATTACCAAGAGTGAGAAGGGGATTGTTCACCCACTACTTTTCTCTGGACTTCTATATCTAGGAGTATGATATTCAAATGAAAAGGAATATAGCAAATATAGCCAAGGAAGAATTAAATCCCAAGAAAGGGATGGGGCATATCAGAGAGAACCTTGATGCCCGAAAGAGTCAGGGTCCCCAGATTCAGTCAGTCACTGGAGTTCTGAAAGGACTTGTGTTGCTGCTTACAAAGCTATTTTCCTACATCTAGGACCAAAAGTATCAACTGCCCACGCCCAGTAAGTGGGAGAACTGCTTTAGTAGAAGTTTGCTAGAAAATATTAGGTGTTTTTAGTCGACTGCAAGCTGAAAATAAATCAGGCATAATAAGAAGCACTGGAATGACTCATAATCTTACACTGCTGATGTAAGTGTGATGCTGAGACAAAGAAAGTTGAGTCCTACCCTGTTTATTTCTGGCATTTTAAGAGAAACATTAATAAGCTCTCATGTGCTAAAGGAGATAAAGCAGATTGCTGGGAGTACTGAAGACAATGCCACAAGAGGAATAAAAGTGCTGGCTGTGTTTATAACCATGGAAAAAGATAAGCCTTAGCCACGAGGAAGGAGCCCATTAGCTGTCTTCCAGTGTTTCAAGCATTGCAAAGTACAAGAGTGATGAGACTTATTCTGCATAGCTTCAGAGGGCAGAACCAAGAACAATGCTTAGAAGTTAAAGGGGAGAAAATTCCATTCAATATAAGAAATCTGACAATCTTAGATTTATATAATGTTGTATAATCCACAAATACGTTCATGTGCATCATCTCACTTTAGGAAGAACTCCCGAACAATTGATGATAGAATGAGCTGCCAGGCATGTTTAAGCATAGACTAATGAATCCACTAGACTAGATGAACTTGAAGATTGTTTCCAACTTAGGCTGTGAATCAACCTAGAGGTGCTTTCAAGTCAGCTTCTAAACCGAGAGGAAACAGGGAGCAAACACAATAACACCTGCTTCAATTCATCCTTGTGTGTCTCAGTTTGTTCTTTTGAAAAAGGCAAAGAAGTGAAAAGATAAGTTTGTCTTTACCACATGGGAAACTGGTTGATTTAGACATCTCATCCTTTAAGATATTCAAGGGAATATTGTCTACCTCTCTTCCTGGGGAATTATGCACTGGGTAAGAAGATGGACCACATGCCCCAGGGTTCCTTCTAACACCAAGATTCTGGGAAAGCTATATTTTATACTTGGCTCCACTACTTTCTACACTGGCTTTGAGAAAGCTTTTTTCACTCTCTGGACCTCAATTATCTTTCCTATTACAGGAGGGTATTGGACTCTGTGACCTTTAAGGTTTTTAGAGAGCTCACGTTCTGAAATTATAAGATTTTATAAAGAATATGTGGAAGCTTCATCCTGAGTTCTGGTCCTAATGAGATTATGGTGGCAGTGTAGTTTCTCAATCTTTTCAAAACTCCTCCTGAAAACCAAACAGAAAATTAGAAATAGTGTAAAAATATGCATAGATCATATATTTTTAAATATTAGGTGATAGAAAACACCTCTAAACCCTAGAGTACTGCTGTGGTCAAAACCACATATAGCAGTGGCACCTAAAGGCAGTCTGCTGTGGAGTGGTGGCAGCAATTCAGTATGGTAGAAACACTGGGGTTCAGATGGTGTGAGGTTGCAGAAACAGGAAAAGAGAGTGGTGGGCTCAATGCAAACCTTTGACAAGCCCTATAAGCTATAGAACCCAAGATGGCCCATGAAGACTCACCCTCAAAAGAAAGCCTAATCTGGAATAAAAATCTGTGTGGACAAGCCTGAGAGTAACTGTGAAGCTACTATTCTGATATGCTCAGAGTTGCAAGTGAAAGCAGGAGCCTGAACATGACATCACAAGAGACCCAACAGTGAGGCAGTAGAGCAAACCCTTGATGACCACCAAAATATCCAACTAATATCCCTTTCCAGAGGGGAAAACTGCCAGAAGCAGACACATTGAGCCAGGAAGTAACTCTGGTAAGTGGTGTGGGGAGGAGGTTGTGAGCCCAAAGGAATCAGATCCCAGGAAGTCATGTAACAACAAAATAACTTGTCTAAAGGGGAGAGCTCTGGGAAACACAGGACTGACAGCAGGAAACCTGAGAGATGGATGGGGTGACGTATTTTGAGTCCTTCTTAATAACAGGAAAGATGAAGCTGAGAAAGTGACCCTATTTCATCCCCTGGTCCCCACTGACCAGGAACTGTCCCTTAATAGTCTAGGAAAAGCCATTTCATTTAAACAGGGGACACACAGAAAAAAATAGTCTAAGTAATTCAAAGTTATTATTAAAAAAAGGTAATAAGGAAATACATAACACCAGAAAAAGTGGACACAAAGCAGATGAAAACTGTAACACTCTGTTTCGGAAAAACACCCAAATCAAATTTTTCCTTTGCTTTCACACCACAACAATGAACAAAGAAGAAGCCTTCTGTGGCCAAATTATTGGGGGGGGGGCGGGGTTTCCCCACCAACAAACAGAGGACACCAACTAATTCAATTCTAATTCACCTCAAATTCACCTCTAGTTCCATTCCCACTCTAGCTACCTGGAGATAGCATCAGATCCCACGCTTGAGGGCTCAGATCCCAAGAATGCCCCCGCCAGCACACCCTCATGGCAGACACTCCTTGCTGCAAATCTGAATTTCTGACCTACCGGCTTCAAGTTGGGGTTCCCACGACCCCCTCTGGGTTAGATTAATTTGCTGAAGCAGTTCAGGGAAACACTTAAGTTTACCAGTGTATTATAAAGTATATTACTAGTATATCACTAAAGATCCCTGTTTCATAGATAAGGAAATACAGGGTGTTTTTCCTGTTTCATAGAGAAGGAAATACAGATGAAGAGACGCATAGGTCAAGGCACAGGGGAAGGGGCGCAGAGCTTCCACGTCTTCCTCTGACATAATACCCTCCAGGAACCTCCACATGTCAACTATTTGGAAGCTCTCTCAGCCCTGTCCTTTTGAGGTTTTATGGTGGCTTCACAACATAAGCATGATGGACAACTATGCAGACATGTGATTGGGCAACAAGTACATGATCTAAACCCAGAAGGCCTGTCTGCTCAGAATTTTTTTTTTTTTTTTGGACTGTCTGTGCAGCATTCTTTCCTCTAGTGTGTGGGGCAGGACCCGCTCTGAATGACAGTCTTTTAACCCATAATCAGGTTAGAGTCCTGCCTTGGGCAGGTGAGGGGAGGACAGGAGGTCAAAGAGAGAGATTCTGTTTCTTGAGGCCTGTTTCAGAGGCATGAAGCACCCCACATTATAAATAAACTATAACCAGAATTATGGAGTCATGATCCAGGAATGGTGGATGAAAACCTATATACGTGTGTTTATATATAAAGTATACAAAATCATAATATCACACATACAATAGCAAAGTGAGAGAAAATAAATTAAAGAATCAATAGACACTTTGAAAGAATAATATAAACCAGAAATAGAAGAAATAGTTAAATAGCCAATGGCTATGAATTGAGAACTTACATAACTCAGGAAAGAGTTATTTTTAAAAATACACTCATAAATAAAGACTAATAAGTTGCAGCACATGGGGAAAAGATACTATGGAAAAATACAGTGAGAAAAATCAAAAGATAAAAAAGGAAAAATGAAGGAAATCAAATAGAAATAAAGGAAAAGATAAAAATGATTTGAGAGAAAAATGAAAGAAAAGAAGACAAGTAAATATAAAGAAACAATGAAAAGAAGGAGGATCTAACAAAACAGTCCCTAAGGAAGGAAAGCAAGAATTAAAATTATAAATCAGGAACAGTTTGCTGAAATACAAGTTTTAAGATTTACACATTTATTTTAACTGGAGAAATCAACCCGTAACAGTTATCACCAAGGAAATCCTAATAAAATAACTGAATGTTAAAAGTTAGAAAAAACAAAAACAAAAACCTATTTGGGAATTCGGACAAAGAGAACAAGTCATTTTAAGAAATAGAAAATCAGATTTGAATTAGACCTCTCAGGTCATGGCTGTAATCCCAGCGCTTTGGGAGCCTGAAGTGGGAGGACCACTTGACCCCAGGAGTTCAAGGCTGTAGAGAGCTATGATTGTGCCACTCCTCCATCCTGGGTGACACAGTGAGACTCTGTCTCAAAAACAAACACACACAAAAATCAGAATTATCAACAGCAACATTTTCTGTTAAAAAAAATAAGAGAAGGCCTGGGCGTGGTGGCTCATGCCTGTAATCCCAGCACTTTGGGAGGCTGAGGCAGGCGGATCATGAGGTCAGGAGTTTGAGACCATCCTGGCTAACATGGTGAAACCCTGTCTCTACAAAAAAAATAAAAGAAAATAGCCGGGTGTGGTGGTAGGCACTTGTAGTCCCATCTACTCAGGAGGCTGAGGCAGGAGAATGGCATGAACCCAGGAGGTGGTCACACCACTGCACTCCAGCCTGGGAGACAGAGCGAGACTCTGTCTTGAAAAACAAAAAATAAAAAATAAAAATAAGAGAAATATTTTAAATGATTTCATGAAAAGAAGATGGGAATCAAAGGTTGTATGAGTTAACAGGAAAAAGTCCAGCATTGTGAACTGCAAGAGTTCATGGAACGTTACTCTCATGAGCTGTTCCTGAGAAATTTACTGGACAATGAGCTTCAGACAAGCAATAAGTAATTCTAGAAAATTCAGTACAAGTTTTCAGAGATAAGTGTGAATGTATTTAAATGTAAAACAACAACTTGAAATTGGAGATAAGAATTTTAAAAGTGTACTGCTGATGTGTGCTTTGACAATGTCATATAATACAAACTAACAAAAATAGGACAAGAAAGGGTTGAGTAAATGGAAAGAAGAATAATCTTACAGATTGCCTGATATGTGCTAAGTGGGAGCAAGAGGATATTGCCTGAGGCTGACAATGAAAGTAGTTGAAGCTTGACCTGTCTTAAAATTTCTCATTAAGTTAATACTAGAGACAATGTGGATAGTGGGAAGAGAGAAGAGGGGAGAAAAAATGATTATTGGTTGAGATTTTATAGAAGGAATTAGAGTATTAAATAATGATAACCACTAGAATATAAAAAAAGCTTTCCAAATTTCAAAAGAAAGAATAATTATAAAGTAAATCACAAAGTAAAGCACTTTGCATATATATTGCATATGTCTGTGAACATGAAAAGTCGTAGACATATGTAAATATGTAAATATTTATGGATACAATGGGCATTTTGGTAGGCCATAAACAATAGGCTGTTAGAAATTTCATATGATTCAACAAACAAATAACATGTAAAACAATATGTCAGAACTGAGAAAAAAATTGATTATATCAATAAATGTAAATGGACTTTACTTACCTATGAAAGAAAAAAAAAATTATGATTTTAACAAAGCAAAATCTAACTCCATGGTGTTACATAAAACATATCAAGGAGAAAAAGTGAATCAGAAAGGCTAAGAGTAAAAATATAGATCAAGACATATCAGTCAAGTAAAATAAAAAGAAGGCAGAGAACATGATCTGAATATCAGAAAAATATAGATCTCATGCTAACAAACATTGAAAGACATGAAGGCCATTTAATGAACCTAAAGTATACAATACACAGTAAAGATGTAATAGTCACTAATATCTTTACAACTTTTACAAACAGAAAATGTAGAATATGAAAGACACAATGGACAGATACAATTAACAAAAGATTTTTATAACATTTTTTCAAGACAGTGAGATTAAAAAATATTAAGAATACAGAACGCCTAAAAAAAGGTAGTTCAGATAGCTATATATCGAACTCTGAATCCCAATAGTAAAGAATACCTTTTTTTCCCTAGTGCCTTTGGTCGTTTGTAGACATTTACCATACGTTAAAACACAAAGAAAAACCTGTTAATTTTGGAAAATAGACATAATCATCCAGCTCTTTCCCCTCCAAAATTACAGTTAAACCAGAGATAATTGACAAGTTATCAAAACTCTTTCTTAAAGACTCGAGTTAAATGGAAAATACGAAGTAAAATTGTAGAATTTCTAGAAATGTATGTAATAATGAAGATATTATATATTTGAAAAAACTGAGAACTAGTGAAAAAGACTACTATAAACAATGATAGCGATCCATGCCAAGATGGCCAAATAGGAAGAGTTCCAGCTTCCAGCTCCCAGCGTGAGCAACACAGAAGACAGGTGATTTCTGCATTTCCAACTGAGGTACCAGGTTCATCTCACCAGGGCGTGTGGGACATTGGGGCAGGACAGTGGGTGCAGACCTACAAGTGAGAGCCGAAGCAGGGCGAGGCATCGCCTCACCCAGGAAGTGCAAGGGGGAAGTGAATTCCCTTTCCTAGCCAAGGGAAACCATGACACACAACACCCGGAAAATCAGGTAACTACCACCCTAATACTGCACTTTACCAAGAGTCTCAGCAAATGGCACACCAGGAGATTATATTCCACACCTGGCCCAGAGGGTCCCACGCCCACGGAGCCTCCCTCATTGCTAGCACAGCAGTCTGAGATCTAACTACAAGGCAGCAGAAAGGCTGGAGGAGGGGCGCCCAGCATTGCTGAGGCTTAAGTAGGTAAATAAAGCCACCTGGAAGGAGGCTGGTACCAGCCACTGCAAAAACATGCCAAAATGTAAAGACCATCAATGCTAGGAAGAAACTGCATCAACTAATGGGCAAAATAACCAGCTAACATCCTAATGACAGGATCAAGTTCATACATAACAATATTAACCTTAAATGTAAATGGGCTAAATGCTCCAATTAAAATACACAGACTGGCAAATTGGATAAAGAGTTAAGACCCATCAATTTGCTGTATCCAGGAGACCCATCTCATGTGCAGAGACACACATAGGCTCAAAATAAAGGGATGGAGGAAGATCTACCAAGCAAATGGAAAACAAGAAAAGGCAGGGGTTGCAATCCTAGTCTCTGATAAAACAGACTTTAAACTAACAAAGATCAAAAGAGACAAAGAAGGCGTTACATAATGGTAAAGGGAACAGTCCAACAAGAAGAGCTAACTATCCTAAATATATATGCACCCAATACAGGAGCACCTAGATTCATAAAGCAAGTCCTTAGAGACTTACAAAGAGACTTAGACTCCAACACAATAATAGTGGGCGACTTTAACACCCCACTGTCAACATTAGACAGATCAACGAGACAGAAAGTTAACAAGGATATCCAGGAATTGAACTCGACTCTGCACCAAGTGGACCTAATAGACATCTACAGAACTCTCCACCCCAAATCAACAGAATATACATTCTTCTCAGCACCACATCATACTTATTCCAAAACTGACCACATAGTTGGAAGTAAAGCACTCCTCAGCAAATGTAAAAGAACAGAAATTATAACAAACTGTCTCTCAGATCACAGTGCAGTCAAAATAGAACTCAAGATTAAGAAACTCAATCAAAACCACTCAACTACATGGAAACTGAACAACCTGTTCCTGAATGACTACTGGGTATATAACGAAATGAAGGCAGAAATAAAGATGTTCTTTGAAACCAATGAGAACAAAGATACAACATACCAGAATCTCTGGGACACATTTAAAGCAGTGTGTAGAGGGAAATTTATAGCACTAAATGTCCACAAGAGAAAGCAGGAAAGATCTAAAATTGACACCCTGACATTACAATTAAAAGAACTAGAGGCCAGGCGCGGTGGCTCAAGCCTGTAATCCCAGCACTTTGGGAGGCCGAGACGGGCGGATCACGAGGTCAGGAGATCGAGACCATCCTGGCTAACATGGTGAAACCCCGTCTCTACTAAAAATACAAAAAACTAGCCGGGCGAGGTGGCGGGCGCCTGTAGTCCAGCTACTCGGGAGGCTGAGGCAGGAGAATGGCGTGAACCCGGGAGGCGGAGCTTGCAGTGAGCCGAGATTGCGCCACTGCACTCCAGTCTGGGCGACAGAGCGAGACTCTGCCTCAAAAAAAAAAAAAAAAAAAAAAAAAAGAACTAGAGAAGCAAGAGCAAACACATTCAAAAGGTAGCAGAAGGCAAGAAATAACAAAGATCAGAGCAGAACTGAAGGAGATAGAGACACAAAAAACCCTTCAAAAAATCAATGAATCCAGGAGCTGGATTTTGAAATGATCAACAAAATTGGTAGAACACTAGTAAGACTAATAAAGAAAAAAAGAGAGAAGAATCAAATAGACACAGTAAAAAATGATAAAGGGGATATCACCACCGACCAAGGTAATTTACAGATTCAATGCCATCCCCATTAAGCTACCAATGACTTTCTTCACAGAATTGGAACAAACTACTTTAAAGTTCATATGGAACCAAAAAAGATCCCACATTGCCAAGACAGTCCTAAGCCAAAAGAACAAAGCTGGAGGCATCATGCTCCCTGACTTCAAGGCTACGGTAACCAAAACAGCATGGTACTGGCACCAAAACAGAGATATAGACCAATGGAACAGAACAGAGCCCTCAGAAATAATACCACACATCTATAACCATCTGATCTTTGACAAACCTGACAAAAACAAGAAATGGGGAAAGGATTCCCTATTTAATAAATGGTGCTGGGAAAACTGGCTAGCCATGAGTAGAAAGCTGAAACTGGATCCCTTCCTTACACCTTATACAAAAATTAATCTGAGATGGATTAGAGACTTAAATGTCAGACCTAAAACCATAAAAACCCTAGAAGAAAACCCAGGCAATACCATCCAGGACATAGGCATGGGCAAGAACTTCATGCTAAAACACCAAAAGCAATGGCAACAAAAGCCAAAATTGACAAGTGGGATCTAATTAAACTAAAGAGCTTTCGCACAGCAAAAGAAACTACCATCAGAGTGAACAGGCAACCTACAGAATGGCAGAAAATTTTTGCAATCTACTCATCTGACAAAGGGCTAATATCCAGAATCTACAAAGAACTCAAACACATTTACAAGAAAAAAAAACAAACAACCCCATCAAAAAGTGGGCAAAAGATATAAACAGATACTTCTCAAAAGAAGACATTTATGCAGCCAACAGACACATGAAAAAAAGCTCATCATCACTGATCATCAGAGAAATGCAAATCAAAACCACAATGAGATATAACCTCACACCAGTTAGAATGGCAATCATTAAAATGTCAGGAAACAACAGGTGCTGGAGGGGATGTGGAGAAATAGGAACACTTTTACACAGTTGGTGGGACTGTAAACTAGTTCAACCATTGTGGAAGACAGTGTGGCAATTCCTCAAGGATCTAGAACTAGAAATACCATTTGACCCAGCCATCCCATTACTGGGTATATACCCAAAGGATTATAAATCATTCTGCTATAAAGACACATGCACATGTATGTTTACTGCAGCACTATTCACAATAGCAAAGACTTGGAACCAACCCAAATGTCCATCAATGACAGACTGGATCAAGAAAATGTGGCACATATACACCATGGAATACTATGCAGCCTGAATGAGTTCATGTCCTTTGTAGGGACATGGATGCAGCTGGAAACCATCATTCTCAGCAAACTATTGCAAGAACAGAAAACCAAATACTACACGTTCTTACTCACAGGTGGGAATTGAATACTGAGAACACTTGGACACAGGAAAGGGAACATCACACACTGGGGCCTGTTGTGGGGTGGGGGAAGGGGGGAGGGATAGCATTAGGAGATATATCTAATGTAAATGATGAGTTAATGGGTGTAGCACACCAACATGGCATATGTATACATATGTAACAAACCTGCACGTTGTGCATGTGTACCCTAGAACTTAAAGTATAATAAAAAAGAAAAAAAAATGATAGAATTTGATAAAATTGAATACAAAACACCTGACAGAAATTAATAACCTCATTAAATATGAACAATAACTAGTTAGAGGTTTTAATGGAGGAGATAAATCTATTTACAATAACAACAAAAAATACTTATGCATAAACTTAACCAAATGTGCAAAACTTATAGAAAGTTTTTATACATTTATTAAAGATATAAAGTAGATATAAACAAACTGAAAGCTATGCCATCCAAAAAGATGAGAAGGAAGGATAGATATAGTAAGTACAGCAAAATCTTGACACTTGGTGAATATGGGTGAACAGTATAGCACAATTTATTACATTATCCTTTTTGTGTTTTTGAATTTTGAACATTTTATAATAAACTAATTTAAAATAGTTAATCTCAGTATTACAAATAAAAGTATTTAGGTTCTAGCTCTGTGATATTAAAGCCCACCTAGATATTTAAATAAGTTAATTAAAATGATTTGACTAAATTTTTATGGTCAAACTTAGTTAAGGTAAATCTCTTTGAAATCTCTACTTATTAAAAAATTAATTGTGCATGAATATTTTGGACACTTTAAATTGATAAATATTTTTCTCTACTCTCTACATCTCTGGCTATGGAGCCAAATGAGGAGTCATATTTCTCATTCCCTCAGCTTCTGAGGACAAGATAAGGCAAACTGTGAGGCAGAAAGAAAATTATGCAGACTGCTAGAGTTATTGCTGGTAGTGCTTCAAGTTCTCAGCCTGGAAGTTATCTTCACAGACCATCGTACCCATACTATAACTTCCAGATGGGGTAATGGGGAAGCGAGGTAAGTGTCTTTAGCCTTTTGTCTTTTCTCCAAGGTGTTACCACTGAAAAAGTAAACTTGCTCAAATAATCTTCAAAGGCGAATTTGCACCACATTCCATGATTATTCTCACTGAAAATTTCAGATAAACAATTTTACTTTTTCTCAGAGTTAATGCTTGCTATTCTTGAAATAATAAGTACTAATGCTTTTATAATCACCTTCAACATACCAAACCAAAACAAAACAACTGAAAACATGACATGAACTGACTTCATTCCTACTGTTCCTACTGGACAAAGCTCAGCCTCCTCACCCTGGCATCCTAGCCACACTATGCCCACCCTCCAGGGTATGGTTCCAATATTTTTTTCATTGATATTGTTTAACATAGCTTGGCTGGTTTCCTGTAATCCAAACAAACAACAACAGAAATTGTAAAACCTAATATTTGCTTAATGTTATTTAGTTCACAGAATATGAGTTTTTCAATATATTTCTCATTTAACTCCAACAAAAGCCTTAAGAGCTAGACATTATCTACCCTTATTTTTAGAATGGGTAAAGTGGTGCTGGAGGAGTTAGAGCTTTGCTTAACATAATAAAGCTAATAAAATTATGATGAAACCAATTTTTAAAAATTTTAAATGCTGTGTTTATCCTACAAAAATAAGTTACCACTAAACTATACACTAATTCCCATCCTTTCAAACATTCTGAATTGCACCTGGTTTAATGGCACAAGGCCAGTGGTTTAATCAATCACACCTACATAATGAAGCTCCAATAAAAACTGTGGATACAGAAGCTCAACTGAGTTTCCTTGATTGGTAATAGTCTGTTTTGTCACCCACTGATGTATATTATAAGTGGAATACATCCTCGTCTAATTTTGCTACTAGATTCCTTTCTTCAGGAATCCCATCTTCTTACCCATCCAAGTCTCTCCAAATTCTGTCTGTCCTTCAAGATGTGGATATGAAATTCTTCTTGATCCCTTGAGGTTTATGTGCTACCTTTCTCTCCTCTGAAACAGCAGAGGGCTTTCTGTGTGCATTTGAACACTTATCACATTCTGCCTTGAGTTGTGTTATTCTATGCACACTCATCTTGCTGGTGAGAATCTATGTCTTACTCATCTTTCTACACCTTCCAAGTTGCACATTACAAGTTGGCTCATAGTAAGTATTACACTTAACAAATGTTTGGGGAACTACATGGAATTTTGTTTATTATAACTTATAGATTTGCTTTCTCTCTAAAAGGGAGTTCTTTCCTTATAATAGAAACTCATATAGTAAGTAGAAACCACTTTTGTAATAAGTAGACAGACTCATGTGAAGTATAAAAGTGAAATAATATTGCTAATAGTAATAATCAGTGACATAATAATAATGGTAATCTTATAACCTTGACTCATGAGGTTATTCCCTTTCAGATTATAATAATTCATATCTTTCTAATTTATTTTCCCAATATGCCTGTAAGCCAATTATCAGTATAGTGTTATGAAAGGAAATTTAAGAATCAGAACTTTGGACTCACAGTTATGGCTGAGTGAGAGCTCCTCCAATTACTTGAACAAGTTATTTAACCTCCTGAAATCTCTATCACCTCTCCACTCTTTACAAAATAAAGATCATAAAATGACAAAATTTGCAAGTTTATGGTGAAGAATAAATGAGATTAAGTAGGCAAAGTGCTTGGCACAGCATCTGGTGCATAGTAAGCACTCATTAAATGGTATCAGTAATTATTGCTGTAAGTGAAAAGAATGAGATGTAAAACCCAAGATGATTAAGTAACCTGCATGAGAAGATATAATAAACTCTAACTAGAACTTGAGTTTTTGCTTCCTGGATGACCTCATAATCTCGCATCCAATCCCATTCCTCTGTCCCTTACTGTTTTCCATCTACCTATAAGTAAAAGATTTGGGTGGGTTTTGTCCTTAGTTTTGGGGAGGTAGCCTCCAAACCCTTGGAATTGCCTAAGTAATAGGAGTGTCTTTGCTATTAATGGTAGGTCCTGATAGGTTTTGCTTATGAGGTGACTCACGATAGGGCTCTAGGTAGTTTATGTTAAGGAAAAGACTCGGGATGGAGGCTGGTCATGACAGAAAGATGAACAAAGAGATTATAGAGGCTTTCAGCCATCTTGATATCGAACCAGTCTTCAGGGGGGAAAGACTAGAGATTGAGTCACATAGTCAATGCTTTAATCATTTATGCTGCATACTGAAGCCCCAGTAAAAACTATGGACACCGAGCTCAGCTGTGTGTAATACTCTGTATTATCACTTATCAATGTTTCAGGAAGGTGATGCACCCTGAATGCATGGGAAAGGACAAAGGAAGTTTCACATTTGAGACCCTCTCTGACTTCGCTGTATGTGTCTCTTCTTTTGGCCGATTCTGCTTGATTTGTATTCTTTCGCTATAACTATAATCATAAGTAGAGTGCTTTTTCTGAGTTCTGTAAGTTGTTCTGGCAAATTACGAAACCTGAAGAGATAGTGATAACCCCTGAATTTATAGTCAGTTGGTCAGAAGGGAGGAAGGCCTGGGGACTCCAACATTTGCAACTGGTATCTGAAGTGAGAACAGTTTTGTGAAGGGCTTTGCCCACAACCTGTGAAGTTTTGTTTGACTCTGGATAGTTGATGCCAGAAGTCCCCTTCACCAAAAAACCTCAACAGAAAGATCAGGTACACTTTGCACTCTCAGAGTCAAAAATGAGATTTGTTTAAAATCTATAACATATTATTTCCTGTGGTTTGGATGCAGGTGTTAAAATGTGATCACATTGACTCTATACGTCTTATTGTTTAGATAACATTCATATTGAAGTTAAAAAGGATACAACAATGATCCTGATTTCTACTTGGTACTAACCTATTATGTACTCTTTCAAAAAATCCTTCTCCAATCTTCAAACAAATTAATTCATCTGCTCAGTGAGAGGAGGAAACCAAGCAGAGACCTCCACCATGAGGGGTACAAGGGGGAGGTTCACGAGGACAGCTGGAGTGCATATGTTGCGGCTCTTGACACCCTGCTGGGGAGTATCTCTCTCGCCAACAGTATGGAAATCATAATTAGCACCCTGTAGCGACTCAGGGCTTCAAACCCACCCAAATCTATTTGCAGCGTTTCACGACTTACTGAGAACAGCATCTCTTGCATTTAGGTAGCTGTCTCCCGTCTGCTGTCTGCTCTGTTGGCCCTAATGTATTTAGATAGATTCTTCTTCCATGAGGCAGAGCCCAAGTTGATTAGAATCATGCGTTCTGCTTCAAAACCTCCCTTAATCTCCCTAGGTGCTCTTTGGGCTTTTCCAGTTGTATTCACTAACTTTGGACGTGGGTATTTAGGAACAATGCTAATGTTCTTAAATTGCTTTGCTGTTTCCTCTCCTGGATTATTCCGGCAGGCAAAAGAAAGAAATACCAATTAAGCCCCAAGAGCCATTTTGCAAATGATCTTTCCCTTAAACCAGGGAATGTCTAACTGTGAACCCAAATGGGAAAGATGCAGGATGGTGCTGTGATGTGTTATGCATGTTGACTCTTTTCTTTCAGAGGGAGCTAATCTTTTGGAGTGGGCATTAGGTAATGCTTTCAATGTAGTACTCAGGGCCAAAACAAAAAAAGACACTTTTATACATTTTGGATAATAACATGTTGGTGTTCTAAAATACTCATCTTAAAAGGGTATTTGTTATTCATTATGTACAGTGCATTTCAGAGTTCTGCTCTCCATTAACCCCTTCTTTGAGAAGACAGCATATAGTTTGAAAATATTTCTGTTCACAAAGCCAGCCTCAGATTGAATTTTGAAACTTGCTTGGATGTCGGGGTGACTTGTGGTGCTGTAGCAGGGCAGTGGTAAATAGTAACATTGGCAGCCTCCGGAAGGGGAACTAAAAGGCTTGGAGACAGAAGTAAAAGTTAGATTTTTTTTATCAATCTTGTGTTTTGTATCATGTGAATATATTACCAATTCAAAACACATGCAAGAAGTATATAATTTTTAAACTGAGCATGGTGACATATGCCTGTAATCCCAACTACTTGGGAGGTTGAGGTGGGACAATTAATTGAGGTCAGGAGCTTGAGGCTGCAGTGTCCTGTGACCCTGTCTGTGAATAGCCACTGCACTTTAGCTTGGGCAATATAGTGAGACCCCATATCTAAGAATTAATGAACATATAAATAAATAAGACCATTTTAAAAACCTAGAGAAAATATTTTTTAAAAGGTAAGAAAAATGGTGCAGTTGCTGTGGAAATAATATATTAGTTCCCCTTAAAAATTAAACATAGAATTACCATATTAAAAAAACTTATCATATAG
This sequence comes from Trachypithecus francoisi, assembly GCF_009764315.1. Classification (NCBI taxonomy): domain Eukaryota; kingdom Metazoa; phylum Chordata; class Mammalia; order Primates; family Cercopithecidae; genus Trachypithecus; species Trachypithecus francoisi. The sequence goes on along the minus strand of NW_022681470.1, from coordinate 66,284,795 downwards.
CCCAGCGATTTCATTCCTGGGTATATATGCAAAAGATTTGAAGATAGAGACCCAAACAGATACTCGTATACACCCATGTTCACAGCAGCTTTATTTAAAATAGCCAAAAAGTGAAAGCAACTCAAGTATCCACCAACAGATGAATAGGAAAACAAAATGCGATGTGTGCATACAATGGAATATTATGCAGCCTTAAAAAGGAAGGAAATTCTGACATGTGCCACAGCATGGATGAACCTGGAAGACATTATGCTAAGTGAAAAAAGCCCGTTACAAAAGGACAAATATTGTGATTCTACTTATTTGCAAAACCTAGATTAGTCCAATTTATAGAGATAAAATGTAGAATACTGGTTGCCAGGGGCTGTGGAGAGGGGGTAATGGTGAGTTGGTGTTGAAAGGGTACAGAGTTTCAGCTTGGGAAGAGGAAAGAATTCTAGATTTGGAAAGTAGTAATAGTTGCAGAACAATGTAAAGGTACTTAATGTCACTGAATTGGACACTTAAAAATGGCTAAAATAATAAAGGTTTTTATTTTACCACAATAAAAAAGGAGAAAAAAGTAAGAAAACGTGTGGTCATCCTCATTGATTGCTATACCCACGTTCCCCATTTCTAGCGAATCTGACAGGCAACCTCTGTGGGTCTGTCACTCTTCTCTTCCTGGGACTTCAGCAAATGCCTTTCATGCCAAGTGGTAAGAAGTGCTCCAGTTGAGATTAAAGTTGGGGTGAGGTGATTACTGGATGGAGGTGTTTGTGGAGGGGGTGATAATTAGGAATATTATAAGTAGATTGCAAAGAAATTATGCTTTTTGAATGTTTGAAGAGTCATCTTGCTGCAGAATGGTCATATAGACTTCATCCCCCTTCATCCCCTGGTGCATTTAGTCCCAAATTCTATGAACTTTGCCTCTTAGCCCAAGTGAATATTCCACCAATTTTCCTATTGCTATAAAAATACAAGGTGACAGCAGTCACTGCAGAGCTCAGAGACCACATGTCTTATGCTGCATGGTCCCTTTTGCGATCTCCCTATTTGAGAGTGCTGAAGAGGTAATGCACTGTGACACCAATTATCTGACGTCCCACACCAACTGTGCGTCCCACAATTTGGTTCAATCCTGACACCAGCTTCCCAAGTTAACATCATATCCCACAAGTTAAAGGGCAAGGTCCCCAACAAGACCCCAACAAGACTGCCCTTTCCTCAGATGCCAGTTGCAAGTGGAGTCCCAGGCTACCCACATTTCTGCCCAGTCAACTACAAATTTGGGGTTTCTCTTATGAGAAAACCCAATCATTCATCCTGAGGTTGAATAATTTGCTAGAATGCCTCACAGACCTCAAAGGCATGATGCTTACAATTCCTGTCTTATTATAAAGGATATAAATAAACAGCCAGATAAAGAGATCCATAAAGCAAGATCTAGAAGGGTCCCAAGGACAGGAGCTTCTGTCCCCATGGAGTCAGGGTACATCACCCTCTCACTTGATGATCTGTTGTTCAGTTTTTATCTGGGGTTTCATTAAGTAGGCATAATTGATTGCATCATTATTTATGTGATTGAATTCCATATCCAATCTCTCTTCTCTCCCTGGTGTTTGGGGATAGGCCCTTAAGTTCCACTCTCTAAATCATCTGCTTGGTCTTTCTGGAGTGGCCAGCCCCTCCCTTGAAACTGAGACCCCCGCCATGAGTCACTTTGTTAACATAAACTCAGATATGATCAAAAGGACTCCTTGTGAATAACAAGACACTCCTATCACTTAGGAAATTCCAAGGGTTTTTGAAGTTCTGTGCTAGGAACTGGGAGGCAAAGATTAGATATATTCTTTCTTATATGACAGGTAGAAATAACTCTATCTTGATTTCTGCAGTTAATGCCTACCTAACGGTCATATAGTTGGCTATATTCTATCAAGAATAGTGAAGAAACCAGTTTTTCCAGCTCTCAGCAAAAACATGTCAAGAAAGCATGGCTGCTGTTGGTTTAAGATCTATAAGGTAAGATGTGAGGTAAGTCTATCCTTGACTCCCCGGCTAATGATCAGCCAGGGGATATGGATAAGAAGCCGCTCAATTCGGCCCTTTGAGCCCGTGTTTCTGCTGGTGAGCTCTCGGATCACCTTCCCTCTGATAACTCTTTAAGCATCAAGTAGCTGTTTAAAGCAACGTTTTCTTCTGTTCTTTTCCCTTTTTCTTGGTCAGTGGATTAGCCAAGATTGATTTTTCTCCATGGCTGGGGAAGGCCTAAGGTTAAAAGATAAAAAGGTAGATTCCTTTTAAATGTAATTTAGATTTTTTTTTGTTTGTTTTTTTCCCGGCATTAGTTCTGATATCAACCACAGAATCACGTCAATGTTCCAGAAACACCTGGGCCCTAACTACAGCAGCTGGGGTAGGGCAAACCTACACTTCCAGCATAGCACAGCTGGGGCAGTCTAGGCAGATTTGCCATCAGGTGTCATTCTCTCTCTCTCTTTCTCTCCACCTCCCTCTCCGGCCCCCAGCTCTTTCTGCCACCCTATCCATTTTTTTTCTCTCTCCTTTTCTTTTTCCGATTCTGCTTGCAAAATGTAGCTAAAGGACACACATGTGTATTCTACTCCATTGTTCTTTCAAGTCAGTGTGTATTTATCTTTGCAAACTAAAGAGCTCAAGGGAGAACTGTTTCTGAGTCTACCAGATGACAAAAAGAGCCAATCGATTGAATCGGAAAGCCTGTCAATTCAGCGGAACATCATTGGCATGAGTGGTGTGTGGACAAAACAGGATTCAATTTTCCACTTTTTGCCAGGTTTCTCTTTGGCAGTGAATAGACCCCATCCAAATGCTATGCCAGGTGCAATAAATAACCTTCTTCATTTCTGAGTGGCTATCTTTCCACTTCCCCTTAGAGTGGATACCAGTGAGCCTCTCTATGTTAAGTATAAATGAGTGGTTTTATAAATGATGTCTCATAAGGACTGGAGACTCCCTGGAGCTTGAGGCAGAGTGTACGGGACAATGGTAGGAAGGAGGGATGTGACGTGACCTAGCCAGAGAATTGGAGAAGTTAGGGATGGAGGGAAACTGTTACTCAATGGATGGGGCTAAGCAGGGAAAGAATATTTGAAAAAAATCAGAGTGAGAACTTGAGGCATGCCACTGCAAGCTGGATAATGCTTAAGATGGGAGCACTGGCCAGGTTCCCACGCTGTGCATAGCCCAGTGGCTTAAAAGGTCTTAAGCATTTGTGGCCTCAGGAAACGGCAGTGTGACATCATAACACTGTGTTTACGTGGGATATGGGGGCAAGAGATGGGGATCTGTGCCCTGCTCTGCTGTTCTTCTTCTTCCTTCTTTCCTCCCTCCCATCTTTCTTCATTTAATCATTGCTAAGATTGTAAGGGACTCTTGAGTAATATTTACATGTGTCTCAGCCACATTCAGCATTAAATTCAAAGAGTTGGCTTCAATCCAGCCAGCCAGTGGAAAAAAGCTTCTAAATGTCAGGATACGATTTCAAAAAGCTAGCAGGCTGGTAATTCCCCATCCAGAACCCTCCACTACCATTAAGTCAATAGATGGAGGTGGGGAGAGAGTTTGGACAATCTATCCAACCAAAATGAAGCTACAACAATAAAACAAAATGGAAGCCATGATATAAGTAATAATAGAGACAGACACTTGCAGACAAACTGACCATAAATGCAAGAGGGAAGAACCGGAGATCGGAGAATGAAGGAAAATCTGGATTAGTCAGGATTTTCCTGATTGCAAGGGGTAGAAACCTATCTTGACCAAGCTTAAGTGAAAAGGAAGTTTATTGGTTGATCTCATTGAAAAGTCCAGGATTACACTAACTGCAGTCACACTGGAGGCTCCAATGCCACCTGGTGCTCCAGTGCCACCTGGAATGACACGTCTCTGCTCTTCTCTGTACTAACTTCAGTTTCAAACACACTTTTGCTTGTGGTGGCAAGAGAGCCCCCAGCATTTCCAGACTCAAACTCTATCTCACTAGTACCAGGAAAAGTTCAGCGTGGGCTCCCATTGGATCAATTTGAGCCATGTTCCTTCTCTGGACTAATTATTGTGGCCAGGGGAACAGGATGTCTTTATGGATCATGCCTTAGTCAGTTGCTTACCCCTGGAGCCTGGGAGTGGGGCCAACCACATCCAAAGTACATGGTCTGAGAGTGAGGAAGAAATGATTCTGCCAGGAAAATCAGGAGTCTTCTTTACAGAAGAGCAAAGATGCTGGCAGGCAAAAACAACAGATGTCCACCGTAGATGCCAACAAGAGGCCAAAGTCATAAAACTGAACCAAGTACAATTATGTACCAGTTTCTGGAATCCACCAGGAAAGTGTCAGATCTGTATGAGGACTCAAGGTGTAAATGACAATTGCCCAGACACATTCTATATAAGGGTCTCTTTTTTGATAAATATTTCAGGGCCTCCCTGGCCTGCTCCTTAATGCTTTAGAAAGAAACCTACCCTTTCTAGGCCTGACCCTAGAAACCCTAGTGCAGAAAGGTATCCCTTTATAGAATGCAAGAGTGTCCTCCTGTCTTTCACTTTTCCATTCTCACAAGGTCTGGTCTTAAATCTTCACCCAGGCTAGATTCCTCCCCACCACATACATCTGTTTCTCTATTGATGCTATAGAGTGATCAGAAGGGGTCATTAGTATTGCTGTTCTGGTGAACATCTCCATTGAAACAGATGAGTAGCAGATACCTGGGGCAGGAGTGGGAGTTGAGCAATGTGGCCCCAGCATAACCAGCACGAAGAAAAACGAAGGTAGAAGAGACGATGGGAGGGGCTAGCTGCCTAACAGGTTATATTTACCAAAATGTTTAAAAGGAAGGAGGAGGAAGCATACGTATTAGAAAAGCTATCTTCATTTCAACAGCTCACAAAATTAGCGGTCTCACCCATATGCCAAACGCTGACAAAGAAAACACAACAGTCCTAGTATAAAAAAAGAGAGAGCAGAGCTGCAGGCTCAGGTTCTGAGAGGGCTCATTATCAAAGCTCTGTCTCCATCCTGTTGATATCAATCCTGGCAGGGCACCGTGGCTGCTGCCAGTGGAGAGGAAAAAATTACCTAGGCTGACGCCTCCAAATAATTGATAATTTGCCTAAATGAACAAATCAAGTAAGATTTAATTGTTGGCAGGGACTGCCATTCAGGAACAGCAAAGTATATAATTGCTTAAGCCTTACATATGGCTTTCCACGCATCCCCCCTCCCTCCCCCTTTCTTTTTATAAACCAAGCATAATTGTTTAATGACATTGATGGGGAATAGACTTGTGACATTATAAATGACACTTATGACAGAACTGTCAGTTGATGACAGCTCACTGACAGCGCCAGTGAGAAATTAATCATTTTAGATGCTTTGTGGTTTGCTCATTTAATGTCACAAATAAGATCTTGCTATCTAACCACATATAACCTCTTCCCAACAACCAACTCTGGTCCCTCTCCAGGGACAGTTGGGTTATTATCCTGCCTCTGGTATGGGGGCTGGCTGAATGGGGCCTGGAGTAAATTTTTAAGAATAGTTGGTGGTGGGTTACCTGCAGGGAGAGGCTAGAAATTCCCTGGGGAAATATGCACCTGGGCAGAGTCCATATTTAGTTCTCTCACTTGCCACTTGTTTAAGGAAGCTTTCAAGGGGAAAGAGCTAAACTGTTGGGACTGATTCTAATAAAGACAGAAAGCTGAGGCAGTAGAGACGCTATTTTTAGCTGGTTAATGGGGAGTAAATGGGGCCACCCTGTGATATGCTAAGATATGCCTTGTGCTCACTGCTGCCTGGTACTCCCACACTCTCTGCTGGGCAGACATCTGTTAATTGCTTTCTGTTGGTCTTCACTTTGACATTTGGAGAAATGGAAGGAGACTGCCTAACTATTTTTTCCCTAAACGATGTCTCTGTGGAGCTTGGGAGCAAGGGAGGAAGGAAGTGAGGTGAGTTTGAAGCTTGTTTTCTGCTTGTTGAAGATTTGCTAAAACCTTCAACACAGTGTGCCTAAGGCACTTTGACCTGGATTTTATTGAAAAACCTGTGTGGGCTCCAGACAATCAGTCACTGAAGTTTTTTCTTCCATGCTGCATTGGCCTGTGCTCTATTTAATCGGAACATATGCTTATCTCTCTACCCACCTTTCCATACATTTTACTAATCTTGTAAATAGATTCTAAAAAATAATAAAATAAACTTTCCAATTTATAACAAAAAATGTTCTTCATCTCTTTGTGCATGCATCAGTGCTTTCTTGATGAGGCAGCTCCTGTCACCAAGCAGCAGAAGGCTAAAAATCAAGCTTCCTAGGGTGAAGGTGGTAGTTTCACTGGTATGCAATCGTACCCCCTGCCTTTTCTTTCATTTAGGCACCTAAGTTGCATTTGTAGTTGCATTTAGGTAGGTTTAGCTATGCGGTGTAGTGCAATTAATGGCCACTAGGTGGCAACAAAAGACCTCTTGGCCTGATTATTGGCTGGAGGCAGTGACTGATTCAGGTGAAATGGGCCTGCCTTCTGTTATAACAGTATCAGTGAAGACTTACTTGATGCTAACCACCTGGCAGGCACCATCATAAATGCTTGCTTCTTATACATTAACATATCGATCTGCAACAATCCTGTGAGTATTAGAGAGGTTAAGGAACTCACTCACATACCTAGCAGTTGGCAGAGCCGAAATTTAGCCTCGGCTCTGACTAATGACAAAGGCTGTGTTCTTAGACTGCACTTTACTACACCCTTACAAAATACCCTTCCAGTTTGGGGAAGAAGTTGAATAGCTCAAACAAATGCCTCACCATTACTGAGCTCTGAAGCTTCCTTCACATACAATAAGAGAAAAAGGACCCCAAAAGAGCAAACTTACCAAGGTACACAGACTCTCAGATTTGGACAATTCTTGACCCTATAGTTTAGGCTTCCATCCAGTAGAGGGGTCTCCCTGGCACAGCCCTGAAAGAAGATCATGTGGTCTCTGCCAGATGACTTCTGAGACCTAGTTGCCAAATGAAGGTGGCATGAGTTTCTTCTCTGTCTGCTCATGGTGACTTTTCTAAGAAGAGGAATTCAGAGAAAGGAGACCAAACCAACAACAACAAAACCGAACAAACAAATTCACAGCACCTATCCATCAGAGGAGTTCTGGGGAACAATATGGATAGGATGGTTAATTTCATGTGTCCGCCTGACTGGACAGTGGGGTGCCTAGACATCTGGTCACATAGTATTATGAGTGTCTGTGAAGGTGTTTCTGAAAGAGATTAACATTTGAATCGGCAGCCTGAGTGAAGCAGATTGTCCTCACTAATGTGTGCGAGCCCCATGTGATCTGTTGAAGGCTTGAATAGAACAAAAAGGCTGACCCTGCCTAGAGTAAGAGAGAATTCGTCCTGCCTGCCTGACTGCCTTTGAGCTGGGACGTCGTTTGTTTCCCGACGTTGGATTCGAACTAAAACATCGGCTATTCCTGGGTCTTCAGCCTGCTGGCATTTGGATTGGAACTTACACCATTGGCTCTCCTGGGGCAGCTTGCCACTGCAGATCTTAGAACTTAGCCTCCATAGTTGCATGAGCTAATTTCTTATTTTATTTATATATAATATATATAATGCATATGTATGTATATATGTATGTATAATATTATTATACATGTGTATATATACTATATAATACATATTATACATATGTGTGTATATCTATAATATATAAAATAAACAATTAGCTATATATTATAATATATGGAATTATAATGTGTATATATAATATGTATTTTACACACATGCACATACATATCCTATTGGTCTATTTCTCTGAAGAACACAGACTAATACAAAAGGTCAACCAAAAAAATCTAAATTGTAAAAGAATGAAAGCCGCCTCCTTATGATAAGTAGTGCATGGTTAAGCAGGAGGGACTCTGGTGTCAGACCACCTGGGCTTTAGTGCTGGCTCTGCTCCCTCCTGTTTGTTCTAGGAAGCCTCAGTGACCTCCTCTTTATAATGGGGATAATCATAAATGAGATGATGCAAATACAATTCTTTGCACAGTGCTTGGCAATCGGTAAGTGTCTGTTACTTTTCTTAGGTATTTGTTATTTCTTTCAATCAGTTACTAAGCAATCTTGGCAAAATAACTTACTCTACCTTTTTTGCAAATGAAAAAACCTAGAGGGAAAAATAGGCATAACTCTCCTCTTTTTTCTTCTTGGAAGGGATGCATGAGATCAAAATGGATAAAAAAAGGGCCAGGCGTCGTGACTCATGCCTGTAATCCCAGTGCTTTGGGAGGCTGAGGCAGGAGGATCACCGCAAGTCTCATGACTACTGCAAAGACTCATCATTTAGTCAGTAACTGCTTTCAAAGGAGAGGAGAGAGGCCTTCCTGGAGAGCGCAGCCAGTGCAAACAGCAGTCATTTCTCCGTCACAGCTCTCGGGTCATTCAAACAGGAAAGCGTAGTGGAATGCAGATTGCCAGGGAAAAGCATTCTTCCAAAATAATGCACATAGCTTTGTGGGCCTCCCTTAGTTTTAAAAATTATTTCTTAAGAAAGAAAGAGTCCTCCCTGGTATAGATATAAAATTATTTTAGGCTGGGCACAGTGGCTTATGCCTGTAATCCCAGCACTTTGGGAGGCCGAGGCAGGCAGATCACTTGAGGTCAGGAGTTCAAGATCAGTCTGGCTAACATGGCAAAACTCTATCTCTACTAAAAATACAAAAATTAGCCAGGTGCAGTGGTGCACACCTGAAATCCCAGCTACTCAGGAGGGTGAGGCAGGAGAATCACTTGAACCTGGGAGCCAGAGATTGCAGTGAGCCAAGATTGTGCCACTGCGTTCCAGCCTGGGCGACAGAGCAAGACCTTGTCTAAAAATAAATAAGTAAATAAATAAATAAATAAATAAAATTCTTTTAGTGGCACCTGCACCTAGTAAATAGCATCTAATGGAGGAGACTCAAATGCCAGTGCTGATCTTCTGAGGGAGCGGGTGCTCCGCCTTCAGTTCTTGACTCTGTCTTTCCCTCTCCACACTCACCTCACTCACATTGCTGGGGAGTTTGTACACTCTTGTGGCTTCAGCTGATCCCTCTCAGACGGAAACTACAAGACCTTCCTCTGCATGCAACTCAACAACTGGACATTTCCACCTAGATGTCCAACTATTGCCTAGAACTCTACATTCTGAGGTACCACTCCCTATTCCTCCGGGCTCCTGGGCTACACGGTTTGAGTTGATCTTGACCGCACCCCTCCCCTTCATCAGTTCCTGCCATGATTTGCTCCCAGTTGTCTTTCAGGTTTATCCTTCTCTCTGCATCCCCATAGTTCAGGTGTTTCATGTTGCATGTCCAGATGCCTTCAACAGCCTTCGGGAGGCTCCCTGTTTCTCACCTATCTTTTGTCGAATCAATCTTTTAAAATACTCCTTGTGCCTTAACCTTCCCTTGCTCCAGACCTCACAGATACTTCCCACTGCCTGCTCCCCAAGTACAAGCTCCTCTGCCTGGTTTCCGTATTGTGCTCCTTTTCAGTTTATTCAACCGTTAGGCTATTTTCCAGCTTCAGCCAGCAGGCCCCTGCCTGCCCTCCATCTCCATGATGTTCCTCCAGCCCCCTTTGCACGTGCATTCAGCAGGTGCGTAATGAAAGCTCTGTGCGTGTTCTCTACTTTCTCCTCTCCCCGCTGGCATCTACCACCCCGCATAGCCCTCCAAACCACTCCCACTTTATCTGCATTCTGATCCCATTTCTTCTTTGTAATTTAAGTTTTAACTACACAAATGATATAATGTTCCTTAAAAATAAACTTTATAGACAAGACTAAGGTCCCCTTTATCACTTCCTCCAATCTTCTTCCTTCCTTCCCCCTTGCCCAGGTAGCATGGCTAAGCACTTGAGGAGTATACTTCCATGTATGGGTTTTTTTTTTTGTTTTTTTGTTTTCTTTTTTGCCATTTTCATTTATATATGTATATAGGCTCATTAAGGATTTGTAGAATTTATATTGTATGTGCCAAGTAAAAAATATCAATGGCATCATATATTCACATTTTGTAAACTTGCCGGACATCTATCCACGTTAGCCTACTTGGAGGAGCCTCACACTGGTTATCTGATGTGGACGGCTCTGTAGTATGAATAACCACTCAACCACTCATTTAACCATTACCTCTTTTATGGGTATTAGGTTATTCCAGTGTCTATGTGTGCAAACTCTGCTTCATGAAACAATCCAGGAATACTTCCTTTTGTCTGTGTGTGGATTGTATTTGCATCTGTTTTCTTCTCAGGATCATATAGTAAGGTTAGAATTAAGCCGATATTTATTGAACAATTCTTATGTAGCAGGCACTGAGGCATTTTTACAACAAACCTTGAGTTAGAGATACTCATTTTCCATTCTATAGATGAGAAAACTGAGGCTTCAAGAGACAAAGTGAGTCAGGTTTTGAAAACACATTAAAGTGGTTGTTCCTAACAGTCACTTGTGCTGGGTTCTTCCTAGAACTCCCCATTGTGAATCTCATGATGGTGGAAACGACATACCATACCTCTTTTTATCCTCTAATATATCCTGGCTACACAATAAATCTCAATAAAACTTGATTGATTATTTGGGAGACAAATTAGCACTATTGTATTAACTAGCAGGATATTTTATTTAGGTATTTTAGCAACAATAAGAAGATGCTAGCATCACTGAGTAGCTGGTTAAAATATTATTAGAAGTTAATTCATATTTTAGCAGATAATTCCTAATTAATTTGCTGTAGTTATCTTGTTAAATGTCAATTAAATCTCTCCACATCCCTTACAGGTTTCTGCTATTCATAAAATATAATTATACAGCTATTGCTCATGTACTTTTTATTGCTTATACAATCTACCAGTTAAATACAAGTCAAAAAGATTTATCTTCCGAGTTCTTAATAACGTCACTAAATGTTCTAATTAATAATCAATAACCTATTTGCTTAATTAATTAAAGAAAGAATCCTAATGGAATGGTGCCTTGTAGCTAGCCACACTGAGCCCGGAACTTTCATCTCCTATAGCAATCCTAGCTCAGAGTGGAAGAGTTTATTTGAACAACTTGTTCCTTCCGGGCACAGAGAAGTGCTGGGCTTAGCATTAGTGACGGGAACTCAGATGATTCTGCTGGGAAATCCTTATGTACATTGTTTCTTAACAATGTGTAATGTAAGTATCTCCATGGAATGTAGCCTATTTGTTGGATATGAATTTTCACTAATACAGGCTCAAGTGAACAAAAATGTTTCTTCATCTTCTTAAAAGCCAATTCAATTTTCTGAACCTAAGCCCTCATTCCATCTGATGCAGAAACGTAATCTAGTCACTTCTGAGTAAATTTACTCTTATGTAGTATCTTCTTGGATACTACATCCTAAATGGGGTTAGGATTCAGTTACATTATAGATTTGAAAAAATTCTCCATTTCAGTTTGTTCCCTCCCCTACCTCCTTGGCACAGGTTTTTAGCTGGAGAGGAGGTGGTTTTGCAGTGGTCCCCCACCGTGGTGTCATCTGGACAGGAGCTGCCCATTTCCCAGGGTCCACCTGTCTTGATCCTGAGCTGCTGTCCTTTGGGATGTAACATGAATGTTTGGTCTTTGAGGGAGCCCCTTCACACTTCCCCGCCACAAGGTGTTCGGTCATCCCAATCCTTTAGGAGCTGCATTCTCTGAAGTATTTGTGGTTTTGCTGTAGCTTCCACCATCAGGGCTCACAGGGTTACTCTTCATTTTCCTTGTTTGGACTCCCAGGCTCCTGTGCATCCATCAGCCCTTCCTCATCCTTCTTGCGAGCTTGGAGATCACATGATTCTGAGTCTTTCTGTGACCCTGGAAAGACTAAGGGGGCACTCAGGGGTCCTCACTGCTGCAGCATAGCCTTGCAATCTTTCTGCTTTGTTGTTCACCTGCCCAAAGGCACCAGGGTCCCTGGAAGGAATATTAAAGACTGAATCTCTCTGCATCTATCTCTCTCTATGCTGAAAACATAGCTCTCTCTCTGACCCAGAAAAACAGTGATTCTTGTTCTACTCCCTTCTTTCAAATTATCTGGATGTGGTGGGGGCATGACACAAGGAGGAATCCACATCTCTGCTTCCTGGATTCCCCTCTGACTCCTTCCTCTCTCTTTTACATATGGAGAAAACAGTTGGGGCAGAGATGCATTCCTTTTCTTATATTTTCTGTCTTGCACCAGAAATCTCAACACTTTGTTTCAGAAGCTGACAATGTGACATCTTTGTTCTCTAGCTCTGGGGTTGCAGGTGGCCCCTTGTCAACAACTGGAGCAAGGATGGACACAGGGAGGTTAAAAAAAAAGAACTGGCTGGGCACAGTCACTCACGCTTGTAATCCTAACACTTGGAGAAGCTGAGGCAAAAGGATTGTTTGAGTCCAGGAGTTCGACACCAGCCTGGGCAACATAGGGAGACCCTGTCTTTACACACACACACACACACACACACACACACACACACACGCTAGGCCTGATGTTGCATACCTGTAGTCCCAGCTACTCAGGAGGCTGAGATGGGAGGATCTCTTGATCCCAGGAGCTAAAGGTTGCAGTGAGCCATGATCACAACACTGCACTCCAGCCTGGGCAACAGAGTGAGACCTCGCCTCAAAAAAAAAAAAAATTGTGCCAGGTAAGATCTCAAATTGTTACTCTATCACACCATTATCATGTCAGAACCAAGGCTGATGATGCTGAAATATCTGAAGCCATCCAATGTTCATTTCAAAGAGGACCAACCCAAATCAATGACGCAGAGGCAGAGAGACAAGGATGGAACCTGAGGACTGCATGAAGTGGGGTTCATCCAGCTGTGGAGTCAGTTTTTCTTGCCTAAATTCAAGAGGATGAATGAGTTGACCCCCTAAAGGGACTTTCCGTTTCCAGCAAGTTTCTCTTAAAACAGAGAAAAAGTGCTTGTCTGACTTATTTTTTTTTTTTATTCCAACTCTTCTGGTTTTACTTAAAACATAAGTCTATATGCTTGGGGCTGAGAGCTACACATTTAAAATAAAATCCCATCATTGTTCATTGAACAGCAAAGTGCAACTGGCGAAAAGAAATAGTATTTTGATTTGGAAGAAAAAAACTGCTGAGCACATCCGGAGGCTCTTAATGGAGTTGCCTCTGTTCAGACAACATTGGCAGAACAGCCACACATCAGATCAACCAGACATATTATCAGCCTCTGTAAAGGCAATTGCTTGTCATCTTTTATGAAGTGTCTGCCCCTTTTGGTTGTCAACCGTGAGGAGCCTTACACCTTCTTTCTTGCTTATTCTTCCTCCTGGATCTTATCATGGGGGAACTGCTTCTCCACAACGACCCTTCTCACGGAGAAGAGCTGCTGACTCTGTCCAGGATAACAGAAATAAGACGAAACAGGATGAGTCTATTTCGCAAAGCTGGGAAAGGATTGCCAGTCAGCTCAGCACCAGCACACTGGATAGCAGCACAAGAAGTTCCCCTGAAGATCATCTTGTCTATCTTCTGTCTTTTGCAAGATGCTCTTCTAGAGATCCCTCCCTCACCTCGAAAGTCTCCAGGGAAGGACACTCCTCAGCTTCTTGCTATTGGCCATGACAATGTCTTATATTTGGAATGCTTTATATCTAATTGAAATCTTTTCTGTCATCTTTTACTTTCCTTCTTCCTCACAAAGTTTGCCCCTATAACAAAATTATAAAATAAGTAAAGGTTAGTTTTAGTGCCTTCTCTTCTCTCCCCACCCCCACTCTTTAATGCATCCTCTGCTCTTTCCATTTTCCAAGGTTTTCTGTGTCTTAGTTGTCATAAAGGAAAGTAGATAGATATGTTTTTTTTTTTTTTCTAAGACATCGGTCCCTTGCAAGATAAGATCTGCAAGAAGCAAGCAATGCTTAATACAAAATGCTGAATTATTAATGATGACATTTCAGGAAACTCTAAAAGGGATATTGGGGTTAGGGTGAACTTTGCCCACATCTCTCAAGTAATGTCATGCATGTAAGATTAACCATGAGTATTGAGTCAAGGCAGCCAGCCTAAACTTTGGGAGACCTGCATCCGTTCCCCCTTAATAGCTGTGCCACTTTCATTGATTTATTCAACCTCTTGGAGCCTCATTTCTCCTATCAGCAAAATGGGAGTAATTGGCCTACTTTACAGGCTGTTGTAAGGATTACAAGAGATGATGTAGATAATGCACATTCTACAATGCCTGCCAGGTATATTGTCCTTAATACAAACTGGCTGTCATTATTATTATTGTTGTTATCCACGGTTACTTTTTATGAATTCGATCCAAAGATTTTCAGCCAAGCCAGTGGAATACTAAAAAGTTTGAGTGGGGAGCAGTTGCTCTTTCTGCTGATATACTTGATAAATATTACTATATGACTAACAAATATCTTTCTCTCACCCCAGGATAACATAGGCAGGTAGCAAAGAAAATGAGGCACAGAAGAAGCACCCCAGAACACAGTGGGAGTGGGTAGGCAGTGAGTAGGAGTGAGGATGGCTGTCCTTGTCCTCTGTCTGCCCTAAACATTTTTGTGGTTCCCATTAAACAGTGTGAATGTCAACAAGGGTTGGGATTTGGGTTGAACTTATTCATACTTCACATCTCCATATTTTATATTTCCCAGGACTGACCCACATGCAGCCTCTTTCATTCTGAGATAGAGGTCTGCTTAGCATACAGCCAAGTAGATAGACGAATCGTGATTTGGTGAAACCTAGAAGAATTATGAACTGTAGCAAAAACAGCCAACGAAGGCATAGCTAAGGCATATTTTCCTTTCCCCTTGATATCAGTGGAAATGTGCATCTTCAGGCATCACAGAAATAATCACCCACTCTATATATTTTCCCTTTTTATGGTTTTTATTGGTATAGCAACATTATTCAAGCTAGGCTCTTCCATCTCCCAAGCCAATTTCTTTTGCATCTGTGTTTATATTGATGCTATTCAAACAATGATCTTCCACTTCCCCTGTCAGTTTCCATCGTGCATTTCACATATTATGAACTTATTTAAACAAAAATAATCCTCTCTGGGTACATTTCTTTTCCATCTGTTTCTCCCCTGCCCTATACTACCAATTCTCATTTCAAAACAACATTGTAATATCATTTATTGTTATTTTCTCTTGTTTTTAAGCTTCTTCTGTAGCATTCAGAGTGGAAAGGTTGGGTGGGGGGAAATACAGAACATTAATGATTTATAGTCAAGAAGGTATTTCATACTCAAAATGTTTCTAAAAGGATTTCTAGCAATTTTTAACAGCAATGAGATCTCAGCAATTATGACATCCTATATTTGTAGGGTGCTTTACAATCAGTTTTTCATGTACTTTCACTAAGTGTCATTTTAAGGAGCTTGGAAAAAGAAAAGAAAAAGGAAAAATAGAGCTTGTTATCTAGATCATTCTAAATATACAGATTTTTGGCAACCTATAATACACTCTGTTGAGGTCAAAATAAAATATAAAGGTGGATCTCTAAACTTAACATTGTATTTTTAGAATCACAGAATAGTGATTCTAGACATACCTAGAGACTGGGTGGTCCTCGGTGTGTCTGAAGAGCAAAGAGAAGGTGGGGGGTTTATTAGAAAGGGAAATGTTATTATTTTGAAAGAAAGTTTCTTGGCACTGGGAGAATTTTAGGAGATGGTAAGCTCTCATTGGTGAATGATGGTGGTAGGTAAAATCGAGTCTTAAGAGTTGTGGCGGGCTGTTTCGGCAGCTATTGGATCTAACTAGTTTTAGAGTTACAGCAGGCAGTTTCAGCAACTAGGCTTGCAGAGAATTAAATTCTTTGCACAGTGTTATGTGTCCTAAGTGTTTCCCCACCCTGGCTTCTTGACTCTGATTCAGTTGGATTATGACAAGAGTGACCCAATTCGTATAATCACCCTTCAAACTGGACATGCAGATGTTTGAATCATTTGCCTGTCTCCAATATGCCTGGTATTGTGGGGACACAGCTATTTGTCTACTAGAATCCATGTGAGGTGGTGGGGGTTTGCTTGGAATTGTTCTTAATTTTGGAAATGATGTAAACAGAGAGAGGTAAGTCTGTCCCTAAATATGAATACATGGTTAGCTTAATAATATTTCTTTATAGTTCCCATTTGTTTAGAGATTGTATTCTGTTTCCCAGGCTCAGAAAGACTTGTTAGAAATACTCTAATCCTTTCTAAATCAGGTGTCTGTGCACCTATTTCCATATAGATATCTTAGGAGCATGAGCGATAATTTATTCTCATAATCTGCCTACAAAAGAAGGTGGTTCCTCCTTCCTCTGCCAGCCTTGCCCAGATGAAAGGGCCAGAGCCTCCTGCATGCTTCTGAGGCCAGCTGTGGGAAATCAACTGAGATTTTTGAAGAGAAATAAGCCTTTTTAGTCTTTGAAGAAATATCTGTAGAACCCACACTCTGGTAGACAACTTCCAGAGGTCACTTAATTCTGCATGGAGTTTCTAACTCAACATGTATAAATGGGTCATGTTTCTCCCTCTGGAAAGGCAGATTTGACAAGTTAATATTATCTCACAGAACACATACTTTTCAAATGAGAGGTGCTGTAGTGATTCAGAGTTGTTTTGCAAGGGTTCGTGGGCTAGACTGGAATCTCTCACATGCAGGAAGAACATTGATGAGGCATCCATCTGGTCTGACCTCAATCCTTCCTGCAGCCTTGAAGCCCAATATTCCTGAGTTGAACTTTAAAACCTGCCCCAGGTTGGAGATTCTTGCTCCACTTTCTGCAGGCTAAAGTAGTAAGATTCTTCTAATTGTTTTTCATCTGTGATGGTTTTACGAGTAAGAGCTTATAAGTCTCTTTTACAGTTCATTACAACTGAGAAACCTGATTTAGTCAAAGAAAATTGTCCTTTGGGGAATGATTAGAATTAGCAAGGAGTAAAATCTTTTGGGGGTAGAAAACATTCTCTGCATGGTACAGAAAACAAAAACAAAATCCCCAAACCTACTCCTCAATACAATTTCTCATTAAGTAAATGAAATGGCCTTTTCCTTTTCTCAACTTAACCCTATGAGTTTTAATCAATTTAGTTTCTGCTCTCCTGTCCTTGTTTTCTATTTTTCTCCAGTGGATCACTTCTGGTTTCAGTACCATAAAAGGATAGACTTTCTAAAAGTTGGAAAATCCAAAGTTAAAATATATAGCCTTGAATCATAGTTATTGAAAGTTCCTATGCAGTGTCTTAGATGGGTGAGGTCAAGCAAGTCAGACTCAAAAGGGGATTGAACTCTTCTTACCGGGAGAAATTAGCATCCTGTTATCTACAAATAGGTCATCCCCATCAGAAATCATCATAGGCGTGACCTTTGTAGTCATCACTGACATAATCTTTATTTCCAAAATCTTTTTTACTCCTGTAGTTCATCCTGGCCTCTTCTGGCTTGAAACAATCTCTTTCAGGAACTTTGGAGTCCATAATCTTGACTTCTTTACCAAGGCAGCTCACATTGCTTCTTTTTCTGGTCTTGATTATATTCAAATTCCACTGTCCCAACTAAATACTATCACATAGATAAAAGTAAAGGGATTTCTAATCTCAAGAGGCTCAGAGATGTAGCCCTGATATGATGTGCTCAATCATAGGAAGAGTAGCAGGGAATGAAGGGGTTTTGTAGTTTCTCAACACTTCATGGAAAGTTATCTGCCTGAATTCTCCATGTGAGGTCTAATAAATTTTTCTGATCATTTGTACATGTGCTAAACGATGATTTGAAGCATGTTTGAAAGATACGGTTCTATGTTTAGGCAGTTTTGACAGTCACTTTATTATAAATGCCCTCTTGGTTTATGTCACTCTCCCTAAACTAAGTTTGAGGTGCAAAATCCTGGTTTTGGAATCTGAAGGCTTGCTTTCCAATGCTCTCTCTGTGGCAATCAATTGTGTGATCTTTGGTAAGTCACACAGTGGCTCTGGGACAATTTCACATTTGGAAAATGTGGAAATAGGGCTGGGTGACCAAGGAAGGAGTTAAAGAGCTAGGTAAGCACAATGCTTTACACTGATTGTCGCAGGATAAGTTTACAGACCTTGTTGGGCTTCAGTATCATCAGGACATTTTAGTGAATGATAGATTTCTGTGCTCACCCCAACAAGTCCTATTCAGTAGTGTTTGCAGGGAGAAGCAGTCCAGTTGCTCCTTTAATCAGTCCAGTTGCTTATTTAATCAGTGTGTTAGGTGATTTTGATGTTCAGGGTCCTCACACCATACCTTGAGAAACTTACCCAGGGAGGTATAATTCAGAGTCCCAGAGAACCTCTCCTTTCCATCCCATCACTAGCACTAGAAAGGTCCTTGAGGGGTACAAAGGGAAGATTTCTCATTGGGCTTAAAGCCCAAATGTCTGAGATAAAAGCAATCACACTAATGAATAACTAACAAGCATGGGTCCTTTCCAGATCAGGTTTTGAAAAGGCCAGTACAAACCAGCTGTGGCCAGTCAATACTGGCCTAAACTAGTTGGGCCATCACAGCCTATTTAAACTGATTGTGATCAGTTGAAACTACTCTAAATTGATCAGGTCCATCCATGACTAGTCAGAATCATCATAGACTGATTGTAGCTGGTCAAAATCAGTTGAAACCAGTTAGGTTCAGCCATAGCCAGTGTAAATCAGCTGTGACTCAGTAAAATTTGTCAAAACAAATTGGAACAGGCAGTAATGGAGCAAAACCAGCATAAATCTGTTGTGCCCAGTTCAAACCACTCTAAACTGGTCATGCCCTTTAATAACCACTAGAAACAGGTGTTATGGACCACTTAATACTGGCCTAAACCAGTTGCAGCCAGTCAGAACAGGTCTAAACCATTTGTGGCTAGTTATAACCAGTCAAAATGGTAAGAGCCTGCTATGAACAATCAGAACCAGTATAAACTGGTTGTAATAAGTCACAGTTGAACCTAGCTGAAACCAGCATCAATATTTTGCAGCTGGTTCACCGGGCGCAGTGGCTCACGCCTGTAATCCCAGAACTTTGGGAGGCTGAGGCAGGCGGATCATGAGGTCAGGAGATTGAGACCATCCTGGCTAACATGGTGAAATCCCCTCTCTACTAAAAATACAAAAAATTAGCCGGGCATGGTGGTGGGCACCTGTAGTACCAGGTACTCGGGAGACTGAGGCAGGAGGATGGCGGTGAACCCAGGAGGCAGAGCTTGCAGTGAACCAAGATTGCGCCACTGCACTCCAGCCTGGGCGACAGAAGGAGACTCTGTCTCTCTCTCTCTCTCTATATATATATATATTTGGTCAAAAGTGGTCTAAAGCAGTTGTGGCCAGTTGAAATTGGTTAGAATCATCAATGACTGACTGAAACCCAGCAAAACTGGTTGTGGATGGTCTACACAGGGTTTAAACCAGTCATAGCCAATCATAGCTGGTTCAGGCAAATTATGGCAGGTCATAATCAGCCAAAACCAATTGCAGCTGATCAGAGGCAGCCTAAACTGGTTGAAGCTAGTCTAAACTGGTCAGAACCCGCCATGACCAGTCAGAATAGGCATAAACCAATTGCAGTCGGTCAAAATGAGTAATGAGTCAAAACTGATTGAGGCTGGGCATAGGTGTTCTAAAACAGTTGTGGCCAATTAAAATAAGTTGTGACCAGCCATAACCAGCTTAAATTGTCTGCATCCAGTCAGAACTGGTTTAAACTTATTGTGGCCTATTGAAATCAGTCAAAACTGCTTGAATAAAAAACCACGACCAGTGAGAAACACAGAAACAAACTAGGGCCACTGAAAATTGGCCTAAATCAGTTATACCCTGTTAAAGCCAGTCTAAACCAGTTGTGGCTGGTCATAATAGCTCCAAACTGGTTTGGGACAGTCAAAACTGGTCTAAACCATTTGTTACAGACCACAACCAGTCAGAAATGGCCAAAATCAACTGTGGCTGGTAAAAACCAGCCTAAATCAGTTGTTCCATGTTCAATCTGTCTAACCCTGTCATGGTTGGTCATACGAATCCAAACTAACTGTGGCCAGAAGAAACCAGCCTAAACAGATTGTAGCCAGTTATAGTCAGTCTAAATCATTTGTGGCCAGTTAAAACTCATCTAAATCAGTTGGAAATAGCCTAGACCAGACAGAACTGGTATAAACAGTTTGGGGCCAGTCACAACTGGTTGAAGCTGATCTCGGCCAGTTTAGACTAGCTTTTAGCTAGTTTCTCCTGGTTTTGACTCATTATGTCTGGCTTCAACGTTATGATGGGCAGTGTCCAGGGATAAACAGCAGTGTCCAGCGCTGACCGCTCATGACTGTTCATAGAACAGTGGCAGTACATGACGAACAGCAAGCCATAGATTATTGGAGTTCCTCAAATTAAAAATAAACTTTTGTGAATTGTGGTTTTGATTTGCCTATACCTTGTGAGTAATGATGCTGAACATATTTTCATGTGCTTCTTGGACATTTATAAATTGTTTTTGTAGAAATGGCTACTGAAGTCCTTGCTCAATGTTTAAAGTAGTTGAAACTGGCTTTGTTGTTTCTTGCCTGTGCAGAAGCTTTTTCGCTTGATGTGATTCCATTTGTCAAATTTTGCTTTTGTTGCCTGTGTTTTTGAGGTCTTACTCCAGAAATCTGTGTCCAGAACAATATTCTGGAGTGTTTCTCCAATGTTTTCTTCTAGTAGTTGCATAGTTTTAAGTCTTAAATTTACAGCCTCAATCGATTTTCATTTGTTTATATGGCAAGAAATAGGAGTCTAGTTTCATTCTTCTGCATAAGGATATCCAGTTTTCCCAGTACTATTCATTGAAGAGACTATCCTTTTCCCAATGTATGTTATTGATGCCTTTGTTGAAAATGAGTTAACTGTATATTTGTGAATTTATTTCTGGGTTCTCTATGTTTTTTATTTTTATTTTTTTAAATGCCCATGCATGTTTTATTAATAAAAACTAACAGTGTCAAGTTAAGCAAGTCAAACAATGAAAGTCTTTTCATATTCCATAAAATATCGCAGAAAAGTTTGTGTTTCAATAAAAAGACTCATTTTAGAACAGGCAGCTAATGTGCAGTTAATGGGTTTTGTGAATAAATTTTAAGAGACTACTGCCTGTCCTTAAATTCCTTTGTCTTTTTATATAAAAAAGAACTATTAAAAATGATTGTCATATTTTGAGTTAAAAATTGTTAAAACATTCCCTATATTTAATTTCAATTTTATAATAGATTACAGAAGATGTTTATGAAACAAACACAACATTTGTTTCAGTACGTGTCTTTAAATGATAGACTTGTAAGTATGTAAACAACTACATAATAAAAGGGTTTCAAATGCTGCCTGTAAGAAATCAGGCAAATTTTACCATAAGCAATAAACCATTCCAAGTCTTCCAAGCCTGCCAGACAGTCTCCATAGCCGCACCAGTGTGGCAATAAGCTTTAACCAAACCAAACAAAAACAAACAAAAGCACTTTGCAATTTGTTGCTGCAAAATAGGGAGAGAAAAGAGTGTATAAACTTGATGGAATCACAACAGTCAATATAATTTAAGGGAGAATAAAGTCAGTAAGGTTGATGGTGTTTATTGTTTAGAAAGTCGAATTCTGCTGTTTGCTTGGGGCTCTTGGACACCGTACCACTGAACAAATGGACAACTCTGCAGTCTCACTCTCTGCCAGCATGGGTGCTGTCCAGACTCACGGCAAATAAACGGCATTCGGTGCTCACCATCCACAACAGGAGGGCGTTTTATTTTCATGTATGAGGATGAAATACAGTTTCTTCAGTAAACTCAGCAAAAACTGTTAAGGGGCAAAAATTAAGTCTGCACTTAAAGAAAAACAGAAAATGAAAAAACACAAAATCCTGAAAAGTAAATAAACGCCCCTCATCAGCACACTGGTATCAAAACACACATCCACAGCACGTCTTACTCCTACAGGAAACAATCCTTACTTATCGGAGGTGCATATCTAAATTCAAGGGCTTACCATTATCTTCTTAGGAGTAGGCCAAACGGAAACAGAAAACCCACATTAAAAAAAAGTTTCTTTTCCCTAAACGTTTTCTTGAAGCTGAATGTGAAGTGGAGAGGACGTCAGTCGTCCTCGTTGTTCTCGTTGAAGTCGTCGTCCTCGTCATCTTCCCGGACGCAGGACACTGGGGTCTCCACCCTGGAGCCACTGTACTGAGGTTGGAGCTGGTGGCCAGCACCCCATCCGCACCGTTGGTCAGGTCAGTGGCAGAGAGTTTCGTGCCCTTAGACGTGGAACGTGCCGTCGTGATGAACACGCCTCCAACAGTTAGTTCCCTGAGCCATTTCTGTCACGTACAGCTCCAGGGCCTCTGGGACCAGACTTCTGGCCATTTTAAGGTCTTCGGCAGAGCAGCTTCCAGACCCCAGCCCACAAGCCGTGCTCATCCGCTTCAGCACTTCTATGTCATCGTATATTTCAGATGTGTTGTCAAATTTAAACAGATACTCGAATTTGTCGTTGGAGATGTTGCAGTCGATGACGGTCTTCTTGCTGGGTTAATGATGATGAAGGGCAGGTGGATGAGCGAGGTGGGCGTCCTTGGCCAGCTGGCCTGCTGCTCCTCTTGCTGGTTTCTCTCTTCACCAGATTCATGAAGGCAATTTGCTGTCGAATAAAAAAACCTGAAATTGAGACTTTCTGTTTTATTCTGTCAAGTCTCCTCCGTCTTTCCACCTCTAAGTTCTGACATTCCTGAGTCGAGTTGGTGGGCAGACCAACCCACTTGATCTCCTTTTTCTCCTTGGAGATGATGTTCATGGCCATCAGCACGTTTAAGGCATTGTAGACGCGCCATCGATGTTCTTCTCGTCATAAGCTGACTCACTTGGTAAGATCTGGTTGCCGGCAGCACTGAACTCTGCGACCAGCTCTTCCGCCACTTCGTGGTAGCAAGCGGTCCCTTTCCACTGCGCCTTGTCTCAGACCTTCATGGAGAAATGCCACAGGCCTTGCTTGCCATTCTTTTCTCCTTTCCTCTTGCGCTTCCCGGCAGACCAACCACGGCTGGTTCTGAGAGGTAAAGTGAATGCTGGCAATGTGTGGCCTACTACCACGAGGGTATTTGACGCTGCCGGTTTCTAAGGTGTACCCGTTACCACTTGCTGGGCAATGTTGTCATTGAACTGCACAAAGATTTTCGACAAGAGCTGCTTCCCGAGCGGGTTGACAATGGAGGGGTGAACTGTCACAAGGGACACTAACGCCTTTTCCCGGACTAAGGTTCTGGTCTATGAAGACCTTGAGTTCTCCGTTGGCTTCAATTAGACCGGCAACTTTTGCCATGTTACCAGATCTGGGAAATCAATGCTGTAAACGATCACCCTCCCGGAGAAGAAAAATAATGTTTCTGGGCGCAGTCCCTGCGTCCCGGAGCAACGTGCAGACCCGCGGGACCACCCCAGACCCCGGGGGCGCCGGCCCAGCTGACAGGTAACTCTAACAAGTGGGCTTCCGGGATCCGAGTCGCGCGCCTGTCACTAGGCCTCCGGCTGCCTCTGCACGCCTGCCCGCGCGCGCTGCAACCGGGTACCCGCAGGCCGCCGTGGGGCGGCCTCTCCTCCCCCACCCTCCGCGCTCTGGCCAACCCTGGCCCTGGCCTCTACCCCCAGTCCGGCGCGGGCGCGGGCGCTGCTGTCAGCCGGAAGGGCCCAGGCCGGGACCCCGGCCCCGCGGTCACCTGGGGAGCCCCCACCGGCGCCGAGCGCGCGGCGTCGGGAAGGGCGTAAGTCTGGGCCGCGCGGCGCCTACATGCGGCGGGGGCGCGGGATGGGGTGGCCGGGGTTCCAGGCCCGCGCCCCGTGCACCCGTCCGCGCCCTTGGGCCCCGCCCACGGCATACCCTACCCGCCGCACCTGGCTGCTAGACCCGGCCGCGTGGGCGGGGGAAGGGGCGGTGCTGAGAGGCGCAGGCAGGAGCCAGGCCGGGCTGTCCAGGTGGTCCCGGCCGTGGAGAGGTCCATCTGGGCGCAGGGACCTCTATGTTTATTTTTTTTTTTTTGCCAGTACCATGCTGTTTTGGCTACTATAACTTTATAGAACATTTTGAAGTCTGGTAGTGGGATGCTTCCAACTTTGTTCTTTTTACTTAAGAATGCTTTGGCTGTTATGGGTCTTTTTTGGCTCCGTATTAGTTTTCGGATTATTGCTTCTATTTCTGTGAGGAATATTACTGATACTTTGCTAGGGATTGCATTGAATCTGTAGAACACTTTGAGTAATATGAACATGTAACAATATTGATTCTTCCAATATGTAAACATGGAATATCTTTTCCCTTTTTTGTGTGTCCCCTTCAATTTCTTTCATTGGTGTTTTATAGTTTTCATTCCAGAGATTTTTCACCTCTTTGATTGGGTTGATTCATACTTCTTTTTCATAGCTATTGTACATTCTTGGTTTTCTTTTTCAGATTGTTCACTGTTGGCATATAGGAAGGCTATTTTTTTGTGTGTGTTGATTTTTTATCTTGCAGTTTTACTAAATTTGTTTATCTGTTATGAGAGATTTTTGATTGAGTCTTTAGGTTTGTCCATATATAAGATAATATAATCTTCAATCAGAATAATTTGACTTTATTATTTCCAGTTTATATGCCCTTTATGTCTTTTTCTTATCCAATTGCTCTGGCTAGGACTTACAGTACTATGTTGAAAAAAAGTAGTGAAAGTGGGCATTCTTGGTTTGTTCTGGATCTCAGGTTTTCCCAGTTCAGTATGATACTAAACTAATTGCACCTGGTAAGAGAAGGTTTCCTGTGGTTGTGGCCAGTTGAAACAGGACTGATTTGGTTGGAAATTGGCCATAATCAGTCTGAACTGGCATATACCAATTGTAGCCAGACAAAGCTAGATAAAACTGGTTGAGGCCAGCCATAGCCAGTGTAAAGTGGCTGTGGCAGTAATAACTGGTCTAAACCAGTTGTGGCCAGGTGTAATTGGTCTAAGCCTATCAGAACCAGCCATAATCTGTTCTGGCAGAACTGGTATGAACTGGTTGAGGCTGGCCCAAACCAGCCAAAACCAATTACAGATGGTCAGAACCAGTCTAAACTGGTTGTGGCCTGTCATAGCTATGCAAAACTAGTTTTGGCCAGTTGAAAACTGACTTAAACTTATGGCAACTGGTCATATTCAGTCTAAAGGGCATTCAAATGGAAAATAAGAAAGTCAAATCATCATTGAAGATGATGTGATATTCTGTATGGAAAAACCTTAAGACTTCACCAGAAAACTCTTATAACAGATAAGCAGCTCAGTAAAGTTGCAGGATACAAGATCAACATACAAAATCAATAGCCTTGTTATATGCCAACAGTGAACAACCTGAAAAACCCGGAAAGTGTGCTAATGTACAATAGCTACAAAAAAAATAGTAGGAAAAACAACTGAAGAAGTGAAAGATCTCTGGAATGAAAACTATTAAATACCAATGAATGAAATTGAAGAGGACACACACAAAAGGGAAAGATATTCTATGTTTGTAGATTGGAAGGATTGAGGGGACACCAAGAATGGGGACATGGTGGAGAAACAAACAAGACAGCCCAAAGGCAAAATTTGCTGGCTGTGCATTTTTGCTACAAGCTGTCTTCAGAGATGTAGACACGGAGCTGGCGAGAGTTGAGGGGATATAGAAGGAAATTGGTGAGAATGACAGATATAATTCATCTGGAAAATAAATGCCTGGGGTATTTTCTGAAAGGCATGCAGGTGAGAAATATGTGACTAAGAGATGGCTTGTTCCAGCAAGTACCCTATGGTGTCTGGCTGTGCCCTGAAGTCAAAAGCAGAGTTATTTGATCATATGACATCTGTGGGGTGATGGTAACTGTTAGCTTTAAGTAGACAGAGAATCTGTGCTGGGGCAGGTGTGTTTGTGCATGGAGGGCAGATGAGGATTGAGAGAGAGGAGTTGTGTATAGTAAGTCCTAAAGGAGAGCGAATGCAGCTAAACAACTCAATAACTCTGTCCTAGTTTCAGCTCCATCAGTGCAAGGGCAAAGCATCGAAATTAGCCTTCAGTACAGTTTATTTGTTGCTATCTAAATTCCAGTTTTTTTTTTTTTGTCAAGTTGGTCCATTTGCATGCAAAGTTGCTAGCTCTAATCTACTCTGATAATGACTTGGGTAAGCAGGTTGAAAATGTCTTACTCCTCCCTAAAGGCTCACTATGTAGAAAGGAAGGAGAGTAAAGCAACCTTTTCATAATTAAACAAGGAAGAAAATTACATCACGTTTTTATACTTTTCATTTTTCTTTACCTCTCACAACTTTGGATGCTGAACTAGGGTTGGCAGGAACATGGACTGGAGAAGATGGGTGACATGTTTCTTGGAATTCAAACTTCTCTTTATCACGATGCCTTAGTAATGCTGCCCAGCCAATTTCTGCATTAAACAAACACAAATTGAAGGAGAGGAACATTATTTAATCTCCCCATGGCCAACGTCCATTAATAACCTAGATTTTCCTGAACCTAAATCTTTTATACAGCTAATTCATCATCTTCCTTTTTTTAAAAAAATGGATTCTTCTCTAAGATTTATTCTCAAAGATACTTAATTCTTTCAACTAACTGATGAGATCGTGAGCTATGACATGGCTGAAATTTTATATTCTCCTTGTGAGAATTGAACACCACTCTTTTCAATTCCAATGCATTTCATTTAGTTCTGTTCTCTGCTGTCCCATTTTCCCTCTTGTTTCATTCTAGAAATCACCAGAGTCAGATCTTGAACTTAATACCCACTTTGAATGCCTAGATCAAGACTCCATTTTGATGGTCTGGGTTAAAACTCTGTAAGTGCTTAATTCCTTTAACCATCCCATTATCAATCTCTTCCCCCATCCCTTTCAGACACTAAACATAGAATAAATGGGATGCATTTACTTAAAAGGCCAGGAACTTTGTGAATGGCCAGCCAGCGTTGGGGCATCACCAGAAGGAATTAATAGAAAGGAAAGCCAGCCCAAGGGGAAATTTTAAATAGGTGAAGTTTATTTAAATTCACTTAATCTCTTTTCCTCAACACCTTTCTTTCTTCTTATGGCTCCTTAATTAACTTCCCCCTTTCTCTTGCCCCACAGAGTGTTCGTGCTACTTTCTGGCTATCCTAGACTATGTATATATATCTGCCTTGTACAGCACCACCATGGTTGCCTGACCCCTCTTTCTTATTCAGATATATATCATCACAGACCTTGCTCTCTAGTGTCCTAAGTAAACCCTAGTTAACTGATAAGCTTAACTGTGCCGGAGAAGGTTAATATGGTGTTTTCTCCTTCAGATTTTGAATTTCAAAAGGAGACTTCAGAAGTTATTTAACCCAAAGGAATGCATATCTTTTGGTGGAATTCTAGGAACCTTGGTAGACAATTTTTGAGATGAGTGGCCCTATTGCTCAGATGCCACCATGTATGTCATTTTCTATGTTGTCCCTAATTAAATTCAGTTCTGCCTCCGGGACTGTAATGGAGAAATTTTAGATAGGTATGCTTTCTAAGTGAATTACTGACTTTATTCATTTATGCAAATCACACCATTTGTTCATTTAATAGAGATTTACTGAGCATCTACTGTATTGCAAGTTGTGAGAGGTGCCTTGGATATACCTGATGCATAAGACAGTATGGCAGTAGTAAAATCTGAACAACCAGAGTTCACTTCCTGGCTTCCTCTAGGGAAGGAATAGTTGCCAAACCTGTCCCATTCATCAAAAAAAAAAAAAAAAAAAAAAATGAAGAATATGTATCACACACTTGAACTTAATCCATGCAGTTCACTTACTGTGGTTCACGAAGAAAGGGTTTGGAAAAACAAGATAAATACTTCAGTCAGGGCACGCTGGCTGCTGAAGCATATTTAAAAATCAAATTACCATTTTAATGGTATGCATCGTTTCCATATCAAATGATGACATTATTGGCAAAGACTAGAAGGTGACACAATTTTGAGTGCTTAAACTGTCCCAACAATAGATGAAGCTATCTTAAAAGGACTACAAAGCCACTCCACCATCTGGCACCCTCTCTCCGCATCCTGGTGTGGATGGGGAAAAAGAATGCTTCCAAGTGGTGAAATGAAATGAAATTGGCTTGCCCTGAGGATGCACATTGGGGAGGGCCTGTTCGGCCATCTGACATTCTTCTTACTGTAACTGCATAAAGGGATGGCTTCCCAAGCAACAGTCTTATAAACAAACTATTTTTTATTATTACAAGTAGACAGGTTTACTACAGGTTTATTGTAGAAAGCACAGCAGAACACAAAGCAAAAAAAAGAAGTCATTTATAAAACGTGGAAATAGCTAATATTGATATTTCAGTGTATATCCTTCCAGTCTTTAAAATTTCCTGTGTGCATTCGTGTGTGTGTGTTTATGTGTGTATGTGTGTGTTTTCAAAGCAAAAATGAAATCAAACTGTATTATTTTCCATTTAACACAGGCTGACTTCATAAGCGTGTGGCCTGTGCTTGGTTTAATGATCTACTGTTGCCATCATGAAATACTTAATTTTATCTTTGAACCTGTGTGTTGTAAGTGAAGTCCGATGGGAGTGAAGGAGATGCATGCAATATGGGTGGCTCCTGTTCTTGATGCCTCATTTGCATATAGTGTTCACAGTGCTCCATAAGCACAGAATTCCAATGGGTCCACAATGCAAGGGACTTTGTGAGACTGAAAGCAAGCATGAGGTAAGCATGTTATATCTATAACTGAATGCTCACCATCCTGAGGGACTGTGCTTTCCGCTTGAACCACAGCTAGCTTCTAATGCAGAGAGAAGACAATGAACGTTTTAAGCAACATGAAGGACCAAGAAAACTTATCATATCCTTTCTTACACAGGTTACCTCCCTGTATTAGCCAAGCACTTGAAATGATGACATAGAAGGAAAAAGTAAGCAACCTGTAATTCCTTTCCTCTCAGTTCTTCCTTACTCATCAGTAAACCAAAGGTAGAGAGTGCTGGTAGACTGGGGGTACATCAAGAAGTGAAATAAAAACTTCAGTTTACTTTGTGAACTCATTTCCATGTTCTGGCAAGAGAGAAATACATATGTATATGAAAACTCAAAGTAGAAATTGTATAATTTTGGTGATTCTAAACAAGAAATGGTTTTATTCACATTTTGAACTTGTACCACACGATAGAAAGATGAATGGTACAATTCATGCTAATAAATTTTTAAATTTTATTTACTTAACAACATTAAATAGTAAATTAAGAATTCATGTCAAGTCAAATGAGAGACCACAGAAGAAAGGAAAGATACTTTTTTTGTTTAGGGTCCCTCATTTTCATTTTCCACTGGGCCCTGTGAACTATATAGCCAACCTTGACTGAATGATACATTGTGATCATTTTTTTCAAATCATTAAATATGATTTATTTTTATTTTTATTAAATGTTTTAATAGACTTTATTTTTAGAGAAATTTTAGGTTTACAGCAAAACTGAATGCAAGATACAGACAGTTCCAACGTATGTCTTGTCCTCACATACACACAGCCTCCCCCGTTATCAATATCCCCCAACTAGAGTGGTAAATTTGCTATAATTGATAAACCTATATTGACATGTCATTGTCACTCAATGTCCACAGTTTACATTAGAGTTCATTGTTAGTGTTGTACATTCTATGGGTTCGAATGAATTTATAACGACACATATCCACCATTATAGTATCTTACAGAATAGTTTCACTGCCCTAAAAATCTTCTGTGCTCCATAAACATGATTTTAAAAGATTATTACTAACATCTGTATAGTAAATGGCTTCAATTGATGAATTTACTTAACTTATTTTCTATAACTTTTTGGACATTTAGAAGATTAACCATGTGTTTCAATTAGTTGTTTATTATGGTATGATGAAAATCTCTGTATGCCAGTCCTTACATACATCTATGGCTGTTTCCTTAAGGAAATTCCAATAAGTAGAATTGCTAAGTCAAATGATATGTGCATTTATAAGCATTTTGAGATATAGTGACACAGTTATCCTGGGAAAGTTGGTAACAATGTCCAATTTCTACCTTAATACAGCAACCACATTCAGTACTTCATCTATCCCTTCAATTACTGTTTGTATCCATGCATTCAGTCTTTGGTGTTTTTCACCCACTTTTTCTTTCATCATAATCCCTACTCTGTGTCAGGTACTGTATCAGGAAGGTACTGGACCAAATGATGAAGACCTGACTTTATGGAACTGACTTGACTTTATGGAACTGACAGTCAAGTGGGAAAGTTCAGACTGAACCCCACAAATACCTATGTATTTACAAACTGCAATGAGTTCTGTGAAGGAAAGGCTAGAGTGCTTTTAGAGCATTGAGTTGGCATCTTCACTTGGTTGGAGTGTCAAGAATGTTTCCCCTGAAGAGGTCATAGCTAGGTGAGACTTGAAGGAAAAGTTGAAATTAAGTTGGTAAAGGAAAGGAGAAGGAGAATGGAAGCGTCATAGACAGATGACCAGCCTGACCAAAGGCCTGTGGCAGGAGGGGTGAAGTCATGGAAGCGAAAGTCCAGTGTGGTTGGAGCACAGAGAGCAGAGGGGAAAGTTGAGAGAGACAAAGCTGGAGGCACGGATTGGACCAGAGGTCCACAAACTGTGGCCACCAGGTTAGATCCAGCTTGCTGTCTATTTTTATAAATAAAGTTGCATTTGAATACAGGCATGCTCATTTGTTACTGTATTGTCTATGACTGCTTTTGAGTTACAATGGCAGGGGTAAGTAGTTCCAAGAGAGACTGCGTGACCCCAAAAGGCTGCAATATTTACTGTTATGCCCTTTATGGAAAAAGCTTGCCTACTGCTAGACAAGACCATGCAAGGTCTTGAAGTCTGTAGAGAGGTTTCATTCTTTACCCCGGAACAGTGGGAAGTGATTAAAAGATTGAAAGATATAAGTAGCATGTGATTTGTATTTTGGAATGGACTGGAAGGTGCAGAGGAAAATGCAGGGAGACCAGTGAAGACTGTCACAGTATTCCAGGCGGGAGCCAATGGACCCTTGCAAGAGGGTAGTGGCTTTAGAGATGGAAATTGAAAGACATTTGAGAAGCAAAACCAAGAGGATATAACATGATGGGAGAGGGAGAGAGTTATCAAAAATTACCCCTAGGTTTCTGTTTAGTACAATTGCATGAACCATGGTGCTCTTTACAGAAATAAGGAAGACTGGAAAAGGACCCACTGAGAGTGCCCAGGGAGATATTAATGAGTTCAGTGTGAGGTACCTTTGAGATAGCCAAGAGGATTTCGAACAGGCAATTGGATAAAGGTTTCTACAGCTCAGAAAAGTAGTGAATACTCCCCATTGTAATTTGGCCAAAAACATACTTAGTATCTCATTATATATTTTCTACTGGGTTTATATTTGCCACTGAATTTTTAATACAAAGAACATTTATTTGGTGTCTATGATGTGCTAAGCACTTGTGAGTTACGGCAAGAGAATGCAGATATAAATAAAATAGGCTTTCTATTCTCAAGATTACACAATCTACAATATAAAGCAGTCACTAATGAATGGTATTAGAGTTGAGACCAAAAATGCTATGGGAGCAAAAAGCAAAAATAAAACCAAAATGATGTGGGAAGTGCAGTTATTCTGTCAGGGGGGAGAAATCCACAAAGGAGGTGGTACTGGAGAAAGGATGAATGGGGTTTCAGATGGTAAAGAGGGGGTGGTCAATATAACAGGGGCAAAGGGAATGGGGTTTCAGATGGTAAAGAGGGGTGAGATCAATGTATACCGGGGCAAAAGGAATAGCGTGAGCTGGAGAGTGGAGCTGAGAAAGGTTATCAGTTACTGGTGGGCAGTTCTTCTGAAATAAAAGAAATTTGTGGTTTTTCTATTCTTACTAAACCCAGGAGTACCTGCCTGAGCTTAGAACAATACTTGGCACCCTAATTCTGCTTTGGTCTAATCTTCATTTCTGGTGAGCATATGGTGCTTTGCCACCTATATTGCAGATATGAGATCTTATCTGACTGATTCCTTACTCCCATAGTGAAATAATTAATTGTTTTATCCTTTGCACTCTCATATTGCTTTATCTTTTATGCTTAAATTGCTCTTGTCACACACTATTGGGGTTAAATATAGATGCATTTCTCTATCTACCAGGACATGAACTTATTAAGGGTTGCTATTCTGTCTTCTACATCTTTGGACCTTCAGTGCCTAGAACAGTGCAAAGTAATAGCAACAACAATGGCAAACATCCGCTGAATCAAATTAAATGGAAGCCAGAAACTTCTGGCTCTAGTGTTGGTGTTTGAGTGATCTAATGAAAAGTCCCGGGCTACATGCTGGTGAGGACTGGGAGCAAGAGAAGAAATTGAATTTGAATAATTGAATTTTAAGAAGCAGGCATATGCTTCTGCTGTAACCTCACCACACCAGACAGCATAGCCCAGATGCAAATCAAAATGCATTATGTATTTAATGTGTCTCATGGGGTTGGCATCCGAGATAATAGGAAGAGAAGGCAGGGATTATAATCAAAGTAGTAACATCTAAAGACATTTAGCTAGTGGGGAAAGGTCAGGGCGTATCTTTGGATATTTAGTCAATCTTGTGCTAGAGAAGAGTGGATATGATTGAGGGATGTGTGTGTTGGAGGGGGATGTGGATGTGTTTGTGTGTGCTGTAGATAATTTAGAGACAGAAGAAATGAAGTGGAAAAATCAGGATCTCTGGGGCAGGTGTTTCTTGGAGTTTTGAGAGTTGGATATCAATTCTGATTGTTGGTACTAATGTATGGTGCTTGAATTTGAGAATAATAAAAATACTTTGCCCCTGGGGAAACAATGTGTTGTTTCTCAGTTTCTCCTGAAGTTAGGGCAAGAGAAAATGAGATTTTGTGGAACCAAGAAGAAATTAAGTTATGAGGAAGAGGGAAGATATCTAACACCTGCCATATGCCAAACACTTTGTCTTCTTAAATATACCTCCAACACAGTTATAAGTGAGGTATCAGTATCTATGTTTTGAGTGAGAGAAAATGGAGGACCAGAGAGGTTGAATAACATCCTTAATATCACACAGTTGAGAAGAGGCAGGGCTGGGGTTCAGACTCACGTTTGATTAATTACAAAGCCCCTGATTTCATCACCACCTTCTCTTATCTTCCTAGATTCTGAAATCTGAAAAGTGGCTATAAAACTTTTGTGTGATACCCTCCTCCACAGACATGTGAGGGGTGGCAATATAGGTGTTGTCGTGGTACGGACTCATTGTTATTGAGGGGCAGGTAGATAGATAGCCTCAATGAGCTCTGAGTGCCTCATTTAGATCTACAGTATCCTTATGAGTAAGCCCTACATTCCCTTGTGATGCTGTTGTACTAGAAAAGTTGTGATTTTCATCTAAAGGTCTTAGAACTGCCTTCTAGATTCCAAACAGAGAGACAGAAAAGAGAGGATAAAAGGAAGTTGAGAATTCCCAGGACACTAAAGGCTGACAAAACTCTAGTTATTGTACATTACAAACTACCTTCATGATCATTTAATGCAGTGCTTTCACTTTACAGATAAAGACACTAAAGCCGGGGACTGACTCCAGAAAATTTACTTCGAAATGTCAAATATACCCCTGTGGTCTTGCTACAGTCCCTTTCAGCACGTCTTCACCTCCCCGGACATTTCCACTCCCCAGGAGCACATGACCCTTATCATTTTTTATAGGGCCTTTCCCCCAGAGAGTTCTCAAATTCAGGACTTGGTAAGGTCTGAACATATTACCCTTATTGGATTTTCTGTATTTAAGAAATCTAAATGTCCCTCATTTAAAAAATATATATTCTCATAAAAATTTTAGAATATAAAATTAATATAAGAATATCGTTTGATATTCTTCCATCCAGACACAACCATTCTTAATAGTTTAGTAACAGTTTCCTTCCAGTCTTTTTTGCTTTTCAAATGTATCCTTGTTTCCATGTTGCATTAGGAAGCAATTTGAATAGGGGAGTTCAAAACTAAATTTCAGGCATGTGGGACTGATGTTTGGCTCTGTGAATGCGCACACACGCATACACACACTCACACACACACTATACACACACACACACATATACACACATACACACACACACACACATATATATAGTGGCCCCAGAGTGGTGTAAGCTGGCACCAATGTTAGTGGGCCCAGACAGGCCTGTATATACACACACACACACACACACACGCACACACATATGTGTATATATATGTGTGTATATATATGTGTGTGTATATATATACATATATAGAGAGAGAGTGTGTGTGTGTATGTGTGTGAGTATGTGTGTGTGTAGGGGTAGAAAAGACTGGAAAGTTGGGTTTGGGGGGATTGTAGTAAACCCAACCTAGCATCTTGAAATCCATGGCATCAGTGACTGCCACAACTCTCTCAAACCTGGGGCTGAGTGCTTTCCTTGGCAAAGGGGTGCCCAACAGCACCCCTTTGCCAAACACTTAGTATAATTCATCTCCTTTGGGTGTCATTCAAATGGGGACCACAACATGATCAAATGGTGGCTGGATAACCACAATGTCTGCTCCTGCCATCTCTGGTCATGAAAAACTGCTCGGAAAAGAAGAAGCAAGAAACAGAATTTTTAAAAAATCATCCAAAAGGAGTCAGACGCCTTTGGGAACTCATCAATGCCATCTTGTCACCCGTCAGAGGCAGAGCAATTGAGAGATCAAGAGCTGAGTTATCTGCTTTCTCAGTCCAGAAAGAAGAAAACTGGCTCCATCAGGGCCAACCGAAGGAACATGCTTCCAGGATCACACAGAGCGCCTCAGCATTTCTCACTGTCTCCACTGTGTTTTTCCGTTGACAATTCTGAAGCCTCGCCACAGCAACCAGCTGTCTCTGTCAACCCCAGCGTTTTCCTGTCTCTCACGCTTTCCCTTGCTCTCCATCACACAAAAGAGTTCTGTTAACTAGAAGCCTTTGCAGTGTGTCTGTGAGGTCGTGGTGGTAAGAACCTCTGTTGCCCAAAGCTGCCGGTGGCTGTCTGGGGCTCCAGACATTTTTAAGATCAAAATCAGGAGGAAAAAATATCAAACCACTTTTTGAAGCTACTGCTCCAGCATTCTTTGGAGTGCCCAGTCTCCTCCCTATGCACAGCCCCAGGCACTGTCTGACCCAGCCTTTTATGCACTTACACTCCAGAACATTTCCAAAAATACACATCCACTTTAACAAAAAGTCATCTGAGCCAGTGTTCCCTTAGCGGAAGGAGGCTCTGTTTATGCTCTAAGTCCTCTTGCTTCCAGGAAACGAAGATGGGAGGGACATGAAACCCCCAGGTGAGTAGGCAACAGCCTTATGCTTGTTAGTCCTCTCATATCCCCACCAGGTGGAATGGCTCCTACTAGGCAGAATGGCTTTCTGTGAATAAAATGGCTCCCTCTGGGTAGAACAATTCCCCTTGACTAGAAGGGTTCCCCTTAAGTAGAATAGTTTCCTACCCCCCCACCCCCCTGGGTAGAATGGTTCCACCCGGGTAGAATGGCTTCCCCTGGGTAAAATGGCTCCCTCTGGCTGAGCTTCTCCTGCCTCAGGACTCCTATGGCCATAGACGGCAAGGAGGAGCCCAAAACCTCTAGGTGACAAGTGGGTAACAATTCTAGTACTTCCACTCACTGGTTGGTGTGACCTTGGACACATCTTAACATTTTTGACCTTTGGTCAGTTTTCTCACCAATAAATTGAGACAAATAATACTTCTCTCCTGGATTTGTGAGAATTAAGGTAGCAACATATGCTTAAAGCCTAATACAGTGAGCACATGGTCAATTTGTGGATGCAATAGCTGGTATTACTATGTCTAAGTTATTACTATGTCTTTCCATATCTGGATCTCCCTCCTAGTTAGGGTCTCCATATGACTCATCTAGCTTTTTATGTGAGGGAATCTATGTACTTAGACACATAAAGAATAGAAACATCCAAGGAGGTAAAAGTCTGACCCCTAGGAGTTGCCCTGCCCCACGAGCCAGACATAATCCTGCTACTGGGCACAGAAGAAGATGACCCAAGGCTAAGGGCCCTTAGAAGGACTTCATGCCTCCAAAGATTCTTCCTCAGTCTGACTGACTGATGCCAGAACTCCCACCACAACACATTCTTTTCTATGATCTCTGTTAAAGAAATAATTCCCCAGAGGGCTTACACATTATCAGATATTTGTCCTTGTTTGTGACTGGGAAGGATGTTGACAAAAAAAAATATGTGGCTGTTTGAAAGTCAAGGAGTCATGGAGTCATAGTCAGACCTGGGAGGAACTTTCTTTGAGATCATCCTATGGTTGTTTGTATGTTTGTTTTTGTTTTTGTTTCGACAAGGAATAATCTGAAGCCCAGAGGCTTTTAAAGTTGCAGCAAAGCTGCTGTGCAGTGTGAGAAAAGACACATGAAGCAGAAATCTGGGAATCTGGAAGACCAACCTTACTGAATTTTAGAGATGCGCCTCCAGGCCATCCGTATCCACGTTCTCTCCCCCAGTTTTAGAATGAGTTTTTAGAACAATTTTAACTCTGTGGAATTGTGAAAAAATTCAAATGTCAACAGTATAAGTGGAGTTTATATTGTATATAGTAAAATAAAATTTAAGGCTTATGTTAGGAATGTTCTTAGGTAATTTTAACATAGGTAAGTTTTGATTCCTCAGTTTACTAATGGAGTTCCAGGGCAGAGTCTGTTTCTCTCATATCCAGGGCCCTTGTCCACACCTGACTGTCCTGGTGTGTCTGGCATGGAACACAGCCAGAGGTGGCCTTGACTGCAAGTTGTTTGTCAGAATGACAGCTTTTTCTGCTAAATGCTCCCTCCCTCTCATGCATGTTGGCACCAAAAATGCCAGAAAATGAAAATTGCAATAAATAAAGGACACTTGCCTCTCCGCTTCAGCATCAGATTAGAGTTCTCCAGCACACTCTCCTTTCCTTTTCTCTTCCATGGAAAGGGGAAATTGGAGGAAATTTTCTGTGGGAAATTGGAGAGTAACCTGATTAGGTCAGACTAAATGGGGAAGTTTTCTAAATGGTCTTTTGAAGTTAGCCTTCTGCCTGTCTCCATTCCCTAACTGCTCCACGTCTAACACATAGAGGAACGAGGCACATATACTTGGAAAATTCACTAGGAACTGGCTAAAGGAATTACCAAGAGAGAGAAGTCATGAATTCACCAGTATACACTGAGCACTTGCCATGTGCCTGGAGCTCTGCTAGTCAACAGGTGAGGTGCAAATATGGCTGTTCTGTAGTGTGCAGTGATGGTGAGAAGGGAGTTAGAGATTTAAAAAGAAGATTATTTGAATATTTGGTCGCTTTATGGTGTTCTGTATGTCATCAAGGCTTTGCTCATTCTTTTTAATTCTTTTTTAAAATTTTTGTCTGACTGTGTTATTTCAAAAGGTCTGTCTTCAAGTTCTAAGATTCTTTCATCTGCTTGATCCAGTCTATTGAAGCTTTTGGATGTATTACATTTTATATTTTATTTAATGAATTCTTCAGTTCCAGAATTTCTATTTGGTTCTTTTTTATGATATCTGTCTTTTTTGGCAGATTTCTCATTCATAGTCTGAATAATTTTTTTTCTGAATTCTTTGTATTGTTTTGCAGAATTCTCTTATATCTCACTGAGCTTCTTTAGCACCAATAAATTGAATTCCTTCTTTTCAGGATTTTGTGTATTTCATTTTAATTGGTATCTGTTGCTGGAGAGCTAATTGTGTTCCTTTGAAGGTGTCACATTTCCTTATTTTTTCATGTTTCCTGCTCTTATACTGATATCTGTGCATCTGGTGTAACAGTCACTTCTGCCAGTTTTTTGAATTTGCTTTCATAGGAGAAGACTTTTTCCTGAGGATGAATCTATGGTGTTAGTTGAATAAAGCATTTGGCTTTGATTCTGAGTGTGTGCAGTAGTATAGTCTCTATATGATTTCTTTGGATGCAAACAGTGTCAGTGGTATCTGTAATTTTCTTGGTGGCTTAATGGAGGATGTGGAGAAGTCTTGCTGGGGACTGGAATGCCAGGTGAGCTAGTCCTTGGACTCCAGTGGTGGCAGTGGTGGGCCAAGCATGTTGGTCCTTGGGTTCCCAAGTGGTGTATGCTGGCACCAATGTTAGTGGGCCCAGGCAGGCTAATTCTTGGCCCTCCAGGTGGCTTACTTAGATGCCAGTAGTAGCAGCAGGGGGTCAGATTGGTGGATGGGTTCTCATGCCCCTGGGCAGATGGTGTGGTCTGGATGTTAGCAGTATCAGTGGCAGGATGGTCCTCTGGGTCCAAGTGGTCTGTACTGGTATTGGCAGTGGCTGCAATGAGCTGGACTGGGCAACCTCCAGGCCCACAAGAGGCATGTACAGGTAGTTGCCAGCTGTAATGGTAGCAGCCTGGTAGATAAGTCCAACTTCAGTCTCCCAGAAGAAGTACCAATAGTGGCGGATTGGGTTGGGCAATCTCCTCGTTCACAGACTATGTGCTGTGATATGGGGCAGGGGGCAGCAAGGAGCGGGAGGACTTGTTTTCAGCACTCCTGATGGTGTGAACAGGCACTAGCCATGGTAAACAGGGGTGAAGCAATTCCCAGGACACCTGCAGAATACTTGGGTGGGAGCAGCAGTGGCTGCACTACCTCCCTGCCACCGGAGAGAGCGGTGCTGCCTTCAGTGATGGCAGCCTAGACTGGCAAGTGGGGAGCTCGCATGCTACTCATGCCTCAGCCCCGATGGCAAATGCACTTCAGTCGCTGCTGCAGTAGTCTGTGCCTGGGTCTTGCCTTTGCCCCAGGAGCAGTAGCCCGTGAACACTCACACTTAAGCCTGGCACCTAAGCCCTGAAGTTAGCAGCTTCTCTTGCACCTTAATCCCTGCACTACTGGGCCCCAAAAGAGTGCACAGTGTATTGGGGGCGGGGCTCTAAAATGGTGCTTTGCTGTAGCTGCTTAAGTCTCAGGGAGGGTGTGGACCCAGAGCAAGCAGCTTCCCTAGGGCAGTGCCATTGCACAATCTCCTGGCAATTTCCAATGTTAGTTTCAGGGCCTGTGAGGGTCAAAGGGCTCTCTTATGGCTAGGACTGCAGGAGTTCACAGTGGGAATATGGACTACTGAGTGTATCACTTACTCTTTCCCCTTATTAAGGAGTTTCTCTTGGCTCCAAGGCAATCTGGCTGACCAGGTTGCCACATTTCCTTCTCCTTCCTTGCTTTAGGTATTTCCTGTCACTTTTCTGTTGAATTCAGTGTTCTCTTAGATGATCTATTTGATATGTGATTACCTACTCTATTTTGGTTCTTCTTAGTGGAGAAGGCAAGTGTGAAATGTCTTTAATCAGCCATCTTGAAGACCCAGACCTCCAAGCAATCCTCAACAAAATACTAGCAGACAAAATTCAACAGCACATTAAAAAGATGTGATCAAGTAGATTTATACCAAGGAGGCA
This sequence comes from Trachypithecus francoisi, assembly GCF_009764315.1. NCBI lineage: Eukaryota > Metazoa > Chordata > Mammalia > Primates > Cercopithecidae > Trachypithecus > Trachypithecus francoisi. The sequence continues at coordinate 66,245,246 of NW_022681470.1, read as the reverse complement.
AGGATGACTTAAAACACACAAATCAATAAACATGATATATCACATCAACGGAATGAAGGACAAATACCATATGACTATCTCAATAGGTGTAGAAGAAGTACTTTATAAAATTCAATATTCTTTCATGATAAAAACTATCAACAAACTATGCATAGAAGGAACATGTTTCAAAATAATGAAGGGTGTATATGACAGACCCACAGCTAACATCATACTGAGGAAAAACTGAAAGCTTTTCCTTTAAAAACTGGAACAAGACAAGGGTGCCCAAATTCATCATTCCTATTCAATATAATACTAGAGGTTCTAGCCAGAGCAATTAGACAAGCAAAAGACATAAAACGCATCAAAACTGGAAAAGAGGAAGCTGAATTTTCACTCTTTGCAGATGACATGATCTTATATTAAGAAAACCAAAATACTCTACAAAAAATTTCTATAGCTGATAAGCAAACTCAGTAAAGTTGCAGGGTAAAAAGTCAACATATGAAAATCAGTAGTGTTTCTAGATACCAATAAAAGAATAGCTGAAAAACAAATCAAGAAGGCAATCCCATTTATAATAGCAACAAAAATAAAAAATACCTAGGAATACATTTAACCAAGGAGGTAAAAGATCTTTGCAAGAAAAACTGCAAAGCACTGATGAAAGAAACTGAAGTGAACATAAATAAATGGAAAGAGATCCCATGGTTATGGATTTGAAGAACTGATATCATTAAAATGATCATATTGCCCAAAGCAATGTACAGACTCAACGCAATTTCTATCAAATACCAATGACATTTTTTCACAGAAACAGAAAAAGGAATCCTAAAATTCTTGTGGAATCAAAAAAGAGCCTCAATAGCCAAAACAGTACTGAGCAAAAAGAATAAATCACACTACCTGTAGCCTTGCAAAATATACTGCAAGGCTATAGTAACCAAAATAGCTTGGTATTTTTATAAAAATGGACACATAGACCAATGGAACTGAATAGAGCATCCAGAAAATAAATCCATATGCTTATGACCAACTTATTTTCAACAAAGTCCCCAAGAAGACACACTGAAAAATTGACACTCTGTTTAATAAATGACTGTAAGAAAATTGGATATCCATAAGCAGAAGAATGAAATTGGACCCCGTCTTTCACCATATATAAAAATATACTCAAGATAGGTGAAAGACTTAAATGCAAGACTCAAAGCTATAAAACTACCAGAAAAAATCATAGGTAAAACACTCCAAGACGTTGGTCTAGGCAAAGATTTTATGTCAAAACCTCAAAAACACAAACAACTGAAGCAAACATAGACAAATGGGACTATATCAAACTCAGAAACTTCTACACAGCAAGGAAACAATCAACAGAATGAAGAGAAAACCTGATGAATGGGAGAAAATATTTTCAAACTATTCATCCAAGAAGGAACTCAAACAACTCAATCAACTCCCCCCCCAAAAAAAATCCCATTAAAAGGTGGGCAAAGAACATAAATAGACAACAAGTACGTGAAAAAATCCTCAACATCACTACGCAACAGGGAAATTAAAATCAAAACCACAATGTGGTATCGTCCTACCCCAATTAGAATGGCTATCATTAAAAAGACAAAAAAATAACAGATGCTGGTGAGGATGTGGAAAAAAGAGAACTCTTATATATTTTTGTTGTTAATATGAATTAGTTCAATAACTGTGGAAAACAGTATGGAGATGCCTCAAAAAACTAAAAATAGAACTACCATATGATTCAGTAATCCCATTAGTGGAGAGCCATCCAAAAGAAAAGAAATCAATATATCAAAGGGATATATGTACTTACATGTTTATTGCAACACTATTCACAATAGCAAGGACATGGAATCAACCTAAGTGTCTGTCGGTGGACAAATGGGTAAGAAAAATGCATCATATATACATAATAAAATGCTATTCACCCATAAAAAGAATGGAATCATGTCATTTGCAGCAACATGGATAGAACTAGAGGTCACTATGTTAAGTATATAGCCCAGGCACAGAAACACAAATTTTACATGTTCTCACTCATATGTAGGACCTAAAAAGCTTGATCATATGGAGATAGAGATAGAATGGTAGATACAAGAGGCTGAGAAGGTTGTGAAGATAGGATGAAGAAACAGAGAAGGCTGGTGATTGGGTACAAACTTACAGTGAGATAGAAGAAAAAAGTTTCAATATTGAACAGTCAATTAGGGTGACTATAGTTAGCAACAACCTATTTTGTATTTCAAGTAGCTAAAACACAATCATTACGCACTCTATGCATGTAAAAAACACGTACTCCATAAATATGTAAAATATTATATATTAACAAAAGGAAAAAGCATGTTAAAAGATAAAAAATTAAAAGGGGAAGAAAAGAGAAAGTAAAATAGCCCCTGGCTTTAGAGAACTTTTACAGTAGTAGGGGTGACATTTGAGTAGCCATGTGAGTGATCAATACAAGCAAACCAAAAGAAGAATGTTGCAGACAAGCAGGAATGAGCCCCATACAGGCATAGTCAGAGGGCTTCTTATAAGAAGTGGGACGGGACTGCACAGCATGGACATTCGTTGAGTGCCTCCTCAGATCAATGAAAGCATGGATAGAATTAAGATGGTTGAAGAAAGAGGGAACGAGGGCAAATGTTGGGATGCCTGGATAGAGAGTCTTCTGCCTAAGGTCAGAATCATCCTGGGTCCTGATGGACAGTGATGAGGGATCTGGAGTCCTAAATTAAAGGGGTCAGCTACAAAGCAGTTAGAGAGGAAACTTGAGGGGGCTGAGTGTAAAGTTGCTTGAATTCCAGGTGGGGTAATTTAGACGACATATTAGATAAGGGTGAAATGTGCCTGATTATTCAATAATTATTTATTACATGCTTACTTGGTGCCAGGACTCTTCTCTCCATTGGGATGAAAATGATTAGGAACGTCAGTGAGCCAGAAGGGAGGGTGTACCTCAGAGTGAGGGAAGTTTTATCTAAACGGCAGGCTGGGGAACCTCGAGGGATGTTTCTGAGGGTGAGGATCTGTACCTGCCTGGTGACTACAGGAATAAAGAGGAAGAAGAAAAAATAAGAGATTATTTTTCTTCCAAAGAATGAATCAGCAGGACTTAGTGGTAGACTGCTAAACTTGTTAAAGACCAGGAAGGAGGAATCATGTGAAATGTGTCCTTTTCATTCTCATTTCCCTGAGCTGAGTAGCAATAACAACAAAACAACAACAACAACAAAAACAACAACAACCAAAAAAAAAAAAAAACAGCTAAAAGGTAGATGTTCCAAGCCACCGAACCTGTTATTTTCTGCTATGATAGCTCCCTGTACAGCAGTATCACCACACAGCATGACCCTGGGAAGCAGAGAGAAGAACTTGCAGGTGTTCACTCAGTGGTACCCACTGGAACCTGAGAAACCATTTAGAGGCTTATCATCCCCTGCCCTCATGAAAGCATGTGCTGCTGCAGCCCTACTTTTGTTTTCTAGGAGAACAAACAGAAAGGAAGAGGATGGACAAGAAATCAAGATTAAGTTGCTCTTCATTCATTCAACCGACATTTATTAAGGGTCAGCTTTGCGCAAAGCATCAGCAACTGTATGTACCTAAGAGCTAACGATCAAAGTCTCCAGGTGCTGCAAGATTCTGAAGACATTTGCAAATGTCTTATGCTGTAACCATATTTGTATCCCTAGTGCTTGATCTGTAGGAACATTTGATCTGGGCTTGATAAATGGACACACAGGTGAAGGAAGAAACAAATGAAAAGTGGCACCTATGAAGGCTGGAGGACTCAGGGACAACTCCTGGATGAGATGAGCTGAGATGAGGACACAGAGGGTAAACAAGAGTTAAATGGACAGGATAAAAATTCTACAGGTACATTAGAGCCACAGAAACAGAGAGGTCAGGATAAATTTAGCCTCTGTAGGCAAAGTTGTCTGATGAATCATTGCTTGAATTGCTTATGTATGCTCATATTCGGCAAACGTGGTCTATGTCTTATCTGGTCTTCCTTACAAGTCCCCATATCCCTGAGCGGTGACAAAGAGACTAAAGTTTAATCTACCATGGTTTAAAACATGGTTCATTCTGTTAATGTCAACATTCCTTGAAGGTAAAGTCCCAAATTTGGGGATTACTCAGTCTCTCCTATTCTTTCCTCTTCTTTCTGAGATAATCCTTGGGTATATGGCAGGGTGGGAGTGAGGGACTCACTTGGCTCTAGGATGGGACAGTGAAGAAGTGTCGATGTTGTCTTTGGATTCTTTGTTGGCCTCCAGTGATGAAGCCAGTGGCTGGTGTCACCCCCTGGGTTTGATCAAGGGCAGTAGTCCCTTCTAGCTGACTTCCCTGGCCTGCCTGGTAGACCTCTCTGTTTCTGTCTCTGCCACAGCTTCCATCTTCCCACCTAACCTCTGCTCTGAGACCCCTTCCCTGGTCATAGTGAGCCCGATGGCAGGCCTTTTGACAGTCAGCTCAGCAGCCTTTCCTGTCTCACTGTTGAGGCTGCAGGTGGGGTGCTGTGGGGACATCTGGGTCCCATATGTACCACTGAAGCTCAAGGAGACCCACCTAAGCTAAGCCTTGAAGTGTGTTTATGTTTCACCATGCTGCAATACCAAGTCAGTGTTGCTGTGGCTGTAACCCAGGGGCAGCCTGTGAAACATCTCCTTGGACCACAGCTCCCTTGTGGTAAGAGAGAAAAACCGAAGGGCTTAATGCACATGTACCCTTTTGAGCCAAACCCAACTTCCTTCTCTAACTCTGTTCTCTCTCTGTGCCTTCTTTTTTCCCATCACCCCCTAAATCCCCTGCAAAATAACTTCCTTCTTCAGTAGAGCAGTGACTCTCACAGCTTATCTGTTACAGGCCAGTGGGTTGCTTTCTTCAGACTCTGAGAAAATGCCATGAACAGAGACGTTTTGCCTTAATTCTTGGTAGACTTAAAAGGAGCATCATGAAATTCAGAAAATCACATCTCAAGACAACATCACTTGTTTAGATGCAAATTCAATTATTCTTTCTACCAAAAATAGCTGACTTTTAACTCTTTCTTTCTTCTGTTAAAAATGAAAAAGTCTCATTGTCCCCCAGGGCAAATGGTCTCCTGGAAAAATTTTTTAAAAAGAAAAAAAGACAATAGCACATTGAAACACATGACAGGTGTTTCACAAGCTTCTATCTTCAAAAGAGCCCAGCATTATTCTGCAGAAGATGAAACCAAGGCACAGACAGTAAAGAGACTTGCTTAAGTCCACGCAGTTCATAGGCCCAGCTCTTCACTTCTAGGTTTTTTGCATCTTCCATAACATCACAGCATACCTAAAGTGAAGACCACAATTGGGAGCTAAGGAAAATAGGACCAGATAGGAAGAACAGGGCTGGAAACTAGGCAGAGAAGTTAAGAATGAATAAGGCAGGAATGGAAGGCTATGGATGGTTTATAGGGAAAAGGTTGGGGGGTCAGGATAGAAGCAGTGTTTAAGGATAATTCCCCAGAGATCAGCTACAGGAGGTTTCTTTTCCTTACCGCCTAGGGGAAGCAAGCTGTTTGTTGCAGAACATCTCAGGAGGAGTGTTTCCAGAGATCTCTCCTCCTGGGCTCCTCCTCTGTGAATCCCCTGCTGATGAACCTACAAAGTGGGTCTGAAGCTACCCAGTCCCTTCCTCACTCAAGGCGGGGTGGAGTGGAGCAGTAGAAAGACCCTCTGTCCTGCTCAGGGACCTCAGCTACTCCTCAGCTTTCACAGTGATAACCCATTCTCCCTGGTGCCTTGGTGCAGCAGAGGAGGCAAGCACTATATAAATGCTAAACAGATGAGGCTGTGCTTGTCCCAGGAATAAAGAGACCATCCACTCCCGCTGTCAATTCTGTACCTTTCATGAACACAGACACGTCTCCCAAGAAGGGGAAAATGTTAGTGTCACTTTTCCATTTATTTTTGTGATTTTCTCTCAATCATGGCAGCAGAATGTTCTATATTTTGTTGGGGGTTATTTTGGTGTTATTGATTTTTTTTTTCAGAAGGACTTTATGGTTATTTTAATTTCTTGAATTCACATTCAGAAAATGGGATGTTTTCTTCTGATTGCCCTTCCAAAATAACAACAATAATAACCATCATGTGTATAGTGCCCTCACAGGCATCATCTCATAAACATTTATTAGACCTGGACTCAGATGAAATGGATTCCTGTCTTGATTTCACCGTCTACTTGCTGTGTGACCTTGAATACATGACTTGGCCTCTCTGAGTCCTAGTTGTTTCATTTGTGTAATGAACATCATGAGACATCTGTTTTTCCTAGCACAAATGCTTGTGCGAGGAGTAAATAGGATAATTTATATGAAAACTTGAGATAGGTATTGATTTTTAGATGAGAAATTTGAGGCACAGAGAAGCTAAGTGGCTTACTCCAAGTGCTATAGCTTATAAGCGGCACAGGTCGCATATAAACACAGGTCTGACAACAAGTGATCTATCCATGAACGTGCAGCTTTGAGTGATGACTGAGACTTGGAGATGGACATGGAAGCCAATATTACAAAATAGAATCACAGTTAGCATTTATTAACGCTACATGTCAGCTACTCTTCTAAGAATTTTTCTGAATTAATTCATCTAGTCCTTATAATAACCTTGTAAAGCTATCTTACATGCATTTTACAGAGATTAAGTCATTTCTCCAAGATCACAGGACCAGTAAGTGGAGTTAACCTAAATTTGCACAGAGACTGACTGCAGGAACTCTGTCATTAACCACTACCTTATCCTGCTTCTCTCAGATCACTCCTATTCCATGCTGCTGCAGGTCAGAGCAGATCTTTTTCCAAATCAGCTCCAGGGGAGGTTGGGACTCACCTGGCCTCTAGGAACCTTTGCAATAAGGAGGAGACTGGGGTGCAGGAGTATTGGGCCATTTCCCTCTGGAAACTCACTTCAAGGTCTGTCCTGGGGCTTAACTGTCTAGGTCTGTGATTCTCACACTTAACCCACATCAGAATCCCTTGGAGGGCTTGTTACAAGGCAAATGACTGGGCCCCATCCCTGGAACTTCCATCTTTCAACCTGGGGTGGGACCTGACCATGTGAATTTCTGACAAATTCTTAGGTGATGTGGGTGCTGCTACCCAGGGACGGCATTTTGGCAAACTACCCAAAATGATAAACCATGGGGCGACATCTGGGTCCCAGATTCAGCCATCTCTGAACTGCCCCGATCTGAATAAAGAAGAACTTGATCTGGACCCTAGAAAAGCCAAAAGCCCATTCGCCGGGTCTCTGTGAAAATGTTTAGCGCTGAAAAGAGCTGGAGGTGTCTTCCCCGGGCCAGATCTCCTCCGCAAGGGCGCTTACTGGGGCTGGCCGTGAACTGCGGACTGAGGGCAGTGGGCTCTGCATTATGGATGGACGAGCTCCGAAGCCCCCACTGCAGATAAAGTAAACACACAGCCGCTGCAGCCGCGGGAAAGCCCGTGACCAAGCCACCCGGCCCTCCCAGACAGAACCTTTCCTTCAGCAGTTGTTGTTTTCCTCTGCTGCTGCCTTCTCATCGCCTTGTACTGACAATAGTCGTAAATAACCGCAGTGCTGTAGAGAAATCATTTTAACAGGAGAGAGTCAAATAAATACATTAGACCTGACAGCTTAACTACGCGGAGTCCATTTGTATGTGGTGGCCGGCAGCTTCTCCAGGCTGACGGGGAACACAGAAGCCACAAGAGGGAGCGCCGAGCTCGCTGTGAACCAGGCAGACGGCGGGCGGCCTCTCCGCGCCCACCCCAAGCCCTGGAGTCGAGGCTTCCGCCTCCGCTGAAACAAAGCTCTCAGGCTCCGACTGGCGTGGAAAAATAATGCCAACCCCGCCTCCATTCCCCACGCCTCCAAAGAGTAACGATTTGGGGTTTAACTCGGCAGGGGGGTTTAGGGTGACACCTGGGGTTGAGGTGGTAGGACCTGTCTTCTGGTCCTGTGTCCCCCGCAGGGGTGGTAGAGTCACCAGTACACAGCAGAAGCACCAGATGCTCATGCGTGTGCCACCCACATGCTCCTTTCCTGGCCCTGGTTTTCAGCAATGGTAGTTTGTGCGTAGCTCAGCTGATCTGGCCGATCATGGAGCTTCTAACACCGATTCTCTGGTTCCCAGGAGTATGTATCTGCCTCTTTTCCTCCCGGTGGCTGAGAGTCAAGATGTCCTGATTCTCAGGCTGCTCACTCTTTCAGGAAGTGCTGAGGCTCGGTCACCAGGAAGGCGTGATAGACTCAGGGTACCACCTTCCTCTGGGCAAGGAAGCATCCATGGAGTGGATCCACAGAGTCTGGTGGGCTGGCTGTGCTCGGCCTGCAGCCCTCTGCTTCCCCCTTGTCAGGGCTCAGCAGTCTGTGAACTAGAGGGCTTCTTTTGTGATTGAACTGCACACCAGTGAGTGGGAGAGAGGCTCTCAGTGCAGAGTTGCCTATCTTGGGTTCAAACCTGCTGACACCCAAACAGCTGGAGGTCAGGGGTGGGGAGGGCAGTGGGAGATGCGGTCTTTGCATCCTCCCAGTTCTTCTCACAGAGCTGGGTCTTCAGAAGGGGACAGAGAAACATAACCAAATGCTCTGCTGCTAGTTGGTGGAGGTTTGATTTGTCTTTGCCGTCTTGCTAGGTCCCAGACTTCAAAGGCCTTGTCAGCATGGACTGGATCTTAGTTGCTGTTGAAAACCTAGAACCTAGCTGAATACTCACTACGCGGCAGTCTTTTTGTCAGTGCTTGATTATAGGCGACACATTTTAGAAATACTTACTAGTTGTCTTTGAGTCTGTGGTTATGAGGTGAATATTTCATATTCTCTAAAGGAAGTGTAGATATGACAGGTCAGATATAAAGTAACACTTGCTGACAATAAAATTATTAGATGCTATAATAAATTCCAAAATAGGATTGTTGTCTATATCTTGGGGACAGATTGGATCAGACCATGTCGTTGTCTCCTTGAAGCTGGTAATATTTCCCTGTGGCTTTGAATGGAGTTCATGGTGGAGTGGGCTTCTATAGAACTGTCTGCTCAGCACTATCTTTTTTTTTTTTTTAATTTGAGATTTGACCCTCTGTCTATCCATAGGCTGAAGAATAGTAGCTGCATGAAGACAGCCCATCCCCCAGTGCCCAGTTTTATTATATTGGTTGAGGACTTGGCATAGGATCCATGCTGGTTTGAATATTGTAATGCCCCATAGCCATAGCAGATTGTTCCATAGTGGATACCTGACATAACCTGAGTTGATCCAAATTCTTTCCTGGGAATTTTGGCACTGAAATGGGTAAAAAGAAGTCAGTTTCTCTTTGCATTCCTTGAATGTGAGACTGAAAGCCAGGATGTGCTGGCAGCCATGTTTCTCACTTTGTGGACAAGAAGAGTAAACAAGAAAGCCTTTGAACAACACACATACATACCATGCTGAGAAAAAGACAGGCAGAGAGACAGAGAGGAGCAGAAATTTGTGATACCTAGATAACTGGATTACTGACAATATGCAAGTCTCTGCTTCCAGTTGTTTCTGAAGCCTAGCTGTATCCTTCTTCTTGAGTCCTCTGAGACATCTTAGCACTTCTATAATAATTTTTCTTAACAATGAAAGCAGCTCTCCCTGTCCCAAACCTGAGCTCCAGCCTGGGTATCATTACTTGCAATTAAAAGGACCTGGCTAACTGTAGCATATAAAGCAATTGACAGTAAGACCCCAACCAATTTTTACAACTTTTATTTTCAATATTCTTCAACAGAATTTATCATCGCTAAAAACAGGCTCAGCAATTTTCTGCCTTTGTACTACGTGCATGTCTTTTCTGCCCAGAATTCTGCAGAATTTATTTATCTCCTTCAGCCTTTTATAAGATGTCCCCTGTCCTCTGAAACTGCCCCAGACACTCAGAACAGATGCATTTGTTCCCTTAGCAGTTTGCTCAGTCCTTGTAGAACATGTTTTTCTGTACTGGGATGGCAGAATTGTCTTCAGCACACGATTAGGATCTTGTCAAGAGTGGGAGCCATGCCCTTGTCATCCTTGCTTCCATAATGTCTGACACATTCTAAACACAGAGGACAGTTTGTGCAATGAGTATGAGGCTTATGTCCAAAAGCAGGGAAAGGTCCTCGTGGCCAGTAATTCCCGAAGGGTGGGATGGTGATGTGGAGGTAGGGAGGATCTATCACAGAAACAAAGTGAACACAGCCTAGTGAATATCTCCATCTGTTTTCCTTTTTTTTTTTTAGCCCCATTTAACTTGCACCCCTTGGTTTAACACACACACATACACACACACACACACACACTTCTCGCCACTTCCCTCTTGTGGCCCTAGCCTCGACCTAGTATTTAGAAGTGACTCACGCTTCAGTGTCTTCTACGGTATTATACTCAGAGGCTTCGCCAAGCGCTAGTCACCAGAGGGAACCCTTCAAACTCAAAGGCAAAACAGAAAATAAAAAAAAAGGGTAGGGAGAAAGAGGAAAGAGGAGGTGAGGCAGAAGTAATATCCAATTTCAACATTTCCTACTTTGCCATGTAAACTTCCAGAGGCAACAACAATACAATTTGTATGTTTTGTTTCCTGCCTGCTTCCTTGTGGGAGTTTCGTAAATTGATGATGATAACACAGTAGATTTCTTTTAAGTTCTTAGACATTCAGTCTTTATTGCTTTGTAAAGTCTGCTCTGGGCACAGATGAAATGAAAGCGGTGAGATTTTGCTCTGTCCATTCTGCAAGTTCCATCAGAGAATTTGCACCTGCTATGCAACTTGCATTCTGAAATAGCAAGTCATATTACCAAAGGTACCTGAGGCCAGCACCGACAGGCCCAAGATAGTGGGTGACCCAGAGAGACTGAACAGGGTCATCTCAGTGGCTGGTTGGAAAGGAAGGGACTTGATTAACGATCATTCTAAGGGAACAGCCATGACTTTCTGTAGCCTCCATATGCAATGAGGATTTTTGGAAAATTATGCAAAACTTATTTCCCTCCAGCCCTATAATAAAATATATGTAATGTGTAAATAGCAGAGTTTCTAATGTGGAAGTCCTAACACTCACCTGCTCTATTTAATTATTGGAATACAATGTGGTTTTTTTCCACAGCTGAATAGCTGCACTAATAGGAATATTACATTGATGGACAAACTCACTCTCCAAGCCAATACATTTTTTGCTTTTATGCTGATTTTATGAAATACAAATGTGTGTCATTTGTAGTTCACAACAGAAAACAATGAGCTCTGCAGTGTATCACTATCTGCCTATGCAGAGTCGGCCTCTTAAATTCAGCCTGGGAGAAAAGCCTTCACAATTGTTAATAAAAGGAATCAGACCTTTTCAGACAGAGTTATAAAACTGTGAGACAGACGAAAATAATCTCAGACAAGTGGATTTTCAATTCTCTTACCCTGAATCCCTCCAATCACAGCACCCCCCACCAACGCCACACACACTCACATATACAGGATTCACTCCCTTCTTGAATGAATTAATTTATTCCAGAGTGCAAGGGTGACTTAACTCATGCTGGCTATATGCAAATGACAAGATGTAGCTGATTCTTGTTTGTGAGGAAAGAACAAATCAGACCTCCATGGTGTGGCAGTCCTAAGCCAAACGAGGAGATGCTGTACTCGTGGTGCCCAGCCCAAGAGCTTTGCCCTTTCAGCTGCCGACCTCCCCGTGGTGGTCCCAGAGACACTGAGCTGAAGTGATGCCTATCACTAGTTGAGTACCTTAAAATACTGCCATTGGTTCCAAGACCTTCTGTAGCAACTGTTTCCATATAAAGTGGATGCAAATGGATCAGCAGGACATTGTGTATGCATTGTTCATCAGTATAATGAAGTTTCATTATGGCTGGGCTTGGTGTGTATGTGCATTCACTTGTCAAATAAGATCCTGCATGCAAAAGAGCTTTACCAACCCTACAGTGCTTTGTAAACTACAAAACGCCATAGACACGCGGGTTTGCTATTATCAGAGTTGTGATTATGAATCCCTGAAGGGCAGACATTACAGCAGGCAGACCTGGGGTGCTCTCAGATGGAGCAAGTTGGGCTTGCAGTCAGAAATGAGCTTAAGATTTACTGACTTTATTATAGGGAATAAATGCTTGGAGACAGAGGGGGACCGTTTATGACTGTCGTTAATATCTTACTTGGAAAATGCACATCGTGTTGCCTGCCACCTAGTGGCAGGAGAATAAATTTGCAATTCCCTTAAGTCCCTGAGAAAGGACTTAACAGAACATTTCTGAGAAGGGCTGGCATTAGGAATGAGGAACTGTAGGTGGAAGCACACGGTGCAGTGAGTGAGAGTGACTGTCACTGCTGCCTCTGCCAGCCCAGGGACCTGACCTCAGGCCCCACCACAATTTTTTTTTTTTTTTTGGAGATGAAGTCTTGCTCTGTCGCCCAGGTTGGAGTGCAGTGATGTGATCTCGGCTCACTGCAACCTCCGTCTCCTGCATTCAAGTGATTCTCCTGCCTCAGCCTCCTGAGTAGCTGGGATTATAGGTGCGTGCCACCACACCCGGCTAATTTTTGTATTTTTAGTAGAGATGGGGTTTCACCATGTTGGTCAGGCTGGTCTCGAACTCCTAACCTTGTGATCCGCCCACCTCGGCCTCCCAAAGTGCTGGGGTTACAGGCTTGAGCCACTGCACCCTGCCAGGCCCCACCGCGCCCTGCCAGGCCCCACCACAGTTTTAACCGGCATCTCCACTGTGTACATCTTAAGAGCCCTGTGGGCCATTTAGACATTAAGTAAAAATAACAGCAGAAATGATCTGGATGGTGATTATAATATTAAGTAACATAAACAGTTATAATCATAATACCAGATCGCTTCCCTGTTCCTTTTTGGGCTCTGATGAGTAAACAGACAAAAAGGACTGAAGAGAGAGGAGGAGGATGCCCAGGAGGTTGCAAACAGAATATAAAATCCTCCCCTCCCTTAACCCCTCACTCCGGGAGGTTGTGCCGAATGATAATCATACCTTTGGAGCACCTATAGCTTTTGAAGACAGGGGACCCATCTTCAGTGGTCTCAGTCCATCTGGACAAATATTTCACTTTAGGATGCCCTGCACTGCCGGCCTGGACTGCCTTCTCTTCTGTATGATAGACTCAGCACCTGCAACATACCTGAGCTTCCCAGGAAGAGTTGGGCAACCATTAATAAGAAATAAATATTTGGTCTTTGTCTCCTGTTCCTGGCAGAGAGCTTCTAAAACTCTTCAGTGATGGGGTAATAGGCACATCTTTTGTAATTCATAACAAGCCTCTTTCAACTATTCCTGAGTTTATGCTAATGAAATGACTATTGGTGGGCCCCTAGATAGCTTCAAGATGGGGTGGGTTTCCAGAGGAACCAACCATGAGTTGAAAGACTTGGTTTTCAGCCCATCCCTCAACCTCCAGGAGTGGAGAGGAGATGGAGATTGAGCTCAGTCACCAATAGCCAATAATTTAATCAATCATACCTACCTCATGGAACATCTGTGGAAGACCTAAATAATAATATTCTGAGAACTTTCGAGTTGGTGAATACATCCACATACTGGGAGGGTGATGTGCCCCAACTCCTTGGAGGCAGAGAAACACCTGTGCTCGGGACCCTCCAAACTTTACTCTATGTATCTCTTTATTTGGCTTTTCATTTGTATCCTTTATTCCTTTGTTATAAACCAGTCAATGTAAGTAAATGTTTCCCTCACTTTGTGAGCCATTCCAGCAAATTGTCAAACTATAGGTAGTTCGTGTCTGACTTGAGTTGGGTTGAAGGGCAACCAGTTGATGTCCAGATGGTTAGAGAATTTGGATAGTGTCAGAAAAAACAACAACAACAACAACACAAATTTAGTGTCAGAAGCGTTGTAAGTAACAGCAGTTCACCACTGAAAGGCAACCACAACAACTACAGATCTAGCACTTATTTAAATTTTATTTTATTTTATTTTATTTTATTTATTTTTTTGAGACGGAGTCTCGCTCTGTCACCCAGGCTGGAGTGCAGTGGCGCGATCTCGCCTCACTGCAAGCTCCGCCTCCCGGGTTTACGCCATTCTCCTGCCTCAGCCTCCCGAGTAGCTGGGACTACAGGCGCCTGCCATCTCCCCCGGCTAATTTTTTGTATTTTTTTTGTAGAGACGGGGTTTCACCGTGTTAGCCAGGATGGTCTCGATCTCCTGACCTCGTGATCCACCCGTCTCGGCCTCCCAAAGTGCTGGGATTACAGGCTTGAGCCACCGCGCCCGGCCTTAAATTTTAAAAATCTTTTTAAATTAGTAATTTAAGGACAGTCAGCCCTCCATATCTGCAAGTTCTGCATCCGCAGATTCAATCAACCTTGGATCAAAAATATTTGTTTTAAACCCAGTAAAAATGATAATACAACAATTAAAAATAATACAAATTTAAAAATACAGTGTAACAGCTATTTACAAAGCATTACAATGCTATAACATAGCATTTATATTGCATTAAGTATTATAAGTAGCCTAGAAGTTATTTAAAGTATATGGGAGGTTGTGTGCAGATGCACCATTTTATTTGTTAGTTTATTTAAAGACAGGGTCTCACTCTGTTGCCCAGGATGGAGTGCAGTGGTGTGATCATAGCTCACTGCAGCCTCAAACTCTTGGGCTCAAGCAATCCTCCCACCTCAGCCTTCTGCGTACCTAGGACCACAGGTGTGTGCCACCACGCCTGGCTAATTTTTAATTTTTGGGTTGAAACTGGAGTCTTGCTATGTGCCCAAGCTAGTCTTGAACTCCTGGCATCAAGTGATTTTCCCTGCCTCCACCTCCCAGAGTGCTAAGATTACAGGCATGAGCTACTACATCTGTCTTACTATGCTATTTTATAACAGGGACTTGAGTGCTGAATGAGAATGTTGAAGTCACTGATAAGAGCTAGCACTTATTGAATACTTACTATGTACTTGGCCCTCTACATCCTATCTCAGGTAACTTTCATAATGGTCGTATGAGGTGAGGGCAGTTACAACTCCCATTTTACAGATGGAGAAATGGAGGATTCGAAAAGTTAACAAGTTTGGTCACATAGTAAGTGATGGAAACAAAATCCAAATACAACTTGCACACACTTCACTCTTCGCACCTTATGGACTTAATTTTGCATGTACGCAATACCAAATATCAGAATCTTGGTGTAGAAAAGAACTTTTAAACTAGCCTAATTCAATTACTCATCTCAAGACAGGTATTTTCTATGGCAGTGGTTCCCAGACTCTGGCCCTTTCTAACTGGTTGCATTAAAATCATTAAAAAACAAACAAAATCAAGCCAAACCAAACCAAACCCAACCAATTAACCAACCAAACAACAGCAACAACAACAACAACAACAAAACAAGTTTGTGAGACACCCTGCCCTTCCCTTCCTGCTCTAACATTCTGATTCAGTGACTTTCCACTCAGGCCTGCAGATTCATACTAAAAAGCTACCTGAGTGATTGCCAAGCCCAGCCAGGTGGGGAGCCTGTGTTCCACAGTAGCACTAGAGAAGGGGCGGAGTAATACAGGACTGGGGCAAGCAACAGAGGGAGGAGTTGGGTTTGAATTATCTAGCAGCATGAAGCAGGAAAGATAAAAGAGAGCACAAGGTTAGGTTGTAGACTGGCTTCAGAGACTGTCAGATCCCTTTTTTTTTTTTCTTTAAAGGGAGTGTGAAACAGTAGCATTCTTTTGTTTGTTTTTTAAAATATCAAGCAGAGATACACCAGGAGCTAGTGCCTTGCTTCTCTCCCACATACTGCCTAAGCAAATAAGGCCCATTGTTCAGGCCAAAGTTAAGTAAAGCCTTAACTGATCTGATTTTTGTGCATCCATTTATAATAGATGGTGGAGAGCAGTGCAGCAGCAATGGTTTGCTGTAGTGCCCTTTACTCACTTGCTAATTTCATGGGCACAGTGAACTACTGCTGCTTCTCGGAGGCTAGGTGGAGTGATAAAGCAATACAGGCAGCTTCAGTGAAATGCCCATGTGGGTTAGGGTTCTCTGAGATATGAATGGGAAATCACATGCTTACTATCCTAGAAATGGGCTACCAGGGATGAGATGTCTTACAGCTGAGTGATCACTAATACAGTGTTGAAGAGGGAAAGCTTTGCCTTTGCTTTATTTTTTATTTTATTTAATGTGCATGAGCAAGGGGGAATTACAGCATAATGATTCCCCAGTAACCCAATGAGGTCCAGATACTTATGTACCCTTCTTCATAAGAGAAGGGGAGATGGAGGTAGTAAAAGTAAATCATTTTCATGGCAAAGGAATGGCCCAAAGAACAAAGGCCTGGGACAGAGTTCTTCTGTGCTGTGGGGGAGATGGCAGGAAGGTGAGGGATGGAACTTCACTGTGAACAAAAGTTGTGTTGTTATGCAGAT
Organism: Trachypithecus francoisi; assembly: GCF_009764315.1. Classification (NCBI taxonomy): domain Eukaryota; kingdom Metazoa; phylum Chordata; class Mammalia; order Primates; family Cercopithecidae; genus Trachypithecus; species Trachypithecus francoisi. The sequence goes on along the minus strand of NW_022681470.1, from coordinate 66,228,820 downwards.
AAAGCCTCCCAAGTAATCCCTTAGAACTGCCTGCAGAAAAATAGATGAAAAATCTGCCTGGGCATGGTGATGACTCCTAGTGTCTTCTCTTCTCTAGGGGTTAATATTTCCTGATTATTTGATGAGATTCCTAGGAAGGGGGTCTTAAGACAATTGCATTTCTCCAGAGAACGTCCCTCCTGGTGCTTCAGGAAAGAAAGAGGATCAGAGACACAGGAGAGCAGGAAAAGATCAGAGAGAGAGAGATCTTGGTTCTAAGAATATTTCTGAGGCTTTTCCATTGTTTAAAATTCAAAGCAGTTGGCATGTCAAAGCACCATATTTTGGGGCATCATTTTCTTGCCCTAACACTAACTGCCATGAAATGGAATCCTCATATCATACCTCTTTGTGGTTGGTAAATGATGCTGGCTCCCTGCTTGGCCTCTGTCTTTCTAGAGGTGAACTTTTGATTATTTGAGGACTTCAGTATCTGTATGTAGCTAGTGTCTTTGCTTCCCATTAAAGTGAAAACATTTATCTGTCCAAATGAAGCCACCCTAGACTATTCTAAAAGCAAATGTCCTTTAGCTATTTTGTGTCTGATGTTTGTCTTCCTGTGAATTCTGTCTTATCTGAGGACTTTGTGGATTTCTTAAAAATCAATATAAGAGGCTGAAAGTTAGCATGTTACCCATAAGAGCTACATTAATAAGAGACAGAGAAAGAAAGAAGTAAATGGAAAACAGTCCATCAGTTAGTGAAAATCTATGTGCCTTGCCCTGTGTTAGGTACTATGAGAATACAAAAAATAAAGACAGGCTCAACTTTCATGAAACTTACAGGTATTGGAGGATGCAATTCAGCAAAGAGACTAAAAACATCAAGTGTAACCCAAAGGATCTGAGTTTAAATCTTAGCTCTGCCACTTAATGCATGACTAGTTATTTACACACCCAGAACTTCATTTATCTTATCTACAAACTGAGGATAAGAGAGACATCTTATTCATGAGAGTAAGGTGAACTTACAGTGGATTTATTAGTACATCCAACATGACAATTCAAGTAAACAATATAGCAAAATGGTTATGTGTGGACTCTTAATTTGACGTGTGAAATTGAAAATTTGCACATATAATAAATTATGACAAAAAGTAAAAAGTAACAATAATCTGATAGGCTATTCTTAGTTCACATCACAAAAACTTGTTTCCCAGGTAGGTAAAGCATTCTTACAACTTAATAATAAAGTCATGATTTAAGTCATGATTTATATGAAGAGAGAATTCACATACACACATAAAAGAAACACAAATGACTCCCTTGAACACAGAAAAAGATACCTAGTTATATTCACAATAAGATATATCTAAGTGAAAACTGAATTGATATTTGTTTTAAATATTTGTTCAAAAGTTTGAACACTATATGAGTAAGAGTGTGGTAAACAGCTCTATCATACAGTAATGGTAAGTGATTTGGCAAAAATATATCAAAATTATAAACATATGTCTTTGACTCTGCAATTCTAGGAATGTATTCTACAGCTGTAGTCACACAAATGATACATCTATATGGCAACATTGTCCATAATCAAAAGATTGTTAACGATCTAAATTTCCTCTAGTGGATGACTTTTTAAATAAACGGTAGTACATCTGGAAAGTGTAATACAATATATTCATAAGTATTTTCTAAGATCTTATTAAAGATCTTAGAACCTTTTCTCTAAGATACCTTAAGTAGAAAAAATTAAGGTGTATGTGCACGTGCACGTGTGTGTGTGTGTGCATGTGTGTGTGTATTGTAAGGGCAGAAAAAGGGTGAAAACTCAAAGAAGGGTCAGATAGTTGATGCTTAAATATCATCTTCACTGGGGAGATGTAAAGGAGGAAGCTGTAAATGAATGGGCCCAAAGACCAGACAATGGTTTGTCAATGATTGAAGGACAAACGATAGTTTGTGGACAAGTTACAGGAAGGTAAAAGACAGAACAAAGGTTGTCTTATTATGCAGATACAGTCTCCCAGGTAATCTCTCAGAGCTTCTCTCAGAAGAATAGATGGAAAAGTCTACTTGTTCTTAATGACAACTCCAGTCTCCTCTCTTAATCTTTTCTGTTTCTTTGAGGAAATTCCCGGAGAGAGGGTTTTAAGATGATTGCATTTCTTTTGGAAAGAAGTTTTCTTATTCATATAAGAAAATTCCAAATAAAGTTTTTTCTGATGCCTCAGAAGAGGATCAGAGAGAGGAGTCAGGGGGTCAGAAATAGATTTTGAGGCTGCTTCTTTAAGCCAGCATGTCAAAGCAACATATTTTAGGGCATTGTTTTCTGAGTCCCAACAATATTATATATATGCATATGTATATATCATGTATATATTTTACCACATGTTATATTTTGTGTGAAAATGGAAAAAATTGCTTGTTTTTGCATAGAGTATCTGAAATGTACTTAAGAAACTGTTAACATTGGTTGTCTTCAAGGAGAGTTGTGGGATGGTTAGCAGAAAGGGTTGGGAAAAAACATTCATTGTATGCTTTTGGATTTTGTGAGAGTTAATTTTCTTTTTTTTTTTTTATTTTTTATTTTTGAGGTGGAGTCTCGCTCTGTCGCCCGGACTGGAGTGCAGTGGCCGGATCTCAGCTCACTGCAAGCTCCGCCTCCCGGGTTCATGCCATTCTCCTGCCTCAGCCTCCCGAGTAGCTGGGACTACAGGCGCCCGCCACCTCGCCCAGCTAGTTTTTGTATTTTTTTTAGTAGAGACAGGGTTTCACCGTGTTAGCCAGGATGGTCTCGATCTCCTGACCTCGTGATCCGCCCGTCTCAGCCTCCCAAAGTGCTGGGATTACAGGCTTGAGCCACCGCGCCCGGCCGAGAGTTAATTTTCTAAAGTCAAATGACGCAATGGTCAATACATATTATATTTTCCTTTTGGGAAGATTTTTACAAGTGTTGTAGCATATGTACTCATGAATTTGGGGATAAATATGTATGGAGTGTTACTCTGTGCCAGACATTATTCTGTGATAGCTTATGCATGTATGGCACTTTTGTTACAGACCAAAAGAAACCAGAGGGTTCTTATGGCCTGTTGCACAGAAGAAGTCAATATACTGAGACAGCAGGTGTTTCAGTAGCAAAATAATTTAATATTTGTGGGGCACAGAGTGAGGAAGATGAGAAATATTGCTGAAATTCACCTTCCTGAGAACTCAGAGGCTAGGGTTTTTAAGGATAATTTGGTGAGCAGGGGGCTAGGGAATGGGTGCTGCTGATTGGCTGGGTATGAACTCATAGGAATGTTGAAACTGTCTTCATGTGCTGAATCAGTTTCTGGGTGGGAGGTCACAGGACCAGTTAAGTCAGTTCCTTGGTATGAGTGGGTCCAGGTGGTGTCAGTTGTACCACTAGAATGGAAAAGTCTAAAAAATATCTAAAAGATCAGTGTTAGGTTTTACAATAGTGATGTTATCTATAAGAGCAATTGGGGAAGCTACAAGTCTTGTGACCTCCAGCGACGTGACTTCTGAGCAGTAAGCAATTATACAAAAGCAAGCTAGGGAACAATGGTTGGTTACTGTTTAATTATGTTCATGTCTTAGCAGAATTCAGACCCCTATTATAATCCTAATTCTGTGGCCTTTTACAAAGTCTTACAAAGGCAGTCTCAGTGCCTTGAGAGGATCAGTTTTGCAAAGTGACTATTATTCTTATTTCAACATTAAGCTATAGGCCAAGTGTGGTGGCTCACATCTATAATCCCAGCACCTTGGGAGCCTGAGATGAGAGGATAGCTTGAGGTCAGGAGTTCAAGACCAGCCAGAGCAACATAGTGAGACCCTGTCTCTACAAAAAATTTAAAAATTAGCTGGGTGTAGAAGCACATACCTGTAGTCCCAGCTACTGGGGAGGCTAATGTAGGAGGATTGCTTGAGCCAGGAGGTTGAGGCTGCAGTGAACTATGATCATGCTACTATTCTCTAGCCTGGGCAACAGAGCAAGACTCTGTCTCTAAAAAAAAAGTTAAATTATAAACTAAATTCCTCTCATAGTTTGCTCGGCCTCCCCGGAATGAGCAAGAGCAGTTAGCTTGTGAGAGTAAAAGCAAGATGGAGTTAGTTATGTTAGATTTCTCTTACTGTTATAATTTTTGCAAAGGCAGTTTTGCTTGCAGTGTACCACACCCTATTCAAATTGCTCTGCTAATACCAACTCATTTAAACTTTACAATGACCCTATGAGCACGTACTATCATTATTATCCCCACTTAACAGAGGAGAAAACAGAGTTACAGAGGCAAAAATAACTTGCCAATAGTCACAAGTGGCAGAACTAGGCTTTAAAGCCAGGTAACCTGTTTATAGTTAACACCAGAAAAGGTAGGATGAGCTACATAATTTGCAAGGCCCAGTGACAAATAAAAATCTGATGATCCATGTTCAAAAGTTATTACGAGTTTCAAGATGGCAACAGCAGAACATTAAACCAACTATAAGGCTCTTCTGAGCATGAAGACCTGAGCAACTGCAGATCACACATTCCCTCAAAGCTGGTCCTAGTCAACACCCCACTGTCTTTCAAGGCAAACAAGGCTCCAGAGCTCATGGAGCTGACATCCTAATTTGGGGAGGGGAATGTTACATAATAAATAAATAAATTGGACATAGTATGTGCCAGTGAGATGAAGTAAGAACCCTCTTTGAGGTCTGCTGGGACCCCCCAAGCATGAAAATAAAAGAAAGATCCTGACTTCCTTCAAGAGAAATTACAGGCACCTAGCTAGCCTTAAAAAGTAAATGAACAGGCCAGGCATGGTGGCTCATGCCTATAATCCCAGCACTTTGGGAGGCTAAGGCAGATGGATCACGAGGTCGGGAGATCGAGACCATCCGGGCTAACATGGTGAAACCCCATCTCTACTGAAAATACAAATAATTAGCGGGGTGTGGTGGCACACACCTGTAGTCCCAGCTACTCGGGAGGCTGAGGCAGGAGAATGGCGTGAACCAGGGAGGTGGAGCTTGCAGTGAGCCAAGATCCCACCACTGCACTCCAGCCTGGGTGACAGAGCAAGACTCGGTCTCAAAAAAAAAAAAAAAAAAAAGTAAATGAGGAACAGATAAGCAAGAAAATAGTAACAACAATCTCCCAAGCAAGTTGGAGTCACAAGTTGTTTTGGCTCCTTATAGAAACTAAAAGATAACATCTTAGCATATGTTCTTAAGTTGTTTTACAGAAACTCCCACTGGCTAGAAAATGCCCACTGCTGTCGCATAGACCTTGGATAAGGAGGAACTGAAAACTAAACTCTGACTGTGGTTCTTGTTTTAAATTTCTTCTTGAAGGGCCTGGAAAGAGTCACACCTATGGGCAAAACCGATATATAACCTCCATGAGTTGGTTTACAATTTTGACAGCAACTTCTGCTTTCCTGAAACCGTTGCTTGTAAGCTATCAGGTAGTTCAGGTCTCAAGTGTTAACACTCATTCTTCTTGCTTAACGCCATGCAATAAATGCCCTTTTCTCCACTGCAAATCTCAAGCATCAGTGTCTGGGTTTACTGCACCAGGCAACTGGACCCTAGTTCATTCAGTAACACCAGGAAGAAAATATCCATGTAATACGATACAGCATGCCAGGAAGCCTGAGAAGTTCTGCAGTAAAGATACCTGTTTGACTTTATTTAACCCATGTTTGTCCTAATGTATTGACTATAGAATCTTTTACCTGAATTTAATCTAGTATTTTAATTTTTTGCTGGGCGCGGTGGCTAACGCCGGTAATCCCAGCACTTTGGGAGGCCGAGGTGGTCAGATCACAAGGTCAGGAGTTCAAGACCAGCTTGGCCAACATGGTGAAACCCCGTCTCTACTAAAAATACAAAAATTAGCCGGGCATGGTGGCAGGCATCTGTAATCCCAGCTACTCAGGAGGCTGAGACAGAAGAATCGCTTGAACCCAGGAGGGAGAGGTTGCAGTGAGCTGATATCACACCACTGCACTCTAGCCTGGGCAACAGAGCTAGATCTCGTCTCAAAAAAAAATTTTTTTTTTTACCGTATATTCCCACCATCCTATGGAACTAGAGTTGTAATAAACTCATTGGGAAACTCTGATCTAAATGATTCCCCTTATACTAAAGATGAGGAAGCTGAGGCCCAGAGAGGTCATGGGGCTTGGTCAATGTCATAGATGACCGGCTGGTGGGTGCCAAAATCAGATCTCATATCCCTTAGTTCTCCTCCACCATTCTCTCTAATATGCCAGTAGTAACGGAGGCATTGCTAACTTATTTCATTTTCATTCACATATTTCTGCCATTAGAGAGACTTCGTCCAAGAACCAGGTGGTGTTTGGTTGTGCTTTATAGGTAATAAGGATTTTATTTTGTGTTGTCCAATTATTTGCAGATTTTTTTAATCCTTTAGTAAGACTATTCTTTTTAAAGCCTTTTCTCCTTCTCCTTCTCTCTTTTTTTTTTTTTTCCTTATTTTCAATTCGAGGCCACACATGTACCACTGTTTTCTGAAATGCAACTCAATGTTATACTTGATACCATCTTAAGAACTAAAGGATTCACTTCCAAAATAATAGGTTCCATTAAACAACAAATGTATCTATTAAGGAAAGAGTACAATCTTTGCATCTAAAACTAGAGCTTTGTCTTATTTTGTGTGTATGTGTTGGGGCGGAGAGCAGAAATACAGGCAAGTGTTTATAGAATGTTAAATTCATTCACTGTTAAAAGGATACACATAGACACTGTGACAAGGGCTCCTTAGGTTGTGGAGATAGTGACATTTTAAAAACATTTGTCTTAAATTTTGCCTTAGAGTAAAATCTCTTCACAGCCTTTTGCTTCTCATCAAAAAGGTGAACTTTAGGCTTTTCTTACTGCATTTAAATCAACTTTTTGACTGAAACGATGATTTTCTCAACTGTATTGCATGATTTTTCTTGTTTGTATTGACCAACTCAAGCAACTGTTTTGGATTCGCGTGAACTCAGGGTCAAAATGCTGATGCAGCTGAAGAATTGTAGAAATTAATTCTGAAAATGGTGGCGAAAGGAATAAGAGTCTAAGCCGGAATTCGTGCTTGGTAGGCTAAATCTGATCAATTTCCTGGTCCCTAATTAAAACAAGCCACCAAACACAACAGCAGCAGAAAATCCAGGGCTTTTTCTGGTGATGAATGCAACCAGCCTGCAAATTTCTCCTTGCTGGGAACAGTGATTTCATGTGCACAGCAGTTAAACAGAAAGCGTACTGGCAATTTATGTTTAGTAATACATATCTAGTCACTGCTCAGACCCTGCCCCTACCTACCTTCATTCCAAGCATAGGCCCCCAGTGAAATTAAACCGATAAAACGAAAGAGGAAGTTTTCTTCTTTTACATGTGCATCTTTGAAGGAGCTCATTCCTGCCTATTGAAAGGGTAAACAAATATGGCAGGATATCTAATCTTTTATATTACTCAAGTTGTGAAAATCTGTATGTGAACCATCTGCTTTTAAATTGAATCCTAGCATTCCATCAATTAGCACTATAATTTCAGATGTAATGTAGGTTAACTCCTGACTGATCTTCAATTAACACTAGTTCTTAACCATTTGCTTTATTTTAAATTCATTTTTCCCCTCCCAGATAGACAGGGTAGTTGCAGAATGACTTTCTTGCTGTTGAAATGCTGATAGCTCTTTAGGATGAAAGAATCCACATTCTTCCCACCCTCCCTTTATACTTGAGTTAGTGAAAACTCAGGTAATGCAAAGTCAGTATAATTTTATTTTCCAAAAGAACATCAAGGAAATTGCTAGGAAGACCTCATGATATGCAAATATGGCTTTTTTGTGCTTTTCTTAATTAGAATTTAGAATTGGGAATTTTTTTACAAAATAAGTAAAAAATTGCTCCTAGAATTCCAAATATAATCTCACATTAAGCCTCATAAAACTTATGGAATTTGGAGATCATTTGGCTCCTTTGCTAAGGCGTAAACACTCAGGGTTAAAAGAGGTCTCAGACTTCCATCCCATGCCCTCCCAAGGCAGGCATGCCCACCAGAGCAATTTTACATGTTTACTTTAAACATGCAATTTTACCACATAAAAGATTGTTTTTTTCTTCAGAAAAAATATAACTGGTTTTATAATGGTTTTCATTACTGAAATAGATTCACTTAACAGTCATTTCTTGTATGGTCAGTTTACTGGAAGCTTTTTGTATCATTAGGCAAGGGATAGTTTTTTAATGAAAAATATACAACTTTTCTTCCTTATTATCTTCTTTTTAAATATTATTATATGCATCACTGCTTTTTTTATTAGCATGCTGTTTTGAAAGTAGAACCACAGGGTCAATGTACTAGTTAGACCAAGTAATGCTTGCTGATATAACGAACAGACTCAAAATCTTAGTGGCTTAATACAAGAAAAGTTTATTTCTCACTTACGTCACAGACCAAAGTTCAAATTTTTCCCTGGATGGTGTCCCATATTATAGTTCCACTGTCCTCCAGGGTCTTGAATCTTTTTCATTCAGCTAGCATATGAGGGGGAAAAAAAGGAGGATGAAATGTGGGAGTTTTTAAGAGCCTAAACAAATTCATTGTTTCTTTATGTATGGATTTTTATACATGGATTAGAATTCAATTACTGGTCATAGCTAATTGCAAGGCTGACTGGGATGTACAGTCTAGTCATAGGGGGAGAAAACAGGGCTGTGAGCCTCAACTTGGCTCTGCCGTAGTTGTTGTTAGTGTCTATTTAGCCTCTGCACCCTGGAGACCTATCTGTCCAGAATAGTTTCTAGAATTGCTATTGTATGTGTGCTGTTGAACTTCACTGGAAAATGAATGAAGAGGAATGCAAGGCTTTTAAGTGACCCGAATTCCTGGGTATACACACGGATACACAGGGTACCCAGGGCTCCCCTCTGCCATGATCCCTGAGGGAGCTCTCTATGAACCAAGGAGTCCAGAAAGGAAAATCGCTGGAGGTTAGGCTTTGAATAGCGCTAAGCCTTGTTCCCTTTCCCACAAAGAACTGCACAAGACCGTTGATGACACTAGAGGGCGCAGCAGGCGCCGTGCAGAAGATCACCCCCTACAAGCGTGGTAACAGCAGCTGTTAGCAGTGTTGTGAGTGGCGCCAAAGACCGGAGGTTCCTGGCAAGCTTGCGATTCCTGGCGAGACCAGCCTCCCTGAAAAGAGGGATTAAAAGCCTTCTTAAAAGAAGACTTGAAGACCCGTAAACTTGGGCTGGCGTCCTTACTCAACCTCACCCATATAGAGTGAAAAATGTGGTCAGAGAAATTGGGCCACACACTTAAGAGGTTGCCTTAATTGAGTAGATTTTTAATAGCATTTTACGGGCAGAATCTATTTTGGCCTCTTGGCTACCCTGCTAAACTATGGAGACACATTCTTTCCTGTTTGTTAGTTTTCCATCCCAGCATACATAAGGGGCTGTACATATCTGAATACCAGCTGATACTCTCTGAAATTAGATGTGACTCATAGGCTAGTTTTCCTCTCCTCAAGTCAACTTTCTCACCCGTGGACTTACTACCTATTTTGTCCTACCATTTGGTGGGTAGATGTATTACGATATCCTATCTTCTGGGCTAAAGACGGGTGGTGCTTATTTTTGTTTATTTATTTTTTATTTGCAAGTTTTTTTTTTATTGTGGCAAGATAGACGTATCTGTCATTGTAACCACTTGTAAGTGTACAATTCACTGGCATCAAATACATTCAGAATGCTGTGTAACCATCAGTACTCTCTATGCAGATGAGTGATTCTTGCACAATTCTTAAAACATGGAGCTAGCAAGTTAGTGACAGTGAAGTCATTTCCATGTTTACTATCGAGCTGTGCACCATTTGCCAGTTAGGGTAAATGTCACCGTGACCTGTGCTATGGAGACCCTGTTTCGGCATACTGTCTATGGAAAACCTGCTTCCCCAGGACAAGGGAATCTTAGCATCTGGTCTCTACTACTCTACTACCCTGCTGAGCAATTGCAACCATTAGCAATCTGAGTGAGAATAATATACTCACTTTTGATCTTATATTTTAATTTCTTGGATAACTTCTAGTTATCAAGAATATTCTGGGCTATGAAACCTTTACCCAACTTTCCCTGCAACCCACTCAGCATTCTCTCACTGGGGCTATAAATTAGTGAAATAGACCTGGAAGGAAAACATTCTGCTAAATAAGATATAATACTGCATTCCTTCACTTATTTGGATGTGTATTGATAAGGGTTTCTCAGGGAAATTCCTTTTTGGTGAAACTTGGACCTTGAAATTACTTTGTCCAATTTCCAAATTCTACTCTAAGTTTAAAAGCTTGTAGATTTTAACTTATAACAAGAGCAACAACAATAATATTAGACATTTAATGAGTTTTTACTGTATGCCAAGCACTGTTCTAAACTCATTTAATCATCATAATAACATTAAGAAGCAGATGCTATTACCTATCTATCTATCTATCTACCTACCTACCTACCTATATTTTTGAGACAGAGTCTTGCTCTGTCGTCCAGGCTAAAATGCAGTGGTGCAATCTTGACTCATTGCAACCTCCACCTCCCAGGTTCAGGTGATTCTCATGCCTCAGCCTTCCAAGTAGATGAGATTACAGGCAACTGCCACCACTCCTGGCTAATTTTTTTAAAAGTAGAGATGGGGTTTCACCATGTTGGCTAGGCTGGTCTCAAACTCCTGACCTCAAGTGATCCGCCCACCTCAGCTTCCCAAAGTGCTGGGATTACAGGCATGAGCCACCACACCTGGCCTCTTTTCAGTATTTTAAGTGAAAAAACCAAGGCACAAAGTGATTCATTCAACTGTATGAAAGAGTTGTATTTGAATTTAGGTACCAATGTTATATTAGATTTGGAAAGATGTGACTGTTTTTAGGGAAGTAATTTGAAAGAACCAATGCATTCTTGGCATGATGTCCAGTACTTGAATACCTAGCCACACCTTGTAAGGGCCATGCTCACCACTTCCAAGTGGCCATCTCTCTCTGGGGTATCCTAGCATACACACTTGTCCATGCTAAAACCAGCAAACAGGATTGATGACCCTTCTAACCAAAAGGGAACTTGGCACTTTATCTTAAAACACATGCTGCCAGGACAATGTTCATCTGTATTCTTGCATGGTCCTCACACTGTTTGGCACTGTGAGAGCTATCACTGTGGACCAGGGATGTTGCCCTTTCCTCCCTTTGGGGGCTGGCAGATTAGGGGTGGCATGGAGGTTTACTCTTGTTTTACTGATGTCTAGTCAATCTATGTAAGCCTCCTGTAAAATGGCTTACTTGGTTAAAGGAAAATCTCTGCCCATAGTTCTTCCCTTAACGTTTAGGTAAGAGCCTTTAACAGGACCAAAGCAAAGCATTGCTTACTCAATAAGACAAAGTCAGTGAAATATAGCCAAGAATAAGGAAGCAAGTACAAGAGACCCTCAATATGAAAAGAGATGTTACTAACTGAATTCAACAGTTAGGAAGGAGAGATTAACTGGGCAAAACACCAATCCCTAGAGAGACGGCCCTGAAGTCTCAAGAATGTGTATGGCCCCTTTTCCTTGGCACAGACGGTTGAGCATTGGCTCTGCTTACTTCTGTAGAATGACAAGATGAAGGGAGGCAAGGAGAGAGATATGGTTACTCTATTAAAACCTTGTTGGCTTTACATGTTCATGTAGCAAAACCAGTGCCGTTAACATCTGAAGGTCTAATTGTCCTTCCGATCCTCTCCTTTAGAGGTCAATATTAGAGAAACCTGTAGTACTTGCTCTTCTTCCAAAAAATGATTCAATTATGAGAAATAAAAACAAAATGTTAAGCCCCCCAGCCAACTGAATGGACCCCCTCTTGGCCAAGGGTACCTCAGAGAAACCTTGGAAGCTAAGTTCCTGGCTATGACAGGATGGGGATCCGACATGCCTTGTCATACCTTCTCTCTCGCTAACTGCCATTAGGCTTTCTTCCCAAAGGGTTCAACAGAAACCAGCTCTTTCAAAAGACTCCACCCTAGTATTCACCAGCCACCTGACACTGCCCTCTCTTTTGTGGTTTCAACACAACCAACCAGCACTCCTTCCTGTTAAGAGACTACGGACCAGGGAGTGGTTCTGGCAAGTCTGTGGAGGATGTGCAGTGAGGGTTTTCATGTCCTCTGCTTTACCTTTTGATATTAGAGGCCCAAAAGTTCCACCCTTGGATCTTGCTTGCCACCATTTTTTTTTTTTTTTTTTTTTTTTTTGAGACGGAGTCTCGCTCTGCCGCCCAGGCTGGAGTGCAGTGGCCGGATCTCAGCTCACTGCAAGCTCCGCCTCCTGGGTTTACGCCATTCTCCTGCCTCAGCCTCCCAAGCAGCTGGGACTACAGGCGCCCGCCACGTCGCCCAGCTAGTTTTTTGTATTTTTTAGTAGAGACGGGGTTTCATCATGTTAGCCAGGATGGTCTCGATCTCCTGACCTCGTGATCCGCCCGTCTCGGCCTCCCAAAGTGCTGGGATTACAGGCTTGAGCCACCGCGCCCGGCCACCACCATTTTTTTGAACATGGGACCCATGAAGGAGCATGAAGTTCATGCATATTTCTCCTTTTATAAATATTAATGACTTCTCCTATAATATAATATAATATTATATTATGAATGACATCTCCTATTATATAATATCAAGCATAATGGATTTATATATATTTATGTATGTATATAAATTGCTTTGTATATACTTATATATATTTATATACACATATTATATATACATACACACATATCTGTAAATAAAATATATAGAGCCATTCTGCTTTATATATTATAAATTTCCATTCCATTTATCCTTCCCTCAAAGTGTCTGTTTCTGGCTTCTGTCCAAAGGCTATCCTTTCTAGCCTATCAGAATGGCCACCCTGCAGACTGTAACCATTTATAAGAAATGAAGCTCTCCTTCCTAAATTTACAAACTCATCATTCTTCGGTTGACAGTTATAAGACTAAATCTGTTTCTCTTTTGTCATCCATGAATGGAGACCTCCACCTTCCTTTTTTTTTCTGGTCAATACATTCTTTTCCCCTTACAGGTGAGTATCTGTATGTTCAGTTCTCAGTTTGACTTGAAACACTTTCCCCAATTCCTTTTTTCCCAAGAATCAGCCAAAAGTTGAGTAAGAAACAAATTCACTGGAGATTAGTCTTGCAATTTGCAGGGAGTTGGCTTAAGAAATCCAGATTTAAATATTTCCTAATGAGTGGCTTTAAAGTAAATAATCACTCTGACAGAGTGTCTGTTACTCAGAGGACATCACGAGCAAATCAGATGGGGTTGCTCCTGGGTGCCTTGGGAAGGATTTGGCCTTTCCAATGAAAGTGCCCACCTTTGATCTCTGATATACAGGAATGCGAGACAGAGAAGGCTGAAGGGTAATTCATCTCCCACTGTGCCTATCTCAGTGCCTTAACCACAATGGACACTTAATTTATGAATTTTTGAGTGAGCTGATGGAAGCTAGCCTGCAGGTGTGAGAACAAAAGAAAAAGAAAATTACCTAGGAAGGGTGGAATGCAGAAAGGGTGGTTTTTCTATTTTAAGACACTGAAATTCCTGAGAGGGGCCTGGGTCAGTGCATTTTGATTTCTGGAGAGATGAAACACCCTGTGTTGGACAAGAGAGGAGGGACCCCAGGAAAGCACAATTAATCTCTGAGTCTGTAAAGGGTGTTGCAAGAATGTGTAGAGGTAGTAAGTGCGGAAGTTGTGTCTTCCTCAAATCCCATTAGTGGAGAATGAGAGCATTTTCACAGCCATGTTTTTTAAAAAGTTAATGGCAAGAAACAGGATTTTTCTTTCCCTCCCCCAAAAGGGACTGAGTGAGGGACCCTAAGCCAGCACATCCAGAATAATGGTGCAAGAGCAATAATGAGACCTTTCACTAAGGACTGATTTGTCTGCAGAAAGGGGGAAATCGTCAGGTATCCATTGTGAGAAGACTCGCCTCCTCATAACAATGGCTGTGATGAAACTGCTAGAAGGTTCTTATCAGAAAAAAAGCCTCCCAGCAGCAGGAGAAGGGGAGAGGGGGGAGAAATAATAGGCTACAAAACCCCAAATCATCCTTAAGGCTCAGCTCAGGGGAGACAGTGAGGGGGGAGACATGCTTCCTGAATGCCAAGTGATGTTGGCTGGTCAGTCAAAATGAGCCTCTAAAGAGACATATTAAAAAAGAGGAGAGAGGGCCAGTTCTCCTCAGGCAGCTTTTAGCAGGGAGTGCCAGGCTGGCTGGATTTAAGCTATGGAATTCTAAGTTTCTCAGGCTCAAGTAAATAGCTAGAGGTCACAAAAAGTTATCCTCTGGCCTCCACCTGGGGATTTTCTAGACTCAGGTCACAGGGTGACTCCTTTAACTGGATTCTGGGAGGAAAAATGAAATTCACAGCCAGCAGAGTCTTGACAGGACTCTAGGCCCACTTTTGCAGATCACAGCTTCAGAAACAATGAGTGCAATAGAAGGGAGAAGAGGGAATTAATTTTGCACCTACTAAATTTAGTTAGATACTTCATTGCTTTGGACTCATTTAATTTTTATCACTTCCCAAGATGTGAGTATCATTTACCACATGATTAATGGACTGTGATGAAAACTCCAATCATATTGCCCCCTGTTCAAAATGTTTCATTGGCTCTTTCAAATTGAGTTAATCTCCATCCCCAACATTTAAAGCATCCACAATATGGCCACAACCCACCCCTGCTGCTTTTTCTTCCTATACTTACATGTATCTCTTGCTTTAGTGCAATCGAAGTTGACTCCTTGATATTCTCCAAGTAAGACATCATTTCTCCATCTCCATCCTTGGTTAATGTTATTCCCTCCACCTGACAGATTGTCTTGACATCTCCTCTTGCTCTGCTCCCTCCACTTGTTGAAATTCCACCCATCTTTTAAAGTCATGTGAATTCTCCTTCATGAAGTCTTATTTTTAAAATTTATTTTTCATTTCAATAGGTTTTCAGGGAACAGGTGGTACTTGGTTACATGAATAAGTTCTTTAGTGGTGATTTCTGAGATTTTAGTGCACCCATCACTCAAGCAGTGTACACTGTATTCGATGTGTAATCTTTTATCCCTCACCCCCCTTCCACCCTTTCCCTTAAGTCGTCACCAAGGTCCATTGTATCATTCTTACACCTTTGTGTCATCATATCTTAGCTCCCACTTATGAGTGAGATCATATGATGTTTGGTTTTCCATTCCTGAGTTACTTCACTTAGAATAATAGTCTCCAATTCCATTCAGGTTGGTGCAAATGCCATTATTTTGTTCCTTTTTATGGCTGAGTAGTATTCCTATATACTGTATATATCTGTATAGATATAGATATAGATATAGATATAGATACCACATTTTCTTTATCCACTTGTTGATGGATGGGCATTTGGGTTAGTTACATATTTTTGTAATTGCAAATTGTGCTGCTTTGGACTCATTTAATTTTTACCACTTCCTAAGATGTGAATATCACTTACCACATGATTAATGAACTCTGATGAAAGCTCCAATCATATTGCCCCCTGTTCAAAATGTCTCATTGGCTCTTTCAAATTGAGTTAATCTCTATCCCCAGCATTTAAAGCATCTACAATATGTCCACAAACCACCCCTGCTTCTTTTCCTCTGGGTAGATACCTAATAGCAGGATTGCTAGATCAAATGGTAAATATACTTTTAGTTCTTTAAGGAATCTCCACACTGTTTTCGATAGTGCTTGTACTAGTTTACATTCCCACCAACAGTGTAAAAGTGTTCCCTTTTTACCACATCCACACCAGCTGTATTAGTCCATTTTCATGCTGCTAAAAGGAACTGCCCAAAAGTGGGTAATCTAAAGAGAAAGGAGGCATAATTGACTCATAGTTCCACAAGGCTCAGGAAATTTACAATCTTGGCAGAAGGGGAAGCAAACATGTCCTTCACAAGGAGGCAGGGAGAAGTGCAGAGTGAAGTGGGGAAAAGCACCTTATAAAACCATCAGATCTTGTCAGAACTCACTATCACAAGATCAGCATGAGGGAACCACCCCCAGGATCCAGTAACCTCTCACAAGGTTCCTATCTCAACTCATGGGGATTGCAATTTGGATTACAATTCAAGATAAGATTTGGGTGGGGATACATAGCCAGAGTATATCATTCTGCTCCTGGCCCTTCCAAAATCTCATCTTTCTAACATTTCAAAATACAATTATGCCTTCCCAACAGTTTCCCACTCTTAACTCATTTCAACATTAACCTGAAAGTTCAAGTCCATAGTCTTATCTGAGACAAGGCAAGTCCCTTCTGCCTATGAGCCTATAAAATCAAAAGCAAGTTAGTTAATTCCTAGATATAATGGAAGTATAGGCATTGGGTAAATACAGCTGTTCCAGATGGGAGAAAGTGGCCAAAACAAAGGGGCTAAGGGCCTCATGCATGTCCAAAATCCAGCAAGGCAATCATTAAATCTTAAAGCTCCAAAATAATCTCCTTTGATTCCATGTCTCTTATCCAGGGCATGCTGATACAAGGTGTGGGTTCCCACAGCCTTGGTCAGCTCCACTCCTGTGGTTTTGCAGAGTACAGCCCCCTCTGGCTGCTTTCATGGCTGATACTGAGTGTCTACAGCTTTTCCAGGCACATGATGCAAACTGTTGGTGGATCTACCATTCTGGGTCCTAGAGGATGGTGGCTTTCTTATCACATTTCCACTGGACAGTGCCCCAATAGGGACTCTGTGTTGGGGCTTGGACCCCACATTTTCCTTCTGCACTGTTGTTCTCCATGAGGGCTGCACCCCAAAGCAGACTTCTGCCTGGACATCCAGGCATTTCCGTACCTCCCCTGAAATCTAGGCAGAAGTTTCCAAACCTCGATTCTTGTCTTCTGCATACCTGCAGGACTGACACCACATGGAAGCTGTCAAGACTTGGGGCTTGCACCCTCTGAGACAATGGCCTGAGCTGTACCTTGGCCCCTTTTAGCCAAGGCTGAAGCAGCTGGAATGCAGGGCACCAAGTCCCAAGGCTGCACACAGCAGGGGGGCCCTGGACCCTGCCCAGAAAACCACTTTTTCCCTGCCAGTCCTCTGGGTGTGTGATGGGAAGAGCTGCCATGAAGTTCTCTGACATGCCCTTGAGATATTTTCCACATTGTCCTGGCAATTAGCATTTGGCTCTTCGTTACGTATGCAAATTTCTGCAGCTAGTTTGAATTTCTCTCTAGAAAATGGACTTTTATTTTCTTTTGCATTGTCAGGCTGCAAACTTTCCAAACTCTTATGCTCTGTCACCTCTTGAATGCTTTGCTGCTTAGAAATTTTTTCTGCCACACACCCTAAGTCATCTCTCTCAAGTCCAAAGTTCCACAGAACTCTAGGACAGGGACAAAAAGCCACCACTCTCTTCAATAAAGCATAACAAGAGTCACCTTTATTCCAGTTCCCAATAAGTTCCTTATCTCCATCTGAGACCACCTCAGCCTGGACTTCATTGTCCATATCCCTATCAGCATTTTGGTCAAAGCCATTCAGTAAGTCTCTAGGAGGTTCCAAACTTTCCCACATTTTCCTGTCTTCTTCAGAGCCCTCCAAGCAGTTCCAACCTCTTCCTGTTACACAGTTCCAAAGTTGCTTCCACATTTTTGGGTATCCTTATAGCAGTGCCCTGCCCCTTCAGTACCAATTTACTGTATTGGTCTGTTGTTACACTGCTATAAGGAACTTCCAAAGACTGGATAATTTATAAAGGAAAGAGGTTTAATTGACTCACAGTTCCACAGGGCTGGGGATGCCTCAGGAAACTTACAATCATGGCAGAAGGGAAAGCAAACACATCCTTCTTCACAAGGCAGCAGGAAGGAGAAGTGCAGAGTGAAGAGAGGAAAAGACCCTTATAAAATCATCAGATCTTGTGAGAAATCACTCACTATCATGAGAACAGCATGGGCAGACCAACCCCATGATCCAATCACCTCCCACAAGGTCCCTCCCCCAACATGTCAGGATTACAATTCAGACTACAAGATGAGATTTGGGTAGGGAAACAGAGTCAAACTGTATCACCATCATCTATTATTTTCTTTATTATGGCCGTTCTTGCAGAAGTGAGGTGGTATCATATTGTGGTTTTGATTTGCATTTCCCTGATCATTAGTGTTGTTGAGCATTTTTCCATGTGCTTGTTGGCTATTAGTGTATCTTCTTTTGATAACTGTCTATTCATGTCCTTGGCCCACTTTTTGATAGGGTTGTTTATTTTTATCTTGATGATTTGTTTGAGTTCTTTGTAGATTCTGGATATTAGTCCTTTGTGGAATGTATAGATTGTGAAGATTTTTCTCCCATTCTGTGGGGTCTGTTAACTCTGCTGATTATTTCTTTTGCTGTGCAGAAGGTTTTTAGTTTGAGTTCCATCTATTTATCTTTGTTTTTGTTGGAATTGCTTTTGGGTTCTTGGCCATGAAGACTTTGCCTAACCCAATGTTTAGTAGGGTTTTTCTGATGTTGTCTTCTAGAGTTTTTACGGTTTCAGTCTTAGATTTAAGTCTTTGATCCACCTTGAGTTGATTTTTGTATAAGATGAGAGATGAGGATCCAGTTTCATTCTTCTACATGTGGCTTGCCAATTATCCCAGCAGCATTTGTTCAATAGGGTGTCCTTTCCCAACTTTATGTTTTTGTTCGCTTTCTCGAATGTTGTAAGTATTTGGCTTTATTTCTGGATTCTCTATTCTGTTCCATTGGTCTATGTGCCTATTTTTATACCAGTACCATGCTGTTTTGGTGACTATGGTCTTATATATGGTGTGGGTTAAAGTCAGGTACTGTCATGCCTCCATATTTGTTATCTTTGTTTAGTCTGGTTTTAACTATGCAGGCTTTTTTTTTTTTTTTTTTGGTTCTATATGAATTTTAGAATTGTTTTCTGTAGTTCTGTGAAGAATGACGTGGTATTTTGATGGAAATTACATTGAATTTGTATATTGCTTTTGGTAGTATGGTCATTTTCACAGTATTGATTCCACCCATTTATGAGCATGGGATGTGCTTCCAGTTGTTTGTGTTGTCTATGATCTATTTCAGCAGTTTTGTAGTTTTTCTTGTAGAGGTCTTTCACATGCTTGGTTAGGTATATTCTGAAATTTTTAAATTGTTAATGTAGCTATTGTAAAAGGGGTTGAGTTTTTTATTTGATTCTCAGCTTGGTTGCTGTTGGTGTATAGCAGAACTACTGATTTGTGTACATTAATTTTGTATCCTGAAACTTTGCTGAATTTATTTACCAGTTCTAGGAGCTTTTTGGATGAATCTTTTGGGTTTTCTAGGTATACAACCATATCATCAGCAAACAGTGACAGTCTGACTTCCTCTTTACCAAGTTGAATGCCCTTGATTTCTTTCTCTTGTCTGATTGCTCTGGCTAGGACTTCCAGTAGTATGTTGACTAGAAGTGGTGAAAGTCTGCATTCTTGTCTTGTTCCAGTTCTCAGAGGGAATGATTTCAACTTTTCCTCATTTGGTATAACATTGGCTTCGGGTTTGTCATAGATGGCTTTTATTACCTTAAGGTGTATCACTTCTATGCTGATTTTTCTGAGGGTTTTAATCATTAAGAGATGCTGGATTTTGTCACGTGTTTCTTTTGCATCTATTGAGATGATTATGTGATTTTTGTTTTTAATTCTGTTTATGTGGTGTATCACATTTATTGACTTGTGGATGTTAAACCATCCCTGTCTGCCTGGCATAAAATCCACTTGATCATGGTGTATTATCTTTTTGATATGCTGTTGGATTTGTTTAGCTAGTATTCTATTGAGGATTTTTTACATCTATGTTCATCAGGGATATTGGTCTGTAGTTTTATTTTTTTATGTCTTTCCCTGGTACTGACTTCATAGAATAATTTTGGGAGGATTCCCTCTTTCTCTTTCTTGTGGAATAGTGTCAATAGGATTGGTACCAATTCTTTGAACACCTGATAGAATTCATCTGTGAATCCATCTGGTCCTGGACTTCTTTTTGTTGGAAACTATTTTTATTACCATTTTAATCTTGTTTCTTGTTATTGGTCTATTCAGAGATTCTATATCTTCCTGGTTTAATCTAGAAGGGTTGTTTATTTCTAGGAATCTATCTATCTCCTCTAGGTCTTCTAGTTTATGAGTATAAAGTTGTTCATAGTAGCCTTGAATAATCTTTCATATATCTGTGGTATCAGTAGTAATATCTCCCATTTCACTTCTAATTGAGCTTATTTGGATCTTCTCTCTTCCTTTCTTGGTTAATTTCACTAACGATATACCAATTTTATTTATCTTTTCAAAGAAGCTTTTTTTTGTTTCATTTTTCTTTTGTATCTTTTTTTTTTTGTTTCAATTTCATTTAGTTCTGCTCTGATCTTTGTTATTTCTTTCCTTCTGCTGGGCTTTCATTTGGATTGTTCTGGTTTCTTCAGTTCTATGAAGTATTACCTTAGATGGTTTATTTGTGCTCTTTCAGACTTTTTGATATGGGCATTTAATGCTATGAACTTTCCTCTTAGTACCACTTTTGCCAAATCCCAGAGGTTTTGATAGGTTGTGTCACTATTATCATACAGTTCAAAAGTTTTTTTTTAATTTCCATATTCATTTCATTGTTGACCCAGCCATCATTCAGGAGCAGGTTATTTAATTTCCATTTATTTGGATGGTTTTGAGGAATCCTTTTGGAGTTGATTTCCAATTTTATTCTACTGTGATCTGAGAAAATAGTTGATATAATTTCGATTTTCTTAAATGTACAGAGACTTGTTTTGTGGCCTATCATGTGATCTATCTTGGAGAATGTTGCATGTGCTGATGAATAGAATGTATATTCTGCAGTTGTTGGGTAGAATATTCTGTAAATATCTGTTAAGTTCATTTGTTGTAGGGTATAGTTTAAGTCCATTGTTTATTTGTGAGTTTCTGTCTTGATGACCTGTCTAGTGCTGTCAGTGGAGTATTAAAGTCATCCACTATTACTGTGTTGCTATCTGTCTCATTTCTTAGGTCTAGTAGTAATTGCTTTATACGTTTGGGAGCTCCAGTGCTAGGTACATACATATTTAGGATTGTGATATTCTCCTATTCAGCTAGTCCTTTTATCATCATATAATGTCCCTCTTTGTCTTTTTTAACTGTTGTTGATTTAAAGTTTGTTTTGTCTGATATAAGAATAGCTACTCCTGCTCATCTTTGGTGTCCATTTGCATGGAATATGTTTTTCCACCTGCTTATCTTAAGTTTATGTGAGTCCTTATGTGTTAGGTGAGTCTCCTGAAGACAGCAGAAACTTGGTTGGTGAAGTCTTATTCATTCTGCCCATCTGTATCTTTTAAGTGGCGCATTTAGGCCATTTTTATTCAATGTTAGTAT
The DNA here is from genome assembly GCF_009764315.1 of Trachypithecus francoisi. Taxonomy (NCBI): domain Eukaryota; kingdom Metazoa; phylum Chordata; class Mammalia; order Primates; family Cercopithecidae; genus Trachypithecus; species Trachypithecus francoisi. Next base: position 66,207,372 of record NW_022681470.1, on the reverse strand, counting down.
TGAAATGTGAGCTACTATTCTATTCATCATGCCATTTGTTGCCTAAATACCTTGTTTATTATTATTTTTTTAATTGTGTCATTGTTTTGTAGGTCCTGTGAGATTTATGCTTTAAGGAGGTTCTATTTTGGTGTATTTTGAGGATTTGTTTCAAGATCTAGAGCTCCTTTTAGCAGTTCATATAGTGCTAGCTTAGTAGTGGCATATTCTCTCAGCATTTGTTTTTCTGGGGAAAAAAATGTGTCTTTTCTTCATTTATGAAGCTTAGTTTCACTGGATACACAATTCTTAGCTGTAACTGTTTTGCTTAAGGAGCCTAAAATCAAGACCCCAGTCTCTTCTAGCTTATAGGTACTCTCCTGAGAAATCTGCTGATACTCTGATGGGTTTTCCTTTATATGTTATCTGATGCTTCTGCCTCTTAACTCTTAAGATTCTTTTCTTCCGCTTGACTTTAGGTAACTTAATGACTATGTGCCTAGGCAATGATCTTTTTGTGATGAATTTCCCAGTTGTTCTTTGAGCTTCTTGTATTTGGATCTCTAGATCTCTAGCAAGGCCAGGGAAGTTTTCCTTGATTATTTCCTCAAATATATTTTCCAAACTTTTAGATTTCTCTTCTTCCTCAGAAACACCAACTTTTCTTAGGTTAGGATGTTTAACATAGTCCTAAACTACTTGGAGCCTTGGTTCATTTTTTAAAAACTCTTTTTTATTTGTCTTTGGTGGATTACTTTAACTTGAAAGCCTGGTCTCTGAGGTCTCAAGTTCTTTCTTCTGTTCGATTCTATTGCTGAGACTTTCCAGTGCATTTTGCATTTTTCTAAGTGTGTTTGATTTCTAGAAGTGTGATTATTTTTTATTTATGTTATCTATTTCACTGAAGATTTTTCCTTTCATATCCTGTATCATGTTTTCAATTTCTTTAAGTTGGACTGCATCTTTCTCTGGTGCCTCCTTGATTAGCTTAATAATCGACCTTCTGAATTCTTTTTCTGGCAATTCTGAGATTTCATCTTGGTTTGGATCCATTCTGGTGAGCTGATGTAATTTTGGGGGGTGTTAAATAAAATTATTTTGCCATATTACCAGAATTGTTTTGCTAGTTCCTTCTCATTTGGGTAGACTATGTCAGAGGTAAGATCTGGGACTCAAGGGCAGTTCAGATTATTTTGTCCACGGGATGCTCCCTTGATGTCCTATTCTCCCCCTTCCCCCAGGAACGGTGCTGCCTGAGAACCTAACTGTAGTGATTGTTTTTGCTCTTCTGGGTCTAGCTACCCAGCAGAGCTACTAGGCACTGGGCTGGTACCAGGGAGTGTCTACAAAGAGTCCTGTGATGTGAACTGTCTTCAGGTCTTTTAGCTGTGGATACCAGCACCTACTCTGGTGGAGGTAGCAGGTGAGTGACATGGACTTTGTGAGTGTTCTTGGCTGTATTTTTGCTTAGTGTTCTGGTTTTGTGTTGGTTGACCTCCAGCCAGGAGGTGGCACTTTCAAGAGCACATTAGCTGTGGTACTACAGAGAGGAAGGAATCTTGGCTAGGGTCACCTAGTTAAGCATTTAGGTTTCTCAGGCAGTGGGTAGGGCCAAAAGCTCCCAAGAGATTATGTCCTTTTTCTTTGGCAACCAGGGCGGGTAGAGAAAGACCAGAAGGTGGGGAAAGGGATAGGTGTGTCTGAGCTCAGCCTCTCCTTAGGTGGGGCTTGATGTGGCTGCTGTGGGAGTTGGGTGTGCAGTTCCCAGGCCAATGGAATTATGTTTGCAGGGGGATTATGGCTGCCTCTGTTGAGTCACACAGGTCACCAGGGAAGTGGGGGAAAACTGGCAGTCACAGGCCTCACCCTTCTCCCACACAGCCCGCAGTCCTAAAGGCCAGTCTCACTCCCACCTGCCCTGCAACAGTACAGAGTCTATCTTGAGACAGCCAGTGACCAGGGCTGAGAACTTGCCCCAGACCACCAGCCTCCCCACTGAGAAAGCAAGCAGACTCACAGTTTTCTGGAATCTCAGGGAGCCTGCAGCAGCGATCCAGTTCCTTCAAAAGGTCTGTGGATTCTCTCAGTTTTCCTGGTATGTTCCTGTGGTATTTCTTGGAGCAAAAGCTCACAGTGTGAGCCTCTACATGCTGCTCTGTCTGACTGAATAGAAGCTGAAAGCTACTTCTGCCTCCTATCTGCCATTTTAATCCTTCTTCATGAAATCTTAATCAAAGTGGAAGCACCTTTTTCTTCCCTGGAACTCTTAAAATACCTTTCTTCTCTCTTGTGCAGCTCCTCTTATTGCACCTTATATATACAGGCATACTTTGGAGATATTGCAGGTTCAGTTCTAGACCACCATAATAAAGGGAGTCACATAGATTTTTTGGTTTCCCAGTGCATATAAAGTTATGTTTACACTATAATGAAATATATTAAGTATGCTGTAGCTTTATGTTTAAAATAAACAATGTTCATACCTTAATTTTAAAATAAATTGTTGCTTTAAAATGTTAATAATCATTTCAGCCTTCAGCCATTTGTAATCTCTTTGTTGGTGGAGGGTTTTGCCTATATACTGATGGCTACTGACTGATCAGGGTGGTGGTTGCTGAAAGTTGACATGGCTGTGGCAATTTCTTAAAATAAGACCACAGTGAACTTTGCTGCATCAGTGAACTCTTCCTTTCACTAAAGCTCTCTCTGTAGCATGAGATACTGTTTTATAGCATTTTCCCACAGTAGAACTTTCAAAATTGAAGTCAATACTCTCAAACCCTGCCACTGGTTTATCAACTTAGTTTATGTAATTTTCTAAATACTTTGACATCGTTTTAACAATGTTAACAGCATCATCAGGAGCAGATTCCATTTCAAGAAACCACTTTCTTGCTCAGCTATAAAAAGCAATTCCTCATCCATTCACATTTTATCAGGAGATTGCACTAATCTGGGCACCTCTTCAGGCCCCACTTCAAGTTCTAGTTCTCTTGTTACTTCTTTTATATCTGCAGTTACTTTCTCCATTAAAGTCTTGAATCCCTTAAAGTCATTCACGAGGATTGGGATCAACTCTCCCAAACTCCTGTCAATGTTAATATTTTGGCCTCCTCTCATGAATCATGAATGTTATTAAAAGCATCTAGAATGAGGAATACTTTCCAGAAGATTTTCAATTCACTTTACCCAGATCCATCAGAAGAATCACTATTTATAGCTGCTATAGCCTTACAAAATGTATTTGTTACATGGTAAAAGTTGGAAGCTGAAATTACCCCTTAATCCATAGGGTACAGAATGGATGTTGTGTTAGCAGATACAAAAACAACATTAATTTCTATGTATATCTCTATCAGAGCTCTTGTGTGAACAGATGCATTGTCAATGAGCAGTAATAATTTGAAAGAAATAGTTTTTTCTAAGCAGTAGTTCTTAACAGTGGGCTTAAAATATTCAGTCAACCATGCTGTAAACAGATGTCTTCTTATCCAGGCTTTGTTGTTAAGTTTAAAAAGCATAGGCAGAGAAGATTTAACATATTTTTTAGGAGCCCTGGGATTTTAAGAATGGCAAATCAGCATTAGCTTCAACTTAAGGTTACCAGCTGCATTAGCCTCGAACAAGAGAGGCAGACTGTCCTTTGAAGCTTTGAAGCTAGGTGCTGACTTTTCTTCTCTAGCTATGATAGTCCTAAATGGCATCTTCTCTCAGTGTAAGGTGGTTTTATTTATATTATCTATATTGTTTAGTATAACCACTTTCCTCAATTATGTTAGTTACATCTTCTGGATAACTTGCTGCTGCTTCTCCATCAGCACTTGCTGCTTCACCTTGTACTTTTAGGTTATGGAGAGGGCTTCTCTCCTTAAACTTCATGAACGAATCTCTGCTAGCTTCAAACTTTTCTTCTTACCTTCCTCACCTCTCTCAGCCTTCGTAGAATTGAAGAGAGTTGGGACCTTGCTCTGGATTAGGCTTTGGCCTAAGGGAATGTTGTGGCTGGCTTTGTCTTCTATCTAGACCACTAAAACTTTCTTTACTTCAGCCACAAGGCTATCTCTTTCTTATTCATGTGTTCACTGAAGTGGCACTTTTAATTCCCCTCAGGAACTTTTCCTTTGCATTCACAATTTGGATAACTGTTTGGCAAAAGGGCCCCAGCTTTCAGCCTATCTTAGCTTTTGACATGGTTTTCTCACTAAACGTAATCATTTCTAGCTTTTGATTTAACATAAAAAATGTGAGACTTGTTTTCACTTCAACACTTAGAGACCATTGTAGATTTATTAATTGGCCTAATTTTAATATTATTGTCTCTGAGGGATTGCAGAGCTCAAGAAGAGAGACATAGGGAGATAGGGGAATGATCAGGTGGCAGAGTAGTCAGAACACCCAACATTTATTGATTAAATTTACCATCTTAGGCTGGGCGCGGTGGCTCAAGCCTGTAATCCCAGCACTTTGGGAGGCCGAGACGGGCGGATCACGAGGTCAGGAGATCGAGACCATCCTGGCTAACATGGTGAAACCCCGTCTCTACTAAAAATACAAAAAAAAAAAAAAATAGCCGGGCGAGGTGGCGGGCGCCTGTAGTCCCAGCTACTCGGGAGGCTGAGGCAGGAGAATGGCGTAAACCCGGGAGGCGGAGCTTGCAGTGAGCTGAGATTCGGCCACTGCACTCCAGTCCGGGCGACAGAGCGAGACTCCGCCTCAAAAAAAAAAAAAAAAAAAAAAATTACCATCTTACATGGGCACAGTTCATGGTTCCCCAAAGGAAAAATGACAGTAGTAACATCAAAGATTACTGATCACAGATCACTATAACAGATATAATAAAAATGAAAAAATTGTAAATATTTTGCGAATTACCAAAATGTGACACAGAGACACAAAGTGAGCATATGCTGTTGGAAAAATGGCACCAATAGAGTTGCTCAATGCAGAGTTACCACAACCCTTAAATTTGTAAAAAAAAAAAAAAAAAAAAAAGGCAGTATCTATGAAGTACAATAAATGAAGCACTATAAAACAAGGTATGTCTATTGTCATTTATGATCTTATCTAATTCTCTCTAATAAAACACATGTTCCTCAAAGGCAGGGACTATGTCCTGCTTATTTTTCTTTTTTAATCTTCCAGTGACTGTCATAGTAGGTAATCATTAAATAGTAGTTGAATTGGATTTTCATTAGCATCTGGATTTCTAATTTTGAAGAAGCATGATCTTTCTTTTGCCATTTTAAAATTGATTTGAAAAACAAATGTACGGGAAGCATCTGGATCCATAACAGCAACATTCGAGTGCTAAAAGTCTTTTAGGAGTCTTTTAAGAATGGAATAGATGGATAGCAAGATGTAGCAATGGGTACTATGTCTGTTGATTCTCATACCATTTGAGGCAATTTTGATTATCACCAGATCTGGAAGCCAATGCTCAGGTAGACAGAGTGTGAATGTGGTAGTTGGAAAACTATGGTTCAAAGCCCATCGCAGCCAATGACCAGTTAAGTGAAGTTAGAGCTAGTTATGCAAACTTTGTCAACTCAGTATTCTCATCTGTAGAATGGAGAACATAATTCCCTCCTGGATGTTTATTTTAAGAACAGAAAGAAGGAATTAAATGTGATTAAATGACCATAAAAGAGGAAAAATTGATACCATGATGCTTGATACGCAAGCAATTAGAGCACCCTTTAAACATGTTTTTTAGATATTGTCTCTTTTATTTCCTAAAAGTAACCAACTCCAGATGATAAAATATGTTATTTTAAGGCATGTCTATGGCCGGGCATAGTGGCTCACACCTATAATCCTAGCACTTTGGGAGGCTGAAGTGGGAGGATTGCTTGAGTCCAGGAGTTTGAGACCAGCCTGGGCAATATATTGAGACCTCATCTCTACAAATAATTTAAAAAGTGAGCAAGGCATGGTGGCACATACCTATAGTCCCAGCTACTCGAGGTGCTGAGATAGGAAGATTGTTTGAGCCCAGGAGGTTGAGGCTGCAATGAGCCATGATCATGCCGTTGCACTCCAGCCTGGGCAACAGAGTGAGACCCTAGCTCAAATAAATAACAATAATAATTATAATAATAATAATTCATGTCTATCTTTGTGCAAGAAGCTTTCCTGACCCAACCCTAGGCTCAGTGACTGCCCTTTCATGGTGTTTCTGGAGCACCCTATGCACACGTTCGTTTTTGTCCTGCCTCACCCTATAGTAATAATCTATAAAAGAATTTTGTCAAGATGGCCCTGAGGCAGAGCAGGAGGGGTGGCAGTGTTCCATTTTTAAAAATAGCAAAGATAAGTCCAGGTGTGGTGGTTCATGCCTGTAATCCCAGCACTTTGGGAGGCCCAGGCGGGCAAATCATCTGAGGCCAGGAGTTCAAGACCAGCCTGGCCAACATGGTGAGACCCCCATCTCTATTCTTGTAAGAATACCCCATCTCTATTCTTGTAAGAATACAAAAATTAGCTGGGCATGGTGGTGTGCACCTATAATCCCAGCTACTTGGGAGGCTGAGACAGGAGAATCATTTGAACTCAGGAGGCGGAGGTTACAGTGAGCCAAGATTGTGCCACTGCACTCCAGCCTGGGTAACAGACTGAGACTGTGTCTCTAAAAAAAAAAAAAGAAAAGAAAGAAAAAAAGCAAAAATACTTAATAATTTGCTTGAGACCATGATATGATTAGTTAGTGGCAGAACACAGGATCAGATATTGGAGCTAATCCAACTACATCAGGGAACAGCAACTTAGAAACTTGTCCTGTCCCAAGGAAGAGGTAACAGTCCAGAGGTAGATGAGACTGGGTTTTCTCCTCTTCTCTCTAATGTCCTTTGATTTCTTTACCCTGGTTACATGTTAATGGCTTGGCAGAAACTTCAAAATTGAACTCGTGAGAGACACCATTGTTATTAACCTCTAGGCAATTACAGTAGCTGTCAAAGGTTTTAAGCCAACATGCACCCTGACCCTTTCTAAATGACTTAGAAGTGACATTTTAATGAGAAAAGAAAGCAGAAGAGGTGTTTTTTTCTAAACAGGAAATTTTTATGGAGAAACTGACACTGAATTTTACTGTCTATCCCCAGGGTATGTGTGAGATGAAGAGCAGAGCCCAAGGCTGTTAGCTTCTGTTTGGTACTTCTGCTCCCCTAGTCCATCATCCACTGGAGCCTCTCCTGAGAAGTCACATAGAGGCATGCTAAGGAATGATTCCCATAGCAAGACTTTGTGCTCATGAGTGCATTTGGGGTAACTAAATTACCAGCTCCAGTCAATCTGCCTTTTCTTCTTTATCTATGGTCCTGGTCAAAGGAAATCTACGGGGTACAAATACTAAACTTTTTGGAAAAGGTATAATTCATGTATCACAAAATTCACTCCTTTAAAATGTACAATTTAGTAAGCTTTAATGTACTAGCACAGTTGTGCAACCATCACTACTATCTAATTCCAGAATATTTTCCTCACTCCTGAAAGAAACCCATATTCTTTAGCAGTCACTCCCCATTTCCTTCTTTCTCAGCACCTGGCAATCACTAATCTACTTTCTTTTTCTATGTATTTGCCTATTTTGAACATTTTCTTAAAACGTTGTATTAAAATACATAACCTTTGTATCTAGCTTCTTTCACTTACCATAATGTTTTCAAAGTTCAGAAGTTAGAGGAACGGTCTGCAAGACCACTCTTTCTTCTGATACCAATTGCAAGTTTGGGGATTCCCAAGACCATCAAGATAAAACCCCACAAAGCTCACTGAAAGCTGTTTTGCTCATGATTATGGTTTATTACAGCTAAAGGATACAGATCAGAATCAGCCAGAGGAAGAGGTACATAGAACAGAGTTCAAAAAACGACCAAAAGTAAAACTACCAGTTGTTCTTTCCTCATGAGTCACGGACAGCATTGGCAAGAACGCTTCATATTCTTGCCAATGCCATTACTTTCCTGGTATTGGTATGTGACAGTACCCATGGAATACTGCCAACCAGAGAAGCGCACCAAAGCCTTGGTGTCCAGATCTTTATTGGAGCTTGATTACATAAACCTGGCTAGCTGCTCACATGGCTGACTTCAGTCTTCAGACTTTCTGGAGGTCAACTGATACCATATGCCCCAAAGCCCTCATCCTAAATTAGATTGTTAGTATTTGGCGGCCCAAGGATCCCAGGCAAACAAAGATATTTTATCAGGCAGGACATTCCAAGAGCCTGGAGATTACCTCCCCAGAGTCGAGGGCAAATGTCAGAACTTGCTTTGAGTAAAGTTAAATTGTTTACTACATAAAAGTTCATTCATGTTATATCCTGTATCAGTATTTCTTTCCCTTTTATGGCTGATTAATATTTCATTGTAGGGATTTACCACATTTTGTTTATCCATTTATCAGTTGATGAACATTCGGGTTGTTTCAACTTTTTGGCTATGATGAATAATACTACTGTGAACATTTGTGTACAAGTTTAACTGTAGACATATGTTTTCAATTATTTTGGATAAATGCTGGATCATATGGTAACTCTTTGTTTAACAAAATACTAAACTGTTTCCAAAGTGGTTGTACCATTCTACATTTTCACTAGTAATGTATGAGGGTTTCAGTTTCTTCATATTCTTGCCAATGCTAGTTGCTTTGAAAAATTATTATTATTATTATTGTTATTATTATAGCCATCCTAGTGGGAGCGATGTGGTATCTCATTGTAGTTTTGATTTTATTTCCCTAATGAATAGGGATGTTGAGCAAAGTTTTATTGCTTATTTTCCATCTGTGTATTTTTGGAGAAGTATCCATTCAGATACTTTCCCCATTTGAAAATTGGGTCATTTATCTTTTATTGTTGAGTTGTAAGAGTTTGTTATACAGTCTGCAAAGAAGTCCCTTATCAGATATATGATTCGTAAATATTTTCTCTCATTCTATGGGTTGTCTTTTCACTTTTTTAATAGTGTTCTTAAAAATGTAAAAATTTTACATTTTGATGAAGTCGAATTTGTCTGTTTTTGTTGTTGTTGCTTGTTTTTTGGTATCATATTGAAGAAATGCTTTCTTAATCCAAAGTCATAAAAGTTTATGTTTATGTTTTCCTCTAAGAGTTTTAGAATTTTGACTTTTACATTTAGATGTTTGAACCAATTTAATTTTGTATATGGTGCGAGGTAGGGGTCCTACTTTATTTGTGTCAGCACCACTTGTTGAAAAGATGGTTCTTTTTCCATTGAATTGCCTTGGCACCTTGTAAAATAATATTAGTTTACCATAAATTTAAGGTTGTATTTCAAAACTCTCAATTTTATTTCATAGATCTATAAGTCTTTCTTTATGTCAGTATCACATTGTCTTAATGATTGTAGCTCTGTTTTGTTCTATAATTCTTTTTTTAAATAGTTTTGAAGTTAGGGAGTATGAGACCTCAAACTTTGTTTTGTTTTCAAAATTGCTTTGCTTATTCTAGATCTCTTGCAAATTATAGAATCAATTTGTCAATTTCTGGAAAAAAGCCAGCTGGAATTATGGTAGAGATTGCATTAAATCTGCAGATCAGTTAGGGGAGTGTTGCCAGGTTAACAATATTAGGTCTTTAGTCTGTGAACATGTGCTGTTTTTCCATTTATCTTGGTCTTCTTTTATTTCTTTCTGTTATGTTTTGTAGTTTTTAGTTTATGAATCTTGCACTTCTTTTGTTAATTTTTGTGTATTCTCTTCTTTTTAATATTATTGTAAATAAAATTGTTTTCCTAATTGTATATGCAAATTGTTCGCCATGAGTGTGTAGACTGTACAATTGACTTTGCATGTTTTTCTTGTGTCCTGTAACCTTGTAGTGGTTGTTTATAAGTATTAATAATTTGTGTGTGTGCATGTGTGTGTGCATGCATATATATTTCTTAATACTTTCCACATATAAGAGATAGTTTTATTTTTTTTTCAGTCTGGATAGCTTTTATTCCTTTTTATTTCCTACTTTCCCTGGCTAGACTCTTCAGTACAATATTGAATAGAGGTAGCAAGAGTAGACATCCTTCTCATCTTTCCAATATTAGAAGGAAACCATTCAGTCTTTATTAAGTATAATATTACTTGTGAGTTTTCCTTAGATGACCATCATCAGGTTGAAGAAATTCCCCTCTACTCTTAGTTTGCTGTTTGTTTTTATTTCATAAAAGATTGTTGGATTTTGTCAAATATTTTCTCTGCATTGATTGTAGTAATCATGTGGTTTTAAATTTTTTATTAATATAGCATATTGCACGGACTGATTTTTATATGTTGAGCTAACTTGGCATTTTTGGGATTTGTCCCATTTGGTCATGTTGTATACTTCCTGAGACGCTTGTGAGGTCTTCCGAGATCATAGGCTCCAAGCTCAGCTGGACAAGAAACTCTCCTCAGGACCACTGAAACTGTCAGTTTTACCGTGCTGTTAAGTATGACAATGGTCTGACTTTACTGCCAGATTGTGTTCAAATTAAAATACCTCCAGCTGAGCTCCTTGAACACAGTTACTGTGTACTTTCATCTCTGGGCCCCAATACTGACTGCAGTATGGCACAAAGTTGACATACCACAAATAATTTCAAGTGAATTAATTAATACATACATGAATGAGTTCCAAAATAAATTTCACCTCTTTGGAGGGCATCTTCTATTGTTCTGAGCTGTGGGAAGTTGTGAGGTGTGATTCTGAAAGAGAAAGTGGACTACTACATATACAGGTTCTTCACTAAGCACTAATGATAAAATTCTACCTTATGATCATTCAGATTGATTTGAGAGGTAAAACAAAAAGCAACTGAATTCAGAAATTAGCCTTTTTTTGTTTTTAGGATACTTCATTTTATGGCCATTTTGTATATATCTGATTATGGGATAAAATTTAACGATTATTCTTCCTTTACATAGCTTTTGGCATATTCTCTCAGCTCTGTGTTTGTGAAAACGATGCCAACCTTGACCACATTTCTCCTCAATGACTTGCACTACCCATGGAACACATAAGTATTTGTTAAGTAAATAAATGTACTATAAATACAGGTTGAATTAAAACTAAATGGCAAAAAAAAAAAAAAAAAAAATGGAATCAGTACAGCAGGCTGTTCCTTAGAGGATCTTAATAGTCTGGTACATTTTATGTTTAAGTCAATGGCATCTCCTATTTCCATTTCTTCCAGTAAATTATTTAGAAATGATCTCATCTTCCCTTTCTTTCATTCCAAGTTCTGCCCTCACCTTATAGATCGTTTCTCTAGGTATCAGTGGCATAGGCATCACCTCAGAGCAGAATCTCAGGCTCCTCCACAGACTTAGTAAATCAAAATCTGTATTTTAGCAAGATTCCCAGGTGATTCTCATGTATAGTAATGTTTGAGAAAAGATTATCTAAAATGTTGCCATATGCTTACTCTACATGCTTGCTTCACTATCAAATAAATCTTGGTATCTATAGGTATGGTTCAACTTGAGATAGCAGAAATCATAGCAGAAAGTTTCATCTCCACTGAGGCAGGAGAATGGTGTGAACCTGGGAGGCGGAGCTTGCAGTGAGCTGAGATCATGCCACTGCACTCCAGCCTGGGCGACAAGGCGAGACTCTGTCTCAATTTAAAAAAAAAAAACAAAAAAGAAAAGAAAAAGAAAGTTTCATCTCCTATTTAAAAAAATTAAATAAGCAAATAATTATGGAAACCCTATTGGATGAGGGGTAGGTGTTTCTTTATGTGCTGCAAAGAAATGTGTCAAGGTAGTTGCTCCTTCTAAAAAAGTGTTAGGCTGTTTTTACATTGCTATAAAGAAATACCTGTGACTGGGGTAATTTATAAGAAAAGTGGTTTAGTTAGCACATGTTTCTGCAGGCTGTAAGGAAGCATGGTGCCAGAATCTGCTTCTGGCGAGGCCTCAGGAAACTTACAATCATGGTGGAAGGTGGAAACAGGAGCAGGTGTCTCATGGCAGAAGCAGGTGCAAAAGAGGGTAGTGGAGGGAGGTGTCACAGACTTAAACAATCAGATCTCATGAGTACTCACTCACTATTGCAAGGACAGCACCAAGCCATGAGGAATCCACCCCCATGACTAAAACACTTTCTATCAGGCTCCATCTCAAACACTGGGGATTATAATTCAACATGAGATTTGGCAAGGACATATATTCAAACTTTATATAAAAAATACCTCAACAGTGGCCCACAAGGACCCAAAATTCTGTTACAGTCATTCTTTTGAATTCTCATTCGTTTGTCACATCAGGTGAGACAATGAGATAAACTGCTATTATGTGAATTACTTTACCATAATTCAGAAAAATTGACATTAAATAGAAGAAAGTCCAATTTTGATGGGGGAAGAAGTAGCAAAAAAGTCCTAGAAGGCAGAGAGAGCAAAAGTGGTGAGGCTGGTTATAGGAACCTGTGGGAACAGTGTGAGGAACTGGGTGTATTAGTTATAGTTCTTCAGAGAAACAGAACCAATAGGATCAACAGAAATGTTTGAGAGAGGATTTATTATGGAAATTGGCTCACACAAACATGGAGGCTGAGAAGTCCCACCATATGCAGTCTGCAAGCTGGAGAACAAAGGAAGCTGATAGCATGGCTCAGTCCAAGTTCAAAGGCCCAAGAGCTTGGGGAGCCAATGGTGCAGTCTTAGAGTCCAAAGGCCAGAGAACCCGGATGTCCAAGAGTAAGAGAAGATGAGTGTCCCAGTTCCAGAAGACAGGAAAATTCATCTGTCCTCTGACCTTATTGTTCTATCCAGACACTGAACCAATTGTTCGGGGCCTGGCCACATTAGGTGAGGGTTGATTCTCCTTACTCAGGCCACTGATCCTAGTGCCTCTTTTCTGTAAACACCCTTGTAGACATACTCAGAAAGAATGCTTTACCAGCTATCTGGGTATCTTTTAATCCAGTCAAGTTGATGCCTAAAATTAACCATCACACTGGGGTTGCTAGAGCAAGAAAGAATGCTCTGCAGGAGGAGGTGAGAAAAAAATCCAGGATATACCCTGCATACATCACAGTGCTATATCTGTCTAGTCTTGCCTACTGAAAGCAATGCAATTATGGTTTTCTAACTCAGGTTTGATTTTTCCTTATTGAGAGCCACCCCAAGGATTCCTATTATGGAATAGTGGCAACAATGCAATAAGACATCCTTTCTTATCCAATTCCTTTGGAGAGAGAGAGATTGATAGAAAACAATGCAAGTATCTTCCTGGCACATATGGACAAGGCATTTTGCTTGGGGCAGCCGAGGCTTAGCACATTGAAGACAGTTCCAAGAACCACATCAGAAATGTTTAGGGAATGAAAGACTTGGCCGGGAAATAGCAACAGGAGCTAAATATGGACTGGCTGACTAATCATCTCTGAAAGGGGAACCAAGCAAGGTGGTGATGATCTTATGGGCAAAATGCTGTGGGGAATTTGCCTGGGCTGTAAGGGACAGCATGAAGCAAATGTAAGGTGAAGGACCATCCAGGAAGAACACCTCACACCAATGGATTTGCAGGGGACTGACTCCCTCTTTCTTCTTCCCTTTCCCTAGATGATATACATTCCTCATTTTTGTTGTGTATGCACTTCTAGTGTAAGGAATCCAAGAAGACAACTTGAAAATTGCCTAAAGAAAGACCACATGGTGTGTGCTAACTTAAGCAGATGATGTGAATAGCAACACCTAGGCCTCCTTCAACTTTATGCACTTGATAGACGAACCCCATTTGAAGGTCTTTTTTCATACAATTCTGGGGACTGTAGGGAAGAGACATGCCTTTTTCCTCATTTTGCTTTTGCTTGCCAAGGTAAGAAGACTTAAAAAAAAAAAAAAGTATGAGTCTTCAGCTTGATTTTCAAGTCAGTGAAACAGTTCAGTGGATTAAAGAGGCTTCAGTGGCTCTTTTACCAAGATAAGAAATTATTATCACGATGATACTTTTATGTTAATTGTTTTTCTTATTTTTTAATGGATTTGAGTTGATAAGGGATAATGTATTTAAAAAAGAAAACACAAATTTTATTTGTGATTGTTTTAGTTTAAGCTGTTATAACAAAGTACCACAGACTATGTCAACTTTCAATAATGAGATTCAGAAAATATGATTTAAGTATAGAGTTTATTTGACCCTAAAGCTTGAGGATGGCCACCCGGAAACGTAGATTCAAGTTGCTGTGAATATACACTCTGATTAGCAGCAGTTACAAGTGGATTTTCAAGGGAAAAAAAGAGGCAGTTCCTCCATTATTTACTAATAATTTACACAGAAATAACCTAAGCTGTTGATTGGCTCTGCATTGTACTTTATGTCACAGATTCTAGGAACATGAAGATAATGGGCGAGGCAGCCAGTTTGGGGCAAAGAAGGTGTTAAACAGTCAGCCCTGGGCATGGACGTGCCCCCTCCTACTGAAGTCCTATAATCATGTCTTTCTGGGCCTGGTAAGTTTTACATACTTCACAGGACCCAGACTGCCTTATTATTATTATTATTTTCTTAACTGGGTGGCTTAAAAACAACAGAATTTCATTTCTTACAGTTCTGCAGCCTAAAAGTCCGAGATCAGGCTGTTAGCATGGTCAGGTTCTGGTGAAGGCTGTCTTTGAGGTTGCAGACTACCACTTTCTTGTTGTACCCTCACATGGCTGAAAGAAAGCAAGCTAGCTCTCTGGCTTCTTCTTATAAAGGCACTAATTTCATTTATGAGGACTCCACCCTCATGACATAATCACCTCCGAAAGGCCCCACCTCCAAATATGATCACCCTGGAGATTAGGTTTTAACATATCAGGCAGTTTGGGGTGGTTCATATCTGTAATCCTAGCACTTTGGGAAGCCAAGTCAGGAGCATCACTTGAGCCCACGAGTGCAAGGCTGCAGTGAGCAATGATCGTGCCACTGCACTCCAGCCTAGCCAGCAGAGTGAGACCCTTTCTCTAAAAATATATATTTTTAAGATTTTAGGCTGGGCACAGTGGCTCACGCCTGTAATCCCAGCACTGTGGGAGGCCAAGGCAGGTGGATCACAAGGTCAGGAGTTTGAGACCAGCCTGACCAACATGGTGAAACCCGTCTCTACTAAAAATACAAAATTTAGCCAGGCATGGTGGTGTGTGCCTGAAATTCCAGCTACTCAGGAGGCTGAGATAGAAGAGTCACTTGAACCTAGGAGGTGGAGGTTGTAGTGAGCCGAGATCGCGCCATCGCACTCCAGTTTGGGTGACAGAGCAAGACTCCGTCTCAAAAAAAAAAAAAAAAAAAATTTAATGTATGAAATTTGAGGGGACATAAGCATTCAGCACACAAGAGTGATCCCACACACAGATTCTCTGAGACATTTTGGGTACCACTCATAGAATACTGTGACCTTAACAGGTCCATTGCCTGAGCTGTGGCAAGTCAGTACACTGACACCAAGGGTTCTAGCAGAGAGTGTTTAAACATCACAGGGCAGCAAAATGAGAAGATGGTGGGAAACCCCAAATCCTCCTCCCCAGAGAGTTTGGGGCTAGGGATTTTAAGGGGTTTGTAATGGGTTGAGGTGTGGGGATTGTTGATTGATCAAAGAATGTAGGATGCAATCATGGAACAGGGAAGTGATGAAACTGTATTTTATACTGATTTGGTGTTTCTATGGAGGTCTTTAAACTGGTTGGTGTCAGCTGCTTCACTGGAATTCTGAATCTGATAAACATCTTAGGCATTTTTAAACAAGTCTTTCATTCTAACATCAGTGGTCTTGTCTTTAAGAATGATAGAGTAGGTGGTTAGGCAAGCAAGAGCAGGACAAGTGCAGAGCAATTCACCAGAAATGTCAGGCGACCATCAAGTGATTGTCAGGCAGTTGTTAAATTGTTTCTCTAAAATAATAATTGGTTGTAGCTGGTACCAAGGAAAGACAATCTCCCAATAGAAAGAAAACACCTGAAGCTGGTGACCAGTAGCTTCCCAGTAAGATCTCAGGAGTTGGGTGAATGGGCTCAAGCATGTGCACTAAGAGGCAAAATGGCAGAGTTTAACCAGTATAGGACCTTCCCCTAGGAAGACTCAACTGATAACGGAAAAACGCCTCAAGTGGGCATGTGCACAACTTCAGTAAACACACTGCATGTGGCCCCTCCCAAGTGCTGGCAGGCCACTGTGCATGTGCACAGCCCACCCCGAGGAAAAATTAGGGAAGAAAAAATGCAAACCCCAGAACCATGCCCAGGTCAAGGGTCAGATGGCGCCCTTGGATTTCTCAAGTGGCCTACTTAGCCCTCTTCCAAGTGCACTTTACTTCCTTTTGTTCTTGCTCTAATATTTTTTAATAAACTTTCACTCCTGCTCAAAAACTTGCCTTGGTCTCTGACTCTGCATTATGCCCCTCGGCCGAATTCTCTCCCCTCCAGAAGTCAAGAATCGAGTTGCTGCACACCCAGATGGATTCTCCACTGCTAACGAAAACAATGGGGATGTAAATCAGTTATTAAACTAAAGCCTTATGAATTTAACGTCAGAAATCCTATCTATACAAACAATGAGGCTGTAAATTGTCAGTATCTAGTGCTACATGATTTTCAGTTATAAGGAAGTAGGCCAGAGTGCAGTCTGATTGATGTTTAATGATAATTATATATATATATTTTTTTTCCAGAAGCTGGCATGTAATTCTCGTTAACCCTGTGAGCACAGTTCCAATACTGCCCTGGCCAGTGGGCAAAGGTGATTCCCAGATCTGCTGCAAATATCCAGAAATTAACTTTTGCTTTAAACAGTTTTTTTGTTTGTTTAAGTTTCATGCAACTGGTTCTGAGTAACAATGCTCTCTTCATTTATTTGGCTTTTACAAAGCAAGGTTATGACAATTAGGCTTGTCCCCCATCCTTAGATTTTTAGCTCTGGGGCAAAGGAGAGTTTAGGGCCCAAGGGAAAACTTTTGGCCTCCGAAGTTTTGCTGAGAATCTAGTGACAAAAGGCAAATTAATAGGATAAAAGGTATACAAATTTATTAACATGCACAAGAGTCTTACAAAATAGATCTCAAAGAAATGACCAGATGGTTGATGCTTTATACCACCTTGAAGTTACAAAAAGAATGGGGGCTTGGAGTAGGTCCAAAAACATGTTATGGTTGGTAAATCAGTTGATAGTGGCAAGACAGGTCATCAGAGGGAGAAGAGGAGGCCTGGCTAGCAAAGATGGCCTTGTTATATAGGTGAAACCACACAGGTAACAGCTCTCTAAGAGAATAGATGGTAAATGTTTCTTTCAGACCTTTAGAGGTGTCAGACTTTTATTTAATCTTGCCTAGATCTGGACAAGGAAGGCCCTCTGAAGAAGCCTGGCTGAATCAATGTGGATTCACTCTACAGATGCAAATCTCCCCCGAAAAGACAGCTTTTCAGTTATTCCTGTATTTCCACCCCTTCTGAATAGCCATCTTAAAATATATCAAAAAAGTATACTTTGGGGTGAAATAGTTTGGTTTCCTTTAAAAGAATGGGAAGTGAGATCCAAGATGAAGTAGAGAAAAATATAGAGCTAGGAGCAGAACGGAGCCATAAACCTTCCTGGCAGTGGCCCTGACACTCGAGGACTGCTGGGCTTTCAAAACGGAAGTGGAAACTTGTGTTGGTTATTTATGGGGAGCACCCCTGGGGCCTGGTCCTGAAGAAACAGCCTCATCCCATTACTCCCTGGAAGTGGTTGTAAACATTTACGGATCCTGAGCACTTTGAGCGCATGCGGGCAGGGTTTTCAGAAGCAGATTGTTCACTTGCCAGCACACCGCAGGCCACTCGTAAACACTGTCTCCTTGGAAAACGTGCTGACTTCTATTTCATATCCCTCTTACCTCCCTTTAACTTTAGGAACTAGAGTTTCAACGATTGCCAACTCCTCCTTCCAGGGGTGATACATATCAAGAGGTTAGAGGGCCGCACTGATATGATAGGCTTTTCCACAAGCAGCTCCCCTTTGAAGAAAAGGGTCTCCATCTTGTGTGCAGGGAAGTATTCCTGGCCCTGTGAAAGTGAACTCATTCATCACAAGGTAACCAAACTCCTGTGGAGTAGAAAATATGAAGCTGAATGACACGCATCCAGCCACAGATGTACTAATTCAATTTCATGCCCCTGCATCAGCTGCTCCTCTCCACTTAAAAGGAACATTTGCATCCATCTGTCATCATCTCTTCCCTTCATTTTAAAATCTCTTTGCTCTCTTTTCTTTCCCTTCACTCCTCCCCCCTCCACCAGAACTTGATGAAATAATGGGGCACATTTAAAATCCAAACTCAGGCAATTCAAATTCTGAACCGATGTGATTTTGTTCCATTCTAAGTCAACCTCGAAGGGTGTCTGGGGAGCAGAAATCAAGGGGCCAAACAAAAAAGCAAGTCAGGGAGAGAAGATTTCGAATGCAAATCAACCTCCTCAACCCATTTGAAAGAACCTGCTGTGAACTGGGCTAGAACGTATGGCCCATTAGCACCTCGTTAGGCTGTCAGAGCCTGAGCCGCTGAACAAGGAGATAATGGGGAGGAAATGGCTGAGACCTTTCTGATCCCAGCCCCAGTTCTTTGGCATTCTACCCTCCTCACTTCTGGGACCCGAGGGTCAGGGTCAGTAAAACAGTTGCGCAAGAGAAAAAAAAGGTAAAAGAGAACAACTTAATTAAATTTGCTAATTTTTTAAAAAACATCTTTCTAGAACAAAGGAAGACAGAGGTTAATGTAAGTTTTCCAGGGTGGGGGGCAATTGATTTTTTTTTTTTTTTTTACATTTTGGTGGGGATCCCTATGTGCTTGCTATCTTTTGCTTTATTCTATATTAATTTGAGATTTAGTAAAAACATTATAGGATGTTGAAGACTGCATGGTAAAATCTCAGTGATTAAGTCTTAATTCTCATAAGGCAAATCCTCAAATTAAAAAAAAATCTATGGTTAACACGCATATCTGCAGACATCCATTTTAAAATGTGTTTAAGAATGCAATACTTACTTGCTTAGGATTAGGAGAGGAAAAGCTTACTAGAATATGCTGGATCCCTTTCTTTCTCCAATGCTTTGGTCAACAGCCCAGTCAGTGACATTGTCTGTAACACCATAATATGTAGATTGCAGAGAGCTCACAGCTTTTGCTGATGGCAATGTTTACTTCTTGATATTAAAGACATTAGATATTCCACTATTAGGCAATTGAAATATTTTATTTCTTTCTATCATAAAAATGCACAATTTAAAGGCCAGGTGCCATGGCTCACGCTTGTAATCCCAGCACTTCGGGAGGCGGAGGCGGGTGGATCACAAGGTCAGGAATTCGAGACCAGCCTGGCCAACAGGGTGAAATCCCATCTCTACTAAAAATACAAAAATATTAGCATGGATTACAGGCATGATGGCTCATGCCTGCAACCCCAGCTACTCGAGAGACTGAGGAGAATTGCTTGAACCTGGGAGGCAAAGGTTGCAGTGAGCTGAGATCATGCCACTGCATTCCAGCCTGGGCGACGGAGCGAGACTCCGTCTCAAAAAAAGAAAAAAAAAGAAAAACAATTTAGTATTAAATAAACCAGAAAAGACTTGCTGACTTTAATGACCCATTAGAGATGGTCATGGATGGAAAAAAAAATATGTTACCAAGTTTTTGAGAAGAGGTTCAACTGTGCTGGTAGTGCCTTTAAGGTCAGGCTTAATGAGCTTGGGCCAACTTAGGGTCAATGACCTTACAAACTTAGGATTTGCTCACAGAAGAAAAACAATAACAACAACAATAACCACAGGAATTAGTGTGGACATTGGGAAAAGGCAGTTACTAGAGAACCCATGGTTTCCCAAATGACTGCCATTTTCAAGTGAAAGTTCTTTGAAAATACATTTAATTGATTGTGTTGTCATTATCAGAAATTTTAAGTGATTTTGTGTGGAGTAAGATGATAGATTTCATGACCTCTTAAGGTCACCAGAATGTTTCTGTGCTGTCTTACATGTTTAAATACCAATAAGAGATAGATAATCCAAGGATGTTTATTTTGGTTTTCATTTCAGTCTGGAAGCGGAGATGAGAGTTTACAATACTAGGACAATTCTTTTGTCTGTCCAGATTTTTTTCAAAAAGAGTAATAAATAACCATATTATACTTAATTTTATAAAAGTGCAAAGTAAGTGCAAAATTTTGCAAGTTTTAAAATAGTGCAACATAAGTGCTGAACACTAATAGTCTTGCTTTCATTCCTCAGGGAGATTTCTCCCACTTTTTTTCTATGGGCTGTATCCCTGAACGCTAACTGACATCCTGCTTTTCTTAAGGGATATGGAAATTTCCCTGGGACAGCTGTGCTCTGCTGGCTAAGGAGCCCACAAGGTTAATGAACACCCACAAAGACTGAGGAGGAGAGAGAGTATTCTTCACTGGATGATTAGCATGCCGGCATTCTTTCCTCTGTGGTAATGATGGTCAAGAAGGTGCCTGGTGATAGAGGGGAGAATGAAGGGTTGCTGCTTCTTCTGCCTCAAACGCTTATTAAAATTCATTTCCATTCAAATAGCCATCCTCTGATTTTCATCATCAAATAAGCACATGCTGTACATACTTAACAGGCAGGTGACCTGTGCCGAGTTCATGTCTTTTTGAAGCAAAAGCCTGTTCTCTTAATGAGTGTCCATGCTTATCTCTGTATGTAAATTTCTCCCCTCTCCTCTTACCCACTCCACTTCCCTGCTACCCCAGTTCTGGGATCTTTGATGGGCAGCCTAGATGCCTATTATAATGATAATTCATTTGGAACGAAATGGAATCTCCTCTTCCAGTCTAGCTCATTATAAAGGTGAAGCCCTCGAGAGGGCGGGCTGAGAATGAACAGGCTTACAGAGTTCTATTTTCCTGTAAGGGGCAAAGGCAGGATGGGAGTGGTTTCCTTAGTTCTCTGGGCTTTGGGTTTCTCTCTGTTTGGAACTGGCCTCCATTCCTATGCTTGGTGATTGTCTTCTGGCTCCTGGGGACCATCATCAGCTGGCAGGCATTTCAGCTCAGGCAGTTCTTCACCAAACAGCTGCTGGGAACAACTGGGGCTGCTCTACTGTTGTCAGTGAGAAACCAAGTGGCAAATGTGAGTGTGTTGGGCTTCCTTAATGTGTTTTTGTGCTCTGATAATTCAGAACAACACAAAGATATTGTCCTCACTTGTAGTGTACCAGGTAGATCCCAGTAAGGCTTATCTTAATTTTTTTAAACATAAGAGACATAAAAAATGTCTTTGAGGACTTTGAAAATCCCTGAAGACATGATCAAGAAGCATATCAATTATGTAATTGTACAAGTGGAGAGTTCTTTTTTTTTTTTTGAGATGGAGTCTTGCTCTGTCGCTAGGCTGGAGTGGAGTGTAGTGGCATGATCTCGGCTCACTGCAACCTTTGCCTCCTGGGTTCGAGTGATTCCCCTGCCTCAGCTGCCCGAGTAGCTGGGACTACAGGTGCACACCACCATGCCAAGCTAATTTTTTTTTTTGTATTTTAGTAGAGATGGGGTTTCACTATGTTGGCCATCGATCTCCTGACCTCGTGATCCACCCGCCTCAGCCTCCCAAAGTGCTGGGATTACAGATGTGAGCCACTGTGCCTGGCCAAGAGTTCTATTAAACTCATGGCATGATTGCATTTTCTAGCTTGATTTACATTTGTAAATTATCTCAGTGTACTTAAAGAGCAGTCAGGGCAGGTTAACAAATAGCTTTTTAAAATTTTCTTTTTGTTTTGCTCTTACTTGCCTTTAATAATAATAATTTTAGAAAACCCTTTCAGGTCTAAAATAACCTAATTCAGTCTTGTGGGGGTTGAAAAATCATTACTACATCTGCAAAGAGTCCTTATGGAGAGTGTGAGGGAAGAAATTAATTTTGCAAAACATATGCTTAAACAAAATATAAAATAAGTGAGACTTGGGGTAAAGCAAAGAAAACATTTCTTGCTTAGGGTCTGGTTCTTGTGATTTGTTTCTTATGTTGAAGCATATTGTGTCTCCTAATTTTAGAAATGATTATTCATAGGAAGTTCATTCTGATGAAGCAGTTTCCCTGTTTTTCAACAAAGAAATTGGACAACTTCAGAAAGTTTGTCTCGTCTCATCTGACTGTCTGGAGGAAAGAGCTGCCCCCAGGATTTTGCCACAGTTGCTATGAACTCATTTTTAACCCTCAGGAGCCCCCAGAATAATTTAGACACCAAATGACCTGACAATATCTGATTCCTTATTGCTCTGGCTACAATTTTTTTTTTATGTAGGGTATGGCACTCATTGCCCACTGAACAATAAGAATAAAGTTGCGC
The DNA here is from genome assembly GCF_009764315.1 of Trachypithecus francoisi. Classification (NCBI taxonomy): domain Eukaryota; kingdom Metazoa; phylum Chordata; class Mammalia; order Primates; family Cercopithecidae; genus Trachypithecus; species Trachypithecus francoisi. The sequence goes on along the minus strand of NW_022681470.1, from coordinate 66,185,075 downwards.
AGATGTGGAATTATTAGAGTAGCTGTTTCAGTTTCATCAATATCAAGGTTGGCAAACATTCCCCTCTCTTATCTGTAACAGAAACCAGCCAAGGCAATGTGATGGATTCCAAGAGAGGCAATATGGATGAAACCATTTATTAGATTTATAAGAGCTGAAGGAAAGTGGTAAAGCTATCCATCTTCTATACTTTATTGAGAACAGGACCAATGACTCAGACTATCAGGACAGTATCTCCAAGACAGAACTGAAATCCTAAAGTAAGCGGAGAATAAGTGCATACATTTTAGGAGAAGAGGGATCAAAGGCAGAAGTAAGAAATGCACGTAAGCCTCCAAATACATTGAATACAAATCTATCTGCAACAGTTATGCAGCTACATAACTTTGTAAATAAAGACTTCATTTCAGAAGGCTTTAAAGATTTTTTTCCTTAGTCCTTTCCTCTATTGGAAATCATAGCTCTAAAAGCCAGTGACAGCAGGCAAAATTATTATTTGGGTCATGTAAGATGCATATGTATATGTGAATAAATAAAACTAAGGGTGACGTAAAGAACAAATAATACCATTTAATTCAGAAATGGCACAAAGCAGCTCCCCTCTTTTGTCATGAAGAAATTATCAGCATCAGTCAAATTGGCTGCATAAAATCTTTTCTGTGTTTAAAAATATTCTGAGCACATGCAAGTTTTGAAATTAGGTAAATCTAAAAACATTTGCTTTAGAACTTTCGAACTTCAATAATTCAGGATTCTAACATGTTCCTCTAAGGGTTTCATGGGTTTTATTTTTTTTAGTACCAATTTCAAAATCCCTTTTTTGACCTGCATTTCATCAAACAGAGCTGATTTCAGATCCCACTTTGCTATATTACAAGCTATGTGAAGTTTTATTTATCTTCTATTTAGCTCAATTTTTTCCGTTACAATAATGGAATAATAATAGCCCATAGTACAAAAATAAAATGATAATGAAGTTAAAGGAATCAGATCAGTGCTTAATAATGTTGGCTATAATAATAATTATTATTATTATTTAGAAAAGGGGGTGATAGAGGACAGAGGCTGCAGTGAGCCGAGATGGTGCCCCTGCACTCCAGCCTGGGGGACACAGCAAGATGTCATCTCAAAAAAAAAAAGGTGGGTGACAGAGCCCTGGCCCATTCTGGGAGAGAGTTATCATAAAGCAAGAAGAGGCCTGTGGGCAAGGAATTCTCTGGGATATCTAGTCAGTGCAGAGAATTGAAGCTAAAATTTTAATTCCATTAAAAATACATTCACTGAGCACCTACGAGCTTCAAATTGAACATTTACTACTCTCCTGTAGACTGTATTCAAGTAATGGAAACAAAATACCTACATAATTTTCTTTGCTCCAACTCAGAATAATATAAGTGCCACAAGGAAGCCACACACACAGCACTATGGGAATTTAAAGAAGAGACATGCCATTGCTGGGGTTCAGAAAATGATACCCTAACATGAAGACCCGAGAAGGAAAGTCTCTCTCTGACCTTCCCTTGACCTCTTGTCTCTCACTTATTATTCTCCCCTGAGGCTAGCCACAGAAACTAGAATTCCTCTGCCTCAAGGTGGTTCACAGAACCAAGACCCTTTTCCCCAAAGGAAGCCATAAAGCTTAAAAATATTACCCTAACTTTCCCCCACCTTTCTATGAAACAGCTAGCTGTGAAAAAATTACCCTCATTCCAGAGGAATCCTACTCCATCCCTAGGGGGAAGAAATGCTACAACAGAGAGGTCAAGAAGAATCTAAACAGACAGGCCTTGCTGAGGTTTCCCCGCTCAGTCTGTTACTACTAGAGCCTACCCTTTTTATCTCATCACATGTCTACATGGTTGTTCCAGCTTCGTCAGACCTAAGCATATAATCAGATAGTTTCCATTGTATCTTTGAGTCTTCATTCTGAATACTCCCATGTCATATAAAACTGTTATTGAACACATCTGTTATGCTTTTCTCTTGTTAACTTGTCTTTGTTATAGGGGTGTCAGCTGTGACCCTCGAAGGAAAGGAATCACCCTCTTTCTGACCCTATACTACCTTCAGCAGGGATGAAGGCAGTGAGAGAAAAGTTAGTTAAAAAGTAACTGAAGACGCTTTATTTAAGGATTAATATAACTTTAAAAGGCAGAAGTCAGAAATGTTCATTTATTTAACAAATATGTGTTGAGTATTTGCCAGATACTCATTTATATAGCAGAGATTCAGCAGTGAGCAAAGCAGATGAATTGCTTTACTTGCTGGAACCAGGAATATTTGAATAAATGTTCTTTGATTTTTAGAAAAAAAATCTAAACTTTATGATAAAAAGTAAGAGTGATCTATTAATAAATATCTTAAAGTCACAATGCCTCACTTATCTCTATCCAACAAGCATAAAATTGTAATCCATTCCTCAAAATTGGAAAATTAGAGACAAAATTTTATAGATAGACATAAAGTGATAAAATCTTAAAGCAAAAAGTGTACTCTTCATTCTGTTTCCTTGACTTATCTTCATTAAGTTTTTCTATTTGACATAAATATAATAATTTTCTATATATGTTTATATCTTTCTTTCCATCTCTTGATATAAATTTCCTCAAGAACAGTATATCCAAGCTAATTTCTTTCATAACTAAGAGTCTACATTTTATCTTCTAATATGTCCACTTGGCACATTTCAGATTCTGCCCTTTTATTTCTACTTTGAGTTTACCGGATGGCACTCCTGAACATTCTCTTCACAGTTCTCAAAACAGTTTATGTAAAGGAAATGAAATGGGTTATAAAATAGGGCCCAATGATGCTGTTGGGTGCGCTATCAATCTCCCTGAAGCAACAAGGAAGAAACCTAATGTTGGTGGATCCTGTCACACTGCCCCTAAAACGCAAAATTACTGAATTAAGGAAAACATAATTATTAACAAATATGGTGACACAGTGATTTTTAAAGGTACTGTATTTTGTTTATTAGACAGGCACATTTGTCCTTCGTCAGCCTGAAGGCATCAAGTGTCCTAGGCAATATCCATCTTCATTGAGTTTTGAAATCCTAGCGGTATGAACAAACCAGATGGCCCCCCCAAATGAAGATGAATACATATAACTGTCATTGAAAACTCAATAGTCCATGTTGCCATATGCGATGAAGAGTTTACTGCTTGTGCAAGACGGGGTGGGGGTGGGGGGTAGGGGGGCAGTAGTGTGTTTCTGTCCGTGGTCCTGAAAAGCTTGCCTTGACTTCAGATGCAGGAAAGCCATTAATGAAGACAGTAGTAAATATTAGAAAAGCATATTTAAAAGTAGACTTCTGACTTATCACTGTTTCTCAGAGACACATGTGCTTCAATTATAGCTATTTTTTCACAGTGCTGATTTACTAATAGTCTTTTTAAAAACAATCAGTGTCTCTCTCTCTCTCGACTTGGGTCATAGGAAGAAAATGTCAGGGTTTACAGGAAAGAAAGGAGCCTGTATTTATTAAAGGCAGATGGTTGAACTGAAGCTAGAGTTTGTTGCTTCCCTTTATAAAATTATATTTCAAAGGTTTTACAACTCAACCATAAAATTATATTTTTGGATAAAACTTAGGAAAGAAATGACTCTTTGCAGGCTAACTAATTAAGGGAAAGTTCTGTAACCTACAGGTTATACTCATGGAAAATAAAGCAGTACTGAACTGTAAGTGCCTAAGAATCTACCACCCATTGTGTGAATTATAATTTGAAAATTGATAACTAAGTAGCATATTTAAGACTTCTACCCCCAGAGTTGTACAACACTACCCAATTAGGTTTTGTATTCAGGGAAAAACATTGATAGTACTGCCAAGAAATGGCTGAGATGTTGAAGTTCATGAGCCAGCTGTTATGCATCTGTTCTACTTTTTACCAATATCATTTTGAGGAAGAGGTTTACTGAGTTGGCAACAAAATCTAATGCCTGATGCTTTTGAAATCATTAAATAAGATGACATTACTTAATCTTACATCAGGGCCACCTGAGCCCTTTTAGAATAGGTACAGGAATTTCTCTAAACAATGACATTTAAAAGTAGGAAGTAGGGCATGTCCAGATTCAAGACATCTAATCTTTTACCATAAAGCGATTCATATATCTCTAGCGCAACAGAAAAATAGGGAAAAAAGAACTCTGAACTCTTTTTCCTGGAGTCGTAAAAAAAAAAAAAAATACAGCCTAGAATTCTAATGTGAAACATGTTTGAAACTTGCGTTTCAGGTACCAATAACCATTAATATATTTGCCCTAAAAATTACTGGTATTGAACTATGTGGTAAATTCTTTCAGCTGTGACTATTCAGATAAAAGAAAGTAACATAGAAATGATGATTATATAAGAGTGCTTCAGTAATTCTTGTGAATGAGTTAATTTATTAAACGTTATACCTTGATCCACTGCACTGCAGCCTGGGTGACAGAGCGAGACCCTATCTAAAACAAAAAAAGAAGTTATACATTGAGCACTTTGAATAATGAATGGCACATAGCAAGCCCTTTTACTACAAATGTGTTTTGTTGTTGCTGATGTTGTTTACTTTATTGTTGTCATTACAAGAGATGGGGTCAAAAGCTTATCTTCTAGGCAGGGAAACCAATTTATCAGTTAAATATAAGCACCAGTGGTGCTTGGATTATCCTTTCCCTTTGTCCTCATTCTCTTCATGTCCATCCCATTACCTTACCTCAGTATGTGGTTTCTTGTCCTGATAATCTTGGGTTAAATTACTATAGATGAAATAAAAGCTAATTGTGAAAGGGCACAAAGATCTGCTTGGATGATCTAATAGTGATGAAATGTTTTTCATGCAAATAATAAAAATATATTAAAAGGATAGTCAGGCTTTTATTCTAGAATCCAAAGGATAAAATAACAGCCTCAGTTTCCTCATATAAAAATGGAAACCATAAGGGCTGGGTGCAGTGGTTCACGCCTGTCATCTCAGCACTTTGGAAGGCCTAGGAGGGTGGATCACGAGGTCAGGAGATCGAGACCATCCTGGCTAACATGGTGAAACTCCGTCTCTACTAAAAATACAAAAAATTAACCAGGTGTGGTGGCGAGCGCCTGTAGTCCCAGCTACTCAGGAGGCTGAGGCAGGAGAATGGTGTGAACCCAGAAGCTGAGCTTGCAGTGAGCTAAGATCGCGCCAGTGCACTCCAGCCTGGGCGACACAGTAAGACTCCGTCTCAAAAAAAAAAAAAAAAAAAAAGAGACCGTAAGACATCTCATAGAATATAAGGAGGATTAAGTTAAATATTTTCAAAGTAATTAGGACCATGCTTGGCACTGGTGTCTAGGTGTTTAAAAAAAAAAAAATTACTTACTTTGAACTTTGGTTCTCATTTGAGTTCCTGTTTTTCTCAGTTGAACCAGAGTGCGCATGGAGATCTTAGAGAATCTTAAACTGTTCTAGAAGCAGAGAGTAAAGCACTGCTTCAGAAAATTCTCATATCTGAGGTGATAAAATTAACTCGGTGTTCAAGACCCAGAGAGCTCTCATGCCAAGGTGACAGAGCAAAACTCCGTCTCAACAAACAAACAAACAAACAAAAAAATCATTTTATATTCTTCTGGACATTCTCCAGAATTTACTTGTGGAGAGAAGAGGATGCAAATTCTATTTATTTTAGTGTTTCAAAAATTCACTTGTATTGCTAAGCTGTTTGAATAGGCAACTGTTGAATCTTTGGCTACCCTTGTATATAGAGTAAAAAGATAATTGCTCTGATCCCAGGGTGAACCATCTGCTAGTACAAATTGCTCTGCTATCTGCTTCATTGAGACACTTGTGTTCGTTATATTATGTTGAAATGTTCATGAAACGTGGTTTATACTAAGCTGTGTTCCTGGAAAACTTGATTCTATAAATGGGCAGAACACTCTTAATTGCAAAGACTTTTCTCTCCTTAGATTTCTAAAATGCTTTGCTGATTTGATCTGGGGCTTGGAGTGCCAGCATCCTGTGATAGTGGCTGATTGTTGATGCCTGGGAGGATAGAGCAGTGATGATCCAAATTTACAAGACTCATAATGATTTTCAAAACCCCCTTTTAAAAAAGATGTTCCTGAGTTCTGGAATCTGAATGAAATATGTCTAGTTATTATATAATTCTAATGATCCTTGCGGATGCTACTATTAGAATTCAGTTAGTATCTCATCTATCAGTGTAATATTTGTGTTGTAATACTAATCATGGCAAAGTATGATTTGATAAATGCTCATTCTCAAATCTTTTATTTTAGTGTGTTCATGTAAGATTAATGACCATGATGACTTGAGATAGAATTTTTTGATTTGTTGCTTTCTTTGTGTCTTTCAATATCACACAGATCTGCAAAGATGTCTATGGCACAAGGGGAGAAAATAATAATTTAACTAGAGGATAGGAGTAAGGCCTTCTATTAACAAGACACTGTTGACATTTCTAGGTAGATTTCAGAATTCTCCAGGCATGCCTGGTAGAAATTTTAGAAATAACAGCCAGGAAAGAAAGGCAGAAAGACTATGTTGGGACATTAGCAATTTCTTCCTGCCACAATAAATCTTTATTCACTGTAAGTAAATCTAATGCTAATTTATTTATCTGTCTATCCTTTGAATTACAATTTAAAATGTCAAAATACAACGATTCAGATAAGATGGCTGATTTGCTCAGATTGAACGTCACATTGATTTTTCACCACCTGAGGCCCATTGACATAGTATGCATATTAGAGAACTTAGAATCACCAAGGTGGGGTTCTTCTACTGTTGTCTTCATGATCCATGATGATTTGTACACAGTAAATATTTCTTTGAGTGCAATGACTTTACAAATGATGCATGCAGATTCTATATACAAGGCTGAGAGTAAATGGACCTGATTTCAAACAAAAGGTTATATATGTGACCAGTGAGAGTTTTCTATCATTCTCTAGTAGCTTAGACTAGGCAGAACGCAATTTAGGGCCCTGTGTCGTAAGGTGAGTTTTAAAATTCCTCCTTTATTTTCTCACTTGTTTTGGACAGCCAGGACCCAAAACAGAGCTATTTATTTGAAACCTCTCTCCTCTCTCTCTTCTTCATCTTTCATCAATTTGATTCCCTTTTTATTATCATTATTTATGTTTTGTATAACTAGAAAAATAATTTGTCATGGATTACATCTTATTTGCAAGAGGCTCTAGTAAGATGGCAACAAGGCATGCAAAATATATCATAATTTAGCAGCTTCTCTTGTAACTATACTGAACTAATGGTGGAAAAAAATACATAATAAACAACTCCAAGGACAGATTTTGAATGATCCAGTAACTTTGATTTATATTTGGTATTTGATGGAACTGTATTAGCAGTTAAAGTCAATGGCTAAATGATTCCCAGCACAAAATGAGTCAGAAGTACAAAAGAAGTTTTACAATGCACAATAGAGAGCTCTGAGCCTCCCAGCTTTAATTTCCAAATTGCAGTGTAAATTACAGGACTGCTTGTCACTTTTAACTAACAATTCTACCCAATAGGGTCTAGCTAGGTAATTCACTCATTATTCCTTTATGAAACAGTAAACACCAGCTAAATTCCATTGGCTTTTCTAAATAAAATTGCCTCATCTCTCATATCTACTGCATAGGAGTGAATGTACCTCTGACGACAGTCCCACTCAACAAACAACATGGGAAACCTGGAATCCGTTAAAAATGCTTTTCATATTTGTTAATATGAAATTCTCTTGGTGGAAGGACTTGCACATTCTTGTATTTCCCCTCCTTACCCTATATTCTCTCTCATCCCCAAATAACTATTTTCTCTTCACTTGTTTCCTCTATGGCTTTCCCTATCACAAAGAAGAAATGAATGAAAGCTTTGGAAGTCAAAATCTAGCACTCCAATTACCAACATTAGCAGGAAGAGATGAATGTTCCAAATATCAATAAGAATCTCAAATCTAACCAAGTAAAATATGCAAGTAGGTAGGCAGATGCTGGCTTGTCAGCCACTGATATAGACTGATTTCTACCACTTCATTAATTTGACTTTCTTACTCTGGGCAATTTAATCATACCCATACAGCATATTTCTTAGCAAGAAATAGATATGATTGTTCCAGGACAGGTGGAAAAGCCAATAGATTTGCATAAATGCTTCACAGGGTGTCTGTAGTATAGCAGGGAAGTGGGAAGTTTTATTCCAGAGTTTGGAAGTGGACTGCTGAATTCTCTTCCTTTAACCTAATCATACCATTCACATGTGGAGCACAGTCAACCTTTACATGTACCTATTGGTCTTTATTGCTCAATTTTTTTGTTTTTTGAGATGGAGTCTTGCTCTGTCACCCAGGCTGGAGTGCAGGGGCGTGATCTTGGCTCACTGCAAACTCCACCCACCAGGTTCAAGCAATTCTCATGCCTTATCCTCTCGAGCAGTTGAGATTGCAGGTGCATACCATCACACCCGGCTAATTTTCGTAGTTTTAGTAGAGCTGGGGTTTTGCCATGTTGGCCAGGCTGGTCTGAAACTCCTGAACTCAAGTGATCTGCCTGCCTTAGTCTCCCAAAGTGTTGGGATTACAGGCGTAAGCCACTGCAAAAAGCCTATTGCTTTATTTTGAATCAAAGGATACAATCTCTGACATTATCTTTCATTTAAAAAGAATTTTTGTAATCATCCATCATTTATTCACTTAGTAAATATTAAATATTTACTAAGCTTCTCCTTTTGCTAAGCATTATAATGGGAATTAGAGATGTAAAAACAAAAACTGCTTGGTCACTGTCTTTGCAGAACTCAAAGTCTGATGGGAAAGATAGACGTGTAAATAGACTTAGAACCACAATAATTACAATAACATGTACAAATAATAGACATAAGAACCAAGCAGTCTGGGAGCATTAAAGAGAGAGCAACTAACTGGGAGAGTTCGAAAGGATTACAAGAACAAGTGGTACTTGAACATATTTCTAAAAGAGGCCTAGGAATTTGCAACTTTTAGTAGGGAGTTTCTGTGGTGGTGAGGGTCTGTGTGACTACTACTCAATCAGGAAAATTTTATTGCTTGATAATAGTGTTTTCAGCATTGTCCTAGGTAAATTCATTATACTAACACAACTGCATTATTTACCACCTAATCTTCTAGCCAGATATCTCCTCCAACATGGAAAAGAAGGGATAGAGTTGTAGGGCAGGGAAGAGAAAACTTTGAGGTTCATTACCTAAAGGTCACTTGGAGCAGCTCCTCTTTGGGAGTGCATCTAGTAAGGTGCCAAAATGCTGCCATTCAAGAAGACACTAGCAGAGTTTTACTCTTTAATTTCTCTGCTCATTAAGCCTTCACTTCTGAGGTGTGAAAATGACTTCAGGCTGGTAATAAACTGCTGGAGAAGTCATTATTTTAAAAATGATCTTGCTCCCAAAGGGGATGAAGTGGTACAAAGCACAATTGCTCCAAGATCAGCTCCTCTATAGGGCAATGATTGTTCAAACGTTTCAGTTATCATAAGAATAAAAAAGGGCTGTCTGTTACAGTAAGACAAGATGAAGCACGAAGTACCCAGACCCACTCAATAATCATATCAGTCTATTTTTTGGAGAGAGGAGATGGTATATTTCAATGGGGGAAAATTATTGTACACTGTATTGTTAGCCTGTGTATTATAATGCAAAGAAAACGGAAGAGGTACAGAAATGATCAAAGAAGACAGAAGTGATTTTCAGGGAGTTTTGTGATGCTAAAGAAGAGACCTGGAATAAGTTGGAATAACAATCATGTTATTAATAATAGCAAAGTCCTCCTGAAGCAGTAAATGGCACTTACCATTACTCTTGAGAGAACTTAGTCCTGTATGGACAGAACCTCTTCAGTTTTGCTTTTTTCACACGGTGCGCATTTTGCCTCCAAATTAGCTACTGGGAGAAAAGCTTCTCTTGACCAATACTTTCCTAAGACACTGAGTTCCAGGCCTTGAACACATTAACTTTCTGTATTCTTTTCTGTCCCTCCCTCTCTTCCTTTCTTTTTCCCTTCCTTTTCGTCCTTCCTTTTTTTCTTCTAGTTGTTTGGATTAAGACAATTTGATTTTGAGAAATTTTTGAGCATGCTGTAGAACCTAGTGAGACAATCAGAGAGCTCCTGTGTTGCTGCCTAAATGGGGTTGGTGGGAGGTATAGAGTGAAAACTGATTGATTGGATGTGGAAAAAAATGTTATTATAAGGATTCTGCTTTTCATCCACCATTTTTAAAGCCTTTGAGCAATCAGCCCCCTCTGCTTGTACCAACTAAGTGGCATGATTAAAGGGAAATTGAAGTTGCTGTTTGGTGATGCAGGAATATCACTTCTTTTCAGGAGGCAATCTTTTCTCTGAGGGCAGGAATTCACTCAGTTACCACACCTCTGACCCAGAGCCAATGGGCTTCTGAGGGGGAGAAGGAATAGTAAAACCCCTGTGGCCTATGCAAGGTTCTTGGCTTTTCTCCTAAGGTTGCTAAATATTTTCCTCCACAACAATTTGGTCATCATGTCCTCATTGCAGAATCACTTTACCTCCCAAGACCCATTCTCAGGTTTCCTTCAACCCCAAGGTATATTGAGTTTTTTGAACACGTAGCAGATGTTTCGCAAGGCATAAAATGACTAATTGCTCTTTGAGTATCTGCTCAGGGATTCTATGGTCCATGAAAAAATGACAAGTAGTATCTTATAGCTCATATCTTCTTCGACTCTTTATATTATACAGACAGTTTCTGGGTGATAAGTTATTCTTCAGCCCTTTGATAGTCAATACAGTCCCACCTGGAAACTAATGAGGACACTGAATATCGTGGATCTAAACACAAAGCCTTCTTCACAGTGAAGAAAACAATCAACAGAGTGAAAAGGCAATCTAAGAAATGGGAGAAAAGATTTGCAAACTATGTATCTGAAAAGGGGTTAATATCCAAAATATATAAGAAATTTCTACAACTCAAGAGCAAAGAAAAAAAATTTAGGCCGAGCATGGTGACTCATGCCTGTAATCCTAGCACTTTGGGAGGCCAAAGTGGGTGAATCACAAGGTCAGGAGATCAAGACCATCCTGGCCAACATGGTGAAACCGCATCTCTACTAAAATACAAGAAATTAGCTGGGCATGGTGGTGCATGCCTGTAGTTCCAGCTACTCTGAAGGCTGAGGCAGGGAAATCACTTGAACCCGGAAGGCAGAGATTGCAGTGAGCCAAGATTGAGCCACCGTACTCCAGCCTGGCAACAGAGCAAGATTCTGTCTCAAAAAAAAAAAAAAAAAAAAAAAAATTAATGGGCAAAGAACTTGAGTATATATTCCTCCAAAGAAGACATACAAATGGCCAAGAGGTATATAAAAAGATGCTCAGTATCATTAATCATCAGGAAAATACAAATCAAAATCACAATGAGATATTGTCTCGTGTTAGGATTGCTATTATCGAAAAAAAAAACCCAGAAAATAACATGTATTGGCAAGGATGTGATAAAATTGGAATCCTCGTACATTGTTGGTAAGAATGTAAAATGGTGCAACCTTTATGAAAAACAGCATTAAGTTTTCTCAAAAAATTAAAAATATAACTATAATATGATCCAATAATCCTACTTCTGGGTACTTATCTCAAAGAATTGAAATCAGGATCTTAAAGAGATACTGGCATTCCCATGTCCACTGCAGCATTATTCACAGTAGCCAAAATGTGGAAGCAACCTAAATGTCTATCAACACATGAATGGATAAAGAAAATGTAATGTATACATATACTAGAGTATTACTCAGCTATAAAAAGAAAGAAATCTTGTGATATGTAGCAACATGAATGAATTTTGAGGACAATACGGTAAGTGAAATAAGCTAGTCACAGAAGAACAAATACTTCATGATTCTACTTATATGACACATTTAAAGTAGTTAAACTCATAGAAGCAAAGTAGAATGGTGGCTCATAGAGGTAGAGAAAGAAGGAAGTGGGGAGCTGCTGTGCAGCATGTATAAAGTTTCAATTATGCAACATGAAAATACTCCACAAATCTGTTATATGGGATTGTGCTGGTAGTTGACAATAATGTACTGTACACATAAAAAAGTATTAAGAGGGTAGATCTCCTGAGTGTGTGTGTCTGTGTGTTTACTACAATTAAAAAATTCATTAAAAATAGAACACAAAAAAGGAAGAAAACATGGTGACTTTAACTAGATTGAGATAGAATGTTCCCATATTTTTTAGCCCATATTGATGAGTAAGGCTTTTCTATTGCCTAGGATATTTGGCTAATAGAAACTGTATAGCTTAATGGAGGAGCTCCAAGAGCTGGTATTATCCCAATTCCAATGCCTACCAAACCAACACCTCCCCTTCTACTTCCACTTCCACCACCACCACCACTTCTATTACCATCACCTCCACCTTCACCCTTCACCAACATCACCTCTACCTCCATTGCCTTCACCTCCCACCTGCACCACATCCACAAACACCACTTCTACCTCCACATCCAACTCCACCACCATCACCTTCACTTCTACTACCACTACCTCCACCACCACTGCTACATTACTACTTCCATCTCTAGCTCCACAAGCACAACTACTTTATTAAGATCAGTAAATGAGCAGGCAATGAAATCTGTCAGTACTACCTCTACCTCAATCTCCAGAAGCACAACTACTTTATTAATTTAAGGCCATTATATGAGTAGGCAATGATGTGTTCCAATGAGGCATTTATGAGTCTGCCAACCCTCTAGTACCTTTTATGTTGCGTGCCTCATCTGATCATTTATTTTTAATTTAAAATTTGTACTTAATTTATAAAAGAATGTGACTTTCATCTTGCTTAAGATTTGGAAAACAAGGTATAAGCAGTAAAAATTCTTTCCCATACCTGCCCTCTAATCACCTTCATCACCCCAATCCTCACTGAAAGCAACTTGTGTATACTTCCAAAGACTGCCTCTTCAGTCTTCTTATATATTTTTAAATTAAATTTCAGCTCATATTAATTATTTCCTTCTATGTTATTTGGATTTATTTTGGTGTTTTTTTTTTTTTTTTTTAGACAGAGTCTCATTCTGTCGCCAGGCTGGAGTGCAGTGGCATGATCTCAGCTTTACTGCAACCTCCGACTCCCTTGTTCAAGCGATTCTCCTGCCTCAGCCTCCCGAGTAGCTGGGATTACAGGCACGCACCAGCATGTCCAGCTAATTTTTGTATTTTTAGTAGAGACGGGGTTTCATCATATTGGCCAGGATGGTCTCAATCTCCTGACCTCATGATCCACCCTCCTCAGCCTCCCAAAGTGCTGGGATTACAGGCGTGAGCTACTGTGCCCAGGCTATTTTGGTGTTTTTATTCTAACTTATGATGAATGCTTAGCTCATTTATTTTCAATCTTTCTGCTTTTCTAATATAAACAATTATGGCTATAAATATGCATATATATATTCCATTAGTTTCATCCACAGTCATAGTATCAGTTTGCTATTTTTCAGTTTAAAGTATTTAAAAATCTCTATTATGTTTTATTCTTTGACTTGTTAACAAGTGCATTTCTTAATTTCCCAAAAGAGAGCTTTTCAAGTTTTCTTTCTGTTTTTTGGTTTTTTGTTCATTTGTTTGTTTGACACAGAATTTTGTTCTTGTTGCCCAGGCTGGAGGGCAATGGCATGATCTCGGCTCACCGCAACCTCCGCCTCCTGGGTTCAAGTGATTCTCCTGCCTCAGCCTCCCAAGTATCTGGGATTACAGGCATGCGCCACCACGCCCAACCAATTTTGTATTTTTAGTTGAGATGGGGTTTCTCCATGTTGGTCAGGCTGGTCTCAAACTCCTGACCTCAGGTGATCCGTCTGCCTCGGCCTCCCAAAGTGCTGGGATTACAGGCGTGAGCCATCGTGCCCAGCCTCAAGTTTTCTTTTTGTTATTGATTTTTAGCTTAATTACATTGTTATCAGAGAACATATTATGTAACGTTTATTTCTTTAAGACTAATTAATACTTTTTATGTTCCAGTAAATAATTATTTTTTAAATGTTCTATATATTCTGTAGCTATTGGTTAGTCTTCTACATGTATCTATAACCCTAATTTTGTTAATTTTGTTGTTCAAATATTCTATTTCTTTACTATTTTTTCCTGTTTTATTGATTTCTTGTTATTGTAAATTTTTGCTTTATATATTTGAAGGTGATGCTATTAGGTGCATATAACCGTAAAATTGTTATTTTTTCTGCTTAAGTTTAGCTTTTATTAAAGTATTCCTCCTTATCTCAATTCTTTTATCTAAAAGTCCATTTTCACAGATATCTAACATAGCTACATGAGCTTCCTTTTGTTTAAAGTTTCTAATAATTTTTAAAAACTACTCTAGTTTTAAGATTTAGAAATTTCTTTTAAATAATGTATAGTGCTATATTTTTTGTAAATAGCCTTTTATTAAAATATTCTGTCTACTTATACCTAATATAATTACTGGAACATTTGGGTTTAAATCCAGCATCTTATTTTCTTCTTTGTGCTTTGTGTTGGCTCTAGCTATTCTATGTTCATTTTTTTCCTTTCTTGCTAAGTTTTAGATTGATAAACTTTGATCATTGTGTTTTTTCTACAAGTTTAGATGTAAAAAACATAGTTTCTGTTTGTTTAGTAGGGAACTTAGAATTTGCAACATACATGTTAGTTAAGTCTAAAATTAATTAAGGACTGGCACCGTGGCTCACGCCTGTAATCCCAACGTTTTGGGAGGCTGAAACGGGCGGATCACCTGAAGCCAGGAGTTTGTGACCAGCCTGGCAAACATGGCGAAACCCCATCTCTACTAAAAATACAAAATTAGCTGGGCATGGTGCCTCTAATTCCAGCTACTTGGGAGGCTGAGGCAGAAGAATCGCTTGAATCCAGGAGGCAGAGGTTGCAGTGAGCTGAGATGGTGCCATTGCACTCCAGCCTGGGCAACAAGAGCAAACTCCATCACAAAATAAATAAATAAATATAAAAATTAATATGTTGCTATCAAGTGTTTTAATACTGTCATAAAACACTCCACTAGATAGTATTTTTACTGTTTTATCCATCATTTTCAAATGTACTTATCTACATATTTACCAGTTTATTTTTCTTCCTTTTAACACCTCAGATTTCTTTTGTTTGTTTTGTTTTGTTTTGTTTTTTGGAGACAGAGTCTCACTCTGTGGCCCAGGCTGGAGTGCAGTGGCACTATCTCAGCTCACTGCAACCTCCACCTCCCAGGTTCAAGCGATTATCCTGCCTCAGCCTCCCAAGCAGCTCCCAAGGATTATAGGCGTGTGCCACCAGGCCTGGCTAATTTTTGTATTTTTAGTAGAGATGGGGTTTCGCCATGCTGGCCAGGCTGGTTTCGAACTCCTGACTTCAGGTGATCTCCCTGCCTTGGCCTCCCAAAGTGGTAGGATTACAGGCATGAATCACCGCGCCTGGCCACATCTCAGATTTCTATATAGTATCCCTTTTTATATCTTCCCTATGTGCTATGTGGGATCATTTTCCTTTAGGGATTTTGCAATTTACATTTTCCTGAACATGTATTTATTTTCTCTCATTCTTAGAAGATATTTTTGCTAGGTGGAAAATTTTAGGCTGGTAGTTACTTAGTTTGGCACACGGAAGAATTCATTCCACAAATTTCTACCTTTCATTGTTGCTGTTGAGAATTTTACTTCTTGGTCTTACTGTCAACTTCTTTGAAGTCATGTCATGAAAGATTGCCATTTTTCTTTCAAAAGTTACCATTTTCTCTTTTTAAAAGTTTTATCATAAAAACTTTTAATAGATATGAAAGTAGGAAGATAATATAATAAACTATGTACCGTCAACCATGTACCACATGCTGGTCATCCATCTTTGATAATTACTGACTCATTCATGTCAGTCATGTTTCATCTACAGCCTGACCACAGATTCCTCTGCTTTTTCTCTGGCAATTTATTTGTTGAAGAAATGAGTTGTTTGTCCTAGGAAGTTGTGAACATTCTGGATCTTGCTGGTTTGGTTGTTTACATAGTTTATTATGTACATTTAATATGTTTCTCTCTCCTTTATATTTCTTAGAAATTTGTCTGACTTTTTTTAATATTTTCTCTTTGCCTGTGGTTTTCTGCAGTTTCACAATGATATGTGCCATGTAGATTTTTTTTTTTTTTTTTTTGAGACGGAGTCTCGCTCTGTCGCCCAGGCTGGAGTGCTGTGGCCGGATCTCAGCTCACTGCAAGCTCTGCCTCCCGGGTTTAGGCCATTCTCCTGCCTCAGCCTCCCGAGTAGCTGGGACTACAGGCGCCCACCACCTCGCCCGGTTAATTTTTTGTATTTTTAGTAGAGACGGCGTTTCACCGTGTTAGCCAGGATGGTCTCGATCTCCTGACCTTGTGATCCACCCGTCTCGGCCTCCCAAAATGCTGGGATTACAGGCTTGAGCCACCGCGCCCGGCTGTGCCATGTAGATTTTTAAAAATGTATCTTTCAAAGGATTTGTAGGGCATTTTAATTATGTGGATTGGTGTCTTTCCTCAATTCTAGATGATTCTCAAATATTTTATTTTTAAACAACTTTTTTTTAGTGGCTGCCCTTGAGTTTATAGTATATACTTACAATTATTTGAAGTCCTCTTTCAAATATTATTAAACTACTTCACAAGTAGTGCAAGTACTATATAACAGAGTTCTCCCAATTCTTCTCTCTCATCCTTTTGTAACATTGCTGCCATTCATTTCACTAATCTATCTAAAAGCTATAATCACCAAAAACATTGTTGCTATTATTTTGAACAAACTATTATCTTTTAATCAATTAAAAATAAGAATAAAATATTTCATTTTACCTTTATTTCTTCTCTAACATTCTTTCTTTATGTAAATCCAAATTTTTGGCCTATATTATTTTATCATTTTCCTTCTGTCTGTAGAATTTATTGTAACATTTCTTGCAGGTAAGTCTGCTGGTGACAAATTCCCTTAATTTCTGTTTGTATTAGAAAATATTTATTCTGACCAGGCACGGTGCCTCATGCCTGTAATCCCAGCACTTTTGGAGGCTGAGGCAGGAGGATCACGTGAGGTCAGGAGTCCGAGACCAGCCCGGCCAACATGGTGAAACCCTGTCTCCACTAAAAATACAAAATTAGCTGGGTGTGGTGGTATGTGCCTGTAATCCCAGCTACTCCAGAGGCTGAAGCAGGGGAATCACTTGAACTCGGGAGGTGGAGGTTGCAGTAAGCCGCGATCCTGCCACTGCACTCCAGCGTGGGCTACAGAGCAAGACTCTGTCTCAAAAAACGGAAGGCAAGAGAAGGGGAGAGGAGGGGAGGGGAGGACAGGGGAGATTTATTCCTCCTTTATATTGAAGAATAAATTTGCTGTATTCAGGATTCTATGTCAGTGTTGGTTTTTTTTCTTTCAATGCTTTAAATATTCTCAATATTTCTCTCCATTTTCTTTTTGCTTGCATGGTTTCCAACAAGCCTCTTCTATAGATAAGGTTGTTTTTTCCCTCGTCCTTCCCCTATGGCTTCTTTCAAGATTTTTCTCTGTCCTTGACTTTCTACAGTCTGAATATGATATGCCTAGGTATATCATGTTTGGTGTGCTCTAAAGTTCCTGGATCAGTGGTTTGTTGTCTATTATCAATTTTGGGAAATTCTTATTCATTATTTCTTCTGTTTCTTTTTTTTTCCTTCTGGAACTCACACACTATATGTATTTATACTTTTTGTAATTGTTCAACAGTTCTTGGATGCTTTGTTATTTTTTTATTTCTTTTTTTTTTTCATTTCAGTTTTGGATGCTTCTATTGAAATTTCTTCAAGCAAGCTGATTCTTTCCTCCACTGTCCTATTGATGAGCTTTTTGAAGGCATTCTTGTTTCTGCTACAATATTTTTTATTTCTAGCATTTCCTTTGATTCTGTCTTAGAGTTCTCATCTCTCTGCTTGCATTATTTATCTGTTCTTACAAGTTGTTCCCTTTTTTCATTACAGTCCTTAGAATTTTAATATTTATTTTAAATCCCTCTTCTAATAATTTCAACATCTCTGCCATATCTAGTCTGGTTCTGATATTTGCTCTGTTTCTTCAATGTTTGGGGTTTGTGTGTGTGTGTGTGTTTTGTCTTTTAGTGTGACTTGTTATATTTTATTGAAAGCTAAATATGAGGTATTAGTGAGATAGGAATAAGACAAGGTGGTCACAGGAGAATAGAAAATTCTAAGCAGCAGTTTCACATGACTAGCAAAAGGAAACTTGAAATAGCTGCATGAGCCTGATAAGACTGAAAACGAGGATGTGGACCAAGCTGGCTAAGACTGACTGGACTCAACATGGTGCTGGATTTGACCTAGGTTTCACCTAGGACCTCATTATATGCGCATTAGCATACTAAATCATATACCCACCAGCGCCAAGACAGTTCCAGGAGCATCCATATTTGGATGTTAAAATGGGTAATACTGCAGTTCCAAGAAATCTTCACCTCTTTCTGGGAATCTTCATGAATGTTTCACACCTTGGTTAAAGAAGCCCATAAAGGTATAAACCCCAAACCCCACTGGGAGTGACTCTTTCATGAGTATGCCCACATTCTCTTTTCTTGAATGTGTACTTTTCACTTTGCAGTAAGTCTCTGTACTTTCACTGTTTTCCAACTCATCCTTAAATTCCTCCTCACAACAGTGTTAAGAGCCTGGACACTGGCCAGGCCAACGTCCCACCTGCATTCGGGGACCTCCCCCAGCCCACCAGTATCACTAGGTAAAAATAAACTGAGGTAAGGAGGCCTTTAGTAAGGTTTTATATTTATCTTGCTAAAGCTTACGCTGTGTTTATTATTTGTTGTAACTGTCACTGTCAGAGTCTAAAATTTACTTTGGTATCCTTGTTTTTTGTCTCCCCTCTGATCTTTTGCTTTCTCTATAGAGACTTCGTAAACAAGGTCTGAGACATGCAGTTCTTTCAGTTGTATTTTCCCATTATTATACTGGAGCCACATTGAAGTGGTAATAAAAGGTTGGGGGAGTGGAGGCCAGTGTTCTACAGCCCTGTGATCAGGTTTCAGTCTCTTAGTGAGCCTATGCCCCTGGGCTGTGCCCTTATCAAGCGCTTCTCGGTTTTGTTTTGCCTTGTTTGTTTCCCCTCTTAGGTGAGACTGGAGTGCTAGAGGGGGCTGACCTTGGGTGTTTCTCTTCTTCAGGTCAGTTAGACTGATGAAAATCCAATAGGTTAGGTAGGCTCTGGTAAAATACTGTCTCTTGTAGGCAGGCCTTGTTAAGAAGAGCAGAATGCTCTGGCATCCTTCAAAATGGCAACTATTTCCATCCCCGAGAAACACAAGGGAATTTTTCTCTGATGTCCACTGTGAGAACCTGGTAGAGTTTTACCTCCTGGAGGTAAAACTCACAAAATTGTGGGTGCATACACCTAAAACTGAGCCCCTCGGAGTTTTACATTCTCAAACGTGTTCATCCTGAGCCTCCAGCAATTCATTAGTTATAGTTTTAGATTTTCTTATTCCAGTACTGGTTCCTGGAGTGGTGTTCATTCTTGGGCGTTTGCTGCAGTGTATTGTAATTGCGTGTATCTGCCTTTCTGTCGCTCCAATTCCAGGGACGTCAGTTTGCACTGTGGTCCCCGTTCTCTGATGGATCTAAGAAGTGTTGTTGATTTTTAGTTTGTTCACCTTTTATCTTGTAAGGACAAAAACGATAACTTCCAGGCATCTTATATGCCAGATTTGAGACTATTTTCCTCAAATGCTGTCATTTTAAAAAGCGGGTATTTTATTTCCTTCAAATAGTGAGCAGTTTTAAGTTTTAATTTCTAATTGCTTCAGCATCTGAAGTCTTTGGGTATCAGTTTCTGCTCCTTGTTATTGATACAGAACACCTGGCCCCTGGCTAACCGCCCGCCCCCCCCCCCCCCCCCCCCCAAGCCTGGAACCGCAGCAGTAAGTGAGAACAGCTGACCCCATTTTTCTGCCCAAATGTTGCCTTTTTGGCCTGCCCCGCCCCTATCCTGTGCCATAAAAAAACTTCAGCTGGCAGAGTAACGCAAGCGGCTGAGCGGCTGGGATACAAGTGGCTGAGCAGCAAGCAGAGAAGCAGCAACTGAGTGTTGGAGACCACGGATAGACGCGGCTAACTTCAAACGGTGCAGCTTCCCGGAAAGGTCACCTTCTTCCCGCACCGTCCCTTTCCCAATTCTCCATCCCCCTGAAAATCGCTTTTATTACCCAATAAACTCCTCCACACACACTACCTTCAACCCATTCATGGGACCTGATTCTTCCTGGATGCTGGACAAGAACCCAGGTGCCGAGAGGGCAGGGGCTCGGATGCTGCGGGGCCTACACAGAGCCTGTTCCCACCAGAGAGAAGTGACCCCCGGTTCCAGTATTCACTTCCTCCAGTTCCTGCACTCGCTTACTTGCATGCTCCCTCTCTCAAGAAGTGGCCAATGGCAGCCTGAGTGAAATGAGCCATTCCAGTTCTCGCCCACGAAGGGGGTCAAGGTCAAGGGAACACTCCCATCTCATCATTTCTATTGGTTCTTATTTCTTTTTCTTTCTTTCCTTCCTTCCTTCCTTCCTTCCTTCCTTCCTTCCTTCCTTCCTTCCTTCTTTCTTTTCTTTTCTTTTTTTGACAGGGTCTTACTCTGTCATCAGGCTGGAATGCAGGGGCATGACATGGCTCACTACAACCTCTGCCTCCCAAGCTCAAGTGATCCTCCCAGCTAGTCCCAAGTAGCTGGGACTACAGGCACACATCACTATGCTCAGCTAATTAAAATTTTTTTTTTTTGTAGAGATGACGTCTCACTATGTTACCCAGGCTGGTCTGGAGTTCCTGGGCTCAAACAATCATCCCGTCTTGGCCTCCCAAAGTGCTGGAATTATAAATGTTAGCTACCATGTCTGGCCTTAGTTCTCATTTTTGGTAACTTGTTTCTTTGTGTAATCAAAAATCTTTCTGTGCCCCCCATGGCCCTTAAAAATTATTTGTGTATATTCTCAAAGGCCTATGTCAACAAAAAAGAGTCAAACTCTGTAAAATATTTAAAGAGGTTTATTATGAGCCAATCATGAGTGATCAAGGTGCAAGGCACAGTTTTAAGAGGTCCTGAGAACATGTACCCAAGATGGATGGGTTGCAACTTGGTTTTATACTTTTAAGGGAGACATAAGACATTAATCAAGGCCGGGCGCGGTGGCTCAAGCCTGTAATCCCAGCACTTTGGGAGGCAGAGACGGGCGGATCACGAGGTCAGGAGATCGAGACCATCCTGGCTAACACGGTGAAACCCCGTCTCTACTAAAAATACAAAAAACTAGCCGGGCGAGGTGGCGGGCGCCTGTAGTCCCAGCTACTCGGGAGGCTGAGGCAGGAGAATGGCGTGAACCCGGGAGGCGGAGCTTGCAGTGAGCTGAGATCCGGCCACTGCATTCCAGCCTGGGCGACAGAACGAGACTCCGTCTCAAAAAAAAAAAAAAAAAAAGATATTAATCAATACATGTGAGGTATACATTGATTTGGGCTGGGAAGGTGGGACACTTGAAGTAGGTGATTCTAGGTCATAGGTGGATTCAAAAATTTGCTGATTCACAATTGGTTGAAAAAATTAAGTTATTATCTAAAGGCCTGGAGTCAATAAAAAGGAGTGTCTGGGTTAAGATAAGGGATTGCAGAGACCAAGGTTTTTGTTATGTAGATGAAGTCTCAAAGGTGACTGCTCTTAGAGGCAATAGATGGCAAATGTTTCCTATTCTGATCTTTTCAACATGGCAGACTCTCAGCTAATCTCTGCTGGATCAGGAAATGATCTACAGAATGTAAATTTCCCCCATAAGAGATAGCCTGGCAGGGCCATTTCAAAATATCACAAATATATTTTAGGGTAAAATAATTTCTTTCAGGGCCTACTATCAGTCATGTGATGCTATACTACAGTTAGGTCTGAATTTGGTATCTTATTGTTACAGAGTCTGTTTTGTCAGTCTTAAGATCTCTGTTTTAATGTTAACGCTGCTCAATTGTTCCTGAATTCCACAGAGAGGAGACTATAATGAGGCATGTCTGACCCCCACCTTCCTGTCATAACGTGAACTAGTTTTCTAGGTTTACTTGGGAATCCCATTGGCTTAGAGGAGGTGGTCCATTCAGTTGGTTGCAGGACTTAGGATTTTATTTTTGGTTTATACTAGGATAAAGATACCTCCCTCCAGAGTTGACTTAAGTTTACTTTTTCAGGTACCTGCAGAGAGTACAATCAGACTTAACATTTTTGGACCACTCAAATTATGCAAATTTGAGCAATTTCCATTGGACTATCAGAAAGTAGCTTGTTTTATAGCTACTTTTTCTGTCTCCCTCACCACCATTCTATCCTCCCTTCTAATTGTCTTTTTATCTTTTGATGTCTTTATCTCTCTCTCAGCACCATTCTATCCTCTCTCCCATTTTTCCCATCAGGATGTGGGAGATTTATTTCTAAGGAGTCACTATCCTGAGTGCCCTGAGTGTGGATAATTCTTTGACATCCTGGCTTAGCGTGTGTGTGTGTGTGTGTGGTGTGTGTGTGTGTGTGTGTGTGAAAGGAAAAGAGGGTTGCTCTATATGACTGTGTACTTTGGTTAGGACTTCAGATTCTGGTTTGCCCTTTTTTACATAGAAAATCCACCAACACTTTAGATCAGTTTTGCAGCCATTTCTTCTCCTCCTTCTTCTTCTTTTTTTTTTTTTTTTGAGATGGAGTATCATTCTGTCACCCAAGCTGGAGTGACACTATCTCAGCTCACTACAGCCTCTGCCTCCTGGATTTAAGCGATTCTTCTGCCCTAGCCTCCCGAGTAGATGGGATTACAGACGCTCACTACCATGCACAGCTAATTTTTGTATTTTTGACGGAGATGGGGTTTCACCTAAAATGGAGACTCCTGACCTCAAGCAATCTGCCCTTCTTGGCCTCCCCAAGTGTTGGGATTACAGGTGTGGGCCACTGCACCCAACCAGCCATTTCTTCTTGATTGTCAAATGCACTTAGAGTACCAGCAGTATGGCGTGTCAGCTTAATCCTCAAGTTCTCAACTCTTCCTCTATTTTAAATCTAGTAGTCACTTTGTATCCTTTTGAGCCTTTGCTATTTAGTATTTAACAAATATTTTACCTAGAATTTTCTTCCTTTTTTTTGAGACAGAGTCTTGCTCTGTCACCCAGGCTAGATCTCAGCTCACTGCAACCCCTACCTCCCGGGTTCAAGTGATTCTTCCACCTCAACCTCCCAAGTTGCTGAGATTACAGTTGCCCGTGACCACACCTGGCTAATTTTTATACTTTTGATAGAGACAGTGTTTTACCATTCAGCGTTTTACCGTTTTGGCCAGGCTGATCTCGAACTCTTGACCTCAAGTGATCCACCTGCCTCATCTTCTCAAAATGCTTGAATTACAGATGTAAGCAACCATGCCCAGCCTAGAATTTTATTTTTTTTCTGCCAAAAAATGAGTTCAAATGACCAATCAGAACCAGACATCTCTGATCTTGGGTGGTCCAAAAATGTCAAGTCTGATTGTTTTCAAATTGTGACTTGATGACTCTTTTGGACTTTTGTTCAAAGGTCTGTCAGCACAAGTTTTATACCAATCCTAAACATCCATTTTCAAAATCACTTGAACTTGGAATTCTGTAGGGCAGAGTCTAAGCCAATTTATTCTGTACTGATATTTATTCTTATCCACTGGACTGGGTCTGGTCCTGGGTAGAGGATAGGGGAGGGGCGGCTAGTCCTGCTTTAGTGCATGGTCTCGTAGGCATGGGATTTCAAACTGTTCACTTATATACCTATTTTATCTGCTCTTCCCTCAGGTTTTACTCCACTGGGGATTTTTTAATTTGGGGGTCATCATTGACCTTCTATTTTTCTTCCTCTCCCTCACATTGACATTATTTCTTGTGTGTTAATTCTTTACAGTTTTCAGACTATTTAGTTATTTATGATTTTATCTTTCTGCACGACATTAGGAATCTAGAGTGCCTAGATCCAAAATATAGCTGTTCCGCTTTCTAAGCCACATCCCCTTGTTAAGTCATAAACAATGACATTCATTGAGTTCTTATTGTGTGTGCTAAGTGTTTTACTCATTATCTTGCTGAATCTTTATTTTTCTCTTATGTATAATTATTTTGGTTATTTTTAACATTAGTATTACGTGTGAAAAAAAACTATGCCTTAGACAGCTTGGGCTGCCGTAATAAAATACGATAGACTGATGGTTTAAACAACAGAAATTTATTTCCTCACGGCTCTGGAGGCTGGGAGCCAAAACTCAAGATGCCAGCATGGTTGAATACTGGTGAGGGCTCTCTTCCTGGCTTGCAAATAGCCACCTTCTAGAGGTCATATGTGCTCACAGGGCCTTTCCTTGGTCCCTGTGTGTTCAGAGACAGAGAAGGAGAGCAAGTTATGTAGTGTTTCTTCTTGTAAGGGTACTAATTTCATCATGAGTGCCCACCCTCATGACCTCACCTAAACCTGATTATCTCCCAAAGGCCTCATTTCCCAATACCATCACATTGAAGGTTAGGGTTTCAACATATGAATTTATATGGGAAGCAGGAGGGAAGACACAATTTAGTCCACTGCAAACAATCTAACAGATTTTGCACACTTTAATTATTATCATTTTCTTGTCCTTTTTTTTTCTTTTTCTCCTTTCAAATGTACCTTCTCTCTTTAAACCAGTTTGAATCTTGGGAAGTCATTTAATCCAAAAATATTCTTTTCACAGATGAAGAAACTGAGACTCAAAGAGATTAATTAAAATTTTCAAAATCGCATAGGTAACTTGTGGAAGAGTTAATTTAGACTTACAGGGAGTCACAAAAATAGTGCAGAGTTCTTGTAACTCAGATTCCCCTAATGTTAACATTTCATATAGCAATGGTATATGATCAAAACTAAAAGTATTAACCCTGGTACAATACTGTTAATTAAGCTATGAATTTTCTTCAGATTTTACCAGTTTTTCCACGGATTTCCTTTTTCTATTTCAGAATTCAATCCAGTATTCCACATTGCAGTTAGTTGTTATGTGTCCTTAGTCTCCTCCAATTTCTGATAATTCCTTAGTTTTCTTTTGTCTTTCATGCCCATGCTACTTTTGGAAAACTCTGGTTAAGCTGTTTTTTATAGTATGTCCTTACTTTTTGTTTCTCTGATATTTTTTCATGATTAGATAGCGATGATTCATTATTAGGGAAAAATCCCACAGACATGACATGCCCTTTTAGAAAATCATATTGGGGAATGCATGATGCTGATGTGTTCTACAGCTGGTGAGGTTGACATTTATCACTTAGATAAGGCGGTATCTATCACGTTTCTCCACGGTAAAGGTGCTATTTTCCTTTTCAAATGAATACATATTTGGTGGGAGATACTTTGAGATACTCCAATTATTTATGGAGGATGGTGTATCCATTAAGAGATGAATGTGCTTAATGGTCATTGTTCTTGCTTTGTGTTGAGCACATTCATTTTTTCCTTCTCTTTTTGTTTCTCTCTAATCTCAGAGATGGACTTTGATAAAGGTCATGAGCAAAATGACCCAAAGGAGAAAACACAGACCAACTCTTCCTTTCACCTCCTTCACTGGACAGGGAATGCTTTGATGGGAAAAATAAAGAGATTGTTGTGGTCTTTCTCTAGGTTCTTTTTTCCTCTCCTCTATTAGAATAGAAGTTGGGGCAGACTCTGTCAACTGAGGAAGTTACCCGTCAGGTTTAAGAGAATTATAGAGGGACCAGAAGAAAGGAAGTGGAGCAAGAGGAAAGAAGGAGATAGGGAAAGGAGGAATACAAATCTGCTCAGTCCAGAACTTTTGGAAAAAAGTATGGTGGAGTAGCCTAGGAAGAAGGATATGCATTTGGCTGTGGTTTCCCTGTGGAATATTTTTCAGGATTCCAAGCAATGGAGGAGGGGGTAGATGGCAGGTCAAGGTGAAGTTAACACCCTATGGACTGGGAATTCAATGATCTCTGCTCTTTACTTTTCTGTTGATAATGCCAATCCCATGTCTTTAAGTTTGACAGTGGAAAGCAGACCTTCTTTGGGAGGGATACCCACTTCTCAGAATCTCTCATGTTTTTCCATACTGCTCCTAAGTTTGAAAACTTCTCCTGAAATGGATAATATAGCCAGTCTAAAGCACCTTGAAATCTACCAGTTTATCAGAGACAAAGATTGTTTTTGAATCAATCACTTAGAACTCTATATTAGTTTCCTATTAATGCTTTAACAAATTGCCACAAACTTAGTTGCTTCAAGTAACATGAATGTACTTATTTATTATTTATTTATTTTTTGGAGACAGAGTCTCACTTTGTTGCCCAGGCTGGAATGCAGTGGTATGATCATGGCTCGTTGCAGCCTTGAACTCCTCAACTCCAGTGATCCTCTCTACTTCAGTCTCCTGAGTAGCTAGGACTATAGGTACACACCACTACATCTGGCCTTTTTTTTTGGATGGGGTCTTGCTGTATTACCCGGGCTGGTCTTGAACTTCTGGCCTCAAACAATCCTCCTACCTCAGCCTTCCAAAGTGCTGGGATTACAAGCATGAACCACTTCACCCAGACTCACAAATGTATTAATTATCTTACAGTTTCTTTAGCTCAGATATCTGAAATGGTTCTTACAGGGCTAAAATCAAGATGCCTGTGTTCTTCATTGGAGGCTGTGGGAAAGGATCCACTTCCAGGCTCATTCAGGTTGTTGGCAGCTTCCTGTGGTTGTGAGACCGAAGTCCCTGTTTCTTCTTGGTTGTTGGCTGGAGGTCATTCTCAGCTCTTAGAGTCCAACCACATTCGTCAAAACTTGCAATGGTGGGTCAAGTCCTTCTCACTGTTCATATCTCTCTATCCTTGACTTCTGCCTCATTCTTCCTGATTCCCTTTTGTCACCTCTATCTCACTGATTTCAGATGAAGAAATTTCCAAGCTTTGTGTGATTGCACTGGGCCTGCCTGGGTAATCCAGGGTAATTTCTCTGTCTTAAGGTCACTTTTACCATATTCACAGGTTCCAGGATTTAAGGCATGGATATCATTGGGAGGGCTATTATTTGACTATCATAGGCTCAAACAACACAAAAGGGAGGTTTTAAAAGGAGATGAGGGAAGAGATGTGGGGGCAGGCCACATCCTGGGAGTATAGTGATGGGTATGGGCAACTGAGAGGAGCAAGAAGGTATTGGTCCTCTGAGTGGGTAAGAGATAAGGCTTTAAAAGTAGAGATTTCCAACTGGAGGCAGAGGTGGTGGAGGACGATGTTGCCTTCTTCGATGTGCCTAAACTGCTTTTGCTGAGGAAAGTCAATGGGGTATAGAGTGTGGTTGATCTCTGGAGCACTCACGTTGCCTGAAGATTGTGTAGATCTCTATCCAGCCTCAGATAGGCCAACTGTAGAAGACAAAGCAAGATTTGGGGAATACTGGAGTGAATGACCTGCTGATTCTAAGGCACAGGTTTCTGGCCATCTGTTTGCTTTGCTGGCAGTCCTAGTCGTCTGGCTTTGCCTGTCTACAGCACTGGTTTTGATGGTGCTGGTTTTTAAGAAGCTCCTGCACACCCCATGTCCATGCTGACTCCCCTCCCTGCATTCTACTTTCTCCTAAGGGAGCTCCGGTGTGGTCCTGTCATTGGAGGCTAGGACGCTGGGCTTAGACACATGTGGTACAATGGACTCTTCATTGCCTTGTCTCCCATTTGCTCAGCCCACTTTTTTAGCCCAGTCCCTACTAGGACAGCCAGCTTCACACAGGTGCAACCTGATATCTCCTTACTTGCTTTCTGCCTCAGGATCATCCAACACCATGGTGGAGATACTCAGAAATTAATTGGCATCTACATGTACAATTTAGAAGTGAAAGGGAGTTATAACCCATGGAATAATCTTGGGTGAATGAGAAATGGGAACTTGAGATAATGCTCCCATGGTGGGGATGTTTCTGAAGTGCATTCTATATTAATTCTTTAGAGGGTCCCAAGGAAATTAATGTCCAATTGTCCACAGGAGTGACCAGCTCTTTGTACTGACTTTTTACCTGTCCCAATTTTATCCTGCTACCTGACTTCTGTTTCCTGGAATCACTTCCCAAAGTAAATTACCTGCATGCAAGCCCTATGTCAGCTTCTGCTAAGGTGTGTACCAACTGCGTTAGTTGGTGAAGTGGAAGAAAACCCAAGTCAGGATAAAAATATTTTAATAAGACATAGCTCAGTCTTTCTTTACAATACTCATCTATGAGTTGGAAGCAAGGCCTGGGAAAAAATAGCCGGAAGCATCTCTTACTACAACACCTGACTTTTGGGGAGATCCATAGCTCTGTAATGCCCTTTAAACAGCAGGCCAAGTTGTAGATGACTTGCTTGTGTAAATAAAAGAGGCAGAGAAGCATAGAGGCGCATAGTACTAGTGCTGTCAACAGCTTATATGGATAACTTGAGGAAACAAAGTAGAGAGCCTATGATATATCAATTAGTAAAATGAATTGATTGTTGTGTTTTAAGCATGCTCTTTGGAAGAAATTGGGAGGAGGCAGAATAGAGGCAGAATCTTCATACATCTTTTATCTTTAAAAATGTGCAATAGGAGCTTGGGAATGAAAAATCTTTAGGGATGCTTAAAATGCCAGGCAGCATAAGGCTAGAATGAAAACAAACACAGTAGAAAAGAGGAATACTAGGAGGAGGAATAGGCCATGAGTGAAATATATAATTTTAAAGTACTGGCTCTTCTTCTTTTCCACCTGTGAGACCTTGTTTCTAGTGGCTTAACATAACTGAACTGTAATTTTCTTATCTGGAATTTGGGGATAGATAGTAATAATTTTGTCCTGATAGATATGTTGTAAGAATAAAATGTATGTAAGAATAAATTCTATACATACATGTATATATATGTGTATATATAATTTTATGGTGTGTATATATAATTTTGTATATGTATATGTATGTGGGTATACATATACAAAAATTAAAATAAGCATACATTTAGTGAGAACCTACTATATACTAGGACTTCCCTGGGCACTAAGCAATAAAGAGATGAGTATGACATTCCCTTTGAGGACCTACCAAGTTATGAAGAAGACAGAAACAGGTGCAGGTATGAATATATAGAAGGCAGTGCCATTAATGGAGGAAAGAAAAATCTGAGAAATCTAGAAAAGAACCGATCAATCTTTCTGGGTGTGGGAAATTAGCAGTTTACATCTAAGCTAGAAATTAGTAGGTTCCTTTAGGCATAGCAAGAAGTGAAATAGGAGGGAGATGGCAAAGGCATTCCAAGAAGGTAGAAGAGCAGAACTAAAGGCATATGATGTGCAAGTTAGAAATAGAGAATGAAGAAGTTAGTAAACTTGTTTGGAACTTGCTAAATTCAAAGTTTCCATAGTGCCCCCAGAGTGTAATTGTTCAGTGAGTAGTTGGAATCTAAAGTCAGAGACTCAAGTGAGGGGATGAAGCTGGACAACAGGACTGCTCAGAGAAAGTGAGTGTGTTGAGTGAAGCTATAATTGGCTCAAGAAATTCAAATATTTAGTAGATAGGGAAAGGAAGATGAAATAGGATGTCAAATTATGTGTTTTGACTGAGACATCAAAATACAACAGATATAAAAAAATTACAAATGAGATATCCGATCACTAGGTAGAAATGTAAACTAGGTGTTTGAGGATGTTTTGCTAGTTCTCTCACCAACAAGGAAAATATGAAAAGATCTAAAGAGATTGATAGAATTTCTAATGAGAACTTCTTTGGGAAAAATTGGTTCTGTGATTCCTAGTATTTTTCATCAAGTCTTGGGAAGGGACTTCAAAGGAGATCACTTGGAGAGTCTAACATGTAAATCTTGTATTAAGAGTGGGAGAACTATTGATTGATATCTAATCTATGCCTAGGGAATCATACAGTGAGAGAGAGGCCACCTGGTCTAGCCTCAGGTAGCAGGACAGTGGGAGATTATTGCACTTCCTTCTGATGGTGTGTTTAAGATGCATGATTCTGGAGAAGGGATGTGGAACTCATGGTAAGAATATTAGTACAATGTCATTTAAAAATTATCTTGACTAAGAAAATTTATGTCAGAGTTCTAGTTGGAGGCTTCAGTAGGAGAGCCTCCAAAAAAATCTTCTAATTTGCTCATGACAAGAAGAGTTAGCTTTTAATTTCTGCCAGACTCTGAGATAACAGACCCACCTTAAGACAGTACCAGTCAGGGTAGAACTTTGGCATTCTTTTCCTCTCCTCCCATGGTAAGTTTAAAAACAGTGATTAGGAGAAGGTAAGAAAAAGAACAAAAGTGAATCAAACCTCCTTTCTTGAAGGTAGTTAATCTGCTTTCAGTCATGCCTTATTTGGGGTATAAGGAGGGGAATAAGGGCTTATGCTTTTGAAGAGTTATAACTTTGAATGAAGATTTAACTACCAATTAATATATTGAACTAGAACTTTCTGATGTCCAGACTGAGACTTTGTGACTGAAATCATTCTTTGGCTTTATTTATTTCCCCCGGGTGACTGCCCAGATTTTTATCCAGGAACACGAAAAAGATATCTCCCAATAAAAAAGTATAAATGTACAATGAAACACCAAAAAAAAAAAATTGCATCTCACAAGTTGTGCTGTATCAAGCCTTTATATGAAGAGGATTCAGACAAAGAGAGCCTAAAAAACCAGAGAAGTCAATGAGATTAGAGTTGTAAAAACCAAGAAAATGAAAAGTATCAAGCATAGTACTAGTACAGGAAACAGATGTTTTCATCCCGACAATGAGCACAATCTGGATAAACTGTAAAATCATAATATTCTTTTTTAAAAAACCCATCATCACAGATCTGAGGTTTCAGTGTATTCTAGATGAAGTAAATCTGGAAAGAGATGAGCCCTTTCTAAGCCAGAAGAATCTCATAGCTGCTTTGATTGCCAGGGGCATGGTAGAAAAAGGAGT
Source organism: Trachypithecus francoisi (assembly GCF_009764315.1). Lineage (NCBI taxonomy): Eukaryota > Metazoa > Chordata > Mammalia > Primates > Cercopithecidae > Trachypithecus > Trachypithecus francoisi. Next base: position 66,154,041 of record NW_022681470.1, on the reverse strand, counting down.
GAACCTACCATGAAAGAGGTAATGAGAAGCCAGTCTGTTTCTTAATGAACTTTTCATGGATGCATGTGGACTGGCATGACAGGCCAGAATTTGGAAGCCCTCATTAGTCATAGGAGAGTCTGTATGCACCTAGCAACTCTTCCCGTGGACCTGCACTGAGTGTACGTGGGCACTGTCCTAAAAAGCTGCAGCAGGAGCAGAAGAACTGAGAGGGATTTCCCCTGGGTATAAGGGGTCTTTTCTAAGAGCAAAGCAGGGCCCAGCTGGGCGCAGAGCAGAAGAGGTGAAAGAAATGTCTATAAATTTCAGGCCAGGCACAGTGGCTCACACCTGTAATCTCAGCACTTTGGGAGGCCATGGTGGGCAGATCACCTGAGGTCAGGAATTCAAGACCAGCCTGGCCAACATGGTGAAACCCCCTCTCTACTAAAAATACAAAAATTAGCCAGGTGTGATGACAGGCACCTGTAATCCCAGCTACTCGGGAGGCTGAGGCAGGAAAATTTCTTGAACCTGAGAGGTGGAGTTTGCAGTGGGCCGAGATAGCACCACTGCACTCCAGCCTAGGCGAAAAAAAAAAAATTCAGTGGGTCTTTTCCAAGTACAGTATGGTGGTCCAGTGAAGGCTGGGAACAGGCCTGCAGAAGATATAGTTCTTCTAAGATACAGTGAGCCAACATTAGAGCTTGAGAGCAAAGAAAATTCTTTAGTGACTGAAAAAGTTGTCAACACAGCTGAGAAGGAGAGAGAAAGCCCGTAATGTGGAAAAATAGTGCCAAAGAGATCTACAGATTATCACAAGTACACAAATTCTGAGCACTGCTGGAGGGAAAGGCCTAATCCCTACTTTCAATCACGCCCTATTTGGGGTATGACGAGGGGAATAAGGGCTTATGTTTTTAAGGAGTTATAACTTTGAATGAAGATGTGAATACCAGTTAACATATTGAACTAGAAATTTATAATGTCCCCCAGAATAACTGAAACCATTAGTAAGCTAAATATAACCCAGTTGCTAAAAATCCCATATCTTGCTCAAGTGCAGATTAGATTCACTTTGCCCCCAAACTCTTTTCCGCCTGGGATGGGAAGAGTTATACTTTTTTTTCTGGGAAGAAATATCATTTATTTCAGTCTTTATTGTCCTTTTACACACGATGTCTTATATACAATAAAAATTATAAAGCATAGAAAGAAGGTAGAAAATGTAAGCCATAATAAAAAAAAAGTCAGTTGGAGACCCACAAATGATTCTGATACTGGAATTAGCAGACAAGGACTTTAAATAATCCATTATAACTACATTAAATATTTCAACAGAAAAATAAAAAGTATAAAAAGAACCACCTGGAAATATTAGAAATAAGAAATACAACATCAGAAGAATTCATTCAATGACCTGAACAGTCTGGAAACATGAAAAGACATTATCAATAGAAATATAGAAGATTGTCCAAAGTGAAAATCAAAGAGAAAAAATAATGGAAACAGAACCAAACAGAATGTCTGATACCTGCGGGACAATATCAAAAGGTTAAGAATACATAGAATTAGAATTTCAGAAGGAGAAAAGGACAAGATAGTAGTGCAGAAGAAATATTTAAATGGATAATAGTCTAGAATTCTTCAAAATTGATGAAAAACATCACCATAGATCCTAAAAGTTTAGCAAACTCCAAAGAGAAAATGCAAAGAAATGATACAAATATGTCATGATCAAACTGACGAATACCAAATATGAATGGAACAACATAAGAATGTTGGCTGATTATGCCAAGAGCACTTAGAAATAATGAAGGTAGAAGGCAATGAAATAATATTTTCAAAGTGCTGAAAGGGGGGAAAAAAAAGCCTGTCAACCTAGAATTCTATGTTTATTAAAATTTTCTATCAGATAAGAGCAGAGATAATTCCTCTTCAGCAGACCTGAACTACAAAAATAACATAGGATGTGTATCTGATATCAGATGGAAGCTGGTTTTTCAAGAAGGAATGAAGAGCTCTACAAAGAGTAAAACTGTGGGTAAATGTAAAAGATCTTTCTTTTTAAGACCGTGCGCGGTGGCTTAAGCCTGTAATCCCAGCACTTTGGGAGGCCGAGACGGGCGGATCACGAGGTCAGGAGATCGAGACCATCCTGGCTAACATGGTGAAACCCCGTCTCTACTAAAAAATACAAAAAAAAATCTAGCCAGGCGAGGTGGCGGGCGCCTGTAGTCCCAACTACTGGGGAGGCTGAGGCAGGAGAATGGCGTAAACCCGGGAGGCGGAGCTTGCAGTGAGCTGAGATCCGGCCACTGCACTCCAGCCTGGGCGACAGAGCGTGACTCCGTCTCAAAAAAAAAAAAAAAAAATCTTTCTTTTAAAATTATTGTTAAAAAACTAATGACTATTAACACAAACATTTGTAACAATATAGGGTGAGTATGAAGAACTGACCAGCTCTGTGGTGTATCTCGTGGGATTAGGACCAAGAGTTCAACTGGGGTGCAGAGTCCAGCAAGGTGGGGCCAAGGAGGCAAATCTGGGTGATTAGGACCAGTGTGGCAGTGGCCAAGAGAGGATCAGAGACTGATTAAGTGAAGAGAGACTGGGCACATAAGTAAATATTTTGAGTACAATGGCATCCAGTTTTTCACTTATATTAAAGGAGAAAGTTACAAATATGGCTGGGCATGGTGGTGCATGCCTGTAATCCTAGCACTTTGGAAGGCTGAGGTGGGAGGACTGCTTCAGCCCAGGAGTTCTAGACTAGCCTGGGCCACATGGTGAGACCTCATCTCTAATAAAAAGTTAAAAAATTAGTTGGGCATCGTGGTATGTGCCTGTAGTCCGAGCTAGTCAGGAAGCTGAGGTGGGAGGGTTGCTGGAGCCCAGGAGGTCAAGGCTGCATGGGCCATGATGACGCCACTGTACTTTACCCTGGGCAACAGAACAAGACCCTATCTCAAAACGAAAACAAACAGGGAAAGAGGGGAGGTCACAATAAACTCTGTAGTGTTGGATTGGACTTTAGGTATTGGTGTGAACTCATGGTTTTACATCTGTTTATTTATTTACCTACCTATGTATCTAAAAAATATACATACAGACACAAAATAGAGATGAATAGAAATAAATGTAGATGTAGGTGTGTGTGTATGAGTATTTACGAGGTTTGCCCATTGACTGGACCTAGAATCAATGACACTCAGGAGCAGTAAACACACTAAATACCATTATCCACTAAAAGAAACCAGGATTTCCTAAAGAAAATCATTGTGTTTTTTGTTTGCCTGTTTGTTTGTCTTTCTTTCTTTCTTTCTTTCTTTCTTTCTTTCTTTCTTTCTTTCTTTCTTTCTTTTTTAGACTTGGTGTCTCCCTGTATTGCCCAGGCTGGAGTGCAGTGGCATAATCAGATTATGTCTCCTGGGCTCAAGTGACCTTCCTACTTCAGTCTCCCAACTGGCTGGGATTACAGGTGCATGCCACTATGCTTGGTTAAACTTTTTATTTTTTTAGGGATGGGGTCTTTCTGTGTTGCCCACGCTGGTCTCCAACTCCAGGTCTGAAGTGACCCTCTCACCTACACCTGGAAATAATGATGCTTGAGTTATGGAAAGTACAAGATGTGTCTGCAACATTTTCATGTGTTGGAAAGTAAGAAAGTGCTCAGAGTGATGAGGATATGACAGAAGGATATAAGAATCTGCTCCCTTGAACTTCTACTGGCCAAATTTGGAACAATTTGTACATAAAAATTAATAATGGATTTTGATTTACTCAGTACAATAGAAATCCATAATTCCATACTAATATAAACAATGGAATGGATGGATGAGAAGGGATAGTTCTACCTTGGAGTAAAATGTCAACTAAAAAGTGTTGAAGTAATATAGGCATTAGAAAAATCACCATTTTTCAATCATCATAACATTAAATGACTCATACAAGAATCACCAATGGATGTTAAAATTTGTGGGTAAAAGTTAGAATCAGAGCAAGATATTTTTGTATTGCCAAAGCGTTTCTCCACGAATTACTTATTAACCTATAATTACAAAATATGAATTAACTTTATAGTGAAGCTAGCTGGTAAACTCCATTTTAATCAAGTTGATATCATCAGTAATTGGACAAATAGACTTTATGTGCTTCCTGGTATGTTTCATCATGATGAATACAGCATATATTTTGTGATATTCATGCAAAAATATATAAGTTGAAAAAATTATGAGAAAATATCAAACAGATCCAAATTGAGGGCTATTTTACAAGGCAACTGGCTGTATGTGACTATAATTTTTCTTTCTTTTTTAAAATAGAAGCAGTCAGATGAGTTGCCAGCTTCCATTCCAGTATAATATATAAATGGAATGCTTTCAACAGGACAAGATGAAAGGGAAAATAATTAGCCAGCATAGGCAAGGTTTAGTAAAGACCCCTCTTCTCTCTACACATCCCTAACGTCAGTTAGAGACTTGCTTTCTAGCTAACTCCTTTTTTAAGACAAAATCCCTTATGAAAGTTAAACCTTATATTCGTACCTTAGTATAAATTTCTTTAATCAGATAATTAAATTGCTTTCTTTTGAATACTTATCTCAGAATCACAAACAGATTTTTTTGCTTTTAATTAATTTTTTTTTGGGGGTGGCAGTAGTGACTTGGAGCATGTAACACTTAGGAGAGAAAATTCAATCAGAGTGGGGAAGCTTTGGGATGCTGAAGGGTAGCTGAAAAACACTGCTCCCTGAAAAAGTGAGAAGGATAAGGGAAAAGCTGAAGACTGGAAGGAGAGAAGGCCCAACCAAATTTTTTCCTTCATGTAATTGTGTGTGTGCATGTGTGTGTGTGTGTGTAGACTCAACTCTTTGTCTTCACGCCCTGAAAAATCACCTAAATGACCATTGTCCTATGGGATGAAGGTAATTACCAATTCCTTGAACAGAACTAATAGCCAGTCAAGATAGTTTCCCAGGAAATAAATGGCAAGGTTGCAGCCGTCACTCATCCAATCAGAGTACTAAAAACCAATTCATTCTCATCTGGGATGAGTTGTCCTATTAGATATATGGAAATGTCTATATATCCATATATATGGAAATGTTATGACTGGAAATGTTGTGGCTGGAAATGTTATCCGGGTTGCAGAAAGATTTTACCAAAAAAACCTCCTGCTTTTGTTTGTTCTAATGCCTCAGAAATCTGTCCCCTATGCTATCTGATCATCCTGTGGCCAATCCCTAAAAGGAAAACTGTTCCAGAATGGCATATAGGACACTGAAATCTCAGATAAGTAAAAAATAATATATACAGTCACTAAATAATGCTTCCTGTAAGTAGGCCGTAAGAGAGCAGAGGTTGCTCTTATCAAACAAAGGCTAAGAGAGAAAGAAAAAATTTTAGAATGCTTTGCCATGTCCATGTAGCTTTTAATTATATTGTCTTTTCAGATTCTAATATGGGAGAAGGACCCATGTTGGAATGGCTGTGGTCAGTTGTCTACAGAGCCACCCTCTATATTGTTCAGTGGGACCTCACATGGCAGAATAAAGACCTATAGTTATAGGTGACAGTTCCAGCAATGCAATTTACTAAATGAGAATGTCATAAATGCTCTAGTGCTAAAGAGATTCATATTAGAATGCTGAAGGTTAGAGAATAAATTTAAGTGTCATTTGGGGGTAGGCTTGGTGACCAACTAATCTGTTTGCCCAGGGCTCTCCTGTTCAATGTTGTGAACACATCTTAGTTCCAGGCAAACCTGGACAATTGATCACCCACCCAGCAGACCAGGCTTGATGATTTATAAGGCTTTTTTCAAACCCTAAAATCCCTTTATTCTGAGGCATGTATGTATAAGTGCAGTGTTGCTTTCATGAACTCTATAATAGAAAACAATAATGGTGTCATTCACTTAGTCTAGAGGGCAGAGTGATAGACTGGGTGGTTCTACTAGTAAACCACTGTGTCTGTGTGACCTTGAAAGAAACCTTTCCTCTGTGAGTCTTTTTCTCCTCTAAGAGAAAGGATTCACAGGAATCTTTTATAAGATTCTTTCCACCTCTACCATTCTATGGCTTTTTCCTGTGCATTTGAAGTGTTTCATGCTAGTCTTGAGAAGATGCTCTTGCATACCAATTCTCCATTTACCTGTGTGTTTGAAGACAGGGAGGGTGCAGTGAAGGAGGTGAGGAATGCAAGTGTGTAGAAAAAGTAAGGTGTAAAAAACTCAGCAAAAAAAAAAAAAAAAAAAAAAAGAAAAAAAAATTCAGAGCTTTTATTCCAAGGAAATCAGAAGATATTTTATACATCTATTCATTTTCCATCACTGAATTCCTTTTGGTAGCATAACAAACAAACCCCTCCTTCTCCCATTTTAGCTACAGAGAGAAAAAGAAGTTTGTCTAAGGTTACACAGTAAATTAATGACAAAGGTAAGACGTAGAGTTTATGTCTCCAGGACTGCACTATTTACCTGCCAGGCTGTGCTGCCTATGAAGTGTCATTAATTAAAGTACCTGCTCCCTTCTCTTTTATTTTTGAACCAAAGAGGGAAGCATTATGTCTGATAAAAGAAAACAGTAGATGGGGAGTAATTTTCAGGCTCCTGCTCTTCTCCCAACTCATTGTCCAACCCTTGGCATTGTTGACAATTTCAGATACCGGTTAAATACAGCAAGGGGAAGTCAATGCTACACCTTAAAAATTAATTGTTCAAGTACTAGGTCATTTCAGAGTAATGCACCATGAAATTATGTTATTCTACAGAAGAATTTCCATAAAGTTTAACATGCCATGACGCATTCTTTTTCCATTGGAGTTAGTTTTTTAAAAAGTACATAAAAAGAGTCTTTGGAGTCCAGGGGTGTGTGTAAACCTTGCTGCAGACAAAGCAGAAGGTGTTAGGCAGGGCTTTCAGAGCAGCAGATGCCGTGGGATCGCTGCTAAGGGAGACTCCATTACCCAAGCATTGCCTATAAAAGCACAGCCCGGGCTGGTATCTGGTGGAGGCAAGTGCGGAAGAAGTCATTAGTCTTGGTGCTTTTTTACTGTTATTCACACTGGGATAATGAGATTATTGGAATATTTTTTTTCTTAATGAGAATGAGACAGAATACCTTGGTCTCTAAATGATTTAGTCACAGAGGGAACACATTACTCTTCCCTTGATTGCTGTCAAACGCTGGAAAATTGGAATATTATACTGATATTTATCGTGATGGGCAATATTTTTCCTGCCTTCTAGGTGTCAAATGAGATGGGAAAAATATTTGTCTGAAAAGCGGACTCCTTTACAAGGTTTACGGAAAGGAAGACAAATGAAGATGCAGGATAAGGATTTGGGGGTGGAGGTTAGAAGGATAAGATAATTGGAGGATGACTTTTCGCTATTTCTTTCTTCTTCTTTTTTTTTTTTTTTCCAACAGTAAAACTATCCCCTTGTTTTAATTTCCTACAGACTTCTCTTCCAGTTAACTCACCAGTGTTTGGGGCTAATTAGACACTGTTTAGATTCAGAATAGAAGGTTAATTTCAAGGGGAAAAGGGTTTGTGTTGGTCTGGAGGTCATTAGTGGCAGCTAGTTAATTTGTGTTTCTTGGAAAGGAATAACATTCTGGGGCTGGAGAATTTTTTTGTAGGGGGAGGTAAGAAGGATTTTTCAGTCTTATTCTCAAACACCTGATACTTGTCAGCCGAAAGTTTATGGGACCATTACAGGCCAATTGGTTGGCCTGGTGCAATGAGATTCAACACTGGTCATATATGGCTTCGCAGCCAAGGTGAACAAAGAAATCCCGAGTTCTAACTTCTGCTCCTGCCCCACCACCGAACTTCTTCTTCACGAAGGTCTGAAACATCTGAAAAACAGACAAACAAAAAATTAACAAGCAAAATATTCCATGCTGTCATTATGTGCTGGCTTTCAGAAGGCCATCACCCTGTTTCTACATTACAGTAAGACATTTCGGTGTTCTTGATGTAACAGGTGGAAGAATCTTACAGCATGAGCATTAGTCCTCTGATTTGCAGATACCATTCTTCATTAAATTCATTCAGAGATCTTATAAATATAGAAATTTCGGCTCACCCTCTGTGGGCTTATTCATCTGTATTTTACAATTTCACAGAAAATTTTGTTGCAGACTGTCCTCAGTATTTGAGAACTAATGAAATCCAACAGACCTGTTGTTATAGAAGAGGGCAGGGCTTCTTAGGAAGTAAGTTGACTTGTCTAAGACAACACAACTAACAAGTGACAGAGCGGAGACTTGGTCTCAGAGCTAAATGTTGTGGGATTTGCTTGATCCGTGCTGGATCCTTGTTCTCTTAATGCCTCAGTGGCCTGGTCTCCTCCTTCCTCCCTATCCTCATTTAGCAATGTGGCATGTGAATTGTCAGTAATTAATAGTTCTATGTTGTTTGTTGACATCTTCCTCTGTGCCTTCCTCTGAGGCTCTGAGACATAATCCTTACTCTTAAGGAACAATTAGATTTGCAGAAACAAAACACATAGCCATAAACATAAACTATGATGGCTGTTATAGGGAAAGGAGATGCTCTGAATGCTTAGGATAGTTGAGGAGGGGGCCAGAAATAGACATAGAAGACAATGTAGAAATGAGTGAGATGCATGATGGTAGCTGCATCATGTGGTCAAATTGAACACCTAGAAGCTTCTGGAAGCAGTTTTACATTTCATTATCAACTTGTCTGTCATTTTGTATCAAAATGTCTTCTGAGATCAAGGATTGTATCTTCTTGCCATGAATCCCCAGAAGGGTAAAATTCCTTAGTTCCAGGAAAGAGATTTTACTACATTCACCATAGAGGTAGGTTTTAGAATTTCAAAGGAGAGGTTCTTAGCCAGGGGTGGGAAATTTTGTGGAGGAGCTGGATTTTGACAATTTTATCCATGCTAAATGAATGCCCTAACTTATAATATTGGTATTTGTGTCTATAATTTAGCCCCAGTTGAACCGTATGCAATTTGAAAGCAGAAACCATGCATCTTGTACATTTCTGTAACCCACTGCTAAAGATTTCTAGTGGGTCTCGCCTGTAATTGGTGCCTGATCTCTTTGTATTGAATTAATTGAGCAGGCAAAAAGTGGAAGGGAAACCCCTAATGCAGTGAATGGTTCTCTACTGCACCCCGACATATACCTCCCGTCTCAGTCTGTTTGTGCTGCTATAACAGGATACCACAAAATAGGTAATTTATAAAGAACGGACATTTATTTCCTCACAGTTTTGGAGGCTGGGAAGTTTAAGATCTGGCTGGTGTCTTCTTACTGCGTTTTCTCACGGAGGAAGGCAGAAGGATGAGAGAGAGCAAGAGGGGCCAAACTCACCCCCAATATAATAAAATCCCTCCCAACATAATGCATAAATCCATCCATGAGGGCAGAATTAAATTTCAACATGAGTTTTGCAGGGGGCAAACATTTAAAACATTGCACCTCTTTTGTCACTTGTCACTTCTTTCTTTTTCTACTTTGATGTCTTCCCAAGAGTCATTGCAGGTTCTCAGATAATGTCTTACTTGTCTCTTTTACCTCCTTCTTTGCCTTATTCATTTTCCTTGCTCAGCGTCACCAACAGGAACATTACTTAGTCCATTAGTGGGTCTATAAGATATAGGAAAAAAAAATACAAAGTGTTTTTCTCTACTCTCACACAGTCACTATAACACAGAATACTTTGCCTCTGATCACCAAAACACCTGGGGTTTTTCTCCCACACACCAGCCAAGCAGCTCCATAGCAGACACTAGCTGGGTGTTCTCCACAGTGCAATTCAATTGTGACACTATCTACCTGGAGATAGTGTCAGATTCCACAGGTTGAAGGCTGAGTCCTACAAGTCTACCCCCAATTTCAGATGCTAGTTGCAAGTAGCAGATTGACATTTTATACTTTTGACCCACTTGTTATAAATCAGGAATTCCCATGACCCTTTCTTGTTCAATTAATTTGCTAGAATTGCCTCACGGAACTTAGGAAAATAGTTTACTTACTTTAACCCATTTAATATAAAGGATATTACAAAGGACACACATAACCAGTGGAAGAAATGTTAGGGCAATATGTGAAGGAAGGGACTTGGAGCTTCCATGCCTTTCCCAGGGACACCACCCTGCAGAAGCTCCCACATGTTCAGCTACCCAGAAGCTAGCCAAACCAGGTCCTTTGGGGGTTTTTATGAAGCATTATTATTATTCAGGCAATATTAATTAAATTATTGACCATTAGTAATCAACTTAGTCTTCTGCCTCTCTTTCCTGCCAGGAGGTTGGCTGGTGGGGCTAAAAGCTCGATCCTCTAATCATGCCTTGGTATTTTGGAAGCTACATAGAGGTTGCCAGCCACCAGTCATCTCATTAGGTACAAAAAAAATCACTTTTTTTATTCCAGAGGTTCCAAGAGTTTTAAGACGTGTGGGCCAGGAAATGTGGAGAAAGAGGTCCAAATATATATTTCACAAGAACATAGTAGGTCAGTGGTCCTTATTGCAGCTGAGGATCATGATTAGGTTTAGGAATCTAGCATCAGTTTGTATCAGAATGCAAATGACTTCCTGGGACGTGAGATACAGTGTATTCTAGTCATGCTTAGTTAGCTTCAAGATCGCTTGCATCTCATCCCAGTAAAACCACTTATTTATAACATGTCAATGTATTGACAAGGTTGAAGAGCAATATTGTCCTGAGGTGAGATGCAAATTTCAAAGGGGTGAGCACTAATTGTTCCAGTGATTGTTTATTTATTGGCTAGGACATAATTACTCTCTTTGAGGTTAGACATCTGCCTCCAGGTTCCTGTATGCTTGTGCCTTTGGGATCAGGCCAGGGCAGATTGTGGTCACTGAGATTCAGACTCCCATAGTAATCAGCAAGAGCTTCCTAGAGACCAAGGCCAGGCCTGATCCCTGAGAGATGCATGAGAAGGCTTGGAATCTCATTCTGCTATGGTGGTTCTCTCTTGCTCTTCTGTGAGTAGCAAAAACAGCAATGTGGGCCCAATGGTGTGGCCTAAATGATCACAAAGGTAAATGGGTAAAGGGCTCAGCAGATGAGTAAGGAGTCTTGTCCTGAGAAATTAGTACTGTGCTCTGCGTTCAGAAACATGTGATAAGCATTGCCCATTGCACGTTGCCTTTATTGTGTAAGGACCTGAAGTTTCACTTTTGCATAGCTAGTGAGGAATACCTGAAGGGAATTGCTGACATATTTTATTTTATTTTTAATTGACAGATGGAATTGTATATATTTATCATGTACATAATGATGCTTTAAAATATGTACATTGTGGAATGGCTAAATCCAACTAATTAACATAGGCATTATCTCACATAACTGTCATTTTTGTGGTGAGAAGACTAAAAATCTATCATTTTAGCATTTTTAAAGAATACAATGTGTTTTGTTAATAATAGTCACCATTTGGTACACTAGATCTCTTGAACTTCTTCCTCTTATCTCACTGAGATCTTGTAACCTTAGACTAACAGCTCCCAAGCCCTTCCCCCACCACTGCTCCACCCCTGGTAACCACCATTCTATTCTGTACTTCCTGGTAATCACCATTCTAGACACAAGGAAGACTCTCTACCCTGTGAGGGTTCAATATTTGAGTGTATGAAATAAACAGACAGTAGGCAGAATAATAGGAGAAAAACTACACAGTAGTTCCCGCTTATCTTTGATTTTTCTTTCTGCAGTTTGTTACCCTCAGTCAAAACATCAAATGGAAAATTCCAGAAATAATTCATAAGTTTGAAATTGCGTTCCATTCTGAGTAGCATGATGAAACCTTGTGTCATCCCACTCTGTCCTGCTAGGGACATGAATCATCCCTTTGTCCAGTGTATTCACACTGTAGATGCTACCTGCCCATTACTGTATAGGAAAAAAATAGGATATATAGGGTTCAATACTCTTTGCAGTTTCTGGCATCCACTGGGGGTCTTGGGATGTATTCCTTGTGGGTAAGTGCGGACTATGATACAAAGGTATTATGTGGATGGGGGCATCACATGAAGGAAAAGAGAATACCCCAAATCCCAGTGAGATCTAGAAGAGTATACACCCTCTTTGTAGGAGAGAAGGCAGGGGGATGTAGGCAACTTAGCCTAGAGTAAGTGATTTTCGGAAAAGGCGAATGGAGTCAGGTGTAATGGCTCACACTTAAAATCCTAGTACTTTGGGAGATTGAGGTAGGGGGATCGCTTGAGGCCAGGAGTTTGAGACTAGCCTGAGAAACATAGTGAGACCTTGTTTCTACAAAAACATTAAAAAGCCAGCCAGACATGGTGGTGTGCATCTGTAGTCCCAGCCTCTTGGGAGGCTGAGGTGGGAGAATTCTTTGAGCCCAGGAGATTAAGGTTGCAGTGAGTTATGATTGCACCACCACATCATAGCCTGGATGAAAGAGAGAGAACTTGCCTCTAAAAAACTTAAAAATAAATAAATAATTAAAGATGAATAGCCCTCCAGAGAAGCAGGTGACAGCCTGTGACAAAGTCTGTCTAGTCCTGGCATCAACCTCCAGGCTCCTCTGCTATGATCTGAGTTTAATCTTCCCTGGTTGATGAGATTCCCTGGGAGGGCATTCATGACAGTTGTGCTCCTTTTGGAGGACCTGTCTTTAGGTACACTAAGGAAGTTCAGAGGAAGTCCCTTTCGGCACTTACTATTCCCAAGTGCCCTCAGTTTTAATTCTAAAACAATACAATTTGGGGCAGCATTTTCTGAATTCCTTCAAGATCAACTTTTTTAGATTCTGTGTATGAGTGAGACCATACAGTATTTGTCTTTCTGTGCCTGGCTTATTTCACATAACAAAATATGTTACAGCAGACGCGTTTGACCTCCATAGATCCAGCTGCTGGGAATAGACCCCAGGTTCTGTTCCTGGGTGGTAAGCAGTCATTCCCGGGCAGTATGGCTGGGATCACTTTGGACTCCTCCAGAAACCACCGCCATCCTCAGGATCAGGAAGGATGAGACACTTCAGGCCCGTCTACCCTGTACAGCCTGAACCCGGGGGGGTCTTCAGCATGTAGATGGATGGATAGGTCTGATTTTTCCAACTGAAGCACATTTGCAAGGGTCAGCACAAAGCCAGAAACCCAGTAGGTTCTGCCAGCCGCAGCAGCCTGTGCCCAGCAGGAGACCTGGTTTTGGGCCTGGGGTGACTTTTGTTTACACTGTTGTCTTACTTGGCTGGGAGCTCTCCCTGGGAGAGTGAAGAACTGATGCAGAGCAATGGCCGAGTGCGGGAGAAATGGGTTTCCACCAAAGCGATTTACCCAATTTTCTTTTTCTGTGTATCTTTATACATTTTAAAGGCAGATTTATTGCTAGTAAAAGTGCTGGCTGGACAAAGCGCTCTCATGCTGTGCGTTTGCTTTTTCTTCTCTTGAATGTTTTTAAACCTCTTTAGGTGTTTTGTCTTTTTGACATAGACTGGCAGAGAAACCTGGGCATCCTGGATTCCCGGTTCACTGCTGTAGGGGCTTTGCCGGCTTGCTGGCTGCCCAGCCTGGCCAACTCCAGCCCTGCAGGGCCCACTCAGCAGGCGTACAGCACCAGATGGAGAGAGGGAAGGCAGACCCAGCAAGAATCCTCACGAAGAGGAGCTAGCAGCCCGGGGAAGAGAAAGATCGTGCAGGACCAGTTGGACAAGAGCCCAGCTCTGAGTAACTCCCTGCATTCAGGGAAAATAAAATCACAAATGAGAACAGCAGGGGGCCAAGGACCAGCTGGAGACAAAGGGGTGTTAGCTTCAGGGTGGGGGCTGTGAGACAAGCAAGGCTCTAGTGAGATATTCCAAAGTCTGGCCTGCCATGGACAGCTGCCACCCGAGCTGCGGGCCTGGAATGTTGTCACAAGCTCAGCGAGCCATGCTGTCTGCCTTAGCCCAGGACCCGGAAAGACTGATGAGACAAGAAAGGCCTTGGGCTTCCTCTTGCCTCCTGCATCTTTAGCCTTCCCTGAACAGCCCTGGCAACTTAGCAGGTAAGGCCAAGATCCCTTCCCTTAGGCAACTGACAGCAAAAGGAGGAAAAAGAGGAGGAGGAGGAGAGACGAGAAAGAGGAAGATAAGATCCTGAAGTTTCGAGACCACATAAGTTTCAGAGCAAAGGCTTCTCCTCAGCACCCTCACCCCTGAAACATTAACTCCCCACCAGCAGCTGAAATGGTCTTTCTGGAGGGTTATGAGCTCTCCACATTTCAGAACAGTGAATAGAAATATAAATCAGTAGGAAGGGGTGGCCTCAGCCTGACTGTCCCTGTCCTGTTGGGCATGCCACTTGCTCTATCTCATTCTTGATTAGCAAATCATCCCTACCTGCCTTCAGACAGAACTTTTCATCCTGGAAGATCACAGGCATATGCCAAGTCAGAGAGCATCTCTCTGCTACCTAATAAGGCACAACTCGGAAGATTAAAGACTTCTTCCTCCTCCACCCTGCCCAGAAACAAGAGGAACATGAGTACCATTTAGTTATTTCTGTGCATTAACTGGTGATCAATGCTTGATCTGACTTAAGGCTTTTGAGGCATTTTCCCACCTGGATAAAGATAGGGCTTAAAAAAAGGAAGCCCCAGTGTGTGGAGGAGGTTAGGCTCTCTTAAGTATATAATGCAATATGCATGCACATTCATATTCATTGTGTGTGCATATAAATATATGCATACACTTATCTATGTCTATATCTATGTATAAATGAAATGTTTACACATTTCAAATATTTGTATAGTGCATTATATTAAAAATAAAAGTATATTCATATCTTTTATCACATTTGTTGTGATTCACATGCCAACTTTGCAAGATATATATACCATCAGAACCCTCATTTTTTAGAGGAAATTAAAGTTCAGAGAGCTTGTTACTTTTTTTTTTATTTTTTGCCTTTTTCTGTCTTAAAAATAAAATAAAGTACTAACTTTCATCCCTAACTCTCTCCCTCTTCTAATATATACAGACATTGCCCTTTTTGGCCTTTCATACTGTTTTCTTCCTCTGATGCATGCGGCATCTTAATCATTCTAACGCCATAGGTGGAGAAATGGAAAAGGAAACAGCATGACAAAATACTTCTGGGCCATTTTGGAATTAGTGATATTTTTCAGGGGTGATCAATTACCTTACTTAACGGGAGAGCTCACATTATAAAGAGAAATATAATTAGTGGCAAATGTGCTGAGATATATAAAGATAGATAGGCCGCCCAAGGAATGGGAGCTCATCAATTTTTCCAGGTTCCATCAGGAGGGCAGTTGTTTGACTGCAAGACTCCATCCAAGTGATTGCAGAGCAAAAACAAGCATGCTCTGAGCGTTGCCAATGCTTAAAGGAAAGAGCATTTGCTGAAAATCAGCAGGTATGTGTCTGGTCTACCCTTGATTACCAGGCTCTTCACTGATCCTGCCTGTGTCTCAATTTCCTCCTCTGTAAAAGGGGGCTAAGAATGCCTATTTATTCTGCTTTCCTTGGAGCTCTTATGAGGCTTAAATAAACTCTATGGATGTGAACTTGCTTTGAAAATTAAAAACCCTATATACATGCAAAGGAAGATTAGGAATATTACCATCATTGAGCTGGATCTTCCAGAATGGATAGGATTTGACTCTCTGGAAATATATGTGGGAATATCAACTGAAGGGTGCAGCATGAGTAAGGCATTGACCATATACATGTGTTCACCTATAACATAGGATATTTAATCAGAAAAGGAAAACATTATATCCAAAATGTAGGCTGAAGCAAGAACATACATGGAAACTTGGGAGCTTTGGCTTTTTTCCACAGCAAACCCTGACAAGTCCAAGCAAGGAATAGTGTGACCCAGGCAGTTTTGCAGGAAGACAAAGCTGAAGGTATAAGGTAGAAGATATTCGTCAGAGGGGATTAGTTAGGAAGCTAAGGTAAGAAACAAGGGACACCTACCGTGGGGCATCAGATGTGAAGAAAAGAAGCGTTGTGGGAGAAATGCTGGGCAGAACTAGCAGGAACTGGGGATAAGGGGAGAAGAGAGGAATCAAAGATTGCTTCAATAATAGGAGTCTGGGCAACTGGGAGGACGGCCAGGCCATTGACAAGAGTGCAGCTTGAGGGGCATGTTGGGGTGCAAATAGGGGGCATTATAAATGTGATACTGACTTGAAGTTGCTGATAGAACCAACCACTGAAACTACTGCAAATATGGTCAAAATTGCCAGGATAGAGCTCCGAAGATGGGTCAAGGCATTTTGAAATCGTTAAAAAACAGGAAAAGCCGGGAGGGAATGAGAATAGACAGGAGAATTGAGGGAAGATTTTTAGGAAGTTTATTGGAAGGTGAGGTGGATGCCTGGACTTAACTTGCTCACTGAATTTTCTGCTTTCCTTCAAAACCTTTTACCTTTCTCCCCAGATAAGAAGGAGGAGTAAAGGAGGAGTAAGGGGGGGAAATGGTATTATCTCCTTCTGTGAGGAAGCAACTTATTGCGCACAGAAGTTCCCAGAATGTTTACTCATTCTGGTCCAATTTCTCCATGGTACGTGGCGCAGGGGGCTGGGTGTCAAGGCTAGTGACTCTGTCCAACCCACTAATGCCACGGTCAGGCACTCTGGCCTCGGGGAAATCTAGGAGATTACTCTGTAGCTAATTAGGAATTGCTCTTGAGGATCAATACGATAGTTTTGATTTCCTGTGACCAGAGCCAGAAAATTAGCTCTTCTCTGAGAGTATGGATGGTCTGTGTGGCTGCGTTGCTAACAGAAAGCTACATTTTTCATGACTAGAGTGTTTTTCAAATCAGCAGCTTCTAGATATGGAGAATCATCAACTTGCGCCTGTCTTCCCTAAAACACAGTCACAGGCTCGACCCTGTCATAGGAGGAAGGAAACTAATTGAACCAACAGATGGGAAACTACAGACACACGGCTTTTGGGCTTTTGATTTCGTGGTTAAAAACTCCACCCCTGATTTCTAATGCCAAAAATGGCATCTTGGCTTGGCATCTTGACCCAGTGCCTGGGTCTTATTTTTATTGCGTTGTTTATGTCTGTGCGTGTGCGTGAGTGTTTATTTTTGAAATCTCAGACACGTTTTACAGGAAGAGTACTGGTATTTCAGAAGTCACTGATGATTTGGGTTATTGTATACTAGGGATGTGGGTCATTGCTGAACAACCTGACATAAACATCATCAAGCTTGCAAACCTGTTTTCAAGTGTGATATTCTAAAGCAATATTTATAGCAAAATTATGACCTCAAGGCATCTAAATGTGATCCATTTTTAAATCTCATTTTTTCCCTCTGAATCCTTCAATCTAATTAGGCTCACATCAGTATATTATTACGGAGAGTAATCATTCCTTTCTTCTAATAACATTCGTGGATAATTTTATTTCTCATTTCCAGCCTCCTACTCCTGTGGTGTAATTAGTGTCGTTGGCACCTCGTGATGCTCAGAATGAGTTGCAGCTGCTAATTGCTAATTGAAAAATTAGAAACTCAGTTAGAAAAAGGATCTAATTAAAATGAAATTAGATAAAATCCCTTCAAACCAGCTCTCCTCTCTCTCACTTTTCTTTGTTTTTCTTTTCCCCTTCTGCCTTCTTTTTTTTTTTCCTGCAGAACGATTAGCACTTGCAAAATATGTGTAATTGCTGAAAGCAAAATACCTTTCCTTAGTGGGCTATACAATGGCCTTTAAGAGGGAGTTAGGGAGGGATTTTTAAAAATTGAATTAAACTTCAGAACGTGTGCTTTCTTTCTACTCCTGATCTATCCAAAAGTATGAATTTGACCTTATCAATAAGATCTCCAGGCTGTCTTGGAAGGACAAATGTATGGTCAGCCCTGTGTGGTTTTTCTGTGTGTCTGGAAGAATTGTTGCCAGCCTCATGATTGTGGGGGTAGGGATCCACTCACTTTCTTGCTGCAAATCCATTCCCATCCTTTTCTCTATTGCATCATCTCACCTGACAAATAATTATCTAGGAAATGCTCAGCCCTCTAGGAGATACAAGTATAAACCAAGGCTGCTTCTGTCTCCAATGTACTTATAACCTATTGAGAAGTCTAGACAGATAAGCATAAGAACAGACTAAGAGAATATATAATCAAATGCAAAATAGCAGTTCAGATATATGTGACATTTAGGTCAAGTCTTCAAATATCTTTGAGTCCCTCCTTAATACATGCCAAGCACTGTACTAGAGCCTGGTCATAAAAAAACGCATACTACAGGCTGGGTGCGGTGGCTCACGCCTGTAATGCCAGCACTTTGGGAGGCTTAGGTGGGCAGATCACCTGAGGTCAGGAGTTCAAGACCAGCCTGGCCAACATGGCAAAACCCTGTCTCTACTAAAAAATACAAAAATTAGCCAGGTGTGGTAGTGGGTGCCTGTAATCCCAGCTACTCAGGAGGCTGAGGCAGAGAGAATTGCTTGAACCCAGGAGGCGGAGTTTGCAGTGAACTGAGATCACACCACTACACTCCAACCTGGGCAACAGAGGGAGACTCCATCTCAAAAAAAACAAAACAAACCCCAAAAAGCATACTACATTGCTCCTACTCTCAAGGAGTGTATATCTGGATATATGTGAATAAGTAATTTATAATATTATACGATGAAGGCAACGATAGCAAATGTAGAAGCTGCCTAATTAATGCAGAAATATGAGTAATGAGTTTTGGTAGGCCAGAGGGAGAGGACTTCAGGGGACGATTTATGTAGAGGAAGTGACACCACTTATAAAAAGTTTCAGGATGAGTAGGAGTTCACCAGTCGACACGCATTTTAGACGAAGAAACCTGTTCCAAAAATCAGACACAAAAAGCAGTATGGTAACTTCTGGAACTGTAAGTGATTTGGCATTTCTGATGCCTAAATTGGAAGGTGCGCGGCAGGAGATGAGCCTGGGGAAGTGGATGGGGGTCGGATTACAAAGAATCTTGTGTGCTTTTGCAGTTTAAAAGGGTGAGAGGTGGGTGAGACTCTTCGAGGGAAAGTTTCTTAGACAATATGGAATTTAGATGATAGTAGGAGGGGATTTTGTGGGGTGAGAGAAATATTCTAGATAAAGCAACAAAAACGTACCACATTGAGTGGCCCAGCTTGACTACAACAGAGGGAGGAATTTAATAATACATGGAGAAACATAAAATGAGTTCAAATTATGGTTAAAATCAGGCAAGGACATTTATTTTAAAAAGCAATATAAATAGCCACTTTCATTGCATGCCTTTTTTTGCAGATATAAATGGACTCTTTTTAAGATGTGGAAACCGAGGCTCAGGAAGCTTCAATAATTTATTCAAGGTCAGAGAGCTAATTTGTGATTTAGAGGGATTTCAACACCAAGTCTGGCTCCCAAAGCTCTTCCCTCCACACTCCACCAACATGCTGCCTCAGGCCCCCAACTCATTTTCGTGTTCATTGCCCCATCATCTGCTCTCTGCACATTCTAAAGGAGGCAACTTATGCTCCGCACAGTTGGCAAATGCACTCTTCCTTGGTCCATGGCAGACAGAGGAAATAGAGCCTGCATTCTTTTGGCTTGCCAGTTCTTCTTGGTTCAGCAATAGAGGCAGCCACTACCAATTGATCTGTGAACTGGCAGTTAGGGGAAGCCATCCTATTTTTTAAGAATTCTCAGTCAACCAAAAGCACAGAGATGAATGAGAAAAAGTGGCAGACTAACGGGCTAAGGGAGTAGTTCCCTGTGTGTGCTGTGAAAGGACTGAGCCGGAAACACTAATACCAGAAATTCATTCACCAATAATCTAATGTTCTGGAAAGTGCCAGCAATCGATTTTCTGCTTTGGGAGTAACTACTTAAACAATTCTGAAAACATAGGTATTAATGTTGTTTCTCATGACTTATACTGATCCAAAAAGATAATGGAATGGAAATTTTAAATATTCTTTGCCTTCAAGAAGTTCTTCTTTATTGCTAACCTACATTTTTTCATGCTGCAATTCAGTTTACTTCCCTTTATTACCACAAAACCCAATGCTTTAAACGAACCTACATCTTCCAGAATAATTAAACTGCTCCCTTTTTCTCATGACTCAGCATGCTACATAGAGCTAAGGTGAACTGGTAAGATGGTAAAATATGTGAGTGTTGAATCAAACTACCTGGATTCAAACTCTCACTCTTCTGTGTCATTGTGCAAGTCTGTAAACCTCTTAATGATGATGATGATGATGATGAAAATGATAGCATTTATAGGATTTGGGTACATTAAATGAAGTAGTATGTGAGGTGCTCAGCACACATTTAACATGAACTGTGTTCGGTAAATGTTAGCTATTATTATTGTTATTGGGACAAAAGAGGAGGAAGAAAACTAAGGTGGAGAGATAGGGAGGAAAGAGATGGCTGGCCCTATTTACAGCACTCAGCACTCAGGGCTGTGCCTGGCAGAGATGAAGCCCTCTATGTTTATGGCTTGGGCATCAAGTGGATGCCTGAATGGCACCAATTCTTTACTTGATTTGCTGCATGCCAGTTTCAGCCCTCTAAGCTACATGAGGCCTATGCAATTTTGGTGAAGCGAGATGTCCTAAAGCATACTGAGATAGGAAAGGACATATGGCAGTCTCTTGTTTGCTACTTCTGGAATAAGACTGAACAGTAAGGAAAAAGGATTGGGAACTGGTCAAGAATCAGCTTAAATTCAGTTTTCGGAACCAGTGGCAGCTCTTCGGTGGCAGGGGCTGTTCCTCTCAAGCTTCTCCATCCTGGTCAGTTTCCTGGTTTTCCTTTACCCTGGGTCTCTACTGTGAAGTTCTCTGGAAGCTTTTTCCTCCTCCTAGAGCCTGAAAACTGGTTAATATGTAAGTAAAAATGATGAGAAATTTAAGTGAAATTACCGCCTACTGGGAAGGAAAGTTAAGGGCAAATTTTCTACTTATGCCAATTTACTCCGAAAGGTTTATTTTAAAAACAGACTCCTAAGGCTAGTCAAGAGGAACATTTATGTATTACAAGTAATAACACCCTTGCAATTCAGTAGCCATCAGCCCAGGTCTCAGGAAATAGATGGGTAACTTGCCCCTTTGTTAAGTCATCGCCCTGTTCAGCACATCTTTCTCTTTTCCTCTTACACAAAGCACCACTGCACATCAGCAAAACGTATTTCAGCATAACGTACCAGTGGAGGAGCATTTTTCCCACTTTGCCCTAACCTCTCTACTCAAATATATATCAAGAAAGCTCTCTAGCTGCTCAGGCTCTATACTCTAAAGGAAAAAAAATGAGTAATTGCTCCTTAAGAAAGATAATATATGAGGTTGGTTCCGATATATGGAATTGCTGATAGTAAATTTGTAACTACTGTGGCAATCCATATTCAAGGCATGATCCTGTTGGACAGGTCGGTTCTTCTGGGGTTCAACTCACTTCCACCCCAACATACCCTATGAACTGCAGCCACGATAGCAAAGCTATTGTTATTCTGTGTCATAGTGAAGGGATTTTCAAAGAAGGGTGACTTTGAAGGATTCAAGGTGAAAGTCACTATCAGTTGGCAGAGCTGGTTGTTTGCAGAGAATGAATTCACTAGGGGATATAAGAAGGGCTGGGGGCTTTAAGTCCTTGATATGGCTAAGCTTCCCATCTCAGAGAAACAGTTCGTCCTGCTAATTATCTGTCATGTCACCCTGGCTCTCCATAGAGACAGATAATTTTCTTCACCGAGTTTTCAAATCCATTTATAGTTGTGGAAAATCCTCCCCACCCTGTCTTTCAGAGAGTCTAGGTGGAAACATGAGTAAAGGTGGTGACCACTCAAACATTTTTCTTCAAGGACTTTTGAGTTTGTTAACATCATTGCAGGAAGGCAAATGCTCTCAGTCCCAACAGCACCTTATAGGGAATAGATGCTGTGTTATGGTTTCTAATATCCTGGGCAGGGGCCTAGGGATGGCAAGTATGAAAATAATGTTAAGGGAAAACTTACACAAGGGGAATAATACAGTTTATTATGAGATTTGGAAATATGTTATCCATAGGACTTGGACAGTCTGGCCTAAAGGGTTATGGTACCAACACCAAATATTCTACTAAAGCCAGATTTTGTCTCGTGCAAACATTTTGAATCATAATACATAGTGTAGAAGTTGTCATGGAGGAATCATAGTAAAAGGAAATACAGAGGAATGTCACCAAGAGAGGTCTGGCTTCTAAAAGGCTTAATAAGACTGCTGAATTCATTAAGGTTTGGAGACCATCTTTCAGCTTTACAGGTTCAGAGACTCAATGTTATCTGTATCCTAGAGTTCACCAGGGAGACTGATACTCACCATCAATAATAACATCAAAGTGTTCAATACAGCTGCACCTATTGCGTGCTCTTTATATTAGAGGATGGCAGCCTCTAGTGTTTGGAAGAGAGTGAGCCCTTGGGAAAATGAATTGTGTACAATTTATCTTTGAAGCTTCAGTGTCCAGCCCATTCCCTGGTCCCTAAAGCATTTTACTGGATGGTAAATGACTGCTAAATTTACTTGAATGGCTGGCTGGCTGGGTAGATGAGTGAGTAGACAGGTGGAGGGTACATGGGTGGAAAGATAAGCAGTCAGCAGAGAAAAAGAGAAAGGGAAAAGAACACAGTGACAGTACTAGCTGACATTTATTGGACAATACTATGTGCCCAGCACTGTGCTAAATACATGCGTTAATCACTAAGCACTCACTGCAAACCCAGGAGAATGGTGAGGTTGTATTTTCCGTTGTGTAAATGAGGAATCTGAGATTTAGAGGCAAGTAACATGCCCAAGGACACTCAATTAGTAAATGGTAAAGTCAGAATAAATTTACAAGAGACTAACATTTTTATTAGCACACAATTTTTTAATTTTTTTATTATTATTTTTTTTTGGTGAGATGGAGTCTCACTCAGTCACCCAGGTTGGAGTGCAGTGGTACAATCTCCACTCACTGCAACCTCTGACACCCAGGCTTAAACAATTCTCCTGCCTCAGCCTCCTTAGTAACTGAGATTATGGGCATGTGCCACCACACCTGGCTAATTTTTGTATTTTTAGTAGAGAGGGGGGTCCCACGTTATTGGCCAGGCTGGTCTTGAACTCCTGACCTCAGGTGATCTGCCTGCCTTGACCTCCCAAAGTGCTGGAATTACAGGTGTGAGCCACCGCACGTGGACTATCACACAATTTCAGCTAGAACTTCCAAGGTGACACTACACTTGCATTTTCTGGCCAACATAATCTCTTCCTCTAGTTAAGCTACATGAGAAGCCAACTAGTAATTAGAAGGGTTCTTGTGGAGCTTAGCCTCAGGGAGAAGTGTCTGTGGGGCTTCTAGGTTTAATACTGCCCAGAGCCTCCCTACATGTCCACAATAGGGGTCCACCTACCAGGAACCCCCATTAACCCTTCAGAGCACTTTCTCTGCTGAGCAGTACTCAGATAGATGGCTCTGTTTCCCTGTGTTCTTTGTTTCCATTGCTCATCTTTTAAATGGACACTATTCTGGAAATTAGACTCCCTTTCAGACCATTTTAAAGGTTTCCACTCCAATACACTTTGCATGAAATTAATCGTTTTCAACAGCTACTCCTGTTTTCCTCATTTTTCAATTCCTGGGGCGTGCCTCAGTGTCATCTAAAGTTAGCCCTAGGTAGGTGGCAGGCATGGGGAAGGCAAGTGACCCGCTCAGCTGGATAGGGCCAAGTCTCCTGATCCCTGCCTGGTACTTTCCCACTGTATTACACTCAGTGGTTGAGTGGATTAATAGCATTCGCAAAATCTTATATCCATCAAATTAAAGTTGATTTTAATGAGATGTGTCATGGTTTTTAAATGCCCCATGAGGCCGGTGGAACACAGGATCTTGCAGCACTTAAAGGCTTTCTGCCTGTTCTCCCTGATCTAGCCCAGCCAGGGACCTGCTCCCAGCCTGTAGGCTACTGGCACTGGTCTGCCCAGTCTGAGTGAGTCTCTGACTCATGGCTTAAGTAGTTTGGAAACACACTATAGATTATAAAAATGACTCCTCATGTGCAATAAGCAGACACTATATGGACACACCTTTTAAATCCACATACCTGCTTCCAGTAATTTTATTTTGACATAAAAATGTCAAGATTACTGGGTGTTCTGGACACCTGTCAACCCCACAGTTAATCATAAAATCTCTCTGCTGTAGCAAGACTTCTATACTTTCTTCTTAACCTTGCAGCACTCTGAAGGCAAACTGATGACACCAGACGTTCTAGGGAGGCTGAGAATGTGTTGTGAGATATTTTGTTTCCCAGGGAGGGAGCTATATGAAAACATGACTACCATGGGGGATAATCTGATGGGTCAGGTTACTTTCTGCAAAAAACAAGGATCTGTTTGCGGGGACTTTTGTCCCTGTGCCCCTCTTCATCCTTATACACACCTGTGCATGCATGCGCACGTGTGTGCGCGCACACACACACCCCTTTGTCTCCAGTGGAAAGCCTGAGAACTAATCAAAACTGGCCTTACAAAGCTGAATAGGCCTTGCTTTTATTTTTTTTTTTTACCTATATATTTTTTCTATTTCTGGTAAATGTTGTATCCTATAAATTCTCCAAGTACTTCATTATCTGCTTGTTTTCTGTTTGATTTATTTGCCCCCATTCCTGGCTAGCAATTTAACTGGTACAGCTCAAAATTACTTTTAATGTTTTTGTTTTTTTCTGAACTCATTTGAAAACACCTCCCTTCCCCAATCTTTTCAAGCTAGACTTGGCTTTCTCCTAAACTAATCTCTGTGGTAGAAAATTAAGGTCAATATATATTAAATATACCACTAATCAGAGTTTATAATGAGAATCCTTCCACTTATTAGTTTTGTTTTAAATTAAGTGGAATGATAAATAGAAGGTACTCAGAGCATTGAGAATCATGGTCTAAATTATTGCATTCAAGAACAGGAAGGGAGTCAATGACACAGAGATGGTGCACTTCAGACCTTTCTGTGTAAGCCCAGGCTGAGGTACATTTTGCTTGCTTATAGCAAGCAAATACCCTCAACCTGTCTATGGGTTCTGAACAGGCCTGCTCCTAATGGTTATGAACCCCAGGGCAAAAGTACCAAATGGAGGCTCACATTCCATATGTCTACCTATTTAAACATTTTAAATCAAACCAACTAACTGTTAAATAAGTTATGTTCTAAATGTCTACATCGACATTTATACCTAAGTAACAGCCTTACTCCCCAGTGTGCATGCAGAACTCTTAGACCCCTCAGAATTCTGTTGCTGAACGTGGTAGCATGGGGACATGGGGACACCTGGTCCCTGACCTATGACCCTTCTTTTTCTTCCCACTGCTGTCTGTGAGTTGCATCACAAGGGCCTCAGTGAGCATGCATGTGAAGGCCACAGTCTATATAATCCAACTGTGTCCAATCTTTATCACTAAACCTCTTTCTTCCTCTCAACCTGAGGCGTGGGAAAACAGAAAGACCTGAGAGGAAGTCTACCTAGCTGCTGGCAGTGAACTCCAAGCTGATTGGGCAGGGGATTGTGGGGGGCTAGGTGCTCTGAGTGTGGTCTAGATAGATGAGGTGGGAGAGAGACCACAGCCACTGGGTAGGCACGTCCTTTCTGCCCATGGACTTTTCATTCCATGGGGTAGAGAGCAGTTGGAAGAGTGGGACAGAGAGGAGCCTGCTAAATTGTGGGGCTCAGAGTAGACCCCTCTGGTGGAGCCAAATGGTAGCACTAGTGTTAGAAACTCAGTGAGTTTTGGCCAGAGAAGTTAACGTGAGAAGAATCAGAGCTGACATCAAATTATTACTTTAAGGATATTTCCATCTTATTTTTATTAAGTAGTTTCCATTATTATAAGCAATAACCATTTTTATTAAATTAATAAGCATTATACACTCTGAAGAGTTCTCATAAATCATTCAGACTTCTGCTGTTTTAACTAGATGAAATAATCTGTCAACTCTGTAGCATCCACCTCTCTCTCGTTCAACTCAACCCACATTAACAACACATGTATGCATGCACATACGAATACACACTGAATATCTGAGGCAAATTTTAGCCTAGATTGAACCTTGCAGGTATAACTTGTACAGTAAACTTTTAGATTTGGAAGTACCATGAAAAATCCTTGTTATCTGCCCCTTTCCCTTTGTTTGGGGTAAGAACTGAAGTCTAGAGAGGGAAGATAATTTGCCAGTGTTTTGTTTGCTGACCCTTACTTCATCAGAGCCAGGATATTCATATCTGGGATACTCAGAGCTGTGGCCGTGAAAATAGGAGTACAGGAGCCACTGACAGCATCCATTCTGGGGAAAGAAAAGTAATAAAGTGTCCCTTGACCAGGGCTAACTGGGGTAATCCATTAAGAAACCAAGTTTGTCCCCTTCTGTATTAGAAAATTTCTCTCTACTCTTGGGAGAAGTTAACTAATTAGAAGGAATTGACATGTTTTTACTTACCTTTAGAAGCAAGAGATAGGTTAGAATGTTTATAAGAACTGAATCATTTTTTACCCTAAAAGGAGGGT
Organism: Trachypithecus francoisi; assembly: GCF_009764315.1. Classification (NCBI taxonomy): domain Eukaryota; kingdom Metazoa; phylum Chordata; class Mammalia; order Primates; family Cercopithecidae; genus Trachypithecus; species Trachypithecus francoisi. The sequence goes on along the minus strand of NW_022681470.1, from coordinate 66,127,522 downwards.
GAAAATATATCTATATATATATGTATGTGTGTGTGTGTGTGTATATATATATATATATTTAAATCAGGATTACGGAGATAAAATTTACATATGATAAAACTCACCAACTTCAAGAGTACAAGTTGATGAGGTTTGACAAATATCAAATATTTGCAGTCATAACTACCGCACAATCATGACATAGACCATTTTCACGTACCCAAAAGTTCCCACCTACATCACAGTTCGTTTATACATTCACCAGTTGATGAACATTTGGATTGTTTTCAGTTTTTGACTGAAAAGAAAAAAGAAAAAGGTTATCCTCTGACATTTGAAAGCTGGCCTGAGGCTCACAGCGAGGTTGAATTATTTTCCTATTGGATGCAAACAATCTCACAAAATCAGAACTCAGATATGGTTACTCTGAGACCATGATAAAACGAAGCAAAAACAAACCCACTTCATAAGCCCACCTTATAATTTTGTCTAAGCACAAACAGAAACAATGTCATTGTGCCATCCGCAAAATACTAAACATCCCCTCTTGGCTAAAATGAATAACTCCTACGTCTTTACTAATTGCAACTGCATGCTCCCTTAGATAAGATTTATTGAATTACCCAATCATAGAATTTCCTTGTCTTTCTGACAGCCCCAATCTAGAGTCAACTCCTACTTCCTTAGGCTGCCCAACAAATCATCCAAGCAAACTCCAAATCCTGCAAGAGCTTCTTTTTAATGCCCTCTTACTGAGATACCCAAGGTTCCCCACGGTATCTGCTCTTCCTCACTGCAATGAGTAATAAACTCAGCTTGTTCAACTCTAGGTATGTTACTGGGGACTTTTGGCTGAAGCGCTGTTACTTTAAACACTCATGACAAGTCTTTGTGTGTACATACATGTTTTCCTTTCTTTTGGGTGAATCTCAAAGTCGAATGGTTTGGTTGTGTTAAAAAGCATATGCTTAAATTTATAGGAAACTACCAAATTGTTTCCCAAAGTGACAGCAACATTTTGTGTTTCTATCAGCAATGTATGAGTGTTTCAGTTGCCCCACACCCTCACCAGCACTCTGTTTTGTCTTTTAAATTTGGCCACTCTAGTGGGTATATTCTGATAGCTCATTGTGGTTTTAATTTTCATTTTCCTCTTCGCTAGTTACATTGAACTAGCGAAGAGGAAATGTGCTTATAATGTGCTTATATGTACTCTATATTTGGTGAAATGATTTAAAATATTTTGCCCATTTTTAAATTGGGTTTCTTCTGTTATCTTCCAATAACTTAAAATTTTAAAATTATATTTTAGATTCACCTCTTTTATCAATTTTTTTTTTTTTTTGCAAATATTCCTGCTCCTCTGCAGTTTACCTTTATATTTTCTTAAAATTTTCTTTTGAAGAGCAAAAGCTTGAAGAGTAAACTTTTAAAATTTGGATATCTAATTTATCAATTTTTAAATTTTGTGTTTTGGCTTTTTTTTCCAAATTCTTCAAATTTGGAAAACTTTTGACCTAGGATACCTTTCTTACCCTAAGGACTCAGAGATTTTTCTCCTATATTTTTTTCTAGAAATTTTCAAAAGCCTGTATGTACTTCATACCTACAACATATTTTACTTTATTCTAACTACAACTCAATAGCTTCATGTGGCGAGGCCAGTGGGTACCATATTTGACAGTTCAATACCTGAGGCATATTAATCATACTGGTCTTTTCAAAGGGTCCGCTTATGATTCTTGAATTTTTCTCTGCTGAGGTTCTGTTTTCAACCTAACTTATTTCTGTTCTCATCTTTTTTAGTTTTACTCTTCTGATATTTTGGTTTCAATGTTTTCTTCTTTGTCTGGTCTCTTAAGACAGAAATTTAGACAATAGATTTGAGACTTTTTTCTTTTCTATAAAGTTCTACCCACAAATACATTGTGATATATTTCACTTTCATTTTCATACATTCAAAGATATATTCTGATTTTCTCTTTAATTTCTTCTTTTACTCATGTGTTATTTAGAACTGTATTTTTTGTTTTAAAATACTTTGGCGCTTTCTAGCTAGCTCTCTGCTGTCCATTTCCATTTTTATTCTGCTATAGTCAGAGAACAAAAGCTTTCAATTTTCTTAAATTATTTGATACATGTTTCAAAATATGGTCTATCTGGTGAATGTTTTTACATGTCTGCATAAAAAAATGAGTACTATACTGCTGTCGGGTAGACTATTCTATAGATGCTAATTGGTCATGTTTGTTGATGTTATTGTTCAACTATGCTGTATACCTAACTTTGTGTGTGTGTGTGTGTGTAACTACATAGCTTATTAATTACTGGGAGAAGAGTGTTGAAGTCTCTAACAATAATCGTGGATTTCTGTAGTTCTTCTTTTAGTTCCATCAGTTTTTGCATGCTGAGTTTTGAAGTTCTGTTGTTATGTACATATATTTAGAAAAATTATGTCCTTATAATAAATTGACCCTGTTATAACTGTAGCCTATTCTTCCATTTTCCTGGTTCAAATTCTGGTTCTGAAGTCTGTATGTCTGTACTAATGTAGCAATTTAAACATTCTTTTCACTAGTGTTTGTATAGGGTGTCTTTCACCCTTTAACTTTTGACCTACAAAAGTTTCTATATACAGGATGCGTTTCTTATAGATAGCGTATAATTGGGTCTTGCTTTTTTATACATTCTCACGAGTTCTTCCTTTTGACTAAAATTGTTGACTCATTTACATTTAACATAATTATCAGTATAGTTGGGTTAAATCTATCACCTTGCTATTTTCTTTCTATTTGTCATATCTGTTCTTTGTGCTTATTTCTCTCTTTTTCTGTCTTCTTTTGGGTTAATTAAATTTAAAAAATAGTTTCATTCTATGAGCGCTATGAGTTTATTACTCACAGTTCTTTGTTTTATAATTTTAGTGATTGCTCTAGATTGTAATATACAGTTTTAACTCATCACATTATACTTTTTTTTTGTTGTTGTTGTTGAGACGGAGTCTCGCTCTGTCGCCCAGGCTGGAGTGCAGTGGCCGGATCTCAGCTCACTGCAAGCTCCGCCTCCCGGGTTTACGCCATTCTCTCGCCTCAGCCTCTCGAGTAGCTGGGACTACAGGCGCCCGCCATCTCGCCCGGCTAATTTTTTGTATTTTTTTAGTAGAGACGGGGTTTCACCATGTTAGCCAGGATGGTCTCGATCTCCTGACCTCGTGATCCGCCCGTCTCGGCCTCCCAAAGTGCTGGGATTACAGGCTTGAGCCACCGCGCCCGGCCCACATTATACTTTTAAGTAAATAACTTTATGTGTAGTGTAAGAACCTAACAGTGTTATAGTTCCCTTACCTCTCCTGTCTTCTCTGCAATTTTTGTCATTTATTTTACTTTTACAGTCATACATTATGTTGTTACTATATTTGTTTTAACTTGTTAACTATTTAAAAAATTATAAAATGAAATAAAATGTTATTTATATTTAATTCCATATTTACCACACATGGTGCTATTCATTCCTTTCAGTAGATTAAATCTAATATAATTTACTTTCTTCTTGAAAACCCGCTTTTAGCATTTCTTATAATTCAGGTAGCTGGCAATAAATTATGTCATCTTTTGTTTGTCTGTTTTGTTTATTTCACCTTCATTCATTACTTACATTTTACCTGGATATAGAATTCTAGGTCAATAGTTTGTTTCTTTCAGTACTTAAAACATGATGTTCTATTGTCTTCTATGTGTATGGTTTTGATGATGAGTCTACTTAACTCTTATCTTTGTTACTTTGTGTGCAATGCTTTTTTTTTCCTCTCCAGCTTCTTTTAAGGTTTTCTTATCACTGTTTCTCTGAAATTTCATCATGATGCACTTGATGTGCTTTTCTTTACTTTTTTCTGCTTGAGTTCCTTTGCACTTGCTGTGTTTATGTGTGGATATTTTTCTTCAAATTTGGAAAACTTTTGACCATTATTTCTTTAAGCATTTTGTCTATCCCTCTCCTTATCCATCTGGGACTGCTATTATACACAATGACATTGTTCTACAAACAGATGCTCTGTTCACGTCTTTTAAAGATTTTTCCTTTCCTCCTTCATTTGGATAGATTATATTGCTATATCTTCAAATTTACTAATCTTTTCTTCTCCTCTGTTTGATCTACTGTGAACTCCACCCAATGTCTTTTTCATTGCAGATATTCTATTTTTCATCTCTATAAAATTAAGTGCTACTCAACAATTTAAAAATAAACTTTTATTATGTGCAATAACATGTATAAATCTCACAGCATTATGCTGAGTGGAAGAAACCAGACACAAAAGTTGGTATACTGTTTGATTCCATTTATACGAAATCTAGAAAACACAAAATAATACAGGCAGAGAGTTGATCACTTGATGGACACTGGGAGTAGGTGCCACTATTGACTGCAAAAGGTCATGAGGGAACTTTTGGGTGTATAAAACTTGTCTATGTCATGATTGTGATAATAGTAATGACTGTAATATTTGTCAAAACTGATTAAGTTGTATTCTTAAAGTTGGAGTAAGAATGGTTCAGTTCTTTGAAATTCTCTAGTTTATCTCCTTTCTCTAGAGTTAAGTAAAAACATTTTCTTTCCTTCTCTCTTCTTTTCTTTACTTTTTTGGATTAGTTAACATACCTCAAGTAGACAAAAGTTTTCTAACTTCTACATCTGCATCTCCAGAAGTTCTGCTTGGACACACACATACACACAAGTGCACATGCGCACACACACACACACACACAGACACACACACAGAAAGTTCGTTTATCTTCTCATTATGCTTATGTCTTTTTTTTTAACCTTTTTGAGCTTATGAAGCATTTTTATGATAACTATCTTAACATCTTTATTGGCTAATTCTATCACCTGTTATTTTTGGTTCTACTTTAATTAATCAGGTTTTCTCCTGGTTGCAGTTCATATTTTTCTACTTCATTGCACATTTTTGATTGAATGCAGATATTATGAATTTTTATGTTGGATTGTTGGATTTTGTTATATTATTTTAAAGAGCATCACACTTTATTTTGGTTTGTACTTAAGTTACTTCAGATTAGTTTGATTTTTATAAGGTTTGCTCTTTAACTTTCTAGGCCAGGTTTAGAGCAGACTTTTGTATAGCGCTAATTTAGTTCCACTACTAAGGCAATTTTACTCAAGGAATTTATACATAATCTAATCTCACATATTGGAAGTCTTTCCATTCTGACTGGTGCAAGAATAAATTGTTCTCATCCCCATTTGATCTCCAGATAGTGTTCTGCCTTCTATTTTCTGGTGATTCTTTTTCCAGTTTCAGGTTATTTTCTTACATGCATACTCATAGCAGCTCTCAGCCAAAGGTTTCAGGGACCCTTTCTTCAGACCCCTGGAGCTCTCTCTGTGAATATCTCCTCTACTATGTCCTTCCTCCAACTTCTAGCTACCTTGGTCTCCTTTAATTTCAGTCTCCATCTCTTCAACTCAGCAAGACCATCAAACCCTTGTTGGTTTCACTTTTCCTGAAAAGTAACCTAGAAATTGCTTTCAGACTGTTATATTCTACAATTATAGGGGCCACTTTATTTATTTATTGTTTTCTCTGAGAACTCACAGTACTGTGGAACCTGTGCTCAATGATTGAAAATCGTGTGTGTGTGTGTGTGTGTGTGTGTGTGTGTGTGTATTTAGTCTGGTTTTGTGGTTGTTATTATTGTTGTTTAAGGCAGGAGGACAAATCTGATTTTGGTTTTTCCATTATAGTCAGAAGCAGAAGTCCCTGGTGAACATGTTTTTTCCTTTTTCACATCAGGAGGTTCTCCTTGTTTCTATGCCATCAGTGGTATGGAAGGGCACTAAGCTGAGTAAAATAATCATACTAAATGGTTAGTAATTTATGTTCCCCTCTTCATAAGATTTTTATTTTTAAAAGAAGAGTTTGTTAACCCCAAAGAGTTGAACTTGAATGTATATGCCTTTAGCAAATATGGGTTGAGCAAGGGGCATCTGTCTCATGGATAATCAGGGTTAGGAAAATGCAATGGGAAATATTCTGGCTTATTTGACTTTCTCAATTCAAGCACTGAATAGATTTAATCAATAGTGTAAGATCAGATTTAATTTCTACACCTCCTAGAAATCCAGACCACATTTATTCATTATCTTTGTTGAGAACAATCAACAGTTAAATACTTAGAGAACATTTATGACATCTAAGTTTACAGTATTATAGTGAGAAATATTTTCCTGTTTTGCAGAGGGGCAAATGAAAGCCTGAAAATTCTTGGTCCAAATAATTGAAAACACAGAAAGAAAATCAGGACCCTTATTCCTGGACTGCTTTTATTGGCCCTGGAGCCCCTCCTTGTTGATGCTATCAGCTGTGCAGTGAACACTCCCTCTCCTTTGGATGAGAAAGTGGGCAATGGTGGAGCTGAGTTGCAAAATGCAGCCAGTCCCTGGAGCATTTACAACTTCTCAAAATGTAGTCACCTTGTCTTCCTCGCTTGAGGTGAATAAACCACAAGCAAACTTCTGCTCAGCCCTCCTATGCAGCTGCTTACTTTTGGGACATCTTGCTCACTAGTTATTTTAGCAGTGTTTCAGCCGGCTGTGCAGCCAAGCAGAAATACCACACTCTGTGAAAACCTGAGGTCAGCACAATTTCTTCCCAGGGAAATTGTAACCTTTCGTGCTGAGATTGGGATATCTGGGTTAGAGAAAGGGAGTGAAAAACCAGTTTCAGGGGTCCCCAAAGCCCTTATCGCTTTCCAGAGCACCAGAGCTAAGATCACAAGTTCATTCTTGGCACAAGGGCAGCCTCCCATCTCTTAAGGCTGCTAACAGAATGTGGGGCTTTTTGCAAGTTCTCCATATCGCCAGGAACGCTTACATCTTAGTGACATGTGAGTTTGGGTTCCCTGATGTCTTGCACTTGCCACCGTGCTTTTTTATGTGCTCATCGTTCTGTGTGACATGGCCTGCCTTCTTTAGACTAATTATCTTCCATCTTCAAAGACTCAACTCTTAAAAGAGGCCTTTAATCAACTTTACGTTTTACATCCACTTCTCTTTCCCCAACAACTCTAGGTAGTTGAACTTCCTTGCTCTCAGATCCTCTTTGCATACAGCCAACCTGGAGAGTGAGAGACATAGGACCTATATTATAGTCTTCTCTTTACATATCTGTGTCTCGCATTGGTTCACAAGAGCAAGGAGCATATTTTGTTAATCAATATGTCTTGAGGTCTTAGGGATTAGTTTAAAAACTATTGAGTCCGAGACACCTGGATTCATATCCATTCCATCTCTTACTATGCTCATGAACTTCATTTCCTCATCTATAAAATAAAGATAGATGGTGGCTCATGCTTATAATCCCAGCACTCTAGGAGATTAAGTTTGGAGGGTTGCTTGAGCCCAGGCATTGGAGAGCAGCCTGGGCAACACAGAAAGACCCCATCCCCCCCAAAATTTAAAACATTAGCTAGGTGTGGTAGAATGTGCCTGTGGTCCTAGCTACTTAGAAGGCTGAGGTGGAAGGATCACCTGAGCCCAGGAGATCAACGACGCAGTGAGCCATGATCGCACCACTGTACTCCAGCCTGAGCGAAAGAGTGAGACCCAGTCTCTTTAAAAAATAAAAAAAAGATAATTGCATTGAAGATTAATGTAATTTTAAAAATATGCATAAGCTCCTTGGAAAAAAAGATTTTACAAAAGAACTCTACGTAGGTTAAGGTGATTGTAAGACAGAGAAAGATGTGGACAGTAAAGCAGCCAATCTTTTGGTGACCTGGGCACAAGTGTTGGTGGGATGTTATTGGCTGATTCTAAGTATATAGGTTTTCTAGGTCTAATGCAGTGCAAACTAGCTGTGCAACAAACTTCTTGTCAGTCTGAGGCCACTTCTCCCATGCGATCTCCAAACCTACACCCTTCAGTGCATGACCCTGAATATTAACCTGGTATTACCAGGTTTTTGGACAGACATGATGTCAAAATAAGGATCTAGGGGAATGGCTTTTTTTTTTTTAATATTCAGGTCAAAGACTAAGCCACATTAGCTGGGCCCCGTCTCTCATTTATGTATTTAGACAGAGTCTTGCTCTGTTGCCCAGGCTGGAGTGTAGTGGTGTGATCTCAGCTCATTGCAACCTCCACCTCTCAGGTTCAAGTGATTCTTTTGCCTCAGCCTCCCAAGTAGCCGGGACCACAAGTGGGCGCCACCATGCCTGGCTAATTTTTTTGTGTTTTTAGTAAAGATGGGGTTTCACCATATTGGCCAGGCTGGTCTCGAACTCCTGACCTCGTGATCTGCCTGCCTCAGCCTCCCAAAGTGCTGGGATTACAGGCATGAGCCACCGCGCCTGGCCTGGACCCTGTCTCTTTCTTTTAAAGACTTAGAATGATTCTATTAGTTCAAATGGACTTCCATTTGTGTGGAAACATGGTAATAATATAGGTCTATTTCTTGTCTCACCTTCCTGAAGAAAAACAATGTTAAGATTTCGTCAGTTCATGATCACACCCAGGAAAGTATGAATTTAGATGGCAAGAATTCTGGGGCAGGAGATGAAGCAGTGGCTCTCAATGTTCTGATTCTTCAGATATTCACTGAACAAGGATTCCTTGAACATTTCTGACATACCAGTTTTTTTAAGTGCACTATTTCTCTTACTCTTCACAACACATGAAGGTAGCTTTACAACATGTGAGACAGCTATTATTATTGCTATTTCATACATGAAGAAATAGAGTCACTGCGGTAAGATGACCCATTCACAAAGACAAAGGGCGCAGGCGGAAGACCTGGAATTTGAACCCAAGTCTCTTAGCTTCTTCCCCTTAACTTCAGTAGTTTCCTCACTTTGCCTCGAAGAAGTACAAATGCTGAGATCTAGTATGCTATGGTTTGAATATTTGTCCCCTCCAAAATTCATGTAGAAATTAATCCCCAATGTGGCAACATTAAGAGGTGAGGGGTGTGTGTGTGTGTGTGTGTGTGTGTTGTTTGTTTGTTTGTTTTGAGACAGAGTTTTGCTCTTGTCACCCAGGTTGGAGTGCAGTGTCATGATCTTGGCTCACTACAACCTCTGCCTCCCAGGTTCAAGCGATTCTTTGCCTTAGTCTCCTGAGTAGCTGGGATTACAGGCACCTGCCACCATGCCCAGCTGATTTTTTTTTTTTTTTTTTGTATTTTTAGTAGAGACGGGGTTTCACCATGCTGGCTAGGCTGATCTCGAACTCCTGACCTCAGGTGATTCACCCGCCTTGGCCTCCCAAAGTGCTGGGATTACAGGCATAAGCCATTGCACCAGTCAGGAGGTGACGTTTTTAAGAGGTGATTGGGTCATGATGGCAGAATCTTAACGGAATAGATTAATCCATTTATGGCTTAATGGATTAACGGGTATATGGATTACTGAGTTATCATGGGAATGGACTTAGTGGCTTTATAAGAGGAGACAGACCTGGCCTACCATGCTCAGTTTCCTTGCCATGTGATACCCTGTGTTCCCCTGAGACTCTACAGAGCATTGCCACCAGCAAGAAGGCCCTCACCAGGTATGGCTCCTCAACCTTGAACTTTCCAGCCTCTAAACTGTAAGCAGTTAATTTCTTTTTCTCTGTAAAGCACCCAGTTTCAGGTATTCCGTTATAAGCAACAGAAAATGGACTAAGACATAGTAAAACCCTCCATTTTATAATTTTGTGAACCCTAGGTTCACTTGTAAATTTGGCAAAAACTATAGGTCTTCCTAGTGGAAAAAAATGAATGTATGTATCAAATTTTACATCTGATTTCTAGGACTTAACAAAATCCTGAGTCCCATCCATGGGCCTCATGTTAAATCTCCTCAGGTGAAACCCTAAGTCCCATCTCTGGGTCTCCTGATCTGGCCAATCAGTTTACTTATGGAAAAGCCAACACCAAGAGAAAGGAGAAGGGGATATTTAGTCAGTTACTTAGGACTGAAACCCAGTCTTCCATATCTTACTCTACTTTTCTTTTATTACACAATGGGACCTCTCACATTCAACTGTGTGCTATAAGTAAAACTACCTTCAGGAAAATAATTTAAGTCAAGGTGACGGAAGGAAAAGGCTTTAATTATATAAACACTGATTTCTAGGCCCAAATTACTGCTAGCTGTGAAGGCATTGGCCTAGAGAGTGAAGGCAGGGCATGCTGGTGACTTTTACTCCTTTAGGTGTTTATTAGTCCAAGAAGCCTGAATTCCCAAGGCACCTCATTTATTAAGGAGCAGCTTATACATAGAGAGAATCTGTGACATCAATATTTTAGCCTCCCCTCACGCCCTAGAGATCAATGGCTTGTTCTGATCTGACAGCAGCCACTGACATATGTCCTTGGGATCGAAGAAGGAAGGGAAGAAATTGCAGGGAGTATTTGCACCTGCCTGGCATATCGTGTTTTTATTGAAAGGCTTTACTGTCCCACATTGCCTGGATCTCCAAAATCCATGCAGTCAAGAGTCTCAGCATGCATGGGAAAGTAATAGAAGGGCCCTGTCAGTAAACTTCCACTATTATACATTAGTTGGCTCCTTACCATATTGGACTATCATCTTCAAGGGCCCTGACTCTTATCCTGGCAATTCCCTATTTTTATTAGAGAATAAGCAGAGGAAATCCGTGCCATGTGTAAATGTAGATCCATACACACACTTGTTTAGGGTGCTCCTTAAGATGAACTACATGCATTGTTAGATGAGATTTAGGATTTATTTATTTATTTATTTATTTATTTATTTATTTTGAGACAGTCTCGCTCTGTCGCCTAGGCTGGAGTGCAGTGGCCGGATCTCAGCTCACTGCAAGCTCCGCCTCCCGGGTTTATGCCATTCTCCTGCCTCAGCCTCCCGAGTAGCTGGGACTACAGGCGCCCGCCACCTCGCCCAGCTAGTTTTTTGTATTTTTTTTAGTAGAGACCGGGTTTCACCGTGTTAGCCAGGATGGTCTCGATCTCCTGACCTCGTGATCCGCCCGTCTCGGCCTCCCAAAGTGCTGGGATTACAGGCTTGAGCCACCGTGCCCGGCCCTGAGATTTAGGATTTATAAAGGGGAAAAATGCATGAAGGTACGCTATAATTTTGATTAGTTGCAGAAAAGCACCCCTCATGTAAAATCAGTTTTACAAACTCGTATTGAGTATGTGCCTGACTGTGGTAGGTAATGGGGATGTAAGATGAGTAAGAGTTAAGGCATTCATTCATTCATTCATTCACTCTCTCAACTATTCATCCATCCATTCTTTCAGGAAAAAAAAATGGTCTAGTGTTTGTACAGGACCATAGGAAAAGTAAATGTAAATCAAATGAAAGGATCAGGTAGAACCACCTGGAAGAAGTGGCCATTAAGCTGAATTTTAACACTGGTTAGGGGCACTCTGGATATACCAGAGGGAGATTGGGCCGGGATAAGCAGGGTATTCATTGCATGCATGGAAGATAGCATGTATACTCACATGCAAGCATTAATTAGCATGATGGGCACTCTAATTTGAGTGTGTCCCTTCCAAATTCAGGTGTTGAAACTTAATGGTCAATGTAATGCTATTAAGAGTTGGGGCCTTTAAGAGGTAATTAGGCCATGAAGGCTCTTCCCTTGTGAAAGTAATTAAGGCCTCAAACAGCACTTGGTTTTGCTTGCTCTTCCACCTTTATCCATGTAAGGACATAGAATTTGTCCCCTCCAGAGGATGCAGCATTAAGACACCATCTTAAAAGTGGAGAGTGGCCCTTACCAGACACCTAATCTGTCAGCATCTTGATCATGGACATCCCAGCCTCCATAACTGTGAGAAGTAAGTTTCTGTTCTTGATAAATCACCCAGTCTCAGGTATTATGCTTTACCACATAAACGGACTAAGGCAATGGGTTTAGGGAATTGCATGTACTTCAGTATTGTTGGAGTAAGTGATATGCAAGGTAGAATAGTGGGGCAGGGAGGAAGGAAGCTGGAGTATTATTCAGGGGAGAGATCACAAAGAGCTTTATGTGCTAAGCTAAGGAGTTTGAACTTTATCTTGAAAACTAAGGGGAGCTATTGAAGGATTTTAATAGGGGTAAGTGGCAGGATTAGATTTATATTTTGGACAGATTACTCCATCAGGGAGGAGAATGTGTTGGAAAGATGCCAGACTGGAGGTTGAGAGATGGGTAAGGAGGCTAGTGCAGCCATACAGATGGGATCAAGAATGAAGTAACAGTTGCTAAAGACAGGAAAGCAGATGTATTAAAAAGATGTTAAGAGGTAGGATATAAAAAGCTTGAACTATTTGTATATAGAATAAAGAAGAGGGAGGAATCAAGGATTTTGCTTTGGGAAATTCTTTTGTAGGGTGGTGCCATTTACCAAGATTGTGAATATAATCAGAACAGCACATGCAAGAGCAGCAACTAAGGCAAAATAATTATTTAGGGGATATTTTGAATGTAAGGCTAGAAGAATGCTCAAATAGATACCAGATACCAGTAGGCTATAAGGGTATCAGGGAAGCAATTTGAGCTGAATATATGGATTTGGATTTATCGTTCCTAGATGGTTATGAGTGAGATCACCTAATGACAGTGTAAAGGCTGAGAAGAATAAAGGATAAGGATGAGGTCCAGGAAGGAAACCAAAGTGTGGCCAGCAGGGTAGAAGGAAAACTGGAAAAGAGTTATCTCAACAAATGTCGAAAGAGGAGAGAGTTTTAATAAGAATTCTACAGTGTTAAGTCTCTAAAAGACAGAGTTTAGTCATATGGTGGACTTTGGTGTCCAAAGGAAGATCAACATTCAGAGAGAATGTTCCGAATGAATGTTCTGAATGAGAATGAAGATCACCTTCACATTGGAAGGTGAATGTGAGAAATTAGAACTTATAAGGTATTAGAAAGAGCCGATGTAGTTAATACTTTCAAGGAGGTAATAAAGGGAAGGAGGGGAGGTAGGAAGTTTGAGCAAGAAGGTATTTTTTTGATTTGTGTGTTTGTGCTTTTGTTTAAATGGGAGAGATTCAAAGGTATTTGTTTGCTGAATAAGAACCATTATAAAGGGAGAAGTTGAATAAACAAGAGGGATAATTGATGGAGCAGCATTAATGAGGTGGTAAAATGGGATGCGATCTAAAACATTAATAGAGAAAGTATGCATGGACATCAAACCAGAAGGAAGAAAGGAAAAGCATAGTGGACATCTGTGTACAGGAGGCAGGGGAAGGAGCTGAGAAGTTGCCTGGAGGCTTGTATTTTTGCCATAATGACATAAGCAAAGGCATATCTGAGAATGACTAGGGTGGCACCCCCGAGGGGATAACTGGATCAGGAACTAGTTAGAGAGCATTGCAGAATTACTGGGCAGCGCTGAGGGCCCAGCTGGGATAGCAGACTTTGAGGTTGTAGTGGCACCAACCTGTGCTGCAGAGTAACCAACTGCAGAATAGCTTGAGTGCTGTCCACACACCAGTCAGTTGTCTGCAACACAATCCTTTCCATCCACAGGACATCAGGGAGCCCCTGGGGTGCAGCAGGCCATACACTGAGAGGGTGGCTGAAAATCCAGGTCTTCGTCTGACAAGACCTGGTTCTAGTTGTGTGACCTTTGGCTGGTAACTTTACTTTCTAACCCTCAGTTTTCTTATCTGTAAATGGGCTAGAGTTGCGTATCTCAGAAGGTAGTTACTATGTATGAGAATTCACCCTGTTCATTATTTAATAACATAAAAAATGATGGATGTTTTCCTGAATATGAAAAATGAATGTACAACCTTTGAAGATCTTACTGGCTCACATAGAATAAAAATACTATAAATGTAAATTGAAAAGGTGCTGAGCAGAAAGCACCTTTGAGATTAAAGATGAAGAAGTCAGAAAGTTTCTTTTTTTGGAAGCAAAAATTTTAAAGTTACAAGGTAAGTTGCAGTGACCAAGGTGCAAAAATATCTTCACTCTAAGAATCCCATCTGGCAGTGAAAACTAAAGGAACCCTTGCTGGTTGACTATCTTGGAAACAAATATGAAAAATGAGGGAAAATGGAGGAGGATGTTGGGACGGAACTCTAAGAGGCTGTTCCAAGAGACATGCAGATGCAATACCTTTAAGATCCCTTTTGTTAATAAAGGAGGAAGGGGCTTGTCATTTTTCTAGAAAAACTTCAGGACATTTTGAAAGGCAACTGAGGATGGACTCCTCCTTCTCTTTCTCAACCAAGTTACCTTTTATGGCCCTGACTGGACTGGGCACCAGAGCATCATATCAGATGGTGAGTGATTGTGTGTGTGTGTGTGTGTGTGTGTGTGCACACATAAAGGACTGCCACAACCAACCTCTTATGTATAAAATCAATTTAATTTCCAGAAAACCCTATGTTCTGAAATGCCATTTGTGCAAAACAATTTCAGGAGGAAACAACTGGTAATGATTATAGAACAGTAGAAAGTGGCATGTAACCTGGAATGAAATTGTGAGTTACGAATTATAAGAATTACAGAATTCCATAGGAAGGGATTGGGCATTAGAGACTGGAAGATCTGAGTTAAAAAACATCAAAATTGGAAGGATCCTGGAAAGAACACAGTTTAAAAGTTTTACCCCTTTCCAAACACATCTCCATTTTACAGATGAGAAGAGTGAGGCTCAGAAAGGTGAAGTCACTTGCCTGGGGTCAGAGAGTGAGTGGTAGAGCTATACCAGAACAAGTAACAACTGGCAGAAGCAGCCCAGAAGTGGTTGGTCAAAGTCAAGAAGGATGTGGTAATAGCAACTATTATTACAAAAACAATTTCCACTGATGGGATGCTTTGCACCAGTCACTGTGTTAGTCATTAGGTATGCATTGTTTTTTTCCCTTTTTTTTTTTTTTCAGATGGAGTCTTGCTCTGTCACCCAAGCTGGAGTGCGGTGGCACGATCTCGGCTCACTGCAATCTCCACCTCCCAGGTTCAAGCGATTCTCCTGTCTCAGCCTCCGGAGTAGCTAGAATTACAGGCGCACACCACCACGCCCGGCTAGTTTTTGTATTTTCAGTGGAGACAGGGTTTCGCCATGTTGGCCAGGCTGGTCTCAAACGCCTGACCTCTCATGATCCACTGGCCTCGGCCTTCCAAAGTGCTGGGATTACAGGTGTGAGCCACCGCACCCGGCTGCATTGTTCTTTTAATAAGTGACAGCTCTTTGAGATAAGTCATAGGCAAAGGTAATAAACATTTGTGTTTCTTTTTTTTTTTTAATTTGGCTATTCAAAATCTGAATCCTCTTCTTATGTTTGAAGAAATTGTTGCTTTTTGAAGTGGTCAGTGACCACCTCTGTCAAAGTTGAAAATGCCAGATGAAGAGCAGAAAGGAGTATTCCCAATGATGGCAGGATCTGGAGCTGGATAATTTAGGGTTTAATCCCAGCTCTGCACATAGTGCTGTGTACCTTGGTTAAGTTACATGACTCTTCTGTGTCTCTGTTTCCTCATCAGTGAAAATACTGATTTCACAGAGGTCTTGTGGGAATTAAGTGGATTAATATATGAAAATACAACAAAAGTGCCTGGCACATAGTACATACTCGGTAAATAATAGCTACCATTATCATTCAATTTCCAGCCCCATTAGCAGCTAGGGCATGGGCCCACGACCTGGATTCCACCAATGAGACATTCACTTTACATACTGACAAGAAAAAGCAGGACCTACCAAAAAAATCTTTTCTAGTGAGTATCATGTGGCTGCAACAGCAGTTAACTAGAACTGGTTCTGAAGACTTCAGTGGCAGCCTTTGTCTTGCTGGTGCTTCCGGTAAACTATACAATATCCCTTTAACACATTCCTTTAGCACATTTCTGTTCTTGAATTACTAGTGAGTGTCAATTGCTTTTATCTAAGAATGCTAATGCATTAAAGAAGCATTATTGGCCAGGCGCGGTGGCTCAAGCCCGCAATCCCAGCACTTTGGGAGGCTGAGGAGGGCAGATCACGAGGTCAGGAGATCGAGACCATCCTGGCTAACATGGTGAAAGTTCACCTCTACTAAATATACAAAAAAATTAGCCAGGCATCGTGACAGGTGCCTGTAGTCCCACCTACTCGGGAGGCTGAAGCAGGAGAATGGCGGGAACCAGGGAGGCAGAGCTTGCAGTAAGCCAGGATCTCGCCACTGCATTTCAGCCTGGGTGACAGAGTAAGACGTCATCTCAACAACAACAACAACAAAAATAAAAATTAAAAAATTAAAAAAAATAAAAAAAGAAGCAGCAGCATTATTATTTTTGGCTCTTGGCGAAATTTTTTGTAGGTCAAGTAGTTAGTGTGTAGTGAAACCAGAATTCCAAACCAAATTTTTCTCATTTCAAATCGTTGCTGTTAAGCACAATGCTGTTTTGTCAGAGACTCATGGACTCCTATGTTTATGAACATTAGGAAGGCATCTAGTCCACCCTTCAGTGCAGGAATCTCTCAGAAAATACCCTAGCTGGTAGTCATCCTACCTCTATTTGAACCCTATTCATAATAGGGTAATTGTTACCCTGTAATTGTTACTCTGTGCATGTGTATCTACAAAAAGAATAGCAGCCAAAAATGTGTCTGATAATTGATAATGATCAGATATCTCACAGTTATCAGACACCTTTTTGGCTACTATTCTTTTTGTAGATACACATACACAGAGTGGATAGTGGATCAAAAAACAGTTTTTGCTAAACACCGTTGTATTAGTTTTCTATGACTGCTGTACTGACTTACCACAAACTGGGTGGCTTACAACAATGGAAATTTATTATATCACTGTTTAGGAGGCCTGAAGTCCAAAATCAGGGTGTCAGCAGGATTGCTTCCTTCTGGAGGCTTCAGGGAGAATCTGTTTCACGCCTCTCTCCTAGCTTTTAGTGCCCCCTGGAGTTCCTTGTCTAGCAGCTGCAGCACTTCAATCTTTGCCTCCCTCATCACATGGTCATCTTCTGTCAGTGTGTCTTTTCTGTATCTTTGTGTCAAAATAGCCCTCTCTTTCTCTTGTAGAGAGTACCCCAATTCCACATGACCTCATCTTAACTTGACTACAATGGCAAAAACCTATTTTCAAATAAGGTCACATTCACAGGTATGAGCATTAGGACTTGAACATATATTTTGGGTGACATAATTCAACTCACAACAACTGATAAGCAAAATTAAAAGACACACTGGTCGATGTGAGAAAGAGGCATATAGGAAAATGAAAGGGCAAGGGACTGGCAGGCAGATCTGTCTGCTGGAGATAGGTCCTGTTCCTCCCTAATAAAGTGCACTAGATCTTGGAAAAGGTTCCAGCACTGACACACATATAGATTAAAACATTAACATTTACCTCCCTGGAACCCCACCTTTCCAAGAGGTAACTACTACTATGGGAATTTTTTCAGCCCTGTTTAAAAAATGATTTTCTCTATTAAGACATAATTTTTTTTTTTTTTTTTGAGACAGAGTCTTGCTCTGTCGCCCAGGCTGGAGTGCAGTGGCGGGATCTCGGCTTACTGCAAACTCCGCCTCCTGGGTTCATGCCATTCTCTTGCCTCAGCCTCCCGTGTAGCTGTGACTACAGGTGCCCACCACCAGGCCTGGCTAATTTTTTTTAGTATTTTTAGTAGAGACGGGGTTTCACCATGTTAGCCAGGGTGGTCTCGATCTCCTGACCTCATGTATTAATGCATAAATTTTTTTTAAAGAATGTGAGTTCATGCTGTGTTATAATTCTTATTTGTATTGTTTTCCATCTGGCTATTTTCTCTTAGATTTGTGTCTTACATCAGCAAATACATCTACCTTATTCTTAGTCGTTCCACCTTTGATCTGCAGTTAGTGGTTCTAGTTTTTCACCATTACAAGTAAACATAAGTTAACAAACATACAAAAAGAAATCTTCGTACACCTATGCAAGCATTTTAGAGTTGATCTCAACAAGCACTATTATTATGTCAAAGGGTATGTATTTAAAATTTTTCTTAGATATTACTGTATTCTAGAAATTAGTTTATTGGCTCGTTCTCTCACAAATAGTGCGTGATTGCCTGTTTTTGTGTGTTCTCGCCCATGCTGATATATTTTTTTTTGCTAATATAGAAAAAAATATATATATATATAGCGAGAGAGAGAGAGAGAAAAGCATATATATATTTTCACTTCTTATTTATTATTTATTTATTTATTTATTTATTGAGATGGAGTCTCACTCTGTCACCCAGGCTTAAGAACAGTGGCATGATCTCGGCTCACTGCAACCTCCGCCTCCCGGGTTCAAGTGATTCTCCTACTTCAGTCTCCCAAGTAGCTGGGAGACATAATTCAACTCACAACAACTGATAAGCAAAATTAAAAGACACACTGGTGTCTTTTATTAGACTCTTCTCCTTCATTGACGAAAGTTTTATAGTTTTCTTCTATAGGTCTTGCATAATTTCTTTGTAGATTTGTGCATGTATATTCAGCAGAGTTTGATTGCTAGTGCACGTTGGACATTGTAATTTTGCTATTTTGCCAGCCACACTCCTTTTCTATGTTGAGAGAATCCCAAGTAGCTGGGACTACAGGCACGTGCCACCATGCCCAGCTAATTTTTGTATTTTTAGTAGAGACGGTGTTTCACCATGTTGGCCAGGCTGGTCTCAAACTCCTGACCTCAGGTGATCCACCCGCCTTGTCCTCCCAAAGTGCTGGGCTTACAGATGTGAGCCACCATGCCCGGCCGACCTCTTTCTTATTACTGGTGAGGCTGAGCAACTTAATCTTCATTGACTGTTTGATTTATTCTGCGAATTTCCTGTTTGTATTTTTTAAAATTAATCTATATATTTTTTAATTACTTTGTAGGTATGATTTATATATTTTGGATATTAATCCTTTGTTTCAATACAATCATTGCAAATATTTTCTCCCAGTCTTTCCTGGTGTTTTATAATTACTTTCAGTCTTTTGAGTATAGAAGCTTTAAAGTTTTATGTAGTCACATCTGTTATTTTTTGTGTGTTTCTGTGTCTTCTACCTTTTTCTGATACTTTTATAGTTTTATTTTTCACATTTAGATACTTGCATTTAAATGGATTTTATTTTTGCGCATAGTGGGAGAGTTCAGACTTATTTCAAAAAAGCTAATTTCAACACTATTTATTGATTAGTCTACAGAAGAAGTTGGCAAACTATAGCCCAAAGGCCACATTTTGCTCAGTACCTGTTTTTGTACAAAAAGTTTTGTTGGAACACAGCTATTTGTTTAGTATTGCCTATGGCTGTTTTCACACTACAGAAGCAGAGTTGACTAGTTGCAACAGAGACTTTGTCCCACAGTCTAAAATATTTATAATATTGTCTTGTAAAGAAAAAGTTTTCTGACCCCTGATTCCCCACTGATCTGAAATATATATATATATACACACACACACTAAATGTCTGTTTGTATAATGACTGTTAGTTTGCTCTACTTATTTGTGAATCTATTCCTGGGTCAATACCATGCCATACAATTGTAGGTTTATAGTATGATTTGATATCTGGTATGACAAATGCTCATTTGTTATTGTTTTCCAAAAATTTCTTTGCTCTTTTACATAAATCATTTTATGTATAAACTTTAGAAATGTCAAATTTTAAAACAAATGAGCAAATAAAAACTCTGTGATTCTGATAGAAAATTTTAGTGAACTTGTACATCTAGAGAAGATTGACATATTCATCATATTGATGCTTCTGCTTCAGAAACATGGTATGCCTTGACATTAATATTAGACTCTTCTCCTTCATTGACGAAAGTTTTATAGTTTTCTTCTATAGGTCTTGCATAATTTCTTTGTAGATTTGTGCATGTATATTCAGCAGAGTTTGATTGCTAGTGCACGTTGGACATTGTAATTTTGCTATTTTGCCAGCCACACTCCTTTTCTATGTTGAGAGAATCTCAAGGCCTGGGAAAGGAGGGCCTCTGTTTCCTACCTGTCTCTCACTACAGAAGATAAAGTAGTGGGGGCATTTTATCTTCCTACCCTGGGTAGCTAGAGAATGGACATATAATTTAAGCTTGGTTAATGAAATGCCACTCTCAGGTTGTAAACCATAAGGTAATAAGGCAAAGGGTTAGTTAGAGACTTTTTTCTGGCATAGAAGGTGCCTGGAGGCCAGAGTTCTGTTCAGTGGCGTGGTGGTGCAATTGCTGGGATGGAGCAGTCCAGCAGCATCGTAGTGGGCGTCCGATGGTGGCGTCACTAGTGGCGTGCTATGCCAATTGCCTTTGGCATGATCTTGGCTGAACATTGTTTGCCTCGGTTCTTCCTGAACCCCTGTCCCCAGTCAATGCAGTGGACTACGTAATACCCTACAAATAAGCTTTGTTTTTGCGTAAGATAGCCAGAATCAGTTTCTGTTGTTTATAACCAAGAACCCTGACAAGAGTCCATCTTGCATTACAATTTACGATTGGTTATTTTTGATGCATATAGAAGCCATCGATGTTTGCAGTAGTCTTAGAAGTCAAAGATAAAACTGATTATTTTACCCTCAGGTCATTCATAGTTAAAGGATTTTGAAGCTGAAATAATCCTAAGACCTCCTGACTACTGAACACCTACTATATGGCAGACACATATATTCTGTATTGCTTTCAGTCTCCTTAATTATCTTAGAGAACTGGCATTTTTTATTTCTACTTTTACAAATAAGGAAATGGGGTTTTGGAGAGATTAAGAAACATGTCATGGTTATAATTCATGAGAAGTGGAGCCCAATTTTGAACTTGTGTTTGTTCTATTACTAAGTCTCTGATGTTTTGAGTTCCTCAAGCTGACTTTCTAAATAAATGTTGTCTTTTAAATGTTTACTTGCCAGAGCCTGGGTGACAGAGCGAGACTCCGTCTCAAAATAAATAAATAAATAAATAAATAAATAAATAAATAATTTACTTCCCAGATATGCATATGCAATATTCATCACTTTTTTCTCTAAGAACGTTTACCATGATCTCAGGTTCAATTCAGACCTTCAAGTTTTGTTCTTGTCATCTTCTTTGCCTTTCACTGCCTCTGCACGTGAAACTAGACAATTTTTGTTCCCTTGTCACAAATGTATCATTCTTTCCCTCCCTTTCTCCATTTTATATGAGTTCTTCATGAAGCCTCTGTGAGTCCTATGGCCCATGATGTTCTCTCTTCTTTTCTGAACTTCTGCAGCATATCTCAGTTCCATTCACATGACACTTAAACTTATACAGCTTTGCACTTTCATTGGCTGTTTAGGCATGTCTACCTTATCACTCATACAAAACTGTTCTGATTCTAGAGAAAAAAAAAATGTACTCTATTCATCCCTGTGGTCCCTGTAGCATCCATGTTAAATGGTGTGCCCATGGTAACTCTAGAAACATCAACAATCTATAAAGCTCTGAGGTCTTAAAAAACAATTGACTTTTGTATGAAACAGTTCAACTTGTGGGTGCTGTCTATCTGGAGAGCATATACCTTTATGGAGGTAGTTTTCTGATTCTGTCTTTAAATTACTTCAGATTTGGAAAGTTTTATTACAAATGCCTAAAGCATGGGTTGTGACCAGTTGACAATCTCCACCACCATGAGACCTGGGTGGGAGGCCATGGGCAGACCTAGAGCACATGGTAGGACACGGACATGGGGTAAGGTGGCTCTGCAGCCCAGTCTGCACTGTACTCCCAATCCTGCTTCCCTGAACCAGGGCTATGCCACCTGGAGGTCGAGGCACCCTCTTCTAATTTGCACAAAAATTATCTAGGCTCACAGAGGCCCTGGCTATGGGTTTTGCCTAAAGCAGGAAATACTGGGGGTAGACCACATAAAGCATTTTCTTAATCAGAAATCAAGACATTGATACTGGTGGTTTTTCCTTCAATAGAAATGTTAATATCAAAAATGACCATAATCTCAGAGAACCTTAGTTTTATATTTACCTGAAGACAAGGGGAATAAATGTATTCATGGATTGCTAATTTTGGTAAATCGCTTAAATTGTAAAGGGTGTTAAGATTCATTGCTCAGAGGAGTTGTAGGAGAACAGGGGTGGGGGCTGATGTACCAACTGTGCCTCAGACTGGAACTGGAAGGGATCATCATCCCCAATGTCCTTGCCCCTTTTCCATGTGTACGCCCATCCTATGTCCCTCTGTCACCTCTCCTTGGAATGGATACTAAAACAGATTTCTGATCTGTCTTAGATTTTGTTAGTGCAATTCTACATTAATAATGGAGCCTTAGGTCTCTCTCCCAATACCTGAATCTAAAGCTAATTCCTTGCCTAGCACCTCAGGTCATTCTGTCTTGTCTAAGGGGGTTACCCACACACAGGCACTGAGGCCACTCTCCCTCAGAGTCTCTCTGCCTTATCAGCCAAAGAAGAGAGTCCTACCCTATTTGGTTTCACAAATGCCTCTCAGGACCGCAGAAACTCTCATACTGGCTTTAGAGTCATTATTTTCCTCCTTCTAGAGGTCTCGGTGACTTCAGTTTATAAGCTCTAATTTTGCCCCTGAGGAAAGATTGATTTTTCTGAAACATATTCATCAATACTATTCAGGCTGATTCTACCCCCCTAAACTAATATGCTGATCCAGTGCCCTCAGGATTTAGTGGCCACATTTTCTAAATGCAAAATTGGAATACATGGTCTGACAAGGTGATAGAATATTTGAAATCGGGACTGACCTAGAAAATTCAGGACACGCAGCTGTCATACATAATGGCAACATGGCCTAGATAACACACATCATTTTCCCTGAAGCCTGTCTGCATCATGACAGCTTCATTTGATGGTCCCAGATAGCCTGTCTCTTTCTGTTTTGGGTCACCCAGTTAGTATATCCTCATTTCCTTTTGAAGGGATGAATCCTGCGTTCAGCTTATTTACAACACAGGGATGACTGACAAGCTGTGTACCCAACTCCACCAACTCTGACAGGTCAACTTGACTATATGTGAAGGAAGCATCCTCCAGGATCTCTGGTAACTGAAGGAACCAGCCTAACCACACTGAACATCAGACTGTGGGGGGATCTGGAAAGCTCTCCTTCAGCCTGTGTGTGTGAGTTAATGTTCGTGGAGTGTGGATACAGTCTTTATTTGGGAGATAAAGGAAAGGAAGGCATTTTGTACATAAATACGTGGGGAAACATGGGGAAAGTGAAAGGAAAGCTTGCTTTTCCTGTGCTAGACTGAGAGAAAGAGCTGGAATTGATCTTCACGATAGAGAGAGCTGCAGGATAGTTTCCTTGGGAAGTTTTATGAAATTCCAAGAATGAATATTGTTGCTCAGGATCTAGTAGGTAAAGGAGAGAACTGAGTTTAGGAGAGGGGCTTTCTTCCTATTTTTGGAGTTCAGGTACCTCTAGGATTTATGGTGTGGGGAGGACTAGAAGAGAATACCTGTTATGTAGTGAATTGTGTCTCCCCATAATTTGCATGCTGAAGCCTTAAGCCCTCCATGTGACTGAATTGGAGACAGGGCCTTTCAGGAGGTGATTAAGGTTAAGTCAGGTCATGAGGTGGGGCCCTGATCTGATGGAGCTGGCGTCTTCATGAAAGGAAGAGACCTCGGCGATCTTGTTCTCTCTGCCATGCGAGGACATAGGGAGAAGGCAACTGTCTGCACACCAGGAGGAGGGCCCTCAGTAGAAAGCAAATCCTATCAGAACCTTAATCTTGAACTTCCTAGCCTCCAAAACTGTGAGGAAATAAATTTCAGTTTAAGGCACCCAGGCAATGGTATTTTGTTATGATAGCAGACTAAGACAGCACCCTTATCATAGATGTTATTGGTTTTTTAAAGCATATTGGTGACCTAGGTGTGGGAGGATAGGAGAATACAGAGACTCAGCAGGGAGGTTCTTTTTTTTTAGTATAATTATTGCAACGTGCTGTTAGATGCATTTTATTTTTTTATTTTTTTTATTATACTTTAAGTTCTAGGGTACATGTGCATAACGTTTATATCATGTATAACTCCCCAGTGCAATCCCTCCCTCCTCCCCCCTCCCCATGATAGGCCCCAGTGTGTGATGTTCCCCTTTCCGAGTCCAAGTGATCTCATTGTTCAGTTCCCACCTATGAGTGAGAACATGCGGTGTTTGGTTTTCTCTTCTTGTGATAGTTTGCTAAGAATGATGGTTTCCAACTGCATCCATGTCCCTACAAAGGACGCAAACTCATCCTTTTTTATGGCTGCATAGTATTCCATGGTGTATATATGCCACATTTTCTTAATCCAGTCTGTCACTGATGGACATTTGGGTTGATTCCAAGTCTTTGCTATTGTGAATAGTGCCACAATAAACATACGTGTGCATGTGTCTTTGTAGTAGAGTAATTTATAATCCTTTGGGTATATACCCAGTAGTGGGATGGCTGGGTCATATGGTACATCTAGTTCTAGATCCTTGAGGAATCGCCATACTGTTTTCCATAATGGTTGAACTAGTTTACAATCCCACCAACAGTGTAAAAGTGTTCCTATTTCTCCACATCCTCTCCAACATCTGTTGTTTCCTGACTTCTTAATGATTGCCATTCTAACTGGTGTGAGATGGTGTCTCATTGTGGTTTTGATTTGCATTTCTCTGATGGCGAGTGATGATGAGCATTTTTTCATGTGTCTGTGGCTGTATGGATATCTTCTTTTGAGAAATGTCTGTTCATATCCTTTCCCCACTTTTTGATGGGGTTGTTTGTTTTTTTCTTGTATATTTGTTTGAGTTCTTTGTAGATTCTGGATATTAGCCCTTTGTCAGATGAGTAGGTTGCAAAAATTTTCTCCCATTCTGTAGGTTGCCTGTTCACTCTGATGGTAGTTTCTTTTGCTGTGCAAAAGCTCTTCAGTTTAATTAGATCCCATTTGTCAATTTTGGCTTTTCAGCAGGGAGGTTCTAGAGTCGGACTGAGTGGATTTGTATCCTGAGCTGCCACTCACTAGCTCTGTAACCTTTAGTAAGTTACTTGACCTCTTTGTGCCTTGATTTCCTCATCTGAAAAATGGGTCTAATATTTAAAGATTAAGTTAACAAATACATGTAAAGGGCTTAAAGCAGTGACTAGCATATGGAAAGGTCTCAGAAAGCGTTTGCTATTATTGGTGTTATTTTTGTTATTGCTATAAGGAAGTCAGAATAGAATAACATTAATGGAATTATTTTTGAGCTCAGTAAATACCTTGCTGGAGCTTCCACAAACAACCTGCACAGGCTTTTACAGGGGGCATTGAGAGTCTATGGTCAATCAATTGATATACATGTATTTGCAAATTTGGACATAAATATTAATGTAATCTTATTTATATCTATGCGTTGATGAGGCCAGAGAGCATCAGTGCAACATATAATTACAGTTTTATAGTGCTCCATGCAGCAGAAACTGCTAGCTTCTCTCTGAAGTCTATACTTTCTACTTCCTGGGCAGAAAAACTATGGTGCTAGCCTCTCTTGTTGGTAGGTGCATTTATGTGATAGAAGTCCAGCCAGTGGAAGGTGACACAGCAATGACATGTGCCACTCCCAGGCTTGGCCTCTGAAAATTCCCATGCATGTCTTCTTCATTGTGTCTTCAAGGTGGCAGAAACGAGAATATATAAATAACAATAACCACATCTTGAAAATGGCATAGCCTCCATTAGTCTGGGTCCTTGAATAATTGCCAACTGTTCATCCAACCAGCAAGAAATAATTTTGTGTGTGTGTTTGTATTACACATTTTGAAGGGTTCTTTGCTATAGTAGCCTAATGTACTTCAAATATCGTGAGTCTATCAAAAGCACAAAATGTCTCTTATTTCTTCAGAAGGGTTATTTACTCACAGCATTATAGATGTTGCTGTAACTATGAATAGTCAGGCCTCATGGGATTTGATCACAAAGCACTTTCATATTTATCTTCTACTGCTCTTTTACACTTGCTCAGTGGTAGTGGCCCTACCTTTCCATGGATACAAACTAGGATAAACAGCTTGACTTTTCTGGTCAGTTTCAGGAAAGAAAAAGTCTATGTTTACTTAAAATTGCAAACACAGACTCAGTTTGGAAATTAAAAATGTCCATTCCTATACATTAATAATAACAAGAGACCTCAGCTTCATCAAAAGGTCACATTTTACTCTCTCACTTTCTCTCCTGCTAGTAGCATGTTGCAGATGAGATTCCTGCCTTGGGGAAACATGATGTGGTTGGTTTCTTCTCTTTTTCTATCTGACTCTCCCAGGTTAAACTGGACTATAGAATATGGGAGGTGGTATGGATGTAAGGAGATGTAAGAGGAGTAGAGAAGTTTTTAGCTTACAGGCACTGTTGAGATGACAGACGTTGACCTGAGAGATGTTTCCATTTATCTGTCTCTACCATGAGATTTTGCTCTTTGGAAACTTATCATAGATATTCTCTCATCTGGAATTTCCTTAATCTGGATATATGCTTCTCTATCTGACTTTGTTCTTCTTCAGTCCTTAAAAATCAACAGTCTAGGCCGGGCGTGGTGGCTCAAGCCTGTAATCCCAGCACTTTGGGAGGCCAAGACGGGCGGATCACGAGGTCAGGAGATCGAGATCATCCTGGCTAACACGGTGAAACCCCGTCTATACTAAAAATACAAAAAAAATTAGCCGGGCGCGGTGGAGGGTGCCTCTAGTCCCTGCTACTCGGGGGCTGAGGCAGGAGAATGGCGTGAACCCGGGAGGCGGAGCTTGCAGTGAGCCAAGATCGAGCCACTGCACTCCAGCCTGGGCAACAAAGCGAGACTCCGTCTCAAAAACAACAACAACAACAACAAAAATCAACAGTCTACTTCCAGATTCTCTTTGTTAAGGTTAAGACCTTAACCTAAGGTGCCCTTTAATAGTTCTGTTAAATAACAGAACTATTTTAAAAAGCATTTTAAATCCCCTAATTGTGACTCTCTTTGGTATCCTTTGATCAGTCAAACATTGAGCATGTCAACACAGAAGAAACCCTTCTTTGTTTTACCACCAGTGCAGTTAGCCAGCTTATCTTTTGTTTTCTAGATTCCCAGAACGGCAATAAGACATCAGCCCACTGCAGGTACCCCAACCCCATTTCACTGTAAGGACACATATGAGACCCATTGATTATTTCCATGTGACTCTTCTCTTGAAGTTAGGTGGACAAGAGGGAATGCTCATAACACCACTATTTCCAAAGAGATTCTCATCACAAATATTCTCCTCATCTTCGTTCTCTACACCCTTGTATCCTTAATGTGAACAGAAAGAGATGGGGGTGGGGTGTCTAAGAATTATAACACTGGTTCTTATCATTTCCTCTGAAAGTTGGCATCTTGATTGTGTACCTGAACCTGGTGTCCATTATAATTGCAACTTAGATCAAACTTCTAGTTTAATATCGTGCTACAAAGATGTTAATTAAACGAATATGTCAAAAACTAGGGCAAGAGGTTCAGAGTTATAGCAAGTAGGCAGCTATTGAATGAACAGAATTTAGGATGTGTTAATTCATTCAACATTGATTCTTTAATATATAACAACTTCAGAAAAGGGCATTAGAGGTAGAGAGAAGTAGAAAACGCACATAGGCACTACCTTCAGGGAGCTTATAGTCTAAATACAGAGAGTAATATTAACTAAATAATCAAATAAAATAATACAGTTGACCCTTGAACAGCACAGGTTTGAACTTTGCAGGTCCACTTATATGTGGATTTTCTTTCATCTCTGCCACTCCTGAGACAACAAGACCAACCCCTCATCTTGCTTCTCCTCCTCAGCCTTCTCAATCATGAAGACAATGAAGACCTTTATTTATCCACTTTTATTCAATGAATGAAGTAAATATATTTTCTCTTCCTTCCTATTTCTTAACATTTTCCATAGCTTTCTTTATGGTAAGAATACAGTGTATAGGTTGGCTTCGGTGGCTCATGCTTATAATCCCAGCACTTTGGGAGGCTGAGGCAGGCAGATTTCTTAAGACCAGGAGTTCAAGACCAGCCTGGCCAACAAGGCAAAACCCTGTCTCTACAAAAAATATAAAAAATTAGCCGGATGTGGTGGCAAGCACCTGTAATCCCAGCTACTGGGGAGGCTGAGGCACCAGAATTGCTTGAATCTGGGAAGCAGGGATTGCAGTGGGCCAAGATTGCACCATCGCACTCCAGCCTGGGCAACAGGGCAATACTCCATCTCAAAAAAAAAAAAAAAAAAAAGTATATAATGCACATAACATACAAAATATGTGTTAATTGACTGTTTATGTTATCGATAAGTCTTCTGGTCAACAGTAGGCTATTACCAGTTACATTTTGGGGGAATTGAATGTTATATGCAGATTTTTGACTATGTGTGGGGGGTTAGTTGTATGCTGTTTGAAGGTCACCTGTGTATAATTTAAAATAGCAATGATTGTATGAAGAAACATTATAAGATGTTATGGGGGAGAATGAGAGAACACTTGATTTAGATGGAAGATTTGTAATGAAAAGTCAGTAGGAGGTGAAGGTGCCCAGGTGAAAATTTGTGAGTATTTCAAGGAGAGGGAAGGTTATCTTTCAAATCTGCAAGGCTATAAATGGCACAGAAAATTTGCAGAATTGGAAGAAGACCAGAGGCCAGTGTTCCCAAAGGAATCCACCTATTGTGCAACACCTTGGAAGTCATATAGAAGGCTTTGGACTTTAACCTGTAAAGCAATGGAAGGCCAATAAAGGACCGTAAACAGGACAGTGAGAGGGGCAGATTTGTATTTAGAAATGATCACATAAATTACTGTAAAAAGAATGAATTAAGACCAGGAGTAATCCTAGAAGCGGGGACACCTTTGTGGTGACCTGGAAGAAGTGTGCCGTGGACTGGGCATGATTATGGAGATAGATGGAAGTACATGGTTCTTTTGAGATAGATTTAGAAAGTATAAACCATTGAATTGGATGAAGGAAAGGGAGTTGTTAAGGATGATTCTTAGGTTACTGTCATGGGCTAATGAGTGAATCGGGATGCCATTTACTTGAACTCTCTAGGAAGAAGCCAATTTTAGGTGGGGGAAAGATAAGGAGTTTAGTTCACTGCACAATGAATTTGAGGAGTCTGTAGGACATCTAAACAGGGATGCTAAATAGACATTGTATGTGTGGATCTGGAACTCAGAACTACGACCTGCAGATATAAGCATGGGAGTTGGCAGATAGGTGTTATTTAGAGGTTGCATAAATGAGGAGTAGCCAGTGAGGTTGAGGAAAAAAACAGGAGCTTATGACATTATCAAAGTAAATATATCAAGAAAGAAGGATGGCTAGCTCTATTGGTTTCTGTTGAGATATCAAGTAAGAGAAGAAACTAAAATGAGTCCACTGGATTTTGCAACATGAAAGCCATTAGTGACCTTAGTGAGTATATGTAATATATTTCCAGTTATTAATGGAGTTCCAGTTAGTGTCAGAAACCAGAGGAAAAAGAGCTTGGAAGAAAAGTTATTGAGTAGGTCACAATCATTCCAAGATCAAATACCAAAATTACAGAATTTGCAGTAACATAATCAGAAAGTGAGGTTCAGAAAGAAGGGCATGCACGTAAGTCAGAAGTCATGCATCCAAAATGAAGCCGGGATGAAATATTACATCAAAGCAACAAAGAACAATTTAGAAAAAAATGATCCTCAGTGATTACTTAATCAAAATATAACTCTATGGATAAGTAAACTGAGGCTGAGAAATGACTTTGTCAGGGTTACACAGTGAAAGAATGGCAGAGCCAGGATTAGAAAGCTGTTCAGAATCTACATGTTGCTCGTTCTGTTTGTGTTGCCTCTCGTGGCCTGCTTATTCTAGGCAGAAGACATAGGAAGAGGAATATGGCTCAGCTGTCAGGCAGCACCTGAGATCACTCCCAGCTGGAAGAAACTCATTGGAGCAGACTTAAGTGACCTATAACTTACAACAGGCAAGCCAGGGTCAGAAATAATCAAGCCTCAGCCTCGTAATTTATCAGCACCTGAAAGTCCGCTTCTGTGGTTTCCTGTCTCTTCAAGTTGCTCAGGCATGGGGCACACAGCTCTCAATCCTCCAGTGGCAGGAGGACTTCATAAATGACATTTGATTATGCTCAACACAGCAGCCAGGGGCTGTACACCAACTTCAATAAAGACGGCAAACACTAGCGATCTCCATAAAACACAGAAGCCCAGGGGGAATGGAATCGAAATCTTAATGTCGAGATCCACAGCCACTAAGGCAAATGACAGCAAAATGCGAACAAATTGCAAAACCAATAATAATAAAATTCCTGCTTGTGCTGCCTGTAAGGCATCAGCTCTCCAATATCACCCCCAGGGAGCAAAGTCAGCTCTCCGTGGGGTCAGTGGAGGCTATTAGAAGCCTGCTTGCTGGGCTTCTCAGCTGGAACCCAGGCCTGCTGAAATAGCTTTGCATTCAATTGTGTTCCAACCCTCTAATCCTGCCCTTCTGCCTGAGGGGAATCGTAGGCAAATTTAGCCTTATTCCCAAGCCAGAAATACTTTTTGAGACATGTGAATCTTGATGTTTTTGATTTCTCAATTATGACCAAGTCTTGAATGAAATTTTAGAATTTTAATGCTAGAAGTCTTAGAGATCATTTATCTCTCCACAACTCCACCCCAAACTAAGACCTAGAGAAATGGGAGCATTTGTCCCAAGTCATACAGCTTGTGACAGCACTGGAATTGGAATCGGGACCATGTGAGCCTTCGGTAAAATGGTTTCCTAGCACAAACCTTTGTGCTAATGACGTTAATAACATGGGGTGGAATGCAAGCCCAGCACTGTGTGGGCTTCTATCAGTGAAGAGGAGAGTTGCTTCCCTAACACCCCCCTCCCCCAAGACTTTGAGGCCTGCAAGTGGTGGTAGCAGTGTAGAAAGGGAGGGCTGCATCGCGGGACTTTGGGAACTGACAGGCAAGTGAAGGCCTCAGGGAGAGTGGGCAGGGATGACCAAGAGTCAGCGGCTACAGAGGAGCAGGCAGCAGTGGGAGCTGGGTGCGGCAGGCTTGCCACAAAACGAAATCTACTGAGAGAAGGCAACCCCTGAAGGGATCTTGAGTGTGGGGTGAAAAGTGGGAGGAACTAGACTATGCTTTATGGAGCTAGAAACTGCAAGCAGTAATCAGAGGCGACCCTGGCTTTGGGTGCTTGCGTTTGTCACTGTTAAACATCACTGTCCTCACATTAAATTAAGTTTGGTTATGTTTATCAGTGATTGCTCTGGTTTAATTCAAATTAAAGTTCCATGGAAAATAAATCAATGTCTCTGGGGCACAGCAGTCTTCACTCCAAAGCCCATCTCCAGCAGGACGCGTGTCAGAACTCGCTCACCTGTGTGCGTGACTGCCCGTATCTATTTCAGCTCTGAGATCATTCCAAAGGTCAAATGAGCAAAGAGTTGTGTTGTAGAGGGGGTTCCAGGCCCACTATGCCTTGAAAAGCTGGGACTGCTCTCTTTTAATCTCCCTTCTTATTTGGGGTTTCTGAATGAAAGAACCAGGGGCTGAAATTTCCTCTCTTCTGCATTTTGAGGTTAAGATCCCATTAAGATCTCAGAAATGTTCAGGTTTTGTTTGTTTGCTTGCTTGTTTTAATTGTGACAAAGAGTAAATTTGTCTTAATCACCAGATACTTGCAGATGATGGAAATCAGTGGGGAGGGCTAGAGAGATGGAGAGGAGAAATGAGAGTCAGAGAGCATCCATGCCTTTTATTGGGAGTTCTCTGGAGCTTGTGGGAAAACACCAATATGTATTTTGAGCTGTGTACATCTCATTTCACTGTTTAAAGGAAAATAGCAGGCCTAGGCCACAAGGGGCCCAAACAGAGAGAGGAGGCCTTGGGGTATACATACACTCAATACTGTGACCTTCTCAAATATAAGCATTCCAGAGATGAATAGTTTATGACTTCTGCTGGTGCCTGAGATAGCTTCATAAATGAATGAATTAGGTTTGGCCACAGCAAACACCAACTGTAAGAAATATGCAAGGCCAGCGGAATAAAAACAAGGGAGGAAGGTTTCTAGTTGGCATTATAAGAAATGTGATTATTTCTCATCTGTAGCCTATGGAACATATGTTAATTTTCATGCTGTAGTTTGTGTCTAAAGAAAGAAAAGGATTCTTGCCATTTGTGGCTGATATTGTAGCTTGTCTTCCTGACAACCCTTCTCTCTGTTTTCTGTAGTATAACCCTGACTTTGTTTTGGGTGACAGAGAGTCTAGTTATTTCCCAGTCCTTCTTTGCACATAGAAGTGGCTGAATAAAACAGTTCCAGCCAGTGAGATATCAGAAGTCACTGGATGAAACTTCTGGAAAGGCCTTGGGGAGGGGTACAGGTTCATCTGGCTCTTGCATTTTCTCCTTGCTCACTGTCCTTCTCCTCTCTTCTAAGAACTGAAACTGGGAGGTGTAGAGGTTCCTGTGACCATGCGGATAACAGATGACCACTGAGGGGGCAGTGCAGGAGCACAGGGTGGGTGGTCCCCACACCAGAGGGCATCCTCCCTCTGGACTTCTTATGCAGGAGAGAGATCAGCCCCTTAATGTCTTTGTGAATGTGTCTGTTGAAGCCAAAAGCAATTCTGAGTGGTCTTTTATAACTTCAAGGTACACACGGAGAAAAACGCAAGTAAGTTCACTGTGTATGTTCACTGTGTGCACTGTGGCTGCCTCTGAGCTGCATGGGTGAAGTACATGGCCCATGAGGACTCTTATTGGAGCGGAGCACTCTCAGACCAAGGCAGCTGGACCACAAGGGAAAGGCCACCACCCCCTGGACCTTTCCTTCAGCTCTCTCCTGGAATTAGAGGCAAGTCCGCTGCAGATCTCAGGTTACCTCCATGATGACGTGGTCTGTAAAACACAGGAGATAGTCCAAGCTCATAAATATGGGCTCAAATGTGTCTCTATGTACAGGAAATTCCAGAAAGAAAGGATGGCAGCTTTATAAACATAGCTTCTGGTGGAAGCTTTATAAGTGTTGTAGGTGTTTTCATGCTCAGTATGTAGCGGGTGCTGCACGAAATTGAATGGAATGCAGAAGTCTGTAGAATTGTCCAGATATGTTGCCAAACCACAGAGATGTGTGTATATATCATCCGCCTCTCACCCACCTCTTTGTCTCACGCCTCTCTTGCATCTCCATCACCCCCCCTCACTCCCTATCACCTCCCTTCTCACCCATCTTTTTGTTACCCCTTTCTCTCATGTCTCACTTCTTTCTTACCCCGGCTTTCTGTCACCCCCTTCACTTCTCTTTATCTCTTACCTCTTTCATGTCTCGCTCCTATCTGTCTCTCATATATCTCTCATGTCTCTCATATGTATCTCATCTCTATTATATAATGTGTGTGTATATATGTATATATACATATATTCCCGGACAGATCTGGAGTAAAGGTCCAGGGGTTGGCGGCCTTTCCCTTGTGGTCCAGCTGCCTTGGTCTGAGGGTTCTCAGCTCCAGTAAGAGTCCTCATGGGCCATGTACTTCACCCATGCAGTTCAGAGGGAGTCACGGTGCACACGGTGAACATACACAGTGAACTTACTTGCGTTTTTCTCCATGTGTATGTATGTATACATATACATTATATATATATATATTTGAGACCAGGATGCTGAAGGCTCAGGATACCCAATATGGTCAAATGGTATGTCACCTATGTTGACATTAATTGCTCTTCCACAGGCAAAGCCTGCTGTTAGATTTGTGAAATCTATATGTTATCTCTACCTTGATAGAGGAAAGTGTGACTTCTGTTTAATTTTGTAAGTTGAGTCAGATTTGAAAGGGCACAAAGGAAGCCTGCCACATACATGGAAGAATATTTTGTAAAGTGAATCAAGCCACCGTCCCACTTCATTTAATGTCTACTCTCCCCAGATCAGGCTACGTATCTGCTTTGTACATTTTTATTGTCTACAGCTCAGGTTTCCTGAAAAGGGCATGTTATTGGCAATTATTTGTTGCCAACATTAACAAGCAGGGCAGCCCCATACAGCACCAAAGAAAACACTGGCAGCTGAGTAGTAAAGGGAGGCATTTGCTGGTAAAGGAAGCAAAAGCAGTTGTGGACAGCTTTTATGAACTTTTAGAAACAGACTGGAAAGTGATGCTCTCCTTCTGACTGCTAAGCTCAGCCTGAATGATAAGGAGAAGGTAAATACACTAACAAATTGTTCTCCAAATGTGGCTGCAAGGTGACTTTTTTCAAAGGAAGCATATTGGAGATAAAATGAGGCGACCTTTTAATGTGCTGCTCCCAGTCAAGTGATTACGAGTAGCTTTATAACAAACACCACCAGGAGTTGCATCCCCAGGCGACTTATTTAACGTTGCCCCCAGAAATTTAATTTGGAGATCTGATGGAGACCCACTAGAAAGGGCAGCCACCATCTGAACAACCCCCATTCTCTAAGACCTTCACACATACACACACACACGGAATTAAAATTGATTTTCAATGTTTTGGCAGTCGTAGGAGACTCTAGTCCCTCCAGCAGCATTTCCCAAAGAAGACATTACTTATCAGAGCTGGTCAGTTAGATAAATAATTTATATGGGGAACTAATAAAATAATGCAGTACTTTAGGGGCTGGTAATAGGCGTGAAGATGAGAGCCTCCTGGGCACACTCCACAAGAGGCAGAATCCACAGCTTGGGTGCACTGCCTGTCTTTACTTTAACTGCCTATACTGTTCCCACTCCCACTTCTCATCCGTAGAATGCCATCCCCTGGCTGTACTTTCTTGTACTTTAAACTTGTATAAATCCCCTCCATCCTTTAATGACCAGCTCCACACTCTTTTTGATGTAGCCTTTCTAAACCTAATTTCTCTTCCACTCCAATCTCCACAGTGCTTATGTTTATATGACTTGCCTCATCCCCTTTGAAATAGCCATGTATTACTCCTTGCATTGATATTTTATTTGTTTAATTTGTACAGTCATTAGATTATAAGTGTTTTAGAGATAGAGGCATGTTGAATAGCCCCTAAATCCCCAATAGTGTATGTTGCTGCATATCTGCCAGTTGCATGCATTTGCTGACTTGCCTGCAGGGCAAGAATTCTCTTAAAGAATCATTTCTTCTATTGTATGTGTCTAACAGGTGATGGAGGGTCTAGAGATACGGAATTTTGGTGGCAATTTTAGAGGCAAGCATTCTTTTGTTTTTGAGGAAGTATACAACCTATGCCCAAGAAATAAAAATACCAGATTATTCTGGAAGAATAGGAGAGACTGTAATTAGCATTTAGTTTTTAAAAATTGTCCTTTCTGGAAGGTAATCTTTTGTTCTAGCTTGCCTTCGGGCCAATGGGATGGCATCAAAGAGAAGGGGGCTTTAAAGGCAGGAAGGAGATAATGAGACCCAAGTGGAGCTCTGTCTTCACCCACAAGGAAGGCTGGCTGCTTTGTCTGATGTCTGCAATGGCTGAATCCTCTCCTTTTACTTAGGGGTCGTCTTTGCACAGCAGGGAACTTTCATGGAATCTTCAGCTCCAAGAAGCAGTTATAAATCTCTCTCTTTTACAGCCTTGAGTTGGCTTCCTTCCTGTGTTCTCCCATTTTTGCCTGTTGAAGAAAGCCCTAGGTGTTGGGTAAAAGCAGGTGCTCTGACACCTCAGGTGCTCTTGCTTTCTCCCCCCGGTACAGCTCTCTAGATTGACACAGGAAGCCAGAGTTCTGCAGCTGCCTATTGATAAGGCTTTGTATTCCTTTGGATATTAGCAGTTCATAATATGTAAGCATGTTGGTTGCCAGCGCCAGAACAACAACATCCAGAAATGCACACTGAATTGGAAGAAATGTTGCAGATTTCTACTTCAGATCTTAAAGTATTTGGGAAAGAGATAATCTCTGATAATGAAGGGAATAAAATATCAAGGTATTTTATGGCTTCTCTAGAACTTTAAAAAGAAGTGGTAATAGCTTTTGGTCTAGAACAACTCAACGGAAATCTTTCTTGGAGGAAACATATACAATTGGCAAAGCTGACAAATTCTCTTCTTTCTCTTCCTTCTTAGCTGGGTAAAGAGAAGTATGATTATTTTTGGACAGTGTGTGGCTGGTTCATTTCTTTGATCTGTTTCCACAAGACAGCAGCCCAAACTTCTCACCATGTTTCCAGTATAGTACAGAGGGTGGTAAGAAAGTCCTATGTGGCTCCTGCACAAGCTGGGTCCAAGGAAGAAAATCTATTATTTAAAGATTCTGTTTATTGGGGTTTCTTTTTCAAATCTTTGTATCATTCTACATGACTCACAAGGTGATCCCAAAGCAGGCATTGCAGGAAAAATAATGGGTGCAGGCTGGGAATGATCATTTAAACCAATGAGCTGGTGTTTTCATAGTTGGCATTTTCTGGGCAGAGCCTCTTAATATTTGCAGCTGCCTTAGGAAAAGTGGATCCTTAATTATTATTATTATATTATTTTTGAGACAGAGTCTTGCTCTGTCACCCAGGTTGGAGTGCAATGCACGATCATGACTCAGGTGATTCTCCCACCTCAGCCTCTGAGTAGCTGGAACTACAGGCGTGCACCACTATGCCCAACTAATTTTTGTATTTTTTCATAGAGACCAGGTCTTGCCATGTTGCCTAGGCCAGTCTTAAACTCCTGGGCTCAGGTGATCCGCCTGCCTTGGCCTCCCAAAGTGCTGGGATTACAGGCGTGAGCCACTGCACCCGGCCTAAGTGCATCCTTAATGACAAACAGGCCAGGGCAAGGACATGTTCGAGTAGCCCCAACTGTGACCCTGACTTAGGTTTGGAGTATTATATTCTTAGGAATGAAATGGTTCAGATACATTTCAGTTTGCATTTAATTCTTAAGGGTTAATATGTAAACCACAAGCATTCTTCAGCTTTCCCCGTCATTGCTAGAAGAGTCTTTCACATTTGTAATATTTTTCAGTTTTATTTATTAATTCAGCCACTTTTTAAACTTTTCAGTTCAGGGGTACATGTACAGGTTTGTTACACAGGTAAATTTGTGTCATGGGGATTTGTTGTAGATTGTTTCATCACCCAGATATTAAACCTAGTATTATTAGTTACTTTTTCTGATCTTCTCTGTCCACCCACCTTCCACCTGCAGATAGGCCCCAGTATGTGTTGTTCCCCTTTATGTATCCATGTGTTCTCATCATTTAGCTACCACTTATATGTGAGAACATGTGGTATTTGGGTTTCTGTTCCTGCATAAGTTTGCTAAGAATAATGGCCTTCAGCTCCATCTATGTCCCCACAAAAGACATGATTTCTTTTTTTTTTTTTTTATGGCTGCATAGTATTCCATGGAATATATGTACCACATTTTCTTTATCCAGTCTATCATTGATGGTCATTTAGGTTGATTCCATATCTTTGGTATTATGAATAGTGCTGCAATGAACATATATGTGGGTATGTCTTTATAATAGAACTTATAGAATAGAAGTCATATTTCTTTGGGTATATACCCAGTAATGGGATTGCTGAGTTCAATGGTGTTTCTGTCTTTAGGTCTTTGAGGAATCACCATACTATCTTCCACAATGGTTGAACTAATTTACACTTTACAAACAGTGCATAGACATTCCTTTCCCTCCACAAACCTTCCCAGCATCTGTTATTTTTTGACTTTTTAACAATAGCCATTCTGACTGATGTAAAATGATATCTCATTGTGGTTTTGATTTGAATTTCTCTAATGATCACTGATGTTGAGCTTTTGGTGCATGAATGTCTTCTTTTGAGAAGTGTCTGTTCGTGTCCTTTGCCCACTTTATTTATGGGGATGCTTGTTTTTTTCTTGTAAATTTGTGTAAGTTCCTTACAGATGCTGGATATCAGACCTTTGTTGGATATATAGTTTACAAAACTTTCTTCCGTTCTGTAGGTTGTCTGTTTATTCTGTTGATAATTTCTTTTACTGTGCAGAAGCTCCTAAGTTTAGTTAGATTCCATTTGTCAAATTTTTGCTTCTGTTGCAATTGCTTTCGGCACCTTCAACGTGAAATGTTTTCCTCTGCCCATGTGCTGAATGGGGTTGCCTCGTTTGTCTTCCAGGGTTTTTATAGTTTTGGATTTTACACTTACATTTTCGTTTTACATTTTAGTTTTTAATCCATCTTGAGATGATCTTTTATATGGTGTAAGAAAGAGGTCTAGTTTTAATATTCTGCATATAGCTAGCCAGTTATCCCAGAACCATTTATCGTACAGGGAGTACTTTTCCCATTGCTTGTTTTAGTTAGGTTTGTGGAAGAATAGATAGTTGTAGGTGTGTGACCTTATTTCTGGGTTCTCTATTCTGTTCCATTGGTCTATGTGTCTATTTTCATACCAGTATGATGCTAATTTGGTTACTGTGGCTCTGTAGCATACTTTGAAGTTGGGTAGCATGATGCCTCCAGCTTTGCTGTTTTTGCTTAGGGTTGCCTTGGCTATTCAAGTTCTTTTTGGTTCCATATGAATTCAAAACAGTTTTTCTAGTTCTGTGAAGAACGTTGTTGTTAGTTTTGGTAGGAATAGCAATAAGTCTGTAAATTGCTTTGGGCAGTTGACCATTTTAATAATATTGATTATTCCTGTTCATGAGCATGGGATATTCTTCATTTGTTTGTGTCTTCTCTGATTTCTTTGAGCAGTGTTTTGTAATTCTCGTTATAGAGACTTGTCACCTCCCTGGATAGCTGTGTTCCTAGGTATTTTATTTTTTTTGTAGCACTTGTGAATGGGATTGCCTTCCTGATTTGACTCTCAGCTTGGCTGTTGTTGCTATATAGGAGTGCTAGTGATTTTTATACATTG
Organism: Trachypithecus francoisi; assembly: GCF_009764315.1. Classification (NCBI taxonomy): domain Eukaryota; kingdom Metazoa; phylum Chordata; class Mammalia; order Primates; family Cercopithecidae; genus Trachypithecus; species Trachypithecus francoisi. The sequence goes on along the minus strand of NW_022681470.1, from coordinate 66,088,738 downwards.
ATTTTGTGCCCTGAAGTTTGCTGACGTTGTTTATTGGCTGAAGGAGATTTTGGGCCAAGACTATGGGGTTTTCTAGACATAAAATTATGTCATCTTTAAACAGGGGTAATTTGACTTCCTCTCTTCCTATTTGGATGCCCTTTATTTCTTTCTCTTGCCTGATTGCTTTGGCTAGGACTTCCAATATTATATTGAATAGGATTGGTGAGAGAGGGTGTCCTTGTCATGTGCAGGTTTTCAAGGGGAATGCTTCCAGCTTTTACATATTCAGTGTGATGTTGGTTAGGGGTTTGTCATATATGGCTTGTTATTTTGAGGTATATTCCTTCAATACCTAGTGTTTTGAGAGTTTTTTTTTTTTTTTTTTTTTTGAGACGGAGTCTCGCTCTGTCGCCCAGGCTGGAGTGCAGTGGCCGGATCTCAGCTCACTGCAAGCTCCGCCTTCCAGGTTTACACCATTCTCCTGCCTCAGCCTCCCAAGTAGCTGGGACTACAAGCGCCCGCCACCTCGCCCGGCTAGTTTTTTGTATTTTTTAGTAGAGACGGGGTTTCACCGTGTTAGCCAGGATGGTCTTGATCTCCTGACCTCGTGATCCGCCCGTCTCGGCCTCCCAAAGTGCTGGGATTACAGGCTTGAGCCATCGCGCCCGGCCTTTTTTTTTTTTTTTTTTTAACATGAACGCATGTTAAATTTTATCAAAAGCATTTTTTGCATCTATTGAGATAATCCTGTGGTTTTTGTCCTTAGTTCTCTTTATGTGATAAATCACATTTATTGATTTGTGTATGTTGAACCTACCTTTCATCCCAGGGATAAAGCCTACTTGATTGTGGTGAATAAACTTTTTGATGTGCTGCTGGATTTGGTTTGCCAGTATTGTGTTGAGGATTTTTGCATAGATGTTTATCAAGGATATTAGCCTGAAGTTTTCTTTTCTTGTGTGTGTGTGTGTCTCTGTCAGGTTTTGGTGCCAGGATGATGCTAGCTCATAGAATGAGTTACAGAGAGTCCCTGTTCCTCAATTTTTCTTTTTGGGATAATTTCAGTAGGAATGGTAGCTTTTATTTGTACATCTGGTAGAATTCACCTGTGAATCTGTCTGGTCCTGGGCTTTTTTGGTTGATAGGCTATTTATTACTGCCTCAATTTCAGAGCTCATTATTGATCTGTTCAGGGATTCAATTTATTTCTCAGTCAGTCTTGAGGGGGTGTATGTGTCTAGAGATTTCTTCCAGATTTTCTAGTTTATATGCATAGAGATGTTCACAGTAGTCTCTGATGGCTGTTTGTATTTATTTGGGATCAGTGGTGATATCTCTCTTGTTGTTTCTGATTGTGTTTATTTGAATCTTCTCTCTTTTACTCATTAGTCCAGCTGGTGGTCTATCTGCTTCCTTTTTTTTTTTTTTTTTTTTTTTTTTGATGGAATCTAGCTCTGTTGCCCAGGTTGGACTGTAGTGGTGTGATCTTGGCTCACTGCAACCTCCATCTCCCAGGTTCAAGTGACTCTCCTGCCTCAGTCTCCCAAGTAGCTGGGATTACAGGTGTCAGCCACCATGCTCAGCTAATTTTTGTATTTTTAGTAGAGACGGGGTTTCACTGTGTTGGCCAGGCTGGTCTCAAACTCCTGACCTCATGATCTGCCCGCCTTGGCATCCCAAACTGCTGGGATTACAAGTATGAGCCACCGCACCCAGCCATCTACCTCATTAAAAACAAAACAAAAAACAAAACAAAAAAAAAACCAACAAAACAACAACAACAAAAAACTAGCTTCTGGATTAGTTGTTCTTTTGAATGTTTTTTCATGTCTCTATTTCCTTCAGTTCAGCTATAATTTTTGTTATTTCTTCTGCTACCTTTGAGATTTGTTCTTGGTTCTCTAGTTCTTTCAGTTGGGATGTTAGGCTGTTAACTTGAAATATTTCTAACTTTTTGATGTGGGCATTTAGTGCTATATATTTTTCTGTTAACAGGAACTTAGCTGTGTCCCAGAGATTCAGCTATGTTGTATCTTTGTTCTCATTAGCTTCAAAAGCTTCTTGATTTCTGCCTTAATTTCATTATTTACTCAAAAGTCATTCAGGAGCAGGTTATTCAATTTCCAAGTAATTTTATGATTTTCAGTGAATTTCTTAGTCTTGATTTCTAATTTGGACTGTGATCTGGGAGACTGTTACAATTTCAGTTCTTTTGCATTTGCTGAGGAGTGTTTTACCTCCAATTATGTGATCAGTTTTAGAGTATGTGCCATGTAGTGATGAGGAGAATGTATATTCTGTTGTTTTGGGGTAGAGTTCTATAGATATCTATCAGGTCCATTTGATCCAGTGCTGAGTTCAAGTTCTGAATATCTTTGTTAATTTTCTGTCTTAATGATCTGTCTAATATTGTCAGTGGGTGTTAAAGTCTCCCGCTATTATTGTGTGGAAGTCTATGTCTCTGTGAAGGTCTCTAAGCACTTGCTTTATAAATGTGGGCGCTCCTGTGTTGGGTACATATATATTTAGGATAGTTAGAACGCATTGAATTCAGCCTTTTCTCTTAGGTAATGCCCTTCTTTGTCTTTTTTGGATCTTTGTTGGTTGAACATCTGTTTTGTCAGAAGCTAGTATTGTAACCCCTGCTTTTTTGTGTTTTCCATTTGCTTGGTAGATTTTCCTTTATCCCTTTATTTTGAGCCTAAGTGTGTCATTGCATGTGAGATAGGTCTCTTGAAGGCAGCATATTGATGGGGGCCTGGGTTCTTCATCCAGTTTGTCACTCTGTGCCTTTTCATTGGAGCACTTAGCCCATTTACATTTAAGGTCAGTATTGATACATGTGGAATTGATGCTGTCATCATGATGTTAGCTGGTTATTTTGCAGATTTGCTTATGTGGTTGCTTTATAGTGTCACTGGTCTGTGTACTTCATTGTGTTTTTGTAGTGGCTGGTAACAGTTTTTCCTTTCCAAATTTAGTACTTTCTGCAGAAGTTCTTGTGAGGTGGTAACAAATTCCCTCAGCATTTGCTTGTCTAAAAATGATCTTGGGCCAGATGTGGTGGCTCACGCTTGTAATCCCAGCACTTTGGGAGGCTGAGGTAGGTGGATCACCTGAGGTCAGGAGTTCGAGACTAGCCTGGCCAACATGGTGAAGCCCCATCTCTACTAAAAATACAAAAATTAGCCAAGTGTGGTGGTGCATGCCTGTAATCCCAGCTATTTGGGAGGAAGAGGTAGGAAAATCACTTGAACCCGGGACGTGGAGGTTGCAGTGAGCCGAGATCACACCATTGCACTCCAGCCTGGGCGACAGAGTGAGACTCAGTCTCAAAAAAAAAAAAAAAAAAAAAAAAAAAGGACCTTGTTTCTCTTTTGCTTATGAAGCTTACTTTGGCCAGATATGAAATTCTAGGTTGGAATTTCTTCAATAATGTTGAATATTGGCCTCTAATCTCTTCTGGCTTGTAAGATTTCAGCTGAGAGTTTTGCTACTATTCTGATAGGTTTCCCTTTGTCAGTGACCTGGACTTTCTCTCTAGCTGCCTTTAACATTTTTTCTTTCATTTTGACCTTGGAGATTCTGATGATTGTATGTCTTGGGGATGATCTTGTAGAGTACTTTACTAGGGTTCTTTGCATTTCCTGAATTTGAATGTTGGCCTCTCCAGCTAGGTTGGGGAAGTTCTAATGGATGATATTCAGAAATATGTTTTCCAACTTGGTTCCATTCTCCCCATATCTTTCAGGTATACCAATCAGTTGTAGATTTAGTTTCTTTACATAATCCCATATTCTTGGAGGTTTCATTCATTCATTTTCATCCTTTTTTATCTATTCTTGTCTACCTGTCTTATTTCAGAAAACCAGTCTTCAAGCTCTGAGATTCTTTCCTTCGCTTGATCTATTCTACTATTAATACTTGTGATTGCATTAGGAAATTCTTGTAGTGTGTTTTTCAGCTCTATCAGGTTGGTTACGTTGTCTGTACTGGGAATTTTGTCTGTCAGCTCCTGCAATATTTTATCATGATTTTTAGCTTCCTTGCATTGAATGACAGTGTACTCGTATAGCTCAAAGAACTTCATTCTCATCCATATTCTAAGTTCTACTTCTGTCATTTTAGCCATCTCAGCCTCAGTCTGGTTCTGAACCCTTCCTGGAGAGGTGATATGGTGAAACAAAGGCACTCTGACTTTTTGAGTTTTTAGTGTTTTTGTGCTGATTCTTTCTCATCTTTGTGCACTTATTTATCTACCTTCAATCTTTGAGTTTTTGTTGACTTTTGAATTTTTTTATTTTATTTTATCCTATTTGATGACCTTGAGGGTTTGATTGTGGAATAAGGTGGATTCAGCCTAACGGATTCATTTCTGGGAGATTTTAGGGGCCCAGTGTTTGGCTGTCAACACCAGGACTGCATGCTCTAACTCTAGGAGACTTGTATTGGGCCCTGACTTTGTTCTCTGGCTCAAGACTTGGATTCCACTGCTGTGGGGGGACCAAAGTGTGGCAGCTGCAGCAGAGTGTTAGCAGATGCCAGAGTGCTTGCCTTTCTGTGGGCATTCACCACAGTGGCAGAGGAAAGGAAGCTGGGGAGTGGGGGAAAGATGACGAGTGGGGGGCCCTGCTGAAGATTCTGTGTGCTATTGCATTGGAGGTAGTGGTGGTGGTGGTTTGGGGCAGAGTGCTGCCCAGTGCAGGTCTAGGTGCCTTCTCTTTGCCCCACAAACAGGAGTGATCACTTAAGGTGTGAAAACATTACCTGTTCTCTATGCAGTGTTATTGCAGGGATGGAGTGCTGGCAGGGGTGGGGCTTGCTGGCTCTGAGCTTGCCAAGGTTCTATCTGCAATGGCAGTCAGTGGGGGTACGAGGCCATTGCATTCCTGTGTGCTGCTAAGGCAAGTAAAGTAAAACCTGGTTGTGCAGACATGCACCAGGAAAGTGATGTGGGGAGTTGCCATGGGCTCAGGAAAGGAATGTGCAGTCTGGTGTGTTGCTATAGGGGCCACCTCGCTGGAGCTCTCCACTGGTCAGGCATGGTCCAGCAGTGCAGAAGCTATGGTATGGGCCTGCAGGGAACCCAAGACTGCCCTGTAAGCAGGTGTGGCAAGGCTAGGGCCCAAGGAGAGGCCAGCAGACCAAAGAATGCTCAGGTCGAACCAACTCTGTCTGATGTGCAAGACTGTCCTGCAGAGATGAGGCCCAACAGCTCCGCTGTGGCTAAAGTCTCTTGTGGGAGCGAGTCAAGCCTAGGGGGAGGCATGCTCCACTACAGATGCCCCCATACCAAGCCCTCCGGGCTCCACATCAGCTGGCTTGCTGCCCTATTACTCTGCTTGTCGCCTAAGGGCTCCACCTCAGAGAGATTCATGTGAGCAGTTGCTCAGTGCAATCAACCCAGGATGAAGGGTCTGTGCTGTGGGCCCAAGCCAGGGGTTCCCTGTCTAGTGATGAGCAGTGGAAGGTGTGTGGGACCCATGGGAGATAGACTAGCCTCCTCTCCTTGGGTAGACTGCAGCTTATTGGAGATGCAGATAAAGCACTTAGGGTCTTTGTTCCTTTGTTAGTCAAGCGTGGCAAGGAAAATTCCATTGCAGACGCAGTAGCAGAGAGGCTTTCAGTTGCCCCTGGAGGCCCTGTCCAGGGAGTTGCCAAGTTGCTACTGTTTCATTAGGTGGGAGGTGGCTAGAGGCCCAGGCCCAGAGGACCTGTGAAGGAGAGAGGGGAACGAGCACCCATCTAACAGTCTGGCCACTTTTCTACAGGACTCAGATTTTCCAGGACCTGGAGGTATCACCAGTGAAGGCTGCAAAACAGCAGAGATAGCAGCCTGCCCCTCCCTCTGGGATCTTGGTCCCAGGGAGGTATGGAGCTGTTGTTGGCCCAAATGCATCTGTAGGAGGTGGCTGGAGACCCCGGTTGGGAGATCTTGCTCAGTGAGGAGGAATGGGATTGGGGGTCTGCTTATAAAAATAGTCTGGCCACACTTTCTTAGAGCAAATGTGCTGTTCTGGGGGTCCACTTCAGTTCCTGGTCACCTCAGACACTCCAAAGCCCAAAGGCTGGAACAGTTAAGTTGCCCAAACAGTAAAGATGGCAGCCCACTTTTCTCCCTGGGAGCTCCATATCAGGGAGGCACAATGCTGCTACTGTGGCTGACTGGAATTCCAAGCAAGTGGATCTTATCCTGTGAGGCACCATGGAAGTGGGGCCTGTAGATTGTCGCTGCTCAGCCCCCTGGATTCAGCCTCTTCCCAGAGATAAGTATGGGGGTCTAACCTCCTGCTTTGCCAGAGTTGCAGCTACTTTTGCCAGGAAGCCAGAAGAGCCTGCGTATCTAAAGCTCCCAGGCCTCTGTGTGTGCCTGAGCAGCTGCTCCGCTGAGACTCCACCCAACTCTATGTGTCAGACTGAAGGCCCTGGTGGAATGGGTTTCCTGACATGAAAGTTGCAAAAATTTGTGGGAGAAGCATAGATTCCCAAGGTCACATATTTACTCATTGCTTCCCTGGGTTGGGGGAGGTTCCCTTGGCTCCCTGTCTCTCCTGAGTGGGCCGTCATCCTGCCTCCTTTTTCCCCATTCTCTGTGGGTTGAGTTGCTTCCTTGATTAGTCCTAATGCCTGTTGCTGGATGTTTCAGTTGAAGGTGCTGTATTTACTCACCCCTTCTGTTCCTCTCCATGAGAGCCATACACACTAGCTCCTTCTAGTTGGCCATCTCAGCCACCTAGTTTAGCAAATATTAAGTGATCTCTGTATATCAGGCATTACACCATGCATGGAGATATAATGAGGAGCAAGACAAACATGCTCTCTTCCCTTACTGAGCTCACGTTCTTGATGGGTAGAAAGCCTTTAAAAATAATGAAAAAACAAACAAACAACCCAATTCTATCTTGTATCAAGTGCTATGAAACCAGTATGTTAAGGATATGTGATAGTGGGAAACTGAGAAGGGGCTTGAGCAGGTGATCATGGATAGATTCTCCAGGAAGCTGGCATTTAACTGAAGCTTCATGGGCAAGAATTACCAGCTAGGCAAAGAGCAGCAGACTTGCTGGAAAGTTAGATACCACTACTCAGCCTCCCTTCCTGTGACACTGCTTAACACAGGTGTATACGTGGGTCAGGAAGTATTGTCCCCTGTTCAAGATGGTTAGAGCTTCCAGGGTTAGAGCCAAGAAGCACCCTAGGTAGCCTGTTATTACCAATAATGGGTGGTGATTGGAAAGGATTTTATAGGGATAGGGGATTCTTGAGGAAAAAGAAGGTCTTCAATAGTACTGAAACAATGTCAAAGAAGACCAAATGAATGTGGGGAATGCAAAAATATGCGGGGAATACAAAAACAGCCACAGTAGTTTAGCCAGGATTTCCAAGTGTTCAGGCACAAGTCTCACTCCATCCTCGCTCGGTGCAATGGACATATGCATTTGCCCATTCTCTGTGTGTGTCTACAATGACTATGACAAAGTCAGTGTCTACAGAAGGGATGGTGGGTAATATATGAGTAAAGGAGCTGGGGCACTGGAACATGCATGATTGATTTAAAGGGAATGTCACTGCTGAGCTACAGGAGATTCAGGAATACTGTCTAGTGTTGTCATATATAATAATTTTTCAAGACAATCTAAATATCTGGATTTCCATGTGAAGCTTCCTCATTTCTAAACATTAACAACTAATTACAAAAACACTTTGTAGACAAAAAAATCATTCTTTTGTGGACTGTGTGAGCCGCAGTATCAGCTCAGGACTGAAAACAATGTGAAGAGGCTTATTTCTCCCACCGTGATCTCCCCAGCCTTACATGGGGCTCGGCACCTAGATGTCTCTAATGTGCACAGCTAAGTGGATACCTGTGCACCCCTTCCTCTGACCACTAGTCATAGCCAGCTTGCCCAGTTATAGTCTTCTATTGTCTGAAGTCTTATAAAACATAAATTTAACAAAAGAGTCAGTATAATTATTTTTTTCCTTTTTTGGAGGAAGAAATTCTAGTATCTGATTTCTCTCCAATTCAATCATGTACCCCCAGTACTTCCAGGCCTCTCTGAGTCAGACTGAGCTTTCTAATGGATTCCAGCCTTTTCTTTAAAACAGCCATCACGAAGCAGTTATTTTTTTCTCCTCAGCCTGGCATCTCAGAGTGTTTTTACCAAATGTCTAATTAATTAACCCTAATTAATTGGAATTTAAAATTGCTTTCCAAATCCATAGTAATGTAAAACTGTCTTCTCTCTCTTGTCGGAAGATTCAGTAGAAAGTCCTACATTACCATTAAGAACATAATATTCTCAAAGCATGCCTCTCATGAAGACTATGAAATTGTTCAAAGGGAAAATCAGGAGAAATTGTCTCTATCAAGTGGCACAAAGCTATTTAGATGGAATTACTTTGTCAATCCAGCTTTGAGCTAAGTTATTCTTTTGTAACATTTTGGTTTTGCTTTGAACAGTTTTTTACCCCCCTCCCCAACGATTCTTATAAAAAAAAAAAAGTGAATATTTTCTGGAAGCACAGAGATGAGAGCCTTTGGAGAACTCCGCCTCCTGTTTGCTACAAAAACATTAATAAATGTCACCAGCAAAGCTGGGTACCAGGGGAAACTGGACGACCTCATGAATATATTTTCTAAAGAGCTTAAAATGTCCATCTTGTATATTATTCGTCTCTTATAGAGTCTAAGAGCTATTGATCCCTTCAACTGCTGCAAAAAGCAATTTAAATGCACCCAAAGCTCTAAGTACATGTGTGTGGACAGAACAGGCCTGTTCAAGATGGCTTCTAAATGTCCCGTTTTTCAAAGTGAAGAGCCAGGCTGCAGTAAACAGTGCCCCTTGGTAGGGGTAGATGGTATCAATGAGTCTATTATAGCAAAATTAAAGGAAATCAGTAATGTCTTTGCTTAAAATGGTATCATTTTACAGCCCTGTTAATATTCATCTGCTGATAAAAAAGTGATTTTTTAAAATTCGTTGAGCATCATTGCCAAGCTATCCCCTGGTCTTCTAAAGGGGCAATCATCTGACACCGTGAGCCATTGTCCTCCGTCCACATGTACTCAATCATAGGTCCAGTGCTGTAGAGCAGCACAGAGCAGGAGGAGGGAATGGGTGAGACCCTGTGGACAGGGATCCAGGTGTTTCAGGGTGTTAAGTGACACATTCGTATCTGTCAAAGACCTTCAAGGGGATGCTGGATCACCTGCTTCACCTGCTTTCTGCAGTTTCCTCCTGGAAAAATGTTATTTCCTTGTCTGCTGGGAATAGTGGGAGAGGGACTAATAAACATTATCTGTGATTAGTGGTGTACTTGGTCAAAGTGAGGCAACTATAGATCTGAGCCCACAATTTCCACGACCAAGAATACTTCTGTCCTTCAGAAGTTTTAAAGCACTTTGAAGCAATTGGTGCCCGTGATTGTTGCTGCCACCTGAAACCGTCAAAAGCCTTCCAGCAGCTCTCAGCCCCAGGAAGGAAGCCCCTTCTATTACCATTTTTCTTATTCATCCTAAGACATCTTAACAATGATGCACGTCTAGGCCTGTCTTCTTGAGTGTCCAGGAGCATGAAAAAATCAGAGGTACCTCGTACCACAGTATGAGATGCAGCAGAGGAAAGAGTACAAAGGACTCAGAAGATCTGTTCCTCAATTCCAGCCTACTGCTAACTAGCTGTGCTAACTTGGCTGGGCCATTGACCTCTTGGAGTTTCAGGTTTCTCTATCTGTAGAAATGGAGATTATAATGGTAAAATTATATAAACTGTTAAAAGCATTTTGTAAGCTATAAACAGAAATATAAATCTGTAAGACAGGTTAACAACAAGCAAATATTTTATCTTTGGGATGAGTTTTCTCCTCGTTCCATCTGGATCTCTCATGCCTTTCATGATCCATTACTGATCCTAGCTCAGCTTTCTCTTCTAAATTTTCCTCATAAACCCTCTCACTTCTCTGACCCCAGTGTGAATATGAAAACTTTTAAATGCTAATCTCTTTTTTTTAAGCAGAATGAAAATCCTTTGGTTTTTCTCCAGCTTCTATCTTAACCAAGCAACTGTTCTAACCATTGCTGAAAATACTTGCAGAAACAGGCTGGATACAGTGGCTCAGCGCTTTTGGAAGCTGAGGGAGGAGAATCACTTGAGGCCAAGAGTTTGAGGTCATCCTGGGCAACATAGTGAGACCCTAACTTTACAAAACAACAACAACAAAAACAAATTAAAAAATTATCTGGGTGTGGTGGTGTATGCCTGTAGTTTCAGCTTTTTGAGAGGCTAGGCAGGAGGATCGCTTGAACACAGGAGTTTGAGGCTGCAGTGAGCTATGATTGCACCATTGCACTCCAGCCTGGGTGACAGAGTAAGCTCCTATCTCAAAAAAAAAAAAAAAAAAAGAAAAAATCCAGAAACAGGCTTGGGATCTATTGCAGATACATGGAGGTGTTCTACATTTTTTTTTTCAATAAGTCCCAGGTTAGTAGCCCCGTGGTTTTACTTTGTACCCTTGTACCAGCTTCTTTGTCATATGATAGATGATTCCTTACTGATTGTTACTCTGCTGCCTTTGTATTTGCTGCAGCTCTGATGGGGTTTGAACAGCAGCAGCACAACCATGTGAAATCTCACAGTTGATACTGTAGCGCTGGGCAAAGGCCACTCAGGTTCCCAAAAGTTCATTGCTGGAGCAGGGCAGTGCTTCCTTTATTTGTAATAGGGCTTCTAGTTTTCTAATACCCTCATGGACACACTCAGCGTGAGAAGGCTTTATTCGAGATGATCAAGTGGTGTGGAAAACTGCACGCTCCGAATTGCTTAGGCCCTGACTGGTGCTTGGCAAGGATAAAGCCATTTGTGATTCTGCCCTAGCGTTCTAGTGTTGTTGGCCTTAAAAAGAGTTGGGGTCTCCTGTGAATTCTTCTAATTTTCTATTATTTATTAATTCATGAAAACATTTTTGAACATAGATATTTTCTAGGCTGCATTACTCCCATAGGTTAACAAATGTTGAGCTACATTTCCGAAATGCCAATCTGATGTGTTATTTCACTCCTTAAAAACTCCAATGACTCAGCCACTCATAATACCTCTTGGTGTTGCTTTTAAAGGCTCTTCTCACCTGGGATGGAGCCCAAGTTGCTAATTCCCCTTTAGTCCCTCACACATCTTTTAATAGACCACCTGTTTTCATATCCCCATATATTTTTAATGTTCTTTTTCTGTATCTGAAATATTATTTTCCACTTTGCCTGATGACATAATTGTACTCATTCTTCAAATCCCAGATCAAATGTCACTTCCACTGTGAAGTCCAGTGACCCCTTGCTCTCATTACCACATGCTTTAAATAATGCAATCATGCCTAGTTTTCTGTGGATTTCTCTCTTTGATTAAATTTCCCATCAAGGGCAGAACCACATCTTATTTATCTAGGTATTCTGAGAGCTGAGTTGAATGCTTGGTACATAGTAGGTGCTCAATAACTCTTCAGGAGAATGAAATAATGAAAAATCAAATATTGACAAACACTGACTTGTCGGTTTCAATTTTATATTTTTAAGATTCTGAAGGTCATACTTCATATGTATACACTTTACAGTTGATAGATACTTTATATGACACTATTTTTTAAACTCTAGTCTTTTAAAGGATTCAAAACACATCCCCTCGCAACATTTTTTTTCTTCCCAGGTGGTTCTAATCTTCCTGATTCATTTTCATGTATTGCATCCTGTTGATAAGTTTTGTTGTTTTCTCTGGAGCTTTGCAGTGTTACTTCATTGTTTATAAAATGAGGACAGGTTAGGCAGCCCCAGTTGAATCCAGGATTCCAAGAGTGAAAGACTTATGGCTTGTACAAGGGTGCAGCAATGTTTTCTGTCTTATTTCAATATCTTCTTGCCCCTAAAGGTCATAAGCTTTCTTCAGGGAATGATTACAATGTCTCCTAAATCCTCTTGTCAAGTTCTCATGATCACTAAGAGCCTTGTGTTCTTTGAGTATAGGTAGATTTTTTTTTTCTCTTAAGTCATCACTTTTTTCTTGTTCATGTCAAAATGGACCTCCACCTCTTTACCTCCACTTGGTTTCTCCTGATGTTTTTTGGAAGTACATCACAGGAGTTTTCTCTTCCTATATGGATACATTCTCTGTTATCTGCAAACTTGAAGATTTAACTGGATATTTCTTCTTCTTCTTCAGCCATACCTTTAAATATCAGTGATCAAGAATCTAGTATCTTGGTGATCCTAGTCTTACCATTTTGTCATAGCTTGCCCATTTATTTTAATCCTTTCATTCCTGGATCAATGCCAGTTCCCTAGCTATGAAGAAAAAAGATCTCTTTAATTCTGTGACGTTGTTAGGAAAAAAAAATCACTTAGTATATAACTTAGTCAAAGGCTTTTTGAAAGTAGAAATAATTGCATCTTCTATTTCTCTTTTCCCAAGTTCTAATTTATTTGTTCAGAAACACCACAAGAATGAGATAGCTGGGCCAAGCTGGATGAAGAGTGTATCCAGCTGCCAGTATGGCCAGAAATGCATTGATCAGTAGAAAGGTCAGGAAAAAGGAGGCCAAGGAGAAGAAAAGTAAAGCAGTGAGGCCTAGAGTTTGTAGAGAATAGAGGAAGTGAATGAGGTTGACCAGGAGACAAATAAGGTAGACCAGCATCTGAGGAAGACAGTGCCCATGGGAGCAAGGCTGATGGAAACTGACAAACAGCTCAAAGATGGGGGGGAAGATACAAGTAGTGGGAAGGAAGGGCCTGGGACAGTGGCTATTTTCTGCCTCAACTGCATGGATCTCTAAGGTTGACTTCTGAAGGTACAGAATTCTTAAGTAAGGCTTTTCTTTTGCTGAAACTGTGCTACCATATTTTAACTTTATTTCATTCCCTGTTGAATGATTCTACCCTTTATTATATAGTCAATAGGTGCTTAGTAGATACCGATGATTCATAGATAATTGCAGAAAACAAAAGAGATGCAGAGAATGAAGTTCTCCTCTGCCCTTAAGGATCTCACAATCTGGCAGGGAGGATAAGACAAATCATCACAAAAGTTGAACATAAAATACATCAGAATAAATGCCACAAGAAAGGCAAGATCAAAACTTCTCATATGCTGGCATTTCTGTTTAGATAGTCCTTTCCACCATTACCATCTCTGATTGTCAAAATATGGCTTACCTTTCCAGATTAGCTCAATGCCACCCATCCTCTGAAATCTTCTCTGATTACCTCCCTCCATAGCCTTTTGTTTATACCTTTTGTTTATATGGTATGTGCTGGCGAAGTACAAGGATTCCAATTTCCAGTATGAACACAATGGCCATTCATCCTGGATAATTTTGGACAGTTTGCATTTTATGTAATTAAATATATATTTTAATATAAGGAATTGAATATTTATATTATTTAATATTTAAACCTTGATACTTGTTAGACTACATGTTCTGACCCTGATCTTTGGTTTGGACAACATGGTCATTGTGGCAAGAGGCAGATCTCATGTTCACCTAATATGACTACTCTACCAGTATTTACAATTGGGATCCATTCTTATTCGTTGGGCAAAATCTATTGTGACAGGACAGACCTCATGTCCTATAAGTTAACTATTTTGAATATCACTCTAGGCATATGACAGTCATGAAGTGTAGACTGAGTTCAGAAAAGTAGAGACTTATACACTAGATTAGAGAATAGAGGCTGTGAAGGGTTTTGTAGTGCCATCAATGGTTTTGTACATGTCTGCTTAGATAAAATGATTCAGTGGTCTGTAAACTCAAAAAGCCCTTAGCAATCTAGCCTTTCATTTGCATTTATGTATGTTCATTTATTCTGTTCTTCAATAAGTGCTTAATTTTTTATTATTATTATACTTTAAGTTCGAGGGTACATGTGCACAACGTGCAGGTTTGTTACATATGTATACATGCGCCATGTTGGTGTACTGCACCCATTAACTCATCATTTACATTAGGTATATCTCCTAATGCTATCCCTCTCCCCTACCCCTCCCCACAATAGGCCCTGGTATGTGATGTTCCCCTTCCTGTGTCCAAGTGATCTCATTGTTCAATTCCCAGCTATGAGTGAGAACATGCGGTGTTTGGTTTTCTGTTCTTGTGATAGTTTGCTGAGAATGATGGTTTCCAGCTGCATCCGTGTCCCTACAAAGGACATGAACTCATCCTTTTTTATGGCTGCATAGTATTCCATGGTGTATATGTGCCACATTTTCTTAATCCAGTCTGTCACTGATGGACATCTGGGTTGATTACAAGTCTTTGCTATTGTGAATAGTGCCGCAATAAACACATGTGTGCATGTGTCTTTATAGCAGTATGATTTATAATCCTTTGGGTATATACCCACTAATGGGATGGCTGGGTCAAATGGTACTTCTAGTTCTAGATCCTTGAGGAATCGCCACACTGTCTTCCACAATGGTTGAACTAGTTTACAGTCCCAACAACAGTATAAAAGTGTTCCTATTTCTCCACATCCTCTCCAGCACCTGTTGTTTCCTGACTTTTTAATGATTGCCATTCTAACTGGTGTGAGATGGTATCTCATTGTGGTTTTGATTTGCATTTCTCTGATGGTGAGTGATGATAAGCATTTTTTTATGTGACTGTTGGCTGTATGAATGTCTTCTTTTGAGAAGTGTCTGTTCATATCCTTTGCCCACTTTTTGATGGGGTTGTTTGCTTTTTTCTTGTAAATTTGTTTGAGTTCTTTGTAGGTTCTGGATATTAGCCCTTTGTCAGATGAGTAGATTGCAAAATTTTTCTGCCATTCTGTAGGGTGCCTGTTCACTCTGATGGTAGTTTCTTTTGCTGTGCAGAAGCTCTTTAGTTTAATTAGATCCCATTTGTCAATTTTGGCTTTTGTTGCTGTTGCTTTTGGTGTTTCAGACATGAAGTCCTTGCCCATGCCTATGTCCTGAATGGTATCACCGAGGTTTTCTTCTAGGGTTTTTATTGTATTAGGTCTAACATTTAAGTCTCTAATCCATCTTGAATTAATTTTCATATAAGGAGTAAGGAAAGGATCCAGTTTCAGCTTTCTATTTATGGCTAGCCAATTTTCCATATGAACTTTAAAGCAGTTTTTTCCAATTCTGTGAAGGAAGTCATTGGTAGCGTCATGGGGAAGGCATTGAATCTATAAATTACCTTGGGCAGTATGGCCGTTTTCACAATATTGATTCTTCCTATCCATGAGCATGGTATGTTCTTCCATTTGTTTGTGTCCTCTTGTTTCACTGAGCAGTAGTTTGTAGCTCTCCTTGAAGCGGTCCTTACATCCCTTGTAATTTGGATTCCTAGGTTTTTATTCTCTTTGAAGCTATTGTGAATGGGAGTTCATTCATGATTTGGCTCTCTGTTTGTCTGTTACTGGTGTATAAGAATGCTTGTGATTTTTGCACATTGATTTTGTATCCTGAGACTTTGCTGAAGTTGCTTATCAGCTTAAGGAGATTTTGGGCTGAGATGATGGGGTTTTCTAAATATACAATCATGTCATCTGCGAAAAGGGACAATTTGACATCTTCTTTTCCTAACTGAATACCCATATTTCTTTCTCTTGCCTGATTGCCCTAGCCAGAACATCCAACACTGTGTTGAATAGGAGTGGTGAGAGAGGGCATCCCTGTCTTGTGCCAGTTTTCAAAGGGAATGCTTCCAGTTTTTGCCCATTCAGTATGATATTGGCTGTGGGTTTGTCATAAATAGCTCTTATTATTTTGAGATATGTTCCATCAATACCGAATTTATTGAGAGTTTTTAGCATGAAGGGCTGTTGAATTTTATCAAAGGCCTTTTCTGCATCTATTGAGATAATCATGTGGTTTTTGTCTTTGGTTCTGTTTATATGCTGGATTATGTTTATTGATTTGCGTATGTTGAACCAGCCTTGCATCCCAGGGATGAAGCCCACTTGATCATGGTGGATAAGCTTTTTGATGTGCTGCTGGATTCGGTTTGCCAGTATTTTATTGAGGATTTTTATACCGATGTTTATCAGGGATATTGGTGTAAAATTCTCTTTTTTTGTTGTGCCTCTGCCAGGCTTTGGTATCAGGATGATGTTGGCCTCATAAAATGAGTTAGGGAGGTTTCCCTCTTTTTCTATTGGTTGGAATAGTTTCAGAAGGAATGGTACCAGCTCCTCCTTGTACCTCTGGCAGAATTCGGCTGTGAATCCGTCTGGTCCTGGACTTTTTTTGGTGGGTAGGCTATTAATTATTGCCTCAATTTCAGAGCCTACTATTGGTCTATTCAGGGATTCAACTTCTTCCTGGTTTAGTCTTGGGAGAGTGTAAGTGTCCAGGAAATTATCAGTTTCTTCTAGGTTTTCTAGTTTATTTGCATAGAGGTATTTATAGTATTCTCTGATGGTAGTTTGTATTTCTGTGGGGTTGGTGGTGATATCCCCTTTATCATTTTTTATTGTGTCTATTTGATTCCTCTCTCTTTTCTTCTTTATTAGTCTTGCTAGTGGTCTATCAATTTTGTTGATCTTTTCAAAAAACCTGGATTTATTGATTTTTTGGAGGGTTTTTTGTGTCTCTATCTCCTTCAGTTCTGCTCTGATCTTAGTTATTTCTTGCCTTCTGCTAGCTTTTGAATGTGTTTGCTCTTGCTTCTCTAGTTCTTTTAATTGTGATGTTAGAGTGTCAACTTTAGACCTCTCTTGCTTTCTCTTGTGGGCATTTAGTGCTATAAATTTCCCTCTACACACTGCTTTAAATGTGTCCCAGAGATTCTGGTATGTTGTATCTTTGTTCTCATTGGTTTCAAAGAACATCTTTATTTCTGCCTTCATTTTGTTCTGTACCCAGTAGTCATTCAGGAGCAGATTGTTTAGTTTTCATGTAGTTGAGCCGTTTTGATTGAGTTTCTTAGTCCTGAGTTCTAGTTTGATTGCACTGTGGTCTGAGAGAGAGTTTGTTATAATTTCTGTTCTTGTACATTTGTTGAGGAGTGCTTAACTTCCAACTATGTGGTCAATTTTGGAATAAGTGCGATGTGGTGCTGAGAAGAATGTATATTCTGTTGATTTGAGGTGGAGAGTTCTGTAGATGTCTATTAGGTCCGCTTGGTGCAGAGTTGAGTTCAATTCCTGGATATCCTTGTTAACTTTCTGTCTCGTTGATCTGTCTAATGTTGACGGTGGGGTGTTGAAGTCTCCCATTATTATTGTGTTGGAGTCTAAGTCTCTTTGTAAGTCTCTAAGGACTTGCTTTATGAATCTGGGTGCTCCTGTATTGGGTGCATATATATTTAGAATAGTTAGCTTTTCCTGATGAATTGATCCCTTTACCATTATGTAATGGCCTTCTTTGTCTCTTTTGATCTTTGATGGTTTAAAGTCTGTTTTATCCAAGACTAGGATTGCAACCCCTGCTTTTTTTTTGTTTTCCATTTGCTCGGTAGATCTTCCTCCATCCCTTTATTTTGAGCCTAGGTGTGTCTCTGCATGTGAGATGGGTCTCCTGAATACAGCAAGCTAATGGGTCTTCACTCTTTATCCAATTTGCCAGTCTATGTCTTTTAATTGGACCATTTAGTCCATTTACATTTAAGGTTAATATTGTTATGTGTGAACTTGATCATGTCATTATGATATTAGCTGGTGATTTTGCTCGCTAGTTGATGCAGTCTCTTCCTAGCATCAATGGACTTTAAATTTTGACATGTTTTTGCAATGGCTGGTACCTGTTCTTTCTTTCCATATTTAGTGCTTCCTTCAGGATCTCTTGTAGGGCAGGCCTGGTGATGACAAAATCTCTCAGCATTTGCTTGTCTGTAAAGGATTTTATTTCTCCTTCACTTATGAAACTTAGTTTGGCTGGATATGAAATTCTGGGTTGAAAATTCTTATCTTTAAGAATGTTGAATATTGGCCCCCACTCTCTTCTGGCTTGTAGAGTTTCTGTCGAGAGATCTGCTGTTAGTCTGATGGGCTTCACTTTGTGGGTAACCCAACCTTTCTCTCTGGCTGCCCTTAACATTTTTTCCTTCATTTCAACTTTGGTGAATCTGACAATTATGTGTCTTGGAGTTGCTCTTCTCAAGGAGTATCTTTGTGGCGTTCTCTGTATTTTCGGAATTTGAATGTTGACCTGCCTTACTAGGCTGGGGAAGTTCTCCTGGATGATATCCTTCAGAATGTTTTCCAACTTGGTTCCATTTTCCCCATCACTTTCAGGTACACCAATCAGATGTAGATTTGGTCTTTTCACACAATCCCATATTTCTTGGAGGCTTTGTTCATTTTGTTTTACTCTTTTTTTCTCTACACATCCCTTCTCACTTCATTTCATTCATTTGATCTTCAATCACTGATACTCTTTCTTCCAGTTGATCAAGTCAGTTACTGAAGCTTGTGCATTTGTCACGTAGTTCTCGTGTCATAGTTTTCATCTCTATCAGTTCATTTATGGTCTTCTCTGCATTGATTATTCTAGTTATCCATTCTTCCATTCTTTTTTAAAGGTTTTTAGTTTCTTTGTGCTGGACACGTAGTTCCTCCTTTAGCTCTGGGAAGTTTGATCGACTGAAGGCTTCTTCTCTCAACTCGTCAAAGTCATTCTCTATCCAGCTTTCTTCTGTTGCTGGTGATGAGCTATGTTCCTTTGGTGGGGGAGATGCGCTCTGATTTTTTGAATTTCCAGCTTTTCTGCCCTGCTTTTCCCCCATCTTTGTGGTTTTATCTGCCTTTGGTCTTTGGTGATGGTGACGTACTGATGGGGTTTTGGTGTGGGTGTCCTTTCTGTTTGTTAGTTTTCCTTCTAACAGTCAGGACCCTCAGCTGCAGGTCTGTTGGAGTTTGCTTGAGGTCCATTCCAGACCCTGTTTGCCTGGGTATCAGCAGCAGAGGCTGCAGAAGATAGAATATTGCTGAACAGTGAGTGTTGCTGTCTGATTCTTGCTCTGGGAGCTTCGTCTCAGAGGTGTACCCAGCTCTGTGAGGTGTGAGGTGCCAGTCTGCACCTAGTAGGGGATGTCTCCCAGTTAGGCTACTCAGGAGTCAGGGACCCACTTAAGCAGGCAGTCTGTCCGTTCACAGATCTCAGCCTTCATTCTGGAGAACCACTGCTCTCTACAAAGCTGTCAGACAGGGACATTTACCTCTGCAGAGGTTTCTGCTGCTTTTTGTTTAGCTATGCCCTGTCCCAAGAGGTGGAGTCTACAGAGGCAGGCAGGCCTCCTTGAGATGCTGTGGGCTCCACCCAATTCGAGCTTCCCTGCGGCTTTGTTTACCTACTTAAGCCTCAGCAATGGCCGGCGTCCCTCCCCCAGCCTCGCTGCTGCCTTGCAGTTAGATCTCAGACTGCTGTGCTAGCAATGAGGGAGGCTCCATGGGTGTGGAACCCTCTGGGCCAGGTATGGGACATAATCTCCTGGTGTGCCGTTTGCTAAGACCCTTGGTAAAGTGCAGTATTAGGGTGGGAGTTACCCGAATTTCCATGTGTTGTGTCTCAGTTTCCCTTGGCTAGGAAAAGGAATTCCCTTCCCCCTTTCGCTTCCCAGGTGAGGTGATGCCTCGCCCTGCTTTGGCTCTCGGTCGTTAGTCTGCACCCGCTGACCAGCACCAACTGTCCGACACGCCCCACTGAGATGAACCCAGTACCTCAGTTGAAAATGCAGAAATCACCCATCTTCTGTGTGGCTCACACTGGGAGCGAGAGGCTGGAGCTGTTCCTATTCGGCCATCTTGGGTGCCCCCCCCCCCCGCCCCATAAGTACTTATTGAATCCCTATGTGAGAAATACTACTGTTGACCAAAATCAACTTCCTCCTCCTGGGCACAGCTATATGTTTTTCCACCTTCTCTGCAATTAGGTGTAGTCATGTGACTTGACTGTAAAATGATATAACTGAAATGGGGAGACCCACTGTGTGACCTTGAAAACCATTTAATATGGCAAAGTGGCCAACCTCCTGGTCATGAGTAACTATAGACCAGTGTGCCCTCCACTCCCACCTACCAAAATGGAACAATTAGTGAGCAGAAATTAAACTTCTATTTTACTAAGCAGTTAAGTACTCAGATCTATTTATTATTGTAGCCTAGCTATATCAATTAGGATAAGCTAGGTTACAATTTGGTTTCTTAAAAACCCAGCAGTTTAAACCACAAATGTTTCTTACTCATATTACTTCATCATTGAAGGCTGTCTGAGGAATATTCTCCAATATTGTACTTACTTTGTTACCCTCTCTCTGGCACCCAGACTAATGGAGCAGTCACTGTCTGCATTATTACTGGTCAGCCTGATACAGAGAAAAGAGTCCTGGAGAGTCTTACATCAGCGATTGAACAATCAGCCAGAGAGTCACACACATCATTCCTCACTCACAACTCATTGGACAAATTTAGTCATATGGCCCTAATCAAGGACAGAAGGTACAATCTTACTGTGCATTCAGAGTATCATTAAAGACCACCACACCAGTCTAACTGGTCTAAAATAGCCTATTATGTGTTAGACTGTATGCTAGATGTTGGCATTTAAAGATCAATATGTCATGGCCCCAAATTTATAATTTTACTGTACATTGTTTTGTTTTTTTTTTCTAACCTTGTGGGTGGATACCATCCAAATTTGTTGATTTTTCTATAATATTTTTGAAACAGAGTATGTGTATTATTAACTCATTTATTCCCTCATAATATGTATTGTCTCTGTTTACTACATACGCCTCTCTAGAAACTGTGGAAGATACAATTATAAAGTTGGCATGGATCCTTCCTTCAAAGAACTCAGAATATAGGAAATGGTTTGTTCTCGTACCTCCAACCTATCTCTATTAAATATCTCCTAGGCCATTTTCTCAATAAAACCGAGGCAGACTTCATTTTGTTGCTTTGCTCTTACCATGTGGGAGTTGAGGATTAAGCTGGCAGAATGGGGCCTTTCATGCCCATGGCACAGAGACAACTTTCCTGGTGAGCCTCTACCATTTGGTTCTTAGGCCCTTGGCTTGTCTTGAGGTCCCATGAACCAGTCCACACATGACATGGGCCTCCACCAATACACCAGAGAAACAAAAAGCAGGGCAAGGGCTGAGAACCATGTATTTTGCTCAAATTCATCCGTCTTCAGGTGCCAAGGCTCTATTTATCTTGGAAAACTTTGTTTACTTGCAAATTTCTTTGAAAGGTAATAAAGCAATGGTTTTAAAATTGTCTTCTACAAGTGCCAAAGGATTAAGAGGAAGGTGTTCCAGAGACGGCTCAAGCAAGAAGCTCCACACCTTCTACCTCAGTTTTGGCCAAAGCAGCTTTATTACTGACCGATTTATGTATTGGAATTGTACATATGATTCTATTGTTAGAAAGGTTTCATTACTTTAAAAGATTAGATGATCTAATGAATTATTATTTCAAAACATTGCTGGGAGCTCAAGAGAATGAACAAAGTCACCTCCCTCACAGATCCCAGACCATGAGATCTGTAAGGGATTCTGAATCATACAGCCTCTTTGGAGTGAGTAATTCACTAGGACATTAGGAAAGTGCACAAAATCTCATAGACTGTACCCCATCGCCTCAAGGCCCTGAGTTCCCTAAAGGAAACTTTTAGCCCTTTGCTTTGCACACAGTCAAAGATATAAGAGTGACTGTAGAATGAGCAAAGGAATAATTCGGGATTAGCCTTTTGTATAATGCATATAAAAATCAAAGCTCAGAACGATGAAGATTTTGGCCCAAGGTCATACAAGACAAACAATGGCAAAGTTAGGAGAAAACTCTAGGACTTTTTACACTGGATTGTGCCCCATTAACTCCTCAACAGCAATAAAAATGTCCAAAGTCAGCCGGGCACGGGGGCTCACACCTGTAATCCCATCACTTTGGGAGGCCGAGGCAGGCAGATCGTGAGGTCAGGAGATTGAGACCATCCTGGCTAACATAGTGAAACCCCAACTCTACTAAAAATACAAAAAAAAAAAAAAAAAGCCAGGTGTGGTGGCGGGCACCTGTAGTCCCAGCTACTCAGGAGGCTAAAGCAGGAGAATGGAGTGAACTTGGGAGGTGGAGCTTGCAGTGAGCTGAGATCATGCTACTGCACTCCAGTCTGGGCAACAGAGTGAGACTCCATCTCAAAAAAAAAAAAAAAAAAAGTCCAAAGTCAACCTCTCACTTCCTAACCTTTGCTCTGTCTCCAAACTCATCCTAATGATGTGACACAGAGACAGTGCAAGTTCCAATTCAAATGATCAATGGCTGCCGGGCGCGGTGGCTCAAGCCTGTAATCCCAGCACTTTGGGAGGCCGAGACGGGCGGATCACGAGGTCAGGAGATCGAGACCATCCTGGCTAACACGGTGAAACCCCGTCTCTACTAAAAATACAAAAAGCTAGCCGGGCGAGGTGGCGGGCGCCTGTAGTCCCAGCTACTCCGGAGGCTGAGGCAGGAGAATGGCGTAAACCCGGGAGGCGGAGCTTGCAGTGAGCTGAGATCCGGCCACTGCACTCCAGCCTGGGCGACAGAGCCAGACTCCGTCTCAAAAAAAAAAAAAAAAAAATGATCAATGGCTTTTTCTTTCTATTTCCATTAGTAAAAGATTTGAAAGAAGCCCCCCTCTTTTTTTGGTCCTTCCTTCATTCCTCTAGCTCCCACAAGGGCAGGGGGAGATGCTGTCCAGCAGCAGTTATTTGTGTGTGTTGCTGAGCTGAGGACAGAGGACAGAGTTTAAAGAAGACGAGCCTTGCTAGGGTGAGGCTGTTCCAGTTTCTCCTTCCTTTGTGCCTTGCCTTTTCTTTTTTTTTTTGCATCACTAATGTTATTTATGGAATGCCAGCATGTTTCTTTTTTTAATTAAAAAGAGGAAATATCCAGTCTCATGTAAGAACAAGAGTGATGACTCAATAGGGCTGCTCAGTGCCAAACGACTTCCTGTAATCACATGTGCAACAGTGTTTCTTACAGAAGCAGGCTTTGGGGCTCCTGGTGACATTGCACTCGGGCTGCCCACCTGCCCAAGTGGCTCATTCCTAACAGCCCGGATGTCTCACACATTTAGTCATAAACTCTGGCCTGGTGAAACCAAGCTTCCCAATCTTGCTGATCTGTAAGCAGGGAAGGGGGATAAGCTAGCAGGGATAATGTAATTTTTGGTTGACTCTTCTTTCGGGTAAAATATTAGGTTTTTCAGGCATTGTAACATATCAGATGATTATTATTTTTAATAATATAAATCACCTTGAAACATATCTATTTTAATTTCTTCCTGTTACTGGGAGGGAAACTAAGACCTAAGTCAATTTGGAGAGTATCTGACCATCTACTATGTGGAAAGGATTGTGCTCAGCCTCTGTGGGCCAAATGACCTTTCAAGGTCCACAACATATGGGTGACAAACAGAATTAATTGCTAAATATCCTCATTCCCATGCAAATCTTCCTTCCACCATATGAATCTAAAGTTTGAGTTATTGTCAGAACTATCTTGCCAGTCTAGAAATTCTAGACTGATATGTGAATGAGTGTGTGTGTGTGTGTGTGTGTGTGTGTGTTAGCTGTGTGCCTGTAGCTAGGAGAGGTATATTGCAATCCAAACTAGAAACAGTAGACATAGGAGGCAGCATGTCAGAACTAGAAGACATGCCCTTTGGATTTATAGAAACCGAGTTGTCAATTTGGGTCCTTCCAACTACCGTGTAACCATGGCTCAGTTTCAAATCATGTTGAGCCTTACTTTTGTTCTATAAAAATATACAGTAAAATAGATTTGATGTTTACCTAAAAAGAGTATATGCAAAGTATATTAAGCATGCTTTTTGTTTTCTTATGCTTTGACATCTTGGGGACTTGCTGGTCCTGGAGGGATTGCTCCCTAACCCATGACTTTAATCCAGTCACCTCTATTCTGTTAGGCTCTCACATTCCTGGCTACTATTTCTGTTCTAATCTCCCTGGGGCCAGATACCAGACTAATAGGAGCAGTCCTTCGCCCCCAGAACCTATTAAAATAATTCAGATGGGCCAATCCTAAGCCTCCTTATCCTGCCTCACATATTTCTTCCCACTGAAACCACATTAAAGGCTTTTGCCCATGTTTTCCCTTCATTTCCTCTGCCTCCTGAGCTACCTTGGTGCCTTACTGTATGTCCCCTTACCCACCCGTCCGCACCTCTTAATGTGGCATGCACCTTCCTCGGCATCTGTGAGTAGCAAACTCTTTCCACTGGTAGTCATCTCCTGATCTGTTGATGTCACCATACCTGAATGATAACCTGTATTCAAAAGCAGAGTACTGACAAAACACTTCATACTTAAAGGTTCTCAAATTCTTCCACATAACATAATGTATTAATAACTGCCTATGTGTGAAGTCTTTGAGTATACAGATATGAATAATATCTACTTTATTCTTTCAAGGGAGTACTAAAAATAGCATCCTATCAGAAGTGTGAGTGGGGTATGGAAATGTTTCTATGACAGATCGAGGACAGTAGAGACATCAAATGACCTGCTACAGGACACACACCAATTCAGAGTTTTCTGACCACCAGCCTAGGATTTGGCTTTCAGTGGGATCTATTGCTTCTTTGAGTAAGACTTTGGGTTTTGACCTTGGCCTGTCTGCAGCCAAAAGCATGCTTGGTTGCCCCAGAAACAGTCCCTGTTAGCCTCCACCTGCCTCTCTGAGGGTTTGTTCAGGTGGTACTTAGACAAAATATTCGTTTCTTCTTTGGCCTCCATTCTACATTCCATATTCATTTATTTTCAATAAACAATTTCAGATTCCTCATTTTTCCCCCTAAAGCTTACAAATAAATTTTTCTGTCTTGCCTTTCTTGCTGCATTTACATAAAAGCCACGCTGAAAAATTTATAGCAGTAATGGAAATCTTGGGGAAAACAAAATGCTCTGAGAACAAATGGCTGCTTTAACCCTTTGCTAAAGAGCAGTGCTACAGGGCAGACAATTGAATGGGGAATAAACATACCTGAAGATCCCCAGCTTACCTATAAAATACCAATAATGGAATCAATTGGAGGAGGGGTTCTTATAATTTTACTAATCAAATTCTTTAAGTCTATATTCTCTTCTTATAGAAATAAAAGTGAATTTGATTGCTAAGTTTTGAAGCAGTTGTGTAAATTCTATGAAAGTTTACTGTTTGAAAATATTGGCAGGGTAGAGTATAGCTTGAAGTAAAATATGACTTCATAGAAAGTCTGAATAGCAATATTTTACAAGGATTATAACTTAACCACTTGAAAATATATTGCATACAAAAGAAAAGACAATAATTCCTCCTATTATCCAATACACATTTAATGAGCATCTACTATGTGTTTGTACCTTGGGATAGAGAGAATTCAGTGCACTGTTTGCCTCCCAGGAATATCCAGCTTGGTGTTCATTAATAGACAATTGCTACTAATAAGCCAAATAAGTTAGTAAAAATAGGTTTTTATCATATAATGTAGCATAAACATGAAAATACTTGAGCATATGAGAATTAATTTCTAAATGCCTGTAAGTAAAATTTTTAATTTACAGCCTGTTTAGTTTACAACAGTTTCATATTTTAGGCTGAATCCTCATTCATTGAGAGACATGATTCAAACCTTTGTAGTCAATCCAATGACACACATATAAACTACCATGACAGAATTGCCCCAAGTCCACGTTAGGAAAGATGGACTCATTTAGGCTTTGCTGACAGCCCTGGCATTGTTACATCCAGGCCCTAAAAAGGAACATAAGCAGTCTCTGTCATTTAGTCACTTAAAGCATCCTTTTCTTTGGGCAAATGGAACGGGTAGATGTGAAGATTTTTAAACTCTGAAAGAGATATGAAATAAAGGCTTCTAGCTCCTCGGCCAAAAAATTTCAGATTGTTAACAAAAGAAAAATTGCTGATGCTTAGGACTTTCCAGCTTAGTTGCCTCAATCTTCCATCTTTTCCTCTGCACTTCACCACTCAATACCCCAACTTTTAACTCCGTGTTCGATATAATCTGACAAATTATCTGCCCTCACTGGAGATAGTTGCTGGCATCTAATGTGCTGTGTGTATAGGGTGGGGCAGGATTTGGATGCTGTCCTTCCTCTTCCACTGTTCAGATGAATTCAGACTTTACCTGGAGGCCTCAGTTGGGGATCAACTTCAGTTTGTACTAAGGAGCAGGCCAGCTAGGCAGCTACCTAGGCAACAAGTATATCAGGCACACTGTCACACTCCTAGAAATGTTACCAGACGCATAAATGGCATTTAACAGAATACTTGTCTGGTACAGTATCAAATGTGGTTGGAAGAAAGATGACAAGATGCCTGGAATGAGCATAGACACGAACAACAGACAGTTGACACACAGCCTCTAAGAAGAAGGGATGCACATGACGACAGAACTTTTCTTTTGCTTGGTGAATTTCTCAAGTTTGCAACCAGGACTGAATTGTCCTGGACGATAGGAAAACACATTGATTGATGTCTTTGGTTCAACTTCTTCACACTCTCCAGTCCAGAATGCAGATTTTCCTCTGTGTAAATGCTAAACAAATATTTTAAAATATTAGCCCCTGTGTTTTAATCTACCCCAACCATATAATTGAACACTTGGAGGCACGGTTCTATTTTAGTGTCCTCAAATCACATGGATTTGACCTTATAACAACCACAACAGCAGCAAAATAATGACTATTATCTGTTGACCTCTTTCTTGGTCCCATACAAAGCAATTTGGGGCATAGATTCTGGGCTCAAAATGCCCGAGTTTAAATCTCAGCCCTGTTGTTTACTGATTGAATAAATTTGATCAAATTACTTAACGTCTATGTACCTCAGTTTTCTTATCTTTAAAGGGGAGATAATAGTACATACCTCATAAGATTGTTGTAAGTATTAACTGAATCAGTACATGTAGAGTGTTCAGAATGTTCCTGGCATGCAATATGACTGCTTACTATTATTTGCTATTACTATTTTATATATTCCACACAATAACCCTGAAAGGGAAGTACCATCCCCATTACATGGTTTAAAATCTAAAGGCCGTGAAAGTTAAACAATTGGTTCAAGATCCAATTGCTGATAAGTGACACAGCCAGGATTTCATGGGCCATGCCCAGGGCTTCCACTGCCCCACACAGGCTCAGGACACTGCTCCCTGCATCCCAGCCACTCTAGATCCAGCTGTGGCTCAAAGGGACCCAGGTACAGCTCGGGCTGTTGCTTCAGAGGGTGCAAGTCTTAAGCCTTGGTGGCTTCACGTGGTGTTAAGCCTGCAGTTGCACACAGTGCAAGTGTTGAGGCTTGGGAGTCTCCACCTGGATTTCAGAGGATGTATGGAAAAGCCTGCTGTAGAGGCAGAGACCTAATGAAGAACCTCTGCTAGGGCACTGCAGAGGGGAAATGTGGGGTTGGAGCCCTTACATAGAGTCCCCTCTCAGGCACTGCCTTGTAAAGCTGTGAGAAGAGGGCCACCAGACCCCAGAATGGTATATCCACCAAGAGCTCCCCAACAGGCTCCCAACTGTATCCTCCTTTTTAGTGGAGGCTCTTAGGATATGCGGAATCTGCACCTGGAAAAGCTGCAGGCACCCAATGGCAGTCCATGACAGTAGCCACAGGAGCTGAACTCTGCAAAGCGACAGGGGTGAAGCTGTCCAAGGCCTTAAGAGCCCTCCTCTTGCACCAGTGTGCCCTGGATGTGAGACATGGAGCCAAAGGGGATTGTTTTGTAGTTTTAGATTTAATGACTGCCATGCTGGGCTTTGGATTTGCATGGAGCCTGTATCCCCTTCCTTTTGGCTGATTTCTCCCTTTTGGAATGGGAGTGTTTACCCGATGCCAGTACCTCCATTGTATCTTAGAAGTAACTAACTTGTTTTTGATTTATAGGCTCATAGGTGGATGGGACTTACCTTGTCTCAGATGAAACTTTGAACTTGGACATTTGAGTTAATGCTAGAATGAATTAAGGTGTTGAGCGGCTGTTGGAAAGGCATGATTTTATTGTGCAGTGGGAGGAGGACATGAGATTTGTAGGGTGCCAGGGTGAAATGATATGGTTTGCCTCTGTGTCTCCAGCAAACCTGTATAATTGTAATTACCAGGGTTGGATGTGGGGCCTAGTGGGAAGTGATTGGATCATGGAGGTGGATTTTCCTTAATGGTTTATTACCATCCCCTTGGTGATATTCTTGTGATAGTGAGTGAGTTATCACAAGATCTTGTCTTTTGGTGGGGCACGGTGGCTCACGCCTGTAATCCCAGCACTTTGGGAGGCCAAGGCAGGCGGATCACAAGGTCAGGAGATCGAGACCATCCTGGTTAACATGGTGAAACCCCGTCTCTACTAAACAAAATACAAAAAATTAGCTGGACGTGGTGGCGGGCACCTGTAGTCCCAGCTACTCTGGAGACTGAGGCAGGAGAATGGTGTGAACCTGGGAGGCGGAGCTTGCCGTGAGCTGTGATCGCACCACTGCACTCCAGCCTGGGCGACAGAGCGAGACTCTGTCTCAAAAACAAACAAAAAAAAGATCTTGTCCTTTAAAGGTGTGTGGCACCTCCTCCTTCTCTCTCTCTCTTTCTCCTGTTCTCTCTCCCTGCTCTGTCCATGTGAAGTTCTCGCTCCTTCTTTGCCTTCCACCATGATTATGTTTCTTGAAGCCTTCCCAGTAGCCGAGCAGATGCCAGTACCATGTTTGCTGTACAGCTTGCAGAAGCATGAGCCAATTAAACCTCTTTTATTATGAATTACCCAATCTCAGGTATTCCTTCATAGCAGGAGGACAATGAACTAATACATGAGTCAACAATGATCTCATGGACAGCTGGTTAGCTCAGTTGGTTAGAGCGTGGTGCTGATAACAATGACCTCATTTCTCAGCGCCCACAAACTGCTGGGATATAAGCTGTATCAATCCTCAACTGTCCCAGCCTCAGTCTGGTGCTTTTCAAGAAATCTGTCCTTGAAGCCTCAGTCCCACTTGGTCCTGGGCCATGCATTGAGAGCCATGCCCATGGGAGTAGCCTTCAGAAACAACTGGTATTTTAAGTCCATTTTTTCATTGTTTTGGGATGGATTTAGTTTTCTAGTCTAGTAGTAATTGCAACATCTCCTTTATCTATCTAACTCATTCTTATTTCAGTGACCTTTGGCTTTGGTCTCTGTCCCACCCGTCAGTGCCTAGAGTGGCTTCTGAACAGACTGGGCCCCTGCTCATCTCTCTCCCTGAGGCATGGGTATACTTTTCTGGCCTCCACCCTCCTTTGCAGAGACCTGCACTCAGCCCCTTTCCTTGACTTATCTGCTTACTCCTCTTGTACCTGACCCCATCCTGACTTCACCTGCCTCATTCCCTCTTCACCCAAGCCATGGCATATGTTCCCTTGGAAGCACCATTCTGTTTCATCACTATCCCTTTGAGTATTTCATTACCCTGGAATGTACTTTCCAACTTGTCTACCCGATTACTCCTAATTGTCCTTGAAATTATCATCAAGGAAGTCTTCCTGTAGGAAGTCTTCTCATATTGGGGTGGATGTTCCTCCCCTCTGCCTCCACTGTAGTTTTATATTAGATCATGCTTGTGTTTTTAGCATGCCTATCTTCCCTAGCAAGCTGTGAGCTTCTTCAGGTTGAGACAGTGTCTTTTCATACCATTGGTCTATAGCACAGTGCCTCAAGATATTAAGCACTCAAAGAAGGACTACTACTGAATGGCCCTTATGCTAAGAACCAGCATCTCTTTAAAGCCTTGAATTAGACCCGCTTTAACAGACAAGGGGCCCCAGTTGGACTTTACCAGCACTAACTGAGGTTGTTTTAGAGATCCAAGATCCTCTCAAGAGGTGGTCTCAAAGACCACCTCTGCCACCGTAGTCAATTGTTCTCTGATTTTGAGCAAAATCCCAACAGGCTCCCAACTCTATCCTCCTTCTTGGTGGAGGCTCTTAGGATATGCTGAAGTGGGTTCGTGATACATTTGACAAATTGAGACATTTAGGAAATGAAACTCCTTGATCTAGCTGAATGCAGTCAGCTAACAATAAACTAATTCATTGTACTCTTCTAAACCCAGAAATGGGTCTTATTTTTATTGTTATTATTAGCAATAACAGTGCTTCATAGTTTCAAAAAGTACTTTCTCATTTATTATGTCAATTAAGCATCACATTAACCCTGGTAGGGGGTTATTAGTATTATTCTATTCTCTCTCTCTTTTATTCCAGAAAAGTACCATGGTGAAAGATCATAGTATCACAATTAGAAGGGCTTAGGTTGGGATCTCACCTCTGTAAATTACCTGCTGTTTGTCTTTGGGCAAGTCAGTTAACTTCCTGGAGATGCAGAATTCTTAAGTAGCAGGATATTTAAACAACACCAAATTGAAACGCTATTTGACTCCATCATTTAAACTTTAGGGATATTTCAAATCTTGCCATAAAATTGAAATGGAAAAGAAATAATGCTAATGAAAATGGGAAAAATTACAAATGATTAAATTGTGCAATATGGAACATTGATTAAGGAATTAAATTGGCTTAATGGAGTTCACTGTAAAAAATACTTTCTCCACAAAAATTTATTGATGTTAGCATAATTCTGATTAAAATATTTGTATTTGAAATATACTTGGGGGTCAACATGGGGTTGAAATGGTGAGCACAAATAGCCTGGTCCCTGTTGATCATAACAGGAACTATAATAACTCTTATTGAGCACTATTTCAACAACTTTGCATGCAGTATCATTTAATCACCAAAAAGGCCAGGGGGTAAGGCTCTCATATGGCCCCATTTTACAGAGATGGAGCCAGATCTGGCACTTACTGAATATTACATTCACCATGATCACTACCCTCATGCTTATCTCAATGCCTCCATGCTACGACATTTAATGGTTTCTCAACTCTGTCAGAATAAAATCCAAACTCTTTACCAGGGTCTACAAGGCTCTTCTCTTCTGTCCTCTTGCTTCTTTATTATTTTTTTCTCACACTTCCTTATGTTGATGCACACTCATATCTTGTGGCTCCTGTACACAAGCATATATCTGCCTTATGCCCTTTTTAGTTCTACCTATGGAATGTTCTTTTCCTAGATAAGTGCATAGTTACTTCTATCTTCAGTTCATTACTCAAGTGCCCCCTCCCAGGGAGGGGTTTCTTGGCAACCATTTCTTAAATAACTGCCCCCACCTTGTCATTCTATATTTACTTATGCTGCTTTTTCCCTCTTCTTGAGACATAGGCAAAATTATGTTTTTATATTTATTTATTGTCTGTTTTCTCTACTGGACTATAATCACCACAAGGAAGGGAATGATCTTCACTTTATTCATTGTTTGATCTCTAATGTCTAGGACAGTGCCACATAGTAGGTGCTCAGTAAGTACTTAAAGGAATAAAGAGATAAATAAATGTGAGGTCTTTGTACACAAACACATTTCTAAGTGCTTAAGTTCTCTGCTTCCCATTTCAGTGACTTGCCCAAGAGCCCCAGTCAGGAGGTCCCTGAGGGGCAGGTACCAAAAAGCAAGTGTTCCTGTCCGCTCAGCTTTCTCTTTCATGGCACTTCCCATGCTCTCTGCCATCCATGAAGAGGCTCTTGACCCAAATCCTGTCCTCATGCCAGTCAGTATACTTCCCTTTAGCTCAAATCCTGCCATCCTGAAAGTGACACAGTATAATGCCTACAGACAAAACACCCAGTCACTCCTGTGAAAGTCCTTTCCAGTGCCATTGTGTTTTATTAGCAGATTTGTACGTTTAGATTATGGGCAATTTCTGAGGGTTTGAAGAATATGTAAACAGCCTACACCTCTAGGGGGAAGACTGGGAAAGCAGCAGGTGAAGGCTGGCTCCCAGTGGGCCTGTGCGTGCCCTCGGTCCACGTGCTGGCTGTTTGCTGCTTTACAGATTGCCCATCTCACTCCTATTGACAGACGTGCAGCCTCATGAATGTAGTATGTTCAGTCTCTCAGGCAGAAATTGATCTCAGTTGAATAATCAGGAAGTTGGATTTACATTACTGGCAAAAGAAGCCACCTTTTCTCTTCAGATTAAACAAAAAAATAAAGGAGACAACAAACAGGGTATGTCAATGTGCCAGGAGAGGCATGAGGGCATGAGAGAAGGAAAAAAAGAAAATCAAATATCGATTAAAAGCAAAGAAAAATGCTGAAAATGGTCAAAAAGCCTTTATTCTTCTGAGCAGCGTAAAACATAACAATTTTTAGAAAATGAATAGCCTGGAGTTGAAGGGGAAATGGTACGGTGGAATTGAAATGTAGTCTAGTGATCTTTATTTTAGATTTTGTGACATTTATTTTTACAAGTGAAATTCTAAAGGAGAGTATGGAGGAGATGATCTAAACAAAGATATCCTAAATCAACACAAGACATGGAATCCATGCTTTGCATGGGATTTTGACTTTTAAGTTCATAGCCTCAGTCAGTATCTTTAACAGGTCCCTTTAGACTTGGCTCAGAAGCTGTATTTTAAACATGGATTGGTTTCAGATTGATCATCTTCACATCTTTTGGAACAATTTTCAGTTTCTCAGGCATCCATCAATACTTTGTATCACAAACCAGCCACTGGGTGGGGTAAAGTGCAGAAAAACTAAAATGAAAGGAAAAGAGGAATAGTCTAAGGCAGTCCAGGAAGCAAGAATGGATATGAGGGAGTGACACCAGAGTTAACCAAAAGGGTATCAGGAAAGGAGGAACTAAAAATGCACTGGATGGGAGTGTATTTAGAGACATGCATGAAAATCAAGGAAGGGAATCCTGCATGAGATAACGAGGTGACAGGAAGGAAAGACTTAAGGAGGAGTATTAGGTGGTCCATCTGAGTGGAATATGTACGGTCCTGCACATCTAGATTTCTTTTGGTATTTTGAAACTTTTGAAAATAAACAATGGGATATGTGTAATCAGTTGTTTTTTTTTTCAGAGCTTCTTTTAAGAGGTTTTAAGGATATCATGCATATCTTCTATACATGATACAGTTCATTTTTAAAAACCTGATTCAATATGAAACCTTAGCTATCTCATGTAAATATATCATTTAATCATTTATTTTGTATATCTCCCCTTTAAATTAGAATATAAACATCAATGGGGGTGACTATTGTACATTTCTTATATGTGGCTTCACATATACAGAATTTCGTTCTTTTTTCTTTCTTGCTTTTTTTTTTTTTTTTTTTCTCTGAGACAGGGTGTGGCTATGTTACCCAGGCTGGAATGCAGTAGTGTGATCACGGCTCACTGCAACTTTGACCTCTCTGGCTCAGGTGATCCTCCCACCTCAGGCTCCTAGGTAGCTGGGACGATAGGCGCACACCACTATGTCCAGCTAATTTTTTTTATTTTTAGTAGAGATAGGATTTTGTCATGTTGCCCAGGCAGGTCTTGAACTCCTGGGCTCAAGAAATCTGCCTGCCTTGGCCTCCCAAAGTGCTGGAATTACAGACATCAGCCACCACGTCTAACTGAGATATTTAATTTATCTTTTAAAAAAGTATTTAAATAAATTATTTAACTTATTTTTAAAGTTATTTTGAACCTAGATTTACCTGTGTTTTTAATTTTTAAACTATTCCATGTACCTAATACATTTAGTATCTAATATGTGCAGTCCGTGTCATATTTGTTGGGACATAAGATCTAGAATATTTCCTAACATGGTTAATGGTTCAGAGAAAATAATCCCCATGTGCCTCCATGAGGTTCTTATACATGTTAACACGCAGACCTTAAAGGAAAGAAAATCACAAAACACAGTACTTGTATTAGTCTGTCCTCACACTGCTGATAAAGACATACCTGAGACTGGGTAGTTTACAAAAAAAAAAAGAGATTTAATAGACTCATGGTTACACATTGCTAGGGAGGCCTCATAATCATGGCAGAAGGCAAAAGGTGCGTCTTACATAGCAGCAGGCAAACAGAAAATGAGAACCCAGTGAAAGGGGTTTCCCCTTATGAAACTACCAGATCTCGTGAGACTTATTCACTACCACGAGAACAGTGTGGGGGAAACTATCTCCATGATTCAATTATCTCCCACCGGGTTTCTCCCACAACACTTGGGAATTATGGGAGCTACAATTCAAGATAAGATTTGGGTAGGGACACAGCTAAACCATACCAGTATTCAACTTGGGTTCTGTGCGGCTGTGTGAATGTGTGGCAGGAAAGGTCACAGTCTTTTGAGGTTTGCATTGGACATGTCAACATTGTTTCTGCCCCTGATGTAAAACAAGTCATTAGGCTTTATTTAGGTCATGAAACAAATACTCTTCCTGCTATCCCAGAGCATAGCTGCTTTGACCTCAGGTAGTCTCTGACCCAAGGGTACCCAATACCCAGGATAGTCCAAGATCTATGGCATTTCTTTCCCAAGAGAGTGTTGGTGGGCCAATCAGATTTATTCCTTCCAGATTTTTGAATTGGGAAATACTAGAGGATCCAACAGATTTGATAATTATAGGGATCAGGTGGAGCCTATACTATTAGGAAACAGAAACAATAAATATGGAGAAACTATGAGGTGAGAAAAAGTATAAAGAGTTACATGAAAGAATAAACAAGTGTCAGCCAGGTGCAGTGGCTCACACCTGTAATCCCAGCACTTTGGGAGGCTGAGGCGGGTGGATCACTTGAGGTCAGGAGTTCAAGACCAGCCTGGAAAACATGGTGAAACCTTGTCTCTACTAAAAATTCAGAAAATTAGCCAGGCATGCTGGCAGGTGCCTGGAATACCAGCTACTGGGGAGGCTGAGGCAGAAGAATCGCTTGAACCTGGGAGGCAGAGGTTGTAGTGAGCTGAGATCGTGCCACTGCACTTCAACCTGGGAGACAGAGCGAGGCTCCACCTCAAAAAAAAAAAAAAGTGTCAATAGGAGGAGGTGGAGTAAATGCTCTTCATAAGAGTGCTCATGTGGCCCTTGAGGAAAAAAGAACAATGAATTTCTGGAACTACATTGCTTCTGACAGAGTGAAGGAACCAGTTTCAGTTCCAGTCCATACATATAAAAATAACTAGCACAATCCCTCTTTATTATATTAGTAATAATAAATAATTTAAAGATCTTCTTTATTATCAACAATTTCAGTGAATTTCAGTTCCTTGCAACTACCCCCCACCTTCCCCTTCGAAAAAGCAAATGCTAAATAAAACAGAGGTGATATGGGCAGAAGTTATTCGTTGTTACCTCCTGCAAAGCAGTAAATTTACGTCTCAAATTTTAGGCATGCTTTGTGATAGAGAAACAGTGATTTTCAGGGCAGTGGATCCCTGGTTATGACTCATAGAATTATGATTAGCTCAAAATTGTATTGGTTAGCATTCATGCAGGAAAGCAGAAACCAGTATAGATATTTCAAGCAGAGGAAATTTAATTTGGAGATGTGGTTACAAAATTATGGGAAGGATTGAAGAAACAAAAAGGGTAAAAAAGAAATACATGTAATTGTAGGGAGCTATTATTATACCTTCAGCTGGAGGAATTTAATGAAAGATGGTGCTACATAGAGCCCAGGTTTGCTGGTCACTGAGGCTGCTGGAGCATGCGCTGCTACTGCAGCTGTTAGAAATTCTGGCACCATGTTTTAGAGCTTACAAAGCATAACCATCACCCCAACTTGTATAAAGTTAAGAATCTATCTGTATGTTGAATTGTAAGCCAGCTGGGAAAGAAGTCTGGGAAACATAGTTTACAGGCATACTTCCCACTATTGTGTTGTAAAAGAATGCAAAGAAGGGGGAAAAAATGGAGCTGGGAGGCAAGAGACAAACAATTGACTCAAGAGATATACCAAAAAAATTTGTTTTTAATTACAAGATATTGAGGCCCAGTGCGGTGGCTCATGCCATCATCCCAGCACTTTGGGAGGCCAAGGCAAGAGGATCGCTTGAGGTCAGCAGTTCAAGACCAGCCTGGGCAACATGGTGAAACTCTGTCTCTACTAAAAATACAAAAATTAGCCAGGCATGGTGGCTCATGCCTGTAATCCCAGCTGCTTGGGAGGCTGAGGCGGGAAAATTGCTTGAACCGGGGAGGTGGAGGTTGCAGTGAGCCGAGATCATGCCACTGTGCTCCAGTCTGGGTGACAGAGTAAGACTGTCTCAAAAAAAAAAAAAAGACATTGAACTTTGAATATTTAGCTTTGTTACAACAGTCTACTACATAATGTTGTTTGTCTACCTTTTACTTAAAACTCCAGTCTTGTATCAGTTACCCAATCATCCTCTGCTATGCATTGTATGTATGGGTCCCTCCAAAATGCGTATGTTGAGACTTAATACCCATTGTGGTTGTATTAAGAGGTGAAGCCTTTTGTAAAGTGATTAAGTCATGAGGGCTCCATCCTTGTGAATGGTATTAATGCCCTTATGAAAGAGACTTCTGAGAGTTGTCTGGCCCTTTCATCTCTTTGCCATATGCAGACACATTGTTCTTCCCCTCTGGAGGATACTGCAACAAGGTACCATTTTGGAAGCAGAGAGAGAGCCCTCACCAGAGACTGAATCTGTTGGAACTTTGATCTTGGACTTCCCAGCCTCCAAAACTGTGATAAATAAATGTATATTATTTACTATATCATATGGTGTAATATATTACCATATTACTTAATCTGAAGTATTTTTTATAGCAGCCCAAATGGACTCGGATACCTATCCTCATAGGAATCAGGGCAAAACCCCATCTCCAGCTCTGGGGGTGTTGGGGTGGACTCTGATGGGTCTTAGCTTGATTCTTGGATCAGTTTCACCACTGATGTTTGTGAATAGGTGTGTGACCCAATTCTGATTAGTGATACTACTTGAAAAATTTGCTGAAGAAAGTTTTTCCTAGTTCTTTGAGACAGCAAAGAGAAGCCAGTCTTTCCCTCCTGTCAGACATTTGAAGAAAGCAAATAGCCATCTTGCCACTGGCAGCTCTTCTATAAGCATGAAAGGAATCAGAATTAAAGTTAACAGTAGAGATGGCCAAGCAGAGATGTGGAAAGAACGAGGTCCTTTATGACATTATTGCACCACCAAATTAACCAATATTGAAATCCCACCCCAGTCCTACATTTTTTATTATGCAAGCTTATACATTAAAAAAATTTTTAAACTGATTTGAGTTGGATGTTTTTTTATTTGTAGCTAAGATCACTATGATAAACATTCAAGGTTTTAATAATGCTACATATTCCCCTTTCCAATAAACCTCTCTAATGGGAGATAAAGAGGTCAAGTTGTGTCTAGGAGATTAGAAAGTATATGTAACACCAAGAACCTCTATGTGACCACAATTTATTATGTCCACTGTAGTGTTTTTTTTTTTTTTTTTAAAGGTAAGTGTTATTCTAACAAATTAGGAAAGGATGCAAAACCATTCTCAGCTGAGAAAATGTTTAGCTGAGCGCCGAATAGATTTACGTAATAAATTATTTTGAGCCTTATTTGAAATATGGGAGAAAGATTCTACATTGTTTTAGAGGATGTAGCTAGGAGGAAACTGGCAAAACTCACACTGAAAAGTTTCAGCGCTTTAAAAAATAAAATTATAGTTTCAGAGCTGTCTAAAAATGGATGGGGCTTCTTGGAGACTAGGAAGTGAATTCTTTATCGTTGGGGATATTTAAGCAGAGATCGAATGACCACTCTGGGAGTGTTAGAGAGGAGAGTCATGTTGTGGAAGGAAGATGACATCTGAGAGTTTTCTAACTCTAAGAGTGTGATTATATTTCGGTTATAATGTGGTTATATTGACTTCGGTTGTATTTACCATAGAGCCTATGGAAGGGCACACCTAGTCAGTCTCTTGGAAGGTGAATTGCCAACGAGCAGCTCAGATGTTTTATGATGTCAAGTTTAGAGCTGCCAATATATTGTTGTATTAATCCATTCTTACTCTGCTAACAAAGACATACTCAAGACTGGGTAATTTTAAAAGAAAGAGGTTTAATTGACTCACAGTTCAGCCTGGCTGGGGAGCCTCAGGAAACTTACAATTACAGCAGAAGGGGAAGCAAACACTTCTTTACACGGCAGCAGCAAGGAGAAATGCCAAGCAAAAGGGAGAAAACCCCTTTATAAAATGATCAGATCTCATAGAACTCACTATCATGAGAACAGCATGGAGGTAACCACCCCTATAATTCAATTACCTCCTACCAGGTTCCTCCCACGACACATGGGGATTATGGAAACTACAGTTTAAGGTGAGATTTGGGTGGGGACATGGCCAAACCATATCAGTCGTGTACTTCAGAAATGATTAATTCCCTTGGGGGAAAGTTGAACCCATCAACTAAAATGAGATTTTTAGATTTTCTGTGTGCTATCCTTATACTCACCATCCCTGACTTACATCCCAGGAGTGACTGAAAGTAGGCACAAACTACACCACAAATATCAGAGAATATAGGCAAAGCCCAGACAAATTAGTGTCCATGCAGTTCACCCCATGAAGCATGCCTAGAAGTCAGTGCAAGAGCAACAATTAAAATATCACACGATGAGCTGTAGACCCCAGTAGGTAGAGCTCCTTTGTTTTATGACCTTTCTCCTAGTGTGATAGCAAATACAATAGGCTGGCCTCATAAATCATACCTCCAGAAAACATCCACAGGGCAGACTTTGACACTGTTTGCATATTCAAATGTCATCCTGTTCATAAGAGGAAAGACTAAACACATTTTTTCCTCTCAAAAATGTCAGCATGGCTGGATTAGAAAAGATAATTCGGAAGTACTTCTAGACAATAATTACCTCTGGCACCTATCTGCAGTTACTTAATGAATGGGAAGAGAATTTTTTTTTTAATTTTTAAAAATTATGATTATTGCAGTAATTAATCAGCTGCTCAGTGACAGTTTATCTTGAGGGGGAAAAAGTGCCTCAAAGGCCATCTTGCTTCTGTAGGGCACCTTGTTGATTTCACATCACATATGCAAAACATATCCTATTATTATTAGCAACAAAAATGCTTGTGGAAGTAGAATTAGCTTCAATTTCCTAATAGTCAGGAAACTCTCACATTTCACAAGTGAGAGAAAGAAAAAAAAAAAAAAAAGCCAAACCACCCCTAATCCCAAATGGTAGTTGGAAAAAAAAAAAGTTTCAGACTTGCTCAGCTGTGATTGTTAAAACAATCTCTTACTCTTAATTACATGCAAAAGTTCCTGGTTCTAATTATGGACCTTGGGGAAATAGCCATCTTTCCAAACCAATAACGCCTCACGTTAACTCTAGTTCTTTTGTGTTTAATATCTTACTGCTGGATATCAGCTTCCCTAGATGATCTGGAAATTTGGCTTTTTCTACTTTATTTTTCACAGTGCTTCTCAGAACAGGGGCTAGGAGACTTCACTTTTCCCAGTGATTCTTTTTATCACATTTCTTGCTACTTGAGTACAAAATCCTCTAACCTGAGATACCCACATCAGAGGCAACTTCTTTCCTCCACGGTGTTCCTACCTGTTTTTCTGCAGCTCAAGGCTCTCAGTTACTGCATCAAAGGTCCTTGGAGTGATGTAAGTGGCAGCATACTCGTGAGGACTCATTGGCAAATATGGAGGTGAGGGTGTTTCTAGAGGTCAACTGGCCCAGGTGCCTTCCCAGCATTGGGAATATTCTGATGACTGAACAGAGCAAAATGCAGCACGAGCTGTCTGGGAGCTTAGAAACAGAGATGATTACCACTCAAGGGGCATTAGAGAATATCTGGTCCAAACCCCTCATTTTTCAGACGAGACTGAGTTCTAGAAAAGGAAAGGAATTTGTTCATATCACAGAGGTAGTTAAAGACCAACCCAGCATCGTGCTTGGTCTACTATCCATACACACCAGGGCTGGTGCTTCGGAGTTGTCTAGATTCTACCTATTCTGTCTAGGCTAATCCAAAAGGTGGACTAGCATGAGTTACTTCAGCACTGTGGCCCTGGGTCCTCCTCTATCCCTTCTGTTAAAGAAATGTTTGACTTCATAAATATCAGTTCCTTCACCAGTGAAACAGGGGTTTTACTACTCACTGTTTAATAATATTGTTAAGGGGGAAAAAAAAGAAAAGGGGGACATGGACAAATTTGAGAAGGTCTCTTAAAGACTAAAACATTTAAAACATTCTCTAGGTTTTGCAAATATATGAGACAAAACCACCTGTAACATTTTAGAGGCTATGCTGGGATAAATCTCATTTTACATATTTCAGCAAACTATACTCTGAAAACATTAAAATAATGAGGAAATCTTGCAAAATGTGTCTGTGTATGTGTACTTTCTACAGAGCTCAGGAGTTGTAACATTTTTGTATTTTACATGTAGCCAGTGTTTACTATTTTGCACATAATAGGTATTCAGTTCAATACAGTTTGGTGAAATGAGTGAATGATGCTCTTCCCACCTACTTTCCTTTTTCACTGCCCATCTAAATCCTACCCATTTCTCAAGGCTTAGCTCAAGATTCACTGCATGACCAGCCCTCACTGGTTTCTCTCTTTTTTGAAATAATGACTATTGTGCTAGAGCCAGCGTTCTGGATTCTAGAGGCAAGCTCTTGATTATAGACAATTTTCTGTTGTAATCTATTTCTCTCATGTGTGTTTACTTTAGCTTTTTAAGAAGATTGTGAATTCCATAAGGGCAGGGGCTGTATGTTATAATTCTCTGATAGGACCCACAGTACCTGGCATGGAGCTTATTTTTAAGTAGGAAACTAATCATGCTGAAATTCAATGATTGTTGCTGACACTATGGTCTTCCGTAAAACATGTGCTTATATGCATATATGGAATCTATTGACTATAATCTGTGTTAAGCGTTGGTTTTGCTAACTCTTAGGTAGGTAGTAGGTGGCAGTTAACTGTTAAGGGATTTCTGTTCTTCCAGGAGACAGAATGTTTCTGAGTCACAAATAACATATTAAACAGAGCCAAGAAATCTGTTTAAGCAGAAATCTAAGGTTAGTTAGCAAACGAGAAATGGTTGGGTGAAAGTTTGTAGCCTAATAAACCTGCTCAGAGACTACCCAGGATAATTCTAATTTGTTTTTGTTTGAGTAGGAGAGGGATTTCAAGGACCAAATACAGGTTATTACTTCCTTGGAGGATTAAACATGTTTAGTGTGAGAATTTAGCTTAGAATGGGAAAAGGAGCATAATTTAAGTTAATAAATATGTAATGAGTAAATAAAATTTCAGAGGTAACAAAAGGAAGGTACATTAGTCCATTTTCATACCGCTGATAAAGACATACCTGAGACTATGCAATTTACAAAAGAAAGAGGTTTAATGGACTTGCAGTTCCACATGGCTGGGGAAGCCTCACAATCATGGTGGAAGACAAGGAGGAGCAAGTCACATCTTACCATGGATGGCTGCAGGCAAAAAGTGAGAGGTTGTCTAGGGAAACTCTTGTTTTTAAGCCCATCACATCTCATGAGATTCATTCACTATCACAAGAACAGCACAGGAAAGGCCCACCTCCATAATTCAATCACCTCCCACTAGGTCCCCCCATGACACATGGGAATTGTGGGAGTTACAATTCAAGATGAGACTTGGATAGGGACACAGCCAAACCATATCATTCTGCCCCTGGCCCCTCCCAAATCTCATGTCCTCACATTTCAAAACCTGTTAAAGAAATTTTTGACTTCATAAATATCAGTTCCTTCACCAGTGAAACAGGGATTATACTACTCACTGACTTCCCAATAGTCCCCCAAAGTCTTAACTCGTGTCAGGATTAACTCAAAAGTCCACAGTCCAAATTCTCATCTGAGACAAGGCAAGCCTTTTCTGCCTATAAGCCTGTAAAATTAAAAGCAAATTAGTTACTTCCTAGATACAATGGGGGTACAGGCATTGGGTAAATACAGCCACTCCAAATGGGAGAAATTGGTCAAACAAAGGGGCTACAGGCCCCATGCAAGTCCAAAATCTTAAAGTTCCAAAATGATCTCCTTTACCTCCATATCTCACATGCAGAGTACACTGATGCAACAGGTGGGCTCCCATAGTCTTGGGCAGCTCCACCCCTGTGGTTTTGCAGGTTATAGCCCTCTCCTGTCTGCTTTCACTGGCTGGTGTTAAGTGTCTGTGACTTTTCCAGGTATACAGTGGAAACTGTCGGTGAATCTCCCATTCTGGGGTCTGGAGAATGGTGGCCCTCTTCTCACAGCTCCACTAGATGGTGCCCCAGTAAAGATTCTGTATGGGGGTTCCAATCCCACATTTCCCTTCTGCACTGCCCTAGAAGAGGCTCTCCATGAGGGTCCTATCTCCACAGCAAACTTCTGCCTGGGCATTCAGGTATTTCCATACATCCTTTGAAATCTTGGAGGAGGTTCCAAAACCTCAATTATTGACTTTTGGGCACTCACAGGCTCAACACCATGTGGAAGCTGCAAAGATTTAGGCCTTCCACCCTCTGAAGCAACAGCCCTAGCTGTACCTTGGCCCCTTTCAGTCATGGCTGGAGCTGTTGGGATGCAGGGCACCAAGTCCCTAGACTGCACACAACAGACAGACCCTGGGTCTGACCCACAAAATCATTATTTCCTCCTAAACCTCCTGGCTTGTGATAGGAGGGGCTGCTGCAAAGGTCTCTGACATGCCCTGGAGACATTTTCCAAATTGTCTTGGTGATTAACATTCAACTTCTCATTACTTATGCAAATTTTTGTAGTCATTTGGATTTCTTCTCAGAAAATGGAATTTTCTTTTCTATAGCATTGTCAGGCTGCAAATTTTCTGAACTTTTATGCTCTGTTTCCATTTTAAAACTGAATGCCTTTAACAGCACCCAGGTTACCTCTTGAATGCTTTGCTGCTTAGAAGTTTCTTCCACCAGATACCCTAAAGCATCTCTCTCAAGTTCAAAGTTCCACATATCTCTAGGGTGGGGGCAAAATGCTGCCAGTCTCTTTGCTAAAACACAACAAAAGTCACCTTTGTTCTATTCCCAACAAGTTCCTTATTTCCATCTGAGACCACCTCAGCCTGGATTGCATTGTCCATATCATTATGAGCATTTTGGTCAAAGCCATTCACCAAGACTCTAGAGAGTTCCAAATTTTCCCACATTTTCCTATCTTCTTCTGAGCCCCCCAAACTGCTCCAATCTCTGCTGGTTACCCAGTTCCAAAGGTGCTTCCACACTTTTGGGTATCTTTTCAGCAGCTCCCCACTCTACTGGTACCAATTGATTGGATTAGTCCATGTTCACACTGCTGATAAAGACATACCCAAGATTGAGCAATTTACACAATAAAGAGGTTTAATGGACTTACAATACCACATGGCTGGGGAGGCCTCACAATCATGGTGGAAGGCAAGGAGGAGCAGGTCACATCTCACATGGAAGGCAGCAGGCAAAAAGAGAGAACTTGTGCAGGGAAACTCCCATTTTTAAAACCATCAGATCTCATGAGACTCACTTCACTATCGCAAGAACAGTGCAGGAAAGGCCTGTCCCCATAATTCAATCATCTCTCACCGTATTCCTCCCATGGCATGTGGGAATTGTGGGAGTTACAATTCAAGATGAGATTTCAGTGGGGACAGAGCCAAAACATATCAGAAGGAATAGTAAATCTGACTACCTAAAATTAAAAAAAAGTTTCATCATGAAAAATACCACAATTAAACTGACAGCTTGGGCAAAAATATTCACAACATACATATACCACAGGCAAAGAGTTAATATCTCCAATAAAATGAAGAAATTTTAAAATTGAGGACCAAGGTACCCAAAACATGATAGTTTATAAATATAAAATTTAAATGTAAAAAGGACATAAACAATTCACAAAAATGTCCTCAAATAATCAAAAAATGTTCAAGATTGCTTACAATGAGTGATATACTAATTAAAATAGCTCAGAGATGCCATTTCTCACCTGTCAAATTAAAAAACATTTAAAAATATGGCAAAACAATGTGCTAGTGAGGCTGTAAGGAAACAAGCACTCTGGAGTAAAATTTGTCAATACCTAATAAAACTATGTATGTAAGT
The DNA here is from genome assembly GCF_009764315.1 of Trachypithecus francoisi. Lineage (NCBI taxonomy): Eukaryota > Metazoa > Chordata > Mammalia > Primates > Cercopithecidae > Trachypithecus > Trachypithecus francoisi. The sequence continues at coordinate 66,044,736 of NW_022681470.1, read as the reverse complement.
ACTTTTTGACCCATACCCCTTAGCTAGGAATGTGCTCTGAATATTTACATCTAATAATATAAAAATTCATATATACAAGGTTATTCATTGTAGCTTGTTTGTAATTGTAAAATATTGAAAATGACCCAAGTACACTCTGAAATGTTATTCACTCTTTTATACCCATTGTGTTAACTATGCTACATCCACACAATGGAGTCCTACATAGCCATTAAGAAAAACAATGAAAAATATATCTAGGAACTGATATAAAGTGATTTCCAGAATATGCTATTAATGAAAAAGCAAAGTGCAAAATAGTATCTATGGCATACTACCCTTCATGTAAGAAAGACTATAAGAAAATGCACATGTATCTGCTCATTTGTACAAAAAATGAATAAAAGATAAACCACAAATTAAGGAAATTGGTTACTTTCTGGAGTGGGAGGTCTGTGGGAAAGGAGTGAAATGAAGGTGAGTTGGAGTGCTTTGCAGGAATGGTGAAGGAGGTTCCTTCTCTGAGTACAACTTTTGGCTCCTGAAATCACAATAAGGTTTCACATACCCTTTGAATTCCACCAAAATAAACAAACCAATCAGGATTTGGATGAGAGACCCAACACAAAATAGAAAAAGTAACAAATGAACTTAACTCTATAGCAGATGAATAACATAACCAGACTGAAGGGGACAGAGAAGGAAAGAACCAATGAAGTAACTTTGGAAAACATCATCTTGACTGGATACTTTAATAAGGCTATAGGCAAAAAGAATTGACCACAAGAGCCGAATCTAGTCATTTAATTTGTTTTTCACAGGAGTGTGTTAATATACTTTTTCTGTATACCAGTATCAATCAAATATGTAAATATATTGTACAAATAAGGGCTAGCTTTTTTGCATCAGAGTGAAACTACAAATAAAGAATAGGGGAGGACTAAAATGAATTCTGTGGAGTCAGATGGAACTGAGAAGTATCAGTATAAACCTATGGTTTATGTACACACATATAATACATATATATGTGTGTGTGTGTGTGTGTGTGTATTCCGACCCACATACACCATATACATGTGCTCATGCACATATATATAAATATGAATATATATATGTGTGTATATATATACACACACACAAAGACAACAGAAATACAGATGTATGTGTATACATGGGTTAGCATATATAGATGTTTGTCCTTGCTATGTCCGCTGAAGTGTCTAAAAGTAATGACACACCAATTGCAATGAGCATACTTAGCATCCAGATTTTGGTTTCTAAACACCATTATCTGAGAAATGGTTGATATGAAATCTGAGACAGGAAAAAACAGGATGTGCTTGTAGCATCTTATGGTGTCACAAAGTAAGGAAGTAAGGAAGTGCTTAAAAAAAAAGGATCTAAAAATATCTCCTAATAGTTAAGACTGGAAATGTTAATATTTGAGCCTAAAAATAATGACAGTCTGGATTCTAACCTACATAATAAATATCCATGAGTCATATTGATATAAATAGTTGAATAAATAAATAAATGGGGGAAAAGGACAGCTCTTTTTTTTTTTTTTGAGATGGAGTCTTGCTCTGTTGTCCAGGCTGGAGTGCAGAGGTGCAATCTCCACTCACTGCAAACTCCACCTCCCGGGTTCATGCTATTCTTCTGCCTCAGCATCCCGGGTAGCTGGGACTACAGGTGCCTGCCACCACACCTGGCTAATCTTTTGTACTTTTAGTAGAGACGGGGTTTCACGGTGTTAGCCAGGATGGTCTCGATCTCCTGACCTCATGATCCATTCACCTCAGCCTCCCAGCTCTTTCTTACAGAAATAATCCAATGATAAAAGTAGAGAGAAAGAGGAAAATAGAAAAAAAGCACCATCAGGCAAACACCAAAGTGATGATTTTTGAAAGTAAGATCCACTGATGGATGTTGAAAATTGTAGGAGAAAATTTGAGAAGAAACAGGATATTTGCATAGCCTCAAAGTATGTCCACACATATTTATTAATTACAAAGGGAAAAATGTAATATTACAGAGGACAAACCTACAGATACCACAGTAACCAAGTGATCAAGGTTAATATCATCAGTTATAAGATATATTGATGTAATGGGGCCCTTGAGAAATACACATCTTTCCATGATATTCTTGCCAAAAAAGCATAATCTTATTCAAATCATGACAAACTATCAGATAAATCCACACTGAGATACAGTCTATAAAATACCTGAGCAGTACTGTTCAAAAGTGTCAAGTTCATGAAAAACAAGGAAAGACTGAGGCAGTGTCATAGATTAGAGGAGACTAAGGAAGCACAACTAAATAAAATTGAATCTTGCAACAGAAAAAGGATAATGGAAAAACTGGTAAAACTTTTACAAAGCGTAAAGTTTAGTTCACAGTTTTATTTCAAGGTTAACTTTATGGAGTTGATAATTATCCCATAATTATGTAAGTGGTTAACATGAGAAGCTTCATGAGGAATACACAGAGACAATCTGTATTATTTGGTAAATACTTTGTAAGTATGAATTTAGTTCAAAATAAAAATTTAAAATAATATGTAATGAGTGCCTACTTTTAGACACTCAACCTATTCCACCTTGTCCTCCAGCCTCGTATTTCACCAAATTAGTTCCTTATCACCTCCTGTTCATAGTCCTGTTTGCTTGGCTTCCATGATACAGCATTCTTCTGGTTTTTTCTTCTCTATCTCCTTGGAAAATTCATTCTCTAACCAGATATGAAGTGTTAGAATTCCTTAACTATTTATCCTTTTTATCTTACTCTCTTACATTGTACTTAAGTAATCTTATTGATGCTCAGATCTTCTATTACCATGTAAATCTGCAAGACTTGCAATCTTCTGTCTCAAGACCCAGTTTCTTATCTGAGCTCCATATGCATGTATACTTGAGATTTGCATTTCCTAATGGACCCTCAACCTTAGCAAGTCAAAAACTAAGCTCATGATCTGGCACCCCATCCAACAGTGGTTTAAACTGTATCCACAGTTTAATCGACCTGCCTTTCAAAAGGTGGGGCCTAATTCCACCCTGAGTGTGGGTTGGACTTAGTAACTCACTTCTAGTGAACAGAATAAAAGCAGAAATGACAGTGTATGAATTTGGGGACTAGGTCATGAGAAGCATTTCATTTCTTGCAGCTTCTCTCTTGGATTACTCACTCTGGGGAAGCCAGATGCCGTTTTCCCTTAAGAAGCCCATGTGTTAAGGAAGGAAGGCCTCCAGCTAACAGCTACATGAGAAAGTTTGGAAATAGATTGTCTAGTCCCACTCAAGCCTTCAGGTGAATGTGACTCTGACTAACATCTTGATTACAACCTAATGGGACACCCTGAGCCAGAGCCACATAGCCCCTGATACTCAGAAATTGAGATACAGTTGTTATTTTACACCGTTAAGTGTAGGACAAACTGTTATGCAGTAAAAGATAGTTGATATTCCTTTCACCCCCATAAACGACCAGATCATATTTCAATTTTGCTGTTTTTAGTGAATTACTCACTATCCCATTTATTACACAGCCAGGAAAAGAGGCACCACTCTTTTTTTTTCTTTTCTCGACTTTCATTTGATTAATAGATTCAGGGGGTACATGTGCAGGTTTGTTACAAAGGTATATTGTGTGGTGCTGAGGTTTAGAGTACTAATGAATCCATCACCCAGGTAATACACATAGTACCCAACAGGTAGTTTTTTCAAACTTTCCCTGTCTTTCTCTCTCTGCCCTCTTGTATTCCCCAGTGTCTATTGCTCCCATTTTTATGACCCTATGTACCCAATGTTTAGTTCCCACTTCTAAGTGAGAACAGAGGCATCACTCTTGACAACTAACTCTCTTACTGATTTCCCAACTGAAATCCATTATTAAGACCTATTGATTTAGGTTCCCAATTATCTCTCAAATCTGTTCACTTATCTCTCATCATCGTTCCCTCCATACTGGTCCACTCTACTGTTATTTCTTGCCTATATAGCCTTGTATTAGGCTCTCGACTCTGGTACCTCTCTGATACACTCTTCACATTGTTGTCAAGATAATCTTTTCAAAAACACTTACTAATCACCGATTCTAAGCTAGATATACTGCCATGGGTCCCTGGACAGCCAGAACACTCCCAGGGGCAGAAACAACAAAGAAAACGCCCTAATGGAAAAGTGTTGAGGCCAGGGGCAGTGGCTCAGGCCTGTAATCCCAGCACTTTGGGAGACCAAGCAGGCGGATCATGAGGTCAGGAGATCAAGACCATCCTGGCTAACATAGTGAAACCCCATCTCTACTAAAAAATACAAAAAAATTAGCCGGGCGTGGTGGCAGGCGCCTGTAGTCCCAGTTACTCGGGAGGCTGAGGCAGGAGAATGGTGTGAACCCGGGAGGCAGAGCTTGCAGTAAGCCGAGATCACGCTACTGCCCTCCAGACTGGGTGGCAGAGCGAGACTCCATCTCAAAAAAAAAAAAAAAAAAAAAAAAGAGAGAAAAACGTCTTCACCAGGCTATTCATTGCCTCTGCCCTAAACATTCTTAAAGGCCACCATTTGGGGATGGATAAGTGGTCCTTGATCAACTTGCTGATTTGGAGGATTTTTATAACTTTTCATACTTTCACATTACTTTTTAATGTAATATGTGCTCATGTTTAAAAAATTTGGAAAATGCATATATTTTAAAAAGAGCAAGAAAAAGCATTTCTAATTCCATCATCCAGAAATGTTGGCTTATTTCTTTCAAACGTTTGCCTCATGCTTTTAAAACCTTATTAAGATCATTCTGTATATTAATGCGATTTTCTATTCCGCTTTTTGTGCTTAAGGTTATAAGATTTTTTTCCATATCATTAAAAACTCTATGTAAATATCATTTTAATAGCTGCTTAACATTCTATGATATTAGAAATTTCATTTTGAAATTTGTCTTTTGCCCAGTGTCTAAACGAATAATTTTACTTTTGAGGGAGGTAGGTGGTGGCAGTGGGAGGCCTGTCTCCATGGCTTGATGATACTCAAAGGTTGCTGTTTAAATATGTTACAAAATTACATCTCTCTCTTTAGCTATGGCCTCAGTCCAAAAGGTAACAGCCAATCCACTTGCTGATTCCAGCACTTTCTAACAATATTTACTCCTTGAGGCTTGTAAAGCTAAGGCACATTTGGTTTTCTAGTGGATAAGCCAATAAAGCCTCTGGGATGTCATCTGGGTCAGACACCCTGAGAAAGGGGAAGAGGAAGGCAAGAAACCCCAGAGGAGCTGTGCTAAGTATGCAGACATGCATTTGGCCCTTAAAATACCCACACCTAGCTGCATATGTTTTCCTTACAATGTACAGTGATTAGTAATCCAGAATTTATGGTTCTAATTAATTCTTCCCTTTATCATGGAGAGAGACTCACCCAAGCATGCCATTCTGACAAAGCTCCAATACCAGGTTCCAGTGAAGCCCTGGATTTCCTTGCTGGGAACTCCTTTGGCAAAACCCATTAAGCTGGCAAAAGAACCAGAGCATTAGAAAGGGGGGCACCCCTCCCCCTCCACCCACCATCACCCCATTCTACTTTATTCCAGGAAGAAACAGACTAACAGAAAACAAAGCTGACTGTGCCAGTTAACTGAGGCCACACCTCCTTCAGGAGAACCAGCTTGGGCCTGATAGTAAATAAAACATAATTGCAGCCAGGGCAAGATCACCAAAGCAGATATTCTAGACTTTGAGGCTTTGAGACGGGTTCCTAACAGGAAGAGGCAAGAGTGTGAAAATCAAATCACTTGCATGTAACACACCTCTCTGGTTCTCTTAGAACCTGCTGACCTGATTCAAGTGGATCCAAGTGTTTTAGAACTTTAAGGAAGGCTCTTGTTTATAATCTGGCTGGATCCCTGTGTAACTGAAGACAACATTTTCTGTTGCTAGACAATGGGCCAAGGAGCCTGCTAGTCCGTACTCTACCTTTTTTGGTGAAGTATACTAGTTCATGTTTATTGAAGACTTATTGTATACCAGGAGTTTATTAATTTATTTAATGCTCACAGCAACTCACAGTGGTAGGTACTATTGTTAACTAGAGCAGACATTCCTGACAGCAGGGCCTTGGTTTGGGTCCCAGCTATATCCCCACACCCTAAAACTGGTCTGGTGTAGAGTGGTACTCAATCAGTATTTTTGTTCAATGGATGAATATTCATTTGACAGATGAGAAAACTGAGGCAGAGAACAAGTAAGTGGCAAAGTGAAATCCAGAGCTCATGCATTTTTTTTTTTTTTTTTTTTTTGAGACACAGTCTTGCTCTGTCACCCAGGCTGGAGTACAGTGGTGAGATCTCGGCTCAATGCAACCTCCCAGGTTCACACCATTCTCCTGCCTCAGCCTCCTAAGTAGCTGGGATTACAGGCACCCACCACCACGCCCAGCTAATTTTTTGTAGTTTTAGTAGAGACAGGGTTTCACCGTGTTAATTAGGATGGTCTCGATCTCCTGACCTCATGATCCACTCGCCTCAGCCTCCCAAAGTGCTGGGATTACAGGCGTGAGCCACCGCACCTGGCCGAGCTCATGCTTTTAAGCATCACTCAATGGTGTGTGCCTAACTTCTGCAGGAGTTTGATTTCATTTCCTTGTTTGCTGAGGGATAAATGCAACAAATGTCCTCAAGATTTTTTTTGTTTTTTTTTTGAGATGGAGTTTCACTCTTGTTGCTTAGGCTAGAGTGCAATGGCATGATCTCAGTTCACTGCAACCTCCGCCCCCTGGGTCCAAGCAATTCTCTTGCCTCAGCCTCCCAAGTAGCTGGAATGATAGGTGCCTGCCACTACACCCAGCTAATTTTTGTATTTTTAGTAGAGATGGGGTTTCACCATGTTGGCCAAGCTGGTCTCGAACTCCAGACCTCAGGTGATCCACCCACCTTGGCCTCCCAAAGTGCAGGGATTACAGGCATAAGCCATCGCCCACAGCCCTCAAGATGTATTTTTGAGTTCAAGATGTAATGTAGACACCAGATGTTAATTATCACTGGCACAGAGCGGGGCATTAGACAGGTGTAGCAGGTGATTGATAAAGGCATTGCCACTATTATATTGAAATGATCATGGCCTGCCTGTGGAGGAGACATTTATTTATTTTTCTACCTTGAGCAACCCTGAATGTTCTAAGTCCCCTTTCTTATGGCAGGCTTTGTTGGCCCTCAGACACTTTCACTCACAGGCCAAAGAAAATGGCCCAACTCTACAACCACAAGAACATATGCCCTTTATTACCACCTCACCTTTGTTCCTTTGCCGTCTCAGCTTTGATTTAATTTGATTTCTTTCTAATCTGCAGATTGATGAAATCGTTTCTCTTTTCTAAGCCTGCTTGAGCCTCAGACTGTAGCCTGGTGGGCCACGTGAGAGCAGCGCCCGCAACCACAGCTGAGAGAGGTGTTATTTACATATTTATTAGAAATTCTGTCCTGCTGGCAAGAGACGCTCACTTCTGACTTTAATTCCGATAAGTAAACAACCCCATTGGCAAGAAAGAGGGGGGAAAACAAACCAGAGTAGTTTGCACAAGATAATATAGTAAAGCAGAAAAATATCCGTAATGCAAAACCATTTGCAGTGCAAAGCAAAAGAGAGAGAGAGAAAAAAAATTCCATCTCCAAAGCCTAGCTTAGGTTAAATACTCTAAAAGAAATAATTACAAAGTAATTCAATTATATTTGGTATCAGTTGCCTCACAGGCCAGTGGAATGACAATTAATCCCAGGGTGTCTTTTTTTAAAATTTTAATACTTTGTGGTTTGTTCAGAATTACCCTCCAGCAGTTAACTGCACTCAGCAATCCTCTGGCTGATTGTGTCTCTCTTCTCATCCTCATCCATTCTGGCCCAATAACGCCCCACACCAGGGAGCCGTTCTGCCAAGTTCAACCTTCTCTGACCTGTCTCTCAAACTGTCCAGCATCCTAACATTTTGCTTAGGTGCCCTCCTGCTTCCCCTTAATTCTATTGCATTGTGAGAATTGCAACAGGGGGAGAGTTTAGCATCCTACAGCTTTCTCCTAACATCCAAAATTGAGCCAACATCATCATCCCTGTGACAACACAATGAATTAAATCCTTTTCAGCATCACATGTCTAGCTATCCTCAGAAAAAAAATTACATTTTAGGAACATTAAAATGGACTGACTTTAATCCACAATAGCAAAAGAGGCAAGAGATAGAGCTTAAATCCTGCCTGATGTTCTGACCTGAACTTATTCTGCAGATAAAATCACACTGAATTCTTTGCATTTCTATAGCTTCTTTCAGTCGGGGATTGCAAGGTACTTTACACACAGTAATAAGCTTCACAACCTTTCTTTGATGCTGCTTTCTAGCTCCTGGAAGGGTTCATGTGTCAGAAAACTGGAAAATGATGGATGGAAAGGGAATGGACCAGGCAACCTCCCCAGTTGACCATGGTGGAGAAAAGAGAACACAAACAGTTGGCTGCAGCACTGAACACCAATGATCAAGAAAATAATTGTACTGCTAAACTGCAAACATGCTTATAAAAATTCAAAATAAGAAATTGTGATACGAGCATTGTGCTTTGTTTTTCAGTGATTCAGTTGTTCAAAGGGCATGTGAACCCAATAACTTACAGTGAAAATTATTTCTGTTATTCGACACACGTCTATTCCATCACAGTGACCCTTATGTTCATGAAACAAGCATGTTCTCAACAATGGGATATTACCAAAATCTTATCACTGGATATAGAAATAATAAAGAGGTATGTTATAAACCAGATAAGTTTGTTCATAGGATAAAAAAAAGCCATTGAATGCTAACTAAATATAGTAGCTGCAGGTAATTCAGTGCCTATTATGAGACAGATGTTGTGCTAAGCTCTTTCTGTGCATTAACTAATACTCCCAGTAGCATGATACAGCTGTTGATTTCATTTTCCAGACAGGCACAGAGAGTTTGAACAACTTTCTCAAGTTTGCACAACCGGTATCAGAGCTAGGATTCTAATCTAGCTGGTTTGACCCCAGAATCCGTACTGAGTATTCTCTAACATAATAGAGAACATGAAATATACGTCTTGGAGTACTTAGGGGAGGAGAGGAAACACATGGCAGTGGCTGGGAAATCTTAATCTTAGACACAGAAGTGGCCCCAGTTCTTGGAAAAAATGTTTGCTGGACCTTCAACCTCCTTTACTTCCAATAGAGGAGAACCAGTGTCATGCATGTAGTGCATGAAAGTGGAGGAGACATTTATTTATTTTTCTGCCCTAAGCAACCCTGAATGTTCTAAGTCCCCTTTCTTATGGCAGGCTTTATCAGCTCTCAGTCCAGCATAAGCTGGACTGCTTGAGTCTGAACTCCTGGTCTACCACTTTCTCCTTGTGTCACCTTAGTTCCCATGTGTCTCAAAGGCTTGCACTGAGGATTGAGTTGATGCATGTATCCTGCTTAGAACGGTGCTTAGTGCTTGGTCTATGAATATTAATATGATTTTTAATGATTTTACAAAGGCCTCTCAGGGAGGTTCATCTAGTCAACATGTCTTCTTTTGTGTTTCCAGAATCGGAAGCAAGAGCCTTGAAGTGGTAGTGGGGCATGACAGGCACAGTTTTTAAGATTTCATTCCTTTCTGATTACCCTGGTTTAATCGGTTTTACCTTCAGACCGTACCCTCTTGTCCTTATATACTCTCCTGCCAGCTCACTTACATGTTAATTCCGATAGTGGAGAACCCAAGCCTTTCATCATACAACTGGAGAATATATTCAAGAGATAAACTCCTGTGACTGAAAGTTATCCAATCATTCATGAGTGCTGGTGAGCAAAAACAGGCCACCTTCTTCTCTCATGCAGTGTGCTCTCTAGTAGCAGGCAGACAAATACATGATCACACAAATAAGGGGGAAATTACAACTGTGGCAAATTTAACAACATGAAATTATAGTAGGTGAAGGAAATGTCATTCCTGGTGAAAAGAGCAGCCTGTGTAAAACGGTGGAGAAAACATGGTAAGAAATAGAAGATGGCCAGGTAGGTGAAGTGCAGACAGAAAGAGAAGAAGGGATAGAGACAGTTTGGAAAAGATGAGATGCTATAGCTGTAGGCAGCAGCTAGGCCAAAATATTTCAATCCTTTTTCATCCCCTGAGAACAATGGGAACCACTGGAAGAGTTTAAGCAAAAAGGATGTATCAGATTTTTTCATTTAGACATCATTTTGCCTCTTTTAGTCCAGTTTTCATCACACATATAGTCACCCATTTAAATGCACAACTGCAGTATCTCCAAATGTCTAAAGTTCTTTTTCAAGTTCCTCTGTGTAGGCATTCATTCTTTCACAAGCTATTATTGTGAATAGTTATTATTGGCTCTTGAGCACCTGCACTGTGTATGAACACTTTGCTAGATTCACAGCACGTGAATACAATTAATAAGCACATGATCCATCAGGGAACACAGGATTAAAAGGTAAATTACGATAGTGTGATCAGTGGTGGGAGAGAGGAAAGTTCAAAACAGAACTGAAAGGAGCCATTTAAATCTTGCTTTGGAAGAGGGCAAGCCTCAGGTGAAGTAATATTTGGGTTAGTCTTTTTTTTTTTTTCCTGAGATGGTGTCTCTGTTGCCCAGGTTGGGGTGCAGTGGCACAATCTCAGCTCACTGCAACCTCTGTCTCTTGGGTTCAACCAATTCCCCCACCTCAGCCTCCCAAGTAGCTGGAATTACAGGCACCTGCCATCATGCCTGTCTAATTTTTGTAGAGACAGGATTTCACCATTTTGGCCAGACTGGTCTTGAACTCCTGACCTCAGGTGATCCACCCGCCTTGGCCTCCCAAAGTGCTGGGATTATAGGCATGAGCCACTGCACCTGGCCAGGTTAGTCTTAAAATAATTAATATGAGTTTACCAGGGGGAAAAAGTAGAATATATTTATTGTGGAAAAACTTTGAAAATGCAGAAGGAAGTATAAAAGGAACATCAAATTACACAGAATCCTTCAACTTAGACCCTATGAAGATTATGAAAATATTGATAAAATATTTTAAAAGAGTATCCTTTAAATATAGAAAATCCTCAACTTACAAATATATTGTGTTTCAATGCTTCAATAGCTTTTAAGGAAAAAGTTTAGAATTCAGAGTCTGCTCTTCCACAAGAATGACATTATAACTGGATTGAAGATTCTCAGGCCAAACTATTACAGTTATATATATATTAAATATATATATAACATTTAAACATATGCACATATAAAAGACCATAAGATTCATAGATTATCATATTAGTTTCTATTGCTATGTACCAGATTACTCCAAAACTTAGTGTCTTAAAACAAGCACTTCTTATTTCACAGGTTTTGAACCAGAGTCAGGAATCTGGGCCACAGCCTAGTTCAGGATCTCTTGAAAGTTCATACTACCCTAAATCAGCTTCAGTTCCATTCTTAACATCTTCCTAGAGTTCTTGAGCCTTTTCCTGTTCTGTGCTACCTCACTCTCATTTTTAACCTAGCCTCCAAATAGTATTCCCATTTCTTGAGTGCAAAGGAATCACTGGTACAGGATGGGGCAGAAGATCCATCTGAACAAAGTTACATCAAGAGAGGGATCCCTGGTTGAGTGGCACTATATAGGTCGGATAAATAGATGTCTACTTTATGGAATTGCAGTCAGTCAAACTAATGGAAATAAGAGTTTTCAAATTATTGAGATAAATGTTTAGTGGATTTAGTGAGGTTTTTCATAGGATCATTTTTCATAAGTTGGTATTATTGGCACTTTACTTCTGAACCTGGAAATTATCTAAGACATCAGGTCTTCACCCCATTCCCACTCCTCAAATTTTCAGGTGAGCAATATCAGGAACTTCAGCTATTGTATCAAGAACAAACAATGATGGCTTCCTAATCCCTATTTCTCACCACTTGGAACGTCAGATATGAGGAAAAAATACTCTAGCACTTTCTTCCACTAACCACAGATAACCACAGATCAAAGAACATAAAAAAGTCATTTTGAAACTTTTACTGGGCAGTTTCCTGGAGACAGAGATTTGGGTGACTTGAAAAAGGTATGCTCATAGGGTCTTTTGCTTTGTTCCTCAAGACTTGGGGGTGAACTTTAAAATCAGAAAATAAATAACATACATAAATGGGGGTTGTTGGGTGGCAGCTGTGGGTCAAGATTGTTCAAGGGGCAGGTGGCACTATTTTGATTAACATAACTTAAGACATAATTCTCTGTTTAGGCAAGGATCTCTGTAAATTATGTTGTATTTGGGGGAATGATATCCAGATAAACAGAAGAAACGTTTCCTATGAACAGTTGATGCTCGTAGAGTTCATCTAGATTGAGGAATTGTATTGTTATGAATGACCTTCACCAAGAGATAAAGGAATGGATTCTTGTATAAGATTAATTCTTGTGGGGTTGACCTTAGAAGAATGGTGGGGATTTGCACTGTGAATATTTGAAGGAGGAGGCATTTTTGAAAGGAGGGCGGATTCGAGGATAAGGGAAGCAAGGCTGCAAATGGGGATGGAACCTGCCTAGACCTTCTGTCAAATGCTTTTGTGTTTTCACTTGGACTATGGAAACAGATATTTTTCTTCTTCTCACTCTCTTATCTTGCAATTCACTTTACTTACCTCTTAAATCATTTCTGTAGTTGGAGCCAATATCATAGCCTTATATACATTATGGAGAATAACATCCAGGAGACTTCCTTTCTTCTCCATCTCCTTCAGTGAGGTCATGTGTTATGTGATTCTTTTGTCATAAATTAAATTCTGTCACAGTCTGGAATCCACCTGCCCTCCCCATTGTCTTGATGGATTTTCTGAAAAACAAAGAAACAAACATGGTAAAATTTATTCTTTTTGGTGAACAGCTCTATGGGTTTTGACAAATGCATAGATCCATGTGTCTGTCACCACAATTGCATGTAGGAAAGCTCCATCAGCCCTGAAATCCACTGGTGCTGCCTCTTCATAGGCAACTGTTCCTCCTGCTATGGAATGCCTGGAAACCACTGTTCTATTTTTCTTCCTTAGGGTTTTCCTATTCTCAGAGTATCATATAAATTGAATCATATAACATGTATCATTTTGAATCTAGTTTCTTTCACTTAACAAAATGCATGTAAGATTCATCCACATAGGACGGGCTCATGCCTGTAATCCCAGCATTTTGGGAGGCCAAGGTGGGCAGATCACTTGAGGTCAGGAATTCGAGACCAACTTGGCTAACATGGTGAAACCGTGTCTCTACTAAAAATACAAAAATTAGCTGGGTGTGGTGGCGTGCACGTGTAATCCCAGCCACTCAGAAGGCTAAGGCACAAGAATTGCTTGAACCTGGAAGGCAGAGGTTGCAGTGAGCCAAAATCATGCCACTGCACTCTAGCCTGGGTGATAGAATGAGACTCTGTCTCAAAAAAAACAAAAATTAAATTAAAAGAAGATCATCCATGTTGCTTGTGAATCAATAGTCTCTTCCTACTCATTGCTGTATAGTATTATTCCCTTATAGAAATCTACCATCGCTTGTTCATCGATTCTCTGGCTGAAGGACATCTGGAACGTTTTCAATTTTTGAAGAATATAAATAAAGCTCCTATGAATGTTCATACAAAGTACATGTTTTTGTAGGAACATAAGTTTTTATGTCTTTTAGTTTGATAGCTAGAAGTGGGATTAATGGATCATAGCATAGGTATATGTTTACCTTTGTAAGAATTGTTGAAGTGTTTCCCAAAGAGACTGTAATATTTTGCATTTCCACCAGCTATGTATGAGTTCTAGTTGGTTTATACCTTTGTCAATGCTTGGTATTGCTATTTTTTAAAAAAATTAACCATTCTAATAGGTATGTAGTAATACATCATGGTAACTTTAATTTGTGTTTTCCTATCATTTATGTTGTTGGGCATCCTTTTACAGGCTTATTTTTCATAAAAATGTTTTCTTTGGTTAAATGGTTTAGATCTTTTAACTACTTTTCTTTTCTTTTCTTCTTTTTTTTTATTGAGACAAGATCTTGCTCTGTCACTCAGGCTGGAGTGCAGTGGTGTAGTCATAGCTCACTGCAGCCTTGCCCCTCCGGGCTCAGTGATCCTTCCACTTCACCCTTCTGAGTAATTGAGACCACAGGTGTGTGCCACCATGCCTGACTAATTTTCTGATTTTTTGTAGAGACAAGGTCTTCACTATGTTGCCCAGTCTGCTCGAATTCCTGGGCTCAAGTGACACTCTCGTCTTGTCCTCCCAAAGTGCTGGGATTGCAAGCATGAGTCACTGGGTCTGGCCACTTTTTTTTTTCTTTTTTGAAGACATCAAAGATGACTTTATAAAGATTTCTCACAATTCTATTCTAAATATACAGAATAAAAAATGGTGTCAGTTAAATTGCGAGACAAAACCAGATTTTCTTTATACTGTCTCAAAATTTAAAGATGAGTTTCCCCAGAAGGTGTGCGATGCATCATAAAATGGTTTCATTTTTTTAGGGTGGGAGAAGAAGGACTGGGAAAGATGCATATTAAATTGTACCATGATAGATGTGCAAGACTGTTATGCAATCTAGATAATTTATATACATTTTGGTGACTTAGAAAAACAAACAGGGACTTCTCCAGTTGTATCATGTGGGTCTCTTGAAAGTAACAAATAAGGCCTGGTGCAGTGGCTCAGACCTGTAATCCCAGCACTTTGGGAGGCCGAGGCGGGCAGATCACTAGGTCGGGAGATCAAGACCATCCTCACTAACACGGTGAAACCCCGTCTCTACTAAAAATACAAAAAATTAGCTGGGCATGGTGGTGGGCATCTGTAGTCCCAGCTACTCAGGAGGCTGAGGCAAGAGAATGGTGTGAACCCGGGAGGCAGAGCTTACAGCCAATTTCTGTTAAGTTTTCTGATGAACAACACATTCCACCTTAATAAAATGCAACATGGAGTGAGTTGAAGGCTGCTACCTTAATACGCAAAGAAAAGTATGTAAGAGCAAAATATGAGCTAAACTGACTTCAGGGGAAAAAAAAGTCTATCAAATTGGAAAAGGGACATTTCCTTCCTGTATTGGAGTCCTCCCAATTTAAAGCAGACCCCATCTATTCTAATTTCTGCAGCTAAAAGCTTACTCTGCTTATTTAGTTTTCTCCTCTGAGTTTAACTGCTGCTGAATTACTTTGGCATCACTTTGTGCCATGGAATTGATGATAGGATGAAGTCAGACACCATCACAACAACGAACTTCTTCAACATCCGGGACGACAGATTTCTCCCATCTCGACTTAAAAAGCAAGGATTAGATAGGAAGAGGAATATAATACAATAGTCAAGAGCTCTTGAAATCCTGTGAACTCTTTTTAGTGGATAAAAACTCTTCCTTCTAAAAACCCCTTAAAGGAGCAAAATCTCTCCCACTAACATATCTGGGTTAAACAAGGAGCTGTAAGTCAGGAGCTACTTCTAGCAGAAGTGTTAGTCTTCAGAGTGAGGCCAGTTCAGTGGATAATGCAGACTGGTATGGTACAAAGAATAAAATCTAACCACTTTTTAATTGGGTTGATTTCCCATTGCCGGATTTTGAGAGTTTTTATATATCCTGGACAGAAGTGCTTTGCCAGAAACGTGATTTGCAAATATTTTCTCTAGTCTGAGGCTGTGTCTTTTGAAGTGCAAACATTTTTCATTTTAATTAAGTACAATTTATTAAGCTTTTGCACTTATGGATCATGCTTTTGGTGATGTAACTAAAACTCTTTAAGTTGGCACAAATTTTCTATTTTTTTCTAGAAGTGTTATAGCTTTATATTTTATATCTATAATCTATTTAGGGCTAATCTTTGTAGAAACTGTGAGATACAGGCTGAGATTATTATCTTTTCTTTTACCTATAGACTTCCAATTGTTGCAGCACTGTTTGTTGAAGACACTGTAGTTTCTCCACTGAACTGCATTTGCACCTTTATAAAAAATCAGTTGACTATATTTTATTGGTGTGAATCTATTTCTTATTTTTTGCTATCTGATCTATTGATTTATGCATTTATCCTTTCATCAATACCACAACTGTCTTGATGACTGTAACTTTAAGTCTTGAAATAAAGAAAGGAAGTCCCCTGGATGTTATTCTCTTTCAAAACTGTTCTGGCTATTCTAGTTTCTTTGTCTTTTCACATATATTTTAGAATCACCTCATCAATATTTACAAAAGAGCCTTCTGGGATTTTGTTTCATCTCTAGACTAAATCGGGAAGAATTGATATCTTAGCAATATTGAGTCTTACAATCTATTAATAAGATATGTCTCTAAATTTATTTAGGACTCTAATTTCTTTCATCAGTATTTTGCAGTTGTTAGCATACAGATCCTACATGTAATTTTGAAGATTTATATACCTCAGAACTTTTTGGCATTATAGTAAGTGGCTTTTTTTTATTAACTTTGAATTCCAATTGTTAACTTTGTATTCTGTGACCTTGCTAAGCTCTTTTATTAGTTCTAGAAGTGTTGTTGTAGACTTCTTTCGGGATTTTCTACATAGATACTTATGTCGTTCATAAATAAATATTTTTTCTCTTCTTTTTTCTTAATTTTCTTGTTTTATTGCATGGCCAGGGCTTCCATAATGATATTGAGAGAGACAGAGAACATCCTTACTTTATTCTTGACTATAGGATGAAACAAATCAGTCTTTCATCATTTAATGTTCATTGTGCACTTTCTCAGATTAAGGAAGCTCTTTTATTTCTAGTTTGCTAAGAGTTTTTACCATAAATGGAAGTTTAATTTTGTCAAATAATTTTTCTGCATTTATTGATGATCGTATGTTTTTTCTTCTTTCAAGTTCATTCATTTCTGGTTTTATTTATATTTAATTTGTCTGCTTGCTTTGGACATAGTTTGCTCTTTTATTTCTAGTTTTGTAAGGTAAAAACATATCTTGTAGGTCTGAGATCTTTTTATTTCTATAGTAACCATTTTATACTGTACACTTCCGTGTAATCACTGTTTTAGTCATCTCATATTTGTTGAAGTTTTGCAGGTTCATTTTCATTCACTTCAAAATACTTTAATTTTTTTAAGACTTCCTCTTTGAGCTATGGATTATTTAGAATTGTGCTGTTTAATTTCCAAGTATTTGGAGATTTTCTAATTGGCATTCTGTTATTTTTCTCTAGGCTAATTCTGTTATGGTCTGAAAACATACTTTGTATGATTTCTGCTCTTTTTAATTTGTTGAGCTTTATTTTGAGCCTGGATAAAGTCTATCCTGGTGAGTGTTATAATGCACTTATAAAAGAAAGTATATTTTGCTGTTGCATGGTTTGCTCCAGAAATGTCAATTAGGTATAACTGGTTAATAATGTTGTTAAGGACTTCCATATTCTTGCTGGTTTTCTCTCTACATGTTCTATCAGTTACTGAGAGAAAAGTAATAAAGTCTCCAACTACAGTTCTGGCTCTGCCTTTATTTCCTTTCAGTTCTATTTGGTTTTGTCTAATGTATTTTGAAACTCTGATGTTATGTGCATAAGCATTTAGCATTGTTATATCTTTCTGTAAAATTGATTATTTTATCATTATGTCATGTCTCTCTTTATCCTTGATAATGTTCCTTTTTCTGAAGTCTATTTTGTTTCTTATCAAAATAGCTATTTCAGTCTTTTTGGGTTAGTGTTTACATGGTTTTTTTTTTTCTTTCTTTTAATTTTTACTTTATAAATGTCTTTTATTTAAAATTGATTTATTGAGGACAGCATATTGTTGGGGTTTGCTTTTTGATCCTATCTGACAATCTCCCTTTTTTAACTGGTGCATTCAGGCATTCATATTTAATGTGATTGTTGATATGGTTGGATTAACATCTACCATCATATTAGCTGTTTTGTATTTCTTCCATATGTTCCTCATTTCTTTTTAACTCTTTTTCTCTTTTCTCTTGGGTTAATTGAGCAGTTTTATGATTCCATTTTATTTCCTAATTGACATTATTTATACTACTTAAAAAATGTTTTTAGTGTTTGCCCTAGGGTTTACAATATACAACTGTAATTAGATAAGCTCTTGTCTGTAGAAAGTATCCCAGGCCTAAAACAAACAAGCAAAAAGGATGCAAAATCACTGAACTTCTTTATAGATTGATATAATTAATATTTACTTCATGTCCATCATAGTCCAGGTATAATTCTAAACACTTACATGTATTAACTGATTTATTGCTCTTAGCAACACTAAAAAGTGGATCCAATTGTTAACCCCATTTTATGGATAAAGAAATTGAAATTGAAGCCTGGAAGTTATTTACCATGATAAAATCATGTTCCCATGATCACAAGAAGACTGGTCAGACTCCAGAGCTAATACTTAAAAGCACTCTGTTATGCTGCTATGTGCTAGCCTAGAAAACTGCCATTTAGAATTTTAATACCTAGACTTTCAACTTACAAAGCATCATTTGAGGGCATTTTTCCCAAATATGCTACAGAAGTTGACCTCTAGAGGGAGTGGGGGGTGGGGGAAGAAATTGATGCTTAGCTTATATTTCTACATACTGAATTTTGTAAATCAAGTATTTTTAAGTCAGTGGTATCATAAAATGATACTTTCTAATCACCTAATTTTAAAACTGAGAGCATACTTGGATATCATCCAATGTTCCGATTTTGCTGATAAGGGGAATCATGCCCCCAAGAAATTACATTTCTTGCCTAATAATTAGTAACAGAGCCAGAAGTTGAACCCATTATGGAGCTCCCTCCCCAAAGCTCTGCTATCCACCTCCTCTGTGCTCTCATACGGTTTTATACATACTTCTTATCACGGAACATATCATCACACTAGGGGCTATTTGTTCTTTTATATATTTGCATCCCCTATTAATTTTTTTATTTTATTTGTTTATTTATTTTCTGATACTTTATTTATTTATTTAAGTGAAAGCAAGTTTATTCAGAAAGTAAACGAATAAAAGAATGGCTACTCCACAGACGGAGCAGCCCCAAGGGCTGGTTGCCTATTTTTATGGTTATTTCTTTTTTAAAAAATTATACTTTAAGTTCTAGGGTACATGTGCACAATGCGCAGGTTTGTTACATATGTATACCTGTGCCATGTTGGTGTGCTGCAACCTTTGACTTGTCATTGACATTAGGTAAATTTCCTAAAGCTATCCCTCCCCAGTCCTCCCACCCCATGACAGGTCCTGGTATGTGACATTCCCCACCCTGTGTCCAAGTGTTCTCATTGTTCAATTCCCATCTGTGAGTGAGAACATGCAGTGTTTGGTTGTCTGTCCTTGTGATAGTTTGCTCAGAATGATGGTTTCCAGCTTCATCCATGTCCTACATGGATGAAGGACATGAACTCATCATTTTGTATGGCTGCATAATATTCCATGGGGTATATGTGCCATATTTTCTTAATCCAGTCTATCATTGATGGACATTTGGATTGGTTCAAAGTCTTTGCTATTGCAAATAGTGCCGCAGTAAACATACGTGTACATGTGTCTTTATAACAGCATGATTTATATTCCTTTGGGTATATGTCCAGTAATGGCATGGCTGGGTCAAATGGTATTTCTAGTTCTAGATCCCTGAGGAATTGCCACACTGTCTTCCACAATGGTTGACCTAATTTACAGTCTCACCAACAGTGTAAAAGTGTTCCTATTTCTCCACATCCTCTCCAGCACCTGTTGTTTCCTGACTTTTAATGATCGCCATTCTAACTCGTGTGAGATGGTATCTCATCGTAGTTTTGATTTGCATTTCTCTGACGACCAGTGATGATGTGTCTCAAAAGAAGTCTACAAAGGCAGGCAGTCCTCCTTGAGCTGTGGTGGGCTTCACCCAGTTCGAGCTTCCTGGCAGCTTTTTTTACCTACTCAAGCCTCAGCAATGGTGGATGCCCCTCCCCAGCCTCACTGCCACCTTGCAGTTAGATCTCAGACTGCTGTACTAGCCATGAGCGAGGGTCCGTGGGTGTGGGACCCTCTGAGCCAGGAGCGGGATATAATCTCCTGGTGTGCCGTTTGCTAAGACCGTTGTAAAAGTACAGTATTAGGGTGGGAGTGTCCCGATTTTCCAGGTATAACCTGTCACGGCTTCCCTTGGCTAGGAAAGGGAATTCCCTGATCTCTTGTGCTTCCTAGGTGAGACAATGCCCCACCCTGCTTCAGTTCACCCTCCATGGGCTGCACCCACTGTCAGACAAGCCCCAGTGAGAGGAACCCGGTACCTCAGTTAGAAATGCAGAAATCACCCGTCTTCTGCATCGCTCATGCTGGGAGCTGTAGACTGGAGCTCTTTCTATTTGGCAATTTTGGAACCTCCCTCCTAATGTTTTTTTAAGAGACAGGATCTTGCCATATTGCCCAGGCTGCGTTCAACCCCTGGGCTCAAGTGATCCCCCAGCTTCAAGCCTCTCAAGTCGCTATTACCTGCATGAGTGGTAGCTTCCATTCTTATTTGACTTGGTATCCTTAGCAACTGTCATAGAGCATGACACATTATAACCATGTTTTTTAAAAAGTTTGTTGAGTGAAAAGTCCCCAATTTTTGTTCCAGTCCAGAACTCTGTTCTTCAGATCATTTAATGCTTATGAAATACAAGCGACCAGACTCTGGAAGGAAGTTACACAATCTCAGGGTTAGAATTTAAACTTCTCATCAATGGAAATCAGAGCTATTTCAGGAACAACAGAAGCATATCAGGACTTAATTGCATTCACTTCTGAATTGTCTATAGCTTTTTCTTCTATAGGATGCAAATCAGGATGACTCTTACATCTTGATTATATTCGAAGACTCCCGGAGGACCATCATGGCATGCCAGGCTCTTTCTTGTGTTGCTCCTGTCTACTCCTTCATCCAAATCTCCAGCCTTATGATGATAAACTCCTTGTGGTTAGCAGAATTATCTCTATTGGTTTTTGATCTTTGTCGTTGTGCATTCAGCCTCTTCTACCAGAAGTACTTTGACAACTTTTGCCTGGTGAACTTTTTCTCCTTCTGTGACTCAGTGATTGGTTTTTATGTGAACTCTTTGCCAGAAATGATGGTGTGTTACTTACTAATTGTGGTGAGTGGCACTGAAATGGTGCCTAACCTAACAAAATATTTGTTGGATATTCAGAAAGTAGCACAACGTGGTGGTTACAGATCCAGGCTATGGGGCTCAAATTCCAGCTTCACTACATACTATCTGTGGCTTTTGGTAAGGTAATTTATTTCCCTAAGCCTCGGTTTTCCTATTTGTAAAAAGGTGAAATTAACAGAAATGACCTCATAACGTTGTTAGTGTGAACACAGATAAAGCATAGGAATCATCTAGCAAGTGCCTGCCACACACACAATAACTGTAGCCATTATTATCCCATTGCTATTATATCATGATTGCTATCATGATTTATTCATTTATCTATTTTTCTTTTTGTATTTTTCTTTCAGATTCGGGGGTACATGTGTAGGTTTGTTACATGGGTGTACTGGATGATGCTGAGGTTTCAGGTACAATTGAACCTATCACCCAGGTAGTGAGCAAGATACCCAATAGGTAGTTTTCCAACCCTTTTCCCCCTCCCTCTGTTTCCCCTCTTATAGTCCCCAGTGTCTGTTGTTCTCATCTTTACGTCCATGTGTACCCAAAATTTAGCTCCCTCGTATAAATGAGAACATGTGGTATTTGGTTTTCTGTTTCTGTGTTAGTTTGCTTAAGATAAAGACTTCCGGTCAGGCATGGTGGCTCACACCTGTAATCTTGGCACTTTGGGAGACAAAGGCGGGTGGATCATAATAAGGTCAAGAGATTGAGAACATCCTGGCCAACATGGTGAAACCCTGTCTCTACTAAAAACACAAAAATTATCTGGGCATGGTGGTGTGCATGGGTAATCCCAGGGAGGCTAAGGCAGGAGAATTGCTTGAACCCGGGAGGCAGACGTTGCAGTGAACTGAGACTGTGCCATTGCACTCCAGCATCCATGTTGCTGCAAAAGACATTATTTCATTCTTTTATATGGCTGCATAGTATTCCATGATGTATATGTACCTTATTTGCTTTATCCAATCCACCTTTGACATCACAATATCATTATTAATCACAATATCAAATTAGAGTCTGCAAGGAGAGTTACAATGACATTTCATTTCATAATTTTAAATGTATAGGCTTTTTTCAAACAACATAGCACAAGGGAATTATTTATTTATTTATTTATTTATTTATTTATTTATTGAGACAGAGTCTCGCTCTGTTGCCCAGGCTGGAGTGCAGTGGCCGGATCTCAGCTCACTGCAAGCTCCGCCTCCCGGATTCACGCCATTCTCCTGCCTCAGCCTCCGGAGTAGTTGGGACTACAGGCGCCCGCCACCTGGCCCGGCTAGTTTTTTTTGTATTTTTTAGTAGAGACGGGGTTTCCCCATGTTAGCCAGGATGGTCTCGATCTCCTGACCTCGTGATCCACCCGTCTCAGCCTCCCAAAGTGCTGGGATTATAGGCTTGAGCCACCGCGCCCGGCCGGGAATAATTAACTTGGTAAATTTAAAGTTCATTTTGCCACTTGGGCTGGGACCACTCAAAAAGAAAAACTTCTCTTTTTGAGCCAAAGACCAGAAAGAAAATAAGATGGATTTTTACACCTTCTTGGGCATGACAAAGGAACAGTTTAGCTGCAAATCTATGTTTTATAAAAGAAAAAAAAACTTTGTAGAGTAAGTGGAGAAGTGTTTGTAGCTCATGACCCAAGAGGACCCAATTACTGGGTGTCTGTGAAGGAGACAGAAGTGTCAGAGGGCTGATGGCAAACAAGCTCTCAAAGGCTGCTTCCAAAACCTGCTCACACAGAGCAGAATTCTAACAAGAAGCAGATGATATTCACCACCTGGGACCTGTCAGGGAGCTCCAGAGAGTCGGAGGGCCAGCTCTGGGAGGCTGACGGAGGCGGTCAAGTGCTTCTGGAGGAAGGTATGGTGAGATGAAAAATTGGGAGACTGACTCTCCTTGTTTTTCTATTGCTTTGCTGCACCTCCCAGAGAGGCTTAGAATATTGCTCAATACACATTGATTTCCTGCGTGTTCTTACTTTGTGATGGAAGGCTTCTGGGAGGGAGAGACAAGCACTGTGAACAATGAGAAATAGAAAATGAAAGTAAAATAGCACCCAAGTTGACTTCAGCATCAGAGGATAGAAGAAAGGGGAGAGTGGGTGAAAAGTGAGGTGGAGTCTTGGCTAAAATGAATTTTAAATTTATTGGTAAATTTCAATTACACAGGCTTTCCCTGAGGCAGGTTACTGGGATCAAAACTCTACTGTCATTCCTAACAGAGTGGAAATTCTTACACAGTCTACTTCATTTTAGAAGTGAATTAGTCCCTAGGAATGTTTAACTAAAAGAGATAATTATAACAGCACCCAATGAAAAACACACCCTCTTATCATCTTTTCAACCACAGAATAAACATTTTCCAGACACACTGAAGTGAATTTTCCTAACTCCAGGGCTTAGCACCAGCTACCAGGAGATGCTCACTAAATAATTCTTGAATGAATGAATGTCGTGAATGATCCTCTATGTGCCAGAGAGCTTTCAAGAATTGAAAAAAAGCAAAGATTAGTAAGAGGAAACTTCTGATCAATATGGTGGCCCCAGCAGAAGTAATCAACCTTTCATTCTGCTCCAAATATATAGAAATGCTGACTTAGATAGAACACATACCTTTTCTTAAACTATATAGCTGAAATTGAAAGCAGGAAGAAGGAAATATCACAAAGTCCCAGAAATGAACAAGAAACTCAAAGCCAGAGTGGTAGAATGATGAATGTTTGTGGGCATATACGAATCACATTTGTACCTAAGGGTGGGGACGTGTATCAGTCCTAAGTAGAATCAAACTATGACACAATATCATGGATGATAGCAAGATAATTGACTTTAATTACTCTATATTCCTCTAATTCAGTTGTATAAGAGAGATATTGATTAGTTACAGATTTAGTTAACTTTGTGCATTAGCATTATAAAGGCAAATACCAAAAAAGGGAGGAAAGAATGCAATGTTTAATTCCTAAACCAGTAGAAAGGGGAAAAAAAGGAAATAAAGGAAATGTGGACCGGGCATGGTGGCTCATGCCTGTAATCCCAGTGCTTTGGGAGGCGGAGGAAGCAGATCACCTGAGGTCAGGAGTTCAACACCAGCCTGACCAATATGGTGAAACCCCATCTTTACTAAAAATACAAAAATTAGCCGGGCATGATGGCTCATGCCTATCATCCCAGCTACTCAGGAGGCTGAGGCAGGAGAATTGCTTGAAATCAGGAAGCGGAGGTTGCAGTGAGCCAAGATTGCCCCACTGCACTCCAGCCTGGGCAACAGGGCAAAACTCCATCTCAAAAAAAAAAAAAGAGTGCTTGTGCATGCACATGCATGAAAGAGAGGGTGTGGGAAGAGGTACGGGAATGAACTCATCCTTTAATCAAGAATCCACTCCCATAATAACAAACCCACTCCTGCAATAACAGCCTTAATCCATCTTGAGGGGAGAGTCTTCAGGACCTATTCACCTCTTAAAGGTCCTGCCTGTCAACAATGGGATTGGGAATTAAATTTCCAACAAATGAACTTTGGGGAACACATTCAAACTACAGCAACAGCTAACAGGAGTGCTTTTCTATCTGTAAAATCAAACAACAAATTCAAGGATGATAACGACAAGGCTGAGAGCCATCATTCCAATAAAAATTACAATCCCCTGTCCAATATCCAGTTTTTAAACCCAGAACCCATTGACTTGAGAAGAGACCCTTTTAGAGGAACCTTGCAAAATCATGACAAATGTATGCGGTAGTGGCTACTTCAGATTTTCTCAAAGGGAACTACTGCCTTCTATTGGGTAATTGTATCCTAGGGAAAGTGGAATATCCAAATACTTTAAAGACTGTTGGAAACAGATTCCAAGCTGATATTGATGTCAAAGTGTCATTATGATTTTTCTGTCAGAGTGGGGACCTGGGATAACCAAGTCCAGCCCACAGTGTGTTTACCATGTCTATGAACTCATCCAGTGGTCATTTCTGCAGACCCCAATTAATAATTGTAACAGACATGCTTGGTAGTTGGCACAATCTCCACGTTGAATTTTTACCCTACAGGATTAAGGGAAAAGTTAAGAAGAAGTCTGTGAAAACAGCTCATTCTCCCACACTTGTTTCAAGATAGTTACTTCAAAAAAATATTGTCCAATATGAATGGTTGAACTTAGTGCCACTTTACAGTTTTTTAAAGGATACAGGAATGATGGTCCCCATCAGTCTCCGTTTAATTCACCAATCTGATTTCTTCAAAAACAAAACGTATTATTACTGTGGACTACTGCAAACACAGCCAGGCATTGGACCCAGTGGCAGATGTGGTATCTTTGCTAGAGCAGATTAACATGTCATCAGATATATGGTATGCAGCCATATTTCCACTGCTCTGGAAAATATGTTTTTTCATTAGAAAGAGGAAATGAAAAGAATTTCATTTAAAGTGGACAACTGAATCAATTACATGTTTGTTTCAAGGCTGTGTTAACTCCTCTGGCCTTTGTTTAAATACAGTATGAAGAGATACAGACCATTTAGACATCCATACAGAATACCACATTTGTTCACTATATTTACAACATGCTAATGGAACCAGATGAGCCAAATATAGATGCTAGTTGGAGGATTTGCTAAGAAGCATATTCCCTGGAGAGTTGGAGTTAAACCCTATGAATATTCAGGGCCTGGCGCATTAGTAAAATTATGGATGTATGGTGTTTATGGCATAAGAGTCACCCATCCTCCCCAAATAAAGAAAAAATGATCAAGATTTGTATTATCAGCATGAAGAAGGAAGTAAAATGCCTAGCAAGTTTCTTTGGGCTACAAAGGCAGCATATTCCACATTATGGGAACCATATCTGGCAATACTAATGTGACCTAAACACCAGATGATATGAAAGGCTGCCGGATTTTAATAGGGCCCAGCTATGGCTCCTGTCTAGCACTTTGGGCAATTCATGCCAAAGGGTCAGCAGGTAAGGAAATGAATCACCATCTTGGCAGGAGTAAGTCAGGATGCTGTTACACAATGAGAACATTAGGAATATATTTAGCAGCCAGATAATACACTTAAGTATCTTTTAGTGTTTCTGTATCAAGTTTTGACAATAATTGCACAAATACAGTAACTCTGGTCTGAGAAGGTAATGATAATGAGGAAGGGAATTAGACCGCACAGGGTTGAAGATCTAGTTCACATCACCAGGGAAGTTTCCAAGACCACCATAGGTGCTAGCTGAGGGTAAGGGGAATTTATAATAAGTGGTAGAGAAGGGAGATAGTGAAGACCATGTATGGACTTGAGATAAGCAAAAGTGATGGGGACTGTAGTTTATCATCATATTTTTTTTTCTTTTCTAAATTTTTCCTCTGGAATGTTAGAAGAGTCACTCCCAGGACCTATATGAGGAAGTGAATCCAGGCAGCTTGAGGTGTAGTCTGTGGTGAGTACTGTAATATGCCTCCAGATTCCTCTTTACTAATTAAGGACATACTCCCCCAGCTTCTAGAAGTACTGATGAAAGACAGTCTTCAGCTGTAAACTTCTCCTGAGAGATTGTCTTTCCCAAAAAAACTGTCTCATCCCAAATCACACTTCTTTCAGGGAAGTCCGCATCTGGTGACTGATCATCCAGAGGTTATAAAGTCCTGGCACCCTTACCTTAACTGGGCAAACTCTAAAGAACCATCCCAGCTCCAGAGCTCTTCATGTGGTCATCTTAGGTCTCTGTTGAGACTACATCACAGCTCAACTTCTCCCTCTGCCCAATCGTGGTTGGGTTTTTTTTCCTTTTCTTCTGCAGGTTTTGATCCCAGGAGTGTCACCTAATAAACGTCTTACCTGTTAATCACTATCTCATGGTTGCCTCTCAGAGAACTTAAACTGTATCAAACATTATATACTGATACTATAACTGAAACCATAACTATCATGAATTTATATATATACGTTTTCTTACTCTTCTCATGCTGCTAATAAAGACATACCCTAGACTGGGTAATTTATAAAGGAAAGAGGTTTAATTGACTCACACAGTTCTACATGGCTGGGGAGGCCTCACAATCATGGCAGAAGGTGATGGAGAAGCAAAGTCATGTCTTACGTGGCAGCAGTCAAGAGAACGTGTGCAGGGGACCTCCCATTTATAAAGCCATCAGATCATGAGATGTATTCACTACCATGAGAACAGTATGGGGGAAACTCCCCCCATGGTTCAATTATCTCTCCCTGGCCCTGCCCTTGACATGTAGAGACTATTACAATTCAAGATGAGATTTGGGCAGGGACACAGCCAAACCATTTACAAATTTATAAAATAAATGCTGATAGAATTACATGAAGGAATTTAGAAGTATACAATACTTGTGTAAAGATTTTAACACCTATTTTAGAAACTGATAGATCAGGAAGTCAATATTAGTAAAGATACTAAAGATTTGAATAAAATAGCTGTTTTCTCTCAGGTAATATAATGTAACATACCATAATACAACATAACTGTATTCTTATGTAAGGAATGAGGTGCACATATGTTTTTTTAAATATACATGTATCATTTTAAAAAGCTGGTCATGTATTAGTTTATAAAAGGTCTCAAAAATGTCCAAATAATTGATATCATATAGAACATTTCATCTTACCAAAGTATAAGACACAGTAAAATAGAATTAATACAGTTGGGCCTTCACAAACCTGTATTAGAAAAATAACGCTCTATAACAAAAATTAATTAGTAATCAAAAATTCTCCCTAAAAAGGCACCAATCCCACATAATTTTATAGAGAAGTTTTTACCACAAATCAGAAGCTCATAATTCATTTCTGATACAGTCTCTTTCAGCAAATGAACAAAGAGAGTAAACTACCTATTATTTGATATCAAAATTAGGCACAGGAAATATAAGAAATGAGATATATTGTCCAATCTCACTATAGCACAGATGAACAAATTATAACAAACCCAGAAATGGATTGATAGTACATCAGGATAAAACAGATTATCCCAAGTATGCGAAGATATGTCAACATTTAAAAGATCTATAAATCTTCATTCAACACATTAACAAAAAAAGACAAAAACATGTGAGCATCTCAATGAATGTAGAAAAATATTTTATAAGGTCAATATTCATTCACAAATTAAGGAAAAGACCAGTACATAAGAAAAAAACTTCCTTAACCTTATAAAGAGCATCTATCCCAAACCCACAGAAAATGCCATACTTTATGGTCAGATTTTAGAAGCATTCACATTAAACTCAAGACAAGAAATTATTCACTAAAACCGCTTCTATGTAGCAATTACTGGAAGTTTTAACCCATTCAAAAATGCAATAAAAAGAAATAAGTGATATAATTATTTGAAAAAAAGAAGCACAATTGTTATTTGCAGATGGTATCGTTTGCATATGAAATGCAAAAAGAATTCACAGACTAACTATTTAGAATTTAAAAAGTTCAGGAAGAATGCCGGAAATAAGATCAACATACAAAAATAATTAGTGAGATTTTATTTAACAATAATTGGAAAATAGAAAACATTATTTTTTAAAGATCTCATTCACAATTGCATTCAAATTTACACAGTGCCTAGGGCAAAAATAATCTAACAAATAGTATTTAATACTTTTATAAAGAAAATTACATAACTATACAAGGTCAAAAAGGAGCTTAGTTATGAACATGCAAGTTCAACATCCTGAATATATGCTATACATTATTTCTCACATTGATCTATAAATTCAATGTAATTCCAACAAAAATTGCAATGAAATTATTTTCCATGGATTTGATGGACTTGTTTTATTTATTTATTTATTTATTTATTTATTTATTTATTTATTTATTTACAGAGTCTCTCTCTCTCTCTATCACCCAAGCTAGAGTGCAGGGGCACGATCTCAGCTCACTGCAATCTCTGCCTCCCAGGCTCAAGTAATTCTCGCGCCTCAGCCACCCAAGTAGATGGGATTGCAGGCAGGCACCACCATGCTCAGCTAATTTTTCTATTTTTAGTAGAGATGGGGTTTCACCATGTTGGCCAGGCTGGCCTCAAACTTCTGGTCTCAAGTGATCCTCCCGCCTCAGCCTCCCAAAGTGCTGGGATTGCAGGTGTGAGCCACCGTGCCCAGCCATGATGGACTTATTTTAAAATTCCTGTTTATGAGTAAATGTTCAAGAATAGGCAGGGCAGTAAAGAACAAGAACTAAGAGGAGTTATTCTCCTGAATTTCAAGAACTGGTTTAAAGCTGTAGTAATTAGAGCAGTGTGGTATTTTACAGGGTTAAAAATATGTTAATTCGATAAACTCAAGGGCTCAGGAATAGACGCTGGGGTATATAGGAACTTGATTTATGAGAGAAGTGGTTTCACAAATCAAAATTTATTTAAATACTTATCTGTATGAGACCAGGTGTGGTGGCTCACACCTGTAATCCCAGCACTTTGGGAGGCTAATGTGGGCAGATCACTTGAGGTCAGGAGTTCAAGATCAGCCTGGCTAACATGGTAAAACCTCATCTCTACTAAAAGTAGAAAAATTATCTGGGTATGGTGGCTGTATCCTGTAGTCCCAGCTGCTTGGAAGGCTGAGGCAGGAGAATAACTTGAACCTGGGAGGCAGAGGTTGCAGTGAGCCAAGACTGCACCACTACACTCCAGCCTGAGTGACTGAGAAAGACTGCATCTCAAAAAAACAAAAACAAAAACAAAACAAACAAACAAAAAAAATCCAAAAAAGTTATCTGTATGAAAAGAAAATTAGAGATGTACCTCTATATAAAAACAAATTAAAGGTAGACAAAGGTTTAAATTAAAAAAAAAGGTTGTAAAAGTTAAAATAGGAGCACAACGTTATGATCCTATGAAGAAAAATATGTTTGCATAGAAAAAAATGACAAATTATAAAGAAAATTGATAAATTTACACTAAAATTTCAAATACATTCATGATAAAAGTTTACAAAGTTAAAAGACAAAGAAGATTTTTGTAACATACTTAATAGAGAAAGAATCAGTCTGGAATACATAGAGAACACTCCTTGAAGATGATAATAGCTACCATTTATTAAGCAGTTACTATATTCCAGGATCTCTTCTAACAGGTTAATATGTATTAACTCTCTTAACCACCACAAAAATCCTATGAGATACTATTTTTTTTTTCCATTTTAGAGCTGAAGAAAGTGAGCCAAGGAGAGGTTAAGTCACATCCCCAAGTACACATGCCTATTAAGTGACACATTTATAATGGGAATTCATGATGATTGGCTCCAGAGTGTTAGCTCCAAAAATAGAAAAAGAAGAGAGAGAAAAAAATACAGATCATTCAATTGAACAGAAGGCAAAAGATTTGAGCAGGTTATTCATGGAAGAGAAAGCCAGAACTGCCAATAAAGATGAAAATATGCCCATCCTCACTAATCAGGGAAATGCAATTTAAAACTTCAGTGACGTTTCTCAACCATCAGATGGGCAACATTTTTAAAAGTCTAAGAAATACCAAATGTTGACCAGATTTGACAAAAAAGGGGGATTCATATATCCTGCTGAAGGGAGTATAAATTGGTACACACATTTTTGGAAGCGAGTTGGCTGTATCTAGTAAAATTGGCGCAGCATATACCTAATGACTCAGCGATTTCACTTTCCAGGTATAGTCACATGCAAAGGAAACATGTATAAGGATATTCAATGCGATTTTGAACTGTAAATAGAAAACTGGAAAGAATTTAGGGAACAAGAAAAATAAATTGCAGTGTAATAGTAGGATATAATGCTCTTTAGCAATTAAAATTAATGAGTTAAATTTGTATGCATCAAATTGTATGGATCTCTAAGATTGCACTATTGAATGAAAGAAGTACTATGTAGTCCCTATACATATGTGGAATATTACATCTTTTATGTAAGTTTTTAGAACATAAAAAAAAGATGTGTTGTTTATGGTACTTAAAGTAGAAATACATGAAGTCTAGGGCATAAACTTACTTAATAATGGTTGCTTCTGGAAAGGGAGGGAGGTGAATATGACTTCAGAGACATACTAGAATTTAGTCACATATTTAATATTTATTATATAAAGATAATGCACATAGGACAATATATTCTGGTGATAGGTGCATGGGTTGATTATTGTCTGCATATTTTACTATAGTTTTAATAATAAAAATAGAATAAAGGGACAAGAAAGATGATTAAGACATAGTCCATACTTACAAAGATCTCATCTCCATTCATTCTGACACAAAGCTCTATAAGTAAACAGTATCCTTTAAACAGTAAAGACATACACAAGAGTAACGCTTCCTGCCTACCTAGCTTGTATTCTGTCCTCCTGGGTATCTGCTTTTGCCTGCAGCTGGGAGAAAAATCAGAGTTGAGACAGGACACAAAGATCATCTATGGCCCTCACGGAAGAGATGAGGAAACTGAGCTACAATGGGAGAACTGGCCTAGGATCAAGGATTATAGAAAGCCAATAAGTCATAGGACTTAGACCAGAACCTAGACCTCAAGATTTATAAAATAGAAAGTACAAATTGGAGGCCAGCAGGTCAAATTAGGTCCACAGACTTCTATGTAGTTTCTTTTATTTTTTTTTAAAGAAATGTGAACATTATTCTATTATTATATTAAATGTGTATAGTTAGCCACAACCTCTTGAAATCCCTATTTTCTCATGTGAACACTTTACTCATTGATGTTACCCTTAAGTATATTTAAATATATTTGTGTTTGTGACCTTCATCATGGAATCTTTGACATGGAAGAAACCTTAGGGAAAAAAGGTGACATGTTCTCAATGTAGTAATTGCCTCGACGACATCCCTGACAGTTGGAACATGTCTCTGCTTGTACACTTCAGCTATAGGATACTTACCAATTCTCAACATCGCCCAGAAAAATCTTTGAACAGCTCTGTTAGAAAGTTCTGCCTTTTATGGAGTCAAAGTGTGTCTGACTTCCTTCTCACTCATTATTCTTAGTCCAGTCCTCTAAAGGTGCCTGAAATAAATCTAATTGCTCTTCCGAAAATATTTGAAGACAGCTAACAGTGTTGAACTAAATCATTTCTTCTTCAGGATAAACACTTTTGCTTCTTCTCACTCTTCTAGAGTTACTGGTTTTCAAACTCTTAGTGATGCGTTCCAACTCCTTGCTACCTGAAGATGAGGAAGAAAGATTGGTTATAGAGGTATTAGTCCATTTTCACACTGCTATAAAGAACTTCCTTAAGACTGGGTTGTTTATAAAGGAAAGAAGTTTGACTCACAACTTGGCATGGCTGAGAAGGCCTCAGGATACTCACAGTCATGGCAGAAGGGGAAGCAGGCACCTGCTTCACAAGGCAGCAGGAAAGAACAAAGGAGGAAGTTCCAAACACTTATAAAATTATCAGGTCTTGTGTGAATTCACTCACTATCATGAGAACAGCATGGGGGAACCTGCCCCCATGATCCAGTCACCTCCCTCCCTCAACACCTGGGGATTACAGGTCCCTCCCTCGACATACGGGAATTACCATTTGAGATGAGATTTGGTTGGGAACACAGAGCCAAATCATATCAATGGGTATCAGAGTTAACACTCTTCATCCACTGCTTTACCATTCATCTACTTACATTCAGAAGAACGTATGGCTTCCTCCCTACTTCTCCAGCCCTTTTCCCACTTACTTCACTTCATTTTCTTTTCTCCTTTCTTCTCTTTGCCTTCAGCCCGTGCCATATTGACACGTTGTTTTCACTCCAGCAATCATGAACAATATTTGAAGTTCTCTGAACAAAGCATGCTATATAAAATAGTATCACTATGTCACTTCATATCCTGCTTTCTCCACATGAAATATCTCACTAATGATTTCCCCCTGGGAACTTCCATTTATTCTTCAAAACTCAGCTTCAATGTCACTGTCTACTGAGGCTTTCCTATGCCTTCAGCCATCTCCTTCTCCTCTTTTACACTCCAATCAAAGTTAATCCCTTCCTCCTGCATGCTGACTTCCGCGTTATGCAAACTTCTATTCTTGCACATCTCCCACTGGATTACAATTATTTGTTTGCATTTCTAGTTCCGTCTTTTTTATTATAATCTATTGGAGGGAAGGGCTTTTGTTAATCCTTTTTGTAATTCCAACATTAAGCCCAGTACTGGCACACAATAGGTGCTTAATAAAATGCTTCCTAAGTTAACTGCAACTCTGAGATCACTGGATATTTTGTACAGATACAATTTGCCTTAAGGCCAGCTTGAGTGTTCTCCATTCTCCAATTAGAATTGAGGTGCCCAAGAACAGGAATCATGTTTTGTTTTCCTTGCTTTCCTAATACCACGTACAATTTCCATCATCACTCAGATGATTGTTAAAGGAACAAAGATGATTCACAGGCATATGTTGTGTTGCAAGCATTAAGAAATACAGATTTTTTTTAACTCTCCATTGTAAAGAAGGTTAAAAATGTATATACACATAAACATTACATTTGTATTCATATGCATATATGTACACAAATATTTGTATACAGCTATCACCATATATATGTGTAAATAAAAGAGTGTTGCCTTTGCACATTCCAGCATATATACATCTTCTGAATTGCAAAGTGCACTCCAGTTTATTTGAAGTCCTGCACAATATGTCCAACCTCCTAGGCAAAGTTTCTTGTTAATTTCCTTTACCTCCATGAATGTATGATTTATTTGATGAAACGCCTGCCATGCAGCAAATAAAACCTTTGTTCTACCTAGGGGAATCGTTCTCCAACATCACAGAATTCATAGCCCCAGTTACAGAAGTTTACATAGGAGCAGTGGTCCAACTCAGAATCCCAAGTACAACGTCTCCTAGCCCATTCTCACTAGATACATTCCAGTGTCTAATTACCCCAGGGTAGAGGGGATGAGAAAAAAAATTTAAACAGAACAAAACAAAACCGTAGTCCTAACAATGTTTGTGGTGGTTGTGTTTTTTTCCATTTTTGTTTCTCTTCGTCCTCAATTCCTATCACTTCACAGGAATGTGTACAGAAACTAATGTAATTAACTGGATCTCTTTCTTTCTTCTCTTCCTTTATCCCTCTCACACCTTAAAAGAAAACTTATATTTTTATTGTTCAATCAGTGAATACCAAACAGTTAACCATCTGTTTCAAAATTGATTTTATAGAAAAAGACCTTGAGTCATTTCAGTCTGAACCTCTGGGAATGTATCCAAAAGAGATGAGAAATATATTACACCTGATTTTCACTCTGCTCCTTTGCAATCCCAACCCAAATTGAAGAAACTATAAGATAAACTGCAAAGTGAGGAATCTATAAATTATTAAATATCAACAAAGAACATTCTTTTGAAGTTTGCAAATATGTATCACCCTAAAGCAAGGCCTATTTCTGACCAGCAGTAGGCAGATTTGTTTGATAAGTTCTAATAATATTTTGGCTTTTATTCCCAGTTCCCCTAAGACTTAACATTGTAGAAGATGTTCTTTGTTGTGAGGTTTACTCTTAGCACATGTAACATCTGGGTTCATGATTGCACATGCTTTTTTGTTTGTTTAACAATATGCATTCATTCATACAATCAACATTTACTGAACCCTTACTTTAAGAATACAAACATAAATGGTATAGTTTCTATCTTGGTAGTATCCTAGTTAACTAGGATGCACTAGTTAACTAGCACTCCTTAAAGTGTCACGCTTTATAAATTTTGCTCACAGATTCTGTGGATCAGTAATTCAGACAGGGTGTGGTGAGGATAGTGTGGCTCTCCCTCACAATGCCTGTGGCCTCAGCTGACAAAACTCAAGGCTGAGGGTGACCAGATGGCTGAGAGCTAACAGCACGTGAAGGTATAGTTGGCAGTCATATTTCTGGCAGTAGATTAACTCGGTGGCTGGGACATCAGCTGGGGCTGTTTGTCAGTGTTCATGTGGCCTCATATGTGCTTGGGCTTCCTTGCTGCATGGTGGCCTTGCAGAAGTTGAACTTCCTATGTGATTCCAAAGGAGGATGTCCTAGCTGTAAGAAAGTTGTAGAATCTTTTCCGACTTTTTCTTAGAAGTCAGACAGAATCATCCACTGCATTGTATTGGTTACATGCAAGTCACCAGCTAGAGTCCAAGGAAGAGGACATAGATCCTATCTCTTAATGGAAGGTGTGTCAGGTCACACTGTAGAATAACATGTATAATAGGAGATACTTTCACTGCCATCATTGGAAAATGCAACCAGCCACAAGTAGCTTATAGTTTAGTAGGAAAGTTAGACATGTAAATGGATCAATTCAAGAAAGGGTTATAGTGCTATTAAAAAGAAAGGACTTATTGAGTACAGCAAAATACCTGGTCAATCATATCAGGAGAAAATGAGGTCAGAAAAAGGTTAAAAGAGGAAGTGGCTCAAAGTTGGTAAGTGATAGTGGTACACCTCTTGGTGGAAGTTGTTATGGAAGGAGTAACTTACACAAAACACCCTTCTAGGCCGGGCGCGGTGGCTCAAGCCTGTAATCCCAGCACTTTGGGAGGCCGAGACGGGCGGATCATGAGGTCAGGAGATCGAGACCATCCTGGCTAACACGGTGAAACCCCGTCTCTACTAAAAAATACAAAAAACTAGCCAGACAAGGTGGCGGGCGCCTGTAGTCCCAGCTACTCAGGAGGCGGAGGCAGGAGAATGGCGTGAACCCGGGAGGCGGAGCTTGCAGTGAGCTGAGATCCGGCCACTGCACTCTAGCCCCAGCGACAGAGTGAGACTCCGTCTCAAAAAAAAAAAAAACAAAAAAACACCCTTCTATCAGTAACACATATACAGTACTTAAAACATGTCTTATGCTAAAGAAAAAAAAAATAACACCCAAAACCCAGAAAGCCACTGTATTCTCCAATGCCTTTCAAAATCCCCTTGCTAGTTGGGGAATGAGCATCAGATAAGGTGAGAACACCTGAAAAATAGTGACTTCCCTGGGGCTGGAATGAGCAAAGGGTAGGATTAGAAATTACATTGTAATTTTTGCCAACCCACATCACCACAACAACCCTTGACCTGCATAGGAGCTCCTGAAGCTGTGATGGGCCAGCAGGAGAGTGCTGCTCAGACAGGACTTACCTGTCCTCTCTCAGGCACATCTCTAGTATCACAGAGCAGATGTGTCCAAGGATCACCCAACCCAAGTTGCTATAAGCTTGATGTGTTGTCTGTTCTCCCCAGGTCTTGGGACTTGATAAAATGATGGATTTGTTGAGGCTTCAGGGGTTGTTTCCCCAGGGATTCGAGCATTTTCAGACTTTATTTAAGGCTAAGGTCAATCTTTGCAGCTTTGAAGTAGCACAAAGGCATTAAGAAAGTGTCCAATGTTCCTAGAGAGGAGAGAGGCAAAGAATGTGTGCATGAACGTCCCCCAAAGCTAACTGGAAAACCTTTTCCATGTTTTATTTATTTTGTGTTATTAAAGCAGCATTGTCATCCGTGCTGAGCCAGACCTTCTAATTCAGTGGAAATGAAATTCCAGCCCAGTGTGTGCTTAACTTCCCCAGCACAGCAAATCCATTTCTCTTTTTGTCTCTGTCTCATCTCCCCCTTTGTAGTGAAGAGATGTACAGTGCAGCGATGAAGTCTGTCAGTGGGAAACCACTCTGGCAATTTCGGAGTGATGTCTGAAGAAATGAATTGAGCTGGCTTGCCTGGGGTGGAGACACAAGACAGACCATGCTTTTACAGTCACTGCTGGGTTTGCAATTTGTTGTGTGCTGCCTATCTATGCAGATTCTTTTCTGTTCCAACACATAAAGAAAAACATGCCCAGTCAGATGCTCCCAGCTTATCACTCCATATCAACCCGGAAGCAACACAGGTTTTCAATTTCTCCATTTGCAAGTGCAATTGAAAATTGGCAGAGGTTGCTATGTAGGGATAAAATGAACAGTGGTGCAGTTTGGCCTCTACAGATAGAGATAGCATCCATGAGGTTGTGGGGCGAGAGTGGGTTAAAGGATCTGGGAATCATCTCACCCATATTTGATTGCTGGAAGCTCTAGCAAGCCATATTATGCTATTCCTTTCTGTGCTTAGGCTAGCTCTCTTTTGCTTCTGAGCATTTGCCCATGTTATCCGCCTCTACTTAGAACTCTCTCCAGTCGCCCCATTATAGCCCATCTTCTTCCATGCTCCTGTTTCATCTTTCTTTCTTATTTTTTTAGAGATAGTGTCTCATCCTGTCACCCAGTCTGAGTGCAGTGGCATGATCATGGCTCACTGAAGCCTGAAACTCCTGGACTCAAGCCTTCCACCTCAGCCTCCCTAGTAGCTGGGACTACAGGCATGTGCCACCACACCTGGCTAGTTTTATTTATTATGTTGTATGTATGTATGTATATATGTTTTCAGAGATGAGTCTTGCTATGTTGCTCAGGCTGGTCTCAAACTCCTGGGCTCAAGGGTTCCTCCCACCTCAGCCTCCTGAGTAGGTGAAATTACAGGTGTAAGCCACCACAGCCTGCTTTCCTCTTCATCTTTCCAACTTTAGCTTGCCCAGTTTCCATTTTGATGTCACCTCTAACTGAATGCCTTCCTTTCCCCATTAATATTTGATTTGGCCCCTCCTTCACTGTGCTTCTTTAGTCCCTGAACTTATTTTCAACACAAACTTCTGATATGGTATTATAATTTCCTTTTTTTCTTATTTGATTCCCTCACTAGATTATAAGGTATCTGAGAGCAGGAAACCCATGTTTTTCTGCTGTTCTGTTTCTATGCACCTAATACAATACCTACCACATTGCAGATGCTCAAAAATTATGAATTAATAAGGTAAGAAAATGTAAGGTAGATCCTTTGTCCCACTCCTGCTCCCCCACCTAACACATACTATCTCTATCTGTAATGGCCAGTCTGTACCACTGTTCATTTTATCCCCACGGAATCTTCTGTCAACTTTCAATTGCACTTACAAATAGAGACATTGAAACGTTATATATAAATTGAATTAATAGGTAAATATGTGATTAGAGTTCAAATGGATTCGTCAAATAATGAAAAGGGAGTTAGATTTTATACCAACTAGATGTGAAAACAGAAAATATAATGCATATTAGTCAGCTCAGGCTGCTGTAATAAAATGCCATAGACCAGGTGACTTAAACAACAGACACTTATCACAGTTCTGGAGTCTTGGAAGTCCAAGATCATGGTGGCAGCAGATTCTGTTTCTGGCGAGGGCTCTCTTGCTGGCTTGCAGATGGCTGTCTGCTCATTGTATCTTCACATGTTGGAGACAGAGAAACAAGTTGTTTGATGTCTTTTTTTTTTTTTTTTTTTTTTTAGAAGGGCACTAATCCCATTATAGGGACCCAATCCTCATGACCTCATCTAAACCTAATTACCTCCCAAAGGCCTCATTTCTAAGTACTATCATATTGGGGTTTAGGGCTTCAAAATGGGAATTTTGCACAGTGACAGTAACAGTGAGATCTTGGTGAAAGTTTTACATATACTCAGAAAACAGCAATATTATAAAAGTAGGATATCTTTAGAAAGAAATACATCAATTGGAATAAAAAACTCTATAGTATACCAAATTGAATCTATAATCGTACTTCTGGCAATATAACCTAAGAAAATAGTCTTAAAGTAGGAAAAAGCTGTATACATGAAGAGTCTTCATTTTAGCATTGTTTACAATACGGAGAAATTGGAAACAATTTGAATAGTACAGGAATGGTTAAATAAATGACAATATCATGCACTATAATACTATATTATGTAGCCATTAAAATGATAGATTTGAGGCTTATTTTGTAATATAAAAAATATTTATTGTGTAATTTTAGGTTAAACAATCAAATTGTACCTATACTGTGGTTTAAATTATATAAAATTATGTTTTTGAATGGACAAGTTCTGAATAGGAATAAATGGAAATAGCTGTACTTACTGGCGTGGTTGAATTTAGTGCAATTTTAGCATTCTTTTAGCTTTTTTAGTGCTATAATGCATGACTTTAAAATGATACTTTAAAAGAAAGATCCTGAAGAAGCTACTGAGAACTGAGTCATAAGGCTGATGGATTCTTCTTTCAAAACATCTTCCTGGGATTTGTGTCAGACAATCTTGGCTAAAGGGTACAGAAATCTCCTTTCACTCCTCTCAATATGGAAACCTCAAGATTAAATGAGAAAGATCTAGTACATGGGTGTTTGAATGATTTTTTCTTCAATTTTCACCTTCTGGTGAGGCCAACTACACGTTGGGAGTGTATCTTCCCATTGTCAAACAATTGTTTGTCCAAATAAAGGAATCTGTAAATTTACCAAGGTGATTATTACATGACCAACCATGGATTGGCTACAGAGTCCCATTTTATTGCTTCCTATTTATTCACAAAGGTATTTTTGAGCACAAACCCGAACTTTTTCTAAATCCTCACTCAAGAAAAAAATACATCAGAGACATTGTTGTTGTTGTTGAGACGAAGTCTCGCTCCATCGCCCAGGCTGGAGTGCAGTGGCCGGATCTCAGCTCACTGCAAGCTCCGCCTCCTG
Source organism: Trachypithecus francoisi (assembly GCF_009764315.1). Taxonomy (NCBI): domain Eukaryota; kingdom Metazoa; phylum Chordata; class Mammalia; order Primates; family Cercopithecidae; genus Trachypithecus; species Trachypithecus francoisi. Next base: position 66,005,104 of record NW_022681470.1, on the reverse strand, counting down.
GGTTTACACCATTCTCCTGCCTCAGCCTCCCAAGTAGCTGGGACTACAGGCACCCGCCACCTCGCCCAGCTAGTTTTTTTTTTGTTTTTTTTTTTTGTATTTTTTTAGTAGAGATGGGGTTTCACTGTGTTAGCCAGGATGGTCTCGATCTCCTGACCTCGTGATCCACCCGTCTCGACCTCCCAAAGTGCTGGGATTACAGGCTTGAGCCACCGCGCCTGGCCAAGACATTTTTATCTACATTCATTTGAATGTAGGATGATCTGTCTGACTAGGAGCATGTGAGGCAACTTGGGATGGTGGAAAGATGGAGTCTTTGTGGTAGACAACCTCAGTTTATTTAGGACCATGGCCAAGTTAGGTAATCTTTCTAGGTCTCGATCTCATCTGAGAAATTTGGAGGCAAATCACTACCTTATGTGATTCTTATAAAGAATCAGTGAGATAATCTGTGTAACACACTCAGTTTACTAACTGCCATACAGAATCCTCTTCTTCAGTTTAACAAACCTTGAACACCTACCATATACCAGGCTAACTGGGACTTGTAGCCAGTTGATCCAGCTTACCCCTTCACACAGACTGCTCTGTGCTCATGAAAAGTCAGGATCACTTTTATGGCTAAATTGCAGTCACATGGTTTGTGAATACAATACTGAGAGACTGGGACCCCTTAGAGGACTATGGCCTACAGTGGGTGACTGTATGGCCTATCAGAGATTAGAGATTCAGACACTGTCTTCCTTAATCCAGTGAGAAATTCACAGGAGAGAGTGCTGCACCCTGTAAGTGAGGCAACAACAGCATTTATAGAGGCAAAATGTGCAGTCAACAAAATATAGACAATTAAATCCATGTCTCATTGACCTAGCTTTGTCTGCATTCTGGGACTATTCTCTTTGTAGCAGTGACCTTAGTTCTAGTCAGAAGTACTTCATCCACATTAAACTGACCAAAAGAATAGTTTTTTCTCTAACTCTCTTCTCACTGCAGAATAAAGGTTGTTTTTGATTGGCAAGCGATCTTATGCAAGAATGTAATAGGAGATCAAGGAAGTCTAATTTTAGTCTCTCTCCCCCGGAAACGCTGTGTGATTTGGGGACATATAGTTGAAGTTTTCTGTTTTCCAATTTTCATGTTTTAAACGGTTTTAATAATTCCGCAAGATTCCTATCCACAAATAATTCCCCAAGGAAGAAAGGAGAACACCGCAGGAAGCCTGGTGAGCTTGGAGGAAGAAGAATGCTATGAAATCTGTAGTCCCGCAGATCTGCACACCAGGGTGGTCTGCACGTATTTGCTGATCTCTGACCTGGACTACATCCATGCACTCTAAACATATTTACCTCATTAAACAAAGTTTGGTTTTTGGCCATCACTTCAAATTCAGCACAATCATTTTCCAGGCCTCTACCCTTGCCAAAAAAAATCACAATCAGTTCCTTCTCCAGCATCCTGTCTACTGAAGACACTTAAACCCACAAAGTCATTGTCTACTCATTTTGCTTCCTGATGGCTACCTTCCTACAGCATCTGACATCATTTTCTGAAATGTATGTGGCCTCTTTTCCCCTTCCACCGTTTTTACCCTCCTGGAGGTCATATCAGTTCTCCCCAGGAATTCTGTCAGAGACCCTACACTATGTATTTTCCTCTCTTCGACCCACAGCAGCATACACTTCCTTAATGCTTATTTTGTCCTGGTTGTCTTCTGATAGTAACAACTCTGCTCACTTTTCAGTTTTGTGTGTGTGTGTGTGTGTGTGTGTGTGTGTGTGTGTGATGGAGTTTTGCTCTTGTCACCCAGGCTGGAATGCAGTGGCAGGTCTTGGCTAACTGCAACCTCTGCCTCCTGGGTTCAAGCGATTCTCATGCCTCAGCCTCCTGCGTAGCTGGATTGCAGGTGCCCACCACCACGCCCAGTTAATTTTTGTATTTTTAGTAGAGACCGGGTTTCACCATGTTGGCCAGGCTGGTCTTGAACTCCTGACCTCAGGTGATCCGCCCTCCTCAGCCTCCCAAAGTGCTGAGATTACAGATGTGAGCCACCGCGCCTGGTTACTTTCTATTTCCTCTTGCATCAAGTCTCATTTTCTCTCCCTGACTCCTAAGGACCTCTGCAGCGTCTTCACCCCGGGCTTTTAACAATTCAGCCACACCCTGCTCCCCAGCTACTGCAGTACCACTTCTCTTTTCAGAACAATTTTCCACCTCTCTCCCTCATAGCTTTTTGGTCTGGTCCAATATGGTGTCCCAGAACTGCCTCTCAGGCCTGTGCTGCTTTCTTTGCCACCATTTACCTTTCATGCTGCTGGTTCTGGGGACTCAGGTGGCGTTTTATTCGTCTTTTAAGAACAACACCCTCTCTCCGGGAAGTACAAAGTTAGACAGTGTTTTCAGAGGCGTGCTCTCTGATCCATCACTTCTCTGTCTGTGATTATTTCTTTGTTATGATTTCTGAAAGCGCTGCGTGCAAACCTCCCTCTTTGGTTGTGCAGATAGAGTCATAAAATCAACTCTCATGACAACTTAGAAAAATTAATCTTCTTTATTTCATCTATAACTCCTGCAATTTCCCTCTCTAGCCTCCAACTTGCAGAATAGGAAGAAAAAATTTAATTCTTTTCAGTCTAAGGTGGTCTAGAAAAGCAATAGCGCCAGGACTACAGCTCCTTGACCAAGTTTCCCACCCTGTTAGTATGGCTAGGACGCTGATTGTTGCAGGGGCAAATTAAAGAAAAGAGGGACTAGAGGCAGTGGGTCCTGCTGCTCCCTGTACATGCCCCGTCCTCATGATCTGATGTGTCTGTGCATTCCAAGCCTAAGTTCAGAGAGTGGAAACACAAAGACGCCCATGGTCACCCTGCTTCCCTCCTCCTTCCCCCTTCTCTTTGCTATCCCTTTGCCATTCAGTGGCCTAATGCGGGAAACTTTCCCCCTTTTTGGACACTTATACCTTTTATGGATGCCCAGCATCTTTGAACAGCATTGCTTCTTTGTTTCCCTGCTCTCCCCCCTCTACATTTCCCACCTTCTGTCCTCAAAAGTAGAAGCCAGAACTTGGTTTTCCAGTCCCCCTTATGGCCCGTGACCTAGACTCAGTTATTAGAGGCACCATCAGTGTGAAACCTGGATTTAGAAGACAGGTGTGGAGAAGGAGGTGCTGTCTGCCATGGTTTCCTGGTGAATATGGGCGACACAGCAGAGAGCTACTGAGTCATAGAGGTGCTGGTGTACTTGCTGGCTCTTCTGCTCTATGGTAGCAGGATCACTCTTAGTGTGCATTCTGGTGGCATGATTTAAAAGTTGGTGGAGATGCTGCTTCTGAGCCTGATTGTCTGGCTTGTCGGACAATTTCATAAACTATCTAATATTCTTTAATACTTCTGCTTCAAGTGGCCAGAGCATTTGCACTCTAAATACTAATATAATACCCTTTCATCCTCACATACGCACTGACTTTCTTGCCTGGACCACTGTTACATAAAACATATGGGCCTATTTTGATCCTTGATATATGCTAACTGGAAGTTTATAAGTATCTGTTTTTCAAGTTCAGTCTTGCCAGGAGTTAGGTTCCCATTATCCTATGTAAATGTAAATCATTACTCCAGAGTAGTTAGGAGATAGAAGGTTGCAAGGGAAAAGTATTTGAGAATAATATTAAAATGCATCAATTTAATATTTAAAAGAACATGACCCCATTAAATATGCTTTCTGGGAAAATTATGCTTATCTTTTTCCCCAGGGAGACCCCATTTCTCTGGGTATTTTCTGAAAAATTCAACGGTATGGATAATTCACATCCCACAGTCCAAGGATCATTTGCATGTTTGAGGAATGCCAGACTGGGCGAAAGCCCTTCTTCCTTTGGGACATTTCATTACAAGTGCATCCCTGCTATATGTTCTCCCTCGTTGCTGCACTTTTGCTTCTGCTGGTCCTCTCCCTAGGAAATCCTAGCCACACCCAGGATGATGCTTCCCAAAACACTCGCCCTTCACAGTGCAGTTTCTCTTGATGACACTGATTCCCAGTGAATTCCCTCCCCTGTACCTGGTTTAACATTTAGAGTAAGTGTCACACACTTTAGCACTTAATCATTGCGATATGTATCACACTTTGGCAGAAATAAACCTTAAGAGAGAGTATTCTAAGAAATGTAGTTTCTCCATTTTCCCCCAACTAGAATTCAGAATCTTGATTATTATAGATAAAAAGAGTCAGTTCAGCCTAGTGTCACATATTACAATAAAAATAGCACAAGGGAGCTTGTTTCTTCTTAGAACTCTAGATTTGTGTATTTCCTTTGGGGTCTAATAGGCATCTTGACACAATATGTCCAAAACTGAAATACTTTTCCCCCAAAAGCTGCTCCTTATGTGATCTTCCCATCTCCATAAATGGCAACATAGTCCTTCTTAGTAGCTCTGGCTAAAAGCCTTGGACTTGGCCAGGTGTGGTGGCTCATGTCTGTAATCCAAGCATTCTGGGAGGTTGGAGCAGGAGGATTGCTTGAGCCCAGGAATTTGAGGTTGCAGTGAGCTATAATTGCACCACCACACTCCAGCTTGGGTGACAGAAAGAGACCCTGTCTCAAAATAAATAAATAAAAGCCTTGGACTTATCCTCTGTTCCTCTCTTTCTCTGCCAAACATATTTAATCCACTTGTAAATTTCATAGGCTCAACCTTTAACTATATCTAAAGTACAATCACTTCCTGCCAGCTCCAGACTATCATCATCTCTTCCCGATTATTGCAATTGCCTCCTATGAGAATAGTCCTGGTACATCTGGCACTCCCAATTCTGCTTCTGCCCCCTGCCTTAAGCCTCAGCACATTCTCAACACAATCCTTGAAGTAAAATTTTCAGACTTTATGCCTTGTCATGAAACTCCTCTCTTCTAAAATGTCTATTGGTTTCCCATGTCACTCAGAGTGAAAGCAAAAGTCCCTGCAATAGCTAAGAAGATCTTGTATGATGAAGCTCATGACTACCTTCCTAACCTCATCTCTCACTCTCCCCAGCTCAGTGTTCCAACCATGTCGGCATCTCTGCTGCTCCTCAGCTAAAGAAAGCCTGATGATACTTCAGAGTGTTTATCCTTGCTCGTTCTTTTATTTGGAATGCTTCCTATCCACATTTCCAAATAACTACTTCTTTCCTTCCTTTGGATTTTGCTCTAATGTTACCATTTCAGTGAGACCTTCTCAAACTAACCTATTTAACCAGAACCCTATTTAGCTTTCCCCAGTCTTCTGTCTTCTAATTTTCTCCATAGCACATCTTACTGGCTGCCATACTATAGAAATGCTAGGTTATTTATTTTTTGTCTGTCTCCTCCCATTAGAATGTAAGCTCCATGACAGCAGAGATGAAAATAGAGCCTGGGGAACAATAGGAACTGAATTAATAGTTCTTAAATATGTGAATTCATTAATAAATGAAAGGATAGGGCCAAGTATTATTTGAGAATAGATTAACCTGTATGTTTCTATAAGAAAGAAATCATGGAATTTTCTACATAGTTAACTTTGACATAAATTTTTAAGGAATCTATAAAAACTAAAGTGTGTAATTTTAATAACAACTTCTAGTCTCTCTGCAGTAAGCGTATTAACTTAATAATTTTATTTTATTTTTTTTGAAATGGAATGCTCTGTTACCCAAGCTGGAGTGCAATGCTATGATCTTGGCTCACTGTAACCTCCACCTCCCAGGTTCAAGCAATTCTCCTGCCTCAGCCTCCTGAGTAGCTGGGGTTATAAGCACCTGCCATCACGCCCAGCTAATTTTTGTATTTTTGTAGAAATGGGATTTCACCATGTTGGCCAGGCTGGTCTTGAACTCCTGACCTTAGGTGATCCACCCATCTCAGCCTCCCAAAGTGCTGGGATTACAGGCATGAGCCACTGCGCCCAGTCTAACTTAAGAATCGTTCACTATTGTGGCCAAGAGAAAAGTCTTGGATTTGGATAAATTGGATGCTTCTTTTTCCCTGTCTTGGGTATGCATGTCTATTTTTAAAAAATCTTTCTCTCTGTATGTGTCCCAGTGAGAATAGTCCTGGTACATCTGAGATTGTGATGACTGATGCCTTCCTTTGAGGACCTGATTACAAAGTTTTGTTATGTTGGTTTACACAGTTGGTTTAAATAAATTTTTATGGAAGCTTTATATTTCCTCAGCAACTTTGCATAGCACTTGCTGCCTGTTTGATATATTCCCTTTGGTATGTGCCGTCTCTCTCACTCTCCATGTCTGTGTCTCTCCCTCTGTCATCTGCATACATTTTTATCTACACACTGTGGCTCCTGCCAGACCTTCAGTATTCTCTCCCTACTATATTCTCTGCATTTTCTCTGATACTTTACAAGGAAGATAAAAGTTTTTTTTTGCTTCCTTTAGTGAGAAGAGTCATTTGCTTGTTAATATCCAAGGTGAAAGAAGATTCTCCTATGTAGCCTCATAAAACATCTTTCTATCTGCCAAAGTTATAGGCTATTGCTGTGATCTAAGCTTGACCCCAGTCCTGTGGGCTAAAAGATATTAATACATAGTTTGATGTTAATCTTGTTACCCAACTAATTATAGGTTCCCTAAGGACTTGGGAGCAAATATCTGTTTTCTCATAGCACTTAGTATAGTTGGGTACATCATCAGTTCCTAATAAGTACTTGTTTAACTTATTCTTTCTTTTGGTCAGGTCTTTTTTCATTTGACAAGTATGTGTGGACCCACCATATGCCAGGCATTCTTCTATCACCGGAGATACAGCACTTAAAAAACAGACTTGAATCTCTGCTGTCATAGAGGTTTTCACTCTAGGGGAGGGAGGCAGACAATGAGCAAAAAATAAGTGAATATGCAATACATCAAATAGTGATCAGTGCTAGGAAGAAAACTGAATTGAGTCACAGAAATAGGGAGTGCTTGGAAAGGGAGAATTGAAAGGCCATATATGGCAAACCCACATCTAACATCATAGTGAATGGGGAAAAGCTGAAAGTCTTTCCTGTGAGAACTGGAACAAGACAAGAATATCCACTGTCACTACTCTTATTCAACATAGTACTGGAAGTCCCAGCCAGAGCAATTAGGCAAGAGAAAGAAAGAAAAGGCACCAAAATTGGAAAAGAGGAAGTAAAATTGTCCTTCCTTTCAGACAGCCTTACCTTATATATAGAAAAGCTTTTAAAATCCACCAACAAACTCTCAAAACTGATAAGCGAATTCAGTAAAGTTGAAAACACAAAATCAACACACAAAAATCAGTACTGTTTCTATACACCAATAACAAACTAGCTGAGATGGAAATCAAGAAAATCCCATTTACAATAGCTCCAAAAATAATTAAAATGCTTAGGAATAAATTTAACCAAGAAGGTTACACCAACAACTACAAAAAAATTGATTAAAGAGGCCAGGCACGGTGGCTCATGCCTGTAATCCCAGCACTTTGGGAGGCCCAGTCAGGCAGATCATAAGGTCAGGAGATCGAGACCATCCTGGCTAACACAGTGAAATCCCATCTCTACTAAAAAAATACAAAAAATTGCCTGGCGTGGTGGCTCACACCTGTAATCCCAGCACTTTGGGAGGCCGAGGCGGGCGGATCACGAGGTCAAGAGTTTGAGACCAACCTGGGCAACATGGAGAAACCCCATCTCTACTAAGAATACAAAATTTAGCCGGGCATAGTGGCACACACCTGTAATCCCAGCCACTCGGGAGGCTGAAGCAGGAGAATTGCTTGCACCCAGGAGGCGGAGGTTGCAGTGAGCAGAGATCAGGCCACTGCACTCCAGCCTGGGCGATGGAGCAAGACTCCGTCTCGAAAACAAAACAAAACAAACAAACAAACAAATTTAGCCAGGCGTGGTGGCAAGCGCCTGTAGTCCCAGCTACTCCAGAGGCTGAGGCAGGAGAATGGCGTGAACCTGGGAGGCAGAGCTTGCAGTGAGCCGAGATCGCGCCACTGTACTCCAGCCTGGGCGACAAAGCGAAAGACTCCGTCTCAAAAAGAAAAATTGATTAAAGAAATTAAAGAGAGAGCCAGGTGCAGTGGTTCATGCCTGTAAATCCCAGCACTTTGGGAGGCCGAAGCAGGTGGATCACGAGGTCAGGAGATTGAGACTATCTGGCTAACACGGTGAAACCCCACTAAAAAAAAAAAAAAAAAAAAAAATAGCCGGGTGTGGTGTCATGTGCCTGTATTCTCAGCTACCCGAAGGCTGAAGCAGAATCGCTTGAACCTGGGAGGCGGAGGTTGCAGTAAGCCGAGATCATGCCACTGCACTCCAGCCTGGGGGACACAGCGAGACTCCGTCTCAAAAAAAACAAGAAAGAAAGAAATTAAAGAGGACACAAGCAAATGAAAAGACGTCCCATGTTTACAGATTGAAAGGATTAATATCATTAAAATGAGCATACTATCCATGGACAATCTCTTTTTCAATGCAATCCCTATCACAATACCAATGACATTCTTTACAGACGTAGCAAAAACAATCCTAAAATGTATTTATATGCAACCACAAAAGACTACGAATAGCCAAAGCAATACCGGAACAAAAACAAAGCTGGAGGCTTCACACTACCTGACTTTAAAATATACTACAAAGTGATAATAGGCCAGGCATGGTGCTCATGCCTGTAATCCTGGCATTTTGGGAGGCGAAGGCAGGAAGATCACTTGGGATCAGGAGTTTGAGACCAGCTTGGACAACATAGCAAGACCCATCTCTACAAAAAAATAAAAAAATTAGCTGGGTGTCATGATGTGTGCCTATAGTCCCAGCTACTGAGGAGTTTGAGGCTGGAGGATTACTTGAGGCCAGGAGTTTGAGGCTGCAGTGTGCTATGCTTGTGCTATTCACTCTAGCCTGGATGACACAGTGAGACTCTGTCTCAAAAACCAAATGAATAAACAAACAACAAACCTCCAAAACAATAGGAATCAAAATAGGGTGGTATTGAGACACATAGACCAATAGAACAGAATAGAGAACCCAGAAATAAATCAATGTGTTTATAGCCAACTGATCTTTGACAAAGGAGCTAAAAACATATTTTGGTAAAAGGTCACCCTCTTCAGGAAACAGTGCTGGAAAAACTAGATATCTACATGCAGAAGAATAAAACTAGACCCCCAATCTCACCACATACAAAAATCAACTCAAAATGGATTAAAGACAAATGTATGATCTGAAATTATAAAATTACTAGATGAAAACAGGGGGACTGCTTCAGGAAATGGGTCTAGGCAAAGATTTTATGGCTAAGACTTTAAAAGCAAGGCAACAAAACCAAAAATAGACAAATCGGACCATATTAAACTTAAAAAAGCTTCTGTACAACAAAGAAAACAATCAATAAAGGGAAGAGAAAAGCTGGAGAATGGAAGGAAATATTTGCAAACTATTCATATGACAAGGAACTAATATCCAGAATATACATGGAATTCATACAACTCAATAGTGAAGAACCAAATAATCTCATTAAAAAATGGGCAAAGAATCTGAAGAGACATTTCTCAAAAGAAGACATAAAAATGGCTAACAGATACGTGAAAAAATGCTCAACATCACTAATCATCAGGGAAATGCAAATCAAAGCCATAATGAGATGCCTTCTTATCCTAGTTAAAATGGCCAATATAAAAAAGACAACAGTTAAATGCTGGCGAGGATGCAGAGCAGAGGTAACTTGTACACTGTTGGCGGGAATGTAAATTAGTGTAGTCACTATGGAAAACAGTATGGGGATTTCTCAAAAAACTAAAAATAGAACTACCATAAAATTCAGCAATCCTACTTCTGGGCATTTATCCACAGGAAAGGAAATCAGTATATCAAAGGGATATCTGCACCACCATGTTTGTTGCAGCACTTTTCACAAGAGCCAAGACATGGAATCAGCCTAAGTGTTCATCAACAAATGAATGGAAATAAGATATATATACACGACAAATGTAGCCATGAAAAAGAGTAAAGAATCGGCTCTTGTCGTTTGCAGCAACATGGATGGACTGGGAGTCATTATGTTAAGTGAATGGATCCAGGCACAGAAAGACAAATATCACATGTTCTCACCCATGTGTTAGTGCTAAAAAAGTGGATCTCATACAGACAGAAAGTAGAATGGTAGTTACCAGAGCCTGGAAACAGGGGTAGGGGGAAAAAGAGAGGTTGGTTAATGAGTACAATCATTTGGTTAGATAGAAGCAATAAGATCTAGTGTTTGATAGCACAGTGTAGTAATTATAGTTAATGATAATACATAGCATAGTTTGAAATAGCTAGAAAAGATTTAAATTGTTCCAACACAAAGAAATTATAACTGTTTGAGGTGATGGATATCCTAAATACCCTGATTTAATTATTACACATTGTATGCAAGTATCAAAATATCACATGTATCCCACAAATATACAATTATTATGTATCAATAAACATAAATCATTTTTTTTTTTGGGTGGGCTTGGTGGCTCACGCCAGTAATCCCAGCACTTCGGGAGGCCGAGTCAGGCAGATCACAAGGTCAAGAGTTCAAGAACAGCCTGGCCAACATGGTGAAACCCCGTCTCTACTAAAAATACAAAAATTAGCCAGGTGTGGTGGTGCAAGCCTGTAATCCCAGCTACTTGGGAGCCTGCGGCAGGAGAATTGCTTGAACCTGGGAGGCACAAGTTGCAGCAAGCCGAGATTGTGCCATGGTACTCCAGCTCTGGGCGACAGAGCAAAACTCCATCTCTGAAAAACAAACAAAAAAAAATCAATTAAAAAAAAATCTCACAACATGTAAGGAGAGATCTGAGGAAGTATAGGTGCAAGCAATTAGGATATCTGAGGGGAACCATGTTCTAGGGAGATGGAGAAACAAGTGCAAGGGTCTTTAGGTGAAGATGTGTTTCTTGAGTCCAGGGAAAATCCAGGAAGCTACTATGGCCAGAATGCAGTGAGCAAGGTGGAGGGTATTAGAGATAAAATCATCAAGGTACTGGGGGAAACAGATTTGAAGGTATTAAAGACACTTTGTAAGTTCTAGACAGGGGAGTGACTTTACTAACTTACATTTTGAAAGAATCATTCTCAATGATTTGTTGGAAATAAATGAGAAAGCGTAAGGGAAGAAGCAGGGAAATTAGTTAATAAACTATTGTAATAATCCCAGCAAGAGATGGCATTGCTTGAACAAGAGTGGTACCTGGGGAGGTGGTAAAAAGTTGTTGGATTCTGAACATACGTTGAAAATAGAACTTACTGTATTTGTCAGTGGATCAGAGGAGGGGTACAAGAAAAGGAGCAGAGTCAAAATGACTCCCAAATTTTTCAACCTGAGCCAAAAATGATTGCCAATTATAGCATGATTGTACAATTGTAAGAATCATCAGTCATGAGAGAAAAAATGATGATATGAGAGGGAGATGAAGAATTGCTGGAGTAGACGAGAAGGAGTGGAAAACCTTAGCAAGCACAGACTATTCATCCATGAAAACAGAAGGATAGGGCAAGCACTCAGTGACAGATGCAGGTAGGTGGTTGGGAGTGCATTTCTGGTTACCCTGCTATCTTAGTCAAATGGGAAGCAAGGCCATTACTCCACAGTGATAATTGGGGAGTAGATAATAGAAGTTTGAAGAGAGTGGAAAAGGTGTGAAGTGGTCAACTACAAGTGAGAGGATGAAAGGATTTGGGAAATATTGCCTTACAAAACCAATGGCTTACTGGCTTACTTAAGATCACAAATGTATTCTGCAAAATTGTGTAATTTTATCTAGACACATTTATTTATTATTTTCATTTGAATATATCCATGGGGCACAACTGCACTTTTGCTATATTGATATATTGCATTGTGCTAAGGTAAGGGCCTTTAGTGTATCTGGAGCAACACACATTGAACCCAACAAGCAACTTCCCATCATCCACCTCCCTTGCACTCCCCAACACACGTCCAAGTTTCTATTGTCCATCATTCTATGCTCTGTTTCCATGTTTACACATTATTTAACTCCCACTTATAAGCGAGAACATGTGGTATTTGTATTTCTATGTCTGAATTGTTCATTTAACATAATGAATTCTATCCGTGTTGCTGCAAATGACAGGATTTCATTCTTTTTATGGTGGAATAGCATTCTATTGTGTATATACACCATATTTTCTTTATCCAATACTCCGCTGATGGACACTGAGGTTGATTCCATATGTTGACTTAGTGAATAGTGCTTTGATAAGCATATGACTGCAAGTATCTTTTTGATACACTGATGTATTTTCCTTTGGGTAAGATACACAGTAGTGAGATTGCTGGATCATATGGTAGTTCTACGTTTAGTTCTTTGAGAAATCGCCATATTTTTGCCATAGAGGTTGCACTAATTTAATTCCCATCAACAGTGTATAAGTGTTCCTTTTTCTCTGCATCCTCTACAACATGTTTTTTTTTTTTTTTTGTCTTTTTAGTAATAGCTATTCTGATTAGTGTAAAATAATATCATTCTGGCTTTAATTTGCATTTCTCTGATGACTAACAATGTTGGACATTTTAAAATATGCTTGTTGACCATTTGTTTCTTTTGAAAAATATCTATTCATGTTCTTAACCCCCTTTTTAAAGATTACTTCGAGTTCTGTTGTCGTTGAGTTGTTTGAGTTCCTTGTAAATTTTGGATATTAGTTTGCTATCTGATGTATAGTTTGCAAATATTTTCTTCCATTCCACAGGTTGCCAATTCACTCTGATGATTATTTATTTTTCTGTGCAGAAGCTGTTTAGTTTAATATAGTCCCATTTGTCTATTTTTGTTGTTGTTGTTACTTGTGCTTTTGAGGTCTTAGTCATGACTTCTTTGCAAAGACCAATGTCTAGAAATCTTTCTCTAGGTTTTCTTCCAGTATTATTATAATTTCAAGATTTACACTCAAGTCTTTAATCCATCTTGAGTTGATTTTTGTGTATAATGACATAGGGGTCCAGTTTCATTTTTTTTTTTTTTTTTTTTGAGACAGTGTCTCATTCTGTTGCCCAGGCTGGAGAGCCGTGGCACGATCTCCGTTCATTGCAAGCTCTGCCCCCCAGATTCACGCCATTCTCCTGCCTCAGTCTCCTGAGTAGCTGGGACTACAGGTGCTCGCCACCATGCCCGGCTTTTTTTTTTTTTTTTGTATTTTTAGTAGAGATGAGGTTTCAATGTGTTCGCCAGGATGGTCTCAATCTCTTGACCTCATGATCCACCTGCCCCAGCCTCCCAAAGTGCTGGGATTACAGGCCTGATCCACCCCACCTGGCCTGGTTTCATTCTTATGATTATGACAATCCACTTTTCCCAGCACCATTAATTGAAAGGAGTGTTATTTTCCCAGTGTATATTCTTGTTGACTTTTCAAAAATCAGTTAGCTGTAAGTATGTGGCTTTATTTCTGGGTTTTCATCTGTTCCATTGATCAGTGTGTCTATTCTTAATTCTAGTACCATGCTGTTTTGGTTATTATAGCCTTGTAATATAATTTAAAGTTAGAGAATACGATGCCTACAGCTTTATTCTTTTTTGCTTATAATTGCATTGGCTATTCAGGCTCATTTTTGGTGCCATATGAACATTAGAATTGTTTTTTCTAATTCTGTGAAAAATGACATTGGTATTTGGGTAGGGATGGCATTGAACCTCTAGATTCCATACTTTGGGCAGTATGGCTACTTTAATGATATTAATTGCTTCAATCTATGAGCATGTTTATTAGACTGTTCTTACATTGATATAAAGAAATACCTGAGACTGGGTGGACACCCAGGCTTTCTTATTCATCCTCTGAATACTAGGCAGAGACTGCCAATAATTTACCTCAGTGTACCTGAAGACTTAACACCATGTGGAAGCTCCCAAGGCTTACAGTTTGCATTCTCCAGAGCAGCAGCCCAAGCTGCATCTGGGCCCCCTTTAGTCACAACTGGAGCTAGAGTGGCCAGGATGTGGGGGGCAGTGTCCCAAGGCTGTGCAGGACAGTGGGGCCCTGTGCCTGGTCCATGAAACCATTCTTCCCTCCTAGGCATATGGGCCTGTGATGGGAGGGACTGCCACAGGGTCTATAAAATGCCTTTGAGGCCTTTTCTCCATTTTCTTGAATAGTAGCACTTGAATCCCTTTTAGTTATGCAAATATCTCTAGCTAGCAGCTGCTTCACAGCCTGCTTGGATCCCTCTCCTAAAAAAGCTTTTTCTTCCTCTACCACATGGCCAGGCTGAAAATTTTCCAAACTTTTATGCCCTGCTTCCTATTTAAATATAAATTTCAAGTATGAGTCATTTCTTTGCTCCCACAACTGAGGCTGTTAAAAGCAGCCAGGCCACATCTTGAATGCTTTGCTTCTTGGATAATTATTTTCCCAGATACCCTAAATCATCAACATGAAATTCAAAGTTCCAACACAGCCAAGTTTTTTGCTAAGGGATAACACTCATTACCACTGCTCTAGTTCCCAATAAGTTCCACATCTCCATCTGAGACCTTGTCAGCCTATACCTTACTGTCCATATCACTATCAACACTTTGGTCACAACTACTAAACCATTCTCTAAGAAGTTCCAAACTTTTCCTCATCTTTCTGTCTTCTTCTGAGCCCTCCAAACTCTTCCAACATTTGCCCATTACCTGGTTTCAAAGCCATTTCCACATTTTCAGCAATGTCCTTTTCTTGGTACCAATTTTCTGTTTTAGGCTGTTCCTACATTACTATGAAGAAATACCTGACACTGGGTGGTTTTTAAAAGAAAGGTTTAATTGACTCATGGTTCTACAGGGTTTATAGGGAGCCTGGTGCTGGCATCTGCTTGGCTTCTAGGGAGGTGTCAGGAAGCTTAAAATCATGGTGGAAGTTGAAGGGGAAGCAGGCACATCACACGGCTAGAGCAAAATCAACAGAGAGAGTGGGGTGGGATATGCTTTTAAAAGAACAGATCTAATGAGAACTCACTACCACAAAGATAGCACCAAGTCATGAGGGATTCTGTCCCATGATCCAAACACCTTCCACCAGGCCCCATCTCCAGCATTGGGGTTTACAGTTGAACATGAAATTTGGTTTGGGACAAATATCCAAACTACATTAGCATGGGACGTTTTTCCATTTCTATCAGCTACAATTTGTTTCATCAGTACTTTGTACTTTTCCTTGTAGAGATCTTTCACCTCCTTGTTAAGTTTACTCCTAGGTATTTTGGTTAAATACACTCCTAGGTAAATGGGATTGCCTTCTTGATATGTTCCTCAACTATATCATTATGGGTATATGAAAATGCTACTGATTTTTGCCTGTTGATTTTGCATCTTGAAGTTTTACTTAATTCATTTATCAAATCTAAGAGTTTTTTGGTGGTCATTAGGGTTTTCTGGATGTAAGATGGTATCATCAGGAAACAGGGATACTTTGACTTTGTCTTTTCCAATTTCAGCATTTTTCTTTTTTTCTCTTGCCTGATTGATCTAGCAAGAACTTCCAGTACTATGGTAAATAAGAGTGGTAAAAGTGGGCATCCTTGTCTTGTTTCCGTTCTTAGAGAGAATGCTATGAATTTTTCCCCCCTGAACATTATGTTTGTGGGGGATTTGTCATGTTGACCTTTATTATGTTGAGGTATGTTCCTTCTGTGTTGAGGACTTTTATCATGAAGGGATCCTGAATTTTATCAAAGGGGTTTTCAGCATCTATTGAGATGACCATATGTTTTTTGTCTTTAATTATGTTTATATGATGTACCACATTTCTTGATTTGCACATGGTGAACCATCCTTGCATCCCTGTGATATATCCCAATTGATCTTAGGATTACATCTTTTTAATGTGCTGTTGGATTCAATTTGGTAGAATTTTGTTGAGAAATTTTGCATCTGTGTTCATCAGGGATATTTGTCTGTAGTTTTCCTTTTATGTTGTGCCCTTGTCTGGTTTTTGTATCAAGGTATACTTGTCTCAGAGAATGAGTTAGGTAGGATTCTCTCCTCCTTTATTTTTGAAATAGTTTCAGGATAATAGGTATATATGTTTGGTAGAATTTGGCTGTAAATCCATCTGGTCCTGGGCTCTTTTGTTGTTGGGAGATTTTAAGAAAATTACTGATTCAATCTTTCTACTCATTATTCATCTGTTCAGGACTTCCATTTCTTCCTGGTTCAATTTTGGGTGGTTATATGTCCAGAAATTTATTCATTTCTTCTAGGTTTTTCTAGACACATTTAAATGCTTAGGTGGGAATTTTGCTGGGTGATTTTGGTGAAGAGAAAAAAGATGAGAGAACGTCAAGGGTGTCAAAATTGTGCACAAGGGAATGATTATAGTTATTCATCATGGCATGTATGCCCACATAAAGGAAATGATGTCATGAAGGGAGTGAGAGATATTGAAAAGCTTGTGCGAAGGATAGATTTTTAGATATAGTTTGGCAAGTTTGCACAAAAGAAATACTGGAGATGAGGCACTTGAGTCAGAAAGACAAGAGATGCTGGCAAGATTAGAAGATGCTTAAAATTGATATTAAGGTGGTGTTATTGGTAATGACAAGATCTAGTGAATGACCATGGGATTGGGAAGAATTACTGGAGATGAGGCACTTAGAATGAGTTGGAAAGACAAGATATGCTGGTAAGATAAAGACGATGCTTAAAATTGATATGAGTGCATTGTTATTGATAATGGCAAGGTCTAGGGAATGACCATGGGATTGGTTGGCTGACAAAATGGAAGAGATTAAGTCATGGAACTGAGAGTCTAGTATTGAAAGGGGTATCTTCAGGCATATTAAAATCAGGAAGAATTGTGACAGGAGTTGTTTAGAGAGAGTATCAGTAAACCAGGGGCTAAAACCAACAAGGAATAAAGAGTCTTAATCCATTTTGGGATCACTAGATGAAAAGGAGGATGGGGTGATAATATAATTTGATGGTGTTGCCATCAAAGCCGGAGAGGAGAAAGAAGAAGTTATGTAGGTATAAGGGCTAAAGGTCTGGAAGTGGCAATAGGAAACATGGACTTCAGATGGCCTGCCTATACACAGTTTTATCAGTGGTATGGAGGCCTTGAGTTTTCTAGAATTTTCTAAGTTAAATCACTTGCAAGGGCTGCAGGAAAGGCAGTATCTTTTGGAAAGAGTCAGGTGTCAGTCAAAGCAACAAATTTCAAAGAAGAGATTATGTACATAGAGGTTTCTGATGACCTCAGAAGCATTTCAGAATATATTTTGTGTCTCAGAATTTTTGTTTACATTTTGATGATCATGATACTGTAGATATGCTTAAATGGCATTTTATAGAGAACTCTGAACAGCCAAGTTTACTATGTTATTATTTTGACAGTTCTGTGTCCTTATCACATAAATAACATTATGAACATAAGACATCTCTCTGCACATGACAATGGAAATAGTCTTTGACTTTTTTCTGGAAGTATGTTCAGACTTTTCCCCAGAGCATCAATGTGCTGGGAACCATGTGTCTTTTCCTCTGAACTAGGGCCTCAAGTCAAGAAGAAGAACAACTTTCAATTTTCTGTGCTTGTTTGCTTTCTGCCCTGAATACATAGAAAAGACATTTGAGCAAACTTTTGGGTTAAGTTTTCAGGGCATCCTTCCATTTCTCACCACAAAGGATTTAAAAGCCAATTGCTCCTGAGACCCAGGAGTTTGTTCTTATTATTTAAATGTGGGTGTCTTCACAGCAAAACAACCTCAAAAATTCAACCCAAGCCCCTCAACCCACTACCATTTGCTTAATGAAGCAAAACACCATAATAGACTTAATGATGTGGATTTATCTCTTAACTGTTGTTTTGAGATCACAACAAATCATTAAAATCATTAACTCTCCTAGTTAAATTAGAGAACAGATTTTCTAGAGTGCATAGCCTATGTGTTTTTTTCTATAACATCCTCACCCCCGTTCCTTTATTATTTATGCTTCTCAGATTTCTTCCATGCAGAATAAACTAGCTTAATATATTCCAAGCCACACTTGAAAATAGCTTTGTTACCTCCCTCCATGCTCATTCCTCCCCTGTTTCCCAGAGTCACTTCCCTAAGAAATGTAGGCAGCAGAGAGCTAAGCTAAGGGATTTGAATCAATGCTGACTTTAGGAGCCTATAACAAATTATAAACAGCCAGCAGAGTTTTGGCTCTCCCAGGGCTCCTTTGTAAGCAGAAGCCCTCACCACTACATCTGGAAAAGGAGAAGGATATGTCAGCAGATGCCACTCTCGGAATGAAGACAAAGTAGAGTTTAGATTCTGATTCACTCTGTTTCTTTTCTAAGATTTGTCACTTACTGCCTCCCCAGCCCATTCAATCCTACAAAAGTAGAGGTAAGAAAGCATGTCTTCTATTTCTGGCCCCAACAGTGTGGAGGGCAGTAAGAAAGTGGGTCATGTTGATGCAGGTTATCCCCAAAATTGGAGCTTAGTCCAGGAGGGTTCTTGGCTTTCTTCAGGAAAGAATTCAAGAGTGGGCTGGCAGTGAAAGAAAGCAAGTTTATTTGAGCAGCAGTGTGTAGCAAAATGACTGCTCAATAGACAGAGCAGGGCTATCCCACAGGCAAAGTAGCATTTGTGGATTGTTGGCTAACTACGTTTATACCTGCTTCAAATTATATGCTAATTAAGGGGTGGATTACTTACAAATTTTCTAGAAAAGGGTCAGAGAGTTCCTAGAACCATATAAGATAACTTCCAGGTCATTGCTAAGGCAGTTTTAAACCATCATGGTGCTGGTGGGAGTGTTTTATGCAAATGTATTATAATTCCAAGTCTTATCTGTTTTTGATTGGTTTCTTTACTATATCCTGTTTTGATTATCAGAGTCTTGACTGGTGTGCAGAAAACAAGTCCTGCTGATCTCTTACTTCTATGTGGGCATTGAAGAAGTGGATGGAGCCTCTCAGACCAATATATATAGGAGAAATTCATATGCATTCTTCCAGAAGATTCATAAGGAAATAGAACAATGTGGTACTCAAATAACCTGGAGATGACCATTTATTCATCTTTCCTCTAGGTAGGAAGAAAGGAGGCATATGCACTATGCAGTAAAGTGCTGGTGTAATACATCCAGTGCTTGACAAAGATGGATAATTAAAAGGGTTTAGGTAGACTGGTTAAACTGAACTAGGTGAGATGATTCAAGCTTATCTTACATTAACTGCTGAACTAAGTTACTGTTAATCAGTAACATATCTCAGTGTTGCTCAGGTACTAGGAGATGTCCAATTAATGTTGGTTGAATTAAAGACTATAGATAAAAATCTTCTTTGGGGGTCTAGAGTTTTCTAACTTAAACTTACTTTACAAGGAAGTTAATTTTTTTTTTTTTTAATTTGGTCACCAGTAGGCCGTTGTGTAGTTGAAGCCTGTAGGGCTCTTACAAAGCTGGCTGGTGCAAGTTTCTCATAATTCAGTAGTTTGAATTCAAATTCCAAAGATATGTTGGAAATCTAAGTTTTGTGACTTAATCTCAGTCATGTATATTTAAAAGATTAGTTAATTGCTTTTGATAGGGAGGCCCTGCTTGGGGTGTCTGGCCATTCTTGATGTACTTGGGGAGCCCAACTCTGAATTCCTAGGTCCCTTTCAGGATAATTAGTTTTTTCAATCTATGCTTGATAAGGATTGTGAATTAAAAGGGGTGGTTAAAAAGAAAAAAAGAAAGTGACCCACTGGAGTAGAAACCCTCAACCTGCTTCTATGGTTGGAAGTTCTACCTATTTCTTCCCATTAGATTTCCAGAAGAAATCTGGAGTGGCCATGAAAGCTTTCTTATGTTTTAATTATATTCTGTAAGTCCAAGTGTGTGTGTAAAATTCTACTTATCTTCAAACAGAAGAACCTGCTCTAGGCTCTATCTTTGGTGCTAGAAAATTAGTCTTTTTTCAGTCTGATTCAAGGGTCAAGTGAAGAACTATAGAATATAAAATCAATGACCTTTTCTAGATAGGCAAAGTCAGGAGAATGAAAGGCTGTGAGCTGAGCAAAAGGAATACATATCTACTCTAAGTTGCTGCTTATAGGAGAGAAAACTGTAAGGTGGACTGAAAGAAAAGAGATTTCCCATACTATGGCAGTTCTATGCTTAGCCTCAGAGAGTGATGTCTGGGTTCAGTGCACACTTACAAGTTCATTTCTCTGGGCAACCTGGGAGCTCTTGCTTCAGTCTCATCTCCACTGTGGGCAAGTATTATACAACGTGTCCCTGCAACCTCACTCCCAGACCTCAGACTGCCTTGTCTATGCTTTTTTTAGTCCAGTGGCTTGTGGGAAAAGGCATGGAGGGACCGAGCAGCCATTGCCAAGGGTCTGAGCTAAGAATGGCTGTTCTATGTGGCTGCTCCAAGCCTGCTTCCCCACTCACAATCCTACTCCAATCCCTGGTCATTTTCTTAGTGAATCTGGGCTGTCTCTGTAGCCTTCACCTCTGCTGACTCTGAAGGAACCATGAGTGGCAGCTGGTGAGCACTGTTTTATGGCCCAGTTGTTTACACAGGAGGCTCTCACACAACCCAAGTGTGTTGCTCTCTGGGAGCCAGAGCAGGGATCCTGCAACAGCTGCTGATGAACTGTGATAAAGCAAAACATCAGAGCAAGGGTAAGGGTTGTATATATGATGCATTGACAAAATATTCCTTGCTTCCTTTTCCTGCCAATTCTGTGAACTATTATAACCTACATTTTGTGATTCAGGAAGATGAGGTAAAAATAGTTTAAATAACTTGTAGAAGGTCATAGAGCTAGTAAAAGGCAGGGTGGAATTTAACCCCAAACTCCCCTAATTCTAACTGTAGGACTTTGCTGCCACAAGATATGGCCTAGGTAAGCCTGTTAAAGTAAAGATCATACCATACAGGACGCCTGTCTAAAGACAAGCTGGACACGTCGCACCAAATCCTCCGGACACACACACACAACACACACATATACAAACACATTCCCCCTGTTCTGATTTTATTTCTGTCTTGCCTTGCTGAAGAAATGACCTAACCACCCAGGCTCACCTTTACATATTCATTGCCATTCTGTGGCTCTTCTGCCTTTAGGAAGTACAGGGCACCAGGGACTCCTGTAATGACATGGACCTGACCGAGGGCTTGTGCAGCTGCCAGTTATTACTTTGGCTATTACAGTTTTCCCTGCTTTGTTGTTTGTTTGGGGCAACGAAAGCAAGACAGGCAATCAGACATGGCCCAGATTCTCAAATGTGGATTCTTGTCACAGCTGGGGTCTTTTCTGCCTCCATTCTAAGTCCATCTTGCATTGAGGCAACATGTTTATGCTTAGCATAGTGCTTGGCATGTTGTAAGAGTTTATGAAATGCTTCTATCAGAAGAGTCATTTTCAAAATGTCACTTTTCCTATATTACTCTCTTGATAAACTTTTAAGGGCTCCCTGTGTCCTGCTCCAAGTTCATGCACATGGTTCCCACTCTATTCCTTCACAAACCCATGCCAGATGTGACACCTTCACTGCTACCCCTTATCTTTTTCTATGAGAGTCCTCTGACTGGAATCCCTCCTGCTCCTCCCTCAAGACCAGAAGTTGAAGTCCCAACTGCCCCTGGCGGCCTTCCCTCACCATTCCAACCCTCCGGGCTTTTTCCCTGAGCTAAACTCTTAGACACTTACTGTCTGAACAACTCCAGGTACTTTACCACATGCTATCTTATTTTGCTACTTAATATTAATAGTTTAATGAGTAATGTCTTAAAAACTGTGAAACCATCAAGAACCAGAACATAGCGTAAATGCTTTCTGTCGTACCCAGAGTGCTAGCCCAGTGTTAGAACTATAATAAGAATTTTTAAATATTTGAATTAATTTAAATTAAAATTCTATTCTAGTCAGAGCTTACACAGTATATTATTTATCAATCTTGAATGCATGTACCCCCTTTAGAGAAAAAATATTTCTCATAAACACTGTTTATTTTAATTATGTCACTTAAGCATATAAACATAAAACTAAGTATAATTTCCTAATAAAAGCTTCAGGTCCTTAAACCACTATAAATCGCAAATGAATTTATAAAATTAAACATAAAAATAGTATAAACGCTGTAAAATTGGAATTAATCATTTACATTTATTGTGATGTATGGTGTTTGCCAAAGCAAACCACATCTCAGATACGGGAGTGCTGTGATCTCAGTTCCTTTGAGATTCTGAGCTTGGCATGATTCATTTCTTACACCACGTTCTTCTATTCAGTATACAACACAGCAAAATCTTCATTCCTTCAATGTGGTATTAGGTCAATGGAACCCTATTTGGCAAAATGACATCATTATAATTAAGACTGTTCTTTTCTTACCCTGAGACAGTCACGATGGGCTGCAATCACTTGGCAGTGTTTGTATGTATGTGTAGCATCCAGAAGATCCAGATATGCTCATGAATTAAACTAATCTAAATTAAAATATTCTTTAAGAAAACTTTTGGACCATCAAAAATCTATCTGTAGATCCCTGGAAATCTGTTGAGTAACACTGTCAATACACTAAAGGGAGAATTATCTAAAGAAGAAAAAAATAGAATTGTTCTCCCACTTTTTATGAGACTATCAGTGAGAGAAGCATCATCTTATTTTTTCTATTATTAAATCTATGCTTTTAAAATGATTACTAAAATCTAGTTTTTTTCCTTACAAGAAAGCAACACACTTATTGTAAAAAGTTTGTTAGCCAAGGAAAGAAACTAAGATCCCCAGAATTCCACCTTCCAGAGATAACCATTGATGGCCCACATAATAGTACTTCATCTCCTTCTATTGCTACTAATAAGACCATCAGCAACTGACAGATCGTGATTACCATATGCCAGGAAATGTTCAAAGCATTTAATGTATATTAGTTAATTTACTCTACACAACAACCTTATGGTGTAGGTACTATTAGTATTCCTATTTTACACATAATGAATTGAAGGCAAAAAATTTAAGCCGTAAGTAACTTTCAAACACATAGTCAGTAGGTTATAGAGTAGGATTCTAATTGAGGTAAAATATAGTAAAAATATATAAATAAAACAAAGGATATTGAATATGGGATCACATTGAATCAGAGATTGGAGTTCTGCTTATTTCTTTTAAAAATATCATAAACATATTTTTTGTTTTGGTAACCAATAGTGTTTGTAAGTATCAGATGGGTATATTCCATTATAAAAATACATCACATAATTAAACCAATACTCCACTGACTGTCTTTTAAGTAGTTTTCAATCTTTAACTGTTACAAACAGTGTCAGGATGATTATACTTAGACCTAAATCTTTAAGAACATCCTTACTTATGTAAACATTTTTATTTCTTATGCATTACTAAACAATCTGAGAAGAAAAGTACACAGAAATCGCATCATGAACCAGTCTAACATTGTTGTTGTAACTGTTGATTTTATTCAGTGGATAAGTACTTAGTTTCACACAATGTTCAATTATATGTATTTGTTTAGCATTCAATCAATTTTGAACTTTCCTCAATGCTAATAGATGTTTTTCAACTGTAAGTACGCATGAGAATGAGCTAGTATGAAACATACAGTAACATTTTAAAATCTGTGTGCTAAATTTTAGAAATTAAAAGAGCCTCAATTCAGTTCTAACCAGAAATTATTGTTCCCCATGGGTAGATACCACTTTATTAGGTACTCCTTTAAACCATGTTTTAACTGTTTATTTGGAGTGGGAAGGAATGGGGAATTTTTAGATTAACCTCACATCTTCATGCTTATATAAACCTAACTCTAAATCTTAGTCTTTGGACATTTTAATTTATTTTATCAAAACATAGACATAATTTAAAGGTTTTTTGGGGGCTGGTGTCTCCTCACCATCCATCCTTTTCTGCTCTCGAGAGGCAACATCTTCTAAGTTGTCTTTTGTTGTTGTTGTTTTTAGGGTTTTCTTTTTATTTTCTTCTCCTCTGTTTCCTCTTTCTTTTCCCCATCCCTTCTCCTCTTCTCTCTTCTCCCCTTCCTGGTTTTAGGGTATAGAGAATATCGCATTCTTAGAACGCCTCCTGTTCTTCCATCTTACCAGTACAGTCATATCACAGTGACGAATTGCCTGATTTTTTCCCTTCATTTGCTTGTTTTTCCTTGAAATTTTGACTATGTCTTTGAATAACCGCCACTAGCCTCTGAATGCAATTTTCTGCCACTAAATGTATGAGATGATCCATAAGTTCCTTTACTCTTATTTGTTTCCTGGAAATATCCCTTCTTGGTCTCTCTGGACTCCTGCTGTAATCTGGATTATTTAGTCACCAAGCCTGCTCTCCAACAGCCATCCTGGAAATTTATTTATTCCCTCTGATTTCCTTTGTTTTCTAGAGTTCCCTATTTACTTACCTCATTTGAAAAAATTTTATCACTTATGTAGGCAATGTTTTTATCTTTTTGTCCTACTTTCTTCTTCTTCTTCTTCTCTTCTTCTTCTTCTTCTTCTTCTTCTTCTTCTTCTTCTTCTTCTTCTTCTTCTTCTTCTTTTTTAGATGAGGTCTCTTGCTCTGTTGTCAGGCTGCAGTGCAGTGGCACTATCTTGGCTCACTGCAACTTCTGCCCAGGGGTTCAAGCGATTCTCCTGCCTCAGCCTCCCCAGTAGCTGGGATTACAGGCACGAGCCACCATGCTCAGCTAATTTTTGTATTTTTAGTAGAGATGGAGTTTCACCATGTTGGCCAGGATGGTCTCTATCTCTTGACCTTGTGCTCTGCCCACCTGGGTCTCCCAAAGTGCTGGGATTACAGGCGTGAGCCACCACGCCCAGCCTGTCCTACTTTCTTATATATTGTCTGAACTCTATCCTCCAATCCTTCTATTTAAGTGTTTTTATTTTAAATTAACTATTGTTTTGTTAATATCCAAGAGCCTTTCTTGTTCCAGGATTCTTCTCTTTCTTATTCTTTTTCTTCCTCTTCCTCCTTTTTCTTTTTCTCCCTCCCTACCCTCCTTCCTTCTTTTTCTTTACTATTGCAGTTGTTCCATTGTCATGGAAGCAGTATCTTCCTTTATTTCTCTGGGAATATTAATCATAACTTATTTTAACATTTTCTTCTGTTTCCTGATTTCTCTCTCTTTCTACCGAGTTCCTTATTTCCTGCTTATTTGGTCATGCCTCTCAAGATAGATGACACTTAGCCATCTTTTCCTACTTATGATTGAAGCATTAAAAAGCTTATTTAAAAATGGTAGGTTTAAAAGTAACTATCAAAAAACTTCATGCACACTGGTGATAGGCTCTATATTAAGGAACCTCAAATATTAGCATCTAGAGGTCTTTATTCCAAGTCTGCAGATTTACTTAAAAGAAAGGTCTTCTGATCTGTCGTGGATGAAGAAGAAATCATTGATTGGCTGGGTAGGGTTAGGATGGGGACCTAGCATGCAAACAGAATTTCAGTGAATTTCCCTGATTTATATCCGACACCTTATTCTAGTTCATTTTATCTATTGTTTGCCATTCTGCATTTTTCTGGGTTTCTGTTGGGTGAGGTGGCTTGCCTCTCATTGGTACCCCTGTCTCCTCTGTGTAATTGAGTTTCAAATTTATTACTACTTTCATTTACTTTTCTTTTTCACATATTCTGGTTGTAAATTGCAGATGTCCTACATTTACTGAATATAGAATTTATGTATCAGTTTCCTGTTTGTTTTTGTGTGTGTGTGTCGACATCTGACATCTTTATCCATTTAAATCTAAAACGTGCCCCTACTTTTTAAGGATTTTGCAAAGGGAAGAAAGAAATCTATTAAGAAGACATTTTTGAGTCAGGCCTCATGGTCCATAACACTAGACCTTAGAAAGAATCTAGGCAGAGAATAGAGTGATTGATGACTTCATATGATAATTTTTTTCTCTCTGTGCCTTTGCTCTGTACCCCATCATTATGTATACGACTTTTACCTGTATTTCAAATCCCTGATAAAATGCCATCTCCTCCATGAAGCCAACCCTGATAATTATAATAATCTCTCCATTCCCTTAACTATTAATAGATGGCATTTGATCTATCATTTTATTATGGTGGTTATTCGTTTTATATCCAGGCTTGTCATTCTGTGTGCATGTCTCCAACAGGAACATTTTCTCACTAAATTATTAGTCCCTTTCTCTTGAGGATTTGATGAACATCTTACTCATCTTTGAATAGTTCCTAACTCCTAGTATATGCTGGAAAAGAGCATGTACTCAAAAATGTTGAACAAATATGTGAAGAGATATAGGCTATAACAATTCTTGCTCCTGGAAAAAATAGAAAGCCCATTTTAAGGTCTCCTATTTTACTCTATCACAGATATCCTCTGAAGTTCTGATCTGGGGTTATTACCTTCTTAGGAATAATTACATCAAGGAGCTGGGCAGCTTCTGCAAAGGTGCTGTAGGCAAAATGTGCCTTTATTGTCTTCTTGCTTGATTCTCTTCCTCCACTTTTCCCAGTGATCAAGTACCTAGAACCCCACTGGGAGGTCCAGCTGAATAATGGTAATAAGTATGATATGTAAGTTGAGCAGACCTTGGTTTGAATGTTGCCTCCATAACTTTTGAGCTGGACAGTGTTGCCAAGTTAGCAAATCGTTCTTCACCTAAACATCCTCTTGTGTAAAATGGAGAAAATATTCTTCACAAGGATGTCATGAAGGTAAAATAAAAAGCATATGGAACGTCCTTAGAAAAGAAAAGACACAGAATGGATTGTCTTTGTATATCCTCTTTCTTAAAACAGTCACTGAAATTTTTCCAGGAATATGGGCATTTAAAAAATACATATAGGAAAAGAGCAATGCTTACCTCGAAAGGAAACTACCCTGGTGAGAGTTTAATAATTTTTCATAATGTTTGGGTCAAGGACTTTTGGAAGCTTTATAAAACATCCCATGTTAAAGCACCCAGAACTATGGAGCCAATTTCCATGACTCCAATCCTCAAGAGAGAAAGTATTTCGGGAAATATTGTTCAGAGAGTTGAAGTAAGGCAAAACAAAGCATATAAACAGAAAAAAAAATTGTCCTTTCTTGCTTGGAATTCTTTCAGTAATGTTTGGCATGAACAGTAAAACTTTTGTTTCCTGCCTTTGTTCCACTTTCAAAGTTTCTCCTATCATATAATATATATATATATATATATATATATATATAAAAGTGTGTTTTCAAGGCATCTATTCAAAGGGCAGCTCTTCTCTGTTTGTTTGTTTTTTTGAAGTTGGTGAGTCTCCAAATGATGGAGGAGGAAAGGAAAACTTTGTATCAGTCAGATGACGGGAGTGTGGGCATTGGAGTCCTGGAGACCCGCTATTTCAAACACTTCACAGAGTGCTGGAGTGTTTGGGAACATAGTGTTTGACAAGATACATCTGGCTTCCAATTATCTCTGCCAGGCAGTTTTCCTCCTGTCCTCCAAAATGTTTTCATACAGTTGCTAGTCCTGTGTTCTGGTATATATGTTTTTCCCTGCACAAAGGTAAAACTGATTCTTCTTTTTTTTTTTGAGACGGAATCTCTGGCTCTGTCGCTCAGGCTGGAGTGCAGAGACGCAATCTCAGTTCACTGCAAGCTCCGCCTCCCAGGTTCATGTCATTCTCCTGCCTCAGTCTCCCAAGTAGCTGGGACTACAGGCGCCCACCACCACGCCTGGCTAGTTTTTGTATTTTTAGTAGAGATAGGGTTTCACTGTGTTAGCCAGGATGGTCTCGATCTCCTGACCTCGTGATCCGCCCGCCTCAGCCTCCCAAAGTGCTGGGATTACAGGCATGAGCCATCGCGCCCGGCCTGATTCTTCTCTTTTCATAAAACTCTTTGTCTGTCTCAGGAAAATCTACCTTGCGAGATTTCTACCAGTTAATGCTAATTACTAATAGATTTATCCACCTTTTTTTCTCAGTTAAGACAATCAGACATTTAGATGTGGCAGAAATGAAATGTTACTTCATAGCAAAGTCCATCAGAATTGAGGCAGAAGCCAGAGATTCTTCATTCTAATAATTTACTAGGATGAAAATGTACAAAGGGAAGGATAAAATGTCTTTTGATTCCAGATGTAGCAGAAGAGAAGCAATGTTTATAAATACCTACTATGTGCAAGGTGCAGAGCAGAAGCTATTTGATGTAATTTTTCCACTGGTCTTCAGAGATAAATGTTCATACTTTCATTTCCAAAATAAAAAATAGGTCAGCAAGGTGGGAATTTACAAAAGGTGATAGAACTCATTAGGGATCAATATAGAAACTCAGACTGTTCTTTTCTGACTATACTATGTTTTCTTTCAGAGTGAGTTGGCTCAGAAAATCCACAGAGAATAACCCAAACAAATGTTTCTAGTTAGGTGTGAACTCCAGCTTTCCATTATCCCTGCAGCTGACTGGCTGCTGCTGTCCCTGAGAACCGGCTTCACCTCACCACCCCGTTTCTCCTCTTTTTTGAGAGCTGAGTTGCGCCCACAGTTTACTAACAGTGTGGGAGGAGTTTTTCCGTTTCTTCTTCCTCTCCTCTACCTTCAATGAGAAAAACATATTTTCTCCTGGAGAGAAGAGGTAGCTTTGTCACTCTGGTCCTATTCCAGAGCCACCAGATTGCAGACATGAAAAGCATGAGCTCCTAAAGGTCCCACGTGCTGTGATGCGTAGCTCTTATCCTCGTAGCCTCAGAGTGACTGGGAGAGAAAGCCACTGCTCAGGAAGAATCCAGGCAGCTGGAGCCTGTCACTGACTTGATTTAGCAACATGCTAAGGCCTTCTCTGTCTGGGGTCACCCCCACATGGAGCCATTCCTCTTGTCCTTCTTTATAAGCAGAAATGTCAAGGATGGACAGAAGGCATTCTCCATACTTTTCTGCTGGTGGCAAGGTTAGAATTTCTCTTCCTCAACTTTTAGAAAATGCCAAACCCTGATCACATCTGCCAAGCTGGCAGATGTGGTTCTTCCTGGTCCAAGCTGGGCTTCAGTAATGGATGCAGAACATCAACTTATCTTTTCTGGATACCTTGAGCCAGGCGTTGGCACAAGGCAGCATCACCAACAAATAGGCATTTTGGTGCCATTTGTGAAAATTAACTTCCCTAATTAACTTACTCATACAAATGCATTCAGGATGAAGACATTAGGATGATTACCTAGAAAATTACTACCTTGGTAGGGTCCCCTGTGCCCCCTTTTGCCTCTGAAATGTGCCAAGAACAAAATTGCTCTGACGACATTGTCAGATCTCTGAGAGCAAATAACTGATGAATGAAAGAATGATTCCACGTGTTGGCAACTCTAATCCTAATTTTAGCTCATGGACTCTACTCAGCATGAAGTGGCCAAGAAATGATTTTCTCCATCCAGAAGGGAGCACTGGTGAGCATCAAAATTACTTCTTGGTGTGAATTCAAGCACCTTCTCAAGCACCAGGCTACACAGCAATTATGGCTTAATGAGTTTTACGTCAATTAGGACAGCTAGAAGGGTACTCTGGGGGGGACCAGTAGGAGGTCTACATCTCAGAAACAAGAGGTTCTGAAATTCCATGTGTTTACCCAGCCTACAAGTGCAACTTTATTATTTTTTTTTATGAGCCTGAATATGTCCATGGAGAGCCTTAGTAATATGAAACATTTTCAGCCCTAGGGAATTTTACTTCCTCTCTTTGAAATTCCCTATGCATAAGTGTTAGTCATTCTTATCAGATCAGAAATTTCTGGAAAATTTTCTTTTTTCTGGGGTTTTATTTCATTTTATTGTATTATAGGAGTCCGTTACTCAAAATAAAATGCATACATTTTCCAAATATTGTTCTATGTTCTTTGTCTGGTCAGGCATGAAGAGAAGTCAGAAAATTCAGGGTAGAGCTCAAGGTTATGGGTACATAAGGGTAATGGTATGTGCTTCCTCCAAAAACTGAAGGGAATTTAAAGTATTCTAAGAGTTTAAATGATTGATTTCCAACCCTGCTACACATTAGATTCATCTAGCAAGGTATTTTTTTTCTTTTTTCTTTTCTTTTTTTTTTTAACTTTCAATGCCTGAGTCCCGCTTCAGACGAGTTAAGTTAGTATCTCTGGGAGATGGGGTCAAGATATCCCCAAAGTTTCCCAGATGATTTTAACGTCAGTCAGAGTTGAGAACAATCCATTGATTTTCATAAATATATACTCATCATTTATTATATGCTAGGCATTTTTCTAGAAGCTGGAAATGTAGCAGTGAACAAATCAGACAAAAATCCCTGCCTTCACAGAGCAAATATGCTAGTGGATTTTCACTGACAACACAAGATTAATAAATAAATAGCATTCATGGTATATAAGTTAATGATTAGTGCTAAGGAGAAAAATAAGGAAGGAGGACATCACTTTTATGATGCGGGAGGTTTGGCAATATTATGAGGCATCAGGGGAGGACTCATGAGAAGGTGACGTTTGCATGACGATCTGAAAGAGGTAGGGAAAATGTCTCCAGGCAGAGGGAAGAGCAAATGCTAGGTCTTGAGGTAGGAGCATATTGATCCCAAGAAAAGCCAGGGGGCTAATGTAGAGTATATATACACTGTTTGTCTAAACTACTAAAATCCGCACTCTAGGTAGAAGATGAACTATTTGTAGAAATAAACCAAAAGACTGTATATAAATGTGTTACTAAAGAATTTGAGAATACTTTGAACCAAACCCAGCATGGTCTGCTGCAATGTTAAGGATGCAGGCATGGATATGATAGTAATTTGATAAACTGATATAGAATGAATTCCAGTTTAGCCTGTTTGATGAAAGGAGGTAGGAAGAGAAGGTAGATCAATCTAGAGAACAAAATCAGTAAGACAGGGGAAGCAAGAGTGAGAGCAGTCCTCTGTGCATGGATAGGAGCTGAAGTAGGGTGGAGGGATGTCCATGGGTTGTGACAGGTCACGACAGGACAGGCATGCATTAAACCCTGGAATACATAACTGACAATCATCCTTCTCATTCAGTGTTCTCCAAGCTAACGAAAAAAGAGAAGCCTTCTAATATGTCTAGCTTACAGGGAATGGCAGTGTTGATCAGCCAAGGTGAACGTGTAGTCCACCTGTATCTTATTTCTTATGATAAGTTAAGACATTACAATTGGGATTCTAGATATTGGTCTAAGTGACCTTTGTATAAGCCACTATCCCTGAGTCAGATCATTCCAGAGTTAAATACTGAGAAGGTAAGGCCCCTGAACCTGTGAATTTTGGACAGTAAAGTTTGGACAATGCAAATGTCCCTTTGTGTGGCTCTGAAGCTCTTGGCCTATTTCTCTAACAGCTGACTTTGCATTGCCATGTGACATTCACCTTTTACATCCAGCAACACTCCATTCAGTCCCTATCTTGCTTGGCAGCTGTTTTTTCACAGTACAAATGAAAACAATACCTAATTGCTTATCTGTCTCTTACAGGTAGTATGAAAATCAGATCTGATACCATACGGGAAAGTTGTTTTAAATGCTAAAATGGTGTGTAAAATATAGCATTATTTTTATTAATAATGATAAGACTATATCTAGGTAAACTGAGAGTCAGCAATCTGTTAAAGCCATGTTGTCTTTACCATATACAGATTGGATTCAACGTTTCTTGTAGGTAAGCATAATTTTATTTTAAAACAATATGTGTAGATACTAGACACATTTACAAAGTCTGGAAAATTAATATGTCAAAAGAAAGCTACTGGTTATAGTTTGATGATAAGATTTTGTTTTTTTCTTTATTTACATAAATGCAGTTATTTTTATTGTTCTTTTCATGCAAGATACAGATACTAATATCTGTTTATTCTAAATATTCAGTAGCACATATTATGAACATAAAACAATGAAAGATACTTTTCAAAGAACCTCATCCAAGGCTTTGTATGTAATTGTTGAATAAATGGAGTGTTTCATCTGACATTACTGGTAGTGAGCTGGGGGATTAGGGCTATAAATCAGAGTTTTCAGATGTTGGTCAAGAAAAGCCACATCCAAGAATCCTGAAGAGTCAGGCCCATGTGGCCTGGCCTGGCCTGGCCTTCTGAATGCACTCTTGAACTGAGTAGACCATGGGGCCATTTCAGAGGCTAAGCTTCTGTCTGTCAGAACTCAGAGGTTTCAAAGAGACCTTTTGTGTTTTTTTCTTTTCTTTTGCAAATATCACCCCATCTTCCAAATATAAAAAGAAAAGATGGAATTAAAAATGAGATAAGTAATGTGTCCTCAGACTAGAAAATTAGTGAGGTGGTAAAGTCTTCTTGACTTTAGCTAAGGAATAATTGACAGAAGAACTTGGCTGAGCCAAATAAAACTGGGCATGGAAACTTCTCTTGATATGACAAAGACCAGATGCAAAGGCAGACTGAGCTAATGAGAGAAAAGGAAGAGACTTGATTGGGGCCATTCATCTCTCTCCAAGAACAGCCCCTGAGTCAGTTTCTAGAGCCGTTAGTGTTGAAGTCCACCAGCCAACGAGCCCCAGGAACACTCCTGCAGTCAAACTTCAATTTGACTGTAGCAAGGTAGAAGCACACACTGGGAAACTGTGGAGAACCTCAAAAGGAAGAAGTTAGGGAAACATTCCTACAGATTTTCAAGGGACTAGAGTTAATCATACGATGGTCTTGGCAGGGATTAGTTAGAATTCATAAATTGTGGAGTTGCTCACTAAGTGGTCTAATCTTTAGAACATCTGAGTGTGTGCAGGGTTACTGTAAGGTCAGCTTTTCTATAGTCACATACAACGTCTGGGTCACAATAGGCTGATGTTAAAAAACAGAATTTGAGTATATATAGTTTTCTTCCATATTTATGATTTGGTGCAGTTGATCTGTTTTATGAATTACAGTATAGTTCTGCAAATTGTGGCTTCTGTTTCAGTTCTGTTGGGTGAACATATTTCATGGAAAAAACAGGAGTTAGGTACTGGAACATCCAGTATTTGCTAAGGGATAATACTTATAAGTATTGTATATATCCTTCTCTTCATGCATTTTGCTCTTTTCCAATGGTCTTTATTACACAAACTGTTTTCCATAAGGAGCCAATCAATAAGCTCCAGAAAATGTTTCCAGGTGTTAAAGTAGGGCTCTCTTCTCATTTCTTTATTTTTTATAGAAGTCAGATGCTGAACAAACCTCTCCACTTTTTGTCATCCGCACAACCAGCTACATACTAGTTGGACTTTGTCCCTGTTTCCCATAGATGCTGGGAAGCATAATATAGCCAGCCATCTTACAGACGCCTGGTGGAGACTCTTTACCAAATGGTCCTAAGACTTCCTGGTCTGAGTCCATTTTAACTTCCAGGAGACATGCTCTTTATGAATAAATCACTGTATCTTTTATCATCAGTGTCATGCCATTCTTTTATTAAATATTTTACCCTTGGATGAGAAAGCATGACCCATGAAATTGACCCCATGTATATTTTTGGTTGCCTTTTCCAGAGTTGGCATGGGATGTATCAGGGTTTGAGCTACTCCGTATTCCTCCAGGCTGTCTATTTCATGCAAAACGTGAAGATACAACAGGCATTTCTGCAGCTGTCTCTTAGATCTTTCTTTAGCCTAAGAAACACCCCAGGGACATAAAGGGTAATGTGGAAACCCATTTTCGTCTGGGTAAATAGATGAAAAAAAATAAGAACTTGCCCTAAGGCTCAGACTGGAACCAAAATTAGGGGCTAGAACACACACTGACTCTCTGATTCCCATTTTCTTTTTAACCCTCTCAATTTGGGTGTTATACTCTACCTCTTCCTTTTCTCTCTTTAATACAATCAATGAGAATCATCCTACAGTAAGAAATCATTACAGAGAGCCACAAGTAGTTACCCTTTTTGCAAATCCTAGTAAGTCACCCACAAATGGAAACTGAGGATGAGACGTAGGAGGAGGGAGAAAGTTTAAACATGGCTATGGCCATTGGCCTTTTGGGTAAGGTGTCTTTCCTGACCTCAGCAGACTTTTCTCGAGTTATATCCCTTGCAACATATTCATTCACCATGGAAAGATGGCAGGTTGCAAGTGGAAATGTATTCCTCATTAGATTTCTTCTCCTTTTTTTTTTCATAATTCTGTCTGGGGAAAAATAATTCCCTTCAAATCCCTTTCATGTTGGTGGTTATTTAAGCATAGGAAATAAAATTAGGAGAAATGAAAGAAAGCATCCCAGCAGCAGCCCATATTCTTGACTTTGAACATGCTTAGAGCAGGCCAAAGTGCCCAGAAAAATCACAGTGCCATCAGACTGCTGGGCTGAGAGCACAAGGATTGGTTAGTGTAGGGTGGGTGATTTGAAAAGTAATTTTGAACTCAACACTTACATTTACTTTCTTCAAATAGCAGCTCCCCAGGGTCACATTACATTGGACATGAATGGAAGGAACCTGTATCTTGTACAAGTAGAACAGGTTGATGCTGAAACATCATCCTAGCATTTAAGAATTGGCTCTTTTAGAATAGGAGCTCCCCCATGGCTCTGATAGGATTTACAAGACTAAACCATGACTTCCTCTGATGCTAGCAGCAACCTGGTGTGCAGAGCAATTGAATGGGGGGTCTCTGGAGAAAGGAAATCAAACTGCCGGGCAAACAAGTCATGGTCTTGGCTCACCAAAGCCAATCACAGATACCAGCTTCATAGGATCAGGTGAAATACTGTTTGTCAGTTCAAGTAAGGGGTGGTGATTTGTGCCTTTTTACCTCCTAGGTGGATTTATTGAAGGCAATTTTGAACATGACATG
Source organism: Trachypithecus francoisi (assembly GCF_009764315.1). Taxonomy (NCBI): domain Eukaryota; kingdom Metazoa; phylum Chordata; class Mammalia; order Primates; family Cercopithecidae; genus Trachypithecus; species Trachypithecus francoisi. The sequence goes on along the minus strand of NW_022681470.1, from coordinate 65,970,361 downwards.
AATGTAGGGCACTCTCAGTGCTTATAGATGTTGCTCCTGCCCAGAATGCCCCTTTCCCCATATCTGTTAAACAGATTCCTCCTGCTCAAACATCACTTTCTCTGTCAAGCACATTAAGCCCTCCTCAAAGGTCTGCCTCTCTTTGGCTAAATGGACTGTGTGCTTCTTCAGAGATGTTGTTTTAGGCCTCTTTATAACATAGTCCTAACACAATGCCTGGCTCCTAGGTACTTTACAAGATTGACTGCATCTCTGTTCCTCTTTGAAATATTTCCAGTTTGCCTTCTGAAAAGTAATCCTGCGAAAGAGATTTCAGATAAAGCCCATTCTGCCCTGGCTCTTAAGCAACAACTGGGAACTCTTTTCCTTCATAGAAGTTCAAGTTTGGAAATTTCACCTTGCACTTTACCCTTCTAAAGCTACTTGTTGGAGAAAGGACTACTTCAAGTCATTCTTTAAAGAAAAGATGCGGGGCTGGCCTCGATGATCTCTCATTGACCTCTTCACCCTCAGCATGCCCAGCTCTTAAAAGGAAACTGTGATGTAGGTAAGAGGATATTTGAGTTGGAAGCCTGAGGCCTGAAGTCCTCTGCCCAGATTTGCCATTAATTAGCTGAGTTATTTGGTTAAGTTGCTCCTTCTCTGGGGCTCGGGTTCATCATCTATGCCTGAGAGGCTTGAGTTCAATGATGTTCAAATACTACTTCCAACTCCAACAATAGTCTTACAATGTTAGGAGTCTCCATATCTATGAAACACCAGAGTTAACAATCCAATTAATGCCTGTTCTTAGCAGATGAATTCCCCACCCCCTATTGTTTAGGAATTTTTTCATCATTAAAATAATTGTGTGGGAGTGGGAGGTTGTTTATATTCTTTTGACCTTTCTGCTCTCCTGTGCTATAATGAAACTCTGCACTGCCATTTGGTGACTAGGCTTCTGAGGCATTCTCTCATGTGCAGTTGTTACACAGATGTAGAATGGAAAGGGCACTGGAATAGAAGTCAGGCCATCTAAGGTCGTGCCCAGCTCTTGACACTAACTAGCTCTGTGGCCTTGGGCTTGTCATGTCCCCTCTTGGGGTCTCCATTTCCTCACCTGTTAATTGGGGTGTCTGAACCATATGATCTTTATAGTTCTTCAACTCTTCTTGCATTCTATGAATTCCAACAATGACATCTCTCCCTAGAGAGTGAGGGCTGAATGGAGACCTTGTGTCACACTACTCCAAATGCCACACAATTAATTATGGAATTCCAGCAATCAACTCCCCGCCCCCGCTCTCTACCCCCTGCCTGCCTGCATTAATGGCATTTTCAGAGACTTCTGTCTAGAAGAAAACGTCCGTCCCAGACTAATTGGCATCTTTCCATCAATGTCAAAGGGAGCCCAAAGGGTCTCTTTGCTTAGAACTCTCTTAATTCTCCTATGTGAGGCGGGGATGGGATGTGCCTTCAGCTTCTGACCCTCTTCTAATATCTATCAGTCTATCCTGACTGTATTGTCTGTGGTTTCTGTGTCATCTGGATGTGTGCTCATTTGAGAAATCTCATAAAAGAGAATGGCTTTCTATGCTGTGTGATATTTGTGAATGTACTAGGCCAACTTGAAACCATCTGCTGAGAAAGATTAAAATTCAAGAAGGAAAACAAAAGAAGGTACTCTTTCCTATTTGTTCCCATATTATGTATGGTTTAAGAGCACACATTCTGGAGGACAACTGCCTTGCTTTGAATATTTATTTGCTACTGAGTCAGCCATATGGCAGAGAGAAATCTGCTTTCTCTGGTTCTGTTTCCTTATCTGTAAAATGGGGTTCGTAAATAAAAGTACTAACCTCATTTAATTTTCATTTAATTTAAGATTAAATGAAATGATGCATGTTAATTGGTGTAGTGTTTAACATGATAGTCTTTAATATCAAAATTATGATATTTAACATTATTTTTGGCCAACCAACATTTGCAATGTCTCCGTTCAACTGGTCAACGAGTCATTTATTTTTTATTTTTTATTTTTTGAGATGGAGTCTCACTCTGTAGCCCAGGCTGGAGTGCAGTGGCACAATCTTGGCTCACTGCAACTTCCGGCTCCTGGTCCCGGTTCAAGCAATTCTCTTGCCTCAGCCTCCCGAGTAGCTGAGATTACAGGCATGCACCACCACGTCCAGTTATTTTTTGTATTTTTTGTAGAGACAGGGTTTCACCATGTTGGCCAGGCTGGCCTTGAACTCCTGACCTTGTGATCTGCCTGCCTCAGCCTGCCAAAGTGCTGGGATTACAGATGTGAGCCACCGTGCCCTGCCCAACCCAGTCAATTTTTAGGAGTTCAGCAACAGTTCATTTCTACCCCACCCACTTTGTCATGACTTCTATAAGATCCTACTGTTCTTGAATGATTATTTAGCAAAGTGCTTTTCTATTGGGGAAACCCTCTTCTCAACACTTCCTCACCACTCTGGGATGCCCTAACTCCTGACCTGAGCAACCGAGGAGCTCAGAGCTACCGTCGCAATAGAAAAGACACTTCACTTCAGAAGAGCACTGCTTTAATCATTACTTCTTATGTGCCCTCAGTAAGCATGAGGTCCATAATCTATCTATCCACAACCAAGGCATCTTTTTCTCTCAAAAGAGGGAGAAATGTCCCTCATTTTTACAACTTGCTGAATAGAGATCTAGTCTTGTGATAATCGCTCAGTTACAAATTCCATTTTCTTCACTCCTTATTCCCTTCCTTTAACACCAACAGCTGGGACTCTACAGCATGCAGAAAACAAAATTAAAACTTTCTCATGGGGAGGGGAAAGTTGAAGCAATTTGCTTAATGCGTTTTATCGATTGTACGGCACATTTACTCCATGGGTTCAAGATACTATGTATCCGTTCTCTTGAAGGCAAGTCCAAATCACTTATGGCATCTTTATGGAAATTCAAAATTGAATGGAAATATGACGATAAGGCCATCAGCTAAAAAGCATTGGCTCCTCATGAGGGATTCTACTTTGTTTCCCTCTCTTTCTCTCATCTGTATCATCTTTCATGGCAGTGTCCTTGAAGATGTCTCCCTTGGGCCTTCTCTACGACAGCTCTTGGAAGGCCAGCTTTGGTAAGAGGCAGTAAAAATGTCCAGATTGTAGAACTAAATTTAACAAGATACCTGATATTGGGAATGCATAACCATGAATAAGCGAGCAATCATTTATAAAACCAATTGTACCACGTATAAAAGTTGCCTGTATTTGTTAAAATCAAAACATGTGTTTAACGGTACTCAAATTATGTAAACAGTCTGTGTCTGGTTCCCATTAAAGGTACAGAATGAGCACTGAGGTAGCAACTTGAAAGCCAGGCTGAACAATTCTGCTGGTTATCTGTGAATGGTATCTGGAGGAAAAATGCAAATTATAATCCAGGTGAGGAGAGCCACATTGTTATCTACAAATTTGGAACCGGGTATCATTTCTGAGGACATGTATGAAGCCAGAAATCAGAAGGATGGGAATCTGATGGGATGTGGTTGGAGCAAGTGGCTCAAACCTGAGGTTATACACCACGGTGGGATGACAAAGGTGCACTTTCATGCAATCCAGTTGCATGCGTGGTCTGGGAGTGCCTCTAACCTGAACTCTACGCTTTCTTATTCCAGAAGAGAATACTCATGAGTGTATTAATGGTGACTATAGACACTTTTAGGAATTAATTTGTTGGGGGCCAAGAATGGACCTAGAGAGACTAGAATAAGAGTGGGTGGGGCAGATGATGGAGGTCTAGAGAGATTATCACTTTGTAAAAACTAATTCTGTTTTCCTGCCTATTCCTAATACTGTGCTGTAAGACTAGCAGCTGGGACCATGCTGTATGCAGCAGAAATTAAGAAATTAAGACTTTCTCATAGGAGGAGAAAACTAAAAGCAATTTATTTAATGCATTTTATTGATTATATGGCTCATATACTTCTTGAGTTCAAGATAGCACATGTCCATTCTCCTGACGGCAAGTTCAAATCATCATTGGCATCTTTAGAGTATCTTTCTCTTCTGCAGCAGAGAGTAAAGGAAAGGATGGGGAGACAGAGAATGTGTGTGCATGTGTGTATGAGTGTGTGTGTGTGTGTGTGTGTAAGGGGAGAGTGGAAAGGATAAAGAGAAACAGAGACAGTGAAGGAAGGAAGAAGCCTAGGAGAAAAAATACTTAGGAACTGAAAAGAATTAGTACTTTAAGGGAAGTGCCAGATCTTGGAAAGTAGAGATTGCCAGTGTAATGCAGTCTTTAGGAAAGAGGTTCTGGAGATTTCAGGGATTTCAGGATATACCATAAGGAAGAAGAGTCCTTTGAAAAATTTTGGATATCTTGGTGCCTGATACCAAAAAAAGCAGCTTCCGAAGGGTCTTATTTTAAACACAAAAAAAGAATGCTGTGAAAAGAGGTTGTGGCTAGCTTATGGGTGACCAGCAGCCCAAAGAAGACAAAATAGACTTTTCAGGCTAGGAAGGAACTGAATGCTTTACATGCAGCATAGACTTCAAACCTGTTGAACTTAGCAAAGCTTGGACTCCAGACTCTTAATGCTGTAAAAGAGAAACTCCTTGTCCTACACAGGAAGGATTTGGAGGGGGATTTGCATTCCCTTCAGTAGGGGAGGAGAACACTGAAAACAATTAAAAGGAGAGGGGATGGGCTCCTTGGGGTGTTGGTAGACTTGGTCTGCACAGAAGGCAAAGATTGTTTTGCTCCTAGGGGACCCTGGATTTGAGACTCTGAGTCTCCCTCAAAGGCAGAAGATGGTTTCACTGGCCAGTGTGGAGAGCTTCATTTTCTATTCTCTGTACCTTCAACTGTTGGTAATTTACAGAGGCAACGACTTAGATCCTCCTTGGCCAGAAGTCTCTGGGTACCTAAAACCAATTACAACTCTTCACTCCTGTTATAGATTTAAAAATGTAACTGGGATAATGTCAAACAGCATCGAGAAAAGGCTTTGGGGCTCAAATAAAGTGGCAGTGACCTCTTTACCCTCAATTTTCCCCGGATGTCAGGACACCCTTCACAGGGTGAAGGAGTATATAAATTTAATCTGGTTGTTCACAGCAGGGCCAAATGGAGGAACCCATCAGTTGTCACTCTGGGCAGTGACAAGCTCACAGCCCTGTCAGTGATGGGTGATGAAGCACAAACTGCCATTAGATACATCCATGTCACCTGAGGAAGAAGGAAAGGGGAAGGAGGAACCCTCACAGAACTACCTTTGTCAAGATGGTTTGCACAGACCTTGTGAAGGAATGAGCTCTTTCTGAGTCAGTAAAGAAAATCTGCTACTAAGGCAGTTGATGGATTCCTATCCAATCACCTTTTTAGGAATGTTGGAAACTGGTAGCTCTGATTCTGTCTCTCTCTCTCTCTCTGTAGATCTCACAACACACATTTGCCTGTAGAGAGGCTGTCGTGTTTTCTTGTTATCCAAAGCACGGTCCGCAAATCAGCAGCCTCCATATCACCTGGGGGCTTGTTAGAAATGCAGAATATCAGGCCCCACCTTGGACCTCGAGAATCACAGACCATATTTTCACAAGATTTTCAGACGATTTTATGCCCATTAGTCGTATATGATTCTCTAAATATGCAGTTTTACAGGAGAAAAAGTCCATAGATGTTGCTGCTATCACTTACAAAAACAGCAGCAACTTTGCTTTATATATTTTCAAATATAAACTTTTTCAGTCAATTCAGCTGAACAGTATTACCTAAGAGAAGAACATCAACTCCCTCCACCTCCCAGTTGTAGTTTCCCAGGGAAACCAAATATAAATCTAATAGAAAGGAAATGCAAGGAACATTCAATTTCTTTTACGCTTGATACCTGATTCCTTCCAGATTCAAGATCAGTGTTATTTCCAGGGCTCAACTGAAATGTTTGAGCATAGGAATGTGTATGTGTGTGTGTGTGTGTGCTGCCCACATAAAGCTGGGCATTCTACCCAGTATTAGGTGATTTTTTGATATGGTAACATGCTTCATCTCTCTGTAGCATCCCCTTCCTTCCAGTTCTTGAAAAAATTATGGTGCTCTTTGCCACAGGCACATGCTCTGTGAAAAGAGAGAGCAAATTCTAATGAATTAGAAGAGGAGAGCCAAACTGTCTAGTTAAAGTTGCCTTAACCCCTCTGTGCTCATCACCACCTGTTTCTGCCTATTCTCACCAACCCTTCTGCAGCCATCCCTGTCCCACTCCCTGTCTGACCGCCTACTCCAAGGGAGGATTTTGAAATGCCAAGAGGCAGAGACAAGCGCATTGCCCTATCCTCTTTCTTTGTCCAGAAGAAGCTGGTGCAGCAGGGAGCAGGGCCCATGGGCAGATCTGGTGAAAAGGCATTGTAGAATGCAGAGGCTCACAAGCACTGGAGAAAAACACAGAGTGAAGGAGCTCATCTGAAGTTAAATGTGTGTGCTCCTTTCCCTTTATTCTGCCTTGCTGATCTCCCACCTTCTTAGCAATCAAGATCCCACGTGTGGAATAGTTGCTTAATTTCTTCCTCTAGTCACATTCTAACCATGATCAAAGCCCTGTCTAAGATTCATTGCATGTATTCATTCAAAGATTAACTGAACTCCAGTGGGGTGCTAGCTTCTGTCTTAGTTCATCCAAATACAGAGACAAATAAGACAGAATCCTGACCATTTGCATCTCAGTGTAGAATAATGAAATGAGTGTGGGCTTTATGACCAAAGTGGGCTGGGTGTGAATTTGAACTTTGACGTTTTCTGATGGTTTTGAAGATACACAGGCAAGTTTCTTGAACTCTACAAGCCTCATTGTTTCTGGGCAACAATCCTTCTCTTAAAACTGAGATTATAAACACCTTTGATGTAATGACCAGGACATAGGCTTCTTATGTCTTGCCTCTAATCAGGAGTTAAATGTAATATTGCTACTTTATAAATACTGACTAAACTGAATTTTGAATATAATTAAAAATCAATATTATATAGAACAATGTGAGTCCTAGTTGTGTTATCAAGTATCTGCAACTCCTTGGAGAAATCATTTAACTTCAGAATTTTTTTATATATAAGAAGGAGAAATTGGGAAATTTAAAAGAAGCCTTCTGGAAGCCTAACATGAATTTCCTGTAGGATTCCAAACTTCCGCAAAATGCTATGTTACTCTTCTACAACAAATGCTATATTCATAATTTACAAAGACGTGCTTAGATATGTGTAAGTATGTGTATATACATATATGTATACATGTGTCAATAATAGATGTATTATTTTCAGTCATTTTCTGTATGAAGTTGTAAGTTCCTAAAATATTTCAGTAAATTAAAGACACAATATGTCTCAGAGTGAAGAAGCCTTTAAATCTGTTTACTGCAGAATTTTCCAAGCTTATTTTATCCCCTCCCTTTTTATAGAGAATGTCTGTTCACATCTCCAACTGATATCTCCTCGACTAGTCCCTATTCCTTGTTTGACTCTGGGGATGGCTCCTACTTGATGATTATGGAGATTCACAGAAGGAAAACACTGTTTTTTCAGCATATTGAAATTATAGTTGCAGTAAACCATTGACTTTCTATATTTTTAAATCTCAGTTTTGACTACTTGTAAATGATCTCCAAATTCCATGTTATTAGTAATTTTTAATTTAGGCTCAACCCCCATTGTGTATCATGTGAAATGATTAATGAGCAGGGTGGAGTCACTACAGCTAATGGCCAAGCCCAGCTGACTCCTGTGGATCATTTAGATGTGCTGTTTTCCACTCACTGTCATGACCAGCAACTCCTGATATTGGCATATTTGCTACATCGTGGATTCATGATGATCTTCTACCACAATCCTCAAGAACATCAGGAGTTAAATTACATATTGTTGCCTTTGGATGCAGGCTCCTATTTTAGGCCACTGTTTCCCACACTAAAGGTAGAGCATCACTCTTCTCCTCAAGTCATTGGTACTTTGTTAAGAGAAATGTGGCAGGTAATCAACAGACCCTTGCAATCTCATTGATAAGATTCCAACTCTTCTAAAATGTGAGACATACCAGTGAAATATGCAGTAGTTTTTGAAATCCTGACATTGGTCAGCAGAGTCTAAGACTTTTCCTTTTAGAAATGACCTAGCCACAGGAAGCTGTGCCACCTCTATTTCTAATGCCAAAACTCATACTGGCATCTCTCTCAAGGTAAGTGTCTTACAGTGCAATGGAATTGTTTCCCAAGGGCTACTGATCTCAGGCCTGAATTTTGAGGAAGAAAAAATTAAAGGCAGTTTTTGGAAGCAAAGCCTGTTTCAGAGACTGGAATGAGACTATTGGTTTACATCTCCAACTGATATCTCCTCAACTAGTCCCTGTTCCCCGTTTGACCCTGGGGATGGTTCCTAGTTGATGATTATGGAGATTCACAGAAAGAAAACACTGTTTCTCAATTTAAATGACATGGGCCTGGTTGGAGGCAAAGACTGTTTATTGGCCTCCACTGTTTAGCAACTAATGAAATTAATTTTTAAAGAATAGTTACAAATGAAATACTGCACTTAGTCTGCAGTGTCTTGGCTCACTAGGATATTCAATGAGCCAGACTTAGAGCTATGGAATTTCCCCAAGAGATTGTTCTTGGGGAAGCCAGAGCAGATGATACAAAGATTAAGGACTTCTAAGCAGAAACACTGCAATATCATGTCTACAGTGATTTTATTGTCTATGTATTATAGAGAGGAAACATGTGGCTGGCCGTCTGCAACAAGTCCTCTTATTTTCAGCACAGGAAATTATAATTTTTGAACTTGAATGTCATGTAAAATTAAGACTGAAAGACAGAATTCATGGCAAGTCAACTATTGATATTTAACTGAAGAAAGAAAGTCATGGCCGTCAGGGCTCAATAAGTCTTACACGCTATCGTCCAGCCCTTGCAGCTTCTTTGGTCACCAGAAAAATGACAGAGGGCTAACAGTGACTTCAGCTTGCAGAGATTGTTTCATCCATCATAGCTGTGATTCTAGTTTCTCTTTATAATATTATTGATGATCAGTTGGTGGTATTACTCATGATGGATGAAGCCCAAAAGGGCTAACAGAGAATTCTGTGAGCCCAGATAACATAGGAATGAGAAGTTAGGTAGATAGGAGAGTTCCAAAATCATTAGATTTTCAACCCTTTTGGATAAAAAGAGAACTGAGATAGAACTAGTTGAAGTTGGACACAGATATGGCTGCTTTATTGGTAATATTTTTTTTTCCTTAGTGGCAATGAGACTGCAGGCAACAACAACAACAAAAGGAAATCTAAAAAACAAGACATGAGGACAGGCGTGGTGGCTCACACCTGTAATCCCAGCACTTTGGGAGGCCAAGGTGGGAGGATCACAAGTCAGGAGTTCAAGACCAGCCTGGCCAAGATAGTGAAACCCCGTCTCTATTAAAAGTACAAAAAAATTAGCCAGGATTGGTGGCGGGTGCCTGTAATCCCAGCTACTCAGGAGGCTGAGATGGAGAATTGCTTGAACCTGGGAGGCAGAGGTTGCAGTGAGCCGAGATGGCACCACTGCACTCCAGACTGTGTGGCAAAGTGAGAATCTGTCTCAAAAAAAAAAAAAATAATAATAATACAAAACTCTTGCTTCCTGAGAGGAGGACCATAGCACTTGGCTTTGCATTCTGTTGCTCATAGTCAAAGAACCATCCTGATTCGGTGAGAGAGGGGACCACATATGGGTTTGGATGTCAGGGGTGTGGTTCATTGGGCATCTTTAGAGAAGAACTATCACAATGATCTTGATCACCTATTCAGAGATATGCCTATTACTACTTTAGAAAGAGTGGGAAAGAGAAAAACTTTCTTTTTCTATATAGATTTGAGACTGTACTGGACTATAAATTCCAAGACACTATTGAGGCTAATTGTTCAGTTTTGAAAAGTGAAAGGATCTGAGACTGTCTTATAATTATACTACTTTTTCTTTTTTTCTTGGTTCACTGCAAGCTCCGCCTCCTGGGTTCACACCATTCTCCTGCCTTAGTCTCCCGTGTAGCTGGGACTACAGGCACCCGCCACCACGCCTGGCTAATTTTTGTATTTTTAGTAGAGACGGGATTTCACCGTGTTAGCCAGGATGGTCTCAATCTCCTGACTTCATGATCTGCCCACCTTGGCCTCCCAGAGTGCTGGGATTACCGGAGTGAGTCACTGCGGCCAGCTGAGAAATGCACTTCTATTGAAACATTGTGTTCCTCAGCAAGCAGAAAGAGTCTCATTACCGTGGATGGAAATTAGAATTTCTGTAAAGGGAGAGTAGACCATTATTTTAGGACAAAGGCAATCCTATTAGTCGAGGAAGAAGGAAGCTCTCTGCTAGTTGGAGGCATCCAGGAAATTGGGCAACCTGTAAGAATATTATGGGGTGGGCTCTGACAGCCTTCAAGTCTAGTAGCCAGTAGTCAAGAAGTAAGTCGGTTACTCTTTAGAGTGCAGTAATTTCCTTCCATCACCTCTCAAATCTTTGGGAATCTCATTAGAAGTGTAGTTGGGCCTCCGCTTTGCTGTGGGAATTAAAGGAGCATAATACTTCCACCCTCGTCCGCAAGGACAATGTGATCATATAAGTCATATCCCAAGCTACAGTAGTGTCCTGATAATTGAAGGACTCAACTGACCAACGCAGAGGCAGTAATAGACACTGATGCAGCGGTGAGATGAGCCACCTCTGCCTGGTCAATTTTCTCAGAAATACCAGAGGAAGAGGAGTCACCAAAGATGACAAGAGTGGCTAAGTCATTGTAATTTGGTTAGTAGCAAGTGTAACTTAACTTTATACTCAAATATGGTAAGGCTTGTACATGCCTCTTATGCATGGCTGCAATTATCATGGAAAAACACTAAGGGGGTGAAGTCAGATTGGAGATCATGCCAGAGAACATTAGACAATAGACAGAGTAAAACAGGAATAATTTTCTCAAGAGTGGACCAGAGGCTCCGTAGTATTTATGTACATGACAATGATTTCAAAATGCCACTGTGTGTGTGTGTACCTGTGTGTGTGCATATTTATGGACAGTTTATGGACAACTTTAACAAAAGTTTAACAAAAGACAACTTTAACAAAAAACTTTAACAAAAGACAACTTTAACAAAATCTCTTGCCTTACTGAGGACAGAAGGCAGAAAACAATTTAAACTTTTTTGATGAGAAAGGGTCTCATACACCAGTTAAATGTGCTGTGCCTTAGTGTAGAGATTTCTTAGAATTATTTTAGTGGTAGAGGGCATAGCTTATCTTCTTCCTTAATTTCCCCCAAACTCACTTGTATATCCAGTGACTTTTGGTTATTCTTTCAGTGTTTCCCTTACTCTTTTCAGATGTCATTTCATAATGCATTGGCTTCTGGGAGCCTACCACTCTCCAAACTTTTACATCTGTTGTAGATGATAGCTTAAAAGAAATCACATATTGTTGGAGCAAATCAAATTTCAAATACTTATTATATGATTTTTAAGTCAATCCTCCCGAAGATGGCCCAATGTCTCTCCCATAAAGTTCATAAATTTTATAACTCTTTTTGTGTATGTTTTCTGCTATGTCTAGGTTAACAGCTATATTCTGGCTAATTTTGGTTGCTAGAAAGCTGATCACTGTGGGGCGGTAGTGATGGCTCACACCTGTAATCCCAGCACTTTGGCAGGCTGAGGCAAGCAGATCACCTGAGGTCAGGAGTTCGAGACCACTCTGGCCAACGTGGTGAAACCCTGTGTCTACTAAAAGTACAAAAAATAGTCAGGTGTGGTGGCGGGTGCCTGTAATCCCAGCTATTCAGGAGGCTGAGGTAGGAAAATTGCTTGAATCCAGGAGGCAGAGGTTGCAGTGAGCCAAGATCGCGCCATTGTACTCCAGCCTGGGTGACAAGAGTGAAACTCCATCTCAAGGAAAAAAAAAAAAAGAAAGAAAGGAAGAAAGCTGACCATTGGGTAAATAGGGCATGATTATACTTCATCAATAAGCCTTGGTTATAAAATAATCACATGACAAACAGAACAACTAAGCATAATGTTTGGGGCTGCCATAGCAGGTTGTCTATTTCACACATCGATATATTCAGTTTATTCCCAGAGCCCCTTTGAGAGACATACTGAACTTTAGTGCAAACCAGAGTTTCCTGAATCATGGGTATGAACTCATGTGTTGAACTACCCTTGCTCCTGACCTCCTGCACATGTCAGCAGAGAAACAGAAATATGAACCGACATGGCAATCAGGAAAACACACACCCCGACAAAACTTCTGCCAGTGGAGGCTGACCCCCCTTTTCACACCTCTTCTGGCACATGCTGCCAGGACCTGTTAATAGCTTGTATTACAAGAATCCCCAGAGCTGTGTCCAAGTTTAGACTCTTCAGAAGGAGAAGCAAGATTTAAAAACATAGAGGAAGGTTCTGGGCAGCCTGGTGCATTGCTATACCCTGGAGGTTGATGAGTTAGGAGAGAGGTGGATAAATGGGGGAAGACTTCAATAAGCTATGGATCCAGGGTTGGCTTTCCAGGCAAACTGTGTGAGAAGATTTCCTTTGATTTGCTTCCATTTTTTCCTTCATTCCCCTTCTACCCATTTCAGTTATCTCTGGCCAGCACACTTCTCTCCAGGGTTCCCAGACTGTTGCTCTAAGACTCTGTCCTCATCACTCCAGGGACAGTGCCCCGTGATCTAACCCCCTAAGGTAGGATGCCTCCAATGACAGTGCCATTTTTACAGCAGCTCCTTAAACATGAAAAATATTTCTGTATTTCAAGCACTTACTTTAATGGTTAATTTTCTGGCTAGAACCCACATAGAAGCCCCCCTCCCATCCCACTGTATATAATTACCTACTTCTCACACCCAGAGCCAAGTGCAGCCTGTTATATCCTGCTGGTTGAGTAATGGAGTTGAGTTTCTCTAACCTCAAATGACAACACGACTAAGGTGAATTATAGTTTGGGGCAAAGGTAGCAGGAGAGGTAGGTGGGCATTTGGATTTAATTGGAGTTGAGGCCACCAGCTCTGTAGATAAATGTTTTTTATTCTGAAGCGATTCAACGATTACAGCCAACATTCACATGAAGAAAAGTGCACCTGAGTTCAGGAAGGGGAGTGCTAGGATTATTTTTCAACCCAGTTGGTCTAAATTCTTGCCTCACTCTTCTTGGTTTCTGCAAGCAGATGCTGAGCATGCTTTGAACGAAGGGCTAGGCGTTTCCTGCCAAGCAGCTCCAGAGAGGCATCTACAAACCACAGCATTGAAGACATTTCCCAGAAGGCTTTAGAAGTACAAATCTCTTTAATTAAAATGGGAAAAGCCATAGTGAACGAGGTGTGAGGGGATTGGCTGAGAGTGGAAGGGGGATGGGAATGAAGGGAAGAAAAGGAAGGAGAAAAAGCAATAAATATTTTACAAGTGTTTTCAAACACTGGCCGTCTAACACCCAGAGGAAAATGCCACTTGATGGATTATATTTTGGGTTAGAAAGTGAGGCTAATTCAATGTAATGAGAGGTGAATGGGACTTCAGGCCCTTATCCAACCACAAGAGACCCCTTACAAAAGAGTCTGCTCTTTCAGTCATTAATTTTTTATGAAGTTTAATAGGCCTGAGTCTAGAGACCTTCTGTGGTGTTGATTAGCTTCATATTTCTCTCATTAATGTAGAATCTGATTAGCTCTTATAAAAAGCATTTCATCTCAGGCGTGTGGCAACCACATTGTTCTGATATTAGGAATTGCAAGTTGAATTCACCTGAGAAAAGAAACATCTGCAGGGACAAAGGCCCTGACCTCTTGCTGCCACAAATGAGAGGCCTGGGAAGACCAGCTGGCTCCCACATCTCATTGGCTGTGGTAAGAAACTCTCAGCATTTGAACTGGGACAACCTTATTGGAGGCCAGCAGAGCTGGTTCATCTCAAAGAGAGCTGACTTCATAGAGTAGGCAGCAGCCACCACATGAATCAGGCTTTGAAGAAAGCAAAAATGCTGTGAGTGACATAGAAAAGGGGGTCATTACAGGAACTAGATTCTGTGCTATCATAGGAGCTGGCTGAGTAGCCTGCTGCTGTGTCTGGTGTGGGGTCTGAAGTTGCTCCAGGTCAGCCAGACCAGCAGTCAAAAAGGAAGGCGGGATGTGGACACACTGGAATCCCTCTCCGTTTTTTACTACCTACAGCCTTGATGTCATGGCTGACCAGTGGAGATGCCCATGCCCTTCACCATGGAAACTTGTCCGCAATTGACCCAAGACTCAGCGAAACTGAAGAAGGAGATCCGGGTGCTTTTCCAGGAGCTGCCCCATGCTAAAGCAGGTGAACCAACTGACCAGCAGCAACGTGGAAGCCGCTACAGTGCCTGACACCCTGCACTATACTTCAGAGGGTCAAAATGGTCACTCCATCTCCGTCTTCCAAATCTCATGATTCTCTACGGCCAACCCAACCAAGAACCATACAGGGAAGGGAACTCTGGAGACTGTTCTGATGTAGCTGATTTGACACAGCACAGAGCTGCCACAGTCAGTCCTAAGCAATATACACCAAAGAGAATGACTTGATACCAGTGGTAATCTCTGAGATACAGAGAAGAGATAAGTGTCACTCAGTGAAGACCCAATTCTTAAGAGATGCTGGGAAAATTTAGGCTGAAAGAATTATGCTTTCAGTAAATATTGTAAGGTACCCATGACTACCCATGCCCAGTGAACTTTACTAAAATAGAAAAAAAAATTTATTTTAGAAACCATACAATATTTTCCTAGCCCATGAACTCTTTCACTTTACCATACAGTATTTCCCTAGCCCACAAAGTCTTTCACTTTCTTTGATGCCTATTTCATTTATTCTCCCCTTTATCTCCTCCCCACCCTCAACTAAAGACTGATTCCTGCTTCACCGAGGAAACTGAAGTATTCTGAACATCTCAGACTCCCACTACCATAACTAGTTTCCTAAGCACATCTGCCCCCATCTACTGCCTTCCATTTGTGTATTCATCCTTATTATGAAACCACATCACCTCCTGATTCTCTCTCTTGCATACATAAGGCTCCAGCAATTTTTCCCATCTCACTTGCATCATTTGTTCTTTTCCCTCTCTACTTGATCATTGTCATCAACTTATAAATAGGCTATTACTACCTCTTCTTGATAAAATAAAACTTTCTTTGTCATACAATATATCCATCGAATCAGTCAGGGCGTTTGACTTACAGTTTTCCACAGTCTGGATTTTGTTACAGTATATATATGGTGAAGTTCAACATTTTCTTTGTTCTCTTCCTGCAAATTGGCAACTAGATCTATTGGCTTGATTAGACTTATGTCTGATCCCTTCAACAAGGCTCTAGGTGGTGGTGTATTCTTTCATCAGGGTATGTAATGTCTATTTGTATCTTTTTGGTGATGTAAGCAACTACTAATGTTTAAAGTTCAGATGTATGAATTCATAGATACAGAGAGGGAGGGAAAAACCTATAAATTAGAAGACACTTAAAAGACATACTTTTTTTTTTTCTTTTTGAGATGGAGTCTCACTCTGTCCCTCAGACTGGAGCACAGTAGCACGATCTTGGCTCAAAAAGGCATACATTTTCTTTTCTTTTTGAGATGGAGTCTCACTCTGTCACTCAGACTGGAGCACAGTAGCACGATCTTGGCTCACTGCAACTTCCGCCTCTCGGGTTCAAGTGATTTTCCTGCCTCAGCCTCCCGAGTAGCTGGGATTACTGGCGTGAGCCACAGTGCCCAGTCAAAGACATACATTTGTTTTAAGTGAGCAAAAGTGAACTGTGGTGTCTGGGAATGCGCATTTGACTGATACAACCATAAAGAAACACAAGGAGGCGGTTACTACAAGATCAGGAAATTGGGTGGGGTTGGGGATTGAAATAGGGATGTGACACATGGAGAGCCTTCTGGACTGGCTGGCAAAGTTCTATTTCTTGTTCTGGGTTGTGACTAAAAGAATGTTCACCTTATAAGAACTCATTAAGTCATATATTTATTTTGTGGGATTTCTTTATCCTTCTTTTATTTCACAGTAAAATTTACTGTTCTTTCTGTCTCTGGTTCCACAGTGCCCATTCTCTATTAAACTAAATCAAATCAGCTTTTGCCCCCACCACTTCCATGAAATTGCTCTTGTGTAAGTCATCGATTGCTTCCAATTGCTAAATTCATGGCCAAGTCTAAAGCCTCATTTTGCCTGCCCAGCTTGTGACATAAGTGCTCAGTCCCTCTTGCTTAAAATACTTTCTTCACTGGGCTCCTGTAGCGCCATACTCGCTAGTTTTTTTAGTCTCCTTTTCTGATTCATTTTCTTCTCCATCACTTCACAAAGTTAAAATACCCAAAGCTTCAGTGTTTGGCTCCTTCTCTTCTCTACTGACATGCAATCCCTTGGAAATCTTATCCAAGATTACCAAAATTACCATCCCAATGACTTTAAATAATATCTACATACTGACAGTTCCCAAATGTGTGTCTCTTCATCCTAGAACTTCAGACTAGAATACCCAATACCCTACCCAACATCTTTACACGGGTACCTAATAGAATCTCGGGTTTACCAGGTACCCAAGCAAACTTCTTATTTTCCTCTCCAAGACAGTTGCATCTCCAGTCTTTTTCATGGCTCAGTTAATGACATCCCCATGCTTCTAGCTGCTTAAGAAAAAACAATTAGAGTCATCATCGACTTTTCTCTTTTCCTATTATTGGTTTTTCCATCTCTAAGCAAGTCTTGTTAGCACCATCTTCAGAAAGCCTCTATCATCCAACTGCTTCTTTCCTCTCTTACAGCTACCGCCTGGATTCAAATCACAGTAATCTCTCTCCTGCCATGCTCTCCAGAGTAGTCACTTTTCTTCTTGCCTCCCCATATTCTCCATATAGGTTACACTCAGGACAGCTGCCAGAGTAAGTCTTTAAAAATGAAAATATCAGTGCATTTTACTCCTTTGCTCAATGTTTATCAAAGTCTTCCCATTTTTCTTACAATGGTGTAAATGGATCCACATGATCTGACTCTCCTAGTTACCTCTTGACTTCAGGTCCTACTGCAAATCTTTCCCTCCTTCCCTTATCTCAGCCTGTTTGGTATTCATGAATAGGCCAGACACACTCCTACCTCAGGATTTTTCTTACTGGCTGTTTCCTCTGCCAGAAATACCTTTCTTCCAGACATCCACATGGCCCACCTCTTCCCTTCATTCAAGCTTTGTAATCAAATGCCATCATATCAATGATTTTCTTCTCCATAACTATTTATTTATGCCTCCCAGTACTTCCAGGCCCCCTTACCCGGCTCTCTTACTTCCATGAGATTTGCCACCTTCTAATAAACTGTATATTTTCTTCATTTATTATGTTTAAGGTGTGATGTCTGTCTCTTCACAATAGAAAAAGTCCACAAGTGCAGGGATTGTTGTTTGTTTTGTATACAATATATCCCTAGCATGTTGTTCACTGCCTGACTCATAATAGGGATTCAGGACATATTTGTTAAGTGAATAATTGCAAGGAAGCATCCTGCTCACTCCAAATTTCTACCTTCTTTTTTTTCTTCTGATTGAAAACTTTTCTAAGCAATAAACAAAATAGACTTTATAATAAGATTTCCAAAAAACTGAAGAAAAAATAGATTTTAGTAACTTATATAGATGTTTTCACTAAACAATGCTTTGGGTTCTCTAATGATTTGGTCTATGATCGCTGAGCTCACTCTTTCTGCAAGGCAAGCACACATTTAATGAGTATAGTGCCCATGTGCATTACCCATGAAAATGTGTCTAAAAAAGATAAATTGGACACTATGATTGAATAGTGAGTTTTTTTCAAGAAGTCATACTATCATAACATTAGTGAACAATATTATTAGCTAACTTTAATTGCTAGTTATCTTTATTTTTATATGACTTTTTTTCCCAATTTGAACACCACCTGCTTACATTTTAGTGTATCATTTGATATCCTTTTACCAAGCCCATAGTAGTTGTATATAATGGGCTCAGAATCAATATAAAAATATATTCACTGACTTGTGACAAGGATGCTGAATTTTGTGTCAGAACAGGACAGATAAAACCATATCCCCGGAAAATGAAAGACACATACAGAAGGAATTGAGGATACTGCCTGGCCTCGCTACTACTCATCTTAATAACTACCATGCCTATGTTTTGAATCTTCCAGAGATGTTTTCATCATCCCCCCCACTTGTTGTTAATGTCTAAGTTTAATCTTTAATCCACCTCTTTGGGTTCTGCTTGCAGTTTAGATGAAGTAATTTTAACTTAAAGTCTACCTATACCCCACACTCCCCTGCCCCGCTAGTGACTCAATGGGGAGATTTAATTTCAAGCCTAAGGACTTATTTTTTTTTTCTTCATGGCTTTGTTAAACCAGATATTTAAAAGGCTGAATAAAATTGGGGAAAGGATAATCACCTGCAATTTCTTGAAGCAAAAGCTCACATACTCACTGCTGTAAGAAGAGGAAACCACAAGGTTTTTCTGTTCATTTTTCATCCTTTAGCTCTAAGGAAAAGAAAGGGCTGAGGTTCTGAACTGGGCTTCTGATGCATGGCTATTTAATCTATTCCTGATTCTGCATTTACTTTGCTCTGTCTAGAAAGGATGCAGAATTTGCCATAATGAATGACCCAAGCAATTTCAGCTAATGGCCAGAATTGAAACCTTTGATAATCCCAGGTGAATAATGTTGTCTCAACAGACTGAAGGAGTCTTTTACCTGTCTGACACAATGATAGATGTAATTAGTTAACAGGGATAGTCAGAGGTTTTAGTGGAGGCATTAGCAGAGATTGCTCAGGTCATTCTTAATTATGCAAATTCTGTCTTCTTCAGACAGAATACAAAAAAATAAAAAGAGTAAACACAGCTGGAAGAAAAGATTCCAGGGAAACAGCTGAAGCTAGGAAACTCCTCAGAGAAGTGATTATGCACCCCTCAGGCTAGGTAGGTGAAGAGGAAATAGCCACAAAGGTCTTAACTGTGGGCAGCCCTCAGCTTTAGCCAAGCCAAAAAAGCTTGGATGCTACTAAGTATGCTTATCCAAAGACTTATGTCACCTTGAGCAGACATGACTGAGGGGAGAAATATTGCAGGTGGTTTCAAGCTCTTTCTAAGCAGCAGGCTTTCTCTCTGGGGAAGATAGACAAATAAGTGACTTAAAGCATTCAGAAGCAGGAGACAGAGAATGATGAGATGGGTTCTACAAGATTGAATGAGAAAAGGAAGATGGGGGCACTGAAAGAGCCTTCTCCCTCAGCTCTAAATTTGCAGTCCCCTTTGAATTCACCATGCTTTGACCTTCTTTGCCGTTACAATTTGAGACCCTACATGCCTCCACTCTGCCTTCTAGCAAATAGTCACAGCCAGTGTCAGATCTGTGCAAAGGTGCATAATTCAACATGGCATTAAAAACAAAGGATTCTTTGCATCAGACGTGTTTATTTTTCTTGTAAGGCTTTGACATGTTAATGGTTGTCACCCGTGGTTGAGTGAAATCTTGGCATGAAATCAATTTGATGTCCAATGTCAAGGAGCTTTCTTTAATGTCTCTGGATAAGGCAAGAAGGGTCTCGCATCCTTGAGGAGAGGCTAATGAATGAATGGGGGTCAATCACTGGGGCTTGATGAGGATCCAGCTGGTCCTCAAAGGCAGTCAAGAGAAGTGAGTATTTAGGTGGTGGCTCTTGCTGGTTGGTTTGCAAAAGCTTCAGAGGACAACACTGGGAATCATTGATTATCCATGCTTTTTACCTGGCACATGGGCTGGCTAATTTTAGGACTCAACTTTTTAGCCTCTCTCTTACGGTCTTCTTTTCTTTCTGTATGTAGTTTGAAGGAGGCAAACCTATAAAACATTTTATTATTTTAGAGAATTCACCACCAAAAATTATTGCAGCATGAAAATATAAATAAGTTTAAAAGGGAAAAAATGTATGCTTCATAGATTACTGTAGGTACAGTGAGGAGTGTGGGAAAGTGGAAAGAGCCTTGCTATTGAAGTTATATTGCCTTGGGTTTAAATCCTGTCTCTATCTCTCTTTGCTAGCTGTGTGGCCTCACAGAAGTCGCTTAAAACCTCCGAGACTAGGCGCCCTCATCTGTAAAATGGAGATTATGACGCCTATATGATGATTAAATGAGTTAGAGTTTTGTACACATAGATCTTAAAGAGGCATATTTTTATGGTGAGAAAAATTTTTTAGTTTACATCAGAGAAAAGACAAATCTTTCATATCCCTTGTTGGCTTTTTAAGAGCTAGAACACAATGCACAATATATTTTATATTGAAACTGACATATCTGTCAGGCCTCTGAGCCCAAGTCAAGCCATCGCATCCCCTGTGACTTCCACGTATTCGCCCAGATGGCCTGAAGTAACTGAAGAATCACAAAAGAAGTGCAAATGCCCTGCCTCGCCTTAACCCATGACATTCCACCACAAAAGAAGTGAAAATGGCTGGTCCTTGCCTTAAGCGATGATATTATCTTGTGAAATTCCTTTTCCTGGCTCATCCTGGCTCAAAAAGCTCCCTCACTGAGCACCTTGTGACCCCCACTCCTGTCCGCCAGAGAACAACCCCCCTTTGACTGTAATTTTCCTTTACCTACCCAAATCCTATAAAACAGCCCCACCTTTATCTCCCTTCGCTGACTCTCTTTTCGGACCCAGCCTGCCTGCATCCAGGTGAAATAAACAGCCATGTTGCTCACACAAAGCCTGTTTGGTGGTCTCTTCACATGGACACGCATGACAATATCAATGATTAATTTTTATGTATCCAAATCACATTCCTAAGTTCCACTTTTAAGTCTTAAATTGAGAATAGCCTAATTGAGAATTTGTTTATGTAGTTAACAAAACAGAAATATCCAAGAAAAGAGGGTAATTTGGAAGGTCGTCCCATTTTCATAAGTATCTACCTCCCAAATAGGCATCCTTATGGGAAAATTATCCAAACTGGACCCAGTAGATTTACTTCACAAACTCTTATATGGTTTACTGTGTGTCAGACATCTGTTCAAAGTGCTTTACAAATATTAAGCCATTTAATTCTCATAATCAAACTAAACTGTATGTAGGTAGATAATTACCTATTATTCCCATTTTGCAGTTAAGAGAACTGAAGAGCTAAGAGGTTATGTAAATTGAACAAGATCACACAGCAAATAAGTGGCAGAGCCGGGTTTTATACTCGGGGAGTCTGGCTCCAGAGGCCATAACTAACCCGTGGGCTGTGCTATATCTTTTGCATTAATACTACTGCTCTGTGGTAAAGGATTTGTATCACAGTCTACCAGAGTTTAAGTCTGCAAGAGTCTAAATGTGCCATGTTTCTATAATACTAGGTATTGATCTGTACATGAGCCACCGAAGTAGACATGCTATATTAGGAGTTCAATTCAGCAGGGTCCACATAAAGAACATTAGTTACATTTTTATCCTGTACAAAGTAGTGAGGTCATTAATTGCCTAAAAGCGACATCAAGAAGACAATACCCAAACAATTCATGAGACAAATACATGGTATGTGTCAATTGTCTACAATTCTGTAGCATAAGTATGACCTTAAAATCACAATCTCTTTATTGATTTATTCACTAGAGAATCTGAGGATCAGAAAGGACTTTAGAAAGTAAAGTTCTTCATTATATTTTCTTACTTCAACATCTATTTCAAGGCATCTCCAATTAGGGTTAGGCCACTCCAGTAACCGTAAGTTTACTGGAAATGCCTGTCCATCATTAGCCCCAAGGTGGCTCATGCATTCCTTTATTAAAAAAACAAAACAAAACAAAACAAACTAGTAATGGCTTTATCAAGACAGAATTCACATATTCTTTTAAAGTATACAATTCAGTGGTTTATAGTATATTCACAGAGTTATACAACTGAGGTTCAGTAGATGCTACCCCAAAATATGGCAACTTGGCATACTGAATATTTTAAGCTGAAAGAAATTGAGCTACAGAAACAGGAAAGAATTCTGGCTTTCTTCTGAACCCCCTTCCCCGAAAGTAGGTCATAGAAACGAGAATTTTCCTGGCCGTTCTTCTCTGAAGCAGATCATAAAACCTAGGAAAATCACTCTGAGCTCCCTTTCTTCTTCCCTATAGACCTTCATGTAACAGGTGTCCTGCCCTATACCAGAGGGAAGGAATGCCACGCAGGGACACTAGAAAGAATGTGAACCAACAGGCCTCAGTAAGATAGTCCCCTTTTATTGCTGTTAGACCACGCCCTTTCATTCTTTACTCATACATCTCCATGACTATCCACTCTTCATCAAACCCATGCATAAAAATACACAGCTGCTGGGTGCGGTGGTTCATGCCTGTAATTCCAGCACTCTGGGAGGCCAAGGCGGGTGGATCACTTGAGGTCAGGAGTTTGGGACCAGCCTGGCCAACATGGTAAAACCCTCTTTCTACTAAAAATGCAAAAAAAAACTAGCCATGCGTGGTGGCACACACCTGTAATCCCAGCTACTTGGGAGGCCAAGGCAGGAGAATTGCTTGAACCCAGGAGGTGGAGGTTGCAGTGAGTCGAGTGCACTGCACTCCAACCTGGGTGACAGAGTGAGACTCTATCTCAAAAAACAAAAAAAAAACATAGCTTTCCCCATCTCTTTAGGTCTTCCTTTCTGAAGGCTCCATGTCATCTAAAACTTAGTAAATAAATTCGTATGCTTTTCTCTTGCTGATCTTTCTTTTTTTTATAGGGATATCTACCCTGAACCTAACAATAGGTGAGGAAATAAATCTTTTCTCTCCTATATAACCTTCATACTATCTAATTTCAGGGCATTTTTATCACTCCAAAAGAAACCCATTAACAATTACTCCCTGTCCTTCACTCCCTCCAGTCCCTGACAAACACCAATCTGCTTTCTGTCTCTGTAAATTTGCCTATTCTGGACATTTCATATAAATGGAATCACACAATATTTAACCTTTCGTAACTGTCTTCTTTGACCGAGTATTATGTTTTCATGGTTCATTGGTTTTGTAACATGTGTCAAAATTTCACTTTTTTAAAATTTCGAATTTCATTTTATTTTTATTTATTATTATCATTTTTGAGACAGGGTCTCACTCTGTCACCCAGGCCGAAGAGCAGTGGTGCGGCTTTGGCTCACTGCAACCTCTGCCTCCTGGGTTCAAGCAATTCTCATGCCTCAGCCTCTAGAGTAGCTTGGATTACAGGTGTGTGCCATCACATCTGGCTAATTTTTGTATTTTTAGTAGAGACGGGGTTTCACTGCTGGGCGCAGTGGCTCATGCCTGTAGTCCTAGCACTTTGGGAGGCCGAGGCCGGGAGATCATGAGGTCAGGAGATTGAGACCATCCTGGCTAACATGGTGAAACCCCGTCTCTACTAAAAAAATACAAAAAATTAGCCAGGCTTGGTGTCGGGCACCTGTAGTCCCAACTACTTGGGAGGCTGAGGCAGGAGAATGGCGTGAACCTGGGAGGTGGAGCTTGCAGTGAACCTCAATCATGCCACTGCACTACAGCCTGGGTGACAGAGCGAGACTCGTCTCAAAAAAAAAAAAAACCGGTTGGGGTTTCACCATGTTGGCTAGGCTGGTTTCAAACTCCTGACCTCAGGTAATCTGCCTGCCTCGGCCTTCCAAAGTGCTGGGATTGCAGGTGTGAGCCACCATGTTCGACCTCAAATTTCATTTCAGATTCAGGGGCAATATATAATATAAAAAATAAAATATAAAAAATGCAAGTTTGGGCTGGGCACGGTGGCTCATGCCTGTATTCCCAGCACTTTGGGAGGCTGAGACAGGCAGGTGATGAGGTCAGGAGATCGAGACCATCCTGGCTAACACAGTGAAACCCCATCTCTACTAAAAATACAAAAAATTAGCCAAGCGTGGAGGCAGGCGCCTATAGTCCCAGCTACTTGGGAGGCTGAGGTAGGAGAATGACATGAGCCCAGGAGGCAGAGCTTGCAGTGAGCTGAGATCACACCACTGCACTCCAGCCTGGGCGACAGAGCCAGACCCCATTTCAAAAAAAAAAAAAAGCAAATTTGTTAGAGGGTATATTGCTTGGTGCTGAGACTTGGGGTATGGATCCCATAACTCAAGATGCCATAACTCATTTTTTAAAATAATTTCAAATTTCATTTTAGGTTCAGGGGCATTATATAATATAAAAAATATAAAAAATGCAAGCTTGTTTCATGAGTATATTGCATGTTGCTGAGCTTTGGGGTATGGATCCCATCACCCAAGTGATGAGCATAGCACCCAATAGGTAGTTCTTCAACCCACACCCCTCTTTTACCTCCACTCTAGTTGTCTGCAGTATCTATTGTTCCCATCTTTATGTCCATGTGTAGTCAGTGTTTAGCTTCCACTTATAAGTGAGAACATGCAGTATTTGGTTTTCTGTTCTGTATAATTTGTTTAGGATTATGGCTTCTAGATGCATCCATGTGGCTGTAAAGGACATGATTTCATTCTTTTACGCTGGATAGTATTCATGTTGTATATGTAGCATATTTTCTTTATCCAATTCACTGTTGATGGGCACCTAGATTTATTTTACATCTTAGCTACTGCAAATAGCACTGCAGTGACCAAAAGAGGGCTGATATCTTTTTGGTAGAATGATTTATTTGGTAATGATTTATTTTGGTAGAATAATTTATATTCCTTTGGGTATATATGCAGTAAAAATGCTTATCATCACTAATTGTCAGATAAATGCAAATCAAAACCACAATGAGATCTCATACTAGTCAGCATGGCTAACATTAAAAAGTCAAAATACCACAAGGGCCGGAGAGGCTACAGAGAAAAGGAAATGCTTATACAATGTTGGTGGGAAGGTAAATTAGTTCAGCCAGTGTAGAAAGCAGTTTGGAGATTTTTTCAAAGAACTTAAAACAAAGATACATTTGCCCCATTACTCAGTATATACCCAAAGTATCTCATTTCTTTTCTTTTCTTTCTTATTTATTTATTTATTTTTTGAAACAGAGTCTCACTCTGTTGCCCTGGCTGGAGTGCAGTGGTGCCAACTTGGCTCACTGCAAGCTCTGCCTCCCGGGTTCACACCATTCTCCTGCCTCAGTCTCCCCATTAGCTGAGACTACAGGCGCCTGCCACCACGCCTGGCTAATGTTTTTGTGTTTTTAGTAGAGACAGGGTTTCACCGTGTTAGCCAGGATGGTCTTGATCTCCTAACCTCGTGATCCACCCACCTTGGCCTTCCAAAGTGCTGGGATTACAGGCGTGAGCCACCGCACCCAGCCAGTATCTAATTTCTTTTTAGGTCTGAATAATATTTATACACACACACACACACACACACACACACACACACACATACCACCTTTTGTTTATCCATTCATCAGTTGACAGACATTTGGGTGTTTGTTTCTCTTCTGCTTTTGAAAGCATTTGTGAAGGGGTTGGTGTTCATTCTTTAAACACATGGAAGAATTGACCGTGTAGTCAGGCTCCTTCATGCCGTAAACCACTAATAACTTGAAGAGTGATGTGTGGAGCAGCAGCATCTGCACTCCCTGGGAGATGGTTAGAAATGCAAATCCTCAAGCCACACCCCAAATATATTAAGTGAAAATCTCAGGGAGTGGGTGAGGCTATGTTTTAACAACTCCTTTAGGTGACTGTAATGCATACTAAACTTTGAGAAACACATTTTAGAAAACTTTCAATGTTCTACTTCCTACCAGACTATAGTAGCTTTGGTAGCTTCTCCTTCTCTAATTCTTTTGGGTCAAGTCCCTTTGTGATTTGTTTAACCTTCACGTGTTTGAAAACAACTATCTCATACACCTAACACTATATTCTTGATAAACATCTCCAGTTCCTTAGGCAAAGCATAGGGAGGAGTAGTATGGCACAGAACAGGGAAGAAATCTTGTCTGTTTTTTCCATGATGCTTTTCAAACTCCTAGAATGGTACCTGGCTTATTGTATGTGTCCAATAAATATTTATTCAATGACTGAAAATATTATTGGCAAATTAGATTACTATGGTCCATTGTATTAGTAACAATTTTGGTTGGGAATGGCAGAAACACACTGAACCAGCTTAAGAAAAAGACATTTATTGTGTGGATACACAGATGTCTTATAGAAACAAGGAACTTCATTCAGGAAATAAAGTATAAGGAGAAACTGTTAAGTCTCTCTGTGCCTCTCATTTCCTTCTTTTTCTTGCATTTATGAATCTTTCTTCTCTAGTTCCCACAGAAGTGACCAGTTTCCATATCTCCAGAGCATTAAAATGCTCTCAATAACATCAAGAATGCCTATTATTAAAACTCACCACTGGAGAGTTAAGTCAGGTTAACTATACTAGCTTAGTCTCAACTCCAAACGCCCAAAGGTAAGCCATGATTCTGGTTTGTGCAGCCTGGATTAGTACCTTCCCCCAAATCATCTTTGGATTTGGTCAAGGGTCTGGGATCTCATTGTTTGAACGTGGCTGCCCTGACTCATTGTAACCATGTGGATAAGGGAAGGTGGCACTGAGCTAGAAGTTACTGAGAGGTATTAAACACACAAAATAATAGATGTCTTATATCTTAATTAATTAAACATTTTTGAGAAACCTACTTTGTGCAGTGGTCTGAGGTACAAGCTTCAGGTAATACAAATAAGTGGGATTTAACCTTTGCTCTAAGGAGAAACAGAGTTTAGTTAGAGTCAGGACCTGAGCACAAGAAACTGAATCTGCAGTCCAAGTAGGGCATGGCCAGTGTCAGTGAGTAGAATGAATGCTAGCATTATGTAACTTGTAACATCAACCCTAAAAGCAGCAGCCATAAGACATTCATTATAATATCCTCTCTGGATATTATATGGAGATGTCAGGAGTAAAGACCTTATCTACTGTTTTACAAGAGGGACTCACTCCCTTTAGTAGAAACTTTGGCATACTTTCATTATAGGTCTTTTTGTTAGGAAGCACTATGCAACTCCTGGGCTATGACTGTTTGTATTTTACAAATATTGTGTTCTCCATTCAACTAAACAACCAAATTTTGAGAACACCTTTAACAACTGTGCAGGACTTTCTGGTTTGTAGTACACCTGCCAACTGTATTCGTTATTTCATTTTATTTTCCTATACTTGTTTGCTACTTCACTGAATTTCCAATTATTCAGGTTTTTATACTGTAGTGCTGGTATGTATATTTCCATATATTGTAAAATATTTTTCTATCACTTTCTCAAGTCTGTGTTTGAACCAGGATATAAGCAAGTGACAAACAACAACAACAAAAAAAAAACTTTGTATTATAGAGTTCATAAGAGGCAAGGCCAGAAGAGGTCTTCTAACCACATTTTGCCTGGGTCCCCTCTGGATTTTCACCGTCTGTATTTGGACAGTGTGGGGGATGACAAATTAACTGGGATTAAGTTACTAGAAACCACTTTGTGAACATAATTTCATTTTTCCAACTGATAAATATTACTTATTGAAAATCACTTTTTGTGGTATGCTATCCAATGTAAATGTTATTTAGTAATCTGGGTAGTCACCCAATTTTTTGTTGACATAGACTTGACTGTAGGTTTTGAGGGCAGCCATTCAGAAGAAAGTGTTTAAGAAGGTTGCTGTAGGCCGGGTGCGGTGGCTCAAGCCTGTAATCCCAGCACTTTGGGAGGCCGAGACGGGTGGATCACAAGGTCAGGAGATCGAGACTATCCTGGCTAACACGGTGAAACCCCGTCTCTACTAAAAAATACAAAAAAAAACTAGCCGGGCGTGGTGGTGGGCGCCTGTAGTCCCAGCTACTCGGGAGGCTGAGGCAGGAGAATGGCATGAACCCGGGAGGCGGAGCTTGCAGTGAGCTGAAGTGAGCTGAGATCCGGCCACTGCACTCCAGCCCGGGCGGCAAAGCGAGACTCTATCTCAAAAAAAAAAAAAAAAAAAAAAAGAAGGTTGCTGTAAACAATAGATTATGAAAGCTGTGGGGAGTGATTTTCTGTTTTGGCATTTTCTATAGAGCCTTAGCTCAGCTGTCCAGAGCATCTGTCTCTGGTTAGCTCAGTTAATTAGAGCATGATACTGATGACACCAAGGTCACAGGCTTAATCCCCTAGTGGACTCCTTGAATTTGCTTCTGTGCCTTGACTGAGGACTGTACTCTTTGACATTGGCTCAAACATGTCGGTTGTGCCATGTATGGGAGCCATTGGAGAGACTCTGAAGAGCTTGTGCTGAACAGCATCTCTGGGCCGGTCTTCCAAAGAATAATCTTTGAAGGGCACAAGATGCCAGTGGTTCACTTGTGCCAGTTTACTTCTCTCTCTCCTTCTCTCTCTTTCTCTCTGAAAAACACAGTACCTTCTTTCTCAAGATACACAACATCGGCCTCAGGAAGAGCTAGGTGAGACTGTGAATAAATCTGTGTAGTCCAATCTCCCTGCTGAGGAAGTAACTCAAAGCGCAGACCATCTCTGTGGTGGGTCAGTTAAACCAACTTGCTTTCTTTGCATGCAGAGAGGACAGTGTTTTCATTAAAGCAAAGCACTCACAATGTGGCTGGTTCCTGAGTTGGATACATGCACTCTGGGATCATCAATCAATTCTCATTTGATTCCACAAAGCCCCTCTACTGAAAAACATCCAGGCCTCTGGCACCAATATGACTCATGGGACACTTCTGATTAATACAAATCAGGTTAATGGCTTAGATATAGTTAATGGTACCTGCTCTGTAGCTGCAACAACGGGAATTAATAACAAATCCCCCACTCGTTTTTGCAAATCAGAGGAAAGATGCTAAGGCCCTGACAAGCTCTAATCTTTATGATTTAATGGAATCGTGTTAGAGCACAGAGACTGTAAAGATTGGGAAACTGAAAAAATTCTCTGTCACATCCCTGGTTTTAAAGATCTGAGCTCTTTCTAATACTCTGTCAACAGCTCACTGTCACTGGGGCTTTACAGGACAGGACAGCCCTGGTGACAAACCATCTAGAAAAAAGATACAAGAGCAAGTGGTTCATTAGCACTGCAACACACGAGGCTTAATCTTTTTGCAGGGGGCCAGAAAATTTAACAGGCATCTTATAATAATGAGCTGGAAAGTGTGTTGTAAAGGCAAGGGAGATGATTCATTTTATTTCTGATAGTGACTTTTACTGATTCAATGTCACAGACACTCCAAATGCTGAAGTATTTGACATTGGTCAGTCTCTGGGATAAGGAATTGGGGCTTTTTTTTTTTTTTTAGCTAACTATAATGTGTGCCAAACCACCAAACATCACGCATTAGCACAACTTGAAGTTGGCTCCCAAGAATCCCTGAAATACTTAGCACCAGGGGTTTGTCATCAGTCAGGCGGGTTTGCTGCAGGGAAGGTGAGGATCAGGGTGGTCAGTGTTGGTGGGAGGAAGAGGAAGCCCTACATGAAGAAGGAGCCAATTCCAAGCTAGAGCATGTTGTGTGTGGGCAATAACGGGGTGAAGGGAAGTAGGGGAGGGGGCTGGTAAAGCCAGGCTTGATTTTAGCTGGTGCCACAATCTACAATCTAGGGAGTCCATACTGGACTCACAGCTTGTGGACCATGGTAAGAGTGGCCAGGATGTGGGAAAACTTTAAGTCAAATGCATGGGAACAGGATGGCTCGAGTTGGAGAGAATTCTTAGCTTTCAGCTGGGAGAAAAAGAAACAGTTCAGTCTATCAGGGGAGGAGGTGAGTAAAACTAAGCAGATGTACAGGCTCACCAAAAAATTGGGGATTCTTCTAGGAAACTAGAATACTGAAATTTGTTTAACAAGAGTTTAATACAAGTGGAGTTGGGAGAACAGTGGCAAAGAGAACCGTTTGTAGAGAAGGCACCAAGCACATTAACTACAGGATCTATGGCAGTAAGACTCATTATAGACCCAAACTGTAGGTGGAATAGAGCTTGCCCTGTTTAGTGGTGGTTTGGGCAGAAACAGTGAAGACAGAATATAAGGATGAAGAATGTCAACGTGGTTCTATAGAAGGCAGCAGTGGATAGCATTTGCAAACGCTGCCTTGTATGCTGTCGGTGTTTATTTTCTTTTTATTTTCCTTCATGTAGATGTCTAGTTCTTTAACGTAGAATATAACCTTATTTTAGTATATCCCACAGGATAATTAACATCACTCTGAGAACAAAGTGTATATTCAATTAAATCTCTTTGTCTTTACACACTTACTTTAATTCTGAACCACTTTGTTCTTGAAAATTTTTCTGGAAATAGTAGGCTCAGTCTCAAATGGTTGTTGGTGTGTTTCAAAAGCACATAAAAAGAAGATTTTGAAGGATTAGCTCTGTGCAAGGAATCCTCTTAGAAAGGATGCAGAAGGTTAAGAATCAGCAGCAGGTTTATGGATCATTTTTACTGCCACTTCAGCAGGAATTTCTTCTATGTCTACTCCTCAAATGACAACTGGCAGACACAATCTGAACAGCCGTCCTAAAAACAGAAGCTGATACACCATGTCCCAATGAAACCTAGTCAGCATCCTTGACAGGCAGTTATAAGTGGAGGTTTGCTTGGTGTATTACTCATTTGGCTGGATTTGGATACATTGAATGTCTTCCTACTCTCTCCACAGTCCAGTTGCATAACATCAACAGCTTTGGTAACTCTGCTAATGTCAGAAGAGAAAGTATACAGATTAAAGTAAAGTCATCTTCTGTTAGCTATTCCAGCACTCACAAAACTATATTTCTAATAATAACAAATTAGAACTGGGCTGTCCAATATTATTGTCACTAGCTATATGTGGCTATGTAAATTTAAACTAAGTTAAATTAAGTGACATTAAGAATTCAGTTCATCAGTCACACTAGCCACATTTCAAATGCTCAATAGCCATAGTGGCTAGTAATTACCATACCAGAAGGTGCAGGAGAGCACATTTCCATTATCATAGAACATACTATTAGATAGCACTGAATTAGACTGAGTGTCATTCATGTTTGTACTCCAGTACCTAGCACCTAAGGACAGTCTGTTGACTGCCTACTACTATACATCTGCTCAGCTGGAACAAGAAGTCTGAGCTCAAATGTTTTCTTCTTGCCTTTTTCTCCATCCCTAGGTGACCTGTACCTCAGGCTTCCTTCCCAGATGCTTATACACAAATTAAAGGAATGCCTCCAAGTGCAGAGTTGAAAATGACTTTTCCTTCTGAAACCATCTTTGCAAAAATTATAACAGTGAAAGAATTCTGACCTAACCAACTCTATTCTGCCTTTAGCCTCCAAACTGCCCTAGTCCTTCCTGGGTGTGGGCCAGGCTAAATTGGAAAGAAATTTAGTTTATAGTTTAAATGATAACAGCCTTTCCCAAAACTAAATTGCCTTGGTAAAATTAATGAAAGTCCACCAGGTTAGGAGGATAAGAGGAGCCTGAATTCTGCTAAGATGTAGATGTAGTTAGGCAATAACCAACCTTTGTTCTGGAAGTCACAAGGTTTGTAAATTTCTCCAGTTACTCCTGTAAATAACATCACTATTGTGTTAATATAACCTAACATTGGTCTTTTAAGATGTTTCTTCAGGCTTTTGCATTTCTGATGACTGGATGGCTCCATCCAAACCAGTGACTGCTCTCTTCCCCCATCCAGAAGCGGACTCAGCAACAAAGGACAGTTTTCCACACCCCTGTGATGGCATCCCCAACTGATCAGCAGTACCCATTCCCTAGAGCCCTGCCCACCAAACTATCCTTGAAAAGTCCTAGCCTCTGAATTTTCAGAGAAACTGATTTGAGTAGTAATAAAATTCTGGTCTCCCATTTAATGGGCTGTATGTGTATTAAACTCTTTCCCCATTACCATTCCTCTGTCTCAATAAATCCGCTCTATCTGGGCAGCACGC
Organism: Trachypithecus francoisi; assembly: GCF_009764315.1. Taxonomy (NCBI): domain Eukaryota; kingdom Metazoa; phylum Chordata; class Mammalia; order Primates; family Cercopithecidae; genus Trachypithecus; species Trachypithecus francoisi. The sequence continues at coordinate 65,938,441 of NW_022681470.1, read as the reverse complement.
ACAATGACCTCATTGGTTTCTTTCCACCTCCCTCTCACTGTCTCCCTTCCTTCCCTCTCTCTGTCTCTTTCATTCTTTCTCTTTCCCTCTTTCTAGACTTGTTTGGCCTAGGACAGGGTGCTTTGAACTGTTACTGAGCTCTAAGAGAGGGCTAGAGAATGTGATTGTTCTACTTGGTGACAATAAAATCAGAGGGCTGTGGTGGCGGAATAACTATGAACATTTACTTTGGATGTCTGATTCTGTCATCTAGGAGGAAAAGAGAGAAAAATGGGGAGACATTGGGATAATAGAACAAAGATTCACTCATTTGGCTCTCCTTAATCAAACAGGGAAGAGAACTATAAAGAAAACCAACATGGATGAAGCCCTTCAATGGTCCAGGTATCTCACAGCAATCAGATGAGGTAGATTTTATTTTCCACTATTTTTTTTTCTCTTTTTGAGACAGAGTCTCTCTCTGTCACCCACACTGGAGTGCAATGGCATTGTCTCGACTAACTGGAGCCTCTGCCTCCTGGGTTCAAGCAGTACTCTGGCCTCAGCCTCCCGAGTATCTGGGATTACAGGCATGCGCCAACGCGCCCAGCTAATTTTTGTATTTTTGTAGAGACAGAGTTTCATCATGTTGGCCAGGCTGCTCTCAAACTCCTGACCTCAGGTGATCCACCTGTTGCAGCCTCCCAAAGTGCTGGGTTTACAGGGGTGAGCCACCGCGCCCAGCCCTATTTTCCACATTTTAGAGAAAATTAGGATTTAAGATTCAGAAAGGTAAGGTGATTTGTGCAAGGCGACAAATCTGGTAGTAAGAAGCAGACCTGACATTTTATAACTAGTCCTGTTCCCCTTTAAGCACAGAAACTCTATCTATTACTGCAGAGAACTTTGCGAACATTGAGTGGACTGGAGATTTAAGCTCTATATGGAAAGGACGGTCCTAGCAGGGAATCTAGCAGTCCATTTCTATGCCCTGTGACAAAGAAATAGTACTTGCACAAGTTTGAAGGGCATTCTCAGGCATAGGGCTACTTCTTCTGCCAGCCCCCAGGCTACTCAGGAAAGTGTCATTCAGGAAAAAAGAGGGAGTAAATTATCTTTACCTGCTGTAAAATATAGTTTGTTGATTTTGTAAAATGCTTTTGGTGTTATTTAGTTGTTAACTACACTGCAGACTAATCCAGGACATGGTCTTAGGGGCCTGTCTGATACAGAATTCTCTCCAGCACAGGATGCAACCTTCTTTCTTATTAGTTTACCTTTAAGTTAGGGCGTGAACATTGACATAATAAGTTATTTGATGGAATAGTTTTCTAGGTTTCTGATTGTGGGATATACCCACAATATGAAAACCAAGGTTTCTTCATATCACAGACATTTCTGACACTACCCTTATATGTGTAGGCAGTTCAGTAATTTTCAGTTTTCTACATGCATTTCGTAGGGTTCTCACTAATGTCTTGTGAGTGGATATAATCATTCCTTTTTTTTTTTTTTTTTTTGAGAGATAGAGTTTCACTCTTGTTGCCTAGGCTGGAGTGCAGTGGTGCAATCTCGGCTCACTGCAACCTCTGTCTCCCGGGTTCTCCTGCCTCAGCCTCCCGAGTAGCTGGGACTACAGGCATGCACCACCACGCCTGGCTAATTTTGTATTTTTAGTAGATACGGGGTTCCTCCATGTTGGTTAGGTTGGTCTTGAACTCCCGACCTCTGGTGATCCACCCGCCTCGGCCTCCCAAAGTGCTGGGATTACAGGCATGAGTCACCACACCCGGTCAATCATTCCCTTTAAACAGATGGACAAAACAAGATACAGGGTAGTTAAGGGGACTACGTAAAATTACAAAGAAAGTCAAGCAAGTCTTCTGGTTTCTGAAACTTCTAACATTTTTTCCCAAGAACAATAGGAAATAAAGGAAAAGATAAACTCAAAATCAAGATATGTGTCCATCAAATTTGTCCTCTTTTTCTTCTTTCCCATTTCTTATTCTTGGTTTGGATGTCTGTAGCTTTCAAGCTGTAAAAGTTATTGGTCGAGGATTGAAAGTCTTGTGATGAGAAATACACTTCATAGTCACAAATGTCACAGAAGACATAGAACCCATGTTCTGCCCCCAAGCATTAACATTCCTTCAGGAAATTATTAGATTAGTGAAACAAGTCAATCAGTCAACTCAATAATTCATCTATAGAGAGGCAAACCAATGGCTTTGCCAATTGATTTTTCTCCCCAAATTCAAAGGCCATTGTGGTATCAGGTTTCTACTGTTCAAGTTAAGAAAAGAGAAAAGGTGCAACATTGTTTGGTAAATCGCAAAAATAATGTTTTACAATAAACCATCCAGTAAAATCTAGATTCTCTTCCACAGCTAAGTAAACTAAGGCACATTTGGGGAATGAAATTGATCTTCTTATTCCTATATCTTAACTTGCCAAGCCAACCGATGAGAGCATATATAAAACTTAAAAGCAAGCCAGAACTATTAAGAACTACTGATAATAATTAGTATTTTGAATAAAAGATTTATCCATCCAGCAAATATTTAATGAATTTATATTATGTGCTTTCTATCCTCCACATGGTTACCTTATTGACTGATGCACAAAGACAAAGCCACGTAGAATAATTTAAACCAAGATGTGAACATTTCCTTTTTCCTGAATGTGGACTATCCAGATAATTGCTTCAACACTTCCCTCCATGGCACCTTGCTGATAAAGCTTTAATTATATTCCAAGACCACAGGTGTAAGAAAATGCAAACTAAAGCTACACCCTCCCTAGATGTTCCCCAAGAGGGAAACCCCCCACAAACTAGAAAGAAATGAGGAATCATCTTACATTAAGAAATTTCCCTTCAGAGGAACAGGACTAGTGAGAAATCCTTTTACAAAATTTTCTAGGATGGCACTAGATCCATTAATTACCTAATCTCACGCATGCCTTATTAGTCCTCTTACAACCCTTCATATGCCTCTAATTCCCATATCCTAAAGGTCTTAGAATTGGGGCTAAAATCTTTTGGTCCCAATGAGGTCCATGAGTGGCATATTGTGCTGCAAATCTCTGCAGCGTATTTACACTAATTATGAACATTAATTACAGGGGAGCCCTGGGAGCTTAATGCCCATTCCAAAGTGAATGGCATTAAGCGAGTGAAGTTAAGCAGAGTTTACAGTCTAGGAATCACAGCAAGGCAAATCCAGATTCCATGGAGTCAAGAAGGACAGAAACAGACATAAAAACAAGCAGAGGGGCAAGGATGACTAAGAAAGGAGGAGGCTTGAGCACAAGAAAAAAGGCAGATGCCCATGTCATTTTGCACATGTGGGGCCCAAGGTTAGAGCTTACACATTAGCCAGCGGCCGCTGAAATCTTCTCTAAGGTCAGAATTGGTCTCAAGAGACTGGCATGAGGCTGTCTGCAGGTGGAGGGTTGAACAACCTTAGCTGATAGAATTTAAGGCTGGAATCAAGAAAGAGCTATACTAGGAAATAATTAACCTATAAAGATATTTTTAAATAATATTCATTCATTCACTCATGAATGCACATAGTGTGCCAAATTCTATACTAACTGTCGCAAACCGTTATTGTGTATTTGTAACATGTCAGATACTGTTCTAAACACTTTACATGTATTTATACTTTGATTTGCATAACACATAAGAGATATTATCCCCATTTTATGGATGAGGAAAATGCAGAATAGAAAATCTAATATATAATTTGATCAGGAATGCAGCTAGCAAGTTGTCCAAGTATCCAAGTGTCTTTGGAACTCAGGTTCCAAATCCAGATGGCCTACACTAATTAGTACACACTAATGAACACCATGTTATTCTGCCTCAACTCAATATTAAAAAGTAAATGGAGGCTGGGTGCAGTGGCTTACCCCTGTTATCCCAACACTTTAGGAGGCTGAGGTGGGTGGACAGCCTGAGTTCAGGAGTTTGAGACCAGCCTGGGCAACATGGTGAAACCCCATTTCTACAAAAAGTAGAAAAATTAGCTATGCAAGGTGGCACACGCTTGTAGTCCCAGATACTTTGGGGGCTAAGGTGAAAGGATTGCTTGAGCCTGGGAGGTTGAGTCTGTAGTGAGCCAAGATTGCATCACTATATTCTAGCCTGAGTGACAGAGTGAGACCCCATCTCCAAAAAAAAAAAAAAAAAAAAAAAAAGCTATATCCTACTGTTTACGTCTAAGGGGTGTTGCTCTTTCTTTATCCTCATGATCAAATTTTCTTTCTCTACCACTATTCTTACTGGCATAAAACTACACTATAAAATCTCCCAATTTAAAATAAAATCTTTTAATCCTCTGTTTGCTTCTAGCTGTTGACCCTGTTTTTCTGCTTCCCCTTATAAAAACAAAACAAAGCCAGGCACAGTGGCTCATGCCTGTAATCCCAGCACTTTGAGAGGCCGAGGCAGGTGAATCACCTGAGGTCAGGAGTTCGAAACCAACCTGGCCAACATAGTAAAACCCTGTCTCTACTAAAAATACAAAAAGTAGCCAGGCGTGGTGGCACACAGCTGTAGTCCTAGTTACTGGGGAGGCTGAGGCATGAGAATCACTTGAACCCGGGAGGCGGAGGTTGCAGTGAAACAAGATTGTGCCCCTGTACTCCAGCCTGGGTGACAGAATGAGACTCCATCTCAAACAAACAAACAAACAAACAAAACAAAAGAGAACAAACCAAAAAGTAAAAACAAACAATAGCCTGGGAAGGGTTGCCTTTACTATCTCATTTCCCATTCCCTTTTAAATCCATTTTAATCAAGTTACTCTCCCTGAAACAGCCCTTGTTGAGGTCACCAAAGATTACCATGTTTCCAATTCTAGTGGTCAATTCTTAGTTCTCCTGTGTATCTCCTCTGTAGCATTTGACATAGTAGATCACGCTATCCTTCTCAAAATTCTTTCTTGCCTTGGTAGAAACTACACTCTACTAATTTCCCTCCTACCTCATTGGATACTCTGTTTTAGTTTTCTCTGTTAAAACGTGCCAGAATTCAGACCTCAGACCTTTTATCTACTCTTTTGACATTTTTACCATGTCTTCTCAATGTTTCTCATGGTGGAAGTACTTGCCACATTTCATCAATCTCAGACACAAATGGTTTCACCTTTTTACATCTCTTAATCAGGATGCATCCAAAAATAGTTGACATCCAGGCAGTGGTCTTGATTTCGTTTTCTTTGAATGCATTACGAGAACTTGGTCATTGTTGTTAATATTATCTTAACTTCAATCGAAATTTATGGAAAAACAGTACTATACCTGTTGGTTTTAATGGTGTTTAAAATAAATCTAAAAACTAATACTGTGATTTGACATTTAAAGATTATTATTCTATGGCTGGACGTGGTGGCTCATGCCTATAATCTCAGCACTTTGGGAGGCTGAGACAGGCGGATCTCAAGGTCAGGAATTTGAGACCAGCCTGGCCAATATGGTGAAACCCTGTCTCTACTAAAATACAAAAATTAGCTGGGCACGGCACATGCCTGTAGTTCCAGCTACTCGGGAGGCTGAGACAGGAGAATTGCTTGAACCCGGGAGGCAGAGGTTTCAGTGAGCGGAGATCATGCCACTGTACTCCAGCCTGGGTGACAGAGCAAGACTCCATCTCAAAGAAAAAAAAAAAAAGATTATTATGTATGCAGAAAACATGGAAATAGGAAATATGAAGGAATACGGAATGATGAAATTTCATTTTTTTCTTTAAAAACAACAATCAAGTGCTTTAAGCACCCAAAGAGAAAAAGATGCCATCAAAAGAGGCTTTTTTATATTTTGTTACTAAGATATATGCAAAATGATTACCTACCACATGCTTATTGATGTAAAAGGAGGCAGAAGAATTTGTCAAATATGGTAGAAAAAAATAACCAAATCAATTTATAGATATGACCAATTAATGTACCATGAAAAACCATTAAGGAACTATGTCATAGTGCAATCGGTAGTGTTTTTTTTTGCCCTTTAGGCTATATCCTATAATCAATAGCGACCTTGATTTGATGAAACATGACATATACTGATGAGTCCTGTATTTAAAATCTCAAAACTTAATCTTTTCCTGTGCTTTAGTTGTATACATTTAGCTCTATTCTCAGTATATTCACTTGGATGTCTGGTAAATATCTTTTTATTTTTATTTATTTATTTATTTATTTTTTGAGTCAGAGTCTCAATCTGTCACCCAGGCTGGAGTGCAGTGGCATGATCTTGGCTCACTACAACCTCCGCCTCATGGGTTCAAGTGATTCTCCTGCCTTAGCCTTCTGAGTAGCTGGGATTACAGGTGCATGCCACCATGCTTGGCTAATTTTTGTATTTTCAGTAGAGACGGGGTTTCACCATATCAGACTGGTCTTGAACTCCTGACCTCGTGATCCGCCCACCTTGGCCTCCCAAAGTGCTGGGATTACAGGCGTGCGCCACTGTGCCTGGCCTGGAAAACATCTTAAAATCAAGCTGTCCATAGAGTATACTATGTGGAATTCCTAGTTTTCAATCCCACCCACTTCCTCTCAATATTAAAAAAATTATATCACCACTCACGAGTTGCTCAGGCCAAGCACTTAGATGTTATCCTTGATTCCTCCCTTGCTGTTATACTACATTTTCAATCCATCAAAAATTCTGTCATTTATCTTAAACTCCACTACTTAATACCATCTCTGCTGCTACCACCCAGGTTTGGACCTTCACCATTTCTTGTTTCTATTTTTGTTTCACATTGTAGCACTCAGAGTGAACTTCTGAATACATAATTAAGGTCATGGTGCTCTCTTGCTCAGCACCCTGAGAAATAAAATAGCCAAAATAATAATAAAAACAGCTCAATAGATGTACTCAATAGCAGAATTGAGAGGACAGAGAAAAAAATGAACTTGAAGATAATACAGTAGAAATTATCATTATCCTATCAGAATATCAGAGAAAATAGACTGAAAAAAATAGTAAATAAATTTTCAGGGAACTGTGGCATTATGACAAATGCTCTAACTTTGGTATCAGAATCCTGAAAAGAGAGGAGAAACTTAACAGAGCTGAAAAATTACTAGAAGACTAGAAGAAATAATGACTGAATGCTTCACAAATTTGGTAAAACAACAATGATAGATTCAAGAAGTAGAGTGAGCTCCAAACAAGATAAACTAAAAAGTAGTCTAACCCAGATATATGATGGTCAAATTTCTGAAAATCAAAGAAATAAAATATTGGAAGCAGCGAGTGAGAAGTGACATTTTACCTCTAAGGGAAAAACAATTGGATAATAGTGGATCTCTCTTCAGAAACCATGGAGGTCAGAAAGAATTTGCACAATTTTCAAGTGCTAACAGAAAAAAAAAAAAAAAAAAAAAAAAAAAACCCGTGACATCAGATTTCTATATTCAGCAAAGATATCTTTCCAGAAGAAAGGGAAAATCAAAATATTCTCAGATGAAGGAAAACTAAGAGAAATTTTCACCAGTAAGCCTACCCTAAGAGAATGATAAAGGAAGTTTTCTAAACAGAAATGAAATGATAAAAGAAGGAATCTTAAAACATTAGAAAGAAAGAAAAAATAACAGAAAGAGTAAAAACATGGGCAAATACATTTTTCTTCCATATAGTTTTCTAAATATTATTTAACAATTCAAGCAACAATTTAACAGTCTGAGGTAATTTTAAATATGTATAGAGGAACTATTTAAGACAATTATAATTGGGAGAAGATAAAAAACATGAAGGGAATAAGATTTCTATACCTTACTTGCATTGGTAAAATGTCAACACCAGTTAAGTTGGGATAAGTTATTTGTATATAATATAATACCTGGAGCAGCCACTGGCATACATATTAGAAAAGAAGAAATAAAACTGTCTCTATTTGCAGATAACATGATATCAACATCCTAAGGAATCTATTTTTAAAATCCTAGAACTAATAATGAGGTCATAGAATACAAGATAAACATAATAAAAATACATAAGTATAAATATAACAAAACATATACAGGACTCATATGCTATAAATTGTTACTACTGATGAAAGACATCAAAGATTTAAATACATGGCAAGACATACCATGTTCATGGGTTGGAAGATACAAGATAGTAAAGATGTCAATTCTCCCCAAACTTATATACAGGTTTAACATAATTCCTATCAAGATTCTAGAAGAATGTTTTACAGATATAGACAAGATTATTCTAAAATGTGTATGGAAAGATAAAACAGACCCAAAGAAAAAAAACAAAAAAAATGATACTAACAAACAATTTTGTAAATGAAGACTAAGGCAAGATGAAACTGACTTCAAGTTAATCAAGAGAGAGTGACAGAGGTATGGGAGCATAAATCAATGGAACAGAATAGAAAATTCCAAAATAGACAAATGTAACCAACAAACTTTTGACAAAGTGCAAAAGCAGTTTAATGGTAGAAGATAGTCCTTTCAACAAATAGTGCTGGGAAATTGAATATACACAAAAAATGACCTTGACCTGAACCTCACACCTTTTACAAAAATTAGCTCAATATATCACAGACTTAAAAGTGGTTATAAGACTATAAAACTTTAAAAAATAAATATAGGAGAAAATATTTGAGATCTAGAACTAGGCAAAAAGATTTTAGACTTAACACCAAACCACAGTCTATAAAAGAAAAAAAAAACTATACTTCTTCAAAACTACAAACTTTTGTTCTGCAGGAGATATTGTTAAGAGAATGAAAAGAGGAGCAATAGATGGGAAGAAAATAATTTCAAAGCATATAGCCATCAAAAGGCTAATACCTACTATGTAGAAAATACTCTCAAAACTCAACATTTAAAAAAAAAAAAACGAAAGAAAGAAAACCCCAAATAATCCAGTTAGAAAATGGGTAAAGGACATGAAGACATTTCACTGAAAAGATTGTATAGGTGGCAAATAAACATAAAAAAAGATGTTAATTATCACTATGCATTAGGGAAATGCAAATTAAAACCACAATGAAATATTGCAACACAAAAATCAAAATGGCAAGATTAAAAAATAGTGACTGTGAGGAGATAGACAGACTGGATCACTCACGCATTGCTGGTGGGAGTGTAAAATGGCACAGCCACTCTGAAAAAAAGTTTGTCAGTTTCTTTAAAAATTAAACATGTAATTTCCATATATCCCAGCAAATACTCGACTTATTTCATAGAAATGTAAACATATATTCACATAAAGATAATTAAAACATATACATGAATGTTTATAGTAGTTTCATTCATAAGATTACAAGACTGGAAACAATTCAGATGTCTCTTGACAAATGAATAATTAACCAAACTGTGGTACATCCATCCATACTATAGACTACTACTCAGAAATAAAAAGGAACAAATTACAAAATATTGTATATAGAGCAAATTGAAAAAGTCTCCAAAGAATTATACTTAGTGGAGAAAACCAATTACAGAAGATTGTCTATTTTATGATTTCACTTACGTAATAACCTTGAAATAACAAATTATGGAAATGGAGAACACGTTAGTGGTTGCCAGAGGTAAAACACTAGGAACTAGGAACAAGAGAGATGAGACAAAAGTGGGAGTAGGTATAAAAGGGCAACGTGAGGGATCACTGTGATGATGAAAATGTTTTGTCTCTTGATCCTATTGACATCATCACTGTGATATTGTACTATAGTTTCACAAGATGTTACCACTGAAGGAAGATGAGTAAAGGATACATAGGATCTCTCTTTATTATTTCTTAAAAATGTAAGTGAATCTTCAATTTTCTAAAAAAAATTAAAACGATAATCGTCTTTTTGGAAAAGGAACATTAATGGAAAATTTGCATAATCTGAATAAGATCTATATTTAGTTAAGAGTAGTGTGTCAATGTTAGTTGTTAGTTTTGACAAATGTATTATAAATGTGTGAGATGCTAGCATTAGGAGAAATTGGGTAAAGTTTATGCAAGAAATCTGTTTCATTGCCACATTCTTGCAAATCTAAAATTATTCCAAAATAAAAAAAATATTGTTTTAAAAAGATAATTTACTATTTAAAACAAAAACACCAATAATGTATTATAGGGTTTATAACATATATAAAAGTAAAATGTATGATAACTATACAGCAAAGGATAGAAGGAAGAAATGGAAGCATTCAGTTGTAAGGTTCATACATTTTGCAAGAAGCAGTATAATATTTTTGAAGGTCAACTATTGTATATAAAAAGTAAACACTGTAAACCCTAGAGCAACCACTGAAACAAAAAGTTTTAGCTAATAAGCCAATAATAAAGATGAAGTAGAATTTAAATTATGATTGATCTAAAAGAAGATAGAAAACACAACAAAGGCCGGGCGCGGTGGCTCACGCCTGTTGGGATGCCGAGGCGGGCGGATCACAAGGTCAGGAGATCGAGACCACGGTGAAACGCTGTCTCTACTAAAAATACAAAAAATTAGCCGGGCGCGGTGGCGGGCACCTGTGGTCCCAGCTACTGAGGAGGCTGAGGCAGGAGACTGACGTGAACCCGGGAGGCGGAGCTTGCAGTGAGCCGAGATGGCGCCACTGCACTCCAGCCTGGGCAACACAGCAAGACTCCAAAAAAAAAAAAAGAAAACACAACAAAAATGGATCGGGCTCAACTAGAAAACAAATCATAAGATAGTAGATTTAATGGTTAACCATATGAATAATTACATTAAATGTAATTTTTTAAACAGAAAAATATAAAAAAATTTAAAGTAAAATAATAGAAAAAAACTATATCTTGAAGACATTCAACATTAAAAAATTAAAAGATAAGTATTTGTTACATACATAAAAATTAGTGACCAGAATATGTAAAACGCTCCTTTAAAGAGTAAGATAAAGACAATTGAAGAAAAAGATAGAACATATATTTAAACAGACTCATAAGAGCAGAAACATGAATGTCCTGTAAACACATGAAAGTTTAAGTTCAATTTCATTCAGAATAAAGGAAATATAAATTAGAACCAGAAGGTGTAAATTAAAACCAGAATGTGAAGAATGTAAATTATCATTCAGTGATGGTGACTATAAAATTGGCACTGTGGACGGCAGTCTGGCATTATCAGCATAATCAAGGATAGGAATACTTTATAACCCAGTGACTCCACTTCTAGACAATTTCCTGCGTTATGTATTCACATAGATATGTACACAAATGCTTATTCCAGCATTGTTTTAAACAGAAAAATTGAAAACAACTTAAATATTATCAATAAAAAAGGGACAAACTATAGTTTAGTTATACAATGGAATACCAGGCAGATAATTAATTTGATGTGTCTATAGCAATAGGAATTAACTTAAAAATGTTAAGTGAAATAAAGCAAGTTGTTTACAAATACATTTTATATATAAACTGTATTTACAAATGCAATTTATATGCATTTAAATTATACAAAGCAATATCTATCGATTATAGATATATCAATATGTAGTAAAAATAGGAAAGCATGCTAATGATATGTCACCAAATCCAGAATAGCAATCACTCACGGTGAGAGGGAAGATAAGTCAGAATGAAGAGGAAGGGAAGGAGTGTGGGAAGACTGCAGTTACACTGTAGCTTTAAATTGCTTTGAAAATAAGAAATGTGAAGTGACTAGGTTAATGACTAGGTTAGCTCTTGACAAATTTTGATATTGTGTTTACTGGGTTTCTTTTATTATTTTTGGATTCTTTGTTCGTTCCAAATTTTTTCTCTTTCTTTTCTTTTTTATTTACTTTTATTTTTATTTATTTATTTTTTGAGATGGAGTCTTGCTCTGTCTACAGGCTAGAGTGCAGTGGCACAATCTCAGCTCACTGCAACCTCCACCTCCTAGGTTCAAGCAATTCCCCCACCTCAGCCTCCTGAGTAGTTGGGACTACAGGTGCACGTCACCACACCTGGCTAACTTTTTGCATTTTAGTAGGGATGGGGTTTCACCATGTTAGCCAGAATGGTCTCAATCTCCTGATCTTGTGATCTGCTCGCCTTGGCCTCCCAAAGTGCTGGGATTATAGGTGTGAACCACCACGCCTGGCCCCAAATTTTTTCTTAATTAAATAAACAAAATTCCCAACTGAGGAGGTCCTTTAAATATCTGCACAGCCTGGTGTAGCTGAAGTTTTGGTTAAAGGTTATGGAAGTGCTCTACGGTTTCCAGTGAGTTGAGGGTTGGACCTTTGTCCTAGAATTCGGTGTTGGTGGTAATGGCTGCTGTTGCTTATTTCTGGGTTCCTTAAGTCCGCATTAGGCTTCATTAGCCATACCCACACCTCTGTAAACAATCTCTACATTAAATTCCCCTTGGCTGAACCATCTGAGTGAAATCTGATTTCTTACCATGACTCCACCTGCTTTCTCTGTGAGGGTGTTAAAGAAAGAGGCCTTACTATTTTCATATATTTTACAGAACATAGGGTAGAATCACTAGAAGATTCTGCCCCTAAGAAAGCCAGGCTTAGAAAAGAGCTTCTCTTCCCACCTTGTATACCTGACTTTGGAGGGCGTCATTTTTTCACACCTCAAAAAGCCAGAAAGGCGTAGCAAATCAAAGCTGACTTCTCAGCCAGCTTCCAGGGATAGAATCCCAACCCTGTCATTTATGGATTGAAATGTTGGGGGAAATTACCAAACCTCCCTTTTCCTCAGTTTCCTCATCTAGAAAATGGGGCTGTAACCCTGACCTTAGTGTGAAGATTAAAGCACACATTCCGTGTGTAAAGTGCTCTCTGAATAGCCTGACTTCCAAGCAGTTGCTAGCCCCAGATCAATCCTGTGGCTTGTAGTCTCTCTTCTCTTTCTTCTCTTACTGCTTTGTCTCTGATCAGCCTGATTGTCTGCTTCCTTTATACAGTATCTGCTAAAGGAGACGGTGTTGTAATAATAACAACAAACAAGTTAGGAAGAATTAACCTCCCATCTCTCTTGTAAATGTCGACAGGTTCCATCGTTATATTACAATCCCAATTAAAGGGAAATTCCCCACCAAGCCATAAACCTAAAATGAAAAAAACCCTATAGGGATGAATAAGCCTCTTCCGTGAACAAACCTGCTATTTATCCTTTTTTTTTTTTGTGTGTGTGTGTGTGTGTGTGTCACTGCTTATGTGTGCTCAAATCCCCGCTGAACAAATCCTGCAAGCTGATAAAGGAGCAAAGCTAAGGGCATCCATCGGTGAGTCTGTCAAGACTTTACTTGTAATGAGTCTCCCATGGATTTGATTATTACTGGATATTAATTATTAATGGTATTTCCTGCAGGAGGCCTGTGTGGGCTTCTTTTCCCCCAACCTCTATTTTGAACCGGAATTAAAAAATAACCAGAAATCTCCCCCAGTGGAGCAGGGAGAGGGAAAAGAGAAAGGAATCGAGGGAATCCCTCTGCTAGTCTTTCACCACTGGCACCACTTGAAATTCTGGGGCTGTTCACATAATTAAGAGTAGGAAGCAGCTCTGTGCTTAGCCTCCTCCCGTCCTCCAGCTGTAACCCCTCTTTCAAAGCCACAAAGGAGAAACAAAGCGCCTTTCTGCCTGCCTCCTGTCCCCCATCCTCACTCTCCAGTTCTAACCCTGTCTTCTTTGACAATTAATTTCCTCTGATGGTTATGTTAATTTTTATGGCTTCCTAATGATTAGAAATATTTGGCACATTAACATCATTTAACTTTCCTCTCCCTGGGGGCGGGGAAGAGACAGGGATGTAGCTAAATGGTGAGAAACAGCTGGAAAAGCCAAGGGTGAAAATCAGAATTCTGTGCCAAGCATTTCAATGGGAAGGTGAAAGATGGACACCCAAGAAAGTCTGGAGAATTTAAAGCCAAATAAAGAAATAATAATAAGGCCAAAAGATCAGAAACATAGCCCTGCCCCTGCCCTGTGTGTGTTTATCCTTTATACACTGTTGACAGTCCATATGTTGCTTCCGAGCAATTTTTTAAAGATGGCTACACCTGTCAGGGTGTCTGGGAGGTAAAGACAGAGCAGATGTTGAGATTTGTGCCATGGAAGAGAAAAATTCATTTTGTCTAGCAAAAAGTGGCATGCTCCTGTGCGTCCTGAAGGGGTCCCTCCACCATTGCCACTCTCCCCTTTTCCATAAAGCAATGGGCCCCACATGGTGCCGCAGATGGAAAGATGGAATTTAATTTTACTGGCGTTCAATCAAAACAGAATAATGTGTTTAATATCCCTGCAGTGTAAGTGAAAGGGAGAGATTTATGAACTCCTGGGAGGCAAGAGATTCCAAGCAGTGCTTTCATATCTCCTCATATGTATAAACATAGAATTGCAGTGGAAAATATGGATAAATCCAGGTTAAGATCTCCGCCTCCTCCCCCATGTTGCTACTTTTAAGTTCAAGCCTTTCTGACAAAGAGGTGGCACTCTCTCTCACCAAGAGAACAGCTGAATTAATACAAAGGTAGTCAGGCACCCTGAGCTTAATCCCAGACTTAATTCAGAGGGTGATTTGGTCACAGGTGTCAAGGGAAGAGATAGATGCTTCTGATTGGCAGACGTATTCAATAGGGAAGAGCCTCACAAAGGAAGTTACTAGAAACTCCACCTCAAGTTTCATTTAAAATCTAGTAGATGGTGGCCAGGGCCAGTGGCTCACGCCTGTAATCCTAGCACTTTGGGAGGCCGAGGTGGGTGGATTGCCTGAGCTCAGGAATTTGAGACCAGCCTGGGCAACATGGGTGAAACCCCATCTCTACTAAAATACAAAAAATTAGCTAGGCATGGTGGCGTGCACTTGTAGTCCCAGAGAGGGTGAGGCAGGAGAACTGCTAGAACTGGGGAGGCAGAGGTGGCAGTGAGTCAAGATCGCACTACTGTACTCCAGCCTGGGCGACAGAGGGAGACTCTGTCTCTAAAAAAAAAAAAAAAAAAAAAAATCTAGTAGATGGTAATCATATGGCTATATGTTTGTTGATAAAATAGCAACAAATCATATACATAGGGAAAACAAAAATCTGGAATTAAGTATCTCAAAATGCTATAAGAAGTTGAGTTAGGATAGTAAAATTATAGGTAATCATTGTCTTTTATAACTTTTCTCTAAATTTGTTTCCAATGCAATGATATTATTTTTATAATGGTGAATATATGTACATTGTCTGTGTATTTGTGAATAAGAATTTCTTTTTTTTTTTTTTTTTTTTGAGACGGAGTCTTGCTCTGTCACCCAAGCTGGAGTGCACTGGCCAGATCTCAGCTCACTGCAAGCTCCGCCTTCCGGGTTCGCGCCATTCTCCTGCCTCAGCCTCCCGAGTAGCTGGGACTACAGGCGCCCGCCACCTCGCCCGGCTAGTTTTTTGTATTTTTTAGTAGAGACGGGGTTTCACCGTGTTAGCCAGGATGGTCTCGATCTCCTGACCTTGTGATCCGCCCGCCTCGGCCTCCCAAAGTGCTGGGATTACAGGCTTGAGCCACCGCGCCCGGCCTGTGAGTAAGAATTTCTATTTTTGGTGTGCATTAGAATCACCCAGGGAGCTCTTTAAAAATGTGGATGCATGAACCCCACTTTAGATATCCTGAAATAAGTAAATGAATAAATACAATACAATACAATACGATATAAAACCCAATCCTCCCCTAACCTAACCGAGTTCTCCCAGATTTGCTTATCTGGTGTGGAGTTGTCAGGCAGGCTGTCTCCTCTGGTCTGCATTATATTCATATTGGTCACTCAAAGCTTATTCCAAAAGAATACTCTGCTTTCTGTATAATTTTCCCAGAAAACATTTTACAGTCATGTCTATATCTGATTCTTTCTCATAAAAATATCTTTAAACTCTGTACTTTTCACTTTGGGATATGATTTTCAATATCCAAATAACAAAGCCCAGTGTCTGCCAGAATACCAACTTAATCCTGTCCCTTTCTCACAGATACACACACATGTCTACGTTCATACCAGCAAGGAGGAGCCTACACATACATGGTTCCACTACTGTTAGGTAAATTCAGTTAATTTAGTGAAAAATCAAAAGTTAATCAAATTTGGGATTGACTGAATGAGCCATTTGGGAAGATTTTAAAAACCCATTAATTGGTATGTATCATTAATATTAGTCAAGAGAGTTGAATCAGGTTATACTGAGGATGCCACTGTACAGCTGCAGAGGCATCCTTATTTGAACTCTCTAGTGACAGAGTAAAGTCAAATAATATGGTTTTCTCATGTTAAGTTTTTAGGTCCAGTTAACAGTAATTGTATCAAATTAAAGCAAAATCATTTTGGTTACAGTGTTACCTCAGGTGTGATTGTAAACACACACACACACACACACAGACACACACAGAATACACATCAATTAGAGGTTTGGAGAGACTGTCACCACATTTGCATAAAGATATGGTCATCCATAATGGTGTGTTTTTAAAGATGTTGTCAATGGGATTGAATATGGCCTCCCAGCTAACTGCACAGCACTGCAAGAAAAATGCAAAGGTACTTTATTTTGTTTTTGTTTAACCAGGAGGAGCTATTGATGCAGAGGAGCGGTTCATTTCCCACAATTCCTGTCTGTGCCACTAAATGCCTGATGTTACCTTGAATCAGCTGGCTCTTCTGCCGGGACTGGCAACTGTCCATTCTAGACCTGGATTGGCTCCCAGAGCTAGGGAACAGGGTTCCACAACTAATCAGATGCCAGCTTCTTCAAGCAGGGACCACCATTTGTTTGGCTGTGTGTAAAACAAACTCTTCGAACTTACATGTTGACCATTTGTCCTAATCCGAGACTTTTCAGATAGATAGCTCTTATTAATAAAAATAACACCTTACTTAACTAGCTCTTTTCACTTCCTGAGCACTTGCACATCCACTATCTCACTTCAACTATTATTATTATTATTTTTTTATTTTTTTTGAGACTTAGTCTGGCTCTGTCACCCAGGCTGGAGTGCAGAGGCGCAATCCCAGCTCACTGTAACCTCCACCTCCCGGTTTCAAGCGATTCTCCTGCCTCAGCCTCCTGAGTAGCTGGGATTACAGGTGTGCACCACCACCCTGGCTAATTTTTTGTATTTTTAGTAGAGATGGGGTTTCACCATGTTATCAGGCTATTCTCGAACTCCTGACCTCATGATCCGCCCGCCTTGGTTCCCAAGGGCTGGGATTACAGGTGTGAGCCACCATGCCCGGCCACTTCATCTATTACTGTGGGTTGTAATGGACACTAGTCTTTGCAACTTACATGTAATTCTGTGACATGCTGGTGATCTGGACTTGTGGACTAGTAACTTCTCATAGACCTTGCAGGGTAGGAAAAGATTTCCTTGATTTTCTTAGGGTGTTTGCTGGGTCTGAAAGGAAAGCTACAAAGACAAATTAACAGGGGAAAAGCATATATATTTATTTAGTATAAGTTTTACACCACACAGGAGGCTTCATAATGAAATGAAGCCTTGAAGAAATGGTTAAAATTGTGTATTTTTGTGCTAGATTTGATGGAGAGTAGACAGTCATGGGAAAATATAATTGACAGAGTATGATCTAATGGTAATAAACTGGGGAAACTTTGCCAGGCCTGTTGGTTCAGTTGCTTCTCTGTGACACTATACCTCCAGGGATAAGGATTTCCTCTTCCTCCCGGTATAGGGAGTGCACCTCTCACAATGGGATCTATGACCTGCTTGAGGAGAGAAGAGTGAGAAAAGATTACAGAGAACTTCCTGCTTCTGCAGTTTTCTTAATTTCCTGTAGCTTAAAATACTCAATGTATTGGGCTGGGCGCAGTGGCTCACACCTGTAATCCTGACACTTTGGGAGACCCAGGTGGGTGCATCACTTGAGGTCAGGAGTTTGAGACCAGCCTGGCCAATATGGTGAAACCCCATCTCTACTAAAAGTACAAAAATTAGCTGGGTGTGGGGGTACATGCCTGTAATCCCAGCTACCTGGGAGGCTGAGGCAGGCAAATCTCTTGAAACTGGGAGACGGAGTTTGCAGCGAGCCGAGATTGCGCCACTGCACTCCAGCCTGGGCAACACAGTGAGACTCCATCTCAAAAAAAAAAAAAAAAAAAAAACCTCTATGTATCAAGGTGCCACATTTGGGGGTAGAATGTTCTGAGCTCTGTTACCACCAACTCAAGGCCCTCAGTGACAGAAAATAATCCCTTTTTATTTTTCTGACATTCAGCTGAAATAACTTTCCCTTGAATCTATCCTAAAAGTGTGTCAGTCCATTGTTTCTTCAGTGGTTTGTGTAACACCCTGACCCTGTGATTCTTCAATCTTCAGAGCGGGACACACTTAGCCCTACTTGTAGTTTCAGCCTTATAGAAAATTCAGAAAAATCTTTCCCTAAGTAATGTTAAGTGTCAAGTTTATGCACTCATTTACCATTACTGAGCGCTTACAATGTGCCTGGTGCTTAACTTATATTATTTCATTTAATGTGTATAGCATCCCTTGAGTGGATGTAGCCATCTTCACTTTAGAGGAATGGGGACTGAGGTCCAAGGCTACGTAACTACAAGCAAAGAAACCAGGATTCAAACCTAGTTTTCTCTGAATCTGAAACCATTGTTCTTTGTCTTAAATTGAGTGTTGCCTTTTCCTACTAGGAGCTGCCTCTGAGAGCAGCATTACCTATCTTTCTAAGATCCAGCAAAGTGCTCCTTTAGTCCTTTGGCTAATGGTAACCATATCTTACTTGTCATTCTGCCAGGCCCATAAATCATGTGTTGTCATACAGGGTGTGTGTCTCTGCCCCCTACTACATTGTGTACTCTTTGTGGGCAGCTGCAATATCTCACTTATCCTTGGAGCTCCAGAACCCAGCAATGTCCCTGGAACATAGTAACTACTCAATAAATGCTAATTGAATACATGAACGAATGAGTAACTACATCTGCCGCAGGTCTGTGAAGGATGAAGTTTTGAAATGTTTCCTTGAAAAGTAGATGTTCACTTGTATGGAGCCATCTGGATCCTGAATTCTCTGAGTTTGATACCCCTCAACCTCATTAACCATACCTTTCCTGCTTCCCTAGTCCTGCAATAAACTTAGCACTCCATGAACAGACCCATACCTGGGACTTTCTGAAAATGATGGAAACTTGTTCCCTATTTTCTTCTTCGTGTGGCCTCAGAAGCAAGCTTCCTCTGGGAGCACATTGAGCAAACCTCTGACAGCTGCTTCCAAGATCCCTAAGTTTCTAAAGCATGTGACAGCTTCCTCTGACTCACTGAAGTTGTCTTGTGATAAATCCTCAGTGTTCCTTAAACTATCTCTGGTGAAAACGAAAAGAGTTTTTCTCCCAATTTGTCATAAACTGATACTTCTGGAAAATAAAACATCACACACTTGGATGTCATGACAATGTCAAACTGATATAACAAGTTTCTAGATCCTTTCTCTCAATTTCTTTACTTAACTCCTTTATGACTAGTAACAGTATGTGGATTGATGCTGGTCCATAGGCCACACTTGAAGGAGCATCAGCATAAACCATGAAATTCTGATTTTGTCTCTGGAGTAGTATATAATAGAAATGGAATGCAAGTCACATATAAGATTTTAAATGTTCTAGGAGCTGCATTAATAAAGGTAAGAAGAAACAGGAGATACTAATTCAAATACTATATTTAGCCCAATATATCCAAAATATTATAATTTCAATATGCAATCAATATAAAAATGATGAATAAGCTATTTTACAATTCTTTTATTTTGCACTAAGTCTTTGAAATCTGGTGTGTATTGCTACCTAAAGCACGGCTCCATTTGGGTAAGTCACAACAGCACATATTGCTAGTGACTACCATATTGAGCAATGCAGCTCTAGAGTCGTCACTGCTACCACATTTACTGACTCTAATCCCTTTGAGGTTTCACCATTGCTCTGTAGAAACTTCCTTAGTTACCTCTAAGCTTCAGAAACATTCTGATTCACCAGGACTCCTGCATTCAGTTTCAAGCAATCCTCTAGAATGAAACACTTTAGTTCTGGTATAGAAAAGACAGAAACATTAAAGGCAACAATTGGTAAAAAGAAACATACTCTCACCCACAAGAACTCAGATATGTAGTTCAGCAAACCATTTTGAGCCTCTACAAGGTGTCAGGCATTCAGGCATGGGTGCTAGGTGGATGATCAGCCAGTATCTGTATATTGTCTTTATTTTGTACAGTTGGAACCATCTCATTCTTAAATTCTAAAGACCCTAGGGATCCCTTCTAGAAGAAGAAAACAAAAAATCCATAGCTCTATAGGCTACCCCCAGTTCAGCCCTGAGCCGGTATCACTCCTGGCCTTACTTTGAATTCCCAGATCTGCATTGACTGGATTTCATTCTTCTTCCCCAATGATATCATCTCTGCCTGGAGACTGGATTATTGCTCTAGGAGCTGTCTTCTTTTGGTGCTAACTACCACATCATCTAGATGTTGGTCTTTTGTTTTCATGGGACCTCTATGTTTTTACTGTAATTGTTCCTCTTTAAGAATCATCCTGAATATTGCACTTAGTTGTGAACTTGGCTTAGGACATTCGTGATCTATCCACTTCCTTCCCTGAAGAATAGCTCCCAAGTTTCACTCAAACTATTTGGACTTAAAATGGCATCCACTCCCTCGTAAAATCTTTCTATGCCCTTGTGGCTTTGCCTTATATGTGCTATATGTATGTAGGTTGACCCACCTTCCTATTGCTCAGTCCCCAGTTCTAACAGTTATTATCATTAAGAAATATCTAAAGTCATAGAAAGCTAACATAGGTATAATGACTTACGGTTTAGTACTGATATTTAGATTCAGAAATCATGTTATTAAAGAAATCAATTAGCTATAGAAAGATAATTTTGCTCCAAGTTCCTTTCCCATTTGCAGCACAGAAGCAGTGGCTGGTTAGCATCTGGGTGTCCTCGAGACATACTGAACATTTCATTCATCATACATGACATTTGCATATTGCAAATATCATACTTTATGCACATGCCTTCCAGGCTAGTCTAGAGACTATGATTGCTGCCTAATCCTCACATAAATCAATGCGCCAGGGAATGCCACTTCTAAACATGAGGAAAATCAAGGATAGCTCTGCCTTCAGACTCTTCCTGGGACCATCTCATTCTCTTCACATCCCAAGTAGATTCAGTGCCTTCATTTTCTCTTCTTTCTTGTAGCTATTAAAATTCTATTAGCCATTTGTGAATATTATTTTATACCATCTGCATTTTCTCTAAGTTGTGATAGTGACAGCTGCAATCATTTGTATGCATTTTCTGTGCAGGATTTTGTGTGTGTATAGGAACAAAACCTTTCCTTTGTAGGACCATGTATCCAAATAGAAAGATGATTTGTTTGTAAATCTATTTCTCTTCCAAATATTAGTTTATTTGCTGAGAAGACAGAAAGAGAAGATGTTGAAAGAGGAAAGGCAAAACCATTTGATCTCAAATAAAGCGTAGGTTTGCTTTTTCTCAGCTCTTGGTTTTCCGCCTCTCAATCAAAGTTGACCTTATAAGTACTGTTAGACTGTGTTTCCTGTTTTTAATCTGAAGGCCTTCGGGGTATTTTCCTCATTCCACTACCACTCTAAAATCTTTCTCCTTTCCCCACGTCTCAGTTAGCAGAAAAATTCATCTAGCCAGGCTCCTCACTTCTTTCCTGCACAAGAATGAATCTGGCTCTTCTTTAAGGAAAGTGTAAGCTCGCGGGGAAGGCCAGCAAAACAAGTCTACAGTTTATCACACTGGAAGTTACCAGCTTGTTAAAGCCACCTTCTAGGGTGGGCATGACAAGGTAGCAGAACCTGCCTCGTTTTGAGTATCACCTTGCACAGCATACAAGAATTAAATACATGAAGACTCCAATCAGGATTAATCTGAGCTACTCATGAAAGCTTTAAGTGTTCCAAGGAAGTTGAGTCCAAGGATTTTCAGCTGCAACTTGATTCAGCTAACCAGTTCCCTCATGCCACACAAGGAACCAGGACCCTCTAGGCCACACCTTTGGGAGGCGCCCCACATGGATAAACCCTTTTCTCTAACTGCCAACCCTTCCCAGTCCTACTTGCTTTCTTCTAATAAACCCTTTTAGAAGCTTTTACTAATATCCACTGACTGTAGTCTTCACCCTGATGTTAACAGTAGGAGGTGGGATTGTTTCCTTCCTGGGGTTTTTCTGGTCTCAAAAAGGAAGGATGTGAGTGAGTTTTTTTTTTTTTTTCTGATGGGACATATGAGAAAGATAGTGTTTCTTTCTACCTAACCTTGGTCCTCCACCAGAAATCGCTCTTGCTAGATTTCTTCAGAATAAGGCAACACTCTCACCAAGATGAATATAAATTCTTTCTAAAGACTCACAGTCTAGTCTCACATAGATGCATCCATTCCTTCTATTGAGATAATTTTGCTCTATGTAAAATTATAATCCCATCTACATTTTTCTAATGTAGCATACTGCTTCTTTCTTAGGTTTATTATCCTTATATGGTCTCTGTTGTAGCTCAGAATGCCTCTGTCTAAGCCATCTTTGATGGTTGGTACTATCCCAAAGAGTTGCTCTCTACCTCAAATTTCTTCTCTGACTTTGGATGCAGGTGGATGATATGCTATCAGTTAATCCTGCTGCCTCCTTATTGGTAGTAATTGTAAAAGACGGAAGTGGAGGTTGGGAAAAGAGAAGGAAAATACAATGAAGATTTTTTTAATAAAAGAAGTAATAATTTTACAGTGCCTTGAGGCAGATAAAGAAAATTGAGTCAAATCATATCAGAAACTTGAACCTGTACCCTTGTCTGGTAGAAAGCAAGAGGCTGTCTATAATTGAAGGGATGTTGCAGCCAGGTTATAGTGTTTTGATGGGTACTAATACACTCTGACATAGAGTTATCTTCTGAGGAGTTAAAGCCATATATATTCCTGTGCACTGGAAAGAGAATGTGAGTAAAGAATACATTCAGCATGCATGGAGGTTCTCCTAGCTTCACTAAGCTAAATTAGATCACATAAGTCATCTGAAGCTTTTCCTACAGAAATAGCCCAAACAGTCAATCACTCCTCCTCTGTGACTACATTTGGGAGTTAGAAACTAACAACTATTAGTGTGTCATCCTTTGGCTTAGGCAAAGAGATAGCAAACTTCCATGTGAAACCCATCCCAAAATCTCATAGACTGGTCTTTTTGATAAACATAGAAATGGACTCTTCTGGTCTTAAAGCTTGAAACTTATATTTGTTTTATCTGAGTTCCTTCCTCAGGAAAGGACCTTTGGGCCTCTGAAAGAAAGAATCAAAGAACTGAAACTCACCAGATCACCATAACCTGATAATGAGATGAGGACCCCTCATTCATCATGATTGCTTCCTTGCCCTCCCTAGTTCCTGTTTTCTTACATGTTGTTACATTTCTTCCCTGCTGTGTAAAGCCCTAGTTTTTGTCAGTCAGGGAGATGGATTCGAGACTGAACTCCCATCTCCTTGTCTGCAGCACCTGAGAAAAGCCTTTTTCCTTGACGATAACTCATCATCACTGACTGGCTTCCTAGACTGAACCCCTAGTGTTTCGGTAACACATGCGAGGCTGGGGCTAGGGTGAGACAGGGGAGATGCGTAGGGTACATGACTGAAGGAGATCCTGTAAGAGTGAGTGAGTGAAAAGGAGTATCTTCCTACTTTTTGCTCCCTAGGTATCTCACTTGCCTCACCTTAGTCTCAACAGTGCTTTCAAATACGGAAAAGAAACTGCCCCATGGGCCAGGGAGGCCTGTTAGCATCGATAGAACCAAATGGATATAATCTGTAAGTTTTATTTAGTTAACCCCTGGATTTGCCAATTAAGCTTCAGTTCCCTTTTTGAAAATATGAACTTGCTAATTTTATATGTTGGCATTAATTATGTAACACTTTAAGGTAGTAAGGCTTATATGTACTTTCCTCTGTGTAAAGGGACAATCAAGCCCTTGAGAAGAAGGACAGTGGAGGAAATGAATATTGAGCATCTACTAAGCAAGGCACTGTTACTAGTCGACTGGTCTAGCTATTGCCTATCCATTTGTCCTTTGACAACTACAAAGGCTAAAAAAAAAATCAAATAGTTTTCCAGCCTCCTTTGCAGACAAAGTTTACAGTGTAAGAAGCAATCTGCTTGGATCTCCTGGTTCATGGCTACTAGATTTGGCAGAAAAAACATAGAACACCCTGTTAAAGTTGAATTTCAGATAAGCCATGAATATTTAGTATAAGTATGTCCCAAATATTGCTTACGAAATATGTATTCTAAAATTGCCTTCATTGTTTATCTGAAATTTAAATTTAACTGAATGCCCTGTCTTTTATCTGGCAATCCTGTTCATAAAGATATATATTTGCATAGCTTGTAGCTCACAGCATCCCCTCTTCTGTCTTTTTTTTTTTTTTAAGACAAAGTCTCCCTCTGTTGCCAGGCTGGAATGCAGTGGTGCGATCTCGGCTCACTGTGACCTCTGTCTCCCAGGTTCAAGCGATTCTCCTGCCTCAGCCTCCCAAGAAGCTGGGACTACAGGCACACACCACCACACTCACCTGATTTTTGTATTTTTGGTAGAGACGGGGTTTCACCATGTTGGCCAGGATGGTCTTGATCACTTGACCTTGTGATCCACCCGCCTCGGCCTCCAAAAGTGCTGGGTTTACGGGTGTGAGCCACTGCCCAGCCTGTGTCTTATACAAGGATTATGATAGTCAAAGTGATCTCAGAGGTGCTGACTGTGCACTCACACATCATGAAACCTCTGACCATAAACATTGTCCAAACTCTGGAGTACTTGCTTTGTGACAGAAATAAACCTTTTATAAGTTTAAGTCATTGTTAATAGGGTTTTAATAACTGGGATACAGAAGCATTCTTGACTGACATCCTTATTTTGTGCCAAACATGTACTTTATTTTTTTTTTTGTCTCGCTCTGTCGCCCAGGCTGGAGTGCAGTGGCTTGATCTTGGCTCACTGCAAGCTCCGTCTCCCAGGTTTACGCTATTCTCCTGCCTCAGCCTCTTGCGTAGCTGGGACTACAGGTGCCCACCACCACACCTAGCTAATTTTTTTTGTATTTTTTTTTTTTTGAGACGGGGTTTCACTGTGTTAGCCAGAATGGTCTCAATCTTCTGACCTCGTGATCCTACCTCCTCGACCTCCCAAAGTGCTAGGATTACAGGCGTGAGCCACCGTGCCCAACCCAAACATGTACTTTCCTATACCTTACCTCATTTAAATATTTTAACCACCTTATGACATGGATGTTATTGTGCCTGTTTTCAGATAAGAATAATGAAAATTCAAAGAAACTAAGTACCTTTCTCAATGCCTCATAAAACTGATGGTTAATGTTTATTGTGTACTTAGTAGGTTCTGACACAGGTTGATGTGTCTACATGTACGCAATCACACAATCTTCCTAACAGCTGTTGAGAAAAGTACTACAATTATTGACAATTCTATAGATGAAGAAACAAGAGATTATGAAATTTACTCAGTACAATGGAGCTGGGCTTCAACTCATATACTGGGGTTTAGCACCCTGCACTCCTGACCACAGTGCATACTGGCCAGAGAAAGAGGTGATATTCACACTAAGGCATAGGATGCTAATGCCAGGGCTCCTTCCACTGTGTCTGCCTGGTTCCTGACCTGGATAAATGAGGAAGTACTGTATTTCCCTTCTAGATTTCCAAAAACCTTATCTCTTTAACCCTGATTGCTAAGTCTCCCTTTACTAATTTTTCCCTGTAGGATCTACGTTGCCCTAGAATCTGGCACAAATTCTGGCTTTAGGAAGGTGGCGTGAGGCACCTTTCCTCAGTTGCTCATGGGGTTGGCAGCAGGTGGCTTCTGACGTGCCAAGAACCTTGTCATTGGATTCTCCTTGTTCTCAAAAAAAAAAAAAAATAGATTCATGTGCCAAACCACCAAATCATCTGGGGAACTTGGTTCTCCAGAGGCAGTTTGTTGCCCTTTCCTCTATCTTCTTACTTTATCCAGTGTAGATTTCCAGCCTACTGGGAACATTGTGATTTGCTTCCCTCATTCTTGCTAAGAGAAATACTCTGGTGTTTCCTCCCTACTTATTTTTCTTTCTGTTGCTCAAATTAATTACCTCTTTGGGGAACCTACTTTCTAGACTCCCATCTCTGCCTAAATCGCCAAAGATAACAGATTAGTGGCTGCACTCCCCTGTGTTGCCTCTGGCTTACGCCTGACTTTTGGGTCTACTTGTATTCCCACATTACTTCTGTCGGCCTATCCTGCCTGTAGTCTAATTCCTGTTATGATAAATGAACACTTAACCTCCTAGACTGCTTAGAGCTTGTTTTACCCTGGAACAGAGCTTAGGGTTTGCCATACTGCCTTTGGACTGCTAAGAGCAAATATTTTATTTTAGGGGTATAGAGATAAGTTGTTTTATTCCTAAAACAACCCCCAAGTTCAAGGATGGGTAAGTTTGGGCATTCTGCATTCTAAATGAGAGAACTGTTTATTCAACCTTGTTTCTTGGGTCACCATTTATTGAAAAAACAATGACCTCAATGTTTTGAAATAGAAAAAATTACTGCTTTGCACAAATAGTATTTAATTTTTCATTTCTAAGAGAAGAAGAATGATCGGAATGAGAGGAATTAAAGTTCCTTAATCTCATCTTTTAAAATCATATCAAACCATTTACATATCCAGGCTCTTTTCAATTTCCGTCTGAGGTCATCTCTGCTTATCATTTTCTGTGCTCTCTATAGATAGAAGTTTATGGTCTTCCTTTTCATAATCAAGTGTGTGGCGCTCAAGTATGGACAGAGGAGTCTAAGGTGGGAAACCATTATCTCCTTTGTCCTTTAACTACTCTCTCTGTGTGCCCCTGTTTGTAAATATACAGAACCATGCAATGCACAAGTCAAATTGAAGGCCTTTGGAAAATGCTTTCTTGATTTTATCTCATTTCCTAGCAAAGCAATTGGTAATACCATTTTAGAAGTAAATGAGGTTTGATTGCAGATGGAACATCTTTACCCAAGCACTATTTTCACTTCCTAGAATAGGTAAACGTTGACTTCCCTGGTTGTTACTGAACCCCTTCATCTAATCATAAAGTTTTTTTTTTTTAATGCAATGTGCTATCCCTGTGGATTTAAGCCTAAGCATTGAGGGAACTCAAGATGAGTATAGACTTTCTGAAATACATTTTCACAAAGAACTGTAATCCATCTTCCAGAAGAGCCAGAGATTCCAAATTTCCTTGTTTGTTATGAAGTTTCCAGATAAGACTTTTATTCTAAAGAAAACCGTAGTATTTCGTATATTGTTACCAATAAAGGGGTAAAGCTTACTAATTTTTAATTTCCTTAGCACTTTCTCTCTAAATGAGGAACAGATTGTGGAAGGAAAATTTTGATAATCATAGTAGGTTGCTAGCTGCTTTGTTAGCACAATCTATTCCCGAGATTTTATGAGATCTGGCTTACGAAGTACTGGTTGATAAATGATTCAATATTTAACCATTATTTACCTGTACCATGTGGAGGAAAATTATGCTGATGGAGCTGAAATCACCGGAACAGAGATTTTTACATCCCATAGAATGTGTCAACATAGCGTTGAGTGTGAATTGCTCACTTGGGACATAAAGTGCTCCTCTTTTTAGGATCCAGGATTACATCTCAATATAAATGACTGATGGAAGTAAACAAAATGAGCCCAGTGCACTGCCTGGTGACATGTGGTAATAAAGATCAGCAATGAGGGATGGAAGGGCTCCCTTGCCATCTCTAGATGTCAAAGAAGTAGATTTTAAACTCTGTGGGTGGTATCAGTCTGGAAAATAGAGGAACATTCAAGCCATATGGAAATCAATACAGCTTCATGAAAAGAAAGATGAAAACCAGCTTTGCCTCTTTAAAGGAATGACTATGGAGGGAGCATGGTACCTGGATTCCTCCCTGGGGCCTCACTTACCTGTATATTTATTCGAACCTTTTCTTCATCTAAATCAATGAGATCCAATCTGTTACAATCTGGGAGATTTCAGTCTGAGACTTCCTGGAAAGGCAATAGCAATGCAGAGTTGATTAAAATTAGTACAGAGAGTCAGCAGACTAACACACTATTTACAATATTCTGTCTAGTATTCTAAAGAAAGCACATCAGCACAATCAAAGATGGTAAAAGTTTTATATTGAGAATGGGGAGGGTGGTAGATCATCAGTTCCTCTTCTGGTAAATCAGGATTTTTTTTATTCTGCTGGAAAATAAGCTCTACATGGGCAGGATCACTAGCATATCTTTGTCCCTTCCACCACTCCTGGCCCAAAGTAGGTTTTAAATATATATGTTTAAATAGAAAGGTAGATGATAGACAGACAGATAGATAGACAGACAGATAGATATATAGATTTGGTCTGGCTTCTTAGGAAATTTCAGAAGCAGTATAAAATTTGGAAGAGAAATATCTTGAGGGGAAAAACAACATGAAATGGGAAGTGGTAGCTGATCTTACTCTAGGACAAGCTGGGAAAAAAGGTCCAGGGGTCTGATTTCCATTCCCATTATAGGAATCCTCAATCCCTGACTGTGCCTGGGCCACTATTCTGACTTAAGACCAAGCTACTATCCTGTGTCTCATTAACCTGATGCATCTGTGGCCAAAAGCAAAATCTGGCATTGCTTTATTCATTTTTTATACATTCCCATCAAGTTAACCAGATTTGTAGTCACAGCCAATAAATATACCATACACTGGCCTTTCTCAAGGCCTGAGGCATTTTACTTGGTGTCCAGGCCAAGAATTAAAATAAAATTTCAAGCCCCTTAAACGAATTCCGGGTCTTGCAGTTAGGCTAACAAATAACATTATTCTTGTAGAATCCAGCAAGTGCCAAGGTCCTTATCCTAAAAATCTGATGACTTTGGATTTAGATAAAGGTCTGAGTTTCCTAAAGGTGATATAAGCAATACCATCGAAGATGTTTTGCCACTATTGTCTCCAGCTTATTTGGGACTATTTTTCTTAAACTTTATGAGATGGTAGACAGCTTGAAAATCATAGTGTTCTTTGCATAACACTATGAAATATGGATGTATTTAATTCCAGCATTTGAACTAGGAACAATTTTACTAGCAGAAAATGACTATATTATAGGTATGCAACATGAAATCACAACACATGTACATGCAAAAAACAGGCTCTTGAGAGAAGCACGATCTGTTGTTTCTGAGTTTTGCCATTAATATTCATTGGCTGCTTGTTCATTTGTTTTGCTGTCTGCCTCACAGACAAGCAGTAGAAACCACCAAGGTTTTAGAAAAAATTATGGAAGAAAAATTTAAAATGGAAAACATTCTTTCCATTAAGTTATTATTTTATCTAAATTGGCAAGACTGCCATTATTCAATTTCAGCAATGAAAATCCTTGGATCAGCATGCAGAACATCAGTGATCTTTGGGAAAGAAGTCTGAGAATTAAATATAGGAATTGGGATAATGTAGCTTAAAAATTCGAAACTCTGGGTCGAACTCACCTGACTTGAGTCTTGGCTGTATCCATTACTAGCTGTGTGTATGCATGTTATTTAACCGTTCTTTGCTATACCTTTCTCCTCTGAGAAACGGTTATAATGGTAACATCTTAGAATTGTGTTAGTGTTAAGTGAGATTGTATATCATTAAGGATTTTGTGATTTTGAGCAAAAAAATAAATACATTCGGGCTAAATTAAGCCAAAGTTAAGTTGCTGGAAAAACATTAAGGCTTTACACAATCCAGGAGATACCCAAGAATCAGGCATGGAAATGGGACTGAACCAAAGCAATTCTGCAGGCCCAGAAGCACAAACGTTTCCAATAGCTTTGTAACGAAACTCTAGTGTGATCATGCTCGATCAAATGCAATAGAACTCTACCACTGTTAGCGTCTTTGACTCTCTGATCGTGTTTGAAGTATCAGAGAGGGAACATCCAATTAGCCTAGATTGGTTCATGAGGTCACTTTATTAGGAGTAAGGGGCATCTCTGATTGCTGTATCCCTATAAGACTATATTCAGTGAGGAAGAAGTATTCACATGAATAAAAATGGGAATTATTGGAAAGGAGAAATGAAAGTCAAATATTCCAAAAAATGCATGTCTTTTACAGATGAAGTATGCAGACCACTTGATACCTAGCAGGTAGTCAGTATACTTTATTTAATTAATTAATTTATTTGACAGGGTCTTGCTCTGCCACCCATTATGGAGTGCAGTGGCAGAGTCATGGCTCACTGCAGCTGCAACTTCTTGAGTTCAAGCAATCCTCCCACCTCGACCTTCAGAGTAGCTGGGCCACAAGTACATGCCACTACACCAGGCAAATTTTTTGTATTTTTAGTAGAGACGAGATTTCGCCATACTGCCCAGGCTGGTTTCAAATTCCTGGGTTCAAGTGATCCATCCACTTCAGCCTGCCAAAGTGCTGGGATTACAGGTGTGAGCCACCATGCTGGTACTCAGTATACTTTAATCTCACCTTCTGACCTCATTTAAGGCAATTAAATGTTTCACACTAGGTGGAGCTGACTTTGAGTTATAGGCATTAACTTGCAGTGTTTTGATATTAGCCCAGTAATTTTTAAGAGTCTCAGAAGTCCAGATCATAGTAGTTTTTCATTTCTTTGGAATGAGAACACAGTATTCGCTCATAAAGGAACTTTGGATAGCAACTCCTTCAACAAGGATGCAAGGGCTTCCAAAGATGCAGTTTCTCAAAACCAGGACCCATAGAGGTAGCTGAGATAAAGTATCTCAGCCCAATTAACTTTTTTGGTGGCATCCAAGGACCTATGACTAGATACATCTCTGTTTCCAAAACATTCTTGATGATCTACATTTGGGACCTTTTTAAAAGAAAATTAGTTATATGGCCACATTTTTGTTCACGAAAATATGCATCCTAGGATAGATCTTTTCAGAATAAGCATGGCCACAAAAACTTGTACCCTCTTTTATCTCTGTGACTATAGACTAAATCTACAAATATCTGAAAGAGTTTGGCAAATTCAAACAATTGTGATAATTTCACTGTTTCTCCTGGAGAGACTGGGAAAACTCATTTTGTGGGCATATTTTCATTGTTGACTGGACTATTTCACCTTTGTGACTAAATTCACCACATCACCTCTGGAGTTCTTCGTTAAATTATCTCAACTCTACTGCATTTAGAATTGATTTGACGGGGGGCTTGGAGGCCATTGGAGCCACAGCATCCATATCACCAGTTTTCTTTTTCTTTTTTCCTCCTTAAGTCAAAAAGACTTTGGTTTGTCATGGCCTGACCCATCTATTCAGAAGTTCATTCCACTAACTCTTTTAATAGTCCCTTCTTCTTCAGGGCTCTGATGAGATTAAAGTCATTTTCCCCCTAGAAGCTGGAGGGCTCCTGCCATTCCCCATAATTCTCTGGTTCCAGCTAATGGGTGCTGGGGGAGGGCTGGAGGTTATTGCAAGGCTAGAGCCATGCTTTGTAGTGACTTTGGGGTTATTAAAGAGGTGAAATAGTGGGTGTTCTTCCCTTCCTCTTAAATCGTTCTTAAAATGCTGTAATATTTGTTGCTTCTTTCCCACTCTAGCCTGATTTAGGAAGCATGTAAGAGTAACCCATATTGTGCTCTATGTAAGGAGTGCTGGGAAGGACCTAGTCTTTCTATATTTATTTTCCATACCCTTGGCTGAGACCCAAGTTCTCACAATTAGTAATTTTTTTTTTCAATGTAAGGTTTTGGATTTTCTAAAATTTTTAGTAAAATAGCATACTGAGTTTTACAAGCCATTTGCATCTCATAGGAAATTTATTTCACGCTTATTAGATAACAGAATTTGAGTCAAAAAGATGACAAGAGTCCAAGTATACAAGGTCTTTGAATTCATAAGATGTGCCAGAAAAATCTCAGAAGTTGACAGCATCAGTGATCAGTTTTTCCCTAACTTTATGATATTTAATACAAAGCTGGTAACCTGTATTCCCCATCCCCAGATATTTTCTGTATTTCTCTAAGTCATGGATATCTATTTCCTATATCTCGGAAATAAGTAGTTACCAATCACTTTCATCAAAGATGTCTACCAATCACTTTCATCAAAGTTACCAAATACTTTCATCAAAGTATAAGACATATCTGTTCACTCCATGTAATCTCCTTCTCTGTCACAATTGAGAGAGGCAATTTAAACGATTTCCATAAAAGAAGTATTAGGTACTGCCAGACCACAGATACTATCAGAAAGGTGAAGGACTAAACGCTAAGTCAGATGACTGTTGTCAGCCATGATGTAATTACTAGTACTGGGCTTCCCTCCCTGGCATTAAACAAAACAAAACAAAGCAACAAAAACAAAACAAAGCAAAAATTCTAGAAAACTTGATAAAATTTTCTAAAAACTTGATAAAATATATGAAACAGCTGTTTTCAAACATTAGATGAACAGCAATACAGAACTAGGATCCCTGAGGGAAGGGAAACAAATTAGTTGAGCCCTACAATTGTACTGGCTTTCTGCATAAAGGTAATTATTGGAGCACAGTGCAGAAATGGGAATACAAGATGAGCACAGCATTCTTGCTGAGTTGAAGATAGAGCGGAGTTTAGTGAGGATGAGGAGTCTCACATTTCTTGGACAGAACTGCACAAAGAATTTTAGAAACCATCACGGGAGCTCGTTTGAGTTGGTTGCTGAATACTAAGTTGTGCACATATTGGGTAAGACTTCACAAAGGTGAAGAAAGAGCAATAATGAAGAACAACTAATGAGGAGCTATAAGCTGAACAATTCCCAGAGATAAGACTAAGATGCGTTCAAGTTCCAACTAGTCAGATTAGAGAGAACTGTGTGAAAAGGGTCACACTTTAATAGTAAAGATAAAATAAATATAGAGTGAAAACTAATCTAAACACACCTTAACAAAGATGAAAGGCTTGTTTAATGGGATTAAGATTATCCCATATATTTTAATTACTTGCCAAAACAAAACTCATTAGTATTTAAAGGAAGCAACAAAAATCCAGCATTCAAAAATATAATATTTATGATGTCAAACATCTAATAAAAATGGCCAGAATGTAAAAAAGGCAGAAAATATGACCCATAATAAAGAGACAAATCAATTTACAAAAGTAGATCCATAAATGACAAAAAGATAAAAAAAGTTATTATAAACATAAAACAGCTATTATAAATATACTCAAGGATATAAAGAAAAAAATTACTGCAAACCAGTAATGAAGGAAAAGATAAAAAGCACCTAAGGGAAAAAAGAAACAATAGGTACAGAAAAATAAACAAATAATGAACAGAAGACTTCCTATCAGAAATAATGGAAGCCAAAAGATAGTGCATAAATATCTTTAAAGTTCTGGGGAAAAAAAAAAAAAAAAAAAAACCCAAGAAGTTAACCTCTTAAATTAGAAGTCTGAAATCAGTAAATACATCCTTCAAAAAATGATAATGGCAACCTAGATCAACATAAAGGAATGAGCAGTGCCAAAAATGGTAAATACAGGAGTAATTAAATGTGTTTGTATGCATATATATATGAATAATTGTGTTTGTGTACATATACACACATATATATTTATTTTTAACTTTCTTAAAAGATAATTACCTATTTAAAGCAAAATTAATAACAATGTCTGTGGGGCTCATAGCAGACACACGAGTAAAATCTATGACCATAACACTACAAAGGAAAAATAAGGACAGAGAGTTACTCTTTAGTAATTTTTTAAATTTTGTGCGGAAGCTGATATATTATTTAAATGTAACATAGATTGTGATAAGATAGTGATGCGTATTGTAATTCCTATAGCAACCACTATTTTAAGAGGTTATCAGTTAATAAAGAAGATAATAGGAAATACTAAAATATATTTTTAGAACCATAAAAGACAAGAAAAGAAGAAAAAAGAATAGAAAGGGTAGAATAAATAGAAAACAAATATAAATCTGACAGACTTAAATCAATAAATAACATTAAATTAAATACTCTACAGGAAAGACAGAAATTGATAGATTGTATGGAAAAGCAAAACCTAATCCCACCTATAGAAAACTCCCTTTAAATATAAAAGACTCCCTTTAAATATAAAAGTAGAAATAAGGTAAAAGGAAAAAATGGAGAATGTATACCATGCAAACTAGAATCATAGGAAACTACAGGGGCTATGTGAATGAAGGCAAAGTAGATGTGAGAGTGAGAAATATTATTAAAGACAAAAGGAAATATTTTACAACGATAAAAGAGTCAATTAAAGAGGAAAGTTTAATACTTCTAAATGTGGTTGGAAAACTTGACACTTCCATAATTATAATCGAAAATTTCTAAACCCCTCACTTGGCAGTTGATAGACCAAGTCAAAAGAACATCTGTAATCCTATAAAAGATCTGAACACCATTATCGACTACCTTAACATAATTGAAACTTCTAGCATACTATACACAAAATGGATGCATATATATTCTTTTAAAGTACAGATAACATTAAGATAGGGCATAATACAAGACAGTAATAATAGTCTTAATAAATGTAAATAAGTTGGAATAATTAGGAGTATATTCTCTGACCACAACATAGTTAAATTAAAAATAAATTTTAAAAAATTCTGGAATATCCCCTAATATTTGGAAAGTAAAAATCTCAAAAGAACAAAGGAAACCTCAAAAAACCCGTGTGTCAAAGAAGAAATCAGGGAAGCAATTATAAAATATTTTTAACTTAGTAATAATACAATCATAATATATTACGATTTGTGGGAAAGACTTAAACCACTACTTCAAAGAAACATATAAATGTTTATATTAGAAAAGAAATGTCTAATATCAATGATCTGCTGTGAAACTAAAAAAAAGAACTAATTTCAAATAAAAGGAAGGACAAAATTCAGTATAAGGAAGGACAAAAATAATAATTGAAATAAATAAAACAGGAATAAAATAATAGAGAGCAATCAGTAGGCCGGGCGCAGTGGCTCACGCCTGTAATCCCAACACTTTGGGAGGCTGAGGCAGACAGATCACCACGTCAGGAGATCAAGACCATCCTGGCTGACACGGTGAAACCTCGTCTCTACTAAAAATACAAAAAAATTAGCAGGGCGTGGTGGCGGGCACCAGTAGTCCCAGCTACTCGGGAGGCTGAGGCAGGAGAATGGCATGAACCCAGGAGGCAGAGCTTGCAGTGAGCTGAGATTGCACCACTGTAGTCCATGCTGGGTGACAGAGCAGCGAGACTCCATCTCAAAAAAAAGAAAAAAAAAAGAGAAAGAAAACAATCAGTAAAGCTAAAAGCTGATTCTTTTAAAAGATAATGAAATTATGAAATGTCTTGCTAGAATAACCATGAAAAAACATGAGAAAAGGCAAATCACCAATACTAAAAATGAATGAGCATGTATCATCATAGAGACTCTCCAAACATTAAAAAGACAATCAGGTGCATTGTTGTTTTCACTTAATAAATCCTAAGCATTTCCCTTTGAGAAAAAAAAATAAAAAATATTAGAACAACTTTATTTCAATAAATTAAACAACTCAATTTAAATGAAAAAACATTCTGGAAGACTCATATTATGAAAACTGATACAAGAAGAAATAGAACACCGAAAAGCCCTATATCTACTTCAGAAATTGAATTCAGTCAAAAATATTTTTACAAAGAACACACCAGGTCTAAACTAGTTAAATTTTATCAACTATATAAAGTAGAAATAATACCAATCCAACACAAATAGTTCAGAAGACTTTCCTCCTCAAATATGAAGCCAATATTATTACTATACCAAAGCCAGACAAAGAGATTGCAAAACACACTCCTTCCTAAATACAGCTGCAAATATTCTTAACAAAATAGTAGCAAACTGATTCTACAAGATATAAAGAAGATTATAAACCACAAAATGAAATTTATACTGGAAATACAAGGTTGGTTTAACATTTGAGGATCAATGTAATTTAACATATTAACAGAATGAAAGGTAACAATCATGTGAATATTTCAGTAGATTCAGAAAACGTCAACACCAATTCATGACATTGAAAAAATAAAAGCTTCTCAGCAAACTTATGAGGAAACTAACTTAATCTGGTAAATATATCTATGAAAGCTGGAATCATACTTAATGGTGTAATGTTGATAAATTTTTACCTAAGATCAAGAATATCTGCTCTCACCAATTTTATCCAATATCACAGTGGAAATAATAAACAAAGCAATAAAGGAATACAGATTGGAAAAAAGAAGTGAGGTTTTCTTAATCCACAAATGATATGATTATGAACAAAGAACTCTTAGGTATTTGTAAAAACATTACTGGCATTAATTAATAAGCTTGCCAAGGTTTCAAGATTCAAAATCAATGTAGAAAAATCAATGTTATTTCTAAATACTAGCAATGAATAATGAAAAAAATTGAAAAAGTGATATTATTAATAGCATGAAAAATATAAAATAGTCAAAGATCCATTTAACAAAATAAGTGCAAGAACTCTACCCTGAAAAACATAAAACATTGCTCAGAAAAAATATAAAGGATCTAAAATTGAAGAGACATGTTTATGAACTAGAAAACTCAACGTTGTTCAGATATTAGTTCTCTCCATATTGATCTAAAAATTCAACTGTACTTTATTCAAAATTTCCACTAAGATTTTTAAGTTACAATTTACAAGCTGATTCTAATATTTATATGGATGTAAAAAACTCCAGAATATTCAAACCATTTTTAAAAATAATAAAGTTTCAGGACTCAAAGTACCTGATTTTAAGACTCATTATAAAGTAGTCAAGACAGGGTGATAGAAGTATAACTATAGAGGCATTGACCAATGAAACAGAACAGAGAATCTAGAACTATAACTAAAGATATAGGGCCAACTTTTTTTTTTTTTTTTTTTTTTTTGAGACAGAGCCTGACTAGCCTGACTCTGTCACCCGGGTTGGAGCACAGTGGTACGATCTCAGCTCACTGCAACCTCTGCCTCTGGGGTTCAAGTTATTCTCCTGCCTTAGCCTCCCAGGTAGCTGGGACTATAGACATGCACCACCACGCCCAGCTAATTTTTTGTATTTTTAGTAGAGATGGGGTTTCACCATGTTGGCCAGGATGGTCTCGATCTCTTGACCTGGTGATCTACCCGCCTCGGCCTCCCAAAGTGCTGGGATTACAGATGTGAGCCACCACACCTGACCAGGTCAACTTATTTTTAACCAGACTACCAAGCAAATCAATTTAAAACAGAATGTTTTCAACAAACAGTGCTGGAGCAACTTGATATCCCTAGGGAAAAAACAAACAAAAAATAAATTGCAACTTCTACCTCACACCATACATTAAAACTAATTCAGGCTGGGCACGGTGTCTCATGCTTGTAATCCCAGCACTTTGGGAGGCCGAGGCAGGAAGATCACAAGGTCAGGAGATCGAGACCATCCTGGCTAACATGGTGAAACCCTGTCTCTACTAAAAATACAAAAAATTAGCTGGGCACGGTGGTGGGCACCTGTAGTCCCAGCTACTTGGGAGGCTGAGGCAGAAGAATGGCATGAACCTGGGAGGCGGAGCTTGCAGTGAGCTGAGATCGTGCCACTGCACTCCAGCCTGGGCGATGGAATAAGGCTCTGTCTAAAAAAAAAAAAAAGAATTCAAAATAGATTGTAGACTTAAATATAAATACTAAAATTATAAAACTTGTAGGAAAGAAGGCGTAAAGGAAAATATTTGTAACCTTGATGTAGGCAATTTTTTTAGACAAGGCACAAAATTTCTGAAGCATAAAAAAATCATATTTTGGATTTCATCAAACTTTGAGTATAGTATGGGTCAAAGATCAGGCATCTCAAATATTCCTACCAGGAAGCTATCATCAGACTTTCCTCTCATTCTCAAAATAAGGGAGAGAAGTAGAGGTAAAAGAAATAAGCCTCATTTAGCCCTTTGTGCAAGCGAAGCTTAAAATATCAAACTAGAGGAAGAGGAAGAGGCAAGATTTCAGGGAAAAAATACATAAAATATATTTAGAGCAAGAGGCTATTGCAGTTTTATGTGAAGGGTGACCAGTAGACATTCCTCTTGATGAGATCGGCACCTAAAACTGTGTGGGTGCTAAAGCCACTAAATCAAGGGTTAAAAATTGTGGAAACACTAGCTCAAGTAGAAGAATTCTTGTATCTTCCCTCATCTTTTCCCCCTCCCTCCCTCCCTTACACTTTCCCTTCCTCCTTTCCTTCTTTTCTTCCTTCTTCCCTTCCTGTCTTCTTTCTATCCATCCAAGTATGTACTGAACCTCTATTAGGCATAAGTCTTTGTAGTTGAGCAAAGCAGTGCAGCCCCTGGTACATGTTCTTCAAGGAACTTATAAACCAGTTGATAAGACGTGACAGAAACATGAAAAAATAAAACAACCAAGACATATTATGATGCAGGATAATAATGACTGTAAGTTTTCAGGAGAGTGAAATCAATGTGAGTTAGCATAGTTAAAAAAATACGTGATGTTCAGGTTTCTCAATGAATTGAACGGAGCAATTTGAATAAGAATTAGGGAGTTGGGGGCAAAAGATATGTCTAGGAAGAAGCGGCATCAGCAAAGATGTGATGTTGGGAGTATACATGACAGGTTTTAGGAAAGCACATTAGACGAGTCCAGTTATAGATGAATACTCAAAGCAAGAAAAGGGGTTAGGTTTTAAAGTTAGAAATGAAAATAAGTTTTGAAAGCTAGGATGGCAACAGATTATAGGAAATGTGGCCCTATATTTAGTATACAATCACTAATAAAACCTCTGGTAGAACTTGAGAGTTCACAAAAGCTAGTTCCCATACGTTATCTAAGATGATCTTTGTGAACTTTGGAAGATAGTTTGTAAACGAGGGAAGAAAACAAGCCTCAAACTAGAAAATAACTTGCATAGATTATAGATCTAGATACTGTGGAATCAGGACTCAGGCCCAGGTCTATTGGCTTTAGGAATTAAATTCTCATTGTTAAATATAATCAACTCTATAAAGTATTCCCTGATTACTCTCACTCATTCCAATTTTATCTTTTATAGGGCACTTTACCTATGTTCTTATCTTGTTTCTGCCTCTGGCTTATAACTCTCCTAAGGGTAGGGATTGTATCTTCCATTTCTTTTCTATCTTCTATAGGGCATAGAAGAGTGCTAGACTCATAGAGAATACTCAATAAATTAGTAATGAATGAGTGAATGAATGAATGGGTGAATGAATGAATGCAGCAAGTATTGAGCTGAGATATGAGAAGGGACTGGAACAAACTGCACAGTATAACCATCTGGTAAAATGTTTAAACATACCAATGCCCAGGAGACACACAAGAGATTTTCACTTAATTGCTCTGAGATGGCTCAGGCAGTTTTTTTCTATTTGCTTTGGGTTCTTCTAAACATGGCAAAGTTTAGCACCCTTAGACTTCCCTCATCCAAAGTTGAATCCCCATACAAGTATGTTTCAGAAGGGTCTGGAGAGCCTGCTTTAAATGGAGATGTGGTCAAGTCATTCTTTCAGGACAGAAGGAGAGCATACATAATTGGGGTAAATGAAAGAAAATTGCACAGGTGTTATTTCTGTAGCTAACGGTCTCGGGTCTTGAGACATGCAGGCTTGTGACACGTCCAGAAAATACAAGAAGGATGACTTTTTTTTCCTTTTGTCTTTTTAATATTTCCAATAATGATGCCATTAAACTTCTTAGATAACATTAAACATTATTTAAGAGAGAGCACTAATGAACAATGAAATGAAAGGCTTCTGTCTGGACTGTCTGCATGGTGTGCATACCAAACAGGCGCAGCGGTGCTCATTCTGGAATCTCTGCCTGGTACCCATGTTCTCTCCCAAGAGAGCAAGAGACTGAGAAAGAAATAAAAAGGAGGCTGTGAATTTCTATATAATAATGCTGGTGAGCTATTTTTCCTTGCCCTTGCAACTGTATTCTCAGAATATGCCTGCTCTTGTGTGGTTCTTATAGTTTGGAAGCCAAGTGCAAAGGCCTGACAGTGACAGCTGTTAAAGACTCCCTGCAGATGAAAATGAAAGTCAAACTAGCATGCACATGTGAAGGGGATTATCAGCCAAATGTGTTGATTTCATCCCTGGATCTTTACAGCCAGAAGATAAAAAGCATGTTTCCTGAATAATAATGATCTCTTCTGTTTCTATCATGCTTTTCTGTCCAAAACTCCATTCTATTTTGTCATTTGTCCCTTTATTGGAAGGGACAAGGAAAAGAGCATAAATATTTCCACATGAGATGGACCATTTCAGTTTGCCTGGTTTTAGCACTGAAAATCTAGTAGCATTCCAGGGAACCCCTCAGATTAAGGGCAAACTGGGACAACTGGTTACCATAATTTCTCCTATTATTACACGTGAGATGACTGAGTTCCAAGGTCACACAGTGAAGGGCCTTCCCTAGACTGGGGGTAAAAAACTCTGTTATTGTTTTTTAAACTTGTATTACACAAACAATACACGCTTGCTAAATAATTTTCTTAAAAAATACATACGTGTGTGTGTGTGTATATACATATATATAGAGAGAGATGTGCATATAACATGAATGTCTTTTAATGACTGTACTGTATCTATAGCTATAATAATTGTGAAAAATTACATTGGGTTTCATTAAAACTATTCTATGCTGTATTCAACCAATCTGCAATGGTAATATAATAGAAGTTTGCTCCCCCCACTACCAATATACACAAAAACAAGATTTTTACTTCTGAAATATAGAGCCATGAATAATACCATCTTCATATATAATTGAGAATTGTTTGATTATTCCTTGGCAATTTCAACATCCACAAAACTTATCCTTTCAAAATTTCAACTACCTTAAATTGGGTTTTCTGGCCAGGCGAGGTGGCTCACGCCTGTAATCCCAGCAGTTTAGGAGGCCGAGGCGGGTGGATCACTTGAGGTCACTAGTTTGAGACCAGCCTGGCCAACATGGCAAAACCTCGTCTCTACTAAAAATACAAAAATTAGCTGGGCATAGTGGTGCACGCCTGTAATCCCAGCTACTCAGGAGACTGAGGCAGGAGAATCACTTGAACCCAGAAGGCGGAGGTTGCAGTGAGCTGGGATCATACCACTGCATCCCAGCCTGGTGACAAGAGCAAAACTCCGTCTCAAAAAAAAAAAAAAAAAAAAAAAAAAAAAGAATTAAATTTAAATAAATAAATAAATTGGGTTTTCCTAAACCATACCTGAGACAAGTATTTGGTGTAGGTGATTCATTTGGCAAGTCCAGTTAAGAAAGCAAGACAAAGAAAGAAAAGCCAAAAACAGATGGATTAATGAATGAGTTTCTGGTGTGAGAACTGAGGCTGAATCGCACTAGCACCTTCTGAGAGATTGTAGAACATTCTGCCCAGCTCCATGCCAGAGGAGCAAGACAGTTTTATCTATTTTCCTAATTGCTTAAGGTTCTCTTCTGGAACATGAATCCTCCACACCCTGCAAACCAAGTAAATGCCTGTGGCCAAAAAATACCCCCCAGACAGAGAGATATAGGAAGCCATCAGCATTTATGAGAACTGTCTAGTGTGACCTCTAGAGTGGACCAAGGAGATCTAGGAGGACACCCACAATATCTGCTTCACCGTCTGCTCACTTCCTTGCCTCTCTCTTCTCTGATGATCTTGGGTTCCACCTGTTACAGCACCTGTTGTTACCAATATCTACATCGCCTCCATAATATCCCCCTCTCCAACTTTCTCCTGTCTTTTTTACTGCCTCTGTTACCCCAGCACAATTCTTTACCACATTAGAACCTGCAATACATTGCTACAACTCCATTTTTTTTGTCACTCATCCCCTTCAAGTCATCATTTCCATTCTTAGCCACATCATAATCACCCCCTTGCATAGTTCCTCAATTCCATTGCCTATCTCTCTTCAAATTGTACTAACCTGGGCAAAATCCTATTCCTTAGTTAAATCCAAACTTCTATCAACTCTGGGCAACGTATCTGTGCTGTCTTCTGGACAACTATTTCATACCATCTTCTCTTTTTTAAATCTCCAATAATCATCCCCATGCTCACACTCTGCTGATTACCTTATTTCCAATTTTTTTAAGAAACCGAATAACTTGAAAGATAACTTTACCAAGCTCCCATCACAACAACCATCTCTCGACTGTATCTGTGCCCTCCTCTTACAGTTATTCTGGATACACAGCTCAGGATTCTATCTCAAGGGCTGAGCTGTATGCTAGATCCCATCCCTTCTTGCCCCCTTGAGAATATACTTGATCAATTCTTTGCTTTCCCCTACATCAGTTTTTTTCTTCTTCCACAGAGCATTTTCATCAGAATGCAAACATAGTATTTCTCCCATCTAAAAAATATCTTCTTGAGACCACATGCCTCTGTAACT
This sequence comes from Trachypithecus francoisi, assembly GCF_009764315.1. NCBI lineage: Eukaryota > Metazoa > Chordata > Mammalia > Primates > Cercopithecidae > Trachypithecus > Trachypithecus francoisi. The sequence continues at coordinate 65,896,019 of NW_022681470.1, read as the reverse complement.
TCTGTCTCATTTTTTTGCTCCCCTTTATAGCAAAACACTTCAAAATAGTCACCTACATTTACTGCCTGTAAGGTTTTCTTCTTATATTGTCTCTTAAATCACGGTCAATCAAGCTTCCATTTCAACTACTCCATCAACACTCCTCTTTTAAGTGCCAACAATGACATTCACGTTACTAAATATAATAGCTAATTTTCCCTCTGTGTCTTGTGACTATTAGCTGCATTTGAGCCAGTTGATCACTTTCTTTTCCTTGATGTATATTCCTCACTTGGCTTTGAGGACACTATGATTTTTCTGGTTATCCTCTTATTTCATTGACAGCTCCTTCTCAGTCTCCCTTCTTATCTCCATAAACTCGAAGGCTGGAAACACACTAGGCTCAATTCTGCACCATCATTCGTCTCTATTTACACTCGATTCTAACAACCTACCCTATATTTACACTCTTGCCTTTAATCAGGCTCATGGCTCAAAGCACCATATATCTGCTGGCAAGCCCAAATTTATATCTTTAGTCTAAACCTCTCCTTGATATCTGGAGTCATATGTCTGACTCCTACTCAATGACTCCATTTAGATAGCAAAAATCTATGATGTCCAAACCAGATACCTGAACTTCTTTTTTGTAATTTTTAAATTCGAATTTAAAATTTTTTATTTCAATAGTTTTGGGGATACAGGTTGCTTTTGGTTACATGGATAAGCTCTTTAGTGGTGATTGAGAATTTAGTGCACCTGTCACCCAAACAGTGTATACTGTACCCACCTCTATTGCCCCCATCCCAACCTTCTTCCCTGAACCCCTAAAGTCCATTATATCATTCTTATGCCTTTGCATCCTCATAGCTTAGCTCTCACTTATAAGTAAGAACATATGATACTTAGTTTTCCATTCCTGAGTTACTTCACTTAGAATAATGGGATTTTTCTTTTCTTTTTTTTTTTTTTGTGATTTGTTTGAGTTCATTGTAGATTCTGGATACTAGCCCTTTGTCAGATACATAGTTTGTAAATATTTTCTCCCACTCTATGGGTTGTCTGTTTACTCTGCTGATTACTTCTTTTACTGTGCAGAAGCATTTTACTTTAATTAGGCCCCATTTACTTTCATTTACTTACTTTTGTTTTTGTTGCATTTGTTTTGGGGATCTTAGTCATGAATTTTTTCCCCTAAACCAATGTTCAGAAGAGTTTTTCTGATGTTATCTTTTCAAATTTTTATGGTTTCAGATCTTAGATTTTTGTCTCTGATTCATCTTGAGTTGATTTTTGCATAAGGTGAGAAATGGGGATCCAGGTTTATTCTCCTATATGTGGCTTGCTAGTTTTCCAAGCACCATTTATTGAATTAGGGTGTCCTTTCTCCAATTTATGTTTTTGTATGCTTTGTCAAAGATCAGATGGCTGCTAAGTTTTTGGCTTTATTTTCGGGTTCTCTTTCTGTTCCATTGGTCAACTTACCTAGTTTTATACCAGTACCATGTTGTTTTGGTAACTATAGCCATGTAGTGTAATTTGAAGTCAGATAATGTGATGCCTTCAGATTTGTTCTTTTTGCTTCGTGTTGTTTGACTGTGCAAACTATTTTTTGATTCCATGTGAATTTTGGGATTGCTTTTTCTGGTTCTGTGAAGAATGATGATGGTATTTTGATCAGAATTGCACTGAATCTGTAAATTGCTTTGGGCAGTATGATCATTTTCACAATATTGATTCTTCCCATCCATGAACATGGGATGTGTTTTCATTTGTTTGTGTCATCTATGATTTCTTTTAGCAGTGTTTTGTAGTTCTCCTTGTAGAAATCTTTCACCTCCTTGGTTAAGTAGATTCCTAAGTTATTTTATTTTATTTTATTTATTTTATTTTTGCAGCTGTTGTAAAGGGGATTGAGTTCTTGATTTGATTCTCAGCTTGGCATTATTGGTGTACAGCTGTGTTACTGATTTATGTGTATCAATTTTGTATCCTGAGACTTTATTGAATTTGTTTATCAGATCTAGGAGCTTTTTGGATGAGTCTTTAGGGTTTTCTAGGTATATGATTATATCATCAGCAAACAGTGACAGTTTGACTTTCTGTTTTCCAATTTGGATGCCCTTTATTTCTTTCTCCTGTCTAATTGCTCTGACTAGGACTTCAAGTCCTGTGTTGAATAGAAGTGGTGAAAGTGGGTATCCTTGTCTTGTTCAAGTTCTCAGGGAGAATGCTTTAAACTTTTCCCCATTCAGTAGATGTTGGCTGTGGGTTTGTCATATATGGCTTTTATTACTTTGAGGTGAGTCCCTTCTGTTCCTATTTTGTTGAGGGTTTTTATCAGAAAGGGATGCTGGATATTATCAAATGCTTCTTCTGCATCTATTGAGACAAGCATATGGTTTTTAAAAAAAATCATTCTGTTTATGTGATGTATCACATTTATTGGCTTGCATACATTAAGTAATCCCTGCATTTTTGGGATGAGACCCATGTGATCATGATGTATTATCTTTTTGTTGTGCTGTTGAATTCGGTTAGTACAGTATTTTGTTGAGGATTTTTACATCTATGTTCATCAGAGATATCGGTCTGTAGTTTGTTGTTATTGTTGTTATGTCCTTTACTGGTTTTGGTGTTAGGTTGATACTGGCTTCATAGAATGATTTAGGGAGGATTCCCTCTATCTCTATATTTTGGAATAGTTTCAGTAGGATTGGTTCTAATTCTTCTTTGAATGTATGGTAGAATTCAGCTGTGAGTACATCTGGTCCTAGACATTTTTTTTGTTGGCAGTTTTTAATAATTACTGAATCAGTCTTGCTGCTTGTTATTGGTCTGTTCAGGCTTTGTATTTCTTCCTGATTTAATCTAGAGGGTTGTATATTTCCAGAAATCTATCCATTTCCTCTAGATTTTCTAGTTTGTGTGCATAAAGGTGCTCATAGTAGCTTTGAATGATCATTTGTATTTCTGTGGCATCTGTTGTAATAGCTCCAGTTTCATTTCTGATTGAGCTTATTTGGATCTTCTCTCTTCTTTTCTTGGTTAATCTCATCAATGCTCTATCAATTTTGTTTATCTTTTCAAAAAACCAGCTTTTCATTTCATGTATTTTTTATATTGTATTTTTTTTGTTGTTTCAATTTCATTTAGTTCTGTTCTGATCTTTGTTATTTCTTTTTGTCTGCTGGGTTTGAGTTTAGTTTGTTCTTGCTTCTCTAGTTCCTTGAGGTGTGACATTAGGTTGTCAGGTTGTCGTCTTTCAGGCTTTTTGGTGTAGGCATTTAACATTATGAACTTTCCTCTTAGCACCACATTTGCTGTATCCCAGTGGTTTTGATAAGTTGTGTCACCGTTATTATTCATTTCAAACAATTTATAAATTTCCATCTTGATTTCATTGTTAATGCAACAAACATTCAAGAGCAGATTTTAATTTCCATGTATTTGTATAGTTTTAGGTTTCCCTTTGGAATTAATTTCCAGTTTTATTCCACTGTGGTCTGAGAAGATTCTTGATAAAATTTTGATTTTCTTAAATTTATTGAGACTTGTTCTGTGGCCTATCATATAGTCTATCTAGGAGAATGTTCCATATGCTGATGAGAAAAATGTATTTTCTGCAGTTGTTGGGAAGAATGTTTTGTAAATAACTGTTAAGTGCATTTGTTCTAGGGTATAGTTTAAGTCCATTGTTTCTTTGTTGGCTTGCTGTCTTGATGACCTGTCTAGTGCTGTCAGTGGAGTATTGAAGTCCCCTACTATTGTTGTGTTGCTATTTCATTTCTTAGGTCTAGCAATAATTTTTTTATGATCTGAGAGTTTCAGGAAACACCTGAACTTCTTATTCAAACCTGTTCTTTCCTTAGTCTTTACGTTTCAGTAAACAGCAACCCCATTATTCCAGTTGATCAACCTCAAAATCTTGGAGCCATCCTTATGCCTTTTTCTCACATACTCTAATAGATCCACCAACAAATCTTAAAAACTCCAGCACTCCAACTATGTACAAAGTCAACCACCAGGTGGTTCAGGTTGCTATCATTTCTTACCTGGATTAGTGTTGTAACCTCTTAACTGATCTTTTGTTTCTGGCCTTTCCTCTTGTGAAGTTTAATCTCAACAGCAAATCTGAAGTGATTCTTTGCAGGCTGGGCGCAGCGGCTCACGCCTGTAATCCTAAAACATTGGGAGGCCGAGGCGGGCAGATTGCCTGAGCACAGGAGTTCAACATGAGCCTGGTCAACATAGTGAAACCCTGTCTCTACTAAAAATACAAAAATTAGCTGGGTGTGGTGGCAGGCACCTGTAATCCCAGCTACTTGGGGGATGAGACAGGAGAATCGCTTGAACCCAGGAGGTGGAGGTTGCAGTAAGCCAAGATGGCGCCACTGCACTCCAGCCTGGGCGACAGAGCAATACACCATCTCAAAAAAATAAAAATAAACAAAATTAACAAATAATAAATAAACAAATAAATAAATAAAGTTGCTCTTTCAAGATTTGAGCCAGGTCATTTTTTATTTGTTGAAAAGCTAGGAATAGTCTTTCTTTCTTCCTTCCTTCCTTCCTTCCTGTCTCTCTCTCTCTCTCTGTCTCTTTCTTTCTTTCTTTCGATGGAGTCTTGCTCTGTCGCTCAGGCTGGAGTGCAGTGACACGATCTCAGCTCACTGCAACTTCCACCCACTAGGTTCAAGCAATTCTCCTACCTCAGCCTCCCAAGTAGCTGGGATTATAGGCGCCTGCCACCACACCCAACTAATTTTTGTATTTTTAGTAGAAACAGAGTTTTACCACGTTGGCCAGGCTGGTCTTGAACTCCTGACCTCAGGTGATCCACCCGCCTCAACCTCCCAAAGTATTGAGATTACAGGCATGAGCCACCGCGCCCGGCCATCTGTTTCTTTTTATGAGGAGGAAATAAAAGAAAACCTGGGAGTATCTTTAGCTCTCACTCAGTTAAAGCTTACAAGACTTGGCATGGTCTGAGTTCACATAATCTCTATGACCTCATAATCTCCTCCTCTTTGCCCTGTTTACCACTTTGCTCCAACCACACTGACCTCATTATTCCTCAGTTGAGACCCACAGGTTCCCACCTAAGCATTTTTGCCCTTGCTGGTTATCTACATAGTTCACTCTCTTATCTAGTTAAGGAAGTTACTCAAATTTCACTGTCTCAGGTCGCTCCTGACCACCTTATTTAATACTGTAATCTCCACTGGCCCATATCCTCCCACTCCAGCCTCTTCTGAACTTTATTTTTCACCATAGCACTTATAAACACAATATTATGTTTTAAACATTATGATATTTAAACATGCATGTATTTATTTTATGTCTCATTGTCTAAAAATGAAGGCTTTATAAGAGGAAAGATGTCTGTTTCTCAGTGCCAAGAAAAGTACTTGGCATATAGATTGTTTTCAATAAATATGTTTTGAGGAGTTGATTGAATGAGGAACTGGTCTGGTGTTATGAATAGGTCTGTTATTTACTAGCTGTGTGATCTTGGAAAAGTCTCTTGATCTCTTGAAAAGTCTCTTGAACATTCTCTTGAACAGTCTATATAACCAGTATAGCAAAACCAAATTTATGGTACTGTTGTGAGGACTAATGTATGCAAAACAAACATCCTACTGCAACACTTGGCATAGATTATACGTTCAATAAATACTCACGGAATCAATTTTCCCCAGAGGTTACTAAAATTTCTTTAAAATTACAAAATTTATTTCTCCCATATTTCCCATTCTCTGCTTGCCCTCAGATATTTCCACCTCTGTGTCCTATTTTTCATGAATTTTTCTATGCCAAAAACAATCATTTACCCTGGGCTGCTCACTTGATCAACATGGATTGTTTTCCAGTGTCAAACAATCAGTTCCTTCTTCCTTTCTTATCTTTATTGTCCACCTAATTGACAGTATGTAGATAATGTAAAAGACTTAACAGACTTCAAAGAAACTTTCCCAAGAACTTAAATTTTAATTGTGAAGCTAAAATGCGGCCAGGAGTAGTGGCTCACGCCTGTAATCACTGCGTTTTGGAAGGCTGAGACGGGTGGATCACCTGAGATCAGGAATTCGAGACCAGACTGGCCAACATGTTGAAACCCTGTCTCTACTAATAATACAAAAATTAGCTGGGCTTGGTGGTACAGGCCTGTAGCCCTAGCTGCTTGGGAGGCTGAGGCAGGAGAAACACTTGAATCTGGGAGACGGGTTGCAGTGAGCCCAGATCGTGCCATTGCACTCCAGTCTGGGTGGCAAGAGTGAGACTCTGTCTCAAAAAAAAAAAGCTGAAATGCACAGTCAGATATGAAGCATGAATGACTCAGATCTAGTGTCAAGTATGTGCAAGAATGAATATTTTAATGATTACAAATTAGGGAAAGATCTCTTGGGAGTGGTAATACTTGATCTTAACCCTGAAGGGTTCAAGTAATTAATGTTAACTGCAGCAACAAACAAACCCCTAATAATATGAACTTAACAAAATAAGTATTTATTTGTTGCTTGTGTCACAGTTTGATGGAAATTGAGGGAGCGCTTTCTGGTCAGTACTGACGCAAGTAATACTGTATGGGATCTTGTAAGTATGCAAGCTATAATACCTGGCCTCCAAGATGACCAAGGGGAAGAGAGGGCTGGAAGATTTTATAGGATGATTTTATGTCTAGTCCTAGAAGTAGCAGTCATGACTTCTACCTTCATCTAATTGGTCAGAATTGGACACCAGGCCTCACACATATGCATAGGGGCTAGATGTTTTGGTGAGCAGGAGCGGTTTCTGTGAAAGGTGTATTCAGGTGGATGGAGAGGCTACTCCAGGCAAGAAGATTAGCAGGAACCAAGGTGGAAAGCCAGAAGAGAGCAGATGGTGTTTGGTAAAAAGGAACTAATGAAGAAGTGAGCCTGGTAGGAGGAGACTGGGAGCTGTGAAAGGATTATAGCTGATTAAAAATAGTATTTCCATTAAAGTAATACATATTTAATGTAAAAAATCTGGAAATACTAAAAAAGGGTAAGTTAAGTAAGTAGAATTACTCATTATTCACTGCAAAGAGAAAAATTATTATATTTGATGTGTTTGTCTCATTGTTTTTCTAAGATAGGTATTTATGCATACACACATTTTAAATTTGTAATTACTGTCTACATATAAATTTTTACCTGATATTTATCCATTAGATATTATATACTAACATTTATTCATACTAGTTAATATTTCCAAAGCCCTGATTACTAATGGCTGCATTTGTTTACTTATTTGTTTTTTCAATAAATACTTATCAAACATCTGCTAGTGCCAGGTACTATAATCAGCTCTTGGTATACAGTGAACAAATAGACACATTCTTTGTCCTCATAGAACTTATATTTTGTTTGGAAAAATACACCATAAATAAATAAACATGCAAATATATATACAATCTCAGCTTCAGATAAATGTGAGAGAGAATAAATGAGGAAGGAGTGCTTAATCAGGAAAGCTGTACAAAGGCAAATTTTGTTTGTTTGTTTGTTTGTTTATTTATTTATTTATTTATTTATTTTTGAAATAGAGTCTTGCTCTATCACCCAGGCTGGAGTGCAGTGGCGTGATCTCGGCCCGCTGCAACCTCTGAGGAGGCAAATATTAAACGAAGTTCTGAAGGGTAAATATTAGTTGGGTGAAGAGTGGAAGGAAGATGGAACAGCACATGTGAGGGTCCAGAAGGGACCTACGGGCTACTGGCCTGAATGAGAAGCCACTAACAATTTGTAAGCAAGTAAGTGACATATTCCAGGTTACATTTTTAAGATCACTTAGGCTGCTGAGTGGAGAAATGATCAGAATGAGGAAAAAGTGAATTCAGGGACACCTGTTAGAAAGATATTGCCATCTTCCTGAGAAAGATAATGTTGACCGTCACTTAAACGGGGTTGAAACAGTGGAAACATTTGTCTTGGAGACAATGGGTATATAGTTAGCTTTACTAGATTTAATAATCTCAGAAATAAAAAAAAATATATCTACACATTCTTTATTTGTGCTGTTCTAGAATAAAGCAGCTGATATGGTTAATGCAGAATCTTGACTCAGTGTGACCTCCCTCAGGGAGTCTTACTCATATTGTTGGACACTTGGTGTTTGCCATGAATGGTTGTATGTTTTAAAAACATTTGAAAGCCACAGAGCATGACTTTTCAGTTCCCCAGAGAGGGTCTTGTGGGTTTCAGGGTGTGGAACTGAAGAACAATGATGAGCCATTCTCAATCTTATTATTGTCAGACAAGCCAGAAGATCCCTGAGACTCGCATATAAATGTATGGGTCTGTTGAGGAGACAGAAATATCCATAAATCAGATAAACAGGTGTGCTTGGGATTACACGTTCATTAATGAAGCGATGGACCTTTAAGAGACAGAGATTGCTTTTCAGCATTGTCATAAACAGGTTTGTTTACGATGAGGACTGTGACCTTGTAGGCTGACATAATAGCACACTACACCTTGTGAGAAGATTACAGTGAATGCAATAATGGCTCTAATGGGCTTCAGGCAAAGACTCTAAACTAACCAGCAAGTTCCCATGTTCTCTCTCAGAAGGATATGTGCAGGGGATATGTTGGGGCTAGCTTACAAGTAAGGTATTGCTTAAAAGAATTTCAGCAATGAAAACAGAACAGAAATGAAATTTTCAGAGAAGGGACTTACATGTAGAAGGGAACTGCATATCTTCAAATAAAAGCATTAGCTGCCTTCCCTCTGTGTGTCTCTTTATCTTTCCCTATTCCCACTTCCATCTTCTTCTCTGATTTTGTTTCTTTTCAACTGTAGTTTTGGCTGTTCTATCCATGTGTCTGCCTGCAGCCCTGCCTTCTATCTCGGAACTGGTTTATACTCTGTTCCAGTGGCCATGTAATCCTCCACACTTTAATTAAGTAATAATTTAGTGCCTATTTTGTAAGACATTATGCCAGACCACAGAAAAAGACACCAAAACCTAAGCCCTTTGTTCCATAGTCTCTGTTACTGGTGGAGGGTATCCAGGTTCTTGGCATCTTGAACAAAGAATTGGACAAAATGCACAAAAAGAGCAAGGAAAGAATGAAGTAACAGAAAGAGTTATTGAAAATGAAAGTACATTCCACAGTGTGGGAGCGGGCTGGAGCTTAGGGGTTCAAGGACCCTGTTACAGAATACTCTCTAGAGTTTAAATATCCTCTAGAGGATTCCATGGGTTGCTTGGTGTATGCCCTATGTAAATAAAGAGGATGAAGTAAAGTTGAAACGTCATTTACTTGGCATACAAGCTATGGAGAGGGCTTAGTATAAACTAACTTCGTCAAAGTCCCACAGTTTGTAAGGAACAAAACCATGATTCAAATCTAAGCTGCTGACTCCAAAGTCCATGTGACCACATGGCTACTGTGAGCAGGTGCTTTGCATATATTCACCTTATTTAGTCTCTAAGCAGTTATTCACAGTAGTCATTATTATCTCAATTTTGTCAGTAAGGAAATTGAGGTTGAGAAGTTAAATTTTAGGGGCAGACGCAGTAGCTCATGCCTGTAATCCCAGAACTTCGGGAGGCTGAGGCGGGCAGATCATCTGAGGTTGGGAGTTCGAGACCAGCCTGACCAACATGGAGAAACCCATCTCTACTAAAAATACAAAATTAGCCGGGCATGGTGGCACATACCTGTAATCCCAGCTACTCGGGAGGCTGAGGCAGGAGAATCGCCTGAACCCGGGAGGCAGAGATTATGGTGAGCCAAGATCGCGCCATTGCACTCCAGCCTAGGCAACAAGAGTGAAACTCCGTCTCTATAAAACAAACCCAAAAACAAACAAACAAACAAAAGAAGAAGTTAAATTTTAGACCAGGCACAGTGGCTCACGCCTGTAATCCCATCTCTTTGGGAGGCTGATGCAGATGGATCAATTGAGGCCAGGAGTTCAAGACCAGCCTGGGCAATACGGCAAAACCACCATGTCTCTAAGAAAAATACAAAAATTAGCCAGGCACAGTGATACGTGACTATAGTCCCAGCTAATCTGGGAGGCTGAGGTGGGAGAATCACTTGAACCTGGGAGGCAGAGGTTGCAGTGAGCCGAGATAGTGCCACTGCACTCCAGCCTGAACACAGAGTGAGACCCTGTCTCAAAGAAAGAAAAAAAGTTAAATTTTATTTTGACTAAGAGAAAGCAGCTGAAAAGTGGCAATTTTGTATGTATGCTCAGGTTTATAAAGTACCTCACTCCTCAGCGTACTCTCTTTCTCCTTCGTCATACTGCCTCTCAGACCTTTTCCAATCAGTTTTATGTTCCTCTGTCTAACTTAGATTCCCTGATAGAGAGGTGATCTTATTTTTCCTAGTATCATTTACCAAATAAAAAATCCTATTGTGATTTTTGAGTATCCACTATGTATAAAGTCTAGTGCTCAGACCTGAAAGAGATAGAAAGAATAATAGGAACTGGTTCTTGCCCTCAAGGAGCAATGGTCTTAATTGGGAAAAAGAAAGAGAAGCTCATGATAAAGTTAAATGGCTTTTCAAAGCAATAATAGAAGACATGTCATGGAGCGGGAGATGATGAATGGCTGAAAGAATGTTACAGACAATATGTGCTGTAGGATTTCAGATGAGAGAGAAATGAGGAGCAGATGGTCATTTCTCTGCATAATATGCCTTCATTTATTTAAAGCTTATCATTAAGCCCTTCAGGAATCCCTTGTTTAGGATAAACCTTTTAATTTTTCCTTGGGAATATTACTCCCCAATCCCTTCAGCATTTCCTTGTCTCTTTTTCCCCTTTTCCATGTTTCTTAGAAATGTTGGCATCTGAAAATTCAACAGTATGGGTTAAGAAAATCTGTCCTAGGCCAGACATGGTGGCTTAAAGCTGTTATCCCAGCACTTTGGGAGACTGAGGCGGGCAGATCACGAGGTCAAGAGATAGAGACCATCCTGGCCAACATGGTGAAACCCTGTCTCTACTAAAAATACAAAAATTAGCTGAGTGTGGTGGTGTGTGCCTATAATCCCGGCTACTCGGGAGGCTGAGACAGGAGAATCGCTTGAACACGGGAGGTGGAGGTTGCAGTGAGCCAAGGTTGTGCCACTGCACTCCAGCCTGGTGACAGAGCAAGACTCCATCTCTAAATAAATAAATAAATCAAAAGAAAGTCTGTCCTTTCAGTTCGTGTGTGAGTTGAGCCTTTCCCTTAGACCATGAAACAATTCAAAGGAAATAACAAAAAACCACTGTGTTGTTCTGGAATATCTGAGTAGAGGGAATATATTCACAGATGTTTTCATGTAGATCTTGGAATTGGTGGGCATAACCAGCTTACACCTAAGCCTGTGTTAGACTTGGGAACGGGGTGCAGGGTAGGGAGGAGACATGGGGAAACTCCTCCAGCACCTTCTTAGCACCCAGATTCATCCTTCCCATCTAGGGGAAGTTCACCTTTACAGACAGTCTTAGGTAACCTCTGGCTCCCATATTATACAATCTCCTAAGCTACCTGTAAAGACCTAAGAATGTGTTTATGGGTCAAGATGAGGAAGCAAGGGTGGGAGATCGTGAGATTACTACTCGTGGGCCGAGAAAAGGAATTGGGAAAGAAATGCAAGAAACCTGAAAAGCAAAATCAGCAAAATGTAGATGGAGAGCCCTGAAGCAAATTTTACCTACTTCACCATCCTGCCAGGGACCAAACCTGGTGAAAAGTTCACGGCTGTGGAAAAATACGCATACCCTGCAGTCAAATGTCATACACAAATCCTAGGAGACCAAAAGGTTAGTCCATCATAAATGCCCTCTATCTCGAATCAAATGTGACAGAGAGAAGAAAAACAGACATGATAATCTTGAGAAATTATATCTCCTAGACAGCTTTCAGAATATGTGTTTCATGGTGAGCTATTTGGAGTCACTTTTGTGTCCCTTCTCAATGTCACCTGATAAGTTCAAGACATCTAGTTGCCAGACGACAATTTCCTATGAAGAAATTGCAAACAGCCTTTGATTCGTGTTCTCTGTTAGAGGACGTTAGATATTTTCTCAGGTGCCTTTAGTTCCCCTCTCTAGGTGCATGCTATTTTGTGATAGGGAGAATAGTTCCCAGCCCAGGCTGCTACCTAGGGACCCTTGGCCAGCCAAGCATGTGACTCGTCCAGTTGAAGAGTCTAGGAGGCTTTTGCAAAGAAAAAACAGGCAGCAGGCAAGACCTACAGTCACACCCAAGTAGAAAGAGGACTCCAGTGCTGGACTCTGAAACATGAGAAGCAGAGTATCAGCAGGGGATTTGCTATTGTTGTTTAAGCTCATTCACTTGCAGAAACATTATCTATAAATGATGCTAGTAATATCGTGGCATATACCCACAAGTCTGTTGGGATATTTAAGGTATTCTATTTCTGAGCATATCAGGAAAATAGCATATTTTAAGGAATAGTGGTTAAATTTATGTCTCCCATTTTTCAAGGAGGAAGGTATTTGTAGGGAGGGATTGGGCCAGGGAAAATAGAGAACTGAGTGATAGCTTCAGGACAGTTACTCAGACCCCGAGCAATAGTATCTTTATTTTGGCAGCCCAGACATCTTTCATGAGATGCATCGTTCCAAGCTCAACTTTATATGGTCCATGCTATGCATGTAACAATTGCTCACTAAAGGTTATGTGGGAGATAAATGGATGGATGAATGACTGACTCGCTTAAGGAGCCACTAGATATTTTCCCCAAAGTGATGGCCTGCTCAACCATAACAGGTTATGTCTCAGAGACGATGGAAGTGACCTCTTCCAAGCATGACAGTAGCAAACTTCCTGGAAGGACATCATCCTGGAAATCATTTCCAACGGAAACTCCTCAAAGGGCGTCAGATTCTCACATTGGCTGTGCTGGCTGCGCCCTTCATAGCCTGCATCCTCTCCCATGTCTGCGCAAGTCCATCTGTATCCTGGTTTGGTATGTAATCTTGCAGGCTGTAGGATTACTGATGACTGACAGCCATTCCCTGAGAACATCGGGTCTGCCTGTAGCCTGGCTGTGCATGGATGCTTCACAGTGACAGCATTAAGCACTGAAGCTTCTCCAGGGACAGCCCATGTTCAGGATGTGTGTCTGAGATACTGTCAGACATGGCAGCCAGGGAACTGGCTACCAGGCACTGATGCCTCCTGTGCATGGAAAGAATCACAGAAAAAAAGCACCAAGGTCCATTTGCAGGTCAGCTTCCATGGGCTCCCTACTGCTACAGAGTTGTTCCTCCCTTCTGTCTTTCTGGCCAAGAAGATGTTGGTGGGAGGCAAAGAACTCCATCTGTCCCACCTCCTTTATTGTGAGTGGTGTTTATCCAGTAATTAAATATGTTATACCCCCAAAACCCAGCTGGATGCCTTGTAGATATATAACACCTCTCATCTAGGTCTGGGGTTTGCACTTCCTGAACCAAATGGTCGACAGGAAATTTGAGGAACAAGGAATCAGAATGGTACCTGAATGTATGCAGCTTTTGGAACTATCAAAACACTACGGGGTTTGGCCACCAACAGGGAAGAATCAGCCCACTGGCTTCTTAAGTGGGATTAATACATAGTTTCTTACCACTCAACAAGTTAGATTCAGATGAATGTTTTATTCTCAGGAACTCTTGACTTGCATTTGTAAGGCTTAGTTAATAATGAATATTAAGGCTTCCAAGAAAAATACAGGTTGCAATTTGATTTTCTCTGTTTATAACTAAAAGAAAGATTTTCCCGTTCCTCCATTATAATAACCTCACAAATGGAGCTAGGCTGGAGATAAAGGCCTTTCAGATCTTTTGTGGATCTCATTAATTTTTTTTTTTTTTTTTCGAGTCAGGGTCTTTCTCTGTCACCCAGGCTGGAGTGCAGTGGTACCATCACGGCTCACTGCAGCCTCAATCCCCCAGGCTTAAGTGATCCACCCAACTCAGCCTCCTAAGCATCTAAGCATCTGGGACTGCAGGCACATGCCACACACTCAGTTCTTTTTTGTTTGTTTGTTTGTTAAATAGTGATAGTGTCTCGCTATATTGCTCAAGCTGGTCTTGAACTCCTGAGGTCAAGCGATCCTGCCACCTCAGCCTCCCAAATTGCTGGAACTGCAGGCATGAGCCACTGCACCTGGCCAATCTCATTAATTTTTAAAACAACACAGTAAGCTGGAGTTAGAAGTATCCTACAGGTCTGGGATGAAAGGAGGTCTTATTTCTCTTATTAACATCCCCCTTTCCAATTCTACTACTGCCCCCCATGGCCTTGCAGTCACCAAATAAGTGTTCCTTTTCCATCTGCCGACGGGGCTCACAATTCTTCAGGAGGACAAGAAATGGTGCTATCTAAAGAAAAATTCTGATCACTATTATTAAAGCTAATAATAGGAAATGACGGTCTTGGGGGATTGAAGTAATCGGTCCGGTTCAGATGGACCTTGATCACCATAATTTAGGCCTTTGGTGAATCCTATTCCCATGTGCTCTATCACCTTGCTGGGCAGGCAGAAGGTGACATCCTTGCTTTTCTTGGGCAAAGACATGGATCACTCTGAGAGAGGCTGAGCTGTGAAACCAGCACACACTTTCTCTCTCTGTTCCTGCCATCTGACTACCCAGCACTGCCCTTCCTGCTGGTGGTTATTAATGATCCTCTCCTCATTTTGGCCAGTTTCCTGAAATCTTTAGGCACCACAGGAGCTATGTCTCTTCCAGAAATCCTTGTGTTAGTACAGGACTGTTGCCAGTGACTTCTGGGGATATAAAGTCATTAAGGATCATACAATGATAGAGATCATTCGACATTTTTACTTTAACAGAACGGGACACAGGTAATCTAATAGATTACCCAAGTTAGAATGGATAATTGTGGCTAAACAGGAATGATAATCTAGCTATTCTGACTCTCAGATTACTGATTGTACTGGTCATTTTCCTATCAGTCCTTTCTATGCTTCTACTCCAAACTCCATGATTAAACTTCTCCTGCCTTCCTATGTTCACTTGCTTGAGTATATTGCAACTTATTTTTTATCCATATTGTTTTCTACAATTTCTGTGCCTTCTTCTACTATGTTTTCTTCTCTCCACTCCCCCATGATAGGACTCTATGCTGTTCAGTCATCTTCGAGAAGACCCATGGAGTTGGGTGAATAGAAAATAAATTCTACTTTCTTTGCCAAAGTGGCCAGAGGGAATTCATTAAGAAGCAGCTTTTCCTGGAGATATTTCTAATACACTGCTATAATTGTAGTTGAAATTTCAATATCAAAGGTTAAAGCATCATGGTTTTCTTTCTTTCTTTCTTTTTTTTTTTTTTTTTTTTTTGAGATGGCGTCTTGCTCTTTTACCCAGGCTGGAGTGCAGTAGCACGATCCTGGCTCACTGCAACCTCTGCCTCCTGGGTTCAAGTGATTCTACACCTCAGCCTCCCAAGTAGCTGGGACTACAGGTGCCCACCACCACGCCTAACTCTTTTTTTTTTTTTTTTTTTTTTTTTTTTTTTAGTAGAAACAGGGTTTCACCATGTTGGCCAGGCTGGTCTCAAACTCCTGACCTCAGGTAATCTGTTAGCCTCAGCCTTCCAAAATACTGGGATTACAGGCATGAGCCACTGTGCCTGGCCAGCATCATGGTTTTCTTTACAATTTCTTTTATTTGCAATTATCTTTGGGAAGAGAATATATTCATGCAGGAACCCTCAGTGCAGTACTTCCTAACCCAGATTACATTGCAGAATGGTGAGCCATCTAAATGTACTATTTTGGACTCTAGAAGTCCGAAAAGAGATGGAGATGGGCAGATGGAAAGGGGTAAATAGAAATGAGCACAGAGGATAAACAAGAGAGAGGGCTAAATAATTTGTGGATGGGATGAGTGGATCACACTTCTTAGAGGGAAGGACATTTTCACTTTCATTCAGTGTTCTAGTATAGATACAAGAGAATGCAGGTAAGGAAGTTTGGGTTCAAGAAAAAGAACAGAAATGGTCTAGAGACATGTGGTAGGTAATAGGTGCCCTAGGAACCAGGGTAAATGTAGGAACTGTAAATGCTGTCTGTGGTGGTAATTTCAAAAGTTATAGAGAGACAAAAAGCAAGAGGGCATAGAACAATGCAGAATTGGGCGCTGGGGGCTAGTTTTTACTTTCAAATTACTTATTTGATTTTGAATATGTGACTTCTCCTCTCCTGGCCTCAGTCTCCTTAACTGTAAAATAAAGTGGTTACACTTGATTATCTCAAGGTCCTGACATCTTCAAATTCTTCTGAAGCCAAAATTCTCACATTCCAGTTCCGCTTTGAACAA
The DNA here is from genome assembly GCF_009764315.1 of Trachypithecus francoisi. NCBI lineage: Eukaryota > Metazoa > Chordata > Mammalia > Primates > Cercopithecidae > Trachypithecus > Trachypithecus francoisi. The sequence continues at coordinate 65,879,712 of NW_022681470.1, read as the reverse complement.
TTCATCCAGGTGTAACTTTCTCTCGGCATCATCATAAGGTAGTTAAGTCATGTGTTTCTCTTCTCTCGTGTGCCTCTCCTCCAAAAAGCAAGCTGTTTTTGAGCCTTTTTCTATCAAACAAATCCAAGCATCTTTTTGAAGCCTCGCTTTACTGGAGGCACAAAGCTCTGGGGGCCTCAACCCCTGATGGAATCCTTCCCTTCATTGCCCCTTCATTTCTTCTTTCCAAACTCATCCCCTATACTACTAGCAGGTTGAACTCATTTAACACGTAAATGATAACAAATCAGTAACCTCCTGCTGCTTATAATGATAACACTTCCTATAATTTGCATGATAAAATTCAACTGATTTTAGATAGCATTTCTCAGGACAAAGAGGAGACACCATGGCTCCACGAGGGGAGTAAATTTCCACTTCAAGTTCTATGCCATAGCAGTGGTGGATCTGGATTGGCTGACATTCAGCTCCAAACAAAAGCGCAAAGCCTTGTCTAATGGAGCAATGAAAAAGGATATCTAGGAAATATTAACAAGTTTCACATGGTAATTTATGCAAATACACGCCATAACTCATCTGAAGAGGTTCAGCCTACACCTTTGGAAGGGAGCTACACTAGCCAAGGATTTTATGGAACTGGTAACACCTCATTACATCTCAGAGGTTGTGGGTTTCAGTACCGATTAGCACTGGAGAGGCCTAGGGTGGCAATTAGTCTTCAGACCACCTGTATCAGAATCATTGCAGGGTACTTATTAAATGCAGTTTCCAAGGACTCTAACACAGATCCATTGCATCAGAAGCCCTTAGAGCAGGGCCTAAGAATCTGCATTTTCAGCAGTTTTATTTTCCGGAATTTTTTTTTTTTTTGGAGATGGAGTCTCGCTCTGTCACCCAGACTGGAGTGCAATGGTGCGATCTCTGTTCACTGCAACCTCCACCTCCTGGGCTCAAGTGATTCTCCTGCCTCAGTCTCCTGAGTAGCTGAGATTACAGGCACATGCCACCATACCCAGCTAATTTTTGTATTTTTAGTAGAGATGGAGTTTCACTATTGACCAGGCTGGTCTTGAACTCCTGACCTCAGGTAATCCACCCGCCTTGGCCTCCCAAAGTGCTGGGATTACAGGCGTGAGCCACAACACCCAGCCTTTATTTTCTGGATGGTTTTTAGGCACACAGAGTTAGACCATCTTTCTGAGCCTGGCTTCTCATGGTCAGCACTGTCAGCATCTACACACACAGTGACCACTGTCTTACTCTGTGAATAGGGTAAGTCACTTCACTTTTGTCAGCCTTGTGTTCCTCATTGATAAAATAAGAGGGGAACTCAATTACTTCTTAAACGTTTTAGGCCGTGATTCTTTTTTGAAGCATGGACCAACCCTGAAGTCCAAACAAAACACAGATGCAGGTGGCCAGTTGGCAAACTGTCCCAGATGAACCACATAGCTGTGTGCCTCTGGAGTTCTGCTGCCTCCCGGGAACAAGGAAGACAGCACAGACTCCCCATGGATCTCTGTCTTCTCAGTTTCTTGCCTTCACAGTATCTTTTTAACCTGGAGGCCATGCTTACCCTACTGTTTCTGCCAGGGCATTGTGTCTAGACCCAAATCCTTTATCTATCTACTTGTCTGTCTGTCTATCTGTTTATCTATCTATCTATCTATCTATCTATCTATCTATCTATCTATCATCTCAATAGCTTTAAGGGTACAAGTGGTCTTTGGTTACATAGATGAATTGTACAGGGGTGAAGTCTACAGTTGTAGTGCACCCACCCGTCACTCGAGTACTGTACCTTGTACCCAGTATGTAGTTTTTTATCCCTCATCCGACTGCCACACTTCCTGCTTCTGAGTCTCCGGTGTCCATTTCATATCCTTTATCTTAACAGTGGCTTAGACTTTTGAAAGCAAAAGCCGTGATGCTTTTTGTTTATTTTTCTCTTGAAAAATAAACAAGAGAAATAAGTGGTTATATTTCCCACTCTTTAGTGTGTCTCCTCTGAGGCAATAATGTATGTGTATATATAATACACTACAACATTCCCAGCATTTCGAATGGCACCTGTCTTGGAGTAGACTCTCAGTAAATATTCATTGAATGAAGAAACTCAAGGACAATTACTTGTGGGAATATGGAATGGGAATGAGGAAATAGAAGGTGGCAGGGACATATTTTCATAGCTCAATATATTACCACATAAAACTAACATTTATTTACAACCAAATATGCTTAAGGTTTTCTATAGGTTATTACGTTTATTACTTACCCTCTATGAAGCTGGTATTCATATATATATTTACTTGAGGCAATTAGGCTCAGGTAAGTTAAAATACATATCCAGTGCTTTACATCAGTAAGTTGCCAGGACATGTTTAGCGCCAGGTTTGTGTGACAATATAACCCATAATATTTCCATCCTAGCACTGTATCTCTCAAGGTAGAGTCCAAGCAATAAATTGTTAATTAACTGTTTCATCTACATTTTCTCCCTCTTTCTTTCCTTCCTTCCTTCCTTCCTTCCTTCCTTCCTTTCTTCCTTCCTTCCTTCCTTCTTTCTTTCTCTTTTTTTTTCTTTCTTTCTTTCCTCTTTTTTTGACGAGTCTTGTTCTGTCGCCCAGGCTGGAGTGGAGTGGCACAATCTCAGCTCACTGCAATCTCAGCTAATTTTTGTGTTTTTAGTAAAGACTAGGTTTCACCATGTTGGTCAGGCTGGTCTCAAACTCCTGACCTCAAGGGATCTACCCGTCTTGGCCTCTCCAAGTGCTGGGATTACAGGCAGGAGCCACCATACCTGGCCTGTTATTTCTTTCTTATCTGAAACTAGCTCAACCACTTTCTTAAAAGATTTAAAACAAGACTGAAGCTTGTTTAGATTGGAGATCAGCTATTTCTGCAACTGTGGTGGCCACCCAGTGGCTAGGCCATGGCCTTGGGAGAAGATATGTCAAGGCAAAGACTTCTCTGGCATAGCTGGGATGAAGTGCCACCATGCAGGGACTGAAACGGTTTTTTAGGCTGCTGTCTTCACGTTAGGCATTGCCTTCTCTTTATCCTCTCAAACTTTTCTTGGCTGGTTTGCGGCCACATTTCCCAGACAATATTCCGTGAGTATTCTCTAGGTGTTCCCTCCTGCAGCCCTCATAATTTCTCAAGTTACATGTGCTTTGGGAATGATTGAAATTGGCTAGGCAAATGAGGAAAACATGTCCCAGAAGAGGAATCAGCCTGGGCACAGGCCCTAAGTAGCTCTAATAGTTCAACAGAAGCCTGGTGATTTGATGGAGAAGTTGTGCATCCTACATTACGGTTTCCCTATTAGAGTTACTCAAAGCCCCTTTTCCTTATCCTTTTTATTCCTTTTTCTTCTTTGCTCACATACAAACTCCCTGAGACAGAGCCTCACTCTTCAGTTGGCCTTATCATTGCTGGTGAGTGAAGCTCTTCAGGCAGGCTACGTAACAGGCTACTGGCCAGATAAGAGACTAGTTGCCTATTAGCTGGGTCAGTTTTCCTCAGGAGGGTTGTGTGCGTGGCAGGGTTTTTGTTTGTTTGTTTGTTTGTTTTTGAGATGGAGGAGTCTCACTCTTTTACCAGGCTGGAGTGCTGCAGTGGTGCAATCTCAGCTCACTGCAACCTTCACCTCGCTTCCCAAGTTCAAGTGATTCTCCTGCCTCGGCCTCCCAAGCAGCTGGGATTACAGGCGTGCACCACCGTGCGCAGCTAATTTTTGTATTTTCAGTAGAGACAGGGTTTCACCATGTTGGCCAGGATGGTCTTGATCTCTTCACCTCGTGATCCACCCACCTCGGCCTCCCAAAATGCTGGGCTTACAGGTGTGAGCCACCGCACTTAGCCACATGGCAGGTCTTCAGTGCTTAGGAATTTCCTCTGCAATACTCTCTTCTCCCACTCAGTTGAACTGTTGACCATTGTAGCACCTACAAGTAACAGTCACACCTGGAAAAAAAAAGTACCCAGGAAGACAGAGATGTGAGTGTGGATAGGGTTGGTGGTGCAGGCAGTAGTGGGGAGCATGAGACAGATCAATGTAGTAGGCAAAGTGCAAATGTAATAAAACAGCTCACTGTTGGTCAACTGCTGCCTCCCTGGATTTATAATTGTGCGAAGGAACTTCCTTTATGATCTCAGCCCCTGAAACCCCAAATCCAGCCACTATTTCCTTAAAGCTTGCTCTCCTTTTGATTGTAAGGTATCAGACCATCATAAACTCTTAGCCAATCATCTGACCTGCAACCACACTCATGATTCCTGTTAGGGATGAAGGTACCTATTCATGGTAGAAAGTGCTACTAGGACACGTGAGAACTTGAGGTAGCCCAACAGTTTTTCCTCAGTCTAACACCATCTATGTGGGTCTCTGCTTGTTCCCCGGCCAGGCTCCATATCATCTCTCTCTGTTTTGGTCTTCAGCTTGTCTTCCTCTGGTTGCAGGGAAGCCTCGTTTCATCACTTTCTTCCTCTGCTATTGTCTATAACTATTCTCTTTGCTCCCCATAAACCCACCACATGCGATATCTTTGTTCTCACAAAAGGAGATGTCAGTATTGAAGGCTCTTTTCAGGAAGGCAGAGAAAAGGCTCTTGTTTTTCTAAGTCATAATCAGATGCATTATTTGTGCTACTCTCCTCTTTCAGGTATGCAGCATAAACATAACTGCATAAAAGGGATCACATTTTCATGGGTTTATGATAGCATGAATATGTGTGTGCTGGGGAGGTGGTGCAATTCATCACAGGAGAAAAAATGAGACATAAACAAATAATGAAGAAGCAGAGAAAGAGAAAGAGAGAGTAGAAGAGAAAAGGGCAGGAGCTTGGACCAGGGAGACCCAGTGGCATTGGTGCCAGTGGCCCCAAGGCTTTAATATCCTATCCTTGAATTTGCGTTTCTAATGTCAGATTCTTTCAAGGGCCTTTCAGCTCTGAGGTTCAGTGGGTGTTTGGACATTATTGTCCAATGTGACATCTAGATTGACATCCATCAAGAGCCCCTTTGGGCTTCTCTTTGGGCTGATGAAATTAGAGTTGTCGGTGTGGAGATAAGCAGCAGAGCAGTGACAGTGACCAGGGAGGCCAGCTAGAGGAAGTAAAGCCATAGCTCATGGTTTCTTCTTGGCAGCCTCACTGGACGCCAAGCCTGGAGCCCCAAGGGCAGTGATTCAGCCTTCACTTTTTATTTATCACCACTGCTTTATTTCTGTCCTCCCTAAAGGTGGTCCAGTGACAGAGCAACAAGACGGCCACCCCTCTGCAGGCTGGACATCAAGTTCACACATCACCATCAGGCCCCCTCTTTGGCTTAGCCAGCTTTTCACACCCTGTGCAGCTCTGCAGAGCACCCCTTCACGAGTTAATTCTGATTGACGCGAGCTGTGCACAGGGACCAGCATTTAGTCTGTGCGCGATCTGGCTCCATGACCATACTAGCAAGCGCTGCTAATGGGGAGGTCAATTAAATAATGCCAGACACCGCTTTCCTTCCCCACAGCACTTGACACTGCCAGTGGAAGGTGCTTTGCAGATTATTAACAACAACAATTAATGGGGGAGTAATCGACTGTGAAAGGAGGCCAGTTGTGGTGGCAGGGACAATCCAACCTTACATTCCTGGGGCCAGGGTATCTCAAGGGAGTAGACTCTATCCTGGGCTAACAATCAGTGAGCTGAGGAGAAGACACATCTTGGCTTCTATGGGTCAAAAGTTTAAGAAATGCTGGCCTGATTGCTGGAGTGTACAGGTTCCCAAATTGCATTGCCTGGCAAATTCTCCCTGTTGGATTTAGCTCATGATCCTAAAGGGAGAGTCATTTCTTTAATGTGCAAAACTACAAGTACATGAGCCAGACATTAGAGCTGGAAATGACATTCATTGTGTCATTTTGGGCAACTCCTATAATCCCTCCAAAGATAATTTGCCTGGATTCAGTGATAATATCTAGTAATTTATTGTTGGAGATGTAGTATTTAAGATATTAATTTCTGCTAGAATTCAAAGACCACACGGAAAGGATAGCTTACCATGCATTATAAATTATTGTGATCAGAATAATAGTAATATCAAAGCCCAATATTTTTCATATCATTATCATCATTACCATCACCATCACTGCCACCACCCCCTCCATCACCATCATCACCAATATGTCACTATAGTTAATATGAATTCAGAAATTTGTCCCAGGCACCACTTAAAACACTTTACGGGCATTTCTTGTTTAATCTTCATTACAAGGCTCTGAAGTAGGTACTGCTATTATTCCCTTCTTACAGATGAGAAAACTGCACCTTAGTATTTAAGTATGTTGGTTGAGACTACCAGCTAGCAAGTGTAGGTCCAGAATTCTAAACTAGCAGGCTTTTCTAAACTCTCCAGGGTCTGAGTCATTAACCACCAAGTTTCTGGAGTAGACAAATCAGACGGGTCTTAATTTAATCCTGTGGCAACATGACTTTGGGTCTCTTTGTGGCAAATTCCATATTTAAGGCATTAAAATACAAGTACAAATAGGGCCAAGAGGGACAGGTGTGGTGAGGCAGACGAAGTGGCTAGATGCAAAATTTAAGGTGATGCCCACGCTCAGAGTTGTACAATAGTATTCACTGCGCTTACAAACCTGGGAGCACTTTTGCTTTGTACCCTGAACAGTAGATGCCTTCCTAGCCTCATCCTAGCCTTGGTCCTGCTAGCAAAAGTTAAATGAGATCCTTTATTTAAGTGCCTGGCATATAGCAGTTTCTTAAATACTAATTTCATTATTTTTCTTGAGACTAACATCGGATCTTTCCTGTGGAGCAACAAAAGAGAGAAGACACCACAAAGACCCTTTGGATTGGGGTGTGAGGGAGGTGTGAGGAAATTAGGAGGCCCTGATGACAAACGTCACGATTTGCTTAGACCCTCCTTTGCCCCACTCACTTCACGTCTAGCCCCTACTCTGGAACCCGATTTCTCCTCCTCACACAGTGGAGGTCTTGCTTCAGTGGAGTGGAGAACAAATGTATCTGCTGTCCCAGGGAGGCTTATTTCCTGGGCCTCTCAGATACTAATTTTGGTGAATTCTCAGATATATGTTCATGGTGTTTGTGTTCTCCCAGCCCTTCTCCAGTTGCACCTGCCTTTCACAGGGCAACCACATGTACCCTGTCTGCAAAGAGGTTCCTTACTAGGGGAGACATTTTATAAAAGCAAATACCCTTTACAATAGCAGAATACTATGGCTTGACAGGACTTGTAGACCACTTTGTCAAACCCTCTCATTTCAAAGATGTTTCACATAAGACCCAGGAAGAGGAAAACTAATCTGCTCTCTGTGGGTTAGTGTAGCTTGTAAATAGATTTCGTCTTTTGAATCCATTGCTACTCAGTGCTGTGGGTCTGGTTTTATGTAGCATTCTGGACTGTACATGACACTTGCCACCAACAAAGCTAGAAATGGATGTTGCAGGGCAAGAGTCTTCCTCTGTACAACATGGTCTTTCCCTTTCTAGAGAAAACTGCTTGGAGAATACTCAGGGATGATCTGCCCTACTTTGTCCATGAATTCCATTTAGTAACCCTCCTGAAAGAAGACACTCTTTGTATTCCACTCCCCTTTTGCTGGACTGGGGATGGAATAAGTAAACTCTGTGTGTGTGTGTGTGTGGTGTGTGTGTGTGTGTGTGTAAATGAGGGGTTGCTTGGTGCTAGTGTGTAACAAAACACTTTCTCTTTTTCTTTCCTTTAACAAAGCAAATTGCAACAGTTTTCATCTGAGAGACCTAGCACAGTGCTTGGTGCAAACTTAGTTTTCCGAGAATCTCCTTGTCCTCTCCTGCCATCTTGTATTCCCAGCACTGCAGCCCTAGAAAGAAAGCTGGGCTCATCTCTACCATATGGGTGCTGCCAACACGCATGATAATTATGCTTTAAGGGACTTTTGCTTTATGCATCTTTCTCCGCCTTCCCCATCTCCTAATGATGACACAGTCACATGGTCAGTACTGTTCTCTTTTCCCTCAGGTCATACAGCGGCTCTTTCTAGGAGTCTGGTTTCTTGCTAATTGCAGATGAAGCCTGATCTGATGGAGCCCCCTAGCCTTGACAACGCTCTGATTCTCTGAGACCTGGAGCTGAATGTTCAGTATACTGTCTTCCTTGGAGCCTCACCCTTTGGGAAGGTAACAGTCAGCACTGACCCCAGTCCCCAAGTGCTTCTGAGAGAAATGCTTGCCAAATACGATTCTCCTTCTCAGATGACTTTTTGGTTACAGTGATTCAGATAATCCATGCAGAAATAATTTGGAGATTATTTGGAATAGGTAAGTAATTGGGCTACTTTTTGGTAGCCCTGAATCATCTCAGAAACTAGGGAAATTGTTTCCGCACATCATTCACCCAGTATATCTCTATGTGTGTTGTAAGGGTGAGAGGTGGGGAGAGATGTAGAATAAAAATTTAGTTTTATTTGGCTTTGATAAAACAAAACTAATTTCATCGATGACATTTTGTTTAAACGTTGCAGTAACCCTGTGAGGTTATTTCTGTTATCTCCATTTTTCATTAAAACATGACTTGTTCAGCTGAGTGCTGCGACTCACGCCTGTAATCCTAACACTTTGGGAGGCCAAAGTGGGTGGATCCCTTCAGCCCAGGAGTTTGAGACCAGTCTGGGAAACATGGTAAAACCCCATCTCTACTAAAAATACAAAAATTAGCCAGGTGTGTTGGCATGTGCCTATAGTCCCAGCTGCTGGGGAAGCTGAGGCAGGAGAATCACTTGAGCCCAAGAGATTGAGACTACAGTCAGCCATGGCCATGCCACCGCACTCCAGCCTGAGTGACAGAGGGAGACCCTATCTACAAAAAAAAAAAAAATTGTCTAAGGTCATAGAGCTAAGAAGAAGCAGATTTGGTACGTAAAACCTGGTATAATCTTGGCACCAGAGCTACTTTCAGAAACATTACCAACATATATTGGTGCCTTGCTACTCAAAAGTGTGGTGCACAGGTCAGCAGCAGGGGTATAACCTGGGAGTAATGCAGAATTTCAGCTCTCACCCCAGACCCACCGAATCAGAATCTGCACTTTAGCAGATTCCCACATGTATTGGAATTGGGGCAGTAATGCTCCAGAGCACTGTCCAATTACAATAGAGTATTTAAGTTGGTGCAAAACAATTGCAGTTTTTGCCATTGACTGCAATGGCAAAAACCACGATAACTTTTGCACCAACCTAATACATAGTACATATGTAACTTTAAGTTTTCTTGTAGCCACATTAAAAAGGTAAAAAGAAACAAGGGATAATTTTAATTATACACTTTAACCCCAAATATCAAAAATATTATCATTTCAACATGTCAATATAAAAATGATTAAAGAGAACTTTTACATTTTTTTTGTACTAAGTCTGTGCAAACTGATGTGTGTTTTACGCTTGTGCATCCAATTCAGACTAGACACATTTCAAGGACTCAATAACCACGTGTGCCGAGTGACTGCCCTATAGGACAGTGTAGCTCCATAGCAGTGGTTCTTAAACATTCGCATGGATCAAATCACTTGGAGGACTTTTAAAACACAGGTGCAGGTGGCTGAGTGTCCACCTCCAAGGTTACTGATTCAGTAGATCTGGGGTTGAGATCCAAATATTTACATTTCCAACAAGTTCCCAGATGACGCTGAGGAAGCTGGTCCTAGGACAATACCTTGATGATACTGCTCCAGAGGCTCCTCTGCCCCATCTGAGACATCATAAGTTTCTGGATTTAGAGGAGAGAAACAGCACTCAGACATGAAGGAAGGAAATAAATTCCCAACCAGAAGGACATAGGCATCTTGAATTACCAAATGGAGTAGGGTAGGCTGGCCTCTGGGGGCTACTACATACAGTTGTCCACAGGCAGAGCCGTCCACGTTTCTATTGTTTATGAAGAATGTGTGCCCAAGTCTAGACTCACTGATTGCAATGCCATTGTTATACTAACGATTATCTTAGGGGGCATAGCCAGATACCTGGGGGCCTACTGAATGCTTCCTCACATAATCGCTTACCTCATCCTGCGTCGTCTTCTTTGAAAACTACCTTGAATCTCCTCCTGTCTTTCTATCTCCATCCCACCTCCCTCCTGTCCCAATGAGGAGGTCTCGTAGGTTTCCCTGCTTCCAGGCTTGTCCCACCCTCAATTCATTCCACACACTGCAGCTAGAAAAATCTTTTTAAAATGTAAATCTGTTCATGTCTCCCCTCTGATTTAAATTATCCATAATAAAACTGTCTCTTACCTTCAGAATAAAATCCAACCTGATTTGCTGACCTTGAAGACACTTCATGACACTCCCTGCCCAATCTCTTGTCACACAGGGGACTGATCTCCCCTTAGCAGCTTGCTCCAGAGACATTGGCCTCTTTCTCGTTTTTGAACAAAAAATGGATAAGCTTTTTTCTGACTCTGACCTTCACACCAGTGGACCCCTGCTTAGAGTTCTCTTCCTCCTCTGATTTTTCTGGCTGGCTGCTTCTTCCTTCAGGTATCAGTTTAAATGCCACTTCCTCCAAGGCAACTAACTGGACCTCCCTAAGGAAAGCAGCCTTCATAACCCACAGTCTTCTTTATAGCACCTGGATCATTTTCTTCATGATACTTAACACAATTTGTCATGACATGCATTTGTGTGTGCACGGCTTCATATTGGCCTGCCTCAGTAGTCTATCAGTAACAAGAGGAAAAGGACCACATATTTGGTTCATTTTGGTATTCAGCCTAACCTAGCATAGTGCCCAGCACAGCAGTAGACTTTCACATAGCTATTAGTCACCTGGATAATTCTGTCATGTTAATACACTGTGAGCATATAAACCTTGGGAAAAAATGACCTTGACTATGTTTTCAATTGCTCAAGGCCATTGGGTGAGAGCAGCAGAAGGGAGTTACTGTTTTGTCCAATAGTATTAACATTAATACAACCATATTAATGTGTTCAGAAATGGTCCAAGAAACCAGAAAAAAATGGGCCAGGCCAGACTGGCTGAGCTACAAGGATCATTGTCAAGAAGAAAATGTGTTACTTATTCCCAGAAAACTACTTGTCAGGAGGGGCAGCTGGTGACATGGAGGATGATTTTTATTTTCTTTATTAGGGCAACAGGTAGAGCCTGATGGCTTTTTTTTTTTTTTTTTTTTTTGCCATTTTAAATTAAATCGAATTCAACATGATTGCTTACCGGAGAATTTTATTTTTAGGTTTTAGCCACAATCTCTGGGATGTATCCTGTTTTCTTTTATAGCCAGACCATAGCTATTGATCCCAGTATCTTTGTTCCTTCCCTGCCTAGGTGCAGACAATATATAATCTCAGGCAAAAGTGATTGCCTCCCACCCAGAGGAGCAGTGCCTGAGAAATCCCAGGGGCAGCTCAGTGTGGTCTCCCTTTTCAGTGTTGCTCACCCAGGCCAAGCTGCAGAGCAATCATTGGGGGCTTCGTTGCCTGAGGCAGAGGTTCTAATAAATCAGCCAGAATCTTGCAGAGAGGCCCCACCAATTCAGGCATTTAGACAAGAGCCAACAAGAACCAGAGCAAACCCATTCTTCATCCTGCCTGGTGTTTCCTTTCTCCTGGAGGTGCCTTTATTGTGCCCTAAGAGGGAGTCCAGGAGCCTGTGCTATTGTGAGCCTCTGAGCTCGCTGTGTGTGTGGGGAGAGGCGGGGGGTGGGGGTGGGGGGAGCATACACGCTCATATGCCTTTTTTCCCTCCTTTTTTCTTTTTATTATCATTAATAATGAAATATTGAGACCAGGCTGCTAATGAGCCTAAACTCCCTCCTGTTAGTTTATTTTTCGCCTTCAGACTGTCACTTCAGAGTAAATTACTTTTCTCTGCATCTTGTTCCAGTAATATTACACCAGCATGACCCTCCCCCTCCCACCCTCCTTCTAATTTCAGGGTTATTCAGTTTCTCTCACTGCAGTTTACTAAGCAAGGGAGGTCGTCCCATCTATCATACTTAAACCTGTACAATGTGTCCCCTCCTGCAATTGAGACATCATTCTTTTTCCACTGGGTCAAGTCAGGTTTTAAATACTTACACAATACGCACAGATATACCCTATAAATAAGTGAATAAATAATACATGCCCACATCTATGTGTTATTTCTAAGTTCTATGGAAAACAATTTAGAGACAGCGAGGCAGAGTGAGACCTGTTTTGAAGGGAGCAGGACGAATAAGCAGACAGGCGGCAATCCCCGCCATCGCCCGGCAGCCGCGTCTGCTCAGCTCTGGCTCCTGTTCATTTCATGGCATGCTAAGCATTTCCTTGTCAATTGGGAGATGTCAGGATGTGAAAACAACCAACATTAAGTAGATATTTTGTGCCAGCACGACAGCAAGGGCCTCAAATATGCTTTTGTCTCCTGTTCAAAGATGCTAAAATGGTCTTCATCAAACAGCCAGCATTTCTTCGTGTTTCCTTTGCTATTGGAAAATACAAAGAACTCTCTACTGCTTTCTCTCCCTTTCATTTCCTCCCTGGCTTTTTTCTCTATTTCTTGTCTTCAAATTGCTGAAAAACAAGGACTCTCAAGCTTGGTTTGTATCCCAGCTCTGCCACTTACTATGTGAACTTGGACAACTAATTTAACCTCTCTGTGAATATGTCCTTGTTGATAGAGTGCTGATGATGGTATTTTATTCATAGTGTTTTGAGGACCAAATGAATTAATACATGTAATGTACTTAATGCAATACCTCACACGATAAGTGCTCAGTAGATTTTCTTCCCCTTCCCTTTCTTCTTCTGTCTTTTTTTCTCTCTCTCTTCTTTCTTTTTACACTAGTAATTCTGACCTCAAGAATGAGCTTTTACTAATCACCCACCTGTCTCTTCTATATGTAACTGAACTTATTTCCATTGTTGTCGTTGACTGTCACCAACAGTGCTGTGTAAAACCTTTGGAGCCCAAAGCAAGAGGAAAACTCAGTGATACTGATCCTGTCTTTATTGAAAAGTTTGGTATTTTGCTCATCATGAATTTTTTGCATGATTGTCACTTTTCAAAAACTGTTGCGTTAAAATATTATTTATGATGACTATTTATTTTTGGGGGGCAACACTTTACTGTTGTGTCTGAGGAAAGTGCATTGTGGGCTTTGCTTGCCTCACCTTAGCCTCAGGCCTGGCTGTCACAGAAATCAGTCTTGTTCTAGTCCTCCCATCCTCTTAGGCTGTGTGGGGACCCTTGTGACAGTATACACTGTCTTGATAAAGGACCACCCTCCTGATATTGGTCATTGCAGGGGAAGGGAAGGGAGAGTCCATTTCACCCGGAAGAGAGAATCTCTCTGGGCTGAGCATGAAACAAAAAGCAGGTAAGGAAACACATTTGAGATTGATGTGACCTACAGGTTAGGTCTTCAAATCTCCCCTAGCTGACCCATGAAATCTCGTCTTGCCTTCCTTGATAGGATGTGAATAGGGGCCAGTCTGGAGGTGGGGTTATTTATGAACCTGACCCTCTGGGTTCAACACGGTACCATAGAAGGGTCAGACAGCAGAATGCAAATGGTATAGCTTTCCCTTTTTCACTGCCATCCAAGTGGGTAAGACTCTGCCCCTGGGATTAGGCATTTTTATGGGGTTCTTCTGCTGTGCCCCATGATAAAGCAGGGACGGCATCATATTTGTCCCTTACAACTCTTTTGGCTTGAGAACAAAAGGGCAACTGTTGGTTAAAGAAGAGGTTGACTGTGTGGCCTCCTAGGCTCTCTTGCTGATAGGACCATCTAACACAGCACTACATCCACTTCTTCTGAGCACTCAGGACACTGCTGGAAAAGTGTGCAAAACTTTCCAAGCTTTGAGGTTCTGGGGGGTCTCAGCTCCTTTAAATATGCACTAGAACAACAACAAAAAAAGCTACTTTCTATTTAATGTTGAGACTATTCTATCTCTTCCCACCCCACATAAATCCTCTACCTGCCCTAATGGTCAAGAACAGGCAATGTACAGGCTTGGGATCATTCAAGGCACTAAGCAAACCTGATGCTCATTAACCTGATGCAAGTCTTGTTTCTTCCCAAGTTGATTCTGTCTTGAAGCAAAGTGTCAGAAATGCCTTTGTTTCAGTGTATTCTTCCAATGTTTACAAATATGCCTGAAGAATATATCAAAATGTCAAAGTTTGAAGCATTGGGCCGTTTACCTCTGAAAACGTGTTTTAAGATCTGTCCTGGTGCTGAAGTCTCTAGAACGATGGTCCTCAAACTTCAGCATGCCTCAGAACCACCAGACAGGCTTATTAAAATTGTTGGACCCCACCCTCAGAGTTTCTGATTCAGTAGGTCTAGAGTGGAATCCAAGAAATTTAATTTCTTTCTTGCTTTCTTTTTTTTTTTTTTTTGAGATGGAGTCTCGTTCTGTTGCCCAGGCTGGAGTGCAGTGGTGGTGATCTCAGCTCACTGCAAGCTCCACCTCCCAGGTTCATGACATTCTCCTGCCTCAGCCTCCAGAGTAGCTGGGACTACAGGCACCCGGCACCACCCCCAGCTAATTTTTTTTGTATTTTTAGCAGAGATGGGGTTTCACTGCATTAGCCAGGATGGTCTCCATCTCCTGACCTCATGGTCCTCCCTCCTCGGCCTCCCAAAGTGCTGGGATTACAGGCGTGAGCTACTGCACCAGGCCCGAAATTGCATTTCTAACATGTTCCCAGGTAATGTTGATGCTGCTCGCTTGGAGACCATGCTTGGAAGACTACTAGTGTAGACTCTAGAGGGTCATTAGGTCACAGCTTTAAGTCAGTGATTTCACTGGTCAGTGGAATTGCTCTATCCATTCAGTTTGGAAAGACAATGTCTTTCTGTTTTTATCTGTTAATGTAGGTTATATTCTTACTCATATAAATTCCTGTTTAATATCCTACCTTATATCATCCCTGTCCTCTTCTATCTCCTTGAAGTCTTTTCTGTTCAGCTGGTTGATGAGGGGCAGAGAATAGGGGGAAAGCACACTCCCACTTCTTAACTACTTCTTTGCAGGAACAGCTCATGTCACTGAAAGGAGAGTGGAGAATGTAGTCTAGCAGGTGGCCTAAGAGAAAATAGAAGTGGGTTGGGGTTAATTTAGAGCCCTCTCTGTTACACCCCTACAGAGTATTTGGGAATTCCATTTTGTTTTGTGAAAGTCATTCAGTTAAGTCTCAATTTTTCACTTTACATCAACCATATCAAACACTGGTAATTGTGCTCTCTGTTTCTCCTGTAATTATCTGTCAACTTGCCATGACCCATCACTTCTTCCTAGAGAGAAAGTGCTTCCTCTTTATGTAGTGAGGGCTTGAGGAAGGATGCCAACAGGTAGCAGAAAATGCTGACTCTTTTACAGAGAACTGGGAGTTCCTTCTATAATAACTTCTGAGATGATAAATAACAATTTGACAATCTCTCTTCTACTTTAGATGTCTTCTATTTCTTATACTTTTTCATTATCAGAGGAAAACAGGAATGGATAGGGACTAGAAGGGAAGAATAAAGATAAAACTTTGATGCTCATTTTTATTCACTTTATCTCTTCTATATTTCAATTACATATTGTCTGTATGGGATCATGAGAATGAACATGTGACTGGAGGTCAATTTTTGTTGCAATTAAGATTCTGACAAATTGAAGGATGTCAAACTATGTATGTAGGCAGAGATACTTAAAATAGCCTAGAAACCATCACCTGCACACAGACATATTATTCCATATGATGAAATAATGTCATCATGTGTCCAGTAAGGTTAAAAGGGAGGCACTCACATTAAAATCAGTTTTCTCCCCATTCCTTCCTGGAGTTTACAGGAAGGGAATGAATTACCATGAAGTCTGTTCTGGCTGCTGGTAACTCTGCCCGTATACGTATTTATATACTTCTCCCAGTCCCTTCCAGGGATGTCTATTTTCCATACAGAAAGTCTAAATCATTGAAAGCAGCTCCTCTATAAAGCTTTTGTACCCCTTAGAAACTCTTAGGACAAGCAGCTGGTATACTAAAATTATTTTAGTATAACAACAAACTACTAAATGTACATACCTCCTTATGCTTTCCACAATAACTTTGCATACTTTTTTTTTCCTTTGGTGCTATTTGTAATCTTGCAAAAAACATATAGGGTGGATACTATTTGTCCCCGATTTACAAACAGAAAAAAAAGTCCTGCAAACGGACAGAGTGACTTGCCTCAGTTCACTAAATAAACTTGGAGATAGAAGTAGGACTTGGAATGATACATCTATGCTGAATAGAATGTTGGGCCCGACCACACGTGAATATAAATCCCAATGTGAAGGGACCCATTCCACTTTCTTCATACAATCCACCCCAGAAGAGTGGTTTGTGAAGTTATTCCCTATATAACTGCAATAAAATTTAGGCCAAGTAAATCTTTTTGATGATATACATTCTCATAATGCTCAGTTATTAGCTCCAGAGAATTCTAACATTAATACATACACATTTTAGACATCAAATTACTTATCTGCACTGAAAATGATGATGTCAAAATATCACAGACATAGCTTAAATAGGCAAATGATCAAAACACTTGCTACCAGCTTCTATGCCTTCTGAAGAGAATGAAATACAGCTCCAAACACTTATGTATTTGTTTCTGTCTTCTCCTCATCCAACTTGCTTTCCAGGAAGCAAGCATCCACTATTGTTCCTCCACAGAGGACTCCATATTATCAAACGTCTAGAGATATCTTTTTTTTTTTTTTTTTTGAGGCGGACTCTCGCTCTGTCGCCCGGACTGGAGTGCAGTGGCCGGATCTCAGCTCACTGCAAGCTCCGCCTCCCGGGTTTACGCCATTCTCCTGCCTCAGCCTCCCGAGTAGCTGGGACTACAGGCGCCCGCCACCTGGTCCAGCTAGTTTTTGTATTTTTAGTAGAGATGGGGTTTCACCGTGTTAGCCAGGATGGTCTCGATCTCCTGACCTCGTGATCCGCCCGTCTCGGCCTCCCAAAGTGCTGGGATTACAGGCTTGAGCCACCGCGCCCGGCGAGAGATCTCTAAATGTGATGTCATTGTGGAAACTGAGTATATTTTCTACAGAAAAGTACTTATTTATATATCTTAATGACTTATCAGATGAAGGACATGTAAAGTGACATGAAACAAAGCAAAGCAAAAGCAAGAACAAAGCATTTCCTTATTCTCTTCCCTTTTCCCAAAATGTGCTCCTTTTCCATCTGTTTATGCAAAACTCTCCCTCAAATTGTTTTTCTATTATAACCAAATGGTGGACGATCTGAGGCAACATGTTGTGGCATTTCCTGTGAACTACCCTGTCCCCAACTTGGGTTTAAACGCCCTCATGGCACTGACTAACAAGTTGGGCTTCATCCAGAGCACTGAGCCTTGCCGGCATTATGATTACATTTTTTTGCATAGTCGGCGTTGCTACATTAAACTCCAGATGCTTTCTCACAAGTCACTAAATTAACAATACACACATTTTTGGCCCATTAACATTACACTAAGATCACAGCAGGATTATCAACCAGAAAGGTGATTGTGTGTGTATCTTCTGTTCTCATCAACTCTTCAGTTTTTACTTTTATAAAATTAGGTCAGGGAAAATGAGGAGAGAAGCATAAAGCAGGTCCAGTAGTTTGTTAGGAAACTATGTTCCTATCAAGAGAAAAAAATTGCTTTCCTCTGTCAGCAGGTTGATATGTTTTATGAAGTACAAGTGGCATCTTTTAATGTAAGTACTAACAAAATTACTGTTGGAGGGCTTTTTTAGAAAACTAATATACTTTATGACATGAAATATATTAAAATGTCAGTGTTTTAACAAATGTTTATAAAAATATATTATAGTCATTTATTGAGTTTATAAAGCATGTTATAGACTAACAAGATAAAAGATGCTTTGCAAATAAAGTTGCTATTATTTAGAAGGTGCATCTGATGACTGAGCTTACCGAGCTTAGATAGGTGACATATTTGACCTCTTTTAAACAGAAAAGCACTTCATTTTAGAAGATCAATATACTGGTCTCAACAGTAGTCAGCCCTCATTTAAGCAAACTAATTTGTACTTCTATGCAAGTACTTTCATTGCAAAGTCTTGTACACCTTGAAATATTTTGGTATCTATCTGAGAAATTGGTTCACAAATCCAGCACTGTAATCATCTGTTGCCCTGTAATTGCCTGTGTACTTAACTGTAGCCCTCATTAGACTCTCAACTCATGAATCAGGCTGAGTACATTGTTTTTTGTCGTGTGTTCAATGCCTGTCTCAGGGTAGGACACATAGTAAACAATTAAAAATAATGCTTATGAAGTATGGAAATGAAAGAATGAATGAGTGAAGCATAACTGAAATCTGTTGACCTGTCCTCTAATCACAAATGTGAATAAGTTGGTGTCTTAGTCTGTTTTGTGACACTATAGCAGAATATCCAAGACTGGGTAATTTATTTAAAAAAAAAAAAAAAAAAAAAGGTCTCTTTCCTCACAGTTGTGAAGGCTGGGAAGTTCAAGATCAAGAGGTTGGCATTTGGCAAGGGCCTTCTTGCTGTGTCAGACCCTAATGGAAGGCAGAAGAGCAAGAGAGGAAGAAGGGGACAAACTCACTCCTTTATAATGGTACCAATTCCCTCATGGCCTAATCACCTCTTAAAGTTCCCACCTTGTAACATAGTACAATAGCAATTAAATTTCAACATGATTTTTGCAGGGGACATTAAAACTATAGCAGTTGTGTAGGGATAGTGTATTTATTATAATGAATGGCTCTTTCAGTTGTGCTAGCCTTAAAGAATCAGACAGACATTTTAAAGTAACCATTATTAACTGGAGAGCTGCAGTTTCAGGCATTGGAGCTTATTAGCAAAGGATACCTTTGCTGAGAGGAGAACCCTGAATTCAAGCTGTGACCCCAGGTTCTCTTCCCAGGGAGAAGAGATTGCTGAGTGAGAGGACCTTTGTGTTGTACAGCTTGGGGTGGAGATCCATGAGACTAATTGGTCTTCAAATGCCAATAGTGTTTCTTCTAAATTCTCAATATCCCTTTATGCAAAACTGTCACGAGGCAGGGGAGGGAAACCCTGGGTGACATATGTGTCTTGCTTTTTAAATGTATATGCACCCAGGCTATAGTCCCACTCCCTGCCCTGTCTGCTTCTTCAAACTCTAGAAACTACAAGACCCTTCCCAGAGCCCTGACGTCCCCAATTCTAAGAGGATTAAGACATGATTTAGGCATGGGAGATGATTTACTTTTCTGAGCACATTCAACTCAGGAAGAGATTGGAAATGACTTTTAAGGAGCCAAAGTAACAACCTGCCATATGTGAGTTGCTAAAACTAAACTCAGGCTTAATGGGACTGTAGTTTTTATATGATTCAAAATGAGGCTTATTTGAAAATGCAATAACATTTAGAAAATTTGAAAATTAGAGAAAATTATAACGAGAGAAAATGTTCCACATCATAATCCCACCCCACCCAGATGTAGCCACAGTTTATATTTTGTATTTCTTTCCATTTTATGTATCTAAATGCACACACACGCAGATATATGTAAATGTATTTTATAGAAAAGTATGGCCATACTACTGCCATTTTTTCTTCTACTTTTTTCACCTGGATTAATTGATAACAAAAGTCTGCATGAAGTTAAAACAAATTTATCCAGTAACAGAGATGCTGCCTTTGCCAACTTAGACTGAGATATTCCTAAAATTCAAGAGTAGTCTGGAAATCACTTATTTAAACCTCACTTCTCTTTCTGCCTCCATAGATTAGGAAAACAAACTATTTGCTAACATCACTGTCCTTCTTGTGGGCACGGTGCTCCTTTGTGCCCAACACAATGTAAGTGTAGAGCAATGAGGGAAAGTACTGGTTTTGAAGTCACATATCTGTTCAAATTCTGAGTCTGACACTTATTGGTTTTGCGATATTGAGCAACATACTCAAATCCTATATGTTACTGTTCCTTCATTAATAAAAAGAGAGTTAACAGTGCTCATATCTCAGATTAGTGTTGTAGAAAATAAATGAATAAATACTGAAATGCACTTTGACCAGAAACTGGTAGTGAGCATGTGCTCAGTCAGTGTAAGCTATTATCATTATAAATACATATACTGCCTGTACCTAGGAGGAAATACATTTACAAGTTCATGATCATCTTGAATTACATCCAGAGTCCCCTCAAAAGACTGAATGTATACGTCAACAAAGTGAATTTTTTTTTTTTTTTTTGAGACGGAGTCTCGCTCTGTCCCAGGCTGTAGTGCAGTGGCACAATCTTGGCTCACTGCGACCTCCACCTCCTGGGTTCAAGCGATTCTCCTGCCTCAGCCTACCTAGTAGCTGGGACTACAGACATGCACCACCATGCCCAGCTAATTTTTGTATTTTTAGTAGAGACGGGGGTTTCATCACATTGGCCAGGATGGTTTTGATCTCTTGACCTCCTGATCCGTCTGCCCCAGCCTCCCAAAGTGCTGAGATTACAGGCATGAGCCACTGCTCCTGGCCCACAAAATGATTTTTCAATCAATCAAAGTATAACCAATTTCTTTTTTTGTTGTTGTTTTTTGAGACTGAGTTTCGCTCTCGTTGCCCAGGCTGGAGTGCAAATGTGCAATCTCGGCTCACCACAACCTCCACCTCCTGGATTCAAGCGATTCTCCTGCCTCAGCCTCCCAAGTAGCTGGGATTACAGGCATGTGCTACCATGCCTGGGTAGTTTTGTATTTTTAGTACAGACAGGGTTTCTCCATGTTGGTTAGGCTGGTCTCGAACTCCCGACCTCAGGTGATCCACCTGCCTCAGCCTCCCAAAATGCTAGGATTACAGGTGTGAGCCACTGCGCCCTGCCATTATAACCAAATTTATCAATGAACTAGGCCTTGTGGGGTTATAAAGGAAATTTATAATATGGCTTATAAATTTTACTGTAGAAACAAAACTTACGAATGAAGTAGTCCTGATGAATGTTCTAACCATGTCTCTAACCATGTGTACCTAACTATGTGAAAAAGTTGTGTATTATTCATTTTGATTATGGCCCTTAAAGAACATTTATTCTGATGTTCCCCACTCCATTTTGCAGCGGCAGAAACAGACCTGAAGAAGTTACATGACTTGTTAAAGGAGCCTGAGCTTGTCAGTTACAGAAGGACTAGAACCAGAGACTTCTGATTTCTAGCCTCATGCAGTTTCCACTGCACAATAGCTACATTTTATGTGACAGGGGTTCAGAGAAAAGTGGAAAAGATAAAGATTGAATGATTCAGGAAGAATTTCATGGAAAAGGTGGTATTTCAGTTGGGCATTAGGGGAAAGATTTGGAAATGAAGCCAGGTAGGAGGAGAGCCATCCAGATACAGAAAAAAAGAAGAGCAGAGAGGGGTTTCAGTAGAGGAATGGAGAGGGTTGGTTCAGAGGATGATAAGGAGGGCAGGGACACTTGACATGCTTAGCTTTCTATGACCTACTTTTCCTATGCATCTAGTTTTTACACTGATGTCCTTGGCATAGACCAAGAGACTTTTGTCCTACAATAAAATGAAAGGCAGTAGTATCTACTGTGCTCAGGGCTGGCAGTGGGCAGTGCAAGATTGTGTAATGCTATTCTTTCCTCAATTGCAGATACAAGGACTTGAGAGTTCTAGCAAACAGTGGATATGGGCAGCATGTTTGAGTTTCAACTCTGCCATTTGATACGAGTATGACTTTCAGTAAATCTTTCAAGCCTTCATTTGTCCAGTAGTCACTACAATCCTGTCTCACGCATGGGTTGCCATCCAAACAAATAACAAAGTACATGGGCTAAAATTTTGTCTAAAAATATTTCCTCAGCTTTTGCCTTCATCATCAGTGACCAGCAAACCAAGCTAATCCTTTAACAACTCAACCCACCTCTCCTAATATCACTAATGCAACTGGGGTCAACCCATGGAACAGCTGCACCAAGCAATGGAGAACATTTCTTAGAAACCTCAGCACAGTTCACAGGCTGCGCATGCATTGCAGTGACTTATTTGAAAAGACAAGATGAAATATTGCAGCTATCAATAATTCCTGCACATGGCTGACTTCTAATGAAAGGATAAAGTTTCCGAGAAAGAGAGAAGAAATGAAGAAAGGATTTTTATCAATTTCAAAGGAACCCTTTGATACAATCCTGAAATTTTTCTTGGGGAAATATTTTCTTTTATTATCCTCCATCATACAGTGTTTGTTTAATTTCCCCTTTTTTAGCAGGTATATATTTCAGTTTTTAATTTAAAAAAACACTGGTGCTACTCGTTGGTTTCTCCACATCATTTCATTTCCCATTTGCTAGTTTCTTCTTGGAATTGTTGTTGTTGTTGCTGTCAGTGATGAGGAATTTCTTCTGAGACTTTATTCTCTAAAATATTTGTCTGCAAAGGAGAATATGACCACAGGCGATTTAATTTTCCTAGACTTCAATTTCCATATCTGCCAAAAAATGTGTAATTTCTGCTCCTTCCTTCAACACTTAGAAGTATAATAGTGCTTCCATCAACATGATTCTCTGAAATGTTTCAGTAAAAATATTATTAAAAATAAAACTTCTATAATGTAATGAGTGGATGTCCAAATATGAAATGTCTCTGGCTGAAATGTCTCAGCTAAAATCTCTCTAGCTGCATGGTGGATTTGGCAATACAAGAATCACTCAGTGCAGTGACTTGCAACATCTTTCTGCCTCTTCTTTATATTTCCTTTCTGACTTTTCCTTTGTCTTCCTATGCTAGTCTCCTTCCTCGTCCTTTTCCCATGTAACCAAGGTTTGGCTAGTCCTTCCATGCTCCCTGGGCCTTGGGCAGGAAACAAACAGTAAAGAGTATGTACTATACCACTTTATTTTACTTTTGTTTTATTTTATTACTTACTTACTTACTTGAGACAGGATCTTGTTCTGTTACCCAGGCTGGCATGCAGCGGTGCAGTCTTTGCTTACTGCAGCCTTGACCTCTGAGGCTCAGGCGATTCTCCCACCTCAGCCTCCCAAGTAGCTGGGACCACAGGCACACACCACCACGCCTGGCTAATTTCTGTATCTTTTTGTAGAGATGAGGTTTCACTGTGTACCCCAAGCTGGTCTCAAACTCCTGGGCCCTGGTGATTCACCCACCTTGGCCTTCCAAGTGCTGAGATTACAAGCATGAGCCACCATGCCTGGCCTACTAGATCATTTTATACAAGGGACTTGAGCATCTGCAAATTTGGGTGTCCACTGGAAGTCCTAGAACTGATTTCCATGGATATGAAAGGCTCACTATATTTTTTCTTTCTAGCTCTACTCCTACCAGGTTCATATAGGCATGGGAACCTCACTTGCAGAAGTCATCTCCACTATGAGTCTGAGATATGACCTTCCTCCCCAGTCCTCAAATTGACATTTCATGAATAGGTTTTGTTAGTCTGGCTCGGTTCTAGACATCCACATAGGTAGGGGTACCTGGGAACGAGCCATACTTTGAGATGAATGGCCCAGTCCTCCAGACTGACAAGTCTGCCCAAGATTTCTGACACCTGCAAGTTCAGGAGTTGTCCCAAACTACCCTCAAGCTAAATAATCCACTAGAAAGAGTCACTAAAAGCTATTATACTCACAGTCATGTTTATTACAGGGAAAGAATACAAATGAGGACCAGACAAAGAAAGAGACACATAGGGTGGAGTCTAACATAGTTCTCAACACCAATCCTCCATCATCTTCAGGATGCACTGGCCCGCTTGGCATTGATGTGTGACAATACACACAGAGTATTGCTCACCCGTGAAGCTCACACAAGCTTTGAATCCATAGTGTTTATTGAGGTCTCATGACATGGGTTGAACTCAGTCTCCAGGTCTACTGATACTTCCTTACAAAAGCTTCCACCCTCGAATCATACAGTTGGCCTTTCTGGCATTGCCAACCTCCTACCCGCTCTCTCAAAGACTGTCAAGTGTGGCCAGCCTCATCCTGAGTCATCTTATTAAACCAAATCTTAGGTGTGGTCTCTCAGTGGCCCACCATGAAAAACAAATACTTACATTTTGTATATCTTTTTAAAGCTTGGGAAATTACAAGGGTTTCAAGGTTATCTCCCCATAAACCAAGGGCACAGGCCAGACCTCTATTTAGATGTAGCCAGATTCCTTACTTCTCGTGGGGTTAAAAAAAGTGAAAAATCCACAAGAGCCACCATCATGGTCACCTGCTCTGTGGAGTAAGTCCCAACCCCTTGGCTCACTGCCTGTACTTTGTAAAGGATCAAGTTTTTTCTAAATAGGGGAGTGATACAGAACTGTTGCCCTTACCCAATAGGTATTTACTTAAAACAATATTTAAAACGCTTTGTGATTCCATATCTCCTGTTTTCTGAAACATTAGATTTTGTGGTAGCTAGTATTTCATGGTGTTTTTCATCTAATAAGTCCTCTATTTAATATTCCCTGTAGAACTCACATTTTTCTTTAAAAATTTTCCACATTTGAGGATAGTATTTGCAACCACAAAGTGAGTCACTAGAAGTTCTCTTTGTTGACAAGATATGGCTGTTTTAAATCCAACACAGGTGTTTTCCAAACAAAACATTTTCATGAATAACATGTTTTTTTTCTAAACCATTCCATATGACAAAGAAACAGAAGCAATTGCTATAAGTTTTGGAACTGTAACACTTTATTTGGTTTTGTCTTAACAGTGCTTTCCACATCCTAAGAGTAGCCTGAAAGAGTTTTAAAACATTTCTATCCGTTAAGGGCAATGGTAGGAGACTCCTTTGTAAGTAGAAACGCTAGTCCAAATGTTTTGTTTGTAACACAGCACTCGTTGTCTTGAAAGTGTTTTCTCTGTTAAAAGGAGGTTGTAATATGCATCCACGCGTAACCATCTGCATCTTCACAACACATCAATTGCTTGTATATTCACAGGTGGTGATTGACTGATTCGTGCATGTCCATGCAATTTGGCACATTCAGCTGCGTGCTTGCGGATGTGGATGTATTTCACAGAAGCAGGTTGGGCAATAAATTTTGAAACTTTATCCTCATCTTTGGATAGAGTAATAAAAGTTTGTAGGCTTAAGAAAGCAATATTCCCTGGAACTGCAATATATGGGAATGATGAAACTGTACTAAAATGTACAGTAATCTCTAAGGCCTACCCAAGCTAGAGAGGTGCAAAGTGAGAGCTATAAACCAAAATTTAACACCCGCCACACTAAAAGTCATTTTCGGCCTCTGACCAATTTCACACGGAATTGGGAAATATGACTAATAACAAGGCCTGATTCCCTGGGGGTAGAGGGTGGGGGAGTTAAAAAGGAGTATGTCGGCGAGAAAAGCAATGGCCCATTGTTAGTTGAATCAACGACAGGTCAGCACGGGCTTAACACAATGTTCCATGTCTCTCCAGCAGCAGCCTGCCTTCCCTTCCCTGGATTCCATCTGCTGTGCAAAACAAGATCTGTAGTCATTCCCAGGTACGCGGAACTTCTCTAGGCTAGAAGGTCTGCACAGCACAGACCAAGAAATTTCCTTTCTATGAATTTTAGTTTAGAATACAGGAGAGTCAACGCTTTTCCATGTTGTGATGTTTACCATGTGCAATTTACTGTCAGACAAGTTAACCAGACCTGCATAAAAAATATCCAAAAAATCTGATGAACATAGCCAATCTACAGCACTCAGATTCATAGTTCTTCTAACCTCTATAGCCAAAGACTGGACATTTTTATCCCATTTTTTTTCTGACTTTATTGGATAATAATATTGAATTCTAGCACTTGGGTCACTTTCCTTGTTTTCTGGTTTTTCTTTTTCTTTTTTACAATTTTCTTTTTATTAATATTATCCAGGTATGGAACTATATATTGCAAATCTATTTTGTATGTAGCCTGACCATCTCTTTCTGCCTCTGCACCATTGATTAGACCCACCTTTGATGATGGCAGACACAGCTACACATGACTATCAGCTCTGGTTAATGTCCCTGGCTTATTTCAGGATCATTGCCATGACAGAAACATGTCAGCAATGGGTGATTTCCACTGAACAATGACTTGTAGACTGTGGCCATGCAAGCAGAGCAAAGAGAAAAGATCAGCAATTATCCAGTGGATGTGATCCATGCTGACAGGCAATCTGGATAATTCAAATAGAAACAACTTCTTTTGCCTCACTGGCAGGTTTGGGGCTTGATTTAGTGAGATCATTGTTTAACTTTCTTTGCCTGTGGAAATGTAGTACATGTGTTTGCTGGTTAAGTGAGGGTTTGGGGGTTATAACCACAGCATCTGTTCATTTGACATTCAAGTTTCACTCTGGTTTGGAAGCCCTTGTGCCTACAATTTAAAAGCAGCAATACACACCTAACTCCCAGCTGTCTGGGAACTCAGACTGCATATGGTTCTTGGTTTTCTAATCTGCCCAGAGAAACAAAGCCATCACCTGAGCCAAAGAATAGTTTGTCTAATTGGATTTAAAACAAAAAAATTTAGAGACACACACAGTGTGTTCTAATGTCGCAGTTGTCTGAGCGACATTGCTAGCTGAGCCAGACCACTTACCTAGACTTGAAGATTTACATTTTGATGATGTTTTTCAAGTGCTGTTTTATCCAGAGGAAAAAAGCAATAATTTAAGCAGCTGCAGAATTCCTCACACATCTGCAGGAAGTCCCTCCTTCTGCCTTGGGCAGCACAGCATAATGGATAGAGCACAAACTTTAGAGTCGATTTGACCTGGTTCAAATCCCAGCTCCAAAGCTCATTAGCTATATTATCTTGAGCAAGATACCTAACCTTTTCTAGCATCACTTGCCTTATTTATGAAATGTGGATGACAACCATTTTGATAACTTCAAGGCTGACTTGCGGATGAAAGTTTATGTACTCATTGCACATCTGTTGATTGCCTACATTGGATCAGGCACTGTTCTGGGCACTGGAGAAATGGCAGTGAACCGAGCAGACAGAAACACTGCCTTTGGGGAGTTGATAATTTATCAGGGGAGATAAACAAAAATAAGATTATTAAGGAGAATAAATAGTAGGTAAGATGGTTTTAAGAACCAGGGAAGAAACATAAACCATGGGAGGGTGGGGCAGGGAATGACAACAGTGCAGGGAGAGGTGGAATTGTGATGGGGTGTTGGAGAAGGCTTCACTGAGAAGGTGATCAATAAAGAGATGAGAGAGTAGGTTGTGGGGATATTTGGGAGAAGAGTGGTTCGGGTTGAACTGTGTCTCCTCGAAGAGATAGGTGAAAGTTCCGAAGACCAGTAATTCCGAGTGTAACCTTGTTGGGAAACAGGGTCTTTACAGAGGTCATTGAGTTTAATATGGTCATTAGGGTGGGCCCTAATGTAATATGCTGGTGACCTTATAAAAAGTAGCAATTTAGACACAGAAACAGGTACAGAGGGAAGATGATGTGAAGACACAAAGAATGCCTGCAGTGTGCCTGGAGTGATGTGACTACAAGCCAGGGAACACCAAGGATTGCTGACAAATACCAGGATCCAGGAGAGGTGAGGAAGGATCCTCTCTTAGAGGCTTCAGAGGAAGGATGCCCCTGCTGATGTCTTGACTTCAGACTTCTGGCCTCCAGAATCATGAAGCAATAAATTTCTGTGATCTTACGTATCTGCTTTTGGTACTTTATTGTGGCAACTCTAACAAACTAATACAAGAAATGTTTGGCTGATGGAACAGCAAGTAGGAAGGCCCTGAGCCAGGCGTGTACCAGAACATTCGAGAATCAGCAGAGACCAGTGTGTTTGGAGAGGCGCAAGCAGGAGGAGCAAGTAATGGAAGATGAGGTGAGGGAGGCAAGCCGTTGCAGACTCTGCATGGCCTTTGAGGCCACCTTCAGGTCTGTGCCTTTACTCTGCATGATGAGAAAAGCCATTGGCAGTCAGGAGGAACATGCTCTGACTTACATTATAAAATTATGTATGTAAAGTGCCTCCTGATTGGCAATTATTATTTTTTCTCCTTCAACCTACTTCACTTCTGATAAATATGGGTTTGGGGGTGAAGAAGGCAATGTTTTTAGTATTAATTATTTCTGCAGCTGTTCCTGTGCTATGTGCTGTTGAGAACTTGTACTCACACTGATTGCCATCCTTAGATGTCTCCAGTGACAGATAACTGCACTATACCCGCACCACATAAATGTCATTTATCCAGGTCTAATGCAAAAAAGGATGATTCATTTAGATGTATATGTTTATTCAGTTTTAACTCTGCCTTGCATATGCATTTATTTTGCTTTTCTTTAGGAAGATAATGAACTTCAATTGGTTTCCACAAGGCTAGTTGACCATTTCTGGAGAAATAAGTAAGTTTTGGAAAATAAGATAAAAATTTAGTCTTTGATTGGAGTGTCTTTGGTTGCTAGAGATGCCTGGGTTATTGTTGAGTGAGTGATATAAAGGAGAAGTGATAACAGAAAGGAGATGCAGCTCTTAAGACAGAAAATGGCATAGAAGTGTTAACTGCAGTGGGTTGGGCAAGATAATGAATGCTAGGACATTACTTCACTCATTTGACTTATATTTATTGAGCATGCACTAAATGGCAGACACTAGGTTAAACATCAGATATTAAAAAGTTAACACATCTGGTCTTATCCACAAATAATTCCCAATATGTATGAACAAAAAGGAAAACACACAGAGGAAGGAGATCCTTCACTCTTCTCTGGTTTTGGAGAATCCATGAGACAGGAGGAACATGGTACCTGGAGAATGTATTATGGGCAGCCCAGGTAGCAAGTTGTTCAGGCCAGCAGCCAGAATGAGGGCTTCCAGAATGATGGAAGTTGAAATACAGTATGTGACTTGAAAACACAGCATGGCAGAGAATATTCTAGGAAGTGCTGGGTGATCCAGAGAAACCAGAGGGACATCTGGAAAATATCTTAACAATAGCTGGGCCCCAAGTCACTGATATATAGGGGAATGACTCCATTCCATGGAGATGGTGTGGAGGGAGGTGATGGAGGTGCATGATCAGTAAGAGAATGATAAGAAGAAGCAGGGCATGTTCTAAGTGTGAGGTATATTCTGCTGGTTACTAGACCAGGATACTGACACAGGGAAACAGGGTGAGGACTCAGTTTAGAGACCTGAACATAGATGGGTTCAGGTTTGGGAAACAAAGCAAATCCCCATTTATAATGTGGGAAAAAGGTCAGCCAAACTCAGACTAAGAGATTGGAGGCTAAGGCTGGATTTATCTCACAGCCTGGGGTAGGGGTGTTGCCCCTGAGACCTTGTTGGTTAGCTGTGGGGAGGAGGAGACTTGAGGCAATCTTATAGGACAACCCAGGCATTGCAGAACTGTAGGCTAAAACACATGATCCACATAAAGTCGAAAAGAAAGCCCAGCCTGTAAAATCACGGGCCTTGACCACTGCCCTGCTCCAATATTTCTGCAAACAAAAGCCATCTAAGTTGACAGAAAATTGGCTGCTTTATGCAAAGCGCATTTCTATCCTCCTGGTGAAACCAATGAGAAAAGGCATTACAAAGTTTGGGATAGAGGATGAGCCCTTAGCCCCAACTTAGTCCTGCAGTTTCATTTTTATAGGGAAAGGATCTGAGATCCAGAGGTGTTACTTGGTTTAAAAAAATTTCAAAAGAGAGACAGAAAAAAAAAAAAAAAAAAAAAAAGACAGTTGCACTTCTTTCTGGTCTTTATCTTGATTTAGATTTTCTCGTTTTCTCAAATGGCAGGAGAGGAGAAAGAGAGTCTTTCAGACATAATCACCATAATTTAAACAACTTCTTGGTCTTCTTTTGGTCTAAAAAGCAATTCTAGAAAGTAGAGTCACATGTTTGTGGGCTGATAGCAAATGAGAAACATCTCCAGAGACTGAATTAGAAATCTCTTGCTCTCTCTCTCAGAGGCCATCAGAAATACCTGTACTATTACTTTTATAAATATCCCAACCTGCATGACCTTGGGCAAGTCACTGAAGTCATCTAGGAATCATTTGTAAAAATGAATGGCTTGAAAAAACTAATCTCTAAAACCTTTTTTGATGCTCAGTTTCTAAAGTTCTGTCCTACAATGTTGCCATAAAAGTAAAATCAATAGTTACATTTTCACATTGACTGCAACATTTCTGGAAAACCATGCTTTTGGGGGTTTAAAGATGAATGTCACTGATAATTGGAAAACTTTCTCATTTTCATGAATGATCTTCTCCATTTGCTCCTTATTGCTCATAAATTGAAAAAGTTGTCTTGAACTTCAGTTTTATAAAATGTGAGCATTAGCGAAAAAAATGCAGATATTAAGGATGAACACCATTAGTGCTCCTTTTGCCTTTTCTAGTTTCATTGTGTGAGTGTTTACAGTCTGCTGCTGAGAAGAATCCATCTCACTCTGACCCTGACCTTTGCGTAGTATTTATTGGATTAGAAAAAAACAATCCACAGAGTAATAAAGATATCTGTGCATGCATTTATTATACACAAAACTGTGCTTCATTTTGGAAAATCTGTCCCAAACCTAGTCAGGCGAATCAGCCAAAACAAGGTCACTGCAGACTTAGCAGAATGCCCTACAGATGTCTTTTTTGTTTTAGCTCGGATTGCAGCCATGGGATGAGGAAAAGGAGAAGCAGGGAGGATTGTCCAGAGGGAGAGACACTCCACCAGCCCTGTGCGGATCAAATAAAAATATTCAAGGTGACCTTGGAACAACTGGTCTGTTACATCAAGATTTAATAGAAATCCACCTTGATTCCCAGGGGCAGGGCTCCTACCTCACTCTCCTTCTTCCCTTTTGCCTTTCTGTCATCTTGGTTACTTACTCCTTTGTCTCTCACTCCCTGGAAAAATCCATAGATTCAAACCTGCTTTGCAGTTCCTGGAGATATCACTCCAGGCTGGGATCTCTCCACCTCACACCTTGATTCCTGCAACCATCTCTGAGTGCCTTTCCTTGCTCCACCTTGCTCACAAATCTTTCCCACATAAAGCTTCCAATAATATTTATCTTACATAGTGCGTTCATTTGGCTGCTTCTTATATTATGAATCTCAGAGATTTGCTCTTACTTATTGGTCCAGATCAATAGTTTTCATTCTACTGCTTTCAGTCTTCTATCCATTAGCCTTCCAACTTTCTAACTATTTTATTTCAGGGAGTTCTGCAATCTGGTTTCTCCCCTTCAGTAAGATTCATCTCTCACCATGTCCCAAATACAGCCGTCCCTCCTTATCCTCAGGAAATATGTTCCAAGACCCCCAGTGGATGCCTGAAACAGAGAATAGTATGGCACCTTATGTATGTATGTATGCTGTTTGTTTATGGATCTCATAACCTAGGGGACTACTTAGTGACTAAATGGGCAAGTAGTACATACAGCATGAGTATGCTGAACCAAGGAATGATTTGCATGAGACAGAGCAGGAAGGCGTGAGATTTCATCATACCATTCAGAACAGTGTGCAATTTAAATGTTATAAATTGTTTATTTCTGGAATTTTCCAGTTAATATTTTCAGACTGCAACTGTGGGAAACTGGAACTGCAGAAAATGAAACTTTACATAAGGGGGACTGCTGTATGTGATTTCTCTCAACCCCCACCATTTCCCAGCTATGTGCACTTATACGTGTTTTCTTTTTCTTTGAATAACATCCCACGTTCCATCTTCAATCCATGTAAGTCAATTTCTTTAAATTAAGCTGAAGAAGCATTTTCTCTAAGAATTCTTTTATGTTTACCTTAATCGATAATTTTTTATTTGTTTAATTAATGTATTTTTTAATGTTTGGAAGAATTCACTTGTTAAGACATCTAGACCTGGATATTTCTTAAACAGGGAGGTCTTAATTACGGATTCAATTTCTTATATAGAATGTTTCAGATTTTTTATGTCTTTTTGTGTTGTCTTTCCTGTTATTTTTCCACAAATCTGTTCATCTTATTTACACTATATTTATGTCAAGTAATTGTTCCTAATATCATCTATTGGATCAGTAGTGATATAACCTTTTTCTGTCTTGTTATTAATAATACATACCTTGTAAAAATTTTAATCAATTCTTATTAGAAACAAATGTTACTGGTCTTCTCAAAAAAACTTCTGGTTTTGTTTATTTTCTTTATTATATGTTTGTTTTATTACTCTTATGTTTATTATTTCCATCTATCTCCTTTCAATTCACTAAAGTTTTATCTAACTTCCTGAGAAATTACTCAAGTACCTAAAAGATTAATTTTTAGAGTATTTTCTGTTCTAGTATGTGCATTTAAAGCAACAAATTTCCCTTGAAGATGACTTTGGCTGCAGTTTATAGATTTTGATAACATTTGTTTTTTCAAAAATTTAATCTATTTTCTCTCTCTCTGTGTCTGTGTGTGTGTGTGTATGTGCGTGTGTGTGTTTCTTCTCTTTTTAAGCCATTTCTTGGATTAACAAAAGATACATGTATTATTACATTGTATCCTTCTATTAGCCTGTTAGGAATATATTATTTCACTCTTCATTTAGGGATTACTCTTAATTTAACAGATGCATACTTGACTTATTGGAGAATGATATAAATAAATACCTTTACCATATCCCAAACAATTCTAGAAGCTAAGAACCTTTAGTTGAGCCTATTACTCCTTAATTTTATGCTGTATTTGTTAGGTATTTTAATGCATATATATTTTAATCTCATAAAGACATTATTGTTGTTTTACTTTTTCAGTATTTATTTAGATTTACTTTATTTTTTCTGATGCTCTTCCTAAAACCAACACAATAGTCCCCTGGCTAGTTTTTTTGGTTAAACATAGAAATTGACCCTTCTGGTCTTAAATCTTGAAGCTCACATTTGTTTTAACTGAGTTTCTTCCTTCGGAATGAACCCCCAGGCCTCTCAAAAAGTATGAAAGAACTGAAATCCACAAAATTATCTCATCTACACAATGAGAGGTCAAGGCCCTCCTTTATCATAATTGCTTCCTTGCCCTATGTAGTTCCTATTTTCCCCTAGTTACATTTCTTCCATGCTATATAAACCCCTAATTTTAGTCAGCCAAGGAAGTGGATTTCAGACTGATCTATCTCCTCGGCTGTAGAATCCAATTAAAGCCTTCTTCCTTGGCTGTAATTGTTGTCTTAGTTATTGGCTATCTGTGCAGTGGGCAGCAGGACCTAGACCAAACCCTTGGTGTTTTAGTAAAATTTATTTTGTTAAACATTGTTATGCTTCCTATTGTGTCCAGAATTGGTGGGTTCTTGGTCTTGCTGAACTCAATGAAGCCACGGACCCTCGCACTGAGTGTTACAGTTCTTAAAGATGGTGTGTCCTGAGTTTGTTCCTTCAGACATTCAGATGTGTCTGGAGCTTCTTCCTTCTGGTGGGTTCGTGGTCTCGCTGTCAGGAGTGAAGCTGCAGACCTTAGTGATGAGCGTTACAGCTCTTAAAGGCAGCACATCTGGAGTTGTTCGTTCTTCCCAGTGGGTTCATAGTCTCCTTGGCTTTAAGAGTGAAGCTGCAGACCACCTTGTGAGCATCACAGCTCATAAAGGCAGCATGGACCCGAAGAGTGAGCAGCGGCCAGATCTATTGCAAAGAGCAAAAAAACCACGCTTCCACAGTTCGGAAGGGGACTTTAACGGGTTGCCACTGCTGGCTGACTCTGGCAGCCTGCTTTTATTCCCTTATCTGACCCCACCCACATTCTGCTGATTGGTCTGTTTTACAGAGAGCTGATTGGTCCATTTTGACAAAGTGCTGATTGGTGCCTTTACAATCCTTGTGCTAGACACAGTCACAGAGTGCTAGTTAGCTAGATACAGAGTTAGCTAGACACAGAGTACCAATTGGTTTAATTATAAACCTTGAGCTAGACACAGAGTACTGATTGGTGCATTTACAAACCCTGAGCTAGACACAGAGTCACAGAGTGCTAGTCCTCCAAGTCTCCACTAGGTTAGCTAGATACAGAGTGCTGATTGGTGCACATACAGTCCTCAGGTTAGATATAAAAGTTCTCCAAGTCCCCATCCGGTTCAGGAGCCCAGCTGGTTTCACCCAGGGGATCCTGCACTGGGGCTGCAGGCAGAGCTGCCGGCCAGTTTCGAGCTGCGCCTGCACTCCTCAGCTCTTGGGCTGTGGATGGCACCAGGTGCCAGGGAGCAGTGGCGGCGCCCGTTGGGGAGGCTCAGGCCACATGGGAGCCCACTGCAGAGGGGACAGCTCAGACATGGCAGGCTGCAGGTCCTGAGCCCTGCCTTGTGGGGAGGCAGCTAAAGACCCCCAGAATTTGAGTGACGTGCCCGCCGGCCGGCACTGCTGGGGAAACAGGCGCAACCTCCGTAGCTGCTGGCCCAGGTGCCAAGCCCCTCACTGCCCTGGGTCGGCGTTGCCAGCTGGCCTCTCCGTGTGTGGGGTCCGCCAGCCCACCCCCGTGCCCCCTGAACTCACACTGGCCCGCCAGCGCAGCCCCAGTTCCCACCTGCGCCTCTCCCTCCACACCTTCCCGCAAGCAGAGGCAGGAGGCTCTGGCCTCAGCCAGCCCAGGGAGGGGCTCCCACGGTGCCGTGGAGGACTGAAGGGCTCCTCAAGCGCTGCCAGAGTGGACGCGGAGGCCGAGGAGGCGCTGAGAATGAGGGCTGCTAGCACATTGTCACCTCTCACTATTGGGATTATTTTCCTTTGGTTGAATAAGTGCTCCTTTTTTTAAAAGTAAAATATAGAGTACTTGGGATTCCCCAGTTTGCATCAAGATCCATTTTTAATGATTTTTCCAGTGTGTCTGCACTCTACCTAAAAGTATCAGGATTTTATCATGGCAGAAGCTGTGCCCCATGCTTCTCTCTCTACAAGTGAATCCTTCCCTGACCCCAGGTCGGCATCTCTCTCTCACTGACTTCCCATCTGCTTACCAATTGTTTGTCATGTTACCTACTTCTAGACACCAGACCCTCATGCCAGAACTCTCCACTTTACTGGACTTCCTGATATTAATAACGATAATAACAGTAATGATAATAGTAATAACAATAAACTTTTGTCATGTATTTATTATGTATAGTGCTCTGGACCAACATTTCATAGATATATTATCTTATTTAATCCATACAGCAATATTCTTGTCTTCATTCTATGCATGCGAGAACCAAAATTCACAAAGGTTAAATAATTCATCGAATGTCATACCGTTGGTAACAGGAGCTGCTTAAACTCAAGCCCAATGTGTCTAGTTGAAAGCTGGGTACAATTAATGCTATTCTGTCTCTCTGTGTTCACTTCCTGCTGCGGCTGTGTCCACACACCCTAGGCCACGTTTCACTTACGTGACTATTTGCTCCTGAGTGTGCCCCTAACTTGGGCCTTGGAGTATCATCCCACCTCAAAGCCTGTGTCCACTCTATAAGTCCAGTGTGTCCATGTTTTGCCTATGCCATTGCCTCCTCACTTCTAAACTCATAATCTGCCAACAGTAAGCTTATCCATCTAGGCCAAATGCTCTTACCAGGAGTTATTTTGCTTCTCAGGACACCTTTGATAGTGTCTAGGGATATTTTTGGTTGTCACAACTGCAAAACGGGGAGCTACTGCTTTCTAGTGGGTAGAGGACACAGAGATGCTGCTAAATATCCTACAGTGCACAGGACAGCCATCACAACAAGGATTATCCAGCCCAGAATGTCAGTAGTGTTGAGGCTGTGAAACCCTGATCTAGGCAACAAGTATTTATTATTTACTATGTAACACCCACTGTGCTAGGTGTGCGAAATAAAAAGTAGACATCAGCTGGGCACGGTGGCTCATGCCTGTAATCCCAGCACTTTGGGAGGCCGACGCAGGCAGATCACGAAGCCAAGAGAGGGAGACCATCCTGACCAACATGGTGAAACCCCATCTCTACTAAAATTACAAAAATTAGCTAGGTGTGGTGGTGCTCGCCTGCAGTCCCAGCTACTCAGGAGACTGAGGCAGGCGAATCGCTTGAACCCAGGAGGCAGAGGTTGCAGTGAGCCGAGATCATGCCACTGCACTCCAGTGTAGCGACAGAATGAGACTTCATCTCAAAAAAAAAAAAAAAAAAAAAACCAAAAAAAAAAAAGTGACATAATACCTGCTAATGGGGAATAAAGATGAGTAAACAGGTAATTACCAAGCAGTCTGCAAGGAGCTTTTACACCATTGAGGCTACTCAGGGGACTATAGTAGTACCAAGAAACGGGACTGACTCAGACTTTAAGAATCAAGAAAGGCTTCCCTGAGTAAATGACTTGTGAGCAGAGATCTACAGGATGACTGGTAAAATACGGGTGATGAATGCAGTGAGGAGAAGATAAATGCAGGAAGGGAAGAATTAGAGACAAACACACCCGAAAGTTTCCTGAAATGAAAGTGACTGTGGTATGTTTGTAGAACTGAAGGCATTTCAATATGACTAGAACAAAAATGTGGTGGGCGCAGGGGGAATTGTAGCAAGATTTGAGGCCTGGATAACAAGCTGGTACCATATCACAATGGGCCTGATAAACCCTCATAAGGATGATGGACTGTTCCCTAAAGGCAGTATTAAAACATCGCCAGCTTTTAAGCAAGAGAGTGGTATAATCATAGTTGCAATTTCAAAAGCCATTGTTTCTTCAGTGTGGAGGACGTATTAGGGAAGAGAGACAGGCAGGGCAGGGAGAGCTATGTTAGACATCCTATTAACTCTTGCCTCCTCGGAGATATTGCTCCACCATTATCTAGTACTTAGGAGGCACTTACATTCATCCAGGCAAGAGATGGCAGTTGGTTAGACTGAGATTGAAAATGTAGGTGGGTTCAGATGATGTCAAAGGGGAGAGTTGGCCAGCCTTGATGATTGACTGAGTATGGGAAGAGGTGGAGAAGGTGAGAGAGAAATCCAAGACTAAGGTAAGGATCACAACTTCTTTGTTCACCGCTTATTTCTTGCTCATAGAACAGTGCCTGGCAGGAGGGAGGCACTCCATAAGTATTTGTTGGTGTTGTTGTCTGCAAGTTATGTCATTGGAGAAACTAGGTACAAGGTGCAACCCTGAGAGAGCGACACACAGGAGTAGGAACAGATTGGGAGATAGGAAGAGGGAGGAGGAGTTGGGGCATGGCCTGTTGACTTTAAAGTGTCCATGGAGACATTTTGGATACTACAGACTAGAGCTCAAGAGGAAAAGATCTAAGCTGCAAATAAAGATCAGAGAGTTATCAGCAAAGACGGAACCCTGTAAGTAGATGAATAACTCGGGAATAGAGTTGCATGAGTAGAGGAAGGCCCAGAGAAGACAACTGAGGAACAACCAGATGTAAGGAGTAGGAAAAGGAAGGTAAATCTCAAAGCCATGGAAAAAGAGTGCCTAGAAAGGTGCTGTGCAACTTACTGGGGTAGAAAAGTGAGTAGGATGAAGAAAGAAAACGCAGCGTATTTCAAAACTAAATTTGCAGGCAAGATGGAAAGGAAATATTATGGGGGTGTCTGAAGGACGGGGGGCTAAAGAAAGACTCATTTTAAGAGATTAAAATCTTGAGTATTTGTTAATGGAAATGGATAAGAGCCACAGAACACTAGATACTAGATACTGGTGGAGCAACATCTCTGAAGAGGTGAGTCAATAGGATGCCCAACATAGCAGGAGGTAAGAACGCTGAGCAGGCGAAGAGGCACCTCATTCTCTGCAACCAATCAAAAGACAGGCAGAGAAAACGGGCAGAAACTCACATAGATAGGTCTGCTAGCAGGAAGCTGAGAGGCTTCTGGTGTTTTGTGCATTACACAATTGCTTATATAATTCCCGTGATATTGTAAAGGGAGAACAAAAGTATTCCACATTGAACTCCTGGTCCACTTTCAGGAACCGCACTAGTTTCTGAGAGCATCACCCCCATTTCATAAAGATCAATAACACAGTGAATCAGCAACAATGTTTGTTGAAATTTAGAAGGCTTACAGATTTCTTTTTCCTTTAGTTATTTTTCACATCCCTGAATAGAAAGGTTACAAGCAGAGGCTATGAAAACTGAACAGCTGGATAAAGACTGCATGATACAGAGCAGTGGTTCTCAAAGTATGGTCCCTGAACCAGCAGGATCAGCATTACCTGGGGACTTGTCAGGCATGCAAATGTTTAGGTCCTGTCCAAGATTAACTGACTCAGAAGTTCTGGTGGTGGAACTTTGTATTAATCTCCCGGGTTTTCTGTAGCTAATTGCCACAAACACGGTGGCTTAAAACAACAGAAATTTGTTGTCTCACAGTTCTAGAGGCTGGAAGTCTGAGATCGAGGTGTCAGCAGGCCATGTTTCCTCTGAAAACATGAAGGAGCATCGTTGCTTGCCTCTTCCAGCTTCTGGTGGTTTCAGATGTTGCTTGGTTTATGACAGCATAATGTCAATATCTGCCTCCACCTCCATCCAGCCTTCTCCTCTGTGTCTCTTCGTCTCAAATCTCCCTTGGCTTTTCTTTTACAAAGATGCTTGTCATTGGAGTAAAGGCTCGTCCTAAATTCACTGTGGTTTCTTTTCAAGATCCTTAATTATATCTACAAAGACTCTTTTTCCAATAAGGTCAAATTTACAAGTTCTAGGAGTTAGGACTTGTACATATATTTTTAGGGGCCATTATTCAACCCACTACGATTTTAGTACTCTGGGTATTTTTTGTTTTGTTTTCTGAGATGATATTTTGCTATGTTGCCCAGGCTGGAGTGCAGTGGTTCTCAACCCTGGCTGCACAGTAGAATCACGTGGAGGGATCTTTTTAAATTCCCAAAAAGTTAAACACAAATTTTTTAGCATGGAACCCAAAATTCCCCAAGTGATCCCAATGTTAGTCAGGTTTGAGAACCACTGGTAGAGAGGAAAGAATATTAACTGAAGAGTAAGACAAGCCTCAGTTCCAAAGCTGCCTCTTTGTCTTATCAGCAGAGCCTGCTCTTCTGTAAAATAGAGATAAGCATACCTACCTCATATGATTATGTTTCTTTTTGTGAAGATTAAACAAAATCCTCCATGTTAAGCACTGGGATTTTTAGCCATGTTATATGCTGTATGTCTTCAGGGCTTCATTCACCCATTAGCCTGGTGATTGAAGCATTCAAAATGACTTTCTGCTGAGAATCTTGGTCCTGCCTGTGGCATTCTCTCAGCTCACCTGATGACAGGTGGAATGGCTTCCTTTTAGGTATTCTCCTTGCAGGCCCCTCAGCTTTCAGAAGGGAAGTTATTCCTGCATGCCCCAGCTCAATGTGCTCTTATGTCATAAAAATTTCTATTTAATTGGCCACACAGAATATCTGGGTTCTAGTTATTTTCCAGGAAGAACCATTTTGAACTCATATTCATTCACTATTTATTAAACACTCTGTCAAGCAAAATAACTATCTGGGAAGATGGCTTAAAATATTGAAGACATTCTAACTTCCAGATAATTTAAGCTTTTTTTTTTGTTCAAAAAAGGAAAAGAAAAAATAAGAAAATAGAATTGCTTATCTAGCATCTAAATATCAGGGACTAGAGATATTGTGATAGTTTCAGTTGTCATGTAGCTTGGAGTCTAGTCAGGAAGACAAAAAAAATCAAGTCATACCGCAAACACATGAGAAATCGCAACTTTGGCAAATGCTGTGAAGGACGCTTACATGATGCTATGAACCTCTAACAGGTTCAGACAGAGTCAGGGAGGTCCAGATGGCTCTCCCACAGATGAGGCTTAAGCTGAGATGTCAAGAATGACTAGGAATTAACCATGGGAGGTAGAGAGGGGGAGCATTGCAGACAAAAGGAACTGCAAGCTCAGAAAAGCTCTGTGGCAAGAGTGTATTCTTTTTGCTCCAGTGTTCTTTGCTTCTTGCCTTTCCTTCCTTTTCCTTGTTACCTCATGGTATCAAAATGGCTACCACAGCTCCAGACATGGAGTGTCCACATTCAAGTCAGGAAAAAGGGAAAGGAGAGCAACACTAGCTCTATCTGTCCCTTTTATCAGAAGTCAAAATCTTTTCTAGAAGTCCCCCAGCAGGCTTCCCTTTTATATCACTGGCTAGAAAGAGGGCAAATGCTCATACTTAAGTCAATCCTTGGCAAAGAAGAATAGATCAACATGATTGGTCCAAATCAAGAGGGCTCTTATTTTTATTCCAAGGTGAAATATGACTTTTCTAAGCAAAGATGCTGTTGCTGCGGGGATGCTATTGTAGACTATTAAAAGTGTCTACCACTGGGGCCATGGCAGTAGTCCAAATGCAAGATGGGGTGATATTTAGGAAGTTACAACAGGAGAGCTCATGATTAATTTACCATGAGGATAAGAAAGCAGAATCATCCTTTGCAGCAAGTCACCACATGAGCAGAGGTAAGGAGTATGGCTCTACTGAAAGCAGCGTTTCTGAACTTAGCCTTAGTGATATTTTGGACTGGATAATTCTTTGCTGTGGGTGGCTATCAAGTGCACTGTAGGATGTTTAACAGTCTTCCTGACCTCTGTCCACTCAATGCCAGTAGTGCCTGCCCAGCAGTGACATAGTCTCCAGTCTTTGCCAAATGTTCCCTGGAAGGAAAAGTCATCCCCTATTGTAAACCACAGCCTTAGAGAATTCCTCCTGCTGAATATGGCTATGAGTTATATAATGACAGGGTAGAGCTAGTGGGAGGCAAGGGAGGTACCTAGGGCACAGAATTTCAGGATGCACGTGCACAACTGTGACGGTGGATTTCTGCTTAAATTTTGTGCCTTCAGAGCCTCACTGGGCTCTCCCAATAACTGACAGTGTAGTAGTAGCCCATATTTTAACAAAAATAAACATCCTACTTGTAGTTGTTTTTTGTTCAAGGATGTGTTAAAGATACTGCTCTTTATGAAACACAGAGTTTTGTTTATGAGAAAACCCAGGAGAGATCCTGCCCATTTTTTGTCCAGAGAATAGACATGTTTTTCCTAAGCCACTAATTTGCTTTTATCTGATGAATGTTGTAAATGGTGTAATCTTTTGTTTTCCTTTTTGCATTGATTGTTATTACATTGTTTCCCCCTTTTTTGTGGCATTGGCTCCTGTAGAACTTGAAAACCAAATTTGTGGCTTACCACAAGTTTGTAAAATATTCATTTTAGCCTTATTCCTGACTATATTTTAAGTTCCTGCCTTTGTTTTTCATTTCCACTTTGTCTCAGTTTTTATTTGGGTTATTTTACATTTTATGTATTCTTATAAAATACCTTAAATATGTTTGAAACTAATATTGTCAAGTACCCAGCATGCGGCCTGGCATGCAGAAGACATCTGATACATAGAAGTTTCCTTTCTTCTATATATGGTGAGATGGAAAAGTGAGGCACTGCATGGGACAGCTGTTTGCAATGCCTACGTGCTCTGAAGTGTAAGAGTAAAGGCTTCCAATAAAATCCAACGCCCTTTTACTTTAAAAGCTCTCAATAAACTAGGTATTGAATGAACATACCTAAAAATAATAAGAGCCATGTATGACAAACCCACAGCCAACATCATACTATATGAGCAAAATCTGGAAACATTTCACTTGAAAACCAGCACAAGGCAAGGATGCCCTCTCTCACCCCTCCTATTCAATCCTGACCAGAGCAATCAGGCAAGAGAAAGAAATAAAGGGGCTGGGCGTGGTGGCTTATGCCTGTAATCCCAGTACTTTGGGAGACTGAGGTGGGCAGATAACATGAGGTCATGAGTTCGAGACTAGCCTGGCTAACATGGTGAAACCCCGTCTTTACTAAAAATACAAAAAATTAGCCAGATGTGGTGGTGTGCACCTGTAATCCCAACTACTTGGGAGGCTGAGGCAGGAGAATCGCTGGAACCCAGGAGGCGGAGGTTGCAGTGAGCTGAGATCATGCCACTGTACTCAAGCCTGAGAGACAGGTGAGATTCCATCTCAAAAAAAGAAAAAAAAAAGAAATAAAGAAATAAAGGGCATCCAAATAGGAAGAGAGAAAGTCATTCTATCCCTGTTTGCAGAAGACATGATTCTATATCTAGAAAACCCCATAGCCTCGGCTCAAAAGCTCCTTCACCTTATAAACAACTTTAGCAAATTTCAGCATACAAAATTAATGTACAAAAATCACTAGCATTCCTATACACCAACAGTCAAGCCAAGATCCAAATCAGGAAGGCAATCCCATTCAAAATTGCTACAAAAATAATAAAACATCTAGAAATATAGATAACCACTGAAATCCTTACAATGAGAATTACAAAACACTGCTCAAATAAATCAGAGAAGACACAAACAGAAAAATATCTCATACTCGTGAATAGGAAGAATCAATATCATTGAAATGACCATACTGCCCAAAACAATTCACAGATTCAATGCTATTTCTATCAAACTACCAAAGACATTCTTCACAGAAATAGAGAAAAATGATTTTAAATTCATATGGAACCAAAAAAGAGCCTGCATAACCAAGGCAATCCTAAGCAAAAAGAATAAAGCTGGAGGCATCACATTACCTTACTTCAAACTATACTACAGGGCTACAGAAACCAAAACAGTGTGGTACTGGTACAAAAACAGACAGGTAGACCAATGGAACAGAATAGAGAACCCAGAAATAAGGCCACGCACCTACAACTATCTGATCTTTGACAAAAGTGACCAAAAAAAGCAATGGGAAAAGGACCCCCTATTCAACAAATGGTGCTGGGGATAACTGGCTAGCCATATACAGAAGATTAAAGCTGAACCCCTTCCTTACACCATATATGAAAGTCAACTCAAGATGGATTAAAGACTTAAATGGAAAACCCAAAACTATAAAAACCCTGGAAGACAACCTAGGCAATACCATCTTGGACATAAGACCTGGCAAAGATTTCATGACACAGGCACCAAAAGCAATTGCAACAAAAGCAAAAATTGACAAATGGGATCTAATTAAGCTGAAGAGCTTCTGCACCACACACACACCAACACAAAACTACCAACAGAGGAAACAGACAACCTACAGAATGGGAGAAAATTTTTGCAATCTCTTCATCTGACAAAGGTCTAATATCTAGAGTCTACAAAGAACTTAAATTTACAAGAGATAAAAAAACAAACCCATTAAAAAGTGGACAAAGGACATGAACAAACATTTTTCAAAAGAAGACATACATACAACCAACAAACATCAATATCACTGATCATTAGAGAAATGCAAATCAAAACCACAGTGAGATAAAACCTCACACCAGTCAGAATGGCTATTATTAAAAAGTCAAAAAATAATAGATGCCGGCAAGATTGTGGAGAAAAGGGACCACTTGTACACTGTTGGTGGGAGTATAAATTAGTTCATCCATTGTGGAAAGCAGTGTGCCAATTCCTCAAAGAGCTAAAAGCAGAGCTACCATTCAACCCACCAATCCCATTACTGTGTATATACCCAGAGGAATAGAAATCCATCCTACCATAAAGACACATGCACCAGAATGTTCATCAAAACACTATTCATAATAGCGAAGACATAGAATCAACCTAAATGCCCATCAATGACCGATTGGATAAAGAAAAAGGTACATATACACCATGGAATACCATGCAGCCATATAAAGGAATGAGATCCTGGCCAGGCATGGTGGCTTACGACTGTAATCCCAGAACTTTGGGAGGCCGAGGTGGGTGGGTCACAAGGTCAGGAGATGGAGAGCATCCTGGCTAATGCAGTGAAACCCCATCTCTACTAAAAATACAAAAAATTAGCCGGGTGTGGTGGCGGGCGTCTGTAGTCCCAGCTACTCAGGTGGCTGAGGCAGGAGAATGGCCTGAACCCAGGAGACAGAGCTTGTAATGAGCCGAGATTGCACCACTGCACTGGGTGACAGAGCAAGACTCCGTTTCAAAAAAAAAAAAAAAAGGAAGGAGATCCTGTCTTTTAGGGAACATGGGTAGAGCTGAAGGCTATTATCCTTAGCAAAGTAACACAGGAACAAAAAATCAAATACCACATGTTCTCGCTTACAAGTGAGAGTGAAATGATGAAAACTCATGAACACAAAGAAGGGAACTACAGACACTGGGATCTACTTGAGGGTAGTGTAGAGGAGGGAGAAGAGCAGAAATGATAACTATTGGGTACTGGATTCAACACCTGGGTGATGAAATAATATGTACAACAACCTCCCATGACATATGTTTACCTCTGTAATAAACCTTTGCATGTACCCCCAAACCTAAAATAAATGTGTGGTTTTTTTAAATAGTAATATTTGGGATGAGAGTGGTTTCTGAGGGTAGTTGCTACAAGCAACTTGTAGCAAAGATTTTAAAAGTACATCCACTTCTTCAGGAAAATAAAGAACATCCAGGGTAGATTTTTGACCTGTGTCTTTGTTGATCTAAGTTCTCAGGGGGTTAGAGAACTTTCATAAAGCCTACCGCCTACACCCAGCCCTGAAAGCACTTATTAGCCTGTGTTCCAGTGCCTTAAGTGTCATCCTCCTTCACAAGGGGCACATGTTATGACTGTGGGTTTTGTTCCATTTTCCAAAGGTAAGATTCAAGCAGAATGACAAAGAAGGATAAGTTAAGAAGCACTTCGAAATCTGAAAGCTGTGGTTACATTAAGTGAGAGAACAATGAGCCTTGATCAGTAAAGACAGCGAGGTGGGGGTGGGAGGGGTGCTCTAAATAG
Source organism: Trachypithecus francoisi (assembly GCF_009764315.1). Classification (NCBI taxonomy): domain Eukaryota; kingdom Metazoa; phylum Chordata; class Mammalia; order Primates; family Cercopithecidae; genus Trachypithecus; species Trachypithecus francoisi. Next base: position 65,835,028 of record NW_022681470.1, on the reverse strand, counting down.
CCTCTGCCTCTTGCAATGAGACTATTGCATTTTCATCATAATTATTACATCTTGGCAAGAGGCTCAGCAGCCTGTTACCCACCTCCCTGATGTCAGGCTGCTCTCCCACTCTACAATTTTGAAACCTGGTTGGCAATTGCACCCTGAAGAGCAGTTCTAACAACACTGCAGCAAACTTTCCCCCACTTGAAATCTTCAATTATATTTTGTATAGACTAATGGCAATCTACAACCTACCATTTTCTCCCTCTGTCTTTTTTCTTATCACCATATCATTAACTTCAACAAAATTAAATTAGGGACATTTATTCCTCAGAGAAGTCAGGGGAATAATAACAGACGGATTAGAGTAAAGGGGATAAGGCAGAGAGAGGACAGTTTGACTTCCTTTTAGAAAAGTTTGAGCTACATAAAGACACACGCATGCACATACCCACACACACAGGCACATACACACACACACAACATTAAACTGCGCAGAGAAAATTTCAGCCCATGGTGAGCTGAGCTACTAGAAACCCCTATGATATTAAACAGCCACTTATTCTTGGGGAAAATGTGTGGGGCAAGATGAAGTTATGCTTTGTACAGTGTGAAGCATTAAATTGCTTTTCCCCTAACATTTGAAGGACTTTGCAGAAACATGGCATCTGGACTTTGTTGGTGCCCAATAAAAGTCAGGCACCCTTCAAAGGGTTTATTTGGCTTTATTCATTCTGTTTGAGAATTTATTCTTTATTCATTTTGAGAATTAGCCTCCAAAATCTGGTCTGATTGCATTGAATTAGGGAGAGTGACTTGAATAGTAGGTATTTAATATGTGTTTACTGAATTGAATTACAGTTTAGTGTGCCTATGTTTCAAAAGCAAAACAAATAAGAAAAGATGTCATTTGGAAGTAGTTCTCCAAAATAAAGGTCTTCTAAGATTTCACAAATCTATATTCCTAGATGGATATCAAGAGATCAGAGTTTTATAGTATGGGTATAGCTTTCCAGAGTTTATAAAGCAACTTTCTTTTACTTAACTTGTATAAATTTTACAACATTCCTATGAGAAAAATTCTGTTATCCAAGCAAGGTAGATGTTACTGCTGCCCCTCTAGCTCACAGAAGACCTCCTTACAGTTGGATCAGGCTAGGAGATGAGTTCTGGCCAATAGCCTGCTAAAAGAAGAGGCATGGGTGCGGTGCTTCATGTCTGTAAACCCGGCACCTTGGGAGGCTGAGGCAGGCTGATCACCTGAGGTCAGGAATTCAAGACCAGCCTGGCCAACATGGTGAAACCCCATATGTACTAAAACTACAAAAATTAGCGGGGTCTGGTGGCAGGCGCCTGTAATCCCAGCTAGTAGGGAGGCTGAGGTAGGAGAATCGCTTGAACCTGGGAGGTTGATATTTCAGTGAGCCAAGATCATGCCACTGTACTCCAGCCTGGGCAACAGAGTGAAACCCCGTCTCAAAAAAAAAAAACAAAAAAAGAAGAAGAAGAAGCATGGGCTATTTTTTGGCAATAAGACCATAGGTGATTTTCTAGACTCTCTTTCCATTCATTAATCGAGGAGTCTGTGTGTTTTACATGGTGGAGATTTAGCATGAAGCATTTATCAGCCTGGACTTTTAAGCTGCCAAATGGAGGAAAGTTGCCCTAAAAAGTCATCCACACCCACATGGATATTTGTGCATAGAAATAAATCTTTGTCATGTTAAGCTACTTAGATCTTAGCTTTCTGCAGAGCACTGTAAGACCCAATTTTAGTAATACACTTCATTTTAGAAATGAAAAAGCTAAGCCTCAGATAATTATTTTAAAGTACTACACATCACATTGCAGGTAAGAGGTAAACTGGTGTATGAACCCAGATCTTGTTGAAAGTATGTCAATACAAAAATAATCACCCGACCCACTGTAGGATGGAAGAGAAAATCATATTTGATGTTTTTTGGTTACAGAGGTTGGCAGTGGGATGTACTTTGGGCAGTGGGATCAAACAAACACTTGTGAATAGAGATGGCATTCCTATGCTGCAGCACAGATTAGCCTCTACCGGAGGAGAGGCTATGTGCCTTTTTGCTTTGCCTGGAATGCTCTTCCCCTAGTGCATTATTAAGTAAATTCTGTTTTCATTATCAAAGAACACAATTTTAACAAATCAAATTTCAAAGATCTAATTGGCTGTTATTAGCATTTCATGAATCAGGCAGCATCCCATCTACAAAATACAAAGGTGCTTCAATGAGCTGAGCAGTGAGGTGGGGTTTATAGTCAAAAAAAAGTCTGAAGAAAGGAAAAACAAGAAACCAAAAGCAGACCGATCATTTCAGTTACAGCTTGATTTTGCTGGTGAGGTTTGAGGACCCAGTAGTTGCTTTTGGCTTCACACAGCCAAAGATTTTCTAGTCTAAACTCATATCTTCGCTATAATACATTACAATACCATAACCTAAATAACAATTAATGGAACAACCTAAACATTTTAGGAAGCTTCTGATCTATTTTTTCCAGTCAGTTCCTTGTGCCTGAAATCTAATCCAAGCTTACTGCTTACTTTCTAGACAAAGTTCTTAATCTGTTTTTTTTTTTTTTTCTGGATTCTTGCCTCATGCTCTCTTTCTTAATATCAGTTTACTTTGAGACCCTTGAAATATATATAGGAATGTACGGTTTTCTCTTATATCATTTCGTTATTTTTTTCAGAGATAGGTCTTGCTCTATCACCTGGACTGGAGCGCAGTGGACATGGCTCACCGCAGCCTTGACCTCCTGGGCTGGAGCAATTCTCCTGCTTCAGCCCCCCAAGTAGCTGGAACTACAGGCGCACACCAACACATTGGGGCTAATTTTTGTATTTTTTGTAGAGATGGGGCTTTGCCATGTTGCCCAGGCTGGTCTTCAACTCCTGACCTCAGGTAACCCACCTACCTAAGCCTTCCTTATATTATTTCTTAATTTCATCTCTGCTGCAAGGATCAGTCACATTGTTCAACTGACTCATTTTATGAAGCCTTTGTCACTAAGTTTCTTTTTTAATTATTAGGTTGCTGCAAACGTAATTGCAGTTTTTGCCATTTAAAAGTAATGGCAAATTACAATTAAAAGTGTAGGACTTTCTCTTTAGTTCAGGTAAAAGCCGGGTTCTTGTCACATGGCTATGAAAGATTAGGCTCACAGACACTTTGAAGGGTGAGAAGGCAGGGTTTATTTGGTGAAAAGGGAAAAAAGGGAAAGAGGGACTCTCGGCAAAGCAAGAGTCCTGCTAGTAAGCTTCCTGCCTCACAGATTAAGGCAGGAGAGGCCAGGCTCCTTTCCCCTGCAAACAATGTGAAGTTTGCAAGGCTCCTCTCTAGTACGTACTGTCCCCAGTGCAGAGGCTGGCACAGGATCTCCAGGGACCTATTTATACTTGTCTGTCTCAAAAGTAATATATCTTCTCAATGTTTGGGGTCTACAGGCAGTAGGCTTTCCTGCTTTTGAGGCTCCAAACTCCTGACATCTATTTCTTTTCAATCTGATTGAAAATCAGCCAATTGTGTCCTGAGGTTATCTCTTTCGTATAATAACTTTCCAGTGACAAACAATTATAACCATTTCTTTTTGATCCTTTCAACCATCTTCCTTAGGATCACTGACTCAGCATGCATGTCATGTTACTTCCATGTTTTATCAAATGTTTTGCTAAATTTGTGGCTTCGAAAGGACATGACCACTTGCCCTGCCTCCAGGATCAGTCTGTTTGACACCTTCTCCCACATTGCCAAGTCAGTGCCACATATTTTAGGTTTTTCATCCAATCATATCCCAATTCTGACAATTTCTCCATTCGTTAAGTAAATCTAGCTTCTATAATAGATAAACCTGAAATCTCAGTAATTTAATGGATGTTTATTTCTCTTTCTGTTTTTTTTCATAACTTCCAAGTGATAGTGACTGTGGACTCTAGTCCACAGTCATTCAGGATATCAAGACAAAAGAGTTTTTGCCATCTTGCTCATCACATTGAGCATATACATGACTCATGTATAGTCATATATCCAGCTGGCAGTGGAAAGGAGGAGTGAATAAGGATTTATTGGAGAATTTTACAAGCCAGGCTTAAAAGTGCCATGCCTCATTTCTGACCACTTTTGTCTGGGGCTAAGGTTGTGCAGAGTGGGTGTGGCAGAAGAACAGGCTCACAAGGGCAAGGGTTACAGTGACAGAGTGGTTACAGTAATAGGGGCATGCCTTGGTGGCAAAGGGACTGAAGTCAGGAGGGTGGGATGGATGGGGAAATGTCAGGGCTAAGGAACTGTTGGTCTTGATGAGATCTAAGAGCAGGAGTATAAGCAATAAAGTGATATAAATGGAAATATAGGAAGTTATGACCAGAGAGTAAGATATTAGAGTTTATGTTTTCACAGGTATTATAGACCACATGATGGCAAAATTCAAGTTTTGATCAGAGAAGTGGGTTGCTGAAGCTTGGCTCAGATGTCTTTGTTCTGGTGTTTCAGTTCTTATGATTCCAGCTCCATAGTACTATTATGGTGCAGAGGTTATGCCACTGAGTTCTAAAGTCAGAAGACCTCAGTTTGAATCTCAGCCCCATCACTTGCTAGCTGTTTCACCCTTGGCATACTAATCTCTCTCAATCTCACTATGCATCTATAAAATGACAATAAGAATATTTTCTCCTTGATAGGGCTGTTTTGATAATCGGAGATAACATGTAGACAGTGCTGAAAACACTCTAGCCCCATAGTAAAAGACATTTCATTTATAGTTTATATCTGTCTCTGTCATTCCTGACTAGTTGTTCTGTTCTCAACATTCCCGGCCTTCACCTCTACCCCTTTCCTACCTGAACCCTATGGAGCAAAGCAATATGCACACAGTTCTTTTCAAATGATATGCTGTAACTTCAATCTTCCCTCCAAATTCATCACACCACCTTTAGATGGGAACTTCTTGTATACCACATTAAGTATCCAATTTCAGAGGTAGTGACTGAGTCTAAAGTAGTTCTAGTTCCCTAAATTTGTCTTGAGAATAAGTACCTCCAGAAAGATTTTTTTAATAGAAAGTTTGGTCTACTTTGATGATGATCCACCTTAGATGATCCACCTACATTGCCATCACAGCTGGATAGGGCCTCCGTTTCTAATGGTGTCCTCATGCCTCTCTTCTCACCTGGCCAGATATCTCCGATAGACTCTACAGCTTACTATTCAAAATGTGGTGCAGTAGGTGCAGTGGCTCACACCTGTAATCCCAGCACTTTGGGAGGCCGAAACTGGTGGATCACCTAAGGTCAGGAGTTTGAGACCAGCCTGGCCAACATGATGAAACTCTGTCTCTATTAAAAACACACAATTAGCTGGGTATGGTGGTGTGCACTTGTAATCCCAGCCACTCAGGAGGCTGAGGCAGGAGAATCTCTTGAACCCAGGAGGCAGAGATGGCAGTGAGCTGAGATCATGTCACTGCACTCCAGCCTGGGCAACAGGGGGAGACTCCATCTCAAAAAAAAAAAAAAAAAAAAAAAATGTGGTCCACAAACCAGCAGATCAGCATCTTCTGGAATGTTTGAAATGCAGAATTGCAAGCCCCCCATCCAGATCTACTGCATCTGAATCTGCATTTTAACAAGATACTGGGAGATTCTAATGAATGACAGAGTTTGCAAAGCACTGGTTGACAGCAAAGAGACTAACATTTCCATTCCTTTGTCTGAAGGAAGGGTTGCACCTCAAAATAAGGTGTCCTGCCAGATATTAGGCAGAGCCCACTAAAGACTCAACCTTCCTATCTAGAGATGTAGATCTTAAGGTCCATGCTTATCCAATGCTCTGAATTTGAGATTCAGAAATGAAGAATGATAGAATATGTGGTAGCTGGTTTCACAAAATAATTTCTGGCTCCACACAACAAAATTTGGAGAGTGGTTTTAAGATCTTTTTCTTTGTAGGTTGCCTAAGGAAATTTGCTAATTTCCCCGATGTAAGCTTCCCACAACCCTAGAAGAGGAACAATATACAAAAAAATACAGAAAGGAAATGCCATAGGATTTGTGTGTGTATGTGTATATATAAATTTCAAAGGTCTGTTCCATTTGAGATAAGTCTCGTAAAATAAATCAGTGAGACTGGGAAAGCAGTAGTCCCTTATATGCAGATATAATGGGGCTAAGAAAGAATTGGTCGGAAAGAAACAGGTAGTTGTCCCATGTGTTAAATCAAATTTAGCCTAAAGCTGCCTCCTTACATATTTTAAGTTCAGCCTAAGGGTTTCTCTGCACATCGTGAACTATAACAAGTGAAGGTGTAAATAGACCATAGCTTAGACTTGTGCCAATCAAAGGTAGCCAACTGTTCAAACTGCGTTCAAAGAAGGCAAACGCCGAGCTGTGACCAATCCAGCTGCTTCTGTACCTCACTTCCATTTTCTGTACATCACTTTCCTTTTTCTGTCCGTAAATCTCCTTCCATCACATGGGTTCACTGGAGTCTCTGAGCCTACCCTGGCTCAAGAGGCTGCCCGATTCGTGAATTGTTCATTGCTCAATTAAACTCCTTTAAATTTAATTTGGCTGAAGTTTTACTTTTATCACATGGAACTTGTCTTGAAACTGTGGTGGTATAGTAAGCACAGCATTTGTAATTAGAGCATATGCTTATTTGGTGTGGAAGTCATGGATTGATGGAGACTATGGTGAAGGCTAACGCCCACCCCTCAAATCACCAGGTTTGGAAAGCAAATTGCGTACTTACATGGGGTCTTATTATCAAACACCTATTACTCTACAGAGATGAAGTTTGATTTCAGATTGGAAGAGTCTAACCCCAAAAATTTTTTTTAAAAATCACAGTTTAGTGGGATTTCCCATTGTCATCTATAAACAATCTGGAACATTATTTAGACGAGAAGCAAAAACCATAAGTAGCTTATATGATGTCTTAATCTTTTTGACTGCTCCAAGTTTGTCTGAATTTCTCCTTATCTGTCTATCCTGGTGATTAGAAAAATAAATTACAGTTCAAATCTCTGGCAAATGCAACTTTAAGCAGATGACCAAGGTTCCCATCACCATCAGTAACACACATTGACATAACACACCATCTGATAGGATGCAGTGAGAAGGGCACAACATCACTTTTGTAGTATTCTCACCAAAAATGTATGAACTTCTTTCTATTTAAGGTTTTTATGAAAAAACATTGAGCAAACCCAAATGAGAAACATTCTACAAAATACTGGTGCTATTTGAAAGTATGAAGGTTATGAAAGAGAGAGACTCACTGAGGAAATAGCTCAGATTGAAGGAGTCAACTAAAAGCAATGTGGGATATTGGACTAGCTCTGATGATACAAAAAGCACAGTAGTGGAGAACATGGTGAGATTTTACCATCTATAGTGTTGTTACTAATAGTGTATAGATGTTGATTTCCTGGTTTTAGTCATTGCACTATGGTTATGTTAACATTGGGGAAAGCTGAGTGGAGAATAGAGGAGTGCTTTCTATACTTTTTATTTTTTTTAAACTTTTCTGTAGGTCTAAAATTATTTCAAAATCAGAAGTGTTTTAAACAAAAACTTAAGAATCTTTTGTGTTTGTTTTTGGAGGAAGCCTCAGAAACTGAGTCCCAATTTACTGTGTCAGTCTTGGGTAAAGCCTTGAAAAGGACAGAAAATTAGATTGAGATCCTGGGACCTGTGGCAAGGAGAATAGAGAAAGAAGCCCCAAGAACATATATATGAGACAAATAGATGGATGGATAGATAAATAGATAGGAGATAGGTAGATAGATTAGATAGATGGATAGATAGATAGATCGATCGATAGACAGGAGAGAGAGATAGAAAGAAGATACACAGACATATTTTAGATAAATAGGAAATATATAGACAGATGATAGATAGGAGATAGCTAGCTAGCTGGTTAGCTAGCTATCGCTATGGGCTGAATTGTGTCCCCCCTCTACCCCGTTTCATATGTTGAAGCCCTAATCCCCAGTACCTTAGGATGTGACTGCATTTGGAATAGGACATCTAAAAAGATCACTAAGTTAAAACGAGGCTGTCAGGGTGAGCTCCCATTAAATTTGACTTACGTCATTATAAAAAGAGAAGATTTGGACACACAAAGAGATGACAGGGGTACACGTGCACAGGGGAAAGGCCATGTGAGGACCTGGCAAGAAGGGTGTCAGCTATAAACCAAGGAGAGAGGTCTCAGGAGAAACCCAACTGGCACACATCTTGATCTTGAACTTTCAGCCTCCAGAGCTGAGAAAATAAATTACTGTTGTTAAGCCATCCAGTTGGTGGCATTTCATTATGACAGCATTAGAAAATTAATATAATCATATATTTTAAAATCTATGTTTAAATTTGTCTCTTTAGGCTTCTGTAAACATGTCACATTTTTTTCTGCCTTCGTGGATGAACATGCTTCTTTCCTAGATATGAGAGTCTTGGTATACACTTTTGATATCCTTTAAGGCCTATCTTAAGTCTTTCATCTATCTAAAGGATGGTGTACTCATTCAGGTGAATATTAGATATGTATGAGATAATATTTAGAATGCTTTCTTTAATTTGGGGTATTGTGTTTTAAAAAGAACTTTGACCAACAACTGTATGTCTAAAGAAAGCTACCCTGATTTAGGAGCGGTCTATGAATTTTGTCCTATGGGAAAGAGGTGTAGAATCTCAGTTTGCTAAAGTTAAAAAAGAGTCAGGAAGGATATGATAGATCCCTTTAAATGTTTGTAGGGCTGCCAATGCAAGAGATTAGATTTTTTAGAAAGCAAATTTCAACCAGCTGAATTTTAGTCAGAAGGAACATATTTTGTATCAACATAAGAACATATTTTTAAATAATTGGCACCATCCAGTAGTAGTCTGGATGAAATGGTCTCACTTGAGAGGTACTGAGTTCTCAGTCACCAAAGGCATACAATCATCTAGCGATGGCCAACTGTCAAGAATTCTATAGATCAGCTTCCTTCACTAGGTGGAAGGTGAGATATGTTGAAGTTTTAGAGTTTTCCAGCTCTCAAAGTCTTAAATAATTCTAATGGTAACCTGAAGAGTGAAAGCATTCAGGATTTGGGGGGAAATGCCCTGAAAAGAACTGTCAAAGATATTAGCAAGGCCATGTCCTGTGGGATAAGAGATTATTTAAAAGTCATGCATCTGCCCTGCCCTACAGGGAGTTGGTTTAACTGGCCTGAGCTAGCGTCCAGACATGGATATTTTTAAGCCTTCCTAGGTAATTATAAAGTGCAGGCAGGGTTAAGATCTGTGATGCAGATGAAGTATTTAGCAACACTGTATAATATCCTCTCCTGGCTCCTTGGAATTTCTAGCAATTCTCAGAATTCTGAGCTTTACATCAGGCTTCCTGACAAAGCAGATGACATAAATTTTTGTGAAGAATGCTAACACCAAGCCACTAAAAAGTTATGGACCCATCACAGACTTTTCCACTGTCTACACTTGTCAGACAGCAATCATCATACCCCAAATTAATGCAAATATGTGAAGGGGAACATTGCACTAAATATAAAAGTTTTCTCCAATTTCCACATTACATGATTAATTGGAAGCAGGTGGGTAGCTATTCCAGCTACTACCTGATGTTTACTATACATCTGTCATACTTCACAGGCAGCTGGTGCCCAGAAGGGAAGTCACCTTTGTGGGGCGTGTGGAAGGATACAACAGGAGTTAATAAAGAATAAAAAACACATACATATTTTACCCTAAGTTTCAGCAATTACTGCACTGCAGAAAAAGTTTGCCCCTCTTTGAGAGACTAGAATAATATAAAAATAAAAATAACAACTCATATTTATTGAGCACATATTCCATGCCAAACAACATTCTAAATAAGTACATTATATTCATTGACCCATTTAATTGTCCAAGCAATCCTATAAAGTTCCACCTCCATACACACACAGTTATACAGATGAGGGAACTGAAGCATAGAAAGGCAGAATAAATTTCAACAGGTTACAGAACTAACATGTGGCCATGCTGAGATCAGAACTCAGGATATCATAGCTCAGAACCCATGCCTGCTCTTACTGCTGGCCCCAGTCCACTTCGTGTAGCCACCTAATTTGGTGTCATCAAAAGACAGTGAAACACATTTGATGCTGTCTAGTTCAACTCTCCATATTGTAGATACTCACAACAGCTGACAGATCTGTCAAACAGATGTTTGTGAGGACCTAGCCACCAATGCTGCAAAGCAGATAACCTGTAGCGTGTCTTTCTCTGTAATCTGAACATTGATGCTTTACTCAGGTTCTAGATTACGCAACAATCACGTCACTGCTCTAACTTCATGCAGGTAGCTCATTTCTCATATGTAAATGGATTAAATTTAGTTAACAAAGGCAAAACAAACCAACCTTATAATTGGGACAGACCATTCAGTCACCTCTGTGATTTGATTTTTTGTCTAATGCTGCTAAGGCCTTTTTACCTAAGTATCGCTATCCTGGTTCTACATTGCTGCAAACTTAACTTTTGCTAGCTGCCAGTCACTACCTACTGCCTTCCTTTTATACCTCCTAACCCATCTTTAAAACCAAACAAAACTAGCCCTGGGAATGATATATTGTGATAAACACATTTGTCTGTATTGATGTACCAGATCATCTGATGGTAGTTGAACATTTCTCCACTGAGAGCTGATCCATGTTTAATTAAATTAAAAAGATCTAATATTGTTCATCCTTCCCAAATTAATTTATAAAATGAATGCAGTTCTGATCAAAAGTGTACTCTTTGTCTAGGTAAAATAATTCTAATGTTATTCTAGAAGAGCCAATAGAAATGAAGCTAAGTATTTTTTTAATTTTTATGTATTTATTTATTTTTTTAGACGGAGTCTTGCACTTTCACCCCTGCTAGAGTGCAGTGGCGCGATCTTGGCTCACTGCAAGCTCCACCTCCCGGGTTCACACGGTTCTCCTGTCTCAGCCTCCTGAGTAGCTGGGACTACAGGCGGCTGTCACCATGCCCAGCTAATTTTTTGTATTTTTAGTAGAGATGGGGTTTCACTGTGTTAGCCAGGATGGTCTCAATCTCCTGACCTTGTGATCTGCCCACTTCAGCCTCCCAGAAGCTAAGTTATTTTTGAAGACGAGTAAAGGAGGTTTACACTGTTTGATATCCAAATATGTTATAAAATTTAATACGTAAGCAGTATGATAATGGCATGGGAATAGAAAGTTCAATGGAAGATTATTTTAGACTTTAATATCTTTGGATTTTCATTTGCAAGGGAATCTAACTTCTTGGAAATTTGAAAATTGGAGGAAGTTTACAATCAAATTTGGGCCATCTCAATGTTGTTGGTATTTTATTATTGAAGCCTTTTATTTGTCTTACTATTGGAGCATCTTTTATGTCATATTTAATCTCATGACAGAATCTCTAATACTGTATGTTGGACAATTTAAGTAGACGTATTTAGGATGGGAAATAGACTAAGGAGTTTTCAACTCCAGTAGAAGAGCCTTGAAATTGATTTGATTAAAGTGCTGTTTTGATCCATTTTAGAGTCTTCTGGAAGCAAACTCCCAACTCCCCTCAGAAAGGGTACCCAAAAGAGCAGCAACCAGGTTGGGGAAAGGAGCCTTAAGAAGGCAAAAGCAGAGCTCTCCTGATAGATTGCAGTTCTCCCTTGGGGAGATAGCCACACCGGTTACTCTTAATAATTAAACCTAATGGACTTAGAGAAATAAACCTGAGCAATGCAAGAGAGGAATGTCTTTTTCCCATTCCTGGGATTCTTTATGGACAGATTGTCTGTAACCACTCTTGGCCTCTCATTCATTCAACCAAGGGAGAAGGGAGTAGACTTAGTTGATTAGCGCATTTGGAAAGAATAAACCCAGCTTGCTAGACTCAGCACACTCCTTTTTTTTTTTTTTTTTTCTTGAGGACTAAATATGGAAGCCAGAGATTCCCTCTGAGTCTCCAATATGTAAGTTTTACCTGAGAAGGCAACCCTGGAGAGAGAAATTGCCTGGGACTGAGTAGCTACATTTAATTTAGGGTTTCAGTTCACAGAATCTACTTGGCTCTCCCACTATTTTCTAACTCCTCTATTAACAATAACAAACGTAATATTTTGACCCATCTGCCCTACTGATTTTTATTTCTCAATTTATTCAGAACCCAAATAGGCCAGAGGGTACTATATCCATATTGAACCTTTTCAGACACTCCAACAATAATATTTGGTAAACATTTTTTTTTTTTTGATCTTTCAAATTAGATACTCACTGGCTAGTCTACAGAATATTAGGGTTTTTTTTTTTTTTATGTTAACAGATGCTGTTTGTAAAAGAACTACATGGTTAAATGGTAATTCTAGGTAAAGAAAGATAAAATAGGTATCTGTACGGCAGGACTTCTTGAAACCTTAAAATGGAACTATGCTCTATGAATCTTAATGAGGAATTACATTACCCAGCATTTCTCAAACATATGTATATCTGCCAGAACTTTTTTATTTTTCAGAATCCTGAAGCAGTAGTGTACCATGGAACACGTTTAGGGAAATGCTGAATAATTCCATAAACATATTAGATCAGTTGGCAGTTTGCAAAGAAAAAACAAAATAGCTACCTATGCAGTATATAAAACTAAATTATGAATGAATTTTTAAAAGTAAAAAATGAAAATAGAAAATAGTGGCAAATATAAAAATCTCAGAAGGGGGAATTTTTTCAAAACATTCTAGTAAAAAAGAACAATAACAGAATACTTGAGTCAACCTACCTAACATTAACATTTTATATAAATAATAACAACAACAAAATGCATAACTAGAGGGGGTGAAAAAAGCAAGTACCAATACCAACCTGGGAACAACATATATTTTTAAATGTATGTGACAATGGTTTAGTATATTTCATATATGACAACTCTCACAAATGGACCAACAAAAAGGTGATTCTTCCTTTTCTGGAACCTGGGTAAAATAAAAATAATAATAATAATAAAAGTTGAATATCCCAGGAGTAAAATGAGAGAAATACATGATTTGACCATTCACACACAAAAATATAACTTATAATCGGAGATAATATCTGATTTCACTGGTAGTCAAAATTACAAATAAAAATAATGACACAATTTTTTTTTTACTTTATTTTTAGAGATTATACTTATTGTTTTGACTTTAGTAAAAAAAGAACACTATCCTATATTGTTAGTTATGGGAATATAAAGTGGTAGATTATAACTTCTGGAGAGAAACTTGACAGTATGTTTAAATGTCTTAAAAATGTACATAATCTTTGACTTAGCAATTTCACCTCTAGAAATCGATTCAAAGGAGATGATCAAGGATGCTTGAAAAGATTTATATTCAAGCATGACCACTTCATCATTGCTTATAATACCAAAAATTGGAATATTTGTAATGTTCTATAATAAATATGACAAATTCATGAGCCGGAATACTACACAGTCATTAAAAATTATGTTGTACAAGAATATTTAATGATCTGGGGAGGTCATAATGATATAGTAAGTAAAACAGCTGTTGTAAAACCAGAAATACAGTATAATCCCATTTTATTAGAAAACATGCATAGTGTGGCCGGGCGTGTTGGCACATGCCTGTAATCTTAGCACTTTGGGGCCAAGGCAGATGGATCTCTTGAGCTCAGGAGATTGAGGCCAGCCTGGGCAACATGGTGAAACCCTGTCTCTACAAAAATTAGCCAAGTGTGGTGGCGCATGCCTGTAGTCCCAGCCACCCAGGAGGCTGAGGTGGGAGGATCACCTGAGCCCAGGAGGTTGAGGCTGCAGCGAGCCATGATGGTGCCACTGTATTCCAGCCTGGGTGACATGGTGATACCCTCTCTCTCTCTCAAAAACAAAAAAAAAAAAAGAAAAAGAAAAAAAATTTCCATAGTAAAAAATACTATGCATTAAAATATAAATAGTGATTATATCTGAGTAGGTGGAATTATATACCACTTTTTTTCTTCTTTGTGTTTTACAGTATTTTTCAGTTTTTTGCAATTAAAGTTTATTGTTCTTTGCAATCAAGAAAAATAAAAGATAAATTGCAAAAGGGATATATCAGTAAAGATTGCATTCTACAAAGAACAAATCTGTGTGCATACTGTATTAAAATGTCATAATTAGTGAAACATAAGCCTACTAAGGTTTTAAATGAAACGGGTCGTGGCCTTGCTGCATTGTGTAGAGCCCAAAACAATATAGACATTTAAATAAATATTATTTTTAGTGCTTAACAATCACCTTTAGATTTGCATGATCTGAATGAGTGGTCCTTTGGGTGATATATGGGCTGTGACAGTTACCCAACTTCAGGTTACAAGCATGCAAGGCCATAAGTCAAACCATTTCCTGATGTAAACAGGTCTCGCAAATTTAGACTTCTCAAATAATCCATGAAGTCCAAATTTAACAGCTGTTTCAGCTAGAAAAACCATCAGCAACCCCCCAAAGCTGCATCTAAACTATCCACATTATCTGAACATCTCTACAACCATCAGGTTTGTTTACTTGGAACCTAGGGATATAGGGTTAGTGAAAAGGAAAAGAAAACTGTCCCACTTGGATATCTCACATAATATAACAAAGAGGGCAAGACCCTCGATTCTGCAGATAGCCTGAAAAAGACTGTCTCTGATCCAAAATGGAAACACTGTTTATCTGGTTCAGATTCCTATTCTTCTATTATGCTCAGTGAGGCCATGTCATTTAAAGCTATTTCTTTCTACCACTGTGTCTTTTAAAGCACATCTGCAGAATTAAATTCCATGCACTGACAGGGATGCTTTCAAAAGCTCAGAATCAATTCTTCAATCATTCCACTTTCTTAGCTGTGATTAAAAACATGTGTCCCCTAATTAAGCTAATGAGAAACTGTTAATTGGCACAAAGCCCCCTCCTGTGCACACTTGTTAATGTCACCCTCACTTTGACAGGAGAAAGGATCAAAATCAAGGGCAGAGAGTTCTTAAGTGACTTCAATATTGGACTTAAGGACAGGAGCTTTATTTGGGATGCTAAGGCTGTCAGTTGTACGACTTGCATGGAGGAATAAGGAATGTCATTTTGCTGCTAATTTTATAAGGAAGCAGAAGGAAGGGATGCAAATAGGACAACAGTTGATATGTTGATTTTTTTCTTCCTCACAGAAATGATGGCATTCAACTCTCTTATTTGCTTTCTACGCAAGAATGAATCACATGATAAGCCACAACAGAGTGGGAAAGCATCCCTCTCTGAAGGAACACTAGGAAGGAGCCCTCCCTGTAGACCCATCTAGTTTCCTCTTGGTCTCTAATGAGCAATATCATTATTTCACCTTCCCCTGCACCCAAGGCTCCTTGTGGATAGGAGAGGTATGCTTTGCCAGAGGAAGCACATACTTTGATAAGATTGTTTTTTATATTTTTTCTACAATTTCCATTTTGGGAAAACTAGAATTCTTTACTTGCCTAGTTTGTCCCTGGCTTTTCTTACGTAACTTTGCATCCAGCGATGATTCATTCCTAAAGTCTTAGAACCTTCTGAAGATGAAAAAAATGTCCTGCAAGGGGGAGCCTGGACCAGAACTTATGGAGGACTGTCAAGAGAGCTGTTATCAAGATAGCAGGCCACAAATGAGGACTCAGAGACCATGAACTTGTCTTGGTTCAGAGCAGCTCATTCGAAGAAATGGAGCTCTCTGCCTTAAATAGCCCTGGGTCGATTCTTGGGGAAAGAGACAAGCCTGGAGGCCGGGGTAACTCAGGTTATTAACAAAAGCTCTGAAAACCATAGGTGAGCGAGATCTGGTGCTGACATCTGGAAGTTCACTGCTTTATGACCCATTGGTGAAGTCTAGGGGTTAGGGGGTTCTGCTTATCTGGAGTCCTCTTTTTCAGTCGCCTAACTGAACCAAGCGCTTAGCAGACCTGTCGATCATCCGAGAGAGGAAAGAACACTTTGCAGTTTGAAGGGTGTGAGCCACTGCTGGAACCACTGAGAATGCCTGGCAGCAAGCTGTCACCCTGATGGGTGTGGGGCTGGCAGCTCCTCAAGCAGCTGTTTCTATGAGTGATTTGATGAGAAAGGAGGAGGCTGTAAGAAGAAAGCTGTTTTAGAACCAGGAGTTGGAGTTAAGGGACATGGGCAATCTAGTAGTGGTAGATAATGTCTTTCCTCCACCCAGTCCCATAGACTATGCTTGAGTTCAGAGAGACCATTTAATAGGGGCTCTGAGAATCATGGGAAGGACAAGAAGCACTCAGCCTCTTCAGCTAAGAAAGAATGGCAGTAAATGGGAGGCAGATTCTTGACTCCTGCAGACCTCAACCTCACTCCAGGGAGACAGGCTCTGGCACAGATGCTGGTATTCCATCATGTGTGCCTGCACCTCACAGAGAGGCAGCCTTCCTAGTTGATTTCTGCACTGAGGACCTTGACAAGGGTCATTGGTGCAGGAAAGGTGGAGTGCTGAGGCTACTGTGTGGTGGCTGAAGCTGTCAGGAAGCCTGTGTCTGCCGGATAAACCGGGAGAGGACCTTAGGAAAGCAGATGCCACATCAGTGCCTACAAGCTGGGGGCCCTGGGGGAGATTTGAGTCACTTCCTCCTGTTAGGTGTGGCAGTGAGTGGGGAGGGTTATAGGAAGTCTTGGTGTGGGGAAAAAAGAAGGAGGGAGCAGGAATTAGAGAGACCATCTTGGGACTGGAGACTAAGAGTCTGAAAGACCTTTAAGAGCCCATCAAATTGTGCTACATGCACCTGAGGTTATATTAGCACAACCTACCCATGTTTTTCCTTTCTTATAATCTCACCTGGGGAACTATAAGCACAAAATTCAATCAGAAGAACTCTTCATTAGCTTCTATCTGATGCATAAAAGGGAAAGACAAGAACTATACCAGTTTGGGCTTAGTATCAACTAACATTCACAGGGAGGGGAAAAGAAGGCAAGTTGAGTTTTCAGGAGTAAACAGGCTATACTTGTCACATTCTCTTCCCACCTCCTGCCCCCAGGAATCTGCTATTTAACAGAAGAGTTCGATCCTATCAGAAGGCTGGGACGAATCAGCCAGGTGTGGTGGCTCATGCCTGTAACCCTGGCACTTTGGGAAACCGAGGAGGGTGGGTCACCTGAGGTCAGGAGTTAGAGACCAGCCTGGCCAACATGGCGAAACCCTGTCTCTACTAAAAAAATACAAACATCAGCTGGGTGTGGTGGCAGGTGCCTGTAATCCCAGCTACTCAGGAGGCTAAGGCAGGAGTTTCGCTTAAACCTGAGGGGTGGAAGCTGCAGTGAGCCGAGATCACACCACTGCACTTCAGCCTGGGTGACCAAGCAAGACTGTCTCAAAAAAAAAGAAGAAGAAGAAGGTAGGGATGAATGTTTTATTTCCTAGTTTTGTAAATCGGTGAATGTGTTTATTTGAGCTAAATACCAAACCATGACAGAGTGGGATTAGGACCAGCTAAGTCACGTTTTGATGTTTTAAGACTGATCTGAAGTAATCCCCCCCACTCTTTTTTTTTCCACCCCATTGCTTCCTGCAGGGACAGGGACAAGATGAGATGATGTATATGAAAGTATTTTGTAAACTCTAAAATACTCAGTGAATAGGCTGAAATCTGCTGAGAGTAGCAGAATAGTCCATTTTTAAAGTAAGAAGGATAATTATTTGCATAGTTTACAAATTCCATTAGCTCCAGTCTCCAAATACATTCATTCTAACTCATAACTCATATCCACTACAAACAGGGCTGGTACCCAAGGCTTTGGTGTCCATGAGTATGTCTGACCTGGCAGGGAGGCAGAGCTAAGAATAAGAAACAAGTTGGTTATGCTCCAAATAAACAAATTTGTCTATTTACCTTTTAAAAATTAAAAAAAAGGATATTGAGATAGATTCTGGCTGAGTTAGATTTACAGACACTTTTGCCTATTTTTTAAAGTAATGAAAATTCTATCTCTCCCATTGAATCTGTCCTGAACTTAACCACGAGTTGTCTATTTTGTCTGAAGACTCAGTTCCTTTAACAGGTCCTGAACCCTCCTAACTCTCCAGAAGAGAGGGATGCAGAGGCCTCTAAAACCAAGGGTCTAGGTTTCTGCCTTCACTCCCTTTGAAACCTGCTTGCTGCCTCTTGCTATGGGATTTCTTTTACCCAGTTGTCACCTCCAGACCATTTACATTTGGAGCTTCTCTTTGGTTGCCATACCTAGCCATGGATACTGTTTTTGAGATAACTCTTAGTTTTAAACCCTGCCCTGAAAGGTCAGTTCCATATCACTCCTGTGTCTACTGTGGACTTCTGGAAGTCAGGCTGGATCAGAGACTGAGGTCTTGCGTTGACATGGAAAGAGAGTTTGGACCGTTCTACCTTTTTATTCCAATTATAAGAATAGCAGAGAGGACCCAGTGTATTGTCCTAATCCAGGGCAGGTCCAGGGTGTGGATGTCCCTACTGCACCCTCCTTGCTAGAACTATGATGACTATCATTGGGCTTAAATGGAAGAATGAGGATGGGATTCATTTCATCCAGGCCACCTGAGCATTAAGGGAAGGAAGCCAGGGCAGGGTAATTAATACAAAGTCCTTGACTCCTGAGCTCTTCCACTTCAGCCAGTGGGAATTTGTGCCATGATATCTCCTTCTGAGGAACTTCACAGATATTCTGTAGCAACTAATTCTACCCTCATTGCACTTGGCGTGGCCTACTCTAAGGACCAGTATGATGACAAGAACAGAGCAGTAAAGATAAGAGCTGAGAAGGCAGAGTGGCAGTGCTGTTTCTTTATGTTTGGATGCCTTTTGTTCCAGAATGAGGCCACGTGGTTAAGGGGGAGGTGAGGGGGGTTCTTTCAACCACTGAGAGCTGCCCTCTCACTAAACATCAATGACTGGGCTGTGGTTGATAGTATATATATATATATATATATGAATACATACATATCCACATATATATGTGAATATATGTGAATATATATATGAATATATATGTGAATATATATGTGAATATATATATATGAATATATTTATATATATTCTCCTTTCAAACTTAGAGACCAGTTTTTCAATGTCTAGGCCTGCGGTTGACCGGCATTCCTGCCTTTGCTCTCCAGATCTATCCTGCCCTGACCATTACACACCCACATCCCTGGAGGAGCTGTGTCCTGTAGCCCACTGGGAAGTTGCACCCTTGTATAGTAGACGCACCTGACAGCAATAACTTAAGCATACCCTATATGGCAGACACACCTGAATGCGTGTTCCAAGCTAGGGAATTTGCGTATGGCCAACTTGGAGATTTGTTCCTTGTCAATGAGGAACATCTGAGCCCCACCCCTACTCACACACCCCAGCCCATCCTGTGGAACACGGGCTGTATAGAGGATTAAAGCCTTGAGTTTTGGGTTGGATGAAGGTTGCCAGGTGGCGGTTGTTAAGGGCAGGGTATTGAGTGAAATGTTATATAAACTGTATGCTCTTTGCAAGTGGTTGGGGTTTTCCTGCCTAGCCCCACCACCACTGGGCTTTGTTGACTGTAGGTAAGGCGGTAAGGCAGACATTTTGTCCAGCTGCTGCCACTGATCTGTCTCTGTATGTAAGGCAAATCTCTTGTCCAGCTCACCACCACTGGAATCTTTCCTCTCTATGTAGTCCCTTAATAAACCTGTCTTGTTTGCTGGTCCTGGGTCTTTTCTTTGGCCTCTTGACCCTAGCACCTTCCCTACTGAGGTTAATAGGGATTTGCCACAACAGCTCCAATGCTGACACAGCCTTTATACCCAATTTTAAAGAATTTTGGCCTCAGAATGAGCATAATATTCACTCTTCCAACAAATATTATTGAACACCTATTATGTACCAGGCAGTGTTTTAGATACTGAGGATGCGGGTATGAAAGAAACAAAAATCCTGCCCTCATGGAACGTACAGGTTGGCAGATATAGAATGAGTAAAATATAGTGTATGGGACCATATTAAGCGCCATAGAGAAACATAAAAGAGGGAATGTGGATAGTGAAGGCAGTGGGGGTCATTGCAAGTTTAAACAGGATAATCAAGAAAACAAGGAGGTGTGGTGGCTCACATCTGTAATCCCAATGCTTTGGGAGACCGAGACAGGTGGATCATCTGAGGTCAGGAGTTTGAGACCAGCCTGGCCAACATAGTGAAACCCCGTCTCTACTAAAATACAAAAATTAGCTGGGTGTGGGGGCGGGTGCCTGTTATCCTAGCTACTTGGGAGGCTGAGGCACGATTATCTCTTGAATCTGGAAGGCAGAAGTTGCAGTGAGCCGAGATTGAGCCACTGCACTCCAGCCTGGGTGACAGAGCAAGACTTAGTCTCAAAAAAAAAAAAAAAGGAAAAGAAATTGCTGATTGCTGAGAAGGGGACATTTGAGCAGTCTTAAGGGAAATGAGATATCTGGAGAGTGTTCTAGGCACAGGGATGAGTACAGTCCTGCCATTTTCAAGGGACAGCGCCAAGAAGCCACAGTAACTGAAGCACAGTAAATGAGCTGGTGGGTGCAGGATGTGAGTGCGTGGAGTGGAGAACTGCTCCCACTACCTTAGGCTGTCTTATGCAGAACAAGTGGGGACAAAGGTGGGAGCAAGGAGACCAGGTAGAAGCTATTGTAGTAAAATAGGTGACAGATGAGGGCAGTTTGGACCATATACAAGGTGATAACAGAGGAGATGCCAGAAGTGGATTGAATGTATCTTGAAAGTAGAACCAACAGGATTTGCATGTAGATTCAATGTGGGATGTCAGAGAGAAAACATCTTCTTTCCTTGCTCTCCCAAGGGGTCTCAAGGCTTCCAGGTGGCCAGTCAGTTCAGAACATGTCCTGGGCTTGTAGATGAAGCTCCCTTTCACCCTTCAGCCCTCACTCTACACACAGAGTAAAAGAGGACTCTTGTGACCCCAGGCAAAGTCCAGGGATTAGATGATAAATCACTAGATATAAACAAGTTAAATGAGGAGTCATAAAGGATTATCTTCCTCCCAAGGCTTGAAAAAGTATGCCTTCCTTCACATGGCATCAGCCAGGTTTTCAGAAGGCATCCTCGTGCCCAGCTTATGTATGACTCCGTATAACAGGAGCCCTTAGCGTAACCATTTATTGCTCTTCTGTCTCCCACCTGTTCCTTTCTTCCAGATATCCTAGGACATGTAAGTTTTTTGCTTTTATTTTTTTTTGTTTTTTTTCAATATAGGAGTGTTTATGGATCTTCCTTGCACAGGGTAGAAAAGAGTTTGTTTTATTAAAGTACTTATGAAAGAAGCTAAGTTAATAAAAGAGAGAGTTGGAGGAGACAAGGGAGCCACAGGCTTCCAGAGTAGCATGTTTTAAGTGTTTTCACAGCTCAGTTCCCCCCACCGCTCTCTTCCCCAACCAGCTATTACTGCAGTATTTTTGCTCACATCAGCGACTTTCCATCTCATCTTTCTTTCTCACAGGTAGTTTTGAAACCTAATTTCAACCTGTTTGGATGAGATGCCAGCACTTGACTGGAGCCTGGCCTCTGCCAGCAATTTGGTGCTTTGTCCTGGCCAGTTCAGCTTTGAACTGCTGAGTGATAGATAACTGGGGCTTGGGCGAGGCAAGTGAAACAGGTGTTTCCTCAAGCTGCCTGTCACTCCTGCACACATTCTTTGCTGGGGGAGATTCCATGTTGTCAGCCCCACTGGAGAGAGACAGGGAAGTTGCCTTTAAGTATCCAGGTAAAATGACACTTCTTGGGAGTTACATGATGCATTGAAATTAGCTGCCGTCCCTTCTATCGTGAAATGTGAAGATGCGTGTCTCACTGCCTAGAAGATAGTGCTGTTGTAAGCAAGCTCCTCTTTAGAAGCTTGACTTTCCATAATGTTCCAGCATGGCGAGCACCAGCATCCTTTTTTCCTCCATCCGTCCCCCTCTCACTTCTATTCAGCGGGGTGGAATATGTCAGGAATTTGAAAGGATAACCACCACCACTCCACTACAATGCATCCTCACAATTGAATGGGGACAGGCAGGGCAGAAGCAGCTAAGAGACATGGACTTTTTCTCTGCCTAGCAAAGATTTCACAAAGCATTCAGGAGGGGGAGCAGAAAGGGGAGGCTGATCAGATTTCTGAAGTATTTGAGCAGCTGTAAGCTTATGCATATGAATAGAGGCTGCATGTATAAAGCCACCAACCGCTGAGCCAAAGGCCATTTGACTACACCAAAGGGAAGAAGGAAACTAGAGGTGGGGGGAGGACATTTAGGAAAATAATAAAGGTTGTATTAAAATGGTGAATAATGGAATTCAGAGGTTATCACCAGAGTTGAAATGGAATATGAGGTTCTCACTTTTATTCTGTCTTAAGCCTGGTGCACTGCTGATGTGGTTTATTAAACAGCTGTCACAATCCAGGCCCCTGAGGCAGATACATTCAATGGGGTGTTAAGAAGAAATTCCAGTAGAGGCAGATACAGCAACTGGTTTCACCACAGGCTCCCCAGCCTCAAGTCCTTTCCCATCCTATTACTTCCTGTTGGAGAGAAACTGAAAATGAAAGAAAGAAAGAAAAAAAAGCAAAGAAATAGGAAAATAAGTGAAAGATCAGAAAAAGTGAGTAACAGGGGAAGAATATTATTGGAAGAAATGCTAGTTCTTTTCTTTTCACAATTGGTTTAGAAGTTTCTGATAAGCACTTCACATAGGCCACAGTGAGCTAAGCATGTGTTGTGAAGTACACAGGATGTCATGCTTGCCCTTTTGAGACTTAGAATCCAGAGTGACATTTGAGTAAAAGGATGAATGGGCATCACTAGGATAAATCATGGAAGAAGACAGAGAGTAGAGATTGTGGGTGTTATGGTCTGAATGTTTGTGAACCTCTGAGCGTCAGGTTGAAACAATCTCCAATGCAGTAGTTATTAAGAGGTGAGCCTTTGGGAGATGATTGAGTCATGAAGACTCCTCCCTTGTGAATGCGATTTAGGCCTTTATAAAAGAGACTTCACACAGCACTCAGCCCCTCTGCAGGATTCCTCTGCAAGGCACCATCCTGGAAGTAGAGAAGAGCCCTCCCCAGATAACTGAACCTACTGGCGCCTTGCTCTTGGACATCCTAGCCTCCAGGACAGTGAGAAATAGATTTCTATGGTTTATAAATTACCCAGTCTCAGGTATTTTGTTATAGTGACACAAACAGACTAAAAC
Organism: Trachypithecus francoisi; assembly: GCF_009764315.1. NCBI lineage: Eukaryota > Metazoa > Chordata > Mammalia > Primates > Cercopithecidae > Trachypithecus > Trachypithecus francoisi. Next base: position 65,811,802 of record NW_022681470.1, on the reverse strand, counting down.
AGTGGGACGCCAGAATATGCCACCTGAAAACATGAAGGATTGTTGAGCTGAAGGCAATTTGGAAGAGGCAGGTGCAGAAAAGCTCTCTACCCTCCCTCTATTTGCCTAAAAAACAGAGACAAAAAGTTCACTGCTCCTCCTCCTACTGGAGAGAGAACAAAGGTTAAGCACTGAAGACCACTTTGTGTGCTTCTTGGCCTAGAGATGGTACTAGAGGAATTTACATTAATAAGCTTTACTAACAGCCTTTATCTGCCATTTATTTGTCTTCCCACTAATTGCTGTCCCCAGAAACTTAGTCCTTTTCCTTTGTCTTGTCACTTCTCTAAAATTTTACTGTTCTTTGTTGAAGATGCTGCATAAGCTGGGATTCAAAGCCACCTCTTTGAGAACTACTTATTCCCTGGATGTCTGCCATGTATATATGAAATATACATGTTAATAAACTTATTTTTTCCTCACTTTTCTCATGTTCATCTGTCTTTTGTAACAGGAGTTTGTTCCAACAAAGAACTTATGGAGGTTGAAAGAAAAATTGTCTTACTTCCCCTAAAAGAGACATAAATATATTTTCCATCCATGAGGCTTGAGCACAAGATATTAAGTGACACATAGCAGGAGGGGACCTGGAAAGACAGGTTTGGGAAGGATGGAGAAGGTCCTTGAATGCTATCCATTGACATTTGGATGTGATCCTAAAGGAATGGTGAATTCTTGAAGGATTGTAAGGAAGAGATAATCAAATTCTCATTTCAGAAGGACCTCTAGCTACTGTGGGGTAGACTGATTGAAAGGAGACAGTGGCTGGGTGTAGTGGCTCATGCCTGTAATTCCAGCACTTTGGGAGGCTAAGGAGGGTGAATCATTTGGAGTCAGGAGTTTAAGACAAGTTTCACCAACATGATGAAACTCTGACTCTACTAAAAATACAAAAAAAAAAAAAAAATTAGCTGGGTGTGGTGGTGGGTGCCTATAATCCCAGCTACTAGGGAGGCTGAGGCAGGAGAATTGCTTGCATCCAGGGAGCAGAGGCTGCAGTGAGCTGAGATCGTGCGACTGCACTCCAGCCTGGGTGACAGAGTGAGACTCTGTCTCAAAAAAAAAAAAAGAGACAGGGCTGGAAACAGGGAGACCATTAGGAGACTCAGCAGTCTAGGTGAGGGATGGTACTAGACCTCTCTGCAGGAGAAGTGCAGTCCATTCCTCCCCAGCTCAGTTGGTGCTCTCTCTGGTCTGTAGTCAGAGCAGCGGCTGAAGAAACCATGTGGCCAGCAGACACTGTGTTCTGGGTAAGGTAGCTGGAGGAGCAGGTCACTGGGAGTAAAAATAACGCTCTGGAAGCAAGTGCACCTGCAATTGTAACCGGCTCCATTCAAAACCTTAGGGGTCTCACCATCAAAGCAACTTTTTAAAAGAATTCAACAAGAGTAGCATGCATGTTGGAAGAATTTGACTTCCAATCTCAAACTACATGATAATTATCTCATTTTAAAATTTCTTAAAATGGTACGGCTTTTACTTCTATTCACAAGTAGATTTAACAATTTCATATGATGTCATGCTATTTGATTGTTAATTACATCATTATTTTATTATCCAGAAATGAGAAATAGTTAGTATGCTTTAACATTTTTGAATTCCAGAAGGAAAAGAAACTAGATTGTTAACTTTTTAAAACAATAAACCCTTAAATCAGCCCATTCTTTGCCTTATAGTCTTTTTTTCAGCAAGTGCTGCATGATAAAGTAATTGTGTAATTAGGAATAAATGGCTTGTAAGAGCGATACCTTATTTTGTTCTAAAAAGGTATAAGTGTTCTGTATTCCTTTTTTTCAATGTGCTCCCATTAGAGCTAAAAAAGAAGTGATAAATACAATTTTGAAATAGTTGCTCTGAACACATTTGGTGACCAAGATTTTCCCATTGGCATGGTCCTCACATTTCCCCAAACAAAACTGAACATGTGTCAAAAGCTATGCTTTTGTCATGCACAGGTGGGAGAAGCTGTTTCCCTCAAATCTGGGTTTGGTTATCCTGGCCAGTTCAGTGGTTGTCATTTGTCTTCTTCCTCTGAGCAGATCATGGACAGACTGGAGAAAACAGCTGATGACCAAAGATGAATGATTTTTTTCTGTTTATGATTGCATCATCTTATAAACACAAGATTTTTATTGTTTTGTTCTTGTTTTAATGGCAGTTTAACTGCAATAGCACATGAATACCTTCCGTACATTTGCTTAGTGAATTAAGCATTTCCGTTCTGGTTGACTCATTTGGTTGAAACATTAAGTTTACATGCTAAGGGGAGGAGAAAAGAGGGATGGGGCGCCAGGTTTAAGGGGAGGTAAAAAAAGGCAATTATAATTTATGGGGTAAGAGTGCCAGAATTTCATTTTTTATTCTAAAGCAAGGACTGGTTCATCAGAGGAGCCTCATCAGATGGGTAAACCTTTATATGCTTTTCTAAGGACACCAACTTACATATTTGATCCTAATAAGGTTCTGGTGGGTAAGAAGGGCATGACTATGCCCACTTGCCAGAAGGGATTATTGAAAGCACTTTTCAGTCCTTCTCCCAGTTTTTTCCATCTAAATAAAAGGAGCATTATCTCCGACGGATCCGTCATTCCTAAGGGTATTTCTAAGGGTATTGGAATGAGAAAATGACAGAACAGATGTGAATGCACTTAGAAAGTAAAGGCAATATATAAATGCAAGAGATTCTTAGTTTTATTACAGAGATTTATCTAGTCCTGCCACATTATGACAGCACAAGCCCTATTAGCTACATGCATTATAATAATCTATCGTTGGCAGAATCAGCCTTGGGTGGTAGCAGCTGGCTTTGACTATTAAGATAGAAATCTATTGGAGATATGATAGATGAAGATGGCTGTAAAGAAATGAGACTGGTTAGTGTGTGTTACCTGTGGAAACTAGTCTTGGTTCTGTCTGGGCCCTGTAAACTCCTCCAAAAGAATGGATGTCTAGATGAAGCTAGCTGAGCCAGATTGGACAGAATATTAGGCTTGATACCCAATGTCCTGGTTTCTAGATCCAGCTCAGACACTTACAGATTGGGCAAAACCTTTCCGTTAAAGTATTACCTGACATGGTTCTTCTAGTAGGCCTAATTATATTATGAGTGAGTTGTTGACTTATGTCGGCAGATGTTAACTCTTGAAACTGCTGACAATAGTTTTATTTTAAAGGGGAAAATAAATAGAAATTTAGATCCAAATGGTGTATGGACTCTTTCTCTTCCATTTATTCATTTATCAAATGTAAATACTAAATATTTAGTGTATATCAGCCCCCAGCTGCAGGATTGAGCATACAATAAAGAACAAAAGAGAGAAAAGTCTTTATCCTCTTGGGGATTATATTTCACTAAAGAAGAGTGTATTATTATGCTGTGGTGGCTGTAACAAATTACAACAAATTGGTGGCTTAAAACAACAATTTGTTCTCTCACAGTTCTGGTGGCAAGAAGTCTGAAGTCAAGGTGTTGATCAGGTCACACTCTCTTCCTCCAGAGGTTCTAGGGGAGAACCCATTCCTTGCCTCTTCTAGTTTCTGGTGACTGTGGGCATTCCTTAGCTTGTGGCCATATCATGCAAATCTTCAAGGCCAACATCTTCACATGTCTCTGTACAGTCTTTACTTGGCTTTCTCTTTTATGTGTGTTAAATCTCCCTCTACCTTTCTCCTATACATGTGACTGCATTTAGGGTCTATCCTGATAACCCAGAATAAACTGTCCAACTCAAAGTTCTTAGCTTAATCACACCTCCAGAAACACTTTCTCCATATAAAGTGGACAGATTTGGGGGAGCTATCTTTTCACCTACCAGAGAGTGACAGTTAATGGATAGGCAAATTGATCTATAAGTCAGATGGTGTTCAGTGCTGGAGAGGTGTAAGGGGGATTGTTACATTGGGGTGGGCTGGAGTTACTCTTGCAGATGTGGCATCAGGAAAGGCCTCACTGAAATGCTGATTGAAACAGGAATCTGAAGGAAAGGAGACAGCAAGCACCACGGATGGCTGCAGGATGCCTTTTGGCCAAGGCCACTACATTACTAGAGGCACATTGTCCGCCTCCCTTGGAAACTTAAGGTCATCCTTGCCTAATATATACTGGCCTGTTGTTCAGCATCTGGTCTTGATTTCTCAGACCATATTCCTCAATCTGGGTGAATCCAGAGCATCCAGTGTTACAGATGTAAGGTCTTAGAGGAACCGTATGAGAATGATCTTGTGGAATCCTGAGTGCTCTGGTGTCTCAGCCAATTTCTGAAGTAGGGAAGCTTAAAATTTGACAGACATAGGTCCACATGCTTTCTTTCTTTACTTTTAGAAAAGAATTCCCAAGTATGTTTGTTCTCTTTCTCCTCTTTCCCTTCTTCAAGTCTCTCTTATTATTAAGAAATCAGAAAGATTTGATTTTTGGGTGTCTAGATTTTAAAGGACTCTTTTAAAAAAATATTTCTAGTTTATATCAAAGGTAATCACATTTTTCCCCTTTGATCCTATTGATCTTCCTTAGGGACTTGAATTAATTTCAGTATTACTGAAGGCAGCTGTTTCAATCTTTCATAACTTGAGAGCTAATCATCTGAGAGACAGTGTCTCCTGTTTACATGACCTACATGTGGACTACACACTGCACATTTATCAGGGCATCATTCACAGAGGTTAACGATGGTCTTGAAGTTTCTTGTGCAATGGCTCTATGATCTCATTTGAAGGAGGTATGAGAAGACCTTCCATATGCAATACAAATGTCTCCAGTCCCTCCACCCCAGTCAGATTCTTTCCACTTGAGTTTTGCAGTTTACTCTGAAATACAAATATCCTCAAGAAGACATGCACATGGATATTCTAATCCCGAGTCAGTCATTAACATCCCAAAGTTTACTAGTTGATTCTCACTAAATAAGAGTAAGGTCTCTAATTGGGAAAGAAGGAGATTCAGGGGAAGAGCTAATGAACAATACGGAAAGCGCCCCCAGCCACAGCCTTAAGACAGACAGTAAGTTTGGAGGTCAACGTATAAAGATGGGGAGAGTAGGAGACACAAAATCTCTGGTTCATTACAGCAGTGGTGCTGCTACTAGGCGTTTCAGCTTTCTGGCCTCCTTTTACTAATTCCTTATTAAATAAAGAGGTTTATATGAGATAAAAAGGTCCCATTTAGTTGCACAGCTTATGATTTAATTTAATAACAATTTATTGAGTGTTTACTCCATGCCAGACACTTATTAAGCCCTTTAACTGCATTATTTTATTTAATCCTTCCAATGACTCCCATGAGATACTTAGCATTATTATCTCCCTTTCAGAGATGAGGAAACTGAGGCTTAGAAGGATTTAGTAAATTGCCTACAGTCTCATAGCTCATAAGTGACTAAACCAGGATTAAACTCCATGTCAATTGATTATAAAGCCCTTACCTTTATCCACGACACTCTGAGCAGAGGAAGGCACATCATATTTTCAAAACGTCGAACGGGAGACCCATACCCCTTCTCCACAGCCCTGCACCCAACAAAGGGTTTCCTAAGTTTTTCAGAGCCCCATCTGAAATTTCTGGCAATATTTTAAAATCACTGGAGAATGTGTATATACCTAGTGATAAGTTGCTGGGCTTGATGGTTTAACACACAGTCACTGTCCTAATCCACACACAGAGCTTGTGTTTAGCCGCTCTGAATGAGCTCTTCTGGCCAACATGATTAGGACTTTGCTACAGACAAATCTACTAGGGCTGGGTGACACTCATAGATAAGCTGCTCATCAAAGGGCTTGCTATTAGAAACCACATCATGTTCTTAGTCCTGAGCTCAGAGGTTTAGATGTGAGTCTTCCCACCTGTGAATCCTCCTCCAAAGAGATACCAAAGTTCAGAGGCAGAGAATACTTGACAAAGTAAAACATCAGGACGTCTGTCCAGGAAACCTGCTGGAGTCCCCTTGGCTGGAACAAATGTGTCTCTGGGCATGGCCCGTCATTTTGATACTTTTTTTTGACAGTTTCTCAATGTGTATAGAAACAACCTGCCTCCCTTTATATTCATGTATTCTAGCACATAACGTCTGATTTTCTGCATGGCGGGAGTCAACCAAGCGCTCACTCTCCATTCCCCAGTTCACCATTTTAATGCATTTCATGATCTTCTTGCTTTGGTGTACATTTCAAAATGACACATTTGATCAGTTCTTTAGGTAATATTGATGTTTTGCCCTTTTAAATGTGTCATTTGATTTTCTGATGTTATTCTCCGTCTGCTTTGGTAACACTTTCATTTAGTCGTAGCTTTTTATTGGGTCCCCAAAGGTTTATATAAAGGAATCTGACTTGAGGGTATTTTATTTTATTTAAAAAATGTTTTTCTCCATATTTTGCTCTTGTATGCCCCCAACTCCACCTTTGCCAACAAATTTCTTCTCCCTCCTTTCCCCTTTCCTACAACCTTACCTCCTTATCCACCTTTAAAAACACTGTGAATAAATTCTTCACTGCAATAGCCTCAGACCCTGGCCTTTCCTCAATCATATTTAAGTATTTCATTGTGTAAGGCCCATTGCCTTGCTTCTGCCATTCCCTGTGGAGTCAATCAAACAGCAATTTTTAAAAGCAGGTATGGGGAGCAGGCTGATGTTTTACATTTCTGACATGTTTTTATTGCCTTTGTTGAAGACATTTCCAAGTAATAATTTCAAATTTTCGGAGGCAGCAATAAAGTCCCAGTACAATCTGTTCTTTTCTTGGTGTTTGACTTTGTTTTTTCACTTTCTTTTTTTAACCAGTTCTGATTGTATTTACCTTAAGTTCTTAAGGTAAATACAAAATTCTAAAAAGTTAATTTCCACATTTCTGATCTTTTAACCTCTTCTTCAAATACAGTAAATGTAGATATTAGAGACACACAACAGGGTTGAGAGACTGATTAAAAGAAAGTGCATGACAATTTTTTTCCTGTAAAATATCTAAAGAGATGTGAAGGATGGAATCAAATAAATAATAGAAAGTACCAGCCAGGTGCGGTGGCTCACGCCTGTAATCCCAGCACTTTGGGAGGCCGAGGCGGGTGGATCACGAGGTCAGGAGATCGAGACCATCCTGGCTAACATGGTGAAACCCCGTCTCTACTAAACAAAATACAAAAAAAATTAGCCAGGCATGGTGGCGGACACCTGTAGTCCCAGCTACTCGGGAGGCTGAGGCAGTAGAATGGCGTGAACTCGGGAGGCGGAACTTGCAGTGAGCCGAGATCATGCCACTGTGCTCCAGCCTGGGCGACATAGTGAGACTCCGTCTCAAAAAAAAAAAAAGGCACCTTAGTTTTATTTTTACAATTGTAACCGCAGATTTTCTCACAGCTTAGACCCCATACAGAGGAGACATGCAACTTGCAAGAGTCCACCTTTTTAAGTTTAAAAACGTTCCCATTATAAAATATATTAGCTAAAATGTTTTTCCTAAGAAAAAAGCATTGTAGTATAAATAAAAGCCATGAAGTAAGTTGACATCAAGTACTTTTTTTTTTTTTTTCTCATCAGAAAGAGTAAGGATCCACTGATGTGTTGGAATGAGCAAAAAGTTCCTAGGATTGTGAAAGTCATTGGGCCCTCTATGATAGGAAAGTGGAAATGAAGTAAACAAGTTCACATAGCCCTAGCCTTTGGCATAATGTACATCAGGCAAGTTTGTGTTTAGGATCATTCTACTCTCCCCACTTTCTTTCTGCATGATTTGTGCATCCACTGCCCCTCAATGTTGCTGATGCAGAAGTACAGTGCCATGGAAAGAGTGTGAACTATGACATTAAATGACTAGGATTTCAGTATAGGTTCTTCAACCATCAGATTGCAAAGCTAAACTTCATGACTTATTCTACATCTAAGAAAAGTGTGACTAATATGATCTGCTTCCCAGGGGGAGGCAGATGTCATTTCCTGGTAGGATGGAACATGCCAAAAATGACATCCAAGGTCACGCTACATTAGCAGTGGGAGTTTACCCAGCAGCAGAGACAGTTTTATCCACTTGAGGAACAGTGTGATGAGGGAGATGTGTTATGAGCTTGACTGGGGCTGCCATGTGAACAGATAACAAGAGCATTCCACAGAAAAGAGGCCATTTGCAAGTTCAAATGGGTAAAATCAAGTCTGTGACTGAAGGGAGGTGGCTAAGTATAGTGACAACAGCAGGAGAGACAGGAGTTTGATAGCTCACACATTTTTTTAGGACATTACTATTCTACTGCTCCTGTCTTTAGACCTGGCCACCTTTTTTACATATAGACTTGTTGACTGGGTGTGGTGGCTCATGCCTGTAATCCCAGCACTTTGGGAGGCCAAGGCGGGCAGATCACCTGAGGTCAGGATTTCGAGACCAACCTGACCAACATAGCAAAACCCAGTATCTACCAAAAATACAAACAAAATAGCTGGCTGTGGTAGCAGGCACTTGTAATCCCAGCTACTCTGGAGGCTGAGGCAGGAGAATTACTTGAACCCAGGAGACGGAGGCTCCAGTGAGCCGAGATTGCCCCATTGCACTCCAGCCTGGGCAACAAGAGTGAAACTCCGTTTCAAAAAATTTATGGACTTGTTTCTATACATCTAGATTTCCAAGTCTTCCTTGTTTTTCTTAAAAGAAGACTAACTGAAACCCATAAATTTTCATTCCATGCTGCAACCCCATGCACACAATGTCAATACTCCTCTAGTCCAACTTTATTGTTCTCTATAGCATTTATTTCCATCTGTCTGTCTCTCTACTGGAACATAAGATCCATAAAAACAGTGATTTTTGCTCTGTTTCTTCATTGCTGTACTCTCAGAACTTAGAATAGAGGCTATTTCAGAGTTGTCACTCAGTGAATATTTGTTGAATGAATAGATCAGTTATTAGAGATTGCTAAGAAATATACATAAATGAAGTCGTATCTTAAAGGAAAAGGATTTGACACCTTCAGTGATAGCTTCTAGACTACATTAATCACATGTCCAACATTTTTTGTGCAGTAATTTTGTGCCAGGCACCGTGCTATGCTCTTGGAAACCCACCAGTAAATAGGACCAGGTTTTGGCCCTCAACAATCTTACCTTCTGGCAGGGATACAAGTAAACCTTTTCTTGTACAACAGTATAATGAGGACCACCATATAAACATGCACAAATTATTTCTTTAAGAAACTGCTTTATGATACGTTTTCCATAATTCCTTTACCTAGGATAAAATTCAGTGTATAAGAAAATCTGAGAATACATTCATAATTGTTGGCTTCGGGGGAAAAATTATTTTGAGATGGCAATTATATTCCAAAGAAGAGAGAAACACTGGTGTTCATTGTGGCATCTTCTTGGACTCTAAGAGACATCTGCCTCTGATGATGTCTCCACAAAACTTAGAGCTCTACCAGCCCTTTCTACCATGCCCCTCCTAGTAGAAAATAAAATTCCTCACCCAACAAGAAGGAAACTTGGCTAATTTCTCCCTACAAAGAATCTTTGAAGTTCAAAAGCATTTGAATTTGCTTTGCAATAAGTGGTGACATAAACTCTTTCTCCCAGCCTTTTACCATCTGGAATTCTTTTAGCTGGTACATCAATACTACACCACCACAAGACAGTCACCCTGATGATTTTTTTTTTTTTTTTTGAATGCATTTCACAAAAAGCCCTGCATGAGGCCTAGGATAAGAAGAGTCATCCAGAGAAAAAAATGAAATACAATTTAGTATAGGAATTTTTAAATTATGTGCTGATTCTTTGGTAATTTTTGTCAAAAAAAGATCATTGCATCTTTACAGTGATATTGGTGTCTAGTAAATAATGAATGACATTCTTTAGCTATGAGAGAAGAATTTTTGTTGTTTTGATTTACATTTTTAAAATTATGAGTAAGGTGACATTTTCTTATATGATTATTTGTTATTTGTATTTTTTCCTATGAAATTATTTGTCATTTTATTTTAGGTTGTTTATATATTGTAAACTGATAGACTGGTGGCTTTTCTCTTTAATGTGAGCATTTTCCTAATGAAAGACAGAGGGATCATCAGCTACAAATTTCATAATTGGAGCATTTGACTACTTTGCTATTTTTAAGCACTAAAGATTTTGCTTGGAGCTCAGACTGTGTATAACTCTGCCAATGATTTCTTATAATCTTGTGAAGTAGAGAGACATAGGTTATGAGTGTTTCCATTCTTTTAATGGAGGAATTGAGTCACAGTCTAAGTTTTTTTGTCCAGAGTGACAGAAATGTTGGTTTACAGTTCATCGTAGCCCTCCCTGGAGCATTCATCTAAAAAATTCTTATAAAGCAAGAGGATGGTAAAAAATAAGTGTGCAGTAGTATTTCCAAACATGGGCAAATCTTTCTTTTGTTAGAGATCAGGTGCCTTTGTACTGCAGGTGCGTTGGCATTATTCTTTGATTAATCAATGCTGGACAGGGCTTCTGGCTAATCTCATTAGCTAATAGTGCTTCTGGGTAATTAGCTTGATGTGTGCAATTATCCTCAGATTTTAGGGCTTTTTTTCCACTTTGATAGCATTGGTATGCATTTAATGCTTTGGAGTGCCGTGGCCCTTTGAGAGATTGAGCAAAATTCCCAAGTCTTTTTGTATCAAGAGAGCGTGACATCCTACCTGGCAATGGAATTATCTGAAGTCTGTCTACTAAGAACCCTGTTACTGCCAGAAATTTCTCAAGCATGCATGCACTTGTGTGCTCACACATACCACACACACACACACACACCACACACCTCACACATACAGACACAATCCAACTGATGAAATCTGCAAGTACTTCCAGAACTTTTTATTTTTTCTAAAGTCGAGAATCTCCAAATTTCATGATAAAAATTCTAACTAGGATTTGGCCAAATACAACAAATCAGAAAGAAAAGAAAATTCCATATGACAAATATTTCTGATATAATAGATGTAATATTAAACATTTGGTCCTTTCAGGATCTATTTTCTTTTGGTGAAGAAGCCAAGAGATCTGAGCTTTAATTTCAAGTAATTTCATCCTGCCACTATCTAGCCCTGTGACTTTGGGCAAGCCATTTCACCTATTTGGTATTCAATTTATATATGTATTTATAAAATGAGAAAGGCCAGTCATATTAAAATATGTTTTAAGCTCCTATTGTGAGCCAAGCCTGTGCTCACCAGGAGATACCATGGGAAGGAAGGATTTGGCCTACCAAGCTGGTCGTCTAACTATGTTGGATTCAGTGATTCCTAAAATCCTTTCAAACGAACAGCTTTATGACTCTACCATGAACCAATCTTCCCTTTTTGTTTTTTTCCTTCCAAAATCCCTCAGGAAGAAAGGAGGAAAAAGTAAGTCTATTGAGAATTTAGGTGCTGTCCAGATGTTTCAATCCAGGTGGAAGTTCTTCAGTAGAAGAATAGGAATGCTAGGACATTTCATTGTGCTTTCCCTTTTTCAGCCTTCCCATTGTTACTCTTAACCCCATCCATCATGAGCCCCCAAAAAAGGAATCAAGGAAGGCCATTTATGCCTCTTAAACAGACTGAAGCCTTCAGTCTGCACCTGTGTCTACAGGCCAGGTCATTTCATTCCTCCACTGACAGAGCACCCAGCTGAATTTAGACCCAAAACATATATCTCAGCCTGCAGAGCAATGCCCCTCAGCTGCTGTATCTAAGCCATTTTATTTCAGGGTATTTTTAGCAACCTTGCCTAAACCAATGTTGTCAACTAAATAACCCCTATGGACACTAATGGAACCTTCAAAATGAATTGTCCTATTATGAAACTTATCATTCTTTTGTTATTGCCTAAACAACCTGGAGTTTGATTTTTTTCCCCCTTGGGTCTGGTTGCAAAAAATAGCAGAAAGCACCTTAGTTATGTTCAAACTCTTGCCTTGATATGATTTTATATAGCCCTTTCAGAGAAAAAAATCATCAGTCATGACTCATAGGAAATTTGCTAAAATGCATTATTGTCCCACCACTGATGGCCTATTACCCAGGTACTAGAGGTCAGAAAAAGGAGTATTTACTGTCTCATCTGAACCAAAGCTGGTTTATATTAATGATCAATGCAACAGCAAATATATTGAATTTTATTCTCCCCTTTAACCCTGCTTCTGTAATAATCTTAATAATGGGACAAGAATGGCCGGGCACAGTGGCTCACACCTGTAATCCCAGCATTTTGGGAGACCAAGGCGGGTGGATCACCTGAGTTCGAGACCAGCCTGCCCAACGTGGCAAAATCCCATCTCTAAAAAAACAATACGAAAAATTAGCCGGAGGTGGTGGCGGGCACCTGTAACCACAACTACTCGGGAGACTGAGGCAGGAGAATCTCTTGAACCCGGGAGACAAGTTTGTAGTGAGCAGAGATCGCGCCACTGCGCTCCAGCTTGGGCAACAAGAGTGGAACTCTGTCTCAAAAAAAAAAGTAAAAAAAAAAAAAAGAAAAAGGAAAGAAGCTCTCACCATCTTTCTCAGCAGCCCTGTGTTCCTCCCTCTTTCAGGCAACTTTTTCCCCTGAGAGCTTGAGGGAGTCAGATATACATAACTCAATGATTTTTTTTCTTTTATATATTTAAAAGAAAAGAAGTATTTGAGTGACTACAAAGTATAGGAAGTGACAAGTCATGCAGTGTTTTTCCATTCTTTAGAGAGGAATACTTTTCTTTCTAAAGTTAGTAAATGAGAGACGTTGTGAAAGAGACCAAATGAAATCTACAGGCAGGCAGCCCGGGCAGCGCCTTGAGCCTAGTTAGAAGTTGACCCTACAGGCAGACAGCCCGGGCGGCGCCTTGAGCCTAGTTAAAAGTTGATGCCGGACCTAACTGATAATGTTATCTATAGATTTCAGATGTTGTATAGACAAGCAATGTGAAAGTCCCTGTCTTGTTCTTTTTCTGTTCTAATTACTAGTGCTTGCCATATATCTCTCAACTTCCTGAGCCCAGTATAAACATATCCCACCATATGTCTCCCCTCCATATATCCCTCAACTTCCTGGGCTCATCCCACCATATGTCTCCCTACCATATATCTTTCAATTCAAAGACTACCATATATCTCAACTTTAGAAGGACACCACCTGGAAAATCCCCGATAAGAACACAGCCGTTTGTGAGAGCACGGGAACCAATAAAAAAACTGCTAAATGTATAAACTTAAAATGTTAACCAATTGTAATGCTGTAACCTAGAGAATTCCCTCGTTCCTCTGCAACTTTACAAGTCCTGTTTACATTAGGCTATAAAAGGCAAGCGCACGCATTGTTCAGGGCCCTCCTGTATGTTGTGGAACGGAGGGACCAAGTTCGAACTTGCATTAAAGATCCTTGCCGCTTGGCTTTGACTCTGGACTCTGGTGGTCTTTTTCGGGGAACTAACGGTCTGGGCATAACAGTTGGATGGCTCTCTAAATAGCTAAGCATTGGAGCATTTATATTGTTATTATTATTTTTATGCATGCTATTTTCCCTTAGCAGTAGAAAAGAAAATAAATAGTCTTTTCATTGCCAGCTCTATTTTTGTTCAAGGCTTAACTAGAAGATATATCTAATCATAATGAGCAGAGTATAAAGAATATTAAGATTAAAAGAACTTATATTTTCCTTTATCCTCTCAACAATCTCCAGATGGATTTCCTAGGGGTTGCCTTCTAAATCTTCTTCCACAGTGAGCTGTAAATCTCAGACCCAGCAAGCTTCTGGTTTGGCTGAACACAGCCTTTCATGTACAATATGTACAGCCTGAATAATGACAGAAAATTATTCAGAGGATAATTACAGCAATTGATCTTGAGATGTTTTGTAGCGTCCTTCATAGATCATTCTTCAAAGCCTTTTGGAGAGATAGTGTCTATGGAGTCTGCCAGAGGCAATAGGCTTCCAGGGTCTAATGTAAAATAAATAGCCTGCAAGTGTGGTAGCCACCTGAAAAAGAAGGGAGGACAACCCCTAGAAAAACTTGGGGCAGTGGTTGGAGACAGTTCAAAGATCCGTATGATCTGATGGATGGTCTCTTGTGAGTATTGCCATGATCATCTTCTCCAGCCATATCCTCTATCTCAAGTATTCTAATGCTGTAAAGCCTGTAATTGTACATTGCTCTATTGTTTCCAAATAACTCCCCAGGAAGTCCCACCACATGACTCTGAATACCTTTCTATAAAGTAGGAGTGGTGAGCCATTAACCTATTTTACAGATGAGAAAAACGGTAATGAAGGGTCAGCTTTTTTTTGTTTGTTTTTGGTCAGGGTTACAGCACTGGCAAATGGAGGCACTTGAGGAGCACCAGGTCTCTTGACCATGAGTCCAGTAGACTCTGCAATGCTCTCTCTGCTCCCTGACAATCTCTAAACAGGAAGGGAAGTTCCCACTTGACTTTGGGGGAAATACCACAGACCATGCTGTAGATGAGTATGTTTCCTACAGAGAAGAAAGATTTGAACCCCTACTCCTCCCCTTGACACCACTTCTATATACACACCTCCATGCACACATCTCCAGACACACAGACCACACACACACACACACACACCACACACACACACACACGCACACACACGCAGGTATTCTCTTTCCTTAAGTTTTCCCAATGGTCCTGCCTAAAGTAGGAAACAGATGGGCAGCTGAGCAAGCATACCTGTATTGGACAGAGAAATCAATAGAGCCAGTTATTTCATAACCGGCTCCACTAGACACGAGGAAATTCATGGCTTGGAGAGAGCGGGTGCTTGGGGGAGGACGGTTTGTGGAGGGGGGAAGTGCATCGTTTCTTGATGGCAGCTTGTTTTCAGAGGTTTCTGGAATGCTCACAAACCAGTCTATAGCTGAGCAGACCCAGCTCAGACCTTTAGATGATGACATTTTAATTTTGAATCCCTGGCACCTATAATGATGTGTGGCGTAGACCATCTTACATATAATTATATACACATTAAATGTATGTTGTGAATGTCGTATTTTTATAATGTACATTTATGTAGTTATATAAATATTTTATACTATAAAATAATTATTTTTAAATTTTTTTCCACTGAGCTGAATTGAACTCATGGTGTAATTTCTGATGAACTTGAATGAGGCCTGAGTAACTGGTAATTATCACCTGAAATAAAAGACTTGTGTTTGAAAAAACAAAAAAAAAAGCATGGAAATCAAATGATGGTTGACTTAATCTGGTCAATTAATGGAAAACAGACATGCCAGATTTATATCCCCAACTAATTAGCTGATAATTAACATTCTTCTACCTCTACCTTTTACCAGAGCATTTTTTTCACCCTAGAGAATCCCCATGAAGAATAACACAATTGTCTATTTGTTTTATAACTTGTGCATCAGCAACCTTAAACTATCAAAATTAAAATAATCAATTATTTGCCTGTGTCTTTGCAGATGGGATTGAGGTTTCTTTAAATGATATCGGAAAAGGTGTGTGTGTTTGTGTGTGCATATGATTAAGCTTTTAAGCAAGTTGTTACTTAGAACAATAATCAAAGGCTGAGCTTTCATGCAGCTTTTTTTGTTTGTTTTTTGAGACAGTCTCGCTCTGTCACCCAGGCTGGAGTGCAGTGGTGTGATCTCGGCTCACCGCAACCTCCGCCTCTTGGGTTCAAGCGATTCTCCTGCCTCAGCCTCCTGAGTAGCTGGGATCACAGACGCGTACCACCACACCTGGGTAATTTTTGTGTTTTTAGTAGAGATGGGGTTTCACAATGCTGGCCAGACTGGTCTTGAACTGCTGACATCAGGTGATCTGCCTGCCTCGGCCTCCCAAAGTCCTGGGATTACGAGTGTGAACCACTGCATCCAGGCTTTCACGCAGGTTTGTCTAAAACTTAAAATCTGTAATTACTGTTCTTTTCTTCCCTATCAAAGCAAAGACAACACTCCCCATTGAGAAGAGGTCAGGGTATGTGGCACGTGTGTGTGTGTGTGTGTGTGTGTGGTGTGTGTGTGTTACAAATACAGTGATACAGGAACAAAGGAATTTCTGTAATGAAACGGATTCCTAACCAACTGCTGGAGTAGTTCATCATCCACTTTTACCCTAAGAGATGTGCTATGAGAGTATGATATTATTATCCCTGATTTCAATCCAGAAAAACAGCATTCATTTATTTTGCTTACAGCTTGATATGATTTTATCGGTGACGAATTTGTCTAGGTTCATCAACCCATTACCAAGTCAGGACCATATGTGATAATATTTTATGAACTTGCATATTCAAATGGGCATTATCCATTTCAGAGCAGTCACTCTGAAAACCTATATACTTTTTTTCCAAGATGCTCTTAATTCATGGTGTAGCTACAACACTGGATTAGGAGGTAGACAATCAGGCTCCTATGTGAGTCCACTACTAATGAACAGTCCTGTGACTTTTATCAAAACATATCCCTTTCCCTCCTCTCAGTTTTCCCATTTGTAATGGGGACAAGCTGATGATCTCTGCTAGCTCTAAAATCATATGAGTCTATAGCTTCCATGTGCCAAACCTTGAGGGACTTTTGGAAATTTCTTCTGTCCCTTATAATATGTTATTTTGAATTTTCTCAGTGGTTGCAATTTTTTTCCATTGAAAGCAAATTTGATTTGAAACAGCTAAAGATCACCAAGAGCTGAGCCTAGGGATTAAAGTGCTTGATCAAGCTGGTTATGAGCATTTTAGGTCAAAAATGAGCTGTGACTATAACTTAATAAGATTGGTTTTCTCAATGTGTCATGAAAATTGACTTTGAGTGCCTATCCCAAAGAAGACTTCTAAAAACAATTCAAGTACTGACAGTTTAAGAAGACTGTTTTGAAGAAAAAAAATATTCTTTATTTAGCCAAACGTGCTGTTATATATTGGGCCAAAACTAAAATGGTCTTATTACTTTTTAAGACTTTTAAGCTGCATTTTGAATGTATCAAGCCAGAAACACTTCTTATGATACTAAAGTTAAAAAGCTGTTACTGCGTAAAGTAGAATCATATCTCTTTACCATAATACTCCGATTTTAAAGAGGATATTGTTGTCTGTTGTTCAATTTATTTTTATTTATTTATTTATTTATTTATTTATTTATTTGAGATGGAGTCTCGCTCTGTCACCAGGCTGGAGTGCAGTGGCATAATCTCGGCTCACTGCCACCTCCGCCTCTCGGGTTCAAGCGATTCTCCTGCCTCAGCCTCCCGCATAGCTGGGACTACAGATACCTGCCACCATACCAGGCTAATTTGTGTATTTTTAGTAGAGATGGGGTTTCACCATGTTGACCAGGATGGTCTCAATCTCTTGACCTCGTGATCCGCCCACCTCGGCCTCCCACAGTCTGGGATTACAGGTGTGAGTCACTGTGCCCGGCCTATTATTATTATTTATATTAATAGTAATTAGCATGTATCGACTGCCTTATGTAGGCTAAGTACATCAGATACCATATCTCATCTTTTCCCAATTCTAGGAGACAGGAAGTAGATGAAGAAACTGAGTCTCAGAATGGTTAACTAATTTGCCCAAGATTGCAAAACTAGTTAGTGGCTCAACAATGTTGGAAAGTTTTTCTGACCACAAAGTATACCATAGTGTATTGTTGTTATAAATTTAGAAATTCAAGTATTGGTGAAAAATGTTGGTTTCTCCTTAATTGCACTCTAGTCCTGTCTTAGTTTGGGTTTCTCCAAAGGGCAGAGCCTGAAAAAAACCTGGCTGCAGGCTATTCATTTGTGTGTTAATATCCAAGGAAATGGGAGTGAGGCAGATGAGAGAGGGAGGCAGGAAAGAAGAACTATTCGGGTTGCTGCTGTAGGCAAGGGGGGCCCAATTCTACCTTCACTCCAGGAAGCACACAAAATGCCTCCTGCAAATATCTGCCCCATGGAGGAGGACTGAGCAGTTGCCACTGGCACATGTTTTCTGTTGGCTGACGATTGCCCCTGGAAGCTCTCTGAACTTCCGGTATCCATTTGTGTGTAGACTGAGCAGGATGCTCATTGGAGAAGCCCTTGGATAGAATGCAGAAGACGTGACTGAACTCATCCTAGAGGTGGCATTACCTGCTCCCAGGGCATCTTCTCCAATCATCACACCATTCGTGCTGTTGGAATTATCTTCACCCTTGAATGTCCTGCTTTTCTTTTCTCTAGAAATTCTATTCACCCTTTTAGGTACTGATCAGGTGTCATGTTATCTGTGAAGCTGCACTTGACCCTGCCTCTTTCCTCCCTCTAACCTTCTACTACAGGTCAGTCATAAGACTGTCCTTTTTATAAATTTTTATTTTTATTATTTTTTGAGGTGGCATCTTGTTCTGTTGCCCAGGCTGGAGTGCACTGGCCTGATCTTGACTCACTGCAACTTCTGCATCCTGGGTTCAGGCGATTCTCCTGCCTCAGCCTCTGAGTAGCTAGGATTAAAGGTGCGTACCATCACACCCAGCTGTTTTTATATTTTTAGTACAGACAGGTTTCTCCATGTTGGCCAGGCTGGTCTCGAACTCCCGACCTCAAGTGATCTGCCCACCTCAGCCTCCCAAAGTGCTGGGATTACAGGCATGAGCCACCATGCCCTGCCAGACCATTATATATTCTATTGATGTCTTATAAACACACTACTTGCTTACAGGCTTTTTTCCCTCAGTAAATCTGAATTTCTTGAGTGCAGTGATTGTATTTGCTCAGTTATATAACCATGTAACAGAGCCAAGATATTTTCATATTTTAACTAATGAAACAAGTGAAGGAATGAGTGCATATCTTCTTTTCATGATTTCACAGATTTCAATCCTGAGCTCTTTCTGCCTTCTCCTTCCCAGACCAAGACAGAAGAGCACTAACATTTCCTATCATTTTAGGTGCCCTTCCCTGGACCTTCTCCAGACCTCTTTGATATTGAGATGTGGCATCCAGAACTTCCTAGAGTGCTCCAGGTGACACTGCACCACAGTTGTGCATATCGAGGTGATCCTGGCATCTGTTTCTCTGCTTCTCAACCCAGCAGCAGCAACTTATACATTATTGCTGGCAATCATTTTGGTTTCCTGCATTACAGTGATTCATGGACAGGCCTCTCTTTCCTAATGGACTGCAGACTCCTGAGGGGAAGAGAATTGTCTTATTCATCTTCCTATTCCCATAAGAGAGAGAAGGTGACATACTGAATGGTCAAGGACAGCCACCTTCTCATACAATGGTCATAATAATGATAGTTCACAATGATTAAGCATTTACCATGTCCCTGTCTCCCCGAATGCACTATATGCACTGTATAAGTTATCTCACATCATTTTCTCACTATAGCCTTTGAGATGGTGTTGTCATTATCCCCATTTCACAGACAAGGCAACTGCAACTTAGATTGAGTAGGTGACTTGTCTAAGATCACGCATCTAGCAAGTTGCATAATCTTAGAGCCAGGAATGAGTTCAGGCCTCTCTGAACCTAACCAGAGTCCATGCAATTACAATAGCATGGACTGCTAGGGGCTTTTCCAAAAGATGGAAGGGAGCACAGAGATCATCAAAAACAATGAGGGAAGATTTGTTGCTTGTGTGCTTATTTATTTATTTATTTATTTAGATCAATGGTACTCAACCAGGAGCAATTTTCCCAGGGAAATACGTCTCAACACATTGCCACATGTCCCCCTGGGGGGGCAAAACCACAGCTGGGGTGGGGTACTACTCACATCTAGTGGGTTGAGGCCAGAAATACTACTAAAATCCTACCATGTGCAACAAATAATTATCCACCTCAGATGGGCAATAGTGCTGAGGATGAGGAAATGAAGAAACTGAGAAAGAAAAGGAGGAAGGGAATAAGTCTAACACAACACAGTGGCAAGGCTGGGATAAGGACTGAGCCTTCTGCCTCTTTATCTCATTGCATTTCCAACTCTACCGTGCCCTTAAGTTGTACTGGCTCATCCTGATGGGTGGTAGTTACTGCATGTGGAAATGCTTTGCAAACCATAATGTTGCACAAAGGTTAAGTTCTGGTCACCAGTCACATCTCCCTGCTGGGTCACACTTTAACTGACTTCTCAGGACTGGCCCCTGCTTGTCTGGATCTATTCGCTCTTTCAGCCTTCTCTTCTGTAGCTGAACTCTGATTTCTCTCTCTCCTCCATCATCCCTACCCACTGCCTCCTGAGGGGATCACAGAGAAAGTTTTTTATCTTGTACTTCTATAACTTCCTTAATGATTCTTAACATGGAGTGGGCTTTTTCATTGAAGTGATACTCCAGGCTAATACACTCAGGGATGTTCTTGTCCTTCTAGAGCTACTGCGTGGTTCAGTTTCATTAAAAGTGTTGGATTTAACAAGTTGGGCCATATTCGTGATTCATTCTGGGAAAGTATTTATTTCTGAACATCCTGTTTTGGCCTCCTTTAAATGATCCTGGTGTCTGACAAGTCCTTGCATCTCTAGGACTCCCCCAGACCCTTCCCAATTTACCTGCTCTGATTTGGTACTTGATGTTTGCATAGTTCTGACCCCTACTGGACTTTGCATCTTGATCCCAAGTCTCATTGCAAACACTGATGGTCCTGATGGCTAATTGTGGGCTTTACGTGGAACTCTGTTCTCTTTGAGACCCAATTCCCTTGCCAAACTCCTTACCCTTTTAACCTGCTCACCAGGAGAGGGAGACTGGATGTATCTCTCATAGCAGGGTTGGGGAAGGGCCTTAATGCCTAGTTTGTAACTGGCTTTAGAGGACCTCCACCAAATATTCTGGGTCCTGTTGGTAGTTTATAATAGGTGTTTCATTCATAAATTTCATTTTAAAATTTCTAACTATGATAGCCTGTAATGGATTACAAATAAGAAATCAAGCAATCAATATTCTAAGTAAGTCAATATATAAGAATTCCTCCACAATTGACTGTCCATTATGTGAAACAGCAATGCCAAAGTAAATGTTGGAAGTTTCCAAAGTTCCAACAGCCTGGGCATGGTGGCTCATGCCTTGTAATTCTAGCACTTTGGGAGGCAAAGGCGGGCAGATTGCCTGAGCTCAGGAGTTTGAGACCAGCCTGAGCAACATGGCAAAACTCCGTTTCTACTAAAAATACAAAAAATTATCTGGGTGTGGTGGAACATACCTGTAGCCCCAGCTACTTGGAAGGCCGAGGCATGAGAATTGCTTGAACCCGAGAGGCAGAGGTTGCAGTGAGTGGAGATTGTGCCACTACACTCCAGCCTGGGCAACAGAGCAAGACTCTGTCTCAAATAATAATAATAATAAATAATAATAATAATAAACAAGTTCCAACAAATTGGAACATCTCCAACTAGTGCTCTGTTCTCAACTAAAGATATAGAGAGAATGAAAGAATCTGTGTATATCTGTGTATACTGTGTGTGTGTGTGTGTGTGTGTGTGTGTGTGTGTATACTCAGTAGGACCATCGTGTGTGATAAGGGGACAGAGGGTAGAATGTACGCATTACACATTTGATCTCTTTCCTTTCTCTTTTCCTTTCTCCCCTATTTCTCCCAGTTGAAGATATTTAAAAACAATTATAGCACTGGATAGAGTATTCTAGCTTAGAGAAAGTTGAGGTTTTCAGCCTTCCATACTATATTTGATATAATCATGAAACCACAGAATTGATTTTTTTTTTTTTTTTTTTGAGTAGTAGCAACCACTGCTACAAGATCACAGACAAACTGCAAAGCACACAGTTTATTTGGCTGGTCCTTCCACCTCTTTGGATTTCTATCCTATTTGTGTTTTTCTGTCTGTCCAATAGCATAGGAAGAAACAAGTTTTGAGTGTCCCTGGTGGCCTAACTCTGGTACAATGAATGCTACCATACCCGTCAGAAAAGTTCTCACTTGTCCTTGGCTGCAAAGACCTGAGGTCTTCTCTTTCAAAGACTCCTAGAAAGTGTCTTTTTGCAGCATCTTGGCCAATTCTCACTAGAGTTCTATTTGGAACGGGTACTAAAATGCAAGCCAGAGTCAACAGAAGAGTATCTTTATATTGAAGTTATATTCAAGCTTTGATGCCAGCTAAATTCACTATCTTTCATATTCTTGTCATCATGAGATACTACCAAAAAATCCAAGACCCACTGGCCATTCACTTTTCCACTTCAGGCTTCTTATTATGAATTGTTCTGTATTTTTTTTTATTCCCAATTTGCCCTACCTCTGTCTTCATCCAAATACCACCCAGAACCTAAATTCAAAAGTAAACAAACTCCTGTAGAGCTGCAGTTCCTCCACAGCCCAATTCCTCTCTCTCTGGCTTTCAGTGGATCCTGGCAATCCCTCAAGAACACTGCAGGCCTAGTGTTAAGAGCTCAGGCTCTGTGTTCAAATCTTCTGTGTTTATATCCCAGCTCTGTCACTCACTAAGTATGTCACTAAGTAAGTTTGGACAAGTTACCAAAAATTTTTTAGCCTCAGTTTCTGAATCTGAAAATGAGAGAAACAACTCCTTTGTGATTATTATGAGGATTAAATGAGTATACATAGGAAGCACAACAATGCCTAACACATTGGGAGACTTCAGTAGATAATAGTATTTAGTCGGTCCTGCAAAAACTGCTTGCATTCCTTGCACTTCAGTATTTGTTTGGTTGGAGGTTTTCAACATCTTCTCAGTGAAGCATTTCCTTCTCTAAGCCACTACTCCTTCACTCCCACATAAAAACCACCGCTTGCTGTGAGACTCATCTTGCAAGATTTTCATTCTTTACCCTCCTTACCCATGCCATAGCCTCACATTCATCCAGAACTTCTGCATTTTCTCACAGTAAGTTCAATTTCAAGCACTACCATCGGACTATATGGCATCCATGATGGGATGACTTGTTCATCCTCCTGCAAAACCACCCCTGTGCATGGGTTTATTTCCTCAGCATCGACACCTCAGCTTCTCAGCTCCTGAACAGTACTGGAGATAAGGAAACACCCTTGCTGCTACCCATTTGCCATGAATCCAGTTTAAATGTTACATATTGCAACTGAGGAGACAAGTCTCAGTCAAGTTGCCTCAGACTTTTGCTCAAGGGCACACAACTAATGAATAATTAAAACCAGAACTCCTGACTTCAAGTCCAGATGTTTTGTGCCACACCAGAGCTGCTTTGCGAGGTTTTCTGAAGTTTATGCCCATTTGTTTGGCATTTTGGGACCCAGAAGAAGCATTTAATGGTATGTGTAAGCTTGGAGATGCTACTCTTCCTCTCTCCTGTAGAGATTATTTACATAAGTATTTGTCTTTCATTGTCAGATATGTACTTTTTCCCATACAAATTTTGTAACTCTCCTCTCCTAGCCTATGAGGATATATCTATGGTCCCATTTATCTGGGCAAAGGGGCTCATTTTACCTGGGCAGCAGGAAAGGGGAAAAGAAAACTCTCCTATTTCCTGAGCTAGCAGGGTTCCCACCCTTTGGGGTTCAATAGCAGGCCAATAGTCTGTCACCCAAGGCATCCATTGGCTGAGGGAAACATGGGGACAGGGAATGAAAGACTCACTAGGAATGAGCTTGGGGCTGACGGTGTGTTGTGCGTTGGTTGGTATTTATTTTCTCTTTGAAGGAAGGGGAATGGTGATGGCAGATAGATTGTCCTAGTCTCACTGGACAGGAAATGTCTTCCAAGAAGGAAATGATGATGTGTCCTCAGGCACAGGAAGCAGAGAGATGGTTTGGTGCTTGGCACAGGAAGCGGAGAGATGGTTTGGTACTTGGAACAGGGTGGCTCCCTTATGAATAAACATTCATTGAAGATGACTTCATCAGTGAGTATATTTCATGCATTCCCTTTTATTTTTCCTTAACCTCACATGTGGAGAACAGGCTAGAGGGCAGAAGTATTCATTTTGAGAAAAAATGAACCTCTGGAAGTGAGGTTTTAAGAGGAATACCTTCCAACCCCATGAAATAAATTGATTTAATTACAATTAATTATTTATTGAAGTTCTACTATGTACATGTACTGAGAAATACCGACATTAACCAAAAAACCCATACAAACCATCTTTTTCTACTCTTAAGGAGTTTACTATCTAGTTTTAGTCAGAGGTAAACTAAGCAGCAAACAACAATAGTAGTTTTCATTTAACCTTTCAGTGGGGTCAGGGGATGCCCATGTGTGATAAAATTTAAATCACCCTCCTATGGACCATTTAAGTTTTATGAATTTTCACTTCACAGATGAGAGTTCTTCAAGGGCAGATATATTTATTCTCTTTTATGGAAGATGAGCAACACTGTTCTAGGTCACTGCTGAAGTGTACATCAGACTCTTTTTCAATACTCCCGTTGTGAGAAAGGAAAATATAGATGAATTGATTAAAAGTTGTAATAGTGAGTACTTTTTTGGCCAGGCACGGTGACTCACGCCTGTAATCCCAGCACTTTGGGAGGCCAAGGTGGGCGTATCACGAGGTCAGGAGATCAAGACCATCCTGGCTAACATGGTGAAACCCCGTCTCTACTAAAAATACAAAAAATTAGCCAGGTGTGGTGGCGGGTACCTGTAGTTCCAGCTGCTCGGGAGGCTGAGGCAGGAGAATGGAGACAGAGCGAGACTCTGTCTCAAAAAAAAAAAATAGTACTTTTTATAATTATTTTTATGTATTACATAAAAAATTGGGACACATAGAAGAATCAGATAAATACTTGTGACAATTGAGAAAGTTTCCATTTGAAGTTTGTATATTTAGATTAACAGAAGCAAATGGTAGAGAGACAGACTTATTCAGGATTCAGCAGAGGTTTTAGTGCATCCAAAACTGGAGTTGACTACCATTGGACATAGTGAATGGCTCAACACTGAAAGTATTCGAGGATGAGCTGGAAAAATGCCTTTAGGGATGATGGCAATGAAGGTCTCTTTTTGGATAAAAGCATTCTTGTTGTTGTTGTTTTGTCCTGTAAGCTCCTTCCTACATGTTATGGTCCCTCTCTGATTACAGTTAAGGTTCCCCAAAGAGCAGTTCTTACTTGAATTCCCAGAAGATGATGTCCACCCCTTCTCTCCTGTCCAGTCACAGCTCTGAAAGCCTTTGAGAGGTTTCCATACAGGAGCAGATGCAGAGTGGAGAGGAAAGAAATATTACTTTGCAGCAACTGGTGCTCCATCAAAACAGAGGCCTTGCGAAATGACGGCAGACATCAGTAATCGCCATAGGGCTGGCCTTATTTATAGGTTTGGGAGAAAGATAAATACTGTACATGCACATTCTAATTAAGGCCAACACTTCCCAGCATGCACAGCTCTGCATCTCATTCTCCCTGCCACTGCTGCCGCGTCTCATATTTTCTGTGCTGTTCTTGTTATTAGTAATGCTGTACTGCCTAAAATGTATGGAGTCCCAAGTTGGCTGCAGGGCACAAGGATTTAATCCACTGGAGCCTGGACTCAAAAACACCACAGCTCATTTGCCCTCATCTTCAGTGACTGACTAGGGCACTTAGACCATGGATAGTGATGTGGCTCTTCGGATGACCTGTGAAGGGACCCCAGGTCCACTCTGTACAGCACTTGATAGGAATGCTCCCTCCTCAGTGCAATTCATGCCAACTAAGCATCTGTTGCATGTGGAGGAGAGAGATAATCTGTTTCCATCAGACATATTTCTAAGATAGATTTTTGAATGGCATAAAGCTAATGCTCTTTTTACATTCTCCCCTGCCTATTATATAATGAAAAAAAAATACAGTGTATGCCATGCACATATGACTAATGTCCCTTACAGAAAGCCCATCCTAGCTTTGATTTTTGGGAGATGAGGACATCATAATCTAATATAGCTAATCATGTCAAAGGCACAATCAATAAGAATACACTGATCTCATGGTATAATTAAGTCTGCATAAGTTCATTTCTAAACCAAATCAATCAATCTAACCAGGAATTCACAAGTATCATTAATTAAAAAAAAAATCAGGATTTATTTTTCAAAATATTAGCATCTTGCTATTTAAAAATTTCTACCTATTCTTAGTTCCTTAGAATGTCCTTTTATAAACACACTGAAATAAAACTTGGGTTCTTTTCTTGAAAAGAATATGACCTTTCATCACTGCAAAAAAAACTTAGTAAAAGTATTTCCTTCAGTTTCTTCCCAGAAGCACCATCATTTCATTCTGGAGAGATCTTCAGATCATCCTCAGAATATGTATACACAGTGGGCAAGGACTGAATAAACATCTGGGTTTTACTTGTAGCTTCCTTTTAATCAAGATCATGAGTTGAAGAAAGAAAATAGAAACAGATAGGAAAACACCAGGCTAACCTAGGGATGGAGTAGTATTTTCTCTTCTGTTTTCTCCTCAGGACTTTTGACTCAAATCCCAGTGAAAAGCTGTTGGAATTATTAGCTGATTTTTATTCTAAAATTTTTGTTACTATACCAACCTGGACCAGCTGTCTGTGTGTATTTATGCATGCATGCATGTATGCATGCATGTATGTATGTATGTGTGTATGCATGTGTTGGTTTATGCATGTGCATGTAGGCTGCCTATCCACGTGTCTATGAGACTTAGTAATTGAGGAGCATGTTTGTTCTCAATGTATACAGCTAATCCAACAGCGTAAATCCCAAGCTAACAGAGTGTGTGAGAATTTGTAGTGCACATTTTTCACCCTCCAAGATTCATTTGGATAATTGTAAATGCTTAGCACCACGTCTTGGGAGGCAGCAGCATGGAGTCGGATGGAAGGAGGAAATTAATATTCATGCAGTAACTACTATATAACTGACAAAGACCTAGATACCTCACATATTTGGTATAATTTATTTTTACAATGTGGATAATGATACCTATCTTCCAGCATAGCAATTTTTATTTGTATTTTATAGACAAAAAGGTCAAGAAATTAAATAATTTCTCCAATATTTCATGACTAGCATGTAGTAATTGGGGGGAGTCCATTTAAGCCTCTGGAAAGCAGATATGGGAGTGTAAGTTTGTCATAGAGGATTCATGGATAGCTTGGTAAGGTCAGAGGTACAAGAGGCCATGGCCAGTTTTTAGCACAGGGTCTCATATGCATAGTAGGAAGTCAAAAAATACTGTTAAATGAATGACTTGGGAATCTAGGGCAATCAGTTGTGACAGAATAATAGAATAGTGTGAGCACAAGGCTTAATCTAGAAGGAGTGCTTACACGTTCAACCCATCTGTGTTACACTGGTCAAATAACGATAATCTGATTCTGCAGATGAGTCAGAAGGCACAGGAAATCAGTCAAGCAGAGGAGTAAGCAAATAACTGGGCTCTGAATATTTAGGATTCAGCTTAGAGTCAGCCAATATTTGTTGAGTAGCTGCTCTGTGCTACATTCTTACTTTTCTAGGTAGTTTTCACTTTATCTTATTTCACCTTTGCAACAGTCATTTTTCCCAGCTGAGGAGGGTAGGTTTCCTTAACTTTCCCAAGGCCACATGCAAATCTGTGGTGAAGTCAGTGTTTGTATCCAGGTCCCTTGACTCACTCCAGTGCTCTTAACATGATGAGCATAGTCCATATTCAGCAGGCTTCTTGCTTGCCTGTCAACAACATCCAGCATCACTTGACTTCCAACACCTCCTGTCATTCTGAGGACAGCACCCCCTCTTCTTGTTTTCTTTTCAAATTGTTGGCACCTCTTTCTCGGTTACTTCTCTCAGTTCCTTCTTATCTGCTGACTTCTGAATATTAGAGTGTTCCTAGTTCAGTCTTTATACTTCTTCTCTTTTCTGTCTACACACATTTCCTTAGTGTGATTATCTAGTCTAATGGCTTTCATTATCATCATAATGACCCTAAAATGTAGATCTCCAGCCCAGAACACTCTCCTTAGCTCTTCATAGCTCTACTTCAATGTCCAAAAAGCTTCCCAAACTCCACCTCTTCAATGCTGTCCTCCTGATATTCCCCAGAACTTGGCTGCACTTACTGTATTCTCCATCTTAGTTTATAGCAACTCCAGCCTTCCAATTGCTCAAGTCCAAAACCACAGATTCATCTTTAATGTTGTCTCTCTCATAGTCCACTCCCAATCTGTTGGTAAATCCTGTTCGCTAGATCTTCAGAAACATTTGGAATCTGACCACATCTTACCACTCCAATTGCTGTCCTTTTGGCCGAGTTCACTGTCAGCCCTTACCTGGATTATTGTAAGAGTCTTTCTTGATGTGAATTTGCTCACCTTCAGCCTATTGTGCATCTAGTAGCCACAGTAACTGTAAAAGGTGAGTCAAATCATGTCATTCTTCAGCTTACAATCATTTCATTCAGAGTAGAAGGCAACATCCTTCTAATCATATCCAAGTTCCTGCAGATCTGGCCTTATTAAGCACAAGCTTCCACCTCAAGGCCTTGACCCTTGCTATTCCCTCTGCACAAAACACACTTCCCCAGACATCTACAGTGCTTGGTCCTTCACCTCTTTAGGTCCTTTCTAGCCACACCATCTAAATTGCCCACCATTCCCACACATACAACTAACCCTTTTCTCTACTTTATTTTTTTCTACAGCATTTATCACTGTTCAGCATAGTCTGTATTTAACTTAGTTGTCTTTTTAATTGTCTCCTCTCTTTCTGCTAGAATGTGAGCACCAAGAAGGCAGGGATTTTGGCTATGTTGCTTGTTATTGCATCCCCAGCAAAGAGAATGGTACATAAAAGAAATGCCTGGCACATAGGAGAAACCAAAAAAATGTTTACATAATGAATGAATGGAAAGGACTGAGCCATAAGAATTCAGCACAGATTGAAAGAGGCACAGAGCTCAGTATAACCCCTGATATATAGGCAATCTAAGCAGGTTCAGTGAGATTCTGTGGAGTGTGTGCACTAGTTCACAGCCCAGCATGTTCATTCATCAGATAATTCCCCCCAGTATCCCAATGTGGTGTTCCTGTGCCCCAAGAGAAAATGCATTAACTCTCAGAAACTTGATAGATCATGAACCATGAAAGTACTTGTAATCAGCTGTGTAAATACAGAATGTAAGTCCTGATTCCATTAGCTTTGTGATGGCACACAATTGCAAAATAAAAATCGAAAATGAAAAGGAAAAGAATAATTCGACTGTATTTTCATAGAAGCATCCCTTACTGCCATGTTATTGTATCTCACCTATACCACACAATCCTTCCTCATTATGTCACTCCCCAGTTTTGGAAGACATTACAGCCTACCAAAAAGAACATGGACCCTAGAATCAGAGAGACTTGGCTTTACATTGTGGTCACATTATTTGCTAGCCACAAAATCTTGGTTGATTTATTTGACCTTTCTTCTCTTCAATGCTTACTTGTAGTGTAGGCAGAATAAAACATACTTAACAGTATGTAGTGTGTACTTCACAGTATGAAGCAGTACCCTACTTCATAGAGTAATTATGAAGATCAAATTATATATATTTTTTATAATTATATATACATAATTGGCATTTAAGGCATGCTCCTTAAAAGATTTTAAATTGTGAAATAAGAGCAGATGTAGACAGAAAAGCAGAGATGTGTAGCTTAGTGTTTCATGAGAAATTAAAGGTTGCAGCTTCTAGACTAGTCACTTCCCATATGTCTTTAACTAACTGGGGTCTATGTTTTGAAAAGACATAGGTGCATCAATAGGCGCTGTTGTAGAGCATGCTGATAGGCCTAATGCTTCCCCCTAAAGTATATATTGCAGATAGTTGTTCATTGTCATCCCGGTTCTATTTTGCATTTGAAGTCAGACTAGAATTCAGACGATATGTATGGCAGCTAAAATAAACTGGAATCAAGAACTCCACCATGACCTGAGCAGGTATGTTCACCTTGACAAGTGGTTCTGACACACACCCTAGTGTGATCATCTTAGTCTGGTTGTACAATCAGTCCTTGAAACGATGAACACAGAAGTCCTTTAAAGAGGAAATATATAAGAAGTGTCTTTTCTTAGCTTTTATTTCTGAATTCAGCAGTATTACCTTCTCTGGGAATCTACGTGGTTTTAGAGCATTTTAGTGGGGATGAAGTTAAGTGTGGCCAACACAATCTTAAGAAATTTTACTAAACTCATGATATGCATAGGTACCATGGATGTAAGCAATGTGATATTGAAGCCTAACTCAAAGAAATAAAATTGGAAACTTGTTTATATAAATACTGACTTTTAAAAATTATATTCTATTTTAAGTTTTTTCTAATTTAATCCTTCCCAGCAACACAAGAGCCATCTCTTAGCAAGCAGTGGGTAGAACTCTTGTTCTTATTCACATACATTATCTGCTCTATTTTCTTCCCAATTCAGACCCTTTACTTTGTTATAACAGGGAAAACAACAAAAAAGTGGTAAAGGTTTATTAAGGAAGAAGAAACAGTAACCCTCCCAGAAGATAACATAGTATAATTTAAATAGGCTTGTGCTCTGGCAGGTGTTTGGTGTTTGGGTTCTCATCTAGCTTTCTGACAAGCCGGTGATTGCCAAACTTGACTGCACATTGGAATCACCTGAGAAGCTTCAACAACTACTGACACTTGAGAGATGATGATGTGATTGGCCTGGGGTGTATTCTGACCTTTGGAAGATTTAAGAGATCACCAGGTGATTTTAATGTGCAGATAAGTTTGGGAATCACTTCCAGAGTCTGTGATAGGAAACAGTCATTTATCAATTTAGAATCCTTCTGAATCAAAGCATTTCTAATTTCATGAAGCCAGAGATATTGCTTAGGACATAAGTATCATCTCCAGTGTCTGGTATCAATAAATAAGGCCCAAATAGCTAATTTTGAAAGGCAAAGGATTATATCTACCTAGCAGCACTCCAGTAACCAAAGCATTTAAGTTAAAAAAATGAAATACAGGTTATCTGTGGGCAGCAACTTTATCATTACAAGGATGCTACCTGAAGGGAAATAAAAGAAAATAGAAAGCAGGGATATTATTTCATTCTCAAACTGCTATAAAGAACTATCTGAGACTGGGTAATTTATGAAGAAAATAGGTTTAATTGACTCAGTTCCACAGGCTGTTCAGAAGCAGGGCTGGGAGGCCTCAGGAAACTTACAATTATAGCAGGAAGTGAAGGGGAAGCAAACACGTCTTACCATGGTGAAGCAGGAGAGCGGGTACAAGGGGGGAAGTGCCACCCTTCTAAACCATCAGATCTCATGAGAACTCACTCTCATGAGAACATCATGGGGGAAATCCGCCCCCACGTTCCAATCACCTCCCATCAGGTCCCTCCCCTAACATGTGGGGATTACAATTCGACAAGAGATTTGGATGGGGACACAGAGCCAAACCACAGTAGTAGACTTCAGTCGATGGAAGAGCTGTGTTTCCTAAGCTGAGTATCCATATAACCTAGGTTTGAATGTATCCTTTTTCAAGGTCATCCTAAAAATCAGAAATGGAAAAATTAGGAAAATCTAGACGTGGATATGAGGAAATTAATAATTCTATGTCTAAATTCTCTTTAATTTGGGATATTCTCATTGGAAACTTGGATTTCAAACCACTCACTATCCTCTGAACTTTCGCAGAGAGATGATCACTTTGCACAGCCGTGGGATGCAGAACAGGACACTTTTCCTTGGGTTTTTTTTTTTTTTTTTAAGGAAGATGAGGTCAGGCAGCCAATAGGAATGGAGCAGAGTAGCCCAATCAGAAATAAGTTGGATCCTTACAGGAGGGTTTGAGAGTCTGGGCACTCACTGCTTTCTTTCTGAACCCATAGTCAAGATGGGAAGATGTGCAGAACAGTGTAGTCCAATAGAAAGATAATGCAAGCCACACATATACTTTATTTTTTTTTTTTGTATTTATTTATTTATTTTTATTATACTTTAAGTTCTAGGGTACATGTGAATGACGTTTATATCATGTATAACTCCCCAATGCAATCCCTCCCTCCTCCCCCCTCCCCATGATAGGCCCCAGTGTGTGATGTTCCCCTTCCCCAGTCCAAGTGATCTCATTGTTCAGTTCCCACCTATGAGTGAGAACATGCGGTGTTTGGTTTTCTCTTCTTGTGATAGTTTGCTAAGAATGATGGTTTCCAGCTGCATCCATGTCCCTACAAAGGATGCAAACTCATCCTTTTTTATGGCTGCATAGTATTCCATGGTGTATATGTGCCACATTTTCTTAATCCAGTCTGTCACAGATGGACATTTGGGTTGATTCCAAGTCTTTGCTATTGTGAATAGTGCCGCAATAAACATACGTGTGCATGTGTCTTTGTAGTAGAGTGATTTATAATCCTTTGGGTATATACCCAGTAGTGGGATGGCTGGGTCATATGGTACATCTAGTTCTAGATCCTTGAGGAATCGCCATACTGTTTTCCATAATGGTTGAACTAGTTTACAATCCCACCAACAGTGTAAAAGTGTTCCTATTTCTCCACATCCTCTCCAACACCTGTTGTTTCCTGACTTCTTAATGATTGCCATTCTAACTGGTGTGAGATGGTGTCTCATTGTGGTTTTGATTTGCATTTCTCTGATGGCGAGTGATGATGAGCATTTTTTCATGTGTCTGTTGGCTGTATGGATGTCTTCTTTTGAGAAATGTCTGTTCATATCCTTTCCCCACTTTTTGATGGGGTTGTTTTTTTCTTGTATATTTGTTTGAGTTCTTTGTAGATTCTGGATATTAGCCCTTTGTCAGATGAGTAGGTTGCAAAAATTTTCTCCCATTCTGTAGGTTGCCTGTTCACTCTGATGGTAGTTTCTTTAGCTGTGCAAAAGCTCTTTAGTTTAATTAGATCCCATGTGTCAATTTTTGCTTTTGCTGCCGTTGCTTTTGGTGTTTTAGACATGAAGTCCTTGCCCATGCCTATGTCCTGAATGGTACTACCTAGATTTTCTTCTAGGGTTTTTATGGTATTAGGTCTAACATTTAAGTCTCTAATCCATCTTGAATTAATTTTCGTATAAGGGGTAAGGAAAGGATCCAGTTTCAGCTTTCTACTTATGGCTAGCCAATTTTCCCAGCACCATTTATTAAATAGGGAATCCTTTCCCCATTTCTTGTTTCTCTCAGGTTTGTCAAAGATCAGATGGCTGTAGATGTGTGGTATTATTTCTGAGGACTCTGTTCTGTTCCATTGGTCTATATCTCTGTTGTGGTACCAGTACCATGCTGTTTTGGTTACTGTAGCCTTGTAGTATAGTTTGAAGTCAGGTAGCGTGACGCCTCCAGCTTTGTCCTTTTGACTTAGGATTGTCTTGGCAATGCGGGCTCTTTTTGGTTCCATATGAACTTTAAAGCAGTTTTTTCCAATTCTGTGAAGAAAGTCATTGGTAGCTTGATGGGGATGGCATTGAATCTATAAATCACCTTGGGCAGTATGGCCATTTTCACGATATTGATTCTTCCTATCCATGAGCATGGTATGTTCTTCCATTTGTTTGTGTCCTCTTTGATTTCACTGAGCAGTGGTTTGTAGTTCTCCTTGAAGAGGTCCTTTACATCCCTTGTAAGCTGGATTCCTAGGTATTTTATTCTCTTTGAAGCAATTGTGAATGGAAGTTCATTCATGATTTGGCTCTCTGTTTGTCTGTTACTGGTGTATAAGAATGTTTGTGATTTTTGCACATTGATTTTGTATCCTGAGACTTTGCTGAAGTTGCTTATCAGCTTAAGGAGATTTTGGGCTGAGACAATGGGGTTTTCTAAATATACAATCATGTCATCTGCAAACAGGGACAATTTGACTTCTTCTTTTCCTAACTGGATACCCTTGATTTCTTTCTCTTGCCTGATTGCCCAAGCCAGAACTTCCAACACTATGTTGAATAGGAGTGGTGAGAGAGGGCATCCCTGTCTTGTGCCAGTTTTCAAAGGGATTTTTCCAGTTTTTGTCCATTCAGTATGATATTAGCTGTGGGTTTGTCATAAATAGCTCTTATTATTTTGAGGTACGTTCCATCAATACCAATTTATTGAGCGTTTTTAGCATAAAGGGCTGTTGAATTTTGTCAAAAGCCTTTTCTGCATCTATTGAGATAATTATGTGGTTCTTGTCTTTGGTTCTGTTTATATGCTGGATTACGTTTATTGATTTGCGAATGTTGAACCAGCCTTGCATCCCAGGGATGAAGCCCACTTGATCATGGTGGATAAGCTTTTTGATGTGCTGCTGAATCCGGTTTGCCAGTATTTTATTGAGAATTTTTGCATCGATGTTCATCAGGGATATTGGTCTAAAATTCTCTTTTTTTGTTGTGTCTCTGCCAGGCTTTGGTATCAGGATGATGTTGGCCTCATAAAAAGAGTTAGGGAGGATTCCCTCTTTTTCTATTGATTGGAATAGTTTCAGAAGGAATGGTACCAGCTCCTCCTTGTACCTCTGGTAGAATTCAGCTGTGAATCCATCTGGTCCTGGACTTTTTTTGGTGGGTAGGCTATTAATTGTTGCCTCAATTTCAGAGCCTGCTATTGGTCTATTCAGGGATTCAACTTCTTCCTGGTTAAGTCTTGGGAGAGTGTAAGTGTCCAGGAAATTATCCATTTCTTCTCGATTTTCTAGTTGATATGCGTAGAGGCATTTATAGTATTCTCTGATGGTTGTTTGTATTTCTGTGGGGTCGGTGGTGATATCCCCTTTATCATTTTTTATTGCGTCTATTTGATTCCTCTCTCTTTTCTTCTTTATTAGTCTAGCTAGCGGTCTGTCAATTTTGTTGATCTTTTCAAAAAACCAACTCCTGGATTCATTGATTTTTTGGAGGGTTTTTTGTGTCTCTATCTCCTTCAGTTCTGCTCTGATCTTAGTTATTTCTTGCCTTCTGCTAGCTTTTGAATGTGTTTGCTCTTGCCTCTCTAGTTCTTTTAATTGTGATGTTAGAGTGTCAATTTTAGATCTCTCCTGCTTTCTCTCGTGGGCATTTAGTGCTATAAATTTCCCTCTACACACTGCTTTAAATGTGTCCCAGAGATTCTGGTATGTTGTATCTTTGTTCTCATTGGTTTCAAAGAACATCTTTATTTCTGCTTTCATTTCGTTATGTACCC
Organism: Trachypithecus francoisi; assembly: GCF_009764315.1. Taxonomy (NCBI): domain Eukaryota; kingdom Metazoa; phylum Chordata; class Mammalia; order Primates; family Cercopithecidae; genus Trachypithecus; species Trachypithecus francoisi. The sequence continues at coordinate 65,776,808 of NW_022681470.1, read as the reverse complement.
AGTAGTCATTCAGGAGCAGGTTGTTCAGTTTCCATGTAGTTGAGCGGTTTTGATTGAGTTTCTTAGTCCTGAGTTCTAGTTTGATTGCACTGTGGTCTGAGAGACAGTTTGTTATAATTTCTGTTCTTGTACATTTGCTGAGGAGTGCTTTACTTCCAATTATGTGGTCAATTTTGGAATAAGTGTGATGTGGTGCTGAGAAGAATGTATATTCTGTTGTTTTAGGGTGGAGAGTTCTGTAGATGTCTATTAAGTCCGCTTGGTGCAGAGATGAGTTCAATTCCTGGATATCCTTGTTAACTTTCTGTCTCGTTGATCTGTCTAATGTTGACAGTGGAGTGTTGAAGTCTCCCATTATTATTGTATGGGAGTCTAAGTCTCTTTGTAGGTCTCTAAGGACTTGTTTTATGAATCTGGGTGCTCCTATATTGGGTGCATATATATTTAGGAGAGTTAGCTCTTCCTGTTGAATTGATCCCTTTACCATTATGTAATGGCCTTCTTTGTCTCTTTTGATCTTTGATGGTTTAAAGTCTGTTTTATCAGAGACTAGGATTGCAACTCCTGCTTTTTTTTGTTCTCCATTTGCTTGGTAGATCTTCCTCCATCCCTTTATTTTGAGCCTATGTATGTCTCTGCATGTGAGATGGGTCTCCTGAATACAGCAGACTGATGGGTCTTGACTCTTTATCCAGTTTGCCAGTCTGTGTCTTTTAATTGGAGCATTTAGTCCATTTACATTTAAGGTTAATATTGTTATGTGTGAACTTGATCCTGTCATTATGATATTAACTGGTTATTTTGCTCGTTAGTTGATGCAGTTTCTTCCAGCCTCGATGGTCTTTACATTTTGGCATGTTTTTGCAATGGCTGGTACCGCTTGTTCCTTTCCATGTTTAGGGCTTCCTTCAGGGTCTCTTGTAAGGCAGGCCTGGTGGTGACAAAATCTCTAAGCATTTGCTTATCTGTAAAGGATTTTATTTCTCCTTCACTGATGAAGCTTAGTTTGGCTGGATATGAAATTCTCGGTTGAAAATTCTTTTCTTTAAGAACGTTGAATATTGGCCCCCACTCTCTTCTGGCTTGTAGAGTTTCTGCCGAGAGGTCTGCTGTTATTCTGATGGGCTTCCCTTTGTGGGTAACCCGACCTTTCTCTCTGGCTGCCCTTAAGATTTTTTCCTTCATTTCAACTTTGGTGAATCTGGCAATTATGTGTCTTGGAGTTGCTCTTCTGGAGGAGTATCTTTGTGGCGTTCTCTGTATTTCCTGAATTTGAATGTTGGCCTGCCCTACTAGGTTGGGGAAGTTCTCCTGGATGATATCCTGAAGAGTGTTTTCCAACTTGGTTCCATTTTCCCCCTCACTTTCAGGCACCCCAATCAGACGTAGATTTGGTCTTTTTACATAATCCCATACTTCTTGCAGGCTTTGTTCATTTCTTTTTCTTCTTTTTTCTTTTGGTTTCTCTTCTCGCTTCATTTCATTCATTTGATCCTCAATCGCTGATACTCTTTCTTCCAGTTGATCGAGTCGGTTACTGAAGCTTGTGCATTTGTCACGTATTTCTTGTGTCATGGTTTTCATCTCTGTCATTTCGTTTATGATCTTCTCTGCATTAATTAGTCTAGCTGTCAATTCTTCCACTTTTTTTTCAAGATTTTTAGTTTCTTTGCACTTGGTACGTAATTCCTCCTTTAGCTCTGAGAGTTTGATGGACTGAAGCCTTCTTCTCTCATCTCGTCAAAGTCATTCTCTGACCAGCTTTGATCCGTTGCTGGCGATGGGCTGCGCTCCTTTGCAGGGGGAGATGTGCTCTTATTTTTTGAATTTCCAGCTTTTCTGCCCTGCTTCTTCCCCATCTTTGTGGTTTTATCTGTCTCTGGACTTTGATGATGGTGACGTACTGATGGGGTTTTGGTATAGGTGTCCTTCCTGTTTGATAGTTTTCCGTCTGACAGTCAGAAGGACTGTCTGTTGGTCTGTTGGAGATTGCTTGAGGTCCACTCCAGACCCTGTTTGCCTGGGTATCAGCAGCAGAGGTTGCCGAAGATAGAATATTGCTGAACAGCGAGTGTACCTGTCTGATTCTTTCTTTGGAAGTTTCCTCTCAGGGGTGACGCCACCTTGTGAGGTGTGGGGTGTCAGACTGCCCCTAGTGGGGGATGTCTCCCAGCTAGGCTACTCAGGGGTCAGGGACCCACCTGAGCAGGCAGTCTGTCCATTCTCAGATCTCAACCTCCTCGTTAGGAGATCCACGCCTCTCCCCAAAGCTGTCAGACAGAGTCGTTCGAGTCTGCACCGGCCCCCGCTCTTTCCCCTAATGGACTGCAGCTGTGCGCTGTCCGCAGAGGTAGAGTCTACAGAGACAGGCAGGCTTCCTTGAGCTGCTGTGAGCTCCACCCAGTTCGAGCTTCCCAGCGGCTTTGTTTACCTACTTAAGCCTCAGCAATGGCGGGCGCCCCTTCCCCAGCCTCGCTGCTGCCTTGCGGATAGATCGCCGCAGACGGCTGTGTTAGCAGTGAGGGAGGCTCCGTGGGCGTGGGACCCTCCCGGCCAGGTGTGGGATATATTCTCCTGGTGTGCCTGTTTCCTTAAAGCGCAGTATTGGGGTGGGAGTTACCCGATTTTCCAGGTGTTGTGTGTCTCAGTTCCCCTGGCTAGGAAAAGGGATTCCCTTCCCCCTTGCGCTTCCAGGTGAGGCGATGCCTCGCCCTGCTTCAGCTCACGCTGGTCAGGCTGCAGCAGCTGACCAGCACCGATTGTCCGGCACTCCCTAGAGAGATGACCCCAGTACCTCAGTTGAAAATGCAGAAATCACCGGTCTTCTGTGTCGCTCGCGCTGGGAGTTGGAGACTGGAGCTGTTCCTATTTGGCCATGTTGCTCCGCCCCGCCACATGTACTTTAAAATTTTCTAGTAGTCACATTAAAAGAAACAGGTGAAATTGATGCTAATATATGTTATTTTACTCAGTATTTATTATAATTTCAATATGTAATCAATATAGAAAAGTATGGTTGAGCTACTTTACATTCTTGTTTTTCTAGTAGGTCTTTGAAATCTGTCATAGTCTATTCACTTACAGCACATCTCCATTTGGATTAGCCAACGTGGATTAGACCAAACGGATTAGCCATATTCAAGGGTTCAACAGTCACATGTGGCTGCTGGCTACTGCTTTGGCTAGCACATGTGCAGAGGAAAGATAACTGGCCCTGAGCATGAAAGACCTGAGTTCTAATCTGCCTTTAAATGGTGGATTGTCTTAGAGGGCCTCTAGTGTCATTTTTAGTCCTTATGTTTTCTGGTTCAATGGCAAGTCAAGGATGCGGGTGCAATGCAAAATTGGATAAGAATGGCCAAGTCTCCACAGCTGGACATTCCCTAAGGCAAGGCCTGTTATTTCTATCTAAGCTTAGGAAGATTTAAAAAGCATCTACATCTCTCACCGAAACAGCGGGTTCTGAGCAGAGGGTAAGTTCTTTGTCCCTTAAAGCTAAAGGATTCTCTGGGATGTGATTCTAGGGAAAACCTCACTACAGATTGCCTAACTGGGAATTAAACTCTGCTATTGACCTGAGTGGTCAGGCGATGAGCAGTGTGCCGTAAATCAAACCCTTGACCCACAAACAGAAAGCAAAGCCCTTTTGATTAGTTTTGAGCAGCTATATTAAAAAGACCACTGCACACTTCCATGGTCTCTTTCATCCCACGACTGGTAGAGTTGTGAGGAGCCATTCCCCACTCCCATTGCCACTGGCTTTCAGAGCAATAATATGCCCAGGCACAGCATAACTCTGTCTTCCCTCCTAGCCTGGGGTGGCCCTGGAGCTATGAAAAGTCTTTATTCATTGCCCCACTTTCAGATAAATTAGCTCAAATGGTTGTCTATTTACACCTCGGTCAGAAAACTTCTGTTTTTGCGGGTGTGATACGGAAGTGGCAATGGGGAGCTAAAAATTGAACTAAAATGAGAGAAGATGCACATCCCATCTGTTCTCCTGAAACGCTGTGTGACCTCAGTCTTCCCATGTCTAGACTTCAGTTCTTCCCCATATGAAACAAAGAAAGCTCTTTCCACTTTGATAGTGAGGATAATGTTTGTGGAATTCTGGAGCATTTCACAAGAAGGTTAAAATAAATGCAAGATACAAAAACGAATCATTTCCTCAGACCCCAGAGGAGGAGCAGGATTGTAAATAACTGTCAAATCTTGGTAAGCAGTTTAGACAGAAGAGGAGTAGGGACACTAGGATGGGAAGGTCAAGGACAGAAAGGGGAGGGCTGCAAGGGAGAAGGAAGGTGAAGAGGGCTGGAGAATGCTTCCTGCCGGGTCACCAATCACTAAGGATGGCAAAGTTTGGAAACCTTGCCTTTGTTCCAGGAGGACTTGATGAGCAAAACTGATTAGCTGTAGAATATCATTTAAATCTCTTCTTAAAGCAAATCCAAGTCTTTAATCATTATCTCCCAAAACACCAAACGGCTCCAGACACACACACCAGCTTCACTGAGAGACTTGTCAAGACTGAAACAGTAATTCACAAATTCACTAAAATTCCCTGCTCCACGGAGCAGTATGACAGCTCCAGCGACCGCGGTAACATTTCTATTCAAACTGGCTTTGGAGCCGAAGCTATAAATATCCTTGCAATATTTCCTGCTTCAGAACATAAAGACAGCTTTACAGCACTGATAAAATAGAAATTACTTTCTCTCTGAGGTCTTGCTGGAATTTTAATGTCTGTTTTGCAATAAAGCAGCTCCTACACAATTTGATTTGAGAGAAAGAAAACAAACGGTCTAATTTAGTTACAATAATGACTCTTCTTGTATTGTTTGCCCTACTTGCTTCTCTGGCTGCTGGGCTGTTAAAGTTAGTAGCAGCCAGCAGAGGGGATGATGTTTATGAGAATATTAAAATTGTTTCTTTATTATTTAAAGATACATTGTCCCCATCCCATCTCAACTCAGAACAACTTAAGAAATTTTTTTAAGGAGAATTAGAAGAAAATAAAGTTTACGGCCTTTAATAGTGCTTTGTGAAAATTGCTTGTTAGAACTGTAAAGCTGTTGACCATAATGACATGAATTTTTAAGGCTTTTGGAGCGTAAAAGATCATAGCAGCTTTAATTATTCCATACATGTTACCCAAGTTGTAGTTAGTGCCTTCAAAGCTGAACAAAGCATCCTTTTTTTTTTTTTTTTTTTTTAAATCCATGCATGCCCATCTCCTTTGCAGATTATATGATGTGGAAAGGAAAAAAAAGAGAAATTTGTTTGTGCATATGGACTGTGTGCTGAGGGCTTAGAAAAATGGAGTTGAGAACGGAAGCTAAGGATGAAACAGGCTGTCTGAAGACAGGAATTAAATTGTTTAAGTAAGTAGGGTTTGCTCAGGTGCTCAGTAATGTTTCTATAAACTAACAATGAAAAAGAAATTAAGAAAGCAATTCCATTTACAATAGCTACAATAAAATAAAAGACTTAGGAATAAATTTAACCAAAGAAGTGAAAGATCTGTACATTGAAAACTATAAAACATTGATGAAAGAACTGGAAGAAGACACAAGTAAAGGAAAAAATATCCATGTTCATGGATTAGAAGAATTCATATTGTTAAAATGTCTATACTACCTGAAGCGATCTGTGGGTTCAGTGCAATTCCTGTAAAAATTCCAAAGACATTGTCACAGAAATAGAAAAAAAAAATCCTAAGATTTGTATGGACGCACAAAAGACTCTGAATATCCAAAGGAATTTTGAACAAAAAGAGCAAAACTGGAGACATCACACTACCTGATTAAAAATATACTACAGAGTTATAGTAATCAAAGTAGCATGGTACTGACATAGAAACAGACACACAGACCAATGGAAAAGAATAGAGAGCCTAGAAATAAATCCATGCATTTATGGTCAACAGAGTTGTAGCAGAAATGCCAAGAACACACAATTAAATTAAAATGGGCAAATAACCTGAATAGACATTTTTCAAAAGAAGACATACAAATGGCCAACAGGTGTATTAAAAGATTATCAGCATCACTAATCATCAGGGAAATGCAAATCAAAACCATAATGGAATATCACCTCACACCTGATAGAATGACTGTTATCAAAAAGAGGAAAGATAACAAGTGGTGGTGAGGATGAGGAGGAAAGAGATCCTTTGCACACCATTGGTGGGAATGTAAATGAGTAATAGCTAATATGGAAAACAGAACGGAGGTTTCCTAAAAAAAATAAAAATAGAATTACCATATGATCCAGCAATCCCACTACTTGGTACATATCCAAAGAAAAAGAAATTAATCTGTTAAAGAGATATCTGCATACCCATGTTCATTGTAGCACTATTCACAATAGCTGAGATATGGAATTAAGCTGTGTCCATCGGAATGAATACAGAAAACGTGGTATATATACACAATGAAATACTATTCACACTTAAAAAAGAAGGAAATTCTATCATAACTGGCAGTATGATGAATTTGGAGGACACTGTGTTACATGAAGTAAGCCAGGCACAGAAAGATAAATACTATGTGATCACTCTTATATGTGTACTCCTAAAAGTCAAACTCATAGAAGTAGAGAGTAGAAGGGTGGTTACCAGAGGCTGGGGGTAGAGATAATTAGGGAGATATTAGCCAAAGGATATAAAACTTCAATTAAGAGAAATAAGCTCAAGAGATCTGTTGTACATTAGGTGACAATAGTTAATAACAAAATATTGGATACTTGAAAATAGCTAAGAGAGTAGATCTCAAGTGTTCTCAACACAAAAAGTGATGCATGTGAGGTAATGCATATGTTAAATAGCTTGATTTAGCTAGTCCACAGTGTATACATATGTCAAAATATATACCATAAATATTTAAAAATTTTTTTGTCAGTTAAAAAAAAACACATGGTTCTGACACATTTGCCAAGGGAATATATTAAAAATAGATAGTATAGGTTAGCAGTTCTTAAAGTGTGGTCTATGGAACTCTCTGGAGTCTCTGAGACACTTTTAGAGGCTTTATGAAGTCAAAATTGTTTTTTAAGACTTTTTTAAAGAGCCATTTTCCTTTCACAGCAAGATTGTGAGGAAGTTACCAAGATATTACATATACGCCCTGCCCCCACACGTGCATAACCTCCATCTTTATTAATATTCCCAACTAGAATGGTTCATTAGTTACAACTGATGAACCTTCATTGACACATCACCCAGAGTCCACAGTTTACATGAGGGTTCACTCTTGGTGTTGTACATTGTGAGTTTAAACAAATGTATAATGATATGTATCTGCCATTATGATAGTATACAGAATGGTTTCACTGCTCTAATCATTCTCCATGCTCCACCTGTTCATCTCTGCCTTCTCACTACCTTCTGGCAACCCTGGACCTTTTTACTGTCTTCATAGTTTTGCTTCATAGTTTTGCCTTTCCCAGGGTGTTGTGTAGTTGGAATTGTACAATATGTAGCTTTTTCAGATTGGCTTATTATACTTAGTGATATGCATTTAAATTTCCTCAATGTCTTCTGTTTTCTGGATAGTTCATATCCTTTTAGCTCTGAATAACCATTGTCCAGATGTACTATAGTTTATTTATCCATTTACCTGATTAAGAACATCTCGGTTGCTTCCAAGTTTTGACAATCATGAATAAAGCTGCTATAAACATCTGCATGTAGAGTTTTGTATGGACATAAATTTTCAACTCCTTTGAGTAAATACCAAGAAGTGTGACTGCTGGATTATATGATTAGAGTACGTTTAGTTTTGTGGAAAACTGCCAGACTGTCTTTCAAAGTGGCAGTACTATTTTGCATTCCCACCAGCAATGAATGAGAGCTCCTGTTGCTCTGCGTCCTCACCAGCATTTGATGATGTCAGCGTTCTAGATTTTGGCCATTCTGAGAGACATGTAGTGTTATCTCGTTGTCATTTTAATTTTCATTTCCCTAGTGATACATGATACAAAGTGTTATATGCTTATTTGCCAGCTGTATATCTTCTTTGGTGAGGTACTTGTTAAGGTCTTTGGCCTAGTTATTTTTTTTTTTATTTTTTTATTTTTAAGATGGAGTCTCGCTCTGTCTCCCAGGCTAGAGTGCAGTGGCATAATCTCGGCTCACTGCAACCTCCACCTCCCGGATTCAAGCGGTTCTCCTACCCCAGCCTCCAGAGTAGCTGACATTATAGGCGCCCGCCATCACACCCAGATAATGTTTTGCATTTTTAGTAGAGAGGAGTTCCGCCATGTTGGCCAGTTTGGTCTCGAACTCCTAATCTCAGGTGATCTGCCCACCTCGGCCTCCCAAAGTGCTGGAATTACAGGTGTGAGCCACAGCGCCTGACCTGGTCTAGTTTTTAATAGAGTTTTTCATTTTCTTATTGTTGGATTTTAATAGTTCTTTGTATATTTTGAGTAACAGTCTTTTATCAGGTATGTATTTTGCAAATATTTTTGCCCAGTCTGTGGTGTACCTTTGTATTCTCTTGACAGTCTTTCACAGAGCAGAATTTTTAAAATTTTAGTCAGCTTATTAATTCTCATTTTCATGGATCATGCCTTGTTGTCATATCTAAAAAGGCCATCTAGTGTTTTTTCTATGTCGCCTTCTCGGAGTTTTGTAGTCTTGCATTCTATGCTTAGGTCTGTTATTTGTATTGAGACAATTTTTGTGAAGGGTGTAAGGTTTGTGTCTAGATTCATTCTTTTACATGTCGTTGTCCAGTTGTTCCAGCACAATTTGTTGAAACGATGATCTTTTCCCGTTTTATTGTCAAAACTATTTTCATAATGATAAAAGGCATTATATTTCACCGTCTTGACGTTTGCAATGATGTTACAGAGAAATTGTGGGTCAACTGTTGGTGCCTTACATCAAGGCAATGCCTCTAAGCTGCACTGGTAGTCATTGTATTCTTTCTCACTTCCCACTCACAGAAGATGGGAAGAAATAAGGGAGGGAGAAAGGTGTAAAAGAAGAAGAGAAGGAGGGAGTGAAAGCAGGTTGGAGGAAACGTAGAAAGTGGAAAACTGTTTAATATTAAAATGTTCTTGATGAAGAAGCAAAATTTCTAATTTTACTAAATCTTGAGCCTAGAGTTAACATATTTTTAATAGTCTGACAAAATGGAAAGTACATATGAAACACATAAATGCATAGCAAAGTATGATGGTTGTCTCAGGCCAAGCAATTGTGCAACTGTGTAAATTGTGAGCTGAGTTACTTGCTCTTTTCATGTGTCATTATTTATACTAGAATGACCTACTGACCAACAAGCAATGATTATTGAGACTTGGATATTTGGCAGACATTTCTTTGAGAATGAATTAAGCCTGTTACTTCAAAGAAAACAACTAACAGTATTTCTCCTCGACCAATGCTAATATTTGTGATTTCTCTTTTTTGGCGGGGGTTGGCCAGGGAAACAGAGTTTCGCTCTTGTCGCCCAGGCTGGAGTGCAACGGCATGATCTTGGCTCACTGCAACCTCCGTCTCCTGGGTTCAAGAGATTCTCCTGCCTCAGCCTCCTGAGTAGATGGAACTACAGGCACCCACTACTACACCCAGCTAATTTTTGTATTTTTAGTAGAGAAGGGTTTTCCATGTTGACCAGGCTAGTCTCAAATTCAGGTGATCCACCTGCCTCAGCCTCCCAAAGTGCTGGAATTACAGATTTGAGTCACCGTACCTGGTCAATATTTATACTTTCAAGCAAAAATTAGAAAACTGGAAAACTGTATCTGATGCCATAAACTTGACAGTTTCCCAATAGTTAAGGACATTTTTTGGATGAGATTGGTAATGACATTAATGAATGAGATGTTTTTGATATTGGACAATGAAATATGTCAACATTTGGAAGATCTAAACAATTCAAGGAACCAATACTTTCCATATCACCAATATACGGTGATACAAATCATATGTGAGTCATGTGAGTAAAAGACTCATTTGATGTACAAAATAGACCAAAGGATTTTGTAAAAATTAATACAGTTTCAGATTCCACATTGCAATAAATCTTCAAGAAATTATTTGTTCAGTTTTGGCCCAGTAGAGTGGCTCATATCTGCAAGCCCCGCATTTTGGGAGGCTGAGGCAAGAGGATTGCTTGAGGTCAGGAGTTTGAAATCAGCCTGGTCAATATAGCGAGGCCTTGTCTCTACAAAAGAAAAATTTAAAAATTAGCAGGGCATGGTGGCATGCATCTGTAGTCCCAGCTACTGGGGAGGCTGAGGTAGGAGGATCGCTTGAGCCCAGGAGATTGAGGCTACAGTGAGCCCTGATCATGCCGCTGTACCTGGGTGACAGAGCAAGACCCTATCTAACTAAACAAACAAACAAACAAAAACCACACAAATAAACAAACACAAAAAAGAGAAACTATTTGTTCAGTTTTGGTGTAATGTCAAAGAAGAATATTCACAATTATATTAAAAAAGCTATTAAAATATTCCCCTTTCCAACTACATATCTGGATAAGCCTGGATTTGCTTCATATACTTCAACCAGAACAATGTATCACAATAGATCGATTGCAGAAGAATATTTGATAACATAGCTGTTTCTTGTTAAGCCATAAGTAAAAACGATTTGCCAAAACAATGCAACTTTTCTCATTCATTTTTTTGTTTGGAGCTAACAAAGGGGCCTTGAGACCAAGAGGTTTGAGAACTACTACTGTAGGTGGTTCAGAAGACTTTCAAAGTGTCACTCAAATTTTACTGACTATGGTGACAGATTATTTCATGTTTTCTACTAATTTTCCTCAGGACTAGCTCTATTCAATTATTTAGTCCTTTATTTATATTACTTCACCAAAGCTTAAGCCGTGGAGCAAACAAATACTAATATACAGAGGATTCTTAACTGTGAAGGCTTCTGAATCCTGAGACCTGCCCATCTCTTCTTTTCCTTCTCTTGTTACCAGGCTCCATCCTGTTTTCTTGTATAAAGTTATCCAGTGTTCTGGATGCATTTGCAGATCCCATACAAGTCCATTAGTGCTCTTTCTATTAATGTATCCACAGAGACATGGCCCTAAGAAGGAAATTTTAGCCAAATATGGAGGAACAGCCCTTCTTGGATACTTTTCTTCTAGAAGAAATAAAACACAACCCAGAGACCTCAAGATAGACAAGAAATGCTTCTTTGAATTAAAAACAAATTATTTCGCTGATCAATTCCAAAGGCTTTCTTTGCAGGAGTGGTAAGAAAGGGCAGACACAATGGCTAGACTCCATGATGTGACATCTGTGTCACAATCCAAAGCTTCTCCTTGGTTAAATCATTTCAGGGAACATAATGTGTGTTACTGTGGATAAAACACTAGGCTGGATGTTAGAAGATACTGGTTTCAGTCCTGGTTTTATTAAAAAATGTTGAGACTATTAAATGTACCATCCACAGAAGATGGTAGATTTCTTTTCTATCTGCTGGGTAGTAAATAAATGAACAATGGACTGGGAATATTGAAGAAAATACCTCAAGTGTTTGGCAATGCTCTATTGGCAGAATATTAGTATGTAATTTTGCATTGCTATTCGTATGAGATATAGATGTGGGAGGGGGGCTGGGAAGTGCTGGGTAGAGAAGGGCTGGTCCCTGGCTAGGGCTCCAACCCCAGGCCTGTGTCCACGGACCTAGGTGAGAACAGGCATTTCTGTTTTCTTATGCCTAAATGTTGCATTTTCCAAGACCACCCTGGCCCACCACACCCCCATCCTGGGCCTATAAAAACCCCTGAGACCCTAGCAGGCAGAGAGATACAAGCCGCTGGACTTTGTGAGGAACACACTGACAGAAGAGTGGCTGGACATGTAGAGGAGTGGAAGAGCACACCGACAGGCACCAGCACACGCCAGCAGGCCATCGATTGGCAGAATGACGTGGATGCTGCGGGGAATCTGGCCAGGGCAGGCAGAGGACAGTCTGACCTCTGAGCTGCCTGACTCCAGAGGAAAACCATCTTCCCACTCCATCTCCCTTCTGGCTCCCCTCCCATCTGCTCAGAGAACATCCACCATTCAGTAAAACCTTGCGCCCATTCTCCAAACCCATGTGTGATCCAGTTTTTCTGGTAAACCAAGGCAAGAACGTGAGATGCAGGGAGGCTTCTGTCCTTGGGATAAGGCAGAGGATCTAATTGAGCTGATAAACACAAGCCGCCTATAGACAGCAAAACTAAAAGTGCATACTGTAACACACGCCCACCGGGCTTTTGCTGTAAACATTCACTCCTAGACCCTGCTGTGTGGTTGGAGCCCTGCCCATCTGCATGCTCCCCCTAGAGGTTTGAGCAGTGGGGCACTGAAGAAGCGAGCCACTCCACCTGTCACACACCCTGTGAGGGGGACAAGGAAACTTTTCCCATTTCAATATGTGACGCTGGGAAAATTGATAATTGCCTTGAGTGAATTTCCTCATTTCTAAAATGTTTCCTCATTTCTAAAATGGAAATTTCTGTGCCTTCCTGGTGCATATCCTAAAACTATAAGGTGTAGTGGAAAAAAGATAAAATTGGGAAGCCAGAGTGCTTAGGTTTCAGCTTTGGCAAGAGCCACTATCCACCAACTGACCTTAGGGAAGTCATTTCCCCAGTCAGCCTCTTTGTTTTCTCAACTTTAAAACAAAAGGAGTGGGCCAAATAATCTAATCTCTTAGGTTCTATCTAGCACTAACATTCTCTAGTCTAGAATCACCTATGATACCAGAAGTGCTAAAACTCTTTCCCAGATTGCATATTATATTCAGGACAGAGCGGGGCCTAGAACTAAGGTCTTTTAGTACTTGAGTTTACAAGGATTTTGTTCTGTCTAATGAGGTGTTCCCAGATAACCTGAACTCCTGAAAAATTCCTCCTCAATAAGTCAACCTTAATGATCAAACACTGAAAGCATGAGGTCTCTGCATGAGTAAAAGAAATTACTTTTTTAGGTAAATCTGGAAGGGAGATGCTATCTCCCAAGAACCAGCTGTCAAGAAATATTTCAAATATTTACTAATTCTAATGGGTTGGAAATGCCCCAACAACATTTGTCCTGGTGTCATTTTCTTAGTTCCAGTCCCAACAGCAATCAAGACATGCAGGGGAATGTGGCAACAATGAAAATAAGGAATTAATCAATCTTTCTTTCTCCAACTCTTCTTAATGGAGGAGCAGTACGATCAAGGATGTGGCAGAAGAAAGACCTGAGATATAATATATGCTCTATGTTTTATGCTCATTTTATTAAAACAGTAATGGAAATCGAGTTATTTAAAAAAATAAAAACATACATTTCCTTTGAGCTTAGATAGCTTTTATTTTTCATTCAAATCACTTGAAACAAAATCCATGTCTATATTCATCTTATATATGAACAATAAATCAATTGCTTTTTATTGACTGTTCCTCCCCACTTTGCCATGGTAATGGTTAGTTTCTGCACAGTCGATCAGATCAACCAGGCTATTGATTTGATTTGGTCTTTGAAATGGTCCCTGAATTAGGTAACTTTACGTATTTTGTCTTTTGAATGAAAATCATACTTACCTAGTGTTTCTTTAAAATGTGGTCTGTATATTACCTGCATCAAAATAATCAGTAATGGTTGTTATAAATGGAGATCCTAAGGCCTTCCTCCTACTCCTTCTAAATCAGAATCCCTAAAGGTGGAGATTCGCAAATTCAGTCAACAAGTTCCCCAAGTGATTCTTCTGAAGGTCACCTGTGGAGGTCACCAATGTCCTAACTACCAAACTGATGCCATCTTTACAGTCTTCATCCTACTCAAACTTATTGCAGTATTTGACCCTATGGATTACTTCATTCTTGAAACTTTCTTCCCGATTTCAGGAAGATGCTAAAGTCTCCTTCTCCCTCCAACTCACTTCTCCTTATTTGTTTTCCATTATCATTACTTCCTTCGGCTGGTTCTCAAAATGTAGGATACATTGGTTGACCATCCCACTGAGACAGCATCTGAAAGAGAAAGGTGGCTCCCAAAGCAAAACCAGGGCACTGTTGAGAATGAAAAGGAGAATAGATGTTACATAGGTAACAATAAAACTTGTTCACTACAAATCTGTGCATTTTGAGATCCTTAAGGTCAAGAACCACTCCTCATTAATATCTGAATCTTCAACCCTTAGCGTAGGGACTAATACATAGGAGGCTTTCATTCAATCCCTGGTGAATTAATGAATGAATAAATTAAATAAATAAATTCCACAACACTAATTTTGGGATTACTAAGCATTAACTTTGCTATTTAAATAGCCTCTTAGTCTCAGTCTTTCTAAACCATCTTCAGAAAAATCTTCAAAAAACTAGATATTAATCAATTTTGATCTTTCGGTTAGAATCGTTAAATGGATTCAGATATAAATGTATGCCCTTGGAATTCAAGTACTTCTTTTATGTGTTCCCAGACTACTTTCTTTCAGCACCAGCCTCTAATTCTGTCACAATACCTTATACTACAGGCAAATCATGCCATTCTTCCTTCTAGAAATACTTTACACGTCCTTGCATCTAAATATTTTTCTATGTAAACCCCTCAAACATAAGTGATTTTCTCAAATTCATCTTTGACAGAAAAACAATCTTACTCATCTTTCAAATTTTATTTTAGATGCTACATTCTATGATCAACAGTTATTTATCAAGTTCCTTCTAAGAAGCAGTCACTGAGTTTGGTATTGCAAATAAAAACAAAGACTTGTCTGTTGACTTCATGGCTCTGGAGTTTAGAAATCACTTTATTAGGCAAACCTTCTCCCCCAGGTTTTCATGTCAGCATGTAGTACCTCTGGGTGATGTTTAATACATCCTAACCTGTATTAATGCAGCAACTAGAATGTCTCCTATTCCTATGACAAGGGTGTAAGCTTTTTAATGGCACAGGCCAAGTGTCATATAGTTTGCTAGCTCTCAGTATTTTCATAGGAGCTGCTCAATAAAACCTTGATGCATTTGATTTGACTTAATCTATTCCAATCCCTTTAGCTGAGAGATGAAGAAAGTGAAGTCCAGAGAGCTTAAAGAAACTACTCAAGGTCAATTAGCTAGTTAGTAGCAGAGACAGAGTTAATGCTTTTATTTCTTGAAATGCTCTCATTCAAGTTTAAAAATTAATGTGCGAGAGGAGACCTACTTGTCCCTTTCACATTGTATGTTTTTTGCTAAATCCCTGTCACCTTCATGTTTGTAGACAAATTGTTATTTTAGGTTAGTCCAAGCTAATTCCTTTTCTTTATTTCCATGTTTTTCTATGGAATTTCTTCAGTCCTGTCACACAGTATTTCTTGCAGTATGCATTGAGATTACATGGAGCATTCCAGCTGCAGCCACATCATGATTTTGTATACAGAATGATAATAATGTCTATACATTCCCAGCCTCCTTTCTGATCATGTCCAAGTAATTGCTGGTCTTTTGGCCGTAATATCAGCCTGTGGAGCAAATATTGCAGAGAATGAATGCAAGGTCCCAACAACCCTGTTACACATTGTAACTAATAGTGAATCCATCATCATGTAGGTATCATGTGTATTTATTTTTCTTTCTTTGAATGCGTTTCCTGTACAAGCTCACATGGAAATTCATGGGCTAGATATCTACTCAGTCTCACAGCCTGTAATTTACTCACATCAGCTTGGTGTATTACTACGTGGAATGGTTTAGCTCCACCTGCCTTCATTGTGTGCCATTTTCAAAATAATTTCTTAAAAATAATATTAGATACATTCCCAAATTAACATCCTGGAGGTTTCTCTGTTATTGATATAACATACAGGAAAAGCATTTTTAAAAATCTACCTTTTGTTTCTTGTATAAGGTACTTTATATGTCTTATACGAGTATATATACGGTATAAGTGCAAGGTACTGGCTTACAGACAAGCTGTCTTCCCTTGTTCATTCTATGCTTAATAAGCTCTAAAACATCTAGAAAATTGACAAAAGTGTCAAGGATTTTTGCAAAAGTACGCCCATTGGCTTTCCATGTTCGTATATTTACCAAGTTTGTCAAACAGCTCCAGTAGATAAATGAGAGGTGATTTTCTTTTCCAGAACCACAATAGGTAATGTTTACTTTTGCCTTCAGTGGACTTTTCCCATACTACAGAATCTTCCAGCTACTTAAAATAGGAATTACACAAGGTGTCCTGGAGTGCCCTAAAAAGTGTCTGGAGCAGTGCCTGCATTGTAGTCTTTTCCTTCCCCTGTGAAACTCAAGTTACTTATGATAGGTGCCTTTGGTGCCAGGAGGGACAGGAGACCTAAGGATTGTGGTCTGGTTCTGATTCTGCCACTTGTTGGACTGATGAGTCACTTCTCTTTTCTCCATTTGCTCAGTTGTAAACTCAAATATTTGCAATAAATTGTCTCAACGACTTTCTCTAGCTTTATTTTTTCAAGGATTCTAAAAATCTATTTTGGTTCACAGTTTCACATTCACTATTCATCTTTCAAAACATTTGGTAGTCTGAGGTCTTTACCTTGTCTGGCTCATCAGTTAATGCTGCAACATCCAGTACATTTTTTAAGATTTCATTGTGTGCCTTTTATGTCTCTACAAAAAAAAAAGAAAATGAATTGGCCTGTGACTGCCTTTTTGAGCAAAAATCAAGGTGAACAAATCTCTCTTAATCTCTGAATGCATTTTTAATGCTCTGTTTTCTTTTTTATTCTTTTCTGTTTGTATTTTTTGTTTCAATTTTTGTTTTCTTTTTTGCTCTCTCCTTTCTTCTCTTTTTTTTTTTTTTTGTGGTAGGAACTATAATTGGTTTCAAATAGCCTCTCCATTGTTTCGTGCTATTTATATTTATACTCACAGAATTAGAAAACATTTTGGAGAGACACTATGTTATAACAGAGAGAACATCAAACTTTTTTTTTTTTGAGACGGAGTCTCGCTCTGTCGCCCAGGCTGTAGTGCGGTGGCGCGATCTCGGCCCACTGCAAGCTCCGCCTCCCGGGTTCACGCCATTCTCCTGCCTCAGCCTCCCGAGCAGCTGGGACTACAGGCGCCCGCCGCCACGCCCGGCTAATTTTTTGTATTTTTTTTTTTTTTTTTAGTAGAGACGGGGTTTCACAGTGTTAGCCACGATGGTCTCAATCTCCTGACCTCATGATCTGCCCGCCTCGGCCTCCCAAAGTGCTGGAATTACAGGTGTGAGCCACCGCGCCTGGCCCAAATTTTTTATTAAAAAGTCTTAATTATGTGATCTTAGGAAAACTACTTAACTTCTCTTATTCTCCATATGCAAAACAAAGATTATAATAAAAATAGTAAACACTTTTCTGAAGACTAAACAAGAGATACTATAAAGCACACTGCAAACTTTTCTACCTAAATGCTATTTGTTATTATTATTACACAATCCCCTAAACTTTTCATTGGCTTAGCTCTCCCTTGCAAGCTGGTGCTTGAATTCAGTTTTGAATTCTAGTTTGCACCCCACATGTTGCATTTTTAAAAGGATAGCCAGAGCAAGCCTTCCTATTTCCACGTGGGCCATCTTTCCCTTTTAAAAACACAATGCCTGTGCTCTGACAAAGGCCTTTTTCCTATGATAGCCATTTGGCAGGGGTTTTGTCTGAGTGCCTGTTGAAGCAGAACGTGTGATTTACTGTTGGTTGCGAAGGTGAAAGATTTTGACAAGTGGAGAAATGGAGAAAGTCTGAGCTTTGTTCATTAACATGCAATCTACTTTGTATGTGTGTACGGGGTGGGAGACAAAGTAGGGAGGGTTAGACATATGAGTTATATACTTGAAGCCTAATTTGGTTATGGAAACAGATCTGTGTCTGGCAGAAACACATGGCACCCTAGTCCTCAGGCCATCAGTGTTTGGGAAGCTTGATTCATTTAATTGGTAAATCATCTGTCTTGCATTGTTCTCCACCAGTATTATCTGTGAGGCAGCTGCCCACCTTGGCTAATTTAAATATGATTTAGCAGGATAGCCTCCTGTCCCTCCTGCCAGGACATTCAGAGCACCAAATTAATGTTGATTGGCATTTCCCACCCAGGATTGGTGATTCATAGATAAGATTTTGTTGCTGATCTATGGCAGGAAGAGTTAGACAGGATATCTTTATTGCTCCCTTTTCATTGAAGAGGGTTTGGCCCATTCCCCATTTGCTAATTTTCTTTATTTGTCTGCAAGATCCATTGTGTAAGCAGCTGTCATGCAGGTGGGGACTCCTCAAAGCATTCTGGGAAAATGTCCACCATTCCAGGCTGTTCTCCTGTTTGTCTTTCTGTTTTCAAAAAGGGCAACTAATCCTCTAAGTGACTGGGGAAATTATCGTTTCACCTTTTGGGAAACCTGATGAGAAGGTGATTTATTTGATTCAGTCAGCATACTTCCAGATATCACCTTTTATGTGTAAAACATTGTGCTAGATGCTGTGGGTGACAGATATGTGAATCACAAACTATGCATTTAGGAAATCAGTTTAGATATGTCTGCAGATAACCATCTACTCTTGGAAATAATCAAGAAAATTTTAGTGATATTTGTGCCTAAATATTCATCTAGTTTTCTTGCATAGATTCCAATCCTTAAGCCACTTCTCTTTTCTGTAATTTTCCCTAGAAGCTATTTTAATTTTCTTCCCTCTTTCCCTTTTTCTTCCTAGCTTTTAAAGTTATTGTTTTAAAAAGTTAAATATAAAAAATTACATATGATACAATAACACTTATGTGCTTACCCCTAAAATATTTTTCACATTTGATTAAGAAATTTATTTTTAAAAGAATATGTCACTGCTAAAATTAAAGTTTTCTCAGTTCTCCTTTGTCTTCCAATGTCCTTCCTTTCTTTACAGAAGTTAACACTATCATGAACTTGACAGTGAATGTGATAGTGATGTGTATGTATCAAATCCATATTTTTAACCTTAACTGCATGTGAATCTATTCATAAAAAATATACAGCATCATACTGAATTTTTAATTTATAAAATTTATATCATACAGTAAACATCATATTGAAATTTGCTTTTTCTCTCAATATGATGATGAGCAGATCTATGTCATTTTATATAGATGGATAGATAGGTATAATCTACCTTATCTCTTTTAATTACTGAATAATATGTCCCATACCACTTTATTTATCCTTTATTTGCCTAATGGATATTTTGTTTTCTACTTTTTGTTTTGTTTTGTTTCTGCTATAACCAACAATGTTTCAGTGACTATCTTTGAAGATAGCTTCTTTTGCGTATGAGGAAGAATTTGTCTGGGGTATATACTTAAAAGTAGAATTACCAGGTCATAGGTTATACAAATATACAATTTTACTAGATATTTCCAAACTGTACTTCAAAACAGTTGTGCCAATTTATATTTTTACCAGCAGCGTTTCAGAGTTATCATTTTTCCTTTTCCCTGCCAAAGCTTGATACCTCTGACATGAATATCTTTGCCGACCTAATGGGGTTAAAGAGTATCTTGTCAGTATTTGAATTCTGATTAAAGGTAGGTGGGACTTTTTAAATATTTATCTTCTCTTTGGGCTTCATCTTCTATGAATTTCCTTTTTGTATCTTTCATTCATTTTCCCATTTGTCTTTTTCTAAATTGATTTGTAAAGGTATTATATTTTGAATATTAATGTTTTGCTTGCTATATATGCTGTAAATGTTTTCTCTTAGGCTGTGGTATAACTTAATTTTGTTTATGGTATCTTTTGTTCCACAGAAATTTTACATTTTGAAGACTTCTATTTTATTATTGTAGTTAAGAATGCTTTCTTATTTCAAGCTTTTGCTATTTATTCTTATATTGTCTTCTAATACTTTAAAAGTTTTTTTGACATTTAATTCATATAGACATTTGGAGTTTGTTTTTGAGTTTGGTTGAAATGAAACTCTAATTTGATTTTATTTTTTATATGAAAAGACAAGTGTTTCAACATCATTTCGATCCCAACTGATTTTATATATCTTCTCTAATCGTATATCAAGGTCTCAGATATGCTTAGATCTCTTTCTAAACTCCTAATTGTATTGCATTGACTTTTTTTCCCCATCACTACACCTATACCATATTATCTGAATTTCTAGATCTTTATCAAAATATTTGGTATCTTTTAGGATAAATTTAAAATAGCAATTTTGCCTTTATGAGTGTTCCACTATTCTTTTCATTTTACCTTAAAAATTTTTATGACAATTAATTTTCACTATCAAGTCTTTGCTTTTACAAATGCTAAGGAGCTGCAGTACCTCTGCTTCAGAATCTTTGTTCTCAAATGGGTCACATACCTTTGACTCTTCTTTGTGTTGATATAAATCCTCTGCATTCTTGCTCTTACCTTTTTTGTCAGCCAAAATGGCCAATGCAATCTTTTTACCAGAGCCTGAATCTTTGTGTCTTGGATTCTAACCACCAACTCAAAAAATCATTTTGCTATTTTTCCCAAGACATATGGAGACAACCATGGGTTGGCAATAATTCCCGGATTTTCTCAACAAACATATTCTCTGAGTTCTCAAAGCATGACTTGTTGCAATGATATTGCCTAATACAAAACCAAAACAAAATCAAGCATACAAACAGTACGAGTACTAAGAGAAGCTGATATAGAGATGAAAATGAGAAGTAAAGATCTGTGAGAACTCGCAGGAAGGTGAATTATATTTGGCTGGAGCAGTTGAGGGAATCTTCAGAAATATAATGATATTTTAGTTGAAACTTTGAAAATAGGCAAGATTTTCAGACAAAGAAGTGGAAAACAGCATTCCTGATGTAGGGAAATCAAGAGTAAAGCTGTGTTAATAGGATGTAAAAATGGGATTCTGTCAAGTATGGCTCAAGAGCAAAGAGAAGTTCTAGACCACATATGTGGGATTTGCATAGAAGCTGTCCAAGAATCAGTTTCATGGAAAAAATAACAACATATTTTTATTATCTGTACATTCAGTCTATAAAAGAGATTGGAGAGGCCCAAAGAAATTGAAAAGGATTTTTATAGAGAGAGAATTTGTTGAAATGCCATGAGCTTCTCTCCCCCACCATCACTCCACTCATATACACATAATGGAATAGATGTGGGAGAGTACTTACCCCTCATCTAAAGACAAGTGAGAAGGACTTCAAAGTTGTGTTAATCATGAAGTTTTAATTTTTGCATTTTTATCTTTGACATCTTGTGGTCTTGCTAACTCTGGATGGACTGTCTTTCCCAGGGCTAGCTAATTCCTAGAGGTAGCAAACATTTCAATTAGGACCATGCCTTGCATATGCAAACCCACCAAGCTAGAGCCCATGCCCTCAAGTGTTTTCTTTATCAGACTCTTATCTTCTGGGGCACTACTCCCCTGCCCTAATCATGCCTGAGCCAGACAACTACGACCTCTCCACACCAGCCTGCTGAAATCATTTAAACTAGTTAATCCTAAATCTACTTACCCTTCTTAATGGCTCTTTCCTGCAGAAACCACAGTAAAGCTCTTGGACACTTCTCCACTTCGTTCCCTCTGCCTCTGACAGACCCTAGTGTTTCCCTGTGGCCCTGCCTGGCCTACTGTGCCTCCTGTGTCTGGCGATCTGTGAGTATGACAAACTTCTTCCTTCATCATTTCCATGTCTGCATGTCTTACCATACTAATGAAAATAAATCCTGTGTGCTCTTAAGACAGAAGATTATTTGTTGAGTTTGGTATGGAGAATGGGTCCATAATGGATTGAATTCTAAAAGAATTCAGTAGGGCCTGTGAATTCTAAAGGATAAGTAGAATTCCTGTTGGGAAGTAACTGTGGCATTAAGGTCTTCTAAGAAGCAGATGCCAAGATGGGCTCAAATGTGCAAGATATTTGTGGAAGAACCACCTATGAAGGACAAAGGAACAGAGAACAAGAGCCTTCCCCCATGTCTAATACCTGTGAAAGGAGAGAGAGAAGGAGGAATTCAGTAGGAAGAGTCTGAGGCTGCTGCTTAGTTCTGAGAAAGTCTCAGCGAGGCTGATGGAGAGCCCTTGAGCTGAGGTTGTTCATTAGACAAATCCTGCATCAGGTAGTACTGGTTGTTTTCTAGTAACCCAGCCATGCTCAGTCTTTATGCAGGAGTTGTCCCGACCCGCAGGACAGTCGAACGGGCCCTGGAAGGGGGAGTGGGAATGGAGGAGACAAGAAAACACGAGAAATGGAGACAAGACAAATAGCCTGATCAAGTCTCGTTTATTGAATGCAGGGTCATGCCTTATATAGGCTGGCAGAGGAAGAGGTTGGGCCAGGGCGGTGGGGAGGGGCGGGGGGCAGGTCTTCTCAAATTACAATCGCGCATGCGCCGTGGGTTTGTACTTTTCCCGGGCGGGATCGAGCCTGCGCCCTAGGCTGCATATCTTCCTGGGCGGGAAAATGTTTGCCCGCGCGCGGGAAAGGTTGGCGCGCGCGGGAACAGTTTAGGCGTGCCCGGGAAAAACTTAGGCGCGCGCGGGAAAAGCTTTGGGCGCGCGCGGGAACAGTTTTGGGCGCGCGTGGTAACAGTTTAGGCGCGCGCGGGAAGGGTTTATAATAAAGAACCCGGAAATGTGCCGTCTTGTCTCCGCTTTGCGGAGATCAAGCAACAGAGGTCGGCTAATTCCGGGCCTCATGGCTCCGGACAGGTCCCCCTTTTTTATATATAATTACAGCTAGAAGATTGTCCCTCGGGAACTGCGCCTGTCTTAGGTTGGAGTAATGCATCTCATCACTGGTACCCGTCATGGGATTAGGCAGTAGCTTATGACGGCCCTCCTGTCTTAGGTTAGTGAGAGATGATGCTCTCTTACCCGTCATTGGCTGTCCAGTTCAGCGCATAGGGAAGGTGGTCATAATGGGTGTGAGTATGAACCACCGCGATCTTCTTGTTCTAGGCGATTATAATGGACCTGTATAGGCTTCACTTGGATAGCCTCGACTTGTTGCTTAATGAATGTCATGAGCTTATTGAAGACCAAAGGTCCTACAGAGAGTAAGAGCAATAGGCAAAGCAGGGGGCCCAGGAATGGCATAAGGTAGGGAAGGAGTCCATGGAACCCAATCCAAAACGGGTTATCGGTTATTTCTTTTCGTCGTTTTTCTAGGTCTTCTTGTAGACGCCTGATTTTATCCCTGACGATCCCGGATTTGTTGGCATAGAAACAGCACTTCTCCTGTAAAGCCAAGCAGATGCCTCCCTGTTCTGCAGTTAGTAAATCTAGGCCTCTTCTATTTTGGAGCACTACTTCTGCCAGAGAATCTACCTGATCTTGTAAATCTTGTATAGTACTTGAAATGGCCTGCATATCTGAGATCAATTGGCGAGACAATTTGGTGTATTGAGTAACAGAAACCCCTAGGCCTGTAGCCCCAGTTGCTACGGCAGTAGTTATGCCTAATCCTGCAAGTAAGGGGATAAATTGTATTGCCCTTTTGTTTCTTCCTAAAAAGTGATCTATAGCTGGGATAGGTACAGGTTCATCTCCAGGGATAATGTCTATGTCTGGCAAAAGTGTGGCTAAGACACAGCGTGCTGTCCAGTTAGTAGGTAAATAGGTATAAGCCCTATTATTGCCACATATAAAAACCGAGCTGTTTGGGGCACACAGCGATTAGGAAATATTTACTATGGTGGAACAATTATTGAACTCATTGAATCCTACATCAAGGTCATAAGTGTTGTTAAGGGGAGGGGAGTAGATGCAAGAGGAACTAGGAAATTCTAAAGGCTGTACTTTAAGGGGAGGAATTATGGTGCAAGGGGCATTGGATGTATAATTTAAGTCATTGCTGGGTATGGCAAGAGGAACAGGATCTCCTGATTGCAGACACAGCCAGCAGTCATTAGCCAGACTAGAGTTGGAATTGTTAAGCAGGTTATGAGTAGCCGTGAGGAGGGCAAAGGTCTGGGCATCAACTTTCTCTTTCCCTCGGGCTTTGGGCAAGGCCAAGGGGTGGTAGTGAATTTCCGGGTACAGGGACCTTTGCAACTCTTCAAGTTTTTTGTGTACCCTAATTTCTCGGACCTTGTCTTGTGGTCCTCCTCCATCAGAGATATGAAGGGGGGTGAATATTCCAGCAGACAGGCTGTCCTACAATTCCAGTACAGCCAGCTGATATAATGTTATTGGTATTTCCTACAACTGTAGGAACACTACTGGCCCCTATAGTGGGGGTTCTAGATCTTGTTAAGATAGCAGTATAGTATGTTTTATCGCCAGAGGTACATTCTAAATAAGTAGTGTAGCAGGAACTATGCATAGCAGTCTCAAACGTGTCACAAGGGCAGGTTGTGGTATCCCCTCCGCTAAATATTCTTGGGGTTGACACACACCTCCATTTAAGAGAGTCACTAGACAGGTATGCTGTGTAAGCGGAGCAGGACACAGCTGAGATGTACGTTTTTGGAAGGGAGGTCACATATCCCCCCAAACAATCACAGGGCTTACCGTATCATTGTCGTATATATTTACGGGCCTCATGGGGATTACCAAAGCCGGCATATACCTGGAGTGCTTGGCAAATCAGCACCATGGTCCAGAGGGGCTTGTAGTTGAAGTTCATCTCTGCAATAGAGGAAAAGAGTACTCTCAGGGAGAAAATTACTCCCTGGATTGGTTATTGTTAGGTACCTGTCTTACCAGTCGCTCTGGTAGCCATCTGGCTGCATCATGAGTTTGAGAAAAAACACAAACTGAGCCTCTTCCCCAGATTAACACTGGGTCTGGACCATGCCATGTGTTGTCTAAGGGGTCTTTCAATTTGACCATGGCAAATTGTTTTTTGGACTCGGAATGCCAAAATCGATCGGCTGCTGATCTGTTCAGGTTATCCAAATTTAAAAAATTTAAAATAAAAAGTGTGTGATTAAGGATATTTCTAGGGGTGCCCTTAGTAGGGTACCATTCTCCCTTTTTTATTTTGTCAATGGTGGTTTTTAAGGATAGGTGTGCTCTTTCAACTATTCCTTGTCCTTGAGGGTTATATGGAATTCCAGTAATGTGTTTTATTTGTAATTTGAGACAAAAGTCTCAAAAGGCTTTGGATGTATAGCCAGGACCATTGTCTGTTTTTAGTTGTTTAGGCTTTCCAACTATGGAGAAACAGTGTAGTAAATGAGCTATAACATGTTTGGTAGCTTCTCCTGTTTGTAAGGTGGCTAGTATAAATCCACTAAATGTATCTATACATACATGAACGTATTTTAAGTTACCGAATTCTGAATAATGGGTGACATCCATTTGCCAGATCATGTTGGGAACTAGTCCTCTTGGGTTAATTCCTAAGTGAGGGACTGGCAGGTATGTTATACAGGTCTGACATTGTTTAACTATTTGTCTTGCTTGTTCTCTAGTTATTTTAAACATCAGTCTCAAAGTTTGAGCATTAAGATGGTGTAAGGCATGAGTAGCCTGTGCTTGGGCTAGGTTTGTATTTGTAGCTATGGCTACCGTCTTGGTGCCATATCAGCCAGTTGGTTGCCCTGGGATAGAGGTCCTGGTAATCCTGAATGAGCTCTAATGTGTCCAAGAAAGAAGGGTGTTGTTCTATTACGTATTAATTGTTGGCATTGTAAAAATAACTCGGCTATATGTGACACATGCTTAATTTGTGCTACTGTCTCAAGTAGAGGTATTGAGTGAACTAAGTATGCACTGTCGGTATAAATATTAAGAGCCTGATTAGGGAAGGCTAACAGCACCGCGATTAGGGCCTGCAATTCTACTAGCTGAGCTGAAGTATGGCTGGTTTTGAATTTAACAGTGGTGTCAGCAAAGGTATATGCAGCAGTTCCTGTGGATGACCCATCAGTGAATACTAATAAGGCATTGTCTAAAGGTGTTTTACTGATGACATGAGGAAAGACAAAAGCATGTAGCTTACAAAATTGGATAAGCTTATTTGGTGGGTAATGGTTATCTAAGTTACCGGCATAAGAGGCGCAAGCAATTGGCCACGTTTCAGTGTTTTGCATTAGCCAATGGATTTGTGGCTTAGAATAAGGTTGTATGATCGTAGAGGGTTCAATTCCAAAATATTTTTTGCTATTGTCTCTACCTAGAATAATTAAATCTGCTATGGCATCGTAATAGGGGAGTAATACCTTTTTGGGTGATGAAGGCATGTGGACCCACATAATAGGGTTATTTTGCCAGAATAAACCAGTAGGTGTCAGTGTTGTGTTAAAAATTAAAAGGATTAATGACTGTGAATAGTCTATGTTAGTAACAAATTGTTCAGCAATGGCCGCCTCTACTCTATTAAGTGATAAAAGAGCTTCTTTTGATAACGGCCTAAGGGACTTAGGGTTGGGGTCACCTCTCAGGGTGTCGAATAAAGGTTTTAAGTCTCCTGTGGTGTGTTTTAAGTAGGGTCGAAGCCAATTTATGTCTCCAAGGAGCTTTTGGAAATCATTGAGGGTTTGTAACTTATCTTTACGGATAACGGCTTTTTGATTTGTAATTTTAGGTCCATTTATTTGAAAACCTAAATATGTATAAGGGCCTTGTAGTTGTATTTTTTCTGGAACTATTTGTAACCCCGCTGTGGTTAGTTCCTGTTTGAGTTGGGCAAAACACTGTAAGACTTGTTCTCCTACTTGTCCTGCTATAAGAATGTCATCCATATAGTGTATAATATACATTTGTTTCCATGTCTCTCTAACTGAGTGTATGGCTGTAGCCACATATTTTTGACACAAGGTGGGACTGTTGGCCATACCTTGAGGTAACACTTTCCATTGGTATCGCTTCATTGGTTCTTTGAAATTTATAGATGGTAAGCTAAAGGCAAATCGTTTTTGATCACTAGGATGTAAAGGTATTGTAAAGAAACAAGTCTTTAAGATCTATAATGATTTTAAAATATCTTTGAGGGATTGCAACTGGAGAAGGTAGCCCTGGCTGTAAGGCACCCATAAGGACCATAGTAGCATTTACTGCTCTTAAATCTTGTAAGAGTCTCCACTTTCCAGATTTCTTTTTTATGACAAATATGGGGGTGTTCCAAGGAGAGTTGCTTTCTATAATGTGTCCTGCCTCTAATTGTTCCTGCACTAACTGTTGGGCAGCGGCAAGCTTCTCATTGGTTAATGGCCATTGATCAACCCAAATGGGTTCATCTGACTTCCAAGTGATTGGATCAGTAAATTTTGGGGGTGCAGGCATGTCAATGGCCATGGTTAAAAATTTCCAAGCCCCCTTTTATCCAATTTTCCTATGGCTAGGATTGGCTGTAAAATGCCATCTTCTCTTTTTCCTAACCCTTTTCCAGGGTGGTAGCCCTGAGCCAACATTTGTGCAGTGACTATATCATTTGGGCTACACATCATGACCCTCATTTGGGAGAGAAGATCTCTACCCCAAAGGTTAACAGGCAAATCAGGGATAACAAATGGCTTAATGAGACCGGAATTACTTTCTTGATCTCTCCAGGTGAGATATTTGGAACTTTGTCTAGGGTTATTACTTTGCCCGATTCCTCGTAAATTTGTTAAGGTCTCTGAAGTGGGCCAACTGGAGGGCCAATCTTGTTGTTTAATAATTGTTACATCGGCCCCTGTGTCTACCAGTCCTGTAAATAACTTTCCGTCTAGCCACAAGGTGAGAGAGGGTTTTTGATTAGTAATGGGCTGTACCCAGTAGATGTCTGAGGATCCGAATCCTCCCTTTCCCCTTAGGGGCGATTGGGCTTTATTAGCTGTTTTTAGCAATGGTAACAGGAGTAATTGTGCTATTCTATCCCCTTGAGGAATGATAATGATGTTGTCAATAGCCTTGGCCATGATTTTGATTTCTCCTATATAATCACTATCAACTATTCCCGGAAAGACCTGTAGGCCTCTCATGGTGACGCTGCTTCTCCCTAGGATTAATCCAAACATGTTTGAGGGTAGGGGTCCATATATACCCGTACATAGGGCTTGGGGTCCCATTTCAGGGGTTAATACTGTCTGGGAGGTGGAACAGAGGTCCAATCCTGCGCTTCCTGGGGTTGCTGTACTAAGCTGTGAAATGGATTGTTGTTGGTTGGTACAAAACTGACCGCCCCATAAGCTTGTTTCAGGGCCTGGGGCCGGCCCCTCAATCCGTTTCCCTGTTGAGGTGTTAGGGGATTTCCTTGATTGTCAATTTTAGATTTACATTCGTGGGACCAATGTTTTCCTCTTTTACACCTAGGGCAGAGGCCTGGAGCTTTTGCCTCTAAGGTCTTAGCTAGCTCTCCCTTACAATCCCTAGCGAAGTGTCCCATTTTTCCACATTTGAAGCACCCCTTGCTATTCTTATTTTTACTGGTGAGGAAGTCTTTTACGGTTTGTCCACTAAAGGCAGCAGCCATAGCCAAACCCTGTTGATATGAGGGCCCTATGTCTGAACAGAGGCGGATGTAACCTGTTAAGTCTGTTTTCTTTCTATAAGGTCTGATTGCTGCCTGACAAGCCGGGTTAGCGTTTTTGTAAGCTAGCTGTTTTACATAATCCACCCCTGCCTCGGCATTTCCAAATATTCTGCTGGCCATGGTTAAAAGTCTATGTACAAAGTCTGCAAAAGGCTCATCAGGCCCCTGTTTGACCCCCGTGAATGAGGCTCCTGGATCCCCCTTAACAGGAAGTTTTCTCCAGGCTTTGGTAGCTGCTGCTTGGATTTGAGAAAACAGTCCGGGATCGTACTGCATCTGAGCATCGGTTTCTGTGTAATTACCCGAGCCAGTTAGCATATCAAAATCCCAACCATTTCCGGCTTGCTGGTTTCTCTTGGCCGTATCTCTACAATTTTCATAAAATTCTGACTTCCAAATCAGATGGTCGCCTCCGGAAAGAACTGCTCTAACTAAGGTATTCCAATCTATGGGAGTGAGCCAATTTTCGGCCACGGATTCAACTATGGCCAGGGTGTACGCGGCAGTAGCTCCGTATTGCGAGACAGCAGTTTTTAGTTCTTTTATTACAGTAAATTCAAACCCATTGTGGTGTCTCCAGGCTCAGCCCTGCGCATCTGTAGTTTCAGTTACTGGAAAAACGTCTCAAGGAGAGGAATCCTCCCTATCCCTACTACCAAGTGCCCTTCCTTTTGGGACATGCTGTCCGGGTCTCTGAGGTGAGAGTGTTTCTCTATTCCTTTAGGGTATTGAACACGCTCACTTCCTGTCCTTAACTTCTGCAATCTAGTGATTAAAGACTGATGTAGTTCTTCGAGCTTTATTTGCTCTTCAAGTTGTGCAATTTTTTCTCTAAGCTCCTCTTTTGGGTCTATTACTGCCATAACTGTGGGGGCAGAAGCCTTATTATAGGGAGGGGGATAAGTAAGAGTTTGTGGCCAGTCAGAATTATGATATTTTGCTGCCCCTTCCTCTAAATTATCCCAGTTTACTTCTGAAGGGTTAAGGTTATTTTTACTTTTGCTTTCATTAGTTGTGGGTAAAACTGGGTATTTTTTAGCCTTTTCCTTATTTGATGTTTCTATGTTTGTTATTGAGGGGACCCCAGCCTCTTCCTCGTCGCTTTGTAGCGATATAAGGTCTATTTCTTTATTAGGTATGGATTTTTCGAGGTCGGTTTGGGAGCTGCCTCTTAATATTTCCTCAGTCTGAGTAACCACTGCCATTACCTCAGAATCTTTTTCTTTTTCCTTTTTATCTATTATATCTTTGATTAAGTTCCAATAGGAAAAGGCTGTCACTGGGACCTTCTCTGGTCCAAAAGTACTATAATAATCTTGAAAACAATCTCCCACTCTACGCCACCTCTTTACATCAATGGTCCCCTCTTGTGGAAACCAAGGGCAGGTTTCTTTTACAAAATCAAAAAATTTAAACAAATCATTACTTTTAACCTTTACTACTCGTGTTTTTAAAGCCTCTTTTAATTGCCCTACATAAATTTGATGCTGGCTTAATTCTTGTCCCATAATCAGACACTATTACTCACCTCTGGTTCCAATGTGGCAGGCTCCCGCGACGTCCCGAGGAATTTCTTCCACTTTCACTTTCGGCCGACTTTAGTGCCTTCTTCCTCACTTTTTCCCCCGTGTCCAGGTCCCTGTTCGGGCGCCAGGTGTCCCGACCCACAGGACAGTCGAACGGGCCCTGGAAGGGGGAGTGGGAATGGAGGAGACAAGAAAACACGAGAAATGGAGACAAGACAAATAGCCTGATCAAGTCTCGTTTATTGAATGCAGGGTCATGCCTTATATAGGCTGGCAGAGGAAGAGGTTGGGCCAGGGCAGTGACGGGGGGCTGGGTCTTCTCAAATTACAATCGTGCATGCGCCGTGGGTTTGTACTTTTCCCGGGCGCGGGATTGCGCCTGCGCCCTAGGCTGCATGTCTTCCTGGGCGGGAAAATGTTTGCGCGAGCGCGGGAAAGGTTGGCGCGCGCGCGAACAGTTTAGGCGCGCCCGGGGAAAAACTTAGGCGCGCACGGGAAAAAGCTTTGGGCACGTGCGGGAACAGTTTTGGGCGCGTGCGGTAACAGTTTAGGCGCGCGGGGGAAGGGTTTATAATGAAGAACCCAGAAATGTGCCGTCTTGTCTCCGCTTTGCAGAGATCAAGCAACAGAGGTCGGCTAATTCCGGGCCTCATGGCTCCGGACAAGGAGTAGCCCAGGAGAGTGTGGTCTGTGATAAATTCCTTGATGAACACAAAGTTGCGGCAGCTCAGCTATGCTCGTCACAGCAGTTTCTTTTAAGGGAAATCAGAGTAGAACAGCTCCATGGCTATCACACCCAACCCAGATTGTGCATTTGCTCATGAACTAGATATGGCCACATGACCAATAGGTGATATTTCCCAGGAGACTCCTGGAGGTGCAATGAGATCTCTGCAGTAAGAGGTTGAATGTGTACCTCTGGATATTCATGGATGAGGAGGGAAGGAATCTTAATTGGCTAACAAGAGGAGATACATAAGGGTATGTTAAGAGAACTGGAGGTAAGAGATCCTCAGTGTTGTGATGGGGAGGAAGTATATTTGAAAATTCCACAGAGCATCCCATGGAAGAAGGAATCAGTATCATATATAGAGATATATGTCTTTCTCTCTCTCTTTCTCTCTCTCAATATCTATCTATCTATCTATCTATCTATCTATCTATCTATCTATCTATCTATCTAATCTGTCAGTCCATCTGTCTATCCATCTGTCTGTCTATCCATGTGTCTGTCTGTCTATCTATCTATCTATCCATCCATCCATCCATCCATCCATTGTATCTATCTATCTGCCAAGCTCAGAGAGTACTAATGTCATCTTAGTATAGTACTAGTCCAGTAAGATTTTTTTGTTCCCTTATCTTTTTTTCCCTCTACCAGCCCTGGTCCTGTAGAGTTCATAAACCGTAATTAGCATCTCGGACAGGAAGAGACCAAAAGACAAAGGAGAGACACAGGAAGTAAGCAGAAATGGATTGTATCCCTTTCACCCTTCAGACTTCTCACTTGCAGAGGTTTAAATCACATTTAGGATTCTCCCCGAAAAGAATCTAAAATTTAAAATTTTACTCTAGTGTATTCCCAGTGATATTTAGGTCATCAGTGATGTGCTAACCTTTGTAATAGATCAATGCCTTATGCACTCCTTTAGCTGGCCCTCCTCTTAATACTTCCATGTTGTCTGATCTCAGGTCTTGAGTCGTGGACCTCACTATTTCCATCCTATCATTTAGCCCCATTTTGTATTTTTTTAGCTTCTTATTCAGTTTAGATTCCATTGTTCATCTCTTCATCCTGTCTTTTGATCCATCATTTCAGCTGCTCACTAGCAACATATTACATATGTGCTTTTGAGTATCATGAAGAAAATCATGCAATGATACAGATGCCACTATAAATTTATGTTCTGCATCACCAGTGGGACCCTCAGGACTGCCCAGCAATCCTTCTGTTTCCCTAGTTAGAATTTTTTCCCTACTATTCTCAAATCTTTGAACACCACCTCTCCTTTCATCTCATTCTCAGATATTCTCTTTCTAATTCATGCAGAAAATAAAAGCCATCATCTTTTATGCCACAAAATTTCCGACTTGCATCTGGGTTATTGCAATAGCCTCCTAACTACTTCTAGTTTTGTCACATTCCAATCCATTTCCCACATTGCAGCTAATCTGATCATTTCACTACCCTGCCTAAAATCTTTCAAACTCATGGGATGGAACACAGACCCGCTAACAGGATATGTACTCTCTTATTACACCAACTCCTGCCTATCTCCATCAGTCTCATTTCTTCCTGTACTCAAATGCGATGCTCCCAACATATTGAACCTCAGTTTTTAAGCTGCTGCTTGGCTCTCTCTGCCCTTCAGACCCTTCTTCACATTTTAATACCCACCTAGAACAGTTTTCTACTCTCTCTTTCTCTGACCAATAATTATCTACCCTTTATGTCTCAGCTTAGACGTACATCCTCCTTTGAAATGTTTTCTGACCACTGCAAACCTGTGTCTGATGCCCCTTCTAGAATCTTCCTAGTGCTCTGCACAGCCATATCATACTATGTAATACAGCATGTTGCAATTTCCTTGTCTGTCTTTCCTGCTCTAAGAGGGCTAAAACTGTGTCTCTGTTATTTACAAATTTATTTCCAGATCTAAACAGAGTTCCTAGAAACAGAAATCACTCAATAAATGCCTGCTGAATGAAAAAATGTGAATAGTCACTCTAAAATGCTATTGTCACTTAGAAGGAAAGCAAAAACAAGTAACTTTATGAAACAGCTTATAATTAGGGAATCTTGGCTATGGATCCCTCAAATAAGTTATTTAGAAACATACAGGCATAATCTGAACAGTGTATGGGTATTTATACATGTGATGAAAATGTGAGCTCGGACCAAAGCACCCACCAAATCAGCAGATAATTTTGCACCTTATACCATAAAGAAACCTACTACTGTAGTTGGCTGACATTCATAATTAATATCTTGTAATAACCCAAATGCCTTTATTTCTATCTGAATCTTTATGATAAAATTACTAATAAACTTCTTTCTCAACATGAATAACAATTACATTTCCTCTGGTAAAAGATATGCAAGTGCATTTCCCTTCATAAATGAGAGTTAGAGTCAATGAATGCAACAACTCTTTTTATCTCCACAACTCTGTTGCAGTAAAATGGTCATATAGAATTCTAGCAAAATGCCATACATTATCCTCCTTAAAAATTAGCATCTTTAGTGCCACAATGAATACTGATTTATAGACTTCTTAAATATCCTCTTATAACTTTTTTTAGCATAAGATAGCTAACATCTCTGAGTTAGAATGTATTAGAATAACATTACCCAAAGCAACCGCTGTAACTCAGTAGCTTCCCAGTTGAAAGACGCCTTTTCCTGCTGGGCTGAGAGTGAATGCAGTGTTAGGAAAGCCCTTGCTTTCAACTTTTATTAGGTGGTAACTACAACCTAACAGGGCTAATTGAGTAGGGGAACTGTTACACAAATCATTTTAATCCTGAGCATCTTCACATACTGTGAATACTGCCTGTTGCTTGGTTTAAAGATTTTAACCTTTAAATTAATTACAAATTGTGCTTGTTTGTGATATCAGGCTTAATAGTCAGGGAGGAAAAATAGCCCACCCAAGAGTAGGTAATGCTTCAGGAAGTTGGGGAGGGGACCCCTATAGTCACTGTCCACTGTGCCCCAGGGGAGAAAAACCTCCTGTAGCATTGGTGTGTGAGCTGTAGGCTGTGGGCTAGGAACAGGGAAATAGAAGAAGGCAGGATCTCTCTTAGATACTGGGACTCTTATCTCCTCTTGAATTCTGATATTAGAAGAGACAAAGAAAAGCCTGAATCCATGCCCTGACCCTAAGCTGGGTTATACACCAGCGAGACCCTGCTTTCTATTTCAAAACCAGCAACAACAATTCACACAGAAACTCTATAATTTAAACAGCACTGAACTAGTATATGAGTACAAAAATATGGTTAGATAGGATGAATCAAATCTAGTATTTGATAACACAACAGGGTGATTAAAATCAACAATAATTTATTATACATTTGAAAATAACTAAAAGAATATAATTTGAATGTTTGTAACACAAAGAAATGATAAATGCTCTAGGTGATGGATACCTCATTTACTTTGATGTGATTATTACACATTGTATGCCTGTAGCAAAATATCTTACATACCCCATAATGCACTGCTATATACCTGTAAAAATTACATTTTTAAAAAACAGCACTAAACTGTTTTCCAAGCACTGCTGGGACATTATTTTGGTCTCTGAAACCACCTTGGGCATGATGTAGATCCCTTTCTTCCCATCACATGTTTTACAGGAAAGCAAATAGAGCTATTACTTTTCCTGTTTTATGGATTGGAAACTGAGGCTTAGAGGGGTATAGTGATTGGTCCAACATTATACAATTAATAATGATGAAGTTAATGCTGGAACTCAAATATGTGACTCCTGGTTCAATTCTGATTGAAATGCTTTTTTATCTGCATTGTCCTGCATTGTTCATATATTACAGAGTCTCACAGCTTTGATAGTACATTCTTTCTGTTGCTCAGCCACAATTCTTAAAAAGTAAAAGACTTCTTCATTCTTATACTATTCTCAGTAGAAGAAAAGAGAACTGATACACATAGCAAACAAGCTATATAAACTTACCTCTCTCTAGAATAAATGGTCATATTTAGCAAATGTTTTCTGGCGTGGGTTAGGCTAAAATGATAGCAAATAACAGTATAAGATTTATGCTAGATAAACTGAAAGAGAATGAAAATATCTGAATCAATCTGGAAGTGCAGAAAAATATTGAGATGTGCTTCAGAGAATACCAGATCTATTTGTGGTAATGAAAGGAACAATTAGAAATTAGTTGTATGCATTCACTTCTACAGAGGTTTGGAGTTATAAAGGCCCATCAGAGTAGTAACTTTTTCCCTCATAAGGGTTGAACTCTCTCTTAGCCAGGCAGCAGTGCAGGCCTATTCACCCTTAATTTTCCTTGAACATGGTCTTCTGGTGGAGTAGGACTTGGGTTTAATAGGAGGGCACTGATGCTGGAAAGCTGTTGCAAGCAAGAAACATTGATGTAGGAAGTCAGATCTTCATTTATGTGCAAATGTTATTATTTCTGGAGTCCATTGGGTAGCAGGACCTGGCTTTGGATCACGGGCAAAGGTATGATACAGGTATTTACATAGCTTTGAAGTATCTCCACATGATACTTATAACTACAAATGGAAAAATAAGTGTAGAGAAACCTGGCAATCACCCCTTTACATGTATGTGTATTAGTTTGCTAGGACTACCATAACAAAGTCCACAAACTGGATGACTTAAACAACATAATTTTTTTTTTCTAAGAATCCTAGAAGCTAGAAGTCCAAGATCAAGGTATCAGCAGGGTTGGTTTCTTCTGAGGACTCTCCTTGGCTTATAGCTGTCTATCTTTTTCCTGTCCCTTCACATGTTTTTTTCTCTGTTGTCTGTGTCCTAATTTGCTCTTCTCATAAGGACGCCAGTCCTATTGAATTAGGGTTCACCCAGATGACTTCATTTTAGCCTAATTGCCTTTCTGAAGACCCTACCTCCAACTGCAGTCACATTCTGAGCTAATGGGGTTTAGGATCTCCACATAGGAATTCTGGGATGCGAACATAATTCTGCCCATAATACCAAATAATCAAAGTTAGTGTCATCAGTAATAAAGCATGTTTTAAAAATTGAGGTAAAAGTGACATGTAATAAACTTAATATCTCTCAGTGTATAATTCTTCACCTTTATAATTTCTAGCATTATTCATTCCTTTGTGTAGATTTAATTTTTTGGCTGGTATGATATTCCTTCTGCCTAAAGAAATTCATATAACATTTCTTATTGTACATTTTAGTTGGTAATTTATTTTTCAGTTTTTGTTTACCTGAACAATTCTTATTTTACTTTCATTTTTGAAAGACGTTTTCACCTTTATAAAGTCCTGTGTTGACAATTGTTCTTTTTTTTTTTTTTTCCGAGCATTTTAAAGATATCACTTGACTTGTGTAATTTCTGTTGAAAAAAATCTAATGTGTTCTTATGTTTGTCCCCTGTATGTTATATGCCTTTTTTCCCCCTCTGGCTGCCTTCCAGATTTTCTCTTTAGTTTTCAGCAGTTTGACTATAATACATTTAGGCTTTTTGTTTGTTTTTGATAATGTTAGTATTCTCTGAACTTGAATCTGTGGTATGATGTATGTCATTAATTTTGAAAAATTACGAGCCATTGTCTTTTAAATTTTTCTTCTATTTTCAGTGGTCTCTCTCCTTTGTTTCTGGGAGCCCAATTGCATGCATATCAGACAATTTGATACTTTCTCACAGCTCCTAAATGTTCTGTCTCTCACACACTTTCTTTTCTTTTTTTTATTTTTATGTTTCAGTTTAGGTAATTCCTATTAAGCTATTTGATTTTTTTCTCCAGCCTAGAGTACTGATAGACATGCTGGAGAAAAAAATCAAATTGCTTGTAAGTACTGATAAGTATAGAAGGCGTTCTTTATTCTTACCATTTTTATTAATATTATTTTACTGTTTTTATTTGATTCCTTGTTATATTTTCATCTTGCTGCTGAAATTTTTCCATCTGTTTATACATGTTGTCCTCTTTTTCCACTATTTTCTTTAACATATTAATTAGAATTATTTTAAATTATTTCTCTAATAGTTCAATTATATGAATCATATATCTCTGTGTGTGGTTCTGTTGAATTGCTGTGCCTCTTGACAGTGTTTTTGTTGTCATTGTTTTGCTTTGTTTTGTTTTGCTCTTCTTTGTGTTGTAAATCTGGGTTAAAAGCCAGACATTGAGTACAGAACACTTGAGACTGAGGCCAATGGTATTTGTGTCTGGAAATGCAACACTTCTGCTAGATTTTTAGTGTGCAGAGTTGAGTCAATTTAATCATGTGTTGAGCTAGTCAAGATTTCAGTTTCGTGGTAAAAGTTATCCTCAATATAACACTGGCTTCACATTCCTCTAACATGTCCTTGTACTTAGTGTGAGGTCTGGGCTGCTGGTGGATCTTTTTTCAATACTCCTGTATGGCCTTCAGCTTTAGGTTTTCTCTATGAATCTATACCTCAAAGAGGGTCTTTTTCTATGATCTTTTCCCTTCACATACTAAATTGTTATTACTTGTTCTTATTTGATGCTTAATAGCCTGGGTGTGGTGGGGGCTGGAAGAGTATTCTCTATAACCTCTGTTCAGCCTCAGTTTGGGGCAAGCCCAGCATTCCTGGCTTCCAGGGGTGGACTTCTCAGTGATCCCTCTCCCACCCTAGTGGTAGATCTCCAGTGATCTGGGCCCAGGATGGTTTTCTGTCTTTCCTCTGAGGGTAGGCAGTTTTTCTGTTTTCTTCTCCTAGCCTCAATAGGTCTTTACTTGAAAATGATAGTATTTGCCAGCCATCCCCTAGTGACACAAGCTTGTTTTTCCATGGAGGAGAAGGACCTGGGCAGAGCTCTGTTGTCTTTCCTCTTTCCTGTAGCAATGGCTGCTCCCCTTCCCCAAGCCTACAATACAATAGTGTCTTTTTTTGAGATCTGATGCCCTGTTCCCAATCTTTCTAATGAACCACCCATGAGGTTAATAAAGAGACTTCACGTAATCCCAGTACTTTGGGAGGCCAAGGAGGGTGGATCATGAGGTCAGGAGTTCCAGACCAGCCTGACCAACATGGTGAAACCCCGTCTCTACTAAAAATACAAAAATTAGCCGGGCATAGTGGCACATGCCTGTAATCCCAATTACCCGGGAGACTGAGGCAGCAGAATTGCTTGAACCCGGGAGGTGGAGGTTGCAGTGAGCCGAGATCGCACTACTGAACTCTAGCCTGGGCGACAGGGCAAGACTCTATCTCAAAAAAATAAAATTAAAACAAGGAAACTTCAAATAGTTGGAAACTCCCTCATACCTATGGCTGTATGCTCTCACACTAGCTCACACTCTGATTTTAGCCATTTGTTAAAAGTTTAGCTGAAATCTTATTTGTTTCCATGGCCGCAACACATTCTTTCAGTCCTCTGTCTTCTGCCCCAGATAAGCCAGAGCTTGTATCCTGCATCTGCTAAAAGGTGCCTGTTTTTCTTTAGACTTCAGACTAACTGGTTTCCCTGTCACGTCAACTCTCTGATGGGTTCAAGAAAAGTTGTGATTTTATATATTGTCCATTTCTTCTTCTTGTTAGGTTGGAAGCAACTTTCTTTACAACTTTCTACATTCTTAGTGGATATTCTGATGTATTCTTCTTAACAAAATTGTGTCCCTACTCAAAGCTTCTCAAGCCATAAATGTTGGGAATCATAGCAGGTATAGAAAGGAGGCAAGATATGACCTTTGAGTTTCAGAAGACCATCAATGGGTGTGATTTTACTTGGATATGGGTTACAAAGGCTGACAAGAGAAAATAAATGCTGAAAGAACATTTGGTATAAGTCCTTTGGAATTTATTGGCATTCTTTTTAAAGTAGTGTATGGCCAACTTTTGTAAATGTTGCATGAACACTTGGAAAGGGGTACTAATTTGTGATTAGTGATTAAGCTAAAGTGACTAATTTTATAGATTAAAGTCTGATTGATAGTGATTGAAGTCCTTATTAATTTTTATTCATTATATTATTTAAAATTTGTGTCAATTTTTATATTCTTGAGTTGTCAAACATGTTTTTATCACTTTGTTCTCATAATTCTAATAGTTTTGATAAAAGCTAGCCTATAATAATGTGAAATAAGGAATTTAGTACAATTTTACTTCTTTCTGCTGACCATTACACAGTCTTTATAACATAATATAAAGTTATAAAACTGGATATTATTTTTGTTATATATCACTTTCCAGATTGTTTTTACTTTAGCACTTTTTAAAAACAATAATTAAATAAATATTTCAACAGAACTATGTATGTGAACTGATAGAATTGTACTTGCAATCCTTTTCTACTCCAACTTCATCTTTCTTGAGTTCCCACACTTGCTTCACATTATCTGTCAGTTAGATTGTACCTTAGAATAACCTTTCCAGGAAGAATACATGGGTGGGATATTTTTGGGGCTCTTACCTATGTAAAAATATATTCCACTGCTACAATTCATAAGCTCCTCTTTCAGCTATAGTAGTTTTATATTGCTGAAAGTTAGAAGTTGGAAACACAATAATTACTGATGAGAGGAGCTTCAGTGGAAGTAGTGTCTTTATGTGTCTTAAAAATCCGTTTTCTTCTAGCAGGAGGAAGAATGATCAGGCTGTCTGGTTGTAGCCTGGGCTCCACATCCCAACTGCAGGTGTAATGTAGTTGTTTCGTTTCATGTGTCTGAATGATTTTTCAATCTTGTTCAGACACTCTCCTTCCCAGAATATTTCCTTCATGAAACTCACTTTAGTTTGAATGCTATCATTGAATGATTTCATTAGTTTCTGGTGTCATTCAGACTGTGTTTTCTGCCTTTTTATGGCTATTTCAATGGGATACTGAAAAGGAATAAATCAGGCATGAACAGCTGACCTCTTTTACAACCTTTAGTGTTATTCCTTCATTAAAGAAATATTTATGCAGTGCCTATTTAAAGGTTACATTATATTTCAAAAAGTTTACTTAACCATACTCAAAAGTTTAATCATGTTTAGACACTTGTGTTATTTTAGATTATGTGTTAGTGAAATAGTTACTTATTAAGAAACAATGTATTAAGATGCAGTCTTAAATGCAGAAGTCTTAGGCCAAAGGTTGTGATAATTTTAATAAAACTCTGTATATAATCCCAAATTCCTTTCCCAAAAGGTCATTACCTTTCCACTTCTACCAACAAATGGTTATGAGTGAAGGTTTAGCTTTTTGCTATCAGAGATTACTCTAACCAACATATGCCTGACTACCAGGAAGGAACTAATATCAAAGAAATGGCTGAGCACAGAAGCCCCTTGCCCTATGGGCAATGTGATAGAGTTGCATGGAGAGGTTGGAACTTAGTCCCTGGCCAAAAGGTGAGAAAGAAATTCAAAGCGAATCAAGTCATAGGTGAAACTAGAATGGACAGGAGAAGCAAAGAAGAGGAAATAAATAGGTTAAATTGCTAGGAAATAAGAGCAGATGGGCTAAAGAAGGAATGGGAGATGGAGAGTCCAGACCAGATGCTGAAATCATAAGGACAGGGTATAGATAATACCAGGACAATTTTCTACTGTGAACAAAAACGTGTCAGCATAGCCAGAGAAGCAGAGGCCTGAGGCCATAATTTCCCAAAAGGAACTCCAGAAGAATCCATCCAGGACCGTCAGTGAATCCTCCCTACTCTCAAAGATTCCTTATTACTTACTATGAAAGCCATGGCACCTTCTTGGGTGTCTCCACTAACGCAACAATACAGTGCTGGGGTCATAGTGGTTCTCAGTAAGTGCTTGCAGTATGGTCATTGAGCCCAATTTCTGTATCTGATAACTAGATTTTTCCCAATTCAGTGCAGAGGGGAGACTCTCACTAAAATCCAAACCAGCTAAACTCACCACCTTTCACCTACTAGGCTGTAAGTGTCAAAGGAAACAAAGAAGTTTCGAAACCAGACATGGACAAAGGTCCAGTAGCTCCAGGGTGGATGTCTAAGTCCTTGAAGAATATAAAGAACAGCTCCCAGGCTGGGTTGAAAGCTCCAATTTTATTTTAAAATGTGATTAGGAGCTGGGGAAGCTGATGCTTTTTGAAACACTCTTGACTCCAGCATCTGTAGCAGCTCTGAATTATTTGGCGGCTTAATTTGCAGCAGGCAAGTTGAACAGTGAGCATTTTTCAGTAGCAGTGGCTGAACTAACATTTCCCCCCCACATTTTTTAAAGCCCACAGAATGGTAACTGAATAGCTCATTATTTCCTTTGAAAAGGCTGGACTCTGCAGGTTGTCTCCACCTTTGCTGTTCCCTCCGTGGTGCTGGCTTTAAATAGTTCAGCCCTAAGTGCTCAGGTTGCTTTGGAAGTCAAAAATCTCTGACTTTGATCTCTCCATTTGTATCTGAAAAGCACCAAACGCTGATCCAAACTACTCCAGGGGTTTCTAGAGCAAGCTAATATCTCAGTGATAAAGTACCTTAAAATCGTATTCTACTATCCCATTTTCAAAGAATTTTGCATACAAAATCGTATTTTAAAATGTAAAATTAATATCTCACTCTGTATGATGGTTAATTTTATGTGTCAACTTAATGGGGACATAGGATCCCCTGATAGTTGGTTGAACATTATTTCTGGGTGTGTCTGTGAGGGTCTCTGGAAAAAAACTGGCACTTGACATTTGAATTGGCGAACTGAGTTAAGCAGATGCTCACCTCCCCTCTTCTATGTTGGTGGGCATCATCCAATCTATTTACGGCCAGAATAGAACAAAAGGGAGGCAGAGGGAAAGTTGAACTTGGACTTTGCTTGACTACTTGAGCTGGGACTTTCATCTCCTGCCCCCAGTATTCCTGGTCTCAAGTCCTCAGACTTGGCCTTGAGTCTGTCCCTCCAGCCTCTAGCTCTCAGGCCTTCAGCCCACACCACTGGCTTTCCTGCATCTCCAGCTTGCAGATGACAGACTGTGGGACTTTACAATCTTCATCATCTTGTGAGCCAATACAAATATACCTCTTTATATACATATATATTTATTTGTAACATATTATAAATACCAATAAGATATTGTATATATGTTCAATAGGTATATAATCTCTGTTGGTTCTACTTCTCTGGAGAACTCTGACTGATACACTCTTTGAGAAAGACAGTCTCATTTAACAGAGGAAGCCGCTAGACACAGAGAAGTAGGTGACACCTCTTTAAGACAATAAGCTAGCTAGGGAAAAAAACCAAAAACAAAATGAAATGGGTCCTAGGAAAGCATCACTGACCAAGTGTTTCCTCTACAATCTCACACATTTTAGTCACTGAGGATGGGAATAAATTTGATAAAAATATGCAGGCACTGGAGGGGAGACTTGAGCAACAGGGCTGCATTTCTAAAACCTTCCCATCTCTTTCAGGGCAGGCATGTCCCACGTCCCAAAAACCTTCCTGTAGGCAGCTTCTTCACCAAGCATTCTCTCCAAGAAGGATTCTGTTGTGGAAAGCCAACCCCTCCTCAGTCTGTTCAGGTGTGCCTGTGAA
The DNA here is from genome assembly GCF_009764315.1 of Trachypithecus francoisi. Lineage (NCBI taxonomy): Eukaryota > Metazoa > Chordata > Mammalia > Primates > Cercopithecidae > Trachypithecus > Trachypithecus francoisi. The sequence continues at coordinate 65,734,705 of NW_022681470.1, read as the reverse complement.
TTATCCTCAGATGATTTGGACATTAGCCTGCTGGCAGAAATGTTTTGTGAGAGTCTATTTCTAGTGGCAAGATTAGAGTTCCTAAAGCTAGAAATTAGATATAGCACGTGGTGCAAAATAAACCTCCACATTCAGGACCTTGCACAGTCTCACTTTAGCTTGGGAGCCTGGGTAAAAACTGTCACCCACTTCACATAAGCAGAGTTGGGACTAAATGGGAGAAGTCACAGGGGAACGACAGAGATGGGAATTATTCGGAGAGCATGAAAACCAACCCCCTCATGTGACAGATGCATAAACTGAGGCCTTGAATTAGTAGTAGGTTCAAGAGTAGAAATGAAACCTCCTGATTGCTAATTTAATGATTCCCTTAACCCACGCAACTACCAAAATCATTCTGCTGATCCAGGTAGGAAGAGATAGTTATGAGATCTGATCTCTTGGATGCTGTCTACATAATTGGCATCTGGAAGTTTGCTTAGCCTTTCTTGGAATGATCGTTTTCATGCTTACTGCCTCTATTCTGACTGGGACCAATTTTTGTGCTCAAGAATCATGCCACAGTACTAGTGCCGAGAGATGCCTATTCCTGTCCAATGGTGATGGGAGTACTAACACTGTAGTTATCACTATGAAAATGTAAAAAAGACAGCCTTATTGACCTGGTCTGTCAAATGGGAAGTTGGCTCTTTTAGGGAGCTTTGGAGGAGGGAGAAAACCAGTTCTCTCTGTATTTTATCCTGTCTATCATCCTGATATCCAAGCTTGCATTGCATTTCAGAGCATGATAAGTCCATTTCCTCATCCCTTGACAGAGGCCAGAATAACATTAATCAGATTGATTGTTATTCTCTCCTTTCTGTGTAGCCATTAGACATGTGTTCTGCTGGAGTCAGCCCAGTGTGGACTTAATTAATCCCCACCAGTTATTGTATATTGCTTACCTTCTTACTGATACTTAGTTCTTGAAAAACTGACCATGGGCAGGGAGCAGAATGCAGATGCATGCCAATGAGTCTGGATGGTGTGGAGCAAGTCACGCTGAAGGCATGGAGCCACATCCCCATCTGGTCTTCATCCATACAGACACAGCTTATTTTTCCCTCCTACACTAGCAAGGGCAGGTGTTCAAATGCCCATATTTGTGGTAAAAGAGTTGTGATTCATTGAACCATCTCATGTAACATCCCAAGCCTGAACTATCTTTGATTGGTTCAGAGATTTGCCTGGGCCCAGCTTCTGTCTTCTGTAAGGGAGATCCAGGGAAATGATATAAAGACAAAAATCAGAGGCATAATATGTACAAATAAAAAGAAATTCAAAGTAAGGAAGCTCCGTTCAGCCCAGGCGACCTGAGTATTAAAAGGGGAACAATTTTATCAAATATATACATATATATGTTAAATATATATGATAAATATATCTTTCACTTAGCTCATCAATTTATATGCAACTTTATTTTTCAAGGATAATCTTAATACATCATTTCTGTAAGGAAAATGAGTTGACTCTTGTGGCAGATTTTAATTATAAAAAATGGCACATAGCTGGGAGGGGTGGCACACACCTTTAGTCCCAGCTACTCAAGAGGCTGAGGCTGAAAGACTGCTTCAACCCAGGAGTTCAAGGCTGTAGTGAGCTATATCATGCTACCGCACACCAGCCTGAGTAACAGCAAGACCATGTCCCTTAAAATAAATAAATAAATAAAGGCATAGCAATATTTCCATACAACATAATCTCCCCAAACCTTGCCACACTCCATCAAGAGATAATGGTTATTTCCCTTCCTTTTACACTTAGCAGGCTTGTAACTGTGTCACATAGAGAATGTGGTGGATGTGATGTCACGTGACTTCTGAAGCTATCGTAGAACAGATGAGAGAACTTCTTCCTAGTGCACTCTCTATCTCTCTTCCTCATGTGCTTGCCCTTGAAACCAAGTTATCAAGTTGCAAGAAAGCCCAAGCCACGTGGAGAGGTTCCTGTATCTGCTCTGGTTGAAAGTCTTATTTAAGGTTTCAGCTGAGAATCAACATGGACTCCCAATTATGTGAGTGAACAAGCCTTCGGGTAACTTTGATGCTCACTCTGCAAGCTTTTAACAGATGCTATGGGGTGCAGGTGAGCTATTCCTGCTGAGCCTCACTCATCAGATTCCTGAGTAAAATAAATGCTGTCATTGTTTTACGCTACTGAAATTTAGAGTGGCTTGTTGTACAGCCATGATAAGTAGAACAGGTTTATTGTGTGAAGTAGAAAACTATCATAACAAAAACCAAAATATGTGGAAGTGGCTTTGGGAGTAAGGAGAAGGCAGAAGTGGATGAACCCTGAAGAAGTTGTTAGCTGAGGCCTGATTGCCCTGAGGAAGTTGTCTGTGAGGGCTTAAAAAAGTGAGGAAAATGTTATTGGGAGCTTGAGGAAAGGGTACCTTTGACATAAAGTGACAGAAAATTTAGCAACACTGTCACCTGTAATGACATAGCAGATAGAAAGTTTACCTAATGAACTGGATGATCTAGCTGAGGAGATTTCCAGGCAGTGTGTTCAAGATGTCTTCTAGCTTCTAGTTGTTCATAGTAAAATACAAGAGGAAAGCTATAACTGAAGAAGGGATGGTTAAATAGAAAGGAACCAGGATGTACTGGGTTCAAAAATTACAACTCCCTTTTATTACCAGCCTCTCCATATAGCAAATAATGCTAAAAGTAAGAAATGGCAGCCGGGTGTGGTGGCTCACACCTGTAATCCCAGCGCTTTGGAAGGCCGAGGTGGGTGGATCACCTGAGGTCAGGAGTTCGAGACCAGCCTGGACAACATGACGAACCCCATCTCCACTAAAAATACAAAAACAAATTAGCCAGGTGTGGTGGTGTGCACCTATAATCCCAGATATTCAGGAGGCTGAGGCAGGAGAATCACTTGAATCCAGGAGGCAGAGGTTGCAGTGAGCCGAGATCACACCACTGCACTCCAGCCTGGGTGACAGAGCGAGACTCTGTCTCACAAAAAAAAAAAAAAAAAAAAAAAAGGAAATGGCTTCTCAGCAAAAGTCAAATTGAGAACTGTTATCAGGAAGGTCAAATATAGAGCTTTATCTACAGAGGAAGACAAGATTGTGACCAGAAAACCCTATGGTGAGACATCAGAAACATTTAAGACGGTATCTCAAAGTGGAAAAAAAAAAAAAAAAATCTTGCTCCAATTATCTTAAGGTTATTTCTCATGGATAAATTCTATTTTATTAAAAAAAAGAGCTTCTAAGAATCATAAGGGTGTTGTCTCACAATAGCCCTGCGAGAAGCCCAAGACGAAGGAGGCCTTACCTCAAAGGAATTTCAATGGTTATGGCTTTTGTCTGATGAAGTAAACTTTAATAAAATTTAACTAGAAGAAAAAGGATGATATAAAATGGAAAGAGCTCCACAAACTAGGAATAGAAGGGAAGCTCCAACTTGCAAATTGCATCTACAAAATTTCACAGCTTTGTCCTTCTTAAGGAAAGGCTTTCCTCCCTAAAATCAGGAATCTGTCAAGTAGTCCATTCTCAACACTTCTACTCAATAGTATACTGATATCTCTAGCCAAGGAAAGTAGGAAAGAAAAAGAAAGTAAAGACATTGATATTGAAAATGAATAAACAAAGCTATCTCTATTTTCACATGTACCGTACATAGAAAATACTAATGAATACACACACATACTCACCCTCTTAGAACTAATAAATAAATTTAAAATACAGGATCAATGTATAAAAATTCATTGTATTTCTATACACTAGCAACAAATAATCTGAAAATGAAATTAAGTATAAAATTCCATTAAAATTGCATCCAGGGGATTAACATACTTAGGAATAAACATAACAGAAAAAGTTCAAAAGTTATACTCTTAAAACTGCAAAGCAACATTGATTAATTAAAGAAGATCTAAATAAATAGAAATACATCATATGTTCATGGATTTGAAGTCTTTTTTTTTTTTTTTTTTTTTTTGAGATGGAGTCTCGCTCTGTTGCTCAAGCTGGAGTGCAGTGGCCGGATCTCAGCTCACTGCAATCTCCGCCTCCCGGGTTCATGCCATTCTCCTGCCTCAGCCTCCCGAGTAGCTGGGACTACAGGCGCCCGCCACCTCGCCCGGCTAGTTTTTTGTACTTTTTTTTTTTTAGTAGAGACGGGGTTTCACCGTGTTAGCCAGGATGGTCTCGATCTCCTGACCTTGTGATCCGCCCGCCTCGGCCTCCCAAAGTGCTGGGATTACAGGCTTGAGCCTCTGCGCCCGGCCTGAAGTCTTAATATTATAAAGATGGTGATATGCTCTAATTGATCTATAGATTCAATACAATTCCTATCAAAATCATAGCTGTCTTATAGTACTTGACAATATATTTCTGAAATGTATATGGAAATCAATGGACCAAGAATAGTCAAAATAATCCTGAAAAAGAAGAATAAATTTGGAAGGGTAACACTTCCCAATTTTATACTTACCACAAAGATACAGTAATCAAGACAATGTTGTACTGGCATAAGGATAGACATATAGATCAATGGAATAGCAGTGATAACCCAGAAGCAAGGCCTTTACATCTATGATCAATTGATTTGTGACAATGGTATCAGGACAATTCAATGGGGAAATAATAGTCTTTTTGAGAAATGGTATTGAAACAACTGGATATGCATATGCAGAAATACACCATACACAAAATTATCACATAATGGATTGTTGACTTAAATTTAAGGATTGAAAGTAGAAAACTCTTGGAAGAAAACATAGAAGTAAATCTTTGTGATCTTGGTTTAGGTGATGGTTTCTTAGATATGACACCAAAAACAAAAGTAACAAACTAAAAAATTGATAAATTGGATTTTATCAAAATTGAATACTTTTATACTATAAACCATGTCATCAACAAAGGGGAAAGAAACCCCAAAGAATTAGAGAAAGTATTTGCAAGTCATATATCTGTTAAGGGAATTGTATCCAGACTATATAAATAACTTTTAGTACTCAACAATAAAAAGATAACCCAATTTAAAAATGGGCAAAGGATTTGAATAGACATCTCTCCAAAAAAAATTCACAAATGCCCAACAAGGACATAAAAATATGCTCAACATCATTTGCCATTAGAAAATGCAAATCCAAACCACAATGAGATGCCATATCACATCCATCAGGATAGCTGCAATCAAAAAGACAGATAATAAGTATAGGAAAGAATGTGCAGAAATTGCAACCTTCATATATTGCTGATGGCATGTAAAATGGTGCAGCTGCTTTGAAGAACAGTTTGGCAGCCTCTCAAAATGTTAAACATAAAGTTACCATACAGCCCAGCAATTCTACTCCTTGGCATATACTCCTCCAAAACAGAAACATACTTCTGCCAGAAAAAATGTCTACAAAAATATTCATAGCAGCATTATTCATAATAGCCAAGGGGTGGAAACAGCCCAAAAGTCCATCAACTGACAAACCGATAAGTGAAATGTGACGTCCTGGTCCAACAGAATTTCATTTAGTAATAGAAAAGAAGGAACAGTAGTTCATTCAGTAGATATCTGCTACAACATGTATAAACGATGAAAACAATACATTGAGTGAAAGAAGCCGGACACCAAAGATCACATATTTTATAATTTTATTTATACTAAATGTCCAGAAAAACCAAGTCCCAAGAGTTAGAAAGTAGATTAGTAGTTGCCTAGAGCTGGGAGGTTTTTGAGGCAGAGAAATGAGCAGTGAATGCAATTGGGTCTAAGGTTTCTTTCTGGGGTGACGAAAATGTCTTAAAATCAGATTGTGCAAAGATTGCAAAGTTCTTTGAAATTATTTAAAAATAACTTCATTGTACACTTTAGTGAGTAAATTGTATGGTATGCAAATTATATCTCAATAAAACTTTATTTTAAATTTTAAAAAGTGTCAAGATTGTGAAAGGCTGAAAAACTGTCACAGATTGAAGGAGACTAAAGAGATGTCTAAATGCAATGAGGTATCCTTAATTGGATCCAGAAATTTTAGGGCATTCATGGAAAATTTAGGGAAAAACTTGGAAAATATGAACAAAGTTTGTAGTTTTGTGTTAAAAAAAAAAAAAAAAGAAAGAAAAAGAAAAAGAAAGAGGCCTTTGGACTCTAGAATGACTACAGGCAAGAACCAGCCAAACAGAGGGCACAAGGAGGAGCCCAGAGAACAGAGCCCAGAGAACGGAGCCAAGGGGAAGAGTGAATCACGCCCAGGAAGTAGAACAGAGCCCTAATCAAGGATTGGCAAGTATTTCATATTTGCTATCAACCAGTAGTTACTGGGTGCTTCCAGTTTTCCCACTTCACTAATGAGACATCCGTTATGATTATCTCATGCTTGTCACACAATTTGGATTATTAGGTGTGTAGGGCACAAATAACTCATCTTTTTAGTTCCCAGTTCTGCGTACTTGGAATTCTTGAAGATCAGACTCAAGGAGCCTTCCCTATTCCTGTATCTGACTTAGATGATAGGATTCTGAATCTTCTCTACATTTAAAATATAATGCTGAAATGGGATGTCTTTTTAAAAAATTATATCTATACATCTTTTGGGGATAGGATGAGTTTTGGAAGATTGTAAGAAGAGCACTGAGTATTTTGTATGTGAGAGGGAGGGGTATGATGCTAGATGACAGTCTGTGGCAGAACGTATTTTTCAGAATAGTTGCAACAATATTTCTGGTCTCATATATTCTTCTAGCACTTTGGCATTCCCCATGAGGAGTTGAAGTCTATTTCCCCATCTCTGAAACCTGGGCAGGCTTGTGACTGCTCTGACAAGTAGAATGAACTAGGAGGGAAGCAGTGTGACTTCCCTGGCTAGGTTAGAAAAGATGATATAACTTCTGTCTGGCTTTCCTTCTCTTGGATATTCACTCTTAGAACCTGGGCTCAGGTTTGTAAGAAAGCCCAGGCCACATTAAGAGGTCACATGTAAGCCCCAGTATCCACCATCAGATATTTGAGTCAGTGAGAGATGATTCTAATGTCCAGCCTCAGAACTGATGTTGCTAATCTAAGTGGAGCTTACTTACATCAAGGAGAGATGAGCTATCCTTGCCAAACCCTGCACAAAATAAATGATATTTCATTTGATAATAACAATAAATATTTAGCCCTTGAGCAAAATAAATGATGTCATTGCTTTAAGCCATTAAATTTGGGGGTTGTTTGTTATACTGAGATATCCTGGCATGTTACAGTGTTGACCTGAAGACAATTCCAGTGGCAAGTCTTTCTTTTTACCTAGCATATGGCACTTCCCACTTTTAAAAAAAACTGAAATGCAACAGACATACAAAAATGCACAGATTTCAAATTTCTAATAAATATGATGACTTTTGACAATTTTATATACCCATATAACCACATCCCAGAAGAAGAATTAGAATGTTTCTATTGCCAACGAATATTTCCTCATCTCCTCTCAGTGGCATACTGGAGCCAGCTCTCTGTGACTGTGGGAGTCAACTGTTCGCATGCATTCCTAACTCCTAGTTCAGTCACATCACATTGGCAGCCAGAAATCTTGAAATTGGAAGTATTCACAGCATAAAAATCAACAAATGCTACAAATCAAAACTTTCACCCACCCACCACCCCAGCTAGTTCTAAACATTTAACAGATACTACTGATCCTTCCCCTTTTCTATCAATTCCTCCACCCTCCAGAGGCAAATCCTTTTCATTGCTCTCATTGTAGTGAGTTTTGCCTATTCTTGGATTTCTTATAATGGGATTATCCAGTGTGTATCCTTCTGGATCTGCTTTCTTTCACTTAAAATAATATTTGGAAATTGATCCATACTGATGCATATGTCAGTATTCACTCCTTTTTAATTGATGAATAGCACTCATTGTCTAAACATACAACAATGCCATTGTCTTTTTTCTTGTTGATGGACATTTGAGCTGCTTCCAATATTGAATTATTATGAACAATGCCTTTATGATAGTAGTGCTTGCCTTTCAGTAGACATATGTTTTCAATTCTTTTGAGTAATATGGGAGTGGGTTGCTGGGTCATAGAATAGATCTATGCTTAACCTTATCAGAAAAAGAGAAACCGTTAACCAAAGTGCTTTTACCATTTTACTCTGCCATAAACAATGTATGAAAGTTTTCGTTGTTCCACATGTTTGCCAAGATTTAGTATTATTGACATTTTAAAAATTTTATTTTGACACATTGTGGGCACATAATGGTGTTTCATTTTGGTTTTAATTTGTGTGTTCCTGATAACTAATGATGCTGAGCCTCTTTCCAGGTAATCAATCTTGTGATCAACACTGGTAAAGGGTTTTTAAAAATACTTTGTCTACCTTTCTCTTGGGTTGTTTGTTTTCTTGTTATTCATTCATAACAGATTGAGAATATCCATATGTTCTTTATGTAAGTTCTTTGTCCTAGCTGTCTATGTATGTATGTATGTATGTATGTATGTATGTATCTATCTATCTATCTATCTATCTATCTATCTATCATCTACCTACCTACCTATCAATATTTTTTCCAGTCTGTGGCTTGCCTTTTTTTTTTCTGGTTAGTGGTTAAAAAACAAAATTATTTACCTATCCCTACATTACAAAGATACCTCTTGTTTTCTTTTACAAGTTTGGAGTTCTAGCTAATGTTGGAATTTATAATCCCTCTTAAAATTAGTATTAGTCACTGGAGTCAGATATGAAGTGATAATTTTTTTTTTTTTGTCTTTTTTTGAGATGGAGTCTCGCTCTGTTGCCCAGGTTACAGTGCAGTGGCATGATCTTGGCTCACTGTAACCTCTGCCTCCAGGTTCAAGCGATTCTCATGCCTCAGCCTCCCAAGTAGCTGAGATTACAGGCATGCACCACCACGCCTGGTTAATTTTTGTATTTTTAGTACAGATGGGGTTTCGCCATGTTGGCCAGGCTGGTCTCGAACTCTTGACTTCAAGTGATCTGGCTGCCTCGGCCTCCTGAAATGTTGGGATTACAGGCATGAGCCACCACGCCCAGCCTGTTTTGTTTTATATTGCTGATTTTTGCAAAGGGGTTACCAATTTTTTAATTTTTCAAAAGGATAAACTTTTGAATATTTTGATTTTTCTCTATTTGGCTTTTATAGAGTTTCACATAAAGGGAATCATATTATATGTACTCTTGTCTGTATCTTAATAAGACAGAGTGCAATTAATATAATGATAAGATAGAATATAATTATTATGAGATGCATCCACATTGTCGCTCGTATTCATTGTTGGTTTCTTTTTATTGCTTAGTAGTATTCCATTGTATGGATATACTACAGTTGGAGGATATTTGGGTTGTTTCTAGTTTTGGGCTATTATGAATATAGCCACTGTGAATATTTGAGTAGAAATTTTTGTGTAGCTACGTGTTTATATTTTTCTTGAGTGTATATCTAAGAATAAGATTGCTGAGTTGTGTGGTATTTATATGTGTGATCATTTTAGAAACTCACAATTTATTTTTTAAGTGGTTTTACCACTTTACAATCCCACCAATAATGCATGTGAATTCTTGTTGCTCCACAACCTCATCAACAATTAGATTTGCCAGTCTTAAAATCGTAGCCATTCTAACGTGCATGCAATAGTATACCATTGTGAGGGATTTTTATGGGGTGTGTGTGTGTGTGTGTGTGTGTGTGTGTGTGTGTGACGGCGTCTCACTCCATCACCCAGGCTGGAGTGCAGTGGCATGATCTTGGCTCACTGCAACCTCCATCTCAGTCAGGTTCAAGCAATTCTTGTGCCTCAGCCTCCGGAGTAGCAGAGACCACGCATATGCACCGCCACACCTGGCTAACTTTTGTAGTTTTAGTAGAGATGGAGTTTCCCCCGTTGGCAGGATGGTCTCAAACTCCTGATCTCAAGTGATCTGCCCACCTGGGCCTCCCAAAGTGATGGGATTGTAGGTGTCAGCCACTGCACCCTGCCCACGATTGTGGTTTTAACTTACATTTTTCAGGTGATGAATGATGCTTGAGCATATTTTCATTTGTTTGTTGACCATTTCTTAATGGTGTCTTTGGAAGAGCAGTTAATGATTTTAATGAAGTACAATTTATCCAACTTTTATGTTTTATACTTTTTGAGTAACATGTCACAAAACTTTTTCTCTAATTAGTTTTTTTCTAGAATTTCTAAAATTTTACTTTTACTTCTAGGTCTATCCTTTATTTTGAATTAGTTTTTGGTTACAAGGAGAGGCTAAGGTTTAAATTCTTGTGTTTTCTTAGGAAGGACCAGTTGTTCCAGAATTATTTGCAGAAAAAGTTCTTATTTCTCAATTAAGTTACTATGTCCTTTCTTTAAAAATCATTTTTAGTTTCATGCTCCCTAATGATTAATGATGTTGAATATTTTCATGCCATTTTTACCTCATTTGCCATTTGAATACGTTTTTTGAAAAGTGTCTATTCAAATCTGTCCCCATTTTTAAAATTTAAAATTTTTTTGTCTTCTAATTTTTGAGTTGTAACAGTTCTTAATTCGTTCTTGATATAAGCTTTTTCTCAGATGCATATTTTGAAACTATTTTCTCCCAGACTGTGGTTACTAACAGTGCCTTCAAAAGCAATGTTTAACATTTTTATGAATTCCAATTTATTGAAATTTTCTTTTCATGCTTTTTGATTATTAAATGTTTTCTAAACATAAGATCATTAAGATTTCATCCTGATTCTTCTAGAATATTTACATTTTTAGCTCCCACATTTGTTTTCTCATCTATTCTGTGTTTCTTGTTGAGGTAGATAAAGATTGAAATTCTTTTGTAGATGGCTCTCCAATTGTTCCAGCAATGTATCTTGAAGAGATTGCCTTTACTCTACTGAATTGCCTTGGCAGCTTTGTTGAACATCAATTGATCACATATATGCGTGTCTATTACTTGATTTTCTATCCTGTTTCATTGCTGAATATATCTTGTTTATCCAAACCATGCAGAATCAATTATTCTAGCTTTATAATGAGTATTAAAATTTTAAATTGGGTTTTCCTTGTTATTTTTAAGTTTGTTTTAGTTATTTTGGAAAGTTGATTTGCTAATGTAGTCCCACTACATTTTCATATAACTTAAAGAATCTTTTTTTTTTTTTAATTTTTAAGGGAAAAAAGCCTGCTGTACATTTTGATTTGGATTGTATTGAATCTATACACTAATTTGGGAGAGAATTTGTTATAGGATCAACAGGTTCATATACCTATCACACAGTAACAGACCAATTACACTGAGGGTTTACAGCAAAGAAAAAGTCTAATGATCACAGGGCAATGAGTGAGGACATGGGAAAAGACCCTCAAATCAGCTTCCTGAGGATTTCTGGGCTGGAGTTTTTAAAAGGATCATGGAGGGCAAGGGACTAGAAAATTTGGATCATTGATTGATTGGCGTAAGGGAGATGAAATACTCTGAATGTGGAAACTGCATTATTTTGTGAGTCACCTCCTGTGGGGTCCTTCAGACCAGCTGACATCAGTAGTTTCATTGGTATGCAGGACCTGAAAGAATGCCTCATATGGAAAAGGTAATGTTTTATAATGTTCAAGATATTATCTATAGAGTAGATAAGGGGAACTATAATCTTATAATAGGATCTCCATGATTTTGAGGCAACAGGCACCAAATAACTCTGAGGAAGCAGGTCAGAGAGCACCTGACTTACTTAGTGATTAATGCTAAATGTGCTGAAACTTGTGATAAATCTTACATATTTCCTGTCATATTTACCCTAAGTATTTTTCATATGGGCTTGGTATTCTCCAACATGGTATATCAATTTATTTCAATCTAAAGGCACTTATTAGTTCTACTAGCATTTTTGTTGATTCCGTAGGATTTTCTACATAGGTGAATGCTGGCTGAGGATAATGTTAGTCTCTTCATTTTTAATTTGCATAAATTTTATTTCTTTTTTTCATCTTATTGCACTGATTAGAACTTTGGTACAATATTGAAAAATATTGATGAGTATGGATATATTTGTCTTTTTCCTGACATTGAAAGGAATAATTAAGTCTTTCATAATTATGTGATGTTAGCTATGGCTTTCTTTCAGGGATGTCTTATACCAGGTTAGGCAAGTTCTTTTATTTTCCAAATTTTCCAAGAGCTCTTTTGTTTTTTGTTTTCAGAAATAAATGATGAATTGTGTCAAATGGTGCTACGGTTTGAATGCTCCCTCTAAAATGCATGTTGAAATTTAATCCCCAATACAGTAGTATTGAGAGTTACGGCCTTTAAGAGGTGATTCAATTATGAGAGCTCTGCCCTCATGAAGGGATTTATCTATTTGTGGATTAATGGATTAAAGGGTTTGTGGATTAATGGGTTATCGTGAGAGTGAAACTAGTGATTTTCTTTTCTTTTCTTTTTTTTTTTTTTCTTTTGAGACGGAGTCTCACTCTGTCGCCCAGGCTGGAGTGCAGTGGCCGGATCTCGGCTCACTGCAAGCTCTGCCTCCCGGGTTTACACCATTCTCCTGCCTCAGCCTCCCGAGTAGCTGGGACTACAGGCGCCCGCCACCTCACCCGGCTAGTTTTTTTTTGTATTTTTTAGTAGAGACCGGGTTTCACCGTGTTAGCCAGGATGGTCTTGATCTCCTGACCTCGTGATCCACCCGTCTCGGCCTCCCAAAGTGCTGGGATTACATGCTTGAGCCACCGCACCCGGCCAAAACTAGTGATTTTCTAAGAAGAGAAAGAGAAATCTGAGCATAATACGTTAGAATGCTCAGCCTCCTTGCCATGTGATGCCCTGCATCAACCTGGGACACTACAGAAAGTTTAACTACAGGAACAAGAAGGCCCTCACCAGATACAGTGTTTTACCTTTGGAAATTTCAACCTGTATACCTGTAAGAAACAAATTTCCTTTTTAAAACAAATTACCCAGTTTTAGGTATTCTGTTATAAGCAAATTAAGACAAATGGTCTCTTCAACTGCAGAGATGATCATTTGTTTCTACTTTGTTAATATGGTGAATAATGTTAATCATATTTTAAAAATTCAACAAATATTTCCTAATAAGATAAAAAGATAGACCCCACTTGGCAATAGTTTATTTTTTAAAATATTGTTAGGTTCTATTAGCTAAAACTTGTTAATAATTTTCACATTTATCATTATTGTTAACATTGGTCTTTTGTTTTCTTACATTTTCTGATTTTTATGTCAGAGAAGTGTTAGCCTTATTCACTGTGTAGGGATGTTTTATTTTTCTTCAGTTTTCTGGAAGAATTTGTATGGAATTTATATTACTCTTTTCTTGAATGTTTGATAGAATTTACTAGTGAATTTATCTGGGCCTGAAGTTTTCTTGGTGGTAAGATTTTTAACTACAAATTCAATGTCTTTAATAAGGAGTCATTTTGTTCACCTAATTTATCTTTAGATAGCATTAGTAGTTTGTGTTTTTCAAGCAATTTTTTCATTTTATCTAGGTTGCCAAATTTGTTGCCATGAAGTTCTTCATAATATTTCCCTATTTTCTTCTTAACTGTAGGATCTGTAGTGATGTTCTCTCTCTTCTGGATAATTTGTGTCTTTTTTCCAAATTATTCTGGCTAAAGGTTTACCAATATTTTTGATCTCAAAGTAGCAGTCCTTGGATTTTTTTGTTTTTAATTTCATAGATTTCTCTTCTTTATTATCTTCTTTTATTTGCTTGCTTTTGTTTCATTTTGCTCTGCTTTTTTATTTTCTAGAAGTGAGAGCTTAGATTATTAATTTGAGACATTTTCTCCTAAAAGCTAACTGTAAGCACTTAGTGGTATGAATCTTACCCTCAGCACTGCTTTACCAGCATCCTAAAACTTGTTTAAAAATTGCATATAATGGAAGTTTTGCTACCAACTACTTCTTTCAGACTTTTTGGCTAAAAAAAAAATTTACCTTCACATTTGTAAAATATTTATTCTGGGCAGAGAGTCCTAGGTTGACAAATTTTTCTTTTAGTATTTTAAACCTTCTGTTCACTATTTTCTGGCTTACTTTTTACTGATAAGATATGTTATTTTATCCTTACTATAATTCTTCTGTTCATATGTGTCTTTTTCCAACCTGCTTTTAAGATTTTCTTTTTATTGCTGGTTTTAAGTAATGTGATTGCCTTGTTCCTTGGTGTAGTTTTCTTCATATTTATTGTGCTACTTTTTTGTCCAGCTTCTAATGCTGACAGCGATTGAGAGTTGTCGGTTCTTGTTTTCTTAGTTTAAACTAATTTAAATAAGAGACACACTGCAGTAGAGAAATAGTAGAAAGCAGTTTATTGCAAAAGAGAAAGAACACTCTGAAAGCTAAGTGAAAATACACTCCAAAAGATAAGTTAGAGAGGGCTGCTCAAGAGGTAAGTTAGCAAAGACTAGCTCTGAGGAGACTCCCTTTATTGGGGTCTGAAATGATTATTCACAAGGAGGAGAGAGGGGTGTTACTAGTAAGTATGTTTGGGGTGGTCCTCTGGGTGCATATGCTCAATTGCTGTACATGCTTGTTCATGCATCACATGTCTTACTAGCATTTTAAATCTGCACCCAGTGGGTATGTTTTTCACTATTATACTCAGCAAAGGATCAGTCTGAAGACAAGTCTTACTTGCATGAGCTTAACTACAATGTGAGTACTGGGGCTCTTTGTGTTGATAATGTGGTTGCCACATTTGCCATGTCCCAAGAGAACAGTTACTTGCTTGACTACCTATCCTGCCTCATTTAGATCTGTGGGTTTATAGTTTTTGTCAAATTTGGAAAAGTATTGACCATTGTTTCTTCAACTATTCTTCTGTACATCCCTTACTCCCCTTAGGTGATTCCAATTACACATAAATTAGGCCACTTGAGGTTGTCTCCCAGATCCCTAATGCTCTATTCCCCTTTTCAGGCTTTTTTCTTTGTAATTCATTTTGTGTAATTTCTATTGCTACGTCTTCAAGTTTACTAATCTTTTCTTCTGCAATTTCTAATTTGCTATTAATCCTATCCAGTGTATTTTTAATTTCAGACTTTAAAAGAATCATTTGAAACTTGTTTTGTTCCTTCTTACATCTTTCTTGTCTCTACTAACATGTTTAAATATTTTTATATCTTTTTAAACATATAGGTAGTAGTTATAACTTTTAATGCCTTTGTTTATTGATTTTATCATCCATATCATTTCTCTTTGTTTCTATTGATTGCATTCTCTCCTCATTATGAATCACATTTTCCTATTTCTTTGTATGGCTGAACTTTTTTAATTGGAATTTTAATTTTAACATTTTACTTTTTGAATATCCTGTTGAATTCTTTTAAATATTCTTAAATTTTTCTCTAGGGTACAGTTAAGTTTCTTGTAAACTGATTATTTCAAGACTTATTTATAAGTTTGATAGTCGAGATCACAGAGCCCTTTAAGCTTAATTTTGCCCTACTATACAGTAATACCCTTTTGAGTATTCTACTGGAGTCCCACAACTTACGAAGATTTTTTTCCTCTCTGGATAATAAGAGCATAATCTTGTGTTGGCTCTGTGGAAGTTCCAGAGATTGATAGCTTTGCCTCTTTCAGATGATCTCAGCCTGTTTCTCTGGCGAACCTTGACAAATACATTTAGGTAATTTTCTCACATACATGTGCTGATTATTACTTAGCTGAACACTAGAGAGGAAGCCTCTGTAGACCCATTTGGCTCTTTTCATGGTCTCTATCTCTCTGGTGAAATTATCCATCTTTTAGAGGGTATGTCCATCTTTTCTCCTAGATTCATTAAAATATTTGTTTATGTATATATTAATGTCCCTTTCTGGGATTTCAATATCTAAGTACTCTCTGGGTTTACTTCTATTCTTTGTTTCTCTCTTGACTGGGGAATTTCATTTTCCTGCCTCTCTGTGCATTTTAAAATGGTATGCATGAATTATATGTAAAAGAACAGTAGAGGCTGGAGTACATATTGTCTCCCCAATTGGACATTCTATTTTTCTGATAGATTGCAGTTTGTGATGCTTAAGCTAATTTAATCTCTAGCTGGTCTGAGTTTGGCCTTTGTTGTAACTTAGATTTAGTTTACCACTAACTTCAAATGTTTTGAGAGCAGAATCCGGACTACAATTCTGGCAAACTTAGTATCTGAGCTCTTAAGAAACTATATTTCATTGCCAGCTTTCTGAACCTTGAGAAAATTTTCTTTTCAGGAAAGCTGACAGACTTTTTGCGTGACTAGGGAGTTATCTTTGGTCTCTAGTCTTACCCTCAGATCACTACAACTTGGAAGATCTATTTCCACTCAGCTATCTTTACACTAGCCTTTGAAGAGAAGCTGTCTTACATACTGTATAGGGCCAGATGCCTTAGAGGCATTTTTATCAGGTCACTTTTTCCATCCACATTGTTCTGAAGGTTGCTGCAGTATTCCTGAAGATGGTCTTGTGTGCCTAAAATGAAGGACCACTCTCAGCTTTCCTGCTTTGCCCTAATCTTTTAAGAGTATTTCCCCTCACATGCAATGAAGGCTCAAGAGAAAGTTAAATGTCTGCTAAAAGTTTGACTTGTTTCTTTGTATCTCCATTTCTTGTGGATTCTTCCTCATCCTGCTGCTCTACCAGAAATGAAATTAGTTTCCTCTCTCTTAAAAAAAGAGCTTGCCACCTTCTGAAATTTTGTGGGTTTTTTTTCCTTTTTTGTATTTTTTGCATTCTTGTTTCTCTAATGGACTGGAGAAAACTCACAAATTTTGTGGCTTATCTGGCTTGTTCTCATTATTAAGATGAGAGGAAGACACTCATGACTATCATTCCACCAGGCATGACAGCCATTGTGGGACCTTTTTGTCATCACTTTCAGGAGGTTTCTTTGCATTCTCAGCTCTACAATGTGTTTAACCACAACCCTCCCACACACAAACACACACAAGCTATGTTTTTGTAGCATATGTAGCTTGTTCTCCTTGTTAAAGTAGGAGTGATAGTCCTTTGTGACTTTTTACATGCTAGCCAGAAACAGAACCATTTGCATTGCATATACTCAAATATATGTTTTTCTTATACCCAAATAAACTATTAGCCCCTTGAGGACAAGCAATGTAATTTTTAATCTTTTAAATTTCCCATAATGCCTAGTAGTTACTTCATACACTTTTAAAATGAATACTTCACGCGTTATCAACTTATTGGTGCCCAAGTAAACCTAGAACTGAAAGACAAATCTCTTATTTACAGAGATTGCTAGTAGAACTATAATCAATGTGTAGATCCCCTGGCTCTCAATAATTTTTCTCTTGTATTGTATTTTATTTGTAATCATAATGATATTCTATGTGGTATATAGCTCCAAGCTGTTATATCATCATCAACAACATAATTGTCCTCATCTTGTTGGTTATACCTTTTCAATAATTGGTCGTGTGGTCAAGAACTCCAATAAAAATGTCCGATGGCACTAGAGTCATGAGAGAATAAAGTATGTAAATGCAGACATACACACAATTTTAGCTATAGACTTGATATAGAAATATATGTATGTACATCAACTTGTATCAAATAGAGTTAAATGGTTTAAATAGCTTTAATATGCGTACTTTAAATTCTTGCCTTCCTTTTTATAGCAATTTCATTTTTAATGTTTTATATTCCATTTTCCTTCTTTTAATCTTGCTTTTCTGATATGCAATCCTGTCTCAAACAAGAAGGCTATAACTGAGCAGGCAAGTAGTTCTTTAATTGAAACACTTATGGGGCACACTAGAAAACTATAAAGACTTTCAAGAAATAGCAAAACTTTAATAGGTTCTTGTGTATTCGTGTTGTAACCTAATTCAGTGCTCTTTCAGTATGCTGGAGGATGTTGCTAATTTATGGCTGTGATGAGCAATAAAGCAATAATAGTAATCGAAAGGTGCAATATTCCTTGTTTAGGGGGCATTTATGGCTATGTATTAAAACTATAAATACTTCAAGAGGCTGTGAAACTGATCTATAGAAAATGAAAGATAAGATCTTGCTACCTTCTAAAAGTGCTTTTCTAGCAGAAATCTGAGCTTGACTTTATGGTTTATAAATATAAACAAAGCAGAAGTGAAATGTTCAACGTGTCTACCCATCTAAAGGGACTACTTAAATAACCACTAGCACTCAAACCTAATAAGGGCTGGAAAGTTCCTTTGTTTCTTGTTTTATTTTTTAACTTTCTTCCCTTTATACCTTTATAAAAATTGTTTTTCCTCTCTCCTTCATATCTTTTACATACTTAATCCTCTCTATTTCTGGTTTCTCTTTTCTCCCATCTTTCCTCACATTACTTTCTATATCCATATTGGATGAAAGAAGCAAACTGTATTGAGGTGAGAAAAGATCCAGAATCCAGCAGCTCTCCTGATGAGGGTCCCAGGACAATATGTAAGTATAGCCATAGGTAGGCTGAGTCTTTTCTGAGCCTTCTCCTCTTGGTTGGACCAGCCTCAATTTCCAGTCTACCTGTCAAAGCAATCCTTAACATTAGTGCCTGTTCTGCAAAACTATTCAATATCTTTGCCTCTTTTTTTTTTTTGAAATGGAATCTCACTCTGTTGCCCAGGCTGGAGTGCAGTGGTAAGATCTCGACTCACTGCAAGCTCTGCCTCCTGGGTTCACGCCATTCTCCTGCCTCAGCCTCCCAAGTAGCTGGGACTACAGGCGCCTGCCACCATGCCCGGCTAAATTTTTTTATATTTTAGTTGAGACAGGGTTTCACCGTGTTGGCCAGGATGGTCTTGATCTCCTGACCTCATGATCTGCCTGCCTCGGCCTCCCAAAGTGCTGGGATTACAGGCGTGAGCCACCGTGCCTGGCCTCTTTGCCTCTTTTGTTCTTACCTTCACCACTCTATGTTGTTCTTGTGCCCATCAATCTGGATATCTGGACTTTTACCTTGTATTTAATATTTGCTTCTGGCACTTACGTTTGGTGGCCCATCATGTGCCTTTTAAAAAATCTTTCTGGATTTCTGTTATCTAAATACATACTTTTGGCTTCCTCATACCTCTGGTCCCTACCTCACTTGTCTCTGTGCCCTGAATTCCTCAAAGAAGGGGGAAAATGCACATAGGTCAACTGATTTCTAACCTAACCCAGAGCCTACTTATTCTTTAAAGTTGGGGTCAGGTGATTCCTCTGGTTAGGAACCATTCTCTGTAGTCCCATGATTTTCTACATACACCTCGGCATTGCACTTTTCAGATTATATCTGAGTATATGTCTGTATAGTAGCTCCTCAGATCTGTGGCCTTTTGTCTTTAGTCCTGAAGAGTCCCTGTTTGATGATAATTCCAGAAGGATTATCTTTATGCAAGACAGAGATAAGACCAGAGGAGGTTGAGTAAGAAATCTGTCTGTTCCAGCTTTTCCAACACTTCTTTATCATTGGAAGCGCCAGGTTATGAGCTCTGTTTTATTTCTCAGGGTCCAACTACCATGATCAGTCCATAAATGTAAATGGAATGATTAATACAATGATCAGCTTTATTTACCTAACAAATATTTATTGGTACCTCATTGGTACCAGGCAGTATTTTCAGGTACTGGAAATCTAACAGTAAATAAGACAAATAAAGTCCCTGCCATTATCAGACTTATATTTCAGTGGGGCATCTATATAATAGATAAACAAATTCATATAAAATAAAATGTTGTAAAGTGATAAGTGCTATAAAGAAGAAATCAGGATAATGGCTTGAGAATGACAGGGTGCTGGATAATCAAATTCTAAGCATGATGAAACCTATTGGCACTCTACCAGTCTGACTCCCTGACAGAAAATAAGGGAGCCATTGTTTTCTGACTTGGGGCTTTTAATTCCATTTTCTACACCCCTGGCTCTTCCAATGATGAAGTATTAGGAAAACTGGTACAGACATATTCCCTACTCAACCTCTTCCAGTCATCTCTCTCTCTTCCATAAGATCCTCATTGTGTCTGCATCAGTCAACAGGCAGGGCCATGGATATTTCAGAACACACATACTGGGCTGTGTTATGATGAGAAAAACTGGGGGCCAAATTCTGATAATCAAGACGTTTTAACAATTTTTCTCCACCTAGAGTGGAAAAACGAGTCTTCCCCTAGGAAAATGGGGCTTGACTGTATCTCTCTGTAGTGACAGGTTGAGAAAAAAACACCAATGGTTTTATCTCCCACGAAATCATTCTTAGGTGCTTCAACTCTTTTCAGACCATCCAGACTATGAGGGCGTCACCTTACCTATTCAGCATTAACTCTGGACTGCTTAACACACATTCTTTGTATTTCTTGGTGGTTCACTTCACTGTCAAGCAACACAGCACGTTCCTTCTTGTCCCTGGGAAGGCAGCAGGGCTCAGTAAGAAGAATATGAGCCCTAGAGTCAAAGACATTTGTTTTCCTACCATCAGCATTTACCATGTGACTTTGGTAAACATCTTAACCTCTGTGAAACTATAACAAGGTAATAATACATATTCTTCCAGTTCTTCTGAGTACTAAAGGAGGCACTGTATACGTGTAAATCACTGATCGCCATGTCTAGCACATAGTCTCTTCTTGTCTTAGTGGGACCCGGTGTGCCCCCCTCCTTCATCTTTTAAGACCCAGCTCTAGGCCCAATTCCTATAACCTCCCTAATATAGGTTAATATGTAACCTATATTACACATAGGTAATAGTTATAACTTTTAATGCCTTTGTCTATTGATTTTATCACCCATATAATTTCTTTCTGTTTCTATTGATTACATCCTCTCCTCATTATGAATCACATTTTCCTATTTCTTTGTATGGCTGGTATTTTTAAATTCGAATTTTAATTGTTACATTTTACCTTTTGAATGTCTTATTAATTGGGTAAAGACTGATCTGCTGGACTCTAGTTTCTTACTCCTTTAAATATCTGCAGCACGTGTGGTTTGTACCAACAAACATACACTTAGCAATTTCTTAGCTTGGGTGTTTTACAAATTGTTTCTCTAAGAACAGGAACACCTTTCTCTTCTATGTCATGGTAGTGTCCCTAGCACAGATCTTGAGCACAAGCTCATTGATTAAAATAGGACACAAATCATGTCCGTTTTTTTTTCTCAAGGGTGTCTACATTTATTTTGACTCAAATGAAATGAAGCATTCCTTTGAAACTGTCTAGATAATATAAATCATTGACCCCCAGAGACTTGCTTTCTAAAATAATTAAGCAAAATGAAGCCCCCTGTTTTTTTCTGGCACATACATTGATTCATCTGATGAACACAACATTACTCTTTCTTAGCTTTACCAAGTATATCTATTTTCTCATAGAGACTCTGAGGGTAAGTAACCAGGCCAAGATTGTACAACGAATTAGGTAAGGAGAGGCCATGTTGTATAAGAAGAGTCAAAGCTAGCAACTCTGATCCCAGACCACAAATCATGCCTTTTCCTTTATGCAGCCCTGCCTCTCTTTCAATTTATTAACTTCTTGTAGTTAGACATTATCACTGTGTTCTCCCCATACCCAAATCTCCATACTCCAAATGCCTAACTTGTTAGCATTGAAGATAGGCACATTTAATGCTGCCTATTGCTTCAGAGTCTTTTTAGATTCATTCTTGGCTTTCCCAGTAGAAGCAAGTACAAAACAAAACAGAAAAAGAAAAACAACCCATGTTTCCTTACACTAGAGGCCATTTGCATGGTGTTTCTGGACTTCCCGTTCCTGAGAATTCTCCAGATAGTCATTACTTACTCTCTCCTTCTCTCTCTATCAAGAGAAGGGAAACTAGCAGAACGACAATATTTTACTATTTTGAAATTCAAATCCACTGGTTTTCTGTTTGCTTTCTCACTCTCTTAGATATATCCCTAGATACTGATGGGAGAAGGATTGTCAGAGGTTTAGAGATAAAGAGAAAGAGGAAGAAAGAGCAGTGCAAAACAGTGGTTTGAAGGACGACACAAGCTTAGGGCTATTTCAAAAGAGACAGCTACAATGTGCTAGCACTTATGGTGACAACAGAGCTGACAGGATGAGAACTTTCTTTTATCTTTTTTTGTGTTTTCTTCATCTGCAAGGCATGGTGTTCTGGAAATGTCTCCCAAATGCTGGAGAATAAACTGAAGTTGTATCAGTTAGATATTGCCAAGTAACACACACATGCACAACTTAGCAGCTTAAAAATTAAGCACTAATTATTTCTCATCGGTCTACATGTCAGCTGGATGGTCCTGTTGATCTACTCTAGTCTTTGCTCAGCTGGGCTTGCTTATATATCTGTGGTCACCTGGTGGGGAAGCTCTGGACTAGCTTCTCACATGTCTGGCTGTCAGTTAGTGTGATGAGTGGCTGGGCCATGTGTCTCTCATCATCCAGCATTCCAGTCCAGCTTGTTCTCATGGGTTAGGCAGGAGTCCCTAGAGATAAAGGAATTTATTTGTCAAGGCCTCTTGAGGTCTAGCCTCAGAAATGGCACACCATCACATTTTTGCGTTCTATTGACTACAGCAAGTCAAAGACCAGCCAAGACTCAAGGTATGGGAAAATAGGCTCCACCTATTGATTGAAATGGATACAAGGTTCAGGGAGGAACGATGACTTGCAGCCAGTTTTGTAGTCTACCATAGTCTTTCTTCTAGCCACAAGTATTTCTCTCAAGTTTCAGTCCCTTTCAGGACCTCCACCAATATCTGGTGATTGACATCATGTCTGGATGCAGCTGCTTATAATCCACAGCCTGTGAGTATAAAGACAGGTTATATCCCCAAAACACAAAAGATACAATGGAGAATAGGAATAAAATGACTACAACAAACACTTCCACTCAAAAAAGGGAAATAACAGAAAGTAAACAGCCAGGAATTGGTTCAGAGTAACTCTGATATCCTCCTGAGTAAAGGTTTCTAGGCCTTTCACTCTAGACATGGGGAGAGTTCCTTGATTAGACCTCACTTCTGCTCCCTGGAAGTGGCCCCTCATTTCATTGTTCTCCACGGCTCTTGGCTTTTCCCTTGGTGGCAGGAGGAGAGGTCTTTCCATTTCTTTAGCATTCCTTATGAATATGAACAACTTTCTCAACTTGCTTACAGGCTACCATAGAAAAGATTGTGATAGACTGATTACAAAAATGTATGCCATGAAAAATTAAGGCCAATTTTTATACCCCTTAAACATGGGCTTGCTCTCGTGATTTGTTTTGGACAATACAAGGCAGCAGAAGTGATGGGTGTGTCACTTATGATGCTAAGCTTCAAGAGGGCTTCTCCTGGACACCTGTGAACATCTCCAGGCTAGCCTGCTTGTGGAGCATCAGAGACCACATGGAGGAGGGTTCTCTACATCAGGCCATCCTAGACCAGCCAGCCCACAACTGACATGCCAGTTGACTATATACATATGACTAAGGCAAATCAAAATTAGCCAAACCTGGTTCATAACACAAGAACATCCATCAGACCCATACCTTCATGTGTTAAAATAAATGTTTGTCATTGTGCACCCAGGGGTTTTGAGGTTATTATTGTTGTTGTTACTGTTATACAATTTTACTATGGCAATAAATACAGGAGGGGGTTTCCTTAAATCAACTACTGGCCTCCAAGCTCAGCTTGTTTCTTGGTCTGAGTAGCTGATGTCTGCCCATGACTGGCGCAACCTGAATCTTGTGTTGTCATCTTTTCTATTTTATCTCTTCCACTTTTTGTATTAAAGATATGAATTTTATTGATAGCTGTTACTTCCATCTTTTCTGATAACCTGACTGATAACAACCAGTCAGGTGAGGAATACAGAACAGGCATTCATTTCGCTGATGGAAAAATTTCTGCTCAGAGAGGTTAAGTGATTTGTCTGCTCACACAATTAGAAGCCAAATAGAGTATACATTATTCTATGCTAATAATGTTTAATTTTTTTTTTTTTTAGAAATGAGGTCACACTGTGTTGCCCAGGCTGGTCTCAAACTCCTGGACTTAAATGATCCTTTCACCTGAGCCTCCCAAAGTGCTGGGATTATAGGCATGAGCCACCATGCCCAGCCAATCTTTAACTTTTTAAAAAAAATTATACTATATCATTTCATCTTATCTTTCCTGCCTCACCTCCTGTCTTTTCTGCTTAAATCAAAAGAGGAAATGTAGTTTGGATAACCGAGCTTCCATCTGGAAATCAGACCTAAATACTGACAAGCCTAGCTGGGCATGGTGCTTCATGCCTGTAATCCCAGCACTTTCAGAGGCTGAGGTGGGAGGATCACTTGAGCCTAGGAGTTGGAGACCATCATGGGCAACAGAGTGAGACCCCATCTCTCTAAAAAAAAATAGTTGCTTTTTATGCAGATTAATTATGTCTTAGAAATCCGTCATCAACCCTATCTGCTATTCAATATTATAAGGTTGACTGGAAAGAAAAATAGAAACCTCCCTTTAACTGTGATTGTAGAAGGAAGAACCATGGATACAAGTATAAAGACAAAGATTCCAGGTTAATATAAGATAGAGATTTATAACCTGTTATTGTGAGGGTTCTCATATTTGGTGGGTAGGTAAGCTGGATGACCTTTGAGGACCCTGTCAACTCTAGGAATTAATGACTATGATACACCAATTTTTTAAAAAAAGACAAAGATATCTATCTATCATCGTATCAGGACAGCTTAGCTACTACTTAAAAGAAA
This sequence comes from Trachypithecus francoisi, assembly GCF_009764315.1. NCBI lineage: Eukaryota > Metazoa > Chordata > Mammalia > Primates > Cercopithecidae > Trachypithecus > Trachypithecus francoisi. The sequence continues at coordinate 65,710,038 of NW_022681470.1, read as the reverse complement.
GATTCAGTCAGTAACTATTGAAATGCTCCCTTACTGAAATGTTCTCATAATCTTTTGTGATGCCACTCTGGTTTTCCTGATGCTTTTTTGACTATTTCTTCTCATCCTCTCTCTGTGACTTTATTCCTCCCCTCCCCCCACTAAGTACCTTAAATATAGACCCTTTTCCAGGACTCTGATTTAGCTTCCTTCTTTTTAATCTCTATGTAGCTTTATGGGATTATCCACTGCCACAGCCTTTCTGCCAGCTACATGCTGATCATACCTAGGTCTTTATTTCTGGTCCTGTGATAGTCATTACTGCTATTTGCCAAATATTTCCAGCTCTCCTTCCTTCCAGGAGGAATGCAGTCCTGGCTCCCTGAAACTAGGCGTGGCCTTTGACTAGTTCTTTGCAGAGATGTCATGTGTCACTTTCTGGTCAAACATTTAATCACCAAGACAAGACCTTCCAGATCTCTCTTTTCCCTCTGGCCCAAGAGCCAATGACTTTCAATGGTGACTACTCTGTCAGCTTGAGTCTGTGAGTGGCTACAGTGAGCAAAACACTCTTGCTGACCTACAGTAGACGGTAGAGTAAGGAAGAAATTAACCTTGGTTATTTTAAGCTGCTGAGATTTTTATTTTTATTACATCGTAACCTAGCTCATCCTAACTGATAAAAGCCATGACTTCTGTCTCTTGAGTTCCAAATCTCTATGTGACATCACCTCCTAACATTTCCATTTGGATGTCAAATGTGTACTTCTAACATTGAATCCCAAACCAATATCACCAATACACGATAAATCAATAATCTTTCCCCAAGCTCTGCTTCTTCACTTTTTATCAGCTATACAGTGTTGTTACTATTATTTACCCAGCGAATCAAAGGACAAAAAATTCTCTTGTAACCAATCAGGTACTGGGTTTGCATTTATCTCTGTAACATTTTTCACACTCAGGCTCGTCTCTGACAACTACTGCTGTTCTAGTTCAGGTCTTCAATACCTCTGGGTGAACAATTGTATCTGTCTCCAAATGTGCTCCAGTCTCACATTCTAGCTCATTCCCTTAAAAAACCAAAGTTTCTTAAATGCAAATATGACCATAACTATTCTGCTTATTCATCCTTGATATTTCCTCAGGGCCTTCAAATAAGGTTCAAATTGTCCAGCATGGTCTAAAAAGCTCTCTACTGTTTCAGGAGCACTCAAGGGAGAAGGACAGGAAATCAGGTAGAAATTACACCATGGGAAAAGAGCAGAAACAAAAAATGATGATGCTTCATAAGGAAACTGCAAGCAGGTGGGCATGACATTAGCAAGGGACCAATGGAGGGTGGAGAGAGAGAGAGGGAACTAGAGAGGTCCTGTTTCTTTGTTCATGCTTCATTCTCTATCTAAATCATACTTTTTCCCCGTTCCAGTCCTTACATCCTCACAGGAAATATCCATTGACTTTTCAAATTTTTATCTTGAATTCTTATCACTATGAGGCCTTTTCTGTTCACAATAACACTTTATCAAACTTTTTTTTTTTTTTTTTTTTCAGTATTCATCTCCTTCACCAAGCTGGGAGCCTCCTGAGGGTAAAAACAATTCATTTCTGCTATGAATGCATTCCTCAGGAGCCAGCATAATAGCTGCCACATACCAAGTACTCAATCTGGTTGTTGCATGAATAAAGGAATGAGTGAATGGGTGCCCATCTTTAGCCTCTCTTGGCAGCCCCATTCACTATTCAGAATGGGTTGCTTAAAGTTCCAGCTTTACAGATGGATAAGAAAGAGGGGCTATTTTTGCTTTCTAGTCTTCCATCTCCATATTATCAACCCACCCTCCCCACAGTGCCCATCTCTGCCTATAATCCTGTCAGCAGCCAGCTGCTTGGCACCAACAAGGCCAACTCAGCAGTTCTCCCCACACATCCCTGGGGGAAGCCATTCACCTTATCACCAAATACAGAGAGAAAACACCCATCTGTTACAGCTCTGAGCTAGAAGTCTCATAATTGTATCAGCACACAGGCTGCATATCAGATATCCTTGTTTTTAGGGAGCACTTAGAAAGATTTTTCTCTCTTTTTATTGTTGTTTTCTCCCCAGCAAGTGACTATATTTCATCTCCACTGAGACACAATGAAAGAAATTTCCAAGCAAATTTGTTGCCTAATGATTCCAGAGAAGGTGCTTAGAACCATAAATGTCTTCTTGAAAATCTGTAGAGGAGCCCAGCTCTGTAAACTTTTTAAAATTAGCACATAGTAAATGCACAATTCTTGTGCTGGGTCAATACCCGAAATGAAGGTGATAATGGCATCAGAGGGGCTCCCAGAATAAGCATCATTCCAGCACAAAAGGTATCAGCCTTGGAAAACTGACTGGAAGGTTTCCAAAGACATCAGCAGGGCAAGGTTGAAATTACATGGCCATTTCTCAAACATGAACCCGTGGGACTTCTAAGTGTCTCAGGAAACTACTAAGCTGGGAAAACATGCTTGGACTTTTAATCAGACTCCTCCTGGTGACTTGTATAGTCATTGCTGGGCCTATTTCTCCATTTGTAACATAGAAAAGAAATCATCCTGGTCCCAGACATTTTTTTTGTTCTCCCAAGGAAGGAAGATGACTGAATTTCATAAAAGCATTTGAACACTTAGAACTAAACAACTTATTTGTGCAATTAACATGCAGCTGTTGAGCACCTACTGTTTGTCAGAAGTATGTGATAACTAAACATGACTGACTCCTGCTCTTAAGGCACTAAGTCTAGTACAGAAGACAGTTATTAAGTAAATACTTGCACACATAAGTATTTAATTATGAATTAGTTAAGTGCTCTGAAGGGAGAGTATAGAATACGATGGGAGGTATGAGAAGTGATCTAATTTGAATTGGAGGATTGGGAAGTAGAAAGTGAGAAGGAGGACTTTGAAGGGAAGGAAACGGCATGTGCAAAGACCCTGAATTGAAAAGCTGAAAAACACCGAAATAAAGTGAGCTGAAGTGAGCACAATGTGAGAAAACACTGGATTGACAGGTGGCTCCCAATATGTGGACCTTGGATGTCATGCCAAGAAGTTTAGCTTCTAACTTAAGTACAATAAGAATGCACTGAAGCGTTTTAAGCAAAGAAGTAGCATATCCTTTTAGAACCTTAGTTAGAAAGTGTTCATAGTGAAGGAGTAAGAACAGTAACAGAAAATGTTGAAAGGTCACGGTGGTTGAGACCATGGGCTGGCAAATTACAATCATGGGCCAAACTCAGCCTATCACCCATTTTTGTAAATATAACTCTGTTGGGATGCAGTCATGTCCATTCATTTCTGTATTATTTATGGCTATTGTTGCTCTACACAGCAGAGTAGAGTAGTTGCTGTAGAGACTCTATGGCCCACAGAGATTAAAATATGTACTATCCAACTTTTTAGAGATAGCTTGCTGATCCTTGGTTTAGACTGAAGGGTTATTGATGTCCCTGCAAAAAAAAAAAAAAGGACTGATTCAAGATATATCTTAAATGGACCATAAGACCATCAACTTGAACTCCCACCTTATTCTGAAAGCTCAGAAGATATAGTCTAGAGTTGTAAATGAGTTTCTGAGGCTGTCATTTTGACTGTGGTAGAGATTTGTAGGAGTTTATTCACCTTATACTTGTTTACTCCAGTCTTACTAAACTGATTTCATATTATTTTCAAATTAGAGGAGAATAACAGTTATTAACTACCATTGCATTTTCATTTAGTCACAAGCACTTACTGTTTGAATTAGAAATTGCTCCAATAAAGACAGTGACTGCAGGTTTATCTCTGTTTTTATTTTTGTTTGTTTTCTTTAAGGTGCTGATCAGAAACCCACAAATATCTGCCAGGCTGGCAACGGACCCTAAAGAGAGGTATGGAATGTGTCTGTCAGCTGCCTAATGCCCACGGCAGTCTGAAAGCATACCAGACACTCAGGACCTTGGTGGCAGGCTTACTTTCCTTATGTTCTCATTTTTTAATGGGCAAATGGAGGCACAGAATGTTCCTGGGTCATTATGCCAGGTCACACTGCTCCAGGGAGGGCCCATTGCAAAGCTTTGTGATTAAACACTCACATTCAGGAGCCAGGGTGCCTGGATTTCATCCTGGTTCTGCTACTGAATAGATGGAAGAAGGATCACTTTGCTAAAAATACAGTAAGGCACTCGACACAGCCCATGGCACATAAAAACACTCCAAAAGCCTGAGCTATCTTGTTTTCTCCTGTTTTGTAAGAAAATCTTCTTAGAGTTGAACAATTGCCATGTGTCCAAAACTTTATAAGTATCATTTCCTCCTCTCAAGGAGCCTGGGAGGTAGGCAATATTATCACTATGTTACCGAAGATATCACTGAGGAGTGTCTCAAGCTCCTTATGCTAGCTCTTATTGCCTGTGAGGATCAAGTCAAAAATCAAACGCAAGTTTGCTTGATTCCAGAGCTTGGGTTTACAACAGCTATGCTGCCCATTTTCTTGATGCTCCCTCATTCTGGGGAGCTTGCCCAGGCCTACCAAAGGGTGAGGGACACATGGGGACCAAAAGGAGCTGTGGTCAATGTGTCAGTTTCCTGAAGTCGACACAGGAACGTGGTAGGAAGCTGGTCCTCTGCTGAAGGTACTGGTCTTCTTTCAACTTGGGAGTTATACCTGATATAAATGACGAATTGATGGGTGCTGATGAGTTGATTGGTGCAGCACACCAACATGGCACAAGTATACATATGTAACAAACCTGCACATTATGCACATGTACCCTAGAACTTAAAGTATAATAAAAAAAAATTAAAAATAAGTAAATAAAACTACAGTCCCAACAACCACCCTTCCATGTGTAAAACCATTTACCCTATTATACTTTAACCCTTTGTTCAAAAAAAGTATGATTTTCTCATTTTACTTATGTTTATTGTCTCTCTCTTCTCGCTAGAATCTAAGCTAAGGGGTGTTCCAGCTCCTCGTTCATAGGAGGTATTCCTTTTTCAAAAAATAAACAAAGAAACTTTATGCAAAAGAAAGTCATAACCCCTCATTTTGAGGAAGGAAGCAGGGAGGAGACCCATAAAGCCATAATTCTAACCACCTCTAGAGTTAATAGGAGCCTAATTGGATTAAAATTTTAAATTTTTATGGAATGGCTCCAACACTTTTAGACACCATGCAAGGGGGCTTAATAAGTTTGGTACTTATTAAGAGGTTTGTCATCTTACCCAGTCAAAGTAGTACAATGATACCAACATAGAATTGTTCTGAGCCACCTAATTTCTTGTTCTTTAAAAATACAATCTCCCTAAAGTCAGTATACCTCTAAGTAGCCCTCACTATTTTAGATTTTCTTGGGGACAAAAAGGCTATAATTGCACAAATACTCCTGGAATAACTATAGAAAGAACATAGAATATTTTATATATTTTCTGCTAATACTAGCCAAGAAAATTAAATTCTACTCCCTGTTTACACCCACTAAAATGAAGCACTTAAAGAGCAAATGGCTATTATCCATACATTTTGTGATTAATCTAATTCTAGTTTCTTAGTATAGCCACCTTCATTTGATATTCCATTTATAAATAATGCACAATGCACCACTTCAACAATGATATGAAATTAGAGGTGAAAAACATGTGACTCCTAAGGGGAAGAACAAAGGAGGTTGGAACTCAATTTATTTGTTGTTGTTTTTTTTAAAAAAATAGTTATTTGGGTAAATTTGCAGCAGTCAATAAAGCATTCCTGTAGGGCTCCTTCATCCCTGGGTAGCCTTTAACTTAATTTGCATATTGGAAATTCAGCACTTTCTCCTGCTCTAATCAAGCTTGCCAAAAAAACAAGCTAGCTTGCTACAGCAAGGATATTTTAGACACTAGTGGAGTATTGGAAAAAACAAAAGAATGTTGTAGGTACATCCTGTCTCCCCTGTTTGTTGTGGCCTTCTAGAGATGTCAGGTCAGGGGCAGAGATGCTAAGAAGAGTCACAACAGGCATGGGAGTCAGAAGACTGGGGCGCTCCATTTGCTTTGCTACTAACTAGCTACTACTCTTGGACCTGCCCTGGTTACTTTTGGTCTCAGCTTCCCCACTGCTTTTTTTTTTTTTTTTTTTTTTTAGATGGAGTCTGGCTCTGTTGCCCAGGCTAGAGTGCAGTGGTGCAATCTCGGCTCACTGCAAGCTCCGCCTCCTGGGTTTACGCCATTCTCCTGCTTCAGCCTCCCCAGTAGGTGGGACTACAGGTGCCCGCAACCATGCCCAGCTAATTTTTTGTATTTTTAGTAGATCCCAGCTAATTTTTTGTATTTTTAGTAGAGATGGGGTTTCTCTGTGTTAGCCAGGATGGTCTCGATCTCCTGACCTCATTATCCACCCACCTCGGCCTCCCAAAGTGCTGGGATTACAGGCGTGAGCCACCGTGCCCGGACAGCTTCCCCCTTTTTAAAGAGGATGTTGGCATATAGCTCCTCACATGCCATTCTTTGGTATAGCTGTGTGTGTGTGTGTGTGTGTGTGTGTCCCCATATTCTTTCCTCTTGCGGATATGCCTTCCCACTGTTCTTCATGGTACAGTCTTTCTCTTTTTAGGACCCAGCTCAGCTATCACCTTGATGGCTACCGGGAGCTCAATGTACTGTTTATGTTCTGATAGCTCCTTATGTGCATTGCTATCTTATTTTAGGAAACTTATGAAAATCTCAAAAGAGGATATGGGAAGCAAACGGTATGAACACGTTATCTATTTTGGGAGCATTTTCAAAAACGTAGGCCCTGTCTCTGTACTGAAAGAGTGAACAATTAATGTCTAGTAAATTCCTATGTAAATGGTTTTGGTGTGAAATCCTAACAGTTTTGTTCTTCTTTTTTTTTTTTTTTTTTTTTTTTTTTTTTTTAGAGACGGGGTTTCACTGTGTTAGCCAGGATGGTCTCGATCTCCTGACCTCGTGATCCACCCGTCTCGGCCTCCCAAAGTGCTGGGATTACAGGCTTGAGCCACCACACCTGGCCTTTTCTTTATATGTTTCTATATATACACTGGAATCCTTGTTCTGTATTTCCAATTAAGGCAAAAATTAACTGTAATTGAACACACCACCACCAAGAACACTCAGTGCTGCCACAAGGGCCAGAATGCCCTCTCTCCTGCCTAATTCCCTGATTGCAGCAGTCACCCCATTGTCCTTGAAGACACTTGGCTGTGGGCTTTAGGGAATCACATGAATCCAGGGATCCAGATTTGTTAACACTATTGAAGAGAACCATCAGTAATAGACAGTTTATATGTATTTCTTGCTATTGTATTTGGTGGGCAATACAATAAGAGTTCAGCTGTTTGAATGTTCTTTGTCTCTTTGTAATCAAAAGATTAAGAATATAATCTGTTCTTAATCTTTTAAGAAGGGAAACTATAGCCCTAAATTTAAATGTTTTGCCTCCTGAAATGATCGTTTTTCCTACTTCTCTTAAAGTTCTTCAAAAGCAAGAACTTGTCTTACGCTCATGTGTCTCACAACCCTTAATCATACCTGGCATATAATACGTGTACAGTGAAATTGGCAAAGTGAAGCAGTGTAGAGCCTTAGAAAGAGCAACTGACTAGTTCTGTAACCTCGGGTAAGTAACAGTTCTTCCCTGGAGTTCTGCTATCTGCTCCATAAAATAAGGAGATTGGGATAGACAATTTTTAAGTTCCTTTAGCATTCTAAAGTTCTCAATTTATTCAATGGTTTTTACTCCACAGAAGCTGAAAAGCTCTTAGCAGTTCCCAAGAAGAGGACATGTAGGGCTGGAAATCTGTTTGCCCTGCCCTTAGTGGAGGAGGCTTCCACAGTACTCTGAAACTATCGTTGCTCTGATGAAGTTTTTTTCTAGGGTATTGCTTTATTCCAGCCTCCGTGACTCTCCTTGCTCTTTGACTCTAACTTGCTGAAGGGAATGGAAATTGACTCTTGTAGAGTCAGGACCGAGGGAACAGGAATTGAAATGTAGCTTCCTGCATCTCAGTAGTCAGATCTTAGAAGAGGCAAAGATCCACATGTTATGATCAGGGAATATTAATCAGATTATTATCCTGTGTAGAACCTCCTTTTTTCCTCACCTCTCTGTATGTACTCAGTTGACAGGTTATACTAAGATGGATTCACCTGGAATAAGATAAATGTGGGTTCACTGGCAAGAGCTGCAGGGATGCCTCTCTCTGTTTCAGAACATTTTCTCCTGAGAGTACTTCAAAGGAAACGTATCAGAGGACCTAAACCCTTGAGAAAATCTTCACACTCTCAAATACAGCCCATTGCCATTCAGTTGAGCTTCATGGAAAAGGCTGAGTATGGATCACTAGTTAGAAAGATGGGTAGCTCCAGGGCCATGTGAAGCTGCTGCTTTCTGCATGTGCCCTTAGATATCTGGTACAGGATCAGACCTCTAGAAAGCTGAGAAGTTGTAACTAGATACTAACAGCCCTTGGGTGCCACTTCATTTTACTTATTCCTCCTGGATTCTATGCAAGGTGTAATATATGGTCCAGAAGGCAGACTCCTATTATGAATGAAGCACTGTTTTCCCTGAGGCTATGGATGGGTTAAATAATCTCTCAAGCTCACTTCCAAATTTTACTCCAGGCTGACTACAGTTTTGCTAAACTCTAGATTGTGTTTGTGATAACATTTTTTTAAAAAAATAAGAATGTCCAGATAATATAATCTGACATATTTAATCAAGTATTTGCAGAGGTCTCAATATCCAATAACTTTAGAGGTCAAGTAAATAAAGTATGTGGATAAAGCAGCCAGGCAAAAACAATAGAGTGTAGGAAGAACTGCAGAGTGCACACCCTGCTTAACAAATGCTATTCTGCCCAAACAACATATTGACAGGCCATGTTTATAATGGTGTGCAATTCCTGGTTTAAGGTAATTGTTGAATATCATTTATAGCATATATTCATTAGTTCAACACCTAAATATATATTGAAGGGTCATGTGCCAAGTGCTGGGCTAGACACCGGATAGACAATAATGAAGTATACAGGTCTGGAGTTTAAACTATTTATGCATATTTACCAGTTACTTCTTTCAAAGCAATATCAATTTGTTGTTGTTGTTGTTGTTGTTTTTTGAGACGAAGTCTCGCTCTTGTCCCCCAGGTTGGAGTGCAATGGTGCGATCTCGGCTCACTGCAACCTCCGCCTCCCAGGTTCAAGCGATTATCCTGCCTCAGCCTCCCGAGTAGCTGGGATTACGGGCGCCTGCCACCCCGCCCGGCTAATTTTTGTATTTTTGGTAGAGACAGGGTTTCACCATGTTGGCCAGGCTGGTCTCAAACTCCTGACCTCAGGTGATCCACCCACCTCGGCCTCCCAAAGTGCTGGGATTACAGGCGTGAGCCAAAGCGCCCGGCTCAATTTTTTTTTTAATGTAAAAGAAATAATGTAATATTTATTGTGTAAGATATTCAAACATTTCCAGTTTAAAGATGCAACACAAATGAGCATTTTCTCCTTTTCTTTTCAGAGATTATCTAAAAGCAGCTGAGGAGCAAGCTAAATTCCTACAGGCAATAGTGGGACCAGAACTCATAGGCTGGCACCAATAGTACAGTCTGGTCCCAGGGAGAAGCAGCAAGGCCATGCAGGGAATCATATAAACAGGCCAGATTTGTTTGAAGTAGTTTGACAGAGGAACAGACTATAAATTGTGGAAAACTGCACACCTTTGTTTATTCTTTGACTGTGGGGAAACCAAGGATAAATAATTTGCATACCAGCTCCTGGGAATAAGGAAAATTCTGGCTAGCCTGAGACACGGTCCTGACTTCTCCCAGCAGAAACCTCCAGCAATTGCTGGTTTAGGTAAAAAACAAAAACAAACAAGCAAAAACAAACAAACAAAATCCTCCTTTAAAGATGAGTGTCCCAAAGGAACTGATAGAGGACCTAAAAATGATGATAAAGTATTTTGCCCAAGTAATAATAATAATAAAAAAAAGCAATCATCTTGGTGAAATAACACAAAAAAGTTATACAAGAACTCAAGGCAACAGGAGGATCTGAGACATGATCTATAGAACACAACAAAAAACTAAATGGCAGAGAAAATCCATCACAGCAAGGAAGTTCAAACTGAAAGGAAGGCAAATACATTCAAAAGCTGATTTTAAAATAAAATAAAATATATAAACAGTTTTAAAAGGAAGCACAAACGCACAAAGTAAGAATTGATTGATAAGAAGTAGCACCAAAGGCACAGAGGAAATTTAAATAAATTACCTAGCTCAGTTTTATACAAACTTGGAAACATAGATGAAATGGAAAGTATACTAGACAATATACTAGAAATATTAAACAGACCAGTTCCTATAAATTAAATAAGAAAGCTATTAATATCTTCCCTCTCCCACACACCAAAGGCATAAAATCCAGTTTCAGAAATTCTACTACACCTTTACAGAACAGAATTAAACTAATTTAAACTATTCCAGAGCGTGGGCAGAGTGGTGACGGTGGAAGGAAAGAAAACTACCAAACTCTTGGGATAATCTTTATATAAAACTGTACGTCAAAACTTGATAAAGATTGCACAGAAACATAAAACTACAGATGAATTCCATATGCTAATATGATGCAAAAGTCCTAAATAAATTAAAACTATAAACCATTCTGACAAAATGGGGTTTATTCTGGGAATAAAAAGATGATCCTTAGGAAACATACTACCATATTTCACTATATTTAAGGAGGAAAAGAGACTATCAGATAGGTTTCTCCATAGGTACTGAAGACAGGCACTTTACATTTTAGATTTGCTTTTTTAAAAAAGAAAATAAAAAGAGAAAAGTCCATAAAATAGAAATAAATTAAATTTCTTTAATATAATGTATTGCAACTGCAAAGTCAGCATTATGCTTATTAAGAAAACACTAGAAGCATTAATAGTCAGAAAGTGTTAAAATTAGGAATAGAGCAAGAATGGCCTACATCACCAGTGCTATTCAACATCATCTGGAAGTACTAGCAAATGGGATCATACGAAAGGCAGGAATTAGAGGCATGTAACTTAGAAGTTGTAGTTACCTATTTGCACATCATATAACTAAAAAACTGTTACAAACGAAATTCAATGAGGTGAAAGGGAAAGGAAGAAAATAGCTTTCTTATGTAAAAACAGTAAACAGCTAAAGCTCTACTAGAAGGAAACACACCATTTACAGTTGATTTTCAAAATATAAAATCATTGTTTCTCAGCCTTTTGGCTAAGATCAAGTGTAAAATATAAAATATCTTGTAATAAACTTAAGAAGTTGTGTATGTATGCACACGCTCATAAAATACTCTACTGAGGAAATGTTGCAACCTACACAAATCGCTAGACATACCATATGGTGAGATAAAAGGACTCAACAACATAAGACTATATCAATTATTCCTGAGTTGAACTTTTATATTTAACATGATTCCAATACAAGTGTCAATAAGATTTGTTTCTGGAAGCATACAAGCCTATTCTGAAATTCAAATGGAAAAACAAAGAAAAGGAACAAAATTTAAAAATATGTAAAATGGAGTGAGAAATACATTATCAGATATTAAAATATCGTTCTGCAATAATAAAATTTTGGTTCTGGTACATGAATAAACTGGCAGCCAATGGGACAGAATTGAAAGTCTAGAAATAGGCCAAAAGACTTATGTGACTTTAGTATATGATAAATTTTCATTTCATATTAGTGAGAAAAGATGGATTATTCAATAAATTTTGTTGGAAAACTGGGTCACCATCTGGAAAAAAATTTAAGTTGAATTCATACTTTAAGTTTCATACCAGAATAAATTAAAACTGGATCAAAAGAATTAGGGGTAAAAAGTGAAACCATAGAGTTACCAGAAGAAACCAAGAGAACAAATTATAATCTCGTAGTATAGAAAGCAGGCCTTTTTAACCATTTCACAAATCTCGGAGTTAAAAAAAACTTAATACACCAAACTACAGTAAATTAGAAAACACACATTTAAAGCAAAATAATTATAATCGGTCAAAAGCTTGTGATAAACTCTGAAAAAATACTTTAAAATCTTATGGACAGAAGACCAATTTCTGTAATATAAAAAGAATTCACATAAGCCTTTAACAAAAAGACAAACATTCCAAAAGAAACAAAAAAAAGGATGAAAGACGTGAACATACAGTTCAGAGAAAAAGAGATACAATTGGCTATTAGTCATGTAAAAAGGTCCTTGACTTCATTCACATTAAGAAAACAAAAATCAAGCTACAAGGAGAGATACTATTTTTCACCTCTCTTTGTCAAAGATACAAAAGTTTATTATAAAAAAGACATGGGGAAATAGGATCTCCTAGGGAGAATATAAATTGGAGCTACATCAAAGGAGGGCATTTTGTCAGTATTGAACATACCTTTATACCGATCAAGTTCACTGCTGGAAATGTCTTCTAAAGATATATTGCACATGAATAAGATGGTGAATACACAAGATCATTTAGCAAAGATGGTTTGCAATAGCAAATGAGTGGTAACACCCTAAATGTCTGTCAGCAGGAATCTATCCAAATGTCTATCAGCAGGTATGTAAGCAGAGCATCCATACCGTAGAATACCATGCTGCCATGAATAAGACCAGGAAACTCTCTACAAGCTGATATGGAGAAATCTCAAAATGTATTAAGTGAAGAAAGCGAGGCGAATAAAAATTTGTATGGCATGCTATCATTTGTATAGTGAAGACTAACACACACCTACACAAAAGTACACACAAACACGGAAAGATTTGTGTGTGCATAAAAGTTCTAGAAGTATACACAAAAAAAATGATAAACAATTGCCTGTGAGAAAGGGAGCTGAGCAGATGAGTGACCAAAATGGGAAAACTTTGGACAGAACCTTCTTTTGTACCTTTTAAGTGTTAGAACCACATTGAATATATCATTTATTAAAAATACAATTCAAAATATCAATTAAAACAAAGTTATTAATCAAAAGAAGGAATTTTCCATGAATTTAATCTTCATTTATTTCAAAGGTTCTTGCTTTTAGAATATGATGGTGATAGTTAATAGTAGATATTGTTTTTTAGTTAATAGTAGATATTCTTTTTCATTTTTGTTTAACGTATTTAGTTTTCAAAACGGAAAGAAAAAAATCCATTGAAAAGATAGTACATTCTGATTTATGAGTCTGGAACACCTACCTACACATGATCTTGATATTTTAAAGCACTGGAATAAATAATCAAAGCATACACATTACAAATAGAAAAATTTGAATAAGGAACAAAAGTGACTTCTCACATCTTCATATCATAGAGAGTATTTAAAAGCATCAATATATTCCTTGGTGATGAAGATGGGGACATCCAATTATTGCAAAAAAAGCATAAAATATGAGGAAAACTCAAATACCTCAGAAGAACTATGGAAACAGCTGTTGCTGAATAGTCAAGGAATGTAAAATCCTGAAAGTTAATTATATGCTTTTTATAGCAATTTGAAATGGACCCAGTGATCTGATTCCATCGTTTTAAAAACATTGACATACTCTTTTTTTCCAGCTCTGCAGGGTTGGGCCGTTAGCATTTGACAGGGGCTGTGGTAAAATTAGCTTGTAACTCTCTCACACATTTCACTTTACAGTTTACAAATCACTTTCATTTACATGATTTTATTTGATGCTTCATTCCAATATAAAAGTTATTCAAAGCAACTATTTTTATTTCATTTTTACAGATCAGAAACTGAGGTTTGGCTTGCTTACGTGACTTGCTCAAGGTCACATAGCTACGAATTGTAGACCTAGAACTAAAAACATCCTGGCTCCTTGTCTAGTTCTTATTGCTCTATCCCAGGTTGTCTAGCTTAACTATCTCTTGCTTCGTGGAGCTTGTAGGAAAGGCTGCCCTGCAAATGCAGGACGTCAGCATCTGGGGAACACATCCAATAATTGTTGCACTAAACCCCAATAGATTTCTCAAACACAATCTTCCTCTAATCGTGTCATCTATGTGAGCAGTCATTTCTTTGGTGTGCAAGAGTGTGTGTGTGTGTGTGTAATGATGTTATCTATATGCCATCGGGGCACCTGCACATTTGCATGTGGGGAAATAACTGAATAAAACATGAAGTGTTTTATTCCAATGGGATGCAAGATCCTCAAAGGGTATTTACAAATGTACTCAAGTGCCTCAGAATCAATCAATCTCTGAATCAACAAATGTTCTTTGATTCCTTAGTATGTGCCTAGCACTATGATAAATGCTGTAGGGGAAACAATGAAGCAAAGAAAGAGGCACCTCCACCACCACCTTAGAAGCCTCAATTTAGATAAGAGAAAATAATTAGATACATGGTTGTCTCTAGCCAGTGCCCACAGAGCACAACATTCCCTGAGTCTCCTCCAAAGGGCTCCAGCTGGACAGAGAAGAGGGCAGGAAAAGCTGCCGAAGTTCAGTGAACTACATCCTAGTGACCATTCATCAGGAGGTTATTTGAAGGGGAATTTTGGACTTCCTTGATATTGGCTGAAATCTGGAACACTACCAGCAGGGAGAGCTACTCATAGGACTTTTTCTACGCAGAACCCTTAAGGCTATTGCCTGTTCTGCTCCTGCCTCTGTATGCTATTCTTTACCCAGCAGATAGAATGTTTTTAAAAGTGAATGATTGTGTCTTTCTTTTGCTTATAATCCTATGTGATTCCTCTTGCTCTTAGAATAAAATTCAAATGCCACCATGAAAGACCTTTATTGGGCCCCTGCTTCTTTCAGACCTCTGCGCCACCCTCTCTTTTCACTCATGATGCTTCCAAACATCCTTCCGATTTTCCCCCTGTCCTTAGCTGTTGTTTATGCAGTCCTTTGTGCTTGCTGTGCCTTCTCCATGGAGCATCTGATCCCCAGATCTTTCCATTTCTGGTTCTTTCTCACTATTCAGTTTCACTTCAGATATTGATGTTAAGAAAGACCTTCCTTACCCAACCAGTCTAAAGTAGCTGCCCCACCTCTTCACTACACTCTATAGATCCTCAATGTGTTCTTTTCTTAGTTAGCCCTATATGTAATTCATTACCTTATACGTTTGTTTTCTTGTTCATTGTTTGTCTCTCCCAACTAGAGTATAAAAGCTTTATGAAAGCAGCAGCCTTGTCTGCCTTGTTTATTGCTGTTTATGCAGCTCCTTAAACAGCGTGTAGTCAGTGTTTAACAAATATTTATTGAATGAATGAATGAGAAGCCTCAGAAATTGAGCGTTTATGGCTTTCACTATCAACTGCATCCCTTTATTGCTTGATGACTATTCTGAGATATTACCCAAGAATCTCCCCACCTCCTGTGCCTTCCTCACCTCCACAAGTTATCCTGCCATCCTTCTCCTATTAAATCAGAGGCACCCTGTGCCCCAGGGGAGATTAAGATTATTAGAGCAGTAATGAAAAGGGAGGGAAAACCCAGTAAGTTCTGGGCTTTTTGAGTTTCTAAATAGATCTTTTAAAATTATTGCTTCTGATTTGTAAGAGCCAGGCCCTTTTCAGTATCAGAGGTAAAGCCCTGAAGGAATCATGGCATAAAGTGCATGACATAAGCAAGTGACTTAAAAAAGAATAGAAGAGCCATTTTATTTAGCCCCGGAGACAAGATAAAAATGGAGCCCTAGCAGGGGGAGGGAGAGGAGAAGCATGTAGGCAAGGATCAGAGGGGACGTGACGAGACACCAGATGATAGCTGACAAGGGGCCCAGTGTCCTGCCAGCTACCCAGTGGGGCAGGTCCTGAAGGAACAAGGGGTCTCAGATTAGAGATGATGTAGGCTTCACTGTGCTGGTAAAACCTGAAGAATCAGGAGAGAATTCCCACATGCCAGCATGGGGCAGCAGTACTGAAATAGTAAAGTGGCATTGTGTGTCTAGCAAAGTTGAATTGAAACAGCCTCCTAGGTTTCTTTAGGAGTAGCAAAGGGAAGCATACAGAATTTTCTGAGCTTCCAGGAGAGAAGTG
This sequence comes from Trachypithecus francoisi, assembly GCF_009764315.1. Taxonomy (NCBI): domain Eukaryota; kingdom Metazoa; phylum Chordata; class Mammalia; order Primates; family Cercopithecidae; genus Trachypithecus; species Trachypithecus francoisi. The sequence goes on along the minus strand of NW_022681470.1, from coordinate 65,694,044 downwards.
GAAATGGTTGAGGGATACCTTATATATTTAAAGGGGCCTGATAGCATTAGGACACAGAGATAGCCATGAGTTCTGGTACTGAGAGGTAACTGCAGGACTACGGACAAGGGCAGTACATGCCCTAGGGATCAAAGCTAATGGTCAAAGAGTAAACGGCATCCTAGGCCAACAAAGGGCGAGAGCAGGGAATGGCAAATGCAATGTCTCTAGCCATTTTTCCCTCATCACCCCTTGGTTGCTTGTAAGACCCTCCTTCAAACATTAGATGGGACCTGGCCAGAAAGGAGACAGGAATGAACTCTTAATATGGCTGAGTTTATGCCAAAAATGTTTCATTTCAATTTTGTAAGACTATACGAAAATATGCACATTTCTTTTGTCATCAGGTGGAAATGGTATTTTTTTCACACTTGAGTTTTTGATATGAAATTATTACACATTACACATATTTGAAAGATGTCCAGAAGCGTCAGAGATAATACACAGTCAGTGGCTGTATGGTGTAGCAATAAAAGGTACAGTTACCTCACAGGGCACCTGTCTTGTACCTGACTTGGGCTGAGAGCTCTGAGGCAAGTAGCAACCCTATCTGAAGCACAAGCTTCAGGTCAGGAGTCAGATAGTCCTGGGTTCAAATATCTGCTTCTAGTTTTTGCAAGGTGGTTATCTGAGACAGGGCATTTAAACTTTTAGGGTTTCAGGTACCTCATCTAGAAAAATAAAACAATCTTCAAAAAACTATTTTGGAAATTAAATGAGGTAATATATGTAATGGTTTAGAACATTTATTGTTAATAGGAGGTCAAAGTGGAAATTACCATTGTTCTCATAAGTGAGAATAATTTTTATTTTGATCAAATTTGAAGTGAGCTTTTAACCACAATCATTTTATATTTTGTTTATGAATTTCCTATTGCATAAAGCAATATTTCTATTAAGTGTAGCAATTCACTGAGGAGCAAATTAACAACCAATGTGGTAAATACATTGGTTTTATACTTTGAATTAGCAAAATATACACCAATTATCATAAGCTATAAATTATAACATTTGTAGTCTTACATTTAATTTAATCTTATCCATGAGGAAGAGAAAACAATAATAACAAGCAAAAATTCACTGTTTAGTTCAGTTCTCCTTAGTAACCAGCAGCATCCATTTACCAGAAGTTTTCCTAGCAATTTATGCCATACATTGCAGACACTAATTTATAGAATTTGAAGAGATTTTGAAGAGGATTTAGAAATTACCTGGTTTAACTCTTGCCTTTTACAGAGGAGAAAACAGAGGCCTTGAGCAGAAATGACTTGATTAGTGTTAACTAGTTATTGACAGGATTTAGATAAAGCCTAGAGTAGTCAGTCTTTGCTGTGTAACAAACCACCCCAAAAGTTAGTAGCTTCTAACCAGTATTTATTTTTTGCTCACAGACCTGCATGTCAATTGTGGCAGCTGGGCTCTGCTGGTCTTGGCTCCAGGCTTCTCCTTGGATCTAGTTCTGCTCCACGAGTCTCTTACCCTTTTGGATCAGTCACTGCCAGGGGCATGTTTGTGTTATAGTGGAGCTTAGGTGTGAAGGAGGACAGGCAGAAAAATAAGATGCCTAAGACCTCAGCTCAGAACTGAAACATTCTCTCTTCCATCTACATTCTATTGGCTAAATAAAGTTAGATGAGCTAAATCAAAGAAGCAGTGGGACAGGAAAACAAATTGCATTCATTCTCGTGGAAGTACTTCTAGGTCACTTAGGCCAAAGATATAAATACATAATTCTAATGAAGCAACTGTGGTGACTCAGTTTACTGTAAGATCTCATTCTTCAGATTCCCAGGTAAGCATTTTTTCCCCCTCCACCATGTTCTAAGCAGGCCTCTAACCTAGCAAGCTAACTAATCAGTTAAAACTCTTTGGCGCTGAGTCACATAGGATTAATAACCTAGGCAGTAAGTTATCAACATTGCATTTAGAGAAAACAACTGGAAAATCTGGGATCAGTTACACAGAGATGAAGAATAAAAGAATAATAATAATAATCAGCCAAGAATGTTTTCTACCTCCCTTCTGCAAAACTGAAACTCTTAGAAAGTTTTCTCTTTAGCAAAAGGGGATTTACAGTTTCAGTCCTTTCAATTGTTTTTTAATTAAAAATGTATTGAGGTCCTCACGATGGTAGCATATAAACCAGACATGCCAATGCTTGGCACAGGTGGCCCAGTATGTGTGTATAAATTATATCCACGGTGACTTGGGTCTGGCTGAGACATACTGCAGTAACTCTAAGTTATATTTTCTCTTAATTAGAACTACTAAAACAGACATTCTTAGAATATTTAAAACACTGATCATAGGCCTGCAAATGGATGACTTCTCCACCTCATCAGGGCTTCTTCTGCCTTCAGCAATTTCAGTTGATGATCTTATCTGCGTAAATTGTGTTCGCTTCCATCAGCCCAGCAGACCCCAAGCTGGTCCAAGAAGAGATGACCCAGATGCCCTTCAGTGCCTTGTACTAAAACCCAAATTAGCAGTCAAGCTCTGGCTATAAATGCCTTCATTACCTTTGGTGATGTTAAGGACATCAAGGATAAGACCTGATTACTGGTCTTCTAAGACACACAGGTGCAGCCCAGTGACTTGTAATTCTCCATTTATCTATTCATTGACATCAACATGGACTGGGAGCTTGTGATGGACAGCAATTGTGAAGGAGTTGAAACTTGAGCCCAGCTATGAGGTTCATCTCCTAGCAAGAAGGGAGAGTGGGCAGCCAAGGAAGACAGCTGAGAGTGAATCTGAGGAGTATGGCAGTCTATCTTCAAATACGATGAAGAAATATGTCAAATTTTTCTTGTTCCTATTTGCAAAACCTGATGAGAAAGGAGTAAATATTTACAATTTGCCTGTGCCTAGGATTGATATTGATGACTCTTGGTATACAAACTTTGCGGTCCTTTGTCTAAATGTTAACAATTGTCAGTAGGTAAAGAGGGGATTGCCTTTCTGGCTTCTCCAAAAGAGTGCCGGAAGTTGTTGGCTCCAATAAAGAACAGGTTATAAGACAATCTTGAATGTGAGAAAGAAGAACCTGCAGGATCACAGAACAAGAAATGAGCTCATATAGTGAAAAATGTCCTATACTGGAAGTCACAGCACTGTGACCTTAGGCAACTTTCTTCCCTTCTCTGGACATCTGTTTCCCAATATGCAAAATGAGGGGGCTGGATCTGATGAACTCTAAGTTGTCTTCCAAATGTAATAATCTCTGGATCTAAATTTTTTCTTGACAGCCTCCCTACAGAATGGTCCTTACAACATCGACTTAATGCCATGCTATGTAGTATGCAGAAATAGCACATAATTTGGAGATATAGCCTTCAAATTTGGAACAAAGTTTATGGCAAATAGGAAGCAAACTTGGGCAAATCAAATCAAAGCATCTCTGAAGTCCACTTGGAGTCAGAGGTCATAAATTTAAAAGAAGGGAGCTGAAGATAACTTCTATTGGATCAACTCATGAGTACTCAAGAACTGATGAAATAAGAGCTAACCAGCTCAAAATTGCCATGCATTTTTTGGACACTTGATTTCATGGTTATCTTTTAGGATAGCATGGTTAATCACTTGAAGCAGGAAATGAACCAAATGCCTTTTGGACATGGTACTTGGCCCTGTTTGGGATCTTAAGTGTCCCTTCCTTCACCCCCAGCAAGAGTTTCGGGCAATAAGGAATAGATACAGGGAGCTGCAATGGCAACAGCTTGGATTTGGCTGTCAAATCCACATGGTTTCAAATCTCAGCTTCACCATTACCGAGGAGTGTGATTCAGCTAAGTCCTTTTCTTCTTTTCTTCCTTCCTTTCTTTCTTTCTCTTTCTGTCTTTCCCTCTTTTTCTTCCTTTCTCTCTCTCTCTTTTTTTCTTTCTTTCCACAATTATTTACTGAGTGGCTGCTGTGCTCCAGATGTTGCTAACCAGACACTGGAGTGGCAGTGGCAAATAAAAATAGAGTTTCTATCTTCTGGCGATTACCATTGAATAGGAGAGGCAGGTGGGTTTACGCTTATATTACAATGTGATCAGTGCCAATTTTGAAGTCAGCACAAGATGCTGTGGCCTAATAGAGTGGTGTCTCTTTCTTTCAAAATTAAAAAAAAAAAACACCTAAAAATGAAAACAACAGAAAGAAAACCCCCAAGAATCCCTTTACTATAATGTTAGAAAGCCACTCAGCAAATAACATTTTGTAATGCCTATTGTGCCTAGTAAGTTACATACAATGTCACTAATCCTCACAAGTTTTTAAAAAATCATTGCCCCATTTTATGCATGCAGTAACTGAGGTACAGATAAATTATATAGTTTTCTACAGGTTACACAGCCATAGTGGAAGAACTGGGGTATGAAGCCAGTTCTATGTGACTATAACACCCATACTTGCTCTTCATAAAATGTCACAATGCCTTCTCTTCTAAGTATGGGCCCTCCTCTTTGTTACCCAGCATATATGACACAGAGGTCACCAAAAGACAGTTGAGATAATGTGGTCAAACCATGTGAAAAGCCAGTCTCTTTGGTTGCCTTCTTTTTCCTGAGAGTTCACTCAGATTAGGGGTGAGAGGCATCTGTAGGGAAAGAAGGTGAGGAGACTTGGCTGCAATTTAATGTAGGTTTTGATGGCTGGGCTTCCCACTCCAGGAAGCCCCCGTTCACATTTCTCAGTGTTCTCTAGTTTGCAAGAAGTGCTTCTCCATGTTGTGTGTCCAGTGCACTCACAGTGACTGAGCTGCTGTGTTTTATCCCTTTCCTGATGCAGAAACTCTAACAAAATGAAAGAGTATGTAGAGAAAGCCAAGTACAAAACATAACTCAGAAATGGTAATGTAACAGGGCCCACCACGGCTGCTGACTAGTCGTATTCGTAATGATTTTCTCCAAATAATGCAAACACTATTTTTTCCCGAGAAAATGAAATATGTGAGCGCCACATTCCACATATGAAGGGGGAGAACTCATAAAAGATTTTAATCTTTCCTTGTCAAGCTTCAGAAATGCATACGGCCTCGTCCTCATTTTCTTTATGCCCTGGACTTCTAATTGAGGAAGCTGGCATCAATTATGCATGTGGGCACGGCTGGGGAGGGAACCAGAATAAATATTTGGGGGGTATCGTTAGGCAGAACATCACTTCATCTTTGTGTCACCATAATTTCCCATATCGTAGTAGTTTAGATTAGAACATATGGCAATAAGGTAGGTAATGAGAACAACAATTTTCTGAAACAACATTATAACTTTTCCCTCTTTATGATCACATTTAGTTACAGTACATGCTGCCATTTAGGTATAGAGCTTTATAAAAGCAAATCTCAGAGAGAAGGGAATTCAGGAACTAGGGCCTAGGAAGTCTCAACCCCTGGGACCAGAGCAGACACTGCAGATGAGAATTCAAGGTTGTGGACTAGTGAACTTTTGCTGCAGTAACAATCCCAATTTCGAAGGGGCTTATACCAACAATGTTTCTTGCATTTTCATGTTCTATGAGGACGGTGAGTAACATGAGCTGGCTGAGCTCTTATTCAGAAACCAAGTCTGAATTCAGTGTCCACAGTCTGAGATATACTTGTCATCTATGAAAGAGTTTGAGACCAATCACCCAAGTGCATTTACCACTTCTGTTTGAGAGTGCACATTTCATATTCACCCCCGATTCACTATCCAAAGCAAGTCACAGGAAAAGCCTGTAAATAAAACAGGAAGGCTTTGCAAAGATGGAGATGTATATTACACACTTATGGGAGGAAGCTGACAGTGTGAACAATATAATCAACCACAGGGTGATTCCATAGCTTCAACCCATCATCACTGGGGAAACTGCATTGGGGAAATTCAGTAAATCAGCAAGTGAGCAAAGAAAATCATCACCAGTGGTGCTAATGTGGATTTAGAGTTCATATAAATACAAATTTACAAGTATCTTTAAAATACCACTCTAAATGCCAGGCACCGTACAAGGCATTTAGGGGAAATAATGCTAAATATGATGACTTCTGCCATTCAGGAACTCTCCATTTTGAAGGGATAATAGCCAGGCTAAGAGTTAAGCAAATGAGTGTGCAGAGTTAAAAAATACTATAGAGGAATAAAAAAGAGGGAGGATGGAGAGCATAACTGCACTGTTAGGTGTGTTGGACATATTATCTCATTTCATCAGCATAGTAACGTGAATGAGACAAGAATTGTGCAAAGGACCTAACCTGAGTATCAGACAAGTTTAATGATGTGCCCACCTACAAGCTAGTAAGAAGAGAAGCTGGGTGTCAAAACAGCACGAGTGGGAATGGAAAGGTAAGGACAATCTATTCTGCCTGAGAGAGATCAGGAAAGGAACAATGCCACAAAGGTGGCATTTCAGATGGGCTTGCTGAGCGAACAGCATTTCAGTAGACAGAAGAAGACAGGCAGACAGAACATGCAGCCTTAGGGAACAGCATGAGCAAAGCCCAGGAAGCATGAAAGAGCCAAGATTCTGGGGAATGGACAGAACATTGATCTTATGTGGTTGCTGCATGAAGTAAAATGAAGAATCAGATTGTGCAGGTGTGTGCAATGTATGTCATGTTAAAGTATTTTGAACTTTACTGTGCAGATAGTGGAACCATTAAAAACGTCTAAGCAAGGATATGCTCTCACCTGGATCTTTTAAAAGTTCATTCAGCACTTTTAGAGACCAAGGTGGGTGGATCGCTTGAGCCCAGCAGTTTGAGACTGCAGTGAGCTATGATCGCACCACTGCACTCCAGCTTAGACAACAGAGTGAGAACCTGCTTTAAAAAAATCATTCAGACTGGGCGCGGTGGCTCAAGCCTGTAATCCCAGCACTTTGGGAGGCCGAGACGGGCGGATCACGAGGTCAGGAGGTGGAGACCATCCTGGCTAACACGGTGAAACCCCGTCTCTACTAAAAAATACAAAAAACTAGCTGGGCGAGGTGGCGGGCGCCTGTAGTCCCAGCTACTCGGGAGGCTGAGGCAGGAGAATGGCATGAACCCATGAGGCGGAACTTGCAGTGAGCTGAGATCCGGCCACTGCACTCCAGCCTGGGCGACAGAGCGAGACTCCGTCTCAAAAAACAAACAAACAAACAAACAAACAAAAATCATTCAGTAAAAAGTTCTCAGGGCACACTCCTAGGACAGGCTGCCTGACCCCTCATAGGATATTAGATAACCCTTAAAGCTGCCAGCCTCTCGGTGAAGTCTTTACCCCTTCAAGGCTTCAAGGAAGAGGGAGACTTATTGCATGTGTGTTTGCTGGGGGCGGGGGGTGTACACACACTTCTGAATTTATGGCTATATTTGATATGATTTTAATCAGATATTTAAATTGTTAATATATGAGGTGATACTGCCCACGTAAGTGAGTTTAAGCTCCACTGCCCAAATTTCTTAAAGTTGCATTGTCTGGGTTTTCATTCTTGTTTTATTAATGATTTTCACTTTCCAGACCCAGACTAGCTGCTAAGAAGCAGGGCCCACTGTGAAAATAAAGCACAAACATGGGCATTTCCCCAACCACCCTGCAAAATGCACATGTGCATGTGTGTGCACACACGCATGCACACACACGCACACACGCACGCACATGCACGCACACACACATGCACGCACACACGCACGTACGAACGTGCACGCACCCCCACACACACGTGCACACACATGCACACACCTGCGTGCGCACACACACGCACACGCGCGCACACACGCACGTGCACACACGTACACACACCCACACGCATGCATGCACACACACACCCGCACACACGTGCACACGCACGCACAGGCACGCACACACACGCACGCACGCACACACACGCATTCATCACAGGGATACAATATGAAGAGAGAAAAACTAGTGGAAAGAAGCTCCATATGAAAAGAGGCAGGATTCTAGGGGTTCCTCATTCTGGTTCAGGCAACTGTCTTTATGCCAGGCACTCAGGGATCTTGTGTTTATAATCAACACCCAGTCCAAAGGTAGGCAAAGCCTTTTCACTTAACTCCCTTTACTGGAAAGATAAAGCTGGCATTTGAAAGGTAACTTTATTTTACATTAAGGAAGAAAAGACTTGGGGGACAGGAGGGAAGCAAAACCACTTTTCTGATTCTGAGAATCCCATAGGATTCTGACCAGCTTTCCTCTGTCCAATGCCTCTTATGCTAAGAAAACCACTAAAGCTCTTGATGATTGAATGTAATCTTCCCTAGTGCCTCCTCTCTGAGTTTTCTGCTCATGAGGGTGGGAGCCACCATTCTTCACACCATGGTCAACCTCAACATTTTTCCTCTGCCAGGACAAATCTCAGGAACTCCAGTTCAAATTTCTAAATGACCTACAGTCTGCCCACCCAGTTCCAATTTTCAGAGAGGAAGTTTTCTATTTCTCTTTTTTTATGCAAAGAATGATGATTCGTTGAGCTTCAAAGACTGAATAAGTCAATGGTTTTCAAACATTAGCCTGCCTAGAGGACTTAATAAATCTGGATCTCTGATCCCCACTGGCTGGAGTTTCTGCTTCGGGTGTTCTGAGAAGGGACTCAAGAATTTGCATTTCTAGCAAGTTCCCAGGTGATGCTAATGGCTGCTTCCCCACATTTTGAGAACTACAAATGTGGCCACTTGGGCCTATGACACCAGCCCTACCCTCTTCTGGCATGTGTGGGTGAACAAGGGGTGCACTGGTGGGGGAAGTTCAGAGCTTTTTAGACCTGGCTTTTTTTTATTTGACCTAGTGATCTTGTTATCATTATTATTATTCCAATAGGTTTTTAGGGAATAACCCAGTGATCTTGGACAAACTGCTCGCCTCACTGGGTGTCAGTTTTCAAATTAAAAAAAAAAAAATAGCAACAATAATCTCTCTCAAGTGTTTTGTAAGGAATAAAGAAGATAACATTATAAAGTCCTTAGCACAGGATCTGATACATCAATAAAACTTATCTCATTCCCCACCTACTGCTTGACCTGATTCAAGTTAGAGTCTTCCACACTCTCATATAGGAAGGTGGTCCTGCACTAGTTCTTCCATTAAGACTGTCAATGGGGCAGTCTAGTGACCAAGTGACCATAACATGGAATCAAAAATGATTTACATGTAATGTTGATATATTCTGTTTGAATATAGCATCTGCCAGTCACCATTTTCTTGCTCAGTCCAAAGAAATTATACTTCCATATGGAAGATGCAAAAAAGAAAGCCATAAACCATGCTAATAGAAGTCTAAATTCTGGTTTAATGACTGCTGTATCTGCAACATTAAGTACAGAATGGCAAGGAAGGGTGGCTCTGTTTTAGAGAGCGGGGGTTGGAGTTTGTTTACTATTGAGTAAATCCTAGATGAGCTCTACACATTGAGGACTTGTGAGTTGGGGTACAGCACTGAGAAGGGTCGTCGATGGCCGCAACACCAAAGGTAGCCTGGGAAAGCTGTGCAGAGCTATGACGTAAAGAGCTGTGGGTGGTTCGGAGGCTGAAGTTTCTCAACCTTAGCTTTGGAGATGGAAGAGACTAAGGTAGATATGTTAACATTAAAATTCAAGCACATACAAAAAATATATAAAATATCCAAGTGATTGCGAGTGCAGCATATGACTGAAAAAGTTTTAACTATGTCTCATCTTCTCATTTAGGATAGAATTTCTGGAGAAAAGATTAAAGAATTAAAGAAAGATTAAACCTAATTCATAGCATTTTGTAAAGGTTAATAAGATCATGCATTAAAGGTGCTCACCAAAATTCCTGATGCATAGTAGCCTCTCAATACATGTAATTATTGGTTACTATCATCCTGAAAAGCATTTCTATTATAATTAATCAATGGTCAGCTGGGCGCAGTGGCTCACACCTGTAATCCCATCACTTTGGAAGGCTGAGGTGGGCAGACCACGAGGTCAAGAGATCGAGACCATCCTGGCCAATATGGTGAAACTCTGCCTCTACTAAAAACACACACAAGGGGGCGGAGCAAGATGGCCGAATAGGAACAGCTCCAGTCTCCAACTCCCGGTGCGAGCGACACAGAAGACCGGTAATTTCTGCATTTTCAACTGTGGTACTGGGGTCATCTCACTGGGGAGTGCTGGACAATTGGTGCTGGTCAGCTGCTGCAGCCCGACCAGCGAGAGCTGAAGCAGGGCGAGGCATTGCTTCACCTGGGAAGCGCAAGGGGGAAGGGAATTCCTTTTCCTAGCCAGGCGAACTGAGACACACAACACCTGGAAAATCGGGTAATTCCCACCCCAATACTGCTCTTTAAGCAAACGGGCACACCAGGAGATTATACCCACACCTGGCCGGGAGGGTCCCACGGCCACGGAGCCTCCCTCATTGCTAGCACAGCAGTCTGCGATCTAACCGCAAGGCAGCAGCGAGGCTGGGGGAGGGGCGCCCGCCATTGCTGAGGCTTAAGTAGGTAAACAAAGCCGCTGGGAAGCTCGAACTGGGTGGAGCTCACAGCAGCTCAAGGAAACCTGCCTGTTTCTGAAGACTCCACCTCTGAGGACAGGGCACAGCTAAAAAAACAACAGGGGAAGCAGCAGAGGCCTGTGCAGACCCGAACGACTGTCTGACAGCTTTGAAGAGAGCAGTGGATCTCCCAACACGGAGGTTGAGATCTGAGAATGGACAGACTGCCTGCTCAAGTGGATCCCTGACCCCTGAGTAGCCTAACTGGGAGACATCCCCCACTAGGGGCAGTCTGACACCCCACACCTCACAGGGTGGAGTACACCCCTGAGAAGAAGCTTCCAAAGTAAGAATCAGACAGGTACACTCGCTGTTCAGCAATATTCTATCTTCTGCAACCTCTGTTGCTGATACCCAGGCAAACAGGGTCTGGAGTGGACCTTAAGCAATCTCCAACAGACCTACAGCTGAGGGTCCTGACTATTAGAAGGAAAACTATCAAACAGGAAGAACACCTATACTAAAACTCCATCAGTACGTCACCATCATCAAAGACCAGAGGCAGATAAAACCACAAAGATGGGGAAGAAGCAGGGCAGAAAAGCTGGAAATTCAAAAAATAAGAGCACATCTCCCCCTGCAAAGGAGCGCAGCTCATCGCCAGCAACGGATCAAAGCTGGTCAGAGAATGACTTTGACGAGATGAGAGAAGAAGGCTTCAGTCCATCAAACTTCTCAGAGCTAAAGGAGGAATTACGTACCCAGCGCAAAGAAACTAAAAATCTTGAAAAAAGAGTGGAAGAATTGATAGCTAGAATAATTAATGCAGAGAAGGTCATAAACGAAATGACAGAGATGAAAACCATGACAGGAGAAATACATGACAAATCCACAAGCTTCAGTAACCGACTCGATCAACTGGAAGAAACAGTATCAGCGATTGAAGATCAAATGAATGAAATGAAGTGAGAAGAGAAACCAAAAGAAAAAAGAAAAAGAAATGAACAAAGCCTGCAAGAAGTATGGGATTATGTAAAAAGACCAAATCTACGTCTGATTGGGGTGCCTGAAAGTGAGGGGGAAAATGGAACCAAGTTGGAAAATACTCTTCAGGATATCATCCAGGAGAACTTCCCCAACCTAGTAGGGCAGGCCAACATTCAAATTCAGGAAATACAGAGAACGCCACAAAGATACTCCTCCAGAAGAGCAACTCCAAGACACATAATTGCCAGATTCACCAAAGTTGAAATGAAGGAAAAAATCTTAAGGGCAGCCAGAGAGAAAGGTCGGGTTACCCACAAAGGGAAGCCATCAGACTAACAGCAGACCTCTCGGCAGAAACTCTACAAGCCAGAAGAGAGTGGGGGCCAATATTCAACATTCTTAAAGAAAAGAATTTTCAACCCAGAATTTCATATCCAGCCAAACTAAGTTTCATCAGTGAAGGAGAAATAAAATCCTTTACAGATAAGCAAATGCTTAGAGATTTTGTCACCACCAGGCCTGCCTTACAAGAGACCCTGAAGGAAGCCCTAAACGTGGAAAGGAACAAGCGGTACCAGCCATTGCAAAAACATGCCAAAATGTAAAGACCATCGAGGCTAGGAAGAAACTGCATCAACTAACGAGCAAAATAACCAGTTAATATCACAATGGCAGGATCAAGTTCACACATAACAATATTAACCTTAAATGTTAGTGGACTAAATGCTCCAATTAAAAGACACAGACTGGCAAACTGGATAAAGAGTCAAGACCCATCAGTCTGCTGTATTCAAGAGACCCATCTCACATGCAGAGACATACATAGGCTCAAAATAAAGGGATGGAGGAAGATCTACCAAGCAAATGGAAAACAAAAAAAAGCAGGGGTTGCAATCCTAGTCTCTGATAAAATAGACTTTAAACCATCAAAGATCAAAAGAGACAAAGAAGGCCATTACATGATGGTAAAGGGATGAATTCAACAGGAAGAGCTAACTCTCCTAAATATATATGTACCCAATACAGGAGCACCCAAATTCATAAAGCAAGTCCTTAGAGACTTACAAAGAGACTTAGACTCCCATACAATAATAATGGGAGACTTCAACACTCCACTGTCAACATTAGACAGATCAACGAGACAGAAAGTTAACAAGGATTTCCAGGAATTGAACTCATCTCTGCACCAAGCGACCTAATAGACATCTATAGAACTCTCCACCCCAAATCAACAGAATATACATTCTTCTCAGCACCACATCGCACTTATTCCAAATTGACCACATAATTGGAAGTAAAGCACTCCTTAGCAAATGTAAAAGAACAGAAATTATAACAAACTGTCTCTCAGACCACAGTGCAATCACACTAGAACTCAGGACTAAGAAACTCAATCAAAACCGCTCAACTACATGGAAACTGAACAACCTGCTCCTGAATGACTACTGGGTACATAACGAAATGAAGGCAGAAATAAAGATGTTCTTTGAAACCAATGAGAACAAAGATACAACATACCAGAATCTCTGGGACACATTTAAAGCAGTGTATAGAGGGAAATTTATAGCAGTAAATGCCCACAAGAGGAAGCTGGAAAGATCTAAAATGGACACTCTAACATCACAATTAAAAGAACTGGAGAAGCAAGAGCAAACACATTCAAAAGCTAGCAGAAGGCAAGAAATCACTAAGATCAGAGCAGAACTGAAGGAGATAGAGACACAAAAAACCCTCCAAAAAATCAATGAATCCAGGAGTTGGTTTTTTGAAAAAAATCAACAAAATTGACAGACCACTAGCAAGACTAATAAAAAAGAAAAGAGAGAAGAATCAAATAGACGCAATAAAAAATGATAAAGGGGACATCACCACGGGCCCCACAGAAATACCAACTACCATCAGAGAATACTATAAACACCTCTACGCAAATCAACTAGAAAATCTAGAAGAAATGGATAATTTCCTGGACACTTACACTCTTCCAAGACTAAACCAGGAAGAAGTTGAATCCCTGAATAGGCCAATAGCAGGCTCTGAAATTGAGGCAATAATTAAGAGCCTACCAACCAAAAAAAGTCCAGGACCAGATGGATTCACAGCTGAATTCTACCAGAGGTACAAGGAGGAGCTGGTCCAATTCCTTCTGAAACTATTCCAATCAATTGAAAAAGAGGGAATCCTCCCTAACTCATTTTATGAGGCGAACATCATTCTGATACCAAAGCCTGGCAGAGACACAACAAAAAAAGAAAATTTTAGACCAATATCCCTGATGAACATCAATGCAAAAATCCTCAATAAAATACTGGCAAAGCGGATTCAGCAGCACATCAAAAAGCTTATCCACCATGATCAAGTGGGCTTCATCCCTGGGATGCAAGGCTGGTTCAACATTCACAAATCAATAAACGTAATCCAGCATATAAACACAACCAAAGACAAGAACCACATGATTATCTCAATAGATGCAGAAAAGGCTTTTCACAGAATTCAACAGCCCTTCATGCTAAAAACGCTCAATAAATTCGGTATTGATGGAACGTACCTCAAAATAATAAGAGCTATTTATGACAAACCCACAGCCAATATCATACTGAATGGGCAAAAACTGGAAAAATTCCCTTTGAAAACTGGCACAAGACAGGATGCCCTCTCTCACCACTCGTATTCAACATAGTCTTGGAAGTTCTGGCTAGGGCAATCAGGCAAGAGAAAGAAATCAAGGGTATCCAGTTAGGAAAAGAAGAAGTCAAATTGTCCCTGTTTGCAGATGACATGATTGTATATTTAGAAAACCCCATTGTCTCAGCCCAAAATCTCCTTAAGCTGATAAGCAACTTCAGCAAAGTCTCAGGATACAAAATCAATGTGCAAAAATCACAAACATCTTATACACCAGTAACAGACAAACAGAGAGCCAAATCATGAATGAACTTCCATTCACAATTGCTTCAAAGAGAATAAAATACCTAGGAATCCAACTTACAAGGGATGTAAAGGACCTCTTCAAGGAGAACTACAAACCACTGTTCAGTGAAATAAAAGAGGACACTAACAAATGGAAGAACATACCATGCTCATGGATAGGAAGAATTAATATCGTGAAAATGGCCATGCTCCCCAAGGTTATTTATAGATTCAATGCCATCCCCATCAAGCTACTAATGAGTTTCTTCACAGAACTGGAAAAAACGGCTTTAAAGTTCATAGGGAACCAAAAAAGAGCCTGCATTGCCAAGACAATCCTTAGTCAAAAGGACAAAGCTGGAGGCATCACACTACCTGACTTCAAACTATACTACAAGGCCACAGTAACCAAAACAGCATGGTACTGGTACCAAAACAGAGATATAGAACAATGGAACAGAACAGAGTCCTCAGAAATAATACCACACATCTACAGCCATCTGATCTTTGACAAACCTGAGAGAAACAAGAAATGGGGAAAGGACTCCCTATTTAATAAATGGTGCTGGGAAAATTGGCTAGCCATAAGTAGAAAGCTGAAACTGGATCCTTTCCTTACTCCTTATATGAAAATTAATTCAAGATGGATTAGAGACTTAAATGTTAGACCTAATACCATAAAAACTCTAGAAGAAAACCTAGGTAGTACCATTCAGGACATAGGCGTGGGCAAGGACTTCATGTCTAAAACACCAAAAGCAACGGCAGCAAAAGCCAAAATTGACAAATGGGATATGATTAAACTAAAGAGCTTCTGCACAGCAAAAGAAACTACCATCAGAGTGAACAGGCAACCTACAGAATGGGAGAACATTTTTGCAATCTACTCATCTGACAAAGGGCTAATATCCAGAATCTACAAAGAACTCAAACAAATTTACAAGAAAAAACTAACAACCTCATCAAAAAGTGGGCAAAGGAGATGAACAGACATTTCTCAAAAGAAGACATGCATACAGCCAACTGACACATGAAAAAATGCTCATCATCACTGGCCATCAGAGAAATGCAAATCAAAACCACAATGAGATACCATCTCACACCAGTTAGAATGGCAATCATTAAAAAGTCAGACAACAACAGGTGCCGGAGAGGATGTGGAGAAACAGGAACACTTTTACACTGTTGGTGGGATTGTAAACTAGTTCAACCATTATGGAAAACAGTATGGCGATTCCTCAAGGATCTAGAACTAGATGTACCATATGACCCAGCCATCCCACTACTGGGTATATACCCAAAGGATTATAAATCATGCTGCTATAAAGACACATGCACGCGTATGTTTATTGCGGCACTATTCACAATAGCAAAGACTTGGAATCAACCCAAATGTCCATCTGTGACAGACTGGATTAAGAAAATGTGGCACATATACACCATGGAATATTATGCAGCCATAAAAAAGGATGAGTTTGCGTCCTTTCTAGGGACATGGATGCAGCTGGAAACCATCATTCTTAGCAAACTATCACAAGAACAGAAAATCAAACACCGCATGTTCTCACTCATAGGTGGGAAGTGAACAATGAGATCACTTGGACTCTGGAAGGGAAACATCACACACTGGGGCCTATCATGGGGAGGGGGGAGGGGGGAGGGATTGCATTGGGAGTTATACCTCATATAAATGATGAATTGATGGGTGCCGACGAGTTGATGTGTGCAGCACACCAACATGGCACAAGTATACATATGTAACAAACCTGCACATTATGCACATGTACCCTAAAACTTAAAGTATAATAATAATAATAATAAAAACACACACACACACACACAAATAGCTGGGCCTGGGGGCACGTGCCTGTAGTCCCAGCTACTAAGGATGCTGAGGCAGGAGAATCGCTTGAACCCGGGAGGTGGAAGTTGCAGTGAGCTGAGATTGTGCCACTGCACTCCAGCCTGGTGACAGAGCGAGACTCTGTCTCAAAAGACAAAAACAAAAACAAAAACTGATCAGTGGTCATACACCCACACCCACTAGATTGCAAATTTCACAAAGTCAGGGACCAGATCTATATTACTACAGTGCCCTGTGCATAGCAGAAGTGTGATAAATATTTGTTGAAGGTAGATAGGGAGGGCTAAATAGGAAATAAGAGATCTGAGTAAGGCCTCTACCATGGAGAACAAAAAGGAAAGAATTGGGAAATATGGGGAACTAAGAATACAAATGGGACAGAATATCTCCTTTGACTGTGGGCCTTAAGTAGCATCCTTTTTGACTATTTCCTATCGCTGCATGCTTCTGTTTCCCCCTCCATCACCCGTCCTGAAATGCCAAGTTGAGACCTGGTGTCCTCCAGTCACTGGCAATGGGTTTACTGAGGCCTCCTGAAGCTCTACCTAGGCCACTATTTGCCCAAATAGCACCTTTGTACAAATTAGAAAAAGATGCCCATTTTTCCAGGTGGATGTAACCACAAGCTAAGAGGCTCAGTCTGGTCCATAGAGTGGGGGCTGGATTTCAGCTTCCCCCAACCCCTTCCTCCTGTTGATCCTCAGCCAGGTGCAAGGCATAACCTGTACAACTATAGCTGCTGGGTTGGGGCCCCTTGAGCTTCAGCTACAGCCGCACACATTATGAAGAATGTGTTTACAATGTGTGGGCCCTGGGGCTATAGTGGCATGTAAAATGAATCTCCCATCTTCATGGAAATTATTCTGCAACAAAGGAAGAGATAGTAGCTTCTTCAGGTGGTTTAATCAGTCAAATATTTGGTTAAAAGGCCTAGAAGTGAGACATACCTGGTTTGAACAAGGTAGCATACTTGCCAGCTATGCTACCTTGAGTAAGTCATTTTACCTTTCAAAGCCTCCATTTTCTCATCTTGAAAATGAGGGTAATGACGTTACCTTCCTCAGAGGCCTGTTGTGAGCCTTAAATGAGACACAGGTATAGGTTTCATACATCTTGCTATAATTATTGTCATTCTATAACCAACCTAATGTAATCATGAAGAAAATGGAGATATCATTCTGTACTAGCACATTCAGAAAAAAAAAATCACCACCCAAGCGTGGTGGCATATGCCTGCAGTCCCAGCTACCCCAGGGGCTGAGGAGGAGGACCACTTGAGCCCAGGAGTTCAGGAGCACCCTGAGCAACATAGTGAGGCCCTGTCTTTAAGAGAAAAGTAAAAACATCACCAAAGCAGAGTAATTTGAGCAGGAGTGGCAACATGAATTAACTCGGGGATAAGGCAGAAGCAAAGGTTACTAAAACAGGCCAGTTGTGATGCAACAAGGGATAGTGTGGAATGTGGCGAAACAGAGCATGCGTACCCCATCTATCTAAAAGCATTCAGCTTCCAGCCTTTGAGATCAACCAATACAGTCTGCAATCAAAATTTTGCCTTTGCAGGATGTGCAAAAGCAGGCAAAACACTGGATAAGAAAATTCCCAGTGTTCTTGGAAGGCTTGTCCTTCCTAATAACTGCTGTCACTGTTTCTTCCTATTTCTCTAGGGGTCTTTGGGAGAGACCCTGGGCTCCTGAAAACCCTTCTATCACTCTTCCCTGATGATAGCATAGACCCAAAGCCACAGAAAACAAAGCCACTCTATTTTCAGACTCTTGAATGGTACCCCACGACAGATTCTTAGAAATCCCAGGCCTTTCCTCTTTCTTCTCCCTTCCCTCCCACCAACTAAATCTGAGATGAATTCAGTGCAGTGACTTCTCGCTCAGAGTACATTGCTTGAAAGTTTGTGTCATAAACGCATCGATCCTACCTCACGCTCCCAAACAGAATCTCGATGTTGAAGCACTCCTTTAATCAAAAGTAAATTATGTACAGGCCACGTAGGCCAGCTCAGCTAGCCTCACAAAAAAGGCAATCCATCATTTATTCGTAAATGTCAGTGAAATCTGGGGATCAATATGTGCGCCAATGTGGATTATGTTTATTATTTTTCTGTAAATATCAATGCCGAGATATAGCTGAAGGGAACATGCAGGTGCCATGGGAAATCAGAACCTAACCTAGGGTATATGGTTGCATGGTGGAATCTTTCCAAATATATTTGATCTGTCCTTTTGGTACTTCTTTGCATGTGAGAGCTGGGTCATCTCTAGTCTCATGAGAAACAGAAAAGAAGAACAATTTTTAGAGCAACCAAGGAGTCTGAGAAAATTCCAGAGTTGATCTACCCCACAATGAGGTAGAGATGACTTCTCTTGATATGTTCTGAAGAGTGAGTATGGGCATAGAAAATAAAATAACTCCAAAAGATCTGTTTCATCCACAGGATCCCTGGAGCCAGAGGCAAGGGAATCTACAGCACTGTTCCATCCCTTCTTTTAGCTCATCCTGATTGATGCAACCTCACAGGTGATGTCAGAGACCAGGCAGTCAGGGGAGCAGCAAGCAGATGTTTTAGAAAGGAAGGATCTTGTTTTGGGCTTTCTATTACTTTCTTCCTTTAATTATATAGGCAAAAGAAAGCCTTGGAAGTTTCTGTGTGAGTGAAAAACATGATAAAAGTGGTACTTAGAAAAGACGACAATAAACATTTGAATATCCAGTATCCAATATCCTCTTATCCAATGGAAGCATAAGAGATTAAAGGCTGAAGGGCCAATTGTGAGTCCCAGCCTAGATGGATAGACACCTCTTTGTGGTCCATAGATCACAAGCTGTGAAATCAGGCATGCCAGGGCTCAAAGTTAAAACCTCATTCTGTTAATTGCTAGATGCATAAATGGAGCAATGTATAAGACCTTTCTGAGCCTCAGTGTCCTGCTTTGTAAAATGGGGTTAATAAGAACAGTTGAATTAGTCAGGATAGGCTGGAACAATCCCCTAGATCTCTGTGGCTTATAAAAGGTTACTTTTCCTCTCCTGTTTCAAGCCTATCCTTGTCAAAGGGGTAGGATGCTCTGTGAACTATGTGCTTGGTCTTCTCTAATCAGTCGTGCTTTACTTCAAGGGATTCAGGGAAGTACAATCTTGTATTTGTTCAGAAGGAGAAGAGCTGGATATACTTGGCAAACAGCACTCAACAGCTCACACTCAACAGCTCACACTGAACTCATAGGGCTTGAGGGCAAATTAGAGGCAACTTGCTGACATGAAGCCTGGTGTCTGGTACCTGATGGGAAGGTATTTGATGACGGCTGCTTACTCTGAACCAGCCCTTTGATGTCAGACTCTGAAGGCTGTATTTGATTTGAGAGACAACATAGTATCATTGTGGGTGTCAAGAAGGAGAATGGCTAGCTGGTGGGCTTTGAAAATTAACTTCGTCCAAGTATGGAGAGAGAGGTTGGAAGCTTTAAGACACTCCTGGAGGTGGTGCTAACGACCTAGGCATGTGATGATGAGGACAGTGAATACCTACTGACACAGTTGAGGTCTTGTGGTCCTGCTGGGTGGAAGTGGAGAGCCCTGGGAACAGATGTCATGAACATACTCACTGCCTATTTTAATGGAAGAATCAATTTAAGCTGTAGCAAATCATACAGTTAATATCCAGCACGCTTGAGGACATCCACACTGCTTTCTCTCACTAAAGTTTCTTCCTGTCTTTGTGCCTCCCCTGGGAGCCTTGCAATTGTGTCATTCTGGATTAGGTAACATGAGACCTGAGATCTAGACCTATTACTCAAACTGTCTCTGTGACCTTCATAAGGTAGTCGTGCTCCCTCTCAAGTCTTCAGTAGAGTAAAATAGAAGAGTTTTGTAAAATAGAAGAGTTAAAATCCATCATCTATAAGGTCTCTCTCAACACCAGGTTTACAGTTTCTTGAAGAGCATTGGCAGCGAGCACAGGATTACTCTCCTCGTGCCAGTTAACATTGATAAAATAGTCTTAGAATATCTGATTTGGTTTCCACATTCTTGTGCTTCACAGGGTCCAATCTCCCCAGCCTTGGGAAGACTAGAAAAGAAAAAGGTAGAATAAAATCAGGAGGTACACAATTTATGGGAGTTATGGGGAAAGAGGTGGAATGAAATCAGGATGTGTGTATTTATGGAAGTTTAATATATTGGAAATAATTAAGAAAAAATAACTCAACTCTTATGTTTTTCATTTTCAGATTTGGGATCTCTGCAAAGCCTTCAGTAGGTTCCCCTGAACCTTGGGTAGCAGGACTAAGGGAGAAATATGAGTTTGCTTAGGATCCATGGTGTGCCAGGAGCACATAAGCTCCATAATATGGAGAGGGATGTTTGTCTTGTTCACTCTTGTATCCCCAGCACTGAGAATAATAATGACATAAATAGGTGTTCAACACATATCTATAGAACAAGCACATGAATTATAGAGAGAAAATGAATCACACCTAGGTTCTTCCATCATGGCCATTTCCAATCCTCTTCTTCTAAGCCAAAGTTCTTTTTCTTATGAATGCCTCCAGGGTTTCCCTCTTCATCCTTCCACCAACACACACAAAGCACTTAATCCATGCTTAATCCTAGTACAGGTCCTTAGTGACACATACACTAATCTGCCTTTCGCCACCTAGTGCCAGATTTGTAAATTGACTCCTGCTTAGCCTTCCTTTCCAGAGACATGGAAGGTTTCCCCTCTTCACTCTGTGGAGTTAGGGGACCTGGGAAAACATCTTTCCCTATCCTCCCCTTTTGAGGGAAAACAATTATTAATGCATCACAAAAGAAAAGTATATATTCTCACCTCAGATATGTTATCAAAGGAAATGATAAGTTATTTTCATAGTGTTGAGCTTTACATATAAGGTAGATTTGGGGACTGCTGCCCATGGTAGGTGTGAGAACTGGCAGGTTACTTTTATATTCTTAGTTTCAGTTCTTTCCCTCCTAACATGGATGAAAATAATAGCAATGCCTCTGAAGGCAATGTGTAAAACAAATCCATGCTAAATATTCATTTATTTACTTATTTAACAAATATTTAGCAAGCTCCTTAGATGTCCCAAGCATTATTCCGTTATGGCCTCTTGGATACAGCAATTGACAAGGCAGATGGCAAATCTCTGTCCTTATTTTGCTTATCAGTTAGTGTTAAATAAATATTAGCCATCATTATTATTGATATGCTATACCAAACATGAACACTCTAGATCTTTTTATCTAGACTAAGTCTTTTCTTCCCCTGTAACTGATGTCAGTGAGTCATTTGTAGTTACTGCACAACTACAGAGTACAGAGCCCTGGCTTGGGTCTATATGGAGGGGGAGGAGGAAGGAGGATAGACTGAAGACATGGCTTCTGCCTTCAGGAGTTTACAGTGCACACGCAAAGACTAGCAAGGATGAAAGGACTTTTGAATTTAAGAAACATGCATAAATTAAACATACCACTCTTTTTTGCTTGTCCTTAGTTACCTCTGAGTAATAAGAACATGAGTGGATTTTCATCACTGTCTGTTGTAATCTTTCCAGAAAAGCCATTGAACCGTTCTGAAGGGTTCAGGAAAAGAAAACTGATGACTTGATCCGAACTCCTTGGGAAAGAATGGAGTTTAATAAGTAAACGGATGCATGTTTCTTAAACTGGCAAGAATCCTCATCAAGTGTCCTGACAAGGCAACAAGCAGATGAACGTCAATGTTACGTATCTGATACATTACCCACCCACATAACTCTGTGATTTTATAGATTTTTAGCCTCTGAAGGAGATTTCAATTGTCCTGACAAGGCAACAAGCAGATGAACGTCAATGTTACGTATCTGATACATTACCCACCCACATAACTCTGTGATTTTATAGATTTTTAGCCTCTGAAAGAGATTTCAATTACCCTCTTACTCAAATCTTTACCTTTACAGAGAAGGAAATACATGCAGAGGGGAAAAGTGATTTCACCCGAGGTCGTGCAGCTAGCGTGTGGACTGCCTGGACCAAAGCCTCAGTGTCCCCATTGCCAGCACAGTGTTTTTTCTAGAACCTCTTGAAGCCTAAAGCCTCAGTGACCCCATTCTCAGTCGAGTGTTCTTTCTAGAACCTCTTGAAGCCTCCTTCTGTCTAACTTTGAGTGAAAACCCTTAGAGCTCAATGGCCTTTTTACCAAATTGCTTGCTCTGAGCTCAGGCTAGCGGCATGTTGTGGGGGAATCTGAGTAGGAGCTTCTTGATAAAGAGGTCCTGGCAGTGAGATTAGACACATTTCTAGTTATGGAAAAAGAAAGGGGGCTTTGCAGGTGCTTTTCCTCATGCTGTTCTCTTCTCAAGGAGTTCAGATAAACCTGCCAGTTTTCTTCTCCCAGACCCCTCCAAATGGTTCCACAGTTGTTTTTCGGACAGACTAGAATGAACAGTGTAATCTCGTATTCTTACTCCTGAGAGAGTTGAGAACAAGCAAGAAAGGGTGGTGTGTTGAATACATCCATGTTTCTTAAATTCAAGAGTCCTTTTGGTTCTTGCAAAAGACCTCTGTCACTGTGGAGGAGACAGTACTCCAAGTTCCCCCAGTATTGACTAAATCCCTGTCTTCGATGCCTTTTGCTTCTGAAAGGATCCAGATTCGCTTGGGAAAGCGGGAGAGAGTTTAAAAGGAGGTGACACCTAGTGGTCACTTGACAAACAGCAGCCTACAGCAAAGAAGGCTGGTTGCTAAGGGTAGCAGCTGCAGCCATTTATCTCCACTCTGACTAAATGGCCGGAAGAATCATAGAATGTTTATATTGGGAGCAACCTCCAGAGATTTTCTGTCAAGACATCTGCCTCCAGCTAGCACGAATAATATGTCTTATGCTTATAGTGTTGTATAAAACACTTTTACAAATATTATCACGTTTAATTCTCACATCAGCCCTGTGAATTTTGTAACATCATTATCTCTTTTTTAAAGATGAGGAGATGATCAGTCATAATTTAGGCTTCTTGAGCAAAATCACTCAGCTAGTGAGCCATGAAGTAGGAGCTAGGAGCCAGACCCTCAGCCCTCACCTTCCCACTTGCGATCAACTGTTGACTGACTCTAGGAAAAGACATGGAAATGTTGAGACTTAAAAGAGACTGGTTTGTCACCAGGCTTGACCCCAACCCTAGTACAAAGATTGGCTTAGTGTTTGCAGCCAATTTTACATGAATATTTTGAGTCAGGAGAGAGTTTCTTCCACCTGCAAATTCATCTCTAAATTCTCTCTCCGTAAATGAGAATAACAAACCTTCTCGGTGGGAAGAAATGAAGTCGGCTTGATATGGACTGGCTGCAGGGAGGAGGGGCTTGCTGGGTCCCTGTGGCAGTGAACGATGGGGTCATCCAGGAATGCGGAAGAGGCTGCTGGTTGTGTCAGAAGAGTCCTTGTAAGAGGAAATTAAGCCGGATATAACCCTGATATGAAATCGCTGGGCACATCTCAGGACCCTGGCTTAAATATTCAATAGTCTTCAAGGAGAAAATGAATTAATGAGTAGGGTCATCTGACAGTAGAATTTTTTTAAAAGTGTTTGAAAAGTAAAAATGTGTTCTACCTTCTACCCCATCCACTCACTCAGCCACTCCCTCTCTACAGAGCCTTTAATTTCTTACAGAATTTCTCAGGTATTATTGCCTCACCTACTCCTACCCTAGCCCAAGCTGCCTGTCATCCCTCCCTGCTACATCTCTTGGTACTTGGACATTCAAGTACGGCAGTCTTTAGCCGCTTGCACAATCACAGGACAGCCTCTGAAAGAGAAGCAATCTTCTGTGGTTTGGTTGTTTTAGAAAGAAGGCATTGTTGATGGAGGTCTTGACTTGTGGGCTGACATAGCAAACGGAGGATGGGTTTGCCTTTTCTGGATGTTACTTGTTTAAAAAATATATTTATAAGAGAAAGCCCTCTCTATGTTCCTAAGGAATAGGCTGGACAGGAAGTTTTGAGAGATTCAAGCCATATGGGGGTGCAAACCTCTCAGGACCAACACAGCATCTTTTCTGAGCTCTCTGCCATGGATGTGCCGAGGTCCTCCACATGAAGGTCAGGAAGGGATATTTCTCCTTTCAGCAAGAGGCTGCTGGTTGTGCCAGATGAGTCCTTAGGAGGAAATCAAGCCAGATGTAACCTCCGCAAGGTATTTTCTCTTATCATTCCCTAACAAGAAGAAAGAAATCCAAGAGACAGAACTAGACTGTATGGTAGTTTCTGTCAGTATTGAGATTATGAGGTACACCAACTACAATATGCAGTATATTCTCAACCTCATTTTCCTATGCCCCAGGCTGCTTATAACACCATGGGAGCCGGTGGACAACCCAACCACTGTGATGCCCAACCCTAACCCACAGCCTATGTGCAAAGGCTCACCTAGGATGCCTAGTGCCTTTCTCATGGGGGAATTTCAATCAATTCCCTGCACTTCCTAATTCCCAGTTACTTCCTTTTCTTCTTAGAGTTCAGGAAATATAAGTCTCCACTGGCACAAGTCTCCACTGTCTAAGCAGACAGACTGATGTGAGAGATCGAATGGGTTAATGGAAGGCCAACATGTATCTTAATATCTTTATTTGTGCTGGTCTTACCTGTTCCTTAGTCTTAAGTACCCCAGAGTAATTACAGAGTCCCCTCGTCTGCCAAATCTCTCTATTGCACTTAGGCTAAAGGTGTTCAGAGCTGGTTCACAGACAGTGATGTTGGTAGGCTGACTAGTCCCTTAGATTTTGAGACTCCCAGCTCAGGTGTCTGATGCTTTACTAATAATAACATCAAGGGAATCTCCAAGGGTACTGACAATAATAATAATGTCACATACTCATTCAGCTGAAGACTTTTTGAAAGAATTTACCCTGACATTATTCTAGTTACTTGGGATTCATCAGTGAACAAAAAGGTTAACATTTAGCTCACAAAAGCTTTTGCCTAAACTTACCTTATTGAAGTCTTGCAAGAATCCTAAGAGTGCTGAGGTCTAAACTTTCTTTTACAGAAGGATAAACTTATTTATCCTGCTCCTCATATCATAAAGCACTCCTCCCCATCTCCAAGTCAAACTTCTGACCAACATAATCATAATGTTTTTCTTGATTTTCTCTGCCAACTATTTATGTTTACACATTGATTTTTTTTTCTACTGTTGGCAGCTTGGTGTCATGGAAAGAAAAAAGAATCCCAAATGAACCTGAGCTCAACTTCATTCTCCACCACTCACTAGATAGTAAACTTTAGTCAAGTCTCTTTATTCCAATTTTCTCATAAGTAAAATGTTACAATAAGGGTAAAATAAGAACTCTGTGAGACCACACTTAGGGAGATGCTGTGTTACTGGTTTTGTGTGTTACACAGATGTGACATAGAGATCCCATGAGCTTAGCAGCAAAAGCTATCCAGTAGAATTCTTTCTGGGTTACAAACATATAAGAATAATACATTCTAAGCTCAGTTATTGAATAAAGTATCGTATTAGTCTGTTCTCATGTTCCTGAGACTGGGTAATTTATTTAAAAAAAAAAAAAAGAGGCTTAATGGACTCACAGTTCCACGTAACTGGGAAGGCCTCACAATCATGGTGGAAGGTGAAAGTCACATCTTACGTGACAGCAGACAGGAGGGAATGAGAGCCAAGTGAAAGGGGAAACTTCTTATAAAACCATCAGATCTCGTGAGACTTCATCACTACCACAAGAACAATATTGGGAAAACCGCCCTCATGATTCAATTATCTCCCACTGGGTTCCTCCCTCAACATGTGGGAATTATGAGAGCTACAATTCAAGATGAGATTAGGGTGAGGACACAGTGAAACCATATCAAGTATGTTTTCTCCTCTGACTAGAAAGAAGATGGGAATGGAGGCCAATTCTCTAACAGACAAGTGAAAATAGAAAGGTCAGTTTGATAAATAGGAATAGCTATTCCTTGTCACAATAGGGAAAGTCTTAGTAGGGAAGAAAAAAGTTCAGTGTCAAAGAAGTGATATCAGAATTTCCCTATAGCCCCAAGAAGCCTGCATCTGGGAGGGAATTTGCATGGCCATTTAATTCATTCCTCCTCCTCAAGGCAGGATTACCATGTGGATATTGGATGGTGCCTGGGAAGTCACACCTGTGATAATTGGCATCGCTGTTGCATTCTTCAGAGCAAAAGGCAAAGAACATACTAGAAGCTTGGGTTTGATTTCTTCATTTCTTCAGTCAATGCCCTAGAATAAATGAAGATCAAATATGACAGATAATAGGCAACCTGCTCTTAGGCAGGATATACCTAATCCAGACCCTGGGGTTCCCTCATCGTAGAAATACCCTGAGCCTGGGATTCCTTCTCAAGGAAGCCTGTTACACACAACCAGCGTCTGCCTTCCCACAAAGCTGTGCCTGTCTAGGCAGAGGGGTACAGTGCAGACATCTCTTCCAAAGAAGAGAGAAAAACGATACGAGAGCAGCTTGGATGGGAACAATATTTCAGGCATGGCTAGCTGTTAAAAATGAGCTAATTCAGAAGAGGCACATTTAAATAAATATAATGCAAAGGCATAATGGCACAAGATAATAGTTTTGAATGGGAAATTCTAATGACTTCAAGTGCATTTCACAGGGCAATTAATACACATGGCAATGCTGCAGCATTCAGCAAAAGGGAGGGAGAAACAGGGTTGGGAGCAAAAAAAGGAGATGGAGGCAACTGATAAAAATAGGACTTGATTTTCTTTGCAGAAGGAGTAGTGCTTACAAATATAATAAAAGAGAAAAATATGTGTGTCAGGTTTTATAATTCAGCTTGTAAAATTCAGAATGATTAGTTTTTGAAGAGGGCAATTACTCCTCTTTTGCATATTCATGAAGATTTAATGAAATAGGGTTGGGCTTTTTCCATTCTTTTCTGGTTACACCCTTCAGTCCCCTTCCCCCACCACCACAAAACTAAAAATATATCTGATTCCCATCAAACTGAGGCCTCATTCCATTCAATTCATGGAGGAGCTGCTGATTGGTAGGTACAAATGCCCAGGATCCTCTAAGAAATTACATGTCTTTATTGACATTGCCTATAAGTTAACAGATGAGATGTGTGGATCTTCAGGGGCTGAGGAAGAGATTTTTGATGACAGCAAAGAGGAAAATTACACAGGGCAAGAGGCTGGCTCCCTGGGACAGATGGAGGATGTCTTGTTTGCCTTGTTTCTTCTTTTTACTGTGGCTAGGGTGTGTGTGTGTGTGTGTGTGTGTGTGTGTGTGTGTGAAGGGAGAGGGAGACAGAGAAAAGAAAGAAGGAAAAAAGGAAGAAAGAAGGAAAGAAAAAGAAAGAACCAAGAAAGGGAGGGTGGCAGGCAGGTAGACCAGGGGAAAGAAAGAGAAGAAAAGAAAAGAAAAGAAAAGAAAAGAAAAGAGAAGAGAGAAAGAAAGAGAGAGAGAGAGAGAGAGAGAGAGAGAAGAAAGAAGAAAGAAAGAAAGAAAAAAGAAGGAAAGAAGAAAGAAAGAAAAAGAAAAGAAAAGAAAAGAAAGAAGAGGAAGGAAAAGAGAGGGAGGGAAGGGGGAAGAAAAGAAAGGAAAGGAAAAGAAGGAGGAAGGAAGGGAAGGAAGGAAGGAAGGAAAGAATGAAGGAAGGAAGGAAAAGAAAGAAAGGAGGGAGGGAGGGAGAAAGGGAGGGGGAAGGAGAAGGGAGGGGGAGGGAGGGAAGGAAGGGAAAAATGAAAGAGAGAGAGAAAGAAAAGAAAAGAAAAGAGGCAGATCAGGTGCATTGGCTCACACCTGCAATCCCAGCACTTTGGGAGACTGAGGTGGGTGGATCACATGAGGCCAGGAGTTTGAGACCAGCCTGGCCAACATGGTGAAAACTGCCTCTACTAAAAATACAAAAATTAGCCAGGTGTGGTGGCATGCACCTGTAATCTCAGCTACTTGGGAGGCTGAGGCAAGGAATTACTTGAACCTGGGAGGCAGATGTTGCAGTGAGCAGAGATCGTGTGACTGCACTGCAGCCTGGGACTCTGTCTCAAAAGAAGAGAGAGGAAGGAAGGAAGGAAGGGAGGGAGAGAGGGAGAGTGGGAGAGAGGGAGGGAAAGAAAGGAAAAAGAAGAGAGAAAGAAGAAGAAAGAAAGAAAGAAAGAAAGAAAGAAAGAAAAGAAAAAAAAAGAAAGACAAGAAGAAAGAAAGAAGAAAAAGATGAAGAATGAGGAGGGAAGGAAAAGAGAGAAAAGAACGAGAGGGAGGAAGAAAAAGAAAAGAAAGGAAGGAAAGAAGAAAAGAAAAGAAAAGAAAAAGGAAAGGAAAAGAAGGAGGGAAGGGAAAAGGAAGAAGAAAAAGAAAGGAAAGGGATAGAAGAAAGGAAGGAGGAGGAAGAAGGAGGGAAAGGGAAGGAGGGAAGGGAAGGGAAAGAATGAAGGAAGGAAGGAAAAGAAAAGAGAAGGAGGGGGGGAGGGAGAAGGGGAGGGGGAGGAGAAGGAGAGAGGAGGAGGGGAGGGGGGAAAGGAAGGAGAAAAAAAAATGAAGAGAGAGAGAAAGAAAAAGAGAAAAGAAAAGAGGCAGATCAGGTGCATTGGCTCACACCTGCAATCCCAGCATTGGGAGACTGAGGTGGGTGGATCACATGAGGCCAGGAGTTTGAGACCAGCCTGGCAACATGGTTGAAAACTGCCTCTACTAAAATACAAAAATTAGCCAGGTGTGGTGGCATGCACCTGTAATCTCAGCTATTGGGAGGCTGAGGCAAGGAATTACTTGAACCTGGGGGGCAGATGTTGCAGTGAGCAGAGATCGTGTGACTGCACTGCAGCCTGGGACTCTGTCTCAAAAGAAGAGAGAGGAAGGAAGGAAAGGAGGGCGAGAGGGAGGGAGAGTGGGAGGAGGGAGGGAAGAAAGGGAAAGAGAAAGAAAAGAGAGGAAAGAAGAAAGAAAGAAAGAAAGAAAGAAAGAAAGAAAGAAGAAAGAAAAAGAGGGAAGGGGAGGGAGGGAGGGAGGGACTGGCGAGAAGAATAAGGGAGGGAGGAAGGTGGGGAAAAGAAAGAAAGTAAGAAAGAGTCTGTTGAATCCTGCGCTGTCCAGTTTCATGGGGGCCTGCAGGATGATTTTTAAGGTAGCCAGCAAGTATAGAGATTTTTTTCTCTTTTTGTTTATATGCTTTGCAAGTGTTGCCTAGAGCGAAGAAAACTATAAACCAATGAACAAACAACTCCAAAACCCACGCACGATCAAAATCCACCTCAGCACAAAAGGGAGAGATCTCGATGCCCTGTCTAGGTTGTTACCATCTTCTTGGTGCACTGATTTCAGTCATGTTTTGTTTTTGTTTTTGGGATGTGTGTGTGTGTGTGTGTGTGTGTGTGTGTGTGTGTGTACTCAACTCATTTTCCTAAACTTTTGTTCTAAGAATCTCTTTGGTCAGCTCCCAAAGCCCTAGATCTAGGCTTCTCCTCATGCCCAGATCCTGTTAAAGGTTTCAGTTTTTCCTGACACTGAATTGACTATTAACACCAGTCTTCCCCCCTCTATGAGGATAAGTCTATTTAATTCTGGGGTTCAGTCTTGGAAAGTCTAAGTCATACTTTCCAATAAATATATTAACAAATAATAAAGCTAGCATTGTGGTCTCCATTTACATGCCTCTAATCTGTCCTTGAATTGCTTTAAAATCAGGTGAAAACAAAGAAGTATTATCTATAAGACCCCTTGAAATGTCAATGCCAATCTTTACTGAAATCTCCTTTTGATCCAATCGTGGTGCTAGACTTTCATATTTGCTAAATTCATCTTGGAATAGTTCATCTAGTGACTTTGGGGGAAAAAAGTACTCACCTCGTCATTTAGTTTCCTGTGGATATTTAAAACACTCATGGAGGTGACCCAGGATCTGAACCTGGAATTTTCAAATCCTGAGATTGGGGTGTAGGCAATTGGGTATGGGCCCCAATATTGCAATTATATTTTGTGTGACTATGAATATATTTATTTTTCTAGGAAAAGCCCATAGCTTGAATCAGATATTCAAAGGGTTTCTGAGCCCCTAAAAGTAAACCCTCAGATTGGAGAGTCACAGTGACTGGCATCAGTTGGAAATAAAAACTATTTTGCCATATATTCAGTGTCTGACAATCACAGCTAGAATGGGAAACAAATTCTCCTTAGCTGTAAATTGCTGTTGAGAGTTCTTTACATCTTTAAGGGCGGAAGATAGGGAGGGTCAGTTTCTAGGCCTTGGAACCCTGCTCTGTCCCCTCCTCTCTGGGTTTCCTTCCCATTACCTATGACTCTGCTGTTTTCCTCTCAACATGAATATATACCTGCCCTGGAATGAAGCATCATTTCCTTTCTCTTGACTTTTTTGGAGACCCATTAAGCAAACCCCTGCAGAGAACTTGCATTCTCCCAAGATGGCCCCCATGCTGTCCTTGAGAGGAAACTAGACTTCATAGTGCCTGGCTGTTTAATTCATAAATAAATATTACATGTGCTACCAGATGGTTCATTAGCCAGTTGTTATGGCAATCAGCATTTCAGCCAATTACAAATCTTTCCCAAGACTTTAAAATATGTTGATTGTAGAAACATGAAGTGCCTGAAGACCATGTAATACACTTGAATGCAAGAGGCATCTCTGCTTTGGAATAAGAGGGAGCTGTTAGGGGAGGAAGGGGGGAAAAGAGGCAGGAGTGAGTCAATGAGATTCAGACACCAGAATGAAAAAGAAAAGATGTTAGAGGAGGAAGACATTTTAATGAATATCTACCCTGTATGTAAAGGACTCTTCTTTTGCAGTCAGAAACCAAAGGGGCTATTTGGCCCATTTTTTAATAGATTCCTTGAAGGCAGTGATTGTACCTTGTTGACTTTTGTGTTTCATTGCCTTGCATACAGCCTGGCAAATAGCAAGTGACAATTTATAGTAATAAAAAATAGTTTAACCAGTATTATCATAATTTATATGTCATAATAAATAGTAGAAAAAATAAAGAACTCTTCTTCTGTTATGCAAACCAAGGGTAAATCCTATTACTGGTTTAAACAGAAGCCAAATGAAGGAGACTGCTGCTATGGTCCTGGGAAATCTGGCTGGGGCCGGAGACCCTGGGGAATTCTGCTGTCATTTGTGACTTGAAGAGAGTGGCCAGGAACAAACCTGTGACTGCGAGTGAAAAAGTACAGGAATGAGCCCTGCATTAGACTTCTAGTGTGTGCTGTCCAGCCAGTTTCAATGATCTGTGCAAACACGGGCATTCTGTCCCCCCTGCTGAATGTAATACTCTCTAGGGCTGCTACTCAAGGGCCACCCTCAATAGGATTGGGGCTGAGGCTGGGCCTGGTTGGTCTCAAGCCAAGAGCAGGTGTCAGAGACTGGATTTGGAACAGTAAAATCTAAACCAAAGCATTTCTACCCAAGGGCAAGAAAATGATGAGGGCCAGAGGTGTGAGTCAAGACAAAGCCCGCAGGAAATTACTTGGATCCACAAAAAGAGTGTGAAGATGTCTATGCGGGCCTGTTTGCAGAGACAAGTATTCTGAATTAATGGAGACAGATGACCAAGAATATAGTCTGAGATAGAAAAGGAGATAGGCCCTGTGTTCCACTCATCTCTGTGTCCCCATCATCTCGGACACTGCCTGTCTCATAACAAGTGCTCAGCAAGAGTTGAGTAAATGGACAGTCATTCCTTTTTCCATCTCAGCCTGTGCTAAACTCTATCACGTATGGGTGACTGAGAGAATGGAAGCTCTGAATTCTATTTTGGGATGCTGCATTTCCTCCGTGGAGAACCCTTTTCTGATTATGCTAACCAGAACCAAGATTTCCCTTTATTTTTACCCTCTGATCAAAAGAATTTCCCAGGGAGGTGGAATCCCCCAATACCAGGAATCCAATGCTTTTCAGGGATCCAGTCCAGGGGACAGTGGAGGGTCTGGGATTCCCACCTCACTGGCTGCCAAGAGGTCTGGCTGTGCTCCCAGCAATTCTTGAGGCCCTCCTTTCCTCTCCCATCTCTCCTCAGAGCTGACTGGACCCCTTCACACAGAAATCTGCTGCCTGTGAAATTGTACAGTGAAGGGAAAGGAAGTGCAAAAAATAACTTCCCTAGACAATCAGAGCAGATTATTTTAATGAGGGCTTGGAAATGGGAAACAAATGACACCAAATTAGCCTCACTCCCATTCATCAACTATGTTGGTGCAAACGCTAAGCCTTCGCCTGAGTCAGCAGTGGAGAGGCTGAGGTGGCTGCCTCTGGTTTCAGGGAGCTCCTCGCAGGAGCTCGACACATCTTTCACAGAGCTCAGTAGTCTCCATTCAATTGCTTCAAGGCTGCTGGGGCTCAGTGCTGCTAGCCCTTGTCTGTTTTAAATTTCCTCTGGATAGAAGTACAGAGCACTGAAGGAAAAGAGGGTCCCAGAGCCCACCTGGGGCTCAGGGAAAGGTAAATGACAGAACCAAGCTACTCACATTTCCCAGACTCTGTTCCTAGACCAGGGAACTTAATTGTGGGTGAACCACATCACAACATACAACATAAGCAGTTTGTCTGTGTTTTCCTCTCGGGCACACACCTCTCCTTCATACTGACCAGTTTTGTGTCCTGGCCGGCCCTGGTTATTGTCAATGAGAGGTCATCAGCTAGGCTGAGGTGGACTTTTGCCCCACAATTCACAATGTAGACTTATAGTAATAATAATGTTCCCACGTGCAGCTGGAGAGGAGAAGCTGCGTTCCTCTGAAACTGGGCTTCCTCGGGTCAGAGTGGCGAACAGAAAAAGACTACAATAGATTATTACATTAAGCAAAACGAAATTGTTTCCCCGCTGGAAGGAAGGAAAGTCATTAACTCAGAGGGTCCAGTTATCAGGGAAAATGATATCACATCTGCAATGTGTTTTGAATTGCAATTTAACAGGAGAAATTGGAAGAGAATTTGATGTGGGTGAAAGGTGTTGGATTGACAGTTCAGGGAATTGGAATATGCTGTTCTCAGTCCACCTCTTGTTCTCTGTCTATCTCTTGGCCTCTGGGTCTCATCTTACCTATTCTGATATTCATTTCTCCCTCTCCACAAGAGACAGTTTCGGACAGATACTGATGCGAATTCAATCCTTTTCTATTTCTAAAGCCTTGGAGGTTCTCGGTTTTCAAATTCATACCAATAACCTAGTTTGGCTTTTAGCTTGCCAAGAAATCCCAGGGTTTCCTGAACTACTGGGTGTCTGCTTCTGCTACTTTCAGCGTTATGTCAGAATATTTGGCTAGTCTTGAGAGGGGTGAGGTTAGCACAGGAAATAAGGAAGTGTTGATGACAGAGGAAAATAACTTTCAGTTAATCATTCAGTCAGAAATTTTCTGCTGAGCACTTACCATGTGCAGAACATTGGGTTTCATGTCATGGAGGACATAAATATGACCTAAACATCCTCTCAGGAAACTTATAACCTACATGAGCAGATAGAATGCACACATAGAGCAATCCACAAATGCCAGGCAGACACTCGTCATAATCACTGAAGAAACTGTCTGCTTTTTGCTATCTTTTCGCATCCTTAGCCCAATCCTAGTCCTTCTATATCCATCCAGGGAATGAGTCATCAGTAAGATTAATCCATTTTCACCAGATGTTTAGAGTTATAAGAACTTACTGTGGAGAGGTCTACTAATCTAAAGATCTACCAATCACACCCATTTAGAATAACTATGTTGTCCAGTTTGATAGATAAATTGGAACTGAGTTTATTGACTTAGTACCACATTCTCAGTCTTTTGTGGCCCAGGGATCTTTGTTACCTGGCTCCTGACAAGGGCACTTTTTTTTTTTTCTAGTTCTACCACACTGCTTTAGCTATGTAATATGCTAACCTGCTCTAACCTTAAATACAGGAGATTAAATAAGGCAGAAATTTAGTGGGAGGCACAGAGTGGACAGGCAGCTCTGCTCCGCAAAGTCACGCAGGGACCAAGGCTTGTTGCTCAGTACTTCCATCGTCAACATGAGGCTTCTACGTTAGGGTCAAGGTGGCTATTCCAGATGTCACCACACTCAGTAGTGGAACAGAGAGAAGGAAAGGCAGAATAGAGGGAAACTTGTTACATTGTGAAGATTCAGATGATGCATGCTTCACTTCCACTCATATATATTGGCCAAAACTTAGGAACATAGGCATATCTAACTGCAAAGGAGACTGGAAAATATGGGGTCTCGCAAAAATTTGTGTTCTCAAGTAGGTTTGAGATTCTATTACTAAAAAGAAGAAAGAAAGGAATACTGGGAGATAATTAGCTCTCTCTTTCATTCCTTTCTCTACCATACTTCCACTAACCAAATCTTCTATCTCTATTACCCTAAGGAATCAATCATATTCTTTTTTCTAATTTACCATTCTCTTTATACTTAACCAAGTAGAATGTCCCCTGACTCCTAATGTGTTTGTCTTTGAAACTTACAACTATAGGGAACCCCCAAAACCCTCTCTAAGCTTCCATCCTTTAATCAAGTACCTTTTCTTTTCATTTTCTGAGTTTACACTGGGATTTATGGAGTGTCCTGTCATGTGCTGGCACAAAAAGAAACAAAGAAATCTGGTTTCTGCCTTCAAGGGTCTTCTGTCTGTCACTGATTTAGTTCAGGCTGCTATAAAAGAGTGCCATAGACTGGGTGACTTAAATAACACACTTTTTCTCATAGTTCTGGAGGTTGGAAGTTCAACACTAGGGTTCCAGCATGGTTGGGTTATTGCTGAAGTCCTTTTTTCTTGTTCTTACAGATGGCTGTCTTCTTGTATCCTTACATGGTGGTAGGGGAGGCGGATGGGGGAGAGAGAGAGACAGGAGGAAGCTCTCTAGTGTTTATTCTTATAAGGCACAGATATCATTCAGGAGAGCTCAATCCTCACACCCTAACCACCTCCCAGTGGCCCCACCTCCTGATGCCGTCATATTGAGGTGTGAGATTTTAACACATGAATTTTGGGGAGATACATTCAGTCCAGAGCATGTTGCCAACACTTGCGGCCTGCTAACTCCTTCATTCTTACTCAGCCCCTATCTCAGTCTTTACTTGGCTTTTCCTGTTGACTCATTCATTTTCCACAAAACAATCTGCAACTGATCTGGTGTTGACTTTGTACCCTGTTTTGTTTCTACCCAAAGAATCCTTTTCCCATCACACATAATCACCTAATTTACACATTTGCCCAATTATTCATTTATCAAAAATCAAGACCCTGAGCCTTCCTTGTGACAACACTGCTCTGGACACCGAGTCCATGGTGGCAAACTGCACAGCCTCTGCTGTCATAGAGCTTACTGCACTGGTGGAGACAGGTGGTCAACAAACAAAGGTATACTTATAATTACAAATTACACAAAGTGCTTAAAAAAAAAAAAAAAAAGCAAGCTGCCATACGAGAGAATAACAAAGAAGATGGAATTCAGTTTGGAGTCAGTCTAGGACATGACACCAATTCTAGAACTTAAAACAGGAGCAGGACTATCCAGGCAAAGGAGGGAGAGGAGTCTTTCAGGTATAGCCCCACCTATGGGAAACCCAGAGATAGGAAAGAAGTTGGAGTGTTTTAGGGACTGAAAGAAAGGCATTGTGACAGAGACACCAAGAGAACAGCAATAAAAGATGAAGCTAGGGACTGCGAGGGGAGAAGAGGTGATGGCATAATATCCAAAGCTTTCTGAAAAGGAAATCTACTGAAGGGTTTTGACACGGGAGGAACATGTTCTGACTTATGTTTTAAAGTTCATTTTGCTGTGGGAAGAAAGGATTAGAGGCTGATAAGAATATAAGCAGAAGGAGACTAATTAGAAAACTATTGTTACATTACTAAGGAATAAAGGTAGCTTGGACCAGGGTGAAGATGTGTGATGGAGATCATAAAGTTTCTCTAGAGCAGGGCTCAGGTAAAATGCACCCTTTGCCTGTTTTTGTGAAGTTTCATTGCTACACAACTACTCTCGGTCGTGTCCATATTGTCTATGGCCACTTTCTCTCTTGAATGGGAGAGATAAATAATTACCACAGAGACCATATGGCCCGCTAAGCCAATTATTTACTTTCTGACCCCTTATAGGAAATGTTCTGCAGAGCTATGAGCTAAACAATAGCCTCAAAGGATATGTAATGTATTGTGGAAGCTAGTCAGCCTATCTGCTCTGTGATTTGCTTAGTTGTTTTTTAAACTTTTCTTTGATGTACAATGGAAATCTCTCTTTTGATCAGCTTAAGGCCAAATAAGGAGGACTTAAGAAGAACCATGGAAGAATTGAATGAGTGGGGAAAAAAGCCAAGGTGAATTGCTACTGGAGTTAAAAGGAGCCACTGATGGTGGAAAGGAGTCAGGCCCACTGGTGTTTTTCCATAACAAATATCGGAAGTAATCTGCATACTTTCAGATCTCCTTGTGGCTGCAACAGCTCTGCACATGGAACTAGCCATCTACCAAATTATTTCCTTTCTCAACAAACATCACGTACAGCCCTATTATGACTGGAAGGCTTTTTAACAAAACTGTCTGTGAAGATTGCAAAATAAACCTACGGAGCAGCCTCCTCACTACTTCCTTCTGTTTTCCACAAATTTCTCTCCCTTTTCCACAGAGTAGGTTTGTATTTCCAAGAAGGTGCATCTTCAGGAGTTCTAATAAAGAACAGCTGAATGCAGCAATCTTTGCCCTCAATACAGACAAGTTTCAAGGAATCACTCTTCACAAATGATCTGATGTGGAGGTATTCCTTTCTCAGAATGCATCTTTCTAGTCAGGGCACTAGGTATTTTTTAATTCAAGTTAGAAGTCAGGACTCATCTTACACTTTCTACTTGAGTCTTTCTTGCAGGTTGTATCCTGTATATTAAGAGTATGTGTAGTTTATCTGTCTTTTAGGCAAATAGCCATCTTGTTCCCACCCAAGGTGAGAGTCCATTTTAGTTCAGGAAAAAAAATCACTTTAAATTGATCAAGAGGGAGATTGATGTGAGAAGAGAGGCAGAATTCCTTAGCTAGAGGAGAGATTCACAATCCAATGAATTGAATAGACACAGAAGGCCTGTTCCTGACTAAATGGAATGCTGGGAGCTCATGCCAAGGAGGGCTGATGAGCAGAGGGACTGGGTTGGAATCCAGGTGGCTGAATTCATGGGAGTGCATGGCAAAATCAGGTCATGTTCCTCTCGGGCTCAATTTCAACCTACATGACTCCTAAGGGGTCTTCTCAAATTACAGATTCTGATTCAGCAGATCTGGGGTGGGCCTGAGCTTCTGCACTTCTCACAGGCTCCCAGATGATGTCCGTGTTGCTAGTCCATGGACCACACTTTGAGTAGCAAGGGCATAAGGAATATAATTCTAGAGTTCAAATGTATGTGGGGTGAAGGTTTTGAGTACAATATATGCTATGTTTATTCACTTGGAGTCTAAATCATTCATTGGTGCTCATGGGGGATAATGATGTATGGGATTTCTAGAGTCCAGACTCAGCAAAGGAGCTACAAAGGCTTGGGAACAAGGTCAAGTTCCCTAGTGGACATGCCGGGGGGGTCAGCTGAGAGAAACTTGATAGAGGACATTGGCTCCACCTACCCAGGAAGAAGAGTGGGTTAGCCAGCCCTGAGTCAGGAGAAGAGGAGCAACACAGAACTAAGCCTCAGACAGTGGAGGGGCTGAGAGCATGGACTTGGCTGCCAGGGAAACTGGACAGGAAACTTGGCTCCACCATTCTGAGCCTCTGTTTTTTCTTCTGTAAAAACTTACATTATGGGCTTGTTGGGAGTAGTAAGTAAGATAGTCCATGTGTTTTGGGTTCTGGTCCCTGAAAAACAGACTGAGATGATGATCTTTATGGACGTGGTTTATTACACAGTGCCCCCTGGCAAAATCCATAGGGGAGAAGGGAAGTGGGACATAGAAAGGGAAGGAAGTCAAGCAAGGATGCAATATGAAGCAAAGTTCTGTGAGTGTAACTTTAGCTCCATTGCCCAAGGAAACACTGGAGAGTAAATCACAAAACTAGGGTTATCCCAAACTAGGAGCAGGGTAGCTGGGTTATTTATACCCTCACACTCATCAGTCATTAAGGGATACCTCCTGAGGGATGTAAATTCCTAAGCTCTTGCAGCTGTCTGCATACACAAGAAAAGCTGAAGTTCTGTATCCCAAGCGAAGTCCTGAGACAGAGTTGGGGACTGACTGTCCCGAAAAGAAACACATCTGAAACTGTATGCACGAATGGTAACCAGCAAAGGATTGAGAGCATCTGAGAGGTGCTCTGAGAGTGTCTGCTAAATCATGGAAAGAGTTTTAGCATGGTCTGTGGCAATCTTAAACCACTGGTAAAATTTCTCTTTATTATATACAGTGTATACAAAAACATTATCTAAGAAGACAAAGAAGGACAAGAAGAACAGGTATCTATCCCATGGCACCCTGGACAGTGGGACTAGAATAAGCAGATTATTCTGGGGTCGACTTTGCAAATGCAACACATTATTAGGGAAACTGGGATCCAGCTCCTGAGTGACCTAAATGATCGAAATCCCAAAGACCACCTATTACTGTTGACAGAGAAGAAAAGTCATGAAAGTTCCTTTCAGTCCTGTGATTGCTGGGCACTGATTCTGCATTGAAGATGTGTTTCTAGATGTGAGTGGCCATACTTTATTGCTTGTGGCTTATGGAATGGATAACCTCCATGGGATCCATTTCCTCATCTTTAAGGTAAGAGGTCCTCTAGCTCTGAAATTTTACGAACTGACAAACCACTAACTACAAGACTAACACTCCATAAATACTAAGCCACATTCTCCACACTTACACATCCCCAAAGTAAGGTAAATTTATTTTTCCATAGAAAGGTCCCAGAGATAGTGTATCTTTGTTTCCTGCATCTGTCCTGTGCAGGTGTACATGGTTGTCACCCAATTGGCTTCTAGTAATCCTTGTAGTTGCCTCTTGTATCCATGTGTCATATGCCTCCTGTGACTGATTATTTAAACTCTCTCTCTCTTTCTGTCTCACACACTCTATAAATACACACAAAGACATATATGTACACATATGTACATATATACAATTTTTTGTGCATAAAAAGCAGTCAAAGTATCTTCTTACTTTAATTTTAGAGATTATAACTTTTGGGCTGACTGGGGTGGGATGGGAGGCAAAAAAAAAAAAAAAATTGTTCAGGCAGGATTCTGATGCTACTAATTACTCACCAAAATATGGATAAGACCATTTTTGTAAGCAATGAATTGGCTCATTTAAAATTCCTTTGTTTTCATTTTTAGAAGAAAGAAAGAGGAAGAAGGAAGAAAGTCAAAAGGATGAAAGAACAAAAGGAGCTCCCCATAGAAAGACAGACTCTTTTGCCAGCACATTTAAGAATCTAAATGAGGCCAAGTGCCAGGCAGATAGAGGGACTCTACTTGCTGCATAGTAAATAAAACAGAGGCTGGGGGAAGCCTGCAGCAAGCAATACTTTCTGAGGGGACGACAACAAGACTTAAGAGAATTCAGACCCTGACTTTCCTGCCTCACCCGGTAACCTAGCACAGAAGGATATCTAAGAGGGTAAAGTAGACTGGAATCAGACCTAGAACAGACTATCCCCTCCCAACACAGTGGGGATGGAGTAGGCATAGTGGAGACAGACCCTGCTGCAGCCAGGTGGATGGCTCCTGGTGGCCAGAGGGCTGACATCAGGCAGCAGGTGGGAGTCCAGGCCATCCAATGGTTCCAGTGAAGGTAGCAAGAAGGCTGTGACTGCTTGTTCCAGACCACAACAGGGAAAGACTCAGGGCAGGCACTAGAAGCGACCCACACAGACAGCTGCTTATCAGCAGGGAAGGCAGATGGGGAGGGTAGGAGTAGGAGGGCCTTCATTACATTGCTGGAGCAATGTGACATTAGGTGGGTCTGGGAACCAGCACCTCAGTCCTGGATGGCAACAGAGGGTAGAGAGGAAGTGACTGGAGGCAGGTTGTTGAGTAGGAAACTGTAGCAATTTCTTAGGACTGCCAAAACTAAGTACCACAAACTTGTCACTTACAATTACAGAAATGTATCCTCTCACTGTTCTGGAGATTAGAAGTCTGAAATCAAGAGACTAGCAAAGTTGGTTCCTTCTGGGGACTCCGAGTGAGAATATGCTCCATGCTTCTCTGCTGGCTGCTGGTGGTTGCTGACAATCCTTGGTGTCTCTGGGCGTGCAGGTGTATCACCCTAATCCCTGCCTCTGTCATCATGTGATGTTCTCTCTAAGAGCCTCTGCCTCTGTTTTCTCTTCTTATAAAGACATCAGTCATGGGAACAGGGCCCACCCTAATGCAGTATGATCTTATCTTACATTAATAAGTTACATCTTCGAAGCCCCTGTATTAGTCAGGGTTCTCTAGAGAAACGGAGCCAAGAGGAGATTGTGCACGCACACACACACACACAGGCACACACACACAATTTATTATAAGGAACTGGCTCAGACAATTATGAAGGCTGAGAGGTCCCAAGATCTGCAGTTGGCAAGCTAGAAACCCGGGGGTGCTGATGTGCTTTTCAATCTGAGTCTGAAGGCCTGAAATCCAAGAAAGCCAGTGCTATAAGTTTCAGTCCAAAAGCCAGCAGCCTTGAAACCCAAAAAGAGCAGATGTTTCAGTTTGAGTCCAAATGCCAGGAAAGATCAATGTCCCAGTTCAAAGCAGCCAGGCAGGAGGAGGTCCCTGTTATTTGCAGTAGGGTTTGCCCTTTGTTCTATCCAGGCCTTCAACTGATTAGATTAAGGTCACCACATTACTGAGGGCAATCTGCTTTAGTTATAAATATATATATGAAGAGATTTATCATAAGAATTAGCTCATGTGATTTTGGAGGCTGAGAAGCCCCACAGTCTGCCATCTGTGAGCTAGAAATCCAGGAAAGCCAGTGATAGAATTCTTTTAGAGTTTAATGGCCTGAGAACCAGAGAGAATGACGGTGTAAGTCCCATTCTGGGTCTGAAGGCCCAAGAACCAGAAGCACAGATGTCTGAGGGCAGGAGAAGAAAGACGTTTCAGCTCTAGAAGACAGAGCAAATTTATCCTTCCTCTGCCTTTGTATTCTATCTGGGCCTTCAATATATTAGATGCTGCCCACCTGCATTAGTGAGAGTGCTCTTTTTCACTCAGTCTACCAATTCAAATACTAATCTCTTCCATAAACACATTCACAAACACACCCTGAAATAATGTTTGGCCAGATATCTGGTCTATCCCTTAACCCAGTCGAGTTGACACATAAAATTCATCATCACTGTCTCTATGTCCAAATAAAGTCTGAGGTTCTGAGTGAACACTAATATGAGGGAGGCGCACTATGTAACCTAGTATGGTTCCCAGAAGAGACTGAGGCTCCAGAGAACAATATCAAAACATCTGAATAGAGCTAGGGCATGAGTTTGTGCTCTGGTCCTGGGAGGAGCCTGAACAAGTCAAATTATAATCATATGATACATACAGAAAAATTGTGGTTCTAGAGCTGATGATGAAAGCCAAGGAATGGCAACATGTTTCAAGAAGTAACCTCAATAGTCAATTTATGTGTTTAGCCTTAACCACATTCCAGCTCCTACTGGAGAGTCCTATTTAAACTAGCACACCTTCTCTTCCTCCCCAAGCTTCTGGTCCAACTGAGGAAATGTATTTCCCCTTACCACCCCTCCTGTCCTCACAAGAATCACTTCTGTACTGAGCTATCTCTTCTAATCTGAGAATGCCAGGTTGTAGGAGAATGTGAGTGTCGCTGTTTTAATGTAATCTCACCTATTGTATGTGAAAAGACTGGGGTTGGGCATTAGGGTACCATTGGAAATGTTGATATATGCTTTCATACCAGACTTGGTTGGAGTTTTGTATTATTTTATAAATTATAGGACATGCCTGAGATTTTGAGAAAGTTTGTACCTTAGGAAAGACATAGATGAAGACTTTGAATCTGTCAAGGAAAGGAATACAAAATTTACCTACTCAACAGCTCTGACAAGCTAGTGGTGTCAACATCAATCAATAAAGTCGGAACAATTGGGGAGAAGGATTGACTTATTAGTCTAGGGGTGTGGATGTGGAGATGAAAAGCTGAGATGATGTTCTGGGGAGAAGCAGATATAGACACCAGGAGCAAAGACCTCTGAGAGACCAAACTCACATAGTTCAGACAAATTCAGAAACTCAGATGGCTAAGTTCATTTGTCAAGTGAACACCAATAAATCCAGAAGTCATAGGAGGGACTCAAGAGTCTCTGAGAGGCAGGCCACCTCCCATGCGGGGACAAGCAGAGCATTGGCCAGGAAACTACCCAGGCTTCATCCAGGGAGTCTTCTTTTTGCCTACTAGATGTGGACTTTCTGGTTAATTCATATCCATCCTGAGCACCTACTACTGTACAAAAATCACAATTAAATGATTATTCCTTTGTGATTTAATTTTCCTCTAGCCAGCTGGGTGGGCTAATGGTAGATAAAACAAAATAGAATGAGGAGACAAGAAAAAACAAGAGCTCATTTTTAAGATGGCATGTGTAACCTAATGTTAAAAATAAAAATATATAGCCGGGCATGGTGGTTCATGCCTGTAATCCCAGCACTTTGGGAGGCCAAGGCGGGCAGATCACCTGAGGTCGGGAATTCGAGACCAGCCTGACTAACATGGTGAAACCCCATCTCTAAAAAATACAAAATTAGCCTGGTATGGTGGCTCATGCCTTTAATCCCAGCCACTCAGGAGGCTGAGGCAGGAGAGTCGCTTGAATCTGGGAGGCAGAGGTTGCAGTGAGCCAAGATCGCACCATTGCACTCCAGTCTGAGCAATAAGAGTGAAACTCTATCTCAAAAAATTAAATAAATAAAAATAACATATATATATATGTCTGTATATGTGAAGACTTCACAAAAATATTATCAATTGGCTGGACGCAGTGGTGCACACCTGTAATCCCAGCATTTTGGGAGGCTCAGGCAGGCAGATCACTTGAGACCAGGAGTTTGAGACCAGCCTGGCCAACATGGCAAAAACCCATCTCTACTAAAAATACAGAGATTAGCCGGGGATGGTGGTGCACACCTGTAGTCCCAGAATTGCTTGAACCCGGGAGGTGGAGGTTGCAGTGAGATGAGATCACATCACTGCACTCCAGCCTGTGACAGAGTAAGACTCTGTCTCAAAAAAAAAAAAAAAAAAAAAAAAAAAATATATATCAATTCACTCCCTTCCATTTGGACCTCTTTCATTTTCTCATCAGCTCTAGTCTGCCTTTCTCTGAATGTTTTCAGTCCAGTTAGGAGTAGTTACAATGTC
Organism: Trachypithecus francoisi; assembly: GCF_009764315.1. NCBI lineage: Eukaryota > Metazoa > Chordata > Mammalia > Primates > Cercopithecidae > Trachypithecus > Trachypithecus francoisi. The sequence goes on along the minus strand of NW_022681470.1, from coordinate 65,650,488 downwards.
ACGATAATACCTATTGGTTTATAAAACACATATTTATGTTACTTGACCCTTTCAATGGCCCTGTGATGTAAGAATTACTGTTAACTCACTTTACAGAGGAGAAATCAAGTTGTAGCAAGAAGGAAGTTCACCCAGGACTGATATCTGAGACTACTGGATTGCAAATTCAATGCTATTTCCACACACCACACGCCACCGCAGTGGAGGAGAAGAACCTTGAAAAAGAACTTTTGTCAGTTTTAGAGTTGGTGGTGATTATTTTTCACTCTGCCTCAAGGCAGAGCTCAGATAAACCCCTGATGGCAAAGTTGTTAGGACCAGAAGGGCTCGAACTCAGACTTGCCTCTGCTTCTGAAGGCACCAGGGCAACTGAACTCAGGAAGAGCTCTGTTGCCTTCATCACTTAATTAACTGAGCGTCACACTCCATTTACTGTTGTCTCCAAGACACTGGCAATTGTGTGGCTTTCTTGGCTTTTCATTCCATGAAAGGCTCTTTCATCCCAGCTCCTCCAGCCCCTGGGGAGCTGGATGGGAAGGGAAGAAAGAGGTGTAACAGGACTCTGTGAACATGGCTCTGTATTGTGCTCCACTGTGATATCCTGCTTTCTATCGCTTTCTATTTCTGGCTAAGTCCCTGGACAGCTACCTGAATGAAACATATGGAATGTTTTTTAATCCTATCATTACTCACCGAGGTATGGAAGTTACAACTCTGGCACCTCACTGCCTCACTCATTTAAAATGCCTTTTGCTATTTTTTTAAGTGAGAGAAGAAAAGAAAAGAGTAGAAAGAGAGAGAACAAACTCAGTCAATGAAGAAACAAAAGTGAGTCCCTGGGGCTAGCAAGAGACATTGCCAACTCTTCGGAGACTTCCACACACTGACAAAAATGTGGAAGCAACACAACATGCGTCACATACAGGCGCCGAGGAGCACACGGGAGCCAAAGCTATAAAAAACTTGCTCTAAAATTTCAGAGAAGTGAAATTCTCTTCTCAAAGGTGTTGAGAACTGGCCCCGGCAGCCTCCCAAGCTTTAGTAAAAGAAGCATGAAATGGCTGTCAGAGATGAAATGCCTATAAAAATTTGTTAAACTGCAAAGACAGGAACTATATCTTTTTAGCTTTTACTCCATAGCATTGAACACAAAAATACTCCTGGGCCGGGACCTTGAGCAGGGTAGCATGGGAGTGAATTTGATCCAGGCTACAGAAGGATTTTTTTGCTGGCTTTCTAAACTATTGGATAAAGAAAGCATGTGAGTCTCAGCATCTTGCGGCACAAACCTATGTGGAACCATGATGACAATGCACCCCATTCTTGGGTGGAAGTTCCCATGACACCAAGCTTGCGTGCCCACACTTCTTCCCTGACTCCCCCTCCCATCTGCTCTTCTCTCTTCACTCACTCTGGCTACATGGAAAACACAAGAGCAGAAGTAGTACTCCCAGCCCTTATTTCAGAAACCCGTTATGATTCATCTCAAGATTGCAGACACTTGGACCGTCTTCTGATGTGGATGAGAAGACAGGGGAAATGGGGCTGAGAGGAAGGAATAGAATTGGAACCTAGTCATGTTGGGCCCCTGGCTTATTTTTAATTCAATTCCAACTGCCATAAAGAAGAAAATGAGTAGACTTTACTCCTTCTATTTTTTCTGTCCATTTCAGCCTGTAGACCTCCTGTCCCTCAGTCCTCCATACTCCAGGAGTGACACTTGTATTTACCTCTGCCGACAGTGGAGTCTTTGGATACAAAAGGTCCTTTTGAAAGTGGATATGCAACAGCTTAGCAAGAGTTCAAAACTAAGGACTTTGAAGGAACTGATGACTGTTTTTTAAGGATCTGAGAATATTTATGTGTCCTTGATGCTGGTAGAGGGAGTCATCTCCTTTCAGTTGGCCAAGAGTAATAACCAGTCTGCTTAAAGGTTCATGAATAAGAAATTGTATGTAACCTCTGTGCTATGAATTATGCACAGACTGTGGACAGAAAAGAGGTCAGCTACTTCCCATTTGACTCACCTCTTCTGAGTTCACCTTTGCTTCCAACATCCCTGGGTGGCAGCACCCATCATGTCTGCTTCAGTCTATTGACAAGAAATTGATCAGGAAAAGAAGTCTGCTAAGATCAAACATCCTTGACTTTGGTGAATTCATATAATTCTTGTTTTTTTTTGTTGTTGTTGTTTGTTTGTTTTTTTGACAGAGTCTCACTCTGTTACCCAAGCTGGAGTGCAAAGCCATAATCACAGCTCACTGCAGCCTCAACCTCCTAGGCTCAAGCAATCCTCCTACCTCAGCTTCCCTAGTAGCTGGGACTACAGGCACACACTGCCAACCTTGGCTAATGTTTGTATTTTTGTAGAGACAGGGCTTTGCCATGTTGCTCAAACTGGTCTTGAACTCATGAGCTCAAATGATCTGCCTGCCCTGGCCTCTCAAAGTTCTGGGATTACAGGCATGAGCCACCTCGTCTGGCCTCATATAACTCTTAAAGTTTCTTTCCTTCGATAACAATTTCTAATCACCTTAACGAATTTCTACTTCACAACTCCTGACAGAGATTTCAAATGGCAACTCTCAGTTGTTAGTCAAGGGAAAAATAAGGAAAATGGAAAAGAAGCCAATTAAGAATGAAATAGACAGAGAAAAAGAGAGAAATGAAAATATCTTATATTATGACCAGTAAATATATCTTTGATAAGCATCTAGAATTGGAATAACATTCAACTGCCACCTCAAAAAGTAGTGTTTCTAAATCCTTTGAATAAACATGAGTGACTATATCTCACTCCTCTGTGAGCCACACTGTCCACAAAAATATTGTAGTCTGACTCCCTCCCATTTCAGCTCTGATAATAAGCTGAGTGTCTCAGCAACAGCGGGAAGCTGTATACATAGTTCTCCGATGCCCAAGACTGATCAGCTGGTTCAGGCTACGTCACTAGCACAGGCACTCCGAGCAACACTCATTCATAGTCTCAGGACTCTCAGGAAACCAGGGCCATAGGCCATCACCTATTGGATCAAGTTTGTCATACATTCTCCAGCGGATATAACTCTTTCTTCTACTACTGCTTTTCTCTCTAGACAACATTAGAGTGGAGAGAGACAAATGATGCCTGTTAAATTATCATATCCTTGGAATATTTTAGCACTATATATAATTCCAGGAATCATTTTATCCTCCCTTGCCTCTAGGTAGAACTTTTCCTGTATGGTCTCAAAACAACAAGATCTGTTTATATTTTTAAACATAAGATAAAGGAGGGAAGGATTACTACTTGGGGGCATCTAATATGTGCCAAATACTATATTGAACTTTCTCCCTGGTCGTTGAGACAGGAATGAGTTTAGAACTGTGGAAACTAAATTCTGAGTGCCAAATTATTTGCCCTGATCCCACGGCTAAAACATCTCAGTGTTTGGAACTTCACTGGTATTGTGTCAAAGTTCACGTACATTACAAAATGCTATGGCCTTTCCCTCTAGGGAGTTCTCAACCTTGCTTGGAAGTCTATGCTGGTGTGTGTTTTACCATCTAAAACAAAAACAGTATCTCACCTATGTCCTCTCTGTTAGCAAGTGAATGCTTCTCACTTCTTGCTCTCCTCTGATTTATCTCCAATACATCTTTTAAAATTAAATGACATTTCAACCTTTAGGGGAAATGCCATCTAATCCCTTTGGGACTATTGCTCCTATTAGCTCATCATTCCAGGCATTGATGAGGATAGCATTAGGGTTAGGCCACTGAAGCATAATGACAAGGGTAAAAGGAGGAAGAGTTCTGCCTCATTGCCAAAAGCAGAATGTTCTCCCACTGAAAATATCTTTTTATAAATTCAGGTCCAATAAGCTATATTATCTATACCCCACACTGTAATCCACTCCTGTCTCCCAAGAGCTCCCCATTACATATTGAATATTTGAGTGGGGGTTGCTTTAAAGCCTTTCATTATCAAATAGTGTTAGGGGAGCAGTGTGTAATGAGGAAATTGGCATGCATCCCAGAGTGATTTGAGGGGCTGGGATTCAGAATGCTAAGCCACCATTCAAAATGTAAGTAATTAAAATTAATTAAAAATCATTAAACAAACCTTCACTTTTGCAATTTCAAGGTACAACCCAAGTCACCAGAGCTCATAAAAGATGTGTGTGCTATCACATCTATGTGAAGTATTTCCATGACCCGAGCATTGACTACAGGACTGTGCTGGAGGAAGCTGGATCAAGGTACCAAGGTGAGTCAAAAGCCAGTTATATAAAACATGAATAGAAATATAAGTACATGCCCATGCGTATGAGTCCCAGACTTACATGACAACAGTTGACCCACTCACTCTCTAATCATCAATCAACAGTATTTACTCTGTTACTCTCCAGCGCCCAGCATTCCCTAAGTGTTCTATCATTTCAGCAGCATATAGAGCATCAGACCTCACCTCAAGTTGCTTATCATCCAATTTAGATCGGCAGGGAGAGGGAAGATAGACAAGAAGCCAAGAACAACAGCATACAAAGATGCATCATTCAGTCATTCAACACACATTATAGAGCATCTAGTAAAAGGCAAGCATCATACTTGTGAATAGAGTCCTTGCCTTCAATGACTGCAACCTGCTAAATACAATCAGTACTAGTTGAGGGATAAAGTGTACCACACTCATGGATTTAAGAATGAGCATAGTGTATGTTTAGAGTAGGCTGACAGTGGGAACGACTACTCCCCAGCAATTCTGTGACAGTAAAATGCCATACAAAAATCAACTAAAGGAAAACTTTGAGAACCAGGAAATCCTTCTTCATGATCGCTTCTGAGAGGATTGGAATTCAGCATCACAAATTTTTTGGCTGGTCAATGTGGCTCACGCCTGTAATCTCAGCACTTTGAGAGGCCAAGGTGGGCAGATTGCCAGAGCTCAGGAGTTACCAGCCTGGCCAAGATGATGAAACCTCATCTCTACTAAAAATACAAAAATTAACTAGGCATAATGGTGTGTACCTGTAATTCCAGCTACTTGGGAGGCTGAGGCATGAAAATTGCTTAAGCCTAGAAGGTGGAAGTTGCAGTGAGCCAAGATCATGCCACTGCACTCCAGCCTGTGTGGCAGAGTAAGACTGCCTCCAAGGAAAAAAAAATTAAATTAAAAAATATATATATTTTATAGGCATATATATATATAGGCAAGACTTGACTTCTACAGGTTATGCCCTCTGTCTCAGGACCACAAGTAAATGAGAAAATTAATTATATGATTTCTGCACTGTCTTCATGTTCAAGTGTTATCACTCTCTCTTCCTCATTCCATCATAGACAGATACAGGAGGGTCTCCAGAAACCCTAGAGCTGAATGGAACCCTGTCTGGAAGACATACACTGGAAACTAGGCCTAGGATTATCCAAAGGGTGGTTGAAATCAAGGGTTAAAGTGTGGCTCAAGATAAGGAAGAATCTTCTAATAATTAAAACTGACCATCCAAAAGGAAATGGGATGCTCCATGGTATAGTTAGTGATTTCTGTGTCTTTGAAATAATCAGGTGGTAGCTAGAAGACCACTGTCAGGAATGCAATAAAAGCATTTTCTGCACAAAGAAAGAAAAAATGATGACATTACCTCAAGTTGCTTTACAACTCTCAGGTTCTTTGAGTCTTTGACATGCTCAAAATTAGATTTTGAGAGAGCTTGGCCTATCTCCTGGAACATTCTGCTTCAATTTCAGCATCTTTCTCTCTCCTTTTTCCTGTTCAATTTCTCTATACTTCTGTATTAATATTTTTTGTTTGCTAGGGGTTTCTATCAAAAAGAAAAAAGAACATGTAAGAACCATTTGTCTCCTTAAGTAATAGCTCTTCAATTGTTTGAAAGTAGTCATTATTTCCATTCCACAATCCTTCATTCTCTTCTTCAGAATAAATCTGCCTGGCTTTTTCAACTGAGACTGTAGTTTGATTTCTAGATTTTCCAGATTCTCCAACCTCTATAAAGAATATACTCATCTGGACCACATGTCCTCAGTATAATAAATGTGATAACTCTTGAACATGAGGCAAATTCAAGAACTGAACCTTAGTTTTGGCCTTTAGATTGTGGAAAATTTGAGGACAAGACTGAATTAAGTGTCAAGAAAAGTTTTGAATGCAGGACTCTTCCCAGAAGCAAAGGGACAAATGCCTGTGCCTCTCACTTTATAATACGTGTTGAGGAGATCTTGCTGTTGTCAGGGTCTTCCTACAAGGCCCTGCAGGGGAGTTGGTGCCTGTGAGCCTCTCCTGCCTTGTGAGGAGGGGACCTAGAAGATAGGATACCTGATTCTTGATGCAAACCTCAAAAGTGCATATATATACATTTTTGTTGTTGTTGTTGAGATAGAGTTGTGCTATATCACTCAGGCTGGAGTGCAGTGGCATGATTTCAGCTCACCACAACCTCCACCTCCCAGGTTCAAGCCATTCTCCTGCCTCAGCCTCCCAAGTAGCTGGGATTACAGGTGCATACCACCACACCCAGCTAATTTTTGTATTTTGAGTAGAGATGGGGTTTCACCATGTTGGCCAGGCTGATCTTGAACTCCTGACTTCTTGATCCACCCGCCTCAGCCTCCCAAAGTGCTGGGATTACAGGTGTGAGCCACCGTGCCCGGCCCTCAAAAGCATTTTTAAGGTGCATTTGCCTTTTCATGCTCTGTGATTCCCACGCCCTTGGACCACTTCTTCTCTAAAAGGGAATTCAACTTATTTTAATACCTTTATGAGCTGAATTTATGATAGTCACTTTATGAGTGAACTTTATGTGTCACTGAAAAAAGGATATGTTGAGGTCCTAAGCCCCAGTAACTCAAAATGTGACCTCTTTTGGAAATAGGGTTGTTGCAGATATAACTAGTTAAATTGAGATCATAGTGGAGTTGGGTGACCCCCTAATTCAATATGACTGTTATCCTCTATGAAGACAGCCAGGTGAAGACAGAGACACTGGGAGAATGCCACGTGAAGGTAGAGCATCAGGATAATACATCTACAAGCTGAGGAATGCCAAACACTGCAGGCAACACCAGCAGCTAGAAAGCAGCAAGAAAAAAGTCCCCTACAGTTTTCTGAGGGAACATTACCCTTTGAACACCTTGATTTGGCACTACCAGCCTCCAGAACTGTAAGACAACAAATTTCTGGGTTTTTTTTTAAGCCACCTAGTTTGTGATATTTTGTTATGGTAGTACTGGGAAACTAATACAGTAAACCTTCCCATGATGGCCTTCTTTACATAGAAGCAGAATTTCCACTTTCTTCCAAAGTCCTGTCAGAGGGCTGAGGGTGAACAAGACATTGGCAGGTGGTGTATCCTGCTTTGGGTCTCATCTCCTATGTTACTGCAACAGGATTCTCCCAAATCTTGAGAATATTGGCAGAGAAGAGAGCAGGAATGAGTGTCAGGGGAAGCTGGTACTATATTAAGCTGATCTTAATTTGATGAACATAGCCACCTTAATGTTTTAGATTTGAGTCTAGCTTTTTGTAAAATGGAAACAATACTCTTGTTCTACTTTCTACCCTTCTTGCAATTACTTCTTATTGGTAACGTGAGGGAATAAAAAAATGACAAAAACTCTGAGCTGCTCAGGCAAGAGTACAAGGGAATCTAACCCAGTCTGGCAGAAGTAGTAGCAGCAGCAGCAAAGTAGGACTTCTCTCAGAAAAGGCCAGAAACCAGAGCCAGGCCAGAAGAATGGCCCTGGAACACCAGGGAAAGCAGAAAGTGCCCATTGGTACCATGAATCCAGGGAAGGAAGCCAAGTTCAGACTTCAGCATGTGAGCCCAGCCATGAGAGAGCAGGCATGGTGTGCACTCCAGGTCAGTAAGTCCAGATTAGCAGATAGCTATACAGCTAGGCATGGGCCTGATCAAAAGCAAAGACAGGCTACACAAGCAGAACAAATGGAACAAAGTGGAGGGTTTGGAGACAAGCCAACTCCAAGACAGCAACTGGGGTTCTATGAGAGAAAACTGGGTTGAACCACTGCTCCTCAAGCAGAATTGTTTTCCTTCCGCTCATGTTTGTTTTTTAATTTCAATTTTTGTAGGTACACAGTATGTGTATATATTTATGGGGTATAGGAGAGGTTTTGAAACAGGCATGCAATGTGAAATAAGCATATCATGGAGAATGGGGTATCTCTCCCCTCAAGCATATATCCTTCAAGTTGCAAACAATTCAATTACACTCTATTTTAAAAGGTACAATTAAGTAATTATTGACTATTGTCTGTTGTGCTATCAAATAGTAGGTCTTATTCATTCTTTCCAGCTATTATTTTGTACCCATTAGCCATCCTCACCTCCCTCTGCCACCGTCCCACCCCCCTTCCCAGCCTCTGTGATCATCCTTCTACTCTCTATGTCCATGAGTTCAATTGTTTTGATTTTTAGATACCACAAGTAGGTGAGAACATGCAATTTTGTCTTTATGTGCTTGGCTTATTTCTCTTAATATAATGATCTCCAGTTCCATCCATATTGTTGTAAATGACTGGTTCTCATTTTTTATGACTGAATAGTACTCCATTGTGTATATGTACCACATTTTCTTCACCCATTCTTCCATTGATGGTCACTTATGCTATTTCCAAATCTTAGCTATTGTAAATAGTGTTGCAGCAAACACAGAAGTGCAGATATCTCTTTCATATGCTGATTTCCTTTCTTAGGGTTATATACCAACAAGTGGGATTGCTGGATCATATCGTAGCTCAATTTTTTTTTTTTTGAGGAATATTCAGACTGTTATTCATAGTGGTTGTAAAAATCTACATCCCCACCAACAGTATACAAGAGTTGCCTTTTCTCCACACCTTTACCAGCATTTGCTATTGCCTGTCTTTTGGTATGAGCCATTTTAACCGGGACGAGATAATGTCTCATTGTACTTTTGATTTGCATTTCTCTGATGATCAATGATATTGACCATCTTTTCATATGCCTGTTTGCCATTTGTGCATCTTCTTTTCAGAAATGTTTGTTCAAATCTTCTGCTCATTTTTTGGTCAAATTTTTAGATTTTTTCCTATAGAGTTGTTTAAGCTCCTTATATATTCTAGTCATTAATATACTTTCTCTCATTCTGTGGGTTGTCTCTTCACTTTGTTGATTGTATCTTTTGCTGTGCAAAAGCTTTTTAACTTGATGTGACCCCTTTTGTCTATTTTTCCTTTGGTTGCTTGTGCTTGTGGGGTATTGGTCGAGAAATTTTTGCCCAGCTCAATGTCCCAGAGATTTTCTCCAATGTTTTCTTATAGTAGTTTCATAGTTTGAGGCCTCAGATTTTAGTCTCTAATCCATTTTTATTTGATTTTTGTATATGGTGAGAGATGGGGGTCTAGTTTCATTCTTCTGCATATGAATATCCAGTTTTCCCAGCACCATTTATTGAAGAGACACTTTTACCCAGTTTATATTATTGGCATCTTTGTCAAAAATGAGTTTGGTATAGCTGTGTGGATTTGTTTCTGGGTTCTCTATTCTGTTCCATTTGTCTATGGGTCTGTTTTTATACCAGTACCATGCTGTTGTGGTTACTATAGTTCTGTAGCATAATTAGAAGTCAGGTAATGTGATTCCTTCTGTTTTATTCTTTTTGCTTAAGATAGCTTTGGAAATTCTGGGTCTTTTTTGGTTCCATATAAATTTTAGAATCTTTTTTATTTCTGTGAAGAATGTCATTGGTATTTTCATAGGGATTGCATTGTTAACATATAAATATGCTACTGATTTTTGTATGTTGATTTTGTATTCTGCAACTTTACTGAATTTTTTTTTCAGTTCAATAGTTTTTTTTGAGGAGTCTTTAAGTTTTTCAAAATATGAAATCATATCATCTGCAAACAAGAATAATTTGACTTACTTCTCTCTAATTTGGATGTACTTTATATCTTTCTCTTGCCTGATTGCCTTAGCTAGAACTTCCAGTACTATTTTGAATAACAGTGGTGACAGTGGGAACCCATGCTGTGTTCCAGATCTTAGAGAAAAGGCTTTCATTTTTTTCCTATTCAGTGTGATACTAACTGTGGGTCTGTCATATATGGCTGTTAATATGTTTGCATATGCTCCTTCTACACCCAGTTTTTAGAGGGCTTTTATTATGAAGGGATGTTAGATTTTATCAAATGCTTTTTCAGCATCAGTTGAAATGATCATACAGTTTTTAATCCTTCATGTTGTTGATGTGATGTAGCACACTGATTGATTCGCATATGTTGAACCATCCTTGTATTCCAGAGAAAATCCCAATTGGTCATAATGAATGATCTTTCTAATGTATTGCTGAATTCAGTTTGCTAGTTATTTTTTGTTTGTTTGTTTTTTGTTTTTCTTAGATGGAGCCTTGCCCTGTTGCCCAGGCTGGAGTGCAGTGGCATGATCTTGGCTCACTGCAAGCTCCACCTCCCAGGTTCATGCTGTTCTCCTGACTCAGCCTCCCAAGTAGCTGGGACTACAGGCACCTACCACCATGCCCGGCTACTTTTTTGTATTTTTAGTAGAGATGGGCTTTCACAGTGTTAGCCAGGATGGTCTTGATCTCCTGAGCTTGTGATCTGCCCTCCTCGGCCTCCCAAAGTGTGTTTGCTAGTACTTTGTTGAGATTTTTGCATTGATATTCATCAGAGATATTGGTCTGTAGTTTTCTCTTTTTTTTTTTTTTTTTGATGTGTGTTTGATTTTGGTATTAGAATAATACTGGCTTTGCAGAATGAGTTTAAAAGTAGTGTCTCCCTACTCTATTTTTCAGAATAGTTTGAGTAGGATTGGTATTAGTTCTTTAAATGTTTATTAGAATTCAGCATTGAAGCTATCAGGTCCTGGTTATTCTCTATTGGGAGATTTTATTACAGCTTCAATCTTGTTACATGTTATTGATCTGTTCAAGTTTTGGATTTTTTTTCCTGGTTTAATCTTGGTAGGTTGTATATATCTACAAATTTGCCTATTTATTCTAGATTTTCCAACTTATTGGCATATAGTTGCTCATAGTAACCATTAATGATCCTTTGAATTCCTGCAGCATCAATTGTAATGCCTCCTTTTTCATTTCTGATTTTATTTATTTAGATCTTCTTTCTTTTTTTTTCTTAGTCAGGCTAAAGATTTGTCAATTTTGTTTAACTTTTCAAAAAAACAACTTTTTGTTTCATTGATCTTTTGTATTTTTTCTCATTTCAATGTAATTTATTTCTGCTCTGATCTTTATTATTTATTTTATTCTACTACTTTTGCATTAGATTTGCTTTTGCTTTTCTAGTTCTTTAAGATGCATTGTTATATTGTTCATTTGAAGCTTTTCCTTTGTGTTGATATAGGTACTTATAGCTATAAACTTCCCTCTTAGTTTGCTGTATCCCATTGGTTTTGGTATGATGTGTTTCCATTATAATTTGTTTCAAGAAATTTTTCAATTTTCTTCCTAACTTCTCCATTGACTCACTGGTTATTTAGGAACATATTGTTTAATTTTCATGCATTTTTAGAGTTTCCAAAACTCCTCTCGTTATTAATTTCTAGTTGTATTCCATGTGGTCGGAGAAGATGCCCTAATCATCTTAACATTTTAAAACTTGTTTTGTGACCTAATATATGGTTTATCTTTGATAATGATTCATATGCTGAGGAAAAGTGTATGTATTCTGCAGCTGTTGGACGAAATGTTCTGTAAGTATCTATTAGATACATTTGGTCTATAGTGCAGAATAAGTCTGATATTTCTTGTTGATTTTCTGTCTCAAAGATCTGCCCAGTGCAGATAATGGAGTGTTGAAATCTTCATCTATTTGGACCTAGCTCTCTCTTTAGCTCTAATAATATTTCTTTTACATATCTGGGTGATCCACAGTTGGAAGCACATATATTTAAAATTGTTATATCTTCTTGCTGAATTTACCCCTTTATCATTATATAGTGACTTTTTTTGTCTCTTCTTATAGGTTTTTCTTGAAATCTATTTTGTCTGATATAATATAGTGACTTCTGTTCTTTTTCGGTTTCCATTGGCATGGGGTTTCTTTTTCTATCTCTTTATTCTAAGTCTTTGTCTGTGTTTGTAGGCTAAGTGTGTTTCTTGTAGGTAACAAGTCAATGGGTCTTGTTTTTTTAAAATCTATTCAACTAGTCTATGTCTTTTGATGGGAGAGTTTAGTCTATTTACATTCAGTGTTATTATTGGTAAGTAAGGACTTACTCCTGTCATTTTGTTATTTGATTTCTGGTTGTTTTGTGGTCTTCTCTTTCTTTTTTCTTTCTTTTCTATCTTCCTCTAGTGGAGGGGATTTTCTCTGGTCATATCATGTAGTTTCCTACTTTTATTTTTTGTGTGTCCGTTGCGTGTTTTTTGGTCTGAAGTTACCACGAGGCTTGCAAATATTATCTAATAAATAACCTATTATTTTACCGAATAACAACTTAGCATTATTTGCATAAACAAGCAAACACGCAAAAAGAAAACTAATAAAAACTCTATGCTTTAATTCATCTCCTCACTTTTTAACTTTTGGTTGTTTCCATTTATATTTTATTGTACTGATTATGTCTTGAAAAGTTATTGTAGTTATTATTTTTTATTGGTTTATTTTTGAGTCTTTTTACTTAGGATAAGAGTAGTTTACACACCACAGTTACAGTGTTATAATATTCTTTGCTTTTTAGTTTACGTACTATTACCAGTGAGTTTTGTACCTTCAGGTGATTATTTATTGCTCATTAATGTCTTCTTTTTCTTTCTGATGGAAGTACTCCCTTTAGCACATCTAGTAGGAAAGGTCTGCTATTGATGAAATCCCTCAGCTCTTGTTTGTCTGAGAAAATACTTATTTCTCCTTCATGTTTGAAGGCTGTTTCTGCCTGATATACTATTCTAGGGTAAAATATTTTTGTTTTTGTTTTTGTTTTCCTTCAGCACTTTAAATATGTCATGTCACTCTCTCCTGGTTTGTAAAGTTTCCCCTGAAGTTTGCTACCAGACATATTGGAGTTCCATTTTATGTTATTTGTTTCTTTTCTCTTGCTGCTTTTAGGATCCTTTATTTATCCTTGACTTTTGGGAGTTTGATTATTAAATGCCTTGAGGTAGTCTTTTTTGGGTTAAATCTGCTTGGTGTTCTATAACCTTCTTGTACTTGGATATTGATATCTTTCTCTAGGTTTGGGAAGTTCTCTGGTATTGTTCCTTTGAAAAAAACATTCTGCCAATATATCTTTCTCAACCTCTTCTTTAAGACCAATAAGTCTTAGATTTGCCCTTGAGATTATTTTCTAGATCCTGTAGGCATGCTTCATTGTTTTTTATTTTTTTAATTTTGTCTCCTCTTACTGTGTATTTTCAAATAGCCTGTTTTCAAGCTCTCTAACTCTTTCTTCTGTTTGATAAGTTCTGCTATTAAAGGAAAATATGATGCATTATTCAGTATGCCAACTGAATTTTTCAGTTCCAGAATTTCTGCTTGATTCTTTTTAATTATTTCAATCTTTTTGTTAAATTTATGTGATAGAATAGAATTCTGAATTCCTTCTCTGTGTTATCTCGAGTTTGTTTGAGTCACCTCAATGCAGTTATTTTGAATTTTCCGTCTGAAAGGTCACATATCTCTGTTTCTCCAGGATTGGTCCCTGGTGCCTTATTTAGTTCATTTGGTAAGGTCATGTTTTCCTGGATGGTGTTAATGTTAGTAGATGTTCTTTGGTATCTGGGCATTGAAGAGTTAGTTATTTATTATAGTCTTCACTGTCTGGGCTTATTTGTAGCCATCCTTATTGGGAAGGCTTTCCAGATATTTGAAAATAAGTGGATGTATCTAAGCTGTATCTGCTTTAGGAGGCACCCCAGGCCCAGTAATGCTGTGATTCTTGCAGACTTATAGAGGTACCGACTTGATGGTCTTGGACAGGATCTGGGAGAATTCTCTGGATTACCAGGCAGAGACTCTTGTTCTCTTCCTTTACTTTCTCCCAAACAAATGAAATCTCTCTCTCTGTTCTGAGCCACATAAAGCTGGGGGTGGAGTGACACAAACACCACCAGCAATATGACTGGGCTAGGTCAGACCTGAATCCAGCACAGCTCTGGGTCTCGCCCAAGGCCTGCTGTAACCATTCCCTGGCTACTGCCTATGTTCTCTAAAGCCCCTGGGGCTTTACAATCATCAGGTGGCAAAGCCAACCAGGCCTGTATTCTTTTTTTCAGAACAGTGAGGTTCCCCAGGCCCCACATGGGTCCAGAGGTGCTATCCAAGAGTCAGGAACTAGAGTCAAAGACCTTAGAAGTCTATCTAGTGTTACTGTATTACGGCTGAGCTGGCACTCAAACCATAAGACACAGTCCTTTGCACTCTTCCCTCCCATTTCCAAGGACAAAGGAGCCTCTCTCTGTAGCCACTGCCACCCCAGGCCACAAGGAGTACTGCTGGAATACCTCCCATGTTTCCTTAAGGTCCAAGGGCACTTCAGTCAGCTCATGGTAAATGCTGCCTGGCCTGGAACTCACCCTCTAGGACAGTGGGCTCCCTGCTGGCTTCAGTCAGGTCCAGAAATGCTGTCCAAGAGTCAAGTCTTGGAATCAGGAATCCCAAGCGCCTGTCTGATGCTCTGCCCCTCTGTGATTGTGCTGGTATCTAAGGTTCAGGACAAATTTCCCTTTACTTCTGCCTCTGCTTTTCTCAAGCAGGAGGAGTTTTGCCCCATAGTCATTATAGCTGGGAATGGCTGAGTCTCACTTGAAGCCAGCAAGTCCCAGAGGCTGACCCAAGGCCCTTGATGTAGTACCTGGGTATTGCTGATCGTTATTTAGGGTCCAAGGGCTCTTCAGTTAGCAGGTGATGAATGCTCCCAGGACTTGGTCCTTTCTTTTAAGGCAGTGGGTTCCCTTCTGGCCCAGGATGTGTTTAGAAATGTTGTCCAGGAGCTAGGGCCTGGAATGGTGGCCTCACAACTCTGACTGGTGTCCAATCCTGTGTGGCTGAGCTGGTATCCAAGATGCAAGACAAAGTCCTATCCACTTTTCCCTCTCCTCTCCTCAAGCGGAAGAAGGGGGTCTCTTTTGGAGCCATGACCTGTGGAGCCTGGGGTTAGGGGAGGGGTGATGCCAGCACTCCCTTGGCTGCCCCAGCTGGTGTCTTAGTAGGTTGCATCCACCTGCCCTCCACCCCAGTCCACTGCTTCTGGGCCTAATTCAACACTAGGACTAGTCTGAGAATTGCAGTCCTTATGGCTTAGGCTGCCTTTCAAGTTTACTTGGAGTCACAGAGCACTGTAGCCCTCTGTGGTAAGATTTTCAGGCACAAGTTCTGACCGCTTGGGTCCATGGTTGGCTTCTGTTTAGCGCTGGTTTAAATGCTCTCTGTGTAGGCAGACATCAGCTGAGTTTGACCCAGTTCTCCTTTCTGCTCTAACAAAGCAGCACTGAGTTCAGTGTCTCAGAATTGCTGTGTTCTCCCTGACCCAGCACCCAAAGAGGATCTCTGCACGAGACCACTGCTGCCAGGGGTCAGAGAAGGGTGGCGTCAGTGACTCAGGACTGTTTCTTTCTATCTCTTCAGTGCCTTTTTCAGCACTAAGAAGTTAAAACCAGGTACTGTGAGTGCTCACCTGTTTATTGGTTCTTATGAAGGTGTTTTTTTCTGTGTAGATAGCTGTTAACTTGGTGTCCTTGTCTGGGGGGATGATCAGGAACCCTTCTCTAACACCATCTTGCTTCACCTCATATTCTGCCCAGGTTTTAACAAGCCTTCTTACTATGGGTTGATGAGGGCCGGAATATCATGCAGATTTTAATTCTAAGAGATTAAGATGTTAAATCCTTCTATTCAGCTAGAGCACAATAAAGAGTAGTTTTTGCAATTGTAATTAGTCTTCCAAGTAAGGCAGGTACTATGGGTCTGGTGGTTGGTACCTGCTTTCCAACTCCTATAAGAAACTGTATTGTTTGTCTTAGAGTAACAAACACAAACTGCTTTTACAACTTGGAAAAAAAAAAAAAACTCAACAAAATCCAATGCAGCTTGAAAACAGCCTGAAATTCATTGTCTTTCTATGTTATTTTCCTCATTAGAGCTTTGGCCTACTCATTTCTAACCCATGAGCTTCAGGTTTTTTAATCTACAAAATAGAGCCATTGTGGTAAATACCAGTCCAACAAGACCTGAGGTTAACACATCTCAGAAGAAGTAAACACCTGCCATGAGCTGCTTCTGTGTGCCATTGGTATTGATGAGGGAAGGACTTAATGACCCAGAGTGAGCACAACATATCTGGAAGTGGGGCATGATATTCCCCCAGAGAGTTCAATAGGAAGCATCAAGCAAGCCAGAGAGAAACTGTAGTATTATACAGTCAGTTGGTAGGAATGTTGTTCATTTCATCAAAAGAGGCAATGAAAGAGATTTTCAGGAATGGAGACAAACATCTGTAGGAGCACAGAGAAACTCAATGCCCTCCCTCTCTAGGGTGCACACATCTTCTTTCATTGATAGCTCACTTGTCAACATTTTAGATGAAGCAAATTATTTGTCCTCTTTGTTAGTAAAAATCCCATAAATGCTAGCCAAGGTAATTGTTTTAGCAGTCACTCCTGCAAGCCAGCTGTGCTTAGGGAAATCTGCCAATGACACCATTTATTGAGTACCACTGTATGATAAGCCCTCTCCATGTGTTATCTCATATGATCATCCTAATAACCCTCTGGTATAGGGGTTAACATCTCTATTTTATATATCAGGTATTTAGCCCCTGTGTGGTTAAGTCACGTACACAAGACCATATGCTTAATAAACAGCACAACTGGTATTGGAAACCAGGATTGTCCTAATTAAAAGAGAATCAGGGGCCAGGGGCAGTGGCTCACGCCCGTAATCCCAGCTATTTGGTAGGCTGAGGTGGGAGGATCACTTGAGGCCAGGAGTTCGAGACCAGCCTGGGCAACGAAGTAAGCATCCATCTCTACAAAATAAATAAATAAAATAAGAATTTAAAAAAATTAGCTCAGCCTAGTGGGCATGTACCTTTAGTCCCAGATACTTGAGAGGCTGAGTTGAGAGGATCACTTGAACCCAAGAGTTCAAGGCTAGGATTGTGCCACTACATTCCAACCTGGGAGACAGAATAAGGCCCTATCTCTTAAGAGAGAGAAAAAATCAATAGTGGTGGCTTTGAACCTAGTTGTGAAAGAATTGTGAAGTAATTTCAGACAAAAAGTATTCCCTATTGAGAACAAATTAGTGAAGTGAAAGATGGAAGTAAGAAAAATGAACCAACATGTATTGAGTGTTCCCTCTTCACCTGCCTTTCATTCCCACAACATATCAGGCTCGTCTAGCACTCAACATTAGCACTTTCTCTGCTACGTTACATTGCCTCTCAGCAAGAAATGTGTTCTCACTTGTATTATTTTTATTCCTACCATTACATCTCCCTCTCCCTCCCTCCATGTCCAGTGGACTTCCCAGAAAGTTGGGTCTAACAGTTATAGCAGATAATAATTCTATGTAACATTTATTGATCACTTTCCAGGTACCAGTTTCTGTGTTGAGCTCTTTATGTGGATCTTACAATTTAATCATCAAAATACCCATAAAGAAGATGATATTTTATCCCCATCTTCTGGATGAGAATATTGCACCATATTTTTTCTTCTCTCCACCTTACTTCCCAATTGCATTAAAATATTTTTCCTCAGATTCAGGGATCATGGCCTGGGGAGAAACCCAGCATTTTGTAGAAGTAAAAATGTGAACACAGATACAATGCTTCATTTTCCCGAACACACCATGCAATGCAAAGATGCTACCTTTTGTCTGCAATGATTCTACCTATTGTTAGTTCACTGCATCCTCAGAGTCAGTGCACAGGCAGGAGAGGCTGAGATTATTTAGATTCTCATAATACAGCAGATAATGAGGAAGACAGGCTAGGATGCCATGGGTGCCACATTAGTGCCTTCTTTAAGGTTCTGATACACAAGCAGCCCTGCCCCAGTTGGTTTGTGTTTAAAAGAAGATCATTTATTAAGGTGCTGATATACAAACTCTGTCCCACCCACGTTGGCTTGTGCTTAAAAGAGGATCCTGACAAGTCTGCCTAAAGAAGATGAAAGAGGTATTGGGGGCAGGGGACAATGGACTGGCTAATGTGCAGAAATAAACTTTACAGCTCTAGGCCAGGGCCACCATAAACCTCTTCCACACTGTGCAGCACACATTATGATGGAAACAACACGCCTTGGCTGGTGGCTTTGCTCCGTGTTCCTCAAGGGAGCTCTGGGTTGCAAACCTGCCTGCTCCCTGGCTGTCTCGTCTTTTCCATGTGAGGACCACAATTCCTGACCTTTGCAGTGGCTGTAAACTTTGAGACAGGGAGGCAGGATCTGCAGCTTCCCAGGGTCCTCGGCGGACTCTAGTGGCCCATGCAGCTCTGTGGACTTGGAATTTGAGCTCACTGAGGATGTCACATACAGATAAACAAGCGACACATTGCATCTTGAACACATTGCAAACAACTTTTAAAGGTCGTCTCATCCATGCCTCTGTCTCTTCTTTGGAAGAGTTCAAAATTATTTCAGACTGAAAATGTCTCCTGTTTTCAAAAATTATCAAACACAAATTATATGAATAATTTTGTTTAAACAACTTAGAGGACCCAAATCAAAATTTTTCTTAAGTCCAATTACTCGTGCTTCAGGAACATAGGATGTTTCCTCTTGTTCTGCCTTTTGGAATGGTGAAGGGTATTTCACTGACATCTTGAATCATTTAGAGGGACTTAGGATTCAATTTAATACAATAAATATTTACTGAGCTTCTATGTATCTGATACTGAAATGGGGCCAAGAGGGTTACAAAGTTGATGATCTGGGCTTCTTTCTCATCTCAAGAAACATAATTCCCACATCACTCATGATGCAGAGTGTGGTAAATGCCATCTAGTAAGGCCACAAGGAGAGGGTTTGGAGCCACTGATGTTACCTGGAATCAAACAATTCTGTGGTGGAGACAAAGACACTCAGGAGAGCACCTGCATCTCATCTGGATCAAAAGGGACGAACACAACTGTCTGGATGAGCTGTGGCACAGGTGTTCTGCCAAGTAGAGGAAGCTGGCAGAAGAGGCCTTGGTAAGTCTGAATTCTTGCCTCACTTCTGGTACTGAGTTCTCCCTGCACATCACATTCTTACTATGTACCATTCATGCCTCCCTTCCTCCATTAATTTATCTAATTGATATCTATTAAACAAATGCCTACCATGTTCTTGACCCTGAGCCACATGTGAGAGATTCATCAGGGAACAAGACAGATGGGAGGAGCCCATTGCTATGGTCAAATGTTTGTGTCTTCCCAAAATTCATATGTTGAAACCTAACTCCCAAAATGGTGGTGTTAGAAAGTGGGACCATTGGGAGGTGATTAGGTCATGAGGGATTCACGTCCTTATGGAAGAGACCCCAGAATGTTACCTGGCCCTTTCACCATGTGAAGACACAGCTAGAAGGCACCACCTATTAACTAGAAAGTGGGCGTCAGCAGACACCAAATCTGTTGGCATTTTGATCTTGGACTCCCCAGGCTCCAGTACCATGAGAAATAAATGTCTGTTGTTTATAAGCCACCAAGTTTATGGTATTGCGTTATAGCAGGCCAAATGGACCAAGACACCCCACCCTTGTGAAGGGGACAGAGGACTCAGAATAATTAACAAATCTGCACTGAGCATAATCCATAGTGCATAGTACCGCAGAGCAGTACTGTACAGTGCTCTTGAGGGCCTCCCAGGAAGTGCAGGTAATAAATGCGACAGTCTTAAGATCATCTTAAAATGTTGCTTCATCCCTGCTTCATCCCTTCACTATCTGTCATCGTGTACTCTTCAGGGTTTTTTCATAATAATTATATATATCTAATATTTTAATACATTGTTTATTGCCTGTCTCTGTCATGTGAATAGAAATTCCATAAGGGCAGACTTTTTGTCTCATTCAGCACTCTATTCTTATTGCCTAAAATCATGTCTGGCACATGATAGGAACTCAAATTTCTATCTATCTGTCTACCTATCTATCTATCTATCTATCAATCAATATATTTATCCATCCATCCACCTACCTACCTACCTTCCTACCTATTTATAATTTATTTAATTCTTTATTTACTTATGATAGCCTAGAGAAGTTAATGAATTCTTAGAGGCAATTAATTATCTAAAGAATTCAGAGAAGAAAGAAGAAGCATATGAAAAGATGCTTAATTAACATCATCAGTCATTACAAAACTGCAAATTAAAAGCACAATGAGAAATCACTATACACCTATTGGAATGGCTAAAATTAAAAAGACTGGCCATACAAAATACGGGAACAAGTGGAACTCTCAAACATTGCTAGTAGAAGTGTAAAATGATAAAACCACTTTAATGACACAACCACTTTGGAAAATGTAGTTGTATCATTTTGGTAGTTACTTAAAAAGTTAATCATATACTTACCATAAGATCCAGCCATTTAACTTCTAGGTATTTACCCAAGAGAAATGAAAAGCATATATACACATGCTATGGTCTAAATGTATTCCCCTAAATTCACGTATTAGAGATGGAGGTGGGAGGATCACTTGAGGCCAGGAGTTCAAGACCAGCCTGGGCAGCATGGCAGGACATTATTTCTACAAAAAAAAAAAAAAAATTTAAAGTAGCTGGGCATGATGACACATGCTTGTGGTCCCAGCTACTCAGGAGGTTAAGGTGGAAGGATGACTTGAGCACCAGTGTTGGAGGCTACAGTGAGCTATGAATGTGCCACTGCCCCCAAGCCTGGGTGACAGAGTGAGACACTCTAAAAAGAAGAAACACAGAAACTTAATTTACAATGGAACAGTGTTGGGAGGTGGAGTCTTTTGGGAGTTTAGCTCATGACTGCTCTGCCTCATGAATAGATTAATGCCCTTACAAAAGGACTTGACAGACAGAGGTTAGCCTCTTTTTACTCTTCCTCTTTCTTCCACATGAGGACACAACGTTCCTCCCTTCCTGAAGACACAGCATTCAAGGTTCCATGTTGGAAACAGACAGCAGCCTTCACCAGATGCTGGTGTCTTTATCTTGGACTTCTCAGCCTCCAGAACTGTGAGAAATAAATTTCTGTTGTTTATAAATTACCCATTCTCAGGTGTTCTATTACAGCAGCATAGAATAAGATACGACATTCAGATTTATACATGGATGTTCATAGCAGCTTTGTTCGTAATAATAAAAATCTAGAAACAATCCAAATGTCCATCAGCAGTTATAAACAAACTGTAGTTCATCTATGCAACGGAACACTGCTCAGCAATTAAAAGGAATGTAGGACCGTGTGAATGAAGCCAGAACAACAACAAAAACTGCAAACTGTATGATTTCATTTACATAAAATTCTAGGACATGGAAACCAATCTAGAGTGACAGAAAGAGATCACTGGTTGCCTAGGGGCTAGTGCGGGGGCTGCAGAGAGGGACAAAGAGGTGCCACAAAAGAACATGAGGAAAGTTTTGGAGACAGTGAACGTGTTCATCATCTCAATCATGGTGATGGTTTCACAGTTATATACTTATACAAAAAAAATTGAATTGCAAATTTTGAATATATGCAGTTTATATGTGTTATTTGTACATCAATTAAAAATGAAAAAAATAAAAGCTACACTTCTGGCAATTTGAAAATTTCAAGGTTGCTCTATGAATATGCAAGTTTGACCAGACATTTATGTGTCTTATAGATTAGACTATAATGATAAGGCATCTACTTCCACTTAGAAGAAGTTTTAAGGAGATTACTAGTTAATGTGTATTGAGTATTTGTTACATCTCTGCAAGTGGGCTATGTACATACACTATATGAGTTAGGCCCCACAACAATTGTGAGGTGGTTCCTATTATTATCTCCATTTTCAGTTAATAAAATTGAGTCTCAGGAAATTTAATACTTTGCCAAAGACCTCAGGACCGCTAATTGGTATAATAAAAATTTGAAAACAGGCTCATTTGATAGTTGAATTGAGCCTCTTAATTTCTATTCTATTGGCAATAGGTACTTAGTTTTTAGAGAAATTTAGAATGGGTTGGAGCAGTGTTGGAAGGAGACAGCTGAGTCTAGTGCTAAGTATTTACTAAGTATTAGTAAAATACTTAGTTCAAATATTAATTTTGCAAATCTGAAGTATAAAGCAATGTGTTGTGATTCTATACTTAGAAATCCTTAAAACTGTCCTCTTATCTCTTTCAAATTTGACCTCTTTCTTCCCTCTCTACCTCTATACAAAAAATAAATGCCACCATAACCAGTGCCACCATAACTTCTCACCTGGACAATTGCTCAGCCTCTGGTTAAGCTTCCTTGCTTATATGTTCCACATAGCAGCCAGGATGATCATTTGAAACCCGAAATAATATTTTGTCACTTTCCTTCTGAAAGCCATCTAGTGTTGTTTTTAGGACATTTAAAATAAAATCCAAATTTCTAATGCTAATTTTGCCCCTATGTACTTCTTTCAAAAACCCCAAATGACAGAGTCTCGCTATATTGCCCAGGTTGGAGTGTAGTGGCTATTCACAGGTGCAGTTAGAGTGCACTGCAGCCTTGAACTCCTGGCCTCAAGGGATCCTCCCACCTCAGCCTCCATGTACTGGTACTGTAGGCACACAATACCATGGTGGGCTTCCTACATACTTCTCTGATCTTGTCTTCTGCCATGCTCTCCCAGACTCTCTACTCTTAGTCTTACTAACCTTCTTTCTGTTTCCCAAACACATAAAATGAGTTCTGCTATGGTTTGAATGTGTCCTCTCCAAAATCTGGTGTTGTCAGTGTAATAGTATTAAGAAATGTAACCTTGAAGAGGTGATTAGGCAAGAAGGGCTCCTTCCTCAAAAGTGGGATTAGGTGCTCTTATAAAAAGGCTTGAAAGAGGGAGTGCAGTTTGTACCCTTTTCCTTTCTTCCTTCAGCCATGTAAGGACACAGCATTCCTCCCCCGCCCCCAACACAGCGACTGCAAAATTCAAGGGGCCATCTTAGAAACAGAGGCCAGATCCTTACCAATGAATCTGCTGGTGTCTGACCTTAGGCTTCCCAGCCTCCAGAACTGGGAGAAACAAATTTCTACTCATTATATATTAACCAGTCTGTAGTATTCTGTTACAGCATCACAGAATGGACTAAAACAGTTCCCTATCTCAGGCCCTTTGTACCTGATGTCTTCTCTTCCTGAAATGTTGATCGTATAGGTTTCTGTATGGTTCACTCTTTCTCATTCTGGGTTCATCCCAATGTCAGATCTTACATAACTACCCCAAGTAAAGCAGTCCCACCATTGGCCCTGTAGCTCTGTTTTCTATTACATTACTAAGTTTTGTTAATTTTCATAGCACTTACTACTATCTGAAATAGTCTTATATATTAATTTGATTATATCTGTCTGTCTCACCTCAATATGTTTTCTGTTCATAGGACAAAAATGTGTCAGTCTTTCTTTACCATTGTAATCCCAGAGCTTAGAAGAATGCTGGGCACACAATAAGTACTTGATAACTATTGAGGGACTATACTGACTGCACGAATAATAAGTGGTCTGTGATGAGATGTAATCCCAAACTTTGCCAGTAGGTGTTATAGTCCAGCATCCAACAGTTGCAGACATTAATATGCCAACTTGGATGGTTGCTACCACCCATGTGTCAGATTCTATGTTAATAATTTATTCTTAATTTTTTAAATATAAAATTCCATATAGTGAATGGCACCACAGGGACAATCCTTGTAAATATGATGTGACATCCAAATCACAGAATTCCCTCTGATTCAGTAGGCCCAAACTCACCATGTGAACTGCTTTATTTTTAGAGTTGCATGAACTCAGTCTGGCCTCACGGCTGGAGTAAATATTGTCTAGGAACACCTTTCCTTATTTCCTTACATTTTCTCTCTTTAAACATTTCCTCTGTAATGATTTGTTTGGGAAATCACCTCAGCTTAAACTCTAGTTGAATATTCACTATCGCTTCTGAGCATCATAAATCATTTGCTTCCTTGGTGCTATTCTGAGGATGGAACTTCATAGCGCTACTCTTTGGATTACTGAACCTGCCAACTCTCCCTTCTGGTTGCCAAGAATTAGCAGTATCAATAAATACTCAGAAAAGTCTGCCATAAAGAAGCCAAGTTCCTACCCATTATACTCAATAAATAAATTATGGTGGTGCCAGGCAGTAGCCCATCTTGTTAGGAGGTCTGTCTACAGCTTTTTTTTTTTTTTTTTAGCCCAGGTTTTAGGTGGCTCTCCTTGGTGGTGGGCAAGAAGCACTGGGAAGAAACCTAGATCAGGGGTCTAGGACATTGATGGGGTCAGAAATAAATGGACTGACATGTCTCTGAATTATGAAGCATTTCTTTGAAAATTCTGCTTTGTGAAGGCTGTTTCCAAGCTGCACAGAAACTGGAAACAAAAGAATTTTCCTTTTTATTTTCTTAACAAACAAACTATTCCTTGGCTGTCTCTTTGTAGATGGGTGCCGTTGACAACACAGAGAGAAGAGAGAACCTAAACAATGAAACAAGCCCCCTGCCCACGTGCTGTCAGACATAGGGGAAAAGAACAAAACCAAAGAAAAGCCATTGAGCAAACACAATGGCCTTGTCTTCTATCTTTCTTGTGGCACAATGCAGGACCGGACAGCGCTATCCTCCCCGCCCCCACCACCCTCTCTCCCTCCACTCCCACCCCCCTCTACCAGCCTTCCTGCTCCCAAGGCACGTTACTGACTAGCAGCTTGCCAGTCCAGATTGTAGTTTTAATCCACCAACTAGTATTGCAGCTCACAGAACCGCTTTGGATTTATGAAACAGGCTGAGGGGAAATAAAGTACCCTTGTTTGTAGATAATAAAAGCTAAGAGTGGAGCTTCAAGGGAGCGAGGTGGGGTACCAGGGGTCCTTAGGAAGGTGTTGGTACCACCTACTGCCAGAATCTCTTTTGAATTGACTTTACTCAGGAGTCCTGAAATCCCTTTAAGCTATTTCATGGTAGCCTTTGACAGAGAGCTCTTTGGCAGTGACTTGGAGAGAGCTTATGAAGACCAGTGCTCAGGCTTCGGTCATGACACAGGCAGATTGGGGATGGAGTGGTACATGTTTGATTGCGGTGTGTGTTGAGGTGCAAGGGGGCAGGCTTTGGTACAATGACAACTAGCACGAGACCTTGAACTCAACGTGGATTTTAAAAGTGTTTGTTTAATGCATGAATAAAAGAATATTTATGGTATTTTGTGGTCTATAGTTACCAATCATAGCTACCAATTGATTACAGACATCTTAGAATCAATAAGCTCTAAGGAATACTAATACCCAGTCTAATAAATTCAGTGAAACCAAGAGTGGATTCTAATGTAAACTATGGACTTTTGGATGTACCTCCCTCGTGGGGAATGTTGATAATGGAGGAGACTAGGCTTGTGTGGGTGTGGTGAACATGGAAAATCTCTGTATCTTTTGCTTATTTTTCTGTGAACCTAAAACTCATCTAAAAAAAGTCTATAAAAAATTCATAGCCACATAAATTAGCAGTCAGATCTGGCGATTCAGCTGAACTTTTATCTAAGTATATAGAAAAGAACACATATTTTCCAATGTTTGAAAAAATTGCTGTTTTACCTTGAAACTAATAAAACAAAATTGGCAGAACTCATTTTTAAAATGCAGTAAAAATACTTAGTCTGTCCTACAGCCTATATTCGTCTACAGTGGACATCATTTCCACGCCATGAAATTTCCCTGGAATCTATAGGAGGCAAACCTGGGGTTAAAGCCTGAATTTGCCATTTAATAATGAGAAAACCTTGGAAAAGCAAGTAAAACTTTTGTGGCCTGTTTTCTCACCCACACGATGGACATAGTCTACATATTCTCAAAGGTGGGGGGGAATGCCTCCAAGAGACAGCCTGTGGGAAAGTGGTTTGCAAATTATACAGTGATACGCAGACACTAGTTGTTGTTTTGTTCCATTTGCTCTTTTTGATTTTTGGACAAATGTTGCCTTTGAGTATAATGAATTTAGCGTTCAGATAAGCTTTCTCCCCTCCCGCGGCAGGGTGGCAGGGGTTAGATGTGGGTTCTGGGCTCAGTGGAACATTGGAGGGACAGGAGATGGCTGTCCTAGGGCCCCTTCCAGAGCACATCATAGAGCTGGGTCAGTAGGCATGGTTCAGGAGAAGGGAAAGTTTAGGTTTTAGTTGTGACTTTACATTGGTACTTAAAACAAGCATAGTATCAATTGCTTGATGTTCGTGTCTGTGTGTGTGCTCCCTAGAAAACTCAAACAAAATAGAGTCATAAAACGGCACTGGCTCACAAACCCAGAACATTATGAAATCAGACAGCAGGTCTAATGAGAACTAGAGTGAATAAAATGAGCAGCATTCCATTAAGATTGATTTCCACAGAACTTGGGAGGACAAGGGTTTCAGGAAAAGAGGCAGGGTAAGCTGGGAGTAGGAAGGAAAAGGAGTTTGGTGGGACCATAGCAGTGACCATAGCATGTCCAGAGGCATCCTCCAGACGTAGTTATAATGGGCAAAGGCAGTAGATTGGAAGAGGCATTTAGAGGAGAAAGGGCTAGTTTTCTACACATGGCAAAAATAAAAATAAAAAACAAAATGAAAATAAAACAAAACACTTTGCAACTTAAGAATCATGAAATATGTTGATGTATGACTCACACTTGACTGGTGTTTTCCACGTGGCTACAGGGAATCAGCACACAGTCAGCTTCACTCAGCAACCCTGAGTTTTATGTACGCTTATCAAACAAAACTTCTCTCTTTATAAAAAATCCATACTACCCCTAACCTCAGCCTGGGCCCAGGGTCAGCTGAGCCCATCTTTGTGGCCCAGAATATCCAGGGCCTGTGAGCTCTCCAGTCGTCATCTGTAGGACTGAGGCTTCCTGGATGAAACATGCCCAGCTCTGAGAATTCTAGTGCTGCGTGTTCTCTTTCTTGCTTCACAAGCCTAGAAATGCACAGTAAAGAAGCATAGAAAAACAGAGTGAAATGTCTGGAAGGGATTTTAGGGATTATTCCATCCATTGCCTTTACAGATGGAAAAAAAAAAAAAAAGAAGAAGGCTAGAAAGGAGAAGCAGCATGCTCTGGATAGGGCCACAGTTAGACTTGAACTTGACTCTCAACTTCTAGTCCTGTGATCTTCAGACAATGGGCAGAGCTGTCACTCTAGTTGTTCCTCAGAGAGAACAAAGCGATTAATTTTCAACTGACTCATTTCACTCAGTAAGCATTTCCTGTGGTCTTCCATCAGGTCTGTCTATCTGGATGACCGTCAGTCCAGCAGAGACATAGAAATGTGCCATAAATAACTGAATGCATCCCAAAAACAGAATAGGAGTTATGAGTGTTACGGAAGGCTTGATTTGAGTTCTCACCTGAGAAATGGACATCCCCTAGCCCACTCCCACAGTTCACACTGGTTCTTCTACCTACAAGCCAAGTCTTCACTTTCTTAAAAGGGGATGTGGACATGAATTGACTAGGCCACACATTCATCAATTTGAAGCCATTGCTTTGCTTCACAGATGTAGAAATCCCATTTCTTGACAAAGAAGAGGAAAGAGGAAAAATGAAGGGAGAAACGATAGAAGTAAAGAAGAATGGAAATAAACTTTCTGGTATACACAGAATAAAAGGATCCAGTCTAGCCAACTAGACAAAAGTTAGTTTCTCAATACTAACATGCCGGGTGCCTCTCTTAAGGTGCCTTTCCAGGCCTGGAATAAGAAGTTTCACTTTTTCATTTCTTCACCCAAAATAAAACTTGAACTTCTCACTTCCTCATCTTTTCATTGCCAGATCTCAAAAGCAGCCTCTTCCACACCTACCCTTGGGGCATGTCTGGCCCACTCCCCTACAGCCTTGAATGTCACAAGTTCTTAAATGTGCTCAGTTGCAAATATATTTTACCACTTTCTTTGCAGCTCCCACACATTCTTGGATTTCAAAAGCCACTTTAGCATCAACTAGGGGCTGTTCTGAGGTCCAAACAGCTGTTGCAAGGTGGTATCATAGGTTCTCAAGCCCTGGCTAAGAGTAACTTAACAGTAAGTGATCATTCCATGATGCTGCAATCTCACCTGTTAGGTACATGCCACCTTGCCATCCCTGACTTCAGAGTCAGACTCTCTTTCCTGCATTATTAAGGTAGAAAGACATTATTTGAGATGAACTATAAATGTATATATATAAATTTATCTCTGTGCTTGCTATTTTTTAGCTTCTGAGTTTCTTATCCTCAGCTGTCAACTCCTAACCAACATGCTACTGTCAGCCCTAACCTGAGATGCCAAGCAATATGGCTTTTCCAACTTGGCGATTCCTTATGCACTGACATCAGTGGTTCTCAGGCCATACACTTTATCTGCCTAGCTGGATCTCCGTTTCCCTTCACATTTCACTAGATCTCAGCTTCTTCTTTGTTTGCATCTCACTTCTCCCCAGATCTCCATTCCATTGCATCCATTCATTCATCCATTCACCACTTAGTATCTACTGAGGTCAGACACTGTGAAAGCACTGCAGGGTTTGCACAGAAGCATAAGACACCGTGCCTAGGGTCAAAGAGCTTCCAATTCAGTAGCAGGAATCAGATAAGCACAGAAGTAATTGTGATACTAGGGAAAATGTGACCATTGCCTTCCAAAATGGGCATAAAGTCATATGGGAAGGAGAAGTGTGTTGGGTTGGATGAAGGGAGGTGACATTTAAGGTAGTTCTCATAGAGTGTGTAAGACAATATAGGTAGAGCTGTTAGGAAGATATCTATGCTTGCAGAATGTGCAGGAACATAGCCAGTGAAGTAGGAGTGTGGAGTATAGGTAGTGATTTCTCAAGCATGCTTCTTCAGGTAGGGTGCAATAGGCTGCAAGTAACAGAAAAACCCAATTAAAAGATATTCACTTATTGCCAGGAGTGGTGGCTCACACCTGTAATCCCAGCACTTTGGGAGGTCGAGGCAGGGAGATTACCTGAGGTCAGGAGTTCGAGACCAGCCTGGCCAACATAGTGAAACCCCATCTCTACTAAAAATACAAAAGTTACCTGGGTGTGGTGGCAGGTGCCTGTAATCACAGTTACTCAGGAGGCTGAGGCAGGAGAATTGCTTGAACCTGGGAGGCAGAGGTTACAGTGAGCTGAGATCATGCCATTGCACTCTAGCCTAGGCGACAAGAGCAAGACTCCATCTCCAAAAAAAAGAAATATATTAGGTATTTACTTATTAAATCCCATACCAAGTTAGTTGTTCCACAACTGGTAAATAGAGCAGCCTCATAATATCAGGGCTGTGTGTCAGCTTCTCTGCAATGTTCTTGGCCTTGCCTCTTATATTTAAAAGATAGTTTTAGAAACTCTAAGCATCACATCCTCCTCATACAACAAAGTTCAAAAGCGAAAAGAGGGCACGTGTTTGGCTGCAATTCATTTTACAAGTGAAACGAATATTCCCAGAGTCCCCCAGCAGACTCCCTTTTATTGGCCAAGACAGCATCCCTTGTCCATGTCTTGGCTGATCACTGGCAATGGGAAATGGAATTAACACGATCGACTTAAACACATCAATATTGACCTGTTGGGCCTAGGAAGGAGTTCATGAGCACTGGGCTGCCTGGTACTAGAATAAAATGAGCATTTCAAATTGTAAAGAATAAGGAGGTTTCTGCCCCCATATGTTTGCTTTCTTGTACCTTTGGAAGCCTTGTATAGACAGTTCCTTCTGCCTGGGCTACCATATCGACACACTCACTTTCCCACCAGGAGTTCCCAAAGTGTTCTGTGTATCCCAGCCACATGGAATCATTGCACTTATTTTATTGTTTGCCTCCTCCACTTAACTATGCTCATGTTGAGAACAGGGGCTATTCTATTTCTTCCCTATTGTGTAGGCCTAGCACAATGCCTGGCCTACATTAGATACCCAATATATATTTGTTGAACTGAATAAATATTTGGTGAGTGAATGAGTGAATGAGTAGGGAAAATGAGGCTAGGGGCTTTAGGTGGAGGAAGTGCCATTTAGATGAGTGCCATAAGGTGCATAGGTAGCTTTGTACCTCTTCTTTCCCTTGCTTCTGTGATCTGAACATTAACAAAACTCCACACTAGATTATAGGGTAGCTGATTCTAGGCAGCTCAGCATCACCTTTAGTAAGCTCATGCGGCAGGCACAGGCAAGCCATTTCCAGGATGTAATTTGATAGGATGTGAATAAGGAGTGAGGAAAGGCTAGAAGGGAAAGAGAGGGAAAGAGAAATCCCCTTGGAAAAATTGATGAGATATTCTTGGCTACTTATTGGAATCTCTGATATGCCATTCTATATCTTTATCCTCACCCTCACCTCGATAATTCACAGTTTTTAATTCTAGGTGAAAACTCATAGTGAATTGATCATAGCCACAGACTCAGTGAGGTTGAATATCTTTATGTTTCTTTATGAATATCTTTCTCTTGATGAGCCATCATCAAGAATGTACAGTCAATAAAGTCACTTTGAAATGTTTATTAAACTCACATTTCCATCTTAACTAAATAGACTGCAGCCAGTGGGGCTATAACTATAACACACTGAGGAAAAATGAGGGACCCCAGCTCCTTGAGAAGGGAACATCAGTACCTTCATTTTGAACTGTGTGGTATGCTCTTCTCCCCATGTTCAATTCCAGTTACTTACATCACTAAGTCTGGAGAAAGCAATGACATAAGAATCTCAGAAGAACAGCTTCCCTTCTCTCCTCTTCCGGTTAGCCACTTTCAGTATCCAGGGAGTTGAGGAGTGCTATGCATATGTGAGAGCCAAGATTGTATCCAGAGCAACCTAGCACTGGGTGATGGATAAGAACCTAGGCTCTGTAGCCAGACTGAGCCTGAGTTTAAATCCTGATTCTGCAACTTATGAAATTGTGAAGTGGGGCAAGTGACTTTCAAAATCTCTTTGAGCCTGCATTTCTTTCTCTGTAATATGAGAATAATATTAGCACTTACTTCATGGGGCAGTTGTGAAGAGTAAGAGTCATCATGGGTATAGAGCCAAATGAAAGGTGCCTGTCACAGAGTTAGCATTCAACAAATATTATCTTTTATTATTATTATTGTTCTCACTGTCCAGCCCTACTTCTCTGGAAACAAGAGGGGATGAAAAAGGGAGCTTCTTGGAGAAAATGAATGCTTTTATTCCACACAGAGCTACAAGTATTCAGTCCTCAAAAAATGCCCTCCCAGAAAAAAAAAAGGGACAAACAAAGCCACCACCAGTGAAGCCGATTTGTTTTGAAAAGAATCTTAGGATTGGAGAAGAAAACCAAATCTGCTCCATGAAATTGAGCTACAGATAATAAAAGTGTCAACGGGGGACAGTGGTCCGAATACTGACTCTGTTGAAAAAAAATTCATCATAGTTCAGAAAAATATATATTCAGGCACCTTGTCAGTGTGCATCTCGTCCCTCGGTGTCACCCCGGCAGCGGATCTGCTTCGTTTACTGATAACAAAAAGAGTAAAGAAAAGAACAAAGTTTTTATTATCTCCAAGCTGAGCGCCATGGGGCCAATATAGCAGTCCATGAAAGGCTGCCCCAGCACCTCGTTCCCAGCCTCATGCATCATCAGCTGAATCGACAGCTGAGTGCAGACTTCATTGTTCCTTCCAGCCCCTGTGATGAGTTGCAGAGAGAAGAAAAGAGGACTCTCTTAGTTCAACAGAAGGGCCAAACACTCCCTCCAAAGCATCCCTCCTTCCTGGAATTATGGATGTCCTTGCAGACCCAGCCACAGGGAAGCTGGCAGCCCAGGCAAAGGGACAAGGTGGTGGCACAGATACTAAGAAGTCCAGAGAATCTGCCCAGGTGAATGCAGGTTGAGGAGCATGCCCATGTCCTTATGTGAGTCACAGCACCTTGGGCAACCCATGAGAGCACTGGTCACCCTGCACGGGGAGAATGACTTCCTGCAGCATGTATGTCTCCTACCCCTGCTGTCTAACCTGCTTTGGTACTCATGCAGCCTAGTGCACTGTCTGGCACATAGCAGGCTCTCTAGCAGAGTTAATGAACCAACCGAACAGAACTGAAGGATAATAGGTGGGTATGAGGAAAGATGGAGCAGGAGTGTGTTTCCTCTGAATCTTTTTGAGGTGGAAATGCTGTCAATGACACCTGGGAGGAAGAAGAGAAAGACAGCTTTGAGTCTTTGGTGTGTATCAGGATCACCTGGGGTGCTTTTGAAAATGCAAATGACTAGTCCCTATCCCATCCCAGGCCCACAGATCACATTCTCCTGATCATGAGGTGTAGGCATCAGATTTATATTTTTTAATTGCTTACAAGCCACCCCCAGATAAAAGTGTTGCACTGAGAACCTGAGGAGTCAGGCATAGAGCCACACTCAGCTGCCAAAAGCTCAATTTCCTCTGGGGTGTCCAATCAGCAGAGAGGTTAGATTTGGAATTAGGCAGAGATAGGACAGATAACAAGATACCTGCAGAAGGACTAAACTATTTTCCTCATGCATTCTGTTTCACTTATAAGAGCCCAATGGCCCTGAATATTTCAGTTATCAGGAATAAACTGATCAAGAGCAGAGTCCCAGAATCCCCCATCCAGACCAGCCACGTTGCCGTTGGCCCCTTTGACAACCTGACCTAAGAGAGGTCTGAGGCAACCACAGCCCATGAAGAGAAAACTCTGACTTCCTGATTTGTGTGTATGTGTGTGTGTGTGCATGTGTGTTTGTGTGTGGTGAAAAATTGCATAGTGTCATGTGCATATGAACACTGCACTTCCAAAATCTCCATGCAAAAATATCTATGCTTATCTCAATCCAGAGCCCTCAACAGGAGTCTCCCTTTGAATTGTTATCTCTAGTATATCACCTTCCCTGGACGGGCCTAGCCTAGAAAACAATTCTGGCTGAGTTCTTCCTCAGTGACTGGAAGCTCAGTTAAGAAGCTCAGGAGTTAGAGAACTTTTCTCTGTAAAAGGCCGGAGAGCAAATAATTAGGGCTGTATTGACCATACCATCTCTGTGCCACTACTCCACTCTGTCCATGAAATCTGAATTTCATATAATTTTTATGTGCCTTTTTCTTTTGGTTTGTATTCAACCATTTAAAAAACTATTCTTATCTTGCTGGCCATATCATAATAGGCACAGCTCAAGAAGGCACTGAAGAAGGTTTGGGGGGACTCCCAGAATCTGGAACCCAGGGTAAGACTTGTATTCCTGCAGAAGAAAAGAACCCTGCAGATGGGTGGGGGTGGAAGAGGATGAACAAACAGTTTTAAATGTTTAACGGATGCTTGCAAGTGTGGTGTCTGTTAAAAGCATCTGGCAAACCCCAGAAAAGGCTCCTGATTGTGCTGGCTGGAACCTATTCACATGGTAATGCTTTTTTTAGGATATTAAAGAAGAGGCAGTATTCAGGAAGGAAAAATACTTAGGAAGAAGAAAACAATTAGTTTCTATTCCGGCAATAGGATTATCATTTGGAGAGACAGAGAGGGAGAGAGTAAAACGGAGACACAGGAAAAAGAAAGCACTTTTTCTTCCCATCTAAGTGTAGATATATGTGGGTCTAGTATTACTTTCAAATCATCCCCAACAGATTTTTTTTTCTTGCACTATGATCATTGTCTGGTTCAGAAATTCCTCTCAATTGTTCAGCTCGCGTGGAAATAATTTTTCTTTCCACGTATTCCTCTCAAATCCTTTAAAGTCCATTGTGGCTGGGAACCAAGACATAAAAAAGCACACAACCTCAAAGAAAGGAAGAATGTGAGGCACCTGGGGTGTGCACCATTATCTGTGTGCGAACTGCAAGAGTGCGTCCTGACTCCATCTGCGGCAGGAACGTCGGTGATGTTACAGCCATCTTTCCGAAAATACGACATTGGGACTGCGGGGAAGACTGAGGCACCAACCCGCAGGGAAAGATGAGTGGTGCTGATCAGGACATATATCTGGGAAGCAGACATCATTTCTTTCCCTTTGCACCAGTTCCTGGCCTGCTGCTTCAGATCTGCTTTGGTCCAAAAGCCCTGTGTTCTCATTTCACCAACATTGGTTTAGCTGAGCCCGGAGCTAGCAAAATCCTGTAGAATCTGCTAAGAAAGTCCTACAGAAGTAAAAGCTCCTCCTCCCTGGTGCCTTGAGATATCTCACTGCTTCCTTGCTTCACAAGTTGTCACCAGGGCCACTACTGATGGTTATGCAGATTTTTGCCCTGTCCTGATGCATCTTGCTGAGGCAGGGAGGGATGGCTGAAGTCCAGTCTGCATTCTGTTTATCAAGCTGTGAACCATAAGGGCTGTGTCTGATTCCCCCTCCTCCATCTCTTTTCCCAGAAAGGGCCACTCTTTTCTTGGCATCAATTTTATCTGGCCACTTAGTGTGGTTGAGTGACTGTGACTGCCCAGAGGGGCACCCTTTTTCTGATTCACCCAAAGACACTGTGCAGGTTCACATTGGCCCTGGAAATCCACTTCAGGACCCTTACCCCAGGGTGTTCATCACCGACATTATTTATCTATCCTCATGCATCTCAGGCTAATGAGAGCAAGTTATAGATCTTTGCAGAAACAGGAGCGGTATACTGGATGGTCTGAATCCACCCAGAAGACAAACGCAGGCAGGTGCTCACCTAATATCTCAAGAGAGCAACAGATTAAAACCACTTGTAGGCTGAACAACACGCTTCACTTCTCTTTCTGGCTCTGCAAGTCTGTAGTATATGAAGCAAGTCCACTGCAGACCCTATCCTAGCAGTTTGCCTTGCGATAATTAAGCCACATGGCTGGCCTGCTCAGTCCAGGCATCAAAGGCACACACAGTTCTCTCACACCTGGAGCAACACAGTTGGCAGAGTCTGGAACCCCTAGAGACTATGGTTTCTGCTCGGCTTTCTTTCCCTGAGGTCTTGGGTTGTCTTCATTTTAATCCAATTAAAGAAAAGAAAAATCAGTAAGTTTTTAGCACTAGTGGAAAAGGGCTCTATTGACAGCAGCTTAATCATTGTGCTAAGCGAGGTTAATTTCCACCCCTGGTCTTTAATAGGCCTAGTACTGGATATGAATTTTTCAGTTGATGCAACACTCAGGTCACCTGGCTGCCCATTTTAATCAGAAGGCTTCCCCAGCTCTAATTTTTATGTTTCTAACTGCTCACCCAGCCTTCTTCTCTGGAGGCTGAAGTCATATGAACTGCAAGACAGACTCTTCCCATGCATAGTTATCATGAGGGAATCCATCCTGTTCTCAGCCTTCTTCTCCTACCCTAACTCTAAACACACATATACAGTACTTGCTCACTTAATTACAGGGATATATTCTGAGAAATGCATTATCAGGTGATTTAATTGTTATGGGAACATAATAGAGTGTATGCCCACAAACACAGACGGCAGAGCCTACTACACACATAGGCTGTGTGGCATAGCCTATGCTCAGAGGCTACAAACCTGTCCAGCATGTTACTCTACTGGATACTGTAGGCAATTGTAACACAATGGCAAGTATTCATGTATCTAAGTGTATATAAACATAGAAAAGGTATAGTAGGCTGGGTGTGGTGGTTCACACCTGTAATTCCAGCATTTTGGGAGGCCGACGTGGGCAGATCATGATGTCAGGAGTTTGAGACCAGCCTGGCCAACATGGTGAAACCCTGTCTCTACTAAAAATACAAAAATTAGCCAGGTGTGGTGGCACATACCTGTAGTCCCAGCTACTCAGGAGGCTTAGGCAGGAGAATTGCTTGAACCCAGGAGGCGGAGATTGCAGTGAGTCGAGATCACACCACTGCACTCTAGCCTGGGCAATGGAGCAAGACTCCATCTCGAGGGATAAAAAAAATAATGCACGGTAAAAATACAGTAGTATTTATCTTATATGCAGTCTGTCATTGACTGAAATATTGTTGGTGGCACATGACTATATTTTCCTCTTCCCAGCCTGTGCCATTCCACTGTGGAAAATTGTGTTTGATTGTGAAGGTATGGGCACGCATCCTTCCTTCCTGCAGATCACCTAGGAGCAGGGCATCACTGCAGCATCCTCTAATCTGAAGATGCTGGAAAAATTGAAGAAGCAGGAATGAGACTGATACAAATTAAAAGATAATTAAAAACCATACCAAAGGCCAAAGCCCATAGATAAAAAATCCATTAACTGCTGATTTATGGTTTGATAACCCATGATTGTTTGCTGCGAGAAAGAAGCTAGAAGTATGAAAACTGTTAATTTCTAGGTGTGATTGGACAAACCTACACAGCTCTTCAAAGTATCTCTCATTTAGGTTAAATTAAGTAAAATCCCTCTGAATGGCTTTTCTGGATTATAGAATAATCTGCAGTATTTTTGCAAGACAGGTAGCACCATTAAGGATGCAGTGAATATAGCCTGGTACCCTGAAACCATCAAGAGCTGCTGCCAGGTGACATCTGTAGGCATGGCAGAAACGTGAACCATACGTCAGGCCGACATTTACTCTAGCAGATTCCAAGGGCAAGAGTAAAGAACCAGTACTCCATTGAAGCTAAGAATTCAGCACCAAGATAAATCAGACAGACTTAACTTTTTAACCTCTTTGGACTCACTGCCTGCTGATAGCTGTCATTGCCAGAAATTCCTGGATTGGTTCAAACTAGAGGCCATAGTTAGTATAAGTCAGATTTTCAGTGCAGGCTCAGGGAAAAACATGAAGACTAGGGTGGAAAAAATATTTATCCATGCTCCAAGTAGATGAGTAGGGACAGCAATCTGGCCCAGGAGCCAAAAAGAACTTTCTGCTCTTCTGCTTCCAAGATCTTCTTCCTTTTAGTTATTTCAAAGTGGAGGAAGGTCTGGATCCTACCTAATCCACAGGCTAGCAGACAGGTATACCAAATATTAGCCCTGCCTTATCTCTATCGTGTGGGCAGCCATCTCCTAGACTCTGCCTCAGGCTTCTCATCTGGACCAAAGGAGAGATTATTCTTAACAGTGAGGGTGTCAGAGCAAAGGAGGCCATGCCTGGAGACCCCCAGAGGCATCTAGGGTATCACCATCTAGTCGGCTTCTTCATGGCCTAGAGGACAGCTATAGGCTGCCTTCCACCAACTCAAACTTTCCCCACGCCCTCCTAACTGGCCCCTCATCTTCTGCACTGTTCCTTGGGTTCCCCTTTTGCTCAGAGACCACCTCCTCCTCCCTATCACCACTGTCAGAACAGATACATTCCTTCCTCTTCTCAGCTTATGTTTTTATTTGTATTTCTGGTTCTTGTTTATGTCATCCGTTCTTTAGTGACAGCACTTTTTTTTTTTTTGTAAGCAGAGTTCATCCTACAAGCTCCATGAAGTGAAGAACTGAGAGAACCTTACACTTTTAGAGAGCCTAGCCCGTGGTCTGATCATAGGAGGAGTCAATATATATAATAAATTTCACATAATTAAAATTAATAAATAAAATAGAATCCAATTAACCTCTCCAAGCACCTTTATGGTAGAAGATACTATGGTTGTGTTCAATCACGCAACAGGCATTTATTAAGCCCTTCCCAGCTAGACCTGGGGGAGTTATAAAGAAGGATCCCACTAAAATAGTCTCTCTGGTGAATTGGCTATTTGTATGTTTGTCATTTTTTATAAACTATTTGGTGATAACTTTCTGAAGGGCAGGGAATTATTTTTTCAAAGTGCCCACCAGATCCTTATTACAGGAACTGTTACATATGTCATTTAGCTAATCTCACCGCAATTCTATAAGATTAATGTGTTTAACCCATTTTATAGCTGTAAAGGTCAAGGTTGTGGTGTGTTTTTCTTTTGTAAGGTCATACAGCTAGTTAGTAGCAGAGCTGGGATTCAAGCCTAGCTGTTTCTGGCTGAAAGCTGAAGCCTTCTCATTATACCATGCTGTCTCTCAGTGACCCTACCTTATTTATCTTTGTGTACCGAGACCCTAGCACACTGCCTTGCGCTGGTAGGTACAAACTAAATGATTGATGAATAAATAAAAATGCAGTCCCTCAACTCAAAGAACTTATTTACAACCTAGCAGCAGAGTCAATACATAAAGGGCTAAAAAATAAATAGCAATTCAAAAGATATATAATAGTCCAGTACAACAATACATAAACTGTCATAAGGCTGTCTAAGATTAATTGCCAAATGAATGATACAGATAACAAGTGCTGTAGGGCTGGAATGATCTGGCAAAGCTTCATGGAGAAAGAGGGATGTTTTTAAGTACAACTTTAATATTTATGAAGTACCCACTCTGGACAAAGCCTTATATGCAAAGATTGACAAAACTCAATCCAAATTCTCCAAGTGCTTGAGTGTAGATGGGGAAAGACAAGTAGACAGGAAAATACAAATGAGGCTTTAAAAGCAGAGAGGACTATAAATAGAGAAGGGAGAAGGGGAGATGGTTGTCTGATCACCTTGCCTTGCTTTTCTTTGCCTGTGGACTCCCAAAACACTCTAACAGAGCTTTGCTAATCAAAGCGTGGTCCCAGGACCGACATCGGCCTCATTTGGAAGCTTTTTTTTTTTGCTAAAAATACAAAATCTTGGGGCGTACCCCAACCTACTGAATTAATATATGCATTTTATTCAAGATCCAGAGGCAATTCGGGAGCACATTAAATTTTGATAAATGCTGCTCTAGAATTCAGAGTATTTAAGCAGCTGGGACAACATGTCACCCTCCCCATCTGTGCCACTTGTCCCACTCCAAGGCTATTACAATCCTCTTGGAGGTGCTTTAGTGCAACATTTAAGGAAACAGTTTCAGGAGTCTTGTTTTTTATCCTTCCATCATTGTTGGCAAATAGTTTCTTCTTCTTCACCTGATCTATATGCACTCTTCCAAACCCCTGACTCATTTTTACCTCTGCAGATCACTTGTTGCTCCCAATCCCTTCTGTTTCTACAGCCAGATAAATGTGAATTACACTTGCTACTCAGTCCCCTCAAATGTCAAATTCTCTCTGGAGCTGCTGTCAAGGAGGGATTATCTTTGTGGTTAAATATAGACTCTGACCCTCTTTCCTCCACTCCTGCCCCCATCCCCTTGAGCCAGAATCAGCAGCAAGGGGAACAGAAGAGAGAGAATGTTTTGCTTCTTCAGATGGGAAGGTATTGATCAGGCAGAGAAGAGAAACAAAACAAAAAAACAAAAAACAGGAGAGAAAGAAAAGCATTCAAGTCTCAGATGCATCCTGGCCTGGATACAAAAGGGCTGTTTTACTAGGCATGGATTTCACCTTCAGGTACAGAATGTGAGAGAGAAGATCTGAAAAACTGAAGCAAGTGCAGAATACTTGGCATTTGCAACAGGGAATGTATTAGCTGTGATGATTGAAAATCGACCTAATGGTTTTCCAGGACAATTTTAATACAAGGGGAAAATGGTCTGGCCAGATTAAAAGTTAGAGTCGCTCACCATGGATGGTTTGCTGAAGAAATGAGGCTGCCAAATGAAGAGAAGGGGAAGTGCATGGGAAAGGGTGACAGCTCCCTCCTCAGTGACTCAGAAAGCTCATAGCCTGCAGACGTTTTCCATAGATTATTTTATTTCACCTTAGCACTAGCACTGTAAGGAAGTATTATGGATCCTATTTTATAGTTAGGTAAATTGAGGCTTCAAGAGATTAGACAACTTGCCCAATATCAATATATACACACATACGTGTATGATTGATCCGCATTATTTATGGTTTTTTTGTATTAGTGAATTCATCTACTAGCTAAAATGTATTTGTACAACTCAGTCCACTCTCATGGTCCTTTTTCAGTCATTCACAGACATGTGCAGAATGGGGAACTATTTGTCACCTAGCATGTGTGGTTTCAGCAAAGGTCCGATGAACCGGTACTCTACCTTGTTTTTTTGCTGTAAACGAGTGTCTTTTTAGCAGTCTATTTAGTCTCATGTGTTTTTACATTTTTGTGCTTTTTTTGGTGATTTTGTTGTTTAAAATGACCCCCCAAATACAGTGCTGAAGGGCTGGCTACTGTTCCTAAGCGCAAGAATACTGTTCTGAGCCTTATAGAGAAAACACCTGTGTTAGATAAGCTTCATCCAGGCATAAGTTATAGCACTGTTGGCTGAGAGTTCAATGTTAATGAGTCAACAATATACAGTAAATAAGGTGTCTTTAAACAGAGACACACATAAAACAAGGCTATGTATTGATCTGTTGATGACAACATCACGACCAGAGGCTTGAAGGAACCTAGTCCTGTCCTTCTCTTAGGATCAGTGGTTCAGTAGTCATTAATTCTAAGTTCCTGGTGATTTTATAGAACACAATTACTATGAATAAAGAGAATCAACTGTATTTTTTTAAACCTCTGATACAACCTTATGCATATACATAGACATTTATATACTAGTATGTACACACACATATATACATATTTAACCTCAGGGAGACTATTGGAACAGGAGACTTTTAAAAAATCACTGGAGATGGGAGGTGAGACCTCTAAGGAACCTGCTAAACTGCTTTCTAAGACAGGACAGTTTGGGCAAATGTCAGCCTTTGTTTGGATGGATGGGTGCCAAGTGTGGGGCCAGATTTGAACTGTGGCCTCTAGAGGTCATTTGTCCTTCCCTTGGTCAACTTCTCCCTTAAGTATGGTTGAACATGCACTTTTAAAACATTAAACTGAAGAAGGGCTGAGTCATGAGTCTGTTGGTGGTGCTCATATGTCTTCTGGATCCTGTTTCCCTGGCCATGGTTGGGAAGTCAGGTCCACACGCTCCAATGTCACACTCTTTTCTTTACATCTCCACCCACCTGCAGTGTCCAGGGATATTCTATTTCTTCAGTTCCAGAACTTTGGGGAATAACAAAAAAGGATATTATCCTTCTGTTTAGTGCAATTCACTCTTTTACTCTCCTCCCACTTCCATCAATTTTTATCTTTTCCCCAGGCCATCCTAAAACAAAAACTAAAACACTCAGAAATCCCAATTTAAGAGCTGAAAAGTATCCTACATGTTGAATAGCATATGACCTCCTTAGCTGCTTTTATATATCTGATAATAAAGTATATAGTAGGCTCTCTGTACCCCTGGATTCAACCATGTGAGATTGAAAATATTTGGGAAAAAACAGCACTACAACAATAAAAAGTAATACAAATATAAAAGCCAATATAGTAGAACAACTATTTGTATAACGTTTACATTCCATCAGGTATTAGAAGTAATCCAGAGATGATTTAAAATATGGGAAAGGATATGTGCAGGTTACATGCAAATACGATTCTATTTTATATAAGGAAGTTGAGCATTATGGATTTTGGTGTCCTGAGGGTGGGGGGTTAGGGGGCGGTGTGGCTCCTGGGACCAATCCCTTCTAGAACTTCAGGAAATAAGAAGAAAGACCCTATCATCCTTGCAGATACCAAGGGGCAGCTGTATATTTTGTACCATCATTTCTCCTTTCCTGATTTCACCAGACTCATCTCAGTTCTGGCTATTTCTCTATGTCTTTTTCTTCTTTGCAATCTATTTCTATTTACTTTCTATTCACTCGTCAATTTAACATGTTCTTCCACCCCGATCGTCTCATTCAAAATGGCAAAAATCAGTGGGCACCTTTTATTCTCATTTTATCCTGTAGCTCTTTACCTTTTGACACCATTGATTGTGTCCTCATTTTTGAGGTATTGCGGAATAATTAAATGAAAATTAAGATCATAGAATGTTAGGGCAGAAAGACCCCAGAGACAATCAGACCA
This sequence comes from Trachypithecus francoisi, assembly GCF_009764315.1. Taxonomy (NCBI): domain Eukaryota; kingdom Metazoa; phylum Chordata; class Mammalia; order Primates; family Cercopithecidae; genus Trachypithecus; species Trachypithecus francoisi. Next base: position 65,608,634 of record NW_022681470.1, on the reverse strand, counting down.
GACTACTCAGTTTGGAGGGCAGAAGAAGAAAAAGAGTGACTTGCCAATAATCGCAGCTCCAGCTGATGGAGTAGTTTCAGTGCTGGCTCCCCTATAGCATCCGGTGTCTCAGTCTACAGTGCCTGGTATTCCAAACTGGTCTCCCATCCCCAAATTATACAGGTCTGACCCAGGCCAACTCTGTGACTGGCTGAGCTGGAGTACGTTCAAGGTGACAGATCTATCTCTTCTGTCACTTCACTCTCCTCTACCTCCCAAGGGCTTCCACCTCTCAGGCTGGCCTTTTGCTGATCATGACACCAGAGAATCAATACCAAGAGGAGAAGAAGATTGAAAGTGCCAGGCAGTCCTTGAAAATGCCATGTTGTGATGATAAAGGTAAACTGATCAGAACTTTACCGCCTAGAGCTAAGGACCTTTGGATGTGATAGAGTAAAACAGTTGCTAAGCTGTAAAGGGATGTGCATGTTGGGGTATCTTCTACTTAATTCTGTACAATATCATTTGTGCAGATTCCCTAGTCAATTTCCTATGTCTGCTTCTACTATATATCATGGATCTTTGCATTTGGGAAGGCCCGTTCTTTATACAGTGTAGGTACAAAGGAAGGACTTTTGGAAGAAAACAGTGAGGAACGGAGTGCCCAGTCAATGCAAGTAATCCCAAATATGGCTGCCTCTGTAGGGGCAGGGCATTCAATCCAGGGAAACTCCCTCTCTCTGTAACCAATAATCAAGGAGTTCTGGACTCCAGCTTCTACTTGCTGAGACTCCTCTTTGTCCTTGAGCTCTAAGGAGGATTCCTCAGACTGATGGAAAACTAAGGTGGAATCCATCACGTTGTGTACATTGCACCATAAGTTCTAATCCAGCATGATGAGCAGCCCAAAACTCTGATAGACCACAGACACAAAGAACTTAAAAGATGTGCCTCTGTTTTTGCAAATTTGCAAAGTGACGTCAAGATTTGGAAGGACCAACCAAGGGAAAGGGTTATCCTTCTTTTTCTATCTCACCAATCTTTTACTAATAGACTTTAAATATTATAACAGCCTAATCCCTGTTGTCCTTAAGTTTTTTTTTTTAAATGTAATTCTTATAGGGCAACCAAGAACTAGATTATCTTTATTAAACTGAAGAAGATAATGCATTTGGAAAATACTTCGCAAATTGTAAAATGCTATACGAATGTTAGTCATTATTATTGTCATTTATTAACCAATGCTGATTCTCATTAGGAAGCATTTGGCAAGCCTATTTCCTACTTAGCCATCCTCAGCATCATGTACTGTTATTTTATGAGGTGGTGGAAGTTGGGAAGAGAAAGAAATCAATAAAGTTTCCATATGCCATATGCTACTGGCAAAAGGAACCTCTATTTAAAGATATATTCATTCATTCAACAAATATTTATTGAATAACTATTATTATAAGGACAATACAGTGGTGAACTAAATAGCACCTGCCCTCAAAGACCTTAGCATTATGTAGGAAGAAAGGCTTTTTTAAAAAATTAAAATTATCATGACAAATTGTGTTCAATACTGTGAATAAAAAGAACAGAGTGCAAAGAAAGGATATAATAGGAGGCTTTAATTAGACTGGAAGAGGGCTCAAAACCAATTCCAGTGCCTACCACTAGTGCATATGCTAGGTATCTATTTGTCAGATAAATGCATAAGTTGTAAATGAATTAATTAATGGACTCTCTGCATATGTGATATTTGAGCTGAGAACTGAAAGACAAATAGGAATTAGCCAAGGAAAGCATAGGACCTTTTAAGGACTGGAAAAGGCCAGGATTTTCTTTTTAAGGTTAAAAGTCCTCGAAAAATGTGGTAAGGGAGAAGGTGGTATGATGACGTGATGGACAGAGGCAGGCATATGGTTGCTCTGCAGAGCATTGCAGGTCACAGGAAGGAGTTTGCTCTAGCTGGGATTGCTAGCCTCTGAAGCTTTAGCCCAGGAGTAACCCAATCTCATTTAATCTCTAAAAGGGTCACTCTTACTGCTTCTCGAAGAATGAAGTAGTAGGGACCCAGGATGGAAGTGGGAGACCACTCTGCTATAAGCTATTGTAGAAGTCCAGGTTAGTGCGAATAGTGTCTAGGCTCTGGTGGAAACAGACACATTCAAGAGATACTTGAACTAGAATTAAGAGGTTTTTCATGGTTTATTGGGAGGAGATGGAGATGTCAAAGATGACCTCAAGGTTTCTGGGTTGGGGACCTGTGTGGATGAGCTTAGGAATGCTAAAAGAGTTTGGGGTGGATGGTGACAGTGATTTTAATTTGAGAAGAAAAAATGCATTGTGGTGAGATAAGAACAGTGTATCAGGTCTGGGAAGAGTGAGATGGGTAAGACACAGCACTACAATGCCAAACTCCTTTTTCTCTGTGATTGGTATTTATTAACACATGTCTTTCCAAAGCATCCTGCATGCAGCATGGTTCTGTCAACTGCAAATAGACAGTACAGCATGACATGGAGCTCTTCTCCAGGATCAAGGAGGTTGGAAGGGAAGAAGCACCCTTTTCATTCACAGGGGTATAATTTCAAGATTTCCTAATAGGCCAGCAATGTCATATTAACTAAGCTATGGTCAGTTTGCTTACTTTCCATACCATCCCTGCAAGGAAGTCTCTTTTCATGACTCTTACTTTTTTTCAATAATGTTTTGGAGACCACCCTAATTATGTGATAACAATATTATTTTAAGGTTGTGGTAAAACACACATAACATACAGTTTGACCTCTTAATCATTTTCAATTGTACTCTTCAGTGGCATTAAGTGCATTCACATTATTGTACAACCCTCACCACTATCCATCTCCATAACTCTTTTCATCTTCCCAAACCAAAACACTATGCCCATTAAAAAAAACACCCTTTTCCCCCCATCCACTGTACTAGTCTTTTACACTTACATTTAATTATCTTATAAAGAAAGATCTTCAGCTGGTTGTTGTGGCTCACGCCTGTAATTCCAGCACGTTGGGAGGCCGAGGAGGGTGGATCACCTGAAGTCAGGAATCCAAGACCAGCCTGGCCAGCATGGTGAAATCCTGTCTCTACTAATAATACAAAAATTAGCTGAGCATGATGGTGCATGCCTATAATCCCAGCTACTCAGGAGGCTGAGGCAGGAGAATCACTTGAACCCAGGAGGTAGAGGTTGCAGTGAGTCAAGACTGCACCATTGCGCTCCAACCTGGGAAACAAGAGCAGAACAAAAGACAAAAGGAAGGAAAGGGAAGGGGAGGGGAGGGGAGGGGAGGAAGAGAAAGAAAGAAAGAAAGAAAGAGAGAGAGAAAGAAAGAGAAAGAAAGAAAGAGAGAGAAAAGAAAGAAAGAAAAGAAAGAGAGAGAGAGAGAGAAAGAAAGAAAGAAGAGAGAGAGAGAAAGAAAGAAAGAAAGAAAGAAAGAAAGAAAGAAAGAAAGAAAGAAAGAAAGAAAGAAAGATCTTCTGCCTTGGGCTGAGGCAAATTCGGCAGCAGGCAGAGGAGAGAAGACCCGGCCAGACTCTGTCCTGAGGAGAGAGCACCAGCTTTCCCTGGGGACCTGTCATTGTGGAGCAAGTGGAACTGAGAGAGGCAGAACCCCACATGAACACTGAAACCTGGAGTGTCAGACACCAGCTTCTTGTACAGTCTTCTCTCACCACCAAGAGACTCTATTGTGACTTCCTGGCCAAAACGTTAATATTTCTGAGTGTTTTGTTTTAACAGCTTTATTGAGATATAATTTGCACAAAATACAATCACCAATTTAAATTGCACAATTCAGTGGTGTTGGTACAGTTACAGAATTTGCAGCTATAACCCCAATCAATTTTAGAACACTTCTGTCACCCCCAAAACAACACTGTACCTACTAGCAGTGCACTCCCTATCCTCACTTCCACCAGAGCCACTCCCCAACCAGACTGAGGCAACCATTAATCTACTTTCTTTATGGATCTGCCTATTCTGGACAATTCATATAAATAGACTCACACCACATGTTGTCTTCTATGACAAAATGTTTTGATTTAACATAGGAATGCATAGCCTTTTGCCAGGATGTCCCTTATTAAGCAGTGAAAAACAATAGCACTGACCCCAAATCACAGCCAGCTAAGCAGGGAGAATTGCAGTGTTAGAGAGACTGCCAGAAATCTCCCCTGGCCTCAGCCTCCCCAAGGGCAGGGGGATCAGGGTTTCAGAGCTCCCTGTGGCATCAGTTTCTAAAAGCATAAAGGCCTTTCTTTCTGGCCCTGGGGCATTCCCTAGGGCTCAGTGCCCCAGGTGATGGGAAAGCCTGGGGCCTACAAGCATGTTAGATCACAATTCCCTGCCCTTTATAATAGAGAGAGATGGGGAAGGACTCAGGTTTAAACCAAGAAACAGGGTTTGAAGCAGGCCAGGACACCAGGCAGCCTCCCCAAAGTCTTGTTTTTAGGGAAGTATTTCCCCTAAAAATATTCCCCTGCTGGCAAGATATCTGTTCTTCCAGATAGCAATTCCTTCCTTTGGGCAAATAATAAACTCTCTCTCCATGTGTTTAGTGCTTTAGTTTACCAAGCACCTCAGTACATATTGCCTTTGCAATATCTTTCATTCTATTAGTTTTGATAGAACACTATCCATCTGTTTCCTTGTAACGAGGTTGCTGAGGACCAGGTGCTTTGCCTCATTGGTGCTCCCAGACCACTTTATACTTACCTCTATTATAGCACTTATGGACTTTTATTATCACTATTTGTTTATACAATCTATTTGCCCCTTTAGACAATAAGCTGCTACAGAGCAGAGGCCTCTGGACCCAGCACACTACAGGACACATAGTGGGCAGGCAGTAAAGGATTCCAGTGCTCACAGAAACCCCATTTTGCAGGAAGAAGACAGGATGTATTAGTCCATTCTCACACTGCTAATAAAGACATACCCGTGACTGGCTAATTTATAAAGGAAAGAGGTTTAATTGACTCACAGATCAGCATGGTTGAGGAAGCCTCAGGAAACTTACAATCATGGTGGAAGGGGAAGCAAACATGTCCTTCTTCACATGGCAGCAGCAAGGAGAAGTGCCAAGCAAAAGGGGGAAAAGTCCCTTACAAAACCATCAGATCCCATGAGAATTCACTCACTACCATGAGAGCAGCATGGAGGTAACCACCCCCATGATTCAATTATCTTTCACCAGGTCCCTCCCATGACATGTGGGGGTTATGGGAGCTACAGTTCAAGATGAGATTTGGGTGGGGACACAGTCAAACCATATAACAGGGCACAAAGATATAAAGCCATTTTCCCAGTAGATACTATTCAATGAGGAACTCTAATCCAAGTCTTGTAACTCCAGACTCAGGGCTCTTTTTTCACTTTATACTGGTGTTTATTGACATCTGTATAAGTTGTTTGTAATTTCCAAAGGGAAAGTGACCTTCATAGTGGCCTTGTAAGGTAGAACAATATTTTTGAAAGTAACAAATAAGGAAATGGCCTCAGAGATGTTAGGCTACTTAAAAGAGAAACCTGCCTGAAACAGGTTCTAGTAAGGCGAATCTCTCTTCTCTGGTAGTACTCTTCTTTACAGTAAAAATACCATAGGAGGAATAACACTTAAAGAGGGAACATCAGAAGAGGAGGTGTTAGAGAAGAGTATTGGGGAGATATTAAAAGACAAGAGAACAGCACTGAAACTTGGGGCTGGAGGTGGCAAAGAGAAATTTTATCTCCTTAACTATTGTTTCTCAATGGGTGGTCCTAGAGGGTGCAGGGAGTGGGAAGTAGGGCAGATGCTTTACTGTGCAAACCACATGCCCCTTTTAAATTCTCCAGTAGCATAAAGCAGAAACAGGGGATGGGGAACTCATGGTTCCTGATGCTCCTGTAGTGCTCTTGTAGTATCTTACATTCCCTCTGTTCCTGCTCATTCATTCTCTTCCTTGGGAAAGAACATTCTGTGAGCTCACACCCTCCCTTGAAGTTGGGTAAGTGGGTTTCCAGATTGGTTATAAATCAGAGAAGCATGTGCATTTGTTTGCCTTTGATGTGTGAACACTTGTCTGCATATGTCTCCTTTTTGCAATGTTTGGAAAATGAGGGCCTGGAAGATGAAGTGTTACCTCTTGCCTTGGCCACACTTGGAATGAATAGCCTAGTCACTCTGCATTCATTTGGTGTTTATGGGAATATCATATGTAGTTCTGTCGACATTCCCTAACCATTATAATGCAGTTACCGTAGATAATGCTCTCCTAGTGCAATATGTTATCACCATTTTAACAACCTGACATACGATCGGCTCATATTATCACTTAAATGAATCCATTAAGCAGCTAGAGGCTTCCAGGAGTCAGACGCCAGAGCATCAAATGGGCAAGTCTGTGCCACTTCCAGGGAGGCTGACCTCCTCAGCTAGAGGGAAGGCTCAGTTCTACCTGAGGGTCATCCAGCCAGCTCACCCAGGGACTTGTGAAACTGTTCTCTTCAGGGCCTAAGCTCAATCTCAGTCCCTGAACAAAGAGATAAATTCTCACCTTATTACACAATTCTTTAATATAGAAAAGAAACGTTGGTGCCTGTGAGCAAAGCAATGAGATGTAATCAAATTCACAATTTTGGCTACAGAGCTAAGTAGTTTAGGTCTGACGGAGGTAGCAAACCATATTGAGGCCTAAGACTGCACCTGAAATTACCAGTTGCTTGTGTGGTTTGATTTGAGGGATAATAAGAGCGTCAACTAACATTTGTAAAACGCATGTGATTTACAAACTCTTATCACATATACTATTTTATTTGATCCTTAAAAGTACCTGGTAAGGTAAATAGTATTTTTACCCTCATTTTGGAGATAGAGAAAGGAAGATTTTTATCAAATCAGTCTTATAGGATTGATAGGAGGAGTAAACAAAATAATGCATGTGAAATGCTTATCATTCAGTTAGCCCTCTCTCTATATGACTTTCCATTACATTAAGATATCCCTCCATGGGAAGGAGTGTCCGTCCCAAATTATCTCTCCTTCTACCTGGAACTTAATCTGTAAATCCCACCATCAACTCAGCAGACTGATTCTTATTAGATCCATGAAATGGGTACTTATGGAAGTCTGACCCTCTGAGTTTGTGTTCATAAATTGATCAGAGATAGGAGGAACTAATCAGTTGGGTGTAAAAATAACTAGATCTAAGTAAATAATTAAGTGTTATGATTAGTAGCATTTTACTTACCACACACACTAGCCAATGAATTTCAGAAGAAATCTTCTCACACCAGAAGACAGCGGGAAGTACCAGCAGTCTGGGAGGTTTGGCTCAGGGGAGATTATGAATTTTAAAATTAAACTATGGAAAGTTTGTCCTCAGTTGGGACGGTGTGGACTTTTAGAATCAGCTTCCAGGGGCCAGGAGATAAGACAGAGAGTGAGAATCTCATGGCTAAGAGGAAAAGAGACACCTGAGGATAGAGAGGTGGCTTAGAGTAGGTCACCCTGAGAGGTAACCACAGAACACAGAGGACACAGGGGCTCCTGTAGGAGCAGAAACTTGCTCCCTGTAAGTGGCAAAGTCATTCTAACACCAGCTGGGGCTTCAGTCCTCTTCAGAGCTTTGGATAATTTCACCCTGAGTCCTCCAGGTCAGAGGTTGAATTCCTCATGGCTCTCTCTCTGTTCTGGGATGTTATTTTTAACATTGTCTCTTGCTTGGAGCTCAATGTCACCTTCTTTTCTTTCTTGCTTTCATTGAAGATCTGTGGGATCATGCTGTGGGCGGCCTGGGGTCACAGTTCATAGTGGCTCCCCTGCTACTTCCTCTACCTCTGCTCTTTCCCGCACTGCTGGCCCCTGCCTGCTCTTTGCCCTACCTTCTTCAGAAACCTTTAGAGTCAATATGTCCCCCCAGTGACACAGGGGCCCCTCTGTTCCCCTCCCGGAAGCAGCCCTGTCAGGTGTCTCTGCCTGTTGTATTCCCCAAACTGTTCCCAACTTTTGCCACTCCTGTCTTGGGAATTCCTGTGGATTTACTTCCTCCATCTCATTTCAACCATTCTTATGTGCATTTTAATTTTCCTTCTGTATCTCCATATTTCCTACAAGGCCAGAGGGGAGAAAAGAGCACAATCAAAGGAAGTTAAAGGGCACTGTAGCAAACTATATCTACTTTACAATTGTGTCTTGACACTAATAAGCTGCAAATGGTATTCGCCTGCTGGCAAATAACTTGGGAGAGCTAGAGTAGAGATGAGATGCCATCGACCTAACTTCTAGCAGGACCGATATGCAAAATATGTAGGAAACTGCATGGCAGAAAGTACTTTACCAGCCACAGAATCCTGGAGGTTGTGGGGTGCCAGCTTCTCTCTCTAGATGCTTCCATCCTAAGTTCTTTGATAGTTTGTCTGAACAAAGGGGTACAAAGGGCCATGACCCAGGGAAAACAAACTCAGTGCTTAGCCCTGTATTTGGTGGAGATGGGAGGCACTTTGGTGAGTCCCAGACAAAGACGGACCTTCTGTGAAAGGGAATCATCCCTTGCCCACTGGAGCAGGTTTGTCATAAAAAGCCTGACATGGATTTTACCCCCTCTGTGGTTAATGGGGTAAAAGAGGGCACTTCCTCAGTTCTGCAGCCTGTACCATCACATAAATTGAAACAGACAGAATTACCATTGATACAAATTAAAAACAAATAAAAAGTGTACACAGAGCTGATTCTGAGAGTTCAAACTCCATTACCAGCTGATTTACTGAGCAGTGACCTGTGATTGTTGCGGGAGAGGGGAGGAGTGAGGAGTCTCGGTGAATCCCATCAACCCCATTGCCATGTGGCACACCAGTCAATAAGCTATTTAATTTAATTGGAAATGGTATTGACGAGCCAGAGAATGCAACTCACAAAAGCTGCAGCTGCAAGGAGCAGATAAAGTCTTCAACCCGATCTTACTCTCGGGGTATCCACCCCTCAGCATCTCCTCTGTCAGAATCAGGGAAGGGATCCATGGGATTTGGGGGCTCTTGGGGTCCCAGTGGGACAGTACTTAGGAAGGATTACCATCACCAAAAAATAGAGTCAGCAAAAGGTGGACTGGAAGGGAGATTGGCAAGAAAATGGGAAACCGATTTTCTAACCCAAGGACAATGCTATAAATAACCTTTCAGAGTGAAGGTAGCCAGAAAGGGGGAGGCCAGTAATCCCAGAAGGAATCCCATCAGCTGCATCCCCAGCAGAGAAATGAGCTCATCTGTTTGTTTTACTCCTTTTTATGGGGTCAGATCAGGACTGCAATGCTCCTAGGACCTGAAGAACTCTTTGCCCACCACAAAATTGAAGCTGAGAAAGTTGAGGTCATCTGCTGAACCACTGGAGCTGCAACGGGGAAGGCAGGGGGGACTTTTAGAAATGAATTAGATGTGTAGAAAATCAGAGTTGGAAAGGGCTTAGGAAATAATCTAGTTCACTGCCTTTCCCACCCCCAAACACATTGAGAAAGTGAGAACTAGAGAGAAACAATTAATATGAAGTCGCAATACAAGTGTGAGAGAGCCAGATCATTGCACTCCACGTCCAACATGGTTCCCACTGCTGGTGAGAGTGTAACGGATACAAATGAACATATAAGATCCGGACCATTCCTCACTTCAGCACACTCAGTGAGATCTGGGCCCTAAACACAAAGATCTGAGTTGGAAGGAATAAGCATTAAAAAGCTAGTCAGTAAAGTTGTCTCATAAACTATTAATTATGTACTTAACAAGCAGGTACAGAGTGTTTGTGTGTTAGATATTGCTTCTAAGTGTTTTATAAACATCAGTTCCTTTAATCTTCAAAACATCCCTGTAATATAGTACTACTTTTATCCTCATTTTTACAGATGAGGAAAGTGAGGTGTGGAGAAGTACCTGTTCCAAGGCTCACCCAGCTAGGAAATGGAAGAGCAGTGATTTGAAGGCAGGCAGTCTGACTCTAGAGTCCATATAATACATTATTAACCTCCAATAAGAGTAATACTGGCTACCACTCATGAGAGCTTACCAAGTGCCAGATATGGTAGGAAGCTTGTATTTTGTTAAAGTCAAAACAATTCCTGAGAGAGATGTTTTTTTTTTTTTTTTTTTTGAGACGGAGTCTCGCTCTGCCGCCCAGGCTGGAGTGCAGTGGCCGGATCTCAGCTCACTGCAAGCTCCGCCTCCCGGGTTCACGCCATTCTCCTGCCTCAGCCTCCCGAGTAGCTGGGACTACAGGCGCCCGCCACGTCGCCCGGCTAGTTTTTTTTTGTATTTTTTTTTTTAGTAGAGACGGGTTAGCCAGGATGGTCTCGATCTCCTGACCTGGTGATCCGCCCGTCTCGGCCTCCCAAAGTGCTGGGATTACAGGCTTGAGCCACCGCGCCCGGCCGAGAGATGTTATTTCTACTTGACAAATGAGGAAACTGAGGGTCAGAAAGGTGAGACTTTACCTAAGTCTCACAGCTTATAAAATGTCAGAGCCAACATTTGAACCCAGGCCTGTTTGACTCCAAAGCCCATGCTCTAAATTACTTTCTAAGAGTGCCCTCTGCACCCTCAACAGAAGAACCAGGTTCTAACCTCAGATTTCACACTGATCTATTGTACAACTCAATATCAACTTCTCATTGCTGAGTAAATTATTTAGCGTCTAGGTGACTCAATGTCTTCATCTGTTAAATCAAAGTGACCTCCATTGTTGTGAGGATGAAATGGTATAAATTCATTCATTTATCAATAAATATTTATTAAGCAACTACTGTGTTCCAGGTACTATTCTAGGCATCGGGGATATATCAGCAGAGCTTGTTTCATGCATAAATGCTTCATGGGTTTGTGACCTGTGCAGTTGCACAGGGCCCCACATTCTAAAGGGCTTCACGTGGGAGTTTAATGCTCTGAGACTGCTGTCTTGAAATTCCCAATGACTGTATCTTTGAATTTGAATTTTTTTTTAAGTGAAGTCTGATAGGGCAGTGGAACAGGCCCGGGTGCTTAGAGCTTCAGCCTACATATGGTCTTGCTTCCCTTAAATAGGTGATATCTCTCTGGCCTTCCCCTCTCCGCTCCCAAACATAACCAGTGCCACCTTCTGCCTCCAACAGGAGTCTAGGTACAGACACAGAGTGGGTCAGGTGCACATGGCTTGTAGCATCTTGGGACAGGGCATGACAGTGGCCATTCCTGCTCTGCACTGGTAGTGTCACAACACATTTGGCAGATGACTTGGCAAGCAGCCTCTCGCTCACTCCAATCCAGGTAACTAGTTCATCCTGGCACAAAGGGTTGCAGTACACTTGGAAGGTGCCCGTCTGCCATGGCTCTGACCCCTTGGAAGAAATAGCTTATCAGTCTTGCAGCTGAAACTTGGCAGCCCATGGGGCTTGGGTGCCCTGAGACACATGGGTCACACCCAGTGCCTGAGAAGGCCTGCACTGGCCTGGCAAATATGCCTGTGCCTGATGGAGTCAACATTAAACAGCAAATAAAACCAATATAGCAGGCCAACAGAGAGAAACTGGAAAAATGGAAAAAGCTTTATATATTGGTATCTTGACTGGAACTGTTTTCAGGCTTTTTCATTTTGCCCTGGGCCCCTGTATTAACTTGCTAGGGCTACCATAACAAAATGGTACAGGCTTCAATGACAGAAATGTATTGATCACGGTTATGGAGACTAGAAGTCCAAGATCAAGGTGTTGGCAGGATTATCTCTCTGAGGCCTCCCTCCTTGGCTTGTAGGCAGCCACCTTCTCTCTGTGTCCTCACATGGTGTTTTCTCTGTGCAGGTGCTCAACCCTGCTGTGTCCTTTCGTGTCTAAATTCCACTTTTAAGGATATCAGTCATATTGGACTAGGTCCATCCTCATGGCCTCATTTTAATGTAATAACATCTTTGGAAACTCTATTTTCAAATACAGTCACATTCTGAGGTACTTACGGATTAAGATTTCAATACATGAATTGGGGGAACACAATTTGGCCCACTTGTGCCCCTCAAATTGTGTAGTTGGCATTGTATAGAGGTGGGAAATGGGAAATGATTCTTTTTTTTTTGAGATGGAGTCTCACTTCATTGCCAGGCTGGAGTGCAATGGCACAATCTGCTCACTGCAACCTCTGCTCCTGGGTTCAATCAATTCTCCTGCCTCAGTCTCCCAAGTAGCTGGGATTACAGGTGCGTGCCACCATGCCTGGCTAATTTTTGCATTTTCAGTAGAGATGGGGTTTCACCATATTGGTCAGGCTAGTCTTGAACTCCTGACCTCGTGATCCACCCACCTCGGCCTCCCAAAGTGCTGGGATTACAAGTGTGAGCCCCATACCTAGCCATGATTCTATTTTTATAGAGCTAATTTTTCTGAGTGAGGAGGTACGCAACTAAAAAGTAAATAACACAGAGTACAAGGAATGGTAGGGGAGTGACGGGGATGCATTTGCTGGGTTATATAAGATGACCAGGCGAAGCGTCTCTGAGAAGCAACACTAAATCAGAGACCCAAAGAAAATCAGGAAACGAGACGGAGGTACATCTGCATGGGAAAAAGATAAAGCTATTAGACTGGTGCCTGGAACACAGTGAGTCTGATAGATACATTTGCCAGCAGCAACAGCAGCATCATTTTTCATCTGATTTTCCTAAGCCTGCTCTGCTGCAAGTCGTAGAGATCTACCTGTGCTCTTCAGGTCTTGAGCAGTACTGACCAAGACCAACCAAGTTCAAGGATTCTCTGTGCTGCCAGCAAGTAAAGCCTGGAATTAATCCCTTTGCTGTGAGCTCGGTATATAGCAGGCTGAGAGTGACTATGTCCTCAGTACCAGCTGTGCCACAGGCAGCAGATCCCCTTACTGAATCCATTCTATATATGTGACGAAGCTACAAGAACCCCAGGTTCCTCCCTGACATTCCATTTCCTGAGCATGACTGGCGTTCAGTCCTCTACCCTGGGCTCTTTGCCTAGGGCCTAGCTCTGGTCAGTCCTTCCAATAACCCTGAAGTTCTTTTCTCCAGAGCAGTGGTTCTCAACTGGGGAGTAATTTCCTCTTCCTCCCTCTGCACCCCAGGAAACATTTGGCAGTGTCTGGAGACATTTTTTGGTTGTTATCACTGGCGGGAGGTGCTACTGGCATCTCGTGGGTAGAGGCCAAGTGTGCTGAATCTTATAATACAGAGGAGAGCTCCCCTCGTGGGTAGAGGCCAAGTGTGCTGAATCTTATAATACAGAGGAGAGCTCCCCAACTAAGAACTAACCAGCCCAAAATGACCATAGTGCTGAGGTTGAGACAACCTGCTCTAGAGGGCAAGTAATTCAGAATGAAGATAATGCACCAAACGCCAAACACAAGCAGAATCAGGGAAACAGTAAGGAATGTGCAGCATATGACAAAGTGTCTCCTTAGTGCAGGATCTCTCGGCTTAGCTTATCACCCCAGTTCCTTTCCCCATGACCCTGGACAGTGCCTGGAGGGCTCCTGCTAACCCAGACCGGGGGTATTGCTAAATGCCTGCAGTCCTACTGTCCTGCAGACCCGTTTCACTGGAAAGATCATCATGACTCCAGATAGGCTTGAATTCATAGACCCCTTTGGAGACTGAATTTTTGCAGAACACACTTTTTCCCATGGAGGCAGACTGATAACTAGCAATGGCTATGTGAGATCAGGCTCAGCCCTAGCATCCCTGGATGGTTTACTGCTGAGTCCCCACTAGGGATAACATGGCATTATTACCAAGAGGGTCAGCCGTGTCTTTCCACACCACAGTCGTATTGGAGTTTCATCTCAGTAAGAGTATAAGGCCTGACTTGATGTAGCAATTGTTATGATTCTGTGGCACAGAATCTGCACTCACAACAGCGTCTGTTACATAAACTTCCCTTCCACTCCCCGAATGCGGAAGAATCTTCCCACGAGGACCTTAGGCTATTCTTTAACTTAAATCAACCTTCCTTCTTCCACAGGAAGCATCTGTCCCTACCCAGCCTTTGAACAGTGGCCCTATTTGAGTTGAGGGTTGAGGACGGCATGGTGGAACATTTCTCAATTCATAGGTCAGGGGGTAAAGGCACAGGGACTAACCTGTCTCATTAGTGTCTGAGAGCTTTTGTGATTCCCCCAAGGCGTGTTCCAGGAACCTGAACACTCCCTTCAGGCAAATTTCTATGGCAACAGACAGAGTCCCGAGATGAAAGTTGTGTTCTGAATGTTACTATCAGGAAGCATCACGTAGGGTCTTAAAGATGTGGGGCAGAAGAGGATACTGGAATAGGGGAATGTGTGGTGAGTCTGAATGCGAAGTTATATATACAGCCTATGGAGTTCCTCCCAAAAGGATAGAGGTAAACGAGAGGGAGAGAGCACAGCAACTGCTAAATATAAAGCTAGAAGAGGAAGAGAGGAGGAGGCGGCAGCAGAGGATGTTTTGGTGTTTTGGGTGTGGGATGCTCCCCACTCTCTTCTGCATTTCTCTTCTCACCCTCACCCAGAAATGGATTGTTGCTTCTCAGAAAAGGTAAAGAATTGGCTTGAATTTAATCATGATAGCAAAGAAAGGGGGAAGGAAAGATTATATAACATTCTCCCAATTTTGAAAAGCCTGGTGCCATGGGACAAAACACTGGACTTATTATAGAATCCAGAGGTGCAGATCCAAGCTCCATCACTGTGGGTTTTGGCCACCTGATCCTGGCCAATGAGGCGACCCTGTAAACTGTGTTTTTTCCATAATAAAAACAATAATAACAAGTCCACTTCCACCAGAGCCCATTTTAAGAATCAAATGAGATAATAACTGTGAATATCTTTTGTAAATGATAAAACATTAAACTAGCATTTTCCATAATGTTCTCTGTAGAACATTAATTCCATGGGATATTAGTAAGATCCTCAAGTCAAAAAAATAACAATAAAGTTAAAAGGTTGTTGTTGTTAATTGTAGGATTTGTGAATATATTTCCAGTACTAAATGGACTGTGGAATCTTTTATTGCAGAGTATCTTGCATGACTAAAATGCTCAGAGCACACTTTGGGAAAGATTTCCCTATAGAAATATAAGAAATTACGCACACTATTCTTAGCTGGTGCATGAATGGTAGTAATGCGCAGAAGAGAGAAAATGTCAAGGGAATGGGGACCTAGAACACAGTGCTCCTCAGGGGAGTCTACACATATCAAAATTGGAGAATCCTCACTTTTAGAAAGTGGACAGAATTGTGCCTGCCCCCCTCCTAAAGATATGTTGAAACCCCAACTCCCCATTCCTCAGAATATGACTTAATTTGGAAATAGGGGTCTTTACAGAGATAATCAAGTTAAAATGAGGTCATTAGGTTGGACCCTAATTCAATATAACTGGTATTTTTCTAAAAAGGGGAAATTTCACCATAGAGACAGGAAAACACCACGTGAAGACAAAGGCAGAGATTCCAGTGATGCATAAGCCAAAGATTGCCAGCAACCATCAGGAGCCGGGAGAGAGCCTGGAACAGGTTCTCCCTCACAGCACCCAGAAGGGAGCAATCCTGCCGACACCTTGATTTTGGACTTCCAGCCTCCAGAACGGCAAGACAATGGATTTCAGTGTTAAAGCAGTCCAGGTTGTGGTACTTCATTACAGCAGGCAGCCATGGGAAACTAATATACCACACCTCCTGTGAAGAACTGGACAGCATCAGGTTTTGCAAGGGCCTGGCAGATAGCTGAAACTGAGCACACAGCTGATGCCAGAGCTGGGCTCTATTTCATAAGGTTGTAACACAGGTTGATGAGATTCCTGATGCTTTTATTTTTCCTCCTGAGCTCGAAGCAAACCATGTTTGAAAAACTGAGTAACTCTAAAGATGAGCTGCCTTCACTGGGGAAATCCTTCTTCTTATTCTGAGAAGGACAATGGGATGGTGTATATTTGCAATAGCTGAGATGCTCAGTTCTCTTCAACAAAGATACACATGGGACAAGTATATCATCAGCAGGAACACCATTGAGTCTAGGCTTAAAGTGTGATTATGGTGTCCAGCACCTGGCACAGAAGACGTGTCTGACAGGGAAAAGGACAACACAGAGTTGGGTCTGGGTGGTTTTTCATAGGATTCCAGATCCAACTCCATTTAATTTTAACCAATCATCTTCCAAGAATTATAAGAGTTATCCTAAGTGCTGTTTGACACAGCATTTTAAAGAAACTGCTTTTATTTTAAGATAACCAACGCTAAGAAATATTTAAATAACATATTGATATTTTTCTTTATGACTTCTGACAGGGTCAATATTCATCCTCTAATGGGGCATGTTTTCAGTGCCCAGCAGAGTGGATTCAGCATCCTGAAGTTGCATTTCCTGACTTTGTATTTCAGAGAGTATCATTAGCACACTGTTATTTTCTCCCAAATTCTGATACATTATGATGAGCAAAGTCCCTTTTTTTCATAAACTCTGACAAATGGAAAAATAATGTAGACAGAATAAAAGCTTCTGTTTTGCCCTGACTTCCAGGAAGCTCCAAGCTAAATTAAATGTTCAATCTCAATAATTATTAGAATTTTTGCTTCCTCTACCTTTTATTTGAATTTGGTTTTCTATTTCTATTTTTAAAGACTTATTTTATCATTAGCTTTCTGAAGTATAGTTTGGATCTATTTCCTGGCTCCAGAGTCAAAATATTCAGCTGTCTACCATGTATCTCTGCCTGGATATCCCACAAGAACTCAAGTTCAAGACCATATCAAAATTATGCTTTTACTTTTGTTTTTAAGCAGACACATCATCCTGCATCTCTGTCTGGATGAACATCGCCACCACTCACTCAGTTACCCAAGCCACATATTTGGGAGAACTTTAGACACTTCCTTCTCTTTCATCACCCACACTCAATCCACTACCATTCTGTTTAACTTGAATTTACTATTTCTCAAATCAGTTTCCCACTGTCCACGTGCAGGTCCTGCTGGATTACTGCAGCTTCTCCTAATAAGCTCCTCTTTCTCCAAACTATTTTTATTAATTAACCCAATAATGTCGCTTGCTATTTAAAATATTTTACAGGTTTGTTCTGGTAGTGAGGATGGATTTAGGCCCCCTTAGCATGACACACATCCTCACCTCCATAGGTTTATTTTTCAGTTTGCTTTAGATTATAATTTATGTTCCAGACATTGTGAATCACCTTCCATTTCACAGTGGGAATCGATCTTAAATATATACAATCTCTGAGCCCCCTTCTTCTGGGTCAGTAGTCCTACTGTTATATTTCTCAACAACTCTGACTCAACCAGAAATAACCATTGTCTTCTCAAAATAGAGTGCCAGAGGAATAATACACAGCAGGCCTTTGAATTTGCTGTTTTCTCTTCGTTGAATGGCATTTTCAAACCAAATTTACCTGTATCATTCCTCATCATTCTTTGAGACTCCGTTCAAACATCACTGCTTCCTCTGGACTGGTTCTGTTTCTTATCTCTCCTTAAGACTCATGTAACTGCCTTGCATGAGAGCTTCCAGTGTATCTTGCACATAGTTCTGCCGAATCTTATCACTCCATATTGTAATTGTATGTTACCTTGTCTGTATCCACCATGACTATCATCGCTCATTTTTAAATTTCTTAAAAGTAAGAACTGTTTTGCTCCATTTCATCATCAGAATCTAGAACAGTGACTATAGCACAAGTGAACTCAATGAAAGTTTGTCTGGGAATGAACAAATGAGTTCCTGAAAATCTGAGTTATAATAGGTGACTAAAAAATAACAGCCTTTAAAATATAAGGCCATACCAATTATAGCAGGTCACTGTTACTACTAATATAATTTTTTGTAAAGTAGTTTGTTCTATGAATAGGCATGCAATCAATGTTATGATGTTCCTTCTGTGAATCGCATGTAATTAACTTTGCTTTTAGACTTACTAAATGGCAAAGCCTTAGAGGTACTCAATTGTGGGCTACAAAGATGTGGTCTTGCCTCAGAAGGTTATACTGTATATGGATACAAGAGAATACTCTATTTTATAGATAGGAAAACCCAGAGAATAAGTAACTTTCAGCAGGTCACTCACAGAATAAGTGATAGGGTAGAGATTCAAATTTGAGCCTTCTGGTTCCAGATTCACACTACTTTTCATTTCTACCAACTGTGAGTTATTAAAGGGAAATCTCAAAATAACATCCACTTTAGCTTAGCATTTTATTATATGAAAGCAACAGGAGGTTAGAGAAGTAGATGGAAAAGATATCATGAGAGAGCTAGGACTGGAGTTAGCCTGAAAGAATTGGCTGTGCATAAATCAAAAGGCATTCCAGCAGAGGAAAAGAGCATAAACTAAGATTCATGCTTAGACAAGTCATGGGAAAACATAAAAAGGTAGGAGGAAGAAAAATATTAATTATTCAGAGATGATAATTGTTAAAATAATCTTACTCTATTTTTTTCCAAAGTTTTTTTCTTCTGGATGCATTATTTGTTTTTCAAAATTGAGATCATGTTGCATGTCAAGTTTTGAGTCCTACTTCTTAAAAAAACTTGTGTGCTAACATAAGCATTTTCTTCTTAATATAAACTATTTGTACACATTATTTTTAATGGTCCTATGATCATTAAACAGATGCACACTAGTTTAATTAAACATTTCTCTATTGTCAAACACTTGAAGTTGTACACTTTTTTTTTTTTTTTTGGATTAGAAATAATGCTGTAAGAACTTCTTTGTCCATAAACCTTTTTTTAAAATTTATTCTTAATTCCTTCGGATAAAACTACAAAAGTGCAATTTCTAGGTCTAAAGATATTAATTTACTTTTACTTTTTCCCCCCAGATATTAAACTAATACTCCCTGGAACTAGGACATAGTGGTAACTAAGTTAAAGTCCCTAGCCTCAGGAGTTTACTTTCTACAGTAAATATAAATAAATAAGCATAGATAAATAAACAAAATACAACAGGGAAAATGCTTTCATTGAAAGGCGTTTAAACAAAATCTGTAGGACCACAACAAAGAAAATGGCTGCCTCTGTGAGAGGTAAGAAAATGCCACAGAGGATGTGACTTCTGAAATATGATTCTGTTAGTTTAATTTTTCTCTGACACTGTAATCTGAAGAGACAGCTGTTATTTCTGATTGTGTCACAGCTGTTGAGATATTTAAAGGTAGTGCTACCAACCCAGAAGAAGAGTAGAGATGATATGTTTTAAAGATGCATTTGCGTGCACTATTGGCTAAATTGGATAATCATTAATTCAAGTTAATAAATACAAAGGAATGAGTTACATAACCCCAGTTTGAGGAAGCTTAGTTATTTGCTGACATTTTTCAACTTTGTACCACTTTGAAGCCATTTGTTTCTATTTTGAAAGATTTCAGCAACAGCAACTTGTCATAAACCATGACGAAAAGAATGGGAAAACCCCCAGGCTTTCAAAGATTCTCTCCTTCATACCCACCAGTATTAGTTTAATTAGGGAGTATTAGTTTAATTAGGGAGTATTAGTTTAATACTAATTAAAGGCCAGAGGTTTCCAGACTTTCTCAGTTTATGGCACCCTTAGTGTCTCCATAATTGATTTCATGGTGTCTCTAAGCCAATGGAAATACCTAATTGTTCCATTTATCAAGTAGTTAGGGTAAATACACAAGTATTTATATCCTAAGAGCATAGTAGCCACTTAAAAACTCATGTATATTAGTTGAAAGAAAAAAATTGTATTTTATTCTCAACCATAATTATGTAGGAATGGGATGTGTATGCCTGTACACAGCTTTTCAAACCTGGGAATATAATTGAACAGTGTCATCCTTATTTCTTGTTCCACATTGATATCCATGCAATACATGCTTTTTGTTATAGTAACTGCCAAAAGCACTGCTTTACAGAGATGTGAGGGTGCGTTTCTGGTGGGAATGTAGAATGGTGCAGCTGCTGTGGAAAATAGTATGGCAATCAAAATAATTAAACATAGAATTGCCATATGATCCAGCAATTCCACTTCTGGATATATACCCAAAAGAATTGCAAGTAAGACAAATATTTGTACATTCATGTTCATAGCAGCATTATTCACAATAGCCAAAGGGTGGAAGCACTCCACATATCCATCAATAGCTGAATGAAATGTGGGCATGGTGGCTCATGCCTGTAATCTCAGCACTTTGGAAGGCCCAGGCGGGCGGATCACCTGAGGTCGGGAGTCTGAGACAAGCCTGACCAACATGGTGAAACCCCGTCTCTACTAAAAATAGAAAAATTAGCCTGACCTGGTGGCAGGCCCCTGTAATCCTAGCTACTTGGGAGACTGAGACAGGAGAATCACTGGAATCCGGGAGGCCGAGGTTGTAGCAAGCCAAGATAGCAGCGTTGCACTCCAGCCTGAGTGACAAGAGTGAAACTGTGTCTCAAATAAAAAAAAAAAAAAGGTTAATGAATAAACAAAATGTGGTATGTCCATATAATGGCATATTATTCTGCCACAAAAAGCAATCAAGTACCAATACATGCTACAACACGGATGAACCGTGAAAATGCTATGCTAAGTAAATAAGTCAGATGCATAAGGGCAAATACTATATAATTTCACTTATATAAGGTACCTAAAATAGTCAAATTCACAGAGACAGAAAGCAGAATAATGGTTACCAGGGTCTGGGGGAAGGGAGAATGGGGAGTTATTGTTTAATAGATACAGAGTTTCAATTTGCAATGATGAAAAAGTTCTCCAGATGGGTGGAGGGGATAGCTGCACAAAAATATATAAATACACTTAATGCCACTGACCTGAATACTTAAAAATGATTAAAAGGAAAAGAAGTCATTATATGAAAAATATACTTGCACACACACTTATAGCAGCACAGTTCGCAATTGCAAAAATATGGAACCATATATACACAATGGAATACTACTCAGGCACTAAAAGGAATGAATTAATGGCATTCATAGCAATCTGGATGAGATCGGAGATTATTATTCTAAGTGAAGTAACTCAGGAATGGAAAAGCAAACATTGTATGTTCTCACTCATAAGTGGGAGCTAAGCTACAAGAATGCAAAGGCATAAGAATGACACAATGGACTCTGGGGACTTAGAGGGAAAAGGTAGGAAGAGGGTGAGGGATAAAAGGCTACAAATTGGGTTCAGCGTATGCTTCCCAGGTGATGAGTGCAACAAAATCTCACAAATCACCACTAAAGAACTTACTCATGTAAACAAATGCCACCTGTTTCCCCAAAACCTATGGAAATTTTAAAAAATGTTTAAAAGGTATATTTTATGTATATTTTACCCCAAGATGACATTGAAGGGCACGTGGTGCTGTTTCTGTTGTTGAAGGCCGAGCTGCCTGGAGCTAGCAGTTTGCATGAGGTCTGACAGGTGTTGAGTATCACTGTATTTCCCTTAGTAATTTACAATATCCAGTGGCACACCTGTGAGTTTGCTGCAGTGCCCTGGGGTACCTTAGCACACTTTTTGGGAGCCAGAGCTCAAAGCCATGCCCTCTACCTTAGAGCTTCTTCCTTACCCCACTAAATCATTACAGACAAAAGAGCTTGGAAGGAGCCTGCACCGCTTAGTCATGCTGCTGACTAACTCTGTGACCTGGGAAACTAACCTGGCCTCTCCCCAGCTCAGCACCCTCTTACAGTGAAGATAATATATCCCACACCTCTTTGCAAACTCTGAAGTACCAAAGAAGAGTTACTGTGGTGTTCCATATGTCGCTCAGAGGACTACGAAGAAGCAGAGGTTTTCCACTAGTCTTAGGTGAAAATCCTCAAAATGGCAAGTGGACCCCAACCCCCTCCCCAGCCTCTGTGCATCATCCATGTCACCCTCATCTGCTCCACTCCAGCCACTCCAATCATCTTTCACTTCCCTCTGCTTCTAGTCCTTCCTGTCTTCCCCCTCCAGGGCCTTTCCCCATGCTATACCTTCTATCTAGAAAACTTTTCCCCACCCCACCCTCTTTACCTAAGGAATTCCTGCTTCTCCTTCAATCCCCATTAAATGTCACTGCACCCAACTGTGAAACCTTCTCTGATGTTCCAGACTAGCCAACTGGGTAGTTCACTTTTTTGTGGCCATTGTTTCATTTGTCTTCCTTTCTAGAATATAAGCTCCTTGAGGGCAGGCACTACATGTCCTTTCTACCATGCATCCCATCCCCAGTGCCTGACGCAGTTCCTGGAACGTAAGAACTGCTCAGAAAATATTAGGTGATCCTCATTCACAGGAAATGTCAGAATTTGCACAGGAGAAGCTGACATAAAGAAGAGCCAGATGGAGTACAGTATGATGAGCGAATTTCTGCCTCATTCGTCTCAATACCTTGTCGTCTCTTTTCTTTCTTCTTTCTTAATTCTTAATATCTCCTCCTCTCTCCTTGTGGTACTGACCACTTTCATACTAGGGACTGATAAGAAAGTGCGGTTCTGTTCTGATGATCCTGAAGAGGCAGAAGAGGCTTCTTCTATATTTTCTTAGGGACAAAAGGATGAGAATTTATATGTTTGAAAAGTATCTTTGGACACACAAAAAATTCAGCCCTGTCTCTGCTCTCTCTCCAAAGCATGAAAAAGCTTTTGGTTTTTCTCCGTGTTAATCTCCACATAAAATCTTTGGCAGCAGTACTAGGTTCTCCTTCTCTTAAGCTCCACTGATATCAGGAACTACCTAGGCAAAATTCTTCCCTTATTATTGAGAGCCTACTCTGTGCAAGGATTGGGCAAATCACTTTACTCACATGAAGACGACCTCTGCATAATGCCCTGCAGCAGATGTATCATTATCCCTATTTTACTCATAGAGAAATTGACTCTCAGGAATAAATGATGCTCCTAAAGCTGCACAGCAAATTTTGTCCTCAGTGTAGCAGGACATCCTTTTATCTCCCCCTTCCTCCTTGCCCCCACCTCATGCTTATCCCATTTCAGCTTTTAGAAAAAAAAAAAACCACATACACACACACATTGCAAGTATTTTCCCTAAGGAACCCAACTCATTTTCTTGGGCACTGGGCTTATGTAGAGCTGAATGCCTATGATTTTGTCTGCCACTTAACTGAGATTAGCTGGAAGCAATCTGCTTAAAGTTTAAGCATCAACTTATCACTTTCTTAACTGTGCATTCATTTTCAAGGGGATGGTTAACTTTAATGGGAATGGGGGATTGAATCATGTAGCAACAGGTTCTGTGACATGTGGGAGCCAGAAGGGAAGTGAGAGACCTTCCCCATCAGATGTTGTATGAAGGGGGATCTGTTGTAAAAGTCTGGATTAATTTTCTGCCTGCAATTTCCTTCAGGGTACAGGCAGGAAGATACCCACTCTGTCACCCTGTCATTGGCATCAAACATTCACTCTATTCACACGGCAGGACAGTGCCTGCAAACAATGAAGTAAGGGAGGAAACAAGGTCAAAATTTCTCAAAGCCAACAGAGACACAGAGGATGCACAGACTCTCAGAATTTGCTTGCTGGAAGGAATCTTCACAGTCATTCGGTCCCATCACTTCACTCTACAGAAGAGAAAATGGAGGTCCCGTGTGGTGGCTCATGCCTGTAATCTGAGGACTTCGGGAGTCCAAGGCAGGTAGATCACCTGAGGTCAGGAGTTTGAGACTAGCTTGGCCAATATGGCGAAACCCCGTCTCTACCAAAAATACAAAAATTAGCTAGGCGTGATGGCGTGCCCCTGTAATCCAAGCTCCTTGGGAGACTGAAGCAGGAGAATCACTTGAACCTGGGAGGCAGAAGTTGCAGTGAGCTGAGATCATGCCACTGCACTCCAGCCTGGGCAATAGAATGAGACTCCACCTCAAAAAAAAAAAAAAAAAAAAAAAAAAAAAGGAGAAAACTGAGGCCCAGAGAAGGATGGTAACCTGTCCTACAATGTGCAGCAAGTCAGAGCTGGACTAGAATAGAGAAGATTTGTTTCACCATCTCTGAGCTTCCAAGAGTCTCTTGACTTCCTAGGGACAACAAAGTACAGCTTGCTTAATACTGTTAACCGAAAGCCAGACTTCTGGACCTTTAATAAAAACATTCTTTGCTTTCATGAACATGTGGTTTTACATTTTCTCCAAGAAAAAGCAAAACTTTTCTCTGAGAAAATTAATAGGCTCACAACTTCTTGAATTACCATGTTTTTTTTTCTCCCCATAATTGTTACACACTATAGTATAACATCTCCTTTTTTGTCGTATGTCCTAATTAGGTAGGGAAGACCTAGGAACTTTAACTTAGTTGATGGGTGGAGCAAACAGAAGTTAAAAGATTGTTATGAGAAATCTTATAAATTCAGAGAAGTCAGCCTGGCTGAGAATCCGGTAGCTTCAGTCTTTATTCTGTTAGCTGAATTAAGAATTTTTTCTTGCTTGGCATTTTACAGGTGCCATACTCTGGCTCACAGCCAACCTTCTCTTACAGGGAGTCCATTCTAGGCAAGGCAAGTTTTCTTTCCTGGCACCTCCAATTTATTATGCCCATTCATAAAATAAGTGCTGAGCGTCTACTATGCATGTGACATTGCCCAATATTCTGGTAATATAAAGAGAATTCCTAGTGGCTAGCTCGCAACACGTCTAGTATAAAGTAGGATCTTTTAGTCCACAGATAGTGATCCATTTGTAGGTCATAAAATAAGTTCAGTAGATCATGGTCAGCATTTTCTTTTAATGAAATTGTGGTAGGTTGTTGCAGTCACGGCCATCAATGTGTTCCTGCCTCCATATGACTCATTGGCTAGTGGAAAGATAGTAAGTGTGACAGAAGCAGATATTTGAAAAATGCTTCAGCACTGGAACTTGTCCTCTCTTGCTGCTCTTGAGAACTCCGAGACCATTACCATGCAAATAAACATGGGCCAGTCTGCAGAAGAAGAAAGACACACAGCCCACCCAGTCATTTGTACAGAGACTGCAAACCTACCACCAAATATGTGAGTGAAGCCCATACAGGACAAGCTAACCTCCCCCAACCACACCAGTGAAGCCACCAAGTGACCACAGATGTGTGGATGAGCCCAGCTGATGAGCTGAGACTGGCTCATTCTTGTATAGGGTTTTTCAGCATTCCTGGCCTCTACCCACAAAAACCAATAGTTTCTATCACCCCAGTTGTGAAAACTAAAATATCTTCAGACATTATCAAATGTCTTTTAAGTTACAAATTACCCCCAGTTGAGAATCACTGGTTTAGGAAATCCATCCAACAAAATCATGAGAAAAATAAATGGTTGTTTTTTGTTTGTTTTTGTTTTTGTTTTTGTTTTTGAGACAGAGTCTCACTCTGTCACCCAGGCTGGAGTGCAGTGGCACTATCTCGGCTCACTGCAAGCTCCGCCTCCCAGGTTTACGCCATTCTCCTGCCTCAGCCTCCCGAGTAGCTGGGACTACAGATGCCCGCCACCTCGCCTAGCTAGTTTTTTGTATTTTTTAGTAGAGACGGGGTTTCACCATGTTAGCCAGGATGGTCTCGATCTCCTGACCTCGTGATCCGCCCGTCTCGGCCTCCCAAAGTGCTGGGATTATAAACTTGAGCCACCGCGCCCGGCCAAATGGTTGTTTTTTTAAGCCACTAAATTTTAGGAATAATCTGTTACCCAACAAATAATATCTGATACAGGAATAGAATAGAATAGAATAGTATAGTATAGTTCAGGAAGCATGACACTTGATAATGATAAGTACTATTTTATAAAACAATATTATGTGTGTACTGGGTTAAGGTGTGAAATATATTTCTCACTCTGGGTTATAGTCAGAAAAATTTGAAAGCCCTCTGGATTTTAAAGGGAAAGGCATAGAGCTGGATTCTTGCCCCAGTTCTTATACCTACTAACAGTAATAATGGATTTTTTTTCTAATGTCTCTAAGCCTTACATTTCTTCTCTAAGCAAACCAGCCTATTTGAAAGTTAGCTGTGAGGTATAAATACATACAAGTGTGTTTTAAAGTTAGAGCTACAAAAATATTCATGAAAGCCATCATTATTTGGCTTTGTTTTCTTTTATGTCCTCCCCTTCCCTGAAATGCTCTCCACCCCCCTCTTTCTAGTCAAACTTTATACATGATTCAAGGTGCACCACTCGGGCTCCACTATGCCCATGAATCTGGTTGGTATTTGTTAAGTGTGCTCAATGTCCACTCCTAACATGTCACTGTGGCACTTACAATATTTCAATTTAGCACTCAGTTCCATTCTATTTTGTTTACATATGGTACATGTTTTAGCTTCTCTCCCTACCTAGACTGCAAGCTCCCTGGAGGCAGGGGCCATGTTACAGCCTGTTTGCACATTGAGCAGCACATTTTCTTGGACACCTGCTAGGTCATCAGAAGGACTTATTCACTTACTGATTCTCATTCAAATGGCACAATGCTCACATTCTTTCTACTTTATGGATTTTACCTTCAGCAGACCACAGTCTCCTCTACAAATTAGTCTGCTCCTTATAGGAATCCTGAAAGTCCCTTCTGGGGTTTGAGCCATCACCCAGCTCCAACTGTGTGATTAGTATTGAAGAACAGGAGCAGAATAACAGCACCATGCTGACTGTTTGGGGTATTACCAGATAAGCCACCTCCTAAGAGGAATGTCATCTACCAGGAAAGCAGCAGCTACCTGTGATAACTGTGCTTTTCAACTAAAGAAGACCTGGGGTACCTGACCTCCTCCTTGGCCACAAGCGCTGAGTCAGGCAATTATAGTGCAATGGCTTCACACCCAGCAGAACTGGTATGGAGCCCTCATGCCTTACCTGTTTAATTCCTATGCTTCCCACAAGAAGCATTCCATGCTGAAAGGACATCTTCAGCAGGAGGCATCTTTGTTGCCATTGGTTCTGTAAGGCTGTGCCTGGATTTCCTCTCTGGCACACTACTTTCTGCCTCCCCAAGTATCTCCAGGTGACTGACCCTGCGGGGGCAGATGGCAGTTCTAGGCAGAGAGGAGTATTTACCATTTGTTGTTAGACTATTAGCAAGCACAGCCTGTTAATGCTCCCTGATTGATTTCTGAATGTTTTTCCTTCTGTTGAAACTTAGCTATAGAGGATGGCATGAAGAGACAAAATGTTTACTTGGTTCCTTATCCCAACGGCTGCTAGGAAAAGCCATAGGAATTTATTAAACAAGTGCCCTGGTAGGTAGATGCAAAGCTGACTCTACCCTCCCTGGAAATCGTATTATCAGGAAAAGGTAGCATATTTAAAAAGAAAGCACCCTGGGTTTGGGGCCTGAATATCTGAGCTTGAAGCCTACTTATTTCCAGTAACTGGTTGTTTCCAGCTGCCAAGGTTCTGTGACTTTGGACAACTCACTGAAGCCCTCAGTGTCTGTTTTCTCCCCAGTAAATAAGGATAATAATCTCTCTCTCAAGGCTGCTGAGAGGTTTACATAAAATGCTCTGTGGAAATTTCTGAGTAAATGGAATCATTTGTTAATATCAATGCAATGAAATAGACCTTTTCCACGATTAGTAATTCTGGGAATGTGTGGGAAAACATGGCTCCCCTCTCTCTCCCTCCATACTAAAGGACATGGCACCAAATATGCCAACTCTCAGAGGAAAATGGAATTTGACTTTGTTTTCTTTGAAGAAGGCAACTAAAAACCACTTTTGGTTTCCTTCAAGAAATTAAAAAGAAAAAAAAACGTAATTACACTGAAAGATTTTAAGTTAAAGGAGAATACTTTTCAACATGGAGGTCTTAAAAACAGAGACTAATACTCAATAATAATAGACATATATGGCACTTTACAGTTTGCAATGGTAGGTTCTCTGGAGGCTTCTAAGAGTAGAGTTGGTGGCAACAGCTCCAGAATTCATTCACTCAAAAAAAGTTTACTGAGTATGCACCATGTGAAAATCACAGTTCGGACCCTCAGGATACAGTGTGGAAGAGGGCAAGCAAACCCTGTCCTTATGGAACTTACATATCACTAGGAGACAAACCAACAAGAATTGAGAAACATGACAATGGAATAGAACACCAGGTGCTGGTAAGTGCTATGGGACAAATAAAATGAGATAATTGTATAGATACTATATTATAGAGAATAAGGGTGGGGTATCCCTTTAGAAAGGATGATAGGGAAGAACTTTCTGAGGCATTGATGTTGGACCTTAATGAAAGAAGGGAGAAATACACATACCTACACACACAAACACACACACACACGTGTGTTTGTATCCCATATATATTTATATATGAATATATGTATATTATATATATGGTTTGGCTATGTGAGTGTGTGTGTGTATATATATACACACACAGATATATTTATGGTTGGGCTGTGTTCCCACCCAAATCTCATCTTGAATTGTAATTTTCATAATCCCCGCGTGTCATGGGAGGGACCCCTTGGGAAGTAATTGAATAATGGAAGTGGTTTCCCCCATGCTGTTCTCGTGACAATGAGTGAGTCTCACCAGATCTGATAGTTGTTTAAGTGTCTGGCATTTCCCCTGCTGACACTCGTTCTTTCTCCTGCTGCCCTGGGAAGAGGTGGCTGCCACCATGATTGTAAGTTTCCTGAGGTCTCCCCAGCCATGCAGGACTGTGAGTCAATTAAACGTCTTCCTTTATAAATTACCCGGTCTCGAGTATTTCTTCTCTTCAGAGCAGCATGAGAATGGACTAATACAGTAAATATATATATTTGGATTTCTGGGAAGAAAGTTCGCAAATGAATGAAAGTATATGCAAAGATCCTGAGGCAAGAATATGCTTGGTATGTCTGAGGAATAAGACAATTCTGACTCACTTTGTTCAGATTAAATGCTTTCTCAAGAGCCTTTCCAGCATTCTTTATGGCTCCGTAAAAGAGATTTTAATCTCTTAATTGTAGTATTTTAATTATTATTTATTCATTTCTTATGGGTAATATAACAGCAACATAAACTTTGCATTCAAGTGGAATGGTATTTCCAGTCAAAGCTGGCTGAGTTCAGCACGTCAGCTGTTTCAAATAAGGTCTAGGAACTCTGAAAGAGCATTTGGAACTGTTTATCCCAATCAGACCTCCTGAGGCCTCAATGCCCCCTATTTATCTTCAGAGCTAAGTGAGAAGAAGTGGCTGGTCCTGTAAAAGCTGTGGTGAAAGGAGTCACAGAAGGCCTTCTCAACACACTGCAGGACTCCTGAAACATTATCAGCAGAGAAAGAGTTGGCTGCAGAACTGAGAGAGTTGGAAGGGAACAAAATGGATAGGGTTTGCTGGATATGGGGAATGCACATGTACTTGCTTTGTAGTTGTTTTCATATGCAGACCCTGATCCAAACCAGATAATGGAAATCCACTTGCACAGCTTACTCCTCTCTGCATACGGAGCTGAGCTCATCAATAGCCTGCTTTACTTTCCAGAGCAAACGCTCATGAAGCTTAAGCTGGCCTTACTTTCCTCTGCCACCTGAGTCACCTGCTCCATACCACTTCGTACCAGAGGAATGAAAACAGTCAGTATCCCTTGACTGTTTCAAAGTTAAACCAGTTAATGGGACTCTCCTACTGTCTTCATGTCCCATTTTAGAGGGAAACCTGTCATAAATGAGATTCCATTTAGCTTTCCTCTTGGAAACACAGAAGACAACTATCCTGTGCCTACTCAGGACCATGGGGTTTGTCATGATCCCAAGTGGTGGCAGGAAGGAAAAACACAAACAACAGAGAGAAAAGGAGGTAGAATCTCTTGCCTCTTGCTCAGCTTCTGTTGAATTGTTCTTGTTCTCCACTCCTATCCCATCAGTCCAATAACTGAGATTTCCACAAAGGAAGATTTGAAAAGCATTTTATCATTTTCTTCACCTTATATTTGCCCATTGTCAAATTTCTGCCAATTATGGCTAAGTGCTATGTATAAGATACCCCTCCTCCTTCCTAGGCCACGCCTCTTTCTTGCCAACCCTTCTTTATGCTGCCATACAGCTACCTTCTTTCTCCAGAGAATCTGTCTGTCTAGAGGTCAGAGTCAGGGATAGGCTAGACACACTCCTAAAACAGACTGAATGGATTCCTACAGTCAGGCCACACGGGAAAGCTCTGAATGTCTTTTCTCCCCACTAGCAAATGTGAAAGGTACAGATTTCTCTACAAGACTGATGACTGGATGAATTTTCCCTTAGAAGGTCTCTTCATCCCCAGTCATCATTCTGCTAAGAGTGGTCAACTATCCATCATCTGCTAGATGTAATATCTGTTCTGGGAAAGAGGAAAATATGGACTCTAAGCCTGGCTCTCTGTAGATGAGCCATGTCTTCATCTGGGGGTCTCAGCTGCCTCATTTGTAAAAGAAGCGTATTTACAAACACCCAATACTGATTGGAATGAATCAGAGGTTTTCAAATCATGTTTCTCAGAGGCTCCGGACTCTGCTGGTGCTTTCTGCCCTCACTTCAACCAGAGCAAAGCCGTCTATCACTCCTATATCTTGGGCTTCCACATGGAATTCATTTGTAAGAAATTTCATTAAAAGAGTTTGAAAACCACTGGATAGATGAGCTCTAAGCTGCAAAAATAGAGGATGCCTAGAACCAGGGAACACTCTGAGGATGCACTGGTTCCATGGCCAGTTATCTTTGCATGGCTATGGATAATGATACTATCCTCAAAGTGTGGTCCCCTGACCAGCATCTTCAGCATCACCTGGGAACTTGTTGGAAATACAAATTCACAAACCTCACTCCATATCTACTAAATCAGAAACCCAAGGGGTAGGGTACATCCGTGTTTTCACAAGTCCTCCCAAATAATTCTGATAGATGCTAAAGTTTGAGCACAATGGCCTCAGAGCAGTAAACTCAACCCAGTTTTGCCAGATCCCTTACAACTCTCCTTCCTTTCACTTTGTCGTTGTGTTTTCAAGGCCACAGAAGACACTCATTTCCAGCTCCTGGAAGCATGCCAACTCTGCTTCCAAAGGTGAAAAGCTAGCATCCTAAAAGCTGACCTACAGGGATACTAAGGCTGTGGGAAGGATGCAGGGAGGGAACTTTGTAATTGCTTCCAACCAAAAGGCTGGTTCCTTTCTGCAGCTGCCTCCAGGACACCAGAGCTCTCCCGAAGGAGGTGCCTCACTTATTAACATCATAACTCAAGTAAGTTGCTTGGAGTCACCGCACATGGAAAATTGCATTCTGCAAAGTGTTGAAGCTGCAAAGTCACCAGCTGAGTCGATAGACTTTTATTTTAACGATGTTTGTGATCAATATTTAAGCAGGATTGACCGAGGCGGCTGCTAGTGCACCTCTCTTCTTCCAGCTGCTTGTGAAAGATAAAATATTTACTTGGGGAGGGTGGGGATGTTACAACGGTTTGAGGCCAAGGGGGGGAGTTTCAGGGAGGTATAGAGCAAGAGTGCCACAGGATGCATTAGCATCAAGCTCTTATGGACCTGGAGTCTCTCAGGGCCAAAGGAGCTTTTGTTTAGACATTCTGGGTAGGTTATGAGAGAATGAGAAGAGAATTTATGGAAAGATTTGGTCACTAGTAGTATAAACATTCGAGTATTAAGAAATTTTCTTGAAAATAGTCATGGTGTATTTAATCATGCTTTTATTGAAACCTAACTACAATTACTAGCTAAGTGCTTAGTTCTGATTCAGACAGCTAAAGTGTAACCCTGCCTACTGTGTTTCCATGGACATGTTATCAATACCCCTGAGTGTCACTTTTCTCATCCATAAAATGGTTCCTCATGAAGTTGTAAAGAATGAATAAGACACAATGTAAAACAGTTGAAATATTGGCTGTCTATAGTATGTGCTCAGTGACTGTTAGGAAATTATTGGTAGATCTCAAAATCCAGTTCTACTTGTCTCTTAACATCATAATTTTAAAGACCTATATGATCAATGCACAAAATTAGGTAACATTTTGGAACATGGTATGAACTAGGGAGCATGATGCAATCTCTATTAAAGGAAGTCTGAAAGAAGAGAAACTAGAAATGGCTAGAGAAATCAGGTAAAACTATATGGAGAAGATCTAGCTGAAGTTATACCTAAAAAGGCCAAAAGGACAATTGAGAAAGACAATGGGAGAATAGCTTATGTGGATATATCATTTATAGATGTGACCCTGTGAGCAATCTGTTGGATCTGAGGCACATTCGCACACATCAGTACATAGGAAAGGTTAAAAACCCAATGAGTAAGATACCTTGGAAAACCTGGAAAAAGTGTGATCTAAGGAGAGGGAGATGGCACCCTGCTTTCAAAGTATGGGCAATGGAAAGGAACCCATACTGGGGACTGGGCAGAGATTAGTGAGGTGAGACAGGGTGACCAACCCATTCCACTTTGCCTGGAAGCTTCCCATCTTAGCACTAAAAATCCTGAGTGCCAGAAACCCCTCAGTTTTAGACACCCCTAAATTCTGGCAAGCCAGGATGGTTGGTCACTCTATGATAAAGAAGCAGGGAAAGATATTCTTTCCTAAAGTCAAAGGAGGCAAATTTCCATGGAGGAGAGAATGATCAACAGCATCCAAGGCAAGAGAGATCTAACCTGCGAAGGGCCAATTGGATAGGAGGTCACTGGGGGCAGGATAAGGAATGCTGTGATGCCATGGGGTGGTCTCTAGGCTGGACTTCATATGCTATGAGATGTCTCTTTAGCAGAAGAATGACTGGATGACAATAATCTCTTAAGAACCTGATTTGTCTTATAACTTTTTTAGAGCACAAGAAAAATGGCCTAGTCCAAAACCAAGCATACCCCCCTCCTGAGGTGCAGTTTGTGGAGCCTGTTTGTTCAGGATTCCTTACCTCTGGTGCAAATGGTTGAGTAGCTCAATATGCCAGTCTCTAGTGTTTGGTTCATAATGATTCTGATGTTGCATGGATGGTCAAATGACTGACTTTGCCATCAATCATGGGAGCCTGAGATGCGGATGATGGATTGGGCCACTTGAACAGCTGCCTGTGGGAAGTCTGATTTTGTTCAGATGAGCTGCTCCAGACAACCTCTCCTCCTGCTTCCTCTCTAACCCTCTGCTTCCGGCTCTCGCTCTCTGTGTCTCTGGCGGAATCCCTTACTTCTGGACTTATTTCCTTCCTTCCTTCTACTGTTCTTCCCTCCCTCCCTTTTTGCTTTATTTTCTTTTTTCCATTCCTTGGTTCTCTCTTCCTTTCTCTTTTCCTCCCTTTTCCTACTTATCTTTTTTTCTTCTTCTGGCTTATTTCTTAAGGCCCATTTTCATTTAATTGGGACTTGGCAAGACGAGGGCACAAAAAGCATTAAAATACTTTCTTTCAAAGCAAGGGCTAGAATCCAAAAGTCCTCTTAGCGCATCCTGGGGCTCAGAACCATATCTACTCTGGTTGTGGCCTAGGGAATTGCCTGTATCACAGGAAGATAATGTCTCCCTCTTACCTGCATTCCTGAGACTGGGCTTCTGGGACAGGCCACACTGAAAGTAACAGGGAACTCAATCACTTTCTAACTGAATACTTTTTTTCCAAGTTTCAGGAAACAGTATCTGATAGCTTTAGCCTCACAGACCCTTCTATTACAGGAGACTGAAGGACTCTACTTCAAGGATGCAAAACAGATGTATATAGAAGATGAGCTGACTTTAGTTACTATTTGAAGAGTTGAATTGAAGCCAGCATGGATTATTTTAAAAGCACAGATATATTTTTAAAGTCAAATCAGTCTGGGTCTTATTAAACGTGACTCTCTCCATGTGTGTATGAGTAGACAGTGGATGTGGATGTGTGTCTAGATGTTTTTATCCTTCTAAAATTCTGTGAAGTCATCTCTCCACTAGTATATAGGATCAGCTTCTATGCTTTAGATCTCCCTCATCAGAAACCACAGGCTAACTTTGGGGGCCCAAGCTCAGATGAACTCTGCTTCTCCTTAGAGGTCTCAGTGGATGTCTTGGAGAGTGTTTGAGTGGGGATTACAGGTTTTTCAGTGTGTCTCTTGTGAGATCAGAGATAAGAAAACTGAAACAAAAATTTGATTTTATTTGCAACACACATTGTGCTGCCAATGGCAATAAGCCACACATGCTGTCACGGATGCAGAGTAATTCTGTCCTGTCTGGATTGCTTTTATAGCTTCACTTTCCCTCCATTCCCCACACAGACTATCTAGACACCCTCCTAGTGCATTTGCGTCTGTATCTATACATGTCTACAAACTATAAAATTATGCATACAATATAAGCTCATTGGTGGAAATGTATTTGAAGAGCAGTGTTCTTTACAATAAAATTGATTTGGGATTCTTTGTTTTTTTTGCCCATGCAAATTCTTTATTGGATACATGTGTGGCCCTTCTCACACACAGCTCCCCCCCAAAAAAAACCACATTTTCACTGTGAATTAATCCCGTCTCACATGTTTTACTCACCACCTTCCTCTCACTTGTATAACTGCCTTTCACGAGTAAAATACCTTAGTCTGTTCTACCTTGACAAAACCTTTGGGGCAACTTTTAGAAATACAGATGATTCCTAACTTATGAAGTTTCAACTTAGGATTTTTTTGCTTCATAATGGTGTGAAGTGACATGCATTCACTGTGCTCCTTGACTTATAATGGGGTGATGTCAGGATGTCAGGATGCAATGCCGTTGTGACTCCATCCGAACATAACCTCATCATAAGTTGAAGGGCATCTGTACTGCAATATCTAATCCTCCTTCCCGAGACTCAAAGCTCGTCACTCTTTCCTCTTTCTTTTTCTCAGTCCTGCTTGTGTCTACCCCCTTACGACGTAAGATTCAATCTGGGTCCTTCTCACCTATAATCATTTCCTTAGAGAAGCTTCACTTCTGAGGATGTTGACCAAAGACACCATGAAAATTGTTCTCAGATCTCCATTGTAACCTTCCGCATCTCCAGCTACATACAGGATTTTAAACTAAATTATTATGTCCCCAAATTACTGTTTAAAATCAAGCCTAATGTGTTTTCCTTTCAAATTGATTTTTCATTCTTTATTTCTCACATCTCAAATTTATTAAACCATGACACAGCCATTTCATTCCTCCTTTCCCCCGAGTCTCCTCAGTCGCTGAAGACTGCCAATGTCTTGCTCCAAAGACTCACATTGTTTTTGCTCTCCAATCCCTCAGCCAATGCATCCTCATCAATTTATTCCTAGATCTGTGCAACAGACTCTCAGTCATTTCCTCTGCTCAGTTGTCTCTGGTTGTCCACTCCCATCTCTAACATTACTGACAAAAGACTCTGCCAAATTTCATTTCAGCATCTAATTCTTGCTTAAGAGCCCAGAACATTCTCATCACCAACTGGGTCAGATCCAAATTTAAAACCCTCTCATATTTGGACCCAACTCTGTCCTTTATCTCTTTAGTCATATTCATCTCCATGCAATACCTTAGTCACTTATACCTTTTCACTCCTGAGGTTTCCACCAATGCAATTTCTCTCATTTAAATGATCTCTTACTCTCCATCAACCCAAATTCCATATATCCTTAGAGTTTAGTTCAAACCTCATAACCCAAATGAATCAAATTTTCAGATCACTTTACCCTTCAGTGTTCCTTGAGTTGTAGTTTTCTCAGCACATTTATAGGGACACTTATGCATATGTTTATGCATACGGTTTTTTCCATACATATTCCAGTTGTTTCATTTCTTATTTCCATCAATGCATATTAATTAACCTAATAAACCAGACCTTGTTAAAATTTCCAAATAGTCAAGTGTAATACCTTGAAAATAAGAGATACAAAAATAACTGTTTGGTGAATGGACCAATCATATTTTGGAAGCGGGTGCTGTATTAATATAGGTAAGTGACAGAAACTCAACTCAAACTGACTTAGGTAAAGAGGGAATTTACTGGCTCACACCTTAGGAAGCTTCAGAGGGGAACCTAGCCATCAGAACTACGTTCCACACTCTCAGCCTTGGCTCTGCTCTCTTTCATAGTGGTTTTACTATCAGGTAGAGCTTCTCTGTGATGGCCCCATCAGCTCAGGCTTATGACTTTCCAGCTCCAAGTCTATCAGAAAGATAGTTTCTTTCAAATGATTACCCTGGGGTTAGTTTGTATTGAACTGACATGATTATGTCCCAATCCTTAAACAGCTCATCATGGCCTACAAAATGAGGACTGTGCTGACTGGTTGGGGCTGGTTCACATATTTACTCCCGAGCCCATAAATAGGGCGAGGGCATTTGATGTTCTGCTTGGCCAACCAGTCCTGCATCATTTGCCTCCTTCTAAAGCCACCCACTCAAATGACAGGAATTAAGGATGGGGAAGGGTTTTTTCCTGAGTAAATCATGGTTTTGGGGGGTTTTTTTGTTTGTTCGTTTTTGTTTTTGAGATGGAGCCTCGCTCTGTCGCCAGGCTGGAGTGCAGTAGTGTGATCTTGCACTACTTGCTCACTGCAACTTCTGCCTCCTGAGTTGGAGTGATTCTCCTGCCTCAGCCACCCAAGTAGCTAGGATTACAGGCATGTGCCACCATGCCCGGCTAATTTTTGTATCTTTTAGTAGAGGTTTCACCATGTTGGTCAGGCTGGTCTCAAACTCCTAACCTCAGGTGATCCACCTTCCTCGGTCTCCCAAAGTGCTGAGATTACAGGAGTGAGCCACTGTGCCCGGCCTGGCCCCGTGGTTTTGTTTTAAGAAGAGAGGGAAATGGATGCTAGACAGGTAAAAGCAACAAGTGCCCATACAGGGGCTAAGTCCTCATTTATCGTGTTAGGATATATCACTGGGCACTCGGGAAAGAGGAAAGTGGGTCCAAGGGTGGACAATTAAAGATAAAATGTTAGTTAGTAGGTGGTTTTTACCTACTCTCACATAATAAAAGGAGATGCTGGCTCTGGGCAGAATTCCATTATCTGCATGTGCTCTGCTTTCCTGTCAGACCTACCTTCATTCATTCTCCATGGTGAAGAGAAACCAATTCCTTTCAATATTAAAATGTTGTCAAATTTTATTGTAACCTCAGAACCAGAAAGAAAACACAAAATAGATTGAAAGCCAACCATTCTACAGGGCTTCTTATAAAAGAAAAATAGTCCTTTCTTTGCAGATTTAAAAAAGATTCAGGTGAGTCCGATCTGTAAAATGAAACAAGACTAGCCCTAACACGTAATTAATATTTATTAAGTTTTTAATACAACAGACATCGTGGAGGTGAAAGGCTGATTATTGGTTCAAATTTCCTTGCATAAAAGTTGACCTTTCCCTGCTGGGAGACTTTCCAGCTTTCTGAACAAAGATAGTGCTATGCAATTCCCATGCCTATGAGGTGGAGAAATTGGTTTTGAGAGAAAGAAATCCAAACTATGCCTTTTTCTTTTTCCCCTTA
This sequence comes from Trachypithecus francoisi, assembly GCF_009764315.1. Taxonomy (NCBI): domain Eukaryota; kingdom Metazoa; phylum Chordata; class Mammalia; order Primates; family Cercopithecidae; genus Trachypithecus; species Trachypithecus francoisi. The sequence continues at coordinate 65,571,349 of NW_022681470.1, read as the reverse complement.
ATAGAATGAACAAATGCATTGATCTATTCTTCTTGCTCTGTTTCTGTATCATACAAATTCAAGACAGCTTGGCAGGAGGCAAAATGTCTGGGTTCCCAATTGGGTCACGAAATTGGCCCATTAACCACATTTCAGTTTTCCTTTCTCTAGTTGTTGGTGGCCTTCGCTCTCTAAGTGAAAACTAATATCGTTCCTTCACATGGGGCTCCTTAATGACACTGGGAAGCAGAGTGGTGACTTCTCATATTAGAGCAATTTGTTCAAAGCCCGAAGGAGCTTTGCAGCAACTTCATCAAGCCATTTTCTTCTTCCCCAGCCAAATAGTGCAGGCAATGAGATTTGGACTAGCTGCCCAAGTTAGCCATGTAGTTAGCCTATCTTCAAAACACTAGCGATTAAAAAAACATAAGAAAATAATTTTCTAAGGAGCCTAGTGGGAGGGAAAGCATTGGTGAAGACAAAATGAGAGAATGATTTATCCCTGATTTTGGCAACATATCCCTAAAATCGAAGAGTCTGACGCCATGTGGCAGTTGTTCTCTGGTAAAGAGAAGTGGAATTATTTCTCCAGTCTGAGCAATGATCCCAGCTCAGCAGGTTTCTCCACCCTCCTTGCCCTGACAACCACCAAACTTGAGAAAAATGCACTCCTTTGATATGTTTTGCTTCTCCCCCTCAGCTAACTAGAGGTTTTAAACAATCCCAGAATCATCTTCTCATCTAGGGGTCAAATCACTTTACTCCATCACCTGATTTTTGTTAATATCATTCTGCATAGTTGTTAGATGACTCAGCATCCTCCATTAGGGCCTACTTCTCAATGTTTCGGCCTTACAGTGTCCTGCTCAATACTGGGCTTCACTCACTGCTTCACTGGCCTATCCTAGACTGAAAGTCCACTGCATGGATGGGGTCTTGGACTCTTGGCCCATGCCTTCCAAATGTGTCCCTTCTGTTCTTACTCTGTCTTTGATTCGCTTGAGGGCTTTCACTCTTGGGTACTGTCGTCAGCTCCTCCACAACTCCAGCCCTCACCTCTTCTTCCCTTTTGCGTATTTCCTGCCATCTCACCTGTGATTACAGCCATGGGCACCGTCTGGACCCAAGAGACAATTTAAACAGACATGAGCTCCGGGGCTCCTATGCCACATAATGGCAGCATATTAACATGTCCTCACCTGTAAACCCCCTACCTATAGGACTGACATGAGATTAAAGGAATAAATATATGTAAACTGTGAAGGCCAGGGAACAGCAAATCATGAACACCAAATATAAATCTTAGATGGCATTTTTAATTGTTACCATCGTTACCCCAGCCTGAGCTCTCCTGGATGCTCTCATTCGCTATTAGAAACAAACTAAGTAAACTAATTCTGCTTTTCAAAAGAAATTAAAAGACAAACTTCAATACTTTAGAAAAAGCACCACAATAGTCCAACTGGCAAACAGACTTAGTGGATTTTTCTCAGCCAAAAAAAGTCGCTATCATATTCAGCCGTGGCTGGAGACATAGGTTTTTTTCAACAAAAATCAGGTTTATGCTTATCCCTAAGGTATATCCACAATCTTTCTTTCTTCTCCCTTCCAATAATTCAATCTCAACCAACACGGAGAAGAAAACATTCTATTTGGCAAGTGTCTCTCTGGAGCAACCCTTGAGAAAAGGAAGCAGAAGTAAGGGGCGTCCATCTTTTAATTAGCAATGTGCACACAGTCCAGCTGCTGGTCTTTGTAGGAAGGGCTGGAAGAGCAACAGGCATCTATTTCTCCACCCTCTTTGATTTTCTCTCAATTACCCCTCCCTCTACGCCATCCTACAGCCTAACACCCAACAAAATGTGATTATTTGCATGAAATCAATACCGTGATTCACACACAAAAGCCTAGAAAAACCTGCTACGCAATAGTAATTTTTCATGAACCAGACTCCTAAGTGCTTGCCAACAAGCCAAATTATCCTCTTGTTAAGTGTTATATATTTTATCTTCCCTCCTTCTTCTTTTCCATGTACTTCTTAATATTGATAAGCTTCTCTTAGTTGAAGGGAACATTTGCATTTTTCTTCAGTTGTCTGTGTAGCGAGCACATCAAAGGACCTAACTCCCTGCCTTTCTGTTTCTCTTTCTCAGTTCCTGAACTGCCTTTGCTCAGACTCTCATTGAAAAGATTGTGCCATTTTAGAGGGGAGAGGGGAAAGTTGATGTTTAAGGATCTGGATTTTGGATCTAATACCTAAAGTCACATGAAGGCTAGATTTAATCTCTTATAACTCAGTCAATTACTCAATTAACCAACAGTACTTAGTGGATTCCACTTGGGTTTCCTGCCCTATTTAAGTACTTTGGTAGCTATGAAACTAAAATAATTTTTTTTAAGTTAATGGTACAGATGAAATGAAAGTGATTTGTGAACACTAATATAACTAAGTATAAAATGTTGTGATGTGGGGCAGTAGGGCTGCTGATAAGGGTGGGGAAAGGGGTCATGAGGGTTAAATAAATTAAGAACAGGTTCATAGAAGAGGACTGGGGAGATATAGAGCTAGAATTGGATAGAAATTTGGATGGCCATAGGCAAACCAAATCATTCCAAGCAAGGAGAAGCTGCATTATGTATCAATAATGACTGTGACACTTAAACAACGAAGACTTCATTTCCCATGGCCTGGCTTTCTCCTGTATGCGCTGCCTGCCTTGTGAACCTCTCATCTAGAAACTTCACACCCTCCCAGACTCCAAGTCAGGCAGGGCCAGCAGCTGGGGCAGTTGACATGCTACAGAGGGACAGACAGAGGGACTGGACTAGATTTTCTCTCAGCTAAGTAGGAGAGGGTGCAACAGACAATGAAATTTTTAAAAGTGGCATTTCTTGGGCTCTACGGTGGTAATACAAAAGCATAACAACTACACATTCGAACATGCACATAATAATTGAAATCATAATGTATATACAGTTTTCTAGTTTTATTCCCTTAATAAATTATGAGCTTTTTTGCTATGCAGAGAATTAAATATGATTTTAATATATAATCTAATGGCTGAATGATCTATCATATTGCTTTGGCACAATATATTTGAACATGTTTCTATTATTGCCTGTTTATGTGATTTCCAATTTTTCTCCGTTATAAATACTACTGTGATCAATATCCTTTAATATTAACATTTGATAACATTTCTAATGATTTTAAAGATATATTTCTAGGAGTAGGATTATGGAATCACAAAATATGAAAAATTTAAGACTTTTTATGAGTAGTTCTAAATTCCTTTCAGAAACCTGTACCCATTCTTATTCCCAGAAGCAGTGGAAATAATAATAATAAGTATTGGTTTCACTAAAACCATCTCCAACACGGAATACTGCACACATCTTTTTTTTTCTATTTAAAATTTTTAACTACTTATACATAACAAAGAAATATATTGTTCTCCCCAGGTATCAAATATACATACACTTTTAAAATAATTTTTGAACATTTTAAAGCAGGAAGAAATGTGAAAACCTGCCATGCAGATTAAGAAAGAGAATGTAATCCAAAGTGTTGAAGTTCCCTATGCACTTCTTTCACAGACTCCCTGCCTTTAAGAAGTAAACACAACATAGATTTTTTTTTTTTGTTAGCTGTCCCTTTATAGCTTTGCTATGTATGTATATCCTCTAAATAATCTGAAATTTAATTTAGCTTGTTTTTGAACTTTATAAATATGACATCACACTGTATATATTTTTCAGCAACTTGATTGTTTCAAACTCATTTATTTCACTGCTATATAGTATTTCATTGTATAAATGCATCATGGCTTATCCTCTCTCCTGTTGATGGATATTTGGGCTGTCTCTAGTCTGGGTCTATTTATGGAAAATGCAGCTGTGAAGATTCTTCTCTGTCTCCCGGAATCCTAGGGTGAGAGTTTCTCCCAGGCAACAATTTACAACCTGGAGTATGTGTGGTCCTGAGGAGACATGACGTGTTCCAAAGGCTTTCAGGGAACAGACATCGTTCAGGCGTCGGTTTAAAAATCATCAATTTCTGTACAAACATTCTCTTGAAACCAATTCTTTCTAACCTCCCTTATTTTAATAGCTATTCTCCCACTGTCTAGAAGAAAACCATACCTTTCATTCAGGCAGATCCTTACCATACTGCATCAAAATGGAATATAAAAATCTCCAGGATGACAAAGGGATATTTCAAAATTTTATGATGATGTTGAGAAAGCCAGTGAATTTAATGAGTGGATAACAAATCATTTTGCAAGTCAGATGCATTCTGATTATTTGTTTTACACAAAGCCAAATTTTCAGCTGCTAGATTATTAAAAATAATTTCTGATGAAAAAATCATCAATCATGAATCACTAGGCGATACCTGGCATATGACTGGAAATGAATTCAAGGAATTGAGTGACATGGCTAAACAAAAGTTTTTCTACTCTTCTCTCTTCTATTTATTTATAAAAACAAGGATTTGAAGCACTTACACCTATAAAAACCATAAATAGTAATAAAATTGATGCTGTATTGTTTCTTGTTCTAGCCATAAATAATATTTATTCATCAGTCAATTGGGAAACACCTCTATCCATTTCAATAAGGTATATACTTACAATAAAAAATTTAGTTTTCATAATTAGAAATTATCTAACAAAAATCATAACTTTTTTATGTTGTTTTGATCAATTGTGTATTCATAATAACTACAATGAGAACTCAACCCAGAAGAAATTTTTGGTGCTTAGACTCTTAAGATCATACAGAAAATCTTTGAAAAATTCAATTCATCCACATATTTTTGCTCTAAAGATGTATTATAATCAATTAAGGACTTTCGAGCATAAAACTTTATTAAATTTGGACAAAATTATTTAGGGACTCATGGAATTAAAATGTAGGTTTATGGCGCAAAAAATAATTAGAGTCTTAAACACTTGAAGAAGAGCTTGATCATGTTGTTTTTCTAATTCAAAGACAATACACAGGAACTTAAATTCCTTGACTACATTAAAATCTCCAGCGAAAAATTAAGATGACAATTTAAAACTGTGCAAGCAGTGTATCATTTTTCAGAATTCTTTTGGGGGATGTGCAGGTGAAAGCATTTGGCAACCACTATGCAACGTTGTATACCCAGGTGCGAAATTGTTGTGTAAAGAGGTGTGCACATCTTCATTATTTCTAGATAACATTAAATTGTTTTTCAAGTTGTCCAACCTTATCAGAACCACAAAGTTCTAATAGCTCCACATCCTCCCAAACACTTTGGATTGCCGGAGTTTTCCATTTTTGCCAAGCTAGTGGGTGTAAAATGGCATTTCATTGTGGTTTGAATTTGCATTTTCCTGATTTAATGAGGTTGAGTATAATTTCATATGTTTATTGGCATTTGTGTTACTATTATTTATTTTTAAGCTTTGCTAATTTGATTTACAAAAAGTGATGCCTCATTTGCATTTCTTTGATAACAGGGTTAATACTTTTTCATATGCTTATTAGCCATTTTTATTTTTTATGTGAATTGTCCATTCATATCCTGCCCATTTTTTCTGTTGAGATTTCAGGGGCTTTCTTATGAATTCAAATGAGTTCTATTAAGGCCTAAGCCCCTTACTTGTCATATTTATTGTGCTGCAATCTTTGGATGAACTGTACTTCGTTATATGATAGCACAGTTCTTTTAATATACATATGAATGTGATTTGCCAATCTTTTGTTTTGGATTTCTACATCAATATTTATAACTCGTATTGTCCTGATAATGTTCTGCTCTGTTTTGTTTTGTTCTGTTTTGTGGGGGTGGCACTCTGTCAAGTTTTAGTATCATGGCAATACTTGCTTCTTAAAATGAACTCAGAAGATTTTTTTTTTCCCTTTAGAGAGACTAATTAATTACACACTATTCGTTGTTTGAAAAATTGACAGAAGACAGCTATAAAATAATCCAGAACTGAGTTTGGAGGGGAGAGTAATTCTTAAGAGAGGTTATTAGATTTTCTTTTTTTATTTCGGGACCAAATTCAGTCCACATACTTTCTCCAAGAAATCATCACTTTCATTAAGAATTTTAAATATATTACCATAGATAAGTACAGTTTAGCTTCTGGTTTTAAAATGTCCTATACACTAATCTTATCTCCCTCTTCTCATCACAAATTTTGTATACTTGCACTTTTTATTTCTTAGACTGATATTCCAGAAGATTTTTCAATTTAATTTTTTCAACAAATCTCTCTCTTGAATATGTTTATAAATTTACTGTTTATCTTATTTATGATGTATTAATTTCTCTTTTTATCTTTATTTTTCCTTTTAATTAGGTTTGTTTCTAATCTATTGAGTTGACTACTTTATTTATTGTTGGTTTTCTATTTAAGGCTATTTCTTGATTTTATTAACTGTTTTATCAGGTGGCAATTTCAACAGTCAATTAGTTACTATCTGTGTCTTCCTCCTGTGATTAATCCTCCAAAGATAAAACTCTCATTCTTCTCTTTCTTAAAATACCTTAAATGGTTCCCCACAGGGTACTGAAATAAGTTTCAAGTTCTTACTTTCTATTCAAGGTTCCCTACACTCTAGCCATAGTATACATTTCTAAAGGCAACCCCTAGTACTTTCTACGTATATATCCTGTTCTAGAGAAAAACTGAACACCAATTTTTATCCATGTTCTAACCACCATACATTTGCCTATGTTTTTTCTTCTATGGGAAATGCCCTCCATCCCACCTCTCATCCTCTAGAAGCATTACTATCTTTTGAAATTGTACTCAGCCCTGCAGATGGATGTGGCTTCCTGGGTCGCTGGAGTCCTGCCAAGTTGGAGACATCAGGTTAGCTTCTATTGGCCCTTTGGCTTCACCCACCAAGGAGTAAGCCACGATTGCTGCTCACAGGCAATGTAGGCTTGTGTACTCAACAGTACCCTTTTTTGCTGATGTACAAACCTTTCTAGGTATACCTCATATTCACAGCAGTAGCCCTATCAAGGGTAACCATGTATCGTCCACACCTGAACACTTGTTTAGTGAAGGGAGTCACTAGGACAACAGGTGTATCCTGGGCAAACCAAGACATCTAGTCATTCCCCTAACTAAATCTCATGAACTACAGCCAAATGTACTTACTATGTTTTCAGTTTTCTTATTTCTGTGTAGGGTGGGAAGGGAAGGAGATATAAGAGCACATGGCATAAAAGTACAGAAACAAAGGGTACGTTAATACGGGTAACCCCACCTAGGATTTTTCAATGTGCCTTCTATTTGGGCTTCATAGATAATGTCCACAGAGTTTAACTATAGCCAGTATCAGGTATCAGGATCCATTGCCCTGTATGTGGTCTCTTAGGAGCCAGGGTAACTAAAAAAAGGCACAGACCCATCTGGTTCAAATAATCCTAGGATATTATATTGACCTCATAACGTGTGAGATATGTCATGAGAGAGAGCAATGGATGTCCCAAGCTCATCACAAAGATACACTCTGTCACAGAGATTTTATAGCTCCCAGTGTTACAATATTTTCTCAAGTCTTCTCCCAATTCCACTTGCTCTACCATCACCATGACAACCCACATTTCATTAATAATGGAGACCTGAGGGAAAGCTTCTGGTGTGAGTCCCCTCTCAGGACTCACCTCCTGCTTTGGTATCCCATGAAACTATTCTGATTCCAGTCGTTATGTCTTGAACATTTCACGCTATCTCAACTTTGTATATCAGAGACGAGGCTGGTTAAATACGATAGATGGTGAAAATGCGGGATTTAGCCAAGATTTTCTAAAGCAATTAGCTGGTACAACAAATGGAACAAAAGAAAAGTCATTATAAAAATGCTAAGCCATTTAGATTTGGAGATCAATGTCTGATCCCTGGTTCTGATACAGAGAAGAGGAGAGACAGATTCAAGAGTTTTCAGACTGTTTTCATAGGGCCTTTCAATGCCAGGACTTACAAATACTTTTCCAGGATGGAAAAGAGAAAAGAGCAGCACTTATGAGATGAGTGGGTCTCAGCTGCTTAACTTAGTTAACAACATCTTGGGGGACCCTGGGATGCTTTCCGGTACAGACCTGGACAACTTTAAAAGCCCCTGTGATGTAACCGAAAAGAAAAGAAAAGAAAAGAAAAAAAAAAAAAAGCACAGACTCACTGGTCAGACTCTGGAATCTCAGCTCCAACTCTTAATCAGTGGTGTGACCTTAGTTGCTGAATAATGACTCTGAATCGTTATTTCCTTTCAATAATATGGAGAGAGTAATACTTATAAAGAGGACAAAAATGAGTGCATATATAAGCCTTGGATGTAAAGTATACCCAATAATAGTTAGGAATAGCAATACTAAAGTTATTATCATGTCATCATCATCATGAACATCACAGACGGGCTTTGGAAGGAACAGGTTTGAGGCCTCCATTTGGAAGTGCTGTATTCACATCAATCCTGGTTCAGAAGCACCAGAGACATTATATAGCAATGGGAGACATCAGAAGTGAGTCCAAGACTCAGTAGACCAGAATAATTTAAGGTCAGGAACACGAACTGTTAGAATAAACGAACAAAAAACAATGATTCCAACTTTCTGTCTTAGGAAGAGCAAACAGGCAGGTCAGAATAAGAGTGTATATGCCTGAGGATTTTAAATATTTTACTATCCCTGTGAGAATTTCTTTCACCAGCACTGAACATCAGCTTGTATAACCATTCCATCTTCTCCTCTGCAGGCTCATGGTACCTGTGAGATGTAGGGGATTCCAAGTATCAGAAAAGAGAGGCAAAGGGATGTGTCTTCTTGACTCCTCCAACCAAAAGGGCCCTGTCCTATAGGCTCAAGCCAGCTGAGCCAATTTTAAGTTTTCTTTCTTTCGCTTCCTATTACCAAATCTGTCCTTTACACATTGAGCCTTCTCTTCTGCTAAAATGTTTCCCTTGCTTTCTCTTTCCATTCTAGTCCTACTGCCACCATTCTACATCCAGTTCATATCAACTCATGCCTGATTTAATTCATCACCTTCTACTCAGATGTCCCAGTCCCCAGAGTCTGCCAACTCCAATACATCCAGCACAACTGCCAAGAAAATCTTCTTTAGGTGATATTTTCATCACATCATCCTCCCTCTCAAGGGCCTCAGTGTCTCCCACCTCCCCACCCCACTCCTCCTTAGTCCTCCCAGCTGACCTCCACCGCAGCCAAGCTTAGTGGCCTCTCAAGCCCTGCATGTGAGTTTATTTTATAAACTTTGTCATTCCCCTGATCTGAAATGTTCTCCTCTTCCTTTCTGTTAATTCATGCCTCTGACTGCCCTTTAAAGTTTAGCTTTAAATTACACCTTTCTGTATATGTACCCCAGAACAGTAACTTACACCTTAGCTTGGACTGGACTTGGATATCTGTGGGATAAAGCATGATCCTCTAATCCCTCCTAGGTGCCTAAGAGTTAGCCACTAAGTTTGATCTTGATCCTTCCCCAGGTGCTGGCTTTATAATATGGCTCTGCTGCACAGTAATTCTCACTTGATGATATGTTAGTTTATAAATATTGTGACTTCATTTCAATCTCTCTCTCAAACTGGATGAAAATTCCCCAAAGGCAGCGACTCTGCATTCCATTTGCACCCCCTCTGATCACATATGCATAACTCTCTGTATGGAAAGGCTCAGGAAATGTGCATGGTTGCCTGAAGTGGAACTCTCAGATGGCCCCAGGAAAACTGACCTTTATATAAGAAAAATAAATTGGAAATAACCTCAATACTCAAGCCTATAAATATATTATAGGTGTTCCTTGTGATGTAATATTATTTATGCCTTAAAAGTATTTTTGAAAAATGTTTTAATGATGTGAGAATATTTCACTATAAAACTTGCTTTATATCTATAATTTTTATATAAATATAATATGAATTTCAATTTCACAATAGAAAACAGAAAGATGACAGGAACAGGAAGACAGAAAGAAGAGAAGGGAGGAGGGAAGAAAGCATGAAGGAAGAAACATATGGACTAATGGAAGAAAAATGCAGGAACATGTAAGTAGTGGTGACCTCTGAGCAGTTCAGGGTAAATGTTTTTCCTTCTTCTTTAGGATTTTCTATGTCATCAAATTTTCTAAAGGAATCTTGCATTGCTTATAAATATAATCAGAAAACACAAACTGTATTAAAACTAAAATTGCTTATCAAAATGTCATATTTTAAAGCAGTATTTTCAAAAATATAACATCTTAGAGGAAAAGAGCAGGCAAGTGATAGGGCGGAGAAACTGGTTAATAACTGGGAAAATAAAATTTTTATATTCAGAAAATTCCCTGCTGATACAGAAGTGATAGCTAATTTTTAGTGGGGAACATCCCATTCCTGGGACCAGTAGAAGAAAATTGTTGGTGTCCATTTGGAACATGTTGCCACTCCTATTCCTTGAATGACAAAGTCACCATGTCCACCTCCTCTACCACACTATCCCCACCATCGCCACTCACTTCGCCACCACCTCCAAAGCCTCTCCCTCCACCACCGTCATCATCACCTCCTCCACCTCCACCTCCACTTCCATCTCTGCTTCTATCACTATGTCTATCACAACCTCCCCATCTCCTACCACCTTCACCACCATCTGCCGAAAATTGTAGATAAGTCATCTATAGCAAATCGGATGGGGATGGGGGAAATAAAGAAATTTAGGAAATTAGAACATATTCCCCAGTGTATACAAATAAGCAGAACTTTCCTGCACAGTCTCCACATGCCTGGCTCGGAATAGATGAGGTTTGGAAGTAATTAGCTAACAGGATGGGGAGGAAGCTTTCTCAGCACCTGAGCTAAACAGGGATATTGACCCTAGGGTGTCCTGCCCTGGGTAGTCAGGAGTTCACGTAAACTGTTTATATTTATAAGCAATGCAGGAATTACTTTAGAAAAATTGAATGTTTGGTGGAGGTGATGTGACAAAAGTCACTTTTGTCCAGCATCATGAAGGGTTTCAAATTAACCTTGTCTCTAAAGGAAAACATATATGCATGGCACAGCAAGATGGGAAGTGGCTTCTATCTATGGCCCCTGTTATGATTCTATCAAATCTATTGAAAGGCACTGTGGGTCTTTAGGTGTACAGGTGGGCAGAGAAGGGGAGGACATCTAGTCAGGGCAGGGTCTGGAGCAGGATTCAATGAGTGCCTGAGGGACTGGCTGCTGTCCATATCCAAACCAGGATATGGTGTAATACAAGTTATTCATTGATTCATGCAAAAAACGTTTATTGAGCACTTACTATGTACCAGATGTTGCTCTAGGCATTGGCAGTAGAGCTATGAACAAGATAGGCAAAGTCCTTTCCTCTATGGATCTTATATTCTAAAAAGGGATATAGATAATGAGCAGATAAGTTACAAACAACATAATGTCAGGGAAGGTAAGTGGTATAGGAGATCACAGTAAGGAGATAAAATGTCACCACAGTATTAAGGGTGCTATAGATGGGCTGGTCAGGGAAGGTCTCTCTGAGGAGGTGACAGTTGAGCAGAGCTGTGAATGAAGGGAGGGAAAAGCCATACAAATATCAAGGGAAGGATATTCTAGGCCGAGGCAGTAGAAAGTGCAAAGGCCCTGAGGCCAAAACAAGCTCAGGGTGTTTTTCACTTTAGAGTGAATGGCAGCCTGTGGCCCAGCCTGCAGGGTGTAAATGGAGAGGAAAGAGCCAAAGGTAGAGTGTAAGAAATGAAGTCTGTAAGGTAACTCAGGTCCGGATCATATAGACTTGGAGGCCATGGTCAAGGACTTTAAATTTTTTTTCTAACTTGATGAAAAGTCATGGGAGAGTTTTGAGTAAGAAAGTATTTATTATATGTCTGTGGGAACTTAACCTTTTAATATATTTCCTCATGAGAACTACAGCTCTGCAAGATAGAAATGTGTACAGAGGCATCTCTAGGCTCTGTCTCTTGCTCCAGCCACTTCTGCACAACCCGCCTGCAAAGGCCTCCACCAGCTTTGCTCAGGCACAGCCTGACAGCACGTCCTCCAGTCTCACCATGCACCTCTCATTTCCTGTCCTAGAGTTTCTCTGATTTGCAGCTTGGCACGCACACAAGTGCAACCTGTAAGTGCCAGTGGTTAACGCCAAGTGGGGATCACCCTTGACTAATGGGTGACAGAAGCTAATGGATAAATGCTTCTCCTTTTGTTCCCTGGACAGCTCATTCTGATTTGGATTTCATAATGCTGCTTTGAAATTCCAATAGAATTGAGCACCAGACTCTTGTGAAGTATCCAAATCCATAACTCCTCCTTGCATTACCCGCCCTCCTATCCTGATTCACTCCTCCCTTGGCTTGGGTTCCTTCTTCTGGGATCACATGCCTAAGTAAGGCCATAGGTGTGTTTAGCAGGCCCTGCATTTAGAAGTATACAGGATAAGGTGGTATGATTATCCTTGCTTTAAAGATGAGGAAGTAAAAGATTAAATAAATTGTTCCAGGTCACATTGGAGTCAGAAATGGGACCCGATTCCGCTGATTCTAACAACCATGACTTTAACCACTCTTCTATACTGCCTCATACTCAGAATTTTCCACGTAGCAGTGTTTCAAGTACGGATGACCCTTCCTGTTGGAAACAGAGACATCCACACGCCCGCAAGGAAGATACAGCAGATTGCCAGGATGAGCAGGGTTTCAAGGGCAGCCCATCTTACTGGGACTCAGGGAAGGGTCCTAGCGCTGGAAAGAGGCTCATCACTAACCACGGACTGAAGAAGCAGCCTGAATTTGTGGCTTGGGAAATGATGTGGGTTACTGGCAGGCTGTGCTCAGGGAGCAGGTGGTGCCAAGTCCTCACTCAGCTATCCTGGATGCCAATCCTGTGGCAGCAGAATGAATTTCAGAGCCTCCCCTGCAGGAGGCAAGTGAAGAGTCTCACTTGGTAAGAACATAGGTATGTGTGAGGTAATTAACATCAGGGTCATTTTAAAGATAGATGTAGTCAGATTGATAAGAAGCAAAACATCATAATGCTAGAAATAATAACTGCTTGATCCAGCACTTATTCATCCCAGGCACTGTGCTACGCACTTTGCCTCTATTATGTTTTCAGCAACATGATGATGTAGACACAATACCTACGTTTTAACAATCAAGATTAGAGTGGTTAATTCAGCAAATGTCACACAGCTAAGTAATTGAACTGGGGCTCAAACTAGGTCTGTTTGACACCAAAGCCTTTTCTTCTCAATCAGTTTTCTAGAATGCCTGAATGAAGACTCTTTTTTAGGAGCCCAGGAACAGCTGTTGCAGGTGTTCAGCCAGGACCGTGTGGGTAAAATTATTCTAATGCCAGTATATACATTAAAACAAGTCTAAGAAGAAACCATTAGGAGGATATTTCAATGGTCCAGAAGAAGGTGACATGAAATGATATTAAGGGGGTGGCCTGTGAGTAGGAAAGACGAGATCTGACTTAAGTGAAACTGAAAAAAACAATCTTCGGGGCCAGAGTACCAATTCAAATAGAGCATACAGGAAAGGATGGAGCCAGGAAAAATGCTGAAACTGATTCTGATTAAATAATGAAGTCGCCATTAATAGAAATAGGGACACCAGCAGGAGCTCGAGGGGAACGGTCAGGTCTGTTTAGTTGACAAAGGTCTTTTGTGGAAAACATATCCCAAAGTCTGATTGAATTTTGGTCCTTGGGCTCAGAAACATGACTAGATCTGGAGACACAGATTTAGCAACCATCCATTAGTCCCACTGGAACCCTTCAGTGAGGCCAGCTGGAGAAACCTGTCCCGGCAGCCCAGCCCACTTGTGCAGGGGAACCTGGATCCTCTCACTTCTCTTGCCCACCTGCTCTTTGCTTACTCAGTCCAGAGGTCTACGTGGTTTTCACTCTGCTCTGTCATTTTCAACAAGAGATTCACACATGACCTGCCTTGCCCAGTTTGGATTCCAAGCTATTTGACAGTAGGGACTACATCTTAAACTTCTTTTTCTTTTCATGCCAAATGGTATTCTAGTAGGTTGTTAGCACAATACCCTATTGGGCTTTTCATTTTTATAAGAACAAATTCTGAAATGCAACGCAGATCATCTTTCTTTTTCCGTTTGGGGCCATTCGAAGCAGCAATGTATAAATTCAAAGCACTCACCTAAAGTGCCTTCATCTGTATCATTTTAACCTCAGTCTTCATAGGTCTTCCTCTACCCTCAACCCTCAAGACTTATTAATAATCAACATTCGAGTCTCCCATTCTTCTCTCTCCAATTTCTACCCTCAGGCAGTGGAGACATAGGAGCTTTGCAATTAAATTCTCCCCTCCAGCGAAACTGACCCAAACCATACTTATGAAATTGCTCAAGTTTATTGATTGTGTTGTTTTTGTTTCTCCATTTTATGTGGGCACACAGGGCCCTGCTCATGGGCAGGGTTGCTTTGCTGTGCTCGGAAAGGTGATCTCCTTAGGGCACTAAAGCTGCACTGGCCAGAGAGGAGCTTAGCCTTTCCTCCTGTCAGATCTGCAGGTCGCTTTGACCACCACAGCCAGTTTATGACTGCCTGTGGGCAGTTTCAGCCCTCAGCTAATGTGTGGAACAGGCAAGGCAAATCTGCAAAACCCTCCCACCCACTCACCCTGTCAACACCATTCCTGCTGACCAGTGCCTTCCTTTCTGTGGCCGAACCCTCAGGACAGTGCCCCCGCAGCTGTCTTCGTCAACCGCTCAGTACAATGTGGATATGTGGGGTGGCTACTTATGAGTTAGGCCCTGGGTGAACTGTGCAGCATTCCACAATGAACACAGAACAGGTCTCTCTTCTCAAGAAGAAGCAGGTTTAATAGGAGAGGCAAATACACAAACAGGAAACTACAGTACAGTGTGGCAAGTGCAATGTTAAGAGAAGTTAATGAGAACAACAGACAATGGGTGCATAACCTGCCAGGAAGCAGAAAGACCTCTCAGGTGCAGCACTGACATCCGTTAGGCATGGTAGGCACATTGCCCATGGCCCACACAAATGCTTTAATTTTAATTTCTTTTAAAATAAGAATAGATGATTATAATAATAATGGCTAGATAACAATGAATTCAGCCTACATTATATGCATCTTCATGTCAGTGCTGTTATATAATAGAATTTTACATTTTTTTAGGAAGAAGAGCCCACAAAGGCCAAATTGCTTAGGACCAACAAAAGTGGTACCGTGACCCAGCCTCATGAAGTAACTAGGGCAGAGTAGAAGATACACAGGCAAAGTAGGAGAGATCTAGGGGAGGGACCAGCATAAGTGTGTGTCAAGAATATCAGCATGATGCTAGGGAAGAAGCCGGATATGGGGAGTCGTGAGAAACTAGGTAAAGATGTAGGCAGAGATTTGCTATATTTAGAACCTGGAATTAGTCCTACAAGCCTGTTCCCTTCCATACTCCCACGTACCCCACAGCATGAAATCAAAGTTTGCCAATCCTATGCCCCATTCTCTCCCAGCTAATATTTTCCTTAGAACATAATCTGGGTAATTGCAATGTGCCAAATGTCACTGCCCACAAGCAGCTTTCTGTGCCACTTCCCATAAATAAGGAAATATGCAGGTGAGGAAGGGGATTTAGGAGCAGGAATGCTCTGGGCTTTCCACTTTACTCCTCTGTCTGCTTCAGGGCATCTGAGAGTCTGGGACCTCTCAGAAAGGCTGGTGACGGGCCATCAGTGGTCTTTCTCTTTCTGGTTACAAAATGCCCAGAGGTCTGCTCACTCAACAACTATTTTTGAAGCATGAAGTGAAAACAGGATGAAAGAATAGGAAAAAGTGTTCATTATGCAAGAAGAGAAGAGCCTCCCCCAACTTCCTAATGTGTATGTCATTTAAATACCCTTGTGAGAGGTGTTCATTATTTCCCCCATTATTTAGAAATGTGCTTCAAAGACCCCTCCAACAGAGGCGTGCCATCAGTTGTTTAAACACATGATTTGTTAAATCACTACCCTCAGAGTCCTGGAGCTTAGGGGTTATATTGTCTCAGAGCAGACACAGCTCGGGGGTCACCCTGCTGCTGCTGAGGATTGTCTCAGCAACTCCCCACCACATCCTGATGGTTAATAAGGATCAGCTTTTGAAAGGCAAGGTCAAAAGCAGGACTAAATGACTCCTGGTGCTGGCTGAGGGTGCATGAGTTCATTGTTCCCAGCGGCTGGTCAGTGCCCAGTGAGGAGAGAGCCCATTGTTGTCAAGGAGCCTGAGAGACAAAGCTCAGCCCAGCCATCAACCTAGGCTGGCGGTTAGATGGGGGTTTCCAGAAGGAACCAGTCCTTGACTTTAGAAATAATTCTCTTTAGGAAGACTTGTGTTCATGAAAATGGGAAGCTACAAAAAGATGTATTAACTGTTGATCACGTACATTATCAAAGAACACCTTTAAGCATCTGTTCCCCTGAGTACACGAAAGTGTTTATTTACAGGTCTTTAAACTGTAGGATAGAAATGCTCATGGCAGGCCACTGATTATAGAAAATCAAACTGAGATGCATTCATTGATTTGAGAGGAAAATAAGAATAATGGGGAGAAAGGTTTCAAACTTAAAAAAAATCAATTTATGTAAATTGATCAAAGAAGATCTCTGCTGCATAAAGAGAAGTACATCTCCCCTTTCTCCTGTTTTTGGCATAGCAACTGTCAGCTCTTATCTGCTCACTGCCTTTTGTGTCCCCACACACCAGTCTACAGACCTTGTCTCTGCATGGCTACTTTACTAAAAATGCAAAAGTCCCCTGGGAACCAAAGGTGAACCCACAGAAAAATAGATAAAGATCTTGAGGCAGTAAGTCATTTAATACCTCCCTTCATGCATTTGCGGAAGGGCTTGGCAATCTATAGGTGGTAGCTATTGTGTTGTTGGGAGGAGAATTTCTACCACCACTGAGTGCAGAGGCAGACCTCAAA
Source organism: Trachypithecus francoisi (assembly GCF_009764315.1). Taxonomy (NCBI): domain Eukaryota; kingdom Metazoa; phylum Chordata; class Mammalia; order Primates; family Cercopithecidae; genus Trachypithecus; species Trachypithecus francoisi. The sequence goes on along the minus strand of NW_022681470.1, from coordinate 65,554,418 downwards.
GGATTCCCCTTCTCAAAATTTCTTTATGCAGTTAATGGCACTGTAGATCCACAGTAAGCAGGCTCAAACTCTTGGAGATAATATCAATTACTCCCTTGCCTTAATCCCTTAGATGCTGTCTGCCACCAAATCTAACCTATTCTTCCCCAGTAATCCCCTCTCACATTCAGTTCTGCCCATCCCAGGCCTTCCTTACCTAAGGCCTGAAAATCTGCAACAGACTTTTATCTCCTTTCCATGATATCCTTCATTCTCAGCATTTCTTAAAGTTTAGTCTGTTCAATTTCCTGTCGTGCTACAGTGGGCAAACCACAGAACAGTCCAGGCTGAGCTCTTTCAATTCCTAATCATTTCCTTTTGATGGTCCTTTCTCTGGCATGGGGTGAAGATTCTGCCTGCAGCTCCTTCCTGTTGTCTCACAAGCCTGAGCTCTCCATCTCCTGCAAGCATCACTTCAAACAAGCACACAGACATTCGCAGAACAAGCAATGATTTGTGGGCATAGTTCAGTCTAAACTCATCCTTAGGAAACAAGCATCTCTTCAGAGAAAGGAACGTGAGGAGTCACAGCTCTGCTTACCACACAGACAACTCTATTTTTTTCTTTTTTTTTTTATACAGAGTCTTGCTCTGTCGTCCAAGCTGGATTGCAGTGGCATGATCTTGGCTGACTGCAACCTCTGCCTCCCGGGTTTAAGTGATTCTCCTGACTCAGCCTCCCAAGTAGCGTGGAGTACAGGCCCCTGCCACCGTGCCTGGCTAATTTTTGTATTTTTAGTAGAGATGGGGTTTCACCATGTTGACCAGGCTGATCTCGAACTCCTGACCTCAGGTGATCCACCCACCTCAGCCTCCCAAAGTGCTGGGATTACAGGCGTGAGCCACCGTGCCTGGCCAACAACCCTTTACTAGGTCACAGCCTAGCTCCTCAGAGCAAACGCTTCTTAATCATCTCCACGACAGATTAGTGCTTGGGTCTCAAATTTCCAGAGCCACATGGTGGATTTCCTAGAACAGTGGAAGAGGTTGTATTGAGGGTATGCATACAGCTCCACTTCTCATGGGATAAGTAAAGAAAAATCCAGATCTTGGGCCAACTTTCAAGGGAGAGTTTTCAGCTTTACTATTTCTATCAAGGTTGCAAAGGCCTAAGGTCTAAGTTTCACGCAGAAGTGAAGCTCAAGGAAAACTTGTTTTTATCTCTCTTGAGACCAAAGAGGGCCAAAGTTAATTTTTTTAACTGTAAGTATGAGATTGCCCAGAAGATAACTGATGTCCTTCTTCCTATGAGATTTTTAAACCATCCTAGGCATAAAGGAAAATTCTGGGCTCTTGTATAAAATTTTGCAAATAAGCCACTCTCCATTCCTTACTTCTAGAAAAGAAAATTCCTCACTATACAATCTGAGGTCACTGTACTTTCTTGAAAAATCATTGAATTAGACCTGAGTTCAATTCCCAGTTTCATTACTAGTTAGTCATTGACGAGTTATTTCTCTGTTCTGGCCAATGTTTGTGCTCCTCTGACAAATAAGGGAAGCTGACATAAAAGATCCCTTTGACCCACTTTGATTCTTCAGTGCCATGACCTTGTAGAACCTGCTAGAATATTCATTACCAAGTATATTCTGTGGCTGTCAGGGAGCTCTGTGACTAGACAAAGAAACAATCTCCAGAAGGTTCCTGCATGAACCAACTGCCATGTCACCCAAGTTAGGCTAGTACATTTTTGACTTCTGATTTTACTTTTCACAAGGTAATTAGAGAAACACAATATTTTCTCCCCTAATAAAAGAAGAAAGGTTTTGTTCCCCAACTCATTGTCAATCCTAGCATGTTTTATATACATGCCCCTAGAAAGCTCACACTTTCACTCCTTGCCAAAACTGGCTGAGCTCCTGGCTCAGGCTGGGGAACAGAGGAAGAATTACGAGTGTGGTTGAGCACACTGGCATGCATGAGGCTGAAGCCGCTCCGTGTATCAGTAACATGTAATGACAGCCTCCCATCTGTTCTCCGGAACTCTTCGTCGGAGCCTTCGTCAGGCTGGAAATCTGGACGGAGATGAATGCAAAGGGGCTGTTCAAAAGCTGCACGTGAGCTCAGGAGTACCTGCAAAAAGGGATCTACCGTGGATTGGCAGTGGAGAGGCTGGCCAGCTGCAGAGCTTAGGGAAGCAGGGCAGGAGTCTGGGAGGTAAAAGGGAAGGTCAGGAACGGGAAGGGCATCCTGTAGCCGCACCTTAAAACCCTCTATGCTTTAGAAGAGAGTCTTGAGCATTTCTTGCGATGAAGTGTTGGCCCAGGAAAAAGCAACTGTTCCCCCAACCCCATCACTATACCCAGACACGGGATTTTCCTGTCTGTTGCAATACAAATTCGTTCGCCATAACTGGAACTGAAAGCCTGACAAACAGGCAGAATGTCCAACATGCCTGAAGGTATTCCCACCTCTGCTCCTGGGGAAAGCAGAGATGGGCAGCAGGGAAGGGAGAAGATTAGAGACAACCTATCCCCCCAGACAGGTAGTATTTGAGAATAAAATAAAGCAAAATAAGGTCTGGATCACATTCAAGGGTTCAGAGCTACATCTACCTGGAGAGGGGTCCTGGAGAACACTGCCCAGGGAAAGCAAGCAAACAGAATGCAATCTGCCTGTTGCCTCCTGAGCACTGACTCTGCTGCGAGCAGCCTGGTTGCCAGCATCTATCACCGCAGGATCTGGGAGCCCAGGGCTGCTGGTGTTTGCCTCAGGCAACTGGTTAGCCAGCAAGAAAACTTATTATCTCCCCAATTTCCCTCTAGTGAAGCCTCCCCCTCAGGAGATGGGGATGGGGGGCACAATTTCATGGATCTGATAAATGCTATTGGGAAACTAAGATCACAGGCCTGGAATAAAACAGGACTGTTAGCAGGAGATTATGGAAAGTGTGGAGACTGACAAATGACCTATGAGAAGCCAAGGGCAGAGCAAGCTGCTGGGCTCTGGGCTGGGCTGAGGAGCCCTCCTGCCTACAGGTTTCAGACTTTCATCCTCCTGACTGAGTGAATTCACAAGCCTTCCTAGCTGCTCCCTATTCCCCATGGAGTTTCTGCAGCCAGCCCATTTCACCCACTTTCCCCAAAACTGAGGCCACTGGGAAAGACCCCTGAAATAAGAAGTGAATTCAAAACGTTTACCTAAAACTTGAAGTGGTTGCTGAGCCTCCCTCTAAGAACCTCTCAGTAGAAACAGAAGTTTTAAAGAGGTCTTATTTCATTCATTATTTTATTTATTTCACATTTTAGCTCATCCTAGATACCAAGCAATGTCTTAGGCCTGAGGATAGAAGAACAAGGAGCTCATATCATCTAGTCAGACAGGGGGAGCATAAGCATATGAGGCCAATTACAGAACAAACCTGAGACCATTTTAAGCAAGGACAGATGGCGAGCAGTCAGATGCAGTGTTGCCGTGGAGAGAGATGCTTGGGGGCTTGACCTGGTCAGTAAGTGCTTGGAGGAAGAGAGTCTCAGGGAAACCTTGCGGGGCATTGAAGCTTTGACTGGAGCTGAAGGACAGGGCAGCCTAGAAAATAGGCAGGGCAAAAGCACGATGCCCTTGGCCCTTGTTTCCTTCAGATCTAATCCCTACTCTTCCTCCCACCCTCCCAGAATTAGCAGCAAGGGTAGGGCATGTAGCACCAAGCAAGACTTCTGCAAACCACAACCACTGACCTCCCACAAAAAAGACCCAGAAACCCATAGATAATAAACACCTAGGAGATCTGGTAAATGTGATCCCCACTTGTGGCACCAACCGCAACTGAGAACTTGCTAAATATTCAGAAGCTGAGGCCCCTCTCCAGACCACTGAATCAGAATTTGCCTTTAACAAAGCCAGGAAATTCATATGCATACTACAGTTTGCACATCGAATGGGTTCCCAGATGGATTCCCTTTCTCAGACTTCAGGCTGTTTTCTCTGCCCTCCCAGCAGGGTGGAGAGAGCTTGAACAGGAGTTGTCTGTGCCCACCAGCAAATTTCAGCACACAGACCTCATGGCCTGGCATCACCCCAGCTGGCACCTGCCTGAACCACCCCTTCTCCCTCCTCTCACTAGCTTGAGCAGTGCAGTTCCACCCTGGAAGTGGAGCCTCTGGGGCTGCACCTTAACTTCAGCAGAACCTGCTTCTCCCCACACAACTTCCCTCTTAGGTACAGGACTATGCCAGAAGACAAGAGCCAGCCTGTGGAGAGGAATTAGCCCTGAACTTGAAACAAAAGACCTAGGTTCGGATTTATTGTTCTGCCATTTCTTCGCTGCTGTGTGACCTTGGACAAGTCATCATTTCTCGGAGCCCCTCTTTTCCTAAGTACAAAAATACCCCAAAATTCACATGTTCTGATGTGAATGTTATAATGCCCTACAGGCACAGCGGCAGTAAAACAGAGTGGTTAAGAGCACAGACTGCAAAGCCAGGTCCCTGGGATGGAATCCCAGTTCCACTGCTTATTTGCTAAGTGACACTGAGCAAGTTTCTTAAACCTCTCTGCCCCTCAGTTTATCTGTAAAAATGAAAATAACAGCAGCAACTACCCCAAGCGATTAAATCAGAAGAATTGATTTAATGTTTGAAATGTACTTAGAGCAATATTGTAAATGCTACCTAAGTGTTTGCTAAATAAATAAAGCACCTAACAGAGTGACTGGCCTAAAGCAAGTGCCCAGTAAATGTTTGTTGTTTTTGAATTTGAAAGTCAATAAGATAAACACAGCGGGAGAGACAGAGATAGAAAGAGAAGGAGAGAAAGAGAGAGAGAATGCATGAGCCATAGGGAAAAGACACACATCTGCATTTACCTCTACCTCAGTGGTCCAAGTGCCAGGTGAATGATAGCAGGTTGGGTGAGCTGGGCTGCAGCCCATGAAAGGAGGTGTAAGGAGCAAGAAAGGGGTGGGCACCAGGGTGGCATGGCAGGGCATGACAAGACAGGCGGACATGACTGCCCTTTAGGCCCTGTCAATCACTCGCCAAGCTGATGACGAGCTGATGTCTGTGAGAGCAGAGACAGCAACAATCTGTGCTGGATCTTAATGCATCAGCCCCTGGGGAGGTGGGGCTCTCACCACGTCAGAGTCATGGAAGAGAAGCCACACTTTCCAGACCCCATGTAGCCAGGTGCAGCTGCAGCATAATCGCCTGGCTATGTGGAAGTGTGGAGGTGATTCTTTCCTGGCCCTTACCCACTTCCTTCCTTCACTTTGGAAAATATCAGTGTACAGCTTTGGCTGGATTCTGGACCCTCTAGGCCTGTATGCCTTCATAAACCTTGATTTGTTCCCTACGCAATCCATCCTGCCACTCCTTCCAGATGCACCTTATCAACAACTGCTTTCACAGTGGGCTACCCTAGTTGAGACTTTTCAGTAGCCTTTGATTTCTTTCTGCTTCAAGTCAAAGTCACTCCACTGTGCTTGCAGCACTTGGCATTGGCCCAAGCAGCCACGTCCTATTCAGTGTGTACTCTAGGGCAAGCTCTATGCTAAGGACTTGGTGTACCGTAGCTCATTTTATACTGTATCATCACAACAATCAAGTGGGGTAGATGTTAAGTGATATGACTGCTTTCCTCACCTAATAAATTACTCAGTTGGAAACAGCTGATATGAGCTTAAATCCTGAGACTTTGACTCCTGTGTCTGTGTTTCCCAGAGTGTGGATCATAAAACACTAAGTTCCAAGGTTTGGTAATAGATATTATATTGGTGTTTTTTATATATGTGTGTGTGTGTATATATATACACATAAATATGTATATGTGTGTATGTGTGTATATATATATATATATAGAGAGAGAGAGAGAGGAGAGAGAGAGAGATGTTTAAAAAATTCAAAATTAAATTAAGTTCAGGGGTTTCCTTATAATATGACTTCTCAGAGCCCTAAAAATGCAGATAGAATAGGAATGGTGAATCTTGGAAAGAGAAATACAGCCTGTTTAAATGTGGAAATCCCTTTTCCCTTCACAATGCAAGTTGCTGGGCTAGGGTTCTCAGGATGCACTTAGGAAATAATTCTCTACACCTTCTTATCTCTTAACAATTATTTTTCCTAAGAGATGCAATCCCTGACCACACCCACCCTCTTCAGACCTCCTGATCTCCCTCCTGCATTATGAATTCTTCTTGTCATTCCTGCCTTAATGCCTTGGCACATGTCGTTCCTTTCCGTGTCGGTATTTTCTCGCCTTTCTAAATTCTGTCTACCCTGTAAGGCCCAAGTCAAGCCCCACCCCCTTCGTGAAGACTTCATTGTGTATTCCAGCCTTCCTCATCATCTGCTTCTCTCTGTTTCTATCACATTTGTGACCTTATTTAGATATTCCTTGGTATATTGACATTACTTTTCTATCACATTTGTAACCCTATTTAGATATTCCTTGGTATACTGATACTACCTTTCATTGTTTCATGGATGGTTGCCTTGCATCCTCTACCAGCCAGAAAATTCCCTTAGGATAGCAATCATGCCTCGTACCGCCCTATTGCCTACTGGGTTCTTACACAGAATAGGAAATAATTAATCAGGACTTGCTGATGGAATACGGATATTTAAAACAGAAATCGGGGTCTCCCTCCTGTGTGCCAGCTGGCTACAATACACGCTGGGTGAAAAGCAATCCTGCTTCCACCCTCACGCTGTTCCCATCTTGAGCATCATTGCTGCTTTGGGTCCTGGGGAAGCCCATGCCGGAGCACTGCCCTCCATGCACACCAGCCTTCAGGAGCCTTTTGCACAGCTCCAGCGAATACTGGATTAAAAAATAATAATAATAAAAAACAAGGTAAGCCATGCCAGGGGATAGAGGTCCAGCTACAACCAGCCATGCTTCCTGGGGAAAGGCAGAGGTATGCAAACTCCTTATAACAAGTCAGAAAAGATGGTAGGGGGCCAGGGGACGTGGGGGGCGGGGGAGATCGGCCTGCAGCCTCTGGGAGAGTCGCCCATTTGTAATCTTTTTCTCTTCCTAAACTCCAACTCTCCTTCTGTGTCTCATTGTGTCTGTCTCTGCCTGTCTGTCAGTTTGCCTCCCTTTTCAAAAAAATCTGAATAAAACAGAGCAAACTGTCTTCCTTTCCTATCTGAGAGCAGAGAATAAAGCAGTCACATGTCAAGGGCACATTTTCAGGTTTTATTTTCGTCAGCAATATTCTCCCCCCATAATTGCTATAGAAACACCAAGTCCCCTTCCATCCTTTTGTGCGTGCTGACAGACTTACCCTCAGATGAACCTCACTCAATGCTCAATGCCGGCTGCAGCACACGCCAGCACCCAAGGATATGCAAGAGCAGGTTGAAAAACACCTGTCCTTTAGATGCTGAATGTGTTCTCCTTCCCCAAATATGACTCTTTCTCATCTAACTTACGATGTGGCACAGGGGTGCTGCCTGCATGGCAGCATTGACAACAGAGGTGGTTCTTGGGAAAGAGAGCAGCTCAGCCAGGAAAGGCGGGGGCGCTCACTGGCGGGCTTCTGGATGTGCAACATGCCTGTGCACCTGGGGCTTGGCCTCACAGAATGTTCTGAGTCTGATGCAGAGGTCCTGGAGCTCTGCACAGCCGAAAGGAGAAAGGAAAAGTCTGTATCATTGAAGCTAGAAGCCTATCTCCTCATGCGCTTGCCTATCTGGCTGCACGAGTGCTGTCTGAGGGCTCCGTGAAACAGGAATAAGTCCCTGTAGGTCCAGCTGCACCATTTCTGGCATAAATGTCTTCAGCGCCTGGAAGCAAGCAAGGCCAAAGGAAGCTGCGCATGTCTTGGATGAGCTAAGGGCCTGCTGCTAATCCTCTGGCACCCAGGAAAGAGCTTTGGGAAAATACAGGGATAGGGAGAGGTTGGTTGTTGCACCCACAGTAAGATAACACAGAGGCTCTTAACGCAGAGAGGCAAAGGCCTTTCCTAAATGCCTTTGCAGAGGGATTTGATTAAACAGAGTCTAGCTGGAGATGTAATAACCCTGACCCTCTACACCCCTGGAAGGATTTTGTTCCAGGCAATGTAGGCTGCCCAAACACACAGAGCAGTAGTTATGCATTCTACAAAATTAGTTCATAAATCCTGAAATGGGCTTTTGAAAAAAAAGAAAAACAAAGCAAATCAAGATGAATAAATATTAATGAATCACCTCCTCTCTGTGGCAAGAGGAACATGAGGCAGAGTGAATAACTGTCAACAAATAACATCGACATTGAATATTTCATGGAGCTGTGGAAGTGGACCTCAGAGATGGGGTCAGTCACCCACATGTGCAGTGGGCAGCACTTAGAGACCTACAAAAGCTGCAGAAAATAAACATTTTTTTGAGCAGAAGGCTGGATTTTCCAGCCTTTCTGGAGTTGCAACTTTCTGGAGTGAGTTGGCATATGGTACATACAATAACAGCACCACATTTACTGAGCAGTGACTCTGGCAGATGCTTTATATACATAATCTCTACCAAGTCGCTATGACTATGCCCACCTCCTCATGGAGGAGATGCCCCATACCACATGCCTGGAAGTGGCAACGCTGGGATTCAAACCCAGGACTCTCTTGACCCCAAAGTCCAGCATCACCCTACATTGCTACTCAACATATTTCTCCCTCTTTTTTTCCTTCCTGCATTATTTTCTAAGCTTTGCACCACGTCTTTATAGCTTACTGTAGACCCTCCATTGACAGCACAGGGTCTAGCTTCTCACATATAGTAGGTGCTCAATAAATCAATATATGTTTGTTGAATTTAATTGAATTTCCTTCCAGGGGAAGAAAATAACTCTGCCCTCTTCTCATAGATAGGTGGAAATCCATGAAATAAATTCTTTCTCCAGGGACAGATAACCCATGGAGCCCGACCTCCTCGGAGGCAGACACAAGTGATATCATCCTCCCAATCATTATTGTTATCATTACTATATGGCTGCCAAGGGCTTGAACAGGTGATGCAGAAATGAAAGACCTGGCAGACAATAAGTGGTTCTTAAGTGACAGCCCCCATTTCAGCACCATCTCTTTTGAGGCCCCCACCCCCAGGGGCTGCCAATCACACCTCTTTCCCCAAGCACAAAATTCACTTAAAACATTTTTTTTTAAAGAATTAACAAATTGTAGAACAGGAGCAGACTTTCTTCTGGCTCTCTGTCACATCCCCGCCCAGACAGCTAAAACGTTTCACTTGTCAGTCATCAGTAAATACCAGGTTTAAGCTTTGTACTGTACATCCCCAGAATAGACATCGCTAATGGCCTTGATGACAGTCCTTGATTTCTGAAGCGTATGTGAGAAAGCAAGAGAAAGGCAGAGGCCAGGGGAGGGGGGCAGAAGGCAGGAGAAGGCCACAGGCAGAAGGTGGGTGGTGTTGTGAATCTTTCTTTTTGGTAGCCTCATTCTCCCTCTAATTTTGTTTTCACTTTTTTGCCATTTTCCCCTGAAAGCTTTTTCAAGTGTCCACAGTGCTGTGAGTGCTGAGCAGTTCTAGCCCTGAGGGCCCTGAGAAAAGGGGCAGAGAGAGAAAAACAGCCCTGCCTTCTACTGACAGCTTGACTTGGATTTGGGAGGACTGTCTGAAGCCCCTCCCACGGACCCCAAGAAAGGCCTCAGGGCTGGGAGACATCCTCACTCTCCCCTCCAATGCAAGCAGGTGCCATCCAGTCTAAACAAGAGCCTGCTTTCCTGGGACTGGTGTGTCCATGCTTTGGCTGCAGGGGATGAGGGCTAGGCCTATAAGAACATGCCTGTCAGTGATGCTTGGACAGGCTATTTCTCTCAACAACTGATGGTCATTTGTCAGGCAACGGCTATGGCTGGCTCGTTCTTCCAAGAAAAAGGGAAGAGGAATAAAGCCAGAAAGTGATAGAAAGCTACAAAATTTCATTTGTAGAACCAAAAGTTATTAATATGCTGTGTATCGGTTGCTAGTTAGATGAATAAGACCCAGCCCTTGTCCTAAGGAGCCACAGTCTCTCTAATTGCCCTCACTGGGTCCACTGTCCACAAACCACTGACTGTCAATGAGCAGATATTGTTGGAAGGGCTTGAGTGTTGGTGTGAATTCCATGGCCCTGAACAAAGGAGGCACGATAAGTGGAAAAACAGTCAAAGTCTCCCCACTCTAACCCTGCTCCGCCCTGATCTTTGATTCCTATTTCCTAAGCACCCTCTCCGAAACTCAAATCTACTTTCTCCAAAATTATTCTCTGCTCATGTACACCTACTACCCTACTCCACCTCCTCACAAAAATATATCACTCCACACACCACCACCTTCCTCCAGTCCCTAACCCCAAATAGCCCACAGCCTTCCTCTTGGATCATTCTTTTTAAACTACTTAGCATTTAGTAAAGTTTACTGTGTGTCACCTGCTATTCTAAGTGTTTTACAAGGATTCACTATGACATAGGCACTACAAATATCCCATTTTACAGATGAGAAAACAGGCCTATCACTGTTAACTTATCCCTGTTTAATCAAGAAACCCAGGTAACCTGACTGCAGGGTCCACTTCCTTGCTTTTCTGCCCCATCGACCCTGCCTTGGTTCTCATTCTAACTTCTCTCAGTGACAAACCTTTGCCCTCTTCTTTCCATGTGGGAAAATAATATCAGCTACCTGGCTCCTACGTGTTACAGAGCATAGATTGAAGATTATAAGTGTGAGAAACTTAGCCTCCTTCTTTCAGGTCTTGCAGATAACTGCAACTAGATTGCATCTGAAACGCTCAACCTGATAGAGGAGACCACAATGCACAGGAGATAATTTGTACCATTTCTCTGGCACTGTTGATTCATTTACACGAGGTTTTTCTTGACCTCTAACATGAGCATAGTACTAGTGACTTCACACAGCTTATGGGAGGATGACAGGTACCAACTTTCCTATAATTCATGATGCAGTAGATCTGCAGACAAATTCACATTCCACAGGAAGGCAACTCACGGAAGGTTTATTTCTAAGGTAATAACAAGAGTCATTGTTTTCAAGGCCTTCATCCCTAGCCCTGATTTGACTTCATATTCTCAGGAAGCCTGCACCTTCATTCACTCCAGAACATCAGCTTTAATTTAAAGGCCCGTCAGAGATCTTTGAAGGCCTAAATCTTTCCCTTCCAGCTGGTCAGAGATATTGGCATATTAATCTATTTAGTAATTATGTGAACAAGCTCTGACCATGTGTTATTGAAAATTAAACTATCAAAATGTGTCCAATCACATTGCTCAACTTTTCAATCCCATCGTGTCATTAGATTCAACACCAAGATTAATTACGAAGCAATGGGCCAGGTTCGCCAGATGTTCTGCTGACTCCAGTCAAGGCACATCTGTTTCCCCACCTACTGTCACTGCACACTCAGCTGCTCATTCCACAGTTGCCGGTCTGGTTCAGGGTTACATTAGCCTAAGCATGGCTGGTATTGACTTAGTTGCATGCCATTGTGTCTCCAGCTCCTTGCAGCTGCTATCCAAGGCCATTGTCAGCGGATAATTTGTCCCAAGAGAGTCATAAGAGAGCGAGAACTGCCCATCAGCTTTGAGATTAAAAAAAAAAGAAGCTATTTCTCTGGGGGTAAATAAAATGACAGAGATTAAGAAGCCACACCCCTAGGTTCTAGCCCAGAATCTCTGACCTCTTCCCTGATGGCAGAATTTCTTAGTAAACTGATTTCCCTTCTGGCGAAGCTGTGTTAGCACCTGTTATGTAAACAGCAGCCAGCCAGAGTGCCAAAGGTACCATAGAAAGAGTAGAGCCTCAGGAGGTTCACAGGATTGGTCTTATTCTGGCTCCGTGATATTTACTGGATGTGTGACCAAGAGCAAATCAGTGTTACCGTCTCTGAGCTTCCTCAGTTGTGCAACGACAAGGTAAAGTACTTACCTTTGAGGGTGGCAAGAATTGTGAAAGAGTGTACAAAAAGTGCTTGGCATTTTTGTGTTAGTGATTAAGCACTGAGCTTCTTGAGTCAGACTAGCCAGGATTCAGCTCCTACTCTGTACTCTACTGATGACTATCTGGATGACTGAGCGATTAACCTAATCTTTCCAAGCCTCAATGTCCTCATCTATAAAATGGAGATAATAATAGGACCTATCTCATAGGTAATACTAAATTACATAATTCATATTAATGCACAGTAGACTGCCTGGCAACTAACAAACATGAAATATATATTTAGAAGTGTTATTATTATTACCATGGAATATATAGTAGCCATTCAATAAATATTGATTTTCTTTTCAACTTTCTTCTTTCCTTTCCCATCTCTACATTTTTATATGATATCAAGGTTGATGGGGTCTTAAGAGTCATATAATCTAATCTGTTTTATAATACAGACATTGATTTATTTTATATTATAATAAGAAGATTCTGCAATTATAAACCTGGTTGTTTCCTTAAGAGGATAGGGTCTGCTGCATGGAAGGTACTTTGTTTTACTGGATTCCTTAGCGTGCAAGTGTGGGAACATAAACTAAAAAGCCATCTGCATCTTCAGAGTGAGGTCAGGTGGGAGGGGATGAAGAACAGAGAGAAGAGAAAGAAGAATGGAAGGGAAAAGATGATGGAGTGACAAGGTTTTTTTTTTTTTTGAGACGGAGTCTCGCTGTGTCTCCCAGGCTGGAGTGCAGTGGCGCGATCTCGGCTCACTGCAAGCTCCACCTCCCGGGTTCACGCCGTTCTCCTGCCTCAGCCTCCCTAGTAGCTGGGATTACAGGCGCCCGCCACCTCACCCGGCTAGCTTTTTTTTGTATTTTTTAGTAGAGACAGGGTTTCACCGTGTTAGCCAGGATGGTCTCGATCTCCTGACCTCGTGATCCGCCCGTCTTGGCCTCCCAAAGTGCTGGGATTACAGGCTTGAGCCACCGCGCCCGGCCTGAGTGACAAGGTTTTATAAAATGACCTTCTTCAAATGATCACTTAAAATATTACTGAATTTCCACTAAAAGTTTGACGCAAGTTGATTTCTTATAGAAGCCAGTAAGAGAATTGATGTTTGTTGATGCAAGGTAGAGGAGAAACCAGATTCATGGATAAAGGAGTTAGAGGTATAGGGGACCAAATGTATAAACCTCCAATGGGTCAGTCAGAATATTCTAGGTAATTCTGTGTCTTAAAAAAATGTAGAGGATTGAAACGACAAAGATTGACTTCAAATTCTATGTGAGATATAGAAAATCACAAGAAAATGTTGGCACTACTTGAACCATAAGAACGAGATGGTTTGCCTACAAAATTATAATTTTTAATCCAATCAAGGAGCCAAACATTCTCCCAGAAACCATAATGAACCAAAATTCAAAAAAATCACGTGGCCCTCCTAGGAAAGAAGAGACACATGATGATTTTTATCACTATAGAATGGGCTCTCTCTTGGTTCTCATTTCTTCAGACTCAAACTGGAACTACATATGGGCTCTCCTGAGTCTCCAGTTTGCTGGCTGCAAATCTGGGACTTCTCAGCCTCCATGATTGCATGAGTTAATTAACTGACTCATATATATATATATATGAGTCTGTTTGCATGATGATATAAATATATGTATATTCTATTGGTTCCATTTGCATGGTTATGTGAGTTATTTATGTATTTTTCATACACATTATATATGATACATTTGTATATTATTTAAATATATAAATATTTAAATATTAAAAATATATAATGTATATATATAATCATGCAAATGGAACCCATAGAATATATATATATGTGTGTGTGTGTGTACATATATATATATCTCCTATATAGTCAGGAGAATCCTGGCTACTGCAGATTTTGGTACCAAGGGCTTCTACTGTATTTTAATCAGTAATGTTTGACATTCAATCAAAAGTCATGATACAAAATGGCAAGGCTATGAAAAATAAGTAAAGACTTGGGAACTTTCACAGATTGGAGGAGACTAAGGAGACATTACAACTAAATGAAATATAATATTTTTTATTGGATCATGGCAAAGAAAAACTAGGGAAATCTGAGTAAAGACTGTAGTTTAATGGATAGTATTATACCAATATTAATTTCTCAGCTTTTATCACTGTACCATGGTTATATGAGAGCTTAACATCAGGGGAATCTTGGCAAAAGATATACTGGAAATCTTCATATTATTTTTGCAACTTTTCTGTAAGTTTTAAATTATTTCAAAATTAAAAGCAAGAGAACTATGAGATCCACAGAAAGCAAGAAGATGTGGCCCACTCCATGTCCCCTGAGGAAAGACTCAATAGAAGAAGTCACGGAGATATTCTAGATGTTAGAATTATGAGAGAAAGACTTTAAGGTAACTAAGTTATTGTTACATGTTATATGATCAATATGTTATACCATTGTCTATAAAAGATGAACAACGGCCAGGCGTGGTGGCTCAAGCCTGTAATCCCAGCACTTTGGGTGGCCGAGACGGGCGGATCACGAGGTCAGGAGATCGAGACCATCCTAGCTAACATGGTGAAACCCCGTCTCTACTAAAAATACAAAAATCTAGCCGGGCGAGGTGGTGGGCGCCTGTAGTCCCAGCTACTCCGGAGGCTGAGGCAGGAGAATGGCGTAAACCTGGGAGGCGGAGCTTGCAGTGAGCTGAGATCCAGCCACTGCACTCCAGCCTGGGCGACAGAGCAAGACTCCATCTCAAAAAAAAAAAAAAAAAAAGATGAACAACATGAGAGTATGGATGAGGAAAGTTGGCAGAGACAGTTTATACTTTCTATGAAAAAAGAAAAACCAGATGGAAATGCTAAGAAAAAAAAATACTATGGAAGAAATGGAGAATCTTTCAATGAGTCATCAACGGACAAGACCAGAGAAAATAATTAGTGAATTTGATAACGAGTCAATATAAATTATTCAAAATGAAACATACAAAGGAAAACATTTTTTAAAAAGAACAGAGCATTTGAGCTTTATGGCACATTATTAGATGAACTATCATTTGTGTAATTAAAACTCCAGAGGGAAAAAAGAGACAAAAAAAGGGCAGAGGAAATGTTTGAAGAAGCTAAGACATTTCCAAAATGAATAAAAAACAAGAATCTGTAATAAGCAGGTTATTGAATAAATACAAACAAAACCACATTTAAAGACATCTGAAAACAGACAGGAAATAAAAAACCACATTACATGCAGAGAAAAAAATAAGAATGACAGTTGCGCTCTCATCAGAAATAATACAGACCAGAAGACAATGGAAAGACACTTTCAGAACACTAAAAGAGAAACATTTAAAAAACAAAAATTATCAACCTAGAATTCCATACCCAGAGAAAATATCTCTCAAAAATATAGGCAAAATAAAGACAAGTTCAAGCAGACAAAAGCTTAGATTCTCTGGCTTCAGCAGATGTACATGATAAGAAATGCAAAAGAAGCTTTTCCCGCTGAAGGGAAATGACACCAGGTAAAAACCTAGTTCTGCAGGAATGAGAAACATGAGAAATGGTAAATATGCCCATAAATCAGACACCTGACTGTTTAAACACTATAACAATTTATTGAGGGGTTTTAATCTATGCAAAAGTAACATAGATGATAAAAGAAACACAAAAGGCAGGAGAATGGCAATTGGAAGTATATTGTTCTAAGGTTTTTACATTGTTTAAAAGTAGTATACTTTTCTTAAAAGACAGATTCTGATAAGATAAAAAGACATATTAATACTTCTTACCCAACTATATATACATACACACAAATAATACAAAAATAATACCAAAAGTTAATGGAGAAGATACAGTAGAAAACTAAAAATTGCTATTGTTCACCAAAAAAAATGGTAGGAAATGGGGAGTTGGGTAACACAAAGCCAATAGAACAAAATTTTTAAAACATGCAAGATGATAGACAAATACAAACATATCAATAATTAAGTTAAATTGAAATGAACCAATGCTCCAATTAAAAGGTAGAGATTTCCAGACTTGATAACAAAGGAAGAGTGAGTCGTATGCTGTTTATGACTAGCACACTTTAAACATAAAGACACAGGTTGAATGTCAAAGAGCAGAGAAATGTGTACCATATGGGATGGGCATATTCTAAATTGGCCTCCACAGTTCCTGACACCCCAAATTCATACCATTGTGTAATCCCTGCTCCTCGAGTGTGGACAAGACCAATGACTTGCTTCTAATCAATAGAATATGGCAAAGTTGAGATGTCACTTACAGTATTACGCATTGTAATCATGGAACACTTATCTTGCTAGGAGACTCTCTTTCTGGCTTTGATGAAGCAAGCAGGCATGCTGGGGAGGCCCATATGGCAAAGAGCTGAGGGTAATCTCCTGCCAGCAATCAGCTAGGAATTGAGAGTGACTAACACATGGAGTAAATATTATTTACTTCAGCTTATACCTTCTCTTCTCGTTAGAAAATGCTTCTCTCTGTCTCTAGACAACCTACTTTGTCTAATGTTAATATAGCCACATCAGCTTTCATGCTTAGTGTTTGCATAGTGCATTAGTTATCTACGGGTGCATAACAATATTACCACACACTTAGTGGCTTAAAGCACATTGAATATTCAGTTTGTGTGGGTCAGGAGTCTGGTCATGGCTTAGATGAGTTGTCTGCAAGACTGCAATTATTATTGGCCGGCGCTGGGTTCTCATCTCCAGGTTTGACAGGAAAGATCCACATCCAAGCTCAAGTGGTTATTGGCAAAGTTCAGTTATTTACATCCTGTTGGACTGAGGGACTCTGTCCTACAGTCAACTGCCAGCAAAACACCTGGTCAATAATCATGATTGTAACCTTGCAGAGGACTCATCTAAGCCATGACCAGACTCTCAATCCACAGAAACTGTGAAAAATCAATTTGCTTTAAGTCACTAAGTATGTGGTAATATTGTTATACAGCAATAGATAACTAATACACCCTGCAAATACTAAGCGTATAAGAGCTGATGTGGCTATATTAATATCAGACAAAGTAGGTTTCAAGTTGATGATAATTACCAGAGACAGAGAAAAATATTTCTTAGAGATAAAGGTGTCAACTTACCAAAAGACATAGCAATCTAGGAGCAAATCATACAAACTCATGAAGCAGAAAATTGACCGAATACAGTAAAAATGGACAAATCCACAATTTTAGCTAGGAATTTTACTGTCATTCTCTCAGTAGTAATTGGACAAGTGGGCAAAATAATCAGCAAAGAATTCTACCCAGCAAAAATATCTTTTGAAAACACATGCAAAATAGGTTTTTTGAGGCCAACAAAAGCAGAGAGAATGCATTGAAAGTAGAACTGCACGACAAGAAATATAAGTCCTTCCACAGATAGATCATGATATCAAACAGAAAATTTAGACCTACATAAAGAAACAAAAAGGGTTAGAAATGGTGAAAATAAAGGTAATCATAAAAGTCTTTATTTTTCTTATTTCATTCACTTTAAAAGGAAATTGGCTGTCTAAAGCAAAAGTAGTATAGTTAGTGGGTTACAACATGTGCAGAAATAAAGTGTATGGAAACAATAGGACAAAGGATTGAAGAGAGAATAATGGAAGATGACTCTGGAAAGGTTCTTAAGCTTACATGAAGTGGTATAATATATTAAGACAGACTGTGATAAATTCAAGGTACATTGTAAACCATAACACAACGACTAACAAAAATTTAGAAACAGGAATAACTAAAAAGTCAAGAGTGAAAATAGGATGGAATTACAATACAGTACTCAATTCGAAATTAGGCAGTAAAAGAAAGAAACAAGTAACAAATAACAGATTGGAAAATAGAAAACAACTAGCAAGACTTCACATTTAAATGTGAACATATCAATATTTACACTGAACATGAAAGGTCTAAACATCACAACTGAAAAGCAAAGATTGTCAGATTTAATAAAAAGGAAACAGTCAAATACATACTATCTTCAAAAAATCCACATCAAATATAAAGATCTAAATAGTTAAAAGCAAAGGATGGTAACAAATACACAATGAAAGCACTAATCAAAAGGAAGTTGATTCAGATTTCATAGCATAGTAAGTACTCGATAAATGTTAGAGCCTAGTTTTTAGCAGTAGTAATAGTTATAGCGGGATTAGTGGTCATATCATGTAACGTAGGAAAATTGTTAACAGTTGGTATAAGGCAAAGAGGAAAGCCCAACAGCAGGGAGGACTCTAGGCATCTCAGCAAGTGCCCATGAATCAAGGAAGTGGTATCATTTGTCGGCAAAGCCATAACAACCCACGAAGTTACTTAGGCAGCAGTAACATTCCTTGCTCATCGCTCACCTGACTTTTGCTTCTTAACACAGCTGAACCTGTATTAAAGTTTTGCTTGCTCACATTCTTACACAGGTGCATATTAGTTTTTTGTGTTTTTCTATAATTAGAATTCTCAAGGACCAAAAAGCAATTTGGAAAAGTAAAAAGAACGTGAAGTCTATTCAAATCTCGGTTATATTATTATTGAACTATGTCATCTTGAACAAGTTACAATGCTCAACTCCCCCCAAACCCATCTGTTTCTCTGTAAAATGTGGTATTTTACAATCCTTGCTGAGAGGATTAAATGAGCTAATTTATGTAGAGTCCATAGTATAATATCTGTCATAGAGCATGTGCTCCGTATGGCCCCTGTGCCCCCAGTTTCCTATAAGGCTTGAGGGTCTGAAAATCCAGTCTGTCTGGAGTGGTATAGGGATTTCATACACTATGGATCTCTTTATATAATTGGGAGCAATGTGGCCTGGATGGCTAGAATAATGGGTAAGAGCACCTTCCTCAACTCAGGATTGGTAGCAAGCAAGTAAAAACCCTGATGAGCTTTCATCTTTTTCCCCTCTAAGGCAAACAAAATGGAAAACTAGTGCCCTGGGTATTTCAAATTCTTGGCCTGATACATCAACCATAGTTACTGAAGATATTAGTTAGAGCAATAACCCTGATGGTTCCATAGAATTAAGAAAGTCAGCAGAAAACTTCCACAGTTCCTTAAGAGAGGCAAGGTAGAGTTTGCCTTAACAGAAAAACTAAATCAGACCTGCAAATAAAAGTAAAATCTGTAAGACCACATTTTAAAAAACATTTGTTTATTCGTTCAATCATTCATTTATTTATCCATTGATATGGTTTGGCTGTGCCCCCACCCAAATCTCATCTTGAATTTTACTCCCATAATTCCCATGTGTTGTGGGGGGGACCTGGTGGGAGACAATTTGAATCATGGCGGGTGGTTTCCCACATACTGTTCTTGTGGTAGTGAGTAAGTCTCACAAGATCTGATGGTTTTATCAGGGGTTTCCACTTTTGCATCTTCCTCATTTTCTCTTGCCACCACCAGTAAGAAGTGCCTTTCACTTCCTGCCATGATTCTGAGGCCTCCCCAGCCATGTGGAACTGTATGTCCAATTAAACCTATTTTTCTTCTGATAACGTCTCAAGTATGCCTTTATCAGCAGCATGAAAGTGAACTAATACAGTAGATTGGTACCAGTAGAGTGGGGTGTTGCTGAAAAAATACCTGGAAATGTGGAAGCAAATTTGGAACTGAGTAACAGACGGAGGTTGGAACAGTTTGGAGGACTCAGAAGAATTTAGGAAAACATGGGAAAATTTGGAACTGCCTAGAGACTCGTTGAATGGCTTTGACCAAAAGCCTGATAGCTATATGGACAATAAGGTCCAGGCTGAGATGATCTCAGATGGAGATGAGGAACTTGTTGGGAACTGGAGCAAAGCTGACTCTTGTTATGTTCTAACAAAGAGACTGGCAGCATTTTGCCCCTGCCCTAGGGATCTTCGAACTTGAGAGAGATGATTTAAGGTATCTGGTGGAAGAAATTTCTAAGCAGCAAAGCATTCAAGAGGTGACTTGGGTGCTGTTGAAGACATTCAGTTTTATAAGGGAAGCAGAGCATAAAAGTTCAGAAAATTTGCACCCTGAAAATGTGATAGAAAAGAAAAACCCATTTTCTGAGGAGAAATTCAAGCAGGCTGCAGAAATTTGCATAAGTAACGAGGAGCCAAATGTTAATCCCCAAGACAATGGGGAAAATGTTTCCAGGACATGTCAGAGGTCTTCACAGCAGACTCTCCAGTTGCAGGAGGTGCTGTGTGCAGCCTAAGGACTTGGTGCCCCACATCCCAGCCACTGCAGTCGTGGCTAAAAGAGGCCAATGTAGAGCTCAGGCTGTGATGTCAGAAGGTGGAAGCCCCTAGCATCGGCAGCTTCCACGTGGTGTTGAGCCTTTGGGTACACAGAAGTCAAGAACTGTGGAATCTCCACCTAGATTTCAGAAGATGTATGGAAATGCCTGGATGCCCAGGCAGAAGTTTTCCCAGGAGCGGGGCACTCATGGAGAACCTCTGCTAGGGCAGTGCAGAAGGGAAATGTAGAGTCAGAGCCCTCACACAGAGTCCCTACTAGGGCATGACCTAGTGGAGTTGTGATAAGAGGGCCACCATCCTCCAGACCCCAGAATGGTAGACCAACCAACAGCTTGCACCATTTACATGCATAAGCCACAGACACTCAATGCCAGCCTGTGAAAGCACCTGGGAGAGAGGCTGCACCCTGCAAAGCCATAGGGGTGGAGCTGCTCAAGACCATGGGAACTCACCTCTTGCATCAGCATGACCTGGATGTGAGACCTGGAGTCAAAGGAGATAATTTTGGAGCTTTACAATTTGATTGCCTTGCTGGATTCTGGATCTTGCATGGGCCCTGTAATCCCTTTGTTTTGCCCAATTTCTTCCATTTGGAATGGCTATATTTACCGAACACCTGAACCCCCACTGTATCTAGGAAGTAACTAGCTTGCTTTTGATTTTACAGGATCATAGGCAGAAGGGACTTGCCTTGTCTCAGATGAAACTTTGGACTGTGGATTTTTGGGTTAATGCTGAAATAAGACTTTGGGGGACTGTTGGGAAGGCATGATTGGTTTTGAAATGTAAGGATATGAGATTTGGAGGGACCATGGGTGGAATAATATGGTTTGGCTGGTCCCCACCCAAATCTCATCTTGAATTATACTCCCATAATTCCCATGTGTTATGGGAAGGAACTGGTGGGAGATAATTTGATTCATGGGGGCAGTTTCCCCCATATTGTTCTTCTGGTAGTGAATAAGTCTCACGAGATCTGATGATTTTATTGGGTGTTTCCACTTTTGCATCTTCCTCATTTCTCTTGCTGCTGCCATGTAAGAAGTGCCTTGATTCTGAGGCCTCCCCAGCCATGTGGAACTGTAAGTCTAATTAAACCTCTTTTTCTTCCCAGTCTCGGGTATATCTTTATCAGCAGTGTGAAAACGGACTGATACATCCATCTTCTCTGTCCACACATGCAAACCTTATCAAGGATCAACTAAGTACCAGGTATTGTATTACAAAATCAATGAAATGAACACCCACTTCTATTTCCTGGCAACAAATTATTACAGACGGTGTCAGAGGCATTTGAACAAGGTGACTTCATCTCGGATAGGGACTGGGTAAAATGAGGCTGAGACCTGCTAGGCTGTATTCCCAGGAGGTTAGGCATTTTTAGTCATAGGATGAGATGGAAGGTGGGCACAAGATACAAGTCACAAAGATCCCGCTGATAAAACAGGCTGCAGTAAGCATGATGACCAAAATCCAGCAAAACCAAGATAGGAACAAAAGTGACCTCTGGTTGTCCTCACTGCTCATTATAGGCTAATTATAATACATTAGCATGCTAAAAGACACCTCCATCGGAGCCACGACAGTTTACAAATACCATGGCAAAGGCCAGAAGTTACCCTATATGGTCCTAATGGGGGAAGAACCCTCAGTTCCAGGAATTTCCCACCCCAACTCATGAATAATCCACCCCTTATTTAGCATATGATAAAATAAAACCATAGAAATAGCCAACCAGCAGTCCTTGGAGCTGCCCTGCTTATTCTGTGGACTTGCCCCAAAGTTGTTAATGCTTGAGATCCAAGAACTCTCTCTTGGGGTCTGGATTGCAACCCCGGAAGTAACAATGGCAGCAAGTGTGTAAGATGTTCTTTACAGGTGGTCAAATTTCAAGTTTTCGCTCCTCCATAATGTAAGTACGTACTTTATTTCTGATCAAGACTGGCCACAAAATGAGTAAGCCTTGGTTGGGGC
Organism: Trachypithecus francoisi; assembly: GCF_009764315.1. NCBI lineage: Eukaryota > Metazoa > Chordata > Mammalia > Primates > Cercopithecidae > Trachypithecus > Trachypithecus francoisi. The sequence goes on along the minus strand of NW_022681470.1, from coordinate 65,532,303 downwards.
TGGAGCCAAGGCCCAGGTTAAACCCCTTGCCTTTAGAAGATGGAACACAGCTGAGGAATGAATTAGTATTGAAAATGTTTTCAGCAGGTGATCTGCTTGACTCATTAGGGGAACAATCTGGTTCATTAGCCAGTATACCCGGTTCAATGAACAATACATTTGATTAAACAGATGAACCATTTTTTGTTTTAAAAGATAGAAGCCTTTCTACCCCCCACCCTCAGCCCTCTGCAGTAGTGGGAGATGTAACTGCTCACAGCAACTTTTGTTTACTTCTGTATTCATCTTTCCTTGCTTAATGCATGTCAGTCTGTTCTGAGGGACCATATGCAGGTGTGTGATGAGCACTGTGCTGATATAGGCAGAATTCAGGATTTGGTTATTTCAGTAAATCACTGTCATCCAGAGTGGTTCTGAATTTTGTTTTTGTTTTTGTTTTTTTTTTTTAAAGGCCCCAATTTGCTATTGTAGACAGAACGAGGCTGTTTTTAGCCTGCTGAGATTCACAGCTATATAATCTTTGTTTGCAAATCAGGCCTTTTTTCAACAACGTTGGGTGTGGGGACAAAAACAGCCATTCTACAATCACTTCTCACCCTCAGTATCCTCCTTTTTATGGGGTGAAAGAAAGGGGAGCAGGAGATGAGATCCCTGGAGGAGGAACAGTTGTTTCCTTGCTAATACTCATGGCATAACCAGGAACAAACAATTTCTGGAGGCATCCAAGCTCAGGCTCATGAAATCTACACAAACCTGAATTTTGGATGCCCTTAGCATTGGGAAGGGAAAACTAGAAGATACCAGAATCCCCTGGAGGGCTTGTTAAAACATGGATTTCTGGGCAAATGAAACACCGGTAAATTTTTAACAATTGACTTTCTTAGGAAGAAAAGATCTAATTTGCATTTGCCAATTTCTGTGGTGCAAATACTCTCACAACAGCCAGACTCAAACTACCAACATGACCTCACTGACCATAGCATTAGAAAGGAATGTGCATCATCTGTTTTCATGGGTTTATACGAAGGAACTCCAGCACCACTGGCTGGGTCCCTCCACCCCAGAGTTTCTCACTTGGCAAATGTAGGTTAGGGTCTGAAAATTTGTACTTCCAACAAGTTCCCAGATGGTACAAATGCTGCAATACAAAAATTATTAAGTACCAGATATCATGGGACTTGCCTCTGGGTTTGGAGACCTTGCCTCCTTCCAAATATCCTCTCTGAAGGCCTCTCCTTTTTCCTCTTATATCCTGAAGGGGTTCAATGCAGGCCATTGGAAAGAATTCTTAACCATGGGCATTTGGCTGTAGGCTCTAACCTTTGGGAAAGCTAAATATACCAATTTTTCAAAAAGAAAACACCCCTGCTACTATCTTTTGTTTGCATCTTTTCCTTTTATAAGCCTGATTGTAAGGAACCAAGTCTTATTCATCTTTTTGTTCTTTGCTTAGCACGCTGCCAGTAAAAATTAACTGAACTGAAATGAGCATTGTATACTGGCTTGCATCCCTGAAACACAGATCTTTTAGTTTCTACTACTCATTCAATGTTTCAGCCACCCAACTGTCCCCCCATTTATTAGTTCATTCATTGGTGCAACAGATATTTGAATCTGTATTATGTGCCAGTCACTGGGTACTAGGGATATAGTTGTTAATGAAATAGGCACAATATTTGGCCCATGGAACTTGAAGTAGGGGAGACAAATATTAAATTTCAATTAGATTTGTGATGAGTGCTTCACAGAAAACATCCAGGATGCTATGTGGGCATACAACAGGTTGGGGACCCATCTCAGTGTGAGGGAACCGGAAGGAAGGATTCTCTGAGAAAGGGAGATTTAAACTGAGACCCGAACAATGGATGTGGGTACTTGTTCCTTGCCATGCACCTGTCCCTTTCCCCTGTCACCTCTCTTTGGAAAGGTGAGGTGATGGAGGTGCTTTTGGAAAAAAGAGGAGATGGAGGAAAGGGATAGGTAAGGGACAGGTGCATGGCAAGGAACAAGTACCCCAGACAAGGGAAACTGTAAGAACACAGAGAAGGGCAGTATGACATGAGATGAGGCTGGAGAGGGTGATGGGCTCTGGACTTCATCCTATGAGCAGGGGGAGCCATGGAAGGATTATAAGCAGAGGAGACCTAAATAAATCCTGTCCAGCCTAAGGAAATATCACCTTTGAATGTGGTGCAGTCAGTGTTGTTTCTGAATCACAAACACAGACATATGCCCGATTATGAAAAGTTCTTAATGGCTGCATTTATTCTTGGCTCTCTTTGGGTCAGCCAGATCACTCTATTATCCTCTAGTTGCATTACTCCTATCATCCAACTAAATTATAAACTACTCAAGGGCAAGGATGCTGCTTCCCATTCCTTCTGTTACCCCATTGTGCCTATGGTGGGGCTAAGTCATTGGTAAACAGCCGTGGGGTACTGAGAAGAGCACTTGACTTAATGCAAGGAGACTGGGATTCCTATCCACACCCCACCACTTACCAGCTGTGAGACCAGACCTCTGAGGTGAGGCATTTATCCTCTCAGAACTTCAATTTCCTTTTCTATAAAATAGGGAAATCTTATACATTTTATAAAGTGGTTGTGAAAGGATCAAAGAATATACTACAGGCAAAAATCCTAAAATGATTGCACATATGAAATGAGGTAACTAATGATGGACGGAGTTCCTACCTAGGAACCATGGGCCTTACTTACCTTCCTGCACAGAAGAGCAGCTCAACCACCAAGCTGCCCTGGTAGCCTCACTGCACATGTTATAGGCTTCCAAGGGTGACAGTTTGAGACCATGGCCAGGATCTGGGAGCCCAGAAGGACACACATTCTCTGATATTCCTCTCTCAGCCTACATTTGGTGGCCTCTGAACTCCAGGGTGTCCTCTTGTCCACGCCTTCCTCATATAAGTAAGTCACGTTATGGTTTCCAGAGTGGAAGTGGGGCAATATGGCTTAGGGAAACACAGTTGACCCTTGAACAACGTGGGTGTGAATTACACAGGTCCATGTATATAGGGATATTTTTCTTAACCAAAGGGGGATCAAAAATAAAGTATCTCAGGATGCAAAACTCACACATATGGAGGGCTGACTTTTTGTGTACGTGGGTTCTGCTAGGCAGATTGTGGGACTTGAGTATGTGCAGATCTGGGTACACTAGAACCAATACCACACATATACGTAGAGACAATTGTATTTTTTAAACTGGACTTCGCGAACTACTCACATCAGAATGACCCAGGTACTTATTAAATTGCAAGTGTATGGACCCCACACCAGATCGACTAAATCTGAATCTTGGGAACACTTAAGCCTCCCAACTATGCTGTGGTGCTCAGAGAGATGAGCACATGAGTTCCACTGACATGACCTCAGCCTCCTCATCTCTACTTTCAATTATACGTTATGTTAATCTCTACCTCAGATAGGGCCTGTGAGGGTTAAATGAGATAAAGTATGTGCAGTGCTTGAAACTGCACATGGCACTTAGAAAGCATTTGATAAATGGTCACATTTATTATGTTACCCTGGCCTCTCAGCAGCCCTGTGTGTGGGCAGATGGGGAGCTGATGTCTGGAAAAGCAAACTGAGTTACCAGAGGTCACACAGCTAATTAGCAGCTGAACAGGACTAAGGCCCCTCAATGCCTAACTCCTAAACCAGAACTATTTCCTCCACACCAGTCTGTCTCCTTTAAGCTCTGAACTTTCTAAATACATCTCTTCCATATACCAGTCTCTAGGTGGCTGAACAGAGCTCTATATAGCTCTCTTTCATTAGCAATTTATCTGGATATTGCTTTGTATCTTGCAAACAGATAACCAGGCTGAGCTCTGCTGACCTCTAGAATCCCTACAGATATAATTGAGTTTGCATTATCTGACAGGTAGCCCATCTCCTAACATTTAGGTAAACTGCAGCACCTCTACACCTGACCTGACAACCTGCCCCAGGGCTCTGAATCCTTTGCCTTTCTTGCCACAAGCCCCCGCCACCCTCCACCCCAACCCACCTCCCCTTTCCAAACAGCCACGGACACTCCTGTTCAGCCATGTACTACTGATGCAGATGCTGACTTAATGCTAAGCACGCAAGAATACAAAACCCAAACCACTCCCCTTGTAGATCCCAGCTCTGCCTCTTTGAGACAGGGGAGATTTAATTTAGATAGAGGTGATTTCTTGTGATATGAATGTCCCAGCCTACCCTTGAGGAACAAACAAACAAGGCAAGAGCTTCTTGGAGCCAGACACTGGAACACAGCAGCATAGTCCCCATGTGCCAGAATCCTGCTTCCACCTTTCTCTCTCTTATGAAGAATTCAGGATTGTCTGTTAAGGCATCCTTAAAGTCCCCTCAGGTTACTCTTGATCCACTGCCCGCCCACCCTACTGATGGGGGAAGACACAGCAGGTGTGTGATTTTCATGAATCAATGTCACCTTCTCTTATTGAGTCAGCCCTGTTTGCTTTCTCAGGGATTGCACCTCTCCACTGCTGCCCACACGTTGGCCTTTCCCTTCTCCCTCCTCTTGCAACCCAGACACAGGAAAACTAGGATTGGGCAAGGCATCTCAAGGACTCAGGTTGTAAGCCTGAGGGTGCTAACCAGGATGATTTTAAAGGCCTTTTGCATTTCTAACATTCTGTGGTCATCTAGCATACTCATACTTAGCTGTTCCCAGGCCTTGGGCCGGGGACAGCTATCAGCCAATGTGTACTACAGCATCTTCAGGGTACTTTCCAGCAGAGGTTCTCAAACCTTTTTCATTCACAGCACCCTTAATGTTTTAGGAAAGTGTTTTCCTACAGGCCAAAAGAAATACCTAACAGTTCTATTTATTAAGTAGTTAGGTCCAAAAACTCCATGGGTATTTATGTCTTAACAACATCGTAGCCATTTAAAAATAATAACATACATAAATTGAAAGAGAAATAACATTTAGTTTCCTTCTTGAATAACAATTACTTGCTAATGGGGTAGATGTACTGTTGGGCACTGCACGATGTCTCAAACTGTGAATTAGATAAACACTCTCTCTCCCACTTCCTGTTTCACCTTGATTTTTGCATAGTGCTTGTTTTTTAATCACAACAACCAATAACCTAGCTCTGCAAAACCGTGATCTCACCAAAAGAAATGCTGAGTGATCTAATGCTAGAATTGTGGACTACTTCTAGCTATCATTTTGCACAGTGTCTGATGGATGTCAGGTATCACTGTATTTCCTTAGAAAGGTAAAAATATCCTGAGACGCCTCTGTGAGTTTACTGTGGCACCCCAGGGTACCCTGGCACAGAGATTGGGGCCTGGGGCATTATGGTCTCATTTCCTAAACTCATATCCAAACCCCTGCTCCCTGCAGCTTCTAAGAGAATTTCAGTAGGCACTTCATGGTATTACTTGCCACCCTGACCTCCTAGCAGATGTAAAGAAGCTAGCCACTTTTGCATTTAGACAAGTTTCTTGGGACAGTCTAGCATAAGTAACTGGAAGAGCTTTGCACGTTTTATTTCATTGTCTAAGCCCAGAAACATCAAACTGGAAGATAGTTTGTACTTAGGCAATTCAGACTAACTGCCAGATTGTGTTTGCTAAATGTGTATGCAAATAGGTAAAGCCCTAAACATGCTAGTGACAGGGGAAGAGAAAACAAAAGGAGGCTATGGTGTCAGTCAATCAGGTTGACTGCATACCTGATTTGGATTGCCGGGGTAGTTATTCAGCCTTTTGTTTAATGTTCCTGGATCTACACAGTCAATATCAAATTGGCAATAAAAAATACTTTAGTTAGCTGTTAAGCATAGCCATGTGCCAGGTACTGTGCTTATATGTTTGCTTACTATGCTTATATCTGTATACTTATATGTTCTACCCATGCAACAGCTCTGTAATGTAGATACGATTGCATCCACAACAACTAATGAAGAAATCAGGGCTTGGAGCAGTCACAGAGCACATAAGCAGCCAGGACTTGAAGTCACATCTTCCTGATTCTAGAGACCCAACTTTTTGCCACTCATACACTGCCTCTTTAAAAATGTGATTTTCCTGAGCCCAGGAAGTGGAGGCTACAGGGAGTTGTAATTACACCACTTGCACTCCAGCCTGGGTGAGGAGAGTGAGACGTCATCTCAAAAATAAACAAACAAACAAACAAATAATAAATATATAATTTTTCTCCCCAAGAATGCCAAATGGCCCAGTTGGCAGCTTTTTGTTTGCCACCCATCGCATCCCTGTTTCCTTGAGCCTGTACCCTTGCCAGCAGGGGCAAAGATGCTTCTTGCATCTTGTTCATCTCACCCATCAGCAATACTGAGAATTATCTTCTTTCTTGTTTCCCTCATCCCTCCACCCGACTCACTTGGCAACTGCGGAGGAAAGAATACCAAGTGTCCTTTAAACAGAAAAGTCAAAAGCTATAAAAGGAAATGGCATTTGCCTGGCATAGGGAATGGATAATTTAGAGGCCATTGCTTTAAGTTATAGAGAATCTATCAGACCAGGTTCATGGACATTTATTTCTCCCTCTTGCCAATGTAGGTCCTAGAAACCCCAGTTCTATCTATAAAAGCAAATGTCAGGGAACCTGTAGCTGTCCCCTCCACAACCAGACATTAATGCAGGTAGTGCAGCACTAATGCTTTGAATTATTTGTTGCCCCCGTCTGCATTTTCTCAGAGGTTCCTTTTATTGACGATTTATGTGTATTAACACTTTGAGGGGTGAGACAAAAGAAAATCATGGTGAGATTTGAGGCGTCTGCCTCATACTTGGTGAAAATGCTGGCTCAGCCACCCTCGAGACTGTTAACAGATCTAATTTGCAATGATGGTCTCCTTCTGCTCAAGAGAGCTCTGCTTGATTTCATGCTGCTACTTTGGTGGCTGTCACTGCTTCTCCTCCTTCTCCTCCTCCTCCTATTATTGGGGTATAATTCACTTTTGTGTACCATTCCATAATTTAACAAATGTGTACATCCATGTATACCCACCACCACAATCAAGATATAGAAAATTTCCATAACAACCAAAAATCCCCCCGTGCTCCTTCATCATCAGCCCCTAACCCCTTGCCTCAGTCCTATCCACCACTGATCAGTTTTCTGTAGTTTTACCTTTTCCAGAATGTCAAAAAAAAATAGCATTACACTGTATTTAGCTTTTCAATTTTGGCTTCTTTCTCTTAGCATAATGCATTTTAGATTCATCCATGTTGTTGCGTGTATCAGTAGCATGTTCCTTTTTATTGCTAAACCAGAGTTTTTTTTTTTTTTTTTTATTCACCAGTGAGTGATATTTACATTGTTTCAAGTTTGGGGTAATTATGAATAAAGCTGCTTTTAAAATATGCATACAAGTTTTTGTGTGAACCTAAGCTTTCATTTTTTCTTAGGTAAATAACCAACAGTGGGATTGCAGGGTTTATTTTTAATTGACACGTAATAATTGTATGTGTTTATGGGGGACATAGTGATATTTCAAAATATACAATGTATAGTGATCAGATCAGGGTAATTAGCATGTCCCTCATCTCAACATTTGTCATCTCTTTGTGTTGGAAACATTCAATATCCTCTCTTCTAGCTATTTGAAAATATATATTAGTGTTAACTAGAGTCATCCTTCAGTGCTACAGAACACTAAAACTCATGCCTCCTATCTAGCTGTAATTCTGTATTCTTTAACAAATCTCTCTGTATCCTCCTTTTCTTCTTACCCTTCCCAGCCTCTAGTAAACTCTATTCTATTCTTTACTTCCATGAGATTAACTTTTCTAGCTTCTGCATCTGAGTGAGAATATGCAGTGTTTAACTGTCTGCTTCTGGCTTATTTATGACATTAACCTAATGTCTTCCATGCTCATCCATGTTGCTACAAATGACAGAATTTCATTCTTTTTATGGTCAGATAACATTCCATTATGTATATATACCACATTGTCATTATCCATTCATCTGTTGTTGGACACCTAGTTTTATTCCATGTCTTGGCTATTGTGAATAATGCTACAATAAACCAGAGTGGGGGGACAAAGGGGAGGTACAGATATCTCTTTGACATGATTTCCTTTACTTTAAATAAATACCCAGCAGTGGAATTCCTGGATCATATGGTAGTTCCATTTTTAGTTTTTTGAGGAATCTTCCTACTGTTCTCCCTACTTACCATACTAATTTATTCCTCGCAACAGTGTATGAGAGTTCCCTTTTCTCTGCATCCTCATCTTTTGCTTTTTAACTGGGATGAGATGATACCTCACTGTGGTTCTCATTTGCATTTCCCTGATGATTAGTGACTTGAACACTTTATAAGTTCAAATCTGTTTTCCCCAATAGCTGTACCAATGGGGATTTCCACCGGCAATGCATGAGAGTTCCAGGTGATCTGCATCCCCGTTAGCACTTGGAATTGTCAGGGATTTTTTTTTTTTTATTCCTTTTTAAATTTTAATTATTTTGTGAGTTGTATAGTGATATTTCAATCATAGTTTTAACTTGCATTTTCTTAACGTCATTCTCTAACATCCTTTTTAAAAAATGGCCATTTTAAAAATTGGGTTGTTTTCTTATTATATTGAGTTTGGAGAGTGTTTATATATTCTGGATACATATCTTTTGTGTTTTACAAATATTTTCTCCTATTCTGTGACTTTTCATTCTTTTAACAGTGTCCCTTGAAGAACAGAGGTATTCAATTTTTCGAACATCCAATTTGTCAATGTTTTCTTTTATCGATCATGCTTTTGATGTCATATCTAAGGAATCTTTGTTTAACCCAAGGTCACAAACATTTTCTCCTACAATTGCTCTGGAAGCTTTATAGTTTTAAGTTAAATATTTGAGTCTATGATCTATTTTTAGTTTCATGCTTCTTTTTAAGTTGGTTGTCTTTTAAGGACAGAGAGGAAAACAAAGGAAGAAAAATTTGGCTTAAAGTCTGTAAGAAGTTAGTCTAATGACAGTCAGCTCATCACTACATAGGAGGCCATATGATATAGTGGTTAAATCTTAGGTTCTGACATCAAGTTCCTATGAATCTGCCATCCATATCATAAGCTGTAACATAGAATGATTACGTATACTTGAGGACCCTCAAGAAAACGAATTATTAATCAGAATAGTTAAGATTAGAACCAGGAATGTGGTATTGGGCTTTAGAACCAAGGCCCAGTGGTTTCAGCTGGTTCTGGGTGAGGACAAGAAGAACTCTCAGCTGTAGAATTCCCTAAGAATGTTTGCCAAAGTGGTTTCTTGCTCAGTACTAGAAAAATTGATGAGGTTATATGATTGAGCCACTTGTATTCCCCATACTGCATGTGGCTGCCTCTACAGCCTGGTTCTACCTGTGTTCCCTGAATCTGAGCTAACAGGGAACACTGGCTTTCTTGCTGCTGCTTCTCACTGCTCCAGGTCACTCACCTACTTAGATGTGTCATTGCTTTACCTGTGCTCCCCGCTCCCAAACTCTCCATCTTTCAGCCCTTTGTTTGGAAGGCGCACCTATCAGCTTTTGTTTGGACTCTTTCTTCTACAAAGACACCTACTCCACACTCAAGAAGGGAAGACTTAAAAATTCACAGCTAGCTGGGCACAGTGGCTCATGCCTGTAATCCCAGCACATTCGGATGCCAATGCAGGTGGATCACTTGAGGTCAGGAGGTCGAGACTAGCCTGGCCAATATGGTGAAACCCTGGCTCTACCAAAATACAAAAATTAGCCAGGTGTGTTGGCGCATGCCTGTAGTCCCAGCTACTTGGGAGGCTAAGCCAGGAGAATCTCTTGAATCCAGCAAGTAGAGGTTGCAGTGAGCCGAGATTGTGCCACTGCACTCAAGTCTGGGTGACAGAGTCTCACTCTGTCAACAAACAAACAAACAAAACCAAAAAAAAAAAAACAAAAACAAATTCACAGCTAGATATGATCAAAGATGTTTTTCTTCTGTGTTCACCCTCAAGGCAGGCCAACGCTAAAATCTTCTGGGAAACAGACACCCAAATAGTTAAATGAGAGGCAACGTGGCATGGAGAACAGCAGGTGGGGGTGGGAGCACAGTGGTTTTGTTCTAAAATTTGAGTTCACATCACAATTCTGTCACTTATTTAAATGCCACTTTGGGCAAAGCACTTGCCTGCTTAGCCTCAGTTGTCCAATCTTAGGGTGAAGAATTTTGAAATCTTTATTTGGTTTCATGAGCATTAGATGATATAGTAACTGCTTGTGAATTATCTGGTACATTGTGGCAACTTTCATAATTATTATGATAAAGTGTGCTCAGCCTTCCTCAACCCTCATTTCCAGAATTCACACCTCTCTTTCAGAGGAACTTCTTTTTTCCTGTCTAATCAAAATGCCCCCTGCTGCTGGCACAGCTCACTTCTAGGATCACATCTAGTCAATGGCCCTCAGACTGTCAGATGGAAGTTGAGAACATCCTAATGGCTTTTGAATTTTTTGAAAAGTGCATGTATATGTATAGTGCAATCCACTTGTGAAGAACTTGTAGCAGATCAATTACTGTAAATGCCCTAAACAGCCTCAATTGATTGCCATGTGTGATTTGAAGTTCTGATTAATACAGGCTTTGTTCAAAGGGGAAAGCTTTTCTGAAAGAGAAGGAAAAAAATCGGTGTCCACTCTTGCCAATATCCTGAATTATGAGGCTGCAAAATAGTCTCCATTAGCAACTCCCTGCATCCAGCTACCTGCTACTTCCAGAGAAAGTCTTGCTTGAGTGGGCACATCTCTTACTTGTTGGGAGGCTTGGAGAAGCATCTGGGATGATCTTATTCCAGAATAAATTTTTCCCAGGTTGTCTGGGCTAAAAGTGCTGTTTTTTATTCCTGGGTAAGGGGCTATCTTGGTATCTTAACCCAATGTAGCCTTGGTGACTCACCACAGCTCTTTGGGGCTCAGCTTTGAATTCCCTTGACTTTGAAGTTACAAACATCAATCCTTCCACGTTACTTTACCTTCATTTCTGGAGCACTCATGTGCATATCTAACCCCTATGTGCACAAGAGTATTCATTTGCCTGGAAGTCTTAAAAATGCTAATGTAAAATTGGGTTAGAATTCCACAGGCCAGACTCTGACCTCAAATATTAATCATGCCTGGGTAGCCGAGGGGAGCCATGGTCATTGTAAAGACAAGGCATAAGCTCCCCCGGAAGCACAGCAAGACAAACTAACCAAAATCAAACCCCCATTTTAAACCATTTCACTCATCAGCAGACTGTTCATTTTTCTCAGGTGTACATCTTGTTTTTGATCAGACAGAAGCAGTGATCTGATCAACTTTTTGATTGAACGAGACACGGCCAATTCACATCATGTTTCTCGAGTGGTTTTTGATAGAAATTTACTTTTTTGAATTCTGTTCTTGTTTATTCAAACACGATCTCAAAAAATGCTTTTCCTGTCTCCCTCTTCTCCACCTCTACCTTCCTTCCTCCACCAACTCCCCTCCTTGTTCCCAGAACACTTTCTTAAAGAGTTATTTAAAGATTAGACCTGAAGTTCAACACTCTGGAGGGATCCCTTGTTAACTCTAGACCGTCCCCGCCCAGAGGTCTTCGAGGGGGGTCTCTGGAGTGCACCTGCTCTGTCAGCACATGCCACATGGGTGTTCAGGGCTGGGCCAGCATTAGTCAGCCCTGACTTGGGAGCAATAGTTGCAGTGTGGTCACCCTGCCCAGCTCCCCAGTGCCTTGACAACTTGGCTCTTGTCTATTTATTAAGCTCCTTCATTATGTCAAGGCCTGGGCTAGGTATTTTCATTTGTGATAGTGTGTTTGATCTCAGTTAGTTCTTACAACAATCAGGTGATTTCAATGATATCACCATCTTCACTTTAGGCATAAAAATAACCGAGCAAATAAGAGGTAGAGTCGAAATTCTAACCAAGCTTTTATGACTCTAAAACTTGTCTTTTTTTCCCCCTGTAACTCACTGCCTCTAAATTACCATTCAGTTTCCTTCCAAGAAAATAAGATTTGTACACAGGACAAGATTTTCTTTACTGGGGACAGAGATGACCTTACAGACCAACTGGTGTAAAATTTTAAATAATCAAATGATTAAAAAAAAAAAAGGAAAGGAAACTAAAATTGAGAGCCTATGTGACTTACCCAAGGTCACACAGCTATTGACTTGGATTTGTTTGCACTAATATTTGTACTGCACCATTCAGGATACCCTGCCCAGTCAAGGGGATGAAGGGACTATACTTCAAAGTAAAAAGGATAAAGCCAAACCCATATTACTCCTCCCTGGAGGGCAGTTACAAAGATTGCCAGATCCTACTATGTCTCATGCCCATAATAGGGTCTTTCTACCACTTCTTATATTCTCTATGGTTTATAGTTTTGTTTTCTTACTGCCTAATTTGAGATTCTTTCTATGAATACGAAGAATAAAACAAAACAGCAAAGTACCTACAGCTGCCCTGCAATATTTGAACAACTCTAAGCCTTTCTTTAGGTTTCCTTAGATTTCTATTAAACATGCCTCTAGCAATTTGTGAAAAAAGAACAGTTTTTCTTGTTTTATCTGGAGTGGCCTGGTCTAGTTGTTTGTCTCAGAACAAGAATGAGGTGACCTCAAAACAGAGTATTACAGCTGTAGCCATGTCCAGTGGTACTTGAGGGTAAAAAGGAGATAAAAAAAAAAACTAAACTACACTAGACAGAGAGATTTCCATTCCTTCAGCAATTTTTTTTTTGCAAAAACAGAGTACCTATTAATGCAATGAAATACAGATCAGCAAATGGGTAAGGTATTTGGTTTGAGACTTTCTCATTGGTGTCTCCATCTAATGATTTGTCTCTTCACAGAATCTATCCTCCCAGGGCATCTACATGTCAGGAGACCTAAAGGAAAAAGAAGTATTTCTTGGGATTAAGCCACATTTTAACCCTGGGGAAATATCTCTAGAAAGGAGAACGAGCAGCATATGTGTGTTGGCCTAGTCCCCAGACCTGTCTCTATCCAATTCCCACCTTACTTTGAAAGGAAATGGGCCAAATCTGTACCACAAATACATTGAGTTAGCTTGGCAATGATTTTGTCATTGTCAGCTCTGACCCTTGATCCATGAGTAGGTCAGCCTCCACCTCAACTGAGCTATGTCAGTGCAATGTTTGTTCATTTATTCACTCAACAAATGCCAAGCACCGTTTTGTTGGGTGTTGGGGACATAGTAAACAAAATGGATAAAGATTTCTGCTCACGTTGTTAGATAAACAGAGAGATGAAAATGAAAGGCCAGGCAATGATAAGCACAAGAATAGAAAGAGAGTGGTAAAGGAAGGTTCATAATGATACTCAATAGACGAAGATGCTATCCAGCCAGTGGCACCGGGGCCAGCTTTTGTCTACCTGTTTCCCGTCTTCCTTACTGGCTGCTGTCTTCTCCACAATCCCCTTTGCCTTGGTCAACTGTGTCTCGGCCCAGAGATGCTCATCTTAAGAGAACTTCACTGAACTCACTTGTGTTCATTCTTCTGGACTGAGGTGTCCAACTGCTCCCAGCTACTTTCCTTTTGTGTGGTGTCCATTTCCTTCCTCTTCCTTCTAGAATCTCTCACTCTGCTCCAACCCTTGAGCTCTCCTACATGGGCTTACACGTATGCTTTCTGATTCCCAACTCTCCTGGCTTTCTCTCTATTTCCTGCCACAAACCTCCCTTGTACTCGATGGTCCCTAATCTCTTCAGGGAAGAGTTTCCCTTTACTGTGTTTTATTCCACACCTGGTTTTTGGAACCCCAGAAGTAGTCTGTAACTGGTACTTCTGCAAACTTTGCTCTGACATCTGTCTCCAGTCCTACACGAAAAGCCAAAGATGATTTCCAAATATCTTAGAGCAAAGAAATAGCCATTTGTTAAGCATACATATACAGGTGCATCTACATATAGGTGGTGCTTTTATTAAGTCCTCATCTGAAAGATCACAAGCCTGCGTGAGGCATAGTCCCCACAAAGCTTTGTTGTCCCACAAATTAAAATTCATTCACAGAACAATACTCCCATGGAGACGGGGCTGTCCCATTTATTCAGCCATAGGCCTAATGGGCTCTGAGTTTCTGTTAGTCCTTCCCCTCAACAATATCTTACGGCAGCCAGGGTCCTCGGGTTAATTATACCTTCCTACATTTAAAATAATTTCCTTTCTTAATCCACTTAAAATATGTGTCCTTCAGAATCAGAATGCTGCTCTCCCCATCTGGAGATGTCATATAACTAGATGCCTAAATGGATTTTCAGATGCACTAATTACTTTACAGCTTTCTCTGCCAGAGCTGCTGCAGTCACTGGCTCATCAGAGCCACGGCTGTTGTTGCTCGCTGGCACTGCTATCCCGATGGCCCGACTATGCTTGTTCCTTTTGGCTGTGGAACGACTCTTCTCAGACAAGCCATTTATCTAACTCCTGGTATCCACAGACTTGAAGTCATCAATTTTGGATCATTTCCAATGAACTACCAATATCCATCCTATTCTCCAGGAGAAAAAAAACTTCCCTGTGACGGTTATTACTAAAAATTAGTAATATATGTGTAAGCTTTAAATGAGCACATTTGTTCCTTGTCTTTTAACAAACATTATATTTTACATGAAAGTTAAATTGGAGTACTCCCAGTTATATAGTCAACCCTGAATACACATGGATTCAGTTACCTGCCTTCATTTCATTTCTTTCTTTCTTTCTTTCTTTTTGAGGTGGGCTGTCACTCCATCACCCAGGCTGGAGTGCGGTGGGGTGATCTCTGCCATTGCAACCTACACCTCCCAGGTTCAAGCGATTCTCTGCTTCAGCCTCCCTAGTAGTTGGGATCACAGGCACCCACCACAATGCCTGGTTAATTTTTGTATTTTTAGTAGAGACAGGGTTTCACCATGTTGGCCAGGCTGGTCTCCAACTCCTGACCTTAAGATATCCACCTGCCTTGGCCTCCCAAAGTGCTGGGATTACGGGCATGAGCCACCACACCCGGCTTCTACCTTCATTTCAAGAGTAAGTCTATAATGGCCTGAATGTTTGCTTGGGCTTCTGCTCAAACCTTATCTGCAATCCCTGTGGCACCACATCTTCCTGTGTTTAAACAGTAGATTTGAAATAAACAAGGATGGCACTATGACTGAAAAAGCAAAGAAAGAGAATTTGAGTCATTTCAGATTTGTCATTGTATGTGACCACTTGGAGTACTTATTTGTGTTTGATATTTAAAACAGTGAGTCAGAGTATAAACTGGGAGGTCTAATATTTTCGTTTGACAAGTGCCAATTTTAGTTCACGCATAAAATGCCATGCTGAATCTGAACAATGTCTTTAAAATTGAAATTTATTCATCTTGTTTTAAAACTAAAGTATGAATTAAGAAAAAATGGGTTTATTAAAATTTATTAATTAGTTATTAGACAGTGATGTACATTAAACATTATATGCAATTTTTATCAAATGATCCAAATTCAAACTATTAGGTACACATAAAACTGTAGAATAAATAGTTACGATTTTTTTCTCGTTCTAGCAGGAACATGGAGGAACTTGAAATCATGACTGTATTGGCTCATAATTATTATGAATTTTGTAGAGAGATTTGAAGTCAACATAATGATATTGACTCAGTGAAGTTCAACAAAGATTATAAAACAAAACAAAACCAGAGGCAGTGATGTAACATCTGTGTCTATGTAGAATTATATAGTGCCTTCAAAATCGCATATAGCTTCATTTCATAATTGTTACTGAAAATAATTTTGTTGTATAGAGGAGGAAGGTGTTAAAAAAATTATGTGTTCTAACTGTCAAATATGCTAGAGATTTATCAAATTACTGTTGCTCTAGCATTTCCCTGCTTACTGGGAAAATGAGTGTCTTTTATGTTTATTAAACATTCATGTTTCTTATTTTACAAAATGTTTGCTAAATCTTGTACCTATTTTTCTATTGACTTTTATGATCAATCTGTACAAGTTCTTCATATATTCTTAGTATTAATCCTTTTATCCTCAAACATGAGTGTGTTTTTTTATGTCCCCAAATTAACCTATCATGTATCAAGATTTTGTGAGATTCCATAAGGCAATCTTTTTGTTCATGATTTTAAAGTTTATTGTATTGTGATTAAAGAACTTGGATTCTATGAGAGAAATTCCTTGAGATTTTGGATTTCATATTTCTTGGTAAATAGCTTCTTTAGTTTTTATGCAATGACCTTAGTTATTCTTAATAATATTTTTATTCAAGCCTATTTTGTCTTTTACTAATATTGTTAACACCAGGACTTCTGCTTCCCACCAAGATGGGGTAGCAATGACTGGATTTACCTTCCTTCCTAAAAACAAACAAACAAACAAAAAAGCAAATAATTTTCAAGTCACTAGATAGCAGATCATGAAGAATACTTTTAAGGGATGGGAAACAAATGCAGCGAGCAATTGGTCTAGCTTAGGTCTTGATAGAGGTTCCAGGATGTGGTGCATTCAGGAAGAACTCAGGTAAAGTTTGGCAAACTCCCTGAGTAAACAGAGCTCAAAGTCAGCTGAGAACAGAGCTCAAAGTCAGCTGAGAACCAGGTGGCTAGGGTGCACAGGAGAGAATACTGAAAAGAAGGGAACTACAGAAAAGAACTCTGGCAATCTTAGATGGTGCCACTCGAGTATTCAGCTGAAGACTACGTGCAAGCATGTGGGAAAAACACCTAAGGCTGAAGAAAGAGCCACTCAGAAAGGATTAGCAGGAACAGTAACCAGTGCTCACATAGGTCAAAGAATAGTTCCTTTCCCACCAGCCAAACTAGAAGGTTTTATGATTCATGGGTCTTTAGGTAAACTATTCCGAGGAATCTTTCCTCAGTGGTGGAGAATCCTTAGTGCTGCTCCACATAACCACTCTGGTCCCTTCTAACAAAGATTAAAAGCAAAACCCAAAAGAGCCAGACTGTTTCAAAGTAACTTAACTGTATTCAAGAACAAAGCTCAAGATAATTTAAAAGAATACAACGTATCTAAGAACCAACAAAGTAAATGTGTAGTACTTGCCATCAGAGAAGAAAAAAAAAGAAAAATTGTTTTGTTTCATTTTTTTTCCAAGATAGCATTAGAGGCTTTTAACATGCCTCAGCCACTTGGAAATAGCAAGATAGTGCATAAAAATTAACTCTGTGAGCTTTATTTCAAAATGGAAATGGGACCCCGCAGATCCTGGGGAAGAGAACACCAGCCAAAAGCCCCTGTGAAGACATTCGGCTGGTAAAAGCGAGTGCAGCCCCGGAACATGGGAGAGGCAGAGAGCTACCCTCTGTGACTCACCTGTCCACTGGGGATCCAAGCAACCCAAGCCAGGGAGAACACTTTGTTTTTCCCAAGACCTAGAGCTAACTTGGGGACAGGCTTGGAGATCCTCAGAGGAAAATACACTAGGAAAAGCTGCAGACATTTCCCCAGACTGGGAGCAGGAGCAGTTTTAATCTAGGCACACATGAAGCCATCATTTGGTAACTCAGCAGTGTGGCCACATGGGCATTTTAGTCTCAAAAGCCAGAGATGAGGAACTTGTGCTTTGGGGCAGAATAGGAGCCTCCATAGACAGAGCTATGGAAAGCGCCTCAGCAGTAGGTGCTGGAATTGTGCCCCTGCACCCCATGTCACAAACCTGGGCCCAGTTTCTCCTGGGCAATGAGGGCCAGCTTGGTGACCTGCAACCTGTCTGCATGTGTCCCTGCAGCATGCTGAGGGAGAATATCTTCAGCAGTCACCGAGCACCCAGAGGTGTGCCTACATGTGGAGCTGGAAAGCCTCCTTGGCTCCAAGAACTTGGCCTGCTGCGCTGAGATCTTGGTGCCATGAGGCCCTATGTGCTCCACACTCAGGCAGAGCTCCAGGCATGTGCGGCACCTACACGCCTGCATCAGCAACCTGAGCTGCCCCACCCTTCCTATACAGAGATCCTGGTGCAGGAGGGCTCTTTCCACTCCACGCCCAGCAGATCACCGGGCATTCGGAGCACCCACTCAGTTGGACCAGCAGCCACCCCACCCTTCCTATGCAGAGATTATGATGCAGCAGGGACCTCTCTGCTCCATACCCATGCAGCTCTCCAGGCAGTCAAAGCACCCACTCACCTGGACTAGAAGCCTGAGCCACCCTATAGATTGTGATGCAGCAGAGCCCTCTCTGCCCCATGCCCAGGCATGTCTCCAGGCATTCAGAGTAACAGCTCACTTGGATTAGCAGCCTGAAACACCTCACCCATCCTGTGCCGATACCTTGGTACAGCAGGGCCTTCCCACTTCATGCCCTGGCAAATCTTTAGGTATCTGAAGCACCCAGTCTCCTGAATTAGCAGTTTAGGCCACACCCCCTCCCCTTGCAGAGTACTTAGGGACAAGGAGGCTTCCCAGCTCCACATCTACATACACGTCTGGGTGTTCGATGGCTGCTCATTATATTCTCCCTCAGCACTGGTGCTTGTGCCTGCCATTGGGGAACATACCTGGTCTCTCCCCTTGCATTTTTGCCTCCCCTGTACCCCTTTCGTCACTTCAGAGCCGAGCAGGAAACTCAGACCACTGTGTACTTCATAGATCCAGATCAGCTCATTGCCTGAGGCAGCAGAGAGCTTCTCCCAGTAAACACGGATCAAGTGTATACCCAGCCACATCAGCCACAGCTGGCTCTTACCCATAAGCACCATCTACTGGCTTCTAGGTTAGCCCAATATAAAACCTGCTGACAGAGTTCATACAGCTATAAAAGCAAAACCAAAAGACCCCACCTAGCATTCTCTAAAGCCACATCCCCTGGTGGGGAGAAGGAAAAGGGAAATTTTAAAATAATAATAATATTACAGGGAAAAAATGAAAAAGAAAAAATCCTATTCACATAAAAAATGGTGATAAAAGTTAGAAATGCCAACATCTCCAAATGAGAAGAAACCAGCACAAGAATTCTGGCACTATGAAAAATCTGAATGTAGTAACACCACCAAAAGATCACACTAGTTCTCCAGCAATAGTCCCTCACAAAATGGAAATGCAGAAACGACAGATAAAGAATTCAAAGCATGGATTGCAAGGAAGCTCAGTGAGATCCAGGACAAGGTTGAAAATCAACACATACAAAAAAAAAAAAAAAAACTTTTAAAGCAATCCAGGAAAAGAAGGAGGAGATAGATATCTTTAAAAAATAATAAATCAGAGCTTCTGGAATTGAAAAACTTACTTAAGTAATTTCAAAACACAATTGACAGCTTTATCAATAGACTATACCAAGCAGAAGAAATAATTTCAAAGCTTGAAGATCAGCCTTTTAAACTAACCAAGTCAGAAAATAATTTTTTAAAAAAAGAAATTTAAAAAGCAAACAAAGTCTTTGAAAAATATGGAATTATCTTTGAGACATATGGGATTATGTAAAATGACTAAACCAATGAATTATTGGCATTCCTGAGAGAAGAGAAAAAGTAAGCAAACTAGAAAATATATTTGATGGAATAATTCGAGAAAAGTTTTGTAATCTTGATAGAGAGGTAGACATCCAGATATAAGAAATCCAGAGAACACCTGGATTATACAGGTGTCCTGGAAATACTATATAAAATGAACACCGCCAAAGCATATAGTCACCAGACTGTCCAACATCAATGCTAAAGAAAAAATCTTAAAGGCAGCTAGAGAAAAAGGCCAGATCACGTACAAAGGGAACCCCTTCAGGCTAACAGTAGCCTTCTCAGCAGAAACCTTACAAGCCAGGAGAGATTGGGGGCCTATTTTTAGCATTCTCAAAGAAAAGAAATTCTTTTTTTTTTTTTTTTTTTGAGGCGGAGTCTCGCTCTGTCACCCGGACTGGAGTGCAGTGGCCGGATCTCAGCTCACTGCAAGCTCCGCCTCCCGGGTTTACGCCATTCTCCTGCCTCAGCCTCCCGAGTAGCTGGGACTACAGGCGCCCGCCGCCTCGCCCGGCTAGTTTTTGTATTTTTAGTAGAGACGGGGTTTCACTGTGTTAGCCAGGATGGTCTCGATCTCCTGACCTCGTGATCCGCCCGTCTCGGCCTCCCAAAGTGCTGGGATTACAGGCTTGAGCCACCGCGTCCGGCCAAGAAAAGAAA
The DNA here is from genome assembly GCF_009764315.1 of Trachypithecus francoisi. Classification (NCBI taxonomy): domain Eukaryota; kingdom Metazoa; phylum Chordata; class Mammalia; order Primates; family Cercopithecidae; genus Trachypithecus; species Trachypithecus francoisi. Next base: position 65,512,171 of record NW_022681470.1, on the reverse strand, counting down.
TTCTAACCATGAATTTCATCTCCCACCAAACTAAGTTTCATAAGCTAAGGAAACATAAAATATTTTCTAGAAAATCAAGTGCTAAGGGAATTCATTATCACTAGACAAGACTTACAAGAGATCCTTACTGGAGTTCCAGACATGGAAATAAAAACACAATGCCTGATACCACAAAAACACAGTAAAGTACATAGCCCAGAGACCCTATAAAGCAACCACATACTAGAAAATACAAAGAAACCAGCTAACAAGTTCACAATATGATCAAACCCTCACATCTCAATATTAACCTTAAATGTAAATTGTCTAAATACCCCACTTAGATGGCATAAAATGGCAACTTGGCTAGAAAAATAAAAAAAAGACAAGACTCATCTATCTTTCTTGAAGAGATCCATCTCACTCACAATGACACCATAGGCTCAAAATAAAGCCTTTGATTTGTTGGAGAAAGATCTATCAACAAACAGAAAATAAAAAAGAGCTGGGTAATTATTTCTCATATTGGATAAAACAGACTTTAATAACAGTAAAAAAGGACAAAGGGGAACATTACATAATGATAACAAGTTCAGTTCAACAAGAAGTCTTAGTTATTCTAAATATGAACACACCCAACATTGGAATACCCACATTAATAATAAAACAAGTACTTCTAGACCTACAAAAGATGTAAACAGTTACACAATAATAATGGGGGATTTTAATGCCCCACTGACAGCATTAGACAGTTTATTAACATAGAAAATTAACAAAGAAATTGTGAACTTAAATTCAACACACGAGCAATTGGACCTAATAGATATCTACGGAATACTCCACCCATCAACCAAAGAATATACATTCTTAACTGCACACAGAATATAGTGTAAGATAGACCACATGTGTGGCCATAAAGCAAGTTTCAGTAAGTTCAAAAAAAATTGAAACCATACCAACTATACTCTGAAACCACAGGGGAATACAAATAGAAATAAATATCAAGAAGATCTCTCAAAACAACAGAATTAGATGGAAATTAAATAAATTAAATTAAGGCAGAAACAAAAAAATTATTTGAAATAAATAAAAACAGATATACAACAAATACCAAAATCTCTGAGATTCCGCAAAAGCAGCGTTAAGAGGAAAGTTCGTAACACTGAATGCCTGTATCAGAAAGTTAGAAATATTTCAAATTAATGGTCTAATGTCACACCTAGAGAAGACAAGAAAAGAAGCTAGAGAAGCTAGAAAAACAATACCAAACTAAGCTCAAAGTTAGCAGAAGAAAAGAAATAATTTAAATTGGAGCAGAACTGAACAAAATTCAGACCCAAAATACCATATGAAAAATCGCTGAAACCAAAAGTTGGTTATTTGAAAAGATAAACAAATTCAATAGACTGTTAACTACAGTAACAAACAAACAAAAAAGAGAATATGCAAATAAGCACAATCAGAAATGGCAAAGATGGCATTACAACCAACCCCACAGAAATATAAAGGATCCTCAGAGACTATGATGAACACCCCTAGGTATACATACTGGAAAATCTAGAGGAAATGGATAAACTCCTGGAAACACACAACATCCCAAGATTGACTCAGGAAGAAATCAAAATCCTGAACACACCAATATTGAGTTCTAAAATTGAATCAGTAATAATAATAATAATAATCTATCAATCAAAACAAGCCACAGATGGATTCACAGCTGAATTATACCACTACAGGCCAATATCCCTGATAAATATAGACACAAAAATCCTCAGCAAAATACTAGCAAACTGAATCCAGCAGTACATCAAAAAGTTAATTCATCACAATCAAGTAGGCTTCATTTCTAGGACACAAGGTTGGTTCAACATAGGCAAATCAATAAGTGTGATTCACCACATAAGCAGAATGTAAAACAAAAATGTGTGATCATTTCCGTAGACATAGAGAAAGCTTTTGATAAAATCCAACATCCCTTTATGATAAAATCTGCAAAAAACTAAGCATTGAAGGAACATACCTCAAAATAATAAGGCTCATTTATGACAAACACACAGCTAACATCATACTGAACAAGGATGCCTACTCTTGCCACTCCTATTCAACAGAGTACTGGAAGTCCTTGCTAGAGCAATCAGGCAAGAGAAAGAAATAAAAGGCATCTAAACGGGAAAAAGGTGTCCAATTATCTCTCTTTGCTGAGGATATGATTCTATACCAAAAAACCCTAAAGACTCTACCAAAAAGCTCCTAGAACTGATAAATGACTTCAGTAAAGTTTCAGGATATAAAATCAATATACAGAAATCAGTAGCATTTCTATACACCAGTAACATTCAAACTGAGGGCCAAACCAATAACACAATCCCATTTACAATAGCTGCAGAGAAATGAAGCATCTAGGAATATATCTAACCAAGAAGGTGAAAGATTTCTATAAGGAGAACTATAGAACACTACCAAAAGAAATCATGGATGACACAAACAAATGAAAAAAAATTCCATGCTTATAGTTTGGAAGAATCAATATCATTGAAATGGCCATACTGCCCAAAGCAATCTATAGATTCATTGTTATTTCCATCAAAGTACCAATGTCATTTTTCACAGAATTAGGAAAAAATATCTTATAAAATTTATATGGAGTAAAAAAAAAAGCCAGAATAGCCAAAAACAATTCCAAGCAAAAAGAACAAAGCTAGAGGCATCTCATTACCTGACTTCTAATACTATATAAGGCTACAGTCACCAAAACAGCATGGTACTGATACAAAACTAATACTATAAGGCTACAGTAACCAAAACAGCATGATACTAGTACAAAAACGTAGACACATAGATCCATGGAACAGAATAGAGATCCTAGAAATAGAGCCACACTTCTATAGTCATCTGATTTTTGACAAGGTCAGCAGAAATGAGCAATGAGGAAGGGACTCCCTATTCAATAAAAAGCACTGAGATACCTGTTGAATCATATCCAGAAGAATGAAGATAGATGCCTACTTCAAACCATATACAAAAATTAACTCAACATGTTTAAAATGTTAAAATATAACAGATACTGGTGAGGCCCTGGAGAAAAGGAAATGATTATATACTGTTGGTGGGAATGTGGATTTGTTCAACCACTGTGGAAAGCAGTTCGGAGATTTCTCAAAGGACTTTTAAGAGCTACCATTCAACCCAGCAATCACATTACTTGGTATATACCTACAGGAAAATAAATTGTTCTACCAAAAAGACACATGCACTCATATGTTCATTGTGGTGCTATTCACAAAGGCAAAGACACGGAATCAAGCTGGGTGCCCACTTCTTTTCTTTATCTAATCCCATGGTAGATTAGATAAAGAATCCACCATGGGATTAGATAAAGAAAAGAAGTTCATATATATCATAGAATTCTACATAGCCATAAAAAAGGAATGAAATAACGTCCTTTGCAGCAGCATGGATGCAGCTGGAGGCCATTATCCTAAATGAATTAACATGGAACAGAAAACTGAATACCACATGTTCTCACTTATAAGCGGGAGCTAGCATTGGGTAAATGTATACATAAACATGGGAACTATAGGCATGGGGAACTGATAGAGGCAGAAGGGAGAGAGGGGACATGGGCTTAAAAACTATTTATTGGGTGCTATGCTCACTACCTGGATGATGGGATCATTTGAGCTCCAAACCTCAGCATTGTACGATATACTCATGGTGCATGCTGTAAGTAACCTGCACAGGTATCCCTTGAAACTTAAAAAAAAAGTTGAAATTATTTTTTTAAATAACAAAATTCAAAGCATGACAAGAAGTATGAAAATGCAATTCAAAATGAGGATACGAATTAGTCAATGAAAACCAACTGAGAATAGCACACAAGTGTTAGAATTAACAGAAAAGTCATTAAAACAATTATTATAACCATTTTATATTTTTCACAAAGTTCAGTTAATGGATAGAATATATATTATTCAGGTGATGGGTACCCTGGAAGCTCTGTCTTTGCCACTATGTATCTTTGCATGTAACAAAATTGTGCAACTACCTCATAAAGTTATACCAAAAAATCAATAAATAAACTAAACTTAACAAAAAGTTAAGTAGAGTCATAGAAGATGAAAAAGATACACATTGAACTTCTATAAATGAAAACTACAATGTGTGAAATAAAGAATACATTACATGTGATTAATGATAGACTAGAATTGCAGAAAAAAATAGTGAATTTTAAAACATAGCAACATAAACTATCCAAAATAAAATACAAAAAGAAAAGAAAAGGAAACAATGAACAAAACATCAAATAACTAATTTGAGCATTACATGCCTAATACATGTAATTGGAGTTTCTAAGGAAGACGAGAGATGAGAGAACGTATTTTTCAAATATTCTTTGAAGAAATAATGTGAAAGTTCCAAATCTGAAAAAAAAAAAAACTATGAACCCACAGATCTAAGAAGCTCAGCAAACCCTAAGCACAAAATGCATGAAGAAAATGACACCAAAACACATTATAATTAAAGTTTTCTTTAAAAAAAAATGTTAAAGAGAACAATCTTAAAAGTATCCACAGGGGAAAAATTACATACAGGGAAGGAAAGAAAGATGACAGCAAATGTCTTATCGTTAACAAGGCAAGCAAGAGAGTGGAAGAACATCTTTAACATACAAAAATTCTAAACAAACAAACCACCAGTCCACGATTCCACTCAGAAAAAAAAATCTTTCAAAAATGAAGGTGAAATAGAGATTTTCAAAGACATAACAACACAAACAGAATTCATTACCTACAAACCCATATTATAAGAAATGCTACAGGATATTACTCAGACAAAAATAAAATGATATTTGACCAAAATATTAATCTATATAATGGAATGGATAAGTATATGGATAAATATGTAAGATTTTCTTTCTTTAAGAAACATCTTTAAAAGATAATTGACTATATTAAAATTGGCTATAAGTAAATGGATAAATATGTAAGATTTTCTTCCTTTAAGAAATCTCTTTAGAAGATAATTGACTTCTAGAAGAAAACATAGGGAAAAATTTTGAATGATGCAAAGATTTATTATATATGACACCAAAAGTATGATCCTTAACAGAAAAAAAAATAGATAAATTTGTCTTTATTAAAGGCTTAAAAATCTGCCCTAAAAATGCCACTAAGAGAATGAAAAGACAAGCAACAGACTAGTAAAAACTATTTGCAAAACATGAAGGACTTTATGTAGAATATAAAAATGCAAGACAGTTGTTTGGGCGGCCTTGGACTGACCTAGTTTTCTCTTCTTTCTTTCTTGTAGTTCTCAAGAGTAACTGTTGAATGTTTTGGGAATGTAGTATCCTGAGAGAGGGGAGAACTGCCTGAAGCAGCCTAGGTTTTGTTCCTATTCATCATCCTTGAATATGTAATGTCTTAACTTAGGGAGGAACTCTCTGGGACAGCCTGGACTTTGTTCCTTTCTCCCCTAGAAGTAGCATGTCCTTCAAAGCTTCAGTTAATAAGTCCCATGGTTCCTGAAGTATATAATCAGGGGTGTGCTGTCTTTTGGGGGCTCCACCCACAGTCAAGACCTCATCCACTTTGGGCAGCTTTCTTGAGCCTTTGATGACCGGTTCACAATGGATCTGAGACTTCTTCTGTCCCTTGCTGTTTAAGTAATAAACCCACTTTACTTAACTCGTTGCATGTGAGTGTATTCTGTCTCACCAAACTCAGACAAGTAAGTCACCCATGCATGGTGGACCTTAGCAGTAGCCCATGATGCCATGGACATAAGTATAGGGACATCTATTTCTGGTAGTTGGCATAATGATGATCTCTGCTACCCCCCACAAAATGGGAATCTTCTTTTGGTATTGGTAATTATCAAAACTGTTTTACAATAAGAACTCTCAAAACTCAATAACAATAAAACAACTAAATAAAGAGCAAAAGATTTGAACACTTTACCAAAGAATATATATATGTATATATAGAGAGAGATTATATATATATATATGTATATATATATATAGAGAGAGAGAGAGAGAGAGAGAGAGGGCAAACACACACACACACACACACGAAAAGATGTTCAAGATCATTTGTTCTTAGGGATGCAATAAGATACCACTATGCACATATTAGAATGACTAAAATTAACTGATCATACCAAGTGATGACAAGAAAATGAAGGAACTTTTCATAGACTGCTACCTGAAATGTCAAATGGTATAAATATTTTGAAATACAGTTTTGCATTTTATTAAAATGCATTTTATTAAAAATCAAACATTCACCTACCTATGTTTTAGCCATTCTATTTCAAGGCATTTGGCCCCTAAAATTGAAAGTATATAACCATACAAAGTTTATACATAAATATTCTTAGCAGCTTTATTTGTAATAACCTCAAACTGGAAACAATCCACATGCCCATTCACAGGTGAATGGCTAGACAAATCGTGCTGTATCCTACAGTGGAATATTATGCAGCAATGAATTAATAATTCTAATGATAGTGGATCAATCTCAAAAATAATTATGCTGAGTGAAAGAAGCCAGAAAAAAAGAGACTATATACAACATTCTTACATTTTCTAGAAAATTCTAGAAAAATACAGACAAATCTATAGTGACAAAAATAGATTGATGTTTGCCGGACAGTGAGGGGCTGAAGGGAGACATTACAGTGATATTCAAGGAAACTTTTGAAGGCAATGGGTACGTTCACTATTTTGATGATGGCCATGATTTTATTGGTATATATGTATGTCAAAGCTCATCAAATTACACATTTGAAATGTGTGGAGTTTATTATATATCAATTAAATCTCAATAAAGCTTTTTAAATATTATTAAGTGTTGAGATATATTGCACGGCAGGGTGACTTTAGTCAACAATAATGTATCACATATTTAAAATAACTTAGAGAGTCAATTTTAGATGTCTCACTACAAAAAATGATAAGCAAGTGAGGTGACAGCTATGTTAATTAGCTGATTTAATCATTCCACATTGTATACATGTATCAAAACATCACCTTGTACCCTGTAAATGCACAAAATTATGGTTTGTCAATTTAAAATAATATTAATTAGAAAATTATTACTACTGCTTTTCTTTGGTAAGCATTCGATCTAATATCTTTCTTTCTCTTTTACTTTTGATTATTTTGTCTCGGGTGTCTTAGGTATTGTCTCTTGCAAACAGCAAATAACTGGATTTTTTTCTCTTTCTGAAAAATCTGTCTTTAACAGGAGCATTTAAATCATTTATATGTGTTATTTTTGCTTATTGACATACTTCTATCATTGTATCTTGGGCTTTCAAATTACCATTTTTTAAAAAAAATTGTTCTTTTATGCTTTTATTCTGTCCTTTATAGTGTTTTTTAGCCCCTTTCATTTTTAAAAATAGTTATTAATTTTGTTTCTCTTCATGTAATTGTTACCCTACTAGAAAAAATAAATAAATAAAGCTCAGTGCAGAGAAATGAGCTAATAGTACATCTTAGTTTATGGCATACTATTACTATTAATCCATTAAAGGCTGCTATATTCTTTTATGCATTTATGCAATGTATGTATCCATTATTCTTATTTCTCACTCTCATTTCCCACTTCCACTGTCATTTGTTTTTTGTGTATTATTTAATTCTTAAGTGTTGCTGTAAAACATTAATAATTATTGTGCACGTATTTTTAACTTACATAAATGATATTGTGCTAGACTTCTTTCTGTATACTACATTTTTCTCCTGGATCATGTTTGTAAGGTTTATCAATGTAGCTATGTATGCCTCTGGTCTATTGCTTCTCACATCTCTGTCAACACTTAGAATTGCCCAGCTTTGGCCGGGCGCGGTGGCTCAAGCCTGTAATCCCAGCACTTTGGGAGGCCGAGACGGGCGGATCACGAGGTCAGGAGATCGAGACCATCCTGGCTAACACGGTGAAACCCCGTCTCTACTAAAAATACAAAAAACTAGCCGGGCGAGGTGGCAGGCGCCTGTGGTCCCAGCTACTCGGGAGGCTGAGGCAGGAGAATGGCGTGAACCCGGGAGGCGGAGCTTGCAGTGAGCTGAGATCCGGCCACTGCACTCCAGACCGGGCGACAGAGCAAGACTCCGTCTCAAAAAAAAAAAAAAAAAAAAAAAAAAAAAAAAAGAATTGCCCAGCTTTTTAATAGTTCCCTATCTGATGTATATTAAGCAATATATGATAGTAATAATTTTCATTTATCTAATCAATAAATGAGTTTGTCTTCTGTAAATTATCTGTTCATATCTTTTGTCCAATTTCTCTTGGGTTTCAGTAATTTTCTAGTGGATTTATAGGTGTTTCTGATATATTTTAGATATTAATTCTTTGGTATATTTGATATAATCAGTCGCCTATTAACTTTGCAATGGTGTCGTTCTCTAAACAAAATTATTAAAATTTGTGTAATCAAATTTCTCAATTTTTGGCTTTATAAATTTCATCCCTAAATTTTAATAGTTTGCAATAATTCCTAGGTCACAAAGATAACCATGATTAAATTAATCGTTTTACCTTGTGCTTGTAAATCTTTAAGTGATCTGGAAGTCCTTATTGTGTATATGTTTTCAGGTAGTAATCAGTTTTATTTTTCTTCATACATGAGCCACATTTGCCAACACATTTATCCTCAGTGCCTCCACTACTGTCTATCAAATTTCCAAGTATCCTTGGCTCTCTGAGTTTCTATTCTCTTCCATTGATCTATTTGACTTTTCTTATAGTAGCACCACACTGGTTTTCATTTTATATGGCTTTGAGGGTGCTTAATATTGTGTAAGGAAAATCTCCATTATTTACTATTTTTCAGAGTTGGCTTAACTATTTGTCAAATATATTAATATACATTTCCAAATAAATTTATCAAATTTTTAAAAAAATAAAGCAGGAATTTTTATTAGAATTAAATCAAATTTATAAATTAACTTAGAATCAGTATTATACTATTTTCATCAGCATTATTTCATCAGTATCTTTTGTTGCTGACAGGATACTGGCATCAATATAGTTGTAACTTCTTTGTAAATGATCTAATGATTTTCTAGTTGGTTTTAAGAGATTTTCATTGCTGTTCTAAAATTCTTCTTCTAAAATTCTTCTCCGATGTACCTAGATGTAGGATTTTTAATGTATCCACTTTGGATTCTAAATTCTTTTTCAATTTGCAGACTACTATATTCCTTTAGGTCTGGAAAATTTTCCTTGATTATTGTATCACCATTATTTTTTGTTCTGGAATTTCTGTTACACAGACTTTGAACTGTCTTAGTTATTCCTCCTTATATCTCTCATTCACGTTTTCCATCTCTCTGTCTCTCTACAAATCACTGTGCCAATTTTTGTAGCTGTATCTTCAAGCTCATTAATTCAATATTGTTCTAGTGCAAAAAGATTAATTTTCGTGACCAAGGTATATACTCACCATTCCTTCTGAATTCTCATATATTTGACTGCATACATACAGAAACAGAAACTGTAGAAAGTTGACTCATCTGTGTATAGTCACAGGGTACCTGGTGAATCTGGAAAATGCTTTATGGGAAATTGAGAATCACTTGAAAGATCAACACAACGTAAGAGAGCTTTAAGTAAAACAAATGTCAAGTTTCCTCTGATTTGTTACAAGTAGGACAAAAATGACCCCATTAAAATGTTCTTGTGGAACAATTTAGCCATGAGAATTTGTACACCTGCTTTTAAAAATCCGTCTAAAAAATCTCTCTTAGAAAGGAATTTGGATGTTTAGTTTAATTTAATTTTTTAAAATCTCAACACATATTCAACAGATCTCATGGCTTTCCCAGGCCCTAAGTGATTTATACTTTTAGTCCAGGTCCATCTGGCCTAATTCCCACAAATTGGCCAACAGTATGTTCCTCTTTATGAAGTTACTCTAGGCCCCAAAATAACACATGACAGAGAACACCTGGTAACAAGAACTAGGATGAGGATGAGAATCTGGAGAAAATTATGTTCTTCTCCCCTCATGATAGAGAAATGGGGAAAGATAGGTAATTTGCAAGGTTTTTATCAGTAACAAAAAGTTACAAAAAATCAGTCTTATGCAGACTTTGTACATATTTATTGAAGAAAAAAATTTGAAAAATAAAGTCTTTAGGAAATCTGGGTAAAAATCCTGGTATCCAAAAATAAAATCAATATTAAAAAAACTATTCACAAGGATTCCAAACAATCCTACCATTCATAAAATGATGCAAATTTAATCCATACTAATTAAAAATACAAAATTAGGTTAGTAATACTTTTTGGACAATTGCTTAAAATTACCTAAAAAACTACTAAATGTGGCAGAAACGTTTTTATAAAATAAGACATTTTAAAATGATGTAAAGAGGGTTTTTATAAGAGTTGAATTTTAGGCAAACTACAATATTGATTATCAAGATAATTTGCTTTAGCCAAATTGCTTTTAGGCAAACTGATAATCAACTCACTTCAACAAGAAGGTGAAATTTTCTTACACTATGAATATTGAGTATTAATCGTTTAAATGTGTGCTGAAGATCAATATATGATGAATGTGAGTAGACTACAGGAGAGTATTATAAAGAATGCTAAACTAGTCCAGAGATGACAGTTCTTTCAACCGAGCCTGATAAGGGCAGAATTGGGAATATTTAACAATTTTTGCCAATCAAACTGAGGATATAGGAGAAGAAAGTCAGTTTCAGACAAAGCATAAAAGAATTCAGGATGAATCTCTAATAGTATAACAGGAGAGTTAACAGAATCTATGATAGGAAATCCAAACTGCAGAGGAAGAGTCCATAAAAGATACCCTAGATCAGAGATAAGAGACAAAGGAAGGAAAAGAGACATTCTTGATAAGAGATGCTAGAGAGCAGAGGCAGTGCAAGCAGAGAGATACTAGAGCTAAAACCAGCTGCCCTTTGCTATTCTGGTAGAAAATGTAGCTGTAAATTTAGAGTGACTTTGACCAGAAGTAAAAAATGGTAGTCAATAGCCAAACAGAAAACATTCTCTTCTTTCCCTCAGCACCAAAACAGGTGTCATGAGTGGGATGATCAGATGATGGTAATGGTGTGATGGGTAGGCTGGCTCAGAATGGGCAGATCAGACACCCTGAAATCCTGAGTCTTAGAAGATGCTGGAACTAGTGGGTAGTGGCAAAGAAGAGCACTCAGAGAAAACTGTAATAATCCTTTAACTGGTAAAGCAGAGTTCCGTGTGGCAGGGGCAAAGTGGAAGGAGAAGTTTCTACTGAAAAGCACAGGCTGAGTTGTATAAAGCTCCTGATTTGAACTTTGTGTAATGTCTCATAGAAATTCTAAAAGCAAGCCCCTAAATGCTGTGGTGTAACTAGTAATGGAATTCATGCTCCTCACAGGAGCTGTTCCTGTCTCTAGCCCCTTTCTCTTTCCCCTTCCCTACCCTCACTCCATTCTGACTTTGGTGGCCTTCATCTGAGCACCCATAGTAGTTGCCCTTACTTGGTTTGTGGCACAAGTATATGATGTGAACATTTGTTTACTTCTTTTTCTTCTTTACTAGATGATGAATTTCTGGAGAACAGGGATTCTTGTCTCTCATTGTTGCAACCCCAGTAGCTAGTCCAGTGCCCAGCTCACAGCAGATAATGATAGGTGAATGGAAAGATACAAATAACTGGATGGATAAATGGTTAGGTGTGCAGCTGATACATATGTATGCACACATATGTCCAAACAGTTATGCTCATAGACTCCCTCTGTGCTCCTCTGATGCTCATCCCTGGGCCAGACCTTTCTGTGCTGTTGAACATAATCCTGGGAGAGGTGGCCTTCTGCTTCCATTTCCTGTCTTCAGCTGTCAACAGTTCCAGCTCATCATCTCTCAAACTGTCACAGTCAATGTAAGCTATGCTAATTTGGAGCATGCTCTGAGATCCCATTCCGATCTCTGGCATTGGTTTCCATCCTTCCAGAGTCTTCTCTTTGGTCATTGCTCAGCATTTTCTCTGTTCAGAGAAGGGCAGCAGCAATTTGCTTTCTTGCCATGTTTACTTTATGTCTTTGTCCAATATCTATTTGTCATTTTTATTGTATTTCTCTCTCTCTCTGAATTCATCTTTGGATGAGGCCTTGTCCTTAGCATTTGCTTTCAGAAAAGAAAACAGCATGTATGGTGGAACTAGGAATTTATGTCACTGGTTTTGAACCCAGCTACATAGGAAATAGAACATTCACATACCCATCGGGGACTGTAGAAACTTAAAACTATACAGTGAGTTTACATTTTTCAAAGTACTTTCAAAAGCATTATTTCTTTTGAGACCCACAAGGGTAATGTAGGGCAGGTATCATTACCCTCTAGCAATACATCAGGATTTTGAAAAGAGCACTGGAAATCTCATTTGTGTTTGAGCCCTTCCTATCTACTAGTGTGACTTTGGGAAAGTCACTTATTACCCCAAACCTCTTTTTCCCACCTTTTAAATAGTGACAAATAACAACCTTTCAGGTTAAAACAAGTATATGTAAAAATATATGCCTAAACATCTCACATGGTTATAAGCCTCACATAAAATAGTTTAAGATAAAAGTTTTGAAGTCATGAAGCGTTATAAAATTGAAAGAGATTAGGGATTGTTATTATCAAAGTATTACTATTATATATAATATATTGCCAAATTCCAGGGAGGGAAACAATTCTTGATGATCGGAACTCAACTCCTTACCTCCCGTTCCAGGAAGGCTTTTCTCCCCATCATGCTGCCTATACTAGAACTGAGAGAGGACCCTAAGTCACCTCTTTATCCCTGAGGAGAAGGAGTACAAATGTAATCTCACACACACACACACAAACACACTGTCTTTCTCTGTCTCTCTCTCTCTCAAAGTCTCCCTGCTTCTGGGTGGAGGAGCAGGGCTTCCTCCACCAAAGAGGGCAGCAAGCTAAGTTTCTCTCCATCTCAGTGACTCATAGAATAGGTAGTCAGTTTGAGCCAGAGAGAAGAAAGTACAAGACTTCTTTAAGTATGTGTGACCTACACATCCAGTTGGTGTATAGCCAGCCTTGAGATCTGTTAGAGGGGACAATGAAAAAAAAAAATCACTTTTACTTATTTTGTTTTCTTCTTGGATTTCCATGGTCTCTGATTCATGGCTCCCAGACCCAGGCAATTTTCTGATTCATTGAATGATTCGACTCTCTGAAAAGCACTCCAGCTTACAAACAGATTTTCTTTCTGGCAGATACCTCAGTGGTTACCATCTGAGGGCTTTCTCTTATCCTGTATTAGTAAGTTTGTCACTGGGGCTAACTGCTTTTTAAATGCATTTACATATTAGGTCACCATTGGTCTGAGATCCACAGTGGGAAGCAAGCTGTGGCCATGTAAATGGATTGCAAGAGAGTGACCTCAGAGAGGAGCACTGAGGTTAAAGACAATTTTGCACACACAAGATGAGTTATATTTTCTCAATTCAAAGATAACTTGATGGAAACATCTTAGCCTCAAATCCGATTGCTTTCACCAGGATAGTGATGAAACTGGCTCCGTTGATAAAAGCCAGCACATTTCCCTCCCTAATTGCATCAGCTTGACCCTTTCTTCTGATTAAATGCTTATAATTTTTCTCCCAGCATGTAATTTTTTAATTATAATATGTTTGAAGAACATCAAAATTATTTGGCTGTTTGCAGGGTGATTGTTGAAAGCAGAGTCAATTCATTTCTTCTCTGATGTGCCGGGCACCCAGTGGGTGCCTGAGAAGTAATAATTGACGATAGTGGCGTACATGTCCCTGCGGATGGGCTGATGGGCTCACGGGCAGTGACAGTAGGGAGAAGAAGGCTCTGAATTTACTAGTGCTGAATTCTTGCCTCCCCATGCACTTGGGACGGTAGAGGAGAGAGGAAAAAGACAGTGAATTTCATGCTGAATATCTTATGTATCATAAAGGAATTTCTGTTCAAAGGCCTCCAACTAGTTGAGTTGGTTTTCCCTGGGATTAGGAATGTTTTAAGAGAGAGATTTTGTTTAGGAAATACTTACTTGTTACAGTTAAAATAATCTTAAACCAAATAAAATATTTTCTGGACAGAAAAACAACAACAAAAAAATGAATTTCTTGAAAGGATGAGAGGCATAAAAAACAAAAGATAGATTTAGGGAAAGTGTCTCTGCAAGGAATGCAGAGGGGTCCAGGTTTCCCTCTTTGAATTTCAGTGTGACATGGAAAAATGGTTGACCTCAAAAGAACTATTCTCAGATTCTGCTCTACCACTTACTAGCTGGGTAACCTTGGGTGATATGCTCAGCCTCTCTAATCCTTGCTTTCCTCATGCATGGTAGTGATAATAATGTACCTGCTTCAAACATGGTGATGCTTAAATGAAGTGATACCTGTAACAGAGCACAGTCAAATACTACACGTGTTGAATGTGCTTGGCAATGGTTAGCAATAGTATTGTATCAGGAAATTTCTGAATCAGCATCAAGAACAGCCCTCTTCCTCTGCAAACGGTTAACATAGTTTAAATTCCCAGCTGTCTGGACTTTTCTGAGCCTGTCCTTTCTGGAAGCAGGCAGTCAGACAAGATGGCCTCTGAGGGACTCCTTCTGCTATTGGTCTGCACCTCTGAAGTCATGCCCCTTTGGCTCCATTTCCTGCCTGTCTGATCTGTGTGTTTTTTGTTTGCGTTTTTCTGTTGTTGTTGATGTTTTTCCTGGAGTCAGCCGCATGACCCTCAGACCTGAATAGGATACTGAATTGCCAATTCAATTTACCTAAAACTGGTGGAGCCTGAAAGCCTGGCCTACAATGACATGCAGCTAATCTAATACAAATTGATTTTGGTTTTATATCCCAGCAAGTCAAGAAATTGCTGTGGATTGTTCCAAAACACACAGAACCCTGCTTTGTTGTAACTGCAAAGCATCTGGCCTAGGCTTCCTTGGTCCCAGTCTTCGCAGACTTATTGATGCTTTCTATAACTGCGGCTACTACCCACACTCTCTCCCCACCCCACAGACACTGAACTTAGTAGAGATTTAAGGAGCTCCAGCCTGTTATTCTGCAACTCCCCATTCAGTTGTCTTTGGGGCCAGTATGGATCTGTCCTGGAGGCTGAAGTCTGATCACACTGTCTTTGACTTATTTCTAAAGCTCCATCATTGTGCACTGCTGTTCCGATAACTATATCCCTGGATGTGAGCTCTTATCCATGTGACTAACTCTGGAACTGGGAAGCTGCACTATTTTGGCAGCTTTTTCCATCAGTTCCTGAGTTCTGGTGCAAGGCTCAGAGCTCTACAACTCAGGACCCTTCCCTGTTGCCAATAGCCTGTCTGCTGTTCTTCTTACTTGGATTTCCTGGACATTCTGACTTAGGACTCCTTATTAGTCCATAATCAATTTCAAATTTCACAGGTGCCAACTTCTTGCCTGGGCCAGTTCTGGTTATCTATCTATGAAGAATTCCCAATAGCATTTTTATGGAGCTACCCAGAAAGCAACCTGAAGCTGGATTTGTGGATCTGATGGGATGGACAGGACTCAGATGTGACCATCTAGAAGGACATGGCAAGAAAGATCACCATGATATATGCTTGCAGGAAATTAACAGTCATATTCTAACTCTTTCGAGCATGTGTGCAAACATAACAAAATAATAATACCTGTTGGGGTTGCAATGATTAAATGAGACAATGGTACATAATAATTGCTTACACATGTTGACTGCAGTGTTACGCTTTTTTAAAGACCCTAATCAGCAAGATGGGAAATGAACCAATTGAACAGGTTCAGAACCTAGGAAAACAAGCTAATGGAGATGGAGCCGGCCCCTGGGAGAAAGACACATCCTGCTACACGTCTCAGTGAGAAGTCCAGTCCAGCAGACGGCACTCTTTATCTGGAAACTATGGCAACAGACAGCATCAGTCTCCACATGGAGATTGAAACAACCAGACAGGTAGACAGGAAGTCAGCTACGGGATGATTAAAAGGTCTTGGGTCTGAGACAGGAATAAGAATTTCAGCCCTTATTTGTGTGGGACAATAGTTGTTTACTAAGAATTACATTGAGTCCTAATTAAAAATGGAGAGTCTCAGTCATCATCTACAGAGTTTTTTAATGATTAAGTATAGTACACAACTTTAATAAGTTCTTTGGTGATTCTGATGTGGATGACTTTAGGATCACGCTTGGGGAAATTTAAGTGTAGAGAAACAGGCAATGGCAAGGCAGATCCCAATGCTAGAGAAACTGAGTCACTCGGAAAGTTAATCAGAGGAAGACTCAGGCCCTAGGATTCAGTTAGTACAACTGCAATGCTAGGATTATGAGCCTCAGAAAACAAGATGAAATCCTCCAATCCTCTGGACTATTGGGGAAATTAAGCCATTCTGCAGGGGATAAAAGCAATGAATCAAATGTACATAAAAAAAAGATCTTTTTTCCTAAGCGCGAGAAAAGTTCTGATTATTTTGACCAAAAGTTGGATGCCCTTTGCCCTCCTTCTCCTCTATTCATTTGGGTAGGCATTCATTTATTCATTTATGTATTGTCTCCACCATGACTTCTGCTTCTATTGCTCCAACTATGATCTCACTCCTGAATCCAAGAACTACACCTAAAAATCCTCTTAAGAACTTCATATATACAAAGCCTAATTCATCATCTTTCTTTTCATCTCCAAATTAACTTTCTCTCCTAAATTCCCATTATCTAAAGGATCAAGAAAGACAATGAGAATCACGTTTTATATCTGCATGTCATGAACTAGAATACCAAGAAGTTTACCTATATTTTCTGTGATAACTGGTAGAGGGGCAAGAGTTTTCTGGCCATTTTACTCATCTTGAAACAAAGACTTGAAGATGATGTGTAATTCACAAAGAGACAGACGCATGAGCCCTACAGTCGTTATTCCCAGCTTAGAGCTCTTTTATTTGGCCTCCCATTGGTGAACTCAGTGTCCCTGGTGTGGTTTTGAAATGGGAAGTGCAGAGTTACCTACCAGGGTCTAAACTGTTTAGTGAACAATTTAATTCAAGAAGCATAAGGAAAGACTCCATCACTCAAAGTCATCTCCAACAGCAGTTTAGTGTAGTGCCCCAAATTCTTCTACTTTCAATTCATTCTTTAGAAACCGTATTTTTAAATATAAATAAATGCCATTGCCAAAGTAAATATACAATTACATCAAAGGCTTTCGAACCAAATTTCCAGGACGCTTAGTAGTTCCCTGAACATTTCCTCAGACGTGCACCAGAAAGAGCAGGACACACTAGCCCCTGAGCCCACCAATACCACCAGCACCACCAGCTTCAATAAGAGGAGCTACTTTTCCCCCTGATAAGTTTAAGGAGCTTCAATGCAAAAGTATTTACAGAAAATGTACTTTACCATCAGAATGTTAAAAATCATTTGTAAGAGTAGAAAAAAAATGGAAACAGCCTAAATGCCTATCATCCTCAATTATAGTACGTCCACACAGTGAAATGACAAGGAAGCTGTTAAAAAGGAAAGATAGACCTATGTAGTCTGATGTGGAAACAAATCTGGACACATCGTTAAATGGAAAAGTCAAGTAGCAGGAGAGTATCTGCGGTGTGGTTCTAAATGTGTTTAAAATATACATTTATATGCTTGTGTGTGCATAAACTAGTTTGGGAAAGATACATAATTTCTGGCCTGGAAATTGTGACTTGGAGTTTGGGGTGTGCATTTAACATTTTACTGTATTCTCTTTTGTACTATTTCTCTTTTTAAATCAATGTTATATATTTATTTTTAACTAAAAACATTTTTTAAAAAACATATGAAAGTTATCAAATTAAGGTATCATTGGTAATTATAAACATCTTGGCAGATATTAGGTATCTCTTTCACAATAACAATGATCTCAGAGGAGAGAAACCCTTGAACAGGTAAACTTTGACGTGAACGGTGTGGAAAGGGAAAGGCCCATATACAGAGTGTTGCGTAACAGAGAGTTAGGAAGATGGGGAGAGCTCCTCATCTATTTGAGGCCCCGACATTTGACAGGAAAATACCACCTGGCTGGGAGAAGGAAAAACAGAACAACTAAGAGAAAATACTCTCTTTTCCCATGTTTTTACTTGGTCCTCTTATTATGAATATAATCTAAATGATTTCCAGCAGGGAAACTAGGTTCAGAGGGAAGAGGAGTAAGAGTCAGCTATTAAAGGAAAATAATTGTCTTTGAGGAATTACAAGGCTGTTATTTGGGTCGGACAATGATCCTGATGAAATCAACCAGATTGTTGCTCAGCTCTCCGCTTCCTGAGTCCGGGCAGGAGGCACAGGACTTATATTCTAAGGCCACTGGAGTCAGAAAGACTGGGTTTTGTGTTCTGGCTCTGCCAATTAACAACTTGTGACCTCTGCACAATGGAGGAATCAGACTAAATGTTGTCTTAAGTTCTCTTCAAACTCCAAGCTCTGTTATATCACAGGCATAAAAACCTCCGAGGGCTTTCCACTCTCTACTTCCAGTTCCTGTCTCTTTCATAGACTCCAAGAGTGAAATACGTGCACCCCCTCCCCTTTTCTGTGTACCTTCTCTTTGCCAGGTCGCGAAGGCAGGTGCCTGTGCTCCTGGTTTGAGTCCATGACCCTGTGCTTCCTCATGAAAGATGAATTTTCAGCTCCTGCACCACAGCCCTGCCAAGCTATGCTCTCAGAGCAGTCCATCATGTTCACTCAGATGGTGAGCAAACTGAACATCACAGTTAATTAATCTGCATTCTCAAGCGGACTCCCCGTTTCCATTTGGGAATTCAATTTAGGTGGCCGTAGTCAGGCTATCTCTTGATCTACAAATCACTCTTACTTTCTGTTTTCCCCTGCAGATGAGGCACCCAACTCCCTCTGCCTCCTCCTCCATGCCTGATCTGAGCGGAAAGGTCAATAAGGACCAGGAGATGATGTCAGAGTCGAGCTGGAACAAGGTCAAATGTAGGCAGTATCTTAGATCAAGCGCAGGGCAAAGCTAAACTATAAACACTCTCTTGCCTGGAGACTTCTGCATCCTGTTAACACAGCATCCCATTGCTTTCTGAGCTCTCCCCTGGGTGGTCTTGCTGAAACCCATGGTTTGGAGAGTGTCAAAGAGCTCTTAAGTATAAACACAGCGTTCCAGCCAGCAGAGGCAGTGCACACAAGAGAGAGGGGCCAGGAATTCCTGGCTCATATTTTTTTTCCCTTGCTTACTCAGGCAAGTCTTTTATCCATGGATAGGACAGTTTGTTTTTCATAACTTCAGTCATGGGAGCCCCAATTTCTGTAGTGTCTAAGAGTGATCTTGACTTCTCTTCTCCTTCACCTCCCATCCAATCAGCCACTGAGTCTTGTTAGCTTAATTTCTTAGTTTCTTCAAATTTGTCCACTTCTCTCCATCCTTTCTGCCTCTTAGCCCTCAGCACTGCTTTCTGAAGGATTGGTGAAGCCTCTCCAACTGACTTTTCTGTGCCAATCTTGCTCTCAAAAACCCATTCTTGGCTTTGCTGCCTGAGTATCTAAATAAGCAAATGCAATTATGAAACCCACCAAACGCAATTATGAAACACAGAAAAACCATTCAATGACCCTCACTTGTCTCCATACACACACACACACACAGCCAATCCTACAAGGCCTTTGGTAACCTGGTGCCAAGTCTGCCCTAAACAACAACAACAATAAAAACAACTACTGGGTATTAAGTAATGAGTATGTCCAGATAACAAAGTGGGCATTCTGCATGAGCAAAACTATGCTCTTGAACACATCCTTCTCCTTCAAACCTCATCCCTTCAGTATATGCCATTTCTTCTGCAGAAAGCCCACTTCTCCCCTCTCCTCTTGGCAATCCTAACTCCTTTCATTCAAGATCCAGCTTGTGACATCCTCCTCTGAGTCATAGCTCCCCTGCACATGGCTAATTACTCTCTCTTCTGAGTCCCCATGGAATCTTGTAATATCATAGCATATATTGCACTGCATTGCAACTGTTTAACATGCCTATTTTCCTCATTTGGTTGAAGCTCTTCAGGAGGCAGAGGCTATTTTTCATTCATCCCTGTCATGCCTTCCACTGTGCTTGGGGCTTATACAACTCAGTTTTCAATAAATGAATGAGAGAGAGGAGCACTATGTGATTGAAAGGCAGGAGTTCAAGTAGAAAACATGGACCTGAGAGGGCAGGTTAGGAAGCTCTACTGGGGTCTCAGGTTAACCCACAAGAAGAGAGTTTTCCTTCCCTCCTCATCTCCTAAATACACAGTGGGGAGCAGAAGTCAAGGGCTTCTGAGAATGGGGATGGTGCTGAAAATAAACTTCACTCCAAAAGGGTTGAGGGGTTTTGTCATCTTAAGACACACCTTTGCAGTTGTGAGTTTACCTTCTGTCAGCTCCTAGAGGCTGGTTCAGAATAAAGCAGGCTCAATATGGCAGGATGCAAAAACTGTTTTTATTACAATGGGGTGAACACCCAGGCATTTCCTTTACTCTAGGGGATGAGTTTAAGGCAAAGAGCCTTTATTTAATAAAAGCTTATTGTACCTCAACATTTTTCAGAATCTTTCACTCTCTTCTCTAATTGTCTTTTGCTCCCCCACCTTTGTGTCTACCTCCGTTCCAGTTTGCAGATGAACAGCCCTGGCTGGTCCTTTCTGGTGACATACCACATTGCAGTTCCAAATAAAAATTAGTATCTCCACAGATCACTGAATCCTAATTAAAGAGTTTTTTATCCTTCCCCTTTTTTTCTATTCACCACCCCCATCCCAGATTTTCACTCCGGGAATCTTAGCTGTATGCACTCAGCAAAGGCCTAGCAATGCTGAGCCTCAGTCTCCTTGTCTGCACAGTGTCTGCACAGGGTAGTAGTATTACCTAACTCAGGGCATCATTGTGAGGTTTGCAAAAGGTAAGCAAAAACTTAATGCAGATACATATTAAATAATAACAGTAGCAAGAAACTCCATTGATGGGGCAAGGAGGCCTTAGATGCTTTTGAAATTTTAGTCATTTAGATTTGTCTCTCTTTCTAACAGATACAACCAGCTTCTGAGTTGCTCCCCTCAGGAGCAACTATTTCCTTCTAGTCCCCTTCCTCAGTACCTTTACCTGGAGCCTTCTGTTGTTGGGCCTGTTTCTAAGCAGGCTTCTCTTTCCTCTACATGCCGCACTCGCATCCTGGAAGAGGCGCAGAGAAGTCCTGCAATTCTGGGTCTCTGTCCTTTCTGTATATGTCCTAAATGCACAAATAAACCTATAATATCCCCCATAACTGTCTTGGAAAAACATATGGTAAGTGAAATGGAGATATTTAGCCCAGAGGGTCATCTAATTTTTTTTTCAATTGAAGCAGGAAAATTCTCCACAAGCATCACCAAGGAAGCCCAATCTCCCAAAGCAAAGACTGAGGAAAAATAACAAACTCAATGTGATCAAGTTCTCCATGGAGGACAGCTGTGCCTGATCAGGGAAGGGGAGGCATCTGGGAGTGGCCCCTACTCCTGTCTACACACTACCTGATTGAGAGACTCAATTCTCCAGCACCCGAGGGGCTTAGGGAGAAACAGAGCCTGAGAAATCCAGGGAGCTTTTGCAAAATTGTTTGGTTTTTGTTTGTCTGTTTTTTGAGACAGGGTCTTGCTCTGGTGCCCAGGCTGGAGTGCAGTAGCACAATCACAGCTCACTGCAGCTTTGACCTTTGAAGCGTACTCCTCACTCCTGCATGTTCGTGGGGCTGCGTGAGGCCTCACCCTGCCTGCTATCCTTCTCCCTCTCCCCACTCTGCTATGCCCCAGGACAAGGACGATGACGCTGCCTTTCCTGTGGCATCCCTCTGCTTCTCCCATTGCCAGTGGAGCCGTGCTCCTTCAGGCCTGGCACTCAGACCTCTGCCAAAGATTTTCCTCTGATTATTATCAGCAGTGCAGCTTCTCAGCTGCCCAGATTCCCTGACTAAATCACAATTTCTGAGCGTAGGCTCTGGGGCTCTCCACTTCTGGATAGCACTGCTAGTGGTTCTTGCACAAGGTAAAGTATGAAAACATTTCCTACAAAAGAAGGGCCAGCATTCGTAGCCTGTTCAGGACCCTTCTTGAAAAATCTGTCTCCAATTCCTTGTCTCCAAGTTGATTTCCCAAATCTTCCACGACCCACACCTCCAGCCATGCCAGCAGGCATACTCACCTCTCCCCAAACATGACACGCAGGTTCTACATCAAGATCCTGCTCATGCTGCTCCCCGTTCCTGAAACACTCTGTCTCCACTTGAGTCCTAGTCTTCCCTCAAAGCTCACTTCAGTTAAAACTTTCTACACATGAATTATTGAGACAGGTGTTGAAAGGCTGTGTGTCTTCAGTCTACTGCAAAGGACAACGTGTGGTTCCTGCCCTCGAGGAGCTTTAACGCTGAGTAAGGAGATAAGACATTGTGTATCAGCAACCATAATAAGAGGTAGAATATAAAAGAAATAAAAATGTTAGAGAAGGGAGGGGGCGTGAGGCAACTGGAGAAGGTGTTATCCGAATTGGCATTTTCTGCAAAGCCTGACGGTGTGGATAGGACTGCAGATGTGGAGAAGTGAAGGCCAGGCCAAGGGAAGAGTATGAGCAATGGCATAGAAGTAGGAATGGGAAGAGAATATAGAGAAAATGAGAAGTAACACAGTTTGGCTTAGCTCAGAGGAAGACTTCATGCAGAAATGTGAGAGACTCAGCCAAAATACAAATCGGGTGGTCTTAGCTCTCCTCCTCCTCTGAACTCCTTTAATTTTTATGATCTGAACCAACTCGGCTAGACCACTTAGCATATACGGCCATGTATTTTTTTTAATTGCTCTACATATGTTTTTGAAAGCAACATTTTCCCCTTTATAAAACATTTTCGTTGGAGAAAATTTGGAAAATACAGAAAGGAAGTAAAATTTGAGTTACCCATAAATCTACCATACGGAAATAACTAGTTAGCATTTTGGTTAATCCTTAAATTCTTTTCCCCCATCCACTTTTTTCACTATAAAACTGAAATTAAAACTGTGCAATTTTTTTCTTTTTTTATTGTGATCGAGTCTCACTCTGTTGCCCAGGCTGGAGTGCAGTGGCACGATCTCAGCTCACTGCAAGCTCCGCCTCCTGGGTTCAAGTGATTCCCCTGCCTCAGCCTCCTGAGTAGCTGGGATTACAGGCATATGCCACCATGCCCTATTTTTTGTATTTTTAGTAGAGAGGGAATTTCACCATGTTGACCAAGCTAGTCTCAAACTCCTGACTTCAGGTGGTCCATCCACCTCGGCCTCCCAAAGTGCTAGGATTACAGGCATGAGCCACTGCACCCAGCCAACTGTGTATAACTTTCTATCCTATTTTTGTCACTTATCAGAGTATGATGAACACAATCCCACATCTTTGAATATTTCTTGAAAACTTGGTTGTTAACAGCTGCATACTATTCCAACATACAAATATTCAAGTCTCTGTGTAACTAAGTATTTTCTAACTGTAATTTTTTGGGATGCTAATAAAAGACACATTAACAGGTTAAACCAAGTTAACATATTTCTTTTTATTCTGGATTCTATAAGTCTTCTTTTTTTTTTTTTTTTATAAAAATGTTAATCTTTATATCAAATTTTAAAAAGTCATTAAAATGAAAGACTGAAGTATAATTAAGGCATAAACACCCAAATCAAGGCAGTCTGAGGCCCAAGGAAAGCAAATTAAAGTACAGTTAAATTTTCCTTCTGAATTCACCATGTTCTCCAGAAGGTAGGCTTGTGAACTTCTAGATCATAAACAAGGAGACTGTAACTTAGAATTCCAAGGTCTATATATTAGCATCACAGCCAGACAATCAGAGTGATATGGATAGACCTTATGCCAGTATATTCTGAGTTTACCTATTAGTGATCCCACCCCTACTCTTTTTTCTTTTCTTTTCTTTTTTTTCGAGACAGTGTCTTGCTCTGTTGCCCAGACTGGAGTGCGGTGGCACCATCACGGCTCACTGCAACCTCCACCTCCCAGGCTCAAGTGATCTTTCTGCCTCAGCCACCTGGGTAGCTGGGACTACAGGCATGCACTACCATGTCTGACTACTTTTTAAATTTTTTATAGAGATGAGTTTTCACTATGTTGCCTGGGCTGGTCTTGAACTTCTGGGCTCAAGTGATCCTCCTGCCTCAGCTTCCCAAAGAGCTTGGATTACAGGCATGAGCCATGGTGCCCGACCCCCTACTCTTAAGGTTGTTAATCTTTTGGGGGTGTTGGCTGTTGTTTTAATATATTACTCCTTCGTCATAGTGATTCAGGGTTGGTGAGAACTTGAGGGCTCTTTTTCTACTCTGTCAGGTACTTTTATGAATACTTTACACATATGATTTCATTTATTTCTTACAACAGTCCTGCCAGGCAGGCAGAGTTTTTTTCCCATTTACCAGATAAGGAAAGTAGTCCCTGGTAGAGCAAAGAGGAGGCTGGTGTGAGGTGGAGTCTGTATCTTCACTCAGTTCTGCAGACCTCATGACCTCTGTGCCTCCTGGTAATTTTCTTTTTTTTTTTTGTTTTTCTTTTTTTTTTATTTTTTATTTTTTTTATTATACTTTAAGTTCTAGGGTACATGTGCATGACGTTTATATCATGTATAACTCCCCAATGCAATCCCTCCCTCCTCCCCCCTCCCCATGATAGGCCCCAGTGTGTGATGTTCCCCTTCCCGAGTCCAAGTGATCTCATTGTTCAGTTCCCACCTATGAGTGAGAACATGCGGTGTTTGGTTTCTCTTCTTGTGATAGTTTGCTAAGAATGATGGTTTCCAGCTGCATCCATGTCCCTACAAAGGATGCAAACTCATCCTTTTTTATGGCTGCATAGTATTCCATGGTGTATATGTGCCACATTTTCTTAATCCAGTCTGTCACAGATGGACATTTGGGTTGATTCCAAGTCTTTGCTATTGTGAATAGTGCCGCAATAAACATACGTGTGCATGTGTCTTTGTAGTAGAGTAATTTATAATCCTTTGGGTATATACCCAGTAGTGGGATGGCTGGGTCATATGGTACATCTAGTTCTAGATCCTTGAGGAATCGCCATACTGTTTTCCATAATGGTTGAACTAGTTTACAATCCCACCAACAGTGTAAAAGTGTTCCTATTTCTCCACATCCTCTCCAACACCTGTTGTTTCCTGACTTCTTAATGATTGCCATTCTAACTGGTGTGAGATGGTATCTCATTGTAGTTTTGATTTGCATTCTCTGATGGCGAGTGATGATGAGCATTTTTTCATGTGTCTGTTGGCTGTATGGATGTCTTCTTTTGAGAAATGTCTGTTCATATCCTTTCCCCACTTTTTGATGGGGTTGTTTGTTTTTTTCTTGTATATTTGTTTGAGTTCTTTGTAGATTCTGGATATTAGCCCTTTGTCAGATGAGTAGGTTGCAAAAATTTTTTCCCATTCTGTAGGTTGCCTGTTCACTCTGATGGTAGTTTCTTTAGCTGTGCAAAAGCTCTTTAGTTTAATTAGATCCCATGTGTCAATTTTTGCTTTTGCTGCCGTTGCTTTTGGTGTTTTAGACATGAAGTCCTTGCCCATGCCTATGTCCTGAATGGTACTACCTAGATTTTCTTCTAGGGTTTTTATGGTATTAGGTCTAACATTTAAGTCTCTAATCCATCTTGAATAATTTTCGTATAAGGGGTAAGGAAAGGATCCAGTTTCAGCTTTCTACTTATGGCTAGCCAATTTTCCCAGCACCATTTATTAAATAGGGAATCCTTTCCCCATTTCTTGTTTCTCTCAGGTTTGTCAAAGATCAGATGGCTGTAGATGTGTGGTATTATTTCTGAGGACTCTGTTCTGTTCCATTGGTCTATATCTCTGTTGTGGTACCAGTACCATGCTGTTTTGGTTACTGTAGCCTTGTAGTATAGTTTGAAGTCAGGTAGCGTGACGCCTCCAGCTTTGTCCTTTTGACTTAGGATTGTCTTGGCAATGCGGGCTCTTTTTTGGTTCCATATGAACTTTAAAGCAGTTTTTTCCAATTCTGTGAAGAAACTCATTGGTAGCTTGATGGGGATGGCATTGAATCTATAAATCACCTTGGGCAGTATGGCCATTTTCACGATATTGATTCTTCCTATCCATGAGCATGGTATGTTCTTCCATTTGTTTGTGTCCTCTTTGATTTCACTGAGCAGTGGTTTGTAGTTCTCCTTGAAGAGGTCCTTTACATCCCTTGTAAGCTGGATTCCTAGGTATTTTATTCTCTTTGAAGCAATTGTGAATGGAAGTTCATTCCTGATTTGGCTCTCTGCTTGTCTGTTACTGGTGTATAAGAATGCTTGTGATTTTTGCACATTAATTTTGTATCCTGAGACTTTGCTGAAGTTGCTTATCAGCTTAAGGAGATTTTGGGCTGAGATGATGGGGTTTTCTAAATATACAATCATGTCATCTGCAAACAGGGACAATCTGACTTCTTCTTTTCCTAACTGGATACCCTTGATTTCTTTCTCTTGCCTGATTGCCCTAGCCAGAACTTCCAACACTATGTTGAATAGGAGTGGTGAGAGAGGGCATCCCTGTCTTGTGCCAGTTTTCAAAGGGAATTTTTCCAGTTTTTGCCCATTCAGTATGATATTAGCTGTGGGTTTGTCATAAATAGCTCTTATTATTTTGAGGTACGTTCCATCAATACCAAATTTATTGAGCGTTTTTAGCATAAAGGGCTGTTGAATTTTGTCAAAAGCCTTTTCTGCATCTATTGAGATAATCATGTGGTTCTTGTCTTTGGTTCTGTTTATATGCTGGATTACGTTTATTGATTTGCGAATGTTGAACCAGCCTTGCATCCCAGGGATGAAGCCCACTTGATCATGGTGGATAAGCTTTTTGATGTGCTGCTGAATCCGGTTTGCCAGTATTTTATTGAGGATTTTTGCATCGATGTTCATCAGGGATATTGGTCTAAAATTCTCTTTTTTTGTTGTGTCTCTGCCAGGCTTTGGTATCAGGATGATGTTGGCCTCATAAAAAGAGTTAGGGAGGATTCCCTCTTTTTCTATTGATTGAAATAGTTTCAGAAGGAATGGTACCAGCTCCTCCTTGTACCTCTGGTAGAATTCAGCTGTGAATCCATCTGGTCCTGGACTTTTTTTGGTGGGTAGGCTATTAATTGTTGCCTCAATTTCAGAGCCTGTTATTGGTCTATTCAGGGATTCAACTTCTTCCTGGTTTAGTCTTGGGAGAGTGTAAGTGTCCAGGAAATTATCCATTTCTTCTAGATTTTCTAGTTGATTTGCGTAGAGGCATTTATAGTATTCTCTGATGGTTGTTTGTATTTCTGTGGGGTCGGTGGTGATATCCCCTTTATCATTTTTTATTGCGTCTATTTGATTCTTCTCTCTTTTCTTCATTAGTCTAGCTAGCGGTCTGTCAGTTTTGTTTATCTTTTCAAAAAACCAACTCCTGGATTCATTGATTTTTTGGAGGGTTTTTTGTGTCTCTATCTCCTTCAGTTCTGCTCTGATCTTAGTTATTTCTTGCCTTCTGCTAGCTTTTGAATGTGTTTGCTCTTGCCTCTCTAGTTCTTTTAATTGTGATGTTAGAGTGTCAATTTTAGATCTCTCCTGCTTTCTCTTGTGGGCATTTAGTGCTATAAATTTCCCTCTACACACTGCTTTAAATGTGTCCCAGAGATTCTGGTATGTTGTATCTTTGTTCTCATTGGTTTCAAAGAACATCTTTATTTCTGCTTTCATTTCGTTATGTACCCAGTAGTCATTCAGGAGCAGGTTGTTCAGTTTCCATGTAGTTGAGCGGTTTTGATTGAGTTTCTTAGTCCTGAGTTCTAGTTTGATCGCACTGTGGTCTGAGAGACAGTTTGTTATAATTTCAGTTCTTGTACATTTGCTGAGGAGTGCTTTACTTCCAATTATGTGGTCAATTTTGGAATAAGTGCGATGTGGTGCTGAGAAGAATGTATATTCTGTTGATTTGGGGTGGAGAGTTCTATAGATGTCTATTAGGTCCGCTTGGTGCAGAGATGAGTTCAATTCCTGGATATCCTTGTTAACTTTCTGTCTCGTTGATCTGTCTAATGTTGACAGTGGAGTGTTGAAGTCTCCCATTATTATTGTATGGGAGTCTAAGTCTCTTTGTAGGTCTCTAAGGACTTGCTTTATGAATCTGGGTGCTCCTGTATTGGGTGCATATATATTTAGGAGAGTTAGCTCTTCCTGTTGAATTGATCCCTTTACCATTATGTAATGGCCTTCTTTGTCTCTTTTGATCTTTGATGGTTTAAAGTCTGTTTTATCAGAGACTAGGATTGCAACCCCTGCTTTTTTTTGTTCTCCATTTGCTTGGTAGATCTTCCTCCATCCCTTTATTTTGAGCCTATGTATGTCTCTGCATGTGAGATGGGTCTCCTGAATACAGCAGACTGATGGGTCTTGACTCTTGATCCAGTTTGCCAGTCTGTGTCTTTTAATTGGAGCATTTAGTCCATTGACATTTAAGGTTAATATTGTTATGTGTGAACTTGATCCTGTCATTATGATATTAACTGGTTATTTTGCTCGTTAGTTGATGCAGTTTCTTCCTAGCCTCGATGGTCTTTACATTTTGGCATGTTTTTGCAATGGCTGGTACCGGTTGTTCCTTTCCATGTTTAGGGCTTCCTTCAGGGTCTCTTGTAAGGCAGGCCTGGTGGTGACAAAATCTCTAAGCATTTGCTTATCTGTAAAGGATTTTATTTCTCCTTCACTGATGAAGCTTAGTTTGGCTGGATATGAAATTCTCGGTTGAAAATTCTTTTCTTTAAGAACGTTGAATATTGGCCCCCACTCTCTTCTGGCTTGTAGAGTTTCTGCCGAGAGGTCTGCTGTTATTCTGATGGGCTTCCCTTTGTGGGTAACCCGACCTTTCTCTCTGGCTGCCCTTAAGATTTTTTCCTTCATTTCAACTTTGGTGAATCTGGCAATTATGTGTCTTGGAGTTGCTCTTCTGGAGGAGTATCTTTGTGGCGTTCTCTGTATTTCCTGAATTTGAATGTTGGCCTGCCCTACTAGGTTGGGGAAGTTCTCCTGGATGATATCCTGAAGAGTGTTTTCCAACTTGGTTCCATTTTCCCCCTCACTTTCAGGCACCCCAATCAGACGTAGATTTGGTCTTTTTACATAATCCCATACTTCTTGCAGGCTTTGTTCATTTCTTTTTCTTCTTTTTTCTTTTGGTTTCTCTTCTCGCTTCATTTCATTCATTTGATCCTCAATCGCTGATACTCTTTCCTCCAGTTGATCGAGTCGGTTACCGAAGCTTGTGCATTTGTCACGTATTTCTCGTGTCATGGTTTTCATCTCTGTCATTTCGTTTATGATCTTCTCTGCATTAATTAGTCTAGCTGTCAATTCTTCCACTTTTTTTTCAAGATTTTTAGTTTCTTTGCGCTGGGTACGTAATTCCTCCTTTAGCTCTGAGAGGTTTGATGGACTGAAGCCTTCTTCTCTCATCTCGTCAAAGTCATTCTCTGACCAGCTTTGATCCGTTGCTGGCGATGGGCTGCGCTCCTTTGCAGGGGGAGATGCGCTCTTATTTTTTGAATTTCCAGCTTTTCTGCCCTGCTTCTTCCCCATCTTTGTGGTTTTATCTGTCTCTGGACTTTGATGATGGTGACGTACTGATGGGGTTTTGGTATAGGTGTCCTTCCTGTTTGATAGTTTTCCGTCTGACAGTCAGAAGGACTGTCTGTTGGTCTGTTAGAGATTGCTTGAGGTCCACTCCAGACCCTGTTTGCCTGGGTATCAGCAGCAGAGGTTGCTGAAGATAGAATATTGCTGAACAGCGAGTGTACCTGTCTGATTCTTTCTTTGGAAGTTTCCTCTCAGGGGTGACGCCACCCTGTGAGGTGTGGGGTATCAGACTGCCCCTAGTGGGGGATGTCTCCCAGCTAGGCTACTCAGGGGTCAGGGACCCACCTGAGCAGGCAGTCTGTCCGTTCTCAGATCTCAACCTCCGCGTTAGGAGATCCACGGCTCTCCCCAAAGCTGTCAGACAGAGTCGTTCGGGTCTGCAGCGGCCCCGCTCTTTCCCCTAATGGACTGCAGCTGTGCGCTGTCCGCAGCGGTAGAGTCTACAGAGACAGGCAGGCTTCCTTGAGCTGCTGTGAGCTCCACCCAGTTCGAGCTTCCCAGCGGCTTTGTTTACCTACTTAAGCCTCAGCAATGGCGGGCGCCCCTTCCCCAGCCTCGCTGCTGCCTTGCGGATAGATCGCCGCAGACGGCTGTGTTAGCAGTGAGGGAGGCTCCGTGGGCGTGGGACCCTCCCGGCCAGGTGTGGGATATATTCTCCTGGTGTGCCTGTTTCCTTAAAGCGCAGTATTGGGGTGGGAGTTACCCGATTTTCCAGGTGGTGTGTGTCTCAGTTCCCCTGGCTAGGAAAAGGGATTTCCTTCCCCCTTGCGCTTCCAGGTGAGGCGATGCCTCGCCCTGCTTCAGCTCACGCTGGTCAGGCTGCAGCAGCTGACCCGCACCGATTGTCCGGCACTCCCTAGAGAGATGACCCCAGTACCTCAGTTGAAAATGCAGAAATCACCGGTCTTCTGTGTCGCTCGCGCTGGGAGTTGGAGACTGGAGCTGTTCCTATTCGGCCATCTTGCTCCGCCCCCTGGATTCTATAAGTCTTCAAAGAGTCCCATGTGGATTTTGATTCTTCAAAATGAGGGTATAGCAGATAGTATTCACTCTGGACTGTTTTTTAAACAAGTATCTCTTGGAGCTCATTTTCTGCAAAAGTTTGAGAAATGTTTCTCCCATTGAAGGATATTTGGATTGTTCCTAGTTTTTCACTATTATAAATATTTGATAAAGATTTTGTACACAAAATTCAGGCTGAAATTCTCATTATTCTTTTAAGATATATTTTTGGGAGTAGAAGTGTGTGACATTTAAAAAGTCAAAATGCATGACTTTTAAATTAAAAAAACATTTTAAACATGATACTCCCCACCCCCCTCCCGACTTGGCCACTAGCCTCTCTAGCTCCACGATTATTATATATTTTGCATCTTCTTAGTGCAGAGTCTTGTGTCTTTTATTTAGAAAAGCCCTTAGTGAATGTTTGATGATGGTGATAACAATAAGGAAAAAGAAATATAAGATAAAGGGGTAGGTTGAGAGGAGGAAAGAATTGCATCTTACAGTTGAAAGTGGCAGTATAAAATAGTCCTTAAATGCTGGTTATTTTACGTCAGGCAACCTGAGTTCATAGTAGCACACTCGCCCTCTTTTTGACCTTAGTCAAGTTACAGTGCTAATAATTTCTAACTCAGAGGTTTGCAGAAAGCACCAAATGAGAAAAGATGTATAAAGCTTATCGCACATGCCTGGCACATATAAGCATTGAATAAATATGGCTGTTACTATTATTACTATTATTGGCTGATTTCTGGAGTCCAATGGAAAGGTGATCATTTCTTTAAGATGTTTAAAATGTATGAGAGTTATACAGGATCAAGGCAAATAGCAGCTGATTGGAGCAAAGCTTACAGCAAAAGAGATGTTCAGGAGCGATGGCTAGGGAATGGATAGGCTCTGCTAGAAATGGCCACCAAGGTAGCAAATGTGAGCCAATGCAGAAGGGTGGAAGTCAGTCACGGCAACCAGGGACTATATTAAAGATAAAAATCAAATCTGTTTTGGCATAGTAAAGACTAACATTTTCATTCCGAACTCCATTCCCATTGGAAAACTCCATTCTGATCCCATTTTCCATTCCAGAGATAATCAACCATCTCACCCTGGACACAATGTGGTGGCATCAGCCTGGCTCTTACCTGTTCATTTCCTGTCACCGCCAAATTCACAGCAGACCCTCCAAGCTGGCAGCTCCTGCAGAGACACTGACAAGAGTGACTCTGAAGTTTGGCATCTCCCTGAGCCCTTTTATTTATTGCTCTATTTCAAAGAGGGATTTATCTGTGTGTGGTTGGGGCCATTACTACCTTTTTCTAGATTTCCTGGGTGTACCCAACCCAGAACCAAAAACTTGGCCATTTAGCTGCATCGCTGACACCTGAAGAGAGCTGCAACTCAACCCTCTGAAGCAAACCCTGCACAGTGGAGGCTAATGGCGCCAGGTAGGTCCCAGTCCTCCTCCATAGCCTCCTCCCCATTCTTTCCCATCACTCCCAGAGCTGCTGAGATTTAACAAGCACTAAAATTCCTTACATCTATTTACAGGGAAGGCCAATTTACTGTGATTAAATGCAAGGTAGCGTTCAATTAGCGGAAGATAAACACAACATATCAACAACAAAAATTACCCACCACGATAATTTTTAAATCAAAAGTTAGAGTACACATAGGGTGCTGTGATAATAATTTACTAATTTAATGATGATGGAGCTTTTTAAGATCTTGCCATTCTCTTAGAGTGTGTATGAAGGACATCCCTAATGTTAATTAGAGCTCGCTTCATTAACAACTTAACCAAAAGACCATACTTTGTGAAATTATCTGGGAGCCTATGAGGAATGAGAGTTGATGGAAGGAAATGACCATGAGTATCTTTCCCATCGGTTAATGGAGGGTATGATGTATAAATCATCAGCAAAGGCCATATGGTGACAGTCGGTACAAGAAAGGAGAATTTGGAACTTGTGTATGAGAGCAGGGCAGATGGCTGTGAATAATGTGTGAAAGCACATGCCTCTTCATATATATGGTGCTCATGGTAGTAAAGACATGGTCTGCCATGCAAACTCCAGGGCAGTTTTGTTTGAGAGGCAGCTGTTGCTTACACCTCTGGGCTTTGCCTGATAGAGTCAGAGCCACCTTCAGCAGAGTGTTAAAGCTTTAACAGAGAGTAAGTGCTTGGGAACTTACGATGAATTCATGGGCCTGCACTCCAATTGGAGGAATACCTGTTAGATTCAGCACAGTTCTTTCTCTCCCTGGCAGCCAGCAGTTTTGAAGATATATGTACTGGTCTACAACTATCCAAAATGACTTGGGATTCTAGAGGTCGGGGTCCCCGAGAGCCTAGGACAGCAGATTGCTAAAGTTACTATTCATTGGAATCAACTGGGGATCTTTTAAAAATACACATTTCTGGCTCTCATCTCCAGAGATTTCATCTGTGTGGGGTATGATCTGAGTATTAGGATTTTTTAAAGTTTCCTCTATCCAGGTGATTCTAATGTGCAGCAAAATTGGAAAATCACTACTCTACTACCCAAGCCCGGGGCTTAAGGTAAACAAAAATCTCTGAGCCCTGTGGCAGATGCTGGAATCTGAGCAGAGCCTGTTCCTGGCAAAGCTGTTGATCACAGAGAGGAAGGGTAGAGAGAGCAACGTGCTTAGAATTAACAGGTCTGGTTTCGAATCTCAGCACTCCCGCTTACTTTGAGTAAGCAAAGGTAAACTCCTCTCTGAGTTTTCCACTCTGTTAAACTGAGGAATTGATGCTTCCCTCAGAAGTCGTAAGAGCATTAAATAAAATAATATGTCAAGAGCTTAGCCTGTAATACCATAAGTGGAAAAATGGTTTGTCTAATCAATGATTATTAACTAGTTAAAGAGGAAAATAAATCATAAGCCAATTAGTATCTAGTACTTGTTCAAAGTTGCTAAAGGAACTGTGAGCATTTTGTGCAAGTTCCTTAATAAACCCAGAAAGCGGCTGGTAATAATAGTGCTTTATTGCGTGTCTACTATTAGCCAGGCACAGTTCTAGGCAGTTTATAAACATTTTTTAGGTTGCTGGCTAGTAGATATGTCAGTAAGGATTTTCTGACAAGGAATGGAATACAGAGTAGCCAGCTGTTCATAAGAAATTCCCTGAATCCAAAGCACATGCTCCTCTGGCCTATGGCTGCAGGCCATGGGTGTTGAGAGGATACCTGCTTATTTTAGAAGTGGGCAAGACACACTCTGATAGAGAAAAGACTGGACTCAGCAAAGACCTGGTTACAAGTCTCATGTCTTCCACTCCCAAGCTGACGAACTGTGGGTATATTTCTTAACCATTCTGAATCTGTTTCCTCATTACATAACACATGGATAAAGACAGTTACCTCACTGAGTGTAAAGCATGAAATGAGATAATATATGTAAGAGTGCAGATCATGGTGCCAGGTACACGGCAGGAACCCAATAAACAGTTTGCTGAATTATACATTCTAAATAGCAGAAGAAGGGCACATAGTTTGGGAGGTTTCCAGGTGAGAGCCTGGGAGCCAGAACTCCTGGATCCTAAGACAGCATGGGAACTCCCATGAAATGCATTCTCTTATTTCCCAGCAAACACCAGGTCTAATGAGCTCTTGAAATTGTCCTTTTCCTACTCCCAGACAAATTTATATACCTGTGGGCACTTTGTTCCAAGCAAACCCCTCAGCTGGAGCCACAAAAAGCAAAAGGGCCCGACAGCAGCCTGTGCCACCCCACAGGCATAAGGGCTCAGAGCCTCAATTAGAGCGTGGGCTGAGAAAAGCAGGGCCCAAACCCCCTCTCAGCACTAATCCTTTCCGCAGAAACAACCAACCCCCCTAACTATGAAAATCAATGGATTTTTCTCCCCTCCAATATCTAAATAGCTATTTGAATGTGTTCTGTAACAGGAGGAGCTGTTGAACAAAAGGTCAGGGCTGATTTGAAGTTGGTCTTTTTATCAGCAATTGCTTTTAAAGACACAATTCTCCCAACTCTGAGCCCCTGAAGATAAAAAATTATATAAATGTACAAATGACTTTATGACTTTGATTATACAACTTCTAAGGAAATATCCATATGAACCGTTAAGAAAGACTAAAGATATGGTGATAAAGAGGACTCTTTGAAATTCTGCTTTCAAAAAAAATCTATGTCATGGGATATGAATGTAGCCAAAGCCTTGATAAAAGTCGTGTCATCCTTTTGCCATAGAAGCCGCTGAGGCATGAAAGGGACCATGGGCCTGGAGATCTTTGCTGCCTTTAAAGTCTGGCTTATTAACATGCATTAGAGTCTTCCTGAAGATGGGTCTGGCCAAAGGTTATCAACAGAAACTTAATTTAATGAGCCCAGAACACGAGGAGAGGAGCCCTGCAAAGCCAACACTGAGAGAAATTTGGGGCAAGGGCATTTCATTTTCTGAAGAGGAGAAACAAAGACAAACTCATTAAAGCAGAAGGCACTACATTGTTGGTTTTTATCCTCAGAACACCACTCTCCCAGTGTGGGGGCCCCGCTCAGTTTCACTGTGGAGACTAAAACTCCACTCCACCCAAAATAGAACCTGACGATAATAAAGGCTTTAGAAGGTAAAGAAGAGCTATAGAGAAGGCTGGTTTACAGACCAACAGCAGCGCTGGATGTCACAGTTGACGCAGGCTGGAGTCCACCAGGCTTCTCAGGGCAGAGGAGGTGTTTTTGACATTTGGTTCACAGTAGATCTAGGTCACTTACTCCCATCATGGTTGTGTGGAGGCAAATAAGAATTCCGGAATCCTGAGGACACTGAAAGCTGCTTAAAGAAATGATGCAAATGCTCCCCAGTCATGAGAATAAATTGTTCCAAGGCCAAAATGGTGGGAACATCCTTTTGAGATACGTGAAACAGGGGTCACATATTGACACGCCTACAGGAGACAGGCAAATAACACAAATTAGAGAGCCAGGCTAGGACTGAGATAATAGGGCATGTTGGGACAAGGTTGTGGCCTTTTCTTAAGGAACAGCTCCTAAGCTTGAGTGAATGGTTGCCTCACTGGAAGGCTGATATGTTGCCAGAACTGATTGATCAAGCAAAGCGGCAAGTTGGAATTTTAATATAAAATCTCCTCATCTTAAAGGAATGGAAGCTAGGGTTTTTGTTGTTTTGTTTTTAATATTTTGTGGACAAAGCAGAACTTTTGTGTGGGGGTAGATATGGCCTGTAAATTTGAGGCATCTGACTAGAACATTAGATATTAATTAGCATGTGCTAGTACTAGAAGTCAGAGAGGAAAGTATCATTTAGAAGGCTAAATGAGTTATAGCATGTGCATTTATTTCTGAAAGGCAAGTATTCTCCAAGAAGGGTTCTCATGAATGACCATGTGTGCTGTGCATTACACACCTCTGGGGAGCGCCCTTTGTAACAAAGGCTATATTAATACCCCCTCTTGGAGTGGCAGTATATGAACTGAACAACCATACCCAGCCGCCCTGCTGGTGACACACACCCAGTTTGCCATCTCAGTGGGTTCCTGAGTGACAGAGAACAAACCGATTCAAATCCCAAATCATTGATTCAGATGGACCAGCACACTCATTCTTGGCTCTCAAATGGACTTTCCTCAAAATCAATTATAAAGGTCTTCTTGGCATTATAAACCCCACCCAGGAATGACTCAATTTTTGTTCTTCCCTTGTGGGCCACAAATCAGGATGACCCCCCAAAGTTTAATCAGCATGGATCCAGTGGACTGGACTTTGGAAGTGACTCAGCCTATGTAGATTCAAGTATATGAATAATTTTTTTAAAAAGGAAACGGAAACATATACCTTCTATTAGTTCTAGTCACTTTGTGGTAGGTTTATGAACATTGCCATGTAGGATTGTCCATAAGGCTATATATTCTGTACTAGACTAATATAATAATGAAATGCTATTTATGCCAGCAGTGGCTATGGAGTTATATCTCAAATGTCCCAGGGGCTGCAAAGGCAATGACGACACCGGCTGCTCTCTGGAGCAATAAGTCACCTGGACAACTTACCTCATGGCAAAGGAATGAAAGGAAACACCAGAAAAGGGCAGAAGAAAGCTTTCTTAGCATTTTGAATCAAGAAATAATTATTTTTCTTGGAAGCTCAAAATTGACAGAAATATGTGGCTGCAGTTAAGTATCTTCAATGAAGAAAAATATAGGAATATGTTAGTGAATGTGATCAGCTGTATTTCAATGGCTCAGAAAATATGTAACCAGTAATTCCCATAAATAAGCCAGATAGATAAAGACAAAAGGGGATAGAAACACATTTATAACACAGAATAAAAAATGTATCATAAACATTTGTTGACTAAAACAATATTTCAATTTGCATAATCCCCAATGACACTGTTTCATTTCTGATGACAAACAGTGGCATTACCTAAAGGAGGGGTTAGAAAGAAGGTTGGTTGGTTCAGCTGACCCTGCTGGGCTGGTCTTGGTGGCAGTGGTAGAACATGACAGCTCTCCGGCCCACTGGGTTACTAATGTGGACCTTACTATTTATTCACTCACACAGGCTGTCCTAAAATGGGCTAATCTGTGGTTAGTTTCTAGAATATGAGAAAAAAAATCCATGTGACACCCATCTTCTTGGTTAAGACTGGGTCAGCCTACCAAAAAAACAAAAATTGAGTGTTCAAAGTAAGAATGGCTATTGCAGACTTGTTCAATACTTTACAAGGGGAAAAAAAATGAACTGCCACAAACAAAGAAGCATTAGATCAGAAGAGTGCAAGAGCCTAATAAACATCTTCATGAAAAGTTAAAACGACTGCCTCATTTGTCTGCAGCATGAGGCAGGCAGCACTGAGGGTGCTTCTAACTTCCTTTCCAAATCAGGGGCAATTTACTGGCTTCAAAATAAAGGAAGCAAAAGAGAAGAGGCTTGTCTGGTCAATGATTTATTCATGGAGCCAAGAAAATGCTTCTCCTCTAAAATGATATTTTTCCTGGGTTCTAACCCTTCAATCTTCCTCCAGTCTGGGAATATATGTTTCTCTCCTCCATGTATTTTTCAGTTGTTTCCATTATTACGTGACACACTGTTCACCTCGATCTACAGCGCTGAGACTTCCGTGGGGTTGCCCTTGCTTAGAGAATTTTGCAGTGCCAAAACTCAGAACTGATGCTTTGTCTTGCCCGAGGAGCTGAGCAGTTTCTAGAGTGAGGCTTTCCTCCCTACCCCAAGAAGAAATGCAACAAGGGGAGGTAGTGGCATCTGCAGTTGGTAATGTCCACAGTTTGTACACAAATGACTTTCTAAAAGCAAACAGATGAGTGGATGGGCTAGTGGCCCAAGAAATAGCCTGTTTGGGGGTAGAGATAAAAGTCTTAGCTTGTGTCTCTGGCTAATCTGGCTCCAAATGAACTCAGACTTTAGAATTATTATCCACAAGCACATGCAGATTTGCAAAATCAGGATATATAAGAAAATCTAAGCTGGGATCTCTGGGTATGGTTTAACTCAAGGGTCGGAGAACTCTGTATGAACCAGATACTGATGGCTTAATCAAAAATAAATAAATAAACAAACAGTAAGGTATGAATGAGTTTTCAGTATTATACAAATAACATAATGAGATATAATCTAGCCCGAACTGGAGTGAAACACCGGTTTGAAATTGAAAAATGTATCTATCCGCTCACTTCTTTGTTGATTCTGAAGGAGAAACAGACTTAATGGAATAGCGTTTATCTGCAGAATCATTACTTTAGGCAGATGCTCCATTGTCTCTCATTTCCTACCCACAGATCAGCTTGGAAAACTGGTCTTATACCAGAATTCAACTCAGATATCATCTCCCTGAAGAAATTTTTTCTCTTGGTCTCCTGTGCTTCACTGGTACAGTTGCGTTTGTCACCCTGCTTTGTAACTCTGTGGCATGACTGCTTCTCCTTAATAGGAGTCCTTGAAGACAGGTCCAAGGCTTACTCAGCTCTGTATCATGAGTACCTGGCACAATCCTGATACATAGCATGTAAGCAAGAAATATTTGCTAATTCTGTTTGTTAAGTGGGATTTCATTCTGATTTCCATTTTCCTTCCCTGGTCCACCATCACAATCTGGGCATCACCTTACCTTGGAGATCATTGGTTCTGGTCCTCTGCCTCTTCCTTTTTCAGGCACTTTTCTCTATTCCTTTTCATTTGTCACTTTAACTTCCTGTCCCTCTTTCCTGCTTTTCCAGCCTTGTCCTTGGGTCTGCCAGTGGCTCCCATTGGTATTTCCTAATAAAAAGTCCCTTTCATGAAGAAACGCTATTTTCAGTCATTTGCCATCCCTTGGAATCACCACAAAGAAGGGCATAGAGCAGTGAAATTTCTCAACAGGATAGGATGAAGAAGAAGGGGAGTGCTGAGAAGGAACTGCTCAGCTCCTCAGGTAAGACAAAGCATCAGTTCTGAGTTTTGGCACTGCAAAATTCTCTAAGCAAGGGCAGCCCCACGGAGGTCTCAGCGCCATAGATCCAGGTGAACAGTGTGTCACGTAATAGTGGAAACTACCGAAAAAGTTGTCCTTCCTGGTAGGATAGGGACCTGCACAGGGAATGGGAGACCTTATGGTAACAATCAGCTTTGAGCTTCACCAAACAATACTCCAGCATCCCTAAAGATATTCATGCCCGCAAGTTGGGACTCCCTCACCTAACACAACAGGTAGATATAGGGGGCCAGTCCTACTTTGATGGATTTAGTTTTTTCCTTACTAGATAGGGCCCAACCAAAAAACATACTTTTTTAATCCTTAGAAAATAATACTCTCACTAAGTCCAGAAGTCAGGAAATGAATAGAATCATCCAATGGCAGACTCCATTAGTAACATCTCAATGCTCTCTAAACATAGTCCTCCCAGAGATGCCAGATTCAGCAATTCTGAGATGTGCTCAGGGAGCCTGTGATATTAATCAAATTCATGAGGAAGACTGAGTCCAGAATGCTCAAGGCCAATGCATCCTAACATGCTCTTCCCCCATTACAGGGAGAAAGCAAGCCCCAGTGTAACGTGGCATCATCAATCTAAGTAGGCAAGTGGAATAGATTTCCCAATTACCAGGTTAAGCGATGCATCAAGCAGGAGCAAGCCTGGTCATTGCTAATCATTTAAATTTAAGAAGACTGAGCTCAGTGACATTATCAGGCCCACATTAAAGAGTGACTTCTCTCTGCTATCAGGAATGTATTGGTGTTCCCTCCAGGATTTATTACTCTGGGAAGTGGCAGGATGGGCTGATGCTGCAACTATCTGTGGCACCAGCTCCCCATCCATCATCCCCACCACCCCTCTTCTAGTCAGCCTAAGAGTCTGAGGCCTCTGATCTCTTCTCTTTGCTGAGGTCCTCAGTGGCCAAGTCCACAAGCAGACTGAAAAGCAAGCATCTAGAAATGAATTGAGTTAAAACATTCTTTTTCACACAATCATTAAATCCCCAACTGGGTTATTTTCTCTCTGGTTTTCACTTTGGGAAAACACAGTGTTTTACCATACTCAGGACTGTATCTGAACCTGAAGATGGTTTTTGCTTAGGATATGCATGATTCAAACGCACCCCCAGAGTCTATTTCACTTGTTTTACAGTGGGAATCAGGCATATAAATTTAGAATAAAATCCTCAAGTGATCCTGAATCATACATATCATTAATAATCATTGATTTGCAAGGTTTCCCTCTGAGGAAAACTAAGAAGTTGAGTAGATCTGTGAGGACTACCCACCAAGATTACTAATTAATAAACTGCAAACTAGATGTGAAAACCAGGGTAAAGACATGGGGCATGATCAAGGCCTTGAGCATGATCATCTATAACACTGGTGCTTCAAGAACTTTAGTGTCGTGTGAATCACCCGCGCAGATGTTAGTCTGCAGATTATGACTCAGTAGGTCCCAGATAGAGCCTGAGGTTCTGCATATCTTACAGACTCCCAAGTGAGTGCAGTCCTGCTGGTCCATGGACCACACTTGGGAGTAGCAAGTATCTAGAAGAATGGTTCTCAACATTGACCTCACATTAGAATCACCTGGCAAACAAATGTTGAAAACCCCAACGCCAGGATCCCCCCTGGACCTATCAAATTAGAGTCTCTAGGGATGGTGGGTCTCAGCCATGGTATTTTAAAAAATCTCCTTAGGTGGTGCCATTGTAAGGCCAAGGCTGAGAATCAGGATCTATACTGATGAACAGCTCTGCCCCCGTGACCAAATTCAGTAATTACAGAATCTTCTCTGTCAAACATTCTAGGGGACATTTACTGTAGAGATCCACCTTCTACCCAAACATGCAGGCCAAGTGCTCCCAGGCAAGCTGACCTCACTTCTGGCTCTGAGTATGAATCTGAGCAGTCTAAACATTATATGACCCCCCAACAACCAGGCCCTTTCCAGTGGTCATTGAGGAATAGGCATGTGATCTAACATGGGCCAAGTGATGCCAGTAGAGTCCCTGAAACTAGCCTTCCCTGTAGATATATGTTAGCCAATAAAGTTCTTATTGCTTAAGTCAATTTGACTTGGATGAGGATATTTTAACCCATATTCTCACTTGGCTTATGTAGAATGAAAAATTGGAGAATATGGTAAATCCCTCCTCATGGGATTAGATCTATAAAATTTTACCAAAATCTATCCCACCTCCCTTAACTTTCTCTCACCTTTATTTCTTCTGCCACCCTCCTCTCTGTGGACAAGGCAGAGTAGAAGGTAAAGGAAATGGCTTTAGGGCTATAATCCTGTTTCTACCCTCTCATAAGAAGAGTGACCTTGGACAAGTGGCTTTATCTGAGTCATACTTTGCTGATATTAATCAAAATAAAAGTAATATCTGTGCCCCAAGGCATTTGTGAGCATCAAATGAAAAAATGGATGGACAAGCATCCTGTAAATGTCAGCTATGATTTTTTTTGTGGTTGTTGCTGCTGTTGGAAAAAATGAGCAGTGATTCCAAAGGTGGAAGTTTCCCCATAGTGATAGCAATTGTGTGTCCACTCACTGTCCCATGGGAGAATCTGAGCAAGGCTGAGAGTGCTGCTGGTGCTGGCATAGCTCCCATCAGTGAAGATGTCCCTGTGCTATCAAGAGCAATCACGGTGGAGGGAAAGACATAAATCATACTGTTTCTTGCAGGCAGAGGGGGGAAGTGGGGCAGGGGGAGGGAAACGGAGGCTGCACTCTAAATGATTTTTAATTATTTTCTGATTCACTACATCATTAGGAAGACAGGAAAACTCTTAAGACTTAAGACACAGTGATCTAATGGCATTGATTTTCACATATATTTTATGAGTTATGAAATATGATGAAGCTGGGAGAGAAAAGCTTTTCAAATATGATAAAACTAGAGAATATCCAACCCACTTATAAAAAGAATCAAATTGTGGGCTCAGGGTTTGCAAAAGTCAAGTTTCAAGATACCCACAGGTGGGTTTGGTCTTAAAGCCCCCTACCCCAAACCTACTATGAGGGTGTTCTAATTCCCCTACTATCACCACTACCAATAGCCCTCAGTCTCAATTATAAATGTAGAAATGATTTAATCTGCCTACTAAAATGTAAGCTTCTCTGTATTATTCTCTATCATATACTCAGTTTCTAGCATAGGGTACAGCACATAGTAGGTACTCAATGTATTTCAAATGAATGAAATCCAAGTGCCCAGTATTGTACTGGGTCCTTCAGGGAAAAAGGAGAATGAGACTTGTACTACCTTCATTGAAGTTATAATTATTTGGAAACCTAGATGAAAAAATAATTTAAGAACAAACAAATAGACAATGGCACAAAATCATCCAATCAAGTGTCAAAGAGCCACAACAAGCAATGAGGTATTAGCAGTAACTGAGCAAGGGGAAAGTGAGTGTTGGCTAATGTTACGTAGTTTGATATTCCAAGTGGAGTAGAATGTTTGTTAATGCCCCAGAGCCCGGGATGTTGCCTTGAGCAATTACAAAATCTTTAAACATTCAATCAAGTGACTTTATTTCCAATCAATAAGCTTTTCATTTTTTCCAAACGCTAAAGTAAGCAAACTTCAATCAACCCATCTAATGTATGAGTTATTAGTAACGGCATGCAAGAATGTATGCGGTGTTCCAGTTTTGGACTTAGAATAAACTAGGCATAGATGGAAAGGTACTGGAATAAGAGG
The DNA here is from genome assembly GCF_009764315.1 of Trachypithecus francoisi. Classification (NCBI taxonomy): domain Eukaryota; kingdom Metazoa; phylum Chordata; class Mammalia; order Primates; family Cercopithecidae; genus Trachypithecus; species Trachypithecus francoisi. The sequence goes on along the minus strand of NW_022681470.1, from coordinate 65,469,290 downwards.
GGTCAAATATCCTCATGAGAAGCATATGGTGGAAGGAATAGCAACACTGTCTAATAGCATTGGTGTTGGAAGGCTCCCTCTTGAGAGTCGGTTCAGACATAGGCTTGATGCAAGCACAAAGAGGTGATGCTAGAAAGAAAGAATAACTTCAGGCATCACAGGTTCCATGTCATTTACATTCTTTGGCCATTGCTGTCCTTCCCAACCATACCATTATCAAAGACCTATGAATCTTTTAATAATATTAATGTCTTAATAAAAAATCTTTCAAATAATAATAATACCAACAACAACACTGTCATTTATTTGAGCACCTTTTATTCCCCAAAATCAATGAGTGATTTATGTCTATTTCTTACATTCTGACAACAACTCTAAGAGACAGACATTCTGCTCTTATTTTGCTGATAGAGAATCTGAGGAATACAAAGCTTAAGTAACTTCCCCAGTGTCACTTAGTAAGCAGCAAAACCAGAATTGGAACCAGCTCTGTCTGACTCCAGAGACAATGCTGTTAACCAGGACACTACACCATTTCCCCCTGCTACTATGTTATTAAATCAGAATTTTTGTAAAAAACAGAGGACAAGGCACTGCTGTTTTAAGACCTACCTAGAAACAGAATGCAGTCAGAAGGTAGGAGAGGATGGGGGATATAAGTCATTTCCTCTTCTTTTCCATGGCCAAGGGACTCTCTCCTGTGATCTGGGAGCCTGTGATCCACATGGCAATCATAGGTGAACTGGATGTCAGAAGTTCACTAGAGACTCAATGAACAGTGAATTAAACTTTAAGCCCTGGACTCCTTGATATAAGCAATGGAAGGGCCAAAGAGAGAGAGAGAGAGAGAGAGAGAGAGAGAGAGAGAGAAAAGGACTCTCACTTTCTCACTTAAGAAGATGATTCAACAAGGCTAAGAGAATGATTGGCCACCTCAAAGGAAAGTAAAAGGATTCAGAGAGTTCCATAAGTCTATGCCATGGGAATAACTAGAGAATCATGAGTCCTTTCCTAGTTCCAGGGATTTCACAAAGAATCTTCAACTGTGATTGGAGAGACAGAGTGTGTGCATGACCTCCAGGTAATAAAGGTTGGAACTCAATGAAGTGTTGTGAAAATATGAATGATCAGTTGAAAAGACTATTTTAGGAAAATGAATCTATTAGTGGAGAGCAGGATAAACTAAGGGAGGATGAGGCTGGAGTCAATGTCTCAGGGACTCAGCAAACTTTTGCTAAAGTAACAATTCATTAAAAGGTTATTATAATGCAATAAATGTTGATAATTGATTATTTGGAGTGATCATTGAAATTTTTGAAGTGGATAGGAGAGTGGTATGAAAAGCAGGCTTACTAACACCTGTATAGCCTACATTACTTACAGAAGACTGGCATGGCTAATAACAACTGGAAAAATAAAGACATGTATCCAGTTAGGAGAAAAATTAACAACAATAATAGCTACCAATTATTGAAAAATTGCTATGTGCCAATCACTGTGTCAATCACTCTATAAATCCTATCTGCTTTAGCACAAAATGCTGTGCCCTAGGCAATATTTGTTATTCCCTTTTCAATCAAGGAAACTAAGCTTAGGTTAAATTGTTTGCCAAAATCACATAGGTCATATGTTATAGTGCCAGAATAATGAATTCAGTTTTAAACATGTTGAGATGGAACATCACAAAAGAAACATGGAAGACAATTTAGAAAATGAGGTAAAAAGAAACTCAGCTGGAGGTGTCACCACAGTGACCTTGGTGCCTGACAAAGATATGACCAAGTATTGTTCCCTAACAGGACACCAAGGTGAGGTTACCAGAGTAAGGAGGAAAAATAGGGAGAATTTTTCATGGACCTAAACCAAAAACTGTTATTTATCTAAGAAGGTAAGTGTTAAAAATGATGGAGAAGAAGGCCGTGTGAAAGGATTTTGTGAATTCCCACAAATTAAAGAGTAGTTGGCCTTTAGGATGACTATTATATAATACACACACACACACACACACACAGAGGATAAGTGTTGGAGAGAGTGTAGAAAAATTAAAACCCTGGTATAGCCACTGTGACAAACAGTATGGCAGTTCTTCAAAACATTAAACAGAATTACCAAATGAGACAGCAATCCCAGTTCCAGATATATACCCAAAATAATTAAAAGCAGGGACTCTAAGAGATACTTGTATACCATCGCTCATAGCAGCATTATTCCCAAAAGCCAAAATGTGGAAACAACCCAGATGTCCATCAACAGACGAGTAGATAAACAAAATGTAGTAGATACATACAATGGAGTATTATTCAACATTGAAAAGGAATGAAATTCTGACATGTGCTACAACATGGATGAACCTTAAAGACATTATGTTAAATAAGCCAGACATAAAAGGACAAATATTCAAGAAACAACAGATGCTAGTGAGGTTGTGAAGAAATAGGAACACTTCTACACTATTGGTGGGAATGTAAATTATTTCAACCATTGTGGGAGACAGTGTGACAATTGACCATTTGACCCAGCAATCTTATTACTGGGTACATACCAAAGTAATATAAATCATTCTATTATAAAGATACATGCACACATATGTTCATTGCAGCACTATTCACGACAGAAAAGATATGGAATGAACCCAAATGCTCATCAATGATAGACTGGATAAAGAAAATGTGGTGCATATATAATATGGAATACTATGCAGCCATAAAAAGGAACAAGATCACGTACTTTGCAGGGACATGGATGGAGTCTGAAGCCATTATCCTGAGCAAACTAACACAGGAACAGAAAACCAAACACCACATGTTCTCACTTATAAGTGGGAGTTGAAAGATGAGAAAGCATGGACACAGGGAGGGGAACAACCAGCAAACACTGGGACCTTTTGGGAGTAGGGGTGCGGGGGGAGGGAGAGCATAAGGAAAAATAGCTAATGCATGCTGGGCTTAATACCTAGGTGATGGGTTAATAACTGCAGCAAACCATTATGGAACACCTTTCTATGTAACAAACCTACACATCCTGCACATGTACCCTGGAATTTAACATTTTAAAAAGGACAAATATTGCATGAGTACTCTTATATGAGGTACCTAGAGTAATCACATCCACTGAGACAGAAAATAGTATGGTGGCTGCCAGGGCCTAGAGGAAGGGGGCAATTGAGACATTATCATTTACTGAGTACAGCATTTCAATATGGGATGATGAAAAAGTCCTGGAGTGGTAATGATTGTACAATAATGTAAATGTATTTAGGATCAATGAACTGTATGCTTAAAAATGGTTAAAATGATAAATTTTATGTTATGTATATTTTAACACAACTAAAAAGAAAGAGTAGTTGGCCAAGCATAAAACTGGAAGTTGAATACAGGTTCTCTGAGTGTTGTGAGACAGTGGGAGAGACCCACCTTTTTTCACTCAAAGGATAATCCAAGTAATCATTTTAAAAAGACCAGCATTAGGAAAACAAGCTACAGGTATGTGGTTGCAGATTTTTATGCAACGACCTACTATATTAAAACAGAGGCTGGGACTAACAAAATGATTTTAAGAATTTAGTAGCAGATTCATTAATTTATCCCCCCAAGAAATGTCATGTTCCATATGGCACATAACCAGCTGTGGTCCCAGCACAACCTCAGAATAAAGAGCACTGTATAATTGGGATTAAGAAATTGAATAGCAAGACTAAATATACGGACAACATTTTTCACAGTGGGAATCCTTTGACTCTGGTATTGGGTAGCTCAGGGAGAATGCAATATTGTTTTCTGGAGGTACTTAGGCGCAGAGTAGCATCAAATCTTCTAGGTTAAAATAAACACAAGAAATGAACACCATGACTCCACAGCCTGGTGAGCTTGTGACTCATTCAGCTAGTTGTTTTCTGCTAAGTGTCTCATACAGACTTGAAGATTCCTCAAGACTTCTTAGCTTGATCAAACAGACAACACAACTCCAAGACTATGCAAACACTTAGATGGGGCTGAGGGAGAGGAGTTGACATTTAGTGGAGACAATTCTCACAAACATTTCTCATCTCAGAGATGTTACAACTCTTGATGGCTTCAATCTTTCATTTTAGAGATTTCTATTGATTGGGTAAGAATCACACATATTTTGTCCACAGCACAGAGATAGCAAAGCAAACTTTTCCCCTAGTGCCATTTCCCCAGGGATGGGAATGATTGATTTTTATTGGTTCAGCTTCTAGGATACTCACATCTTAATTCAGCCAATTTTCTTTGGAGAGAGCACACTCCAGTCCACTTAATTGTATTTTCCCCCTCCCCTCCCCTCCCCTCCCCCCCCTCCCCTCCCCTTCCCTTCTTTCTTTCTTTCTTTCTTTCATGGAATTTTGGTCTTCTTGCCCAGGCTGAAGTGTAATCTTGTGATCTCGGCTCACTGCAACCTCTACCTGCTGGGTTCAAGTGATTCTCCTGCCTCAGCCTCTGGAGTAGCTTGGACTACAGGCACCCACCACCACACCCACACCCAGCTAACTTTTGAATTTTTAGGAGACATGGGGTTTTACTATGTTGGTCTCCAACTCCTGACCTCAGATGATCCACCTGCCTCACAAAGTGCTGGGATTACAGGCATGAGCCACCACACCCGGGCATATACTTAATTGTATTTTCTAACCAAAGAGTTGAGAGAGATTTGTCATCTTTACAGTCCAGAGGAGATGAATCTCCAGCCTCCTCTTTCAATTGTATAAGCTTGTATCTAAAGTTGGTAATCGAAGGAAGGGAGCCAGGGCTTAGGGGAAAAAATCAAGTAAAAGCATAAAGCAGAAAATACATGGACTACAATGCAGGCAAAAAATAAAAAACAAAACGCGAATCAGTGCATAAAGAAATTGAAAGGTCTGAGGAGAAGCAATATGCTCCCTGCTTTTCTAACTTTTATTGGGCAACGGTTACTTTAAGTGAATTTTCATTTGGATCTGAACAAGGAAGTCTCACGTATTTGCTACAAAAGTCATCCTCTCAATTCTCTGATTATATTTTCCTTTTTGTTTGCTGTGTCTCACAGTTCACTCTGCTCCTGTGAACTTCTCATCATCCCACCCCTGCTTATTTTAATCTCACACCCAATTCCCCATGTCTTTTCTGCCCCTATAATAGCCTGTTTCAAAGTATGGACAGTTTCCAGAGCAAATGAGGAATTCTGTTTTATTTGGGGACTCTGGAGAAATTAATGCCCGTGGTAAAAGGAAGCCCTCCTCCACTCTTTTGGCAAACAGAAAAGGTGTCCAACACTGTCTCCTCTGCACATCGCTACTTTCCAGCTCCCCAATCTTGTGCTTGTTCCTGTTAAATATACTACCAGCCCTGAAAATTTCTTTACACTGAACCTCTCCAAACCTATATATCCTATACTATTTTACATATTTCTATTTGATTCATGGATTTATTTTTATCCTCCCAACTCGACTGTAATATTCCCAATTAGACTGAAATACTCCTGCAGACCCAGTAATACTATTTATTTTGCATCTTTCATAGTGCCTAGCAAACACAGTGTTGGGTAAGACTTTGGAAATGTAAGATAGTACTATAGTGGCAATATTACTTATTTTATTTTTTTTAAAAAAAAGGCAAGCAGAAATTGTACAACCGAAGTACTACTAAAACTTTAAAGATATCATTGTAGAGCTGCATCATTTTTTCCAGCAATGCTGCTGTTTTGCTTTTTTGTAACTTTTGCAGCCAGTTTTCAAGGCCTAAAAGAAAAGTTGTCTTAGCTGGCAGTAAATCTTAATTTTTGACATATTGTTGTGACTTTACTTTTACTGATATTTTTATATTACCTAACTTGTCTGCTACTTTACTTACCCCACTAGGTCAAAATTATTATTCTGGGGACTTAAAATTTACTACTGGTGATTCTCTTAAAGCAAAATATATATATATATATATATACACACACACACACACACACACACTCTCAAGTAAAAACAATGTAACACTGGATCTATAAGCCATCCTCAAATAAGGACATAAAATATTTTCAGCACGGATGATACCTTAGAGTATGTGCATAGCTACTTAAGGTGGCTTACTTGCAGAAGATATTGGGAAATAGCTCTCCAGGAATACCCTTTCTGCATGGTTTGATCTTTCTTGCAAACCCAGGTTAAAGAGAGGATTCAATGGCAAACAGTGGTAAACATTCGATTAGAGACAGTGCATACCTACAGAGATTTTTAAAAAGACTCATTCCTCCAGAGCTATTTTGTTATTTTCTTATATTCTAAGAGTGGTAAGTAGAGTTCCTTCTCTCTGCCCCAGAGAGAATCTCTCTCTCTTTCTCTTTCTCTTTCTTTCTTTCTCTCTCTCTCTCCCTTTCTGGAATTAGATGAGTGCAGATGTGCCCGATATACTGTAGAAGTTTCAAGCCTCATGAATTTGGGGCTTCTCCTCTGTGGTGTGACCCCACTATGTGCACAGATATTATCAGGCCCTTGTCACACCAGTCTGTGCTTGATTGGGGCACAGGGAACCAGCACTAAGATGTTCTAGGAGGAACTGGTCTGTTCTCTAATGCAGAGGTCTGGTGTTCCCGTTAGTGTGTGTGTGTGCGTACACACACACGTACCTACACAGGAAGGTTGGCTTGCAAGTCAAGTAACATCTCAGCCCCATCATAACTTTGGACTTAACAGAAGATAATCGTTATAGCACTCTTTACATTAATCAAAAAATACAACACAAATAAGTGCTTGATGATGGCATAATTAGTGGAGAGTCCTCTTTGGGGGGATGTAAAAAACTCTGTCCTTAGCCCTATATTCTTGCCTTCAAGTGGTTGCCTGATATGTGCAAGACAGTGTCATTGTCTTTGGGAGCCACAACAATAATTCAGCACATTCCCAGTCCTTAAGGAGCTTATAATCTACAGAAAATGCTAAGGTATTTACCTAAATACCTTTACAGCCATATAGAAACTGCTTTTGTGAGAGAAACATGTTTGGGATGAGGAGAGAGAAAAGGAAGAGGTCGTTGTTATTTTTAGCTGTATATGTTGTAAATAGGGAGAAGCTAACTGAAGAGTTCTTGTGAAGGAAAATGTTCAACATTTGTATTTATCATTTAGGTAAAACCACAGAATCCACACTTCTTGAATTGGTGGATCACACAAAGCAGAAAGTGATGGCCAGTACACTGGTTGGCAAAATCAAGATTCTCTGCAAACTGGAATGTCAAGAAAAGCTAACGAATGAAACTTTACAGTTATAAGTGTGACAAAATAAGTGGGCTAGTTGCAGTACTTATAGAGGAAAAATAACAAGGTTTGTAGCAGACTATATAAGCTCAGTATCAGTACAACTGAACTCAAACTCTCATTTTTGTGCTATATCAAAACCCTTCATATATCGTTCACCTTTGAAGCTCACCCAAATCCTTTGATGGCTGCACTGTGTAAGTTTTATTGCTCCCATTCAATAGAAGGGGGATTTGGTCTCAGAGCATGAGTGATTTGACCAAGGTTGCGTAGCAATCAAAGAGGTGAGAACCATCTTTGGTGACACTGATAGAAGAACATCACAATCTAAGAAGGCCCAGCAATGACCAGAATTCTGTATTCAGCTTCGAGAATACCATTATATGAAAGATATTGCCAATGTGAATACAATTCATTCATGAGGACAAAGGGTCTGGACATTGTGGCATATAAGGAATGTTTGGAGGAACTTGACCAGGAACAGAAATGACCTTAGAAGAACTGCTGTCTGCAAATACGTAAGGAGCTGTCATGAGGAAAGGAATTACGCTTGTTCTGGGAAGGTTCATGGAGCAGAACCAACATAGCTATATGAAAGCTAGGAGGAAGAAGATTTCAGTTAAGTTTAAGGAGAGCATTCTGTCATCTAGAACTAGGAGAGATGAGCTTGCAAGAGTGAATCCACCATTAAAGGACTCATGATAGCATAGGTTGTAGCCTGCCACAAATTGCAGCTGTTATAGGAGGCATGCCTGGCTAAAAATAAAAAGTCCATGGCTCCTAAGATCTCTTCCAACTCTAAGATTCTATTACTTAAGTAACAACCCACAACATGAGTAGATTCATGTCCCAATAATAGATCTTGAAAATATGCTTAGACACTAATGACCATGCTGACACCATCAGTTAGCATTGTATTCATCTGGGTTATAAAGACATCATAAATAATCATAAGGCCAAACATGTATCATGACTTTTGCATTTTGCTGGTCTTCATATCCCTCCATGAATGAGAACAGGGCTGAATTATTTTCTCAGAGAAGATAAGTGATGATTTTAAGGTGATATGACAAGCTAGTTGTAAAATCAGAGCAAAAAAAAAAAAAAAAAAAACAACCCACTATCCTCTTAACATTTGTTGAGATCTCAGCAGTAATATTAACAACAGAATGACTAATACTTACACAAATAGCACCTACTATGTGACATCCATGGTTTTAAGCACTTTACATCTATGATCTCATTTAATTATCACAAAAACCCTGTGAAGTGGGAACTATTTATATCCCTATTTTGTAGGTTAGGAAACAAGATGCGGAGAGCTTAGGTAACTTGCCTAAGATAGCAGATGTTATGTCGACAGGATTAAATTTCAAACCTTAGGAATATGACTCGAAAAACTGTACTCTCAACCACTGTGCCATGTTGTCCCTCTAGACCCATTTTATGTGTGTGAGAGAGAGACCATTCTCCTATTTGCACATCACAGCTTCTGTAGAATACGTTGCCAAAGGAACCAAATAATCGAGTCTGACAACCTAGAGAGAGAGAATAGGCTCCACATTAGGAGATGTCTCCCTGCCTGGCTCCGCTCGGCCCCTGCAAACAAGCGGCGTGGCTGCAGGAGTTTCATCTCACCGATGGGATGGCGGAAATTACCCAAGCAAGTCGCAAACTCAAGACTCAGCGGTTCTGATCACCGAACTGCGCTGAAATGTGACCCAGATTCAGCCAAACCCAATGGAGGAGGGGCACTCAATAGAAGGGTAGACGGCAGAATCCACATTTGACCCTTAACTGGAGTGTGAGGAAGACAAAACCGAAATAATGGGTACCACAGATAACTGTTTATTCCTTTCCAGCACAACAAGCAAATAAACTGCCACTGGTGCCTCAAAACTTCATACAGAGTAATATTCCTTTAATGGAATGCTTTTAGAGAAGAGTCATAAAAATAAATTGAAAAGTGCTTTCTGCTGGCTACAGCTGGCATAAGCAGCATCTGAGCAAACAGGATAACACAAGGCTTAACTTAGCATCGCCATTTTTATTACTCACCCGCGACAGGTCTTATAATAGTATAAATTCACTTAAAAAACGGACTCTTTCTCCCATCGTCGCCCCTCCCTCTCTCCACCACCACCAACCCAACAGTCTTCTGTATTAATTCTGAACAGCATAATTACAGGTCTTTTTATGATTTAGGTTTGAGACCAATTAGCTGATACTGCAAGCCTTTCAAATGCCAGCTTCCCTCTCGGCACTCCCTATGCTGCTGGGGATTTATCTGTGTGCTTGTAAAAAGCAAATGTTTTGTGAGGAGCAGAGAAATCGGGTTTGTTTGTGGGTTGGTTCCCTCCTCCCCTCTCCATTTCTCATCTGCCTGTGCATCTTTGGTGCACCTGGTCTCTAAAATTGTCGTGGTGTGAAAGACACACTGAATATTCATGCTGGGCCTTCAGGTGGCCTCTGATAACAGGTAGTTATTGCATAGAGCTGCCAGTTGCCCCCGCCGGGTGATTGCCTTCGCAACAGGTGGAGCTGCAGACCCATACTGGGCCATGAGCTGCCGCCATTTTAGAACCTGTTGGCTGCCAGCAGGAGGCGCAAGAGTTCAGAAACTCAGAAAGTACCTGCTCAACAGCCCTACCTCCTCCACTCCATCTGCCCCTAACACCCATCCATTCTACACTAATCATATACAAGTTGACAACATTGTCCTTGAAGTCAGATATTCAGCAAAGATCTACATAATCAACTAACAAGCATGAATCGTATAAAGCCTCTGCACCATTGGGGGATTCGGGGGTGAATAAAATAAGATTCCTGCCCTCGATGTGCTTTTAATTGAATGTAAGAAGACGACTTTCTTTGCCGTGGGGTCCCCAGTAATCAGACTGTCCAGGCATCTATTGTGTAGCCAGCAATTTATAAATATTGTTGTTAATCCTTACACAACCGTTCAAGATACATATAATTATAGACATTCTCCAGATGAAGAAATTGAAGCTCACAAGATGAAATAATGTGCCCAGGGTCACCGGATCCCCAAACTAGTAAATAATAAAAATGGGAAACCTGATTCTGACCTGACAGCAAAGCCTTTACCACCACCCGTGTTTCCTCCCTATAGGCCAGTAGAGATGAAGTCGAAAGGGCATTCTGTTGGTGGTTGGCAGGGTGGTTGCAGGGAGAAGTTTAGGAACGTTTGGGAAAGGAAAGGCAGACTAATTTGAACAGTGCAGAGGAATTAAATAAGTCCATAAAATACTCAAATATTGGGCCAACAATGGATATACAGAGCTAATACCAGATATATTATTAAATTAGCAATTCTCCAATATACTGGGATATTATGCATCCATTAAAATAACTGTGAAGACCATGTAGAAATGTGGAAAATGCTAATTGTACAATGTTAGATAATAAAATAATAACAAACTAAAACAGAATACTAAGTAATCTCTTGTACTTCGATAGTGTTTTCACATAAAACTTGTAGTTAAAATTGTTTAAAAGGAAAAAATAAGTCCATCCCCTGGGCATAAGCATGACTATATTTACACTGTTCCAGACAGATGGTTTTCTCTCCTCTTCTAACAGATTTCCACAGAGGGAACTCTAATGCCCTCCCTCTGTTATTTTAGTGCCTTGCAACCCTATTTTTCTCAAGCCTAGCCTCATGTCCCTACTGATGCAATTTCACCCCACAGTTGGCTTCTGTCTCTATGAGCAAACTGCTGGTTTAACATTTTTTACGTGCTTTGGGATCCAGGGATCGAGAAAATAAGATTGTCATTCTTCCCACCTTCTTGCATTCTGCATACCTGCTTTTGATACTTTTGATATGACTGAGGGGGTGGAAGGAGGGAAGGTAATGACAGAGAAAAATACTAAGTGCCATAATTCACCAAACCTATTATTTTCCAATTTTACGCTTCTCTTTCACACTACTCCCAATAATTTCACATAATCTCCCAATATTATTCATATGTAGCAATTGTTAAAAGCTCCCATATCCTAGCATCTCCACCTCTCCTCTACTGTTTGTCATGGTAATGTCACACACCTCTCCTTTCAGATGTAGTTACTATTAGCTCCTCACCTTCCCCCACCTAATCCCATCCTGAATAACATGTCTCTTGATGAGGTTATAGAAACCAGATCCGTTTTTCTCTTATAAGTAGATATCAATAGCCCTTATTAAGACACGCCTTTGCCCATCCTGTCTGATCCTCTCTTTCCAGGACGGTACCTAGCGTTGGCATATATGGTCACTGGTTAGCTGGGCAAAGGCCTGAAATGCCAGTGGAGAAGATGAAAGCAGGGCCTCAACTGAAATAGGATATAAAAGAGGCCATGGTTAGATCAGTAGAACTTAAAAAAAATAAAGTGAACGAAAGAAGATGGGGTTGTCTAAACAGAAACAGATGTCATGAAGCAAGGTCAAGAACAAGCCCATTCATTGGTTAGCCCCCAGACCTGTGGCCACTGAGTAGGAAAGGCAGCATGAGGACAGACATCTGAGCCTGGAATGGACTGTAATTCCAAAAGAAGAGAAAGTCAGAATCTTCTGCTGATGTCCCTTTGGAAGGTCCACCATCTCCCCCTTCCCTTGTCTTTTGGGGAGCACTCTGAACCTGATATCTGATATTCACATAGGGGGAGCTCCGATACTGCCAGCCTCTAATTTCCCTATCCAGCCAGGCCTCTGCCCTCTCTCCTCTACCCTCACTCTCGCCTTTTGTCCGGTTCCACAACCCAGCTGGCCATTCCTCCACACTCAGAGCTACTTATGCCTAAATGCAGTCCTCACCTTCCCTATCTGAAACACTCCGTCATTCGCAAGGCTCACTTTTTGACACACTGTCCCTGGTACCCCTGGGAAATGTATAACTTCATCTTCTGGACTCCCATGGCATTTTGCAGAGGTCTCTGTCAGAGAATGTATCAACATGTTATAATTGCTTGTCAGCATGTCTCTTTCTCCCACTATACATGAAGATGCTTAAAGACTGACTACTTTCTTATTCGCCCTTGGGTTCCTGTGCCTGGCACACTGATTGGCACATCATAGGTGCTTAATGTGTTTTCCTTAAATGCCTAAACCAAATATTACTTATTGTATTTTCACCTAGTTTTTTCATTCTCCGCTAAAATCTTACAAATCAAGAGAAGCAATGTCCCAAGACAAACAGTATGACACCTAATAGATGTATCTATTAACAGCCAGCCAATGTCCTCAGTCAAAAATAATAGTAATAATTAGCATGCCCAGATACTGTGTTTCTGTTTAGCCCTTTATTCCCAGGGCTATTTGTCTAGGGAAGGACTCTGTCTCCGTCAGAGCTGGGGGCATATGCAAATCTATTTTCTGAGACTAGCTCTGTGGAGTACAGAGCAAGATTGTGAAATTCAAAACACACCTGGGAAATTCAGACAAGATCTCAATAATAAGGTCTGTAATCAAGGAAGAAACCCTTACTTAAGCAAATAATTTGCCTTGGGAGTAAAAGGCTGAACACGATGTTCTTCACACACAGGTACTTTAGCTGGCATTTCATCTTCAGTCCGAACAGTCCTTACTGAACAAACCTCAAAAACAAAATATTTACACTATGCCTACCACCAGTAGAAATGGTCTTCCAATCAGAGAAGCAAGCTGTGGGAGGTGAATGAAATGTCTTGAATTCAAAGAGGATACAAAAGAGAGAGAGAGAGAGAGAGAGAGAGAGAGAGAGAGGACAAGTTTAAAATTGAAGAAAAGTGTTATCCAAGGGTAAAGAAATTTGATCTGAGTTCTCCCCAAGTGAGGGTAACATGAATGGTAATGAGTCCTGTCTTATCTCTGCAGTTACGGGGATGATTTGCAGACATCAGATTTTGTGATGTTACAGACATGGTTCCCAACTTGGAAAAGCAAGAAAAAAAGTGGATGCAGAATAATATACTTGCATTGGATAAACAATAGCCAGACAACTGTATATCACAGTGAGATATAATGTCAGGTTTAGAATCAGATAAATTGCAAATAGCAATGGAGAAACAACTGAACCTTGAGGACTCTCAGCAGATAAACTAGATGAAGTGGATAAAGACTCGCTGTGTGGAGAAGGCAGGGCAGCCCACGCAGAAAGGTGGGAGACAAGTATACAGAGGAGGTGGTGGAGCGGTGATGGAGTGTGAGCATCTAGATAAAAGGCTGCAGTCAGCTTCCCAAAAGTCAGGGAAAATAATAGCCGGAAATAATAAAGTAGAATGGTAGCGGTGTCAACTATGATAAGCAGATAATTTGTTACTCTGGACAGCCTGGGGCCCCTTTCCAGAGACAGGCAGAAGTCCAAGTTCCTAGACTATCAGCCTGTGTAATCAAGAAGGAAAGAAGTAATGCAAAGGGCAGCAAGAATCACAGAGAGGGGGATTTCGGGATCATGGTAGATGGGAGGAAGGACTAGATTGCAGCTCGGAACAGAGCAGCATGCAGAGGTTTGCACTGTGAATTTTAGCTCCAAATCGACTGCAAGAACAAACCAGCAATCCTGAGAGGACCCACAGACCCTCTGAAGGAACCGTACTGCTACTGCAAGACCTGGGAGAAACCCCAAATATACTCAAGGAGGCGGAAAGCATCGGCAAGTTTTCAAGCCCGTCTGGCCCTCTGCCTGGAAATAGACTCAGGGCTGTTGCGGCAGGGCATGGTGGGAGGTGAGACCAGCCCTTTGTTTTGTGTGGGAGCTGGGTGAGGCCTGTGACTGCCACTTCCCTGACTGCCCTTCCTTGATAACCTGCATGACTCAGCAGAGGCAGCCATAATCCTCCTAGGTACACAACTCCAGTGACCTGGAAATCTCACCCCCATCTCCTACAGCAGCGACAGCAAGACCAGTCCAAGGAGAGTCTGAACTCAGATACGCCTAGCCCCACCCCTACCTGATGGGCCTTCCCTACTCACCCCAGTAGTGGAAGACAAAGGGCATATAATCTTGGGAGTTCTACGGCCCCACCCATCACCGGTCCCTCTCCACACTGCTACAGCTAATGCCTTCTGGAAAGTGACACCTCCTGTCAGGAGGCCAACCAGAACAAAAATAGAGCATTATTTTTTGCATGGAGTCCAATGCATCCTCTGCCACCTCCACCAGAACAGACACTGGTATCCAAGGCTGAGAGACCCACAGATGGTTCACATCACAGAACTGTGCAGACAACCCCTGGTACCAGCCTGGAACTGGGTAGACTTGCTGGGTGGCTAGACCTACAAGAGAAACAACAATCACTGCAGTTCAACTCACAGGAAGCCACATCCACAGGAAAAGGGGGAGAATACTACATCAAGGGAATACTACATCAATATCCTGTTAAGGGAGGAGATCACCTCTCATATTGTGTTATGCCCAATTTCTGCCTCCAAAGAAGAAGAAGTAAAAACTAAAAGGCAGAAATGAAATCCACAGGCAGACAGCATGGCATCACACCCTGGGCCTGGTAGTTAAAGATCGACCCCTGACCTAACCAGTTACATTATCTATAGATTCCAGACATTGTATGGAAAAGCATTATAAAAAAATCCCCATCCTGTTCTGTTTTGTTCTGATTACTCGTGCATGCAGCCCCCAGTCACATACCTGCTACTTGCTCAATCGATCATGACCCTCTCACATAGACCCCCTTAGAGTTGTAAGTCCTTAAAAGGGACAGGAATTGTACACTCAGGGAGCTCGGTTTTTGGAGACCTGAGTCTTGCCAAAGCTCCTGGCTGAATAAAGCTCTTCCTTCTTTAACTCCACATCTGAGGGGTTTTGTCTGTGGCTTATCCTACTACGCTGTGAGACAAAAGAATCTGAACAACAGCCTTCAGCCCTAGACCTTCCCTCTGACAGAGCCTACCCAAACGAGAAGGGACCAGAAAATCAACCCTGGTAATAAGACAAAACAAGGCTCTTCAACATCCCCCCAAAATTACACTAGTTCACCATTCATGGATCCAAACCAATAAGAAGTCCCTGATTTACCTGAAAAATAATTCAAGAGGTTAGTTATTAAGCTAATCAGGGAGGAATCAGAGAAAGGTGAAGCCCAATGCAAGGAAATCCA
The DNA here is from genome assembly GCF_009764315.1 of Trachypithecus francoisi. Taxonomy (NCBI): domain Eukaryota; kingdom Metazoa; phylum Chordata; class Mammalia; order Primates; family Cercopithecidae; genus Trachypithecus; species Trachypithecus francoisi. The sequence goes on along the minus strand of NW_022681470.1, from coordinate 65,453,960 downwards.
AAAAATGATCTAAGAAGTGAAGGGAGAAATGGTCAAGGAAATAGATAGCTTAAAGAAAAAAAAAAAAAAAAAACATTAAAAATTCAGGAAACAAGAAAATATTAACAAAGCCCCCAAGAAGTCTGGGATTATGTTAAACAACATGAGAATAATCATGAGGAAGAAGAAAATTCTGAAAGCTTGGAAAACATATTTGGGGGAATAATCAAGGAAAGTTCCCTAGCCTTGCTAGAGACCTAGACATGCAACTACAAGAAGCACAGAGAACACCTGGGAAATTCATCACAAATACGTCTTGGCCTAGGCACATTGTCATCAAGTTATCCAAAGTTAATGAGAGGTGACAATGTGTTAGCAGCCCTCACTCTCAGTGCCTCCTCTGCCTCCGTATCCACTCTGGCGGCACTTGAGGAGCCCTTCAGCCTGCCACCGCACTGCATGAGCCCCTCTCTGAGGCCGGAGCCCTCCTCCCTCTGCCTGCCCGGATGTGTGGAGGGAGAGGTGCAGTTTGAGGGGTGGGAGGGCCGGGGAACCAGGGCTGTGTTGGCGGGCCAGTGTGAGGCTCAGCGGGCTCCCACACGGAGTGGCCAGCTGCTGCCGCAGGCCCAGGGCAGTCAGTGGCTTAGTACCTGGGCCAGCAGCTGCAGAGTTGTGCCAGGTCCCCAAGCAGTGCGGCCTGCCTGCACCCCACTCAAATTCTGGTGGGGTCTTAGCTGCCTCCCCAGGGGGCAGGGCTCTGGACCTGCAGCCCACCATGTCTGAGCTCCCCCACCTGCGGTGGGCTTCCGCCTAGCCTGAGCCTCCTCTACGGGTGCCAGCCCCTGCTCCATGGTGCCCGGTCCCATGGCCAGCACAAGGGCTGAGGAGTGCAGGAGCGGCTGGGGACTAGTGGGCAGCTCTGCCTGCAGCTCTGGTGCAGGATCCACTGGGTGAAGCCAGCTGAGCTCCTGAACCAGATGGGGACTTGGAAAACTTTTCTGTCTAGCACTCTGTGTCTAGCTCAAGGATTGTAAATGTACCAATTAGTACTCAGTATCTAGCTAACTGTGTATCCAGCTAACTAGCACTCTGTGACTCTGTCTAGCTCAAGGATTGTATGTGCACCAATCAGCACTCTGTATCTAGCTAACCTAGTGGGGACTTGGAGAACTTTTCCCTCTAGCACTCTGTGTCTAGCTCAAGGATTGTAAATACACCAATCAGCACTCTGTGTCTAGCTCAGGGTTTGTAAATACACCAATCAGCACTTTGTGTCTAGCTCAGGGTTTCTGAATACACCAATTGGTACTCTGTATCTAGCTAACTCTGTACCTAGCTAACTAGCACTCTGTGACTCTGTCTAGCTCAAGGATTGTAAATGCACCAATCAGCACTCTGTCAAAATGGACCAATCAGCTCTCTGTAAAACAGACCAATCAGCAGGATGTGGGTGGGGTCAGATAAGGGAATAAAAGCAGGCTGCCAGAGCCAGCAGTGGCACCCCTCTTGGGTCCTGTTCCACACTGTGGAAGGTTTGTTCTTGCATTCTTTGCAATAAATCTTGCTGCTGCTCACTCTTTGGGTTCATACTACCTTTATGAGCTTTAACACTCACTGTGAAGGTCTGCAGCTTCACTCCTGAAGCCACAGAGATCACGAACCCACCGGGAAGAACAAACAACTCCAGATGTGCTGCCTTTAAGAGCTGTAACACTCACCACAAAGGTCTGCAGCTTCACTCCTGACAGCGAGACGACAAACCCACCAGAAGGAAAAAGCTCCAGACACATCTGAACGTCTGAAGGAAAAAACTCCAGACACACCATCTTTAGGAACTGTAGCACTCACTGCGAGGGTCCGTGGCTTCATTCTTGAAGTCAGTAAGACCAACAACCCACCAATTCTGGACACATTGAGACAAAGGAAAGGATCTTAAGAGCTGTGAGACAGAAGCACCAGGTAACCTATAAAGGAAAACCTATCAGATTAACAGCAGATTTCTCAGCAGAAACCCTACAAGCTGGAAGGGGTTGGGGCCCTATCTTCAACCTCCTCTTACAAAACGATTAGTAGCCAAGAATTTTGTGTCCAGTGAAACTAAGCATCATATGTGAAGGAAAGATACAGTCGTTTTCAGACAAACAGATGCTGAGAGAACTCACCAACCAAGCCACTACTACAAGAACTGCTAAAAGGAGCTCCAAATCTTGAAACAAATCCTGGAAACACATCAAAACAGAACTCTTTAAAGCATAAATCACACAAGACCTATAAAATAAAAATACAAGTTAAAAAGCAAAAACAAAAAACTGAGTAGGTAGGCAACAAAGAGCATAATGAATGCAACAGTACCTCACATTTCAATGCTAACATTGAATGTAAATAGCCTAAATGCTCCACTTAAAAGATACAGAACTACAGAATGGATAAGAACTCACCAGCCAACTATCTGCTGCCTTCAGGAGACTCACCTAACACATAAGGACTCACATAAACTTAAAATAAAGGGATGGAAAAAGGCATTTCATGCAAATGGTCACCAAAAGTAAGCAGGGGTAGCTATTCTTACATCAGACAAAACAAACTTTAAAGCAACAGCAGTTAAAAGAGACAAAGAGGGACATTATATAATGGTAAAAGGCCTCGTCCAACAGGAAAATATCACAATCCTAAACATATATGCACCTAACACTGGAGCTCCCAAATTTATAAAACATTTACTAATAGACCTAAGAAATGACATAGACAGCAACACAATAATAGTGGGAGACTTCAATACTCCACTGACAGCGCTAGAAAGGTGATCAAGGCAGAAAGTCAACAAAGAAACAATGGATTTAAACTATACCTTGGAACAAATGGACTTAACAGTTATATACAGAACATTTCATCCATCAAATGCAGAATACACATTGTATTCAATAGCAAATGAAACTTTCTCTAAGATAAACTATATGATAGGCCATAAAATGAGCCTCAATAAATTTAAGAAAATTGAAATCGTATCAAGAACTCTCTCAGAACACAGTGGAATAAAGCTGGAAATCAACTCCAAAAGGAACTTTCAAAACCATGGAAATACATGGAAATTAAATAATCTGCTCCTGAATGAGCAATGGGTCAAAAACAAAATCAAGATGGAAATTTAAAAATTCTTTGAAATAAATGACAATAATGATACAACCTATCAAAACCTCTGGGATGTAGCAAAGGTGGTGCTAAGACAAAAGTTCATATCCCTAAATGCCTACATCACAAAGTCTGAAAGAGCAAAAACAGACAATCTATGGTCACACCTCAAGGAACTAGAGAAACAAGAATAAACTAAACCCAAAGCCATCAGAAGAAAGGAAATAACCAAAATCAAAGCAGATTAAATGAAATTGAAACAAAAAAATACAAAAGATGAATGAAACAAAAAAGCTGGTTCTTTGAAAAGATAAATAAAATTGATAGGCCAATAGTAAAATTAACCAAGAAAAGAAGAGAGAAAATCCAAATAACCTCACTAAGAAACGAAACAGGAGATATTACAACTGACACCACTGCAACACAAAAGATCATTCAAGGCTACTATGAACACCTTTACAAACATAAACTAGAAAACCTGGAAGAGATTAATAAGTTCCTGTAAAAATACAACCCTCCTAGCTTAAATCAGGAAGAATTAGATACCCTGAACAGAACAATAATAAGCAGCAAGATTGAAATGGTAATTTTGAAAGTATCAACAAAGAAAGTCCAGAACCAGATGGATTCACAGCAGAGTTCTACCATTCAAGGAAGAATTGGTACCAATCATTTTGACACTATTCCACAAGATAGAAAAATAAGGAATCCTCTCTAATTCATTTTATGAAGCCAGCATCACCCTAATACCCAAATCAGGAAAGGACACGACCAAAAAAGAAAACTACAGACCGATATGCTTGATGAACACAGATGCTAAAATCCTTAACAAAATACTAGCTAACTGAATCCAACAACATATCAAAAAGATAATCCACCATGATCAAGTGGTTTTCATACCAGGGATGCAGGGATGGTTTAACATACACAAGTCAATACAAGTGATACACCACATAAACAGAATTTTTAAATCACACCATCTCAATAGATGCAGAAAAAGCATTCAACAAAATCCAGCATCTCTTTATGATTAAGCCCTCAGCAAAATCAGCATACAAAGAACATACCTTAATGTAATAAAAACCATCTATGACAAACCCACAGCCAACATAATACTGAATGGGGAAGAGTTGAAAGCATTCCCTCTGTGAATGGGAACAGGACAAGGATGCCAACTCTAACCACTCCTCTTCAACGTAGTACTGGAAGTCCTAGCTAGAGCAATCAGACAAGATAAATAAGTAAACAGCACCCAAATTGGTAAAGAGGAAGTCAAACTGTCCCTGTTTGCTGACAATGATTGTTTACCTTGAAAACCTTAAGGACTCCCCCAGAAAGCTCCTAGAACTGATAAAAGAATTCAGCAAAGTTTCCAGATAAAAGATTAATATACACAAATCAGTAGCTCTTCTATACACCAACAGCAATCAAGCGGAGAATCAAATCAAGAACTCAACCCCTTTTACAATAGCTGCAAAAAAAAAAAAAAAAAAAAAAAAAAAAAAAAAAGGACTTAATAATACACCTGACAAAGGAGTCAAAAGACCTCTACAAGGAAAACTACAAAACACTGCTGAAAGAAATTATAAATGACACAAACAAATGGAAACACATCCCATGCTCATGGATGAGTAGAATCAATGTTCTGAAAATGACCATACTGCCAAAAGCAATCTACAAATTCAATCCAGCTCCCATCACAATACCATCATCATTCTTCACAGAGTTAGAAAAAAAATTCTAAAATTCATAGGGAACCAAAAAAGAGCCTGCATAGCCAAAGCAAGACTAAGCAAAAAAGAACAAATCTGGAGGCATCACACTACCTAATTTCAAACTATACTATAAGGCCATAGTCACCAAAACAGTGTATTACTGGTATTAAAATAGGCACATAGACCAATGGAATGGAATAGAGAGCCCAGAAGTAAACCCAGATACTTAACGCCAACTGATCTTCAACAAAGCAAACAAAACCATAAAGCGGGAAAAGGTCACCCTTTTCAACAAATTGTAATGAGATAATTGGCTAGCCCACGTAGGAGAATGAAACTGGATCCTCATCTCTCATCTTATATAAAAATCAACTCGAGATGGATTAAAGACTTAAACCTAAGACCTGAAACTATAAAAATTCTAGAAGATAACATTGGAAAAACCCTTTTAGGCATTGGATTTGGCAAGGATTTCACAACCAAGAACCCAAAAGCAAATGCAATAAAAACAAAGATAAATAGCTGGGACCTAATTAAACTAAAAAGCTTTTGCAGAGCAAAAGGGACAGTCAGCAGAGTAAACAGACAACCCATAGAGTGGGAGAAAATCTTCACAATCTGTACACCTGAGAAAGGACTAATATCCAAAATCTACAACAAACTCAAACAAATCAATAAGAAAAAAAAAAATCCCATCAAAAGTGGACTAGGGACATGAATAGACAATTTCCAAAAGAAGATATACAGATGGCCCACAAGCATATGAAAAACACTCAACATCACTAATGATGAGGGAAATGCAAATCAAAACCACAATGCAAAACCACCTCACTCCTGAAAGAATGGCCATAATAAAAAAAATCAAAAAACAGTAGATGTTGGTGTGGACGCAGTGATCAGGGAACACTTCTACACTTCTGGTGGGAATGTAAACTAGTACAACCACTATGGGAAAAAGTGTGGAGATTCCTTAAAGAACTGAAAGTAGAACTACCATTTGATCCAGCAATCCCACTAATGGGTATCTATCAAGAGGAAAAGAAGTCATTATTCAAAAATGATACTTGCATATGCATGTTTATACCAGCACAGTTCACAATTGCAAAATTGTGGAACCAACCAAAATGCCCATCAATCAATGAATGGATAAAGAAACTGTGATATATATATATATGTGTGTGTGTGTGTGTGTGTGTGTGTGTATATATATATTTATATATATAAACTGTGATATATATCATATATATCATATATCAAATATATATACATATATATATGACAGAATACTACTCAGCCATAAAAAGGAGTGAATTAACACCATTGTAGTGACCTGGATGAGATTGGAGACTATTATTCTCAGTGAAGTAACTCAGGAATGGAAAACCAAACATCACATGTTCTCACTGATCTGTGGGAGCTAAGCTATGAGGATACAAAGGCATAAGAATGATACAATGGACTTTGGGGACTTGGGGGGAAAAGTGGGACGGAGGCGAGGGGTAAAAGACTACAATATGGTGCAGTGTGTACTGCTTGAGTGATGGGTGCACCAAAATCTCACAAATCACCACTAAAGAACTTACTCATGTAACTAAGTGGAAATACCACCTGTACCCCAATAACTTAGGGAAAAATGAAATAGAATAATAAAAATTTTAAAAAGATTTGCTAAAAAACAATAATACTCTAATGTAAAGGTGAAATTTTGCTTTTTCTCTTGAACAAGATTTTCATGTAATTTTTTAATCAAAGTTTGTATTTGCCTTTTAAATAAACTGTAGGAAAAATAAGAGAAATAAAAGAGGGGAAAAAAGAATCACAGAGAGCTTGCACTGCAAGGGATCTTAGGAATTATTTAGAATAACTTCCCTTTCCATGACACCATGCTCCATTGGCTTTCCAGCCACCTCACTAGCCACTCCTTCCCAACCCCTTTTCTGGTTTCTCTTTCTAAATATCACAATCACAGCCTTGGGTCTTGTTTTCTATCAGCATCCATTCCCTAAGTGGTCCTATCCAGTCCCTTGGATTTAGATATTAAAATGCCAATCACTGCCATATTTGTGTTCCAAGGCCTTGACTGTGCTCCCAACTGAGCTCAGTCATATATATATATATAATATATATATATATATATATAATATATATATATATATGTATGTATATACCCAAGCATATACTTTTTATATCATTTGAATGGCTTAAAGGCATCTCAGATATAGTATACCCAGGACAGAGTTCTTGATTCTAATTTTTCCACCCAAATCTATTGCTCCCTGGTCCCTCCCCCAACCCTCACATCTAAGTAAAGATTACCTCCATTTATCCATTTTCTAAACCAAAAATACACAAACCCTCTTCGGATTATTTTTTCCTCTTACAAACTGTATTCCATCTATTGGCAAGCCATGCCAATTTATTTATTAGTGGCAAATATACGTCTCTATTCTATTTCCACTGCCACCACCCTAACTGAAGTCATCATTTGAGCTCATCTAGATCTTTCAAAGACATTTCTTTCATAGTAGAAGTTGGATAAATATTTGTTCAATAATGAATGAGATGGAGAAAGTAGGTGGGCAGAACTTTCCTGGAATGATTATTGTGAGTAAATGTAACTTCACTCCAGCTAAATCTTCCAATCACATAATTGCCCACTGAGCACCCAGTATTTCCAGCAGCCCTGCCATGTTTCCTAACACCACACCATCCCTTCTTAGGAGCTACCTGAACTGTACCTCTCCTTGCCCAATTACAAAAACAAACAAACAACAAACAAACACTCTTTCCATTGTTCTTTCCTCCCTCACTCCAGAAACATTGTTTCTAAATTGTGATATAAATCTTACCAAAAATCTGGACCATCAGAAATATGCGGATGGTTAGAATGTTGCATACTTTTCTTTTGAATACTGAATAATGCATAGTCATAGCTACAAAGTCACTTAGCTTAATAGAAAGCATAAGCAATTCAGGATTTGGGGGCCTGTCTCATTCCCATTAATACCACTTCTCAACTGGAGCACAGAGGTCAGTGGTCATGTCCATAGTTGCATTAAAGCCATTAAGCTGAGGACGAGGAGGGGCGAGATGGAGAGTTGTATGTTTGCTTGCTTATGATAAGTGCTAGAATTAGGGCTCTGAAGTGCCCCCAAGGACACTGGATTCTGAATAATATAATGATGTGCACTTTACAAAGTATCATCACATTCATTATGTCATTATTCAGCCCCATAATGCTATGGCTATAGGTTTTAACATCTCTATTTTATAAAAGAGGAAACTGAGGCTCAAAGGGTAAAGTAACATGCCAAACATTACAAAGCCATGTTATTTTATGACAAACCCTGAGAGCACTTTAAAACGAGTGGATGGTGAAAACATCTCACATCTCCCTGCTGAATGAGCAGATAGCAAGGCATTCCACCAAGGTTACATATTCCTTATGAGAAGCCAAGGAAAGCTCTTCCCTGTCAATAAGCCCCTTGGCTGGCATTCTTTCCCACAGCTACTATAAGCACCAAATGGGGTCCAGGTTACCCTATTATTCAAGATGTTCAATTTCTGGTGCAAGATTTCCCAGTGGACCTGCAGATTGTCTTTTCGCCTCCTCACCTCACGGTTTCTGTGGGTCTGTCAACTAGGTGTCCTTGCTGCAGGGACAACCTCACATTCACACTCTGCGACCCACCTGGGGGAATGACTACTGATTAGACTATGGGTGCTTCCCATTCGCAATCCAATCTGAGGCCTGAGGCATTGTCAGACGGCCCCTCCATCATCTTGGGCTCTCTCTGCTGTGTCTTACTGTGCAGACAGAGGAAAGTGACAGTTTTCATCATTTCCTGCTAAATGATTCAGTGCTGATTCAGCCAGTTTCAACTCCACAGCAATGCAATAAAAAAATAGAGAAAAAAAAAAAAAGACCCAGAATAGAAAACCAAATGCTTATCAACCATTCTGAGGTATTGTTATGGGTAGGCCCTCTCTATTCTTTCACTCAGGAAAGTCCTTGTGCTTCTCCAAGGACACGCAGCTATACTGGATATCAGCCTCCTGGGGGCTGTCCCTTCATTAACCCTTCATATTTCCATTTTAGAGGGGGCAGGTGTTTCTTGGGAAAACAACAACAGCAACATTGTTTCTCAGGCCCCAGCAATGGAAACCAAATGCCAAAATAAGAACCGTCTGATCAGGAGTGTAGTGGCACTGTTTCCAAGTGGAGCTGCAACCTTAGGTAAGTCATTTCCCATTTCTGAATCTCAACTCCTCTCTATTGAGCAAAGATGACCAAACCCTCTTCAAATATATGTGGAATACTCTGCAAGCTATGCAATATTAGAAGAAAGCAAAATGAATGGAGGGTTTTTTTTTCCCCCTTCTAAAATCCCAAATTGACTTGTACCACAGGCTCTCCCTGCACAAAAGCATGAAGGCAGGCTGACCAAACTAAGGGTTTTTGTACCTGAGAGACATTCAGGACTGAGTTATGGTCTGGACAAGATTTCAAGTGAAGAATGTTTATCTTCTCACCAGCTAAGGGCATGAAAGAAGGCTTCTCATCTCTCTTTGTGCATTTTTTCTTTTGCCTTGATATCTCTAAATACCCCCTACCATGCCCCAGAAGACTCATGCTATTCCCCTCTAAACTATCCCCCAACACTCCACTGCTTTATTCAACCAAACTCTGCCTGTAAAAGATAATTCCCATTTTAAAATCCCTACCAGATCACTTTAATCTAGATCAAAAGGGATGTATTCTTTATCTGCCCTCCCCTACCTCAACTTTTAATTTAATATAACCAATTAAGCTATAAAAATAAGTCCATAATGTTCTCCCTGACTACCACATTTTGCTTTGTTCAGACATTAAAGCTAAAGGGTCATTCCACGGTTTGGACTTGCCCTTTGTTTCCTCCATGTTTTCATTCACTCTGTTCTCCTTGCATAAAGGTATCCTTTTCTCTCTCTTTGTCCCTCAACATTTCCTCCGCCAGGAAGTTCATCTTCATCCTATCAGACAATATATCCAAATACCTGCAATACATTCCATAGCACCCACACTTCATAACAATCAGCACTAGGCAGGAGGCGCCATGAGAGCCAGGCTTATGTCTTTGTGTTCACCCTCATGTCCTCAATGCCTAGCACTTTGGCTGGGACATAGTAGAGGCTTAATAAATAAGTGCTGAATGAATGAATCATGGTGATGAGGAAGATATTTTTATGCCAATTAGAACTGGCAGGACCTCAGAGGTCATCCCCAGAAGTGTCCCACTGAAGCCTGGCATCCCCTACACAGTATCCCCGGCAGAGACAGTCAGCTGGCTTCCATGTGAAAAGGAGCAGAAATTACTTCTTTACAAGACCATCAGTTCTCTTCTTTGACAGCTCTCACTATGAGGAAGCACACTCACCCAAACTGGGGAAGCGCACTGACTGCTTCCTTCCTACCTACAGGTGAGGCTATAGGTGTTCTGTAACATGCCCTGCAAATGTAACCATCAGATGAGAATCTTTGCATGTGGCGTCTCTTGATTCCCTTCTGAAGTCACCTGCTGGGTCCCACTACCTGCTGTCCATGCCACAACACAGTGCCTGTTTTTCACATCTCATTTGACTCCATCGTCCTCATTCTATACCCACACACGAGTCCTGAACTTCTTGTGGAATCCAGCACCCTGGATACCCTCCTCTCTGCAAGGTGAATTAGGACATTATTCAAATGGAATAAAAATATTCTCCCTTATGAAAATAGACATTGGTCCCAGTGCGCCCTCTGGAGCCACTTGCCCCGCTCTATGTGAGACTCACTGCTGACTCCTACAATGACCTTCTTCTATCCCTTCTCCTTTCCCTAAGGTTATCTTTCTTCTCCAAGTCAAACAGCCTCAGATCCTTCTGTTCTTCTTCTTATGTGGCATTGTATCCAAGTCCTCTGCAGCTTTGACCATCCTCTGCAGGTTGATTATTTACTGGGGCCTATGGATAGCCCAGAAAATCACAAATCTCCAGTCTAGACCCTAGCCACACCCACCAAGTCCCTAGAGTAACAAATAAGACAATGAACATCACTGGGCAGGTTTCAGGTTTTCATTTATATGCACAGAACACTAAGAAGGGTCTCCGTCACTATCAGACAATTATTCTTTCTCACAGTGGAATATGTTACATTCAGCAAGGCAGAAGTTGCCCTGGGGAAGGGCTAGGATATATACAATCTGCTCTATATTTAAAAAATGAAAAAGAAAATGGAAAAAATATTCCACAACTTCTCCCTTTCTGTGCTGTTAAGATAAACATCCTTTCCCCAAGTTACACAGCTCAAGCTGATGGTGAATACTTTTCTCCCTGCAGAAATCACTTCTGAAAAGCAGACATTTAACATTTCCAATCTGTCTCTGAAGCCGAGATTAAATTACATTCTGTTTTGAAGGAATCGAAAACACACTTGTTAATATAATAAATGCCTTCCGTTAGTTCCAGAATTTGTCTTTGTTAGGCACATAATTCAAGAATTATCTATTATGGTAAAAAAAAAATTGAGCCATCTGGGTCTGTGCTAATATCTGTAAGCAATAAGTCTTCGATTTCCTTCATACTTCATTACGAGCGATACACAGAGAGCAATCATTCCAAAATCAGAGCTTGTTTTCTGTTGTCAGACTATTGTTCATCAGGATTTATGAAGCAACAAAAAGGCATTTTCTTGATTTTCATAAGTTAACCTAACAGTCCAGTGATGACAACCCCATTAAAACTCAGCAAGTTAGATGTTTAAGCTATGGAGTTTTATACGGTATCTATCATTTTTACAAAGTGGCTTTCTGTCCTCCTTCAACTTTCTGTAGAATCTTTTATCGATAGAAAGAAGGGGAAAAATGCTTATTTACCATATATTTGTTAAGCCACATACATTTGCAATGTATCTTACCTGACAATGTGTAAAGGACATAGAGCATTATGAAACTGACCAATTTGGATGATGTGGAGAGAAGAAATATTAGGCAAATAGCATTCTCTTTCAAATCAACCCTGCCTGCTCTGACTTTTGCTAATGCAGTTCTCCCTGGGGCTGGGGGTTGAGGGAGATGAGGAAGGGACAGCTGACTTGTAGCTGGGGGAGGCAGCACACTTTCCTCTAAAGATAGCAGCCCTGTCCAAACTGCAGCCTGTATATTGTTAAGAGCCCTCTTGTGATTTAGGCTGCTGGACACAATCAGCACCAGCTGAGACTTTGGGAATGAATGTGGGAAAGGAATCCCTGGTTGGCAAGAAAAAGAGATTTCTTGGCTTTTACGTTTTGCATTTACGAATCTCCCATTTGTGATGAGGAAATCCTGTTAGGTATGAAGATGGAGTTTATTCTCTGTGACTCATTTCTTCCTTAGGGCTGTCTGTTGGATTTACCAGCATAAGCGCTATCCAAGGTAGAAAGTCTTTTCTTCTCTTTTTTCTTTCTTTTCTTTTTATTTATTTATTTTTTTAAAGAAGGGAGCTCTTGTCATCTGAGAATCAAAAGGCTTTCAGGTCCGTTCCATCTTGAATCAGCCTACAGCTTGCTGGTGGCCATGGCCTTAGTCACAAGGGCCTTAGAGACACGTGTGGAGGGTGCTAGAAACAGAAAGGAGCTTGAAAACATTTTATTCTTAAAAGAGATGAGTTTCCCAAGCCATGTGCATTAATTGTAAATCTCTATGGAGTTAGGGAGATGGACTGAGTTCCCAGAGAGCCCAACAAAGTCTTGTCTCCATCTAATGATGGAAGTCACATCTTCTATCATCTTGCTATTCTGGAGACACAGTGGGATAGGGAGAGGAAAACAGGGGCTGACGTTTGTTGTGCTCTGGTATTCCATACACTGTGTTAGGTATGTTTATATATGTAAGCTGTGGTTTTCAAAAATGCCTGGTCTGCTGGTTTTCCCAATATAGCCTCTTATGAACCCAATGCTACAAATTCCAGCTGTGATGGTGAAACATGAAAAAATATGTGCCAACTGTGCTTGATGTCTTGCCCCCAAGAGGTGACTGATGTGGAGCCAGCAAACTCACAGTCCCTTTGATAGATAACTGGCTCCTCCTCCAGGCTCTGTTTCTAAGAAACTCAACATCTTCCTGTGGGATTGCCCAAGATTGCAGAAAGCCTGGGTTTTGTTTCTTTCTGCCTTCATTGTGGCTGAGGTTACATGCCATCTTCTGTGTGACTAACTCACTTTCCTGAAATGAAAACCCATAGAAACAGCTACCAAACACATGTGGCATGGGCTGATTGGTAGCTGAATTTCTCCATCTACCAATTTGTGCCTCTTGCTCTCTCAGCCTGGCTGATTAATGCCATAAAGTTAATTCCCATTAGTTCTATTATTGCCCTTTATCTGTCTTCCCTTGGGACACACAGTGGAATACTGGAACACACACTGTATTTTTTACAAAACTTCCCTGTAACAAAATAATTTTTAAATGATATATTAGATCTTAAAATATACGAACAGCTTGTGTTATCGCTTGCTTGAAAGACTTCACCCCTCCCGTATGGTTCTGATTCATTTTCTGATTAAAGAAAAAAAAATTGCTGTTGTGAGCGTTTGGCTTCTGATTTTCCATAATTCTTATTTGTAAGCACTTTTGTGCTGGTCCCTCCTTATAATTTACTAAGTGCTTTGCTCTTAAAGAGCACTTAACAGAAAGAGGTGCAGAGAAATTACATCTGGCAATTATGCCAGTAAATTTAACTCCAGGACCCAGGCAAAACAGGTCATTCCTTGCTTCAGGTTTCCTATCCCTGTCACCAGCAACAGGTTGCCTGTGGGCTGCTCCTGACCATGTTGAAGGAAGCACGGGGTAACTGCCTGCTGTTAAGCTGTCATTTAGGGCTCTGGCGGCCCTTAGAATACATTAGCAAGACTCATTCAAGAGCCAGAACAAAGATAATACAGCCAAGACAAAGCTCAAGAAGCCTGGATTACAAGAAGTCATGTGGTCTTAGTTTCTTGTGGCGCCAACTAACTCAGCCCTCAGAAAAAGAATTTAGCCCCAGATTTTTTTTTTCTCTGCCTTAAAGACTGTGCCAGTAACCTTGGCCATGACCTGCGTCCCTCCCTTGCCCAACCATTTCCCATGCCTATGCATAGAACAACTGTGCAATTTATCTTCAAACTCAGGCATTTTGAGAGTGAAAGGGGGAGCTCCTCATAGTCACACACAGAAAACATGTATAAAGGAAGATCCTTCTGGACAAATTGGGGATGAATGGACACCATCTATATCCTAAGCCTCCCACTTCCAGAATGGAGAACAAGATGGCCATATAAAACAAGTTTGAAGAAAGTGTGGTTTGAGTCATCAGCTCTGAGCCCATTTCTCCAGGCTGCCTTTTCCAAAGAGTCTGAGGTTTGAGCCTTCTTGCTGCCAATGAGAAAGAAGATATTTGATATCATGTGTACTTTTTCTTCCTGGGAGTTAACATGGTGAGGCATCAAAGTGTGTGGGCTCCGAAGCCAGACTGTCTGGGTTTATATTCTAGCTCCCCACTTACTAACTGTGTGACTAACATACTAGCAAGCTACTTTTTTGTGCTTCAGTTACTCAGTGAGTGGAGAAGAGAGAAGCTGGGAGGGTTATATCAATGGAAATTCATCCACCTAAAAACAAGAGGCAAGAAAAAAAGAAGGTGGCCTCCTGGTGAAGGTGACCATTTATTAAACCCTCACTCGTGTCAGGCCCTACATGACAACTTTAACCTTAACAACAATTCTTCAAAGTACACATTCTCATCATCCTCATAACCATCATCACCACTGATATATCTGTTTCACAGATGTGGAAATGGAAGCTCTGAGACAGTAAGTATCTTTTGCAAGGCCATGCAGCTAGCAATAATTAGAAGCTACCTATGACTCTAAAGTCCATGTCGTTTCTAATATGCAAAGTACTGCAACTGGTGTATGTGAGTGTACAGTAGGAGAGGGATATTCTGCTTCAGTGAGACCTCTCCATTCAACTTATCTCAATTTACCACCAGCACATACTTTCTAGAGACATTTAGCCCTAACCTGGAAGCTCTTCCTGCTAAAGTATTCTTCCCCTCCTTGGGACTTCAGTGACTTAGCTGTGTGACATAGGCTAATTAACCTTTTCTTGCTTCAGTTTCCTCATCTATAAAATAGAATGTATATTCATGCCTATGTCATGAGAGTTTTGTAAGCATTTAATGAACTAATACATGTGAAGCCCTCAGAATGGTGCCCAGCACATGATAAGGTTTCAATAACTATTAGATGTCAATGTCTTGCTCCAAGTTGGCAGGAGGAAGTCAAAGAACTGGAGAGATAGTAATTCATCAGTGGGTAGGGGAAATGTGGGGAAATTTCAAGATTCCTCTGCCACATAAGAAAAAGGAGGGCAGACAAAAGATTTTCCTTTCCTGCACTCATGAAGAACCTTCTCAAGGACAAAGCTCAAAAGCAGCGTCCTCATCTTCATTTACATAGTAGCAAACAATTTGTCCATATCCAGCAACATTGAAATCCAAGTCTGCAATTTCTGCCCGTGCTTACTGACGTTCCCCTACTTCCACGTTGCCCACATTAGCAGGCATGCTGACTCCTGTATTAGTCCATTCTCACATTGCTATAAAGATACCACCCAAGACTGGGTAATTTATAAAAGAAAGAGGTTTAATTGACTTACAGTTCCACATGGCTGGGGAGGCCTCAGGAAACTTACAATTATGGCTGAAGGTGAAAGGGAAGCAAGAAACTTCTTCACATGGCAGCAGGAGACAGAAGTGCAAGCAGGGAAAATGTCAGATGCTTATAAAACCATCAGCTCTTATAAGAACTCAACTCATTATCATGAGAACAGCATGGGGGAAACCACACCCATGATCCAATCACTTCCCAGAGGGTCTCTCCCTTGACGTCGGGATTACAATTCAAGAGGGGATTCGGGTGGACACACAGCCAAACCATATCAACTCCATAACGTTCCTGCTCTGAATCTACCTGGAGAGCAAGCCAAAGCAAAGCAGCAAAGCCTGCAAGGCACATACACCTAATGAGAGGTTCCTCATCTGTAAAATGAGGAGGTTGGACTTACCTGATGATCTCTAAGGCCCTCTCCAGCACTAACATTCTATGGGTCTGTGATTCAGAGGCACCCCTGGATTACCAGGGCACCAGAAGTTGAGCCAGTTGCATTTCTCATGCATAATGTGCTGGAGAGAAGCAATTGGTGGGAATTAAAGTCTCAAGTCCTAAGCACTGCAATTTGTCCTTGCTGCTTATTGGGGAGCCGAAGGTCATGCTTTGCCAGAGTCTTAAATATCAATCTCATCCATAAACCTCATTCAGGCTGCCTGGAGAGTCAAAGTCTCTTATTTAAGAAGTGAACACAGTAGGGGAGAGGACACAGGACAATGGAATATTTTAATGCAGGGAAATAGCTTTCGAAGCCCTATAGCCTTGTTCAGCTTTACTCTGCAACTGTGCTATTTGATCCCTTTGCCACTGGGTTGAAAATTGTAAAAATATTTCACTTGCAAAAATTCACTGTGTATATGGATTTTTCGATCCACTAGCTTTCAGGAAGCATTAATTGTATTGCAACAGTAAAATAACCAGAGTTCAAGGGCTGAAATCAAGGGCAAGAGACCCTAGAAACAGAGATGGAGGTCACAGGCTTAGTCCTGTCCCACCTATAAAGTGCATATTTGAGAATAAGTGGGAGCCTATACAGGGCAAAGTAACAGTTCTCTGAATGACACATTCAGCATGGAACTGGGCTAAAGGAGAGAGAGTTTTCTCCTAGTCCCTTAAGACCGAACTCAATTCTGCCTGCTGTTGGGATTCCACCTACCCTTGAGCAAGTTGTGTCTCTACAGTCTTGCAGTGGCATATTTAACAGTCTAATGAGACCTTTGCAATGGGTCCTCCTGCCCGCTGGTTGGGGAATCACTTGATTTCATCTGGTCCAGATTTCTTTCTGATTTGTATCACATGTCTTGACTCTAAAAACACCAGCAAGGTTCATGTGTAATCTGGGGAGGTTGTGCTCTGGGTACCTGTGACCACAGCCCTGAGAAGCAGTGTCACAGGTAGCTAAGCACTGAGATCTACAGCCAGACTGGTGATTTCAAGTCTCAAATCTGTCATGCCAATTGTGTCACCTACACACATTACTTCATTTTTTTTCACCCCAGCCTCCCCATTTTAAAAATGAGAAATCAAATATAGTATAGTTAGGAGGTTGTGGGAAGGATAATATGAGTTTTAAAATAGAACACCTCCTACTTTGTTCTTCATCCTCACCAAGCGAGGGCATATTGTATTAGGGGCTACTGAGGAGACAGGGCTAACTGAAACTCACCTGAGGGATTTAATTCCCGTCTCTGTAGCCACAGAGGAGAAAGGTTATGGTGATCTCACTACCTCGGCGAGATCAAATCTTGGCTGGGTTTGGTAGGAAGAGGAAAGAAAATAAGAAGGTACTAAGTGTTCTGAAACACAGGGTGAGGAAATGGAAGGAAGAAGAGAAGGGAGCCAAAATAGCCTTGCTTTGAGAACGGCAAAAAAACCTCATTGTTTTTACACATTTGCTTCTCTGGTCCCACTGATTGTGCACTTCTCCCATCTGACATCAGAAACTCCCATATCCACTCTTGCCTTACGCCCTCTACTCCTACGGCCTGCCTCACCCTAGCCTGTTCCCTAGAAGCAACTCAGGGTTGAGAAAAAGAAGGAGGTGGGATGAGATGAGATTTCACGTGACGTCCTGGCTGCCATTAATAGCACCAAGCCCTGCTGGTGATTTCTAGATATTCAGCAATAAGCCTAGGGACACATTCAAATAGTGCTCATATGGACCCTGAAGCTGCTGCGTCCTGACATTAGGGCTTAGCGCAGAGGCACAGTGGAGAAAATCCACCGGCCAGAAGCTAAGGGAGGGGCCCCCACCTCCACTGGAAAAGAGGGTGTCCCCTCTTCCCATGCCAAAATCTGATTTCTTCTTTGTAGTTCAAAGGCATTGAGAGTTACATCAATTGCTTATTTTACTGACTAGGAACTGACACTTTCTCTGAAAAGATTCAGAGGCCCAGTTTGGCAGATACTGGAACCCCCATAGTGCATCCTCTGGGTAGAATTCCTTCTCCTCTTCCTCTACCTGTTGTTTCTCTTCTCCCTCTTAAGAAAAAGACCCCTGGTTGTACAAGAACTTGGATTTCCAGAAGAATATATTTATAAAGTGGTATGTGCCCATTGGGGGAAAAAAAATAGATAATTTGTGAAGCAAAAAGCAAAGTCATTCCCATAATGACCCAACAAGTCCCCTCCTCAGGGGCAGTCTTATTAAACAGCCTTTAGATATCCTTCTAGGAGCTTTGCTAGCTACACATAAGCACAGTGTAGTTTTCTAGCTACACATAGCAACATTTTAACAAAATAAATAAATTTGCATTATATTTATTGGTCTACAACTTGATATTTTGCTTCATAATAGACTATGGGTGTATTAGTGTGCTAGGCTCACCATACAAAAGTGCCAAAATCTGGGTGGCTTAAACAACACGAATTTATTCTCTCACAGTACTGAAGGCTAGGAGTCAGAAATCAAGATGGCGGCAGGGCCATGCTCTCTCTGACAGCTCTAGGGAAGACTGCTTCCTTGCCTCTTCTAGCTTCTTTTGTTCCCTGGCTTGTAGACACATCACTCCAGTTACATGACCAGCTTCTCTCTGGGCATCTTCCCATAATCTTCCTTCTATGCCTGTATATCTCTTTGTTTAAATTTTCCTTTTCTTTTTTTTGAAACGGAATCTTGCTCTATCGCCCAAGCTGGAGTACAGTGGTACAATCTTGACTCACTGCAGACTCCCCCTCCTGGGTTCAAGCAATCCTCTGCCTCAGCCTCCCGAGTGGCTGGGATTACAGGTGCCTGCCACCAAGCTGGGCTAATTTTTGTATTTTTAGTAGAGACAGGGTTTCACCATCTTGGCCAGGTTGTTCGTGAACTCCTGAACTCATGATCCACCTGCCTCGGCCTCCCAAAGTGCTAGGATTACAGGCATGAGCCACCGCGCCCAGCCAATTTCCCCTTTTTACAGGAACAGTTGTTGCATTGGATTAGGGCCCACACTAATGACCTCATTTTCATTTAATTGCCTCTGTGAAGATCCTATTTCCAAATAAGACCCCATTCTGCAGTACTAGGGATTAAGACTTCAACATTATCTTTTTAGAGGAATCCAATTCAACCCATAACAATGGACATCCTACTGAACCTACTTCAGTTTCTTAATAGCTACCTAATATTCTATAGTTTTATAATGCTATAATTTGTCATTCCCTAAAACTTGAACATTGAGTCTTCTTCAATTTTCTGATATGCTAACAAGTACTGTAATAAGAATTCTTAAACATATTATTGTACACTTACTTTTGCAATTTTTTTTAAGGATAGTGCTATAGCCTGGAATATGATGCTCCCTCAAATTGATATTTTGGAACAAATGTCCAATGTTATGTTATTGAGAAGTGGGGTCTGATGGGAAGTTATTAAGTCATGAGGACTCTTCCCTCATGAATGGGATTAGTGTCGTTATACGAGAGGCTAAAGGGAGTCCCCTAGTCCCTTCCACCCCTTTCGCCATGTGAGGACACAGAGTTTGTCCATTCTACCATGTAAGGACACAGCAACAAGAGTGTTCATCCCTTCCTCTATGTGAGGACACAGCAACAAAGCACCATTTACAAAGCAAAGAGCAAGCCCTCACCAGACACCATATCTGTTGGTGCCTGGATCTTGGATTTCTCAGCATCCAGAATTGTGAGCAATACATTTCTATTGTTTATAAATGACCCAGTTTAAGGTATTTTATTACGGCAGCTCAAACAGACTAAGACAGGTGGGTTCCTTGAAGTAGAATGTATGGATCAAAGGATGTGTACATCTTAAATTTTGATGAATATTGTAAAATTGTCTTGCATTAAGTCCTATCAGTTTTTACACCCACCAACAGTGTACAGCAGTGTTGTTTCCCCCATACCTTCATTAACCAAAAATTCTCAATCCTTTATATTTCTACCAATCTCAAGGAGGGAAGAAAATTGTATCTTGCTTCATAGCTATTCCTCTGATCCCTAGTGGAATTGAAGATGTTATGTTTATAACCCATTTGATTCAGTGAATTTTTAAATGCTTTGCCCATTATTCTGTGGGATTGTCCAGTAATCGAACAAACATTTCTAAAACATCCACGACATGCCAGTCAGAATGTAGGCTGCTTATATGGTATTTTTAAAATTGATTTGTAAATTTTTAGAAGGTATCTTTATATTAAAGCAATTAGTCCATTGTCTATAGTATACCTAAATTCTTTTCTTAGATTTCCATTTGTTTATGTTATATTTTGCCCTATACAAATTATTAAAATTTAATTAGTCCTATATATATTTTATTTATTCTGAATCTCTGTTTAGAAGGCTTTTCATACTCCAAGATTATAAAGAGTATTCTGATATTTTCTTCTAATACTTTTGTAACATTGTGATTTTTTTCTTTAATCCACAGAGAATATCTGTGAGCTTGATATAAATGTAATTTTTTCCCAGAATGATCTGCTGATACTTAAATACCACTTACCAATTGATCTGTCATTTTTCCTACTAATTTGCAGTAAAGATATGAGCTAACATTTTATTATATACTTTCTGTTATAGCCTGCATTCTCTGAAAGCAGAACCTGAGATAAAAGCTTGAGTGTATTTGGAAATGTGAGCCCAAGAAACAGGCATTCTTAAGTGGTAAGTGACACCTGGGAGGAGAGAAAGTCAATACATGAATGCTTTCAAGTCAGCCACTCCTATGGGCAACTGTTGTAGAATTACCCTGGATCTTCTGAGAAGCCTTACTAAATATTCTGGGAATATTACCGAACACACTGGAATAATAGGCGCAAAGCATTTACCCCTTGACTCCCATCCCTCATTGCTCAAGGGTGGCCATACAGACGCTAACTCCCTACAATTCCAGGTTGGGCATGTATGAGTGCAGAATATATTCTCACCTGCATTCCATACAATGTCCTGCAGAAAGTGTGAGTAATGGGGGCCAGAGGCAAGTGCTGTCTGATTGTATCTGCATGAAGCCGGCCAAAATTTACAACACATTGAAATGGCTGTTGCAGAAAGCTCTTGAACAGCACTGTCAATACTTTGTATAAAAACAGAAATGGTCTAGATCTGAGTTGTCCTGTGTGGTAGCTCCTAGCCACATATAGCTGTTAAGCTATCAAAATGCAGCTAGCAAAACTGAGAAACTGAATTTTTTATTTTTGGTTAATTTTAATTAATTTAAATTTAAACACACATAGCCACATGTGACTAGTGGCTACCTATGAGAGAGCATGAGTCCATAATAAGAGATAGTTAAAGAGGATTTTGAAGTGACACCTCCATAGAAGGTGCCAATACACCTTCTATGAGGTACTAAGTACCCAAAAATTCAGCACTTTTTTGATTTGCTAAAATCCTTACACATTTTACTTTATCCCCACAATAAGCCTCTATGGTAGATATTATTATTCATGTTTTATAGATGAGGAAACTAAAATTTAGAAAATTTAAATGACTTTTTTATGATTGTACAGCTAATAATCAGCTAAGGCCAGGATTTAAAACTAGATGGTATAATTTTAGAGGATGCATTTTTTAATAATCTTGTCATGAGGTCACTCTGTCACTAAATTCCTATATATACATGGATCCATACCTGGATTTTGTATTTACCTATCCATCAGTACCACACTGTTTAAATACTACAGCTCTAAAGCATGTTTTGATATCTAGTACATTTTTAGCACTTTATCATGTGACATTTTAAAATATTTTGACCACTATTTCCCTATCTAAATAAGAAGTAATTAAGAAAGGTAGAGGCCAGTTCAGATCCTTCAAGCTTTAAGTCATAGAAAAGTCAGCTAATAAAAGGTGTTTGTTATCCCAAATAATAAGGCCACAGCCAGGCATTTCTAGAATTTGTTAATATGGCTGCTCAGAGACTTAAGCTTTCATATTCATTTTCTTTTTCAATTTCCAGAATGCTAGCATTTGCCCTAAGGTTTTTTGGTCTACGGTCCAAGATGACTAAAGTACTTTCAGCATCGTCTTCTCACACAGCCATGACTGGAAGATGTGGATTTGGAGGTAGTCACCTGATAGTGTCTGCTATAATGACAAAGAAAATTGTGATTCGATTCAGAGACTATGTAGATTTAATATTCAATAGAACTAAAAATATTCAAGTTTGATTTCTATTTAAATATAATCTCTTAGTTGACACCGAATTAAGGGTTGGTTCAGGGAATCAAAGCAGTTCCATTTAAGATCTTGATTCTTCCATGGGCAAAAGGAATTCTTGTCTGAGTTCAAAGACTCACTGTAGCCATCTCTTTCTTGGGATAATTCAGTTTTGCCACAACATCTTCTTCATGCTTAGAGAAACTGAATTTCAACCCTCTGAGCAGCAGCTCTCAATGTAGATTTAAACCATAGCATCCTAAAACTTTAGATCTGGGGAAACCTGAAAAATCATGTGGCCCAGAATCTTCACATCACAAATAAGGAACCCCGAGCCCAGTTAGAGTCAGAGTGAGGACTAGAATCTTGCTTCCCTAATGACCCCGCCCCTTTCTCTTTCCCTGTGTGGTTTCTCCAAAAGGCAAATAATGAGCTATAACAATTTATTACTTTTTTGCTGTGTCCAAAAGCCTTGGAATCTGTTTGTTTGTTTGTTTGTTTGTTTACGTAGTCTCACTCTGTTGCCCAGGCTGGAGTGCAGCAGTGAGATCTTGGCTCACTGCAGCCTCCGCCTCCCAGACTCAAGCGATTCTCCTGCCTCAGCCTCCAAGTAGCTGGGATTACAGGCACGTGCCACCATGCCCAGCTAATTTTTGTATTTTTAGTAGAGACAGGGTTTTGCTGTGTTGGCCAGGCTGGTCTGGAACTGATGATCTCAGGTATCTGCCTGCCTTGACCTCCCAAAGTGCTGGGATTACATTTTTAATCCACTTCTAAAATGGATATGTGCTAACCAACTGTTCAGAACTCCAATATTGCTGTTGTTCAGATGATCTGGATATTTCCTAAATAATTTAGATTATGTTTAACTTTTACAGACATTCTATGAGTTTATCTCAGCATTTATTAGGCTAAGTTAAAATCTGAAAAGACAAATATAAAATTTGTTCCATATTTTCTAATTAAAAGGGCAATATGTCCTAGCTATCAAAAATTTGGAAAAGTTGAAAAAGCAAAACTCAAAGAAACCAAAATTGGCTGGGTTTCTTGGCTCATGCCTGTAATCCCAGCACTTTGGGAGGCCAAGGAGAGCGGATGGCTTGAACCCAGGAATTCCAGACTAGCCTGAGCAACATGGTGAAAGCCTGTCTCTACAAAAAAAAAAAAAAAAAAAAAAAAAAAAAAAAAAAAAACAAACAAACAAACAAAAAACATAAAAATGAGCCAGGCGTGCTGACACACATCTGTAGTCCCAGCGGCTGGCGAGGTGAGTTGGGAGGATTCCCTGAGCTATAGAAGTTGAGGCTGCAATGAGCCATGATCATGCCACCATACCCCAGCCTGGGTGGCAAAGTGAGACCCTGTCTCAAAAACAAACAAACAAGGCCAGGCACAGTAGCTCATGCCTGTAATCCTAGCACTTTGGGAGGCTGAGGCGGGTGGATCACAAGGTCAGGAGTTTCAGCCTGGCCAAAATGGTGAAACTCTGTCTCTACTAAAAAGATACAAAAAAAATTAGCCAGATGTGGCGGCAGGTGCCTGTAGTCCCAGTTACTCAGGAGGCTGAGGCAGGAGAATCTGAACCCCAGGGGTGGAGCTTGCAGTGAGCTGAGATCGCAAAACTGCACTCCAGCCTGGGTGACAGAGCGAGACTCTACCTTCAAACAAACAAACAAAAACAACAAAGAAATTAAAATTATTCAGTATCCACCATCCAGTGATAATCAATGTTAATATCATAGCTTATGTCTTTCTTTACATACTTTTGTAGTGCATGTTATTATGAGACTTTTAAAATGAAAGTTATTTTTTGAAGCCCCTGTTTTTAAAAGAAAATTTTCAGATAGATGAGAAACATTTCTCAATATCAATAAATAAAAATAAAACATAATTTGATTTTTAAAGAGTGGAATTATATCATGTAGATAAACCACAATTAATGTAACCAACTCTCTATAATTCAGTGTGCAAGTTTGTTACTAATATTTTAATAATTTAGACACACATATTTGTGCATTTCCAAACATAAAAATATTGAGTCAAACGATATGCACCTTCTTAAGGTCATTAACACATTTTGCCAAATTGCCCTCCAGAAGGCTTATTACAATTTATATAGCCCAAAGCTGCCTGTGAGATTCCCTATTTTCCTACTCCATTGCCTGCATAAGGGGTTAGCATTCATCACCATTTCAGCCAAGGGGAGCTTCTGCAAAAGCCAAGCTTACCTTTGTGACTGTGATTTTTATTTGTACCCATTTGCAGCTCCCATGAATTCTTGTCTCGGCCAAGGCCATCTGAGAGGTTTCTGCCCTCACTTGGCTGCACTGACATTGATTCAGCAAACAGTTTTGCCAAAAGGACAAAGATAACGGATGTGTTCACTTGGGAGACCTGTTGGCAGTGGACCATGAAGAGGGTTTGAGGGAAAATAGCAGCTTCTCCAGAAGAGCCTCTGACATTCTGGAGAGAGGCAAGCCCTTCTTTAATTGCTTTCACCTTCCTCTCTTGCAGGTTATTTCCCTCTTGGCCTCAGACTTCCTTAGGTAGGGACTCATTTGCATTTCTGTTTGTACTTCTTGCTAGTGGACACACAAAGGTGAATCCAGGAGCAAATTTAACGAACTCGCAGGAGAAACTATTCCAGATTGTTCTGGATAAGCTTGGTATTAGTAGGGTATTTCATTTGCTACTAAATCAATGCAAACAACAGGATGCTTTATTTCTTGCCAGGAAAGCTTTAATAACCCAGCCCAATCATAATGAATTCTGGGGCAGAATTAATGTAAAAGAGTAATGGTGATTAGGTAATTATCAAGTAAAGACAGCATTTAAACTTCCCAGTGACTAAACTGCCTAAGACTACCTAATATAATATATGCTCTCTGGAAATAATTAATAATTTAAAAATTATCTAATCTCTACTATTAATCAAGAAGTAAGGATGCAGGAGCAATGCCAATCAAGTTGAGTTTGCCTCCATTCAATGTCTGCCAACGCACTACTTCTCTCCGGTGTCTTTGTATGTGTCGGCGGCCTCTTTGATTTTCATTTCAGGCTAGCTAGACATAAGTTGTTGCAAGTCTCTCAGAATATCTCTACAAGATGAGACACATCACCCTCTAAAATTATCTACCCTGAGTGAAATGCCAGGGAGTAACCTTTGGCCTCTGTCTTTTTTAATTGCAACTCAAGCCATTTTTAAGCCATGGGCTGTGACAGCCCCATACTCTGCTCTCCTTCACCCACTCTTCACTCCCCCTACTCCTCGTGGGCTGTGGGCTCTGCAGAAGACTGTGTGTGTGTGTGTGTGTGTGTGTGTGTGTGTGTGTGTACGAACGGTATTGTTAAAAAAACTGATGTGTCTTCCCCCAGACATATAGTCTTAATTCCACAACAAAGACAGCCATACATAGACTTTACCAACACATACATGCATGAAGGCACACGTGCACCCATACATACATACATACACACACATAACTCAGAGAGTGGAAAAATTCATCATGCTAAGTGACAACGCATGTATTTCAGGAAGATTCAGAGTAGAATAACTGGAAAACGCTTTAAAGATTATTTTCTCCAAGCTCCCTACAGAAGATAACCCTGTGGGGCACTGAGAAAAGAAATGACTTTTCCAGGGCCATACAATGAATTAAAAAGAGAAAAATAATTAAAATACAGTTTTCTGATTCCTGAACCCCAGAACTCTTTTCCCTAAATGCAATAAAGCCCAAGACCAAAGGTGCCAGACAGCAGTTTAGGGAGTACAGTTTCTTAAATATTTGCTTCTTTAGATGTTGTTTCCTCTCCTAGACAGCAATCCAGCTTCCTTCTTTGACTGCCGGACCCTTTAAGAAGCAAATCAAGTAGCACCTCCTCCAGGAGGCCTTATCTGATGTACCCATAGTTAAGCTAAGGCCCTTTCTGTGAGCTCCCATAGCATTCTGTGCTGAATCCTAAACTTGCATTTTCATCATTTATCCTGTGCTGGCTCTTTGGTCTTCTATTCCTCCCCAGATGCTAAGCCAAGAAGGATGTATATTGTTCATGGTTGTATCCCCAACCCCTAGCCCCCTGCACAATGCTCAGACAGATCTCATTAAACTATGCAAAATCTCATGGATCCAGGAAGCCATCACAAGGGCAAGGGGGCATGTGTGCAGCAGAGCCCAAGCCAGGTAATTTTTCTACAAGCTGAGACAGGCACACAAACAGAAGAGTGAAGGGAAGTAAGTCACTACTAAAACGTGTTCCTAAAAGGCAAGCACAGCACAACTTCAGACCATCTTACTCTTTCATGAAGCAGAGTGAAGTCTGCTGTAAGTGAAAGGAGGACAAGAAAGTGACTCCACTTGTATAGAGAAGCAGAAAGGAAGCAGGATGCAGCAGGGAAGCAGAAGCTGGAAACATCCTAAAATGGATAGCAGTCTGGTTACCTACTTGGGATCTACAGCTTGTTTCTCAGAGGAGCAGTATTTTGTGGGGGAAGGGTCTCAGTTTCTGTCTGTTGAATCCATTGACCATCTGCTTACAGCAGACCCAGGCTTTATGTGTCTAGTTTGGGGAAGCAGATGGGAGTGGGGTGATGTGAGTCTATGAAATATGCTCAGCCCCTAACCCGGTACTGGGCTCTCAGAAAACACAGATGACTTCTTGGGTGTTTTCCATGTGTACCTCTCTCCCTCATTAGGCTACACCTAGGTCATTAATCCTGCACCTTGGATGTTCTTACTCTTTGCAAACGTTTGCTGAGGACTATCATGGAACTGGTCAATCAATTATATAGATCACTATGATCATAAGAACATGGAAGTACACATTGTGTAAAATGACAGGTTATTGGGCAACCATTCTACATATACTAATTTAAACTCTAGAAAACAGGCTTAAGAATATGTATTTTGTCCAAGCACCCCAAGCAATTCATACCCTCAGACAAGTCTAGGAAACACTGGCAGAAATACATAATAGCAGTAACAATAATATTTATCATAGAAATAAATTAATTAAATAAACATAATGGTTCCTGCCTTCAAAGAGCACACAATCAGGTAAAAGAGCATTCTTTAAAATAATCATTCCTGACTCAAAGATACTCAACTTGCTTTCTAAAATAACAATATAAATAACTACAGCTTCATTTTTAGCTTTATGATATTCATTTGTGTGATTTCTTTGCAAGCATTTCTTGTGAGATTTGACTTGGAAATCCCCAAATGGAGACAGGTCACTAAAGAGAGAGCTCCAGACTGCTCCTGAGAGCATAAGCCCTTTCAGGGGACCCTCTGCAGAGCTGGGCTCAGGAAAGAAAAATGTAAACTTTTAAAAGAGTTTCTTTGGGTTTTGAGGAATATTTGCAGGCAGTTTGGGGAATGAATAAGAGTAAAAATCAGCCACCCCCAGCAGAAGTTTATGATAAATGAGGCACTTAGTACACATTATGGAGACAAAAAACAAATCCCCCTGATTCAGTTAACAAGTAATACAGAACTTGGAGTAGCTGGGCAAATAGTTCTCAGAAATTACTGGACAATCAAAATCCTGTTTAGCTGTAAATTGTGCATTGCCACCATACCAGCTGCCCAATCTCCCTCACCACTCTGCATCGGCACCTCTGCCTCTTTAGCCACCATTACCCCTCCACTGGAGAACCCTTCTCTTCTTCACCCACTGTGCTTGGCTCCCTTTCAAATGTTCTCACCCTACTCTGGGGAGCTTATCATCAGACCATGAGGCATTAATGCATGCTCTGATGGTAGAGACACAATGAAGTTCTTTCTACATGGTGCCAAGATAATCAGAAGCCTTGTTAGAAGGGAAAATCAGTCGGTAGATACAAAGACTAAATGATGGACTGCATTTATCACTTTTCAGCTAGCGCATTTTGATGTTAAATATTATTGAATTTGGGGGATTACAAGGTTCAGAGTTTTTGTTTCAAATTTGTTTGTTTGCTTGTTTGTTTTGTCTTGTGTAGCAGTGGGGTTTATTTTTCCAATGAGCTGTTATGCGGAAGCCTAATATACAATGTATGCAAGTAGAAGTGCTCTGGAAAGAGGAGGGATCAGATTCCTGCTTCTCCTTGCCCTTCTTTTTCTTCAGTGGCTCCTATCACCTCCACAGATGCTGAAGACCCAGAAGAAAAACCTAATTGAAAACCACTTTTCCCTCCAAGCCCCTTGTTTTACAAGCAATGAAACTGAGACTCAGAGAATGGAATTGCCTGCCTGACTTCTTGCAATGGCAGCAGAACTGGAAGCAGAACTCAAGTCCCTGGAATTCCATTCATTGCCTTTGTCTCCACACCAAAGGGCCAGAGGCTCTCCACTTCATGGGTTCTCATCACCCCAGGACAGTGAGGAAGGTGGCAAGAGGAGGCAGCAGCTGTTTCTTAGGCAGGCCATCTAATGCATCCTGCACCTACCCACTGCTTTCTTTGTACGTACGTTCTCATTTTGTTGAGGTTCTGAGTTGGATTAAGGTCAAACCCAATGATGTAACCCTTTCTAAACCAGAAAGATATCCTGAAAGAAGACAAAATGGAAAGTTACCATTTGCTTCTTCAGTCCACCATCAATTTCTGCCTACTCTAACCAGACCTGCCTATCAAGGAAGCAAGTGTTCACAAAGCTTTCTGTGATCCTTTCTTCATCCCTCTACCTCCTTCTCAATCACAGATCCAGTCCACATCTCCACATTTGCATTTGTCACTCTTCCCCTCTCCATCAAATATTCTTAGCTTCTGTCCAGATTCTTTACCCTACCCTGGAGAGCCTCTGCTTTCATTATTGGCCAATAAGGTATTAATATATTAGTTGCTTCAAAGTGCATTTTTTAATGAGGGTCGTGGATGTTCATTTAGCGGAATTTGATAGTGACAATACATTGACATTGGTAAGGTTAATGATTCAATGCTTTATTCCATTGAACAAGTTGAACAACACTTAGCACATTGATCCACAATGTCATACAATCCATCTTTGCTATTACTTTAATGGTGCCATGGCATCAATGCCCTTTAAGTAATTGTCAGTGTGAAAAGATGGACTTGGCCTTGTCATGTCAGATTAGAACTATACGGAATTGTGAAAAATTTTTGTCTTTTTAAAAATGCTTTCTTTCCCCTCATTGTATGTCCCTCTGATTGAATAGGGAGGCGTGGGCTTGTAGATGTAGGAGGGACAGTCTGGCTATATAGTGAAGAGACAGATTGGGCACGCAGAGACACAATGATCTACATTTTCTAAACCCTGATTTTCATCCTGCATCAGACCTGCATGACCTTGGACAGGCTTGTTAGCTTCCTTAGATCTCTATGCTTTCGTTTTTAAAAATGGAAATAGTTAATGAAATCTACTTGTCCCACCTACTTCACAAATGATGAGTCTTAGCTTTAAGGCATGATGCCCTGCCCCTGGCTCCAAAGAGATGACAGAAGAGAGAGAAAAGAATGGGCTGGAATCTCACCTGGACCCTGCCCACCAGGAGATAGGTAGATAAAAGTTGGGGATACTATACCAGGGGCCAACTCTGGGTGACAGCTTAGATGGCTACAGTGTCTAAGGTCTTGACAAGCCCATGGGTCTTCCAGGAGAGGGTACTGAGAGCCTGACCAGCTAGGCAGAACACATTTCTAGAGAATAATAGTGACACCAAACAGGCAGTCATTACTCTGAAATACATCCTTGGGACATTGTTGTCCAGCAGGGCTGAACTCAGGGCAGGCCTCCTGACTTGAAGGTGACCATTAGATGGGTGAAAACCTTGAAAAGGAGACCTTGGCAGACAGGAGGATGAGCTATGGCTTGGGGACTACACAGGGTCCAGCAGTTTCCCTGAGTAGAGATATCTCATGATGTTTTGGCAGGAGCGATTCTAATGGTAGTTGGGTGACTGAACATAGTGAAGTCTTAAGCCTACAAACTCACGAGAGAAAACCAAACACCGCATGTTCTCACTCATAGGTGGGAACTGAACAATGAGATCACTTGGACTCGGGAAGGGGAACATCACACACTGGGGCCTATCATGGGGAGGGGGGAGGGGGGAGGGATTTCATTGGGGAGTTATACATGATATAAACGTCATGCACATGTACCCTAGAACTTAAAGTATAATAAAAAAAAATAAAAAATAAAAAATAAAAAATAAAAAAAGAATTAAGTCTATCCAAAGTCGTGCCTTGGTCAGTACTAGCTAAGAATTTGGGCAAGGATGCAGAAAGAGGAGAGCTCTAAGCTAGTGAGCAAGAAGCCCCACAGCACCCTATGTGAAGGCTGTGGAGGTGGCATATTGAACACAGCTTTACCCATTGCTTGCTGGATGGCTTTGACAACTGAGCAGGTTACTAAACAGCTCCAAGTTTCATTTTTCTCTTTTGCAAAAGGGGAAGCAAAACTACCTCACAGGGGCTTTGGGAGATTAGTTGGTACTTGTATGGGGTGGGGTGGGGCTTGGCTAAGGAAGCATCAGATTTTTGTTTGAAAGGAATGAAATGAGGCAGAAGAAAGAGGTATGAAGTATGTTTAACATCATCCATTTAACAGACCTGCTATGCACCAGACACTAAGACTTGAGAAAACAAAGATAGACCATATGCTATCCCTGCCCCCAAGTCGCCCACAATCTAAGAGAGGAGACAGACTGTGTATTTTGATGTCAACTCTGAAATATTTAGTCCTAAAGAAAGGAAAATGTTAGCAATCTCCAGGAAGGAAAAACTGTAGGGCCTCCTTCTTTCCATCATCTCACTCACTCCCTACAGCACGTTTCTAATTCTGCCTGTGGCTGGATGGGTGAGTTTCACTCTGGAGGAAATTATTAGGGAGCCACACTTGGCTGCAGAACTAAGCCATGTTCTGTAATAAATTTTACCAATAAAGTTGGTATTTTTATTTCCATCTGTTTGACAACTGTGTCTTATTTCTCAATTGATTCTGAATTCAATAGGGGAAGAAAGGGTGTGTTATTTATTGGTTTCCACAAAATCCAACATGATACAGGTTACTGTACAGCAGAAGTATGTGCAAGGCAGAGAAATTGTATGCAGCATGGACAGATTTATTCTATATGGTGTGTGTGTGTGTGTTTGCGTGCGCAGAGTCGGGGAAGATTTACAAAAGTGGGGGATGAGTGGCTAAAGAAAGAATGATTAGGAAAATGGAAAGAAGAAAAGAAGAGCACCCCACACACATCCATAAAACAGCAAGTACAGGGGCTGGAAGGTGAGAAAGAGCACACGCAAAAAAATGTCAGAAAGGATCAGATGTTGTGTAAGTGTTCAGTAGGAGTGTAAGTATCGTTTGGTCAATGTTGTACCAAAGAACCCATATCTTCCAAGGGAACATTTCACAGATGTCTCTGTGTTGGAATTAGCAATGCCATAGTAAACCCAAGGAAATACTCTTACCAGAGCTGGCCCAGTGCAAAGTGGAATGACACTAAAGTATATTTTGGGGCATTGTTTTACCTCAACAACTTGGAATCTTGGGTTTGGGTCTCATCATACCATTATCAGCGCAAACTTTGTGGGGCCTCAGTTTCCACGTGTAAAAGAACAGTATTACATAATCTCCAAGTCTTCTTCCAGCTCTGACATTCCATGGACTTCTCATCCTTTCACAGTTTCTTTTTTCCCCAATCAGTCCTTTCCTGCTGAACTCTCAACAGAGAACCCTAGTCTCAAGATCTGTACAGATTCATTATCAGTGTCTCAGATCTAACTTTGCCAATATGTGGGAACACAGCCCTGTAAAACGTCACTTGGCACTTATTTAAGCACTTCCTTATTCTCCACACAGTAGGGTATGGTCAATTTTTTAAGGAGGGAACAAATATTGAGCTGAGCCATTATTTGATTTTAGAATTAAATTTAGTTCTTGAAGTCCTTCTTTTTCCCTTAAGAACTCCATCATCCAACAGTCATATGTATAGACCCATAAAAAAGGGTAATGCCAAGGGTGTTCTGAAAATAGGGCAAAAGTGTGGAATGTTTATTCCTTGAAGGTGAGTTTCTCAATGCTGGCATTACTGACATTTTGGGCTGGATAATTGTTATGGGGGCTGTCCTGTGCCTTGTAGGATGCACAGAAGCATCTCTGGCCTTTATTCCCTGATGCCATAGAACCCCTCCCCAGTTGTGACAACAAATGGCATTTCCCCAGGCATTTCCCAATGTGCCCTAGGGATCAAGATTGAGAACCATTGTCTTAGGAGGTTCCAATTCCCTCTACATAAGGTGAGTAAATTGATTGTAAGCACACATGCATGTCCTCAGAAAGGAGTTAAAGAATGTATTTCTCTTTGATACTATTCATTCCTTCGTTAATTCAACTAATGGAGTTCTTACCGGATGTTGACTACAATTCTTGGTTATTTAAATTCTCATTTTGGAATCCTTAACTCTATCCATTTTTAAGCCTGATAATACTGGCTTTTTCCTACGTCTCCTTAGCTGTTTCTCACACCACCACCACCACCACAGCCATTACTGTTGTTCATGATCGTAAAGCTTACCGATCCCCGTCTCTGAGCTTCCACACCTGCCACTCACCCACAGGAAATCATACGCACCAGTGAAAACTCTGAGGGTCTGAAAGAAAGTCCTTGAATTCTAGTTTTGGTTCTGTCCCTTACTAGCTGTGTGACCTTAAAAATGTGTGTGCCTCTCTGAGTGTCATAATCTCACCTATAAAATGAGAATGACAGTGGCACATCCCTGCCTACCCATCCTGGTTGTTTTGAGAAATAAGAAAATGGCAGAGGAAGTGCTTTGAAAACCATGAAGCACTGTACAAAAGAGAAAGATTGTTATTATCATGATCATTATCTGTAGAACAAAAGATTTGGAAAGGAAAAGAGTATTAGCACAAACTGCTTATCCAGCGGACAGAAAGGCAGATGACGGAGCAAAACAATAATCACTCAGATTGGGCACAGGATAAGAAACTGGAGAAGACAAGCACAGTCTCTTTGCTGTTTTGAGGGCAAGTACGCTCCCTTCCTCCAGGAATGGAAGCTAAAGACAAGACACCCTAGCACGGTTGTGAGAAGGGACTTTATTGGGCCCCTACATAGGGCTGCTTGATGAGGCCTGGGTCTGCTTTCAAGTACTACTGCAAAAAGCACAGCTCTTCCGTGCAGAGGGAACCTCAAGGAGATAGTCTGTTCATGTACCTTAGGTACTTACTTACAATGTGCCAGTCACTGTGCTTGGGGTGATTCCTGAGGATGCTTTCATCAGCAATGCATCCAGAAAGGATGGGAAAGTCTACACTCCCCGTCCAGCCCAAGCTGTCTCGTCTATGCTAGAGCACCTGTCTCTGCCTCACGGTGTCCCAATGTAAGATCTCTATATTCCATAAGGAAAACGTGGTAACCTTTGGAAATGTATTACAGCATGAAACATGGAGTCTGTGAAATCACTTTTGTAAATTGTGAAGCATGTGTCATGGTCCTATTTTTTATATTATAAAAATGATGATGATGATAGTGGGCATGTATTTATAATGCTTAGTATGTGCCAGGACTACTCTAAATACTTTAACGTTCATTCACCAATTAACAGAAATTGAAAGTGAAGATAAATATGAGTAGCATTGCACAGAGGGGTCTACCAAGCCCCACCATCACCTAGCTTTTTTTTTTTTTTTTTTTTTTTTTTACTATTTCCATGGTTCTCTATGTTTTTTGATTTTCAGTGAAAGGGGAACAAAAGTATGTCCAAAGTGGGCAAGAGTCCAGATAGTACCTAAGAAGAGCACTACCAGAAGCAGTGAAAATGAACACATCATATTAATTAAGTAAACAAGAGGACAAGGGATAGTGGCTGAGGCTGGGAGGTTCACACTGCAGATTCTATGGCCTCCAAGGACAGAGCCAGTCAGCAACTATGGAACAAGGGGAAACTTATCTGTAAATGTGGAGTTAGCAGCCCTAGAGGAAGTTAGAGAAGATACCAGTTTACAAGACACCATAGGGAATTTCCCTTTTGTACTCAGGTAGAGATCTTCGGGGACTGAATCTTCCCATGATTCTTTGAATGGTAAGAGAATGATTAAATAACCATTGTTTCCTTATGTACAAAGATACATGACTACAGATAGGACCGTCAGGGTCCTGTAAAGAGACATTTTCTTTGGCACTGAAGGAAAATGTTTTACTGCCCAACAAGGGCAACATGGTATTCTAGTGATATTCAATTTTTTATTTCCCCTATCCCCAACTAAAGAAACCATTGTACGCAGAGATCTCCACTTTTCTTTTTTGTGTGTGAGATATCCACTTTTGAGGATAGTTTGTGAACACAAGTCATTTTGATACCTGGAAGTTGTGCTTTTTTATTTTGCTTGAGGTAAAGTCCTTCTTTCTGAGCCAGCAAACATTTCATGTTCGCTAAAACAAGAAGGAAAGAGAGGCAGCATTCGCTGATGTCCTGGCTGTAGGCCGTGGGATCCCAGGGCTGACAGCGGGCTGTGGTTTAAATCTGAAAAGATGTCCCGTTCAGTGTGGGCATGGTCTTCGTTTCAATCATTTAGCACCCTGACTTGACCCTCAGGCCTCTGTAGTCCAAGGAAACATCTTTGGCAGTTAAAGATTCCTTTTCCCAGCCAAATACAATGCCTCTTATATTTAAAACCTCCAAGTCTGGGCATAGTGTTTCATGATGGTAATCCCAGCACTTTGAAAGGCTGAAGTGGCAGGATGGCTTAAGCCCAGGAGTTTGAGACCAGCCTGCGCAACATAGCCAGACCTCCTCTCTATTTAAAATAAAAAAGATTTTAAAATACATAAAACCACCTAAAAATTTATCTTTTTGTATGTTAGTGTACTCCCCTGTTTAGCACTTAAATAGCATTCCACTTAGTACTTAAAACAACCCTGAAAGGGTTTGTTTTATTATTATTATCGTCATCCCATTTTATAGCTGATAAAATGAGGCTGTGAGTGAGCAAATAACATTTCCAAGATCACCCAAGATCAGAAAAGGATGGAACAGAATCTCAGCCCGAGTGATGTTTAGAGTTCGCAGACTTCGAAGAAAGACCATGATCTTCACATTTCACCTGACTGCATTCATTTATTGGCTCTGGGTTTGGTAAGTTCTCTTTGAAGGCCTAGTCGGCCTCACCCTCTAATAATCTGAATCCTATGATGGCGCTGGCTGGGTTCTGAGGCATCTGGGGGCCCATAACTCCCATCTCTTGTGGCTGCTTCTTTTATAGCTGTACACCAAGCCATCAGAAGGGTTCCCATGGCTTTTGATGCAGCTGCTTAGAACACAAAGAGCCCCGAGGAGCCTCAGAAAGAGTACAGCAGTGGCACAAAACCTCCTGACACTGGGTGTGGTGTCTGCCCTTTTCTCACTATCTCCTTTCCTTCTAAATTACTTTTGATTATACAGCGTCTGCTTCCTTGCGACATGCATATGCTTCTCCCCCTAAATCTGAATGCCTGTGGAGTAGCCCATACAGAGAGCTGCATACAAATGCACAGCTGAAAGTTGTCTTTAGAGGCCTTCCATAAATCAGATCTACAAGCTCAGCTAGCACATCTCTGGGAGGTGGCAGATAGCAGCACAGGCAAAGACAGAAAGTGCCAGACTGCCCCAATTATCTGATAGCTCAGAATCTTTCCATTCCTCTGGGTGCAGGCAGAGAGAGCAGGCAATCAGCAGGAAGAGACCTTCCCGCCTTCTACTGGGTGATATGTGGTCTCCCAGGCAGTGGAAGAAAAAGAGGGCATCTGTGATGTTAGGATGAGCCCACAAAGCTCACAGAGGAAGACACAGACGATGCTCTGGTGCTGGTAAATCCCCGTGTTGGTGCATCTGCAGCTTCCCATATTCCAATCTCATTCTGCTCGCTGGATGCAGTCACTAGTGTTCCCACTTTAGCCCCTAAATCCTGCTCCGCTGTGGTGTCCTTGTAGACATCACCACTTTCTCACTCATCTTTGTTTCTTTATCTTCCTGTAGACTTACCATGTTTCTTACAGAAACTCATATTGAAAAAATATTGGTACAGTTGATTTGATTGAGATGGTTTGATCTGCGTTGGTTGGCTATATGGAAATTTACAACAAAATAAATAATACAGAAATAATTACTAAAGCCAAGACCCCAAGAAGGCCTAGTGTGAGTAAAGAAATATGACAGACTAAGTAAGCCAGCTCTTCTTGGAGAGGATAGAGAAGCCATTGATGACTTCCTTTCCCTAAGAAAAGTTTTTTAGGAAGGGACTGGGCAGAACTGAGGGCAAGTCAGTCCCGTGTCCCAGGGGCCTGTCCAGGCCAGGGTGGGAGACTTCTCCTTCCTAGAATTTCAGTGTTTGAAGCCAGGGAGCAATTCGAGAAAACAGGCTCTTACTGCAAAGCCAGGCACTTTAAATGGATTATCTTTGTTTTAACAGCTTTATGGAGGTATAATTGACATGCAATAAACCACACATATTTAAAATACACAATTTGATAAAGTTTGACATCTATACACCAATAACATTTTCACCATGATCAATACAGTGAACATGTTTATCAGCCTCCAAAATTTCCTTGTACTCTCCCTCCTGCACCTCCTCACTCTCCTCCCCAGACAACTATTGATCTGCTTTCTGTTGCTGTGGATTTATTTACATTTTCTAATGTCTTAAAATAAATGGATTTATATAGTTTGTACTCAGCAGGTCACTCCATTATATTGCTGAGTAGTATACACCACAATTTGTTTATTTATTCACCTGTTGATAGGCATTTGGATTATTTTCTGCTTTGCACAATTACAAATAAAACTGCTATGAACACTTGTATACAAGTCTTTATATGAACATGTGTTTTTAATTCTGTTGGGTAAATACCTAAGAGTGGAATGCCTAGATCCTGTGGTAGACGTCTGCTGAATGTTTAAGAAACTGTCAACCATTCTGCAAAGTGGTTATACCATGTTACATTAACACCACCAGAGCATGAGCATTCCGAATCCAATATATCTTTGCTGACACTTAGTCATTTTAATTTTAGCTAATCTAACAGGTAGTGGTATACCACTGTGGTTTTAATTTGCACTTTGCTAATGACTAATGATGTTGCATATCATTTCATGTGCTTATTTGCCATCTGTGGTGAGTTCAAATCTTTTGCCCATTTTAAATTTATTTTTCCTTATTATTGAAACTTTTAAAGATCAACTTTATTGAGAATTAATTTACATACATCTCAATGAGTTTCAACAAACGTATTCACCTCGGTAACTACCACCACAGTCAAGATACAGAAGATTTCCATCACTTCATAAAGTCCTGCCTTCTTTTAGAGGGCCCATTCTTTTATATGTGTGTGTGTGTGTGTGTGTGTGTGTGTATTTAATAAGAGCTTTATTGAGATATAATTTAGATATCAAAAAATTTACCCATTTAAAGTATGCAAGTCAGTGCTTTTTAGCATATTAACAGATTTTAAATCATCACCATAATCAATTTTAGAACATTTCATCTCCTTATACACATTAGCAGTCACTCCCCATTTCCCATCCATCACCTAACAAACACTACACAACCACTAATTTGCTTTCTGTCTCTAGAGATTTGCCTATTCTGGACATTTCATACAAATGTAATAATACAATAAGTAATCCTTTGTGGCTATCTTCCTTCATGTAGCATAATGATTTCAAGGTCCATTCGTGTTATAGTATATATTAGTGCTTCATTTATTTGTATTGATAAATAACATTCCACTGTATGACTAGAGCACACACATTTTATTTATTCATTCATCAGTTGATGGACGTTTGTGTTTCCCTTTTTTGGCTTTTATGAATAATGCTGTTATGAACATTTGTGTATAAGTGTTTGTATAGATATATACTTTCTTTTATTTTGAGTGTATACCTAGGAGTAGAGTTGCTAGGTCATATGGTACTTCTAGACAATCTTTCAAGACATGGATGTGTTATTTTCCTGAGTTGTACCATTTCATATTCCCACCAGCACTGTATAAGGGCTCTGATGTCTCTACATTCCTTAGATATTTGTCATGATCTGTCTTTTTTATTATAGCCATCCTAGCGAGTATGATGTGGCAATACACTGTAGTTTTGATTTGGATTTCTCTGATGGCTAATGATGTTAAGCACATTTTCATGGGTTTATTGGCCATTTTTATACCTTCTTTGGAGAAATGCCTATTCAGATTCTTTGCCCATTTTAAAATTGGTTTACTTGTCTTATTATTGAGTTGTTAAATGTTTTTTATATATTCTAGATACAAGTCTCTTATCAAATATGTGATCTGCAAAAATTCTATTTCATTTTGTGGGTTATCTTTTCATTTTCTTGTTGATATCCTTTAAAGCTCAAAGTTTTAATTTTGTTGATGTCTTCTTATTGGTGAGATTTAAGAGTTCTATGCGTATTCTAGATTCAAGTCTTTTATTAAATATGTGCTCTGAAAATATTTTGCTCCCAGTCTAATTTGTCCTTTCATTCTCTCCAAAGTAACTTGAAAAGCAGAAGTTTTTAATTTTCATGAAGTTTAATTTAACAATACTTTTCTTAGATTATGCTTTTGCTATAAAATTATCTCAGAAACTTTTACGTAATCCAAGATCATAAACATTTTATCCTATATTTTCTTCTAAAAGTATTTTACGTTTGGAACTATAATCAATGTGAGTTAATTTTGCAAAATTATGCAAATTGAACTTTCTTTTGCTTTGTTGGCATAAGAATATCCAATTCTTGGCCGGGCGCGGTGGCTCAAGCCTGTAATCCCAGCACTTTGGGAGGTCGAGACGGGCGGATCATGAGGTCAGGAGATTGAGACCATCCTGGCTATCATGGTGAAACCCCGTCTCTACTAAAAAATACAAAAAAAACTAGCCGGGCGAGGTGGCGGGCGCCTATAGTCCCAGCTACTCGGGAGGCTGAGGCAGGAGAATGATGTAAACCCAGGAGGCGGAGCTTGCAGTGAGCTGAGATCCGGCCACTGCACTCCAGCCTGGGAGACAGAGCGAGACTCTGTCTCAAAAAAAAAAAAAAAAAAAAAAAAACCAGAATATCCAATTGTTTAGCACCATTTGTTGAAAAGATCATCCTTTCTCCACTGAATTGCTTTTACATCTTTGTCAAAAACCTGTTTTCCATGTATCTGCAGGTCTCTGGACTCTACTATTTTCCAATGATACTTCTGTCTGTCTTTATATCAATACCACACTGTCTTGACTGCTGAACCTTTCATTAGTCTTAAATTAGGTAGTGTTTCGTCTCAGCTTTGTTCCTCTTTTTTTAAAATTGTTTTGGCTATTCTAGTTGTTTTTTTTTTTTTTTTTTGCATTTCCAGTAAATTTTAGAATTAGCTTGTCAATTTCTACAAGAAAGCCTGCTGAATTTTTGATTGTGATTACATTAATTTTATAAATTAATTTAGGGACAGTTGACATCTTACAAATATTAACTCTCCCAGCCCATGATAGGGTATATCTATTTCAGTCTTGTTTAATGTTT
This sequence comes from Trachypithecus francoisi, assembly GCF_009764315.1. Taxonomy (NCBI): domain Eukaryota; kingdom Metazoa; phylum Chordata; class Mammalia; order Primates; family Cercopithecidae; genus Trachypithecus; species Trachypithecus francoisi. The sequence continues at coordinate 65,414,343 of NW_022681470.1, read as the reverse complement.
CTCAACAATATCTTATAGTTTTCAGTGTATAGTTTCTAACATCTTTTGTCACATTTGTCATACTTTTGATGCTATTGTAAATGGTACTGCTATTTAATTTCCGTATCTATTTGTTCATTGCTAGTATATAAAAATACAATTGATTTCTTTATATTGACCTTGTATCATATCTTAGTAAACTCACTTATTAGTTTTAGTATTATAGCTTTTTTGTAGATTCCATCAGATTTTCTGTTATCAGAAGTTATCAACTGGGAGTGGTTTTTACCCCTCTGGGGAGACATAAAACAATGTTTGGATACATTTTTGTTTGTCATCTCTTGGAGGCAGGAGGGGCAGTGCTACCAGCATCTAGTGGGCAGAGGCCAGAGATTCTGCTAAACATCTTACAATACACAGGACAGCCCCCCACAACAAAGGATTATGAGGACCAAAATGTCCAGCAGAGGTTGAAAAAGACCATTCTACATAGACAATTATGTACTCTACAAATAAAGACAATTTTACTTCCTCCTTTCCAATTTTTTTACTTCTTTTTCTTGCCTGGTTACACTAATCAGAATTTCTAATGTTTAATAGAAGAGGGGAAAGCAGATGCATTTCCCTTATTCTTGATATTAGAGGGAAAGAATTCAGTCTTTCACTAGAAAGTATGATGTTAGTTGTAGATACTTTTGTAGATGCCCTTTATCAGGTTGAAAAATGTCCTTTCTATTCCTAGTTTGCTAAGAGTTTTTTCAGGAATGGATGTTAGATTTTGTCACATGCTTTTTCTGTCTCTATTGAGATGATCATATAGTTTTTCTTTTTTATTTTACTAATATGATAAATTCAATGGATTGATTTTAAATATTAAATATGTGCTTTTTTATGATAAATCCCTCTGGTTCAAGATGTGTTTTGATTTTTGTGTAAGATTGGATTGGATTTGACAAATTTTTTGAAAACTTTTGTATCTATGTTCACAAGATGGTCTGTAGTTTTATTTATTTCTAATGTCGTCTGGTTTTGCTGTTTGATTTTGGTAATGCCAGCCTGAAAGGATGAGATGAAAATTATTTCTTCATCTTCAATTTTCTGGATCAGTTTATGAGGAAATAACTTTTTTTTTTTTTTTTTTTAAGACGGAATTTCTCTCTCTCTGTCTTCCAGGCTGGAGTGCAGTGATGCGATCTCAGCTCACTGCAACCTCTGCCTCCTGTGTTCAAGAGATTCTCCTGCCTCAGCCTCCCGAGTAGCTGGGACTACAGGCATGCGCTATCATGCCCAGCTAACTTTTGTATTTTAAGTAGAGACGGGGTTTCACCATATCGGCCAGGCTGATCTCAAACTCCTGACCTCATGATATGCCCCCCTCAGCCTCCCAAGGTGCTGGGATTACAGGCGTGAGCCACCGTGCCCGTCCAACTCTTTTTTAAATATTTGGGAGAATTCACCAGTGAGGGTGTCTGAGCCCAAAGTTTTCTCTGTAGATGTTTTAACTACAAATTCAAGGTCTTTATGTGCTATAGGACTATTCAGGTTATTTATATCTTCTTAAGTAAGCATCAGTAGTTTATATCTTTCAAGAAACTTGTCAGCTTCTTCTGAGATCGAAATTTATCAAGTTGCTCACAATATTTCTTCATTGTCTTTTTAATATCAGTGGATCTGTAGTGATGTCACTTCTCGTTTCTGATATTGGTAGCTTGTTTCTTCTCTCTTTGATTCCTGATCAGTGTTGTTTGTTCTTGGAGATAAATAAAATTGACAACTCTCTAGCCAGACTCTTTTCTATTTTGTTGATTTTTGCTTTAATAGTTATTATTTTCCTTCTTTTTACTTTAGGTTTAGGGGCCCTTCTTTTCCTAGTTTATTAACATAAAAGGTGACATCACTGATTTGAGACTTTTTTTATTAATAAATATGTTTAGTGCTATAATTTTCCCCCTAAATACTGCCACAGCAGCATCCCATAAAGTCTAATATGTTATACTTGTTTTCAATTCAAAATACTTTTGATATTTTTCCTTCACCTGATGGATTATTCAGAAGTATATTTTAGTTTCTAAATGCTTGGTTATTTTCTAGATATCTTTATGTTATTGAGTTCTAATTTAATTTCATTGCAGCCAGATAACACATTTTCTAGTATTGGAATCCTTTTAAATTTATTAAGACTTGTTTTATGGCCCAGGATAGGGTCTATCTTGCTCATGGAACCATCTGGCAATGTGCAATAAAAAGCAGGTTCCCAGTCACAGGACAGCCATTCAAAGGCAGACTTCTATCCCTGACAAAAATTTAATGTTCCATGTGCACTTAAAAAGGTATACATTTCACTGTTATTGGGTGAGGCTGTTCTATAAACGTCATCAGGCCAAGTTAGTTGATAGTGTTGTTCAAGTCTACTATATACTTGCTGATTGTCTGTCTAGAGTCTATGGCTTTATAGTTTTCATGAACTTTAGAAAAAATTTTGTCCATTGTACCTTCAAATATTTTTTCTGACTCCTCTCTACCCTTTTTTTCAGAAACTTCAATCACATGTATACCAGGCTGCTTGAAGTTGTCACATGGCTGTTCCCATTTTTTTTAGTTCTTTTTTCTTCCTCTGTGTATTTCATTTTGGGGAGTTTCTATTGCTGTATCTTACAATTTACTAATCTTTTCCTGTGCAATGTCTGTCTACTCTGCCATTAATCCTATCCAGTGCATTTTTTATATCAGACATTGTTTGATTGCTTTTTCTCTCTAGAAGTCTGTTCAGGTGTTTTGTATATCTTCCATGGCTCTATTTAATTTTTTGAACATGCAAATACAGTTATAATAACTGTTTAGTCGTCTAATTCCAACATCTACATCATTTCTTGATCATTTTCTATTCTTTTCCTCATATTTTTCTGCTTCTTTGTGTTCTCATAATCATTATTGCATTCCAGACATTATGAATTTTGCCTTATTGGGTGCTGCATATTTTTGTATTCCCAGAAATATTCTCAAGCTTTGTTCTTGGACATAGTTAAGTGACTTGGAAACAGTGTGTTCCTTTTGAGTCTTGCTTTTAGATGTGTTAGATTGGGCTAGAGCAGTGTTCAGACTAGGGCCAAGTGTTCTCCATTACTGGGGCCAGACCTTCCTGAGTATGCCACCCTGTGCCTCACTTATTATTGGTTTCTCCAGTCTTGGTGGTGGAGCAGGCACTATCTGTAGCACTGTCATAACCCACAACACTATTCTCTGTAGTCCTTCTAGATGACTATTTCTCAGGCCTCAATTATTTTTCTAACATTCAGGTGGTTGATCAGTATTCTGCCAGATACTTGAGACAGACCCTTTGTGGATCCTGAGGTTCTCTCTGGGTAGCTCTCCTTCATAGTATTTGGTCTCTTATCTCACAAACTCCAGCCACACTAGACTCCTCGCACCCTCCCCTCTGTCTCCTCAAGTCATGAAATTTGCCAAGCTCTGCCTGAGTTTCCTCTGCTTACATCACAGTCTAAAATCCCCTCAATGGAGTAAGCTGGGCTCCCCTCATTTATTTTCTCTCTCTCAGGGATCACAGCCCTTTGTTGCTTGATGTCCAGTCTCTTGAAACTATTGTTTTATATATTTTGTCTGTTTATCCTTTCTTTGCATCATACAGGATGGTGAACCCAGACCCTCTTACTCCATCTTGTCCAGAGGTAAAAGCCTCTAACTACATCATCTTTCAAATTTCACAACCACTCTGTAAGCACTAAATTCATATTAAAATTATGCTTACTTTCTGGAAAGATAATTTGAAGGACAGAGAGATTAAGTGAGCTGTCCAGGATTCACACCTAGATCTATGTGACGCCAGAGTCCATGCTCGGAGTTATCATCAGACTTGCCTCTCTAGGTTTGTGACACCCTCCTAACACTTACAGGTGGGCTTACCTAGCCCATGACCAACCCCGAGTCAGCCTCACTTGAGGTCCACTTCTGACCACACTCAGGCACTCAGTTACTTCTTCAATCCTGGTCTGTTCAGTAGTGAGCATGGGTGGTGAGAGAAGAGGATGTGAATATGCAGTTCCAGATCCCAGTGAGGAAGTTAAAGTTGGAAATGGGGATCTAGCAAGTGATACCTAGTGGTCCTACCTAGTGATCTTCAATAGAAAGCCAGGCTTCAAGCCACAGGACAGCCATCCAAGGGCAGGTTTTCCATTACGGGAAAAACTTGGTAAGATTTAAAGGCAGAAGAAAAACTTGGACAGGGATCAAAATAGAATTACAGTTTTCTAATATAAGTTTCAAATAAAAGTATAGTTTTTTTAATATAAGTTGTAATTTGGGGATAAGATGAAGGTAAAAGCCTGTTTCTAGAACAGGTGTGCCATTGTTAAGGAGGTGGTGGATGGAAGAGAAAAATGAAGTCCAGGTGTGAGTACTGGGCAAGCTATCCCCAGCCAGAATAACAGGGACAATGACTCAGTGCTAAGCCCACAATATGACAGTCTAGCATGGCTTAAGATCAGGATCTCAGAGCCTGGGCAGGCCTGGAATAACAGGAACAGAGATAGTAGACCAGCTGAGGAAAAGTAGAAATGAAGATCTTAAGGACTTCTTTGCCCCAGATGCCCTGTCATAGTCACTTTACAAACCTCAGTGGAGACACTTGCATTAGTTAGAGAGAATCAGGCATTGAGAATGGCTCAGTCCATAGGGTGGTGATCATAAGTTCAAACTTATGCTCCCAAGGCTATGAGCATTTGAAGAGGCAATTGTTCTGTATGGAGGATAGGTTCAGCTGAAAGAGGACTGAAAAGTCTATGTTGCTACCGGGTTTTTCTGACTCAGGACTAGGATGTGAAGGTCGTGGGTGAGAAAGGACCTTTAGAGCTGCTGCATCCACAGAGATCAGCAGTGATAGATCATAAGTCAGGTCAGGTCCCAGGCCACACTCTTTCCAGGAAATGGTATGGAGGCCTGCAGGAAAGGCCCACCCCAAGGGTGGTCAGTAGGAAGCAACACCATGGGAGATGTCCTCTATCCCCCCTCGAATAAGAAATTCAGGTGGCCAGGCACGGTGGCTCTTGCCTGGAATCCCAGCACTTTGGGAGGGTAAGACTGGCAGATCATCAGGCCAGGAGTTCAAAACCAGCCTGGCCAGCATGGTGAAACCCCATGTCCACTAAAAATACAAAAATTAGCCAGGAATGGTGGTGCATACCTATAATCTCAGCTACTTGAGAGGCTGAGGCAAGAGAATTGCTTGAACCTGGAAGGCGGAAGTTGCAATGAGCCGAGATCGTGCCTGCCACTGCACTCCAGCCTGGGTGACAGAGCAAGACCTCATCTCAGTTAAAAAAAAAAAAAAAAGAAAGAAAGAAAGAAAGAAAGAGAAAAGAAAGAGAAAAGAAAGAGAAAAGAAAGAAAGAAAGAAAAGAAATTCAGGTATCCTTATAGGTTTGGCAGTGTATCACAAATGATAGCGAGATTTCTTTAGTTCACATCTGAATCATTCTCATCCTTCAGGTCTCAGCTCTAATATCTTCCTTTGAGAGGCCCTTCCTCACTACCTCTTCTCAAGTCGATTTTCTAGTTTCTCTGTGACTCCTCATTGCCTGTCTAGAACTTAACAGATGAGACCAGGAATCCTGAGGTTGAATTGTCTGGATTTAAGTCCAGATTCAGTCACAAATAGGCTCTGTGAATTTTGGCAACTTATTAATATTTATTTGTCCACTTTCCGCTGATTAAGTGGTCATTATAGAACTTATCTCTAGGATTGTTGTGGAGACTTACTAGCTAAACATTAGGTTGAACCTATGAAACTGCCATTTTGGGAAGTCAAAAATGGTCATTTGTCAACAATTTCATATGGATCAGCCTGAAATATATGTGAGGCCTTAGACGTGGGCTAGTAAGCAGTATACAGAGGTATTAGGTATTATAAATCAATCTGTAATCATTTAAAAAAATTTTTTAGAGATGGGGTCTCACTCTGTGGCCCAGGCTAAAACACAGTGGTACAATTAACTCACTGCATCCTCAAGTGATCTGCTTGCCTTGGCCTCCCAAAGTGCTGGGATTATAGGCATGAATCACCTACTTATTTTGTTGATTCATTCACTGTTTATGCCCCACAGTGGAATGGAAGCCCCTAGATGGATCTTGGCCATCTTCTTTTTCACTCTATGCAGGGCACCTGGTACAGTCCCTGGCACACAATCACTGTTCAATAACTATTTACAGGCTGGGCGCGGTGGCTCAAGCCTGTAATCCCAGCACTTTGGGAGGCCGAGACGGGCGGATCACGAGGTCAGGAGATCGAGACCATCCTGGCTAATACGGTGAAACCCCGTCTCTACTAAAAAAATACAAAAAACTAGCCGGGCGACGAGGCGGGCGCCTGTAGTCCCAGCTACTCGAGAGGCTGAGACAGGAGAATGGCGTGAACCCGGGAGGCGGAGCTTGCAGTGAGCTGAGAGCCGGCCACTGCACTCCAGCCTGGGCGGCAGAGCAAGACTCCGTCTCAAAAAAAAAAAAAAAAAAAATAACTATTTACAAAAATTTCAATATTTCAAACTTAAATATTTATACGTAAATTAAAATTTAAGATTTACAAATATTTAAATATTTATTGAACAAATGAATGGGACATTTGTTCTGACCCCTCTAATAAAGACTGGGCACAAGGCTCCTGGTAGGAGGCATATACCTGTGACCACCTCATTCTTTTGTCTCAATGGAGAAGTAAGGGAAAAAACAAGGCTGCAGGGTTCTGGTGCTAACCCACCTCACCTCCTTGCTTGCACTCAACCCCTGCTGGCATGGGCAGGGCTTGAAAGAGCTGATTGGTGTGTTGCCTGTGGGATTCAGCAGAGTCATGTGCTCCTGAGCTGAAGACAGCAGCCCTCACTTTCCCAAAACAAGCAGGATTGCAAAATGAATAAATAAGAAATACACCCCTGTGTCTGTGTGTTTGTTTGATGATTTGGGTTTGTATATTTCATTGCCATAATGACAGGGGTGAGCTAGGCTTTGGAGCCAAGTTCCCCTCTCCATCTGGATCGCCTGGGAGCCAGTCTGGAGGGACAATTAGTGAGTAGAACCGCAGTAGGAATGAGTGCCTCTTATTGAATACACAGCTCAGGATCTAGGGGCTCATGTTTTTCTGACATAAAGACAGACTTATTTCAGGCTTATCTGAGCCAGCAGGTAGCTTGGCATTTTAGTAAAGTGTTTTCCTATGTTGCCTCCTCAAGTCCCGGCCACAGACTTTGCCAGGGGCGTAGACTCTGAGCTCCTAGCAAAGCCTCAGACTGCAGAGCCCAATTTGCCCACCCCATGCACTGAGTCCCTGTCTTTGCTTTGAAGAGTACGGTTTAAAAAACCAACCAAAAAAACCCACTGCTTTGTCTACCCATAGATGCATACTAGACGCAAGACGTGGGCTAGGTTTGTCCCTCCATGGAAGGCTTTGTGGTGTCATTACCCTGACATCTGTGCTGAGTCCCGGCGGCCCAATAACCACGAGGCTCAGCCACTGCTCCAAGGCCCAGAAAAGCAGTTAAGGGAAGTCAGGCTGCGCGTATCTATTAGACCTTGTAATGGTTCTTTTGAGAATTTTGCTCCTCTTCACGCTGGTGTCTGTATCTGTGCATTTCCTGTATATGTTTTCTCTTTTCTTGTTGGATTGTTAATTCCCCATGCCCTTCCTTTCTCCTTTCAGCTCTTCAGTCTCTCTCCTCCTTTGCCATCACTTACTTCAGCATCTGGACCCAGCAGCCCAGCAGAGGCCCAGGTTGAAATTTTTGCCACTCACTCCTTTGCTCCCTGCACTGGTCCCCTCAGTCCAGCTAAGCATTAATTGCTTTCCCAAGCACTCCATGCCCTTTTTAATATCTTAGTTCCTTTCTTCATCCTGCTTCCTCTGCCTGAAAATTCTTTCTTAACCTTATATACTTGCCAAACTCCACATACCTTTGAAGTTGAGCTCAAAATGTCACTTCCCTGACTCCTTAACACATTATCTCTTCCTGATTCAGCACTTTAGTATTAAAGTGTAATTTCTTAGGATTTTTCTGGTAGACTGAGTGCTTCCTCAAGTTAAGGACTGTGCCTCATTTATTTCTATAGCCCTTGTTCCAAATATAGCACTTAGATATTAGTAGGTACTCATTTAATATAAAAGTAAGTAATTGAATGAATGAATGAATGGATGGATGAATGAAGGTCTGCTGAGTATCAGATGCTTTCCTCTAAAAGCTCAGTGCTCCTAGGATTCTTAGTAATACCCTTCCCTCACCTAATGTATCATCTTAAAGAAAAACATCTCACATATAGACATCCTTGGACTTTTATCTTTTCCCTTTATTGCAGTCTTGTGTGTAGAATACAAATCAGAAGGAAATGTATGGGGGTATCCCTCAAATGGAATGCCCCATCCATTACTGACAGTCATCCACCAGAAATGTTTTTGTACCCTTAGCCTTTCAACTTCAAACATGGCAGTACTAGACTGCTTCTGTTTAACAGGAATTGCCCATTTCTGACAGCTGTCAAGTGTGGGGAAGATTGCCTTTTATTTTATTCCATTTTATTTTACTTCACTTGAGACAGGGTCTTGCTCTGTTACCCAGGTTAGAGTGTAGTTGTGTGATCACAGCTCACTACAGCCTCGACCTTTTGGGCTCAAGTGATCCTCCTACCTCAGCCTCCCATGTAGCTAGAACAACGGTGAGCACCACCACACCCAGCTAATTTTTATATTTTTTTATAGAGATATGGTCTCTTTGCGTTGCCCAGGCTAGTCTCAAACTCCTGGGCTCAGTGATCCTTCCACCTTAGGCTTCCAAAGTGCTGTGATTACAGGTGTGAGCCACCATGCCTGGTGGAACTTTGCCTTTTAGATAGATAAAGAGATTTCCAAGGGGAAGGGAGACCATTGCTGGCCTTCAAAAGGAGCAAACAACCTACTGCCCTAGATTACTCCAGGTCTGCATGCCCGACATCTCCCTATGCCCCACATCTCCCCAGGCAGGATCCTTGTTAGCTCTTATTTGCTTAAGGGTCTCCATCAATCATGCAAGACCTTAGTTCTCACACCTGCCCCATTCAGTTTTTACATTTTTCATTATATTATTCCAGCATGTAACCTTGGCCATGCTCCTGACTTCATTCCAATGGAAAGACCCCTTTTTAGTATGTGGCTGTTCTTCTCCTGGCATTTTGACACCTAGCCCATCCCCAGGTTCACTATTCATCTCAGATTGGCTGGGACAGTCCCAATTAACACATGTTGTCCCAGTGTAATTATTAATAGCACCCTCTTTTATTCTTATAAGTGTTCCAACGTGGATGATAAATTATATGACCACCCTACCCATCTCTGCCTTTTCCTCCTTTTGTCTTGGAACTGACAGCTCACTTACTTGTCATACTCACCTTGTAATAGGCTGAGATAGGACAATTCCCATCCTGACCTATTTCTGTCTATTCCACAGCACTTGGATTGCTGGGCAGAATCAGTAAACATGTTAGAACGAAATTTCTGCCTCCTGTCCATGTTCCATAGACAAATATGTCCATGCTCAGCATGCGCATGTGCACACATGCACACGCACACACACACACATGCACACGTACATGCACACAATGGAAACAACATTAGCATCCTCGTTTTTCACAAAGAGATCTCCACATGGTATAAAGTAGGGGAGAAAATGGTCCGGCAGCATTGTGATGATAGATGTCAAACAGTGACACAGAAAAGAATTATAAAGGACCAAAAAGCTAGGGCCAGACAGTGATCAAACTATTTTCTTCCAATGGGATGCAATCCATTTTCCTTTCAAACCTCACGCCATAAAGGGAATAGACATTTTTTGCACAGATATGGGCACAAATAATGCTCACAAGGTCTTCCCAGCAGATGCTCATTACCCAAGCCAGCCACCAAAGAGTTTTCCCTTAAGTTAAACCCTGTGAGCTGCTCACCTCGTGGCAAAAGAGAACATTTGCCTGTTAGCGGTGTTTCATCAGTGTGGCTTTCCATTCTGCCTCCTCTGAAACCTGCAGAAGCCTAGAGGTATTTGATCTGTTAAGCATTTTATGCTGAAAATACTCCTTATTTAAAATGGCTTCATTATGCCTCTAGAGTGCCTTTAAATAGCACTCCAGGGTTACAAGCTTATTGAACTTGGTATGGGTATTCATTCCTACTCCCTAAACACTGCTAAAAATCTGACTCTTCCAAGAAGGCTTCCCTGATCAAGTGGGGTCCAAGTGAGGTGACTTTTCCCTTTTAATACTCTTTTCAACCCACATCTCTCCAAGTATTCAAATCAGCAGAGGTAAATACGGACATAATTCTTCCCCCAAATTCTACCAGCTTGAAAGAGAAATGTATGCCCAGCTCAGCTCAGTGCTCTTCTCTGAAAGCCAGGGCTTCCCATCTATGCATCACAAGGTTACTGGTGTGCCAAGGCACTGATCTCCAATTCCTGAGTTGGCCAGGCTTGGGACCTAAGGCAGCCAGAACTTGTGAGTTATTGTCTCTGGGACTGAGCAGTCTTGGTGGTCTTACTCCAATATACTGTCCAATATTAACATATTCTGTGTTTGCCATGGCATAAAAACATTAGGAAACAGTGCCATGGATCAACACAAACATATGGCCCTGGAACCAAACACGAACCTTGAGTTGAATTAGAAGGAAAAAAATTGTCATTAATGTTATGATTAACAAGTCAAAAAGAATAATATCAGGTAGAGAAATGGATGAATAATGTAAAACCATATCAGCTCTAAACACAGCATAAATACCTTGGGTGTTAATACTGAAAATAATTCATATGCTGTCTACTTTGTCATGGATTCTCACAGCTTTTCACTTTTGTTGTTGATCAGACATTACTTCTGATGCCATCCAAGGGAAATAACAAAGACAACTCAATGTAGGGAAACGAGCACTGGCTTGGGAATCAACCTGTCTCTGCTGACAATGGGGAGATTGTGGACAACTCACAAACTCTTCAGGTCTCAGTTTTTTCATCCTTTCAATTAAAGATTGATTTAATTCTTTCAGTACTGAAAACCTGTGACTGTGTGACCGTTTGTGGACATCAGTGAACATGGAAATAAAAAGAAATGATAAATATATTGGGTTTATTTAAATTCAAAAAGTCACTACTATTCCATTCAGATCTACTTCAAGAAGCCAACCTGTAGTAGAGAATTCATACAACAGAAGTAAAATATCCAGGGCTCGCCTCTAACCCAGCCTCCTCTCCCTCTAGGCACACACAGATTGTGCTCCCTTGGCTTCTTGCAGTTAGGACCCATGTGACTGGTTCTGGCTAACACACTGAGAATGGAAAGGATGTGCTTCACTTCTGAGTCGAAGAACTGCATTGTGCAGTGGGAGACCCTGCAGCATTGTCTCCCGCCAGAACTATCCAGAAGTCCACATGTTCCAGATGGTGCAGCGAGGAAGTAGCACACCATCAGCGTGGGTCCGTGAATGGCCTGTGAAGCAGAGTCCTTCACTGACTGCTATGGGGAATATGCTTTTGTTTTGGGAGAGTTAGGGGCTGTCCATTTTAGCAGCATAACCTAACTTACATTGACTAATATGTTAATTTCAATTACCCACTACATTAATCTTGTGGTTGTGTTGTTGGTTTCTTTAGAGAACACACCTTTGGGTACAGGAAGAAAGGAAAAGCATGTTGTGTCCTTTTATTATTAATTTGTTTTGACTATGTTGAGTTGTGCATGGATTACAAAGTGAAATCGAGGCTACCAGTCTTGATAAGAGTTGATCATCCTCATATCACAATAGGAAACTCACTATTTGAGCCAGGCTTACCAGAGGCAAAAAATATAAAAGTTGCTGGGGAGCAACTGTATATTTTTATTATTGCAAACATACTCATATTTAGTCCCCATCACCCAGTGTCATACTTTTTGACCTCTTTTTTAGTGGACACCTGGAGCGACCCTGATACATTTGTCTTTTGCTTCCCTGCACTTCCATTATGATGTGAAATTCGAATGCCAGAGCCCCCATCAGCACCTCTGCTCAGTGGTTCGAAGTGGGTTGAATTGTAGCTGGCGGCAGGGGGTGATAAATGTAGCGTGAGCTGACTTTCCCCCAGAAAACTGAAAATTGCCTGAGCAGTACAACCCACAAAAGGTTCCCGTGGAGTGAATTTATCTTGCATTGTTGAGTGGAGAGGAAAAGAGGAGAGACCAGGCATTCTATTTTTGCAAAGTCGCATTCGATCTTGTTCAACGTGCAGTCCACACATCTTTTAAAGGGGGCTCCAACGGAAAAGAGTACCAGCCCAGGAATGTAGAGCAGATAAAAAGATTTATTTTTAACGCTGTTGGAGTTCACGATCATGCAAGCATTTCAATTTCAAGTCACTCACTCCTGCATAATAATCATGTGTTCTGCTGGAGTGCAAGTTATGTCACCCAATAATTCAAGAAGGAGAAGATCATGTAATGGACCAGAGGATACAACCTATTATCAAAGGGAAAACTCATCTTTCCATGATATTGCCTATTCATTTAGAAGGGGACCTATGTTCCTATCATGGGCCCAAAATCCCCTTGATCCTTGCTAAGTTGGTTATGCCTATGCCAGATTATTCCCTTCTAGACACAATTTCATCAATGCTTCATGAGTTTATCAAAGTAGCTGCCATTTTGGAATCCTCCCAAGTGTTAGAAGCAAAACAAACCTTAGAATGCAACTAGCTTCATTACACTAGACTTTAGAATGAGGTCTTTGGGGAAGTCTTTCAGAGACAGGTCTTTACCTGTTTCCTGGAATAACTGATAGTAATAACAGCCTTTCTGGAGAAAGCAAGGATTGTCACAGGACTTCATTACATCACTCTAGTCACAGGTCAGAAGACTTTCTATTACATGACTCATGTCTTTTTTATGTTTTCAGAAAGGTCCAGGGGCTTTATTTAGCTTTCCTTACTATCTGGAAAGTATTCTCTACCCTAGAGTCGGGCCCAAACCCTCTCCCAGTTTTCTAGGTCCACCTACTCCATAATGACTTCCCCTGGCAACTCCAGCCCACAGATACTTCCCTTTTTCCAAACACTGAGTACTCATGATCTGAACTACTACTCTCTTAGCCCGCATTGTAAACATGTGTTATGCTTCTTGTACCTCTTACAGCACTTTATACATACTAAATGATCAAAACCTAAACTCTCTCAGCTAGGGCAGCAGTTACTGTAGTGGTGGTTAATAGCTTGGGCTCAGAAATCATACAAAATCCAGTCCAACCACTACCCTTTTAATTACCAGCTTGAGCACGTTGGTGTTCCTCTACATATTTCAATTTTCTCATTGCAAAGTGGAAATAATGATCATAATATGTACTTCACAGGGTCACTGAGAAGTCACTGAGATAATGTATATGAAGGGCTTAGCACAATGTTCAAAAATATGTGTCACACTCAGTAAGTGTTATTATCATGCTTAATGGTAATTTACGGACACTCCCTTTGTTGCCTTGCAGCCTGCCACCCACGCTCCTTTTACCTTGATGGAGCATTCTGGGGCACATCAGTGACTCCACTCAGGAAATTATTGTACCTAGGGCTGGATTTATGGAAAATAAAAGTAGAAATTTCCTGTTACCATATTGTGATGCATTTGGCCAGAAGAATGTCTCTGGAAAATTTGAGCAAAATTATGATATATGGAAATCCTCCAAGATACAGCAGTCAGGCACATGCCTGACCAGAGTAGAAATTATCCAGTGTTTCCCTTCAGGACAGGGCTCCTGAATTCAGGTTGTTGTCCCAGTGACTGGAAAGCCATCACATGGGTTATAAGACCCACTGTCATTGATATTGGAAATGTGTTAAGCATTGAGACAACTCACCAACCCACCCAGCTGTTCACAGGTAGATGTCTTCAGGGGAAGCCTGAGGCAGGGCCTGCTACAGATGCCTTTCCCCTCTGTTTAGGTGAAGCAGACTAACCTTTTCGTAATTCATTGTGACATTTTGGAAGACAAGGGAAGAAAAATTCATCACTCCATGGTGTTTGGTTATTACCTATATCTATTTTTATAGATGATGTGTACATAATCTATAGATGCAGACTTTTTTGCCAGACACTAAAGCCTGGGAGAAAAACTCCTCTTATGGGCTTAGAAAACAATGTGATTCAAAATGATTCTGCTTTTCACCTTCAAGTCAGAAGCTGTTCCACGAAAACCACTCAAACCCCAAGCAGAGTGTTGCACTGCCCATACCTGATGAGGAGAGAGCCTCCTTATCAATTACTCAGAATCAGCTAAAACTCCTGCTCTAAACACCAATTGGTCTAGCAGGGCTCTCTTTACTCTTGAACACAGAAGATCTTTCTTTCTTTCTTTTCTTTTTTTTTCCTCTGGCCTTTTCAATCCCCAAACCTGATTTCCCATCCCAACAGAAAACATCTTGCCATCTACTCCAGTATCATCCAATCTCACCTGCAGGGCTTAGTCTCTAGGGAGTTTGCCTCTAATGCCATGTGGTCATTTTTAATTAAAGATTTCCAAAGCAGGAAACATTAACTTTAAAAACTGTACAAAAAAGAATGCTGAATAACAGTAAGAATACACTGTCCCTTGGGTATGTCAAATACCACACAGAGACTATAGCCCATTTGCAACTTTTCAAAAATAATATTTCAACTGCCTTTATAATTAACAAGGTAAAAAATAAGAAATGAAGAATAACAATTCAGTTGAGTTTAAATAGACTATTTTATTATTTTGGTGTTTGAAGTCACTGATTTCCAACTCCATAAAATGCTTTACTAAATTAAGTTTAGTTTGTTTTTAAGTCATGAAGTATGCTTCCTCTACCCATAATAAAGTTCCATTTGTCATTCAGCAGATGGACTAGCCCATCTATAATGATCCTTGCCCCCTATACATAAATGACTTCTGTTGCTCACCTATGCCTTCGGTTGTTTTTATGGTGGCCTGACCCCCTGTAACTCCATCTAGGCCACCATAAAAACAACCGAAGGCATAGGTGAGCAACAGAAGTCATTTATGTATAATACTTTCCCCTTTGGAACCAATAGATGGTGAGGGTATAGACTTGTACCCCTGAAGCACAGATTGAGGGAAATTGGGATGTACCAGACCAGAACCAAATCCACAATCTTAATGACAGTGATAGTGTCTAAGCCTTGGGGTTAAACACCCATAAGGAATGAACAAAAAGAGCTAGGCTGGGTACGATTTCCTAGTGAGGGTGCTTGTTAGACATACCAGCATGAAGGAAGAGCTAATATTTGTCAGTAACACTCTTTCATGGGCAAAATCATCCTGCACAGTTCACAGCACATAAACAAATTTAAACATCTGTTATATTTGGGGATTTGGCTTTAATATATGTGGGGATAAGCACAGGACATGAAACACTAGAAAATATTGTTCATTAAAAATAGAACAAACACATCACAAGAAGATAAAGGAAAATCTGGATAGCTAAGAGGTATATGAAGTTATGCTCTACCTCCCTAACAATTAAAATGGGTAAATTAAAACAAAAAAAATGCTACCTTCTGTCCATGGTACCTGGTAAACATTTGAAAATAAAATAACAGAAAAGCAATAATAACATCTATGGGCCAGACTATGTCCTGAGTAAAACATACATTGACTCATTTACTCCTCACATTATGAAGAAGATGCTAGTATCATTCCATTTTTACAGTTGAGAAAACTGAGGGAAAGAGATGTTAAGAATCTTAACCCAAGGTCCCATAGCAGGAAAATGGCAGAAACCATTTAATACCAAGCACTCACAAGGATGTGGGGAAATGAGACATTTATGCTCTGCTATTGGGAGATCAAACTGGTACAACCATTCAAGGTGGAAATCTGGAAATGCTTAGTGGAAGTAGATATGCTTCATGTTACTACCCATAGCAATCCCAATCCTCCGAGATGTATATCCCAGAGAAACAACACACAAGTCCATAAGGATATATAGATACATATATTTACTGCAGCTCTGTTTGTAGGTATTCACAGATAGGGAAATGGATAAATTGAATGAAATATATTTAATACATGTATATGATCTATTGAATATACATATATGACAGGATGTTACATACTTGTCAAAAATAATGAACAGGATAAATTTTAAAATATATTTTAAACAGGATAAAATATAAAATATATAAGTAAGGAAAAGCAAAAAATAATGAGAGCACAAAACTGTTTCTGTAATGTTTTAGTACAAACAACACAAATTTTAAGGCTATTTTTGTAAATAAGCAAATAAAATAGGCAAATAAAAGTTGAGTCATTATGCTATACCAAATTATAGCCTCCATGAAGATTCCACACCCTAATCCCCAGAACTGTAACTATGTTAATTTATATGACTTAATTGTAGATGTAATCAAGGTCACTAACTGACCTTAAAATAAGGTTATCCTGTATTGTTGGGATTGGTAAATGGCCCCTTAAAAGCAGAGAGGAAGGCAGAAGCAGAAGCTGGGGAGACTAAGCACAAAAGGATCCAGCACACCACTGCAAGCTCTGAAGGTAGAGGGGGTACAAGCCAAGAGGTACATTAGCTTCTGGATACTGAGAATGACTCCTACTAACAGCCAGCAAGGAATTGTATGCAGCCAACAACTCAAATAAACTGGAAAGTAGACTCTCCCCATAACCTCCAGAAAACAGCCAAGGCTAGCCAATACCTTGATTTCAACCTTGGGAGGCCCTTAGCAGAGAACCCAGTCAAGTCTCCTGGGCTTCTATCCTACAGACCTGTGAGATAATAGATGTTCATTGCTTAAAGCTGCTATGTTCGTAGTAACTCGTTAAGGCAGGCATAGAAAACCAATCTGGTCATCCAGGATATACAAGAAACAGTCAAGTGGTGGTGCCGATAGATGGAGGGATATCGAGTGAAGAGAGGAAACAGCAGCAAAAACTAACAGAATAAAATAAAAGAGAATTATTGCATGGATTGATGTTAATATTGTATTGTAAATTGAGGACTGTGATCAATTCAATTCTGTGAATCTGAGGTCAAGAATTACTATAGAGTCTGAGGGTGGTGGCTCATGCCTGTAAAATCCCAGCATTCTGGGAGGCTGCGGAAGGTAGATCACCTGAGTTCAGGAGTTCAAGACCAGCCTGGTCAACATGGTAAAATTTCGTCTATACTAAAAATACAAAAATAAGCCAGGTGTGGTGGCAGGCGCCTATAATCCCAGCTACTTGGGAGGCTGAGGCAGGAGAATCGCTTGAACCCCGGAGGCGGAGATTGCAGTGGGCCAAGTTCGTGCCATTGTACTCTAGCCTGTGCAACAAGAGCGAAACTCCATCTCAAAGAAAATGACTATGGATACAAAAAAAAACTAGAAAGAATGAATAAGACCCACTAATTGATAGTACAACAGGGTGATTATAGTCAATAATAATTTAATTGTATATTTTAAAATAATTAAAAGAGGCCAGGCATGGTGGTTCATGCCTGTAATCCCAGCACTTTGGTAGACCAAGGCAGGCAGATCACTTGAGCCCAGTAGTTGGAGACCAACATTGCCAACATGGTGAAACCCCATCTCTACAAAAACTACAAAACTTAAACGGGAGTGGTGGTGCACCTGTAGTCCCAGCTACTCCAGAGGCTGAGGTGGGAGGTTAGCTTGAACTTGGGAGGCAGAGGTTGGAGTGAGCCAAGATCATGCCACTGCACTCCAGCCTGGGTGACAGAGTCAGGCCCTGTTTAAAATAAAATAAAATAAAAATAAAAATAAAAACTAAAAAGAGTATAATTGGATTGTTTGTAACATAAAAGATAAATGCTTGAGGGAATGAATAACCCATTCTCCATAATGTGATTACTATGCATTGCTTGCCTATATTAAAACATTTCATGTAACCCATAAGTATATACATCTATCATGTCCTCAAATTAAAAATACAAAAGTTTTACAAATTATTATGCAGGAAAAAAAAAACTTCGTAACTTTTTGCAATTTTCAAGAATGCTCTCTGGTCTAAGCAAGGTGCAATTTTTTTTTTTTTTTGGAGTTGGAGACCATTATTCTTTTTTTTTTTTTAATTATTATTATACTTTAAGTTCTAGGGTACATGTGCATAACGTGAGGTTTGTTACATATGTATACTTGTGCCATGTTGGTGTGCTGCACCCATGAACTCGTCAGCACCCATCAACTCGTCAGCACCCATCAACTTGTCATTTACATCAGATAAAACTCCCAATGCAATCCCTCCCCACTTCCCCCTCCCCAAGATAGGCCCCAGTGTGTGATGTTCCCCTTCCTGAGTCCAAGTGATCTCATTGTTCAGTTCCCACCTATGAGTGAGAACATGCGGTGTTTGGTTTTCTGTTCTTGCGATACTTTGCTGAGAATGATGGTTTCCAGTTGCATCCATGTCCCTACAAAGGACACAAACTCATCCTTTTTTATGGCTGCATAGTATTCCATGGTGTATATGTGCCACATTTTCTTAATCCAGTCTGTCACAGATGGACATTTGGGTTGATTCCAAGTCTTTGCTATTGTGAATAGTGCTGCAATAAACATACGTGTGCATGTGTCTTTATAGCAGCATGATTTATAATCCTTTGGGTATATACCCAGTAATGGGATGGCTGGGTCATATGGTACTTCTAGTTCTAGATCCTTGAGGAATCGCCATACTGTTTTCCATAATGGTTGAACTAGCTTACAATCCCACCAACAGTGTAAAAGTGTCCCTATTTCTCCACATCCTCTCCAGCACCTGTTGTTTCCTGACTTTTTAATGATTGCCATTCTTACTGGTGTGAGATGGTCTCTCATTGTGGTTTTGATTTGCATTTCTCTGATGGCCAGTGATGATGAGCATTTTTTCATGTGTCTGTTGGCTGTATGAATGTCTTCTTTTGAGAAATGTCTGTTCATCTCCTTTGCCCACTTTTTGATGGGGTTGTTTTTTTCTTGTAAATTTGTTTGAGTACTTTGTAGGTTCTGGATATTAGCCCTTTGTCTGATGAGTAGATTGCAAAATTTTTCTCCCATTCTGTGGGTTGCCTGTTCACTCTAATGGTAGTTTCTTTTGCTGTGCAGAAGCTCTTTAGTTTACTTAGATCCCATTTGTCAATTTTTGCTTTTGTTGCCGTTGCTTTTGGTGTTTTAGACATGAAGTCCTTACCCATGCCTATGTCCTGAATGGTATTACCTAGGTTTTCTTCTAGGGTTTTTATGGTATTAGGTCTAAGATTTAAGTCTTTAATCCATCTTGAATTAATTTTTGTATAAGGAATAAGGAAAGGATCCAGTTTCAGCTTTCTGCTTATGGCTAGCCAATTTTCCCAGCACCATTTATTAAATAGGGAATCCTTTCCCCATTTCTTGTTTTTCTCAGGTTTGTCAAAGATCAGATGGCTGTAGATGTGTGGTATTATTTCTGAGGACTCTGTTCTGTTCCATTGGTCTATATCTCAGTTTTGGTACCAGTATCATGCTGTTTTGGTTACTGTAGCCTTGTAGTATAGTTTGAAGTCAGGTAGCGTGATGCCTCCAGCTTTGTTCTTTTGACTTAGGATTGTCTTGGCAATGCGGGCTCTTTGTTGATTCCATATGAACTTTAAAACAGTTTTTTCCAATTCTGTGAAGAAACTCATTGGTAGCTTGATGGGGATGGCATTGAATCTATAAATAACCTTGGGCAGTATGGCCATTTTCACGATATTGATTCTTCCTATCCATGAGCATGGTATGTTCTTCCATTTGTTAGTGTCCTCTTTTATTTCACTGAGCAGTGGTTTGTAGTTCTCCTTGACGAGGTCTTTTACATCCCTTGTAAGGTGAATTCCTAGGTATTTTATTCTCTTTGAAGCAATTATGAATGGAAGTTCATTCATGATTTGGCTCTCTGTTTGACTGTTACTGGTGTATAAGAATGCTTGTGATTTTTGCACATTAATTTTGTACCCTGAGACTTTGCTGAAGTTTCTTATCAGTTTAAGGAGTTTTTGGGCTGAGATGATGGGGTTTTCTAAATATACAATCATGTCATCTGCAAACAGGGACAATTTGACTTCTTCTTTTCCTAATTGAATACCCTTGATTTCTTTCTCTTGCCTGATTGCCCTAGCTAGAACTTCCAACACTATGTTGAATAGGAGTGGTGAGAGAGGGCATCCCTGTGTTGTGCCAGTTTTCAAAGGGAATTTTTCCAGTTTTTGCCCATTCAGTATGATATTGGCCATGGGTTTGTCATAAATAGCCCTTATTATTTTGAGATATGTTCCATCAATACCAAATTTATTGAGCGTTTTTAGCATGAAGAGCTGTTGAATTTTGTCAAAGGCCTTTTCTGCATCTATTGAGATAATCATGTGGTTTTTGTCTTTGGTTCTGTTTATATGCTGGATTACGTTTATTGATTTGTGTATGTTGAACCAGTCTTGCATCCCACGGATGAAGCCCACTTGATCATGGTGGATAAGCTTTTTGATGTGCTGCTGAATCCGGTTTGCCAGTATTTTATTGAGGATTTTTGCATCGATGTTCATCAGGGATATTGGTCTAAAATTCTCTTTTTTTGTTGTGTCTCTGCCAGGCTTTGGTATCAAGAGTTGGCCTCCTAAAATGAGTTAGGGAGGATTCCCTCTTTTTCTATTGATTGGAATAGTTTCAGAAGGAATGGTACCAGCTCCTCCTTGTACCTCTGGTAGAATTCAGCTGTGAATCCATCTGGTCCTGGACTTTTTTTGGTTGGTAGGCTATTAATTATTGCCTCAATTTCAGAGCCTGCTATTGGTCTATTCAGGGATTCAGCTTCTTCCTGGTTTAGTCTTGGGAGAGTGTGAGTGTCCAGGAAATTATCCATTTCTTCTAGATTTTCTAGTTGATTTGCGTAGAGGTGTTTATAGTATTCTCTGATGGTTGTTTGTATTTCTGTGGGGTCAGTGGTGATATCCCCTTTATCATTTTTTATTGCGTCTATTTGATTCTTCTCTCTTTTCTTCTTTATTAGTCTTGCTAGTGGTCTATCAATTTTGTTGATCTTTTCAAAAAACCAACTCATGGATTCATTGATTTTTTGGAGGGTTTTTTGTATCTCTATCTCCTTCAGTTCTGCTCTGATCTTAGTTATTTCTTGCCTTTTGCTAGCTTTTGAATGTGTTTGCTCTTGCTTCTCTAGTTCTTTTAATTGTGATGTTAGAGTGTCCATTTTAGATCTTTCCAGCTTCCTCTTGTGGGCATTTAGTGCTATAAATTTCCCTCTACACACTGCTTTAAA
The DNA here is from genome assembly GCF_009764315.1 of Trachypithecus francoisi. Classification (NCBI taxonomy): domain Eukaryota; kingdom Metazoa; phylum Chordata; class Mammalia; order Primates; family Cercopithecidae; genus Trachypithecus; species Trachypithecus francoisi. The sequence continues at coordinate 65,393,072 of NW_022681470.1, read as the reverse complement.
TGTGTCCCAGAGATTCTGGTATGTTGTATCTTTGTTCTCATTGGTTTCAAAGAACATCTTTATTTCTGCCTTCATTTCATTATGTATCCAGTAGTCATTCAGGAGCAGGTTGTTCAGTTTCCATGTAGTTGAGCAGTTTTGATTGAGTTTCTTAGTCCTGAGTTCTAGTTTGATTGCACTGTGGTCTGAGAGACAGTTTGTTATAATTTCTGTTCTTGGACATTTGCTAAGGAGTGCTTTACTTCCAATTATGTGGTCAATTTTGGAATAAGTGCGATGTGGTGCTGAGAAAAATGTATATTCTGTTGATTTGGGGTGGAGAGTTCTGTAGATGTTTATTAGGTCTGCTTGCTGTAGAGATGAGTTCAATTCCTGGATATCCTTGTTGACTTTGTCTCGTTGATCTGTCTAAAGTTGATAGTGGGGTGTTGAAGTCTCCCATTATTATTGTATGGGAGTCTAAGTCTCTTTGTAAGTCTCTAAGGACTTGCTTTATGAATTTGGGTGCTCCTGTATTAGGTGCATATATATTTAGGAGAGTTAGCTCTTCCTGTTGAATTGATCCCTTTACCATTATGTAATGGCCTTCTTTGTCTCTTTTGATCTTTGATGGTTTAAAGTCTGTTTTATCAGAGACTAGGATTGCCACCCCTGCTTTTTTTTGTTCTCCATTGTTTGTAGATCTTCCTCCATCCCTTTATTTTGAGCCTATGTATGTCTCTGCATGTGAGATGGGTCTCCTGAATACAGCAGACTGATGGGTCTTGACTCTTTATCCAGTTTGCCAGTCTGTGTCTTTTAATTGGAGCATTTAGTCCATTATATTTAAGGTTAATATTGTTATGTGTGAACTTGATCCTGCCATTATGATATTAACTGGTTATTTTGGTTGTTAGATGATGCAGTTTCTTCCTAGCCTCGATGGTCTTTACATTTTGGCATGTTTTTGCAATGGCTGGTACCGGTTTTTCCTTTCCATGTTTAGTGCTTCCTTCAGGGTCTCTTGTAAGGCAGGTCTGGTGGTGACAAAATCTCTAAGCATTTGCTTATCTGTAAAGGATGTTATTTCTCCTTCACTTATGAAACTTAGTTTGGCTGGATATGAAATTCTGGGTTGAAAATTCTTTTCTTTAAGAATGTTGAATATTGGCCCCCACTCTCTTCTGGCTTGTAGAGTTTCTGCCGAGAGATCTGCTGTTAGTCTAATGGGCTTCCCTTTGTGGGTAATCCAACCTTTCTCTCTGGCTGCCCTTAAGATTTTTTCCTTCATTTCAACTTTGGTGAATCTGGCAATTATGTGTCTTGGAGTTGTTCTTCTCGAGGAGTATCTTTGTGGCATTCTCTGTATTTCCTGAATTTGAATGTTGGCCTGCCCTACTAGGTTGGGGATGTTCTCCTGGATGATATCCTGAAGAGTATTTTCCAACTTGGTTCCATTTTCCCCCTCACTTTCAGGCACCCCAATCAGACGTAGATTTGGTCTTTTTACATAATCCCATACTTCTTGCAGGCTTTGTTCATTTCTTTTTCTTCTTTTTTCTTTAGGTTTCTCTTCTTGCTTCATTTCATTCATTTGATCCTCAATCGCTGATATTCTTTCTTCCAGTTGATCGAGTCAGTTACTGAAGCTTATGCATTTGTCACGTATTTCTCGTGTCATGGTTTTCTTCTCTGTCATTTCGTTTCTGGCCTTCTCTGCATTAATTATTCTAGCTATCAATTCTTCCACTCTTTTTTTCAAGATTTTTAGTTTCTTTGCGCTGGGTACGTAATTCCTCCTTTAGCTCTGAGAAGTTTGATGGACTGAAGCCTTCTCTCCTCTCGTCAAAGTCATTCTCCATCCAGCTTTGATCCGTTGCTGGTGATGAGCTGTGTTCCTTTGGAGGGGGAGATGCGCTCTTATTTTTTGAATTTCCAGCTTTTCTGCCTTGCTTTTTCCCCATCTTTGTGGTTTTATCTGTCTCTGGTCTTTGATGATGGTGACGTACTGATGGGGTTTTGGTGTGGGTGTCCTTCCTGTTTGTTAGTTTTCCTTCTTTTTTTTTTTTTTTTTTTTTTTTGAGACGAGTCTCGCTCTGTCGCCCAGGCTGGAGTGCAGTGGCCGGATCTCAGCTCACTGCAGCTCCGCCTCCCGGGTTTATGCCATTCTCCTGCCTCAGCCTCGATAGCTGGGACTACAGGCGCCCGCCACTCGCCCGGCTAGTTTTTGTATTTTTTAGTAGAGACGGGGTTTCGCTGTGTTAGCCAGGATGGTCTTGATCTCCTGACCTCGCGATCCACCCGTCTCGGCCTCCCAAAGTGCTGGGATTACAGGCTTGAGCCACTGCGCCCGGCCTGTTAGTTTTCCTTCTAACAGTCAGGACCCTCTACTGTAGGTCTGTTGGAGATTGCTTGAGGTCTACTCCAGACCCTGTTTGCTTGGTTGTCAGCAGCAGAGGCTGCAGAAGATAGAATATTGCTGAACAGTGAGTGTACCTGTCTGATTCTTGCTTTGGAAGCTTCCTCTCAGGGGTGTACTCCACCGTGTGAGGTGTGGGGTGTTGGTCTGCCCCTAGTGGGGGATGTCTCCTAGTTAGGCTACTCAGGGATCAGGGACCCACTTGAGCAGGCATTCTGTCCATTCTCAGATCTCAACCTCCGTGTTGGGAGATCCACTGCTCTCTTCAAAGCTGTCAGACAGAGTCGTTTGTGTCTGCAGAGGTTTCTGCTGCTTTTTTGTTGTTGTTGTTGTTATTGTTGTTTAGCTGTGCCCTGTCCCCAGAGGTGGAGTCTGCAGAGACAGGCAGGCCTCTTTGAGCTGCTGTGAGCTCCACCCAGTTCGAGCTTCCCAGCGGCTTTGTTTACTTACTTAAGCCTCAGCAATGACAGGCATCTCTCCCCCAGCCTTGCTGCTGTCTTGCGGCTAGATCGCAGACTGCTGTGCTAGCAATGAGGGAGGCTCCGTGGGTGGGCGTGGGACCCTCCTGGCCAGGTGTGGGATATAATCTCCTGGTGTGCCCATTTGCTAAGACCCGTGGTATAGCGCAGTACTGGGGTGGGAGTTACCCGATTTTCCAGGTGTTGTGTGTCTCAGTTCCCCTGGCTAGGAAAAGGGATTCCCTTCCCCCTTGCGCTTACCAGGTGAGGCGATACCTCGCCCTGCTTTAGCTCTTGCTGGTCCGGCTGCGGCAGCTGACCAGCACCGATTGTCCAGCACTCCCTAGTGAGATGTACCCAGTACCTCAGTTGAAAATGCAGAAATCACCTGTCTTCTGTGTCGCTCGCGCTGGGAGCTGGAGACTGGAGCTGTTCCTATTCAGCCATCTTGCTCCGCCCCCGCAAGGTGCAATTTTTCATGGAAAAATAAAGTTGAACTTGTTTCTGAACAAGCCCAACTTCCTTAGCCTATGGATTTGGAGAGTTTGCTTTGATAGAAGTTGTCTTTCCCTACAGTGTAGTGGGGTAGCTCAGCAGGGTGATCTGAGGTCTCTGGCCCACTGAGAGTTCTCTTCATTGGCCCCTGTCCACCTTTTCTCCTTCCCCAGCTGGTCCCTTCTCTTTACACTGCAATACTTCACATCAGCTCACCCCAAATTCTATGACAGATTTAATTCCTCTTTCTAACATTACCCTCAACCACTGGCAATTTGAGAAACCCCATTCTTGGCCTTCCAAATAAGCAGCATTATCTCCGCTCACAATAAATGTGGATAATTAGAGTGGAATTTGAGTAATATGGGAGTGGAGGCTTCCATGTGTCATGGATTATAAAAATTCACCAGAAGCTTCTAGCCAGATACGAATTACTGGCCTTAGAGTATGAGAAGGGCTTCACATTTCCCCTGAGCACACACCCACATCACATGTGACCCACACATGCATCACATGCACACACACGCACATAGTACTCAGACCCACGTGGCTGTTCCCAAGCCCAAAGGCAGGGAAAAAGCTTTTCTGAGTTTTCAGAGTCCTCAGGAGAAATCTCCATCCCTGTCACTCAGGAGGTGATTTTCCTTTGTCACATCCAGGAAAACCCCACCAGCTCTGAGCCCTCAGTTGATTTGTGCCCTGGTCCCAGATGGAGAAAACAACCCGGAGTACCTGTCTGATTGTATTTGTGACAGTAATTATCCAGGCATTGGACACCAAGTCATTACCAGTGAATGAATTATTACTAGAAACAGTTAGTGTCCAATAATGAAGTTAATGGGAGATAATATGACAGTCATTAGACTGACATGGCTCTCTTCATTGTTAAAGAAAGAGGAACAGTCATCAAAGGCTGGCAATAGGCAGGCAGGATTAATCTATGTCAGGTAGTGTTTACAATATGTCTCTTGGACTCTGTTCTTGTGGTGGGGCCATGATTAGAGGGTTTGTATTTCCTGTTGGAAGTCAGCATCAGCTGGTCAGAAGAGAGCCCACTGTGCTGCAATAAAACTGGCAGTCTTGCAGTTCCCTGACCATAGGATGCCCTCGTACATGGCTATGTTTTCGCACACTGTGTTCCCTCTGTCTGAAATGTCCCTTTTGTTTCACCTATAAAATTCCTACACTTCCTTCCATCCCTAACTCAAGTGTAACTTTCAGGGTAAAATCTTCTACAAATAGTCTAGGAGAATTTAGCCTCCCCTACATGGGATGTCCTGCATTGACTTGTTCAAAGCTCTACAGTTATTTCCCAGTATTATGTTCTACTTCTGTGTTTACATGTCTGTATTTCCTGTTTCACTGAGACTGTCTCAGAGGCAGAAGCTCTGTCTTCCTCATTTCTATATCACCAGCACTTAGGAAATAACCTCTAGGTTCCTTACAAATATCTAATGAAGGAGGAAAGGAAGGAAGACAGAAAGCTGGGAAGAAGGGATGGAGAGAAGGAGAGAGGAACCAAGTTTCCAATCTAGACTGTGCACCACATGACTGACAACAAATCACTTAATGCACCTTGCCCCAAATTTCTTCATGTTCCAAGAGGAGGATCATCCCTTCTACTTTTGACTTTATGAACTGGGAGGTAGATGAAGGAGCTAGAATAGATACAGGATAGCACTTTGGGCTAAGATTAAGTAATTTGTAAATACAAAGAGCTTTTATCTTTGTATTGCACTGCATAGAGATCACATCTTTTTGACATTGTATAAAAATATACTTCAGTGTGATTCCACACCTCCCTGTGCATTTCTATGTATATGCATGGATGAGACTGAGAACAAACAAATCCAGCTTGACTCACCAGAAAGAGCCAGAGCTGTGTGGGTAGCTCACAATACCCCTGTGCCTGGAGAGTTGCCTTTTCCTTAAGCTTCATTCACCGCGGTTGGTGTAAAGTGAAAATCTTTAAGGAAAAATTTCTAGTTAATGGCAAATCCTTTTGATAAGATACAAGAAGAGAATAGGTGAAGGGTAATAATTCCTTCCCTTTAATGGCACTGGTCTATATGGTGTGCATCTGATAGCAATTCCCTGCAACACTGCAAATTAAGACCTCATTTTCCAGATGACCCACTGTGTCCTGAAATTGAAGACATAGAGTTCCCATCGAAGGAGTCTGAGACAGGGAGGCACCAAAAGCTTGGGGGTGATCTGAAATGGTTGAGAGCCAGGAATGGGGAACTTTATGTCCTCTTAACCTTCAACCCATCTTTCTACAGCAGCAGCTCTTAACCTGCCAGGCTAGGCAGTGGATAAAAAGAAGCATGACCTGAACTTTTCAAAGGTGAGAATACACTGCATCATGGAATTTGAAAAGTAGAGACTAATGGATTCTTCCTGAATGTCAACTGGTCTTATGGATAAGTCAGGATTCTCCATTAATATGGTTTGGCTCTGTTTTCCCTCCCAAATATCATCCTGAATCATAATTCCCAATCTTTGTGGAGGAACCTAGTGGGAGGTGACTAGATTATAGGGGTAAAATTCCCCCCTTGCTCTTCTTGTGATAGTGAGTGAATTCTCAAGAGATCTGATGGTTTAAAAGCATGTGGCATTTCCCCTTTAGCTCGTTCTCTCTCCCATTCCACCATGTGAAGAAGGTGCATGCTTCCCCTTCACTTTCCACTATGAATATGTTTCCTGAGGCCTCCCCACCCATGCTTTCTGTGCAGCCTGCAGAACTGTAAGCCAATTAAAACTCATTTATTTATAAATTACCCAGTGTTGGGTAGATCATTATAGCAATGCGATAATGAACTAATACATTCAGATAAAGAGAACTAACAAGATATAAACAAAATAAGTAAAATACAATAGACACATTTGTTATAAGAAATTGGCTTATGCAACTGTTAAGGCTGGGAAGTTCCAAAATCTGTAGTCAGCAAATCTAAAGATCCAGGAAAGCCTATGTGTAGGTCCAGTCTGAGTCTGGAGGACTGAGACCCAGAAGAACCAACAGTGCAAGTTCCAGTCTAAAAGCAAGCAAGCTCATGACCTAAGACAAGTCAATGTTGCAGTCCAAGTCCAAAGGCCAGAAAAGATCAATATCCCAGGTCAAGAAGTCAGGCAGGAGGAGTTTCCTCTTACTCAGCCTTTTTATTCTATTCAAAGTTTCAGTTGATTGGATGAGACCCACCCACATTAGGGAGGGTAATCAGTGTTACTCAGTCTACCAATTCAAATGTGAACGTCATTCAGAAATGCCCTCAGTGACATATCCAGAATAATGTTTGGCCAAATGTCTGGGTACCCCTTGGCCCAGACAAGTTTACACATAAAATTAATCATCATAATTTATAACTCCTTTCTACCAGCTCTCCTACTGTGGCAGCACCAACTACCATGAGTAGGAATCCCATGAGGATCTCCCAGCTAAAATGCACACAGCATCTCTTCTAGAACATCACCCAGAATGCAAACCTACTGCTTCATCAAACTGTTGCTGCTGCCATGATGCTGTATGGAAGCTCATTTTGACATTAAGCTCCTTGAAGGAAGGGGCCATGTCCTTTTATTATTATATTGTCCCATTTCTCTTTATGTCATTCACGGTATCAAGATAGGGCCTGGCACAGAAGAGTTTTCTTTTTTTCTAGAACTAGTTTCTATTTCTCCTTTTTATGTACCAGCACTATAGCCACCTTAACCACTATCTATTCCTTGGACATCTCTATTGCTTTCCTACTTCCTTGCTTTTGCCCAAGTTGTCCTCTGGGCCTGGAATGTCCTCCTCACTTCTACATGCCCTGCTCCCTCCTATCTTTCACAGCCCAGCTTAGACATCACTTGGTGACTATAATGGTTTCCACTATTTGTAAGTTCATCCAATGAGTGTTGGTACAACATCATCTCATCTCAGCTGGCAGTATTAAGCATTGAGTGTGCTCTGGGCCAGACTTAGTTCTTCACACTGGGTTGTGAGCACTTGGTTGCAACCCTGAAAACTTCATATTCCTCCTTGCCTGATGAGTCCATTTTTCTGAGGTTCTAAGTGTATGAATACTCACAGGGCTTAAAGCCTACCAACCTATGAAGGTATAGGCCAGATGAGACCAGGGTGGCCATCAGGAAGGAATAACCAACTCCTCTGACATTGACACAAAGCCTCTTAAAGAAAGAAAGCATTCTGTTTCTCATCTAGTGCAGCTCCAGACAGGAAGCTCCAGAAAGGTAGCACCCAAAGCTTCTACAAAGTTAGTTAAATCAAAGCCAGAGATGGCCCTGCAGCCTCAAATTTCACAGGGATAAGAAAATTCTACAAAGTCATTGCATGGACCTGGCCCAGCCTTGGGCAACAGATACCCTTTACGTACTTGGGTGAGTGGGCGATTATGTTAAGTTTCCAGATGCCACAAGGACTCCAAGACATGGTATATGAGCTGCTGCCGTGAAACTGCATATTCTTGGAATAGTGTTAAGGGCCCTACGTGCATGATATTTTGTTAAGTCCTCAACTATACCAAACTGCAAAAAGCACCTTAATTAATTGTCGTTTTTGCCAAACCATTTACCAGCATGATTTTATTAGCAGCAACAGACACAACTCTGGGAAACTGAGAGAAAAGCTCCTTCCTCTCAGGTGACTGTGGTACCTGTGACCCCACTCTGACTGTACTGCCTATGCGGGCCATTGAATAGGGAATTGGAGTTGGCCTGAGACAGCTCATTTGTAATACTAGAGCATTAATTATAAGTAATTTGGAAAATGTCTCGTTGACTGTGTGTGCATTGAGTGGAACCAATTAAACTGGTGAAGTCAGGCACTTAGGAGGCCAGGCAGCTGCTTCACAGATAGCTCAGGTAAAAAAAGAGCTAAGAGGTGTCCACCCAGGGGCTGGTAGTCCTGTGTTAGCAAGAAGCGTCCTCTCAGAGAGGCTGCCTCAAGCTGAGTGGGTGATGTTAGGCAGAAGGGAATGAAGCATAGAAGGGGTTCTGAAAGGACAAGAAAGTCCCCATTATTTTTGCAAAATTAAACACACTTCTAAGAGTACTAAGGCTATTACCAGCTGTTATCTGACATTAATATACAGGAGCTGATAATGAAAAGGGGTTGATGATCTCTTAGACTAAATCAGCATATACTTAAGCAATACACTTAAAATGAAGGCAAGGCAATTAGCAAATCAGGTCAAATACAGATGTATTCAAGCTAACCCGCGATGGAATTTTTCAGCCTCTCTTGCGATCCACGGGTTCCCTCCTGGGGAAAGCAAGTATTCAATAGGTAAACTCTTCTTCCAATGTTGTTACCTATGTAACAAACTTATGACCTTCATTCCTCACATCCATAAATCTCCAAACTTCTAAGATGTCATATTTCAACTAAATTTCTATTTTGTTTTCCTTTTGTGGTATACCTTTGGTATAAATAATTTGTATCCTATTTTGATGTCTTTTAGTTTTAAATCCATTTTAGCCCCACACCTCATATGCCTTTGGTTTTCCTTCCTAGCTGTTTTTCCAGTATTTGTCTCCCATAAGAGGTCAAAAAGCATGTTCTTAAAAGGTCTAGTTAGTAAACACTTTAGGCTTTGTGTATCTGTCACAGCAACTCAATTCTGCCATTGTAACACAAAAGCAGCCAGAGATAATATATACATGAATAAGCATGGCTATGTTACAATCAACCTTTATTTACAAAAACAGACGAGGGCAGATTTGGCTTGTGGGCAGTAGTTTGCCAACCCCTGTCCTATAGGAACTGAAAGAAGGCAGAGTCGCCTGACAATTAAGCCTGCCAGCCTCTATGGATTTCCCTATGAAAGCACACATTCCTGCCCCTGTAACAATTCAAGCAGAGGTAGATGGGCCACAGTAGCACTAACCCTAGAGATAATGCTGGCCCAGAGCTGCTCTGTTACAACAAAGGTGGATCGGATCACTGATCTGCTCAAAGCCCCCAACAGCTTCCCATCTTACGAAGAGTGAAAGACAAAGGCTCAACTTCATCTGCAACCCCAGTCCCATTGCTCTGTGATCTTATCTCCTTCCTCTCTCTCTACTTGCAGGTCCAGCCATTGAGTTCCTCATATTCCTCCAGGAAGCCAGCAAGGCTTCTGCTCCAGATCCTTGCCCTTATAATTTCCTCCTCCTGGAATGTTCTTTCTCCAAAAATCTGCATGGCTCACTGTCTCAATTCCTTCAAGTCTTTACTCAGAAACCATCTTCTTGAGGTTTTTGTTTTGTTTTGTTTTTTTGACAGAGTTTTACTCTTGTTGCCCAGGCTGGAGTGCAATGCCGTGATCTTGGCTCACCGCAACATCCTACTTCTCCTGGGTTCAAGCGATTCTCCTACCTCAGCCTCCCAGGTAGCTGGGATTACAGGCATGTGCCACCACGCCCAGCTAATGTTTGTATTTTTAGTAAAAATGGGGTTTCTCCATGCTGATCAGGCTGGTCTCGAACTCCTGACCTCAGGTGATCCACCTGCCTAGGCCTCCCAAAGTGCTGGGATTACAGGCGTGAGCCACCACACCCAGCCTCTTGAGGCCTTTTCTGTTCACCCTATCTAGCATTTCACCTGGCATTTAATATCCTCCTCTCTGCTTCATTTTTTTTCCTTTGCCCTTAACAATATTTAGCAATATATCTCTATACTTACTTACTCTGTAATTATGTCTGTGTCCCTCTACTCCACTAGAACCCAACTTTCTTAAGGGCAAGGATTTTTATCTGCCTTGTTAACTGCAGTATCCACATTACCTAGAACAGTGTTCAGAAAATACTCAGTATTTGTTAAATGAATGCATCTTGGCCCGTATTCCTAAAAGGATCCCCCTTAAACGGAAGCATGCTTAAATTAATGTGGTTTCTCTTTTGCCTAAGTACACATTTCTTTCCTCTCTACCCTATTCATCTGCCTACCTGCAAAAGATTAGAAATAGTTATAGAATATAAAGAAAAAAATGAGATGATATATTCAATTATGGAAGTCAAAAGGTAGATTGTCAAAGCTCTACTATTGCTGGCAAGCCAGGCTCTTATCTTGAGAAAGAATTATCCAAATCTATTTATCTCCTTTAGCACATCAACACCTGATCTCAGTCAGCACCAGGATTCAATCATAAGTGTGCAAAGGCCCACTCTGCGAGGTAGAGGCTCTGGCTGAGGGACGTGGAAGAAAATCTCACCCTTTGTTGGATCCTGGGTCTCATGGGAAGGAAGTGGATGAGGCACAGAGAACAGCAATTCTTCCCTTCCCCTTTGTGGACTTAGGCTCAGAAACAGAAGGTAAATTAGATAACTTAATAGGGGCACTCATGGGAGGATCATGTATCCTGTTTCTTTTGGAGACTCTGGAAAGAACCCTGCTAACAAGCAGCCTCCCAACAGCCTGGGTCTTAGCCAGAGGTCACCCCTGGGGTGTGGTTGAAGGGCAGCCTGTATTTAGGTGGACTAAATCACTGCCAGTTCCTGGATGGTGTGGCTGCTGAGCTGAGAGCCACTGGTGGCCCCTAGAAACTTCCATGGCAGAGCAAAATGACCCCACAGAAGGGCCTGGGAGTGGACTTTCTGGCCAGCAGACTGACAGGAGACATAGTGGGAGGCCCAGTAGTAAGATGCCTGTGGCAGCCAAGGTGAGGCCAAGTCAGGCAGGCAGCTCCCCTGGCAGTGTTGACTGAGACAAGAGAAATGAGCCTGAGTGCACCAGCCACCCACTTCAGTGTCAGAAACAGAGAACCAGGCAGACAAGGGACACTGCCAGCCAGCACTTGCAGGAGGAAATAGCAGGAGGGCTGGGGAGAAATTCCTCACTGTAGCAGACCACAGCCAGATCCCACCAATCTGGTTTCCTCTCCTTGAGCTCAGAGAGAAACTACATTTATTAGCCTCTCTTGCGGTGAGGTCAGAGGCTTGTGACCAGGTTCTGGTCAATGGAATCTGAGCAGTTTTGATGCCCACAACTTCAGGCCTGGTCATCATCCACCCCATACCCAATTTTTCATCATTCTCTTTCCTCCTCCACAGCAAGCACTCAGGTCATGTACTGAGGGAAGAGGGACAGAGAGGGAGAGAGACATTTTGATAGAGATTTACAAAAAAAGATGAAAAGAGAGTATGAATGATGGTTACCACTTTAAGAAAAGCTACCCTTCCCAGATCAAACTGTGACACGGATGAGAAATAAGCCTTTGTGTTAAGCCACTGAGATTTTTGGAGGGTTGTTTGTTACAGAAGCTAGCATTATTGCTATTATTGTTGTTGTTTATAGAGATGGAGTCTCACTTTGTTCCCCAGGGTGGTCTCAAACTCCTGGCCTCAAGCTAACCACCTGCCTAGGCCTCCCAAGGTGCTGGGATTACAAACATAAGCCATTGTGTCCAGCCTGGAAGCTAGCATTGTATATCCTAACTTACATGTCTGCATCATTCCAAGTGACACGCACCCCTCTCCCATATGCCCAAATGCTAGAGAGACTTTTTTTTCCCCCTCTCTAGGGAGAGATTGAACACTACCTGAAGGAATTATTTAACTTTCCAACTTTAAAAATTGGACTAAGGTTATATCAGACCTGACATGTCCTTAATTTATTTTCCCACTAAGCGGAAGTTCAGGAGAAAAACCAAATTAATCATAGGCAAAAGTAAAATTTCGGATTTAATTCTTTTGCACTTCTGTGTTAGGTAGGAACTTAAATTTGTGATTCCATTACACACAATTTGGGATAAGGGTTTTAACAATAATTCTAAGATTTTGATTCTAGCTCTTAAGAGTCTAATAAGAGAAAGTAAATGTTAGGGACAAGAAAGTATAGAAACAAGAAAATTTGCGTAGGAGCTTGAGTAGAAAGAACAAAGTCAGTTTCTCCTACTGTACTGTCACTCAACAGTCAATACAGAAGACTTCTGTGACCTGTAGTCACCAAGAAGGGTATGGGGATTTTCCACACAGCAACCACTAGTCTATTAATTCTGCAGCAAATTATTTATTTAGTGGCCCCTAGCTGGGTGTCCTCAAATTCAATTCCAACACTGTCTACCTGGAGATAGTGTCAGATCACACAGGTTGAGGGTTCAGTCCCACAAGGCTCCACTGACTTCTGATGCTAACCACAAGTCCCAAGTTGTCTTACCCATGCTTCCCATTGACCGGCTATAAATCAGGTTTCCTGCAACCCCCTCCTTGGATTCGATTAGTTTGCTAGGGTGTCTCCTGAAACTCAAGGAATCATGTCTACTGATTTATTATAAATGATATTACCAGGGATACAGATGCAGAGATGCACAGGGTGAGTATAGGGGAGGGGGCGTGGAGCTTCCATGCTCTCCCTGGGCATGCCACCCTCCAGGAAACTTCCCGTGTTCAGCTATCCTGGAAATGCTCCCAACCCTGTCATTTTGAGGCTTGTATAGACACTGCTTGTGTTGCAAGCATCAGGTGTTACATTGTATAAAAATCATGGAACCCACTGCCCGGCATAATATACATGTACAATGATTACCAGTTAAAACAATAATACAAATTGACAAAAAGGAAGACTGGGAGAATTCCAGAAGTATAGAGTTGAAGGCAAACTTTTTTACTCTAGGTCCTGCTTCTTGAAAGGATGCCATATTTTCAACACTGTAGGAGAAATTTCTCTCTCTTCTAGTCTGTACCTGTCTGTCTGTGTGTTTGTCTCTCTTTCTGTCTCTCACATACACACACACACTCCCCATATAACTATTTTATTTGTATTCAAATATGTTATTGCAGTCTTCTGCAAAAGTAATCAGATCTTAACTCAGAACCTCACAAACTTCCAATATGACATCACAACCTTGCAAATAGCCATTTGGAACAAGCTGTAACACCCCATTGGGATCCCATCTCCAATAAAACAAACAACAGGTGTCTCTTCTTCTGAGTGGATTGTGAACCCATTTCACCCTACAGGGACTGATATCACTAAAGATGTATCAGCAGAGAATGGACGACCACTCATGTAGGATGCTGAGAGAGGGAAAATCATACATTTTTTTTCTGACTGGCTTTGATCTTCCCAGCTGTAAGGAATGATCTATTCCTACAGACCCAGCACCATTAGTTTCTGAAATAAAGAGTCCTCTCCCCATATAAATTGGAACCCACTCCCCAAATAAATTGTGTCAATTGTGTCTAGAACAAACTCCACTGCCAGGTACCCCCTGGGCACTGGGCTGCAACCCCCTTACTGTCCCCAACTATGCATAGGCAGCATCTCTGTGTCCTTCTAGTCTGGTCCTTGCTTCTTCATTCCATTTCCAACATCCCCTTGGAAGCTCTAACCCTAGCCCAACTGACCAGAAACTTCCCCTTAGTTTGCCCTTGCCAGCCCTTTCCCTGGAGCCAGACCTGGCTTTATAGCCTCAACACAATGTTGAACAGATCTTCTTGAAAACAACCTACATATCTACAAATACAAGAACAACTGCCTCTACAAGAAGGCCCTCTACAGTGCCATGTTCTCACGGCCTTGGATTTTACTCCAGTCTAGATCCACCCAGAGTTCTGATTCTTTTTCTTCCTGGCCTGCAGCTTTGGGTGATGCTCCTTCCCCGACAAGAGGTCCCCAGCATGTTCCACAACTTCAAGGAAAAGGACAGAAATGATCACTGAGCAGCTGAGCGTGTCAGACCCTGGGCCACACACTTTCATCAGTGACTTGGGGCTTCTCCTTCTTTTTGAGTATGTGATGCCTTTTTAAATCTTAAAAGTATTTCTTACTTCTACATCTATGATACTTTTAGTATTTGCTAATTATCAAATATATAATGACAAGCAGCTACTATGAATTTAGTTACATCTTTAAATGACTTTTTAATTGTATTAACCCCAATGGTGTACGCACAAACACATATACATGCACACACACACACACACACACAATTTGGAAATAAGTCATACAAATAAGAACAAGGCACATTTTTTACTCCTGCAAACAGTGCTTAGCACACTGCATATAAATTAATCTTCGGCCCTCCCAGGTGACTATATCTCATAGGCACATTCTTTACCACTAAGGTAGGGAATCAGGTGAGTGCTGAGGGCCTCAATTTGTTTTTCCACCACCTCACACTTGATATCTGACATTTCCTTGCATATACCTAGGTTGTGCATGATTCCAGCAACTGTGACCTTAATGCAGCGAAAAACCTTATTATACTTGAACCTATAAAAAACAAAGGATTTATCATTTACAAATATTGATGTTTTTATTATTACTTAGATGGAATTAAAAACTTCCTAAGTGATAGTGACACACTAGTATATTATGACGATAAACTGAAAACCCTTCAACAGATGATCTTCATAATGACAAAACACCACATATCAGTTGTTACTTTTGGCCAGGCAGTTTATGCTCAGTATCTCACTTAATCTTCAATAAATTCCTATAAGGAATTTACCAGAGAGGAAACTAAGACTCAGCTCCAAATCCTAGGGTTAGTAAGTGGCTTCAACCCCAGTTCTTTCTGTACAAAAACCAACACAGTTAATCATTATTCTTGATAACGTTTTTCTAAAGTAGTCCCAAAAGGAAGGAAACTTTAACCACTGCTAAATTATTTTGAGTTTTGGCCATTGCTCCCATTATTGATATAAAAGGCTCAGGGAGGTCAGCTATCAAGATTCTGCCACTGATTAAAGCCAACAAACAAACAAAGCACATCTGGGTTCCAACTGGGCTATTCAATAGGTCCATGTGTTTCTCTGCTCATTTATTTCAATAACTTGAATGCTGAATGCGGTATGTATAGTAATTAGGATCTCAGACTCTGGAGCCAGACTGCCTGATTTCAAGCCCTGACTCCACCCTTAACTAAGAAGACCTGGACAAGTCGTCACCTGACCTCTTCGTGACTAAGTTTTTCCTCATCTGTGTGATGAGAATAATAATCTCATAATTATATGAATTAATATATTTAAGTATTTAGCACATTGCCTTATACATGGTAGGAACTATGTGTGTATTTGCCATTATTTCTAGATGTGAAGAAATACCTTGCATTGAATATATTTCACTTGCCACCTTGAAATGAAAGAGAGCCAATAAAAATAGATGGGGGTTGGGGATCCGGGCGCAGTGGCTCATGCCTGTAATCCCAGCACTTTGGTAAGCCAAAGCGGGTGGATCACGAGGTCAGGAGTTTGAGACCAGCCTGGCCAATGTAGTGAAACCCCATCTCTTCTAAAAATACAAAAATTAGCCAGGCATGGTGGTGTGCGCCTGTAGTCCCAGCTCCTCAGGAGGCTGAGGCAGGAGAATTGCTTGAACCTAGGAGGCAGAGGTTGCAGTGAGCCGAGATTGCACCACTGCACTCCAGCTTGGGCAACAGAGCAAGACTTTGTCTCAAAAAAAAATAGGGGGATAAAGGAGTTAACATCCAATGGCCACCATTTATCTGACAGGACTCGTACATCCTCTAAACATTCAGCAAGATGAGCCTTACTATCGGCGGAGTCATCTGAATCCATGTGCACATCAAGCATTAGCTATACCCAGGGTTGCATGAGAAGTAGATGGTGGAGTGAGGATGGAAACCCAGTTATCTGACTCTAAGGTTTGACTTCTACCCACAAAAACATGATACAATGTTCTGTAATTTTAACCAAACTCAGTGACATTTGGGATTAGAACTGAAGAGAAAAATCTCATGAGGAGAAACATGGTTCTCTGCCATTTAAAAATACCAAAATGAGCACATTACCATTAGCATTTGCAATGAATTTAAACTCTTCCTTTATACTGGATATTGTGTGACATGAATTACAAAGGAAGATTTTACAAAATGCTGTGCTCAGGGTTGGCTGTGGGATGAGTGTGAATGACCTCTACCTCAAGTAACTTATAGTTTAGTATAAGAAATGACACATAATAATTAATTCATTTTGAGTTTAACACTGGTTAGGATGAATATGAGAAGGATTATCCCAGATGGAGAGGAAACTTCGAACAAAGACATTGATGAGGAAAGAAAAAAGCAGGGTGAATTTGGAGGGCAGTCTGTGGTTCTCGTCACAAAGTTGGATTGACAGCTAGCACTTCTTAAGTTCAGGTAGGAACTCAGGTGGGCAAGTAGAAGTTGGGAAGATTTGGGTTTGTATCTGGTCACAGACACCAATACACAGAAAGGTCAGGCAACTTGCTGAATATTTCAATAAATTAGCACCTCCAAGACCTGCAGGTTCTTCAAATCAGAGGCTCTAGGACCTCAGTCATTCCTCCATCAGCATCATCCAGGGGACCCAGGAGTTGGCATCTCTACTCACACAGGGGTCAGCCCATTTGTCATCTACAGCAATTAGAAAGCAGTTGCACTAGATCCCTAGGGCTGCTGTAACAAAGTACCAAAATCTGAAGACTTAAAACAAAAACAATCTATTCTTCCACAATTCTGGAGGCCAGGAATTTTAGGTTTCTCCAGGGCCATGTTCTGGAGGTGACCCCTTCCTATCCTCTTTCGGCTTCTTAGAGCTCCAAGTGTTTCCTGGCTGTGATAGCATCACTCTAGTCTCTACCTCCATCTTCGTGTGGCACTCTTCTTTCTGTCTCTCTGGGTATTGTCCTCTTCCTGTAAGGGCACCAGTCATTGAATTTAGGGACCACCTGAAATCCAATATGATTGCATCTCAAGATCCTTAATGAAGACCTCTGCAAAGATTATTTGCAGATAAGGCCACATTCTCAGGTTGCAGCTGAACTTGAAAATTTGGGAGACACTTTACAACTTATTGCAGCAGGCATGAGATCACACATGCAGGAGCCAAACACCAGGCTCTGAGGAGCCAGCTTCATGGCCACCTCTGCTGCCACTGCCGAGCTGCCAAGCATAGCCAATGCCAGCCCTCAGGTGCCTACTCTTGGCCCCACAGGACCTGAGAGTTCACCCGTTTCCATTCTGCCTGCCTTGTCTCTCTCCATGGATCAGGTGGGCATATGGCAAAGTTCACATTTTGAAGTGAGAATAACATTTATTTTGAACCCATG
The DNA here is from genome assembly GCF_009764315.1 of Trachypithecus francoisi. NCBI lineage: Eukaryota > Metazoa > Chordata > Mammalia > Primates > Cercopithecidae > Trachypithecus > Trachypithecus francoisi. The sequence continues at coordinate 65,375,704 of NW_022681470.1, read as the reverse complement.
CTCCACTGAACAGGAGTCTGAGGAGGCAGCATGTACGTCCTGCTTCCCAGAGGGCTGTCCTTGACTCGTGGAAAAATACTCAGAGGAAAATGCCAAGCTAGAGAACCATGACCTCCCATTAGATGCGCTGGCTGGAAAACATGACACACAGAGATAAGGAGCAGGAAGGCCGCAGGGGAGCAGGCCTTGGGTGCACCATGCTCCATCTCACATCAGCTCAATGACAGAGACCGCGGGCCCAAGGGAGCAGATCTTTCTTACTGGTGCCTGAGGGGTGGCATTGACCCAGAAACAGGTGGGTGGGCAGCTCAAGAATACAGGTCTCCAGAGGGACAATGGACTCAGGAGAGCTGATTCTGCACTCAATACCACACATCTCAGCATTTTATCTTTCTCTAATTGTTTAAAACAGGACTTTTGAAACTGAGCCTGTGGTTAGACTTCCAGCAGGTCAAGAATCCCCTGATAACAAATACCAATTGTTTCCTATTTTCACCCGGGCATTTTTCTGAGTACATGGTCGATAGTGTTTGTCAGTATTCAAAGGGGTCTCTCATTCCAAAATGGTTAAGAAACACTGGATTTCCCATCTTCTCTTTGTGTATTTAAAATTTCATCAGGGAGCTTTTGTTCTCTTGTGTCCAAGGTGCAACACTAGAGGTTAGGGAAGAGGTGTTAAATAGACTCTTAACTTGTTGATTGATTTAGATTTAAGACCAGGCAAAGATCTTGAGTCCCCTTCCCTATTTTATTGCAGATCTTTTGGGGGGAAGCTCTTACGCGAATTACTGAGACCAGAATGATGAAGTTGAGATATTGGCTCCCTACAGGACGTGCCATTCTATAAAAAGGGACTATTCACAGAGCAGACATGGACATTTTGGGCCTGGCTGGTCAGCATTTAATGGAACTCTTGTAGGCTGCTGCAAAGGAGGCTGTGACTGTCAGTCTGTTTACTGTGGAATCTGGCTGATCTTCTCTAACAAGAATTACTGAAACATTCATTGATTCCTTGTATTGCTTCAATGTTCTAATAGAAAAACTTTCCTGACTCGATAAGCTCAGTGAGAAAAGGGCTAACTCTACAAAGCATAAAGCCATTTGCCCTACCCATGACTTGTTTTTGTATGGCCCGTAAACAAAAAATGATTTTTACATTTTTAAAAGATTGTGGAAAGCAAAACAAAATTAAAATACCCCTCCTCTCCTCCACAAAAAAAAAAAGTGTATGCAATAGCAAAGCATAAAATATTTACCTTCTGCCCCTTTACAGAAAAAGCTTGCTAATCCCTGGTCTACATTATAATAAAATGAAACTTGGTTCCCAATCACAGCTCCAAAAATTGAGATAGTGTGGAATAGGTGTAAATCACACTTAATCACCATGGATGTGAATGTGACTGTGTCTGAAACCCGGCTCCAACACCCCTGGCCAATGAACCTAGACCTCAGCCTCTTTAACTGCAAAATGGGGATAATGAAAATACCTCCTCAGTGGATTACAGATAGAATAACACAACAATTACACATTTATCTATGTGTATCTATTTATTTTGAGACAAGTTCTCGCTTTGTCACTCAAGCTGGAGTGTAGTGGCACCATCTTGGCTCACTACAGCCTCTACCTCCCAGGCTCAAGTGATCCTCCCTCTTCAGCCCCTCAGGCAGTTGGGAGTACAGTCATGCATCATCATGCCCAGCTAATTTTTGTATGTTTTGTAGAGATGGGGTTTCATCATGTTTCTCAGGCTGTTCTTGAACTCCTGAGCTCAAGTGATCCGCTTGCCTCAGCCTCCCACAGTGCTGGGATTACAGGCATGAGTCACCATACCCCACCTAATTACATTTTTAAGTACTTAATATATAAGTATGTAATACAACTAATAAACTCAGTAAGTTCCAATTGTATTTAAAATGCATTTTTAAAAAATATTTTTAGACAAGGAAAGGAATCTGGACTAATAAACCCTATTCATCTAAAAGTGTTCTAAATGTTAGAAAGACCTCAAAATACTATCTAGCCCATCTCTCAGCCTCGAAGTTGATATACTATAATTCAAATGTTATTGATGAGAAAGCTGTCAGAGAGGTCCACTGACTTACCAAAAGTTACAGTTTCCTACATCCTACATTAGAATGCCTGTTGTGAAATGGAGACATTTTGTAATCTCTACTCATTCAAGATGTATTCTTTCATTTATTCATTCAACAAACATTTAAAGATCAGCTACCCCATGCCCAGCACAGCATGTGGCACTAGAGATGAGAGAGAGACAGAGAGAGAGAGAGAGAAAGACTGAGACTCTGCTCCCAGAGAGTGAGCAGAACTAAAGGTTGGCAAACAAATAAGTAGAAAATAAAGAATTCTATGGATGCTAAAATAGAAGCCTATATTTTAAAAAATGGAGAGAAGACCAAGATTCTAGGTTGAGGAGATGCTCACAAGGCAGAGGGAGCAAGCAGAATAGGCAAAGGCCCAGGTACATAAAATAATCTAGCATGTTCTAAGAATTGCAGGGAGTTTTGCACACAGTGAAGGGCCCATGATGAGGGCAAGTAAGGGCCAGATTGTAACAGCCTATATGTGGTATGCTGAGAAGGTTGAAACTCATTCTGCAGCAACTATTTTGGAATTTTAAGCAAGGGAATGATCAACATGGTTTGCACTTCAGAAGAATCACCCTAGAAGCATCCCAGTGTGTGATGGATGCCAGGGGAACACACGGGAGCCAGGGAGATCAATTAAGGGTTGATATGGTTTGGCTGTGTCCCCACCCAAATCTCCTCTTGAATTGTAGCTCCCACAATTCCCATGTGTTGTGGGAGGGACCCAGTGGGAGGTAACTGCTGAATCATGGGGGCAGATATTTCCTGTGCTATTCTCATGATAGTGAATAAGTCTCATGAGATCTGATGCTTTTATAAAGGGGAGTTCCCTGCACAAACTCCCTTCCCTTGTCTGCCACCATGTGAGATGTGCCTTTTGCCTTCCACCATGATTGTGAGGCCTCCCCAGTTACATGGAACTGTGAGTCCATTAATCCTTCTTTTCCTTATAAATTACCCAGTCTCAGGTATGTGTTTATCAGCAGTGTGAAAACAGACCAATACAGGGGTCTATCACAAAAGACCAGATAAGAGAAGAACAGCCTGAGCTGGGACAAGAATGACTTAGAATGTCAGGAGAGAAGAGGGAAAGAAACAAGTGAGGCTGGAGGCAGGGTCTACAGAATTCCATAGCCACTTAGACGGTCACATGGGAAAGCAGAGGAAAGAGCAAGAATGGGTCTTGGATTTCTAGCTGAATGAGCAAACTGTGGGGTGATTGATTCAAAAGAGAGATAAAAAGAAATGATCCTGTTTTGGGGAAAGATCACCACTGATTGTGTTTGGGACATGATGGAGTTGAGCGAACTGTGAGGCACCCAGGTAGTGGGATCTGGGATATGAGACTGGGGCTCAGGCTGAAGATCCAGGCTGGAGACACAGACACATGAGGACCCAGGACATAGGAAATAGGTAGAAACCTGAACACAGATGCAATTCTCAGATCAAGTGAGAACCGAAGAAACACAAATGTTTCAGGAGTAGAAAAAGGAGAAGAACATGAAAGACCATCACACAATTGCAGTTGAGAAGAAATTGTCAACATGGTGAAGAAAACCCAATGAAACAGTCATCTCCAAAGCTAAGGAAGGACAGGTGTTCAGAAAGAAAGGAGTGGACAACTCAAAGGTTACCTGCTGCACTAAGAAATGAAGAGTCCATTGGATTTGAAAATGAGGAGGTCATTAGTGAGATTTATGAGAGTACTTTTCTCAGAGCAAAATAGCATAGGAATGTGACTGCAGGAAGCTGAGGGGTGAACGGGAGGCTGAGCAGGTGAAAGCAACCAGAGGAGATGCCCTTCCTGGGGCTTGGTGATGAGGGATGCCTGGAAAGGAAGGGGTGGAGAGAGATGCAGGACAGAGCTGCTATTGTTTCTGCCTTTTCCATGGTGGTTTTGCCTTTTTTAATTGTTTGTTTATTTTAAGAGACACATAAAAATTTTCTCAGGGTTTGGGAACTGAATCAGAAGTGACAGAAATTTTGGAAATCTATAAGCAAGAGGAAAAAACAGTGGATAAGGCTACAAAGAAAGAGAGAGGATATGTCAAGAGTACAGGTAAGTCAGGCAAGGTGGCACATGCCTGTAGTCCTAGCTATTTGGGAGGCTGAGGCAAGAAGATCCCTTGAGCATAGGATTTGGAGGCAGTAGTGTGTTATAAACACACCTGTGAATAGCCACTGCACTTTAGCCTAGGCAACATAGTGAGTCATCATCCCCTACTATTTTGTACAGACAGAGGAAGGGCTAGGAGAACTGATGGAGGCAGTTGCAAATCACCAGAAGTAAGAGTCACGGTAATAATAATAATGAGCACTCTGATACACCAGGCATACTTTGCATACATTCAAAAAATTACACACATAATATATGTTTACATATGTTAACTTATTTCATCTTCTCAAGAATTCGTAAAGCAGTATCTTTTTTATTCCCTATTTATACATGAGGAAACTGAGACACAAAGAAGCTAAACAACATGACCCCAGTCACGGGTTAGTAAGTGGTGGTTGTGGGATTCCCATACTCGTATGCTTGTAAAGTCAAGGCATGGTACCTAACAGCCTCACAACCTCAGTTATTTCTGGGATGTACAAGCAAGATCACCAGCCAAGAATAATGTGGGGTGTGTGTGTGCCCTCCTGGTGGGCTGGCTGGTGACAGCAGTGATGAGGTGGGTGACTTGAGGCCAGTGAGGATGTGCTGACCCCTGCTTATGGGATGAGGCTTCCCTGAGGCTCAGCTTCAGTTAGAGGCCAAGGTTAAGAGATGCCCCTCAGCAGCCATCATTAGTCAGGACCAGGTTAAAAAGTGGAAAGCAAATGAAAATACCCACATTTCATGCTGAAACTTTTCCAGGGATCTACATAGTTCTCAGGATGAAAACTAAAGCCCTTGTCCATGGCCCACAAGGGCTGTGGGATGGCATCTGTCTCCTTAGCCTCACAGGCTCACCCTGCCCCATCCCCACTGCCTACTCAGGGCCTTGTACCTGAACTTGCCTCTGCCACGTGTGCTTTCTTTCCACTCTCCTGTCATCTCCTTTCATCCATTCTAATGTCAAAAAAAAATTACTCTCTAGGTCGATACTCTCCATATTCATTTCTAACAGTGCTTTAATATTCCAGGCTCCTTAGCCTCATTTCTTGAGGTTCAATTCTGGCTCTGTCACCCACTAAGTATAAGGTTTTGAACAAGTTACTTCACCTGTCTGTGCTATTAAATGGGGGTATGAACAGAGCCTGCCTCAAAGGGTTATTAAGAAAATTAAATAAGTTAAAGTATGTAAGGTGCATTGCACAGTCCAAGTATTCCATAGGTACTAAATGAATTGAAACTATATGTTTTTTAACACTTGTTTCTCCACTGTATCATCTATCACTATTTTAATTGACTAAATAATTGCTTAATTAATTCTTTAATTCCTGACAGCTCCAATCCAATGGAATAGAAGATCCCTGAAAGCTTGGGGTAGTCGATCGCCTTCTTCATCATATTCCAAGGGACTGGCAGAAACGAAGCCACCAAAAAGTATTTGTGGAGAAAATTGAATTTGACCAAGAACACTGAGGGGGATAGACGGTTGTTGATACGATGTGACAAGGGGACAGGACTAAAGAGGAAGTGAAGTTTGAAGGGAGCAAGATCGCTTTGGAGAGCACTTTAGTGAAAGCAAAAGAGGAAGCAAGTTCATATAATAAGAGGATTTTGTCAGGGATTGAGAAATTGAAGTTTACCACTCTATTCCTAAAAAAAAAAAAAAAAAAAGAAAGAAAGAACGAAGTAATTTGTACTAACGATATAATGGTGAGCTAGATTGTTGAAGTGAACGAGAGCAGGCATCTTCTCATTCATGTGCCTATCTGGAATGGTAAGAAGCATAAAGTTTCTAAAGTCAGGGGTTTATAGTCCCTGCTCCTCGCTACCTCTGTAAGTATGGGAAAGTGCCAGCTTCAGTTCTAAAATGGGGACGATAATACCACCTTGCCAAGTTTCGATGGATGCATGAAAATGTATAAATAAAGTTTGAGGGACGTAGTAGATATTCAGTAAATGATAACTGCTCTAACTGTGACAGTGATTATTCATGCAGAGGAGATGTATTCCTGGGTGATTGTATGCAAATCAGTTGATGCTTGAAATGCATGGCTGTGTTTGCCGGATAAAAGAATCTTGTGTTGAAGCCTTTCATAAGACACAAAATCATCTTGTGAAGTAGTGCCCCTCCCATTATTTAATTTGTGTAGTTCTTTTACAAATGCTGGAGTATGATAATGCATAATAATATGACTATATGGTTGGCATCCATGGACAAAACTGTACACTTGTTGCAAAGACCCAGATCCCTCATGGGGCAATTACCAAGAGAAAAGTCCTGTTACTCAGTCCAGAGGCTGAAGGACAACAGAAGAATATTTTCGCAGGTTTGACCATGAATTGTTACAGCATTTAAGAGGGCAGTCTTGGGTCATGCACTATAAAACCTGGATTCAAATCCTGACTCCATCATTTACTAGTTTTTGTGGTCTTGAGCCACAAAATTAATCTGTTTGAGCTTTTTTTTTTTAATCTGCAAAACAGGATTAATAGTACTCACTGCACAGAATTGTTGGAAAAAGGAAATAAAAGAATGCATGTAAACCACTTTGCAGAGTGTCTGTAACATATTAGAAGCTAATACAAGGCAAACTTTTTTCCTCATTCATTAGTGAACCCCCATGCCCAGATGGATATAGACTGAAAGGTAAGAAGTAAGAGTCCCAGTCAAAGGGCCATCTGAGTTTGCAAGACCTTTGGTAAAAGAAGATATAACCTTCAGCCTTCGGGGCAGGCAGGATGTGGTAGCATCAGGAACCCATACGAGAAGTGAGCCAGGATATTTAATATAGGTCTCATATTTCTTGGACTTCTTTCACTCTTAATTTCTCTTACTATTCAGTTCAGTAAAGTCTTTCAAAAAGATCCATTTTGCTTGGGTCAAGACAGGGCCTCCAAGGAAGGCATTTAGGCTTAGATTAGGCCAAGCAAGAAAGGCAGAGCAAGTCAGCCACGTGGGTTGTTATCCCAGGAGATCCCAGAGCCAAAGAACCCCAGGCATTGGCCACATGGTTAGCACTTGGCCTATGGCCTCTCCCACATGGAGATTCCCCCTCCAGAGCTCATCTTCAGGGCTTTGGGTTTGAATTCGTAAGGGTAGCTTTTCCATTTACGCCTCTTCAGTTACCTTCTAAGTAAACTTAACCATTTCACAGAGATGGTTTACTAAGACACACTGGAGTCTGCCCAGGGCTTCTGGTCTCATCACCTAATCATCAGATGAATAAAATGAGGAAAAAGAAGCATCAGGCCCATTATCTACAGAAGGCCAGAAAGGGTGATAAAAGTCTCCCTGAAGCTCCCTCAGCTCTTCCACTCCCCCATTACAGTAGCTTCAAAAAATGCAGCCCACATCTCCAGCCCTGGCAGTGCTGGGGAGGGGGCCGGGGAGAGTGCGCTTTCTCAGTGTACATCAGCCAACCTTTTCTTGGGGCTGCCTCTCCGAAGGCCCCTTTGGCCAGAGTAGTCTCTCAGAAGCTGGAAGAGAACCCAGCCAGGGCCTCGGGCAACACATTCATGCTCTGGCCCCAACCTCCCCTGCCCTACTCCCCAGGTTTAATTTCTTTTTAATCAGAAGTATAGAGAAGGACATTTTCAGCAGATCAAAAGGACATAGTAAGCATAAAAGAAACACTGTCACAGGGCAGGAGCAGGAGATGTGATACCCACTGAGAAAGACAAGCTGCTTTCTGGGATGCCTTGGGGGCTGGAAACAGTGGTCTGAAGTCATCTTTCAGAGATGCAGAACTCTGCAAACAGACTCAGTGCCGTTTGGAACGTGGGGCAGTATTATTGCCTGAGTGAGTTGGTTCTGCAGAAAAGAGCCAATGCTGGGAGTACTGAGCTCGTCAACTCCATAATCCTCCCACCATCCTTGTCTCCTTTTTCTAACCATTATGCACCTCGCTTTCCAGACGTAGGAGAAGTCTAAGGCATTGTTGCATTGTCTGTGTATTTCAGGGATATATGGTATATTTGCAAAGATCAGACTATTAAAATTCGAGAATAATGTTAACTTATTCAGAAGTGCAACCATGCAGAACACAGGCATAAGCAAAGAAGAACTCTGAATCATAATATGTGTCTGCCCTAAACCAGGGAGGATTCTGGGCTACTGGCAATTATCTATGTCTTGATGTAAGTGATGATTGCGTGGGTATTTACTCTGTAAAAATTCATGGAGCTTTGCACCTGTGATTTGTCCACTTGACTCTGTATTATATATCATTTCTTTATAAAGTTTTTCAGAAAAGCTCCTGCTCTAAACTACAATTTTTTAATTATAGGAAACCCCCGACCTGTCTTCCTTCAGAGCCTATTTACTCTTGTTTTAGATAAAATTTAAGCAAAGCAAGTTACATAATTTCTTGGCCATCAGCAGTTGTCAATAGAAGTTACTGGAGGTAAAGAGGGGGCAGTGGTGATTCTACTAGTCTCATGTACATGGACAACATGAAAAATCTGGCATAAAAAGGAGGGTAGAGAGAATAGAAAGAAAAAAAAATCAGACACAAGATGACACAAAACAGAACCACATGAGGCTTCTCAGTATAGAAGCAAATGGTTCTATTAAACATCAAAGCCCTAAGACAGCATTAAATTCCAGCCTCCTCAGGAGGTCAAGATTGCAGTGAGCCATGATCACACCACTGCACTCCAGCCTGGCCAAAAGAGCAAGATCCTATCTTTAAAAAAAAAAAAAAAAAATCCAGTCTCCCTTCCTAGCCACATGGCCCCGGGTAAGTCACATAACCTCTCTGATCAAGAAATGAGAATTCTCATTTCTGAAATTGAATTAATAATAATGCCTATCTTGTCAGGTTGTTTTGAAGATTAAATAAGTGTTTGTGTGCAATAGGCACTCACAGATTACTAGCTCTAGTATTATCTCAATATTTGGACACATTCTAATAGTGTAATAAAAATTCAACCAACTATCCTAAATGCTGTGCCATGATTGATTCTTTAGGAGACATCAAGAACAAAACATGTCCCGTGCTTTCAAGTAGCTTACAATCAAATGGTAACAGCACATAAAAACAAGTAACTCAAGTTCAACGCAGAATATGGCAAACATTTTAAAAAGGGTACTCCACGGAAGGAAAAAGATGCATATAGTGCTTACTATACACCAAACATTGCATGAAGTATTTCACATATATTAATCTTTGTGACAACACAATGAAGCAGATAGTATTGTTATCCCCACATTTAGCAAGCTGAGAAAACTAGGGGATAGGAAAGTTAAACAATTTCCCCAAAATCATTAAATTACAGAGCCCTCAACCCAGGCAGTCTGGCTTAACAGTTTTTGCCATTACCCACATATTTCATCTGGGCTAGGAAATTATGTAATATATTTTAAAATTTATCTAAAATAAAGTAAGTAGTGTCTGAGTGAGGGCCTGAAAAGTCTTCTTATAGGTAAGTACCAGAAATCAAAAATAATATTCTTTCACTTATTAATCAGTTTTATTGAGGTACAATTTACATATAACAAAACATACTGATTTTAAGTGTGCAGTTTAGTTAGCTTTGACAAATGTATACTCTCACATAATTACAACCCCCAAAAAAGATATAAAAGAATCCCATCAGTCCCGAAACTTTCCTCATATTCCACTGAAGGTAGTCCCTGCCACTCCCAGACGCATGTAACCACTGCTCAGTTTTCTCTCAGGATATGTTAGTTTTGACAGCTCTAGCATTTTATATATATAGAATCATACCATATGTGCCTTTTGTTTCTCTTTTTGTTAGTGTATTTTAAGATTCATCAGTGAGGCTGGGCAGTATAATCCCAGCCTGTACAGGCTCACGCCTGTAATCCCAGCATTTTGGGAGGCCAAGGTGGGTAGATCATCTGAGGTCAGGAGTTCAAGACCAGCCTGGCCAACATGGTGAAACCCCGTCTCTACTAAAAATACAAAAACCAGCCAGGCATGGTGGTGCATGCTTGTAATCCCAGCTACTCGGGAGGCTGAAGCACGAGAATCACCTGAACCTGGGAGGTGGAGGTTGCAGTGAGCCAAGATTGTGCCACCGCACTACAGACTGGATGACAGAGCAAGACTCTATCTCAAAAAAAAGAAAAAAGAAAAAATTTCATTGATGCTGTTGTGTATATCGGTAGTTCATTTCTTCTTGAGTGGAATTCTATTGCTTAAATATATTATAATTGTTTTATCCAGTCACCCTTGTATTAGTCTCTTCTCCACCTGCTATAAAGACTTGCCCGAGATTGGGTAATTTATAAAGAAAAGAGGTTTAATTGACTTACAGTTCCACAGGGCTGGGGAGGCTTCAGGAAACTTACAAACACGGCAGAAGGGGAAGCAAGCACATCCATCTTCACACGATGGCAGACAGGAAAAGAATGCGTCATCGGCAAAGGGGGAAGCCCCTAATAAATCCAGAAAATCTCGTGAGAACTAACTCAGTATCATGAGAACGGGATGGAGAAACCACCCCCATGATTCAATTATCTCCACCTGGTCCTCCCAATGACAGGTGGGGATTATTGGAACTACAATTCAAGATGAGATTTGGGTGGGGACACAGGTAAACCCTATTACCACTTGATGAACGTTTCAATTGTTTCCAGTTTGGGGCTACTATAAATAAGTCATTGAGAATATTCAGATATGAATCTTAGAAAGGACATATTTTTACTTCTTTTGAGTAGATACCTCAAAGTGAAATTATTGGGTCCTGTGTTAAGTATATGTTTCATTTAATGAGAAACTGCCAAATTGTTTTCTAAAGTTATTGGATCATTTGACATTCCCATCAGAAACATATGAGAGTTCAAGTTGCTCTACAACCTCATCAACACCTGGGATTGTCAAATTTAATTTTAGCTAATTGGCTTAGTGTATGATATATATTGTGTTGCAGTTTTCATGCTGCTGAGCATATTTTGATGTGCCTATTGGCCATTTACACATATTTTTGTGAATAAAATTTTTGATCATTTTTTAATTTCCAATTTTTATTTTAAGTGCAGAGGTACATGTGCAGGATGTGCAGGTTTGTTACATAGTTAAATGTGTGCCATGGTGAATAGCTGCACAGATCATCCCTTCACCTAGGTATTAAACCCAGCATCCATTAGCTATTCTTTCTGATGCTCTCCCTCCTCCTACCCTTGACCCTCCAACAGGCCCCAGTGTGTATTGTTCCCCGCCATGTGTCCATGTGTTCTCATGACTCAGCTTCCAGTTATAAGTGAGAACATGCAGTATTGGATTTTCTGTTTCTGCGTTAGTTTGCTGAAGATAATGGTTTCCAGCTCCATCCATGTCCCTGCAAAGGACATGATTTCATTCATTTTTATGGCTGTGTAGTATTCCATGGTGTATACATACCACATTTTCTTTATTCAGTCTATCATTGATGGGCATTTAGGTTGATTTCATGTCTTTTCTATTGTGAATAGTGTTGCAATGAACATACACATGCATGTATCTTTATAATAGAATGATTTCTATTTCTTTGGGTATATACTCAGTAATGGGATTCTCTTGTTATTTAATTGTAATAATTCTTCTGGATAAAAACAAGTCATTTGTCAAATATGTGTAGTGTGAATACTTCTTCTTTGTCTGTGGCTTATAGGCAAACCACTGTTTATTCATTTCTCCCTAAGAAAATACCTAAAATTGTACCTCAATAGGTAGATAGAATTAGACAAATGGGAAAAAGTGGGAATAAACATAAATATAAGCAAAAAACAAACATTTTAAGTACAAGGAACATTCAAAGTCAGAGTTGTATAGAGAACAATGTGGAGAGACAAATTGGAGTAAGGTCAGGGAGGGTGACATGCTCAGAAATCTGGAATGTATTTTATATACAGTGGGAAGCCATAAAGATTTTCCAATAGCCAAGTGATATAATCAAAGCTCTTCTTTAGTTTAAGTACTTTTAAAGCAATACATAAATAGTTGTGAAGGCCAGATAATAAAAGTAAGCAGATCAGTTTGAAAACAATTTCAACAGTCCAAGTGAGAGAAAATGAGGTCCTGAACTAGGATCATAAAAAGAAGTCAGAATTTGTAGAACTCAATCAACAGACCTTAAGAACCACTGTAGGCTAGGCATGAAAAGGCAGCAATAGATGCTAAAGACCCTGAGGTTCCATATAGGATGCTTGGCAGACAGATAGCACCATACCATGGCCAAGGAAGGCAAGAGTAGGAGATGCTTTTAAGAGACATAGGGGTCAAGATTTGGATTTGTGTTGTTGTGCCCCTGGGATCTCAGAGTAACCATGCCTACCCCATAAGAAGCTAAAATGTTTTATTCCCGATGAAAAAAAAATGGGTTTAGATATATGAAATCAGGGGTCATCTTCCATCTGCAAGAAGATTGCTGACTCTACATAGAGAATGAAGACAACAAAAGAAGAATTTCAATGACATTTAAGGGGTAGGAAGAGAAACAGGAGTTGGTTAAGGAAACTGAGAAGAAAGTAGTCCCAAAAGTATAAAAAAAAAATTCAGTGTTGTGAACGCCTAGGAAAATTTCAAAGAGCAGGATGTCAGTGTTGTCAAATGCTTCAGAGGGGTTGAGAATTTGGAAACATCCAGAAAAGTGTGCATTCTGTTCAACAGACTCTGTGCTTAACATACTCTATTTAAGAAAGAGAAGTGTGCCATATTTTTAAAATTTCCTTTTTATATGCCATATATTTTTATAACATTGTCAAATTAAAGTAGTAAGCTTGAGTTAACTTGTAAAATCATTTACATGAGGAAAAATATGGAATTCCCTGATGGCAGATGTACCAATGGAGTAGTTTACCATTCTTTTTTTTTCCAACTAGATAACCCTTTCTTCAAATCAACCCTTACTCAGAAGTCTATTATCTAAAACACATAGAAGAAACACTGTTCTGATTACAGATAACTGGATGGGAGCAGAGCCTCACTACCTTGTAAGTATCCCACAATTGATAAATAGATGATAGATTGGTAGAGATAGATGGATAGATAGAGATAGGATAGATAATTAGATAGATGATAGATGATTGATAGATAGATGGATGGAAAGATAGATAGATAGATAGATAGACAGACAGACAGATAGTTTCTAACTCCTTAATATCCCCAGTAGAACGTCATCTCCATGAGAGCAGGGACATTATCTATCTGGCTCACCAACTGTCTTATTAGAGCCTGAAATAGTGCCTGGCACTTGTTAGCACTAATCAAACATTAGCAAATAAGTGAATCGTAGCCTCCCAATACTGTTAGGCAACCAACATTTATTGACTGCCTAGTATGTTCAGAATGCTGGGCTATTTGCAATTATGTGAACTTGACACGTGGAACACCAATTCTAGAAGAACATATTACTATTCACATCATTGTATACATAAGAAACATCACCTTGAAGAGCCTCCCCCAAGACATAATTTGACAGACCTAGAAATTCAACCTAGAAGCATTCAGCACCAATACGTATGGTCTTTCTTTCCTGCACCACCATGTTGGACTCCTCTTCCTATGGTCCTCATGGATGATTACCTGGCCTCTAATGGTTGCTCTGGCACTAACTGAAATAAGTTGTCTGACTCTCAGTTGGGAAGTTTGTTATACCAGTTGAAAGTGGACACAATTTAGAAAGGAGAGAGAACAAGTAGAGCAGCATCAGTAACTCAGTTCTTCTTGCTGATGGTATTAGAGTTGGGAATGGAAGACTGGTGGAGTTCATCAATACAGAATAAACTCTGTTCTATATACCCTCCCACCCCCACAAGGACCAGTGGGGAAATGCTATGAATTCTGCATGTGAAATCAACATTCATACATTTGCAGTAGGGTGTCTGATGAGTCTTTAATCACTGTATCAGTTATCTATTACCATGTAAAAAACTATCCCAAAACTTAAAGACTTAAAAGAGCAACAAGTTATTTATGTCACAATCAATGGTTTGGTAATTTGGGCTGGGATCAGTTGAGTGGTTCTGCTAATCAGAGCCAGGCTTAGCTGATCTTGGCAAAACTTGCATGTGCATCTATAGTTATTTGTTAGGTGGTATATTTGGTAGCTTGGGCTGTCATAACAAAGTACCTCAGACTGGGTGCTTTAAAAAAACTGAAATTTATTTCCTGGAGACTGGAAGGAATTCCAAGATCAAGGTATCAGCAGGGTTGATTTCTTCTAAGGTCTCTCTCCTTGGCTTGTAGATTGCCATTTTCCCCTCTATCTTCACAATGTTCTTTTCTTGGTGACTGCCTATGTTTGTGTCCAAATTTCCTCTTCTTATAAGGATACTATTCATATTGAATTAGAGTCCAATTTAAACACCCTATTTTAACTTAATTACCTCTTTAAAGGCCTCATCTCCAAATACTATTACATCCTAAAGTTCTAGGGATTAGGGCTTCAATGTACGAATTAGAGGTCGAGGGTGCCACAGTTCAGCCTGTAACAGTTGACAAGTGAGTGGGTGGTCTAAGTAGTTTCCATTGGCATGGTTCACCTCTGTTCCACATGGTCTTTCATCTTCCAGATGGTGAGCCTGGGCTTATTCACAGGGCAATGGTGATAGGCATCCCAAGAGAAAGAAGTAGAATGCAGAGCCTCTCCAGGCTTGAGCTCAAAACCAGCATGACAGCACTCCTGCCACATTCAGTTACCCAAAGCAAGTCACAAAAACAGCCCAAATTCACAGGTGGAGAACTGTGACTATTTTTGCAATTGACTACAGCCACTCTCCTTTCTTCCCACTCTTGCACCTTGGGGAAATCTATATAATACATTATGAGTTTTCTACTATTTTCACTATCAGGCTGAGCCTGGAAAGACTGTGATTCAGTGAAGGGGCCTTTCTTCTCACTCTAGCTCTCTTAGGCTTTTCTTTTCTTCCTCATCAGAAGGGACTATGGTGAAATTATTCATCCTGAGAGTCCATGGGTAGGTGGAAGGGGATGCCTCTTTTGAAGATAATTGCATCTTAAAATGTACATAAGTCTTAAGCTAAAGAATGGAGCACTTATGGCAGAGTTTCTGGTAACACCAAGGAGTAGGAGAAACTTCCTTAAAAATCTATGAAAATTGCTTCTTCCTGTGGAGGAGAAGTCCTTTGTTTTTACTTACTTTCTACATGCCAAGTACATAGCCTCACACCCAGTGGCCACTCAATAAACAATGAGTGTTCTGAAGTCTGAGAGTAAAGGTTCTAAAATATTTTCTGTGGCTGTGATTATGGAAGAACATTGAATATACACAAAGAATCAGAGGAGCTGAGCAAGCCGCAGGCCATTCTTAGCCACCACCTGATGGCTTGACCTTACACAAGCTATTTTTACCTTATCCAAATCTCAGTTGTTCTCTCATTTGCAAATGAGAGATTTGGTAAGACAATCTCTAGGATTGCTTTCAGTTCTGATTTCCTATGAATTCTAATAAAATCTTCATGATAAGAGAGCAATGGTACATCCTCCTCTCTCCCTAGACAATCAGGCCATCATCACATTTGCTCTGCATGCACAATCCCATGTCTTTGTCTGAGGCTCTGAACTAAGTAAGCATTACAACTATGACCAGCCGGAATGGGTCACAAGCTGTCCTAGATTTTCTGAATTCTTGTAAGTGACTATAGGGAGATAATAAAACCATTAAGTTTAGGAGGAATTGATGGATTTCTAGTCACCAAATATTTTCTGCCTCTCAAAATATCTCAGTAATAAGACTTTAAAAGGTTGGAGTCCTTCATCCTCTGACTGTCAGCCCTGCTTCTCCAAGCAATAACCATGTCTAGTATGTATTTCTCTTGTATACATTGAAATTCAGTCTATTGTATACATTTTCTTTATGTCCACAATACATCTGTCTGCTCTGGATACACACAGCCATCTCCCAACTTTAAACATCAGTCTGTATATACAATGTGGGTGGGTTGGGTTTGGACCTGACCAGGACAAGGCCATGCACTTATATATTTAATAGCCCTGTCTTAACAATCTGCCATTACAGCAAACATGAAAAAAACAAACGGGGACAGAACTCTTTTCTATTGTTGTTGTTGTTCAAACTCAACATCAAAAGTTATTGAATGATTTTGCTCTGCAGTAGCCAGAAGGAGTGCTAATAGAGAGAAGCTCTAAGCTCTGCTCTCTGCGTGGAAAGTAGTTCATATGCTTTATCATCTCTTAGAACCTGTCAAGCTCAGTTAGCTGAGTGGACATGGATTGCCTCAAACAGCATTTGCTATGCATTTGTTTTCCAAACACACTACACCTTCCTTGGAAGGTTAATCCTAACAGATAAAATGTTTGAGGGCTGATTTGGAGCTTACCAAGTCACTCCCCTTTTAAAATCAGGTCTCCAAAGGAGAAACAGAAACTGAATTCAAAGGTAGATCACCTATCAGAGCAAGCTTACGCTTTAATTAAGCTTCTGTTAGACATTAACTGAAAGTTAAGATTTCTTTTTTAAGCAGAGAATTTATTCCTGTTCACAAACAGAGCTGTTTCTCCAGTTACCTCGAGGCTCCAAAATTTAGTATCTCCAATCTGCAGGACTACACTCACTGCCTCCACAGAGATATCGTGTGGCATGGAATTTCAGTGAGTTCTCCTGGGGCCCCAAGCATTCTTTCATTGCAAGGTCACTGCTCTGAGTGTTATTAGCATGGCAATAAAGAACATATGCACAACAAATTTCAGGACAAGATCAAAAAGTGAAGAAAAAACAGCAGCACCTTTTAAGTTTCCAGTCTCCCAGCACTAAATGGAGGCACAAATAGACACACACACGCACACACACACACACACACACACACAAAAGGGGGCATCTTCTTGGTTCTGAAAGTCAAAGAGACTAGTTCTGCAACAGGTCAAATGTAATGGGAAGCAGTATACGACTGAGTGTTTACAGAGTGGATGGGAACAGACCACACAGGAACTTCAAGAATTTCAAGAAGGTAATAAAAAAAAAAAAAAAAAAGGTTTAAAAAAAAAGAATTTCAAGTAGGTTAAGAACAACTTTTTTATAGGGTAGTAAGGGAAGTTGTGTAGGCAGAATTCTGAGGTGACTCCCAAAATTTCCACCCTGTGACACGCATGTCCTGTATCAGCCCCTCCCTTTGAGTGTGGGTGGGCCTGACCTAACCAGGTGGGCCCTTTGCAAAGAGAGTCTAGAGCAGGTGTGTCCAACCTTTTGGCTTCCCCAGGCCACATTGGAAGAATAAGAATTGTCTTGGGCCACACATAAAATACACTAATACGAAATGTAGCTGATGAGCTTAAAAAAAAAATCACATAATGTTTTAAGAAAGTTTACGAATTTATGTTGGGCCACATTCAAAGCTGTCCTGGGCTACTTAGGGCTCACAGACCACGGGTTGCACAGACTTGGTCTAGAAGAAGCAAAAGAGATTCCAAGCTGCAGCCTATGCTCTCCTGTTGGTCTTGAAGATACAAACTGCTGTGTTGTGGAAAGCGCTATGAGGCAAAAAGTGGTGTGCAGCCTCTAGCAGCAGAGAGAGCCTCCTGGCCGATGGCCACTGCAAAAGGAAGGACCTCCATTCTACAACTGCAAAGAATTGAATAACACCAACAAATCCACAAGCTTAAGGACGCTGACCTCTAGAAAGGAATGCAGATTGGATTTCACCTTGATTTCAGTCTTGTGAGATCCTGAACAAAGAGCCCACCAAACCTGTGCCCAGACTCCTGACCTTCAGAGATTGTGAGAAAATGAATGGGTGCTGTTTTAAGCCATGAAGTTTGTGGTCATTTGTTACAAAGCAGTAGAGAATGAATGCAGAAGGCTTCTTAGAGCAGAAATAACTTGAGTGGGGCACAGAAGAAGATGCTGACAACTTGAAGAAATTCAAAGAAGGTAGAAAACAGTGATACTGGAGAAATAAGGAGAACGTAGGTGGTTAAGCAAAGGCCCTGAAGTAATTAAGTGCATGGTAGGACATGTTTAAGATAACATCATGACAAAGAAGACCTTCACCTTCCTATTTCTTACTTTGATGAATGTAGAATGTTTACTTGGTAAGCAGATCATGGCTTATCACGCCCATTACATATGAAAAAACTGAGGTCAATGGATGTGCGTCAGCTGTGCATTGACATGTGATTATCCACAGACATGGTTAGCTTACTGAAGCAAAAATCTCGTTGAAATATATGAAATGCTTTCTGTTTGGTCTTACATTTTAGAGGTTAAATCTAAATTTCCCAAGCAGCATCTGAGGCCCTTCATGTACTTCTCATCACTCAATCTCACAGTTGCATCCTACCCAAGCCAAAATGTACATACACACACATACTCCCATACATTCCTGTATTGACCAGATAGTCCCCTACATATGGATATTCTTTCCCTAACTTCTCCCTCCACCATCCAGCCTCCCGCCCCAAGCTGCTGCCTTGTGGCTCTTTCGTTCTTGCTTTAAGACTCTGGTCAAAAGCAATTTCTCTTGGGAAGCCTTCCTCTGGATCCCCACCTAACACCCCAGGCACAAACTTTCATTAGTGATCCTGCAGGGTATTGAACATGCCTCTGTTAGCACAATAATAATAGCAGTCAAATTAACAGTAGCTCATGTTTATTGGATGAATATCTAAAGCCATACACTATACCTTTTTACACGCATTATCGTGTTGTATTTTTATCACATTTTTTGTGTTTACATGCTTCTCCACTAAATGTTGAATCTCTTAAAGGCAAGCATGATGACTTTTTCATCCTTGTACCCCCTAGGGCTTTGCACAGGGTAGAAAGCACTCAAAATATATTTAATAGATGAGTTAAAAGAGTCAAAAGTAAGGCTAGAATTCAGGTCTACAGATCACAAGGCAAGGTTATTTCCTGTCACACCATCACAATAAAATGAATGTAGAAGGGCTTTTATCAAACTAAAAAATACCATGTGGGGAAAGGCAGAAGATGCCAGCCAAAATCTCCCCTTTTGTGCCCCTCTCTTATCTCCTTCCTGCCTCCTGCTGCCAAAACAATTTTAGATAATGGGAAAGCTCATCAGCAATGCTGGTCTACTTTATGTAACTCAGGAACCCCAAAATATAAAGTGGAATGTACATGTGTTCATGAACAGTGGGAAGCAAAATGAAGGCTTGCACGAAGAGAACCAGACTATCCAGTGAACAGGGCATACAATCTGGACACCTGTAGAGAATCTGGAATCCTGTGGACATCCAGGCATCCCAAGAAGCAAAGGTAAGCGAGCTCCCTAGTTAGGCACCCAAAAGACCTGTGTGCACTCATTTCCTCCTTAGAATTCTGTGCTGTATTTCAACCATTGCTTTGATAAACAAGGCAGTCAATGTGACTCTTAAGCAAGCTGTAAAAAAACTCATTATCATCTAAGTAAGTAGAATTCCCCTTATTCAAGTCTTGCCATTTAGAGGTAGGTAATAGAATCATTTTGTATGGAACTATCCCAGCCTTTGTCGTTTTTCCTTGTCTTTAGGAAAAAGCTGAATATTGAATCGGCTGTCAGGCAACATCATGCTCTGTTGTGCTGACCCTAGGTCTCAGCCAGAAAAATCAGAGAAGGAATTTTTTCCCCTCAATTTAATATAAAAGACTCTATCAGGACTGCATACAGCCCCACTTTTTTCAAATAGAAAGGTATACGAGCCTCTCCTTGTTTTTCAATTGCCTGTGACTTCTCCCCAAACCTCCCTCCCTCTCACTCTCCTCCCTGCCAGCTCTCACCCATCTTACAAAACCCAATAGGTAGAACATCTCTAAATGTGATCTGCACAAGCAAATGTTTGTTGGGGTGAGAATGGAAGAAAAAACAATTAGCTTCCAATTGGCATAGTCAGCCTTGTACTTAGGAGGAACAAATTAAATCCTCGATCCTTAGGAATAGTTAGCAAGATTCTACTTTATGATCCCTAGGAATGGTTTAGGAAAATGGTTTAGCAAGAACTCCACTTTATTTTCTATAGAAGGATAAACATTCTTACAGCTTTTAAACCCAAGAAGCAGAAGGAGATAGCCTATTCGTTTATATTATATGTAAGGGTAATTCTTATCTCCACCCAGTTCAAGTCAAGAAACCTTATTTAAAGTTGGACTGGGTAGCAGAAGAGACACAGAGACCAGAAAGAAATAGTTGGTGCCCTCTAGAAACTGATATTCTAGTAGCAGACTGTGATCAATAAGTAAATAAACAACTCAAAAATAAAGCAGAAACAGGATAAATGCTACAATAGAGATGGAGGCAAAGAAATGTGCAAATAGGGAAAATTAAGTTTATGGGAGCAGTCTTCTGATGCTTCCTTTCTCTGGAACTTGGGGCAACCAAAAGCTATTACAGCTCAGATTTCTGAAAAATACAGAAATGCATTCTTTTATACTATATAATAATGGTTGTATTTCTAAGAAATATCACATTATCAAAAATAACATTACAAAAACAATTATTCTAACAGGGAAAAAAAAAGCCTTGGTGCTAGAGATCTCTAAACATGCCATCACAAAGTTATTTTTCCTATGGGAGTTCCAGTAATAAAAAATGTTTTACTAGGCCTAAGTGTATTTTACTATTTTAGGCAACACATCAGTTCATCAAAACTGACAAAAACAAACCTAAACATCCCTAGGCAAATCTAAGCGGTACATAAGACCAAACTCGGCAAATTTCAAGACTATCAAAATCATCTGCAGCCCCATTTACAATTTGGGGCAGATTGTCTTTGCGTGTGCTAAATATTCTGGTTTCTGACTCCCTGCAGTGTGTCTCCACGTGAAAGGGTTATTTATACTGAGCTGCAAGTGTTGAACTGAGGAGTGACCATGGGATTGCGCGACCAGTGCAGCGTGGGCAGAAGTGATGGGTGTCACTTCCAAGCAGAGGCTTCAGAGCTCGTTTCTTGTCCACCACGTCTTTTTCCCTCTGTCACCACTAGAGTAGCCCAAGAGGAGCCGAGCCAGGAAGTGCTCTTTCAGCCTGAGTCCTAAAGTAGAGATGACCATGCAACGGGGCCTAACCCACTTGATATTTGGACATAGAGTGCTCTGGGCAGAATATGTCCCCCCAAAATTAATATGTTGAAATTCTAATCTCCAAGATGATAGTATTAAGAGGTGGGGCCTTTGGGAGATGATTATGTCATGAGAGTAGAACCCCCACAGATGGGATTAGTGCCCTTATAAAAGAGGCCAGAGAGAGCCAGCTTGCTTCTTCCTCCATGTGAGAACACAGAGAGAAGTGTCCTTATGAACAGGGAAGCAGGCCCTCATCTGACACGTAGGTTGCTGGTGCCTTAATCGTAAACTTCCCAGCCTTCAGAACTAGAAGGAATACATTTCTGTTGGGTATGAGCTACACAGTTAACATATTTTGTTATAGCAGCTGGAACAGACTAAGACACATAGCATAGGGGGAGAAATAAACCTTTGTTGCAGCAAGCCAGTAAGATTTGGAGGCCATTTGTTACTGTAATACATACATTTTTTCTTACTGGTTGTAAGTATGAAAAGTAAAGAAACATGAATTGGTCAGTTTGATATTCAAATAAAACAACTTCCTATAAGCCTAGTGATATTTCCCAGTTGTGATTCTTATTAGCAATTGTGGCCTACATAATGTTACCATTCTTTGAAGACTCCGTACTAGGCATTTTTCACACATTATCTCATTCAGTCCTTTCAACAAGGGTAATAAGCTAGATATAAATCTCCATTTTACAGATAAGAAAACTGAGAGCCAAAGAAGTTAAGTAATTTGCTAAATGGCAATCACTTATTAACTTCCAAAAGCAGAATTTAACTTATTCCGTTTGATTCCAAATCCTGCCTTCCCATCACTCTTCCACGGGGTTAATTAAGGAATAAACTAATTGGCCACACAAGGCGACGGCTGATTACAACACTGAATTCATAGAAACCCAGGGCATGTTAATGTGGTCTGAATTAAGTTACTTAGCCTCCCTGAGGCTTAGTTTTTTCATCTGTAAAATGGAGATAACGTTATCTCCAGCATTGTGAGAGGATTAAATATACATATACAGTCATGCCTCACTTAACTATGGGGAGATCCTCTGAGAAATGCATCATTAGGTGATTACGTTATTGTAAAAACATAGTTTACTTTCACAAACCTGATGGTATACCCTACCACACATCTAGGCTATCTGGTAAAACTGATTGCTCCTAGGCTACAAACCTACACATCTAGCAAATTATTGTACTAAATACTGTAGGCAATTGTAGGCAAGGGTAAGTATTTGTGTATCTAGACATAGAAAAGCTACAGTAAAAATACCCATAAAAGATGAACAGTGGTTCACCTGTGTAGGGCACTTGCCATGAATGGAGCTTGCAGGACCGGACGTTGCTCCGGGTGAGTCAATGAGTGAATGGTGAGTGAATGTGAAGACCTAAGACACTATTGTACACAACTGTAGGCTTTATGTAAACACTGTACACTTAGGCCATACTAAACTGATTTTTTAAACTTCTGCCTTTAATAATCAATTAACCTTAGCTTACTGTAATGTTTTTACTTTATAAATTTATTTTTAAAATTTTTGACTCTTGTAATAACACTTAGCTTAAAACACACATATTGTACAGCTGTATAAAAATGTTTTTTTCTCTATATTCTTGTTCTATATGCTTTTTACAATTCTTTTTTTTTTCTTTTAAAACTTTTTTGTTCAAAACTAAGACACAAGCAATTTAACCTAGGCCTACACAAGGTCAGGATCATCTAGATCACTGTCTTTCACCTCCATTTCCTGTCCCACTGGAAGGTCTTCAGGGGCAATAACAGTCATGACACTAAGGCCTAGGAGGAACCTATGTAGGGAGAGATGCAGGGCTAGGCCACAGGGCAGGGTGCAAGTCAAAACTCTGACTTGGAGGGCTACGCATCCCTGCGGGGCAGTGGCAGACATGCCTCCTCTCTCAATCTAAAAGACATGCCTCCTCTCTCAATCTAAAAGGCGCAGAGCAAATGGCAGGGACCGCCGTCAACAGGCCCCTAACAGATGGACCCATCAGACGTAGGAACAGGTTGGGCACCAACGGCCAGGAAAAAAAGACAGTTTAGAGGAACAGGACCTGGCTCCGGATGAAGGCAGAGAGAGATAGCTGCGGATGGGAGCGAGTTTGTGACAGGCCATGGCCCCTGACTAGCAATGAGCTGATGGAAGCAGCTGATGGGACTAATGACAGGAGGTAATGATGATGAAAAGCACTTAAGCAACGGGCCTTCAAGTAGCTGTTGTTGTTGCTGAAAGGCCTCCTGCCACAGAACAAAGCAATTAGTCAGCCACCCCGCCACCCAGCCCCTCCTCTGCCCGCCTCCCTTTTCCCACCTTTCCAGACCTCAGACCATTCATCCCTTTGTCTCATTAGCCCAGACTGCAGCAACCCAGACCCAGCAAACAGAAATGCACCAGCTGGAGACCAACCTTTAAGGGCTGTCGCCCACACAGGCAGCTCCAAAGGCAGGCTGTGGCTACAAAGGGGGCCCAGCCTTAGAGGGCCCTTTCTGTCCCCAGTTTTGGCATGAATTTTCCATGAAAATGTTACCTGTGCGCATATATACTTCTGTATGTGGCACTGGCCTTTGACCATAACACCAAAAGTAGACCTACTCGTTTTTGCAGCTGGGAGAATAACTTCTTTGAGCAACAAATTAGAAAAGTATTTTGAGTTTGAGCATTTATCTGCCCAAAAAGAAATAGTATATGCTTGGAGTTGAGGATTCCTGAGTTCTTACTCTTGCTTCTACTCATCCTTTAATATTCACCTAAAGCATTCTCATGCTTGGACTCCTTCCCTCATCCACACAGGCCGTCTTCTCCTGCACACTCCCATTACAGCAGCCTTTGCAATACAAGATAATACTGCCTGGTCATGGTTGCTTTTTCTTGTGTGCCTTTCTGTCTGCCTCCCTTTCAAGACTATGATCTCATAGACAGTGAGGACCATCTCCATTCCTTTTTTTCTCCTCAATATCCAGCACATGGTCACAGTACCGTCAAGTTTTTGAGTTATGCAACTTCCAAATCTATATAGTAGAGGTAGACATATATGCCCTATTACACGTTCCAGTTTTAAGGTTTGAGATCAAATATGACAGCATAACTGGGAAGTGTTGGAAATGCACAATGATAAATGAATTAGTAATACCAGGCCTTGTGTATCTCTGCCTTCCTCTTGCATTCATCTAGCATTTTTGAGCACATTTTGTGTTCTAGGCACTATATAGTGCAGATGAAGCCCCTTTTTGAAGCTTCTCTGGCTGAGCTCACTGTCTCAGTCTCCTTCAGCCCTGTACTTAACTCCCGCTATGGACTAAGCCAGTGAATCCATGCTTGATGAACTCTGCTCACCTTGCTGATGTTTCCACCAAAGCCCCAGGCTTACTGTCTGCTATCCACAAAAATTGGGAGGCCGAGACGGGTGGATCACGAGGTCAGGAGATCGAGACCATCCTGGCTAACACGGTGAAACCCCGTCTCTACTAAAAAATACAAAAAAAATTAGCCGGGCGAGATGGCAGGCGCCTGTAGTCCCAGGTACTCGGGAGGCTGAGGCAGGAGAATGGCGTAAACCCGGGAGGCGGAGCTTGCAGTGAGCCGAGATCGCGCCACTGCACTCCTGCCTGGGCGACAGAGCCAGACTCCGTCTCAAAAAAAAAAAAAAAAAAGAAAAGAAAAAATCATATTTTGAGTGCCAGCTACAAGTCGGGCATAGGACCAGACATCACAGAGAAGAGGAATGAAATGTGTAATGGGCAAGGTATAGAGTCTCTCCCCTAAAGAAATATAATACAATATAAGCAGAAAACAAAAAGATGCAAGAGATGCACACTAAAAAGTGATGTAGCAATTCAGACAAGGGAGAAGTTTCATTAATAGGTGCATCAGTGAAGTCTCCAGGAAAGAGATGACATTTGAGTTTGGGCATGAAGAATTGAAAGGCTTCAGGAGGCAGACATTATGCAAGAAAAGCTATTCTCAGAAAACTAGAGCTTTGAGAGACCTTAGAGGGTCAACCCTCAACCACTTCATTGTATAGATGAGGAAATCAAGGCAGAGATTCAGTAACTTGCTCAAGATCATTTAGCTAGTAACTGGCGCAGCTGGAATACGAACTCCATAGCCCAGACTTTGACCAGAAAATGACATGACAAGAATCTACTTTAGGCAAAAGACTAAGGAGAAATAGAAACAGAGGGAGGGAGAGAAAGATGAGAGAGGAAGAGAGAGAGAGGGACAGAAACAGACAGAGAGAGAGAGAGAAAGAGGAAATAAAGTAAAAGAAAACCTTTAGAAAATCTCAGAGGAGGGTAGACCACTTAGGAAGCCACTACAAAAGCCTATAAGCAAAATAATGAAAACCTTGTCTAGGGTGGTAGCTACAGGAATGGGAAGGGATAGATAATTCTGGAAGGATGGGTTAAAAGACTTTGGTAACAGAATGTGGTAAGATGGAGGGGGAGTAGAATTCCAGAATTTCAACCTTAGGAAATAACTCTGAGAATAGTTCAGAAATCTGTAATTTCCTAAGCATACTATTTCTTTCCCCAGTACCGTCACAGATTACAAGTAGGTCTTCATGAGTAACCAGAACCTTTCTGATGCAGTTTTCTTCCTGCCTCGTGAGCAAAGAATTCTGGCAAGTGAAAACTGAGAAATGATTTTTTCTCAGTGTAGGGCTCATGTATCACGACAGCAATATTATTATGTTAGTAAATAATTGATTCCAGACAAATAAGCAGAGTTTGATGTTATACAACCCATCACACCTCACCCAAAGTCACATTGCACTGGGCCACACCATCCTAACTGTTCACAGGGGCTCTGAGATGTGTAAATTCCTCTAAATTCTGCTTCCAATCAGAAGACACCAGCTTTGTTGGGATTTAACAATGTTCAAATCTAGGATGTGCCCAAACACGACAGAGGCATTGTTTTCTCTCCCTCAGCTCCCTGTATGTTAAAAGCATCTATTAAAATGTGTCTGAGATGGAAGGCACCCAGCACACTGTCATTAATTTAAGGAAATAAAATTACACCATATGAAGGGTTATCATAAGGAAGATGGTGACCAGCTGTTCTCCATCTCCTCTGGGTTAGAATAAGAGAAAGTGGGAGGGAGTTCAATTTGAAATTGAATCCGGAGTGGGAACTTGACAGAAGTATGGAAGCATAGCCAATGAGGGATACAAGACAGACAAACGGTAGAGCTGTCATAAATGGGCATATGAGATTTCCACGGGGGTGGAGAGGGGAGGGATTCAGCCAGTCAGAGGTAAAATGAGGTTTCATTTCCTCTCTCTTCTTGGGTACCTGATGGCCTTTCTCTCTTCTTTCACCTCTTTCCAGGCAAACTCTGCTTTTTAATTTTCATTAAAGGTAGAAACAATGGAGGTGTTTTCATTATAATGTAGACCAAAGCCTTCCAGTAAGTGAATAAAGCAGGAGGTAGATTATCAAGGGTCTCTTCTACAAAGTAGCTCATAGTTTTGTTTTGCGTCGCATTCAGTCCATCTCTGCCTAGAGAAGTCAGGACATACCTGGATTTGGGAAATGGACAGACAGATTTGAAATCCTACTGATTTAAGGAATTTCTCATTGCAACCTCATTCAAGGCTAAATTTTGAGAAATCTAGTTTATTCATCAGTGACTCCCAGATCCTGCACCTTCTCTGATACTCCTGTTTTCCTTTCATTTTTAGACATCCAGAGCCACAGTCTCCATCACAATGCATTCTTAACAAATAATTTATATGAGCCATTTACTGCTTAGTATGAATTTAAATCACTTCTTCTGTCCCTTCAAGTTGAATTTGCATATAAGCTGTGACTTTCACTGGGAAACCAGAGGCCTGGTTCTCTGGTCAAAAACACTTCAAAATGCCAGTAAAAAATATAAGAAGATTTTTCTCTGGAAGAGACTCATCCAAATCCTGTAACTGCACAAAGGAGGAGGCAGTCTGTTCTACCTACCTCTCTGGGATGTTTGAATATAATTGATCTTCCGTTACAACTGAAACCCCAGTAAAAGTGAAAAGAAATCAGAACACTCTCAAATGGGCAAGAAACAGAACTGGCTTTCCATACTAGGATATCAGACACAATCTGGGGAATTGGTCCCTGCTGATTATACAAGTGTTATTCATAATCCTAGAAAAAAATGAAATATAAAAATACCCAAATATACACACTGTCAGTGGAGGAGGAACAAAGTATCGGGGGCTTTCAGAGGAGCGGGGGGAGCTTAGAGCTGGTTGAATTAATGAAGGATATATGAGAGAGATGATATTTGGTATATACTCGGATGATGTTTGGTAACAACTAGAAGTTGAGAAAAAAGCATTTTAGGCAGGCAGAGCAACATGAACAAAGTCATGGAGTGAGGAGGGAAGGTTGGCCCAGGACACAGAGGAAATGAGTTTAGCTGGTGCGCACGGTATACCTGGGAGAGCACACAGAGCTTAGGCTGCAAAGGCAGGTCAGCCCCATGCCTTAGATTGTCCTAAACACCCACCAGGATGAATTTATATGTCACTCAGCAAACAGGGAGTGACTTGAGGTTTTTAAGAAGGAAACAAGTCAGGCATCACATAATCTGAAAGATCTACACTGGCTCTTTGTTCCTTCCATAAGGAGTTATCTAATTCTTTACTTGTTATAAACATTTTGCAGTTTTCTCTCACCCTTGGGTTTTGTCTTCCTGACTGGGTACCATGTAAATCCAGAGTGGAGTGAACAGAGATTAGTCTTTTTCTGAAGCCCATTCTAGCCCTGTTCCTGTGCCCTTCTCTTCTTAAAGTGCACAAGTTCCCCCATTTGGGTCTAGAACAGAAGCCGTTCTAATTGAAAAGAACTGAAAGAAGAAATACTTTTGAATAATAATTCTTGGCATTCTTATTGCCTTTTTTTCTCTAATTGGGGAATATTTCAATGGAAAGCTCAGCATTACCCCCACTTCTCTTGGCAACTAACAAGAGAAGGAGCAAGAGAATGGGGTAAGTAACTCCATGGATAGTCATGAACCATTGGCGTCTGCCTCCCTGTCCCCTCAAAGCAAAAGACCAGGTCCCTCTGTTTTTCCTGGCAATTCTAAAGCAAGCATAAACCCAGTCTCCAAATCAGCAGAAACCTTGAAAACAATTAGGGCCAGAAAGGCAATTGGGTCCCCTCCAAATCAAAGCAGCTCTCATTTTGTTGCTATGTATTTTTAAGTTGGTTGAGGATAATCTGCTTCCTTGTTGACAATCTGTGTCAAAGTTTCAGCCTCACTGGAAATGGTTGTGATCTGAACTCCTTCAGAAAGAAAAGAAGAAAAAAATTAAAGGAAAAAGAAAGAAGGAAAACACACACAAACTCCTACCTAACTCCAGCTCTTTCAATGGACAAGTTTTTTTTTTTGTTTTTTTTTTTTTTTTTTTTGAGATGGAGTCTTGCTCTGTCGCCCGGTCTGGAGTGCAGTGGCCGTGGCCGGATCTCTGCTCACTGCAAGCTCCGCCTCCCGGGTTTACGCCATTCTCCTGCCTCAGCCTCCCGAGTAGCTGGGACCACAGGCGCCCGCCACCTCGCCCGGCTAGTTTTTTGTATTTTTTTTAGTAGAGACGGGGTTTCACCGTGTTAGCCAGGATGGTCTCGATCTCCTGACCTCGTGATCCGCCCGTCTCGGCCTCCCAAAGTGCTGGGATTACAGGCTTGAGCCACCGCGCCCGGCCTCAATGGACAAGTTGACAGAGTCCTTAACTAGCACCCCTCTGGGTCCCCACGATAATTACAGGCTGGAAAGGAGAATTGTGTTTCATGTGATTAGAGACTGTTTATGCCTCTGTCCATTATGAAAAAAGAGGAGGAAGCATTTTTAAGAACTTGACGCCAAACATTTTCCACTAGGGAATTTTACTCAATTACTTGCAAAATAATCTCAAACATGGTCATTTCATCATTAAAATGTTCTTTTAAAAATTTACCACAGACTTGTTTAGAGCTGATTTTGATGGGTGGCACTTTGGAAATTATGTGCTTGATTTAGCGCCGTCCTCCCCTAAAACTGTACCAACCACACCCCCTTCCCCATTGGTGTTCCACTTAATTGACTCAGGCTCTCACTTTCGCCTGCCCAGACATTGATGAAGATATACAGCAAACAACTCTTTAGCAGCTCCCTTTCCCTCTTATATAAAGGGAATCTATCAACCTGGAGAGAGAGAAAAAAATAAAAAGCCCTGGGGAGGCAAGAGGAGGGGAGGAGGGGGGATGGAGAGGGTGTTTGGCTGATCACCAACAGCCTTTCCAAAAGGACTAGAATTAGTAGAGTTTTATTTGCTGAAAGAAATTTCTTTGCAGCTTGATGTTGGTGATATAACTAGTCCAGGAAGGAATGGGAAACAGGAGAAAGAAAACTACTTAACACAGCCTTAAAATCAAGGTATCTGAGCCAAGAACTTTGCAGGGAAATTCATTCCTAACCTCTACTGACCTCATCCAATATTGTATCACCAATGCCCAAAGCACAATCAAAATTTCCATCAGGCACTCCTTCCTCTCCCTTTTAACAACTAACCAAAATTCTCCTCAGCCCGAACAATGCAGTTCAGATCCCATTTCCCACCCAATGTAGCTCTCCTTAACCACTTTATCCTACCCTCTTCTTTCTTTAAAATCTATCTTCACTTATGATCACCACCACAAAGTCCAGATTTTTATCAGTCAATGCCCCTCTCGAGAGCGGAGCCCAGAGCTGTGGGGACTATAAGACTGATATAGTTGCCTCCATAAAACCAGTTATTAGGGTGTGTCCGGATGAGATGGGGTGAAGGAATGGGATGTATAACTTCCTTGAATATCTGTTGCGTAGGCATCCCTTCTCCTGACAAAGGCAAAAAAGCGTTCTTCTCACCATGGGGAAGGGAGCTGAATTGCTACTCGGAGAAGAGAAGGAAGGTATTACATGCATGGGAAGGAGGCGCAGGATGGAGATGGGATCCTTGAGGCTACAGAGGGGACTGTTTTCCCATAAGTCTCCGGGGGCTGATACTTCAAAGGGAGAAAGAGGCGACAAGGCCTGTGTTTGTATGTGTCTTTTGGAAAGATGCTATCATAAAAGGTGCTCCTGAATCAAATTAATACAACTTTTTCTGTGGTTGGGAATGGGTGTGGATAGCCTGTGTGTTTTTTAAAAAAGGCATCTGTGGAATTTGTGTTCTCCTTAAGTATGGAAATTACATTAACGGCACCATAGATGCCCTGGACAAGTCAGGTAGGAAAGGCACAAAAAGGCTCTTATTTTACAGATAAGAAAAAGCATGTAGATTTTTCTAGTCTGGTACACTTACACATTTCCTCCTTTACTCCTCACTAAACAGGCAGGCACGCGCACACACACACACACAATTTTGCTCATTCTCTTCCCAACAACTAATGTTTTTGCTCTCTTTCTTTAAATTGTCCCCACCTGAGCCTGTAATGTTCATTCTCTTCTTCCAGATTATTTAAAACCTGTCAGGCATTCAATGTTATGCTGAAATGTTGTCCTGTCCATTAAACTTTCCCTGTAGGCTCTGGCAAAACAAAACCAGCATTGTCTCCTCTTTGAACTCCTACTGCATTAAAATTCTGCTCTATGTTCGCTAGCACATGCATGTTGTGTAGTGGGGAGGGGTTGTGGATTGGGGCACACATGTGTGCTGTTCCCATTGGAACCAAAGTTTCTTGAGGTCTAGTAGGCAGAAAAATTATTTAAACATATAATAGATCTCAATAAAAACTGGTTGATTACGTGAATACTGGATCAAACTCAGGTGGCTTTAGTTATTCCCACAAATGTCTACGGTTCAATCCTAGGAATCTTGGAGGAACTGAGAGCTTTTATTCTCATTTTCCTTTGTCAATGACTCTGGGACTTAAGAAGTCCGAAAAGTGCTTCTAGAGTTCTCTTCCTTTATCCCAATATCCAGTGTTGACTCTGTCCCAGGTATTTGCTCCTACCCCTTCCCTCAGGTAGAAGATAAATGCATTCCGTAGGTACCAAATCAAGGACAAGATTCCTCCAAATGCCTTGGAGTCAGCTCTGGTTTGAATGTTTGTCGCCTCCAGAACACATTCTTAAAACTTAATCCCCAATATAACAGTGTTAAGAGGCGGGGCCTTTAAGGAGTGATGGGTCATAAGTGCTCTGCCCTCATGTGTGGACTCATGCATTCATGGATTAACAGGTTAACGGATTAAAAGGTTATCACAAGAGGGGGCTGTTAGCCAGTTTGCAGCCTGGCACTGTGGCTCACGCCTGTAATTCCAGCACTTTGGAAGGACAAGGTGGGTGGATCAGTAGGTCAGGAGTTTGAGACCAGCCTGGTCAACATGGTGAAACCCCGTCTCTACTAAAAATACAAAAGGTAAGCGGGCATGGTGGTGCTCATCTGTAGTCTCAGCTACTCGGGAGGCTGAGGCAGGAGAATCGCTTGAACCCGGGAGGTAGAGGTTGCAGTGAGCCAAGATTGTGCCACTGCACTCCAGCCTGGGTGACAAAGTGAGACTCCATCCCCCCGCCAAAAAAATAGAGCCTGTTTGCCTCTCAGTGCTCCACTGAGATGGGAACATGGTGATGCCTTCCCCTGTATTATGATACAGCACAAGGCGCTCACCAGAAGCCAATGAGATGTGGCTCCTCAACCTTGGGTTTTCCAGCCTCCAGAACCATACAAAATAAATGTCTTTTATTTATAAACTACCCAGTCTCAGTTACTCAGTTATAACAACAGAAAATGGACTAAGACGTAGTAGTAGAATCTCAAGCAGTGCCCCCTGAACAAGGCATACATTCCTCTGCAAAGGAAGTCAACAAACTATCCTCCCTTTCTCCCCTAGTTTTAATCTTGCTCATAAAAATAGAAGGGTCAGTTATTTTTGAAGTTTTGGCAAAAAAAAAAAAAAAACTTCTGTCCTTCCTTCCATATCATTAATTCCTTCCAAAGCAAATATAATGGACTATATGATGAGTGACACTGGGGATAAATAAACGGGGCATACTTGACTCAGCACCTTCTGGGTTATTGAAACTGCCTGTCCACAGGGCAAAGGCACTCAGTTCCACTCCTAATTCCAAAAGAGAATTGGGGGTCTCAGGTGGTCTCACAGTGGTGGGCTTGGAGGCTCATGTCTCTCTGTTTCCACTATTAGGAAACATTAACAGGCAAGAAAGGGTAATTTAAAATAAGTCTGATTACAAACACAAACCACACATTCTCAACTCTAGTATCACTATTGTTTTAACTCCATGTTTTATTCTTCTATTTTTCAATTGATTACAAACTTAAATGGGGATTTAAGGAGTGAGAGCAATTATCAGCTCCAAAACCTCAACAGTTAATGTATTGTTTGAGAAGCCTTTGAGACAGGCACAAAGGCTGACATTTGTACATGAAAGTAACACATGGGGGAGGCTGAGGCTTCTGTGTAGCAGAGGCAGAGGCTTGAGGCTTCCATGGGCCACATGGGATTTGACCTTTGCAGGACAGTTACAGCTTTTTATAGTTGTGTCTGTAAGCAAGTGGCTGTTTTTTGTAAAAGGTGCTAGGCTGTTCTTAAAAGGCTCAGCCCTATTTTAACAGATGCTGGCCTTTGCATGCACCAACTAGAATAGGTCTTAGAAAGAGACCTGGGCTACTCAAACTTCTTCCAATAGTTTATCACCAACAAATGGATCTACTTAGAGGAACAAAACGATACCGTACATGCAAGGCTGAAGGACTCTCCTGCAAGATAAGGTGGGTATTCTATAATGTTTTTCTCCCTCTTTTTCTGAGTAAGAATCAGTATTACAATTTTGTTATATTTTGTTTGTTTATTATTATTATAATTTTGTGCTTTGATCTGGTATTTTATACTGATTAAATGTACCATTTAAGTCTATTGGAATGCTACCAGGGAAGAAATGGAGTTCACCTAGAGATTGAAAATAAGTCTTTGAAGAGGCCCTTTGACTTCAACTCTGGATGCAATACAGGTCACGACATCGTATTTTCTCCTAATGGGAAGAGGCAGAGTCAATGCGTGCCTGTATATGTGAAAATGCTGATAATAGCAGCCACTATTCCTTAAGTGCTCACCTTCTGATCTATTCTAAGTGCTTTCCATGTATTTGTACAACAACTCTATGAGGTGGTTCCTCTCATTATCCTAATTTTATGAGTGACGACACTAAGGCATAGAAAGGTTTAAATAATTTTCTTAAGGGCAGAATAAAACTAAAATGATGGAACCACATTCCAAATCCACTCAGTCTGACTCCATAGTCTATACTTTTTACCACTAAGCTTTAAAAATAATTGCTTACTGAGGCAGGGACATTTTTGGAACTAAATGTGTGAGGAGAAGAGAAAGTAAGGAGCTAGACAATTATTTTGAATATACTAGACAACCTGCAGCACCATCTTGCCCCTTCTCCTGGTCACAGCTGATTGAACTGGGGTGGACACTTGACCCAAGAGCCATGAAAGCAAAGTCTGGAGAGCACCCTATGACAGAGTATTTAAAAGACAAGCTGGTCAACCCAATTTTCTCCAAGGATTTAAACTAAGTAGAGATACTTGCCAATAGTGAGGGTGGGTGTTGGAACTGGAAGGCTGTATAATTTTAGCTACCATGGTAGACATTTGGGATCATGAGGAAAATGAGTAAGCAGAAAATGCTGGCTGGCAGAAAAGAGAACAGAACAGAAATTTAGAGGAAATCTGAGATAAACATGTACTATCTGAGAAAAAGACATCTTTGATTTTCTTGAATGGATCTCCCCTTTTCTTTGTAATCTAAGTAGTCCAACTAACATAGTATAACCATAGGCTTTCTATCTTAGTTACTCAAGCAGCAAACAGAATGTCTGGGAATATTAGGTGCTCAATAAATGCTTTGTTAATGAAAGGATTTAAAAAGATTGATGTTGGCCGGGCGCGGTGGCTCAAGCCTGTAATCCCAGCACTTTGGGAGGCCGAGACGGGCGGATCACGAGGTCAGGAGATCGAGACCATCCTGGCTAACATGGTGAAACCCCGTCTCTACTTAAAAAAAAAAAAAATACAAAAATCTAGCCGGGCGAGGTGGCGGGCGCCTGTAGTCCCAGCTACTCGGGAGGCTGGGGCAGGAGAATGGCGTAAACCCGGGAGGCGGAGCTTGCAGTGAGCTGAGATCCGGCCACTGCACTCCAGCCCGGGCTACAGAGCAAGACTCCGTCTCAAAAAAATAAATAAATAAATAAATAAATAAATAATAAAAAAAAAAAATTAAAAGATTGATGTTGAATAAATGCAGAATTCTGTGATTCAGTGCTGAATAACCTGGTGGTTTTCTCAACATATTCATTATTCTCCAATATACAACAAAATATTTTCCAAACACTTGATTGGTTACAAGGTCTGAAACCTTCTGCTCCCAAGTTCTTGGTTCTTATAGATACCGTCAATACTGGAAGAACACTTATAGTTGTATGCTTCTTTCATAGTCTAGACACTACTATTGCACACCACTCCACCCCAAGTAGGGTTGCCAGATAAAACACAGGATGCCCATCCAAATTTGAATTGCAGATAAACAACAAATAAGTATTTACTGTAAATATGTTCTAAATATTTCATGCTACTTATGTATACTAAAAAGGTACTTGTTGTTTATCTGAAATTCAAATTTAACTGGTCATCTTGTATTTTTATTTGCAAAATCTGGCATTCACCAAGTGTCAATTTTTCTCCAAATCACCAGGCCAGTTCAAAATGCCCAGCTCTTAGCATTTTCTTCCCATATCATCTCATCCCCATCCAGATGATGGAGTCTCCTCTCCCAATATCCCATTCACCCAAATGTGCACAGGTACACATAGGAATGCACACAAACACACACACGTTCTACAAAAGGAAGCTCTAATATTTTTTGATGTTTAAGAGGTAAAAGTTGCTCAATTCAAAGGATTGTTAAGCTCATTTAAAATTTCAGAGGGACATGGCAATACTTTTTACCTTTTTTTCTACACTTTCAGCATGGAGAGGTCTTAGTATTACCAACATAATTTTCTCTGCTCCCAGGAATGCTCAACCACTTTGCTAGACTTTCTCCAGGGACTTAAACATACAAAATTATTTCAGAAAATGTAATCCTATCTTTCCACATTGACCAATTCTTTAAATTATCAGCAAGAGATACTGCTCACTATTCCTGCCACCCCATCCATGATTTCCGGTGGCACCATGAAATCCCTCTGGCAGGAAGGGGCCTGGCCCTGCCACCCAACCAACTTTCTTTAGGAGAATCAGTGTAGAGAAGTGGAGGCAAAGAATCATGACCATGAGGCTACCTGCAGTAGCATTTCCCCTGTAAGCATCATCATCACCTCCTGCCATACTCAACTGGTGCCTGATTCTTCCGCCCTCCCTCCCACAGCCATGCTTAAAGGATACAAGGGAGAGGCCATCTCTTTTAGTCACACTCATGATCCCAGATGGCCTCTGTGCCACAATCTTAACTTACATTTTTTTTTTCATTTGTTTAAGGCATTACCTAACTTCTCTCGCTTGCCTCATCTAGTCCCCCCAGTAACCCGGTAGTGTGGGTGTCACTGTAGTATTTGCAAGAAAGGAGAGTGAGGCTTGAGGGAGCGCAGCAAGGACCTGGTCCCCAGGTCCCTATTAGGAACTGGCACAGCTACGACTCAGACTCAGATTTTTCTCACCCAGCCCTGAGCTTCTCCCCACTCTCTTGCACCTGACTCAGGTAACAGTGTGTGGTCTGTGCAATGATAAGGTTCCAGGGAGATGTAATATCCTCTCTGTATGTGAGGGTGGGGCGGACACTGTCCCCATTTGACACCCAGGAAGGCAGAGGAAATTAAAATTACATTTCCCAAGCAAGTGAGAAAGCACAGTGGGTCAAAGGATGGCTGGAATTTGAAGATGCTCAACCCCCAAACAGACTAATCTTCCTGAGCCAGGGGCAAGAGGTGCTGCTTGTCAGTTATCCAGGGCATACCAGATCGTTGCAGAGGGCACATGCCCTCCTAAACCATTGCACTAGATGTTAAATGAAGCAATTAAAGATGAAGGGGACATGTTAATTACGAGACTTGGCCAGCTCTGAAGGGCCCCAAGTTTCAAGTGAATGTGAAGACTCAATGATGCTGAACGGGAGCAAGTCACCTGGCATCATGGGGCTGATTATCTGAAAGCCTGAGGAGGAAAAAAGGGATGCCAAAGAATAAAGCAAGGGAGAAAAGAGATGCCACATGACAGAAAATTCGTAAGACAGCAGGAAACTGCAAGAGAGCCATAACATCCTGAAGTGTGGGATGAACCTGCTTCTCGAGGGAAAACGGGCAAATTAGTCCCATTAGCAATTTTAGAAATTCTCTTTTCTCTTCCGTCTAATGGATATACAATTTTCATTGTTTCAGCTTCAAGTATGTCATGAACTTTTCACCTTTCTATCTTCCCCAAGCCAGGATTTTGCCTGCCTCCATCACCAGCAAGCCCAGGACAGATGCCATAGCAATGCTGCAGCCAGTCTGTCCTGTCCAGGGCATTCCAAACAAGGTTTACCCAGAGCCATCTCAGGAGCAAAGAGAAAGATGACTGGTTTGGGGGTTGCAATGTATTATTTTTCAATTTTTGGAAATATTTTCTCAATAATGATCACTAAAACTCCAGTTTATATAGAATTACAAAGCCAGGCACAGTGGCTCAGGCCTGTAATCCCAACACTTTGTGAGGTCAGGCAGGATTACTTGAGGCCAGGAGTTGGAGACCAGCCTGGGGAGCAAAGCAAGACCTCATCTGTACATAATTTTTTTAAAAAAAGATTAGCTGGGTGTGGTGGCATGCACCTGCAGTCCCAACTACTCAGCACGCTGAGGTGGGAGGATCTTGAGCCCAAGAGTTCAAGGTTACGGTGAACTATGTTCATACTACTGCACTATAGCCTAGGCAACAGAGCAAGACTCTGCTCCAAAAAAAAAAAAGGAGTTACAATATTTTTTTCTGCTTCCTCTTTTCTCAATCTATTTTAATACAAATTTGAATCCAGAAGGCAAACTAGTGAGGGGTGTGTCTAGGGAATAATACAATTTCCCAAATTTAAGACTGCTGCTCTTTTATGTACCATAAAACACAATACGTCTATGAGTAGATCTGTTTTTAAGCTGGTACAGAGAGGCATTAGGCTCACCCTCTGGCCAAGGGATTTACCATCAGTCACTAGCCTTGCAACATGTTGGACTCAGATAAACTAACTGGTCAGTTCCAGAATGAAAACAAGAACCTCAGTATCTGGCCTTTTAGCCTTAGTACTTCTCCCAGGTAACACTGCATGGAATCTTTGGGGTTTTGCCTAATCTCTAAAAATAAATGCATGGTTCATTTGACCCTTGGTGGATTTGTCATCGTGTTTCATGTTTTCTACTCCTAAACTAACATATTTTGCCTCCACATAACCTGTCTCCCCAACCATAGAGGTGTCTAGAAATATAAATAAGAGTTATTAATGTACTTGTCTTCACATCTCCTTATTTTCACTGGGCTGCGGCCAGGCAATACTGGATAGTATTAGGAGGATGCCGGCTCTTTCTCCGAAGCAGAGAGGAGGGGCTGCAACCCCTTGGGTGGAGCTTGCCTCACTGCCCAGCAGGGAAAAGACCCTTTTCAGGCTGAAAGTCAGCAGCATCACAGGGAATGAGCTGACAGCTGAATAGGAAAGGAGACAATAGTTGCTTAAGAAGAGCAGGCCAGCGCCTGAGAAACGGGCCTGCCTGCTAATGAGTGGAACCAGCCCTGTGTTGCAAGCTGGGAGAAGGATGGAGTGCCTTTCAAAGAAGATGCATTGTCTTCAGTGCCCAGAGCACAGGCTTGCGAAAATCTGTGTCCCAGAATCCTGATCTGAGAAAGGTCTTCTGGAGGTCAAGTCCACTCCTCTGCCTTCATGATTTTAAATATCATCTAAACAATAGTATCTTGCCTGTGTTTGGGGAAATGAAGAGTGGCACCTGGTCTATTCCAAAAACTCCCCAAGGAAAAATATGTCTCAGCCCTTGTCATTTACCCAACCCTGTTCCCACCTCTCATACTGACAGAAAACAAATGTATGAAATCATTGCCACTGGTTGGCACAGACCCTCTCATGCCCCTTTCTCCCCTTTCCCACACTTCGTGTCATCAGATTAATTTATAAAAGCAGTCCTTCCACACCCCCTGAGACAGCTAGGAAAGCTTTGTTTTGGTTTTGACAGATGGGGAAACCAAGGCAGAAAGAGTAATTGAGCCAGGGGCCCTGAGGACTGGTGCATTCTGGTTCTCATCCCACCCAAGCCTGCCAATGTCTCTTCTCCATGGAGCAGAAGAATGGACGGTGTCTTTCTCTTTCCCCCTGTAATTAAATCAGAACGGCCCCACTTCAGTAAAAACAACATTTGTTTAGGGAGAAAAGGGGGAACTCACCGTGTGGTGCGGCCTTCCCTTTGAACTGCCCTGACAGAAACAACATCGGGCCCATGTGTGCCCGCCAGCTTTCTTTTGTAGTAGGCGCCATTCATCATCGCCTGCCTTTTGGGGCAGCTAAGCGGAAGGCTGGAAAGGGAAAGAAAAAAAAATGGCACAAGCTTCCAAAAACACAGTGGTGTTTTTTTTCTTTTCACTTTTATTTTAAAGTCCAAAATGTAAACTGCAGGGCTCAGTTAATCAGAGGGCTAATGCTTTCCATTTCAAAGCTCCTTTAATCTGAAGAGACATTTCACAAATATCTCTTCTCCAGGCATCCCCTCTCCCATCCCGTTAATAATATAATAATGTTGCCTTAAATTGACAGAGTAGGAGTAGATTGGAGTGGTGTGTGCAAATTCACTCATCCATCCTCCCAGGTCTGAATTCAGACCTGCCACCCCAGTGATCTGCAAATAACAAATAAAACCTCCATTTTTTGAAGTGTACTCTGTGGGGCCACTTTGCTTTTAGGAAACCCAACATATGAATCACTTAGCAAACAGGCAAGTTTCCTTCATTACGAAAGGTTTGGAGGAAGAGCTGCTAATGGAAGCTTATACTGGGAGTTGGGAAGCCTGGGTTCAACTTCACTCATGGCTCATTAATGCACAAGCATATTTATTCTACTGTAAACAAGCACACACTATGTCCCAGCCCCTCTGCTAAGGGTTGAAGTTAACAGGTGAAGAAAACACAATCTCCTTCGAACATTCCAGGCCTGGCTCAGCCACTGATGAGCTATGTCCTTGAGTTAGTTGCTCAAGCAATGTGGGTCTCAGATCTCCCTTTTGAAGAAAAAAAATAATAGCTGGCTTCCCTCTAGGTTGCAGAGTGAGAAGGTAGTAAACCGGTGCATTTAAGTGTTTCTCTACAGATCATTAACTACTATGGGGAATGGAGGGTCATAGGAATAATAGAATTTTTGAGCTAGCAGGAACCAAAGAAATCAACTATTCCAACCTTTTCATATAAGAAGAGAGTCTTAGAACTAAAATGTCAGGAGCCTGTGTCTGTAGAAAAGCCACCAGAAATGAAAACAAAGCATCTTTGAAATAATAATATAAGACAGGCGGTGAGGTTAGACAATGTATACCAATTCTCAGGGCTGGGAGGGGAGCTGGTGCACAGGAACAGCAATGAGGAAACTCAGGTTCTAGTC
Organism: Trachypithecus francoisi; assembly: GCF_009764315.1. Taxonomy (NCBI): domain Eukaryota; kingdom Metazoa; phylum Chordata; class Mammalia; order Primates; family Cercopithecidae; genus Trachypithecus; species Trachypithecus francoisi. The sequence goes on along the minus strand of NW_022681470.1, from coordinate 65,335,849 downwards.
CTACATTTTTCACTAACCAGCTAAGTCCATGGACGGATGATTTAAGTCCCAGTTCTGTTGGTCGTCTGTAAAATAAGAATCATGGAGGGCAAAAACAGTGCAATAGCAAGACTTTGGAGTTATATAATTTTTGAGGTCTGTCTCCATCACATTTTAGCTGTGCAATCTGGAGTAAATTAACTAAAAGTGACTCTTTAAGCCTCAGCTTCCACATCTGTAAACTGGGCATAACTCCACCTCCCTAATGAGGTTGTTAAGATTAAATATGGCAAAGCATATAAATTACTTTGAACATGGTGAGTACTTTTAAGAAATGTTAATTACGCTTCTTCCTAGATAATCTCTACTAGCATTAAAATTCCATGACTATGAAATGTCTCCTTAAAATGTGAGCTCATATATGAATACTGACTTTACTGCCTTCTCACCTACCAAGTTAGAAAGGAGCTAGATACTTTCTCTAATAGAAGACTCAATGGAGATCCAGAAGTGTGACAACTCACTGAAGGTCACAGACATGAGTCACAAAAATGGGTGTTCCAGAGCTATTTCTCAAAGCAGCCATCTGTGGCTAAGAGAGGAGAGCCCTTCACTATCAGCCACATCACCACGAACTCAAATGGTTTAAAATAACTGTAAAAAGGAGGGAAAAAAACTCATAGTATGGAGCTCTGACTTTATCTCTGATACATCACTTAACTTCAATAACCCCACAGGGTAGTAAATATCCCCATTTTATGGATGAGAAAATAGAGGAACAAAGGGGTGAAGAAATTCGCCCAGTGTTCCTAAGACTAGTGAGCGATGAAGTCAGAATTCATCAAGGTATAAAGCAGGCCCTCTCAGCTCACATCACATAGCCTTGGAGTCATCAACATGGTGTGTACATGCTGAGTAAATCTTTACTGTCAACAGATCTCTGTGCCACCAAAAAGGACTCAATCCCTGAAGCCATGTAAGGAACTCTCCTTCTACATCACAATCTCATTTATAATCCTTGATATGAAGCCCCGAAAGAGTATTTTCCAGCCTGAAATGTAAATACAGCTTTTCCTACACACTTCTTCAGAGTCAAAGAGAAAGTCCAAAGGGACCTAGAGCTTCTGGGGACAGTAGCCAACATCTCTGACCATCCCTAAGTAAATAGAACTGCTGATTTCACAGGCATCAAAGAGTCCCAGGACAAGGGAACATGTGGCATGCTTTAAGGCTAAAGCCAGCAGCTGACAATAAATGAAAAAAGACTTTTCAAACAGAATGAATGTAAATGAGAAAAGAAGCCCCTGGTTAGGGAAGTTATTCTAGCAAGTGGCTATATAAATGTCTTTATATTGTTATTTCCAATATTAGTTTGTTGTTCCTCCATGAAAGCTGATTTATTTGAAATGTTATTACTAGAAACACCCTAATCTTTTGGTAATAATTCATATACTGGAAGATTACAGTTTTGGAAGGCAGCCCAGTGCTGTCTGGAATCCTATTTATGGATTAAAGGATTTGAACAGCATTGCAAGCAAGATCTCTAAAGAGTAGGATAATGTAAACCTGGTTCCATATAAAATGCTTTACCCCAGCTATAGTAACCCCATTAAAGTCAGATTGTTAGAGGACACTGGGCACGATGACTTTCACTACACTAAACTAGGATATCACTGCCCCTGAAGAGCAAGGATTTTTCAAGCCCAGTTGCCCCTGATTTTGACAGACTATGCTTAACTTTGTGTTTTCTCTTTCTCCTAGGACATGCCAGCCTTACATAATAGGTCTTGACTTTTCGAAAGGCTACATTCAGGTGAAAGAAGGCAAAAATACTAGTCATAGCAAAGGCAACAGCGAAGCTAATGGGGTTCATTGACAGAGGAAGGATGACACGTACCCAGTGCTTTTTGTTCTCAGAAAGCTTCAGGTTAAGACTGATCCCTGCTCTGCCAAAAGTGCCCCTTTATAGAGCAATCTAGGCTGTGACACTGGGAAAAAGTAGAGAAGACTAAATGAACCTGGCAAGAGAGGGCAAGGGTCACTATTGACCATAATAAGGGCAAAGCACTAACGAGACCCAGGATGACCTACAGAGACAAAAGAGCCCTAATGTGCTCTTCCCTTTGAGGGCTCTTGGGGACAAGTAGTGGAAAGGTGCTGCGTGTTAGACTCAGATCACCTGGTTGCACTATTTATTGGTTGTGTTGCCATGGGCTGGTCACTTAACCTCTTTGAACTTGAGTTTCCTCATCTTTAAAGAGATAAAGTCTATTTGAAAGGCTGTTATGAGTATTTAATGAGATCATAGATGACAAACGTCCAACACAGAGATGGTGGTCAAGGAATGGCCATGTGTATTATCAAACAACTGGCACATCACACAAAGATGGTCACCAGTTGCTAAATCAAAGGCTCTTAATTTTGTACGTCACTTTTCTATCACACACTCCTGCAAGGTGCTGAACCAAAACTGCCATTGGAGCTAGCTGGGCTCAGTAGAAGAATAGAGACAGCGGGAGGGAGGCAGTGGGTAGAAAGAACAGACCAATGTCACCTTCTCCTTCAGCAGAACCACTGCCTATTAAGACAGAGTCATCAAGCACCTCATGAACATCATCTGCCACATAAATAATGGATAATAATTCTAATTATACCACCACCTAAAACTTGACTTAGGAAGTCTTTATTTTTTTTTTTCTCCAACTTATTCCAGTCACCTCAACCAGATCCTATTTTATTTTATGATTTCCACCCTCTGTTCAATGACTCAGGTCTGAGTTCTGACTGAGACACTGTATAGGAGGGAAGATTTCCTTTCAAGCCCAGTGGGAAAAAGGGAACCATCCCAGGGCGGTTGTGGGCTATAGACCAGCAGAGAGCTGTATTTTGTAAAAGGTTAGACTTTGGACTGCCTGTGTGAAAATCACTTGAAACAGCAGGGCAGGGGAGGGGGGTGGTCCTTATTTAAAATCCAGGTTTCTGGATTCTACCCCAGATCCGTTAAATCAGTATAACTAAGAATGAGACTTGGGAATCTGCACTCTCAACGAGCTTCCCAGCAGAACTTTATGTACATTAAACACTGAGAATGGCTCATCCAGGGATTCCTAAGGAAGAAGAAGCCAATGAATATCAATGTCATTCAGGACTTCCAGGGAGTACGATGATAAAGAACATTGTACTGTATTCTACCGATTACAAAACACATCCACAAACATTATCTCATACTAAAGAGTGTGCGCACAAACAAGATAAATATGTCTGTACTGTAAATTATTTATATTGATAAACAATACAGTTCACTTCGCGGACTCAGCAGCATCAAAGAAAGGGCTGTTCTACATAAATAAATTTGCCAGGGAAAAAAATGGGGATTTAACTCTTTGAATGCCAAGCATTTGAAACAATTCATCATATCATATTTTTTAATTAACTTAAACAGCCCCCTGCCTTAATAAACCAAATATCCCAAAGATAATTTAACATTATGTTGACTTAGGGTCACCACTAGCAGCATCTTCTTGTGCACAGAGCTGTAAAAGCAATGATGTGCAGTGAGATATGGAGAGCATTAGTTATATAAAACACTGTTTTTCTAACATCTTATGACCGCAGTCTTGAGGCATTTTGCTTGTCATTTGTAGTTTTCCTGACTCTCCTTTGATGGGCTAGCCAGTGTCACTTTCCACCACTAAGAGGAAAAGCACTCCCTCCTCATCCTTTCAAACTGACTACTTTTATTCTAAGGTTGAGGAAAATTGAGAAAGTATTATGATCTTAAGTACAACGAGAGGAAATTAACTCTGAGGTTTTATGAATAGATAATCCTTAGAGTAATATTCAGGAGGTTGAGTATGAGTTGTATGGACTGCATTTTATGTGCTCAGAGGTCTTTTTACTTACTTTGGTTCCAGCTGTCTTCAGGAAGCCGAAGTGGGTGTGTATCTGACCTCTAGCTAAGAGAAGCTAATGGTTGTATAGCCCTGAGGCTCTCAGAGCTGAGTGCCTGTTTACCAGGAAGATCATGACCAAGGACCTGGATTCACTTGTATACTTGCCACCACAGCATAAAGGGAAGAAAACTGGGAAAGCAGGATCACTCAGAGAGAGAAGATTTAATATTGCTGGATGAATTAGCAAGAATTATTTCTGTTACAACTGTCAGATAAACACCTGAGATTAGTTTAAGAACTGGGAGAGATTTATTAGCTCACAAAACTGTCAGGTTTCTCTCTCTCCATAGCTCTTGTCTCTGCTGCTGTGTGTGTTCACAGCACCCACTTCTACTACAGATGGACTTTCTTCATGCTGCAGGAAGCCTGCCTGCATTCAAAGCTGGTGAGGCAGGAGCAGTTCCCCAAAGGAAGTGGTGGACATGGTGGCGAAGCAATGGTTCAAGCTCCAACTGATAAGAGTGTCAGGAACAAATCAGGTAAGGATGAAGAACCATGTCTCCCCACCCACAGAGGTTAGTTCAGGGCAGCAGGAGCAACAGGGAAATATATATATATATACACAAACACATACATATATGTACATATATCTATGTTAATATCATGTCATAGCCACCTTTACCTGTGGAATCCCCACCAGGAGGATTTAGTGAGGAGGAAACTCGATTTCAGTGGCTCTGCATCAGTCAAGGAAGACTAGATTATGTTGTGGTAACAAATAACCTGCAAATCTTAGTGACTTAACATAATGAAGCTCTATCTCACAACCCTAGTGCATGGCAGTAGAAGATGGTGGGTGAATAAATATCTGACCTATGTCAGTGTAAGCTAATTACACCCAATTAAGCTTGTCCCTTCCTCTCTTCCTGTTTGTCATTGCTTGCTCATCATTGTCCTCACTCTGGGACCAAGCTGATGGAGCAGCTGCCTTCTGAGAGTCGTGAATCACATCTCTGCTCTAGGAGTGTTTTTCTGAAAGTGGGCCTTCTGCTTCTATTTAGGCAAGTAAGTGCAGTCCTATCATGTGTCTGGAAAATATTTAATGGACAATGCTAATGACTACCAAAGACTCTGGGGATGTCCCAACATCAGAGGTAAGGGGAATTGAGAGAGGAAATAATGAAACCCTACTAGACTAGGGAATGTAGCATTTGGGGCTCATTTCTACTTCTCTATCCCTTATCTTCACCACTTTGCACCACTCCACTGGAAATGAATGTGACAGAGAACAGGACTCTCTTGGCCATGACATGATATTAACATAGATAGTTGTGTGTGTGTGTGTGTGTGTGTGTGTATATGTATGTATGTATGTGTGTCTGTATATCTATATATAATATATAACATATGTAGCAGATATATGTATGTGCATAATACATACATAATATATATTATATTCTTCTATGGAGCCCAGCTACTTCTAATGGCACTTTTGGTTAAGCACCTTGTAGGAGTGTGTGACAGGAAAGTGAACTACAAAATTAAGAGTCTTTGATTTAGAAGCTGGTAACCATCTTTCTGTATTGTGCTAGTTGTTTGATAATACTCATGGCCATGTATAATAAATACATACATATTTATTTATTTTTATATGTATATTCCCCTGTGGGGAATACATATATGTGTATATATATATGTGTGTGTGTATATACATATATATATATATATATATATATATATATATATGATGATAAGAGTAGAAAAATCTGGGAGGGGGCAGTGGACGTGCTCTAATTCTGACCAAGGTTACCTGGAAGAAATAGCAGGGATTATATTCATCCAAAAATGATCCATTGATAAGCCCAGTATAACATCATACGTAGGACTAAAAATAAATAAATAAAATAAATTTTAAAAACCTTCCAAACCATAAGAGAGAGAAGAGAAATAAAGTGGGGTAGGAGGAAGGAGGAAAGGAAGAAAAGAAGAATGGAGGAAGGAAGGAAGGAAGGGAGGGAGGAACTTAATTGGGTGCAATTAACCTATATTGACATAGGTCAAGCATTTATTCACCCAGTATTTGCTAATCTTCTAGTCTATTGATCAAGAACCCAAGTTAGAAAGATGACTAAGACACAGTCCTTGCCTCAAGAACTTAATGTCTGTAGACAAAAAGGCAAGCAAACAGAAAACACCACCAAAGGGAGGTACTGCTCTGTCAGAAACAAACCCAAAGATTGTTGGGCACCCCCACAGTGGATAACTAGCTCTAACCTAATCCATAGCAGTTAACTATAAATGGCCTCAAGATAAAGGAAATCTCTCAGGTGAATCCTAAAGGGTGAATAGAAGTTAACCACAAAAGACTAGATGGTTTCAGAGAGAATATTCCAAAAAGGTGGGAGTGCATGTGAAAGGAATCTCCGGTGAGGGATGGGTGCTCTCAGGAGCATGGAATTCCAATGGGGAATGATGGTAAAAGGTGAGATCGAGACCCATAAACAGTCTTTTGTGGCTTGCAAAGAACTTAGATTTTATCCTAAGACAAATGAAGAGAATTTTAAGCAAGAAGCTGAAATGATCAGGTTCATATTTTGGAACAGTTGCTGTGCCTAAATTATAGCAGATGAACTGAAGAAGTGTAAGACTGGAGGCAGGGGTGGGAAACAGCCAGGGGGCTCTTCTAGTCATCCAGGCAAATATATGTATATACATTGAAAACATGAATTGAATCTGTGGCAGCAGAAGGAGAAGTGGGTATTAAAAAAAGTCCCATCCTAATTAGTTACTTGGGGAAGCAGGTACTTGGAAAGGGAGATAAATGGGATCTGGAGTTATTTGGACCAGGGTAGAGACCATTTCATTGATTTTCTCCCTTGGGACTTGACACTAAAAAAAGTTTGCTGAGAGCCATGACACTCAGTGGATAAAGTGGATTGGGGTGATCATATCCCCTACACTCTGTCAACCTCATTCCCCTAGAAGTCACCAACTACATGGTTTTGAACAAGCAAATTTAGCATTGCAAGAGGTACCTCTAATAAATAACGGGTAAATAACTTACCTGACAAAAAAAAAATTCAAAAGAATCAGATAGACAGACATCTAAGCTGGACTTAGATGCCAAGAGGGTAAGGCATTTAGGGGGATCTTCCTTTCCATCCCCATAGAACTCACCAATAGCTTCAGAGAGCTCAGTTTATTGGTCTATAGATCAATAGAAAACAATGTGCAAATAGTTATTGCACCATTTCACAAACCACAGCTCATAAATGATTGTTTTTGTCTTAATGTACTAAAAAGATGACCAGTCTTCCAGCTGTGTAGTCTTTTGGAGACATCTAGAACTCAGCCCATCAATTGAGACAATAGTGTCAAGGAGGAAGAGTTTACCCATCTGGTGGCCATGGTCACTGCAGAAATGCCCAAGATTCATCAAAAATGAGATGACTAGATCTGTTGTCCTTTCTCCAAGATTAAAAAGGAGACTCAGAGGTAGTTTGAGATAACAAATCTACCCAAACCAACCAAACTTATTTTAATAGACAGGAGGAGAAAGGATAGAAGTTGGACTGATGGAAAATGGGGGAAGGGGGAAATTCAAGGTAACTGTTCATCTGGATATAGGGCCCTTGTTTTCAACTCATCATCTTTTTTGGGGGTTGGTGGGGGCAGGCACAACATCAAAGAGTCAGATGTAGGACAGGCCAACAAGTCTAACAAAAATATATAGTCTCAATATCCTCTTTTTCTACTTTGCCAATCTTGCATTTTGTATTTCAGAAACAAGCCTACACTGCTCTAGGAAGAGTCCCTCTGCATTGTGAATAATTCACAAAGCCTGCTAACATCCTCACTGCCTTGCTAGCTTAAGGGCTGAATGGAGAGTGCAGGACCCTGAGACTGAAATATGAGTTACTGACAGTACCCAAGAAGTTACAATCAGCCATGTCACACTGAAACCACTCCTCCTTTCCCACCATGATAAGGCAGAACTTCTCAGCTGCACCATTTTCTCTTCTTGTGAGGATGGTGGGCAGGCCAGGGTATAAGAATGGCAACTACAAGCCTTCCAACACATTCTTCCAATCAGGGGCAAGACTTTCATCTCATTAGCACCTGTTTTGGGGAAAACAGCTGAAAATACATGGTGTCTTGTTTTGTGTGGATGTTCAACATACTCCTCTGCATTGGCCAAGGTGTTGCATTTTGCCTTTGTCCTGTGATTGGCATGGTGTCAAAGAAGGGATGGCCTCAATACGTGATGTGCGGGAAGGATTGCTCAACTGGACATTTTGATGTGGTCTCGTGGACAGAAGGATTTGAGTCCCTGACAAGGAGTGATTAAGAGTACCTTTGGCCTCCGGCCCTAGTCGAAGTATATCCTCCATCAGTTCTCTAAGATGTCTGAATTTCTACCATGATAGTATCATTCTTTGAATAATAATGTTCCTTTCCCATAGTCTGCTATTAAAATGTAAACCAGCCTGGTAGGGAGTAATGCCTCAGGCTTTGATCAACCATTAGCCTCTCAGATATCATCTTTGGAACAGGCCAGAAAAAGTTAGCATTATTTTAGTACTGGGTGCCCAGGTGAGAAAAGACAGGATAGGATGGGGTCACTTTACAATGGAAAAAGAGCATAAATCAGGGGAGTAAACAACTCTTACATCCCTCATTTATCCACTTGTTCAAGGCCAGACTTAACTGGGGGCTCAGCCTCCATTAGATTTTAAGTGCTAGAGAAATTTCTAGAGAAATTTAGGGCAAAGGTTCACTCTCAAGTACAATTGAACCCCATTTCTTTCCAGCAAAGTGGAACGCAAATTGATGTTTTTATACCAGTGTATCAATGTAAGGATATCCTATTTTTTCCAAGGACCATATCAGCAATTCTGTCAAACTTTCAGTAAACATTAGTTTGCTGGCACTTTAATTCATCTTCTCTGCCTGCACATCTACCTACTCCCAACAGAGGAAAAAGAAAAAAAACAAAAGCTTTTCTGTCTAGTCATTAATGATGTATACACAGTCACTTAAGAGAACTAAAGATATTCTTCAAGGAAGCATGATTTTAGCTTTTTGGTTTTATTGTAAAACACAAAACTGCCTCCAAGTGTGTATGCCATTTAAGAGATTTTCTATATTGGGGTTTCCAGTACCCTTCTTAGAGAAATAATGTCTCAGTAGAATATCACATTTTTGACTGGACTTAAGGAAATAGCTTTAATTTAGAGGGGGATGTGGAGGAAGAGCTTCTCAGAAGGAAGGCTGCTAAACTGTGGAACAAGATAACAAGAACTATTACGGGAGCTCCTTTGGCAGAGTTCCTGCTAAAATGGGACTATCAAGGTTAAAGTCCTGTCTTAAGAGAGGGGGATGCTGGCACAGATGACCCCAGGAACTCATTTTTAAGGTTCAAGGGCCATAATCCTAAATCCTGATGCTCTCCCTTTGGGTCCTTTGACAAAGCAAGAAAATAGAGGCCAGGCACAGTGGCTCACGCCTGTAATCCCAGTACTTTGGGACGCTGAGGTTGGCAGATCACCTGAGGGCAGGCATTTGAGACCAGCCTGGCTAACATGGCGAAACCCCATTTCTACTAAAAACACAAAAAATTAGCTGGGCATGGTGGCGTGCACCTGTAATCCCAGTTACTCGGGAGGCTGAGGCAGCAGAATCACTTGAACCCAGGAGGCAGAGGTTGTGGTAAGCCGAGAAAGCACCAGTACACTCCAGCTTGGGCAACAAGAGTGAAACTCCGTCTCAAAAAAATAAAAATGTAGAACACTTTGTCCATCCTGTGCTCATTACGTGCTGAGAAATCTAATGAGATAAAAGCTCAGGTTTGCATAAGAGGTAAATCAGAAGACTATGGCTCCACAAATTCTGAACAGAGCCCATCTTGATAAATAAAATGTGACATTCATAACAAACAAACCAAAAAGCAGATAAAGAATGAGAGCCCTCAGCATTAATGCTGGAAAACCTTTGGCGATAAATAAGTGATATTATAATAAAAGATATTATAATGCGTTGTCATTTGCAGGGAGAAATGTAATATAGTCTGAGGAGGAAGATAGATAGCTCAAGTTGTTTCTCTGACAGTGGAAGTAATAGCTATTGAATGTTATGTTTAGCATATCATAAAATCAGTGTTAGCAGGCGAGACAGCCCTCAAGCCGTCCTGAAGTCCACATTCAGCCTTTTGACATCAGCAAGAAAAAAGCCTAGAATGCAGCTCGACTGGGATGGATGGTCTCAATTCACACCAAATTGGAAGAGACAGAGCTTCCCCTGGGCTGGCAGGCCCTCAGCCTGAAGTGGAAATGAACTTGGGGGTGACTGGAATATGTCTTTCTTCAGTCTTTTCTGTACTTGCCATCCCCCAAGAGGCTCCTGACAATTGTAGAAGCAGAGCTGTAAAGCTTGAATTCCTGTAGCACTGGAAACTTTGCTGAGGATGATGAAGTCAGTTCTCTTCATTTACTGAGGAACCATTAGCCAATTCCAATTTCCTACAGAGGTGCTGAAAATCCTTCTTCATCTACAAATGGCTCTGTCATATTGAAATGCCTCCATTTTTATTATGTAAGTTGCATTTCATCCACCTGAGGGAGAAGAGAGAGCCACCTGTATCCACGAGATGATGGAGCCTGACCTCCTCACATTCGACAAGCTGTGCAGCCTTGGTCATTCTAGGGACAGGAATGCCAGCAGGCAAAAATAATTCAGCTAAGCACCTACACAGGAAGAGGTCTTCACTTGTGACAAATGTATACAAAAAGAACATTATTTTATTTATTTTGTTTTTGGTGTATTATTTGCTCGGAGAGCTCACTGATAACATATCCTGGGTAAAATGCCATTTTCAGGGTTACCAAAAAGAATTAAATAATGCACCAAGAGAAGTTTACCTGCATGCAATTGAATTTCTTCATTCTGATGCAGCCTAGGGGATGGATTTGAGAAGGGATTGGGAGGATAGGCCTCAGCCTCTGCTTCCAGAAGTCAGAACAGTAGAACTAGAATCTGAACACTGCTACTTCTGAGCTTCACAGACTGGAAAAAGTAGGGGTCTGAGATGCTGTGGTGCAGCTGGGTTCAGAAGAATGGAGGGGGAAGACCAGAGGAAAAGACATCTGTCTTATTTCCTGAGAGAATTGGACTCACTAGGAATATTTCTTCCTTTCTATCTTATCTTCAAGATGGAAATTCCATCAGAAACCACTAGTTCCTTCTCTCTACCATCACCATCAATCTCAGAGAGGGAAACAAGAGGCCTTCACTCCCAAAGGATGCTAGGACCCACCAAGAAGAGCTCTGGGCAGAGTGGCTGGTCTGGGGGCCGGAGAAGGCAGTGTATGGGTGGGTACTTGGGGAAGGCTGCACCAACCAGTGTAGGCAGGTTGACCGCTCCTTTTCTTCCTTATGTTGTGGTTCATTAACCTTGTAGAGAGCAGAGGCACACATTTATTGAAGATCTTCTGTGCAGCAGGCTCTGTGCTAGGCATTCTATGGGGTACAAAAACAGCCCATCCTCTGCTTTCAAGAGAATGAGAGACATACATTCTTGAAATCAAGAATAAGACCAGGCTCACAAAAGCAGCCAACTCAGCTCTGATGCCCATGGCCAATTTCCATTCAACTTAAACAGCATGCACAGGAAAGGCATCTTGGAATAACGATTAAGATCATGGGCTTTGAAAACCTAGGTACTTGACTTTGTGTCCTACTTTAACTATTTTCTAGTTCTGTGACCCTTGGCAAGTTATCTCAAGCTCTCCGAGCACTGGCTTTCAATGTGTTAAAAGCAGACAATTATTGTTGCTACTTCATGGGACAATTTAATGAGCTCATGGATGTGAAGCACTTTGTGCAACATATAGTAAATGTTCAATAAATGTTGGCTGAAAGAATGTTATAGATGTGTCAGGCACTGGGCTTAAAGTTGGGGTACCCAGATGGTTAATGCGTTGCCCTCAAGGAGCTAAGAGTCTAATAAAGGTGAATAATTGTAGCAAGATGGCAAAAACACATACCAAGCTGCCTGCTCAGTACAAATAACTTCCTTGGTTGAGACTTTTTTATGAAATAACTTCCTTGGTTGAGATTGTTTCTTGCAAGGGGATTTTTAAGACTGAGAGATTTTCCTCTTCCAAGTGTGTACAAATGAGATACCATTGTCTAATGAAAAGCCCCTGGATAGAGAAAGCAGGGACTACAATTCTAAAGCATTCTAGTTCCACCTAAGGCTAGGTGTGTGACTTGTGAAAATTAATGAGTTAATTAATTAAAATAGTTATTATATACCTACTATGAGTCAGGCAGTATGATTGGCGCTGGAGATACAGTGGTCATAGCATAAATTGCTTCTGTTCACCAATAGCCATGTTCTCCTTTGCTCCCTGGACACACAACTGGACTACATTTACTGGCCTTCCTTGCAGTTTGCTGAGATTATGTGACTTAGGTTTTGGCCAATGGAATTTGAACAAAAGTAAGGTTCTCCACTCTCAGGTGTGGCTCATGGAAACCTCCCACCAATGATCATTTTCTTGTTCCACATCTACCAGCTAAGTTTGGAGCCCTTAAAGAAGCAGAGGAAAATCTAGCCACAGATAAAGACTTAAGTGCTTGAAGACTGAGCCCACATTGGACTCTGATATAAATGAGAGACATTCTTATTGTGCTAAGTCACTGAGATTTGGAGGTTTATTTGTATTATTTACAAATAAATATCAGTTAGTTATTTTCCTTACCTAATAAAGCAGTGAACAAGACAGGCATCCCTGGCATTATGGAGCTGACAAACTCTTAAAAATGAGTAATTAAATAAGTAATTGTAATGTGATGAATGTTAGGTCAGTGAAAAGACAGAAATGGCAGCAGATAGCAGGATGACATAAGCTAATCTGTGAGTTAGGGAAATCTTCTCAGAAAAGGTACAGGTATGGTGAGACCTGAAATAAGGTGGATTGGTCCGATCAGGCTGCCATAACTAAGTGTCACACACTAAGTGGCTTAAACAAACTTATTCTCTCACAGTCCTGGAGGTGAAAAGTTCAAGATCGAGGTGTTTGTAGGGTTGGTTTCTTCTGAAGCATCTCTCCTTAGCTTGGAGATGATCATCTTTCTTCAATGTCTTCCCTCTTTACATGTCTGTGCCCTAATCTCCTTTCCTTATGGACACCCATTATATTGGGTTAGGGTTTACCCATATTATCTCATTTCACCAAAATTATTCCTTTAAAGTCCCTATATCCAAATACAGTTACATTTGGAGGTATTGGGGAATAGGGCTTCAACATGTGAGTTTTAGGGGAACACAATTCAGCCCATAACAGAGGAGTAGGAGTTAGCCGGTCAAATAGATAAGCTTCCTGACTGTGAATACAGTGAGACCTTGGAGTGCAGGCTCCCTTTCTGCAGAACTGATTGACACCTTGTTACTTAAAGGGCAGCCACTTAAAGGGTTAAGGTGACCTCAGGTTCTCTATCCAGTCCAACGATGCCAGCTGGCACAGGGAAGGCAGGGGGATAAGAAGGAAGCTCAAATTTCCAAGGGACAAGGTGCTGAAGCTATTCAAATAAGCATTCAGATTGCAGCCTGACAGTAGTGCTTTGATTGCAGATTTGGAACTTGGGATATTATCAATCAAATTATAGGAAGGTAGGAAGCAGCAGCATACCTTGACTCTCTGGGGATGAGACAAGATTGACTGCAGCTGTGGTTTGTGGACTTGGCGTCTACATGGGGCTGCTATGCATGCTAAGAAATCCCAAAGGGGTTTTTAGAGGAAAGATTGGCTCCAGAAGTCAGATCACAAGAGCAATAGCTACCTGGCCATATGCAGGGACTGAAGATCAATGGGTGAAAGATCAATCTGAATAAATGATCTATTAATACATACAACAGGTCCTCAGCAATTAATCTCCACGTGGATGACAGCCCACCAGTTACAGTGATCTGCTGATGGTGATTGACGTAATGGGGTCATCTGCAGTGCCAGGCTGCTGAGTTAGTGATATTCACATTTATTTTCTTACTTGGATTGAATGGTTTATGGGGAAATCTGGAGTTTGGTGCTGAACACATACTGCTCAGAAGACCAAAACAGTTTATTCTCTAAGAGTAGGCATAGCTGAGCAGATCCAGGACCAAGTCTGATTTACTGGAAGAAAGGAGCGCAGCCTTTCTTTTCTCCCAGATGATTAGACCTTTGTAATACAGAGGTTGGTAGAGGGATTTGGAGAGGTTGCATAGAAATCAGGAATGTCACCTCACATTTTAGGGCTGCCATTGAAAATGAAAAGAACTGCATTTCTATGAGAGATATGCACTTTAGGTTATTTTCTTTTGTCTTAGTTCTTTCAGAAGAATACCATGAACCAACTTCTGCTTCCAAAATACATGACTCCACCCTTTCGGTCTTCAAAACCTGGAATTTTGAATCTCTGTCTAGTGACTTCCTGCACATTCTTCAAAGCCCATCTCATCACATCATAGACTCCTCTAAAAGATCTTCCCCAGGTGCTTTGATCCTACTCCCAAAACACTGTGTATCCCAATCCATCAGCCATGCCACCCCTGCCATCTTAATCCAAGTCACCATCATCACTCACTTGCATGACTGTAGGGGCCTCCTGCCTGGCCTGCCTCTTACAGCCTTACCCTCTACAATCTAGTCTCTACACAGCAGCCAGAATTAATTGTTTTCAATCTATATCTGTGCATATTACTGTAATTACTCTGAGTGAAATTCAATCTAACACTGACCATGGCCTGAGCAGTCCCTGCTGAGCGTATACCTTCACCCCTCACCAAACACATCTGATTCCTGCTACACCAAAAAGAGGTCAGACTTATCCACGCATGTACATTTGCTGTCCTCCTTCCTTATCATCCTCTTCTCCCTGTCCCCACAGATCAGATCTTTCTGTTATTGTTTCCTCATCACTTAGATCTCAGCTCCTCAAAGAGGCCTCTCTATACCAACTTACCGAAAGTAATTCCTACTCCCCTCTCCTCAGGCACCACATTGCTCTGCTCATTGCCTTCACAGCACACATCACTACCTGAAATTATAAATTTTAAAAGATGTTTATTATATGTTTTTCCCCACTCAAATGTAAGCTCCATAAAAATAAAGACATTTCCTCCGTGTTTATTTCTATTTTCCCAACATGTAGGAGAGTACCTGGCCCATAGCAAATGTTCAAGTATTTATTGAATGAATGAATGGCATGGTCGATTATTGGCTCATCTAAATTTCCATAGTATTCTCTTCCCATCTTTGTTAAGACATTCAGAACATTGTAGGGTAGGGATTTGTCAAAATCTCTTCCTCTCTTCTTTTTTTTTTTTTTTTTTTTTTATTTTTTTTTTATTTTTATTTATTTTTTTTTTTTTATTTTTATTTTTTTTTTTTTATTTATTTTATTTTTTTTATTTTTTATTATACTTTAAGTTCTAGGGTACATGTGCATAACGTTTATATCATGTATAACTCCCCAATGCAATCCCTCCCTCCTCCCCCCTCCCCATGATAGGCCCCAGTGTGTGATGTTCCCCTTCCCGAGTCCAAGTGATCTCATTGTTCAAAGCAACGGCAGCAAAAGCCAAAATTGACAAATGGATCTCATTAAACTAAAGAGCTTTTGCACAGCAAAAGAAACTACCATCAGAGTGAACAGGCAACCTACAGAATGGGAGAAAATTTTTGCAACCTACTCATCTGACAAAGGGCTAATATCCAGAATCTTCCTCTCTTTCTTATGAGCTCCTTAAAGAAAAGGATGTGTGGCACAAGACAGTATGTGCTAAAGCAGAGAACACAATATTACCCATGGAGTTTGGTACTTCTCAAACTTTAATGGGTGCACAAATCTCCCAGGGGATCTTGTTAAAATGCAGTTTCTGATGCATAGTCTTGAGTGGGACCCAAGATTCTGCGTTTCTAACAAGCTTCCAAATGATGCCAATGCTGCCAGTTCTTGGCATAGTTTCAGTAGGAAGGTATTTTTTTTTGAGTGGATGCTTTAAAGCATTGTGTTTTCTTCCCTTTATATTTTCTACAGAGCCCCATAGAGCACTTCTATGGTGAATGCAAAATATACATTGAATTAGAATATATTGCATGAACGCATACATGAATGAATGGGTCAAAAACCCTCACACTTCTAGGAAACGAAACTGAGTCATATAGAGTTAGGTAACTTACCTAAAACCTCACGACTAACTAAGTCTGGTCTAGAATCTTTGTCTCAGTGCTCGTTAGTCAAGTCCTCCTCATTCCAGCTGCTTCCTAGGGTTAAGGTTTAGATGTTTGAGGCATCAAGGATGAGTTGCTAAGTGCAGAGTAGCTTCCTACTCTGTAAGTGTCAAAGAAGGCTGGTGGGAGCACCCATAAGAGAAGGGGCCATTGCTTGGTGACTAACCAGTACATTCAAACCCTGCAGTCTGCCTGCGTTTTCATGGTCTGCCCTTATGGAGAAGTGTCATCTAAGGAACTCTTCTGTTTCAGGAAAACAGAAGTCATTTCTTCTTGGCAGAATCTGTCATGTTCACAGGACTCACAAGCCCTAGTGCTGAAAAGGGCCAGCTAGGGTCTAACTGAGACCTGTGAGAGAAGATATATAGTTGTGTGGGGCTGGAGAAAAAAATTATCATGACCAGAGATTTGAGGGTGAGGGGTAGAATCAAAGGGAGGAGGTCCCTGCTACATTCCTCCCGGAAGGCTTGGAAAGCAGGGACTGCGATGCAAGTTCAACCTCTGTTCCAAATTAGCACAGAATGGTTCCACCTGGGAAGATGGGCCCTTAAGTCAACCCATCTAAAAGCACTGAAGCTGGCTGGGGGTTCCTCATACAGAAGTACACACCACACGCTCCTACCAAGGGATCTACCTGAGAAGAACCTGATTCTGACTGGCAGGCAGCTGAGCACAAGAATAGCCCAGGAGATAGATGTGCACAGTTGTTCATATTCCCCCAGTGGCAACACAGGAATTGGCCTTAGGAAAAGAATATGGAACACACAAAAGAAGCATATGTTTCCAAAAACCCAAACCAATTTGGAGACTTTTTCCAATTCTCTCCTTCATGATTATTTCTACCTACATTGGTCCTTCCAAACAGTCGTTTAGAGTGGTGTCCAATCACGCTTCCAGGGGCAGCTCAGGAACCGACCATTTCTAGCCTGTCAAGAATTGTATTGTCTCCTGCTTCCACCATGAAATTTGAAGGAATCAAAGGATCAACATGAAGAGAAGGTTTGCCAGCTATTTTGCACCTTTGCTGTAAGCAGAGTGATAAGAGCTAGTTGTCCATGCTGCATTTCAATCAAATAGATAAGCTTCCTGACT
Source organism: Trachypithecus francoisi (assembly GCF_009764315.1). Classification (NCBI taxonomy): domain Eukaryota; kingdom Metazoa; phylum Chordata; class Mammalia; order Primates; family Cercopithecidae; genus Trachypithecus; species Trachypithecus francoisi. The sequence goes on along the minus strand of NW_022681470.1, from coordinate 65,318,610 downwards.
GTGAATACAGTGAGACCTTGGAGTGCAGGCTCCCTTTCTGCAGAACTGATTGACACCTTGTTACTTAAAATGTGGTCCAGAAGGGTGGTGTGCAGTGGCTCACGCCTGTAATCTCAGCACTTTGGGAGGCCAAGGTGGGCAGATCACTAGGTCAGGAGATCGAAACCATTCTGGCTAACACTGTCTCTACTAAAGAATACAAAAAATTAGCCAGGCGCAGTGGCGGGTGCCTGTAGTCCCAGCTACCTGGGAGGCTGAGGCAGGAGAATGGCGTGAATCCAGGAGGCGGAGCTTGCCGTGAGCCAAGATCGTGCCACTGCACTCCAGCCTGGACGACAGAATAAGACTCCGTCTCAAAAAAATATATATATATATATGTGTGTGTGTGTGTGTGTGTGTGTGTGTGTGTGTGTGGTGTGTGTGTGGTGTGTGTGTGTGGTCCAGAAACAGCTGCAGCTGCATCACTGGGAAAGGGCAGAAAAAGAAAGATCTTATTCCCCCATCCCCAGGCCTCACAAATCAGAATCTCCATGTCAACAAGATCCCCAGGTGATTCGTGAACTTGCTGAAGTCCCAGACACTAGATCCTCCTCCAACTGGGATAATAACTACTATCCTGGCCAAGGACAAAGAGATGAGCTAATGAGGATTCAAGTTCCCTGGAATTTTCTCACTGAAATCCTTTTCTTCCCCCTGCCTTGATTAGATGTCCCTCACTGCACAGGAGCAGAACCTGCATTTATGCTTTATCCAAAGGACACAAATGTTTAAATTCTTAGGCACAGACATGAGGTAAGCAAGATAAGCTCAAAATTTCCCCATGCATCTGAAATAAAACCACAAATAACTTCTTTCCTTTAAGAGAAGAGCAGAATCTATTGTGTCTTCCCCCTTGCTTTCTCACAAGCCTCCCATTCAGCTCCATCTTCCCCATATTTTCCCTCTTCCCCTTTCTGCCCCTTTCCTCGACTCAGAAACATTGCTGGCAAGGAACCCTGGCACATCATAGGAAGGCGTTTCCGTGCCTCTAAGAGTTGTGTTGAATGGTTCAGGCCAGAAAGGAGTCCTCCCTGCCTCCAACTCTCCAGATGGCTTTCAGATACTGGTCCCTCCTTTCCATGTGTTCCCCCAATGTTGCCCTTTTTCTGCTGGAGGCTGCTCCAGAGCTCTGGGCTCTGTGTGAGCACATTCTCCTGTCACTGAGAGCACTTGCCCTCCCTAGCACTCTGCTGCCTTTAACCCCTCTCTTTCCTGGCTGCACACCCCTCCTCCTCTCCTTGGGGAATCAGAAATGGCAGATGTCAGCTTGGTGTCTGAGACATTTTCACAGGTGAGTGCATATGCCCCAAGCTGGAAAGAATCTCATTGGCCACCCCTTCATGGACTGAAATTATACTCCATCAGGGGCTATGGGGTGTAGTGAGAACCTACCACACTGACTGGAGTTCAAGTCTCAGCGCTGCCATTTGATGTTTGTGTGGCCAGGAGCAATCATTTGATGCAATTTGTTTTTATTCTTCAGTTGGGAATTGGGGATAATCATACCCACTTTCTAGTATGATAACTGGCACATAGCCCATCAGTTTTCCTGGGTTCTCCTCCTCCCCAAAACTCCTTCTGGTTGACTGGGTGCTGGATGCCATTTTATTTTCTCAGCACAGGTTCTGAGTATGCAGGTGACATACCTCATCCTTTGCCTCTTCACATCCATAGGCAGACCTTTGTTCCAAAGACTAGTGGTCAGTGCACCTGCAGGCTCCTGGAAGTGGCCTGTCCTTGTCTGTGTAAAATCATTCTGGAAATTTAAACCCTTCACAGATGAAAGAATTAACTATTGCCATTGTTAGAAGCTTTGAGACAGGAAGGACTCCCCGGAGACCAGGGCACACAGCCATCTGCCCACAGCCAGGTTGCTCACTGAACTATCTTTTGTTCAGTGTTTAGTGACTACTTGACACCTTCTCTGTTGCAAATAAAACCTGAAGAAATCAATTGCAACTGAGTTAGTACTCTACAGTTAAACTGAAATAACTATTGTGGTCTTTTAATCAGGGAATCATTTCAAAAAAAAAAAAATTGTAAGAATAGTTATGTAACAGTTTCTTTCCCCGGGGAGGCTTTGACTTGATGCTCTCAGGAGATGTGAACCCAACATAACAATTTTATTAGCTCTTATTAAAGCTTTGATACATGCACTTCAAAGGAGTGGTGATTCTCCTTTTTATTTGAAGTTCAGAAATCTTTTCTGGCATTTGGGCTGTCTGGAGGGGCAGTTGCTTTCTGGAGGTCTCAGAGTTGAGACCCTGGAACACATAGAACTTTCAGACAAACCCAATCCTCCCTAGAGCAGTTTCCTTTCCCCATCTGCTTCTACAGAGTTACAGGAGTGAGGAAGCAGGGGGACAATGTGAACAGTGGCTATGGAAGACAAGGCCAAGCACCATTTGGTGGTCAGGAAAGTCAGCTTAACCCAGGGAATGGGAGCAGAATCTGAGTTGGAAGCAAGTATGGAGATCTTCTGGTCTATCCACCCATTCTGTGCTACAATCTTCTCACCAGCATCTTGATTCTCAGGTGGTCACCTAACCACTGCTTTGAAGCCCACCCAGTGATCAGGAGCTGGCTAACCCAAAAGTTGTCTTATCTACATATAGATACCTCTAACTACTGAAAAAAGAATATTCTTTACATTGAGTCAGTATCTGCTTCCCTGTCACACCATTCATAAGTTCTGCCCTCTAGAACACAATGGAATTATCCCATTCATCTTCTCCTTGAGATGCTTTCAAATGTCTAGGACAGTTATTATTACTTCCCCAACTGTTCTTTTTCTAAATGCACTGTCGGCTTTTTCAATCAATCTTCAGTTGACAAGATGTCCAAACACTTTTCAGAGTGGTCTTCGTTGTCCTATTTGTTAATATTTCTCCTAAACATGGAGCCCAGAACTGACTACAGTGCTCTGAGGATCTCCTCTCCAGCAGAGGACAGATTGCTCGGAAGGTAAGATCCTCTTAATAGAGAGGGATGGATGGATAGATAGAAAAATAGAGTATATAACATTTTTATCTATTAAATTGTTTATGTATTAAAATTAACATTTTTATCCATTAAAAGTAATGGCAAAAACCGCAATTACTTTTGCACCAACCTAATACCGTGTTGGCCTGGTAGAGTCTATGGTCAACTAAAACCATTCAGATATTTATGAAGTGAACTACCCTCAGACCAATTCTTTCTCATCCTCTTTTTGTGAAATCAAGCTTTCTTTCAAACCTAAAACCAAGACTCTGCTTTTATCCTTGTTAAATTTATCTTGTTAGTTTCAATCCATCTTTCCAGATAGCAGGATCTTTTAAAACTTGTTTATATCATTTGTCATATTAGCTGACCTCTGCTTTGTGTCATCACAAATTTAATAAGCATGTGGTCAATGTTTCATTCAAGTCATTGATAAATACTTGGAACACGACAGGGATAGGAAAAACAAAATATGTAAGTTGATACTAAAACAACTTCCTCTTTGTTGATAGCATTCCAGAGATTGACTGTCTTTGAATGGCATTGTCCTAACAACTGCAAATACATATACACAGCCTGTATTTTCTAGGTCATTCTGGAGGATATTAGGAGAAACGTTTCATAGGACTTACACTATTGCCATTCTTTATGTCTACACTACCTGCCCTACCATCACCACCCTCCTTCTGCCAGTCTGGTAAAGATGTCAAAAAGGGAACTGAGATGCCTGGGCACGGGGGCTCACACCTGTAATCCCAGCACTTTGGTAGGCCAAGGAGGGTGGATCATGAAGTCAGGAGTTTGAGACCAACCTGGCCAACATAGTGAAACCCCGTCTCTACTAAAAACATAAAAAATTAGCCAGGCGTTGTGGCATGTGTGGTAACGTGTGCTTGTAATCCCAGTTACTCAGGAGGCTGAGGCAGGAGAATTGCGTGAACCCGGGAGGTAGTGGTTGCAGTGAGCTGAGATCACACCACTGCACTCCAGACCGGGTGACAGAGCAAGACTCTGTCCCCAACCTGCCCTAAAAAAAGACTCTGTATCCCCCTCATAAAAAAGAACTGAGGTTAATTGGCATGTCTTGCTTTTAGGAAATCATGGATGCTTCTAGTGATCACTTCTTTCTTTTCTTATGTGTTCATCGACCATCTTCTTAATAACATACTCTAGCATTTTTCCAAGAGTGTACATCAAGATCACGAATCTGTACTTTTTATAATTCCCCCTTTGTGAAACTGAGGACAGCATTTGCCTATTAGTCTTCCTTAAGAATTCCATGGATAGTATAAAGATTACCCAAGAACATATAATAATGCATTGAATTCAGAGTCCAAATAATTGATAAATACTCATTTTTAAAACATATTCCTTAGCTAAAGAGAGAAGCAGAGCCTAAGCCTCCAAGCATTCTTCTGAACACCTTAAGTATTTATGATCTGGGCCCAACTGGCTATTGGAAGACGTAGGATAGAGGTAGAATCCTGGCTCTATCTCCAACTAGCAATTCGTTTCCCTTGCCTCACTGTTCTCATCTATAAAATTATGGAATCTACTCTAGTTCTAAGTTTTAATGACATAAGAGGTTAGTTGCTAAGTGTGACTAGACAGGTAGCTGGATTAACATACTAGGTCTGATTCCATCACCCCCACCATCACCCCTTTTTGGAGGGTCTATACAGCTGTAAGATTTTCATTTATCTTCTGGGCACAAATGTGCCCACACACACACACATACACACACTAGCATAAGTTGTTTCATAAGTTGTTTCTCTTTCTGCTGCATCCATTCGATAAGAATAAAGTCCATTGTTTTAATATTAAATCTATGTTATAATGAATCTCCTCTAGGAAGAGCTCGTTTCAGCATCATCTGTCAAGAATGTATTACTAATGCCTTTTAAGACATTCTTTGTAGTATGTTACTAGAGAACAGCACTGGACCTAGATAATATTTATTAAATATTAGGAACATTGTCAAATAACTTCACAAGAAAGTAAGATTTGAGAGGTTTGTGTATATTAACATATATATGTATATTTTTAAGAAGAATAATAAAACCCAATGTGAACAGAAATAGCTTGTAATATTCTGTCAAATCCAACATACCCTATTTATGTTTCCTGAGACATTCCAGGGCATATCTGTTTATCCAACCAGGACTGCAATAAGCAAAACACAAGAAAGCTAGAAAGACTTGAGAAAGAAGACAAAGCAGACTGTTCCTCATTTTCTGACATACAGAAAGTAAAAATAAACATATAGCACCAAAAATGCAATGTAATTGTCTAGTTTTTGGCAATTTTTACTTTAACATAATCCCAGGCTCATACTTAATCAACCTGTGGCTGAAAGATCCTTCAGATTTAACAAGGGATGCCTCAGGACTTCCCTCACCTCATGTCTAGGACCTTCTGCAGTGTATTTTGGGGTGCTCTGAGAGACTGATTATTAAGTTAATTAAACCTCAGATCTGACCCAGACTGACAAGGTCTCTTCTGATCTAAAGTACTCATACATGAGACCTGGTTTCTAGTGACCGGCCCACCGACTTTTCCTGCTATAACTTCATACCTGGCACAACGTACAACTGACTTTTGTGGGTTGAAGAACCTTACACATTTATAGTCCTATCACACATACATTTATGTATGTGTGTGATACACATACACACACATAAACAGCACTACCAAAAGGCTGCTGTCAAAGAGAAGATTGACAGAGAGGCTATAGAATTTAATCCAAAGGGTCAGGAAGACCTGCCTCTATCCCATTACAAAGAAAACTGGAATATGTATCCTACACTCACTGTCCTCTCCTAGATCTAGGCAGAAAGAACTAAACAGTGGTTCTCAATGCTTAGATCTGTTAAGAATCAACTGTAGGGCATTTTCAGATACCTAACCAAAACTTAGACCTATTCTCTTGGTGGGACTTAATTCCTAAGCATCTTAATTTGAAAAAACCTGATGTAAATACACAGTAGATTTTATAGGGGTCCTGCATCCCCTCACCATGGCTCCAGACACCTTTGATCAACACCTGAGGAATATTTAATATGCAAAACATTTCATTATACTGAAAGCCAATATGATGGAGGGATGGTGTATGTATGCTCTAAAGCAAAGCCCCTTGGATTTAAATGCTATCACAGTCACTTTCAAGCATCTCTATACATCTGTTTTCTCTGCCATGAAATGGGGCTACTAATAGTACTATTGTAGAGACCAAATGAGTCAGTCTCTATAAAGGATAGGGAATGAGGTTTGCTTAATGGTGAATGTTCAAAAAATGTAAAATTCTTTTTATTCTTATTTTTGAGATGGAGTCTTGCTTGCTCTGTCACCCAGGCTGAAATGCAATGGTGCAATCTTGGCTCACTGTAACCTCTGCCTCCCGGGTTCAAGTGATTCTCCTGCCTCAGCCTCCCAGGTAGCTAAGATTACAGGTGTACAACACGACCCTTGGCTGATTTTTGTATTTTCAGTAGAGACAGTGTTTCACCATATTGGCGAGGCTGGTCTTGAACTCCTGACCTCGTGATCTGCCCACCTTGGCCTCCCAAAGTGCTAGGATTACAGTTGTGAGCCACTGCCCCCAGCAGTGGCTTTTTATTCTTTTAACATGTATGTTAATACACACAACCCCTTAGTTTGTAGGATCTGGGCTGGTTGATTCTGCCCAACCTGTGTTTTCTGTTGACACCGTGGCTAGCTTGACAATGCACTACCTTGTATTTGATTTTCTTCCTACCCTGTCTCAGTCCCTTTTTACTTCAGTCATGCTTTGCTGGGATTGCCCCTTCCATATACACACAGGAAAGCATTTGCAGTAAGTTTTACCACAAGATCTATTTTCCACAGAAGCAATAAAGACTCTAGGATTACCAAGGCGGTAACCAGATAAACTGGCCAACCATTATTATGCATTTGAATAGAAAACATTAATATCTGTGTTTGAAATCTAAACAATTATCAAAGGCGATGAGCAGCAATTTGCCTTTGACTTGAAGGTTAAACTGGAGACCAGTCTAGAGGACAGGCTCCACCTCCCCGCTCCTTGCCCCACAGCCCCAGTGAAAACTGCCAGCAGAAAAGTGTAGTTCAAGTTTAAGAACGCCTTCTCCCTGATGCAACCCTGGAAGTGCCACGTAAGAGTGAGACTGTTTTCAGGGAAGCCCCTGGGACCGGAGGCAGAAGCCTGCCCTGTGAACCAAGTCTGTACTGCAAGAAATAAGAAGCTCCATGAATTGGTGGCTTATTGGAGTCCCCAGGGATTACTCCTAGGTCATGGGATTCGAGGTCCACCAAGGAGAAAAAAATAATACATGGAAAATGGGAGTCTTTGCATAGCTGAACTTCTTGATCCAAGGTTACATGAAGTGGATAGTTTCTACTCTCCACTCAGTGCAGGACAAAAGCTATTGGTGTAGGTCCTACCTACCTATCCTGAATCTGGCTCAGGAACTGGAGTAGGCCCTTCACTAGACGAATCTATCTGAGGAAGGGAGAAGTAGCAAAAGGGACAGAGACTCCTAGATCAAGTTTGCACCATGAAATCCCCTGATGCTCTAGAATATGTTTCTGCAACCCAAACGGTTGCCTAAAGCCTCTTCATGGTAAAACACTAAATATGTGGGATTTCTGAAGAAAAATACAGGTAAGGGCTGTGGTTTCCAGAGTTTTGTCTGATGTTCAACCCCACCGTCCTCTGGGTAGAAGCAGCAGAATGCGGATGGGAGCAAACACCAGCAGCGAGGATTATTTTTCTTTCCACCTCCTCCTCAGTTTGCCTAGGGCGATTTATTCTCATTGGATCTTCCTGCTTGTCCTAGACCAGCCTTACCCTGGCTCACACCCACACAGGAAGAAAATGAAGAGCCCAGGTATTAAGGCCAAGGACTGCCTCTGCAACTGGAGTCCTTATTACTAGTGCCACGCATCTGTGTCTCTGCTTTTCCTTTCTGGTTCTATTTATCTCTGAACTTTAGTACATTCACTGGTTTCTGGGATTTGAAATTTTCTTCTTCTTTGTATTTTTTGTATCTTAGTTCTTTTCTATGTGACTGGCTGTGGCCCTCAGCTTTCCCCCTGCTGTCTTTTGTCAGGAATCACCTGACTGTGTCTCATTCATCTGATTTAACAACCTTCTCCTACCAGGTATCAGCACCTGAATTTCCACTCTGACCCTGGGCTCCCCAAAGCACGCATGTGTGCATACACACACACACTCCAGAATGATAAAAGACCCATTTTGTGACAGAATTTTTCTTTTATTCCTTTTATGTATGTATGTATGCATGTATGTATTTTGAGACGGAGTCTCGTTCTGTCGCCAGGCTGGAGTGCAGTGGCACGATCTCGGCTCACTGCAATCTCCACCTCATGGGTTCAAGCAATTCTCTGTCTCAGGCTCCCAAATAGCTGGGATTACAGGCACCTGCCACCTCACCCAGCTAATTTTTTTGTATTTTTAGTAGAGAAGGGATTTCACCATCTTGGCCAGGCTGGTCTTGAACTCCTGACCTCATGATCCGCCCACCTCTGCCTCCCAAAGTGCTGGGATGACAGGCATGAACCACCGCCCTGGCTGTGACAGAGTTTTTAAAAAGACAAAAGTCATCTAATTCTGTTCATGAGTTTTCAAGCTAGATCTATGATCCCCATCATAGCATGAGTCATAGAGACAGCCGCGCTATACCTAGGGCTCTTCAGCACATAGGTTCTTTAGTGAGAGAAGTCCTAAACAGCTCTCCTTGACCCTGCTGGTGTCCAGCGGATTTATCCCCAGCTCCCTCGACTCTGTTACCCAAACATCAGGAGCCCAGAAGCCTCACTTTGCCATCCACAGTAAAGGAGATGAGAAATGACACTGGAAGGTGGGTGAAATCAGAGAGCGGAAAGTAAATCCAAGCTGTCTCAAGTTTCCATTTGCACTAGACCCCCATCCCTTCCCCTGTGTCTAAGCCCAGCCACTGCTGCAGGTGGATTCTCACTGATGAGGCAAAAAGTTGTTTCTAGAGCCACCAAATTCACATTACTTAAGCAAGATCGAGCTGTTTAAAATTTCAGTGTTGTCCACCAAAAAAATAATAATAGGAAGTTGTATAGAGTGGAATATGCTGACAGCAATAATGTTTCTGTAATAATTCATGTATAGTAGATGATGTTCTGGAAGTCAGCCCAGCAGGCTAATGCAGATTGGGGATGCTGTCCTACTGATGGCCAAATGATGGATTGGCATTTCTGCTCCCTCATGAAATCGGCTGGCAAATGAACTGGAGGTGGTTCCAAAGGAGGGAAATGAAAGAGGAAAGCGGGAATGAAGGGTAGTATGCAGTACTGCACAGGGAAGTTGAAGTAGAAAGATCAAAGAAAGCATGTTCAAGCTCAGTTTCTAATCTAAGCCAGCTCCCATCTTGATATTATGCTATAATTTTAAAAAGCTGACCATGCAATAAAGGGGGTGATATTTACCTATTCCCTGTATCTTCCACTTTGGAAACAGATCTCCCTCCCAAAGAAATCATCTGCTTCTTTCCAATTGTTCTGCCAATAAGATCCATACAACCAATTAGCTCTCCCACTGATGCGCACAGAACTGAGTGTTTATCTGCACCTGTCCTCATTGGTAGATGGGCCATTGGCTCCCCATGTCAATGATTAAGCCTATCTATTTCCTCAGATTGAATTCACCCTGCCATCCAGGTTGCTTTAGGGCCTTCTTCACTCATAAGTCAGAAAAGGAAAATTTACTTCAGAATTACAATCTACAGAGCATAATTAGATAAGAAAATATGCCGCCCCATAACTATGTAATGCATAACAAAGCAAAATGGAAATAAGTTTATAAATGCTACATGGTAACTCTCCTGAATTTAATGTGGATCATTGAAAGACCAGATTTTCCAAGTAGATATCTTCAGTATTTTGTGATTTAAGGGAAGGAATCAAAAAGAGAGAGAATTACAAAGGACCTACCAGGCGCCAAACACAGGACTATGTACTTATTACATATATTTTCTCACTCGATTTTCGTAACTTGTTAAACTCGGTAGTGTTACTTTAGATAGGTTACTAGTTAAATGCACTGCTCAGTGTGGTCTCCATTAGCCATGTGTGACTGTTCCGCACCTGAAATGTGGCTAGGCCAAATTGAAATGTGTTGGAAGTGACCAAATACACCACAGATCTTGAAGAGCGGGCATGAAAAGAGAATGTAAAATGAAAAATATCTTACTGATAGCTTTCTTTCTTTCTTTTCTTTTTTTTTTTTTGAGACGGAGTCTCGCTCTGTCGCCCAGGCTGGAGTGCAGTGGCCGGATCTCAGCTCACTGCAAGCTCCGCCTCCCGGGTTTACGCCATTTTCCTGCCTCAGCCTCCCGAGTAGCTGGGACTACAGGCGCCCGCCACCTCGCCCGGCTAGTTTTTTGTATTTTTTTAGTCGAGACGGGGTTTCACCGTGTTAGCCAGGATGGTCTCGATCTCCTGACCTCGTGATCCACCCATCTCAGCCTCCCAAAGTGTTGGGATTACAGGCTTGAGCCACCGCGCCCGGCCACTGATAGCTTTTATAAGGATGGCACACAAAAAGATAATTTGGAAGTAAGGGTCAAGTAAAATAAATATATGATTAAAATTAATTTCACCTCTTGTGGTTGTGGTGGTGGTGGTGGTGTTCATTTTAATGTGGCCTGGGTTCAAGTCCCCACTTACTCTAAGCATCTTAATTTCATGGTCTCTTCTTCATTTGAGAGAAAGTGGGAGAAGCAGAGAAACAGCTTAACTACTTATGAGCTATTTCTCTTTGGGTAAGTTATTTAACTGCTCCAGTCTTTAGTTTTCTCATCTGTAAAAGGGGCTTAAAAATAAATAACTTGTAAGATTTCAGTGATAATTAAATAAAGTGATGTATATGAAACAATTATTACCTTGCCTGGGATATAGTATGTATTCAGTAAACTTACATTGTTTTGACCACCTGTCAAAAGAAGTAGTTTAATCAGATGTTGGTTAGTAGCTCTTTAAACCTGCTATTAAATAATTTCATGTCTATTATCACAGAGGTGGTCATTGAAAAACAAATTATGGATACAGACGAAGTTTTGCAATAATTATTAATACTGGCTGCTCTGGTGATATATTTATCTGAGTATATCCAAAACATTCTCTGGGGTTGTTTAAGACCTTTTGGAATAGAAGTATGAGGACATCCCAACTCAGATCCAGTTCCAGCTGCTCCCTACTCCATGCCTGGACCATACCACCTGCCACCGGCACCATTCGCATCCAATCCTGAAGCTAAGAATCTTCCCCAGAAGCTTAACTGACCACATCTTCTGGGTGCCCGGGGCCCAGAGATAAGTGTGCTGGGGAATCAGTGGTGGGGACCTCAACACTCATGGTACCTTAGCTGGTGGAAACTTCTGGGGCGACACTCAAATGCTTGGCTGAAGAAAATCTGGCCATGTAAATAAAGCTAAACAGAGGGCATCTTCTTTTCCTGTTAAAAGATGTTATTAGCTTTCCTTTCATTACCCTCTTATGATTCTTAGGAATAAATATTAAATCTTTAACATTGTCTGCATGACTTGATGTGATCTGCCTGGGCCCGCATCACCAGCTGTATTCTCATCTCCCTCTCTCCCTCTGTTTCAGGCAAGTCGGTCTTAATTCAGTCCCTCCAATGATCCCAAGGTCTTTCCTGCCCCAGAGCTCTTGCATGTGCTGTTTCCACTTGCTCCAAACTTTGCCTGGCTTTCTCCTACTTATCCTTCAGGTCTCTGCTTACCTGTCATTTCTGCAGAAAGATTTTCTTCATCTTTTACTTTCTTATCACCCTGATTTTTCCCTCATGCCCTTTATGGCCCTGATCAAAATTTCACTGTTTCTTTTTCTCTCAAAATCACAACTCTCTTATTCTTTGTTGCATCTCCAGCACCTTGCACATAATATATATGCAATCATATTTGTTGAATCAATGCATGCATAGATGAATAGACAGACATTGGCTGTCTAAAATAGAATTCACTATGTATCTCCCTTTCCATCATCATGTTTTCTGATTCCCTTTCTTTTTCACTCCAGACCCTCATGTCTGGAATGCCTTCTCTTTGATGATTCTTTAGCAGGCCCTGCACTCACCCAGCAGGTTGAAATGGATGGATTATTCTCAGACCTGACGATGTAGCTGAGGGAAGAGATGCACAGGGCTCACCATGCCCAAGGATACTGCAAATTATAAAACTGTCAAATATTTCTAGAATTTGAAATATGCCAAGGAGTGAATTATGAAAATGGTGTATATTATATTCTTATCCTTGACACCAGTCCTATGAGATAAGAACTTTAGCTGTCCCCCATTTTGCAGATGAGCAAATTAATACTTATATTAGGCACTGTGTCTGAAGCTATACAGCAGCTAAGTACTGACAGCATTAAAACAAACTTGGTCTGATTCCAACACTCATGCACCTCATCTGGAGTATTCCACCTTTCTCAGCCTCAGGCACCAGCTTTCCCACTTGACTGTTTTCTGATCCTAGCCCTACCCTATTCCTAAGCTCTGTTCCTAAGGTGCATTACCTTAATGGTGATTTCTAAAACAACTCCAAATTTCAGACAGAAGTTATTTTATTCTCAACACTCTGGTATTATGGATTGATCAGCTTTTTCTGTTTAGTTTTCACATCTAGCATTTCTTTAACTAGATTTCTATAACCCTCTTTCTCTCTTTGTTTTAACCAACATCAACTTTACCAAGGTTATTGTGCCTCTTGAACTTAATGGGGGAGAAAGTGAGGAGAGAAATAGTATTACCGTATTTAGTCCCTTATGTGTCAGTCACTGCTATAAGCATTTCACATATGTCAATTCATTCAATTGCCTAACCCATTAAGTGGTTATTAGAATCCCCTTAATATATAAGATAGGCTTGTACCTGTAATCCCAGCACTTTGGGAGGCAGATCGCTTGAGCCCAGGAGTTTGAGGTCTGCCTGGACAACATGAAAAAACCTTGTCTTACAAAAAATACAAAAATTAGCCGGGCATAGTGGCATGTCCCTGTAGTTCCAGCTACTTGGGAGGCTGAGGCAGGAGGATCGCTTGAGACCGGAAGGTCAAGGCTGCAGTAAGCTGAGATTGCGCCACTGCACTCCAGCCTTGTTGACAGAGTCAGACATTGCCTCAAAAAAAGAAAAAGAAAAGGAAAGGAAATGAAAGAAAAAGTACCACATAACATAGAGCCTTAGAGAAGTTAAATAATGTGCCCAAGATCACACGGTTACTATGTGGTAGACTGAAAATTTCACACATATTTTTCTTTGATTCCAAAGTCATGCTTTTATCCTTTATACACATTGTATCCATAACCCCCAATCTTTCTGCTTTGTCTAGTAAGCCTCGCATTCCATTTCTCAGTCTTCTGTTTATTTTCCTTTTCCTGTTCTTATGTAGGTTCTCCCACCAGGCTTCTCCATCTGGACAGTGGGTTCTATTTCTATCTTCCACTCCTTACCAAAAAAAAGAGACTTGTTTCCCCCTTTTCTTTCTTGAGCAGTGGTTTGCCCCTTGTAACTTTATGTATATATGTGTGTTTATTCTATTTACATTTACAGAGCAACTACATTTGCATATCTCTTTTCCACAGTCACATTTCACAGAATGTTAACCAAAGCAAAAGTCCTAAGCATGGGGCTAAAAGGGATTTTATTTAGGAGCTGGTCTTGTTCGAATGCAAATACATTGTCACATATCATCCCATTAATAAAAATTAGGGCCCTAAGGAGGTGGGACCTGAGACAGACCAGGTTTGATAGGATAAGTAGCAATGATGTACAAGGCATGGTTTGTGATAGGCAGCCCACGGATGGGCAGGAAGCACAGCTACGGGAGGTGGAGGTAGACTGCAAACAACAAAAGAGCTTTGGGAGCCTCAGGACACTGAAAGAGAAGGGTGCCAAATGAGGTAATGAGCATACTGCTTGAAAAAATGAATAGTGAACTGCAACTTCTTGTTCAAATACCATTACCATTACTTATCTTTCTTTAAAAAAAAATGTACAAGGGAATTGGAGGAAGATACAACTGGAATGGAATCCTCATGGGAGATGTCATTGATCACAGAGGACCTGGGTCGCTCACTGAATCTAATCAGGTTGCCAATCAAGAGGACATCTAAGGAGTGTCATGGATCTACCACAAGCAGACATAATTGCTTGGTTTTCTCGTGCCACTTAGGCCTGCATCTACCCTGATTAGGTGAACATACAAGAGGAGTCTGTTCATATTAGTGAGGATGCCAGGGAAGATCTACTTCATGCAGTCTGTACCCTCCAAGTGAATGCTAGCTTTCAAGATGTTTCTCCTGGGAGTCACCAAACCCTTTCTGTCTTAGGTAAAGCCTGTGGGTTTCAAGTAATAAACAAGACAACCAAATTTACTTGTAACTATCATGATTTGAGTTTAGGATCAAGTTCTGTGTTTGACATATGTGAGAGAGGTTTTTAGAGGCAAATGTGGAGGCATTGATGGGTTTTATGTGCATATATGGTCCAGGCATGAATGCCTGGCAGCTCTTGATAAGAGTCATGACTATATCCAGTTTACAGCCCCACAAAAGGACCCTTTTGACCCTCTTCCTGGAACTGCCTGATGTAAAAAGACACACTCTGGTCTGAGCCATTCCTGTGAATACTGTTGTAGTCCCCATTGAGTGGATGTTACTTGTGCCTAAGTGTAGATGCAGCCACCCCTACTGCAGAGGATTTGCCTGACATCATCAACCCACAGCTCCTTTCTTTGCAGAACTGCCTGCGATGAAGCAGAAGCCTCTTTGATTCTGAGGCCACCCTCTCCCACCCCCTCCAGAGGTACAAAAGCCCAGCACCTTGTCTCCAGGTATGTCACGGGAAACACCCGCTACCTCTCCAGCCCCACTGACCCTCCCTGCTCCACCCAGCTCCACCTCTGTGAGCAGAGGGGTGTGACCTGTACTATGCCCTAAGCAGAGACACTCACAGAGGACCCCGGAAGAGACTTGCTTTTCTCCTTTGGAAAGGAGGAAAATAAGGGTGCAGCCTTTGGAAAGGAGGAAAGCAAGATAGCTTTGATTCCATCAGGACTGTGTTCTCTGTTGGATGAAATGAGCCTACTCATGAGTTCACCTTCACAGTTCAGAAATGAATCTTTAACTGACAAAACCACTGCTATTTTTCATGCTCCTGGACAATCTGCAGAGAAGAGCAGAATGCCCATGTCTGTGTGGTAGAGAGGTCAAGCCCAGCCTGAATCTCTTGTGCCCATCACTAAACTGTCCTGACATCTCCTTTAAGGATTCCCTCCTCAGTAGCAGCCGGGACAAGGGCAGTGAATTGTTCCTTTCCATTAACTGGTATTCCCCTGGACATTCTTCCATGAGACAGGTGATAAAAACAGACTAAGGAAGAAAATCTAGAAAGGACATCCTGGCCACCATCAGATGTATAGTCACTGAGGGGCCAGGTGCTCAGGAAGTAACACCTCTTGCTTCTCCTCTCAAGTCCAGGAAAAAGAAGACTCAGAACACAGAGAGACAGAGATCAAAATATTAGCTTCATCTGTGATATGCTCCATTTGCTGAGCCTTCCCCACAAATGGTTTGATAACACTTCGTCCATGAACTATACATCTTATGGACCTAGTAAGAGGCTATGCAGGTCAACCTCTGGCTTCTTGTGAAGCTTCCCACTCAGTGGAGAGCAGAAAGGGATGTGTTGTCTCTAGAAGCAGGCAGGTCCAAAAGTGAGAGAGAGAGAAAAGGCTGAGTTCAGCATTCACCCAAATTCACTCATGAAAGAAATTACTGCTTCTCCTCTGGGGAGGAAAGATGGACAGATGGAGACAGTGTTACTCTCTCAGTGCTTTTGAATTTATTTTATTATTACTAAATTTCCCCAGGGTGGGCATTTGAAAACGCAGTGGAGCAGGGTGCAGCCAGCATTTAGTGGGCAAGACCAAGGAAGGCTAACCATCCTGCAGTATGAAGGACTGTGCCACATGACAAAGAATGGTTCCACCCCAAATGTCAATAACAACCCCTTGAGAAACAGAAGTGCCTCTACATGGAAACACAAGACAAAGAGCCGGGAGGCTCCCCGCACCTTCACACACAAACACACACACACTTGATTACCTATAGATTGCAAAGCACAAGACACTTAGCAGAGTTAACCACAAAGAAGCAACACCGGTTTCACAACCTTCAAAAACCCAGGGAACACAGACTCCTGTAGAGCAAGCCATTGTTCCATGCACTTCATTGAGCTCCTAACTCTGGAATTAGATCAGAGGACAGGTGGCCTGTAGACTTTCCTGAGAGGAACACAAAATAGAAGAGCCAGCTTGGTGAGCTGAGGGTCATATGGGCTGAAAGCTGCAGTTAGCAACCTGGGAGTTCCCGCTTCCCTTTCTTTCTTCCCCTTTCTCTTTTCCTTTCCTTGAGGACTGTGGCTCTTCTCTGTAAGAGTAATTACTCTTTTACCTGTCATTGTGCCCAGGACTTCCTCTGTCAGCTCCCTCTGCTTAAGGACCAGTGGTGTCAAAGGAGAATTTCTACTAATGGTAGACTCGCATCTTCACCCCCTTGTTTTTGTTTTCTGCCTTCACAAAAGGCCAGTATTCCCTTGGTGTTGTCCTTTAGAGGATGAGGGGCCTTAGGCACGTATCCCCAGAATCTTTACTCACTCATCTGATTCTGCACATATTACTATGTCTGGCCATATTAACCAGGTTATAAAAATGTCAAGTAGGAGTCTGAAGCTGAGAATTAATGAGTGTGATCGGGAAACTGCTCAAATAAACATGCTTATTATTGCAACTTGGAGAGGGATGCAACGACATGCAGAGAGAGCTCCCGCACATCATTTTCGCCTTCATTTCCTAATCTTACCTACTTTTATTTCATGCCACGTGAAAAATGAATGGGGAACTACTTGCTATTTTTGATGCCTTTTCTGTTTAAGTATTCTTCCCCTACCTGCTGCTTCAATGAGAAGTGACATTGTGTTCTTAGAAGAAGTCAGAGCCAGGTTCCATCCATTCACACCAGGCCAGGTCAACCAGGAAGACAAAATCAACACCTCTGGCCCGGGAGGAATGGAAGTTCCAACTCGTCATGGAAATGGGGAATGGATCTCATGAAGTCAGCCAGTAGACCTAGCACTGCCTTTCCCAATTTCTTAGCGACTGAATGAGACGCTGGCAAATGAAACTGTGTAGCTAAAAAGAATTATGGGGACCAATTGGTTTTAGATATTTATTTGCATAACTAGTGTACAGAGCCTTTCTCAAATGGTCCTCTAAGCCTGGCCGTTGTGTTTTATAATGAACACATTTCATAATATCTGGCCCTCAAACATCTTAAGATCATTTACTACTCAAGACAAGATTGTGTAAATATTCCATTGCAATCTCTAATAATAGTCACAGTGACATCTAACTACACTGTCCATTTAAGATGTGCCTGGCAGTGTTCTGAGCTCTTTAAAGACATTGATCCATTTAATCCTCCCAGGAGTGCGTCCATTTTGCAGATGAGGAGATGGAGGCACAGAGCAGATTAGTAATGTGGTAGTAAGTGGCAGAGCAAGGATTCAAACTTGGACAGACCAACTTTGGAACCCTGATACTTAATCAGAATGTCACGCTCCCCCTTGCACATACGTTCATCAAGATTCTACTAAAAACAAACATAGGCTTGTTTATAACATTAGGGCACTTCTAGAGAAACTAGTCCAGCTGTCCTTATCTCCAATGCCTTTACAGTCATCCCCGCTTATCTGCAGGGGATAGATTCTAAGACCCCCCAGTGGATGCCTGAAACCACAGATAGTACCAAACACTGTATATATATAGTGTGTGTGCATATATATATTATATTATATATATATAATGTACTATATACATACACTATGCACACTATATATATATGCACAAATTTATTTTTCCTTCTTCAGAATTTCATGGATAGATGTGCTCTTACCATAGACCTTAGCAACCTCAGCACACAATTTTTTTTTCTTTCCTTATCGAGAACTTTCACCTTTTCACTTAAAAGAAGCACATTAAGGCTTTTCATTGGCATATCCAAATTGCCAGCATCACTACTCTTGCACTTTGAGACCATTATTAAATAAAATAAGAGCTACCTGAACACAAGCACTGTGATATCATGACAATCCATCTGATAACCCAGAGGGCACTAAGTGACTAACGGGCGAGGAGTGTGTACAGGGTGGATATGCTGAACAAAGGAATGATCCCCAAGCTTGGAGCAGGACGGCGAGAGAGTTCATCACACTACTCAGTACGGTGCCAATTTAAAACTTTTGAATTGTTTATTTCTAGAATTTTGCATGTGATACTTTTGGACTGTAGTTGATCTCGAGTAACAGAAACTGTGGAAAACAAAACCTCAAATCAAATAAGGGGAAACTATTGTATAAGTTGGCAGGTAACATCTATGTAAAAATTCAGCAAAGTGAAGTGAGGCCTGTGGATTGTAGAGTGTGACAGCAGCCTAAAGTTGTTTTTTTAAAACACTTTGCTAATAAATAAAAAAAAAAAAAAAAAAAAAGTCCTTAGGTCGAATTCTACCAGCTGGGCTGCCAATATGGGATTCCTGTTTCCAGTCCAAAATTTTACAGACAGTAAAACTATAGCTCAGAGAGGGAAAGGGGTTTGCATAAGGTCACACATACGCAGTGACAGAAGCATGGCTGGACCTCAGGGCTCGTGGGCCAGCACCTTTCTGCCTATAACACACTAAAACCCATCTCTCCTCTACTTTTCCAGACCCTTTCCCTCCCCCTAGTCCCATCTTTCTTATGCACAAGCGGTGAGACTTTTATTCTATTTGCAAAGTAAACAGAGCTGAGATACAGATTACTCTCAAGCATCGAAGCTTTTATCCAATATAAACAGAATCAGGATAACTTGTTCCCTCTCACTCCTCTGTCACACATACACACAGGCTCTGTGCCAGCATGCACACTATTAGCAGAAGGCAAATAGAACTCAGGTATCCTGGCCAAACTGAGAAGCACCATATAACTCCAACATGTGCAAAGAGTGGTACTGAAGATTTCCTCCTTCCTTTTCTCTCTCTGCTGACGCTCCAGCAGAAATAAAGACTAGATTGTTATGTCTGAGGTATCTCACAGGGCACAGAACCAAAGATATCTGGGTTCTTTCCTAACCTCTCTGGGTCTTCGTTGACTAATTTGCGGTGATGTGAGGATTAAATGGGTTAAGAAAAAATAAAGATCTCAAATATGTTACATTTATGTCCCCATTCTTGGCCTTCTGACAGTTTTTCAGCTAATCAAAGAGAATACACACACAGGTGTATGTGTGCACACAGCCTATTGTACATTCATATGTATGAAAAATAATACACATGGTTGGGAAGTTACTTTTTACAACAATATAGCTGCCATTATTCTTCTTAGAATTAACTCATCCTTGAGATGATATTCGGGACTCTAACAAATTTATTGTAATGGCAAGGATAGCAAATCTTCACTTTATGAGTGTAGATTGAGTTGATCTTTAATAACAGCCAGAAGTTTTTCAGAACCGTGGGAAATAGAGATGGGAAACAAGCCTGGGACATTGGTTTTGAGTATGGGGAGACAGAAGCCAGTGTATTAAAAAGGGCTCAAGATTCTGAGTCAGAAGATCTTGATTGATTCTCTGCTCAGCCAATTACTGGTCCTGAGATTTTTAGGTAAATCTATAACCTCTCTCAGTCTCTATTTCCTCATCTGTAAAATGGGAATGATAATTTCTTTACAGGATTTTTATGATAAAAAGATAATGTCTGTAAAAGAGTTCTCTGGGCCATACATTTTAAATGGCAACTTTAAAAAATTTTTTTGCAAAAGATGTGGAGAGACTAGTAATTTAAATCTGAAGGCAGTTTCTATACAGGAACTTAAAAGTCATTAATCAATAGGGGCAAGAATAATAACATGTCTCCTTATTGCAGAGTTTAGAAGGAGATAACTTTAAATGACCATACTCATATCTATAATTTCATTCATTCATTCACTCATTCAACAAACGTCCTCTGAGTACCTAGAGGTACCTGGTAGCCAAAGGCTACCAGACTCAGGGAATACTGAGTCAAATGCAATATAGCCTCTTTCCTTTAAAAGCTTACAATGGATCATTACTACACATTTCACATTTACTTTTCCCATATCTCATTACTTGATAGTTAGATCTGCTATAACCAAATGACAACTGCAAAGCAACTGCAGAGGTCGCTGAGGCTAGGTGCCTCCCATGTGTCCACAAAATGCTTTGAAAAAACATTAGGTGCTCTAATAATGAATGCCAAAAAAAAGAATGAACAAGTGAGAGGGTGAATGAAGACCACAGAGATGGCAGAATGAAGACCACAAAGAGAAAGTTTAAGAAAGGAAGTGAAGGTGGAACCAGGTTAAAGTGCGGCCCACAGCTCGTGAGGATCCCCCTCCCTCACTGACTCACTGACCCACTCACTGACTCTCCTCCCTTCCCTGGTGCTGTAATCCATACAGAAGCAGGCAATAGCAGTTTTCAAGAGTGGTGTTGTCCCATATAGAGGAGCCACCATTTAAAAATTTTCCTTTAGACCCAATCTGACTTTATTTCAGATGTTCCTGCATCAACAACAGTGACTTGCTATAGCCTAGAGGTCATGCAGAAGGCCTGCATGGCCACAATCCTGTCAGTATCTTTCTTTGAGCCAGTTTCCTCATCTATAAAATAAAGGACTTGAGCCAAATGACCACCCAGGTCCATTTTAGCTCTGAGATTCTGTGATCCTCTGCCATATAGGAGAGCCCTACAGTGACCTGAAGGAGTTAATTCATCTTGCAGAATGTTTCAAACCTTGCACCAGCATAGGCGAGACACAGAATATAGGAAGCCTCACTCCCAACCCCCTTCTCCAAAGACAAAGTCGCCCATCATTTGCTTTAATCTGTTTTCTTAATTTTCTTCCTAAGGAAAGTCACAGCTCCAATCAGCCCTCTAATCAATGGCTGCACTACTCC
The DNA here is from genome assembly GCF_009764315.1 of Trachypithecus francoisi. Classification (NCBI taxonomy): domain Eukaryota; kingdom Metazoa; phylum Chordata; class Mammalia; order Primates; family Cercopithecidae; genus Trachypithecus; species Trachypithecus francoisi. The sequence goes on along the minus strand of NW_022681470.1, from coordinate 65,297,507 downwards.
TGCACAAATGAGCTAGATTTATTAAAGGAGTCCTCTCTTCAATGGAAATGGGCTCCCCGCTGGGGCTGCAAATACAGCTAAGATTGACTGCTCCCAGAATAGGTAAAAACGTAAAGAAAATGAGAGCAGACAACTGATGGGGAATATGGCACCCAAGGCCTCTGAATGACCACTCCACCTCCATGACCGTGAATTGATGGCCACCAGTGGCAGCTGGCATAGATGCATCCCATATACACTGGCCCTGGGCAGAGTAACCAGTAGCATTTCACCAGCAAGCATCCTCTGTTACTTTCCTACATACCCTAGAAAAAGAAGCTCACCTCAAAAGAGACTAAAGGAGAGACTCTTCCGAGTGAACAACCTCACAGAAGCCAAGAGTTTGTAGGCTGTCAGAGCCTGAAAGAACCCTTGGGCCGGGTGCGGTGGCTCATGCCTGTAATCCCAGCAATTTGGGAGGCCAAGGCGGGTGGATCACCTGAGGTCAGGAGTTCAAGACAAGCCTGGCCAAGATGGTGAAACCTCATCTTTAGTAAAAATACAAAAATTAGCCGGGTGTGGTGGTGGGCACCAGTAATCTCAGCTCCTAGGGAGGCTGAGGCAGAGATAAACCCAGGAAGTGGAGGTTGCAGTGAGCTGAGATCGTGCCACTGCAGTCCAGCCTAGGCAATGCAGTGAGACTCCCTCTCAAATTAAAAAAAAAAAAAAACCCTTGAAGATGGTACACAGCTATGAAATGAAGGGGTGCAACCCTTGAAGATGGTACACAGCTATGAAATGAAGGGGTGCTCTGTGAAAGGACTCTGATATTTTGACTGACTGATGGTCAGAAGCAGAGGAAATTTATATTTCAAAGCTGTAAGGAATTATTCATATTAGATAAAATTAGATATTTACATATTCATATTTGGGGCTGAGAGATCCTTGTTGATAGGAAGTAGATACTGTATTAAACATTTAGTTCTACTGCACAGGGAAAAAGTCAATGGGGAGATGCTTGGCACAAAGAAATTTTAACATGTTTTACAAAATAATGTCCAACTCTGCCTTTACTGTATTTCTGGAAACTACTACTGTGTTTCCTTGGGGGTCATGGGGTGGTCAATTTGTTTCCCCCTTGAAACCTCAGTGTAGAATATGAATAAAGGGACTCCTGTGGTAGGGAGGTGCATGGCCCCATTAACATAAGGGCAATGGGGGAGAGAGAGAGGAGAAGGGACAGAGCAAGCCACAAGATTCTTGTCTTAGAAATAATAGAAGCTAAGTGATCTAGTATCCTGTTTTAAATATTCTATTCCCAGTTATAATTTTCTTCTGTTACCCTTAAACCTTAGTTTCATTCAATGTGTCAGCATGAGAGATACCAGTCTGGGAAAAAAACAAAACAAAACAAAACAAAACAGTTACAGGAAGGTAAGGATGATCAGCTATCTAGAGCAAGGTGGAGGTGGAGATGATGAAGATCAACCAAAATGGATTTGTGGAAAATGTAAACATTCCTAGAGACAAACTGCCCACCTGCATGCGCGTGCGCACACACACACACCCACACACACACACACACACACACACACAGAGCCTTGGAGAGGAGAACTTACTAGACGGCTTGACTTTCTGCAGTTTGGTGGAAAAGAGGGCTGATGTTGATTTTGAGTAATAAAGGGAAGGCTGGAGAATGCAGGGTCACCTCATTTCTATAAGGGACCCTGAGTCACTTGTCCAAGGTAATGTAGCTAGTTACTGACAGAGCCGACCAAATTCAGACAAAGGCCTTGTGATCCTTAATGCTGAGCTCTTTGTAACCTTAGACTCAGCCACACCTCTCTCTACCTTACAAAGCCCAGCCAAGTTTGAAGTCACTGGTACTCACCCCCTGGAGAGGAAGAGGAAGGAGAAAGATGGGAGAAAGGAGAAGGAAGAGGAAATGGAAAGGACTAATTCAGTGCTGAGATGTATATTTTCTAGAGTTATTCCAGTCACTCATCTTTTTCTTGATCCATTCTGTTTTTGACACTTGAAGCCTGTTGGAGTTGGAAGGTACCTTAGAGATCAGTTAATTCCCTGGCTTTACAGATGAGAAAAACTTCTCGGAGGAAGTAACTTGCCTGAAATTTCTGGCAACTAACCATCAAAGTGTGTTTGAAAGCTGGTCTGGTACACAGCTGTGAAATGAAGGCAGCAAAGACAAAATGCAAAAGGTGAATAAGCAAGAGGAATTACCCCACAAGAAGCTTGTAGCTCCAGAGGAGGCTAGGGTGTGAGTTTGGAATTAACTGTTGTATGTCTTCCCATCCTCCATTCTCCACAAGTCTTCTCTAACAATGTTAGCATTCTTACTCTTTCCTTCCTTAAGCCTCTAAAATAAAATGAGAAAATGGGACTCTCCATCCCATTGTCTTGTACTGTCCTAATTTACCTTATGTAAGGCTTACTCCCCAAAACTACCAGCTCCTTCAGGGTAGGAACAAATTCCAGGGATTGTACCATACCATATGCTTCTCTTTAATGAAACGCCCAGCCCAATTTGGAATAAGCAATTCATACTCAATAAATACCTGTTGGGAGGTTAATCTTTGAGAAAACTGCAAAACTTTTCATAGTGCAAATTCTTACAGGGAAATAATTAAGGTGAGAAAGTGGGACTCAGTTTTCTAATCTGAACAATGGGGCAAAATAGATTCAATGATATCCTGCCATCATTCCTTCTTATCTGAGACTTGTCATTTGTGGCCAAAATTTAGCTACAGAATGAGATACATTCTCATACCTTTCTCCCTTTCCCTGCCATGCCCTGTTCTTTCATTCCACACACATAACCTTACAAAAGCCTTGCCATACAGCAGAGCTCAGGACACCCTGAAGCCTTGCAGGCCTCCAGCAGTGACACAGGCAGAAATTTGTCCAGAGCTTGTGAAGGGTGGCTACTTTTTACTGCCTTCGTATTGGTTCCATTGAAAATTTGTGACTGAAAGTGAGGATGGGGGTTCTGAGTGCATTTGCAGTGGTGGGAGCTGTCAGAGAACTGAGGTTGCTTTGCCTCCTGGGATAGAGGACAGGCAGAGGCTGGGCTACAAGTCAGTGATAGTCACAACCAGAAAACATTTCTCAGGCAGGCGGGAGTGAAGATGAATGTGTCTGTTGCTCACTCTCCCCGATATCGCCTTCCCGCAATTTACCAGTTAATTTCCCTCTTTATGTCCATGTAGTAATAAAATTTTACTCATAATATAAAATACCACCCTGAAGTCCTAAGGTAACTATGAGACCTATAAAACTATTTTTGGAAAGCTTGGATTTTAAACTGTCTCTTCTCCTTATCTCAAAACCCTCCGGGTTGAAGAGGGAGGAAGGAAGGACCCACTCAGACAGCCTTCTTCATCAGTTTGGGAGATGGTGACAAAAGACAGGAAAGGTACAAGTATGTTCCTGCCTAACACACCCATTACAAAGTCTTTTGCTTGGCATTATTCAGCCACTTAACCTTTTCCACTTGAAAAGCAGATTCTGAATTTATTCTTTGTCAAGCCAGGCTATAGCTCCACAGCCCTACCAGGGAGAAAATTCATCCATCGCCCGTCCTTTCATTTGGGAAAATCTAGGTGCAGCTAAAAACAGGCTCCTCTCTGGTCCCCATCTGACCTTCACTCATAAAAGCCACTTGCTTTCAAGGTGAGCAAGTTCTTGTCTTGGAACCAATTAAATATACATACCACCATGACTGGAGAGTTCTTAAAAAGATGTGCACAGGGAGTACCAAGAAAGAAGATTCACTTCAGGATGAATTATTGATCCAGATTCCTCTCAAACACTTACATGGGTACAAAGGTCTGGTGCTCCCAGCCAGGCGAGATTGCATCTTGTGTGGTCTTCACAGGGTTAAGAAAGATAACCTCTTTGCTCTAAATTCTATTTATTTGGTGGATAGGAAATGTGTTTACATCTCTGTGTGTCTCCTTTTGTTTGGTTTTCCAAGAAAGCCTGAATCAGCAGATTTCAGAAGAAAGCCAAAAGATCTGACAGGCTGAGAGAAATAATGTGTGCCACGCAAAAAATATTAATTGGAAAAAAAAAAAGACCCACTTTTCACTTATATAGCAGTTTTTACCCCAGTCTCTAAATAGGTTATACATATTAATTAAATGTTGTCCTGCATCACTTGTCACCTTCATTTTATTAAACCAAGTGGAAAAATCAAGTTTGATTACTGTTGAAGTAGGGAAACTGAGGCAATGTGGAAGGACTGATAAAATAGTCAATGAAGAAGTGAAGGGAGCTGTCACCTTTATTTGAACTGCTCCAATATCATTCATCTCCTGAGAACTGCCATGGAAATGCCAAACAGAATACAGTTCACTCTAATCCAGGCACCCTCACTCTCATCAGTCGCTATTTTCTTCTTACGCAGAGCTGATTGAGCTGTCTCCTTACAGGTCAGCTTAGTGGCTATTACTGGAGTATTAGTTTTCTATGGCAGTGTAACAAATGACCACAAAAAAAAAAAAGTGCTTACAACAACACACATTTATTGTTTCACAGTTTCTGTGGGTCAAGAGTCTGAGCATGACCTAACTGGGTCCTCTGCTCACGGTCTTATGAGGCTGCAGTCAAGGTGTTGATCAGGCCGTGTCCTCATCTGGAGCCTCAGCTGAGAAAGAATCTGCTCCCTGTTCAAGTGGTTTTGAAAGCATTCTGTTCCTTGCAGCTGCTTTGTGCTGGCATTCAGCCATAGTTCTTAAAGGCAGCTCACAATTCCTTGCCACATGGGCTTTACCAACATGGGCACTTACTTCAGCACATCAGCAAAGAGAGTATCTGAGAGTCTGACATCAAGACAGAGTCTTATGTAACATAATGCAATCGCATGATATGATCTGGGATTCCAAAGAAAATAGCCCATCCATTTCGCTGTATTCTATTGGTTAGAAGCAAGTTGTGGGTCCTGCCCACGCTGGAGGTTAGGGGAATGACAAACAAGTGTGAGTACCAGGAGGCAGGAACACAGGGGCTACTCAACAGTCTGTCTGCCACATGCAGGAATTTGGAAATAGAAACTCTTTAATACTCTTAAGCTTTGCGGTAAGCTTTGGAGAAAAAAATGTAAGGATTTGGTCAGATTAGTTGATATTATCTATCTTGCAGAAAACACAAAGACTCAACAGAACACTGAACCCATACAAAATAGGTGTTTAATAAAGATATCGGGGAGCCGCAGTAGTTTAGTTCATGATCTACAGGATTAATACACTCAACTAGTAGCCAGAAAATATACTAAAATAGCCACCTTCACATCCCATTTTTTAGTTTCAGGAAAAAGGAGGTATAAACAACAGAAATTCAGTTCAATTCGATGAAGATTTATTGAATGCCTACTTTTTGCTCACCTTATCCAAAAGGTGGAGAGACACAGGACACTTACAGACTGGAGCAGTGTTTTTCAAAGTGTGGTCCTCAGCTGGATCAGTGTTACCTGCAGACTGTGACAAGAGGCAAGTGTCTGGGGGCTATCGATCTCAGGCCTATTGAATCAAACTCTCTGAGTGCATAATCCGGTAATCTGCATTGTAACAAGAACCAGGGGGATCTCATTTACACTGAAGTTTGAGAAACAGGGGTGGAGCGTCACTTGCAACACTTTAATAATATGACCCAGCTGAGGCCCTGTTACGTTACAGATCCTGATTCAGCAGATCTGGAGTAGGGCCTGAGATTCTGCTTCTCTCACAAGCTACTGGATGATGTCTTTGGTGCTAGTCCTCAGAGCCCATCTCGAATAGCAAGAGTAAAAGATAAGAAAGACTGGAAGGACCCAACAGCAAAAGGATCTCCTTACCCAAAGTGACTGCGAATTATGGAATTGAAAGTAATTTAAATATTTTAAATGAAAATCCCTGAAAACTTTCCAAAGCCAGATGGGGATTGCTCTTTTTTGTTGTTTGTTTTTTCACATGGCATCTTGTGAATTTGGGAAGAAAGGAAAGTGATGTTTTGGCCTGTGGAGAGAAAAGGCTTGGGTCAGAACATTAAGTAATGCCTTGGAGTTAGATATGAAGTTAGTAGGTACATGGTTAGAGAAATAAAGACACACAGAGGAAGAAGTAAGGGTCCAGGAGAGTGTCTGGGGAGGCTAGAGCTTGGTCAGAGCTAGCTAAAATATCCTGGATAGGGAGAAACGCTCCTTTTAGCAGGAACTCTGGGAGAGATGGGGCACAGAGCATGTTGGTACAAGATCAGCTAGGGGGAGGAAGGAAAAAGAAAACATGAGATGGGGATATTAACAATTGTAGAGCAGAATCAACCAAGAGCTTCTGACCAAATGCACAGAGATCAGAGAACAAATGGCACTTCTTAGGAGAAGCCTGAGGATAGCAGTCAAGTTAATAAGGGAGATGGCCACCAATTTGATTTCTCACCAGAAAGAAACCAACAGCAATACATCTCGAAGGCAAGGGTTTGGTTCTGAGCTAGAGAGTGGGAGCAGGGAAAATGCCTGGGAGGTCCAGGGTGGCTGCTTAATATTTTAAACTCGAGTCAAGCTATTTGACTATGGGAAAAAACATCATTCTAGAAGGCCTGAGGCAGTGTGATCCAAAATTGGAGAGCTTCAACTTATCCAGAGTCAAAGTGGCTCAATCATTCATCCAACAAAAATTTAGTGAATGCCTACTAAGCTCCAAGCCCAAAGAATTTAGTCAAGAACCAACAAAAATTGGCCCTGCCTTTCGCAAGCTTATTTCTAGTTACAGAAAATAATTATAAAGACCCTGTTAACTATAGATAAAATAATAATTGGGCACAACGGTTTTTGATGGTGATACATGTTATGAAGGGCACACGTAGGATGCTTTGATAGAGAGTGGCAGGGAGGGCACAATCTTAAATATGGTGGTGAGGAACAAGCTCTATTATGAGACAACTTTGGATCTGAGACCTAAAGGGTGAAAAGGAATCCACGTACCAAGCAGGGGGAAGACAGTGCTAGGAAGAGCGAAAAGTACAAAGGCCTCTGAAATGGGAGCAAGTGTAGCCTGTCTGAAGACCCAACAGGAGGCTGTGATGGTTGATGTGTGATCGGGGAGCCTGTGGGATGAGATGTGTCAGAGAAAAGGCCAGGGCAGGACCAGATCACACAGGGCTTTTTGAGCCATGCTGAAGAGGTAGATTCTATTCTAAGAGTATGCAAAGCATTTTAAGCAGAGGAGTGACCTGATTTGCTTTAGGAAAAAGATCCCTCTGCTGCAGTGTAGAGAATGAATTGTAGGGATCCAGAACAGTGGCAAGGAGACCAATTAGAAGATGATTGAAGTTGTCCAAGTGGGAGATGATGGTGACTTGCATTAAGGTGGAGGCAGCGGGCATGAAAAAAGTGGAGGGATTGAAGAGCTATTCTGGAAGTGGAACTGATAGGTCTTGCTGATGGATTAGGTATGGGGATGAGTACAATGGCATATGTGTGCCTTTATACCATAATTTTTCTGTACTTGAAGCTCTCCTCTGTAAATCCAGTTCAGCTGCATAGACTACAGATGTCCCCATGTATGAAGCACTAGTGACCAGTCTGAGCTTCTCCCACTCCTCTCTCTGCAGATGACCATGCCCAAAGGTAAACCTCAGGAGGGAGGAGAGGGAGCCAAGAGCCTGAATGATCTACCACCCGGACCTGCAGCCTCCTAGCATAATCAACTTTTTGGCTTGCTTCAACAAGAGAGCAAAACCTACAGGAATCTAATGAGGCAAAGTGTTGAAGACGGAACACTGGAAGATGGCCATGCCAGTCATTTTAGATTGAGCTCATCCCATCAATGAAGAATGGGCAAGAAGATCGGGATAAGCAAGCCAGGTGCAGGGGCTCACGCCTGTAATCCCAGTGCTTTGGGAGGCCAAGGCAAGTGTATCACCTGAGCTCAGGAGTTTGAGACCAGCCTGGGTAACATGGTGAAATCCTGTTTCTACTGAAAACACAAAAAATTATCCGCGCTTGGTGGCACACACCTGTAGTCCTAGCTACTTTGGAGGCTGAGGTGGGAGGATTGCTTAAGCCTAGGAGGCAGAGATTACAGTGAGCCAAGATTGTACCACTGCACTCCAGCCTGGGCAACAGAGTGAGATCCTGTCTCAAAAAAAAAAAAAAATCGGGATGAGCATGCTCTGTGTGTGTGTGTGTGTGTGCACATGTGTGCACAGGGAAGTTGAAGTTACAGTTGGGAAAGACAGATAGTAGAGGTAGGCTTGCTATTGTCATTAGTTAGAAAGAATACTCCTTGGCAACACTGGCTAAACAATAAAAAAAAAAATGCATCCAAATCCTAGAGAGTTGAACTTGTGTTGATCTGAAGTACAAATTTGCAAGTGGGGAAGTGGTAAAAAAAAAAAAAAAAAAAAAATTGACCAAAACATTATTCTATAATCGCAGCTCACGTCGCCCCCAGTACCACAAGCCCCCTCTCCAAGCAGCCCCCTCTGGCTAGACCCTGGTATGTTGAAGCCGGGTTACTGCTTCACAGAGGTCAGGTCCTGGGCCTGAGGAAATCTGTGGAAATGCTGCCCCTCTATGCTCTAGTCAAAGCCAACTAGCCTAGGTAGGGGAGTGTAGGTCTTTTAAAACCTTTCTTTTAAAAAAATATATAAACCCAGAGTTAGGCCTTAGTGATCTGCAGGGAAAATGGAGTAGAATCTTAGATGGGAGAAAAAAACAACAGCATCACTGAGGAGAGAATGGAAGGGTGCACTTGGTTTGGCCTGTGATAAAAGGGAGAGAGCCAGGAAGAAGGAGTGGTGCCCCTCTGACCCTTCAGACAGGGGCTCCTTCCCTCCAAGCCTTTAAAATCTCCATGTTTTGACAATTACTTAACCCCTTGGGACTCCATTGCTTTGTAAGGAAAGATGGAAAGGGAAAACATATAATAAAATCTTACTTACCTGGAGACTAGGGCTGGCCCATATGACCAAGAGGTCCTTTCAAGCTCTGGGGCCTATGATTCTATACAGGAGGCAGTACCACACCTGATGGAGAATGCAGGATGGACCCTGGGTTTATACAACAACTCTGCTGTGTCCCAGGTGAGTGGCCCTGGACGAGTTACTTCCCTTCTCTGTATCTTAATTTCCTAATTTGTCAAGTGCAGATCATGATAGGGTTATTATGAGGAATGAATAGGTTAATACAAGTAAGTTACTTAGAACAGTGCCTGGTGCTTGGTTATTACTCCATAAATATTAGATATGTTTTCTCTGAAAACCAATCTTCTGTGCCAATCGCCCTATTATTTTGGCTCCAAGGAATTCAATTCAAGGATCCTAAGGCTGTCAGGATGTCTATTCTCCTGACTTTATGGAAACTCTGTCTAAACTACCCCAAAGAGATAGAAATTGGTGCCACATACTATAGTTTGGGGAAGCACCCTGAGGTGTCTAGTTTCCATGGCTACCCTCACAGCTGGTGGGCTTGAATGATGTGACGAGGAGGTCCCCTTTGGCTAAGAAAACTTGTGGATGCCACAGCCACCTTAGATGAAGCCAATATCAAAAACCGTTTGGGCAAAAGATTACCAATGATGGGTTTTGTTCAAGTATCAAAAGCTACTTAAAGGGCTTACTCTAGCCCTGGTCCCCCAGTCAATATTCCAGAGACTCGGGAAGCAGAATAATCTCTTCCCAAGTTTGTTTTACTTCATAAAGCCAAAGATTCATTAATTAACCATTGGCCTCATTAAAAAGACAAGACACTACTTCACAAAGCACTAGGGATCCACAGTTCTCAGAGCTAGGAGTGGAGGCTGTCGGGGGAGGCAGGAAGAGAACAGAGACTTCATGACCTGGCTTGGGGAGCTGAAGACTGCCTAAAAGTCTGCCCTGCCTTAGTGCAGTTGTGAATGTTTCTCCAAAATGTGAATAATAAATGACATGTAGGCAAGTCCATTATTTAGAAAACTCAGTGGTCTTCAGGAGCAACCTCCATCTTAATCATTCCAGAATGGACAAGCAGCTTTGCAAATGCCTGTCCCTATTAATGGAAAACTGAGGTCCAAAGACATAGAACTTGTCCGAGGTTGTATGCACTAGAAAGGCTTGAAACAGAACTCCACTGTGGGACTCCCAGCTGCTCGGGCAGGCTCTTAAAGTTATGTTTTTAAACAAGGAGGGGCAAAGGTGACTCCCCACAGAATCTTCTGGTTAACTCCCTTGCTTGACCCAAACAAAGCAGCAACAATGTTTTGGAAGGAGTAGGGAAACGAACCCCTAGCTGGTCTTCCTGCCTCTGATCCCTTCTTCTCAAATTCAGTACTGATCCCAGAGTGCTTTTTCTAAAAGTCAAGTCTGCTCATGTCACTCCCCTGGTCAAATCCTTAAGTGACTCCTCATTGACTTCAGGTTGAAATAAAGGCCTAGTAATAAAGCCATTCATCTGCAGGCTCCTGCCTCCCTCCCCAGCTTCGATCCCTGCCCACCCCAACACACTCCATACTCCCCCTGTAAGAAGTTGCCCACTTGTCCCCAGTAGCCGTACTCTCTCTTTCTCTCTTCTCTGAAGTGCTAAAAATGCTACACACTGCCCATCCATCCCTTTCACCTTCCAACTTCAATTCCTCCCTAGCTCAGATATCGCCTCCTCCAGGGTGCCTTCCCTCACCTTCACTCTGAATGAGGATCTCCCATCAGTGCTCTCCAAGGACACCTTCTAATCAGGATGTTTCACCACCTTTCACTCTATCGATCTGTCAGGCTGCTCGTGAGCACCGCTTGGGCAGAGGCTGGAAATGGTCATGTCTATATCCCCAGCCCCTAGTACACAGCCTGCTGAATATATAATAGAGCTATCAAATGCCTCTCCCTTACCTAATGTAGGTCCCATGTATCTTTAATAATTTTATATACATAACTATTTACATGTCTATTTTATTAAACCCTAAGAAAAAACAGGGGATCAGAACCAGTTGTGTAATTACTCTGAATGTGATTGTCACCTGATTTATCAAAGAAAAAGAGTGGCATTAATAACCCAAATTAACAGATGATCCAAAAGTCATTTCTAGCTGGCCTTGGATGTGGCATAGGTATGAATATGCATATGAGGAGGCAAGGGGCATGTACAATTATGTGTGGGGTTTACTCCTATAATTTAACCTTTATTTTTGCTGATATTGTATATGTGCCTGTTCTAAGAAAGCACTCTCACTAACAAAAAGAGTGAAGGGGAGAAAATGACAAGAAGTTGAAAGAAATGGGTCTAGTCTATGTCTGACCATAGACACACAATCCACCAAACAGATGGCTCACAAGCCCGCACCCCAGGAATTTAACAACAATCTATCAGTGTCCGTAATCCTTTTGTAACAATAACCCTAACATTTAATTTGCATGTTAGAGTTTACAAAGCACTTTTACATTGCTTATTTGTTTCTCACAAAATGCAGAAAAGTATGAAGAATATTTTATCTTGCTTTTTTAATATTTAAAATATGTAATAAGCAATAATATTTCCACAAACAATGTAAAAATGGAAAGTCTGACAAACACTTGTGCCTATGTATGTTGTGATCTTCTCGGATTCCATCTACTTCATCTCACATTCCATAATACCATGCTGAAGGAACCTATTTTATTTCCTTTATATGTTTCTTAAAAGCATTTTTTTTATTTTAGTTTTTAAACTTTATGAAATGAGCATCATGCAACATGAGATAATTGGGCCTTACTTTTTGAAAAACGTAGTTTATTGCTAAGTTCCATCCATAATGTTGTTTGATTTACATGCTAGGTAATATCATAATATTACCAACTGACAGTTTACTCACCTACTTCTCCCTCACTGGGTACTTGAGTTGTTGCATTTTTTTGCTATTGAACAGTGCTGCTATGAACATTCTTGTATATGCATCCTGGTAGACGTGAGAAGGAGTATCCCTTGCATTTTAACCTAACAGTGCAGTTGCTAAGGGACAGAAAGAATGAATCCTTAACTTTTAAAATAATATCAACCTGCTTCCTAGAATGGTTGTACCAAATTGCATGTCTGTCAGCAGAATATGGAAGTACCCATCACTCTATATTCTGTCCACTGATAGTGCTGACACAAGTGACTAAGAGTAAGAAACATAGGTCTCAAACTCACATCATTTGAGCCAAATTAGCTCATCTGTCTTACAGAGCATTTTATTAGAGCTTTTTGACATTTTGAATTTGAAAGCCTTTAAATGGACAAACACTCTTCAGTCTACTATAGGCCCCACTATTCCCTAATGTCTTGTGCTTGGGCCAATCCACACATTTATGTTATCTGCCTGGCCCTTGTAGGCATTAGAGTTGGAGGTTTCTGTGATTCGTAAAGTCTATGAATTTAGACTTAGAGAAGAATACTGGTTCTAAGCAAAAGTGCTTTCTAAAAGAATGCAGGAGGAACCCAGTTGAATGCCCTGCAGATTTTTGACAATCAATCCTAAACAATGAAAGTGTGGATATTCTGCACACAGCAGACTGAATTATAATCTAAAGAGTTAGTGGAATTTGAGTTCAAATCATGGGTACAATTGGTATTGTACTTGAAAATAAATACTTGTTGAAGGCATCTACTGCCACAGGTAATCCTCTCACCAATCTTTAGATATATGTATTATTATCCCCATTTTACAGGCAAGGAAAATAATGAACTGAATTAAAAACCCATGCACAGTACGCTACAGCACACTGCCTCCCAAATAACACTTACTAAATGTCTCCTTTCTGTTAGAGCACTGACCAGTTTTATGGGAAGCACCTGATTTAATCCCCAAAGCTCTGCAAGTGGTGATAGCAAATGGCTTTAGCACTTACTCTTGCTATTTTGTAGATAAAGAAACTGAGCCAGGCATAGTGGCTCACACCTATAATCCAAGCACTTTGGGAGGCTGAGGCACGTGGATCACCTGAGGTCAGGAGTTCAAGACCAGACTGGCAAACATGGTCCCTGTCTCTACTAAAAATACAAAAAAGTAGCCGAGCGTGGTGGTGGGTGCCTGTAGTCCCAGTCACTTGGGAGGCTGAGGCAGGAGAATCACTTGAATCTGGGAGGTGGAGGTTGCAGTGAGCCGAGATTGTGCCATTGCACTCCAGCCTGGGTGACAGAGGATAACTCCAAAAAAAGTAAAAAAAGAGGAAGAAAGAAAGAAGAAAGAGAGAGGTAGAGAAAAAGAAAGAAAGAAAGAAAGAAAGAAAGAAAGAAGAAAGAAAGAAAGAAAGAAAGAAGAAAGAAAGAAAGGAAGGAAGGAAGGAAGGAAGGAAGGAGGAAGGAAGGAAGGAAGGAAGGAAGGAAGGAAGGAAGGAAATTGAGGTTCAGAGAAATTAAGGGACTTTACCCAAGGCGAGTTAGTGAAAGCACTAAGATATGAACATAACCTCCTCACACTAACACCTACTTCTTATTCCGTGCTGACCAAGGATCCAATAGAAGGGATAGTTTTGGAAATAGAAAGTCAGTGAAGTTCACACCAAAAGGCCCCAAGAGGACTCATTGCAAGCTGATAGAATTTATTCTTCCTGGACAGAATCCCAAGTTTCTTTACAAGCAGGCACAGAAGTTGATGGTCCCAGAAGAGCACGTTTTGGAAAAGAGAAAGTAGTTTTACCTCTATTGATTCAGTAACTGAACACCTCCACAGATATCAGGGCTGCACTTTGAGTGTGATTGTCCCCTTTGGAAGCCTGTTAAAACAGGAGGCACACACCAGAGCTTAGAGTTTTGCTTATCTTTCTGGAAAGAAGAGCAATGTTAGAAAAGCAATCTTCCAGAGAAAAGTGACATCTTTCCTAGAAATAATGACAGAGAGTAGGAACCCCTTCCATGAAGTTTTAATGTGATGCCCTTCTCCTTGTCATAGTAGGTTTGGAAGGTTACAAGAATGAATTGATCACCTTGGAGAATAGATTAGACTTTGAAGTTTTTCAGTTTAGGTTGGCTTCCTTCCAAGCTGAGTCTTACTAAGGGCTCCATTGTAGACACCAGGAGGACCCTCCAACTTCAGAAAAATCCCGCAGAGGAGCCACCACTGAATCATCTACCAATAACAATCCTGATTTCATATCTGTTGCGAGAAAGATCCAAAAGGATGGGGATGTTATTAGCACAAGCTGCTCCTAACTTTCACAGAAGCTGCCTCTGCCCTGGACTTAACTCTGTGAAGTCATGGGTGAGGACCACTTGCCTTCCTTCCGTGACAGAACTGGACACAGAAGAGATAAAGATGAATAAGATAGACCATGTGCTCAAAAATCTCACAGTCTAGTAGGGAAGGCATATTTAGAAACAAGCAGGAACCAGAGTACTACGTGCAATGATAGAAGCATGCAGTCAATCCTATAGAAGAAGGAGAGAGTGCTTAATACTCTCAGTGGTGGAGGAAAACACACAGAAAAGGAAGCATAGGAGCCAGAGTTTTGAGGATGAGCGTAAAGCTAAGTTCTATCTATGCGATCTCAAACATGTTTCTGAAACTCTTTGTCTTGGGCTATCTATTTTCTTGGGCTATCCAAAGAAGCAGAGTAGTTATCTCCTGTGTGGCAGAGAATTAACACTTTCATTTGTCGAGCTGAGATTAGGTAGCTCTGAGACTAAAAAGCAAATCTATCACCTTGAAAGGCATCCCTACAGCGCGCATCCTTTTCCTACAGTACATGAGGGAGAGAGATCTCCTCCCAAGCTTTCTCCAGCTATCTGGATATGTTTCATACCTGTGGAGACAGAGGATGAACTGATAACCTCTAGCAATAGCATCTTCTTATCTTTCTCCCTATTATTCAGCAATAATAGCAACCTCTTCTATTGTCTCAGAATTCACAAGTTCACACTAGCACCTCTATGTCTTGTGACCATCAGATAGCCAGATGTGACTGCCTCTCAGCTCTCCTCTCCAGATAAACCACAGGTTAATTTTGTTCCAAAATAGTGGAGGAGAAAAGTGGGGGGAAATAATTGGCATCACCCTCTCCCAGGCAATTTTAGCATTCCCACTACTTCGATCCCCCTCCCTCCCATCGAAGTCAAACAAAGCAAACCATTCCATCGTAATCTGTCCCTTTTCCCTGCACTATATAAAGCTAGCTACAGATGGCATGGAAGGATTGATGCTCCAAAACTCCCCAGTGCCCACTCCCTTCCATCAAGCTGGTTCCTAAATCTGTGGATGCAGCAGACTTCAGAAGAGGAAGCGGCGTGATCGCGCAGCATGAGCCTTGGCACGCCAGAGTCTGGGCTGTGCCAGGGCCATGATGCCCGAGTCTCACCCGCTCTGATGCAGCACTCAGAATGGCATCTGGTTGCCCCACTGCCCACATGATGAGAGCCTGGTGCTGAAAGCCAAGTTTCTCTCTTTAGTGCACCCTGGATTGTAGGTAAAGAAGTTCATGATAAAGTGGGGAGAAAGGAAAAATGAAAATGATCAGGGGAAAAGTAGTTGAGAAGCTTGGAGGAAACAATCATGAATAGATCCTTCTCTGCTAGTTTATTTTCCTGTGTACAACTTCCAGCAGAGGAACGCGGGTAGGGCCAGCCAAGAAAGTGTAATAAAGATTATTTGAGGTCTCTTTCCCTTGGGAGTTTTTGTACTGCTGGCAGTACTTTTCAGCACTCCTTCCCCCAGACATCCTAGATTTCATTCCAGACCCCTTCACAACCAACACCATACACATTTATCGATATTTATTATGTGCCAAGTCCTGGATGAAATGCGTTATTCTCATTTTCTTATTTAATCCTCAGGAAAAACTGAAAACTGCATTATTTTCCCCATTATTCAAAAGAGAAAACAGAGACGTTAAAGAAGTTGCCAAGATAGCACAGCTCTTAAATGGTGGAGCCAAACCAGGTGTATATAATTTTAAATCCTTTATCCCTAAAGAATCTCTTCAACCTCAACTAGCTGTCATAACAGAGCCAAAAAGCATTACCTGAAGCTCTCTACCCCACAGATATTTACATTTTAATAACCTGTCTCTTAACGAGGCTTCAATGAGCAAAGAAATGAATTGCTTGTAATGCTATTTGGGGCACTGTAATAGGTCACAGAGGAAGCACATGGGGTCAGGGGCATCTCAAATAACAGTGTCTATCTCAACTCCATAGAATGAAGCCAGCCTCTTCTGAAGGAATGTTGAAGCTACTGCTTTGCATTTATTTCAATAGAAACTGCTTATTCGGGGTTAGAACCAAGAAAAATTTTGTTTGGATATAAGAAAGGCTTCTCAGTGAGGGAGCCCGTGGAAGTTTGGTAGATGACTGTAATACACACACACACACACACACACACTACACACACTTGTCACTCTCCAGCCTGGAAGGGGGTTCAGTCCCACCTGGTCACAGAGAAATGAACAAGGTGATTTGCTAAGAAAACTCTTGGCTCAACTTGGAACCCTTAACCTTGACTTGGAGGATCTCATTTTATTTCCCAGGACTTTCTTAGAGACCCAGATGTAGTTGATGCTTTCTGTCCTTAAAATAACATTAGACGAGCAAAGCTAGAGACTTCCAACACATTCTTTGAAAAGAAAAACATTTTCCCAGACTTGGGAAAGAATGAATTGTCTAACCAACAATGTCTAGGGATTCAATTGCCACCCTCTTCTAGGCTTCCAGATCTCTCTGCAGGGAGTCTCCAATTACAACCCAAGTTGACTTTGTGTCTTCCTGGATCAACCCTTATAGGAAATCATTTCCCACAAGCTACAAAACACAACTCCTTGAAAGCAAACACATACCCAAATGTTTTTATTTGTCTTTGTCTCTCCTCTCCTGCTGTGTAGAGAGAGCTCATCTCCAGCAGAGGAAGAGACAAATGGTGCTGACCTGCTCCACTCCTGGGACTGGCAGAGGCTAGGACACCATTCTTTTCTCCGAATGGTGCTCCTTCTCTCCTCTTCCTTTCCTTGCAGAAGGCATCTCAGACTGCCCTAGCTGAGAGGGAGAGGAGAGAAGACAACAGCTACAAGAGGATAGTTCAGGTAACATTCTATCATTCAGGATCCTGCCATAGCAGATAAGGCGTGAAAAAAGATTTAAACATAGCTTCAACCCAATCGTCCCTGACACAGAATTGCAGAACAGTTAGATGCATATAAGTCTGGCTGCCCCAGGGTTGCCTTTCTGTGTCTTCTTCAGCATTTTAGCACAGGCAAGAAGCCCTGAATAGTCTACTTTTATCCCATCAACAACAGATGTTCTGTGATTAATGCTTTCACAATTAGCTATTATATTCGTGACACAAGGTGTGTTTTTATCCAGGGGGAATTTGCATTTAAGAAAGGAAGCTTAACCATTAAAAACCAGGCTACGAACATACTTTTTTTAAAGAAAGAAAGGATGCTCAAACCAGGCAATACATAGCCTCAGAGGAAAAGCCAAAGTCCCCATTACAATGTCCTACAGGACACTTTGCAATTTGCCACCCCCACCTCTCTGACCTCATTTCTGCCTGGTGGCGCCTTGTCTTCCACTCATCCCACTCTGACCAAAATGGCCTTCTTACTGCATCTTCCATCTTAGGGTATTTGGCCTGGCTATTCTTTTTGACTAGAATGGTATTTCTCCAGAAATCTCAGCTCATTCCCTGATTATGTCAGGTCTTGCTCCAATACCACCTTTCACGGAGGTATCCTCCTTCCCCAAGCACCAAATGGAAATACAACCTGCCCTCATGCTCTCCATAAAACCCCTTTGCCCTGTACTTGTTTTTTCTTTCACAGCACTTTGCATTTTATAACATAATGTATAATTTGCTTGTTTATTAGGTTTACTTTTTGTTTTCCTTTATCTTCACACCCTGCTAGAAAGTAAAACCTATGAGAGCAAGGATTTTTGAGTTATTTCATCACTGATAAATCTCGAATGTCTAGGCTAATGTCTGTCACACAATAGTCGTTCAAGAAATATTGGCTGAATGTATGTTGAAGGAAAGGAACAAACACTTCTAAGGGAGAAATTTCAAATACTCTCTAGAACCTGCCTATCCACCCCTACCTGTGTCCTAGGTGGTCAGGTCCACCCCAACATGTACAGAGCAGACCCCTATGCCTCTTGGATTTGCCACAGTCTTGGTGCTTAATCCACTTGGATCTATTTTCCTTTGCATGTTTCACGCTCTGCACCACAATGTGAAGTAAGTCCCTCCAGTTTTTTACCACCTAGTTCATGTCCCATTATAGATTAAGATGCCCATAACCCCTCCATTTGCTTCTTTTTTTTTTTTTTTTTTTTTCCAGTTTGCTTCTTTACTTGCTGGCAATCCAGGCTCTCCTTCCCACTCTCTCTCTGGTCTCCTGGGGCTGCATGTCACCTAGTTCTACTTGGATACCAGGCTCTCCTGCCTGGCAACAGCCCCCACAGGCACCCTGCATGGTTCACAGAGGCTCTTCTAGGGGAACGTGGACCCTACGAGGAAGTCAAGCCCCTGAATGCATCTTCATTCCCTGTTATTGATAATACCCGGACACATTCACATCAATAGCAATAAGCTCTCAGTTCCATCAGGAAACAAGTCTAATAAAGAGTATGACACACAATTATGCCTTGCTTTCTTCTGAATGTCAGAACTAACCTTGAATTTGTACATCAATATGACAAGAGCAAAACATGTAAAAACCGGAAGCCACAATGTTGACAAACTGTCCCCAAATTGCACATGTGTTTTACAGAAAATTTCTCCTGGTCTAACTCTTTCTGACAATAAAAATCAAATGATACTTTACTTTTCAACAGCCATTCAATCTCCAAGCTGAGCAGCCATTTTTTAAACTGTCAACAGCCATACTGCCAACTTTATAGCATGGAAACTCTGAGCTCTCCAGCCCAGTTGGGGCTGATGTGTATGTGTGCCCCTGAGCTCTCCACTGGCCCATTACATCTGTGAAATTTCAGCGTCCACATTAATCACAAACCCCTCCCACTCATCCCCACCATTCCCCACTGTGTATGACCTACCTGTTTTTAACTTCCTAGCTTTCTTCTTTGCCCTCCCTTCCCACAATATAAAAATAATACCTAACATGTGCATGTCACTTTGTAGATTCCAGAGTACATTTACATCCGTAACCTAATTTTGCCCCCATATCAACACGGTATATAGGGTATTATTGTCCACAGTTTCTGAAAGTGGAGACTGAAGTTCTGAAAATATAAGAGATTTGTGCAAGACTACACAGCTGGTATGCAGTAAGTTGGGTTCAAACCTGGGTGTGAACTCAGTCCCCAGCACTCTTCAGCTCTCCAGTTGACATTTCTGTGGTTAAACTATTTTTATGCTGCCAACATGCTTTTCCTCATTGTAACTCTGTATCAATACCATTCCACTTGTGGATGTGCTGTGCATTTATCTGGGGTTCAAACACCAAGTGTACCTTCTCTGCACAGTCTCTCCTTCCTCCTTTGTGCTATTGATTTGCACTTTGACTATTTCACTTTATAAATTGTTTCACAGTTACTTGCTTATGCATCTCTCTCCTCCTGAAGGTTCCTCCAGAACGAGAACCATGTCTTACTCAGCTCTGTTATTCCAGATTTTAGCACAGTGCTTGATATGGAAGTTTGCAATAAATATATGTGATTTTCAAGATGTTGAATGAATGACAGTTGTGCCCAAGAGAAGAGGGAACATCCCACAGAGACCAGATCCTGGCTCACTTGCACTATCACAGCCACACAGGCTCCCCCAGAGCTCAGCAGACAGAAGTATATGGAGTGGTTACTGCTCAAGGGAGGCACCTCACTTCTGAATCTAAAGTCCTGAGAAGGACCCCACAGTACTGCTACTGCAAGAGCCTTTGGGGAAACTCCACACAGAGAAGAGGGTGGTGGATAGGGTTGATAGGGATTGCAGCACAGGAATGGAGGGAAGAAGGACTGTCCAGAGGGCCGGGGAGGGAGGAGAGATGGCAGGAGCAGCATCAGCTACATCTCCAGCCATGACCTTAACATGGTAGATTCTGAGAAGTTGCTATGCTAAGAGTGACTTATACTGAGGCCTCTAGAAGGAGGGCAACAGCTGTGCCAAGGAAAGGCGTATATTTCAATGGGGAATTGTTTTCTCTGTACACAAAAGCCCAGTTGCAGTTGGTTTTACTTCCATAAAGCCTCACTCCAAATCCATCTTCCAGTTGGGGCCTCTCTGCTACACATACACACAGACACAAGTTCAAACATCTATCACAGTGCTGTGACCTGGGTCTTTCTCAGTCATCTGTACAGATCAGTTAAATTGAAGTCATGTATTAAGGTCTCCTGTGCATCCAGCAATGCTCTAGGGATGCAAACCTGAATGAACATGACTTCTGCCTGCATGGAGCTCTGTCAAGTGGATCCCATAAATCCATATAGAAGTTAGGGAGGGACTGGGCATGGTGGCTCATGACTGTAATCCCTGCACTTTGGGAGGCCAAGGCAGGCAGAGATCACTTGAGGTCAGGAGTCCAAGACCAGCCTGGCCAACACGTTGAAACCCTGTCTCTACTGAAAATACAAAAAATAGCTGGGTGTGGTGGCAGGTGCCTGTAATCCCAGTGACACAAGGGGCTGAGGTAGGAGGATCACTTGAACACAGGAGGTGGAGGTTGCAGTGAGCCAAGATTACGCCATTGCACTTCAGCCTGGGTGACAGAGCAAGGCTCTGTCTCAAAAAAAAAAAAAAAAAAAAAAGTTAGGGAGGCAGTAAAAAGTGCTAACATAAAGATGCTTTGGGATGAAGGGAAGGGAGAGATTAATTCCACCTGGAGGTAATAAATACGATTATATTACCTAGTTAATTACATTCGAATTCTCCTCCAGCCCGAAATCTCTGGGTTACTTGGCTTGGGTAAAGCTGGGGCAGAAACTGGAAGTCAGTAGAAATAAGGTTTTGTTCTTCTTGGTTCTGGGTTATTGGGGACTAGAAAGTGTTTCCATGACAAAATAGATAATCTGATAGTTACAGGAAACATATTCTTTAAAACGTAAAAATTGTGGTTTGATAAGTACTTCGGGAGATCTAAGAAAAAAGCATTTAAAATTGAGACATGCCCCTGAAAAACTCTTTGGCATGTGGTCACCTTCACAATGCCCCTTCTAAAGGAAAAGACAGTACCCATAATCCAGGATAAGCCAATTAACGCAAATCACCAACTGCAGCTATCACTAACCTACGATCTATGTGTAAGAAGAATTCATCAGCACTCCTCCACTGAGCCTCCTGGTGACTGTCAGCTGCTAAGCCAGGCACTCTGAGGTCTCAGCATCTGAAGGCAAGAAGCAGACTCAGAAGCTGATCGAGTTAAAAAGAGAATTACACACTGTCCTCCTAGAAAGCTGACCCTGATGGATTCATTCATCTTCTTTTGTACAATTTAGACCAGGATAAAATAACAATTTTTGTTGCTACCTCAGTACATGTATGTACACACACGGTCAATCTCTCTCTCTCTCTCTCTCTCTCTCTCTCTCTCTCTCTCACACACACACACACACACGCACGCACGAGAGAGAGAGAGAGAGAGAGATGTAGAAGCAGGCTCCATTTGGTTGTAGCTCCTAGGAGGGATGCAAAATGCAGCCAAATTTGCATAGGATGCCAGACAAGCCCTCCGGCCCCTGAAACTTCACACCTGTCTCCTGCCAGCACCCAAAGTGCCATCTGCTTTCCCAGGAAAGCCAGACACAAGGTCCCATCTTTATGGCTTTGGTAGAGGATGAGAAAACCTGGCATGGGGAGGCTTAATTGCTCAAAAATAACTCCATGGTACATAACATACAGTTACATGAAGTTCAGAAGAAAAAGCCTTGGCAGTACTTTTTGCAAACATTCAGAATAATGGTTGGGGCATGCAAAAGGGAAACTATTTAAGGACTCAACCTAGTCCCAAATTATTTCCACTGCCAAGAACTCAACGAGTGAGTTTTGTGTGTGACAGAGAGTTCCACAAAAAAGAAGCATAAGCCATCCAGGCAGGATTGTATGTTTTCATCTACTCCACCCTGAATTTGAGATGCTCTCCTAAAGACTTTTCTACCGTCTCACATAAATAATTGTATCCATTTGTGCTATTTTTAAAATACAGTTCTATCCCCAGGTATTAGAGCAGGGCAAAAGGAAATTTTCTCTCTCAACTCCATTCAGCAGTGGCTGAGCAGAGCCCAGCAGCACGAAACAGTGATCTGAGAGAAGCCAGATAGTTCTCAGGATGGGTTCAGCACAGGCCTGTCTTCAGGCAGAAGGATAGACTAAAGCAGAGTTTGTCAACAGTGGCACTACTGACATTTGGGCTGGATAATTCTTTGCTGAGAGAGGCTGTCCCATGCACTGTAGGACTGAAAGATACTTTGCAGCATTCTAGCCTCTACCCACAAGATCCCTGTAGGTAGAGATTCCATCCCCCTCCCCAAGTTGTGACAATTAAAAATGTCTCCAGACATTGCAAATGCCCCTGATGGGCAAAAATAACCCCGGGAACTACTGTACCAGATGATCTCTGGAAGTCTTATCAAAGGTCTTTATTGGGGTATGTGGGTCTCAGAGAGGTTCTGATAGCACAGCATTTATCACAGAGAATTCTGTTCACTGGTTTATGAGTCTTTATCTCCCATTTGGTGGTAGTTTTGAGGACAGGAACAATTTCCATCCAAGCAGAGCTGTCTCTTTAGCACAAGGCCGAGTGCCTGGCATGGGGCTGAATGAACGACAGGCTGGATCCAGGGATCCCAGTCTTGTCTCCCTACCCCATACTCCTTGTGCCAAGTGCTATGTCTTTGTGTTGGATGTGGGGGAAGAATAGGGGGGATCTTCAGAAAACTAATAAAATAAATGACTAAATAAATGGAACCTCTTGTCTAAAGAACACAGAGATAAGATAAATCATTTTGAGTCCTGGAAAAATTATCTCTACCATCCTGCCCCCGTTTCTCCATTCAGCCAGAAAACACTTTAATTTATCTTGTGAAATTTTTCATCCACTAGACAAACATTAAGCATTTCTTTCTTCTTCTCCTCCTCCTTCTTTTAATATTCCTCTCTCCACAAAGGTGGGTTGGCTCTCAACTCATTGGAATAAAAGCTCCATTAGCCTCAGTGCATGTAAGGTTGTGGGGTTGGCCGGGATTCAGGACCCGCAGAAGGATAAAGAAACCTGATACTCATTCTTCAAGTAATTAGAGTTGGTAAAATAAACTGTGTGCATTTCATTAAGGGAATGGATCCATCAGGCTCAGGACAGGGCAGGAATCCCATGCTCACAGCACCAGCCTTTTGTCTCAAATTAACCCCTGGCTGATAAAAAAGCTTCCTGTGGAGTCACTGGGAGAACATTCTTGTATCCCATCCCCATTCCTTCCTGTCTGTCAGTCTCTGAATCCACATAGTTTTTCTCAGCTGTCTGAAGCCCTGCAGACACTATAGCTCTCTTCTTATACATGACATATGTTCTCCAACACCCCCAACAAGTCCCTGCATGGAATGCTCCCTCCCTCAGCAACTTGCTGTAATTTGCAAACATATATCCAGGAGCCTACTCTCAGTCAAAAGGACATGACTTTTCCAGGCTTGCCAGTAGCCAGGATGGCGTTGCACTGAGACAGCCACACTTTTGATCAGCCTTGTGACAAGTAGCAACATAGATTAGATGATTGATTAGACATCAACAGAATAATATGTGATTACGGAATAAATTCTCTTTGGAAAGTAAGAAGGTCTTTCCTAAATTCACATGATCATTCTTAGCTATATTAGCACCTTCTTTTAAAAGTCTGAGACAACTGAACCAAACTCAGCTTTCAAAAAGCCAAGAACGTCTTTCAAATTTCATTCTACGTTCCTGGATTACCTGATGCCTCTCTATCAGAGCTCTCTATCCTGCCTTCCCTTTGTGCAGACTTCAAATCAGCCTCAGTTTTCTCCAATTACCCTTTTGCCTCTCCTTGCCTAGAAGATACTCTGAAAATTTTTTGTATATTTGATGGATAAGATGGAAAGGACGGTAGGTGAGGAAATACAGCAGCTAAGATGACAAGCCAGCTCTCCACTGACCACATAGGCACATCTCAAGAAACGGACAGGGAGACAGAAGAATGAATGCGACAGGACTGCTAAGAAGTAAAGAGAGTCTTCAGCTATGCAAGAATAGCAGCTAGAAATAGATAAACTGAAGAAGAGTATATGGAAGGAGGAGCTGTTTTGTCCAGAGAGCAGCCTGGTAGTTTTCCCTTTTCAAATGCTTGGCTTGCAGGGCTCTGATGTTTCCTAGCATGGTTGTGTCCAGTCATGACAGAGACAAGGGAAACAGCCAAGGCTACAGTATCAGTGAATGAGGGGACTTCCCTGACAACAAGGGCTGGGAGACATGGCTTTCACCACTTTTGAGGGTCTTTGGGATTAGGAGAGGCAGTCTTCTATCCAGGGAAAAACAATACAGAGCTATCCTGGATGAATTCTGAGTAGCATTTCTAACTCTAGAAAACTTGCACATCTAGGGGCATATACCAGGGCAGAATGTAGCACCGGAGTAGGGCTGGGATGGGGACAGGGTATAGCAGGAAACTGGTCAGCTCCTCAACCCAGCTTGGTTCTCCTCTGGCTTCAGATGAGTGGCTGGTATACTTCCCTATAGTCCTGGCAGATATATTCCATAATGTTTTATTTCTCATTGTCTCATTGATGATAGTGTGTGTGTATGTGTGTGCACACGTGTGTTTTCTTGGCCATTTGCCCCACAGGAAGGTTTCCAGAGATATTTCCGTGAGCACAGATGCTTCAGTAGTGACAGGGAGCAGGCAGAGACAGCTTTGGAGGATTGGGATGAGGTCTGTTCATGCCTGTGCCTTCTCTCCTCCATGAACTCAGCTATTTGGCATCCATGACGTCTCTCACTTTCAGCTCACGGGAGAGTCTGAGGGCAGCTCCTGTTCCCTGCTGTCCTCTGCACACTCCCCTCCCTTCTCCCTCCTCACCCCCTTCTATTCCCTGATCTCCATCCCCCCTCTGGTTTCTTCAATTTCAATGAGTTTATTGGCATGACGAATGTTGCCAAAGCCAATAACACTGAGTCTCAGTGTCTGGGGATGGATTTCACAGTGGGAAGGGGGCGACGGGGGCCTCGGACCGCATTCCCACTGTGGGTTTCTGCCTCAGTCTGAGGTGGTGGCAGGCTGCCAGAGACCTTGTTCACTTGGGTTTCCAGGCTCAGCTGAACCCACCAGCCTTGTCTCCAGACAGGGAGAATATTCTTACGATGGCAGAGGTCATGTCTGGAGCCTCGGGTCTAGGAGAGGAGGGGCTTTAAGCTTATATTTTCAAGGAACAGTCTATAAATAAATTCCACACTGCCCTATACTAACTATATTGTTAAAACTCCAGCCTCCCACCAACACTGCACATTCCCAGACCAGGTCCAGGGTGATAAGACAGGTGGCTCTCAGCCCAGGAGTTCACACAGAATTTGAAAGTGTCTTTGAGGGATCTTCTAAACAAGTGGGAGTCACCTTTTTCCACTTTTTCCATACAAACACACACGCACAGAAGACAAGAACAATTTAGGGAATCTGAGATAGGCAAGAAAAAATGGGTTTTATTATAGCTAGAGCCTCAAACATCCATTTCAAATGAGATCTAGCTAAGGAAGTCTTCTTTCTAATGAATGAATTTTCTCAAGCTCCCATTTTCCCTCCCTCTCTCCCTCTTTCTCCTTCCCTCCCACCTCCTCATTTTCTCAGACAACACACACACACACACACACACACGCACACACACACCTTGTCAGCACAGCAGACTTTTCCCTCCAGGGTGCCTCAGCTGATGGAAATTTCTATTTGCAATGAAAATCAACTTTGGAAAACGTCACAGCAAGGGACTTTTTTCCTGGCTGCCCCAAGATTGATCTGGTCCATAGGATGCCCCAGATCATTGCATTCGGTAATTTCATTCTGCTTATGATCTATTTCTTATACGATCAATATGATAAATGCGCCGGAGAGCAAAGTGGGTTACGGCCCGACGCTGGTGAAGTGAAGAGGAGAAAGGAGCGCTGGGCTGCGGCGCTGTGTGTCTCATGAAGCAGAAAAGCAATTCAGTCAGACTAAAGGCTACAGACAAGGAGGCATATTCTCCTGATAAATGCAAATGATGTGACTACATTTCCCCCAGCACAAATGGGATAGGGAGGTACAAGAGGAGACCAGACCTGCTGTCTGTATCAGAGCATTCTCCTAGGAACCCATAGGACATCTGCACACAGCACATTGGAGGGATGAGAGCAGGATACGGGAGGGAAGAATGAGAGTTTACTTAAATAATCAGTACTAATGGCAAGCTGCCTCTTCCTGACTCCACTGTGATTCTGAACCTTGTTGTTTTTAAATCACAGTACAAGAGAATCAGGCATCCAGTGAGTGGAAAAACACAGGGAAATAACTGACCGTGCACTGACCCATGAGCACCCCATCATCTTCTCTGAGCATCAGAGCTCCCTTTGCTACAGGTCTTGTTAGGTAACAATCAGTTTCACTGTCTGTCTTGTGATTTTGTGCCAGGGCCTTCTGTTTTCCCACATGAGCCCACATGTCTTGGTGTCCTTGGGCCAGCCATGGAATTCTCTACCTTAAAGCTGCATCATCTGTAAATGGGGGTCAATTACATCTCTGCTGCTGCTGCTGCTGCTAGAAAGTAATCTTATGAGGAAAAAATGAAAGAATGTAAATAACTTCTAAAAGTATATAATGTGCTGAAAGTATGAGGTATTAGCTGTGGTAGGCATCACGAAGCTCTAAAAGGAGAAGAAGAGGTCGCTGTCCTTAGACAGTTTAGAAATTAATAGAAAACATGGGTCAGATGCTTGAAAAGGAGCAGCAAGACAAGTCAATACAGAGGGAAGGGTTCCGGACTCGGAGAGGCCAGCGCTGAGTTGTAACCAGGGATCTACCGCTCCCTCAATGCACAAGTTGTACAAGTTCCTTCCCCACTCTGGGCCTCAGTTTCCCCAAAGGAACATAAAGCAGTTGAGTAATCTAATAAGGCCACCTCTGGCTCTGGCTTTTTGTGAAACTATGATAAATTGAGCCCTAATGTGGATGCAGATGTTAACGAGTGATCTGGGCTCCAGAAGGAGATGAAATAGAGCAAGATTTTAGAAGAGAGGAAGGAAATAATTGGCAGGACATCCCAAATGTAGAAATCAACCTTGCTAAGTCCCCAGTTTGGAGTGAGCAAGTCCCAATCAAGCATGTTCAAAGAGGAACTTAGAGAAACGTAGTAAGGAGAAGGATGAGGAGGCAGGGAAGGTGCCTTTGGCTCAGAGCCCTTGTCCAGGATGAGAGAAGATGGGGAAGAAGGAGTGGACATTGTCATCAGGCTGGATGGGATCTTCATATCACATTCAGAGGAGCCTGACTGCTGGCCCCACATCCTCCCATCTGCCTCAAGCAGACTGCAGCCTTAGGGGCCCCTTCTCAGTGGTGGGGGTGGTTGGGGAGGTACTCTGTCACTGCACACTGCCGTTGCTTGTGTCCTTTCAGGAAATTAAATTTGAAGTTGCTCAGCTCTGCCAATGCTTGATTCCTTCCAGACACTTTCCGCTCCTGCTGCAGAAAGCTTGAGGATGGCCGGGAAAGATGGGAGAGGAGGGAATGCCATGGGTGGAACTGTCATGGTGAGATGGATCCCAGCAACTCTGCATTGGTGATTCTCTGCATGGAAACCTAGCATGTGGACCTCTAGTCTGTGGAGAGGGGCAGACAGAAGGCCCCTTCTTCTATTTTCTCAGCAAGATGGCAGAGGCTGTGATGAGACTGTCTTTGGGAATATTGATTACGTGGCTACTGCTCCAAGGACAGGGCTGGGAACTCTGATTCAACTGAAAGCCAAGTCATTCATGACTCAGGTGGAAGTGGTCAGGAGAACAGCTCACCTGGACATTTCTAATTTGCAAAGGGACCAAGGAAATTGTGTTCTGACTGGGTGCAGTGGCTCCCACCTGTAATCCAGTACTTTGGGAGGCTGAGGTGGGTGGATCACTTAAGGTCAGGAGTTCAAGACCAGCTTGGCCAGCATGGTGAAATTCTGTCTTTACTAAAAATACAAAAATTAGTCAGGCATCATGGTGCATGCCTATAATCCCAGCTACTCAGGAGAATCCCAGGAGAATTGCTGAACCTGGGAGGTGGAGGTTGCAGTGAGCCAAAATCAGGCCACTGCATTCCAGCCTGGACAACAGAGTGAGACTGTGAGAAAGAAAGAAAGAGAGAGAGAGAGAGAGAGAGAGAGAGAGAGGGAGGGAGGGAGGGAGGGAGGGAGGAAGGAAGGAAGGAAGGAAGGAAGGAAGGAAGGAAGGAAAAGAAAGAAAGAAAGAAAGAAAGAGAAAGAAAGAAAGAAAGAGAGAGAAAGAAAAAAGAAAGAAAGGAAGGAAGGAAGGAAGAGAAAGAAAGAAAGAAGAAAGAAGAAAGAAGAAAGAAGAAAGAAGAAAGAAGAAAGAAAGAAAGAAAGAAAGAAAGGAAGGAAGGAAAGAAGGAAGGAGGGAGAGAGGGAAAAGGAAGGAAAGGAAAGGAAAGGAAAGGAAAGAAAAGAAAAGAAAAGAAAAGAAAAGAGAAGAAAACAAAAGAAATTGTGCTTTTAGTATACACTGGGTTTATCAAAGGTGTATCTTAGGCTGTATTCAAAATCGCCATTCATTCATTCATTAATTCAGTATATTTTCAGTCACTGGGAAAAGGAATTCCAAAGCACTGATGTACTGCATGCCTTCTCTGCAGCTGAAATGACTGAGGCTTGCCCAGGATCAGACAGATGGTAATTAGGAGAGCCATGGGTCTAGACCAGCATGGAAGGTTGAAGGCTTTTTGAAGGAGATGGGGGCCTGGGTGGGTGGAGGGCCACATGCAGCTGCTGAGCCAAATGCAGCTGTTAGAAAATTATGACAAGAAATAAAACTTGTAAAAATGGGCACTGCTTATTTTAGTCAAAGTTTTCTCATTTCATCTCCACCCAAATTTCTCAGCAAGTATGAAGTTCAAAAGAGACTGCAGAGTAGTGTCAAGGATCAAAGGACAAGGCCTACCCTCTTTGACCTTCATGAAATGAGTTGTCTAGACAGAGCACATCAGCTTCCTTATTAGTGACTGAAGATCATCAGCAAAGTAAAAAAAAAAAAGTTATTAACTTGCAATCCAAAAAGAGAAATATTCTTCCCCACCCTCTCCCACTGAGTTCGTTTTCTATTGACTTTACTTAAGCTTGTCTAGGTTCTCGGCCTTGAAGATGTTTCTGATTTGCTGTCTGCCAGCATCCTGGAATGCTCTTCTTTTGTTAGTAATGAGTTCAATTCACATGAAAAGCCAGAGCCTGCTTCTGAGGCATTTGGGTAAGTCCCAAGCTGCACTTCTGCCAGTGCCACTGCCTGAGAATTCTTATCAAGCCCCTGGACAATTTGACTCTGCTCACTCCAGAATATTCTCAGTGCTCCAGAATAAGGCAAACACCAAAAATCAACAGGAATTTTCCAGTGGGAAGATTTCCAAAGTCACCAAAGATTTGAATTACCTTTCCATAATTGGAAAAGTCCACCAAATAGCAGAGAAATGATCTCTTTCTTTTTTCCCTGGCTTGCCAATCGAAACAGTGTCTGCTCCTAATCCAAAGAATATCATGAGACCTATTCCCAATGAGCTCAACCCCAGTAATTGAAAGCAGCCCTGTATCGCCTTTGGTCTTGGGTATTTTCATCATAGGACTGTTAGCGCCAAGACATACACTTTGCCAAGGAAAACTTTCCTTTGAAACCTCTATCTTATCCAAACAGAGAGTTGGAATTGACTCTTGGCAGTTCCATAGATAGTTTTGAGTTATGAAAAATAATACATATGTGTCTGCCAAACTATAAGATTGTCCCCAATCTGGAAAAAGTAGCCTTGTACATGGACCCATCTTTCCTTCCAATAAACTGATAAAAACCAATACACCTGTTACAGCTTCAGAGCCTGCTATGTTGGCTTTTAAAGCCACCTGTCCAGTTCCTCTGGATGTGACCCCAAGCTGCTTCTACTCAAAGAGATGTGTGTAGCAAAAGAATAGGAGATGTTAGAATGAAAGGGAAAAGCTGGCATGTAGAGAACTTCAGTTGCATTCTTCAAGGAGAGGCATTCGCGTTTCAGCTCTTGGCAAGATTGCAGTTTGGGGAAGGTTTGGTCCAGCGTGGAGGAGCTGTAGTGTTAGAAAACAAGGCATTTCCAGGCACTGTCTATCTCCTGGGGGAGTGGAGTGGGTCTTTGTAAAGATAATCATGTTTATATCGAGAAGCCGATGAAAACATTTTGCAAATATCCAAACCAAGTATGTGACCTGGAAAAGGGAGGTGTCCACTCTATGTGCACCCTTTTGCAGGGCAAAGGCTTGGTAAGGAAGAAGACAGCCTTTCTTGAGGAATGGCAGGCCCTATGACTTGTCTGCCAATCTGCAGAGCCCAAGGCTCCCTGTGCTGCCTCATCCTGGGTTACTGATTTCTCTCCTAGTTGTCTTTATAGCTCCTCGAGGTAAAGTTTTGCCGCACCACACTCTCAGGACACTCACTTTGGTTGGGGAGAAAACCTACTTAGAATCATAGAATCGCATAATTAGACACGACCTTAAAGCCCATTTAGTCAGATCACCCATCTCATGCTAGAATGCCTACAAAACAGAGCATACTGCCAATGACAAGACCATCACTACCAAGTGCACCACATGAGAAGCAGGACTGCACAGGACCAGATGACCCCAAGTAGCAGCCACAAATATCAAAGCAGATAAACCAACTTTGCCAGTTCAGGGGATGAGTGCTGTGGTTAAGATCATGGGCTTACACTGTCTGGAGTTAGACTTCTTGGGTTCAAACTCTAGCTTCACCGTTTACTCCTAGATGACCTTGGATAAGTTACTTGATTTGTGTGTGACTCAGTTCCTCATATGTGAAATAAGAGTAATGTTGTAATACCTACTTCATTTGGTATCTATGAGATTAAAATGAGATAATATAAATAAAGCACCTAGAATAGTGCTTGGAATGTCTATCCTACCTAATCAACTGAGATCCTCCTTAATTTTGTTTAAAAAATACTATACATAATTTTAAATATGTACAAAAGCAAAAATAATATACTGATTTCTCACATATCAAAATAGTGTAATGAATGCTTCCCTTAGCTTCAACAATGATTAGTGTGTGGTCATTCTTGCTTTGGCTACACCCCACCCACTTTACCCACACTCCTGATTGTTTTGAAGCAAATCATATTTAAACTTCCAGTATTTCAGCATGTATCTCAAGAAAGGGATTCTTTATAAAATAGTAACCACAACAGCAATATCACATTCAACAAAAATATAAAAATAATTATATAATACTAAATATCAATGATTGTTTTATCTCTCTCTCTCATTTTATTTATAAAATTAGGTCATTTGTTGTACAGAGTTTCTGACAGCCTATATTTTCCTGATTGCACATTGTTTAACATGTCCCTCTATCCCCCTGTATTTCCCGTAAATTTGTCGTTAGATCTGCCAGCTTGATTGATTCAAGCTCAATAATTTGATAAGGCTACTTCATAGGTCATGGTATTTCTATCAGGAGGGTCGTAAGGTCTGGTCATTTCTTTTGTATGTGTATGCATGTGATGTCACACAATATCAATGATCATTGCCTAGATTTATAAACTCATTGTTGGGTTGCCAAACAAGATATAGAATATCCAGTTGCATTTGAATTTCAGATAAACAATGAATGATCGTTTAGAATAAGTGTAGGGGCCTTCAAAAATTAATGGAAAATGTGTATTATGAAAAACCAATGCAAGGATTTCAAAAACTTTTTGCATCAAAATACACTTACTCTAATCTGTTATAACATGTCTCAACAGAAGCTAGTTTGATGAACCAAGAAAGATAAGACATCAGTTTGAAAAGAGCTCCCATCAGAGCAACATGAATTCTGCTAAAATTGAGGCAAGAACCATCAAATTTATGGGGAAGCTTGAAAGAATAGTGAAATCATTACTGTTTTATGAAACCTTTATGGTGACAATGCCCCAAAGAAACCAGCAGCTCACAAATGGATAACTTGTCTTAAGAAGGGATGGGACAATTTTGAATTTGAAGCATATAGCAGCAGACTATCCACATAAATTTTTGAGGATAAAATTAATCTTGTTCATGCCCTAATTGAAGAGGACCAATGATTAACAGCACAAACAATAGTCAACACGATACATATCTCAATTGGTTCAGCTTACACAATTCCAACCAAAAAATTAAAGTTGAGAAAACCGACCATTGATGAGTGTCAAAATCATTGCACCCAGATTAGCTGCAAACAAGTGCAGAGCTTCCAAAGGAAATTGAAAAGCTCAGTGGATCTTGATCCCCCTCGTTTCTTCAAAGTATTTCTTTGAAGAGTCTTAACTAGAGATAAAACATGGCTTTACCAGTACAATCCTGAAGACAAAGCACACTCAAAACAATGGCTATCAGGAGGTGAAAGTGGTCCAGTAAAAGCAAAGGTGGACTGGTCAAGAGCAAAGGCCATGGCAATAGTTTTTTGGGATGATCAAGACATTTTGTGTGTTGGCTTTCTGGAAGGCCAAAGAACAATTGCATCTGCTTATTATGAGAGTGTTTTGAGAAAGTTAGACAAAAGTTTAGCAGAAAAACTCACACTCACTTCACCAACAAGTCCTTCTCAACCACAATATTCCTGCTCCTTCCTCTCATCAAACAAAGGCAGTTTTGTGAGAGTTTTGGTGGAAAATCATTACATATCCACCTTATAGTCCTGATTTGTCTCCTTCTGACTTCCTTTTGTTTCCTAATGTTAAAAAGATCTTTAAATGGCACCCATTTTCTTTAGTTAATAATGTAAAAAGACTGCATTGACATGGTTAAATTTACAGGGCCCTCAGTTCTTTAGGGATGGACTAAATGGCTGGTATCATCACTAACAAAAGTGTATTAAACTTGACGAGGCTTATGTTGAGAAACAAAGTTTCTATTTTTTATTTTTATGTTTAATTCCATTTTCCATGAACTTTTTTAAAGTCCTCTGGTATATTCCAAATATTTCATGAGACATATAATAAGCAATTATGTGTTGTTTATCTGAAATTCATATTTAAGCAAGAGGCCTAATGTTTTTATTTGCTATATCTGGCAAGCCTAATTAGGGGGGCTTGCAAAATTGTCACATTTTAATTCCATTATTCCTTATTTGTTTGTTATTAAAATATTTTTATAAAGAGCAACTTCCCCTCATCTACTTGATCGTCCCAAGATATAGATCGTATCAGAGAATCAAAATAAATGCTTGATTTTTTCTCCTTTTACTTAGTTTTTAAAGTAATGAAAGTTTTTCAATGACTAGTAGAGATATCATTGTAAACTCATAAAGTGAACATATTTGTTGTGAATTTCAATCCTTTACAGTTATTATCCTTTCTTATGCTCAAATTATTTCATGTTTGATCAATAAGAATCTATTCAAGTACATTCCTGAGTCCTTTTGACATGACAGTAGTGTTTGATACTTACTCTGTTTTCTGGTGTAACAAGACTTTCCAGACTTGTATATTTCCTTCCATGAATCTGGACTCAGACATTTCTTCAAGAAACTCTGGTTCCTTTTAAGAGAAAATGGTATTTAGAAAACATAGTCTGGGAGTTAGAGGTGTTCAGTACTACTAGGTTGCTCATTATTTTTGTTATTTTTGGTAGACAGAGCCCATAAACATGTATCTTTTTTTTAAATAATGTAGATCTCAAGTTCATAATGATACTTCCAGTGTAAATACAGAACCAGGTTTTTCCTCACTTCGTCAATCCCACATCTGTATCTTTCTCCCATAAGAAAAAAATCCTAGCCAGACATGGTGGCTCACACCT
Organism: Trachypithecus francoisi; assembly: GCF_009764315.1. Lineage (NCBI taxonomy): Eukaryota > Metazoa > Chordata > Mammalia > Primates > Cercopithecidae > Trachypithecus > Trachypithecus francoisi. Next base: position 65,263,632 of record NW_022681470.1, on the reverse strand, counting down.
GTAATCCCAGAACTTTGGGAGGCTGAGACAGGCAGATCACCTGAGGTCAGGAGTTCGAGACCAGCCTGGCCAACATGGAGAAACCCTGTCTCTACTGAAAATACAAAATCAGGCAGGAGTTGTGACGCATGACTGTAATCCCAGCTACTCGGGAGACTGAGGCAGGAGAATCGCTTGAACCACGAGATGGAGGTTGCAGTGAGCCAAGATCATGCCACTACACTCCAGCCTGGTGACTGAGCAAGCCTCCATCTCAAAAAAAAAAAAAAGAAAAAGAAAAAGAAAAAAAAAAATCCCTGTTCTCTATGACAATCATATGATCACTCATATACAGCACATACACATAAAACAATATGCATACCTAACATACTTTGCAGACACTGTAACTTCAGAACAGCCATACCAACACTACCACCAACAATATGATTACTAAGAATAGCTTAAGATTTTGTTTTGTTTTGTTGTTGTTGTGTTGTTGTTGTTGTTATTAAGGTATACCCCACTAAGGACATAAAAAATACACTTATTTTTTTACAGTACTTGAAATACTTCCCTGGTATGATTATGCTGTAACTGCAAATACATTTAAGTACTTTATTTTTGCTTTCATTTTACTTTCTAAATTTTTAGGAATTGCTTTTTTGTCTTTGTTACAAAATTATGTAAAAATATTTGCATAGCTTCAAAAGCAAATCTATAAAACATGGCATATTTAAAGTCTAATCTCTATCCTGGTCTCTATTCCTTCTCTCTTTCTGAGGGTAAACTTGTTATTTTTATGGTTTATCCTTCATTGTTGTGTTCTTCCACACATTAAGCAAATTCAGAGATATATTTGTATCCTTCTGACTCTTTGAGGTTCAATTCCATTGTTGTTCCTCTGAGGCATCACCACCATGAATGGAGTACTCATTAAATGAATTACAGTCAGAAGTGTACCCTGCCTGACAATATACTGGAACAGACACACCAATTGTTCACAGTTACCCTCCGTTCTGATTGTTCACTCCTCTGTTGTAGTTATTGGCGCCTGAGTTTTACCCGATTACAATTCATTGCATTCATACCTGCCTCCTCTGGTAGCAAAAATTGCTAGGATTTCCTAGAAAGCCAAGACCCAACTAACCCTTACACAGTTTTTACATTCCACACAGCCACAGCCTCGATGAAAATTTGCTAAATTAAATGCATAAATCAGTGTCTCTCAGCCCTGGATAAGCATCCAAATTACCTTTACAGCTTTTTCAGATTTGTTAAAAGTACAGGTTGCCAAATTATACCCAAAACTCAGTAAATCTTCAAAAGTGATCAACAAGAATCCAAATTAAATAACAAAGTATGCTTCTGTTATGCAGCCAGTTTGAGTTATTGATCAAAAGCATAGCCACTCAGCATAAATGTACTGATAGAGCACAGGCGCTTGCAGTGGATGTTTCTAAATAGATTCTTCCCTCTGCTGCTTGTGATGGTGCAATTCTGCTAGCACAGCCCAAAGGAAAATTTAGCTTGTCATTTTATTTATCCCAGTGGTTTTCTTTGGAGAAAACTTAAGAACTGTGGAGGGTGTGGTTTCTGCTTTTGAAAGAGAATTGGTGGCATATAAAGGTTAACTACATTTTCCAGGTTACACAGTTGGTCAACACTTGGGATGAACCCAGCTTTGTGACCCTCTGGCCCAGAGCTCTGTCCACCATTAGAGAAGCAGCTGCTTCCCTTTCCCAATCCTAAGATCACCCTGGAGCAGAGATGACACCAATCTTCTGATCTCCCTAAGGGCACTTTCTCCATCCACAGGCAGGACTTTAGAGCCAGAAGGAAACTTGGGGATTTTCCTGAATCCCTAAGGTAAGAAAAGTGTGGCCTAACTCAGAAAGACAGTTAAAGGCAGCAATAGGACTAGATTCAAAGTCACCTGCCTCCCTGACCAATCAGGCGTTTCACTTCCTGTGCTGCAGCAGTGACAGTCTCACCTATTCTTATGCCATCAGAGCTGATAGTCGGTGCACTGAAGCCTTGTGATAAGAATGAAGCCAAGTTAGAGTTGCTGGCATCTAATCGCAGCCAAACAGCCTAATATCACATTTCTGCAGCTATGTAGAAGGTAAGAATCAGACTCAACTCCACTTGCCTAAGCTTTAGCGACAATGGCCATTGCCAGACCTGGGTCCAGGACGTTACACCCAGTGCAAGCTGAAAAGAGAGTGGGGAGTGGGCTAAGAAAGGGTTATCTCCCCCTGCAACAATAACTTTAAATGAGCTCTCTCATTTGATTTTTCTTGATCATCCATCTAGCAGTGTAAAGAGGCAGTGGGTGGATGGGACGGCTGGGGGCAGGGGTCCCCAGGAGTAGCAGCACAGTTGGCTTCCTCCAAGTCTGCCTTTTCACTTTTATCCCCAGGACTCGATAGGCTAGAGATCCTTTAATTGGTGTCCTGGTGGAAAGAGATGGCAGTTGGGTTCTATAGAAATAAGGCTTAAGTTTTTCTTCCATTGTGCAAGTCCACATAATCCTCACCATTCCCAGTGCCCCTGCCCACAGTTTGAACCAAAGGCAAAAACTGGAGGTGGTCCTCTTGGTACATCTGGCTGTTTTGGAAAGCTCCAGGGAGGGAGTCATCATGGTAATCAAATGCATCAATTAAACCCAACAGACCCTTTTAATCATAGGCACTGTGCACATGTGTGCATGCACACACATGTGCACACACATACACACACGCACACACACAATTGCCTGTCTCAGTGCACTCTCTGGGGCTCACACTGGTCTCCCCGGCTTCCATGGTGCGAAGCAGGGCAGAAAACTATTCAGGTCACAAGGCCAAGGTTATGGGGGAGGAAGGAAACTCAAGGGGGTGGGCAACCATGCTGGTGAACTTGAATGTGTGCCAAAGAAGGGGACTGAAAGGCTTTGAAGGCAAAGAGTCCTCTAGGGATGCTAATCATGAGTATCTTATTGTGATAATGCTGGGTCTCTTGCACACAAAACTATGATGGGGAACAGGAGCCTCCCAGCTGCTCACTGTATTGCCATCAGAAAAGAGGTCAGTGGTAGAGAAAAGCCAAAAGGCTTTTGGAGAAATCATTGCTTTCACTGGATGAAAGTTCACAAGAAAAGCTTAGCCTAGAATTTAAGAATCTTCTTGCTAAGAGACTGTAAAACTATGATAGTATTCAAGGTTATTGGTAATATATTCTAGACCCTTTAAAAGTTATAAGGTGGTGAATGTCCTATTATCGGATGGATCCAAGGAAATAAAGAATGACGACTTGCTGAGTTGATGTAGGAGATATTCTTACAGAGTGTGGAGTGGAGCTGAATCATGTTTTCCAAAAAGTTACATGTGTTCAAATCTAACTCCTGGTACCCCAGCATGTGACTTTATTTGGAAATACGGTCTTTGCAGACATAACCAAGTTAAGATGAGGTTATACTGGATTTGAGTGAGCCCTAAATCCAACGACCGGTGTCTTTATGAGAAGACCATGTGAGCACACACACACATGCACACACACATGGAAGATGGCCACGATCATGTGAGGACAAAGGCAACAATTGGAGTGAGACAGCTCCAGGCAAGGAATGCCAAGGATTGTGGACAACCACCAGAAGCTGGAAGAGGAAAGGAAGGATTTCTCCCTAGAAATTTCAAAAGAGGCCTGGACCTGCTGAAACCGTGATTTCTGACCTCTGGCCTCCGGCACTATGAGAGCAAAAACTATTGTTTTAACTTACCCAGTTTGTGGTCATTTGTTATGCAACCTCGGAAACTAAAACTAAGGGTAAGACTAAATGGCCTGGAGGCTTTTTCCAACTATGAAAAGCTATAGTCCTAAATTGGTGGGGGTTTCTTTGCTGGGAGTTTATAGAGAAACATCTTTTTAGACTGCTCCCCACACTGTCCTATCATGACAGAGAGAAGTGTGACTATGAACGAGAGGTAGGGAGGAATGAAAGCCATTGTAGGCCCTTCAGGCAGAGCCCCAACCGGACCCTCCCTTCCTCAAGAAGGGTGCTGGTTCTCTCCTCGTGTGCTGCCTTCTCCTACCCCCATAAAGAATAATTGCACACTTTATGCTGGCTCCTGAGGCAGAAACCAGACCCCAATTCCCAGGGTTGTCAAGTGGCATTCCTGACTCAGGAGCTCCATCCAATTCCAAACAATTAGATAATTTAATCAACATCGCAGAAGGCACACACTAATGCCATTAGAGGCAAGATCTCCCAGGGCAGTCTGGGAGGAGCAGAAGGGGAGACAAAGCAGAGTGGGCTCAGCCTCAAGGTCACTGTGTCCTCCTCCACTGAGTTTCTGAGAGGGATGGTTCTCAGGCAATGCTGTTGTTCCCAGGGGTGGAGAGTAGTGACCCCTTCTCTAGAAACCAGGGGCCAAAACCAAGATGGAATCTGCGCAGAGGACAAGAAATCATCCAGAGACTTGTAGAAGAAGCCCTGCATCTTCATGAATGGTGCATGGGGCTAGGAATCAATAGATCTTGTTTCAACCCTTGATCAATCATTTATCAGCTCCACCACCTTGCACAAGGCACTTACTCTCCTAAGCCTCTGTTTCCACATTTAAAAATAGAGACAATTGGCCTGGCACAGTGGCTCATGCCTGTAATCCCAGCACTTTGGGAGGCCAAGGTGGGAGGATCACAAGGTCAAGAGATTGAGACCATCCTGGCCAACATGGTGAAACTCCATCTCTACTAAAAATACAAAAATTAGCTGGGTGTGGTGGTGTGCACCTGTAATCCCAGCTACTCGGGAGGCTGAGGCAGAAGAATTGCTTGAACCACAGAGCTGGAGGTTGCAGTGAGCCAAGATCATGCCACTGCATTCCAGCCTGGCAACAGAGTGAGGCTCCGTCTCAAAAAAAAAGAAAAGAAAAGAAAAGAAAAGAAAATAGAAAATAGAAAATAGAAAATAGAAACAATTACACTGCTTTCTAAGATTTGCAGTGTAAGGGAAAGGAATACATCATTTTTGTTAGGACTGGGAGTCAGAGGTTGTGTTCTAGAAATCATTGTGCATTGTTTCAGGTCAGGGCCAAAACTGGAACCAAGGATTTAATAACTATTATGAGCAAATATATGGAAATTACAATAGTGCCTATGGCGAGGACCAAAACTGTGACTACCTACCTTAATGTGTTGGCCTGAAAACCAAAATGTATCAGGATGCCATGCTTCTTGCTTTCCAGAGGAGGAAAATAAGGCTGTCTGATTTCCCAAAGTCACACCACCAGTTAGTGACAGAACAATGACTATCACAGAGAAATTGTCCTGTAAGTAGCAGTTTTTCTTGTGCCAGATACTGTGGTTTACAAGCCTCTCATTTAATTCCATAACAACTCTATGATGTTCACATTCCTTTCCCATTTTACCATTGAGGAGATTGACATTAGATAGAGGTTAAGTAACTTTGCTGAAACCACAGTGGAATGAGCCCTGGAGCCAGGAATCAAACCCACTCTGAAATCTGTGCTCTTAGCGGCAGCAATGGAACCTGGCAGTCTTCTTAGTATATATCTACCTGCTTCTAACGTACAAGAAAACTTTGTTAATGACAACTTGCTATACACATGACTGCATTCATTATTAATACAAACTGTGAAATGCAATGATGACATTAAAAGAAGTTAGCATTCATTGGACTTTAAAGCTTATCGAAAGCACAGAGGTGATTCATAGGTCCTGGGATGAGGTAGACATAGAAACCACAGAGCAATTTGGCACATTCCTTTATCATAGGGTCTTTTCTGAGCTCATCAGTCAAAAGGAAAGAGAAGATAGTACCTTGTTTAAACAGCGCCAGAGGTGTTAGTGGCTTTCCCTGATGGTAGAAGTTGTAGTGGTGAAATTCAAGCCATATATAAAGTCCCAAAGGAGATTTTTGGCATCCTGACATTCCCTGTGGTCAGCTTCTGTATATGAAAGAGGGATCCAGATTAGTGGAGCAGAACTGGATGGGTCCCAGTGTCAGCCTTAGAGAGAAACAGAGATGGTGGGTGCTTTCCATCCCAGGCCCACAGGTGTCCCAGCATCAGAACAAAGATCTTCCAAAGTGTCACTCCATAATGCTGTGCCAGTCTTGACAGACAGGAGAAAAGTTGGAGTGGCAATGGCTATAGGGAATTAATACAAAACTTTCACTTCAGACGGAAGGTGCAAGAGAAACATAAGTCATAGCCCCTGCCTTTAAGGAATTTGCAATCTAGTGGGGAAGATGAAGGTGAAGTGCCCAGGTGGGGTGCAGGGGCTCACACCTGTAATCCTACTACTTTGGGAGGCTGAGGTGGGCGGATCATAAGGTCAGGAGTTCGGGACCAGCATGGCCAATATGGTGAAACCCCATCTCTACTAAAAATACAAAACTTAGCCAAGCATGGTGGTGGGCACCTGTGGTCCCAGCTGCTAGGGAGGCTGAGACAGGAGAATCGCTTGAACCTGGGAGGCGGAAGTTGCAGTGAGCCGAGATGGTGCCACTGCACTCCAGCTTGGGCGACAGAGTGAGACTTTGTCTCAAAAAAAAAAAAGAAAGAAAGAAAGTGAAGTGCCCAAGTTAAGCACGCTGATTAGCAAAAGGAGAGGTCAGAGGGAATTGCAGTGAGAATGCAGCATAGCAGAAGAGAAAGAATGCTGGACTTGAAATTAAAACACCTGGGTTCCAGTAACTTATCTGCCATTTCCTGGACATGTGATCTACAAGTCACTTATCCTCTCTGAGTGTCCTTGCTTCTCTCATTTCTGAAATGAGTTTCTTTTAAAAAAGCAGATACCACTAGTGAAAATATTTCAGCATATATTTATTAAATGACTTACCTGTTACAAGCTCACAATGAAAAGAAACTAGTGTACAAATCCTTAAAACTCTGTATGAACAGAAAGTCTCATGGCATCTTAAAAAGGATGGATCTTGAGAAGGTCCTAAAGATTGTTCAGGCATCAGATGACCGTGGGAAGTGAGGTAGGAGAATGCCACATTCCATACTGAAGGATTAATATGGGCGTAGGTTCCGGGGAGTGAAATGAACTTAGTATCTTCAAGGAACCACTACGCCCCGGGATGGTAGGGAGGGGGCTGTCAGAAATAAGATTGAGCACAGAAGGTAGCGCAAGATTATGAAAAACTTTGAAAGATGACCTTTAGCCCTCTGATATTATGGTTACGGAGTGTAATTTTTATTCAAGGGGAAGAAAAAAAATTCATGCTTCTCACCCAAACATCAGGACATTCTGTTCTTCTGTGATTGTGCTTCGTGAAAATGTTCTCCTGCAAAAAAGAAAGAAAAAGAATGATTAAGGGAAAAACATACTAGAGCCACATTCATTTCAGCTCCACTGAAAGCACAGCAGGAGAAAGTAGCTGTGTTTGCCAAACTCCAGAAAGAGACACAATTGATGGGGGGTGGGGAGGGGGGAGGGTGAGGCAGGGAGTGGGAGATGAGGAGGAGTGGTTCTGCGTTGTTTTATTCCCCCAAGAAGATATTGTAAATAATGGAGAGGTATCGTACATGGAAGGGGAAATTACTCTGACAGGGCCCTTTTAGCGAGGAAAATGGAACTAAATACACGTTCCATTATTCCTGATCTTTCATTCAACTCTCCATTTACATGGGGGCTTCCCGGAGCTGATGTTTCGCTTTTGCTGTCATAAGTAGTCATTGATTGGAGCTGATCATTTCGAAATAACGGCCTGCAACTCTTCCACTGTCGTGATTAACACAGAGCAATAATTATTAACCACACTGTAACTGCAGAGGAGGGGGAAGGCTGCCAGGTTGCCCTGCTTTTCTGAAGCCAGGAAAGTTCCCTGTCATTCCACCAGGGGGGGGTGATGTCCTGGAGAGACCACAGAAGTCTTTCTGCTGGCTTCTCCAGGAGACCAGGAGCTGGGGCTCCCGCACCCTGGGCAATCGCCAAGGCTGGGTTTGCTGTCATATCAGGACCTTGTGCAACAATGCAAAAGCAGGAATTCCACAAGAAAAAGCGGAGGCTGGAGCTTGAGGGACGGGGGAAGAAGAGAGAAGGTAAAGAGACACTACAGGATTGTCCTATGCTCTTGGCCTTCAAAACACCAGGAAATATTGTCAGCTGAACGGATTGAAGGGGTTATAGCCACCCATGACTCAGAAAGATTCGTAACACCAGAGCCCTGAACGGGAGCGTTTATCAAAGGCAGGCAGAGAGAGAAATCATCCGACTTGAGACAATTCAAAGGCAAAATCCTATTTCTCAGCTCTGTCCCTGGATTGCACTCCCTCGTTGATTTTTTAGGCAGTGAGTTTCTCAGGCATAAAAAGAAGTCTTTTTTTTTTTTTTTTTTTTTTTTTGGCATCAACATCCTTCCTCGGTTCTCCAAGGAGAGAGTTGGAAGGGCGGCAGCATGACAGGCTGGCAGTTGTGCTGGGGAGTAGAGGTGCATCAAAGCTAATTCCTGCTTTTTACAGGTGGGGAAACCAAGGCCAGAGGAAGGAAGGTGACCTATATGACGTCACACTGCCAGGGAGTGCAGAGTCAAGAATCAAACCCAGCTCTCCCGAAACCCAAGGTGGAGTGTTTTTAGTTCTGTTTTTTGTTGTTATTGTTGTTGTTAATGGAGACAGCAGCCCTCATCCTATCAGCATTGATTCTGAGTCAAAAGAAGCCATTCCAGAAAATCAGTGCTGTAGCCCCAGAGAGAAAGAGGAGGAAAGCCAGAAGGCAATGATGGAGAAAGAGAACTGCTTTTGCTGATTTTTCTTTTCCATCCCATACAGCACTCATAATCCCAGGCAAGAGAGTATTTCACAAAAGAATCACAATGAACTTAATATTAAACTAAGAGGGGAAACCGAAACATGGACCTTTCTTTCTAGGAATTCGAAACTCAGAATATGGAAAACATTGTTAATGTAGCTATTAATTGTTTCATGATGTCAGCGCTGATGCAGTTGATTCCTGCCTTTCTAGCGCTCATGCCACTCCTGGATTTTTCTTTTCAGACGCTAGTAATTCACACCCTGTCCTAAATTTATAGCATGGAGGCAGGCACTGTGGTTTGCACCTGGATGCCAGGATATTTGATTTGCTTAAGCAGATGTTTATTTATTTTTGCATGGAGTGATGGACTTCACTCTGCCAGCCTCCTTCCCGGAGTAAGGTCCCACCCACCCCTGCAAGGCCTAGACCAGCCTTCAACTGTCTGGCTTGAGGCCTCCCAGACCCCCCCAGGCTGCTGCTCAGCATTGCGTTACAGTAGACCGGAGACAGGCCCCCAGAGCAGGCACTGGCTTTTCAAACCAGCCCCTGTTCATCACTCTGGTCACACTCAGGGTTACAGTCCCAGGGAGAACCTGGCACCATGTTAGGTACTCCAGATATGAGTCAGGAAAGAGAAGTTGGAGGCTGGGGACTTAATGGGCTGTCCCTGAAGAGCTTGCAGTCAGAAGCAGGAAGAAATTCTTCTGCTATCATTCTTGTCTTTCTTTCTCCCCTAATTAGGAGGAACTGTGAGTTCAATTCTGTTGGGGTTTGTAGGGCACAGATGCAATCAAGGCGAAGTCAGACACTGGCGTTTTGCTCACCCGGCTCCCCGTGGATTACCACAAAGACCGACTGGCATGCTCTCTCTAAGGGGTGGGGGTGACACGCGTTGCACCCAATTATCCCATTATTTTGAAAGGCAGGCGTGGCCACATATGTGGTGTTGTACAGGGCAGAGGTGACAGCAGCTAGCAGAGATTTGCATGTATTGGCAACTTCTTTCCTACAGGCCAGCTCCCATTGTTAAACACACACCCCCATAGAATAGAGGAGAATTGAGCTCATTAGTATGATTGTTTATAAAAATCATGAAAACAATTACAACAACATGCTCTTCTTTGTAAGAGAAAATGACACTCCTGACCCTCGGCAGAACTAAAGCTCTGCGATGCTTTGCCTGATTCATGATGAGTCTGGGGGCATTCTCCTATGGCAGGGGCTCCAGGTCCTCGGCTGGGAAAATGCTAAGAAGCAGGATGAGGCCTGTTGCTTCCCACTTACTGGCATTCGAACTCCCACATGGATGGGCCCCCACACTTTCATCACTTTCTCCTCTTCAGAAAAGGGCAAAATTAGAGAAAAAGGGGGCCAAATCAGCCTGCATTCACATTCTGACCATACCACATACTACCTGTGTGACCTTAGGACCATCAGTTGACTTCTTGATCATCAGTTTCAGCATCTGTAAAATGGGATGATAAACCAGGCATACTGGCTCACACCTGTAATCCCAGGGCTTTTGGAGAATGAAGCAAGAGGATTATTGAGCCCAAGAGTTTGAGGCTGCAGTGAGCTATGATCACACCACTGCACTCCAGCCTGGGCAACAAAGCAAGACACTGACTCAAAAAAAAAGGAAGGTGGGTGATAATAGCTACTTAATTACCTTGTAAGATTAGAGTCGTGAGGATTAGGATTATCACAGAGTAGGAATTCAATATATTTTAACTTTTACCATTTTATTTTGATAATTATGGGCAACTGAAGAAAAGGTATTGTTTTGTCTCAATGAAGAAGCTGGGACAAAATGATGACTTCCTATCAGTTCTGTGAATTTCTGATCTCAAAACAAATAAATGGCACTGATTTTGTCCAGTCTTATCCCCACCCCAGAAAGCCCTGGCAGGCCTGCCCAGGAGATATTGAGCCCTCAGAAAGCCTTAGCAACCCAACTGTAGTTCTGGCAGCAACTGTCCTCTGAACCAGGTTGGGCATCAAAGACAGGAGGTCAGTGACTCAGCACAGGCAGGGACTTCCTGGCCAGTGACGGCTGCTGAGCAGGGGTGGACCCCAAAAGCACATTCGCATAATACATCTCAGCCCATGAGGCGTGGGGCCATGCTAATTCTTATGCAATCACAGCGTGTTCTCCGAGGCACCTCAGCCACCCCTCTCTGCTCTTGCTGCCTGGGAGGGTGTGGGTGTGTACGTGGGCTGCTTAGTAATGAGGACCAACTCCAGCATGGGTGTGCTTTGTGATTCCATAGTGGAAGGTTGGTGGACAGAATCTCTTTTTCTCTGCAGCATTTTTGAGTGGAAGAATAGGAGAGAAAGAAGGACCCCGAGGTGATGGACAACAGTGGCCCCATAAGCAAAGGGGTATTTCTGGTGAGCGCAGCTGTTTTTCCTAGAAAACCAACCAAGAGAAGAACTGTAGTTGTACAGTTGGGAAAGAGGTTTGCCTCCGGATGGAACTTTCAGGTTTTAAGAAAACATTCCCATGCATTTGTATAATGCTTTCTGGCTACTGAAGCTCTTTCACAGTCAGCATCTTGCAAGACATGAAATGCAAAGGACATTATTCCACTTTATAAAGGAGGAAACCAAGGCACCAAGAGATTTAGTTTCTCCTTTCGGGGGATTCTTTTAGAAAAAAGTAAGAGAGGAAGGCCCTTTTCCTGACCCTTAGTGCTAGGAATAGAGTAAAAGAAAAGTCCTGAGCCTCAGCCTTCACCTTCCATGCCTGGAGTCCAGTTGTCCATACTTCTCTCCCCCACCCCTCCCCTGAAGCCTTCTGACCTTGCAAATGCCAGAGCCTTGCAAACTGTTCCAGGGACCTATTTAAGTAGGTTTGGGACTGTAGTTGCCTGGGCTTCACAGAGAATATTCTTCTCCCAGAGCAACGCACTAGATGGATGGAGGAGGGGAGGGAGGGTTAGGGAAAGAGGACGAGGTATACAGGGACATAAGCTCTGCTCATGGGAGGTTTAGTGAGAAAGGAGTGAAATCCTGCCTTGTTTGATTTGGAGCCTTAACAGGCTTGCTACTGTTTAAAGTACACAGGAAAGTGGGATTTGTGAAGGGAGGAGAGGGGAGGGGAGGGTGACGTCTTTATGAATGGTACTGAGAACCCCGGAGCAGGTGCCCTGTTCCTGTGTCCTGGGCTGCCGGCCCTGTTGCCTGGGCTGAGACCCACCACTCTGGCATCCCGCAGTCTCTCTATTCCATTCACAGCACTTGGCCCACACACTCCAGTCTGGCCTGTCAGACCAATCCCTTTGTTCCTAACAATGTAGGGGATAAGGGGAGGCTGCTCTGCTGCTGGGGTTGCCTGACAGCATCTGCTGGATGAAGGTGAGGTACCTGGTAGGGAGACAGAAGGGACCACATTCCTGCCTGTCTATAGTGGCAAGCCCGGGCTCAGGGCAAGTGAAAGATGACATGCATCTTAGAGCAGAGACCAGTCAGCTTGGTGGTGGCATCAGTAGTCTCAACTTTGGGAGCCAGATACAAACTGGGCAACAGTCAGTGCACCATCCAAACATTGCCCTCTGACACTGGCAAGCAGGAGCTCCCTTGGCTCCCAAGCACAGGTCCAGGCACACATCCTCCTGAGACCACCTCCCAGCCAACTCAAGGCACCGTAAATATATGCATGCACACACTCGCAGGCAGCATTCCCATGCTAAACACTGATAGCTTGCCACCCCCCACCTCTAAGGGGAACAGACTTGATGCTGAAAGCCTGCCAAAGTGTGGCTGGCTTCCAGCACCAAAAATACCTCCTGTGATCCGAGGGGCTACTGTACTGGCATCTATTTGTGGGGCTGGAGCTGCTGCTGTGACAGAAAGGACTTCCCCTGGGGATGGGCTAGCTGCCCATTTGGGCCTGTGCTCCCCAAAGCCTAAGAGCTTGCTTTCCAGGGCTAAGGCCTGCTCCCAGCCTGGGAAATGCAGGTGGGAGCAGCTTAGCCAAACCTGCCTTCCACAGGAGAAATATTCATTCTTCACAGGAAACATTCTGTGGCATTCCAGAATGCTGGTGCCCTGGCCTCTCCTACTTCTCTCATTCTCTTGCTTAAGTAATCCATCGAGTTTCTTAGTTTGCTTCTTTGACACGCAAAGAAGAGACCTGGGGCCTGGAACAAGAATGCAGAAGTGACAAATGACTTTCAAGGTGAGGTTCCAGGAATGTCTTGACTAGGGAAGGTAGGTAGATGGGGGTGAATGGAGAACCCTGTTGAGTGTGCTACGATTTTCCGAAGATGAGAATTTGGCATAAGATAAACATTTCCCCATTCACTATTTTGTTCATTCATTTGATAAATATTTGTTAAATATCTACAGCCTGCTCACAAATGTGTTGCACTACGTCTATCCTTCCAGATGGAAATGAGGATGAACTACAAGGCCCTGACAGAGGACTGGTCAGTCCCCAGGGGCTGTGGGTCTGATATCAGATGGACAGAATGAAGAAGAATATAGTGAAGGCCAGAAACATACAAGAAAACCAGAAACCTCAGAAAGAGATGGATCTGAGGGTATAGAATCTGTAGGGTTATTGCCATGCTTTCTTTAAAAATATGTGCCAAAGCAGTAATTATGACCTATGTATAGTTCTGTTAATCTATTTATAAAAGGAAGAAATTTAGTAAATTTGCTCTTCATAAATATTTGCATAATAAATGAATGAATACCCAGATCAAAGGGAGAAGGTGAATGAGCAGATGTAAAGACTAGAGGTTCAGGTATACCGCTGTTGTCTCAGATGATGTCGAATCTAAATACGAACCCAAGGTTTTGTTTTTTTTCTTTTTTAATTTCTCAGAGCATGCTATTATAATTAGATGTTTAGCTAATAAGATCCATATTTATTCTATAAGATCTATTAGGACTAAATATAACAACAATCTTTCCATTTTGATGATACTATTAATTCTTCCAACACTCTTACATATATCTATTTTAATTCCCCCAGCTGTCTGGAGAGTGAAGACAGAAATTCCCATCTTACAGATGGACAAACCATGGCCTAGAGAAGTTAGAGGTACTTCATCAAGGGTACCTCCCAGGAGATCAAGTTAGTGCTCCTCCCATTGCTATGCTGACCACAGGCTCTTCCATAGTCTCACAGGACTCAGATCTTAGACCCTGTTTAGTGGCAATGCGAATCTGGATGGCATCGTGCCACCCTGTCAGCCGCAATGTGTTCTCCCGCCTGTGTTCCCTCTTTCTCTCCCTTTATTCAGGAAACAGAGGGGAGGCGTGGGGGTAAAAGATGGGGTGAGTGGAGGAGTCTGTTTCATTTCATGCTTCCTTGCTCTTCACTCTAGGATTTATTTCTGGACCACAGGAGTGGGGCTGGAGGGGTGTATGAGAAAATTATTTAAATTGTATCATAATCTTCCCAAGATGTGATTAAATTGAGGCATGGGGAAGAGAGGTGACCTCTTCCAGAGTCAGACAGCACTTGATTTAGAACCAGAGGGCCCTAATTTTCAGCTTGGAGCTTTATCAATTAGATGTCTCCAGTCCTACCACTGCTGGTCTTAGGTGTAGCTGGCCAAACTCCATGAACAAATGGGAGAAGTGTTCCAAAATCTTCTAGCATCTTCTTCAAATCATCTTTCTTAAGAAATTGTGGTTTAGATTCAGTCTACCCAGAGATAAAGGGATCGACTAGATGGTCTGCACGGGGAGACAAAATCTACTTATAAAAATAAATAAATAATAATACAGGGTAAATATGATAATTTATTGGTGTGTTACCAACAATAAATGCTCTTAAAGAAGTTTGAAGGAAAGAACAAGTATGGATCAGGCAACACAGCTTAGACAGATTCTTTGTGGCTCCACAGGACAAAACTAGCAGGAACCAGTGAAAGTTACAGAAACACAAATTTCAGCTAATTACAGTGAAGGACTTTTGAAGAATTAGCTGATTTCTGCAGATACTGGAGTAAAGCCTGGATCTCCCAGTCCTGTATTGAATGAATGATTGTTCGAGATGACTGGTTAATCCAGGTTTCCTTTTCTTCTTCCTCTCTTTCTCTCTCTCTCTTTTCTCTGGCTCCCTTTCTTCATCCCTCCCTCCCTTCCTTTCTTCTGCCCCTACTGCTCTAAGAATTTCGTGCAATTGCTTTTAGGTTTTCTGCAGTGATTTATGTTGTTTTTTCGATTTATACCACTGAGGACTGTGGCCACGAGAGGGCAGTAGAGGAAGCTTATCAGAGTACTTGGGCAGGAGTAAACTCGTGTGCGCTCTAACCGCGAGCAGGGACTACGCAGACCCTGCGAACTCGCTGGGGTCCAGCTTGCAGGCCCCTTCCGAAAAGCAGTGTCTAGAAGCTGCGGAGTTACTGAGACTGGGTAGCAAGGAATCAGTGGCCTTGAGGGCACTGAGGCATTGTCATCCAGAATCCTGAAACCTCTCACCTTAGGTTATTAAAATAAGTTATCTTATCGCCACCCCTCTGATTCTCCTGCCAAAAAGATTCTCTGAATTGGATATAGAAAGCTCTTCTCCTGTCCCCAATGCCCCCATCCAAGTCGGGACTTATCAGATGCCCAGGATCCCTATCAGGGCTGGAAGCTTGAGATTCAATTCAGAGCAAGGTTCATCTTCTCGTTGCAATAATAATAATAACAACAACGTCAAGCCTTATTTGACAGCTTGTTGGCCTTTTTTTTTTTTTTAATTTACAAGAAGAGGAAATTTGCTCCCACAAATTCCAAGACTCTAGTCTCAACCCCATCAGACAAGCCCCGTTCCTCCCTACTCACCCCTCACTCAAAGATCAAGAGGGAGGTGTGCAGGATGTGCGCGGTGACAGGTGATGCGAATGGCGGGGGAGTCCCTGTCCCTACTGCCCTCACTCACTCTTCCTGTGTCCTGAGCTCCCCGCTAACCCCAATGCTCGACCTTCTATCCCCACCGGGGGCTAAACCAGCTGGGCTCGCAAGGCCCTACTCGAATTCCCGGGCCCTGGCAGCATTTTCCTTGTCCCCGGGGCTACTTAAGGTGGCCGATGGGTCCGGGCTGAGCTGGGCGCAGGACAGGCAGCAGAGCGGCCTCCCGATGCCAAACCTGCTTCTCCTTTGTTGACAGCTTGCGGAGGAGGAAGTCCGCGCGGGCGGGGGAGGGGGCACGGGGCTGGCTGTGGCGGGCGGTGCCAGCAGCGGGCGCGGCCCCAGCTCGGGCGGCCGCGGCCGGCGGGGAGGGGGTTAACGTGCGCGGCCTCTATGATAATGAGCTGCATGGTAAAATAGGGAGGCCGGCGCTCGGGGCTCCGCCGCCGCCGCCGCCGCCACCGCGGGAGCCAGAGCTGCCGGGCTGAGAGGCATCCGCGCCAGACTGGAGCGGGAGGGCATCGGAGCGCAGTTGCTGGGAATTTTTCAGCCGAGAGGGCGAGCGATCCGGAGAGAGACCCCGCGAGCTTGGGAACGGTAGGCAGCGCGAGCGCCGCAGCTGGCGGAGCAAACCTCGAAATAGATCTGGAAAGCCAGGCTCCCGGAGGAAATGGGACTGTGAAAGAACCCGAGAGCAAGAAGGGAAGGAAGCGCCGGGATTGCTGATGTCAGAGGAGCCCGGAAAGTCGCGCTGGAAAAATCTGAAGACAGCCGGGGCTCTGCTTCTTCCCCACGAGAGACACCGCCGGCCACCCCCACACGCCCCCTCGGCGCCTCCGGGTGCCCCCCGCGAGCCGGCGACAGCGCCCAGCGGGGCTGCTGCGGGGCGACGGAGGACTGAGGGGCGCGCGGGGCGGAGACCGCGGGGCGACTTCAGGAATACAGATAAGTGGCTGGTGGCTTGATGTGGATTTTAATGAATTTGGACTCCATGTGGATTTGGTCTTCTCCCTGATTCCGAGCTGCGGGCAGGGAGAGGGGCCTCACGCCGCCCTCAGCAGCCGGCGGCCGAGGCAGACAGAGCGGGGACGGAAGGACAGACCGACGTCGCCAAGCTGGGTAAGCGGCCTTCTCCCCACAGGCGCGCACACCCGTGGCGGCTTCTCCCGCACCCGCCTCTTTGGGGTCCCGGCCCCAGGCAACTGGGCTTGGCCGCGGCGGGCGACTCTCCGTGTGGGCTCGGCCACTTTTGCGGGCCGGAGCGCGGCGTGCGCGCGATCTCAGGCTCACTGGAGCCGCTGCCTCCCGCCCAGGGCTTCCCGGCCGCGGGCTGAGGGCGGCAGCAGCGCTCCGCGGCGCGCCTCCACCGCGCACCTGCCGGCGCTCTGCGGCTTTGGGGAGCTCGGGGTGGCAAGGCTGTCCCGAGAGCCGGAGCCCAAAGAGGGCCTCGGTGGCACCAGCGAGACAACCCAAAGCCACAGTGGCCAGCGATCGATTTGGGGGCGTTCACTCCAGTGCCAGAGTCCCTGGTAGCCGCCGGCTGTCCCTTCAGATCCGAGACTGGAGATCAGGGAAAGGGGAAAACATCATTTGCGCGGGTTCCATAAGGCTCAGGGAGAGATTCCTAGGCACTGAATGGGTCTAAGTGTTTCATCTCCCGGGACTCCCTTTGCGGTGTATCGCCCAGCAGGGGTCCAGCCCCATAGTGTGAGGACTACGCGAGTGCTGAGGGTTGAAATGGGAGTTTGCTTAGGGTCCCAGAGGCTCCTTACGAACCATTTGAGAATATTTCCTTCCCTGTGCTCTTTCTTGCCCCACCCCACAAGTTAGGTAGGGATCCTAGAAAATTCTAGCCCTTTTTAACCATCCCACGGGTAGTCTCTATAATGCCAATCATAGTCTAGATGCCCAGAGAGTCACCAGAAACTACCATTCTAGGTCCCCGAAAAAGTGTCCACCTGTTTGGAATGACCCTTGCCCTAGTGGGACCTACCTACTCAAACTCAGCTCTGCTCAGGAGGGATAGAAATAATGGGGGAGAGGAAGTTGGATAAGAGATTTGAGGTTCTAGGTCATCAAGGGTCTAGAAATGAGAGCCCCAAGAGGTGGGCAATGGAAATATGAACAGGATTCCTGCAGGAATCTAAGATCTTAGAGTGACAGTGGCACACCATAGAAGGCACGCAAGTACGCAAGGGACATGAAGGCAGGATCAGTTTGAGGGGATTGGGACTGCCAGTCACAGCTTGAGGCAGTCACTTGGGGGCCCGTCGGCTTGGAGGAACCCACAGAAATTTGGGGTCACATTCATTTCCTTCCATTCACGTACACAGTGGACAAAGCTTATGAGCGGCAGGCCAAGATGAATATCTTGGCTGGCCTGGGCTGGACACTTTGAGAGCACGAGTCAGGTTTAGCTCTCCCCTCTCCCCACACAATAGCAGTCTCCCTCCTTTGCTGGGCTTCTTTCCTAGACATTGAAACTTCACTGTTCCCTCTGGGTTGACTTTGGATTCTGGGACCTTCTACTGAGTGACAGAGCCCCAGGAAGAGATTACCTTGGCTGGAGGAATTCAGCTATTCCTAACTGAAATGCACAACTTTTATGCAATCACCCCAGAAAGCTCCCAGAGTTTCTTGCAGCCCTCTCGCCTCTGACCTCCAGGCAAGAAAAGAGAAGAATTCATTAACTTCCCTCTCTCTTCACAGAGAACCATTTGAACTAATTACCTGGGATCTCTCCTCGGTGGTGTCCTGGGGGCTGAAGGGGCGGTGAGGAGAAAGGGTAGGGAACCAGGGAAACAGAGTGGAATCTGTGAAAATACCCTAGCGAGGTTGTTTTTCATTCCCCTTCTTCCACCCGGCATCACCACCAACCCCTCCTCATCCCGGAACTTGCCCCTGCTGCCACCAGCCAGCATTACCTAAAGGAGCGATTTCCCTCCACTCTGCAGCTGATCCTCTTCAGGGACCCGCTGATAAAGGGAGGGCAATGCAGACTGCCCTCTCTGCTCCCTCACTGTCCTCAGCAAATTGCATTAGGATGGGGGCAAATTGGCTTGCAAAGCAGTTAAATGGAAATGACATTTGGAGCGATGTGCAGGGAAGATGCTGAAGAGCAGCAGTGGTAAAGTACCAAGAGATCTCCTCTACCCAGGGACCATGAGTCTGCCAAGGAAATCCCAGCTGGTCCTTCTTTTTGACAGGGCATAAGGACAGGGGTCCCTCGAAGCCTAGATCAGGACAGGGGGGCTGACTAGCTTTTCAACCCAAGTCTAAATGAAGAGTATGGCAGTGTCTTACATCCATCACCCAAAACCATGCCATTACAAAGTTGGTGGCCCCCTTTCAGACCTGGTCTGAATACCTACCCCTGTCTTCAGAGCACCAGGGGAGCATTTACCCTGCAACTCTCTTGACTATCAAAAGCTGCAGATGCGGCGAATGTAAAAGTTCATTCACCATCTGTTTTACTGAAGTCTGCACTTAAAATGAGGTTAAAAAGAAAGCACTCAAAGAACAGCTACCTGTTTCCTAGATCCCTTTCCCATTTACAAATAGTTCTGATTACTCAGCTAATCTTTATTTCATGGGCAGGTTATAAGAAAACACAGGAGCAGGAGGGGAAACCAGTGACATGGTTAAATATACAAGGCAGCAGCTGACAGCAGCCTAAACTCACCACTTTAGGTGCTATGAAATATTTATGGTGCTAGAGTTGTCACTGTTTGGGGGTTTAATAGTTTCTATCCTACCTCATTTTCTATGATTGCCTCCCTAAGATATAGGGTTTGGTGTGGGGGAGGCAATTCCTGTCTCCAACAGCACCTCCCCACCACCACCAGCTGTCTCCCTGCATTGCCACACAGCTGTCTCCGCACACACGAACTGAGGCATAATATACTTCTGTCCATCATGGCAAATGGAGAGGCAAGGAGCGCCTAGCCAGCCCCCCACCCCACACCCCCGTTCTGATCATAAAGAGACTGCAGCATTGTGTTACAGTCTGTTAACTAGAAATAATTCAGGACTGTCCACAGGGAAACTGGTAGAAACAGGCTTTGAGGTGCTGGGAGTTTTACAGCTCATGTGCATTCCCCCCTCAGCCCCAATCACCACTCCACTGCCCCACCCAGGGGCAGTCTGTTATCAATTCACTATATGTGAATATTCTATTTCTACCCTTCACATATGTTCAGTTCAAACAATGATGAATGGAACCGGTTCCCTTAACAGTTTTTTCACTTCGTTACAAAGATTTCATGCCTGATTAGAGTAAATGAGGGGTGGGTGTGCATCCACTTCTCTTTTGGTCATTTCTAAAGGTGAGCCCTGTGGAGACAGAGAGAAAGGCAGTTCTTCCCAGGGTCAAACAGCTGGTCCCAAGGCGCGAGGGAGGGATGGCTGCTAAGAAGAGCATACCCCCGTCCTCCTGGGCTTAGCCCTCAGGCTCTCCTGGGCCTCATTCCCTAGCATTTGGGCATATGGAACCTCTTTATCTAGCTCCACACTGCTCCATCTGGAATTGGAGGGCACAAATAGAGGCGAGAAAGTTCTTTGTTGGCGAGCAGGGTCCCTGCTGGGTAAGAGTGTAAGGGGAGAGGAGGAAGGAAGGGTGCATAGCTGAAATAAATGGCTGAGGCCTGAGCAGTGCAAAAGTTCTCTGCTCCTACAGTTGGTTAACCATTAACCGCCTTCTCTGCCCCGGTTCTGTCTCCCTCTTGGGTGAAAGAATATCTCTGGGAAACTCAGAGGACCAGCAGGTGTTCCCCCATCTCCCCCCTCCTCACCCCAGCTTAACATTCGCTCTGTCTCCACTGTCCTGCCACAGCCCCAGGCTCAGCCTCTGACCCCCACTCACCTCTTCCTCACCTTCTTCCCCTGCCCTAGCATACTCTTCCTACCCACTGCCAGTTGTCCCTTTACCCAGGCATTGCCAGTTGTTTGCAGGGCGGGGCGTGTGTCAGAGACTGGGAAGCAGGCAGGGAGGTGGGGAGAAGCTGTTGAAGGGAGCGACTGGCTTCACACAGGATTTGGAGCAGGAGCTCTGAGCTCAGGTTATAGATAGCTCTATAACCATTAGGATTTTCATAGTGCTTCTCACTGTGGATCTGGCTTGTGGGTGGCTGTTTTGGCCCTTTGAGGTGAGTCCATGTGGTCCAAGTCCTTCCCAAGGCATTCTTAGAGAGTCAGACCTGGAATCCTGAACGTCAGAGGAAACCAGCAGGTGGATGGAAGATGTAAATCAAGATACAGGAGCAAAGGCACACGTGGAAAGACAGAAGTCAAGATATGGGCACAGGCGCAGATAAATGGAGAGAGGGAGGGAGACAGCAAGGGAAGATAAAGACAGAGAGACTGACAGTGTGAATGGGGGCAGACAGAGTTCAGAGCGAACATAAAGAGAAAGTGGGAAAGAGAGCCTTGCAGGCAGAAGGGGGTTTTCTGAATCTTCCCAGGCCAGGGAGGCTCCTGGCTGAACTGGGAAGCCGAAGTAGCAGGTTATCTCCACTAGAGGGGACTCTTGAAAGCCAGGCTTGGCCCAAAACAGTGGCTTTTGTGTGTGTGTGGTTTTTTTTTTTAGAAGAAAAAACATATTAATAGATGAGATATATTCGAAACTTCCAGCTGTCACTTCCCAGAGACCACAACTGGTAGGGTCCTATTGCCAGTGAGACCTTTGGGCCTCTGTCTGTTTGCAGAGGATGAGAAGGCGCCTGCAGCATTAAGCAGGGGTGCATGGGTTGCGAGCAGCTCCGGAGAGGCCTGCCCCAACAGGTCACGTCTAGGGGTGGGTGGCAGGGAGGGAGTGCATTCTCAACTTAACAGGCAGTCCAATCTGCTGGCTGGCGCGCCAAAAGGCCCTTGCCAGTTCTTATCAGCAACAGAAGTTTCTGGCCCATCCCCGAAGGGCCTTTACATGCCTTCCCATCTCCCAACTCCCTAAATGCAGATTTTTGAGACTCTCAGGTGGTAGCAAAACTGCTCCTGAGGAGACTTTTTTTTTTAAAGACCTTTCAGGAACTGAATGCATGTCAACGTTGTATCCCTGATTTAATCTTTTTCTTCATATTCTCTGTGGGAGTCTTTCTCTGAATTAGAATTCCCCCTTTCATTTCAGCAGAGGACAATATTGAGAGACAGCAGAGTCCAGAGGCTTTTCTCATCTAAGGAGATAATAACTGCCTAAAAGGGGCATGGAAAAATATTGAAGTTTTGGGATGGGCAGGAGGCCAGAGCTTAGCAGCGTCTCTTCCGATCTGATAGCATCCCCTGATAGTTCATCTTGGTTTGCTTTAGCTCAGATGTACCTGGAGGTCAGGGCAGGGGGAAGGGAGGATAGAGAAAAGAAAGAAAAAAACAAGATAAATATATCGTGTTATGAAAGTTTAATTCTGCTTTTCTTTGGCTAAAATTACTTTGAGGGTGAGAGATAAAAGGCAGTGGAGTTGCCCTTGGAAAGTTCAACTTGTCTTTCAGAGGGAAGAGGAGGAGGGATCCCAGGGCTCTGAGTGAAGAGCTGGTGAATGAGCCTGTCTCCTCCGTGCCTCCCAACACACACACATTCTCTCCGAGGCTTTGAGAAGACAGAAGCTTCTGACAGAGGAACCCTAGGCCCTCCCAGCCCTCTTGGAGGAGTTGTTCTCCCAGGCTTTCTCTTGTTCTATCTAAACAGCCTCCCTCTCAACTGTAGTATAGAGGGAGAGAAGAAGGAGAGATTCTCGCCCTTTGTACTAAACCAAATAGGATGACACTGAAAGCGGGAATTGGAATTCATTTAAGTTTAAATAAATAGGGATCGATCATCTCTGTGGTGCCAAGAATGTGGTACCTCCCTCCCAATACAAGGATGAAAAAGTAAGAGATCCTACCTTCAGGGCATTTACAGTACATTAAGGGAGTGAAGGAAGAAATTGCATAAGCCAAGTACCCCCAAATACCTGCCGTAAAAGGCAGAATGGCATTAACAATGTGTACTAGGGGTCAGAGGAAGTGAGAGCAGACAGCTCCTCAAAGCCTTTGCTTTAAGTCATGGGAGATGAAGATTTCCAGGAGAGACTCAGAGGTGCTGGAGAACTTCACAGTTTCCTGTGAAGAATGATGACTATTTAATGCTCTTGCGGGCTCCAGCCTCTCACAGCTACCCCTACTTACCCGATTTTTCCGTCATTCTTCTCTGAGGATTGTAAATGGACAGCGTTGGAGTTGTTTTCTATTAGTCAACATCCTAGAGCAAGGACTCCAAGGTGCACACTCCCAAGGGTTTTCATGTTGTATTCTATGCAAATTGCATCCCTTTCTGGTACTTCTGGAGCTGGTGTGTAGAGGCCAGTGTGGTGCGTCAGGAAATAATATTACTCATCCACATTCACATTTAAGTGCCCAGAATCCTGCTATTATACACCTACTCTTATCTGAATGAAGTTATTAAATGGAAGGACCTGAGAGGGAAGATTTGGATTTTATCCCTACACCCTGGCTGGGCAGGGGAGTCTGTCCACTCCTCGGGCTGCCTCTGCCATGTGCTTGCTATCTGGAGAAGGAGCCATTCTCTTTTAAGCTTTCTGTCCACAAAGAGGGCAGAGGGATACTAATGGAGAAAGGTTAGAAGGACGAAGATTTCAACTCAAAGAGAGTCTCTAATCCTATAAAGGAAGGTCATGTTCTCCCTGCACCTTGTCTGAGGCTGGGGGAGCCACATCAGTGATGCTGTCAGGGAACAGACCCCTGCACTGGGAAGCACAGAGCTAGCGCCATACTTAGGCTTCAAGAGGCCTGTGAAACCTTGGAGATTCCATATCTTCAAGAATGATATGGGTACATGTTGTTTTGTATTTCTGAAGAGAAGGAGTTCTTGCCCCCTCCACAATGTAAAGAACCACTAGATCCCAGTCTCTAGAACCTTTCCTAGCCGTCATTTCCGCTTCTGCTCTCGTGGTGGAATGGGGCTTTGGATGAGGAGTTGTAACCCCAGTGCCTCTGAGTGATAGCAAACTCACTAAGTGAACAAGAGCACGCCAGGGACAGCTCAGAATGTCAGGGGAGCCTATGGATTGTGGTTGCTCTGTGACTATGGGCAGGTCTTTTTACCTTTGAGCAGGGATTAGAGGGAGCGGCCAGCCAGGCAGCGTGCTCCACCCTTTAAGGGAGAGAGGGTGGAAGGTTCAGGAGCAGAGGAAAGGGTGAGTAGAAAAGCCCTGCCTTGGGGTGTAGAGGCAGGAGGACCAGCAGGCAGACAGAAGTGGCAAGAGGGGATGTTGCCGCTTTGAAGTGGTTTCCTGCTTCATAAAAGCGAAAGGCCTCGGCTGGGCTGGGTAAATATTACGTTGGCCTCTGACCTCCCACCTCCCCTGACCGCTCCCCCGGTTTCCCATTTTTTTCTCCTGAGGAACAAAAATACCTGAAGGAGAAGAGCCAGTTTTTTGAATTTCACTGAGAATGGGGTTCTTAGCGGGAGTCCAGCCCAAGCCGGACAGGAAGACCCAGGCTCCTTCCCTGTCCACAGACAGGAGGCCCCTTGTGAGTCAGCAAAGCTCTCATTCCAGGTCTCCGCTCCATGTTTTTGGGCAGTGGTGTTTTCCAGGAGCAGGGCCGGCTGGGGATTTCACAGTGCCCTGATGCCCCTGATGCCCCACCCTCACTCCTGCTGCCTAAAACTTTCTAACAAGTCCCGTCACTCTCTGTGAGATTAAAACCCAGGCTACCATGTTTTCTGTAAGGCAAACACCCCACCCCTGAGGTGTATCTGTAAATGAACAAAATTCGAGTCTACCACCCCACTCTGAGTGACCCCCCGGGGGTCAAGTTCTTCAGCTTTCTTGGCCCACAGACTGAGAGAGAAAGATCTGAACTGCATGGGGAGCTGGAAGCCACTCCCAGCGCCCTCCTGCAGGAGGTTTAGGCCCCACTGAGATGGTTGAGAGCAGATGGTCAGGAAGAGCCCAGTGTCAAAGAATCAAACAGGAACTAAGTGCCTGCCTTCACACTTGTAGCCCTTCCCGCTTCCTAAAGATTTCTCACCTGTTGACCAGTGCTTACCCACCATTTGTTCCCTGGTCCCAGAAGGGAGATAAGAGGTTAATTACGCTCTAGCAGAATTGGCTCCTGCCCCTTACCCAGCACCTTGGTTTTTCTGGCTGTATAATGGAGTGAATACTCAAGCACCCTCACTTGTCTTTGTTCCTGGAGTCAGGCCCAGGAAGAGGGTGTTAGGTAAGTTGGAACAATGACAAGTGCTGGAAACAGGGAAAATTATTCTAAATTTTGAAACAGGTATAAAAAGCAAAACTAGGGTTATTTTCCCCCTCTCTCTCCAAATTTGTTTGGAATTTTCTGAGAAAAATAAGATTTCATTTAAAGAAAATCTGTATGCTAAAGTATAAAGGGCTGAATACTTGGTGGAGATGGGAAATAGAGAAGAAAGTCAACGGTGGCCCTGCAAGGAGACTACATTCAGGGCTTGTGGTCAACACTTAGCCAGTGGGATTGGAATTTGAATTCTGACTGTGCTGCCCTTGGATTTTTAGTGCCTTCAGAGCTCTAAGAGTGGACACGAATGACACTGTCATAGGATTGGTAGGTTGGCATTGCTATGGGAGTCAACCCTTCATGGAAGAAGAAAAGGCAGAGCTCATGGGCGTCTGGCTGCTTGGCTGCAACAGGGCTTGCATCTCTCCTGCAGAGAGAGCTCCTAGGGGCAGGGACATGGGTGGAGCAAACACATCATAAAGTGCGTTAGCAGGAGTGGAGTCCAGGAGCCCAAACTGGACCCTGGGGCTCAGGGATCATGTCCTTGGTAGTACTGATCATCGGTCAAAACATAACAGGATGTCTAGGGAGAAGCATCAGCTGTCTTCTAGTAGGCCAAGAAGCTCCCTAAGCACCACAAAGAGACTTGTCCCTGTTGGAAGTGCAGAGTGCGGGATGGGGCCTGTGAGAGGAGAGTCCTAGACATCCCATAGCACTGTCCAAGAGCCTGCAGAAAATGGGGGCAGCAAGATGCCTTGATTTCCTTTCTAAATATTATTTTTTAAGAAAGAGTTTGAACTGCAGAATAAATAGGTGTTTGGTGTAGAATACTTGGGAAATGTTTTTGAGCGTTTGATAGTAGCTTTTACCCAGGCCCTCATAGTGGATGTGAAACCCAAGTCTAAACTGGGTAAGTGCATTGCTCTGAATCACACAGCAAGCTGCCATTCACTGCCCTCCAATTGCTAGGAGGTTTGTTTGCCCTAGCCTCACCCACCACACTCTCTTGATCTGCCCACTAGCTACCTTTTCTCTCCAGTCTCTTGTCCCTGCACTGTGCCCAGTGACCTCCCCCATCTCTCTCTTCCTTGGTTTTGAGCAGACAGGCATCTCCCGATGACACAGTATTCCCTGTGAGAACTGACCTCTCCTCTTCTCTACCCATCTGCCAGCCCTCAGCACACACCACAGCCCTTCCATGGTGCTGGGCAGTGTGGTGTCAAAAAACTCCCCCTTTTGAATAGCTCCAACCAGCTTTCCTCCATCCACAGTAAGCCTTGATATTTGCACAGTCAATGGCTCTGGCAAGGCCAAGCTGCCCCTCCCTCCCCGAGAGGCACTGTGGGCACTGTTTGTGTTTCAGTCTCTATAGACGCAGCATTCACAACTTGAAGAGGCTGAGACAATGACCCAAGCAGCTGCCTGCAGACTGTGCTGGCTGGGAGGTGCAGAGAGCTCCAGTCTCACAAGGCTGCGAGGGAATGAGAGGCAGGGAGGGTCAGCCCAGACTGGATTTGCACATCATGCACCTGGGAGCATTCTCCGGCAGCTGTGGCTGACCTGAAGGGAAGCAGGGGTGCTGGGATCCAGAGAACCTTGTCTAGGCCACCCAATTGACTTCCACTGCATGCCCCCAGCTTCCTTGGCCAAGTTTTCCACCAACTGTGCAGTCCCTGGGGGCCTGGAAGAAAAAGCAGGGCCCTGGGGAAGCAGCCGTGCCTGGCCTGGGGATGGGAAGAGGCAACATTTGTCTGCATAGAGAAAAATAGGAAGCTTCACCTGGGAGAAGAAAGGTATATTCCTTGCCAGAAATTTTAAAGTTGGTGCAGCATAATTTCATTTGACTGAACAAGTGTTTATAGAATATCCATATACTGAGTATGGTAGCAGGGAGACAAGTCACTGTCCAGGTTCTTGAGGAGGTTTCAACCTGGCAAGAGAGGGTATGCACACAAATCATGGTCCTACAAGTCACAAATAAGTATTGCAAAAAGAAAGAAAGAGCAAGATTAATCAGAGCTATCCCAGCCTGGAAAAGGCTATCTAGGGAGGGAATGGGCTCTACAACATTTAGGGAATTCAAGCAGAGGCTAGAAGACGGCCAGGCCTCAAGAAGAGATTCCTGCATAGAGCAGAGGTATCACAGCTGATAGCTGAGGGCCCCACCCATCCTAAATTCTCTAAGCTTGAGTTTCCCTGTTTGCTGCTCAGTAAATCCAAATTCAGTGGAGGAAAAGGCTCTGTTATGAAGTGGAGTTTCAGGTCCATACAGTTGAATTACAAAGTAAGTAAAGTTGGTTCTCACACCTTCAGGCCCATGGCAGCCTCCTCTGAGCAGGGTGCCAGGAAGGCTAGGCTGGGATTAGCCCTGGTCTCCTCTGGAGCCAGAATTCTCCTAATCATGTTAAAATTAACACTCCCTCTACAAACAGGAGCAGACCCCTCTGAACCGAGATTTGGTCAATTCTCTGCTTGCACAGCTCTAACTTCTAATCATTGTCATAAACAGGACAGAAGCAGCTGCTCACTCCAGTCTATTATCAGCTTGCTGGAGACAGAGAAATTTAAATGACAGTAAGATGCTTAGCAAAGAAACGAAAGTCAGTGTTAAAAATAAAGAAAACAAGACAGCTTGTTTCATCGAAATAGAAGGGTTATTAAACAGCTCTGAATTAATCAGTGATCTGCCACTGTCGGGAATTGAAGAGCAGCAAGGCCAGGGCTGAGAGCTGGGAGGAGATGGGTAAGGAGAGGAGTCTAAGGCAGATAGGAGGCTCCTGCGTTCTTGGGCTGGCTATAGGGACTGTAGAGGTGCTTGGTCTTCAGAGGGGTCGCTGGCAGCTAGCATTCTTTCCCACAATAAAGGGCCGGCTGGGGAGAGGGAGACTGGCACCGTGGTCTCTCCTTACAGACTTGTGCTTTTGGATCCTTTCCATCTGCCACCACCTGTGCAAGCCCCTGGCCATGTCCAGGCCTCCGCCCCTCCCCAGCCTTCCTTCTTTCCTGCCAGAACTGGGCAAAAGCCAAATGGCATTCAGTGGATGGCCAGCAGCTCCCAGCCCCAGACCTTTTCCTCTAATCATTCACAGGGGGTCCCCAAGAATTCAACTCTGAGTCACAGCTCCTTAGACCCCACCTCCATTCGCAAAGAGTAGTAACAGGATATCCTCAACTATGGGCAGAATATTGCTTATGTGCAGGCAGAGAGTATCCTCTTGAGTAAGTGATCTCTTCCAAGATATATCAGTTGGTGACATCTGCAATGCCAGGCAGCGGAGAAGCCAAGTGACATGTTTAACTCCAAGACCCCCCAAGTCTGAGTCCCATTTTCACATCTGGTGCCTTTGCCAAAATATTCAACCTCAAATATACCTAAGTCCTCTCACCTGTAAACTGGTGATGCGGATGCTGCTCTCAACCTCACTGGCTTGAGTAAGGGGT
Organism: Trachypithecus francoisi; assembly: GCF_009764315.1. Taxonomy (NCBI): domain Eukaryota; kingdom Metazoa; phylum Chordata; class Mammalia; order Primates; family Cercopithecidae; genus Trachypithecus; species Trachypithecus francoisi. The sequence continues at coordinate 65,235,345 of NW_022681470.1, read as the reverse complement.
ACATTAGTGGGATGATGCATGTGAAATTTTTAGGAAATTGTGAAATCACTGCACAAATACATGTTCATATTACAGTGGGGTCCCTTGCAGACTCAGAACCAAACATCAGAAGAAAGGTTTTCCAGAGGGCATGGAATGCATCTGGGAGGAGAGCAGACAGACGTGCTCACACCTTCACAGGGGTGTGGAGGGGAGGGCGGGTGGCCAGGCACATCTGCTTGCAAATGTGCCTTCATCCAGTGTGGAACATGTTGGATCTTGAGTCAATCACTCCAGGAGCATTTTCTTTGCTCCTTGACCTCCACATTCTTTCTCCTCACCCCTCCCTCTCGCTTCCCTCCTGGGTCCCTCCTGGCTGTTTACCCTTTTCCCGGCTTCTCTCTCACACCCCATTCATCATCCAGGGCCAGATTCTCACTCAGGGAGCTCTTTTCATCTGCTGCCCTAGGTCCTCCCTCCCCAGCCTGCCATTCCCACCCTGCTCCCCATCAGCACATTCCTCTCCCTGTCTCAGCCTCTCTGAAAACTGCACCCTTCACTCTCCCTCACAGCGGGCTGAGGGATCCGAGAGGGGTCCGGGGCTGGGCTGATAGCGCCTCGAGGGTCTCAAATGTCTACTTCCTGTGCTCCTTCACCAAGGGGCTGATGCCACTCAAGGTGCTTAAGTGTCCTTCAGGCCAAGTGTCTGTACCTCTTGGCACAGAAAAGATCTTTAAGTGGTCAGACCTCTTCCCAGAGTTCCAGCCACCCCTCAGTTTCCGCATGCCCCTTTAATCCAGCTCCATGGCACTCCCCTTGCTTGGTGTGTATGAGTGTGAGAATGCCTGTTATTTAGGAGAGGCTGTCTGACAGCTAAGGATCTCTACTGCAAGAGCTGGGAGTCTCAGACAAAGAGAAAAAAATAATAGAAACTGCAGGTGGGAAGATACAGGGTGGGGACATAGCCTGCTTAAGAAGCTTCCTCCTGAAAAGGAGTTAGAACTTTTTTATTGGAAGGCTGGTTGTTGGTTCAGAAAAGCACTAGAGAGAAAGAGAGGCAGGGAAAGACAAGGAAGGAAGAGGAACTTCAGCCTGTGTACCAAGGCGGACCTGTATGGGAAGGGCCCAGAGAATGCGGGGCCCCAGCCTAAGGAGCTAGTATCTCAGCATCTTCTCCTCCTCCTCAGGACCAGTTTTCCTCTTTCCTCCTCTACACCCTTCTGTGCTGCCACAGGTGCCTGGACAAACCAGCAAGAGCAACACAAGTGGTCCTAAATCACCTGAGGGCCATGAGAGGAGGGGTGGCCTGGAAGTCATGGGACCACTGATAGAACTGGTGGGAATGGCTACTCAAGACGTCAGGTTAGCATGGGGAGAAGGTGGGACTAGCAGCACCTTGTTTGTTTCTTCCGAGAGGACTGGGTCTCAGCAGGCAGGTGCTGGGTCACCACATTCTACTGCACAATGATCACCGCTCTCTTAAGCTAAAACAGAACCCTCAGAGTTTGTCACCATCATCTAAGGCAGCCCAGGAGATGATGTCCTTGTACAGTGTTTCTCCAAAAACAGAAACAAGAGTAACTGTTGTTTACTTAAAGCTCTAGAGTTTACAAAACAATTTCACATCCATTATCTCATTGATTCTCACCACAACCCTGTGAGGTGTCATTTTACAGCTGAGGAAAGTGAGGCTCCAAAAGGTTAAATAACATGTTCAAGGTCACCGAACTCGGAAGTGATAGAATGAGACTTGAGCCCAGGTCCCCCTCCAAAGGCCAAGGTCTTTTCTCTGTGCCATCCAGCACTGTGAGTTTGTTCTCCTTGTTGAAGACCCTGTTCTGGAACCTTCCAAGAGGACTTCCCCCACCCCACTCTGTTGATCACTTTATATTGTGAATTTTTCATTTATTATTATTTTATGCTTTTTATGTGATCCATGATATTATATGGTTAATGACTCTGGAGCGCTCTTGCAAAGACTCTTCCTGCACAGATCTGGATTATACATTCTTCAAAGACAGAGCTTGTATTTTCCCATTCTTCTCCATCTTTCTTCCCACCTCACCCATCTAGCCTCACCCAGTGGGTTCAAGGCAAATAATAGCCAGGATCCTTCCTAAATCATTCACCTCCTTCTTCACTACCTCCTGAAGATCAGTCATGACAGATCCCTGAGCCAAGTGTATTAGTTCAAATCATTTCTTGAGGCCGACTAGCAGGGACAGTGTCCACTGAGGGAAAGCAAATAGGCACCTGGGCCCCGCCTCTCGCTGCTCTTGACAATTCAGGCTGAGCACAATACGAAGTGAAAGTTATCATGCTAGCCCTGCACGGATACCAAGAAGCATGAGATACTGTTCCTGCCTTCAAAGGGCCTCTAATTCAGTGGGGAGATAGGAAATAGTCACATAAAAAAGACAGCCAATGCTGCAATGTAGCGTGTGCTAGAATCAATGTGTGCCCAAACCAGCAGTTTTTAATCGAGTTTGGAGGAGAGAGAAGAGATTGGAGGTGGAGAGGCCCTAGAGGGTTTATGAGGCTTTGAAGGATGGGCTGGGTATGGATAGGCAAAGAAGGGAGTGGAAACAAGCATTCCAGGGCAGGGTGTTTTGGGGACTCAACAGACCAACCAGTTCGTTGGGAGAGGAGTCACTGTGGGAGAGGTGGGCAGTGAGGTTCGAGAAAAGAGCCAGCTGGGGAAGGACTTGAACTTGGGTGCTTAGCAGTGCTGAGTCTATCTGGGCAACAGCAAGGAGCCATAGAAGGTGTTTCCATAGGTGAATTTCACACTTTGGCCATGTGCCTGGCAAAGTTACACAGTGGGTCTGAGGTGCAAGAAATGAGGCAGCACAAGGCGCAAATTGCAGATATGTGGCTGGATCTTGGCTGCCAATGGGTTTTACCAGGGTCCGTCTCAGAGGAAGGCCTGGATGGTGACAATGTGACTGTCTTAGAAGCATTATTTTCAGGGAGGCAGCATGGGGATTCCTGGTGAAGAGCCCTGCCCTTTGAACTTTTGGGAACCCTAGCTTCTGGAAATGAGCAGTGCTAAAAAGTGCACATAATCTGGCACTAATGGTCACTGTCCCTGAGATAGAGATGAAGCATCACAGATTGGGAGTCATTCTTGTCCCTGGAGAGCTTCAGTGGCCAGCCATGTGAGGCCACTGGAAGTAGAAAGGAAGGTCTGCAAAAGAAAGCAGGAAGTTCTCTCACCTGGGTCTCCTGGGAGCCATTAACATTTTTCTTCAAGAAGAAAAAGATGTGGACAGCTTCAAAGGAGAGTATGTGGGATTTTAGGGTCAGTCGAGATGAATGCCTAGTGTTTTGTTCTGGTTTTTTCTTACTTCATCATTGTTCCTCCTTTTCCCTCCCCGTAATGTAAATTAGAGCAGTGTCATTATTTTTGAAAACGTTATGTTTAATGGCAGCATAATATGCCATTATATGGAGTAACTGTAATTTATTTAGCCTTATAGTTGAGTACTTTTTAAGCTTGCTCTCCTGCCCCATCTCAACCTCAAAGAGTCCCTGGCTCTCCCTTGTACAGTGAAGACTAGATAAGAGACATTTCCAGGCTGTTTGAAAATATCATTTGGAATTGCTCTGAAAGGTGGCTGCCAAGCTAGCAAGCCTCTTGCCACCCCTGGATTCCACCTGGTGCTTGATAACCACGACTCCTGTGTGCCCTACCCCAGCACTGCCCGGTTACCAAAATAAAGGATCAGCTCGGGGTAGACATAAATGGAACTGTGGAGCCTCAAGTTTTGACCTTTAACATAAAGTACTTGCCAAATCTTACTAAACATTCTGGTGAGTTCTCCCAGACCAGTGATAAGAAGGTTTGGCTGAAAAATAAGCCTTAAGAATCTAGGCAGTGTAGAGTAGTAGGGAAAGCATGGGCCTCAGCAATCTTGGCTTCCTAGCTGATACTCGTCAAGTTAGGCTTCCTGAGATTCCATTTCTTCATCTGTGAAATGGGGATAGTCATGCCCATCTTGCAAGGTAATCACACAACTATGGATAGCATATACAGGGCATGTAGCATAGTGTGCCATATAGCAGGTGGTTAATAAATGATAATAATAGTAGCTACTCTTCATTGTTTGCTTCCAGAAAATAAATGAGAGTTGCTAGTAATTTGCTACTTGTGGTCATTAGAGTATGAGGTCTCCTAACGTGAATCTTGACTTGGCTTAGCAAAGCCATATGCCTACTTTTATTTCCTTTTCCTGCCTTTGGAAGGAGCCTGAGAATTCCTTTTTCTGTCCTTTAATCCCGTAATGTCTACCAGAACAGCAACTCAACTGATAAGGTGGTTTAAATAGGGTCCTGTTAGAATCAGGGAAGAGGTGGGATGACCTTCCTTGGACTCCCTTAGCACAGAAGGCAGGAGTGCTCCCACGGCCTGCTTCTCATAGCATCAGAGCTCTGCTAATTTGGAGAAATTCTTTCTGACCCAGTGGGGAGGTGACCATGGCAAAGCAGGGCTCCTTCCTGACCCTCCCCCAAAGGGGGTTGAAGAGGGCAGAGCCTAAGGAAGGGGGAGCAGGGGATGGGGTGGCAGGGAAGGCAGCTGCTTGAAATTGATTGCTCTTGTAGTTTAGTTTATACCATGCGGCTCTCTCAGCTCTGCCCGGGTGGCGACCTTTAGATAATAAAGGGAATTCTGGGAGATTTCTGACAGGCCCATGACATATGGGGCAGGTCTGCAGGGTCAGGCGGTGTATCTCCCTGCTCCCAGCCCCAGGGTAATGAATCTTGTTTTGACTTTGCAAAGCCAGCTCAGCCAGTGTCCCAGAAAGAAACAGAGCCCCCGCCAGTCCCTCAGATGAGTGCACATCTTGGAACCCTTCATAATTCAGGGATACAACTCCAAACTTTTATAGCCTGTGAGTGGAGAGGACAAACACTGCCTGTTTTGCTAAGGCCCTGGGAGAGCTGGTGTGGTTTCCAGGGCTCGGTCAGAGCCTACTGGGAGACCTGGGGAAAAAAAACAACAGAAATCTCTCCCTGACATTAAAAGCAGTGGTCCCAGGACAGGGCCTGTGCCTGGAGGAGCCGGGGTGGGAGAAGGGGAGATCTCTCCTTGGGGTCTGGTAAGTGGTAGATTCACTCTTCTGGGTAGGAAAAGCGAAAAGAAAAAGAAAGAGTAGGGTCCACCCTGCAGGAAAAGCAGAAATCAGCACATCCTAATTCTCATCCCGAAGCTGTCAGGGGCAGAGCAAGTGAGTTCTCTGAGCTACTGTTTTCTGGACTGGGTGAAGGCAGCAGGAGTCAGCAGCTCCTGACTGTTGATACCCCCCCATCTCTGCAAGTCTGCATGTGCATGCACACCCACACCCCTCTTCTTTAAAAGAACAATTCCTGAACCATGAAGTTTGATTGCCTTTCTCCCCCCGCTGTATTAGTTTGCCAGGGTTGCTGTAACAAAGCATCACTTCTGGCTTAAGCAACAGAAATTCATTTTCTCCAAGTTCGGAAACTGGGAAATCCGAGATGAGGATATGAGGATGTAGGCAGAGTTGATTCCTTCTGATGGCTGTGAGGGAAGGAGCTGTTCCAGACCTCACTTCTGAGCTTGTAGATGGTCAGATGAGGATGTGGATGTCTCTTTACATCAGCTGGCCTCTGTGGGTGTCTGTCTCAGGCTCCACATTTCCCCCTTTTTATAAGGACACCAGATCATACTGAATTAGAGCCTACCCTAGTGACCTCATCTTAACCTGATTACCTCTATAGAGACCCTGTCTCAGGGACTGGCGCTGTGGCTCACGCCTGTAATCCCAGCACTTTGGGAGGCCGAGGCTAGAGGATCGCTTGAGTCCAGGAGTTCAAGACCAGCCTGGCCAGCATGGTGAAACCTCATCTCTACCAAAAAAAAAAAAAATTAAAAATTAACCAGGCATAGCCATGTGCCTGTGGCCCCACAGATCCCTGTAGTTCCTAACGCTGATGTGGGAGGATGGTTTGAGTCCGGGAGGTGGAGGCTGCAGGGAGCTGAGATCGTGCCACTGCACTCCAGCCTGGGAGACAGAGCGAGACCCCATCTCAAAAAACCTAAACCAAAACAACAGTAACAAAAGATACTGTCTCACACATTTTGAGGTACTTAGGGTTAGGCTTCAACACAGGAATTTTCAGGGGACACAATTCAGCCTTTAACTCAATCCCCTGCTTTCTTGCTAATACCCAGCCCCTGCACTTGTGCCTCGTTACCCTGCCTCTGTCCCCCATTGCAGAGATGGATGGTCCCTCACTGTCACACACGTATGTAAGATCTAAGGGCCTTGTCCAAAGCTGAGAGCCACACACAGCTCCCTTCTCACAGTCCCTGCTGCCCCACCGCCTCGAGCATGGGTTCTTTCCTCTGTACTGATTGGGACTGTGAGAGCGTGCCCAAATTTCCATCTCCTACTCCTTGGTTATTGGAGTGTGGATGTAGTTTATCCCACCTGTGAAAGGAGTCGCATCTATGAAGACAAGCAGGAGATCCACCTTCTTACAGTAAGAGAGGGTGACTGGGTAGAAAATGTCACCCAAATTTGTCTTGATACCTCCTAGAGGGGCCATACTGCCATCTGTGTCACCTTCTCAGAGAAGGCTGCCAAGGGTGCATGCAGACAGAGATCTGTTTTCCTCCACTCTGTCCTCTCACCTTCCTTCTTCACTCTGGGCCACTTCGCTTCACATAACCGCACAGAGTCTAGGGAAAAAATGACATTCGATTAATGAAGCAAATGCAGCTGGTACAGAAGTGACATCTAAATTGTTCCTTTGGTCCCGTTATTTTCCGTAGGAAATTCTTTCTCTCCTCACCCCTCTCCCCCTTTTCCCTTTAAATCGCGTGCATAAAATACGCTAATAACAATCTTCAGTGTCTGTGCATGAGTGACAGCTGAAATAAGAAAAAGACTAATCGTACCTCCTGCAGCCCTGTCACATGGAGATTAAATGAGTCTCTCTCCCCACCCTCTCCCTGTTCCCCACCCCCTCACCCCCACTCTCTCCTCTCTTGGTTCTCAATGAGAATCATGGGCATTTGAATAATAATATTATAGACGCCATCAGGGTGACAGTGGGGAAAAAATCAGCTCAAACCCATGATTATTCCTTCACTCTAATAATTATTTAAATACCAGATAACTCCTTTCACTCTAATTGAGGCCTTTCAGCCGTCGGCATTACCCGGGCTTTTGCGTTCGCCCTCTCGCTCACCTTGTGCTACCCAACGTGCTTGGACTACCTCTAAGGTCGGTGTTAGGCAGAGCGATGCTCAGAATGCTTGCACATACAGCTGCACAAGGGATATGAAGACAGGTCCTTGAGTAGCATTCCACCCACAGGGACAAGATGAGGCCTCAGACTCTCACATTTAGACCATTTTATTCTCATAGAAATCTTAAACCAAAAGGAGCCTTCTGAGACCATTGGGACCAATTCCCTGCCTCTAGGTAAACTTATTCCTAGGCAGCTTCCAGGAAAATTCGACATCAGAAAATTTCACAATCTCCTTGGCAGGATGCTCTGGAGATCCTCTCTAGACAGAATGTCACCCTTAATATCTAACTTTAGTCCCTCCTGCTGTAGCTCTAACTCTTTGGGAAAAAGGAGCTTTCTGTGCATAGACTAAATCTGACCTATCCATGGGGTTGTGGCACAGGACACCATAGCCCCCAAGTTGCAGCATAGGTGATGGTCCTCAGTGTGACATTTGCCTGGGCCTGCCTGGGCCTACAGGAGGACAGAAGCAATCATTCTCCCCGAGGGGCAAAGGAGCCATTCAGTCATGTGTCCTTCATTCGTTCTGCCCCTTAATCTGCCCCCTTTGAATCTGCCCTGAGCACCACCTCGTTGTCCACGCCCAATGCCACACTCACTTCTGCATATCATGGGGCTACCATCAAAGGCATCTACTTTCCCCAAAACAGGACAGCCTGAAGGCAAAACATAACTAACTCCCAGGACCCTTCCACCTACAACAGAGGAAGCGTCTGCCTTTTTGTCACGAGGTCTGGGTTCTGACTACAGCCTGTTTCTGACTCATTTTGAGTCGCCCTGGTCAATTTGTTTCCTTTCTGTGGGCTGTGGTGTCTTTCATATTAAAAAAAAAAAAACTAGTGGGTTGGAATAATCTTATAATCTCCCTCAGCATTCATCCAAAGTTCCTGCTTTAAAGGCACTACTCATTAGAAGGAAGAGCTGAAGGAGAAGACGGACTCCTCTCCACCATGGGAAAGGAAGGAGGCTAAGTGACTTCCACGAACAGCTGCTAACTTCCCTGAATTCACAGCCCTCATTTTCATGCTCATCTTTTCCCTACCACCATCTGGCTCCTCAGGGTGTGTGAGCCCCCTACTAGGTGCAGCAGTAATAGTAGGCACCCTTTGCTGTTATTGTTATGAAAACTATCAGCTCCAGGATGGTGCTGGAGGTGATGATGATGTTGATGACAGGGTTGTTAGGAATGGAGTTAGTGGCAATGGTGGAGCTACAGACGGGCCCACGGGTATGAGAGCTACTAACATGAACTTTGACTCAGTTTAGCAAAATCGTATTTCGAATCTAAATTCTCTTTCCACCAGCTCCTTTTGCTACAAGGGGAAGCCAAGTGGAAACATAGAGGCATGTGCACCCAGATCTCCTGAAAAGAGCAATAGGAGAGGGTAGCAGGGAGGAGAGAATCCTCCGCTGAGCTGAACTGGAAACGCCTGGTTGTCATTTCTTCTCTGCTTTGCCACTGACGCCTGCAGCAGCTGATCAGGATGGTATCAGATGCCTTCACTAGCTGTCACTAACACCTGCCTCCTGAATCCTGATCGGGGAGATGGTGTCATCAGGCCCTCCACATAAAATATTCAGTGGCACTTGCTTCCCAAAGAGGCAAGCGTGGCCTCTCCTTGGCATCAGGAACGCTCTGAGTTACATGTCCTGGGAGACTCTGTTGTTTGGGCAAGAGTCCCAGAGCAGCATTCCCTGGTTTGATACTTGGAGTAGGAGAGAGGGAAACTGGTAGAACAGAGACTAGGCAACTTTTGGCTCTTGAGAATGCATGTGACAAGTGACTTCATGCACTAGACAGAGAGGGATATGACAGAAAGAAGAAAGCATTATTATTAAGAGAAACCTCCTGAGGTTGACACTAGCAGAAAATTGGGGATAGGAGGAAGGGCTACTGGGTATGCAAAGTCATAGGCATGTTTGTTTACCAGTGTCTACCAAACTGAGGATGGGAAATTCATTCTACGACAGATGATGGGATGGATGGAGGTGAGGAGCTGGAAATAATGACAAATAAATTGCTAATAACAAAGGCTAATGTATCTTGAACACTTAAGATGGCCAGGAACTGTTCTAAGTGCTTGATATGTATTAACTGATTTCATTGTAATAATACTATGAGGTATCTACTAGTACTAACCCTGTTTTATATAGATAGTTAGATAACATCATAGAAAGGCTAAGTACCTTGACCAAGTGTACACAGCTATAGGCTCCATTTGTATCCAGGCACCTAAGTTCAGAGCTCATGCATTTAACTATTATATCACACTGCCTCTCACCAGAGGCACAAAGGTGGGCTCCCTCCCTCCTTACTCAGAATGTGGATAGGAAGCCTGATCTTTGCCCACTGGGCTCTGCTTGGAACAGCTACTTAGTCACATCAATTTGGCATAGAAAGATGAAGGCTCTCAACGTGCCCTTGAAGTCAGCTGTCTTTTTGAAGGCCACACTCCCAAGGTGGGGTGCAAACCTCCTTTCACTGCAGGAGACTGTGCCTCCTCTTGACTCCAGTGTCCAATGACAGCTGTTCCCAGGTGGGCGGTCCCTGAGCCCTGTGAGATGAATTCACTTGACTGGTTACCAGGAGCGGCTTATCCCGAAGCAGATGCTGATTGAGGGTGAGAGGAAAATAGCCCAGCTGGAGTGGTCTGTTTAGAACTCCTGGCCTGAAAAATAAAAAATAAAAAAATAAAAAAGCTCCTGGCCTAATCAACGTCTCCAAGTTGGAGTGAAAAACCTCAGTTGCTATTGGAATCACAGACTCTGGGAACTGAAGGAACCAAGCTTCAAAGTAGCATTTTATCTGAAAAAAGAAATCTTATAGGTTGACTCATTCAAGTACCTTTTGTTTTAAGATCAAAAAATAGGCTCATGGAAATGCTAGACTGGTCTAAAGTGAGTGACACTATAATTCATGAGTCACACAGGCAGAATGTGAACCCAGGGTTCCTGAGACTCCCACCTTTCTTCCTGCCCTGTGACCTCATGCCTTATAGACATCAGGAAAGTTTTTTCATTCTCAGTCTAACTCTCAGGATCCTGTGTTTCCACCAGCCTTCCTGCAGTCTGCAGAGAGGCTACATTGGGACTTGTGCAGTAGTATGATGAGAAGATCACCTTGGATCTATTTCTTTCTGCTTGTCACATACTTCCAGACTTCCCAACTCTGTCACTGGGTCGGGGAGGCCTTGATTTCAAAGGCCCACCCACAATATTCATCTCATTGTGAATGGGACAGGAAGAATATAAGCAAAAAGAGAAGTCAAGGGCTATGGTGGGATTTCTGAAGTGCCATCTCCTGTGGAGTCTTCAAAGATAATAACAGGCCAGGTGCGGGCGCTCACACCTGTAATCCGAGCACTTTGGGAGGCCGAGGCGGGTGGATCACGAGGTCAGGAGATTGAGAGCAGTGTGACCAACATGGTGAAACCCTGTCTCTACTAAACACACACACACACACACACACACAAATTAGCCAGGCGTGGTAGCACGTGCCTGTAGTCCCATCTACTCTGGAGGCTGAGGCAGAAGAATCTCTTGAACCAGGGAGGCAGAGGCCTCAATGAGCCGAGATCACACCACTGCACTCCAGCCTGGGTGATAGAGCAAGACTCCATCTCAATAGTAGTAATAATAATAATAATAATAATAACAAAAACTACACAAGTTAAGTGCTCACTGTCTGCCTGCAACCATGCTAAGAGGTTGGTCTCTATATGGTCTCATTTACTGTCACGACAACTTGAAAGGTACATATTGTAGTTATTCCCATTCTACCAGAAAGGGACATGAGACTTGACTTGCCCCAAATCCCAAATTTGTGGCCGAATTCTGTCTAACAACAACAAAAGCCACTCACTATTCAAACTGTGTCTTGCAAGGGTACCAAGCAGGGAGGTGAGGTGACTGATCTTAACTATATACCATGTCCTTCCATGTTATCTCTGCTACCAGGACCCCCTTCCTTCCCTCGCGGCTCCTCAAGGAGGAACCGCTCTCCACCTGGAACCCAAGGAGCTTTTCTTCCCAGAGACAAGGGTGTGCAGAGAATGGCCTCTTGCAATTCCCCGTCCAGCTGGAGAATTTAAGGATTCTGTTATTTCCTTTCCACAGCTCCTCTTCAGGAATTCACGTCCTGCTACCGGCCTCAGGACATAGCTAAAAATAACCTCTGGTTTCCAAACTGAAAGCTCTGTCTGTTGGGAGGCTTTGCCGGTGTGCGCCTGGGGCCGGAAGGGCTGTGTCAGAGTAACTGAGGTCAACCTGAATCTCAGATCCCTGTTGCCTTCCCCTTTCCAAGGAAGCCCAGGGCCTCATGAGTCACCCCGAACACTCCAGGGGAGTCAGGTTGGAAGAGGGAGTCAGGTGGGACCTACTGTAGCACCATGGTGGCTGCCAGGCCAAGGAGCTGAACATGAGTAAGGGTCATTCCTAAAGAAACTCTAGGGGATTCTCTAAGTGGTGCCTGTTCTAATTATAACCCCATCCAGCCAGAATGGGGAGTTGAGGGAGAAAGGCCTCTCCTAAGCTGCCTTGGAGCAAATTCTCCATCCTTCAGGTGTTTCCATCCCTGCCACCTTATGTGCCCAGAGTTCTGTCTGAACTTGCCTGAGAAGGTTGCTGGATGATCTGTCCAAATGAGAAAAGCTTTCTCTGCACGACAGCTTGCTGCCTTCTCCTCCTGGTGCCGCAGTCACTTCCCACTGTCCCTCTCCATAAGTCAGGACAGTACCGTGATAGTGATGGAACAGGCCCTGATCTCTGACCTCCAGGTCCTGCTCACTGACCTCCAGGCTCTCCTCTCTGACTTCCTGCCCCTGCCCAGCCTGGCCCTGGCTACAGGCTGTCCTCAGGAGCCCCACCTTGCCTCTCTGGGCAGCTTCCTTGGAACAGGGAAGAGTAAGCACCAAGGCTCTGGAAGTGGAGGAGCCTTAAAGCCTAGGAGTCAGGAGGCAGGGGAAAGTGTAAAGGAGTCAGGGTTAGAGACTGGGCTTTGAGCACGGCCGACTACAGTCCACGGGTCATTTCATGGATGCTGAAACAGTCAGGAGGCCCCAGCAGTGCCTGAAATGAGACTGAACCTCACTTCACCACCCTTTGCTGCTCCTCACATTCTCCCAAATCTGGTACCCCTGCCCCAGGTGGCTGAAGCTGGACTCAGCTAGCCAGTACTCCCTAGCAAGGAGACTGGTTCTCTATGTGTCCTGGCTCCCCATGTGCTCTGCCTGCAGAGAGGCAGAGGTTGAAGCAATTTCCCGAGGACCTGGCTGCCTGGCAGCAGCTGGGTGTCCACCTTGAGAAGGATGGGGGGATCTCAGGAGATCTGCCTGTCTCCCAAGGGCTTTTCAGGCTCCGGAATGGCACATGTGGGAATCCCAGTCTTGTTGGCTACAACATGTTTCCCTTTCCTGACAAGTTCTAACAGCTGGTGATCAGGGTTCTTCTTGCTGGAGAAGAAAGGGCTGAGGTCAGAGAGGGGCACTCTCACTCAGGGTGACCAGCTCCTCACCTCTCTGTGGACAACAGAGTTTGAGAAAGTAAAGAGATGCAGTGGAGTGAGGTGATGGAAGTCTAAAATAGGAAGGAATTTTGTGCACAATATCAGACTGTGGGAGCAGTTGACCTGGAGAGCCTGGGGGAGGGCCTGCCTAACAAGCTTTCAAAAAACAGGAGCGATTTCCACTGGACTGGGATAAGACGTGCTGGTTGGGTGGGGAAGACTGGCTTTAGTCCTGACATCGGATTGACTGGCGGGGTGAACTTCAACAGCCTTTTAACCTCTCTGAGAAATGAAAACGATGGCTTCAGAGGCCAGAAATAGAGATGCTTTGTAAAATAAAATTTTTTTAAAAAGCAAGTATTCTATAGCATAAAGGGTAGAGACCAAAATAGATAACAGGATTCCCTGAACATCCCTAAGAGGGAGAAAGTATGTTAAAAATAGAAAAACCAAAATTCAGAAGAAAGAGACTCACAGAGCTAAACCAGGATGGGGACCCTGGGTCAGACCAGCCTCTTCGCTCCTCCTAGAACTTATTTTTGGTCTGACCACTCTGCCTTGTATTTTGCAGAATCATGTGAGGGCCAACCAGGGAAGGTGGAGCAGATGAGCACACACAGGAGCCGCCTCCTCACCGCCATCCCTCTCAGCATGGAACAGACGCGGCCCTGGCCCCGGGCCCCGGAGGTTGACAGCCGCTCTGTGGTCCTGCTCTCAGTGGTCTGGGTGCTGCTGGCCCCCACAGCAGCTGGCATGCCTCAGTTCAGCACCTTCCACTCTGAGAATCGTGACTGGACCTTCAACCACTTGACCGTCCACCGAGGGACGGGGGCCGTCTACGTGGGGGCCATCAACCGGGTCTACAAGCTGACGGGCAACCTGACCATCCAGGTGGCTCATAAGACAGGGCCAGAAGAGGACAACAAGTCTTGTTACCCACCCCTCATCGTGCAGCCCTGCAGCGAAGTGCTCACCCTCACCAACAATGTCAACAAGCTGCTCATCATTGACTACTCTGAGAACCGCCTGCTGGCCTGTGGGAGCCTCTACCAGGGGGTCTGCAAGCTGCTGCGGCTGGATGACCTCTTCATCCTGGTGGAGCCGTCCCACAAGAAGGAGCACTACCTGTCCAGCGTCAACAAGACGGGCACCATGTATGGGGTGATTGTGCGCTCCGAGGGTGAGGACGGCAAGCTCTTCATCGGCACAGCCGTTGATGGGAAGCAGGATTACTTCCCAACCCTGTCCAGCCGGAAGCTGCCCCGAGACCCTGAGTCCTCAGCCATGCTCGACTATGAGCTACACAGCGATTTCGTCTCCTCTCTCATCAAGATCCCTTCAGACACCCTGGCTCTGGTCTCCCACTTTGACATCTTCTACATCTATGGCTTTGCTAGTGGGGGCTTTGTCTACTTTCTCACTGTCCAGCCCGAGACCCCCGAGGGTGTGGCCATCAACTCCGCTGGAGACCTCTTCTACACCTCACGCATCGTGCGGCTTTGCAAGGATGACCCCAAGTTCCACTCATATGTGTCCCTGCCCTTCGGCTGCACCCGGGCCGGGGTGGAATACCGCCTCCTGCAGGCTGCTTACCTGGCCAAGCCTGGGGACTCGCTGGCCCAGGCCTTCAATATCACCAGCCAGGATGATGTACTGTTCGCCATCTTCTCCAAAGGGCAGAAGCAGTATCACCACCCGCCCGATGACTCTGCCCTGTGTGCCTTCCCCATCCGGGCCATCAACTTGCAGATCAAGGAGCGCCTGCAGTCCTGCTACCAGGGCGAGGGCAACCTGGAGCTCAACTGGCTGTTGGGGAAGGACGTCCAGTGCACCAAAGCGGTAAGGAGGCACGCATCTCGCTCTGCTCCTGCTCCGTGACACAGGTTCCAACCTCCCTGTCCATGCCCTGGGGCACACCTGCTCCCACACCACCACAGGCCTGAAATGAAAGAGGTTTTCAGACTCAGGTTATCAGGGTCTTACGTACACCAGATACTTGGGATACGTGTGTTGATTCGTTATCATTTCAAATATATGTATTGAGTGCCTACATCACACCAGGTGCTACTGTAAATGCTTCAGGCTTCAGCTGTGAACCATATAGCCCTACAAAGCTCACTGCCCTCAGGAAGATTATATGCTAGTTGGGTGAGACAAATGAACACATAATATATGTTAGTTTGCCAAATGGGGATAATGGCTATAGAGAAAAATAAACAGTGAAGGGGAAGAGGCAGTAGGTGACAGGACTGACTCACTGAGAAAGTGGTGTCTAAGCAAAGACTGAGGATGAGAAGAAAGGGAGTCATGCAGGTGTCCAGAGAAAGCATTCCAGAGAGAGAGAAAGGGTGAGGAGAATGTGCAAAGAATTCAGGGCATGCCTGGAGTGTCTGAGGAACAGTAAGGAGGCCACTGCAGCCAGATCAGAGTATATGAGAGAAAGAGCAGCAGGTGATGGGGTCTATCAGAAGTAATGGGCACCAGGTCATGTACAAACAGAGCCATAGACCATTGTGGTTCCCAGTGAGGGGGTCAAGTGGAGATCGGAAATCTAAGTCAGAGGAGAGGGAAAGGAGTCTGACTTGACCAATTGATGGAAAACTGGAGAAGAATCAAGAGTGTGGACAAAGGCAAAAGAGGAGGGGATGAAAAGCTGAGAATCCAGACCTGAGGAAAGCAGAGACAAGAAAATCAGTGGCAAGCACTGCCCTGTCAGAGGCTCATGGTGCTATCATCAAAGTATTCACGATCCACTCTTCCTTCCATCATTTATCCAGCCATCCAACCATCCATTCATTTATCCACCCATCTCTCCTCCATTCATCCCCTTTCCTTCCCTCCTTTTATTCTCCTATCCATCTATCCCTCCCTCCTCCTTAGCTTTCTCCCCCATGTATCTCTCTATCCATCCATCCATCCATCCATCCATCCATCCATCCATCTATTCAGCCATTTACCCATCCCTCCATTCATCTGTCCCTGATCCTTCCCTTCATTCTTTCCTCCATCCCTTCATCCACCTATCTCTTTATCCACGCACCCTTCTTTTTTTCTCCCTTAATTTATGCCTCTATCTTTATCTATCCATCATCCATTTGTCTATCTAGCCCTCCATCTATCCATTCATCCCTCTCTTTATTCATCCACCATCACCTATCTACCCATCCCTCCATTCATTTACAAATAGTATTGAAGATCTTCTGAATGCCTGGCACTGTACTAGGCACTGGGGATGCAAACATAAAAAGACATGATTGGCTGGGCACGGTGGCTCACACCTGTAATCCCAGCACTTTGGGAGGCTAAGGCAGGCAGATTGCTTGAGCTCAGGAGTTCGGTACCAGCCTAGGCAACATGAAAAAACTCCGTCTCTACAAAAAATCCAAAAATTAGCCGGGTGTGGTGATGTGCACCTGTAGTCCCAGCTACTCTGGAAGCCTGAGCATGGGAGGTGGAGGTTGCAGTGAGCCGAGATCGTGCTACTATACTCCAGCCTGAGTGACAGAGTGAGACCCTGTCTCAGAAAAAAAAAAAAAAAAAAGAAAAAGAAAGACGTGATCACTACTCTGACAGATCTTAAAATCTAGTAGGAGAGAGAGACACACACAGAGAGAGAGACAGACAGAGAGAGAGAGAGAGAGAGAGAGAGAGAGAGAGAGAGCTGGCAACATAATGTAGTGGCTAAGAGTTTGAGCTTCTGAGACAAAAGCCAGGCTTCAAATTCCGTCTGTGTTTCTTCCTCCCTTCTTCAGAAGCACCTTATCATCTCTATATTCTCATCTGTGAGATGGGAATGATAATGCCTAGCTCATGGGATGATCAGATGAGATAATACATGGAGAGATTAGCACCATGCCTGCAAATGTTAGGTTTATCATTACACAGGGAGTTAACAGGGAGTGTGAGAAGTGCAAAAGTAGGTTTCTTATACACAGTGCTGAGGGCTCTGGATCTGCAGCCTAGAAAAAAATATATGAGACCAAGGGGCCCATATGGCTACCTTCTGAGTACTCTAAATTAAAGGTGCCTGCCATTGGGACCAAACACTAGTACTTGAAGCAAGAAAACATCATTCCAAGGCTATGCTTCTATTCCTGTCATCATTTGCTTGGTGTGGTAGAAGAGTCGTGGTTAAGGCTTTGAAGTAAAACAGATGGGGATTAAAAATCAGTCCTACCAGTTACTACTTGTGTGACTTTGGCAAGTTATGTACCTGATCTGAGCTGTAAGTTTTTCATCTTTAAAATAGAGATAATATTATCTTCTTTTGATGGTTCGTATGAGGATCAAATGGAAAATTTATGTAAAGTGCTTAGCACAATACCTGGAACATAATAAGCATTCAATAAATGGGCAGCTATGATTATGAATATGAATCACAGTAGTAAAGGGCCAGGTATTTTCTTAGTTATCTTACTGTTGTAAAATGAGGAAGCTGGACTAGATAGTCTCTAGTTTTTTGTTTTGTTTTGTTTTTTTAACACCAAAATTATATGGCCACTGGCCTTAACTAATGGGGAGAAGTGGAGAGGAAATGTAACCCTCTGTAAGGGTTAAATGCTTGCAGAGTCCAGCCTAGTTCCCATAACCCAGTGGGGGCCTTGTCAGGAGGAAACTGCTGATTCCTGCCTGCTTCTGAGCAAGAGGAAAGAGGAAGATGACACTCTTCTCTGCTCCAGCGCAGAGAGACAAGCCTGGGCTAGTTACAAAAGGACAGGAAAGGCACTGGGAGAGAGGTGACAGTGAGTGGGGCCGGGACCTTAGAGTGGAGAGCCCCTTGCCTCCACCCCTTCAGTACCACACCCTTCTGGTGCAGGGGCTGCAAGAGGAATGGCCCCTTAAAGATCCCGACAGTCCAAAGGACCAAGACCCGGGGACCCAGAAATATTTTGGTGGCCTTAGAGGGGAATAAGGATAAATGAAAGAAGCTGTGGTCACAGAGCTTGATTTTAACATGACTCTGGAATAACATGGAAATCTCAGATCAAAAATTTGAACTCTGATCCCAGAAAAGGGAGGAAGAAGGGGTCTATCACTCATTGAATAGCAGCTATGTCCTAAAGGCTAAGCTTGGCAATTTAAGTGTTATCTCACTTGCTCCTCACAATGACCCCATAAAGCAAGAGTTATCACCCCCATTTTACAGATAAAAAAAAACAAAGGCCCACAAAGACTAAGCAAGTTGCTCAGATCTCCACAGCTATAAGTGATAAAGTGGGGATTTGAATTTAGTTGGTCTATATTACTTCTTAGTCCAGGCTCTTTCTATGTAGCCCTTCTGTTTCCAAGGAAAGCCATACACCAAGCTCTCAACCATTGGAGCAAAAGTAAAGGCACATCAGGTGTTTGGAAATATCTGACAATATATTGAAAAAGAACTTGAAGAGAAAAGAAATTCTAGCCAATCCCAAGGGCTTAGGCTGAGAATAAATCTTTTTTTTTTTAATAGTTCTGGAGATTCTAGAATCAATAAGATGGTAGCAAAATCCAGAATTACTAGGTTTTTGCTTCTGCATCATTTCTCAAAAGCTGACTTGGCTATGCCTGTGCCCAGACTCTGTGGCCTTACCAGCCCTGCAGAAAGTGGGAAAGAAATGGAAGCCATGAAATTAAGGACTTTTAGAGCTCAAAGGAAGCTTGACAATTACCTGGTCCAATACTTTTACTTTACAGATGAGAAAACTGAGGCTGAGACAGGGTACATGACATATGAAGGTCACACAGCTGGTTTCAGTAGAGAAAGGACTAAAATCTGGATCACTTTCTTCTTAGCCAGGGCAGTAACTGCCTGGAGTGTAGGGATGAGATGAGGAAGAGAAGTACAAAATGTAAAATGTGTAGCTGATAACTCTGACCAGCCTTTCTAGGGAGCTAGAATTCCCATGGTTGGCTCCAGTGATGTGCTGGTAAATATTAAATAACTGGCTCTATGCAGGCCGGGGAGGGAGAGGAAAGCTCTGGTTTGTAGCCCCTGCCAATTGCCATGGTATAAATACACCTATCCTGGCTGATTTCAAGCATCATGGGATGTCACTTAATGCACAGTTATCCCCTGTGAGCTGGCTTCAGCACACCACAGCTTCACTCCCTTTCTGAGAAACTCATTCCTTCTGCTCTGCGAGGCTCCATATTATCCCAGGTTCAAAAGTCATCTTAACCTAAAAATTTGTTTTCTTTCCTGAAGAATATACACACACAAGTGCAGCACCATCATTCCTACCAGTAGCAGGAGCAGCAGCTCTCTACAAAACACTACGGAACCACAAAAAATGAGCCTCTGCTCCCTTTGGGACTGAGAAGAGAAAGGAAGGGAAGTCCTTGGTTTAAAAAAAAAAAAAAAAAAATCACATGCCATAACTTATAAACCAATTATTCCAAAGAAATGAGGCTGTCAACGAGTGATGATGTGTCAGCCTGCTCTTCCCTGGTGAGGGTGAGAGGAGGCTGAAGGGAGCAGGGGGGCAGGCTGCTCTGCTGCTTTCTATGATTCCTATGACAGCCATTTCCTTCCTCCTCTGGGATGCCTTCGCAGACCCAGAAGGAACAGCTGCCACAGGACGCGGGGCTCTTTCTGGCCCAGAGCCTGCAGCCTTTGCCACAGGATTCCACATTGTGCCATTAACTGGGGCATGTCAGAGCATCCGTGCTGGCCCAGCCCTGTGCTGAGCACTGTATACAGAATGCAAACCCCTCAGCAGCCCCTGCCTCAGGAAGCATTACAGTCTTTGTCTTTCATTCTTCTTTAGATGAGAGACCTAAGATCTTGAGATCTTAGAAATCATCAATTTAACATTACCTTCAACAACCCTACAGGAGGACCCTACTGGTCCAAGTTTTCACAACCAGTTTGTGGCAGAACAGGGAATAGGATCAAGATCTTCCTATTTTCTTTCCAGCATTTTTTTTTTTTTTTTCTTTTTGAGACGGAGTCTGTCGCCCAGGCTGGAGTGCAGTGGTGCGATCTCAGCTCACTGCAACCTCCGCCTCCTGGGTTTCACGCAATTCTCCTGCCTCAGCCTCCCAAATAGCTGGGATTACAGGCACACACCACCACGCCCAGCTAATTTTTTGTATTTTTGGTAGAGACAGGTTTTCACTATGTTGGCCAGACTGGTCTGAAACTCCTGAGCTCGTGATCTACCCGCCTCGGCCTCCTAAAGTGCTGGGATTACAGGCGTGAGCCACCGTGCCTGGTCAGTTTTCTTTTTCACTTGCTCAAGGTGATCTTTCAAATGTGCTCCGGTCACTCCCCACATCACCACTCTCTTTAAAGGCTGGAAATACAAAGGACACCACCTCCAGAATTCTCTCTTAATTATATTTACCCAAACATTGTTGAAGATCTATAATGCACAATAGTGGAAATAGCTGGACAACTTAACACAAATCTTTTGCATGCATTATTTCATTTGTTCCTTCACGGTTCTATCAGAAAGGTGAGCAGGTATTATTCCAAAGGAAGAAATTGAGGCATATGTAGATTAACTTTTCCAAAGTGTAAGGTACTGTCCAATATTATTATGACACTTCCAATCTCTTTCCAGTATGGAAAGATAGTAGGGAGCTAGAATTCCCATGGTTGGCTCCAGTGAGGTGCTGGTAAATATTGAACAACTGGATAGTTGAATGGCCTAAAATTTCTTGTGCCCAAAGGGAGACCCTACAGCCCAAGAAACAAACAAAAAACCCTCTCTGGGCTGGTAGAAATCCTGTAATGTTGCCTTTAGACTGATTATCCACTGAAGGAACTCTTGTCTGAAATAGAAAGATCCCCAAAGAATGCCATGGTCCCGAGGGACATTAAAATAAATAGCTTGACAAATTGATCCTAGTTCTCCTGGCAGAAAGGTAGATGCAGATGACTCCAGGTGAGTGGAAGGTTCTTTCGTCTGGCTTCATAAGAACCAACATGGAATTTGTGGGTGAGCTGGTGAGAAGATTTTGTCTGCAGCATGTGTTAGGGCCCCTGAACTCCCACATCTGCCTCTCTGAGGCCTGGCGTCCTAAGACTGGAAGTTGGGGATATGAGTTGTATAGAGACTCCACCAAGCCTCCACTGTTACTCACCCCAGTTCCTTCCCCTTTCCTCCAGCCTGTCCCCATCGACGATAACTTCTGTGGACTGGACATCAACCAGCCTCTGGGAGGCTCAACTCCAGTGGAGGGCCTGACCCTGTACACCACCAGCCGGGACCGCATGACCTCTGTGGCCTCCTACGTTTACAACGGCTACAGTGTGGTTTTTGTGGGGACTAAGAGTGGCAAGCTGAAAAAGGTAAGAGTCTATGAGCTCAGATGCCCCAATGACATTCAGCTCCTCCGTAGAAAGTCCCTCTTGGAAGGTAGCTATTGGTGGAGATTTAACTACAGGCAACTTTATTTTCTTGGGGAACGAAGGTGAAATTGGGAGGTAAGTAGGGGTTAATTTTGTGACTTAGCTTCTAGCTACTTCCTCCAGCCCTCAGTCATTGGGTATGTAAGGAATGCAAGCATGTTTCAATATTTCCCAAACTTTAAGAAAAAACTTTAAGAAGGTACATACATCTGCAAAAGCAAAAAAAAAAAAAAAAAAAAAAAAAAAAAAAAATTGCTCTTCATTCCCAAATCAAGCAAAACTAAGTTTTTGGTTACATACATTATAAATCTCCAACATCACAAATCCCTCCCTAGAACCTGTCAAGTTGATTATACTGGTCTTTGTTGAATTCAGAGAAGTTGGTTGAAGCAGATTATTGGTCCCAATTCTAAGACCTGGGGCAAACGGTGGGTGCTACTCTCTGATGGTGTATGATGCCTGAAGAAAACACCATTCTCCAGTCTTTCCTTTTCCTGCAATCACAGTATCTTCCCTTCCCAGCTCCCCACCCAGATGTGAGCTGCCAGGTGGAAGTAGACATTTTACCTTGTGTCTCCTTGGGCACTTCTGCCAGCTGGAGGGCACAGGCTGTCTGGGGCTGGCAGCATGGGAGGCCTCTTGTGCAGCAAGCTGAAGCCAACAGCTTGTGCCTGCTTGTCTAGTGCCTAGGGTGCAGAGAGGGTGCACAATCTGGTTCATTATATGGGATTAGAGCAGCCACATTCTTTCCGGTCTCAGCTAATCCCCTTTTCCCAAGCTTACCCTCCTGCCACCTTTCCCTAGTCCCAGCACCTGTGGATCAAGGAACATGCAAGACCTCACTGCCTCTCACCCTTTGATGTTGACATCACCCTGGAGCTCTTTCCTTATAATCCATTTAGAGCCTTGGGAGGGATGCTGTTTGGAAATGTGGAAGGAGGGTAACCTGGAGTGAGCCCAAGGAAGAATTTCCATGTTCTGCTTGTTCTGAATTACTGCCAGGGGAGGTGAGAAGAACTGGTCTGGGTTCAACTAGTAGTGCTAAACCCTCCAGGCTTCTTCTGGTTCCCATGATACCAAAGACGTTTAACCATTTCCTCACTTGTGTAGAAGTTCCTACATGTTCCTCTTCTGTGCCCTCCACTCTGCCTGGGACTAGAGACCCTAGCTTGGCTTTTCAGCACATGGAAGAGAGAAAGAATGTGGTCCTTGTGTTTGCTTTTCCAAAATGGGAAGGGGAGGAGTTGCTCTGTGAAATTCTGCTAAGGTTTAAAAGTGGCTTCTACCAGGAAGCCGTTTGGCTTGGAACCCTGAAGCTGGTTACTTCCCTGCTCAGCCAGGGTCACCACATCCAGTTGGGCAAATTGTGCCTGGCCTAGGGGGATTGTGTTAAGGAGCCTAGTGGGAGTTGAAATCCAGCCTGAGCTCTCCCTGTCACATGATGTACCCTGTGGTATAAACATCTGCCCAGTGGGCCTTCTCTTACTAAGTCATCTGCCCATAGGGACCACCTTTTCCTAAATGGCACACAGGCTCTCTAAGGGCCAGCAGAAGCCACACAGGCTGGTGTGAGCACCTTTCCCCGACCTTCAGTCACTGCTCCAGGTCATGTGTGTCATTCTGTCTCCTTGATTCTCTTGAAAGTTCCATGAAAGGCAGGGGTCATGCTTTCTGGACTATTCCCTTCTTCCCCTTTAATCCCCTCACCAAGTGTTCACTCATGGGATAGGCTTCAAAACTGCTTTGAAAAACAGAACCATTCTTTAAGGAACCTTAGAGAGTGCCTGGCCCAATACTCTCATTATTTGACAGGGAAACTGAGGTCCAGAGAAGAAAATTGACTTGCCCAAGCATAGAGATCTAAGACAAGTTGCTTCTTGCCTTGACACCCAATTTGGCACCATTTTTACTTAAAGAAGCAGCTCTAGAACCCAGGGAGGGAGACTGAGAATGATCTTCAGGTCCAGGCTTGCTACAGAGGTCAGCTAGGGGCTAGTGTTTTCACTCTCTTCAGATCTAGATGTGAATTAAGGAATCAGTGTATAATGAATGGATGGATGAGAAGTGAATAAAGGAAAAGGGACCCAACCAGACACAAAGGGACCTTGAGTTGCCTTTCCCCATATCTCCATGCATCGCGCACAGCACACACCAGGGGCTGCTTGGCATCTTTCCAAGTCACACACCTGAGTTGGCCAAGTTCTCCTGGCCTTATTGAAACCCTGACAGACAAGTTGCTGTGGAGACAAGTCAGCAGGTTCAAGGGCAAAGCTGGGGGCGTGGCTACCCACAGCTTGTTCTGACCTGTGAGTTGGCTGCTGCTTCTCACTCTTTGCTTGGCCTTTCTTTGGCAGTTTCTATGAGCTCATGATACCCCTCCTTCCTCCTCTGTGCAGCTCACCCTTCTTTCCCACCCACGCTGCTTGGAGGTACTTGACATTCATATCCAGGCCCCTGCTGGCCTCCCATCTACCAGCTTACTTGCTCCCACCCCTCTCCAGAGAAATAACCCATGAAGAATTTATGGAATGTCCCCAGGAAACCCTACTATGGTCCAGGGCCCATAGCTCTTTCAACACAGGAAGGAAAATAAAGAAAAAAATAGCTAAGAGTTTGGAAAGGGAAGGGAAGGCGGGTGCGTCAGAACTACTCACTTCTCCCGGCGTCTGTCAGGCTGTCCAGCCCTCAGCTACTGTGGCCTGTAGAAACAGGATGTCCCTGTGTATGGAAGTTTAGAGGAAGCAGAGACTTGCTAGAAGCGATAGGACCACAGGGTGCTCTTATGTGCTGTGTCACATAGCTGCTTATACACTGCTGTCTGCAAGATGCATAGAGAGCACCCTAGACAAGACCACTGCCTTCTGAGCTGCAAACAAGTGGAAGGAACAGACAGAATAAGGTTAAGTCCCCAAAACCTGTATGTGAGGATGGGCGCGGTGGCTCACGCCTGTAATCCCAGCACTTTGGGAGGTCAAGGCAGGTGGATCAGCTGAGGTCAGGAGCTTGAGACCAGCCTGGCCAACATGGTGAAACCTCGTCTCTATTAAAAATACAAAAATTAGCTGGGCTTGGTGGCACCTGCCTGTAGTCCCACCCCCTTGGGAGGCTGAGACGGGAGAATCACTTGAACCCAGGAGATGGAGGTTACAGTGAGCCAAGATCGTGCTACTGCACTCCAGCCTGGGCAACAGAGTGAGACTCCATCTCAAAAACAAAACAACAACAACAAAAAACCAGGAGTTTGAGACCAGCCTGACCAATGTGGTGAAATCCTGTCTCTACTAAAACTTTGAAAATTAGCCGGGCGTGGTGGCACGCACCTGTAATCCCAGCTACTCAGGAGGCTGAGGCAGGAGAATTGCTTGAACCTGGGAGGTGGAGGTTGCTGTGAGCCTAGACCGTGCCACTGTACTCTAGCCTGGGTGACAGGGCAAGACTGTGTCCCCCCTTTCCCCCCAAAAAAACTATATGTGCAATGCTTGCATAAGCTAAGGGTCAGTGCATTGCAGGTGATAAGAAGACATACAAAGATTCACCATAAGGGTGGAATAATTCAAACAAAACAGCAACTGTAGTGTGATCAGTCTGCAAGGCTTTACTGAAAAGGAAGATTACCAGGGTCTGCTTATAGACTAGATGAGACAGATGAAGTGATAAGTTGGGGGACAGAAGGGCATTCTAGACCTTGGGTGCCACACTGAGAAGGTACAAAGCACATGCAATGAAGGTCCAACATGCAGAGGAGCTTGGAAGACTTGGACAGATAAGAGGGGAGGGAGACCCCCTGTGAGACTTTAAGCCCTAAGGAGATCAAGCGAAAAGGATCTTGGGATTTTAGCGAACCGTGAGGTTGACATGAGCCAACTGTGTGATATATTGCTTTAACAAAGTTAGTCTTCATCATGATAATAGAAGAACAGCTTCTGTGTCACGAGACATAGTGACTCCACTTTACCTTGAAGATAACATCACAAAGCAAATTCAAGTGCCAGATAAACAAGAGCTGAACGGATGTGGGAATCATGCTATGTGAAGGGGAAAAGAGTGAATAAAGCAGGACATAGAACAGCTGTCTTTAGATAACATAATTTACTGAGCACTTATTATATGTCACATGCTATTGAAGAGCTTTATATCTGTTAACTCATTTACTCTTTTACTCTATGAGGTAGGTGCTATCACCTCCATTTTAAAGATGAGGAAATGGAGGCCAAGAAAGGTTAAAAAATAATAATAAAGCCACACAGCAAATAAAATAGCAGAGCTAGGACTAGAACCATGATTATCTGGTTTTACAATCTGCCGGCTTATCCATTAAGCTATGGAAGATGAATTAGGCTTATTCAGTGTGACCCCAGAGGGAAGAATAGGGCCACTGGGTAGGCGTTACAGCACAGCAGCTTTCCCCTTCATATAAGGAAAACATTTTTTACAGCCAGACTGTCCCAGGATGGAAAGAGCTGACTCAGGAGGGAATGAGGTCCTAGTCAGTGGAAATAAGCAAGCAAAGACCAACCAGGGGTGCTGCCAAGGGGACCCCTGCATCAGATCTCATGGTCTTTTCAATGATGCTGCCACTATTTCTCTGGCTCTGTCAGCAAAGCGTGCGATGAAGGAGTATGGGCTGAGGCAGAGAAGAGGAGCAGAAAAAGGAAGACCAAGGACCCCTGGGTGTGGACTTTGGAATGAGGCTGGTTTTGAGCCTGCCCTCAGAGTAGCAGAAAGCCCCTCAGGGTCAGGTGGGAGGGGCTCGGCACAGACACGGCAAAGCCTGGCCAGGATGATGAGGACAGGCAGGCCTGGGGCCAGATGTAGGGGAGGGAAAAGCAGGTTATCCTGGGGCCCAGGTCCAGTTCCTCATGACAGCATCCCTCCTGGTTAAGAATAGGCAGTGAGAGTCCAGATGATACAGACTGAGTGCGAACACCAAAGCGGATGGAGGAAGAGTGGCAACAGGAACTGGAAACTCATTTTACATGATTTTCCAGGTTTCAGGGCAGAGACAGGTGGCAAATCAAGCTCATGTCATGGGGCAAAAGAGGGAGGATGTCAAGCTGAGCAAGTGAAAGATGCCAGGACAATGGAAGGAAGGACTATCTTGGGTTCAGGGTGAAGTTCCTTTGGTTTCTTCCTTCCATTTGCAGCTGCTAAACTGCCACCTCAGCCCAGGTTTCACATCCCTGCAGGGCTCCTCACAGAAGCTGGAGGGTAGTGTTTTGCTGGGGCTCTCTAGCCTCTCAGTCCCAGGGACCTTAAACAACAGCAGATGCTGCTGGCTCTCCTCTCCATCCCCATCAGAAACCTCTTTTGCTGCTCAAGCATTGTGACATGTCCTTTACCCTATCCCTTCAACCACTGTGCACGGCACCCTCCTAGACCCCACAGCATCTGGCAAGGGAGCAGCTGCTAAGGTGTCTACCTCCCTTGAGATTCACAGATCCTTGAGGGCAGGGACCTTCCTTTTCACATTCATCACCCCATCCCCACTGCCAGATACACATTAGGTGCTCATGAAAGTGATCTCAAATGTATTGGGTGCCTATTCTATGCTAGACATCTATTGTACTAATTGAAATAGAATCAGACACCAACAGTGACTCCTGTTGATGTGGTTGGTTGCAAAGGAAGGAAGGTATGATGGGTTGGGTAGGTCGGTGCCGGGAGGAGGAGGGTTGGCATGGCAGTGGCATGAGAAGTAAAGGAAACAGGACAACTTCTGGTGGGTAACAGGAAAGGAGTTTGTTTTCTGGTTAACAACATCTGGAAGAGGGTGGGGTGGTAATCTCAGAAATGTTGGCTAGAAGAAGGGGACAGCATTTACACCGTTGCCTGGAGGGCCCCAGAATAGTACAGACAGCCATCGACTTCACCTGGATCAGATGCAGGCTTGTGTATAGCAGGGAAGCAGGCAAGAATGCCCAGGGAACCACTGCTTCCTCCACCAGTCTCTGTTTATATGACTCCTGGGATGTTTTTGTAAATCCCCCAGAGACTTTCCAAGCTCTGGGGAGGGCCCCAGCCTATTCTGGCACTACCTTCTTTCCCATTAGCTAATGGTGGCCGATGAAATGCCTGTGAAATTCTTAAAGGAAAATTCTTTCTTCCTCTCCCTAAGGGACATACCAACCCAAGGTCTCCAATCCCTGGCCCACAGGAAGCCCTGACGTCCCAATTCTATTCTTCTCTTTGTAATCACACAAACGATTTACTAAGCAAAGCCAGGAAAACTGTGAGCTTCTTGCAGTAGCAGCTTAGGCGTTGGAAAGAATCCATCAGGAGCACCAAAGTATTAACTCTCCTCAGCCCTGGGGTTAGTACTCGGTTATTTGATAACACTGACTGTTTATAAGATACATTTCCATGGTTCTTTTCATCTTCCTCAAATACTTCAACTGAGGGTACTGATCACCCCTACATTTTTACCCCATTTTACAGATGTAGGAAACTGAGTTGTAGCGATACTAAATGTCTTACCCAAGGTTATATGCTCACCCCCACCCTCCAATGCCAATATTGACATTGGCGTTTAGACTTTCTCTCCAAACACACTAACCTGTTACTTGGCTCCTCTCGTGGGGTGGAGTTGCCTTGGCGGACGGAAGGCGAAGTTGGATGAAAAGCTGAGAAACATGCCTTTCTCTCTGTGCCAGCCCCACCAAACAATAGCCACTCATTCCTCTGAGTGGAAATGATTCACTTGTCTCTCTGTATGAACCCTTGATTGAGTAAACAGCCGGAGCTGCAGGTCCACATCTAAGAGACTTAGTGGCTCTCCTGGGACCTGAGACCGCCCATCCGATACCCTAACTCTCCCAGGTGTCTCAGCAATGCTGGACACTGGGGTGGTGGGGAGTGGAGACCCTCTCCCCTTCCTCAGGGCCTGCATGGAAGGGGTGGGGTGGTGGTTCAGGGAGCTCACCACCACATCCCTAGTAATGAGTTTGGCTCCCTGCCCGGGCTCCCGCCGCCAAGCTTGCTGTTTGTTTTGTTGTTTTATAGGCCTCTTGGGTCCCCAGAACTGGTCTTCTTAAAGCTGGGAAAGGCTGCATTTGGTTGGCACAAGAAAGGGGCATATTTACAGAATGCCCCACTCCCACCCCCTCGACACACACACTCCGGCCAGCACATCTCCTTGCTTGACCATGGCAGGTGTAGACAGGGGATGTCGGCTCTATCCAGAGCCCCAGCAGACCCCAGGGAAGGAGGTCCTGATCTCCCAGAGTCATTCTGAAAGGGGAGAAACTAAAGACTCATTTATTTTTTGTACTTTTTTGTGTCGTTTCTAATATACTTCAATCTTGGACAATTCTTGTATGAGGCATCAGGCTGTGTATTCAGCTGGCTGTTTTGCAGTCTTAACAGTGAGCTCCTGCAGCTCAGGGCTTTATTGCAGAGCAGGTGAAACACAGAAAACTGTGTTTTGGGGACGGGGGGATGGGCGTCATGATTCAAGCTTGCAGAATCCAGGTGACCTAAATAGGCTATGCAAAATTTTCAAGAGGCCAAGGTGCTGGTGTTTACAGAGGTCCTGTCTTTAGGAAAATACAGACCCTTTTACGCCATTAATCCTTGCCTGTCTGTGGATTTGGAACATGGACATAGATCTCTGAGTTGGAAGGGACTTACAAAGACTACCTGGCCCACTCTCCTACCTTCAAGTAGGGACTAATTTGCATAACAAAGAGTATAGGGTCTTAGGAGAGATCCAGTCCTGACTCCATCCTACTAGCTGTGTAACCTCTGAGCTTTAATTTCCTCAATGTAAAATGAGGACAATTCTGGTACCTGCATCATAAGATTACAGTAAGGATTAAATGACATAATTCATTATTGAACTGATATTTATTGAATATGTACTGTGTGCCAGGAGCTTGGTATAAAGCAGTAGAAAACAAAACTGTCAAAGATGCCTGCCCTGCTGAGGTATGGTGGCTCACAGCTGTAATCCCAGCCCTTTGGGAGGCCAAGGCAATCTGATCACCTGAGGTCAGGAGTTCGAGACCAGCCTGGCCAACATGGTGAAACTCCATCTCTACTAAAAATACAAAAATTATCTGGGCATGGTGGTGTGTGCCTGTAATCTCAGCTACTCAGGAGGCTGAGGTGGGGGAATTGCTTGAACTTAGGAGGCAGAGGTTGCAGTGAGCCCAGATTGCACCACTGCACTCCAGGCTGGGGGACAGAGAGAGACTCCATCTCAAAAAGAAAAAAAAAATGCTTGCCCTGATGGAAATTATATCTTAATGTGGGAAGTCAGACAAACAACATAAGTAAGCACAATATATAGTATGTTTAGTGGGTGATAAGTGCTAAGGAAAAAATAGATTACAAAGAAATAATTCATGGAAGGGATGGAGTGCAGAGCTTGGGCACATGGGCATATGTGCACTTAAATATTGCTACAATTGTGACTTAACTTGTGAACCTCTATTTTTTTTTTTCCTGTGGAGTGGGGTAGTAATAAACACTTTGCATATTTGTTGTAAGGATTAAATAAAATCATGTGTAAAAAGTGCTTAATGTAGCGCTTGGCATGGAAGTGCTTTCTATTATTACTGCTATCTTTGAGGCTTCCCCAAAACCCCACTTCTTCCCTGGCTCCTTGGGGTAGTGAAGCTGTCAGATCAGGCTCCTTTTCAGTGACATGTTTGCAAGGTCAGATGGAGGAAGAGAATCCTGTCCCCTACTCCTAGCCCTGAGTCATGGGAAAAAATACTTAGAAGACGGGACCAGCTGAGCCGAACTAATCTAATCCTGCTGGACTTTGGCATCCAGTTGCATTAGTCACCAGTGAGAGGTTTCACAGTCTCATATCACCAAACAATATGTACTGACCCCCTCCCCAGGGTGGGGCTGAAGGAAGTGTCAGTTGCCCAGTTGCAGTTTCGCAGAATTAACTAAAACAGGCCCATTCTCCCCCTTTGCATGCCTCCACACCAACCACAATATCCTGTGCTGCACAGCTCTGACTTGGATGAACTATGTGATCTGAGGGGACCTCAGTTTACTCATCTGGATCACCCATGCCTGCCTGGCAAGATTGCTATGCCTATCGGACATGGAGGATACATAACATCTAACACAGATCTTGACGTAGTAGATGCTTAATAAATGGCAGTCATTGCTGCTACCATCTCTGTTACTGCTAGAGTGACTCCTCCTGCTAGTATTACTACTACCACTCCTCTACTATTACCATGTTTTTTCTGCCACAGTCCCAAATTCTCTTTGATTCTATTAGTTCATTAATCCCATCTAATTTTCAGATGATCAAGGATTGGAGGCCAGGCGCCGTGGCTCACGCCTGTAATCCCAGCACTTTGGGAGGCCAAGGCGGGCAGATTGCCTGAGGTCAGGTGTTCGAGACCAGCCGGGCCAGCATGGTGAAACCCCATCTATACTAAAAATACAAAAACAAATTAGCCGGGCCTGGTGGTGGGCGCCTGTAATCCCAGCTACTTGGGAAGCTGAGGCAGGAGGCAGGAGAATCGCTTGAACCCGGGAGGTGGAGGTTGTAGGGAGCCGAGATCATGCCACTGCAAACCAGCTTAGGTCACAGAGTGAGACCCATCTCAAAAAAAAAAAAAAGAAAAGAAGGATTGGGATATTTCATTACTCTATTGCAGATGGTGATTCTGAAATTCAGAGATTATGGACTAACTTGGGGTTGACTTGTAAATCAAGGGAAGATGTGGAAGTTGGAACCAGAATGACAAATACTTCAGGGTGGAGATGGGCCCAGCATATATCTAAGTCACTTGTGTAGCCCAAGGTGATCAAACTAAGAGCTTATGGCTACTTTAACAACTCTTTCCTTCTTGCTAACATGTGCCCCTCTGTCCAGGGAAGCAGGAAATATAGGGAGATGAAATGTGGTGAAAATGAATCTGGAGCTCTGGCCTTCTGAGTCTCTTCCTGTGGTTATACCCTTCTCCTGGCCTCACCCTCCAGGAGGGTTTCTAGCTCCAAGGCAGGAAAGAGGTTCAGGAGCTGGTGCCATTGAATGTCCCAATCAACCATCCCTGTCCTACCCTGTGTTCTGGTTTCTATGGCAAAGGTTGAGTGTCGCCAGCTAATCTGGAAGGAGAAATGGCATCAACAGACTTTAATAACAAATCTAGAATTCCCACGCTTGACAATTCAGGGGAAGAGGCTGGGGAATTGGGGTTAAGGCCCCCAGGGGATAAGATTGACACTATCAAGCAAGATCAAGAGTCTTCCCTTGAATGTATATCATAGACTTCGTAGCCGGAAGGGACCTCAGAAAACTGATCTGGTCACTGACTTTGGACAAGTAAGATGTGTATTGTTCTATTTTATGAATGAGAAAGCTGAGGCCTAGAAAGGTGGAGTGATCTGCGGAAACTCACTCAGGTTCTCACCCACAGAGGCAAGAGCAGAACCCAGGTTTTTGAATTCCAATTTTTGGGCCCTTCTCTATATCATTTTAAAGGACATTTTCTTTTCTTTTCTTTTCTTTTTTTTTTTTTTTTTTGAGACAGAGTCTTGCTCTGTCGCCAGGCTGGAGTGTGGCATGATCTTGGCTCACTACAACCTCTGACTGCCTCATTCAAGCAATTCTCCTGACTCAGCCTCCCAAGTAGCTGAGATTACAGGCACGCGCTACCACGCTCAGTTAATTTTTGTATTTTTAGTAGAAACGGGTTTCACCATGTTGACCAGGATGGTCTTGATCTCCTGACCTCATGATCTGCCCACCTTGGCCTCCCAAAGTGCTGGGATTACAGGCATGAGCCACTGCGCCCGGCCTGAAGAACATTCTGCACAGAACATCAGACTGACCTCGGCCTCTCTGGCATGCAGGCATTTTCTATGCAGAGCTTAAAATTGATCTAGGGATTTTTTCCCTGGAACAAGAGTCCAGCTGAGCTTCGTGTACCAGGCCTGACCATACAACCTTGATCTAGGGTGACCAGCATCCCTGAGCCCTCACTCCACATGTCTTGGGAATCTTACCAGAACCTGCCCAGCAGGGAGACTTATTTAACTTCTTGCCTCAGAGCTAAGAAGTTTTGACAAATCAGAAGAACACTGAATCGGGACCCTCAAGTCTTACATGTTAGTCCTCTCTCTAGGAATGCCACATTTTTGGATGGGGATAGGCATAAGGATCCACTATAAATTAAGCACTTACTGTATGCTAAGCCTGGGCTAAGTGTTTTGTTTTGTTTCAGTTAAACCTCATCAACCCTGGAAATTGTAAAAATCATTGGTCTTATTTCCATTTATATATAACAAGCTGAGGCTCAACAAAATAAGTAACTTGGCAGAGTCACACTGCTACTAATTGGAGAGCTGGGATTTGAATCCAGAGCTCTCTGACTCCAGACCTGTACTTTTAACCACTAGCTTTTTAGCATTCAATTGAACTTCTCTATGCTTCCATTCATCCACTTATAGCCTACCACTTGCCTGATGGAGAGCTGCAAGAAGATGCATGAGAGGAGGGGGAAGGGCCACCTCTTTGCACTCTTTTGAGTGAAGGTGCCTGGAAACTCGGGACATGGCAGCTGTCACCTCGGCACACGCTGTCTTGCTTGTGTCCCTCTCCTCAGGCCTCCTCCTCCACCTCCCCACCCCTCTCAGCCTGGGTCACAATGCACAGGGTGGCAGCCTTTTGTGCCACACACAGTCCCCAGCTGACTCCCCTTTCTCCAGGCATCACTGTTTGCCATGAGCTTTCTGAAGGAGAGACAAAGGAGTGTTGCTGACAAGGCCAAAAGCTGCTGGGTAAAGCGTGGGGCCAGGGCCCATCACCCATGCATCCCTCGAAGCCCCCGGGCTCTTCTTCAAAGACATTGTCTGGGATCTTTTGTGTGCCAGTCATACCCATTCAGAGCTGGCCAGGCAAAGCTTTCAGTGGGGAGAAGGAGAACACTGAGAAATGGAGTCATTTTGATCTGGCAAAATTGGAAGAGACATTAATGCAATAGTTAACAGCAGACCACTGCTGGGGGGATGGGCCCAAATGCTTGTTCTCTGTTTATGGGGCTTATGCAATTCCATCAATATTGATGCCTGATGCCTTTGATTCTGACACTAATCATTGCTATGAATTAAATTTGCAGCCATATAATTAGGATTGCTATTAATAGGGCCCTGAGCTAAGCACTCTGATGCAGCGTGTCTTTTTCTTGATAGAAAATGGCATCCTTGGAACTCTGCTAATGGGGCACACCTGGAATTTGCCAAGAATGATGTGAAAATTATACATTCTATATTTGTATTGGGTCTTTTACTGAAATACCAGCAAGCAAAGGTGAGGCTGGAGGGAGGGTTCTCTCCTACCCAGTGCTGTGGGCAGCAATTAGGTGTCTCTGCTGCTCTTTAAAGTATTTAGGAAAGGATACGCCAGAGCCAATATTGGTCACTCATGGCCAAGCTTCAGACAGCTCATAGCCAGGAAGTTCTCCTTTATGTCTAATCTAATGGGAGTCAGTTTAGGCTGAGACACTAGCCAACTAAGGGAAGAGGAATTTTCCTCCTACCCTAAGCTTGTTTGAAAGAGGCTGAGCCAAACTCCTATTGATGGGCCCAGTTGGGCCTCATTTCTAGGTGGATGATTAGGCAAGACCCCTACTGACAACTGATTTCAAGGGTCCCCATCCAGAGAGCTCCCTGGGCCACAGAGAACCCGTTAACTTCACACACAAGGATTAGCTCTCTTTCATGTTGAGATTCTTTTCCAGGTAAATTTGCAGCATATTTAGTCAGTGGGAAACCCAGTCTTTTCCTGCAATTAGCCCCCAGTTCAGCTTCAGTGACTGTCAATGCCCCATTCACCCTCAGCCTGAGTAATCACATGTCATCATGCCCAAGGGTTATCTAACCCTTTTCCAACAATGGCACATGTGGTGACCTCCCTTTATCACTTAGAATAATAATTTGTACCAGTTGGCACAAGGGATGCATTAGTCCCTGCTCTTTTGATCTTCAGACTGAAAATAATTTTTTTTCTAAACCATCATTTATTGATTTTTTTCTTTCATAGTTTTCTATCATTGAGAGAAGACAGTGGTTTGAGTTCAAGTCCTAACTCTACTGTTTACTAAGTACATGACCTTGGCCAAGTTATTTAACCTCTTGGCAATTCAGAGTTGAGAGTTCTTGTCTTTAAAACAGGGATAATACTACCTACTTCAGAAAGATTATAATAAGGTTCAATAAGCTTCTAAATCTCTTAGCACAGGTCTAGTACACCTAATAAGATTCCCTGCCCTCCCTTTTTTCTTCCTCCTCACATATACCCAGATACGGAGGAGAAAAGAGATAGTTTTATTTTCCAACATCTACCCCGGCCCTTGCCACCCATTTTCTGAGTACCACTTTATTTTCTACCCATTCTCAGGGACAACACACATAAAATTAATTTCTCCAAAGCAAATGGCACAATGGAATCTGAATTCCAAATGCCTCCAGTCTTTTTCTCCCCACGCACTGCAAGGGTGAACAGGAGCTTCTTGCCCCCACTGCCATGGTTTCTGCTGTTACTCTTTCTTCTCAGTCAACCCAGGGTCTTAGGTGGACTGAGTCCATTCTCCTGTTCAATTCTCAGGACCCTACCACAAACTCACAGGTGTTCAGCACCTCCATGATAGGGAGAAAGGAGAAAGAGCATCTCAGCACCACCCAAAACCAAGGCTACTTGAACACAGGATTTGCATTCACTTCTGTCCTCTGCCCCACAAATACACTGTACATTTACCCACTCTGTGTAAGTGCATGCTTAAAGTCAAGTGTGTGGCTAGAAAGCAATTGGCTAATGGTCAATATTAGCAGAGAACAATTTTTTTTTTTTTAACATAAAACCCTAGGAAACAGTGTGTTCGGTTGAGTCCTCAAGTACCTGAATTTTTTATTAATTACCAAACAGGTATTTTACTTTTCGTAACTGAAGTTGGGCAGGGATGGGATTCCTGTTGGGTGACTGTTGGTGTTGGTGTTGTTTTGGTTCCTACTAAATAGAAAACATTAATCAGTTCCTTCAATATTGGAAATGTGCCTGCTGTTGGGCAAGTTCATGGTTACTCATAGATGCATTCAGTCACATGCCCAACATAACTATACTCGCTCCCTTCAGTTATCTTGTCACTAGCAAGATCTTGTATAGTACAACCAAACCCCAAAATTAGACTCCCCCATGAGGCCATATAATGTACCCACCACCTCCCTTGTACCTTCAGTCTTTCCAATAGTCTAATGGCTGCCCCTGTTGAAGCTGTAAAATGTTTGGTAATTTCAGTCTCAGACAGATTGGTGGTATCCCCAGAGGAATGGTCATAGACAGAGAAGTGAAGGAAAAAATATGCCCAACCTCCCCCCATCATCAAATCAAAGAAATAAAAAAACTGTCTCCTTGGTGCCTCCCCAGTATTTATGTCTGAACTCAGCAGACACCCCTGGGCTGCAGCCAGTCTATGTATTAGCATTAGTCCATTACACTTTTTATGATGCATGTTACCCACCCCTAACCCCCCCAGAAAAACATTTTATGACTGTCCTTTTCATTTCTGGATAAAGCTTCACCGAATGGCAGATGCCTGAATCTCCCCACTCTTTGGGGAGCTATTTGTAGGCAGCCTGTCCCAGGCCGTAAACAACGGGAGATAAACCACAGCCACTGACAGTAAATGCAGCCAAGGCCACGGAGGTGCAAAAAGTAGGGGGTGGGATAAGCTTGGAGTCTTGTACAATCACAGTGCCTGGTGGGTCTGTGGGTCTCCCCTACTCACAGAAGGAGAGTCAAGAGACTGGGGCCAAAGAGGTTACCACCCTCCCAGATCTCCACAAAAGCTCGAGGGAAATCTTACCGCTCTCCCTCATGCCTGTCTCCCCCAGTGAAGCCATGCATCCCTTAACTGTGATCAGAACCAGTCAACTTTCCAATCAGAAGGAGAAGATTCACTTTGGCATCATTTTCTACTGCCAGCTCATGCTGCTACCTAGATGACTACATGCCACTCATCTCCCACGGATGCTTCTAGATCTTGGAGCAACTTCTTGGAAGTTTCTCTGCCTTCTCCCACTCACTCTTCTTGTAACACCCACCCCTACCTCTTCCTCCTCCACTCTCCAATGCTCTTCTTCTCCCTTGTTGCCAAGTTCGAGTCTTACCAATCCATCGCCACTACTTCTGGCTGATTAAAACTTCAGCGTGAACTCTGGTGGCCATGGTGGTAATATTTATTTATACCACCTTTTGAGCTGTACCCACAAGCAAGTCACATAGGACACTGCAGGAAACAGCACCTTGAGCCAGCTTTGCTCCAGAAAAGATGCCCTTGGGAAAATAAAAACAAATTCTGAATGAATACTAGAACAGTGGAGATTTCTGATTCTTCCTACACACACGAAACAGCAATCGAAAGCAAAGAAGGAGATGGAAGGGCTGGGAGATGGAGAAGGACAGCAGCAAAACCGTGAATAGTTAGTGCATGGCGGGGTTTTGTTTCTCATCTGCCCCATCTTGGTGGCAGGATGTATAGATAGGATGGAGGTAATGGTGTTCTTTTTCTTTTCCTTAGTTGGTTTTGGACTCCACATCAGATGGAGACATGTAGATGAAAGTGGTGTGCATTTAAAATGTATGTACACATCAGACTACTGGAGATAGTAGCTATTATACTGCGTGTATTTTTTTTTTCTTTTTTTTTTGCAGTGAGCTGCTAAATTATTTATTGGGCACTGAGCTTTAATCTCATAAACCTGCCTTCAGGCCTCAGGCACCGGCAGCCTGAGCACTGCATAAAACACATACGTCGGGCGGGCTGCATGGAGCACTCCGGTGACTCTAGGTAGTGATTGTTCATTTTCACTCAGCCTTTTCCCTCAGATCAGCTCATTAACAGCAGGCAGACCCTATGAAGAGCCTTCTAGTTTTCCCATCACTGTGAACTTGGAAATTGATTTGCATCTAGTAGCAGACAGGGGCCCCCAACCTGAGCACAAAGTACCAGGGGAACTGTGGCAAGAGGCTGTTCTCACAGTCTCTTTCCTTGGCTGAGGGATCAGCCTAAAAAGATGGAGTAAATGACTCCAGGATTACAAACCATTGCTGGATTGTCCAGAGCTATGTGCCCCATGTGCCCTATGCTATGAACCCCCTTAACTTCCCACCTGCAGAACTCATGGGTGACTGATCCTAGACAAGTGTTTTTTATTTAAAAATTAAAAAACAAATTTTAAATAAAATTTTTAGTTATTTATTTTACATTAAAAAATTTTTTTAGAGACAGGTCCCACTCTGTCACTCCAGCTACAGTACAGTTGTGCAATCATAGCTCACTACAGCCTCCATCTCTTGTGCTTAAGCAGTCCTCCTGACTTGGCCTCCTAAAGTGCTGGGATTACAGGTGTGAGCCACTGTGCCCAGCCCAGACAAATTTTTTATATTTTGGGCATCAATTTGCCTTTTCTAAGTGAAAAAGATCTTTATTATCCTCCCTGGTTCCAAGGTCTGAGAGCAACTCTCTTGGTATGAATCTCCTTGTCAGTCTCTTAAATGCCAAGATAATAGTAACCTCCTTAAACTTATTCATTGGTTTCAGTTGTATAAAGAGCTTTCGTAAGTATATATATATTGCCCATTTTGATCTCATCTTGTAATCCTAACAGCCCCATGGGCTGTGATATTGTGGGTGAAGAAAGTGGTCAAGTGATTTGTCACTATCACCCAGTAATGACACTGAGATTAGAACCTGGATGTCCATCCTTTGTCCACACTAATCATTGCCTAGATGTGTGAGCTAAGTAGCATTACACGAGTATGGAAACTGAGGCACAAATCATCTCTGGCACCAAGGGGCCCTAGGGCTATGAGGGAATAATGTTAATACCAATGCCCTTGTCATGGAAATGGGAGCACAAAAAGGGTTGTGCTTTCCAAACCCTGGGCCTCTGCTGTCTTTGAGCAAACGAAGCAATGCCAGGACTGTCTGGGTTTCATCATGCACTGTGCTGCCGCAGCCAAAACCTTGTGACCCTCCTTTACAAAATCAGTAAGAAGAGGATATTGCAGTAGTTGGATGCACAGGGTTTTTCATCTATGTTCCAGGATTCAGGGGCTCCATGATCTACCAGAAAAATGTTTTACAAACATTTGTATATTTAGTTTTTTGTGTAGCGGGCCCATTGCTTACATTAGAATTTCAAAGTTGTTTATGACCCTAAAATATTAAGACCCTTTATCTAATTTTTTTTTTTTTTTTTTTTTTTGAGATGGAGCTTTGTTCTTGTTGCCCAGGCTGGAGTACAATGGCACAATCTCGGCTCACTGAACCCTCCACCTCCCAGGTTCAAGAAATTCTCCTGCCTGAGCCTCCTGAGTAGCTGGGACTACAAGTGTGCACCACCATACCTGGCTACTTTTTGTATTTTTAATAGAGACAGCATTTCTCCTTGTTGACTAGGCTGATCTCGAACTCCTAACCTCAGGTGATCCACCTCCCTCGGCCTCCCAAAGGGCTGGGATTACAGGCATGAGCCGCCGTACCCAACCTGTCTAATGGTTTTTTAAAAATGTGCCTTTGAGCTCTAGATGGCCACTCCCAATTCCCAACTCCACCCTCCTTCAATCAAAGTGTCTTACTTTCATCTATTTCATCTATTTCTTCTAGTAGGGTTAGGAGTATGGTTTTTTTGTTGTTTAAGAAAAAGGTTCAAATGGCAGATGATGACATTTTAGGTCTGCTTGATCATCACATGTTATGTACCTTGGGTATGTATCCTTCCCTCAGTACACACAGTGATTTTAGGATAAGGGCTGCATTCATTATCTCTCTACCTACAGTACCAGCTAATGTAAAAGACTTTCAATAAATGTTTCAAAAGAAGAAAAGGAGACAAGAAAAGTGGGGAGGGGGAAGAAATCCTAGGACAGGAGCCATCTCTCTGCCCCAATTTTGAGGCACCTTCTTGATGTAAGTCAAAGGCGCTTGCAGGTATGTGCTACGTTTCTGAGTGAGGTAGGACCTCAGGGATTCCTATCAATGTTTGTTGCTGGCCATGGGCAAAGAACAAGGTTCTTGGGGAGTGCACATGATTCAGGCAGTCACATCTCATACACAGAAATTCAAGCCAGCAGTGCTGCAGCTGAACCCTTTTGGGACTGCCCTTTTCCAGAGGGAAAAATCCTTTAGCCTCACTTAGCTCATAGCCTCCCTCACCTGTTAGTGCCCCATCTGCAAATCCCAGCAGATGCCAGGTCTGCACTGAAAGTCAACTACAGAGGATTCTATCAACCTTCTGGGGTCCAGGACTGAGTAGACGGTACTCCTCCTGCCACCAAAGTTTCGAAGATGCAGAGCAATGCCCGTTATTAGTGTGTTCATTCATACAATTATTTACTCACTCATTCAAAAAAATGACTATTACATATGGGCCTACTATGTGCTGTCAAACATATTACTTGTTGCTAATATCTGTATTAATTTCATCAAGCCAGTGGTTTCCAACTGGAGGTGATTTTGCAGACATTTGGCAGTATCTGGTGATATTTTTTGATTGCCATGTCTTGGGCAGAGAGAGCTGTTGGCATCTAGGGAGTAGAGGCCAGGGATACTGCTAAACATCCTACAATAGACAGGACTTCCTCCCCACAGTGAAGAATTATCTGGTCCACGATGTCAGTAGTACTGAGGTTGAGAAACCCTGATCAAGGCAACCAACATTTCTGGAGTGTCAACTATGTGCTAACCACTGTGCTAAGCACTGTTCATTTGATCTTTTTAACAGCCCTGCAACATAGGTACTATATTTTTTGAGATGAGAAAACTAAGACTCAGGGAGATTAAATTATTTTCGCATTTATTCACATAATATGTAGTTATTAAACAACTCAGTATGTAGTGGATTTGAAAAGCAAACCCAGGTCTTCTAGCCTCAAAGTCTACTCGTCTACAAGAGCATGCTAGCTCTCTGCACAAGGTCAGAAAGGAGAAAACATGAAAGAAGTAAGTGATGAAGAAGCATGAGTTTTGGGAGGAAAATGTTGTTCATAACTGCCACTGGAAACGAAAAAAAAAATCCCTTTTCTGCCTCCTTCTCTCCCAGTCTCCCATCTATACTCACATACACACACATACACAATCGAACAAAATCCTTGAGGCCCCAGTTTGCCTTCAGGTTTACTTTTGTGTGGGTGGTAATTTTAGCTTGAGATTCCACCCTCCATCCCCCAGCCCAAAATGTTTCTCATCTTACACATACAACCACACTTTTGGCTGGAAAGAGGGTGGAGATATTTCTCCTGCTCCTGAAATGCCTTGATAAAGATCTTCTCTCTGCCAACCTCCAGCTTCTCCTCGTGCTGATTTAGTGCCTGCTGTAGGAGGTGTGGGATTTTATTTGTAGCTCCTGACTGGCGGGCTGTTGGATAGGAGCTGTGTGTGTAGCGGGAAGAATATGGAGTTTGGCATCAGACTATCTTGGTTCAAATCCTATCATCTACCCGTTCGTTATTGGGTAGATATTGGGTAAATCCGTTAGCCTTATTGAGCTTTGGTTTCTTCATTTGCAAAATGAGAATGATGATACCTACCTTGCAGGTTGCTCTAAAAGTTAAATGAGGTCAGTTGTGTTAATCTTTTAGTGCAGTACTTGGCAAACAGGGAATACTCAGGAAATGCTAGCCAGTATGCTCATCCTTCTGCCTCAGCCCCAGGTTCACTTGTCTTTTTTTTTTTTCTCTTTATCTCTTCTCAGGATCTCAAAGAGAAGGGTAGGAGGGGTCAGGGATCCCTTCTGGTGGGCCTGCTGGACCATGCTTCCCTCCTTATTCTGGGCCTCCTTTGGGGCCCTGTGTATAGCTCAGCCCAGGCCCTTGAATCAGCCACAAGATCACTATCTTTGCTCTGCCTCTGTTTAGAGTCAGGTAACACAGACCACAGCTGCCGCCACCTCCCCAGGCAGGATCATGCAAGTGAGACTTATCACCATAAGACTCTCCCACTTCATCCCTAACTCAGCAGAGATTCACAACATGGCTGGAAGCATTAAGCAGTGGTACTCATTCACCCTGTTAAAAAGGTAGCCTGAAATCCTTCAGGATATTGAGGCCGGGAGGGATCCCCAAGATGCCTTGTCCTTTTAATTGTCCTCATGACTGTCTTTTTGCCCTTTTCTTTGCGCTTCTCATAGAGAATGTTTTGGAATGGATAGAGACAGAAGGGAAACTCATTCATAGAGAACCTGCCATGCACCAGGACCTTTCCATCCTAAGGTGGCTTATCTCTTTTCCTGGGCACACTACATCCAGCCCACCTGGGACTGGAGTACATGAGCATTGCTCTACAGAAGAAGAGGAGCTTCCACAGCCCTCTGCCATCTTATCTTTGGTGACTTCTGGAACCACAGGGTCTGGAAGATCCAATTTTACACAGTATACTTTCACATTTTTCCTCTCATTTAGTTCTCATAGCAGCTTGAGAGTTGGGGATTCATAGCTCCATTTTTTTTCTTTTTCTTTTTCTTTTTTTTTTTTTTTTTTTTTTTGAGATGGAGTTTCATTCTTGATGCCCAGGCTGGAGTGCAGTGGTGCCATCTCAGTTTACTGCAACCTCTGCCTCCCAGGTTCAAGCAATTCTCCTGCCTCAGCCTCCTGAGTAGCTGGGATTACAGGCACCCACCACCATGCCCAGCTGATTTTTGCATTTTTAGTAGAGATGGGATTTCGACATGCCAGGCTAGTCTTGAACTCCTGACCTCGGGTGATCCTCCCACCTCAGCCTCCCAAAGTGCTAGGATTACAGGCGTGAGCCACTGCTCCCGGCCCATATCTCCATTTTGCAAATGGATTGAACTGAGATTCCCATGGATTATTCAGTCAGTAAGCAGTGGATCCTTGGCATAAATCCCTAGTTTCGGGGCTCAAAGTTCACAGTCTCCATGAGGGCTCCATACTCTTGTTGTGTCTTTTCCTTTATCCTACCTAAGACAGGCATCCAGTCTATATTGCTAGAACCTCTGTGACGTGTAATCTCAGAAGGTGTAAAGGACAATAGAACATGGGTTCTTTCCTCAGGTGCCTAGTTGAAGGCATGAGATAAGCTTGCCTCCCTTGTACTTCCCCTCAAGACAGGATCTGGGAGCTCCATTCTCATAAAGATTCGGGTGTGTGGCACTGGTGGTGGTGCAATGTGGAGCTGGGGAAAAGAAGCCCATAATCAGGCAGGCTGAGCTCAGTCCCAACTCTACAGCCACTGGCCTTGGGGAAATCATCCAAGTTCTCTTATCCCTAAAATGGAGACATTGATCATTTCACTTCCTCCTTCACAGGATTGTGGGGCAGATTTAGTGAGATGATACGTGTGAAAGCAATAGTAACTGCACACCACTGCACAAATGTAAGGGTTAGTGCTGCCTTCTCTCTGCTACCTGACCCATCTGATGAGCAGCATCAGAAAGAACCTGACACCTGCAGGTTATATCCCTCAAGTACATGGCCTGGTAATGCTCTGAAGGTGGAGAAAATACTTGCCAGGGACTTTTACAAGATCCTGGTCATTGTGCTAACAGTAAGGGAAACAACAGTTCAGACAGGACAGAGTACCTTGCAGACATCTTCACATAGCACTGGCTGGTTTGCTGTCTCTAAAAAATTTTTTAGGTTGTGAGAGTTTCAGGTTTGCTTTCATGAGTCAGCGTTAGGGAACTAAGCTAAAATCACAGAGCAGAAAAGATTTCAGAGCTCAAGCGTTCAGGTGGTATTCTTTGGAACGCATTTGTTGTTAAGGCTGTTGCTCCTGCTTCCCTCCCTTCCAAATCCAGCCTCCCTATGGTCTCTCTCTCTCTCACATACTACAGAACCAAGATCAGCCTCTCTGGGCTGTGTAACAAAAACCATCTTTCTCTTGCTGGTCCATGACATACCCCTGCCAGTCTGGGAGCTATTACCTTTTCCAGATGTGGAATAATTGCAGGGCTAATCACCCCTGGAGACTGCTGGGACCCTTCTCTAAGGGTCTCCAGGTCCTTTCATTTAATCCTCATGACAGTCACTAACAATAAAGAAGAAAGTGGTAGATGCTGAGTGAGGAGCTAAGGTATTTGTCCAGAGACACAGCAAGCTGCCTGTAATTCTGGTTCAAAATTCTTAGGTCTGCAAAAAAACTGAAAAATGTCTCTTGTCCCTCCCCCCACCTTCCTACAGGAAGGATTTTGTACAGAATAACATTGCAATTCCCAGGACAGCCCTTCGTTCCTTAGCTACTTCTCTACAGATGTGGGGCCACCTACTCTCTCCCCATCCCATTTTCTCCATCACCGCCTCCTGCCTCCAAGCCTACCTTTCTGAAAGATGTTCTTGACACTGTCATTAAACAGCTGCCAGCAACACCTGCTGGCATTCTCTGTTGCAAAGATAACAACCCAACTTTAAAAAGAGAGAATACAAAACAAGAAAGGCTATGGGAGGTGTAGTTGTGGGTTTTGGTTTTGTTTTGTTTCTTTTCCTGTTTATTTTTTGCCAAA
The DNA here is from genome assembly GCF_009764315.1 of Trachypithecus francoisi. NCBI lineage: Eukaryota > Metazoa > Chordata > Mammalia > Primates > Cercopithecidae > Trachypithecus > Trachypithecus francoisi. The sequence continues at coordinate 65,191,759 of NW_022681470.1, read as the reverse complement.
TTACATTTTGTACATTTCTCTGTTGATTCTCTTATTCCTTTGCATTTTCTATTCTCTATTGATGAACCCCCTCTTCCAACCCCCACTTTGAAAATCAAGAAAAGGAAACCTGTTTCAGGATTAAATATGGTGTCAACATGTAGCTAGGATCTGAATACCTCAAAGAAAAGTCACAGGGGTTGTCTCCACCTACTCAGACCTTCAATGGTGAAGAAAGAAAGATGGATAAAAAAAGATGGAGGGGCCAGCATTTTCCTCCTACCCTCCTGGGCCTCCTTCCAACAAATGCTGATGCAAGGTGATGAAGATAGCGTTCTCAGAATCTGTGCCTAATGATAACTCCCTCAGAAAGTCATGGGAATGCTTTCCCCACCTGTGCGTGTACACTGGTGTTTTTTCGGTTCATCCAAGGAGTCATTGTAGGGAGGGCTACGTCTTGTCTGCTGCCCCAGTGGTTGCTAAGTCTTGATAGACAGCACTTCTATCTGCCCTGCCCTCCTGCCCACCCACAGAGATGTGGCCCATTCTGAAACCACCAGCACCCCTTCCTTGCCACACCTGTCTCTAAGTGCCACTGGATCCCACTGCACAGCTAATTCCCTTTTGCGACCAGCTGGAGGAACACAAAGCTTATTATTCTTTTAAGACAATAGCTCAAAAGCGATAGGTTTTTGTTTTTGTTTTTTTTTTCTTTCAGAGAAACAACAAGGAATAAAGGGGCAGCTTCAGGAAATCGAGTTGTGTTTTGTGTTGCCAGGGGGTTGGGGGCTGGTGAGGGCTGGAGGGGTTGGGTTACTGGAAGCAAGATTCAAGGGAGCTTTGCAGAGGTCAACCCCAAGCAGTGTTTGTGGGAACCATCAAACTGATGACTCTGCTGATTTTCTGTAGTGTCATGGAAAAGGATTGTAGGGAATTCTTGCCAAGTCTTTAGAAGAAAAGATATATATAGCTAAAGACATGTATATTTATAGAGAGATATATGGATATATTTATGCCAGTCATGCCAATGAGCTCTGCAACAAGAAGGAGGGGCCTCTAGAGAAGAGCAGGGCACCGGGATCTCCCTGCAGCATTTTCTGGCCCTTGGGAGAAGAAAATAAGAACATCATCGAAGGCACCTGAATCCGTGGCCTTAATCCCGAGGGGCCCCACCTCCTGGACTGAGAGGGCCTCCTTAACAAGGCCAAGCCAGGAGTTTTCCTTTGAACGGTTCAGTCAAATCCCTGCAGCCTAGAAGACACCTTAGAAGGAAATCTTTCTGGGAGTCTTTGATCCCTGAGGAACCTAATGTTCAGAGAAGAGTGTGAGAGGCAGGGATTCCCTATGGGCCAATGCCAGATGTAGGGAGGGGGCTGATGGGAGGGCTGAGCGCTCCATGCCTGAAAGAAGGGAAGAATGGCCCAAAATTCACTTTTGCTTCCACCTGTGGGCAAAAAGCTTAATTGGACTGTTGGGCTTGGAAGGGCCCAGACCCTGCTTTTAGAGGAACTGGGAGGATTGCCTATTTAGCTGGGACCATCTGTTGGCCCTCCGCTTAAGCCTGGGGGAACAGCTGAGGCTTACTGAGAAATTGGGCTAAAGATTCTTTCCAGAAATCTCCCTGGAACTGCATGAGGCGTGTGTGTGTGTGTGTGTGTGTGTGTGTGTGTGTATGTGTGTGTGTGTGTGTGTGTGTGTTGTGTGTGTGTGTGTGTGTACTCTTTGTGATTTCTCTGCACCAGCGGATCTCTTGATGTGAGTGAAGCAGCACAGGCTCAAGGGTGAGCTGGGCGGGAGAGGCTTTGCTGGGTGTGCCCAATATCTGGCTTTAACATCTCTCATTCCATCTCCATCATGTCAACAACTTTCAAGATTGACTGAAGCATAACTGCTTGCCTCATCCCCAGCCTGTGTGCCCCTTCCATCCCTGCCTACACCTACCTCAGTAGAGGCCCTGGGGTGTGATGAGTAAGTCAGGCTAATGACACTACACCCACCTTATCTAGGGCTGGCCTTGGTATCCTTTCCTTGGTTTTTTTAAGCAGGAGGTAGAGATGGGAGGCAGAATATGATTGCAAAACCTGTTTGGCTGTAGCTACCACCTGAATTCCTCCTTTGCTAGAGACAGCCTCCCCCTTCCTCCCCAGGCAAGTTGAATTGCTTAGGACCGGCAAAGAGACTCAGAGTCTAAAGAAAACCTTCAGGTTGGCAGAATAAACATTCTTACCCGTCCTTCCCTCCTCCCTGTCTCAACCCACCCCACATCTATCCTCAGGGCCAGTTAGCCCTCATTCCTAAGGAGCAGGCTATCATGTGAACGTCTGGAGAAATCAAGAATAAAAGTTACACTTGAGTAAAAACTTCCTAGAACAGCACTGTCCAAGATAACATTCTGTGATGAGAAAAAACTTTTGTATCTGTGCTGTCCAATACAGTAGCCATTAGCTACAGGTGGCTATTGAGAGATTGACACATATTAGTGTGCCTGAAAAGCTGAATTTCCTATTTTACTTAATTTTAATTAATATAAGTATACATAGCTACCTGTGGCTAGTGGCTATTATACTGGATGGTGCAGTTCCAGAATGTGAAGTAGAAATAACTTAGAAGTCTAGGGTACCATGAAATCTTAAAGGAATAGTCTCCATCTCTCAGTCCCAGTTGAAAAGGGGGCAGTTTTGTGAGATGCTACGGTGCAATTTCTTTTTCATCTGCCCCAGAATAAACCAAATTCCCAGCTTAAAGCATCAGATAGGCCTCTCTCGGTGATCTGTTTCCCAGGCAAAAGAAACTGAGGGGTGGATAAGCAGGAGTGGGGCCCAGCACTGCCCCCTACCTCCGAAGAACCCCCACCCCCTGGCACCTGGCTCTGGCTTCTCGTCCACAGCAGGGACCCCAGCGGGGACGCCGTGCAGAATGGTGCTGCAACTGCAGACATCTGGTTTTCCTCCCATCTTTGCCCCTTCATTTCTTTTCTGTCAGCAACGACTCCTGGCTGTGGATGGTCAGCAGAGTCAACGAGGCCCTGCAGACCTCCTTTCCGGCTCCCTCTACTCCCCAGTCCCCTGCTGAGGAAGGTTAAGGGGGAAAGTGAAAAAAAGAGACAGGAAGGCAGAGTGAGGGTGAAATGAAATGTTAGTGACATTCAAGAAAGTGACTTCATGGGGCTCTCACTGTCCTCCCTCCAGATTCAGGATGAACCTTGTCTGGTTTATAAGCCATCAGTGGCTTCTCCTGTCTGAGTTGCCAGACTCTTGTGCCCCCACCCTCCATGGCTCACAGCAACACATGTGCCTCCTTCCATATCATGGCAGGTCCATCTGTGACCTTTGTTCTTCTGACCTCTCCCCTAGAGGAGGGGGGAGTGCCAGAAGAACTTTCCCTCCCTATCCCAGATTGAATACATTCAACTTGCCTCTCTGTACAGCCTTCCCCAGTCCCTGTAGGTAAACAGGAGGAAGAGAGGAAAGGCTATCTTTCTTGACGAGGAGGTTAGCAGCCCCAGCTAGATTCCACATGGGAAGAAGTTGTTCCTTTTTCTGATCTTGGCTCCTTGGCTTTTACTGTCCCCCACCCCTAGCCAGGGATGTGACCACCCTGTGAAGCATTAATTCACCCGGTTACTCAGCAGCCAGATTCTCTTCCAGGAGAGGCTGAGCTGCCCATCCTAGAACGGGCTAGAACCCAGCAGTGCTGGATGCAAACTCCCCACACAGCTCTGCCCAGCTGAAAGGCTGCTCTTCAAACCCCTTTTCTTACTCAGAACTGCAGAGGAAAGCAGGAGAGCCCTTGTTTTGCTACAAAACAGCAGAGTGATGGCAAATACGCCTCAGTTTGCCTATCTGCAAAATGAGGAGACGGCCTCATAAGGCCCTTCCAGAGCTCCATTCCGTGAGTACAATGTCCCAACATCGCCACTTGTGTGGGCAGAGCAGGATGCTGTCAGTAGCTATGGAACTGCCATAAAATTCTCTTGCAGTTTTTTGGTGGTTCTGATTTCTTTTTCTTTTCTTTTTCTTTTTTTTTTTTTTTTTTTGAGACAAAGTATCTGTCACCCAGGCTGGAGTGCAGTGGCACGATCTGAACTTGCCGCAACCTCTGCCTCCCAGGTGCAAGCAATTCTCCTGCCTCAGCCTCCTGAGTAGCTGGGATTACAGGCAGGTGCCACCGCACCTGGCTAATTGTTGTTTTTTAGTAGAGCTAGGGTTTCACCATGTTGGTCAGGCTGGTCTCGAACTCCTGACCTCATGATCCACCCGCCTCAGCCTCCCGAAGTGCTGGAATTACAGGCATGAACCACCGCATCCGGCCTCTGATTTCTTAAGGAAGAGAGATGAGCCCATTGCTTATCTCCTTCTACTGGTTTGATCCATTGTGTTTCGAGTTCTAAGCTCTGGAGCTGAGCTGAGCTAGACTGAACAGACCATGGTGGAAGAGATGGGAGAGGTACTAAGTCAATTTGTCTTTGTTTGTAAAGCAGCTAGAGCAGGGAGGAGTTGAAACGAGATAATAGAAAGAACTTCCTAAATGGGACAGGGTCTCAGGGGAGTGTATGTAACATTTCCTTTCCTAGCAAAATTTCAAAATAAGAAAGTTGGAGGAGAACATTTGCCTCCCAGAGCTATTTTTCAGGACATGATTTAAAATTACAGCTTCTCCTATCTCTCTGCATTCCACCACTTCCCATCCCTGGACCCCATCCCTCCCTTCACAGTGAACTCGGGCTCACAAGGGCCTGGTCTACAGATGGTGGAAAGAGGTGGGCGGTTTTGCCAGACAGCAGGGGCGAGATTCCCTCCCAGCCCCTCTCTGACTTCTGACCTCTGCACCTTTCTTGCTCGTGATCCCTAAATTACTGAGCTGTCTAACCCTCTCTAGGGAGGAGGGAAGCAAACAGGGCTGACGGGAGGTGGAGCAGAGAAAGTATGAGGTGGAGGTCAGGGGTCTTTTCACAGTGTGTTTTGGCAAAGGAAGCCTGTGGAGCTGCCAGTGGGATTGGACTTTCATCTCCTGAGCTGGCCCCCTCACTGGGTAAGCAAAAGCTGTCACTGGAGCTGTGATTTGGAGCATGTGCTCTGGGGAACTGGGCTGCATCCCTCAGGGTCTGGCCCCCTGAAGGAAAGACCAGAGAACAGACAGGGCCTTCCCTGTACCCTCCTGCCACCATCCTCCTCAGCCTTAGGAGGCGACAGCAGTGCCTGGGAAGGGGCTTGCTCAGAAGGAAAAGGCTTGGTCTGGCCTGCCTGGGTTGGGAAGTGGTTGATGGGATGGTCCTCAGGGAACCAGACAGCATGAAGCTTCTCTGATGCTTCTTATAGCCCTCAGTGTGTTCCAATCACTCCAGAGAACCTCCCACATGCATTTGTCTCCCAGCCCAGCAAATTAAAATCTGAAAGGAAGGAAGAGGTCACAGGCTCAGAGCCTGGACACTAGAGGTTTCTCGCTGGGTGAGCATGGGAAGGCTTGGAAGGCTGGAGTTTGGGGTCACAGAGGAGCCAGGCTCCACCATCCCCTCTCAAACTTGGGCAGGGGGAGACCCCAGAAGCTTGACATGGCCAGGGCCAATAGCGGTTCCTCCCTTTCCCTCCTACCCCCATTTCCCTCATCACAGTCCTTTTTACCCCTCCTGGGGTATCTTCCATCCCAATTCCCCTCGATTGCTTTAAGGTGTGGGGCAATGGCAGCGAATACTCATGAGGGGCAGAAACTTCAGACAAAATCTCTGAAGACTCACCCGTGTCTCCACACTTCTTCCACCCCTTGCTAGCTGTGTTAAGTTAACCAGTGTGACTCTCAGTTTCCTCATCTGTCAAACGGTGTAAATAATAGTGCCTTTCTAGGATGGATGTCAGTGTTGTTTGGATTCAACATAAAGCAGATTCAGAGGGTGTAACACAGTGCCTGATACATGCAGGTTAAGCATGAGCTCTTGTGTTTTTGTTTCCCAGGTTTCTTCTCTGTTGGTGGCTCTTTAACAAATAGCGACAGTCCATACCCAGGCAGCCACAGCCACAGCCACTGCCACTGCCACAGCCAAGGCTCAGGCTATGTGATGAACTGTTTTCTCTGTCTTCTGCCCCTGCTCCCAGCCATTCCAGCAGAGGTGCCCACTCAGGCCTCCCACTGGAGCCCCTCTCCCACCGCATGAATGCAGAGGCGTTTCTTCTGCTGACAGCCTGAAGACAGGCCATTTTTCTTCTCCTCCCATATAATGGCCTTTACTCCCCTACCATTCCACCCCCCTTTCCCAGCCTTAATGACTTTAACATACACACAGTTCTTTAAAAAAAAAAAAAAAAAAATACAAGCCCCCAGTGAGCTGCTCTAAACCGCCTGTTGTGGAGGAGAAACAACCCAAGCACATGTTCACAAGTCACTGCATGTGATGACAGGGGGCCTTGTGCTAATTTCCTCGCGTTTGAAGCCCCAGGGTGGGGGTGGGGCGGGAGGCAGCCAGAGGAGAGAGACCCAGGGCTTGGGTATTTGCTTGTTCTTTGATCCTCCTAGAAAATGCTGTAGCATTTAGGGAAGTATTTCATCCTGGGAAATCTTGAAGAAGCATAAGAAAGATGCCTTTAGGCAGGGGTTAGGGGGTGGCAGGGGATACTGTAGAAGGAGGGTGCTACCAGATGACCTTTTCTCTCCCTGAGATTCTGAATCCCTACTCTGGCTTCCCTGGGCAGTGGGAGAGAGGACAGGATCTCCAAGGGGAGGCTCCAGCTCATGATATTTATGGATTTGCTGAAGCCTCCTACCCTAACACTCACACAGTTTCTGCCTCCAGTTTCTCTTTGCGGCTTATCTGGGAGAGGCTAATAGAGCCTCCGGGGCCCTCATCTGCCCCTGCTGTGGATAGCATCTAGGATAAGCCTCTTCCTCTGATCTTGACCTCTAGGACTGATGTGTAGTCTATGAACCAAGGGATGGTCTGGTGGGGGAGTAGGGGAGTGAGTGCTGCCTGCCTCTTGGCAGACCATTGTGCCAGGAGGGAGGAGGTGCCTGACCACAGGCAGGTCCGGCAGAAGGGAAAGAGGACAGTGAGCCAAGAACCCCGGTTGCACCCCCTAGCATGGAAATGGAGCTGGCTGGGAGCCAGGTTTTCCTCTAAATCAGAAGCAAATGCACCAAAGCTGCAACCTTACCCCTTGACCGAGGACGGGAAAGTGCCTGTCTGACCTCAAGTTATTGGTGCTATTATCATCATTATTGGTAATATCACCATCATCATCCTGTAATTTACCAGCTTCAATGGTGAGGACGCTTAGGCCTCCTCTGGGCTTTCATGTTAAGAGAAAATGAGTTGTGGCAGCCTCCCCGCCTCTCTCCTCCCCATAACCACCCACAGGGCCTCTGCCCCTGTCCTCATCACCAGAGACTCTCCGTAGCCCAGGCCCAGCATGCTGTCATGCTTGTGGGGATGCCGTGTGTCAGGGCTTACATGCTAGGGCAACGGGAAGGCCCCTTTGCATGGTAGCACGTGTCCCTCCTCTTTAAACCAAGAAAAAGACTTCAACCCACACCCTAAACTAGTGGTTCTCAAACTTAAGCTTGCATCCGAATCAACTGCAGAGCTTATTAAAATGCAGATCACTGGGTCCTACTCCCAGCGTTTCTGATGTAATGGATCTGAGATGCAGCCTGAGAATTTGCATTTCCCAAATGCTGATTTTGCAAGTTCCCAGTTGATGTTGATGCTATTGATCTGAGTACTACATTTTGCAAACCACTGCCCTAAGGGTGAGTTATTGGAACTCTCCTTCTCCTCGCATCCTCCTGGAGACAGGTGTTTACATTTTCCCTCATTCGATACCTTCCAAATTGGGTTCCCAACAAGGAGGCCAAGGGCCCAGGTGCAGTGTGAGTGCTGCTAGCTCTCACACATAGGAACCCCTTGGAGAGAAGGCAGAGGCAGGCAACACCCCCGCCCCTACCCCTGAAGATTTATTCTTTCATTTGGTATTTTAGGCCTTCCTCAAGGGGGTGCTGGGGCCAGCCTGACTCATTGTGTAAACCCTTTTTAGGAACACTGGGCCGCAGCCAAGCTCTCCTCCCTCAGTTAGGCCCACCCTCATTCTTCCCCACCTGTTCCTCTAGCTGAGCTTCAGGCTCAGCAGAAAGTGACAATGTCCCTGTGCACACTCTCCCCACGCCCGGTAGGGAACAGGCACCTGGCTGCACATTGTGTACATTAATTTTCAAAGCAAGGCTTCTCATAACTCTTTGCCATAGCTTTCTCCTCTCCTCTGCTCCAAAGAGCTCAGGAATACCGCAAAAACAGTGCCATGGGAGCATTACCTTTGCTCTTTTTTTTTCTCCTCTCGGTAGGATAAAGAGGAAAGAAGGTAGGAATGAACACTTATTATGCTCCTATGGAATGACAGAGGCTGTGCTAAATGCATTGCACATCATCTTCTATTACCAGGAGTGTTTTCTGCCTAATGTTTGTTCAAGTCCTCAGGGTAAGCCCCCTGTTTTGCAGTAAGAGGTTTGAAATCTCTAGGTATACACTATACACAGATAACAAGAGATGGGCAAAGTCTAGTCCAGTGATTCTCAAACATGAGAGTGCATCAGAATCACCTGACTGCTTGTTAAAACACAAATTGCTGGGTCCCACCCTCAGAGTTTCTGATTCATTAGTACTGGGCTGGGGCAAGGCCCAAGAATTTGCATTCCTAACAAGTTCTTAGTTGGGGCAGATGCTTCCACTCTGGGGACCATGGGTTGAGAATCACTTATCTAGTTCTACAGCCCATTGGTTAGACTTTTGCTGACTGTTATTTTATGTTTAACTCATCAGAACTGTATTTCCACCTCTAGACCAGATTGTACTCTTTCTAAGGTCCCTTGAGGTCACTAAGGAAAAATGTGATCAGCTTGCTAATTCCATGTTGTTTATTCATTTATTCAAAAGATAATAATCATTATAGTAAACACTCATTTAGTGCTTACTAAGTGCCACTGTCCTAGAGCTTTGCATGTATTAACTCTTTTAATCCTCATAAATAATCCTGAGGTATCTGTAATTATTATCCCCACTTACAAATAAAGCAACAGAGATACAGAGATGTGAAGGTTACACAGCTGATCAGAGGTGGAGCAGGGATTCAAACCAGGCAATCTAGTTCCAGAATTTGTTTTGCTAATCAGTCCTCTGCATGGTGAGTATCTGTTTTGAGTTAGGCACTATGCTGGATTCTGAATGCATCAGGTAGGAAAAATGCAAAAAGGTGAGTAAGTCACAGCCTTTCCTTTAACAATTAACAATGTTTAACAGTTACAGCCTTTCTTTGTATGAACAATTGGAACATCATAGAATAGTACCAAGACAGAAATCGGTATCCAGTGCTGAGGCCCTAAAGCAGGCAGAATGAATAACTAGGTCTGGGAGAGTCAGCAAAGGCACCAAAGAAAAGTGTGCATGGAACTTGGTTTGCAATGCAAGGAGTTTTGAGTTGTGAAAGAGGCAAAAGGCCATTCCCCAGCAGCAGCCAAAGCAGTCTGTGCAAAGGCACCGTGGTGAACTGGGCACAGCAGGTTCAGGGGACTATGAGTGGTTCAGTGCTAGAGAAGCCCAGGACTCAAGCAGGAAGGGAGTAGGGCAGAAAGGAAAAGCAGCTGACAGGCAGGCTATGGCTACGTTGTCAGCACTCAAGAGTTTGGACTTTGGTTATCAAGGGGAAACCATTTAAGGTCTTTGGAGCAAACGAGGGACGTAATCAGATGTGTCATTTTGAAAGATAACTCCAGGTTTTAGCTTTTAGTTCAGCATGGGCTGCATGAACAGACACAGCAGGAGCTGGCCTTCCCTCGCATCCTCAGTCACTTACATCTCCCTGGGTAAAATCACCCTCTTTCCCTGGCACTTTCTGTCTACCTGGACAGCATCCCCTTATTGTCTGTTTCTCACTGTGGGACTTTTTCTAGTTGATCTTTTCCATTCTTCTCAAGGCTTTTCCAACCTGTACCCACCTAACTCTGACCTTGTCACTCATTAATTTTGCATCCTATTTTTCATGACCCCAAGATATCTGTAGCAATGTTGTTTGTAGCCTAGAAACCCTTGCTTAGGTTGGCCATGACTCCTTGCTCTGGTAGGTAAGGGCAGATGTGGATTCATGCATAATTTGAGGAGTAAAGAAGGGGCGACAGCCTCTTCCTACCCATGCCCGTGGAAATGAATGAGTCTAGAGTTAGTTGCAGGCCACTGGGACCCCTCTGCAGTGCTTACCTGTCTCACTCAACTCTTGTCATCTCATTGGAAAGGCTGATGGGAACCAGTACTAGAAGCGCCATCCTGGGACCTTTATTTTTTCATCTGTGAAATGGCAACAATTCCTTCCCTGTTTATTCCATAGTTATTGTGACCTTAACTCAAACCTGACTTTTGAAAGGCTATTGTAAACTGTAAAGTACCAGACAACTATGAGAGAGAAGGAGGGTACGTAAGGCTGGTTGGTTCCAACAGAAACAGAATTGAGCCATCCATCAATTCACTTCAGACAAAACCCCAAGATACCACGCAATGGGAAGCCAGCCAGTGTCCAACCCTATAACCATCCCAGTGAGTCCCTAGGCACCTTTTAACTATATTTTTAACCATACTGTCCTCTGTCTCTGGCTGTTAGGTTTTCTTAGGCACTCTCTTAGGAAGACTGCCTTTCTCCAGCCTGACCTCTGCCCACCACGGCTTCAGGTTGTTTCTCCCAGCCCCCTCTGGGGCTATGAATGACCTTTCCAGATTTCCAGCCCATTCCCCTGGGGAGCAGTGATTCCTATTATAGAGACAGCTGGCCCCAGGACTGCAGCTCAGGCTTCTCAACAAAGGACGGGACCAAGAAAGAGAACATAGTTGCAATCAGACTGCCTAGACTGTCACAGGACACAAGCATAGTTTAGTCTCCTCTACCCCTATAGGATCCTTTGGAGGCCATTTTACATTCTTCCTCTTCCTCCAGGCCAGGTAGCCTCTATCTCTTCTTACTTTAATGCTGGGCCTTTGTGTCTTTGTTCAGAGGATGCACCAGCCCTGGAGGGATACAGTGCGGGAACAAGAAGGGACCTCCCCCGGGAAGGAAGGACTCTTGCCAAGTGACTGGCTGTATTCCATACTGGAGGCCACATTTCACTGTCGGGTGCTCAGCTAGGATGAGTGGACCCAGTTGGAATGTAGGAAGACTCACACTTTGTTCTTATCACATCGCTGCCCTCTTCCCCTCCACCCTTCAGCCTTCTTTCTCATCCTCCCTTAGTGGAGCTCCTGAGTGCTCTTCAGGTACAGGGTCTCCAGGTGTTCCAGTTCACTCATCATATACCTTTTCCCCCGAAAAGATTCCCAGCAGGATCAGCCAGTCTGCTCACTGCTGTTGAGTTCTGGGTACGGGAGCTCCCACAGAGCTACTAGTGTGCAAAGTCCTAAAAACAGCTGGCTCCCAGCTGTCCCAGCTCCCCCAAAGGCAGCAAATGGCTAGGGCTGGACAGAGAGTTCCCAGCACCAGGGAGGTATCAGATCAGCATGGGCCAAATCCAATTTCCCTTGCATTCCAGAGGCATTGAGGGAGACCAGGAAACACCAGCTCATTTCCTCAGGGCATTTCTCTTGTATCCACCACTGTTGTCACTTTGCAGTCGTGAACTTGAGGATATACAGGTGGGTGGACACGTGAGGAGGAGAGAAGGCCTAAGGGCTAGTGTGGAGCAGGGGGTGCATTGCGGGGTTTGAGTTTCAGAACTGAAAGCAGAGGAACTGGGCTGGGCCTTGAGCAGAAGTGCCTGGTGACCCCTGTGGCCCTGGTGCATGGACCAGCCTATAGGGGGCATGGGAGCTCCTCAGCCTTCCCATTCTGATGGCTTAGGTCAGCAGCCTTCACCTGCCTCTTCTGCCCTTCCTGCTCTCCTCCCCTCACTTTGTCTTCTACCCCTCCTGCACACCTCCAGCCCGCCTCCTCCATATGGTCTCCACATCTGGCTGATGACCATCCAGAGAGTTTTACAATGCCTTCTTCACTCTCTCCACAGTCCTTACCTCCTCCCACCCCCACCCGCAGCGTCTCCTTCTGACACTGCCTTCTGTGTTCCTCCCTGCCTCCCCCAGGTGCCACTGCAAGAATAGAATAAGCAGGCAGGCTTTCCAAAGAGTTAGCCCTTCTCTCTCCAGCCCCCAACCCTACACACAACTGTTGGCTGCCAGGCCTTAGCAAGTAAGTCCCCAGTCCTCTCTTTTCCATATTCGAAGCCCCTCACTGACAGGAGCTGACGTCTGCCAGTGGGCAGGACCCCTCCATGACCAGGCAAGTAGCCTAGACACATTTGCAAAACCCAGTCACATCATGACTCAGAGATTCTGCCTCTGATCCAAATACCCTTCTCAGAGGGGACTTGGCACAAAGGAGAAAACCCACATATTCCAACTTCTCTTTTTTTCAAAGCGCTATCTCAGTGGGCTCCTAATTCTGTCTCCAGCATATGTGCTTCTGTGTGAGTGGGGGTGCTCACATGCACCACATCTCAGCATCCTGGTACCCGCGTGGCATTCCCAGGAGGGACAGAGGAAATGAAAGTCGAGCAAGCAGCAGCAGATGTTGCTGGAGTTCTTCTTCCTGGCTTGGTGCTGCTCATCCTTCTGCAGGTCAGGCTGGTAATGAGAGGATTAATTTTAGTTCCTCTCCTTCTTGGCCCCAATATGGCTGGCTAATGCTAGTTCAGCTGATAACATTTTCATTGGCACATCCTCCACCCACCCTTGAGACAGGCTCAGCATGCACAGCCCCAAAACCAGATCTGCTGGGAACAGGAGCCTTGGCCCTTATTCTTGGACAGATGTGACAGCTTGGTAGCAAATAACCGATCCTTCGTCCCCTTGCTGGTAGAGTGGAAAGAACACTGGACTGGACTGCAGGTGAATCCTGCTTGGCCGTGTGCTAGCTGTGTGATCCTGAGAACTTCACTTGGATTTTCTGAGCTCCAATTTTCTCAGTTCTTAATGAACATAATAACATGGGATGCACAGGGCTTGTTGTGAGGATTAAATAAGATAATATATTCATATGTAGTAAGCGCTCAGCAAATGCTAGATTAAGTCTGAAATCTAAACCGAGCTCACAGTGCAGGAAAATAGAACCGCAGACTTTTTAAGAGACCTTCAAAGACTCAATAATCCAACATCCTTGATGTAGCAGTAAAGGCATTAATACTAGTGGCTGTAATACTAATAAACACATATGATGTTTTACGATGTTTTCTGTGCTATCTACTGTTCCAAGTACATATATATATATATATATATACTCTTAATCTTGCACCAACAGGATTTGAAATGAGGAAATTTTACGAATGAGGGCATTTGGCTTATAGAGGCTGAGAGCCTTGCTCTCGTTAGTGGTAAAGCCAGGAGCCCAATCTAGCAATACTGGTTGTAGATTTTGCTCTTAATCACTACCCAACACCGCCTCTCAGATGTGCCAGTGAGGCAGTTCCAGCCTAGAGGGCATAACTTGCTCACAGTCACCTCGCTCTTAATCTTCTCCCTCTTAGGCCTGGGTTCTTTTGGTGACATTGAGCTGATTAGTTACATTCCTTGGGAGCTGCTAGAAGGACCTGTTTTCTGCAGCCAGCCAGCCCTCCCCAGAGTATCCCAGTTACCCCTTTCTTCTCTAATGCTGCCTGAAAGTGTCCCCTGAGCACAAAAAACAGCTTCGTGCAGGCTCCTGCAGGGACTCTCGGGTAAGACCTGAGCACTGTCAGCCCTGCCTTCTGCCAAGATGGATAGTACTATCGAAGGACATGATGAGATCAGCTCCCTCAGCCCTCCAGAATCTGTTAGAAAGAGAAGGTAGCTTCCTTGGGATAGTTGCCACCCAAGAACTCAGAAGCCAAGCTTTCCCGCGGTGAGATAAGTGTCAGGGCATGTGCTCGGCTCAGCCTGCCCAGAGCTGAAATCAGACCCTTGTGACCCCGAGGTGTCATCTGCGGATGTGGGCAGTGCTGTGGGCACAACTAGCAGGCAGAGGAAATGGAAGAGGAGGGGGCAGCGATAACTTGGAAGTACTTAGGAATTGTTTCTAAAAGCAATGTCAGAGTAGAGACCTAGAAACTGAAGGAAGAACTGAACACGTTTTTCAGAAGGCAAAATCCAGGGATCCCTGGCCTTTCACAATATGACCCCACCAACCTTTCCAATTTCCACAGTACTTCCTCCAACCCAAAACATTACCTCTGCAAATAGCAGAGCCCCAAACAGTGGTTTTCGCACAGGTCTGCAAACAATATGTGCATCTTTCCTTCGGAGCCACTCTTCAGGCTCCTATTATGTTGGTGCAAAAGTCATTGCGGTTTTTGCCTGTTTTCCCCCAGCTCTCTATTTTGACACTGCTTTGCACTTATCTCACTGCACAACATTGGTGCAGAAGTAATTGTGGGTTTTGACTTTTTTTTTTAAATAATGGCAAAACCCACAATTACTTTTGCACCAATCTAATAACTGCTAAGATGTACTGAGCACCTACTATGTGCCCCAGGCACTATGCATCATGTGCATTTTCTTAAATTAATTCTCACCACATAATCCTATTAGGGTAGGAGCTATTATTATCATCTTAAAAAAAATACTTTCTTTTTGTACAGGGTCTCACCATCACCCAGGCTGGAATGCAGTGATGCAATCATGGGTCACTGCAGCCTAGATCTCGAGGGCTCAAGCGATCCTCTTACCTCAGCTTCCCAAGTAGCTGGGACTAGAGGCACATGCCACATCGTGCCTGGCTAACTTTAAAAATGTATTTATTGTAGAAACAGGGTCTCACTCTGTTACCCAGACTGGTGTCAAACTCCTGGCCTCAAGCCTTAGCCTCCCAAAGTGTTGGGATGAGGCGTGAGCCATCTTGCCAGGCCTATTACCAACATTTAATAGTTAAAGAGATCAAAGGTTAGCAAGTAGGTTATGTAACTTAGGCAAGTTTCTTAAACTCCTGGTGCCCCCATTTTCCTTCTGCTACAATGGGGGACTAAGAATTTTATTTTGAGGTTTGAATGTATTTTGAGAATTAAATGATAGAGTACATATCAAACCTTTAAAATGTATCTGGACTATAGTAAGCATTTAGTAAAAGTTAACTGTTATTATTATCATTACTGCATTAACCATCTCCTCTGATTGAAAGTACCCCAGCCCTTCCCCAGCATGCTCAAATCTTACTAGTCCTTCAGATTCAAGCAGTGACAGTGCCAACATGGCACCCTGCACTACCACCACACTGCTCTTCTTTGATAAGGACAACTTGCCTTTTCCCAAGTCTGTCAAATCCTAAGGAAGCTTACCTACTTACCTTTAATCTATGTCCCCTGGTTCAGATTGCAGCCCATCACGAGATGGTACCACTCGTTACAGCCTGTGTTGGGAATAACACCCCCTCCAGGAAGTCTTTCTTCCTCAGCCCCCGTTGATATCCCTGAATTCCTACAAGACCATCCTCTATAATATTCAGCGTTTGCTCACTGGCATTACTTCTTGTTATTTTTCTTCCTCTGTCTTGCCCTCTTCAATGGATTGTAGGATTCTTGAGAGCAAGGACTGTATTTTATTTTATTTTATTTTATTTCTGTTTATACTGCCAGGATATTTATCACTCCAGAGGCACTTAAACCACTTGTTGGTTCATGCATCAACCAATAATGGTTAATTGTTCATTAAAAACAATGTAGATTATAGGGTAAAAGGCGATTTTTGACAGTACTTATTCCTACTTCAAAGGCCAGAATAACAGTGGGGTCATGAAATCATACCATGAAACCTACTGGGCTTTGATCACATCAGATTCATTCCATTTTCTTGTGCTTGGTTGAACTAGCCCCTTATGAACATGCCCACAGACAGCTCTTGCCTGCTAGCCAGGCTCATGCCCCGGCTCTGGCAGGCATCCAGCCCCACAGGGCCTCCTGCTCCCCTGCCTCTGTGGGTGGCTGTGCCTCTCCTCCTGGCCATGGTTCAGATCCACCCACCCCTGCTTCCCCCTGCCTGTCAATCACCAGTCTCTGGAGATGGTCCCCAAGGCCCATGCTAGTTCTCCCCAGCCTCCAGTCACAAATGACTGCTTCAAGGCAGGCTGGTCTTTGTTTAATGCTCCTTTCATTTGACTTTGGGCTAAAGAGGAAGATAAATGACACTCTGTCTCTTTAAGGTAAAAGAGAGGCATTAAAAAAGGCCTTTTTTTTTTTTTTTTTTTTTGCCTTTTAAGAAAAAAAATCCTCCAAGTTATTAGGGGAAAGAAAATCATTTGACTTAAGCAGCCTCTGGCAGTCTGGTGATGCTGAGAACAATATACCTGTCAGCATCTATCAGGTTTGGAAAACAAAGCCATCTGCATATGGGGAAATGAAGAGGGGCTGGGGAATGAGAAGAGGTGGTGAATATCTAATGAGGGATGCACAGAGCACCCCACTCCTAGCTGGGAAAGTTCTGGGAGATCCTGATGTCTGTGGTTGTCAGCAACTAGAAAAGTCTAGACATTTAGGGAGGGAGCATTAAGTCTGGACTTTGAGATTTTTTCTTAATAGTCAATACAGATTTTAGAGTTCATCCAATCTAAGCCATCTTTTTTTTTTTTTTTTTCTTTTTGTAAACTCAAGACTGTAGAAGAGAAGTGACTTGCCCAAGGCTATACTTGATTTGCGCCATAATCAGGGCTAGAATCTGGGTTCCCTGGCTTTCTGGGTTTGGTTATCCTGTCTGCTGACAGAAGCCCCTTTTCTCACCTGTTGAACATGCTGTTTCTTGTCTTCTTCCTGTCCCCCAAATTCTGCCCCAATCTTTCTTTCGTTCCAGAATCTCTCCCTGTGGACCCCAATGTGACTTTCCAATCCGAGTCTTCTGACTTCCTGGTGCTCCAGCCCTTTGTCCACTTGCCCACCAGGCATACCTTCTAGGACAGGGGCTCTGTTTATTCCCAAACAGGTCCACGTACACTCAAAATAGACTTTTGGGTGCAGCAGTAATTTGCCCCGGGGCTAGGTCCCAGCAACATCAAGTCTGCCATGGAAGACAGAGAAATATCCATGACGAGTTAAAGTTCTGCCCACAGACAAGGCTGATGGTCCAGACTTGCTGATCGTGTGTGATCTGTCTGAACTCTCCCTGTGTCTTGTCATCACTCCGTTAATCTGCACTTGTTTGTCAGTTTTTGAATGTGTGCCCTGTCTGCATCTGCAGTGTGCGCCCTGTCAACTCCTGCCTGCCCGTGACTCCCAAAGGTCAGTCTCAGAGCCTCTTTTTCCCTTGAGCTCTCTCTGGGGCACATGGAGAAGCTCAGTGCGGGGAGGAGTCGGCCCTTATCCCAGCCCAGCTGTTTCATGTTCAATAACTTGGTCTGAGAGCATCCACAGGCCAGAGTGAGGACAATCAAGACCCTCTCTAGGGAGTTCATGACAAAGAGTGCAAGCCAGGTGGGTGATCAGCTTGGCCTTATAGGAAACCATTGAAGGGCAGGGTATCTTTTGAAATGAATATGGGGGTGGAATTGAGAGTCCATGATCCTGGAGGAGCCTGGTATTCTGACTCCCAGAGGTCCCGCTTCTTGTGCCTGCTGAGAAGTCCTGTTTCTCTGGCCTCATGTCCTGGTTGAAATTGGGTCTCACTGGGGTACCATGACCTGGCCACAAACGGCTCATTAGAACTGTGTTGAGCCATCAATCTCTCAGGAGCAGTACCTCTCATTCTTAAAACACACACACACACACACACACTCTCTTTATCTTCTTTTTGTCTTTATTTTCCCTTTTTGAGACTCCTAGTCTCTTAGGGCCTGCTGAAAGCAGCAGATAGAACCTTTGAGTCAGACACCTGAGTTTATATCCCAGAGTAGCTGTGTGCCTTGGGCAAGGCACTTACTCTCTAAGCCCATTTGTTCTTCTGCAAAGTGGGGGCAATAGACTTCCCCACATGACGTTATTATACGAATTGAATAAGAGATGGAATATCATTCATTTATTCAGTAAATATTTCCTGAGCACCTCCTATGTGTTGGTCATTCTCCTAGATGTTAGGGATATATCAGTGAACAAAACAGATCAGCACCTGTTGCATTCTAGTGCCCTATTTTAAATTGGAATGTGTGTGTTTTAACTGAAATCTGAGGGAAGGATTTACATCCTTATACTCCATTCCTCATCTCTGGACAGAATACCTCTACTTGCTATCCAGATGTGGCTATATGTGAAGAGGATAAAAGAGAGGGGGAGAAACATGAACATTTAAGGAGGACGACTTCTCCTAAATTACACCTTTTAGTCCTCACCAATGGTGTAGGTGTCACTGTCCCCACTTTTCATATAAGTAGATGAAAGCCCCAGAAGCTTACGGAACTTGCCCAAGGTTTCACAGCCCATGAGTAGCAAAACCAGGATTTGAACCACAGCCTTCTGACTCTAAAGACCTGCCTTTGGATTCCATCAAGTTGCTCCACATAGCACATTCACTTTGTCACTCATCTCAGTATTAATAACTTTGGTCCCCCAAGCCAGAGAGCAATTCTGTGATGGATTTGGGTCGGGTGGGGTGGGGAGTGGCAAATGGTGGGCCAGCACGCAGGTGCTTGTGTTTGTGTCTGCTGAGTCTGTGTATGTGTGTGGGGTTTCAACGACAGGGATCTCAGTAGGGAATTGGTATTTGGGCTGCTAAATAACAACAATTTGTATTAAGCAGAAACATAGTCATTATGCACCACGTGCGGGCTGCTGCTGCTCACTCCCATTAGGGAAGAGCGCAGCTGATGGCACTTTGGCCTGTGGTCTGGTGAAAAGCTTCCACCAGGGGTCCTGAGATGGCCTTCTGGGGACAGGATATTGGGAGGAGGTGGTAGGAAGTAAGAAGAGCAGGGCGCTAGGGCATATGCACCTCAATTTCAGGAGACGTGCTCCTCGCCTCCTACCTCTATGGGCCTCTCATCCGTAAGGCCATTCTGGTTCTCATTAACACAAGTAAATACGCATCCCAGCACTGGGCAGGGGACACATGTGTTGATATTTAATTATATAGTATGCGCTGAGCATATTATGGCTCCTCCAGGGAATGGCAGCTGCAGACAATGAGGTGCAATGGAGTACATTCAAAACTACTTAGTTAATTAATGCATTAGCGGCCCACTTTGCTGTGAGGGGGGTGTGGGAGAGAGGGCAGGGATTTTCCTGGTGTTCTTTTCTCCCTTCCTGTTCCTCTCTTCCTCTCAGCCTTTTCTTCCAGAAACTATAAAATCGCCATAGTCAGGGGAGTCCTCATTAGGAACTGTGGTCCAGGATTTACTGAGAGAATAAGGTTAAAATTCAGCAGAGATAAGTGAAGCTTGGAAATCATACATGGATTTCCTTTGCCTAGTTGATGCTTATCCCCAGCGACCTAGAGATGCTGGCAGTCAGCTAACTGACATTCCAACGTAGCCCCAAGCTCTGCTCTCTATTTTGGGAACTCCCTTTCTCATTCAGTAGCCCCAGGTGCAGACTCAGGTGTGGAGTTGCAGCAACACACAAAATTCCATTGTGCTGGGAGCTTTGTGGTTTGACGTGAGGAAGAAGGAGTGCTATGCCTGACCCAGGTGAAGTGTGAGGAACCGAAACCAGAGGTTTAGAATCCATCTATTTAGAAAGAGACCCTTCCCTTCTAGGTTTCTTTCAATATGTGTTCCCCCCTCTCCTCCCACTCCACACGCCACCTTTAATTTTTACATCAATGCATGATATCCTCATTCTGTGTTCTTTGCAGTTTTCATTGTTATAAACTTTGTACATTTGTTAATTTTCCTTTCCTCACCCTGGAACCCAGGGACTTTATCTCTCATTCTTTTGAACTCAGAGGCATTTTCCAAACTGTTCCATGTACATTTGTCATTAAGCCTCATAGTTACCTCTATTGCTCCCTCTCAAAACAAGCTGCTAAGATCAAGGACTAGATCATACTCAGCATTCTGTGCATAGCACCATACTTTGCACAGGAGGCATTCAAGCTGTATTTGAATGCCTTCCTTATCGGATCTTCAGGAAGTACTTGCAGGTCAATGATCATGTCTTTTTGTCTTTTGGGATCCCTGCTGCCAGCTCAGTGGGCTGAGCCTGCTGAGGGTTCAAGCAATGCAGACCAGTTGGCTGCCTTAGGTCCAAGCCAGCCTAATGTCTGCTCTTAGGGCAGTCACCTAAGCCAGAAATCTCTCGGAGAGAAGGTGTTTTAGCAAATCTGTGACCAGGAATACAACTTCTGTCACTAATTGCTGATGTTATCGAGATTTTTTTCCCTTTTTCAAAACCTCACTATTTGTGGTTGATTCCTTTCTATGTTGTGTGTTTAATGTGAGAAACATAATCTGCCCTTATCATTTCTTTGTAGAGGTGGGATGGTGGGGAAGGAGAGGTTCCCTTTTCAGAGTTCTCTCTCCTTGGGCTGTTAGAGATGGGGTCTGCCCATGGAAGTAACTGTCAGTTCATCTGTATGGAAGAAAGAGCCCTCAGTAGTAGTAGGAAGTCAAACCTTAGAGGGGACCTTTCTTAGCAGGAGAGAGGAGTACAGTAAGCACTGAATCAGTTTGTCAATGGGAGTTGTAGAACATTTGTTCTCTCTGATCAAAAAATGAGACCCAGATGTCCTGGCCCATGTGGGAGAGGATGAAGTCACCGGAGGCTTGAGGCCGCTCTCAGTCCTCGGACTCCGTAGTTCTGAGGTGAGGCAGGAACGCCAAGCTGAGGTGAGGCAGACTGCTCAAGCTGCCTTCTGGTCCTGAGGGAGTGGAGACTAAGGACCCCAAGACCAGCCTAGGGTTCGACCAGCCCCAGACCACGTAGGGGCAGCTGGGCTTGTGGGGTTTTAAGACAGATGAAGTTGAAAGAGGCTGTTGAGGAGAACTGCCCCATTGGTGTTTTCCTGATGGGAGAGTTAAGGAGAACAAAGTCGTGGAGAGAATGGAGGATGCAGGAAGAGCCCTGGAGAGGACATCAGAAAGCCCTTACTGAAGTCCACACTGCCACTTCCTAGATGTGTGACTTTGGGCAAGTCTCGTAAACTCTCAAAGCCTTGTTTCCCCAAATATAAAAGCGGGGTAATTATCCTCACCTCACAGGCATGCTGTGAGGCCTCAGTGAGGTGTTCTATGTAGGAACACTCAGACGCAGTACAGACATTTTCTAAACACCGGGTACTATTCCTCCCATCTGAGACTTAGTTTCTTTTCCTGGGTAAGAGAACGTAAGCTATAAGATGAATGAGGGCTTGGGTGCCCCCACCAGAGATCTGCTGGCATTGCCAAGGATGCCCAAGCCTCAGGCGGAGAAGGAGGGAGGCCAGGTGACTGCCATGGCCCTCATTCGCTACATGGCTCCCCAGGCCTTAGAAAAGAGGCAACATTAATCCCTCCATCTCCACAGACCTTTGCCAATCATTGCAGCAAATTCAAATGGAAGGCAGAAGAGAAGCGGAGGGTCCAGCAGCTTTGGTTCCATCCCTGATTTCCCGCCCCAGAGGCCTCTCATCACTGTAATTCCCCTGGCAAGGCCCCCACCTAAGCCTCTTTGCTAACAGAGTATTTTTAACCTGCCACCTCCTTGCAGCTTTGCCGATCTGCAGACAAGGGTCCCAGTGAGATAAGAGAATCCATTAGTGCCGCTAGAGTCAGGCAGCGCCTGCTAAGTACGTCCTTAGGAGCTCCCTCCTCTGCCCCCAGGGAGCCACTGCTGGACTGACACCCAGGGATCTGAAGGCGAGGCGGGCTGGGTTTGGCGCCTGCGTGAAGGGAGCTCCAGCTTCTTCACTCAGCCCAGCCTCTAAAACAGAGTTTTTATTCTCTTTCTTAGGTGTTTTCAAAGATGGTCCCTGCCCTGTCTTTTTAAGGAGCCAAATTATTCCACTTCTAAGGGTATCAGATACTTTCATCTTCCCTTTTCCCTCCAAATTCTGTGGGGATTTGGAAAGAAAGTTTCTCTTAGAAGGTGTCTGGAACTGGCCCTCAATGGAAGACACCACCAAAAAGCAACTGGTACTAAACCTCCCTGTGAGAGGGAAGGGAAGGAAGGCTCACCTCTGCTCTTACCTTTTGCATTAGGGCATGGGGAGCAAAGAACTGCAGAGTCCTGAACAGGGTTCAGGGAGTGGGGGTAGAGCTCTTGTTTCTCATCTTGCGCCTCCGCAGGTAGATGTTGGTGGTGAATGGGGCAGAGGGGGGTTTCGGGGAACAAAGGAGAGGCAGAGGTGGATTGGGCTGGGAGGCGCTTGCCCAGGAAGGGGAATCATAGATCTCTTCCTCTGCAGCCTGAAGGGTTAAAGGTGTCCCCTAACCAAACGCTCTCTAATGGAGCACACACACGCCAACCCCTTCCTGCTAAGGTCAATTTCCATGCTAAATTGTTCATTATTGCCATGCGACAAAACACTGTATGGAAGCGTCAGAACCCATAAGTGTGGGCAAAGTGGACAGGTGAACACATGAATACATCTGCCTTCCTGTGCTCCATGGGGAGAAGCGGCCCCTTTGTGGGAGGCAGTGATGAGATCCCACCATGCTGACATCCAAGAGTGGGAGAAGGGCATCCAGCCCAGAGACAGAGATCATCAATTCATTTAGCAAGGGTTTATGGAGCATCGACGTGCCAGGCACTGTGTTCAGCACTGGGGACACCGAACTCAACAAAACACAGGATGGTTGGGAGAAAGGACACCAGCAAGTGGTTGCACAAATAACTGTTTATTACATGGCTGGCCAGTGTTGTAGAGAAGCCCAAAGTCCAATAAGCATCATGGAAACCTGTAACTAGGGAACCAGAACTACTGGGAGAAAAGGGATCAGGAAAAGGTTCCTGGGGAAGCGATATTTAAGCTGAATTGCAAGTGCTTTGTCAGCCTCGCTGTCTCATCCCTAATATGCAGTTTAGAGCTCCCTACCCCATGCCCCTTGGGGCAGCCCATCCACGTTTCCCACCAGCCATTCCGGGCACAGGTGAGCTCTCTGACTCCCCTACTGCTCCCTCTCCCTCATTTCCCACATTGAGTTTGTTGCCAAATCTTGTCTGTTCATCTTTTCCCTCACCTGCCCTCCTTTCCACCTCCCCGCCCCAGCCCAGGCTGAGACTTTTTTATTATCTGTTCTTGAACTTGCGCTGGCTCCTGCCCTGCCTTCTCTAAGTTAGCTTTCACATTTTTTTATATCATTTAATGGCTCTCCGCAGCTTGTACGTAGGGTATAGCTGAGTCTCTTGAGCAAGGTCTTGGCATCCCTCCACCAGAAACACTTCATCCCTCCCTACATCCCTTCCCCATGCCACTTCTGCCACACTCACACCCTGTTCTTCCAGCTTTGTCAATCCCTCCCTCTTCCCTAAGTGCCCCCGTGCCTTGGCTCAAGGCTCAGTTCATGCCTGTGCCTTGACTCAAGCTGTCACTGCCATGCCTCCCTACTCTCTGCCTGAGGAAGTGTCCTGTCCTTTCAGGCTTAAGTTATATCACACCTCCTCAGTGAAGCCTTCCTGATTTGCCCCTCTGTAATCCCACGTTTCTTATCATTGGTTACAGCACTTAGCAGAGTCAGCCATGTATGTGAGTTGCTTATATTTCTTGGTTAAAGGCAGTGTGCACAGGGCTGAATGTTACAGACTTTGGAGTGGGATTATTTGAGCTCAAAACCTGGCTCTGTTCTTACTAGGAGTATAACTTTGCACAAGTTACTTAACCTCTCAGTGCTTTACTTTCTTCATCAGGCTTACAGAGATAATAGTAGGACCTATCTCATAGAGCTGTTGTAGGCATTTAATGTCTTCATACAGGTAAAGCACACGGAACAGTACCTGTTTGCTGTTATGTTTATTTCATAGTTTATCTGCCTTCCTTGCCTGATTGTGAACTCCTGGAGGTCAAGAAGTATGCAGGATTCATCTTTGTACTCCCCTAAAAAGATTCTGCTTCTCCCCATAGTCTCCTCAAAGAAAGAAGCACAAAGGGCCAAAGCTAGAAAGGACCTCAGAGCTCACGTTGAGTAGATGCTAACTTTACATTATCAGTCAACTGAGGCCCAATACACTGAAGGACTTGCCCAAATCTCACAGCTAGAAACAGCTCTCGAAACCTAGCAGTCAGGAATGTAATACCCAGGTCTAGCTCACTTCTCTCCTGCTCCCATACAAATGCTATTTCCATCTCCTCTTCAGAGAAGAACAGATGGTTAGTGTCATCTCCAGTCTTTCCTTGGCATATCACTGAGCCACATTTTCCAATCATCCTCAGCCTTCTGCCCTTCCTGCTAATGGATGTCAGCTGTCCCGAGCCCTTTGGCCTTTCTTAATGAGGTAGGTTTTCCTACCTTCCCATCAGGGTGCTGTGCTTCTACACAGGGTGCTGCGTGTTCTTTAAACAGAGAGCTCTAAGGAGCTACAAGCAGGATTTGCACTTGGCCTCAGTGGAGACTCCAGGATGAAGAAGGGGAGAGATCAAGTCGAGGCACACATAGGCTGGCTCCTGCTCCCCGTCTCCTCCCAGCACCTACCCTGCCAGGCACCCAGGCCACATTCAGACTCCTCCTTTTACTGTGGATTCGATACAATCTGGAAAATGCATTAAACATGACACAGAGTAGTTGACGCGTAATTAATAAAGTACAGATTTTGGCTGGAAGCCTCAACTTAAAATAGCACCATGACTGTGAAGAAAGGGAGGGCAGGGGAGAGAGGCTGGAGATGCATGCGATGAGAACCAAGACTGTTATCTCTGAGAGTAACAGGACCACTTTTCCCTCCAAAGCACCCTGAAATTAGGGAGGGAGGAGAAAGATAACAATTTTTTATATTATTATTAATGAGATGAAGCTGAGGCTGAGAGAGGCTAAATGTCCTGCCCAAGGACACTTGTGCACCACAGGACAGAGCCTTTGCCACTCATCCATGCCCTCAGGTGGTCAGAGTCCACCGTTTACGTATTAGTGAATTACTCTCTCGTGAAGTTGCACATTTCAGGACTGTTTTTAATTTGAGAGATGTTTTAATGGCATTTTGAGACAGACTGTTCTCCCACTGATTCTCCAGAGAGGCTGGAGGGAGCTTCGCATTTTCTTTGAAGAAGCAAAAAATAAAATAAAGCCTTTTCTTCTGCAAGCACGTTCAGAGAGCCCTTTGCTACAGTTAACCAGCCTTCTGGTGTAAGGGGAGAGGTGAGAAGGGGCTTGAGGAAGGAGAAGGAGAGGGCAGAAAAGGCTTCTGTGGTTCATTCAAATGCTTGGGCCTCAGGGGCATTCTCTATTGAAGCTGTATCCCTGCTGCTTTCTGCCAGAGATTCCAGACTGGTTTTCTGAAGCAAAATGCAAATTTCAGCCTAACTAATCAACCCTGATAAGACAGCATCACCTCCAGCCTGCTAGTCATTAAAAAGGACCCAAGGCAGACCTGGGAGACTAGGAAAAGCAGTTCTGGGTGGAGGAGGCTGAGATGGAATGTTCTGGAAACTCCAGAAGCAAATCACCAGAAAGCAGAATTTTGATAACAAAGGGGAAACCAAGGCAGGAAATCCTGATGTGATTCCCTCATGCCACTTGCAGTAATTCCTTCCTAGCTCTACAAGGTAGAAATGAACTTGATCTTTTTAAAACAGCAGTGGAGAGATGAGGACGTGTAAAAGTCGATTATATTACAAGGCCCAGTGGGCCCTCTCTGAGAATAATTAATCTATGAATTATGTGACATAGGAAAACAGCACTGGTTTCTGTGGCATGATCTGTGTTGCATTTGTTTCTGTGCCCCAAAGCATAAATGCTATCCTTAACACATAGTAGGTCCTCAAAAATGTTTATGGCGAGATTCAGGAGACCAAAACCAAATCTGTGCTCTAAACCTCCCAGAGCCTTGGTATATCTGTCCACAGAATGGGGATAAAGAAAGCTTGTCTTTCTTCCAGCCTGTTAGGCAGATTGAATGAGATGATGCTGTCCGTGTGGAAGCCACGCAACAATAAGATGCTGTTGGGCTATCAGATATCTGGCTGCCTTGTTCTACCTAGTTCTGTGTTCTCATTTCTTCCCTCCCATGCCTGGGTCAGGGCCAGCTAGACTGATCTGGCAATCAGAGGGACACAAGGAGTATCTCCTCCACCCCCGTGGCTCCCCTTACAAGCACACTGTTCTCAAATATTCAGAACTTGAACCCAGAACCTTATACAGCTACCCTTCCCAGGGGAAATAGTTCAGAGCTCCAGAGCCAGAGGCCCAACTGTCAGCTAAATTCCCCACACTAACCCTTTCTACTTCTGGGCGGCGGGGGGTTGTACTAATGAAGGGAAGAAGGGACAGAGAAAAAACGTGCTATCTATCTCTAGTAGCAGAAGGAGTGAGGGAGGCTCTGGTGGGAGAGACGGGTTGGGTTTCACTGGCATTCCATAGCAGGCCTTCTGCGTGCAGCTGAATCAGAGCTGAGGGAGCTGCTGAGGGAGACCAGAGGAGCCTTACAGTCGACTGTGGGCAAACCTGATAGCCCATCTGGAATCCATCCATGGCCTGGCTCCCTCCCCCATGCCCTGAGCTCACTGCAGAAGCCATGGTCGGGGAGCAGGGCCAGGCGCCTCAGCCAGCAGGCTGGACAAATCCCCCAAGTGCCAGCCCAGCAGCCCCTGCTGCCCCCTCCCTGGCTCTGGAAGCACAGGTTCTCCCTCCCACACACCAGCCCCTGGATTCAGTTACTGCCCCTTCCTCTCTGAGAACCAGAGTGAATAATCTTATGGCTTTGAGTAACACAGAGAGGGGGAAGCAGCATCAGAGATCCGGCCCTCCTGAGGTTATTTAGAGGCCTGATAATGCTAGCTCCAGTCCATGTCTGCAAGAAATGCAGGTGGGCGTCACGGTAGCACCAGACTTTCAGATCTTCACAGAGGAGTTGACCGGCCCTTGGCTGTCAGAGTCCTAAATCCCCTTGGATGGCTGGTGTCCCCAGTCTCCCATGACTCTAACATCCTAAATGCCCAAACTCTCAAGACAGGAAGAGCAGGAGCTGGAGGACATGGGATTGTGCGAAGAGCAGGGGCAGCCGTCTTCCCGGCAGCCATCTTCCTGGAGCCTGGTACTTGAGCATTGGCTCCGCAGAGTTTTGCTTGGTGATTTTGAGCTTTCACCAGGAATCAGTTCCTCTTCTGTGGGAAGATACTTCCCCCCACAGGATGATCATGAAGATCAAAAAAGAAAAATTAGGTGGTAGAAACAAACAAAATATCGTTACCTTCAGCCTACCCTCAGCCCAGCAGATGATAATGCGGTGCCTATTATATGGACAAAGGACAGCACTGGCTGGGAGAATCCACGCCCAGCTCTGAGGAGCCCTCCCTAGAGCCTCTAGGGAAGGGGTTTCCCCATTTTCCTGGCATTTCTCCCACTCCCTGGTTGATTGGAGTCATGGTGATTATGTTATCACCTGCCATATTTTAGTAACCTTTGACCATCGTCCAGCTAGCCTGTGGGGGTGGATGCCTATAGGGCTCTCCCTCCCTCTCCCATGCAGAGAAGTACAGTCCTCCCTGGGAGCACAAAGGAATGTGCTTCCTGGGAATACTCCTTGCCCCATGTGCTGGAGATAGAGCCCACCGAAGGGCTCCGCCACAGGGAAGATCCTGAAAGCCAAGAAAAACGACCCATTTGTTGGAGAAACCGACAGGGTCAGAGGCAGCTCAGACCACCTGTAGGGAATCAGGCCCTTTTGCCCACCACAAATCTCTTTTAACAACAAACTTTGAGAACAGCCTGTTTTCCCAGTGCAGCTTCCTGCATAGTGTTTGCCTAATCTGTCTGTCCAAAATCCCTCTCCAAACAGGAGGTTTCCTGCCCAGCACTGGCAATCAGAGAGCTAATTATCTGGGATTAGAGATGGAGTTGTGGGGGGGGTTCCTTTTAATTACAGGAAAAAATTAGTCCAACTAATGTCGGCAAGGCCACTGGGATTAGAATGGAAGTCCAGGTTTGGGCACAGGTCAGTTTGGGAGGTGGTAGAGTTCCCGTGCTCCGGGGCTGTTGTCTTCTGCCCTTAACTGCCTCTGAAGTCTGCAGCAGACAGGGGGAAATGCGGGTCTCTGAAGAGCTTTTCTCTTGGGGATCTTGGAGAGGTCATGTGTATGTGTGAGAGTGGAGAAAGACACAGGGAGAAAGAAGCAGAGACAGCACAGAGAAAGAAACAGTGTATGTAGAGACTTGGGGATTGATGGGAGAGAGACAAGGAAGGGAAGGAGAAAGAGAGAGGCAGGTGGGAGTTAAGAGGAGATTTTAAGTAAAAACAGACAGAGGGACACATGTTTCGAGACCACCCTTTCTCTCCTCACACTCACTGTGGGCTAGCATTTTTGTGACTGTCTCTTTTAACGGGGGAAGAAGAGAAAGGCATCAGAAGCTGTACCTAGGCTTCTGTCCTCCCTCCTTCCTACCTTCCTTCTTTCCCACTTCCCACCCTCCTTCCTCTAGTGTCCAGCACACTGGCCTGGTTTCACAGCACACGGTGCAGGTGACGAATGCTTTGGCGTGGCTGGGGACAAGGATGGCATGAAGAGCTTGGACTCCGCTGGGCTCCCAGTGATCTTGAGTCTCCTCTGTGGCCTAAAGATGGGGCTTTCTGCCAAACGGTCTTGCCTTCTCTCCTATGAGAAGAATCTCTTGGCCAGAAAAGCGTTCATTCATTATTTATTCATTCTTCCATTTTACAAATAATTACAGAGCCTTATTATGGGCCAGACCCATAGGAGTCTGGATTTTTATTAGTGCAGTGGAATACAAATCAACCCCTGGCTTTCTGTTTTGAATGGTATCTCCCCACCTCACCCCTGTCATCCAGCCCCTCGCTTACAGCATCCTGAGAGTAGCCTAGACCCTCACTCAGAAACATCCACTGGCCAACTCCTCCTTGAAGAGGCAAAGGATATAAGCACAGAGTAAAGAGACCCGAGAATATTTTGAGGCAGTTTACAACAGGTACAGATTCGTAGGGTTCAAAGAAAAGACCTGAGCATAATTATTTGCATGTATTCATATCTCACTTCTTTCCAAAGAAGGAATTAAGATGACTTACAACAGAAGATTTGGCCAACATGGAATGATAACTGTCTTAGAACTAGAAAGGCCAAGCCACAAAGGGAGTAGAAACACGTGTTACCAAGAAGGTCAACATAGGCACCAGGACCTAGCATGAGATTTGGCCTGAGTGTCCCAGCGGCCAAGTCATAAAGGGAAATGAAATGAGCTAGAAATCTTTACACTTTGAGAGAAGGCAGTGTCCCTACTTTTTAGGACAATTCCAAGACATTATATTCTGTAAGTGATTTATCATGTGAGACCTTGTACAGACATCAGGACAAGAGTTTGACATCCAAATCAGATGCTTCTTTTATATGGCAATTTCTTGTGTTAGCTCCCGACAAAGTGCCCAGGCTGTGACTTCCATGCAACAAGCAGCATTCAATGCATTATTCTCATGGAGTAACAAACACTAAAAAATAAGTTCCTGAGGCTGTGAAGGAAAGGGAAGCTTGCTGGTTAGGCTTTTGTGGTCCAAGTTTGTGGCTTTCTGGAGCTCTCACTTGATTCAGGGATAGAATGCAATTTTTAAGCACCCTGTCATGCTTGGCACTCTGCTAAAAGTTGAATAAAATGAACTACACAGATTCAACTTCTACATCTGGGAATTTATAATTTATGTTGGCACTTAGATGAGGCTCAGACAGCAGAATAAGAGCATTAAAATGATAGACAGTAAGATGTTAACATTATACACAAGACAAAGGTGAGTGTATTTTAGGGAAGTAAATGGATTAATAAAAGATTTTATAATCAAACTGACTGAAGTTTGCATGCCTTTCTAGTACTGACTGGCTGTGTGGCCTAAGGCAGTTATTTAACCTCTCTGAGTCTCAGTTTCTTCATCAGTGAAATGGTTTTGGGTTTCATCAGTGATATGGGTTTTGTAAATGATTTGCATGTAAATCATTTACATAAGGTGCCTGGCGTCCTATCCAATTCGTCGTATGTGCTCAATAGGTGTAGCTATGCTCACATTCTAGGATTGTTAAATAAGGATGAGTTCCTAGTGCGGAGAGAGGAGCAAGAGTTTTCTGATCCTCTCCAGGGAAACTGAAGACTCATTGCCTCTGTTAACGAGCACGCCCAACGCCGTTTACTTCCTAATAGTCAGGATGTCTGAGGCTGAACAGGAAATATTCCAGCATAGGTCATCTCAGGAACCGGAGAAACCTCTCCCTTTGGTCTGTTTCTATCACAACTTGACTGGGAAAGCCATAACCCTCCTTTCTCTCACCCTGCTTTCCCCACTTAGGAAATGCCCAGAACTTAGACTTTGCTGCCCCAGGGTCATTATTTAGACCATCCTTCCTCACCAGCCACACAGGCTCTCCGTTCCTTAAGAATCGGGTACTCCTTCACTGCACTTCACAGGGAGGTCCTGGTGTCAGGCAGAATGAAGGGCATTAACTCCCACCTCTCCTGGAGGGATCCCTTTGTCCAGATTGGTTGTCAGCCAGCCCCAGGCAGCCTCCAGGCTATAGCAAGAGGGGGTGAAGATGGGAAGCCATGTGACACTCCCCTGAACACCCCACCACACCCCCCTGACAGCTGGAGCCCAGCATCCCATGAGCCA
This sequence comes from Trachypithecus francoisi, assembly GCF_009764315.1. Taxonomy (NCBI): domain Eukaryota; kingdom Metazoa; phylum Chordata; class Mammalia; order Primates; family Cercopithecidae; genus Trachypithecus; species Trachypithecus francoisi. Next base: position 65,161,159 of record NW_022681470.1, on the reverse strand, counting down.
GAGCTGGGCAGGGAGGGTGGAGCAGATCCAGTGCAGCCAGGTGTTGGGCCAGGAGTCAGGCAGGCCCCAGGCGGGTCCTCCAGGCACACCCCCTTGGTCTCGCCCTCCCCATCCTCACCCCTGCTTCTTTGCAGCTTCTCTGGTACTTTCCAACTTACTGCCAAATTGTCAAAAGCGATGAGAGGCAAAGTGCTGTTCAGTTAATGATTCCAGTCCCCGGAGAGGTGGAGCACTCTTTTAAGAGAAAAAAAATTCTAGAAGAGTGGGGGTGTGGGAGGGGCAGAACGAGGAATGCTTTAGTACTTCACACAAAAGCCAGGCTATAGCTCCTTTCAGTGCTTTTTAAGGAGCATATTAGCAGTGGGTAGGTTTGCCCCGAGCTGCCTTCTCTCTGTGGGTGAAGGACTGGAGCCTCCCCCTTGCTTTTCTCTATTTCACAAAGTGAAAAGCGTCTGAGACAGAAGGCTGCCGTCCTTTCGGCCCAGTGGCCGTGGCCCTCTGTGTCCTCAGCACTGGTCCTATGGACACCCTAGTCAAACGACTCCTCCTTGCTCTGAGAGAGGCTGCCTTCAAAAGCAGGCTGGGACTGCCACCCTGCAAGGGGCTCCCGCTCGACGCACCTGCTGCCCCTCTGCTGCCGCCCCCGCCTCCTCCCCGGAATCCTGCTGCCTTGGAAAGGACAGAGGAGGAGGTATCAATTTCCCCCATGTCCCCCTGAAGAATTTCCTCCCTGCCCAGTTTTCCTCCTCAGTCTGGTCCCACCCAAGTCTATGAATCAGAGATAAATCAATCCAAAATCCCTCTCCTTCATGCTTTCCTTTCCATTTTCCCAAATGCTTTCACATTCCTTATCTCATTTGTTCCTGCCTCTGCCTTGTCACGCTGGCATGTTGTGTTACCAGCTTTGTAGATGAGGAAAGTGAGAATTAACTCCCTTGACTGAGTGCCCCTGTGTGGCCTCCACCCCAGAGAGCTAGACATCAGCCTTCACTGGACAATCAACATCTATCGGAAGGGAAGATGGAAGTGCAGGGCTTGGAAGGTCTAGAAAGGAAATCAGAAAAATCTACGAAGAGACTGCCCAAGGTGACTCTTGTACAATCTCTAACTTCCATTGTCTCTTGCTGTGATCTGGCTTGGAGAGCGGAGAATTTTTTAAGGTTATTTTTGTTTTGAGTTGGTCCTAGTGTAGCTCCCTCGGTTTGGTCCCTCGGTCACCCACCTACATCCTCTGCAGCCAATGCCACTTTTTGGGTGCGGTGATATGGCTGCCCAGGCCCAAGAGCACATGGCATCCTAAGTAGTGCCAACTTCTCAGGGGCCAGGAGGATTTGGGGAGGCCTGAGGAGAAGAATAGAGGCTGCACTTTGCCTACCGTTGAGCACACTGGATATTCTGAGAATGCTCAGAGTAAAGGCAGGACAAAATTCCTTCCTCACAGGGCCAAGCCTTGCTTCTCTCCCTCCCACTCTGCAGTGAGATCCGGGCACCTGCTGTACTGTACCCAGCACCAGCGGAGTCTTCACGCTGGCACTCTGCCCAGCAGCTGTGGGGCGTTAGCACAAAAAGGTGGTGGGCATCGAGGACAAGCAGGTGTCCAGCCAAAGAGAACAAGGTGACCGGGGAGGGTCTTGGCGCAGTGATGGCGGGGAGCAAAGAGAGTCCATGGCAGAACAAGCAGATCGAGACAATCCTTACTCGCCACCCCACCCCCACCCCACCTTGATTAGAATGATCTGGCCCCAGAAGAATAGCAATGAATTAATTAGGGGCCTGTTTTCATGAAGCAGCTCATTATTAAAGCCCCTCTTCTGGGAGTGGAGATGGGAAAAGGTGTGAAGATGACAGCTATTCAAACAGAATCTTTTAAAAGAGCTAGACCCTCCCCCAGCTGTCTGTTCTGCCCTTGGGCTCTGCCAAGCAGTTACACAGACCAGAGCACACAGGGTACCCCTGGGCTGGCTGCCGGGGACTGCAGGGGATGGAGGCTTTCTGGCCTGACTTCCCTTCCCTCCCTTCGCCTCTTACCCTGCTCCTCAGACCCCAACTCTGACCTCATCTTTGTGACCTCAGTCCTTGCTTTCCACCTGTCTGAGCCAGCAGGGCTTCCGCTTAGTGGCTCTGGAGTTCTTTTCATAGCAGTACCTTGAGTGTTTATATTACTTTCCTCCTAAGAGCTCTCACCAGTCCACTAGGGAGCCAGAAAAGATCATTTCAACAGAAACAAATGTGGATAGTGTGTTTACACGCCAGGTTCCAGAAAATTTCGGATGGGTGGGATGGCATGGAGCAAGATTCCCTCTTTCTCTGCTCATTTTTCTCTAGTGGTGGAAAAACAGGCCTAGAAAAATGAAGACCCAACAGAGTTTAGATCCTGGCTCTTTTGCCTACCAACTTTGTGACCTTGGGGAAGTTACCTCACCCTACTATGCCTCAGTTTCCTCATCTCAGCCTTAGGGATAATAGTAGTGCCTACCCCATTAGGTTGTTGTGAGGATTAAATGAGAAAATGTGCATAAAGTCTTTAGCATGACATCGAACAATAATAGGGGTTAATCAATGTGAGCCGTGAGTAAAGTTCTACTCCTGCCCAGTCTCAGCAACAGGGATTCCTTCATTCCAGCAGCCTGTGTTACTGAGAGCCTACTGTGTGCAGGGCAGTACCAAGTGTAGTAAGCCATATGAAGCTGTTCAAAGCATGGTTTCTTCTCCAGGAGCCTGACTATCTTTTTTTTTCTTTTTTGTTATACTTTAAGTTCTAGGGTACATGTGCACAAAGTGCAGGTTTGTTACATATGTATACAGGTGCCACGTTGGTGTGCTCCACCCATTCATTCGTCATTTACATTAGGTATATCTCCTAATGCTATCCCTCCCCCCTCCCGCCACCCCACAACATGCCCTGGTGTGTGATGTTCCCCTTCCTGTATCCAAGTGTTATTGTTCAATTCCCACCTACGAGTGAGAACATGCGATGTTTGGTTTTCTATTCTTGCGATAGTTTGCTGAGAATGATGGTTTCCAGCTGCATCCATGTCCCTACAAAGGACATGAACTCATCCTTTTTTATGGCTGCATAGTATTCCACGCTGCATATGTTTACAAGTAACTGTGCCAAGAGACATTCTAGGTGCTACGGGAATTCCAAGGAAGGATTGGTGCAGGCTTCATGGAGTAGGTGGCATTTGGATAAGGCCTTGAAGGATGGTTAGAATCTAGGAGGTAGAATAAATTGTCAAGCAAAGGCATGAAGACCAAAAAGTTGGGGATGCAAATTGGAAAATGGTGAGAAGACCGTGTTAGCTAGACCCCTGAATGACAAACTGAGGAGTATGAATTCTTCTAAATTATTAAAGAGGACAATTGAAGGTGGTGTGTGTGTGTGTGTGTGTATATGCCTGAATACGTGCCATGGTGTACTTTTTTCAGTATTCCAAAAGTAGTGTATGTTCATCATAAAAAAAAAAAAAAAAAATAGGAGACTGAGATAAGCAAGAGAAAGAAAATTACGAACACCTGAAATTTAAGGATTTTGCATACAGAAAAGGCAGGATCAAACAAGTGTTTTAAGAAGATTAATCTGGCAGTGTTCGGTAGAATAGATTAGAACAAGAATATGCTGGAGGCAGGGAGATTTCTCAGGTTATTGCAGTAGCCCAGATAAGAGGCAATAAAGACTCAGCCCCAGCGCACTAGCAATGGGAAGAGAGATTCAATGGCATGGATGTAGGCTCCATTTCTTTCGGTTACCATGGGTTTTCTGCACCATGGTGGGCACATGCCACATGTGTGTGTGTTTTTAATGACTTCTTTTAAAATCTCTGGGAGTCTCCTGCATTTAGGCACAAGCCCAGTGTCAGATAATGGTGCTCAGCGCTCTCGACCTCCCTTCCCATCCCTACAGCTAGAAATGCCATCCTCAGTGTTAATCAAAGCAAAGATTATTGTTCCAGATTATAAAATGCAAGGCAGTCTCAGGCCATAGAAAAGAATGAATTAATTAAAGAGAGTAATAACCCTCTTAAACACCCCATCCTTTGCTCCTTTCTCCAGACTGCAGGTGGCCGCCTTTGTCACAGCAGAGGAGACAGCTATATGATCTATTTTGTTCACCAGGACTTATCTCCAGAGGCACCCAGCGCTTTTTAAATGTAGTTTTTAGTCCTAATGTAGGCATTGTCCTACTGTTTAACTTAGAGAAAGCCTAGGCTCTGGAGGGAGGCAGAATAAAAGAGTTCAGGCTTTGGAATCAGACAGACTCAGCTTCGAGTTTCGCTCTGCCACTTTCTAGCTGTGTGATCCTGCAATAGACACTTAGCATGTCTTTTTCTATAAAATGGGGATGCCTACCTCAGAGTTTTGAAGAGTATTCATGTTTATATCCCTAACTTTTTGCACACGGGTTAACATAGAATAGATACTCAATAAATGTGTTGAACTAAATTTATAAAGACAGAGAAGCTATTTGAAAGCACCATGTATATCCAGTCCCAGGAAGTGCTAATTTCCTATTCCTGCCCATTTTTGAGGAGTGAGATGGGCATTTCCAAGGTAGTTAACCTGTCGATATGCCTAATTCTGCCAGTTCTCACCACACCCTATTCCAGAGCTTGGTGAGAAAGGCTGCCCTGCACTCCCCATGGACTTGAAAGAGTGGCTCTAAATCATTCCAGTTCAAAAAGCCTAAGAGGTTCAATTCTATACTGAAACAACCAGGGCATCTCCAGGAAAGGAACCTGTGTGCAGTGTCTTGAATGGAGATTCCGAGTGCCCACACTACTAGAACTTGGGGTAAACAAGTGTTCAGATTTGGCAGAAGTTCCTCATTATTCTTTATTAATTCCTCCTACCACCCCTCCAGCTACACACCCCCAACTCTATGTGCTCCATGTGAATTATTGCTTTGCTTCTGCATGATTTGATTTCTTCTGAGGCTGCTTAATGCTTTGGCCATCTCCGCTGTGTTTACCTTATTGTTTCCCAGAACAATCAAATGCTTCCTCTGCCCCCGGCAGCTTTGTCTTGTTCCTAGAGCCTCCTGACCTGCCCAAGCCTAGAGTTGCAGCAGTGTTTAAAGGTGGGGTTGGACTAAGGCCTGAGCCCTGTGTTCCTGAAACACCCAATGTAATTAACCTCTCATAAGCTCTTGTCCTGGCCCTTGGAGTTCAAAATTCTCCAAAAGTAGAACCCAGAGGTCTGGATTCTTTTTGCTTCTAGCTCTTTGTGTCACTCTCTCCTTAGTGACAAAGGGAGAGACCCCAGGGATGGGGTGCTGGTGCCTTTGTGAGTGTAGTTTATCATTAACTGTAGGAAGGCATGGAGCAGAGGCCACTCCTCTTAGTTCTATGAGCAGCATGGACCAGTGATGGCTTGGCCATCCTCATCCACCCTTATCTGATGAGGGAGCAGAGACACCCCAATTTATAAACAGAAAACTGGTCTCTGGAGCTCCTCACCAGCCAATCTCCCCACCCTAACCCTTGAACACAGACCTTACTCATAGTAAATGCTCAATAAATAGTCATTTCATCTACTGTCCTTACTAGCCAGGCTATTAATTCTCATACTGTCCTAAGATGCAAAAGTCCAGAGAACAAGTGAGTCCTCTGGGGCCTCCTCCCCACATTCCAGGAGAAAGATCTCCATGGCCTGGACCCCTGAAATCCAGGACTCTCTAGCCCCATGCACCCCACTGTTAGCTCCACCCACCCCTAGTTGAATGTCTAGGGCAGACTCTTAACATGCACAGAAATAGAAATAATTGTACATGGAAATGTCAATCTCCAGTGTCAACCGAAGATTGACCGACAACTCGTTGGGGACCAGTCCTGGAAGCACTGTGTGTGTGCATGTGCGTGCATGTGTGTGTGTGTGTGTGTGTGTGTGTGTAAGGGTGGGCGCAGCAGAAATGCTCAAAGCTTAGAACATCTTAACAACCTCCTTCCCCTTCATGGACAAGAGTGACCCTCGTCCCTGTTTCCCTTCTTCCTCTCCTCTGCTAGCTCAGTGCAAACCACAGGCCAAGTTTTCCAGGCTCCTGCGTCCCCCTCCAATTAGCCAAGCATTTAGGGCCAGGCTCCTAGCTGTCCTCCAGGGAGCCTGAGCCTGCTGAGTTGTGACTCTGCAAGCTTAGTTAACATTTTCACAGCTCAGAGGGCGGGGCCAGCAACAGGCACCCTGGACTGCCGCCGCTGCTGTTGCTGCTGCTGAATGTGTATGTGAGAGCGTGTGTGTGTATGTGTATGTGTATGTGAGTGTGTGAATGTATGTGCAGGATAGAGGGAGGAAGAGTCTCAGAGACAGAACTTACCAAAGACTTAAATCTATAAATAATTCGGGTCATGAAGCTCTACAAAAATAACCTTCAGCTCGAATCTTCTCTTGTAGCACCAAATGCTCAACTGCAAATACACTGTCTCATTAGCTCACACCCAGGGTCAGCCTCAGCAGCACCAGGCTCTCTCCACCTTTCACCTCCTTAAAGGGCTGAACACACACACACAATATACACACACCACACTTATACACACATACTGCATACACACACCACATACAATGCATATACACCATACTCATACAACAGACTTACACACACCACACATACATACACATACAACACATACCATACTCATACACACTCACAACACATACACACCACATTCATATACACAACAGACTCATACACACATACTGCATACACACACACCACATACATACACATACAACACATACACACCATACTCATGCACGCAAGACTTATACACACCACACACATACATATCACACATACAACACACATCATATACATATAACAGACTGATGCACACATAGCACATACACATCATACACATACACACAACAGACTCATACACCACATAGGTACACATACCACACATGCCACACACATACACATTCACATGCCACATATATGTTAATATATGCCACAAAAGCGTAGGGTCCTCAGGTGAACAGAGGTAGAAGCAAGTGATAAAGGTCTCTTCTGAAGTGAATTTGAAGACATCAGATGCTGAGACCTGCTGAGAGTGATGTTGAGTCCTCAATAACTCTGTGTCAAAAGTCTCATCCTCTCCAAATGCTCAGGTCTGAAAAACCAAGTTTCTAAGAAATCTGAACTCAGATGTAACAAGAACAGCTTTGTATTTATATTACACTGTACATCTTCCAAAGAACTCACATTTCCACTCACGCATTTCGTCTTCGGCCTCACCTCACCCAGGAAGTACCCTCTCAGGGCCTCCTTCAGGCCAGGTGAGATGCTGCTCTGCCCCCTATGCTGGTCTCCCTGGGACCCCCATGCAAACCTCTTCTCACAAGGGGTGACCCCTGTGTTCGTGAAGACCAGTTAAATTGTCCATTTCCCCATCCCCAGGCTTCCTGAGGGGATCCTTACCCTTTATCACATATCTGCAGCTCCTAACACAGGCCTAGCTCATGGTAGGCACATAATAGATAAATACCGGACAGTACTGGCATTCATAGCTAATAACTCATTTTACTTTCACAGTATCTTTTTTGAGCGAAGGACTATTACATCCCACCATTATGGGACAGCTACAGAAACTATTACATAAACAAGTGAAATGACTTGCCTGAAGTCACACAGCCAATTGAAGAAAAACTTGGGATTAAATCCCAGCCCTCCAGACATGATCCAGTGCCTCCCTCTGTGTGCTGATGCCTTTCAAACCAATCTCTTTGCCACTAAGAAACCCAAGAAGAAGATTCCCAATTCTACTGCTCATCCATAGCTCTTGCAAAACAAACAAACAAACAAACAAAAACTATTACTGCTACTACTACTACTACTAATAACATGATATTAGAGTACCAAATTGCAAGTAAGGGCTCCATAAATTAGGGGTAACTAGAGAAGAAATCGAAGTACAAGAAAAGGAGTTTAGAGGGGGCTGCAGGTAAGCGAGTTAATTGGATATGCTGATTGGAATTGGATATTCAAGAAAAGAGGCTGACATTAATTTCTGTCCAGACATAGCTGTAATTTAAAGGAAAGGTACTAATAGGGTTACTATTTCATTCTCATTTCAACTGGAGAAATGAACACTAAATCTCTGCTGGATTTTACCTCACACACTCCTGCCCCAAAGGCAGCCCTGATAAACTGAGTTTTATCCCCCAGGTAAGGCCCCCCAAAATTAAGTTCTGAGTTTACTGTTGTCCCCAAGAAATAGGAGAATGTCCCACTTTGAACTTGGGATCCTAAAGGGGGAAGAGTGGATGAGAGGGAAATGTGGACTTTTAGATGACCCATGTACTCTGTTCAGCGGCAAGGGCAGCTTTGTTTGCCCCATATTAGCCCCTCTTCAGAGAATTCAGGCTCCAGCTGTGAATCTCAGTTACGCCACTCTCCAGCTGTGTGATCTTGGGAGGGTTGCCTAACGCTCCTGTGCCTCTGAGTTTTTATCTATAAAATGGGATTAAAAATAGTATTTACCTCAGGAATGCTTGGAAATGTTAAATGAGATCATTTTTGTTAAGTACTGTGACAGCACGTAGCACTGTGGTAGCTATTATTACATTCTTTAGATGAAAAGAACCTTTCAAAATCCAAGTCTATCCTACTGCCTTCAGGCCGGGCCAAATTTAACCATGAAGCAAAAGGGGTTATCCTGGGTTTAAAACCCTCCTGAGGAGATTATAGTCTCCTATAGCCACCCATTCTATAGTAAAGTCTCCAGTTCTTACTAGAGCTAGACTAAACGTCCTTGTGTGGGTTTAGTGGCTCACACCTGTAATCCTAGCACTTTGCGGGGCTGAGGTGGGAGGATCACTTGAGCTCAAGAGTTTGAGACCAGCCTGGGCAACATAGCGAGACCCTGTCTCCCCTCAAGAAATTGAAAAGTAGCCAGTTGTGGTGGTGCACACCTGTAGTCCCAGCTACTTGGGTGGCTGAGTAGGAGGATCGCTTGATCTCAGGAGCTCAAGGCGTCAGTGGGCCATTATTGCGCTACTACACTCAGCCTGGGTGGCACAGAGTGAGACTCTGTCTCAAAATAAATAAGTAGTTTAGGCACATTTTGTCTTCTGCTGGTCTCAGTAAAGACTGTCACTCTCTTCTGTACCTTGTGCTACCTGGCTGCTGAGCCTTGTCCAAGCAAAATAGCCTGCATTTCCACCGAGGTCAAGTCTTCCCAGAAGAAGAAGTAGATCCCAAATAGAAAAACACACTCCAGTGACTCATTTCACCTCTCCCTGTCACCTCCCTCCTCTGCCCCATCTCCAGTATCCTCTGCTGCCTGGTTGGATTTTGGGACCTGTGCAGCTTGGTGTTGGACTGCATATAACGGCTGGTTCAATTTATTGCTGTCACTTTGTGGGACACCATAGAATAGACTCTATTAGTTGGCTTTTAAAATCCCACTCTTGTTTTGGGACTCCTTGACACTCCCCTCACCACTGGCCATCCTGTTTCTGGCAAAGACAGAGGACAGCTTTGAAACCCAAAATTTCCTGTCCAAGACAGAGACATGCAAAGAATCACAGACTTGAACTGCAGTAGCAGCCTTCTTCCTAGTCACTTCCAAGGCGTTCTCCCCATCAGCCATGTGCTTTCCTCTGGACTCCACCAGCTGGGGCTGGTTTGAACCCCAGTTCCACCATGGATTGGAAGCTTTGAATGGAAGAGTTTCGACAAGATTAGCTCCAGTAATTTTTATAAGTCTATGATTCTCCTGTGATAGGGACCGAGCAGATTGCTTCTTCTAGTTATTCAGAGAGGAACACTGAGGCTCAAAGAGGTAACTCACCTAACAGTGTTCCATTAGGCAAAAATCAAGCCCCAGGGAAGAATAGAGTCAGAATGGAAACCCAGGATGCCTGAGGCCCAGACTTATACCCTGCACTCATTGGTGTGTTGCCTTAAGGGAGCAAAGGGGATCAATGGAGGGGAAAGATCTCTGCTGCCCAGGGGATCTGCTGCCTTCTCTCTGCCAGCCCCTGCCCCACCTTTTTCTCCTTGACCTGGCCTCCTGGCCCCTACTTTCCATCTTCTCTGACACCCTGTAAGTATCTTGAAAGCTGACTCAATCTTGGGGCAGATAGCATGGATCAGGGGGTGAGTCAGGGAAGTCACAGACTTCCTGGCCAATATCACCTTTCTCTCCAGGGATTTAGACTGAATGAAGTAGGATAGCTTAGTTCAGGTTCAGTACCAACAACATTTTCTGTTCTGGTTTGGTTTTAGCTCTGACATTTGAGACTTTATGTAGGTTTGATTCTGGCTTCAACTGGTTTATTAAAAGATTGGGGTTGCAGACAGGGAAAAAAATAAAAACCTTCAGATTAGGTCTCTGATTCAGTAAAACATTAATGGTTGGGATTAGTCGTGACCGAATGCAGCAGCGTATGTGAAGATAAGTTGTTTTTGGTTCAATTCCAGCTCTAATCTTGCCACGGGTACCATCTGGTCCCAGGGACCACAGAGGAGGGGCCATCACCATGGCATTCATTCTCTCTTCTGACTTGGTGTGCAGGCCTTGCTGAATCCACACAAGTGTTCAGGCTCTGGGAGAGGGTAGAGTCCCACGTGTAGGAAAAGGCAGATGAAGAATATTGAAGTGCCCTTAGCTTGAAAATAGCGGACTATTCCAGCCAGCAGAGTGTTAACTGGCCTTCTGGGGCAGGAGATCCCAGACCAGACCTGAGGGAGGGGCCTGGCTCTGCAGCTCCTGGGACCCAGCCCTGTAGCTGCTGGGACACAGTCAGCACCTTGAGGAGACTTAAATCTCCCTGGAGAGGAGTAGCTGTCACAGGGAGGGTGGGGAAGCACTGAGACACTTTCTCTTTAGAGAAGGGGCACAGTTCAGACTAAGGCAAGAAGCAGGGCCTGAAACCCCCATTTTATGGAGGCAGAAAACTGAGACCAGGCCAACCAGAAGTCATGACAATCATGTCTGGCCTCTACCTCCTGCAACAGCCCAAGAACTTTTGTGACTAAAAGCTATGATTTTCTGTAAGAGTCTTACAGAAATGTGGGTCTGTCTATCTAAGGGAGAATGTCAAGGGGAACCATTTTAATTGTGGGGCACTTTCCCAGACAGAGACCCTTGTTCCTCCTTCTGCTTGAATCTCCTAATCAGAATTGCTCCAGGTTCGAGGGTGGTGGCCTCAGCCCTGTAACACCACTGCTGACTCTTAGAGTCCCCTTGACCCTATGAAAATGAAACAAATGGTCTTCTAACAACATTTCTGGAAGGAGGGGCTTTGCTGATAGATGACAAGGCAACAGCCTTGAACAGGAGGAAGCCCATTCACTAGGTAGAAAGAGGGCAAGAGTGGAGCTTAGGGGAAAGTCCCACAAGGGGAGTGATGAGGGATGGGAATGGCTGAGAAGAGTTTATTTGGTTCTATTGAGGTTACCTCCTCAAGTTCAGGCCCAGAAGCCTCCAAGTCACCCAACAAAGCAGGTGAGGAGGAGAACATAGTGTCCTTGCCTCTAGACCCTGACCTACCATTTTCATCCCTGGGGTATAGGAACAAGGGCCTCAGGCAAGAATCTGCTGTTTCTACCACCGGGGACTTCCGGGCCAGAGCTTCCCACCCCATGATGGACTCATGGTCTGTTTCCCACGCACCTCGAGTCCATCCCAACCCGACAGGCACAGACCAGTCCCTGGCTCAGGCCCCTCAAGTATGCAGATTCTTAGGACAGTAGAGAAATAGGAATGGAAGCTCTTCTCCCAGTCCCCTAGCTCTGCAATCAATAATGCTGTTGGCCTTCCCCACTTGGCCAGTAAGAACTGAAAACACATCCATCCATCCATACTTGTGTACTTGTTGTGGCATCAGGCATTGAACTTGGCACTTGGGATGAATAAGTCATGGTGCCTTGGCCTGAGGAGCTGTCAGTGTGGTGGGGAGAAATAGGCAGAGGGAGAAGATGATGAAGGGCACAAGAGATAATCCAAAGGGTGTAAGGGAGAAGAAGCCTTAATCTTAAAATGTTCCAGAAAAAATGTCTTTTGACCTCACTTTGATTCAGCCCTAAGGAGTCTAGGATATGCTGTCAGTTGGTGCACAGTTCATGTTCTTTCAACAAGCATTTCACAAGCGTTCCCTTTTATCCATCGCCGGCTGTGTTCCCAGCCACATGCTAGTCCTCAGAGGGTTATAAGATAAATAGAAAAGATATCCCTGCCTTCAAAATGTTGACAGCACTTACACACATCTGAAGCAATTAGAGAACAATTCGAGTAGGTAGTCAATACATGTTAGCTAGTACATATACAATGAACAAATCAATTGATTATAATCCTAGGACAAAATGTCTGGCAAAAAAAAAAAAGGCATCAAAGTGGGAGCAATTAATTAGCCATTACAGAGGATGGGGAAGGCTTCGTGGAGGAGGTGGGGCTTGAGCTAGAGATGGACAGTGAAAACAGGCTGGGGTCATGAATATTGGTCAGCAGTCAGCTACTATGCTGGAAGCAAAAAACTAGAAAAACTGGAGGTGGGGCGCATTCAGACCAAGCGCTCCCTGCCACCAACTTTTTGTATGACCTTAGGGACCTCTTTCCTTTGAGGTCAGCATTCAATATAGGGGCCTACATAGTACTTCTCAAACCCTTATAATAACAGCATCAGCATCAGCTGGGGAAGTTATTAGAAATGTACATTCTCAGCCCTCATGCCCACTGAGTCAGAAATCCTGGGGGTGGGCCTTGCAGTACATTCTACCAAACCCTCCAGGTGATTCTGAGGACATACCAGTGTGAGAATTGCAGGACTACCTCACTGCTTCTCGACCCTGGCTGCTCATTAAATTCACCCGGGGAGCTTTTAAGTCAAAGAAGATGCCTGGGCCCCACCCACAGAGATTGTGATTAATGGATGTAGCCCTGGCATTCATATTTTTTAAGGTTCCCCAGATGATTCTAATGTGGAGCCAGGGCTGAGAAGCACTGGACTAGATGACATCTCAGTCCTTTCTGACTTATTTTGCTAAGATGGGCTCGGAGAAGCTAAGCCAGGATTCCTGGCTTCCCACATCTCACAGGGTGGATTTGTGGACAGTCAGGGCATATGTTTGGGGGCTGAAAGACCCTCCTGGGATCCAAAAATCTTTAATCTCTTAATGAGCAGCTTTTTGATGATTTATATAAATTGTTCACCATTCCTTCATACTTGTCTGAGGCTAAGATACTGTGAACAGACGTTGACTTTCCCATCCCAGCCACCATGAAGGAGTGTGCATCAGCACACACTCACACACACATACAATACACAGTGCTATAAATAGATGTATGTGCACACAAGAATAACTGCGTAGGGATATTCAAAATCATTCCCAAGGGTGTATATGCACACACAAATAAATCCACTGTCAGAAATCCCAGGCCCAGAACACTGAGACTGCTTGGGAAAGGATTCCTTTTGGTGGAAATTGGGCTATTTAAAAGAAGTGGCACTTCAGTCTATGGAGTAGTGATTGGGGGTTAGCGATGGTCTTCTGTAAGCTACCTGCTCTGGGCAGAGGCAGGTAGCCCACAGGGGGATACTGAGGGCAGATGCTGAGGACATCCTTGTTTCTCATACAGATTCGGGCTGATGGTCCCCCCCATGGTGGGGTCCAGTACGAGATGGTCTCTGTGCTCAAGGACGGAAGCCCCATCCTCCGGGACATGGCCTTCTCCATTGATCAGCGCTACCTGTACGTCATGTCTGAGAGACAGGTAGGTGCTAACAGCCATCTCTCCTTTCCAAACTCCAAGAAACTGCTGATAATCTGTCACCTTTGTTCAGAAACTGTTCAGTCCAAGAAGAGAGACCTCTGGGCTTGCAGCACAGGGGTCCTGAGAGGGGCAGAGTCCCTGTAGGCTTTTGCAGGGAGCTAGAGAAAAGCAGCCGGGGGCCAGCCACTTCCCGGAGGCTTCACTGTAGGCTACAGCCCCTGTCTCAGCAAGTGATGAACAGCTCTGCAAGAACAGGCCAGACTGCGTGGAGCAGCTTGGTGTGATTAGGAGGTAGATTTACTGCTCTCAGGCCCACAGAGTCTGCGGCTCAAGGGAGCCAAAGAGGTGTAAATAATCCAGGCTTCTAGGCTGGGCCCACTCCTGGGAGAGGCAGACCCAAGATAGGGCCCCAGAAGGAAATAAAAATCTTGGCGTGAGTCTTAGACTGGTGCAGAGTATAAGCTGGTCAGTTCTGGGAAGCTGAAACCAGGCCTATGGAGGTGGGGAGCCCAGAGAAATAGACTTCCACCCTCTGTAGGAAAACGACTGAGCAAGTCTTCCACCCTCTGGGATGGATTGAGACTGTGTCTCCTGTGAATATGTGTGAGTAGAGAAAAGGCAAATGCAGAGAGAGCCATGGTGAAGGGAAAGAGAAGCAGGGAAGGCAGGGGATTCATGAGATCAATAGAGACCCAGAAAGCTAAGCAAGGACCTTAGCCAAGCCTGGCACATTCCATTCATTCGGTCAGTGGGTTAATAGTTGTTCAGCAGCAGCAGGGGTCTTGTCATTTTTCTTAACAGGGTCAAAGAAATGAGGAAAAGGATTGCCAGTCTGTCCCAGCAGCTGAGGACACTGACTTTGGTAGAGCTGAAAGCCCAGAGAGCTTTCACCAGTTGCTTCCCAGCTCATGTCATTCTCAGAGAATTCTGCAAGAGTTCCAATTCTGCAAGTTGATCAAACTTACCCTTTCCAGAACTCTCCTTACCTCCTTTCTTTTCGAATGTAAGAAGTCTGAATCAGGGGATGAGGGATGAGCGGAAGAAGTAAGAAGAGACAAGTGTGCACACAACAGCATTAAGGGAAGCAGTGATGCAGTTCTGACTTGAAAATTAGTTCTTGAGGACAGATGACGTAAATCATATGATAATTGCATGCAAATTACATCCAGATCCTCTTGAATCCACCTGTCTTTTTCACCTTCTTTCATGTGGCCTCTGCAGTTGAAGTATAAACAGGTCCAGATGGGAATTTCGTGGATCTGCAGACAGCTTTGCCTAACCTAGAGTGGGTAAGACAGTCTTGGAAATAAACACTGACCTATCATTCCAATGAAACAGTCAGTGGGCCTAAAAAGAACTATTTCTGGGCACATATTTATTGGGAACAAAGTGCTGGGAATCATCAAAATGAATGAGACTTAGTCACTACCTTAAGTTGATTGCAACCTAACAAGAGAGAGACAGGTTCTCAAATAGCCCAATAACGTAAGATTGAATTCTATACATGCTCTTTTATCCTGTTCTTCTTTAAGGGAAAATATTATTTGTTTAGTAAAAATGGTGGATGCTTGTGATACAAATTCAAGCAATGCATACAGAAAAGAAGACAGCAGCAGGTCACTAAATCTCACTACCCAAAATATAACACCATGTTAACATTTGGTGAGCACCATTCCAGGACTTATGCAGAAACAGATACAGATAAAAGGACAGATGGGTAGATGATGACCTATATAGGTAGATAAAATGATGGGCAGAGATTGAATAGGTGCACATTTTATGCAATATTTTTAAGAGGCACTGTGTGTAGCAGAGGACCAGGCAGGTAGCTCTGGGTAAGAGCTTTCTTAGATTCTCTGAGCCCAGCAAAGTGGGAAAGAAGTGACCAATGAGACCTTAGTGGGACCGAGAAGGTACCAAGGCATACATTTTAGCTGCATATCTTTTTATCCAATGAGACACTTTCTGAAAATCCATCTGAAATGTAACCAAAGAATAGGGGCTGGGTCAAGGTTGGAGGCGGATGAGTGGGTTTCAGAGAATATAGTCACCTCCTAGATCCATATCTGACGCCATCTCTGAGAGCATCAGCCTGGCCACACCAAGTGTCCACATAGCTTATCTGTAAATATCCCTCCTCTGTCCCACCTTCTGCTTCAGGTACCCAGTTCTTGTTACAATCTGCACCAAACAGAGGGGTTTAGCAGTAGCCAGCCACAATGAGCAGAGATAGGAAGAACTTAGGTTTCATGCCATGGACTGTCTCTGGTCAAGTGAGATATTAGTAGGGGCAGCTCCCTGTAGCAGATGGAGCTGTGATTAGGAGGCAACGTCTAAGGGGGATTTGTGGTGGAGCTCTGAGACCTGTCACCTGGAGAGCCGTGAATTATGTAGAAATAGGTAGCCAGGTGACTTCACCAGGGGCTGAGTCCAAAGATGAAAGCCAAGAACAGCTCAGGAGGCCCATCTGTCTGAGGCTGGCTGTGAGTTAAGTACTCACAGACAGCTCAGATGTCTTCAAGGAAGCAGTTGAACGTGTGGCAGGAGAATAATCTGTAAAAATGAAGCCAGATGTCCTGGGTTCTAGTCCAGCTTGTGCTATCACTGATAGTAGAATCCTCTGACAGCTTCAGCTCCTCGTTTATAGCTGAGAGGAGTTGCATCAGATAACAGGCTTGTCTCTGAAGTCCACGGGTCTGATTTGGACTTCATTACACCATTCTCTATCTGAGTGGCCTTACACAAGTCACTTAACCTCAGTGTTCTCACACAAGGTCAGTGTGAGGCTCAACTGAGACAACAAATGGGGAATTTCTTTTTATACTGCCTCACATGCCACATTCTATATGGCCCCTTCTAACTCTCATGCCTCATGATCCCATTTCTCAGGAGTATGGAGATGGTGTGTGATGAGGAGGGGGCAGGGGGACATGACACAGCCAGTCATCCTCAGCCTGAGCCAGGAGATCTGTGTTCTAGGCCTGGCCCCACCTCTGACTTCAAGGGTGACCTGGGCCCTCAAATTCTCAGGGTCTCAGTTTCCTCATCTTTAAAGATGGAGGTTATAAATCTAACTCTAAAGTCTCTTTCAGATCTTACAGAAATTTGTTTAAGGGTCTAGGACTAGGACTCTGCTCTGTCTCTCTCCAGAAGATGACATCAAAAGCACAAGAGATGGGCTTGAGACTAAACCAAAAGCACAGTATTCTCTTTTTCAATTTTTAATTTCAAAATTTTTTTATTTTGTTTTGTTTTGTTTTGTTTTTGAGACAGAGTCTCACTATCACTCCATCACCCAGGATGCAGTACAGTGGCGTGACCTCAGCTCACTGCAACCTCCGTCTCCTGGGTTAAAGTGATTCTCCTGCCTCAGCCTCCTGAGTAGCTGGGATTACAGGTGCGTGCCACCACACCCGGCTAATTTTTGTATTTTTAGTAGAGATGAAGTTTTGCCCTGTTGGCCAGGCTGCTCTCAAACTCCTGACCTCAAGTGATCCACTCGCCTCGGCCTCCCAAAGTGCTGGGATTACAGGCGTGAACCACCGTGCCCAGCCAATTTAAAAATTTTTTGTAGAAATAGAGATGGGGTTTCACCATGTTGCCCAGGCTGGTCTTGAACTCCTGGGCTCAAGTGAAAGGTCTACCTTGGCCTCCCAAAGTCCTGGGATTACAAGCGTGCGCCACCATGCCCAGTCAGTACAATGTTCTTAAGGAAAGATTTATGAGGCCACGTGTGCTCATATGAGCATCTTTCCTGAAGGGTAAACACTGTAGAGAAAGCTGGAATGCTGGTTTGGTTATGGATATGTGCAGATGCTCTTCAACTTACAATGGGGTTGCCTCCCAGTCAAGCCACTGTAGGTTGAAAATATTGTAAGTCAAATACATGTTTAATACACCTAACCTACCAAGCATCATAGCTTAGCCTCACCTACCTTAAACATGCTCAGAACACTTACCTTCATCTACAGTTGGGCAAAATCATCTAACACAAAGCCAACTTTATAATTAAGTGTTGAAAATCTCATGTAATGAATTGAAGATTGTACTGAAGGTGGAGAGAGTGGTTGCATGGGTACTTGAAGTACAATTTCTATTAAATGTGCATTGCTTTCACACCACTGTAAAGTCAAAAATCATATGTTGTATCATTGTAAACTGGGACTGTCTATATTCCTACTTGGAGGCAGCAATTTAAGACTTTTGAGTTCTCTAAAAGTCCTAAGACCTTTAAAGACATCATGGGAATGGGTTTTTCATCATTTCACTTTCAAACAAACCTTTGGGCAACCTGTCTTACACTCCGCCCCCAACCCTTGCCTCTCTGTTCCCCCACCCCTCCTCCAAACATGACACATGTCATATTCTTGGGGCCGTGACAGTGGAACACATGGTGAGAGTAAAACCAAGTTTCTGGTCTTACATTCTGCCTAGAGAGGTTTTCATCTCCCCACAGAGCTAGAACAATCCAATATAGCACTCATGGGTTCTCTCTCATTCTCAATTAATTAATTAAATGTAATTAAGAAATAGGACTAGTAAGTGTTGGGTCGTTAGTGTCACTGCCTAACAAGTCAATGTTAATGTACTGTTAATAGATCTAAGACCGGCCAGTCCCAGGGGAAAATTTGGGAACTGATTCCCCAATCCTGTTAATTGCCCAGGTGCTCCACTGAGAGGATGCCCGGCTCTTTCCTAGAAAGTCTGCCCCAGCTTCACTGACAGCGAATCAGCAGATGTTATGGGCATGCATACAAGTTGCTCCCATATCCTCAGTGTCTAATGGAAGTCAGACAGCGAGTCCAGGGAAAATCAGGCTATGAGCCAAGTGAAAAACCAAGCAACAAGATGAAAAGAAACTTGATAGCCCCAGTTTTCACCCAACTTGTCAGGCTGGCCACTCCCAGAAAAGGAGTATAACTGTATACACAGGGTGGATGGGAAAAGAGTATAGGGATGGAAGCAATTATTCTATTTTATACTTTAATTAGTTTGAATTAGCAGAAGGAATAGAGGCATAAAATGATCCAGCGAAGGGTGAAATGGAAAAAGGGAGTCACAGTGGAGAATGGCTCCATACAGACTGGAAAGGGCCTCGAGAACAGCAGAAAGGATGGTGATGGGTGTGTGTGTGTTTGGAGTGGGTGGTGGGGCATGGGATTCTGTTCTCTTATTTCAAGGCCTGGAGAGGCAAAATAGCATAGATGTTAAGAGCCAGCCCATGGGAGTCAGGCCAACCTCCATTCCACAGACACTTACTAAGTACATGGTTTTGATAACGTTATTCAACTTCTCTAAACCTCAATTTTTTCATCTGTGTAATGGGCCTAATGCAATTGTTGTGAGGATTGAGAGAATGTATATAAATCACCTAGTGTCGTGTCTGACACATAGTGTTTTCGATAAGTGGTGGTAATTATTATTACTAGTATTATTCTTAGAACTTCTTTGGAATTTCAGAAAGGGCTAGAAACATCTCCCCCACAAATTATGGCTGGCACAGAATTCCCAGTTTTAGGCAGTGGCCTCCAACTGCCATTCCGCCTGCTTCCTCCCAAGCACTGCCTCAGAAGCCTCTGGCCTGGCCAAATGACAGCACTGGGCTAAGTCTCTCATAATCTGGTATTTATTTTAAAAATCCAGGAATGTGCAGGGCAGACTAAACAGTCCCGCTCCCCTCAATACACAGGCAGGCAGCCCCAGGCCGATGTGTGAGGCCCAAAGGCCAGGATAGCAGGCATCTGTAGAGAGAAGGGAGGGGGCCCCTGTGAGCCTGGGGCTGCATGCGTGGACAACGGGCCAGAAAGGGAATACCTATGGGGCCTTTCATTTCTGGTTTCTCCAGGTAAGTAACAAAGTCTCATGCTCATTGTGAAAGATGGGTCTGTCACTCTCCAGGTAGTGAACATTCAGACCCCAATTCCGAATGTCCTAGATGTGCTAGTAGTTGGCACAGTGTTCTGGTTATTTATTGTTTTGTAACAAACCACCCCCACATTTGGGAATATTTGTAAAAAACATGTCGTTATGCTCAAAGATTGTGTAAGTCAGGAATTCAGATAGGGTGCACCGAAGATGGCTCATCTGTATTCTATAATATCTGTAGCCTCTGCTGGGATGACACGAATGGCTGGAGCTGACTAGAAGGACAAGGGGCTAGAATCATCTGGAAGCTTCTCCTCCTACTTGTCTGGGAAGTAGAAGCTGGGATCAGCTGGGACTATTGACCTCAGTGCCTTAGACAAGCCCCTGCCATGTGTGTTGGGCTTCCTGACACCAGGTGGCCCCCAAGACAGTCAGAATTCTTGCTCATGGCAGCTCAGGACTCCAAGAGTGAGTACTCCCTACAAGAAGGTAGAAATTGCATTGCCTTTTTGTGACTTGGCTTTGACAGTCACACAATCAGTCTACCTGCCTCTTCCCTCTGCTGCCCACCACCCATGTGATTCTGATGCATGTGGCCCATGAGCACACATTAAGAACATGATTCCCCGGCTACCAAGGTCATGGAATCACAGAGCATCAGAGCTGGTAAGGACTGTAGAGAGCACCCATTCTGACCCCAGAGGAGAAAGATGAGGCCCAGAGAGCACCCTGTTTAGCTGTCCCATCAGCATTGTGCAACACCCAACGCCCAGTTGGAGTCATCAGAGCTGGATTGATTTCTTCAAACATATGGGGAAGCACAGACAGCTTTAAAGCTTGCTGTTGATTTGCTGAGGGTTGTGTAAGTCCTAAGTGAGGTCTATCAAATGCCTATGGGCCCTGAAAATGCTTTCAGGGAGGGTTTGCAGGAATCCATCAGTAGCAGGATCACACTGCCTGGAAATTGCCCCATCAAGGGTATGCTGCTTATGAATAGCTCTCCAGGCAGTCTTCCTGTGGCAATATTGTCTCATCTGGCACAAGAGCAGGCCTCTCAGTGACTTACCTTCAGTATGCAGGGGAATGGGACCTCATCCCCATGGATTACAGGAAACTGGCTTTTTAACCACATCTGTTTAACGTAATTTAAGAGAGTTGAGGCAAGGAGACTGTCAGCCTGGAGTTTTCAGAAACAAAAATTATTTGGAAAGATTGTAAAGCCACCCTTTCCTGAAGGTATTAAATGCAGGAGAGACACCCCACCACCCCCCCAAGAAATTCTCTGCATTGTTTGAAGACCCTACGCAGTGTATGGGGAGAGATGGAAGGACAGGCCAGACCCTTAGCATGCCATCCACCAATGTCCAGCAGCTGCACCAGAAAACTAATTGTGATTTCCTCAGTTTGGAGGAGGCCCTGTCAACTACTAACCTGGATCTAGAGCCAAAAGTAAGAATCCTTTTCAGTCTTCTACCTGTAGCCAAAGCTACTGAACTGTCAAGTCCCTAAGGCACCTAAAGACCTTGGAGAAGGGAAAGAAAACACGTGGGGTGCCATGCTTCCAGATGTCCCCTGCTCATTTATTTTGACATCTCAGACTATTATTTTGATTGTGCACATTTGTTTAGTCCAGGCGATAAGGCTTCCCAGGGTGCAGGCAGAGCATGCCAAGGTATATTTTTACAAGGCGGGCAAAGTCTCAGTAACAGGAGACCTCCCTTCTGCCTGGGCTGGGAGGCCTTGGCTGAGCCTCTGGGGAAGAGGGAAAGTGAGGGGGCAGGGAGGAGAGTTGAGCCTGAGGGACTTTGGGGAGAATTACAGAGTTTGCGGATTAGGAAAGTGAGGATAAGTGAATTGCTGCTGCACTTTTGTTTTAAAATGTGTCACTTTCAATCCAAGCCTTTGATGCACATGTGTTTCTGGTTAAGGATGCAGGACCCCAGTGTGGCCCAGGAGCTGAGCGCTCACATCAGTGCCTTTCCCAAAACAAAGGATGGAATCCTGCCTCCCCCGGGGCTGCCGGTGCAGGCAACAATGACCACCTCAAACCCGGGTTTTGATTTTTTCCTCTTTCTTTCCCCCATTTCAAATGTCAAGGAACAAAGAAGCTGACAGGGAGCTGATTCTCTGGCTATTAATATTCTCATCGGAGCATTTTTTTTAAATAAATATTTTCACATGAGGGAAAGGCAATGCAAACCCACCCTATTAATCAGGCACTTGGCTTGCTGTATTTAAGAGAGAAAACTCCAGCCTCTTATTTTGAAATCCTTTGGTTTGGAAAGAAATGATTGAATACAATGCCCAGGCTGGGAGAAGTGGTGCCAAAAACCTCATTTCTCTAAATGGGCAGGGGCTTGGAGACTCTTTCTCTAGTCCTTGACGAGGGATTTGATTTTTCTTTCTAGATAGGTACTGCTGAAGGCTCACACTGACTGCCCAGAGTGATGTTCCTATGACCGGGAGATGGGAAGTTACAATGTCTCACCAGAAGGAAACTTACCCTCCCCCATTCTTTTAAATATGGGGAAACTGATGCCTCCAAAGGGGACAGTCATTTGCCTAGGTCATCATCTGAATTACCAGAAGAATCAGGGTAAATCCTGAGTAACCTGGCCTAGCCCAGCATCCTTTCCCAACTTGACAACAGTTTCACTCAGCACAGGCAAGAGCGAACACTGACTGTGTTTAAAACTTTTAATTAGCAAAATTAAAACGACCTAGGCCCAAGAGAGTTCCTGAAGATGTTCCGAAGGGTCAAATTAAAATAGGGAAAGATTTGCATGTTGTTTGCATATGCAGACTCATTCATTCAATAGACCATTAAGTGTTGACCATGTATAATGCATAGAGCTGTCCACTGACAAGTCATTTGCATATGTAGATATAGATAGGGCTGTCTTAGTAATATTCCAGCAAAAGTCTCCTTCTAAATAGGGCTGCCAGAAAGATAAGTACCTTCTTGATTTCTTTCTGCTGTTTTCAATGCAACAGTAGCACTATCATGTATGTTTTTGTATAGCAAAAAATAAAATAGAATCCCTGCCCTCAAGGTGGTCAAATTCTGGAGGGGCACAATGATGTATAGATAAATCACAAGATATGGTTATTTCTTTGTACATCAGAGCAGTCCTGTAGAATGTGTTTATGTAAACGCATACCACCAGGAAGGGACCTGTCCTGGTTCCCTCCATAATTGGGTCACTCAGGGGACTCACCCTCTGCCTAACATAAGAATCCACAGCTGGTTTATCCAGAGATTCTCTAGTGAAGAGCAGCCCTTTATTTTACAAAAGAGGAGATGAGAGGTCTGAAGGGGCAGTGACTCCGGAGAAGAAAGGGTGTACCAAGCTGCACGTGGAGAAGCAGACAATGATTGACTATCAGTAGTTTCCTGACAGCCATGGGAAGCAGCCAGCCTGGGTTCAAGTCCTGGCTCTACCGCTTACTGCCGTGTGACCTTGGGCAAGTTGCTTCACCTTTCTGTGCTTCAGTTACCTCACCTGTAAAATGGGCATAATTATGGCGTCTGTTTGAAGATTAAATTAAATTAATTAATGCATAAAAAGCACTCTGAAAAGTACCAGGAACATACTACCTGCTTAGTAAACGGTAGTAGTAGTAATTATATTTTTACGGTTGTGCCCCCATACAGCGTCATCAGGCCAAGCCCTGCAGATCATGCTTTGCAAACAGCCACACCTAAAAAAAAGCTTAACCACCCTGACTTGCCTCTCAGCCCTACCTTATTTAAGCTGTGTTGAAATCTAACTAATATTTTTGCTGTGTTTTTCTTATTTTAGTTTACAAACATGATCTCAGCTAATACACCAGTCCCATGAGATAAGTATTATTGTCCTTGCCTTTTTTAACAGATAACAAAACTGAAATTCAAGTTGACTAAGTAATTTGCCCAGGGCCACCAAGCTGTCCAACAGCAGGCCTGGGACTCCACCCCACACTTCTGAAGCCAAATCCACACCTCTTCAGCTTCCTGAGACAGCGCCCCCTGGCTGCCCTGTGGCTGCAGAAGGCTCCTCCCCTCCTGTTCTCCCCACACCCGGCTCCCAGTTAGGAAAAGGGTTCAGAGGCGGCTTTCTGGGCTCCAGGAGACCAGCACAGACTCAGTAACTCCTCACTTGACACCTTCAAGAAGACTGGAGTAGTGCATTGTTTTGTTTAAAAACCCAATAAAGGAAAGCAAGCACTGCCCCAGACCCTACATGGACAGTCAGAGGAAATGCCTCTGCAGGTGGGCAGAGTGCAGGGAGAAAAAGCGCTACTCCCCAGGAAGTTACTGTGGAGTTTATCCTGTACAGCCGGCCAAGCGCCTCACAAGCATGATCTCCGCTCCTCACAACAACCTGGGAAGACAGGTATTATCTCCCCCATTTAGCAAATGAGGAAGGCCAGGTGCAGCAATGTTGAGGGATCTGAACTGGGTGTTTCTATGACTTTTAGGAGGCAGAGCCAGGATTGAAAAGCCTGTCTGTGTGACTGCAAAGCTCCTGCACTGCTCGCCCTCCCCCAGCACCAGGAGAGCCCATGCAGAGACCCCAGAGGGAGACATCATGACTCCCCTGCATATTTTTCTACCCCCATCCAAAGCTTGTCGGTCTGGCAAAGGAAAAACCTTTGCAAGGAGGGCAGCTGCAGAACAAACACATGGGAGGCATTGAAGCCCTGATTCAGCTTCTCTGGTGCCATTTCTAGTGTGAACCATGCAAACTCATATCAGCTCATTCACCGGCCCTAAGTAAGAGGTTCTGAGGCTCAAGAAAGCATCCTCTATTCGCCATCTTAAGTCTTATCCAGCCAGACACAGGCGGTGGGGCTGGAATGACACCTCAGAGCTCTGCAGCCTGCTCTTCAGCTCCTTCCAGGAGCGCTCCCTTGTGCTCCCTGCGTTGAGTTGCAGTAATTGAATGTGTTTTATTTAGACCATAACATATAGTGCCACTTTGGATTTCCAATTAGGCTTCAATCAGATGCCGAGAGTCTGATTCGTTTTGTTGTTTTGATCAACACAAAAGATGGCAACATCAGAGGAGCCGTCATGAAAAGTTATTTCCTTCCACTGATGACTAGGACAGTTTCTGTAGTGTGAAGATACAGGTTCAGAGGTGTCAAGAGAGGCACCATGCATCAGGGAGAGGGGCGGAGGCAAAGGGGAAGTCAGTGAACCCCTAGAGATAAGAGCAATTGGAAGTCCTGGGGTGCGTGGCCGGGACTTGACAAGGCCCCCCTGTATATGTGGGCCAGGGCCCTGGGTGCCCCTGAGGGAGGGGAAAGGTGTTGGTCTCCACCCCAGCAGGTTTCTCACACAAATGGTTCAGGCCTGGCAGCCCCTCTCAGGCCTTTTATCCAGGGAGATCTTTGTGAACACAGCATTCCCATGAGGTGGGAAGCTATAACCACCACCGTTGATTTCTTTAGGGAAGGCCTCTGAACTCCTCAGCCAGAAGTGACCAGCTGTACTCATTTACAGGAATATGTGGGGGCTTTTTCTCACCACCTGTGAGTTCTAGCCAGCCACTCGCACATGCTGCCTGTCAGATAAGGTTTCTCAATGGGGTTGATCCTAGGGACAAAATTTGGAATCCAGCTTTGAACTGCCAGGGAGTTTATTGTGGGAGAGAGGTGGCAGGATGGCAGAGGGGTGATGGGACAGTGGCCGGGGAGTGGAAGGTAAGAGTCTGCCTGTGCCAGTCATCAAGATCACTCACCATGCATCTGAGTCCAGGCCAACTGGAGCCTCCTTTTCCCCATTGACAAAATGTGTTTGAATGCCCCTTGCGGCCATGACATTGGGTGCATTCTTTCTGGCCATCAATGTGTATGGAATGGAGGCTGCATGCACAGCGCTTGGAGGCTGACCTGGGTTCGAGTATGCATGTGCTTGTGAGAACAGAAGTTGGTGGGGTTGGTGAGTGAGATGAGGGCAAACATTCCTGTGTGTTCTGGGGGTGATAGTGTCTACACTATGTTAGTGTTAGTGTCTACACTATGATAGTGTTAGGCTCTTTCATATACCATTGCATGTACCCACTGGGGGAAATGTGTGTTCGAGCCCTTCTCCTCCCAGTTTTATGCTGTTTTTAGAGCCCAGCTTGGCCGCATTTCCAGCTGGCTCTTTGATCTTTCTGTAGCAGGCCAGCTCAGGGACTCAGCATTTCAGCAGCAATCTCCACTTCATAGAGTGCATGCCTTGTGGTTAAGTTCCCCGAGCCTTTGCCACTGTGCCTCAAGTTACCTACCTCACCTCACCTTGTTCCCCCCAGTTATTATTGGCCCCCACTTTGCAAACAGGTTGGGGTTTGAAACTCCCACCAGGTGGAGAGAAGACTGACTGTGTAATCAGCTGTTGGTGGCTTAGCAAACAGTCTGGGTTCAGCCCCTGTCCCTCAACTAATATTTAATTACAAGAAAGAGGTGGGAAGAGATGCGAGCCAGGTAGAAGGAAAACAGGAGGGTGAAAAATGAACTGAGATTAAAAAGATGTTCTAGCCACTTAGCCATTAAATAGCTCATCAAACAGCCTTTGAGGACCTACTCTGCTCACAGCAAAGAGCTTATCCTTGCACTATCACACATACATATGGAAAACAGACAAGTAAGTAGTGAGTTACAGTATGGTATGCAGAGTGCTGGGATTATGGGAGAGGGTGCCACCCAATATAGCCTGTGAGTCAAGGAAGGCTTCCTGGAGGAGGTGATGCTCTAGGTGAATCGTGAGAGGGGAGGGGGTCACCCAGTGGAATAAAAAAGCAAAGAAGTATTGTTCAAGTTAAGGAAAGCTTGGAAGTGTGAAAGAGTTTGGTATATTCAAGGAATATTTCCCAAAACTTGATACTGGCAGAGCTGAAGGCAAGGATTAGGAGGCATCCATCCTCACAGAATTCCTACAGCATGCAGGCGAGCAGCCTTCAGGTGGGCTCCATCCACCCACCTTTCCTAAGATGGATTCCCCCAGCCCCGGCTGCTACAACATAGAATTGGTAGGAAGCCATCATGCACCCAGCCCCTGGTGTTCCCTGTGGCAAGCTCATCAGCAGGTCCTCTGGACATGCCCTGGATCTAAGTAACATCATCAAGAAAAAAGATGCTAGCTCTGGCAGAGCTCCAGTGCTAAAGCCTGTTGTGACCTTGCCAATCCCCTCCCCTCAGGACAGCCGTTTCTCTGACTGTACAGCAAGGAAGACCTCTGCCCATCCCAGGTTCATGGGAAGAGGATACAGGAAATGAGATAGTGCACCCATTTCAGGCATTCATTGTATCATTTCTGCAACATTTATTACAGGCAGAGACCTTGCTGTCTGGGCTGCTTCTGTCTGCCCAAGAGATACCACAGTGTTTGGTACTTAGCAGTACTCAAGAAACACTTGGGCTGGGCACAGTGGCTCACGCCTGTAATCCCAGCACTTTGGGAGGCCGAGGTGGGTGGATCACGAGGTCAGGAGATCGAGACCATCCTGGCTAACACGGTGAACTGCTGTCTCTACTAAAAATACAAAAAATTAGCCGGGCATGGTGGCGGGCGCCTGTAATCCCAGCTACTCGGGAGGCTGAGGCAGGAGAATGGCGTGAACCCGGGAGGTGGAGCTTGCAGTGAGCCGAGATTGCTCCACTGCACTCTATCACGGGGGACAGAGCGAGACTCCGTGCCCCCACCCCCAAAAAAGAAACACTTGTTGGAGCTTAGGAAGAAAGAGAGGAGGTGAAAAAAAGAAACAAAGGAAAATATCTATGAAAAGGAGGCATTCTAATTTACTGTAAGGCCTCATCTTGGGAGGCAATTAGAACTGTATTCAAATCTTGGCTCTATCACTCTTTGATATGGCCTGGTGTATCCTCTCTAAGCCTCGGTCTTGTCTTCTGTAAACTAGGGATAACAATAATACCTACCTGATAGGACTGCTGAGAAAGTGAAATCCCTATACAATGCCTGGGACAGAGTGAGAGCCAAACCCTCGGACATGGCTCTAGCTAAGCCCTGTGTTTTCTCCCTGCCTCCATGGTAATCTCCCTCTTTTGCTACCATGGAGGCCCCCACAACTAACATGTTGCCTATTTTTCATCCTTAAGTCATCTGCCAGTTGCATCTATTTCTAGCCTCTGTCTTACGAGACAAGAATAAGGAAGGAAAACAGATAACTGTGGAGGCTCATTTGCCAGTTGTCAGCTTCTACCATCAGCTGATCTCTCTTGTCTGCTTCTCCCTGGGTGCCTGGAAAAATCATTGTGACCTTTTATTTACTGGTTGATCGAGTCAGCTCTTGGCTCCAGAACTCTCTGCCCGCCCCTCAGGCTCCCCCCAGCTCTCCCAGCCCTCCATCAGCCAGTGTGAGTTCCCTGCCTCCCAGGCAGAATCATGCTGCAAGACAGGCAGGCTGTGCTGGGCCCTCGGAGCCTCCCTGTCTTCATGATCAGATTCCTAAAAACCTGTGGGCACGGAGAGGAGGGGCAGTCAGAGCTATTGATCTTCCCTACTCGCTGCTCCCACCAGAGGGAATTTCTGCTGCAGATCCTCTCCTGCAGGCCTCTTGTTCCCACCCCATTTTACTGAGCAGCTAAACTGAGCTTGAGGCTAGCGAGTGGCTGCCCCGGAGTTACTCCGTAAGTCAGCAGCATGCTCTCTCAGCCCTCATCCAACTTTTTGAGCTTTACCAGGTTCTTTTCATCCATGTCTCTTCAACCTCTTCTACTCCCTACATCAGCTCCCAGCCTGGCTGGCTGGCCATGGCCAGCAGCTATTTCTGCTTTTCTTTCTGTTTCTCCCTGGGCCCAGCCATGCATTTCTCTGCAGCTCCTCTGAGCCAATTGGACTGAGGTGTGCACCTTGGGAAGTGAAGGGTGGCAGTTGGGAATAGGGACAATTGTAGTGGTGATGAGGAGACAGAGGAGGCTAACAAGTGTGTGCTGACAAGAAGACATGCCATATCGGTCCCTGGAAGGCCAGGAATGAGCCAGGCAGATCCAAACTATGTCTGGATTGGTTGCAGGAGTTAATGGTATATACAGCATAAATGTGACCTTTTGTTTACTGGTTGTGAGTAAATAAAAGGAGTGTGTGTACGTATGTATGTGTGTGTGTACATGCACACATATGTATTTCATACCCAGATCAGCTTCTGGAAAAACAATCATCCAAGGTAGAGTATGGCTTTCTCACTTCATTTTCTTCAGGCCATCTCCTTGGATTTCCCAAAGTTTTCATTGCCCATATTGGAATTGGGAAGCCTTATGCCTCCCTCAAATTTGGAGAAAGGAGTTTTAAAAGCCTCTTATGCAAGTCAGCTCCCTGCTTTCCAAGCTCTCTTCTTGGCCCTTGCTGTCAGCATCAATTTTCTGCAGGGAGTGATTTAACCTTCATTTATTCATTAATTCCTTTTTCCTCTTAACTTCATTAGGTAAGATTTATAAAGGTGCTGAATTGGAAAGGTCACCTGTCCCTGGGCCCAGGACACAGTGTGCCTGCCTCTCTTCTTGTGTGCTTCCTTTCAGGAGTGCTCCTGAGGTAGGCAGGTGAGGAGAGTAGCAGAAGAGAGAGTGAGAGCAGAGCCTGTGCTCCAGGAAGGCAGGGCAGGCAGGCGGATACCATAGGCTCTGAACATGCTTCCAAATTGCCTGCTTACTGTTGGGAGGCAGGATGGCATGGTGGGGAGGATAGGCTCTGTGTTAGGCACATCTGGAATCCTGGCGCTACCCTTCCTAAGCATCAGCCTTCCCCAAGTTACCTGTCCTCATTAAGCCTTCAGTTTCCTCTTAGAAAAATTGTCAATAATGCTATAATCTACTCCATCAGGTTCTTGCAAGGATTAAATGAGATGCTTCATGAGCACAGTGCCTAGAACACAGCAAACATTCAACAAACAAATTGAAAATCTTTTTTAAAAGATCTTCAGTTTTCCAAGACCAGCCTTGGTAGCCCTGGGCAGTCAGTCATTGGATCATGGACCATTAGAGACTAGTGTGCAGGAAATCTATTTGATTCCTCCCCCAAGCAAGCTAAGCCCACATATTCAGTAACTGACCATACCTCCAGAACCACAGGAAAAGCCTGTGGTTTCCTCATGGGGGAGCCAGAAAGAACCAAACCACCCCATGGGGCCAAGGTTGCTTCCCAGGGTCTAACAGATTTCGCAGCGAGTTAGGGTAAGCTAGCCTCCTGTTCACTGCTGTCACCCTCTGAGGCCCACCCAGTGATCATTCACGGTCATAGACCTTTTTTCAGTCCCTGAGGCCTGCTGGGCTCAGCTGCTAACCATCTCATCTTCAGGTGCTGTCTCTCTCGTTGCCAGTCTCCCTGGAAGGAGGGGATGCAGTACAGACTAAAGAGCATGCAAGTGTTTTGAACTTGTCCAAAGGTCAGAATATCTGCCTGCTGCCATCTCCGTGTTGTCTTTCCTCCTGTGACCGCAACAGAACTCAAAACCATCTCAATCCACCCCAATCGCAGTGAATTCAGTCCTCTGAACTTCTCTAACTCTTACGGCAAAACTGCCTGTCCGGATCTATCTATGTGGTGTCTTCCCCCGTCAGGCTTTAAACTACTTGGGGAGCAGACATAGGTTGGAAGCAGCCCATCCCCTCCCAGGGCCATTTGTGCAGCCAGAACTCAATCAGGTGTTTGAGAAAATAATTTTAATAGAAAAGCACAGAGGAAAGCGGGCAGGCAAACCTGTTCTGTGTGCCAAGCTGAGAATATTGGGTTTGAATATGATCACAGAGGATTACAAGAATTAATTTTATTTTATCTAATATGCTTTGAATTGGGCTTCTGAAATTCAACATGCAAATGTATGCTCCTAGTGCAAATTGGAGCATGCCCAGATTAATGGAGAAAATTCTCATCACCTCGCTTTTCTCAGAATGCGATTTCCCTCACCTGGGATCACCTATTTGTTTGCCAAGGATGAACCAAGGGGTAAATTCTGATGGACGAAGGAATCTGAGGGCTGGGTCAATCTGACCAGTACCTGCCCATGGCAGGTGGAATGAAGAGAGACACTGAGCAGTGGATGACGGCCCTTCACAGAGCATGGGGACTTCAGGGCAGTAGCCATGGGAAGTCCAAACTGCTCCTCTGGTCCCAGACCAGCCTTCACTGGTATACAGATCACTTCAAATGCATTGCATTAGTTCCTACTATCCTCCCTCCCAGATTTAATGACATTCTTGGGCATCATTAATAAACAATGCCTGACCTTTTTAGAGTGGCAACCATTATATTATTTCATGAAATATGGCCCTACACAAAAGGCCATTTGGTGTAGTTATTGTTACAGTTTGAAGTGAATTTGGGTCTAACAACGAATTTGGTTCTGAGACTTTCACAGTATCCATTGAGAAAACTGGAGATACTACTCACTGAATAGCCTAAATAGAAAGTGACCAGTGTTTATACCTGAATGTCATGGCTCTAAGTCATTCTCTGAGTTTCTGCCCTCATTCTCTAGCTGTGGCCGATACCACTACCACCATGCCTGGCCACTAAGGACGCTGTGACACCAGCTTGGCCTAGCTGTGGACAATTTCCTCTCCCTATAATTCAAGCTAAATCAATATTTGAATGTATAGGAAAGAAAGAAGGCCTCACATGTATAGGAAATTTATTTTCTCAACCCTCTTTAGTTGGGCTTGCCTAAAACATAGGGTATCCCTGGTTCTTTTTTTTTTTTTTCTTTTGTCAGAGTTTTGCTGTTGTTGCCCAGGCTGGAGTGTGGTCACATGATCTCGCCTCACTGTAACCTCTGCCTCCCGGGTTCAAGGGATTCTCCTGCCTCAGCCTCCCAAGTAGCTGGGAATACAGGTGCCCACCACCACGCCCAGCTAATTTTTGTATTTTTAGTAGAGACGGAGTTTCACCATTTTGGCCAGGTTGGCCTTGAACTCCTGACCTCAGGTGATCTGCCTGCTTCAGCCTCCCAAAGTGTTGGGATTACAGACGTGAGCCACAGTGCCTGGCCTGGTTCTACTTTTTAAAACAATTTTTATTTAAGGTTCGGGGGTACATATGCAGGTTTTTTATTTAGGTAAACTCGGGTCATGGGAATTTGTTGTACAGATTATTTCATCACCCAGGTACTAAGCCTAATACCCAATAGTGATTTTTTTCTGCTCCTCTCCCCCTTCCACGTCCCTCCACCCTCATGTAGGCCCCAGTGTCTGTTGTTCCCTTCTTTGTGTTCATGAGTTCCCTTCATTTAGCTCCCACCTATAAGTGAGAACATGTGGTACTTGGCTTTCTATTCTGACAACCACTGGATTGGTTCTACTTTTTATGAAGTTCAGTTTCTTTACCAGTAGCCCTAGACTAACATCTAGTGGCCATGGGGTAATGTTGGTAGACGTCAGTGTAGAGTGAAGCTGCACACACAACTTGGGCTTTAAATAGTTTCTCTCTCTGGGGTCAACTAGGTGGAATAGTTACCTGGCCATTTCTGTAACTCTCCAAGTAGCTTCCCTTAGGGACACATCTCCTTTCGGTTATAGAAGAGAGGTGGTTTATGTTTTTCTAAGTCCAATAACTAGCTGCATCCCTTTCAATCCAGATGAGAAGCTCCTCCAGCCTCAGGAACTGCATTTAGCCCAGGGGTACTGCTTCCTGCTTTCCTGTATCCTAAGGCTACAGTCTTAACATATAAAATTACTTTAAACACAAACAATGACAGATAACCATTAGAGGAGAGTCATTCTTTTACATTGTAAAAATCGAACTGGGAATTGTCACTTTTAAGAGGTAAGAGAGAGACTTACGGACAGACTACCAAGAGGCCCTTATTTGTCTCTTAACATTAAATCTAAATCATAAAAACCATAGACAAGAGACTCTTACACTTGGAGCTATTTCATTTTCTTTTTTTCATGAGAGGTGTATGGAGGGTGCAAAAGGCCCACACTCGAAAATATCATTTCACTGTGCTTCGGTTTCCCGGATGGTAAAAATGAAAGAACCCAGCTTCCCGATCTCTTAAGTCTGTATATTAATAACTAAACTGGATCAGTGGGATTTCTTGGGATGAACAGTTGGACAGTTTCCATCATGATACTTGCTTGTGTGGGAGGATATTAAGCTCTTTCACCTTCTTGCTCTGAACTAAGAAATTTAGGAAGTTACTAATATAGGCTACAATATGGATGAACCTTGAAAACATTATGCCAAGTCAAGAAGCTAGTCACAAAGGATCATGTATTGTATGATTCCATCGCTGTGAAATGCCCAGAATAGGCGAATCCTTACAGACAGAAAGTCGATTGGTGTTGCCTGGGACTGGAGCAGACAGGAGGGAATGGGAGTGACTACTAATGGGTATGGGGTTTCTTCTGGGGGATGATGAAAGTATTCTGAAATGGATTGCGCTAATGGTTGTACGGTTCCTGAATATTCAAAACACCATTGAATTGTGCAATCTAGGTTGGTGAATTTTATGATATGTTAATTATCTCATTAAAGCTCTTATATTAAAAATCTTGGGAAGATCATGTCCTAATTTTATGGCGACTCCAGCACCTCTCCTTCTCCTGCCAACCACCACTCAAAGAGGAAGTGGACACTGCACCATGGGTGACGTCAATGTGTGTATCTGAGGGCTCTGCCATCCTTATTCTCTGTTCCTCTTCCCTTCTCCCTGTTTTCTTCCCCCTGCCGTGTTCTCCTACTCTTTCCTATTCCTTCTATCTCCCTTCTCCTTTTTTCCTGATTTTCCTACTGATCTCATCATCCAATGGGTGCATCTTGTGGGCTTTCCTTAACCCTAGGAAACTTCCTTAAGCCTAGGAAGCTGAAAGGGGCGTGGAAGAGGGAACAAGAGATAGTGAAATTTAACAATCATCATAATAATAAAGTGTTAATATTATTATAAATTATTATTATAGCTGTCCAGGACTTAATTTAATCTTCACAACATTCCTATTAGGGAGATAATCATCCACATTTTGTAGATGAAGAAGTTTTTATGGATAAAGATGAAGAAATAGACTAACATGGCTAAGAAAACCCAGCCAGTTAGAGGCAAAAACAGAATGCAAACCAGGGTCTGTCTGGCCTCGGAGCCTATTCTCCAAAGCATGATAGGACCTTAAATATGAGGCTGGGCCTGGTTATTTATTGATGAATTATAATAGAAGTAATTTGATGGGGTTCCAAACTGCAGTATCTAGGATCTCATCTGTTGGTCTGATATTTATGGCCGTTTATGGGTGATATCTGCGTGGCTCTTCCATTCATTATGGTTTTCATTAAGACTCTAATCCTGTTTAGAAGTCTGTTTGTCATTTTTAACTCTCCTGTTTAATCTTGGGCAGCCCTAATCTTTTTTCACTACCAGCCAGAGGGAGACAGCTCCTGATGGCTCTTTTCTTCTCACAATTGTGTGCAGGTGGGGGTGTGAGGGGAGATGAGTGTGGTGGGCCTGCCTCTCCATGACTGTGAGGCACACGAATGTGTGTGTGGAGTATCCATATGAGCTGTGGTGTGAGCATGTGTGAAGTTCGTGCATGGTGTCACTGTATTGGTGGTATGCACTGTGAGTGTGTGGTATGGATGTGTGTTTGTGTTCATGAGTGTGTGTATGTGAGTATGGGTATGGGTTTGTGGAGTAATGGGGTACATATGTGTGTGTGTCGGGGGCTACCATTCATGGTATTTGTATTAGTCTGTTCTCATGCTGCTACAAAGAAATGCTCTAGACTGGGTAATTTATAAAGAAAGGAGGTTTAATTGACTCACAGTTCCGCATGACTGGGGAGGCCTCAGGAAACTTACAATCATGGTGGGAGGCACCTCTTCACGGGGCGGCAGGAGAGAAAATGAGTGCCAGCAGGGGGAATGCCAGATGCTTATAAAACCATCAGTTCTCATGAGAACCCACTCATTATTATGAGAACAGCATGAGGGAAACTGCCCGTATGATTCAATTACCTCTACCTGGTCCTGCCCTTGATTACAATTCAAGGTGAGGTATGGGTGGGGACACAGAGCCAAACCATATCAGTATTCTTTTTTTAGAAGCATGAGAATTCTTGAGTGGAAACCTAACCATCTGTTTCTAAAACACAGAGACCATTCTTGCCTCACATCTGACCTTCCCTGGTGTATAAATTCTCCCGGGGTGAGAGGGTTTTAGGGAATCTGGAAAGGGATAGAGATTGACCAGGCCCCCTCCCCTAAGACATTCTCGGAGCCAGAGAGGATTCTTCAGTCTAGCTCTCAGTCATGGTGGACCTTACTTAGGTTTCCCTGGGGATGGAAATCTCCTTCCTAGAAGCATTGGTTTACAGAGAAATTCTTCCATTGGGCTCTTCATCCTTGAGGGAGGCTTAGATTTGTTTTACTTTTTCAGTTATTAAGTGTCTACTCCTAAGGAATGAGTAACAAAGGAAATCTACATGGGTGACATCCCATATTGTGTCCTTCACTGTCCCCAGAACACACCCAAATCTCATTCTCTCTGCTTTGGCTTATGGCATTTTCATGCCCAGGCCACTTTTCACCTCCCCCTTTTCAAGTCTTGCCTCCATGGAGCTTTGCCCGCTCTCAGACCCAAAGGTGATTCCCATCTCTTTGCACCCTCTGACCTCCCCTCACAGACATTATAAGAGGGGAGGCCCACAATATTTAGTACTTAAAAATATTCTATCTCTGGGTCCGCCAGGCCAGAACTCTGGGAGACCCACCGACTACATTTCAACTCCCTACTTCCCTAGGAACTTGGGCATCAAGGCTGAAATGATGGCTCAGGAAATGCACCTGGCTGAGGGGCAAGTAGGGGCTGAAACAAAATCCTCATTCATCTTACCAAGCCATGTGCCTAGAGGGGGCACTTCTTTCTAATCACACCAAAATACCACACTGGCAAGTGGTAGTTCTGAAAGGGAGTCTCAGAGAGTTCAATCTTCTTATCTCAGGGCCTGTAGTAGCAGCCAGAGGAATGCTTAATGAAGAACCCAAAGAGTGCTGTCTGCCCCTCCCTGTGTGTCAAAGATGAAGTCTGGCCTCCAGTCTGTCTTCAGAAAGCTTCACCCCCTCCCTGATGAATCCCACCCCACTCTAATCACCACTTAACTCCACATGCCCTTGTCTGGCTCCAGCTTAATTTTCACATCTCAGTATCTGCCTTTTAGGAGTCCTAAATCTTTTTTTCACATCTTTGTTATGTCCTTCCAACTAGTTAGCAAGCTCTAGGAGGGCAGAGAGCATGTTTTCATTTCCTTTGCTTTTGGCCACCCTTGTGACATCCATCAGAAAACTCTGCACCCAGCTGGGGCTAAATCAGTATTGTTGACACACTGAGTCACCAGCCAAAGGTGCAGAGACACCAAAGCTCCATGCTTAGAGCTAGGAACTGGGCCAGTGGCCCCTGTCCCCAAAAGCCAGCTCAGCCAGTCGTCTCAGGGGACACAAATCCATCCACTCACTTCCCTCCTGTTCTGGACCTCATTACCCAAAGAAATGTCCCTAAGGATTAGAAAGCTCCAGAGGCCAGGCACAGTGACTCATGCCTGTAATCCCAGCACTTTGGGAGGCCGAGGCAGGTGGATCACTTGAGATCAGGAGTTCGACACCAGCCTGGCCAACATGGTAAAACCTCACCTCCACTAAAAATACAAAAATTAAATTAGCCGGGCATGGTGGTGCATGCTTGTATTCCTAGCTGCTTGGGAGGCTGAAGCAGGAGAATTGCTTGAACGCAGGAGGCGGAGGCTGCGGTGAGCTGAGACTGTGTCACTGCACTCTAGCCTGGGTGACAGAGCAAGACATTGTCTCAATAAAATAAAATAAAATAAAAATAAAATAAGAAAAACAGAAAGTTCTGGAGAAACTCAGCCAATCTCATGGTCTCTTTCTGTGGTGACATAAAGTGCTGGACAGGAAGAGGAAGAAGTGGCCCTAGCCCTTCACCAGACTCACCTTTCCTTATCACTTAGTGAAGGATTGATTCGATTTCTTGTGTTCAGGGGCTTTGGAGGGACTAAACCTTCACCCCTCCCTCAAGGTATGTTTGCTTTGGATCAGGGACAGGCCTGTTTGTGGACAGAGCATCCGGAGACCTTTCTCTGGGTCTGTGATATGGTGGCTTTGTCACTCTCCTAGACAACAATGTATATGGCATGCCTGGCCGGTGGCATCAGGGAACGTATCTCCTGCCACTTCTTCCTGGAGACCTCCAATCCTGAGCCCCTGGCTGACCTCCTCCACTTTCACCTTTCAGCCTCATACTCCTGTGCTGCCTCAGCACACTCTCCTGCTCTAAAAAAAAAAAAGCATTCAGGCAGTCACTAAATAGCAGTATTGATGCCCCATCCCCACATGCCCTAGAATGATAATGCATCACCCGTGGTGCGTATCCGGACGGAGCCAGATTACGCTCAGGTGGTTAAAAGTCCAGGTCTAATTAGAGTTCCAGGGAATCAAGCCATTGTATTATTAATGATTCTCCAGCAATGTTCTGATTAAAACAGCAATTTTAATAAGCACAGCTCGATGCTAAGTGTTCACTGAGCACCTAATTACATCAGTTATAACTCCAAAATTATTTAAAATTCCGCTTTTTTTCACCAGACCCGGCATGCACCAAATAAAATAGAGACTCAGACAGCTCAGTGATTATTTGCTCCAATTAATTTCCTAAGCACCTGTTTAAAAAAAAGAAAAAATATATATATATGTCTTTGTCTCTCTTCTATCTCCCCCAAGTTCCTCCCACTCCTGTGACCCCCAGAAGCTCGATGACATTGGTTACATTTGAGGCAGCCATAAAGGGAGGTCAGGAATAGAAAGCTGTGAGGAAGGTAGATTTGAACAGTCCCCACACTAACCTTCAGGTGAGGGGAGGCTGCAAAGTGCTAATCCCCATTGATTGCCTAGGCAGGACAAGACCCTGGGATGGGGGAGGCAGAAGCACCCAGAGAAGGCTACTAACCCAGAGCCAGTTCCTGACTGCAGCCTTATCTTCAGCAGACCAGCTTCAGTTGTCACATTTAACCATCACACTTGCATCTCCTGGAAGAGGGTGGCCAGTGGGTCAAGGGGCTTCCCTGTGTGGCTGTTCTCAAATTCTTCTGGCCACTTTTGTTGCAAAAGAGACTGCCTGACCTAGTCACTCCCTAGAAGGACACCAGGATTTCAGGAAAAATGGTCTGCTGAACCATCTGAGGGTTGGTGTCCACAGTTTTCTTTTTTTAAACAATTTTATCAGTAAGTTATCCATCTGTACCCAATAAGCCTGATAGTGAACAATGTAGTGCTGAAACTCTCACTTTTTGTGACCCTCATGACAATATGCTAGTGAGGAACAGCAGTCCTTAACATCATCGCACCCAACCCACATGCTGGGAGATACCATCACAAGGCAGCTTTCTGCTGTCTCCCACTGTCTCTTCAAGCTGTTTATCATGAGTAAAGTTTTGCCTGGATCTCAGGCAGGTGGCATAGCTTCTCTGCATACTTGTAGATAATGAAAGCCCTTTTGTTACTCCAGTCTCAAACACAGCCTCAAATCGGAATGATAATGTCCAGTTCCAGACTTAACTGTGGACTGACGTGCAGATTTTTTTCCTCCCCTTGCCTAAGCCTGCTGCACGGTCTCCAGTTACTTCTCTCTCTCTTTCCCATTTGCTTTCCCTTAAGTGGATCCACTTTGTAGAAAGGAGAGGGGTTAGAGGGGTTCTTTCTCACATGAACTGGAATTGGCAGCAGATAGCCTCTGTTCTCAGGCCTGGTGGATATTTCTGACTCTTACAGGGCTGGGTTCTTCCTGGGCCTTCAAAACTACCCCCTCCTGAACCATTGCATGGCTGCAGCTCTCATCAAGTGGGTGGTGCTTTCTCTTGACCGGACACTGCCCTCTCGGCTCTGATTTTCCACTTCTCTCCATACAGATGTTCACAGTGGGGTCCCAGCACCACCTCCAGGGGGTCTTTTGGATGAGTTGTAAAATGCTCCAGGCCAGCCCTCCCTCCTAAGGTGTTCACGTCTGCTGCAAGGGAAGTACTTGCCCATCCTTAGCCTGCCACCGTTGTGGGGGT
Organism: Trachypithecus francoisi; assembly: GCF_009764315.1. NCBI lineage: Eukaryota > Metazoa > Chordata > Mammalia > Primates > Cercopithecidae > Trachypithecus > Trachypithecus francoisi. The sequence goes on along the minus strand of NW_022681470.1, from coordinate 65,122,556 downwards.
GCGGTGGGAGCAGTGACCTCCCAAGTTGCTGCTTTGCTGTGCCTCCTGTGGGCTCACCAGTCTACCTTCTGGGTTTCCTCCTGCATCTTCCTATTCACTTCCAGGTGGTCCTGTTGAAGGGTGGTTAGGTTTCAGCCTTCCAAGGGCTCCCTCCAAAAAACTCACACAATCTCTTCTTTTTTATTCCTTCAACCCTTTTTTATTTGAGACAGAGTCTTGCTCTGTCACCCAGGCTGGAGTGTAGTAGTGTGATCCCGGCTCACTGCAACCTCCACCTCCCAGGTTCAAGCTATTATCCTGCCTCAGCGTCCTGAGTAGCTGAGACCACAGGTATGCACCACCATGCCCGGCTAATTTTTGTATTTTTGTAGAGACAGGTTTCACCATATTGGCCAGGCTGGTCTCGAACTCCTGACCTCAAATGATCCTGCCCGGCTCAGCCTCCCAAAGTTCTGAGATTATAGGAATGAGCCACTGCGCCCGGCCCCTTTAATCCATTTTTTCCATTCATCTGGGTCGGGGACACAGGATCAGAGGCGGAAGAATCATGAACCTGGATCTTGAGAATCTACTCTGAAAAATTGTATGGCAGTCTCCCACTTTACCTTAGAACACAGCATTATTATATCATGGTGTCTTCATGGATGCCTTAATTTTAACATCCAGTAATATTTAACAAATGTGAAAACTGAGGCCCAGAGAGGTTAAGGGACTTGCCTAGTACAGTTGAGTATGTGGTGAGGCTGAGCCACGTTCTTCTGACCTTAACAGCTATGTCCTTTCCATGACACCAAAAGCCTCTGCTGTATTATAAACATTGACTATTAAAAAATTTTAAAAGCCCTCAAGTCACCTAATGGATCCTCGCAGAATACCAGGGGGCCTCAACCACACCTAGAGAACCTTAGCATAGTGCATTTGATTAAGGAGCTTAAAATAAAACCTGGATCATTGGGCAAGTATAATTAGCTTCTCAGCAGGTATTTATAGACCTATTTTGTACAAGAAACTGAAGTGGGAGCATACAGAGATATCTCATAAGAAGAAATAAAAAGCAGAGTCCTATAAGTAATCTAAAAAGATACCTACCTAAGAAGAGTATAAAAAGTGCATTAGAGTCATGCCAATTGGGCAGGTAGTCAGATTCTCAGTTCAGAGAGAGAAGTAACAAAGGTTGATCAAGGAAGGCTTCCTGGAGGAGGGAGGGCCCAGGGGTTTGCACATGAGCAGGAGAAGGGAGCACATTTGGATTAGCGGGAATGTATGAGCAAAGGCATGCAGGCAGGACTGCACAAAGCATGAGGGAAGGCCAGGCTGGCAGTTGACATTGACCAAAGGGGTCAGGAGTGGAAACGTCAGCCTGAGTGAGGAACAGAATTTAGAAGGCTGAAATGTCACACTGAGGTGTTTGGGCTATAAACTTCATGAGATAGGCAGAGTTTTCTTGTTGTTTTAGATTTTATTTTCATTGTTGTGTTTCTTTAGCTGAAATTATCAGTACAAAACACTGCTCTTGAAAGCCTTCCCTGATTTGTATTTCTCTTTTGCTCCAATAGCTTTTACCATGTCTCAATCATATTGCCAATGTTTCATTATAGTTTGGGAGGTTTGTCTGTCTTCCTGACAACACTATGAGTACTTTGGGATCAAGGTCATATCTGTTCATTCTGTGAACTTAATTTCTACACAGACTGTATTTTAGGTGTTTAATACATATTTATTAATAATAAGTATCAGCTATAAGCAAGGCACAGGGCTTAGCATTTTCTAACCCATGCCATCCTTCATGTCTCAGAGGCAGTATGGTGTCAAAGTTGAGAACATGGGCTCTGTAGCCAGCCTGCCTGAGTGTGAGTCCCAGCTGTACAACTTACTGATCACGTGACTTTAAACAACTTCACTGAGACTCTCTGTGCCTCAGTTTCTTCTTCAGCTGCAGACAAGTTTTATATAACTTGTATATATAGCTAGTCTGGTGGATGGATGGACGGATGACTGGATGGTTGAACTCATAGTGGATAGACTAATGATTGAGTAAATGAATGAATAAACAAGCAAATACACAAAGTATATGTGCCAGATGTATTTCAACCATGTTCAGGTCTACTTGGTGATAAATCGAATATACCAGAATGCAAATTCACAAGACCATGCCAATCAACCCACACTGACTAACCCCTGGGTACAAAGCACTGAGGCCATGTGGCCATTGCTGCCTCCATGGAATGGTCTTGGTCCAGTTGAGCAGGCTATAAAGCTTCCCAAAGCAACACAGAGGCATGGAATCCAGCAAAGCCTAGGAGCTTTCCTGCCTCTCATATCATCACCTTGCCAGGGTTGAATGCATGAATGGCAGGAATGAATAAATGAGCTCTATACAGAACGGAAATTAAAATGTTCCAATGTAAGTATAGGAGACTTAGGCAGAGATTTAACACATATTCTTATCCTCCATCTCCCTCCCCCTCCCTCTATCCCTCCTTCCCTCTCTCACTCTCTCTCTCTTTCACACACATACACACACACTCATCTACTCACTCACTGCATCCTAGGAAGCTGTGATGGACAAGATAATTCTCTATAGTTCCACCCAAGGGAACCAGCCACTCAGCATACCAAGAAAAGTCAGAGAGAATACTATCAGGGGGTCTGATGTGTCAGAGAGGACAAGATGCCCAAGTTTTGGATGGTTAGAAAGGAAAGCTGAGAGACAGTGGAGAAGATGCATTCCATGGTGTCTGCTGAAAACCAAAATTCTGTTTTACAGCATGAGGTTCCGGTGGCTTCTTACCTACTCAGAGTCATACAACAGTTCAGGCAGAGAGGTAGAGGCTGGTCTCAGTTCCGGCACCTATGGATAATGCTGAGCTAGCTCCCTGCTTCCTTGTGTACACAGCTGCTGCCCTGGTGCAGTGAAGAAGGCCTTGGGCAGTCAGGCTTCGCCAAATCTGGTTCCATGTCATACCATTTGATGACACTGTCCTCCCTGTGTAAAGATGACCTGGGAACATCAACTTGGGGTTCCTTCATAACTGGGGAAACAGATTCTAAGGGAAGTGTCAAGGATGGAAGATTAGAAAATAAGGAGTCCCTAAGAACCCACATGTGTTATCAATAACCACAAATGCCAACAGCAGAGCAGGAAGTGTTGCTGGGGACCAAGAGGCAAAAACTGGAGCTCTGTTGGGAGGCAGTGCCAGGGACTTTGCCAAAGGGAGCTAATTTTTATGGTCTCTTTCAGGAGCAGTGATGTCCTAAAGGCCCCACTTTCCCTATTATAAAAGGATTCTCCCAAACATAAATTCTGAATCCTCATCTCAGACAACTCTAAAGGTGGCTTCGACCTTCTATTCAACAACAGCAAAGATGCTCTTACCTCAGCTGTCTGACCAATTTCTTCTTGGGCTCCTTCCGCTGATGATTTCCACTCCAAACCTCACCTTCTATGCTTAAAAAAGCCATAGGCACTTTAGATTTAAAAATGCATTTGGGGCTGGGCACAGTGGCTCACACCTGTAATTCCAACACTTTGAGAGGCTCTGGCAGGCAGATCGCTTGAGCCCAGGGGTTCAAGACCAGCCTGAGTCACATGGCAAGAACCCATCTCTATAAAAAATTTAAACAATTAGCCAGGGGTGGTGGCACATGACATGCCTCTAGTCTCAGCTACTCAGGAGGCTGAGGTGGGACGACTGCATGAACCTGGGAGCCTGAGGCTGCAGTGAGCCAAGATCATAGAACTGCACTCCAGACTGGGCAAGAGAGCAAAACCGCATCTCAAAAAAAAAAAAAAAAAAAAAGAGAGAGAGAGAGAGCATTTGGGATTAACTGGAGTTCCAAACCCTTCTTTCATGCTCTCTTAGAGACTGGAAGGCAGGGGAAGTAGAAATCAAATGGGCAAGGCCCTGAGGTAGGGGCGTGTTAGGCAGATGCCCAGTTCTTGGATGAAGTCAAGCTCTGTGGTAAGGCTAGACTCGGGCTCTATGTGTCCGGGGGCCTCACTGGAACAATGTCTGGGCAAACAACCATTGTGGAATGGATGAGTAGGAATGAATGGGTAAGGGGCATCCCTGCCTTGTCACCCCACCCCATGCCATCATCACCTTTCCCCCTCCTGGGGTAGGGCAGTCAATGTGGGCCCTATAAAGAGCTTTGTAGGACCTGGCTAATCCCAGGCATCTGGTCCCCAGATGAGAGGTCTGTTTTAGTTATTTCTTAGGCCCCAGTTCCCAAATCCTCCTCATCTCCCATTTCCTATCCCAGCTGCTTTTTCTAACTGAATAAGTCCACTGTTGTCATGGAGACAACATAGTATCAGCATCTCTGTTTTTTTGTAGGTCCTTCCAAAAGCCAGAACTTCCTAGAAAGTGTCCTACTTCTACCTCCCTAGTATTTCTGGCACGGAGTCTTCTCTGATAGGATATGGTGTGGTGTTCAGAATATCTGCTTTGCCCATAAGATTTTCTACCCTCTTTGTAGTTTTACCTTGCCCAAGTTTTACCTTTATCCTTAGCAAGCTAAGCTTAATTTGACTTCTTTCAGCCAAGGATCCTGAGTGTCAGCACACTTCCAACATTGGGATTATTTAATAAAGACGGCAGTTCCAGGGGCTGGATGGCTCTTCATGCAAAGGGCAGACATAATTCTCCCCATGTCATAGATAAGCAGTCTCAGCTCAAAGAAGCTTGGTGGCTTGTGTAAGGTCACCCATCATAGAAGCGCAAAGCCAGGGCCCTCTGCAGCTTTTCCATGCAAACACTGCCACCTTCAGTGGGGTCTGCATCTAGAGACTAAGCGTGGTAACTACCACTATTGAGCACCAGCTGTGTGCAAGTCTGTATGTACTGACATCACGTAAGCCTCAGAACAACCTTGTGAAATTGATATCAATGCTGTCACCATTTTACAGAGAAGGAAACTAAAGCTCAAGAAAGTCCAACATCTTACTTAGTGTCATATGGCTGATAAGCATAGAAGCTGGATTTGAAACTGAAGGCTGTCTCTTTCAAAGTGCAAAACCAGTACAAAACACGCCCTCTACCTGAAAACAGGTTTCAGGAACAGTCACTGCCCCAGCACTCATCCAAGGGTTTAATTCCACTGTATGGGACCAGAAGTTTCTTTTCGTATTGTTCTCTCCCCTTTGACTCCTGCAGGACCTCTACTGAGTTTTTATGAATGAGGAGAAAAAAAATGTCATTGAAAAGTTCAACCAACTTTGGACTCCTCTCTCTGAGTGATGGATAGGTTTAATTACTCCGAATTACTCAACCACTCTACTCTTCTCCCCCAAGTCATTAAAAATAGATTTTCTCTTTGAACTGCACTCCGCCCTCAGGTCTCCAGATAGTCAGGAGTTCTTAGGAGACAGCCCCGGGGTCAGCTTCTGGTCAGAAGGTTGTGTGTTGCTTTAGTTGCAATCACAGTCTCCGGAAACTCCAGCTGGTTTTCTGGGGTTCTTGTGCCTCATTTTTCTTAATGATGTTGATCATGTGACTTTCACAGCCCAGAGGACAGGCAGGAGGCAAGGTTGGTATTTACTTTATGAGAATTTAAGGGGATCTGGATGCATGACTATTGATTTTTAAAGAAATGGATCTAACACTGAGAACAAACAATAATGAGTTCTTCACATTAATTACTGTGAAGCTGATTCATAGGAAAAATCTAAGCTGAAAGTGTGGGCTCAGAGGTGTTCTGCTTCCTGATGAGCCCCAGAGAATGGTGGGGCAGGTGTTGTCTTTATTTCAAAATAAGGAAATGAGGGCTTGAAGCATAACCGGAGTGCTCATGGCCACACAGCTGATCACTGGCAAGACCAGGACAGAAAACTCTCCTGTGGCCACTACCCAAGCTGTGCTAACAGAGGGCTCGGTGATATTTTGTAGGAGCCTCAGATGGAAAATGTGGAGCCTGCTCACAGCCTCTTCTCTTATTGTTCTGATCCTAGTAGGCTTAAAAAAAGAAGTTCAGCCGGGTGTAATGACTCATGCCTGTAATTCCAACATTTTAAGAGGAAGAGGCAGGAGCGTCCTTGCGCCCAGGAGTTTGTGATTAGCCTGGGAAACATAGGGAGACTCTGTCTCTCCAAAAAAAAAAAAAAAATTAATTAGCCACTTATGGTGGCACACACCTGTAGTCCCAGCTACTCAGGAGGGCTGAGGCAAGAGAATCTGTTGAGCCGGGGAGGTAGAGACTGCAGTGAACTGTGATTGCACCACTGTACTCCCACCTGAATGACAGAACAAGACTTTTTCACTTAAAAAAAAAAATCCAGTAGGGAATCTTTCACCCTCCCCAATCTATGTCCCTCTTCGCCTTCTGGTATCACCTCTCTTGCTGTCTGGCTCCTGATTCACCCAGCTGAATCATTGTTAGAAAACAGGAGTAAAATGAGCTAAGAGACTTGCAGTGGTCAGGCGGGTGAACATAATTGCAGCGTCCAGCAGCTTGCCTAGGAAGCAGAAAGATGTTTTTTCTAGGAAGAAGGATGGCCCCAGCGGCTGCTTTCGGGGCAGCTCCAGGAGAATGGGCCTTCCCTCTATAGTCTTTGCCTCTGTCTGTCTGGATCCCGCTGCATCGGTGTGGGAATTAGACAAATTTAGATGCCAATTTTGTTTACGTTACCCTACAAAGTATATGACCTTACGTGTGTTACTTGAGACTCAGTTTTCTGATAGGTAAAATGGGACTAAGAATACCTCCCTGGAAAGGTTGGTGTAAGGATTAAATGAGGTAATCTGTGTGACATGCCTGGCATGCAGTAAATACTGGATACATGCAGCTGTTGTTATTATTGTTCCTGCTGCTTCAATCCATTCAACAAGCTGGGTCCACTGCCCAGCTCAGGGCAAGGTGGGGCCAGCCAGGAGCCTGCCAGCTGTCAGGAGACCTCAGTGCCCATCACTTCCCCCAGAACCTTAGGCAGCAGATCCAAAAGGACATGATTTCCTTGTTGCCCCCCTCACCTGCTCCTAGCAGGGGAGATTGAGATTAAGGTGTTGCTTCAGGCATCCAGTAGACATCAGCTGTTTCCTGCTAAAGGATAGAAAAAGGTGTGGGAATTTTTCACTGGAGACTTGCTGAGCCAAAGGGGATGGAGGAAGAGGCATGTCAGGAGGGAGGGGGCCTGGACTTTCCCCAGAGGGTCTACCTTGGCTTCTATGCCTGAGAGAATCAAGTCAGGGGCAGGGGCAGGGCTAGACCTCCCCAAACATTGGCCCACATTTCTCTTCCTGTGAGGACTCTGAATGAGTGTCAAGGGAAGGATAGCACACTAGGCTGCCAGGCAGAAAACTCACAGAAAATCAACATCTCCGTGTTAATTGCACCCATTTACAGAAGGCCTTACAAGATTTGGTGCAAGCCTGTGAAGAAGAAAAACTCCACCCACCCATTTATTCCATCAGTTAACAGCTACTGGGTACTAGGAGCTGTCGGGTGAAGAGAAGCAGAAGCCTCACCTGCTCTCAGGTTGCTTCAAGCCTTGTGATCCCTGCTCTGCTCTTGCCTCGGATCTCACAATGGACTCCTGGGCCACCTTCTCCCTCCTCATCCCTCAGAAAGAGCCCTTGCAGTATATCTGAGAAAAGCAAACGGTCGGTCCCATCATGGGCCGTGGAGGGTTCTCCTCCACTTGGCCACTTTGCCACTCACTGCAAGTGAGGACTTAAGTGCCCTTCGGGGGCCTTAATTTCCCGGTGGATCCAGTGGAAATCATAGCACATAAAAATACCTGTCCTCTCTTCCTCTCTGGGGAGTTGCGCAGATCAAATGAGATAATGTGTGTGAAAGCGTTTCGAAAATGCCAAAACCCTCTGCCAGGATTGCTGTGACTGCGTTATTGATCTCTGTCCATACAGCAGCCCCAGCAGGGGTTTCTCTCCAATCCACCATCAGCTGTGTGTGTAAATGAGTGTCAGATCTTTTCTTGAAAACAGGTTTGGATTGGGGAAAAGAGAAGAAAGTGGCTCTGAGACCCTACAAACCTGAAGGGGTGAAGGGGTGGGCCTGCAGGGAGGGACCACCAAGAGGACGTACAAAGGAAAGGAGAGAGGCCCAGGGAGCCAGCTCCATCAGCTTCAGCTGCTGTGCGCTCTTCCCTGAGCCCTGGGGACCAGGAGGCTGTTGATGAGGCCAACTGGTGCTCCATTCGGGCATCTGTGCCACCTCCCACCCCTGCCACCTGGCTCCCAGCCACTGAGAAGGCCTCTGTTTCTTCCCTTGTGTCAGGAACAGGGGACACGTGTGAGGACAGGTGTACCATCTGGCAGAGGCGAAAGCAGATTCCAGGGAAGAAGGGGATTAAATTCTCAATCTCGGAGGGGCCCACCAGCCTGGGGAACAATTTTCCCCTGTTCCTTTCATCCCTCTGTGTCTCTCTTGCATGATTGCAAAGGAATCCTGCAGGTCGCTTGAACACTGAGTGCTCTTGCCGAGCCCCCTGAGGCGAGCTGCCACTCTCTGTCCTCTGAGCCATGACGGTCCTGGTTCTCCTTCTATTGTGGCATCTGTCCCACCATATTGAGATTATCTGTTTCCTTGGTTTTGTTCTCAACTGAACCATGGTCTCCAAGAGGGGAGAGAATGTAGCCCTGATGCCTAACAGAGGGTTGAGCACAATGTAAGTGCTCAGTAGATGTTTAAGGACTAAATGGGCCTCTGGCATGATCCACTGTCAGAATCATGTGAGGTTTTCTGCTTTCACTTCAGGCGTTTCTCCATAAGAGCCATATAAATGCTCAGAACCGTGTGGGTCCTTCCAGGTGTCCATAGAGGGTGGCAGAGGTGCAGCGCTGATTCTCTGTACCCGAGCTCACTTGGCAAAGGGCGCTTGTTCTTATGCCTACCATTGGGAAACTCCTCTGTGGAAAGGGTGATGTGTCGTCTTGCTCCTGTTGGGAGTAACTGCCCAGGGGCTCTGTCCAGGATGACTCACTCTCAGGGCCTCTGAGGCCTTCCTGGCCTTACCTTGGATGGTCCAAACACTACACATCTGCCATGCTTTTCGAGGCCTTCAGGAAAAAGACTGGGTCCAGCGGCTTCCCTCAGTGACTTGTCCCCACTGCCTCTAATTATCTGATAATGTGTCTGGCTGTACTAGGCCTGACACTCTGTGGGCTACTCGTGTGCTGAATTAAGAAAGTTGGTCAGGGAAAGAAAACTGCCCCACACTCTGTACCCCCTGCCAAGTCCTTCCCACATGTATCTTCAGCCCCGCTGAATCAGGCCAAGGAAGGCACCAGAGACGTGGGGCCCTGGGACCAGGAGAGCCAAGAACACAGTGTGAGTCACCTTTAATTAAGAGTATTTCTTAAGTAAATGACTTAACAGAACAGTTATATTCATTAAAGGCATAATTACAAGCCATAAGATCAAGCAGAAAAGAATGTCGAGCATGAGGGTGGACTCCAGTTTGAAGCAGTACCACCGGTCCTGGGGAGAAGGCCATAGTGGGACAGGAGAAGGGCACCCTCCCGTTGTGTAATTACTATCGTCACACTCACCCGCCAGCCCAGCCAACCCCAGATCTCAGCACTCAGAGTGGAGGGGGCCAGGGAGCCTCAGGCATAATTAAAATGCAATAATAATAAACAAATGCTAATTAAAGTGTCATAGAGTGTCCCATTAAACTCTGAGTCAGCCCCGACAAAGGGCGCTCGACATGGTGGACACTCTCCAGGAGAAAACTCCCTTTCCTTCTTGAGCTTCTGAAGACATCTCCCTCCCCACCCCACCCAGCCCTAGAGCAAGTGCCGGACTGCCACCGGGGTGCAGTGAAGTGGTTCCTGACTGCAGAGGTTTGAACTTGGTCCTTTATGGGCTTCATAGTCGCAGAATGATTAGAACCAATTTCTCACTGGGCATAAAGTAGTCCCTAGAGTACTGTTGCCTTCCCCTACACCCCTAAAATCCCTCTAATTCCTCCCATAGCCCCAAGGAAGAGTGATATTCTATTTCTTCCTGGCCCCAGGACCTAACATGTAAAAAGACCCACTCGGGGAGCTGGAGTCACGTATATCAGTGGTTGACCTGCGTAAGAATGGCTGGAGAGTTGTTAAGACCCGTTTCCTGGGCCCCTTCCCCAGTGTTTCTGATTTAGTGGACCCTGGATTTTCATGTTCAGTAATGTCACAGGTGACACCAATGGTGCGGGTTTGAGAACCATACACTGAGGGCCATTGCTCCTTGAGAGCCCCAGGCCTGCCTCATGGAGGACGTTGTTTTGGCCAAGGCTAGAAGGCTCGGAGGCGTTACATATTCCAGCTCTGTGTTCTTTGCAGTTCTTCCCATGGTCCCCCAGACCCACATATCCAGACCTGAACCATCCCTCCCTTGCCCTCACCAAAGGTGTCTGAAGGTGCTTTCCAGTGTCTGCTTATATGGTTCTTTCCACCTGGAATGCTCTTCATCTGTCTAAATATTCTTCACTTTTTAAGGCCTAGACACAAACTGTGTATACTCCATTTAGGGCAGCACTGTCAGAAATAAAATTCTAACCACAGGCATGAACTACATGTGTAATGTTAACTTTTCTAGCAGCCACATTTCAAAAAGGAAGAAGAACAGGTGAAATTATTAAGACATTTAACTCAAGATAGGCAAAATATCTAACATGTCAATAAAAAATTATTGATGTAATTTTATCCCTTCTTTCTTTTCCTCAGTAAATCTTCCAAATCCAGTGTGTATTGTAGACTTACAGTACATCTTAATTTGTCCTAGCTACATTTCAAACTCAATAGCCACATGAAGCTAGTGGCTATTGTATTGGGCAGCACAAATGCAGGCAGTGTTTTCTCCTTGCTCTGAATTCCCTCAGCCCTCTTTGAATACTTCTCTTAGAACATATATCGCTTTCTTCTTTTTATTGCTTGCCTGTTTGCAACTTGAAGGTGCTAGTTGTGTTTTAATGCTGTTGTTGTTTTTATTCTGAAGTGCCTAGCACTGGCCTGGATAGAGGACATGATCAATGAATATTGTCTGACAAATGAATATAGAAGCACAATAATATAAGAGACAGAGAAGGCTCCTGGGAACATCTGACTTTGAGGGTCTCCTCCCGGTCACTGTGACATTTCTTTCCTCTGGTTTGTGTGTGGCTATTACATCTTAGAGGAGAGAGTAATTCAAGTTTTAGACCACCCCCCAACCACCCCCGCCAACTAAGTTTCCTGTTTCACTTTGCTCTTCAACTCAGTGCATTTAAAAAAAAAAAAAAAAAAAAAAAAAAATCACCAGGAGGGCCCAGGAAACAGGAAAAATAGTTGTGCTATTGGTTTCATGTTTGGAGAAGAACAGGGTTTCACTATCTCCGTGGCACTTGGCGTGAAAGTGGGCTTTGTTGCTGGAGACACTGCTCCCATTCAGGGCCCCTTTTCCCAGCTGCTGAGGGCTGGGCTGTGTTTTGACAGACGGCCCGAATGCAATGCAGACAGTTGTTTTAATTTGCAGCCAGATGCAGACATCACTCACAAGGAGCCCGAAACCCAAGAAAAGGACGCTAGGCACTGGACCGCCTCTCTCAGGCCTCAGAGAGTGGTTTGGAGGGGGCCAGCGGAAGCCTCCCAGGCACCCTGGGTCTCTGATATCCCAGTGGGCTGATAGTCACCAGGCTCAGGAGAGGCACATTAGAAGGTCTCCTGCAGATACCTGTCTGAAAGGTGTTTCTTGTGGGCATTGTGGGCCATGAGACAGGGTTCAAGGGTTGTTCTTTAAGGCGGTGTGAAATCAGTTGGTGGTGGTGGTGGCTGCATGTTATCTTTTAACTGTAAGGTTGTACAGGACAAAAATCATCAACGGTCTCAAGGAGGAGTTAGGGAAACTGTGGGAAATAGAAAGCTGGAATGTCAGAATTGTCAGGGACTAATGTAGCCTTCCTCTGAGGGCAGAAATCCTTTCTTCCAGCCTTTGGGATGAATGTCATGTTGACTGCTTATGCATCCCTGTGATAGGCGTTCCTTTGGAAAGCCAGGCAGTTGCATGATGTTGAGCTTTTCTGAGCTTTTCACCCGTGAGTCCTACTGCAGCCATACTGCTCCCCTTCGAACACTGGAAAACAGCCTACATGACTACCTTGAGACTCTTCAATGGACTAAATAAACATCCCAGGTTCATCTGCTCTACCTCAGACACCACTTCTCTGTCCCACCCCATCCTGGCCTCTCTCCAGGAAGGATCTCTGGTTGAGCAACGCCCCTCCTAGGGCAGATTGTGGAGACCTGAACTCCGAACTCCCCAGTGTGGGGTGGCTTCTCTCGACCCTGATGCTGTGTGTGTATTTATGCAGCCCATGGTCAAATTAGCTTCTTTCATTATCACATCACCCTGTCAGGTCATATCAGACTTCGAGTTGAGTTGACTTTGAGTCAACTCAAACCCTCAGGTCTATTACACTTGAACTATTTCAAATCAGCTATCCCCCATCTTACAGTCAGAGTACCAGGTTTTTTAAAAGCTGAATTGCAAGATTTTATACTCATCTCCCTGCATTTCATGTTTGTATTATTAAAGGGAGGTTAGAGATGTTTAAAGCTGATTATGTCACTGACTTACCAAAAAGCCTCATAATATGGAATGTTAAGTGTGAAGATGTAGGAAGGATGAGTGGGGACACCCAAGAGAGGAAAGGCAGGCTCATCTCTCTCCCCTCCCACCCACTCTACATCCTACACTTAAGTTTATACTGAACTTGTCCGTGATTGCTTTTGCTCACCACAATCCTTCAGCTTGGCATATCTTTCCAGGTCTCTGCATCTGACCCCCTCTTACCCTTCAAGGCACCCCTACCCCACTGGTCACCTCTTCTTTAAGTTCCCCAAACCTTCAGCACTCACAGCAATCCCACACAACAAAAACTCAGCACAATGTAGAGCAAGTCTCGGTTTGTAATTAATAATTCCCACTGGACCGTAGGGTTCTGGGAGGGCAGAATCTGTGTGCTGTTCGCTATCGCTTCCCTATTGCTTAGCACCAGAGCTCCACAGCATTGACATCTGATAAACATTTGCTGAGTGAATAGTGTTAGGATCCGTCCAGAACCTCTCAGGAGGATGGCATGAAGTTGTCTCCATCATATCCTTTGTCCCCGTGCCAGAGGCAGAACACTGTGCTGCTGGACCACAGGTTATGTTTTTACTTTTTACACATCTGGTAGGTGGGGGACCTCTATGCCCTAACAAATAAGAACCCATTCCCAGCCCAGCAAATGTTTTTGCAGCCCAGCAGCCTCCTGCCCCAGCCAGCAACAGATACCTAGGACGTATCAACTGGAACACTTCAGTCCTCTGAACCCCCTTGCCTGGTCTTTATTGTCACCACTGCTGTGCAGGTGGGGGTGAGTAATATCCAGACAGGCCCAGCTCAAGTCCCTGCAGGGCCCCAGCAGAAGACCAGGAGGAGTGTGCACGGGCTGCACTCTCTGCGGGGGTAGGATCTTGATCTGCAAATTCCCACTTTCCAGGCAAGACAGAATCAGGCAGCTCTTTTCTGTGGATGTTCCCATTTAGCCAGACTTTTCAAAGGATAGGAGATTTACTAGAGAAACTGAATGCAGACATCAGAGAATGGGATAATTGGATCCAGGTGGTATATTTGGTTGGCTGTAAAGAGTCTGTGCCATACTATGAATATTATTTGATGGGAAAAGTTTCTCCTTTCCCTTTTTGAATGTTTTCTGTGTAGGCAGGATGTCTCAGCCCAAGCCCAGCTGAAAGCTCTTCAGAGATGAGTTTGTGCCACTCAATAGCCTTTCAACAGAGTTAACCATTTTGAGTACTTGCCGCTGGCTTGCCCAGCTCTCGGGAGGATGCTAGTGGCGGGCAGAAATAGATGGAGCCTTTGCTGCTACCTCTGGCGAAGACAAGAAGTCTTAGGCCTGCAACTCAGAGATACATTCGGCTTAGCCTACCTGCCTTATGCAGGTAAAGAGATTGGGGACATTGAGGCCATGGCCTGCTGCCCAGTGTCACCTCTTTAGGGGAGTTGACAGTGCAAGTGTGAATAGACACAGGACTCTGTGACACACACCTGCTAGTCATCACAGCCTAACCTCACCGTGCCCTCTTTCCTCTCTCTGCCAGGTCACCAGGGTCCCCGTGGAGTCGTGTGAGCAGTATACGACTTGCGGGGAGTGCCTGAGCTCTGGGGACCCTCACTGTGGCTGGTGTGCCCTGCACAACATGTAAGTTTGGGGTATCCTGGAAAAGGGTTTGGCATGCAGAAGACCTGGGCTTTCCTGGAATGATGGGATAATGACAGCATTTTGCAGAGAGAGGAATTGTCCTCTTCAGAGCAGGGATTCTAATCATGGCTTCAGTGTTGAGAATGGGAAGAGGCAAAGAGGCCATGGGTGGGCCTTCTTTCTAAGTGCAGAGCCTTTGCCTCTCTTCTTTCATTTTACTTCCAAATTCAGCCCTTCACCTGCTCTGAAGTGAGGTGCTTATATCCTTGTGTCTTTGAAAGAACTCACAAGGGAAACTGTAGTCTTTAGGTTTCCCCAAAACATCCTCAGTGTAGCCTGAACTAGGTGCCCCTCTGTGCCAAGAGTGTGCAGATGGTGGTGCACTGGCATTGGGAAGCTTAGACTCCAGCTAGCTGCTGTGTGACCCTGGATGCGTCCTCTGACAACTCCAGGCCTCCGTTTCTCCATTGCTGTTTAGGAAAAATGCCTGTGTCACAGGTGAATTGTGAAGACTAAATGAAGTAATAAATGCTTTGGTAATAAGGAAGCCCAGAAGAGGCTACACAAATCAGAATAATTATCATGGACCCTGTACCCTTGGGAGGACCCTTCTGGCCTCATTATTTCATGATTCCAAGAAGTTTGCATCTCACTTCAACTGGCCTCATCATCTGCCATTGAATACCAACTGAATATAAATGCTAAATCACACTTAAACTTCCTAATTTGAAGAGCCCCAGGGGAAGAGAAAGGGTGAAAACCCCGAAAGACAGGAGCTGGCTAGGAATTCTGTTGCCCAATGGAGTTGGAAACTCCAGGGCTCTGTGCCAGCCAGCAAAGCATCTCCATGAAATGAGCTGGGTTTGGGGTGGAGGCGGAGGCGGAGGGCCAGAGTTCAGGGTCCTGCACAATAGCTCTTGGCTTCCAGCCTCTGCAGCAGGTGTTGGGAGGGCTCTGGAGGGAGGGAGGGAGGCTGGTGCCTCACAGATGCAAAATCTGGACTGGATTTGAGCCCATGAATACTGGGTTCCCTGCTTGGGATTTGGAGGTAAGAGATTCCTCACAAAGTTTTGCAGAAATGCTCTTAGCAGACCTGGACAGTGTGTCTCCATTTAGGTCGGACAAGTGGTAAAAATGCTCATGTTGTGCCCCAGGAATGGCAAAAGCGGGTAAATTTTGGTTCCCTGCAGTGAGGCTGACCCATCGGCCAGCTGGCAGGGTCCTTCCTCGAGAGAATTTCTTTCTCCAAAGAACCTGACAGCCTTCTGCCAGCTCTGTGCAAAGGGCCCTGGGCGGCCTGCCCTCTAGCTCTGCAGTGGTCTTGTCTGGTGGTGCCTCCTACTCCCCATGCCTCCCGCACTCTGTCCTCCCAGCTTCAGTGCCTGTGGCACTTCTCCCATGTCGAACACACCAAAATTATAGATCGGGGATTATCATTTATTCAACAGCAAGGACGTGTGCTTTCCCCGACTTGAACAAGTGCCTATAGATCTATCGACAATGCCTGGGCCTCCCCAGTGCC
This sequence comes from Trachypithecus francoisi, assembly GCF_009764315.1. Classification (NCBI taxonomy): domain Eukaryota; kingdom Metazoa; phylum Chordata; class Mammalia; order Primates; family Cercopithecidae; genus Trachypithecus; species Trachypithecus francoisi. Next base: position 65,106,852 of record NW_022681470.1, on the reverse strand, counting down.
ACAAACCACCCCGTCTTCCTCCTGATGCAGGTCAGCTGTGACTGCTGGAATGAGCCACATCAGGATAGTCCCAGGTTTCCTCTGTTCCCTCAACTCCTTAACTCTTCAGAGAGTCCTCGCTACCTACCAGGGCACTCATCTCCCAGCTACTCTGCCCCAAGAGCTCATGGAGAACAAGATTTTTGCTGTTTATACCCAGAGGTTTCTCTGCATCTGTTCATTCTCTTCTCCACCAGACCCTCCTGCGGCGCTCTCCCGCCTGCCAGCAGCAGCCTGGTATCGGGCATGAGGAGATGGGGGAAGCTGCAGCTCCTGGGTCCCCACGGAGGCCTCTTTAACGGAGGCCGAGGGCTGAGGAGCCTCTGAGGGGTTGGGGGGATTTGAAGCCTTCCTGTCTCTTCTGTATGCCTTGCTCTTGCAAGTGTATTATTGTCTCCAAGGCTATTTATCTCTGTTAGGGCTGTTGCCATAAATAGTATGATAAAAAAGAGCCATTTCAGTGAGTCAATGAGATAAAGGCTCCAGTCAAGAGCTCACTTTAGAGCTATCTTAAGGATTCACTTAAACCTCAATAATTCTTTTCTTTGACAGCATTCATATTTAGATCCATTATGTGCCTGAAAAGGAAGAGGAGAGGAGTTTGGGGGGAGTTAGGGTCGAATCACTGCTTGATTGTGGAATCGCTAGTGTCCCGATGGCTATTTGGTTTGGATGCACTGGCACCAGCCAAGGAGTGGGTTTCCATGTGGCAAGGCAGGCAGCAACCTGAAGCTCCCGAGTGCTGGTGTCACCTGCCCACCTGCCACTGTGGGCAGGGGGAGCCTAGAGCCCGAGATGAAGATGCTGGGAGAAACAGCCAAACAAGTTTTCTGACAGGGGCAGCCCTGGCTGCAGCACCTTGTCTGTCTCTTTGTCTCAAGGCATTATTTCGTGACACAAATATTTATTTAAAATAGACCATGTGACAGGTAGAATATCCCAATGAATAAAACATGGCCACTGCCTTCAAATAGCCATTAATCCACCCACAAGATCATCTGCACACTGTCCCACACTGCCAAGACCCTCTCCTATTTTCTTAAAAATTTCTCTGGAGGAGAATGAGAATATGAATCATTATCAGCATCATTAATATTAAGAATATAAGGGCTAACACTGCCATGGCACCTACTATGTGCCAGGCCATTTTCTAAGCACTAACTCCTTCTTTTTTTTTTTTTTTTTTTTTTTTTTGAGGCGGAGTCTCGCTCTGTCGCCCGGACTGGAGTGCAGTGGCCGGATCTCAGCTCACTGCAAGCTCCGCCTCCCGGGTTCACGCCATTCTCCTGCCTCAGCCTCCCGAGTAGCTGGGACTACAGGCGCCCGCCACCTCGCCCGGCTAGTTTTTTTGTATTTTAGTAGAGACGGGGTTTCACTGTGTTAGCCAGGATGGTCTCGATCTCCTGACCTCGTGATCCACCCGTCTCGGCCTCCCAAAGTGCTGGGATTACAGGCTTGAGCCACCGCGCCCGGCCAGCACTAACTCCTTCTTACACCAACCCTGTGAAATAGGTATTATCATCATCCTCATCCTTTTTTTAATTTGAGATAAGGTCTCACCGTGTCACCCAGGTGAGAGTGCAGTGGTGCAATCACAGCTCACTACAGCCTCAACCTCCTGTGCTCAAGCAACCTTCCCATCTCAGCCTCTTGAGTAGCTGGGACTACAGGCCTGTGCCACCACACCCAGCTATTTTTTTTCTTTTTTTTTCTTTTTTTTTTTTAGAATGGGGTTCCACTATGTTGCCCAGGCTGGTCTTGAACTCATAGGCTCAAGCAATCCTCCTCACTTTAACCTCTCAAAGTGCTGGGATTACACGTGTGAGCCACAGTGCCTGGCCAATCCTTATTTTTTTACAGTTGAGGAAACTGAGGCAGAGAGAGATTAAGTAGCTTGTCCAAGGAGTCACAGCTAGTAGGTAACAGGTCTGGGGTTGGAACCCGGGCTCTTTGGCCCCAAAGTTCATCTGCTTTTCCATGGCTGTACTGCTTTTCAGGTCCCGCCCGCTGCCCTCACTCTTTGGTCTCAGCATCCCACAGTGCTGTAAAGAGTCATTCTAAGGCCAGCTGCAGTGGCTCACACCTGTAATCTCAGCACTTTGGGAGGCCGAGGAGGGTGGATCACGAGGTCAGGAGTTCGAGATCATCCTGGCTAAGATGGTGAAACCCCGTCTCTACTAAAAATACAAAAATTAGCTGGGCTTGGTGGCGTGCGCCTGTAATTCCAAGTACTAGGGACGCTGAGGCAGGAGAATTGCCTGAACCTGGGAGGCGGAGTTGCAGTTAGCCGATATCCTGCCACTGCACTCCAGCCTGGGCAACAGAGCAAGACTCTGTCTCAAAAAAAAAAAAAAAAAAGAATCATTTTGAGGCAGGAAAACAAGGTCTGGAGGCAGGGAACGTAAGACTGATTCACACTTCAGCTCTGATGCAAAATATCCTCTCCATAGACGTACACTGGCTGTAAATGACTTTGTAACTTTCCTTCATCCTTTTCATTTACATAAGACATACTCCAAGTAGAGGGTATTTAAATTCCCCAAAATTCTGTAACAGGGCCTTTGAGCCCCTATGCTTTGAGCCCACTGTGGAGTGGACTTTCATTTTCAATAAATCCCTTCATTCCTTCCTTGCTTTGTTTGTGCGTTTTGTCCAATTCTTTGTTCAAGGTGTCAAGAACCTGAACACCCTCCACTGTTAACAATTGTTTACGTCAAAACTGCATCTCTTATGTTGGGGATTAATCCTCTTCCCTCTCGGTCTGTCCTTAACTGCAACAGAGACTGTCTGGGAGTCACCAAAGCCCTCTGGACTACAGTAAAAGTCTTCTTGAGAAGATAGGACACAGGCCTCAGGGCAGCAAACCCCCATCCTGCCCAGGGGACAATGGAGCCAAACAGATGGGTCCCAGAGACCTGACCCCTTGTGAATCTGTGTTTGTGGCAGGTGCTCCCGCAGGGACAAATGCCAACAGGCCTGGGAACCCAATCGATTTGCTGCCAGCATCAGCCAGTGTGTGAGCCTCGCAGTGCATCCCAGCAGCATCTCAGTATCTGAGCACAGTCGGTTGGTAAGTAACTCATCCAGGGGCATGGGGAGAGGGAGCACAGTGCATGCACCTGTGTGAGTGTGCGCCATTCATGCTTGCACAAGTATCTGTAAATTGATCGGACTTTAAATCCAGTAAGGAGACTTTATGTTTATAGCAAATGTATGGCAATGCCTATTGTAAAGGACATAGTCGTTCTCCAGTTTCCCTGCAAATTCATTACCCATTGATCGATTTGGTAAATCTAGATTTTGCATTTAGTAACAACCGTCTGCAACATAATGTAATCCAATACCAAATAACACATCTTTAGTATCTGCTGTATTTACAATTTTCCACTTGCTGCACTCTTAAAGAAATCTGCAAGTTGTGTGTGTGTGTGTGTGTGTGTGTGTGTGTGTATGTGTGAGACAGAGACAGAGAGAGAGAGGAAAGAATAAGAGCAAGAAAGAGACTGCCTCAATTCGAAGTCAGTGTATGCTTAAAGAGAATATTAAAGAGAATAAAATAGCCCTTAACTATCTGTCAAGGTACAACCCAAAATATTTCATGTCCTCAGACCCTGCATTATTATTTCATTCTGAAGGTTTTATGAGCATTCACAAATGTTAATTAGTTAATGAACCTTCCAAGATTTCAGTTCATTCATCCCCACCAGGAGCTTTTGGCTCCAAGGGAGCTGAGGAAACAAACAGGGGAGTTTGTATCTAAGTCTCTTGGCCCCATGGAAACGAAACTGGGGCAGAGATTCAGCAGCAGACAAATGTGTGGAAAGGCTAGGTGATGCCCACTGAGACTGAGAAACCCACTGCAAATAAACAGCACTGGGTGTTGATAGGAAGACAGAGGGAAACCTACAGGCTGGGTGCAGTGGCTCACACCTATAATCCTAGCGCTTTGGGAGGCTGAGGTGGGAGGGTTGCTTGAGCCCAGGAGCTCAAGACCAGTCTGGAGAACATAGTGAGACCCTGTCCTTACTAACAATTAAAAAAATAAAACAAAGGGAAACCTACCTATGCCATCATGATCCTCAACTTGGAGGCCACCGAGATGTCATCACCATGAACCCTGTGGGCACACCTCATGGGCAAAGAAGCCAGTCGCCTTTCTTACCTACTCAGATACCACTTAGATGCTGTATTGTGGTAATTTGAGTACAAACTCATTTAAAAGTGCGATGGATTTAGAGCAGCATTTTGCCATTGAATATTTTCTCAATCAGCAGATTCCTCAGAGAGTCTGTGATAATTTTTACTATTAAAAGGAGGATCTTCAAATTCAAAAATGCTGAAAACCACTGGCCTAGATGATTGGAACCCATAGGTAACAGCAGATATCAAGCAGTTGGTGGCCACTTCTCTGATCCCCTGAGCTCGTTATGAACCTACTGGTCCTTTACAAGGGAGCTGCTAGAGAACAGAGAGCCCACATGGAACAGAGAAGCAGAAATTCTAGGGAACCGGCAACCTTTAGAAGCAGCCTCTTAATGAATGACAGCCAGGGTAAGGAGCTAACTATCTTCCGCCAACCTAGTGAGCTCCTGGTAAACCTCCAGGTTGGTGATATTTACTCCCATGAGCCATGCACAGCTAAGGCCTTGTTTGTGAAGGGCTTGGTTCATGACTTACTTTCAAGTTTGCGTGGTGCCTTGCAATTAATTTTCATGTCAAAATGAACAGAGGCTTAGATGGATTTTGGTACCTTTCCCTCTAGCACCCCCACCCGTAGGGCTTTCTGATGCTGGAGAAGATGGAAAAATTAATTAATTAATATAATATTAATAAAGACCATTGACCCTACACACATTGAATAATTAAGGACTGTAACTTCAGTGTTCAAAGCTGGAAGACCACCTAGACCAACATCCTTCTTTTATAGATGAGGTCAGGGGAGATCAGTGAGCAAAGTGGGTCATAGCACGGCTGGGCCTGGAGCCCAGGTCTCCTGAGGTCTTTCTTTGGCATCATCTCTTTGCTCCTCCCACAGCTCAGCCTGGTAGTGAGTGACGCTCCTGATCTATCTGCGGGTATCGCTTGTGCCTTTGGGAACCTGACAGAGGTGGAGGGGCAGGTGTCAGGGAGCCAGGTCATCTGCATCTCACCTGGGCCCAAGGATGTCCCTGTCATCCCACTGGATCAAGGTAAGAAGTATCTGCCATGAGAACCACAAATGAGGGGCTTCTCTATACTGAGGAAGCTGGGGGTCACAAGGACCAGGCACAGAGTCTTCTTATACCATATACTAATATTGGCTTAGACAACTTGTTTAAGTTTGAAAGCAAATTGTCATGCCCCAAAGTGAATTTCAGGAAGCAAAACCCTTGCTCTGCTTTCAGTTAAGGCTACACAGAACACAGCGTCTTTCCAGATAGCCCGTCCTTCCCAGGAATGGAGTGGCTTCCATCAGTAGTTTTTTTAGTGGGTCTCTCCACAGAACTGGGGGCTCAGACCTAATATTTCTGAAATCCTTTCAGTAATGGAACATGGCTGACCAAGGTAAGGGGCTCCATGGAATTCTGCTTCTTCCTCCCTGCAGGCAAAGGAAGTCTGGGTCTGAGGGGTGGGCCGGTATTTACCCAAAGAGAGTCCCTTGGGAGGAGAAGAGACGATTCAGGCAGATTCCACATAGTATCTGCATCCTAAGAGAGCCCTGTGGTGGCTTCATGACTTACATTTTATTTTTATGGCTGTCCACTGGGTCCCCACGTTGTTACCCAACCCCGTCTTTTTTTGTTTGTTTTTCCAGACTGGTTTGGGCTGGAACTACAGCTGAGGTCCAAGGAGACAGGGAAGATATTTGTCAGCACCGAGTTCAAGTTTTACAACTGCAGTGCCCACCAACTGTAAGTCCTTATTAGAAAGGGTCTTGCTTTGGGTCTGGGTGTGGGTCTGGGGTTTCTCCCCTTTGATGCTAAGCTCCTTTAGGACAGGAACCATGTTCTGGTTACCTCACAGTTTCCCCATGGGGCCTGACACTTTGTTTGGACAGAATACTATACATAAATATTACCATATTAAACCAAATGGTATTTACTCTCTATAGTCTCTGAATCCTTGGACGCCACCCCAACACAACTAACCCCCAACTCTCAGGCCATGATAGTAAAAAGAGAGTCATAGAACAGGAACCATAACAAAAGTTCTTCATTTTCCATCACTTGGTGGTGACTTTGAAGGTGGAGGCTGACAGTGAGTGGAGTCACCCACAACCTGATGAAGAGGGATTCTGAGATAGGGACTCAGCTATGCACACAGTCACCCATAGAGGAGGAGCAGGGAAGGGGGAAAGTAGCCTCTCTCAGCACATGATAAAAAGACCTCGATGGGGAGGTAGAGCAGAGGACTTCACTCCATCATTTTTTAAATACATCCTTCAAAATTTTTCAGAGGAAGGGAAACCAGACAGGCCAAACCACAGCCTTCAGTGGGGCTTGACTTTAGTTCTACTGACCTCACCAGCCATTCCAGCAGCTGAATGTCTGCCAGTTGGTGCCCACACACTATGAGACTCCACAGCTGTGTGAGAAGCTGGGAATATTTCACAAGGAAAAAGCAGAAATGGAGGGAGTGAAACCCCTATTTAGTTTCTGCTGATCCTCTCTGGTAGAGAAACTGAGACCCTTTCCACAGAAGCTGGGAACTCATACACCATTTGGTTTAGAAAGAAGGAAGCACAGGCCTCTGTAATAGAGCCACATAAGGGTCATAGGACCAAAAACCTGGACATTCAGCAAGGGGAAAGGTCAATGAACAGCTCCATATCAGAGGAGGCAGTGATTTGCAATGTTTACGGACTCATCTTTCCCATTGCCCAGGGCAGGAACCACTTGGGATCCACATCATAGTCAGGACTTCAGGGGTATCCAGTCTGTAGGGTCCAAGCTATGGGCATGATGGAGTCAGCAATCAAGATAGGGAGAGGGTCTGTTTGCAGCTAAACCCTAAAGGAATCTTTAGTCATTAGAAGAGGCAAATAAGCTAGTCCTCCTTATTCTCCATTTTTCTGAATTTGATTTTCATAATTAGAATAATCTTCTGGAGTTCTTTGGTCTCTACGTTAGTCAAGGAAGGAGCCCCATTGGGACAAATAAATAGATGTACTGAGAAAGACAGAACAAGTGATAAAAAAGGCCTGGCAGGAACCAGGGAGGGCAGACAGGGACTGAAGCTGAAATAGACAAAGTTGCCCTCTAACCACTGCATTTGAATCCCAGCAAACCCTGCTTTGGGAATGGCAAGCATCTTGGCAACAGAACCTCTTACCTCCTTCTCAAACTCCAACATGGTGGTGATGGAATCCATTGTTTGTGAGAGCAATCTTATCTCCATGGCAACCCAGTATGATGTCACCACTTTCAAATATGTATTGCTATGGCAACACAGATGCTGTCACAGGCGGCAAGTTTTAACAGAAAAAAAAGCAGGTCTCCTTGACAGCAAAGATTCCATTTTAATGCCAAACACTGTCTCTCTTGCCCTTCTTTACTGGAATTCAGTTAAAATTCATGGAATCAAGTATAGTCCCCTCCTTTCAATAATTTACTTTAATAAAAGTAAACTGAGACCCACAGAAAGATTAGTGCTACAATAAAGGTCACAAAGATAGCCAGGGGAAGAGCCACATGTAGCTAGAGCCCCAATAATCATCCTCCTGAGGCCTTTGATCCATTTTCATTATTTATTTGCTGAATCGTAAGATGTTACCAAGAACCAGCCTATCTGAGAGTACATGAGATAGCATGAAGCTCAGAAACTAAAAAAGTCTGGGCAATGGAGAATGGGATTAAAATGCTCTGCATGGGAAGATGAAGTGTAAATGGGCTAACGAACCTAACATACTATGGCCTGTGAGCCGGTGACCCCTGGATCAAGCCCCAACCACCTAAATGTAATCAGAACCCCACCAGGTGGCGCCAAACTGCAGACCTGGTCCTGTTCATTCCAGATTGGCCTAGTTGTGAAAGACTAGAGTAGGGGGACTGCAAGGAGGAGCAAGAGTAACCCCACCTGCAAAACCCATTTCAATTACAATGACCTGATCACACACAGAGAGCCAAAAGAATATACACAGTCTCCAGGTGAAACTGGAAGGAAAGAAGTGCTCACCCTGGCAAGAAAACCACATACCACACACATATCCTATTGTTCCGTGCCTGGGGGAGTGGGACAGAGTTACCACTTAATACTGTTAGCTCCCCCAAGCCCAATAACACAGATTATATGAACCAATCGTTAACACTCAAATGTTGTTTAAGAGGTTGAAATAACAGGTAATTTAAGCGCTTGACAATAATACTCACATTTAGCATGGCACTTTTCAAAATCATTTTCTATACATTATCTCATTTGACACCAAACAGCCCTGTAGCACAGACAGGAATGTTTTATTACAGGCAGATGAAGATACTCCAACTCAGAGGGTGAAGTGACTTACTCAGTGTGACCCCAGTGTCAGCGGCAGAGGCAAGTCTATGATCAGATCTGCCTAATTCCTGTCCCTGTGCTCTGTCGGCTACCCTGTCTTTACAAACAGTGAAATATTGGGAAATGTTTAGCTACCAGCATTCAGAAGAAAACCTAGTTTGCAGCATTGCCAAATTCTGTGGCACAACTATTTCCGCCATGGCCGATTTCAAACTACTACCATGATGTCTACCAGCTTGCAAAATTCCTGAAAATGTGAATAATCAGTTCTCATGAGCTTATACAAGCACACCCCTGCTTTGTAAGTTATACTATTATCTGGTCTCATTTTCTTTCCAATTTTCTGTTCCCACGAATATCATGGATGGAGAATCCACAATTCTCGAGGCTAAAGGATGGCCCACCAGTCTTCCCTCCTGAGAATGAGACTAGGATTTAAACACAGGTTAACAGACTTCTATCATGACACATGCCACATTCCATCTTTGTTCTCTTCTTTGCCTCTCACCATCTCTGTCCTTGCAGGTGCCTGTCCTGTGTCAACAGCGCCTTCCGCTGCCACTGGTGCAAGTACCGCAACCTCTGCACTCATGACCCTACCACCTGCTCCTTCCAGGAGGGCCGGATCAATATTTCAGAGGTAAGAAGGGCTCACCCTAACATGGCAGTGTTCCCAGTGAGTCTGAGTGGCCCCTCCCTCCTTAGATGCCTTAGATGGTCAGTCCAATGGCTTGGCCATTTTCTTGCCCTGGTCCATCTTGGCCATCTTGCCAGAAATTCTGCATGCTAGAAAGTCCTGTTATTATAAAGCTGAAAAAAGTAGCAGCCAATGACCCCAGAGGCAGAGGCTATATCTACTAGACTCCTAAGACTCTATGCATTCAAAAGCGGGGAGGTAACTGGGGGTTGAGACTGAAAGCTTAGAGGAAACATATTCAACCAAACAGACTCCCTGGTCTAGAAGAGTTTAGTGAATGGCATTTATTCTTTGAGTCTAGCCCTTTGCTTGGCTGCAGACATAGTCTATTTCAATAGAACATTCACTCCCAACCATTCTTTCATGCCAACTTCTCTTCCAACTCTAAAATTCAATGATTCTTTGACTCTGATGTATAACTGGGTGGGTGGCCTTGTAGAAAGTGAGAAAAATTCAGCTAGTGAAAAGAACCAGGCATTGCTAAAAGTCCTGTTTTATTACAGTCGAAGCTCCATCCCTAAAGCCTGACCCACCTTTGTGAGCAACACAGTGAAATATCAAATTTCTTATCTTTCTAATGGATATTCCATTTAATGATTATTCACTGATGTCGACTTTCTTACATATTCATAGCATGTCTCAGGATAGTGAAGCCTGCTTGCTCAATCTCCCTTTCTTGTTTCAAATGCTTTTCGTACCCCAGGGGGGCCAGTTGGGTTTGAACAACTATAGAGACCTTACGTAGTCACCCAAATGCACGTGTGCATATACGCATATTCCTCTCTTACTCTATATTTTAGAAAATCCAAAAATGGTAATAAGTGAAAATGTAGCATTATTATATACTACTGTAGTCTTTTTTTTTTTTTTTTGATTCAAAGTCTCACTGTGTCACCAGGCTGGAGTGCAATGGCATGATCTCAGCTCACTGCAATCACTGCCTCCCGGGTTCAAGTGATTCTCCTGCCTCAGCCACCCGAGTAGCTAGGGCTACAGGGGCACGCCACCATGCCCAGCAAAATTTTTGTATTTTTAGTAGAGACAGGGTTTCACCATGTTGGCCAGGAAGGTCTTGATCTCTTGACCTCATGATCCACCTGCCTCGGCCTCTGAAAGTGTTGGGGTTATAGGTGTGAGCCACTGCACCCGGCCTACTATAGCCTTTCTATACACATCTTCCTCTTGCACTAGACTACAAGCTCCTTGAAGGCAAGGACTACATCTTACCTTTAAATCTTCAGTGTCTTATTTAGCAAATGTTTGTAGAATGCATGCATGCATGAAAGAATGGATGAACCAATGACCTCTCTATTTGAATCCCATTGATGGCAATTGTGTCAATTTGTCTAAGATTTCAAGTAATGGAGTCTTGCATCTTCTAATCTTGATAGCACTGCTGATTGCTTCCATGGCTAAGCATAAGAAAATAGACTCTGCAAGGTTTCTCAAACACATACCCCCTCGAACTCTTCTTAGTTTATGAAACAACAGTTGTTACGTTCAGTCAGAAAAATAGAATTTGCCTGTCTTGAAAGGGAAAAACATAGGTGCCACAGGTGGCTTTTCAAACAGACCCATCCACGGGTGCCTCAGCATGACAAAACCAGGCATCTAGTGCGCTGAGAACCTTTCAGAAAAGCATTTTCCTCTAGCCAGTTGGTATGCTTTGATGCAGCTGGCCTAAAAACCCTACACCAGCCTTCCTGGACACTGGAGATTAATTCTAGCCCTGGAATTCTGCAAGGGTGTGAAACTGCTCTCACTCAGAGAAAAGGGCAGAACTGCAGGGAGGGGTGGGAGTGGGCACCACAGCTTGGGAGCCAATGGAAGAATGGCTTAGAGGGGCAGACCTAGCCAGGAACAGCAGCGCCACCATGGGAGGCCTGCGCAGGGATGAAGTCTGGGCAGTGAAAGTGTGAGACACAGTCTCAGAAACTAACCTTGACGTGGACCACTTTGAAATTTTCTTAATAAAATAGATTGAGGTGGCCCCCAGGATACAGAGAGATTGGGTGAAGTACAAATCTAGACAAGAAAGAGCAGCTGCTCCACTTTCTCCTGAGGCTACCCGCCTCAGGCCAAGAGAAACCCAAAGCCAAGCCTGAAAGCGACCTGCAGCTGGAGCAAGGGCACGAGTGTCACTCAAAGCAAGATAAATAAACTCTGCTGGGGTGTGTGTGGAGGCCAGAGAGCTGAGCCCCTGCAGGCTAATTGGAAGCAGGCCCGGCCTTCCTCACACCGTTCAGAAGTCACTGAAATACAGCTCCCTGTCAGCCATGGATGAGAGATTCAACATTCCAGGATTGGGCCAAGAGAAACTGTTGCCTCCCTGCAACTCAGGATTAAATTAATAACAAAAGGGACCTCCGGGCAAACTCGGAGACTCCCCACCTCCTTTTGTTTCATTTTCTGTCCTTGATGTCTGTGCCTTAGGGTTGGGGAAGAGCAGTCCCCTTTGTCTCCCTTCATCTCCCCATTGCCCTGAGTAGGAATGGTGGATGGCTGCTCTCTCTCTTATGCTCCCGAGCATTGGTCCCTGGCATGGCCCCAGGAATTGACTGTCTGGAGGGCTGTGAGGGAAGCCCAGACTCCATCCAGCTCCCAACTTTGCTCAGGAAACTAAACAGGATGCAGATTCTCAGCAAGGTTGCCAGGGCCACTTCCGGGGCTTCCTAAAATACTGCTTTAGCTCTTAACCACAACCGGCCACATGTTCCTTTTCAGCAAACATCAGCCAGGCCCCACTATTTTCTGTCCAAAGTTCTGCTTTAGGAGAACCCTATCCCTGAAAATTTGAGGAACAGCAAAGATGCACGTGCCCAACTTGGGTAGGGTGTCCCTTACTCTCTCAGGCATCCCAGCTGATATTTTCATGTAGTCTGGGGAACTAGAATCCCCTGGATTTCCAGTTAACTGGAAATCCCTTAGCTGTCTCTTTAGGGGTTCCTAGAATATCTCTTTTAGAATTCCAGTAAGCCTCCCTTCCCAACTTTGAATCAAAATTTTATGTCTGTCTGCTTCCTAGAAACAATATATAACTGATTAGCTCCATTGATCAATATAGCAACATTAATGTATCACACATTTATAATTTCTTCACATGTGCCAGAAGTTCTCAAAGTGTGCTTAGGGACCAGCAGCATCAGCATCACCTGGGAACTCATAGAAATTCAAAATCTTGGGACCCATCCCAGATGAGGCTAAAGATTGAGAACCACTGACATTTGGCATTTCAATGGATTCTCACAACAGCCCTGCAATTTCATGTAATTTATATATGACATCTGTAGTAGCCAGAATGCTAAAAATTTCGGGATTTTGCCCAAGGCTACAGAGAACTCAGGCGTCCAAAAAAGCTGAGTACGGTATGCTTTCTACAGAAAATCAGGGCCTGTGAGCTTGTTTGTTTCCATGGTCACAGCCATACTTGCTGGCCTGACTTCAACCTGGTCCTTCGCTATTGGTCATTAGGGTTCAGGCTATGGATGGGCCAGCACAAATCCATCTCCACAGATGGAGAAACTACCCGCAGAAGATGGGTCAGTGGTGCTATTTCCAGATAAAAAGACAGCCAGCATGTGAGGTAAATCTGCCCACATCTTTCCAGAAGCCTGATGGACCAATTCCATGCTTAGGCTTGACAAGGAAGAACAGCTGTGCTAGAGCAAATGCAAGTCAAAAATAAAAATATTAGTACTTATTATATATGCAGCATATATATATAATTTAAACTTAAGTACTCTATGAAGTGGATATTATAGATGAATAGACTGAGACTTAAATAAGTTAAACAGCTTTCCTATGATCATCAAATAAATGCAGAAATTAGGATTCAGAGACAATTTTTCAAGCTTGAATAAGTTAAAGTCCACTGATTCTGCATTTGCACACACATGCGTGCACACACACACACACACAATGAATAGACAGTAATATTAACAATTGTTAATCCAGCATATTACCACTTACAACACACACTGATATTCCTCCTTCATGCAATCTAGGTTTGTCAGATATTATTGGCACCATTTTATAGATGAGGAAACTGACTTTCAATTAAACCATCTGTGAAACTCTCTTTAGGTAATGAGTCAGACCTTTCCAGCGCTCAGAGCCCAGCAGATCTCTGACGGGCCCCCCCGCAAATCTCTTCCTCCCTGGGCCAGATCAGGCTATGACATGGTGTTAGCAAGCGGGTGTGCATGGGAGGATGTATGGCTTTCAGCTTTTAAAGCTCATCTCCCTCCATGGCTAAACCAGGCCTAGTGAGATGTAGATACATAAATATCTCCTTTATGCCCTGTCCCAGGGGAAAGATAGAACCAAATAAATCCGATTAGCTTCCCAGGATGCTGGCTGCTCTCTCTTTGAAGTCCAGTGGGTGAAGATAATGCCATTTCCACATGGGAGAAGTCGCCTCAGAAGGCTAAAGGGTCCCCAGCACAGAAAGCTGGCAGAGCACAGCTAAACAGGTGGGCAGTGTGAGCCCAAGACTCGTAGGGCTCCTACACCAGGGTCCCTGCTCTCCCTGCACCTGTTTCCTCTTCCCCAGCCTACCTCCACCCCTGGGATATTCCCACAAGTTTAGGTCTTGGTTTAAACTAAGATTGCTGCTGAGGAGGTGATCCTGGCTCCAGTTGGCCTAGACAGAGGAGAACGAAGATGACCCAAAGAGATCACTCAGAAGGCTGTGAGGATCCGAGGTAGCAATCAGTATTTTAAGAATGTGAACAACAGTCTTAACATTCTGCAGGAAAAGCATCTTAGGATGATTTGCTTTCTTGTTCATAGGACAGGTACTATATGTGTACGTACACATGTGTGTGCCTGTGTGTATGTGTATACCCACAGAAGCAAACAGGTTGGAAGGGGCCTCACTGTGTCTAATTAAACCCTTCACCATCCTCAAGCCCCACAGATATTGAAGTTTCAACAACTTGGCTATTTTATGGGATGCCAGTCTCCTCCACCCACTTTCAGCCCTTACCACTGCAATTTCCATCCAAGATGCACAGATCTTTCATGAATATACTCACCAGAATCATCTCACAACCCGAAAACCCTGTATCTACCCATTTCTCAAGATGAAGAAAGCGTACCTGGGGCATCAACCACTTCTTTCCTTTGCCTTAGAGAATAGAAGGGAAAAAATCCTATTCTGTCTGACCTGAGAGTAATCGCCAAATAAAGAAACAAAGCGTAAGACTTTCTTTTTCTACTAGGGCAATCTTGGGGCCTAGTTCAGCATTTGGGAAGACCCTAATTGTTATCCTTAAATTTCATTCTAAAATATCTGAAACAGCAGACCATGGGAAATTTCCTAAAATTCTAGAATCCCTTAAAAAAAAACTCATATAATGGTACTCATAAAGTCTACTCATGATTCTCCAACCTCCAGGCTGGACTGGACTTAGCCAAAAAGCCGAAAAGATGAAAGTGTGTGTGTGTGTTACATATAGGTAACATTTGTGTTATATATAGGTATTACACATAATATATAAAAGTATACTTTTTTTGGTCCAAGTTAAAAGGATTCAACAATCTTTTTTTTACTAACCCCAGACATCATACTTCCAAAAGCACATCTTTAAGATCCTGCTACTGAAATCTGAATTTGTTGTCTAAGCTCATTAGAGATGAAAAACAACTGCTCATCATTTACAATTCATCAGCTGGTTTGGAGTAAGAAAATTTCTCTCTCTCTTACTCTCTGTCTCTCTGTTTCTCTCTCTCTCTCACACACACACACACATACACACACACACACACATACACAGAGAGAGAGAGAGAGAGAGACCATTATACCTCAGCCTTATTTCTAACTTAAATTCTAACATTAGATTTGATGGAGATTTTTTAGCTGCTAACAGGAAGTGTTATCGCCTTTTCCAAGAGATGCCTGGGTTTCCCTAAAGTGGCGCTCATCTTTTTTTTTTTTTTTTGGCTATAAATATATGAAAGAGTCTGTCAAGAGTGCCTGCAGGGAATGAAAGTAAAAGTGCAGTAAAGAGCAAGTTTATGAGTTGGCAGCTTGAGTGACTGGCTCCTAAACAGGGACCCATCTGTTCTGGGATTGCCTTATGATTCTCTCTCGTGGAGGCCCTGCCTGCCTGGAGTCCTCACATGCAGGTGGCCAGCTGACAAAGGATGACACCAGTAAGCCTGCAGGTGTGTCCAGACCCTCTTAGGTAGGTTTCTGTGCAGAACTTCCCCCGGATCGAGTTCTTCGTAAATTGTCCTTAGTAAATGCAGACATGCCACTTTAGAAATCACGTGACTCCAAAACCTATGACTATTTCCAACTCCAGCTTTTGAGAACCAAATGCTTTCTCAAGTCTCTTCAAGTCCAGAAGGCAGGCTTTACCTCATCTCTAAAGAATCTACAAAGTTGGAGCTAAAAAAAGATTTTTTCACAGGTCGCTTTATTTTATTTTCCATTTACCCTCCCACAAGCAATGACCAAGTGTCCATTACATGTCAAGCACTGACAGAAAGACTGGGGAGATGGAGGTGAGTAAGATGCAGCCTAATCCTCAAGAAGCTCACAGCCCAGCGAGGAAAGCAAATCAAGAAATTGTAATTCTGTGGGTCAAAAGCAATCATGGGTGAATATTCATAACCCATCCTGAAGCCAGTGCAGGGACAGGGTCAGGGACGGCCTTGCAGAGAAGAAACTAGGCTGAGTTTGAAGGCTGATTAAGAGGTAATCAATTATTCATTCTCAGAGAAGGTGATGATTAAAAACACAAAAAAGTAAAAGAAGAGGTAATCAACTGAAAGAGGGGTTGAAGTCAGGCAGCAGCAGGAGGAAGATAGGCAGGAGTGAATGTTTCTGATAGACGGAAAAGCATGTTCAAAGGGCCAGAGGCAGATCCTGTAAGGGAGATGGAATCTCAGTGTTAACCGTACATTCAGTATGGCTGGACTGTTACGTGCAAGAACCACAGAGCTCAGAGGGAGGTAGGCAGGGGCCAGATGCTGAATGGCTTGCAAGTGGGGCCCAGAGAAAAGAGGCAACAGCCTGAGCCACACCGTGACAAGAGGCGGCCACAAGAGATTACCTGTGTGAGGCTGTGTTGGCATTGCACAAGGCTTCTTAATTATTGCATTTGCCATTAGGAGGACAATACTTTTATCATTGAACACGTCCTACACCTCGTAGGAAGTCCAGTAATCTTGGCCCCTGGCATCAATGCCAGTAACACTCTCTGCAGGCCCTGTAGCAGCATCAGCCCCCACACATTCCCAGAAGTTCCCCCTAAGAACTACTGCCCAGGAGAAGGGGACAGAGAAAGGGGAGCCTCCTGTGAGAATTTTGCTAGTGATTCCCGTGGAGGTGTTTCCCACATCATCACTGCCAGGGGCTACCGGGCTCATCTTCCCAAGGAGAGAAGGAGAAAGAGGAGATGGGCACAGTGGGGTGGCCCTTTGACCTCTGGTGGAGAATCAGCATCTAGTCATGGAACTCCAGAAAATCAATCTGTCTTTCTTGCTGTCTCTCTCTCATGGTCCTTTCCAAAGCCCCTCCCTACCAAGACTTTCTTTTTTGGTTTTGTTTTCCAAAACAACATGGCATTCACGCAGCGCCTGGTAATGAAATGAGATTAAAAAAAAAAAAAAAACACACACACACACACACAGAGCAAGTGTTTAGTGTATTGCTGGGAGGGCTTGATCCACCTCCCAGAAAGCCCAGCTCAGTTGGGGCTGGGAAGCTGAAGCTGCTGATAACGAACGCCCCAGGCATTGGACAATGCAAGGGGCCGAGTATCTGGAGCCGGGAAACGAGATGAAACCCAGAGGTAGGGGTGCCAGGCTGGGGACAGGGACACATGGAGGCTCTTTTATCCAGTGTCTCAGGAGATAAAATCCACAGCCTGCCACACTGTGCTTGAAAATTAATTCCTGCATTGTAACACACACAGCAGATACAGGACAACTTGTGGGATGGGGATGACAATATCAAAGCCCAGGAGCTAAGAGTGATTCCATTTTCCCTGCCCACTCCATGGGCCTTACATGAGGTAATGTTCTGCTCTTGGGCAGCCCGCCTGATACAAGAGGGGCCTGCCTGGCCCAGGCATGTAGTACAGCATGAACAGGGGACCTATGGAGCCTCTTCGTTTGTTCCCCCAGGACTGTCCCCAGCTGGTGCCCACGGAGGAGATCTTGATTCCAGTCGGGGAGGTAAAGCCAATCACCCTTAAGGCACGAAACCTGCCCCAGCCGCAGTCCGGCCAGCGAGGCTACGAGTGTGTCCTCAACATACAAGGGGCCATCCACCGGGTCCCTGCCCTGCGCTTCAACAGCTCCAGCGTTCAGTGCCAGAACAGCTCGGTAAGAGAACTCAGGCTGGGCCCTGCCTGGAGGAGGGCTTCCTCTCACACTTGTGCTGGGGCCTCAGTGTGGCCAGCCCTGGCTTCCAGAGCCTTCAAGGTTCACAGGGTAATCCCACACCCCCAGGGACGCAGGAGCCAGCCAGCACCCTAGCCGCTGAGCCAAAGCACAGCAGGTGACTGGTGCCAGAGGAGACAGTTCGTGAGGACCCTCATGGCAGACACTGAGATCTTTGTGCCCTTTCTGAAGTTGACATTTTAAATTTTTTATTTTTAATTTTTGTGGGTACACAGTAGGTGTATGTATTTATGGGCTACGTGAGATGTTTGATACAGGCGTGCAATGTCAAATAATCACATCATGCACCTTTCTGAAGTTGAAAGAGTACCTCTTTTTGTCTTCAGTGAAACTTGAGCCAGAGCAAGTCAACTCCGCCCCACACCCCATTCCCATCCCCCTTCAGGGAGTGAATAACCAGGAGAGCGCTCCACAGGCAAAAGCTGGAGAAGAGAGGAGCAGGAAGTGCGATGGGAGGAGGAGAGGTGGGAGGGGAGGGGAAGGAGGAAGCAGTGAATTTCAAGAGCAGCAAGGGTTAAACCAATCCTGAATGGCAGACAGAGAGCATGAGGTGTTTAATTATAATACTAACCCCAAGAAGATCTTTTTGTCTGCCAGCTCCCTGTCTCCGACTGTGGGGGGTCAGCTGGAGATGCGGGAGGGGAGGATGTGACAAAGGTGTTGAGGGAAGCTAATTCGCCTGGGAGAGATAAAGGGAATCTGGGCCTCTTATCAGGGAGCTGTCAGATTCCCAGGTCACAGGCGCTTGATAGAATTTGTAATCTGCGGAAGGCCACCAAGCGCAAGCGGAAGGGAGATGAGAAAGAAACGGGACACAACAAAGGGAGGCTGGGGCAGGGGAGGGCGGGAGCAGAAGGCTGACGGTGACATGCCCTTCAGAGCTGAAGAGTGGGGTGTTGGGGAGATGCCCCAAGGTCTCCTTCACAGGGTGCCAGGACTGGCCACCCAGGGGTGTTATTTCTGAAGTGTGTGAAGGGCATACATGTCTTCTGTGGGATCAGCACAAGAGAGAAAGTCATAAACTCCTGGCCACAGCTAGAGGACTTTAATGGTAGGGCTGATGAGATGTGTGCCCAGAAAGCTGTGGGCGCTTCTCCCTAGTGGACCGTGGGCTAAAATAAGGCTCGTGTGGAAATAGAGGGCCACCGCAGGGGTTGGCCGAGTGACTGCTTGATGAGACTCTCGGCCTTACAAGAGTAGTAAGAGGGCATTACCTCTGCCTCCGGAGACATATGGACTTTCTATGGAGACACGTGAAAAGAGGCACAGCAGATCCAGTGCAAGACAGAAAGTGGCAACACCAGGGGACAGACAGTTTGGGACAGGTCTGCAGGGTTATGGGGGAGGACTCCTGGGGAAAGTAGAGCTGAGCTGGGCTGGAAGAATACGGTGGGTTAAAAGGATGGAGGTTGTAAGGAGAGGGTTGCATTCCTTATGAGACAGGAACTCAACAAAGACAGAGACGGGCTTAAGAAGATGTGTTTGGAGAACGGTAGATTCAAAGCTTTCCACAGGAGAGTTGTGGAGGAGAAGACTGGAAGAGTCGGTTTGCATTTGATTATGCGGGGCACTGAATGCCAAGCTAGGAGGCTTGGGTGGGATTCTATTGGCATTAGTGACTGGGAGCCAGGGAAAGGGCATCATAGGACTAATCTGAGCGGCACGCAGGGTTTCCCTGAATCCCTGACCCCTGGGATAGAGAGTCGCGTGAGCCCTGTGCCTCTGCCTGTCTCCCTACAGTACCAGTATGATGGCATGGACATCAGCAACCTGGCTGTGGATTTCGCCGTGGTGTGGAATGGCAATTTCATCATTGACAACCCTCAGGACCTGAAAGGTAAGCGGCTACTTCCAGGTAGAAGTTTGATCTTTTCACGACCCGGGAAAGACTGGAGCCAGAGGGATCAGAGCCAGCCAGCCACTGTGCCATGAATAATACACTCCCTCTGTCAGCGGAACCTTTCAGAGGATCCTAAAGCAACATTTGGAGCCATCAAAGGAGTCCTGTTGGGAGCCCTGTTTTATTACAACCAGAGCATCCGCCGGGCGGCTGCCGGCCCATCCACGTTATTCTTTGGCTCCTGCAGGCTTTGAAGTGTCTGTGGAACCTGACCTAGGAGAACAGCAGGCAGGAACGTCCGGCCAGTTTCCCTGGAAATGGAGATATTGTTTCCAATCAGGCTCTTGTTCCCCTGTCCTTGGCTCTGGTCATGATCACTGCACAAAGAAGGTTTTTAAGGCTGCCCTCCTGTTCCTGAGGTGGGCGGGAGAGAGCCGCATGCAGAGTCCAGCTCACATCTGGAGCAAAGAAGTTCAGGAAGGGGATCTGGCTGAAGAAGGAGGGGTGCTCCATGAGACTGACCCTTATTCATCGTCCTATAAACCCATGTCGGCTCCTCCCATGTGCCAGTTAGGCCTGACCCTCAGTGCAGCAAATACCAAGATTCCACCCTGCTCTTGAGAATGATAAAAGTGACTCCAATATGATGAGCACTCATGATGGGTAGGCACTCACTAAGTAATTTATTAGAAATTATTTTCCTTAAGCATCACAATAACTCTGAGAGGTAGGTACTATTATTATTCTCATTTTCTAGATGAGGAAACTGAGACCCAAAGAGATTAAGAAATGGGCCAAGAGTCAGATAGTAAGAGCTGGGATTGGAACCAAGACAGTCTAATTTCAGAGCTCACAAACTGAGCCACATCACTGTGAGGATCTGCTGCTTAGGCCACTGTGGGATTTAAACTCCTTCCCCTCTGGAATACATTCCTATCCCCCACCCTCCTCCTACCCTCAGCCACATGCCTTGCCACATTTCAAGTAGCTAGGGTTGTCACAAGCCTCTGCTTCCACCTGAGGAGTCAGCCAATGGAGATGGGGTAGTCGGCAAGGCCATAGCAGGGGCTGCAAGTTTTTCAGCATCTTTAGGGCTGTAGCTCCCTGTCCCAAATGCTGCCATTAAAATCAAGGCTACTTAGACTGGGAGAAAGGAACTGAGCCAGGAGGATTATTTTTTTCTATTTCTCCTCATACCCAGGCCAAACTTTCTCACTGCTAAGACATAGGAGACACTTTCCCTGCTGGGAATCTGGGCTCAGATCCCAGAGGTTGCCTTAGCACCTGGAGCTTAGAGAGCAGCCACATCCAAGCTGTTGCATCGGAAACTCTGCTTGTGACTCTCACAATGTTGAAGAAGCTCTGAGAGTGCACAGTGTTGTCTTCACATTCGTATCGCCTCCACCCGCTAGCCTGAGTGTCACTGCAGGCTGTGCATTGGGCTGGATGGAGAGGACCACACTATTTAAAAACTTAGGTTCTAGAATCCAGCAAAGCGGGGTTCACCTGCTGGCTCTTTCACTTACAGCTGTGTGAACTCAGATGAATGGCTGTTCCCCTTTACATGAGCTCATGGGTATGGACCATGTGGTACATATTTATAGATGCTCAGTGTGTACTCATTCATTTTAAGATTCCCATTTCCTTCCCTCTACCTTACAAAGCAATAAGCATGAGGGTATTTAAATATAGGCCCTGCAGCTGGGACTAAAGGATGCTGGACACAGCAGAGGAACAGGATGAAGACCTATGGGAAGAGTGTTAAAATTACACTCTCCCTGGGGCGTGTATCTCACTTCCAGCAATGGCATACCACCTGGTCCTGAAAGCTTATGTGTGCTTGTCCAAAAGAGTGGAAAAATGAGTTTTACGTGTTTTGCTTTTGGAGAATTCTACTTTTAACTCGAAATCTCAGCAGGCAAGGAGCTAAGACCAGGTTCCTGAACCTGAAGCACAGTTCCACTAATTCGCTGGTTATACTAGCACTTATAAGTCAGCAGGAGACAAAAGCAAAGACAAAGGGTGTGCACACTCCAAATGTTATCATTTAAGTAGCCAGTTTGCCCTCTCTGGGGACATATTCTCAAATCATAAGGGCTGTGAACAGACTGTGTCACCCTCTTTTTTTTTTTTATCAGCAATGCTTCCCCCACTGCTAGCCACCTGGCCTTTCTTTAACCCCAAGCTGACTCCTCTCTCAAACCCATGCAATTTTCAGTTTGCCAGACAAGACTCCTCTCTTCTCAAGACCTACCATTTAGCAGCATAGTAAGTTGGGGTTTGAAGATTCCAGTTTGGGTCACTAATCTTACTAAGCTCTAAGAGTCATTATCTCTCTCTGAGCCTCGTTTTTCCTTCAGTGGAGGAAAGCAGCCCTTACTTCCTGCATGAGGACCATATGTGAGAGTGTGAGAGTAAGAGAAAATGCAGCATAAGAATATAGCACGAGTTCAAAGAAAAGATAATAAACATGTATAGGGCATCAGATATGTTACAGGCATTGTGCTAAACACTTAATATGCAGTATCTTATTCCAACCTCACAAAAAGTCAATGATTATCTTCATGTTAGAGATTAGGTAAGTGAGGTTCAAGGAGGTGAAATCCTTTGTCACATTGCTAGGAAGTAGTGAAGCCGCAATTAAAGCCCTAATCTGATTCAATCTAGAGCCAGAATTCTTAAATAATATTATTCTTCCTAGTGCCCTTAAGTGACTGGTAAGAGGCTCAATTTATTAATTCCCCATCAGTCATTCTTGCAATGATAATGATGATCGGTGGTGTTATCCATGGTGAGGAAGAGTTTCTATTACACCTGCAAGAGTAGGGCGTATTGTGAGCAGCCCTTTCTGGTTTCATCTGTGACCACCTGCTCTCTTTGTAGTCCATCTCTACAAGTGTGCAGCCCAGCGGGAGAGCTGCGGCCTCTGCCTCAAGGCCGACCGGAAGTTTGAGTGTGGCTGGTGCAGCGGGGAGCGCAGGTGCACCCTCCACCAGCACTGTACCAGCCCCTCCAGCCCCTGGCTCGACTGGTCCAGCCACAATGTCAAGTGCTCCAACCCTCAAATCACCGAGGTAAGTCCTCCAAGTCCCTAGAGCAGGAAGGGGCAGCCAAGAGCTGACCCCAAGACAGTGGGCGAGGAGTGCAAATTGAGACTCTGTGGACAAATTCTTGGCGTAGAGTGAGTTTAATGTGGGGGGTGTAGGAAACCTCTCATGTGTGTCTCGACGGCCCCTGTCTAGGTATAAGAGGTAAGCGTATGGAAGCGCATCCTCATGCCTGCGCATGAATGTACAAGTGCATTGGTGTGCACGTGCACACGACAAGGGAGGCAGAGCCAGCCCAGTCTCCCTGCCAGGCTGGCTGAGCCAAGTGAGGAGGAGAAATTGGCTCCATGGTGGGTGAACATTTCAGAAAACAGGTTTAGCTTTTCTCAGCAGAAATGTGATTTCAGGAGCCGCAATTAGCTCAGAGTTGCAAAGCTGAGAACGGAAGAGGAGAGTAAAGGCAAGCACTGCATTAGCCACCGTGCCATTTCCCAGGATTTACTCCCTGTCCCAATTTTTTCATGCATTTTAATAGAAAGAAAAGGAAGTTAATTATCCTGGGGAAAAAATGATGTTTCCAAAATAGCAAATTTCAAAGGAAGATGAATGGATAATGTGGATGAAAATGCAATTGCTTGGGTTTCAAATGGCCTGGGAGAGGAGTCGCTGTATTTAACTCTGGTTGTGTTCTGTGCTCCCTTTTCACTGCTCCCTAGTCTATAACTGTCACTCATACTTTGCAACTAACTGCACCTTCCTGATGGTGACTAGGAATAAAGGCCCGGGCAGATACCCGGTGGTCTGCGTGTTTAAGAAAGGAGGAAGGGGCTGCTCCTTTTCTGCCTCTTCCCTGAGCTGCTGCACCATCCTTTTCCCTGCTTCGTTTTCCCTGCTGGCCAAGGAAAGCAACTCTTGTCCTCACCTATATCACAGAATATTGGGAAACTTCTAGAACATCTCTATGATCATATCAAAACCTCAGATCAGTTTTAAAAAGAAACCCTTAAGATGGAATGGGTGCTGCTAACCTACAGATAGGTTATTTGAAGAGGTAGAAATTATTTATTTAATGTGTGTAAATTACATTTAATCCTCACAACAGCCATGGGAAATAAGTATTTTCACCCCCACTGTACAGATGAAGAAAATGAGGCTCAGAGAAATTGAGTGACATGCTCAAGTTTATACAGCTGATAAGTGGCAGAGCCAGTATTTGAACTCATATTTAATTATAAAACCATTTTTAAATTCTTTACCAAGTACATAAAAGAAGAAGAGGTGCTTCCCCTTCCTTAACTTTTCCTAGACCAGATAGATGCAATCCATCCACAAGGCAGCATATCCCAGACAGTGCAGGGCTATCGGTGGGAAAGTGCTTACTGCATCCAGGCCCTCATCCATCCATGCAGAGAGGAGTTAGGAGAGCACAGACACTGCCTTTCAAAGACAGAGCTACTTCAATCCCATTTTATTCTTGATTGTGACCAGGGATGGTGCCCCTCCTGACTTTCTCCTGTGTCTTTATGTCTCTGGAAGAGAATGTTTGCAGGGGCTGCTGGCAGTGCCCCAGCCTCTGCCCTCAGACAGCTAGCTTCCTGAGCTGCTCAGGGCTCCGTGCCTTCTCCCTGATTCGAGTGATTTCCGGCCACTGCTGGCCTGAGAACTTGCACTGTTCCGTAATTCTTGCTGCTACAGTTGTCAGTCTCTACATCTGTGGGCACCCATGGTGTGGGGGAGCTTAAATTAGGCAGAGACTTGCTTCCATCAGCACCACCCGCCTCTGCCAGCCCCAGCAGCTGCACCATCCACTCCCCGACTGGCTGGGGCCCCTTTCCAGCCCCAAGGCAAGCTTCTCACTGGGAAACCTCTGCCTCAGCTGCCCCTGCTGGCTGACTGGGGGCTGATAGGCTGCTCTGTTCACAGAGGACACCCAAGCTACACGAGGGCTAATTAACCCCCTGAGGTAATTAGGCTGTAATTGATTTTCCCAGTGAACATATCAGCAGGCATCAGAGGCCCCAATCTCCTGCTGGTGCTTTTCAAGTCAAGGCTGTTGAGAAAGGAAGGAGCATCTTTGGAGAGAGACAAATCCATGCTGTGTCCCAAGCCACTCGGCACACCTCACTCTGAACAGGACATGGGGGAGGGAGCATCCAGGCCCGGAATGTTGTATTCATGATTATCTGGAATATTTTCTTTCATTTCTTTATTTTCATTTCAATATTTTTTTCTTTTCATTTTCTCCTAGCCCCACCCCATCCTCCTTTCCCTGTAAAAGTCATTGTCTCTTTCTTTAACTTTTCATTCTGGAAATAATTTAGGCTTATAAAAAAGTACAAAAATAGTACAAAGAACTTTCATATACCCTTCACCCAGATTTCCAAAGTTAACATCTTACATAACCACAGTATAATTATCAAAATCAGGAAATTAGCATGGATACAATAATATCATCTAATATACATGCCTTATTAACATTCTGCCAATTGTCCCACCGATGTCCTTTTTCTGGTCTAGGATCCAATCCAGGATCCCATGTGACACTCTATTGTCATGTCTCCTTTGTCCTTTAATCCTCAGTCCTTTTTTGTCTTTTATGACCTTGATACTGTTGAGAAGCACAGGCTAGTTATTTTGTAGAATGTCCCTCAATTTGGATTTGTCTAATCTCATGATCAAATTCAGGTTATATATTTATTTGGCAAGAAGTACCAAAAATCACCTGTATGGGACCTATCAAAAGGGCACCTGAGGCAACTCAAAGGGGATCTCAGAGGCCGAATCTGGGCCATTTGAGCAAGAACATAAAAAATGATAGCTGTGGATTTCACCAATAGAATAAGAATCCGTGGTTCTTCCTGATAAAAAGAAACAAACAACTAGATAAATAATGGGGGGACAGCTACGATGGCTCATGCCTGTAATCCCAGTTCTTTGGGAGGCAGAAGCTGAGAGGACTGCTTGAAGCCAGGAGTTCAAGAGCAGCCTGGGCAACACAGCAGAATCCTGATCTCTAAAAAAAAATAATAATAATGTTAAATTTTGCTGGATGTGGTGGTGCATGCCTGTAGTGCTAGCTACTCGGGAGACTAGGGTGGGAGGATCACTTGATTCCAGAAGTCTGAGGCTAGAGTGAACTATGGTCATGCCATTGCACTCCAGCCTGGGCGACAGAGAGAAACCCTGTCTCTTTTGTAACTTTTTTTTTTTTTTTTTTTTTTTTTTTGATACAGGGCCTCACTCTGTTACCCAGGCTGGAGTGCAGTGGCACAATCGACTCACTGCAACCTCCAGCTCCCGGGTTCAAACAATTCTCTTTCTTCGGCCTGCTGAGTAGGTGGGACAATAGACATGCACCACCACGCCTGGCTAATTTTTGTATTTTTAGAAGAGGCGGGGTTTGCCATGTTGGCCAGGCTGGTCTCAAACTCCTGACCTCAAGCGATCCGCCCACCTTGGCCTCCCAAAGTGCTGGGATTACAGGCGTGAGTCACCACGCCCGGCCAAGACCCTGTCTCTAAATAAATAAATAGACAGAAAAACTCATCTTTACACTAGAATTCCAACGAAAAAATGTAGAAGGAATTACAGAAATAGAAACCACTATTTGGCAAAGTACACAGTAATAATTGTTACAGGCAAAGAATGGTCAATGAACACTAAAATTAGTAGATGAAAGTATGATGAGAAATAGGATATTTACATAACCTTAAGCTACCTTCCCATAAGATACTTATTAGTTATAACAAGAACAATAGTAACTGGGCAGTGAAGAAACGTGGTAGACCTCACCTAAACCAATTGATCAAAGTAAACAAAGCCAGTAATGGGAAAAATCAACCTCATGTACCTTTCAATAGAATGCTCTGAGAAGGACACAATCTCATCTCTATGGTGTTTTCGGCAAGAATATGTAATTTGCTAAAAGTAACCTTTAAGGAGATTTTCTTTTCTTTTCTTTTCTTTTTTGAGATGGAGTCTCACTCTGTCGCCCAGGCTGGAGTGCAGTGGTGTGATCTTGGCTCACTGCAACCTCTGCCTCCCAGGTTCAAGGGATTCTCCTGCCTCAGCCTCCCGAGTAGCTGGGACTGCAGGCATGTGCCACCACACCCAGCTAATTTTTGTATTTTTAGTAGAGACATGGTTTCACTATGTTGGCCAGGCTGGTCTCAAACTCCTGACCTCAAGTGATCTGCCCGCCTCGACCTCCCAAACTGCTGGATTTATAGGCACGAGCCACTGTGCCTGGCCAACTCATTTTCTTTACTTCAGCTTTCTTGGCTAATCCCTTTGCACTGGCATAGATGTTTTCCCCAAACCTCTGAATCATCTGACTTCCATGAGGCCCATATCCTTTGATGTAGACCTCCTTGTCCTCAGCCTTCATCTTCAGAATGGGTGCCCACCTTAGTGCAGCCACTCTATGCAGTAAATAGAAGCCACTTACTACAAAGATCCTTCTTGAAGGATGAAAAGAGAATGATTCTAAGATGGCCTGTGATGGCAGTTGGGGGTGGCAGAATCTCCACCTGGAAATAAGTGGAAGCTGGAATGGATGCTGTCCTTCCTGGGACAGCAGAGAAATAAATGAGATGATCTCAAAGGAGTTCTATGTTAGAAAAAGAAGTGGGCGCACACATAGTTAGATAAACAGCTGTGTTCTTCCGTAACCCCTCCTTACCCCATCTTCTCCATGGCAACCAGGCCCACCCCGAGGAACCCATCTTTTATGGCAGCTTCATGTAGAACAAGTTGTACAGGCTATTGAATTTCACAGTTTGCATAAACTTCAGGTTAGGACCCCCTCAGGACTCACCGTCTGCTCCTTCTCAGCGAGTTCGTAGTGTGATAATGATGCTGTCCCCCGTGGGAGGCCTCCTGAGCTGCTCCCATTTCCAGCTGTCATCCTGGGTGTCTGTGCACGTGTCACCTGTTCAACCCTAGAAAGAGGAGATGTGCAGAGGACTGGAAAGCCCATGAGATGCCTGGCCCGCCACGTTTCCGTTCCCCCAGCTTGTGCTTCAGGACCTGCTGGGACCTCAAAGAGGAGGGTGTTAGGAGCCACCCACTGGAAAGGAAGGCCCAGAGAAAAACATTTCTTAAGGAGCCATGAGTAGGCAGGATCCAGCAGTAAAGGAAGAGACTGAATATTTTCTCAGAAAGATAAACTCAGGGAGGGTAAAGGGATTTTGGAGCTCACATAACAGAGGTCTTCTTCACTCCAAGCGAGTATATCAGTTTCCCAGGGCTGCCCTAGCAAAGAACCACAAACAGGTGGCTTAAACAACCTGAATGTATTTGGAGGCCTGAACTTCAAGATCAAGGTGTCAGCCACGTGGGTTCTTCTGAGCTCTGTGAGGGGGAATCTGCTGCAGGCCTCCTTCCTGGCTTCTGGTGGTTGCTGGAATCTTTGCCATTCCTTGGCTTGTAGAAGCATCAACCTGACCTCTGCCTTCATGTCCACATGGCATTCTATCTCTGTGTGTGTATCTGTCTCCCTAGTCTTTTTTTTCTTTTTTTAATAAATACCCTGCCATATTGGATTAGTGCCCACCCTAATTATCTCATTTTAATATGATTACTTCTTTAAAGACACTATATCCAAAGAAGGTGCCATTCTAAGGTACTGAATTAAGTCTTTACCATATGAATTTTGAGGAGACAAGAATCAAACCATAAGAGTGAGCATTCTGATCAGAGGGGGGAGATGCCACCATTCCAAATACATTAATTCACTCATTAAATGAATATTTAATTAATGACTACTGTATGCCATGAACTGTGCTGGGCTTGGAAGTTGTCTGTCGCATGTATACATGAGTCCTGGTTAGGGAGACTGGGTTATGCAGCCTCTTCCAATTAGCCCCAGCCTATCCTTGAACATTGGCTACCTGGAAGAGGCTGGAAACTGACTGCCCTGCAGGCCACTGTGCTTCCTCCAAAAGGCCTGGGGGCAGACTTCTAATCTCCACCCTCTGCAGTTGTGTCCTGTGTAGAAGGAGGTCTGAAGCAGGGATACAGGTCTCCTGCTAATGAGGACACTAACCTCAGGCAAGGAACATGAGCAGACCAGCCAACATTCTAATTCTGGGAGTCTTCATGACAATTGCTTCTCTTTAACAAGACTCTCCCATGTGCCAGGCTCTGAGCCTACTCCTCCAAACAACCCTGCAAGATGGCTATGATTATCTTCACTTAAGAGTTGGGGAAACAGTGCTTAGAGAAGTAAAGAATTAGCCCAGTGTCACACCCATATCTGGTTAGCAGCAGAGCAGAAGGCAGACTTCCTTCACCACACCATGGTGAGGGGGATGGGGGATTGTTCCTTGGCTATACATTTCCCCACCTCATCCTACCCCAAGTGTAACAAAAATGTCTGCGTCTAGGATCAGAATCCTCTTGGAACTTACCAAGAGATGCCAGACAAATTGGGAATATTGGTTACCCTTTGTACTGAGCCTTAAAGTAACCTTCACTTAACTGTCTTCCTAAACATAATGAGGTCCACACTTACTCCTATGAGTGAGAGGAAAAACAACAAGAAGGGGGTATTGGGGTGCATGTGAGCTTGGGGCAGTCACTTCTTGCCTTTCAGGGGGAAGCATTATTCTAACCCCTACCCCAGTTATTTCTTGAAGCTGTCACATTCAGTTGGGTTTTGTTGTTGTTGTCGTTGTTGTTTTTTGCTATGCCCACCAATGAGATGGCCATTAAGCTAAACTGAAAGCTGGATTCCCTGGCCTGGCAGCTCTGACCTCTCAAGCATCTCAGCCTGATGGGAGAGGCCAGACAATGGGGCCCAGGTGGTTCACACTTGCAGGCAAGAACAGATCAGGGTGAAGCCAAGGCAAAGCAGGCTTAAGATGCAGGAGATGAACACCAGAGTTGGTGTGACCGGGAACCCACCACCCTTAAGATGTGAAAGAACATTCCTGTGTGTTCCCAAAGTCACCTGGCACATTGCACCATACACCACACTGATGCCAGGCAGTGGGGGTGTTAGGTTTACAGCTGTTTCTCCATTGACCACCATGTAGCTTTTACTTTATGAATTTTTCAATCTCAGTAACTTCTCCATCACCTCCGTAGTCCATGCTTAGGGAATATAAATTCTCTTTAACATTATCTTACATATCTTAGGTACATGTAACTGAGAGAGAAAATCAGTTACAGAAAACCATGTACACTGGCCTCTAAAACCAAGCTCAAATAATTGTTGATACCTTAATGGTTTGAGATGATCCATCACTCCTGCTAGCTCCTGTTCTCCACTTGCACAAATAATTTAAAGTAGATTGGTTTTGCCTGGATTCTCTCGGATGCAAATGCATTTGTGAAACTGTTGGGGAAACTGGGACATTTACAAGTATTTATCTGTAAGGCTGCACCAAATCTCTGCAGGAAAGGCCAAAAGCCACTGCCCAGGGCCAGAGTGACTCACTGCAAAGTTCCCCACAAATAAATAAATAAGTCAGCCAGCTTTCCTGAGAAACAAGCCGGCACTCTGATCTTTCGTTCATTTATTTGCAGGCCTCATTAATATAACATCACTGCAACAAACAGCTAACGGGGAATGGTGTCAGGATGAATAATGGAGTTACTCTGCTGAGATAACAATTAGGTTTTGAATGTACTATCAGCTAAGACAGAGCCAGCAAGGATTCACGCCGGGCAGGAGAGCTGGCACCGCCAATGCCATAGATTCCTACAGAGCTCGTCAGCTGGGCTCTAGTCTACTGTGAAGAGTGCACACACAGGCACACACACACACATACACTCCAAGTGGAAAAGAATACCACAATTTGCTTTCTCAGACCCAGCATCCAGGTGTCTTTAGGAGCCAGGTGGGAATGAAAACGTGCAGCCACAAAGTTGGCATCGCTGCCCTCTAAAGTCAAATGAGTGAGAGGATTAGGAAAGAGAGGAGAAGCTGTCAACACATCCTCGACTTGTCCTTACTGGTTTGTCCTGATTAGGGGGCTCCTCAGGGCAGAACCCTCCTGAAATCCCAATCTTAGACACAAAAGCTTTTAATACAGAGTATGAACATCCACTGAGGATGCTGACGGGGCTGAGGCCATTCTAGAGTGGCTTCTTCAGCACCTCTTCTCCTTCTGGGGGGCTCTGACATTAGTTTCTCCTGTCTCCTTTTACAAATCCAGTGAGCGGGCACTGCCCACCTGCTGGAAACCATGGTGAGAGCTGCGCAGGCCCATCAGAGGGGCAGCCAGTGCCACACTGGGCAACGTCCACACCAACCACGTCTCCTTCTCGAGTCAGCCTGTCTGCCCCTGCCCTGAGTCCCCATCAAGAACAGGACCCAGAGGCTCCACCTGCATAGGATGCTCGTGAAAACAAAGCTACTTTTCCTTTGGACCTCAGCTAACCCCGCTTCCACCTGGATTTCTTCAACATAAAATAGTCATGAGAAAAATCATAGCTAACTTTCACGGAATACTTACCTTGCACTTAGCTCAGCACCTCACATATGTCATCTCATTTCGACCTCAAAACAACTGTTATGAAATAGAAGTTAGTATTGTCATTAGACCCATTTCATAGATGAGGACACTGAAGCACTATGAGGTCTGATAACGTTCTTTTTCTTTTTTTGCTTTTTTTTTTTTTTGAGATGGAGTCTCACCCTGTTGCCCAGGCTAGAGTGCAGTGGCGCAGTCTTTGTTCACTGCAAGCTCTGCCTCCTGGGTTCACGCCATTCTCCTGCCTCAGCCTCCCAAGTAGCTGGGACTATAGGCACCCGCCACCACGCCCAGCTAATTTTTTTGTATTTTTAGTAGAGATGGGGTTTCACCATGTTAGCCAGGATGGTCTCGATCTGCTGACCTTGTGATCCGCCCGCCTCGGCCTCCCAAAGTGCTGGGATTACAGGCATGAGCCACTGCGCCCGGCCAAGATCTGATAACTTTCTTGAAGTGACACTGAGAGTAAGTTTTAGAACTGGAATTTGACCTGCAGCTACTTGACTCAAGAGCCCCTATGTTTGACCTGTGTACTATCCTTCATCTCTTTCCTGAGCTCACTTGGACAAATAGAACTGTCAATCTGCAGAGCCAGAGGAGAGAAAGGAGCTGGCACCAAGTTCTTCCTCAAGCCTGCTGCAGAGATGGGAAGAAAGTCAGTAGTCCCCAGTCCCGGCATTGTTTGGGGAGACTGGACATTCACAGGGAGAGACAAAGGGGCAAGGCCAAGAGGGGAGTGTGGATATTGCCTGGGTGAGGTCAGAGAGGAGTGAGGATGGATGCTGAGAAGTTAAGGGAGCCAGAGAGAGCAGGAGTAAAGGCAGTGACCAGCAAGGCCAACTCCAGAGCTCCTTGGAAAGCAGCAAGGCATGGCCTTAGCCATAGCTTAAGTCCTCGCCATGCACTTCTTGATCTGTGCATCTTAAGCCTGCTGCCGAGATGGGAAGAAAGGGAAAGGGGCTGGAGTGCCTAAGCAGACAGAAGCGAAGAGCAGGCCAGGGCATGCATTCTTATGGTGGGTGACCAAGGATAGGGGTCTCCCCGGGGCAGTGCTGTGGGAAGGCAAAAAGCAGCGGTTAGATAAACCTGGCTGGGCTCTGCCACTTACTGTGGAACCTTAAACAAGTTACTTAACCTCTCTGGGACACTATTTCTCATCTGAAAAATGGGAATGATAATAACACCTCATAGTTTGTTTTGAGCCCTCAGTGGGATAAAATATGTAAAGCCCCTGGCATGATTCCTTACTCATTATAAGCACTTAAAGAATGTGAAAGCAGCAGCCATCATTCTTAGAATCTTCAATACCTTGGAGCTGAAGCCCTGCTTCTGGCTTCTTTCTGGCCATCTCTATGAGCCCAGAGATACAACCAGAGGAAGATAGGGTGTCTAGAACGGGAGCTCAGCTTTGTGAAGCTCCCACCAAGCTCCTCTGCCCCGACAAGCCCCTACTCTGAAGTTGGCCCCAACCCTGCCCCAACAAGGCTCTGCCTGAGGCTGAACCTAGGAACAGCCCACCTGAGCACTCACTTCCCAGGCTGCCAAGCCCCTGGGCCTTCCAGCGCCTCCCCGGTGCAGCCCTTCGCATCTCCCCAGCTGTAATTAATCGGCTGCATCTGCTCTTGCCCTTGGGCTGCTTTGTGGCACAGTTCCCTCCGAACTGTTCAATTAGTGGCTGCAAGAATGAGGTCGGGTGCAGCATCACGGCAGCTGCTTTCCAGGTCATGGCACCCACGGAGGAAAACAAACATGACAGGGTCTGGCAGGAACACAGATTTAGCTGGGGTGCCCTGGCACTCTCCAGGGTTCAGCTGGGCTGTGCTGCTGTCAAGATGCGGTCTGAGCAGGTGAAGTGACTCCCTAAACCAGAGGTTCCTGGAAGTTTTGAGAGGGCCTCAGCAGAAGATAGGAATCTCCTGCTTAGTCCCCTGCCATCGTCATACGTGCTGTGACCTAGGCATGCCTGCCTGATCCCACATCTTGCTGGCCTAGTCTTCCCGGCTTAACATGTACAGATCAAGAAGTGCATGGCCAGGACTTAAACTAGCCACCTTTCTACCTGGGTGTGGTCACTGACTGCTCCTGGGGCAGGGTTTAGCGCTGCTAGCCTGAGCTCTCTACCCTAAAGTGTTTCCCTTATTTTCCCTCTGAATCCTGCAAACAATAGACAAACTTTTTATTCCACAACCAGTCAATAGATATCAGTGATCTTAAGGCCAAGTAATAACACAACTTAAAGTCCCATTAAGATGCAAATACATTTTTCTGTACTTGTTGTATACAAATACAGAAAGGGAGGAGGGAACAGCTGAGTGAAAAGTGCCTAAAATGAGGGAAAGAACTCCTAGGAGGAAAACACAAAAGAACATGGGAAAGATACCAAATGTTTATCCTCCACTGGGTTTGCCCAGGGCCAGCCCAGTTAATGGCGTGTGTGACAAGCAAAGGAAGTCATCTTCGCAGGCCCTCCTTACTGCACATCAATCAATCAGGCCTTTGCTGAAGCCACAACCCGAGTTTGGGTCACTACACTCTCAAAAGATGCATAGAAATCCGAGGGTCCAGAGAAAAGCATCCAAAATGATCAAAGGGTTTAGAAACCAAGATCTTCAGTGAAAAGGCTGGAAGAACTGCAGAAGCAAAGGCCAGGGGTGACTTAATTGCTGTCTTCAGTAGCTAAAAGATGTTTGATGAGGAGGCAGCTGTTCAGTCCTCCATTCGATGGGGAATCAAACCAGAAATTGGTTTAAATTAAAGCAAGGGAGATTGCAGGAAGAGCTGTTTAATGATCCCGATGTTAAAATACTACATCACTCTCAGGCAACAGTTACGTACCTCCACTCCTCCAGTCATCATTAAAGAACACAGTCTGTTCTAGTATCTGGTTGAGACCAGCATTTCCTTTTAACAGGGAATTGGGGATATTTATTGACAGTTACTCTGTTCCAGGCAGTGTGCTAAGGATTAATTTACTAAGAAAAGCTAGATAGTCCCTTGTCCCAAGATAGTTATTGTCTTATTGAGGGAATAAGCAGTTACAGTGTAGTGTGGCAATCGTGGTCCTGGAGGTGTTCAGTGAGGGAAGTGGGAGGGTAGGAGAAGGGGCTACTAAATCTGCTAAAGGAGTCAGGGGAGGCCTCCCTGGGGGGGCATCTTTTGAGTAGAGACTTGAGGATGGGTAGGCATTTGTCAGTGGACATGCTTGACCAGCACAGGGAACAACAGCATGTCAAATGCATAGAGACTTTATACCCTATAGCTGTGGGGACCCCTGAGCTCTCCCAGCAAGCACACGTACAGTCATGCATCACTTAACCATGGGGATGCATTCTGAAAAATGTGTCATTAGACAATTTCATCCTTGTGTGAACATCATGGCAGGTACTTACATAAACCTAGATGGTGTACCATACTACACAGCTAGGCTGCACACCTGTACTGCATGTGACTGGTAGTGAACACCATAGGCGATTGTAACACAATGGTAAGTACTTGTGTATCTAAACATAAAAATGGGCTGGTAAAAATATGATGTAAAAGATTAAAAATGGTACACCATATTTAGGGCATTTACCATTTCCAGCTTGCAGGACTGGAAGTTGCTCTGGGTGAGTTCCATGAGTGGTGAGTAAATATGAAGGCCTAGGACATTACTGTACACTACCATAAACTGCAAAGACAGTATGCACTTAAGCTATACTAAATTAATTTAAAAATTGTTTTCTTCTTCAGTTGTAAATTAACTTTAGTTACTACAATTTTTTTTTTTGGAGATGGATTTCCACTGTTGTTGCCCAGGCTGGAGTGCAGTGGCACGATCTCGGCTCACTGAAATCTCCACCTCCCGATTCAAGCGATTCCCCTGCCTCAGTCTGCCGAGTAGCTGGGATTACAGGCATGCACCACCATGCCCAGCTAATTTTGTATTTTTAGTAAAGACGGGGTTTCCCCATGTTGGTCAGGCTGGTCTCAAACTCCTGACCTCAGGTGATCCGCCCACCTTGGCCTCCGAAAGTGCTGGGATTACAGGCACGAGCCACGGTGCCCAGCCAGTTACTATAACTTTTTACTTTATAGACTTAATTTTTTAACCTTTTGACTCCTTTGTAACAACACTTAGCTTAAAACACACACATTGTATAGCTGTACAAAAATATTTTCTTTCTTTATATCCTTATTCTGTAAGATTTTTTTCTAGTTTTGAAATTCACTTTTTAACTTTTTAAACTTATTTTGTTAAAGACTAAGACGCAAAGACACAGATCATCCTAGGCCTACCCAGGGTCAGGATCATCCATATCACTGTCTTCCACCTCCTTATCTTGTCCTGCTGTGAGGTCTTCAGGGGAAATAGCACGCAAAGAGCTGTGGTGTCCTATGATGACAATGCCTTCTTCTGGAATCTCTTCTGAAGGTCCTCCCTGAAGTTGTTTTACAGTTAGCTTTTTTTTTTTAAGAAGTAGAAGGAGTACACTCTAAAATGACAATAAAAAATATAGTAAGTATGTAAACAAATAACCTAGTCATTTAGCATCATTATCAAGTATTATGTGCTGTATGTAATTGTATATGCTTCCCTCGGCTTTCCTACGACTTATGACTGCCACAATGCCACTAAGTGGTGGGAATTTTTCAGCTCCATTATAATCTTAAAGGACCATCGTTGTATATATGGTCCATCATTGACCAAAACGTCTATTTGCAGCATAAGACTGTAGTCCGTAAGAGGACAGGGCCAGGACTCTGGGGGGTCCCAAGTGTGAGGGGTGGGCAGAGGAAGGGCACACAGGCAGTGCCAGCACAGCACAGAGGGGAGAGCTTCAGTGACCCCTTTCACCCCAACTCAACAGCAGCAGGCTGCTTCTAGGATGTTCTTTCTCCAATCCCCTTCTTCTAGCTCTCACTTCTGAGATCCACATGGGGAGAATTCAGATAGACTTCTAGTCCACGGTATAATACGGAGTGAAAAGCATGGGGCTCAAATGAGTCAGTACCCAAAGGTCTTCCCTGCTGATTTGACGTTTCACTTCCCTTCTCCCTCTCTCCACCTCCCTACCACACGCACATACACCACACACACCCCCCCCAAACTGTCAAATCATTTGTTTGTGTGGGTGTCTCATTCAGAAGTACTTCCCTGAAAGAATTAATTGAGTTCATTGTGGAATGCTGCACCTACCCCAGAATGGCTGATAGCCAGGGAAAGAAGAAATGGCCAGAAGGGAGAGAGGAAATAATAAAGAACGTTTTGTACAGGGCCAGTGTTCTTCCAAACTTATTTTGGGTGAAAGGATGATGTCTGGCTCTGAATCTGCTTCTGTGCAGGGCACAGAACTCACCAAAGCCAGGGCCCTACTATGGCGGCATCACCACTCTCTGCCCAAGCTCAGGCTTCGGGCATTCTCCAATAGTCCCATGAGCGCTCTTTGCACCTTGGGTCACCCTAACATCTGTGATGAGCTCCCTCATCCATGTGTTGCCCTCCATCACCTCTAACCCTGCCAATTCTGACATCCCATGTTTAGTCATCTACAAAGACAGAGTGCAGGGAAGGAGATTACCAATTATCAAGACCTACTCTCTAAACCAGCATACTAAGAACTCTCCAAATGTTATCTCACTTAATCTTCACATCATCCCTGTGAGGCAAGCATTATTATCTGTTTTTGAATGAGGATATTGAGATTCAAGGTCACATAACTCGTAAGTGTCAGAGCTGGTATTTAAATTCAGGCCTGATTCCAGAGGTTACTCTCTTCCTTCTGCAGACACTCTCCCAGCATCAGATGGTCTTTCTCCCCTACCTGAGTGTAGCCAGCAACATAGAGCTATCTGAAACTGACCAAGACATGGATCCGCCTAACATGCTGGCTGTACTTTGGTTTCCCTTCTGTCATTGGGGCACTCCATATGACTCCACCACAGCCTCTCATCCTCACCTCTGTGGGAGATGAGCTCTCCCCTCCCCTGCGGCCTCTCAGCTCCATCCAAATCTGGAAGAACTTGCTTAGAGTCCTGCAAGCAGTAGCTGGGGATTCAGCCAAATTGCCCCTGTATAGATCCATGTAGAAAGGCCAGACGTGGCTTCCAGGAGAGCCAACTTTGTGGAATGCAGACCTGAGTGCCCTGCAATCAAAAGCTGCTTTTAAGAGAGAGCCCTGGGGACATGGTCTCTGTGTGTGTTGGGCAGGGCTGGTGCGGGTGGGGGGATTGGGACCCTGCGGCTTCCTGGTCTGAGGTGGTGTCCTGCAAGATTCTGCTCATTCCCTCTCTGGAGAAGAAATTCTTTGTCACCAAGCCTCCTCTCCCTGGCCATCTTCAAATACTTGATCCTAAGAAGAAATGCAGAAGGCGGGATGCAGGGTCCTTGCTTCCCGGGCTCACCACAGAGATGGCATGGCCCTTAGACTCATTCTCAGCTGCCTGGAAGGCTTCAGACAACAGAAGCTGCCTTCTACAGGGTGCCTCTCTCTGTTCCTTTGCACTCTGCATGCAGACTTCCACCTTGAGCCACTCTGATTTTTAAGCTGGAGGTGAATGGGTAACATGTCCAAAGGCTCAGAGATTTTTAAAGAGCGTGATGTAGAAAGGAACCACTGAGAGGGTAGGACGTGAATGATGTGCTATTGAATAGAAAGTGTGGCAGAAGGGGTAAAAGGGATCAGAATCAGAAAGACCACACCTACCAGGCCAGCCTTAGGAATTAGGGACTTTGCCTTGGCAATGGCCAGAGCCATGGAAGGTTTTTAGAGCAAGTAACTAGTAACTTGGTCAAGTATGTGTTCATGAAGGTCACCCTGGCAGCTATTGGAAAGTAGATTTACATGCAAACCCTTGGGGTTAGTGTGGGTAGGAGAGGATGGAGCCCTGCTGAACACCTACTCTGGAACACATGGGTTCAAAAGACACCTGGGAGTGAGAACTGATAGGGCCTGGTGACTTTCTTTATTATTCGTGGTAGATGAGAGAAAGAAACAGTTGAAGGTGCTTGCAGAATTCCTGGCTGGGTGCATGGTGAGTCCATTAACCTTGAAAGAGGATCTGGGAGGGTAATTGGCTTGGGGGTAGGAGGAGGAAAAATTAAGAGTTCATTTTTAGACTTGGTGAAATTTGAGGCGCCTGAGGAACATAATGGGGAAGTGGAGATGCTCAGTAGCAATTGGATATATGGCTGTGGAGCTCAGGAGAGGGGCCTGCGCCAACCATATAGATTTGGAAGTCGTCCGTAATGGAGGCCTTGGGAATCCACTTGCAAATCAGATAATCACCACTTCATTTATGTTTTGGAAATTCAGGCTTTTAGGTATCAGTTTTGCTTTAAGCAAGGAAGCTTTAAGCTGTGTCTCTTGTAAGCCCCAGAGCATGATAGTTGCTTCATTGTCCCCTGAACTCCCTTGCCACCTACCCCGGATGCTGCCAGCATGGTACACAGCACAGAAAGAAGACCGCTATAAAGACCCTACACTCCCCAGGCACTTTCCAAGCCCCGTGGATCTGGTTTAATGACCCACAAGGATACTGATTCCCCCGGCTTGGATTCCCCCAGCTGCTAGCTGGAACTACCTATCTCACTTGTATCTTCATGCCAAGATTATAATACTTGCTAGTAATTTGCCCCCCAAAAAAAGTCTTCTTCTCTAAACAATATAAGCTGAATTATGCTTCTGAGCAGCTCTGTGCTAACAAATAGACCCTACAGCACCCCAATGGCCACAACCATGTGTCTGCCACTGATCCTCAAATGTTGGAAGGGAAGCACTACAGTGAATTACCAGCAGGAGGAAGCTACCCCATGGAAGCTGCCAATGCCGCTGAGGATCCACAATGCAGTCCCCACATGCTACCTGCAAGACAGAAATATTTTTAGGCTTTCCAGAAAGATTTCATTTCACAGTTTTTCTGAAAGGTTGTAACTAACTGCAGCGAGCAAAAGAATGTTTTTTAAGAAATAAAAGTAGGGGAAGGAGAGAGAACCAATCAACACTGTTTTGTCAGTTCCTTTGGGTAGGTGGGTTCATGCCATCCAGGTGGCTAGGGAAGGGGATGGAGGGGCTGGTGAAGCTCATTCCAAGTGGATTAAAAGAGAACCAGGAACTAAAAGCAAATTGTCTCCTAAGGATGCTCTCCTGCAGCAGGTAAGGAAGCAGCCCTTTCCGTTTCTCATTAACGAGTATGCATTTCACAGAGCCTAGGAGTCCCAGGTCCCTGAGGAAACCGTGCCAGGGGAGACTGGAACAGCCAGGATGGATTATTGTTGGATATTTTTAGAGTGCAGGGACAGAAGAGCTATAGTGGCTGTCAGTTCCTCATGCCAGTTCCTTCCTCTCCAAGTTGTCCTTCCTTCTCCCACCCTCACCCCCAGCATACAGAGACACCTCTGAGTCCCCTTGACTATATCTCCCTTGATTCATTTCATGTGTGTTGTTTATTTTTATTCATAAGGGAGATATTTTCAGACAAGAGAGTCAGAGCCATAGACAAGGTGACTTGGGTAAAATGAGCCTCCAGATAAGAGTGTTCAGGGCCTGGATGGGACAGAGGGAAAGAGGCAGAACCATCTTTGTCCTACGGAGGATAGACAGGCAGGAGGTCTGAGTTCAAGTCCCGGCTCTGCAGCCAACTTACCAAGAGACTGTGAGTCTGAACAGCATATCAGCCGGGCAGTGAGGGAAGGAGGCATCTTTTCTCTCTCACTATCACTTGGTGGTTGGTGGCTGAATTGGCGGCACAATTCATGGTGCCCACATCACAGGAAGGGAGCAGTGTATCTGCCAAGAAGCAATGAGATAAGAAGGGTCTCCAGATCTCTCGACAGCATGTTCACCTGTACTCATCCATCATCTCCACCCCTGGGTACACTGACCCTGCCACCCCA
This sequence comes from Trachypithecus francoisi, assembly GCF_009764315.1. Classification (NCBI taxonomy): domain Eukaryota; kingdom Metazoa; phylum Chordata; class Mammalia; order Primates; family Cercopithecidae; genus Trachypithecus; species Trachypithecus francoisi. The sequence continues at coordinate 65,066,987 of NW_022681470.1, read as the reverse complement.
TCGGACATTCCACCAGCACATACAGGGTCATGAGGGAGACTGTCCAGAACTGTCCAAAAACAGTTAGGCTGTGGCTCTGCCCAGGTATCCTCTTCTGAGAGATTCTAGTGGACCCTCGATCTTCATCAAGTCCCCTTTTTTTTGGCTCCTTGCTTCTTTCATCCTGCCCTCCCTAGGATGTAGTAAAAAGAACACTTGACCTTTTTACAACTGTGTATACAAGTTGTTCAAAACTTTGGATATATCCCTGACTTCTCTGGGTCTCATGCATCTTGCTGTGAAAAGTAAGGATCTTAGAATAAGGTGCTCTGAGATCCCTTCCAGTTATGAAATTCTATGTTCCTCTGCTATTTAGGATTGAGTTCACTTCTAATTATTTTTCCTGCTTCACATAACTATTGGCCAAAGTGTGAACTTACTCACTGGGGACTGTTGGATCCCAAAGAGCTGCATTTTTCCAAGAGCCTGGTCTGTTCCCGGATAGAACTGTATTATATCTTGAGAGACCCGGATTCTGCTATTCTGTTTCCAGTGTTTGGGGGCTGAATTAAGGAATGAATAAATAAGCAATCCTTGCTAACAGGCAGCCAGCAAAGATTTGGAACATCCTAAAGTTATTTCTTCTTGGTCCTAGCGTGTGCCATAGGATGTTTTTTGCAGAACAGTGTCAAATGCACTTTCCGTCTTTGATCATCTCCCCTGCAGCCACACCTAAACTCTATTCCCTGCACTCCCACTGTTTTCCTTCTGTATCTGTCTTACCCCTGTATACCCCAAATCAGTGGTATTCATGAACTGCCTTTATCTCATCCTCCCTGACTCTAAGTTTCATAAGGGCAAATTTCCTGCCGTATTCATCATTGTACCCCCAACAGGCTCTAGAACACAACAGGGGCAATAATAACACTGTCACAATTACAAAGTCCTCTGGTTTCCAAAGTGCTCCCTAGCACACCTTCTATTTGGTTCTTCCAAGCTCCCTTCGAGGTTGGCAGAAATTATTATACCTCCTTCACAACTAAGAAAACTGAAGTTCAGAGACATTATGTGACTGATCGTAATCAGGCAACTAGTGAGTTAGAGATACGTCTCAAACCATGGTTTTCTGCCTTGAGTCTAGTATTCTTTCTGATAATTTTTTAAATAAGTAAATGAATGAATGAATGACCTAAAGAACCGAGGAAGTAGTGTAAAACAGAGCATGATGTAAAGATCCGAGATAACCTAAAAAGCGGACAAAACACAGTCACTCACCAGAATTCCTGGTGCCCATAGGTTCTTAAACCTCCCTGGGGGAGGGGGAAGGGTGCTGCTGTTTCTGTTCCTGTGGCCAACCCAAATTTTAATCCCATTTTCCTACTGCAGATTTTGACGGTGTCTGGACCGCCGGAAGGAGGGACGCGAGTGACCATCCATGGCGTGAACCTGGGTCTGGACTTCTCCGAGATCGCCCACCATGTGCAGGTGGCTGGGGTGCCCTGCACGCCCCTTCCAGGGGAATACATCATCGCTGAGCAGTGAGTCTGCCCTGGCTGGCCCTTTTCCCATGGGAGCTTCAGAGTGGAGACTAGAGACTCCTCTTTCCTTTCCCTGGGCCTTTTCCATGATTCATCTCCCATTACCTTCTCCTCCCATGGACCTGCCCCAGAAGCCTCCCCAGAGCCCCCTCCTCCCTCACCTCCACCCTCAGGCGGTCTCATTCTGTTTGATTCCCTGTTCCCTGGCTCTTCTGGCATCAGGGCTCCGGCCCTGACCGTCTCTCATTGAGTCTTTGCCTGCCCACCGGTGTGACTGAGTGTTTCCTCCTAGGTCTCCCCCAGCCCTTCCCCCTGCCAGCCCCCATTGGAATGCATCCCGCACGGTGGACTGTGGGCAACAATTTGTTTGGTGTATGGGGCTCTGACAGCAGCTTAATCCAAGCAGGGCCTCCGCCGGAGCAAATTCATTTATTTCACTAAGGGAAATGTCAGCTAGAAATTAGAAAATAGGCATATAGTGGCGGACAGGCGAACGGGGCTCCAGGAGTGACATATGTTCCAATTTGGGGTGTTCGTTTGGCAGTGGCAGCCTGCTGTGGAGTTGGTGGGCAGGAGGTGGGCATGGAGCTGGGGGCGGGAGGATGGAAAAGGGAAGGCTGCCCCTCCAAAGGAGAAAGCAGGGAAGCAGCCAAATCATTCTGCATGATTTATCAGGACAGTTGGGTCAAGCCATTCTGATTCCACTGTGAACACAGCTCTGCAGGGGGTACTGGGAGCATGAGCAAGAGCATGACTTTGGGGCAGGGACTTCCTTCCCTTACTCTCAACCCTCTGCCAGGTCAGGTTGTTTCCTCTGATCCCCCACTCCCCCGACCACAGCCTGCCTTTAGTGGCAACCATAAAAATGACATCGCTTTATCTTCCATCAGCACTTTGCAGTTAACAGAGCACTTTCTCATCCACTATCTCATTTTTAATTGGTAAGGACTCTGAGACGTAAATATTGTTATCGTCATTCTGCAAAGCAGCAGAGAGCAAAGGACTCATGCGAAGTGAAATGACTTTCCCCAGTTCATTCAGGGCATAAGTGGCTGAGGCAGAATTAGACTTTGAGTCTCCTGACTTCTAATGCAGGGCTACTTCCCTTCCACAACAGTGAGGGCGCACAACTCCTGGACAGAAGCAGTCCGAAATTCCACGAATCAGTGTGTAGCTCTGAGGCTCGGAGGCCATGATTCTCGCAAGGTCCAGAGAAGTGTCAGAGTCCAAAGGGGTGAATTCCCAGACTCTGAGGACTGTGTGATGCCTGCCAGCCACAGCAGGGGAGAAGAAAGAGCTGGCCTGATCTCTCAGATCCTTCAGGTCTGCTCCTTCAATGACAGCCTTATTCCTGCAAGGAATGAGTCCTGGAGGAAAGGCTGGCTGAGCCTATAGGAAAGAGATGAGGAAGATGGAAAAAGGGAAAGGAAACAAATAGTGCTTCTGAGCCAAGAAAAGAGGTGAAGGCTGTTGTGGCAGGAGCCAGGGCACCCACAGAAGGCCTCCTGGCAGACCATCTTTACAGAGCCCCGCACCCTGCCAGACTGGGCAAGGTGCTCAGTTACATGACCCCAAATCCACCTCAACCTCAAGGACCTCCCTTGGGCCCCTGGATACCGACCTGTATCCGACTTGGTGAGATGCCACAGGAATCCAAAGGAAAGGGCTAGGGTATGGGGTGAGGGTGGGAGGTAAGGCTTTTAGCTGAGAAGTGCAAATTCCTGGGAAACTGGCCCTCAGAATCATATGAGGTTTGGAATGAAGCCGTGTTTTAGACCTGCCTCCTCTACTGACCAGCCCTAAGACCTTAGCAAGCTGTTCAATCTCTGTGACCTTCATTAGCCTAATGTGCTGCCCAAATGTAAGGAATTTCAGTTCTATTTATGAAATGAAATGTACTGCACTCACCCCGCACCCAGGGTCATGGAGAAGAAAGTGTCAAGAGAAGCTACAAGTGAGGCTATGAAAGGAGCGTGGGGAGGGGAACGGTCCCCATGCATTCCTGCAGAGGCTGGTGGTCGCTCCAGAAAACCACTACTTCAGGTATGGGGTAGGCAGGAGGCAGAGAACACACCCCATGCCTCGCTGGATGCAGCCCTGGTTTCCAGCCGTGCCGGGCTCGTTACCACTCCCGAGGTTTCAGAGTTTGTTAACATCATTAAAGCCTCCATCCTGGGCAGTGAGCAGCAGGCACAATCATTACAGATGTCTGTGAGAGATGAATTTGGCTAAAAGGGCCTGGTGCAGAGTCCCGGGCGCGGGCAGGATTCGCCAGCACGGTAATGATTCACCATATGCTTGTGCCGTGCCATCTATCACTCAGCAATTAGGTTAATGTTGGTTAAAGGGCCCCGCTTAGTCCTGCAATCAGCACCCCACAGGTCTGTGGAAGGCTGGATGATTCAGTCACAGGAAGATTCCTGGACCATGGGATGCAGGTTGAGGCTGCAGCTCAGCCCCTCCTGGGACAGGGGCTCCACGTGGGACAGATTCCCCTCAGATCCTCAGGCTGCTTCCCTCTCATCTGCTGTACCTGAGAACTCAGCCACTGTGGGGTGGATGTGAGATGTGTGTGTGCTGCTGCCCCAGGGAGCAAGGCACCATCTCTGCAAGTCTATGGTAGGTGGTGTAGTGTGGGCAAGGGTACTGGGTTGCCTTTCAGGAGACTGGTGCTCAAGCCTTAGCTCAGCTGTGGATGAACCAGGTGACTTTGGGCAAGTTACTTTGCTCCCTGCTCCTCAAACATCTCATCTGGAAAATAGATATTTAGGAATAGATGATTTCTACATTGGCTTTAGTGGTCCTTTGGATGTCCAAACCAGTAAATGGTATGCCCATGGAATCTGCAGCTCCCATTGTAAAGATTACCTGTGGCACTAAGGTGCCTCCGGAAGACCCCTGGCACCAGGAGGAGTCAGGTCTTCAGATGTCAAAGCTGGACAGCTGTTTGGTCCAACTTCCCATTTTATAAGGAGAGAATCTAGGCATCTCCAGCTATTGTCACCTAACAATACATAGGGAACCCAGAGCCACCAGGGACACAGGGAGGAGACAGGGAAGGCAAGAGGCCACAAGAAATCAAACCACAAGAAATCAGCCAATCTTGCTGACTTGCAAGACTTGGAGGAGGTGGTGGTGGGCACACCACTGCCTATGGTTGTCTACAACCAAGAAGATAGAGGGGACAAGTGGTTAGCTCTCAGAACCTGAGGAACCCAGCTCAGCCTTTCTTACCACCCCCTGCCAACAACCTCACCTCTACCATTGCTGCCATATCCATACTGTCCCTTCCTTGAAAGATGTACAGAGCATCCCACTAAATCTATTGGCAGTAGAGGGGAGTGGTCAGAAGTGTGAGCTCTGGAGTCGAACTGACCCGGATTTGAATCAGGGCTCTGCCACTTACCAGAATTATGGCCATAGATAAGTCACTTAGCATCTCTGAGCCTTAGTTTCATTGCCTGTACAATGGAGATAAGATCCACTCTGTAGCAGAGCCTGAGGATGGCATGAGATCCTGTCTTGTAGACTGCCTGGCAGAATCAGTAAACTGTAGTTCTTATTATTAAGGTCTAGAATCTACTATGGCATAATGCTCCTTCTACAATATAACCCTTTCCACTCCCTGCAGCTGCCCTAGCTTCTTCCTTTAACTCCTTATCTTCCTGAACTCAAATAACAAGTGCCTGCAACAAATACTTTCAAGCCCTTTCCACCCTTGCCTGCAGGCACTGGGTCCCAGGAATGAAAGGGAAGAAGAGTTGAGGTGATTAGAGTTTGTCTGCAATGCTGCCTGATTTTCTTAGGACTCTCCAGTTCTTAGATCTTCCTGCCCAGACCCTTTTCTACAACCCACTGCTGACCACAGCCCTCTGCCCACTCGTTCCACACTCACTCCACAGCTGAGACGGGGGCTCAGCTGATGCCCGAGAAAAGCGACCCATGGCCAACTCTGATTCCTCCCCAGCACAGCCCCTGGACCCCTGCATCCTGCCTTTCCAACTACAGGTGCCCCTCCTTGGACACTTGGGTGGCATCCACCTCTCAGTCATCACTCTTCTCCTAGGCACTTGAATATACTGCTTTTCTTTTGAAACATGAGCCCCAAGCAGGAAAATGTCCTAGAAGAGACAGTGTGCCAAGGGCCCGTCATTAGCTCCACACAGGGGCAGCTGACCAGGACTGTTCCAGGCCTTCTCCTTTCCTACACAGACCCAGGACCCAGGGAAGAACATTTCCATGCTGCCCATGACCTTCACATGTTCTCTTATTTCTGTTTTCCTGAACTTCAAGCCTGTGATGATTTCTTCCTCCTTTTCTTCTCTAAGATCACTCCAGCAGAGTGTCTGAGGGTGATGACTGAGTAACAAGAAAACCCTAATTAGAAGAGAGGGAGAGAAACGTACCTGCTTCCTCCTGTTCTCTTCCCTCCTCTCCCCCGACACTGCCCACAATAGCCAGTTGATCCTCCCCTGGAGCTCCTTGAGCATGCTGGGCATCACTTGCAGGATGTCAGGGACCTGAAACAGCAGCAGGTTGCCAGGGCCCAGGAAACAGGATGGGAGAGTCGTTAACCACACGCAGGTAGCAGCATGAAGATAACCACACGGTACCTTAAATTGAGCTTCTCAAATGCTCCCCTAATGGGGTTTCAGGAGACAGTTATGTGTAAAATATTAATTGACCATCACTATCATGTTTACTCGGGTTCATAATTAATTGATTGATTCATAGAGAAAGGGAAAAGAGACTATTCTTCCATATGCATTCAGTACTTTCTTGTTGAATCTAATATGCTAAACATAATAAGACAGTTATTGCATGTTAAGTAAATATTCGCCAGGAGTGAAAGTAGTTATTTGGGATTAACTGTTATGAAGGAGATGGAGATCAGTGGCGTGCCGTGTGTGTGAGCATGCAGCATATTTGTTTAATGCAAGTTTTATTACATCAAAATGAAATTTCTGTTTAGTTACCTTCCTTCCTAGAGAAGCTGTTGAGATAAGCATCGCTCGGTTAAACACGGATCTTCCCCACCGTGCCAGGATAATGCTGGGGATTAGTGGAGATGGGGTCTGTTTTTCTGACTTTCCACTAAGCAAACCTACTAGCAGCACCAGACTGCTCTGAACCTCCGAAATGATGTTGGGAGGAAAGGAAAAATCCTTCCCTCTGTTCCCAAGCTCTTTTTTGCTAAACTGTCAGGGCCCTCTCCCATCCAGCCGAGGCCCGGACATTCCAGGCAAGAGTTTCCCCAAGTCCGTGATTCCTTCATCTCTCCCCATCCTCAGCTGCCCACCCTTTCTAGAAGGCTACCGTGGCTAAGGCAACCAGTATCTAAATGTGCTTGTGTAACTGTTCTCAGGCGCCAGGGAAGTCATCACTAGGGGTATTGATCTGGGCAGCTCAAGAGACAGCGCTGCACACCTCTTCCCTCCAGCTCTCCCGTTAGTGTGAGACGTGACTTTCACTCAGGGCCGTGTCACTGCCTCTTCTACTGGGTGTACTTAGCCCTTGATGAAGTGAAAGGCCAGTGTCACCTGCTGGCCTAATGAACTCGTCCAGCTCCCACCCCTTTGCCTACTGCCGCAGGACTCCACCCCTCCCGTTCTGCAGGGAGCTCCTTCTTTGAGCTCTCACTGTCTCACCAGATTATCTCTCCCCTTTTAAAAACTCACTACAGGAAGCAAACCACAATTGAATTGGCTTGGCAAACACGCCCTCACCCACTCCTTTAGGGAGTGTAGCAATGTCGGCTTGTTACACAGGAGAGAGTGTCAGCTAGATTGCTGACCTTAGATCACTCTGTTGGACATTCCCTTTATTCCACAAATTCTAGGCCCCTACCCAGTGCTAGCCACTGCGCTAGACATGGAGAACCACAGAATTAGGCAGCAGAGCATATCAGAGGCACATAGGGCTTTAGAGATGATCCAGTTCAACCTTCACACTGTACAGATGAGACCAAAACCCAGAGAGGGAAAGCACTGTACCCAAGGTCACACAGCAAGATGGATGACCAAGCTCTCTTGGTCTGGCATTACTGCAAGACTGTGATGACTCATTTGCCATGACTGGGAGAGCAAGCGGGCAGGGATGCCAGCCCTTGCCCAGCCCCTCACCAGAAGGTTTGCCTTCTCCCCAGGATTGTCTGTGAGATGGGCCATGCCCTCGTGGGAACTACCTCCGGGCCGGTGCGCCTGTGCATTGGCGAGTGTAAGCCAGAGTTCATGACCAAGTCCCATCAGCAGTACACCTTCGTGGTGAGTACTGGGTCCAGGGCCGGGTGCCGGTGCCCAGGGAGGGCACTCACATGCTCCAGACTCCTCCCAGGAAGCCCCCAATCCCCTCTACCAACAGGCTTCTTGCAGACCAAGGAGGAGAAAAGGGACCCTCCAGATAAGGCAGCTTCTGGTCTTGCTACTTTCAGAGCCTGTCTTTCCAGGATGAGATGGGCCTGTGATTAACAAAGCTATGGAGTCTTAGGAGTCCCAGAGGGCCATAGGTCAGCGTTCTAAATAAGGCAAAATCCAGCCTTTCTTAGAAAGTGGATCCTAGACTGGGGGCGGGGAGGGACTGCCTCTTGTTCCACCAATGTAATATCTTAGTCTAATTCTAGCCTAATGAGGATGCATAGCCTGAGGGACCTAATTAAATAAGTCTATATTTATCCACATGCTTTGTTTTCTGCCAAGGATATTTTAAGTGGGAGTTTAGAAGAGTCACTGAAATCTGGCAGGGATGTGTATCTGTGCACAGGACCACCAGAGTCACTCTGTATACTACTATAGTTACACACACACATTCACACACTCACACTTGAAAACATCTCTTTATGCGCAGGCAACAGGTAGTCAAATTGCAAAGACTTTTTTTCTGTAATGGCGTTCTATTCATACTGAATCAATAACTTGCTTCCGGGGCCCTGGAGCCAAGCGGGGCTATATTCATACTGAATCAATAACCTGGCTTCTTCAGCCCCGAAGTCTCTTTTCTGACACTTACCTACATTGCTACATGGAGTACTTCATTAAAAGGCATTAACACTAGCAGATGGGGTCAAACCAGCCTTGCTGAGAGTTTTAAAAAATCTTTAGAGCACAAAATTCTATTCTCTGTAAAGCATTTTACTGCTTGTTTCAGGTTTTCTAGCCTCTGCCTTCTTATCTTGGCATCTCCACCTTTTTCTTACACGCTCCTCTCTCAGATTGGAGAGTACCTTGCCCTATCTGCAGCCAACCTACTCCATCTCTTACTCAGGGCAGGGGCAGGGGCAGTGGGCATTTGTGTTAGAAGCAAAGGCAGGAGAACTAGCTGGGGAGAATGTCAGCACTCTGACAATCCGGAGAAAGTCAGAGCTGAGAGGGGCTTTAGAGATAACCTAGCCCACCCTCCTCACTTGACAGAGGAGTAAAGAATGATCTGAAAACTTGCCTCAGGATGCACAGCGGATGAATGGCTGGTGCAAACTAGAATTCATGCCTGTATAGTTGCTCAGTTAAATGTATTTTCCAATTCACTCCACTCCACTGCTCTCCAGGCAGAAGCAATTCTTTTCTGATTTAGGTCAGCCGCCTGATTCATTTTAGGCTAGGCATTTCTTTTAAGCTTCAGGCTGAATTTTACTACTTAGTGAGCTTAGTAGAAAGCCCCAGCTAGTGATGCGCCATCCTCCTGATGAGGGTCTGAAAAGCCATCCTAACATTTACTGACAACTCTCTGCACCAGGTGCCCTGCTGTGCCCTTCTTATGCTTAGGGAAGGACAGAAGGGCATGTACATGGGCCATTAATGGAGGACTTTAGCCTCTCGGTGGCCCAACCCAGGCAGGGACGCTTTATTCAGCCCCATCGATTTTGTGCCCAAAAAATCAGTACAGGCTCTAGATAGAAAAGCATTTTCAAATTGTTCTCAATTTGTAAACTAATTGATAGATTAGTCAGTGTCACCTCTGCTTTCCCTTCATTGTTATGAGCATGAGACTCTGGGGAGTTAATTAATTTCAGCATGTGGCTCTTCTGCCTTCCCAGACATGCCCAGAGATGATTCTTAGAAAGGTTCTCACCTCTGGAGTAAGCAGAGTGAGCTTTTAGGATTAAAAAGCACAGGACAAGTACCACCATGCCCAGAATGAAAACAGTCTCTCCCATCTTTAGATCTAACCATGGTCCATCCTTTTGGACAAAACCTAAGCTGTAGTCATTTCTCTGCTTCTTTCCAAAGAACCCTTCTGTGCTGTCACTCAACCCAATCCGAGGTCCGGAGTCAGGAGGCACTATGGTAACCATCACCGGGCATTACCTTGGGGCTGGGAGCAGCGTGGCAGTCTACCTGGGCAACCAGACCTGCGAGTTCTATGGGTGAGATGAACTTGAAGGCCCACCAGAAGACTGCACATCTGGGACACATGCTGTACACATGTTACTGTGCATGTTCATTCATAGGCCTGCCCCATCACTTCCATATTATTCGCTACACCTAGACCCAAATACCATACCAGTCACTGTGAGAAATACATGCCACTTGTCAGTTTATATCCCATATATGAAAGGGGCTGGATACTTCTAAAAATAATGAGAAGTGAGGGCCATGAGAACACCAGATGAAGGAGGCTCCTAGGAGCTCCCCAGTCACCGCTAGGATCAAGCATTCATTAAGTCCTCACTATGGTGACTTGAGAAACACAGAGATTGCATAACCACAGCTCTTAGAAAGCACAGACTTATGTTCAGGGCATCCTCTGTATATAAAAAATTGAACACCTACCATTTGCCAGCACTCCCCTAGCCCTGAAGATATAGAGAATTCTGAAAGAATCCATGGATGAGAACCCAGTTTGCCCAGGATTATCTACTTGATAATCCTTCTTGATTATCTACTTGATTATCTCCTTCTTAGACTGCATATTCCACAAGGGCAAGGACTGTGCATTCACTGCTATATACAGTAGGTGCTCAGTGAATATTTGTTGACTGCCTGACCAGATTCTAAGCACTGGCTAAATACTTATATTCTAAAAAAATCCAGAAAAGAGGCGTTCCCCAAAGTCCATGAAACCCTATCCCTGCCCCTCATTTTCTTTTGCTTTCTTTTTTTTTTTTTTTGAGACAGAGTTTTGCTCTTGTTGCCCAGACTGGAGTGCAATGGCGTGATCTCAGCTCACCGCAACCTCCGCCTCCCAGATTCAAGCAATTCTTCTGCCTCAACCTCCCGAGTAGCTGGGATTACAGGCATGCGCCACCATGCCTGGCTAATTTTGTATTTTTAAATAGAGATGGGGTTTCTCCATGTTGAGGCTGGTCTCGAACTCCTGACCTGAGGTGATCTGACCACCTCGGCCTCCGAAAGTGCTGGGATTACAGGCATGAGCCACCGCGCCCGGCAGCCCCTCATTTTCTAACCCCCTTCTCCAATTTGCTACCTCCCTAATCCATTGGGGCACTGATCTACACTGAAGCAGGATGTGTTCCATCGTATAGAATATAAAAGGATGAGAGAACACTTCTGTGGCCGTACTCCCAGACCAAGGAAAGCCCCTTGTCAAGCCAGTGGGCACCTCTTGTTGTCCATGCCTTTCTTCTCAACCCTCCTTCTGTCTCCCTGTCAGGAGGTCAATGAGTGAGATCGTGTGTGTCTCACCTCCATCATCCAATGGCCTTGGCCCAGTCCCTGTTTCTGTGAGTGTCGACCGAGCCCGTGTGGATAACAACCTGCAGTTTGAGTACATAGATGACCCTCGGGTCCAGCGCATCGAGCCAGAGTGGAGCATTGCCAGGTGAGGCAGAAGGTGGGAGGGATGCACCTGGAAGCCACCCAGCATGATCCCTGCAGCCCAAGTCTGGCTCATGAGAGTATTCCCTAAGGTGGAGGTTTACCATGCCAGATTTGAGGGGGTTTTTGCCTAACCCAGCCTCTGCCTGTTTCCAGTGGCCACACGCCCCTGACCATCACAGGCTTCAACCTGGATGTCATTCAGGAGCCAAGGATCCGAGTCAAATTCAACGGCAAAGAATCTGTCAATGTGAGTAACTGTTTGTCCACCCTAGCCTTTGTTAAACACAGCTCTATGTTGATGTTTTGCAATGGGATGAGCTCTGGGTTAGGCACTGGAGCCCCTGAATACCCAAGAGGAAAGCTGGCTTAAGATTCTGAGCCTGGAATCATGGTCCAAATACCTGAACATCACAATTTTTTTTTTAAGACATGGCCTCACCCTGTCACCTAGGCTGGAGTGCAGTGGTGCAACCACAGCTCACTGCAGCCTCAACCTCCTGGGCTCAAGAGATCCTCCCGCCTCAACCTCCTGAGTAGGTGCGACCACGGGTGCCTGCTTGACTAGTTTATTATTATTATTATTTTAGAGACAAGGTCTCTTTTGCCCAGCCTGGACTCAAACTCCTGGGCTCAAGTGATCCTCCTGCCTTGGCCTCCCAAAGTGCTGGGATTATAGGCATGGACCACCATATTCAGCCCTACAATGATTTTTATAGTATAATGACAGTACAATGTCTTGTCAGAAGGTGATATAGTGAGTGTATCAAGGTACTGGCTTGTGAGTTTATAATACAGCACAAAAGGACTCCTGTTTTATGACAGGTTGACTTTGAGGTCCGATGAAAACCCATGTTGGGAGTGGTTGGAGAAATTCTGGCCCCAGATTCAGACAAGTCTGGAAGGGAAGCAGGGCTCTGCCATTTATTAGCTGTACAAGCATGGTCAAGTCATTTAACCTCCGGATCCTCCACCCCTCAGCTATGAATGGTGACAAGCAGACCTGCCCCAGCTTCATAACCTGCCAGCCCGTGGCCAGCATGAGGTTGGCAGTTGATAAATGCTAGTCACTGCATCAGATAACTCCACCCCGCTTGCTAAGATGATCAGTTTGGACATTTTATATTAGTCTTCCATGCAGAGTCATGTAATTTTTGTAATTTTTAAAAAGTTGTCTTTATCACAGGGATAGAATGTCTGGTACGTTGTAAATTTTTTAATCATTTTTCTAGGCTCCATCTCACTCTTTCAGACAATACTTTTTGAAACATGATTATATTCATAATTATATTATAGCAGATGCTACTATGGCCATTTTTTTTTATAGAAATTACTAATATTACTGCTTTGACCTTCAGGGGCTTGACTAGGCTAAGATGGAGATGGAGAAGATGGTGTTGTGTCTCCCCTCTTACCCCTGACACATTTCCAGGGTCCTTGAGGCTTCCATAAGAAACGTGAAGATACATAAAATGACAGAGTGCTAGAAGGTTAGATATGGAAAGGTCTCAGGGATCATCTGATGCAACCCCTTCATTGTGTAGCAGAGGAAACTAAGGTCAGAAAGGTTAAATGACTTGCCCCCAATCATAAAGGTGACTGGTGGAAGAGCCAAGGTGGATTCCAAACATCCAGACTTGTCGTAACTAGGTCACATGAAATGCTGGTGGGCTTGACATTACCATCCTTCCGGAGATGTAGGGGCACTCGTACCACACCTTCGGTATCCACCACGGTCACTCCTTTTTGGGCTAAGTGAGCGCATGCCTCCTTGTACCAGGTGTAAAACTTGATCCATGGGCAAAAGAGCCTAGGCGCCCATTCCATTTCCAGACTGAAGCTTAGGGTCCCCAGAAGCTCACAGGTAACTCCAGGGTCTAGAGTGAGGTATGGGAACAAGAATGGTAAACTCATACCCAGGAAGGATAAGAAAAAAAAAAGCAAACAAATTAGATACATGTTTTAAAATATAGGTTTTGTTATTATTCAGGTATGGCAAGACCAGAATATAATTTGTTCTACTCATAGATCAGATCCCAAGAGAAGAGGGCAACCCATGCCCCAGGGGTCACAGGGGGAAGCACCAGGGTTGGTCTGCCTGGAGGTGGAGGGAGAAACCGTGGCAAGAGTCTTTATGTGGTTTCTGCAGGAAGGAACAGGCACAGCAGGGTAAGCAAGTTTAGGATCAGCTAGTTTGAGTCATTTTAGCAGGCTCGGGCCCAGGGCTGTCCCTAGATATTTGGCGCCTGGTCCTGGAATAATTAGGGGATGAGGATAGAATGGAAAGGGGCAGTTGAGCTGTGGGGTCTGGATTGGTTTCTGTATATGAAAGGCAGGCTCACAGGCAAGTTATTTGCTATCGCTAGGATTTTGCCCTGGGAGGGACATTCCCTCCCCAGTCAGCAAGGCCCCAGATGTCAAAGCATCGGCATACAGAAAATAAAAGACATAATTAATACAGTCTAGAGATAATTTTGGAGGTGAGTACGTGACCTCCAAAGGCTTCAGCCTTAGTCCTCAGGAAGCCATCGAAGAGAAGCCTGGGCTGGGAAGCCCCTCTCCTTCCCCACACCTGACACCTGTGGCCGAAGGCTCAGGTCCCAATCCCCCTGCCCCCTCACCAGGACTCATTTACAGCCCTGGGCTGGAATGTTCTCAGCGCTTCCTCCAGCCCCATGCACCATGATCTCAATGTTCCAAGGACTTAAGAAGCAGTTCTGCCCTCTGGGGAGCTGGGGGCTCTCAGCTTCAGTGGTGACCTGCCTGGTATCTACAGGCTGGCAGACCTGGAGGGAAGAATGCAGGAATGTAGCTTTCCGTCAACCGGCTCCAGAATGGGAGACTCAGAACCCCTGCCCTGTGCTTCCGCTTTCGGGAATGGTAGGAGAGAGGGAGGCACTTTGCCCCTGAAACCCTGCCTGGTTGGGCCCTATCTCATCCTCAGCACACCTGGGCCTACCCCTCGCCTTTGGGTTTTGAAGCTGCCCCAGTGGATAGCTAGGAGGGCCAGAGTGAAGCCGCCAAACCCAGAGGAATGTTTGGCAAACAAAGTACCGATGCAGCATGGGGCAGGAAGCGTACAGAGGCCTCTTGCTTGGGAGTGATTTGCTTATTCGTTGAGGAGCCTGGTCTAGGGAAGCTAGACTAGGACCAGCAGAGAGGAAGATGTTGGTAGTGAGGCTTACCAAGGCTCTGTGTCTTCTTGCAGAACCCAGGAATTGGGACCCCCTGGCTCAGCTGTACCCATTTCACCAAACCCCTCAACCTCCCCATGCCTCATTGCACCCTGCTGGAACATGAAAGGGGCATTAGGTTCATAAGGGGCTGCAGAATTGCACCAGAGAAAGGGCAGGAATGTGTCCTCACTCCCACTACAGCATAAAGGCCACAGTGAGCCGTTTTGTTTAAACTCTTAAATTCCCTCTGGAAAGGAAGGGTTAAGACTTGGACTTGAAGCTCTGACATAATCTCTATGCAGTGTCAGCTTTTTTTGCAATTTCACACACAGTCTTGGTTTCTGAACATGAAGCTTGTGTGTGTGTATGTTGGCCAGACGCACAACATGTGTGGACCTGCCAGGACAGCGTGTGCTTAAGCAGTCTGAGTTCTCAGAGATGCCCTGGCTGTTGCTGGGACGCCGCTGCTCCCAAAGCTGAAACCGAGCTGTGCCGTGTGGGAGCCAGGCAGAGAGGGAGTAGGAGTCTGGGTTTTTGTTCCCAAGCCCCACGTGGGCCCTTTAGTGGTTTCTGCAGTCTGACTGCTGTCTTGGGCAGCCCCAGAACCAGACCTCCACAGGAGAGAATGGCACAGCTCATGCTAAGGAGGGACTGGACCAGCCCAGCCATGATTTTAGTTGGCACCAGAGTCCTCCAAGAGAAAAAGGATATCATGAACTCTGTGTCAAAACCAAGCTTCTGTCCCAGTGCAGAGTTAGGGAGCCCTTGGTTAGAGAAGAGAGAGAGGTCCTGCATAAAACAGTTAAAGAGGGCTGGGCACAGTGGCTCAGGCCTGTAATCCTGGCACTTTGGGAGGCCAAAGCAGGTGGATCACCAGAGGTTAGTAGTTCAGGACCAGCCTGGCAAACATGGTGAAACCCCATCTCTACTAAAAATACAAAAATTAGCTGGGCATGGTGGCACATGCCTGTAATCCCAACTACCCAGGAAACTGAGGCAGGAGAATTGCTGGAACCCGGGAGGCAGAGGCTGCAGTGAATCGAGATTGTACCACTGCATTCCAGCTTGGGTAACAGAGCAAGACTCCATCTCAAAAAACAAAACCAAAAAAAACCCCAAAAAACATTTAGAGAGTTGCAGAATCCTATTTTTCATCAGTATTCAATCAACATTAACTGAACACCTACTACATACTGGGCAAAGTGCTCATCTCGTACCACTTCCTGCTCCACACTCTACACACACACACCACACACACACACACACACACACACACACTATGCTATTCTGTCCTACTTTTTTCTCAAACATCCCATGCTCCCTTGTCCCCAGGCCTTTTGGTGCTGCTCCCTCTGCCTGGAACTTGTTCCCCTCCCCCTCCCTCTCCTTATCTAGGTAAGTCCTACTCATTCTTCAGATTAAATTTCATTCATTTCTTCCATGGGAAAACTTCCATGAGTCACTCCTACCCTGCTTCAGGCTGTGCACACCCATGTGTGTGCATACACGCATACACACATACACACACACACACACTCATGCACACACACAGACACTCCTAGAGTAGCTGGTCCTTCCCTACCAAGGCATTTATTTTTCACGTCCCTGCATGCATCCAACAGTGCCGTGTGTCCCCCATGCCCCAGGCCCTCTTCCAGGACTAGACTGTAATGCTTGTTTGTCTCCCCTCCAGACTGTGACTATTTCACTCTATAGCCCCACCTCCTAGCACAGCACCAGCACAAACTATAAACTAGATGCCCAAATAGTGTTGGTGAATGAATTAATGAAGAAGCTAAAATGCCCCCCACTCCCCCAAAATTTCACTGCCCTTTCCTGGAGGGCTTTCCCACGGAATGGAGACAAGCAAGTAAACCCAGTGACGGGACACAAAAACAGGGAGAGGGTTGGAGAATGGCTGCGGGCCCCTGGGCTCTGTCTGCCAGGCACTCAGTGTGTGAATGCTGTGCTCTGGATCTCTTAGGTGTGTAAAGTCGTGAACACAACCACCCTCACCTGCCTGGCACCCTCTCTGACCACGGACTACCGCCCTGGCCTGGACACTGTAGAACGGCCAGATGAGTTCGGATTTGTCTTTAACAATGTCCAATCCTTGCTGATTTACAACGACACCAAGTTTATCTACTACCCCAACCCGACCTTTGAACTGCTCAGCCCTACTGGAGTCTTGGATCAAAAGCCGGGATCGCCCATCATTCTTAAGGTATGAATGCCCACCAGAGAGGACCAGGGGCAGCGATGCCAGAGAGTGCCCCGCACACTCCTGGCCTTTCTTTCTGGCTCTCTTTTCTATGCTATCGAACCTGCAAAGCTGTCTCCTTCCTACAGAAGGAGCTCATGGATAGATATTGACCCATCAAGCGATATCCAGGCTTCTCAAGAAATATTTTAGAATATTTCTGTTTGTTCTTGTGAGCTTTGGGAACCAGAGGTACTGCAGTGAGTTGGGAGTAACTGTTTCCTTTTCCGCCCACTCTGTGGCCACAGGTACCTGCACACACATTTCAAGAGGTCACAGTCCCTGGCACTGTCCATCCAAGTGATTTGTTGCCGCACTACTTTCATGAAATCCCATGTATCCTCCCCCAAGTTTTCTCTTGTTTAGTGTTTTGTCTCCCCTGTGTTTTTCCCACTCTCTTCTTCATTTTCGTTCTCTCCTGCCTCTGTTTTCTCTCTTTCTCTCTAGATCACGGCTGTTAGAAGTCCCCTCCACAAAAATTTGCCAAGGAGTCATTTCCTGGTTTTTGTGCTGCTGCCCTTCCCCCTCTCCTTAATCTCTTTTTAAGTAGGCAATTAACTTGTGCATGCATGTGTCAATTATGGCTATAAAGACTGCTATTCTCTACAGGGCAAAAACCTCTGCCCTCCTGCCTCTGGAGGGGCCAAACTCAACTACACTGTGTTCATTGGAGAGACCCCTTGCGCTGTCACTGTATCTGAGACTCAGCTTCTCTGCGAGCCTCCCAACCTCACTGGGCAGCACAAGGTCATGGTGAGTGAGCCCCTCCTCTGTAGTGCCTCCTCCCCGCCTCGTGGTGCATGTGTGATCTGTCCTAAGGAAAGGCTCCCTTCTGCCTCGTTGTCTGACTCACCCCCTCCATATCTCCTCATCTCTGTGTCCTACATCAAAATGGATATAAGCTGAGAACACAAGAAAAGAAAGGCAGATGCCAAGGCAGGAAGTTGCTTTTTATTCAGATCTACACTGTGTGGTTGTGGTCTGTCATGTCCTTCCTCGCACTGTAAGGATCTGCTGGCATGCCAGGGCTCTACACCTTGTGCATCCGTGTGCGTCTGTGTGTGTACAATGCACAGGTTCACGTGGGCGGGATGGTGTTCTCGCCTGGCTCGGTGAGTGTCATCTCAGACAGCTTGCTGACCCTGCCAGCCATCGTCAGCATTGCGGCCGGCGGCAGCCTCCTCCTCATCATCGTCATCATCGTCCTCATTGCCTACAAGCGCAAGTCTCGAGAAAATGACCTCACTCTCAAGCGGCTGCAAATGCAGATGGACAACCTGGAGTCCCGCGTGGCCCTGGAGTGCAAGGAAGGTTAGTGGAAGCACACCCTCATTTGCTGGGTCCCTCTTTCTCCACCTGCCTTATTGCCCTTCTCCCTGCAGACAACTCCCATCTTTACTCCCATTGTTGCCAGCCATGCCTTTGCATTCCACTTTCACCTCTGTTTTCCCAGAACTTCTTTTGCCCATAGGGCCAGAAATGTCCAATGAAGAATGCCCACTGCATGAGGACCCAGGTCCGACTACATTGTTCTAGTCTCTTCTTCGCCCTGACTCATCCCACAATCTGGCCCACACCTTCTCTCTCTCAGGTCCTCAATGTCCCCACAGTCAGAGCCCCCAGGCTCTATAGCCTCAGACTCTAGATTCCCCACAGGAGTGTCCAGCTCCTATTTTTTGCACACTATCTTCGCAGCACGTGAGAGCAACGGCAGGAAAGGCAGAAGAGCACCTGCCTCATCTGCCCCAGGGTTTGTTTGCCATCAGTGCTGCAGGCTGAGTGCTCTGAAGGCCGCCACTTGCTGGTGTCCTTGGCTGTGGATGTGTGTGGGAGTGCACTTTGTGTTTTCTGCTGTGTACCATGCAACCACAGCCTCGAGGTGACGAGTGTACCTGGCGTCCTCTCAGGCTGAGGACCTGGCAGGCTCTCAGGGTAAACAGCTCAATTAGGAATGAAAACATTTCTCCTTTTGCTGCAAATGTCAAGATCAGAAACAAGCCCTCTGCTGGATGACAGGGAAGAGTTGGGCTGGGAAATAGGACAGGTGGAGCCAAGGCTCTTCCTGGCAACAGGGCTGGTGAGTTTGGGAGAGGAAGGAGCCAGGAAGACAGGTGTGCCACCACCAAGGTGAGGCTTCTAAAGCCCTTCCCGTCCCAAACTCGGCTCTGAGCTAAGCGTCTCATGACCAGGCCTCCCCTAGGCTTTTGCATCTTGATTTATTGTCTTGCTTGGAAAAGGGCAGCACTTTGCCTGTTCTGGTCTTTGCTGGACCCCCTCAGCCATAGTCTCTCACCTGCTTCCAACACCTCCGGAATCTTTACTAAACAGCCCAATCATGATATTCTTTTTTCCTTGTTGTAACTACACTTGTAATATGTAAAGAGAAAATTGAAAATTATAGATAAGTACAGAGGAGAAAATATCATAAAAATCAGCCATTTCCCCACCACCTAAAAAAGATAGGCTGGAAGTAGCCCTGCCCTCTGGAGACACACCCCCATAATCCTCAGAGTTTCTACACCCTAGATCCTCCCCTCCTCCTTTGCAAATTTCTTCTCCCTCTTTCTCCTCCCCCGACTGGGGCTTCCCCACGAGCCTGTCTGTGTGCTTATTCTCATAGCTTTTGCTGAGCTCCAGACGGATATCAATGAGCTGACCAGTGACCTGGACCGCTCGGGAATCCCTTACCTG